>NC_136069.1:1136199528-1145847028 GCF_964261635.1 Lissotriton helveticus
TACCAAGCCATGTCTTTCCCAGACCGGAATCAAGCATCCAAGGACCGGTTTCTGGCTATCAGCCTTCATCAGCCTGGATAGCTTGACTCCAGTGGTGTGGGAGAGCCTGGGACTAACCTCTGAGCATACCCAGCGCACTCGGGGTGAAAATTGCAAAAAGACAGCTGATGGACAGAATGTAGAACAATGTCATACATTCACCCCAGTACAAGGATCTGGGCCTAAATCCATCCTTTTTTTGCACACCACCCTGGGTTAGACACTGGCTATATGCAAATCAGCTCTGACCCTGTGCCTCATGGGAACAGTCCAGTCAAACTACCAAGCCATGTCTTTCCCAGACCGGAATAAAGCATCCAATGGATCGGTTTCTGGCTATCAGCCTTCATCAGCCTGGATAGCTTGACTCAAGTGGTGTGGAGAGCCTGGGACTCACGTCCTGAGCATACCCAGCCCACTCGCGGTGAAAATTGCAAAAAACACAGTTGATGGACAGAATTTAGAACAATGTCATACATTCACCCCAGTACAAGGATCTGGGCGTAAATCCATCCTTTTTTTGCACTCCACACAACCCTGGATTAGACACTGGCTATATGCAAATCAGCTCTGACCCTATGCCTCATTCGAACAGTCCAGTCCGAACTACCAAGCCATGTCTTTCCCAGACCGGAATCAAGCATCCAAGGACCGGTTTCTGGCTATCAGCCTTCATCAGCCTGGATAGCTTGACTCCCAGTGGTGTGGAGAGCCTGGGACTCACGTCTGACATACCCAGCCCACTCGGGGTGAAAATTGCAAAAAACACAGCTGATGGACAGAATGTAGAACAATGTCATACATTCACCCCAGTACAAGGATCTGGGCCTAAATCCATCATTTTTTGCACTCCACACCACCCTGGGTTAGACACTGGCTATATGCAAATCAGCTCTGACCTGTGCCTCATGGGAACAGTCCAGTCCGAACTACCAAGCCATGTCTTTCCCAGACCGGAATCAAGCATCCAAGGACCGGTTTCTGGCTATCAGCCTTCATCAGCCAGGATAGCTTGACTCCAGTGATGTGGAGAGCCTGGGACTCATGTCGGAGCATACCCAGCCCACTCGGGGTGAAAATTGCAAAAAAACACAGTTGATGGACAGAATGTAGAACAATGTCATACATTCACCCCAGTACAAGGATCTGGGCCTAAATCCATCCTTTTTTTTGCACTTCACACCACCCAGGGTTAGACATGGCTATATGCAAATCAGCTCTGACCCTGTGCCTCATGGGAACAGTCCAGTCCGAACTACCAAGCCATGTCTTTCCCAGACCGGAATCAAGCATTCAAGGACCGGTTTCTGGCTATCAGCCTTCATCAGCCAGGATAGCTTGACTCCAGTGATGTTGGAGAGCCTGGGACTCACGTCTGAGCATACCCAGCCCACTCGGGTGAAAATTGCAAAAAACACAGTTGATGGACAGAATGTAGAACAATATCATACATTCACCCAGTACAAGGATCTGGGCCTAAATCCATCCTTTTTTTTTTGCACTCCACACCACCCTGGGTTAGACACTGGCTATATGCAAATCAGCTCTGACCCTGTGCCTCATGGGAACAGTCCAGTCCGAACTACCAAGCCATGTCTTTCCCAGACCAGAATCAAGCATCCAAGGACCGGTTTCTGGCTATCAGCCTTCATCAGCCTGGATAGCTTGACTCCAGTGGTGTGGAGAGCCTGGGACTCACCTCTGAGCATACCCAGCGCACTCGGGGTGAAAATTGCAAAAAAGACAGTTGATGGACAGAATGTAGAACAATGTCATACATTCACCCCAGTACAAGGATCTGGGCCTAAATCCATCCTTTTTTTGCACACCACCCTGGGTTAGACACTGGCTATATGCAAATCAGCTCTGACCCTGTGCCTCATGGGAACAGTCCAGTCCGAACTACCAAGCCATGTCTTTCCCAGACCGGAATCAAGCATCCAAGGACCGGTTTCTGGCTATCAGCCTTCATCAGCCAGGATAGCTTGACTCCAGTGATGTGGAGAGCCTGGGACTCATGTCTGAGCATACCCAGCCCACTCGGTGTGAAAATTGCAAAAAACACAGTTGATGGACAGAATGTAGAACAATGTCATACATTCACCCCAGTACAAGGATCTGGGCCTAAATCCATCCTTTTTTTTTGCACTCCACACCACCCTGGGTTAGACACTGGCTATATGCAAATCAGCTCTGACCCTGTGCCTCATGGGAACAGTCCAGTCCGAACTACCAAGCCATGTCTTTCCCAGACCGGAATCAAGCATCCAAGGACCGGTTTCTGGCTATCAGCCTTCATCAGCCTGGATAGCTTGACTCCAGTGGTGTGGAGAGCCTGGGACTCACGTCTGAGCATACCCAGCCCACTCGGGGTGAAAATTGCAAAAAACACAGTTGATGGACAGAATGTAGAACAATATCATACATTCACCCCAGTACAAGGATCTGGGCCTAAATCCATCCTTTTTTTTTTGCACTCCACACCACCCTGGGTTAGACACTGGCTATATGCAAATCAGCTCTGACCCTGTGCCTCTTGGGAACAGTCCAGTCCGAACTACCAAGCCATGTCTTTCCCAGACCGGAATCAAGCATCCAAGGACCGGTTCCTGGCTATCAGCCTTCATCAGCCTGGATAGCTTGACTCCAGTGGTGTGGAGAGCCTGGGACTCACGTCTGAGCATACCCAGCCCACTCGGGGTGAAAATTGCAAAAAACACAGTTGATGGACAGAATGTAGAACAATATCATACATTCACCCCAGTACAAGGATCTGGGCCTAAATCCATCCTTTTTTTTTTACACTCCACACCACCCTGGGTTAGACACTGGCTATATGCAAATCAGCTCTGACCCTGTGCCTCATGGGAACAGTCCAGTCCGAACTACCAAGCCATGTCTTTCCCAGACCGGAATCAAGCATCCAAGGACCGGTTTCTGGCTATCAGCCTTCATCAGCCAGGATAGCTTGACTCCAGTGATGTGGAGAGCCTGGGACTCATGTCGGAGCATACCCAGCCCACTCGGGGTGAAAATTGCAAAAAACACAGTTGATGGACAGAATGTAGAACAATGTCATACATTCACCCCAGTACAAGGATCTGGGCCTAAATCCATCCTTTTTTTTGCACTTCACACCACCCAGGGTTAGACACTGGCTATATGCAAATCAGCTCTGACCCTGTGCCTCATGGGAACAGTCCAGTCCGAACTACCAAGCCATGTCTTTCCCAGACCGGAATCAAGCATCCAAGGACCGGTTTCTGGCTATCAGCCTTCATCAGCCTGGATAGCTTGACTCCAGTGGTGTGGAGAGCCTGGGACTCACGTCTGAGCATACCCAGCCCACTCGGGGTGAAAATTGCAAAAAACACAGTTGATGGACAGAATGTAGAACAATGTCATACATTCACCCCAGTACAAGGATCTGGGCCTAAATCCATCATTTTTTTGCACTCCACACCACCCTGGGTTAGACACTGGCTATATGCAAATCAGCTCTGACCCTGTGCCTCATGGGAACAGTCCAGTCCGAACTACCAAGCCATGTCTTTCCCAGACCGGAATCAAGCATCCAAGGACCGGTTCCTGGCTATCAGCCTTCATCAGCCTGGATAGCTTGACTCCAGTGGTGTGGAGACCCTGGGACTCACGTCTGAGCATACCCAGCCCACTCGGGGTGAAAATTGCAAAAAACACAGTTGATGGACAGAATGTAGAACAATATCATACATTCACCCCAGTACAAGGATCTGGGCCTAAATCCATCCTTTTTTTTTTTGCACTCCACACCACCCTGGGTTAGACACTGGCTATATGCTAATCAGCTCTGACCCTGTGCCTCATGGGAACAGTCCAGTCCGAACTACCAAGCCATGTCTTTCCCAGACCGGAATCAAGCATC
Source organism: Lissotriton helveticus (assembly GCF_964261635.1). Classification (NCBI taxonomy): domain Eukaryota; kingdom Metazoa; phylum Chordata; class Amphibia; order Caudata; family Salamandridae; genus Lissotriton; species Lissotriton helveticus. Next base: position 1,136,203,472 of record NC_136069.1, read on the forward strand.
TAAGGACCGGTTTCTGGCTATCAGCCTTCATCAGCCAGGATAGCTTGACTCCAGTGATGTGGAGAGCCTGGGACTCATGTCGGAGCATACCCAGCCCACTCGGGGTGAAAATTGCAAAAAACACAGTTGATGGACAGAATGTAGAACAATGTCATACATTCACCCCAGTACAAGGATCTGGGCCTAAATCCATCCTTTTTTTTGCACTTCACACCACCCAGGGTTAGACACTGGCTATATGCAAATCAGCTCTGACCCTGTGCCTCATGGGAACAGTCCAGTCCGAACTACCAAGCCATGTCTTTCCCAGACCGGAATCAAGCATCCAAGGACCGGTTTCTGGCTATCAGCCTTCATCAGCCTGGATAGCTTGACTCCAGTGGTGTGGAGAGCCTGGGACTCACGTCTGAGCATACCCAGCCCACTCGGGGTGAAAATTGCAAAAAACACAGTTGATGGACAGAATGTAGAACAATATCATACATTCACCCCAGTACAAGGATCTGGGCCTAAATCCATCCTTTTTTTTTTGCACTCCACACCACCCTGGGTTAGACACTGGCTATATGCAAATCAGCTCTGACCCTGTGCCTCATGGGAACAGTCCAGTCCGAACTACCAAGCCATGTCTTTCCCAGACCGGAATCAAGCATCCAAGGACCGGTTTCTGGCTATCAGCCTTCATCAGCCTGGATAGCTTGACTCCAGTGGTGTGGAGAGCCTGGGACTCACGTCTGAGCATACCCAGCCCACTCGGGGTGAAAATTGCAAAAAACACAGTTGATGGACAGAATGTAGAACAATGTCATACATTCACCCCAGTACAAGGATCTGGGCCTAAATCCATCATTTATTTGCACTCCACACCACCCTGGGTTAGACACTGGCTATATGCAAATCAGCTCTGACCCTGTGCCTCATGGGAACAGTCCAGTCCGAACTACCAAGCTATGTCTTTCCCAGACCGGAATCAAGCATCCAAGGACCGGTTTCTGGCTATCAGCCTCCATCAGCCTGGATAGCTTGACTCCAGTGGTGTGGAGAGCCTGGGACTCACCTCTGAGCATACCCAGCACACTCGGGGTGAAAATTGCAAAAAAGACAGTTGATGGACAGAATGTAGAACAATGTCATACATTCACCCCAGTACAAGGATCTGGGCCTAAATCCATCCTTTTTTTGCACTCCACACCACCCTGGGTTAGACACTGGCTATATGCAAATCAGCTCTGACCCTGTGCCTCATGGGAACAGTCCAGTCCGAATTACCAAGCCATGTCTTTCCCAGACCGGAATCAAGCATCCAAGGACCGGTTTCTGGCTATCAGCCTTCATCAGCCTGGATAGCTTGACTCCAGTGGTGTGGAGAGCCTGGGACTAACCTCTGAGCATACCCAGCGCACTCGGGGTGAAAATTGCAAAAAAGACAGTTGATGGACAGAATGTAGAACAATGTCATACATTCACCCCAGTACAAGGATCTGGGCCTAAATCCATCCTTTTTTTGCACACCACCCTGGGTTAGACACTGGCTATATGCAAATCAGCTCTGACCCTGTGCCTCATGGGAACAGTCCAGTCCAAACTACCAAGCCATGTCTTTCCCAGACCGGAATAAAGCATCCAAGGATCGGTTTCTGGCTATCAGCCTTCATCAGCCTGGATAGCTTGACTCAAGTGGTGTGGAGAGCCTGGGACTCACGTCTGAGCATACCCAGCCCACTCGCGGTGAAAATTGCAAAAAACACAGTTGATGGACAGAATTTAGAACAATGTCATACATTCACCCCAGTACAAGGATCTGGGCGTAAATCCATCCTTTTTTTGCACTCCACACAACCCTGGATTAGACACTGGCTATATGCAAATCAGCTCTGACCCTATGCCTCATTCGAACAGTCCAGTCCGAACTACCAAGCCATGTCTTTCCCAGACCGGAATCAAGCATCCAAGGACCGGTTTCTGGCTATCAGCCTTCATCAGCCTGGATAGCTTGACTCCAGTGGTGTGGAGAGCCTGGGACTCACGTCTGAGCATACCCAGCCCACTCGGGGTGAAAATTGCAAAAAACACAGCTGATGGACAGAATGTAGAACAATGTCATACATTCACCCCAGTACAAGGATCTGGGCCTAAATCCATCATTTTTTTGCACTCCACACCACCCTGGGTTAGACACTGGCTATATGCAAATCAGCTCTGACCCTGTGCCTCATGGGAACAGTCCAGTCCGAACTACCAAGCCATGTCTTTCCCAGACCGGAATCAAGCATCCAAGGACCGGTTTCTGGCTATCAGCCTTCATCAGCCAGGATAGCTTGACTCCAGTGATGTGGAGAGCCTGGGACTCATGTCGGAGCATACCCAGCCCACTCGGGGTGAAAATTGCAAAAAACACAGTTGATGGACAGAATGTAGAACAATGTCATACATTCACCCCAGTACAAGGATCTGGGCCTAAATCCATCCTTTTTTTTGCACTTCACACCACCCAGGGTTAGACACTGGCTATATGCAAATCAGCTCTGACCCTGTGCCTCATGGGAACAGTCCAGTCCGAACTACCAAGCCATGTCTTTCCCAGACCGGAATCAAGCATTCAAGGACCGGTTTCTGGCTATCAGCCTTCATCAGCCAGGATAGCTTGACTCCAGTGATGTGGAGAGCCTGGGACTCACGTCTGAGCATACCCAGCCCACTCGGGGTGAAAATTGCAAAAAACACAGTTGATGGACAGAATGTAGAACAATATCATACATTCACCCCAGTACAAGGATCTGGGCCTAAATCCATCCTTTTTTTTTTGCACTCCACACCACCCTGGGTTAGACACTGGCTATATGCAAATCAGCTCTGACCCTGTGCCTCATGGGAACAGTCCAGTCCGAACTACCAAGCCATGTCTTTCCCAGACCAGAATCAAGCATCCAAGGACCGGTTTCTGGCTATCAGCCTTCATCAGCCTGGATAGCTTGACTCCAGTGGTGTGGAGAGCCTGGGACTCACCTCTGAGCATACCCAGCGCACTCGGGGTGAAAATTGCAAAAAAGACAGTTGATGGACAGAATGTAGAACAATGTCATACATTCACCCCAGTACAAGGATCTGGGCCTAAATCCATCCTTTTTTTGCACACCACCCTGGGTTAGACACTGGCTATATGCAAATCAGCTCTGACCCTGTGCCTCATGGGAACAGTCCAGTCCGAACTACCAAGCCATGTCTTTCCCAGACCGGAATCAAGCATCCAAGGACCGGTTTCTGGCTATCAGCCTTCATCAGCCAGGATAGCTTGACTCCAGTGATGTGGAGAGCCTGGGACTCATGTCTGAGCATACCCAGCCCACTCGGTGTGAAAATTGCAAAAAACACAGTTGATGGACAGAATGTAGAACAATGTCATACATTCACCCCAGTACAAGGATCTGGGCCTAAATCCATCCTTTTTTTTTGCACTCCACACCACCCTGGGTTAGACACTGGCTATATGCAAATCAGCTCTGACCCTGTGCCTCATGGGAACAGTCCAGTCCGAACTACCAAGCCATGTCTTTCCCAGACCGGAATCAAGCATCCAAGGACCGGTTTCTGGCTATCAGCCTTCATCAGCCTGGATAGCTTGACTCCAGTGGTGTGGAGAGCCTGGGACTCACGTCTGAGCATACCCAGCCCACTCGGGGTGAAAATTGCAAAAAACACAGTTGATGGACAGAATGTAGAACAATATCATACATTCACCCCAGTACAAGGATCTGGGCCTAAATCCATCCTTTTTTTTTTGCACTCCACACCACCCTGGGTTAGACACTGGCTATATGCAAATCAGCTCTGACCCTGTGCCTCATGGGAACAGTCCAGTCCGAACTACCAAGCCATGTCTTTCCCAGACCGGAATCAAGCATCCAAGGACCGGTTCCTGGCTATCAGCCTTCATCAGCCTGGATAGCTTGACTCCAGTGGTGTGGAGAGCCTGGGACTCACGTCTGAGCATACCCAGCCCACTCGGGGTGAAAATTGCAAAAAACACAGTTGATGGACAGAATGTAGAACAATATCATACATTCACCCCAGTACAAGGATCTGGGCCTAAATCCATCCTTTTTTTTTTACACTCCACACCACCCTGGGTTAGACACTGGCTATATGCAAATCAGCTCTGACCCTGTGCCTCATGGGAACAGTCCAGTCCGAACTACCAAGCCATGTCTTTCCCAGACCGGAATCAAGCATCCAAGGACCGGTTTCTGGCTATCAGCCTTCATCAGCCAGGATAGCTTGACTCCAGTGATGTGGAGAGCCTGGGACTCATGTCGGAGCATACCCAGCCCACTCGGGGTGAAAATTGCAAAAAACACAGTTGATGGACAGAATGTAGAACAATGTCATACATTCACCCCAGTACAAGGATCTGGGCCTAAATCCATCCTTTTTTTTGCACTTCACACCACCCAGGGTTAGACACTGGCTATATGCAAATCAGCTCTGACCCTGTGCCTCATGGGAACAGTCCAGTCCGAACTACCAAGCCATGTCTTTCCCAGACCGGAATCAAGCATCCAAGGACCGGTTTCTGGCTATCAGCCTTCATCAGCCTGGATAGCTTGACTCCAGTGGTGTGGAGAGCCTGGGACTCACGTCTGAGCATACCCAGCCCACTCGGGGTGAAAATTGCAAAAAACACAGTTGATGGACAGAATGTAGAACAATGTCATACATTCACCCCAGTACAAGGATCTGGGCCTAAATCCATCATTTTTTTGCACTCCACACCACCCTGGGTTAGACACTGGCTATATGCAAATCAGCTCTGACCCTGTGCCTCATGGGAACAGTCCAGTCCGAACTACCAAGCCATGTCTTTCCCAGACCGGAATCAAGCATCCAAGGACCGGTTCCTGGCTATCAGCCTTCATCAGCCTGGATAGCTTGACTCCAGTGGTGTGGAGACCCTGGGACTCACGTCTGAGCATACCCAGCCCACTCGGGGTGAAAATTGCAAAAAACACAGTTGATGGACAGAATGTAGAACAATATCATACATTCACCCCAGTACAAGGATCTGGGCCTAAATCCATCCTTTTTTTTTTTGCACTCCACACCACCCTGGGTTAGACACTGGCTATATGCTAATCAGCTCTGACCCTGTGCCTCATGGGAACAGTCCAGTCCGAACTACCAAGCCATGTCTTTCCCAGACCGGAATCAAGCATCTAAGGACCGGTTTCTGGCTATCAGCCTTCATCAGCCAGGATAGCTTGACTCCAGTGATGTGGAGAGCCTGGGACTCATGTCGGAGCATACCCAGCCCACTCGGGGTGAAAATTGCAAAAAACACAGTTGATGGACAGAATGTAGAACAATGTCATACATTCACCCCAGTACAAGGATCTGGGCCTAAATCCATCCTTTTTTTTGCACTTCACACCACCCAGGGTTAGACACTGGCTATATGCAAATCAGCTCTGACCCTGTGCCTCATGGGAACAGTCCAGTCCGAACTACCAAGCCATGTCTTTCCCAGACCGGAATCAAGCATCCAAGGACCGGTTTCTGGCTATCAGCCTTCATCAGCCTGGATAGCTTGACTCCAGTGGTGTGGAGAGCCTGGGACTCACGTCTGAGCATACCCAGCCCACTCGGGGTGAAAATTGCAAAAAACACAGTTGATGGACAGAATGTAGAACAATATCATACATTCACCCCAGTACAAGGATCTGGGCCTAAATCCATCCTTTTTTTTTTGCACTCCACACCACCCTGGGTTAGACACTGGCTATATGCAAATCAGCTCTGACCCTGTGCCTCATGGGAACAGTCCAGTCCGAACTACCAAGCCATGTCTTTCCCAGACCGGAATCAAGCATCCAAGGACCGGTTTCTGGCTATCAGCCTTCATCAGCCTGGATAGCTTGACTCCAGTGGTGTGGAGAGCCTGGGACTCACGTCTGAGCATACCCAGCCCACTCGGGGTGAAAATTGCAAAAAACACAGTTGATGGACAGAATGTAGAACAATGTCATACATTCACCCCAGTACAAGGATCTGGGCCTAAATCCATCATTTATTTGCACTCCACACCACCCTGGGTTAGACACTGGCTATATGCAAATCAGCTCTGACCCTGTGCCTCATGGGAACAGTCCAGTCCGAACTACCAAGCTATGTCTTTCCCAGACCGGAATCAAGCATCCAAGGACCGGTTTCTGGCTATCAGCCTCCATCAGCCTGGATAGCTTGACTCCAGTGGTGTGGAGAGCCTGGGACTCACCTCTGAGCATACCCAGCACACTCGGGGTGAAAATTGCAAAAAAGACAGTTGATGGACAGAATGTAGAACAATGTCATACATTCACCCCAGTACAAGGATCTGGGCCTAAATCCATCCTTTTTTTGCACTCCACACCACCCTGGGTTAGACACTGGCTATATGCAAATCAGCTCTGACCCTGTGCCTCATGGGAACAGTCCAGTCCGAATTACCAAGCCATGTCTTTCCCAGACCGGAATCAAGCATCCAAGGACCGGTTTCTGGCTATCAGCCTTCATCAGCCTGGATAGCTTGACTCCAGTGGTGTGGAGAGCCTGGGACTAACCTCTGAGCATACCCAGCGCACTCGGGGTGAAAATTGCAAAAAAGACAGTTGATGGACAGAATGTAGAACAATGTCATACATTCACCCCAGTACAAGGATCTGGGCCTAAATCCATCCTTTTTTTGCACACCACCCTGGGTTAGACACTGGCTATATGCAAATCAGCTCTGACCCTGTGCCTCATGGGAACAGTCCAGTCCAAACTACCAAGCCATGTCTTTCCCAGACCGGAATAAAGCATCCAAGGATCGGTTTCTGGCTATCAGCCTTCATCAGCCTGGATAGCTTGACTCAAGTGGTGTGGAGAGCCTGGGACTCACGTCTGAGCATACCCAGCCCACTCGCGGTGAAAATTGCAAAAAACACAGTTGATGGACAGAATTTAGAACAATGTCATACATTCACCCCAGTACAAGGATCTGGGCGTAAATCCATCCTTTTTTTGCACTCCACACAACCCTGGATTAGACACTGGCTATATGCAAATCAGCTCTGACCCTATGCCTCATTCGAACAGTCCAGTCCGAACTACCAAGCCATGTCTTTCCCAGACCGGAATCAAGCATCCAAGGACCGGTTTCTGGCTATCAGCCTTCATCAGCCTGGATAGCTTGACTCCAGTGGTGTGGAGAGCCTGGGACTCACGTCTGAGCATACCCAGCCCACTCGGGGTGAAAATTGCAAAAAACACAGCTGATGGACAGAATGTAGAACAATGTCATACATTCACCCCAGTACAAGGATCTGGGCCTAAATCCATCATTTTTTTGCACTCCACACCACCCTGGGTTAGACACTGGCTATATGCAAATCAGCTCTGACCCTGTGCCTCATGGGAACAGTCCAGTCCGAACTACCAAGCCATGTCTTTCCCAGACCGGAATCAAGCATCCAAGGACCGGTTTCTGGCTATCAGCCTTCATCAGCCAGGATAGCTTGACTCCAGTGATGTGGAGAGCCTGGGACTCATGTCGGAGCATACCCAGCCCACTCGGGGTGAAAATTGCAAAAAACACAGTTGATGGACAGAATGTAGAACAATGTCATACATTCACCCCAGTACAAGGATCTGGGCCTAAATCCATCCTTTTTTTTGCACTTCACACCACCCAGGGTTAGACACTGGCTATATGCAAATCAGCTCTGACCCTGTGCCTCATGGGAACAGTCCAGTCCGAACTACCAAGCCATGTCTTTCCCAGACCGGAATCAAGCATTCAAGGACCGGTTTCTGGCTATCAGCCTTCATCAGCCAGGATAGCTTGACTCCAGTGATGTGGAGAGCCTGGGACTCATGTCTGAGCATACCCAGCCCACTCGGGGTGAAAATTGCAAAAAACACAGTTGATGGACAGAATGTAGAACAATGTCATACATTCACCCCAGTACAAGGATCTGGGCCTAAATCCATCCTTTTTTTTGCACTTCACACCACCCAGGGTTAGACACTGGCTATATGCAAATCAGCTCTGACCCTGTGCCTCATGGGAACAGTCCAGTCCGAACTACCAAGCCATGTCTTTCCCAGACCGGAATCAAAGCATCCAAGGTCCGGTTTCTGGCTATCAGCCTTCATCAGCCTGGATAGCTTGACTCCAGTGGTGTGGAGAGCCTGGGATTCACGTCTGTGCATACCCAGCCCACTCGGGGTGAAAATTGCAAAAAACACAGTTGATGGACAGAATGTAGAACAATGTCATACATTCACCCCAGTACAAGGATCTGGGCCTAAATCCATCATTTGTTTGCACTCCACACCACCCTGGGTTAGACACTGGCTATATGCAAATCAGCTCTGACCCTGTGCCTCATGGGAAGAGTCCAGTCCGAACTACCAAGCCATGTCTTTCCCAGACCAGAATCAAGCATCCAAGGACCGGTTTCTGGCTATCAGCCTTCATCAGCCTGGATAGCTTGACTCCAGTGGTGTGGAGAGCCTGGGACTCACCTCTGAGCATACCCAGCGCACTCGAGGTGAAAATTGCAAAAAAGACAGTTGATGGACAGAATGTAGAACAATGTCATACATTCACCCCAGTACAAGGATCTGGGCCTAAATCCATCCTTTTTTTGCACACCACCCTGGGTTAGACACTGGCTATATGCAAATCAGCTCTGACCCTGTGCCTCATGGGAACAGTCCAGTCCGAACTACCAAGCCATGTCTTTCCCAGACCGGAATCAAGCATCCAAGGACCGGTTTCTGGCTATCAGCCTTCATCAGCCAGGATAGCTTGACTCCAGTGATGTGGAGAGCCTGGGACTCATGTCTGAGCATACCCAGCCCACTCGGTGTGAAAATTGCAAAAAAACACAGTTGATGGACAGAATGTAAAACAATGTCATACATTCACCCCAGTACAAGGATCTGGGCCTAAATCCATCCTTTTTTTTGCACTTCACACCACCCAGGGTTAGACACTGGCTATATGCAAATCATCTCTGACCCTGTGCCTCATGGGAACAGTCCAGTCCGAACTACCAAGCAATGTCTTTCCCAGACCGGAATCAAGCATCCAAGGACCGGTTTCTGGCTATCAGCCTTCATCAGCCTGGATAGCTTGACTCCAGTGGTGTGGAGAGCCTGGGACTCACGTCTGAGCATACCCAGCCCACTCGGGGTGAAAATTGCAAAAAACACAGTTGATGGACAGAATGTAGAACAATATCATACATTCACCCCAGTACAAGGATCTGGGCCTAAATCCATCCTTTTTTTTTTGCACTTCACACCACCCAGGGTTAGACACTGGCTATATGCAAATCATCTCTGACCCTGTGCCTCATGGGAACAGTCCAGTCCGAACTACCAAGCCATGTCTTTCCCAGACCGGAATCAAGCATCCAAGGACCGGTTTCTGGCTATCAGCCTTCATCAGCCTGGATAGCTTGACTCCAGTGGTGTGGAGAGCCTGGGACTCACGTCTGAGCATACCCAGCCCACTCGGGGTGAAAATTGCAAAAAACACAGTTGATGGACAGAATGTAGAACAATATCATACATTCACCCCAGTACAAGGATCTGGGCCTCAATCCATCCTTTTTTTTTTGCACTCCACACCACCCTGGGTTAGACACTGGCTATATGCAAATCAGCTCTGACCCTGTGCCTCATGGGAACAGTGCAGTCCGAACTACCAAGCCATGTCTTTCCCAGACCGGAATCAAGCATCCAAGGACCGGTTTCTGGCTATCAGCCTTCATAAGCCTGGATAGCTTGACTCCAGGGGTGTGGAGAGCCTGGGACTCACGTCTGAGCATACCCAGCCCACTCGGGGTGAAAATTGCAAAAAACACAGTTGATGGACAGAATGTAGAACAATGTCATACATTCACCCCAGTACAAGGATCTGGGCCTAAATCCATCATTTTTTTGCACTCCACACCACCCTGGGTTAGACACTGGCTATATGCAAATCAGCTCTGACCCTGTGCCTCATGGGAACAGTCCAGTCCGAACTACCAAGCCATGTCTTTCCCAGACCGGAATCAAGCATCCAAGGACCGGTTTCTGGCTATCAGCCTTCATCAGCCAGGATAGCTTGACTCCAGTGATGTGGAGAGCCTGGGACTCATGTCGGAGCATACCCAGCCCACTCGGGGTGAAAATTGCAAAAAACACAGTTGATGGACAGAATGTAGAACAATGTCATACATTCACCCCAGTACAAGGATCTGGGCCTAAATCCATCCTTTTTTTTGCACTTCACACCACCCAGGGTTAGACACTGGCTATATGCAAATCAGCTCTGACCCTGTGCCTCATGGGAACAGTCCAGTCCGAACTACCAAGCCATGTCTTTCCCAGACCGGAATCAAGCATTCAAGGACCGGTTTCTGGCTATCAGCCTTCATCAGCCAGGATAGCTTGACTCCAGTGATGTGGAGAGCCTGGGACTCATGTCTGAGCATACCCAGCCCACTCGGGGTGAAAATTGCAAAAAACACAGTTGATGGACAGAATGTAGAACAATGTCATACATTCACCCCAGTACAAGGATCTGGGCCTAAATCCATCCTTTTTTTTGCACTTCACACCACCCAGGGTTAGACACTGGCTATATGCAAATCAGCTCTGACCCTGTGCCTCATGGGAACAGTCCAGTCCCAACTACCAAGCCATGTCTTTCCCAGACCGGAATCAAAGCATCCAAGGTCCGGTTTCTGGCTATCAGCCTTCATCAGCCTGGATAGCTTGACTCCAGTGGTGTGGAGAGCCTGGGACTAACCTCTGAGCATACCCAGCGCACTCGGGGTGAAAATTGCAAAAAAGACAGTTGATGGACAGAATGTAGAACAATGTCATACATTCACCCCAGTACAAGGATCTGGGCCTGAATCCATCCTTTTTTTGCACTCCACACAACCCTGGGTTAGACACTGGCTATATGCAAATCAGCTCTGACCCTATGCCTCATTCGAACAGTCCAGTCCGAACTACCAAGCCATGTCTTTCCTAGACCGGAATCAAGCATCCAAGGACCGGTTTCTGGCTATCAGCCTTCATCAGCCTGGATAGCTTGACTCCAGTGGTGTGGAGAGCCTGGGATTCACGTCTGTGCATACCCAGCCCACTCGGGGTGAAAATTGCAAAAAACACAGTTGATGGACAGAATGTAGAACAATGTCATACATTCACCCCAGTACAAGGATCTGGGCCTAAATCCATCATTTTTTTGCACTCCACACCACCCTGGGTTAGACACTGGCTATATGCAAATCAGCTCTGACCCTGTGCCTCATGGGAAGAGTCCAGTCCGAACTACCAAGCCATGTCTTTCCCAGACCAGAATCAAGCATCCAAGGACCGGTTTCTGGCTATCAGCCTTCATCAGCCTGGATAGCTTGACTCCAGTGGTGTGGAGAGCCTGGGACTCACCTCTGAGCATACCCAGCGCACTCGGGGTGAAAATTGCAAAAAAGACAGTTGATGGACAGAATGTAGAACAATGTCATACATTCACCCCAGTACAAGGATCTGGGCCTAAATCCATCCTTTTTTTGCACACCACCCTGGGTTAGACACTGGCTATATGCAAATCAGCTCTGACCCTGTGCCTCATGGGAACAGTCCAGTCCGAACTACCAAGCCATGTCTTTCCCAGACCGGAATCAAGCATCCAAGGACCGGTTTCTGGCTATCAGCCTTCATCAGCCAGGATAGCTTGACTCCAGTGATGTGGAGAGCCTGGGACTCATGTCTGAGCATACCCAGCCCACTCGGTGTGAAAATTGCAAAAAACACAGTTGATGGACAGAATGTAAAACAATGTCATACATTCACCCCAGTACAAGGATCTGGGCCTAAATCCATCCTTTTTTTTGCACTTCACACCACCCAGGGTTAGACACTGGCTATATGCAAATCATCTCTGACCCTGTGCCTCATGGGAACAGTCCAGTCCGAACTACCAAGCAATGTCTTTCCCAGACCGGAATCAAGCATCCAAGGACCGGTTTCTGGCTATCAGCCTTCATCAGCCTGGATAGCTTGACTCCAGTGGTGTGGAGAGCCTGGGACTCACGTCTGAGCATACCCAGCCCACTCGGGTGAAAATTGCAAAAAACACAGTTGATGGACAGAATGTAGAACAATATCATACATTCACCCCAGTACAAGGATCTGGGCCTAAATCCATCCTTTTTTTTTGCACTCCACACCACCCTGGGTTAGACACTGGCTATATGCAAATCAGCTCTGACCCTGTGCCTCATGGGAACAGTCCAGTCCGAACTACCAAGCCATGTCTTTCCCAGACCGGAATCAAGCATCCAAGGACCGGTTTCTGGCTATCAGCCTTCATCAGCCAGGATAGCTTGACTCCAGTGATGTGGAGAGCCTGGGACTCATGTCTGAGCATACCCAGCCCACTCGGGGTGAAAATTGCAAAAAACACAGTTGATGGACAGAATGTAGAACAATGTCATACATTCACCCCAGTACAAGGATCTGGGCCTAAATCCATCCCTTTTTTTGCACTTCACACCACCCAGGGTTAGACACTGGCTATATGCAAATCAGCTCTGACCCTGTGCCTCATGGGAACAGTCCAGTCCGAACTACCAAGCCATGTCTTTCCCAGACCGGAATCAAAGCATCCAAGGTCCGGTTTCTGGCTATCAGCCTTCATCAGCCTGGATAGCTTGACTCCAGTGGTGTGGAGAGCCTGGGACTCACGTCTGAGCATTCCCAGCCCACTCGGGGTGAAAATTGCAAAAAACACAGTTGATGGACAGAATGTAGAACAATGTCATACATTCACCCCAGTACAAGGATCTGGGCCTAAATCCATCCTTTTTTTGCACTCCACACCACCCTGGGTTAGACACTGGCTATATGCAAATCAGCTCTGACCCTGTGCCTCATGGGAAGAGTCCAGTCCGAACTACCAAGCCATGTCTTTCCCAGACCAGAATCAAGCATCCAAGGACCGGTTTCTGGCTATCAGCCTTCATCAGCCTGGATAGCTTGACTCCAGTGGTGTGGAGAGCCTGGGACTCACCTCTGAGCATACCCAGCGCACTCGGGGTGAAAATTGCAAAAAAGATAGTTGATGGACAGAATGTAGAACAATGTCATACATTCACCCCAGTACAAGGATCTGGGCCTAAATCCATCCTTTTTTTGCACACCACCCTGGGTTAGACACTGGCTATATGCAAATCAGCTCTGCCCTGTGCCTCATGGGAACAGTCCAGTCCGAACTACCAAGCCATGTCTTTCCCAGACCTGAATCAAGCATCCAAGGACCGGTTTCTGGCTATCAGCCTTCATCAGCCAGGATAGCTTGACTCCAGTGATGTGGAGAGCCTGGGACTCATGTCTGAGCATACCCAGCCCACTCGGGGTGAAAATTGCAAAAAACACAGTTGATGGACAGAATGTAGAACAATGTCATACCTTCACCCCAGTACAAGGATCTGGGCCTAAATCCATCCTTTTTTTGCACTTCACACCACCCAGGGTTAGACACTGGCTATATGCAAATCAGCTCTGACCCTGTGCCTCATGGGAACAGTCCAGTCCGAACTACCAAGCCATGTCTTTCCCAGACCGGAATCAAGCATCCAAGGACCGGTTTCTGGCTATCAGCCTTCATCAGCCTGGATAGCTTGACTCCAGTGGTGTGGAGAGCCTGGGACTCACGTCTGAGCATACCCAGCCCACTCGGGGTGAAAATTGCAAAAACCACAGTAGATGGACAGAATGTAGAACAATGTCATACATTCACCCCAGTACAAGGATCTGGGCCTAAATCCATCCTTTTTTTGCACTCCACACAACCCTGGATTAGACACTGGCTATATGCAAATCAGCTCTGACCCCATGCCTCATTCGAACAGTCCAATCCAAACTACCAAGCAATGTCTTTCCCAGACCGGAATCAAGCATCCAAGGACCGGTTTCTGGCTATCAGCCTTCATCAGCCTGGATAGCTTGACTCCAGTGGTGTGGAGAGCCTGGGACTCACGTCTGAGCATACCCAGCCCACTCGGGGTGAAAATTGCAAAAAACACAGTTGATGGACAGAATGTAGAACAATGTCATACATTCCCCCCAGTACAAGGATCTGGGCCTAAATCCATCATTTTTTTGCACTCCACACCACCCTGGGTTAGACACTGGCTATATGCAAATCAGCTCTGACCCTGTGCCTCATGGGAACAGTCCAGTCCGAACTACCAAGCCATGTCTTTCCCAGACCGGAATCAAGCATCCAAGGACCGGTTCCTGGCTATCAGCCTTCATCAGCCTGGATAGCTTGACTCCAGTGGTGTGGAGAGCCTGGGACTCACGTCTGAGCATACCCAGCCCACTCGAGGTGAAAATTGCAAAAAACACAGTTGATGGACAGAATGTAGAACAATATCATACATTCACCCCAGTACAAGGATCTGTGCCTAAATCCATCCTTTTTTTTTTTGCACTCCACACCACCCTGGGTTAGACACTGGCTATATGCAAATCAGCTCTGACCCTGTGCCTCATGGGAACAGTCCAGTCCGAACTACCAAGCCATGTCTTTCCCAGACCGGAATCAAGCATCCAAGGACCGGTTTCTGGCTATCAGCCTTCATCAGCCAGGATAGCTTGACTCCAGTGATGTGGAGAGCCTGGGACTCATGTCGGAGCATACCCAGCCCACTCGGGGTGAAAATTGCAAAAAACACAGTTAATGGACAGAATGTAGAACAATGTCATACATTCACCCCAGTACAAGGATCTGGGCCTAAATCCATCCTTTTTTTGCACTCCACACAACCCTGGATTAGACACTGGCTATATGCAAATCAGCTCTGACCCTATGCCTCATTCAAACAGTCCAGTCCGAACTACCAAGCCATGTCTTTCCCAGACCGGAATCAAGCATCCAAGGACCGGTTTCTGGCTATCAGCCTTCATCAGCCTGGATAGCTTGACTCCAGTGGTGTGGAGAGCCTGGGACTCACGTCTGAGCATACCCAGCCCACTCGGGGTGAAAATTGCAAAAAAGACAGTTGATGGACAGAATGTAGAACAATGTCATACATTCACCCCAGTACAAGGATCTGGGCCTAAATCCATCATTTTTTTGCACTCCACACCACCCTGGGTTAGACACTGGCTATATGCAAATCAGCTCTGACCCTGTGCCTCATGGGAACAGTCCAGTCCGAACTACCAAGCCATGTCTTTCCCAGACCGGAATCAAGCATCCAAGGACCGGTTCCTGGCTATCAGCCTTCATCAGCCTGGATAGCTTGACTCCAGTGGTGTGGAGAGCCAGGGACTCACGTCTGAGCATACCCAGCCCACTCGGGGTGAAAATTGCAAAAAACACAGTTGATGGACAGAATGTAGAACAATATCATACATTCACCCCAGTTCAAGGATCTGGGCCTAAATCCATCCTTTTTTTTTTGCACTCCACACCACCCTGGGTTAGACACTGGCTATATGCAAATCAGCTCTGACCCTGTGCCTCATGGGAACAGTCCAGTCCGAACTACCAAGCCATGTCTTTCCCAGACCGGAATCAAGCATCCAAGGACCGGTTTCTGGCTATCAGCCTTCATCAGCCAGGATAGCTTGACTCCAGTGATGTGGAGAGCCTGGGACTCATGTCGGAGCATACCCAGCCCACTCGGGGTGAAAATTGCAAAAAACACAGTTGATGGACAGAATGTAGAACAATGTCATACATTCACCCCAGTACAAGGATCTGGGCCTAAATCCATCCTTTTTTTTGCACTTCACACCACCCAGGATTAGACACTGGCTATATGCAAATCAGCTCTGACCCTGTGCCTCATGGGAACAGTCCAGTCCGAACTACCAAGCCATGTCTTTCCCAGACCGGAATCAAGCATCCAAGGACCGGTTTCTGGCTATCAGCCTTCATCAGCCTGGATAGCTTGACTCCAGTGGTGTGGAGAGCCTGGGACTCACGTCTGAGCATACCCAGCCCACTCGGGGTGAAAATTGCAAAAAACACAGTTGATGGACAGAATGTAGAACAATATCATACATTCACCCCAGTACAAGGATCTGGGCCTAAATCCATCCTTTTTTTTTTGCACTCCACACCACCCTGGGTTAGACACTGGCTATATGCAAATCAGCTCTGACCCTGTGCCTCATGGGAACAGTCCAGTCCGAACTACCAAGCCATGTCTTTCCCAGACCGGAATCAAGCATCCAAGGACCGGTTTCTGGCTATCAGCCTTCATCAGCCAGGATAGCTTGACTCCAGTGATGTGGAGAGCCTGGGACTCATGTCTGAGCATACCCAGCCCACTCGGGGTGAAAATTGCAAAAAACACAGTTGATGGACAGAATGTAGAACAATGTCATACATTCACCCCAGTACAAGGATCTGGGCCTAAATCCATCCTTTTTTTTGCACTTCACACCACCCAGGGTTAGACACTGGCTATATGCAAATCAGCTCTGACCCTGTGCCTCATAGGAACAGTCCAGTCCGAACTACCAAGCCATGTCTTTCCCAGACCGGAATCAAAGCATCCAAGGTCCGGTTTCTGGCTATCAGCCTTCATCAGCCTGGATAGCTTGACTCCAGTGGTTTGGAGAGCCTGGGACTCACGTCTGAGCATACCCAGCCCACTCGGGGTGAAAATTGCAAAAAATACAGTTGATGGACAGAATGTAGAACAATGTCATACATTCACCCCAGTACAAGGATCTGGGCCTAAATCCATCCTTTTTTTGCACTCCACACCACCCTGGGTTAGACACTGGCTATATGCAAATCAGCTCTGATCCTGTGCCTCATGGGAACAGTCCAGTCCGAATTACCAAGCCATGTCTTTCCCAGACCGGAATCAAGCATCCAAGGACCGGTTTCGGGCTATCAGCCTTCATCAGCCTGGATAGCTTGACTCCAGTGGTGTGGAGAGCCTGGGACTAACCTCTGAGCATACCCAGCGCACTCGGGGTGAAAATTGCAAAAAAGACAGTTGATGGACAGAATGTAGAACAATGTCATACATTCACCCCAGTACAAGGATCTGGGCCTAAATCCATCCTTTTTTTGCACTCCACACAACCCTGGGTTAGACACTGGCTATATGCAAATCAGCTCTGACCCTATGCCTCATTCGAACAGTCCAGTCCGAACTACCAAGCCATGTCTTTCCCAGACCGGAATCAAGCATCCAAGGACCGGTTTCTGGCTATCAGCCTTCATCAGCCTGGATAGCTTGACTCCAGTGGTGTGGAGAGCCTGGGACTCACGTCTGTGCATACCCAGCCCACTCGGGGTGAAAATTGAAAAAAACACAGTTGATGGACAGAATGTAGAACAATGTCATACATTCACCCCAGTACAAGGATCTGGGCCTAAATCCATCATTTTTTTGCACTCCACACCACCCTGGGTTAGACACTGGCTATATGCAAATCAGCTCTGACCCTGTGCCTCATGGGAAGAGTCCAGTCCGAACTACCAAGCCATGTCTTTCCCAGACCAGAATCAAGCATCTAAGGACCGGTTTCTGGCTATCAGCCTTCATCAGCCTGGATAGCTTGACTCCAGTGGTGTGGAGAGCCTGGGACTCACCTCTGAGCATACCCAGCGCACTCGGGGTGAAAATTGCAAAAAAGACAGTTGATGGACAGAATGTAGAACAATGTCATACATTCACCCCAGTACAAGGATCTGGGCCTAAATCCATCCTTTTTTTGCACACCACCCTGGGTTAGACACTGGCTATATGCAAATCAGCTCTGACCCTGTGCCTCATGGGAACAGTCCAGTCCGAACTACCAAGCCATGTCTTTCCCAGACCGGAATCAAGCATCCAAGGACCGGTTTCTGGCTATCAGCCTTCATCAGCAAGGATAGCTTGACTCCAGTGATGTGGAGAGCCTGGGACTCATGTCTGAGCATACCCAGCCCACTCGGTGTGAAAATTTCAAAAAACACAGTTGATGGACAGAATGTAGAACAATCTCATACATTCACCCCAGTACAAGGATCTGGGCCTAAATCCATCCTTTTTTTTGCACTTCACACCACCCAGGGTTAGACACTGGCTATATGCAAATCATCTCTGACCCTGTGCCTCATGGGAACAGTCCAGTCCGAACTACCAAGCCATGTCTTTCCCAGACCGGAATCAAGCATCCAAGGACCGGTTTCTGGCTATCAGCCTTCATCAGCCTGGATAGCTTGACTCCAGTGGTGTGGAGAGCCTGGGACTCACGTCTGAGCATACCCAGCCCACTCGAGGTGAAAATTGCAAAAAACACAGTTGATGGACAGAATGTAGAACAATATCATACATTCACCCCAGTACAAGGATCTGGGCCTAAATCCATCCTTTTTTTTTTGCACTCCACACCACCCTGGGTTAGACACTGGCTATATGCAAATCAGCTCTGACCCTGTGCCTCATGGGAACAGTCCAGTCCGAACTACCAAGCCATGTCTTTCCCAGACTGGAATCAAGCAACCAAGGACCGGTTTCTGGCTATCAGCCATCATCAGCCAGGATAGCTTGACTCCAGTGATGTGGAGAGCCTGGGACTCATGTCTGAGCATACCCAGCCCACTCGGGGTGAAAATTGCAAAAAACACAGTTGATGGACAGAATGTAGAACAATGTCATACATTCACCCCAGTACAAGGATCTGGGCCTAAATCCATCCTTTTTTTTGCACTTCACACCACCCAGGATTAGACACTGGCTATATGCAAATCAGCTCTGACCCTGTGCCTCATGGGAACAGTCCAGTCCGAACTACCAAGCCATGTCTTTCCCAGACCGGAATCAAAGCATCCAAGGTCCGGTTTCTGGCTATCAGCCTTCATCAGCCTGGATAGCTTGACTCCAGTGGTGTGGAGAGCCTGGGACTCACGTCTGAGCATACCCATACCACTCGGGGTGAAAATTGCAAAAAACACAGTTGATGGACAGAATGTAGAACAATGTCATACATTCACCCCAGTACAAGGATCTGGGCCTAAATCCATCCTTTTTTTGCACTCCACACCACCCTGGGTTAGACACTGGCTATATGCAAATCAGCTCTGACCCTGTGCCTCATGGGAACAGTCCAGTCCGAATTACCAAGCCATGTCTTTCCCAGACCGGAATCAAGCATCCAAGGACCGGTTTCTGGCTATCAGCCTTCATCAGCCTGGATAGCTTGACTCCAGTGGTGTGGAGAGCCTGGGACTCACGTCTGTGCATACCCAGCCCACTCGGGGTGAAAATTGAAAAAAACACAGTTGATGGACAGAATGTAGAACAATGTCATACATTCACCCCAGTACAAGGATCTGGGCCTAAATCCATCATTTTTTTGCACTCCACACCACCCTGGGTTAGACACTGGCTATATGCAAATCAGCTCTGACCCTGTGCCTCATGGGAAGAGTCCAGTCCGAACTACCAAGCCATGTCTTTCCCAGACCAGAATCAAGCATCCAAGGACCGGTTTCTGGCTATCAGCCTTCATCAGCCTGGATAGCTTGACTCCAGTGGTGTGGAGAGCCTGGGACTCACCTCTGAGCATACCCAGCGCACTCGGGGTGAAAATTGCAAAAAAGACAGTTGATGGACAGAATGTAGAACAATGTCATACATTCACCCCAGTACAAGGATCTGGGCCTATATCCATCCTTTTTTTGCACACCACCCTGGGTTAGACACTGGCTATATGCAAATCAGCTCTGACCCTGTGCCTCATGGGAACAGTCCAGTCCGAACTACCAAGCCATGTCTTTCCCAGACCGGAATCAAGCATCCAAGGACCGGTTTCTGGCTATCAGCCTTCATCAGCCTGGATAGCTTGACTCCAGTGGTGTGGAGAGCCTGGGACTCACGTCTGAGCATACCCAGCCCACTCGAGGTGAAAATTGCAAAAAACACAGTTGATGGACAGAATGTAGAACAATATCATACATTCACCCCAGTACAAGGATCTGGGCCTAAATCCATCCTTTTTTTTTTGCACTCCACACCACCCTGGGTTAGACACTGGCTATATGCAAATCAGCTCTGACCCTGTGCCTCATGGGAACAGTCCAGTCCGAACTACCAAGCCATGTCTTTCCCAGACCGGAATCAAGCATCCAAGGACCGGTTTCTGGCTATCAGCCTTCATCAGCCAGGATAGCTTGACTCCAGTGATGTGGAGAGCCTGGGACTCATGTCTGAACATACCCAGCCCACTCGGGGTGAAAATTGCAAAAAACACAGTTGATGGACAGAATGTAGAACAATGTCATACATTCACCCCAGTACAAGGATCTGGGCCTAAATCCATCCTTTTTTTGCACACCACCCTGGGTTAGACATTGGCTATATGCAAATCAGCTCTGACCCTGTGCCTCATGGGAACAGTCCAGTCCAAACTACCAAGCCATGTCTTTCCCAGACCGGAATCAAGCATCCAAGGACCGGTTTCTGGCTATCAGCCTTCATCAGCCTGGATAGCTTGACTCCAGTGGTGTGGAGAGCCTGGGACTCACGTCTGAGCATACCCAGCCCACTCGCGGTGAAAATTGCAAAAAACACAGTTGATGGACAGAATGTAGAACAATGTCATACATTCACCCCAGTACAAGGATCTGGGCCTAAATCCATCCTTTTTTTGCACTCCACACAACCCTGGGTTAGACACTGGCCATATGCAAATCAGCTCTGACCCTATGCCTCATTCGAACAGTCCAGTCCGAACTACCAAGCCATGTCTTTCCCAGACCGGAATCAAGCATCCAAGGACCGGTTTCAGGCTATCAGCCTTCTTCAGCCTGGATAGCTTGACTCCAGTGGTGTGGAGAGCCTGGGACTCACGTCTGAGCATACCCAGCCCACTCGGGGTGAAAATTGCAAAAAACACAGTTGATGGACAGAATGTAGAACAATGTCATACATTCACCCCAGTACAAGGATCTGGGCCTAAATCCATCATTTTCTTGCACTCCACACCACCCTGGGTTAGACACTGGCTATATGCAAATCAGCTCTGACCCTGTGCCTCATGGGAAGAGTCCAGTCCGAACTACCAAGCCATGTCTTTCCCAGACCGGAATCAAGCATCCAAGGACCGGTTTCTGGCTATCAGCCTTCATCAGCCTGGATAGCTTGACTCCAGTGGTGTGGAGAGCCTGGGACTCACCTCTGAGCATACCCAGCGCACTCGGGGTGAAAATTGCAAAAAAGACAGTTGATGGACAGAATGTAGAACAATGTCATACATTCACCCCAGTACAAGGATCTGGGCCTAAATCCATCCTTTTTTTGCACACCACCCTGGGTTAGACACTGGCTATATGCAAATCAGCTCTGACCCTGTGCCTCATGGGAACAGTCCAGTCCGAACTACCAAGCCATGTCTTTCCCAGACCGGAATCAAGCATCCAAGGACCGGTTTCTGGCTATCAGCCTTCATCAGCCAGGATAGCTTGACTCCAGTGATGTGGAGAGCCTGGGACTCATGTCTGAGCATACCCAGCCCACTCGGGGTGAAAATTGCAAAAAACACAGTTGATGGACAGAATGTAGAACAATGTCATACATTCACCCCAGTACAAGGATCTGGGCCTAAATCCATCCTTTTTTTTGCACTTCACACCACCCAGGGTTAGACACTGGCTATATGCAAATCAGCTCTGACCCTGTGCCTCATGGGAACAGTCCAGTCCGAACTACCAAGCCATGTCTTTCCCAGACCGGAATCAAGCATCCAAGGACCGGTTTCTGGCTATCAGCCTTCATCTGCCTGGATAGCTTGACTCCAGTGGTGTGGAGAGCCTGGGACTCACGTCTGAGCATACCCAGCCCACTCGGAGTGAAAATTGCAAAAAACACAGTTGATGGACAGAATGTAGAACAATATCATACATTCACCCCAGTACAAGGATCTGGGCCTAAATCCATCCTTTTTTTTTTGCACTCCACACCACCCTGGGTTAGACACTGGCTATATGCAAATCAGCTCTGACCCTGTGCCTCATGGGAACAGTCCAGTCCGAACTACCAAGCCATGTCTTTCCCAGACCGGAATCAAGCATCCAAGGACCGGTTTCTGGCTATCAGCCTTCATCAGCCAGGATAGCTTGACTCCAGTGATGTGGAGAGCCTGGGACTCATGTCTGAGCATACCCAGCCCACTCGGGGTGAAAATTGCAAAAAACACAGTTGATGGACAGAATGTAGAACAATGTCATACATTCACCCCAGTACAAGGATCTGGGCCTAAATCCATCCTTTTTTTTGCACTTCACACCACCCAGGGTTAGACACTGGCTATATGCAAATCAGCTCTGACCCTGTGCCTCATGGGAACAGTCCAGTCCGAACTACCAAGCCATGTCTTTCCCAGACCGGAATCAGGCATCCAAGGACCGGTTTCTGGCTATCAGCCTTCATCAGCCTGGATAGCTTGACTCCAGTGGTGTGGAGAGCCTGGGACTCACGTCTGAGCATACCCAGCCCACTCGGGGTGAAAATTGCAAAAAACACAGTTGATGGACAGAATGTAGAACAATATCATACATTCACCCCAGTACAAGGATCTGGGCCTAAATCCATCCTTTTTTTTTTTGCACTCCACACCACCCTGGGTTAGACACTGGCTATATGCAAATCAGCTCTGACCCTGTGCCTCATGGGAACAGTCCAGTCCGAACTACCAAGCCATGTCTTTCCCAGACCGGAATCAAGCATCCAAGGACCGGTTTCTGGCTATCAGCCTTCATCAGCCAGGATAGCTTGACTCCAGTGATGTGGAGAGCCTGGGACTCATGTCTGAGCATACCCAGCCCACTCGGGGTGAAAATTGCAAAAAACACAGTTGATGGACAGAATGTAGAACAATGTCATACATTCACCCCAGTACAAGGATCTGGGCCTAAATCCATCCTTTTTTTTGCACTTCACACCACCCAGGGTTAGACACTGGCTATATGCAAATCAGCTCTGACCCTGTGCCTCATGGGAACAGTCCAGTCCGAACTACCAAGCCATGTCTTTCCCAGAACGGAATCAAAGCATCCAAGGTCCGGTTTCTGGCTATCAGCCTTCATCAGCCTGGATAGCTTGACTCCAGTGGTGTGGAGAGCCGGGGACTCACGTCTGAGCATACCCAACCCACTCGGGGTGAAAATTGCAAAAAAGACAGTTGATGGACAGAATGTAGAACAATGTCATACATTCACCCCAGTACAAGGATCTGGGCCTAAATCCATCCTTTTTTTGCACACCACCCTGGGTTAGACACTGGCTATATGCAAATCAGCTCTGACCCTGTGCCTCATGGGAACAGTCCAGTCCGAACTACCAAGCCATGTCTTTCCCAGACCGGAATCAAGCATCCAAGGACCGGTTTCTGGCTATCAGCCTTCATCAGCCAGGATAGCTTCACTCCAGTGATGTGGAGAGCCTGGGACTCATGTCTGAGCATACCCAGCCCACTCGGGGTAAAAATTGCTAAAAACACAGTTGATGGACAGAATGTAGAACAATGTCATACATTCACCCCAGTACAAGGATCTGGGCCTAAATCCATCCTTTTTTTTGCACTTCACACCACCCAGGGTTAGACACTGACTATATGCAAATCAGCTCTGACCCTGTGCCTCATGGGAACAGTCCAGTCCGAACTACCAAGCCATGTCTTTCCCAGACCGGAATCAAAGCATCCAAGGTCCGGTTTCTGGCTATCAGCCTTCATCAGCCTGGATAGCTTGACTCCAGTGGTGTGGAGAGCCTGGGACTCACGTCTGAGCATACCCAGCCCACTCGGGGTGAAAATTGCAAAAAACACAGTTGATGGACAGAATATAGAACAATGCCATACATTCACCCCAGTACAAGGATCTGGGCTTAAATCCATCCTTTTTTTGCACTCCACACCACCCTGGGTTAGACACTGGCTATATGCAAATCAGCTCTGACCCTGTGCCTCATGGGAACAGTCCAGTCCGAACTACCAAGCCATGTCTTTCCCAGACCGGAATCAAGCATCCAAGGACCGGTTTCTGGCTATCAGCCTTCATCCGCCTGGATAGCTTGACTCCAGTGGTGTGGAGAGCCTGGGTCTCACGTCTGAGCATACCCAGCCCACTCGGAGTGAAAATTGCAAAAAACACAGTTGATGGACAGAATGTAGAACAATATCATACATTCACCCCAGTACAAGGATCTGGGCCTAAATCCATCCTTTTTTTTTTTGCACTCCACACCACCCTGGGTTAGACACTGGCTATATGCAAATCAGCTCTGACCCTGTGCCTCATGGGAACAGTCCAGTCCGAACTACCAAGCCATGTCTTTCCCAGACCGGAATCAAGCATCCAAGGACCGTTTTCTGGCTATCAGCCTTCATCAGCCAGGATAGCTTGACTCCAGTGATGTGGAGAGCCTGGGACTCATGTCTGAGCATACCCAGCCCACTCGGGGTAAAAATTGCAAAAAACACAGTTGATGGACAGAATGTAGAACAATGTCATACATTCACCCCAGTACAAGGATCTGGGCCTAAATCCATCCTTTTTTTTGCACTTCACACCACCCAGGGTTAGACACTGGCTATATGCAAATCAGCTCTGACCCTGTGCCTCATGGGAACAGTCCAGTCCGAACTACCAAGCCATGTCTTTCCCAGACCGGAATCAGGCATCCAAGGACCGGTTTCTGGCTATCAGCCTTCATCAGCCTGGATAGCTTGACTCCAGTGGTGTGGAGAGCCTGGGACTCACGTCTGAGCATACCCAGCCCACTCGGGGTGAAAATTGCAAAAAACACAGTTGATGGACAGAATGTAGAACAATATCATACATTCACCCCAGTACAAGGATCTGGGCCTAAATCCATCCTTTTTTTTTTTGCACTCCACACCACCCTGGGTTAGACACTGGCTATATGCAAATCAGCTCTGACCCTGTGCCTCATGGGAATAGTCCAGTCCGAACTACCAAGCCATGTCTTTCCCAGACCGGAATCAAGCATCCAAGGACCGGTTTCTGGCTATCAGCCTTCATCAGCCAGGATAGCTTGACTCCAGTGATGTGGAGAGCCTGGGACTCATGTCTGAGCATACCCAGCCCACTCGGGGTGAAAATTGCAAAAAACACAGTTGATGGACAGAATGTAGAACAATGTCATACATTCACCCCAGTACAAGGATCTGGGCCTAAATCCATCCTTTTTTTTGCACTTCACACCACCCAGGGTTAGACACTGGCTATATGCAAATCAGCTCTGACCCTGTGCCTCATGGGAACAGTCCAGTCCGAACTACCAAGCCATGTCTTTCCCAGACCGGAATCAAAGCATCCAAGGTTCGGTTTCTGGCTATCAGCCTTCATCAGCCTGAATAGCTTGACTCCAGTGGTGTGGAGAGCCTGGGACTCACGTCTGAGCATACCCAGCCCACTCGGGGTGAAAATTGCAAAAAAGACAGCTAATGGACAGAATGTAGAACAATGTCATACATTCACCCCAGTACAAGGATCTGGGCCTAAATCCATCCTTTTTTTGCACACCACCCTGGGTTAGACACTGGCTATATGCAAATCAGCTCTGACCCTGTGCCTCATGGGAACAGTCCAGTCTGAACTACCAAGCCATGTCTTTCCCAGACCGGAATCAAGCATCCAAGGACCGGTTTCTGGCTATCAGCCTTCATCAGCCAGGATAGCTTGACTCCAGTGATGTGGAGAGCCTGGGACTCATGTCTGAGCATACCCAGCCCACTCGGGGTGAAAATTGCAAAAAACACAGTTGATGGACAGAATGTAGAACAATGTCATACATTCACCCCAGTACAAGGATCCGGGCCTAAATCCATCCTTTTTTTTGCACTTCACACCACCCAGGGTTAGACACTGGCTATATGCAAATCAGCTCTGACCCTGTGCCTCATGGGAAGAGTCCAATCCGAACTACCAAGCCATGTCTTTCCCAGACCGGAATCAAGCATCCAAGGACCGGTTTCTGGCTATCAGCCTTCATCAGCCTGGATAGCTTGACTCCAGTGGTGTGGAGAGCCTGGGACTCACGTCTGAGCATACCCAGCCCACTCGGGGTGAAAATTGCAAAAAAAACAGTTGATGGACAGAATGTAGAACAATATCATACATTCACCCCAGTACAAGGATCTGGGCCTAAATCCATACTTTTTGTTTTTTTGCACTCCACACCACCCTGGGTTAGACACTGGCTATATGCAAATCAGCTCTGACCCTGTGCCTCATGGGAACAGTCCAGTCCGAACTACCAAGCCATGTCTTTCCCAGACCGGAATCAAGCATCCAAGGACCGGTTTCTGGCTATCAGCCTTCATCAGCCAGGATAGCTTGACTCCAGTGATGTGGAGAGCCTGGGACTCATGTCTGAGCATACCCAGCCCACTCGGGGTGAAAATTGCAAAAAACACAGTTGATGGACAGAATGTAGAACAATGTCATACATTCACCCCAGTACAAGGATCTGGGACTAAATCCATCCTTTTTTTTGCACTTCACACCACCCAGGGTTAGACACTGGCTATATGCAAATCAGCTCTGACCCTGTGCCTCATGGGAACAGTCCAGTCCGAACTACCAAGCCATGTCTTTCCCAGACCGGAATCAAAGCATCCAAGGTCCGGTTTCTGGCTATAAGCCTTCATCAGCCTGGATAGCTTGACTCCAGTGGTGTGGAGAGCCTGGGACTCACGTCTGAGCATACCCAGCCCACTCGTGGTGAAAATTGCAAAAAACACAGTTGATGGACAGAATGTAGAACAATGTCATACATTCACCCCAGTACAAGGATCTGGGCCTAAATCCATCCTTTTTTTGCACTCCACACCACCCTGGGTTAGACACTGGCTATATGCAAATCAGCTCTGACCCTGTGCCTCATGGGAACAGTCCAGTCCGAATTACCAAGCCATGTCTTTCCCAGACCGGAATCAAGCATCCAAGGACCGGTTTCTGGCTGTCAGCCTTCATCAGCTTGGATAGCTTGACTCCAGTGGTGTGGAGAGCCTGGGACTAACCTCTGAGCATACCCCGCGCACTCGGGGTGAAAATTGCAAAAAAGACAGTTGATGGACAGAATGTAGAACAATGTCATACATTCACCCCAGTACAAGGATCTGGGCCTAAATCCATCCTTTATTTGCACACCACCCTGGGTTAGACACTGGCTATATGCAAATCAGCTCTGACCCTGTGCCTCATGGGAACAGTCCAGTCCAAACTACCAAGCCATGTCTTTCCCAGACCGGAATCAAGCATCCAAGGACCGGTTTCTGGCTATCAGCCTTCATCAGCCTGGATAGCTTGACTCCAGTGGTGTGGAGAGCCTGGGACTCACGTCTGAGCATACCCAGCCCACTCGCGGTGAAAATTGCAAAAAACACAGTTGATGGACAGAATGTAGAACAATGTCATACATTCACCCCAGTACAAAGATCTGGGCCTAAATCCATCCTTTTTTTGCACTCCACACAACCCTGGGTTAGACACTGGCTATATGCAAATCAGCTCTGACCCTATGCCTCATTCGAACAGTCCAGTCCGAACTACCAAGCCATGTCTTTCCCAGACCGGAATCAAGCATCCAAGGACCGGTTTCTGGCTAACAGCCTTCATCAGCCTGGATAGCTTGACTCCAGTGGTGTGGAGAGCCTGGGACTCACGTCTGAGCATACCCAGCCCACTCGGGGTGAAAATTGCAAAAAACACAGTTGATGGACAGAATGTAGAACAATGTCATACATTCACCCCAGTACAAGGATCTGGGCCTAAATCCATCATTTTTTTGCACTCCACACCACCCTGGGTTAGACACTGGCTATATGCAAATCAGCTCTGACCCTGTGCCTCATGGGAAGAGTCCAGTCCGAACTACCAAGCCATGTCTTTCCCAGACCAGAATCAAGCATCCAAGGACCGGTTTCTGGCTATCAGCCTTCATCAGCCTGGATAGCTTGACTCCAGTGGTGTGGAGAGCCTGGGACTCACCTCTGAGCATACCCAGCGCACTCGGGGTGAAAATTGCAAAAAAGACAGTTGATGGACAGAATGTAGAACAATGTCATACATTCACCCCAGTACAAGGATCTGGGCCTAAATCCATCCTTTTTTGCACACCAGCCTGGGTTAGACACGGGCTATATGCAAATCAGCTCTGTCCCTGTGCCTCATGGGAACAGTCCAGTCCGAACTACCAAGCCATGTCTTTCCCAGATCGGAATCAAGCATCCAAGGACCGGTTTCTGTCTATCAGCCTTCATCAGCCTGGATAGCTTAACTCCAGTGGTGTGGAGAGCCTGGGACTCACGTCTGAGCATACCCAGCCTACTCGCGGTGAAAATTGCAAAAAACACAATTGATGGACAGAATGTAGAACAATGTCATACATTCACCCCAGTACAAGGATCTGGGCCTAAATCCATCCTTTTTTTGCACTCCACACAACCCTGGGTTAGACACTGGCTATATGCAAATCACCTCTGACCCTATGCCTCATTCGAACAGTCCAGTCCGAACTACCAAGCCATGTCTTTCCCAGACCGGAATCAAGCATCCAAGGACAGGTTTCTGGCAATCAGCCTTCATCAGCCTGGATAGTTTGACTCCAGTGGTGTGGAGAGCCTGGGACTCACGTCTGAGCATACCCAGCCCACTCGGGGTGAAAATTGCAAAAAACACAGTTGATGGACAGAATGTAGAACAATGTCATACATTCACCCCAGTACAATGATCTGGGCCTAAATCCATCCTTTTTTTGCACTCCACACCACCCTGGGTTAGACACTGGCTATATGCAAATCAGCTCTGACCCTGTGCCACATGGGAACAGTCCAGTCCGAACTACCAAGCCATGTCTTTCCCAGACTGGAATCAAGCATCCAAGGACCGGTTTCTGGCTATCAGCCTTCATCAGCATGGATAGCTTGACTCCAGTGGTGTGGAGAGCCTGGGACTCACGTCTGAGCATACCCAGCCCACTCGGGGTGAAAATTGCAAAAAACACAGTTGATGGACAGAATGTAGAACAATGTCATACATTCACCCCAGTACAAGGATCTGGGCCTAAATCCATCCTTTTTTTGCATTTCACACCACCCTGGGTTAGACAATGGCTATATGCAAATCAGCTCTGACCCTGTGCCTCATGGGAACAGCCCAGTCCGAACTACCAAGCCATGTCTTTCCCAGACCGGAATCAAGCATCCAAGTACCGGTTTCTAGCTTTCAGCCTTCATCAGCCTGGATAGCTTGACTCCAGTGGTGTGGAGAGCCTGGGACTCACGTCTGAGCATACCCAGCCCACTCGGGGTGAAAATTGCAAAAAACACAGTTGATGGACAGAATGTAGAACAATGTCATACATTCACCCCAGTACAAGGATCTGGGCCTAAATCCATCCTTTTTTTGCACTCCACACCACCCTGGGTTAGACACTCGCTATATGCAAATCAGCTCAGACCCTGTGCCTCATGGGAACAGTCCAGTCCGAACTACCAAGCCATGTCTTTCCCAGACCGGAATCAAGCATCCAAGGACCGGTTTCTGGCTATCAGCCTTCATCAGCAAGGATAGCTTGACTCCAGTGATGTGGAGAGCCTGGGACTCATGTCTGAGCATACCCAGCCCACTCGGTGTGAAAATTGCAAAAAACACAGTTGATGGACAGAATGTAGAACAATCTCATACATTCACCCCAGTACAAGGATCTGGGCCTAAATCCATCCTTTTTTTTGCACTTCACACCACCCAGGGTTAGACACTGGCTATATGCAAATCATCTCTGACCCTGTGCCTCATGGGAACAGTCCAGTCCGAACTACCAAGCCATGTCTTTCCCAGACCGGAATCAAGCATCCAAGGACCGGTTTCTGGCTATCAGCCTTCATCAGCCTGGATAGCTTGACTCCAGTGGTGTGGAGAGCCTGGGACTCACGTCTGAGCATACCCAGCCCACTCGAGGTGAAAATTGCAAAAAACACAGTTGATGGACAGAATGTAGAACAATATCATACATTCACCCCAGTACAAGGATCTGGGCCTAAATCCATCCTTTTTTTTTTGCACTCCACACCACCCTGGGTTAGACACTGGCTATATGCAAATCAGCTCTGACCCTGTGCCTCATGGGAACAGTCCAGTCCGAACTACCAAGCCATGTCTTTCCCAGACTGGAATCAAGCAACCAAGGACCGGTTTCTGGCTATCAGCCATCATCAGCCAGGATAGCTTGACTCCAGTGATGTGGAGAGCCTGGGACTCATGTCTGAGCATACCCAGCCCACTCGGGGTGAAAATTGCAAAAAACACAGTTGATGGACAGAATGTAGAACAATGTCATACATTCACCCCAGTACAAGGATCTGGGCCTAAATCCATCCTTTTTTTGCACTCCACACCACCCTGGGTTAGACACTGGCTATATGCAAATCAGCTCAGACCCTGTGCCTCATGGGAACAGTCCAGTCCGAACTACCAAGCCATGTCTTTCCCAGACTGGAATCAAGCATCCAAGGACCGGTTTCTGGCTATCAGCCTTCATCAGCATGGATAGCTTGACTCCAGTGGTGTGGAGAGCCTGGGACTCACGTCTGAGCATACCCAGCCCACTCGGGGTGAAAATTGCAAAAAACACAGTTGATGGACAGAATGTAGAACAATGTCATACATTCACCCCAGTACAAGGATCTGGGCCTAAATCCATCCTTTTTTTGCATTTCACACCACCCTGGGTTAGACAATGGCTATATGCAAATCAGCTCTGACCCTGTGCCTCATGGGAACAGCCCAGTCCGAACTACCAAGCCATGTCTTTCCCAGACCGGAATCAAGCATCCAAGTACCGGTTTCTAGCTTTCAGCCTTCATCAGCCTGGATAGCTTGACTCCAGTGGTGTGGAGAGCCTGGGACTCACGTCTGAGCATACCCAGCCCACTCGGGGTGAAAATTGCAAAAAACACAGTTGATGGACAGAATGTAGAACAATGTCATACATTCACCCCAGTACAAGGATCTGGGCCTAAATCCATCCTTTTTTTGCACTCCACACCACCCTGGGTTAGACACTCGCTATATGCAAATCAGCTCAGACCCTGTGCCTCATGGGAACAGTCCAGTCCGAACTACCAAGCCATGTCTTTCCCAGACCGGAATCAAGCATCCAAGGACCGGTTTCTGGCTATCAGCCTTCATCAGCAAGGATAGCTTGACTCCAGTGATGTGGAGAGCCTGGGACTCATGTCTGAGCATACCCAGCCCACTCGGTGTGAAAATTGCAAAAAACACAGTTGATGGACAGAATGTAGAACAATCTCATACATTCACCCCAGTACAAGGATCTGGGCCTAAATCCATCCTTTTTTTTGCACTTCACACCACCCAGGGTTAGACACTGGCTATATGCAAATCATCTCTGACCCTGTGCCTCATGGGAACAGTCCAGTCCGAACTACCAAGCCATGTCTTTCCCAGACCGGAATCAAGCATCCAAGGACCGGTTTCTGGCTATCAGCCTTCATCAGCCTGGATAGCTTGACTCCAGTGGTGTGGAGAGCCTGGGACTCACGTCTGAGCATACCCAGCCCACTCGAGGTGAAAATTGCAAAAAACACAGTTGATGGACAGAATGTAGAACAATATCATACATTCACCCCAGTACAAGGATCTGGGCCTAAATCCATCCTTTTTTTTTTGCACTCCACACCACCCTGGGTTAGACACTGGCTATATGCAAATCAGCTCTGACCCTGTGCCTCATGGGAACAGTCCAGTCCGAACTACCAAGCCATGTCTTTCCCAGACTGGAATCAAGCAACCAAGGACCGGTTTCTGGCTATCAGCCATCATCAGCCAGGATAGCTTGACTCCAGTGATGTGGAGAGCCTGGGACTCATGTCTGAGCATACCCAGCCCACTCGGGGTGAAAATTGCAAAAAACACAGTTGATGGACAGAATGTAGAACAATGTCATACATTCACCCCAGTACAAGGATCTGGGCCTAAATCCATCCTTTTTTTTGCACTTCACACCACCCAGGATTAGACACTGGCTATATGCAAATCAGCTCTGACCCTGTGCCTCATGGGAACAGTCCAGTCCGAACTACCAAGCCATGTCTTTCCCAGACCGGAATCAAAGCATCCAAGGTCCGGTTTCTGGCTATCAGCCTTCATCAGCCTGGATAGCTTGACTCCAGTGGTGTGGAGAGCCTGGGACTCACGTCTGAGCATACCCATACCACTCGGGGTGAAAATTGCAAAAAACACAGTTGATGGACAGAATGTAGAACAATGTCATACATTCACCCCAGTACAAGGATCTGGGCCTAAATCCATCCTTTTTTTGCACTCCACACCACCCTGGGTTAGACACTGGCTATATGCAAATCAGCTCTGACCCTGTGCCTCATGGGAACAGTCCAGTCCGAATTACCAAGCCATGTCTTTCCCAGACCGGAATCAAGCATCCAAGGACCGGTTTCTGGCTATCAGCCTTCATCAGCCTGGATAGCTTGACTCCAGTGGTGTGGAGAGCCTGGGACTCACGTCTGTGCATACCCAGCCCACTCGGGGTGAAAATTGAAAAAAACACAGTTGATGGACAGAATGTAGAACAATGTCATACATTCACCCCAGTACAAGGATCTGGGCCTAAATCCATCATTTTTTTGCACTCCACACCACCCTGGGTTAGACACTGGCTATATGCAAATCAGCTCTGACCCTGTGCCTCATGGGAAGAGTCCAGTCCGAACTACCAAGCCATGTCTTTCCCAGACCAGAATCAAGCATCCAAGGACCGGTTTCTGGCTATCAGCCTTCATCAGCCTGGATAGCTTGACTCCAGTGGTGTGGAGAGCCTGGGACTCACCTCTGAGCATACCCAGCGCACTCGGGGTGAAAATTGCAAAAAAGACAGTTGATGGACAGAATGTAGAACAATGTCATACATTCACCCCAGTACAAGGATCTGGGCCTATATCCATCCTTTTTTTGCACACCACCCTGGGTTAGACACTGGCTATATGCAAATCAGCTCTGACCCTGTGCCTCATGGGAACAGTCCAGTCCGAACTACCAAGCCATGTCTTTCCCAGACCGGAATCAAGCATCCAAGGACCGGTTTCTGGCTATCAGCCTTCATCAGCCTGGATAGCTTGACTCCAGTGGTGTGGAGAGCCTGGGACTCACGTCTGAGCATACCCAGCCCACTCGAGGTGAAAATTGCAAAAAACACAGTTGATGGACAGAATGTAGAACAATATCATACATTCACCCCAGTACAAGGATCTGGGCCTAAATCCATCCTTTTTTTTTTGCACTCCACACCACCCTGGGTTAGACACTGGCTATATGCAAATCAGCTCTGACCCTGTGCCTCATGGGAACAGTCCAGTCCGAACTACCAAGCCATGTCTTTCCCAGACCGGAATCAAGCATCCAAGGACCGGTTTCTGGCTATCAGCCTTCATCAGCCAGGATAGCTTGACTCCAGTGATGTGGAGAGCCTGGGACTCATGTCTGAACATACCCAGCCCACTCGGGGTGAAAATTGCAAAAAACACAGTTGATGGACAGAATGTAGAACAATGTCATACATTCACCCCAGTACAAGGATCTGGGCCTAAATCCATCCTTTTTTTGCACACCACCCTGGGTTAGACATTGGCTATATGCAAATCAGCTCTGACCCTGTGCCTCATGGGAACAGTCCAGTCCAACCTACCAAGCCATGTCTTTCCCAGACCGGAATCAAGCATCCAAGGACCGGTTTCTGGCTATCAGCCTTCATCAGCCTGGATAGCTTGACTCCAGTGGTGTGGAGAGCCTGGGACTCACGTCTGAGCATACCCAGCCCACTCGCGGTGAAAATTGCAAAAAACACAGTTGATGGACAGAATGTAGAACAATGTCATACATTCACCCCAGTACAAGGATCTGGGCCTAAATCCATCCTTTTTTTGCACTCCACACCACCCTGGGTTAGACACTCGCTATATGCAAATCAGCTCAGACCCTGTGCCTCATGGGAACAGTCCAGTCCGAACTACCAAGCCATGTCTTTCCCAGACCGGAATCAAGCATCCAAGGACCGGTTTCTGGCTATCAGCCTTCATCAGCAAGGATAGCTTGACTCCAGTGATGTGGAGAGCCTGGGACTCATGTCTGAGCATACCCAGCCCACTCGGTGTGAAAATTGCAAAAAACACAGTTGATGGACAGAATGTAGAACAATCTCATACATTCACCCCAGTACAAGGATCTGGGCCTAAATCCATCCTTTTTTTTGCACTTCACACCACCCAGGGTTAGACACTGGCTATATGCAAATCATCTCTGACCCTGTGCCTCATGGGAACAGTCCAGTCCGAACTACCAAGCCATGTCTTTCCCAGACCGGAATCAAGCATCCAAGGACCGGTTTCTGGCTATCAGCCTTCATCAGCCTGGATAGCTTGACTCCAGTGGTGTGGAGAGCCTGGGACTCACGTCTGAGCATACCCAGCCCACTCGAGGTGAAAATTGCAAAAAACACAGTTGATGGACAGAATGTAGAACAATATCATACATTCACCCCAGTACAAGGATCTGGGCCTAAATCCATCCTTTTTTTTTTGCACTCCACACCACCCTGGGTTAGACACTGGCTATATGCAAATCAGCTCTGACCCTGTGCCTCATGGGAACAGTCCAGTCCGAACTACCAAGCCATGTCTTTCCCAGACTGGAATCAAGCAACCAAGGACCGGTTTCTGGCTATCAGCCATCATCAGCCAGGATAGCTTGACTCCAGTGATGTGGAGAGCCTGGGACTCATGTCTGAGCATACCCAGCCCACTCGGGGTGAAAATTGCAAAAAACACAGTTGATGGACAGAATGTAGAACAATGTCATACATTCACCCCAGTACAAGGATCTGGGCCTAAATCCATCCTTTTTTTTGCACTTCACACCACCCAGGATTAGACACTGGCTATATGCAAATCAGCTCTGACCCTGTGCCTCATGGGAACAGTCCAGTCCGAACTACCAAGCCATGTCTTTCCCAGACCGGAATCAAAGCATCCAAGGTCCGGTTTCTGGCTATCAGCCTTCATCAGCCTGGATAGCTTGACTCCAGTGGTGTGGAGAGCCTGGGACTCACCTCTGAGCATACCCAGCGCACTCGGGGTGAAAATTGCAAAAAAGACAGTTGATGGACAGAATGTAGAACAATGTCATACATTCACCCCAGTACAAGGATCTGGGCCTAAATCCATCCTTTTTTTGCACACCACCCTGGGTTAGACACTGGCTATATGCAAATCAGCTCTGACCCTGTGCCTCATGGGAACAGTCCAGTCCGAACTACCAAGCCATGTCTTTCCCAGACCGGAATCAAGCATCCAAGGACCGGTTTCTGGCTATCAGCCTTCATCAGCCAGGATAGCTTGACTCCAGTGATGTGGAGAGCCTGGGACTCATGTCTGAGCATACCCAGCCCACTCGGGGTGAAAATTGCAAAAAACACAGTTGATGGACAGAATGTAGAACAATGTCATACATTCACCCCAGTACAAGGATCTGGGCCTAAATCCATCCTTTTTTTTGCACTTCACACCACCCAGGGTTAGACACTGGCTATATGCAAATCAGCTCTGACCCTGTGCCTCATGGGAACAGTCCAGTCCGAACTACCAAGCCATGTCTTTCCCAGACCGGAATCAAGCATCCAAGGACCGGTTTCTGGCTATCAGCCTTCATCTGCCTGGATAGCTTGACTCCAGTGGTGTGGAGAGCCTGGGACTCACGTCTGAGCATACCCAGCCCACTCGGAGTGAAAATTGCAAAAAACACAGTTGATGGACAGAATGTAGAACAATATCATACATTCACCCCAGTACAAGGATCTGGGCCTAAATCCATCCTTTTTTTTTTTGCACTCCACACCACCCTGGGTTAGACACTGGCTATATGCAAATCAGCTCTGACCCTGTGCCTCATGGGAACAGTCCAGTCCGAACTACCAAGCCATGTCTTTCCCAGACCGGAATCAAGCATCCAAGGACCGGTTTCTGGCTATCAGCCTTCATCAGCCAGGATAGCTTGACTCCAGTGATGTGGAGAGCCTGGGACTCATGTCTGAGCATACCCAGCCCACTCGGGGTGAAAATTGCAAAAAACACAGTTGATGGACAGAATGTAGAACAATGTCATACATTCACCCCAGTACAAGGATCTGGGCCTAAATCCATCCTTTTTTTTGCACTTCACACCACCCAGGGTTAGACACTGGCTATATGCAAATCAGCTCTGACCCTGTGCCTCATGGGAACAGTCCAGTCCGAACTACCAAGCCATGTCTTTCCCAGACCGGAATCAGGCATCCAAGGACCGGTTTCTGGCTATCAGCCTTCATCAGCCTGGATAGCTTGACTCCAGTGGTGTGGAGAGCCTGGGACTCACGTCTGAGCATACCCAGCCCACTCGGGGTGAAAATTGCAAAAAACACAGTTGATGGACAGAATGTAGAACAATATCATACATTCACCCCAGTACAAGGATCTGGGCCTAAATCCATCCTTTTTTTTTTTGCACTCCACACCACCCTGGGTTAGACACTGGCTATATGCAAATCAGCTCTGACCCTGTGCCTCATGGGAACAGTCCAGTCCGAACTACCAAGCCATGTCTTTCCCAGACCGGAATCAAGCATCCAAGGACCGGTTTCTGGCTATCAGCCTTCATCAGCCAGGATAGCTTGACTCCAGTGATGTGGAGAGCCTGGGACTCATGTCTGAGCATACCCAGCCCACTCGGGGTGAAAATTGCAAAAAACACAGTTGATGGACAGAATGTAGAACAATGTCATACATTCACCCCAGTACAAGGATCTGGGCCTAAATCCATCCTTTTTTTTGCACTTCACACCACCCAGGGTTAGACACTGGCTATATGCAAATCAGCTCTGACCCTGTGCCTCATGGGAACAGTCCAGTCCGAACTACCAAGCCATGTCTTTCCCAGAACGGAATCAAAGCATCCAAGGTCCGGTTTCTGGCTATCAGCCTTCATCAGCCTGGATAGCTTGACTCCAGTGGTGTGGAGAGCCGGGGACTCACGTCTGAGCATACCCAACCCACTCGGGGTGAAAATTGCAAAAAAGACAGTTGATGGACAGAATGTAGAACAATGTCATACATTCACCCCAGTACAAGGATCTGGGCCTAAATCCATCCTTTTTTTGCACACCACCCTGGGTTAGACACTGGCTATATGCAAATCAGCTCTGACCCTGTGCCTCATGGGAACAGTCCAGTCCGAACTACCAAGCCATGTCTTTCCCAGACCGGAATCAAGCATCCAAGGACCGGTTTCTGGCTATCAGCCTTCATCAGCCAGGATAGCTTCACTCCAGTGATGTGGAGAGCCTGGGACTCATGTCTGAGCATACCCAGCCCACTCGGGGTAAAAATTGCTAAAAACACAGTTGATGGACAGAATGTAGAACAATGTCATACATTCACCCCAGTACAAGGATCTGGGCCTAAATCCATCCTTTTTTTTGCACTTCACACCACCCAGGGTTAGACACTGACTATATGCAAATCAGCTCTGACCCTGTGCCTCATGGGAACAGTCCAGTCCGAACTACCAAGCCATGTCTTTCCCAGACCGGAATCAAAGCATCCAAGGTCCGGTTTCTGGCTATCAGCCTTCATCAGCCTGGATAGCTTGACTCCAGTGGTGTGGAGAGCCTGGGACTCACGTCTGAGCATACCCAGCCCACTCGGGGTGAAAATTGCAAAAAACACAGTTGATGGACAGAATATAGAACAATGCCATACATTCACCCCAGTACAAGGATCTGGGCTTAAATCCATCCTTTTTTTGCACTCCACACCACCCTGGGTTAGACACTGGCTATATGCAAATCAGCTCTGACCCTGTGCCTCATGGGAACAGTCCAGTCCGAACTACCAAGCCATGTCTTTCCCAGACCGGAATCAAGCATCCAAGGACCGGTTTCTGGCTATCAGCCTTCATCCGCCTGGATAGCTTGACTCCAGTGGTGTGGAGAGCCTGGGTCTCACGTCTGAGCATACCCAGCCCACTCGGAGTGAAAATTGCAAAAAACACAGTTGATGGACAGAATGTAGAACAATATCATACATTCACCCCAGTACAAGGATCTGGGCCTAAATCCATCCTTTTTTTTTTTGCACTCCACACCACCCTGGGTTAGACACTGGCTATATGCAAATCAGCTCTGACCCTGTGCCTCATGGGAACAGTCCAGTCCGAACTACCAAGCCATGTCTTTCCCAGACCGGAATCAAGCATCCAAGGACCGTTTTCTGGCTATCA
Organism: Lissotriton helveticus; assembly: GCF_964261635.1. Classification (NCBI taxonomy): domain Eukaryota; kingdom Metazoa; phylum Chordata; class Amphibia; order Caudata; family Salamandridae; genus Lissotriton; species Lissotriton helveticus. The sequence continues at coordinate 1,136,241,888 of NC_136069.1, forward strand.
GCCTTCATCAGCCAGGATAGCTTGACTCCAGTGATGTGGAGAGCCTGGGACTCATGTCTGAGCATACCCAGCCCACTCGGGGTAAAAATTGCAAAAAACACAGTTGATGGACAGAATGTAGAACAATGTCATACATTCACCCCAGTACAAGGATCTGGGCCTAAATCCATCCTTTTTTTTGCACTTCACACCACCCAGGGTTAGACACTGGCTATATGCAAATCAGCTCTGACCCTGTGCCTCATGGGAACAGTCCAGTCCGAACTACCAAGCCATGTCTTTCCCAGACCGGAATCAGGCATCCAAGGACCGGTTTCTGGCTATCAGCCTTCATCAGCCTGGATAGCTTGACTCCAGTGGTGTGGAGAGCCTGGGACTCACGTCTGAGCATACCCAGCCCACTCGGGGTGAAAATTGCAAAAAACACAGTTGATGGACAGAATGTAGAACAATATCATACATTCACCCCAGTACAAGGATCTGGGCCTAAATCCATCCTTTTTTTCTTTTGCACTCCACACCACCCTGGGTTAGACACTGGCTATATGCAAATCAGCTCTGACCCTGTGCCTCATGGGAATAGTCCAGTCCGAACTACCAAGCCATGTCTTTCCCAGACCGGAATCAAGCATCCAAGGACCGGTTTCTGGCTATCAGCCTTCATCAGCCAGGATAGCTTGACTCCAGTGATGTGGAGAGCCTGGGACTCATGTCTGAGCATACCCAGCCCACTCGGGGTGAAAATTGCAAAAAACACAGTTGATGGACAGAATGTAGAACAATGTCATACATTCACCCCAGTACAAGGATCTGGGCCTAAATCCATCCTTTTTTTTGCACTTCACACCACCCAGGGTTAGACACTGGCTATATGCAAATCAGCTCTGACCCTGTGCCTCATGGGAACAGTCCAGTCCGAACTACCAAGCCATGTCTTTCCCAGACCGGAATCAAAGCATCCAAGGTTCGGTTTCTGGCTATCAGCCTTCATCAGCCTGAATAGCTTGACTCCAGTGGTGTGGAGAGCCTGGGACTCACGTCTGAGCATACCCAGCCCACTCGGGGTGAAAATTGCAAAAAACACAGTTGATGGACAGAATGTAGAACAATGTCATACATTCACCCCAGTACAAGGATCCGGGCCTAAATCCATCCTTTTTTTTGCACTTCACACCACCCAGGGTTAGACACTGGCTATATGCAAATCAGCTCTGACCCTGTGCCTCATGGGAAGAGTCCAATCCGAACTACCAAGCCATGTCTTTCCCAGACCGGAATCAAGCATCCAAGGACCGGTTTCTGGCTATCAGCCTTCATCAGCCTGGATAGCTTGACTCCAGTGGTGTGGAGAGCCTGGGACTCACGTCTGAGCATACCCAGCCCACTCGGGGTGAAAATTGCAAAAAACACAGTTGATGGACAGAATGTAGAACAATATCATACATTCACCCCAGTACAAGGATCTGGGCCTAAATCCATACTTTTTGTTTTTTTGCACTCCACACCACCCTGGGTTAGACACTGGCTATATGCAAATCAGCTCTGACCCTGTGCCTCATGGGAACAGTCCAGTCCGAACTACCAAGCCATGTCTTTCCCAGACCGGAATCAAGCATCCAAGGACCGGTTTCTGGCTATCAGCCTTCATCAGCCAGGATAGCTTGACTCCAGTGATGTGGAGAGCCTGGGACTCATGTCTGAGCATACCCAGCCCACTCGGGGTGAAAATTGCAAAAAACACAGTTGATGGACAGAATGTAGAACAATGTCATACATTCACCCCAGTACAAGGATCTGGGACTAAATCCATCCTTTTTTTTGCACTTCACACCACCCAGGGTTAGACACTGGCTATATGCAAATCAGCTCTGACCCTGTGCCTCATGGGAACAGTCCAGTCCGAACTACCAAGCCATGTCTTTCCCAGACCGGAATCAAAGCATCCAAGGTCCGGTTTCTGGCTATAAGCCTTCATCAGCCTGGATAGCTTGACTCCAGTGGTGTGGAGAGCCTGGGACTCACGTCTGAGCATACCCAGCCCACTCGTGGTGAAAATTGCAAAAAACACAGTTGATGGACAGAATGTAGAACAATGTCATACATTCACCCCAGTACAAGGATCTGGGCCTAAATCCATCCTTTTTTTGCACTCCACACCACCCTGGGTTAGACACTGGCTATATGCAAATCAGCTCTGACCCTGTGCCTCATGGGAACAGTCCAGTCCGAATTACCAAGCCATGTCTTTCCCAGACCGGAATCAAGCATCCAAGGACCGGTTTCTGGCTGTCAGCCTTCATCAGCTTGGATAGCTTGACTCCAGTGGTGTGGAGAGCCTGGGACTAACCTCTGAGCATACCCCGCGCACTCGGGGTGAAAATTGCAAAAAAGACAGTTGATGGACAGAATGTAGAACAATGTCATACATTCACCCCAGTACAAGGATCTGGGCCTAAATCCATCCTTTATTTGCACACCACCCTGGGTTAGACACTGGCTATATGCAAATCAGCTCTGACCCTGTGCCTCATGGGAACAGTCCAGTCCAAACTACCAAGCCATGTCTTTCCCAGACCGGAATCAAGCATCCAAGGACCGGTTTCTGGCTATCAGCCTTCATCAGCCTGGATAGCTTGACTCCAGTGGTGTGGAGAGCCTGGGACTCACGTCTGAGCATACCCAGCCCACTCGCGGTGAAAATTGCAAAAAACACAGTTGATGGACAGAATGTAGAACAATGTCATACATTCACCCCAGTACAAAGATCTGGGCCTAAATCCATCCTTTTTTTGCACTCCACACAACCCTGGGTTAGACACTGGCTATATGCAAATCAGCTCTGACCCTATGCCTCATTCGAACAGTCCAGTCCGAACTACCAAGCCATGTCTTTCCCAGACCGGAATCAAGCATCCAAGGACCGGTTTCTGGCTAACAGCCTTCATCAGCCTGGATAGCTTGACTCCAGTGGTGTGGAGAGCCTGGGACTCACGTCTGAGCATACCCAGCCCACTCGGGGTGAAAATTGCAAAAAACACAGTTGATGGACAGAATGTAGAACAATGTCATACATTCACCCCAGTACAAGGATCTGGGCCTAAATCCATCATTTTTTTGCACTCCACACCACCCTGGGTTAGACACTGGCTATATGCAAATCAGCTCTGACCCTGTGCCTCATGGGAAGAGTCCAGTCCGAACTACCAAGCCATGTCTTTCCCAGACCAGAATCAAGCATCCAAGGACCGGTTTCTGGCTATCAGCCTTCATCAGCCTGGATAGCTTGACTCCAGTGGTGTGGAGAGCCTGGGACTCACCTCTGAGCATACCCAGCGCACTCGGGGTGAAAATTGCAAAAAAGACAGTTGATGGACAGAATGTAGAACAATGTCATACATTCACCCCAGTACAAGGATCTGGGCCTAAATCCATCCTTTTTTGCACACCAGCCTGGGTTAGACACGGGCTATATGCAAATCAGCTCTGACCCTGTGCCTCATGGGAACAGTCCAGTCCAAACTACCAAGCCATGTCTTTCCCAGACCGGAATCAAGCATCCAAGGACCGGTTTCTGGCTATCAGCCTTCATCAGCCTGGATAGCTTGACTCCAGTGGTGTGGAGAGCCTGGGACTCACGTCTGAGCATACCCAGCCCACTCGGGGTGAAAATTGCAAAAAACACAGTTGATGGACAGAATGTAGAACAATATCATACATTCACCCCAGTACAAGGATCTGGGCCTAAATCCATCCTTTTTTTCTTTTGCACTCCACACCACCCTGGGTTAGACACTGGCTATATGCAAATCAGCTCTGACCCTGTGCCTCATGGGAATAGTCCAGTCCGAACTACCAAGCCATGTCTTTCCCAGACCGGAATCAAGCATCCAAGGACCGGTTTCTGGCTATCAGCCTTCATCAGCCAGGATAGCTTGACTCCAGTGATGTGGAGAGCCTGGGACTCATGTCTGAGCATACCCAGCCCACTCGGGGTGAAAATTGCAAAAAACACAGTTGATGGACAGAATGTAGAACAATGTCATACATTCACCCCAGTACAAGGATCTGGGCCTAAATCCATCCTTTTTTTTGCACTTCACACCACCCAGGGTTAGACACTGGCTATATGCAAATCAGCTCTGACCCTGTGCCTCATGGGAATAGTCCAGTCCGAACTACCAAGCCATGTCTTTCCCAGACCGGAATCAAAGCATCCAAGGTTCGGTTTCTGGCTATCAGCCTTCATCAGCCTGAATAGCTTGACTCCAGTGGTGTGGAGAGCCTGGGACTCACGTCTGAGCATACCCAGCCCACTCGGGGTGAAAATTGCAAAAAAGACAGCTGATGGACAGAATGTAGAACAATGTCATACATTCACCCCAGTACAAGGATCTGGGCCTAAATCCATCCTTTTTTTGCACACCACCCTGGGTTAGACACTGGCTATATGCAAATCAGCTCTGACCCTGTGCCTCATGGGAACAGTCCAGTCTGAACTACCAAGCCATGTCTTTCCCAGACCGGAATCAAGCATCTAAGGACCGGTTTCTGGCTATCAGCCTTCATCAGCCAGGATAGCTTGACTCCAGTGATGTGGAGAGCCTGGGACTCATGTCTGAGCATACCCAGCCCACTCGGGGTGAAAATTGCAAAAAACACAGTTGATGGACAGAATGTAGAACAATGTCATACATTCACCCCAGTACAAGGATCCGGGCCTAAATCCATCCTTTTTTTTGCACTTCACACCACCCAGGGTTAGACACTGGCTATATGCAAATCAGCTCTGACCCTGTGCCTCATGGGAAGAGTCCAATCCGAACTACCAAGCCATGTCTTTCCCAGACCGGAATCAAGCATCCAAGGACCGGTTTCTGGCTATCAGCCTTCATCAGCCTGGATAGCTTGACTCCAGTGGTGTGGAGAGCCTGGGACTCACGTCTGAGCATACCCAGCCCACTCGGGGTGAAAATTGCAAAAAACACAGTTGATGGACAGAATGTAGAACAATATCATACATTCACCCCAGTACAAGGATCTGGGCCTAAATCCATACTTTTTGTTTTTTTGCACTCCACACCACCCTGGGTTAGACACTGGCTATATGCAAATCAGCTCTGACCCTGTGCCTCATGGGAACAGTCCAGTCCGAACTACCAAGCCATGTCTTTCCCAGACCGGAATCAAGCATCCAAGGACCGGTTTCTGGCTATCAGCCTTCATCAGCCAGGATAGCTTGACTCCAGTGATGTGGAGAGCCTGGGACTCATGTCTGAGCATACCCAGCCCACTCGGGGTGAAAATTGCAAAAAACACAGTTGATGGACAGAATGTAGAACAATGTCATACATTCACCCCAGTACAAGGATCTGGGACTAAATCCATCCTTTTTTTTGCACTTCACACCACCCAGGGTTAGACACTGGCTATATGCAAATCAGCTCTGACCCTGTGCCTCATGGGAACAGTCCAGTCCGAACTACCAAGCCATGTCTTTCCCAGACCGGAATCAAAGCATCCAAGGTCCGGTTTCTGGCTATAAGCCTTCATCAGCCTGGATAGCTTGACTCCAGTGGTGTGGAGAGCCTGGGACTCACGTCTGAGCATACCCAGCCCACTCGTGGTGAAAATTGCAAAAAACACAGTTGATGGACAGAATGTAGAACAATGTCATACATTCACCCCAGTACAAGGATCTGGGCCTAAATCCATCCTTTTTTTGCACTCCACACCACCCTGGGTTAGACACTGGCTATATGCAAATCAGCTCTGACCCTGTGCCTCATGGGAACAGTCCAGTCCGAATTACCAAGCCATGTCTTTCCCAGACCGGAATCAAGCATCCAAGGACCGGTTTCTGGCTGTCAGCCTTCATCAGCTTGGATAGCTTGACTCCAGTGGTGTGGAGAGCCTGGGACTAACCTCTGAGCATACCCCGCGCACTCGGGGTGAAAATTGCAAAAAAGACAGTTGATGGACAGAATGTAGAACAATGTCATACATTCACCCCAGTACAAGGATCTGGGCCTAAATCCATCCTTTATTTGCACACCACCCTGGGTTAGACACTGGCTATATGCAAATCAGCTCTGACCCTGTGCCTCATGGGAACAGTCCAGTCCAAACTACCAAGCCATGTCTTTCCCAGACCGGAATCAAGCATCCAAGGACCGGTTTCTGGCTATCAGCCTTCATCAGCCTGGATAGCTTGACTCCAGTGGTGTGGAGAGCCTGGGACTCACGTCTGAGCATACCCAGCCCACTCGCGGTGAAAATTGCAAAAAACACAGTTGATGGACAGAATGTAGAACAATGTCATACATTCACCCCAGTACAAAGATCTGGGCCTAAATCCATCCTTTTTTTGCACTCCACACAACCCTGGGTTAGACACTGGCTATATGCAAATCAGCTCTGACCCTATGCCTCATTCGAACAGTCCAGTCCGAACTACCAAGCCATGTCTTTCCCAGACCGGAATCAAGCATCCAAGGACCGGTTTCTGGCTAACAGCCTTCATCAGCCTGGATAGCTTGACTCCAGTGGTGTGGAGAGCCTGGGACTCACGTCTGAGCATACCCAGCCCACTCGGGGTGAAAATTGCAAAAAACACAGTTGATGGACAGAATGTAGAACAATGTCATACATTCACCCCAGTACAAGGATCTGGGCCTAAATCCATCATTTTTTTGTACTCCACACCACCCTGGGTTAGACACTGGCTATATGCAAATCAGCTCTGACCCTGTGCCTCATGGGAAGAGTCCAGTCCGAACTACCAAGCCATGTCTTTCCCAGACCAGAATCAAGCATCCAAGGACCGGTTTCTGGCTATCAGCCTTCATCAGCCTGGATAGCTTGACTCCAGTGGTGTGGAGAGCCTGGGACTCACCTCTGAGCATACCCAGCGCACTCGGGGTGAAAATTGCAAAAAAGACAGTTGATGGACAGAATGTAGAACAATGTCATACATTCACCCCAGTACAAGGATCTGGGCCTAAATCCATCCTTTTTTGCACACCAGCCTGGGTTAGACACGGGCTATATGCAAATCAGCTCTGTCCCTGTGCCTCATGGGAACAGTCCAGTCCGAACTACCAAGCCATGTCTTTCCCAGATCGGAATCAAGCATCCAAGGACCGGTTTCTGTCTATCAGCCTTCATCAGCCTGGATAGCTTAACTCCAGTGGTGTGGAGAGCCTGGGACTCACGTCTGAGCATACCCAGCCTACTCGCGGTGAAAATTGCAAAAAACACAATTGATGGACAGAATGTAGAACAATGTCATACATTCACCCCAGTACAAGGATCTGGGCCTAAATCCATCCTTTTTTTGCACTCCACACAACCCTGGGTTAGACACTGGCTATATGCAAATCACCTCTGACCCTATGCCTCATTCGAACAGTCCAGTCCGAACTACCAAGCCATGTCTTTCCCAGACCGGAATCAAGCATCCAAGGACAGGTTTCTGGCAATCAGCCTTCATCAGCCTGGATAGTTTGACTCCAGTGGTGTGGAGAGCCTGGGACTCACGTCTGAGCATACCCAGCCCACTCGGGGTGAAAATTGCAAAAAACACAGTTGATGGACAGAATGTAGAACAATGTCATACATTCACCCCAGTACAATGATCTGGGCCTAAATCCATCCTTTTTTTGCACTCCACACCACCCTGGGTTAGACACTGGCTATATGCAAATCAGCTCTGACCCTGTGCCACATGGGAACAGTCCAGTCCGAACTACCAAGCCATGTCTTTCCCAGACTGGAATCAAGCATCCAAGGACCGGTTTCTGGCTATCAGCCTTCATCAGCATGGATAGCTTGACTCCAGTGGTGTGGAGAGCCTGGGACTCACGTCTGAGCATACCCAGCCCACTCGGGGTGAAAATTGCAAAAAACACAGTTGATGGACAGAATGTAGAACAATGTCATACATTCACCCCAGTACAAGGATCTGGGCCTAAATCCATCCTTTTTTTGCATTTCACACCACCCTGGGTTAGACAATGGCTATATGCAAATCAGCTCTGACCCTGTGCCTCATGGGAACAGCCCAGTCCGAACTACCAAGCCATGTCTTTCCCAGACCGGAATCAAGCATCCAAGTACCGGTTTCTAGCTTTCAGCCTTCATCAGCCTGGATAGCTTGACTCCAGTGGTGTGGAGAGCCTGGGACTCACGTCTGAGCATACCCAGCCCACTCGGGGTGAAAATTGCAAAAAACACAGTTGATGGACAGAATGTAGAACAATGTCATACATTCACCCCAGTACAAGGATCTGGGCCTAAATCCATCCTTTTTTTGCACTCCACACCACCCTGGGTTAGACACTCGCTATATGCAAATCAGCTCAGACCCTGTGCCTCATGGGAACAGTCCAGTCCGAACTACCAAGCCATGTCTTTCCCAGACCGGAATCAAGCATCCAAGGACCGGTTTCTGGCTATCAGCCTTCATCACCCTGGATAGCTTGACTCCAGTGGTGTGGAGAGCCTGGGACTCACGTCTGAGCATACCCAGCCCACTCGGGGTGAAAATTGCAAAAAACACAGTTGATGGACAGAATGTAGAACAATGTCATACATTCACCCCAGTACAAGGATCTGGGCCTAAATCCATCCTTTTTTTGCACTCCACACCACCCTGGGTTAGACACTGGCTATATTCAAATCAGCTCTGACCCTGTGCCTCATGGGAACAGTCCAGTCCGAACTACCAAGTCATGTCTTCCCCAGACCGGAATCAAGCATCCAAGGACCGGTTTCTGGCTATCAGCCTTCATCAGCCCAGATAGCTTGACTCCAGTGGTGTGGAGAGCCTGGGACTCACGTCTGAGCATACCCAGCCCACTCGGGGTGAAAATTGCAAAAAACACAGTTGATGGACAGAATGTAGAATAATGTCATACATTCACCCCAGTACAAGGATCTGGGCCTAAATCCATCCTTTTTTTGCACTCCACGCCACCCTGGGTTAGACACTGGCTATATGCAAATCAGCTCTGACCCTGTGCCTCATGGGAACAGTCCAGTCCGAACTACCAAGCCATGTCTTTCCCAGACCGGAATCAAGTCAAGTCAAGTCAAGTCAAGTCAAGCAATGCTTTATTCGAGGTTCACTCATTAAAGCAAGTACATAGAACAAAAATTTAAAATAATTAACAATCATTACTATTAAAAAAATAAGACTTTCATTTAAAATTAAGACTTAATAGTAAAATACAATTTAGGTGCATTTACAATGTAAAGTTGTATGATTAAAATCTTTAAAAGGTACAGTATAATAGTTTTTGAGAATAAAAAGTTTTAGATAAAATGACAGTATAAAATGCAGACCGACTGACTAGAAGAAACACAATCAAGTGGATATCAATCTCTGTCTAATAGACCACGCCCATCCAAGGTACTTGGCTGTAGCTATCGCTAAAGGCATTAAAGTGCTTGTGCGAATGATACGTAAGGCAACGGTACTGCTGGTGGTACCCAGATTTTTACATGTTGGTGCTAGCCAAATCCGTCTTGGGTCAGAGTAAGTTGTACAGGAAAATAAAAAATGACCGACTGTTTCTTTGGTGGCACCACAAGCAGGATAGCTATCGTGTAATCCACCACCCCACCTTCCCGACAGTGATCTAAGTGGGAGCGCTCCTGCTCTTAGTTGAAAGAGGAGCTTTCTGTCGCCTGGTCTTGTTATAGCGTCCCAGTACGGTTCAAGGCAAGGATATAGCTTGGCTTCTAGAAATCCTCCGGCTATGGACGCTGCACTAGAACTACTCCAGGTCTGAACAGCTACCTTCTCCCAGTAGATTTCTTTTATGATTCTTTTTGTTGGGAAGGGGGTACCCGCTGGATCTTCCCACAGTGCCTGAAGACCAAGTTCGCTCAGGGTTAGACTAGGAGTTTTAAGCCATCCGATTTTGTGGAACACATCCCTTTTGATGATATCTAGGAAACCCTCGGCATAAGGAGAAAGCTCAGGCGTAGTCCAGAGCCTTCGCCAGTACAAGATCGGACGAAGTCTAACCTAATCTGCAACCGCTTTTCTGCCCAGATCGCACCTGAGAGGCACCAGTGGGGTACTCTTGGGGACACCAGTAATAGCCCGGAAAAACTTGTTTTCCGAAGTTTGGAGTGCTGCTACCTTCTCAAATCCCCACAGCTCAGCACCATAGAGTGCAGAGCCGAGAGCCTTGGCTTCATATACCTGCAATGCTGGCTTTATTGGTTTAGTCAAAGATTTTCTATGTTCTACACCAAGAGCGCCAGCCAATTGCCTATGCCTTAATGAAGCAATATCTATATGCTGGGACCATCTGAGATCGTTAGATACATGGATTCCCAGATATGTAAAAGCATCCACTACCTCTAAAGAATGACCATTCATAGTTAACTTGGATTTAAAGCTACGGTGGGGGTTAAAAATCATGAGTTTTGTTTCGGTCACGTTAACTTCTAGACCATGCTCCCCACAAAATTGGTCGAAAATAGACAGAGCACGCTGCAGACCACTCAGCGTCTTGGATAAAATCAACGTGTCATCTGCAAACATTAAAATAGGAATTTTTGTGCCAGCTAATGAGGGAGCATCCACATTCGAAGACAACATACGAGCAACAACCCCATTGATATATAGTGTAAAAAGTGTGGGCGCCATCGAACACCCTTGCCGGACGCCACGCTCAACTGGGAAATCTGCAGTCACCATTCCCTGGCCCCCCCACTGGATCTTAGCGAAGTTAGCTTTGTGAAGCCTCATTATCATTGTTAACAGCTCTTATGGTACTCCCCGATTCCTCAACGCCAGCCACAGCTTGGACCTAGGTACTAGGTCGAAGGCAGCCCGCAAATCGACAAAAGCCACGTACAGGCTGCCCCCGCCCAGCAACACAGTCCTCCACTGAAGTAAGGTGAAGCGGAACACCTGGTCCACCGTACTAGTAGACCTTCGAAATCCCGCTTGGAATGGGGACAGGGCGTTGTTCTCCTCGGCCCAGTCAAGGAGCCTGTTTACAACTAAACGACCAACTACCTTTTGAATGGTATTAATAAGACTTATGGGCCTGTAATTGCCCGGCTGGGATCTGTCACCTTTCTTAAACACAGGTATTATTACTGCACCCTGCCAGGATGTTGGTACGGTTGTGCCCCGAGCAATTGCGTTGGTGAGGAGATAAATGTACTTGCACCATCGCTCTTTATCATTAATAAAGATGCCAGCTCGAATACCATCTAATCCTGGGGCTCTGCCACTGGACACTGTGTTGAGGGACGTCATTATTTCTTTAGTACTAAAAGAGTCATCTTTATAGTAAACGGGACTTAAGTCGTCCACCACAGTGGCATAGTGGGTCTCAGCATATTGGGGCTTAAAATATTTGACCCACTCCTCTTCTGGCACATTATTATTGGGAGGTTCGGGTAGTCCCTCTCTGCCCCATTTTACGATGTTCCAAAAATACCTGGAATCTTTCCTATTGCTTGCTCTTTTAGTTCTAACCAGTGGAGCTGATCCCATGCTTTCTTTGCCTATATTACACTATCCTTGTATACCTTTCTAGCAGATCGGATAACCATAGGTTGCCTCCCTTTAATAGCGGTTCCTAGAGCTAAGCGGGCCTTCCTGCATTGGGTATTATACCATTTTGACTGCTTACGGGGTCCTTCTCCCTTGCTTCTCACCGGTTTTACAAAATGGTTCTTGATGGCACAAAAGAGAGTATCATGAATTGCAGTTACACTGCTTGAACCTGGATTGGACAAATTAATTTGTTCAATGGCCAATATTGCTTTGTCAGCTTCAGTGTTAATGCTAGCAATGGCCTGATGGTTAGTCACAACATGTGCCCATCTTAGCCTGCGCATGTCGTTTGAAGGGACGATCGGAGACTGAAGAGCGCCCTCAGTGTTGGAGACCACATTGGTAGAAACCCACCATTTGTGCTCTACACATAATGGGTTGTGGTCGCTCTCAATCCGCCATTTAACCTCCATGTCACAAACCAGGGACCATATCTTTAAACTACATAAAACATAGTCAATTCTGCTTCTGTGCCGCCCATTGTCAAATGTACAGGACCCAACCTTATCACTCAGAGTCCTCCCATTTAATGCTCTCAGACCCTTTTCATAACATATGGCATTCAGACAGATGACATCCTCGGACCAACGGGAAACTGATTTCAACTCGAATTTAGGGACTCCCCATTGCCTATCCTCCTCATCCCCAAGGAAGTCATCGTCGATTAACAAGGGTTCAAAGGTTCGGTTCAGGTCACCAGCAATCACAATATTGTTATCTTGGGAATGGGTGTCAAGGAGGGAACCCAAGGCCGCTAAAACCTCTGACCTCCCACCCCTGCTACCCCTGACATAAACATTGTAGATGTCAAGATGACCCAAAATACCTGAGTCTACTCTGATGAGTTGTACGTCTCTATTTCTAGTATCTATGACCTTGACAGTTAACAGAAGACTCTGGCGGACCCAAATGGTTAAGCCACCCATAGGTCTCCCCTTTGCACCCTTGGATGCAGGCACAGAGTAATTTAGGTATCCCTGGGCAAAAGATGGTTCACATAGCCATGTCTCCTGGAACATGCACATATCAAAACTATTAACAAAGCTTACCCAATCCTGAGAGTCTTGTTTGGAACGCAACCCTGCAATGTTCCATGAGACCAACCTCCTCAGACCATCCTTGTTGCAACCAGTCGATTTAGATGTAATAGTTACAGGGGTAAGTGTGGACTGGCCTTGATCTAATACACTTGGCATCTCTAGATGTGAATTGGTTTTAAAACCAGCCCTACTCCTGGTATCACTTTCTGGAATAAAGCTCAGTGGAGGGGCAACATCCCGCAATTCGATCCCTGCTGCCTCTGCGATTACTGGGACTTCCCTACGTTCCCCACCATTCGGTACCAACAAATTTCAGCTGTCTGACATCAGTAGTACCGCTGTTTGTCAATCATTGTTGTCTAACCCAGAACAATTCCTTACATTTACTTTTCCTGCGGTGTTTGGAATGGACGGCAAAATATGGGGACAAGTTTTCCTTAATTGGATCTGTGATTGAGATGGGGCACTGGATCTAAACTCCAATGTAAAGAGGTTGTCAGCAAGGAATGCAGATTTCAAAGTTAGCTCTATAGAGTCACATGAGAAATTCGGGGAACTTAACCTTTTTGCCTCTAAGATGTCCTCCCTGATTACCGAGCGGCATCCTCTTACATAGCGTAGCCAGTGGATAGCCTTGTTAGTTAGGGAATCTGGGAGCTCGCTGGTACCTAACTTCGAAGGCCTTAGTTTGGGAACATTGGTCATATATATTGTGTTCCTTTTGTAATAAGCTTTGTTAAAGAACGAATTCCCCTTGTTCCGGGGGTTATTGCCCTCTACATTTGTCGGGCCCACAACCACCCCTGATGGTTTTGCTTGCAAACTAGCTAGACCAAGCGTTTTTTCCCTTGCCTCTTGTCTACTTCCCTCTCTTCCCCGGGCTTGGGTAGAAAACCCTTCCTTCCTGTCTTTCGGGAATGGCGGGCTAGTACTCAAACCAGTGACTTTCCCCGTATTCTGTTCACTACGCTTATTCAAGCTTTTAGCTAAGGGTACTTTACTTGCTTCGTGAGTTTTTATGGGTGTTAGACCTGGCATCATTGGTATGAGTCTCTCCTCCATTTTTTCTGTTTGCCTCCTCTGTTTACGATGTTTTGCTGGTAAATGCTTTGGGCACTGTGCCACTGCTGATCAGTGCCACAGTGCAAGTGCTCCCTATGTGAAATTGCTGTATTGATTGAATTCCATGTTTGGCTTATTTGGTTTACTGTCAGTCCCTAGTAGAGTGCACCAGGAGTGCCAGGGCTTGTAAATACAAATGCTGCTAGTGGACTTGCAGCACGTGTTGTGCCACCCACAAGAGCGGCCTAGTAAAAGTATGTCTGAAGGTCTACCATTGCTAGACCACGTGCAGTCTGGTACTGTCACGCAGACTGCGCAAGTACACCTACTTGCCAGTCCCTAAACCTTCCCTTAACTTCATGTTAGTCACCCCTATGGTAGGCCCACGGGCAGGGTGCATTGTAAGCATAAGGTAGGACAAGCCTGACAAGGTTGGCATGTCCTAATAGTGAATTACAGCCATATTCGTTTTTCACTAGTGTAAGGTAACCTGCTCTCCATCAGTTAGAATGGGCTGCCAGGATTATTAATGCTATAATCCTAGCGGGCTCGGGGAGCATGGTGCAATGTCGAGTTTGGTATCCCTGAACTCAGGGTTTAATAACGCATCCGTTTGTGTGGATGGTTTTTGGACTCCGTGTTTGAAAATAGCACTTTTAGAAAGTAGCTATTTTCTTGTCTAACTGTCTACTGGTCTCTGCTGGTTCTGGTGTGCGTGTGACAGGAGCTGGGTGGCTCCAGAGGTCTGAATGAGTCAGTGTGGGGTGAGTGGGACATTTGCATTGAGAGTAGGGGAAGAGTAGCTCCTGATAGCCTGCCCTGCCTGATACAATGCTGGCTCCGCCCCCCTGCCAGGCGACTGATGACTCTGTGCCTGCCTGGGACTTTCCTGGCCCACCTCATGCCGGGCAACTGATGGCCCTGCCCCTGCCAGTGACAATGCTGGCTCCGCTCCTGCTGGGCGGCTGAAGACTCTGCCCTGCACAGTGAATAGGCCAGGTGCTTCGGCCTGGCAACACCCACAACAAACCCAAGATGGGGGGAAATTCCCCTGCATGGACAAAGGGATCAAAGCCAAAAAGGGGTATAAGAGAAGGACCCCTGAACCAAGAATTTAGATCACTTCTGACAAGGAAACCTGAACCAATGACAAGAAGCCTGCTGATCTAAGGACTGCCTACCCCTTCTGCCAGAGTGCTGTTTGTTGGGGGAATCCTGCATTGCTTCTTTATTTTTGCCAAGGAACCAGGAGAGAGGAACTGTGTGTGTACTCTCAATCTTTGCTAAGAAAATCTCCAAGGGCTGGAAGAGTGCCAGTCTCCTGTTGAAGTCACAGGGCTAAAGGACTTCATCTGCTTAAAGTGCTGTTTGCTGGAACTTGTAAATCCAGCACCTCTGAAGAATCCAGCAATCTCGACGCCGACGGACGCCGCCGAATCCAGCTCGACATCGTGAGTAACGGCTCCAGTGTCCCGCACCTTCGACGCCGGCCGCCGGGCCCGATCGACGCCAGTAGCGACGCCAGTGAGTAGCGAGTTCGGCTCCAGCTCCAAGTGACCCTGTGTCGACGCCGCTGCTGATCGCATCAACATCGAGCCCTCTCGACGCCGTGAGCGCTGCTCACTCTTGCAACATCGACATCGACGACGCCGTATCTTGCTTTATCTCGTGAGCGCTGCTCCTGCCTGACTTCGGTTGACGCCGCTGCAGATCGCCCCGACTCCGAGGCCCGATCGACGCCAAAGACGCGACGCCGGACATCTCGACGCCGCTGATCATCGAGTGCTTCACTTTTCCAAGGTACTGTGTTGTGGGGGTCTGTGCGACTCCGGGCTCGACGTAGCGCTCCTCGCGGTCGACGCCGAACCTTTGGATTAACTTTGCCTCGACGTCGTGTGACTCCCGTGTGGGTTACATTGTTGCCAAGAACTGTGTTTTAAAGAAGAAGAGTTGCTTTTGATACTAAAGACTTTGTGCTAAGAAGAAACCGTGCTTGAATTATTATTTTTCCTTCCAAGAGTATTTATTAAGACTGTGGTATATTTTTGTCGTTATTTGGTCTTGTGCTAAGCCTTATATAAAAATCCTTATTTTTATAATACTACTGTGTCATGTCCATTTGTAGTGTATTCACTTTATTACTGTATGTGGTCATAAATGCTTAACGCACTGCCTCTGAGATAAGCCTGTCTGCTTTGCCAAGCTACCAAGGGGGTGAGCAGGGGTTATCTAAGTGTGTGATCCCCTTGCCCTGACTAGAAAAGGTGTGTCCCTATTTGTCAGAAGTGTATACCTCTGCCAACTAGAGACAGCCGCTTCTAACAATGGGGAAGAAATTTTGCGCAGCAGGTATAGCGTTAGGTGTTGATCTTGTTACCCCCTCGTATTTGTCATTGACAATAGAAGTTAAGCTAATGACCAAAGCCCTCAGGGACTCTATTTCATCCCGTAAAAGTGTAACAAGGTTAGTCAGAGCACCGACTTCCACGGGTAATACCTTGTCCCTGCTATTATCAATGATTAAGGGGACAGGGGACTCATTGTGGATTTCGGCCAGAACAGCAAACCTGTTGCCAAGAATTACTTGCGAAACAGGTGGCGGAGGCTGGTTTACGCTCCCGGGGTCAAGGTGGATAGGCGGATCATCATTATTGAGAGTCTCGACAGATGGAGTTAAACAATCCCCAGTTAGGTTAATCATACTATCCTTCCGTTTTCTTTTGGCCTTAAACATGTCTGGGATTGTTGTTGGGAGTGCTGCGGGGTCATTTACTTGCTTTGAGGGAACCCCTCCCTTTGGCCGCGAGGCAATCTCACTAGTACCTCCTTGATCAGTCGCAAGAATATCCCTGCACTCATCCACAAGAGCATCAATGCGGTCCATTACATTATTTCCGGCTGATTGGTTTGTCTTTTTTAATGATTTCTTCCTCTTACGGAGCTTCGAGAGATTACCAGAACCGTTCCCCCCTCCATTGCTTTGCGTTTCCCCATAAGCCTATAAGTACTTTCGCTAGTGTATCAGCAAATCCCCGCAAAGTTCCACTTACAGTATTGATGACGGGTATAGTCTGGTTAGTTAGTTGTTAAGGATGTGGCCCAGCCCGGCCTCGGTCAGCCCCGGACGGCCACAGAGACGGTCCCGCCCTTGTCCCGGGTTTCTCCCGGCATGCTCCCGCGCGCTCCCGCGTCGCGGGGAAGATAGGACTGTTATATATAGTGGAAGATGTTGGCGCGCCTTGCTCCCGAGCCAGGTGGTGGCAGGTGAAGGATCCTGGGACTTGGAGTCTGCCTTGGTGTTCCGGCAGGACTACAACAAGCCCAGGGTCACGGTGCTCTCCCCGCTTACCTCCAATGACCCCCCGTCAGCGCAAGGGTGGGTCCGAGGGTCCACTGTCTCCCTCGCGGTCAGCTCCGCCGAGGTTTCACACGCTGCGGCTCCTGCGAAGCGGGAGCGGCGAGGTCTGTTAAGGCTGTTGGGAGGTGTGGGCGCGGCTTGCTCCCGGGCCAGGTGGTGGCAGGTGAAGGATCCTGGGACTTGGAGTCCGCCTTGGTGTTCCGGCAGGACTACAACAAGCCCAGGGTCACGGTGCTCTCCCCGCTTGCCCCCAACGACCCCCAGTCAGCGCAAGGGTGGGTCGGAGGGTCCGCTGCTTCCCTTGCGGTCAGCTCCGCCGAGTTTTCACACGCTGCGGCTCCCAGGAAACATAAAAGCTCTGATGGCGGAGGTGGGGAGTGCATGTCCGGATCAGCCTTCATCAGCCTGGATAGGTTGACTCCAGTGGTGTGGAGAGCCTGGGACTCACTTCTGAGAATACCCAGCCCACTCGGGGTGAAAATTGCAAAAAACACAGTTGATGGACAGAATGTAGAACAATGTCATACATTCACCCCAGTACAAGGATATGGGCCTAAATCCATCCTTTTTTTTTTTTTGCACTCCACACCACCCTGGGTTAGACACTGGCTATATGCAAATCAGCTCTGACCCTGTGCCTCATGGGAACAGTCCAGTCCGAACTAACAAACCATGTCTTTCCCAGACCGGAATCAAGCATCCAAGGACCGGTTTCTGGCTATCAGCCTTCATCAGCCTGGATAGCTTGACTCCAGTGGTGTGGAGAGCCTGGGAGCTCACGTCTGAGCATACCCAGTCCACTCGGGGTGAAAATTGCAAAAAACACAGTTGATGGACAGAATGTTGAACAATGTCATACATTCACCCCAGTACAAGGATCTGGGCCTAAATCCATCCTTTTTTTGCACTCCACACCACCCTGGAATAGACACTGGCTATATGCAAATTAGCTCTGACCCTGTGCCTCATGGGAACAGTCCAGTCCGAACAACCAAGCCATGTCTTTTCCAGACCGGAATCAAGCATCCAAGGACCGGTTTCTGGCTATCAGCCTTCATCAGCCTGGATAGCTTGACTCTAGTGGTGTGGAGAGCCTGGGACTCACGTCTGAGCATACCCAGCCCACTCGGGGTGAAAATTGCAAAAAACACAGTTGATGGACAGAATGTAGAACAATGTCATACATTCACCCAAGTACAAGGATCTGGGCCTGAATACATCCTTTTTAAAAAAAAAAATGTTTGCACTCCACACCACCCTGGGTTAGACACTGGCTATATGCAAATCAGCTCTGACCCTGTGCCTCATGGGAACAGTCCAGTCCGAACTACCAAGCCATGTCTTTCCCAGACCGGAATCAAGCATCCAAGGACCGGTTTCTGGCTATCAGCCTTCATAAGCCTGGATAGCTTGACTCCAGGGGTGTGGAGAGCCTGGGACTCACGTCTGAGCATACCCAGCCCACTCGGGGTGAAATATGCAAAAAACACAGTTGATGGACAGAATGTAGAACAATGTCATACATTCACCCCAGTACAAGGATCTGGGCCTAAATCCATCCTTTTTTTGCACTCCACACCACCCTGGGTTAGACACTGGCTATATGCAAATCAGCTCTGACCCTGTGCCTCATGGGAACAGTCCAGTCCGAACTACCAAGCCATGTCTTTCCCAGACCGGAATCAAGCATCCAAGGACCGGTTTCTGGCTATCAGCCTTCATCAGCCTGGATAGCTTGACTCCAGTGGTGTGGAGAGCCTGGGACTCACGTCTGAGCATAGCCAGCCCACTCGCGGTGAAAATTGCAAAAAACACAGTTGATGGACAGAATGTAGAACAATGTCATACATTCACCCAAGTACAAGGATCTGCGCCTAAATCCATCCTTTTTTTGCACTCCACAACACCCTGGGTTAGACACTGGCTATATGCAAATCAGCTCTGACCCCGTGCTTCATGGGAACAGTCCAGTCCGAACTACCAAGCCATGTCTTTCCCAGAACTGAATCAAGCATCCAAGGACCGGTTTCTGGCTATCAGCCTTCATCAGCCTGGATAGCTTGACTCCAGTGGTGTGGAGAGCCTGGGACTCACGTCTGAGCATACCCAGCCCACTCGGGGTGAAAATTGCAAAAAACACAGTTGATAGACAGAATGTAGAACAATGTCATACATTCACCCAAGTACAAGGATCTGGGCCTAAATCCATCCTTTTTTTTGCACTCCACACCACTCTGGGTTAGACACTGGCTATATGCAAATCAGCTCTGACCCTGTGCCTCATGGGAACAGTCCAGTCCGAACTACCAAGCCATGTCTTTCCCAGACCGGAATCAAGCATCCAAGGACCGGTTTCTGGCTATCAGCCTTCATCAGCCTGGATAGCTTGACTCAAGATCAAAGGCAGCAGGGTCCAGAAACTATGATGGCTGGGTCGGTACTTTAGTGTGCTAATACTGTCAGGGAAAATAACGTGAAGGTTCAGTTGCCTCCCAATGTGAATGCAATACCAATATTCATTGGTGCCACGTTGGCATGCCATCAAATTGGTTAACTAAGATTCCACAGTTTCTGCAGAAAAATGTTGAAGATGAACTCTTGTTTTTAACATTTGATTCACCGCATATGAAAGTGCAGACAAATCACTCTTAAACAGACAATCAAATATATATGGAATGCACTGACGAAATCTTGTATATTCAGAGTACAATCTTGTTGATCGGTATTCTGTTGCTGGAATCCATACAGCTCAGTCAACAAATCACCCACCTTCTCCAATGGGGAATAGCTGTGGAAAACAGTGAGCTTCTAAACTTTTTTCCCATATACTCATGGGAGATTCTTTTGCCTATTTCATTTGAAACAATTCAATAGTGTTTCCTATGCTTTCTTTCAAATGTAGAGGATGTATGGTATAATGTTCATAAATCTCTTCATTCCTGGATTTAAACACTTTTTCAATTTGGCCAGTTGAGATTAATATGTCATCTTGTAAGCAACTTACTTCTTCATCCACATTTACATTCTTAAAAATAAATATTTTCTTTTATTTAGCACACCATTACTAAAACAACTACTGTCACATTTTCCTCTCTGTCTACACCAACAGTTTTAATATATTTCTTAAAATCTAAAGGTAAGTACACAACTCTTCCTTTGAGACCTTTCTGTAAATCTGTTGGTGACAGCTTACCTGTTTAGGCTCCTTACAAACTATGGCCTGGAATGGGTGTACATATTGGATAAGAATAGACTCAGATACAGTTAAATCTGTCAATTCCTGAAGAATAGGTACCAACTCTAAGTTGATATGTACTGCTCTAGCTGGTGTTTTGTTTTCTTCTAATTTGTTGAAACTGTACTTATATATAACTTGATCATTGGACAAGTCAAATTGTCCTTTAACAAACAAAGAGCAAATTGCTGCCACTTATTATTGTTTTCTTTTTCAGTTTTGAAATATCAACATTCCTAGTTTGACTTCTATAGTGAGTACGTCGACAACAAATACAATAATAGTGTGGTGTCAGTGTTAAACTTTGTAATTTGTTCTGCAAAATCATCAATACTAAGCTATTTGTCTTGTTCGCCTATACCTAAAGTTATCAAATCCCCAGTTTCACTACACTGCTCTTCAGAACCAGAAAAATGAAACTGCACACCATCACAAACTTTCTGTACATCTGCTACAGAACCATGCAAAAGACATGTATTAATTTCACTTAAACACAATGCAGGAGTTTTTACATAGTAAATTCTCCTTACTAACTTCTGCATTTCAGAGCATTGTACAGCTGACATTCTTACATGATGAAAAGTGCTTTGGCACACTTTTCTTGAAGGACAATCCATAGAATGACCCTGCAACTTAGTATATTTTCTTATTTTACATGGATCTAGTTCTTGCAACATCTTAATCATCTGTTTAACACGTTTATTTACATAATTGCATAAAACAATTCATAATATGTCAATAGACTGTCAAATACTGCAAATACTGATACAATCCGACTTAAATACCGGAGCTTGTGTTCACCTCCCTTGAACTTCATCAGCTATTACCTCTTCTACATTCCTAGGAACCATTTCTTACTTTGGAATGGGTGACCCATCTTTCCCCTTACAACATTGACCACTAGTATCAACTGCATATATTAATGTGTTCTCTTGAAAATAGCTTTCTTCATTGAAGAAAGACTCAGTACTGTAAGTGTGCTCCCATTCACCAGTAAAAGTTTTACAAAAGTTAGTTATATTAACCAGTCTTTTTATTTTGCTTTTCTCCTTCATAATTACAATTGTTTTATCCAATGTTCTCATTCTCTTCAATATTAGAACATTGGAATTTTGGGAGCCGCATTGTAGACAATGGAGTGCTCCCTGCTTCTACTGGCCGGTAAAGGCCCGCAGAGCAACATTCCAATGGCTTACAAAGGCCTCTCGGAGTTTGAGGGGATTTAAATCCACTCGAGCTTTGAGACGCCTTTGTTTTATTTGTTAGAACCTTCTTCCCTCTAGTGGCAGAATGTTCTAATAGCCTTATAGCCCTTTGTTGCAGGGCTATACTGGCTAATAAAGTCCTGGGGGCTATAAAGCTATAGTATACATACAACACTACCTCTATTTCACATCTTACCCTGTCCAAATATGTGTATACTAGAAACTGCATGGATCTCTTTTTGCTTTCTATACAGATCAGTCAGAGATTAAACTGTGTGTTAAATTGGTTTCATAAACCTTGTCTACCTAACTGATCTTTGCTTGTGAAATGCAATCCTAAGGTAGCTCTCACAACAATTGTCTAGGGGTATGATAGACTGAATATTTTTGAACTTATGATCAATACCTGCAGCACATGTGTCAAATAACACAGGAAACTATAAACAAGCCTGAGACATGGTATCAGTTAAGCATTCAAATTTCACAGAATACCCTTCTAGTTTCAAGCACAGGTATCAGTATGTACAACCTATTTGCAGTCTACATTTCAGTACTATTAAATATAGTATAATACAAGTTCCTACATTTCGTAAACATGTTTTAAAATTCACATTTCTCTAATGCTTCTCAACGTTTATAAATACTGAATCTCAAAGGTAAAAATATAAGTAGTATCAATAAAGAACTCCTACACCATACATAACACACATAATACATTTCTAACTTACCAGTGAAATCCTGTTGTAGTGTATGAAAATGTCAGAAACTCTTAAATAATTTTCTTTCCCACACAATAAATGTGATACAACACTCTCAATATGGAAAATCCAGTAATGGCAAATGTTCCCGCTCATTTTCCACAGAAGTGAATGTAACTAACCAATAAAAATATTTCCTTATTTTTTTCAAAATCTAAAACAATTTCTATTGGATACTCATATTAACCCTTTATTACTCTCTTCTAAAAGAGCTCAATCTGGTTCTGCAACTTAGTGGAGTCACGGCTCCTCCGCAGTGCCGCAGTGTAACATTGTGATGGATTTGAGAGCCCTTACGGGATTACAAAAATCCATTTCCAATACTGCTGATATAATCTTTTAAGTACATACAACTTCTGATTTGGGAAAACTTAATTTACAAGCATATAACATATATAACATTCCATTTTGCATTTTAAAACCACAGTTTACTTTGAACCCTTCCCCCCTAGTGTTTCATCTTAGTTTCCATAGTAACAGTTTCTGCAACATGCAAATGTACCAGTAGGTCAGAAGTTCGCCATTCTTTTAAATTCAGCACACTAGCTTCCAAATCCAAATAACAGGTGTGGTTGACTTTTGCAAAATATTAACTTATCCAGTCTACTGTACCTTTCAAACTTTTCTCCATAACCAATCAGAAAGAGACTAGTTTTTCAAAGTATCATGGAACCTATTTTTAAGTACACAATGTTTATGAACAGCCAATTAATTATCTGCTTTTTCCCAAACAACATTTTGTCCAACATTTTAGATACCTTTCATTAAACCAACTGACTTACTCAGCTACAGACATCTTTTGATACCTGGTACACATCCCTTCAGAATGATTACAGTATGGATTATAGGGCATAGCTATATTTTCTGGGGCATAGTTGTGCTGAACACAGCGGTGTTGACAAAGACCTGGGTTTGAAAAATGTGGATATTAAATGGTTTGTACATAGAGGATTAAAGTGGTTCCTGTTGCTGCTTTCAGTTAAAACCTTTTTGAATTTCCAACCACCTGACCTCATGATTGTGCACTTTGGTGCTAATGACCTAGGGACACTGACTGGGGTAGGATTGAACATCCTAATAAAGGATACCTTTCCACAGCTAATGTCACTTTTCCCTCACACTGTCTTTGTGTACTCTAATATATGCCAAAGACAGAAATGGAAGTGGTCAAATCAGTTCTGTCCACAGATTGACAAAGCCCGGAAGCATGTTAATAAAGCAGTTTCTGCATACCTCAGAGATCATAAGGTGGGCTGTATCTACAACAACAACCTGTGTTTTGTCATGGATAACATCTACAGAAGTGATAGAGTTCACTTCACAGATGAAGGGAATAGGGTGTTTCTCAACACCCTCAAACTGTGCATCCACACTTACATGTAGCTGCAACAAACTTAGAATGACCACAAAGGCTCTTCTTAGAGCCATCCTATAACCCAATAGTAAAAGGTATATAAATATACTGTTTATAAATGTTTGCTGGATTCTCAGATCTATTGTGAATTGGCCAGAAAAAAGCACAAATTCAATGAACAGCAACACATTTCACTTTTTTAAGTATATATTTTTTTTATATATTTTAAAATGCTTTCTAATACTTTCAATTTGAATGCTATTATGTACTTCACTGTCTATAACAAACTTCACAACTGTAAGAGTAGCTCTGGAAATATATAATATTTATTTATTGATTTAAGGTAGATCCACAAGTCCACCGTGACATTACACTGGGGGGCTGCGCTGAGCACCATGATAGGGTTGCGACTCATACCACATGAGAAAAAAATACATGTTGCTTAATGCCCCCCTTCTCCGGCCAATTTTGGCTCTGAGTATCCCATACCCTGGAGCCTGCCATTTCCTCACATATTTGTTTTTAATTTTTTTTTTAAAACAATGTGGACCATGTGGCCCCTGTTCCAAGGGCACATTTTGGCCTCGGGGATCTCATCCCCTGGGCCAGGCATCCACCATTTTCTAATAAGGAAGAGGGCCAGTGTGACCAACCCTCCCCAGGTTCATTTTGGCCCCGGAGACCCCATCCCCTAGGGTCAGGCCTTCGCCAGCACGGACCCCTCTCCAAATTGATATTGCCCTGGGGCATGGTCTCTTGCTCGGGACAGCAGGCGAAGCCTCAAGGCCCCCATGGGCCCTGCTAGGTTTCCCGCCTCCGGCCGGAGCCAGCATTGCTTTTGGTCAGAGGGAGCTGTTGACATGCAGCTCCCTCTGCCCCAAAACTATTTTGCTTCACTTCATGGAAGTGAGAGCATTTTTCCTTTCCAATAACTGAAGCAGAACCAAAGTAGAGTTTGCTATGGCTTGGCAGGATCAGTGCTCCCACCAAGCCAAAGAAAACTCCAATGTCCTGTGGCTGGGCACCCTGGGACATTGCTGGAGTGGGCCCTGGGGGGTGGCGGTCCTCAGGGCCATGTAGGGCTCCTGGAGGAAGGGCACATCCCCGCAATCTTCTCTATAGCCCAGAGGCAGTGGTGGTCCCCGAGGCTGGGGGGTCCACTATAGACACCCGGCTTTACTTCAATTGTGCCTGGGGAAGTGGCAGTTCTTGGGGCTGCATGGGGGGTAAAGCCCCCCTCACATTATTTTAAATATAGCTCCAGAGAGGTGGCGGTCACCGGGCTGTGGTGGAGCATGTGGCTCCCCATATTTCAGTAAATTGGCCCAGGGAGGTGGCAATCCCTGTGGCTGCATGGAGGGGCTGGAGCCCCCACACATTATCTTGTAATATAGCCCAGAGGAGGTGGTGGTCCCTGGGGCTGCGGTGGACCCGAGCAACGGCCCCCCATCATTACTGTTTATTGCCCCTGGGACCTGGCCCAACCGCAGGCTTTATTAGATCAAGCGCATCAGTGATGTCATTTGAGATGTCATCAGTGATATCATGAGTGATGTCACTGACCATGTCATGAGTGATGTAATATGTGACATCATCAGCTGTGCATTGCGGGCGCACAAGTTATAGTTAGCTGAACTAACTATAACAGGGGAATTTCAATGGTTTTGTATGAGTGAAATGTCCGGCTAACTATAACATGTGTGAAACCTATGGTTCTTTCAGTGAATTTCTAAGGTTTTTTAAATGCTAATTCCTAACTATAACGTGGCTGAAACCTATATTTTTTCAGTGAACTCCTAAGGTTTTTTAAATGCTAATTCCTAACTATAACGTGGCTGAAACCTATAGTTTTTTCAGTGAATTTCAAATGCTTTGTAAATGATCATTTTTAAATGTATTAATTGTTATTTTTATACTGATTTACTACATTGTTTTAAAGTATTTATTTTTAGATATTGTATTCTTTAAATTATATTACATATTTTTAAAATAAACTGAAAAAAATGTTTTTACAAATATTGAAATTGTAATATTTATTTTTTATTTTATATTTTTTTAATTTATATATATTTTATATAGCAGGCAATGATATCCTATGGAAGGAAATTCAAGTTACTGATAAGTACGGTTAAAATTACTTTTCAGGAACAGTTGTGAGCTGAAAGATGCAGCACTGAGGTCTCTCCTGATAACAGGTGAGTAAATCGGAATTCGTAGTTCGACTGATTTTAGAGGAATTTTTTAAAGTTTCAAAACTCCACACTTAGAAGAATTTCCAAGTAAAACCAGTCCATGTTAGCCTATGGAAGGAAATTCAAGTTACTGTAAGTATGGTTAGAATTGCTTTTCAGGATCAGTAGTGGGCTGAAAGATGCAGCACTGAGGTCTCTCCTGATAACAGGTGAGTAAATCGGAATTTGTAGTCCGGCTAATTTTAGAAGAATATTTGGACGTTTCAAAAATAGACACTAAAAAACTTTTCTGGTGAAAACCACACAACAGATTCCTATGGAAGGAAATACAAGTTACTGGTAAGTACGCTTAGATTTACTTTTAAGGGTCCGTACTGGGCTCAAAGATGCAGCACTGGCGTCTCTCGTGATAACAGGTGAGGAAATCGGAATTCGTAGTTCGGCTGATTTTAGAGGAATATTTTGCTCAATAGTGAAGGAAGTGGTAGGGCCTGAGGTGACATGTGTGCAAACACACCCTGAGGCGCGTTTTAGGTTGGGGAATCAATTCCTCTTCGATCCTGAGGTCCCCTGTGAGCCAACTAGCCCACCAGATGTGGGACATTTTAAATGCTGGAATGAGGAAGCTGGGTGTGCCGTTTTAAAATAAACCATTTGGTGAAACAGTTGTTGTCGAGTGCATCCTCAAAATGCTCATTTGAGATGTCATCAGTGATGTCATCAGTGATGTCACTGAGCATGTCATGAGTGATGTAATATGTGACGTCATCAGCAGTGCATTGCGGGGCCGCAAGTTATAGTTAGGTCTACTAACTATAACGGCCGAATTTCTATGGTTTTGTACGAGTGAAATCTCCAACTAACTATAACGTCCATGAAACCTATGTTTTTTAAATGTTAATTTCTAACTATAACGTTCCTGAAACCTATGGTTTTTTCAGTGAATGTTTAAAGTTTTTTAAATGCTAATTTCTAACTATGCCTACAAAGGTAGGACATGTTGAAGAAAGAAGAGGAAAAGCAGAGAAAGAAGCAAGAAAAATGCTGAAAAAGACAACAGAAGTCCAGAAAGACGAAGAAAAGTGCAGGAAAAAGAAGAGATGTGTAGGAAGAACCAACAGAGGAGCAGAAAGTCCTCCTGTGCCCGCCACTCTTTGCTGATGGGTACTGGTGGTAACTGACTCTGACTGTCCAGGCCTAGAGCCAGTGCTATGCTAAGAGACACATAGAATAGGAACCCCAGTGAAAACACCTACATACACTAGGGAACACTATGCGTTGGGGTACCCATGTGATTAGCATTACCTCCTCTGTATTTGCCATGAGTTAATGCCTGGGTCATTGCATGAGTAAATGAGTAGTGACTCACTAACTACTTTGCTTCGGACCTTGTTGCTGGGACTTGAGGAGACCAGGAGTCCTGTTGGCTTGCTGTTGCTGGGGCTTTGTAAGGACGCCACAAGCGCCGCACTCGCTCTCCTAGAGTGCCGCTGATTGCTGCCTCACCGCTGCGGGACTGCGAGGCTTTGGAACCAGCTGTAGCCTCTTCCCGCAGTGGCCACGCCCCCTCATTTGCCGAGCCCATAACCTTTCGCGGCACCTGCTTCGCGGGTGCCACTCACTAACTACTTTGCTTCGGACCTTGTTGCTGGGACTTGAGGAGACCAGGAGTCCTGTTGGCTTGCTGTTGCTGGGGCTTTGTAAGGACGCCACAAGCACCGCACACGCTCTCCCAGAGTGCCGCTGATTGCTGCCTCACCGCTGCGGGACTGCGAGGCTTTGGAACCAGCTGTAGCCTCTTCCCGCAGCGGCCACGCCCCCTTGATTGCTGAGGGCTACAAGAGCAGTCTGGGCTCTCCGCGAAGCGGGACGCGTGCGGGACGAGGCACGGGACGAAGCCCGGACAAAGGGCGGACAGTCTTAGACAGTCCGAGACTGTCCGCGACTGGACTGGGCCTTACCCTTTGGTTCTGAAGTAAGGAATTTATCTACTATTTTTGTATGTCATTGCTCATTGGAAGTTAAGCTGTGCATTCTACTATTCCACCCTATGCTCTGCCAGCACGTGTGACCGAATACACCTTTTCTAAAAGTACCTATCTATTTAATGTCCAGTATGCCAAAAAAACTGGCCCCATTCGCTTCCAAAACCATAGACAATTACATGGTCCAGGTGGTCACGAAAATAAATAGTGAGAGGAGACAGTCACTGGGACTAAGCCAGTCTCCTAATCTCCTACTCCTAAGCCCAACTCAAACATTTTCACCGGAGGAAACCCCTTTGTTGGATGTTCCTACTGACCTGACTGATATCAATATACACTCAGGAGATAATTACGAACATAACAGGGCCTCGGCAATCGACTTAGAAACTCATGTTGTAACTGACCTAAAAAACAATGCCGACTCTGACCCTGAGACACGTGCCCATACTATAGATGAAGACTCTTCTTCCTCTTCCGAACACGAAATACGTCCTGCTAGAACATGCAGAAAAACTCAGCCAAAACAAACGGGCCTAAGATCAGGACTAAGGAAGAAAAGGGCGTCCCCCTCCAGGAATATTAAGGCCAGAAGTATGGAGCACGGGGATGATAGTGTTAAATCCATTTTGGATGATGAGCTATTTCACAGGATGTCTGAAATGATTGATTCTAAAATAAAATCTATCATCAAGCCTCTGGTCGCCAAAATTGATAAACTAAATGCTGAGATAAAAAAAATGGGTGGGATCCAGAGCAAGGTTCTGGGTGAGGTGGATAAACTGGCAATACTAGTGGCAAAAGTGACTCAAGTAACAGATAAAAATGTTGGGAACATAACAGAGGAGGGGACCAATTCTACGCCATGTTTACGCCCGGCCCAGGTCCAAACAAGTACCAACAATCAACCTGTGGCTACAGAAGGTGGTCTAGCAACATCAAATATTCCACCTGTATCATGCCAAAAACCAGATCCCCTTCAATTCATAGAAGAAGCCTCTCCATTGGTACTGGTGTTGGCCAATGGTCCACCTGTGGCGAACGGCCAATCGGAATCCTCAGCATCATTGTCTAGTAAGGCACTGTATTGGCTAACAGGAAATATGCAGATGGTGCCAGGAGGGAATCAGCAATTAGCGGGCGAAATCAGGACAGTAAAAAGGGTTGCCTGGATTGGAAACCGACCGAAAAGGTTTGCAGGTGATTGTGTTGCAGTGACCTTTTCCCACCCGGCTGTTTTGCCCCGTGTTCTAAATAATATCCTTCCACCACAAAGAAGAAGCGGGACTGTTGTACCTCTTACTTAAATTTTTTTTTATGGCGAACAACAAAATGTAACATTCCCCAAGACCCCGGGGCCAGTGTGGGATACTGTGAGAAATAAAAGAGGAATAAAGCCATTAGCTAATGATTGGGGAATGACTTTGGGGAATAGGTACGAGGACTTATCGGGGCTAAATGATTGTGACTGACTGGAGAGGGGATGTGATAATGTATGTCTCATCCCACCTGGTGATTACCAAGTGGGAGACCCTATAGTTCAGATAAATTCCTCGATAAGCGTTACTCTTATGCCTCAGATAAGAATAATGAGCAAACAAGATACCTCAGTGGTTTTAAATGGAAATAATGACCTCAATAATCCACCTGTTTGTAATATAAAAAACAATGTAAATGTACAACCATTCCTAAACTCGGTGGTAATTGAGAATAGCACAAGTGTAAGCATTCCATCTAACGATCATAGGATTGGTCAACCTACCAGTATGGAACAATGTAGTGCTAACATTTCTGTACAATTTACTCTGTTGTCATGGAATATTGCAGGGCTAAAAAGCAAAATGACATCCCTGGACTGGCTAGCTCTCCTGTATACTAAGGATATAATCCTTCTCCAGGAAACCTGGCAGGTAGCCCCAGAACCCATGCAGGGATACCTACACTTCAGTATCCCGGCTACACCGAGTTTACGGGGAAGGTCAAAGGGGGGCTTGGCGACATGGGTAAAACAGAATAGTGGGTACTCTGTTCTCCAGTTGGCTACAAATAGCCCTTATATTTTGTTACTTAAATTCCAGCGACTTCACTGTAAGGATCTCTACATTTTTAGCATCTACTCAAGGGGGCTTCCAGGCGGCAAACCCACTGAGGTAGTCGACCAACTAGATACCCTTTTTAAGCTATACTGCTCAAACGGCAATGTTATCGTTGCCGGCGATTTTAATTGTTGCTTTGAACCCTTAGATAACTATGATATAGATCTTACGGTGGAAGAGGACTACATTTGGGAAATCCCTCAGCTGTCCCTACTACCTATTAAAAAGTGGTCAGAGGCCGCATTGCAATTAAAGGTCTTATGTATAGAGTACGGGCTTCGAGCCACTAATGGAAGAACGGGTTCTGATAAACAGGGTGCCCTTACTTTTAATAATGGTACATCACATAGTCGTATTGACCATATTCTTACCAATAAGGAGAATTGGTCAAGTGTCGATGATATGTGGATAGAGCCACGGGCTGAAAGTGATCATGACCCACTAATCTTGCTATTCAGGTTGTTCGATCTACCGAAAAGTGAAGGACCTAGGGATACTGTGCAAATCGCCCTCTCGAATGACCATAGACGTATTAGATGGTCTAGTTGTGTAACAAATGAAGAGAGCGTCGCAGCTATGAGGGATTTAACCACCCAAGCAATCATAGATCTAAGGAGTAACTCCACTATGGAGGCCCCGTTATCTAATGTCAGTGTGATCCACGATGTGTTTTTTAATAAATTAAAATCTTTCTTTGTTAAAAAGGTTACCAAAAACAGTGTAGGCCAGTAAGGAAGGAGGATCAATGGTATGATAAATCCTGCAGGGTTGCTTACAGGGTATTGTCTGATGCAGTAAAGATCAAAGATATAGTTAAGATAAAGGACGCCCGAATTGTCTATAAAAAAACATAAATTAGGGCAAAAAGCGAATGGGATGAGGGTTACTGGAGGGATCTCCTGAGAGTCAGCAAAGAAAGATCTATGTCCTCCTTCAGGGATATGGTTAAATGGGGAAGGGGGGTCAAAAGAGGAGAACCTATGAATCATGTGTCACCAGACGCTTGGGTTTCCCATTATGCGTCCCAGTTTGCCTCAGAGGACGCAGATGAAGATGGGAGCGAGGCATTTCTGAATACAACTATGAGTGCTAGTTACCTATCTTTTACTAAAGCTGATGTCCTAAAAACTTTGAACACCATCCCAAAAGCGAGGGCCCCAGGTTTGGATTCTGTTGCTGCAGATTTATTCATGCACGACAAGGACCTTTGGGCTTCTTATATTCAGTTGCTAACCAATAGCATTGCGAAGGGCTCGCCTATCCCAGAGACCTGGAAGGGAGCCGAGATTATCCCAATCTTTAAAAAAGGGGAATGCTCGGATCCAGGCAATTATAGGCCTATTAGCCTTATCGCATTCATACAAAAAGTAGTGTTGAGGCTTGTACTGCAGCGTATCCATGGCTGGATAGATGAATATGATATTGTATCACCTTTACAGGCTGGGTTTCGCAGCCATACCAGTACCATTGATCAAGTTTTTAGATTTGTTTTATTATACTGGCGCGTAGTGCTAATTGGGGGGGGCATGCTTTTTGCAGCTTTTGTTGATCTTAAATCAGCATTCGACTTGGTCCCTCGTGCTAAGCTGTGGAATGCCCTACGAGATCAGTGCATCCCAAATGAAATTTTGTCTTTTTTAATTAGATTGCACGAGAACAATTTTGCTCAAGTTCGATGGAACCAGCAGGGTAACGTAACTGACAAATTCCCCATTGCAAGGGGAGTACGCCAAGGATGTGTACTAGCCCCAACCCTCTTTTCGTTATACCTCAACAGGGTGATCAGGTATTTTGAGCAACAACCGACCGACGCACCCAAGTTGGCCGGTAAACTGATCCCCCTGCTGATGTTTGCGGATGACACTTTATTGATATCAAAAACCCAACAGGGTCTTCAGAAGGCCATTGGAATTTTTTAAGTGTTCTGTGCAGACCATGGTCTTGTTATTAATACAGCTAAAACAAAATTCATGGTCCTGCACAAAAGGAAATATGTTAGGGGGAAGGTGGTTATGGACGGGGTCCAATTGGAACAGACCCAAGTTTTTAATTACTTGGGCAAAACCCTGTCATATAAGTCAGATTGGAAACAGCACACCAACCAACTGGTTACGAGGCATGCACAATTGACAGGTGCACTCACCAAAGAATTTTAATCATCTCGCACTAGGCCCATCACTCCGGTTTTAAAGATTTACAATGCAAAGGTTGGAGCAGCGGTCCTATATGGGGCTGAGCTCTGGGGGCACAGTAATTTCACAAAGTTGACAGTTGCCTAAAACAATTTTTTTCGCAACATTACTGGGTTACCAGTATCCACCCCCTCGATACCTCTCCACTATGACCTGGGATTCCATAGCTTCGAGGACATGGCCAAATATAGATTGGTTGCCTACTGGAGGAGATTATGGGTTACCCCGGAACTCTCCCAGTATGCCCAGGGCTTCCTCGAGGTTAGAGTCTTGGACAAAGCCCACAAAATTTCATGGTTGAGGGAATTGAAGGCAATTTATATGGCTATGGGTCTATCTGTATTATGGGAAGACCCTGTGAGGAATGTTTTCCCATCCAAGAAAATACTTTGTGATCTGTATTGGAACATGGTTGAGGTTAGGAGTTTTGGATGTTGTATTCAAGCTTCTCTCACCACCGACTTTTTAGAACTCAAGCATGTACCGGCCCTAGAACCTTATTGGGATTGGATTACCATCCCAGGGGACCGGAAGAAGTATCATCAAGTAAGGGTGGGGACACTACCATTAAATGCTTTAACTGTGAAATGGCGAGGGAACCAAAGTTCATGGTGCCCCTTTTGCCTTGATCAAAGGGAAGACATTGGGCATGTATTGTTTGCATGCCCAGAGTATAATGCACCTAGAAGATCGTGGGTAAAACCGATTTGTGTCCAGCTAGGCCTCAAAACTGCTAGCGAGGCCATTAGGATCTTAAGAACTGATACTTCCCAGCCAGTTGTTATAGCTATGTCTAAATTTCTTCATTGGATGTGGATAATTTGAGCCCGTAAAATAAGTTTGTAATAACTTTAGGGCCAGTTGTAATACGCTGCTATTCAATCTTGCAAATTGTATTGAGTAACTGATGTACTTAGTATTGAATGTACTTCCTTTCTATACTGTTTTAATGTTTTTTAATATAATATATTTAAAACTTTGAAAATATGGATGAGCTAGTATGCTCGTTTTTTAGATAAATGTTGAAATAATTAATAGGGGATCTTACTGACTGTTGGGTGGTGGGGTAAATTTGTAAATTTGTAAGTGTCTTTTTATGATTGAAAAATATCGAATAAAGACTATTTTGAATTTGAGTAGTGACTGGTTGATTAGAGTGCTATAAGGAGAGTGCATGGTGATTTTATAAGTGCTTGGGTTTTGGTGCAGTGATTGGATAAGCACATCGGATTGGCTGGGTGATTAGAGGACTGCATAGGTAGTACCAGGGAGATTATTGGACTGCATAGGTAGTCCTCAAGGTATTGCAGCAGTGCATGTGTTAGTGACTGGGTCATTGTATGAGTACATGGGTACTGAGTGGATAATTGGAGTACTGCAAGGACAGTGTGTGGTGAATTTATAAGTGCTTGGGTATTAGAGGAGTGTTTGGATTTGTACATGGTAGTGGCTGGGTGATTGGAGGATAGCAGAGGGAGTGACAGTGTGATTGCAAGACTGCATGGGTACTACCTGGGGAATTGAAGGAGAACATGAGAAGTGGGTAAGTGGGTACAGGACTATGTGGGTAGGGCATATGGGATTGTAACAGTGATCAGTTAGTGCCTGGATTATTGCATGAGTACAGCTACTGACTGAAAGATTAAAATACTGCAAGGAGAGTGCCTGAGTGCATTTATAAGTGCTTGGGTATTGGCATAGTGTTTGGATAGTAGTGGCTGAGTGACTGGAGGAGTGCACAGGGAGTGACAGGGTGATTGCTGGACTGCATGGGTACTACCAGGGGAATTGAATGAGCGAATGAGAAGTGTGTAGGTAGTTAGAGGACTGCATGGGTAGTACACAGGGATTGTAGCACTACATGTGTTAGTACCTGTATCGTTGCATGACTACATGGGTAGTGACTGGATGATTAGAGTACTGCGAGGAGAGTGCATGGTGATTTTATAAGTGCTTGAGTTTTGGCACAGTGATCGTATAAGAATATAGGACTGGCTGGGTGATTGGAGGACTGCATAGGTAGTACCAGGGAGATTACTGGACTGCATAGGTAGTCCTCAATGAAGTGCAGCAGTGCATTTGTTAGTGACTGGGTCATTGCATGAGTACATGGGTAGTGACTGGATGATTACAGTGCTGCAAGGACAGTGCATGGTGATTTTATAACTGTTTGGGTTTTGGCGGAGTGATTGGATAATTACATAGTGCTGGTTGGGTGATTGAAGGAGTGCATGGGTACTGACATGGCGATTGCTGGACTGCATGGGTAGTGCTCAGGGTATTGTAACAGTGCATCTGTTAGTGCCTGGGGCATTGCATGAGTGCATGGGTACTGACTGGATGATTAGTAGTGGTTGAGTGACTGGTAGAGTGCACAGGGAGTGACAGAGGGATTTCTGGAGTGCATGGGTACTAACTGGGTAATTGGAGGAGTGAATCAGTGGTGTGTAGCTGGGTAAAGGTCTGCATGGAAAATGCTTAGGCGATTGTAGCAGTGCACGTGTTAGTGCATGGGTACTGACTGGATTATTAGAGTACTGCAAGGAGAGTGCATGGTGAATTTATAAGTGTTTGGGTTTTGGTGGAGTGATTGGATAAGTACATGGTGCTGGCTGGGTGATTGAATGAGTGCATGGGTACTGACAGGGCGATGGCTGGACTGCATGGGTAGTGCTCAGGGTATTGTAGCAGTGCATGTGTTAGTGCCTGGGTCATTGCATGAGTGCAGGGGTACTGACTGGATGATGAGAGTACTGCAAGGGGAGTGCATGGGGAATTTATAAGTGCTTGGGTTTTGGTGGAGTGATAGGATAAGTACACACATGTCACATCAGTCCCACCCCCTCCCTTCACCGCTGTGCAAACGTGCCACCTGGCAGGTTTTAAGTTAGGGGATTAATTCCCCTTGAATCCTGAGGGTCCTAGGAGGCCAACTAGCCCACAAGGTACCTCCAGTAAGTGCCACAGAGCTACGTTGCAGAGAGGTGGTCCAAGGCCACGCTCCTTTTTACACCTCCATGCAACGCAGCTCTGTGGCACTTACTGGCGGTACCTGGTGGGCTAGTTGGACCCAAGGGATCCTCAGGATTCAAGGGGACTTAATCCCCAACTTACAATGCACCAGAGGTTCTGTTCAGTTTGCACAGTGGTGAAGGGAGGGGGTGGGGCCTGATGTGACAAGTGTGCAAATACGCCCCGTGGTGTGTTTTAAGTTTGGGATTAAGTCCCCTTGAAACCTGGGTGTCCCTGTGGCCCAACTAGCCCACCAGGTACCTACAGTAAGCACCACCGAGCTGCGTTGTAGAGAGAGGTGGTCCGAGGGGGGCACATGCAGTGTGAGAACACAGCCGCGAATCGCTGTTACCTTCTATGCGGAAAGTTGCAGTTGGAAATTTAAAGATTAAGGACACTTAGGAGAGGACTTTGAGCAAACCCCTTTAGACTTAAGGGGTTCTAGGGCCAACACGCATGGGAGCATCGAAGTACTCGAGTTACCTCTCCCAGGGAAGCCGGGTGCATAGGTGTCTTTTGGTGTCGGGAATTGTCATTGATTTCAATAGCGATCTGCTGCAAAGTGCTGCCGCCGTCGAAGTGGAAAGTGTCCGGGATGATCCAAGCCTGGATCGAAGATTTGAAGTACCTGAAAGCAGAGGGGACAGAGTCTGGGAAACTAGCCAGTGACCAGGGGCACGATAGGTGAATAACCACTGATGTCGGGTGATTTCAGGTTGAAGAGGTGAAGCTTGACTCTGCAGCCACGAAGACAGGAAGGCGTCGACGACAACCAGGAGCTGGATTTGAGTTGTCCCACAAAGCATATCGAGTGCTGCAGTGTCAGTGCCCGGATTGGCCCCAACAAGCCTTGGCAACAGCAACCCATGCAGAAAGAGAAAATAGGCTTCGGTGCGGACCAGCAGGGTACGGGGCACTCACAAAGTGGTGGAGAGTCAGGGCAACCAGGGAAACCCAAGGAAAGTCAAAGTTGCCTTCTCAAGGAGCCACCAGTCAACAGACCAGGGATCGCAAAGGTATCTCAAGTGAAAACACAAAGGGCCGGCTTACAAAACACTCGTGGAGTGTAGACCAGCAATCTTTGGTGGAAAAGGTGCTCGGGTCTGGGCTATGAGTAACCCAACGCACAGCCTCAAGGGACGTCGAGAAGCTAATGCACTTACAAATGTGCAGAGTGTCCAGGGGTTCTGGTTCCACTTTACTACAAGGGAGATTCTTCAGTCATCTAGTCGTGTAGATCATCGAAGTTCCAGGATTTCTGTAGCAGAGTTCCATCCAGGTGTAATCTAAAGACCTGTAGTCAGGGATTCCTTTCTTATACCCAAGGAAGGGGTTGGACTAACTCTGGGGACCCACCTATGGGAGGGATTGGAAAGAGGGATGGCTGCACCCATTTCCTTTGTCCAGTTCCGCACCATAGCAGGGCCTGGTAACCCCTGCAACCGGTTTGAACTGGGCTATGCACAAGGACACCAAATGTGCCCCCAGTGCAGACTTCAAAGCACACTTGGAGTGCTCCCACCCAGCCCCAATACACTAAGGCCTGTATGGGAGGTGGTTACACCTCCCTGTGACAGGAAACCTATTGTCCAGGCCTCCCCTGCTGGAGTTTAATACAGCAGCAGGAGGCCAGGCTCGTGTCTGTGGCTGCAGCATCCATTTTGTGATTCCAGGGCTCTTTAACACTAGTACCGGGTATACCGGTGTGTACATGTCTCTCCCTCTAGAAGGGTGGGATCATACCCCCACCGCCAGGACTGGCAGGGGGTATGATTCCAAAGTGTTTGACACCAAACATGACATGTTTCCGTGCAGCCATTCCAAAGCTAGCATTTACCTTGAGGTTATAATGCACGTAAGAGTATATGGTCTGGTTGCATCACAGAAGAACCCCAGAGAATAGGTTCTGAAGGCTGCAGAGGGGCCCTGCTCATGCACGGGCACCCTCTCACACAAAACCCAGCACCCTGCCTTCAGGATTCATAAGGCCTGCCATAGGAGTGACTGATAGGTTTATATGTGTAGTGATTTAAGGTAGATATAGGTAACCTATACCTACGTAAGGGGTGCATGCACCATCTTACGGAGGCTGCAGTGGCAGTCCTGTGGTGTCATTTTGGAATGCTTCCCAGGGGTGACACAATACATGCTGCAGCCCCTGGTGGGCCTCTGGGGTACCTATGCCCTTAGTACCTGGTGTACCATATAATAGGGACTCACAAAGGAACCCCAGTAACCAAACTGGAGTTTACACAAAGTACATGGAATACATTTAGAGAGGAAGCAGCTAGGCTGGGGTCCTGAAAGCAGGATCCCAGCCAGACTAAAGTCGAAAAACAATGAAACATCAGCAAAAAGTGGGGATAACCATAAAAAGTAGATCTTACATTCCTACAACATCTCTCTTGTTTGACATGTATGTGTTTGACTATGTAGACAGTGACATCTTTTGTGTTTGGTGTTTGTTGATTTGGAGGTGTAGAAGCTTACACATCGTTTGGATTTTTAACTTATGTGGTTCAGGGTGCTGCCTGCTTTGTCACTGACATTTGTTATTGCCATGTTTGGAGGCGAAAACAGTTGTTACATCTTTATTTGTTATTTGTTTGCTTTCGATTGACACACACTGAGAACGTATTTGGTTGTTAAAGTGTACTGATAGATGTCTCTTGTTTGGTATTTGTGTTTGCAGGCTCAGACACTGGCATCTCTGGTATTTGCCATTTATGTATTTGAACGTGAAGGCAGTGAGATTTTTTGTTTGATATGTTTGTGTTTGGAGGAGGAGACATTGACTTCCTGTTTCTTTGTTATTTATTTGTAACATGGAGAAATTTAAATTTATTTTGTGTGTTATTGGTGTGTTAGGCAGACAATTACATCGCTGTTGTTTATGTATGTGTTGGACAGGCAGACATTTAAATCTCTTTCGTTTTTAATTTATGTGTTGAACAGGCAGACAGTTACATCTCTTGTATTTTATTTATGTGTTGAACAGGTAGACAGTTACAGCTCTTGTTTGTTATTTATTTGTTAGACAGGCAGACAGTTACATCTCCTGCTTTTTATTTATGTGTTAGACAGGCAGACAGTTACATCTCTTGTTTGTTATTTATGTATTAGAGAGGCAGACAGTTGCATCTCTTGTTTGTTATTTATGTGTTAGACATACAGTTATATCTCTCTTGTTTGTTATTTTGTGTGTCAAAGAGGCAGACAGTTACATTTCTCTTGTTTGTTATTTACATGTTTGACATGCAGTCATATATCTCTTGTTTGCTATGTATGTGTTAGACAGGCAGACAGTTCCATCTCTCGTATGTTATTCATGTGTTGAACACAACAGGCAGTTATGTCTCTCTTGTTTGTTATTTACGTGTTAGACAGGCAGACAGTTACATATCTCTCGTTTGTCATTTATATTTTTAAAAGGCAATGACACCTCTGTAGTTTACGAGGTTGAAAGTGCAGTGACCCACACTCCCCCGTGTTTGTTCTGGATGTGTTGGGAGGAGCAGGCAGTGACCCCCTCTTGTTAATGATGCTCTGTGTAATGACCCTGCACTGTTTCCGGGTGGTTTCACCTCAGCCCTCAGCTCTCTAGATCCCAGGCAGACACCTCGCCCCTCACTCTGCGTGTGACCGCTCAGTATATCCTAAACATCATGATGGCGACACCTCCTGGTTAAAAGGCTCCCATGTAATGAACAGAAAGATTCCTTTGACTCTGGGTCACACTAAGCTGAAAGGTTCACATCTCCGTCTGTGGTGTCCAGCTGACATGAACATTAAATTGCCGCCAGTGCCATGTGAATTGCTTAATTTGTAAAAAAAAAAAAAAAAAAAAAAAAAAATGTGCAATGACTGTCCTCAGGAGGCCAATGCAGCTTGACCACACATATTCCCTGCCAGATCTGCCAATGACAGTAACAACACAACTACTAACCATCACACTGCTACAAGTGTGACAATCCAAACTATTTCATACCTCCAAAGCCCAACGAATGGCCCGGGAGGCGGTCAATTGTCATTTATTATGTATATTGAATTAATAATTACATTTTTTATGGTCATCTCAAAATTAGCCACACATCGCCCCCTTGTGGGAGACTGTTCCAAGCGCCTGTGTTCACAATTAAGCACAGGTGCCGAGCACCAAAAAACACATGCTCAAACTAATCACCTTGTTCATTAGCTACTAACACGTCACTAGCCGCCAACTGAGGCGATTTGCCGCTTCAATATATTCTTATAATCCTGATTAGAAGACACTGGTTTTATGGTGCACAAACGGGTCCTACTTCTACTCAGTCCCAGTGACGAAACGCGAAATGATGGAGCTCCGGAAGAATGTGTTCACAGGCCCCCGGAACTCCATATCTGCCAGATATTCACTGGTCCTACACTGAAGCCCCCCCCCCCCCCAAAAGAGTGCCCACCCCCATGCACCGCAAGGGCTGTGGGGCTTCTGCTACGTCACTGGCTCTAGCGGTCCACTCTCTGGCCTATTCGTTTGTAGACATGACTGAACTGCTATAATCCAGTTGCCTGGAGAACGGAGACTCATGGCCCCAGCTAGTGTAGGACATTTTCCCGTCTGACTGCCCCCTTCCCTCACCCTCAGACCCAACCAGCTGCAAACAAATTATTTGTGAACCATTAGACGAATGGGTGTCTTTTAGCAAGACACAGACACGATCTTCTATTTTCTAAAGGGACATCTGTACACAATAAACTATAAATACAGGAATCATTTCCTAAAACGAAGCTATATACCAGTTTATAGTTTTACAATTCAATTCACACCAGTGCACACTGCTCACTTTAAATAAACAAGCATTTGCAGTGCAATATGTCTTGCATTTGTGAGTTTTTGAGCTATTGCATTTGAAATGAAAATGCACTGGTGCGAAGCATATTTAAAAGTAATAGCACAATGTCCATAAAGTGGGCGCTGCGCCGAGTTTGTAAAAAGCTTTGCACGTGATTCTACAGACACCTGGAATCTGCACATGATCCTATACACCCCTGGAACCTGCACGTGATTCTGCACACGCCTGGAATCTGCACACGATTCTATACACCTCTGGAACCTGCACGTGATTATGCACACGCCTGGAATCTGATTCTATACACCTCTAGGACCTGCACGTGATTCTGTAGAGGACAGACATCTACACATTATTCTACAGTCCACAAGAGCTTGGGCACGATCCTGTGCAACCCCGGACCCTGCACATGAGGCTTTTCACCCCTGAATCCTGCACTTTATTCTTTGCACCCCAATAATCTGCACACGATTCTGCACACTTGCGGTACCTGCACAGGATGTTTCAGACACCTTGTATCTTCACATACTAGCACTTCAGTAATTTCGGCAGATAACTACTCCATACACCCCTGATAGCTGCTCGTAGTTTTACGCATCCCCGGTATCTGCATTCTTCCTTGCAACCCTGACACCTGCATGGCTCTGCACACACCTCTTGCATCTGAAAGTGGTACTGGCCACCCTGTGACTCGGCATGATTGCACTCAGCTCATCCCTGATATATACAGAACTGTGATATTTGCAAGCCATTTTGACAGCCTCCCTCTCCCCTCGAGTTCTTCGTCGGATCAACTACACCTTTTCTCTGCGCCCCTCTGATGCTTTCACACCTTCTGCACAAGACTGCATAGGCACATGACGCTGTACACCCCATGCATCAGCAAACAACACCAGGTAGCCCTGGTATTTCAACATACCCCTGGTGTCTGTGGGTGACGTGGAAGCACCCGCTGTCTGTGGGCAGGTATAGAACGGGCGCCGCGTGGACTGGCGGGTGTCACATGTGTCATGAGAAAGTCAGTGAACAATTGACAATCAGAAGCCTTCCGTGGACTCTTCCTGTTTTTGTTTGGGGGGGCACTTTGGTTGTAGATATCCGCAAACAGCCATAGGCACCTGTGGGGGTGCACACAGTTTCCCGTAGGACCTGCACCTGTGGGTGCCAGTGATTATCGCGGTACTGTCCCATGCACTCGTCTGTCTGGAGGGAGGGGGGCACTAGTAGTTGCAGATTGTTCTTGAAAGGTTTACTGCATCTGATTCCTGTCACATCCCAAGCTTACTGGTCTGTTTAAACATCCAGGAGGAATGCACTTGTTTACAGGCGTAGCTGACAGGTGTAGGTAGTTGTAGGCACCAGGGATAAATGCACAGGACGCCTCGTCAGGGCGCTACATA
Source organism: Lissotriton helveticus (assembly GCF_964261635.1). Taxonomy (NCBI): domain Eukaryota; kingdom Metazoa; phylum Chordata; class Amphibia; order Caudata; family Salamandridae; genus Lissotriton; species Lissotriton helveticus. The sequence goes on from NC_136069.1 coordinate 1,136,283,187, forward strand.
AGTGTACTTTCAATAAAAAGCACACCTGATGTCGAAAGGCTATGTTTTTGGCATCCGCCTTTATGTCATTCTTCAGTGTCCCTTCTAGGCGCCTGTTTCCATGATTGCATGTTCATGCAGCCCTTTCATGGATGAATCTCTGTAGCATTCGTTGAAGGGCGTGGCCGTCCTAATATTTTTTGGCAATGCCCCCGGGACCTGGCCCACCCGGACGCCTCATTAAAATGAAGCGCGGGAACCTGTGCTTCATTTTTTTTTTATTTGGTGGAATTCGCGACCCCAGCTTGAATTTCTCAGAAATGTAAATAAAACATTATGCTTTTTTGGGCCCTGAGCAGGCCTAGGGGGTCAGGGTGTTTCTACCCTGCACCCTTTTTGTCGTGTATTTCTATAGGTTCTGAATCGATCCCCCTATTCCTGACCCTATTCTGGTTAAACTACCTAGCTAGTTAACTAACAGTCAGCCCATGAGGCAAGAAAACCCCCATGATGCAGATACCGTTATCTGACGCAGTCACACTACGGCACAGGAACGTGTTATCTGATTAGGTCATAAGGCTTGAGATCTAATTAGACAAGCGACATTCCTCCAGCCCCTGATAAGGCATACGACGTTCTCATAACAAATCAAACCTATGACAACCTGGATAATCCGTGCGGCCATTGTTTTGATTTCACAGAGAACTTTAGTAAAGAATGTGCTAACGAGCAAGTCGTATGACATCTTTATTGACGTACCTATGTCCATCCTTACGTCAATCCCGGCACCTTTAAGGTATAAATATTGCCGACCTTGCCCTATGCAAACACACGCGTGGTGACAAGACGGAGCAGCCATACTTGCCGAAGCCGAGAGCAGAAGCAGACCCCGCAAGCAACAGCCCCGCCTTCCTGACGCGCTGAGAGACGCGCTGCTATCTCAAGCCGAGAGACCCAGCACCGGCGCTTCCGGGTAGCCCTCGCAGGCAGCCTGGAATATCGAGAGCAGAGAAAGAGATACCATTCCTCATTCATCCTAAATTCCAGGTACAGAACTGAATAACCCCTCCTAGAGAATTCTTTAGTTATTCACTTGGCAAAAACAAACTTAACTTAAACTGTAACTTTCTATTCCCGCCCACGCATTAGACTTAGGTCAGGTACACGGGGTAGGCGTATTTAGAAACACCAGTTGAGTACGTTTAGTCAAATGTATATGTGTATGTAAATATATTTTAATCATTTTAAACATCATATGGCTCAGAAACCATATCAATGTTTTTACAGTATTATTTTATACTATTGCTTCTAATGTATGCACTTTACTTAACTATAAGTATTGCAATAATATCGATCCATTTCTCTTGTACGAGAAAAGAGACTGATCAATAAATAACACCTTTTATTGAACACGCCCGTCTCTTCCTTTTCTCTACATTCTGATGAGACTAAGAATGCACGTACTGACTGAGTAAAATAATTGCCTTGTGCTCACACGACTCTTGAGATTGACTCTTGATTAGGGGAGAGCAAAGTTGTCATGTTCTATGGTTGTCAGAAACTAAATCCCTTCTTGTCTAATCAGGGGAGTTAATCCTTCCTTGAACATTCGAGAAAGTTTCTAGCGAACTCTGAGCTTAGCTGGCAAACCCAAAAATTAAGTCTAGTATCGACAGTAGTAGACCTAGTTAACGTCTGGCCTAGGCCTTTACTGCTGTAGGTACTATTCCAATGCGCAGAGCCTATTGGGAAAATAGGAGCTACACTACATGGCGCCCAACGCGTTTGGAAAGGGCGATAAAACTAACGTAAGACATTTAGAGTAACTCAGTCGTGCTTTCTCACTCAGACCCCTTTTCCCAAATACTCCAAAGACGTCTGGAGTGGGTGAAAGGTTATTATATCCTCCAAAACCTCGCAGGAGGGAACTCCTATGTATGGTTCTTGGTCTAGTCAACGTTGAAGGATAAAACAGTTCCAGAATATTGTGCATCTAATCTTTGTTCCATAAAGAAACCTGATCTGCAAATAAACATAATACCATTCTGTCAGTAAAATGGACAGCGATGAAGAAAGAGAGGCTACTAGATTAGCAGCTGAAATAGCGGATGCTGATGCTACCATGCAAACAGCAGACCCGGATATAATACTCATTCCGGTCATTAAAAGGAGATCTATAACCTTAAAACTTATAGAAAATGGACTGACACCTAGAGGTGGCACAGTCATATTCGTAATTGAGGCACACGAATATCGGCAGACAGAGGTATACTATACATGGATACATTTTCCAGCAGCAAATGCTGTAACAAAGTACTTCCACTATTACAAAATAGCGGAACCTCCTAATGAGTACACTCCTTTCGAGGAGGTGGAAGTACCACTCAAATTTCAAGAGCATTTGCTCTTATTTGATGGCGCCCTAAAACATAACAATCACATTACAAGGCTCGGTCCTTTAGGAAGACCAGGAGCAACGTGGCCGGTCCTAGCCGGATACACACCACATCCAGACATCGATAGAATGCCTGCAGCAGAGCTGTTAATACAGCTAAAACAACTACTAAAAATTCATAGACAATTAGTTCAGTATGTAATGCGGACTTCAACAATTCAGCCAGCGATTAAACTACCACAGCTGACCCCTCACCAGGGGAACACAAATAAAATTACACCACAGAACATCCAATCCTGCCTAGGTAAAGTTCCAGCTAAACGGGAACAGATACCATTCTGGTTGGCACAGAAAATTACCCAAATAGAGGCGGTGTTTCCTGACACCACCCCGCTGGAAAAACACAGGATTCTGACTATATGTCTCCCAATGGGAATCGCACCACACATTGAGGACTGTGACACTTGGGGTACAGTCTTTGCTTCCATCTATACAAAAACGCACGGTGTTCCATCCATTTCGGTAATACCAGATGTGCTAAAACAAATTCAAGATGAATACGGTCCAGAACCTGCTTTAACTCTTGGTATGAAATTACTGAAAGACTTCAAGCAGGTCTCGGCTATATTATTAGCCAACATAAAAGGTGAAGCAGCAAACGTGGCGATCCGCCAGAGGTTAAAAGAGACAGATATAGCAGACCAACCAGCTGAAATTGCCAGAATCATAGAAAAATCCTATGAAGAACTAGGCAGAGATAGTCTAGGTGGAATACCAGTAAAACCGCAACTTACTACTAGTCCAGAAAAAATATTTTTTAATAATAATAATTCACCAAAAAAGAACTGGGATGGAAACAAACAATCCAATCCTAAAGAAAAGAAATTCCAGTCCAGAGGAAGGTCTCCTAGGCGAAGAGAGAAATCTCCGAACCCGAGACAAAGGTCACCCCAGAGTGACCCCTCTGGGAATAGATATAACCTTAGAAATAGGGATAATATTAAAAAACCTGATAGATATCAAGACATTGATACACGTCCCTCTCAATCTTTTCAGAATTCCTCGCAGAAATCGGAAAGAAGAGGACGATCAGAAGAGCACGCCAAGTCCAAAGACAAGGAACCTGCTCAACTGAAAAAGAAATCACAATTTCCAAAAAAAGAAGGTAGCCAGTATCAAGGTAGTTAAAAATGCCGAGAATACTGAGGACACAACTGAAAAACGGAGAGTGGGCTCAGACAATGCTAGACAGCGCAGCAGAGGTGAGCATAGCTCGCAAAGTCCTTATGAATCATCTGGAGACAGTGGACACGAATGAATATCTTCAAGTGGAAACTGCAGATACCAGAGTTAGCAAGCCCCACAAAATATACGAGATAACATTACGTATAGAGGGAGATAAGACTAGGAAAATTAGGGGACTATTTTGGGATAACCTCTCCAAAGGCTATGACATCCTTCTAGCTGAAAAAGACTGGCCACCAGAGTTTGTCAGGGAGTGCCCTCATGGCGAAGAAGTAATTATGCCTGCCTTCTCGAATCAAATACCTATTCATAAAAAATATACACTTGCTAGAAAGTGGGCAGTGGCCTTAGCACCTGCTTTATATAAAAATCATGCAGGATGGGATGAGGATTCTCCTCCTCACAAAGTCCAGTTAAAATCACAACCAACTGCACAAAGGCAGTACCCAATTAAGCAAGAAGCTAAAAAACAAGTAAATGAAATACTAGATCAGCTAGAATACCAGGGGGTGATTGAAACTTGCACCTCACAAATGAACAATCCTTTGTTTCCGGTCGCCAAACCAGACAACTCATATCGTCTAGTTTTGGATTACCGACACCTTAACACATGTTGCAAAACCTTTGCAGTGCAAAACTCACACAGTGCTGCACTAATGAATAACATAGTGCGCAAAAAATACAAAACAACCTTGGACATCTCCAATGGATTCTTTTTGTCAAAACATAGCACCAGAGAGCAGATATTTAACAGCTTTCTCAGTAAATGGCACTCAAAAACAATTCTGTCGGTTAGCCCAGGAGTACAAGAACAGCCCGGGGGTATTCTCAGCGAGAGTAACAGAATTACTACAACTATATGATGATGAAGCATTATCTTATGTCGATGACATTTACTTAACAGATGATGACTTGGAGACTCACTTGAAAAGAGTGAACACCATAATACTTGGTTTCGCTGCAGAGGGTTAAAAATTCAACTTCAAAAAGTCCAGAATTGCCCATCTGACGGTCCTATTCTTAGGATATGAGTTATCAAGTGAAGGTAAAAGCCTGGCAGACAATTTCCTAGAGAAATGTGCCGTAATCCAAGCTCCTAAAACACTAAAAAACCTACAGTCAATTCTAGGCTTCCTAAATTTCGGAAGAACATATATTGCAAATTACGCAGAAAGGGTCAAACCCCTTTATGATCTAATTAAACCAGACTTTAAAAGATCCAGTTGGACTCAAGCACACACAGAAATTTTGAGATCCTTACAAACAGACATGCTAATTAAAACAAAATTAGAAACCCGTGATAATACACGCAACCTTGTGATCCGAGTCATCCCAGGGAGATGCGGATTCACATACCTAACCTCTAATGAGGGAGATAAGGTACCAATTGCATTCAAATCACACTTGTACACTAAGGCTGAAATGAAATTTAGCCCAACGGAAAAAATTCTTACAGCAACACAGACAGCTATAGCAAAAGAACGAGCCCTGGCACAAGGTAAACGAATAGTAATCGTGACACCAATACCAGCCTTAGAGGCGGTAACAAAGGCAAGCATTCCAAATGCTAAAGCACTCCATCCAAGATGGATACAATGGGCTAACTCTCTTGCTGCAACAGACGTGGTGTACGAATTTGATCCTTACTTAAAAACACAAGAATTTCTCCAATATGAATTTGAATGTCCTCCGCCAACCGAAATTCTGCCTCTAGAGCACTACGGCTGTATAATATATACAGACGGATCAGCACAACCCGCAGTAGGGGGTAAACAAGCTTACAGTGCTGCGTGCACGATTGTTAAAGGTCGTTGGCACGAAGGGAAATTTAAACCAACCCTCACTAAAACACAATCTCTAGGAGATTGCACAGCTCAGCGAGCCGAACTACTAGCATTCAAGATGGCGCTTGAAAATACCGATCGAGAATTCCCCACACTTATAGTGTGCGATTCGTATTATTGCGTTCAGTCTTATAATGAATACTTGCAGATCTGGCTTCAGAACGGTTTCAAGGATGCGAAAGGTGGCACAATCAAGCATAAAATGCTCTGGGAACAAGTAGCTCTTTTACAAAAAGAACTACCAAAGACTCACGTGATACATACACTGAGTCATCAACGTGATGGCGTTCACGTTGCAGGGAATTCATTGGCTGATGAGGCCGCGAAAGCAGCTGTGCAAACGGCTTCCGTAGCAGCCGTCACCCGGTCAAAAACAAAAATAGACAGCGAAATATTACAAGCTGTCAGCGCTTCAGAAAAGGATTCGATAGAACCACTCCCTAAAGGCTTTCCAGTAAAATACTCATACATAACTGATGAAAACAATGTTCCTTTTGCTCGAATCCCTGGAGTGGGGGATAGGGCAATTCCAAACATGGAACACAGATTAGGACTAATAATAGCGGCACACGAAGGGCTTGCTTCTATCCATGCTGGCGTCTCAGCCACAGTATCATTATTAAAACAGAGATACTGGTGGCCACAAATGAGAAGACAAACAAGGAACTATGTTCTAGCATGTGAAATATGTCAAAAAATGAAAGTATCAACTGTGAGACGTCCAGCACAGACGCCCCTTCTAATCTCGGATAAACCATTAGCATGTGTTTATCTAGACCACTGCGGTCCCTTACAAAGGGATGGTAACTATAAATATATCTTGGTCGCAGTGGACTCATGCACGAGATTCATATGGATGTGGCCCCAGCGAACGGCTGACGCCAGAACTGTTATAAAAGATTTGCGGGTCTTTATCGGCACATACGCAATTGGCATTCTGCATTCGGACAATGGTCCTGCTTTTAGCTCTCGGGCTTATAAGGAGGCCATGGTCAGCATGGGCGTGCAATTGCGGTACTCTTGTCCATTTCACCCTGAGGGGAACGGAATTGTTGAAAGAAAAAACCGTGACATAAAGCAATCTATAACGGCAAAGGTATTAGGTTCGGGAGCTGGGTGGGTCAAACATCTAATAAGTGTTCAACGTAGTCTAAATAACTTGCCAAGAAATTCTCTGAAGGGATTCAGTCCGTACGAATTATTATTCGGAACTAGGATGTTGATCTCTGACCTTGATAGTCAGACTTCAGTGGTAATAGAAAAAACCTTTGATGTCAAAGACCGTTTGGCTATTTTGCAGGACTTAAACAAAACAAGAAAAGACCTGAGCAACATACAGTTGAAACAACAGCCAACGACCACTGAAGATTCACCACCTGTCCCAGCAAGACCTGTCTGGATTCCAAAAGTCGGGGATCTAGTCAGGGAGAAAATCGCGGTAAAGAAGGAATTTGGGCCTTCTTACAGAAAAGCAGTTCCTGTCTTGTCTGTCAACGGGACAAGATCAGTTGTACTACCGCCACTTGCTGGAAAAAAGGAGAACCGAGTTGTATCCATCGACCTGGTAAAACCACAACATGTGGCCGATAACAAACAGTAGGCCAAGTGGACTCCCAATAAGTAGCAGAACACCAAGGTTTGCTACCAGTACAGAGGTCCTATCAAAGAGGCTCATCACATTCGAAACGCCTACAGAAGAACAACAAGGACTATGCAACAATGCAATAGAACTAAGACCTCTGAAAACCCAAATAAAGACATTTAGCAGAGAGACACCAATCTATACTGAAGTACCAAGTGAAAATGCAAAAAACAAAAATCCTGAACCAATTGGAACAATTGATAGAACTGCATCTGGTTACTTCATCAACTTCGATGATTCCTCTGACGGCTTCAGTGAACAAAAGACACAGCCATCATCAAAATCCTTTAAAGACAAAGCAAAGGAACTTTTGAAACAACTAAAAGAAACATATCTGATTTCTCCATGGATTGAATTTTGGGTGGGTTTTGGTGCATTTATCCTCATACTTTGGCTCATCATGGTATTTACTTTGGGACGCTTCATTGAGGGAAAATATGCTAAAATGGACACAGCAAGTCAGAACATCAACTTGGTCCTCAAACCACAGACATCTTCACACATCGAGAAAAGAGAACTTTCTTCAGAACTTTCTTCAGCCAACTTCACAGCAATTCCGATACCTGGTGGGGTAGCCTGGGACAACACTGACTATGAAATTTATGGTCCGGTCGAGATCCTGAAATATCCACACCAAATCAAGATCTCCTTGAGTGATTTTGCAAAACCAAACTCATTTGCTGATGATTGGGACTTTGAAAGTATCAACAATATGATGTCTGACTTAGTAATGTCTGCTAAATTTACAAAACATGATTATTTGCAAGGTTCTACAAATTATGATAGTATGTATTGCTATAACCATTATGGTAACCATTTCTTGCATAAATCTGCACAACCTAGAAATGTTTTAAATTATAATCAATGGGAACATTGTGCTACACCTCCAAAAGGGAGCTCTAGAACCGTTTATGACAAATATTCATATTTTTCAGGTTTTAACATAACTAATGCTGAAACATTTTATTACAAATTGTCAAACAAGACAGGGATGAAAACCATGATAACCAACACAAAATTGATTTATTCTGATTCGTTCTTTGAAAAAATGAATACCTTTGGATTTGATTATTGGGACAAAAATGTTGATTTGAAAAGTGTTTGGGGTACAAAAGAATGGCAAGTACAGGGTTTAGAAGCTTTGTTTAGAGCCTGCATGATCCCAGAACAAATGATATTTTTAAATGACACTGTTCAACAAACCACCTGTCTTGGCTTAGCCAAAATCAAAGATTTAAATAACCTGTCTATTCCAAAGCCAACAATGTTTAGCAATAGCTCTGAAACAGATGAAGAAATAGACGTAAACCATATACTCAACCAAAACAGAACACATCCTGATTGGAAACAATGGTTGATCTGGCCCACAGATACAAATAACTGTCAAGATAGATTCCTGAATAAAACACAGGGTTTCAAAATGACCAGGCCAGACCCTAGATATCCTCAAAGACATCACCCAGGGATAATAACAACCTACAGTGTGGGCAAATTATGCCTTCAATGGCTACAAACTTCCACACTGCCTGAAATTAAGCAACACCTAACTTTACTTACTGATGGTGCTGACTTGCGTGATTTCATACTGGGACCACGCAAACAGCGTCAAAAGCGTTTCATAGCAGCCTCTGTATATGCAGCATACAATGAGGCCTGGAAGGTTACTCAAATTGAGACAGCAGAGAGAATACGTGAAATTGATCGTATTAATTTGGAAAAATCACTTTCTGTAGTGGACAATGGGTTAATGACTCTGTCCTCCAGAATTTTTTCATTGGACAGCATTGTGTCTTCAGCAATCGATATATTATCGCAAGACTTACTGTTATTACAACATGGACAGTCACAATTGCGTTCTATTGTACAGCTTGGCTGGACGCTACAAAATCTGTCTTGGCTTAGCCAAAATCAAAGATTTAAATAACCTGTCTATTCCAAAGCCAACAATGTTTAGCAATAGCTCTGAAACAGATGAAGAAATAGACGTAAACCATATACTCAACCAAAACAGAACACATCCTGATTGGAAACAATGGTTGATCTGGCCCACAGATACAAATAACTGTCAAGATAGATTCCTGAATAAAACACAGGGTTTCAAAATGACCAGGCCAGACCCTAGATATCCTCAAAGACATCACCCAGGGATAATAACAACCTACAGTGTGGGCAAATTATGCCTTCAATGGCTACAAACTTCCACACTGCCTGAAATTAAGCAACACCTAACTTTACTTACTGATGGTGCTGACTTGCGTGATTTCATACTGGGACCACGCAAACAGCGTCAAAAGCGTTTCATAGCAGCCTCTGTATATGCAGCATACAATGAGGCCTGGAAGGTTACTCAAATTGAGACAGCAGAGAGAATACGTGAAATTGATCGTATTAATTTGGAAAAATCACTTTCTGTAGTGGACAATGGGTTAATGACTCTGTCCTCCAGAATTTTTTCATTGGACAGCATTGTGTCTTCAGCAATCGATATATTATCGCAAGACTTACTGTTATTACAACATGGACAGTCACAATTGCGTTCTATTGTACAGCTTGGCTGGACGTTACAAAATCTGCGTTCAGGCTACGTGCCTTGGCGTTTAATCAACACAACGTCACTATTCCAAATCTTTAACCTTACTGATAGACAAATCGGTATGGCGCAGAAGGGTGCTGATTATACAATCTTGAGCATTGAAAAACTAGAAAGATTACCAATGACAATGTCAGAACGACCTGTCAGTGAATGGATAATCCACGGAATCATAAATATTCCAATCTCAACCTTCAGGTTTCAATACTGCCAAAAATATATACAGGCTGGCATGTACGAGAAATTGGGAAAGGGGTACCTTAAAACAACTTGGAACCTGCCCTATTCACATGCATGTGTCAGTAACAAAGGACAGAAAGTGTTTCTTAGTGGCAACAATTGTGCTATGTCACTAAGCGGCACACTTCTGTGTAACGGTATTAGTTTGCACGGAGCCTGTGAAGGGAATTCATACAACCTTTCATGTCACCAGCAAGGCGCACCTGCAACTGAAATAGAACCATTCTTTCAAAGACTCTATAATGGGAGTTACATTCTTATTGTGGACCGCAGATGTTGTAGTCTTATGCCCGGGACTCCTTATCTCATCACAACGACGGCGAAGGTCAAGTGCTGTGGACGTTCTTTGTTCCCCAGCTCCTTTCCAGACAGGGAGGCAAGGGCATGGCCCGGTTTGAAAATTACTTCTATTCGAATAGATACTTTAAGCAGAATGAAAACAGTGCTTCTTCAGACGCCTACAAGGCTCACGTCATCTAAAGAAACGTATGATCTACAAGTCGCAAGGACGACTGCAGAGATACATACATTATTATCAACCAATTCCCCCGTACATTTCGCGGAAATCCTGAGCGAAATCTTAAATATTTCTGATACCACTGGGGTCTCAAAGGTATTTAAGACAGTATTTTCGATGGCATTAACACCATTCAAAGCCATACTGGGTATTTTTCCAGATTTCGTCCATTCGATTTTTGGTGGACTTCCCCTGATCCTAGGACTAATTGCAGGAATCCTATTCCTAGTCCTTATTTTTCGTTATGGCAACCCATGTCACAGATCAAACTCTCGCGACAATGGAAGATACGATCCTAGCCATTGGATACCGGGACCGGATATCAAAAATCCTGGGACTCTCCCGGCTTAGAGACCTAAACATGACTTGGTTTCTATCATTTCGACCAATGTGGCAAAGGTGTGTTTTACCTGTACTAAGGTGTCTGCTATGCGGAGAAGAATGCGTGTTAGACACCTGTCTGACGCTACAATCGGATGCGCCGGTGGATGCAGATACACTGTTGGTTCCTACCAAGGTTCACGCACTGTGCTGCCCTCAAAGGCTGCCAATTCTGATGACGGCATTCCTGGAATCTTCACCACTGCGATTGAAGAGTAGTGAAGTTCAAGATGAAAGCAGCATCGAACAGGTACGACCTTCTGTCAGCAATGCAAATCAGAATGTCAATGGAGACAATCATGCGCACGAATGCATGGTTACACCTATTTCCGACTTAGAGGAACTTTCCCATGAAGCTGTTGACAGTTTTTTCGAAAGCCTGAATGATATGATGTTCTCTCCGGAACAGAAATAGAGACTTTTGAGTAAACTCGCACACGGCGTTCCCTGAATTCGGCCTTCAACTTTAAAAATAAAGTCACATGAACAATTACAATCCAGTTCACGGACAGCAACCTTTTTCAGCAAGCCCTTAAAATATTTTTCTATATATTTTTTCCCCGGGACACTGATCTTCTGCTTAAAGTAAGAAACTATTCCTAGAGAACTAAGATTTCTATTTTTAGATACTTTATATAGACTTTAGCTGCCCGCTGGTATGTTCACAAAATATATTATGTGATGAAATGGTTTCGACTTTTCTTTCTGTATAGCCATATTAAGAGCCATTTCATGTGTATTTCTCATATACCAACAAGCAATAATGCATAAAATGCGTGCTTACTTTTGCATTTAATTCATAGCTTAAGTGCATACAATATATGACTGCAATTTTTCAGTATATTTGAAAATTTCAAAATGCATTTATGTATTTTGGGGTGGTAAGGTATACACTATACTCTATAGTATGTTGTACTATGTTATACTATGCATAGATTAGTAGATATGACCATAGTTAGCGTGGAGTGGATGTCGTGTATTTCTATAGGTTCTGAATCGATCCCCCTATTCCTGACCCTATTCTGGTTGAACTACCTAGCTAGTTAACTAACAGTCAGCCTATGAGGCAAGAAAACCCCCATGATGCAGATACCGTTATCTGACGCAGTCACACTACGGCACAGGAACGTGTTATCTGATTAGGTCATAACGCTTGAGATCTAATTAGACAAGCGACATTCCTCCAGCCCCTGATAAGGCATACGACGTTCTCATAACAAATCAAACCTATGACAACCTGGATAATCCGTGCGGCCATTGTTTTGATTTCACAGAGAACTTTAGTAAAGAATGTGCTAACGAGCAAGTCGTATGACATCTTTATTGACGTACCTATGTCCATCCTTACGTCAATCCCGGCACCTTTAAGGTATAAATATTGCCGACCTTGCCCTATGCAAACACACGCGTGGTGACAAGACGGAGCAGCCATACTTGCCGAAGCCGAGAGCAGAAGCAGACCCCGCAGGCAACAGCCCCGCCTTCCTGACGCACTGAGAGACGCGCTGCTATCTCAAGCCGAGAGACCCAGCACCGGCGCTTCCGGGTAGCCCTCGCAGGCAGCCTGGAATATCGAGAGCAGAGAAAGAGATACCATTCCTCATTCATCCTAAATTCCAGGTACAGAACTGAATAACCCCTCCTAGAGAATTCTTTAGTTATTCACTTGGCAAAAACAAACTTAACTTAAACTGTAACTTTCTATTCCCGCCCACGCATTAGACTTAGGTCAGGTACACGGGGTAGGCGTATTTAGAAACACCAGTTGAGTACGTTTAGTCAAATGTATATGTGTATGTAAATATATTTTAATCATTTTAAACATCATATGGCTCAGAAACCATATCAATGTTTTTACAGTATTATTTTATACTATTGCTTCTAATGTATGCACTTTACTTAACTATAAGTATTGCAATAATATCGATCCATTTCTCTTGTACGAGAAAAGAGACTGATCAATAAATAACACCTTTTATTGAACACGCCCGTCTCTTCCTTTTCTCTACATTCTGATGAGACTAAGAATGCACGTACTGACTGAGTAAAATAATTGCCTTGTGCTCACACGACTCTTGAGATTGACTCTTGATTAGGGGAGAGCAAAGTTGTCATGTTCTATGGTTGTCAGAAACTAAATCCCTTCTTGTCTAATCAGGGGAGTTAATCCTTCCTTGAACATTCGAGAAAGTTTCTAGCGAACTCTGAGCTTAGCTGGCAAACCCAAAAATTAAATCTAGTATCGACAGTAGTAGACCTAGTTAACGTCTGGCCTAGGCCTTTACTGCTGTAGGTACTATTCCAATGCGCAGAGCCTATTGGGAAAATAGGAGCTACACTACATTTTCTTTTTTTCACCTTTGTTTTAATGTTTTCTAGTAACTCGGTTCTACCAAGTCGCAAGATGGCTGGCAACACTTCCTGGTTTGGAGTGATGGCAGCCAATCACAGTGAATTTTGTGCTTGGAAGGGGTCGCGACTCCACCATGTCCCTAGACATCAAAACTTTTTCTTTTTCAAATCTCTCAGGAACTACTGAACGGATTGACACCATTAAGCAACAGACCCTTCAAGAAGAGCAAATGCCGGCACTCCCGCTAAGTAGCATATTTCTTTATTTTTCAGTCATGGCACGTTGTCCGTCCCTATGTGTTTCGGCTGTAGACAGCCTTTGTCAGAGTAACTATATTGTTGGATTATTTCTTTTTGAAAGGCACAGTACAATAGACATAAACAAAAGCATAACCATTCTCATTATGCTTTCCCCTTCATGTAATCTGTTCACCTTATACACTTAGGGGCATATTCACAAGGAGTTAACTTCGATTTATCTCCACCATAACGCAGCAAAAGTGGAGATAGATTTCACAGCCCATTTCCAAGCTGGTGCGAACAGCAGACATCGTCAGAATTCCCGCGATAACAGCCCCAAAATCCAACACCACGGCGGACACCACCAACTAACGCTAATGAGATGCAGAGTAGGAGTTCCCGTGCAGAAACACACGAAAAAACAAAAACACCACTTTCACAAGGAACTGACAGATCCGCGAAGTGAACCGAAAACATGCGATAAGGTGCGGTAGCCGCAGCTATTTAACACCTGCCTCAAGCAGGTGTAAAGATGGACGACTACCTGCAGTAGGCAACGGAACCCCGCACACAGCCACACCCGAAGAATGAACAACGCCATGGAGCTAGTCATCATGCAGCTCGGAGGCCCAACAGGGCCACAACACCCACCACCCCCAGGACTGCCATCACCCCCAGGACCCGGAGGTGCCCCCGCCCCCCGGACCACCTCAGAGGCAGCGCAGAGTAAGACAGCAGACCTACCAAAAACGCACCACTCTCACAGACCTAATGCCCGAGGAAGTCATTGCCCACTACATGCTCAAAAGTACAACCATTCACCGCATCATTTTCACATAGCCCACAGGCTGCCGGTCCCAACACAGTGGAGAACCGACATCCCTCCGCAGACAAAGCAGCTGGCTGTGCTGCACCTGTTGGCCTCTGGTACCTTCCAACCAACAACTGCCAGAGTCAGAGTGGTCTTACAGCCAGCCCTATCAAAGTTCATCACACCTGTCCTGGATGCCATCCTCAGCTTCATACCCCAGTACCTTCACTTACCCAACACTGCACAGTATCAGCTGGAGACAAAGCAAGGCTTCTACGCCGGCCGTGTTGGGGGCAATCGACTGAACACATGTCCCACTTGTGCCCCCTGCGGATACTGCACACCACTACCGCAACAGAAAGCACACATATTCCATCAATGTGCAGGCAGTAGTGGACCACAGGGGACTCTTCACCAATGTTGTGGCCAACTACCCAGGCAGTGTGCATGATTCCTTCATGTTCTGACTGTCCATCATCAACCAGTGCTTCCAGGATGGCACATATGGGACGGAACTGCTTATTGGTAAGTACCAAGTCAACACACCACACATCACAATGCCTCCAAAGCACAATGCGCAACTGTGGGGATGCACCCGTGACCAAACCCCAATCAACATGTCAAACTACATGACCACCTACTAGACATGACCACTCCACTCCATGGTCATCCTGACCTAGCCCTGCACCCAATAGAGACATTTCATGGCACCACAGCCACACAATAGTTGAATGTGTGGAGATGGGGAATGCAGCCATAACACATTTGAATCACTCCTCCACCCACATGACCCTACCCCAGTCTCCCGCAGGTCAGCGTACCATGGTGGTGGGCCCATGTGGCCCGCTGTGCATCTGGGGCCACTAGCCCTGTGCAGATCGTGTTATCCCCCCTTGTAGTTCTGACATTGCTTGTCTGAGTGCCTGATGACTGGTGGTGTAGTTGCCAGCATCAGCTATTCCCTTCAGGCTGGCTAACACTCACCCCAGACACAGCCAGTACAGGTGTCACTGGATTGGTGGACCTGCCATCACATTCTGCCGAACCAAGTATTGACTCTTTTCTCCTTGCACTGTCACAGGTGATCAAGGATATGCACTTTGCCCTTGGATGTTGACACCACTCTGAGAACCGGCCACACCCGCCCAGAGACAATACAATGTGGCCTAAATATGCACCAGGGGCATCGTTGAACACGCATTTGGCGTGTTGAAGTCACATTTCAGGTGCCTGGAAGGCACAGATGGGAAGCTCCTGTACAGCCCGGACATCATGCGCAAGCTGATCGTTGCATGTTGTGTGTTGCACAACATGCGTGTTCGCATCAGGCCCCCATGGATCCCAGTTCCAGAGGTACAGGCCGGTGATGGTTGTGATGGGGCAGGTGGCCCACATTCCACTGCAGCAGCAGCAGCAGCAGGAATAGCCCGTAGGAATACCATCATTGACACTTACTTCTCATGAGCACGTCACATTGTGACCATCCATGGCAATCAAGCGACAAAAGAAAATGTCCAAATGCACAGCATGTGTCAATAAAACATATTTGCAGGTTTCAGCTTGTACTTGTACATTTTCATGTTACTTTTCCCTGCGATTGTAGATGTGATTTGGCAGGTTGTGCACATTTGCTGAACCGGTTGTGTCCTGTGTTCAAATGTGGTGGTGGTGCTGTATGTACCAGGATGTTGACAATGCCGGGGTGCATTCCAGTTTATGTGCGTATGCTGCACGGTGGGTGTGTCACTCCTGCAGCTGATGGAGCAAGAAATTCGCACGTAGAGCGACTTGCTTGTGCTCAACCCTCTCAAATAACTCATAACATACTAATTAACATGTTTTGTCTGATTAATATTGCATTACATGACATATCTAGCATCTTGGGGAAGCTTTCAAATGTGCTTTTACTAACTATAATTCGCCTGCATTGAAATGGCCGCTGCTACGCGGGATTTCCTACTGCGCATGCGTCTGTCATACTCACGTGACATGACGTACTAACTTGCTTGGAGGGAAACTTTTGCTTCTGCACCCTAGAACTAAGATGGCTGCTTTGTGTTACAGCATGCATGAAGCTTGTACCGCTGCTTTTGCTAAGCTGTCTGTTGTGCCTAAACACTAAACGCAATAGTTAAAATAAAATATTTGGGAATAGAATAGAGATAAGTGGTATACAGAACATTCATTTATTCTTTGTTCTAAAACTGTTTCTTTTCTACTTTGCTACTAGCTCGTGTTCGGGCCTGAGATGTATCTGTAACTCCATTTTGAAACCCACATCCGCACATGCGCACCAGAATCCAGAAACACTCGAGTCATGGCATTGAATGAATGCCAAGGACAGTCCTGACTGAGATGCGCCTGGGAACCTAACCTGATGACCTCAAGCGGAACACAAACTGTTAACTGTTCACTACCTTATGTTTCCTACACTTAAGGAAGACACTTTCCTTTCTCTCCTCGGGAAAATCAAATCTGGCTCCCCCCTGGACATCTGCCCCCTAACGTCAGCCGCAAAATTTATCGCAATATTCCCTCGCCCCCTCTTTCCCTCTTGAACAACTCCCTCGCCTCTGGGGTGGTTCCCCTCCCCTTCAAAACTGCGGTGGTCTCAACTATTCCCAAAAAACTTGGAGTTGATACCCCCATCCTCTCCAATATCCGCCCAATTTCCCTTCTCCCCTTTTTAACCAAAGTCTTGGAGGCTTATGTGGTCAATTGTCTGAGCACTTTTATCGAATCCACCCACTTCCTTGACCCTCATCAGGTTGGCTTTAGGCCTTGCCACTCCACCGAGTCTATTGCTCTGGCCGTCCATGAGGAGTTAAGAAGGGGGGCGGACCAGAACCTCTCCCAGGCTTTAGTGCTCCTGGATCTGTCGACAGCATTCGACACTGTTGACCATACCATCTTACTCGAACGTGTCGAGCACGCAGGTATCCGGGGGCTACCACTAAAATGGATTGCTTCCGTTCTTCAGGATTGCACCCAGGCAGTGTCCCTCCCACCTTTTTCCTCAGCCGGAAAGCCCCTTGCCTGCGGGGTTCCGCAGGGCTCAGCGCTTTCACCACTTCTCTTCAACCTCTACATCCGTCCCCTCATCACGGCCCTCCAACAAAAATCTGTCACCATTTTCAACTACGCGGACGACCTTCGGTTAATTTTCTGCATTGACCCCTTCCTGTCCTCCATACAAAATGTCCACTCTGTCATGAATTTCATCAGCTCTTGGATGAACCTCAATCAACTCAAACTTAACCCTGATAAAACTGAGTTGGTTCTCACTGGCCCCCACAGCAATCCTTGGAATTCTTCCTTTTGGCCACCTTCACTCGGCCCCTCTCCTTCCCCCGTTGACTCTGTTAAGAGCTTAGGCATCACCATCTCCACAGACCTCTCTATGAGGCCACAAATGAATTCTGTTTTATCCACTTGCTTCTATCATCTACGCCGTATCCGTAAAATTAGTAGACTTCTTTCTCAGGAAGCTCTTGTACAAGTCACCCTGTGGCTCGTCATCTCTCGCATTGATTATGCGAACTCCTTATATGTGGGCATGCCAGCATAACAATCCAAACGTCTCCAACTTATCCGGAATCAGGCAGCCAGGTTGGTCTATGGTCTACCAAGATCCTCCCACACCAAGCCCCTCTTAAAGAACCTTCATTGGCTCCCTGTTGCTCAACGCAGCCTTTTCAAGCTCGGCTGCCTGACCCACAAAGCTCTCTCCTCCCAGGGACCCTCTTTTATTTCCTCTCTCTTGCAACGATATGTTCCCTAGCGTGACCTCCGCTCCTCCAACCACAATCTTCTCACCCTCTGCCCCTTCAGGCAAAAAAACACGGTGGTCTACAATTCTCCACTCAGGCCCCTCTTTTCTGGAACTCTCTACCTCCAGCACTTCGCCTCCTCTCATCCTACGCCCACTTCAAATCTCTGAAAACTTGGCTCTTCTCGTTAGCCTATAATTAGCTTACCTGATCTGTACTGGATAGCCTTCCCACCCCAGCGCCAAGAAACCGTAGGTGTATGTGCGCTTTACAAGTCCTATTTATCATATCATATCAACATTGTATCTATATATATAAAAACCAAAGTATGTCCGTTTGTCCTTTATGCATAAGTACACCATTCATCCGATCGGCATGAAACGTTGGGAAGTTGTTGAGTACACTCCCGCGAAGGTTTCTGGCAAAAAAAAAAAAATGTGTTAAAAGTTGTTGAGTACACTCTCGCGAAGGTTTTTGGCAAAAAAAAAAGAAATTTGTTAAATATCGGCCCCCGGTCACCCAGGGCCCTCATAATCTTTCCAATACTAAACGTTTACAGTTTCCGGTGCGACTCGCTTTTGCAATGACCATCAACAAAGCACAAGGACAATCACTGCAAGTGTGTGGACTAGATTTGGAGAATCCGTGCTTCTCACATGGACAACTGTATGTGGCCAGCTCACGCGTCAGAAAACCTTCTGATTTATTCGTGTACGCACCAGATGGAAAAACTAAAAATACCGTGTTTCCACAAGCACTCGAATAAATAAACAGAATTAAAACAACACTTTAAAATGATTTCCATATTAAAATGAATAAGTTTCAATAAAAATGACACAATGCAAATTGAATGTTATCATGACAAGTTTCCTTAAATTTCCTTTCTTCTGAGATCGCAGCAACGCGCGACGGGTAAGCTTGTTTTCTATAAGAACATTCAATTGTTGGGTGGAATAAAAACGCATGGGAAAATAAATTGATGGGCGGGAATGCTCATTTAAATATTCAGAAGAAAAGTTTAATTTTGTTATGGTGTGATGATCTCTCCTCATCCTTTTGTCCAATCAAAATTGGGGATCCTTACATTTGCAACATTGTGGGGTGGTACACTGCCCTGGAAAATAGTATGACTAGAGTAGGTTTAGTTAGTTAATTTTTCCGACTTGTCCGAACAGCTGACCTGTCACTGACCCAACGCCCTCAGTAGGCAATTGAGAACAGAGGTGTAGGCTAAGCACTCTGTCTGAAGAATTGATAACCCAATCGGGGTTACTGGGAAGGGAGATTCGAAGACCCAATCGGGGTTTGGCCGTTGGCTGCAGAGAAGGTGCAATGCAGGCATAGCACGTTAGCTGTGGGTGCCGGTCTTAGCCTGAGGTGGTCCTGTCCTGATCCAATTTGGTCCGTACCTGTCCTGATTCTGGTTTGCACCTATTCTTTCCTGCTGGCACCTGCACTTTTGGGGTTCTGTCCTTTGATCCAGCCAGTGGCCAGGGTTGGTCTTCACACCATTCTAGATAAATATAATTAATGTGGGTTCGTCATTGTACTGTTTTCCTTTTTCTACCCTCCCTGTGTTTCAATGCTTAATGAAAATTTCTCATTTTATCTTACCTTAATCATATTCTTGTTGATTAATTAGGTTTCAATTAATTTAGTATGGACACTGACATTTAATAATTTACATTAGATAAAGAATCTAAACCTTTTCCGAGTCTGTGGTTATTATATGAGTGCAAATGTTATTTTACTACCTATTTCCTTGCTAACTCCCTTGATCCCTTAGGACTCTAGGTACCAGTGACTAGGATTGGTAAGTCAAATGGTATAGGTCCTGAATGGTAAAACAAACATTTTGATATGAGTGTAGGTTTACCTGTTCAATTGCGTATATAGTTTTTTACGGGCCCAGGTGAGTATGGTAAGATGGGCAGGTGAACTTGTGCTCTATCAGTTTCTTTTGGTAGCAGAGGTAAGGTTAGTGTTTAGTTAAGGTAGATTGTTAGTTGTAGTTAGTTGGTTTATTGAAAAATATTTTTGCGTATTTGAAATTACATTGATTATTGATTGTATTAATTTTATGTATTAACCAAAACTGTTCGTACATGTTTTATGTTTTGTCTGGTATCCCCGGGGGCAGAATAACAGGTGGCAAATGGAAGCCACTCCGTAGTTGAGGTCACTTGTCTAAGGAAGTAAGTGCATCGTTAGGTACAACCGGAAGCACTGTTTAGGGACTTTCTGAATAAATGTGTGAATAATTGATAGCAAAGAGTTCGCTGGCAAAACTTTGGAGCGATATCACCTAGAAAGGGTCACACTGAAGAAGTAGCAGGTTCTTCTGAGCTTGATTGACAGCAAAAGGGTTTCGCTAGTAAAACCTTGGCCTTATATTACCTAATTATAATGGAGGAATTTCAATGGTTTTGTACGAGTGAAATGTCCAGCTAACTAAAACACCCATTGTTTTTTCAGTGAATTTCTAAGGTTTTTTAATTGATAATTCCTAACTATAACCTGCCTGAAACCTATGGTTTTTTCAGTAAATTTCTAAGGTTTTTTAAATGATAATTCCTAACTATAACCTACCTGAAACCTATGGTTTTTTCAGTGAATTTCAAAGGTTTTTTAAATGCTAATTTCTAACTACAGTATCCCTATAACCTATAGTGTTTGTTAAGTAAAATTTAAAAACATGTGTATACTTTTTATAGTTAAAAACAGTAGTGTTTTATAACTTATAAATATACCTGCTGGTTTTATGGTATTTATTTTTTGGACATTTCCATCTGTATTTATCCATATTTAAAAAAAAATTATTGTATGTGTATTTACCCATATATATTTCAGGTTTTGTAAAAAAATGCCTCTGAAATTAGTATATTTCCACGTTTATTTTACTGATAAATATGCACTCATGGCTGATAGACTGACCATTTTCACTCATGTAAACATTCTTAGAAGATAAACTATACACAACCTTCATATTAAAATGTGCAAGTTTTCTTATACGAGGATGTATATTGCTCTTTAAGGCTCTTTACTAAATGTCTTTAATTGTTTTTACCCTTTTACTTTTAGAACGACAGACCTATTGGCCTACTACTCATTATTGACAGCATTTACAAACGCTCAAAAAATAACCCAATTTCTGTATTTATCCACACTTTAAAATAAATACAAAGAAAAATAAATACTTTTCTGTCTGTATTTATCTGTAAAAATCAGTAAAAACATAATTCAAGGAGCCCTACTTATATTGTAAGTATATTTCCAACTTAATTAGCAGTAATTACCATATAAGTGTGGTAAAAGTATGACGCAGCACCTATAATACCTGACTTTTAAGAACAGCGTTCACAGTTCGATTCCAAAGTCCAACAGCATCTTAGCCCACCACTATCTCACTAAAGGTATCACCTTGCTTAATCTTCCCAATGCCCCAAGCGCTGGCACACCTTTCCAGGGGTAGCTTTACGTTTTACAAATGCTGCCATTTTTTAACTTAAAAAGCATAGTTATACCAAATATTAATACGTTTTTTTTCTTCTATTGTAAACAATATTTTTTTTTTATATCTTCGATTTGGATGTTGTTAATCATAAGAATGCAAAGGACACAGTTTACCAGGTAACACTTTTTAAACTCTCCAACGTATGTAGATAATAAGGACCATATTCGTGTAACTATTGAAATCGAAACCTTTAAAGCTTCACAGTTTGTAACTTTTCCCAACACATGCACAAGTAAAACAGTTAAAATGTGAGCACGTATAAACTGTAAAAGGTGACAAGTACATGGGCGGAGCCGAATCTTCCTTCCATAGACTACTAAACAACCAAAAACTATATAAACCACACCTATTGTGCGATTAGTTTCGTTTTCGCGAGTTATTTCTGCGTCGCCAATCTGTGATGCAGGTTCCCTTTTCTTGCATCAGATTCTTGTTTTGCGTCAATAAACATACTCCGGAGTTGTAAGTTGTTTCATTATGGCATAGTGGATAGTTATAATTTGTGGCTATTTGTCAATATTTAACACCTTGGCTGCTAAGGCTTTTCCCCTCCTGTCCTGATTTATTGAAAACCCCATTGTTCAGGACAAGGTCAGCTCGCCATTAGCACAGGATCAGTGCACTGCATGACGAGCTGACCTTGTCATGAGCATGGAACAGGTTAAACATTTTTATCTAGAAAAAAGTGTTATTGCATGTTTTTTCCTTTTTCTCTGTAACGTCAGCAGCTTGGTTTCAGAAACATATAGATTACAACCAACATTGCTCCTTTTCTGGCTCCTTTCAGCTTATATATTGTGACTTCTATATCATAATAATGACACTGTAGTTTGCTTCAGAAGTGTTGGTAACCCGTCAGCGCAAACCCTAAACACTTACAATCAAGTCACCACCTTCCAGTTGTTAGTGTGTTTTTTCCTAGGGATTATATACTGTTGATATGTATCTTATAATATTAACAGTTATGCTAATCTCAGTGGAGTTCATGACCCGTCGTCATAAAGATTAAAGATATATAAGCAAGTTCACCAGCTTCTGGTTTTTAGTGTGTTCCCCTTTTTGATCATATACTGTGAATATATATATATATATATTATAATTTTCACAGTGATGAACTCAGAGGAGTTTATGACCCATCACCACGCAGATCAAACTTTTTGACCTCCCTGAGAAAAGAAGCTCATAAAATAATTACCGCTCGAAAGTATTTCGTTATGGATGTTCTGTTAAACAGATAACTTTATTTTCCTTTTCTTTTTACTGTAACAATGGTATCAATCATCATATTGTAATAGATTGTCCTATTGTTACAGAAGAGGAATAGGAGATTTTTCAGCGCCATCTGTAATACAGCTTAGGAAACACACTTGATCAGATATTTATTTCAAGGAGCATATTTTACGAAATTGCAGAATAAAAAAAAATAGCTTTCATACATACTTTGTTACTTTAAATATTTGATAAACCCTACATTTCTGAATGTTATTTTCTAATTTCTATTCTTCTCATTTGCGGTTCCTATTCACCTTCTCCCTAAAGAATATATAGGACCAGTTCTGTATATTATAATAGTACCATCCTATATATTCTTAAGTGAGTATGTGATTTGTTAGCCGATTTGTTAGCCGAACAGTGTGCGACCTCTAAGCAAAACAACAGAACGTTCCTGAATTCTACAGAATACAAATTTGAAAAATAATCATGCATACATTTCTATGTAATATGAAGTCACTTGTATTTAAATGTTTTTTACTTGTTCTCCTGACCTCAGATAATGTAGTGCGGGAGTGTTTGTTGTAGCACTTCTATTCTACTTTATCTAAAAGTAACTGATGCCCTCTTACATTATTAAAAATATGGGGCAACACTTTTACAAACTATAGCAGAAAAAAGGAAGGTATGGACATGCTTAACTGATATTTTATTAAGTTGCATTTTTAATTGTCACCCCTTTCATATATACAGCGTCAGTTTCTGAAGAAAGTTTGTTTGTGTTTGCTAAATAAAAACAGTTTCAAACCTAGTCTGCAATTTTTGCTGCGCAACCACACCTCCTCATCAGAAAAGTAAACACCACATTGTAAGTAAATAGTGCTCCTTGGAAGTATCTCACCCGCAAACTTGATTAAAAAAACACCGCAAGACACTGTCATTTTTCTGCAGTGATTTGTACACCACACGGCAATTATATAAATGGCCCTTAAAACATATAAAAACAATTTTTAGCTTCATAATCTCTGTCCACCACCTTGTGACCACTGCACAGAGTTAATAGTGTCCCTAACCTCCCCTCTACTACTTAATTTTTTCCATACTTCTTTGGAGTGCGTCACAAAATAACTGACAATAGTGAACCGTTCCCACCCAATAAGGAGCAAACTTGTGCTCGAAACACTTTAGCCAATAAAATGTCCATGTTGTTCCGCAGAGGAGGGAGGAATGACTGCCAAAACGTTTAATGCTTCATAGCCAATGAACATTAAGCTTCATAAGGTCCCGCTTGGTACACGTTACCCAATGAAATGTCCCTAATACTCCGCAAAGAGGGAAGTAATCGCTGACAACACTTCCACTTTCAACAGTTTACAGCCAATCAACATTAAACTTGGGAAAGTCCTCCTTGGAGCACTTCAGCAAATCAGATGTCCCTCCTAGACCGCAGAGCGGAAGTGAATGGCTGGCAACACTTCTACTTTCAATAGTTCGCAACCAACCAACATAAAGCTCAGGAAAGTCCTCCTTACAACATGTAAGCCAAAAAGATGTCCTTGCTACTCTCCGGAGCAGAAGTGAATTGCAGAAAACACTTCTACTGTCAATAGTTTGCACCCAATGAACATAAAGCTTGTTGTTGGAACACCTTAGCCAATTAAACGTTAAATATGTTCCACGCACACATACAGAACACGCCGTCATACATATTAATACATTTCCTGTAACAAAGTGACTCTATCCGTAACAAAAGTGATTACTGCCTAATAAATAAACACTATTCCACATTATAGTGAAGAAAAGCCGCAGTAAGCCGCATTGTTGTTTTCCCGATATAATTTACACAGCCTACTGCACCACCGTCCCAACTTGAGAGAAGCCCCAGGACTGTGGGACCCCAGCAAACCCCCCTATTATTTTATTATATTTTCCACTGACTTCTTCTACGACTAACAGTTCCTATGAAAAACTTTTAAAACTCCAGCACAGTAACTGTTTCGATTAGCAACATAGTGTGGTGATCTTCCAACCCCTGTGCTCACTCAAGGTTTCCATGAACTGTTACTATGGTAACAGGCAGTAAGCAGTTTTGGGATAGGGTTGAAAGGTACTGGCTGTACAGAAACCGCTATATTTACCCAGGATCCCCTACATGACAGAAAGGAAAGCAAAGTAAGACAGAACACTGTGTAGCAGATTTACAAGCCCCTTGAGCCACTTTCGCGTTAATAGCCAATTGGCAGCATGCGCAGCATCCCGAACCTGAGACGCACTACATGTCCCAGCATGTAACAGTTTGCCGGGAATGGGCGGCCAAATGGATTCGTGTTCTGTGAACGTAGCTATTGACCCCATCTTGCTGCTTGTCCAGAAGCAATAGTTTTCTCCAGTCCCCATCTGCACAACCTTGACAAAGAGGACGCATCTCCACGGGGGTGAGTTCGCAATGCGTCTCTCCCAAGGCGGAGTTAATAACTCCGACACCGCTCTGTTTGTCTTGCTTGCCGAAGGTGGGTCTGATCAGTTTCAATTACTTGAAGGAAGAAGAGGCTTGTCGCCGAGGCAACAAGCAATTGCCAGTATAGGATCAGTCCAAAACTTTCGTGCAGGAGCCTCTGTAACATGCCGCTGGCAGGCATGAATAATATCACCAGACACCCTCCAAAGGAAAGGACAGAGGCCATCACGGGGATCAAAAAAGAAAGCATCTTTATTTCTGAATCTGCAGTGTAACGGGCGTATGCATTTCGGCTGCGTGTAGCCTCCTCAGCGCCCAGCGTGGTAAGTGATGAAAGGTCAAGATTCCACTGATTGACCTGAATGTTCAGCTGTTGCAATGTTCGCAGAAACGCTCCGCCCTCCTTAATAGCCAATTGGCAGCATGCGCAGCATCCCAAGCCTGAGACGCACTACATGTCCCAGCATGCAACAGTTTGCTCGGAATAATAATATATATATATATTACCTACTGGCGGTCACCAGTAGGTAGTTATAGTTAGGACCTAGTTTCCATAGGAAATCCGCAACATTCTATTGGGAATAACTTTAGCGCTGGTTGATGAATCTCTGTGAATTTCTCAAAGAAGATGGCCCGCTCTGCTCTGCTCATTCCGTGAAAGTTTAGGGGGGATTCGTGTAGTGGGGGCTGAGAAAAAAGGAGGGTCCCAAAACGTGTCTTCCCTATGTTATTTTCCATAGGACGATTAGACTCAGCTACAGCCCGAATGGCTGAACGGAATTACAAGAAATTTGGCAAAATGGTAGAGTCTGTTTCGCAGATCGGCCTTTTGTTTAAATGGTGTAAATCCCTCCAGTAGTTGTTGAGAAAATCAAATATGAAAAAAATTATTTATCTATAGGCGCGCACCGCGCGAGCACCCGTGCGCGCACCGTGTGAGCACCCCGCGATTTTTCAGACTTTTTTTATTTTTGGGCCTTGGGGGTCCTTGTGGGACCCCCTGAGCAGGCCTAGAGGATCAGGGTGTTCTACCCTGCCCCCTTTTTGAGTTCTACACGTTTGTTTTTCTGCTTTCCTGTGCCTCAGTCTACCGAGGCACAAGATGGCTGCCAACAATTTCTGTTTTGGGGTGTTGACAGACAGTGGCAGCCAATCCCGAGAAAGCTGCATGCTCATTGGCTGTCAACACTTCAAACCAGGAAGTGTTGGCATCCATCTTGTGCTCGGTAGACCGAGGCACAAGAAAGCAGAAAAACAATCATGTAGAACACAAAAAGTGGGCAGGGTAGACACACCCTGACCCCCTAGGCCTGCCCAGGTGGTCCCACAAGGACCCACAAGGCCCAATTTTTTTTTTTTAAAACCCGGTCTGTTTTTCAAATTACCCCCCGGGGAACTAAACCGCGGGGGCATAGTGATAAAGAAGTGTGGGGGTCCCCAAACCCCCCCACGCTGCCCCGGGGACCGCCGCCCACCCGGGGCAAAGCATCGCAGCCCCCTGGCGCATACTGGAGGCTCCTGGTGGGCTAGTTGGCCCCCAGGGACCCCAGTATGCAAGGGGAATTAGTTCCCCCTCTTCAAACGCGCCAGGGGGCTGCGTTGCAGAGAGGTGTAACAAGGGGCATAGCCTCATTACACCTCTCTGCAATGCAGCCCCCTGGCGCATACTGGAGGTTCCAGGTGGGCTAGTTGGCCCCCAGGGACTCCCAGTATGCAAGGGGAATTAGTTCCCCCTCTGCAAAGACGCCCGGAGGCTGCGTTGCGGAGAGGTGTAAAAAAGGGTGTAGCCTCATTACACCTCTCTGCAATGCAGCCCCCTGGCGCATACTGGAGGTTCCAGGTGGGCTAGTTGGCCTCCAGGGACCCCAGTATGCAAGGGGAATTAGTTCCCCCTCTACAAACGCGCCAGGGGGCTGCGTTGCAGAGAGGTGTGAAAACATTTAAATAAAAAAATTATATTAAAAATATGTAATGTAATTTACAAAATAAAATATCTAAAAATAAATAATTTACAATAATGTAGTAAATCAGTATAAAAAATATAACAATTAATACATTTAAAAATTATCATTTACAAAACCATTGAAAATCACTAAAAAAAACATAGGTTTCAGCCACGTTATAGTTAGGAATTACCATTTAAAAAACATTTAAAATTCACCGAAAAAAACATAGGTTTCAGCCACGTTATAGTTAGGAATTAGCATTTAAAAAACCTTGCAAATTCACTGAAAAAAACATAGGTTTCACACCCATTATAGTTAGAAATTAGCATTTTAAAAACCTTTGAAATTCACTGAAAAAACCATAGGTTTCACACCAGTTATAGTTAGCTGGTCATTTTACTCATACAAAACCTTTGAAATTCCCCCGTTAAAGTTAGTTGTACTCACTATAACTCGCGCGCCCGCAATCCACTGCTGATGATGTCACATTTTACATCACTCATGACATGGTCAGTGACATCACTCATGACATCACTGATGACATCTCAAATGACATCACTGATGACATCATCCTTCTGAAAGAGTAGAAGACCTCCTCTCACCCTAATATTATCTTTGATACACACATTTAAAAATGGAAACTACAATTTACAAATAAATGGAGATACCAATACCAATTACAACAACCTATTCACTAATACCAACATCTACATACACATCCACTCATCTACTAACAGTTCTATATAGTCACTCATACATGTACTCACTCATCATATGTACTCATACACCTATACATCCTGTTACACACTAATACTCATCCTTATAGTAACTCACACACATATTCAAACATGCAAATAAACTATCAAAAATCCATTTACTTGATTATAATGCTGTATACACACCACTACACTTACTTCTACAGAAACGTACACATATTTACTCTCTTAAACAATCAATTATAAAAACATATACTTATTTATACAGGTACTCTTCCAAATTCTCCCTCTCACATATACTGAATTATATACATCAATACTAACATATACTAGTTTAAAACA
The DNA here is from genome assembly GCF_964261635.1 of Lissotriton helveticus. NCBI lineage: Eukaryota > Metazoa > Chordata > Amphibia > Caudata > Salamandridae > Lissotriton > Lissotriton helveticus. Next base: position 1,136,311,381 of record NC_136069.1, read on the forward strand.
TATGTAGTTACACATGAATATACTATTGAGACAATCATTCACTCACTAACCCACCCATACATACAATCATCCACCCATACAGTCTTGCACACATGCTGTCTTCAAAACACATACAAACAGTGAGGCACTCATTCATGCATCTGTGTGCTAAGTAATATCGCCCACCGAACCATACAGACACTTATACTGATACTCAAAAAAACAACTTATAACCCATATACACACTCATGTAGCTACTCACCAACCCATGCAGCCAATTATACACAAAGTGAGACACAGATACATATATTTAAAAATTTAAACATTACTCGCTAATACATGTATTCACTAAGATACACTTAATAAATCAGTTAACCAATAATTTTTACAAAAATATCCATTTAGACACTTATTTACCCATGTATTCTTCCATCAACCTTTAGATATACACATATAAAAAATATTTATTTTTACGAAAGACACACATTCACAGGATGATGTCATCAGTGATGTCATCAGTGATGTCATTTGAGATGTCATCAGTGATGTCATGAGTGATGTAATATGTGACATCATCAGCAGTGGATTGCGGGCGCGCAGGTTATAGTGAGTACAACTAACTATAACGGGGGAATTTCAAAGGTTTTGTATGAGTAAAATGACCAGCTAACTATAACTGGTGTGAAACCTATGTTTTTTTCAGTGAATTTCAAAGGTTTTTAAAATGCTAATTTCTAACTATAACGTGTGTGAAACCTATGGTTTTTTCAGTGAATTTGCAAGGTTTTTTAAATGCTAATTCCTAACTATATCGTGGCTGAAACCTATGTTTTTTTTTCAGTGAATATATATATATTCAAAACCGCTCCTGGTACAGATGATCCTTCACTCGGAACAAAGAACCAGAGCCGAGGCCAAATAGTGCTCAGTGCGATTTTATTGGCACACAAGGAAAAACACCCAACGAGTTTCGAAGTTCCTTCACTTCTTTCTCAGGGGTGAGTTTTGTTTCGCGGCCATTCTTTTTAGGTTTAAAGCATTTTATTGCAGAGTTATAAAGGAGGAAAACAATACATACAACATAAACTTGTCGTCAAAAAGATGCTATTCAGAGTCTCTACACCATGAGCGCCATCAGAATTGCAGACTTTACACTCAGAACATGTTGTAGAGCCACATGCTAGGCGTAGGAGCGATGACGACTGACCCCAAAACCAACCCCCCCTCAACGTAACTGCCTCCCCTGCCCTCCCCCCGAACCCCCCGTACTCCTTCCTCCCCCCCCCTTCGGGGTTGCGCCGAGCAAATGTCATGTGCCCTTGTCAACATTTCAGTGGAACCACCCCCTTTCTTCACAGATATCATCCAGGGCGACTAAGCCTGCGGAGTGGTTAGGGATGTCAATCGCATGAGCCTGAGGTACCGGGGACAGGTAATTTCCTTGAATTCCGACTGCAATAAGGTGAGAAAGGGGTGCCACAATTCCTCAAACTTATCAACCTCTCCCGCCACTGTGAGGGATAGTTTCTCCATACCTAGAACGTGCCATAACCTGTGTAACCAGCCTGTAGTGTTGGGAATGGTGGTGGTGCGCCAATATATGAGTATGTTCTGTATCGCTGAGCCTAATGCAATTGCTATCTGCCTACCCTTCCTGGACCTCAGAGGATACATCAACCCGTTGGGTAACCCTAATAGGACATAGGCTGGTAAGCGAGGCAGTTCAATGTCAAAACATTGGTCAACTTCATCTAAGACCTCTTTCCAGTAGGGATCCAGCAACGGACAGTCCCATAAGATGTGTGTGAGCGTGCCAGTCTGTCCACACTCGCGCCAACAGGTATCTGGGAGGCCATGGTTCATGTCATGCAATCGTTGAGGCGTGTAGTACCAGTATGTAGTTATTTTAGTGAAAGTCTCAGTGAGCCCAGTGTGGTAAGCCGAGTGACGTGCGCGGTAAGATATGTCGTCCCACTCTTTGTGGCTCAATTCCCTCCCCAGTTCCCGCTCCCAGCGCTCCCTCCCAGGGTTATGGATGTGGAAGGTGGGGGGCTGCAAAAGCTTGTACAGGTCTGAGACGAGCTTGGCATCTGAGGAGCGAGTCGCTAGCCACATCTCGTAGGGTGTAAGTTTCCGGTCTGCCAGCTCCCTCACCTGCGGCTGCAGCGCCCAGTGGCGAACCTGTAAATATCGCATACGTTCAGTCTCAGGCAGGTGGTAATCCCGTCTGAGGTCCTGGAACGACACAATCCCTTCCGAACCATACATGTGAAACAAAGCGCAGCACCTGGCAGCCCGCCAGAGTGCGAACGCGCCAGGCTCCATCCCAGGCTGGAAGTCAGGGTTCCCGATCAACGGCGTAAGCGGCGACGGGAAGGTGGTAAGTTCCCGCGTAGCGTTCACTGCATCCCACACTCTGAGCGGGACCTGGGTGACCAGAGACGCGTAAAGGTTGGGAGGCCGGTGAGCCCTGCGAATGAAGGGTATCTCCTGTAAAGTCCTGCCCGCCACCGCCTGGTCCTGAAACAGCCAGTGTCTGTCAGATTCCCATTTGCTCCACTCCACGAAGAACCGTAGTTGCGCCGCGTGAAAGTACTTTTGGAGATCTGGAATGCCAAGGCCGCCGGATTCCGGAGCTAGAGTAGACAAGGCTCTCTTAAGCCTGGGTTTGCGACCCTGCCAGACAAAGCGGGCGATGTCCGCCTGTGCCTGACGGATCCAACCTTTTGGTGGCTGAAGCGGTAGCGCCCGAAACAAGTACAGGACCTGCGGCAGGAGAGTCATCTTCACTGCGGCAATCCGTCCCAGCAACGACAACGTGCCCTTGTTCCAGCGGGACAGTTCCTCCCTCATCTTACTGCCTAATGCCGTGTAGTTCGCCGTCACCATAGTGGGCAGGGAGGGCGCCAACAAGACACCCAAGTACGGGATCAGATCTTTAGACCAACTCATGGGGAAGCGCCTCTTTAATTCGAGTCTCGTTGCAACGGACAGCGAGAGGTCTAGGGCAGACGATTTCCTCATATTCATTTTGAAGCCCGCTACCGCGGCGAAGGCGTCCATCTCGGTGATGCAGGCCGGGAGTGCCTCCCCCGGGTCTTCAAGCATGAGGATCACGTCATCCGCGTACAGGCTAATGGAGTGAATGTGGCCCCCCATCCGGACGCCAGTCACCCTCGGGTTCTGTCTGATCCTCTGGGCAAACGGCTCCATGTAAAGAGCAAAAAGAAGCGGGGACAGTGGGCATCCCTGCCTGGTCCCCCGTTCAATCGCAAAGCGGTCGGAGCTGCACCCATTTACCCGCACCACCGCGGTCGGGTGTTTGTAACAGTTAAATACGAGTGTGCGGAATTTCTCCCCTAAACCCACTTTGCAAAGCACTCTCTCAAGGTAAGACCAACACACTCGGTCGAACGCCTTTTCCGCGTCGACTGACAATAGCATGCGTTCCCCAGGGATGCGGGAGGCCTTCTCCAGGACGTGCACCACTCTCTTAGTGTTGTCCACTGTTTGCCGACCGGGGACAAACCCTGCCTGATCCGGGTCCACAAGTCCCGGCAGATATTGCACCAGGCGAGTCGCCAGGATCCCCGTGTAGAGCTTGAGATCCACGTTCAACAACGAGATTGGCCGGTAGGAGCCGCACTCGGTCTTATCTTTCCCTGGTTTGGGAATAACCGATACTGTCGCCCAGAGCAAATCCGGAGGAATGGCTCCCGGTTCCGCGAAGGAGTTAAAGAGTCGCGTCAACAGAGGGACCAGGTCTTGACAGAACATCTTGTAGAAAAGCGGGGAGTAACCGTCAGGGCCCGGGGCTTTCCCATGCTTAAGCCGGGAGATAGCCGCAATCACCTCCTCCGGGCGAATGTCCCGCTCCAGGTACTCCGCCTGCTCCGGGGTGAGAGCAGGGAGCTCGACCGATTCTAGGTAATCTGCCTCAGCTAACACCGAGGGGGGCTCACCTGTGTATAAGTCGGCATAGTATCGGCGGAATCCCTCCGCGATCTGAGGGTCCTCCGTAGCCTTCGCCCCGCTCGGAGTCGATAGCTCTGCAACCCGCATACGCTGATGTTTCATACGGAGTTTGTTTGCTAGGAGGCGGCCGCACCTATCGCCGCCAGTGTAATATGCATGCTTCAGGCGTAGCGCCGCATATTCCGCTCTGTCCATATCTAGCACGGAGAGCAATTTCCGGGTCGCCTTAAGCTGCCTCCAAACTCTGGGGGCCCCTGTTCTCTGATGCATCTGTTCCAACTCCCTCACCTGGGTCGTAAGCTCATCCCGTTTCTGCTGTCGGTCTCTATTCTCCGCAGACGAGATGGCGATGAATTCCCCGCGGAGCACCGCCTTCAAGGCAGCCCACTGTGTCGCCCGGGATGTGTCCCCATTATCATTATGGGACCGGTATTCAGAAATCGCGTCGCGTATCTGCTTCACCACCGCTGGCTTATGCAACAGGGTGTCTCTGAGGCGCCAAACTCCCCGAGAGGGCGATACCGGCGGCAGTTGAAAGGAACCCGACACCGGGGCGTGATCCGACAGCGAGAGAACCCCTATGTCGGAAGCCGTCACCAGCGCAGCCATCGGCCCGTAACTAGGATGTGATCCAGTCTCGCGTATGTCCTATGCGCATGGGAGTAATAAGAATAGGCCCGGGTAGTGGGGTGCAGGCGTCTCCATAAGTCATGCATATCGAGATCACCTAGGCGGGAGTGACTCAGTTGCGAGAACTCCCCGGTGTGTGGGCGTCGTTGCGCAGATCTGTCCAGGAGCGAATCAAAGACCATATTCAAGTCCCCCCCGATGAGTATGTGTCTGTCCGGTGTAGTCGCTATGTGTTCGAGGGCTGAGTGTAGGAATAGGTCCTGGCGGTCATTCGGGCTATAGACGGAACCCACAGTGAACAAAAAAAACCCCAGCTTGACCCTATAAGCTAGGAGCCTCCCCTTCTGCTCCGCAACTTTGTGCAGGACCTCTCCCCTAAACTTTCTAGAGACTAGGATAGCAACCCCTGCCGTCTTAGTGGGCCCTGAGGCGAAAAACTGTACCGGGAACTTCGGTGACCTCATTCTAAGGCAGTCCCGGGCCAAGAGGTGAGTCTCCTGTAAAAGACAGACGTCCGCCTGGGCGTTCTCAAGGAGGGATAATATCGCTCTACGCTTAACCGGGTTGTTCAGTCCCTTCACATTGAGGGTGACTATCTTAAGGGCCATGAATAGTCGTCACAAGAACAGCGATCAATGAGGCTGTGTCGGCAATGATCGTCGCGAGGATCAACGGCAGAAAGCCGAGCAAATGCAGTAGCCCAATAGCACCGGATCCGTAACCCAATGCGTGCGGTGCGAGGCTATAGGAGGAATAGCAGTTAAACATGACAGCCCAGCACAAATCCCAAAGTCCCCTCCAAGCAACCCCCAACCAAGCCAACACCCAGCCACTCCACCCCAAACTTCTGGACCCGTGGCTCCCCCGAACCCCTCCCTCCAATCCCAACCATCTCCCTCCCTCACCCCACCCGGTACCCCAACGTCCCCACCTCCCCAACTCCCCTTGAACGAAGATCATTGTCCCAGTCCGGTCCCTATCGGACAAGTCTGTGGTAAGTTATTCGAGTGGACGTCCAGCCACCTCCTGCACCCCCCCGCCGCCCCCTCCCTCCCGGAACCCCCGCACCTGCTATGAAGATGAGGCCTTCAAGATCTCCCCCCGGAGTGTGCTCAGGCCATTAGGGCCATATCACCAGACGACGTGTCTCTGGAAACCACCATTATTGCGTCGTCCCTTTCAGCTCTGACCGTGGGTGAGTCCGGTCGCGCAGGTAAAGCAGTGGGCCGGCGCCGCCGGACAGTCTGCCACCCATCTCTGGTGACGCATCGTTGGGAGGGTGCAGGAGTGTTGGCGTCCTTTGCTGTGATCCCCAGCACCTCGCAAGTGTCCTGAAGGGACCGGAGTTGATGCAGGGTGCCGTTCCAGCGAAAGATGAGCCGAAAGGGATGGCCCCAGGAGTACTGTGTGCCGTGTTCTCTCAAGAAGTCTGTGGCTATCTTGAAGGACTTGCGCTTTTGAAGGGTGATCGTGGACAAGTCCTGAAACAGCGCCACTGGATGATTCCGGAAACTTAGCGGTTGCCGACGTCGAGCCTCGCGTAGGATTCGTTCCTTCAAGGGGAAATCCGGCAGGAAGGCCAAGATATCTGGGGCCGGTGCAGAGGCTCGTCGCTGTGGCCCCACTCTGTGTGCTCTGTCTATTCTCACCGGGAAGTCTCCCGGCTCCCCCAAAATGTCGCGAAACATACCGCCCAGGTACGCAGCCACGTCCTCCCCTTCTTCTCCAGAAGGAACGCCCCGAATTCTAATGTTGTTGCGCCTGGACCTGTTCTCGAGATCTTCTGCGTGGGCCTGGAGGTCAATTTGCTGGTCTCTGAGCCGTAGAACTTCCTGCTGCAGGTGCGTTATCTCATCATCACAGGTTTGGCCAGATTCCTTCATAACGGTCACTCGCTCCCCAAGGGAATCGACCTCTCGCCGCACCTCACGGACTTCCCCCGCCACCTCCTGCTTCAGCGCCTGGAAGACCTCCCTAAGGGTGCTGAACAACGACTCTAGAAATGATCGGGTCACCGGAGGTTCCCCTCCCTCGGCCCCTCGAGAGCTGGATGGAGGGCTCGGGGCGGGCTGGTTCCTATCCTGTCTGGGGGCGACTCTGTTCAACATATCAGGCAAGGTGCGTTCACCTTTCTTACCCCCTCGGTTGCCCGACATCGCAGCAACAGGCGTGGACCGCGACACAGAGGGCACCAATAAGGTCCTGGGCAGCGTGGGTCGAGATGCACGCGTCAGCACTCCTCGCTGCGGCACTCCGTGGACTGAGCACAGCTGTGGGTCTTCTTCCGCGTTGCCACCCCAAGGTGGGTGCTGTCGTCCGCTCCGAGCGCGAGATATCACCTCCGGCCCACCATGAGGAAGAGAGCGTCTAGGGACAAAGGCAGGTAGGCCACGCTGTCTTTCCACCCCTGTAATAGCTGTAGGAGTGGAGTCCGCTTGGAAGGGCCTGGATGGCCTCCCTCCGCTCCGCGACAGAAGTGGCACAGGTCTATGCCTCTCGCGGCCGGTGCCCCTTACCGCAGTTCTTGAGCCGCACAATGTTTCCCCCAGGCCTATAGCCCGTCACCTTGAGTGTCCACGCCAGGGAGGGCCACGGCCCGGCTCTGGTGCGAGGCGTGATGAAGGAGGGAGGGCCCCGTCGCAATCAAGGCTCCTGGGCTGAGCGTCGCCGTAGCTCCGTAGGCCCACCGAGGTCCACCGGAGAATGGGATGGTGATGTGGTCCCCACAGCCCGCCCGGGCAGCTCAGGGAGTCGTGGCGCGCTCTCTGCTCGTTGCGCCGACCCTCCAGACAGATTGAGGCGCATTGGAGGGCTCCAGAAGCCCAGGCTCCGGGGTAGGCCTCACTGTCCCACAAATCCCCGGGGTCGCGTAGTTGGAGCTCCCCGGGTCCGGCGCGGTGTGTCTCGGCCGGTGATTCGCCGGCCCGCCGTGGTGTGCTCCTCCGCCGCCTCCCGAGCGGCTCGCCCTGGGGAGCGCTTCCCCTCCGGTTGTCCCAGTGGCTTCGCTAGGGCTCCCGGGTGCACCGCCGGCCGGCTCCGCAGGGCGGCCCGCCGGGGCTCCCGGCTCGGCGACAGGCCTCTCTGCCGGGGATCGCTCGGCTCGGCTCCGCTGCGCCCTGGAGGGCACCGGGATTCTCCAAGTCGCGTCGCTGCTCTCCTGTTTGCGCTGGGCACCGTTTTCCGCCTGATCTGGGGGAGATCAGCGGTAATTGGCGGTGCGTGGGCTCCGGGGCTTCGGGAGCTCACGAGGGATGCGTCCTCTTAGTTCGCCATCTTGGCCACGCCCCCCGGCCATTCTTTTTAAAGGTACAGTGTTATTGTTACGTGCACGTGATACATAGACACAGAAAAGCTACATTGTTGCCACTTTTTGTTCGTATTAAAACAATAAAGTTTGAAAGGATGTCAAAATGCAGATACAATCACAGTAAAGCTTAAAGTTTGTCATGTTGATCTCACATGTAGCATTCCGTTAATCATTGCTTGATTAAATTAAATAAAAAATTCATAAAGCATTTTTTAGACGTTCGTTGATAAAGCCCAAGTCGGCAAGTGGCACACTTCAAGTTATAAACAAACCAATGGTTAAACGTGGGCATTTGTTACAACACGACGTATTCAAAATGTATATAGTGCTCAAACGAGCTACACACTACTGCATAATTTCTACGAGATACCGCCCAAGTGGGCATAAATCTTCAAATCTGCACAAGACTTCCTCTCTTGTTATCTGAAATTAAAAGAACAAAAGGCCAAATTTACTGTCTATATCCAGATTCATCACTACTCATTGTTAAAAACCATTAAAATTCAAAGAATGACATTCCTTAAAGAGACAGCCTACTACAGATTACATCTAACTCTTAGTTATGCAAGTGAACTGCCAGTTCCTCGTCTAAATTATGACCTGCCGGGTATGTAGTGTTATACTTTATAATGAATCTCGATTCGATGTTTTCTCAATTCCAACATTCTGTTGCCTCCCCTTTCCCGGTATGCAATACAATCAAGTACATAGAATTTTAGTAAATTTGGATTTTGATTATGTTCAGCTGCAAAATGGCGTGCAATCGGATATTGTTGGTTGACATTTTTAATGGCTCTCAAGTGCTCCAATACTCTGAGTTTGGCTTTTTTGATAGTGCTCCCTATGTAAAACTTATTACACGGGCATTGTAACGCATATATCGCGTACTCTGTGTTACAACTCACATGCTTCATTATTTTATGAGGTGCCTGATCTACAGAGATTTTCCGATTTTTGCAGTTCTTGCTATTCTTGCCCGCTTTACATTTTTTGCAAACAAAAAATCCCTGTATCTGATTAGTTTTGACCACTTCTTTGATCAGAGCTGTACTTAGTGTGTCTTTGAGTGATTTGGCTTTTCTAAAAGTTAAAGAAAGATTTTCACTCATAGCCTCAGTCAAATCTTTATCCAATTTTAAAATATTCCAGATTTTTTTCAAACTCCTCCTGACTTCCCATGATTGACAGTTGTAGTCAGTGATGAATCTTATTTGTTCTTTATGTTCCCGCTGTTTGGGGATAAGTAAGTCATTTCTCACCATCTGATCTACTTCCGCTTGTTTAATTACACTTTTGCTGTATCCTCTTTCAAGGAATCTTTGGGTCATTATTCTTTTTTAGGTCTCGCCTGTCGATGCGCATGCGCATCGAGCAAGCGAGACTATAGGGGCTCATCCAGACTTTATCCAACTTGCAAGGAATCGTGGCGATTCCTTGCAGTGCCCGTGACTTTTAAGCTCAATGCGCATGTGCATTGAGCTTAAAAGCGCGTGCACAGCCGCCCGCATTCCTCCGACACCTTTTGAAGTGAAGCTTAGCTTCACTTCAAAGGCCCGGCTTCTTCACACCCACATGCCGCTCTGCCCCGCTCCGCCCCCTCCCCTGAGTCATCCTGCCTGCCCAGACTTCTCCTCCCCCCCTCCGACGTTCCCCCCGCCCCCTCCCGCCACGCAATGCCGAGCTTGTTTTCTTTCTACCCCTTTCCCTAGTCTTTCTCTCGCTTTCCTTGTCTCACGCATCTCTCTCAATGTGTACCTCGTTACATCTATCCATGTCTCTCCCGCTCTCTTCCCATTTGTTCATATGTTGTCATCTGCCAATCTTTCTCCCTACCTCTTCATTCGTTTTCCGTACATTTAGCCCTCAAACCAAATTCCTGTCTACTCGTGCCACCTGCTTTTTATCTGTCAACCTCTCGCCCCACCTCTAGCTCGCTTTCTTCTTCTGTTTACCCCCTCCGTCCCCGTCTCTCTCCATCCGTCAACCCTCCCTCACCCGACCCTCCCTGCCCTCTCTATCCCTTCCGTGGCTTCCTTTCGCAGTTAATGATTGCGGTATTTTCCGCACCTTGGTTAGCCTCTGCTCCTGCTGTGTCTCTTACTGTGTGGATGCAGCTGTAATTATTCTCCAGGTTCACATCCCTCGAGACCTCTGGGTAAAAGTGCTGCCTATAAATAAATATTCGATGTCTCTGCAGCCCCTCTCCTTCCCGCTATACGCTTTGCAGGTTTCTCGCCGTCTCTCCGGATCTCTTTATCACATTCCGGTCCCTCTCCATATTGCTGCGTATTTTGTCCCTTCTGCCTTGCTCTGTCTTTTGTTCACCTTCTTCTCTCTTTTTGTTGGCTCTCTCTCTCCCCCTCCCCAGCCGCCAGCACCTCCCCTCTCTCTCCCTGCAGTTTCACGGCCACCAGGCTCACATTTCTCCTCCCCCCTCCCCAGCCGCCAGCACCTCCCCTCTCTCCCTGCAGTTTCACAGACTTTCACGGCCGCAGGTTGTCTCGTTTTTTGTGTGTTTTTTTTACTTTAAACACAACCCCGGGCTTGTTGTTGTTTTACCTCTGTGACCTGCTCCTAAATGGACAGTGCACGTTATGTATTTATTTAAACAACGCCTTCTGGTGGCATAGTTCACAACCTCGAGTAGACTGCACTGAGTGCAGTGAAGTGCACTGAAGGGTCGTGGACCGTGAACAAGCTGTTGTGCCATCCGGCGCTTCCCATGAGTGCGTCACGTGACCGTTGACGGGCAGCTTTCCTTTTAGATTGGCTTACTTTCTAGGATTAGACACCAGCAACTACATATGCTTATAGCAGTGGTTTGATTTTCTTCCCATTTAGGTCATATGTTTCTTCTTTCTTAGAAGTTTATACTGTCCTAAGACCTGGGAGGAGCTCGCATCCTTAACAGTCCTGGTTTAGCTTCGGACTCTATTTGCGAGGTTAAAGCACGGAATCGAAGCGTACATTTTGGTTTAGCGAGGGATTGTATTCCTTCAGTCTCCTTACACTGCCACAGATGATTCACATGAGAATTGACCTGTCTGTAAGAGGACACTTCTGAACACCTGTGTATATCTCTCTGCCCTGTCTCTCTCTCCCCTTATGACCTCCATGCTTGTTCCCCTCTCACTCACTATCTCGCTCCACTGCCCTGTGTCTCTCTCTGCCCTTGTTTCCCCCTTCCCTGTCTCTCTCTCCCCTTCTGACCTCCATGAGTTTCTCTCTCTGCCCTAGTTTCCTTCTCTCTCTCGCTCGCTCCCCTTCTAATCCTTGTGTGTGTGTCGCTCTGCCCTGGTATCCATTTCCCCCTCTCTCTCGACCCCCTTCTGACTTCCAGCGGTGTCTCTTTCCCTCTACCCTGGTTTCCTTCTCCCCTTCTCTATCTCGTTCCACTTCTGACCCCTTGTGTATATCTCCCTCCGCTGCCCTGGTTTCCATCTCACCCTCTATTCCACTCCACTTCTATGTGTGTGTACCTCGCTCTCCTCTAGGTTCCGTCTCCCCTCCCTCAATGCCTCACCCCTGTGTGTCACTCTCTTCCTTGTTTCCGTCTCCCCTCGCTCGGCCTTGACGACTGACACCCCGTGTGTCACTCTCCCCCTCTGCCTGGTTTCCGTCTCCCCCACCCCGATCTCTTCCTACACTTCTTCACTTTGCTTGAGAAACATACAACCTTTTTATCCTTTTAGGCTGTTGTTTGCATTTGCTTAAAACAAAGCATTCTCTGTGGAACTTTTGCTTGTGTTATACTGATTTTAACGTTATTGTATATTTTTATTTTCACTGTTGCATACGCTTTTTTTTTTTAACTAATGAAACCAAGACCTTTCGCGTCAGTTGTTCACTTATTTGCATCTCATTGATGCTGGGAACGAAGAGATTAGTACCGCAGGCAGCAGCAGTGCAAGCTTTTATTTTAAAAAAATTAAGCCATTTGTATTTGTTATATGAATACATCTAAGTCACGTACATACAAAACATGGTGCATTACAAATGCTATAGGTGTCACATTTGAAAAAGTTAAAAGTATTGGCATTGTAAATGACACAGCTATTTTTCTATTTTCAAGACCAACACAAAGTCATTTACAAAACCAATAGCTCCAACTTTTCTAATGCGAGACCTATTGCATTTCCAATGCTTGTTCTTTCTTGTAGCCCAACTGTGAACTACAATTGCGTTTAGCTCCTATTAGTTCACCCAGAGGAATACTGCGGATTAGATTAGTCGGATGACAGCTCCCTGCATGTAGCAGCAGCACCAGCTGTTTGTTTGCTTTTATTCATTTCAGGTTGGCTTGGGTGGTATCTACTAATCCAAAGCTGTAATACCGTGCCTGGAGTGGTAAAAGGCTTTGGCCATTTTAGAGCTCGGCAAGGATAGCACTGTGCTAATCGCTAATCCTATGCTTAAAGACCTTACTGTAGGAACGGTAGAAGACTTTGTCCCTTTCTATCTTGGCGTGGATGGCACTGTCCTAATCCTACGCTTAAAGACTTTGATAGAAAAGCAGACATTTGAGGTGAGCAAATTTAGAGTGTCACTGGTGTTGAGAGTGCTCTATACTGAAGCTGCTGTCCACCTAAACTTGAGAACTACCCAGAGTTCTCTGCTTCTTTTTTTGCATAATTTATGCACCACTCTATGCCCGAAATTGTTTGATATGGCCACCCCGGGGCTTTTCTTAAATACTCGCCGGGGCCCTTGGTGCTTGAATTTTATTAAATAATTAAACCTGTGTGGTGGAGCTCAAGCCCCCCACATGTCCCGGGGACCGCCACCTTCCTGGGGCACTACAAATGTACATTGGGGTTCCAATATGGACCCCGAGTCCTGGGGACCACCACCTCCGCTATGTAAATAAAGGGAGGGGGCCATGCAGCCCCCCTCCTGGAGCCCTCTATGGCCCTGGGGACCGCCACCCACCAGGGCCGGCTCCTGCAGTGTCCCGGGTTGCCCACCCCCAGGACACTGCTGTTTGCTATGGCAGGGCGGGAGCCGTGTGGCTCCCACCCTGCCATAGCAAATTCTGTTTTGAATTTTGGAGGCGAGAGCAGGTTTCCTGCAAAATCCAAAGCAGATTGCTTTTCCACAAGGGGAGCTGCATGTCAGCAGCACCCGATGTAGAAAAGTAAAGGAGGCAGTGAGCAGGCGGGACCCTGGAGGAATTGGTGCTCCCCCCATGGTCCCCAAAGGAGAGGCCCTGGGGGATTGGGTCCCCGGGGCCAGAAGTGGCACAGAAGGGGGCCACATGGCCTCCACCCTTTAAAACAAAACAAAATAAATAAAAGGTAGGCCAGGTCGGGGGGATGGGGTCCCTGAGCCAATAGTGGCCCAGGGAAGGAGGGCCCTGCCCCCACCTTCCCTAAAATAAAAATAAAAATTAAATGAGAAGGCTGGCCCCGGGGGATGGGGTACCAGGGGCCAAAATTGGCCTGAGGAGGTGGGGCCAAGCGCCCCCTTCAAGTATAAATTAAAAAATAAGAATGTTGGCCATGCCCTGGGGGATGGGATCCCCAGGGCCAAAAATGGCCTCGGAAGGGGGGCCACGGGGCCCCCTTCCTTTAAAAAAAAAAAATGTTGTTGTACAAATAGGGGTCAGGCCCTGGGGGATGGGGTCCTGACAAAGGCCAGGGTGCCGGAACCCGTGTGTTAGCGTTTTTTCTCGGAAAATGGATTAAAGGATTTTTAATGATAAAGCTAGAGTGCGCAGCATGGTTTCTAAGGTGGAGACATGGTGAATCAATATATATACATATATTTATATCAGCTACTCGTGGACCTTGTTTCTATTCAAAAAGCATTTTTTCTTTTGCAAATATCTTTGGCACCGTTTGACGAATCTTCACAATTTTTTTAAACTAATGGGGCACTCAGGTCAGCTCCTGTCTTGAAAGTTTCAGGATGATTCATCAAGCGGGGGCCAAGAAAAAAGGGGGCCCCAAAACGCATTTTCTCCATGGTAATGTCCATGGGAATTTTTGGAAAAGACTGCAGCCTGAACTGCTGAACGGAATTACTTCAAATTTACCATAAAGGTAGCTCTTGGTTCAGAAAGCACCCTTTTGGAAAATGGCGTAAATTTGTTCAGTAGTTGTCGAGAAATTAGAAAAATAAAAATATCGATATCTGAGCACCGAGGAGGATTCGTGACTTCTCCCGAGCATGAGCTTCATTCTTATTGACTGCCAACACTCCAAACAAGGAAGTGTTAGCAGCCATTGTGTGACTCTGTAACCGAGTGAAAAAAAAACAGCAGAAGAAAGATGAAAAACAAGAAAAGGGGGCAGGGTAGAAACACCCTTAAACCCCCTAGGCCTGCTCAGGGGGTCCCACAAGGACCCCTAGGCCCAAAAAAGCGTTAAAAAAAATTGGCAGAATTCACGCTGGGTACGCGAAATTCTGCTGAAACATTGAAAAAAAATGAAGCACAGGCTCCCGCGCTTTGTTTTCTATAAGCCCCTGGGTGGGCCAGGTCCCGGGGCAATTTATAATTATGGTGTTAGGGCTAGTGGGTGTCCCCAAAGCCCCAGGGACGGGCACCTCCCTGGGGCTTTTTACAAACAAAATGCATGGGAAGTGCTCCTGCCCCCCACACTGCCCCAGGGACTGCCACCTCCCTGTGGCTTTGAATTAATAGGGGTGGGGGGCCTTGTGGGCCCCCAAAGCCCCGGGGACTGCTACCTCCTCGGGTCTCCAATCTACTTAGAGGAGTGTGCGGGGCTCCTGCCCCCCACACTGCCCATGGGGACCACCACCACTAATTATTCAAATAAGGGGGACTGTTGTGGACCCTGGGGACCACAACCCCCCAGGGCCGACTCCTGCAATGTTCCAGGGTGCCCACCCAGGGACATTGCCATTTTCTATGGCAGGATGGGAGCACAGCTCCCACCCTGCCATTGCAAACACTGCCTCCCTTCATGGAAGCAAGAGCAGGAAACCTGCTCTCGCTTTCATGAAGTGAAGCAGATTGCTTTTGGACAAGGGGAGCTGCATGTTAGCATTGCCTGTTGCACTACTAAGGTTTTTTGGTGTAGAGTGGATGTACGTTGTGTATAGAGGAATTATGTGGTATGTTGTGCAGTGAAGTTATGTGAATAGAAAGTATGTGGTATTTACTGTATAGGATTTATGTGGATTGGGATTATGTGCTGTGGAGAGTAATTATGTGGTATTGTAGTCTGTATTGTGGAGTGGTAACCGCAGGTTTAGTTTTCCTTGTTTACATAGAAGCTAACTATAAACTCAAAGAGACACACAAAAAGAAAGAACCACTGAGGAGCACTTCTGGACCTAGTCAGAGGTATGAGCAGGGCCACTGGAATTATGTGACTGTTGGGATGCACCAATTGTCACATAAGTACACATTTTCCGAATTTACCAAATAATCCATCATCTGCTGTCTAATCTGCAGATTTCAATAAAGAAAGCCTTGTTTCTAGCTCAAATGGCTCAAATGTTCCCAAAAATGCAGCTTCACGTGTTACAGCGTGGTGGAAGGCCCTTTTGCAAAGTTAGAATGGTCATCTGTTACTTATGGCTAAATGTGGGTATTAAATTGGTATTAATGGTGCACAAACCTCTTTCTGCATTTCTCTTGCATCGTTCTGCACCTTTCTTCTTCTTTTTGCACCTCACTGTCTTCTTTCTGCACTTCACTGGCCTCTTTCTGCACTTATCTTGCCCCTTTCTGCACCTCACTTGCCTCTTTCAGCATCTCTCTTGCTTTTTTCTGCCGACCTAGTGCCACTTCCTGTATCTCTCCTGCTTCTTTCTGCACCTCTCTTGCCTCTTTCTGCACCTCACATGCCTCTTTCTGCACTTCTCTTGCTTCTTTCTATACCTCTCTTGCCTCTCTCTGCTCCTCTCTTGCCTCTTTGTACAGTTCTCTTGTCTGTTGCTGCCCTTCCCTTCCCTGTTTCTGCACCTCTCTTGTATCTTTCTGCTTCTCACTTGCCTCTTTCTGCACCTCACTCTCTTCTTTCTGCCCCTCTCTTGCCTATTTCTCTATTTCTGTACTTTTCTTGTTTTTTTCTGTACTTCTTGGGCCTCTTTCTCTACCTCTCCTGCCTCTTTCTGCACATCAAGTGCACCTTTCTGCACTTCTTTTGCCTCTTTCTACACTTATCTTGCCTCTTTCCATACCTCTCTTGTCTCTTTCTGTACCTCAGTTGCCACTTTCCTCTCTTTCTTTGCCTCTTTCTGAAACTCACTCTTCTTTCTGCACTTCTCTTGCTTCTTTCTACACCTCACTTGCTTTTTTCTACATCTCTCCAGCCTCTTTCTGCACCTCTATTGCCTCTTCCTGCAACTCTGTTGCTTCTTTCTGTACCCCTTGTGTCACTTTCTATACCCCTCCTACAGTTGTGTACCTCTCCTACCTCTTTCTGTACCCCTCTTGCCTCTTTCTGCATGTCTGTTGGTTCTTTCTGCACTGCTCTTGCTTCTTTCTCCCACCTCTTTTGCATATTTCTATATCCCCCTTGCTTCTTTTTCTTGCCTCTGTCTGCACACCTGTTCCCTCTTTCTGCACCCCTTTTGCCTGTTTCTGCACCTCTCTTGTCTCTTTCTTCAGTTCTCTTGCCTGTTTCTGCACCTCTCTTGTCTCTTTCTGCACTCATTATCCCTCATTCTACACCTCTCTTACCTTTTTCTGCACTTCTCTTGCTTCTATCTGCACCTCTGTTGCTTTATTCTGTACCCTTCTTTCCTTTTTCGTATCTCTCTTGCCTCTTTCTGTTGTTCTCTTGCCATTTTCTGTACCTCTTTTGCCTCTTTCTGCACCTCACTTGCCTCTTTCTGCACTTCTCTTGCTTCCTTCCACACCTCTGTTGCTTCTTTCAGCAATTCATTTGCCTCTTTCTGCACTTCTCTTGCTTGTTTCTGCACCTCTCTTGCTTCTCTATGCACCACTCTTGCCTCTTTCTGCACCTCACTTGCTTCTTTCTGCACCTCTCTTACCTCTTTTTGCACCCATCTTTTCTCTTTCTGCAGCTATCTTGCCTCTTTCTGCACCCCTCTTTATGTACCTTTTCTGCCTGTTTCTGTACCTCCCTCTTGCCTCTTTCTGTACCTCTATTGCTTCTTTCTGCACATCTCTTGCTCTTTCTGGGGCAAGATAAAAGGGGGGTCCCCAAACGCGATTTCCCCATGTAAATTTCCATTGGAAGTTTTGGAACAGGCTACAGCCCCAACTGCTGAACGGAATTACACCATATTTGGCAAAAAGAAACTCTTGGAACAGAAAGTGACCTTTTTTAAATTGTGTAAATCCGTTCAGTAGTTCCTGAGAAATTCAAAAAATAAAAAAGTATATATCTGAGCACCGAGGAAGGTTCGCAAACCCTCCCTAGCACGAGCTTCCTTCTGATTGGCTGTGAACACTCAAAACCGTAATGTGCTGGCAGCCATCTTGTGACTCGGTAACCGAGTCAGAAGAAAAGGGGAAAAAAAGTACAAACTGAAGAAAAGGGGGCAGGGTAGAAAAACCCCGATCCCTAGGCCTGCTCAGGGGGTCCCACAGGGACCCCGAGGACCAAAAAGGCTTTTTTTAAAAACATTTTATACGGAGTCGCTCTGGGTGCGTGAATCCAGAAGTTTTTGTCTTTTTGGAAGTGTGGTCTCCCACACTTCTTTTTTTTAAAGCCCCCGGGTGGGCCAGGACCCGGGGACAATAGTAAATAATGGTGTATGAATAGCGTTTGAAATCCACCACTGCAACTGGTGGATTTCAAACACTGGTAGAGTTTATGAGTCTATCATCCCGGAAGTTCGAAATTCAAACTCAGCCTGCCGGGACGCAGTGCTTTGCAGTCAGCGGCAGCCTGGCGAGATAATGGTAGTTGTACATGTAGCAGTGGCCGCTACACTTTTGTGTTTATGGTGGGTCATAGGGCGGTACTTCATCTGGGCAGCACAGCGTCAACGTTTGGCAAAATATGGAGACGCCTGTAAGCAGCGCATCCACAGGCAGGTCGCGTAGAGATTGAATGGGAGGAGGGAGCGGGGAAACAGTCCCGTTACAGGCAGTTCATAGACAGGGAGATGACAAGCTAGTATAGATCATGGAAGTTCGCGTAGTGTGGGATACCTGACCCTACGGCCGTGGAAATACCCAATAAGTGGAGGAGTCAGTTGATACATGGAAAAGAGAGAGAACGCTGGCCCCACAGGAACCTGCAGGACGCACACAAAGATTGGACAGTGTAGGAGCATGAATACCCGAAGACCCCCAGCCAACAGGTGGGGACTGTGGGAGGGGCAGAGGGCAGGGACATCCAGCAGGGCAGCCACTGAGTACTGCTCAAGATTCCCCTCTGGTTCTATACCATCTCCGCTGAAGAACGGCGTGCTGCACTACAGCAGGGACGGGCATCTCTCCTTGTAGAGGCTGCCACGTCCGCCAGGGTTTGCAGTGGGGGCAGAACCGGGAGTGCTGGGCAGCACCTCGAGCCGGACCTGTGCCACTCCCTGCTGTGCAGTCAATGCGAGCTGCTAGCACAGAAGATGTGGGATGCTCCCTGTACCAAGACTCAAACGGCAGCTGGTGCACTGGCAGATGAACGCAGAGGCACCTCCCTGGATTTGGATGGTCCCTGCGGGTCTCTTTCGAATATGTGCTGTGCCCCCGCCCTTTCTGGTCTCCTCTCCATCTTCTTTCCTGCAAGGGATACCCAGCTGGCAGGTGCCCTGCGACCCCTTCTTGCTGCTGATGCCTGTGCCCTCCAAACCGGAGCCCACTGTCCATCAGTACACTCCGCCGAATGGACAGGTAATCTTCCCTGGACCGCTGTCCGCTCTGGCTTCCACGGGGCTTCCTTCTGATGGGAGACCGTATCAGACAGAGATCAGAGATGGAAGCTCTCACTTTCTTCATTATTTATGATGTCTGCTGTGAATACCCACTGCATGGAGAGAAGTCTGCTCAGAATCCCGGAGCACCGGTCCCAAGACGTTTTACAGCCATCCTATGTGCCCAGTACAAACCCACCGTTCATTTTTACACGGAGGATGATGATTACAAAACAAAATATCTCACATCCCATCCCCTTACGCTTTTACCATAATTCACTAATCGGTCCAGTCACATGTATCATATTTTGCAAGTCATTAAAACCCCATTAACACCAAGGCAGTCAACATGTATTTCACCCCATGGGAGGGTGGTTGCCTACACTTGAAATGAACAGCGTAGATGTGCCATACACAGAAATACAGACGTGTGAAACTATTGAGAATGTCACCACAGGAAATGCTTTATGATTGGCATGGTGTAGAAAAAACGGTATTATTTGACTGCTTGAGAAAAAAAATTGAATAGCTATGTGTGTCCAAATCCAGATAATTTAGGAATAAAAAAGGAAGCAAATATATCCTCCCTTTTCTAAGTGGTTCGGGGTCATTAAGCCTTTTTGTAACTTGCAGGTTGCGGTTAGTGATTATTGCACTCAAAAGAGGCATCTGTTTTCTGAAGCGAGCATTTCGGCTCCCAGAAGGGAAAGCTCTCAACAGTATGAAATAATCATGATACTTTTTTGATCATTCAGTAAAGCATGTCTGGATTTAACCACGAAAACATATACTCTAATAACCTGAGAGTGAATTTATTTTTGGGATTTTTTTTCCTTTACCTGTTTCGATGATTGCTTTTTGGAGGGTATGTGTGGTGTTGTGCCAGGCACTTGCACTAGAGGTACTTTATGTTAGCCAGTCATGTTTCTCAGATGTTTAGAAACCTGCAGCATCACAGTGCTTGTCCTTGCAGGCTTGCACCCAGCTACTCACCAACCCATGTAGCAGCTTACACACCAACTGAAAGACTGATACAGACATTCACACAATTTAGTCACTAACCCATTCATTCAGTAAGACACGTTTAATCACTCACTTATAGTCAGTCATGCACCTACTTAATCATCCATTCAGACACTTACACACCCACTCATTCTTCAATACACCTTGGCATATATATATATATATAAAACATATTTAAGCAATACAGAAAGACGCAGTCACTGGAGGATGTTATCAGTGATGTCACTTGAGATGTCATCAGTGATGTCACTGACCATGTCATGAATGATGTAATATGCGACGTCATCAACAGTGCACTGCGGGGCGCTAGATATAGTTAGCTCAACTAACTATAAGGGCCGAATTTCCCTGGTTTCGTACGAGTAAAATGTCCAACTAACTATAACGTACCTGAAACCTGTTTTTTTCAGTGAATATATATATATTTGTAGAAAGCAAGCCTCACAGATCAGTGGGACAAGAAAAGTTCACACACAGCACTCCACTTTGAGATTAATTTTATTCAGTAACGTATTTTAACCCGTTTACTTTAGGTGTTTAAACTGTATAGTTACATATGAATACAGGCTGCAGTAATTAGGTCCATGATTTCATTTTGTACCCCTTTCATAAATTAAAAGCAGTAAACATCCAAAAGGATGTGTGTTACAAAGGTGATGGAATTAGGCAAAATGATATCCTTGAGACCCAGAGCAGGTTCATTGTTCTGTTTGTTGTGGTTGAAAGAAGGAGATGCATTGCTCTCAATATGGGGTCTACTGTAACTTGAGCTTTAGCACAATTTGTACTCACAGAAGACAGGAGTGTCAAATGATCATTGCAATGTAAATGCCATTGAACACTGAAACTGATAATTGGGAGTCAGAAACAGCTGATGAAATGCAAGTATCAAATCTCACTTATTTAAAGTTTGAAAGCTTTATCAAAGATAATAAATCCAGAACATTATAACAAAGCTTAACAATGTAATAAATCTAAATACAAAGAACCAGGAATAAAGAATAAATGGGAAAAACGATAAACTGAGGTTGTCAATGTGCCAAATTATGAATAGTGTAATATTGTACAGAGCTTTATTTGTCCTCCTTTTAATTGTGAACCCTTCTGAAGGGAAGGCAAACACGTTCTCAGGCAGGCTTATATAAACACTGGAAAAAGAATTGTACTTCAACTGATCTAGCGCGATTCGAGTACTGAGAAAAGCAACAAAATCATGGATGGTATTCTTGAATTCATCCCAGCATTTATAAACATTTAGGCAGCCTTGTATGTTTACCTTATTTTGCTACCTGTGCCATTACAGACAAACACCAGCCATTCAGCGGGGAAGCCTGTTCTGAGCTCCTAAACCAGATCTACTTTTCAGATAAACACTGGGCCAGTCGATGAGATGTAGGTCGTGGTCTTTGGCAAAATTACCTTAAGGATTCACATGAAATGGAAAGTCCAGCCCCTAACTTCCAGACAATTTCCCCACTGCATGAGGTCACAAGCATGCCAGATATGATTCTGTCATGCTGGGCCACTGGGAAAAGGTTGTCTCCTACGCCACAATTCCTTTCCAATAAAATGGAGATTAATTCAAGAATTCCCTCTCTCGCTTTTACTCTTCAGGGGGCACGGAAGCAAGTTTGTCAGTGTGTAAATGATTTTCGTTGTGTCCCTACCTTAAAATATAACAGGCCTTAACATATTGCAAAAACAACTCATAACTTCTTACCTGTTTGCAAAAAAATACAATTTGTATTCCCCCCAAAGTACATAATTCCATACTATGCTAATCTTTACAATGTACTTCTATGTGACTTTGTTTCAAATGTCTGTATATCCATCCATACTAATATTATAAAGAGAGAGCCCAAACCTTTGAGACGGGTAATCTCAGTAACCACAGCACCAATCACAACACCCAATACAGCGTTGGAAAGGGCAGTTGCAGCAGAAGGACATAGGCTATGCAGACGGCCACCATATACATTTTTTTTTTTTTAAATTGTTTTTATTAACTTTTCAAGAAACAGTGGTGTTCATCACAATCATACAGTGCAAGACATACAATTGTACCGTAGGACACATATACATTTAAAAGATAAAAGAACCGTGCCAGCAAAGTAGTCCCTTGTGGGCGTGTCTGCGTTGTGCTGTGGGCGTGGGCTGGGGGCGTGACTAACACTGGGGGCATGTGGTACGGCCATCACATCGTGGGCTGTGGGCGTGTGCTGGGGGCGTGACAAACGCTGTAGGCGTGACAAACGCTGGGGGCGTGCGTCCGCCCTTCATACCATGTGAGTCATACATACAAGCACCAATTACGTTGCTGCTCAGCATCAAGGGGCACGCTGGAGGCGTGACACGCTGGGGGCGTGACACGCTGGGGGCGTGAGAAATGCTGGGGGCGTGTGTCCAGCCTTCATGCCATGTGAACGCAATTACGCCGCATCAAGGGGCACGCTGGGGGCGTGAGAAACGCTGGGGGCTACGTTCCGCCCTTCATGCCATGTGGGTCGTACATTAATCAGAAGATCGTCTGCTGTGGCCGTGTGCTGGGGGCATGACAAACGCGTTCAGCTGGAGGCCTGGTAAGTAACATTACTGCAGCCTCTCCTGCGCGCTGTTACTGAACTCTCTCATTCAACGAAATTAGACGCGCCTGCTACCATCAACCAGGGCTCTAGCCGGGCTCAGGCGGTGGATCAGTACACTAATTACACGTGCCTGATAAGATCAACCAGGGCTGCAGCTGGGCCTCAAGCGGGGGAACACGCGCCTGCTAACATCAAGGAGGCCTGCATCTGGGCCTCAAGCGTGGGAACACGCAAATGAGCGTGTCTGTGGGGACAATTACTGCAGCCTCTCCTACTCGCTGTCACTGAACTCTCTCATTAAACAGATTTACCCGCGGCTGATAACTCTCCCATTCAACGACATTACACGCACCTGTTAACATCAACCAGGGCTGTAGCCGGGCTCAGGCGGCGGATCACTACACCAATTACACGTGCCTGCTAACATCAACCAGGGCTGCAGTTGGCCCTGCTCCGTCCCTATTCTAATGAAACAAAAAATGTTGTCTACCGCGATATTTTAAAATAAATTGCCCTTGCCAAATACACACATTACACACATTCTATTTCATACCCGGACAACGTCAGGACGGGCTGCTAGTCGATAATAAAAGTTGATCAGGACTTCCGCTCTATAGTACTATTCCTGCTAAAACACAGTTTGGTAACGAAAATCTCCAGTTCTTTTGTCTGCAGTCGACCTGATCTATTCTCAAGTCGACAAGTTTTTGGGTATTCATAAAATTTTGTAGACACTTCCTCATTGAAAAAACATGTAACACTACTCCAATGATAGCAGGAGTGTGATGTTCCCTAAGGACGGAAACTGTTGCGGTAAAATAAATTCAAAGGAACACGCCCACCTACCATACTCCCGTCGATTTTCTGACAAAGCCTAGGAGTGTGCCTGGAAATGTACGCTTTTCATATATTTGTGTGCATGATTTTGTAGCGTTTTGTGAATCGCCGTCAATGTGTAAATTGTGTAGATTTATGCAGTAAATTTTCATGAAGTATTTATCTCTGATATCAAAATGCTTGTTTCAATAAGTATTATATTCATGTCTAAAATGCCAATAGTGTCAAACCAAAGAGCTGTTTGACACTTTTTTAGGTTTACAATTATAGCAATTTGACACTTTTTTAGGTTTACAATTATAGCACTTCGCCATGTACAATTTATGGTACATAATATGGTGATATTTCCTAAATTGGTTTATTGTCAATTTTTAACAACATTGCCAAGGAAAATGAGTAATTCTTTCCCATGCAGGGGCTGAGAAAAAAACATTTTGACTACATTGTAAGAGATACAAGCAATGGAAATGCAACATGTTTTGCATTTGTTTGCGTTAGAGCTATTGGCATTAGAACTGGCAATGTCTTTTACATATGTGTGGGCGAGGGCGGGATCTCAGACAAGGATAACTATGCATTTACTAATACAGCGATGAAATGATTCTGAAAGTTCAGCAGTGGCAGCAAAGCCTACAGGAGGCTGTAATCTTCAAGAGGCTGTAATAGAGTTGCAACTCTGAATTGTCAAACTGGACTTTAGGAACATTTGTGAAATAAATCTTGTTCACGAAGAGCACTTTAGTTTAATTTCCAATGTTTTATTCAACACTAGGTAAAGTATGGGAACAAACTCCAGGTCTTCTGTAGAAAAGGCAGCCAGTTTTGTTTTACTACGAAGAATGATGGGGCATATTATCAAGTCCAGGCGATAAACTTATAGCTGCTTTAGCGTCTGTTTTCTGGCATAAAGCGACAATAACTTTATCGCTTAATTAACAAGGACACGCTAGCACGTGTTTTGCTGACTTAGCCCCCGTTTCCAGCACGCCTAACTTCGCATCGCTAATGAGATGCAAAGTAGGCGTGGCTGTGAAACCAGAAGGCCCCACCTACGTTGCACTTATCATGACTTGAAATACCGGGGATAATAATAACGTTATCTTATTCTCCTCCTAGTGTGTTAATTTCCACTACTACGTTTCATCAAGGTGCTGCTTTAGTACTAAAAACTATCATCACAGGTCTAAACTAACTCGTGGAAAAGTGTGGTGTGTGAAGAGAGAGTGCCTCATGGTAGCATATTATATTAGATTAGAAAAGGTATGAGACCGTAGTAATTACATTGAAAAAGGCTGTTAAAACATTTTGGAAATAAATAAAAATGTTTTATTCCATATATCTTTCACTATTAAATTGTATTTATTTATATGTTCAACTATTTTAAATGATTGAATGTAAATGAACATTATTTTATTAGGGGTTTTATTTAAGTCTCTATATCTAACATTTTTTATCGGATGATAGTGAACTACCATTAGTTGGCCATGTGTGCCGCTGGACTAATTACTGTTTCATTTGTGGCAGTAGTAAATTTACTCATTTGGCTACACATACGTGTAATTTACCTTTGCGAATAGCTCCATCTACGGTTACTTGATTAGTAAACAGGTATAAATGTATCTTGCTTGTAACCTGCTTCCATTTTTCACCCGCTGACAAAATGTGATGTATATGTAAAGTCCACAATATTTCAAGTGCGTGAGGGTCAATGCATTGCACAATACAGTGGGGAAGTTGTCTGGCTCATTTTGGCGGAGTGCTCTGTACAGTAATACCATAGGGCCTATGGTATTACTGCCCAAGTCTAAATCAGGCCCTTAGTCTTTCAGGAAGTTCTCTTTGGTGAAATTAGGTGAGTGTGCCCCAGCATATTTCATCTGTAGGAGAGTAGGGTCTGCTTCCTATGGTCACCCCCACTTTTTGCTGTGACTTTCTGTTTTTTTTACTTTAGTGTGGCTGTGGGCCTGCTAATCAGACCCACAGCCCAGCTGTTCTCTCTCTACATTGATACCATGTGCTTTAGGTACATACCAGATTGGGTATTGGGTCACCTTTGTGAGCCCCTGTATAGTGTACTATAGGTACCCAGGGCATAGGTGCATCCAAGGCCTACCAGGGGCTGCAGCATGTATTATGCTACCTCTGGCTGGCCCTCCAAACTGGCACCACAGGCTGATCACTCAGCTTGGGTAGGTGGTGTAATCACCCCTTACTTAGATATAGTATACCTATATCTACCTTATATATAGACACATATGCAAATATAAGTGAACTCCTATGGTAGGCCTCGACAATCCTGGAGGCAGGGTGCTTGGTTTTATGTGAGAGGGTGCCCTAGCATGAGCTGAGCCCCTCTGCCCTTTCGGAACCATCTCCTTATAGCTGTTCTATGATATAGCCATACCATATACTCTTAAGTGCATTATAATCCTCGCGGTTAATGCTAACTTTAGTTTGGATTTATCAAAACATGTCGTGTTAGGTGTCAAACACTTTGGAATACTACCCTCCCCCCACCAATTCTGGTGGCGGGGTAGCATTCCACCCTTCTAGAGGGAAAAGACATGTATGTTACTGCTTTACCTGGTTAAAGTTAAACAGAGCCCCAGCATCACAAAATGGATGCTGCTGCCACAGACACAAGTCTGGCTTCCTGCTGCTGGACGAAACTCCGGCAGGGGAGGCCTGGACAATAGGTTTCCTGTCCAGAGAGGTGCCAGCACCTCCCCTGACAGGCAGATGTGTATTGGGACAGGGAGGGCTACATCAGAAGATGCTTTTTGAGACACTGCCTGGGGCACACAAGGTGCGCCATGCATAGCCCGGTTCCAACCAGTTGCTGGGGCACTCCAGCCCCAGCTCTGGTGTGAAACTGGACAAAGGGAAAGGGGTGTAACCACCCCCTTCTCAGGTCCACCCATAGGAGTGACCTAGGCAGGTAATTCAGCCCCTTAGCTTAGTATAAGTATAGGAGCTGTGTCCCCAAGGCTTTAGATTATCCTGTAAAGAAACTTCGATACAGAACTCTTGGACCTTTGACATTCTATTCTGACTAGAAGATGGAAGACATCTCCCTTGTGGTCAAGGAGTGACCACCCTGTGCAAATAGGCACTATCAGTAACTTGCTGGTCTGCTTTGTCGATGCTCCCGCTGGAACCGGAAGACTCAGCGACACAGGAACTGGACTGTCAGACTTAACTAACTCTGACCCATATCCACAGCAAAGCTGAAACCCATGGTGGACACGAGAGACGTGGGACTGGACACCCTGGACATCCTGTATTTTGCTAACAGCTCAACTACCAAGATACCCTTGCAGTTGTGCATTAAGGTAAAAGAAGCCCCAGACCCGAGCGCCATTTGCACTGAAGCTCAGCCCTCCACACTCCGCGAGTGCCGCGTGGGGCCTACTTTTGCATTTCAGCTCAACACGTCTTCCCAGTTCCTTGCCTGTTCGGCTAGTGAGGCCCCTGAAGACTTTTCTTTTGAACTAAACTGCTTTCCTAGGTGCTCCAGGCTTGCTCCAGCTTTCCTTCAAAGGAGAAGCACCACAGACCTTGCTGGTCTGCAACAGAGTCAATCTTGGCATCCTGTGTCAGTTGCGGTTGCCAAGGCTTGTTGGGTTTAATGTGGATATTGACACCGCAGTCAACTAGATCCGTTGTGGGACAGCTCGAATCCAGTGCCTGGTCATCGTCAATGCCTCCTGGACCTTGCGGCTGAAGAGACAAGCTCACCTTCTTCACCTTCAAGCATGCAACATCGCCTGGTTCCTTCCTGGTTCCATCCTGGTCACTGGTTAGTGACCCAGACTCTGTCCCCTCTGCTTTAAGGTTCTTCACATCATCGATCCACCCTTGGATCCACCCGGACACTTTTCTTCTGGTCGCCTGCAGCATTTCTTACAGATCTCCATAGAAAACAACGACAAAACCAGACACCAAAAGGCACCTATGTACCCGGCTTCCCTGGGTGAGGTAACACGAGTACTTTGTAACTACTTTGTTTCCCATTATAAGTCAATGGTAACTCGCGACTGTGTTTAGACACTGCACGCGTCTCCCGTGGGCCTCCTACTTCCTAACCTTTGGTTGTTTAGTGTAGTCCCAGCGATTCTACAGACCCTAGGCCTGCTGTCTAACTCTCACATGGCTCTTATACCACTTCTTTAGTATATGGTTTCTGTGGCCCCTAGGGCATAACTGTATTTGTGCAACTTATCGTATGCTAATTGAGTAACTTGTGATGTACTTTTACCTGTGACCTCATAAAGAGTGCAGAGGGGTTGTGTTTAGAATAAATACATATATATTTGATATATACCTTGTGTGGTGTCCTTTCATTTGGTATTCAAGGGATTATAATTGGTAAAACAGCTTGCTTCACATGCTCTCTGAAGCCTTAGCCTAAGACTGCTGGTCCATGCTACCACTTGGATAGCTTGTCTATAAGGTTGACTTTACAACCACCATCAATAAGGGTCGATTAGACTGGTGCAAGGTGCCCACTAGAATAGTGGACATCATATGCCAAGCTAACTTCTCACATTGGTGTGCAGTGGGTGGGATAAGAGCTTGCTGTTGTTTTACCATATAATCTTAAGATATCATTTGAAAGATCACATTAAGGTACCTGTAGGTACATATAAATCAAGTTCTTCTAATACATAAGTTCTACTGAACTTAGCAGTTGTAGGTGGTAAGGGCCTAGCACACCCTGACTACAACTCCTAGAGAGGTTCTAGTAGGAAAACATTTAGTGTAGGTAGGTGCACACATCACACCTCACTAGAAAATGTCCTCGGATGTAGGGCTTAGTGGGCCTCTGCCATAAGCTGACCCTCCCAGGGCACCTTCTAAATATGACACATTCACTTTTCACGAATTGAGAAGCCTGTGTACAGCCAGAAGGCTGAGACAAGGACAGAATCCAACCTTTAACCACCTGGTAGATATTTTAGTGGAGTATAATGTAGAAAAGGCATCTCGCCCAGATCAAACAGGTAGTACAGAGGGGGGGCATCCCTCAACAGAAGATCCCACTGGTGAGAACCAAGGGGAGTCTGATGATGATGTGGATGCTAACCAGGTAGAAGTCAGGGAACTGAACCAGGTTAACCTAGGACCATTTGGGACTGGAGGAGGAAGAATCCAATCCAGATCCCCAAGTAGGCCTAACCCTGACCACTGAAGAGGAAGGTCACTCTCTAGTGGGTCCAACCACTCCGATGGCTCAGTAGGGTCCCATTCCCCTTAGAGAAGAGAGCATAAGGCTAGGATGAGGGAATCCAAGGTTAGAATCAGGAGGCAAGAAGTTGCCCTTGCAAAAGCGACCCTGGCTCTTGAGAGTGAGGGAAAATTGGGTGGGTTACAGCCCACTGGTGGCAGCACAGTACCTAGAGATAGGGAAAGGTCTCAGGACCATAGAAACCTGAATAAGACTGTCCCTCCCTACCAGGTTGGGGATGACATCCACAAATGGATAACTGCTTTGGAGAGGGCTTGCAAAGTATAGCAGGTACCCCAAGTCAGTGCGCAGCAATCTTGTGGCTCTCCTTTTCAGATAAAGGCAGAGACAAGCTCCTGGCAGTTAATGAACAGGATGCTGACAACTACTATGTCCTGAAGAGTGCTTTGATAGATGGGTTTGGCTTAACCACTGAACAGTACAGGTTGCTGTTCAGAGATACCCAGAAGACACAGACTCAGGACTCGACTGACTTTGTAGATTGTGCTACTAAGGCTCTGGAAGGCTGGTTACTGGGCAGTAAGGTTAATGACTATACAGGATTGTATAATTTGATCATGAGAGAACACATTCTTAACAACCGTCAGAACCAGTTATTGCATCAGCACCTGATTGACTCTGATCTGACCTCTCCCCAAGAATTGGGTAAGAAGGCAGATAAATGGGTCAGAACCAGGGTGAAGCAGAAGGTACAGATCCAAGGTGGTGATCAGAAGAAGCAAGACCAAAAGGGTGAGGAGAAAGCAAAAGACCAGAACACTTCTCAAGGTCCCCAAAAAGCTTCTAATGGTGGGGGTTCCCAACCTGCAAAAAAGAAAGAAGGTCCTAAGAAACCATGGTGCAAAGTATGTAAGGTAAATACTCACTGGACCAGTGAAAGCACCAAGAAGGAGGCAGCTCCAGCCACCATTGCCCCTAAGGCAACTGTTCCCCCTAGTTCAGCTAATAGCGGTGGTTCTCAACAGAAGGGTGTAGTAGGATTAACCCTGGGAACTGAGGTGGATTCTGGCCTAGTCAGAATACCAACTCAAGCTGTTCTTGTCTGTGATGTGGACATGGCTATGTCCTCTACTGTTAGCCCCAGTAACTTGGGCAGTAACTTGGGCAAGAACAGACAGATTCCTTTAATTAATAACAAAGTGGCTTAGGCCTACAGGGACACATGTGGTGCTAGTGTCACAATGGTGACACCCAGCTTTGTGGACCCTGGACAGATAATACTAGGTAACAATTACCTAGTGACCAATGCAAGCAATGTCACTACCACCTATAGTATGGCAATTGTTATTTTCTCCTGGGGAGGGGTAACTGGCCTCAAAAGAGTTGTTGTTAGTTCAGACCTCCCTGTAGAATGTTTGCTTGGCAATGACCTAGAATCTTCAGTCTGGTCTGAAGTGGAGTATAGGACTCATGCAGAGATGTTAGGTATATCAGCAAATGTCCTTGCTGTGACCAGGTCACAGGTCAAAAATTGCAACACTGAACAGGGAGTGGATCCTGAAATATTGGACCAGTTGCCTACCAGGAGGAGAAGCAGGAGGGTTAAGGCAGTGCCTTCCCCGTTGCCTCAGGAAGAGGATCAGCCTTCTCAGGAGGCTGATTGTGAGACCCAGGAGGAAACTGTCCTAGAAGAGCTTGAGCCTGATCAGGTTGAGTTTCTTGGGACAGGGGGACCCTCCAGGGCAGATCTGAGGCAGGCGCAGTTGGACTCCCCTTCTCTTGAACCCCTCAGACAGCAAGCTGCTGCTGAGGCTGCTGGGAATGCAAGTGGGACCCACAAAGTCTATTGGGATGATGGGCTCCTGTATTCAGAGGCTAGAGACTCCAAGCCTGGTGCTTCCAGGAGGTTGGTCATACCTTTGGCATTCAGGGGCTTCCTTCTCACACTAGCTCATGATATTCCCCTTGCAGAACATCTTGGCCAGACCAAGACTTGGTTCAGGCTTGTCCCTCACTTTTACTCACCCCACATGTCAGAAGACACCAAGGAGTTTTGTCGCTCCTGTGTCACCTGCCAAGCCAGTGGCAAATCCGGTGGCACCACAAAGGCCCCCCTAAAACTACTACCTGTGATGGGGGTTCCCTTTGAAAGATTAGGGATTGACAGTCTCTTGGCACAGGTTTATTCTGGTGGAGTGGATCATGCCACCAGATACCCAGAAGCTATTCCCCTAAGGACCACAACAGCATCTGTTGTGGCAAGAGCTCTCCTGGGAGTTTTCTCAAGAGAGGGTTTTCCAAAGGAGGTTGTCTCAGACAGAGGTGCAAACTTTATGTCTGGATATGTGACTGCTATGTGGAAGGAGTGTGGAGTGAACTACAAGTTTACCACACCCTATCATCCACAGTGCAATGGCCCGATGGAGAGATTCAACAAGACCTTAAAGGGCAAGATCAAGGGTTTACCTGAAAAGCTTAGGCGAAGATGGGACATGCTGCTGTCCTGCCTTTTGTTTGCTTACCGAGAGGTCCCACAGAAGGGGGTTGGCTACAGCCCTTTAGAACTTCTGTTTGGGCATCCTGTAAGAGGACCCCTTTGTCTGGTGAAGGAGGGATGGGAGTTACCTCTCAAACCTCCCAAACAAGACATTGTGGATTATGTACTTGGTCTCCGCTCCAGGATGGCTGAGTTTGTGAAAGAGGCATCCAAAAACCTTGAGGCTAGCCAGAAATTACAGAAAGCCTGGCATGACCAAAAGGCTGTGCTGACTGTTTACCAGCCAGGACAGAAAGTGTGGGTGTTGGACGTCCCAGCAGCTCTCCAAGACAAATGGTCTGGACCCCACACTATTGTTGAGCAAAAGTGAGAGGTAACCTATTTGGTTGATCTTGGAACTCCCAGGAGCCCCCACAGGGTGCTTCATGTCAACAGATTGAAACCATATGTTGACAGGGCAGACATGGGCTTGCTCATGGCTACAGATGAGGGACATGAGGAGGAGAGTGACCCTCTCCCATACCTGCTTTCTCAGAACCCTGATGAAGGTTCAGTTGATGGTGTAGCCTTGGCAGGCAGCCTCACTGACCAACAGTAACAGGACTGCAGACAAGTTCTGTAGTCCTACAGACATATGTTTTCTCTCACTCCAAGTCAGACTACCTGGTGCACTCATGAAGTGGACACTGGGGACAGTCTGCCTGTTAAAAGTAAGATGTACAGGCAACCTGATCATGTCAGGGACTGTATCAGGACAGAGGTCCAAAAGATGTTGGAGTTGGGAGTCATTGAGCCCTCAGAGAGCCCTTGGGCCATTCCTGTAGTCCTGGTGCCTAAACCTCACACCCAATATGGCAAGAGAGAGATGAGGTTTTGCGTGGTTTACAGAGGCCTCAATGCTGTCACTAGGACAGATGCCCACCCAATACCAAGGGCAGATGAACTCATTGACAGATTGGCATCTGCCAAGTTTTTGAGTACATTTGACTTGACAGCTGGCTACTGGCAGATCAGACTAGCTGATGAGGCAAAAGCCAAAACAGCATTTTCAACCCCAGGAGGACATTATCAGTTTGTGGTAATGCCCTTTGCTCTGAAAAATGCACCTGCCACATTCCAAAGGTTGGTGAACCAAGTCCTCTCAGGTCTGGATGACTACTGTGCAGCTTATCTAGATGATGTTGCTGTCTTTAGCTCCACTTGGAAAGATCCCCTGATCCACCTGAAGAATGTTTTGGAGGCCCTGCATAAGGCCTAAATATCAAGGCTACCAAGTGCCAGATAGGGCAAAGCAAGGTTGTATACCTGGGCCACCTTGTAGGTGGAGGTCAGGTTCAACCATTGGAGAGCAAGATCCAGACCATAAAGGACTGGACTGCTCCTACCACCCAGACACAAGTCAGAGCTTTCTTGGGCCTGACTGGTTACTACAGGAAATTTGTCAAGGGGTATGGTTCCATAGTGACACCCCTTAATGACTCAACTTCCAAGAAAATGCCAAAGAAAGTTCAGTGGACTGTAAGCTGTCAAAAGGCGTTTGATGACCTGAAGCAGGCCAGGTGCACTACTCCTATTCTGCAAAGTCCAGACTACTCCAAACAATTCATTGTTCAAACAGATGCTTCTGAGTTGGGTGGAGGTGCTGTTCTTTCACAACTGAATAAAGATGGTCAAAACCAGCCAGTAGCTTTTATTAGCAGAAGGCTGACCCCTAGAAATAAACGTTGGTCAGCTATTGAGAGGAAGGCCTTTGCTGTGGTTTGGGCACTAAAGAAGCTGAGGCCATACTTGTTTGGTACTCACTTCAGGACTCAGACAGACCATAAGACCCTCTTGTGGCTAAATCAGATGAAGGGTGAAAATCCCAAACTGCTTAGGTGGGTCATTTCCCTACAGGGGATGGACTTTACAGTGGAACATAGACCCCTGGGACTGACCATGCCAATGCAGATGGACTCTCCAGATATTTCCACTTAGAACATGAAGACTCAACTGGTGAAGGTTAGTTTAATTTCCCTGCGTTTTTTTTTGGGGGGGTGGGGTTGTGTAGGAGAGTAGGGTCTGCTTCCTATGGTCACCCCCACTTTTTGCTGTGATTTTCTGGTTTTTCTACTTTAGTGTGGCTGTGGGCCTGCTAATCAGACCCATAGCCCAGATGTTCTCTCTCTAAATTGATACCATGTACTTTCGGTACATACCAGATTGGGTATTGTGTCACCTTTGTGAGCCCCTGTATAGTGTACCATAGGTACCCAGGGCATAAGTGCATCCAAGGCCTACCAGGGGCTGCAGCATGTATTATGCCACCCCTGGCTGGCCCTCCAAACTGACACCACAGGCTGATCACTCAGCTTGGGTAAGGTGGTGTAATCACCCCTTACTTAGATATAGTATACCTATATCTACCTTATATATAGACACATATGCATCTATAAGTCACTCCTATGGTAGGCCTCGACAATCCTGGAGGCAGAGTGCTTGGTTTTATGTGAGAGGGTGCCCTAGCATGAGCTGAGCCCCTCTGCACTTTCGGAACCATCTCCTTATAGCTGTTCTATGATATAGCCATACCATATACTCTTAAGTGCATTATAATCCTCGCGGTTAAAGCTAACTTTGGTTTGGCTTTATCAAAACATGTCGTGTAAGGTGTCAAACACTTTGGAATACTAGCATTCCACCCTTCTAGAGGGAAAAGACATATATGTTACTGCTTTACCCGGTTAAAGTTAAACAGAGCCCCAGCATCACAAAATGGATGCTGCTGCCACAGACACAAGTCTGGCCTCCTGCTGCTGGACGAAACTCCGGCAGTGGAGGCCGGACAATAGGTTTCCTGTCCAGGGAGGTGCCAGCACCTCCCCAGACAGGCAGATGTGTATTGGGACAGGGAGGGCTGCATCAGCAGATGCTTTTTGAGACACTGCCTGGGGCACACAAGGTGCGCCATGCATAGCCCGGTTCAAACCAGTTGCTGGGGCACTCCAGCCCCAGCTCTGGCACGAAACTGGACAAAGGGAAAGGGGTGTAACCACCCTCTTCTCAGGTCCACCCATAGGAGGGATCTAGGCAGGTAATCCAGCCCCTTAGCTGAGTATAAGTATAGGAGCTGTGTCCCCAGACCTTTAGATTATCCTGGAAAGAAACTTTGATACAGAACTCTTAGACCTTCGACATTCTATTCTGACTCGAAGACGGAATACATCTCCCTTGTGGTCAAGGAGTGACCAACCTGTGCAAACAGGCACCACCAGTAACTTGCCAGTCTGCTTTGTCGACGCTCCCGCCGGAACCGGAAGACTCAGTGACACAGGAACTAGACTCTCAGACTTCGCTAACTCCGACCCACATCCACAGTAAAGCTGAGACCCGTGGCGGACACGAGAGAGGTGGGACCGGGCACCCTGGACATCCTGCATTTTGCTAACAGCTTAACTACTGAGGTACCCTTGCAGTTGTGCATTGGGGTACAAGAAGCCCCAAACCAGAGCGCCCTTTGCAGTGAAGCTCAGCCATCCACACTCCACGAGTGCCACGTGGGGCCCACTCTTGCATTTCAGCTCAACGCGTCTTCCCAGTTCATTGCCTGTTGGCTAGTGAGGCCCCTGAAGACTTTTCTTTTAAAATAAACTGCTTTCCTTGTTGCTCCAGACTTGCTCCAGCTTCCCTTCAAAGGTGAAGCGCCACAGACCTTGCTGGTCTGCAACAGAGCTAATCTTGACATCCTGCATGGGTTGAGGTTGCTAAGGCTTGTTGGGTCCAATCCAGATACTGATACCGCAGTCAACTAGATCCATCCTGGTGTAGCTTGAATCCAGCACCTGGTCAGAGAGACATGCTCACCTTCTTCACCTTCAAGCACGCAACATCGCCTGGTTCCTTCCTGGTTCCTTCCTGGTCACTAGCTAGTGACCCAGACTCTGTCCCCTCTGCTTTCAGGTTCTTCACATCATCGATCCACCCTTGGATCCACCCAGACACTTTTCCTCTGGTCGCCTGCAGCATTTCTTTACAGATCTCCATAGAAAACGACGACAAACCCAGACACCAAAAGGCACCTATGCACCCGGCTTCCCTGGGTGAGATAACACGAGTACTCCGGTGCTCCCGTGGGGCTTGACTCTCGAAATGTCCTAGTCTAAAGGACGTGTCCTAAAACAGTAACTTTTTAACTACTTCGTTTCCCATTATAAGTCAATGGTAACTCGCGACTGTGTTTAGACACAGCACGCGTCTCCCGTGGGCCTCCTACTTCCTAACCTTTGGTTGTTTAGTGTAGTCCCAGCGATTCTACAGACCCTAGGCCTGCTCTCGATTAGACTGGTGCAAGGTGCCCACTAGAATAGTGGACATCATATGCCAGGTTCTTCACATCGTTGATCCACCCTTGGATCCACTCGGACACTTTTCTTCTGGTCGCCTGCAGCACTTCTTTGCAGATCTCCATAGAAAACGATGACGAAACCTGACACCAAAAGGCACCTATGCACCCGGCTTCCCTGGTTGAGGTAGCACGAGTATTCTAGTGCTCCCGTGGGTCTTGGCTCTCGAAGTGTCCTAGTCTAAAGGGGTTTTACCGTAGTCCATCCGGAAGTGTCCTAAAACAGTAACTTTGTAACTTCTTCATTTCCCATTATAAGTCAATGGTAACTCGCAACTGTGTTTAGACACTGCACGCGTCTCCCGTGGGCCTCCTACTTCCTAACCTTTGGTTGTTTAGTGTAGTCCCAGCGATTCTACAGACCCTAGACCTGCTGTCTAACTCGCACGTGGTTCTTATACCACTTCTTTAGTATATGGTTTGTGAGGCCCCTAGGGCATAACTGTATTTGTGCAACTTATCATATGCTAATTGAGTAACTTGTGATGTACTTTTACCTCTGACCTCATAAAGAGTGCAGAGGGGTTGTGTTTAGAATAAATACATATATATTTGATAAATACCTTGTGTGGTGTCCTTTCATTTGGTATTCAAGGGATTACAATTGGTAAAACAGCTTGCTTCACATGCTTTCTGAAGTCTTAGCCTAAGACTGCTGGTCCATGCTACCACTAGGATAGCTCGTCTATAAGGTTGACTTTACAACCACCACCAATAAGGGTCGATTAGACTGGTGCAAGGTGCCCACTAGAATAGTGGACATCATATGCCAAGCTAACTTCTCACATCGTCCAGTTTTCAAAATACCATTTGCTCACACTATCTGAGGAATGCATCACAGGCGCATCCTCAGACTCCCCAAACGTAGTTTACACAGTGGAACAAGTTGGATTTTGCACATTGAGTGCACTTAAGGTGCAAGAAAGACATGTGTTCCTCAGCCTAATCAGGCTGCCACTGGGAGGCATTAGTTATGTTTCACCTTGAACAGATAGTCAAAGCTTAGCTTAGGCTCATTTTCATAGGGATCTCTTGTAGGTAGAAAGCAGATGGTCAGGTAGGAGTAACACACAAATATTGACACCAATATATGCTGAAATTGTCTGGTAATACGTGTGCATTGGAAGAAAGTGTGGCTGTTGGCTGCAATATGTGTGGATGTTGGCTGGTGGGAGAAGTGCTGGTAGCTGATGGTATGTGTGAATGTTAGCTGGCGGTATAAATGGCTATTGGCATGTGTGTAGTGGTTTTCTGCAAGTGGGTTGATGACTTGGTGGGTGTCACTGTGATTAATATTTCACTCATGTGAGTGCAAGAATGTGTTGAACACTTGAATGGCAGCAGTTTGTTGATAGGTGTTGTGTTGTTTGCTGTGTTTGGCCCTTGAATTGTGGGATGGTAGTGTTCTTCCAGCCCAGGTACTCACAAGTAATCATACCTCACACAGAGAGAATGTTTACACATCTTTATTCCACTGAATGTAAGTCAGAACCCGACTTTCTAAGTCTGCCTTCAACTTATTATTCCAACTCTTACATCACAGGTTTACGGTGTGCAGTGGGAACCAAAAGAGTTCCAGCATTCTTTTATTTGCAAAACACTAAGGGCCAGATGTAGGAGCCAAAATACCGGTCGGTAACGGCCGATTTCGGCCGTTACCGACCGGTATTCATGATTCGGCATGTAGGGGGCATGTCATTTACAGAATCGGTAAATTTACCGATTCGGTAAATATACAGAATCAGTAAAATACTGATTCAGTAAATTTACCAATTCTGTAAATGAGATGTAGGTGGCACTTCAAAGAGTGCCACAGGCCCTTAAGAGTCGGTATTTTACCACCCAATCCTATTGGGTGGTAAAATACCGAATTCAGGTGTGCATGCACATCTGTGCATGCACACCTGTGCTATGTGACACACAGACATGCCCTTAGGGCATGTATGTGTGCCACATGCCACAGATGCCTGTAGTCTGGGTGCTAGAGGGTGTCAAAGTGACACCCCCTGCACCCTTGCAGGATTCGTATTTACCGATTCGGTAAATACCGAATCGGTATTCCCCATTGATTCCTATGGGCTTCACAGCCCATAGGAATCAAAGGGAAAGACCGATTCGGTATTTACCGAATCAGTAAATACTGAATGTTTCCGAATCGGTAATTCACATTTAGAAATTACCTACATCTCCCACCTTCAAATTTACCGATTCATAAATACCGAATCGGTAAAATTCGGTATTTATGAATCGGTAAATTAGAATTACCTACATCTGGCCCTAAATCTCCTACTTTGTTAAATAAAAAGTTAAAACTTTTCAAAAACAGAGAAGGAAATAGATACACTAATAAATGCATGAAAAATCACACAGATGATCATAAATATACAGGCATTTAAATGTTTTCAATAATCATCATGGTGCCTGATTCACACATCCTAATCAGGTCACTGGAAACTGGGAGCTGGCAGTAGAAGTGGCAGTGATCTGCACAGATGAGGTGGAGTCATCAGCAGACACGGAGTCATCAACAGTCTGTTGGGACCCAGTCTTAACACTGGCATCGATGTTTGTTGAGTGATGGACCACATGTCAAAATAAGAGGAATCTCTTGTACGTGACTTCCCAGGGTGCTGGCCAGTCACCATGTGGCCTTTGGTGTTAGTGATGGTAAATGCATCAGCCTCGATAGTAGCATCAGTCTTTCTTTTTCCGGGTTGTCTGACAAGCACACCATCTCCTCTTCTAAAGATGACATCTTTCACATGGAATCGTCTGTCAGCATATATTTCCATTTTCTGTTTGTTAGTAAAGTCCTCATTCTTATATCTGAGGTTGGTCCGTTGGGTAGCTTGGCAATGGCTCTTTCAAACATGTGAGTCTCAGGGGTCAAATGAAAAGCTCGAAGGATAGTGTTTAAAGCAACTTTGAGGTCGAGCTTCTATATTGCAGCATGCTGAACAGCTTTCTTTAGAGTCCTCATGAACTGTTCGACCAGGGCATTGGACTGGGACCAAAGAGGAGTGCTTTTTTGATGCTTTACATTAAGGTAATTTAGAAAATCTTTGAATTCTTGACTATTAAAAGGTGAGCCATTGTCAGATTTTAAGATTGCAGGTACACCCCATGTTGCAAAGATGCCATCTCATCTTTGAATAACCTTTTCACATGTAGTGGATGAAAGGTCATCTACCAATGAAAAATGGGAGTATTCATCAACAAAGACTAGACAATGATGTCTATTCTCAAGAGGGCCAAAGAAGTCAACAGCAATTCCCTCCCATGCATGATTTGGCAATTCTAAACATGCTCAAAAGGTGCTGCAAAACTTGAGATGAAAGAAAGTTGCATATATGACAAGTCTGTAATTCTTTTTTGACCCTTTTGTTGCGATAAAGAAACCAGGCTCGGTCACAGAGAGCTCTCTTGGTGGCAACTATTACTCAGTCTTCCTCATGGGCGATGTCGATCACTTGTTGTTGTATACTCTCGGGAATGACAATTTGTGTACCTCACAGCATGAGACCTTCTTGAGTCACAGAAAGTCAATTGCTTAAATTTTTTAAATTCATACTCACTGTCACTAGTGAGAGGTCTAGAGTGCTGGTTCCACGACTGATGAATAATAATGTCTTTTAACTAAATCTGGGCGGTGAACTCCACTCCGCTCGCGGAGTTTGCAGAGTTTTGCGCACTCTGCATTATGCAGAGCTCTCGGAGTTCAGAAAAACTCCGCTTCGCAGAGCGGAGTTCTTTCCCTCACGCATGTTCGTCAACGTCAAGTTGGCAAGTGCGAGGGAGGAAAATCCAACTCCAGGCAAGATTTTTCCTCATTTGCGATTGTCAACATCAAGTTGCCGGGCGTGAACGTGAGCCTGGAAAATCAACCTCCCAGCGAGATTTCTCGACATCCATTCATGTTGAGAAAGCTTGCGCTGTGCATGGCTGCTTGCGGAGCTCCATGTAGCGTAGCAGAGGTTTTTTGCACTTCATAGAGCTCCGTTATGGGGAACTCTGCGAAGTCCGCCCAGGCTTACATTTAACTTTAACATATGACTATCTAGGGTCATGGCAGTAACAATTGGTTCTAAAGACAAGGCAGCTGTTGTACTCAATTTCAAAATAAAATTGAGATGGGCTTCCACTGTCTTAGATGGGGTACCGGGGCATTGCAATGGCACTCTTGAAAAATAATCAGTAGGATTTTGATCTTTCCCTGGATGAGGAAGAATTGTATGATTGTATTCTTGTAACCTCAAACCCCAACATTCAATTTGAGGAGGAAGTTTAACTTTGGGATTGGCAAATATCATCACCAGTGCTTGATGATCAGTCACCATTTTTAAAGGCTTTCCGTGCAAGAACCCATGGAAATATTAGCAAGCCCACACCACTGCCAAACCTTCTTCTCAGGTTGCGAGTACGCACGTTCTATTTGTGACAGGCTTTTACTGGCGTGTGGCACGATATGTCTCTAGGCGTTTGGTTGTCCATTGTGCTGTGCAAGGATTGCTCCTAGCCCGAGAGGGCTAGGGTCAACCACAACCTCCGCATGAAGGTTGGGATCAAAGTAGGCCTTTTTAGAGGCACTCTCCACAGCTTGTTTTTTTTTGGAAGCTCTTCTCACATTCACGTAACTAATGAAAAGGTGCTCCTTGCTACTGACTGACTCCGCCTTACCTGGGACCCTTTGCCACCGCTACTACTCCGCCAGTGCTCCCGTGGTTGCTGCAAGGTTGCGAGGGGCGCGAGCACATGCACATCAGTTCCCTGCCGGTCTCCCCCGACGCTGCTGCACTCTGCCATCCGTGCGCGGCCGCCGAGGGGGGAGACCACAACCCCCAGTGCTCCCCGCGGCTGACGCAGCCCACGCAAGGATTTTGCGTCAGGCGGCGCATTTAAAGGAGGTCTGAGTTCCCGCGTCGCGGGACGCGCGCCGGCGAACCCGGGCTAAGCCCGGGCAGTGGGCGGGCCATCTGTGGCCGTCCGAGGCTGGACGTGGCTGGGCTGGGCCTGACTCCTTAGGTTCACTATACTAGGATTCCATACAGCAAGGAAGTAAGACTCACAAGCGCCATGAAAGGCTGAGTAATGGGACGATGAACTTTTTGTAGTGTTTTTATCATTATCTTTTAATTTTCATTCTACCGAGGCATTTTCGGTATTCAGTTTTTCATTCATAATAGCTTTTTGTATAATTGAAATAACCTATATTTAGTTATCTAATGCAATTATGTCGAAGCGAAAAGGTAACAAGACGCCTCTTGAGCTGGCTAGTGCTACGCTTGATAATTACCTGGTGAAAGCAGTAAATAAAATAAATAATGAAATTGATAAAACAGAACGGCGACTTTCATTGGGCCTAGGCAGCTTACCAACTATGCCCTTAACACCTTTGGCAGCTCCCTCAGTAGTAAGTAGGGAATCAAGCAATTTAGTTAGTACACCCCCAGAGGTTTTAGCCCAAATACCAATAGCACCTACTATACCAGTTGATATATCTAATACTTCTACCCAGAGGTCTACGGCCCCTAAAACAAGACGGGGTTGTAGAAAAGCTCAAATTAAACGAGGCGGAAATAATAATAAAAAGGGAGCTAAAACACCGCCAAAAGACATATTAGGTGGAGAAGAGTCAATGGATAACCCCAGTACAGTAAAATTAAATACTGGTCAGTTTGACCAGTTACTTAACATCATGGGTGCCAAATCAGATAGCTTAGTTAAAACCTTGACCGAAAAGCTAGATTTCCTCTCTAGAGAGGTTTGTAGGTTAGGTGACCAATTATCTGCCCATATTGAATTGGTAAAAGGACCAAGGGAAGTAGTGGAAGGACATAGGGTGAGTAACGTTGTCCCAGGTATATCTAATGCAGCGGC
This sequence comes from Lissotriton helveticus, assembly GCF_964261635.1. NCBI lineage: Eukaryota > Metazoa > Chordata > Amphibia > Caudata > Salamandridae > Lissotriton > Lissotriton helveticus. The sequence goes on from NC_136069.1 coordinate 1,136,352,457, forward strand.
CGAACGTAGCGGGGAGATAGGCAAGATAGTAATAGGCAAGCCTAATCCCCAACCGACTGGAGGTAAGAAGAACCTGGTAGTAGCAGAACTTGAGAGGGGCCAGACATCTATTGAAGTTAAGCAAAGCCACACTATCAATCTACCCCCTGATTGTGCCCCATAAGTGGTTGTCCTAACAAACGTGCCACCTCTTGAACAGTATATGAACCAGAACCAACAGGAATCGTACGATTCTCTTAAAAACAAAACAGTGTTCTGGCTCCATAAACAATGTGGGTTCCTTATGAATTATTCTAATCAGATTCTCACCACCAGAAGGGTTAATTGGATTGGCAATTCCCGAAAGATTAACGAAGGCGACTGCATCATCGTTAATTTTAAATATCCTCAACATGCTGCAACTACCTTGTTAAGAGCAGCCTCGCTACCATATTCTGATAAAGGTATTAGTTTACGCCCATTTGGTTTCTTTTATAGCCACATTATTAATGAACCCATTGATATAGACAAAAGAGGTCTTCCTACCCCTAGCAAACGGAAGTACACGTAAGGGATAGGCAAGATAGTGATCAAAATGCAGGGGTTGTACAACAAGAAGTCCCCATCCCAGACAGGACTGGGATCTGTGGCAAAAATGGAATATCTATCGTTAGCTGGAATATCGCCGGGTTGAACTCTAAGGACGATATTTTGGGCTGGACGAATTTAATCAATTCACATGACATAGTTTGTTTCCAAGAAACATGGTGTACGGATTTTGTCAACTATGAGGGCTATGTTTCATATAATCTGTTAGCACAGGGTTCTGTGTCAGGATGAGCCAAAGGTGGCCTTTTGATTTTAGTCTCTATTAATCAGTCTCAAATTGTAGAGAGGTATTTGAGTGTGGGAGCTCATGTACAGATCCTCAGGCTGCATGAGAAACACGTCCGCAATGTACTCCTTCTAAATTTTTATAATAATATTTTTGATAATACCCGGAAGCAAGTTGTAAAGGATTTGGCCGTTGCTATTGATAATTTGATTGCAGAATCAAACGTTTCTTTTGATTTTATTTGGGTGGGTGATTTTAACATCCCGATCTGCGAAATGTCTACCCAAAAGGTCTGTTGGGTCAAAAATAATGCTGGTCTGGATGATCTGCATTTTCGCCATAATTGCTATGGAGAAATACTTAACAAATTCATGGGTGATCATGATCTGGAAATTTTAAATTACTCAAAAAATGAAAATGGTCAGACTGTTCCAACATTCAAGAGTCGGAACACCAGTTCTATTATCGACCATGTAATTGTGTCTTCTAATATTGTCCCCTACTGTCTGGCCCCAAGGATAGAAGTTTCCTCTCTGAGTGATCATAACTGTATTATCCTAGAAACTACAATCTGGGGAGGCAGGATTGTCCATCCGGGGAGAATAGTAATGAATATTGAACCACATAGGCCCAATGGTGTAAGATTGAGATGGAAAGGGGAAAAATGTGAGGAACTGCTAAGCTCCATTGTCAAAGGGTGTTCAGCAGAAATTAACCTCATTTTAAATAATAATAATGACCCAGATCGGGTTTTAGACATTTTTAATGCAATTAACAAACGCATAGATGCTATGTTCACTATGCCTGATAAAGTGCAATCTAATCATAGACTGGGTTGGTTTGATCATACCTGTACCACACTCCTGACTGAATTAAAACATGCACTGACGTTAAGGCCCAGGGATACAAAATCGATTATTAAGTTGAGATTAGATTATAAAACCAACTTTAACTCAAGCCGCGGAACTGTCTAATTGTGCCCTCTTTTGGGCTACGGTCAACTGTCCCTTCCTTAAGGAGGATTCTATCCCTGAGCCTACCTCTAATGTCTCTAGGGAGGGGTGGGTATCTCATTTTTCTATGATTTTTAAACCTGACTATTGTTATGAAAGCAACCGTAGTCACTGGCCCATTCTGCCTTTGGATATTACTGTATCCGAGGTTGAATGAGGCATTTGTGCCAGCAAAGGGGGGAAGGCCCAGGGGCCAGATGTTGTCCCTATTGACGTCTATAAAGCCGCTCCGGCGATGTGGAGCCCCATTTTAACAATTGTTTTCAATGTAGCTGTATGTAATGAGGCCCCCATGACTTGGGGGAGTCTATTATAATCCCGATACATAAGAAGGGTGATAGGTCAGATGCTAAAAATCCCGCCCTATCTCTCTTCTAGACTCCTCAGTCAAGATCATGAGTAGAGTATTGTTGGTCAGGCTGGAAGAATGGGTGGAGACCAATGGGATTTTGGCCAACACCCAGCATGGCTTCCGGAAAGGCTGGGCACAATCGATCAATGTATAAATTTAGATCTATTGATCGGGAAGTATACCCAGGCCAAACAAGGTTCACTTTATCTCATCTTTGCAGATCTAAGCAGTGCTTTTGATTTGGTGGACCATTCCATCCTTTGGCCAACCCTGTTGCAGCTTGGGGCACCGGAGGGCATAATTTTCTTTTTGGCCAGGCTTTACGAAAAACTACAAACAAGCGTGCGCTACGGCGTCAAAGGAGAGTGTACCCCTAAATTTAGTGTAAAAAGAGGCAGCAGACAAGGCTGTGTACTTGCCCCCTTGCTTTTTACTTTGTTTCTTAACGAAATTGATGTAATTTTAAAAACTATTAACGCTGATGCCCTCCAGGTTAACGGGGTTGAAGTGCCGGTGTTGTTATATGCAGACGATGCCGTGCTATTATCAAGAACCCCTATTCGTCTAAAACGTTTGATTGACAGATTTTCTGTTTTTATCAAGGACAGGAAATTGGTTATCAATAAAGGGAAAACTCATACCATGACCTGCGGGGTTAAAAGAAAGTTGTCTAATGCATTTTTTATAGACGGCCATAAAGTGCTACATGTAGATAAATTCTGCTATTTGGGAATAACCTTTACTAAAGATAGAACATGGTCTAATGAATTCACTAATGTTTGCAATAAGATGGCTAAAAGTGTTCACGCGGTTTTTAGATTTGCGGCTAAGATCGGAGATAAACGTATCAGGGATATTCTCCAGATCTACCAAGCGAGATGTGTGTCAATTGCTCTATATGGGGGCCAGAGTATGGGGCTACCATTGTGATAATAGTTTGCAGACGTAGGAAAATTCCTTCCTCAAAAAGCTTTTATGTTTGCCTACCTCTGCCCTAACTGAGCTGATCCATAGAGAACTGGGGATTAACTATTTGATAGATTTGTTATCCCTAGGGCCCATTATGATCTGGCGATCGATCTGGCTAAAGGAGGAGACAGCTTTTAATACATCTGTTATAGAGGACTGTCTCGCTTTAGATAATTATTTAAAAATTCCCTGGTTAAAATATATTGTCGATTTTTTTTGGGAAATTTTTGCCATAAACTTAACGGCCGATCCGTGTGCTGCTGCCGCAATACCCAAAAGTGAGCTGAAGTCAACATTTCTATTGTATAGAATGAGAAGGCGGTTAATAAAGAATGGGTTATTGTCTTCCACCCTGTTTTATAACAGCCATATAGTTAATGAAGGTTATCCCCTATATTTAACCCAGGTGAACAGACCATCCCATAGATTTATACTTACTAGACTTAGGTTCGGGCTGGTACACCTTCTGGTGGCATTTCCCCACCTCAAAAAGCATCCGACCGGACCTTGTCCATGCGATGGTCTATCGAAGCAGAGCACTTTGCACTTTCTTATGATATGTAAACTTTATATACGTTTTCGTATTGCTTATTTAAAACCCTTGTTTATTAAATATGGTTCCTGTTCTATTAATGATGAAATCAAATTAAATTTTAACATGCAATCTTTAGATGTATGCTTTTTTACTGCTACATTTTTATATTAATCAATTAATGCCAGGAAAAGTATGATGTTTTAATTCGCATGTATGTATATTCTGTTAAATTCTGCAATACCTGTTATCCCATGTGTTTCTCTTGTACTTTTATTGTCATTTTTTATATGTACAGAATAGAGCTTTATGAATTGAATTGAATTGAACTAATAAAAAGACACATTCTTTTTCGGCAGTTCCTGTAACAGTGCGCTGACCATAGCAAAGTCTTCCATGTATTTAGACCAGTAACTCCTATTCCAAGAAATTATCTTCACATACAAATGTCTTTTGGGGGATTTGCAGGAGACAGTGCTTGCACTTTAGCTGGATCACGTTCCGTACCTCAATTAGAAAAGACATGGCCAAAAAATGTCAAGCTTTTCTTGTGGAATTCAAATTGTCAGCATTTAGAGTTAAGCCTGCATTATTCAGTAAATGATATACTTGAATGAGAGCTTTGTCATGGTCTTTCTGTGTGGTTCCAAAATCCAATATGTCTTCACTATAGTTAAATGCATTTACTACTAATTGACACGTGGAATAACGTTTTGCAGCAAAGGATACACCAAAACTCAATCACTTATAGCAAAACAGATCAATATGTTTGGAAACGGTTGTAATTTACCTGGATTTCTGTTCAAGTTCCAATTGGTGATATCCTTTATTTAAGTTGAGTCGAGAGAAGAACTTCACACCATTCAAATGAGTTATCATATCAGCAATAGGCGGACCTGTATGTCTCTCTCACTCAGTTGCCTTGTTGGCCCGATGCATGTCAATGCATATGCATACAGCTCCTTCACTGTCTCTTTTTTTTAAAATTCTTTTTATTAGAACAAAACAGCTCCATTAAGACTCACAGCAAAGCATCAGCAGAAGTGCAATGGCAGTCACATGTTACACAGGTATAAACAATAGAAACCCCTCAGCACTTCGTATAGTAGTGGACAGTCCCCCATTCCGGTCTCAACTGGAAGTCAATTGTGCCAAAGAATATCTTCACACCCGACCAATGCCTTCATCCTGACCCAAGCCTCATCCCACCCTCCGTCACACAGCAATTCCTTGCCCCTTATGCAGTAGGTATTTCTGATCGCCATAGGCTCACTGTCTCTTTTAAACACTACTACAATGGGATAAACCCATGGTGTTGGACCAGTAGAGCATTCAATGATGTCATGTTCAAGCAACAAATTAAGTTCCTTTTCAAAAGCTTCTTGCAAGTGAAACACAATTAGTCTGTGTCTTTGAGCAACAGGATGAACTTCCTCATTTATATGTAACTTTACTTTCATTGTTTTGAGTTTTTCTAACCCATGAAATAATAAAGGGAATTTACTTCGTTTCAAGATGAGCATTCATATTGTCTTTCACTGATATCAGTCTCACATTAGCAGCAGTACTGAAACTCAACTTGAAGTACATGAAAGGGCACTTGTACCACAGTTTTCTTACGGTTTATCATGGCTACAAATGAACCTTGACTTTTTTAGGGCAATGAGGCAGCCCATGTGTATACATCAGTTTTTTACTTCATAAGTTGTGGTAATGGAGATTACTCTCGATACTTCTCCTCAGGCATGATATTTACTGACACGCTACTGTCAATTATGAATGGTATCAGACACTCATTTATCTTTAGAGTGATCTACGGACAAAGTTTGAATGTTTTTTAAGCCTTTTCTTGTTGATTTTTCCCCACTTTGAGTTTGTCCTCACATTCAACTAGCCCCCCATGTGCATGCCTAACTGAAGTAAACATCGACACTGCACAATTGTCATTGCCACTTTCAGTGGAAACTGATACTGAGGAACTGTTTGTTGATGATTTAGATGACAGGCAACTTTGTTTGGTGTCATTTTGCCTCAGGTGATGTGACCGCTTGGCATGGTGGGAGCGCATCGAACATTACTGAGTTAGCATTTGGTTGGCTATTTTGTATTTTTTGTCTTCACCTTACAAGTCGGCAAGAAATGGTTGACATTAGCAGAGCTGATGCATATCTGTCCTATGGAGGTCATTTATCTTTGCGTGGAAACGGAAGTCCACTTTTGTAAGACATTTTCTGTTCAGTGGAGACATCGCTTTGTGTCCCACTGCCTTGTATTTTTGCTTGCTTTTCATACTCATGGTTGACGCAGTTTGGGCGCCTCCGGCCTCCATGTCAGTCTGAGTCGCTTGGCGATCAGCACACTCTTCAGTGTGGGCAGCCTTGAGGACATGTTTTAAGCTCAGAGTTTCCTTCAGCATTAGTCGTCAAAATTAATCTGACAGACATCCATCAATTACTCTGAGTAGGGTAGCTTCCTCTTCTTAAATTCAAGCAATTTACAGTGCTTCACCAGAGCATCTAAGCTCTCAACAATCTCATCAATGGTTTCACCTGGTCTCTGGCGTACTTGACTAAATATGTATCTTTCATAATCCATATTTGGCATTGGATTAAACTTGACTTTCAAGGCTGTTTGGATCGTACAGCACTTCACTTTCTTGTGGTTTGTTTTTAATAGCTTCTTTCACTCCTTCACTATCCATGTTCCTCAGATACTTTATAATCCTTTTATTATTAGTTGCATCTATAAAAATCTCCAACACCTCTATCCATGCAGTCCAATTATATTGCCAAATTGGTGTTTTTAACAATATCAAATGCAGGTGGCAGTTTTAAAAATTCAGCAGCTGTATCTACATTTGAGCAAAAACAACAATGGATGGACAGAATGCAGAACAATGTCATACATTCACCCCAGTACAGAGATCTGGGCCTAAATTCATCGTTTTTTTTGCACTCCACACCACCCCTGTTCAGACATGGCCATATGCAAATCAGCCTTGACCCTGTGCTTCATGGGAACAGTCCAGCCCGAACTGCCAAGCCATGTCTTCCCTGGACCGGAATGAAGCATTCTAGGACCGGTTTCTGGCTTTCAGCCGTCCTCAGCCAGGATAGCTTGACTTTAGTGGTGTGGAGAGCACGGGACTCAAGTCTGAGCATACCCGTCCCACTCGGGGTGACAAATGCAAAAACAACAATTGATGGACAGAATGCAGAACAATGTCATACATTCACCCCAGTACAGAGATCTGGGCCTAAATTCATCATTTTTTTGCACTCCACACCACCCCAGTTCAGACATGGCCATATGCAAATCATCCTTGACCCTGTGCCTCATGGGAACAGTCCAGCCCGAACTGCCAAGCCATGTCTTCCCTGGACCGGAAGGAAGCATTCTAGGACCGGTTTCTGGCTTTCAGCCGTCTTCAGCCAGGATAGCTTGACTTCAGTGGTGTGGAGAGCACGGGACTCAAGTCTGAGCATACCCGTCCCACTCGGGGTGACAAATGCAAAAACAACCATTGATGTACAGAATGCAGAACAATGTCATACATTCACCCCAGTACAGAGATCTGGGCCTTAATCCATCGTTTTTTTGCACTCCACACCACCCCAGTTCAGACATGGCCATATGCAAATCAGCCTTGACCTTGTGCCTCATGGAAACAGTCCAGCCCGAACTGCCAAGCCATGTCTTCCCTGGGCCGGAATGAAGCATTCTAGGACCGGTTTCTGGCTTTCAGCCGTCTTCAGCCAGGATAGCTTGACTTCAGTGGTGTGGAGCGCACGGGACTCAAGTCTGAGCATACCCGTCCCACTCGGGGTGACAAATGCAAAAACAACAATTGATGGAGAGAATGCAGAACAATGTCATACATTCACCCCAGTACAGAGATCTGGGCCTAAATCCATCATTTTTTTGCACTCCACACCACCCCAGTTCAGACATGCCCACATGCAAATCAGCCTTGACCCTGTGCCTCATGGGAACAGTCCAGCCCGAACTGCCAAGCCATGTCTTCCCTGGACCGGAATCAAGCATTCTAGGACCGGTTTCTGGCTTTCAGCCGTCTTCAGCCAGGATAGCTTGACTTCAGTGGTGTGGAGAGCACGGGACTCACGTCTGAGCATACCCGTCCCACGCGGGGTGACAAATGCAAAAACAACAATTGATGGACAGAATGCAGAACAATGTCATACATTCACCCCAGTACAGAGGTCTGGGCCTAAATCCATCGTTTTTTTGCACTCCACACCACCCCAGTTCAGACATATGCAAATCAGCCTTGACCCTGTGCCTCATGGGAACAGTCCAGCCCAAACTGCCTAACCATGTCTTCCCTGGACCGGAATCAAGCATTCTAGGACCGGTTTCTGGCTTTCAGCCGTCTTCAGCCAGGATAGCTTGACTTCAGTGGTGTGGAGAGCACGGGTCTCACGTCTGAGCATACCCGTCCCACGCGGGGTGACAAATGCAAAAACAACAATTGATGGACAGAATGCAGAACAATGTCATACATTCACCCCAGTACAGAGGTCTGGGCCTAAATCCATGGGTTTTTTGCACTCCATACCACCCCAGTTCAGACATGGCCATATGCAAATCAGCCTTGACCCTGTGCCTCATGGGAACAGTCTAGCCTGAACTGCCAAGCCATGTCTTCCCTGGACCGGAATCAAGCATTCTAGGACCGGTTTCTGGCTTTCAGCCGTCTTCAGCCAGGATAGCTTGACTTCAGTGGTGTGGAGAGCACGGGTCTCACGTCTGAGCATACCCGTCCCACGCGGGGTGACAAATGCAAAAACAACAATTGATGGACAGAATGCAGAACAATGTCATACATTCACCCCAGTACAGAGATCTGGGCCTAAATCCATCCTTTTTTTGCACTCCACACCACCCCAGTTCAGACATATGCAAATCAGCCTTGACCCTGTGCCTCATGGGAACAGTCTAGCCCGAACTGCCAATCCATGTCTTCCCTGGACCGGAATCAAGCATTCTAGGACCGGTTTCTGGCTTTCAGCCGTCTTCAGCCAGGATAGCTTGACTTCAGTGGTGTGGAGAGCATGGGACTCACGTCTGAGCATACCCGTTCCACTCCGGGTGACAAATGTCCATCAACTGTTGTTTTGCAACATTCTGTCCATCAACTGTTGTTTTGCAGCATTCTGTCCATCAACTGTTGTTTTGCAACATTCTGTCCATCAACTGTTGTTTTGCAACATTCTGTCCATCAACTGTTGTTTTGCATCATTCTGTCCATCAACTGTTGTTTTGCACATTCTGTCCATCAACTGTTGTTTTGCACATTCTGTCCATCAACTGTTGTTTTGCACATTCTGTCCATCAACTGTTGTTTTGCATTTGTCACCCCGAGTGGGATGGGTATGCTCAGATGTGAGTCCCATGCTCTCCACACCACTGGAGTCAAGCTATCCTGGCTGAAGACGGCTGATAGCCAGAAACCGGTCCTAGGATGCTTGATTCCGGTCCAGGAAAGACATGGCTTGGCAGTTCGGACTGGACTGTTCCCATAAGGCACAGGATCAACGCTGATTTGCATATGGCCATGTCTGAACTGGGGTGGTGTGGAGTGCAAACAAACGATGGATTTAGGCCCAGATCTCTGTACTGGGGTGAATGTATGACATTGTTCTGCATTCTGTCCATCAACTGTTGTTTTGCATTTGTCACCCGAGTGGGATGGGTATGCTCAGACGTGAGTCTCATGCTCTCCACACCACTACAGTCAAGCTATCCTGGCTGAAGACGGCTGTTAGCCAGAAACCGGTCCTAGGATGCTTGATTCCGGTCCAGGAAAGACATGGCTTGGCAGTTCGGGCTGGACTATTCCCATGAGGCACAGGGTCAATGCTGATTTGCATATGGCCATGTCTGAACTGGGGTGGTGTGGAGTGCAAAAAAACGATGGATTTAGGCCCAGATCTCTGTACTGGGGTGAATGTATGACATTGTTCTGCATTCTGTCCATCAATTGTTGTTTTGTATATTCATTTGTGGACAGTAATGGTATCTCAGGCATTTTGTGTGGAACTTGATCAGGCAGAGATTCTCAAGCGCCCTGTAATGTGCTGGCTTCGGGGTCAGCTTTAATGACTTTTGGCATTTGGATTTTGCCCCGTATCTCCCTTGGAGCTCTTTTCTTGATGGCAATATAGGGAGTTGTTCTGAGCCCATGTACAAGTAGCTTTGATGGTGGTCCGCTTCATTCAGGGACAACTCCTCTAGCACAACCCCTACCCTCTTTTTGGGGCCGCTCTGCAGCATGCTATGTCATGACTCCTCTCTTTAGTTGCTTCAGTAAGTAGGCTACTATTGTACACCACTAGTCCATGAATGCAGATAACATTATTATATTTGGTTAGCTTTGTGCTTAAATGTTTCTTTACAAACACCTGGATATCTCTGCTTCACATGAATTTCTGCTTCACATGAATTTTATTTGAGTTGTACTGATTGCTGTATGCTGCTTTCTTAACCTTGTTGCAACAGTTTTATCATTCTTACTACATATACCGTATGGCATTAATTGATGCAGCACCTTTCATTTGCAGCCATTTCATTCAGTTCCTGGCCACGACATATAACCTTTCAATCTTGCTTTCCTTATCTTCAAGCATTTTACACATACATTGTACTGAGACTCCACTGGTGTCAGTATTGATCTGCACTTTGACAGCAGCAAACTTTCCACGTATGAGCAGTTTGCTGGACCACAGCAAACTTTCTGCAAGAGTACTTTAAAGGTACAGGCTTTGCATCCCTTATCTCATCTCCAGTAGTAGCATCCTACTAGCCCAGGTACTTGCCAATTACCTTGAAACACATGAATAGTAGTTTTACATATCTTTATTTCTCCACGTATAAGTCAGAACTCAGCAAACTAAGCCTGACTTCAACTCTTCACTCTAACGCCTATCTACACAGGCCTACAGTGTACAATGAGAACCAAAAGAGTTCCAGTATTTTTTTATTTGCAAGACATTCAAAGTATGAATGGCTCAAACGTGTCTTTCAAGAAATATGTGTGAATGAACTGTAAACTGGCTGGTGACATGGCTTTACAGTTCACAAACTGTAAGTCAAGGGTTCTTCTTTCGGATACTCAAATTATTTAATTAACAGTAATTTCTTCATTTTCATTTACATTAGATCATTTGTTAATGGAATTTCTTCACTGACCGTTTCACTATGCTAGATCCAACAGGTCTGACTCTGTACTCGTGTACTGTGTTTGTTTGCAATAGTAATTAGAGTTGCTACTCCTAAATTCCATTCCTACATTGATGCCAGTCTCACCTAGGGACACTGGGCTGCAGATGTTTTCTCAACAGCTGGCCTTAAGATGATTCTATGTTTATGAAAGTTCAGCATCTCCTAGAATGTTTGTAAAATTCTGTTCCAAAGTGCGCTCTGGGATGGCTATGGGATCTTGGCTCTGAGTCAGTCATTACCAAGAGAACAATAACACCACTCGATGTTTTTGAAAACTAAACTATGGTGGTGTGACATGTGTGGGTCCTACTACATTTTCTTACCCAGAATGCCCTGGCAATATCTATCTTTGGCTGTTAAAATCACATATTTACCTCATATTTTTGAGAGTTTGTGAGCATCCATAAAATTTCTACCAGCCAGTGTTTCCAAACTTCTGTTGAAAAGATCTATGTCAGCACGCTTGTGTGGGTGGGTCTGGTGCTCTCAACAGGAAAGTCCCTCTAAACACGTTAGTTAACATTTTTTCAATCAAAGTCAATCTTTTTTCTCGATGTGGGTAGCTGAGGATATTAGGCCATTCTCGGCCATCACCCAGGGGAGCTTACCAAACTCAGACAATTCTGAAAATTAGACACCAAGGGGAAACCAGTATGGGAAGTGAGAAGTGTGGGAACACAGAATAGTATAACATTTGTTATTATGAACTGAATTTCTCTCTATTAGTGGCTTCCAAATCTAAGCCAGTTTTCAGAATAAAATTAGCTCAAAATCACATGATAGCATGGGTAAGCCCAAATTCAGAAGTACGCAAATACTCACTATTCATAAATATTTAAAAATACCAAGGGTCCATTTATAAAAAAAAAACATTCATTAGATTTTACCATATGAATTGCTGCATGGTCGCTACACAATGAAAAATCATAACAAGCTACAGATCAGTTGTTTCTCTAGGTATCACATGTTTTGGCCATCCAACAGACACTATATATCCTTGCAACCAGAAGTGTTTCATAATGGTGTTACTTTTGTAAATTAGCCATGAGGGCAAGAAATTACAAATTAAAACTTTGTCTCTAATTGTATTTTTTTACCTCCTCTTTTCATTATTTGTTATTTCAAAGATTAGTTAGCATTGGAAAACTATTAGCAATCTTTACAAATCAGCCCTTTCTGAATTTACAATTTTTTTCTAGCTTTCAGGAAACTTTTCAGTCTCACTTATAGATTTCACACCTGTTTCCACCATAAATTGCAAGCAGGTTGACACTGGAAAAAATAGGAAAAATGCAGTACTACTTAAAAAAATGCACAAACTGTGAGAAAAGGATAATAAGGCGTATGAAGTGCAAACTGTCACAAGCATCCAAAAAGGGCTCAAAACTGAGTGGGGGGATTTTGGGAGAATGACTCCCAGGAAAATGATTAACACTACAACATGATGAATTAACAGCCTGCATTACACTTTAAGAAACCAGTTACCTCTCTAATCACTTCATGACTGTACATTGGACCCTGCACCACACTTTGCTGCCTTTTAGCTACTTTCAAGCTATACAAATACCACATCACATCACATTATTGCCCTGAACTTTCCAGGCTGTGTTCTGGGCCACCGTAGGGACAACTAAAGCTAGTACTAACCCACCCAGCTTTGTTCCTTTCCCACAGACAGAACAATCAATACTGTTAGCCTACCTCCTCAGACCCAGTGTCTGTGTCCTTCTAGCAGTTGGAGGAGGTGACACTATTCCTAGTATATTTAGCTATGCATGATTGTTTTTAACTTGCGTGAGCAGATGGCATCACAATACTTTTTAGGGGTTATTGCGTCCTGGGAGCAAGTGGGATTTGTGGGCCCAGTTTCATTCCTCAATAAAACATTATAAAATGGCAAATGTGACTTAACTAAATTCTTATTTCAGTATTAAGTGATCTGTACTCATTAAAAGTGGGAGAGCACTGCAACATGAGTGTGCTGATATTAACAAGCCATTCCTAGAGGCTTTTGGTACCTGTAACTCTCTTTTAAGAGTCAACCCATGATTTCAAACTGTACTAGCAAGCTAATACATATTAATGATCCAGTAATGATCCAGTACGTCAATGATAAATCGTGACGTCAGGCAGACTTCAAATGCAGAGCAACATCAATACAATTGTACTCTGCTTGCCTCCTGCTTCTTAACTTCAAATATTACGAAATCCGGCTCTGTTTGAGTTTTAGAACTGTATCGAGACATATACCCATTGATAAGTTCAAAGTTGCTATTAGGGTTGTTTACCACTTTTACTTCATTTCCTCATTGTAGAATGTTCGCAAAAAACTGCAGAATAAGAGTTGAATTAGGTACTTTATTGCAATACTGTGCAAGGCTCTGAAAGGAATGGTCCCTCAAGTTAACAATCTGTAAACAGTTCTCTCAATGTTTGCAACTCAGTGTTTCAAGAAACTCCTCTCAAAAATAAATTACTGGTGGCTATTTCATTCTTAAGAATATAATATTAAAATAGGTAGATATTTATGTTAAATCACCTGTCAACAAGAAAAATATCACGAAATAGCTTTTAGGAAAAATTCAAAATGACAGCTATCAAAACTTTTTATAAAATATATTTCTTTAAGGTGACTCTTCTCATAGTATTTAAAAAAACATTTGGTTTGGAAAAGTACGAGGGTCTCAGATGTTCCATAATGGAATTCTGTCATCTAGGAAAGCCCCTTTTTCCCTGGCAAAGAGAACTGCAACTAGCATGATCCATATTTCAAACGACGTCCTCTTCAATCCCTACAAATCAATTTCCTCTTGCTGTTTCTTCATCATCACCTTCATCAGACTCAAATGGCTGTATGTCTTCCTCCTCCAGAGTGTCAATCCATTTTTTAGGCCTTAAGGCTTGATGCCCTGATCTGGGGCCCTGATTTTGATGATCCAAATTTCTCCTTTGGCGGTCAGAGTTATATAAAGGAGTTCTTTCTTGTTTCAACTCCAGCTCTGATTGCTGTTGCCTCTGGTATTTTCCACGAAATGGCTTTAAATGTGCAGTTTTATTTCTTCTTACAGAATCATATAGTGAGCCTACGTCACTGTCATTGTCACCTAGAAATGGAAAATTGACATTTGATTATAGTCAAATTATACACACATCCACATATTTTGAAAAAAGAAAAATCTAATTTGAGATAAAGAAGTAGACCAAGGAGATTATCATTAGAAGTGGGTTTTTTTCATTTAAAAGGTTCCTTTCAATTTAAAAACATTTTAAAAACACTTTCATGAATTACTGTTACACCACCAAATGAGTTAGATGTGCTTTCCAATGCTAAAAGATATACATAATCCCTAGTGCCCTATGGCATAGCATGAACAATGCATAAGAGGTGATAGTAAGATATACAGCTAGACATTCATTTTATTTTTTTAACATATAAAGCGCATGCATACACCTGTAGGTATCTCAGCGCTAATCATTTATTAATGACTCAGTGACAAATAAGACAATATCAAAACAGGCACTATTGCAGGGCAAACAGGGAATTGCCAAATTTTCAATACTTCCTGAATTTCAAAAAGCACAGGCTCTGTTTGCTGTGCCATAGAAAACACTTTGCCACGCAGAGTTTTGCATCGAAAATTGGCCATATTAACCAAATATGCATTCTCTGATCTCAGGCAGCATCTGGGCACATAAAGTGGGAATTCTTTTGACAACTGACTTGGACTCTTATCATGCAGTGCACCAGACATAAGGATCTAAACATTATCCTTTCTCGAACTGGAAGCCAGTTTAGCCTAATTAACGCAGGGGTGGTAGTTTCATAGGATATTCAGAATCTGTATTGCTGCTACATTTTGGATAAGGATAGTCAGCAATCAGACCCAAGAATGTGGATTTATAGTAGGGCAGCCTGGCGGACACAAACACATTGATGATTTGAAGTTTCTGCTGAAAGTTGAAGAGACAAATCGTTTTTTTCAAACTCCCAAGAGGCAGGTTTATTTCTGAGACTTTAATTTGGTCTTCTATAATCAGGCTTGACTACAATCTGAACCCAAGGCCCTTTATGATGTGAGCTGGGGAAGATTTTCGACCCAGTGACGGAGGCCAGAATGCATAATTCTGGATTGACAACCAGCAAAATGGACAATTGAGTCTTTTCCCAATTTAACTTCAAGTGATAATGTAACATACAGCCTTTTACACATGATACTTTTGCAGTTTTGTGGTCTCATAGTAGGGTAACTCTCCACCATGAATAGGATTTGCACGTTGTCCGCAAAATATTGGATCAAATTTGCCGGTAACAGATTAAATATCGCAGTCAAAACTCTGGCTCTTGTGGTCCTGTGTACAATAGGACTTTTAGTTTGGGCACGTAGGTGTCCACTTCTATTGGATGAATCGATTGGACAGAAAAGTCTGGAAGCCCGTAAGTGCTCTACCACTGAGGGCCATTGAGATATCGGATCGTCTAACACTGTTGTTATTACACTTTCCGTGCTATCGTCCGCTCGAAAGCCAACCTGGCCTGAATGGACAAGTCCAGCAACTCACACAAAAAAATATAGCAGATTAAATACTGCAAACTCTTGTGCCTGAGCAAAAAAGGTGTTAGACAAGGTCCTGTAATTTTCCAAGAGGTCACTTTCTAGAGTACGTTTTTTGTATTAGCGGTAAGATTCTAGTCTTTTGTAATTCAGTAGGCACCAGATCTGTAGTCAAAGAAAAGTTTAAATTGGCCAGAGCAGCAGAAAGACTCTATGGGGCCCAGTGGGCAGCAAATCAGCTCCTGAGCAGAAAGCCATGCTGCCCTTGATGAGTGCCAGGAAGTTCTCACCCTTTTAAGTCAGTGTTTCCCAGTGGGTCGCATGTCAATTTTTTAATGGGTCGCCAAAGTCCTGGCAATAAATAAAGATGCCTTTTTATATTCTGTATTTATTTGTCACATTTGCTGTGCTTCAAAAAAAGAGGTCAAATGTTAGGCTATGTTTTCTGCTGCTTATTTTTTCACAGGGAAAATGGTGTTTACGAACTCCCCCACTTTGCAGTCAGAGAAAGAAAAGTAAAGTAAATTATGTGACAATCCTTCTAGGGTACATAGAGTTTGGAAGAAAAGCTAAATAATGTTATTTTTTCCGAACACACATCGAAACGTGAATACCTGTATATGAACTGTAGCTATTCAGTAGTTAGAAAGCAAAGTAAAATAAAACATTTTTGTACATCGGTGTGATGGCAACAAAGGGGCTTATTTATGAGCCCCTGTCTCACTTTTTGTGCCGCCGTTGCGTCACTTTTTGTGACGCAGCGGCGGTGTAAAATATGCACCATGTGGCGCACTATTTACAAAGTGATGCATCTAGGCAAATGTCTCACTTTGTAGCGCCCTGCGCCACATTATACCTGCGTCAGGTATAACATATGCAGGGTGGGCGTTACCCCGCAAGTAAGCCTTGTAGAAGTGGCACAATGAAATCTATGAGATTTCACTGCGCCACTTCTAGAACACCAATGTGTCAAAACCTTATGCCTGCATCATGGCAAGAGTAAGGGTGATGTAGTGCTATAGGCACAGGCCTATCCAATGCATTGCTGGAGTTGCATCATTCTAACAACGCTACTCCAGCAATGCGTGGGTTTTGTTCCAACAGATACGTCAGAATTTCTGACGCAGCTGTCTTTCCTTGTGTCATAGAGTGCCGTACATTAAATATAACGCATCCATCATGTCACAAGGAGGGCGCAGAGAAACTGATGCATCAATGCCGATGAGTCCGCAGCTAGTAAATGAGGCTCAAAGATTTTAGTAGGATCAGAACAAATCAAGAAACTTTACTTGGTGATGAATAAAACCCGCTTTCCACACATTGTCATTTGTGTGGAATATAGTTTTATCTATAAAACTGTATGCCTGTGGGAATTTTGTGAGCATCTCTATGGAAAATATTCTGACTACAAAAAACAATGCGCTTCCACATGATGATTTAGTTACATTAAAAGTCGCCCTCCTCTTATCCGTTAAAGCTCGGTGGGTCGTAATAAAAAGTGGGTTGTGGTTGTAAAAAGTTTGGGAAGTTTCGTTATAAGTAGCTTTTGCACCTAGAGATTTTTTTTACCATGAAGAAACTCATAGAAAACTCTGCTTGATATATGAGCATTAACAGCCATTAATGTCTGTTCAAAGAAATCCACAAATTGACTACAGTCTATCATAGGATAGTCTGCTTCAGGGTTCCATGACGTTTTTTTTAGCTCCTTGATAACTTGAAACTTCGCTTTCATAGGGTTTAATACATGTAGAATGCTATCTGTGTGATCAGTTGCTTTATCCATTTTTATAGCCTTTTTGTATAGCATTTAGTGAGCAGTCATGCTTCCACAACCATTCTGACTGGCAGCAGTT
This sequence comes from Lissotriton helveticus, assembly GCF_964261635.1. Lineage (NCBI taxonomy): Eukaryota > Metazoa > Chordata > Amphibia > Caudata > Salamandridae > Lissotriton > Lissotriton helveticus. Next base: position 1,136,369,788 of record NC_136069.1, read on the forward strand.
ACATCTTATCCTGGCTAGTTTTTAATTAAACCATTTATGCTGTCTGTGTTTGAGCCGCCTACGGTGTTCCTAGCAGGCACCATAATCAACTGTGCCCTTAGATTTTCATTATACTGTTTAAATAGCAAATCCAGATTATTTACTGCTTCAACAAAGCAATTGCACTCACTATAGTTTATGGCTAGCTCAAATATATCCGAATTTACGCCAATTACAGCTAAGTTCATCGATAACTCTGGCCTGCCTACTGACGTACAACAATTCCATGGAACAACTAAATGGAGTAATAAAATGGCTGGTCCTTGGTACTGCGAAGGGCGGTTCTGTTTTACACATGGCATTGTTACTTCACACCAATCCAGGATATGGCCTAATCTATGGATAGGAGACAAATATTAAAGTTAAACAAACCAATATTTTCCTAAAGTACAGCTGGTTGGTATCAGACAAATCATCACAATGAAGATTTAAATCGCCTAGTATAATTGTTGTGTACACTGATGAAAGCGTGCAGAGGTGAAAGCATAAACGCTCCAAGCTCCACTTGGACATTTACCAAGGAGTCTACAGGATGTTGAGAATAGTGAAGATGTTACACAAAAAAGGATGCCCCCCTTCACACACTCTAGGTGGCATACTTCATCATCGAGGTTGCTCCTTCCATCAGCACCATTATGGTGCTAGGTGGGCTTATAGCAGAGCTGTAAAGTTGTAATGTCAGCATCCTAGGTATAACATGACCAAAGTGTCATTATCTGGAATAATAATTGGCATATAAACTGAGGCACAAGTAGTACTAGTCGACACCCCTGCCTTTGTTTAGAGCATACTGGTTTTGTGTTAATTGTTAAAGGGTTTAGAGTTTTTGGTAATTGTTTACATGCTTTACAATATATCCCAAATATGCACTACTTCACTGCTCATTTGTCACCTATAGTCACTTGAGATGTTATTTACATCTTTCTTCCGTCCACTTCAGCCTAAAATTTTTAGCAATAGGTCAGCCCAGTTGAGTCATTGGCTATCAAGCACTGTCAGTGTTGGAATTTTGCCTGATCAAATGTTCACATCCACCTAAAAATAACAGCACCTGAGTTTACTTTGCAGTGTTTTCTTTCTTTCTAAGAGTTATGTCTTTTTGATGTTGTAATGATCCATGTATAATTAGACAATGCCTTCATAATGTTATGTAATGTTGTTTGGCACATTTAAAGCGCTTGTTCACCTACGTTTCTTGGTATTGTGCAATAAAACTAGAAGAAAATGACTTAAACTTCATATGTTACAAATGAAGGACTACAATTAAAGGCCCTGTGGTACCTTGGCTCATCAGGCATACCTGCAGGCTGTGGTACAGACTGGATAGAGGATTTAAAATATTATTTTCATTAAAATTAGATGAATTCGAATTGTTAGTTTTTAAAAGTGATCAGTCCTGGGAATTTTGTGATTAAGATTAAGTTTATTTGAACATTGTGTGTTTAAGCTATACTGCCCTGTCCTGGAGAGATATTGTCTCTAATGCCCAAGGTGACACACCTTCATTACACCAATAGTATGTGCCTGGTATAGGTAAACATAGAGCTCAACTTTTAAGTGTCATAAACGAACATATTACCTGTGAATGCAAATCTCATTGCCTCTTCTCTATGAGAAAATGACCTGTTATTAGGGAAGGAGAGGTATCGCTCATTTTTGGTAGTCACCTGTAAAAATATGAAAAACACAAGCATTACATTTATTACTATATCATTAAGGCTTATGTACATCAGGCTGTGGGGTTCAAAGTTAAATCCCCTTGAATGTAATTGAACATGTGAAGCTTCCTTTGTGTGAGTCCCAAGAAATACACCTTTAAAAAATAAAGTGGTTTCAGACTAAAGACGATGATCATCAATCGTCAAAGAAAAAGAAATATACGGAGGTGAGAAATTATTTGGTAAGGTAAGCTGGAAAAATGTGGAGGAAGTATATTTTAAAAATCTACTTTATAGAAAAGTTAGATATTTACATAGATGAAAACCATTTGGCAGTATGGCTTGATTGATGAAATACAAAGATTCCAAGAAGAAATGAGGCCAGGATACCACTGAGGGCATGTATTATAAATTTGAGTTTTGATTTTTATGCTTACATGGTATTCAAGCGGGCAAACAAGTAATTTGTGACTCACAAAATCAAGATACATTTTAGAAGTTCAAAGTACACTAGAATGTATGCGGAAAATCCACCACCATGTTGAATTTTCTGCATTTGTAAATGTGAGATTAGGGACAAAGACATGGCTTTTTTGGGGTGAGTAGCCATTCAAACTACAATTAACCCCTTACAAAATCATAGGTTTGAAGGATTCATAAACAATTTACAGGTATTCTGCCATCCTGGAAATACACATAATACTAATCGTGCCAACGGTATGAGCAAGTACCTTAGCAGGGATGGGAAAATGGACACCATCCCCATATTTCATGGGTGTGCCTTTGATCGATATTCTTCATAGCCTAAAGTGATGATTATAAAATGACAGCTACAAAAATAGACAAATGCATATTTCCACAATCTGCACTAAAATGAATTTTCCACAAGGCAGAACATTTACTTGATGCCAAATATAATGGAAACATAATTTCCTAGAGTTATTTCAGATTTACTTTATCCATACTCTTCTCTTAAATTGAGATGAGGTATGAGTGTCCCTTATTACCACCTAATTTATTTTTGTTTTGCAATCCTTTACACCTACAATAGAATAAGCATATACATAGATTTAAGTTTACGATCAGTTTAAACTTTCAGTTGATGCTAATGATATTCTGGTAACAGAACTCTTGTCCAAAATACCAGTCTTCCTTTCAGGTATTTAATTAAAAATAAAGTTTAATTGATAAGAAATGTTACCACTGCATAAACTTCTGTTTGAAAGATATAATTTACTTTGGAATAGTTAAAGTAACTTATCAGACGTTTGGTGCTCTGGTTCATTTAAATAAACACACTAAACCTGAATGATGTTGGGATAAAGTAAAATATAATCTGACAAACAAATGGGCTCTATTAGCATGTTCTTGTTGGGTAGACTGAAAACACCTATGATGATACTCACTGCTGCTGTTCTTTATACATTATCAATGAGGACAAATAATTTCCTGTGATCCTTTATTTTTTAAAGCTTCAATCCATTCGCTTCCTGAAGTTGCTTGGAAATCGAATGCAAGTGTTGCTTTTGAATGCCACATGTTTTAAACAAAAAGGCGATATAAAGTTAACAGATTTGTATGCATACAGTGACTTTTACTACGAATACACAAAAAGTGAGACAGGTGCGTTGATGGGAAATTATATTTACTCTGAGTACGCAGAGAGACATGGGCAAAGATGAACGTTGGCAGGGAATATGATTTGGATTATTCAGAGAGTGAAAAATGAGGGTAAATAGCAAGAGTGGTTCCTTTGTGTGGGCGTTGGGGCATCGCCCCACTGATTATTTTGCCCCAGAGCCCATCATGGAGTAAACAAAAAAGAAAGTGTTGTTGACAGCACTTTAATAAATGTAAGCCCGTGCCACGGCGGCAGTCAGCTGTCTCAGCTGCGGGCGTTACCTGACATCACTCACTTTATTCAGTGCAGTCATGACCGTAATGGCCTGAGCTGAGCTGCCGACTTTGGTGTCTCCAAAGCAGGCAGCTCTGCTCTGGCCATTACAGCCATGACTGCACTGCACACTACATAGCATGATAAATGTTGAGCCATCGACACTGAGTCAACTGCGGTCTGGATTTTTGGATTAATAACCACAATAATATACCCGGTGTCGGAGTGTAAAAATGACTCAGAAACTGAGCCAGGTCGCAAACCTCCTGCATAAACGGGGCTTGCGATGGCTGGAAGGGCAGGATGATTTTCGATCATGTAGCAAAAAGGGCACTGTTCTACTACTACCCTAATATACTATCTCAACAGTGCTGAAACTCGAACCTGGTTAACCTGGAGGGAACCAGGTAGGGGTAACGGTGTCATCGGCTCAACGGTACAGTAATATGGAGGGCCCCCTGGGAAAGCAGCCAGGGCCTATGTCTGTTTTCGGATGCTTCTGGTAGGGTAGGCTTCGGGGTGATCTTCAGAGAGAAGTGGTGTGCAATGAAGTGGCCGAATGCTTGGCGCAAGAAGGGTGTGACGGCAAATATCACGGTCCTGGAGCTGTTTCCCATTGTGGTGGCACTCCACCTATGGCCAGATGGCTTGGGCAACAGGAAGGTAGTGTTCTGGTCTGACAACCTAGCTGTGGTCCAGGCAATTAACGGTTCGACTGCTAACTGCCCGCTAGTTTTAAGCCTGCTGAGAGAACTGGTCAGGGCTGGGCTGCGCAACAACATTGAGTTCAGGGCTAGACATGTAGAGGGTGTCAAGAATGTGGCAGCTGACGCTCTCTCTCGCTTTCAGCTGTCACGATTCCGGGAGGCGTGGCCGCAGGCTGTGGAGGAAATGACACCGTTCCCGGCAGCATTATGGCGACTACTTCGGTGGGGGAGCGGCTGAAGAAGATGGGCCAACGTTCACTGGCCCTGTCAACCAGGAGAAGATATGAGGCCCAACTAACAACCGTCCGAGCAGTAATACAGGCCTTGGGAGCAACAACTTTGAGTTCAAGGGAACAAGTGGAGGGTTTTGTAGTTTGGGCTAGGGAGACGGGCAAGTCCCACTCTTGGGTGTCCAGCCACCTGGCAGCGCTCAAGCACGAGACACGTTTAAATGGCGAGCAGGACACAACTGGGGAGTTCAGGATAAGGGCCGCACTCAAGGGGTGGGCCCGGGACGAGGTCAGGTCCCCTGACAAGAGAGCAGGGATAGAGTTCCCCGCACTACAGCGCATGGTTGACGCGCTGCCGTCTGTAACACATTCAGCTTTTGAGACGCAACTTTTTGCAACAGCCTTCTGTTTGGCGTTTTTTGGTGCCTTCCGGGCCAGCGAGCTGGTGGCGAAATCAAAGTTGGACAAGTCTGGGAGGGCGCTAGATATGATAGACGTTTGTGCCAGGGACTCACTAGTTCTGTGGCTGCGCAAGTCCAAAACGGATCAGGCTGGCAAAGGTGTGGCCATAACACTGCATGCATTCGAGGACCCCAGATACTGCCCAGTCAGCTTGGTTAGGGAGTACTTGAAAATAAGGCCCTTGCTAGCGGGCGCCTTCTTAATCCATGCTGACGGTACGCCATTAACACAGTTCCAATTCCAGCGAGTGATGGCAAAGGTGTTGGTCAAAGCAGGCTTGTCGCAGACTGAGGGTGATAAAAAAATTTCAAGCCATTCATTCAGAATAGGGGCAGCCACGGCCGCATTTAGGGCTGGGTTGGGCGAAGAAGGGGTCAAAAGGGTGGGGAGGTGGTCCTCCTCTTGTTATCAGCGGTATGTGCGCCCTTGAAGTGCGGGATGCTAGAGAACTCAGGGCGGGGGTCAACAAGGCCCTGCGAAGAAAAGATTCAGTGTGTACAGTTAAATGTTCAGTTACAATTAAGTTTGTTTTGTGCAGTGTTCAGTTATAAAGAACGGATTAATGCCGACAATGGTACAGTCAAGTAAAGTTTGCTTGTGTGCAGTGTTCAGTTATAAATAAAAGGTTAATGCCAACTGTGTCCTTTCTTGCAGCCGACTGTTGCGTATGGGTGATGGGCCATTCGTATGTTACCAGGCTTGAACAGTGGGCGTCATACAGGAAATGGGATGCGACCTTAGCAAGGACACGAATTTTATGGCTGGGTTGCCCGGGTATGAGATGGGGACAGCTGAGGCGCAGGATCGATCAATGTTTGGCAGCGCAGGGGGGGCCTCCCAACATCCTCATCATCCACTTGGGCGGGAGCGATCTGGTAACAATGGGGAGGAGAGCTTTGTTAGAGGCAATGCAGAGGGACACAATTGCGATAACGAACAAATTGGTTGCCACGGAACTAATATGGTCGGAGATCGTTCCTCGGAGGGCTTGGAAGGGAGCGCAGTCTGCTGTTGCCCTGGAGCAGGGCAGGAAGAGGGTAAACAGGGCCATGCAGAAATTCATGGAGAGGAGGGGCCTGGGGTTCATCAGGCATGCTTTGATTCAGGAAAGGACTGTGGGTTATTACGAAAAGGACGGGGTGCACTTGTCTGGGCTGGGCATGGATGTCTTCCTCTTGGACCTGGAAGAGTGCCTAACAACAGCAGGGTGCCAGTGACCTGGCTGACAGGTACCAATGCAGCAAGGCACAGTAAGATACAAGTGGGAAACAGTAAGAAAAGTAAAGGTGGTGGGGGGGCTCTGTCATCGACGGGGGCCTCCTCCAGAGCTGTGGCGGAGTACAGGGCGATCTGGAGGCAGATGGACAGTAAGGGTACCTCTGCGGCAGAAGGACACAGTCAATACCTCTGCCTGGCACAGTAGGGGTGCCTGAGCCAAGAACCTGGAGCCGAGGGGGTTCCAGCGAACAGCGTCGGCGCCCTGTTAGTCCTTCGGGCGGTCGGGGGGCCTGAACCGACCGGGGGTGTGCCTCATCGCTCCGCCCTGACAGGGGGGGCGGGAGTGAACGAAAGAAAGTGATAAGGGACTGCACCGTCAGAGCATCGACTCGCCGTGCAAGAATGGCTCATTAGGCATGCGGGACAGCGAGGGGCTGCCGCATTGGATCGCCCGTAAGATGACCCACCTTATTTCCACTTGTTGTGCAAAATACACCTGCACCACTGCTTTCCCACTAATTTGTCTCATGGTTTCCTTGGTATGTGAGTTTATGGGGCGCAGAGGGGAGTAAGCGCTGGGAGTGTGGGCACTAAGGGCACTGTTCTACTACTACCCTAATATACTATCTCAACAGTGCTGAAACTCGAACCTGGTTAACCTGGAGGGAACCAGGTAGGGGTAACGGTGTCATCAGCTCAACATCCTGTGATTCGGGGCAAATCACTTAATAAATAATAACCAGTCCCTGTGCCTAACAAAAAAAAGCAATTTAAATTATGGACTTTGCTAGTCCACTTTTGTCTTTGTGAGCAGGACTGTGGATGAGGACACTGCTGTATCCTCTGTACTAACTAGCACGCTTATGTGATGCCAGCCGCAGCCGTGCTCTTAATTGCCCTTGGGTCGTTTTCCCGCTCTATAAACACTAACGGGGCATATTATCAAGGACGGAGTGAAAATTATCGCCGCTTTAGAGGGCGCTAAAGCGGCCATAATGGGCTTGTTAATATGCCCTTGAGAATTCCAATAGAAGCCCATGTTCACACCAGAACATGGGCTTCTATGGGAATTCATAAGGGCAAATTATCAAGCCCATTATCGCCGCTTTAGCGGCAGTTTCCTGCCGCTAAAGCGGCAATAATTTTAACGCTGTTTCTTGATAATATGCCCCTAACACTTTTTGAAGTGCAGAGTGACTCTGCACTTCAAAGAGTGTTAGTGTTTATAGAGCGGGAACGCAGAATGGTGCAGACAGAAAAGTTTCTGAAGCTAGGCCCTGCCATGCACCGGCTCAGAGCAGTATACACGCTCCATGTAAGCAGGGTCTAACTTCAGGGACATAACAATAGAAATGTTTCTGATGCTAGGCCCTGCCGGCAGGCAGCATGTATTCTGCTCAGAGTTGCGTGGCAGTGCCTAGCTGCAGAAACATTTCTGTCAGCACCAGTCTGAATTCCTGCTCGATAAACACTAACACTCTTTGAAGTGCAGACTCACTCTGCACTTCAAAGTGTGCTAGTGTAAACTAGGTGAAAGGAAATTCCAAGCTCTATGGTTATACTGAATAAGCAGTTACCTATGTTCTTATATGACATTGACATCTCTTGATTAATATCATAACTGTACTTTCTCAATTGATTTTTTTAACTTTTTTCCGAAAATTTGCTTGAAAAAGCACCATTTGCCAACTCTTTTTTCAAACTTTTCTCAGGGGGAGAACCCCCTGGCCCTCTTTATGTCGTTCTGGCTCGCTCGCTTGCCGCGGTATGCTACACCGCACATTTTATGACACACCACTTTCAAATGGCACTAGCCGCCACTGGTAAAGAGAGGAGTTGGCACTTTCTACATATACAGAGAGAGATGTGTGTACACAAGGGACTTGTGAGTGATGCAAGGGCACAAAGAGGTACGTGAAGATGGACAACGTTTCCAGAAAGGGCCTGGTTCATCCTTAGCAAGCTGCAGGGGCATTATTGCCTGGTTCTACACATTCTTAAAGAGGGTAAGTATATAGGCTGCATATCTCCATGTGGACAATTGCAACTGTTGTTTTCATCAAGGGAGGTTGGGACACACACAAAGGACATGCGTTGTGTATTTCCAGAGAATGAGGCACACACACAGAAGAGCATACGCTGTGTATATTCAGGCAAAGCGCCAATTCACAGGGAGTCATTTAAACATTTTGTGTATTCGGAGCGAGAGGTGGCAGCAAATTAAACACCTGACAATTACACAGAGTGGTGTATACATGACAATGGGCACATACACAGTGGAGGGATGTGCTCTGCATACTCAGAGAAACATGTATATAAAATGGGACAGGAATATGTGCTGCTCATCAATTCCATCATGTGAAACAGTGGGATATGGTACATATGGCGGCTGAGTAAAATAGAGTCAATTTGTATGTACACGTGTACAGTAAAGCAACTCGGAAATAAGCTATATTTCCCTTTAAAATATCTCATTCTACCACAGTATCCGCAGCACTTACAAACCACATCAAATCACATCAGAACAAGATATGAAAATGTAATCAGCACAGCCTGTGACAAGAGGGATTACTTTACAATATGTACACCAAAAAAGAACATAATTATGATACATTGTGCTGACAACCTGAAAATTCGATTTCCTAACTATAATGTCCCTGTAACCTTTGTTTTTTAGTGAATTTTTACATTTGTTTAACTTTTTAATCCTAGCTGTAAATTGTCACCTTAGAGAGTGGGTGTGTGGGTCTGTGAGTGGTTCTATGAGTACTTGTGTGGGTTTGTGAGTGGTGCATAGTATTATGGGCATTTGCAAACTTAGGGTATGTAAAAGGTAGAACCATGGACTCTGGTCTCACCAGGATCCAACAAGAAATAAACCACTCATCTTAGTAACTACACATCAGAGTGTGCTCCAATAGATCAACAATGAATTAATCTCTGTTAAGTATTTCAGATAATTTTTCAATGTGGAATACAAGAGGAAATACACTTGCTGTGCCTTCGCCAAGCCCAAGAAGTTAGCATTGTTTGTGCTGTACTGAAGTGGAGCTTCAACTGGGGCACCTGCTATGTTTATATTTGTAAGTGCTTCACATTGAGTTTAATTTCTGTGAAATCAGCACCAGGGCCCAATTCCTACCACATTTTTCCTAGAAGAGTCCCTAGTTTAGCTGAAAATGCCTACCCAAATAGAGTACTTTTATGTGGTAAGTGCTACCTCGTTGGGTAAATGTCTCATGCACATTCTACACTACACCTGCAAGGGCCGCAAGGTAATGTTTCAGTGACATTTGCCCAAACTTAGTGAACAGTGCAGAACATGGAATGGAAGACTCCACTGTGTCTGCTGGCACAGCCTGGTTCTCACACTTCAAGCCCAGCACCATAGCAAACCCCTTATTCAATCAATCAATCAGGGATTTATAGAGCGAGGTACTCACCCGTGAGGGTCTAAAGGCGCTGGAGGGCTATTCGGGCAGCTCCAAGGTCATCCGAAAAGCTTGAGGTCTTTTTCTGAAGGCTTGCAGTGTAGGGCTTCACCTGATGCTGAGGGGCAGTTTGTTCCAAGTCTTGGCCGCGATGTAGGAGAACGATCTGTCCCCTCTTCTGGCTCTGTGGAAGCAGGGGATTTCAGAGAGGGCTAGGTCAGCGGAGCGGAGGTTTCTCTTGAGGGCATGTAAGGAGATTCTTTTGTTGAGGGATTGGGGTCGGTGGTGCGGAGGGATTTTTTGGCATGTGTGAGCAGCTTGAAGGTAACTCTATTTTTGATGGGGAGACAGTGGAGATTGCAGAGGTGCTGCGAGATGTGGCTGTGTTGTGGGATGCCAAAGACAAGTCTGGCTGTGGCGTTCTGGATGGTCTGGAGTTTGCAAAGGAGAGATTTGTTGGTTCCGGCATAGAGAGCATTTCCGTTGTCCAGCCTGCTTGTGATGAGTGCGAGGGCGACGGTCTCCTGGAGTCAAGGATCCATTTGAAGGTCTTGCGTAAGTATGCAGAGGGTGTTGAAGCATGTGGCGGACACAGCGTTAATCTGTCTGTTCATGGTGAGTTAGAAGTCGCGTATGATGCTGAGGTTGCAGGCGTGGTCTGTGGAGGTGGGGAGGTTCCGACGGCAGGGGCCACCAGGTCATCCCACGCGGCTGGGTTGGATACGAGTAGAGCTTCAAGCAGCTGCTGCTCATCCAGGATGCGATGTCCTCCAATCCTTCCGGGAAACTGTGCCTGGTGATGTTTGGGCCCTTGGTTAGAGAGAGGATGAGCTCGGTGTCGTCGGCGTATTCTACTATGCTGAGTCTGTGTTTTCTGACGATGGTTGAGAGGGGGGCCATGTAGATGTTGAAGAGTGTGGGGCCTTATTGTACACTACCCTACCTGTGTGGTCAGCGATAAAGGAGTCATGTGAATCTATGTAAGACTCAGGTGATGACACGATGATGAAAAGCACCCAGGAGGCTCAAAAGGAACCTATCTCCCAGCATGGCACAAAGCTTCATGGATCCCAACAGTATAAAAAAGCTGACTGTTTGACAAGACACCACAGGCTCAGTTTACGCTTTTCCAACCAGAAAAGCATAGGCTTCAACACACACATTCATTTGAGGGCAAAAACATCCTTGATAAGAAGTCCCTTACCCCTCACCTTTAGGATAGCGCATGCAGCCTGAGATGATAAAAATCAGACATCTCATCAGGAAGAAAGTGAGTGGCCCTATCCAAAGTAACTACCATGTCTGCGAGTCAAGCCATTTGGGAGAGTCACAATATTACCAACATTCTTCACTTGTGTGAATCAGAAACCTGTTTCTTGAATCCAGGAAGAACACTATCTCCCCCATGCTTAGAGGAAACATAGTAATACGTTTACTGCTTTGGTGATCAGAACTTCTGCTTTGTGTCAATGAGGTTACTGGAGACAAGATATGGGAGGCCTCAATGGGGGAACCATAGGAGCAGATTCTCTACAACTTCCAGGGACCTAAGTCTCACTAAGCATAGCTTTGCAATAATGCAAAAATAGATACAATCTATTTTGAACTATCTTAGCTGTTTGGATAAAAGGGAAAGGAGCATGCAGGATTAAATCCAAATTCAAATTTTGCCCAAGGAAAAAAAAGGAATAAACAGATGAATTTCTATTTTGCTATGTCTACATAATGAGAAATGGGGCAAAATATTTTTTCTCCAATTTTAAATGTGAAACATAGCACTGCATTTGATACGAATTCAAGTGATATCTGCTGCATTATGGCAAAAATATATTTAATCAAATGCCTATCAGGATAGGCGTATATGGATGCAAAATTATTTTGCCCTAAATTATACTGCTGCCTAGTTTAGGTAATTCCATCCCCCGCGAAGTGCAGTGGCTTCATGCATGTTTTTATCTAACCCACTGATACCACAAATCTCTCGCTTGTCAGAAATAATTACTGCTTACTAGCTCAGTTATACATGTACGCCAAAATGCCTAGTTTTGCGCTCTCTATCATGTTAATTTTCTATCTGCATAGCTACAGTCCTGGTCACAAAGGTATTCAAACACCTAACAGTTCTTCTCTTTACCCTGCAGGCTAATAAATGGTCATTCCAGCAATCAGACAGACAGAGTTACAATACAATCCCACCACTAATGACTGCTTTGAGCTCCCCCAGTTTTACATGCTGGTGTGGAGGCACTGGCTGACATCTTCAATGACCATTTCAGGTAGTTATATTTTGACCACCACATTGGCTGCCACCACACTGGCAGCCCTCCTGGTGCTGCACATGCAATGTATGTTACCCCTGTTAAGATGCTTTACAGAGTTGTTGCAGATACAGTTTAAGAAGCAGGTAAATCTCTAGGTTGTTATTGGGTATGCGAAGATGGTGTCACATTGTTGGTCCCTTTATTGTGTCTATTCAGGCATGTTAAGTAGCTGCCACTTTAACCTAATCTCATGAGGGATGTTGACTGAGAGTGATACTATGTCCAAGTACCAGTCCCAGTTTGACTCTCAGGACCAGATTTATTCATGCTCTGCACTGGGTTTCCATCACTTTTGTGATCCAAACTGTGCACAAAGTGTTGGGGTGGGATTTACAATCCACACAAAGATGGATCTGCGTTGGAAAGTATCCCAAAATAACCCAAAAGTCATGTTATTTACTACTGTGCATTGCCTTGCATCAAAGGGGTGGTACATGGGTGTTCCAAGCAACCACACATGGTTTTGAAGCAAATCACTATCTACTAACATTCATAGACAGGGATTCACTCTAAAAGCTAATGCCTCCTCGATGCAGGTGCAACAAGTAGAAATGTTTTCATGTCTCCTCATATTTTCATATGTGAATGTGTGCTGCATTGTACAGCACACATACAATGATGGTTAAGTGTTGAAGGATAGTTTAAGCATTGGAAGTGTCCCCTTTTAGCACCAAACATATGCTTTAAGGAATGCATGCATTCTTTCACCATGATGCATGGGTTTGTGCATAGGGGCATAGCAGCCAAAAGTGTAGTAGAGCTGAGGGACAGACAAAAATGCAGCATGTCGTAGTATATATTGGATAACCTATGATTGCCAACAAGGAAAAAAAGTAAACAAAATACAAATTCATGTTTATTTTGCCTTTTAACAAGGCCTCAAGTAGTTTAGGGACATGTAACACTATAACTGTTTCTGGATTTTTCAGTTTCAGCCTCTTGTATTCTGGGACCTATAGTTTAGCTTATGACACCGTCATTAGACTTGACAATACATGAACAGTAAGAGCATCAGTGACACAACCTTCAAAAACAATATATAACAGTGCATAACACTTACCTGTCAAAAATCAAGAATTGATCAATTTATGTGATATTTTTATGGACGTATTACACTGATTGTCTTCTAATCGCAATTTTGTTAATTACATTTTACTGACAACATTGTCAGTTGAAATTGTACCTTGGTGTTGTGTTCTGTGGTTAAAGTTTTAATGAGTAAGGATTTGGAAAATTTCTGAGTAACACTGTTGGTGGCACAGTGTTGACATTGAGCACACCCTTACACTAAGTGAATCAATATTGGCAAACAGAACTTAGGTGCTGACTAATCTTCTACCACTGCCATCATTTGTTGTATGTGACATAGCTGCAGAATAGTTGGCACCAACAGGAGGAGAAACACAAGGTTCTTTACTGACACGGAAGAAGAATAAAACAGATAGGAACAGTTAAAGATTTACTTGCTCACAGAATAGGTACCACTTGAGCACTAACAGTGAAAGCTTATGTTCCTCAGTGTAGGAAATAGGCTCCTCTCAATTAAACCCCCTAGATAATTCACTTTTTGAATACTCCTTTTTTAAACTCTCTCACCCCCTTTAAGTATCACCTACTGGCAGAAATGTTATTATTAGTTGAGAGGGATAGAACCCCACTAAAAAAGATAAACACAATCCTTGACAGGGTGAGTCACAAAAGTCACTAAATTAACCAGTTACAGCCCTCTGGTAGCTTGGGACAAAGCAGCCAGGCTTAACTTAGAGGCAATGTGCAAAGTATTTATGAAGCACTCAATCATTAAAAAAGTGAGAATAAAACACAAGAAAAAGCGAAATTTCAAAACATAGAGTCAATTTGAAAGAATAAAATTACACCAAAACAATCGCGTTCCAATCAGTAGAACTAGAGATATGAGATTTTAAATTTTGGGTAAAAATAGAGCCACAATTGTGAGTATCTGGTCGCGCTGGACCATGACAAAGTCACACATTCAGGCTGACCACGATGAAGTGCAAGCTGGGTACAGGACTTATTACGGCCACTGGGAGTAGTACCTTCTGTTCTTGCTGCAAGGTCAATGCACTTTGTTTGGTGAGGCTTTGCGTTGCTGGGGATCGGATCTGATGGAGCTCAGCAGTGTAGCGAGATTCTGTGACTTTCGCGTTGCTCACTGTCTGTTCCAATGAAGCTGTCAGCTGTGGGTCATGGCTTTTTGAGGTTTTGCATCACCCTGCTTTAGAACTGGTGCAGCTTTCAGATGGTATCTGCGCAGTGTGGCATTGCGAGGAGTTGTGTCTCCCACCATAGGTATCAGTGGGGTCTTCAGTTTTGAAATGCTCAGCTTTGCAGGTCCCTGTGTCGCTTTTCCCCAGATCTGATGAAACCACGTCAAAGTTTCTCGCCTGCTACAGATATAATTATTGAATTTATGTATCTATGAGTGCTTGTAACTGAATCTGCTGCCTCGCTTTGCATCAACTAATCACCTTATTTTGCTGATTTACATTTTCACTTGTCTTATTATTTCTTTGGTGCTGCTTCTACTGCACCCCTGGGGTCTGTTGTCACTATTCTCTCTCAAAATTCACTTTTGTGATTATTGCCCAATTTGTGTTTGTTGTGGAATAAAACTAATTTCAGCGGAACCGTTTTACATACTGGCTGAGTTATCATTACTCCTTTTAAATATCTTTAACCTTGTTTTGACGTGGTTTCATTTAAGTCTGCACAGAAATATCTGTGTCAATTATAAGTTTATTTTTGAATGAGTTCCATGTGAACACATATTTCAAGGATCACTCCAGCAGAGGCAAAGCAGCAGAGCTCATGCAGGTCGAGGCAGGTCCAGTTGGTGCTTGTTACCTGGCCAATTGCAGGGCACGCCCAAGAACCTTGTTTTGTGCATGTAGCTCAAACAGGAGGTTAAGCAACTAATACTTGGAGTTAATCTGGATAGCCTGGGATCAAGGAAAGCTGGTCCACAATTACTCTCTATTCAGACAGCAAATCAGTCATTATGCTGCAAGAAAGCCAATCTGGCAGCAGTTCTTCTTCTGAATCTTCCACAGATCTGAACATCTTCAGGAAGAGCCTCAAGATCTGGCTTTCAGCTGACTCGAAGCTGCACCCCCTCCCCCACAGCGTCTTGAGACTCTCATGTGTGGGTAGCGCACTCTAAAAATTCCCTGATTGATTGATTGATCCAGGAGAATTCTGATGAGAGGTTCTAAAGGTCCAACATTTATACCTAGTGACAGCCTTGTGTGTGTTTCTCTGGGTTTGGCTCCAAACTGTCTAAGATGACTAAGGCAAAAGCATACCTGGTGCAAGGTTCATTTCTGTGTACGGCAGGCAGAGCACTCTGAAGTGTAATGAGGGCATAATACAGCCCAGAACATCATTGAGGGGGGGCGTGGCTTCACCGCATTGCAAGATGGCCGCAAAGTGTGCAAGCTCTGCTGGCCGAGCTCACAATCCTTTCAAGCCCAGCGACCATGGAACCCATCTTACCATGACATTGAGGGAGGAAAGCATAGGACACACCAGTGGGCATGAGGAATGGTGTGGGCCCCCACACTAAAGCCGTCTGGTGAGCGAACACTGAGCTGGGGAAGAGAGAGGTACTGTGGCCTATTGGGGCCTTCTGGATCGGGATTGCTTGAGTCGGCACAACACAGTGGCCGTCCCGCAAGGGGGCTACCCCAAGAGACGCACCTGGAGACCTCAGAATCAGCAGAGAAAGGCTGAACTGGTCAGCCTGTGCATCTGCAGTGAGTGCAGGAGACAATACTCTGGGGGATTCACCCGAAGACCTGGCGGCCATCTTCAGCCGAGATCTATTTGGCCTTGGCACTGGGGAGGCAGCCTGTGCGGACACAAGGGGACTGCGCAAACGCCGCCTCCCAAGCAATGACCACCCACAGCGGGCATCCGTGAAGGAAGAGACACATCTGAGCACGAAGCATGGCTCACTGGAGAAGCCTTGCTGATACCGGCACAGCAGAGCCGGGCGACGGTCAAGAGCCGGGTGCCTGCAAAACCATTTGCCGTGCCGGTGTGCACCTGCGACGCAGCCCGGGGACACCTGCTTAACAGCGGAGCCGGTACAACAGCGGAGCCAGTGGTGGATTTGCGTTGCAATTCTACCTGTGGACAAGCTGTGGAGCTGCTTGCCCGCCCTGCGTGGAGACACCTGTGGCCTCGGGGGCCTCGCAGTTATCGTGAATCGGGCAGACCCGACGAGACAGGCTGCCTGGGGCAGAGCTGACAAGACAGGCCAGAGGACGCCAAAAGTCAACTAACAGAAACACATGCCGCAACCCGGCAGACCACTGCATCCATGCCTTACGGTAAGAATCGGCGGGCGGGCCGTGGGGGGCCATCTCACTGGTGACCATGACGCGATGGGCTAGATCACGCCCCCTGACCCTCAAAGACTGCTCACACTGCACCACCCACATAGAGAACATTCAATCTGTCCCTGGCCTGAGAGGCCGAAGATTCTAACAATGCCATGCACAAGTGCCAGATGTGCTGTGCTGACTGGTGAGCCGCTGCCACTTCCGGCATAAACTTGTGCTTCCTGGGCACGGGGGCCCTTGGCTCGGGACCGGCTGCCCCCGCGTATCTGCTGATATACACATGCTTATGAACATGGGTAAACTGGAGGGCAGGTATTCCAAGCTCTCCATTGAGAAAAAATGCAGTGCCCGGCAGACGGACCCGAGGCAGAAAATGGCACCACTGTACATCCCCCGGGGGACGTCAAAGAGCACGACCTAGACCTGAAAGAAATCATGCTGGAGGTCAAGTTCAGTTTGAAGAACATTGATCCTAAGCTGGACCTGCTCACTGCACGCCTGGACAGTGTGAAAAACAAAGCTGTTACCCATGATTCCGAGCTAGACCACATAGAAACACGCGTGGACGAAACAGAGGATAACCACACTGCCACATCTGAGCACCTCCTACACATGGATAAAGTCTTGGACCTGATTAAACAAAAGAACAATGACCAAGAGGTCCGATCGAGGCTTAATAATCTCCGGGTTGCAGGGGTGCCGAAATAGACAGCTATCTCAAGAATGGAAGACTTCATGGAGGAGATGCTGCGATACCTCTTTGGACCTAACTATCTCAAGTCTACATTGTCAAGAGGGCCCGTAGAACCCTGGACCTGCGGACAACCGGGGGCCTCCACCCCATCCGATAGAGCCCCATTTGCTGAACTATAAAGACTGAGACACAGTCCTCCACCTAGCAAGAGAAAGAGAGGCCAAATCCAGTACAGAGGTGACAATCTATCATTTTTCCCAGACTTTACTTTGGTGGTGCACGCAGCCCATCGAGACTTACAGCCGGCCAAGAGACTCCTGCAACAAGCCAATATAAAGATGCCATGCTCTACCCCGACAATCTAAGAATAACACAGGATGGAAAAACGCACAACTTCATGAATCCCAAGCAAGCCCTCAAATTTGCTAAACAACAGGTAAAACCTAGGGGTGGGCGGAATATGCGAAGTTGCCTTTCACAAAATTCCGCGAAACGGCAAGAAATCTCCATGAGCACGCAAAATTTCACGTGCTCGCAGAGATTTTGCTGCGCCTGTCAAAAGTATCGCCTGTAAAGTGGTGCTACTGTGTTTGTGTGAGAATAAAACATAAAACCAACCTGGTTACCGTGTCTTTATTTATTTATTTGATTTATTTGCCGCTTTGAGGCCAACGTGTCGTGCTTTATTTATTTATTTATTTTTCACGTTTTCTTAAACTTTTTTTTTACGCCCTTCTCCATCCAGGCCCTGCACTTTGAAAGAGAAAATGGAAGAACCAGACTGCTTTTCCAGCAAGTCAGTAGGATCGAGAATCTCGATCCTACTGACTTGCTGGAAAAGCAGTCTGTTTCTTTCATTTTTCTCTTTCAAAGTGCAGCGTCTGGATGGAGACACTTGCAGGAGCCCGAGTGTGACTGTCCACTTCTCTGCCTCCCTCCCTCCTTCTCTCTCTTTCTTTCTGTCCTTCTCTACCTCGATCTCGATTCGAGATCGAGGTAGAGACGGACGGAAAGAAAGAGAGAGAGGGAGACAGGGAGGGTGGGAGGGAGGCAGAGAAGTGTACAGTGACACTCGGGCTCTGTCTCCTGCAAGTGTCTCGATGCAGATGCTGCACTTTGAAAGAGAAAAATGAAAGAAGCAGACTGCTTTTCCAGCAACAGAGTTTCATTTGATTTTGGATCCATTTCACTGGGGAACAAATGGAGGAAGTTTACCAGCAAGTCAGCAGGATCGAGATCGAGGTAGAGACGGACTGAAAGAAAGAGAGAGGGAGGGAGGGAGGGAGGGATGGAGAGAGGGAAGGAGGGAGGGAGGCAGAGAAGTGGACACTTAGGCTAATGCAAGTGCTTCCGGGTGAGGTTTAAAATACCTCATGCCCATCGAATTCCGTTCCGCCACGGATCGGGGAAGTTTCGACATTTTCACGTTCCCCACGGAACACAAAAATGTCAACATTTTGCAATTGTTGCCAGCGGAACGGAATTTACTGCCCACCCCCAGTAAAACCCAAGAGATCACAGGGAGCCCCATCTCAGGTCCCCACTGAAGTGCAGCTGAGCAAAAATGATTAAATACAACCTGACACTGCTTGGGCCTGGACTCGAAAGCAAATGGTGCTGACCTGCTACTGGAAGGCCTGGGCCCTTAGAGACACGGAGAATCTTCTGATGCCTTTCTTCAGGCCTTCTCGAACTGCACCCTACTTCGTTGTAAGTCGAACTATGTTTGGAGGGTTGCTGTGGGGACGCAGAACCTCACTGCGAGACTCTTTGTGACCAAGGACTCTGTTCTCAAAAGCTTTATGCTCGGCCACCCAGCCTTATCTGGTGGGTTAGCTCCTGTGGCTACTGCACTGCCCCTATGGATAATTACCAGATGTTCCAAATATGGAAGCGGAAGTCTCAACCTAATTGTGGGGGTTGGAGTGGGGGGATGACATGGCGGGAGGGGGGTTGGATTGTACAGTTCCTTGAAGTTTGTTGAAGATATTTCCAAAATGTTGGCTTTCTGACTTGCACATGCATCTTTTTTATTAACAAACACACTGGCAGGAACACAGCTTATACCACTTGCACATGGCGGTATCCCACGCCATGGCTTGCCATTGTCGCAAAGGACAGAGATGTTTGGATTAGCCACAATGAAGCTCATAACATGGAACGTCAGGGGTCTAAATGTTGGTAGAAAAGTCTGCCTGGTACTTGCCTACCTGAATAGACATAAGATAGACATCTGCCTACTTCAGGAGACCCACCTTGTTGGGTTGGGCTCTCCCTCCACTACTCACTAGGGTTTGGGGCACCTCTACTCAGCCATATATTCTAATTATGCAAGGGGTGTCTGCATTCTTATCCATAAGGGCCTGGCCTAGACTACGAAACACTGCATTTGTGATAGCGACGAGCGGTATCTCATTCTGACAGGCACACTCTATAATCACTCCGTAACCCTTGCCACAGTCTACTGCCTCAACTGGATGTTTTTTTACCATGTTCTGGCATTTGATTGCAGGCACTGAATCACGGACAATGATTTGGTGTGACGACTTTAATATTCCACTGATAGATGCTCTGGTCAGGGAGGGCAGATCCAGACGACCACATCCACAAGACGCCCTGACTTTGACCACGATCATAGCTGACGATCACCTTATGGACATTTGGCGAGACACACACACACTAATACATGTGCTGGCTCATTTGTTTCCCTACACCAAGGAGCAGAATAGATTACTGGCTGGCAACCAGAGACGTGCTCCTCTGGCAACCCATGGTCACTCACTTGCCTCGTGCCCTCTCGGATCATGCCCCAGTGCAATTGACTCTCCATCGCCCAAAAGCGCCTCCGAATGCATTCACATGGCGATTGCCCCCTGGGGCCCTCAGGGAGTCTGTCTCCAGGAAGGAAATACCTGTAGCAATTCAAGATTATTTTGAGCACAATACTGGGTCAGTTAGTTCCCCCACCACACTATGGGATGCCTTTAAGGCAGTAATGCGAGGTGAGTGCTTAGCCAAACAGCTTGGCATTCTAAAATCTGTCTGTAGTACGATCACAGCGCTTGAAACTGACATCTCCACAATCAAAGCCCGGGTTCACAACTCTGGCAATCCTGATACCCTGCCCAGCATACGTGAAAAGGTGTCAGTATACCAAGAGGAGGCAATGCAGGAAATCCTGTTTTTAGGCAAGAGACCTAGGTGCATAGGTTTGGGGAGGTAGACTGCCTTGCAAAACTTTAGCCTGCGTGCTCCAAAACCTGCATGCCGCTTCGTACAGCTCTGATCTGATTGACCTAGATGGTCAACATCATTCCTCCGCACCAGAACTGATGCGGATCATGGTTGAATTCTATTCTGTATCGAACACCGCCAAGAGGTCCAGAAGGATGAGGGCTGCAGTTTCGCCTCAGTAAAGGCTGGTGTGGACGTTGTCTGTGGTGACGAGGGGGGCGGTCTTTCTGCTGTGGTTGCTCAGAAGCCAGCTTGTGAGAGATTGAGGATGTGGTTTCCTTTGATGAACTCGGAAAGTTGGGCGTTAATGGTCTTCTCAATGATCTTGGTTGGGAAGGGATGCAGAGATGCAGAGAGATGGGTCTGAAGTTCTTGAGGACTGTTGAGGCGGCTGATGGTTTCTTCAGCAAGGGGCTGATCTCTGCATGTTTCCAGTCTTCCAGGAAGGTGGCAGAGTTGATGTAGCAGTTGATGGTGCAGCAGAGTTCGGGGGCCATGGAAGTGCTGGCTCTGTTGAAGTAGTGGTGCGGGCAAGGGTCTGAGGGTGCTCCAAAGTGGATGCTCTTCATGATATTGAGGGTGTCATCAGTGGTGAGGGGAGTCAGGCCGAGTAAGATCTTTTGGAGTACGGTGTCATTGGGTACTGTGGTTGCAGGTTGGGTGAGAGGGTCTTGGGTATTGAGGTTGTCAAAGCTGTTGTATATCTCTGTAATCTTGCAGTGGAAGAAGGTGCCAAGGTTGTTGTAGAGGTCTTGGGTAATGTGGGATGTTTGCTGTCTCTGTGCTGGGTTTGGCAAACTCTTTGACCACAGCAAAAAGTTATTTGCTGTTGAGTGCATGGGCGATGATCCTATCTTGTGGGGCTGCTTTCTTTATTGTTCTTATGAGGTCTTGGTGTGCGGGGAAAGTGGCTTTGAAGGCTTAGTGGTCTTCCAGGGTCTTGTTTCTTCTCCATCTCTTCTTGAGCCATCTACAGGTGCGTCTGGACTCTACAGGGTGGGAGAGAACAAGCAGACTTTCTTTGAGTGTTGCTTGCCTGGGGCATTCTTAAGGGGAGTCAGTGTGTCTGTGCAGTTGTAGATCCATCAGTAGAGATTGCGTGCTGAGGTATTAGAATTGATGGATGTCCGTGGAGGAGTTTTGTTGAGGGAGGTGGTGAGCTGTTCTTTGGTTACCTTGTCCCAGCTTCTGCAAGGGTAGCGGTGGGCATTGCAGTGTACAGCGGGTTTGGAGAAGCAGAAGTGAACACAGCTGTGGGCGGTCCACAGGATCTCAGAGGTGTGGCTGAAAGTGATGTTGTCTCTGTCCAGGAGAAGATGGGGTCAAGCGTGGGTCCTGCTGAGTGGGCTCGGGAGGTGATCAGTATGTGGTGTCTAGTGTTGAGCGCATGGAGGGTGCTGCCGTTGTTGTGGTGGATGGTCTGGGAACCAGGGTCCTTAGTGCTAGGTGCTGTCCAGGCGTGGATGGGTTCAGACAGGCTTGCCTTAGGTGCACCTGCAGAGTGCCCGCTGTATGCATGCACAGCAGCCACCCTTAAGAAGTGTGAGGGGGTGGGCTGGACAGCTGGGAGGAGGGAAAGCCGCACTGGAGGGAGGCAGGGCTGCGAGGGCAAGCAGTGCCAGGGACACAGTGGAAAATGCCACAAAAAGTGAAAAGAGACAAGAATGAAAGTAAAGGGACAGCAAAAGTAAAAAAGGCAAAAAAGGATGAAAGGAAGGAAAAGGAGTTCAGAAAGGAAGACAGCAGAGAGACAGAGGGCAGAGCAGAGATGCCCCTCCACTGGACAATTAATTGATTTTGAAACGCATGAATATGTATCACAAATGAAACCTTCAGATCTGCTTGACTGATATTGTAAAGAAACTTCAAAGAGAGTAGAGTGAGCCTTCTTTCCTGTAGAGTTTTCAACATAAACTCCGCATTCAGTATGCCTCTGTGGTGGGCAGTATACCTTTCAAAAAATTATCTTTCAGGAAAGAAAACACACATTATATGTGGGGGCAAAATGTTACAGGCCTGTTGGATAGCAACTCCCTGGGGATGTTGATGCAAAACCTTACCTGCTAAAAGGTAGACATGCCTTTACCCCAGAAAACCTCAAGGCAAGCATAATGTTTGAAAAAAAATATTTTTCAAATGTTTTCAACTTTGCATTGAAGCTGCACTGTACAGCATATACATGAACTTGGAAAAGCTTTGAAGTATGTCTATATTATATATATTTTAAGGCAACAAGGGAACCCAAACAAGTCGACCAGGGACCTTGGGAGTTAATTCTTTTAAACAACAGTGGCCCCTGTACACTATACTTAGACATACTTCAATTCTTTTAAACAACAGTGGCCCCTGGAGAAGGGAGAGTATTAGAGCAATGAATATAGACTCAGTCGTTACTATATTGAATCCACACGTCCGGCTAGACATGTCGATTCAATATAGTAACGACTGAGTCTATATTCATTGCTCTAATACTTTCCTTCTCCAGGGGCCACTGTTGTTTAAAAGAATTGAAGTATGTCTAAGTATAGTGTTTATATGGTACCCTTCCAGTGTAAAACCTTTGGTTGACATCACACCCTTACCTTATGGTGTAAGGGTGTGTGATTGGCAGAAGGCAGCCAAAAGTGCACCACCGCATGGGGAGAGAGAAACAGTGCCATTGTTCAGTAGATATGGTGCATTTTTGCCGTCACTTTGACGCAACGCTGAAGAGCAGCTTTGGATGCCACACTACATTGTGTCAACCCTTAGTAAATCTGCCCCCAAATCTAGACCTTATGCTGGAGGAATATACAACACGATTTTGAGGATGGTAGTAATGGAGACTCTGAGCGTCTACAACGAGGCCGTTTCAACGAAAACCTTAACCACGCATGCATTACAACGCATGCGTGGTTACAACGACAGCCTTTACCACGCATACTTTTACTACGAGGTACGTAGTAAAGGCATGTGTGGTAAAGGGTACATATAAAAAAGGGGGGTGGGGGGGGCTTCCCCCCCCCCCCAAAAAACACTCACCTTTAGACGAGATGTGCAGGCAATCGGCATCGCAGAGGAAGGAAACGGCCGTTTTTTTTCTCCTACGTATGACGTCACCACGCAAAAATACGTGGAGAAAGAAAGGCGTGTAAATAGTATTCCGTAGTAACGCATGCGTGGTAAAGGCATGCGTTACAACGGAGTTCGTTGAAAAAACATACAACCAGTATTTATAGTACCTTCAATGGCAGATAGTCAATTAGCAGACTTTCTCCATTAGATCTGCCAAGGTTGGTACGTGTGTTCTGATACCATGGCTGATCCATGGAGTGTGGTATGCTCTGCAAAGTGTTTGTAACTCTTTAAGGGTTGCGCCCCTGTAAACACGGACACCTGCAATGGATTTGTAATTTATTTTTTTGTGCAGAACGATTTATATAGTACAATGTGTAATTGTGTTTATCATTTCTCCTAGCTTGATGTGGGTTCTGTATTTCACCTAAACCACACACAGTTGCACGTAGCACATGCACGTGTTATTACTTTGAATGCTGTCATTTCATGAATATTGTGTGAATTTTACAGCTGTGTAGATTGTTCTGATTGGCCACAACTTTATTTTTATGATAATTTTAGGACTGTGTGGTGCAGTGCTGTGTTCGCATGTGGGTGCATGCGATTCTCAGGTGCTTTTCAAGGTCTTTTGCAGTCATGTACAGAGTGGAATTTGTCTTGGATTTACAGCTGTGCCCATACACATTCATGTGTTATTGGTCAGTTTGGTTATTGATAATTTCCTAGGAGAGTGTTTGTAGGCAGACAGACCATCAACAATGAATATTACTTATAACAAGTTACCAGTCTCTCCCTTGGAAGGCTCTGGGCTTTTCGCTTGCTCTCTCTCATGCTGTTGAAGCGACGAACGAGTATCTCCTTACTTTGCCTTTCACTTTCTTCATTAGGCAGGTTGTATTTGCTGTACGAAATATTCTGAAATGTAAAAACATAACTTGAAATTTTACATTTTTTGAGAAGGAAGGAATTGACCAATAAATCTCAAAGCGGAAGACAAAAGATAAAGCGACGTTGACATTTTATCATCCTCGTTTTCTCTACATAAGTTCCTTTCACCGTGAATCTATTATGTTAACATTTCCATATATTTTCGCAGCTGTAGCTTTATTGACTTACATTATTTGTTTGCACTGTGTATTATGTCAATGCTCTGTGTATTATGTCAATGTTGCTAACAACAAAATCTATATTTATTTCACCGTAGGCGTAGGCTACCTTTTCTTTTCTCCCGCGAAATAGTGTGTCTCCCTTTTAACTTGAGAACGTTCTGAAAAATATAATTATAGTGGAAATGTATTAAACCTCCACTAAGTTTGCATCACAAACAGGAACAGTGCAAAGTGTTGTGTTGGGATTTACTTTTCAACAGAAATTATGATTTGTATTGAAAAGTCACCTAAAGTGACCCAAAGTAGTGCCTTGTGTTAGATTGGCGTTCGCATGCAGCCAGCGATTGGCAATGGCATACCTCCAGGGGGGATGTTTAGGGAGTTACCTTGTGCTGCCAGTACGTCACTTTTCTGCCCCATATTTACGAGGACAGGAAAACCCAACCTGCTTGGCTTTTCATTTCCTTGTAAATACGGCCCCTTTACACGCAGCACTTTGCATGAAAGGGGCATTCCATGGGTGTTGCTGTGGGTATTCCCACGCAACACTCATGGAATCAGACATATTTCCAGATTAGCAACAATGGAGGAGTACCCCCTATAGGAGAGGAAAATAGCAATTAGCCACTTCCTAGTGTTGATGTCAAGGTTAGCACATATAGGTTGTGCAAGTTCCAAGTGGGCTCTAGTGTCCAGCCCACTTGGAACTTGCACAACCTATATGACTAAATAATATAGCCAGTCACCTGATGGGGGTGACTTCACTAACACTATATATGTTATATGTATACCCTTGTTGTGTCTTTCCTAGTACGCAATCCCAACCCCGTTTCCCCTTTTCTGTCTTACAGGTTTTTTCCTAAACTAGGATTAAAACACACCCTTTTACGTTAGATCACAATTTTGTGGTCTTTAAATTGCACGTGGGCAGGGCGCACCTTAGCGTGTGCGTACCACCCCGTGTAATTCTCAGGGTCCTGACGAAAACCATAGAATTTTTTGTGATGGTTGAAACATGTAGACCTTTTTATCATCTTACTCTGTAATTTTGCACATAGCACACTTCGCTATTTTTAATACATTACACTTCTTGAGACACCAAAGCCTTCCTAATTAGGCACAGGTGCCACACTGGTTTTATTGGGGTTCAGACGCTCAAGAATAAAGTCTTGAAGTGAGTAGTACTGGCCCTTTTTAATACATCTTTCACTGTAATTTTTAAGCACATATAAAAAACAAACAATAACCCGCTCCACTGTAGTCAGGTGTCGCAGCACACCCTATGGGCATTCGGCCTATGGGGTGGGACCCCGATGATGAAGCATGTCACCAACTAGGTTGGTGAGTGAGGGGTCTTCTCAAAGGACAAGCATTGTCCGGTAACGGGTTGGGGCACACTGTGCTAACCTTGACATCAACACTAGGAAGTGGCTAATTGCTATTTTTCTCTCCTATAGGGGTTACTCCTCCATTGTTGCTATCATTAATCCCGGGGACCAGGAGTTCCCACCTCACATAGTCTGTGTAATTTCCCTAACTCTCCCCTTTGTTAAACACATTTCCAGATTAACAAGAAATCGTAAATCTGGAAATGTATCTGAATGCTACGCCTCCCCAGGGGAGGCTTAGGGAGGAAGAACAAGGAGAAATGTATTAGTTGTTTTCCTCTTTCTATGCATGCAGCATTCTGCAGCACACGTAGAACGAGGAACTAGCCTCTAATGATTGTTTATGTACAGGAAGGTGTCCCTTCCTGCCCATAAACAATCCTTTAAATAAATGACTTTTACAAATTCTATGTGTACTAATGCAGCACACATGGAAGATGGAAAACACTATTTCTGATTGTTTATGTGCAGGAAGGGAACCCTTCCTGCACATAAACAATCATCCCCTTGATGCAGGCATCCTTGGTGTCAGCGTCAGCGCATGGCAGCAGTTTGTACGCCATAGCGGGGGTAAGCACAGAAATGCGACATATTGTTGTAAATATGTTGCATCCCTGTACTTCCAACTGACGCATCGAGGCGCAGCAAAATGATTTGCTGCACCGCGTTGCATTAGTTTATTTTAAATCTGCCCCTGTCTCTTCACTAATTAGTTGGGTACAAATGCTTTCAGTCAGGTAATGTGAAGTGTCTGTTGAATTTCACCTGGGATTTTTATGTGCCCACACTGACAAAAAAAACACACACACACACACACACACTTTTCTATGTTTTGAAGCCCTTAAAAAAATGCTGATTAGTTGGAAAGATTTTGCATTTATGTACCCCTAACAGTCCGTACTCCTCTCTTATCACTGTCCCTTAAGTCCCCCATGTCCTTTTATGATATAATGTGTTTTAAAAAGATGTCCCAGCGAAATTGAAAGGAAATCTGAAGCTCAACCGCCCCCCCTCCCCACCACCACCACCAATCACACTGCCCAAGCTACCCCCCTGCCCATTGGGTTTGGCAGAAACCCCTATCTGCTATCATTTGTAGACAAGGAGTAGCGCCAAAAACATGATGCCTCCTCGAGGCAGGCGTAATAGTGGAGCTCATTCTGAATGTCTCCACACTCTTCCAATTATTCATGTGTGCTGCACTGGCATTTATGCATGGCAGTCTAAAGTGTGCCAGCTGCTGGGGGAAAGAAAAGCACCACCATATCTAAGTAGATATGGCACTTTTTTTCTCCCTCCCTTTGGTTTCTGTGCTGTTCTGCCAAAAGTTAGTAAATTTACCCTAAACAAAGGGGAAAAGTTGCATAGTGCCTATAACAATTATTTCATTCCTTTGTTTTAATGAAGGCAGCTTTTTTTGGACAATTACAAAAAAATGTGTTGTATACAATTTCTAACTCTCACAAAGCACTCGGAGACATTTTGGTGAATGAGTTCCCTTTTAAAAACACTTTAATAAAAACAGATACACATCTAAAAAAACAATTTTTGGCGCACCTATGAACAGAAGGTGCTAAGCAGAAGATAGCATTGAGCCAAATAGCAAACCCAATCTGGGAATTTGTCTTTGTAGGGCACTCAGCAGCATCATGTATACATCTTCAGTTCAAAAGTACGACAGAAAGGAGAGCAGGACTGTACTCTACTGTACAGATCACACACCTCTTTCACATCGTGTGTGTCTTCTACATGTCCATAGTTGAGTTAGACAACAATGTTCGAGGGAGGAAAGTTTCCTTCGATCATCTGGGTGCCCAAACCCTTCTCCCCACCCCGGCAATGTTATTTGTATTTCCTTTCCTGTATTTGGGAATGAAAATAACCAATAGTTCTACCTCTATTGTTATTTTGGGTGCTAGACCTAAGGATGGAAGGATGGAATGAATAAAGAGGGGAGAAAGTAATCCGGACAGAGCTGGAACTCATTATCTATTCTTCTTAGTCAGGGCTAGGTCCAATTTAATTAGCAATTTTATTTTCAGGATCATGATGGACAAAACATATTATTCAGATATTGTATTTCTTTTGTGGTGAACACTGTGCGCTGTTACTTTGACTTGTGACTCTTTCCCTGCTGCCTGAGGTCCATTTTCGCGGCAGCATCGATGTTTCCAGCTGAAGTTGTGTTGTTTTGGATGGGCATTAGATACTGAAGCTATTTTTCATCTTACATTATTTCCTGAAAGGAAGCTGAGTTATGAGGATTTAATGTTCCCTGAACCTACCGGCTGCTTGAAGACTTGCTGTGCGTTTGAATTGCCTTGAGCTCTTGCTGGTTGACTATTTCCCACTAAGAGTTTGTGCTGTAACCAGGGCTACCTTTCTTGTGCCACGGTTGAGATTGGTTCTACTGGATAGTCACTGTATGTGCTCTTCATTTGAGTATTCAATGTTGGCAACATTAAACGTCCTGTTTTTCGTAGAGATATGATGCGATTTGAGGAGCGTCTTTACTTCCTGCCTTTGAAGTGTTGTATCCATTTCAACAGCCAGCCATTAAAGGTTCTATGAATTATCCTCGCTGGTTTTGGATTCTTCAGCTTTAATTGAGTCACTGGACCCATCTCTGGTTGCTCTACTCGTTGCTCTACTCATTGCCAAAGCGAACTCATAAGATAAGGCTCAGTCTCTATAGTTTATATACTCCAATCTTCTGCCGTGCCATTATTTTGAATCTTCAGTAGACTAATACATTTATTTCTATGGAGACCTCCTCCTCCCTTGGTCAGAAAGTACCTCTGCAAATATGTCTTCTCTTGGTAAGGACTCCACTACCCCTGCCTCCTCCAAACGCCAAAGGAAAGTACCTAATTCTCCTACTAAATCTCTATTACCTATAACGCTGGAGGATCCTATGGAGGAGATAAGCTTATGAAGCCTTTTGTGACTGACATCAATGCCACTCTTCAGAGGCTGGAAGAGAAGTGGTCTAACCTAGATTCGAGAGTGTCTGCGATGGAACAGAGGATCAGTGACACTCAGGATGTGATTCCTCAGGCTGTTGCTATTTCAAAGGTGATTGCCCTCCTCAAGATGCAAACTGAGGACTTCGAAAACCTGAAGGAGAGGAGGGATCTGATATGCTTGCCTTTTTAAAAATGCACATCACTAAGATTGTTGGTCTCAAGGATGGCACCACTGTCAATTTGCAACATGCCCACCGCATTGGCTCTAAACCTGGAGGTTCACCTTCTGCTTCATTCATAAATCGTCCTAGAGGGATAATCATTCTGTTTCTGAAGTACACAGAGTTGTTAATGGTTCTCTGAGCGGCAAAGCAGAGAAAGCAGATGTTATGTCTGGTCAAAAAGTTTTCTTCTCTCAGGATGTGGCCCGTTCCACTGCTGTGAGTCGCAAGGGATTCCTCTCCTTTCGCCCAGCTCTTCGATCTATGAACACTAGATATGGTCAGGTACATCCCTGTTTTTTTAAAGTCACTTACAGAGAACGGTCCTACAACTTTGATCGTCCTGAAGATCTAAGACAATTTGTATCCCACCATAAAGGAGAAGAAATGGACTCTGCAGGGTCTTAAGAATTGTCTCCTTTTATGTTTTTATGTTTTAACTTCTCTCATAAGGTTACCTACAAAGATCGCTCCTACTCCTTTTATTGCCCTGAGGATCTGCAATCGTTTATTATTATTATTTTTTTTGTCGTACGAGTGATGAGACGGACCTTAGAGGGTTCTGAGAGATGTCTCTTCCTGTTTTGTCTTAAGTTTTTTGAGTTATCCTTTTTTTTATTCTATTGTTCGGAAGACATTGTCTTCTATTGTTGCTGTTAGTTCAGACTTGTTGTTCCATTGTAGATTCTCGTAGTTTGTCCGTCTCTGGGAGGCCATTTCTCACCACTCCCTTTGTTTTTCTCCTTTGTCTTTCTCCACAGATGTTCTCCTTCCCGTACGGACTCCTTCCTCTGACATTTTTTTCCGCTTTACCATCCCAAGTCGCTCTTAAAGTTTACAGTTGTTTCCACTGTTTGGTAAGTGTCATACCCTCTATTGATCTCCCTGTTACGGTTGTTGGATTGCTCCTTTTATATCACATTCTGTTTTTATATTCTATGTAGTCCATTCCTCCTCCTGTGTCTTCCCCTCCTACCTTCCTATTTCATTCCTGCTGTTTATAGTTGTTTCCATTGTTTAGTAGGAGTTAGACTTTGCACCAGTTACCCTTTTTTTAGGTGTTGGATTGTTTCATTTATACATTCTATGTTTCTATATCCTATGTTGTTAGTCCCTCCTCTTGGGTTTTCTCACACTCGGCTACTTATTCTTTTGTGTTTTCCTGTGTATTGGTTCCTGTCGTTTCCTAGTGTATTCGCTGGATCTGTCATCTGTCTTTTCTTTGCAGCTGCCCGACTCCGCATTTTGCCCTTTTTTTCCTCTGGATCTGTATTCCGTCATTTTTTACTGTAGCTTTCTGGCTCCATGTCAACCTCTCTGCATATACCATATCTTCTCCCTCCCTTTCTTCTTTCCTTCTCTTTTCCTTATCTATTTCCCACTTTCTTTCTTATCTTCTTTGCGTTTTTACTCCATATTCTTTAAATTTCATCAGCATACTGTCTCTGATTACCTCCATCTTTTTCTTCTTTTTGTTCATTCCTATTTTACTATCCATTTTTCTGACTGGTTTCTACTGTTCATTTTCATGCATATTGTTTTACAAGTTTCCACATGTTTACATCTCAGTTTTATCAGTTTTAAAATGCATATGGTGTTGCTTGATGTTTTCTTCTTTTTAGCATGACTGATAAAGTTTGCATAGTTTCCTGGAACGTGAAAGGACTACGTAACCCTGTTAAGAAACAGAGGGTACCTACCCATTTATCTAGGCTGCACTGTAAAATTGCAATGGTTCAAGAGACTCATCTTACTGAAAATGACATTAATTCTCACAAAAAACAATGGGTAGGCCATGTTTATTGCTCCACGGCTAAGATCAGGAAAACTGGAGTGGTGATCCTATTTCATAAGTTTCGCCCTCTTGTTCCAGAGAAGGAGAAGAAGGATGTTGATGGTAGATGGCTCCTTTTACAACTCAATATTAATGGATCCCCTATTTCTCTTCTTACCATATACGGCCCCACTGAAGTTTATTCACACTTTTGTCAGACCATGTCACATACCCTTCATTCATCTCCTGACACTAATCTATTTGTGGGTGGGGATTGCACTCAGGTCATGGATCCCTTCACGGATCACAGGTCCACTGCTAGATATATTCCTAATAAAATGCAAAAAACCTTTACAAATACAATTCGTTCGAGAGGTTGGTGGATGCCCGGAGGATATTTCACCCGGACACCTTAGAATTCACTTTTTATTCCCCTACCCACAATTCTTCTTCTAGAACAGAATATTTTGTTTAGAATTCTCATCTCTTCCATAATTTAATCAATGCTCAAAATTGGTCCATCCTTATCTCTAACCATGGCCCCGTTTGTTCTGATTAATTTAGATCTTCCTTTCAAACCTTCTAAACCTCGCAGATTGTGTTTTAATAACTATTTAATTAAAGATCATACTTTTTTGGAATGTTTCAGAGAGTTTTTGTCAGATTTCTTTCTTAGGAATGTTAATCCTGATATACCTTTCCACACTATCTGTGATGCCTTCAAGGCGACAGCCAGAGGATTCAATATTGATTATGTTGAGGCTAAAAAGAAACAATGATCGCAGCTTCCTTATTAGCCTCCATTAAGCTTCTTGAACATGCCTACTTTTAGTCCAATAATGAAGATACTCTTAAGAAACTAGTCCACGCAAAATTGTGTTTCAATAGAAAATCGATGGCGGAAGCCTCTGTTGCATTACTTATAGTTCATTCTAAATTTGATGGTCGTTGCAACATAGCTGGTAAACTGCTCGCAAATTACTTGAAGGATAAATCCCAAAGATCTAAATTAATTAACATCATAGATGATAATGGTGTTAATCATTTCAAGGACGAAGAAATATTAAACTGTTTTACGGATTTCTATAAGAAACTCTACACTCCTGAAACTTCTCCTTCTGACACGGCACTAGACTCTTTTTTGAGGCGTTACCTCCTTGTTCTTCTTCTTCTCCTGACTGCTCTTTATTAGAAAATGACCTATCCCTTTCTGCACTTAGGTCAGCCCTCACTCAATTACCTAAGGATAAATTCCCCAGCCCAGACCGTTTTACTGCTGTGTTTTATTCTTTCTTCTCCCGGCCTCTTCTCCCTCATCTTTTATCTCTATTCCAATACTTTAATTCGCATAAGAAGGCTCGTGGACCCTTTCTTGAAGCCATGATCTGTTTATTTACAAAGAGGGACAAAGATCCTTCTTCTTGTGCTAATTACAGCCCTATTTCTCTAATTAATTTAGACTGTAAGATCTTTGCTAAGGTACTCGCTCTTCTTATTAATAATGTTATTCCTGACTTGATTGGATATGAACAGACAGGGTTTGTTAAAGGTAGAACGCTTGCGGATAATTCTAGAATTTTCTTAAATATTATACATCTTGCTTCTAAAAGCTCCTCCCCTGTTGCAGCTATCACCCTGGACACGCAGAAAGCTTTTGACCGCATTCATTGGCTTTTTATGATGCACACATTCAAGTGGCATGGTTTTGGTCCTGTTATTTTATCCTTTATCTGTTTGTTATAATCTTCCCCCTCCACTTCGGTTTTTGTTAATGGATTTCAATCCCCCTACTTTTCTCTTCAGCGAGGCACTCGCCAAGGCTGTCCTCTTTCACCTTTGCTTTTTATTCTATCTCTTGAACCTTTTCTTCATTCAGTTGGACATTCTTCTGCTGATCGGGGCTTTACACATAAATCGATTGAAATTAAGTTCACTGTGTATGCAGATGATATTCTGTTATGTCTCTCTGATCCTTCTACTTCTTTACCCACTTTCACAGATCTCTTATCTTCTGTCTGGAAATAAATTAAATTTTTCTAATTCTGAAGTCCTTCCATTAAATAAGTACTATCTAAGAAGTATGTTGAAAGGGACAGACTTCAAATGGAACACCAATTGCATTACATATCTGGGAATAAAATATTCCTCCTCAATTGCTAGAATGGTTCAACTTAACCTGGATGATGTTCTATCGAAGGTATCTGGCATGAGAAATGGTCTCCTTTATTCCTGTCTTGGTGGGGTAGGCTGGACACCGCCAAAATGTTGATGCTTCCAGTTATTAATTTTTATTTGTCCATGCTTCCAGTACGACTTCCTTTAAAATTCTATAAACTCATAATGGCATTTTGAGTTAATTCCTCTGGAATAACGGGAAAGCTTGTATATCTTTGTCTGCTTTATCTGCCTCCAAATATAAGGGTGGGGTTAATTTTCCCAACTTTCGTCAATACCATTTCTCCTTCTTACTTCCTCAGGTTTTGCCTTACTTTTTCCCCTCGGATGAGCCACCTGTATCGGTATGGTACAAATTGGAGAAATCCGTTATTCACCTACTTTCCTTCTCTTCATTAGCTAATTTCACTCACTCCCCTCGTTTGTTTAAGTCCCCCACTATTTCACAACTTTTAGCGATCTTTTCTTCGGTTCTCATAAAATCTTTTTCACCTCTACAGATATTCCTAGACTCTTCTAAATGGCATAATAAGTCCATTAACATTTTTTATTGTACCATGTTTTGGAAGGATCGCGTTGTTAAAGGGATTATCCAGGTTAAACACCTAATGCAGAATACGCATTTTATGTCTTTCAAGGAATTTCAATCTAAGTTTGACTTACCTGTTACTTCCCTCCTTAAGTTTGAATATCTAAGACTGATTTTATTTCAACTGTTTTCTCTTATATCAGACACTCCCCCATCTTCCTCTGACCCTCTGTTAGAACCATTACCTACTTCCCTTTCTGTCCGAGCCTCCGATATTTATAAATATCTCCATTTCTCTCTTTCCTCCCATCCCAAAAGCAAAATTGAACTTTTATGGGAAACGGACTTACAATGTCCTCTCTCTACACACACATGGAATTCCATTTGGGCTTGCTTACTTCACACCTCTTGTAATGCTAGCATCACTCAAACTCTTTATTAGTTTTACCAGAGATTATTTGTAACCCCATTATCTGTCTCTATATTTAGTTCTGGCCTATCCCCCAACTTTTAGTCCTGTAGGAATACTCCTGGCACATATCTACACTCCTTCTTCCTTTGCCCCCGCATTTCCCTCTTTTGGACAAAAATTTGTAAACCAATTGCCTCCATTTGCTCCTCCAACTTCCCTTTTGATAGCTATTCCGTTCATTTTTCTGGGTAGTAATTCCATACATTGGCTGGGCGCTCGTAAAATGGGCTCTTTTGTGGATTTGATACTTTCTATTGCTTTTCAAGTGATTACATCCAATTGGAAGGATGCCTCCAATGTTTCCTTTTCTGCTTGGTGGAATCTTTTGTGTTACCACACAGGCTCAATAGAGCCTCTGCAACTGCATCTCAGCAACATCTTCTAAAAGAAGCCTTTTGACCTCCACTTACTAATTACCTATCATCCTCTGCATTATGTACCAGAGATGGTAATTCTGTATTTCAGCCGCTGTATGTATTGGGTTCAATCCTTTCCACATTGTTCATATTTCACTGATAGTATACTGTTCTCTGAGATTTTATATTATTTATTAATGTAAAGTTGCATTAAGTTATTAGATAAGGTTGTTGATTCTTTTTAGCTTTCTTTTGAATTTTTCTTTCTTTTTCTCTCTTTCTCTTCTTCTTTCTTTTTTCTTTCATCCCTTCTAAAATGTAAAAAAAGCTAATCAATTTTGGTACACATTTGTTAAACTTTGTACATAACATTGGTTTTGGCTCTTTGTTTTTCCTGTATATTTCTTGTTACCCTCCGTACTTCTTTATGATTATTATTATTATTATTCTGCACCTTGCTCTTTACTTGTTTCAATAAAGCTCTTTAAACTCAAACTTTATTGTTCTACCACATCAATGACATGTGACTTACACCTTTTAGTTTTTACCTCTTTGAACAACACAGGGATTGTGCCTTTAACTTTGATGACCTATGTGGACCTTATGCAAGGATTCCTACAAAGTCCAAATGTATTTAAAAATAAGTTTGTACAGAGTAAACAAAAGTTTCGAAGTGAATTCAGAAGGGGCTTCAGACTCTCTTAGAAAGGCAAGTTTCCACAGCTTAAGCATACTCCCCAGGCTCCAAGAGGATTTAGATGCAGAAAAGATTAGGGCCCTATAAAGAAAAGTAGTATTCAGAAGTTGAATATTTTTGGTTTTGGCTTCATCAATAAACTTCACGTTCTCCAATGGACATATAAAATAAAATGTAGTGGTAGTTTTTGATATACATTCCTTGATGCAAATTCCTTGAGGGTGATGTCTTATTCAATACATGCAGGGAGTATAAGCAAATTATTTTCCTGGCACATGGAATATCTGCAAGATATGTTGTATATTAAAACCCTTATAGTAGTCTGATCAACTGAATATAATGAAGTCATGGGATCATGAAGAAGAGTTGCATAGCAAGGGTTCCATTAATCTCAATGTAAGCAAGGAAAATTAGCAATCTGACCGCTGGTTGGATAGTAAAATAAATCAATAATCAGTTTCAGTGGGCCTCTCAGGTCACTGGGCTCAGCTGCCACTGCACTTGGTGCACCACTGGTAGCTACACCTCTGATAAACTCAACTGTATAATCTAAACTGCAGAGTGGGAAAGTATGAATATGATAAATCACTTGTTCTACGTTTTTCTAATTTAAGGAGATTATCACTATACACAAGATCTTTCTGAATAGAAAACATGGAAGTAGAAGAGTTATGCCCTGAACCTTATTTGTTGTGGGTTAATAAGTTCTAGGAATTTCAAGGGAAAGACCCTAGTTACAGAAGACGGGAGTGGAGAGAGAGTACTACCTCCGAAGAATAGGTACCAACTACGCTCCCAGTTGGAGCTGCAGAAAAAGGATATATTGGTCCCACAGGGGAGAGGCATAGGGGGTGTAGAAGGGGCTGATACGGTGGTTCCACTGACTCATTTGAAAAAAAATAAAAAAGAAAGTAAGGAGAAAAATGCAAGAGTAGGGGAGTCTAAAAAACGCAAAGCTTTAAAAAATCTTGCCCCCTCCCTAAAACCTACTCCATCGCTAAAAACCTATTTTAAAATAATGGAGCAAGTCGCTATTTCTAAGGGGGGGAAGGCTTTGTCCCTTTCTTCCCCCACACAGAATACTCCTCACATTATCTTGGAAAATTGGTATTCTCCCTTAACCTCTGATCTAGATACTAAAGAGATGGCTTCCCCGGGGTCTGAGGCAGTTAATCTTCCAGTCTTACCTGCACCCCCCGCCCGATTCTAATCCAACATCCAGATAAAGATGTATTTCTAGCGCTAATACTGAGATTTGCACAGTAGTTTGCCCCCTATCCGACCTATGTTTAATATCCTCTACCGACGTGGGAGCAGGGGAAAGAATCAATCAAGAAGCTTTGGGGTCGAGTAGTGGGCATTCACAGTTAGAGATGCTTCTACTGTCCCTTAGAGGGGACCTGCTTTCCAAATTTGAAATCTCTGAGGCAAACCAGAAGGGAATACATCAGAAGTGTGAAAATCTGGAAACTAAACTGGATGACATCTGTAAGCGGAATGGGGCTCTGGAAGTTGAAGTTGCTACGCTCTCAGAAGTAGCTCAGGTGCATGCAAAGGATATAGCGGGTTGAAAGCCCAGAATAAGTCACTGCAAATGGACATTGAGAGGTTGGAGATTCATGTCAGAAGAAATAACTTAACATTTTTGAAGATCCCAGAGGGAGCTGAGAGCGGGGATGTTAAAACATTTGTCTGTAAACTTTTAAGAGAGGGGTTATTAAAAGATAGATCAGATATTGACCTTGAAAAGAAATTCAAAGGGCGCATAGAGATCCTTTCAGGCAACATCCAGAAAGGAAAGCTCCTAGAAACATTTTGGTTAATTTTCATACTTTTGCATTTAAAGAGCTGATACTGGGAAGAGCACTCACGGATACATCTCTCCAAATTGACTCTGTAAAATTTCTTATCCGTTCTGATGTGGGCAGGGATCACTGACATAATATCGACGACACAAATATCGAGATACACAAATATCGAGTCAAAAATATCGATTGACAAAATATCGACTCCCTATCTTCAAACAGGTAAGTACCAAAATATCGACTCCAAAATATCGACTTACAAAAATATAGACTGTCAAAATATCGATTTTTTTAAATGTCTTAAAATTAAGTTAAAACTAATATAGTAATAAATATATTTAATATAAACTTAGAAATAATTAATAAAAAAATGTCATTTTAATAAATAATTTATATAATTTAAAAAATTATATCACCAAAAATTACACACACACATATATATATATATATATATATATATATATATATATATATAAAAACATATTATTAAATAAACATATATAACATTTTAGAAAATGTTTAAAATGTATTGTTACAACTATAGTGAGTTCAACATTAGCAAAAGTGTTGGATAGCGTAGAGGTCAAATTTACTACTCCCACTCCAGTGGGTGCAACAGTAGGGAAAGCGCTGGATAGCGTAGAGGTTAAAATTACTATTCCCACTCCAGGGATGTATGACGTTACAACGCATACTTTTACAACGCCTACCATTACAACAAAACTTTTACAACGCAAAACTTTTACAACGCATACATTTACAACGCAAGATTTTACAACGCATATACCTTTACAACGCATACCATTACAACGTAAGTATTGGTAAGTATATAATAATTTTTTGAATATAAATTAATAAAAAATATTATAATATAATTTAATATAATTTAATTTTATTAAATAAATTTAATTTAAATGTAATTTTACTTTATTTTTACAAAGTACCCCTGTACCCCGAAAACCCAAAACTGACCCTGAACCCTAAAAATACCCCTTTACCCATAAACTGAAAACTGACCCTGAACACTAAAAATACCCCTTTACCCGAAAACTGACCCTGAACCCTAAAAATACCCCTTTACCCCAAAAACTGAAAACTGACCCTGAACGCTAAAAATACCCCTTTACCCAAAAACTGAAAACTGACCCTGAACGCTAAAAATACCCCTTTACCCAAAAACTGAAAACTGACCCTGAACCCTAAAAATACCCCTTTACCCCAAAAACTGAAAACTGACCCTGAACCCTAAAAATACCCCTTTACCCCAAAAACTGAAAACTGACCCTGAACCCTAAAAATACCCCTTTACCCCAAAAACTGAAAACTGACCCTGAACCCTAAAAATACCCCTTTACCCCAAAAACTGAAAACTGACCCTGAACCCTAAAAATACCCCTTTACCCCAAAAACTGAAAACTGACCCTGAACCCTAAAAATACCCCTTTACCCAAAAACTGAAAACTGACCCTGAACCCTAAAAATACCCCTTTACCCAAAAACTGAAAACTGACCCTGAACCCTAAAAATACCCCTTTACCTAAAAACAGAAAACTGACCCTGATCCCTAAAAATACCCCTTTACCCCAAAAACTGAAAACTGACCCTGAACCCTAAAAATACCCCTTTACCCCAAAAACTGAAAACTGACCCTGAACCCTAAAAATACCCCTTTACCCAAAAACTGAAAACTGACCCTGAACCCTAAAAATACCCCTTTACCCAAAATCCCAAACATATAACCTTTTAAAAATAATTATATACTTACTAATACTTACATTGTAATAGTATGCGTTGTAACGGTATCTGCGTTTTAAAAACATGCTTTGTAAATGTATGCGTTGTAAAAGTTTTTGCAATTTAAAAGTTTTGTTGTAATGGTAGTGCATAGTAAAAGTAGCGTTGTAAACGTTGCATACCCACTCCAGTGGGTGCAACAGTAGGGAAAGTGTTGGATAGCGTAGGGGTTAAAATTACTATTCCAACTTTAGAGAGTGCAATAGTAGGGAAAGTAAATACTTCACAAATATATATAAATAACATAAATATTAATACCAATTACAAATAATTAAAATATTAAAAAAGTGTATACAAATATTAAATATTTATTTATAAATACAAAATAAAATTATTTAATTATAAACATTGCCTACTCATACTAATTAATTACCTATTAACAATAAATTAATTTACAATTTAAAAATTAATAAATTATTTTCAATTACCAATTATATTTTAATTAATTACCAATTAATAATTAATTAACAATTAATTCTAAATAAATATCAATAAATAAATTAACATATTTAATAAATTATAATTAAATTACTTCCCACCCTATTCCCCTATAAACCCACAACCCGCTACAGAAAATAAATTACTAAAATTAAAATATATATCAATTAATCAATTATAATTCATTACCAATTATATTTTAATTAATTACCAATTAATAATTAATTAACAATTAATTCTAAATAAATATCAATACATAAATTAACATATTTAATTAATTATAATTAAATTACTTCCCACCCTATTCCCCTATAAACCCACAACCCGCTACAGAAAATAAATTACTAAAATTAAAATATTTATCAATTAATCAATTATAATTAATTACCAATTATATTTTAATTAATTACCAATTAATAATTAATTAACAATTAATTCTAAATAGATATTAATAAATAAATTAACATATTTAATTAATTAGAATTAAATTACTTCCCACCCTATTCCCCTATAAACCCACAACCCGCTACAGACTTATATTACACAAAAAATAAAAATTATTATTAACTTACCTTAAATTCGATATTTTTGTTGTCTATATTATGTCTAGTCGATATTATGTCCATTCTATATTTTTGATTCGATATTATGTCCATTCTATTCGATATTAATTTTCTCTAGTCGATATTTTTGTTGTCTATATTATGTCTAGTCGATATTATGTCCATTCTATATTTTTTACTCGATATTCTGTCCAGTCGAAATAAAAGACTCGATATTATGACTGTACACCGTGGGCAGAGTTTCAGCACAAAGACAATGGGAGCTGGGATCTAGAATGCCTGAGTTAAGGAGCCTGGGTGCACATGTCCAGATGAAGTTTCCCGCTTCATTGAAAGTGATGTGGAGGAATAAGTCTTATAATTTTATTTCCCCTCAAGAAGTGGACACATTTTTGATTCTGATGAAAGAGAATTTTCAGTAGATCTCTTGTTAAATAGGGCGGGTTAGGTCCGCACTTGAAATTTGGGACAAGTGATAAATAGGATCTTCATACCCCCCTTTATGTTATATGGTTATTAGGGTGAGAATAAAATAGGGAGTGGAAAAAAATAATAATATATATATATATAAAATATGCACTAAGCAAAAAGATCGTCACAGCACGTTAGGCAATATGTTGTCTGTAAGGGGGTAGGTCCTGGTGTCAGGTCAAGGAGGGTCCAAGGGGGGTCCTGATAGGCGACAAGATCGCCAAAGAAGAGAAGGGAGGGTTCCTCAGGGTGGGTGGTAGGGTGGCACGGGTGGGGGGTAAAAAAAAGGTAAAAAAATGAATCCTCATACAACTGTGGAGAGCTGTATAGAGCTGTGGAGAACAGAGAACTATAATGGCCGGGCTAGAACAGGATTTTGCTCCCCAAGATGAATAGCATTAATAACAAAATCAAGATAATTAGCTGGAATGTTAACGGGTTAAGAGATCGTAGAAAGATGTCTAGAGTGTGCGAGTTTTTGAATAATTCCAGGGCCCATATTTGCCTTCTTTAAGAAACCCACTTAGAAGCACAGGAGTGTAAGTTGGGGTTTGGAAGGCTTAGATGGGTCCAGGATCTACTCTGCTCTGAACAAAACGGTAATACTAGGGGAGTCGCAATGGTAATTAGAAGAAATGCAGGGATTAAAGTAGAGAAGGTTGAGACTGATCAATCTGGGAGGTGGATGGTGGCTTCACTATCAATGGGGTGTTCCCCATTTGTGTGTGCAGTTTATTATGGGCCTAATCAAGATGTCCCAGGGGCTCTCCTGAAACTAAAAACCAGTCTATCTGATATGGCAGCACCCATTATCTTAGGGGCAGATGTTAACTTGATCTTAGATGAATTTCTAGATCGCACTTCAAGGGTTAAATATACTCCCCCTTACAAATCACGTTTGGAGCTGAGAAATATCATCTAAGAGTTTAATTTGATGGATATCTGGAGAGCAAAAAACGGATGTGAAAGGGACTTTTCCTTCTACAGCCGGAAGTATGGACACCACTCCAGAATTGATTTTTTTTTACTTGATCGATCCCTTTTTCCAGCAGTCGACTACATTTCATACATTCCAGCCCTACTTTCTGATCATTCTGTCGTGGAGCAGGTTGTTAACTTACAGCAAAAAGAATGTCAGAGAAGGCGGACCCTTGATAGAACCCCATTACTGATGGTAAAGGTGGACCTGGTGGAACATGTAGAGGAATATTTCAGATATAATTGGGGCACCACAATAGATCAGGTGGTCTGGGAGGCCTTTAAGGCAGTTTTAAGAGGACCTTTGAGTAAAATGACGTTTAATAGAAATAAATCTAGGAGGAAGCTGGAGGAAGAGCACCTCTTTATGATTAAGCAAAAAAAGCAAGAGCTTCAGATGGTGTTGGCATGTAACCGGGATATAGTACCACGTTTACAATCTGAGTTGGATGGGCTGCGGGCAGAATTTCAAGCAAGCTTGGATAAGATTTTAAAAGAAAAGTGGGACGCCAGTAACCTTAAAAACTTCTCCTATGGCGAAAAATATGGCTCACTTCTTGCCTGGAGAACCAGGACAGATAGGGCGAGAAATCTAATTATAAGCCTACCTCAGAGTAGTACAGGAACCATCATATATGACGACGACCTTAATTAAAGCACATAGAAACACTTTATTATGTGCCTGGTTTCATGTATAATTACCTATCTGATCAGAAATTATACAAGTTTACACAATGCTTCTAAGTGATATTTTCTTACCAGTTATGTTTTGGAACTGGTCCAGTTTGAGAGTATATTTAATGACATTCGATTTATGAGCAGAAACTTATACAACTAAATCTAGTTTATTAGCTTTTAACTGATCCTGAAGATACAAATGCCAGTAGAATGAAAGTTTGATATTATCAAAGAGGGAAGAAAACTTGCAAGCTGGAGACAAAGATCACTCACTATTCAGAAAGGTAAATGATGTTGTAAGCATAGGTTCATGGCCAAATTTAACTGTGTTACCTCTCCCAGAAATTCACAAAGAGATTCCTGGCACACATATTGGATTTTAAAAGTGTGATTTCTTCACCATTAGTGTGGAGAAATCTGCAATCATAAATCCAACTCAAATGGTGGGAAAGTGCTGTTTCAAGGCGTGGTTTTCCTTGGAAATTTAGTAACATACAATTGCAGGCATTTCTAAACTCCCCTCTGTCCTCTTCCTACAGTGGAAATGTTCGGAGATTTATTCCTGTCTGGAAGCGGAAGGTGCTGTCCAAGTGACAGTAGTGCAACCCCAGGAAGGGAAGATATAGTAAGGGTACTCACGTGGGACCCAACTGGGAGCCCAGTGAGGGGAAGGAGAGTCTTGGTATAAGCTGTGTTCAGTGACCAGCGTTCATTTCCATAAAAACCACGATCTGTGTCCCAGATAATTAAGCACAGGTCAGCACAACAATGCATTTACATCTAAACATGATTCATTTTAGCAGCAATGATGACTGCAGGATGTAATCACAGACATGTACAGCCGCTACGTGTTGGAACAGGAGAACCGCGCGAGTCCGTCTCCTTTTGTCAAATAGCGGACACGTGCGGTTCTCCTGATTACATCCTGCAGACATCATTGCTGCTAAAACAAATCAAGTGTGTGGAGGGATGCTTTTAACAACAGGTCATTTAAGAGAGATTAGCCACCTGGAAGGGGGCAGGAATAGTTTGTCGGAACAAAGGACAATCGTCAAACTTCTTAGTTGACAATGAGATGCCAATTGTGCCTGAGCGGATATGCTTCCGTTCGTCACCACTGCATTCCTGGACTTTCTGGTTCCAGTTCTAGCAGGGGAAAAATCATTTTCTTTTCTCCTTAGAGCAGCGGGAGGCCTCATCTAAATAGGTGGGTTAATGGCTGTCAAAGTTTCCTGCGCCCCCTCGCTTAGGCAGCCATGAATAATTGTTAGCATATGTGGACCAGAGATCAGAGGAGTTCTTATATGGGCCTATGGTGATTGGTTATGGTGCCTAAAAATGCTAACTTGAAGTATACAAAGATGTGATGACTGGAGTGCTTACATTAATCTCAGACACTGGTAATTACTTGAGGCTGCATTCCAGTCCATAGGGGACCATGGAAATGCTCACTACATCTACTGCTGATATGCTTGCTTCTGACCAGCAATGGAAATCAATGTATGAGCAGAACAGAGTATGATAGGTTGAATGGCATGACTGAAATAAGGGCCTCCTTTCGCTCCAACACACCTGCTAATTTTCTGCTCTTAGTCTGCTGGCCATATAATAACTGTTCTATGTGTTGACACATGGCGTTGCTATACTTGTTTATTCTGTTTTCCTAGATAGACACAGGTTGACATTTATCCAGCCTATGGCAAGCTGAGGTTGTCAGTGAGCACCATTTTTTTTACTGATGTGATATATATACATGCTCTTTCTCTTCGACCATTCAAATTTAACCTTCAGAACTGCCTGCAAAAAACAAGGATGCCTTGGTGGGTATGTTTGCCCTTAAAAATGCACAATTTGTCCACACTTTAGAAAGTTTTCATGTAGGTGGGGAAAGAGAAAACACCTGCTCTCTACCTATCCATCCTGGAGTGGTTAGAACACAGTTGCTGTTTAAAATGTGCATGTGCTGCTATGGACACACCAGGTTCAAGGCATTTCCATTGCCATGAGTAGGTGAATAATATCTAATCTGCGAAGTAAACTGAAGGCAAGTGGTGAGAAGTGTTCATAAATTCATATTCTCAAAAACATCTCTGCGGTTTCATACAAGAAGAAGAAATAAAGAAAGAATATAAAAGTGACTTCTACCACAATTGTTAGTGTCTTCATAGTTTATACAATTAATTCTATTGGTTGCTTTGTGCAGATGTGTGTTTTAGCCAGATTTCTTTCCATAAAACAGTCCACACAATTTGTTTTCAGTCTGCGTCCAAAAGTTAACTTAGTAA
This sequence comes from Lissotriton helveticus, assembly GCF_964261635.1. Taxonomy (NCBI): domain Eukaryota; kingdom Metazoa; phylum Chordata; class Amphibia; order Caudata; family Salamandridae; genus Lissotriton; species Lissotriton helveticus. Next base: position 1,136,413,796 of record NC_136069.1, read on the forward strand.
TAGGTGGTGACCCTAATGTGGTCAAAATAATGAGGGACAGACTCCAGTGCTGCACCACAATAATAGTGGCAATCATCAGTCTCAGTGGGTTGTTCAACGCAGCTTTCTGAAAAAGGGCACAGTGTGCCAACTCCAATGCAAAACATGGAAAAAACTTTGCTGAGATAATGTCTTGCACACATTGTTGCAGAAATCTCTCAGGACAACCCCCTTCCACTCCTTCTGGTAAATCCACAAATCAGAAATAAATGCACTATGCCCTTCCATCCACCTTTCATGGGGTGCTCCAGTGTCTTGGAGTTTGCTGTCAGTCAGTGAAGGGTAGTTAGCAATTTCTTAAAAAAAAAAAAAAAAATATATATATATATATATATATATATATATATATATATATATATATATATATATATATATATATATATATATATATATTTTTACAGTTCAAGAAGGGCGGCACAACCGGATACTTTTTAAAGGTTATTTATTTCACCAACACCAACACTCCACCGACGCGTTTCAGCCTCACGGCTTTTCTCACGGTCAGCAAGTCCCTTTTTGCTTTCTCCTTTTATACTAGCCCACATGAGCCTCAAAGTGGCATTGTGGGATATGTAGTTTTAAAGCAAACTTAATTAAAAACAAAATAATGATAGGAAAAGGACTAGTGCGTTCTGTTTACAAAAGTATAGTACTTAACGTCCACAATATAATTCCACTTGAGGGTAACTTAAGATTCATTATTATCATATAAGTATGACTTATGTTTTTCAAAAGTTCACAGTCTTGTTTGAGGTGTCGGGTATAGTACCCTCGCGCCAATTTGGGTTACACTACAGTTCATTTTCACTCTAGATGTATGTGGAGATCTTCCCCAAAGTTCATTCCTCGCGGCTGTTTCGTGCGGAATTGAATGATCAAGCGAGATTCCATTTGTCGAAGGAGGCGCACTGTGTCTCCTCCTCTTTCAGATTTGTTCAACATTTTCAGTCCGTAGAAAGACATGGCTCGCCAATCCCCATTTTGGCATGCACTCACATGTTTAGCGGTGGCATACAGCATGTTTGAGTTTTTGACTGCTCGGATGTGTTCCAAAATTCTCTTTTTTAGCATGCATATGGTAGATCCTATATATTTCATGCCACATTTGCATTCGACCACATACACCACGTTTTTTGATGTGCAAGTGATGTATTGATTTATCGACATGTATTTGCCATCAGGTTCCATCACTCTCTTCATTTTTTTGCCTATTTTGCATGCTTTGCATGTTGCACAGGGTTTGAAGCCTATGTTTTGATCGGTCCACCATTTAGGCTGTTCTTTGCTCTGGAAATGACTCTTGACCAATAGGTTTTGAAGGGATGTGTTTTTCTTGTACGTGATAGATGGGAACTTGCCCACTAGTGGCCCAACATCTGGATCGCTGTTTATCAAATGCCAATATTTTTTCATTTTCTTGGCAATTAGCTCGCTTTCTTTGCTGTATGTAGTGATGAATCTAGGTGGATCTTTTTCTTGTTGTGGTTTTGGTTTTTCCACTAGCGTTTCTACTCTGCTGATTTTATCCACTTTGTTTTTGCAGTCTTTCAGGACATAATCCTTATATCCTCTCGCCTGGAATCTCATTTTGCTTTCAAGAATTTTCTTTTCGGCATCTTCTGGTTTGGAACAGTTTCTTTTGAGTCGTACAAACTCCCCATATGGAATGCTTTTCAGCAGTGGCTTAGGATGAAAGCTACTGCCATGGAGAATACTGTTTGTTGCTGTTTTCTTCCTAAACAGTGTGGTTTCCAGTTTATCATTTGAGATGTAGACTTTGGTATCCAGAAAGTCTATCTCCTTTTTGTTGGTTGAGCATGTAAATTGAAGACCTATTTCGTTCTGGTTCAGTTTGGTAAAGAATTTTCTGAATTGTTCATCACTTCCATTCCAGATCAGAAACAGGTCGTCGATATACCTGACCCATAGCACTATACGATCTATTTCTTCTGGGTCAGTGTTGTTCCATGCTATCATTTTCTCCCAGTATCCCATGGTGATGTTTGCATAATTGGGAGAAAATGAAATGCCCATGGCTGTGCCACACTCTTGCTTGTACAGATTGTTGTTGAAAAGAAACACGTTATTCGTGAGGCATAATTGTATCATTTGTAATAGCATCGTCGTATGTTCCAGTTCTTTTATGCTTCGCTGTTGCAAAAAATATTTGCAAGCTTTTAGACCTACATCATGCCGTATGGATGTGTACAGTGACACAACATCAATAGTCACTAGAAGATACCCTGGGTTCCATGAGGTGTCCATTATAATTCTTAGGAAGTCTCCAGTGTCTTTTAAATATGATGGCATGCTCTGTGCGATAGGAGCGAGGAAAGCATCAACGTACCTTGAGACCTTCTCATACAGTGAGTCACAGGAAGAGACGATCGGTCTCCCTGGCGGATTGATGAGTGTTTTGTGAATTTTAGGTAAGAAATAGACACACGGAGTGATGGGAAATTCCGTGGTCATATATTTCAACTCCTCCTCATTTATCAATCCATTGATATGCCAAGTTTTTAGTTGTGCGTGTAAGTCAGACGTCATTTTCAATATTGGATTATTTCTCAATTTGCTGTAGTGTTGAGATATATTCAACTGTCGTTCCGCCTCCAGAATATAATCACTTGTGTCCTGTATAACAATATTCCCCCCCTTATCGGCGGGTTTTATTGTTATGGTAGCATTACTCATCAGGTTTTGTATGGCTTTTCTTTCTTTGAGTGACATATTTTGTCGTTTGTTATCCTTTACTTTGATCAATTTATCGATTTCTTCTGACATAGCGTCTGCAAATAAATCAATTTTGTTTCCAGGTGATAGAACTGGGCAGAAACGAGATTTCTTTTTCAATCCAGTATTTTTACTTAGATTCGTTTGAATGTTTGAAAGTAAAAATACTGGATTGAAAAAGAAATCTCGTTTCTGCCCAGTTCTATCACCTGGAAACAAAATTGATTTATTTGCAGACGCTATGTCAGAAGAAATCGATAAATTGATCAAAGTAAAGGATAACAAACGACAAAATATGTCACTCAAAGAAAGAAAAGCCATACAAAACCTGATGAGTAATGCTACCATAACAATAAAACCCGCCGATAAAGGGGGGGAATATTGTTATACAGGACACAAGTGATTATATTCTGGAGGCGGAACGACAGTTGAATATATCTCAACACTACAGCAAATTGAGAAATAATCCAATATTGAAAATGACGTCTGACTTACACGCACAACTAAAAACTTGGCATATCAATGGATTGATAAATGAGGAGGAGTTGAAATATATGACCACGGAATTTCCCATCACTCCGTGTGTCTATTTCTTACCTAAAATTCACAAAACACTCATCAATCCGCCAGGGAGACCGATCGTCTCTTCCTGTGACTCACTGTATGAGAAGGTCTCAAGGTACGTTGATGCTTTCCTCGCTCCTATCGCACAGAGCATGCCATCATATTTAAAAGACACTGGAGACTTCCTAAGAATTATAATGGACACCTCATGGAACCCAGGGTATCTTCTAGTGACTATTGATGTTGTGTCACTGTACACATCCATACGGCATGATGTAGGTCTAAAAGCTTGCAAATATTTTTTGCAACAGCGAAGCATAAAAGAACTGGAACATACGACGATGCTATTACAAATGATACAATTATGCCTCACGAATAACGTGTTTCTTTTCAACAACAATCTGTACAAGCAAGAGTGTGGCACAGCCATGGGCATTTCATTTTCTCCCAATTATGCAAACATCACCATGGGATACTGGGAGAAAATGATAGCATGGAACAACACTGACCCAGAAGAAATAGATCGTATAGTGCTATGGGTCAGGTATATCGACGACCTGTTTCTGATCTGGAATGGAAGTGATGAACAATTCAGAAAATTCTTTACCAAACTGAACCAGAACGAAATAGGTCTTCAATTTACATGCTCAACCAACAAAAAGGAGATAGACTTTCTGGATACCAAAGTCTACATCTCAAATGATAAACTGGAAACCACACTGTTTAGGAAGAAAACAGCAACAAACAGTATTCTCCATGGCAGTAGCTTTCATCCTAAGCCACTGCTGAAAAGCATTCCATATGGGGAGTTTGTACGACTCAAAAGAAACTGTTCCAAACCAGAAGATGCCGAAAAGAAAATTCTTGAAAGCAAAATGAGATTCCAGGCGAGAGGATATAAGGATTATGTCCTGAAAGACTGCAAAAACAAAGTGGATAAAATCAGCAGAGTAGAAACGCTAGTGGAAAAACCAAAACCACAACAAGAAAAAGATCCACCTAGATTCATCACTACATACAGCAAAGAAAGCGAGCTAATTGCCAAGAAAATGAAAAAATATTGGCATTTGATAAACAGCGATCCAGATGTTGGGCCACTAGTGGGCAAGTTCCCATCTATCACGTACAAGAAAAACACATCCCTTCAAAACCTATTGGTCAAGAGTCATTTCCAGAGCAAAGAACAGCCTAAATGGTGGACCGATCAAAACATAGGCTTCAAACCCTGTGCAACATGCAAAGCATGCAAAATAGGCAAAAAAATGAAGAGAGTGATGGAACCTGATGGCAAATACATGTCGATAAATCAATACATCACTTGCACATCAAAAAACGTGGTGTATGTGGTCGAATGCAAATGTGGCATGAAATATATAGGATCTACCATATGCATGCTAAAAAAGAGAATTTTGGAACACATCCGAGCAGTCAAAAACTCAAACATGCTGTATGCCACCGCTAAACATGTGAGTGCATGCCAAAATGGGGATTGGCGAGCCATGTCTTTCTACGGACTGAAAATGTTGAACAAATCTGAAAGAGGAGGAGACACAGTGCGCCTCCTTCGACAAATGGAATCTCGCTTGATCATTCAATTCCGCACGAAACAGCCGCGAGGAATGAACTTTGGGGAAGATCTCCACATACATCTAGAGTGAAAATGAACTGTAGTGTAACCCAAATTGGCGCGAGGGTACTATACCCGACACCTCAAACAAGACTGTGAACTTTTGAAAAACATAAGTCATACTTATATGATAATAATGAATCTTAAGTTACCCTCAAGTGGAATTATATTGTGGACGTTAAGTACTATACTTTTGTAAACAGAACGCACTAGTCCTTTTCCTATCATTATTTTGTTTTTAATTAAGTTTGCTTTAAAACTACATATCCCACAATGCCACTTTGAGGCTCATGTGGGCTAGTATAAAAGGAGAAAGCAAAAAGGGACTTGCTGACCGTGAGAAAAGCCGTGAGGCTGAAACGCGTCGGTGGAGTGTTGGTGTTGGTGAAATAAATAACCTTTAAAAAGTATCCGGTTGTGCCGCCCTTCTTGAACTGTAAAATTAATACTGGGGCTTTGATCCAGCCCTTGGGTCGAGCACACACTGTCGAGCGCGCTCATGCTTGAAAGGATCGTTTTTGTCTAAAATATATATATATATATATATATATATATATATATATATATATATATATATATATATATACCTCTTTATTGATGGTTTTTATTAATGCAAATCAACAGGTAGGCTCTTAGCCCTGTAAATTGACAAGCAGATGCAACCACACATATCAATGTCTCAAAAAGGGTGCAACAAGCCATTACAAACTTGGACATCCCTCTTGATTCACCTGACGAGACATTCAGTTTATGGCAGTATACAACATACAACAAAACACAATACACCAAGAGTGTCAGAGAAAGTCCACATTGTCTCCCATCTGCCACCGGTGCACGGAGGGGTGAACCCTACCCCCAGCACCAGAAGAGATGAGAGTTTAGGCATATGGGATCCTAAGATGGATGAGCAAGAAGGCCAAAGCTCGCCTTCCACCAAACGCAAACTACAAGAGATCTAAACCCCCCTCATCTGGGCCTTAGGAGTGCTTCTGTGGTTCCTACACCCCCTGTAGAGGATGGCATCTACACATCAATCAAAGAAATGCAACACTCTAAGCCTAGGGAGATTGAAACATAGACATTGCAATTCAGATACATCATTAATTAGTGGTTGCCAAAGATGGGTGAATCTCTTTTCAGAGTGGAAAACATTGTGGGGCATGTGCTCCATACAAGAATCTGTCAAAGCCTATGAATCTAAGATGTAAGTAGAGGAGACTCGGTCTTCTTCCAAAAAAGTGCAATGAGTTGTTTGTTGCCCCAGTCAAATGGCAGATCAGTGTCCAGTCCACCTGAGTCATGCTGTCTAGGTTGGTGGGTTTAATCCCAAGGATCAGATTGCAGGTTCAGCTGGAAGGGGGGGAACCCTGTGTACCTTTAATATGCCCTTGGATTTCCTTACAATACATTTAGATCACAAGCAGGACTACCAGATGTGAAGGAACATCCCTGCAGCTGTATGACAATGCCAGCATGTCTTGGGCATTTTGTGGAACATGCAGGCAAGCCTAATGGGTGCCAAGTACCAATGTAACATGACCTTCAAGGCCAATTCCCTGTGGGGATTACTCTTGTGCATTTTAGGGGTGTCCCTCCAGAGACTGTCAAATCGTTTATCTGGGATTAGTTATTCCTGGTCACTCTCCCATTGTACCTGATACAGGTGCCTAATATGAGCCTTAGAGTCCTGAATAGTGGTGTAAGTTCATCAAATCAGCCCCTTGGTGCCCTCAAATGAAATAGAATGGAGTACTGGAGGGTGGGGATATGAGCGCATTTGATGGATGCAGTGCCCAGTGGGATAGCTGGCAGTACTAGAGATGGGGAGGCTTCCCAGACTCAGAAGTCTCATTTAAATTGCTCCAAGTATATGATTGGGGTGCCCTGGAAGAGGTCATTCAGAGACCTACAGTCTCCTCAGGTCTTATCAATAAACACTTTAGGGTCGAGGGCCAGGGAACAACCTGAGTTGTTTACCAAAGGACTGTTGGGTGAAGGGAAAGTTGTGAAGACCTTCCTAATGGCAAGGTGGTCCCATGTATCTAGCATGGTTTTCGTGGGTGTTGGTAAGTATGAGTTGTTATGGCGACCATGTTTTGGGAGCCAAAATAGGTCCCAAAACTACCTACATGCCATTGCTTGGTCCATGTGTAACCATAATATTGTGCTTTTCCGGACCACCCACTACGACACATATCAAAGATGGGCCATCCAATAATACTCCACCAAGTTGGGGCAAGTCAGGCCTCTCCGCAATATATGCAGCATCAGATGTTTTTTGGAAATGCAGGATTTCACACGGCCCAAATAAAAAACGCTTTCCAGGTTTGTGATATCATTTTCAGGGATGGGAATAGTCAGAGATTGGAACAGGTAAAGTTCTGTAGGCAGCACGTTCATTTTGGCCACATTGATAAGGCCCAACCAGGAGATGTACTGGGGTCTCCATCTACGTAGGTCCTATAGAATGTTGTGATGAAGAGCTGGCCAGTTGACCTTGATCCAACCATCCAGTTTGGGAGTTATGTTAAAACCAAGATAGCGAATAAACCGGGGGGTCCAGCGGAGGGGGGCAAAGACTGGTGGTGAGCAATAAGGTCTTCTAGTACAATGAGATGAGGGCCTGAAAGTTATCTTTATTAACGTTGAAGCCTGAAGCTCTTTCAAAAGCATCTAGCAGCTGAACCACCTCCGGTAGGGATTCTGAGGGGTTCGTCAAGGAGAGAAAGAGGTCATATGGGAAAGGATTCACTTTATAAATGCAGTTGACAAAGGCAATTTCAGAAGTCCTAGGTTACGCTCTAATCTTTTTAGCCAGTGGCTCCACAATGAGAATAAATAGGGGGGGGAGGGGGCATCCATCCTTGTACACCTGTCAGTCTTAATAGGGAGGTGCTTTGGCCATAGAAATGCAAAAAGGGTGGCGGAGACTTGTAAGCTGCCAGTTTCCTGGAGATAATCTTCCGCCCCAGTGCACTCTTACACAGTACCTCCTTTAGGAAGGCCCAACTCGTGAATGAAAGGCCTTTCCTGGATCCAACGAAAGAAGCAGAGAAGGTATGCTATGCTTATGTTTCATTTTCACCATGTGGACTAGGCGTTTCATGTTGTCAGCCCCTTGGCAGTTGAGGATGAAACCAGCTTGATAAGTTAGGCTCTGGAGCAGAACTTCAAGTCGATGCGTAAGAACTTTAATACAGAGTTTGGAGTTCCTATGTAAAAATTCAATAGGGCAATCAGAAGAGCGGCTGGTGGGATTCATCCCTTATGTAGGAATTAGCACAATTTCAGCTTAGCACATGGTAGGGGTGAGGCTTGTAGCTTGGCTAAATGTTTAAAATATTAGAGTGAGCTGGTCCAAGAACAGCTGCTGGAAAGTTTTATAAAATGAAACAAGGAGGCAGGCAGGCCCTTGTAATTTCCCCGTCAGCATTGCCTGGAGTGCCTTTCGGACTTCATCTTGTTTAATCACGGCCTCAAGGAGCTTTCAGAGGGGAGAAGTCATATAAGTGCAATTAAGCTTGTATTCCAGGAGTGTGTTCATCAGAAATGTGTTCATTACCCTGTTTGTGAAGGGATTGATAGAGCTTTTGAAACACCTATTGTTTCTCTGGTGTGATATAGGTCCCGAACCATTAAAGGTGTAATTTACGTGCCAAAAGTGTCCCAACCCTATCTCCCTTGTTGCGAAAGCTCTGCTTCAAATATTACAGTCAGCGCTCAGCAAGGCTTATTCTATTGGATTTGAGTTGGCTTTGTAATAGCGTAAGGTGCCTGAGGGCAACCTTGGAAGGGGTTTGTTTATCTTTTCACTCCAGTGCCTTTATTTCAGAGGCAAGGGTGTTTTCTAGAAGGCAAGTCTCTTGTGCTCTATCTATCTATCTATCTATCTATCTATCTATCTATCTATCTATCTATCTATCTATCTATCTATCTATCTATCTATCTATCTATCTATCTATCTATCTATCTATCTATCTATCTATCTATCTATCTATCTATCTATCTATCTATCTATCTATCTGTCTGTCTGTCTGTCTGTCTGTCTGTCTGTCTGTCTGTCTGTCTGTCTGTCTATCATCTATCTATCTATCTATCTATTCTATCTATCTATTTATCTATTGATCTATAGCGTGATGAGAAAGCCCCTATCATTGCCTTTAATACATCCCTGAGGTTGTGGGGTGAGAGATCGAGGTTGAGATTGGTAAGGAAATAGTCCCTGATAGCAGTGGCTAGGATATCCCTATTTACCTAGTTCCGCAGGATGTTAGATATGAGGTGCTAATGTGAAGATGCAGGCAGAGGGCCATGGCCACCTAAACAGGTAAATTCTCTGTGGGAGCAGTCTGAGATGGAGATATCCAAACTCTTCTGGATGCACCAGCCCAAGGATAAAGTGAGTTATTAATAAATAGCAGATTGTAGAATAAGAGGAGTGGACATGCAAGTAAAAGGAGTAGTCCCTTAGACCTGCAGGTGGCACCATACATCAACCAATCATATTACTGTTGTTGTAATACTTTATTCGAAATAATATTTCATAAAAGTACAAACATTCAAATATACAAAGATACCTAAGACAATATTACGAGTATTACAATTCCATTACATTTATGATATCATTTGCTAAAAACTAATAAAAAATAAAGGGGGAACATTAATAAAAAGGATCATTTCTTAATAGTAGTGATCAAACATTGGGAAGCAGTTTGGACCTGGTATACCAAGCATTTACCAAGTATTTGGCGACCCCACAAACAATATACAAAGAAGAAGTGTTGGTTAAAATAATACGTAGGGCTGATCTGTGGTCCCTAACTCCTAGTTCCCTACAAACAGGTTTCAACCATTTTGCTCTAGCCTGTTTGTATGCAATACATGCAAACAAAAAATGGCCAAGAGATTCTTTCGGACATGAACAACCTGGGCATTTTAAGTCAGACTCCCTCCTGTCCTTCCACCCTTCCTTGAATGTGTTGAGGGGGAGGGTGCCGTATCTTAATTTCAGAAACAAGGTTCTATCACGGGGAGTCTGAATAAAGTCCCAAAATTGCTCTAACTTCCTGAAGGGCTTATGTTCAAGGAAGTTATTCGTCAGGGGACCCCATTTTGGGTTCTTTAGTTCCTTTGCCTCAACCCAATCCCAATAAAGTTTTTTAACGGTTTGTTTTGAAGGGGGGGTTTGAGAGGACCAAGATTCACCCAGACCTATAGATACCACCAACTTCTTTAAATTGTTAAGCCATTTGATTTTGTTGGCTACATTCAGACTAATTAGCTCATCCAACACTAAAGCATAATTAACTAGTTCGGGGGTCCTTCTAAGGCGCACCCAAAATAACAAAGGGCGAATTTGAACTACATCAGAGATCGATCTATGGCCCATGTCAAAGAATAATGGTTTCAAAGGGGTCGAAGAAGGCAGCGAGACTATGTCTCTTATAAACTTGTTTTCAGCCACTACCAATGCTTTAGTGTTCTCCGCACCCCAAAGTTCAGAGCCATATACTGCCGATGCTAGAGCTTTCCCCTCATAAACTGGCAGGGCAGGGGCTATAGGTCATATTACTGCTATTTCCTTTTTGAGGAGGGCTGACATCACCACTGTTACCTGATAAGAGTTGTGGTTCCTCACCTGAGTCGGATCCTATACTAGGTTGAAGTAGCCACCTTTTATGATGTCCCCCCTGGCATCTTTCAGTTGTTCTTTGCATAGAAGTATAAAAAGGTATCTTAGCGGAGTTGGGTACATATATGCTTAGTAGTGTTAAGAGAGTACCCACCCTTTGGAGATGCAGCTTAATGAAACACTTTTTCTGACCTATGTGGGATTTGCACAAAATGGCTACTCATCTTTTTCTCATGGTAGAGTTTCAGTATTGGTGAGGGTTTCTTGGGTGTTGCATGCGTAAGTCATCCTTCATGAGAAGATGCGTTTCCTGCAAGAAGATTATGGGCTCATGTCAGGAAAGGTATCTCCATGTGGGTGTTTATTATGGGAGTTGAACCCTCATGCGTTTATGGAAAGGAGTAGTTTAAAAGAGTGTGGGTCTCCCATCTTCAAGACTAAAATCGGACATGTGCGGCCACAAGGAGTTCCTCACCTGTACACCCTGGACCTTCCTGCCTTTGAACCTCCCACTGAGCAAAGCGAACCATGACAATAACAGGAAAGGGGTAAACAAATGCCCAACAAGGCTAAGTTCAACATCCCCAATTGACTCATGTGGGGGTTGAACCCATACCAACCATCCGGAGGGGTGGCGCTCATAAGGTGAGTATGTTGTGTGGGGGGAAAGTGGTCCTCAGGAAGTTGTGAAGAAACAAGAAGATAGAGAATGAGATCACAGAGCATAAAGAGTACAATATTGTCCCACAGCCACTGCTCCACTTCACGATCTTATACATAGCCCAAATCAGAAATGCTACAGTGCAGCAAAACCAAGCTGCTTAAGAGTAAGTTGGGATTATTCTGGCTGTGGGGATTGATTACAATGTTTAAGGTTCTGACTTCATGTTTTTGTAGTTGAGAAATTACACCGAGCATGTTCGCGGAGTGCTTGAAGCATTATTGTTGGAGTTCACCTAAAGGAGCAGTATGCATAATTCATTCTTTATCGTTGAAGAAGTGTAACCAGGTAAGTATATTCAGGGTGTTCTTGATGTAGGATGTGCTTAACATTGTTCTGTGTGCCCGACTAATCCATAGAGGGGTGTGTCTGGCTGACCTCTAATCGTCTGGAGCAGTTCCTGAATAAAGCTTGTAATGTTAGCCCCCTCTGCTCCGTGTTGTATTCCCCAAATGTGAATGTTATTACACTGGCTCCTATTTTCAAGATCTTCTTGTTTCACATGTAGGTTGATTTGTTGGTCTTTCAGAGTTCGTATCCATTGTCAGAGCATCTCTTGTTCTCTCAGCAGAGTGTCCAGAGAATGAGCAATGTCATCCACTCTGTTGCCCAATTCAGTGACTTATTTGTGAACTTTGTGGATTCAGGATCCAAATTCTGTTTTGAGAGAGGTGATCTTGGAGTGTATTTCCCTAAGGAAGCTGTACATGTACTGCTCAGGGATGTGCTACTCAGAAAGGAATTTGCATCGGTTCTACTGGCAAGCACCTTAGGCCCTCTTCCAAGGGTGCAGGACTGGAGTGGCACCACTTGGCAGGGTAGACTCACAGGTGGCAGAGTCCAGGTGCAGATGCACAGTTGTCCCTGAGAACTACAGATCAGGAGGGCAGCCAATTAGCCTTTGGAGGCACTCTGGGCTCTTGGTTCAAGAGATGTAGGTTCAGTCCTTCTCACCTAGGCAAGAAGGCAGCAGGCAGCAGGTGAGCATGGCATGGCAGCAGCTCCTTGAGAGCAGCAGTCCAACAAAGTAGCATTCCCTTCAGCAGGACAGTAGTCATTCTTCATGGCAGAGTATCCACAGGTTCAGAAGTGAACTGGAGAGTTAGTTCCTGAGGTCTGCTTTTTATACCCTGTTGCCCTGATTCTGGAAGGAGGGAAACATTTCTATACAGTGCCTTTGTAGTGCATGGGTTTCCGTACCTCCCCTCCTCTGACTCCAAGCTGGCTGAAGTGACAATGCAGAGACTTTAGGCCATTTGTGTGAAGACAGAACACAACCTATTCAAGTGTGAGGCTTGGCATAGATCCTCCCTCCCATCCTGCCAGTGTTAGCCCCACTGGTCACAACTCAGCTCCCATTGTGTGTGACCTTCTAGGAGGAATACACAAAACCCAGCTCCTAACTACACCCAGTCATGTGATCAGAGACAGGCTTCAGGCACCAAATGTCTAAGGCAGGAAAATCCCAACTTCCTAAAAGGGGCCTTTTCAGGCTTGTAATTAAAAATCTGACTTGAGTTAGGATTTTAAATTAGGATTCCAGAGACACCAAGCATGACCAGTTATCTCTTCCCATTCGGAAATTACACATATAAAATGTAAAAGAGCAACTCCAATGTTATACTATGTGAGAGATAGGCCTTGCAGCAGTGATAAACATATTTATGAGCTTTCACTACTAGGACAAGTAAACTTAAAAGTATATGTCTTACCTTTTACATATATTGCACCATACCCTCTGTGCTGTCCAGGGCCTACCCTATGGATGGTGTATATGTATTGAAGAGGAAGGTTTGGGCCTGGCAAAAGTTTTTTTTCCCAGGTTGAAATGGCAGTTTAAACTGCACACACAGGCTCTGCAGTGGCATGCTGTAGACATGTTTAAAGGGCTGCTTAAGTGAGCGGCACAATCAGTGCTGCAGCCCCACTGGTATATTAGCAAACAACAAGGGGTTGGCTCTATTCAGTAAGGCTGAGCCCTCAATATAATAAACACAACAAAGATGCCAATACTGAAGCAAAAAATTAATCACTATCTTTCAGTGTGCTTCCTTAACCTGAAACCAGATTCAAGCAAGGGAAATTGACTCTTCAATAGCTTTTTATTTTAAAGTTACTTTTGTGCATTTAGCAAAATCAATACATAGTACAATAGCACTCATTTTTAAATACAAATAAATAATAGAATTACTACGCATACATTCAAACAATCATTCAAGAAACCACACATATCACAGACGACCAGTAACAATTCATTCATTTAAACCACAGAAAAGGAAAATTAATAAATAGTAACAAAAGAAAGAAGAAAAGAACAGAAAAGCCGAAGCCTACAAAAATTTTTCAAACAAAGTACAAAATCAATAAAAAACTGTACATTCCTATGTGTCAAAGTATTTGCTTTCTCATTCATTAACACTTGTATTGTCCGGTAATGTACATGAGACTGGATCCCAGGTTGGATTTTTTGAAACACCTGGATATCCAAGTAGACTGAGGTGGCTGGGCCTACGCGTTTCGAATCCCTTCTGAAGTCGCAAGAGGGATTCTCATCAGGGCCAGTGAAAAGAATCGGGTTCAAGGTGGGAGCGGTCGCTTTACAATGAAAGAGGGAGTGGACCTTTGAGTGTCCTGGCCTTAAAGAGTTCTGTTGACGTGCCTCTTGGCTGTCGGGTGGATTGGGCTGTGTTTCTTGGGTGTTAACTTGCCGCTATACGTGGTGCCGGTTATAATCGTTTAAGTAGCGTCTGCCATCTCTTGTTCTTAAATTTTTGAATGTAACACCAGAGTAGGCGTGTAAAAACAGGCTGTGAGGTCTATCGCGTCTGCTTCTTAGAGATTCCAGGTCTCACAGCGGTCCTTGATTACTTTAATACCTTAGGCAAGCAGCAGTCGAGTTCGAAGGCGGCGTTCCTTGGGGCGCTGATTACTCGCGCATGCGCGTCTCACTGTCGGGATTCAGCATAACGCAGCCCCACTGGTAGCATCAGGCCCTGGATACATACAGTATCACTTTACTAAGAACATATAATATAAATAAATTAAATATGCCAATTAGGCCAACGCGGCCATGCTTAGATGAGAGAGCAAATGCCTTTTGGCTCTGGTTAGCATTGGTACAGGGCTCAGAGTCCTAAGTCCAGCAAAAACAAGGTCAGAAAAATGGAGGACGATGTCAAAATGTTGGGGGGAAGACCACCCTAAGACTGACAGGTATAACACCCTTGATGAGTTGCGTCCCCAAATGTCAGCTACAAAGCTGTCCTTCTGCTTTTTCCCTTGACCATATTGCTGCCAGTATCAGTGCAAAAGGTCTAGTGATTCAGGGGCGAGGGTGTCAGGGTTCACCATGAGGGGCTCATTTCTTGACATTGGTCCTCTTACAGTGCAGGTCAGGGCTTCAGCAGAGCCGAGGCATCACACAGCAGACATTGCAGGGAACTGGAGGGCTTGAGTTCAAGCAAAAAGTCTATCTAGAGAAAGGAGATTCATCATGCCCCTCAAACCAAAGACAAACCCGTGGGCATAGTAGCCATGCCAGAATGATGTGTGTATGCCCTTTTGACCAGCAATCAGCGGCTGAGAGGATAGGCTTGACAGTATGAAGGGTGTTGTTGTGTGTTATGAGCAGTGATGGGTCTCAGGGCCCTTTCAAAGCACCTACGTTGTCCCAGGGGGATTTCAACAGAGGCTTAGTTGGATCCTTCCAGCGTTAATCATCGGACCACACAGACTCTGGTGTACTTACGGGCTCATGAGGAGGTGAGGGTAGTGGGGTATATGTGTAGTGCTAGTCCCCACTGACATGGACACACTACACATGAGTTAAAGCTTTACCCCTTGATGCATTGTGTTTTTCTCCTGGGGGGTGCAAGCACTTGCTTCCATGCCCCATGCTGATGACACCACGGGCCAATGGCACGGGTGAGTAGTGGTATGAGGGTTCCATCTTGCATAGTGCTAAGCTGGAATGTGTGTAGTGTTGGGCTACCAAGGGCCCCTCCCACTAATTCTGTTGGTGAGCAGGGCCTTGGTCAGGTCAAGTGTGTCTCGCCATCAAAGGTGGTCTTCAAAGGTGGTCTGGCTAGCCAGGCGCCAATCCACAGGCAGGGTCCCTGGGGTCTTGATGTTACTCCTCAGTTCCGGTCACACCAAAGAGCTTAGAGTGCTGTGAGGTGCTGCTTTGCCCGGCTTCAAACCTCTAAGCGGCCTGTTGCAGGTTGGGCAGGCTCCGCGGAGCAAAGTAGCAAAATGGCAACCGGGGCATCTCTGCCCTCTCGGCCGTGGCTGCTGTACACGGGATTCACCAAGATCCCCACTCTTGTGGTGGGATAATGTACCCGCAAGGTCGGGTGGGCCCCCGGATGTCTGAGCTGCCCCAAAAGGTGAGCAGTGCCCGATTTGGGGTGTTACATATAGCAGGAAGGTTGGTGTGGACAGACCTGGGGATCCTGAGTCCTAATCCATTCGCGGGTAGGCCACATCCCCCATTAGCAATTTTTTTCTGTGTCCTCCAGTTCAGAAATGCAGCTTTTGACTTTTGTGACTATTGCTACTACCTTTCTAAGATATTGGTGCAAGAAAGCCACATCAGATCCACCTCAACAGCCTTTATTACTTGTTGTAAACAAGATGACTGGATCATGTGAATGATAATATCCATGAAGGAGGAGGAACCTACCTGCCTATCTCCTGAGCCATCCAGTACAAATGTGCCTGCTAACATCACTCTGGTTGTTGTTTTGTGTTTGGCAATTCTGTTGAGTTTCCCTTGTTGAGGCAGGAGGCCCTTTTTGTCTTTAGCCATGATCTAAGCTGTGAACTATATTTTTAGTCTTGGTCTCAATCACCAAGCTCGGGAAATAGTGGGCCTCCAAGAGAGCCATTACTACAGTTCTCCTGCATGTGGTAAATGGGAATGGGTACATCTTCCAACTGATACATGCAGTTCTCCTATATTATATATATCAGACTCTTAAACATAGCTTCTTATATTGATTGCATGAATGGGAGGAGGGAATCATACAACCCAGGACCACAAAGCATTCAGCGGTAATGCAGCCAACACATCCATACTTAGCCAGGGTGCCACCACTAGGTCGCACAAGACCACAGTCTCTTCCATCAAGATCTGTCCATTGCCAGGTGGCAGTCTCTACTCTCCATGCCCTCTGCAGGTGATAGGTAAAGCAGGGAGTGGCTCAGACTGCCAGGGGGTCAGAGCCCCAATCATGGCCCTCCGTCTACACATGCTTGTGCACTCTCAGGCCTCTGCTGCCATTTTGCTGAGAGCTGCGGGCTCTCATACCTGGTCACACACAGCACCATAGTCTCTCTTCATTCCACTAAAGGAAGCGAGGAAGGGGGTCCACCATGGCCAATTGCCCAACTTCCCCAACCCATTGCTTCAGTTAACGGAATACAATCTCCTGCAGCACTCTAAGCCTGACTGCCAATGCATTTGTTGCCCACACCCCAATAAATTTAGACAAAGGAGATAACTGGGCTCCGAGATCTTTTCAAACAGTATCCCATCAAGTACATCAGTTGATGCATTGACTTTGGTAACCAAGTAGCATAAGACATTATCCTCAGCTGGTACTTCCTTTACCCCTCCTAATAATAAAGAAAACTTATTAAGCAAAATGATTTTCTAAGAAGTCAATTAGCCAGAGAATAAAAGGCGTATGCAGTGAATAGAAAAGGCATAAACACTCCAAACATTGTCTTTTCACGCAGACTGTGAAGGAAGGGTGCACATAAACATTTACAAAGCAAAGACCGATTTTTTTGGTTCCAACACTAACCAGGACAAAACTAGACGAAAAATAACTCTCCAATCTGCTCATATAAGATATGGAACAACCTAAAGAAAAAACATCAAATTCTAACAGCTGCTCTGAAATGTCCAAAATTCACTCTGAAACAAATACAGCAAACAGGCTGTCACGACAAATAAATTAAATGACCATCTCTAACGGTAAAAATTCAGCATAAATATAAAACTAGATGACCAAAATGTGAACTCATCACCCTATAAGGTCTCTCTATAAGGCAATCACCAACCCAAAATCTTGAGCACAAATACAAAAACGTTTCTTTACCACACAAAAAATGGTCTAAAGCTGAACACATCCTGGCTTTTCATTGTTGTTGCAATTCTTGCGAAGGGTACTGTTCATATCTCCATAAACACCAGACAAGATAAGCCACTTTTGAAAAAAATAACTGGTAGTTCCCCTGCATACCCAATTAAAGAACTACCACCAGTCTGACCATACGTAGGCAAATTACAGAAAAACGGTGAAGCTAACAAAAAAGAAAAACAAACTAGCATACAGTGCCATGAAAGGTCACCTCCATTGTGGTGTCAGGCCAATCCATAGCACAGAAACAGCATCCTTGCAGATAGTTGATAATGCTTTCTGTTTCTTAGACTGCAAAGATCTGTCTCTTTGACATATTGGATCTCTCTGAGAACATAGATCTCACCATTAACCATAATGATGGCATACTACAAGTGTTCATACTCATTCCGTTGCTGCTCTACTTATGCATGGAACAAACCTTAGTACTGACTGCTACCCATATGCTGGAGATACTCAGCTCTACCTTAAAATTAAATTTTGTGAAATTGTATATTTTTTAACATTTTCAGAATTCAATCAAATACTGAATTTCTAAAGACAAACTCAGTCCCAACTATGACAAGGCAGACTTTTTGCTGATATCACACTATGAGAACAACACAATGACTCAGCCCTATCTAACATACCTAACTCCTCTAGGACTCTCACACCTTCTTTAGAGTTTGGGTGGATAAAGGGCATCTGGCAAAAGTGGCATATTTCCAGTCTGTCATGTTAAGAAGTGCATTGATATCAATGGCACACTAAATGCATCAAACAAGACATTCACCACTTTTTGGAGAATGCCCTACACCTACATACTCTAAATGAGTACTACATCTGGATGACCATATCAAGAATATTGGGAAAGAGGCCAACATCAAATATGGATGTTAAGAAAACTGAAACAATTCATCACAAAGAAGGTCCTTAACATGTTAAGGATTTGATCCTCAATACAGTTTATTACAGAAACAAACTCCTAATTGGTCTTCGATTGAGACAGACATCAGACAAAGTAGTCTTTCAGTCTAAAAGCCCTGAAACAATAGACCCTTAAACAAGCTTTCACCACAGCCAACCTTAACACAATCAGTGCTGCAGCAATTCCCCCTCTGTGCTGCTTCTGATTTATTCCCATTATTCATGACGAGCTGAGCTCGTGATGAGCATCGAAGGGGTTAAACTCTGAAATTCTCTACAGCCCTTCGTGGGGAAAGTTCCAATGTCCCCAGTTTATGGTCTGAAATTGTCAAACCATTAAAGTATTTTTGGAAACCAAACTTTGTACTAATAGCTTAGTTTGTAACATTCTGATTTGGAGTGGGTCTTAATCTGTCTTACCTCATGAATAGTAATGAGGTAGGTCACAAATTGTGACTTACTCTGATTGGTGGTCATCACAGGATGGTGGCCTACCAAGGTTAGACTCCACCCATGTCTGTGATCATCTTTTAATATTCTTTTTATTTTAAATGCTGCCCCTTCCCAATAAAGGAAATAGGGCTTCATTTTAAAATGTTTTCTTTCTTTAAACGTTTGTTTCAGAGTTTCCTACTCTCCAAAGCATTTATTTGTATTCCTTCACAAAGAGGCAGGGGTCACACGTGGCCCCCTTCCCTTTTATGAATGGCTTACCTTCCCAACTCAGGAGTCTGTCATTTTTCAATGTTTGGCAGCAGGATTTCAGTTGGAAAAAATATAGATATGTATCATATCGATTTGGTATTTGGAGGGAATGCTTACAACACACCCTTTTCAAATAGCGAATCTTTGAGGGGTTGCAGTCCCATTTTAGGAGAGGTAAATGTTTACTGACTCCTATAATGTGATTGTTATATAGCAAAAGCCTAATTTGCTGTTACAAAATACGAATCAGAGTGTTCTCCAACATAAAATAGGTCTGTCCCTATGGCAAGAACTCTGAACAAATATAGAGAAGTACACATAAACATGTCAATGAAAGAAGTCTGTATGTGGTAAAAATAAGTATCTTAACCACGCCTGACACAATAGCACCCTGTAAGATGTATAGAATTATGGGCATTACTTCATAAACTGGACAATGGATTGTGATCTACTTTGTTCTTAAAAATCTGTACATTTTTCAAAAAACGATTTACTGTCTCAGTTCAATGCAGTATGAATCCATGGCCTTTTCTCAGTACTTGATAATGTTTAGTATTATTCCTTTGCCGTCCGTTTGTTAAAGTCGATCAAATCTCTTGATTTTTCTTCAATGTAACTATAACTAAGATGTGTAAAGAGATCCGAGACCTTAAGATCTGATCCACATTACATACATTTATGCAATAACATTTTTAAAGAACCTAAGGAAATTTTTAGATCGAATTTGTCTGGCTTGAAGATAAATGCAAATGTACTTTCGTGAGGCACTGCTTTTTCCTTTCCCAGCAGCAGGTAAAAAGATTCTTAGAAAATTATTTCAGAAAAAAACATTCTGTTAAACAAAGGATTTCGAAGGATTTCAATTTGAGTTACAAAAGAAATAAAGGCATGAAGGATGACCCTGTTAATCAGAATGGTTTAACAAATACATAGACGACTACGGCGATCTAGAACAAATCAATGTCAGTCACTTGCAAACATTTCCTGTTGCTACGGTGTTGAGAAGGACAAGCAAATACAGCGCGGTTTCCATATCCAACACAGATATGGAGACGAGCAGCGTGCAGCATGAAAGACAAACACACCCACAAGCAATACACACAGCAGTCATTATTACTTAACATACCCTTTGCCGGATTTGATAGAGGTTGTGGGTGAGTAGGTCTCTCATTGATTCTTCTTCTTCTGGTGAGAGCCTTTTAACTTTCTGATGTCTATAACTCCTGCAAATGCAGCAGAAAAGCAAATATTAGCACACTGTCTCTGGACTGAATTGAAAATTGACTTTTATTGATGTCGAAAAAAAGAGCCAAAGCCGAGTGAGAAGTGTCAGTGGAAAGAGAAACGACACCTACTACTGCTAAAAAAGGACTACTACCACTACTTAAAAATAATACTAATATAAGCATTATTATTAAGGCTTCCAGTTTTCCGTTTTCACAGATTTTTACAGATAAAATATAGACAGAAAACAGTCTATTGCCTGTCTGTATTTATTTTTAAGTGCGGAAAAATACAGAAAATGGTACTTGTTGTAAGTGACTATCGTTGTTTTTCTTCATGAATTCCAGACTAACTGCTAAGCAGAGAGGTACCATGGGGATTTAGAAAACAGGATAAGATTTCCTTAAATACAGACATATGTTAGCAGATATTTGTATATAAATGCTAATTTTTACCTGTCGTTATAGTTGTTTATTATATTTGGAAGTTTAATTTACTAAAACGAGACAGGCACCAAAGTATGAGTGCATTTTTATCAGTTAAATAAATGTGGAAATATGCCATTCTACGACTCCTTTTATTCTCACAACATAAAATAAATATGGATAAATACCAATAAAATGTCCCAAAAATAAATATGAATAAATATAGATGGAAATGTTACACAAATAAATACCATAAAACCTGGAGCCTTAATTATTATTAACTACTGACATTACCAATTCTTCGACTACTTCGATAACAACTACCAGGAGTAATAAGAAAGAGAAAAAAAAGAACTATCGAAAGTGTTAAACTATAAAAGGAAAAAACATAAAAATACTAAACACAATTATATCAATGCTACTACTACGATTTACTACTGCTAGAAATGTGTAAGATTCCTGATAAAGGGCTGATTTCTCAGAGTGTATTTCTGTGTGACAATAACCAGTCACAAAGCTTGGTAAAGAATTAAGTCTGTTTGAAACACTGTTTCGTCTTCTAAATGTTGGCAGCAAATGAATTACCTCCGTATTGAAGCATAAAGGATATGACACCAAAATCAAAATCAAAATATCATGATTAGAAATATACTTATGCAATTTAGTCTGCCACTGGTTGGATTAAAAAAAGGCCAAGCCAGCTCTTACAATGAAATTAGATAACATAGATGAGTTTTTGTGACAACAACAGTTTCAATTATTTTAACCTGGGCTCAATCCTTGGTAGCTCTAACACAGAGAAGACAGGCTCGATTTAGAAAAAGTGTGTAAAGAATAATCAGTGTTGAAAAGTATTAAGGGTTAAACAGTCAAAGCACCAACACAATAAAAACCCCACACCTATTTCTAATTATCCTAAAAACTTGAATATGGATATTGACACAAAGGCATTAAAATCGAACCAGAGATAGGAGTTTTTCCAAGTTTCAGGGGGAAAAGCACCAAGAAAATCTAAAGTGCCAATCAGATGTCACCATTCACAGTTGAGCGGAACCACAGTAAGCTGTGAATAAGCGGAGGTCGGATACACCAAGCAGGAAATCCTGGTCAACGTTTTAATATTCTGACTTAGTATTCTCTTTGAAGGTTGAAATCCTCCAGTGGGGCAAGGCCTGCAGGCTGCATCCATTGATGTCCACTCAAAATCAGATGCCCATTGACAGAGGTCACACTAAAGCAATTTGTTTTTGCAGGAAAAGTTCATATTAGGAAAATACTAATTTTATGCCCAGCAAAGAATACTCACAAGCCATATACTTTTAATGCCTTCACCTAGTCAAGATTTCTAGATTAGGAATTCGGGCCTGATTTTGACTTTTCCTGGCAGCCCACTATCCATCAGATTGGCAGTGAACATTATGTCCCCTAGCCTAGCCGGACTCCACCTGTCATATTTAGAGATCATCGCCAAGCTAGAAGTGATCACTGTGCCTTCTGAGGAAGTGCTATCACTGTTGAACCTCTGTAGGCACTGCAAGTTTGGGGCATGGTTTATATCTTTTAGGTATCGTCAACCAAACATTTGTTGTTTTTTACAACAAAGTCTCAAAACAAAAAAACTAATAACCCCCACACCCTAAGATTTTTCTTCCAGAGTGTGGGTTCCAATTTTCTCTTTTTCTTTCTGGCACAACCAGGATTTTCTTGGCAGTTATGGACTAAAAAAATCATCAGACCATCTGTTATATGTAGTGCAGGTGGTGAAATGTCCTTGTATTCCAATGCACTCTTCTCCATCAGGCCAACTGAGTAAGCTTTCCAACAGCACAGCCAGTGGGAGCACTGCAGTTGTAACGATATTGGTCTGTCCACTGCTAAATAATCATTTTAGTGGACAAGGTACTCCGCCATCCTGCCACATTTGTGATGGAGTATTCTATCCGCCAAACTCTAAATTTGGGCCCCAACAACAGAGAGTAGTCCTTTCGAGAAAGTGGAGGATATTAGCCTCGCAATTTCAAGGGGCCTCCGTTTGGCAAATCTAGAGTTATCTTCCAACCCTGCTGATAACTCTTAATATTGATTGGAACCGCCGCCATGGACAATGTGGCCAAATGGCTAGAGCGTCGAACTCAAATCTGGGCACTCAGCATCCTGTGATTCTTAGCCTCTCTCCGTGGCTAACAAAATGAATGTGTCTGTAAAGCAAGACGTGCTCATGTAAAACCCTCTGATACCCAGGACCGTAGCCACAGGTGGGCTGAACGGGACCCGGACAGCCTATATTTATGTCTGGCCCCCCTAAAATATTTGTCTCAGGTTTGTTGAGCTTTGTTTTCTCTTTAATCATGGTAACTTTTTTCTGTGAGCATTAGCCCAACACCTGGGTCAGTGGTCTGAGAGGCCGCAGCACTGCTCGTATTTGAATGTGGTAGTGAGTGAGCAGTGTGGGGACTATCTGTCGACCACTGCCCGGGCTGGGTCACACCCAGGGCAGGGTCCTCCTTGCTGTCTCTCTCGGAAATAATATTGTCTCGGAAAGTTAGCAGTAGGTGCAGAGTGAGGCCAGACAAGCGCCATGGAGTCGCATCACTGCTAAACTTGAGAATTTGTTTTTCAGTCCAGCAATTGCAGTCGGCTGGATGAAAAAGGGAACACTGACAGACACACATGCATTTTCAGTGTGTAGGCAGCACAACTATGAAAGCTGAAATATATGAATCACGACCAAGCAGAGAATGCTCCATTGAGTGGTATGCCTGGCTCTTTCCTACAGCACGGCGGATGCTTGTACTTTGAATGGCCACCGTACAGCTGGTGAACTGCAGGTGAGTCTGGCGACAATGGGTCCAACTGTCACATTTTCTGAATGTAGTTTTGTGACCTTTTTATTAAACCCCCGATGTACATTTCTATGCCTGGTGTGTGACATTTTGATTATTCAAGGGTATGTAGTTTTGTGTTAAATAAATTGAAACTTTATAAGTATCAACATTCAGTTCAAGAGTGAATATATTATCTGCTCACACTTTTCATACAAAAACGGATGTCATGTTGGGACTGCTGCAGTAGCCCTATTACAGATTGATGTTTATTTTATTCTTTGAGGTTGTGACACTTATTTATGTGCAACAATAAAAAGTTTGTTCTAAGCAGACACACATCGGGATCTATTTTAAAACCTATGTATCCAAATAGTAGGATATCTACTTCTTTTGTGTCAGGTCTGAAAAGAGCATCCAGTCCTATTTGTTCATATAGGGACGCTAAAACGAAAACTGAAAATCTAGATCGCAGACATCTACATTTTCTATTGGCTTTCAATCATAAACCTGTAGGCTGGCTCCTACCACCAGAGAGCTGATAACTTGACATACTCTCATTCAAGCCCCTGTTTCTCTCTCGAGTGGGGTATGCTAGCATTGCTGCATCCAGCATGTGCACTGTTTGTGTCGATGCCCTATGCACACTCTCAGCTTCAAAGCCAGTAGAGCCTAAGCCAGTTTCAGCCTAAGGTTCTCCAACACCACCCTCTCTACTGGTGTGTAAGACAGACTGTGGGGGGCACAGCAAGTGTGAGATTGTATGTCTCTGTACCTGGTCGGGGGAGTGTGTAAGTCTGTGTTTGCAAATGCGTATGTCTGTGTTTGCAAGTGTGCAAGTGTGAGTTCATGTTTCTGCTTTGGCTAAATGGGCTTTTATGCACTGATAGCTTGTGGTAATTACATTATATGTTGTCATTGGTTTTAGTATTGCACCTGAGAAGAAATTTTCGTCAAATACCGGGGCTTTTATGTGCTGATAGGAGAAATGGGAAAACTGAGAGATTGTGTATAGTGATAATAACATAATGCCATAGAGAATGATCAGAGAGTCATGCTTCCTTTTGTCATTCACAGTCATCTGCAGCTTACAAATTCGTATTACGGCTGGGCAGACTCGGTCTTCCATCTTTCCAAAGTTGATAAATTTGTTAATAGTCACATCATACAATTCTTTAAAATAATATTTATATAGTCTTGTCCGCGTATGTTTTGGCCCTACAATTGGGAGTCTTTGGAAGACGGGCCTGATTGATTAGAGTGGGGTTTGCTAAAAAAACTTGTCTTCGCTGTTTGCTACTGGCACAGATAGTGTAGCCTTCAGTGAGAAGCTGCCACTCAAATTTCCAGTTACAACACATGTATACTTTCAACAAGCTGACAAACATTTCTTGTGACAGAATTAGAATGAGTCCCCACATTAAACTATTGGCCCAAGGCCCACAAAAGCTTCTGATAGGCCTGCATGAGGAATACCAAGCATTCCTATTCAGGGGACTCTACCTGTGTTTTCAAAACTTTCCACCATTTCTCACCATTCTCCTTTGGTGCAGTATTGAAGCAATCCCAAAGGTTCCAGGCTGCTGAATTTCTTCATCTTGCTTTTTTATGTTGGCCTCCAGTCTAGCCTCTGATCGAGTTCTTGGGACTGGTTCCGGGTTTTACAGCCAGCATCTCGGTTGTCTATAGCAACCAAGAGTAGCTGTGATAGCACATAGGTCTTTCAACATGTCCAACAAGAGGGATTCACAGTGGGTCACGTTTGCAGTCTAGGATCATCTACAAACGGATTCATTACTCTAGTCTTATGACAGAGTGTGTCTAAGGATAAAGAAAAAGGAGGCATCGTGAGATGTCCATGTTAAGTCAACTTCTGGTGGTTCTGTCTTCCTCAGGTCACCATGAGGTTTGATGTGTAAAGTCTGAGCTCTGATCAGGCACTAGACCTTCCAGAGATGCTAAGGGCAAGATTCTAAGGCTCCGAAGAATTAGCTGAATTCCAACCCTCAGAATTGCTAATCAGAGGGTAGTGAGCCATAGGGGTGGTTATGAGCACTGATGTACGTGCTTCCTGTGAAACTTAAACTTCATGATGATGGGTACCTCAATCAAAGTATTCACCAAGGCAGAATTAATCTGCTTTATCCTTATCTCACTTTAGCTTTAGGCATATTGCTGTCTTAAATACACAGGTTACAAGCCACAGATGAGAACAAACTAAACAGAAGACATTTTGCCCCAGAACTTTGAAATTATGCATACCATATTTCAGCATATCCACCAGTCTCATGTCTTTTCCCCTTTGTTTAGCAAGGTACTTCTTGAACCATTTCAAACATACTGTGGGTTGTGTAAGAATACACATCAACACTTCATGCAAGTTTAATTTGCTGTTGCCTTTCATGGGAATCACTGTCCTGGTGCTAGACATTGCTGCAATCAGTCAGAGTGAGGCTGAATTAATCTTTCCCCATGTGCCGGACGATTGTGGCATTTTACTATTAAATCTGCACTGCGCAACCATAGCGCCAAGATCTGGTGCCTCCAGGTTCAGATTTGCCTAGTAGCAACCTGATCTGTGGCCCTGCTAATGTCAAAACATCAGTGAATATTTTTATGGTTCACTTTCAATCTTTAACTACAGAGCATTCCGAGCCTCCAGTACAACTTACATCCCAAAATAATCTTCTTCTTTGACCTGTTCTCTTTCACCAGGCAGTGCTACAGGTGAATGGGGGTTTTGTGGGGCACAGACTGGGATTAAAGGTATATCCTTGGGTCTGTGCATATGACTGTGTTCCTGTGTCCACGGTTACCTATTTTTTAGTAGGCCTGTGTTCTGCTAATATACCCGCATGACTGTATGTTATTAGACATTAGGACTTCCTTTCTCTTTCTCACCCTTCTTTAGTCTCACTGAGAGAGGTGTGAGTGCTCGTGTGAGAGTGTAAGGATTCTGAACAGGTTTTTAGAGATGTTCTGCATTCTCTCTTCCTCTTCCATGCATGTATCCTAATACGAGGGTGTGTGGCTCCTTCAAGCAAAAGAGAGCCTGCAATGGTAATTATAGAGGATGCCTCCTTGCGAAAGGTAGGGAGGTCTTAAAGTACTGTGTGTGGGCACCACCAGGTGTTGCCATTCTGGAAACACTAAATATAAGGCCATTTTAGGATTGCTTTCCAAATATGAAAAGACAATGTTGTATAAATGTAGGAAATCCGCGTTTTCTGTGTTGTCACCACAGAATTTCATCTTTTGCTCAACCTTATGCAATTACTGGGTTTTGCACTCTGACACTTAAACCCTGCCAACCACCAGTTGAGTGCTGTTGTATCTCATTTACGATTCAGAAAAGGGGGTGGTGATGAACAGAGTGTCTGAATTAAGCAGACCACTCTTACCCAGTCCAAAGATCAGGGCTTGATCCATCACCGTTATTTAGCTCACTGCCCCATCCCAGCTCAGAACCTGGCTATATGCAAATTAGTCTGTCCCTGGCCCAGTTCATCATGGGAACAGGGCAGACCAAACTACCAAGCCAATTCTTCACCAGAAAGGATACAAGCTTCCGGGGACCGGTTTCTGGCATTTCAGCCTCGTCAGCCCGGCTTGCTTGAATCCTGATGGAGCAGTGAGCAAGGGACTCATGTCTGAGTATACCCTGCCACACCTATAGTGGCCAAAAACGATTCAGAAAAGGGGGTGGTGATGAACAGAGTGTCTGAATTAAGCAGACCACTCTTACCCAGTCCAAAGATCAGGGCTTGATCCATCACCGTTATGTAGCTCACTGCCCCATCCCAGCTCAGAACCTGGCTATATGCAAATTAGTCTGTCCCTGGCCCAGTGCATCATGGGAACAGGGCAGACCAAACTACCAAGCCAATTCTTCACCAGAAAGGATACAAGCTTCCGGGGACCGGTTTCTGGCATTTCAGCCTAGTCGGCCCGGCTTGCTTGAATCCTGATGGAGCAGTGAGCAAGGGACTCATGTCTGAGTATACCCTGCCACACCTATAGTGGCCAGGTTCTGAAATGGGATGGTGCAGTGAGCTAAAAAACGGTGATGGATCAAGCTCTGATCTGTGGACTGGGTAGGAGTGTTCTGCTTAATTCAGAATACTCTATCCATTACCACCCCCTTTGTAAATATTTTTGGCCACCACAAGCGTGGAAGGGTATGCTCGGATGCGAGTCCCTTGCTCACTGCACCATCAGGATTCAAGCAAGCCGGGCCGAAGACGGCTGTAATGCCAGAAACCGGTCCCCGGAAGCTTGTTGCCTTTCTAGTGCAGAATTGGCTTGGTAGTTTGGTCTGCCCTGTTCCGATGATGCACTGGGTCAGGAACAGACTAATTTGCATATAGCCAGGTTCTGAACTGGGATGGTGCAGTGAGCTAAAAAACGGTGATGGATCAAGCCCTGATCTGTGGACTGGGTAGGAGTGTTCTGCTTAATTCAGAATACTCTGTCCATCACCACCCCCTTTGTAAATATTTTTGGCCACCACAAGCGTGGAAGGGTATACTCGGATGCGAGTCCCTTGCTCACTGCACCATCAGGATTCAAGCAAGCCGGGCCGAAGACGGCTGTAATGCCAGAAACCGGTCCCCGGAAGCTTGTTTCCTTTCTAGTGAAGAATTGGCTTGGTAGTTTGGTCTGCCCTGTTCCCATGATGCACTGGGTCAGGAACAGACTAATTTGCATATAGCCAGGTTCTGAACTGGGATGGTGCAGTGAGCTAAAAAACGGTGATGGATCAAGCCCTGATCTGTGGACTGGGTAGGAGTGTTCTGCTTAATTCAGAATACTCTGTCCATCACCACCCCCTTTGTAAATATTTTTGGCCACCACAAGCGTGGAAGGGTATGCTCGGATGCGAGTCCCTTGCTCACTGCACCATCAGGATTCAAGCAAGCCGGGCCGAAGACGGCTGTAATGCCAGAAACCGGTCCCCGGAAGCTTGTTTCCTTTCTAGTGAAGAATTGGCTTGGTAGTTTGGTCTGCCCTGTTCCCATGATGCACTGGGTCAGGAACAGACTAATTTGCATATAGCCAGGTGCTGAACTGGGATGGTGCAGTGAGCTAAAAAACGGTGATGGATCAAGCCCTGATCTGTGGACTGGGTAGGAGTGTTCTGCTTAATTCAGAATACTCTGTCCATCACCACCCCCTTTGTAAATATTTTTGGCCACCACAAGCGTGGAAGGGTATGCTCGGATGCGAGTCCCTTGCTCACTGCACCATCAGGATTCAAGCAAGCCGGGCCGAAGACGGCTGTAATGCCAGAAACCGGTCCCCGGAAGCTTGTTTCCTTTCTAGTGAAGAATTGGCTTGGTAGTTTGGTCTGCCCTGTTCCCATGATGCACTGGGTCAGGAACAGAATAATTTGCATATAGCCAGGTTCTGAACTGGGATGGTGCAGTGAGCTAAAAAACGGTGATGGATCAAGCCCTGATCTGTGGACTGGGTAGGAGTGTTCTGCTTAATTCAGAATACTCTGTCCATCACCACCCCCTTTGTAAATATTTTTGGCCACCACAAGCGTGGAAGGGTATGCTCGGATGCGAGTCCCTTGCTCACTGCACCATCAGGATTCAAGCAAGCCGGGCCGAAGACGGCTGTAATGCCAGAAACCGGTCCCCGGAAGCTTGTTTCCTTTCTAGTGAAGAATTGGCTTGGTAGTTTGGTCTGCCCTGTTCCCATGATGCACTGGGTCAGGAACAGAATAATTTGCATATAGCCAGGTTCTGAACTGGGATGGTGCAGTGAGCTAAAAAACGGTGATGGATCAAGCCCTGATCTGTGGACTGGGTAGGAGTGTTCTGCTTAATTCAGAATACTCTGTCCATCACCACCCCCTTTGTAAATATTTTTGGCCACCACAAGCGTGGAAGGGTATGCTCGGATGCGAGTCCCTTGCTCACTGCACCATCAGGATTCAAGCAAGCCGGTCCGAAGACGGCTGTAATGCCAGAAACCAGTCCCCGGAAGCTTGTTTCCTTTCTAGTGAAGAATTGGCTTGGTAGTTTGGTCTGCCCGGTTCCCATGATGCACTGGGTCAGGAACAGACTAATTTGCATATAGCCAGGTTCTGAACTGGGATGGTGCAGTGAGCTAAAAAACGGTGATGGATCAAGCCCTGATCTGTGGACTGGGTAGGAGTGTTCTGCTTAATTCAGAATACTCTGTCCATCACCACCCCCTTTGTAAATATTTTTGGCCACCACAAGCGTGGAAGGGTATGCTCGGATGCGAGTCCCTTGCTCACTGCACCATCAGGATTCAAGCAAGCCGGGCCGAAGACGGCTGTAATGCCAGAAACCGGTCCCCGGAAGCTTGTTTCCTTTCTAGTGAAGAATTGGCTTGGTCGTTTGGTCTGCCCTGTTCCCATGATGCACTGGGTCAGGAACAGACTAATTTGCATATAGCCAGGTTCTGAACTGGGATGGTGCAGTGAGCTAAAAAACGGTGATGGATCAAGCCCTGATCTGTGGACTGGGTAGGAGTGTTCTGCTTAATTCAGAATACTCTGTCCATCACCACCCCCTTTGTAAATATTTTTGGCCACCACAAGCGTGGAAGGGTATGCTCGGATGCGAGTCCCTTGCTCACTGCACCATCAGGATTCAAGCAAGCCGGGCCGAAGACGGCTGTAATGCCAGAAACCGGTCCCCGGAAGCTTGTTTCCTTTCTAGTGAAGAATTGGCTTGGTAGTTTGGTCTGCCCTGTTCCCATGATGCACTGGGTCAGGAACAGACTAATTTGCATATAGTCAGGTGGTGAACTGGGATGGTGCAGTGAGCTAAAAAACGGTGATGGATCAAGCCCTGATCTGTGGACTGGGTAGGAGTGTTCTGCTTAATTCAGAATACTCTGTCCATCACCACCCCCTTTGTAAATATTTTTGGCCACCACAAGCGTGGAAGGGTATGCTCGGATGCGAGTCCCTTGCTCACTGCACCATCAGGATTCAAGCAAGCCGGGCCGAAGACGGCTGTAATGCCAGAAACCGGTCCCCGGAAGCTTGTTTCCTTTCTAGTGAAGAATTGGCTTGGTAGTTTGGTCTGCCCTGTTCCCATGATGCACTGGGTCAGGAACAGACTAATTTGCATATAGCCAGGTTCTGAACTGGGATGGTGCAGTGAGCTAAAAAACAGTGATGGATAAAGCCCTGATCTGTGGACTGGGTAGGAGTGTTCTGCTTAATTCAGAATACTCTGTCCATCACCACCCCCTTTGTAAATATTTTTGGCCACCACAAGCGTGGAAGGGTATGCTCGGATGCGAGTCCCTTGCTCACTGCACCATCAGGATTCAAGCAAGCCGGGCCGAAGACGGCTGTAATGCCAGAAACCGGTCCCCGGAAGCTTGTTTCCTTTCTAGTGAAGAATTGGCTTGGTAGTTTGGTCTGCCCTGTTCCCATGATGCACTGGGTCAGGAACAGACTAATTTGCATATAGCCAGGTTCTGAACTGGGATGGTGCAGTGAGCTAAAAAACGGTGATGGATCAAGCCCTGATCTGTGGACTGGGTAGTAGTGTTCTGCTTAATTCAGAATACTCTGTCCATCACCACCCCCTTTGTAAATATTTTTGGCCACCACAAGCGTGGAAGGGTATGCTCGGATGCGAGTCCCTTGCTCACTGCACCATCAGGATTCAAGCAAGCCGGGCCGAAGACGGCTGTAATGCCAGAAACCGGTCCCCGGAAGCTTGTTTCCTTTCTAGTGAAGAATTGGCTTGGTAGTTTGGTCTGCCCTGTTCCCATGATGCACTGGGTCAGGAACAGACTAATTTGCATATAGCCAGGTTCTGAACTGGGATGGTGCAGTGAGCTAAAAAACGGTGATGGATCAAGCCCTGATCTGTGGACTGGGTAGGAGTGTTCTGCTTAATTCAGAATACTCTGTCCATCACCACCCCCTTTGTAAATATTTTTGGCCACCACAAGCGTGGAAGGGTATGCTCGGATGCGAGTCCCTTGCTCACTGCACCATCAGGATTCAAGCAAGCCGGGCCGAAGACGGCTGTAATGCCAGAAACCGGTCCCCGGAAGCTTGTTTCCTTTCTAGTGAAGAATTGGCTTGGTAGTTTGGTCTGCCCTGTTCCCATGATGCACTGGGTCAGGAACAGACTAATTTGCATATAACCAGGTTCTGAACTGGGATGGTGCAGTGAGCTAAAAAACGGTGATGGATCAAGCCCTGATCTGTGGACTGGGTTGGAGTGTTCTGCTTAATTCAGAATACTCTGTCCATCACCACCCCCTTTGTAAATATTTTTGGCCACCACAAGCGTGGAAGGGTATGCTCGGATGCGAGTCCCTTGCTCACTGCACCATCAGGATTCAAGCAAGCCGGTCCGAAGACGGCTGTAATGCCAGAAACCGGTCCCCGGAAGCTTGTTTCCTTTCTTGTGAAGAATTGGCTTGGTAGTTTGGTCTGCCCTGTTCCCATGATGCACTGGGTCAGGAACAGACTAATTTGCATATAGCCAGGTTCTGAACTGGGATGGTGCAGTGAGCTAAAAAACGGTGATGGATCAAGCCCTGATCTGTGGACTGGGTAGGAGTGTTCTGCTTAATTCAGAATACTCTGTCCATCACCACCCCCTTTGTAAATGTTGTATCTTATTTAAGCATGGTTGAATTGACATTCTTCTAATTGGTATGTTTAACTTACCTAGTAGTTTCTAGTATATAATATAAGGTGTATCCAGATACTGAATGTTAAATTTAACTAGTGGACTGCAGCACCTATTGTGCCATCCATTACAGTGATAGCGCAAATTTGCCTTCAGGCCTGCACTGTGTAGCTTGACTGTAACTGTGTAAAAAGTGCAATCCGACTTGCATAATAAATACAGACCAAACATCCCTTTTAAATATCAATAAGCCACCTCAATGTAGGCCGTTGGGCCCACACAGAAGGGTTCCTGGTATTTAAATGTAGGACATGTAGAAATGTAATGTTAACATGTCCTTACAGTAACTGGCACCTAAAAGCTCTTTTTCACTATGGATGGCCTAGCTGTCCCATGGAGAAAACTAGGGTACACATTATAATTCTAGTACTGTATCTCAGGTATTGGAGCTGGAAAAATAAACAACTATTTTGAATAGTTAGTACAATCCGATTAAATGATGAGGTTGGATTTTTAATACCTATTAAGGAAAAGTGACTTCAAGGAAGTTGCGTTTTCCTTGCCTGCAGTCCTTGGAGGCTAATTTGTATTTGCTGTCCAACTTCTCCTAGTATGGGATTAGCATTTTAAAAGTTATAAAATGCCTCCCAGAAGCTACATGATAGGTTGCTGTGATTGACAACTCAATCTGAATGGGTAGGGATGACTCCTTTGAGCTCTGCAAAAGGCCCGGGGCTGTGAGCATCCCTTTTGGTATTACAGTGTCAAATCCTGTTTATATGTTGACTCCTGCTTGACAGGTCTGCTGGGGTTACATAGAACACTGGGGGTGAACTTGAGAAGAAGTGAAACATGTTGTCAAAGCAATTCATATGTATACACTATCTGGTTGCTGTAAAATCCTGCTTTGGTTCCAACAGACTTCTCTCTCTGGGTTTATTGGGAGTACAGTGGCTGCTGCAAGCTGGATGTTGGTGTTAGATATGGTCCTAACACACACCCAACCATCAGAGCACATGTTTAGTGTGGCGGAAGACTTTTGCTATCTTGAAAATGTCCAAAGTGGAAACTTTTACTCCATTGGTTAGGAAATGCCCAGGAGCCATTCCCACCTACTAGCTCATGCCAGCAATAAATGTAGCACTTCCAGGCACCCACTTATAAACACTTTCTGGACCTGAAGAAGAACAAAAGAGGACTGGACTGTTGTCTGTGACCTGGGAGGAGCCCTGAAGGACTGGACCTGCTCCCAGGACAAAGACAGTGGACACCAATGGTCATAAGGCTGGCCTCTTGTTCAAGCTACAGGGATATAGCATCTACCTTTTCCTGGAAGCACAAATCTGACCAATGCCACTTGGGCTTGAACTGGACCCAGCTGTTGGCTTCATCTGTGAGTCTCTAAGTGCCTTCCCTAAGATCCTGGGGGGCTTTAGAAGCGTAGTACAGTTATGGATTGGGACTTAAAGGACTGAAGTCAGAAGGTAACATTTTTGACCAGCACAAACCTGGTTGATGTACTTGACCTGCTTTCCATTGCGGTAACGAGCAAATTGCACCTCAGTCCCGGTCTACTGCAACCATTGACTACCATTCATAATTTGTACTTCTTAGTGGGATGCCTAATTGCAATTTCAATAATTCAAGTCTAGGGCTCCCCTTGTTGGATTGTTTTCATTTTGTTGTCATTTTGTTTATTAAAATTTCTCTGTTTTATAATTCGGTTTGGGATTTATATTGTTTTGCATTTCAACTTTATTACTGTTTTGGTACTGCCTAAATAACTTACACATTGCCCTAAATTAAGCCTGCGTGTTCTGTCCCACAGATACCAGGAGGCTGAGCTTGTGCTAATTTAGTGACATTGATGGTTCACCCAGACAATGACTGTGACTATTCCTTGAAGTGGCTAGTTACCCACCCCAAATAATAATCCAATTTCTTACTGTAAACATTGAGAAAATGTCTAATTTGTTCTATGATTGATCCAAAATAGTTTTTTTGCTTTAAACTATTAATGATAAATCAACAACGTAGCTCGTTTGGGTGGTGGGCCTCGATGATATTTGTGTGTAACTTGCAACCCACATTTTTTAATCCATTTATAGCTATCTCAGACTTTCAAGCTTCTGGAGTCAATGACATTGGTACGATTTAGGTTAGCCGACATTACTGTGTAGTTATGAACAAGGCAAAGCTAAATATGAACAAGCAACATGTAAAATGCAAGTTATTTAATTTGTGAGAATTAGGCAAATGGAAATGAGCTTCATGGGACTGTAGGAAGGTGTGTGAATCAAAGAGAAAAATATAACCCCCCAGCATAGGTCTGTTGAAAGCGCATTCTTTTTTCTCAACTAAATTTATCAATTATCTCTGTTAAAATAAATTGTAGGATGCTAGAGACCCCTCCCACCCACACCACAGTGGCTTTAATCTTTCTTCCATTTTTATCATCACGGGGAGCCATGCCCCCAAAACAAATAATCCTGGCTACAGGCCTACTGATACATTTGGGTCGAGTGGCAGACCTGAGACACACTTTACAAGCTGCTCCGGTGGGTGGCACAATCAGTGCTGCAGGCCCACCAAAAGCATTTGATTTACAAGCCCTGGGCACACGTAGTGCACTGTACTAGGGTCTGACAAGTAAACCAAGCCAATTATGGAGTCAATCAATCAAAAAAACTTTATTCGGTTTAAAAGATAGAAAACCATAAAAGATTACAAATCATAAAAAGACACGGGCGTATCTAAATCCTAGACATTCTAGACGACAATCCCATTGTATACATATTAAAATATTTAACTGCCTTATATAAAAATTATTAAAAGACACAGTATTATTATTACAATGTGAATGGACCATCCAATTAATAGAAGAAGATACCAGCATTACAGATGAATAAATTAACCCGTTAAAAAGACCGTACGGCCACAGCACGGTATTACACAGAAAGAATAAACAGGCGGCATTTAAAAGCTAATTTTCCATACATTTTCTGTACTTCAATGAGTATTTCAGAAAAGCAACCACAAAAGGGATGCATTCAGGTTTTAATATTTGTAGAAAATTAGGGGCAGGGCGCGTTTTGGAAAAATTTAGTTTTTTAAAAGTGGTTTTAAAAAGAACCTCCGGGGAGCATCAGAAAAGCTACAGAAGAACATAAAGTGCAGCAAGTCCTGTGGAGACTCCCCATCGCAGTCACAGGGTGCTAGCACTTGTCCTCTGTGGCGCCCCAGAGGAACAGCAAGTAAGAAATGGAAAAAATCCATTCTAAACCTGGTCAATAAGAACCGCTCATAGTTCGACAGCGGCATTAAGAGATAAGGCTCAGAGCCCAGAATAGTTTTTAGCATCACGAATTTCAGCAAGCTGGTTTTAAAAAAATCCTACCCCATCTCTGTTTGATTTTTTGAGCATAATAAAAGATTCCTTTACAAACTCCACCTCTTTTGCAGTTATAAAACCAGGTCTTAAAAACAAGTCCGGGTGCCCCAGGTCACCAAAACAACCCTTTATGTATTTAAGCCATGGGATATCAAGCATATGGTCCAGACTCATTACTTCCTTCAATATCTCATGATTAAGCCTTAAGTCTTTGTTCAGCCAACAGTTGAGCCAAACGCTCAATGGACGTAGAGCCAAAATATCAGAGATACATGCAGTCCCAGTCTCTTCATGTACTATTAAATTAGCAGTACCTTTGGGAACCCCCAGCAGTTGTTTTAGGAAATTATTCTCAGCCACCTGAATTCCCTCCGAGGCTACGTATCCCCTTAGTTCGCTTCCATAGATGGCAGTTGCTACGCTTTTTGCTTGATATTTTTTCAGTAATGCCGCAATTGGGCGCTTGCCCATCTTTGTGGCAAAATTGAGAATAGATGCATTTACTCTTGTCACTTCCCCCCTCCTTCTCCTAACCAGGGCACTCCAGTCCAAAAGATCATCCATTAGGACGCCCAAGTAAGAGAAGGTGGGAGTTAAGGGCACCTTCTCTGCATTCACCCTAAAGGAATACTGCTTCTTAGGGCATGTCCCAAATTGCATTACAAATGATTCTGAGTTATTCAAGGCCAAATCGCGGTCTGCCATGAACCTGCAAAAGGTATCCAACAAGGTTTGCAGGCTTCTAGGGGTACGGGCTAGGAGAACCGCGTCGTCTGCATAGAGCAGAACGGGCAGACCCCTTCGCCCCACATATTGAAAATCAGCCCCTGTTTCTGTTAAAATCCTATCCAAGTCGTTGATATAAAGGTTAAAAAGAAACGGGGCAAGGATGCACCTCTGCCTTACACCCCTTTCAATGCTGACATCCCTGGAAACCCCAAGGTCCTGAGCAAACCTAATACTTGCCCTTGTATCACTATGCAGATCCCTCAGGAAGTCCACCAGATTGTCCTCCACCCCCATGGCCCTCATGGATTGCCCCATTCTCCCCGATTGACACAGTCAACAGCAGAGGAGAGATCCCTGAAGGCCATGTAGATCGTCCCTTATCGGGAAACCGTGTATATCCTGAGGATCAGGTAAAGGTTGAGACATTGGGCTATAGTAGAGTGTCCTGGTCGGAACCCATATTGAATGTCAGAGATGATCTTATTATCTTTCGCCCAGGTAGCCAGTCTATTCAATAGAGCCCCTCCCACAACCTTGACTACGGTGTTAATAAGGGAAATCGGCCTATAGTGTAGTGTACTATTGCGATCACCTTTTTTAAACACTGGTACAATAGTGGAGTCACTAATTCATACATCAATTTACCATAGAGAGCATTTGCACTTTAGCACTGATCAGCAGTGGTAAAGTGCCCAGAGTCATAAAACAGCCAACAGCAGGTCAGAAAAAATACAGGAGGAAGGCAAAAAGTTCAGGGATGACCCTGCAAAAAAGGCCAAGTCCAACAGTCTCTCTTTACTGACAGACCTCATATTATGCAAAAGACAATGGGCCTTTTTTACTTTTTCTTGTTATGATTAAGTTACACACTGTAGGCACTTTTGTAGGTCTGGAGTTAGCAAAGACCTTATGTTTTTTAAACAAAATCTTTATTAAATACATCACATATACACATAGAAGGCTGTAGCCTCATTCACAATTTACTTTCACCTACTGCAGTCAGGGACAATGTGCCAGCCCACTTCAGCATTGGCTTCATTCTGTGTAAGCAACAGATTTTTCCTGATGACTGGTTCCTTCCTCATAGGGATGGGACAGCCACTTAGAAAAAAGTAACCAAAGTCCATTTGTGGTCACCACCACACTGCAGTGCACAGCAGCACTTCTGGGAGCTAGGAGCTCTTGCATGTGGTTAAGGAGGGAGTGCGTTAAAAAGAGCTTTTCTGTTCCAGAGAGTGATATATATTAAAAAAAGGACTGCTTGTGCGCTCTAGCAAGCCATATTTGAATTTCTATACCTTACTAGCATTCTAGGTAATGCAGCCCCCAGCAGAATATTGAAAACATTTCAGTGATCCAAAAATACACGAAAGTATACTTTCAATGTTAAATGTTTTCCAAAACTGCTGCACAGGTTATGGTAGGTTATGATATCAGTGCTTTTTACAGTGCACTAATCACAAGTAAGGATATTCATATGTTCTGTAGCTGTTTGAGGGCTTACTTGAAAAGCCAGGTCATCAGCTTCTTGTGAAAATAAAGAACGGAGGAGGCTGCTCTGATGGGTACTTGGAGGGATTTTCAGGCTTTAGGCACCAAGTATGGGAAGGCGTGGCTCTGCTTTTGGGCATTTTTGGGTGTGCTCTAGTGAAAGGCCTGCAGAGCGGATGTGTCTGAAAGCTTGGTGGAAATTAATGCAGCTGTTCTGGTAGGCAGGGCCTGTGTTTTAGGTGTGAGTGAAGAGTTTGAAGTGTGCACCCTTGTGTATCTGGAGCCATTGTAGTTTCCTAAAGTGTGGTGTGATATGGGCTTGGTGTGGGAGGTTGAGGAATAGTCTGGCTGCTGTGTTTTGGATGGTATGCAGTCTTCTAGTGGCTGGTTGGTTATCCCTGTGTATAGGGCACTCTGATAGTGTAGTCAGTTGGTGATGAGGGTTTGGATGACCATTTTCCTGGTATTGCCTATTAGCCCCTTGAAGATTTTCTTCAGCATCGTTAGGGTGTAAAAGGAGGAGGAGGCCACTGTGTTGACTTGTACGGTCATGTCCAATTTGTTGTCTATGTTGATTCTGGGATTTCTTGCTTGGGAGCACAGCATGGGAGTAGGACCAAAGTCTGTGAGCCACCACATGGGGTCCCAAGGTGAGGAGTCTTTCCCAAAGACCACCACTTCTGTCTTTGTGAGTTCAGTTTGCCGCAATTGGAATTCATCCATGTGGTCACTCCAGTCATGCATGCGGCAAATGTTCCTTGTGTTAGGCGTTTTGTCGTCAGTGTATGTGAGGATGTTTATGTTGTGAGCCCATATAACATTGGCCAGAGTAGTCATGTAGATGTTGAAGAGCGTCGGGCAGAACGAGGATTCATGTGGGACTCCTCAGATTAGTAATCATGCTTCAGAGGAGTAGGGGGGGCATATAGATGGCTTGGTTTCCTCCAGAGAGAAAGGAGCAGATCCATTTGAGGGAATGTCCCTGGATGACTGCTTCATGGAGTCTTCAGATTAGAATGGGATAAAGATGGTATTGAAAGCTGCTGATAGGTCCAGAAGGATGAGGGCAGTGTTTTCCCCTTGTACAGGATCATTTGGATGTAATTTGTTGCAGCTATGAGGGTGGTTATGTGATGTGGTTGCATCTAAATTCTGATTCTGTGCTGTTGCAAAGCTGGTGTTTGGTGAGGTGGTCAGAGGTGATTGTTGATGGCTTTTTCCAAGGCTGTAGCCGGTTATGGAAAGAAGGATATCGTCCGTAGCTGGTGAGTTTGGTCGGGTTGGCTGAGGGTTTCTTTAGGAGGGTCTTGACAGCTGCGTGTTTCCATGGTTCTGGAAAGGTCACTGTTCTGATGGAGGTGTTCAGGATGGTAGTGAGTAAGGGTGTCTCTGATAGGTATTGCTGTTTTGTCAATGAAGTGATGGGGTCAAGGGTCAACCAATGCCCCAGACTGTATGGTCTATATGATTGTCGTGGTTTCCTCTATGCTAATTATATTCACAGCGGTGATAGTGTTGTGTATGCAGTCAAATATGTATGCAGACAAATAAATCATGTCACATTCATGGTAAATTGAAAAAATATTTCTAAATACATTTTAAAAATAAGTGTAAATAAAAGTGTTAAGTAAAACATTCTGATGTGATTTTAGGCTTTGGCTGCACATTTCTTTTCAATGAGCAAAAACAACATTCATGATATTCAAGCCCTGCACTGAATCTGTCTGTAACTACCAGTACTCGTTTACTTTCCATGCTGCTTAGGCTTGGTTTAAACTGTTACACAGAACTCCCTGCCTTGCGGACCTATTGATTAGTAAAGAAAAGTGGGGGTAGGCTCAAACGAGGCTATAAGCACACAGACCTTTCTACAATAAATACTCCAGCACCATTACTCGTTTGCAAGTGATTATTTCTCCTTTTAATTCTCATGCTCCTACTAATTGTCATCATTTTGCTGCGTTAATGATGACTGAGCATTCATTTAAATGGAGTGCATGTTCCCTGCAGAATGGCTTGTGGGAAAGTGGCTGATGGCCATTATACTGAATGTTGACACACCCTTCTCTCCTTGTTTTACTCGCAAACCTAGTTTTTCACTTATGTTTCAAAGCTTGCCATCTACTTCTGCTCCAGAGCTCTCTCTTGGCCAGTTTCCTTTCTTCTTTACTTATATTTAATTCTTTATTGAATTTTATTATGTCACAAGTGGCTTTGAGGGGGCTCCTTTTTGGTCGTTGTCCCAGCTTACCCCTAGGCTGCCCAATTGTCCCAGTTGACCCCCCACTCGAACCCTTACATTGAACATAAGTGGTACTGCTCAGTCACATAACGAGATTAGTCGTGTTCACTTAAAGTTACAAAAAGCATGCCATAGGACCATTAACGACCAGAGCAGCAATCCATTTACCATTTTAGTTACTTCATTCCTCATTTACAAGGAATTAACGCAGTGCATTGCCGCAAGCCTTTTGACAGTGCAGCACTGTGTTAATTCCGAAGAATAGGGATGCTTCATATCTACAACGATATGATGGATCCCTTTGCTCTCCCCTGCGCTGGCGCAAAATTTGCTGCCATGCACCAATGCAGGCACCCTTCCACCATAGTGCAACGGTGCCTGCGCTAAGGGTAATGATTGTTTATGTGCAGGAAGGTCCCCCTTCCTGAAACCCCATAGCAACACCCATGGCACGCCCATTTGGCGTGTGAAGGGGCCATTTTTACAAGGACGCGAAAAGCCATGCATGGAGGCTTTACGTGCCCTTGTAATTATGGGGCAGCAGGTTGCACCTCCGATGCGTTACAAAAAGTGACACACCGGCGGCACTAGTGGCTTTTAAATAAACCCCTTAATATTTATATATAGTTGTTGTGCATTTTAATGTGATTTGAAAATACTTTGTAATTAAAGGTTTTGAAACAAACCCAGGGGAAGGCTAATTCAGCTCTCAGCATATCACCAAAGGAAACATCTCGTTCCCAAGAGGACATTGATGACTTTACAGTTACCCATTTTTCACACCCCAACGCAGCTCGTCTGCCATGAGTACCCACCGTTCTTTGTACTTGACTAATATATCTACACTAAATAACGACAGACCTAAAGCAATTGTTTACATCTTCAATAAATGCTATTTTTAAACGTGCTCTTGAGTAATAATGAAAACATCAGGAGTTGCTTTACCATTGTTACACAATGTCATTTCATTTTTTTTACTAGTCTCCGAAACGTACGAAATGTGTTAAAACAGTTTATAAATAGGCATTAGCAAAGCCAATAGGTCTGACTTAAAAGTGCTAATACATGCAAACAGCATGTATGCATCTCTGTGTGCAGGCAGCACAGTATGCCCAGACTAATTGGCTTTGCCAGTGCTTGTTTGTTGCATGACATCGTCAAAATTAGTATAGCATACATAGGTTTGATGTTCTTGTGAGACAACTAAGGATTGTTTGTATGTTATTCTACAACCTGTATCTTTAGGTATATTTGTATTCAGTGAGTAGCATTTAGTTGTGTGCATTGGAGTACATTTTCTCTTCTAAAATTCAGGCACGTGCTGGGCATTTATTCATTGTGTGTTATTTGTGTGCGTTCTGAGTTTGTAGCCCATAGCTGCTCTCTGAACAAACCTTACCTGCTCTGCCTCATTATCCTAGGAGGCAAAATGGGGTTCTTGGATTCTTGTATGGCTCAAAGTCGGGAGGCCCCAGGACCCCAGCAGGAAATGACCCCGGCTAATGCACCTGGAACCCAGTAACTATGATAAGCATGGGACCCACAATGGGCTTTCTCCCAAATACGCACATTGTCTGCTGAATTATTTTCAGAATTTTAAAGGAACGTTACTATCAACTTTCCACAGCATCTCCACTTTCATGCCTTGTATTTAGCGCTGTCAGGCTTGTTGTCCTGCCTCAATATCAAAATGCAAAGTAGGCTGCCCTATTATTTGCCAGCTGTACTGTATTGTTCATGCAATCCTGCTCTCTACTAAACTGATCCATCTCAAATGTCACACTTTCAGCTGCACCTGGATGTTAGCCAGCAGCACTTGGCAATATAGGAATGGCACTTTTCTTATATCCACAAATGCTACAGGCTTAAAAATCTCAGCAAGCAAAGTACAACAGGTCAGACAGCCAGGATCTGTTTAAGGTATCTGTAAAATCTAGTACGGGAGTCCACTCTTCAAAGCATCACAGGAAGCCGCTGTGTGCTCAAGAAAGAAATATTTTATTCAGATGCTTCTAAACATGTCTTCAGCCACAGCTCACACTGCCGGTGCCCGCCGTCTCTTCGCAGGGAGCTCGACTTAGAACCTTCAGTGTGGCACCGTTCTACAAGGTCACGCAAAGGGAAAGAACCACTCTAAACATTAGGGGAGGGGTCCAGTCTGAGGACAAGAATCCCTATAGTTGGAAGATACCACACATCCCCCTCCTTACATTTAGCAGGTAAGAATCAATCAATTAATCATTCAATCAGGGGTTGGTGAAGCGTGCTACTCACCCGCGAGGGTCTCAAGGTGCTGGGGGAGGGGTAGGTCTAGCAGCTCCGATCAGTTGAAAAGCTAGGTCTTGAGTGCCCGTCTGAAGGTGAGTAGGGTAGTCGAGCATCTTATTTCAACTGGGAAAGTGTTCATTGTTGTGGCGGCGGTGTAGGAGAAAGCTCTCCCTCCGGCTCTGCTTCGGTGGATGCGGGGGACCTCTGCCAGGGCGAGGTCGGAAGAGTGAAGGTTCCTTTGGGTTAGTGGAAACTCATTCGGTCGTTGAGGTATTTGGGTCCGATGTTGTTCAGGGATTTGTATGCATGCGTGAGTAGTTTGTAGCTGACCCTCTTCTCAATGGGGAGCCAGTGGAGCTCTCGTAGGTGCGGCGTCATGTGTTCCCGGCGTGGTAGTCCTAGGACGAGCCTGGCGGCGGCGTTTTGGATGGTTTGAAGTTTGTGAAGTAGTGATTTGTTGATTCCGGTGTAGAGGGAGATGCCATAGTCGAACCTGCTGGTGATGAGTGCGTGTGTGACGGTCTTTCGGCAGTCTGAGGGGATCCATTTGAAAGTCTTTCGTAGGGTTCGGAGGCAGTTGAAACGGGCGGCGGCAATAGCGTTGATTTGGCGGTTCATGGAGAGTGAGGAGTCGAGGATTATGCAGAGGCTCCCAGCGTGGTCTGTTGGGGTCGGAGGGGGGTAGAGGGCAGGAGGCCACCAGGAGTCATCCCAGGCTAAGGGGCTGGGTCCGAAGATGAGAACCTGGGTCTTTTCGGAATTGAGTTTGAGGCAACTGTCCTTCATCCAGGTGGCTACTCCACTCATTCCCTCCTGGAAGCTCATTCTGGTGTCTTTTGGGTTGCTGGTGAGGGAGAGGATGAGCTGAGTTTCGTTAACGTAGGATATGATGCTGAGTCCGTGCTGTCTGACGATGATGGCGATGGGGACCATGTAGATGTTGAATAGGGTCAGGCTCAGAGAGGATCCCTGAGGGACCCCCCAGATGATGTTGGTGGGTTTGGAGAGCAAAGGGTGGAGAACAACAACATAGCAAGAAGAACTCAGGACTACTTATCAACATACTGATCCAAATATTTGGGACGAAAGAAAACCCTACCGCTCAGCCTGCGG
This sequence comes from Lissotriton helveticus, assembly GCF_964261635.1. NCBI lineage: Eukaryota > Metazoa > Chordata > Amphibia > Caudata > Salamandridae > Lissotriton > Lissotriton helveticus. The sequence continues at coordinate 1,136,457,219 of NC_136069.1, forward strand.
TGTGTCGATCCTCCCATCAACTGATGACTCACCAGACCTGGCCGAATCTGGCTTGCTCGATTCCCCACTTCCGAGCATGTCCCCCTGTTAAGTAGGATTAGCACACCTTGCCACTCTGCTCAGGTTCCAGATACGCCCGTCCTGAGTTTTGATAGCATTTCTGAATAGTTTGATAACTTTTGCGGGCTCTGTAAACTCCGACCAGCTCGCCTCCCTGTGGGAGCTCTGATTTTTACAAGGTCCCCTACCTTGTAATGGATCGCTTTCACTGCATGAGCACTATCAAACCTTCTCTTCCTGTCCATCATTGCCTTCACTCTCTATCCCTCCATGTTTTGTCTCTCGGATAGGAGTTGTCCACCCCTTGTCCCATTTCATCCAATCCGGTACCAACCTGGAATTAGGTTTTCTAGCTCTCAACAGCTCAAATGGTGTCATGTCCGTGGTTTGATGGGGAGTTAACCTGTAAGCTTCTAGACCTTTGACCACCTCGTCTCTCCAACACAACACACTTGTTTTAGCTTGCTGAATGCACTCTTTCATGGTCTTGTTGAATCTCTCAACCATCCCGTTGTTCTCCGGATGGTAGAGAATGGCCAACCTGTGTTTGATCCCATTACACTCTAGGAATTCCTTCATTTCTCTAGAGCAGAGCTTCTCTCCATTATCCGTCAGGATACTACTAGGCAACCCTTCGTGGAGGAACACCTCCAGTTGAAACTCAATGACCGACTTGGTAGTTATTTCAGACACAAACTTCAGCTCAGGCCACTTGGAGTATGAGTCCATAATTACCAGGATTTACGGGGTACGGTTCTCTCCTGATAATGGTCCCACAATGTCTACGTCAGCCACGGGCCTTCCGTCAGAGTCCTGCAGTCCATGGGGGTGTGTGTTGTTTGAGTACCTTGTTACTGGCCGAGCAAGGTACCCACTCCATTATCCTCCTCTCTTTTTCCATATCTATATTGGGCACCAATAGTCTAGGCGTAACCTCTGCTTAGTTTTACTGATGCCCAGGTGAACCTCATGAGCCAAGTTAACCAGTACTTCTCTCAAATTCCATGGCAGAACTAACTTGGTACCACAGAAAAGACAATTGTCTGCATCAGATAGCTCATCTCTGACCATCCACAATGGTCTGAGAGACTCTTCCCTCTTGTCGGAGTCAAACCATCCCCCTTAGTCTTGGCACATACTTCTTGAAGAAGCACATCACCCTCCAACTTCACCTTGCAGAGTTCTTCCTCCACCACCCCTTGAGTGATAGCACACACATTCTCATTCGCCATCTCATAGTCCTCTTCACCTGGCCTGTTCTCCTCCTTGATCCCTCCGGGGGTTTCCCCCACCAGCAGCGAGAGACAGTCAGCGGCTAAATTCCTCACCCCGGGTATGTACTCTACCCCAAAGGTGTATTCTTGTAAGCTCACTACCCACCGTCTTATCATGCTCGAGATGGCGTCTAAACCTTTCTTGGTAAAGACTTCTACAAGAGGCTAATTGTCAGTCCTTATGTCAACCTTTGTTCCCCATACAAAGTCTCTAAATTTGTTGGTGGCCCAATGTACTGCAAGTGCCTCTTTCTCGATAATCGAGTAGTTGTATTCTGCCTGATGTAGGGATCTAGATGCGAACGCTATTGTCTATCCCCCTTTTCACCTTCCTATATCAGGACTGTACCCAACCCTTTAGTGCTTGCGTCCGCAGTCAGGAAAGTCCTTCTACCAGGAACAAAAGCTCTGAGATTGGGTGCCTGGGCCAGTGCTTTCTTGGTGTCATCAATATATTTTTGGCATGCCTCACTCCAGTCAAATCTCCCCTTCCTGAGGAGATTGCAAATCTGGTAGGTATGTCTGGCAAAGTTCTGGACAAACTTGCTATAAAACTCAATCATACCCATGAATTATTTGATTTCCTCTTTGCTTCTGGGAGGGGTTAGGTTGAGGTTGGTGTTCTGAAACTTTGTTTTGGGAAGTATCCCTTCCCCAGTTACCTTATGTCCCAGAAACTCTATCTCTTAGCATCCAATTTTACATGTTTCTTTCTTCACCGTTAGACCTTGCTCTAAAAATCTCCCTAGGACTTGTCTGCGCCTGCGTTCATGTTGAGTGTTATCTTCTCCAAAGAACAGAACATCATCCTGTTAGCATACAACTCCGGAAATTCCTTTAAGAAGGTTGTTCATGATCCTTTGGATAACAGCTGCAGCCGAGACAAGTCCAAAAGGCCTTCGCTTAAACCTGTAGGCCCCCATGGGTGTAACAAAAGCCGTGATATCTTGTGACTCTGGGTGCAACCTGACCTGATAATAAGCTGATGTGAGGTCCAGGTTGGAAAAAACCTTGACACCAGCATGTCTGCTCATCATTTGGGATATGTTTGGGAGAGGAAACCTGTCCATTATTACTTCCTTGTTACGGGCCCTTAGGTCTATGCATAGGCGTACAGCCCCATCCCCTTTCCTCGCTACTACAATGGGTGCTAACCACTCTGTGGCCTCTACTGGCTCAATCACTTCCAAACAACAGAGTGTCTCCAATTCCTCTCTCACAGGTTCTTGCATGGAAATTGACAGGTTTCTGACCTTGGCTATTATTGGTTTAGCATTCTCTTTTAGTCTGATCCTGTGTCATATTTCTTAAGACAGCCTAATTTTTCTGAGAACACTCCTTTGAACTCATCTTCAATCCTGACACCTATATTGTCCACTTCTTGTACCAAAATGTGCGGGTCCTTGTTTGGATTAAGATAGATGCCCATGTCTTTTTGTGCCTGCTACCCCAGTATGTTGTCCCCTTTATTTGATACATAGACCTTAGTTACTACAATTCTGTCCTTGAAGCCAACTTTGCCCCAAAAGAAACCTCTCATGCGTATGGGTTGACATCCATACGCATCCATTTTTTGCAGTTTCATCTTGCCTTTAGACACCTTCTCAAAAGCCTCTGCCGAAACAATGGTCAGTTTTGAGCATGAGTCACACATGGCTTCAACCTCTGTCTCTTCAATTGTTATATAGTATTTCGGGTTACACACAGCCCCACTCTCAACATGCAGTACAATTTCTACACAGTTTCATGTAGAGTCCTCTCCACTGTTTCTTCTGTAGTTAGTATTGCTCTTGCAGTAGGTTCTAAAATGACCTCTCCTTCCGCACTTGTTGCAGATTACCTTGAGCGCCGGTCATTCCCTACTGTTAGCCCAATGGCCTGTGCTTCCACATCTGTAGCAATTTCCTTTTGGACTTCAAACTCCTTTGTTTTCCTTCTGATCACCTTTTGCACCTTTAACCACTAGCACACTTTCATTCTCACTCTTGACTTCGTTAACCTTAGACTTTTCTTCACAATCTTGCTTAATCTCACTGACACACTTCATCATGTGTTCTACCTGTTTGGCAATTTTTAATACCTACCCAAAAGGCAGATCGTCTTTCAGCCAGAGCTCCTCCCTATTTTATTCTATCTTGCACGTCAAAAGGAACTGATCTCTTATCCTTTCCTTGCAAGACCCCCAAACTTACAACTTGCAGCCAATTTTCTTCACTCTGACACAAATTCTTCCACTGTCTCTCCTTCTTTCTGTCCCCTTCTCCCAAAATGGTATCGTTCCATGATGGTGCTAATCTTAGGCAAGAAATGTATGTCTAATTTTTTCAAACTTATTTCTAATTCATTCAGACCTCTGGCATCATTTGCATTCAGATCAGGTAGGTGTTTTAACACCTCTTGACCTTCAGCTCCTAAGTAGTGTAGTAGTAACGCCACCTTCCTTTCCAAACCTAGATTAGACCCACAAACTACAGCATAAGTCTGGAACACTTTTGTCCATTTGTTCCATTTAAGAGGAGGCTCCCCTGGTGTGCCCAAAACAATGGGGGTGGATTAACATTCTGCATGCTTTGCATGAAAGTAGTACAGTTCCCAAACACCAACTATTGAACACGTCTCACCATCCCCCACCCCCGTCACCAGTGGCCTCACCCACAGAAGAGAAATACAACAAAGTCCAACTTCTAAATCTGTGATGACCACAGGACAGATTCAAAGCAGTGAGGTATAATTTAAAAACAAGTCCACTAGATGGCGCTGTGCTCTTTACAATTTGTATAAAACACAGGCATATCCTACAGTTATGACACAATGGGAGTTCAAAACGTTCACTTAGCATATGTCTTTGTAAACAGCTTGAGCGCAGTGTCAGCCAGACCTGCCTAACTTTCCTGGTGCCTGATCAGTAAACAGGGGCAAAACGGATGTAAAGTTGTGTCAATAAACACGACCAACTCTTCCAGTCTATACGATGAGGAGAGAGGACCTCCTCACCCAACAACATCTTGGATATGTTGGACCAGACAGTGTGACTAGACACGGCAGCTCCTTTCAGTGTCCCTTCTAACAGTTGGCTGTGAGTTGTTGTGCCAGTCAGCATGACCGGCAGACGAGTGTTCACCTCACCAGCTCCAGGCCAGGGCCACCTCACAACAACCGATGATACACAAGCTGTGCCAGTCAGCGTGACCAGCAGTCCCTACTCCCCACAAGTGCTCCTTAATGAGTTGTCTGTAAACCTGAAAAACTCACACCGACGTTGGAAGACTTGTATACTTCAATACCCTTCAAGAGATGCAGTCTCTCTCTTCCACTGACACCTTACACCGGGCAGGCATAGTCTACGGTTGCGAAAGTTCCACAGTGACTGCTTCCTCCCACACAACCAGGTACAAACGTTACTGCTGCGATGACTGCAACATGGCAATGTATTGCGTTACACCTCCCCAAATCTCTCTCGACCACAGAATCTCATGAGTGACATCACAGAAACAGCAGGACAACAGCGCTGTAGTGATGGCCCATTATGTTCACTAACAATCTCCACAGCAAAATTAATTTTCCTTTTTTTTCGTGTTGCCCACCCAAGGCAAATGTCAGAGAGGTCTATGTGAGTCAAAAGCAGTCCCCAGTGATAGCAGTTACCGCATGGCTCCTGTCAGCTTTCCACTAGACATCCATTTCAGCCTTGCTAAAACCTGCAAGTGTTTCTATGTAATTACTCACAACACAGTTGTTCTCACAGTCCTGCGATGTTGCCTCCTCGCGTGTTGAGGTCAAATTCTTACTCCACATCAATGCTTCTGTGCCCGTCCACTGTCGCCAGTGTAAAATCTAGTAGGGGAGTCCACTCTTCAAAGCATCACAGGAAGCCGTTGTGTGCGCAAGAAAGAAAGATTTTATTCAGATGCTTCAAAACATGTCTCGTAGGGAGTTCGACTTGGAGCCTTCAGTGTGGCAGCGTTCTACAAGGTTGTGCAAAAGGAAAGAACCACTCTAAACAATAGGGGAGGGGTGCAGTCTGAGGACAACAATCCCCATAGTTGGAAGATATCACGCAGTGCCTTTACAACGCAACTTTTACATGCAAACCATTACAACGCATTTCGCTGGGGGGCGCTCTAGGATAGGGAATAGGTTTACTGTACTATCCAACACCTTTACTACTATCCACAGGGACTGGAGTTGGAATAGTAAATTAAACAATTCACTATCCAGCGCCTAAAAGCACTATGCGTTGTAATGGTATGCGTTGTAAAAACCGCGTTGTAAAAGCATGCGATGTAAAAGCATGCGTTGTAATGTCATACATCCCTCTCTCTTGGCCAGTTTCCTTTCTTCTTTACTTATATTTAATTCTTTCTTGATTTTTATTATGTCACACGTGGCTTTGAGGGGCTCCTTTTTGGCCATTGTCCCATATTACCCCTAGGCTGCCCAATTGTCCCAGTTATGTAAATGTACCGGTATTTATAGAGCGTTGACCCCCCACTGGAACCCTTGCATTGAACATAAGTGCTACTGCTCAGTCACATAACGAGATTAGTCGTGTTCACTGAAAGTTACAAAAAGCATGCCATAGGACCTTTAAAGACCAGAGCAGCAATCCATTTACCATTTTAGATACTACGGGCCTCATATACAAGGAATTAACGCGGTGCAGTGCCGCAAGCCTTCTTACAGTGCAGCACTGTGTTAATTCCTAAGTATAGGGATGCTTCATATCTACAACGATATGATGGATCCCTTTGCTCTCCCCTGCGATGGCGCAAAATTTGCTGCCATGCGCCAATGCAGGCACCCTTCCACCGTAGTGCAAGGGTGCCTGCGCTAAGGGTAATGATTGTTTATGTGCAGGAAGGTCCCCCTTCCTGAAACCCCACAGCAACACCCATGGCATGCCCTTTTGACGTGCGAAGGGGCCATTTTTACAAGGACGCGAAAAGCCATGCATGGAGGCTTTACGTGCTCTTGTAATTATCAGGCTTGTTGTCCTGCCTCAATATCAAAATGCAAAGTAGGCTGCCCTATTATTTGCCAGCTGTACTGTATTGTTCATGCAATCCTGCTCTATACTAAACTGATCCATCTCAAATGTCACACTTTCAGCTGCACCTGGATGTTAGCCAGCAGCACTTGGCAATATAGGAATGGCACTTTTCTTATATCCACAAATGCTACAGGCTTAAAAATCTCAGCAAGCAAAGTACAACAGGTCAGACAGCCAGGATCTGTTTAAGGTATCTGTAAAATCTAGTACGGGAGTCCACTCTTCAAAGCATCACAGGAAGCCGCTGTGTGCTCAAGAAAGAAATATTTTATTCACATGCTTCTAAACATGTCCTCAGCCACAGCTCACACTGCCGGTGCCCGCCGTCTCTTCGCAGGGAGCTCGACTTAGAACCTTCAGTGTGGCACCGTTCTACAAGGTCACGCAAAGGGAAAGAACCACTCTAAACATTAGGGGAGGGGTCCAGTCTGAGGACAAGAATCCCTATAGTTGGAAGATACCACACATCCCCCTCCTTACATTTAGCAGGTAAGAATCAATCAATTAATCATTCAATCAGGGGTTGGTGAAGCGTGCTACTCACCCGCGAGGGTCTCAAGGTGCTGGGGGAGGGGTAGGTCTAGCAGCTCCGATCAGTTGAAAAGCTAGGTCTTGAGTGCCCGTCTGAAGGTGAGTAGGGTAGTCGAGCATCTTATTTCAACTGGGAAAGTGTTCATTGTTGTGGCGGCGGTGTAGGAGAAAGCTCTCCCTCCGGCTCTGCTTCAGTGGATGCGGGGGACCTCTGCCAGGGCGAGGTCGGAAGAGTGAAGGTTCCTTTGGGTTAGTGGAAACTCATTCGGTCGTTGAGGTATTTGGGTCCGATGTTGTTCAGGGATTTGTATGCATGCGTGAGTAGTTTGTAGCTGACCCTCTTCTCAATGGGGAGCCAGTGGAGCTCTCGTAGGTGCGGCGTCATGTGTTCCCGGCGTGGTAGTCCTAGGACGAGCCTGGCGGCGGCGTTTTGGATGGTTTGAAGTTTGTGAAGTAGTGATTTGTTGATTCCGGTGTAGAGGGAGATGCCATAGTCGAACCTGCTGGTGATGAGTGCGTGTGTGACGGTCTTTCGGCAGTCTGAGGGGATCCATTTGAAAGTCTTTCGTAGGGTTCGGAGGCAGTTGAAACGGGCGGCGGCAATAGCGTTGATTTGGCGGTTCATGGAGAGTGAGGAGTCGAGGATTATGCAGAGGCTCCCAGCGTGGTCTGTTGGGGTCGGAGGGGGGTAGAGGGCAGGAGGCCACCAGGAGTCATCCCAGGCTAAGGGGCTGGGTCCGAAGATGAGAACCTGGGTCTTTTCGGAATTGAGTTTGAGGCAACTGTCCTTCATCCAGGTGGCTACTCCACTCATTCCCTCCTGGAAGCTCATTCTGGTGTCTTTTGGGTTGCTGGTGAGGGAGAGGATGAGCTGAGTTTCGTTAACGTAGGATATGATGCTGAGTCCGTGCTGTCTGACGATGATGGCGATGGGGACCATGTAGATGTTGAATAGGGTCAGGCTCAGAGAGGATCCCTGAGGGACCCCCCAGATGATGTTGGTGGGTTTGGAGAGCAAAGGGTGGAGAACAACAACATAGCAAGAAGAACTCAGGACTACTTATCAACATACTGATCCAAATATTTGGGACGAAAGAAAACCCTACCGCTCAGCCTGCGGTGTGTCGATCCTCCCATCAACTGATGACTCACCAGACCTGGCCGAATCTGGCTTGCTCGATTCCCCACTTCCGAGCATGTCCCCCTGTTAAGTAGGATTAGCACACCTTGCCACTCTGCTCAGGTTCCAGATACGCCCGTCCTGAGTTTTGATAGCATTTCTGAATAGTTTGATAACTTTTGCGGGCTCTGTAAACTCCGACCAGCTCGCCTCCCTGTGGGAGCTCTGATTTTTACAAGGTCCCCTACCTTGTAATGGATCGCTTTCACTGCATGAGCACTATCAAACCTTCTCTTCCTGTCCATCATTGCCTTCACTCTCTATCCCTCCATGTTTTGTCTCTCGGATAGGAGTTGTCCACCCCTTGTCCCATTTCATCCAATCCGGTACCAACCTGGAATTAGGTTTTCTAGCTCTCAACAGCTCAAATGGTGTCATGTCCGTGGTTTGATGGGGAGTTAACCTGTAAGCTTCTAGACCTTTGACCACCTCGTCTCTCCAACACAACACACTTGTTTTAGCTTGCTGAATGCACTCTTTCATGGTCTTGTTGAATCTCTCAACCATCCCGTTGTTCTCCGGATGGTAGAGAATGGCCAACCTGTGTTTGATCCCATTACACTCTAGGAATTCCTTCATTTCTCTAGAGCAGAGCTTCTCTCCATTATCCGTCAGGATACTACTAGGCAACCCTTCGTGGAGGAACACCTCCAGTTGAAACTCAATGACCGACTTGGTAGTTATTTCAGACACAAACTTCAGCTCAGGCCACTTGGAGTATGAGTCCATAATTACCAGGATTTACGGGGTACGGTTCTCTCCTGATAATGGTCCCACAATGTCTACGTCAGCCACGGGCCTTCCGTCAGAGTCCTGCAGTCCATGGGGGTGTGTGTTGTTTGAGTACCTTGTTACTGGCCGAGCAAGGTACCCACTCCATTATCCTCCTCTCTTTTTCCATATCTATATTGGGCACCAATAGTCTAGGCGTAACCTCTGCTTAGTTTTACTGATGCCCAGGTGAACCTCATGAGCCAAGTTAACCAGTACTTCTCTCAAATTCCATGGCAGAACTAACTTGGTACCACAGAAAAGACAATTGTCTGCATCAGATAGCTCATCTCTGACCATCCACAATGGTCTGAGAGACTCTTCCCTCTTGTCGGAGTCAAACCATCCCCCTTAGTCTTGGCACATACTTCTTGAAGAAGCACATCACCCTCCAACTTCACCTTGCAGAGTTCTTCATCCACCACCCCTTGAGTGATAGCACACACATTCTCATTCGCCATCTCATAGTCCTCTTCACCTGGCCTGTTCTCCTCCTTGATCCCTCCTGGGGTTTCCCCCACCAGCAGCGAGAGACAGTCAGCGGCTAAATTCCTCACCCCGGGTATGTACTCTACCCCAAAGGTGTATTCTTGTAAGCTCACTACCCACCGTCTTATCATGCTCGAGATGGCGTCTAAACCTTTCTTGGTAAAGACTTCTACAAGAGGCTAATTGTCAGTCCTTATGTCAACCTTTGTTCCCCATACAAAGTCTCTAAATTTGTTGGTGGCCCAATGTACTGCAAGTGCCTCTTTCTCGATAATCGAGTAGTTGTATTCTGCCTGATGTAGGGATCTAGATGCGAACGCTATTGTCTATCCCCCTTTTCACCTTCCTATATCAGGACTGTACCCAACCCTTTAGTGCTTGCGTCCGCAGTCAGGAAAGTCCTTCTACCAGGAACAAAAGCTCTGAGATTGGGTGCCTGGGCCAGTGCTTTCTTGGTGTCATCAATATATTTTTGGCATGCCTCACTCCAGTCAAATCTCCCCTTCCTGAGGAGATTGCAAATCTGGTAGGTATGTCTGGCAAAGTTCTGGACAAACTTGCTATAAAACTCAATCATACCCATGAATTATTTGATTTCCTCTTTGCTTCTGGGAGGGGTTAGGTTGAGGATGGTGTTCTGAAACTTTGTTTTGGGAAGTATCCCTTCCCCAGTTACCTTATGTCCCAGAAACTCTATCTCTTAGCATCCAATTTTACATGTTTCTTTCTTCACCGTTAGACCTTGCTCTAAAAATCTCCCTAGGACTTGTCTGCGCCTGCGTTCATGTTGAGTGTTATCTTCTCCAAAGAACAGAACATCATCCTGTTAGCATACAACTCCGGAAATTCCTTTAAGAAGGTTGTTCATGATCCTTTGGATAACAGCTGCAGCCGAGACAAGTCCAAAAGGCCTTCGCTTAAACCTGTAGGCCCCCATGGGTGTAACAAAAGCCGTGATATCTTGTGACTCTGGGTGCAACCTGACCTGATAATAAGCTGATGTGAGGTCCAGGTTAGAAAAAACCTTGACACCAGCATGTCTGCTCATCATTTGGGATATGTTTGGGAGAGGAAACCTGTCCATTATTACTTCCTTGTTACGGGCCCTTAGGTCTATGCATAGGCGTACAGCCCCATCCCCTTTCCTCGCTACTACAATGGGTGCTAACCACTCTGTGGCCTCTACTGGCTCAATCACTTCCAAACAACAGAGTGTCTCCAATTCCTCTCTCACAGGTTCTTGCATGGAAATTGACAGGTTTCTGACCTTGGCTATTATTGGTTTAGCATTCTCTTTTAGTCTGATCCTGTGTCATATTTCTTAAGACAGCCTAATTTTTCTGAGAACACTCCTTTGAACTCATCTTCAATCCTGACACCTATATTGTCCACTTCTTGTACCAAAATGTGCGGGTCCTTGTTTGGATTAAGATAGATGCCCATGTCTTTTTGTGCCTGCTACCCCAGTATGTTGTCCCCTTTATTTGATACATAGACCTTAGTTACTACAATTCTGTCCTTGAAGCCAACTTTGCCCCAAAAGAAACCTCTCATGCGTATGGGTTGACATCCATACGCATCCATTTTTTGCAGTTTCATCTTGCCTTTAGACACCTTCTCAAAAGCCTCTGCCGAAACAATGGTCAGTTTTGAGCATGAGTCACACATGGCTTCAACCTCTGTCTCTTCAATTGTTATGTAGTATTTCGGGTTACACACAGCCCCACTCTCAACATGCAGTACAATTTCTACACAGTTTCATGTAGAGTCCTCTCCACTGTTTCTTCTGTAGTTAGTATTGCTCTTGCAGTAGGTTCTAAAATGACCTCTCCTTCCGCACTTGTTGCAGATTACCTTGAGCGCCGGTCATTCCCTACTGTTAGCCCAATGGCCTGTGCTTCCACATCTGTAGCAATTTCCTTTTGGACTTCAAACTCCTTTGTTTTCCTTCTGATCACCTTTTGCACCTTTAACCACTAGCACACTTTCATTCTCACTCTTGACTTCGTTAACCTTAGACTTTTCTTCACAATCTTGCTTAATCTCACTGACACACTTCATCATGTGTTCTACCTGTTTGGCAATTTTTAATACCTACCCAAAAGGCAGATCGTCTTTCAGCCAGAGCTCCTCCCTATTTTATTCTATCTTGCACGTCAAAAGGAACTGATCTCTTATCCTTTCCTTGCAAGACCCCCAAACTTACAACTTGCAGCCAATTTTCTTCACTCTGACACAAATTCTTTCACTGTCTCTCCTTCTTTCTGTCCCCTTCTCCCAAAATGGTATCGTTCCATGATGGTGCTAATCTTAGGCAAGAAATGTATGTCTAATTTTTTCAAACTTATTTCTAATTCATTCAGACCTCTGGCATCATTTGCATTCAGATCAGGTAGGTGTTTTAACACCTCTTGACCTTCAGCTCCTAAGTAGTGTAGTAGTAACGCCACCTTCCTTTCCAAACCTAGATTAGACCCACAAACTACAGCATAAGTCTGGAACACTTTTGTCCATTTGTTCCATTTAAGAGGAGGCTCCCCTGGTGTGCCCAAAACAATGGGGGTGGATTAACATTCTGCATGCTTTGCATGAAAGTAGTACAGTTCCCAAACACCAACTATTGAACACGTCTCACCATCCCCCACCCCCGTCACCAGTGGCCTCACCCACAGAAGAGAAATACAACAAAGTCCAACTTCTAAATCTGTGATGACCACAGGACAGATTCAAAGCAGTGAGGTATAATTTAAAAACAAGTCCACTAGATGGCGCTGTGCTCTTTACAATTTGTATAAAACACAGGCATATCCTACAGTTATGACACAATGGGAGTTCAAAACGTTCACTTAGCATATGTCTTTGTAAACAGCTTGAGCGCAGTGTCAGCCAGACCTGCCTAACTTTCCTGGTGCCTGATCAGTAAACAGGGGCAAAACGGATGTAAAGTTGTGTCAATAAACACGACCAACTCTTCCAGTCTATACGATGAGGAGAGAGGACCTCCTCACCCAACAACATCTTGGATATGTTGGACCAGACAGTGTGACTAGACACGGCAGCTCCTTTCAGTGTCCCTTCTAACAGTTGGCTGTGAGTTGTTGTGCCAGTCAGCATGACCGGCAGACGAGTGTTCACCTCACCAGCTCCAGGCCAGGGCCACCTCACAACAACCGATGATACACAAGCTGTGCCAGTCAGCGTGACCAGCAGTCCCTACTCCCCACAAGTGCTCCTTAATGAGTTGTCTGTAAACCTGAAAAACTCACACCGACGTTGGAAGACTTGTATACTTCAATACCCTTCAAGAGATGCAGTCTCTCTCTTCCACTGACACCTTACACCGGGCAGGCATAGTCTACGGTTGCGAAAGTTCCACAGTGACTGCTTCCTCCCACACAACCAGGTACAAACGTTACTGCTGCGATGACTGCAACATGGCAATGTATTGCGTTACACCTCCCCAAATCTCTCTCGACCACAGAATCTCATGAGTGACATCACAGAAACAGCAGGGCAACAGCGCTGTAGTGATGGCCCATTATGTTCACTAACAATCTCCACAGCAAAATTAATTTTCCTTTTTTTTCGTGTTGCCCACCCAAGGCAAATGTCAGAGAGGTCTATGTGAGTCAAAAGCAGTCCCCAGTGATAGCAGTTACCGCATGGCTCCTGTCAGCTTTCCACTAGACATCCATTTCAGCCTTGCTAAAACCTGCAAGTGTTTCTATGTAATTACTCACAACACAGTTGTTCTCACAGTCCTGCGATGTTGCCTCCTCGCGTGTTGAGGTCAAATTCTTACTCCACATCAATGCTTCTGTGCCCGTCCACTGTCGCCAGTGTAAAATCTAGTAGGGGAGTCCACTCTTCAAAGCATCACAGGAAGCCGTTGTGTGCGCAAGAAAGAAAGATTTTATTCAGATGCTTCAAAACATGTCTCGTAGGGAGTTCGACTTGGAGCCTTCAGTGTGGCAGCGTTCTACAAGGTTGTGCAAAAGGAAAGAACCACTCTAAACAATAGGGGAGGGGTGCAGTCTGAGGACAACAATCCCCATAGTTGGAAGATATCACGCAGTGCCTTTACAACGCAACTTTTACATGCAAACCATTACAACGCATTTCGCTGGGGGGCGCTCTAGGATAGGGAATAGGTTTACTGTACTATCCAACACCTTTACTACTATCCACAGGGACTGGAGTTGGAATAGTAAATTAAACAATTCACTATCCAGCGCCTAAAAGCACTATGCGTTGTAATGGTATGCGTTGTAAAAACCGCGTTGTAAAAGCATGCGATGTAAAAGCATGCGTTGTAATGTCATACATCCCTCTCTCTTGGCCAGTTTCCTTTCTTCTTTACTTATATTTAATTCTTTCTTGATTTTTATTATGTCACACGTGGCTTTGAGGGGCTCCTTTTTGGCCATTGTCCCATATTACCCCTAGGCTGCCCAATTGTCCCAGTTATGTAAATGTACCGGTATTTATAGAGCGTTGACCCCCCACTGGAACCCTTGCATTGAACATAAGTGCTACTGCTCAGTCACATAACGAGATTAGTCGTGTTCACTGAAAGTTACAAAAAGCATGCCATAGGACCTTTAAAGACCAGAGCAGCAATCCATTTACCATTTTAGATACTACGGGCCTCATATACAAGGAATTAACGCGGTGCAGTGCCGCAAGCCTTCTTACAGTGCAGCACTGTGTTAATTCCTAAGTATAGGGATGCTTCATATCTACAACGATATGATGGATCCCTTTGCTCTCCCCTGCGATGGCGCAAAATTTGCTGCCATGCGCCAATGCAGGCACCCTTCCACCGTAGTGCAAGGGTGCCTGCGCTAAGGGTAATGATTGTTTATGTGCAGGAAGGTCCCCCTTCCTGAAACCCCACAGCAACACCCATGGCATGCCCTTTTGACGTGCGAAGGGGCCATTTTTACAAGGACGCGAAAAGCCATGCATGGAGGCTTTACGTGCTCTTGTAATTATCAGGCTTGTTGTCCTGCCTCAATATCAAAATGCAAAGTAGGCTGCCCTATTATTTGCCAGCTGTACTGTATTGTTCATGCAATCCTGCTCTATACTAAACTGATCCATCTCAAATGTCACACTTTCAGCTGCACCTGGATGTTAGCCAGCAGCACTTGGCAATATAGGAATGGCACTTTTCTTATATCCACAAATGCTACAGGCTTAAAAATCTCAGCAAGCAAAGTACAACAGGTCAGACAGCCAGGATCTGTTTAAGGTATCTGTAAAATCTAGTACGGGAGTCCACTCTTCAAAGCATCACAGGAAGCCGCTGTGTGCTCAAGAAAGAAATATTTTATTCACATGCTTCTAAACATGTCCTCAGCCACAGCTCACACTGCCGGTGCCCGCCGTCTCTTCGCAGGGAGCTCGACTTAGAACCTTCAGTGTGGCACCGTTCTACAAGGTCACGCAAAGGGAAAGAACCACTCTAAACATTAGGGGAGGGGTCCAGTCTGAGGACAAGAATCCCTATAGTTGGAAGATACCACACATCCCCCTCCTTACATTTAGCAGGTAAGAATCAATCAATTAATCATTCAATCAGGGGTTGGTGAAGCGTGCTACTCACCCGCGAGGGTCTCAAGGTGCTGGGGGAGGGGTAGGTCTAGCAGCTCCGATCAGTTGAAAAGCTAGGTCTTGAGTGCCCGTCTGAAGGTGAGTAGGGTAGTCGAGCATCTTATTTCAACTGGGAAAGTGTTCATTGTTGTGGCGGCGGTGTAGGAGAAAGCTCTCCCTCCGGCTCTGCTTCAGTGGATGCGGGGGACCTCTGCCAGGGCGAGGTCGGAAGAGTGAAGGTTCCTTTGGGTTAGTGGAAACTCATTCGGTCGTTGAGGTATTTGGGTCCGATGTTGTTCAGGGATTTGTATGCATGCGTGAGTAGTTTGTAGCTGACCCTCTTCTCAATGGGGAGCCAGTGGAGCTCTCGTAGGTGCGGCGTCATGTGTTCCCGGCGTGGTAGTCCTAGGACGAGCCTGGCGGCGGCGTTTTGGATGGTTTGAAGTTTGTGAAGTAGTGATTTGTTGATTCCGGTGTAGAGGGAGATGCCATAGTCGAACCTGCTGGTGATGAGTGCGTGTGTGACGGTCTTTCGGCAGTCTGAGGGGATCCATTTGAAAGTCTTTCGTAGGGTTCGGAGGCAGTTGAAACGGGCGGCGGCAATAGCGTTGATTTGGCGGTTCATGGAGAGTGAGGAGTCGAGGATTATGCAGAGGCTCCCAGCGTGGTCTGTTGGGGTCGGAGGGGGGTAGAGGGCAGGAGGCCACCAGGAGTCATCCCAGGCTAAGGGGCTGGGTCCGAAGATGAGAACCTGGGTCTTTTCGGAATTGAGTTTGAGGCAACTGTCCTTCATCCAGGTGGCTACTCCACTCATTCCCTCCTGGAAGCTCATTCTGGTGTCTTTTGGGTTGCTGGTGAGGGAGAGGATGAGCTGAGTTTCGTTAACGTAGGATATGATGCTGAGTCCGTGCTGTCTGACGATGATGGCGATGGGGACCATGTAGATGTTGAATAGGGTCAGGCTCAGAGAGGATCCCTGAGGGACCCCCCAGATGATGTTGGTGGGTTTGGAGAGCAAAGGGTGGAGAACAACAACATAGCAAGAAGAACTCAGGACTACTTATCAACATACTGATCCAAATATTTGGGACGAAAGAAAACCCTACCGCTCAGCCTGCGGTGTGTCGATCCTCCCATCAACTGATGACTCACCAGACCTGGCCGAATCTGGCTTGCTCGATTCCCCACTTCCGAGCATGTCCCCCTGTTAAGTAGGATTAGCACACCTTGCCACTCTGCTCAGGTTCCAGATACGCCCGTCCTGAGTTTTGATAGCATTTCTGAATAGTTTGATAACTTTTGCGGGCTCTGTAAACTCCGACCAGCTCGCCTCCCTGTGGGAGCTCTGATTTTTACAAGGTCCCCTACCTTGTAATGGATCGCTTTCACTGCATGAGCACTATCAAACCTTCTCTTCCTGTCCATCATTGCCTTCACTCTCTATCCCTCCATGTTTTGTCTCTCGGATAGGAGTTGTCCACCCCTTGTCCCATTTCATCCAATCCGGTACCAACCTGGAATTAGGTTTTCTAGCTCTCAACAGCTCAAATGGTGTCATGTCCGTGGTTTGATGGGGAGTTAACCTGTAAGCTTCTAGACCTTTGACCACCTCGTCTCTCCAACACAACACACTTGTTTTAGCTTGCTGAATGCACTCTTTCATGGTCTTGTTGAATCTCTCAACCATCCCGTTGTTCTCCGGATGGTAGAGAATGGCCAACCTGTGTTTGATCCCATTACACTCTAGGAATTCCTTCATTTCTCTAGAGCAGAGCTTCTCTCCATTATCCGTCAGGATACTACTAGGCAACCCTTCGTGGAGGAACACCTCCAGTTGAAACTCAATGACCGACTTGGTAGTTATTTCAGACACAAACTTCAGCTCAGGCCACTTGGAGTATGAGTCCATAATTACCAGGATTTACGGGGTACGGTTCTCTCCTGATAATGGTCCCACAATGTCTACGTCAGCCACGGGCCTTCCGTCAGAGTCCTGCAGTCCATGGGGGTGTGTGTTGTTTGAGTACCTTGTTACTGGCCGAGCAAGGTACCCACTCCATTATCCTCCTCTCTTTTTCCATATCTATATTGGGCACCAATAGTCTAGGCGTAACCTCTGCTTAGTTTTACTGATGCCCAGGTGAACCTCATGAGCCAAGTTAACCAGTACTTCTCTCAAATTCCATGGCAGAACTAACTTGGTACCACAGAAAAGACAATTGTCTGCATCAGATAGCTCATCTCTGACCATCCACAATGGTCTGAGAGACTCTTCCCTCTTGTCGGAGTCAAACCATCCCCCTTAGTCTTGGCACATACTTCTTGAAGAAGCACATCACCCTCCAACTTCACCTTGCAGAGTTCTTCATCCACCACCCCTTGAGTGATAGCACACACATTCTCATTCGCCATCTCATAGTCCTCTTCACCTGGCCTGTTCTCCTCCTTGATCCCTCCTGGGGTTTCCCCCACCAGCAGCGAGAGACAGTCAGCGGCTAAATTCCTCACCCCGGGTATGTACTCTACCCCAAAGGTGTATTCTTGTAAGCTCACTACCCACCGTCTTATCATGCTCGAGATGGCGTCTAAACCTTTCTTGGTAAAGACTTCTACAAGAGGCTAATTGTCAGTCCTTATGTCAACCTTTGTTCCCCATACAAAGTCTCTAAATTTGTTGGTGGCCCAATGTACTGCAAGTGCCTCTTTCTCGATAATCGAGTAGTTGTATTCTGCCTGATGTAGGGATCTAGATGCGAACGCTATTGTCTATCCCCCTTTTCACCTTCCTATATCAGGACTGTACCCAACCCTTTAGTGCTTGCGTCCGCAGTCAGGAAAGTCCTTCTACCAGGAACAAAAGCTCTGAGATTGGGTGCCTGGGCCAGTGCTTTCTTGGTGTCATCAATATATTTTTGGCATGCCTCACTCCAGTCAAATCTCCCCTTCCTGAGGAGATTGCAAATCTGGTAGGTATGTCTGGCAAAGTTCTGGACAAACTTGCTATAAAACTCAATCATACCCATGAATTATTTGATTTCCTCTTTGCTTCTGGGAGGGGTTAGGTTGAGGATGGTGTTCTGAAACTTTGTTTTGGGAAGTATCCCTTCCCCAGTTACCTTATGTCCCAGAAACTCTATCTCTTAGCATCCAATTTTACATGTTTCTTTCTTCACCGTTAGACCTTGCTCTAAAAATCTCCCTAGGACTTGTCTGCGCCTGCGTTCATGTTGAGTGTTATCTTCTCCAAAGAACAGAACATCATCCTGTTAGCATACAACTCCGGAAATTCCTTTAAGAAGGTTGTTCATGATCCTTTGGATAACAGCTGCAGCCGAGACAAGTCCAAAAGGCCTTCGCTTAAACCTGTAGGCCCCCATGGGTGTAACAAAAGCCGTGATATCTTGTGACTCTGGGTGCAACCTGACCTGATAATAAGCTGATGTGAGGTCCAGGTTAGAAAAAACCTTGACACCAGCATGTCTGCTCATCATTTGGGATATGTTTGGGAGAGGAAACCTGTCCATTATTACTTCCTTGTTACGGGCCCTTAGGTCTATGCATAGGCGTACAGCCCCATCCCCTTTCCTCGCTACTACAATGGGTGCTAACCACTCTGTGGCCTCTACTGGCTCAATCACTTCCAAACAACAGAGTGTCTCCAATTCCTCTCTCACAGGTTCTTGCATGGAAATTGACAGGTTTCTGACCTTGGCTATTATTGGTTTAGCATTCTCTTTTAGTCTGATCCTGTGTCATATTTCTTAAGACAGCCTAATTTTTCTGAGAACACTCCTTTGAACTCATCTTCAATCCTGACACCTATATTGTCCACTTCTTGTACCAAAATGTGCGGGTCCTTGTTTGGATTAAGATAGATGCCCATGTCTTTTTGTGCCTGCTACCCCAGTATGTTGTCCCCTTTATTTGATACATAGACCTTAGTTACTACAATTCTGTCCTTGAAGCCAACTTTGCCCCAAAAGAAACCTCTCATGCGTATGGGTTGACATCCATACGCATCCATTTTTTGCAGTTTCATCTTGCCTTTAGACACCTTCTCAAAAGCCTCTGCCGAAACAATGGTCAGTTTTGAGCATGAGTCACACATGGCTTCAACCTCTGTCTCTTCAATTGTTATGTAGTATTTCGGGTTACACACAGCCCCACTCTCAACATGCAGTACAATTTCTACACAGTTTCATGTAGAGTCCTCTCCACTGTTTCTTCTGTAGTTAGTATTGCTCTTGCAGTAGGTTCTAAAATGACCTCTCCTTCCGCACTTGTTGCAGATTACCTTGAGCGCCGGTCATTCCCTACTGTTAGCCCAATGGCCTGTGCTTCCACATCTGTAGCAATTTCCTTTTGGACTTCAAACTCCTTTGTTTTCCTTCTGATCACCTTTTGCACCTTTAACCACTAGCACACTTTCATTCTCACTCTTGACTTCGTTAACCTTAGACTTTTCTTCACAATCTTGCTTAATCTCACTGACACACTTCATCATGTGTTCTACCTGTTTGGCAATTTTTAATACCTACCCAAAAGGCAGATCGTCTTTCAGCCAGAGCTCCTCCCTATTTTATTCTATCTTGCACGTCAAAAGGAACTGATCTCTTATCCTTTCCTTGCAAGACCCCCAAACTTACAACTTGCAGCCAATTTTCTTCACTCTGACACAAATTCTTTCACTGTCTCTCCTTCTTTCTGTCCCCTTCTCCCAAAATGGTATCGTTCCATGATGGTGCTAATCTTAGGCAAGAAATGTATGTCTAATTTTTTCAAACTTATTTCTAATTCATTCAGACCTCTGGCATCATTTGCATTCAGATCAGGTAGGTGTTTTAACACCTCTTGACCTTCAGCTCCTAAGTAGTGTAGTAGTAACGCCACCTTCCTTTCCAAACCTAGATTAGACCCACAAACTACAGCATAAGTCTGGAACACTTTTGTCCATTTGTTCCATTTAAGAGGAGGCTCCCCTGGTGTGCCCAAAACAATGGGGGTGGATTAACATTCTGCATGCTTTGCATGAAAGTAGTACAGTTCCCAAACACCAACTATTGAACACGTCTCACCATCCCCCACCCCCGTCACCAGTGGCCTCACCCACAGAAGAGAAATACAACAAAGTCCAACTTCTAAATCTGTGATGACCACAGGACAGATTCAAAGCAGTGAGGTATAATTTAAAAACAAGTCCACTAGATGGCGCTGTGCTCTTTACAATTTGTATAAAACACAGGCATATCCTACAGTTATGACACAATGGGAGTTCAAAACGTTCACTTAGCATATGTCTTTGTAAACAGCTTGAGCGCAGTGTCAGCCAGACCTGCCTAACTTTCCTGGTGCCTGATCAGTAAACAGGGGCAAAACGGATGTAAAGTTGTGTCAATAAACACGACCAACTCTTCCAGTCTATACGATGAGGAGAGAGGACCTCCTCACCCAACAACATCTTGGATATGTTGGACCAGACAGTGTGACTAGACACGGCAGCTCCTTTCAGTGTCCCTTCTAACAGTTGGCTGTGAGTTGTTGTGCCAGTCAGCATGACCGGCAGACGAGTGTTCACCTCACCAGCTCCAGGCCAGGGCCACCTCACAACAACCGATGATACACAAGCTGTGCCAGTCAGCGTGACCAGCAGTCCCTACTCCCCACAAGTTCTCCTTAATGAGTTGTCTGTAAACCTGAAAAACTCACACCGACGTTGGAAGACTTGTATACTTCAATACCCTTCAAGAGATGCAGTCTCTCTCTTCCACTGACACCTTACACCGGGCAGGCATAGTCTACGGTTGCGAAAGTTCCACAGTGACTGCTTCCTCCCACACAACCAGGTACAAACGTTACTGCTGCGATGACTGCAACATGGCAATGTATTGCGTTACACCTCCCCAAATCTCTCTCGACCACAGAATCTCATGAGTGACATCACAGAAACAGCAGGACAACAGCGCTGTAGTGATGGCCCATTATGTTCACTAACAATCTCCACAGCAAAATTAATTTTCCTTTTTTTTTCGTGTTGCCCACCCAAGGCAAATGTCAGAGAGGTCTATGTGAGTCAAAAGCAGTCCCCAGTGATAGCAGTTACCGCATGGCTCCTGTCAGCTTTCCACTAGACATCCATTTCAGCCTTGCTAAAACCTGCAAGTGTTTCTATGTAATTACTCACGACACAGTTGTTCTCACAGTCCTGCGATGTTGCCTCCTCGCGTGTTGAGGTCAAATTCTTACTCCACATCAATGCTTCTGTGCCCGTCCACTGTCGCCAGTGTAAAATCTAGTAGGGGAGTCCACTCTTCAAAGCATCACAGGAAGCCGTTGTGTGCGCAAGAAAGAAAGATTTTATTCAGATGCTTCAAAACATGTCTCGTAGGGAGTTCGACTTGGAGCCTTCAGTGGGGCAGCGTTCTACAAGGTTGTGCAAAAGGAAAGAACCACTCTAAACAATAGGGGAGGGGTGCAGTCTGAGGACAACAATCCCTATAGTTGGAAGATATCACAGTATCACATACAACATGGACCAACCTGGCCGCAACGCTCATGGGTCCAACTACCTGTTGAATTGCTTTGTGGTCCTAGCATTCCTGCTTGCTGCCCTACTGACAGGCGTGAGGCTGAACCACGTTCCTTATACTGGTGGGAGAAGTAAGATTTTAGAGAGCATTACTCCTGCCCTCGAGCATCACCGACTGCCTCACCCCCCCTCATTAGCAGGGTTTGCGTTATCAGCTTCATGTTGCTGTTTTGGTCCACCCTCTACTGCCAGCATGTCAGGAGCTGAGCTCCTCTTTCCTAAGGAGAGGCAAGCCCTGTAAGATGGGGTGGAGTGGTACTGGCACAGCAAACTTCTACCAGAGCAACACAGATTAGCACAGAGAGTCTTAAAACAGAGACTGCCACGGACATCCCAGACAAAACTCCCATAGCAGGAGGACTCAAAGCAGCCATGATAAAAATCGCCATTTTGTTCAGAGACACTCATAGCCTTTCTACGCATTTATCTGGAGTATGTTTTTTAATTCCAAAATGTATGCTAAAGTTTAATTTTAATAATACATAAAAATGTTGAATTTTAAATAGTATTAAATATGCAAACTGATAAAAGGTATAGTTTCTTACCTGTAGCTCTTTTTCTCTCGCAGGGGTATTTCCGTGATAGTCGTAAGCGTTAAATAGTCCTGCCCCCCTGCGGGGACCCCGTAGTACTTTTTCAATATATGTTCTGAAGTTCACCTTTCTTCGGGAAGGTCTTGAATAGTCACTAAAGAAAGTTATTATGCAGCTAATAGAATGAGGCTACAGTGGATACAATTCATATTTTTGTTGCAACAAAAGGTGAAGACACAATGAAAAATGCAACTAATGCATGAAAAACTTTGTAAATTAACAGAAAAACCCTTCACATACCCTTTTGTTATGTGAGAGAAAGATGAAGAAGTGCAAGGCAGTGTAGCTGATAGGCTGCCATTATCAGGGAAGAAAAAGGAGACTGTGCCTTTAAGAACTGTGCGACCTTCAATATCCCATCATGCTCAGCCAGAGGCAGTTACCTCAGTTCTTTTTATAGGCTGTATCAGCTGATGATTAGCGGAGCATGAAAATGTCTGTCTAGTCCACCGGGGAGAAGGGAGGGTTGTTTATCATGGAAATACCCCTCAAGAGAACAGGAGTTACAGGTATGAAACTATAACTTCTCTCACAGCGGATTTCCATGTGTTGTCATAAGAGTTAAATAGGGTAGCATCCCTTCCCCCCTGAAATGATGGTGTTGAAAAAAACAATAGATAGTTAAGCAAAGAGGTTTCTGAGGAACGCATGTCCCACCTGAGCAGCCGTTCTTGCATCAGAGTCAAGTCAGTAGTGCCTAGTGAATGTGTGGACTGATCACCATGTATCAGCTTTGCAAATATCTGCTAAGGGAATATTTCTCATCAAGGCAGTAGTGGCTGCCATGCCGCTAGTGGAGTGTGCTCTGGGTTTGCCAGGAAGAGTATTATTAGCCAGCTGACAGAAGAAGAGGATGCAAGAGACAATCCACTTGGAAACTAACTGTTTGGAAGTAGCGAGACATGTGCGAACTGTGCCATAATTGAGGAAGAATTGTTGTGATTAGCGAATAGATTTGGTTGTTGTCTAGATACAACTTTAAAACTCTCTTGACATCCAGCGGATGAAGGGATCCCTGCTGGAGTAGATGGATTTTGAAAAAAAGTTTAAAAGGTATAGTCTGGTTTACGTGAAAATCTGAAATAAATTTAGGGAGGAATTTAGGATGGGTCCTCATCGCTACTTTGGAAGAGTGGATGACTGTGTATGGCTCATTAGAACAAAGGGTTCTGTATTTCACTAAATCTACCTGCAGATGTTATTGCCATAAGGAAAGCACTTTTCCAAGTGAGATGTTGGAGAGATGCTTTATGCGTAGGCTCAAAAGGAGGCAGCATCAGACGTGAAAGACCCGCGTTGAGTTCCAACTGAGAAGAGGGGTGAAGACCTACTTTAATTCTTCCAAGAAATCTTTGATGACAGCTATATGAAAAAATAGGTTTCTGAAGGACCTTTCCTGTATGCCGTTAGGTCAGCCAGGTGCACTTTGATGGAAGAAAATTGCAGGCCAGATTTAGGAAGGTGCAAAAGCTGTGGGAGGATTACATCCTCCTGGCAAGATGTAGTGTCTATCTGTCTGGATGAACACCAGATTCAAACTCTCCTCCACTTGTAGGCATATCCAGACCATGTGGATGGCCGCTTTGCCTCCCTCAGAATTTCCATGGAGTCCTGAGTTAGGTTCAGATCTCCATATTTTAATATCTCAGGGGCCATGCTGCCAAATTCAAGGAGGAGAGGTTGGAGTGTAACACTAGTCTTCCGCATTTTGTTAAGAGGTCTGGCCGGCATGGTAGCCTGAGATGTGGATTGAGCAACCAGTGAAGAAGGTCCAAGAACCCCTCTGGTGCAATGAGGATCATTTTGGTTGTCATGAATGCAAGCTTGAGCAGGACTGCCGGGATCATGGGAATTGGTGGAAAACCATATATTGTTGGACCAGTCGATCCATAGGGCATTCCCCGATGATTTTGGAAGGTAAAACCTGGCGGCAAAGTTGCATTTTTTGTTTTCTGTTGAGGTGAAAAGGTCTGTAGAAGATGTACCCCCCAAGCAGAAGATATCTTGTACAACATTTTTGATCACTGGAAGTTGTGACATTTCTAGAGAATGGGTAAGCGTTGTTCCTCCAAAAGACACACCATTGCACAACGTGTGTCAATGGTAGACTAAGTAGTGCAACTTCTGGACAGGTTTTGATGTGGACTTGAGTAAGTTGACCTGAAGACCCAACAAATAGAGGGGATAGCAACTCCATTTGAAATGGAGTTGGGCTTCTGCAAAGGTGGATACCTTGATTAACCAGTTGTCCAGTTAAAGGTAAATTCAGTGTTTTTGAAGATGTGCTGCTACCACAACCAAGCACTTGGAGAACGTCCTGGGAGCTGACTTGAAACCAAATGGTAAGAGGGCATATTGGTAGTGGCCCTGCCCCACGACAAATCTCCGGAATTTCTGATGCTTCTTTGCAATTGGAATGTGAAAATAGGCATGGTGCAGGTCGATGGAGCAAAACCAGTCTCCCTGGTGAAGCTGAGGGTATATTTGGTGTAAAGCCAGCATCCTGAACTTCTACTTTTGAATCTATTTGTTGGTGATCCTGAGGTTGGGAATGGGCCTGTATCCTTGTTTGACCTTTTTTGGTCAAGGAAGTACCTGGAGTAAATGCCCTTTCCCCATTGACTGAGGGGGAAAGGTTCCACTGTTTTCGTGTGACACAGTTTTGACCGCGTTTTGTAGAAGGTTGAGGTGAGAGGTGGATGACTCTCTGTGGAATGGACAGTGGTGGGGGCATAAATCTGAGGCAATACCCATTTTTGACAATATTCAAGACCCAGGGGTCTGTCGTTATGCACTGCCACTCTGCCAAGTAATATGAGAAGCGTTCCCCTACCGGATTGGGTAACGGAAAAGGGGGATGAGAGGATTCAGGGTTTTGATGTTGGTTGTCGGCCCACCTAGTTAGGTTGTTGGGCTGCACGCCACCTCTGCTGTTTGCACTGAGTTTGGTAGGACCTTTGGTACAGATGCTGCGATCTGTGTTTCGCAAAATATAGAATGGAATCTGTTAGACTTGGCATCTTTTGGCGTGTTTCCCCAGAGTTTTTGCTTTCTGACCTCCTGTTTTTGCTGGCGTAGTGTGTCTGCGCACTTTTCTCACTGCTGATCAGTAGTAAAGTGCAAGTGCTCCTGTGGTAATTGTGTTATGAATTGGTGTTTCCATGATTCGATATTTGATTTATTTGTTAGTCCCTAGTAAAGTGCACTAAGTGTGCCAGGGCCTGTGAATCAAATGCTACTGGTGGGCCTGCAGCACTGATTGTGCCACCCACGTGAGTAGCCCTGAAAAGGTAACTCAGACCCGCCATTGCGGAGTCTGCACGCAGTTTGTAACTGCCATGTCGACTTCGCCAGTGCACCCACTTGCCAGTCCCTCTCCTTTTCTTTATTTACATGTCAGCCACATCTAAGGTAGGCCCAAGGTACCCCTGTGGGCGGCCGGGTGCAGTGTATGTGAAAGGTAGGCCATGCCCTGGTGTGTGTGGCATGTCCTGATAGCGAATTACGGCAAATTTTGTTTTTCGCCATTGCAAGGTTACCTGTTCCCCATAGGACAGAATGGGGAGTTTGTTTATAACATCTTATGAACATAACTGGCCCGGGGTATTGGGTAGGAAAATAAAGTTTAGTATGCCTGAACTCATAATCTAAAGATGCATCTTTTCATGAAGGTGATTTTTACATTCTGTGTATGAAAATACCACTTTTAGAAAGTAGGTATTTTCTTGCTCAGTCATCCCATGTGCCTCTGCTGGAATGTGGATTGCCTGTCTGGGTTTTGGATGCCGGAAGGCTGGGGAGCAGGAGTTGCTCCAGATAGCCTAGGTGGGTCAGGAAAGGGCGGAATAGGCCTGGGCTGCAATTGGGGAAGGGGGAGGGGATTTCCTTGTACCTCAAAGGGCCTGGTCTGCCTCTGACCATGCTGTTCCCACCTCCTGCCAGGAAGTCACACCAGAGAAGGCAGAACTGGTTCTGGCCGGACACAGACACTCGCTGCCTAAGAGATCAAAGTATTTGGGGATATAAATATTGGGGCCCAGACCCCTGAACTCCAAAACTCTTTTGGATCAAGAAGACTGCCAAGAAGAAGAGCTGGATTAGTTGTGATGAGGAACTACCACTTTGCTGCGTGCTTTTCTGTGTTGGCCTGCAGTGGCTGCTTCTGTCTTGGGCGGTGAAAGGACTGGACTGAACTTAATGCAATCTACTTTTGTGAGTTTCTCCAAGGGCTTGAGGTAGAGCTTGGCCCCCGTTCAAGAAGTGCGTAACAGCAAAAACTTCAAGCTCTTCTGCCCTCAGCACTGGAGGCTGTGTGTTTTGTACTGCAAAAGAGGATAAAGCAACCCAATGCCATCTACAACGCTGCTGCTGACTCCATGTCCTGAAGGCACCGCAGAGGGCACCGCCGCAATGCTGCACCGTGACCCTGGCCATACCAACGATGCCTGCTGACGCCGACACCGTGCCGCTGCTCGCACCGCGACCTGTGGGCACCGCACTCCGCAACGCCGCGCTTAACGAAGACGCCTTAGTATCCCCGACGATGCTGCTCCACGTCAAAATCTACACAGCTGCTTGCACAGTGGTGCAAGAGCATTGCTCGTAAAGTTGCACGACGCACGCCCTCATCCCGCACCACAGCCATGGCCTTCTGATGCCGACACCATCAACACCAGTTTGTCAGCCGACAACTGCGCTTCAACCACAACAATGACGCTTCTTTGACCGTGACCTGACAGCAGCACAGCGAGCACCACCTTCACCTCGTACCGTGACGTTGGTCTCACCGACAAGGCAATCTGACGCCACCACCGAGCCGCTGCTCACACTGCGACCTGAGGGCACCGCACACCGCACCACTGCACTTTGCACGGCAGCATCTGATGCCTGTCGACGCCAGTGCTCCTGACTTTAACAGAGGGGAGTTCGACCTGCAAGACATGTGGTTTCAAGGGCCCCGACGACTCCTGCACCAACCTTCAGAACCAACGCCTGCAGATGCCGTGCTTTTGGAAGCTCAACGAGAGGTCGCCGATGCCCAGCATTTCTAAAAGGTACTCTTTGAGGGTCTTCCCAACACCGCAGCTGGCCCGCGACATCGCGGTCAGCCAGAACTGTTTGGATTTGTTTGTTTACAATGACGTGACAGCCACAAACTGAGCCATTGACATCAAGGAACTATTTTTCAAGCATATGTTGATAATTGAAGATTTTTAAGTACTGTATTGTGGATTTTTATCATTTTGTGTCTTGTCTTAAATATTTAAAAATATTGGATACTTTTCTAAACTAGTGTGGTGTCCTTTTGTAGTGCTTACACTGTATTAGTGTTGGTTATGTGCAAATGCTTTGCACACTGCCTTTAAGATAAGCTTGACTGCTCGTGCCATAGGCCGTAAAGGTGGTGATGCAGTTGGAGAGATAGGAACAGGAGAAGATGACACCTCTATCAGAGAAGGAGATCTAGAATGTTGTGAGTTAGATGATGAGTAGATTTTTCTTCTTTTAGAGGGGTTTCAAGATCTTGTCAACGTTGAGGGACTTTTTGAAATCAACCTCTGCCGTTGTCTCTCTCTTGCATTCATCAGCTTCTCAACATTGACCACTCCCATCAATGTTTGGCTCTCAACATCAAGTGTCTCCTTCTGGGGATAAGCGAGGTAGAGTCCCTCAATGCACTTCTTGAAATCAGATAAGTTTGTGGATGGTCTCGATGTCACAGGTTAGTGTCTTGACATCAAGCGACAATGTTTTTACGAAGTGCCAGCATGTTGGTGCCGTACCACCTCTCAACCTCGACCATCTCTATGTGGACCAGGACTGAAAGCGTTTTCTTCCTGAAAAATGCCACTCAGACCTTCCACGACCACTGGAGGCTGAGGGAAGAGCTCTGGTGGAAGATTTACCTTCCCCTCACTCTAAGGTCACAGTGGCTTGTTGGCATCTTCTTTCTACTTTACCATGAAAGCACATTTTCTTTCTGTCACACAGGATTCAGCTGGAGATAGTCCTGCAGATGTTACAGATGGTAGGTAGATGTGAGGATGGCAGACAGATGATACTGACCTCATGAGGATCTGTTTTCGCCTTTTTCCTGCCACAGGGAGGACATTTGTCAAATAAAGAAGGCATTTTAATGCAAAAAAGTTCCTTTTTCCTGTCAGAAAAAGACAAAAAATACTACTGAAAGACCAAAGACTTTGAGTGAATCAGTAGTCACTGATTTTTAAAGCTAGATTAAAAAAAAAACTAAAAAGGTTGAGTTCAATACTCTAAGGGTCCTGTCAACAGGAGCCCAAAAAAAGAACTGAGTCTGAGGCGGAGTATGATGGGATATTGATGATCACACAGTTCTTAAATGCACAGCCTCTTTTTCCTCCCCTGATAATTCCTTGCATTTCTTCATCTTCCTCTCACATAACAAAAGGGATTGTGAAGGATTTTTTCTGTTACCTTACAAAGTTTTTTATGCATTAGTTGCATGTTTCATCGGATATTCACCTTATATTCCAACAAGATGAAGAATTGTGTTCACTGTAGCCTAATGCTATAGGCTGCAAATGAACTATTGACTATTCAAGGCCTTCCTGAAGAAAGGCAAACTTCAGCACTTGAGAAGATATATTGAAGAAGTGCTCTGGGGTCTCCGCAAGAGGGTGGGACTATTCAAAGCTTATGATTATACATGGAAATCTCCTGCGAGGGAACTATCAATATATCAGCTATTCTCCTGCCTGTAAGCTTCACTGCCTCATCTCAGCACTTCTTACCCCAAAAGCAAGCTGCAAGTGTACTGCCAGTAGTGTCCCTATTCTATCATTAACAGGAGCAGCAGAAGCAATAGGATTGTGCAGGGTTTGCAAAATCTCAGTGTGTGGATACATAAAAATAAATACAAAGGTCTGTCCAGGCACCATCCGTTTAACTGCAGGGCTCAAGGCAGCCATCAAAGAAGGGGCTAATTTGCTTCATGAAAACACTAGTCCATGAGCAGAACATAGATGTTTGCTACACTTTAACTGGAACATTGAGCTTTTTAGTTCTTGATGTTCCTGTTAGAGTTTAAGATTAGTAAGAAATAGATATATTGACAATTAAAAAGTTATAAATAAGTAAATGGATAGGACTGTCAATGAGGTACTGATTGTTTCAAATTGACTAAATTTTTTTAGGATAGTTAGTTTTTAAAAATGTAACTGTTTTCCATGGGAAGTTGGGGAACGAGATGAATGTGATTAAAGCAGCAATCTTGGATTGGGGTTATCTCATTTTTTGTTGTGTTCAACTTGCTGCTTTTTACACCTTTTACTACTGAAGTCATCTCTGCACAAGTGTGACAGATAGTCCTTCTGATACTTGTTTTAGACAGAATCTCTGTTGCTCTGCTGTATCTTTTGCTACCCTAGTTTAGGAAATATGGATGATACCATTTACAGCATTTAGAGACTAACTGGTAGACTGCAATGTGTCCACTGACCTGCTTGGAGAAAAATAAAAAGCAAACAAAATACTGGAGAAGATGCAGGGAAATCAATGGATCAAGGAGGGTGGGTGGTGTTGTGGGTATAAGGGAAAGGATGGATAAACTAGAGAGAGAGATGTTGCAATATGATATCCAAAACTTGACAACCACAATAGGGCATCAGATGAAAATAATGTCATGGGTCATATACAGAAGGTATAGCTTTGAAGCACTGTAAGTGTTATTACTATTCCAAAGCAATAGTAATTCTTCTGCCTTCTTGAAGGGGAATAAGCAGTTCACCAACCAGGAGTACATTCCACCCTGTTCACTCTGCAGATGCACTCTTTATATTTTGCCTGGGTTCATATTTGTGACATTCTGGCTTGTGACAGGTAGCTTCTGTGTAAATCTGGTGAAAATATTAAAGACAGCTCTTAAGTTAACGAATCCCCTACCCAGAACATAGGAAACTTGGTGCGGCGCAGAATCAGATATTTATGAAGCAGCAGGAAATCAAATAGAGCAGTCAATGAGTGAAGAGACTCAATCAGTGGAGGTTTTGAGAAATTTAGGGGCTCTGTAGTTCATCATGTTATAGCAGCTTTTTGTCATAGGACATAGGTGACTTGAGCAACAGACTGAGTGCTAGCACCTTGTGGTGTCAAATCACAAAGAAAATTGACAGCAAGTGGCAGACATCCACAAGTCCAAAAAGTAATGCAAGTCCATGAATCGTTTATATGACAATGAAACCGGGGTAGAGCCCATAGACATCGACTCACCAAAATGTCAGGAGTAGCAGACGTGACATCACACACCATTTGATCTTAATGATATCACAGGAAGTGGCATCATATGACCTTTGACCTCAAAATTCCCCATGGAAATTGTGTCACATGGCCTTAACCCTGAAGACATTGCAATGTCAGCATCACTGAAGTTCTGTAATAACTGCATGATGAGTATAATACAACAGATACAAACAGCCATTTTAGAACACCACCTATATTAGGGTGATGACATGATCTTTGAAAGTGGTAGGATGTAATACCCTGAATTGTAGTAAGCCAGACCACTGCCCGGTGGGCTCTAGGGGGATTCTCCCACTGAAAAATATTTTTAACAAATAGGAGCAAATAGTGTATTAACCCCTTCGACGCTGATGACGAGCTGGGCTCGTCATGAGGTAGCCTCCTCGCACGCTCATGACGAGCCCAGCTCGTCACGTAAAGTGCGCTTTTAAAAAAGTCAGCGTACGAGCGGAATTCCGCCCGCACGCATGCGGTTAAAGAGTTTGCTAAAAAGTCAAAGGTTCTGAAAGGGCACTCATTTACATGCAATTGCTTTCAAGGTGTGCCAAGCCAGTGAATCCTGCCGCTCTCGGGGAGTTCACCCTTTTGTTTTCAAAATGTGCTATGGATGCCCCTTAGGTCAAAAATCACCTCTACTGTGCCAGGGGCAGCATTTTGACAGGGGAGCCTCTCATATGCAATTTGTGCCCCTTTATGTTGATGCAGGGATTCTGCCAAGAACAGAACCATGTGCAGGATTATAGGACCTTGGTGTATAGGGACTGAGTCTTCTTATCACCTTACTACCCAGCAGCCCAGGACGGACTAGCTATAGTGTCTCACTTGCTCTCCTACTCACTCACAGAGAAACAAGTGATTAGAAACCCCAGAACACAACACTCCCAGTTCTCTCAGGAATCACTGTAACAAGACACACCCTTTCGCTCACACTCTTGTACTTGTCCACAATAAGTTCTGACAGAGGTACAGAATAGTTTAAAATATTTATTTTAACTAACGTGCCCTAACATGCAGTTCACGTGTCACAACAAGCAGGAAAATGCATAGTACGAATACAGTCAGCATAGCAGCTAGTCCATATATCATGAAGGGAGATGTCATCATGAAAAGACAATGGAGAACAGGCAATAGAGCCTAACCTCCCTCCCCATGCTAAGAATAAGTATTAATATATATATTCGAAGATCCCTATGCTTTGTCAGCATACCCCATACCTTAGCCTATAGATGGGAGATCTACAGCATAGGTGCTGTCTCGCTCTTCTCCCTGGTAAGGTCCCTCTCCAAGTGAGTGTTACCTATTTGTGTATACCCTTAAGACCAAAAGTATGTTGTTCCAAACAGTCGCTGCAGTGGTATGTTTTGTCTAGGTGCCAAGGCTTGACCAGAACAGAATAACAAGGGGCATTGTTTATCGACCTTGCTCACAATGTTCAGACGAAATACCAGGAACAGGCTGAGAAGGTACACAGCAGACTGTTCTCATGTGAAAGATGCGACCGAAGTCATTGCAAAAAATAAAGCTATGTAGTAACGTGTGCAAAGCTGCGTAATATCTGCAGAACTCGTGTTAACTTAGTGGAGACGGCAATGTTCCCAGGGGCCACGTGACAATGTGAAATATTACCTACAATATACCAGTGTCTGAATTTTGTGATTAGTTTCATAATATACCTTAGGTTACCCTTATGTCAAATTACCTTTAGTACATCAGGGCCAAGATTATGTCATGGTTGCCCCCTCCCCCCCTCATATGCCATGGTTTCCCTCAGTTATACCAAGATGCATCTCCAATGAGCCAGTGCCGGCATTTTGCCTTATGCCAAGTGTACCAGTATAATTCCATGAGTGCCCATTATCCCAAAACCTATCCTCCAGCATGCAAGTACCAGTTTTTGTCACAGGGGACCTTCTCACAATTGTCTCCAGTGTGCCAGTGGCAGAATGGGTGCCTCTATAAGCCAAGAATTACCTTCAGTATATCAGGGTCAATGGCAGACTATCAAGCATAACATCAAATTCTAACTCACACTCATTGGCATGCACTCACTTACACTCGTTCTCACTCACACTCCATCATTCATTCTCACTAACAGTCATTTCTTCTCACTCGCTATCTTGCACTAACTCACTCTGACTCATTCTTACTCCTACTCAAATATACTTAATCATACTCACTTGCACTAACTCCATCATTCTCGTAGACCTTCACTCATTCTATTGCCTTCATTCGCACCCACTCACATTCACTCTGACTCTTACTCACTCATACTTTGTTACTCATGTGCCCTCACTCCTATTGTCACTCATTCTGACTCACTCATATGCACTGACACTCCCATCACTTATTCTCACTCACTGTGTCACTGACTCTCATTCACTACCTGTCACTGACTGTCACTCACTTTCCCTCATACACGCTCATTCCCGCACACTACACATATTTAAAAACATTTTTATTACTTACAAAATCTTCCACTGAAGGTCACTGCGATCCCTGGTGACCCCTAACTGACGTCCATTGTAGAGCCCCAAACTACTGTGTTTCAAAAGCTTTTTCATTCAGTATTTAAAACAACTTGCTTGATTTAACGTTCTCCATTAGACTTACCTCACACCATCAATACTATTTAGTATGTACCCCTCCCTTGCAGATAGGTGCCCAGGTTGTTGATATGCACATCACAGAAACAGATGCGCTGTGGCTGGTTAGACGGTGAGGTGGACCATTTCAAAGCTGTTTCATGACCGCACGTCATGGGTCATAACTTAAGTTACTCTTGACTGTAGGTGTTGCTCTGTGTACGAAGAATGCTCATTGATGGCCATACTGCATTTGTTATTTATGTGAAGAAAACATTCCCTAAAATGCTGTCTTTACCTGTTGCGTGTTTCTGAACTGCTACTTGGGAGATGGAAAAAAACATTCACTGCTGCCCTCAATTTTCCAATAGGGCGTTAGAGTGTTCACTAGGACTGTTTTGATAACCAACATTTTTACTAGCTCAGGGAAACTGCTAACCAAACCAGTCAATGAAAATAATGAATACTTCTGGTTCATACAGAAGCAAAAACCATTTCCAACGTGGTCCACACACATGTGCCATTCACTGGATATGAGGTCATGTAGACTATATTAGACGTACAATTAGCTCAGAAAATCTTGTCAGCTGTTCGGAGCAGGATGAATGACAAATCTAATGACAACGAAACTAAAATGCTTCTGTTGGCAAGTAAGACAAAGAATAGAGAGGAAAACGAGTTTGACACAAAAGCCATCTAATTTTGACCAAGGATTGGCTATGTGGACCCAATCCTGTCTGCAAAAGAGAACTGGAGCTATCTGCAGTGAGACCACAGAAATGTGAAGCAGAGTGAGAAAAACATCAGTCAGAGGAAACCTATGCCTATATCAGGTTAGGGAACAACAAAGTATGGAAATTAGGGTAGAAAACTATTCTAATGGCATTTGATGGGGTATGGCACGGGTCTCATGATTGTTTCCTGCCATTTGTTGCAAGCACTCTTTGAGGAGGGACTACATTTATGGAGGATTCAGAGACAGCAGGCCTTACTTTTGTTTTCTTAAACAGGCTCTAATTGATTGGTTGTTGGGTTTAATGTGGGGGTGAAGTTTGCATGTCTCCCATCCCCATGCATGTGAGGGAACCTACACCTCAAAAAGCAGGCAAGATTCGTCTTGAATGTCAAAATCAGTGTTGAATTGTATTCTGTTGTAAATTCTCATTATTATCAGCAGTAGCTGTTATTTGTTTTTCATTTCAATGTGTGCAAGCTTTTCTGGGTTATGATGCAGTGTCTCGCCATACCCTTTTCCCTGCCCAGACTATTTCTCAGGACCTCCTCTACAATTTATCACACATTCCTAATGTTCCTTTTTGTAAAAATTGAATTCCAGACCATTGATTACATTTTTTCCCGCCCGAGCCGGAGAATACGGCTCGAGCCAGAGAGTACGGCCCTAGCCGAAGAGTACGGTCCGCGTGAGGACGTAAAGTTAGGAGTCGTAAGTGATTTCTGTGAATACCAAAAATTGTAAGTGCCTTCCGTGAATACCAGAAATAGTAAGTTTAGGATTTTGTCTCAGATTAGTTCTGTGAATTGGCCTCTGTATCTTTATATGCCTGTTCCGATGACTCAGAGCAGCAGTTGGCCAAAACAAAATGAACTCCACCACCTTCAGATCCCACACTTCCTCTTCAATGCAGCCCATGGCTACTAGCTCCACCTTCATATGGGTAAAAGACATTTACTACATTTTGCTTCCCCTGTGGGATTCCTTTAATGTTATTGCATCACTCACCACTAAGAGGAGCAGCATAGAAACTTGGACATGCAGCTTCAATTAATGGGAGAGGCACAAGCCAGTTTGTGAATTTCACACAACTTTGGTTATGTATGAAGATCCTATTTTCACATTTTTTTTTCTCCAAAATTTTGAAAAGCATTCCTGCAACATAAGTTTTCCCTGCTGAATACAGTCAACAGATCTTTACAACATACAAGCCACTCTGCTAATGAAGCTGTAATGTTTTTGAAGCCCACAAACAATTATCATACATAAAGCCTAGCAACTTAGTCAACTGTAATGCGAGAAGAAATGACATGATGAAGGTTGGTATGTATGTCTACTTCACTGTACCAAGCAACATTTCCTGCCATACAAGTTTGAGTTGAATACTACTGTTAGAAAATGTTTATATAGCTGAAATATGTTTCTTGTCGAAGATCTCAATAGAAAAGCAACTTGTTCATTGATTGCGATCATGTTTCTGAGCCGCTCAGGAACAACCCATCTCGTTAGAACTTGTGTACACAGAAACCAAAAGTTTATCTCATTTTGGAAACTGAGAGTCAGATTTGGAGGTTGGTGGACAATGCACTCCATTCCAAAGATGACAGAGTATCCTGTTTGCTAAACTTTCAGTTTACTTTCCTCAGTTAGTGATAGGTTTTCTGGAAAATTTCCACCAGCGGAGTAGGGGTCATCAGAGTAAGGACATTACACCGTCCACCCTATTTAGGGGTGGAGCTTTAATGTATTCTTTTCCGTGTCCATCACCAGACAAAACCTGTTGATGAAGGATAGAAACAAATGAAATATGACACTCACACCCAGAGTGTGAAACAACTCCTGCACAACAAAAAATAGTGTGGGTGAAATGCCATTAAGACTGATGGTGGCCATCCATCAAACGTTAGTTACACTGAAAAGAACAACGGTGATGGCGGTTTCTTTGTTTGTGCTGAGAAGACTACTGGGACGGTGGTCATGTCTAAATTTGACAGATGGTAGACCGTCAAGATGGTGGAGGGAATGTCCTCCGCTACTCTAAAGTACTGTCCATTAAACACTAACTCAGGCCCTTAAAGTCACTAGCTTCCCATTCCTCTTTCTCAGATACCACTTCACCCTGAATATTAATGTGTCAATTTGCAATGCAACATTGTTCACAAGGACATCTTTGTGATTGCAGGAAAAACCATTGTTGTTCCTTCTCTGACTTTGTTGCTTAGCATCACCTCATGCCCCACACAAGCTGTTCTTTTGTACATTTGATGTATCTTTTAAAATGTTCTCTTGCTTTTTATTGGATTTTACACTATCATGTTGTAGGTCTTTCTGCTAACCCTTTTTGCTAATTCTTTCTTATGCACATTTTCTAGAAGTCTGCTCTCTTTGCCGGGAATAAAGCAACTGCTGGGCAGTTTCCACCTCCCAGGAATAATTTATTTGCAATTCCTACACCTAAATGTGATCTATTCAATGTTTTCCATTTAATTGAGAGGGTGGGAAAGCTACTTGCTATGGATTTTTATGTATTTCTATGGAATGAATGCTTTGTATTATTCACTTGGATCATTCTTTCTTAGTATTATTGGGTAGTAGTTAGATGGACACTTAAGCTAAGTCTGTGTCCATAGAGCACATGGATTAGAGAGGATAGTTCCTAACTGACCTATGCTAGTTTTTGCTATAAAACCACCCGTCCCAAAATCCATATCTGAATTATTCAACTCTTTGTCCACAAACACTATTTCAAATTTATCTCTGGGGGCTAGCAATTCCATTATTTAGTCTGGGGAATTAGAAACCTTCCGGAGTCTTCAATATTCAAATACTATCCCTTTTCTAAAATCCGAGTACCTCTCACAAACACTATACTGTAGGATCAAAATGGGGCACAATTCTAGAACAGTAAAAGGAATGCCACACATTAAGCATTCCCACAAGGATGATTACTACAGAGATTTAGAAAACTGAGAATGGAAAATCTGTTCTCTGCTCTGACGAGGGAATAGTAAAAAGTGCTGCCAGTTCTTCAGACCTGGGACACTATAAGCATAGCACTTTGTCTGGGTGTTAAGAGCACCCAAGATTCCAGGATATAGAATGTACTTTTCTCTTGAACAATTCTCAATAAAACCACAAAGATCTTGGTAACCATGGTTTCATTAATTGGACCCGCTCAGACATGCTCCAAAGTGTTTCACCCAGAGCTTCCAAAAATCCTAAAGAGATGTTTAGAATACACTTCCCAGTTTTTTCTGCTCAACGGTTATACCAATTTCTAAGCAAGTGCTTTGTCAAAATGCTTTTTTGGGGATCATTAACACTCACCCAAAGAGATATACAAGCTTGATTTAGAAAACTATAAAAGAAGAGTCTTGCTTCTAGTCCCACGTGTTCTTCCCCTCCTAGATGTGCATTTTCTGTTAACTTGTAAGGCAGAAAGAAAAGGTGTTCTTTAGCCTACAGAGTATCAGTACAAGATGAGATTCAAGGTCATTCTTAGAAATGGAAATAACCCAATTTCCTCAGAAAGTACACAAGGTGTTCTGATTTAGGTGAATCCTAAACTAACCCTATTATGAAAAGAGCTGGTCGCCTCTGTGTGTATAATTAGTCTCAAAACCACCTAGCAACCAAGTCAATGGGGAAGTTGAAAGCACCCATCTACTACAGTGAGAGAGTAACAAGCAGAATTTCCTGCTATACAGGTTTATGTCCAATGCCATTGCTAGAAATTGTTTATTTGGCAGATATTTGTTTTCCTCATGCAAGAGCTATTTGCCCATTGATTGCCATCATGTCTCAGGGTCACTTAAGGACAAACGTTGTTATGATTTATGTACACATAAAGAAAAGTGCTTATCTCCCGTTTGAAACTTCAGGTCTCTGATTTCACATTCCTCTTTCTAACACAGCTCTGTGCAGTTGAAAGAAAATTTGACTTCGGATTATGGAACGCTTGTCTTCTTTCTTTGGCATTCATAGTGTTATTGCTGTGATTCCAGAGAAGATCGCCGCTACCCCTTTGCCCAGTTTCATTGTTGGTTAACATTTCATCGTCTGACCCACACATCTTGCCCATCTATGCATTTGTTTGTGATTTAAACTATATTCTCTCTCTTTAATTGGGACTTCCTGTTTTATTTTAATTATAATGCCCCTTTTTTATAAACGCAAGTGCCCCCTGTTGCACCTAAGTGTTTGAGGCTGGCAGGTGGGTGCTTTAAAATGGAAATCCTATTGCCTTCATTTCCTCATAGAAATTTGGCTTGGGCAGAACTCGTGGAGTTTTGCTCTTGGGAGTTCCAAAAAAACTCTGCAAGATTCTGCAAGATCTCTGTGAACTGGTTGAAGAATGCTTGGTCGCCCGTTCACTTGCTTTTTTGAGCCAGTATTTTATTCCGTGCTGAAAAGTCAGTGTGAACAACAAAATTCTGTCTGCATGGGCACGGCCATTTTGTTTTACCTAATTTCTGTTCTCTGCATGGTGCTGGGCATCATTTTTTATTAATCCTCCCCATCCCACTCATCCACCCTTCATGTACTTTTTTTTTATCAGTGTGTGTCTTTGTGTATTTTAATCTTTTGTCTTTTTTAATTACTTTTTGTACTTTGTTTTGTTTCCATTTCCTCAGTTCTTTCTTCATACTTCTCTCTCTTTTCACTTCCTTCCTACTTTTTCTATTTCTTTCCTACCCAGCGGTGTGTTGGAGGAGCACCAGGCAGTAAGCAGCAGCGCCTGTGTGGCTGCTAGTCATACATCTTGCAGTCGCCGGCGCCACCAAGGGGTGCAGCCTCACCCCATATTTTCTGAGGCAGAGGTGGCTGCCCTTTCTTTTTGTGTGCTGCTCCACCTCCCCTCCCTGCTAGTAGCAGGCATCAGGCCTGGGAGGGGGTATGCCCTGTGGGAACATCGGCTGCTGTGGTGGAGAGTGTGCCGGTGTGTGTGGTGGAGAACTGGGGTCCAGCGCACCTTGCAGCAGATGTTGCACCGTTGGGCCAACATACTCTATCAGGAACAGGACCTGCTCAACCTGCTGGATGTCAAGATTGTGTGGCTTAGTGATTAATTATTTATTCTTATGTTCTACGATGCTAATAATTTTTATCAAACAGCATGCTGCTCACACTCAGCGGGAAGTTAAGTTTACATTACAAATAATATTTGATCCAGTTTGAACTATCCAAATACTCAGTGCTACCTAATCTTACTCGTTGGTGCTCGCTTGGGCTGATTATTT
This sequence comes from Lissotriton helveticus, assembly GCF_964261635.1. Taxonomy (NCBI): domain Eukaryota; kingdom Metazoa; phylum Chordata; class Amphibia; order Caudata; family Salamandridae; genus Lissotriton; species Lissotriton helveticus. The sequence goes on from NC_136069.1 coordinate 1,136,496,180, forward strand.
AGGAAGTCATGCAGACTCAGCTGTCCTGTCAGCATGATAGTGGTAGCAGTAATATCAGTGAGTTAGCATTCTCTGTGCCTTTCTTTATGTAGCTCATACAGTCCAGATCCCACCATGATGTTTAGTATCCATCTCTGCATTGAAAAGAAAGACAGAGTTGGCCCATCAAAGGGGGATGAGAAGCAAAGATAATTTGTTGCAATGCATTAGTAGTTCCAAATGTAGTTTAGGTTTAGGAAATTAGGAATAGGGCTTAGGTTTAGGAAGTTAGAAATAGGTCAACTCAATACTTTTACTATAGGTGATCTGATTTAGAAAAGTACAATGATACTGCATTTGCCTGTCAAAATATCTTTTGGGAGATTATTTGTACCACTAATCTAGTTTTTAAATCTTTTGTTATCTTCTTTATTTCTTACATCAGCACCCAAGGGCAAGAAGAGGCCATCATCAAAGGCAGGTCAGGGTGAAGGGACTGTCACCACCAGTACTGTGGCGGGTGGAATTTCCTTCACCACCACCAGCTCTGCACCCAATGGTTCTGTTGACCGCAGTAAGCCCTGTTATTATTTCCCCAACTTTTGCCGCCCCTGCTTTTAGAATAATTTTGCCTTTTTAATTTCTTTATACAGTCTCTTTTTTTCAACTCCTCTTCTATCTAATGTTTGTTAAATTCTTGTTATCTCTGCATTATCTTTTTTTTCTATATTTCATGCCTCTGCAGCTGACTTCCTCTTGTCTGAATTAGTCTTTTGCTTTCTTCAGCTTTGTTAGTCAGCTTCCCCTCTCCTCTTACATAACTTGTGGACTGGTACTGTAAGACTAAGAGAACAAATTTTGGGTTCTATACTATGAATATTGCAGGCTCAAGTAAGCTATTTTTCTGTATGCATGTTTTTTTAGAAGGATTTCTTTTTCTTGCACATGCTCACACAGTATAATGAGAGAGCAACCATGCTCATAGTGGGCCGCTCCAGTTTTGATCTGTATTGTCATAACTTTATAAAGTGTAACACCAGTTTTCATGAGAGTGCAGCATGGCAAGAAAGTAGTATGAGGTCCCCTTGCATTTGCCAACCAAGACCGTATGTCCTTCATTGACCAATTCATTCAACCCCTTCATTGCGCTTTAATGACTCAGAGTTGTTATATCTCTGCCCCTCCATTACGAAAATGTTTTAGTTGGCTTTACATCCTGCCATTCCTAACAATGTTAACCAACAAAATGCCTGAAGTGATATTTTTGATAGAAGATACTGCTAACCAAACTGTAGTGAGGTATTGCAGTTTTAATTTGTATATTAAGGGAAGGCGTATCTAGGATCTAAAATGTGTAATGTCTTTTCTAGCCACACAGACAACCAGTGCCCGAGCCAGCGCCAGTGCGCAAAACATAGCAGAGGAGGCAGTTGGAGGGCAAGTTCCAGCGGTGGCATGGACTGGCGGTGGTAAGTCCCATTGCTTGCTTATTGACAAATTAGTATACTCACTGTATTTGTTAAGCGAGGCATATATGCATCCTACCTATTATCAAAAAGAACAAATATTGGATGGAATGCTATACAAATTCAACATTCATGCCCAAGTCACAGATCCGGGTTTAATCTATTGGCTAGGTCCTCCCTGGACCAGAAATAGGCATCCTGGGACTAGTTTGTTATGTTATGTTATGTTATGTTATGTTATCTGTAGTTGTATTGAGCGCTCAGCTACTCAGGCAGATTGTACCGGCGCTATCAGACCTAAACAACACAACCCTGGCTGTGAGGGAGGATTATTGACAGAACAACCATGTTTTGAGCTCTTTCCTAAAAGACACTAAATTATCACTCTTTCTTAAGAGCAGCGGCAGGGCATTCCATGCCCGAGGCGCAAGATATTTAAAAGAGTGACCCCTGATCCGGGCGCGCCTAATTTTCGGGACCGTGGCCAGAGACAATGATGCCGAACGTAAGGCTCTGGCCGGGTGGTGAAAACAAATTATTTTCCTAAGATAGAGTGCTCCGGTACCATGGAGTGCCTTAAACGCGGTGGTGAGAGCCTTGAACATGATGCGCTTCCGAATTGGCAGCCAATGAAGAGACTTCAAAAGTACAGCGGCATGGGAGCCACGGCCAAGGCCAAAGATTGCCCGTGCAGCCGCGTTCTCCACTACCTACAAGCGTGACAAAAGGTACTCTGGCAGGCCAAGGTAGAGCACGTTGGCATAGTCCAACCTTGATCCAACCATATCTTGCACCGTGGTTCTCCTATGGGCAATAGATAGGAGGGGCAGGAATTTCCTAAGCATTTTGAGAATCCCAAAACACTGTCCGACCAGACCCAGAATCTGTTGTTTAAGGGAGAGACAGTTGTCCATCTTGACTCCAAGGTTCTTATCCGCCGTGGTATCAGCAGAAGGTGGATACATCCCCACTGGCCACCAGGACTTCAAACCGGGGTCCGGCGGGCAGCCAAAGAAGAGGACCTTGAATTTGTCTGAGTTGCATTTCAGCTGGTTCAGTTGGAACCAGGCAAAAACCGCACCCAGACAGCTCTTAATGCTCTCCCCATCAAAAACCGAGTTCCCGCCGCAGGTGAAGAGGAGCTGGGTGTCATCGGCGTATGAGACAATGTGGGCGCCAATGACTCTGCCAGTGCCGCCAGAGCAGACATATAGATGTTAAAAAGAGTGGGGCTTAAAATCGATCCTTGCAGGACCCCTACCTCCAAAGGCGGCACCGCGGCCGAGTACGGAGGGGCCCAGACTGTCTGTTGTTGGTTGGAAAGAAACGACTCAACCCATCTGAACACCGTTCCCCGGACGCCAATCTCCGAGAGTCTTGCCAGGAGGCGGTCATGGGGAACGGTGTCAAACACCGCCGAAAGATCTAACAACACCAACAGTGCTTTCCCACCATTGTCCTGGACTTCCATGATAGCCTCTGACACCTCCAAAAGTGCTGATTCCGTACTCATGTTTGCCCGAAAGCCGGACTGGGTGTGATGCAGAACCCCGTGTGATTCTGCGAAGTCCGACAGAACGGACTGCACATGCTTTTCGGCCACTTTAGCCAGGACCGGGGGCAACGAAATAGGCTGATAATTGGCGTGGATACTAGGGTCCAGAGACGGCTTTTTTAAAAGCGGAAGGACCAGCGCCTGTTTCCATGCTTGTGGCACTACCCCTGTCTGCACTGAATGATTTAAAATCGAGTTGATAATGGGGTTGATGACATCTGCCATTTTAGCTAGAAACTTGGTGGGACAGGGATCGAGCGGCGAGCCAGATCTCATTTTAGATAAGAGATCCAGTGAGGTTTGAGGCTCAATGGGTGGAAAATTCGCCAGACTGGCCAGGCCTGCGCCAGACACAGAAGAGAGGGTCCTGGATTAAACACTCCCCCTGACCCTGCAGATGGAAAAGTCACCTGAATGCTTTTGATCTTATTCGCAAAAAAGCTTGCCAGTTGGGTAATCCAGGGTTCCAAAAAGGATGGATTAGGTGTGATGGAGGCCGGCGATGTGAATTCCTTCACAACCAAGAAGATTTCTTTACTGGTGTTCGTGGCCTCCTCAATCCTCCTGGCAAAGTAGGTTTTCTTTTCCAAAAAGATTTCCTTATGATAGGCCTTAATGCAGCACCTATAGTCCTCCTTCAATGAGTCCAGATAGTTTGATCGCCATGCTCTTTCAGCCTTCTTACAGAGTCTACGACTGATATTGAGTGCTGGTGTAAACCACGGTGCCGAGGCACGCGAAGAGTTCTTACAAGGCCGTTCAGGCAGTGCTAACTCCTTCAGGCAACGCGTGAGCCACGTATGGAAGCAATCCAGATCCTCCTCAATATCGCCTGTCGATGGACAAGGGTGTGTCGACAAATACTGTTCAATCATAAGTGGTGGCATTCTGTGGAAAGTGCGGGGTACCTGGGGCTGACACCCATTGTCTCTGATGGAAGGACCGATTTTGTACTGAATATCAAAGGTCACCAACAAATGGTCGGACCACAGTACTGGTTGAGGGGGAGCAACCACAATATGAGAGGTAGAAAAGATTTGGTCCAGCATATGCCCCTTGTTGTGAGTGGGGGACACCAGATAAGGCAATAGGCCCAGAGACTTAGTGGAGGGTATTGCCTCTTAGTTTCAGGGTATCACCTCTCATCAGCCAGGCTAGCTTGAATCCAGTGGCATAGTGAGCACAGAACCCATGTCTGGCCATACCTTTCTCACTTCGTGCAACAAAGGCAAAAAGAAGCAATAGATAGACAGAATGCTGGACAAATCAAACATTCACCCCCAGTGACTTATTTGGGTATAATCCATCGTTTTTTGCTCACCACGCCATCCCAGTTTGGACCCACCATATGCAAATCAGTCTTGACCCTGCTCCCCATAAGAACAGGTCAGCTCGAACTGCCAGGCCAGGTCATCCCTGGGCTGGAAAAAATCATCCTGCAACCGGTTTTGGGGTATCACCCCTCATCAGCCAGTGGCAATCAAATGATCTTTATTGAGGCATCCCTGCTAGGAGATGAAAAAAATAATAATGTGCATCGGGAAGAGGTAGGAAATGTCTCCAAAGTCCTTGAAGGGCATGGGGACGCTTCTTCACTGCACACTGGTCCAACTCCAATCTGGTCATGCATGCGCCTAAAAATGATGGGGCTACATAAGTCAGACAAAAACAAAATATATAATGTGCCCCTAGCTTTATCCAACTATTTTTTGGGAAAACTACTAAGCAGTTCGACGATAAATACTTAAAAAGTTTTATGGTGACCTACTCAATCAGGGAAGTAGAGTTTGTCTTCAATCTAGGGTGGATCTCTCAGAAGTTAATTAGCTAACACACTTGAGACTGAACAATTACTCTCATCCTCTTGTGGTATTTCAACAACAGTATAATTGTGTGGTATAAAGTGTGGGTTCATTTTGATCATGGTCAAACTCTCATCATTGTGAGGCAAAAGACTAGTCCTTCTCATTGTGACAACTGCACCAGCTGCAGAGAACATATGTTTAGCAGACACATTGGCTACCAGACAAGCCAGATACTTTATTACCTGCCTGCTGAGCTCTGGCTGTTGGAGCATCTTCCCATACCAATAGACCAATGGGTTTTGATCCACGTAGACCTCTTTTCCGTCATCCAGATAGTCCTGGAACATCATCTTACTGCTCATGGGTGCTGCCACTTGCTCAACCTTTTTTGCCTTCGCCTCTGCACTTGACTTAAGCCCTGCCACTTTCTTGCCCCTAGTAGGCTCCATGCAATATACCCGGTGCTCTGGGGTGCTGCAGCAGCAGAGGACAGGTAGCGGATTTTCTGCATTTGTTCAGAGGTGTCCAAACTTAGATGAATACTGTGAGGCAGTTCTCATATTCTTGGATGCAGCCTGGGACTGGATGATCCCAGGTCATTGTCTGTTGGGGCGTATCCCCTTTAAGAAAAAGAAGAAATTAAGTAGGACATTTCTTATCGTGGAATGGTGCTGGCAAAGTGTAGAACTGCTGTAGGATGGTTGTCACCGATCGCGCCCAAACTCACTGATTGTCTAAGAGACTTGACCGAGTGGGTGAATGCTATGGGGTATCATATGAGCAAGACACGCAAGGACAATAAACTGGCAGAAGACCTGCAGGCTTGGGCGGTGAAGTTCACCAAACTGTTGTCTCCGCCAGATGAGTGGCCCCCTTAGGAATGTGATTGGCTGGGGATGAGAGGATGGCATGATCACAATAGGGATTGTAAGACGATTCCTATCTTATGCCTTGCAAATACTATCCTTGAACTGTTGCTTTCTGCTCTGCCATGGGGAATCTTCAAGAGACTATGCTTGAGCCAGGGAGGTCGGGGTTGCGAACAATGACAATCTGTTGATATTTTGTGTTTTTTCAAGGTATGTTCTTTTTGGTATCATGATTGTGGAAATGGCAATAAAAATTTAAACATCAACACCAAAATAAATTGTCCGACAATAAGTCCAATAGTGCACTGTTTGAGTAACATACTCTTGAGTTCGGTATACTTTTGAAACATTCTGAAGCAATTCTACAAGCAAGTAAAAAAAGTACAGCGCCTTACATATCAAACAGCATGTAGAACTACTGTTATGGACTGGATGTTACAACATTCGTTCTCCAACTAGAAGCTGCACAGTGCACTCAACCTATCCAGAAATGCCTCACCAACAACCAGGAAAAACTGTCATGTCCGCAATGCTAAAGCAACAATTTTGGTGTTCGTACATGATGCTAAACAACACATTATGTTCCTTTTTAAAAAACAAAATGTTTTATATGTCAACAGGAGTGCAGCAAACTCAGCACATAATTGCATAGAGAAAACAACCAAAAAAAGTATAGCACAAGAATTGAAAACAGGCTGCAATGCATCATTTAGCAGCAAAGAATTGCCCAAACATAACACATTTCGAAATCAAACCCAATTTCAATCACATAGGTCTGTTACTGTAATAAAAGCCCCCATATTGCATTTAATTTTATCATAGAGCAAGTACCCCTAACTTTTGCCAGTGTGTATTTTATTAGGTACGTTTCCCTAACCAACATCCACCAATCGCTTATCGAGGTAGGTTTTGGATCAATCCATTCCCGGCAATTGCCATCCTAGTGACTACCAGTACTATTAAAGATAATCAGGTAAGTCTATGATTCGTATTCTCAAAACCAATCATAATTTCCATGGCCGTAACAGGTGAATCTATTGCCAAACTCTGAGAGAATACATGACCCACCTGCTGCCAGAATATCTCCAATTCTGGACATGTTGTGAACATATGCGTAATACTAGCTGTGTACAAATCACAACTAGGACACTTTGTCCGATCACTGACTGAACCGGGCGAAGCCCAGTTAGCAATTTTTTCTGGTGTGTAATGCAACAGGCATATAGTTTGAAATTGCTGTAGCCACAAATTGATAGAATGAACTGAGTCATCGGTGATACGTAATGCTTGTTCTATGGCAAGTGATGTAACCCCTGTCCCCAGAGTCTTGCTCCAACATTCTGCCAATCTTTCACAGTGGCTTTGTCTGTAATTAATGAGGCATTTATACATATGACTGATCAAAGATTTTGTCTTCTCCTTATGCAAACAATGTTTTTGTCAGAGTGAGATGTCTCAAAAAGTAATCCCTAATTTGGAAATATTTGAAAAACATATGATTAGGTAACTTGAACTACACCTGCAAAATCTCAAAGGTTGCAAGACCATTATGATCCTAAAGATCCCCAAGACAAATAATCCCATAGCTAGCCCAGCATTTACTAACAACATCTTGGAAGACCTCCGGGAATAGCGGATTGCCACTTAGTGGAAGATTTATCATTATAAAATGATAAATTACATCTAGAAGAGATGGCTCGCAATATATGTATACTGTCTTGTATAGTCTTAAACTTGACTCTTTTAAAATAATTTGGGTCGTTGATTCTATACAAATACATACGACTATCCTCCTCCAGCATGAATTGATGGCAAAAAATTGTATATGAAGCGTTTAGGAGTCTGCGTAAACAACCAGCAAAAGGGGGCCAAAAATATATTTTAAGATCAGGAAAATCAAGTCCTCCCTGCTTATCTGGAAGCTTTAGCAAATTAATTGCCTGCCAGACTTTTCTATAGCCCCAAATAAAGCTATATAAAACACTCTCTTATCTCTTAGAAAAAGGAACCCAAAAAGGAATGGATCGGAATAGATATAGACATTTGGGGAATATCTTCATTTTAATAATATTGCAGCGCCCAATGATACCTATAGGCAATTTATGCCAATTCTTTCAAGATCTAGCTGCATCTTTCAGTAGAAATTCATAATTCAAAGAAAATATCCTGTCTATCTAAGCAGAGAGCTTAACCCCTAAATAAGTAGCTACTGAACAAACCCATAAATTCATTCTCCGGGCTTAAAATTAGGAAGTATTTGTGTTTTACTGGCTAATCACCCACTCTCAATTCGGCTGGCTTGCCATTGGTACTGGTGCTCAGCAAGCGCTGCAACAGTGGGCTATGGAACAAGAACCAGGAAAGTCTCAGGATCATACCGGGCCAACACTTTCCTTGATCCTTCAGGCCTTAAAGGATCAGAGAATAGAAGCACAGGAATATTATGCTCAGGCTAGAGCCGACAATTATAACATTCAGCAGTCATTGAGGTTACACTAATGGTTGGGACATTCGCGAACAATGTTTTGGAATTACAGCAGAGGGTATCAAACACCGAGGAGACTACCTCACAAACTGCTTGTTCGCTTCAGACTCACGATGCCCATATTACAGCGTTGCAGCTCAATATTGAGGACTTGGAGAACCGCCAGCAGTGGTGTAACCTAAGATTGTTCAGAGTTCCAGACGGGAAAGAGGGTCTGATCCCAGAGCATTTATAGTTCATCTCCTACAGAAGGCTTTCCCGGATTTGGGGGATTGGAATTGGGACGGCCCACTGCAAAGGGCACATAGACCACCACTCATACGGCATTAACAGGGGTCTCGCTACCCGAGGCCATTTTTTATCTTTTTGGGAAACTTCTGATGGCTCGTCATAGCTCCCCGTTGACGGTTGGCTCTTTCTTTTTTTGTGCGGTCAGATCTATGTAAATTGTCAATGGACAGACGCTGACAATTACGTCAACTGATAGAGCGGCTAAAAGCTACTGGTGCACAAGTACTTTTACAAGAGCCAGCACGTCTAAAAGCTCTCCAAGGGGGTCAAACTTATTTCTGAGAGACTGAAAAAGATGGAAAAGAAGCTATCGGCAGACGGCAGAGGGGTCAGATAAAGCTTGAGGGGGGGTTTTTCGGGATGTTTTTTGGGGGGGATTTTTTGGATTGTTCTTATCTTTTTGCTTTTCTTGGTTCTTTGTTATTGTTAACATTTAAATGGTTTTTGAAGAATGGGTGTGGGCTCGGCTCAGGAGCCACCGTGGGAGCACTGTCTCCAAGGAGCTGCCAAATCAGCAGCAGCTCTTAAAAGGTTCCTTCTTCATGATACAAGGTCGGCGGGGCCATCAAGAGTGAGGGGTTGGGAGGGTGGACTTTAGGGGGGCAAGAAAAGGTCAACATGAGGGCACATACAATACTCAGATGTAAGTTTGTAAAAAGAGAAAATAAAAAGGGAATGATTACAGGAATAAGGATGTATATAGAGTTGGGTAGTAATAAGTTGGAAGGGAATAATCTGGGTAATGGATTGGATTAAGTGTTTAGCTTGGAATGTTGCAGGCCTTAACAGCAAACTTAAGCGGCAACTAGTCTGTGAAGAGCTAAAAATGTACAATCCCCAGTTAGTCTTTGTTAACAGAGAAGCATCTCTCATTTACGGATCGGAGCTTTCTTTAAACATCTGGGGTATGAAACTATAGTATGTACGTCACAAGGTTCCTCAAGGAGGCGGGCTGCAATACTAAAGCATAAACGTTTTTTATGTATGACACATAAGACACTGATTGACCAGGGGGGTAGATCGGCAATGGCACAGCTGGAAATAAGGGGGAAGAAATATGTTTTTTGCTCACTGTATGGCCGTAATATTGATGATTCTTCAGTTATTGAATAATTGAACTGGGAGGGTGGAGCTGGTGGAAATGGGTGATTTTAATTGTGTTATGGATTATAGTATAGATACAACCAGTCGTGGGGCTACCCATAGAATGCGGAAGACGCAGGCAGCAATTGTAGAATTGGAGTGTTTGGGTGTTGAATCAAATAATGCTGACGTCAGATCTGGAAGTATGAACACGTGTTACGTGAGATCATAATCCTATATTATTGTTATTCAGCACCATAGTGGGATGTAAGATACAGACCTTTTTCTTTTCCTAGATACTTACTCTAAGATAGTACGTATTTAGTTAATATCAGGAAACAGCTTGAACTATTTTGTAAAGAAAATATTGGGTCAACCTCTCCGTTTATGGTTTGGGATACTTGGAAAGCAGTTATTAGAAACATAACCCAACAATATGCATGGCAGCAGAATAAAGCATGTAAAATTACAAGTAAGGAGGCTATTCGAGCTACCCGTAGAGTGGAGGAACAACATGCAGAGGCAGTTTGGTTGGGAACTAACAATCAAGAACAACTGCTTCTTTCCTCAATAGATCTTAGATTATCTACAAAGAAGACATTCAGGGAGAGAATAGAGGCAAGATTTAGTAAATATTGGTTTATGCAATACGAATATGGTGAGCAAATTGGCCGGATTGTGGCTCATAAGGTCGCAGAGAAACAAGCTAAAACTCATATTAGAGCTGTAAAGGGGGCACATGGCATCTCTTATTCACAACCACAGGAGATTTTAGAACAATTTTCTAGCTACTATCTAGAGTTATACACCCCAACTACAGGGCCGAGAGAAGAAGACATACATTGGTATCTTCAGGGTAGACATTTACCAACTGTGAACAAAGAGACATCAGCCTTCTTAGAAAAGGATATCTCAAAGGAAGAGATAGACTTGGCAATATCCACCCTGCCATCGGGTAAGGCGGCTGGGGAAGATTCTATACCTATTGAATTCTATAAGCTTTTTAAAGATCTCCTGACTTTGCTGTTCAGATTGGTCATACAGTGTATTGGTACAAATGGTAAGCTACCAGAGTCATGGAACATGACCCAGATAGTCTTTTTCCTGAAAAAGGATAAACCCCCTGATGAGTGCAGTTCATACCAGCCAATCTCACTTATTAATGCTGATGCTAAAATATTCGCAAAATTACTTGCGAATCGTCTTGCCCCAGTTATGCAGAGGCTAGTATCTCCTCATCAACATGGTTTCATCCAAGGTAGGGATACTACAGCCCACAATAATATGGTGGTTAGGGCTTTTGATTTGGCTGGGAAGATGTCAACTCCCCTTGGTATGGTACTTTTAGATGCTGAAAAGGCTTTTGATAGGGTGGGTTGGGACTTCATGTGGGCAATATTCACAATGTTTGGTGTTAAGGGACAATATAAACAATGGATTCAAGCTTTATATAATAAACCCCAAGCTAAATTAGTATATTCAGGCTTACAGTCATTAACCTTTTTAATCCTCTGCGGTACTAGGTAGGGATGACCCCTCTCACCTTTGCTATTTGCTTTATATATTGAACCATTTATTTATGCTTTACAGTCTAGTCAAATCACGCCACTAGTATCAGGTGTTACTCCACTCAAGGCTATTGCCTATGCAGACAATATCATGGTTTTTACAACGGAACCAGCTAGAGCGTTAAAGGTAATTGAGGACGAAGCAGCTACGTTTGGTTCTATCTCAGGGTATAAATTAAACGTTAACAACACATTGTGTTCCACATCAAGAATTCATACTATGAAGGAAAACAGTTTCTATTTGATCTTTTATGTAAGATAAAATGTAAGCAAATAGTGTTTCAGGCACATACGTTCTTTAGATTACTTTAATATGCAATTTGGAAACCCTCACCCAAAGAGCAGGCTCACACAAAACAATGTGTTAAATAGGTGTCTGCAACTTTTAGAATCTATATCTATGCTGGAAATGGTTAGCTGCATGAAGTCAAGTCAAAGTAAGCTTTATTCGAAATCAAGAAGTGAATTATAAAAGCTGCAATGTACATCCATAACAAAGTTTTAAAAATCAATATAAAAGTTAAAATCGAGAAGCTAAACCCTGCCACACATAAACACAGTTGTCAACTGCACTATCAATAGCATTTTATCACTGCTTCCTATAATTAATAACGGCCAGCAAAAACCGGGACCTTACAGCACATATATATAGATTCAGAAGCCTTTGCAGGTACATAAAAGCTGGTGGACATTGTACAAAATCCAGCTGCAATAACAAAGTTTTAATAAATGTTTTCCTCAGCCCAGAAAAACAGTGTGCATGGTACTCTGCGTGGAAATATCATTGCATGGGCATTTCACCAGGTCAGGTGACCAGTTATTTATGATGGGAAAACTAATTACATGATGGAAAATATCCATCCGAAACCTGGTCAACACAAACCTGTGACACGGGTTGTAGCCATTTGCTAGATAGAATTGCATGTGGTAACTAGTCAAAATCACCTAGTTCTTCAGAACAGAGGGTTTTGTAATCTCAGAAGGTAGTCTAGTTTCCTCTAGTAATGATATACACTTCAATTTAAGGGCTGTTCTATGGACAGTAATCAGGCTCTCTGGATGGTCAAAATACTTGGGATGGCCCATGTCTGGCAAGAAATTGTGCACAAATTTGAGCCTGGTAATTTTGAGAGCAAACTTTGATCTGAGACAGTCAACAATAATGGATCGGTTGAACATAGTGTGGTTGGATGACCAAATTTTATGCCAGAGTAAAACAGGCTGGATCCTAATCAAATTTGCTATGTAAGGGGCTCCTAATTTGGAATGACAGACATAAATTGAACTGCTATTCAGAAGGTTAAGGAGATTCCTTAAAAACGCTTTTTCTGCCAGTTGGAGAGTGCCAATCTTCCCATATCTCCAAAGCTCAGACCCGTTCATAGCAGTGGGACTACATTTGGCCTTGTAGATGGTCATTAGTTCCCTCAAATATTTAATGCCTAGTTTTCTGGTAAAAGGCTGTTGTTGTTTTAAAAAAGTGGAGCTCCCTTGATTAAATTGCCCATGGCCAATTCCCAGCTTGATCAAACACAATCGCTAAATGTGAAAAAAGGGGCTGTGAACTGAATTTAAGAGCCCTCAATAAAGATGTCAGGCAGTGGGTGGCTTATTCCCGATTTTCATTGAAAAAGTTTTGCTGATGTTAGGTTTTAGACCACGGTTCTGCATAAACTGGGAAACATTCGTCGACTAGATGCTGAACGCCGAGTTGGGTGTGGGCAATTAATAGGGCATCATCGGAATAGAAAAGTGCCAGGATTGGACGGAGACCCACTTGAGGAAAATCTGCACACTTACTTGCCAATGTGTCTCCTACACTAGTACGGTAGAGGTTAAATAGAAAGGGGAAAGTAAGCAGCCTTGTCGTACCCCTCTTCCTATTTTAAATGGCTGGGTACAATTGCCGTTGAGAACGTAATGAACTCTACCCCATCCTAAGGTGTACAGACCTCTAGGAAAGTTCAGAATAGTGCAGTCTACGCCCATGTTAGCCATAATTGACCACAAAATCAAAAGCAGAAGATAAATCTACACAAACTAAAAACAAATTACCTTCCTTAATGTGCACGTATTTACCAATAAATACATCCAGATTGATAGCCTTTTCTGTTGTCCCCAACCCAGACCTACAGCCGTACTGCAGGTCCAACAACACTCAAACCCGCAGCTAGAAATACTGCTTTTTAAAATTCACCTTACCAATCGTCTCACCTGGAAGGGTGCCTTGATCTATCGCCCTCCAGGAGTAGACCCTAATTTTGCACTTAATCTACAAGAAATTCTTGCCCCACACATAAAATCCAAAGAAGACTTTTTACTTCTAGGTGATTTTAATATACATGCAGACAAGCCTACGCTGACTGAATCTATGACTCTAATCACAGATCTTTCGAACCTGGGCTTAGAATTGAAAAATCATGGGCCTACTCATGTAGGAGGACATATGCTTGACTTAATTTTCTTAAATTCCTCTAAAATATTCTGCTCACCGGCAAAAAGTATATCTTGGACAGATCACTCTTTGTTGGAATTTACGCTAATAACCCCCGAAAGGCCCACAAGGAATGCTCCCCTTCCCCCTTCCTGGAGACGTCAATGGCATAAAGTTAATTTTGATACAGCTCTAGAAGCATGGACAGACCCCAATTTCTTGGAATCTGACACAGCAGATACAGTGCTGGCCAAGCTGAATGAGTCTATCAAAAAAGCCATCGACACTATAGCTCCTCTAAAAAGACATAAACAACATCCAATGTCAAAACAAGAGAAATGGTATACGAAGGAATTGAGAGCAGAGAAACAAAAATGCCGACGAGCTGAAAAAGCCTGGCGGAAAACAAAAACCGATGATAGTCGGAAAATTGTTCTAAATGCTCAAGCAGAGTACTACAAAAACATAAAGTTGGCTAGGAAACAACAATTAACCCAACAAATAGCAGAAGCAGGCAACAGCCCCAAGGAACTTTTTCATATTCTGCAAAACTTCATAAAACCCACGGCATGTGAAAGCTCCGACGATTTCTCACAGGATCTGTGTGACAAAATCTCTCTATTTTTTGAAGATAAAATTAACATCATCCATGAGAAAATAGTAGTAGCTAACAACGTCAGGAAAAATAACTTCAAAACTTGTTCTATTACAACTCCTTCCATATATAATGAACCTTTTCTGACGTCGTTCCCTTCTATGGATCACACAGAGCTCCTCACTCTTTGTAACCATATAAAAACAGGTTCCCCTAATGACTTGATTCCAGCTAAAATGCTGGGTCCTCTGATCCCTTTATTAGGTCCTCACATACTTGAAGTGGTCAATATCTCTCTCAGGACTGGCCAGGTCCCGACAGATTGGAAAAAGGCAGTGGTGAACCCGATAAGGAAAAAGGCATCATCTCCCTGGACAGACCTTTCCAACCTACGTCCTATCTCTCTACTACCCTACCTGGGCAAGATCACGGAGAAGCACGTGAACACCTATCTCTCTCAACATCTGGAAGCGACGGACGGCCTGGACTATTCTCAATCTGGGTTCAGGCCGAACCACAGCACAGAATCAGCACTTCAAACAGTGACCAATAACATCAAAATGGCACTGGATGATGGTTGCTCTATGATTCTGGTGCTGTTGGACCTTTCCGCCGCTTTTGATACGGTGTCTCACAAGGTGCTTCTCCATCGCCTAAGGGAGGTGGGAATAGAAGGAGAGGCCTTGGCGTGGTTGGAGAGTTTTCTGTCCGGGCGTTCCCAAGAGGTTAGGTTGGGCTCCCATAAATCCATCCATAGGGAGCTCAATAAGGGAGTGCCACAGGGCTCTTGTCTGAGCCCCACACTCTTTAATATTTATGTGGCCCCCCTAGCCAACCTAGCAAGATCTTTCGGGTTCACCCCCGTGTCGTATGCTGACGACACCCAACTCCTTTTTCCCTTTAAAAATCTTACACCTGCAATTAAAAAATCTTTTGCAGAGGGCATGAGTGCCATTGCAGACTGGATGTCATCAAACTGTCTGCAGTGCAATGTCGGGAAAACCGAAGTAATGTTGTTCGGTCAAGCGACGGCACTCTGGTCAGCGGATTGGTGGCCTCAAGAACTAGGTCCTGTCCCTACTCCTAATAGCAAGGTCAAAAACCTAGGAGTACTATTCGACCAACAACTTACTTTCAAGGATCACACTAATCAAGTAGCTGGCACCTGCTTTCGGGCTATCGGGATGCTAAGGCGGGTTTTCCCCTACCTACCAGACCACTACAGGAAAATATTGGTCCATGCTCTTGTTATCAGTAGGGTAGACTACTGCAATGGTTTGCTCCTTGGAGTTAACGAGGAGCAAGTCAAGAAACTGCAGGTTATTCAAAACACTGCAGCAAGGATTGTCATGAATGCTCCACCAAGGACACCTTCCTGCCCCCTATTGACTCGTTTACACTGGCTTCCTGTGAAGAAGCGAGTTCAGTTCAAGACCTTATGTACTATACATAAGAGCCTAATAGGGATGGGCCCTAAATATTTTATTGACATCTTTCAGCCCTACATCCCAGGACGCTCCTTACGCTCCAGCAATCAGCAATTGCTGAAGGTGCCCAGAGTTAAGAAAGTCAGGCAGGGTGGCCGTGCATTGGCTTATACCGGACCCACACTCTGGAACACACTGCCGTTGGAACTAAGGTCCATTACCAATCATATGAACTTTAGAAGAAATCTAAAAACGTACCTGTTTCCCGCCAACCAATGATTCTATCATCTCTGGTTACACTTTTATTCTCACTCATATCTGCAGTTATAGCGCGGAGATACCCCTTCGGGAGTCTAGTCTGGCGCTTAATAAGCATATAAAATAAATAAATAAAATAAAGGGATATTATTGGACTCTGCCCAGTCCTGCAGTCGACCTAGAAGAATGCAACCAGACACCTTAACTAGAGAAACTAAAAGAGAAATTGGGCTGTATTGGGCTGGACTATTGAGGTCATCCTTCTTAAATGCAGGGACAATAAGAGACTCAGGCCAAGTAGGCAGGAATCCTTGGTTCTGACAGGCTCTGAAGAGCAAGGTGAGGATGGGACCCCCAAAGGTCAGTGTTGGATTTAAACAGATCGATAGGGATCGTGTCACGACCCAGGGCTTTACCTTCCTTGCTTGCCTTCAGTGCCTGAACTGCCCCATCGAAGGAAAATTCAGGATAGTTCCAGTTATTCAGTGGTAGGGGAGGATGCAGTGGGAGTGGGAGTCACAATATATTCCTGAGAAGAGTACAAGTTTGAAAAATTAGATAGACATGCGGCCCCAGTAATTGCTATCTGAGCTCGAGGGCAGTCACGGTTATTTTAATATGGAGAATTAATGATACACCAAAAAGTGGTGTTATCATTAGACAGACTGGCCTCAAGTAATAGATTCCAGGATTCCTCCTATAAACTTTTTTTCCATTGTTTAATAGCTAGCTTGTGTGCGAGTCTGCATTCGCGGACCTCCAGAGTGGATCTCAGTTGTTTGGCTATAGCTAATATTAGGCTTCTATGGGTTATTATGCATACAGAATACAACCAGCCACGGTGGCCTGCCCTCACTTTGTTCCGGTTTACGTGGAGCCCCGCTCGGTTGCCCTTTTGTATTAGATCCGACTCTAGGATGAAATCAGGCGCCTCTGTAGTCTCATCTAGGCACGCTTCAAAAGCCTCCCTCTCTTTGTGGAATCATTTTTCTAAAAGGTTGGGTGGATCCACCAGAGACCATCTCAAAACGTACCTGTTACAGCGGGAAATGTCAATGTACTCTAATGTGGTAACTCTATGTGCATCCCCCCTGTGTGTAAAAAGGTTGAAATTCAGAGCAACACTTTGGGGAAAATGATCACTGATCGCTATGTCATGATTGTAAAATTCTCATAAAAAAGCTCAGAGTAACGCTGGGGAAATATTAAAAAATCTATCACGCTATTCTCACACCTGCCATTATAGGTGCTCCTACCTGTGACTGGAATACAGGTGAGTTCATTACAATAACACAAGTTGTGTTTAAACAGTAGATTATTTAAGGTATCCTTGTACTCTGAATGAGAAAAGTAAGTGATATCACTATTATCAGGAGACTTCATACCGCATACCTTATTAGATGGCTGCAGGCAGAGGCGTATATTGAAATCTCCGCCCCATAAGATAATCTGGTCCCTGCAACCAGTGGTGAAAGTTGTCTCCAAGTCATGATCTAATTGGTGGAGGTCTGTAATCATTTCCCATGAGCAAGCATTATTGTAGAAGTCGACAATGGCCAAGGTGGAAGGTGCAGAAATTTGAAGAGTAATAATTAACGGTGGACGTAGTGAGCATAGTGGGGCTACGCGAAGCTTCGTGAAGTGGTGAGGGCGCTACGCCCACCCACACACTTCGCGTAGCCCTACTACGCGCTGCCCGCCTCCCTCCCACC
The DNA here is from genome assembly GCF_964261635.1 of Lissotriton helveticus. Taxonomy (NCBI): domain Eukaryota; kingdom Metazoa; phylum Chordata; class Amphibia; order Caudata; family Salamandridae; genus Lissotriton; species Lissotriton helveticus. Next base: position 1,136,513,707 of record NC_136069.1, read on the forward strand.
CTCTTCTACATGGTTCTATTACTTTAAAAAAAATTTCAAGTATATAAAAGCACTTACCGTCTATGCTGCAGCATCCTGGGGCTCCATCTTCAGATGACGCGGTGAGTTCTTCTAGCCAAATGCGCATGTATTTTAAAGTAATAGAACCATGTAGAAGAGGGCGGGAGGGAGGCGGGTGGCGGACAACTTCGCTCCGTCCACGGAGCGTGCATAGTGTTGCCTACTACGCCTACTTTGCAAAGTGCGAAGTAGGCAACACTAGGTACACTCTGTGGGCGGAGCATAGTATTGCGCCCAGGGTTAATAATAATTTGATAAAACACTCTGGTAGCAATGACTGTGGTATTCAAGAGAGCCAACATGTTTGACACATAAATACACAAGCCCCCTTTAGGCCGTCCACAGTTGGACTATATCCTTTGGCAGTGATTTGTTTTGAAACCGTTAAGATGGATTGGGTCCACTGACCAAGTTTCCTGTAAGCAAAGAGTGTGAAACTTGGGAGTGAAGTCAATCCTTTCAGTAATGGTGCATTTGTAGTGTAGGCCAGCAACATTCCAAAAGAGGACTGTATTCCCTGCCACAGAGGTCCTAACCGCAGCGGGGTATAACCGCGGGACTATGGAGTCAACTGCAATACAAGGCTCAGGGGACTCACGGACCTCACCAATGTCTAAACGGGAGACCCACCCGCGTTCTAGGGGAGTGAAAGATCAACACTGGTTACCCTCAATTAGATTGTTGGTATACACCCGTTACAACGGATCTTTTACTCCGCAGACCCATTACAACGCGACCATTACTCCGCATACCATTACAACGCATTGCGCTGGGGGGCGCTCTAGGATAGGGGATAAGTATAATTTACTATCCAACACCTTCCCTAGGGTCCACGGGGACTGGAGTTAGAATAGTAAATTATACTTACCACTATCCAGCGCCCCAAGGCGCTATGCGTTGTAACGGTATGCGGAGTAAAAGTCGCGTTGTAATGGTCTGCGGAGTAAAAGTATGCGTTATAACGTCATACATCCAGATTGTTAGGAGCCCTCAGTCAATCCACACTGCTTAGTGTGGAGAGGCAATAAACCAGTTGTAAGAGTCGATTGGGGGCTGTGAAGCTGACAATTGTGCCTAATGAGTACGAACTGCTAGAGGAGTAGTTAGGAAAGGGACAGGAGGCTGATAAAAGAAGCCAAAGGGTAAAACAGCGATCTGCTTTGTGGTAAAAGATGGTAATCTATCTCTCTCAATAATTAGTTTCACTAAATTAGGGGATGTGAATGAGAGCACCACGCAGTTTCCCTCCACGGTATTGCATCCCGTACCCACCCATTTAATTTGCCTAATTATTTTCAGGTCTGCAAAAAGTACCCCTCCAAGCCCTACCCTCGCATTCAACAAGTTTAGGGTATTGTTCCTAAGTGACTCCGATGATTCATGTGCAGAGCTAGAAATGGAGGGGACATTAGATAGGATTACATCATAGGGTGTGTCTGCTGGCTGAAGATCCAGATGGTCCATGTTTTTAAGTGGGAAAGACGCGTGGTGAATCAATGGTTGCATGATTAGAGAATGTTTGATTTAGGTGAATGTTATTTGGTGTGGAAAGGGGGTTACTAGAAATGGGTTGTGATAGTAATGACTGAGAAGGGACATTTGCACTGTGTCCTGATGCGTTGATGCTCAGAGCAGAGGTAAAAACATCCCCTGTCCCTACTGGAGCTAAGGGTAAAGGTTGATGAATGCCTGGTGTGATTTGTGGAGGGCCGGGCAGTGAGGGAAATTGTTTTAAAGCTTTATAATCCCTAGCATGAGGGGGACATCCTGGTGGTGTCTGGTTCTTTCCTAAAAGGTCCAATCAGGATAAAGCATTCCTCTTGATCTCTTTTAATTGCTCTGTGAGTGAACTAAATGGGACCCTAATTGAATAAGAGAGAGACTGTACCAGAACAGTCAGGGATGCATAATCTATGGGTGGATGGTTGGCCAGTGTATCAGTAGGCATTTTATTCAAGGGTAGATTTTGAGATGGATGTTTTCCTAGTACATTTCCCTCCTCCACCAGCTCCCCCAGACACAGAGGGGATCTGATTTGCAGCAGTAAATGGGGTTTAAAAGTATTTTCTCCGGGGTTGAATGTCTAGTAGGGTTATAAGGGGGGACTTTGGGATACACTTCTCTGACTCCTTGTCTTTCCACTGCCCATGTTCTAGTAAACTATCAGGAGTGGGAGTGGGGGTTGCACCTTATTCAGTTGGAATTGAGCCACAGATGTTAATGGTGCAATTAGTTAGACTCTCCTCCACACTCATAATCTGTTTTTCCAACACCCACATTGTGCCTGTAATATAATTCAGAATGGAGGGAGAGGGACTGGTATTATGCGGGAATTTAGCCACCCCCTTTCCGGGTGTTTCATTTCTACCATGTCCCTAGTTTATTGAAGGACCAATATGTCAGTCAGTCAATTAGGCTTTATTTCGATATGGTACATATCTTAAAAAGCATTACAAATAGATAAAAACAATTAAAAAGCCAATGCATACATGGAAGGCATACAATTCATATTACAAGTAGCACAAAATAAATTACATAAGAACAGTCTAAAAGTACATATTAAACAAGGTGCAAAAGCCTAATAGATCTAATACGCCATGCCCAACCTAAAAATTTCGCCACTCCACATGCAAAGAGGGGCCGCGGGTCCGTTTTCAAGATTCGTAGGGCCTCCTTGTGGGATCTAGTCCCAAGCTCTCTACAGAGTGGCTTCAACCATCTGCGGCGAGGAGCTGCATAGGCCGGGCATTTAAACAACAGGTGGGGGACTGACTCTATCCTGGTCTCACAGAAGGGGCAGAAGGGAATTGTCTGTGCCGGGACCTTCCACCTGGAGGTCAGATTCCCAACTGGGAGTAGGCCTACCCTAAATTTAAAATATAAAGCCCTGTCCCAGGGTTTTAAAATAATATCCAAATATGGCTCGCAGAAGTGCACCTCCTTGACCAAGAGGAAATCCATAGTGGACCTACACAAGTTAGCGTTACTATTTCTGCCATCAAACACCCAACTCCAATATAACTTCTTCAAAGCTGACTTGGGCGGGGCAGTTCTGGTAGTCCAAGCGTCTTCAAGGCCCAGGTCTACAAGAAGGTGCTTGACTTCCCTTAACCAGCGGATCTTAGACCAGCCAGGCGTAGAAAGAACTTCTTTTAGACCTTCTGCATAACTGGACATTTCAGGGACTCTCCAAATACGCGCCCACAAAAGAAGAGGGCGCAACCTCGCCTGGTCACTAATAGGCCGAGTACCCATATCTAGGAGGAGTGGTAAAGTTGGCGTACTGTAGGGGAGACCCATTAGGTCCTTGTGGAATTTGTTTTCTGATCGGGACAACTGGTCCACATTCTCCACACCCCAGAGTTCCACTCCATAAAGAGCTGCACTGACACCTCTTGCCCTATAGATGTCAAGTACCGGTGCAATGGGTTTGAGGGTTGAGGCGCGCTGTTCATTGAGGAGGGCCCCCACCACCCTCTTGTGGGTCAGCAGCATCTTTTGGTGATGACATTTCCAACTCATGGAGTCGCAGAGACAAATACCGAGATAATCGAACTCCTTGACCCTCTCGAGTGGAACTGAGTCAAGGGTAGGTGGTTTGACGGTCTTCTTCTGGGCGTTTAGGACTAGGTACTTGGTCTTCCCTGTATTGATAACTAGTCCCCTAGAATCACAGAAGGACTTAAAGCTAGTTAGAAGATTCTGTAGGCCTGCTGGGGTTTTGGAGATCAGGAGGGTATCATCTGCAAATAGGAGGGTAGGTATTCTCCTACCCGCCAGGGATGGTGCATCTGCAGGATATTGTAGCAGGTGCTCCACCACTCCGTTGACATACAAAGAAAAAAGAGTGGGGGCTAGCACACATCTCTGGCGGACCCCTCTATTTACAGGAATACGTGCTGTTTTTTGTCCCTGGTTACCCCACCTGATCTGTGCAAAGTTGTCAGCATACAGCTTTATCAGCATGCTCAATAAATATGGGGGAATTCCCAATTCGTTGAGCACACTCCAGAGTTGGCTACGTAGGACCAGGTCAAAGGCAGTCCGCAAATCTATAAATGCTAGGTACAGACTGCCTTTGCCCAGTAGAACCACTTTTCAATAAAGCATCATAAGCCGGAATGATTGCTCTATTGTCCCCATTCCTGGTCTGAAGCCAGCCTGGTGGTCAGAAAGGATATGCTTCTCCTCTACCCACTGCAAGACCCTTCCTAAAACCACTTTACCTGCTACCTTCTGTGTGGAGTCCAGGAGGCTTATGGGACGATAATTAGCTGGCTCCTCCCGGCTCCCTTTCTTGAAAATTGGGACGACCACTGCGCCCTTCCATGAATCCGGGAGGGCTACGCCAGCCAAGCCAGCGTAAAGTGAGGAAGCAATAAGTCTCCCCCACTCATCTGGATGGATGCGGAGCAGGTCCCCCGGTAGACCGTCAGGGCCCGTTGCTTTGTTAGGGACAAGAAGTTTAATCGCCTCCACCACTTCCTTAGGTGTGAACATGAGTTCCTCATTAAGCTCGATGCAATCTAAGGAGGACCATTCAGTCGGGGTTGCTTCAGTGCCCAAAGCCATAGTGTAGAGCTGGGAGAAATGATCAAACCATGCACCTTCTGTTATGTTGCATGTTATAAGCGAGTTCACGCGTTTGTCCCTAGCTCTTATTAAGTCCCAAAATCCCTTTGAATCCTTCTTTGAACTTGCCGCCTTAAGACATACCAAAACTGGTTCTCGTGCTCAGCCTTGGCCTTAGATATTGCCCTTCTGTAATTACTCCTTGCAATACTAATCAGACCTACATCCTTGGCTTTCACCGCCTTAATTAGATCACTTTTGGCAGCGCGACAGGCAGGGGAGAACCAGCCCGCAATACCCTTGGGTCCACCGCTTACGTTGGCCCTTATGCCTACAGGGTGAACTAAGAATAGTTCGCTTAAGGCGTTGGTGGTTTGAGCAAACAAAGCGGGAACCTCATGCGCATTGAGAGCGGGGGAGTCTAAGCGGGGCATGATGTTAGACATTATGGATTTTATTTCCAGGATCTTCCCCTCATTGGCAGCAAAGGTGTTCCATTTCAGGCGCCTACCACAGTTGGAGGGGCATACTTCGTGTGTTGTTCTCCAAACATGTGGGAGTGGAACAGTGGTCACTCCCGCCCATAGGGGGGACAAGGACAGAGATAGAGTATTGTGATCGCTGTCAGTAGACGGCAAGACCACCATATCTAGCAAGTGGGCCCAAAGTCTATAATTCAAGAGAATAAAATCAATTTGTGAGGAATGACCTACTCTATTAAACGTATGAGCCCCATTAGGATCTGGTTTGATCTGCCATTGGTTGCCCTCAGACCATGTTCCAGACAAAGGGCATTGAGATCAATGGCACTTTGTGTCCAGCTTCTAATTGGGGGTAACGTGAGGGGCGGAATACCTCTCCTTGCATCGTCCTCCCGAGTGCCCAATATATCCTCCATAGCAAGGGGTTCAAATGTACAATTGAAGTCCCCAGCCAGTATAACAAGGGAGTCAGCACCACTAGATCTAAGTTCCTCATCAATGCCCGTGGAGGACAGTGGGGATGTGCCTCCCCTTGAGCCTCTGACATAGATATTAAAGACTTCGAGCCCCCTCCCCCCACGATGCCCTCTCACTGATATTCTCTGCAAATCTGGCGACTTAGTGGCTATACATCTAATAGAGAATGCCAGGGAAATACTTGCCCAGATTAATAGACCGCCGGAGGGGCGGCCCTTCCCACCAGGCGATTGTATTGCAGAAACAAAGTAGATAGTATAACCCACCTTGTGGCATGGTTCCAGGCACAGAGTTTCCTGAAACAAGCAAATCCCGAAAGATTCAACAAATGAATTCCATTCGGGTATGCCTGTGTTTCGTGCAAGACCCGCTATATTCCAGTTAACCACTTTTAGGGCTACATCGCCAACTCCGCCCCGCCCTAGCGCTAAATCACTCACAAGGGAGTCATGCACAATGCTAGGGGCCTCCTCCGAGACCAAGGATAAAACTTCTCCCCCAGGCACCTCTAAGGGAGGACGTGCAAGCTCAAGGTCTACAGCACCATCCACAAACAGATGATCCATAGACATAGCGGGAGCAAAAGGAGTGCAAGTAAGAGGCCTCACCTTATCCCCACTAGAGGTTGGACTGTCGCTTAATTTCTCCCCAAATGCCTCTGCGTACTTCTCCCGTAAAGGGCAACTAGCGCGTCAGTAGTTATGCCGCATCCAACTCTGCGGCTGGAACGGGCTGTTACAAAATAGACTAAATTGGGAGAAATTACCACGAGCCTGCCTGCCACCCCGTTCCTCCCACATAGGTGTTCCGACTGGCCTAGGTGATAGATTTGGGGGATTAAAGAAGCTGAGATCACGTGTGCCTATTGCTCCACCACTACCTGTTGAGCTATGCTCCCTTATGGGAAAAGAACAAACATAACTAGCAACCCTTGGGTCCTCAAAGTTTACTATAATACAATCCCTGCTTATGTTTTTTGGTCTAGAGCCGATCCAGCCAATTCTCCTTACATGAATTACCCGCCCATCCCAGGTATCAGGCAAGGGTCTATTTTCTTTAAGCCAGAATAAGGTTTTGTTCAACAATTCCACATAAGATTCTTGTTTGCCTGGGCTAATTTCGGGCACCCCAGATAGTACTGCCACAAAAGGCTGGCAGTCGGGAGGTAGATTGCCATTTGGAACTGTCCCCCCCTTAGGGCCCCTGCCTGACTGCAAGACATGGGCTGGTACTGGTTTAACTATTTAGGGGTGGTACTCTCGGGGGCATTACTGGAGGCTGGAGTGTTAATGCTTACTCGTCCAGGAGTGCCATTAGCCCTGGGACATGTCGCCTTTTTAGCTGGAATAGTATTAGCCTTGGAAGGCTTTGAATTGACTGCGGCATTAGGTGCCAGCGGCCCGGGCTTCTTGGCTACCCCTGGGCGAGCCGCGGGGTTAGAAGCAGGAACAATCGGTACCGGCACAGGCGCGGGACCGGCTATAATATTAGGTATAGGAGTAGGACCTTGTGGGCCTTGTAGGGCGATCGGAGTCTCCCTACTGTCCGGTCCTCTCCCAGACCCCTCCTCCCTAATTCTTAACTGCAACTTGATACACGGTTTTAGGGAGAAGAAATTGTCTAGGGTTGTCTGCTCTAATTTATCCATCCGCTCAGTCAGACCTTGCATTCTCTCTAATATAGGAAGAAGTATTGCTTTCATCATTTTCTCTATATTAGCGATGGAAACAGAGTCTGGGGGTGGAGGTGGGGGTGAAGTCCCTGCAAGATCACTAATCTGATTTGTGCAGACATTGGGCACTGTCCTCCCCTTTGTTCCCGTCAAAGTGTTGGTGCCCCATCCCACTACCTTTTGGGCACCACCTGACCTGATGCCTAACCCCCGGAATCTCTTGAAAGGTTTAGCCAATCTACCTTTCTGAGGGCTAGCCATTCTTTTTCGTTTGATTGGAACAGGATGTATTTGTGCCTGTACTACGAGTACAGGTTGAAGAGGTGTGTCCACATGGGTAGGAGTTATAACCAAGGACGTCATAGGGGCAGTTGACTCACTATCCGGGGGGTCTGGGGCAGCATTGCTTTCAGCTAGATAAGTTTCAGCCGTCAGACTCTCCAGCCTATCTATACTTGCTCTTAGAGCGGCCACCCGGGGGTGGTCCAGGAGAGGAGATGCAGGGACCAATGGGTCAAGAGGACGCACTGGCGATGGCACCAGAGCTATCGGGCCCAGCGAACACCGTTTATCAGCAAGGGGTGCACGAGAAATGCGCCGCTCTGTCATAGCGATCTCCTTTTCTATGACAGTAGCCACACGGGTGATAAACTTGTCCATGGTGCCAACTGCCAACCAAACCCCCATCCTCACCCATACCCCCCTTTCTCAAGTTTTTGCCCAATCGAGTTGCCATTGACATGGCAGGAATGGCAGGGTACGGACACAGTACCTTTAATAAGACTCTTTGTCCTGGAACAGTTGGAGAATAACAGGAGTTCAAGAATCCCTCTCAGCCAAAGAACAGATTTCAGGGGGGGTAGCCCAGCCCAGCCACGAGCAGCCCAGGATGGCCACAGACGGCCCGCCCTTTGCCCTGGCTTAGCCCCGGGCGCTCCCGCGCGCGTCCCGCGCCGCGGGAGATAGAGCTTACACTTAGAGATGATTGACGGCCAGGGGGCGGGTCTAGCAGGGGGCGCAGGCCGGGTCTTACAGGCCGCGCAGGGACTCCTGGACCATCGAGTCCCTGCAGCGCTCCTCCCCTGCGAACAGCTGGCAATCACCAAACACCACCCGGTGTCCTTGCAGACTGTCTCTGCGCCACGAGGACGAGGCGCTACGTTTGAGGGAAGCTCCAGCACCCGTAGGACGAAGACTCAGGAGCAGGGTCAACAGGTAGGCTCCTCTCTCAAGTCCGTTTCAACAACACTCCCGGCAAACACCACAGTTGTGGGTCCTTTAGTTGATTAATTTACCGGCCAGAGGGCGGGTCTAGCAGGGGGCGCAGGCCGGGTCTCACAGGCCGCGCAGGGACTCCTGGACCAGCGAGTCCCTGCAGCGCTCCTCTCCTGCGAACAGCTGGCAATCACCAAACACCACCCGGTGTCCTTGCAGACTGTCTCTGCTCCACGAGGACGAGGCGCTACGTTTGAGGGAAGGTCCAGCACCCGTAGGACGAAGACTCAGGAGCAGGGTCAACAGGTAGGCTCCTCTCTCAGGTCCGTTTCAACAACACTCCCGGCAATATATATATATATATATGACGAGAATTCTTCAACTGCAAGAAGAAAGGAGGAACCAGACGGGGAATTCAGGTGAAGCATTTAATTACAACAGCAAAGGCATGACGCGTTTCGACGTAAATGTCTTCCTCAGATGCCCGCTAACACCCTGCTTACACGCCTGACACTCGTAAATACTCCATCCGTTCTGTCTTTAATGACGTAGTCAGGTGGGCCGGCTCAGAGTCACCATCATGGCTGTGGTTGTCATCGGAAGACCACAGTTCCCAGAATGCCCCTCTCACGGGAAAACTGGGTCGGGATCTCTTTTCACGGCACCATGTATCCCTTCCTGGGTCCTGGCTGTAAGTAAGAACGTGGTACGAGTGCTCAGGCAAAGCACAGTGGCTGAAACAAACACAACACCTGAGCCCCCTAGACGCCTCAACCGTACAGTCCTCATTCAGCCAGGCCTGAAATTGCGAAATCAGTGTTCCGGAATTCCTCCATGTAGTCATGGACTGCTGTCTGCAGCGGCGCTGTCTCTGGAAGGGGATACGGTGGGTCTTGAGCAATCCAATACCTTGGATGTACGAAATTGCCGAAGCTTGTCCTTGTAGCTCAAACCACTTGGTGGGGCGGGTACCCTCCTGGCGTGCTCCGGACACTGCACGCTGTATATGACGAGAATTCTTCAACTGCAAGAAGAAAGGAGGAACCAGACGGGGAATTCAGGTGAAGCATTTAATTACAACAGCAAAGGCATGACGCGTTATATATATATACATCTATATCTCAAGCTCTGCGGGGAATGTCCAAGTAGAGCGGCACACAAGTGTCAGTAGCTTTTCCCCAACAGCTTTTAATGGTACCAATATGATATAATATTGCGTACACGTGGACCTTAAAAATACAATAAATGCACTTGCTTTGGGATTAAAATCAGGAATTAGCAGCAAGCCCACGTCCAGTCCCCAGGTGACAGGATCAAGAATAAAGTGCAATGGATTCTGGGGCTTAGAGTCTCCCAACGGCGGCAGCAGCACCACAGAGTCGCACGCTGCCGTAATCGTTGGTACTTTTTAAGCACAAGGAAGACTCCTTCCTCCTGGGAATGCAATGGATTCTGGGGCTTAGAGTCCCCCAACAACGGCAACAGCACAATAGCGTCCCTCTCTGCCGTAATCGTTAACGCTTTTTAAGTGCAAGGAAGACTCCTCCCTCCTGGGAGTGCAATGGATTCTGGGGGTTAGAGTCCCCCAACAGCGGCAGCAGCAAAACAGTCTTCCCACACTTCACTCCTCATCTCATGGAGGGAAGGTCCTGATTTACCACTTAAACAAAAGTGATGCAAACCTGAGCAGAATGCTGTGTTGGGTGTACTTTTCAAAGCAAATTACAGCATGGCTTTTGTACTGGATAGATAGCTTTTCCAATAGACAGATATGACACTGTCTTGTTCTCTCCCTTTCACTCCATGCAGTGCAGCAACTTTGGCTGCTGTGATGCATTGCACAAAAATGTTAGTAAAGCTCCCCCACCTCACTAAAATCCTCATTCTGATTATAGGGGCATTTCCATTACTGTGCATTAAATGGAATACCTTTGTGTAAATGAGCCTGATCAGTTTACATGTGACCTGCAAATAGTGCATGCTGTTTTACCACAAGCGAAAATTTTCTGTCACAAAACCTAAACAATTTCAACCTTCATGCCCGACAGCATAGCACGTGAAATGACCCCAAGAAGTATCATCCTACAAAATGCATGTGGTAAATATTTAAATAATGCATGACGTCGCCAAAAATAAACAACCTGGACAATGCACAGTATGTTCATCTAAAGAAATATAAACAAGCGTAAGCATGAAACGAAACAAAATAAAAGAAAAACATTGAAGTAAAACATTAACCTATAACAGTGGGGCAAAATGAGAAAAATCAATACCTCACAAACACAATACAAACAACCTGCACACAAGTGTCACCACAAACTTGCCTAACCATTAATAACCTGGTGGATACCATGGAGTATTTTCCGGCACTTTGCCAGATTTTCATTTCCATACCACATACCTTGCTGGTGGGGGATTAAGAGGCTGCATGCAGAGGGTCACAGGGCAGTACAAATCTGTAGATGAAGGCGATGGCCCATGACTGTCAGATCAAAGCTCCATCCATTATATATGAGAGAGTGACAGATACTGACAAAGTATCATCTCAATATTTTATTTATTTATTTATTTATTTAATGTTTTCTATAGCGCGAACATGACCCAGTGTAGGGTATCAGAGCGCTTTACAGTAGCGTATCATCAAAAAGAGTACATTAGTGGAAAAACCAGAACATAAGAGGACAAAACCAGTCATTACAGAATCACACTTCAGTATAGCATATCAACATATATACAGTCAATATTTGAGTGACCAAGGCACATCTAACTAACAGGATCATCTTTGTACCAACATTGGATAGCGGAGCACTGAATGCAAGTGAGCAATTTATATATAAGTGATCAACTTATAGACAAGCTGTCGTCCAATCAGTCCTATGGGAGAAATTTGCTCATATAGAATGATTTTGCTTCCTTTTTGAAGGTTGCGATGGATGTGATTCTTCTAATGTTTGGTGGGAGTGCATTCCAAATTCTTGGTGCTGCTCCTGAGAATGCTCGGTCATAAGTCTTTTTCTTGCGGAAGCGAGCCGGTTTCAGAAGTAAGTCTGTTTTGCTCCTAGAGGGTCGGTTAACTCCGGAAAGAGTAAGTTTTTGAGCCAGGTAACATGGAGTATTGTGATGGATTGCATTATGGGTGATGCATGCCAACTTGAAATGAATTCTTGCTTCGAAAGGCAACCAGTTTAGCATTTTCAAGTGAGGGGAGATATGGTAGAATTTTTTGGAACCCGCAATCAGCCTTGTGGCTGCATTAAGACAGGCTTTCAATGGGGCTGTTGTGATTTTGGGGAGCCCTGCCAGGGTAGTGCATCCATATTCAATCCTTGAAATGACCAGTGCTTGAACTGCAGTTTTAAGGTCTGTTTTGTTCAGGAAGGGTTTAAGTTTTCGCAAGTAACTTAAATGGAACCCGGCGTTTTTTGCCATTGTATTGATATGTGTTGACATGTTCAGGTTTTTATCTAGAGTAATTCCCAGTGATTTGGTAGAGTCGACAATCTTTGGAGTACAATTTAGAGCAGTGATAAGGTTGATCCATTCTGTTGTTTTTAATTTGCTTTTCTGCGGTGAAATAAGTAGGAATTCAGTTTTCTGAGGGTTTAGTTTCAGATGATTCTTGGTTAACCATTGGAGGGTTCTTGATAGTGCATGGTTCATTGTCTTTATCTCTTCTGTTGATACAACCTTGATGTACAACTGAGTATCATCTGCATACATGTGGAAAGCAATATTTGCTTTTTGTAATATTTCCGTGAGTGGTTCAACGTATAGATTAAGGAGCGCTGGCGAAAGTGTTGATCCCTGTGGAACTCCGATTGTATTATTGGTCGGGCCAGAAAGGGTTTGGTTGACAATGAATTTTTGGGATCTGTTCTCAAGAAAGGAGCTGAACCAGTTGAGTACTGTACCCTCTAGGCCCATTCGGTTTTCCAATCTATCTAGGATTTTGGCATGGTTCACCGTGTTGAACGCCGACGACAGGTCCAGTAAGATTAAGAGGCAGGTTTCATTGTGGTCAAGAGCCAGCAATGCGTCATCTACTATGTGCAAAATTGCAGTTTCTGTGCTGTGGTTTGGACGGAAGCCCGATTGGCAAACATTTAGCAGGTTGAATTCGGAAATGTGTAGACTCAATTGTTGTTGGACACATTTTTCCAATACTTTGGCTAACATGGGAATGTTAGTTACAGGTCTGAAATTGTTTGGCACAGAGGGGTTCTCTGTTGGTTTTTTAACAGAGGAGTGACTTGTCCTGTTTTAAGGCAGGCCGGGATTTGTCCTTGTGATAGTGAGGCATTTATGATCTTCGTCCAAACTGGGATTAACAGGTGGTTAAAGGTGGACCAACATTTTGCAGGTAGGGGATCGTTATAATGGTTGTTAGGTTTAGTGGTCGACATGATCTTTGCAATGTCTAATTCACTGACCGCTTTAAAACCTGACCATCTTGCATTGTTTTTAGGTTTCGTTAATTCTTGTTGAACCAGTTCTTCGTCATCCATATCCTTCCTACTTTCCATGTCTTCGGCTGCTTTTTTTAGTTCCCTCTCCAAATCGTTAGCTTTATTTGTAAAGAAGACTGAGAAATCTTCACTATTTAGACTTTTTGTAGTAATAGATGGTGCTACTTTAGCTGATTTGTTAGATTGTTCTTTGAGTAGATCAAAAAGTTTCCTGGGTCTGTTTACAGCATTATCCAGTTCTTTCCTGAAAAATTCTTTTTTTGATTTAATAATGCTTTTATTGTAAGCTTTTCTTGATTGTCTCAGAAGGGATAAGTGGGGCGAGGACGGGTGCTGTCTCCATTTGCGTTCTGATAGTCTCATTGATCTTCTTTCTTCATTAAGGGCATCATTGAACCACGGGTTTTTGACCTTGTCAGTGATCCTTTTCAGTTTTAATGGGGCTATGTCCTCAAGAATAGTTGACATAGATTTGTTATAGTGCAGAGTGAGATCATTGACATCAACCATGCATTTGGGAGCTTGCAAATCTAATGTACAGCGTGCGGTTATATTTTCCATATTAATTCCTCGAGTGTCCCTGATCCATTTTTTTGGTTTAACCATTTGTGCAGATGATTTGATTTTTTTGAAGGGAATTTCGAAAGTGATTATATGGTGATCTGACCAATCACATGGTGTGATTACAATGTTCTCTATCGCTTTCTCTTTAGCTATAATTCAGTCTAAAATGGATCCTTTAGAATGGGTGGGAAGAAGGCATCCTTGGACTAACGATTGCTCTACCAGGAAGGTTTTAAGGATTGAGATTTGACTATCTGTCTGATCTTCCCAATGCATATTAAAGTCTCCTAAGAAGATATCGTTAGACTGCAGATTAGAGTTGGTGGTCATGATTTCTATTAGCTGGTCTAAGAATTTGGTCTTTGTACCTGGAGGGTGGTAGAGTACATGGAGTTTATAGTTTTGGTTATCAGCTGTTCTAAGGGACATGCCCATATATTCACAAGATTCTAATGGGTCAGCATGAATTTGTATGATGGAGATGTCTGATCTGTAAATACAAGCGATACCTCCACCCCTACCTTCCTTTCTGTCCTGTCTCATGATTTGGTAGTTCGGTGGGACTAACATGTCTAAACAGGGCGAAGATGTGTCTGATAACCAAGTTTCAGTCAAGATGGTAACGTCTGCTTCATGGCTAAGAATGATGTCGGCTATGTCAGCCGCATGTTTATTTGCTGAGCGACAATTTTGTAGTATACACCGCATGTGTTTCTGATCATTGGTCCTAGCCGAGACAGACACTTCCGGTGCTAACGGCACATTTTTAAGGTTGTTGGCATTAAGCCCTCTTACTTTGGACTGATAGGTTCTGTCCCCATTCGTTGTGATTGTTTTGATTGATTGGATATGGTTTTCTCCTGTCCTATTATGAACAGTGGGAGAAGGTTCATAGGACGATAAAATGGATACAAGTTCACTATTTGACAAATAGTTGAGTTGAGATCGTGGACGGTGAATTCTGTTTGATACCGCCATGGGGGTGGATCTGTGTTTAACTTGTGTTTCCCTCGAGGTAACCTGAAGGACCTCCATTCTGGCAATCCATTTTTCTGATAGGCACAGCAGATTTCTCATATCTTTAATAGCAGATAGCATAGCTTTGTAAGTCTTGCAGGTTTGCGTGCTGAAATTTATAACATCCCCATTTATGAGATGTGGTCTTGTTATTCCGACGTCCGAACTGTGGGGTATACTAGAAAGTTGTTGTGTGGGTGTTCTTATCGAACTGTGGGGTATACTAGAAAGTTGTTGTGTGGGTGTTCTTATCGGATGGCAAGTTTTGATTGTCTCTGCAGTAAGTGTCTGTGTATTTTTAAGCCTGGAAACGGGTCCGCCACTCCCTGTAAAGTCACCCTGCGTGTCACTTCCTCTACCAAGATCTACTAGCGATCTATCCACCCGTCTGACCATTCCCATTTGAAGGTCAAGATCATTGTTCAGGCTAGGATGAGAGCAAGACTCAAGGGGATACAATATGTGGATGAAACAGCACATCTTGTCTGTCATTGGTTATATGCTACTGCCCAACAAAAGGATACAGAGTGCCACCATTCCTGAAATTACTATATGGTCTGAGCTGAGGGGGGCACCATCGATAGTCACACATTCTGAAGAAGTATTCTGAATTGGAAAAACCTAAAAACCCTCCGTCAACTGCTGGGGACCTTAGGTGTTCCACTTTGACACATCTCATGACAACTGTGTAACTACAGAGGGCCTTTAGGTGTAGTATTGTGTAAGTAAAATCACGTTAAACTGGTAGCCCTATTAAGCACAGTAAACAAAGATGCTGAGGATTTTAACAAGGCCAGAATTCTGCTGATACCCAAAGAAGGGGATAACTCACTTTTGTGTTCCAGCTACAGATAAATCTTATTGAGCAATGTTAACACCGAGATCTTGCCTGAAGTACTGGGGCCTTGTTTTCATGGAATTAATGCAGCACGGTGCCGCAAGCCATAAATTGTGCTGCGCTGCATTAATTCGGAAGCAAAGGAATGTGTCATATCTACAACAACATGACAGATCCCTTTGCATTCCCCTGCACTGGCACACAATTAGTTGCTTTGCTCCAATGCAGGCACCCTTCCTGCACAAAAACAATCACAAGAGGTGATTTCCTCTTCCTATGAGTGCTGCAGAATGGAACACGCATAGAAAGAGGGAAAACATGAGGAGAAATAAAATCATTTCTACTCGTTGGGATCTCCCTTTGCCTCCCCTGGGGAGACATAGCATTCTGACGCAGTTCCAGGTTCACGATTTCTCGTAAATCTGAAAATGCGGCAGAAGCCATGGGTTTTGCGTGTGAACACCCCACCATCACTCAGGCATGCTCCTTTCACACAAAGTGTTAACTGTAAAGGGGTCATATTTACAGGGACATGAAAAGCCGCACAGGGTGGCTTTATGTTTCCTTGTAAATATGAGGCAGTAGTTTGTGCCGCCAGTGCGCCACAAAAAGTGACGCACTGGCGGCGCAAGGGACTTGTAAATAAGCCCCTGGTGGCAAGCCATGGGTGTTGCGTGTGAACACCCCACCATCACTCATGGCATGCTCCTTTCACACAAAGTGTTAACTGTAAAGGGGTCATATTTACAGGGACATGAAAAGCCACACAGGGTGGCTTTATGTTTCCTTGTAAATATGAGGCAGTAATTTGTGCCGCCAGTGCGCCACAAAAAGTGACGCACTGGCGGCGCAAGGGGCTTGTAAATAAGCCCCTGGTGTATAGGTTGTGCTGGGTAATCCGAATTGTCACACCACGGTCACAGTAGGATATTGTTTGTTAGACCCGGCAGCCTTAGGGTGGTCTTCCCATAATCTATTTGCTTTTTTGTCTTCACATTTTGCTTAATCTTTTTAGTTGGCTTTCGGACTCTGAGCACTTTACCACTGCTAATCACTGCTAAAGTGCATGTGCTTTTTTCCTAAACATGTGTGTAATTGGTGTGTACCTGATTGACCTATCTATTTAATTTACTTCTACGTCCCTTGTAAGGTGGTATACTATATACCCAGGGGCTGTAAGTTAAATAGGCTGATTGTGCCACCCACAGAAGTAGTCTTTCAAACCTGTCTCAGCCCTGCCACTGCAATGCCTGTGTGTGCAGTTACTGCCAATTCAACTTGGCATTTAAAACAACAGGCTAATCCGTTAACTCCACTTTTCTTACATATAAGTCACCGGTAAGAGAGCCCTAAGGGCAGTGTGCTATGTACATAAAAGGTAGGACTATTCTTCTTGTGTTTTGCATGTCCTGGGAGTGACAAACAGCCTATTTCATTTTTCACTACTGTGAGGCCTACTCCTCTCACAGGTTAGTATTGGGAATTACCTAATACACTTTTAAGCTGTAATTTCTGATCACGGAGGAGTCACTTTTTTATGTTCCATATGTTTGGAATGGTATTAATAAATCCTACTTACTGGTGAAGTTAGATTTAACATTACTATTTTAGAAATGCCTTTTTTGAGAAAGTGGACATTTCTCTCCACCTACAGTTCTGGGCGCATGGCAGCCTGTCTCCAATACACATCTGGGGAGGGTGACAGTTACACTTTGTGCATTCTTTCTAGATAGTCACCACACAGGAAGGATAGGTATGACTGAGTACCCACCTACATACATTAGCACTATGGTGGCCTTTCAGGGGCAGGATGGAAGGGAGAGGCTAACACTTCACTTGAACAGATAATGTCCTATCCCTACACAAATGGCACATTTACCCCTATAGATAGCCTGGCTGACAGGACATGGCTGAAAGGGGGGCTCTGAAATTTAGAGAGCTACTTTGAAGTCACCCTCTACATCAAAGGCGCTTTTTGATATAATTAGTGGGTCTCTGGCCCCCTAAGATCAGACACTTCTGGGCCTTGAAATTAACCTCTGTCAGAAGGATTGCTGCACTGCTTAAAGACTCATCTTTGGACTGCAGATTTTGAAGGCCTGATTTTCTCTTGAATTACCCTGCTGCCTGCCAAGTGATCTCCGAGGGCTTGTTTGCTTGCCTCCTGTTGCTTCAGACGCTTAGGATATCTACACCTGCTCCTGTGCCTGGCTCACTGGAAGTGGCCCATAAACTTGCAACAAAGGTTTCAAATCATCTCTTACCTGTGTGCAACAGAACCAATGCATTGACCAGTTGCTGGAGTAAAATCAGCACATTTCATAGGAACCTGCATTTTGCCTCCAGAGATCGATGCATCGGTCAGCGTATCACTGCAACTAAATTTGGGTTAGATCGATGAATCCCCTCGGCTGCATTGCAGAATCTGGCGCATCGTTTGACGCCTCTTGACTCTGGCACCCATCTTGGCAACTGACGCATCTCCTTCACTGTGAGAAGATCGATGCGTCTTGTTGTCGGCGCTCAGGAAAGGTTCTGTGTTTACTAGGGGATATATGGTACTGTAGCTGTCAAGCATACTATCACAGTCGGCCCGAACTTTGACTTTGCCCCGGTCCAGCAGGTCCTAAAGTAACCTTTTAAGCACTACTTGCTTCTAAGGGCTTTAGGAGATTTATTCTTTTCAAAGTAAAATTCTCAACCTCTATATATTAGAGTTTTGACGCTTTGGTCTTGTTTTGTTCACATCTGTAGCATTTCATTCTGCTGCATCCCCTGCCAGATTGTATGCATAGATGATTACTCATACAGGAGGTCATGATTACTACAGCAGTCCTCCGTGAGTATTTTCAATTCTTTTTCAGAAAACTTCGGTTTTATCTTTCTTTCCTCTGCCTTCTTTACTGGGTCTTGGCTGACCATGGGTATTGTTGGTAGTTGTTCCTTGGAGGTCGTCACAATTTCCAAACAGAGCACCGTGGCTGCTTTCCAGGCTTGACATTAACACCACTTCCTGGATGTGGGGTCATCATCCTGAACCAGGAAGTAATTTTCCACATTTGTGACCGTGTTTGCAACCTGCGACTGCGTTTGCAATTTTAGAATCACTAAATGCATTTCCCAAAATAAGGAAGCAATTCATTTGTGAGACGCTATTCTTTTCAGTGCAACATATGTACATTCTGATAAGCAATTGCCTAATTAAGATATGCAAAAATCGCAATTAGGTAATCCTTAATCAGAGCCTTTGTACATATAGCCACTAAAGTGGAGTTACATAAAAGTAATTTCAATGTATGCTTTGTGGTTTCTAGCCCCGATTAAGTCATTTATGACGAAACACGTGTTGGCTGGAATGATTGAAAAATAAAGAAATACCTATGACTTAACAAAGATTATGAACAAAAAAAAGATTATGTTTTCTCTTTGATGACTGAAGAGGAGTGCTCAAGGGACCAAGGTTGAACAAATACAAACTTTTCCCAGAGTCAACAGGTGCCAACCGCTTCTAAACTAGAAACACACCTTTCAAATTGGTCCCAAAGAACCACAATCATCCTGGAGTACTGATTAACAACAAACTGTGAAATATAATAATTGACAACATTCACCCTCTACTAGTCTCCTACAAGCGCAAACCTTTTTCATTTGTCTGTACTGAACATCTTCCTATGGAGTAGAGAAAAAGCTGCGAAGATGGCAACCACCCCGCAATTCAGATGATCTTTACCCTGCTTTCTCTGCATATCCCGAATCACCTTTTGAGGGAAACAGAAACAATGCTAAAAATGTAAATATAGAAAGGCTCAAAGCCCAAAGTCTGAGCAAATAAATAACATGCTACAATGACTTAATGAAGACTCCACTCCCAAACACAGAGTTCCACGTGACTTATGTTATTCTTTAATTGGCATATAATACGCACAAATAGGAAGAGGGTGCTGCATCTGAATGCTATCCTCTCACAAAATGCCAGATTACCAGTGGGTCACAAACCATGCTACTGGTAAGACTGGCCTAATAGGGGGATACAGTTTACAAGTGAGATTACCGCTACAGGAAGGAAGACTAACAAGGAACAGAGGGGCATATTACCAAGGGCCTTATCGCCGCTTTAGCGGGAATTTTTCCCGCTAAAGTGGCGATAATTTAATCGCCCTATTACCTAGCTGTCGCTAACACCAGTTAGAGACAGCTAATAGGAGATAGCGAGCTTCTGGGGGCCCACTTTGCATATCAGCAATATATATAGCTAATGACATGCAAAGTGGGCGTGCCAAGATGTTAGCGACTGGAAACAGTCGCTAACATCGCTAACTCCTATTACCAACTTTTGGAAATAATCGCGCTAAGCGCGATTATCTCCAAAAGCTAACGACTGCCCAGAGCAGTTCTTAGCCATGTTATCAAATGGGAGGTGGATAACATGGCTAAGAGCATTTGCTCGATAATGCAGGAATATCACTGATTTCTCAGCGATATTCATGCATTTCCCACGATTTTTACCGCTTTTGAGATAAACCTTGATAATATCAAGGTATCTCAGCGGTAAAAATCGTCGGAGCGCGGCGATATTATTTTACCCGCTAACCAAGCTTAGCGATAATTATCGCTATTGCTTGGTACTATGCCCCAGAATTCTCCCTGTCTTCTTCCAAATGCTGTCTAGCATGCACCTTGGGTTTAAGAATATGCCTCTATAGGAGACCCAAAGTCTAATTCATATCAGACCCTGGTGCAATTCAGAGGAGTTGTGCCAGCTACATTTGGCTGAATGTTGCAGGTTGTCTTCGACATACCCATAGGAGAATTCCTGATCAGGAACTGAAAAGATAGACTTAACAACGTCACCATAGAGGAAAGATCATCCAATTTGTGACTTCATCATTCTAAAAACCTACAATAATAAATGGTGAAGTTTCGAGTTTTTTTAAAAGTACTCCATAACTGTCACTGGTTCCTGGAGAAACTATACAAGTATAATGTAATGTAAGGCCAGACTTTAGATGCTGGAAATGTCCAGCCGATATCTGTGACATTCGGGAAACATCCTTTACAACGCAACTTTTACCACGCAGTGCCTTTACGATGCAACTATTACAACGCATGTCATTACAACGCATAGCGCTGGGGGCACTCTAGGATAGGGAATAGATTTAATTTACTATCCAACACCTTCCCTACTAACCACGGGGACTGGAGTTGGAATAGTAAATTAAACTATTCACTATCCAGCACCCCTAAGCGCGATGCGTTGTAAAGGCATGCGTTGTAAAAACTGCGTTGTAAAGGCATGCGTGGTAAAAACATGCGTTGTATTGTCATACATTCGTGACATTCTACACCACCTGTGGGCCTATGATCATCTGTCGTGGTCTTGTCACAAGAAGAAGATTATATATTGGTGCCATGCTGCTTTAAAATTACTATCTCTGCATCTATGGCATTTCTCCATGACATGATAGATGAGCTGCACGGCACATCATAAAACACAGACCAGCGAAGATGGTGGGCCATGTCGTTAGGACTAGCCAAGCTTTGTTATATATGAATATGGAAGACTAAAACTGTACTCAACCTTAAATAACTGGTTCAGAGAAATATTGTCTCTGGCCTCACATGAAAGACTGATATACACAGGCTGAATGAACAACTCCCAGTCTCTGACTTAAAGTGGGGCCACTGTCTGCAAGATGTGGGAGACATTTATGAAATGTGTTGGGAGTACAGAGATACAGAATACCTAGAACTCTTTAATACCACATAGTTATCATGTTTAAATCTGCTGCAACATTGACAGGATGGATTATCTTTTTTAAACAATAACCCAGTCTGGCCACATCCTCTGCTATGCAAGAGAGCGCACTCAACACTGAGAAAGTATCTATTTGCCTAATACAGCTTTACAAACTCTCTTTTTTTTTTTTTATCCACGAATCTGCTATCTGCTAACAGCCTTCTTTCAAAGGTCCAGTTTGTTTTAGACCGTTCTAGCCCTCCCATATTGTAGTTCAGCAGCAAAGGGTTGTGATCTGAAATAACCCTTGGGAGTCTACTTATCTTAACTTTTTCAGATTCCAAAGCAGAGACAAAAAAATAATCCAATCTTGAATATCTCTGAGCTGGATTTGAAAAGTAAGTATAACCTAGATTTGAAGGTTCTTTAGCTCTCCATAGGTCCTGTAGCCCATGAGAAGCTAACATAGATTGAACCGCTTTAAAGACTCTAGGTTTCCTTCCCTGATACAATACACCCATCCCCCATTCAGATGAGATATTTAAATCTCCCGTAAACACTAGAGGGGAGTGCCAATTTGCAAGCTCTATTTCAAGGAAATCGTAAATTTCGGGATCGTCCTCATTGGAACCATACACCGTACAAATAGTTAGCCCCAACTCCATCTCTATAATCACCCATCGGCCATTACTATCTACTTTCACCTTTTTAGCTTGCCCTAAACTTTTTCTTCCTAGAATGGCAACCCCTCTGATGGTTGATGTTTGAGTTGTACAGGCTAATAGTTCAAATCCATTTATACAAAGCAAATTTCTCTTAGACCAAGGGAGGTGGGTCTCTTGTAAGCAGAGAAGATCTATTCTATTATGTTTAACTAGATATGCTAATTTCTGCTTTTTCTCCAATCGTTTAATCCCCCCACATTCATTGTACATTAATTAATGTGTGTCATCGCTACGAGTGTTACAACCTGTATCAAGAATCTTTTCAAAGTTCATTTCCCTTGCTTGCCTCCGTTGACCTTTACCTATTCTGCACCCTTCCTTCCATTTTCCATTTTTTTTTGTTTTCTTCTCACCCACCCTTCACCCTTCCTTCCCTCTCCTTCACCCTCCCTTCCCTTTTCCCTCCCAGCTTTACAAACTCTCTATAGAGCAACTTGTATGTTAGTGTTTGAAAACTACATTGTTATAGTAGAAATATGTCACATGTGCCATCCACCCCACTAACACTGTCTCAATATTTCCCACACCTTTTTCTTAGTTGTTCCCTGTAATCATACTGCAGCAGAACTAAGCTATTAACATAGCATTGTGGAATCGTATAGATACTCATTGCACACAAAGCTTTTCTCTGACACATGGACACTATTACCATGGTGTCATTAGATTGCATTATTGTTCTTTACTACATTTCACACAAGTAGCATGCTCAGTGTTTGTGTAGTATTTGATAAATCCAATAAAATTAGTACAAAAGGGAGTTTTAGCTCTACTACCAATTAGAGAGAAGAGTACGATGGTAAATCCTTTGGAGATTCTCACATTTGATGTCAGAGAAAACAGCAGGGATAGACAGAATGAGAGATCATTCAATTCAGAAAGATACCATTTGAGCAGCGGATGGTGCCTTGAATTCATATTGATTTGAGTCTCCAGAAAAAAGCAGGATGATGAACCATGTCAAAGGTGGCAGATACATCCAAAAATAGGGGTGTCGCTAATGTATTAGATGCCACTGAAGATCATCCCTAACTGCAATTATTGCAGACTTAATGCTCCTAAGAGAGTGAAATTCAGTATTTGTGTCATAGAGAAGATCCTTCTCTACTATGTAAGCTGTAGTTGCGCACGGGCAGCTCTTAAAAGAAACCTGCCAGGTGAGGTCATTCCAGATTGAGTGATAGTGAGATAAGAGCTTTTTCACAGCTTTTTGTGATTTCTCACTGTAGGAAAGTGCCCTTTTCAACATAGTCACCCCCACTTTTTGCCTTGTTTTTTATGTGTTTTTGACTAGAAATGCACTGGGTACTGCTAATCTGGCCCCGCTGCCAGATCTCTTTCCCAAAACTGAACAATTGTTTCCCGCAGTTGGCAATGCTTTTAGTACTCTAAAAGTCTCAAGTAAATGGTATGCCTGGTACCTATGGCCTAAGGTACTAAAGGGGGTCCCTAAGGGTGGCATCCTGAATCGTGCCACCATATGGGCCCTCGCACAGAGCTCATTCCTTTCCATTGTAGGCTGCGTGTCTTTGTTCAGACAAAAGTGAAAACATGACATGGCATGCAGCCTGTGTGCCATGCATTCCGACACTGCATGCAGTATAGGTAAGTCACCCCTACAGCAGGCCCTACAGCGCTAAGGCTGAGTGCACTATACTACATGTGAGGGCATAACCGCACAAGCAGGTATTTCCCTGTGCTGGTAAGTTCCATTGCTTGCAGTACAAGTGAACAATGAAGATATTTTACAAGCATGTGCTGGACACTGGTAGAATCGAGTATCCCAGCTAAATGATGGATTCCCTGAAAAAAGGGATGTTTGGTAGCAAACATCTCAGATTCATAAACCTCTGCTGATGCCAGTGTTGGATTGAGTAATACATGCACACGGAGGGCACCTGAGAGGTGCCCCCTGAAAACTTACAAGCCACTGGTGTGATGACTGACTGGTTTTGACCAGCTTGCCACCAGAGACGAGTTTCTGACCCCCAAGGGTGAGGTCTTTTGCTCTCTGGGGCCAATAAACCAATCATGCTCGTGCAGTGGTTGCCTTGCACCCTCGTCCACCGAATAACCGGGGGATTGGCATTAAAAGGCAGGGGAGACTCGAAGGGGGTCACCACCTTTGGTATGTGAATTTGGCTTCTCTCACGGGACAGGAAACCAACCCCCTTTGTACAGAGCACTTTTGCACCTAGACAGGCTGAAAGTTAGGTAGTCAAGACAGGTGTATTCTCCCTTAGGCAAGCACCACCCCTGAACTGGGCTGCTTGAAGTGGATGCGACTTTTCAGATGTGACCATTGGGTGATGGCAAATTGAGGATCTCTGGGACATGGTTGTGCCCACTTCCCCCATAATGTGTTCATATAAGAGCATAGTGACCCCCCAGGAGTACGTAGCCCATTGGCTTCTACCCTGCACTCCCCTAACTCCCTAAATTCAGTATTTAGGGAAGCCCTGGCACCAGGAAATCAGAGCCTGCCAAAAAGGACAGAAGAGCGATGAAAACAAGAACTGCAGAAGAAGTGACTGACTGGGCACCAGCCTGCCGGCCTGTTTGCCTATTCCTGACAATTTCACCAAAGTCATCTCACCCTGCGAGCTGTTAACCCCTTCGCTGCGGGGGTTATTCCCCCGCTATGCTGGGGGGACAGGGGCTCGCACAGCGCCCGCATGCTCATGACGAGCTGAGCTCGTCATGAGGCACGGTGCTCCTGTGCTCATGATGAGCTCAGCTCGTCACAGGTGCATTACCTCCCGTGGAACGCTCAGCACAGGAGGGGAATTCTCCCCGCACCTGAGCGTTCCACGGCTCATGACGAGCTGAGCTTGTCATGAGCACCGGAGCGCCGTGGCTCATGAGCCTCGAAGAGGTTAATCATCCAAAGCCTGGGGTGACTGTCAGCACACCTCCAAAGGCTCAGTAACTACTGTGGAGCAGCAGAGATGCTTGCCTGGATCCTACAGGTACCCCAAAGAAACCTGTGAGGGCTCTGGACCGCAAAAACCTGACACTGCAAAACACCACTGCACCCGTGCTTCCTAGCCCAAGCTGAAATAGGCCAATGTTGCTCATGTGGTCCCCTGGCCTTCCAAAGACAAAACCCACCTTGGACTTACCCACTGTGGACTTTCTGTCACCGCCTGCAGCCTCTGTTTGCAGGCCCCCTCTACCACGAGTGCTCCCGGTGATGAAAATCCAATACCTTAAGACACCTCTGCACCCGTTACCATTGGCACCTGGAGAAGAGGACCAAAGGTGTACCCACGTCCCTGAGCATTGCAAGAGCTGAGCCCCTATGTTGGTTCGGCCCAACTGGTCCCCCAGTCCGAGCCTGCTACCTCTTTAAAATGCTGGATCCCTGGCTGAGGAAGAAACCTCTCTTGGAAAAAGGGCAGAGGATTCTGAGCAGTGGCAGCCACCACAAACAAGGGGTGGCTGGGTAGGAGGAGTGAACATGGGAGGGTAAGGCGTGGGGTGCTGGTAATAAAATACCTTTAAAACATAACTTAACTGAAGCAGCTGTCCGCCTCCTGCATTGTGCCTCCCGTCCTGTTGCTATTCCCAGCAGCATCTGGGATATACTCCCATCCAATCCCCGTGCTGCTAGGGCAGCACGGTGATTGGCCTGAGTGGGCTGAAAAGAAGCTCTGCTCAGGACAAGGAGTCTGTTGGGGTTTCTCCATCCCAGCTGTTCAATGCCCCAGGCTGCAGAAACCTAAGTGCACTTGTGTGCTTGGACAGCCTGAGAAGGCCGGCCAAACACATAGGCACACCTAGGGAGTGCACATTGCACTCCTCTTCCCATGCCCTGCCCTCCCTGTACAAGCGGGCTCAGAGCCAGCAAATTTAAATGAAACAATGCTAGAACATAGTTTTATTTGTCATTTGCTGGCTCTGAGTCAGGCAGTGGGGCAACACTCCTCCCCATTGCGGAGGAGCCGCTGCTGAGGTGGATGACGTTGACAACTACTCGAACAGCAATCCTACCGAAAGCAACACTGGGATTTCTGACAGTACCTCAGGAGAAATAGACAGTGAAGATGCAGATCTTCAAAAGGTGGCCAAGAGGATTGCCTTAGAGGCTATACCCCTAGCTACAGAGAAAGAAAGAGCTGAGATGGGCCTAGGACCTATCTCTGGTGGCAGCAAAGCAATTAATTGGGAGAAAGGAAAAGCTTTGGAGCCTACAATCCCCACAAGGATTGTCCCCAAATTCACAGAGGGTGATGATATCACCGAATGGTTTATGGTCTATGAGAGGGCTTGCAAAATAAGGCACCTCAACCAAAATTATTGGGGCTCTCTCCTCTGGGAGCTGTTCTCAGGACAGTGCAGGGATAGGCTCCTGACACTGGATGAGGCGGATGCTGAGTCTTATGATCTCATAAAGCATACCCTGATTGAGGGTTCTGGAAACACCAGTGAGGAGTACAAGATCAAGTTCTGGGAGACTCGAAAAACCTGGGTGGATTTTGTAGACTTTTCAGTGAAAACACTAGGTGACAGGTTGAAAGGTAATAATGTGCCTGAATATGATGGGCTTTATAATCTTATTATGAAAGAGTGCCTGTTGAGTAACAGTGTTGTTGAGAAATTACATCAATACCTGGCAGACCTAGGGACATTTTCTCCTCAAGAGTTAGGGAAGAAGGCAGGCCACTGGGTCAAGACAAGGGTAACCAAGACAACCCATGGTGGCGTGACCAAAAGAAGGGAGTCACTAAGCCTCACCAAAGGAAAGATGGTGACCAATACAAAGACAGAAACAGAGTCTTCTCAAGGCCCCCAAAAGCTGTTCAGGAGGGTGGACCCGAGCCAAAATACAGTCTAGGGGTTGGTGCAGGGTAAGAAGTGGGAACCCATATGGCTTGGTGCTTTAACTGCAAGGCCAACAGGCACCAAACATAAGACTCTAGCTGTCCCAATACAAGGAGTCCCCCTTGTGCACCTGCAGTGAATGCAGTGCTAAGTCTTTAAATAGGATCCCAAGTGAACCCTGACCGTGCCATATAGCTCACCAAAGCACCATTAGTCTCTGAGGGTGGGGTTGATGTAGCTGCCCTGGCTGTCTGGGCCATCAGCATGGAAAAATAGAGACACCAGCCTCCTATAGATGGGATCAGAAATGTAGCACTGAGGAAATACAGGTGCAAGTGTCATTATGGTAAGATCAAATTTTCAAAGAGAATTCCCTCCAGGATATGGTGTACCACCACATCACATTCCCATGCACTCTCAGTGAGTGACATAAAGGGAAAGTTTTCCTAAATGTGAAATTGACAGAAGGCTGTGTGCACATTCAGTCGAGTAAGTATACACAAACTACAGGGTATCCTCAATGTCCATCTAGTGTTTGGTGTTGATCACCGTTTTGCCATTGCTGTGCAAAGTTCTAGAGATACTCATAGCGATCTCACAAAAGAGTTGTGTTTCAAACAATATATAGACATTTGCCCTCTCAGGACTTGGCTCATTGTGGAGTATGACCCACTGGCAGCTTAGGCAACACTGATAACTGACAAGAGTCAATCAAACTTTAAAAAAAGATTATCGACCTGTCATGCAACAAAACTACTCAACAACTTCATATTTCTCTGTTGCATAAGTGGCTTGTGAACTTTGTGCTTACTATTCACCTTTCAACATTGCACAACAGAAAAATCATTCATGAATGCTAATATTAGTATGCTTGTATTCAGGTAATCGCTTGTGACATGTTTAGAGTCAAATATAAACTTGAGAGGAGGGACACTGATGGAAACATCATGTTTGCCTGTGTGGTGACAGGTGTTGCATGTGGATAAATTAAGCAGAGACAATATGTATCCCGAGGATGGCGCTGGGTTCTCGAGCTTTGCAACATACAGGCACATTTTCTTTACTTTATGGACTAATTGACAAAATCCATTAGTGGATAATAAACACATAAAGATAGAGGTACTGATACCATACCAAATTGTGCTGGTGTCTGATTGTAAAATATAGTTCTGAAGAATACGCTCTCAGCTCTTGATCCCGTCATTGAGTGCAAGACTCCATTGTCATGCGCCTCAGCCTGAAGAAAACTTCGGTGAGACGGCTACTTACTCATACTCAGACGTGTGACACCAGAGGCCAACAAAGAGCAAAGGGTGAGTGTATGCAGCAGAACGCAGAAGAGCAGAGGCCAACGGGCATACAACCGACCCCCATACCAACACCCCCATCCACCTCCCCCATGTTCATCAGACCCCATGCCCTCCGAGACTTTTTAACTCTCACCAAGGACTGCTGCAACAACAGGCGAGCCACTACAACACTATGGCAGCTTCACAGCAAGTACAATAAACAAAGCACTTACCTAACATAAATAGGCTTTTGACCTGTTCTACATGGGAAACAACCTTTACAATGCAGTTAATAAATCGCACTACTTTTACATAACAGTCATTACATCGCAACATCCTTTACATCACATGTCATTACAACGCAGCCATTACATTGCATGTCACTACAAGGCATGTCATTACAATGCATGTCACTATAACGCAGGCATTACAGCGCAAGTCATTACTACGCATACCATTACAACGCATAGTACTCTTACACGATCCAACACTTACCCTACAGATGCACTCACTGGAGTTAGAATAGTAATTTTTACCCCTACACTATCCAACACTTACCCTACTGTTGCACTCATTGGAGTTACAATAGTAATTATTATCCCCTATAATATACAACACTTACCTTAAATGCAATGTATTGGTATGCATTGTAATGGTATGTGTTGTAAAGGTATAATGCTTTGTAATGAAATGCGTTGTAAAGGTAGTTTCTGAAAATGTGATATAATGGCATGCTATGTAAAAGAATACGTTGTAAAGGATGTTGCAATGTAAAAACTGCATTGTAAAGGCAGGCATTGTAAATGTATGCTTTGTAACATCATACATTCGTTCTACATTCAGTAAAAATCGAATTCAGGTAGAAGTCAATGATTTTAACAGAAACTGTGTCCAGTTGGCTGCGAAGGATGATTATGTTGGATAAAATGATTAAACAGATTAATTTGTAACACGAGTATCAGTATAACCTTGCCATAAATACAAATAAAAAACATTACTTACATAAGTACCCAAAGTCACATTCCAGGCATTGAATTCATTCAACTCAAACTTACTAATTTATTAGTGTATAAACTCTAAAAAGTATATCAATTAAAGGTCGCAGACAGTGTGTCAACATGAATGATCAACACAAGTGACAAAATACACTATCACAAGACAAGAAGCCCAAGACACACTACAATTACAATGTAAGCTTAAAAAGCACATGCACAAGCAAATATAATAATGACAAATCGACAAACCTTAAGGAAAATAAACATGGTGGCTAATGTACTTTAACAACAACAACAAAGTAATAATCAAATGACTAAAAAGTGACAAAACAAAACAAATCAATACAGTGTTACAGGAACCACTTGAAACAGTGCTGTTACTGAAATGGAGGTAGACCAGCCATCTAGTTAACAGGGAGAGCCGAGCTAGAGCAGAGTCAAAGGTTTGGCTTGGCCCTTAGAGCCTGTGAATAAGCTGAGCCCTGAAAATGTTTGCTATGTAAATCCTACAACAAATATTTTTAAAAGTGCATTTCTTATACATGTGGAAGCTTTGAAATTAAGATTATAGCACTGTACTGAGAAGTACTTATTAAAAGTGATAGTTTCTAAATATGACGCATTAGTGAACTAAGAGTCAAGACAATTGTAATGTAAACCCTGTATGTGGGCCAGATCCTTATAGAGCAAGATTATAGTCCATTAAATCAAACACAATAGTTTTTTGTACAACTGGTATTATGAACTCACATATTTGAAAGTTTTCATGTGAGATAATGAAGACAACAAATTTTGGGTAAAGTAAACTATTTGCCCAAGACGTCTCAATTTAAGCAGGAAGTCTAAGGACTTAAGTTTAACCAGGGCAAACGTCTAGCTTTACTACTTGTAAATGCTCTTTGTGAATAACGAAAGTCAAAAAGTCAGACTTTTGTCTCAGTATACCTTTGTGAATTGTGCCCTATATTCATGGTGACAGGAAAGCCAGGGATCCACAATGCTATTGTGTGAAGCTAAGCCACCAATTGGGAAAATTAGAGAACTCCGTCATTGCCCAATGGAGATGGGAAAAACACTACAAAAGCCATGAAGGTCAAAACACCTGAAAGAATTGAAATGGAATATGTCAGTTATGGCACCAAACCACCTAACTCAAGCATGAAAAAATTGGAAAGAAATATGATGAATTGCATTACATGGAACATAAAGGTAATTAATTACAAAATGAAGAGGCAAAAAGTCCTCTTCCACTGCCGCAGACCGAAAGCACACATTTCTCAAGTGTTAGAGACGCACCTGGATTACAAATAATTCGTCAAACTCAGACAAGTGTAGGTGGTACATCTCACATTCTCAAAAGCCAAAAGAAATAAAATCAAGGCTAATGAGTGGAAGTTATATTCTAAATCAAGGGTATGAATTATAACTTAAATGATGATCAATCTACAGAGGTCGCAGATTTAGGAAACTAATACAAGATCTCATCAAAAACATCTTGCAGAATTTATGGTGGTCACAGTAACATTTTAATCTACTCAATATCAGACAGAAAGACTAAATCAAGATGGACAGTGAACTGATTGCAGAAACGTTGGTAATTATATTCCTGTAATTAAAAAAGAAAGGCTCAGTTCTGCTATCAATGCAGTGGTTGGATCTATTATGCTCTCTGACCAGGAACTCCAAAACAAAGAATTCAGAGAGGAGTTGTTTGAACATAATGACTCCCCTGAGTTCTCCCCCACAAAAGTATTGGAAACCTATACAGTCTTCCTACACTGTGACATCATTCATCTAATTTGGGCTAATAAAAAGGTCTCATACAGAAAATAGGTGCGCTCAAAAGGATAATCAACAAGTTTGAACAATGCATATATCCAACATAAAGAACACTGAACCACTCTGAATCAAAACAATTATAAATATTCTAGCATAGAGAAAATTCCAAATGCCGTACTACCAGCAAGCATATTGGTATATGAGAAAGGCATAATGACTTCCACTGTTAACAAAGGTGATCAAGTCAGAACTAAGCCTAGAACATTATTAACATATTCCAAGACATTCACAAATACCTATATTTCAGTTTTTCTATTTCACAATGTCTTAATAAAATAATGTCTTAATTTCACAATGTCTTAATAAAATACCTAGGCAAGGTGTCTCCACAATTATTATCAAGTCAATGAATACAGGCTAAAAGATACTAGTAAGGACATTCAAGGTCTCACAATAATAAAAGCCCCAGACCAGAAGAAGTTACCAATACTTTAACTAGCACATCACAGAAGAACTAACGCCAAGGCTTAGATCTAGGTACAACCACTTCACAAATAATAAGGTAGATGAGGCATCCTTCAATGAGACAACAATTACTGTTATCCCAAATGAAGAGAACTATCTATAGCAAACTAAGATTTAAAAGTTGATAACCTTAAACAATAGATGCAAAACATTTGAAATAATATTAAAATTCTGCCTAAAACCCATCACATCATAACACTGCTAATCAATAATATCACCTCAGCTGAGGATTAGCATGACAGACATGGGGCGATTTTACTCTTGAGTGTGACAAGGCATTCAACCAAGTTGAATGGAAATACATTTTTTAGTCTCTGAAATGGCATGGTATGCCTCAAAATTATATTAAAACAGTAAGTCTACTGCACATACAGCCAAAAGCTCATACATTTTTTAAACAAATAATGTCACCACTCTTCTGACTACAAAGAGGCTGGCAACATTTTGGACACAGAACCTCTACTAGAAATAATAACCAACAAGGATCAAATATATCAGAATGAGTGCAAAGTGGCAACATATGAATTCAATAGAAATGATGCAGAACTGCAATACGTCCTCGTGGACGCCGTTTCTATGGTTTCCATGGATACCAAGGCGTCGGAGCAGTCGGAGCAGACGGGAGCTGCAGTCGCAGCTCAGGCAGTGTCACAGTGGGTGGAGAGCGGCTCAGAGGAGCTGGCTGCGGATCCTGTTGTACGAGTTGCCATGAGTAGCAGGAGTGCCAGAGCTAAGCTATGTGGGCAAATAGACGAAGGGGTCTCTGTCAAGCTTCATGAGCAAGTTGTGGAAGGAAGCGGAGGCAAGGGAGCCGCTAGAGAGATGGAACGCAGAATAGGCGATGTAACTGGGTCAGCAGGGGCCGTAGGGGAAGAGACAGAGCCAAGAGACGATGGAGCATTGGATAAACCTGACAAACTAACAGGGGGGGTGCTGGAAGCCTCATGTTCAGAAGTAGACAATGTCAGTCTTGGTGATTCAGGGGCTGGTGGTGATATTGGCGGTGGTGCAGCCTCACCAGACCGGTTTTATTCGGTCAGTAAGGATTCAGACTCAGTGGGCTCGGAGGAAGAGAGCTCAGGGGGAAGCTCCTGCTCTGGAAGTACCTCTGCAGCTATTAAAAGTACGCAAAAAAAGAAACGGATATCTAGTAGGAAGATGAACCCCCTAGACAGCCCTGCGGACCCTTCTAAAAAACTGTTATGGGATTATTGGGCCACTTCTCAGACCTATTGTGAACTAGATGCTACCCTCGGCCTGGATGGGAACCAGGTCCCCCCCAAAGTGCCACCCCAATCTGTATCAATGGATATGCTTTTTAATACTCGCCAAATCCATGCAAAGCGAGGCCAGGGCTGAGAGCCGGAGGGAAAGGCAAGGGACAAGAAAGATACAGAGTACTCTGAGGAAAATGAGTAAATGCTATGATGAGATCACGGAGAGGGTGATGCACGTAGAAGAAAGGACGGGGAAACTCGAGGATGATTTCAACAGCCTACAGACTTTCAAGCAGGATCAGCAGAAGGTGGCTGAAGACGTTACGTTACGTTAAAATATTTATACCGCGCACGTTCACCAACGGTTTCATGGCGCTCTTTGACAAAAAAACGGTTACCAGGGAGGAAGGGTTACTCAGATGCTGACTGGAATAGGTGAGTTTTTAGTAATGTACGGAAACAAGCATAGCTGGGGCAGAGACGGAGAGTCAATGGGAGAGTATTCCAAGTAGAGGAGGCCAAGTAAGAGAAGCTCAGTCCTCCATGCTTTTTCCTTCTGTATTTAGGAACCTCAAGGTAATTGAGAGAGGTAGAACGGAGAGCTCTGTGGGGGATGTATCGTGACAAGCAAGATAAGATGAAGGCCGGGGCTGAGTCGGTGAGGGCCTTGAAGACGGTGCATCCAAGATTAAAAATGCAGCGTTTAGAGACAGGGAGCCAGTGAAGATTGCGGAGAAGGGGAGTAACGTGCTGGTATTTGGGCTGACGAAAAATCAGGCGAGCGGCCTGATTCTGCACCAATTGTAACCGGTGGAGGTGGTAGGCCGGAATCCCCGCGTACAAGATGTTAGCATAGTCGAGTCTGGAGGTGATGAGAGCAATGATAACAAGGATCAGGGCCTCTCTGGAGAGAAACCTACTGATCTTGCGGATCCGCCTAAGGTGAAAAAAACAGGATGAGGTGACAGAGTTAATTTGTGGTCTCATTGACAGATCTTCAGAGATGATCACCCCCAGACTCCTCACTGTGCTCACAGGAGTGGGTGCTGTCCCTAGAGATGGAGGCCAATAGGAAGGATTCCACAGATTGGCGGAGCCACCCACCAGTACTAGCTCTGTTTTTGCAGGGTTCAATTTCAGTTGACTATGGTACATCCATTCCGCAATGGCCAACATGGTAGACTGAAAATTAAGACAGGAGGAGGGAAGGGAGTCGATGGGGAAAATTAACTGAAGATCATCTGCATAATTAAAAATAGTGACCGGGGTATTTCGAAGTGAGGCTAATAGGGGTTGCAGATATAAATTAAATAATAACGGTGACAGCGCAGAGCCCTGAGGGACCCCGCAGGTTAAAGATAGAAGAGGTGCAGCAAAGGTGGATAGATGAACTGCCTGAGAGCGGTTGTCTAGGAAAGATCTGAGCCAATCAAGAGCTACCCCCTGGATGCCAGCGTTATTGACACGGTCGATCAGAATCGCATGATCGACCGTGTCAAAAGCAGCCGACAGGTCCAACAGGACAAGGGCCTGAGAGATGTTTTTGTCGGCACCCTTCCTGAGGGAATCCATGACGGCCACTATGACCGCCTCGGTGGAGTGGAGGGGTCTAAAACCCGCTTGTTGGGCATCCAGGAAGGAAGAGCTCTCGATGAATGTACTAAGGCAACGGGTGACATACGTCTCCAAGATCTTTCCTAGATAGGGAAGAAGGGAAATGGGTCTGTAATTGCTTAAAATAGAAGGATCTGCATTAGTCTTTTTCAAGATAGGCAGAACCGCTGCCTGTTTAAAGGAGCGGGGTACTACTCCGATGGCTAAGGAATTATTGAGCAGGGCTAATGGGGGGCCTGGGCAGGCCAAAAAGGCCTCTCTCAGAATCTGAGGTGGACATACGTCATTGGGAGACCCTGAACTGACTTTCTGGAGCAAGGAGGAGAATTCTTGTAACGTGATCGGCGGAAACTCTGTCAGCTTGCTGGTGTTCATAGGGGGAAGAGGAAGGGGTAAAGGAGATGAAGGAGGAGGAATATTCTTTTTGAAATAGCAATTTTTTCAGAAAAGTAAACGTTGAGGGAGTCACATAAAAGTTGGGTTGGTTGGAGTTGGGGTGTGACCCTGTCAGGGAGGGAGAGCTCATTGACAATGGCAAAGATGTCTTTAGTTTTATTCTTAGAAGCCATTAATTTATTAGAAAAATAGGCAGTTTTGGCTGCCAGAATCGAATTTTTGTAAGAATTAAGAGAATCTTCGAAAATGATTCTAAGCTGGGGGTCGTAATTGCGTCTCCAGCGACGCTCAGCTTGGCGGAGAGCAAGTTTATCCGCTTTAAGTTGGTCAGAGAACCATCGCTGGGCGTCGTGGGGGCGCTTAGCTTTAATTGTTTTAAGGGGGGCAACTTTATCACAAGCACAGAGTAGCCATTCTTCGAGATGATTTGCCTGATCGGCTATCGAGGTCGAGGAGGTAGGAAGGGAAGAGGCCAGTGTAGCGTGAAAGTCAGCCAGATTAGCGCTTTTCCAGTTGCGAGCAACAAAATTCTTGACAGGGGGGGGAAGGCAAACAGTATGAAGATGAAGATGAAAGGAAATAGAATAATGGTCGGACCAAGAACAGGGAAGGACGGAGGGAAGGGAAAGGTCAAGATTAGATGTCCAAATTTGGTCCAAGATGTGACCCTTGTGGTGAGTAGGAGTATGAACGTGCTGGGAGAAGTTCATGCTGGTTAGAAGCTCAGTAAACTCCGTAGAGAGCAGGCTTTCACGGGCATCAGATGGCCAGTAGTTAAAATCGCCAATAATCATGGTGTGAGCATGATTGATGGCGAGTTGTGAAATAAAATCACCAAATAGTTTAGGGAAAAGAGGCATGTGTTCAGGAGGCCTGTAAACGAGAACACACACAAAAGCTAATTTAGCTGAGGAGAATTTGAGAGAGAGGCAGTCCGTTTTAGGGATACGAGTCGCAGACAGCTCTGTGAATTTAAAATCGGAACGGATAATGGCCGCCACTCCACCTCCTGTCTTCCCGGCAGGGCGGTTGGCCTGCATGATGTAATATCCAGCGGGAATTGCAGCGAGGATGTCGGGGGCAGAGTCCTCAGTAATCCACGTTTCGGTAAGGAGGAGAATATCAATGACACTCTGATGTAATAGTTGGAAGATCTCCAACTGGTGGCGTACTAGGGAGCGAGTATTCAGGTAGTGCACTGATAGTGAAGAGGATTTCTGAGAAGGAGGGGGGAAGGGACTGGGAAGGAGTCGTAGATGGGAAGGGTATCAAAAACATGGGTGATGGACGGGATCAATATGCCACAATCATGAGCTGCCCTCGCAGTGCGAGCAGAAATAGGTCGTGGGAAATTACATTTCCTAAGATCAGCGGAAGAATAGGATAAGAGATGGGCATTACGACGGGGCCCTGGGCCTGGTCGGCCGTGGACGGGCGCAGACGGGCTTGACTTGTGCGCGACTTTGGCGCGAAGTCGGCGCTCCCGCTGCGCTCGTCCGCTGCGCTTCCGCCATGCCGCCATTATATACTAGTGGTGAGGGAGCACTAGACCGCTCACCTGCAATGAGTAGGTGCAGGGCGGAAGTGTATTTGCCTGCAGGAAGTGACGCTCCTCGAACTGACCCTCCGCACAAACGGCACAAGCCGGGGCGGAACGGGGCCACGAGCGAGAAAAGTGCAGGTAGGAATGCGCTTGCTATAGTTGCAGCGTAACACAGCAAGTGAAGTTTTTAATAATAACAATTTCAAAAGTGCTCTTAAATCAACAATTTTGGTTTTAAAATTACAACAACATCCCATTTTAAAACGATTTACAAAGTGCTCTTGGATCAGCAATTTGTTTTTAAGAATCAGCAGCACCCTTACACACACATGCGCAGCCTAGATCGCCACATTTATCAATGGGCGGGAGCTGGAAGCAAGAGTTAAGTATCCCCAGGCTCGGCAGCACTAGACCGCTCACCTGCAATGAGTAGGTGCAGGGCGGAAGTGTATTTGCCTGCAGGAAGTGACGCTCCTCGAAGACCTACAATGGGAGTTAGAAGACTACGAAAACCGTCAACGCCGGAACAACGTTAGACTTTTGGGGGTGGCGGAGGGACTGGAAGGGCAGGATGCCAGATTATTCGTGGTGAATTTGTTAAAAGGGGCCTTCCCAGAGCTATCTTCATGGCATTGGGAGGTAGAAATCGAGAGGGCTCATTGGTTCCCATTCTCAATTAAGAGAGGTCAGGCTGGAGCTCAGGAGGGGAGACCTAGAGCCATCCTTAATATTGTAGGCAACTTTTTGTTGAGACAACTAATTTTAGATAAAGCAAAACCGGAGGCCAAGCGTTCCTTTAATAATATCACGTTTTTCGCTAGGCCAGAATTCTGCCATGTAACTGTGGAGCGCCGATGGCGACTGAGGCAGTTAATCGCCCCATTGCAGGCTCTAGGTTCAGAGGCCTATTTGCTGTACCCAGCCAAATTGAAGGTGATTACCAAAGGACAGGTGAAAATGTTCTTTTCGGAGATAAAGGCTGAGGAGTACATGGTGGAAGTGCTGGGGTATAAGAAAGGGAAATGAGGCGAAGTAGGTTTAAACCTTCTGGCCCAGGCTTCTGTAGTAAGTTTAATAGGGGCAGCTATTGGTTAGTAAGGAGTAAGTATGTCGTAGAATGGGCTCACTTTCATGTTATAATGGTGGTTAGTTGAGTGGAGGGGAGGAGGTGGCTACTTTTCTAAAGCGACTACACATAGGTCATGGTTGACCTATTTGCCCAGGAATCAGTTGCAGCACAGCAGGCTTTTTTTTCTAAATGAAGAGTTGGTTAGAGCAGTCGAACAACCATTTGCCGTGTTTTAAATGGCTTGTCGGATCGCTACAATTAATGTTTGTGGTCTAAATGAAGCACAGAAAAGACTTCGAGTGTCCGCAATGTTGAAAACGAGGAAGTTGGATTTTGTTTGTTTACAAGAAACGCATGTTGGGGGGGGGGGGATTTTTACTTGAACAACTGGGGTTTACTTTAGTAGCTAATACTAAGCAAGGCTCCAAAACAAGAGGTGTAGCTATACTTGGTAATGGGAGGGATTTTTCAGTGGTAAAGAAAGCAGAAGATTTGTGGGGTAGGTGGGTTGTAGTTGAGGTACTTTATAGGGGGGGCGAAATTTACACTGCCCTCAATCTATGGCTCTACGGAGGATGACCCTGATATTTGGGAGTTTTTAGACGGTGAACTAGCTAATTGGTCTGAACCTATTGTGTTCTGCGGCAATTTTAATGTTAATAGTCCCTCAGACTCTGAGATTCAATCAGGGAGGGGATACGTTGGCAGGAAAAGGAAAACAGTGCGGGCATTGACAGCTTTGGCAGAACACAATGCATTGATGGATGTATGGGCCAATCTTAATCCACAGTTGGACGGTAACACTTTTTTTTCAGCCCCTCATAGAATTTTTGCAAGATTAGATTATTTTCTGGTTTCAAACGCCTTGTTATCTAGAACTGGAATAGAAAAAAAGCCCCAAATTATTTCAGACCATAACCCCCTGATTTTCTCTATTAATCAAACAAAATATCTGGACATTTGAGAGAGCCCTCCTAAAAGATGACAGGTATATTAACCATATGAGTAAATGGATTAAGGATTTTTGGATAAATAATAGGGGGAGTACAGCCTCGGGTAATGCCTGGGATGCATTTAAGGCTGGAGTTAGGGGGGAGATGCTCAGTTATTCAATGCATAAGCAGAGCTCTGAGAGACGTAGGGTGGAGGAAATAGTGAGTCAGCTATCTAAGGAAGAGGAAGACCTCATCCTACTAATCCAGCAGGGTATGCCAATAGAGCAGCATTTATTAAAAATGATTGCATTAAAAACTGACGCAATAGAGGATATTGCCAGTAAGACCGCAGCCAAATATTTAGCTAAGAAAGAACAGGCCTTCAAACTAAGTGAAAGGGTTGGTCATATATTGGCAGTCCGCACTAGGCAGCTAGCTTCGGCGGGGGAAATTAAGGGTATCCTGGATGGTCAGGGGAGGTTGATATCTGATCCACAGGGCGTCCGGGAGGTGTTTAGAAAATTTTATGCTGAGCTTTATGGTATAGTCGAGGGTTGGGGGGTCTCTGAGATTAAGGAATATCTTAAGTATAATTTAGCGCCGGAATTGTTAGAGGAGGATAAAGCAACGTTAGAATCTCCTATTAATGCGGAGGAACTGATTGTAGCTTAACTGAGCTCCCTTCAGCCAAAGCAACAGGTCCAGACCAGATACCTGTGGAATTTTATAAGGTTTTTCATAAGGAGCTGTTGTTGGATCTATTAAACAAGGTTGTGCAAGCACAGAAGGGACACTCAATTCCAAATTCATGGGGGGGGGAGTCATAGTTGTTTTAAAAAAGGGGAAGCCTGCTACAGCTCCTGGGTCCTACAGGCCTATTACATTAATGAATGCTGATTCCAAGGTGTATTAAAAAATGTTGGCAAAAAGATTGGCTAAGGTAATAGAGGGCATGGTTAGTAATATTCAGCACGTGTTAATTCCAGGTAAGGGTACCACCCAACACATTAGACAAGTTTTAACATTGTTTGACGCCGCGGAGGTCCCAGGGGACCCTATTGCTGCCTTGTTTCTAGACGCAGAGAAGGCGTTTGATAGGGTCTCCTGGGACTATTTATGGGAAGTGATGAGGTGGTATGGGCTAGGGGATGGCTACATTCAAGCAATTCAGGCATTATATAGGGAACTGACAGCCTGGATTAGGATCAACAGAGGTCTTACCACCCCGGTATTTATTAGGAGGGGAACGAGGCAGGGGTGTCCATCATCACCGCTGTTGTTCGCATTGTATATGGACCCTTTTTTGCGCAAACTAGAAAGGAATCCAAATATTCCAGCAGTAAGCTTTAACAGCAGGCAGTTTAAAACATTCGCATATGCGGATGATGTGGCAATAGTTACTCCTAACCCCGCAACAGCCATTAATGAGATAGAAGCGGAGGCAAGAACATTTGGGGGAATCTCAGGATAAGGGCTTAACAGTAATAAGACTCAAATAGGGCCCCGGATTTTAGATTCTACTATTGGGCTGCAGCGTTAAAGTTTATGCAAGGATTGGTTGGTGGGGGGGGGGGACAGACCCGAGAATAAAATTAACCTCTACCGCAGTGTACAAAACCATTCTTGGGCCTGACACGGAGATCTGTTTTCTTAATTGTACTGATTACTCATATTTTAAGAGAACAAGATTTAGGACGGTAAAAGCTGCTTACAATATTTGGTTCGCCTTTGCAAAGAAATTTGGCTTGGGATGGTTTAACAGGTATACTAGGCTGTATAAAAATAGAACTTTACCCCTACTGATCTTTTCGGATGTGACTATGGCAGAATGGGGCTGCTAAACGGATCGTGAAAATCGGGGACCTGTTAGGCCCAGATGGGACACTGCAGCAATTTACAAGCCTGGAAGCTAGATTTCATATAAATAGAAGTCGTTTTTTTAAATATCTCCAGGTGCGCAGCTTTTTGAGTAAAAGGAAAGGTGGGGCTGTTGGTTTTGGTACAAATAATATCCTGGAAGCTATTGAAAGAGGTGGGGAGTGCTCAATCCGTAGTTTTTATGCAGCCTTGGTAGTGACTAAGGCGGACGACTTGGGAAAACATGGGGATAAATGGGCACATAAGTTGAAGATTGATGCAGCCTTATTTCTTAATTCCTTGGACATGGGGCGGTCAGTTCTATGCTCTGCTTCGCTTCAATCTCAGCACTATAAAACATTATTTTCCCTATACTTTACACCGGCGCGCATAGCACAGTGGGGAGGGACCACCGGGACAACATGCCCACGCTGTGATATTTCTGAGGCTGACAGTATACATATTTTCGACACTTGCCCCCTGCTCCATACACTTATCAAGGGCATTGAGGATTTTTTCGCTGGGTCACTTGGACTCGATATTACTCTTTCCCCCCCTTTGATACTACTTGGTGTTAGTGCGGAGACGGACAGCTTGTATGATGAATTCCTGTTTGTCTCGATGGCAGTATATAGGCTTGTGATAGCGAGAGCATGGCTAGATAAAACAGCTCCAGTAATGCAACAGTGGCTGTCCACACTCCTTGGGGTTTATAACTTAGAAAAAGGAATATATGCTAGGAAGGGAAGGAGAGGGAGGAATCTAGGAGAGAAAATATGGGGTCCAATATTGGTTTGAAAAGAGGGCATGGTTAATGGTTGATGCTACTAATATGATTTTGTATAATATGATTAACTTGATTTTGTGCTGTTACTGGATCATTGTACTTTTTCTTTTTGTTATGGTAATTGTATTGTGCTGTGTGTATACATAAATAACCAATAAATATATTTTAAAAAATAAAAGAAAATAACAAAAATGAATTCAATATCCTTACTTCCCTTCATTAGCCAAATAAAACACATTCCACATCTGCTAAACACAATTATGCAAATGGCAATAAATCTGAGGATATACTTAATGAAACCAAAACAGAAGTACTTTCCATAATAAAATTAAGATTGAAATATCATACAACACTATGCAAATTGAAATGGAATACATTACACGTTAGCTATTTAGGAACTCCATTTGCAAACAAAATATCTACCATCTCTAAACAAATCCAATTTCAAATACTGTTTTTTTGAATTTTTTAATGGAAACCAATGTGGTTGCCACCGAGCCTTTAATAGTGGAGCAGCTTAGTAACAATTGCAAGCATTATCATGTCAAGGGGTGGCGTGACCAAGCAAGATGATGCTTAGATGCTCTTTTGCATTCTACCTAATCCTAGGGTTGCCTTTGCTGTACTGCATGTCCCCAATTTTGTGGGACTCCCCTTGGCACACACCCGAACTGTGGAGGGGGTGACTCCGGAGCAAAGGCACTCTTGCTGTCAGGATCCATTCGGAGTGTGCAGAGCTAGGACCCTGAGGTGGGGCCATGGCGGATGGTGGAGGCAAAGCGGATTCCGGTGAGGGAAGCACCCCTGCTCCTGAGAGGCTTTCCTCCCAAGGTGAGGACGTGAAGAGGAGTACCTACGTGCCTTGGACGGCTCGAGTCAGACAGTACATCGGCACCTGGGGGCAAAGTTGGGTCTGTGGGCCTGCGGTTGTGGCCACGGCAGAGTGCTCAAGAGGAGCACGAACCAGGGTTGGAGTGACCAGGCCTCCAGGGACATTCCCCCTGATTTGGAGATGCAACAATAATGACAGGTGACCATGCTGTATCTGTAAGAGTGGTGCAGCGGCAACTGTGTGTTGTTCTGGTGCTTGAGTTATCAGAGCAGAGGTGTTTAGGTCCATTAGGCGAGCAGTAAGGCCTGCAAGTAGGATTTTGGTGGCCTCCAAGGCGCGACAGGCTAGTGCGTCTCCATCTCCTGCCTAAACTGCTATATTAAGGTTAGTGTGCTTCCAAACTTTCCAAGGTACTCATAATATGTAGTGGAGAAGTGTGGCTCACTGGTTAGAGGAGGCAGACCTGGAAGCAGAGGTCAGCCCGGGACCAGGGTTCAATTCCCGGCTCGGCGGGGTCTTGAGTCCTAAAATGTCCATGGACTCGACAATTCTCGCTCCGGTGCCTACTCGATTCACGGGTTCACACTCTGCGACTCTGGGCAATAGCTTGCTTAATCTCCACAACGGCCCCTCGCGGCGGGATTCCTGGCTTTCACCTTGCGGATACCCTGCCGGGGTTATCTCACAGGGGAATACCAGGACGGGTTCCCTAAGCAAGAGCTTAGAAACCGCTTGGTGATTTGCGCTATATAAATTCCTGTACATTTACATGTAACATCAATAGCATGAGAGAGGTGGACTGATGACCCATGGGGGCTCCTGGTCTTAAATGTTGTGGCAGGTGAGGGCGCCTGAAGCCCCCACAATACTGATTCTGCATGAGGAGGGGTAAGCGGATCCCACCTTGCTGATGGCACAGCCCCCTCTTTT
Source organism: Lissotriton helveticus (assembly GCF_964261635.1). Lineage (NCBI taxonomy): Eukaryota > Metazoa > Chordata > Amphibia > Caudata > Salamandridae > Lissotriton > Lissotriton helveticus. The sequence continues at coordinate 1,136,556,121 of NC_136069.1, forward strand.
GTGGATATACATATCTACTGACGTTTTCTTATGGGAGGTGCACTGAGCCCTTTTTCCACTGTGTTGGATGCGAGAGTCCTGCTTACACTTCATTGAACTAAATGGGTGCAGTTGCTCTACAAGGTCCTATTGTGAGGGTCCCTATTGGCAGGACCATGTTGTGTCGTTTTTCTCTTCACAGGTGTACCAGGCAAGTTTGCCCGTTATCACCATTGCTATTTGCAGTAGCAATGGTGCAGCTGGCATGTAAACTGCATTCAGTTTTGCTCGGGTGGGGCTTAATCCTTGGGGAGACAACACATGTGGTCTCTCTGTATGAGGATGATGCCTTGGTATACTTAAGACAGTTGGTGTACTCGATCCCCATCATTTTAGCAACCCTGGCAGAATTTAGAGAGGTCTCTGGGCTTCATGTATATTGTCTCAAGTTCAAATCTTTCCCATTGGGCACTTTGGGGATGAGTCCATCACAGAATCTCCTGATGTTGAGCTCTCATCGGTGGCAGCCAGCATGAGATATATTGGGTTAGGAATAGTGGGGGAGGTGGGGACACTTGAGCCTCTGAACATCGGTAGGGTTCTGGAGGGACTTTGACATTTGGTGAAATTTTGGAACATTCTCCATTTATCCTTAATGGGTAAGGTGGTGCTCGTGAAAATGATTGTTTTGCTTCGCTGTCTTTACGTTTTTTCAGGGAGCCTTATTTGATATCCCCAGAAAATACATTACTGAATTGGATAAAACCATTGTTTGCCTGCTCTGGGCATCCAGTTGAAAGCCTGGCTACTCTGAAGCAAACCTGGTGGTGTGGTGGGCTGGCGTTACCCAGCTCAGAGCTTTAATATCTTGCCGTGCAACTCCAACATCTGGTAGGTCACTGGCTAGACAACAGGCAGAATTGGGAAAAGCTATTGTTGCATGGCACTTATGGTGAGATGCAAAACACACAAGATGATGGACGGAATATTGCACAATGGCACTACAGTCGCATTTGTGTTGAGACAGCTGTGTAGGGCATGGGAGGGGTCGGCCAGGCAGGTGTTCCGTCATGCCCCCTTTGCTCTGCACAAATAGCCCAAACTATGGCGACTGATCAATGGAGGGCGGGAGGATGACTCCAAATGATAGATATATTATGCTGCTGGACACGGAGGGGCCTTTAATTTAATCCACAGACAATTCCATAGTTCACAAAGAAAGCTGCCACTGGCCATAGCACATGGCCTTCATTCCGGATGTTCCTGAGGTGTCCCAAACATTGGTAACTTTATTTACAATTTATGTGGCCCGCAAATTGATCTCCTTTATTTACAGGGAATTAGGGAAGATATCCCACTGTGAACACTGTTGGTGCAGGACAGGTGGCAGGAGGCTCTGGGGGAACAGATTACGAATAAGGATTGGGAAATCATACATGCAGAGGTGCAGAAAGCCTCTGCAAACTCAGGGTTTAAATTGATTCACTATATTGTTATCCATCATGTTTAGCTTACTTCTGGCACACTACATACCATTTACCCAGGAAGGGCTCCTTTCTGCTCCCAGTATTTAGTTGATGGAGCAGACTTTCTCCATATGATATGGCAGTGCCCCAAGCTGGATAGCTATTGGTAGACCATAGTTTATAGGTTGAATGCAGATATGGAGTAGGGGGATCCCAGACAATACCTGTTTGGACAGATACCGACACGCAATAAGTAGTGGCTGGGTAGGCAGTTTCTATTATTGGTCATAGTCCTTGCTAAATGTAGAGTGGCTATTTGTTAGCTGTACCTTCCGCTCTGGAGGTACAGAAACTGGGCTAAAGATATGGCTGAATCACTAATGGATGAAGAAACTTGGATGCGTACATGTCAGAAAGACAACAGGCTGGCTGATGACCTACAGGCCAGGGCAGCGATGCTTGCAGAACTGCTCGAGCTCCCAGATACCAGGCCCCACCAGATTCGCAGACCTTTATGCTTCATGTGACCTTTCGGATGCTTCATGCGCAGATACTTCATGGCATTGGGAGGTTGTGGATAGGGTTGCGTTTAGGTGCCATTGTGCATAGTTTATGGGGGATCCAACAGTGTTACATCTGAGATGGACTCGGTGATCTACAACTCCACCACCATTTTCAAATGCCTGTCTGTCTAGACAACACAAAGCATTTCTTTCACAGGCAAGGAATAATGGAACTTGGTTGTTTTCTGCTCTAACTTCCACCCACATAACAACGTATGTGTTTTTTCTGATTGTGCAGGCACTGCACACTGCCTATGCATAGCTGCAAAGATGACTCATGACATGTATGAAAGGTTCAGGAGATCTTGCACTTTAAGCCTGCGGCATGTTGAATTCTGGTACATTTCGGTTTGAATTCAGCATTGAAAGTCATCCCAGTATTCAAAGTACTGGAAAGGAAGGAATGGAATGGTGGACGGTGTCATAAATGACATGCCATTGTGCCATATATCAGCGAAGGTGAGTGCAAGTGACTCAATTATTTAATGGGATAAAATGCCCCCTTACTTTACGTTATAAGGATATTGAAAGTCACCTTGGAATTCTATAACCAATAAAGGGACATGGCCTATATGGTCATGGAACTCCTCAGTGACTTGCAATACCCTTATGATGTACAGAAGGAGGCATTTAATCCCATAATTATTAACTACATTTCTATTATTTTCCGACATCTTCTCCTCTAGCAGCAGAGACGAACGTTCATCACTTCTCTTAAAAAAGACACACTTACTGTAGAGAGGAAATTGATGGATCTCTGCTTACTCCAATTTCAGTCATCTCAATGGCTTGCTTTAATTCTAACTTTTTGTAGAGAGTCACAATGCTTGATTTGGGCTGGTTCTCCCGAATCAGAATCTTCCGCAAGAATTTATTGTCAAATTGCTTATACCTGTTAATAAATCAAAAGCAAACCAATTAAAATGGGTTTTGCATATAGATAGGTAACATAATGTGCAATATTTTTCTGAAGGATACTAACATTTACAGTCTAGTGATGAAAATTAATATAATGTGAACCACACACATTTGACTTATTGGTTGACTTATAAGTCCATTGGTATTTTTTTTTACACTCATGTGAAAGTGTCATGGAGCATTTATGGACTATTTGTATTCTACTTCCGAATAGTGCTATGGATGAAAGGGAGTGGTGTGTGCCTGTCATGTGGGCTGCATGGACATTTTTGGGATGTCATGTGTCAGTACCAACATTCATTTTTATTTTATTCATGGCAATGTAGAAGCATGCATACAAAAGTACAGGGAAATGCGAGAGAATAACAATAAGACAAGATGCATCGTGGGAAAATATTCTCTCAACAGTGACAGAAATAACAAGTATATGTCTTATCATGTTTTTGTTGTGGAATCTTGGCATGCATTGAACCGAAAAGGAGTGAGTGAGGAATATGAGCCTTACCCACTGCAGCATTATATGCTACTGTATGGATATATATAAAATTGTGTGAGTGCAGTGGGAAAATGCTGAAATGTTTTAGTGTTGAGCAAATGTGTCAGAGACTGCTCAAACCATGGGGCATATTACCAACGTTAAGCAATATTTATCGCTAACGATGCTTAGCAACGAATTTTTTAACGCTAAGCATCGTCAGAAATTATCGCAGATAAACCTTGCTATTATCAAGGTTTATCGCAAATGCGATAAAAAACGGCCGCAATGCATGAATATCGCTGAAAAGTCAGCGATATTCATGCATTACCGAGCTAATGCTCTTAGCCATGTTATCCACCTCCCATTGGATAACATGGCTAAGAACTGCTCAGGGCAGGTGTTAGTTTTTGGAGATATTCGCGCTTAGCGCGAATATCTCCAAAAGTTGGTAATAGGAGATAGCGATGTTAGCAACTGTTTTCAGTCGCTAACATCTTGGCACGCCCCCTTTGCATGTCATTAGTGATAAATATCACTGACATGCAAAGTGGGGCCCAAGATGGTCGCTATCTCCTACTAGCTGTCGCTAACTGGTGTTAGCGACAGCTAGGTAATAGGGAGATAATTTTATCTCCGCTTTCTTGGCTTTTAAAGCCAAAAAAGCGGAGATAAACCCCCTTGATAATATGCCCCCATGTTGCTGTAGGTATGGAGAACTGCTTATGCATGGATACAGCATGTGAATGCTTACCAACTTTAGAGTGATCTGACTTATCCAGTTTAAGCAAGTTTGAATAGTGAGCATGGAAACATGCCCAAAGATGAGGGTACTAACTTTGATAGATGTAATCTTCCCTGAACTATACTCTTTGCGCAGTAGTCCACACAGAAATTGTAGCAGTGCTTCAGGGGGAATGGGTATTATGTAATAAGCCATGGTTTGTGAGGTTTGGCGTCTAGCCCTAATTCTAAGGGAGCAACCATTAGGAATGTGCATTGTTAAACCACTACTCGAAGAGTACACCCAGGAGCAGCAGATGAATAACCCATTGGAGTGGCATTAAGCAACCAGCTATTGCATAATCTCATATGGGCTCCACTTCGGTGACAGATGCAACATTTATTTTACCAGCCATGATATATGCCTGAGGAGCAGTAAGAAGCAACCCATATGAATGGGAATGATACAGCCAGCCATAGTACTTAGTTTGAGTAGTTCACTAAGGAGGAGCCCCGGAAGGACAGACTGGGAGCATCTTCTGGGAATGGGTGATTATAAATCAGCTATGGCATATGCTCTGTGGTGTCCACCCAGGAATGACCAAGAACAACCCGTAGGAATATTAAATGACACAACCAGTCATTGCATTGGTTGTCAGTAGTCCACCCAGGAGCAGCAAAGCCCAAACCCTAGCAATACTAAAATATAAAATGGCCATGGGGACACACAGGAACAGCAGAGGAGTGACACCTAAAAATCAGAATCAAACAGCCTTCTAAGCTGTAGATTGTGCACTAAGGGTTTCCATCTGCAGCAGCCGAAGAGTGAGCCATAGGAATGGTCATTGTGCAACTCACCACAGTGCCAATTATGCTCTGAGGGGTTCTGTCAGAAGTGGGAAGGAAGCAACCATTTCATACTCTGTCATAGTGTATGCCAGAGAAGTCCAACCAAGAGCAGCTGAGGAGAAATCAACAGAAATTGGCACCATACAACCCAATGTAGTATATACTCTGAGGGGACCACTCAGAAGTGGCAGAGGACCAAAAATTATACGACCAGCTCAAATAAATGCCCGATGAGTGGCATGGAGCAATCCCTATTAATGGCCAGTTATAAATAAACCACAATGCATTTACTGGGGAACCACTCAGTTTAAAAAAACTAAGAATTAAACTCTTTTTATTGATGACAGAAATACATGGTACATCTGTAATATAGTATTACCTTGGCAATGAACTGAAAACTTTCGTAGAATCAATAAACATCAAATTTACAGTGCACTGTACTATTGTACTACTTCTTGTATCTCCTACACAGCAATGCCCTACTAGTTCCCGACTATTGGATGAGTGTTGAGTACTGGTGTTGTGCATACACTCCCCTGTATGAATCCCACTTTCACTGACAGCCCCGGCCACCATTTACTGTCTTTTCTGATAACATGCACCAGTCCATATCCTCCATCCAGGCTTCAATTGTTTGCGATTCGAGTGCACCCCGCACTTTCGCTCTATTGCACTTGGATATTATCATTCCCAGCATCACTCAGGTCCTTTCTTTACTATTTAGGTCTGTACCATCCCATATGTTTAGCAGGCACCAGTTAGCGCCTGGCTCCAGTCTTGTCCCCAACACCTCCCCCAAGGAGCATACAACTGCCCCCCCAATTTATTTTAATATGTATACTGTCCCAAATTAGAAGATAAAAAGGGGCCTCCTGTCTCCCCCGGGGACGAGTGTTGTTAGGTAACATCACACTGGGTCTTCATCAGGACTAAAACACACACTTTGTTGTCCAGCCTGCTATGTCAATTTCTCGGGATAGAGGGAATTCGCGTATGATCCCTTCTTATTGATTAAAACCTTGAACTGCAGATGTGATCTCTCATTTGGATCTATTAACATGAATAAGCTAATTCTTATAATTTCTCCTTGATGGGTTAGGCGTGTGGACTCTCCAGAACTAGGAGCACAAAGTGTTTCCCTGCTACCGCCGGCAACTGCAAAAATCAGAGTTACCCGGTCGTGAAGAACCACGTCTCAAATGATATGATAAAAAGGGGCCCTCCTGACTACTTTGTCTCCGACAATAAGGATCTGTCCTGAAACTGACCCTGACAAGAGTTTGGCATGAGAAGTACATTCTATGCAATATCCTAAGTTGTATTAATTTGAATAGCGAGGAAATTGCCACCACCCGAGGGGAGGCCAATGCTTCTTTCCATTCCTCGTCGTCTTGCTCCTCTATGTCTTGTGCCCAATACTCATAGAGGTGGAGGAGGGGGGTTCAGGAGTGTTGTTAATCAATTTTTGATCGGTCAAAGATATCGCTTTTTGGATCATATAGTCAGTGAAGAATCTATCTTCCAGTGGAGAGGATTTGGGGAGCTCCTCTCCCCTGGGAATGAGCACTTGATGAGCATGTATAATGTGCATGTACCAAACTACTCTGTGGCGGCTCTCCTTGTGACCACAGATCTCCCACTCATGCAAGACCTACTAGATCCCATCTGTCAAATCAAATCAAAACAAATTTTATTCAGTATATAGATATATATCCATAAAAGCATTCTACAATAAAATCTCACCTAAAAAATATACAAGTTCATATCACAGATTTTTATCAGAGCACAATTCTTTACAAAAATAAGCACTGTATGACTACAAGTATTAGCAGGTATAAACAGGTATGGATTACATGTCAACGCCAGGGATCAACAAAATACAGTCCTCCCTGCTTTTCTTGATCTTAACTTTCAATTTGTTTGAAATTGAATCAGAAATAATTCGAAAGGCTGAAACAATATCTATGTTACTAGATGTTGTATCCAGGCATTTTTTAAGTAGGTTCTCATTTTTTTTCAATATTTTTCTGCAAAGATTGTAGGATATACACTTGACCACTTTATCGAAATTCCATTTTGGTCTGATGTTTTGATGTTACTTACAAGGGGGGATGTCTTCATTTATTAAAATAATTTAGAGTTTAGCAACACTAAAACAGGATGATGATCACTTAGCAAACTGGGTTGTATAAAACAGTCTTCAACCAAGTTCCTATAGTTTCTAGATATTAAAAAGTGGTATGTTTAACACAATCTCCTTCATGCGGTCCTGGCTCCATGGCTTCCAGATTATATTTAATCTTAGCATTATTAATGGCCTCTCCATATAAATTATCTGGAAAATGAGATATTTGATCACCAAATACGTCTTCATAACCACATTGGTGGCCTGTAATGTCTACACATAATTTACAATTAAAATATCCTGCTCAAATTTATATATTATCACCCCTTAGTTCTCTCAAGACTAATTCCAATTCTACCTCTAGTTTTAAAATTACTTCTTTTCTTGCATTATCAAGAAAATAAGTAATTTTAAAATCCCATCTGTCAAATCCCTTGACTTTCTTAAAGGTTCCCAGTTTTTCAGCATCCCATAGATGGCTGGTCTGTGTGATCTTATGCGCCCATCACAGGCTCTTATTTACTGCGTTATAGAGTACACGGGAATGTCTCCACCCATTATGAATCAAAGGGGTGCTAATAAAGTCACCAGGGATACAGTCTCCCTCCCAGTAAGAGACAATCAATGAACAACATTTCTTTGGAGCATTTCCATAAATAAACTTTAATCAATATTAATATATGTACAATTTGGTTGATTTATCACAAAAAGATAACTTTAAAGCATAAATACACATCCCCACAGTACGTTAATTCAAACACTCAAAACAACACATATTCCACATTTACACAATCTCATTCGTCCTGATCCTAAGGGATCCAGTCATTCAAACTCAATTAAATAACTTTTTCCTACATAAGGCGAAGAACCACAATAATCAATGGTAGGCCAAGGAGACAAGATAGCCTTACTGAGAAACAAATTGTTTTGTCTAAAGGTTTTCACAAATTCAATGTTTAAAGAATATAATAAAGGTTATTCAATAAAGTTAATACAATCACAATTGTCAGATAAAGACTTGAAAGAATAAATAGACAAAGACAATCAGTTATAAAAAATAACAATATGTGGTTGGCTTTGCCAGGTTCTTTCTGTAGTGGTGCCGACGTACGTTTCGGTGTCTGACCTATTACAGGTCTCACCTTCCTCAGGGCACCTGTCTCCGTAGAGAACAAAGTGGGGGGTATCTGAAATAACAGATACTGGTTAGGGTCAGACGAAATGAGCCAAACACGATAACCTGACAGCACAATATATCGGAAAAAATGGGTGCAGTAGGCTGCAGGCAGGGAGAATTTCTAAAGTGACCAGTGAGTGCTAGGCAGTCAAGCCAAAAGAGTATACAAGGTGTTCTCAAGACGGTAACGAAAAAACAGTAACCTCTATGGGAGAGCAGCTGGTCACAAAGGCCAGATGTATGTCGGGCAATGATGGATCCCAGAGTGAAAAATGCAGTAAGAATGGGTCCCAAAGATGAAACAATTTGGCTAACGGGCTTCCGAAGGCTCGTTAAGAATCCTCCGGTCACGGGTGCTCGAAGGCATCCAATCGGTGGCAGCGATTTCCCCTGTATGAGAAGCTTCCCCTCCTGAATTTTAGAAGTAAATCTCCCAAATGTTGAAAAGCTGTGTTGTGGAGTGCTGACAGGACATACATTGTCACTATAGTGATTGGATGACCCTTCCAAATTCCCGGAACTGCAGCAAGTCTACCTTGTGTGTCCACAAAGATATGGTCTATAGCCAGGGGAAAAGCGTCTCGCATAAGTGTCCTCAACCCACTAGATCTGGTGGAGAAGCCAGAGTGTGCAAATAACTTGTATCCCCAATGAATTAGGGCTTTACATGTGTTGCCATTTAAGTGTGTCTCCTGCAATAGGATGACGTAGAGGGAGTCTTTTTGTATGTATTGGAGAACTATTCCACACTTGAGTTTATCTCCTAGTCCCCTCACATTCCAGGAGAGGAGTCTCAGTCCCATATCTAATACTAGGCCTATCGTAAATTGTCTTTGTGTTTGCTTAGTGTTCCAATCCCAATCCCACAATTCAGTGGTGGGGGTAAGACCAACATACTGTGCCCCAGCACCCAGACCTAAGTCACCTAACTGCCCACTGTGAATCAAAAATAGGACCTTAGCTAGTCCATCACTATGAACATCACAAGACAAGGCGCGTTTTCCATTCATGTTGACACCTCTACCCTTTTTGTGATCTATTCTAAGGTATAAACAATACCAACTTAAAATCTTCCTCCCTGCAATCCGTGTTTGAAACTACCCGCTCCCCCAACTGTCGCCCTATCCCAAACTAATGTGTGAAAAGAGGAGGGGTGACCTGGGGATCCCCTCATTGTCTCCCACAACCCCAATTTGTTATCATAGTATCTACAATTTTATTCCTATATCAAAAGGGGCTGGTCTTACCTAAGTGTTACTTGGCTACAGAGACACATAGCTATTCGACTATACACCTACACATCCAGGTTAGGCTAGGCACATTAATGCAAATTACTTAGGGCGTGCATTTTAGGAATATACAAGTGCTACTGTTTTTATATAAACTGCTTATGTTCATCTTATTAGCACTATGGTGGAAATGTATCGACTATTTACTATATTGGCACTGGATCACTGAAATAATATCGACAGTCAAAATATCGACTTACCAAAATATAGAGGAAAAAATAAAGAATGCCAAAATATCGACTTCCTATCTACAAACAGGTAAGTACAAAAATATCGACTCCAAAATATCGATAGGAAAAAATATAGACAGAAAAATATTGATTTTTTTAAATATCTTAAAAGTCATTTTAAAGTACTATAATAATAAATATAATTAATTCAAACATACTTAAAATAATTAAATAAACTTAAAATTAATAAATAATTATTGTAACTTTTAAACAAAATATATTTTTAAATATATATATATATCTCTATATACATATTATTAACAAAACATATACAATATTTTTTCCGTAGGATAGCGAGAGGTTTAAATTTACTATTCCCACTCCAGTGAGAGCAACAGTAGGGAAAGCGTTGGATAGCGTAGGGGTTAAAAATAACTATTCCTATTCCAGAGAGTGCAACAGTAGGGAAAGCTTTGGATAACATAGGGGTAAAAACTACTATTCCCACTCCACAGAGTGCAACAGTAGGGAAAGCGTTGGATAGCGTAGGGGTAAAAATTACTGTTCCCACTCCAGAAAGTGCAAAAGTAGGGAAAGCGTTGGATAGCGTAGGGGTAAAAATTATTATTCCCACTCCAAAAAGTGCAACAGTAGGGAAAGCGTTGGATAGCGTAGGGGTAGAAATTACTATTCCCACTCCAAAGAGTACAACAGTAGGGAAAGCGTTGGAAAGCTTAGGGGTAAAAATTACTATTCCAACTCGAGTGAGTGCAACAGTAGGGAAAGCGTTGGATAGCTTAGGGGTAAAAATTACTATTCCACTCCAGGGAGTGAAACAGTAGTGAAAGCGTTGGATAGCGTATGGGTAAAAATTACTATTCCCACTCCAAAGAGTGCAACAGTAGGGAAAGCGTTGGATAGCGTAGTGGTAAAATTACTATTCCCACTGCAGCAAGTGCAACAGTAGGGAAAGCGTTGGATACCCTAGGGGTAAAAATTACTATTCCAACTCCAGCAAGTGCAAAAGTAGGGAAAGCGTTGGATAGCGTAGGGGTAAAAATTACTATTCCCACTCCAAAGAGTGCAACAGTAGAGAAAGCGTTGGATACCGTAGGGGTAAAAATTACTATTCCCACTCCAGCGAGTGCAACAGTAGGGAAAGAGTTGGATTGCGTATGGGTAAATATTACTATTCCCACTCCAACAAGTGCAACAGTAGGGAAAGCGTTGGATACCCTAGGGGTAAAAATTACTATTCCCACTCCAGCGAGTGCAACAGTAGAAAAAGCATTGGATAGCATAGGGTTAAAAATTACTATTCCAACTCCAGCGAGTGCAACCGTAGGGAAAACGTTGGATAGCGTAGGGGTAAAAATGACTAGTCCCACTCCAAAGAGTGCACCAGTAGGGAAAGCATTGTATAGCGTAGGGGTTAAAATTACTATTCCCACTCCAAAGAGTGCAACAGTAGGGAAAGCATTGGATAGCGTAGGGGTAAAAATTACTATTCCCACTCTAAAGAGTGCAACAGTAGGGAAAGCGTTGGATAGCGTAGGGGTAAAAATTACTATTCCCACTCCAATGAGTGCAACAGTAGGGAAAGCGTTGGATAGCGTAGGGGTAAAAATTCCTATTCCTACTCCAGAGAGTGCAACAGTAGGGAAAGTGTTGGATAGCGTAGGGGTAAAAATTACTATTCCCACTCCAAAGAGTGCAACAGTAGGGAACGCGTTGGATAGCGTAGGGGTAAAAATTACTATTCCCACTCCAAAGAGTGCAACAGTAGGGAAAGCCTTGGATTGCGTAGAGGTAAAAATTACTATTCCCACTCCAAAGAGTGCAACAGTAGGGAAAGCGTTGGATAGCGTAGGGGTAAAAATTACTATTCCCACTCCAGTGAGTGCAACAGTAGGGAAAGCATTGGATAGCGTAGGGGTAGAAATTACTATTCCCACTCCAAAGGGTGCAACAGTAGGGAAAGCGTTGGATAGCGTAGGGGTAAAAATTACTATTCCCATTCCAGAGAGTGCAACAGTAGGGAACGCGTTGGATGGCGTAGGGGTAAAAATTACTATTCCAACTCCAGAGAGTGCAACAGTAGGGAAAGTGTTGGATAGCGTAGGGGTAAAAATTACTATTCCCACTCCAATTTGTGCAACAGTAGGGAAAGCGTTGGATCGCGTGGGGGTAAAAATTACTATTCCCACTCCAGCTAATGCAACAGTAGGGAAAGCTTTGAATAGCGTAAGGATACAAATCACTATTCACACTCCAGTGAATGCAACAGTAGGGAAACCATTGGATAGCGTAGGGGTAAAAATTACTATTTCCACTCCAAAGAGTGCAACAGTAGGGAAAGCGTTTGATTGCGTAGGGGTAAAAATTACTATTCCCACTACAGAGACTGGAACAGTAGGGAAAACGTTGGATAGCATAGGGGTAAATTTTAATATCCCCACTGTAGTGAAAATGAATTAATATAAACCACATATTTATAAATTAATCAATTAAAACATTTCAATTACCAAAGAATTAATTAATTACCAATAAAAAATTAATTAACAATTTATTTAAAATAAATACCAATTAATTAATTATCATGTTTAATTAATTCTATTAAATTACTTCCCACCCTATTGCCCTATAAACCAACAATCCACTACTAAAAATAAAATAATATTATTCACATAATAATCAATTAATCAAATAATAAAAATTAATTATCAATTAAAAATTAATTAATTATCAATTAAAAATTAATTAATTATCAATTAAAAATTAATTGACCATTTATTCTAAATAAATACCAATCAATTAATTAATTAACATATTTAATTAATTATAATTAAATTACTTCCCACCCCATTCCCCTATAAACCCACAACCCGCTACAGAAAAAAAAATATTATTCACATAATTGTCAATTAAACAATTAATTTAAATTAATTATCAATTAACAAATAATTAATTATCAATTAAAATTTAATTACCAATTAATTCAAAATAATTACCAATTAATTAATTAACATATTTAATTAATTATAATTAAATTACTTCCCACCGTATTCCCCTATAAACCCACAACCCTCTACAGAAAATAAATTACTAAAATTAAAATATTTATTAATTAATCAATTAAAATTAATTACCAATTACATTTTAATTAATTACCAATTAATAATTAATTAACATTTACTTCTAAATAAATACCAATAAATAAATTAACATATTTAATTAATTATAATTAAATTACTTCCCACCCTATTCCCCTATAAACCCACAACCCGCTACAGAATTATATTACACAAAAAAAAAAAAAATATTAACTTACCTAAAATTCGATATTTTTGTTGTCTATATTATGTCTAGTCGATATTATGTCTATTCTATATTTTTGACTCAATATTATGTCCATTCTATATTTTTGATTCGATATTATGTCCATTCTATTCGATATTAAAATTTTCTAGTCAATATTTTGGTAGTCTATATTATGTCTAGTCGATATTATGTCTATTCTATATTTTTGACTCGATATTATGTCTAGTCGATAAAAAAACCTCGATATTTAGACTAGTTACCATTGGCACTAGCAATTTCTTTCATATGCTTCTGTCTCCTAATTGTTGCAGCACATGTTTTACACCAGATTGTGGCTGGACCCCCAAAAAATTATTGAAACGTCCTAATCGCCAACTTGTGTATTTTCTGAGACAAAGCAAACACGAGTGTCTGACCGAAACTTACTGTACAGTTTTCCACGATCCCTGAGGAATCAGGGTTGTCATATTCAGAGGTGGCCAAAAACTAACTACACCACTGTAAGACAAATAAGGGTGGTAGTGGCACTGTAGAGCTAGCAGGTGTAACGGCTCACATATCCTGTGGGGGTGTCTGGAAGCAGTTGGGACCAAGCCCTCCGTTTAGGTCATCCACAACACGCAGGTCCTGGGGGACTCCTAAGAACTGCACAACATATAGCTGTTAAATATATTGGAATGGGTGCTTTCTGCAGGGTCAACTCAGATATTTGCCTTTTATGACTGAAACCCATTTGTGTTGCCTTTTAAGACTCTGTGCACTATTACCTTGCTAATTAGTGATAAAATGCCTGTGCTTTCCCCTGAAAGCATAGTAAAATTGGTCCACACTTGATTGGTACATTCAATTTACTTGTACATCCCTAGTATATGATACTATATGCACCCAGGACTTGTATATTAAATGATACTTGAATAGCAACACGTATTGTGCCACGCACTAAAGTAGCACTTTTAAACAATGTCTTAGGCTAGCCAATGCAGCCTATGGTGCATTTTTACACTGCCATTTCGATTGGACAAAATAAACATTTTCCAAGGCTTAGCCCTTTCTTTCTAATATTTATAAGTCACCTCTATGGAAGGCCCTAATGGCTCATAGGGTGGGGTGGACAGCAATTAAAAAGTAGCACATGTGGGCTTAAGTTTTACCTGTCTTGGCAGTGAAAAACTCTGAATATTGTTTTTCACTGCTGTGAAGCCATCTCCACCATACAATAAAACTGGCTTATCTTTTGTGTATATAATAAGTGATTACTTCAGAATAGAAACGGATACAGAAATACTGAATATGATCAAATGAATTGTAATTTAAAACCCTCATTAATAGTAAAGTTTGATTTTAGGTTACTATTTTGAAAATGCCACTTTTAGAAAGTTTACATATTTCTGCCCCAAATCAAATGTGCCTTACTGTCTGTGTCCAGGGTAACATGGCTGTGAATAGCTCTTCTGTGGTGTTTTGTGTGCAGACTGACATAGAGACAAAAGAGGCCTGGATGTGGAAGGAGAGGCCATACCTGACAGGTTCGCTAGAGAGGAGTTATTTCCTACGTGGATTACACTTCAAAGGGACTTGTCTGAAGTATGTACAAAGGGACCTGGCACAGGGCTTGCCCTTGTCTTTGCCACCCTAGACAGTTTGTAGCCAGGAGTAGGGGACAAAGAATTGACCAGAACCAATTTGGGGAGAGCGTTAGGGAATTCCCAACAGAAAGGCTATCCCCAGGTTAAAAAATGGCACTTACAGAATCTTTTACTAGAACACTACTGGATCGTGCAAGATTAAGAAGGGCTGGCCTGCAGTCTGAAGAAGGAAGATTGGGCCTGCAGGCCTTATACGTGTGCTCCGCAGAAGGGACTCAAAGGGTCAACTGGCTGACCTCTTGTTTGAGCTACTGGGACAGAACAAGCTTCCAGATGCCTCCCTGCAACTGCACAGCTGACAAACATCAACTGTACCTGCCTGAGTCCTGTTGCTGGCCTATGCTGGAGTGAATCCCAATTCACCAAGACCCTGGACCAATGGAAGGTATCAGAATGTACTCTTTCTGAAGAAACAATGTAGCTACAGATGTTTTTGGCTCCTTGCCTTTGCACAAAGAATCAAATGTTCACAGTGATCTCCAAAGAGAGACCAGCACTATGCGCCAACAGTGACAGCCTGTAATGACCACCAAAGCAAAGCTCCAGCAACAACCAGCTCTTCATGCAACAACTGTGGGCGTCCGCAATGCGCCATCCTCACACTGAAAGCAACCTCCTTGTAACCCCCACCAACATGAACAAAACGTTTTGCGCATACTTAAAAGGTAACTCGTTCGCTCAATAAACTTTGTCACTGTGCCTGACCTGCACTTCAGTACAGTCAAATGGAAATTTGTGACTTTTCCCCGATTTAGTGCACCAGATGACTGCAAGTGTTGCTGTGTGCTTTTTGGCACTGTTTTCATCTTAAACTTTCATATCTCCTGTTCTACTGATTGGATTCTTGTCGTTTTGGTGTCATTTATTTTTATTTGTATGTACACTACTGTTCTAAATTGGTTAGTGATTTTTCTCATGTTGTATTTCCATTTTGTTGCTGTTTGGAGATGCATAAATACTTTGCGCACTACCTCTAAGTTAAACCAGTATCATAAAGGACGGTACCTGGTTTATATGTTTCACAGCTATTTATTTATGCGGAGAAAAAATAACGACCATTAGGTTCATATATTTCTGGTATATAATTTACATCTTTTTCATAATGCATTTTTTTAGATTGGACATTCATTTCATGCCTGAAAAGCAACACAGTTCATCCCCGAAACTTTTTTGAGGGTACAAATATCATTTGAACATATAGTTACAATTGATACAATACAAAATTCTAACAAAACAAACTGAATTCCAAAACAATACAGAAATACACGAAATTACACCAGCATAACAACTTCATTACAAGATCCCCATATTAACCATTGACTAGGTAGATTTTGATGGAGAATCTCGGGCCACATGAGAAAATATCGCTTAACTCCTGCACGGTGTGTAGTACATAATACACCCTTATTATGGAGCTTGGGAATTAATGACTGCCCTGTGTGGTAAATAAACTGGCAGTTTTGAGATTGATTTATATTAGTCTGGCTTTGATTTTGTAATAATTCTGTTAAAGACAAGTTGCTGACTGAGACTTTCATTGTGGGGTCCTAATGATAACATGGTACTTTAAGAATTAAATTGTTCGTAGCCCCTCTTCCTCTCACGCTACTACAAAGCTATATTGAGCTGAGTTAAATTGGAAGAATCCGCCCAGAGCGTCCTCAGATGGTTGAGAATGGTTAGTGCCTGAAGTAGAAGGGTTACGAAAACTGTTACTTTAGATTAGTTTTGATCCAATCTCAGTCCCTAGTGCCCATGTTTCAACTAGGAGAATCGGTATTGGTGATGTTCCAGTGGTTCAAGAGTGAGTTGTAACAGCTGAGGAGTGAATATCAATAGGGTTGTGTGCAAATGTCTTATGCTTAGTTTGCACTGTTTGTGGTGATTGTGTGTTTTCTAGCAGACTTTGCATGATATGATGTGGTAATGTTTTAGATGATTGTTAGTGTGGAGAAGATGTTTTTGGGTCCGATATTACCTACGATCCTGGGATCAATCAATCAATCAATCAATCAATCAGAGCATTTGTATAGCGCACTACTCACCCGGAGGGTCTCAAGGGGCTGGGGGGGGGGGTCCGCTACTGCTCGAATAGCCAGGTCTTGAGCTGCTTCCTGAAGGCGAGGTGGTCCTGGGTCAGGCGGAGGTGGGTCGGAAGGGAGTTCCAAGTCTTGGCGGCCAGGTAGGAGAAGGACCTTCCTCCTGTGGTGGCTCTTCGGATGCGGGGGACGGCGGCGAGGGCGTGGCTGGTTGATCGAAGCTGGCGCGTGGGAGCGTAGAAGTTGAGGCGGCTGTTGAGGTATCCTGGTCCTTGGTTGTGTAAGGCTTTGTGTGCGTGGGTGAGGAGCCGGAAGGTGATTCTCTTGTTGATCGGGAGCCAGTGCAGGTCTCTCAGGTGTCCGGAGATGTGGCTGCGGCGGGGGATGTCCAGGATGAGTCGTGCTGAGGTGATCTGGATCCGCTGGAGTCTCTTCTGGAGTTTGGCGGTGGTTCCGGCGTAGAGGGAGTTGCCGTAGTCCAGACGGCTGGTGACGAGGGCCTGGGTGACCGTCTTCCTGGTCTCGGTGGGGATCCATCGGAAGATCTTGCGTAGCATTCACAGGATGTGGAAGCACGACGAGGAGACGGCGTTGACTTGTCTGGTCATGGAGAGGGAGGAGTCCAGGATGAAGCCCAGGTTGCGTGCGTGGTCAGTTGGTTTGGGTGCGCTGCCCAGGGCGGGGGGCCACCAGGAGTCGTCCCAGGCAGAGGGTGAGGATCCCAGGATGAGGACTTCCGTCTTGTCTGAGTTCAGTTTCAGGCGGCTGTTCGACATCCATTTGGCTACTTCTGTCATCCCTTCGTGCAGGTTGGCTCTGGCGGTGGCGGGGTCGTTGGTGAGGGAGAGGATCAGCTGGGTGTCGTCGGCGTAGGAGATGATGTTCAGGTTGTGCTGGCGTGCGATGGCTGCGAGGGGGCTCATGTAGACGTTGAAGAGAGTTGGGCTGAGCGAGGAGCCTTGAGGGACGCCGCAGATGACTTCGGTGGCCTCCGATCTGAACGGGGGGAGGCGGACTCTCTGTGTCCTTCCGGTGAGGAAGGAGGTGATCCACTCCAGTGCCTTCTCCTGGATTCCGACGTTGCTGAGGCGCTGTACTAGGGTGCGGTGGCAGACAGTGTCAAAGGCCGAGGAGAGGTCCAGGAGGATGAGGGCCGCTGTTTCTCCGTTGTCGAGCAGGGCTCGGATGTCGTCTGTGGCTGCGATCAGGGCGGTCTCGGTGCTGTGGTTGGCCCGGAAGCCAGACTGCGAGAGGTCGAGGGAGCCGTTCGTCTCGAGGAAGGCGGCCAGTTGCTTGTTGACGGTCTTCTCGATGACTTTGGCCGGAAACAGGAGCAGCGAGATGGGGCGGTAATTCTTGAGGTCGGTAGGGTCTGCTGATGGTTTCTTGAGTAGAGCGCTGAGTTCGGCGTGCTTCCAGCTCTCCGGGAAGGTGGCGATGTCGAAGGAGGTGTTGATGATGTCCCGCAGGTGGGGTGCGATGACAGTGTCGGCCTTGTTGAAGACGTGGTGAGGGCAGGGGTCTGTCGGAGATCCGGAGTGGATGGAGTTCATCGTGCGGATGGTGTCTTCGATGCTGATCAGGGTCCAGGCGCGGAGGGTGGTGGTGGGGGGCGGTGGTTCGGTCGTGGCGTGCGTCGGTTGAGTGCTGAAGCTGTTGTGTATGTCCGCGATCTTGTTGTGGAAGTAGGAGGCGAGGGAGTTGCAGAGGTCTTGCAAAGGGGTGATGTCGTTGTTTCCGGCGTTGGGGTTGGAGAGCTCTTTCACGATGTTGAAGAGTTCCTTGCTGTTGTGTGCGTTGTTGTCCAGTCGTTCCTTGAATGCAGTTTTCTTGGTGGCGCGGATCAGCTGGTGGTGTTTTCGGGTGGCGAGCTTGAGGGCAGTCATGTTGTCCGGTGTTGGGTCTGTGCGCCAGGTTTTCTCGAGTGCTCTGCAGTTCTTCTTGGAGCTCTTGAGTTCGTCGTTAAACCATGGGGCTTTCTTGCTGCCGGGTCGGCTCGGCGGGGTCTTCAGCGGGGCGAGTTCGTCTGCGCAGCCGCTGATCCATTTCGTGAGGTTGGTGGCTGCTTGACTGGGTTTCGTTGTGCTGGTGGGAGGGTTCTTGCTCAAGGACGTGGTGAGCTGGTCAGCAGTGATCTTGTTCCAGCTTCTGCGGGGAGCCTGTTGCTGGTGATGGTGGAGCGTGGTCCTTCTGAAGCTGAAGTGGACGCAGCTGTGGTCCGTCCATGGGAGTCCCGTGGCGTGGCTGAAGGCGATGTCCTTGCTGGAAGAGAAGATCGGGTCGAGTGTGTGTCCGGCGTAGTGGGTGGGGGTGGTCACCAGCTGCTTGAGTCCCAGGTTTGCGAGGTTGTCCAGCAGGGTGGTGGTGTTGCGGTCGTTGTTGTTCTCCAGGTGGAAGTTGAGGTCCCCGAGGAGGATGTAGTCGGCTGAGGGGAGGGCGAGCGGGCTGATGAAGTTGGCGATGTCCTCGCTGAATTGTGTGCGTGGTCCCGGGGGTCTGTAGATGAGGGTGCCTCTGAGGGTGGTCTTGGGGTTGGTGTGGATCTGGAAGTGCAGGTGTTCGGCGGGTGCGATGGTGTCATCGGTGTTGGTCGTGATGCGGATGGTGTTCCTGTGGATGATGGCGATGCCTCCTCCTGTCTGGTTGAGGCGGTCCCTCCGGATGATTTTGTAGCCGTCCGGGATGGCGATGGCGATGTCGGGCGCTGAGGAGGTGTTCATCCAGGTTTCCGTGAGGAAGGCGACGTCTGGGGCTGTGGTGTCGAGCAGGTTCCAGAGCTCGATGGCGTGTCTGTGGACGGAGCGGGTGTTGAGCAGGATGCACTCCAGGTGGTTGCTGCTGGTGCTCTGCTTGGTGGACGCTGGTGCAGTGCAGGTCCGGATGCAGGAGAACTTGCAGGACTGGCAGATGAAGGGTCCGTGGGTGCGTCTCGGGGTGGCTCGGTAGCATCCCGGGGTTCGGCCGGCGTTGAGTGCGTTGAGGGTGGCGGCGTCGTACGTCCGGAGGGTGGGCTGGGGTCTGCGAGGGCCAGGGTTCCTGGCGCTGGGCGCGGTCCAGGCGCGAACGGGCGCAGACGGGCTTACCTTTGGCGCACCTTCGGCGCTCAATCGGTGCTCCCGCTGCGCGCGTCCGCTGCGTGGTCGCTCAGGGGGCGTCATAAGAAGGGGGACGGGAGGGCGGGTCTGCTGGGCTGGGTGAGCGTCCGGGCCAATGGGCCGGTGGTGGGCGGGGCCTCAGGGGCCAGCGGCGGGAAAAGTGGCGAGCGGCCGGCTCCGCTGTGGCTGGGCCGCTCGGGGGTGCTGGGGGGGCGGCGGTGGCGGCAGGCAGGCGGCAGGCAGGCAGGCAGGGCAAGGAGGCTGGCTAGCAGGGCAGCAGGCGAGTGAAGGGGGTGACCCGGCCTCGAGAGGCACAGTGGTCACTCCCGCGGTCACCCAGGCGCTCCCCTTAAGAAGGGGGACGGGAGGGTGGGTCTGCTGGGCTGGGCGAGCGTCCGGGCCAATGGGCCGGTGGTGGGCGGGGCCTCAGGGGCCAGCGGCGGGAAAAGTGGCGAGCGGCCGGCTCCGCTGTGGCTGGGCCGCTCGGGGGTGCTGGGGGGGCGGCGGTGGCGGCAGGCAGGCAGGCAGGGCAAGGAGGCTGGCTAGCAGGGCAGCAGGCGAGTGAAGGGGGTGACCCGGATGATATAAAAAAGTGTAGAAGACACTATATTGTAATTGTCTGCTGAAGTTTTGTGGTGTTCGTAGTGAGATGTCAACAGCCCAATCGAGATAGGGGCATTGAACATTTGTGTGAAATTGAAGCATGATTAGTGTGGCGTACCTTTTGTGCAGAGGACAGCTGTGCTGATCAGAGTGATTCCCTAAAGAACGAGGTTTCAATTGAATGCCTGTTTTTTTTACTTTCATCCAAAGTCTTTGCAGTTATTGGCAGTTCACCATCCCACGGTGTTGGTGCCTGCTTATGGCGACAGCAGCCGTAATATTTAAAGTGAGTCCAATTTGTTTCCTCAAGGATTTACCGGAAAAAAACAACAGAAGCGGCACATCAGTAGACTGCACAATCCTTATTGTGCACCAAGACGACTCATTTCGGCATTAGCCTTTATCAAGTCTTATCGAGTTTTGTTACTTTATATGATTGATTTCTGTTGATCCTTCAGTAAATCAGACAATTGTTATTTGCAGTCATTGCATTGTATTTATTTGCAAGCGTGTTGCTAAAAAGAGTGCATCTGTAAAAATTGTAAAGGAGGGTGAGCTGCTAAGAGAAGTGAGATTGTCATCACAGTGTGCCATGCTGGTAGAGGTTGGTTGGTGTGAATCCATGCTGTTAATGGCTGTCTACATCATGAGGTGCCCTGCTGTTAATGGTTGATGATTTAGGTTGAGATTTCAAGCAAAATATTAATTTTTGTGTCAAAACAAACACATTTTAATTGAAAATGAAATGTTTTAAAGTTGCACGAGATTTGTTTAGAGGAGATATTCAGACACCTCTGGGGGGAGCCCCGCCCGAAGACACTGCAGGTCATAATATGGTGATAAATGGAGGGCTACACACATGTATTTGGTTAGAACAATGGCACGAGATCGCTGAGAAACAAGGTGCACCGGTGTTTCTACGTTATGGTACATTTGTTTGAGAATTATTGAAAATTTTAGGAGAATTTTATATCAGATGAAACCACAACCCAGACCTCTACAATTTGGAGTGCTTTATGCTTGGCAGCGTGCAGCTCATGCAAGAGAAAAAGATAGGTATCAGGGATGAGACAAAAAGGCAGTGCTTACTTATGCAGATACGAGGTGGGACGCAGAGCAGAAAAAGTGGAGAATTGACATGATAGAGGGAGCAAAATGATCCCAATATTGCAAAACAGAGAAGTGGAAAGAGGGACCAAAAAGAGAAAGAAGGGTAAAACAAGATAATCTGGAGGGAAAGTAGAAAACAGTTATAGTGATACTAGTGATAGTCTTTTTAGAGGTGTTAATGTCTAAGTGACCCTTCTATATAATGAGATTCAAATGGAGGGAGGTGGGAGCAAGACTGCAGGTGGGAATACAGGATTGCCTACTGCACCAGTAAGTACAAGTCCTGGTATGTTATGGATTTCTCCTGTGCAGAAGGACCAGAGCGTGATAGGAACTATTACAGTGAATCAAAACATGATAGGAGGGAATTCAGGGAATTGCATGCCTGCAACCTCCACAGGTTTTACAGTTCCAGATGCACTTACAGTTCCTGTTACCATCAAACCAGTGGTTTCTTTATATAAACCTGGTTCCCAGGGAAATGCGATTCAAAACTCAGCTATTCCTGCTCAACGACAAGCATCAGAAATTGCACCCAGTCAGAGAAGGGTGTAATGTGTTCCTTTCAGTCTGATTTGTGCAAGTTCTGCTTGCTGTGCAAGTGCTGACCCATCTGTGCAGCAAAGTGGATTTGGACCTTTAAGATCATTTCTGGGGTTACCAGATCTGGGTTCACATACTTGGGAACCACCTTTAAATATGCATAGCAGTACACCTTAAGTAAAGACAGTATATAAACCTTCTAAGGTACATCCTGGTCTTAATATCCAGGAATTGGAAGACTTTTTGAAAGCCATTATTGCTACATGAAATGAGAGTGGGAGTACAGAAGTGTGTCAGGGAACACTTCAGTCTACTTTGAAAGTAAACTTGGTGGATGTGGGGAAATTGAAGCAGGAATTGAATGACATGATGAGTGGTTGTCTTGAATTGGATCAAATATGAATGTATAGGTAGTGTTCATGAGTACAGATGTTACTAGGAGAGCAAAGCAAACACATGACCAATATTCTGAATTTTCTCAGAAACATGAGATAGATTTAGAGTGGACAAAGGTGTTAAAGAAGAGCCACCCACTCGGAATTAGTGATCAGGATACAGAGCATTTGAGAGTACCAGGGATTAAGATTCAAATTTGAGAAGTAATCCATAGTATCAGAATTCGGAGTGACTTAGAGTAGTGTGAAGTTATATGGTTAAAACGAATGACTCCCAAGAAAACTACAGGAAAGCCGCCTTCTCCTGGGGGGGCTCAACAGGAGCTACAAACTTTCCTTTACTGGAAGTACCTATCGGAGGTTATATATATGTACCTTGGAATAGGAGTGGTCTGCCGTCATTTACAATTGAATTCTCTAGAAATAAGAGAGAAGCCTGTGCAGTGGTACAAGCAAGTTGAGTGGTTTGCGAAAATGTTGAAGGTCTTGTGGACTGAGATGAATACCTTGTTTAACATTGTGGTCCCAAGTGATTTGTGGATGGCATGACAAATAGCTGAAGAGTGGTTAGAGAGAGAGCCAACAAAAGACCCTGTGACTAATGGTCCTTCGGCTATAGTGATGAGGAAGCATGATCAGGTGATGATGTGGTTTAAGTCTAAGGTACCACCCTAAGATTTTGACTGGGTCAAGATTGATCAAACGACCCAAGAACGAAAGGAGACAATTTATGCATACTATGAGAGACTGTTACGGGCATTTAAACAGTATAGTGGAGTGGAAACACTGAAGCCTATAGCTATGGGACATTTTGTGTACTGGTTTGTGAAAGGATTGAGGCCTGAGATTTGTATGAAGATTCAACATCATCTGATTTGTTTGCAGAATACGTTGGTTTATGCGATTTTGAGATATGCCTAATACTGTAATGATGAGATTGAAATGAGACACACAAAGTTAAAGGGAAAATTAATGATGATACAAGTATTAGACTGCTCAGAGAGGAATTCAAAATCCACTGTTGGTAGGGAATGCCCCTCCAATGCAGGTAGTGTATCAATGGGGAGCTCTGGAGATGCAGTGGGAGGTGGATTTCAGTCACAAAGTAGAGGTCAGGCTGTATCTATTGATCAGAGTACTGGAATTTATGTAGCAACATTGAAGAAGTCTACGCCATAGCACTATTGCAAATGTTTGGGCATTAAAAGCTAGAAAGTCATCTTAATCCCACAAATCAGGGTCATCATCCAATTTTGCTACTGTGAGACTATTATTCCTCCTTGTGAGATATGGCTTAACCCATCATGGAAAAAATCCACACAACAACCAATACATAACTCAGCCCATCAGTAACTGATGGGCTGGGGGTTGAGGGACTTTTAGGCGTGGGAGAGGAGTTTGAAGGTGACCCTCTTCTCGATGGGGGTCCGGGCCCTCGCCTGTCACAGGCACTAGGCCTACCACACAAGTGGGGTACCATTTCTATTGGAAGACTTTGGGGAACGTGGGGTGGTTGGAATGTTGTGGTTCCACATAGATTCTAGAACTTTCCATCACAGGAAAATGTGGAACTTTTTTTTTACAAAGTTTGAGGTTTGCAGGGGATTCTGGGTAACAGGACCTGGTGACAGCAACACAAGTCACCCCCTCCTGAATTCCCCTGTGTGTCTAGTTTAACATTTTTTATAGGTTTTCTAGGTGTCCCTAAGTGCCGGCAGAGCTAGGGTTCAAAATCTACAGCTAGGCACTTTTCATTGGAAAAATAGGGTGTGTCCATGTTGAATTTTGGGCCATTTCCTGTTGCGGGCATTCAGCCTACCCACACAAGTATGGTACAATTTTTATCGAAAGGCTATGGGAAACTCTGGTAGGCGGAATTTTGTGGATCCACGCAGATTTTATAACATTGCACCACAGCAATGTGAGCACTTTGTAAAAAATAGGGTCCATTTTCACTGTACAATAATATTTTCAAATATTTATTTAAGCACAAAAAGTTCTCTTAGACTATCCCAATTTACTGTGCTCTTGGAAGTAGTCAAAATTTTCAAATATCAATATCCAGCAATTATGTTAATCATTTCGGGAAACTTCAACATGCATTTGCTCTTCAAATACCGAGCCAACAAACCAAGCAGAGTTTATTGCAGATCTGACGTTCCCAGCTTAACAAATATAATTGCATGTTAATACAGGAAGACGTACAAAATACTACTGAGAGCTTTCCAACATTAAAAATTCACTACAACACTCCATTATCGACTATACCATCATCTCAAAGGATCTTGTATTGTCTATTCATGACTACCAGGTGATCCCAAGAGTAGGAAGTGACCACAACCTACAAATAATGTCACTGGTCTTAGCGGTTCATTATCTACCTGATTCAAGGTCTATGGTAACCAGAACAATGGCATACAATCTGAAAAGGTTAGTGTGGGATTGATCAAATCAGATGGAAATATTGGCATTTATAGAACCTGCAATCACTACAGCGTTAACCGAGAGAAATCAAGGGAAGTCAATGGTTGAAATCTGGCCATGTGTCTGTGCTTCCCTGTTAGATCATTTGCCCTTGACGAAAACATCAAGAGGATGCCCTACAAGGCCAAAAAGATCAGAGTGGTATACAACTAGTCTACACCAGCAAAAACAGGGAACTTAATTATTTATTTATTTAACGGTTTGTAAAGCGCCTGGTGACCCGGAGGCATCCCCGCGCTGTAAGAGCTTGAATTGGCCAAAGGAGGGAAAGGGCTTATTTGGGAAAAAGAAGGGTTTTTAGCTGTTTGCGGAAGCGTAAGTAGCAGGGTTCCAACCGCAGACAGCGGGGGAGCGAGTTCCATCGTGAGGATGCTTTTACTGAAAAGCGCCGACCTCCAGTGCGTACCCTCCTGAACTTAGGGACATTAGCCAGTCGCTCATTGTCCGAGCGCAGGGATCTCGAGGCTTTGTACGGGGTAACCATATCTCTCAGAATGGAAGGGCCTTGTCCATTGAGGAGTTTGTGGGTGATGCACATTGCCTTAAACTCGATCCTCTCTCGCACTGGCAACCAGTGGAGAGCCTTAAGCGCTGGTCTGGCAGAGGCTATAGAGGGAAGACTCATTAGCATCCGGGCAGCCGCATTTTGGGTTCGTTGTAGCTTGCCCAGAGTAGCTTCGGGGGCTCCCAAATAGATGGCATTGCTGTAGTCCAATCGTGCAAGGATCAGTCCTTGAACCAGGAGTTTCCTTGATGGGGGAGGAAGCAGCGGAAGGATCTTGCGGACTGATTGCATAAGTCCGAAGCAGGTTCCCGCTGTTTTAGTTGCCTGGGTTTTCATAGACAAGTCCGGTTCGAGCCAGACCCCCAAACTCTTGATTTCCTCCTTCGGGGCGGGCACCTCACCCATAGCATCGGGCCAAACAGATGATGGAATTGCTGACCATTTCTTGCCCATCAGCATAACTTCAGTTTTAGACCCGTTGAGTTTGAGTGAGGACTCGCACATCCAGAGATGGATTTCCTGGAGGCAGTGCAAGAGATTGTCTGGGCAGTGGTCAAGGTGTGTGAATAAAGCTACATGGGAAATTCTCAGGCAACCGAATTGCGGCCTGAATTCTTCTTAATTGAGCAGTTTAAAACTCTGAGAAGAAAATAAAAAAACAAAATATGGGGAGCCAAACATACACACTCTGAGGGAATATGGACCAAGTTGCACCTTGCCAGTAAAACGAAGAATTTGAACGCATTCTGGGGACTAATAAATAACCTTGAATACCGTAGCAGAAGAGCGAACAGCACTAACATTCTTGTTCCATGCCGGGCAGCCTTTATCCGCAATTTATATGGGGCCTCTTCAGACATAGCCCCCCAGTAATAACATCAATAATTCTATTTTAAGTACACCAACCAATGGATACAGCAGATCAATCAGAAATGATCAACACCACAACAAAGCCAAATTGTTAGCTATGGAAACATGGAAAGTACATCAAGTCAAAACGGCAATAAGTAGGATAAGATCAAATGGCATGCCAGGCCCCAGTGGGATTCCAAAATTGGTCTTTAACACTTTGGCTGCTTGAGATATTCCCCTACTGTGCTGAACCATAATAGAAATGGGTGAGGTCATGACAAGCTCAGCTCGTCATGAGCACACGAGCACTGCCCATCTCCCTGCTCCCGTTCCCGGCAAAAGTGACAGAGAAGATTGTCAACAAACAGCTAACCCGATACCTTGAAGACAACACATCCTGTACCCTTCCCAATCCGGCTTCCGCAGCAACCACAGCACTGAGACCGCCCTCATCGCCGCCACTGATGACATCAGGATCCTGATGTACAAAGGAGAAACAGCCACCCTCATCCTCCTGGACCTGTCAGCTGCCTTCGACAAGGTTTGCCACTGCACCCTATCAGCGCACCTCCATGACGCCGGAATTCAAGAGAAGGTCTTGGCCTGGACTACATCCTTCCTCTCCGGCAGTACCCAGAGCGTACGCCTCCCACCCTTCAGCTCAAAAACCACCAAGATCATCTGCAGCGTCCCACAGGGATCCTCCCTTAGCCCGACGCTGTTCAACAACTACATGGCACCTCTCCCCTACGTCGCACGACAGCACAACCTCAACATCATCTCCTACGCCGACGACACCCAGCTGATCATATCCCTCACCGAAGACCCCCACACCGCCAAAGCCAACCTCCACAGAGGAATGAAGGCCATCGCCGACTGGATGAAGGACAGCAGACTGAAGCTGAATTCAGACAAAACGGAGGTCCTCAAACTCGGACCCACCCCATCAGCCTGGGATGACTCCTGAAGGCCCACATCGCAAGGCACAGCCCCTGGGGTTCATCCTCGACTCCACCCTCTCCATGACCAAGCAAGTCAACGCCGTCTCCGCGTCCTGCTTCAACACCCTCCGAATGCTCCGCAGGATCTTCAAATGAATCCCCCTCGACACAAGAAAAACCATCACCCAGGCCCTCATCACCAACAGATTCGACTACGGAAACACCCTCTACTCAGGAACAACAACCAAGCTCCTGAGACGACTACAACGAATCCAGAACGCCTCGGCATGACTGATCCTCAACGTCCCCCGATGCAGTCACATCACACCCCACCTGAGAGACCTGCACTGGCTCCCAGTCAACAAG
Organism: Lissotriton helveticus; assembly: GCF_964261635.1. NCBI lineage: Eukaryota > Metazoa > Chordata > Amphibia > Caudata > Salamandridae > Lissotriton > Lissotriton helveticus. The sequence goes on from NC_136069.1 coordinate 1,136,583,755, forward strand.
AGGATCACCTTCAAACTCCTCATCCACGCACACAAAGCGCCACACAACACCAGACCAACATACCTCAACAACCGACTCAGCTTCCACACCCCCATCCGTAACTTCCGCTCTGCCACCCTCACCCTCGCCACAGTTCCTCGTATACAGAAAACCACCGCCGGCGGCAGATCCTTTTCCTACCTCGCCGCCAAGACCTGGAACGCTCTCCCTACCAGGCTACGACAGACCCAGAACCTGCTGGCCTTCAGAAGACTTCTCAAGACCTGGCTCTTCAATCAGTGACAGCCCCCCAGCGCCTTGAGACCCTCACGGGTATGTAGCGCGCTTTACAAATGCTTGATTGATTGATTGATTAATTGTGCCTCATGACGAGCTGAGCTCGTCATGAGCAGCGAAGGGGTTAAGGCTAAGACAGCTTTTTGGTCGGAAATCCTGACACCTCTGTTCAATGATGTTGTAAAATTTAAAATGGTCCCCGAATCATGGCAGGGAAGCATAATCCAGCCAATTTATAAAAGTGGTTCACTAGATGATCAGCTAATTACAGGCTAATTGCCCCAACAAATGTGGAGGCAAAAGTTTTCTCAGGTTGTCTGCTCAACCAAGTGGAAGAATGGGCCGCTAAAGAAGAAATGATTCCAATATTCCAAACTGGTTTTTAAAGGGGCAAATCAACGAATACGAATTTGACCTTATTGACATTATTATCTGAAAGAGTAAAACATAAAAACCAAAAGTTATATGTTTGTTTTGTTGATCTTAGGGGTTACTTTTAATTCTGTTTGCAGCAATTTACTTTGGGCGAAATGGTTTGGACGGGGCATTCCAAACCAACTGTTAGATATGATTATATTGTTATATTCTAATACGTGGGTCCAGGTTAAGGTGGGGGAAGGCAGCTGTACAACTAGCCGATTCAAAACATATAGTGGTCTCAAACAAGTTTGTGTCTTAGCCTTTTGTCTTTTTAATCTTTTTATGGCTGACTTACAGTCACATTTCAAAAATGTTAATGCTCATTTGCCTAACCTTGCAGGACAAAATATAAAATATCTATAGTACGCTGATTCCACCATACTGTTAAGTCATACTCCCATAGGTTTACGAAGATTAATAGATTATTTCAACAACTATATATTAGCCAATGGTTTATTGATGAACACCAAAAAAAAAAAAAATTATGAGGATTGGTTTGACTAAATCAGACAGAAACTTTGGAATATTAATGGTTTAAAGATTGAAACCGTAAAATTGTATACCTTTTTAAGAAATACATTTGATAACATATTGTCTTTTAAACAGCACTTTCTTAACCTAAAAGCGAAAGCTACGGAGCTGTCTTTGGCTTTTAGAAAGCTGCGAGACACACTGGTATGTCCGAACCATGAACACTTACTGAAGTAAGGAAAGCAAAGTTGATTCCATCCCTTGCCTATGGGTCAGTTATTTTCCAAGGAAAAGACTCAAAAATTCTTAACAAACTTCAGGTAAAAGTCTTCAAATCGGTTTTCAGGGTTCCAAAGAACATAGGGCACGCCAATTTCAGATTGACAAGCCTGCAACCTCCACAGACAATCTTTAATATGACAATCTACATTTTTTAAAGCTTTATACTCCTTCTTTTGTTCAGACCCCCGCACACTTGCACATTTTTGCTGGCAGGAAATTATTGAATATGAGGGTTGGAGATCTTATTTAACAAAGAGCCTAAATAACTTTAAGTCCCAGCCTTTTGAAGATGGAGCTAGAAAGAAAGCTGTGTTCAGCCAGACACTTTACCAGTCAGCTAATTTCCTGACGGTTCTATTGGACAAGGTTGAGCTTGCAAAAAAAAGCCACGCATGGTCGGTTATTAATTCATTCACTTAATTGGAGCCAGAATTTGATCTCATTTCACTTCTAAAATTACTTATATGAGTCAAATTTTTGCTGCTACGATTTGGGAGATATCCCACAAAGGATGGAAACCCCCCCAGCGGTACAAACTTGGCACTCGAATAATTATAGGTTATGCAGCTCTCTTAATGAATCACTATTGCATATTGTATCCATTTGTCCTCAACTACTAGAAGAGAGGAAAGCTCTATTAAAATCTATCCTTAAAGAAAACGGTGTGAGGAAATTTCGTCAAACAATTACTACTTGCCTCTCCGGGTAATCGGCTCAGTTGACCACACAATTTGTAAAGTTTATTCTCATTGCAGAAAAAAGTTAACCTTAGATAGTGCCACCTGATGTTAGGGGCTTGTGATAACCAATAATAGGTCTGCTAAACAATGCTGTTCTAAGATGTTATTGTCAATTATACCTTCATAAACAACTCTGAAAGGGTTTCCACAGTGGCACTTTAAGTAATTCTTAGAATACTTTGAGAAAGTCTCCATTTAAAAGGAACGATACAGTGGCACTTTACCTATGTTTTTATTTTCTATCATGACTTTTTTGCCTTCGAATTTTAAAATACGGGACAGTGTAGGTAATCTTCTATATAATTCCGTAGAAATTGTAACTATTAGTTTTAATAATGTAGCGTTGTCTTTTGTGAATCGTGTGAAATTTCTGATTTATAATATTAGAAATAGACTGTCAACCGGAGAAGGTTGGCATCCTTGTAACGTTTATATATAAAGGCACTTTGCAATGGCACTTTAAATTAGGATCTAGAGAAAAAAATTCTCAAAATTCTGCTTAATTATGGTGTGATTTCTGAATTGAAACATATCCATCCTTGATATTATTTTATACTTTGTAAAGTTTTGTTGTGTCTATATACAGTTTATTGTTTTTTCTATATACTTCTTGTTTGTAATGATTTTTATTAATCAACAATAAAGTATTTCATTCATTCCTCCGCTGTAAAAATGTGGTGTGGCCATGTTGCGTTTTTGGCAGTTTTCTGTCATGTGCACAAGGCCTACCCACATAAGTCAGGTATCATTTTTATCTGAAAACTTTGGGGAATGCGAGGTGGGTGGAATTCTGGGACCCATGCGGATTCCAGTACTTTTCATCACATAAATGTGGTTCTTTTTACAAAGTTTGAGGTTTGCAAGGGATTCTTGGTAGCAGCACCTGGTAAGAGCAACACAAGTCACCCCTTCCTAGATTCCTCAGGGTGTCTAGTTTAAAAAAATGTATAGGTTTGCTATGTTTACCCAGGTGCTGGCAGAGCTAGGGTTCAAAATCCACAGCTAGGCACTTTACGAAATAAGGGTCAGTTTTCACTGTAGAAATGTGGTGTGTCTATGTTGTGATTTGGGCCGTTTCCTGTCGTGGTCAGTAGGCCTACCCACACAAGTGAGGTACCATTATTAATGGAAGGCCTTGGGGAATGCGGGGAGGTTGGAAGTTGGTGGATCCACGCAGATTCCAGAGCTTTCCATCACAAAAATGTGAGGAAAATGTGTTTGTTTTTTTTACAAAGTTTGAGGTTGGCAGGGGATTCTGGGTAACAGAACTTGGTGAGAGCCACACAAGTTACCCTCTCCTAGATTCCACTTGGTGTCTAGTTTTAAAAAATGTATAGGTTTGCTATGTTTCCCTAGTTGCGGTAGAGCTAGGTTTCAAAATCCACAACTAGGCACTTTGCAAAAAAAGGGTCCGTTTTCACTGTAAAAATTTGATGTGTCTACGTTGGGTTTTGGGCTGTTTCCTGTCATGGGCACTAGGCCTATCCACACAATTGAGGTACCATTTTTATTGGAAGACTTTGTGGAATGCGGGGCGGGTGGAATTTTGTGGATCCAGACAGATTCTAGAATTTTCCATCAAAGAAATGTGAGGAAAATGTGATTCTTATTATAAAGTTTGAGGTATGCAAGGGATTCTGGGTAGCAGAACCTGGTGAGAGCCACACAAGTCACACCTTCCTGAATTCCTCTGGATGTCTAGTTTAAAAAATGTATAGGTTTGCTATGTTTCCCCAGGTGCCGGCAGAGCTTGAGTTCAAAATCCACAGCTTGGCACTTTGCGAAATAAGGGTCAGTTTTCACTGAAAAAATGTGGTGTGTCTATGTTCGATTTGGGCCATTTCCTGCTGCGGGCAGTATGCCTATCCACACAATTGAGGTACCATTTTTATAAGAAGACCTTGGGAAATGCATGGAGGATAGAATTTTGTGGATCCATGCAGATTCCAGAACTTTCCATCACAGAAATGTGAGGAAAATTGTTTTTTTTTACAAGGGATTCTGGGTAACAGTACATTGTGAGAGCCACTTAAAGTCACCCCATCCTGGATTCCTCTGGGAGTTTAGTTTTCAAAAATGGCAGTTTTTTTCGACACATTTTCGATTTTTCTTATTTTCAACTGTTAGTTTCTTGAAAGAAAAACTCGAAGCATCTAATCAAATGACCCCTTGCTGAATTCAGAATTTTCTCTACTTTTCAGAAATTTAAATGTATAGCTTTCCGGGATCCATTATTGCTTTCACACCAATTTCTACAACTAACTAGAAAGAGGTTAAAAGCACAAAAAATTGCAAAAATTGGCTATGTCCCAGTAAAATGCCAAAACTGGGTGAAAATTGTTAGTTTTCTGACAAAAGTCTGCTTGTCCCTGAAAGCTGGAAAGATGGTGATTTAGGCACCACAAACCTATTGTTGATACCATTTGCAGGGGAAAAGCCAAATACTTTATTCTGCAGCACTTTTCCCCATTTTTCAAGAATCCACAAACCCTGGGTACCTTTAAAATCCCTATGATGTTGGAAGAAAAGGGTGCAAATTGTTGTGGATAACTTATGTGGCCGAAAAGTTACAGGGCCTAAGTGTGAACTACCCCAAATAGCCCCAAAAAATGATTCGCATGGGGGAAGACCTAGCAGCGAAAGGGTTAAGAATCCTTATTTTAAAGGTGCAAAGATTGCAGAGTAATATTGTGTGTCTCTTAAGTCCCTAGACACTGAGTAGGCACACATATGTAAAGTGATTTGGTTGATATCAGATGTGAAAATAGATTTTTAGATTTAGTGGACGATAGATGGAAAGACATAAAATCTTAAACTGATAAGGATCTCAAAAATCACAAGTGTGGTAGTGAAGAAATTGAAGATCAGATAAAAAGAAATATAACTGCTTTAGTTTTAGATTGGAAACACAAAAGAAAATTGTGTATTCATGTTGATCAGAGTTACATAGATCCATTGTTTCTAGGTGAAAGCAAGTGTGAACATAAGTTTCAAGCAAGAGGGAAATGTTCCCATTTTCTGGAAGGACAGGAACTTGTGATTTCTGGAGTTTATTTTAGTTGTGGACAAAATGCATATTTTAAAGTGTCACATGGATTGCAAGGTACCTGTTATCGTGGCATAGTTTTCCTGATGATTTATCATTTGAAACATTTTAATGATCCAATATGGGATGAGAAATCTTCAACCAAATGAGGTGTCAGGCTCAACCTAATTCTATCACTTCTCATCGCATCTGAAGGTGCTGAACTGGCTTCCTCTTGAAGCCAGAATCCAACTCAAGCCGGCGATGTATCATCCACAAACCGCTACACACAAAAATCCCCTGCATACCTCACCCAGAAAATCATGGTTTCTGGAGGAGCTAGAAACTGCTGGTCTGCTACAGACTTTGTGCTCCAGCCACCCCGCTTCTTAAAGGAAAAAACGTACAATCGTGTTTTCTGTGGGGCTACACCAAGAATCTGGAACTCGCTGCCATCTTTCATCAGAAGAATGATCTCTCTGTCAATATTTAAAAAGGAAGCCTAAACCTTTCTAATAGGCAAGTTTTTCCCGAAAATCATGCATTGCACACACCGCTCAGTGCTTTGCTTATTTTTGTTGCTGCTAGCGTTTGGACTGACTGGCTGCTATCCATTCCACAAATGCAATTACTGGATTTCCCAGAATTAATGATCTGAATATTGTCACTCAGTCAAATCAAGCTTTATTCGACAGTAAAATATCATAAAAGCATATCACAATAAAACCCTAAGTCACAAATGTCTTCAAAATGGATTAATTCAATTAAAGAAACTATTTTAAAACAAGTTAAAAAACATTAAAAGTTGTTCATATAATATTGGTAGAAGTTGATGAAGAAGAGTATCAGACACTTTACATGTTGCGGCTAAGATGTCAAAGGCCTACATGATCCGTTTTGCTGCTAGATGTGTAGTTCTAATTATCCACATCCATCCTAAAAATGTTGCCGTTGGAATAGCATACAAAGGAGAAGAGTCTCAACATTGTATACACCCTGTTATTCCCCAAATGTTTCACTTCCTTCTACCCCTACTCATGTTTTTTTCTTTGACTATTTCATACTTGTATATAATGTGTTATCCCAGTAAAGCGCTCTGATACCCGAACAGGTTATGTTCGCTCTCTATAAAACACTAAATAAATAAATAAATGAGTGCAGCAGAAGTCGTAAGAGATATTTTTGGTGGCCATAATCATGTCCGTAAGTGTGATTTTGAATGACCTGAAATTTAGAAGCTGCCTACAAAAGTGTACAAATTGGCTACTAGTATTTAAAATTTCTTGTTAATTATAAATACTGAGATGATTGCGATCAGGTTCATGGTCTTGCAGAACTGACTTGCGTTAGACCTTTTGCTTGTAAAAAGAGGGCAAAGTCTGCCAGCTGTTGAGACTTCAGCAATGCTTTACTTATATTACAGATGAAAGTAAAGACCTGGAGGGATATAATAAGAATATATCGGAGTTGACAAAGGATTTGATAGAGTTGGAAAAGACAGGTGCTTGCAAAGCTTTTGGAAATGGGTTTGTTTCAATAGGGAGATGGTTTGGAAACTTGGGAAGTAGAATGTTTGGTGCCATTTTGAAACCCCTTTTGATAATCATCCTTTGTGCAATATTCTTATATTTGATCTTTAAGGGATATCAGCATGCACAACTGAGACTGGGAGTGAAGAGAAAGAGAGCAGATGTAAGAGTTAGAAGGTCACAGCAGATATTATGATGACATGAATCAAAGTCAAAGTCAAAGATTTGCTTTATTCGGTTAAAATTTAAAACCATCAAAGCACAAGACAATATTTCATGATGTAAATAATCACATTACAAACAACAGAAAATATTAATAACATATTACAAATAAACAAATACTGTCAATAAAGCATAAGCCAAATATATTACATAGCACCATCAAAAAGGAGCATTTGGCGTACAAATATGCAGGTTAAAAAGTTTGTCCCACTTTGAGTTCTCCATTTAAAATCCAATAATTTCAGCTAAATCAGCAAACCATAAATTGTCTATTTAAAAAATCACTACAGATAAAAAGGTTGAGGACGGTAACTAAAGTGGCTGTACTTTGTTTCTTCGCCTGATAGCCCCTGTGATATAACTAGCTACCCCAAAACACACCACTGAGAACCCAAGCATTTGCAAGTAGGCCATCACTGGTCTGACTTGCTCAAAGTTACACCCCCTTAACAATGGCAAAATAAATTTCTTACGTAATGAAACATAAAAGTCGCAGTAAAAAACATATGTAAGGTATTCTGCTCAGGAAAGTTATCACAGGGACAAAGCCCCAAAGCCCCTTCTTTGGAAAAACCTTTCGGGAATGATAATAACCATGGGAGCATATTATACTTGAACCTCAATAAAACAAACAGATGGTAAGGCTTGTTTATATAGGTCAAGTATGGCTGGATTTCTCTCCCTATACTCAGCATTACGAAACTCCTGACTGAGGGTTTTACCAATTCCCCTTCCTCCCTCATTAACATTGCCCTGTTCAGGAACTGAGACTTTACGGCCTTAATTGCCGTCATGCCTAGTGGACTGGGGTTCGTGAACAGATCAGGGTTGCCTAGTGAATCCATTTGAGTTTTAATATAACGGATCCACTGGATAGCAAGGGCTCTGTTTAGAGACATACAGTCTTGAATAATCAATTGGTTTAGGTTTGGTGGCTGCTGGGCCCAAATTCTCACCCAACCTGTTAAAGGGGCAACCGCGATCTGATCTGAAATATAGCCAGCCCCAAGATCCTCATGAATATTAAGAGTAGCAGCAGATGAAGGGAGCGACAACAACTTTCGTAAAAAGACATTTTCTGCTGTTTGGATTTCGCTGGCATCTGTGTAACCCCATACCTTGCTCCCATATAGCACCATTGGGACACACTTTGCATTATACATTTTCATGAGTGCCAGGAGTGGTTTACAACCTAATCGCTTTGCAAACCCTAACAAAGCCCCCGACGCCCTGGCAAGGGTATACTTTCTATGGGCGCACTGCGTGACCCATGACCTTTAATCGTCTAAAAGAATCCCTAAGTATGAGAAGGCTGGGACTTTAATGAGCTCCTGCCCTTTGCAGAAAAATGTAGCCTTTTTTTCCCGTCCCCCACCTATTGACATAGAGTGTGACTTTTTAAAATTGGTTATCAAGTCTAGAAAATCCATAAAATTAATAAAACAATCTAAAAGCGATTGTAACCTTCTTGCCGTTCTTGCCACTAAAACTGCATCGTCTGCATATAACAATGCGGGGATCATTTTTGAGCCAGCTCTTGGGATGTCCTTGCAAGATGAAATTAATGTGTCTCCCAAGTTGTTAATGTAAAGCGTAAACATTAAGGGTGCAAGGATGCATCCTTGCCTTACCCCTCGCTTAACTGGCCAAGCATCTGTCAGACTCCCATTCTCATTCTAACGGACCACTGCCGTAGTATTCTCATGGATATCAGCCAGAAAAGATATCAATACAGGGTCCAGCCCCATGCCATATAGGGAATCCCAGAGCTTTTCCCTGTTCACAAGGTCGAAAGCAGTGGACAAATCCATAAAAGCTAGATGTATGTCCCCCTGCTTTGCGACCATGTACTTCCCTATGACCAGATGTAAATTAAGGCATTGGCCCGTTGTACCCCTTCCCTGTCTGAATCCATACTGTAGGTCCGAGACAACGGAGGTTTTATCCAGCCAATCTGTCAAGCGGGCTAGTACGGCTTTTCCCATAATCTTTGCAGCTGAATCCAAGAGAGAGATAGGCCTATAACAAGCCGGTACTTCTCTTGAGCCCTTTGTAAATATTGGGACTATAACTGCTTTACCCCAAGACGTTGGGAGACCAGCTTTAGAGGCTTCATTAAAAACAGACGTTAAAATCTTTGCCCGGGGGCGGAGCTTGCCGGCAACCGTGATGGCCGCCTGAACCTTCAGCTCCGCCACGCCAACAAGCAAATCCTGCACTATCCTGCACTAGAGCACACCAAAAACAGACCCTGTGGCCACCCGCGCACCGAGGACCACCGGAGAATACAGCGGAGCCGCCTCCCCCGGACTTCGGAGACCCGCATATCGGGAATGCGGCGGCTGTCGATCGCGCCCGGGAGGGCCCAGAAGCCACGGCCTAAAGTCTGAGCGGAGGCCAGGGTGCGTCACGCGACGTGCGGACACCGCTGGACCCACCGTCGATGGGAGGGGAGGCGGGACGTCTGCTCCGATAGATGCCGCTGGGGAGGTGTGAGTCTCTTGCGAGACACCTCCGGTAGCGATGCTGCCCCCCCGCCCCCTCCCCGCCATCCAGTGGCACTAAACGAAGTTGCAGCGGTGCGGTGCTTGGCTGCCTGGGAGGTGAGGGAAGGCCTTCACGTGTGCGGCCGAACTCGGAGACAAATCACCAATTCCCTCATCACAAACAGAAGCCCCCTGGATGCCCCAGGGCCCACAGAAGTTTGCTGGCAGAAGAGAAGGGCCCTAATAATACGGCAAAAGCCCCCCCCTGCCCCCCTCACACTAAATACTTGAAGTGCTCCTGTGCTTGGCAGAGCCCCCCCCTCATTGCACGCTACTCAGGCAGACAACGTGCAGTGTGTTGGTGGACAGGGGGTCACAGACTACTGACGGAACTCGGGCTCCCACACTGCGCCTCGAACCACAGAAACAGCGGGGAGACTGAGGGACTGTCACGACCGAGAGGAGTTTGCTGACACCGACTTGGAGGCCGAGGGACCTGAAGGACCGCGGCCTGAGGAACGTGGCGACCTTGGTGGTGGAGGGCTGGTGATGCAATCTCTTCACGGCGACGGCAAGTCGCACTGACTGGCACCGCACTGAGTGAAACGAGGACAGCGCCCACACTACACGCAGGGAAGCTGATAGACATTGCGCCTCGTGGGTGACAGATGGCGGATCTCGACTAGTGGTTGCGTGGTCTCCCCACGGTGCGGAGGACTCCTCGGAAAATTGGTGAAAGGGGATAAAACTCAGAGTAAACTGCCATTCTCACAGAGGAACTCGCAACTGCAGGGGACCTCTACTGTGGACAGTGCACACACGCAAGCTGAGGAAGAGCAGGCTATGGGGTCAGATATAAAGACCATGCTAGTGGCGATGGAAAAGGGCCTGCAGACCAGTATGTCAGCATTGGGAACGAAGATCGATGCATTGACTTATCGCATGGATCGTATGGCGGAACGCCTATATAAGCATGCTGAGCGGATTGACATGTCGGAGAGGAGGATAGGGGAGGTGGAGGAAGCTCAGATGGAACTTGACACAGGTCACAAGAAACTCAAGAAGGTCATGCAGGCGCTGCAGGATAAGACAGAAGACTTGGAGGCCCGCTTGAGACGCTGCAATCTACGCATCACGGGCCTGCCAGAATCCACGCAGACGGGCACTATGGAAACATTTGTGGAAATACTCCTCACCAAACTCCTCGGTGACGGGGTGTTCTCTACTATGTTTGTGGTAGAACGGGCGCATCGCTCCCTGGGCCCTCGCCCGCGCCCAGGGACTCCACCTCGCCCCATAATTGCTAAACTCCTTAATTACCGGGACAGAGACACCGCCCTGAGGTTAGCTAGAGCTAAATCGCCACTACAATATGAGGGCTCTGAGATCTCCCTCTACCCCGGACTTCACAGCAAAAGTCCAGGAGGCGCGTAAGCTCTTCATTCCTCACAAGAAGCAACTCAGAGATCTTGGCTTGGATTATGCGATGTTATATCCAGCAAAACTTCGCGTCAACTGGCAGGGTCACTCCCACATCTTCACAGATCCACGGGCGCTCCAACAGACGTTGAAAGGCTGGATTAAGGAGCAGAAAAGCCGCCCTGCTGGATCGCAGGAGGAAGGGGTCGGAAGCAGCCGGCTTAGCGACCAAGAGTGACCTGATCCGGCGGAATGTACGGTAGGACTCGCCAATGGCGAGGGGGGGAAAATAGTGAATATGCATATTCCTCCCGAGTAGTGGAGACGTAAGCAAATACAAGCAACGGGTCGCGCAAGACGCTATAGACTGCAGAATGACCAAAGACTCTGAAGACACTAGCGGGTGGGGCGGGAGCCCGTAAAATATGTGGACCTCGCCTTTGGCCCTGTTTCCGGCCCACTCAGCGCCTCATGAAAATCCACGGGGAGGCGAACGGTCGGGGGGGGAGGGGTCGGAGATGTGGAAGTCACTTAGTAAAGAACAATGTTTGTGTTGTGTTCTAATGTTATATACTGCTAGGCGTGGCAGCAGCGGAGCAGGGCATAGCGAGTGCAGAGACCAAGGAAGGAGTAAATAGGCTGCACGGTGACCTTGGCCCCTGCGCGCAACGCACTGCGGGGATCTCTTTGTCGAATCTGAGAGTAGGGAAAATGGGGAGGGCGGGGTGGACGTGGGACCGGCATGACCAGGTTGGGCGAGGTCTGCTGTGGGATGGGGAAGGCAATGTATTGAGGTTTACAGTTCAGAGGGGGGGCGGGAGGGAGGCTGTTTATATTTTGCATGCACACACTGCCAGACCTGGTCACACACAATGCCACAATATGTCAGATTTACACAATAGGTATAGATGACGAACCCAACTGATGTGACATTGAATGATAAAACAGCAGATCTTAGAGCCCTCACATGGAATGTGAGGGGGCTTAATGACTACCGCAAACTGAGGAAAGTAATGTGTGTAAAACCTGCAGAGACAGAGGATCGATTTAGCTCTCCTACAGTAGACGCATCTGCCTCTGACCAGTAGAATGCTACTTGGTACGGGACTGGCGGGTAATGCAGTTGCAGATGGCTACACTACTCATTCCAGGGGTGTTTTGATATGGCTCAACCCTAAATCGAAATTGTCCTTGACGCTACTCCAGACAGACCCAGAAGGTCGGTTTGCAATAGCTCGATGCAAAGGGATGGGGTCTGATTTTTTAGTTGTGAATGTCTATGGCCCTAACTATGACTCCCCGGATTTCTATAGGAAATTGGCGCACGCTGCCCGCACACACACTCCCGCTCATATGATTTGGGGGGGAGACTTCAACTTAGTGTTAAACCCGGAACTAGACAGGTCGGCGGGACGACCGCGCTGGTGCTCAAACACTGGCTACAGAACTATTTACCCGTGACCTCACAGATGTTTGGAGGGACAGACATGCATCACAGGGAGGTTGTACACACTACTCTGCTTACCACAATATTCACACTAGAATTGACTACTGGCTGGCGTCCGCAGCTGTGACAGAGCGGGTTAGGGCATGCGAGGTACTGGCTCGCACTCTCTCAGATCATTCGCCGCTCCTCTTGGTGCTGGCCACTCCTCGGAAAGTGATCCCACCGTTCACATGGCGCTTCCCACCATACTCACTGTTAGACGACACATTTCGGGGCGAACTTGCAGAGGAGATAGATGTATTCTTTGAAAAGAACATAGGCTCCGTTGACAATTTTCAAACCGTATGGGAGGCCTTCAAGGTGTTCATAAGAGGAGTGGTGATGTCAAAACACTTGAGTGTGCTCAAATCTATCAGACAACGACTATCGCTGCTGGAACGGTGGTTAAGATCTCTGGAGAGACGGCAGCAGAGCGGCGCCGATCCAGCGGTAGTTGAGGAAATCAATACACTGATTACTGAGTATAATGAAGAGGCAGACAGGGAAGTGCAGCATATGGGGAAGTACGCTACGGCCAGGACGTATGGTGAAGGGGAGCGCCCACGTTCACTGCTGGCCAAAATTCTGAAAGGTACTAGAGGTAAAATGCGAATCACTGAATTGCGCACCGTGGTCGGAGGCGTGATCACAGATGATTCGGAGATTGCACGCGAGTTTCGTAGCTACTACTCTGATCTGTACACCTCCAAAGGCTGCGATCTTGCGGTTGAGACTGCGGACTACTTGTAGTATATAGCCTTGCCCGTGCTCTCCAACGCGCATCGTGAGTTCCTCATGCAGCCAATAAGCAGCGATGAGATACTTGAGGCGCTGGCGAGTATGCGAGCTGACAGTGCACCCGGCGCTGACGGGCTCACGGTGGGCTTCTAAAAAGCATTCCAGGAGAAATTAGTGCCGCATCTATCCACCCTCTATGACGACATCTGCGTGAACGGCAGTATGCCGCACTCCATGCGAGAAGCCCTGTTAAATGCGATACCCAAACCTGGTAAACTCCATGACGAGTGCAGCTCATATAGGCCCCTGTCCATACTTAATGTAGACGCCAAAATTTATGCGAAGATACTTGCGACGCGGCTGGCGCTCCTTGCCCCCAAATTGGTTGCACCGGAGCATGCAGGCTTTATCCCTAGCCGGAATCTCACCTACAATATTCGCATGATTCTGGGCACCATGCAGCACGTTAGGCAAGATGTGAAAGCCATTGCAGTATTCCTGGACATGGAGAAGGCGTTCGATTCTGTTAAGTGGCCGTTCATGACTCAAGTATTACGGCGTTTTGGTTTGGGAGAACCGTTCCTACAAATGATCGGTGCACTATATTATCACCCGACGGCTAGACTCCACATTGGTGACCTAGTTACGGATGCTTTCCCGGTAAGCAGGGGAACTCGACAGGGCTGCCCATTATCTCCGCTCCTTTATGCGCTGGTGGCGGAGCCTCTCGCCTGCGTGCTTCGCGAGTACCACTATAATGAAGGAGTCAGTTTTCCATCGTATGAGATTGTAGTCTCAATGTACGCTGATGACACGCTCCTCTACGTCAGAGATCCGGAGAACAAGCTATCATCCATGCTGAGGGAGGTGGTGCGCTTCGGGGTGCTCTCTGGCCTACGAGTGAATTGGTCAATGTCAATTGCATACCCTCTGACCCCAGCGACTAGGGAGTTCGACATGGAATTCCCGCTTCGTTGGACCCAAGATCCGGTTAGATACTTGGGTGTTAACCTGCACACGGATTCGGAAACGCTTATACATGAGAACTATGGAGTAGCATACAGCAAGCTGGAGGACGATGTGGAAAAGTGGTGCAGACTGCCACTGACCCTAATGGGACGTATAGCGATCATGAAAATGGTGGTCTTGCCAAGATTTCTATTTCTGTTCAGCGCTATACCTATGGTTCTATCGAGGGTCTTCTTTAGGTCCATGACACAACTCATGATAAAACTGGCATGGGTTGGCAAACAGCCTAGAGCGAAGTGGGCCCTCCTAATGCTTCCGTACGACAGGGGTGGACTAGGCGCCCCGGATCTGGAGTTGTACTACAGAGTCGTGCAGGCAGCACACCTACACACGTGGATACATGGAGACACGCTCATCCCCAATGTTCGTATTGAGCGCGTCTTTGCGGCCCCTGACCCATTGCCAGCCACGATCTTCCGACCGTTGGATCGCAGAACAGGCATATTGGACTCCATAACGGCCACGAATCACGCCTGGCATTTCCTCCTGCAGGCCCGGCACTGTACACTCTTTTACACCCCATGCATGCCTGTAGAGTGGGCTCTCTGGTTAGCGCCTGCACTTGAAAAAGGAGTGGTACAGGCGTTGCATGAAATGGGAATCCACAAGGCAGGAGATCTGTTCTCAGAAGGGAAAGTGAAGACAGGGGATCAAGCTATGACGAGCAATGTGGGCGCCACTTTATTGCACCGTTTCCAATATCACAGAGTGCGCAGCGCATTGCTGGGCCTTGTCGGCCCGGACCTAGTGGAGCCACCTGAAATACCGGAGCTCACGTATGTTATTCGAACAGATACTCCACGCAAGTTGATCACAAACTCATACCAGATCTCTCTGTCGTACGGGGAGGAGCAGCCCGTAAAAGCTAGAATGGCCTAGCAACATGACCTCCAGGTCACAATAGATGAGGGTATGTGGAAATACTGCTGTGCGAATACAAAAAAATTGTAACTAAACGGAAGACACAGGTCGATACACGTCAAGTTCATCCAAAGGATATACTACATGCCAGAGAGGCTTCACAGATATGGCCTGAGACAGACGGCGGAGTGTGAGAGATGTCACGCGCTCTCAGCGGTCTTCATGCACCTGGCATGGTGGTGCCCGGGGGTCCAGAAGTTCTGGGATAGTATATTCTCTGAACTAAACAAGATTCTGGGATTGGAGCTGGCCCCGGACCCGGCACTGGCCCTGCTTGGTTATTCCAGAAAACTGCCAGTGGCGGTAAGGCGACTTGTGGACCTGGGACTGTTAATGGCTAGAATTGTTGTTGCCCTCTGTTGGATGAGAGGACCTTTGCCTACGGCCAAGAGATGGGCGCACGATATGCTGTATTGCTGCACTCAATCTGAACATTACAGCGAATTGCTGCCCCCTACGAGCCGACTGAAGAGCTTCTGGAGCTTATACTCCACGCACTTGAGGGTTGGAGACTCGCGACTCACGGAGGATGAGGGCACGGAGTTAGAGAATGAGCTTTCAGACGCTACACAGCTAGCAGAGGTGCGATAGCAGCGCAGTATAGTGAGTACTCATGCACAGGGACGCGGGAGGAGGTGGCGATTAGATTAGGTAGGTAGGGTAATGGAAATGCTGAGAGTAGATCAAGCAGTAACACAATGAGTCATATCGGGGGGACCTCTACACACAGTGAGTGAGTTCTTATTGGAGAGGGAGGAAACGGACTGCATTAGGCACACATCTAGCCACCTGGTGTCAGGAGGGTTTAAGATACATGACATACACTTACCGTGGTTAAGTTTAGGGCTGACCTGGCTAGGAGTGCATAAAAAGGTTTTTGCGGGGGGAGGGTGAATTGGGGTTATTTTTTGGGGTTCTTTTTTCCAATGTTCTTGAACATACACTGATATATACTATGCAGATATTTGTCCGACTGTGAAAGGGCAGGGGCTGATACCAAGTGGGAGTTATTGCCATTGGGTGGGAACAATAAAACATTCCAAGATGTGGACAACTACACTTAGGGGCACAAGTAATAAATGCGATACGCCGCCGGACCCCAGGGTTGTCGGCTACAAGGCTGTGTAAATTACTGGTTGCGGTCCTCTGGCAATTGACTCCATTGCTGCCGGCCTCCGGGTTGTAGGGCACGAGCTGTGTTTATCTGCAGATATAAGCAATAAAGGTTTTTGGAAACAAAAAAAAAATTAAAAAATAAATAATAATAATCTTTGCCCATAAACTGGGGTCGGCCCTATATAAATCAGCCGGTACCCCATCCGGGCCCGGTGCTTTCCCCTTTGATGTACACACAATCGCCTCCATTACTTCTTCCTCTGTAACAGTAATTTTTGGGGCCTGTATAGATTCCCCGTGAGGAATGAAGGGTGACTGACTGATCTCAGAGTATAGGCCACTAAAGTGTTTCACCCACCTTTCTGGGAGAATGAGACAATCTTTAATTGTATTATCTGTCTCATCAAATAATGGACTATTAATCACTTTCCAGAAATGGGTGCTACTTGTCAGAACACTCGCTTTGATCAGTTCATCCCATGCCATTTCTTTTAGCTGTTTTTTTTTAACTTTGATTGCTTTTTTATAATCCCTTCTGGCCTCTACAATCTTACTTGTGCCCCTACCAGACTCTCTCAACACCTCCAAAAGTGCCGTAGGTGCAGTAATACAAGCTTGGTCAAACCAGTTTTTAAATTTTTTGGGCCTTGGTTTACCTCGCCGAGTCAAATTTACCACTACCTGTTTTGTAATGCGGTCAAAAGCACCAAGGATTACCATTGGCTCAGAGTCCGCATTTAGACATAAGCTCAAATCCTCAGAATTACCATTATACAAGATATCTAAGACGTCAGCTGGGGTAATTGCCTCCCATCTCAACCTACGACCCTGACATATGGTGGCTATATTAGAATTTGAAATAAGGGCCAATGGTGGCTCACTTTTAAGGGCCTTAATTTTAATATCCATCATTAGGGGATTATGGTCACTCAGACCGTTCTGTGTAACACAAAAAGAGCCTATTAAATCCATCTAAGGGCATGATACTAAGATATAATCAATGATACTTTAGTGACCTTGGCCTATATAGGTTGGGACAGGGCACAGGGTTTCTACTTGTGATGGGCAGAACAAATAATGGGCAGATAAAAGACTCTCCAGACACGTCCCGCTCTTCGTGTGCTCAAAATGGGTAACCCCCTGCGGGCCGTATTTGTGCTTAATACCTTGTAAACAATTAAGATGACAGACAGGAATATTAAAATGGCCAAGAATTAAAAGATGGTAAGACATATCATTATTTACATCATAATCATCCAAAAAAACAGCTAATGCTCTTAAGTGGTCCAATTCATCTCTCCTAGTAAAGGAATTATAAAAATTTACCATTAACATTGCAGGTAGATTTTCACCAACAAGTTTAACAGCTAAAATATTTGGGGAACTTGTCGCTACCAGCTCTGGTCTGTACAATAATTTGAGGCTGAATAATAACAAGAGACCCCCCCTCGATCTCCCCATTACAGATGGTTCAGCATTTTTGCTAAAGAAAGATAACCATCAAAATGGTAAGGCTCTCTAGCGTCCCAGGTTTCCTGCAAAGCAATAATATGGTGCGTTGACAGAATGGCCTCCCAGTTTATATCCCCTCTTTTCGACCGCAGTCCGGCAATATTCCATGATAGGATCTCTATCTTATTCTCAAATACAGTATGCCCTGTGTGTTTTGTTTCCAAGGCTACTATGTTAACTGGGTTTGGTGGTGCCAGCTGGCGGACGACCTCTTCTTCAATGTCAGGCACCATGGCCAGGGGCTTCCCCTCTGCCAAATGCCCCGCTGCTGGCTGCCGTACCACAATGACGTCCCTATCCTGCAGTCAACCCTGTTCATCTAAATTGGACAGAGCCTCAAAACTGTTTAAAACTGGAATAGACGGAGTAATCCCCCCTTGTAGTCTTGCAGTGGGCCTATAAAAGTAGCCCAATGGTAAAGCTGCAATACAAGTAGTAATTGAGGAATCATCTCGTGCTTCAAGGGTTGTTTGGGCAAATTCTGGTCTTCTAAAATTAACAATAACACAATCCACCCTTATCATTTTCTGTGAATTGCCAATCCATGCCACTCTGCGCACCATCAAGATGTCATTCGATAGGAATGGACTAAAGCCTTTATGTTTAGTGAGCCAATCCACAGATTTATCTTTTAGCTGGGACCACGTTTCAGCTTGGTCTGATCTCAATGGAGGAACGCCTGCCAAGACTACAACCAGGGGGCCCTCGGCTGGCGGTAAATCAATAACTGATCTTATGGGGTTGTCTGACCTGCCTACAACCTTGCCCTGCTGTGGGGACATTCACCGTCCCGGGCTGGTTACTTGGGGGTTGCAGGGGTTGTACACCCAGAGGATGTTGATGAATTTGCTGTACTATATCTTGCTGTGAGTTACCGGGTAGCAAAGCCTGGCCACCAGAATGCAAACTCCCATCCGCCGCTAAGTGATTGGGAGCACATTTTCTTGCAATCGGATGGCTAGTAGCTATGATGGTTTTTTGCTTGCCCCGAATCTCACCTGTCGCTATGTTCCCTGGCTGGATAGTGGGTACATTTCCTCCCCCTACATCCTGTTGGTCATTGCTATTTCTTACTTCGATTTCCCTTACCAAGCTCGTGACTTTATCCTCAATGGCCTCAAGCTTGGTCCAAAAGGGGGTGATAATAGATGATATCAGTGACTCCATGCACTCCAAGAAGGCCTGGTTACCCCCTGAGTTACATGAATTATTAGCATCAAAATTTGCAACCTGGTACTGGTCCTCCCCAACATCAGCAGTACCTGATGTTTTCTCCTTCTGAATTTTACTTTTCCCTTTGGTCTTTTTCTGAGACCGAGTTGCTAGGCCACCCCTTGTCCGCTTGGTTAAAGGCTCCCCCATGCCTCCACTAGCACTAATACATTCCCGGGCGGGCCTTTTCGGCCTCGTTGACCTGGTGCCACAAGCTTCCCTTTTATCTATATATGACCGAGAGTTGCGCCCAATTCTTGAGTCCATAATTGGACTTAGCACTACTTCCCCCCGTCCCCCTGTAACTGATCAACGGGGCCAGTACTTAAGAGGCTTATGGGTTGAACCGCTATCACTGGTGATTTAGCTAATTGAATACTACCCATTGAAGATCTTTTTTGAGCTGCGTAGACTCCTAGCGACAGCCTTTTTTCTGTTAGCATTATTTCATGCTGGAGCTCCGAACCAGCTCTAACTAAGAAGGCGTCCAAGATGCCTACCACACTTCCTCCCACCCCTGCCTTCTGCCCTACTCTGCTTTGTTTGGACGTCATAGCCCTAAATGAAGAACACGCTCCTTTAGAAACTTTATGATTCACTATGCGTTTTCAAATGGTTTAATCTTACAGATAAGGCTATAGCTGACACGGACACTCACGTCAACAATGCATCCTGTAATATGTCCACTAAGCGCTCCGAGGGTATCCCCCCTCACCACTTGAGAATAACGCGGTCAACAGGGTCTTTAGTTCAATGTCATATGAGAAAAATTCAGCTTACTTTATGTCCAAGTTTATGGGTTAGAGGGGTGCCCCAGCCCAGCCTCTTCTGGCCTCTGATGGCCGCAGACGGCCCCGCCCTTGTGCCGGGCTTAACCCGGTGTGACCCGCGCGTGTTTTTGAGCGCCTCCGGGTGCGGTGTAGGCGGTGGCGGCTTCCGCCGCAAGGGCTCATGGGATTGTAGTCCCCCTGATTGACCGCGCTGCGCTGATGGCCAAGTGCAGCAGTGGTAGAAAGACCAACAGCGGGACAGACAAAGCGCCAGTTCCTGCGACCAGGTAATGCCCCCGATATCTTTTGACACAGAGCTCTCATTATGATGACATGAATCATCTGGAGGAGACTAGAAGAAAGATGTTCAATACCACTGGGTTTCGTTTGGTCTAATCTGATAATGATGCAATTGCAATCTGTGATGGCTTGATCACCAACAGAGGGAGGATATGAGTAGCATAATTTTGGCTCCATCATCCTACGATTGGCTAGGCCACATATATATGTACTTACACTTGGCCTTATGTACTTGTGTGACACAATAATTCTTAAAGAGGCATGGTCGACTGAAGGTATAGAAGTGCATCTATTGTGTGTTTTGATATATATGTGTGTGCATATTAAAATTTTCCTTTTCAGAAACATCTGGATGTGAATATTAATCTTCTATTGGTTAGATTGTAAGGTGGTGTGCTAAAATTCATTTAATGCAGTGCATTCTCCAGGGATTGTTGAGAACGAATCATATGTGTATTACTGCTTCCTTTTCAAAATTGTGAGCTGTTGTAATTTTTTGTTTAAAATGACATGTAATGGTGATTGTGCCACATTTAAGAGTACTGTATGATATAACTTGATTCATTATTAAAGATTTCATTAATTGGATTATATGTAGGCTTTAGTATGAAAATGTTTTTAAAATATTTGTTAAATTAGTATGATTGTGGGCCTTAAGCTTCCAGTCGAGACACTTAATACTAACATGAAAGTTGCTTTTCTGCATCTTTTTCACCTCTTGCAGGTGCAGACCAAAAGCATTTGTTAGTTAGTGGAAAGCACATTGTATTTCAGAGATAAAGAGAGGTGAGGAAGAGCTGACAAGGTCAAATGATTTTAATGAAGAACAAAGGGAGTGTCACCAGTTTGTACTATCAGAGGAAGGGAGAAACCAAGGATGCTTTGGAAGTGGCTAATGGAATATGGTAGTAGTGTTGAAAGCGCCAAGTTCTCTTATGGGAACTGGAAAACATATTACGGTGTGTATGAGTTCATGTTTTTCGAATGTGCTTTGTGCACTTTAATTAGGGAACCCGCCTTGTGTTTAGTCAGATGCCCTTGAGAATTGGAGAGGTACAGACCTCTCTTGACATTTCTGATTGTGTGGCTTCATGCTGTATATGGTTCCTTACTTATAGAACTTGTACAGAGGTTCTGATGCGGATACCTTTCTTGCTGCCTTGCTGCATAGGGTTTCCCCTATCCTTAGGTTTTTGTAGGGTTTAATAGATGCTGAAAATCTTTTCCATGTTTTGGAGAAGGATCAAAACCATCCGAAGAGTCACTAAATTATTTTTCTTATTTTATGTATTGCCACTACTGAGATACTTATATGCTCTTTACTGCTGAGGACCAATATTGTAAGACCCTTTGGTTTCCCTTTGGTTATTCTATACTTTTATACTATGCTTTTGAGATTGAGTTATATTAGTCTGGCTTTCAGTTTGTAATAAACCTTTTAACAACAAGTTACTGACTCGATCTTTCCTTGTGTGATTCTAATGATCACACTGTACTTTAAAATATAGATTGTTGTCAATCCCTCTTCCTCTCAGGCTACAACAAAGGTCTGTGGGCCAACGGTTCTCAGAAGTGTTGGGGCGAGATCCAAAATTGATAAGAAATGCTTACAAGGTAAGCTTTCCATTGCAATCAATTCCCAGTTAATTTACATTCACTGGAAACTGCACTTTCTGAGCGCAATGTTTGCTTGTGAATGATAACACCCATGCAAACAGGCATGCAAAATGCACACAAGGCAGGTAGTTTCAAGAAAAAGTGACAATGAGCTGCACATGAAAAACTGTCAGGTAAAACAAGAGTTCGATTTGTAGAAAGGGCAGTGCTTGAATGTGTAAATAAATTAACTTCAATCATTTTTTAAATACTATATGTCCAGGATGTCAAATCATACAATGGAAGAAGGAACAAACCATAGTTCTGCTGACTATTCAAATCATATTATATTAATAATGCCAGATTGTATTTGCTTCTTTGTACAACGATTCTAAAAAGAAATACAGTTGCAGCAGTGCCATTTTCATTGTGCTTATTTCTAGTTTGTCTATAATTCATCAAACCCTTCAGGCAAGCTCCGACACATGCTCTCAACAAATACAATAAAATGACTTAATTGCTGCAAGAGAATACATAGGAAGTGCCAAATTAAACATGCCTAGGACATCAAATAATAAAGATACAACACTTTTATTTCAGCTGTTTTGACGTTGCTTAGTGGAAGTGCTGTCTGATCCTGTAGCACCCCCTACCATATCTTGAGTCACTCCTTTGTCTTTCTATTTCTTTCTGTCTCTTTGGTTATTTGTATTTCACTCACACCCTTTATTTTTTCATTCACTCATTTCTTCACACTCGCAAAGATGTTTGCTATCGCTTTTTGTGCCTTACCCAACTTTATTTTCTCTTTACTTGAAGTTATATTATGTTATCTTTTTGAGACAACTCTGCCCAAACATTTTCAGAAAAATACCTCAATTAAAATTGATGAGCGAAGAAGAGCTTGGTTTGGAATTTTGTGCAGGGAAGGATTAAAAGAGTGCAAACTATTGAAACAGGTTTGCTTGGGTTTAGGCCTAGCTTTCTTCTCAAAATTGTAAATCGGGGGTCAAGTAACAGTAACGTTCTGCCATGCTGTAGAAACATTCTTTTCTTCTTTACAAAATGCAGGTACTACTTACTTTTCTTTTAATTGATTGTGGCCCCAGTGTCCACACACATCTTCAATTCCAGCTTTCAGGTGATCCATTAACTGTCAAAACAAATGCAAGATAATGTTCAGGTCATTAAGAGTTTTAACTGGAAATCTATGGAGAGTTGACAACCCATATGACTGATTGTGATCACAAATGCAATGTTTATTTAATAAGTCTTGAGATCCTATTAATGTTTACCAAATGGGAGAATGTCGATCAGTGGTAATCAGCTATTGAACACCATTTGCTTACATTTTTCAGAAGGGTGCACAACACTATTGAATAAATTAATGTGGTGGATAGACTTACTACCGAGGACTACAGCGAGTGTCATAACAGGCGATCAGCTTTATTTATGGAGTTAGTGAATGTAGCAATCAATAAGAAACAGAAACATGTTGAGTTTATGAAATCTGGAGCCTCCAATGTAAACCTTTGCACGTTTTTTATCATGTGTGCAGAGGAACATCATTAAAAAGTTGTTGAGTCAAACCTCTCTTATTTTTTATATATTTTTTTTATTTCACTGACACTATGTAACATAATTTAGATGGGGGAGCATGACATAACTATCTTTGCGACTAAATGCTGGAAAGACACTCAATGTGCTATATGGAGAATCAGAGGATGTAGCTTGACACCATTTATGAATGAGGGTGTGTGTTCTGTGTAACAGATGTGTTAGACCTATCAGCCTTAGGGTGGTCTTCTCACATACCTTTTGCCATACTATTCCTGTATTTGCTGAATTAGGTTTTGTTGGCTATAGGGCTCTGTACACTTTACCACTGCTAACTAGTGGCAAAGAGCTTGTGCTCTCTCCTTAGAACATGGTGAAATTGGCTTACACTCAATTGTCACATTGAATTTACTTGTAAGTCCCTAGTAAAAGGATACTACTTGTACCCAGGGCCTGTACATTAAATGCTACTAGTAGCTGTGCAGCACTCATTGTGAAACCCACTTAAGTAGGACTTTAAACATGTACCAGGCCTACCATTGCAGCCTGTGTGCTGTTTTCAACTGCCTTTTAGACCTGGCAAAACAAATATTTTGCCAGATCTAAACCTTATTTTTTTAATATATAGATAAGTAACCCCTTGGGTAAGCACTAAACAGCCCATAGGGAAGGGTGCAGTTTATTTAAAAAGTTGAACATGAACGTTTACATGTCCTGGTGGTGAAAAATTCCTATATTTGTTTATGCTACTTTAAGGCCTATCTCTCCCATAGGATAGCTTTGGGTACCATATTACATTTAATTAGTGATCATTTCCAATTGGGTTCAGGGTGGAATCTCATGTTTGGTCTCTGAAGAATTGTAATTTAAAACCCTCTTTAAGGGTAAAGTTGGATTTTAAGTCATAATTCTGAAATTGTCTCTTTTAGAAAGATTCCATTTTCTGGTCCCACGCAGTTGGTGCCTGCAGCTTGTATCCTGGGCCACATGACTAGATGTAGCTTGCAGTTGGTCTTTTTCTATTGCTCCCAGACAGTGAGACAAATAGGTGTTGGTAGGATGGGACATTCGTCTCTGACTTGATGGGAGGAATGGAGCTGTCACCCACCCCACATGGACATTACAATGACTCAGCACACTCACAAAGGGTTTCATACAAGTCTTTCTGTGTCCCCAGACAACTGGGGCCAGGGCAGGGAGGAAGAAAATTCCAAACACCTGTGGTGTGGAAACTTCTCCTACTTCAAAGCTGGCACCAGGTATAAATATTGGACACTCAGACCCAAGTATACGTACTAATCTGGACCAGTGCAAGACTCAGAAGAACTGCTGTGCTGCTCTGCTGCAAGAAGGACTGCTATTCTGCTACCCTCCTACTCTGCTGCCTAAGTGAGAGGAAAGCAAGTCTATAGTCATAAGTTTATTGTTTCGAGCATTGACATCAATTGCTCAGAGTATTGTATACAATCAATAGGCTGGAAATGCAACAACCCAAAACTCACTTGTTGGAGAATAAAAGATTTTTATTCCACCAAATTCCAACATTAACTTCGAGGTTCATTTAATTTTTGACACTTAATGGTACATAAGGAGGATGCTCTTAAGAACGTGCAAAAGAGAGGTGCTCAAGAATTGAAAAGGGTGAGTGAAAAGAGAAAAATATTGGTGATTATTTTAAAAAAAGGCAGAGAATTATAGATACAGACTGGTTCACTTTGTTTTTTTTTACTTTATTAAATGTCTGATTAATGTCCATTTAGTCACAAAGCCCAAAGCTCATGTCATCATCAGATTCTTCAGACTCTACCTTCTTTTCCTCCTCTTTCTTCTTGTCCTCGGCAGGAGCAGCTGCAGTTGTTGCAGCAACTGCAGCCCCAGCTGCAGGGGCATCTCCACCACCAGCTCCTACATTGCAGATCAGGCTTCCAATGTCAATGTTAGCAAGAGCCTTTGCAAAGAGACCAGGCCAGAAAGGTTCCACCGACACTCCTGCCGCCTTAATCAGGGCATTGATGTTGTCCTCCGTGACAGGCACATCGTCGTTGTGGAGTATAAGAGCAGCATAGATACAAGACAGCTCGGATACAGAGGCCATGGCGTCAAAGTCTGGGTCGCTCTGGGGGGCGGATGGGTGGATTAGAGGGTGCTAGTCGCCGGATTGAAGTACGCTCCAAAACGGCCTTAGCTTATGAAGAAGAACCGAGCACCTTGTAATCCTACAGGAAAGAGCCTGGTTCACTGATTCCAGTCACTTTTTTCTTGGCCACATTTAGTATTCAAACATAGTTTCTTATCACTAATGTAACGAAATACAATTCCATGTGTCGCACGTTTTCACAATTTAGGGATATGTGTGGTCCAAGAGGGGTTATGAGGGCGTCAATGTTTCGACCCGGCTTAATGCTTGGGGTGATTGGGGGCCTCAGCCTGCGGGTCTTCTTCAGGACAGGAGGACAACCTCAGTACCAGTAAGATGTCAAGCTCCTAAATATAAATAGTGATGTGTCAGGGTTGTGCAAGTAAATAAAACATTTAATGAAAAAGACTGTGCTGACAAAGCACTGTCATAGACTCACCCCGTTGTAGATCAGGGCAGTCAGTGTAGTCAATACTTGATGCAGGGCATCGTCAGGTAACTCCAAGGGTTAATCATGAAGCTCACCGAATCCCTCAGTGGTAGCATCCTAATCTGTGTGGGGGTGGGGTGTCATTAAAATCTAGTAACCAGCGCGATCAAGGCTTTCTGTTTCACAAGTCAATAAGGGGCATCTACAACTTACCCCAAAGAGAAGGGAAGGTTCTCTTCTATTACGAGTGCTTTCTGTAGTCACTGCCAGGGTGCAGTATTATCACTGGCTATTTATCAGTGGATTCTCTCGGGATGGCGGCGGCCTCATCTGGGGTGAGAGGAGCTGCCGTTAAAATCAAGACAATATGCTAAACGGGCCTAATAGGAGAGGTGTAAGGGGGGTGCACTTACCCCGACAGGGAGTGTGAATTCCTCTTCTTCAAGCGTGCCCGAGGGGTCACTGCTGAAAGAAATGTCTTTGTTAGAGGAATCTAATTAAGGATGGGGGCCTGCGTTAGGCATTTGTCAAGGGCAGAGGGTCTGTAGAGGGAGGTCTCTTACCTTGGGCAATGCACGTCTTCACTCCGCGTTCAGGATCAATCAAGATCCCCGTGTAGTAGCAAGGACATTGATATACGTCTTGCTGACGTGTGTGCCCGCCGGTATCAGTCCGGTGAACGACAAGTAAAGAAAGACTTCACCGGAGTCTCCGTTAGTGTGTAAAAGCTAGAAGTCATGGACAGTGTCAACAGACATCGGTTAATAATACTACCTAGCAGGCAATATTCAGCATTTAACCAAGTCGATTCAGGTGCAACTCTTTAAATTGAATTGGGTTTAGGACGTCTCAAGGGACATCAGTCATCGTGGTGATTTACGGACAAAATCCAGCAATGAGTGGTACATTTCAGGCACTGTTGTGCATTTAAAATTGCAGTTAGAATGGCAATGTTAAGCATTTAAAGTTGCAGTTACAATGGCATATCGGATATAATGAGTTATAATGCATATAAGACAAATTACATACATGCCGTTAGGAAGTGGCGTTGCAAAATTATTGAAACATCTACAGTGACAGTAATATTGTGTTAAGGCATTTGTATTGATGCATGTTTGGCCATGTACGCACAAGAGGTAAACCGATTAAATTACAGGCTGATTTTACTCAATTGTACAAACATCTACAGAGGTCATAATGTGCGTGTAAAAGCATTCTATTGCGATGTACTTAAGGCGTACCCACGTATATTGAGGCCCTGGTATGTATTGCATCAGTAATTCCCATGGGCTAGGGTAACCCATAATTAATCCTCAGACCAAGCCAAGGTTGCGCGGTCTGGGCACAATCGGTGTCCGGTTAACTTCAGACCCACTTGGTGCCTGTAGAGAGTGTGAATGGATCGGTGGGCAGTCTCCATGAGTACCACCACATGTGGTGCAAACAGTGTAGGAGTCTTGGGTGCAGATAATTCAGTACTGTTTGCAGACATGTGGACGCTCTCACTACCCCAGGCTCGATACGGTGGCCGGTGATTGGCCTAGCCGTTATTCAAGATAGAAACTTGTTTGCTTAATTCCTCATATTCATTGAGTCCATGTCTAATGGTGTCAAACATGTGTATGCAAAGGAATTCACGGATGCTCAGAATGTTATTAAAGTCTCCACCTCTGGGGTTGGGTTTGACCTTTTCTATCACCCACCATCTGATGCTGTCAGGTTTGTGTCCAAATCTGGTGAAATGGGCCACCAAAGGTACCCCCGGGGTCTGATATCTGATGCGGCTGCAATGCTGCAAAATGCAGCACTTAGCTTTCTGGATAGTTTGCCCTATATACATGAAGTTACATGGACAAATGATTGCATATAAGACCCCTGCGGTGTTAAAGTTACTATGCTCCTGTAATTCATATATCAGGTCATTATGTGTGAATCGTGTGGCTTCTTTTACCATCGGACATGCCTTGCACTGCCCACATTTCGTGTGTCCTTTGATTGGTGGAATTCCCCATAAAACCATCTGGCTAATGGTAGGAGTGAATGGTAATAGTGACTTCACTACATGGTCTCTCACGTTTTGTGCTTTTTTGAAAACATGCAATGGTGGTGGTTTATTACCAAGTTCATCTGACACCAAGTGCCAGTGCTCATTGATAATTTTTTTGACTGTGTTGCTCTTAGTAGAGAAGGTGGTGACACACACCAACCTGTCCTCGCTGTCCTTCCTTCTGTCTCTGGGGTCTAGGAGATGTTCCCTATGATTTTGCCACGCCCGCTTCTGTGCCTGTTTCAGTAGTCGAATAGGGTATCCCCTTTCGATCAAGCGTGCCAAGAGGCCCACTGATTCGGTGAAGAAGTCCTCTTTTTTGAAGCAGCTTCTACGCAACCTCAGGAATTGCCCGAAAGGGAGATTATCCCTGAGGTTGCATGGATGGTGGCTAGAGTAGCGTAGGAGCGTATTACGCTCGCTGCTCTTTCTGTATAGACCTGTATCTGATGTGTCATCCTCAGCGTTTATTGTTATATCTAAGAAAATTATTTTAGATCTGTTATACTCAAGTGTAAACTGAATGTCTGGTGAGCAAGAATTCAGCCAGTTATGAAAGTTATTTAGCGCTTCCTCATCTCCTTTCCATATGATGAGCACGTCGTTGATATAACGCCGCCATAGCTCCACGCATTCAGCATATGGATTAGAGTCATTCAACACGTGTGCCCGTTCAAATGCGTCCATAAAAAGGATCGCTAGGTTGGGGGCAAAGCTAGCCCCCATCGCTATGCCCTTGGTTTGGACATATTGTTGGCCTTGAAAACAAAAGTAGTTCTTGGTCATGGCGATCGTGAGTAGTTCAATAATGAACTCTGTTGGTACATTATGGGGAGCCGGACGTAGGTCCAGATCCATTTCCATACATCTCAGGGCATCATCCTGCGGGATGTTGGTATAAAGTGCTATGATGTCCATAGTGGCCAGTAGGTGAGTATTGTGGTCATATGGACGCTGGTCCACCAGTTGTATTGTTTGCATCGTGTCCCTGATGTATGTGGTAGTATTTTCTGCCAAGGGCCTAAGGAACACATCTATATATTTACAGAGTGGTTCCAACAAGGAACCACAACCTGAGATTATTGGTCTCCCAGTCGGGTCCTGCATTCTCTTGTGTACTTTGGGGAGGGTATATATAGTAGGCATTCTTGGGTGTTTGTTGTTAAGGTATTCTAATTTGTTTTTGCTAAGAAAACCAATCTCCAGCCCCTTGCGAGTCACAATGTTGATCATTTTGCTGAGTTCCTTCGTAGGGTCGGTCCTCAGTTTTTCATAATTACCAATAATGCCAAGTTGGGAAAGTATCTCATTTTTATAGTCTTCGCGATTTTGGACCACGATCACACCCCCCTTGTCCGTCGGCCTTATCACTATGGAGGTGTTATTCTTGAGGGTGACCAGGGTCTGACGTTCTGCTTTCGAAGTGTTGTATTTCACATAGTGTCTTTCTGAGAGGGTTTTCTCCATGTCACGCTTCACAACTTGCTCATAGGCCAGAATTCTGGCTGGCATAAGGTGTGTGGGTGGGTTAAATTTGGAGGGTGGTCTTAGGCCACTCCCTGTGATTGTCGGGTTAAAGGGGATTTTTAGAAAGTAGTGTTTCAATCTTATCTTCTGAATAAATTGGTGCAATTCAACTTTTAGGTTAAAGTTGTTCGGCATTGAGGTCGGGACGAATGACAAGCCTTTGCCTAAAATACTTTGTTCATCTGGGGTCAGGGTATGATCAGAAAATTAATCACAGGGTTTTCATGTGTGTGTTCTACCATCTGTAGTGTTGTCGTCTGGTGCGGATGTCCCCGTGTGCCTCCTGTTGGAACTTTGTTTGTCACCTGGCACATCTCCTGCCCCATGTCCATGTTTGTGTTCTTGTCCCCCTGGGTCTGCCCCAGGGACGCCCCCTTCCTCTCCGGTCCCACCATTGGTCCTCTAAAAAAGGTTGCTGGTCAGTCTAAGAATACTCCGTGTCCGAGGTTGCTGTGTTGGTGCTAGTGCTAGGGCGTGCCAGGTCACTCCCTGAGTTGCTGTCTAATGAAGAACCTGAGAAGGTAGTATATCTCCTATATCCCCCTGTGGCCCCAACTGTAGTATGTGCCTGGTTGCTCCCTTTGGTAATATCCTTCTTGCAAATAGGGGTAGGTCACGTTTTTGTCATAGGAGTTTATGTCCCGTGTCGCCTTGTCGAGTTTGGTTGTTTGGGTGTAAATATCAACTCGCGTATAGTTCTCTCAAGTCTCTCTAGTGCCTCTTTCGCATTAATCAGTGCTTTGTCCTCAATAATTTCCTTTCTAAGTTCGCCTATTTCTTTTGCAGGCGCTGAACCTCCTCTACTGCTGTTTCGATTCCAAGCACCATCCGGTGCCTGGAACAATTATTTGACATTAAGCTAAACCCTTCCTTAAATTTGGGGTTGTCTACAAATATTGCAGGCTCATTCCTTACTCTGAGCCCAACAGGAATAACGTTAGATTGCAAGTATTTGGCTAGGGTGTGTCCGTGTAGTCGTGTACTAATCAACTTTTTCTCAAGCCTTTCTAAATTTGGAAATGTTCTCATTCAGTGTGATGTCAATACTAGCCGTGGCTTCTCCTAGAAAACTAGTCCCACCCTGAGATTGTGTAGTGTAGTTCCTATCATCCCAATAGGCTCTGCGCATTGGAATAATACCTTCAATAGTATAGGCCTAGACCAGACGTTAACTAGGTCTACTACTGTCAATATTAGACTTAAAGTTTTGGGTTTGCCAGCTTAGCTCAGAGTTCACTAGAAACTTTCTCGAATGTTCAGGAAAGAATTAACTCCCCTGATTAGACAAGAAGGGATTTAGTTTCTGACAACCATAGAACATGACAACTTTGCTCTCCCCTAATCAAGAGTATATCTCGAGAGTCGTGTGAACAAAAGGCAATTTATTTTACTCAGTCAGTACGTGCATTCTTAGTCTCATCAGATTGTAGAGAAAAGTTAGTATCATGATGAGCCAAAGTATGAGGATAAATGCACCAAAACCCACCCAAAATTCAAGCCATGGAGAAATCAGATATGTTTCTTTCAGTTGTTTCAAAAGTTCTTTAGCTTTATCTTTAAAGGTTTTTGATGATGGCTGTGTCTTTGATTCACTGAAGCCTTCAGAGGAATCATCGAAGTTTATGAAGTAGCCGGATGCAGTTCTGTCAATTGTTCCAATTGTTTCAGGATTACTGTTTCTTGCATTTTCGCTTGGTACTTCATTGTAGATTGGTGTGTCTCTGCTAAAAGTTTTTATTTGGGTTTTCAGAGGTCTAAGTTCCATTGCATTGTTGCATAGTCCTTGTTGTTCTTCTGTAGGCGTTTCAAATGTGATGAACCTCTTAGTTAGGACCTCTGTACTGGTAGCAAACCTTGGTGTTCTGCTACTTATTGGGAGTCCACTTGGCCTACTGTTTGTTATCGGCCACATGATTGTGGTTTTACCAGGTCGATGGATACAACTCGGTTCTCCTTTTTACCAGCAAGCGGCGGTAGTACAACTGATCTTGTCCCGTTGACAGACAAGACAGGAACTGCTTTTCTGTAAGAAGGCCCAAATTCCTTCTTTACCGCGATCTTTTCCCTGACTAGATCCCTGACTTTTGGAATCCAGACAGGTTTTGCTGGGACAGGTGGTGGTTCTTCAGTGGTTGTTGGCTGCTGTTTCAACTTTATGTTGCTCAGGTCTTTTCTTGTTTTGTTTAAGTCCTGCAAAATAGCCAAACGGTCTTTGATATCAAAGCTTTTTTCTTTCACCACTGAAGTCTGACTATCAAGGTCAGAGATCAACATCCTAGTTCCAAATAATAATTCGTACGGACTGAATCCCTTCAGAGAATTTCTTGGCAGGTTATTTAGACTACGTTGGACACTTATTAGATGTTTGACCCACCCAGCTCCCGAACCTAATATCCTTTCCGTTATAGATTGCTTTATGCCTTGGTTTTTTCTTTACACCATCCCGTATCCCTCAGGAAGGAAGTGAGAAGATTCCCGCTGTGCTATGCTCATTTGGCCATGTTTCCCCTCAGGCTGGAGGGCTAGAGTGAAAACAATGGTTAAACGTAGCATGCTCTTAGCGTATATGCCATTTAGACTCGCAAATCTTTGTATAACAGTCCAGACGTCAGCCGAGTGCTGGTGATCTACATTATAAGTGGAAACTAGCCCGTATATGTTAATCGCAAGCCTTGCTTTTTACTCCTGATTTTTCCTGGAGTGAAACAACGAGGTATTACACTGTTTCTCTCCCCACTGCGGTTTCTGTTGCAGTTTGGGCAGTTTTTTACAAACCTGGTGTGGTGCAGGCTCATGCCTGGCCACCAGTACCTTGATTGTAATTCTTCCAGAGAATCTTTTAGTTTGAGGTGTCTGAGACCCTCGCCCATATGTGCATCTGCGATTAACAAGTTTCTCCTGTCCATGTTTGGAATCACTCTATCCCCCACTCCAGGGATTCGAGCAAAAGGGACGGAGTTTGCATCGATTATGTATGTATAATTGAGTGGATAGTTGATCGGTAGCGCTGAGCAGTCGCCTTTTGATGACGTTTTCACCGCCAGCACTGTTTCACCGTCAATGTATTTTAATGTACGCTTTTTTCGAACTACGGGAGCCGATTTAGTGGCTGCCGCTGTGGCTGTTTCAGCCAATGAATTCCCTTCAACGTGAACGCCATCATGTTGATGACTCAGTGAGTGTGTCACGTGAGTCTTTGGTAGTTCTTTTTGTAAAAGAGCTATTTGTTCCCAGAGCAATTTCTGCTTTATTGGTGCATCATTGTCATCTTTGTAACCGTTTTGAATCCATGTCTGCAAATCCTTGTTATATGATTTGACGCAGTAATATGAATCAGACACTATAAGTGTCGGGAATTCGTGATCCGCATTATCTAGCGCCATTTCCAATGCTATTATTTCGGTCTGTTGTTCTGAATTAGATTCTACTGAGTGTGTTTTTGTTAATAGAGGTCTTAGTTTACCTCCGCGCCACACTTCTTTTGTAATCCCACATGTGGGGTTGTATGCTTGTTCTCCCCAAACGGGGGGTTGAGCATGTCCGTCTGTATAGATTACACAGGCGTACTGTCGTAAGGGCAGAATGTCGATTGGCAGAGGGAATGTTCTTATATATTCTAGATTTTTTAACTCTTCTAGTTCTGGATCAAGGTAGTAGTATACTTTGTCCGTTGTGATTGAATTCACCCATTGTATCCACTTTGGATTCAATGCTGTTGTTGGCAAATTACATGGTGTTGTTAATGCCTCAAAGGCTGGTTCTGCTGTTCTGACTATGATATGTCTACCGTCAGCTTTATCTTTTTCTCTAGCTATTGCGGTTTGAACTGCATGAACAATTTTTTCTGTACTGCTGAACTTCTTTTCAGCCTCTGTGTACAAGTGTGATTTGAATGCAATTGGTACCTTTTCTCCCTCATTAGATGTCAGGTATGTGAATCCGCATCTTCCTGGGATGACTCGAATCACAAGATTGCGTGTGTTATCACGTGTTTCTAATTTTGTTTTAATTAACATGTCTGTTTGTAAGGATCTCAGAATTTCTGTGTGTATTTTAGTCCAATTGGTTCTTTTAAAATCTGGTTTAATTAGATCATAAAGGGGTTTGACCCTTTCTGCGTAATTTGCAATGTATGTTCTTCCGAAATTTAGGAAGCCTAGAATTGACTGTAGGTTTTTTAGTGTTCTTGGTGCTTGGAGTACGGCACATTTTTCTAGGAAATTGTCAGCCAGGCTTTTGCCTTCA
This sequence comes from Lissotriton helveticus, assembly GCF_964261635.1. NCBI lineage: Eukaryota > Metazoa > Chordata > Amphibia > Caudata > Salamandridae > Lissotriton > Lissotriton helveticus. The sequence goes on from NC_136069.1 coordinate 1,136,617,248, forward strand.
CTTGATAATTCATATCCTAAGAACAGGACTGTCAGATGGGCAATTCTGGATTTTTTAAAGTTGAATTTGTAACCCTCTGCTGCGAACCCAAGTATTATGGTGTTCACTCTCTTCAAGTGAGTCTTCAAGTCATCATCTGTTAAGTAAATGTCGTCAACATAAGATAATGCTTTGTTATCATATATTTGCAGTAATTCTGTTACTCTCGCTGAGAATACTCCCGGGCTGTTCTTGTAACCCTGGGCTAACCGACAGAATTGTTTTTGAGTGCCATTTATTGAGAACGCAGACAAATATCTGCTCTCTGGTGCTATGTTTTGACAAAAGAATCCATTAGAGATGTCTAATGTTGTTTTGTATTTTTTGCGCACTATGTTATTCATTAGTGCAGCACTATGCGAGTTTTGCACTGCAAAAGTTTTGCAACATGAGTTAAGGTGTCGGTAATCCAAAACTAGACGGTATGAATTGTCTGGTTTGGAGACCGGAAACAAAGGGTTGTTCATTTGTGAGGTGCAAGTTTCAATCACCCCCTGGTATTCTAGCTGATCTAGTATTTCTTTTACCTGTTTTTTAGCTTCTTGCTTAATTGGGTACTGTCTTTGTGCAGTAGGTTGTGATTTTAACTGGATTTTGTGAGGAGGAGAGTCCTCATCCCATCCTACGTGATTTTTATATAAAGCAGGAGCTTGAGCTACTGCCCACTTTCTAGCAAGTGTGTATTTTTTATGAATTGGGATATGATTTGAGAAGGCAGGCATAATTATTTCTTCGCCATGAGGGCACTCCCTAACAAACTCTGGTGGCCAGTCTTTTTCGGCTAGAAGGATGTCATAGCCCTTGGAGAGATTATCCCAAAATAGTCCCCTTATTTTTCTAGTCTTATCCCCCTCTATACGTAATGTTATTTCGTATATTTTGTGAGGTTTGCTAACTCTGGTGTCTGCAGTTTCCACTTGAAGATATTCATTCGTGTCCACTGTCTCCAGATGATTCATAAGGACTTTGCGAGCTATGCTCACTTCTGCTGCGCTGTCTAGCATTGTCTGAGCCCATTCTCCGTTTTTCAGTTGTGTCCTCAGTATTCTCGGCATTGTTAACTACCTTGATACTGGCTACCTTCTTTTTTGGAAATTGTAATTTCTTTTTTAGATGAGCAGGTTCCTTGTCTTTGGACTTGGCGTGCTCTTCTCTTTGTTCTGATCGTCCTCTTCTTTCCGATTTCTGCGAGGAAGTCTGAAAAGATTGAGAGGGACGTGTATCAATGTCTTGATATCTATCAGGCTTTTTTATATTATCCCTATTTCTAAGGTTATATCTTTTCCCAGAGGGGTCACTCTGAGGTGACCTGTGTCTTTGGTTCGGAGATTTCTCCCTTCTCCTAGGAGACCTTCCTCTGGACTGGAATTTCTTTTCTTTAGGATTGGATTGTTTGTTTCCATCCCAGTTCTTTTTTGGTGATGTTGAATTATTATTAAAAAATATTTTTTCCGGACTTTCAATCAGTTGTGGTTTTACTGGTATTCCACCTAGACTATCTCTACCTAGTTCTTCATAGGATTTTTCTATGATTCTGGCAATTTCAGCTGGTTGGTCTGCTATATCTGTCTCTTTTAACCTCTGGCGGATCGCCACGTTTGCTGCTTCTCCCTTTATGTTGGCTAATAATATAGCCGAGACCTGCTTGAAGTCTTTCAGTAATTTCATACCAAGAGTTAAAGCGGGTTCTGGACCATATTCGTCTTGAATTTGTTTTAGCACATCTGGTATTACCGAAATGGATGGAACACCGTGCGTTTTTGTGTAAATGGAAGCAAAGACTGTACCCCAAGTGTCACAGTCCTCAATGTGTGGTGCGATTCCCATTGGAAGACAGATAGTCAGAATCCTGTGTTTTTCTAGCAGGGTGGTGTCTGGAAACACCGCCTCTATTTGGGTTATTTTTTGCGCTAGCCAGAATGGTATTTGTTCCCGTTTAGCCGGTACTTTACCTAGGCAGGACTGTATGTTCTGTGGTGTAATTTTATTTGTGTTCCCCTGGTGAGGGGTCAGCTGTGGAATTTTAATTGCTGGTTGAATTGTTGAAGTCCGCATCACATACTGGACTAATTGTCTGTGTACTTTTATTAGTTGTTTTAGCTGTGTTAAAAGCTCTGGTGCAGGCATTCTTTCGATGTCTGGATGTGGTGTGTATCCGGCTAGGACCGGCCACGTTGCTCCTGGTCTACCTAAAGGACCGAGCCTGGTGATGTGATTATTATGTTTTAGGGCGCCATCAAATAAGAGCAAATGCTCTTGAAATTTGAGTGGTACTTCCACCTCCTCGAAAGGAGTGTAAATGTCAGGAGGTTCCTCTATCTTATAATAGTGGAAGTACTTTGTTACAGCATTTGCTGCTGGAAAATGTATCCATGAATAGTATACCTCTGTCTGCCGATATTCGTGTGCCTCAATTACGAATATGACTGTGCCACCTCTAGGTGTCAGTCCATTTTCTATAAGTTTTAAGGTTATAGATTTCCTTTTGATGACCGGGATGAGTATTATATCCTGGTCTGCTTCTTGCATAGTAGCATCAGCTGCTGCGAGTTCAGTTGCTATTCTAACTGCCTCTCTTTCTTCATCACTGTCCATTTTACCGACAGGATGGTTATTTCTTTTGTTTGCAGATCAGGTTTCTTATGGAAACAAAGATTAGATGCACAATATTTTGGAACAGTGTATCCTTCAACGTTGACTAAACCAAGAACCATACATAGGAGTTCCCTCCTGCGAGGTTTTGGAGGATATTACCTTTCACCCACTCCAGACGTCTTTGGAGTATTATGGGAAAAAGGGGTCTGAGTGAGAAAGCACGACTGAGTTACTCTAAATGTCTTACGTTAGTTTTATCGCCCTTTCCAAACGCGTTGGGCGCCATGTAGTGTAGTTCCTATCATCCCAATAGGCTCTGCGCATTGGAATAATACCTTCAATAGTATAGGCCTAGACCAGACGTTAACTAGGTCTACTACTGTCAATATTAGACTTAAAGTTTTGGGTTTGCCAGCTTAGCTCAGAGTTCACTAGAAACTTTCTCGAATGTTCAGGAAAGAATTAACTCCCCTGATTAGACAAGAAGGGATTTAGTTTCTGACAACCATAGAACATGACAACTTTGCTCTCCCCTAATGAAGAGTATATCTCGAGAGTCGTGTGAACAAAAGGCAATTTATTTTACTCAGTCAGTACGTGCATTCTTAGTCTCATCAGATTGTAGAGAAAAGGAGGAGACGGGCGTGTTCAATAAAAGATGTTATTTATTGATCAGTCTCTTTTCTCATACAAGAGAAATGGATCGATATTATTGCAATACTTATAGTTAAGTAAAGTGCATACATTAAAAGCAGAAGTATAAAATAATACTGTAAAAACATTGATATGGTTTCTAAGCCATATGAAGGTTTAAAATGGATAAAATAGATACATACATATATACATTTGACTAAACGTACTCAACTGGTGTTTCTAAATACGCCTACCCCGTGTACCTGACCTAAGTCTAATGCGTGGGCGGGAATAGAAAGTTACAGTTTAAGTTAAGTTTGTTTTTGCCAAGTGACTGACTAAAGAATTCTCTGTGAGGGGTTATTCAGTTCTGTACCTGGAAGTTAGGATGAATGAGGGATGGTATCTCTCTCTCTGGTCTCGATATTCCAGGCTGCCTGCGAGGGCTACCCGGAAGCGCCGGTGCTGGATCTCTCGGCAGGAGAAAGCAATGCGTCTCGTTCTCAGCGCGTCAGGAAGGCGGGGCTGCGCCAGCGGGGTCTGCTCTGCTCTAGGCTTCGGCAAGTATGGCTGCTCCGTCTCGTCACTACCGCGTGTGTTTGCATAGCGCAATATCGGTAATATTTATACCTTTAAGGTGCCGAGATTGACGTAAGGATGGACATAGATACGTCAATAAGGATGTCATACGACTTGGTCGTTAGCACATTCTTTTGCTGAAGTTCTCGGTGAAATCAAAACAATGGCCGCAGGGTTTTTCCAGGTTGTCATAGGTTTGATTTGTTTAGAGAACTCCGTATGCCTTATCAGGGGCTGGAGGAATATCGCTTGTCTAATTAGATCGCAAGCGTTATGACCTAATCAGATAACACGTTCCTGTGCCGTAGTGTGGCTTCGTCAGATAACGGTATCTGCATCATGGGGGTTTGCTGCCTCATGGGCTGACTGCTAGTTAACTTGTTGGTTTGTTAACCAGAATAGGGTCAGGAATAGGGGGATCGATTCAGAACCTATAGGAATACATCACAATCGAAGTAATTGATCTATGTATTCCTCACTATAGGAGAGTGTTTCCTTGATGGACATGTTCACAATAAGCAGTTACTACTTGACTTCCCTCAGTGTACACAGCATAAAAGCACTCCGTTGGTTTTTGACAGTACTAAAACAAACATAAACATTTAACACAAACACCCTCGCAGGAATCCCTGCACAAGGTAACCATTATCAAAAAATGGGGTGACCCAAAAGGTACTGGGCCTGGGTAAAGTTCGTTATGAAAAACAGTGGTCCTAGACCTAATATTTAAGTTAGAACAAAGCAAGTCTATAGTCATAAAATTCTTGTTTCGAGCATTCACATCAATTGCTCACAGTATTGTATACAATCAATAGCCTGAAAATGAAACAACCCAAACTCACTTGTTAGAGAATAAAAGATTTTTATTCCACCAATTTCCAACATTAACTTCGAGGTTCATTTAATTTTTGACACTTTATGGTACATAAGGAGGATGCTCCTAAGAACGTGCAAAAGAGAGGTGCTCAAGAATTGAAGAGGGTGAGTGAAAAGAGCAAAAAGTTGGTGACTATTTAAAAAAAAAAGGCAGAGAATTATAGATACAGACTGGTTCACTTAACTTTTTTCTTGGCCACAATTAGTATTCAAACATAGTTCCTTATCACTAATGTAACGAAATACAATTCCATGTGTCGCACGTTTTCACAATTTAAGGATATGTGTGGTCCAAGAGGTGTTGTGAGGGCGTCGACATTTCAACCCGGGTTTATGCTTGGGGTGATTGGGGGCCTCAGCCTGCGGGTCTTCTTCAGGACGGGAGGACAACCTCAGTACCAGTAAGGTGTCAAGCTCCTAAATATAAATAGTGATGTGTCAGGGTTGTGCAAGTAATTAAAACATTTAATGAAAAAGACTGTGCTGACAAAGCACTGTCAGAGACTCACCCCGTTGTAGATCAGGGCAATCAGTGTAGTCAATACTTGATGCAGGGCATCGTCAGGTATCTCCAAGGGTTAATCATGAAGCTCACCAAATCCCTCAGTGGCAGCGTCCTAAGCTGTGTGGGGAGGGGGTGTTATTAAAATCTAGTAGCCAGCGGGATCAAGGGTATCTGTTTCACAAGTCAATAAGGGGCGTCTGCAACTTACCCCATACAGAAGGGAAGGTTCTCTTCTATTACGAGTGCTTTTTGTAGTCACTGCCAGGGTGCAGTATTATCACTGGCTATTTATGAGTGGATTCTCTCGGGATGGTGGCGGCCTCATCTGGGGTGAGAGGAGCTGCCATTAAAATCAAGATAATAGTGCTAAACAGGCCTAATTGGAGAGGTGTAAGGGTTGTGCACTTACCCCGACAGGGAGTGTGAATTCCTCTTCTTCAAGCGTGCCGGAGGGATCACTGCTGAAAGAAATGTCTTTGTTAGAGGAATCTAATTAAGGATGGGGGCCTGCGTTAGGCATTTGTCAAGGGCAGAGGGTCTGGAGAGGGAGGTCTCTCACCTTGGGCAACGCGCATCTTCACTCCGCGTTCAAGATCAATCAAGATACCCGTGTAGTAGCAAGGACGTTAATATACATCTCGCTGACGTGCGTGCACGCCGGTATCAGTCCGGTGAACGACAAGTGAAGAAAGACTTCACCGGAGTCTCCGTTAGTGTGTAAAAGCTAGAAGTCATGGACAGTGTCAACAGACATTGGTTAATAATACTACCTAGCAGGCAATATTCAGCATTTAACCTAGTCGATTCGGGTGCAACTCTGTAAATTGAATCGGGTTTAGGACGTCTCAAGGGACATCAGTCATCGTGATGCATAACGGACAAAATCCAGCAATGAGGGGTACACTTCAGGCACTGTAAAGCATTTGAAATTGCAGTTAGAATGGCAATGTTAAGCATTTAGAGTTGCAGTTACAATGGCATATCGCAGACTGAGGCCCCCAATCACCCCAAGCATTAAGCCGGGTCGAAACATTGACGCCCTCATAACCCCTCTTGGACCACACATATCCCTAAATTGTGAAAACGTGCGACACATGGAATTGTATTTCGTTACATTAGTGATAAGAAACTATGTTTGAATGCTAAATGTGGCCAAGAAAAAAGTGACTGGAATCAGTGAACCAGTCTGTATCTATAATACTCTGCCTTTTTTTTTTAAATAATCACTAACTTTTTGCTCTTTTCACTCACCCTTTTCAATTCTTGAGCACCTTTTTTTTGCACGTTCTTAGGAGCATCCTCCTTAAAATTAAATGAACCACAAAGTTAATGTTAGAATTTGGTGGAATAAAAATCTTTTATTCTCCAACAAGTGAGTTTGGGTTGTTGCATTTTCAGTCTATTGTTGGATACAATACTGTGAGCAATTGATGTGAATGCTCGAAACAAGAAACTTATGACTATAGACTTGCTTTGTTCTAGCTTAAATATTAGGTCTAGGACCACTGTTTTTCATAACGACTCATACCCAGGTCCAGTACCTATTGGGTCACCCCTTTTTTTGATAATGCCTAAGTGAGTGGGACTCGACCTGCATCTTGAACCCAGGGCCACCAGAGTATGATAGATGGCTGGCCTTCTGATCAGAGCCTCAGGCAAAGGAAAGGCTCCAACCACCTTGAACCCTGCACCTGAACTCTGCCTGCTGTGAGTCCTGCACCTCTAAGTGGTGCTACCCTAGTCCGAGACCCTTGGAAGAGGGCCTAAAGGTGCTCTGGCAGCCCAACTGTGGTCTTTTGCAGAAGCGGTGCAGCGTGATGCATCTCCTCACAGCTCTGCATCGGAACCACAGGAGTGTGATGAATCCTTGGTGCAGGGTCTTTCATCACAGCCTGTAGCCCCTTAGAACCACTGCTGCATGACACATTCTTGAAACAGGACCGTGCTCACAGGCTGTTGATCATCAGAACAGAGGATTTGCGATGCATCCTCGACAGAGGGTTTTGCAATTCTCTGCAACCATAATTAAGGCAGCCCACACTCCACCTTGGTAGGCCTGAACCTGTACTGGTCTGGCGTAACCAGGTAACCACAGGTGGCACTTCGTGCTTCTAGGCACTAGTTATACCTAAATATTTAGAACTGTTATCTCTGGTTCTACTGGTTTGATTTTTGTCATTTCAGTGTAAATTAATTTATTAGATTTTTCTCCATTTTTCAAAATTGGTGTGGGATTTTTCTTGTGTTGTACCTGCACTTTATTACTGTTTGAAGTTTGAAGAGCTGCATCAATACACTACACATTACATCTTAGCCTGACTACTTTTGTGCCAAGCTACCAGAGGGTTGAGCACAGATTTATTTGGGGTTTGCTTGTGTTTCCCCACTGACAAGAATCGTGATTTTTGTTTGAGGAGGGTTTCACCCCCCTTAACAAGTAACCCAGTTTCCTACAAGATGCCTGATTTTAAGTATCCAAGGCGATACCATATTTTAAAAGTGTTAAGACCACGTAAGTGGGTTGACATGAATTTGTGTTGATAAATACAATTTAGGCGGCTGTTTGGCAGTCTAATATAATTCTCTCTTCCTCTTAACCCCTTCGACGCTGATGACGAGCTGGGCTCGTCATGAGGAAGCCTCCTCGCACGCTCATGACGAGCCCAGCTCGTCACGTAACATGCGCTTTACAAAATCTCAGCGTACGAGCGGAATTCCGCCCGCACGCATGCGGTAAGAGTGGATGCATCCTTTCTCCTTAAAATACTTGATTTAGTAATAAAAAACACTTTGATGGGAAATCTGGGAAAAACCCAGCAATTATGTTAACCTTGTCAGTAAAATGAGTCAATGAATTGTAAATAGAAGGAATAAAATGAATAGCTCTTCTCAAGAAGTGCTGTCATTGCGGAGCCCAGACACAACTCTGAAGATTCCTCGATATTATACAAAATATTTGATAGTCTTATGATACAAGCTGAATCAGAAGTACATACAGTAAATGTGTTTTCAGGAGCCAGAAACATAGCTGAACTATGCGCGTATACACAGAGGCCAGCTCTCATCCCAAAAACAAATACACATACACAATTTTTCTGTATTAAAATTGCAAATAGGTACTCGCCATTCCTTTTAACCGTAAATGGAACGTGAAAGGCATAGATGAAATAGGGGACGTTAAAACCTTCAAATTCAGGGTAAGAATGTATTACGTGTAACAGAAAGAGTGTTATAGATACCTGAAGAAAGCGTTTTAAAACCAGATGATTCAAGACAACTTGTGTGATTTAACAACTTCTCTGTTTAACAATTATGCACCAATGGGAAACATTGCTAGCATATTGTTTTGTAAATTCTGCAGGGTGTCTGTTGAATTTTGTGACGAAAATGATCGTTTAAAACAATAGCCATTCAAAGTAATATTATTCAGAGAGTCTTTATAAGTACGAGTAGTTTATGGTATTATGCTTCCACTCGGTTTAATACTCCACATTACAAGAAAAAATAAAATAAAATAAAAAGGTGAGATATAAATTATTATAAAGTACCCTAAATCGACAACCCTCAATAGTGGATGCAGGTTTGTCAGCCTGATTATTTGTATTTCTTATATATTTTCACAATCAGTTTCTTGTCTTGATACATCTGCATACATTCGTGTTGTTTACTTGTGATTTCTATGAAGTTTATGTTTTCTTAACCTAAAATAATTTTGAATAATGAGATATGTCTCATCTTCGTAGAATAAAAGAGACATTGAAAAATGTGGAATGGTAGTCGGGATATTGATAAGAAATAAGTTATTAGTCTGGAGGGAAAAATATAGCAGCTTGAAACAACCTGAGAACTTTGGCCCACTACCTCTCCCTGTCGTAAAGGTAAAAAACCTAGGTATCATTTTCAACAGCTGAATTTTTCAGAGCAGATAAACCGAATAACATCTTCCTGCTTTTATACAATCAAGCTGCTTAAAATGGTTTTATTCTTTTACTTCCACTGGCCTGCAAAAGATGGATGTGTTTGACCGTATGCTTGTACTTGTACTACTACTGTAATGCCCTCGATTTAGGGATAAATAAATGTTATCAATCCAAGCTGCAAAGTTTGCAAAATGCAGCGACATGTTTTCTTGTAAAGTTGCCCAAATTCTGCTCTGTTTCTAAGAAAATTCAGGGAATGCATTGGTTGCCAATGACCGAAAGGGTCAAGTTAAGGCGCTTTGCATGATACACAAAGCCGTGCATGGCACCGGAACGCTTTATCTTCAGAAACATTTTACCTGGTACTCTCCACGGCGAGTAAAAGGGTCCTCTCTTTCTTATCTGGTGACGACTCCCAAAATAAAAATATCCAGTTGGGGGGGAGGGGAAAGGGGGGCAGGAGCTCCTCCTATCTCTGCAGCAAATTGTGGAAACCTCTGCATTTATATTTAAGATCCCAACAGAGCCTCATCCTTTTTAGGAAACTTGGCTCTTCACTCTCACTGTCAAGTACGTTAGTTGCTTTTCTACAGCGGTTTCAGAGGTTTGGTTAGCCCTAAGACATTCCGGATTTTGCGCGCTCTAGAAAATTGATACTTACTTATTTTATATATAGATTACCAAAACATATATGAATTACAGAAAATGTAAATCACATCATACCTGTATATGTATTAATTTTTTTTTTTTTTTTTAAATATTAGAAGGTTGATTATTTGAAATTTGTAATGACCTTTTACAGAGATAGCATAGGGCAATGAAAGCAGGCTTACAACACAGATTTTTGTGCCACAATTTAAAACAGACTAACAACATTCAAATTCGGGATAAGATAGAGCTGCACCTACAAATCCATAACTTATTCTGAACAAGTACTTTGTATAAAATATCAATCTCCCCAATCCCTGAAAACGTAGTAATGAATAATAATAATCCAGCCTCATAGTCAGTGCTTAACTTGTAAAAGTATAAGTGCATGGGCTCAAAGTTTTACTAAGAAGAGAATGGTCGGTGCTACTGAATGTGAGCATGCAGAATCAGAATGCCAAGGCTGCCCGGCTCGGACAGGCCTATTGGGCAATCAGGTAGTGCTGGGCTGCTCTGCAACGTCAGAGTATGGGCCATTTTTTGGGGCTGTTTTTGGGCGTGTTTTATGATATACTGGGCTGGAATTTACTGTTGATTTCCCTGGTATTGAACCAAACATTATCTATAGCACGCTCAAATTCACAAGAACTTCCATATCTTGAAAGTACTTCTTTACAAGTTCAAACGTGCCTCAATTTGCAAACATTGGTTTCTTTTCTAGCTGACTAATTTACTAATGAGGGGAACTTTTACTTTGGTGCCTGCGCATATTTTCTCTCCCAGTCCGACCATAAATTCTGCATATTCTTGATTGCACTTCATGCCTTTTTCTGTACTGAGTTGTATGACAGGAGGTGTAATGCCCTGGTGGACTCTTTCCCAGCTCTTCTAGCTTTTCAGAGGAGCTGGCTGTAGGGAAGCCGTCATATTTTCCCCTGGGGCCTCTGGATGACAGAAGGAAAAGCAGACAGAGAGGACGGAGCGCAATGTACATTAGGAGAAAAAGGGGTACACAACTCTTCAAATTAACCTCAAGAAAGGGGACGAGCAGCAAGCAGGCACTGGAGTTTGAAAACCCCATGTACAGTTTGCCTGCTCTGTGCTCATCAGTGGGCAATTCTTTATCGATCCCAGTCAGACACTGCTGTTTCACGTTTTGTGTAACGCTTCACAGTGTGGGCTTCACTGAATACTTTGTGGCTCTTTAAGTGGGAGACAGATTGTGGGCATTCCTAATCCCAGAGAAGTAAAGAGGGCCATCTCCACCCCCAGCCTGCCCTGCTCTCTTTCCGAAAATGCTTTTATTTTCAGAATACTGAAAAATGAGTGCTACAGTTAGTGCCTGTTACGAAAATGAAAACATTACTTACTTACTGAAATTTGGTTTAAAACAGCGGCCTGCTGCTACGTGACACGCTGCTTGCCTGTTCAGTCGACTAAACGCTGAAGCTGCGCAATATGCTGAGGTAGTGAAAAGTGGGGACACAGCTCTGCATCGGTCCGACTCGGGAGGCAACACTTGACGATTCAACGCCATCAAGGAGGAACAGGGTGGGCTTGAAATCCATTTTCAAGCAGTCATTGGTAGCGCACTAGCGCTACTAAGATTGCTGTTATGCTGAGGCTGGCAGGGGATGTGTGCCATCCGTGTGCCGTTTTCTAAGACGTGTGAAACAGTAAAGGTATTGGATCCTACATCTGACCAACCCGGATCTCAACAATAGGAAAAACAGAACAGGGTGGCTGGACAGGATTATTCGTGAAACAATTCCCCAGACACACAGTCAATCTGTACCGTGTGACCACTGGATTTAATTTTCCAAACAAGTTTATTTTTCTTTTTTACATTTATCAGCAATTTTTTGAAACACAAGCACAAACAAAACCACTGTCAATTCAAAAGGTTCATATATACAGTATCTACAAATGCACACATTTACAAATTTACAACAAAGAATCAAACAAAAGATTGGTTAGACACACCAAAAGACAATCACAAATGTATAATAATTCAAATAAATTGCAATTATATACAGTGCAGAGATTAATCCATAAGCGAACAAACGGGAACCAGTCCTAGAGATTGAAAAAACCAAGTGACAGGCGGGGTTGAGATCAAAAACAAGCCTGCCTGTCAACGAAAGCCTGTGGTGTAATGTTAAATAGGGTTGCAAGGCTAGGATACAGAGTGGTGGTATGATTTACATCCTAGCGGCACCCTTTGTTGTAGCCACAGGGTGGTATTGTCGACGCGTTTCGAACCTAAGTATTCAAGGTTCTCTTCAGGACAGGGACTGGGAAACAGATTCTGCACGCGGGCACAAAGGTTGCCGTGGCGTAGGTATGTCGTGTTCACACCTGCAATAGGCGCAGAGCAGGACTTAAGGCGTGGTGTCAGGCTTCAGAAGCTTGCAGGTATCAGGGCGGCTCACATTATTTTGCGCGTGTAGGTCTGGCTATGCAGACCACAGGGAGGGAAGCGGCCGGTCACTGGCCTCAGTTCAGGCCGGCAGTTAAAGTTGGCCCGTTTTCTGAATGAAGTAATCAAGCCACAGAAGGTCCGTGTTGCTCACTCTCTCCCAGGAACAAGCTGTCTGTAGGTTTTCTAAGACGGGCAGCGTCCAAATGTAAATATCTTATGCACCAATCGCAATCAGGCAACACTGAACCCAGGCAGGAATGGATTTACATGCAACATCAGCTCTTCACCGGGAGACAGTGTGATGTTAGTGAGCTGATATCACATATAGACCCGACCCTGAGAAATAAGTGCCGGTGGACACACAATAAGCACTGCTCATAGTGAATTGCTGCACTGAGAAGTAAAAAATCCACTGGATTCTAAAATCTTTTTCAGTGTAAAGCAGTGATTGGTGGACCGGTTCAAAAAGTCAGTTGTATACATAAAATGCCATTGGGCACAAATGGCTAGATCAGTGCCTGCAAGCAATTCGCAAAAGTGAAGCACAAACATACATCCATTTACCCTTGTGCAACCTTACTGCAGGAGTAAATCTCCTGCTAAGAGATGGAAGTAATGGTGGCTTGATTTGCATTGAAAGTTTGCGAATACTACTAATAAACATGAAAGTTTGTGAGTAATCACAATCTCTATTGTAATCTTTTCATACCCAGAAAAGGATGAAGAATTTCACAGGCAAGGGATGGAAATAAAATATCCAAACTTAATGGGGCCATGGCCAGATTAGCCGTAACATGCATCAGGCATTTCCCCGGGAGGCTGGAAGGGTGGGGGCCGGATTTACAGTGATGGGTGCTGATTTTGATGCTGGGGGCAGTTTTGCAGTGGTGCTGGAATATCAGCCCCAGTAACAAAACGCAACAAACAAGCGTTTCCAGCCTCAAGGGGCCAAGCCTGCTCTGGGTTCCCAGTCTGGCCCTGCATGGGGCATAGCGGAAGGTGTTCCTCCGGAAAGAAGCTGGTGTTTCATTACACAGCAGCACTGGTATGCTATGATACAAAAGTGTACTTAGGGTTATATGTAGGAAAATGAGCTTTGTGCAAATTGCATGTTAGTACATGTGAACATGCAAGGGCAGGCTGAGTGTGAAGGACTATTGTCAGACTCAGCTTGACACCTGCGCACAAGTAGTGCAGACTATGCTCTTCTTTTGCTCCCCACACCTAGGAACAGCTGCACGGGAAGTGCTGGAGACTGTGGTCTACCCTCATCCATCTGAAAATAGTGGGGCATTTATGCAATAAAATGTAGGAGCAAGGAGCAGTGGCAAATTTGGCAGCGCTGTGCTCGAAAACTTTCTAAAAGTAGGTATGAGCTATTTTCACAACAATGCAGCACACCCCTTTGTTTCCCCTCGCGCTGGCGTAAAAAAGCTGCCTATCGCCACAGCAGGCACTCGGCAACTATATTACAAGGGGGCCTGTGCTGCAGGGATGATTGTTCATGTGCAGGAGGAGACACCTTCCTGCACACAAGCAATCAATAAGCAAGCAATAATGCCAATTTGCACCTTCACATGAAAAGAGCAAAAAACGAGGAAATAATGATCATTTCTCCTCGTATCGCCATTCTAACGCCTGGTATTCCATTGCATTCATTTTTTGGCGCTGCCTAAGCCTTGTAAATCTGGGGCATTGTCAAAAATAAATGGGTGTTGCGGTGCAACATCCATTGCATGCCTCTTTGCAGCAGAAGACTGCATCAGAAAGGGGCATATTTACAAGGTGGTGTTAAGCCACACAAAGTGGCTTGCACCACCTTGTAAATACGGCAAAGGGCACTGCTCCACCAGAGCATCAAAAAGTGATGCTCTAGTAGTGGTGAAGGCTTGCAAATATGCCCTAGAGTGCCAATAGAAAAGAGAAGTTGTAAGAGTACATGTCTCTAGCACCACCTTGTAAATACTGAAAATAGGGCTGAGCTTAAAAAAAAAGTGATGCTCCAGAGCTGGTGAAGGCTTGTATATATGCCCCAGAGTACCAAGAGACAGACGAAGTTGTGAAAGTACGTGTCTCTAGCACTGCTGTACTATCCCAGCAGTGAAGTGTGCTGTGTTCTACCAGAGGAGAGTGAGAGTTCCCATCAGAGGATTAAAAACTTGATACATGGCAGAAATAGAGGGCCACCTACGTATCCCATATGACTCCAGTGCTAAAATGTGTATGTTTTCGCACGGATCTCCAGACAGAAAAGGGCACCCAAACAACACTAAAAGTTGACCTGGGAGCTGTTTGAAGTAGCGACACAACCTCAACAGAGCTCCCATCACTGGGAGAAATATATTCCCTGAGATTTTGTGAGGGTACTGAAAGTGTTTGAGACGGTTGTATAACATTACAACGCATGCCTTTACAACAAATTTTTTACAACGCAACATCCTATACAACGCATTCCATTACAACGCATGCCATTACAACGAATTTCCAAAAAACTAACATTACAACACATTCCATTACAACGCATACTACCTTTACGATGCATACCATTACAACGCATACCATTGCAACACACACCATTACAACGCATGTTTCGTAAGTATTTGATAGTATAGGGGTAAAAATTACTATTCTAACTCAAGGGGGTGCAACAGTAGGGTAAGTGTTGGATAGTGTAGGGGTAAACATTACTATTCTAACTCCAGGGGGTGCAACAGTAGGGTAAGTGTTGGATAGTGTAGGGGCAAAAATTACTATTCTAACTCCGGGTGGTGCAACAGTAGGGTAAGTGTTGGATAGTGTAAGGGTACTATGCATTGTAATGGTATGCATTGTAATGGTATGCGTTGTAATGACTGTGTTGTAATGACATGCGTTGTAATGGATCTTGCGTTGTAAAAGTTTTGTTGTAATGGTAGTGCGTTGTAAAAGTTGCGTTGTAAAGGTTGTTTCCCGTGTGGGACGCCCACCGATTGCCTGGCAACCTACACAGCCGGATTTCTCACAGTGCAACATTCTGCTTTGGGGAAATGGTTCTTCACAAACAAGGCACTTGACTTTCCAGGTATAGCTTTAAAAAGTGTGTCTGTGCAAGTATGTCACTTTTTTGTGAATCTGACCCATTTTAATTCTTTTGCTGCAGCTGCATATTGTCATTGGCCTAATGCGGGTTGTTTTTACACTTACAACTTGAGCTGAAAATATTTAAACATATTTTTTATTTATTTTGTAATTCATTTTCATAGATTTAAATGTTCAATCGAGATGGATTCACTTTCTTTCAATTAAGGTAGTACATGTGGAAATAAGTCACAAACAATGTGCGCATAGACATTTTATACTTTTGCTACTGAGACATTTCTTAGATTGTCAATTTTATTCTGACACATTTTGACTGGTGGCATATTTCACATAAGCATATCATTTCAGTTCATTGTGGTGATAAAACTTTGACTATAAACATTGACACTACATAACATGAGCAAAAACGTTTGACAAATTCACAGAAGTCACGTACCCGAATGTGAATTTCTTCATTAACCGACTGTTTTTTGCTAGTCTTTTTAACGTCGAGATATTTAACAAGTGGTCCAATTGTGATGCCCTGCATTACAGAAGTGGGATACAATGTTTAAATACAGAAAGTTCATCCAATAAAGTGTGAAAGATGGCTTTTAAATGATATTTTATCAGTGAAATCGACCAGATTGAAAAAAACTCTTAGTGTACACACTTCCCAAAAGTGACATTGATAACTGGATGCATTGTTTATTGAATTGAAAGTACACACATCACTGCCTAGAACAATCGATTTGCCGATTGACCTGGAGTGAAAGATGTTAACTATTCCTATAAACCTGTACTCATCGAGACTGAGGGCCAGATTTAGATCTTGGAGGACAGGATACTCTGTCAC
Source organism: Lissotriton helveticus (assembly GCF_964261635.1). Lineage (NCBI taxonomy): Eukaryota > Metazoa > Chordata > Amphibia > Caudata > Salamandridae > Lissotriton > Lissotriton helveticus. Next base: position 1,136,633,378 of record NC_136069.1, read on the forward strand.
AACGGTGACGGCTATCCCATCCGACGAAATATAAATCCCATTATATCCTATTTGTTTTATATTTCAGTGGATAGAATATCGGTCACTGCTGTGACGGAGTAACAGGATGGAGTAACAAGTCCACCAAGATCTAAATCAGGCTCGTAATCAGGATCAATATCATAAATTGTAGTTTAATTTTCAGCAATATAGTATTAGGCACACAATTCCTTTAACCCGTTCCGTGCTTTGGCCGACGGGAGCACTCACTCCCTGGTGCTGCGAACGACCATTGGCAGACGCAGCCCCGCTCACCCTTCAGAAGGCGAGCACCGCGGCGGAATGTTCACCGCGGTAAACAGGTTGGATGCAAAAAGTCTATAATTATTCTAAGTAGACCGCTGTTTACAATAATTATCTTAGACAATATTAATTACTATCTGGAAGTATGGGTCTGTGAGATACACTTCTAAACATTTGTCATGAGGGCCATCTTGGCATTCGAAAAACTAAGAGAAGGATAAAAATGTATACTAGTGGCCGGGGTTGGATGTAAAGATTGAGAGGAAGATCAGTGTCAGATAAATCTAGAATCATTTGTAATCCACCCTGTTGCCCTACTGACAGTCACAGCATACCCTGGGTAAGAGTTGGTGCAGAAATAATGAGTCCTGTCATGGAGAAGGTTGAGTCAAAATATATCCTTGGTTGTTATGAATGTTTCCAAATTGTCAGAGATTGAAGCGGTAGCAAGGGCTGATTCCAAAGCAGTTGTTCAGTTTTTAGACATTATATTTTTAAGAGAAAGTCTTTCTAAAATCTTGGTAAGTGACAATGGTTTACATTTACAATGGATATCTTTAAATAATTCCTAAATTGGAATGGCATTAAACACAGAACTATGTAAAAATATATCATCCAGCTGGTAATGGTGCAGATAAGCATTTCAACAAAGTAGTGTAAGGTACTATTCAGGTTGCCAATAATGGGAATATGAACTGCAGAATGGAACTGTTGCGTATTGTGTGGGCATATAGGATTACTCTATGAGTCTCTACTAGATAGTCCATTGGAACTGAAATGGGGGTAACCCCTTTATCCAAGGATACCTTGGGGTGGATGCCAGAATCCAAAATTGATTTATCACCATCTGTCATAAAAGAGAAAATAGTACATGCTCAAAAAATGTAAAAATCGTATTATAATAAGCGCATGGTTGTAAGGAAGTCCATTTTCCTGCTGAAGATATTGTTAAAGTTAATTACGTGTTTTTTCGAGGAAAGGTAATGGCAAGTATTCACACTCTTTACATGTAAAAATAAAATGTAATTCTGTACTTCTGAATGATGGAAGGGTTTGGCCTATGGGATGCATCTCTATTTGTAACCATGGTAAGGTAATTAATGTCCCATGGTCAAATCAAGAATGATTGCTTGAAAATAATGCAGGTATGGATGGTGATATGAGTATTTGTGGAAGAGAAGAGGGAAGAGATACGATGAGTGGTAGTGAAAATTCATAAATGTTAGGCTATGACAATGCGTCACATTGTAAAAAATCCTCAAATTGTGACGAGGTTGTTTTCCCTGGCAGATGCTGGATATAAAAGATTAACCGAACCTACTGGAACATGGCCATTAAAAAAAAAGAAACCCATATCATATGAGGATTATTTCTGTAAATTACTCCAACGTATTTAAATAAATGTATTCGCTAATACCTTATTTTCTTTCTTTTCTTTTCTATGCTCAAGCATGTATTCTCTTTCTATTGAAATACAAGATTCTCTTGACCCACGATGGGTTCAGGCGGCAGGACAGCTGGTTGCCAGATTAATAGAGTTGAATCCATGCAACGAGAGTCATTATTATTTATTCTCAACAAAATCCTGGCACCATACCCCGGAGAGCACAAGGACACAGCTACTCCTGGATGCTTTTCCCTCCAACTGTCCCAGATCTCCCTCATAACATTCCATTACATCATAAATTCCAAATTCCACTAGATTACTCAGTGGTAAGAAGTACATAGTGTACAAAGGTAGCAATAGTGACACACATTGCAATACTGTACAACACCGCAGTTAGCCATTTATTCAAGACCTAAACAAGAGTATGTCCTTCAAGCTGTGTTTCTGCAAAACACTGAAACAACCATATGCTAGTGCATTTGTGAAACTATACACACCTTGAAGCAGAGCAATCAACCAATGACTGTTAACTGGCATTTACACCAGCCAATGGCTGAGGTTGACTGATCTTTTGCTTTTCACCCTCTCTCTGTATAGATCCTATGCATTTCATATAACTCTTTCTAACCAGACAGGAAAACAGACCTAAGGAATTGCAGTTGGTATTGTTATAAACTGGCCAACATGCCAGCCATTTAAGCATGTTTAAGAAACTGGAGTTTAGCTCAATTATTTATGATTGCTGAATCGAAGAAGATTTCCAGGAGTTTGAAACAGGTGGGTTACATTTTAGAATGTGTAAGCATACGTTAATTAAAAAAAAGATATTTAACAGCACTAAAACAATGCATAAAGATTTGTAAAGTTTAAAAAAGATATGTCCACATGTGCTATCCGAGGATACATGTGTGCAATCTACAGTTCATATGTTCAAACCTGTGGCTCTGAGACTCAGGCGTTCATCACTGTGAAGAAGAAAAGTGATCCAGTTAATTAAAACACCTGCATGATTATTAAAAGCATCAAGCTACAATGTTTTTGTCCTTCCATGATCGCAGTTTAATAACAGAACCCTGTTGTGAGATCTGGGATCACTGAACAACCTCAGGCTTCATGTTCCTGACAACTAAGGGGATCATGTTAGGGCATCTTTAGAGGGCAAATAATAAGGGCAACCTGGAACAATATGACAAAATGCTCTAACCATTGTCCTATTGTTCAATGCAGTTGGCCAGTCGTAATTTTGCACACAGTGGGAAATGGCCACGTTGCAGAGATTTTTCTCACATTTTACCATAATCATAAAGCAGATTTCTGTGTCTAACATTTGAAACACCAGTCTATTGCTTGAAAGGAGCTGTCAATCCTTCAGACCACGGATCATCCAGAGCAGTCTGTAAGAAGCCATCACACTGAGGCTGAGGTTGAGCCAGACATTTATTCCTAATAAGGACATTTTACCACCTCCAGGCATCCTTGCCATTGCTCACATTGCATTGTTGGCGTGATAAGGGTTAAATCATGTAAATCATGCAGAAATGTAAATTTATTCCAACCTTCATTTGACATTGAAACCATCTCCACCTTACATGATTTTGCACAGGTTAAAAATAGTTTTAATTCAAAACGTTTTTATTGCTATATCATAGGGAGTTTGCCTATTACCAGGAGCTTACTGAAATTCTCCAGGAGGACTCCGAAGACAAACAAAAATAATCTTACAATATAGAACATGGTGGGGCAGATTTACAAGCCCCCTGCGGCACCAGTACATCACTTTTTGTGACGTACTGGTGGCGCATGGGGCTCCTCCATATTTACAAGGAGAGGAAAAGCCACCCTGCATGACTTTTACTCTCCTTGTAAATACGGCCCCTTCACACGCAGCACTTTGCATTGAAGGGGCGTTCCATGGGTGTTGCTGTGGGTATTCCCATGCAACACCCATAGAACAAGACACATCTCCAGATTTACGAGAAATCGTAAATCTGGAGATGCATCTGAATGCTACGCCACCCTAGAGGTGGCGTAGTGAGGCGCAAAAAACATTTCTCCTTGTTTTTTCCTCTTTCAATGCGTGCTGCATTCTACAGCACGCATTGAAAGAGGAAAATGCCTGTTGTGATTGTTTTTGTGCCGGAAGGTACCCCTTCCTGCACAAAAACAATCTCCCCACGATTCAGGCATCCTTGCACCATGGTGCAAGGGTTCCTGCACCAGCGCATGGCTGCAACTTGTGCGCCAGCACAGGGGGAAGTACAGAGATGCGACATATTCTCGTAAATAAGTATAATCCCTGTGCTTCGGAAGTGCCGCAGTGTGGCGCAGCCAATGGGCTTGCGGTGCCACGCTGCGGCACTTCCTTGTAGATCTGCCCCTGTGTGTTTATATTAGAGCATTTCCCTAGAGTAGCTAGCAAATTCCTTCACAAGACTCCCTGACTTGGTGGAGACCGGGGGGAACATGGCGGCGGCAGGCTAACGCTCGTCGCGGAGCTCCGTAGCTCAGCGGTACTGCAGAGAATGAAAGCGAAAGCAGGACGCGGTTTTTGATCTCCCTATACGGTGAGATAATCAGGTTTTGGTTTTTTTCCCCCTTTGGGCTGTTTTCAGACACGTATTGCTCTTGTGTCGTTACGACAGGAGAGCCGACTACAGCGCTCGGAGGTGCTAGGACCCTGAAGACGCATGGCATGTGGAGTCGTGGGAAGAGCCGAGCCCAGCAGTAGTCGATCCTCCCCTTGGCCAGCGTCAGGAGCGGATTCAGCGGGATCAGCGAAGCCGGCGTTCTCCGTCGGCGAGCGGCGGGTGAGGTTGTGGTGTCGTGCACAAGCCGCACTCTTCTCTATTCAGTTTCGTGGACCTGTCTACCGGTTCCAGGTAAAAATATCTGAGCAAACAGCAAGCGGAGTCAACATCTTAAACACCGGTTAGGCGGTTTTAAAAAGGGGGGGCTGTATGGATGTGCAACTGGTGTCATCTGTTAAATCAGCCCAGCCTTTACCTGGTACAAAGAGTGGGACATCATTTTCCATAGTGGGGTTGTGGAGCCTTGTTCTAAAGTAGTCCCCATTCAATCAGCTGAGGGTCTAAGTGAGACCTCGGGGAAACAACCTGTATTCAATCGAAACAGATATCAACTTAGGTCCAAGCAAGACTTGAAGTTAAAGGGGGTATTGAACTCTGCTGACGACTTGGAGAGAGGTGGTCCATATCCTGTAACCCCTTTTAAAAGGAAGAGACAGTTAGGAGTAAAGAAAGCTGGGGCATCAAAGGTGACTGGTCAGCTCCAGTCTCAGAGAAACTCTCCATCGCTTGAAGCTTACTTTAAAATTATGGAGCGCATGGCGGGTCCTAAGGAAAAAGCGAATGAGGTTACTCTGTCTCAGTGTCAGTCTCAGTCCCAGCCTCAGTCCCAGCCACAGCCCCAGCTTGAACTCGAACCCGAACCTGAGTCAGCAGTAATAATGCTGGAAAATCGGTACACACCTCTCGAAAATGCACAAGAGGAAGCGGAGCCAGAGACTATAGCAACAACTGGTAGAGCGGGGTCTCCGGAGCCTGAAGTAAATTCCATACAGGGTCTCCCAGCGTTTTCCCAATCATCCTCGCAATCAACCGGGCTGTCTAGTCTCTCACTACCGTCATTGACACAGGCTTCAGTGGGTACCACTCAAGACACCATGGCCCCCCAACCACAACAGGGTTCAACAGTGACTCAGTCTGAAGGAGAATTGATCGGTTCCTTATTCAAATCCCTCAGGGAGGATCTCCTGAGGAAATGTGAGGTCTCGGAAAGTAATCAGAGGAGCCTTCATGATAGATTCGATCACCTCGAGGCAAAATTAGAGGACATTTCTGTTCCTACAAATGTGTTAGAATCTAAGGTTTCTCTACTATCTGATTCCACACTGGGTAACGCCAAAGATATAAGTTGCTTGAAGGTACAAAATCGGTCTTTAATGATGGATATAGAGAAACTTGAGATGCACACACGCAGAAACAACCTCCGAATTTTGAAAATTCCTGAAGGAGAGGAAGTAGAGGACATTAAGGGCTTTGTGTGCAAGCTCCTACGAAAAGGCGTTTTGAAGGATCGGCCAGACATCGATTTGGAATCAAATCATATCAAATCATCTTTATTCGGTTTCCATTATTTTGAAAGCCATAAAAGTACATAATAACACAATAAAAATGTTAAAAAACAACCATTCTATGACAGGATTTGGAATCAAAAATCCAGAGAGTGCACAGGGATCCCTTCAGGTTACATCCCGATCGGAAGGCCCCAAGGAAAATATTGGTTAACTTCCAAACTTACAGCACAAAGGAATTGATTTTAAATAGGTCCCTCTCTAGATCTTCCTTACATCATCGAGCTAATCCTTACTTAATCCGCTCTGACATAGGAGGTCGTACCGCCCAGAGACAGTGGGAATTAGGCTCCAGGATGCCAGAACTCAGGTCATTAGGAGCACAGGTTCAGATGAAGTTTCCTGCACTGTTAAAGGTTATGTGGAACAATAAAATGTATAACTGTAACCACCCAGAGGAGGCAGACGTTCTCTTATCAAAAATGAGAAAATAGCCTGGCATAAGGTATTAATCAGTTGATTGGCAGAGCTGTTATAGCGGTGAACTAAATTGAGAAGTTGTGGTCCGTCAACAATAAAGTCAAAAGTCTACAAGAAATCAGTAAATACAGAGAACTATATAAATCAGATGGAAGATATGTAAAGGGGAGGGGAATAATTAAAAAAAAGAAAGGTCTTTCCTTAGTGTTTGTTCTAATGATAAATGTAAAGTAAAGAATCTTCTCTTTCAAGTTAGCAATTTATCTGGAAAAAAAAGAGAGCACGGGTATAAAATAATCGTATTTTAAAAAAAACTTGGTATAGGGAAAAAAAAAAATGTTTTATACACATGATAATCCTGCATCAGTTATATAAGAGTGTGCAGTACCGCAGGAGCTGGGGGTTCCCCATAGGCGAGACCAGCGCCTACTTTGATGGGAGGGTTCCCTGTGGGAGGGTTAGGGATGGGTTTAGGGGGGAAGGGTAAAAATAAAAAGTCCTCATATAATGTAAAAACCAGCTAGTCAGTCAGCACATTGGAAGGTGGGAATGTCACTTTTTTGTATAGACTATCATGGCTGTTAGTTGGCTGAGTAGTAAAAAAAAAAATTCTTGGAACCTCAATGGAGTTGGGAGCGTGATAAAACAAGCAAGGGTGTGTGAATTTTTACAAAATTCAGAGGCATCAGTCTGTTTACTACAAGAAACCCATTTAGAGGCAAAGCTCTGTAAACAAGTTTTTAGTAAGCTAGGTTGGGTAGAAGAGGTACTCTGTTCAGGGCAGACGGGGGTAACAAGGGGGGTAGCTATAATTACAAGAGCCAACAAAGGGGATAAAAGTCCAGGAATGGGACACGGATCAGTCCGGAAGATGGTTAGTGGCGGGTTTGTTAATAGATAATGCCTCATATACCTGTGCGGTTTATTATGGTCTCAACGAGGATAACTCCAACTTCCTTCTGAAGCTGGAGGGAAGTCTACTACAGTATAATGAGCCAGTAATATTACGAGGGGACTTTAATTTTGTTTTTGATAGCATGTTGGATCGTACTTCCAGAGCAAAATATTCTCCCCCATAAAACTCCCTCCGAGTTTTAAGAAATATTATGAAAGACTTTAATATCTTAGACGCATGGAGAGTTAAGTATGGTGCTGTTAAAGAGTATACCTTCTACAGCAAGAAATATAAACACTACTCAAGAATTGAATATTTCCTGTTAGACCGTTCTTTAATCCCCGACTTAGTGTCAGTAACCCATTCACCGCTAGATATCTCTGATCATTCAGTGATAGAGCTTATATTGAACTTCAGAATTAAGCCCACTGTGGTCAGATGGACCCTGGACAGAACCCTCATGCTGGAAAATCAGACTTTGTCCACGATCAAAGAAAGTATATCTGAGTTCTTCCTTTTCAATATAGGTTCCGGTACAGAACAACTCGTCTGGTATTCCTTCAAGGCGTACTTAAGGGGTATTTTGAGCTCCATGATGTCTTTTAAAAGAAGAACATTCAAGATAAGAGAAACTCAAGACCTCGAAGGAATCAAAAAGAAGGAACTGGAGCTGCAGTTAGCAGTCCAGATGGATAGGGAATGTATCCCAAGGCTAGAAAAAGAACTTCTGGATCTCCAATCCCAATTCCAGGCAAGAAGCGATAAAGCTATCAAGGACAGATGGGAGGTCAGCAAAATGAAGAACTTTGAGTATGGGGAGAAATGTGGAGCCCTTCTTGCCTGGAAAGTGAGGGCAGAGAAGAGTAGGAACAACATAGACTTGCTAATCCATCGAGTATCTGGGATTAAGTTAACAGGAGATGATCTGATCGGGAAGGAAGCGAGAGGATTCTTTAAGGACCTTTACCAAGAGGTCAGTGGCATTGAATTAGAGGCAGTGGATTCATGGCTGGGCCGGATAGACCTGCCCCAACTACCCGAGGAGGCTAAGAGTTTACTAACCAGTGAGATCACAGAAGGGGAAGTGAGGGCGCAACTGAAGAAGATGAGTCAGGGGAAAGCGGCAGGCCCAGATGGCCTACCATCAGAAGTTTACGAAGACAGCCTAGAAGTAATCCTGCCCATCCTCGTATCACTTTTTAACAGAATTCTTCTTCAAGGGGAAAATACACCTACCTCCTGGCTTGAAGCTACTATCGTATTAATAGCAAAACCAAATAAGGACCCCCAGAAGATAGAATCCTATAGGCCGATTTCTCTTTTGAACTCTGATTTGAAAATCTACTCCGGGTTACTAGCCTCCAGGCTAGCAAAAGTCATATAGTCAATAATTCACCATGATCAGAGAGGCTTCATACCAGGTCGACAGCTGAACGAACTTACCTTTCAGGTATTGGGGCAATAGATCTCGCAGAAGAAAGGCGCCTCCCTCTAACAATAATAGCGATAGATGCCGCTAAGGCGTTCGACCAGGTAAACTGTGGTTTTTCTCTGGGAGGCTATGGCTAAGCTAGGGTTCCCATCCATGTTTATTGAAGGAATTAAATCCCTATATAAGGAACCTCGCGCCAGAGTCTTGATCAATGGGGGCATGACGGACTGGTTCAACATCTCCAGAGGCACAAGGCAGGGATGTCCCCTGTCTCCCCTACTGTTCGATGTCTACATCGAGCCCTTTGTATGCTCCCTGAGATCAGATCCTAACATCCTGCCCTTTAAAATGGGGGAGGTTGAACTTAAAACCGCATTATATGCAGATGATCTTCTCCTTTATACCACCAACCCTACAGAATCGATCCCCTTATTATTTAAACTATCTGAAGAATTTGGGAGGGTGTCGGGTTACAAAATAAACAAGGAGAAGACCGAAATAATGAGTTGGAACAGTTCCCCCCCAGTAGGGCGCTAAACAAAAAATGAGGTATTTAGGGATACAACTTACTCAGAAACTAGCAGATACCGCCAAAACCAGCTGGCAGATGGTAGTAAAGGAAGTTAGTAAGCTACTATCAAGGTGGGTGACTCTCCCTTTGAACATCTATGGAAGAGTGAATCTCATAAAAATGACCATTCTCCCTAAAATAACCTTCCTCTTTAACAACATACCATTATCTTTTGACCACAAATACATTGCCAAGCTACAAGGTAAAATCGGTTCATTCATCTGGGCCACAAAATCTCCCAGAATCGCTTGGAGGAAGTTGAGAAGGGGGCTGAAGCTGTGCGGCCTTGCACTACCAGATCTTTTGATGTACTGCTACGCCTTCCAGCTTAAGAATTTTAGAATCTTGGCGAATAGGCTTGACTCCTCCTCGCATGGTCGCCTATTCCAGGCAATGTTATCTGACCAGTCACTCAGCCCAGACTATTTTCTTTACACATTTGGACATCAAAAATTTTACAAAAAGGCCCGCCTGAAAATTCTGCAGGCTGCATTAAGAACCTGGTTGTATCTCCAGAAAGTCTCGCAAATCCTCTACTATAACATGCACGCTCCAATCTGGGACTTACCCGGTACCCCGGATTGTCTCTTAGACAGATTGGCAACCCCATTGAGAGAGGCAGGTGTAGTAAAGTGGGCAGACCTTAGTACCAACTCCCAACTGCTGGACTGGGACTCATTAGTTAATTTAACTGGGGGGTCCTTAACAAGATTCAAGTTTTATCAGTTGTCCTCATGGTGGGGGAGACAAGATTGGGGGATGCAGGAGGAGCCCCAATTCTTAGATCTTATTGACAGAGGTAGGGTCTGGAGACGTGCGGTTGCCTTCTGGTACAATATTCTGATTGGGGCAAAAGACACGTTAACGTCCGAGATATCCAACCTTTGGAGTGGAGACATAGTAGGTAACCTGGAGGAGATAAGGAAAATCTGGACTGATGCATTTGTTATATCACAAAAAACAATCAAACCAGCTAACCTCAGAAGGAATCACCTATTTACAACCTACAGGGTGTATTGGACTCCGGCCAAGCTCTCCAGGTTATCAGCAGAGAGATACTGTTGCCCAAAGTGTAAGCTGGGAGCAGCTGATGATCTTCATATGTTTTTTGAGTGTCCACAAATCACCAGTTATTGGAGACAGGTGTGTGGTTTTTTGGAAGAGGTTTTGTTAACATCAATTACATGTTGCCCTAGATTAATCTTTTTTGGGCTCCCCTCGGGGTACGTGCTAAACAACCCAGCCACTCAATTTATCTTATATGTAATTGTAATTGCAAGGAGAGAAATTTGTAGAGAGTGGAAGTTGGTGGCACCTTCAAAATTCGCAGATTGCCTGAGGAATGTCATGATGATGAGTCAGTCGGACATGCTGTGTGGTGACGAAAGCGCTAGCAAAGTGGGGTCAGCTTTAAGAACGTGGGCCGAAAGTTAACCAAAGTCCAATGATTATGCTAGTGGTTATCGGCCTGGTCCTCCCAGGTAACGTGTCGAAAGGGGAGTTGGACTGAGAAATATCCTGCCTCTGGGCGATCTCTGTATGCTTTGCACATTCCATCGAGGGCGGAATCCAAGTAAACTAAGTGTGCAAGTGGCACGGAGTGATCCCACTTAGAGGTTATATCTGCTGGTGGCATGTATGAGGACACCAAAAAAAAAAAAAAAGACTCCCTGACTTGATACTCGGCTTTGAGTTTATGATGCAATCCTTTCATGAGAGGCTGTCTTAATTAGATTTTACTGAACTGTCTGCCTCTATCTTTGAGCTGAGAACACTTTCCAGCTTATAATGTAAAAAGCTTTATGCTTGCGCATTGATTCGCTTATCAGTACTTTCTCAGGGTACCCGAACTGACACATTTTCTCCCATTATTTTGGCTGATTTAAGAATAGGCAAGTTCCTTTAAGGAACATGCTTGTTTTATTAATACTATTTTACCAGTCATTCTAAGGAATATATTGTTCTATTTTATAATCAAACATCGATTAATGGATTATATTAATTTTAAATGTTGAGAATTATGATCTTTTACTAATTAACCTAAGCGATGAAAGACTAAAAGATTTGATAATAAAACCCTTTATCTAACACTAATTCTCTTAATTGTCTAAACTGAAAGTATTCAATGATGTAATGCTGTATAGATGATTGCTCCTTATTTCTCCTTGTCGACGAACAAAGGTCCATATGACCAGTGGTGAGGATTATTAAATGATTATACCCAAAGATTGAGATACAGAATACCACGCTCCCTCAAATGGAAGTGTAAGACAGAGTTTATTTTGTTTACACCTGCCAAGAATCCACAAAGGAAATATAGTTGGGCATAAATGGTTTAAGAGTGTGGATTTCTCTACCACAAGTGTGAGGAGAGTACTTGCTGGGCAGTGGGTCTTTCAAGGCATGGTTTATCTTGGGAGTCTGATAACACCCATACCATGTATGTTTGTGGGAATTCCTAAACTCCTCTGTTGGACAGCTTCTATTTTCTCAGGAGGAACTGTGTGTTTGTTGGACAACATAAACATTGGGATGGTGCCAGACTGGTTCTATGCATCCCCTCAAGATATGTTGGTCTATAGTCCAGCTAGCTCATAGTTTCAACCATAAGGAACCCTGAATTTAAGAAGGTAACAAATGTACTATGCAACCACAGAACATGACAACCGTGACTCCCCAAGGAATCTTAACCCTTTCACTTAGTCACTTGTGCATACCCAAACAGATAAGTAGAAAGTGCACAAGTAGATGTTTCAATATTTATCGAAGCGATACCAAAGGAGATGATGGACGGAGTGTTTGAGCAAATCAAACACTCACCCCCAGTCAACTGATCTGGGTTTAATCCATCATCATTCTTTAGCTCACTCCACCACCCCAGTTCAGACATGGCCTTATGCAAATCAGTCTGACCCTGTGCCTCATGGCTACAGCCTGATCTGCCAAGCCATGTCTTACCTGGACCAGAAACAAGCATACTGGGACTGGTTTCGGGTTCATAACCCTCATCATCCAGGCTATCTTGAATCATGTGCCAAAGTGAGGAAGGGACCCACGTCTGGGCATACTCTGCCAACTTAAGGTGAACAAAGCGATACCAAAGGGGTTGATGGACGGAGCGTTTGAGCAAATCAAACACTCACCCCCAGTCAACTGATCTGGGTTTAATCCATCATCATTCTTTAGCTCACTCCACCACCCCAGTTCAGACATGGCCATATGCAAATCAGTCTGACCCTGTGCCTCATGGGAACAGTCCAGCCCAGCTAAAGAAAGATAAAGTAAAGGAAAAGTAATCGTAAATAGGAGGGCCAGATTCACGCATGGAATGTTTTGAAAATACAAATAGCAAAATAGCAAGTAAAGAAGTCCTTAGACTCAAAATACCAAAAGAAAATGTTTTACAACTCTTCATTATTTTAAAATTGGAAACCCTAAGTTTTGCTAGCGATCATCAAATGTCCAAATGTTCCTGGGGCCTTATTTATGAAAAGTGACGCATCGCTGCGTGAAAACAATGATGCGTCACTTTTCACTGCGCTTTCCCTGCGACATGATTGATGCGTCATATTTATAATATGACGCATCATGTCGCAAGGAGTTACAGATACGTCAGTATTTCTGACGTATCTGTAGGCGCAAAAGTCACGCATTGCTGGGGTGTGTCACAAAAGTGACGCAACTCCAGCAATGCGTCCTTTCACATGGGGAAAGCCCCATGTGAAAGGGCTTGCGTCAGTCTTACGCCTGCTGTGAGGCAGGCTGAAGATTTTGACGCAACAGCGTCCTAAAAGTGACGCAGTGAAATCTCATAGATTTCACTGCGTCACTATTACGAGGCTTTTTGCGTGTGAACGCCCCTTTTGCATACATTATACCTGACGCAGGTAAAATGTAGCGCAGGGGTTTACAAAGTGACGCATCTGCTTAGATGCGTCACTTTGTAAATAGTGCGCAACACGACGCATGTTTTACGCCGCCGATGTGTCACAAAAAGTGACACATCGGAAGCGCAAAACTGCTGCAAGGCTTCATAAATGAGGCCCCTTCTGTCTAAACCCAACAACAATGGCAGAGTTACAGAAATTCCACATTTAGGGAAAGCTGCTACCCACTATCTAGCCTAACTGTTGAGCCATGATCACTCCCTTGGATGATATTCATGTGAGTTGAAGTACCCTGGTTTCAGATTTTGCTTACTTACGTCTAATGAAGAATCATAACTGCTAGAGAAAACATTAATTTAACAATCACTACTGGTTTAGTAACGTTGATACTAAGATCAAATATAATCTTATTTCCGTCATATGCAAAGTAGATACAGCACTATTGAACCTGGGATGTTGCCAGCTGTGCACACTGATGTGTACTGATGTTATCTGTTGCTGAAACTCAAACTCATTAATATTTTAAACAGTCAGTGCCAGCCACAAACTGAGTGGCATTTGGCGTGTTCTTTATCAACCCACATTGGAAAAGCTAAGAGGCCTGGGCTTTTGTTAGGGTACGTGCTTGTTAATCGTTTGTACACTTTGTATTTTGTTGTCCCTAGCTATCCTGGAAAGAAATTCCAGTAAGGAAGCATCATATTGGACTAAAACAATATGGAAAATGGGGGCACAACCCCTGTGCTGAACAGACAATAGTAGGAAACATAATCTGTACCGTCAAAGAATAATGCTATAAAAGGGTCAGAAGATGAAGTCAGCATTGTAAGCAGTGGACATAAAAGGCACACAGCAAAATATTGTGGATACTTTTGGCAAAGGCCCAGTACTTTTCTGGCATCATTAAGAAAGCTTATGTGTGTGTGCAGCTTTATTTAGTGAACAATACTAGCTATCAATAAAGAAACATGCTATCAAGACAGAAAAGTAAAACAAATGAACAAAGAAGGATATTTATTTAATGTCTTCATGACAGGTTAAGGCATCGAAACAGCACACGTATCCTAAATAAAAGGTGATAAATCAGAACTGTGAAAGCTATTATATTAGCAAAGTAACTACATCAAAGAACACCGAAATGTAACTGGATCACAACTGAGACAATATCACCATTCACAAAATGCAACGCCCTTGATGGGCTGCCCATCAAAACAATGGCAAATCATTAATAACACATAAAAGAGAAAGGCTTAAGGATGCAGACCCAAAGCTTAAGCTCTCCCTGTTCTACTTGTTGTAGATCTCTTTTAAAGATTGATGAATTGTGGTTTCTCAGATAGCTAAAGCAGCAGTCACGGCTGGCATGGCTCACAGGAGGAGGGCGGAGGGACATGCGGGAGGTCGAACGTGGGTGTTTTAATTTAATAATAAAAAATAAAATAGTTAAATGTACCTATCCGCTGGTCGGGTCCCACTTCTTCTCTGCTCCTACTCTCCCACTCACAGGAACAGGAATGCAGAAGCAGGCAGCCAGGCTCCCCTAAGTCAATCACAACACTGCAAGCAGCTGGGGGCCAGATGTAGGTGGCCCAATACCGGTCGGTAACGGCCGAAATTACCGAATTTCGGCCGTTACTGACCGGTATTGGGCATTTGGGATGTACCGATTCGGTATTTACCGAATCGGTAAATGACATGTAGGAAGCACTTTGAAGAGTGCTTCTGTGCTTTAAGGATTCGTTATTTACCACCAACTGTTAGTTGGTGGTAAATAACAAATACCTCTGTAAATGCAAATCTGTGCATTTACACCTGTGCCATGTGACAGACATACATGCCCTTAGGGCATGTATGTGTGCCACAGGTGCACACAAGCACTATTCAGGGGTGCAACAGGGTGTCAAAGTGACACCCTGCCACACTTGACTCTTTCCCTATTTTACCGAATTGGTAATTACCGATTCTGTAATTGACATTTATTCCTTTGGGCCTCCAGGCCCATAGGAATGAATGCCAATTACCAAATCGGTAAATACCGATTTGGTAAATACCGAATCTTAACGATTCGGTAATTTTTACCGAATTATTACCTACAAAGCATTTACCGATTCTAAAATACCAAATCGGTAAAATTCGGTATTTTAGAATCGGTTAATCCTATTTACCTACATCTAGCCCTTAGTGATTAGTCGGGATGCCGCCCAGTCAGTGGCTTATGGGGAGGCCATGTTCTCCATGCAGGCTGCAATGCAGCCTGCATGAAGAAGGGCCGAGTGTCCATGAGTGGTTTTAGAGGCCCCAGGGTGCCGACCAAAAAGTCTTTGCGCACTCTTCCCCTGCCCTGCTCGAAGAGCAGCCCCGCCCACGCGCAACCAAACATAAAATAGTAATAACTGACATTTATTACCATTTTATGTTTCTGCTTCTCCCACTGCGAGAAAGCAGTGAGGTGACGCTCCTTTGCCCTTTTGGAGGAGCTGCCCCTGTAAAGCAGCCTCTATCCAGACCTACGAAAGGAAAACATTTAGTGCCTAGGAAAATTAATGAAACCCCAAAGTCAAGTGTCAAACAACGTAATCTAAAATTTTCCTTACGCTCTATGTACATCTTTCCTATTCCACACATTATTTAACAGTCAGATGCCTACTGTCTTCATAAACGTATCCATGCTGAGCAGACTGACCCACACCACCTATTACACATGCACTACCTTGAGTGCGTCTATGTAGTGGGGGCTTTTTCGAATTTTGCTTTTACAGTCCCTCTACCGTTGTATGAACTTCCCCGGGCAATGTCACATTCATTTATTTTGCTATGTTTCATTTGAGGGGGTTCAACTACATATCTCACATCACGCCAAGGGTCTTGGAGAACTAACCTGGTGACGGTCGCTCGCTCACTCCTGGGTCCTGCATGCTGTGGTCTCGCCGCGCCGCAATCTCCAACTAGCGGCCCGCGGCTAGAGACTACAGCTCCCAGGGAGCTTTGCAACCACTTCCTGCTGCCTGACGCTGCCTGCGCGCCTGGAGGCGCCACAAAAACCGGACGCTCCCTCGGTGGAGCGGGGGCTCACATCACGCCAAGGGTCTTGGAGAACTAACCTGGTGACGGTCGCTCGCTCACTCCTGGGTCCTGCATGCTGTGGTCTCGCCGTGCCGCAATCTCCAACTAGCGGCCCGCGGCTAGAGACTACAGCTCCCAGGGAGCTTTGCAACCACTTCCTGCTGCCTGACGCTGCCTGCGCGCCCGGAGGCGCCACAAAAACCGGACGCTCCCTCGGTGGAGCGGGGGCTCACATCACGCCAAGGGTCTTGGAGAACTAACCTGGTGACGGTCGCTCGCTCACTCCTGGGTCCTGCATGCTGTGGTCTCGCCGCGCCGCAATCTCCAACTAGCGGCCCGCGGCTAGAGACTACAGCTCCCAGGGAGCTTTGCAACCACTTCCTGCTGCCTGGCGCTGCCTGCGCGCCCGGAGGCGCCACAAAAACCGGACGCTCCCTCGGTGGAGCGGGGGCTCACATCACGCCAAGGGTCTTGGAGAACTAACCTGGTGACGGTCGCTCGCTCACTCCTGGGTCCTGCATGCTGTGGTCTCGCCGCGCCGCAATCTCCAACTAGCGGCCCGCGGCTAGAGACTACAGCTCCCAGGGAGCTTTGCAACCACTTCCTGCTGCCTGACGCTGCCTGCGCGCCCGGAGGCGCCACAAAAACCGGACGCTCCCTCGGTGGAGCGGGGGCTCACATCACGCCAAGGGTCTTGGAGAACTAACCTGGTGACGGTCGCTCGCTCACTCCTGGGTCCTGCATGCTGTGGTCTCGCCGCGCTGCAATCTCCAACTAGCGGCCCGCGGCTAGAGACTACAGCTCCCAGGGAGCTTTGCAACCACTTCCTGCTGCCTGACGCTGCCTGCGCGCCCGGAGGCGCCACAAAAACCGGACGCTCCCTCCGCGTCGCGGGACGCGCGCGGGCGGAGCCCGGGCAGAGGGCGGGCCGTCTGTGGCCGTCCGTGGACGACTGTGGTCGGGCGGGCCACCCCTCTAACCTCGTCAACCCGCCCGTGGTGAGTCTTTCCCACTTTCTTCTCCTAGCATGGCGTCTGCCAACATTGCTGCTACACAGGATGACTTTCCTTTCCCTCCCGCAACATTCGAGTCCTTACTCGAAAATGCACTGACCTTGGTTTCCAATGAAATAGCTGACACCGAACGGAGAATGTCTATGAGTTTTACCAATAATGTTACACAGCCAATATCACTGCCAAATAGCCCTGGTATTCCACTATCTCCAGCTGTTGTCATTACAAAACCGGCATTGGTATTAACCTCTCCCCTACCTTCACCGCCTGAAACTGTTCCCACTATTACAATTGCTTCCCAGGATGAAGCCACCATCCCGGGATTAGTGGAAACTGGAAATAAACAGGGAGGGGAAAAAAGAGGCATTGCTAAGCCAAGCGCCAATAAAAGGAAGCAACCACTAATTAGTAAAAATCAGCCCACGCCCCAGAGTCTGTGGAATAAACAAAAACCCACTGGGGCACAAACTGTTATTGTGGATAAAGATCTAGCGGATGAAGATGATACCCCTACAGCAACCACTGCCAATTTAAATGGGACCTCTAACACGATATGGACCCAAACAACACTAATGGGAGACAACTATTATCTTACGAAACAGAATGGGAATCTAATTGATACCATAGTTGACACCATTTTTAATAGACTACAGAAACAAATGATCAACCAGTTTAATAATGTTTTTAAAAGACTCGATAGACTAGATAACCTGGTCAAAAACGAAGAAGCAAAAAGAAAGGGGTCTGTTATCCTGGATCAAATTAGAGCTGACCGTCTCTTAAAAGAACTTGAATCCGTAAGCAACACATTGTCATCAACACCCACGACTCTACCCCGACCTAACAATGAAGGGAAGAACTTGGTAAAATCTAACTTACCCCTAAAACCCGTTCCAATACCTGCGCCTAGGAAAACTGCCCTTCCTGTTATCCCTAACAAAACTGTCACAAATAACAACGACTTGATCCATTCTACTACAGCAATAAGATCAACTGCTGCTAGCAACAAAGGTAATGGGAAGGCAGGGACAAACAGGCCTTTTAAACATCAAGGGCCTACTTTACATCTGCCACCGGGCGCCTGTCCGTTTGTTCTGGTCCTTGCAGGAGTACCGCCTTTGAGGGAGGAACAGGGGGAGTCATGGGTGCCATTGCGAAATAAATGCATAGACTGGCTAACTAAACACAAAGGTGTCGGATATGATATCTCAGGAGAGATCATATCGGCTCGCAGGGTGTTTTGGGTTGGGCCCTTACACAAAGATAAGGAAGGTGACTGTATAGTTCTCAATTTTAAGAACCCTGGAACTGTTAGACACCTTCTCAGCAGAACTGGCAACTGTTCTGCTATCTCTACTGTTGCAACTATGTTGCCTTTGAGCTATTTTTATAGGCAACCGTTAATGCAATCTCGGCCACCTGTAATGCAGTTCCACCCACCACCAATGCACTTCCAGCCATCCCCTATGCAATTTCAACCAGCTCTATTCCCACTCAACTTGTCTAATAGATTTGCCCCTCTGTCAGACTTGGATATGCTAGACTGACCCACAACGCTTAACTCAGTTGAACCATCAGTGGCACCCATCACTGAAATCTTGGAAGTCTCACAACCCATACAACGGACTGTAACTAGAGTAAAACCCTCGAACCAGAGACTAATGCAGGATTCCCATATATCTCTCGTGACCTGGAACATAGCGGGACTCAACTCTAAATTGAAAATTAAAGAATGGTCAGATTGGGTTAGTAACAACTGCGACACTTTGATGTTACAAGAGACTTGGTGCACCACTACACCCGTAATGGAGGGTTTCTGTTGCTATAATCTACAGGCTTCCCCCTCACCTATGGGTCGTCCAAGTGGGGGCTTATCTATTTGGACTAAAATACAATCCGGGATACAAACAAAACTGATCCCTACACCGGGTAAATGTTTTATGGCTATGAAGTACACTAAGAGGATGAAACTATGTATAATTAATTTTTATAATAATGATTTTGTTTCTCGTCCCAATGATAACTTTATTCTATTGTTTAATTTTATTGATGAAATTTTGGAGGGGCGGAAGTATGGACCCTTTGATGGCATTTGCATTGGAGGGGATTTTAATGCTCACATGTATCGTGATAGCCCCGTATGTAGAAACGGTGAAGAGTTGAAAAACCATCTAGCCTCCCGTGACCTAGTAAACGCAATGGAAATTGCTGGTTCCAGCCTAAACAACATACTAACACCTACCTATATAGGCCAGGGGTGCTCCTCCACGATAGATTATATCTTTATTTGTCCAACATTGAGCGACATAATTTCTAAAGCAGAAGTTATTTGTTCCGCATATAGCGACCACTATCCGCTTAGAATATACATTGACAATCCACAGAACCTGAAGGCCGTAGGGAGAGTAGAGACTGGGGTACAAAATCTGTCATTATCCACTGACAGACTAAGACTAATATGGAAAGGGGTGGATAATAAAGATATTCTAGCTAGAGTCATCAAAAAACACCCTAAGACAGTAGAGACCTGTCTGTCGCACACCAGTTCAGGCGACGATGTGGTTGTTTCATTTGATAATCTTTGCGGGGCCATCAAAAGAGAGTCATCTAAACCAGCTAGGCCTAATATAGACCGTGGCCCACGCTGGTTTGACTCCTCTTGCTCCAAGGCTAATAGGGACCTGAGGGTAGCCCTAAAAACTCATCCCAGGGACGCCCAACTTGTGAAAGAGTTAAGATCAAAATATAAATCCGTGCTACGCACTAGATCTGAGGCCCTAGTGATTAACCATTGGGAAACCCTCACACGTACTGCTTCATTAAAAGACATGACAGGTTTCTGGAGAGAAGTCAAGTCCCTCAGATCTTTTGGCTCTAACATCCAACCAATTAATTGCAACATAACTGGCGAGATGTGGGTAGAGCATTTTTCTAAAATCTATGCTATATCAGCCACTTCTATAGATATTGTCTCCCTACCTAGTTCAGTTGAACGTCTGAGCTTTCTATTACCTGAGGTCGAGGATGCCATATTCGAGAGCGCTAGCAATAAAGCCCCCGGCCCGGATGGCCTCTCTATTGATCAGATTAAATCTGAAATCAACTTCTGGGCCCCTTTATTATGTAACCTATTTAATAATTTGACTGACAGCTCCATTCCCGAAACTTGGTCGAACAGTGTCATCGTACCGATTTTGAAAAAAGGTGACAGGGCGGATCCTGCCTGTTACCGCCCGATCTCACTGATCGATAACACACTAAAGGTCCTTGGAAGAGTAATTTTTAAAAGGATAAGGGACTGGGCTGAAGATAATAATGTTTTACATGATAGTCAATTGGGATTTAGAAGCCATGTGGGCACTGTTGAACAATGTCTAAATTTGAATTTGATCATGGCCAAATATGTAATTGTTAAAAAGTCCCCGCTTTACTTAGGTTTCATGGATTTGAGTTCCGCTTTTGATTTTGTTAATCGTTCTAGGTTGTGGTCACTTTTGCTTGATTATGGTTTGGATGAATCTTTGGTATATTTTCTTTCGTATTTACACAGAGACTTAAAGGCCAGAGTACGTATTAATAACGATGGCGAATTATCTGATGACATTTTAATTAGCAGAGGAGTTAGACAGGGCTGCGTACTCGCCCCACTGCTTTTTATTTTATATATTAACGGGTTGAGCAGCACCTTAAGCAAGATTACTAAGGATGTACCAATTATAAATGGTTCCCCCATTACTACCTTACTGTATGCTGATGACGCGGTACTAATGGGGCGCACCCCAAATGCTTTACGCATTTTAATCACCGGGTTTGTTGATTTTATGTCTGATTTGGGTTTAAATAGCAATTTAAAAAAATCTTTTATTATGAATTGTGGTCCAAAAAAATACAACATTACTTCAATTAAGTCAGGCGACAATACATTACAATGCACTAGCAATTTCCCTTATTTAGGGTTACTATTTTCTAACACAGGTTCATGGCAGCCGCATGCTGCCTATGCGAGGAATAAAATTGATAAATCAATAAATTCAATTTTATCCCTCCGACAACCCAAATTGGCTGACGTTATCACCCCCCTGCTCAATATTTATCGTACTCAATGTCTACCTACTGGGACATATGGAGCAGAAGTGTGGGGATATTGTAATATCACGTCCCTCCAATCGGCAGAAAATAGATTCTGTAGAAAAGTGCTGGGGGGAGCTCCCTGTGCCCCCATATTCATCTGTCATAGCGAATTGAGGCTTCCATACATAGTTGATTTCATCAGATCAAGGCCTGCCCTTTTTTGGATTAAAATATGGTCAAACCCTGCAGCATCTTTAACACGCAGCATAATATCTGACTGTTTATTACATGAGAGATCCCACCAAATACCATGGCTAAATGCCGTTAAGAACAGCCTCTTAAGTGTGAGTTATGGCTCCCTGTTTTGTTCCCCTAATACCATTGTCCCCACTCATAAGAACAGTGTAAAACGGGCATTATATGATTTATATCAGGAGGAACGAATGAGAACGGAATTTGTAAAACCCGCTGTCATTAAATACTTGCCACTCACAGAACCAGGCTATGAGAATTTAAATAGGCTTTGCAGGTATCTGACAATCCCAAAGGGAAGATGGAACCGGAGCCTTTTGTTTAGGTTCCGAGATGGAAGCATCGTTAACTTGCTAAGCTTCCCCCTTGGCTATAACAAAAGCTTAGAAGAGCTGGACTGTCCCTGCGCCGTAGGTGGGAAGCAAAGTCTGTTGCATTTTTTCTTTTTCTGTTGCCATTACAAATTATATACCCGTCACTACTTAATGCCGATTCTCCGCAAACGTAACTTAAGGGACTTTAATCTGGCATTGAGGTTCCTACAAATGTTGTCAACAGACGAGACTATCTACTCTGTAAGTTGTTTTATAAAAGTCTGTGTAAGATCAAGGGCAAGTATGGAATAAGCATGATTGAATAATGGTAGTGTACTTGAATGCACATTGCACTTTATCTTCTTGATATAATTTGCACTTAGAAACACTTACCTGCATATTTTGGATCTTACGATTATTCTCAGGTGAACGCACTTGGCACTTTACCATTTTTGATTATTTCTGGGCTAGATCAATTGAAATTCATGGTAAAAATCATATTAATGGAACTATGTTACTCCTCACATGTACTGCGCACTTTATGATATCTATGCTGCTCTAACACCCAATTGGAAATTCTGTTTTTAATTTTACAGGTTTTTATGCGTTTTTAATATGTTTCATTCTGTATGTACTTTTATGGATGTATCAAAACTCCGAATAAAGATCATTTGAATTGAATTTTGAACTACATATTTATTTAAGGAATAGACTATTATACTATAGATTTATACAGCACAAAACCTAGCCCTAAAATTAATGTAGTCCTTTGCATTATAAAAAATAACGCAAGGCCAGTACAGAAACATACAAAGGTGAGAACTTTAGGTGACAAATAACAAAAGGTGTGTAGAGGAGAGGGTACAAATTTTTAAGCCTGAAGGAAAAGTCTTCATGTTGCAAAGATGACGCGAAGATGCAAGAATTTTTTTTTCCCGAATGAGAGAACACTTGAAATCATCCAGTCAGTGAAGAAGGAGGTTAATATTTTGGCAGCAGTGCATTAAAAGAGTTTGCTTAGCCTCTTTTGTTTTTGATGCTTAACATTTTGACTTTTGTTGGCATGGCCATCACTTCACCAGAACGGTGGGGGCAGCAGAAGGGAGAGTGAGCACTCTTGACTCCTAACAACAACAAAACAAGGCTCGCTATGCTTTGTTTTCTTTCCTCTTAAGTTCACAGCTCTCTCCTCTCATTCACTGTGCCTGTCTATGTTCCTATGGTAATCCTGACTGTCAAGATGCTCTAAGTAATATCCTGGATTCTGTTCCTGGTTTAGAATATTCTAACCCCTCTTGCTTCCCTTTGTGATGCACTGTCGCATACATATGCATTTTCCCAAAGATTTTGCTTATGAGGGCATTAGTTACTAATGTATCACTATTGTTTCTGCTTTTCATCGCTTTAGTTTCTAATATATCATTATCTCTTCTTCTGTGAAGGACTCGTATGCCTTCAGGCAGGGCCGGCTTTTGGCGGCCAGTGCAACAGTGTTTGTTGGTGCCCCCCAATGACCTCCTGCTCCACAAATTCCCTCACTACTACCCTACAACATTATCCCTCAAGTTTCCATTACCACTGAAATTATGTGATTGTGCCACTGCAGCGTTCTTTATGTAAATATAGATTTGCTTCATTTGGCACATAATTCAACATCTACTGCATAATCTGCAGATTTGAACAAAAATAGATGGTTTCTAGCTCAAACAGTTAAAAATGTACTAAAAATACAGCACCGCATATTGCTGTGAAGTGGAAGGCCCTTTGAAAACATTGAGGGGCATATTATCAAGGGGGTTTATCTCCGCTTTTTTGGCTTTAAAAGCCAAGAAAGCGGAGATAAAATTATCTCCCTATTACCTAGCTGTCGCTAACACCAGTTAGCGACAGCTAGTAGGAGATAGCGACCATCTTGGGCCCCACTGTGCATGTCAGAGAAATTTATCACTAATGACATGCAAAGTGGGCGTGCCAAGATGTTAGCGACTGGAAACAGTCGCTAACATCGCTATCTCCTATTACCAACTTTTGGAGATATTCGAGCTCAGCGTGAATATCTCCAAAAGCTAACACCTGCCCTGAGCAGTTCTTAGCCATGTTATCCAATGGGAGGTGGATAACATGGCTAAGAGCATTAGCTCGGTAATGCATGAATATCGCTGACTTTTCAGCGATATTCATGCATTGCGGCCGATTTTTATTGCAGTTGCGATAAACCTTGGTAATACCAAGGTTTATCTGCGATAAAAATCGCCGCAGGTCGGCGATACATTTTTGTCTCTAACCAAGCAATAGCGATAATTATCGCTATTGCTTGGTAATATGCCCCTGAGTGCTCACCTTTCTATTGCATGATGCTATACCTGGGTGCCAATCTGGTACTAGGAAGGTGTAACCAAGGCCCATACAGTGTTAATAAGTGTCAAAATAATGAAGCAATACTAGCACAATATGTGCAGCATTAGGCCGCATAATTTGCCATTGCTTGCCACATCATTTACTCAACTCTGCAACATAATTAGGCACTCCTCTGCTGCATAATTCCAGTGGCCCTGCCTATACCTTGCAGTGTGCGTGCAGATCTTTGACTGTTAATAGCTCACTGTGCTATATTAGGATTGTAACTTATAAACTGCAAGTAACAAAAGCATCTTTCCACACATGAAGTAACCTAATGAACTATCTACAATATACATATACACTTTTGTGACCTGCATGGTACACAAGTTTTGCAGCATGTATATTAACTCTCTGCTCTACTTTATGATGAAGCAAAACGTTCAGTACACAGAACTTTGAACTCTCTCCAGCAGGAACATTAATCTCCAGAGTTATCTTGACATATGTATGATTGCCTGAAGATTGCTGAAGGTGAGGAACTCTGCAGCAGGTGCTTTTAAATCCAAAATATATTTAAAAACTCAGCGCCCCCAGAGTTCATCTCCTGGAGAGGTCAATCAATCATCCAGATTTGTATAGCGCACTAATCACCCAGTGGGTATCCAGGCACTGGGTCCAGGCTGCTCAGGGGTCTCAGTCAAAGAGCCAGGTCTTGAGTCCCCTTCTGAATTCCTGGTGGGAGGGAGATATCCTCAGGTGGATGGGGAGGCTGTTCCAGGATTTTACAGTGAGGTAGGAGAAGGAACAACCTCCACTGCTGCAAGGGCGGATGCGGTGGTCTTTCTGGAGGGTCGTTGGAAGTTCAGATAGGGGTTGATGTATGCTGGTCCTTGCCTGCCCAGGACTTTGCAGGTGTGCTTCAGGATCTCAAATTTACATCTTGTGTGTACCTGGAGCCAGCGGAGTTTCTTCAGGTGCAGGGTGATGTGGGTAACAGAATGAGTCTGTTTGCTGAGTTATGGATCGACTGAAGGTGTGAAGTGATTTTGGTGCAGAGAGCATTGTCATAGTCCAGGTGGCTGGTTATGAGGGTTTGTTGAAGGTATGTCTGGTGAATAGAGGGAGCCATTTGAAGATCTTACAAAGCATGCAGGGGGTGAGGAAGCAGGCAGAGTAGACTGCATTGATCTGGCTTGTCAAAGACAGTTTTCTCTCCAGGATGAGTGTGAGGTTCCAGGCTTGGTCAGGGGAGGGGTGCCTGATCATCGGGCCACCAGAAGTAGTCCCATGGTGAGGTGGTGCTCCCAAAGGTTAGAACTTCTGTCTTGTCTGTGTTGAGTTTGAGAAAGTTGTCTTGCATCCAGTTGGTGACGCCGGTCATGTAGAGGTTTGCCTTGATAGTGGAGGGGAATTCGGAGAGTGAGAGGACGAGCTGGGTGTTTGTTGATGCAGTTGTGGCACAATTTTATAGCTGAGCCAAGGAGCGTGGCCGTGGCGATGTGGATTTGGGGAGATTAAAAATCATTTTTTAAGTTCTGGCCATGATGTTATCCAGGTTAGTCAGGTCTCTCACTCTCAAATATTCACTCTAATAAGCTATGGTGGGCAGCAGCTTTGCTTGAACTATTCAGAGGAGTGGTGCAAGAGTTGGGCCAGACAGTTTCTTTATTAAACTTTCAATGGTTATTGCCAATATGTTGCATTTTCTTCGCGTAGCCTCTTTCTGGAGGACAAATGTCTGATCTTTGTCAATAAAGATTCCAAGTTATTTGTATTCATCTACTGAATTGAGCTGCTCCCTGCCCAAGTGCCGGCTTGGAGAAATTCTTATTCCGTTATTAATTGACATTGTTTTAGTTTTTGCTAGATTGATAGCCAGGCACTCACTTTATTTATTGCGTGCCTGCTGTATTAATAAACTTAGGGGCATATGTACAAGCCCCTATTTCCATGGGAACATCGCTTTTTGTGAAATTTCCATGGTGATAAGGGCTTCGCCTTATTTACAAGGCAGTGCAAGCCACTTAACGTGGCCCTTTCATGCTATGCTTAGCGTAAAAGGGGTGGGCAGTGAGTGCTGCGGTGGGAGTTCCACCTCAACACCTATTGATTTTGACCCTGCACCCTATTTACAAGGGCAGTGTAACTAGGAGGCAGCACTAAAATTAAGACCAGGGAAAACCTGGTCTTAAATTGGCGAAACAAGGAGAAATACTTTCTTTTTACATGTGTGTTGCCTTGTGCAGCATACATAAAAAAAGCAAAATCGCTTGGATTGTTTATGTGTAGGGAGGTGACCTTTCCTGCACATAAACAATCCTTTAAAACAATGATATTCTTTAACTTCCCTGTGTTCTGCATTAAGCAGCACACATAGAAGTGACAAAATGGCATTTCAGGACTGATTATGTGAAGGAAGGGAGACCTTCCTATGCAGACACCCTTGCACTATGGTGCAAGGGTGCCTGCATTGGCACTACACTGCTAAGTGTAGCACCAGACAGGGGGAAAGGCATTGCTGCACCAAATCCTTGTAAATATGGTATACCCTTGCATTTCTGAAGTGGCGGAGTGATGCATTAAGCCATGATGGCTATCACCTCTCTCCGCTACTTCTTTGCACATATGCCCCTTGGATTCTTGGCCAGTTCGAACGTGGTTCTGGTTTGAAGTGGGGCTGAGCCTTGCATTTATACAGTGTTAAGTTAGCATAAGCTTATTAGAAGTTTAAACGCCATTTTGCTCTTTGCTTTCTTTTGCACACGGCACACACGTTAGGCTAAGAGTTTTGCTTCACATGAGAATAACTTGTTTTTCCACATTGCTAGACTTGCCTCATAAGCATAGTCTGAACAGTGAGGCCTTCAAGGTTATCAACACTGTTGCTTTTGCTCGAACTGATCAGCGCACGTTCTAGACATAACACATATGCAGCTGCGGACAGCTCAGATACTGGCGCCCTCAATAATACACTGTGTAGGCATGATTGAACACTCTTGAAGAACATTCGTATGATGAGAGCTTGTGCTGAACTCGATGTGATTCACCCCTGCTAAACTCTGAGGTATGGGGTCAACTATGCAAGCCTAAGAGACCTTCTGTTGTTATAAAATAACCTACTAGCAAGGGAGGGTGAAATATAGGTATATATTTAACCTGTTTCCATTTAGCATTATAACATGCTTTCTCCCTTTGTATTTTATGGAATAGTAACTATGCTGACAATCTTATTTCTTATCATATGTCTGCTTGTATTAGCTAAGATGCTGCACCTGAGGGTAAGGCCTAACCCCCCCTCTTTGTAGACATTTGCCAGTATTCACAGTGGGGCAGCTCATTTACCAAAACAGTCTCCACTTGTTCTCTTTACTCTAGATATGGACTCAGAAATCAGTTGAGCCTTTTCTGACACACAATGATAGTTCCTCTCCGCACTACTTGATATTTCCAACTAAGGTATGACCGGATCTCAGAGTGAATAGCAGCGTGTTTGGCTCTGAGTGGTGATCAATATTATTATTTTTTAAGTATATTTTTATGTTGTTCTTTAGATTTGGATCAAACCGATTGAAATTTAGATTTCCGCAATCCGTAAACCCTACGATTTGTCTATGACCGTGCTGGTCACACGCTTACTTGCAAGACACAGCAGGTAACAGTCCTCACAGACAACCTCTATAGTCCTCAGTATGTTTTTAACGCTGTTCCCGGGCGGCTTGTCATTTCCCCGCTACGGTTATCTTAGGGACACTGTTGCCCTACATTAAGTAAAGTCTGACTCTGCTCTCCTTTTACCCTAGGAGGCTTGCCCATCCCCCCACCCCGTATGTCCTGAAGAAGACCCTATCTGTAAGGACCAACTATCCTACATCGAATCTTGGGTCGAAACGTAGACTGTTCCTCTACCTTTCTTCAACTCCTAGTACCAGCATGATATATACGGCTTTATAGGAGCTTGAACTTTTTGAATAAGCACCTGACAGTGCGGACATTGTATATGACCCTGTTGTGGATAGGGATCATTTTTGAACCTTTACATGAATTTCAATGTAATGTTGTTTCTATTAAATGTATAGTGAGTCACAAATTCTATGCTATCTTTACTACCTTCCTTTCCCTTCTCCTTCTCCCTATGGGCACAAAAACGTATGATAAAATGAGTGTGTACTCTGATATTTACAAATGAATTACGTGACTGTGACGATATGAATGCATAGTGAATAAAACAATGCATTTCCAGAACGCTTTTTGATTAACCTTTCTTTCTGAACCTTTTTTGATTTATATGTTGATTTCCCCTTTTTTCGTACTTACTCCATATAAGTGGGGGACCCCTCTGTTCATAACAAAGCACCTGAGATCACGGCGCTGAATTAAATATTTTAAGCTTGCTCGTGTCTCCCTTTACTCCCTGTTCTGGACTGGTATGAGAGTATAACGAAAGAGTGCTCATGTTTCCCACCTTACATGAGGTATCCTAAGTTGCATGTTCTGGGTTGTCTAATCATTGGTGACTTTGCTATAGGATGAAGAGCTAATGTGACACTGATGCTAGTCTGGTAGGGGATTTTGGGTACTAAGGTGAGTTTTGGCACACCGTAATTCAATGAAGTCCTGAGTCTCTGTGCACAGTTCTGTGACTGAGCAGACTCCCTACAACAGGTTAAATGTGTTCCTGATGACACTGGTCACTTTGGTGAATGAATGGACTCCAACAATCTTGAGTGGGTCCTTTCTTTTAATTATTTTGTCTTGATCCTCTTTTGTTAAACTCAGTTTGATAGCATCTCTTGTGCACTTTGTTCTAGAAATATATATAGACCAACAGCTGGTTTGATCGACCACGGATTATTCATATTGTTTTTGTGATTAATGGAATAGGGGTAGTTAATCCATGTTGAGTCTTAAAATTCCCTCAGACCCCTTATAGTGTTTTTTTTCAAAAACGTGATCCTTGCCAATATGCTCTAGGATGTCCGTCCCCTGTCATATATTTTTCAAAGTCAGATCATCCAGAGGTCAGCTGCTTCCTCTTGCTGTTCATACCTAGGCACAGATTGAAATACAGTAAAGAAAGGTTCTTGGGGTTACTTTAGCAAATCTTGTTTTTGCAGGTTTACTTATTTCCAGTCATTGTATTTGCCATTGTGAAGAGAGAGCAGAGCAGCATGCCATCATCGTGGCCGTAATGGATGTGCTGAGACAAGGTGCCGATAAGAACCAGGCCCAAGCCCTTGTCCTATTAGATCTGTCGGCCGCTTTTGACACGGTCGATCACGTCATCTTGATCGACCGTGTCAGAAACGCAGGCATTCAGGGCTTGGCTTTAACATGGATCAGTTCCTTTCTGCACCAGCGTTCTCAATCGGTTCATTTATCCACTTTCTCTGCCCCTTATTCCTCACTTTCCTGTGGTGTCCCTCAAGGCTCTGCTCTTTCGCCCCTCTAATTTAATCTCTATATGCAACCCCGTATAGCTTTTCTTCGTCACACCCCTGTCACCATCTTCAACTATGCGGATGATTTACAGTTAATTTTCCCCATCGACTCCTCCCCTTCCTCCCGTACCAACTTCCAATCCACAATGCTTGCCATCTCGGAGTGGATGCACTTCAGCCAGCTGAAGCTCAATCCCAGCAAGACAGAGTTGGTACTGACAGGAGGGTCTTCCAACCCCTGGAGCTCCAGCTTCTGGCCTCCTTCTCTCGGCCCCCCACCCTGTCCTGTTAATACGGTGAAGAGCCTCGGCGTTATCATTTCTAGTGATTTATCTATAAGGCCTCAAATCAACGCCATCACTTCTTCCTGCTTTTACCATCTGCGCAGGATCTGCAAAATTCGCAGGTTTCTTACCACCGAGGCTCTCATACTTGTCATCATGGCCCTTGTCACCTCCCGTATTGACTATGCCAACTCCCTGTACGTGGGGATCCCATCTTACCACCTTCATCGGCTTCAGCTGGTGCAAAACCAGGCGGCCAGATTGGTCTTTCAACAGCCTAAGCACCAACATGTCACGCCCCTGTTGAGGAGATTGCATTGGCTCCCAGTAGCCTCCCGATGCATTTTCAAACTGGGTTGCACTGTTTTCAAGTCACTCCTTGCCCTTGCGCCAGCTTTCACCTCACTCAGTCTTAAGCGCTACATTCCCTCAAAGAATCTCCGGTCTTCCACTCATAACCTCCTAGCCGTCCCCACGTTCAAACGAAAAAGCACGGAGGCTCTTGCTTCTCCTTTCTTACTCCCACAACTTGGAACTCCCTTCCCACTACTATCCGACTCTGTTCCAGTTACACTAGTTTCCGTAAACGACTCAAAACGCATCTTTTCCAGCTAGCTTACGAATAATCCTCGCTGTCTACCCTCTCTGCTTTTGTCTATGAGCGCCATGAAACCGACTGGTGACCGTGCGCGATAGAAATAATTGTAACATAACATAACATAACATAACATAACACCAAAGCAGCTCCTGAGATGTCACAGCTGGGTGACTGACCACATTCAGCATGCCCAGAAGCTCCGGTCATGATACACTAGGCTATTCCATGAACTGAGCCTTCAAGTGCCTGCTTCTCCTTTTGTCTCCCACCTTTACAAGGCACTGCAGGTCGAGGCCAGCATTCTAATCTGGCATTCAGGAGCACTAATCCCCATCAAAAGTCTCTGCTCACTTGAGCTCTCTGAAATACCTTGTCTCACTTATTTTAAGTTATTAGGAAAGCTGGGTCACAGTATTCCTGCTCATGAGAGGGCACAACTCCCTGCAGCCACTTTACATGATTGGATTAGTTTGTAAGTTTGTATGGACAGTTTCCTTCACTACCTGGGAATAATATAATGTTACAATTTAATCTGGGTTGCTACCCTTATTAGCCTTTCAGTGCATCTGTACCACATACATTTATTGTGGTTCAATTCAAAATTTCATTCATTGATTGTTGTCATTAATACCAAACGTTGAGTGACTTACTTCTTGCAACAGCATCACATGTGCTAAATAGTACTCCAACCTAAGAATTATGACAACTTGAGGTCTATGTTCTCCCCTTGGCAATAAAACTTAACCCTTCCACCCCACACCTATCCACAACATACTTCGACGGGGCATTGCGGAAGGTGTCCTAATGGCTAATCCAACCCCATCTGGAATCTCAGCCCACTTGCACCTTTGCATGCCCTGGCTTTGTCCCATCCCTAGAACCTATGACTTGAAGTATAGGGTAGGGCTGCCGGCTGAAATGATCTACTGAGTGAGGTTGCACCACTAGGTGGATATCTTGAGGTAGAAAAAACACATGGGAAAGTTTCTACTATGCCCAAAGTGAATTAGGGAAAGTTAGAAAACGTTGACCACCTTTATGAAGGCATGAAATCTAGATTACATCCATCTACATAAGCATAATGAAAAGTTATTTGCTATATAGGCATATTGCAGAGCTGCTGGTATCAGTCTTCAAACAGAGCTTGTTTATATGAATATAATATCTAGCAAGAATATTCCTTTAGACATTAAGTAACTAATAGTAGGTGAGTTGATCAACATTCATATGAATACTACAGACAATAGAATTGACTTACCTGAATGAACACTGTAAAATATATGATTACAATAGTGGAAGTGATGAACATGTTCTTTCTGGGAAAAAGAGATGCAGGAAGTAAAAATACAAGAGAAAAACTGCTGGCACCTCTTAAACCACTATACGCAATTATAAATTGGTCCTTTAGTGTGAAGGGGAATGTTCGAAAATAATTAATGATGGAAAATAGTAGAAAGACACCTGGGAGAAAAGAAAAAGCAGAATTACTAATGGAAAATGTTGTGTGATCAGGTATAATCAATTCTTCAATTGCAATATTTTATTTTTTCCATAATTCTGAATTTCAAAAACTATCTATTGCCACTTTTAGCAAAATGAGATTGAATATTCTCACATACGTGCGACACCCTAAATCAGCAAAACTATATATTAAGTGAGTATTCTCCCAAACAAATCATAATGCCCTTATTACATTTGTTCACATATGCTGAACAAATTGATGGATTTGGAGGATTTGTTTGAGGTATTGTTAAATTTTTTTACAAACAGTAGCACCAGATATCTAATAGACATCACTGGGTGCCCTTGGAAGCCTCCCTAATTAGGGATATTGCTGCAAAGACCGTGAGCAAAAATGGGAGAAAAATGATTAAATACCAGATGATAATACCTTTCCAAATTAATGGTCCAAAACAACTATCCAAAAACCTTGCATTGCCCTTCTCTCATCTGTTTTTCATGATTGCCCTCCACAATTATAGATCATTGTGGTGGCATGTAGTCATGAAGCACTGGTCCTTAGAAGAAAGCTCTTTTGGATTTCTGACCTGGGTGCTTTCTGAAATTGCCTCAGTGATGAAATAGAATTGATGATTCTCACTTCAAAATCATTGATTATGATACTACCTCACCACTTCATAGGAACTGGAAAAACAGGCATAAATTATAATGACTACTGACACCATGTCAGTGTGAGCCTTCTCTATATGCATTTAGTATACATCCGCTTAGTTCTAACAAAAGTGCTTAATCATATCTACCTCCAGTAACAGAACACATAGAATATATACAAGGTTTGAGGGGCATCCCTATAGCAAGCATACCTTAAGTGTGCACAAGATCAAATTTCTTTTGATATCTTCACTATTGATATGAACATTCACTAGTATGCAAGAGGTTCCTTAATTTCCCTTGTGAGGGAAAACTTTCTCCTTGAGCCATCTTGGTGCACTCCCACATTTAGACATGTGATAATAACTTGCTTTGTATAGGTATTCAAACCTCACATCGGATATTTCTAAGCACTGGAAATATCAAAAGTTTGTATCACTTAATTTATTGTTACTAAACTTACCCTACTCGAGAAGATGAATGCATGGGTTGACCGTGACAACATCAGGTCTTGTGGTCTTGAGCTCTGTTTCCCTGCCTGCATCATGCTCCCACCCAGAGGGAGGAGCAAAAACAGCTGCTCCCTCAGGCGGGAGCAATGCTGGCTTCCACACCATGCAGGGAGCCACTTGAGGCCGTCAGGCTCTGAGGCTTCCCCCGCATCCCCCAACGTGTATATGGCAGGCGCCTTGGGTGGGGACCGGGGCACTGATGTATTATAAGGACAGATCCGTGGTGATGGTGTCCCCGGAGCCAAAATAAGCGTGAGGATGGGGGGTATGAGGCTGCCCTACCCTTTAAAAAAAACACAGCCCTGGAGAATGGGATCCCCAGTGCCGTTTAACGCTCATGGAAGGGGGGTGCAGTGCCTCCCTCTCCTTATTAAACTGATCGGGTCCCAATGGAAGGGGTCCCCAGGACCAAACTCACCTTGGGAGGGGGCTTCACACCCTCCTTCCCTTATTAAATAGAATAGGCCCCAGAAGATAGGGTCCAGGGCTGTAAATGGCTCAGGGAGGGGACCACATGCTCATGTAAAAGCTATGTACGGTGTGGGGTTGGCATCCTGCTGGGAGTTTGGCCACATAGTCTGACTGCAGGCCAAGCCCTGTGACCACCCTCCCACTGCACATGGCCAAATTCTGTGCACAGTGTGTGGTTTGCTGCCTGTGGTGAGTTGGAAGCATGGCCTGGCTGCAACAAAGGCCCTTTGGCTAACCCCATGCCACGTATGACCAAAGGTTGTGCATGGCATGGGGTTGGCTGCCTCTGGGTTACTACCCACTGGGAGTTGGATGCAGAGCCTGGCTGCAAGCCAGGCTCTGTGGCCAACCCAGCACTGCATGTGACAAACATCTGTACATAGCTTGGGGTGGCCTTCCCCTGGCATTTGGCTACAGGTCTGGCTGCAAGCTTCTCAGGCCCAGGGACCTCATCTCCAAGTTCCACCCATTTGTTAAAAGGAGATGGGGCAGGGTGGTCCCATTCCTGAGCATTATTAGGCCTTGTGCCCCCCTAATTTAACTTACTACACTGGGATATGGAGTACCAATTGCCTTTTTAAGGTTTGGAGAGGAGGGCCGCATGCCCCCCCCAATAAATATATTGGGCCCTGGGGGATGGTGTTCCTAGGGCTGAAAACAACTTGTGGAAGGGTGACCTCTTCCCTTTAATAAATACATTGGGCACGGGTTTAAATGGCTCAGGGAGGGAGGGCACCCACACCCACCCCATCCCCTCAGATATATCCAGCTCTGGGGTTGAGATCCCTGGGGCCTAAATGGGCTAGAGAGGAAGGACCCACTGACGCCTCCTCCCCATATATATATATAAAGCCACCCTTTCTATTTGGGCCACAATCCCACGGGAATGTGGCACATTTTGATGACTTTGTTTTTTATTTTTACCCTGGGGTCCCTCTGGGTCCCTTTCCATGGGGCTTAGTGGCCCTAGCCGATTCCCTTGTATAATGATTTTTTATAAACTTCAGGACAGGTGAGTATGTCCCTGAGTCCTAAATGGCTGCCAGCAAAATTTTTCTCATGTTGCTGGCAGCCCCTCAGAGTGCTTGCTATCGCAGGAGTCTGACTCCCACAGGCATGAGATGGCCCAAAGGAAAAAATTGCAAATGCCCAATCAGAATGCTCTATTTTCATATTAACTCTTGAGAGCCTCTTGTGGACCCAACCATCCAGATACACAAATATGTTTAACACTTACTTTCACAAAAACTAGTGAACATATTTACACCAAATCAGAAAATCCACAATGTGCAGACCAACATCTAAACTCCTGCCAAATTTGGTGTGATTCTGTTCAGTAGTTTTTGTGGTAGAGCTTCTTAAAAATGTCAGTGTAAAGTACATAGGGAAATTTGCTTTTTTGTCCCCCTTTATTCTCAGGCGTTCTTGATGGATCATCCTGAAATTTTCCAGGAAGGAGCTAAGGTGAATTTGCTTCTTTTTTGGGAAAGTTTTGTGCAGATTCATCAAACGACGCCAACATTATTAGCAAAGCAAAAAAACCCTTGTCTATAGAAAAGCAATCTTAAGTATAACTATAACTACCCAGTGGCGACCGCCACTGTGTAATATATAATCATATAATTTAGTTTAGGTTTAGAGAGGGGGTGTAGGGGTATTGGGTGATAAGGGTATTTTTATGGCTTAGAGATGGGTAAGGGTTTAGGGTGGTAAGAGTATTTTTAGGGTTTAAGAGTGGGTAAGGGTATTGGGTGGTAAGGTTTCTATTTTGAGTTTAAAGTGGGCAAGGATATTGGGTGGTAAGGGTGTTTTTAGGGTTCAGGAGGGGGTACAGGTATAGGGTAGTAAGGGTATTTTTCAGGGGTTACGGGTGGGTACGGGCATGAGGTGATTAGGGTGATTATAGGGTGTAGGGGTTCATAAGAGTATTGATAGGTAAGAGTATTTTTAGGACTTATGGGTGGATAAGGGTATTGGGTGGTAGGGGTGTTTATAGGGTTTAGGGGCGGATAAGGGTAAGGGTAAGGGTATAGAGTTGCAAGGTTTTTTTGTGTTTAGGATGGGTAATAGCATAGGGCAGTAAGGGGATTTCTGGGGTTTAGGGGTGGGTAAGGGAATAGGGTAAGGGTGACTGTAAAGTTTAGGAATGGGTAGAAGTATAGGGTGGTAAGGGTATTTTTACGGTTATAGGGTGTGTAGGGGTTTAGGGTGATAAGGGTATTTTCAGGGTTTGGAGGTAGGTAAGGGTATTGGGCTAAGAGTGTTTTTAGCATTTAGGGGTGTGTAGGGGTATGGGGTGGTAAGGGTGATTTTAGGGTTTAGGCGTGGGTAAGGGTAGTATGCAAGGGTGTTTTTAGGGTTTCGAAATGTGTTAGGGTATATGATGGTAAGGGTATTTTTAGGGATTAGGCGTGTGTAAGGGAATAGGTTGGTATGGATAGGCCCCTCAAAAAGAAAATATCATATATATGTATTTACTTACATTTCGTTGTAAAGGGGTGCATGGTAAAGGCATATTCCTGGTAAAGGCATTGCGTAGTAACAGATACATGGTAAAGGCATACATTGTAATGTGATACAACCTTGACCACAAAACAGAGCAGCCCCTTTCATGTGTATTCATCATTTGCCATTCAAAGGCGGCTTCCTCCTTGCAGCTCACTTTCTTGTCTCAACCTCTTTGGCCTTTATGCCCGGGAAAGTTAACACCTCTTCCAACAGGAGGCCCATTGTTTTAATTTCTGAGACTTGTTCACACCCTCCCCCAGGAGGGCACAAGGATGTCTTGGGGCTGGCAATCATAAACGGCTGCTGAATATGTTTCTGCTATTTCCATTTACTTAAAAGTTACATTAAATTTGACATGAATATAAGATAGTGTTTAATGCAATGCTTCTTTTGATACCTTGAAGTAACACCTTTAGTAGTCCCATTCAGAAGTTAGCCAACGTTTAACCCTCTACTCGCCGATGGGGCTACTAGCCTTTCTACAGAAAAAAAAACAACTATTTTGGGTTCTTGCTGTTGTAACATGTAAAAACACATAATCCACTTTTTAATGTACAGCACCCTGTCTTAGGACTCGATAGCCCTGCCTTAGGGGTGATATATATTAAAAAGGAAGATCTGGATTTTGTCATTAATATTAAATGGCAAAGTCAAGTTAGCAGTTCAAAAGATGCTCTGCTAGTCAGCAATGGCAGGCTAGGAGTCACGTTTTGCTTTGTCATACTAGTGGTGGCTCAATAAGTGCTGCAGTCCATGAGGGACACTTTAACATGTAGGCACTGGGCATAGCTGGTACCATATACAGGTGACTCATAAGTCAGTTTCCTTATGCCAATTGCGGACAAACCCATCAGACATACATGTTTTAAGGGTCAGATCACTGGACCTGACACCTGTTTTTCAGGACTCGTTCACCTTCAGAGTCAAAATATCAGCTGCATCAGTCTAAACCTTTGAGGATGATCATGCAAAAAGAGGCATTCCTTACAATGAGGATACTCTAGGTCGACTCTATTCAGCACAAAGTGCAATGCAAATACTGTTTTACCCCTCTTCACCAATACATGCAGGTTCATTAGGATGTCTTGGGGAAACCCCCCATGTCTCACAGACAGCCTGTGTCAGCCTAGCATATACTGGGAATTGGCAGGTTGAACACCAAGATATTCCCTGGCTTTGAAGGTGTCTCCATTATAGAGGTCACCTATGAACTGACAACCACTCTCTCTTTCCATGTACATCACTCGTCTTTTGGCACAAATTTTATAAAAATGATTGGCCCCACAGTTCCGACTCTGCAGCAAGCAGCACACATTTTACCATTGACTTTACAATGGAGGCCAAGTCTGGGACATCAGCAAGCCCAAGTATGGTTATCAGAAATCTGATCCACTGGGGACAAGAATGTAGTTTTTAGGGTTCTTCTACCCTGACAACCAGCTCACAACATCAGTTTTACATTAGGAGATTCTTCCAAACATTTAACTAGGCATTGCATTTGCAATGCTGGATAATAATATTAAAAGCCTGAAACGTGCCAGACTCCTCTGTTCATAAGAACATTTAAGAGTATTCAGGGTTGGGAACACTCTAGATCAGTAAGTTCAGGATTGGGTCAACTTCTCAGAGTACTGATCTTTGAAGAATGCACATCACTCACTGATACACATGCAAGCATCTGGGGGAACCACCATCTTTAAGAATGCAACCCTCTTCACAGGTGACGGGTCAACACCTTTCAAAAAGACACTGATCAGCACACTCCCCCCAACACATTCCCCAATGGGAACAATTAGGACTTGTCAGTTTTAAACCCTGTAAAGTTTCCATTCTCATCTAAAAATCTAAGTGTATCTGGAGCTGCTCTCTCTAGATCTCTTAAATAACCCAGTGTATCATGAGTACAGGATATAGTATGGGTTGTGTCTCCAACTTTAATGTTCCATTCTAACAAGTCAACTCTGATAACCCCAGCTAAAGGCTTCCTAATGTAAGCAAACAAAAGCGGCAACACGAGGCAACTGTGTATCGTCTCGTGCCCCACCTCTCAATGGTCATTGATTATTCTCCCTGCCCCCATTCTTGTTCCCATATGTAAATACAATAGCTTGATCAGCTTCTCAAAGCGGGGTCAACTTCAAAGCCCTCCACAATTCTAAACGAAATGTACCATCCTACTCTCTTGAAGGTTTTCTCAATATCGAGTAACCCACGGATAGTCCGCCCCATCTTATTCTAAGAAAGCAATAAGGGAAGGCTCACAATAGAACTCCTGAGTTGTACAAAACCTGAGTGATCTCTATGAATAAGCAATTTGACCACCCCATCAGTGTTCACAGTAAACTTGCTTAGAAACTTTATATCTGTATTAATCATTCCACAAGAGTCTAAATGGCCTTTAGCGGATAAGTATACATAACAACAGACCCGATTCAGACAGGAGACTCTCGATTTTTGAAGCCAAAAATGGCTTTATTTTGCCTGTCTCCCAACTGAAATTGACACTGCTTCAATAGAAGTCAATAGGGAAAATGCATTCTCTCGATTTGTTTTTATAATTGTCAAAAACTTCCACTTTCTGATCTAAAATGTTGGGGTGTGTCAATAAGCTCCATATCTGATTTAGGAAACAGTACTATCATAGCCTCAGTCTGCATAGTGTTCAGTTTATTTACTCTAGCAAATACACATTTTCTGTGTTTGGAAAAAGGATGTCTTACTTATTGCACGCCAAATCAAGCAGAAAAGCAAGGAGAAGCAGACAAAAGCCCAGTTCCACTCATGGTTTCTTCCTACAGTGGACACGCCCATGAAAATGAATATCAGAGTCTCACTGACACTGCTCAGCATCTTCATAAAATATTTTATGGTGGTGTTTGATTTCTGGCTGACATTCTCTTGGACATACTTTTTCATGGTCATAGCACAGGCTGTAATTCTGTAAAATGAAAAAGAGAGGGGTTAGGCATCATGATATTAGAATGTAATCAGGCTGGAAATGGGAAACAGGAAGCTTTATATAAAATGTGTAATTTAAAAAATATTGATGTGATTTTTTTTTGCTTGATGCATTTTAAATGGAGCTTATCAGAGAGTTCTAAACATTATGGGACAGGTTTATCAAAGGATTGCATTGCCACGCAGTGGAGCAAGGGTAGCATAATACGCAGCCCCCCCATGGGGTTTGGTGTATTCCCAGATTTACCAAGATTGGTAAACCTGGGAATGTGTCATAATTCTACAGCATCCCAGGAGAGGCTAAAAAAGGAGAAATATCTGTATTTCTCCTAGTAGTTTTGTCTTTCTAAAGGTCCTGCATTCTGCAGGACATTTAGATTGAGATAAAAGCCTTTAAGGATTCTCTTTGTGCAGGAGGGGGTCCCAATCTGCACAAAAATAATCCTGATGGCAACATAGGTAGCCTTGTACCATGGTGCAAGTCTTTCTGCATTGGCACTAGGCAGAAGATTGCATGCAAGAGAAGGCAGAGAGGGGAATGTTTCATATATTGGTAAATATGGTGCATTCTTGCCCTATCTCTTTCACACAATGGTGCAAGGGCAGCGTAATACTTTAGTCAGATTTACCAAACAACGCAAGGCCGAAGCGGTCCTGCATTGCTTGGTAAACCTAGAGTAATACAAGGGAGCACAAGCCTCTGCCTTGCATTACTCTGCCCTGGGAAAGCATTCTATTGGTGGAGCATGTGTGTTCCCACACAGACACCCATGGATTTCGGTGTATTCCCAGATTTACCAAGACTGGTAAACCTGGGAAGTTGTCATAAAGCTACACCCTTCCAGGAGAGGCTAAACAAGGAGAAATATCTGTATTTCTCCTGGTAGTTTTGTCTTTCTAAATGTGCTGCATTCTGCAGGACACTTAGATTGAGAGAAAAGACTTCAAGGAATGTTTTTGTGCAGGAAGGGGTCCCATTCTGCACGAAATAATCCTGACTGCAACACAGGTAGCCTTGTACCATGGTGCAAGACTGCCGCACTGGCACCAGGCAGAGGATTGCATGCAAGATAAGGCAGAGAGTGGAATGTGCCATATATTGGTAAATATGGTGCACTCCTGCCCTATCTCTTTCACGCTGTGCAGCGCAGAAAGTCGTCATGCAGTGTTGCATG
The DNA here is from genome assembly GCF_964261635.1 of Lissotriton helveticus. NCBI lineage: Eukaryota > Metazoa > Chordata > Amphibia > Caudata > Salamandridae > Lissotriton > Lissotriton helveticus. Next base: position 1,136,673,514 of record NC_136069.1, read on the forward strand.
AAATATTGAGAAATGTGGTCCCAGATTTATCAGTGTCACGCAACGCAGCAAGAAAACATGATATGGTGCATTCCTGTCCTCTCCTATCACTGGTGCTTACAGTGCCGCCTAGTGCCAATGCAGGGACTGTTGCAACTTGGTGCATGGGTGCCTGTATTACAGGCAGGATTGTTTTTGTGCAGGAAGGGTTACCAGGAATTGGTAGCCAAGTTCATGGACGTTTATTACAAATTAGTAACCAAGATCAAATAAATCACCCTTAAGGCCATACTGTAGAGGTATACGATTACAACAGAAAGGCCAAGTCTCTGAAATAAATATACGCAAACCAGAATTACACATACAACTAACTCAGTGAGTGCAAAACAAGTTAAGAACATCAATATTTGATGTTCAGAAAACAATCTCAAGGTATTTTTTCTATGCATTACGCAATCTAAATCACAAAAGCACACTCCTTTAGGATAAGATGGTTCAGATTGTTCAGAGAGTATCGGAAACAAAAGAGATCTATGTCAGAACAGGGGTCAAGGCAAAGTGGACTAAGTAAAGTAAGGATGAGCATATCAGTAGCTCGGTCAAATCTTCAATAGGCCAGGAATAAGTGCTAGTCTAAGTTACACTTGGGGCAAAGTCCAAAGGATCATTGAGGAATATATCTCAAAAAGTCCGCTCAAGGGATAGAAGGGAATCATGAAAAGGGTTCAGGTAAGAGTCCAAGGGAGATTCCGCTTAGGTTCAACAGAAACGGTTCAGCAAAGAAGTCCACAAAGGGTCAGGAAAGGAAAGTTAAGCAGTATTCCAAGAGAGCTCTCCCAAGGGCTCTCGGGCAAATCTGCAAAATGTTGTGGCTGTAGATAGGTTATATTTCACAAGTCAGTAGGTGGCACCCATTTTGTCACCTCGTCGTCAGAATGTCCATTGTTCCTCTTATGATTCGATGTTGCTGACTGCAGCAGTAGAGAAAAATCCCACACTAGCCATGGGAACGGTACATCTCCCCCAGACTCATGTCAACCAGTAGCGGCTTCTGGTGGGAGTGTTACCGGGCAATTAAGTGGGGTGGGGAAGGGGCAAGATGGGGGTAGTAAACACCGGAATATGGATGAATGCAGGTAAGTTGACAATTAAATCAATAAAACAAATTCCCTTGCGTGCGCTCCATTGCCAAATGTGATGCAGCGCCTACAACAAAATTTGTTTTATTGATTTAATTGTCAACTTACCGGCCCGCGGCGACAGGGGCATCGGGAGAGCCTGGAGGCTAACCAGTTGGCTGGACAGGCGGGTGTTGGGGGGCCGCCAATGATCTGCTCTTGCACAGCCGAGTACAAGACTAGAAGCACTGACACGGCAACAATGGAAGCACAGCAACTCAGGATAAACGGGGATACCATGCTCATAAAATGGAGGTGTTCTGAACTGAGTGCTGTTTAATCACCCCCTGCTATTGGGAACCATTTTTGCTTTGCCAGAGATGTACAAAGGGAGACAGCCGCAGTGTAGCAGCTCATAAGTTTGGCACTGGCATTTTGAATAGGGCATGGCTGAACCTGGATGGCAGTGCAGCCGTTTATGTCATGTGGCCACGTGGGGGTCTGTTTTTGTTGGCTCCCTCTAGTAGGTTCTCGGACTGGATAAGCTTTGACTTCCCACAAGTCTGGCAGGAAAAGTGATGGACGTAAAGACCCGAAACAAAGATTGCTACAGTTTGAGCAGCCAGTAAATCCTGTAAACAACATGGCGAAAGGTGGATCGGAGGTGTCTGACTCCAGCAACGCACCAGCTGGATTTGGCACTCTATTGCAAGAAATGAGGGCTGAATTTAGGGCGCTAGATGGCCGTTTCGATACCTTGTAAAAGACATTAGACAGCATGGGAGCCAAGCTCGAAGTCCACGACAAACGCCTAGATAACGTGGAGGGCAGGATTCCGGATCTGGAAGATGGAGCGGCCCAGTCTACTAAGCGGCTTGACTGGATTGAGAAGATCCTGAAAGACGTGGCCATAACTAATGAAGATTTGGAAGCCCGTAGCAGGTGAAATAACGTGCGCATTCTAGGGGTCTCAGAGTCAACAAATACAGGACGCATGGATCTATTTTTAGAAACTCTGTTTCTCTGACATTTTTGGTAAAGAGGCCTACACTTCAAATATTCTTGTAGAACGTGCACATTGTTCACTTGGCCCACGGCCCAATCTGGGTTGCCCACCAAGGCCCATCATAGCCCGCCTTCTAAATTATCGAGGCAGAGACACTGCACTGAGATTGGCTAGAGAACAAGGTTCCATATCTTGGCAGGGCTCTACATTGACAATTTTACCTGACTTCACTGGTATGGTGCAAGAGGCGAGGCATAAGTACACCAGTTTTAAGGCAACTTTGCGTAATCTGGGCCCCAGATATGGCATGATTTACAGGGCTGGAATGGCTACCGGGCTTTCCTTACTAAACAAATCAAAAAAAAAAATTCTAAAAAGTATGCTTTAAAGCTATTTGTTTTGCATTGTTTATTTAGAAGCGCTGGCAGCTCCCCAGCAACAAAATCAGCCCCTCTGTAGTGAACCTGGAGCCCACCCTGCCACCCCAGCAAAAACACCGGTAGCCAGTCCGGCCCAGAAGATCTCGCATTTTTTATACCTGATTGGCTGTGTACGAATTCTGCAGAGACTACAGGAGGAACGACGGACACAGGAATAATGATAAGTCAACACACAGCGGCTCTGTGGCCAGTGTGGAACTCTTCTCCACTAAGTGATTGTGTGCTGTTTATGTTGAGCGCTAGGATGAGGTTTTACGAGCATCATTATATTGAGACGCAAGAGTCGTCTTGTTATTTATTTCAATTTTGGGTTTCTGACGTGGCTTTGCCAGACCCCAAGTGTATTACACATATGGTTTGTTTCAAAAACTGTAATGTATCTTACCTTGTTATTTTTTGTTTTATTGAGGTGTTTACATGAGATGTTTCAGAGTTGTTAAAGGGGATACTCCCTGCGAAGGGGTGCGCAGGGATGGGTGGTGGGTAGGGAAGGGGACAATTTGGGAGGAAAGATTGCAAACAAAAATAATTACACAAACAATATAGCACACATTTAGGAATCATGAATACGGTTTCAGCAGTGAAGTAAAGAGGAGTATTTGAAACAACTCTAAATTACTAAGTTTAACCTTGCAATGTTGCAAAAAACACAGTTGATGGACAGAATGTAGAACAATGTCATACATTCACCCCAGTACAAGGATCTGGGCCTACATCCATCTTTTTTTTGCACTCCACACCACCCTGGGTTAGACACTGGCTATATGCAAATCAGCTCTGACCCTGTGCCTCATGGGAACAGTCCAGTCCGAACTACCAAGCCATGTCTTTCCCAGACCGGAATCAAGCATCCAAGGACCGGTTTCTGGCTATCAGCCTTCATCAGCCTGGATAGCTTGACTCCAGTGGTGTGGAGAGCCTGGGACTCACGTCTGAGCATACCCAGCCCACTCGGGGTGAAAATTGCAAAAAACACAGTTGATGGACAGAATGTAGAACAATGTCATACATTCACCCCAGTACAAGGATCTGGGCCTAAATCCATCGTTTTTTTGCACTCCACACCACCCTGGGTTAGACACTGGCTATATGCAAATCAGCTCTGACCCTGTGCCTCATGGGAACAGTCCAGTCCGAACTACCAAGCCATGTCTTTCACGGACCGGAATCAAGCATCCAAGGACCGGTTTCTGGCTATCAGCCTTCATCAGCCTGGATAGCTTGACTCCAGTGGTGTGGAGAGCCTGGGACTCACGTCTGAGCATACCCAGCCCACTCGGGGTGAAAATTGCAAAAAACACAGTTGATGGACAGAATGTAGAACAATGTCATACATTCACCCCAGTACAAGGATCTGGGCCTAAATCCATCGTTTTTTTGCACTCCACACCACCCTGGGTTAGACACTGGCTATATGCAAATCAGCTCTGACCCTGTGCCTCATGGGAACAGTCCAGTCCGAACTACCAAGCCATGTCTTTCCCAGACCGGAATCAAGCATCCAAGGACCGGTGTCTGGCTATCAGCCTTCATCAGCCTGGATAGCTTGACTCCAGTGGTGTGGAGAGCCTGGGACTCACGTCTGAGCATACCCAGCCCACTCGGGGTGAAAATTGCAAAAAACACAGTTGATGGACAGAATGTAGAACAATGTCATACATACACCCCAGTACAAGGATCTGGGCCTAAATCCATCGTTTTTTTGCACTCCACACCACCCTGGGTTAGACACTGGCTATATGCAAATCAGCTCTGACCCTGTGCCTCATGGGAACAGTCCAGTCCGAACTACCAAGCCATGTCTTTCCCAGACCGGAATCAAGCATCCAAGGACCGGTTTCTGGCTATCAGCCTTCATCAGCCTGGATAGCTTGACTCCAGTGGTGTGGAGAGCCTGGGACTCACGTCTGAGCATACCCAGCCCACTCGGGGTGAAAATTGCAAAAAACACAGTTGATGGACAGAATGTAGAACAATGTCATACATACACCCCAGTACAAGGATCTGGGCCTAAATCCATCGTTTTTTTGCACTCCACACCACCCTGGGTTAGACACTGGCTATATGCAAATCAGCTCTGACCCTGTGCCTCATGGGAACAGTCCAGTCCGAACTACCAAGCCATGTCTTTCCCAGACCGGAATCAAGCATCCAAGGACCGGTTTCTGGCTATCAGCCTTCATCAGCCTGGATAGCTTGACTCCAGTGGTGTGGAGAGCCTGGGACTCACGTCTGAGCATACCCAGCCCACTCGGGGTGAAAATTGCAAAAAACACAGTTGATGGACAGAATGTAGAACAATGTCATACATTCACCCCAGTACAAGGATCTGGGCCTAAATCCATCGTTTTTTTTGCACTCCACACCACCCTGGGTTAGACACTGGCTATATGCAAATCAGCTCTGACCCTGTGCCTCATGGGAACAGTCCAGTCCGAACTACCAAGCCATGTCTTTCCCAGACCGGAATCAAGCATCCAAGGACCGGTTTCTGGCTATCAGCCTTCATCAGCCTGGATAGCTTGACTCCAGTGGTGTGGAGAGCCTGGGACTCACGTCTGAGCATACCCAGCCCACTCGGGGTGAAAATTGCAAAAAACACAGTTGATGGACAGAATGTAGAACAATGTCATACATTCACCCCAGTACAAGGATCTGGGCCTAAATCCATCGTTTTTTTGCACTCCACACCACCCTGGGTTAGACACTGGCTATATGCAAATCAGCTCTGACCCTGTGCCTCATGGGAACAGTCCAGTCCGAACTACCAAGCCATGTCTTTCCCAGACCGGAATCAAGCATCCAAGGACCGGTGTCTGGCTATCAGCCTTCATCAGCCTGGATAGCTTGACTCCAGTGGTGTGGAGAGCCTGGGACTCACGTCTGAGCATACCCAGCCCACTCGGGGTGAAAATTGCAAAAAACACAGTTGATGGACAGAATGTAGAACAATGTCATACATACACCCCAGTACAAGGATCTGGGCCTAAATCCATCGTTTTTTTGCACTCCACACCACCCTGGGTTAGACACTGGCTATATGCAAATCAGCTCTGACCCTGTGCCTCATGGGAACAGTCCAGTCCGAACTACCAAGCCATGTCTTTCCCAGACCGGAATCAAGCATCCAAGGACCGGTTTCTGGCTATCAGCCTTCATCAGCCTGGATAGCTTGACTCCAGTGGTGTGGAGAGCCTGGGACTCACGTCTGAGCATACCCAGCCCACTCGGGGTGAAAATTGCAAAAAACACAGTTGATGGACAGAATGTAGAACAATGTCATACATACACCCCAGTACAAGGATCTGGGCCTAAATCCATCGTTTTTTTGCACTCCACACCACCCTGGGTTAGACACTGGCTATATGCAAATCAGCTCTGACCCTGTGCCTCATGGGAACAGTCCAGTCCGAACTACCAAGCCATGTCTTTCCCAGACCGGAATCAAGCATCCAAGGACCGGTTTCTGGCTATCAGCCTTCATCAGCCTGGATAGCTTGACTCCAGTGGTGTGGAGAGCCTGGGACTCACGTCTGAGCATACCCAGCCCACTCGGGGTGAAAATTGCAAAAAACACAGTTGATGGACAGAATGTAGAACAATGTCATACATTCACCCCAGTACAAGGATCTGGGCCTAAATCCATCGTTTTTTTTGCACTCCACACCACCCTGGGTTAGACACTGGCTATATGCAAATCAGCTCTGACCCTGTGCCTCATGGGAACAGTCCAGTCCGAACTACCAAGCCATGTCTTTCCCAGACCGGAATCAAGCATCCAAGGACCGGTTTCTGGCTATCAGCCTTCATCAGCCTGGATAGCTTGACTCCAGTGGTGTGGAGAGCCTGGGACTCACGTCTGAGCATACCCAGCCCACTCGGGGTGAAAATTGCAAAAAACACAGTTGATGGACAGAATGTAGAACAATGTCATACATTCACCCCAGTACAAGGATCTGGGCCTAAATCCATCGTTTTTTTGCACTCCACACCACCCTGGGTTAGACACTGGCTATATGCAAATCAGCTCTGACCCTGTGCCTCATGGGAACAGTCCAGTCCGAACTACCAAGCCATGTCTTTCCCAGACCGGAATCAAGCATCCAAGGACCGGTTTCTGGCTATCAGCCTTCATCAGCCTGGATAGCTTGACTCCAGTGGTGTGGAGAGCCTGGGACTCACGTCTGAGCATACCCAGCCCACTCGGGGTGAAAATTGCAAAAAACACAGTTGATGGACAGAATGTAGAACAATGTCATACATTCACCCCAGTACAAGGATCTGGGCCTAAATCCATCGTTTTTTTGCACTCCACACCACCCTGGGTTAGACACTGGCTATATGCAAATCAGCTCTGACCCTGTGCCTCATGGGAACAGTCCAGTCCGAACTACCAAGCCATGTCTTTCCCAGACCGGAATCAAGCATCCAAGGACCGGTTTCTGGCTATCAGCCTTCATCAGCCTGGATAGCTTGACTCCAGTGGTGTGGAGAGCCTGGGACTCACGTCTGAGCATACCCAGCCCACTCGGGGTGAAAATTGCAAAAAACACAGTTGATGGACAGAATGTAGAACAATGTCATACATTCACCCCAATACAAGGATCTGGGCCTAAATCCATCGTTTTTTTGCACTCCACACCACCCTGGGTTAGACACTGGCTATATGCAAATCAGCTCTGACCCTGTGCCTCATGGGAACAGTCCAGTCCGAACTACCAAGCCATGTCTTTCCCAGACCGGAATCAAGCATCCAAGGACCGGTTTCTGGCTATCAGCCTTCATCAGCCTGGATAGCTTGACTCCAGTGGTGTGGAGAGCCTGGGACTCACGTCTGAGCATACCCAGCCCACTCAGGGTGAAAATTGCAAAAAACACAGTTGATGGACAGAATGTAGAACAATGTCATACATTCACCCCAGTACAAGGATCTGGGCCTAAATCCATCGTTTTTTTGCACTCCACACCACCCTGGGTTAGACACTGGCTATATGCAAATCAGCTCTGACCCTGTGCCTCATGGGAACAGTCCAGTCCGAACTACCAAGCCATGTCTTTCCCAGACCGGAATCAAGCATCCAAGGACCGGTTTCTGGCTATCAGCCTTCATCAGCCTGGATAGCTTGACTCCAGTGGTGTGGAGAGCCTGGGACTCACGTCTGAGCATACCCAGCCCACTCGGGGTGAAAATTGCAAAAAACACAGTTGATGGACAGAATGTAGAACAATGTCATACATTCACCCCAGTACAAGGATCTGGGCCTAAATCCATCGTTTTTTTGCACTCCACATCACCCTGGGTTAGACACTGGCTATATGCAAATCAGCTCTGACCCTGTGCCTCATGGGAATAGTCCAGTCCGAACTACCAAGCCATGTCTTTCCCAGACCGGAATCAAGCATCCAAGGACCGGTTTCTGGCTATCAGCCTTCATCAGCCTGGATAGCTTGACTCCAGTGGTGTGGAGAGCCTGGGACTCACGTCTGAGCATACCCAGCCCACTCGGGGTGAAAATTGCAAAAAACACAGTTGATGGACAGAATGTAGAACAATGTCATACATTCACCCCAGTACAAGGATCTGGGCCTAAATCCATCGTTTTTTTGCACTCCACACCACCCTGGGTTAGACACTGGCTATATGCAAATCAGCTCTGACCCTGTGCCTCATGGGAACAGTCCAGTCCGAACTACCAAGCCATGTCTTTCCCAGACCGGAATCAAGCATCCAAGGACCGGTTTCTGGCTATCAGCCTTCATCAGCCTGGATAGCTTGACTCCAGTGGTGTGGAGAGCCTGGGACTCACGTCTGAGCATACCCAGCCCACTCGGGGTGAAAATTGCAAAAAACACAGTTGATGGACAGAATGTAGAACAATGTCATACATTCACCCCAGTACAAGGATCTGGGCCTAAATCCATCGTTTTTTTGCACTCCACACCACCCTGGGTTAGACACTGGCTATATGGATTTGGGGGTAGATCTTTGGACTGGGGTGAATGTGTGACATTGATCCACATTCTGTCCATCATTGTTGTGTCTCGGATGCTTGTTTCCGTTCTGGGAAGGACATGGCTTTTGTAGTTCGGACTGGACTGTTCCCATGGGGCACAGGGTCAGTGCTGATTTGCATATCTCCATTGTCTAACCCAGGGTGGTGTGGAGTGGAAAAACGATGGATTTGGGCCCAGATCTTTGGACTGGGGTGAATGTGTGACATTGATCCACATTCTGCCCATCATTGTTGTGTTTGCAATTACCGCTCTAAGTGTACTGGGGATGCACTCGGATGCTTGTTTCCGTTCTGGGAAGGACATGGCTTTTGTAGTTCGGACTGGACTGTTCCCATGGGGCAAGGGTGCCAGCGTTGCAAGAATGATTGTTTTTGTGGAGGAAGGGACACCTTCCTGCACAACAACAATCATGGATGGCATTTCCTTCTTTCCCTGTGTGCTGCAGAATGCAGCACACTTGGAAAAAGCAAAAAATAGGCGAAATACAAGTATTTCTCCTCGTTGTGCCACTCCATGCCTCCCCTGGGGATGCGTAGGATTCTGACGCATTCCCTGCTTTACAAAAGTTTGTGAATCAGGGAATGTGTTGGGTTCCATGAATGTTGCCTGGGAACACCCACAGTAACACCTGTGGAATGCCCCTTTCACGCAGAGTAATGCATGAAAGGGTCCCATATTTACAAGGCCATGAAAAGTCATGCAGGGTGACCTTACCTGGCCTTGTACATATGGGCAGGCACACTGCTCCGCCGGTGCATCAAAAATCGTCACGCACATGCGGCGCAAAGGCCTTGTAAATGAGGCTCTATGTGTATGATTTCACTCAGCTGATTAAATGATGATGTAAATTAACACTCCTTTTTGGTGACATCTTTAGTATTAGACATGGGGTAGAAAATCTAAGTAAATGAACACATTTTCGTCAAAAGAAACATGGGGAAATATAAATCAATACATTTCAGTAGCACAAAGTTCAGACCCTGGTCATAATTGTTAAGAAAACGGCACTGGAAAATGCGCTATGGCACATACAAGTCGTTAAACAAGGGAGTTTGGAAGGTAGTAACACAAATCAATAAACGTATAAGCATGTAGGGGCATATTATCAAGACAGCTTTAGCAGCAGAAAACTGCCGCTCAAACGGCAATAATGGGCTTGATAATATGCTCTATGGAATTCCAATTGAAGCCCATGTTAAATGTGAAGGACATCTAACCTGGGCTTCAATTGGAATTCCATAGAGCATATTATAAAGCTCATTATCGCGTTTTAGCAGCAGTTTTCTGCCGCTAAAGCGGCAATAATTTTATTGCATGTCTTGAAAATATACACCGTAGTTACTCAAAATATGCGGGAAATTAGATACAATTCAATGGTGGGTTTTGCACAGGGAGTACTAGGACAACAGACATATGTGTTCATTTCTGTCGGCTATGCACTGATGGGCCTGTGCACACACATCAGAAAGTAAGCAGAGGGGGGGTCACAAGGGCTCAAATGAACTATCGTTTGCATATATGTGCCTCCAGCAGGGAGACAGCGGCAGCTGGCACCTCACACATGGTTAGGCTATCAGAAATGACTTTAGCAGATTCCCACTTGAATGCACACAAACTTTCTGAGTCACTCTCACTCACACTTTCACTCGTACTCCTCTCACTCACACCCATACTCCTCTCAGTCACTCTCCTACATCTGTCATGCGCGTGGATACAGACTCGTTCTCCATTCAATCACACTCTTTGTACTCTAACTCATAATCTTCTCACTCACACACACACACTTTCCCTCTCATTCATACTCCACTCACTCGAACTCGCGGTAAACGTCGTTTACAACGCGGTGTTTACACCGCACGACCTTTACCACGCTGCCATTACAACGCAAGTTATTACTACGACTTGCGCTGAATGGCGCTCTTGGTTAAGGAATATTGTGATTTTCTATTCCAACACCTTCCCTACTGTAACGTGGGCTGGAGTTGCAATAGAAAATTATAATAATCCTCAATCCGCGCCCTCTAACGCAAGTCGTTGTAACGACTTGCGTTGTAAAGTCCGCAAATTAAAGTACTATCATACATCCCTAACTCGCAAACTACTCCCTGTCATTCACACTTATAACCACCCCCTCACTAGTTAAAATGTTTCATAAAATATGATACGATCCAGTGGTGGCTAATGCTTACAGGACACTCACCAGCACCCCATCAATGACAGCAAACACACACATTCTTGGCATATTGTCGAATTTCTTGAGAAAATGGTAGCTATACCTTACATAATGTGGCCATTTTTGGTTACATTCTACCGATCCTTGGAATTAAAGTGACTCATTCATAGCACATTGTGAGCTTTCTTGGCAATATTCTGGCTAGGGTTTTTACAGAACAGTGATACATTCTTGATTTATATAATAACATTCTGGCTGCCTCTGGCATGACAGTGGGCTACTCATACCAAACTGTGGAAATGTTGGCAACTTTCTGGCTACCACTATGATACTAGTACCATTCAAGATTAATTGCTTGGATTCATGGCCACACTCTGGCTATCCCTGGAAAATTATTGCCACTTTTTTGACATACTACAATCATTCTGTGCAACATGGCTATCCGAATCAGAATGGCGAGCCATCCTAAATCTATTACAGTCAATCTTCACAACATATTTTTTATATCCCTGCCAGTCCTTAATTTGTGAAAGAGTAAGTGTAGGTGCCTGAAACTCTGTTCAGAAGCCCACACTGCGCAGTCTTGAACCCTCCTCAAGCCTTTTTAGTCAACTGCCACACGCTGCCTGTTCTTTTATTTCACTGTTGTGGGTTCCTGCTTTCTTCCTTTGTGACTGGTTTTCCACCTTTCTCTTTCTCCTATACTTTTTTGTGCTTCCCTCTCTTGCTCTTGTAAATGACTGAGGAGGAAAAATAAGTGCTGGCCACCAAAAATATGTGACTGTCGCCTCTACCATTAACTCAAATTAAACACTGATCCCTAGCAGAATAAAGGCTTAAATTCTGTAAATATTTTAGTGAAAAATCCACTGTCTGGCACCATTTTAATAATCTTTCTCCGATACCCAACATTCTTTGTGGATGATTGCACCCCAACGGTTTCAAAGTACACAAACTCTTATTAATACATCTAATTTTGGAGGTATGTAAACACAACCCAAAGCAGTTCAATTACTCTTGAAATATTGTCACTAAGTAACTACAATTAACAGACCATGAAAGGAATGCGTTTGTGGGCGGATGCAAATTTAGAGCATACTAGTACGTAAATACAATCTGAAGCACAGATTATATCAATGCCAGTTGCCGGTTTTGTTATAGATAAGCGCATGCCAAAGAAGTTAAAATACCAGCTCAGCGCCTGTTGTAGGCTTGTCAGTAAAATAATGACTTTCCAAAGCATTACATCGATAAATGTATTGCACAGTTGTTGCTAGTTTCATCGACTAACTTACCTGAATGTGTAACAAACATCTATATCTTGAGCACTTCAAGACCCATCATCAAAAAGTAGAACCTGACAAAAATATTCTGGGTTTGCGCAGGTGAAAGTATGCACTCTGATTGTCTGGTAGGATACACTTTTAAATTCACACAGCACAACCTTCAGTTTAAAACGGCTGTTTTTTCAACTTAATGAAGTGGAAGTGTGGCTAGAAGACAACACACTGGAGCTCCCCAAGCGCATCAAACCAGATAGTAAATTCTAAATCAGAAATAGAACAATAATTCTTTATCCAGCTTTGTCCAAACGCCTACCTGATGTCTGCTGCTTTGCGAAATATACATGACCTGCTTAGCTTTAATAAAAACAAAACACAAGACTATAAAGTGCACCATGGACATTTTAGCAACAGAGTAGAAATATTTACTACTAACATGCTCATAATCTCCTACAATCACCTTCTTATCTCGTTTAATCAGAACCACCCTCATCCCTGCATAACTCAGCCTCCACTGTGGGAATGTCTTGCCTCTATTACCACAAGGTAGGGTATCCAGTATTTACAGGTCGTAAATGCATGAATTTCTATGTTGGTAAGTTGTTGGATTCATTCCACTATTCATGTGTTGCTTTGAAGTATATGTTATCTCATTTCCCGTAATTGTTAAACTTTATAGAAATATTCCATCGTTACCCTATGGAGCAATTGTACTACAACGGGGAAAAACTAAATTGGCAGTTTTTCCCTCACCATGGCATATAAAACATATTTTATAATGTCCCTGCTTATGGTTACAAGGCACCCTACTCCTGGGGTCCCTAGGGGAGAACTTAGGGTGGCTAACATGTGCAAGTAAGCTAGTTTGAGACTTTGGAAGTACCTTTAAATCTAAAGTGGAATTTGCATATCATATTATTTTAAAAGAAGCAAGCACCACAGTAGTGCACACGTGGGCCTTCAAACCTACTTGCCCTACGATACACTAGGGACTTACTGGTAGTTTGCCAGTACCAATTGTAATTATACCTAACTACCACACACTTTTAATTAGAGCACAGCCTTCGGTCTGGTCAGCAGCAGAGCCCAGTGCACAATCAGAGTCAGGAAACCAGCACCTAAAAGTCAAAATGGGGCCAAAAAGTGGGTGGACACTGCAAAAAGACCTGGTGTCTCACAAAATCCCCACCCCCGGCGCAACAGCCCAGCAGACTCAGCCCAACCATGGGAGAGTTCCCTGGTCTCTCAGGAGAGGAAGAAAGTAAAGAAATCAGGCTGTACAATTGCAGGGTCTACTCTGCCTTACATCCTCCTGCTAAGGTCACTTGCTCTGGGAAGCGGCCCCATCTCTATGGTAATAGGACCCATTTTAAACTGAAACCTCATCACAGATGTTTAATTGTGTTCCTCCCTTTTTAGTCTTGGGTGTGAGGTGCCTAACTCCTCTCTCCCTACATTTGTTAGGGCAACACCTAGCGTACCCGCCATTGTTACCCAACACTTGACCAACCCCACCAAACCCAACAGGGTCGGGGGGCCTTACTTATATTTGGCCATGTGGTCTGCCTCCCATGCCAAGTACAGTGCAGCCTTGGAGGCCAAACACCCAGAAGAGACTACTCATAGCTGTCAGACTTCAGAGCCACACCCTAAGCTCTCCACTTATAGGTGGCTGAGCTGCTTTGGGCAACTGTGGGTTCCTGGAACCTCTTGGGCTTCACAGAGTGGGAGGCTACCACTTCCTGAAGCAGAAATCCTTCTTCCACTCTCCCTCCTGTCAGTTTAGGGGCACCACCCTCCTGTTATGAGAGCTTCCTGACTGCTCAGACATTCCTGGTGGGCAGGCACAGCCTATCTCCAGGGCGAAACCTTGGGTTTCTCCTTTATAGGGACTGAATACCCTTGGCTCACTAGAACTCCCCTTAAGAGTGGCCTGCCTTTCCTCTTCTTTTTCCCTTTCTTTTGGACCCCAGAGTCTTAACTGTGGAGACTGGCTCCCCAGAAACTTTAAATTGGGAGTTGGTCTGGGTGACTGCCCTACTTTGTGTAAGATCAACCTTCCGGGAGGTCATTACCTACAAGAAAAATTAAGAGGGGGGGTCTGCACTGACTTCACCTTATACTAGCTAAGGGTACCCTCCCACTCTATGGGCACTAAGGCTACCAGTTTTGTTGTGACCTCACCTGGGGCTACCCTTGCTCTTCCTGTCTCTCCTGGCATATGCATGTTTGTGGACACCAATTTGTCACTCACTATAGTTTGACTGGCATATCTGTCTTGCAGGCCAATGGCTAGGATCCCATTCACCTGAAGGAGTGGAAGTGGCTACTCACACCCTCACAGATCAACAGCTTACCTTCTGGACTTGCCTCCTAAAAATATTCTCAACACCTCCTCATCTGGTGAGTCCACCTCTGCGGCTACACTGGACAGCCCAGTGCTAACCATCTTCTTGGTCATCGCTGAGGTGACTTGACCGCTGACAATCAAAGCACACCCTGTTGTCCAAGTATCTTTTCAGCGCTGGGTTCCCCTGCCTCTTCTTAGGGAGAGATCTGCTCATCTCCTTTTTTGATTTCTGTGGCTCTGAGGCAGTCTCTGTGGTGGGCTTACCACCCCCTCCTCTGGCTTTTGCGGGCCTAACCCCCCTTTCTGGGAGTCTCCATCCTGGTGCTTATTGACAGATCGAAAACCAGGGGTCTCATCCTCCCATCAGCTATCTACCCAAGTTCCCTGGGACCACACAGCTTAGAGTCCACTAGAAACTGGCGTAACTTCTCTTGTACACAATGAGTCAGAATGTGCCACTTAAGAATTAAGTTGTACAGCCCCTCATAAGTAATCACCTGGTTACCTTTAATCCAGTCCTCTAGTGCCTTCAATGAGATGTCTAAAAAATCTGCCCAGTTCTGTGTGTTTACTTTCTTGGTGTCCATAAACTTCACCCTGAACAGCTCTGGGTTGAGGCCAAATTTCCTGACTAGTCATTTCATCATGTATCGGTAGGAATCTGCCTCATCCCCCTCTACGGTCAGGTGCATATCCCTTCCAGCTACTAGGATCAACTCCCACAGGAGTGAATCCTAATATTTAGAGTGGAATCGTCTCATCCTAAGGACCCTTTCAAATGCAGTCAGCCATTCAACAATGCCATCCCACTCTACATACAATGGAACTCTTCCCTTGGGAAGCCTGGAAGCAAATCAACCACCCCATGATATCTCAACATCTTTTTCATTTTTGCTGCCACCATTTTCCTTACCCACTACTTCTTAAGTTAGTTCCAGCTTCCCCTTCACTATAGCTACCCTCCCTCCACTAGCAGACAGTATGAACCTAGTACTAGAAGTAATGGACAGGTTGTCATTCTCCTCCTCCTGGAGGTCGTTGGAGGGGCCATCATTCCCTCCCCTTCATTCCCTAGAGCTGTCGCTGCCCAAGACTTAAGGGGCCTAATAATTTCTGCTTTCCTAATTCTATTGGCAGCAAGTAGCCCCCAGACCTACACTGTACCCTAAGGTCAGCTACTGTGAGTTTATACAGATCAAGCTCCATACTATCCCTTGTTTTATGTCACTTAAAAAACGCAGGCACCAATTGATCACAAGAACAAATTAGAAAAATCAAAATATTTATGTAACTAACAAATTTGTACAATTTAAAAAATCACTTTTTGTTTTAAATCAATTTACTGAATTTTTTAAGATCTTCACTTAATTACTGTATGGTGTAGTTTAAACACAGTTATATCCTGACTGTTGAATACCAAATGTTGGAAGCATAGTTTATTAGCAGGTGTAGTGTGGGACCCACCACTAGTAATAAGGCCACAATCACAATTCAGGGTACAGTCAAGGTCTCAGTAAATTATTTGATTGCTAAAACCGTGGTAGCTGGCATTGAGCAGGCAAGCTTAACTTAGGAGACAGATGTGTAAAGCATTTTACAAACACCATTACTTTAAATAAGTAAGACACAACACAAAATAAAAATCTAACACAAGTTTATAAAAATAGGAAATATTTTTTTCTTTAAAATGACACCTAAACAACACACACTTGACCAGGACAAAGATAAAGTTTAAAGCCAAATGCGATGGACCACTGGTGGGATACACTAAGAGGGAGGTCCAGGTCAACTTTTTACCTTTACACTTCATTGTTTTTCTAGAGCTTTTTCTCTCAATGTTGAGTGAGGCTCCTCATCAGGTTGGGGTTCAGTTTGACAATGGTGGCTTAGTACAGTGCGAGGCCTCAGAAAAATCCTTGAAGACTGCAGCTCTGGAGCTTTCAGTGGAACGAACCTGAAGTGCAGGCCAGGTCGCGGTTCGACAGCGGCAGTTTGACTTTTGTGGATGGGTTGATCACCTTATGGCAAACCACACAAGATGATGGACGGAATGTTGCACAATGGCAAAACATTCGCCCCCAGTCACAGATCTGGGTGTAATCCATCGTTAGTTTGCTCACCAAATCACCCCAGTTCAGACATGGCCATATGCAAATCAGTCTTGACCCTGTGCCTCATGGGAACAGTCCAGCCGGAACTGCCAAGCCATGTCTTCCCTGGACCGGAATCAAGCGCCCTAGGACCGGTTTCTGGCTATCAGCCGTCTTCAGCCAGGATAGCTTGACTCCAGTGGCTTAGTGAGCACGGGACCCACGTCTGGGCATACCCTTCCCGCGTAGGGTGAACAGCAAAACACACAAGATGATGGACGGAATGTTGCACAATGGCAAAACATTCGCCCCCAGTCACAGATCTGGGTATAATCCATCATTATTTTGCTCACCAAGCCACCCCAGTTCAGACATGGCCATATGCAAATCAGTCTTGATCCTGTGCCTCATGGGAACAGTCCAGCCCGAACTGCCAAGCCATGTCTTCCCTGGACCGGAATCAAGCATCCTAGGACCGGTTTCTGGCTATCAGCCGTCTTCAGCCAGGATAGCTTGACTCCAGTGGCTTAGTGAGCACGGGACCCACGTCTGGGGCATACCCTTTCAACATAGGGTGAACAGCAAAACACACAAGATGATGGACGGAATGTTGCACAATGGCACAACATTCGCCCCCAGTCACAGATCTGGGTTTAATCCATCGTTATTTTGCTCACCAAGCCACCCCAGTTCAGACATGGCCATATGCAAATCAGTCTTGACCCTGTGCCTCATGGGAACAGTCCAGCCCGAACTGCCAAGCCATGTCTTTCCTGGACCAGAATCAAGCATCCTAAGACCGGTTTCTGGCTATCAGCCGTCTTCAGCCAGGATAGCTTGACTCCAGTGGCTTAGTGAGCACAGGACCCATGTCTGGGCATACCCATCCCACATAGGGTGAACAGCAAAACACACAAGATGATGGACGGAATGTTGCACAATGGCAAAACATTCGCCCCCAGTCACAGATCTGGGTTTAATCCAGTGTGGTGTGTTGAGCAAAAAAGCGATGGATTTAGGCCCAGATATCTGTACTGGGGTGAATGTATGACATTGTTCTGCATTCTGTCCATCAACTGTTGTTTTTGCATTTGTCACCCCGAGTGGTTCGGGTATGCTCAGACGTGAGTCCCGTCCTCTCCACACCACTGGAGTCAAGCTATCCTGGCTGAAGACGGCTGATAGCCAGAAACCAGTCCTAGGATGCTTGATTCCGGTCCAAGGAAGACATGGCTTGGCAGTTCGGGCTGGACTGTTCCCATGAGGCACAGGGTCAAGGCTGATTTGCATATGGCCATGTCTGAATTGGGGTGGTGTGGTGAGCAAAAAACGATGGATTTAGGTCCAGATCTCTGTACTGGGGTGAATGTATGACATTGTTCTGCATTCTGTCCATCAACTGTTGTTTTTGCATTGGTCACCTTATGGAGATTTTTACAAATTGTGTTCCAAAGTACTCCAAACTTCTGGAACTTCTCCCTTGAGTTACTTTTGTGGGCTCAAAGTGTCCAAAACACCAATCCAAGGGTCTATGAGCTCTGAGACGGTCCTTGGAATGTTGGGACAACGTATCCCTGAGTGCACCTGACAAATCCTATTCGCTGGGTTCTTCTTGGTGGAGCAGATGCAGCTCCTCTTTTAACATGTTTCGTTCAGGGAGCCGACTTCTTCACTTCTTGAAGCAAGACAACACCTTTAGGGCTGTAGTTCTACAGTGTGCAGCAGGCGTAGTCTTTCAGTGTGCAGGATTTTTGGGTGCACATCAGTGTTCCAGTGGGGCAGTCCTTCTTCTCCTTGTCGATTCAGGCAGGGATCTGTGTTGCTGGGCAATGCTCCCATATTTATTCTCAGTCCCTGGCTGACAAGCAGGGGGGCACCACTGACCAATGGGATGCAGGGTGCCACCCTCAGGTATGACCACGTCTTCCAAAATGTGGCATATTCTTCACCCAGAAAGCACTACTCTTCCAAAATCCAAAATGGTGAAACTCTCTCCTGGAGATTAAGGTCTGGCTACGCCACCCCATGGATTTGGCTAATTTTCCCTAAAACTCCGCTACCAGACTCTCTGCTTATATAATTCCAGGCTCTCCTGCCTGGCTAGAGAGGGGGTATGAGATGTGGGGGTGAACCTGGGCTGCCCTAAACTGCTGTACCCTCTTTTAAGATCAGTTTGGCTACTCCACCCCCATCCTGCCCTTTGCTCTGCAGCTACAGTTATCCTCCCACAGGATGTCCTTTGTCTCTAATGAATCCACTTCACACTGAATTAAGACAGATTAGCTCAGCCTGGCAGAGGCTTGCCAATCAGAGAAGTGCTAATGGAAGGCTGGATTGTTTTTTATCAGTAAAGCAAGTTCTATAACGTCTTTTCTGTGATAGTTATAATAAATCTAACAGTGGCAAGTTATTGACTTTATGCTGTCATTTTGATACTTTGAAGTAAATATTTAGCTCCTATATTTTAATAGTTATACTTTAATAAAGTATTCCCATGTGAGTCTACAGAGCCATTGTGGGACGATGGCGAAAAATTTAATTGGCAGCATTTCCCTCATCAGGGCATATAAAATATATTTTATAATGTCCCTGCTTATAATTACAAGGCACCCTGCCCCTGTGGCACATAGTGAAGACCTTAGGGGTGATATATCTGTACAAATAAGGTAGTTTCAGACTTTGTAAGTACCTTTAATTCGAAAGTCAAATTTACACATAACTTTATTTTAAAAACAGCCTACAAGGCAGGGCCGGCTTTTAAAATGACACCAGGAACCGCAGTAATGCGCACTTAAGTGAATTACATCTACTGGGCATCTAAACCTACATGCCCTACCATAGATTAGGGACTTACAGGTAGGTTGCCAGTGCCATTTGTAATGATACCTAATTACCATGTACGTTTAATCAGAACACAGGCCCTGGGTCAGGTTAGCAGACCCCAGGGCACAATCAGATTCATAAAACCAGTATCTAGAAGTCAAAATAGGGGCAAAAGGTGGGGGGACACTGCATAAAGCCCTGGTTTCTCACACTGGCACGTACCTACAGTTATGAACCAACAAAAGCTAATTTCACAGTAAAGGACTGTAGTTGTATCAGGAGAAACATTTGAATTCCCTGCTATCTCTGATTTGAGATACCCAGCTGGAATAAAGTAAACACTGTTTGTAATGGTTATTAAAAATCTTATTCAATGGTAAAGTTAGATTTGGAATAGAAAATTAGGAAAAGTGACTTTTAAAAAGTTAGACTTTATCTGACTTAGCTTCCAGTAGGCTTATTTTCCTATCAGGACTTCCCCATAATGAGGTGTTAAAACCTTTCCCAAAGTAGGAACAATGACTCATGCCTTTCACAGTAAGAACTGATGTGCCGTATGTGAGAGTGAGAGATATGTCAGCTATGGGGTGTCCAGGAACTTCCTTAACTTGAAAGGGAACAGGGTGAAGCTTGCCCACCCATAGTTAAGTGGAAATGAAGACCTGCGAACAGAAGCCTTTTGGCACTAGCCCATTGGGAGGGAGGTAGAGCCGGTCCCAAAACCAGTTTGGTGTGTATTGCTCATTTCTCTAAGTGCACCCCTGGATGGCCCACAAGCGCCTTTCAAGGGCACAACGATTCAGCCTTGTTGGATTTACCCCAGAATAGTGCACTGTTGGAAGGTTTGCAGTAAGGAAAACAGGATGTTCGGCAAAAGTGGAAAGAGTTGCCTCAGAGAACTTTTTTCTCATTGGTTGGGCAGTTTCCATGAGCCACCCACACCCACTTGCTAGTGAAACCTACAAAGCAGGAACCTAACACAGAGTTAATCAGAACACTAGCTGGACCACCTGAAGAATAGATGAGTACTGGACCTTCTGTTACAGACCTGTTTTGAGATCTGAAGGGCTGGACCTGATCCTACCTGCATACCCAGGACCAAGAAGTGAACTCCAAGGCTAACTTACCTAACCTCCTGTGTGGCTTCAGGACCACAACAAGCTGCAAGAGGACCTTTTCCTGAAATGCCAAGCTGATATTTAGCCACTGAAACAGGACTGGCCTCTGTGGATGGCCTCTACTGGAGTAAGTCATGTCCTGTAAATGATGTCCCTGAGGTCCTGAGCGCATACAAAGTGACCAAGAAGGTCTGATCCAGTAACTCTGAAAAGTTGGGACTTAAAAAATCTTTGGTATTTCAAGCCCTCCAGAATGTCAGCGGGACCTCCAGGGACATTGCAGCAAAGGTGTTCAATTTCAAAGCAAATTAATTGGATGCAACTTTAGACTTGATCCGCTTGAGGATTGTGAGGCTGCATCAATAAGACTAAGTCCGGAGGTAGAAATCTTAGCGAGGAGAAGGCATGAAAAGTGTGTGTCCGATGCGAGAAGTTGGGTAGCAGTTTCTTGCCTGGCAGTTCAGACTCGACTGTTCCTATTGGAGCATGGTCAAGACTGATTTGCATTTAACTAAGTCCCAACTGAAGTGACATGGTATACAAAATAAAGATGGACTGGGATGTGGCCCTGAGGAATTACCAGTGGCTGAGATTAATTCAAGCATAGCATCCGTCATTTTTTTTGTAAACGTCAATTGTTTTGTTGTAATCATTATTATTATTATGTGTATTATTATTATTAATATTGTTATTAATATTAATCCTAATGATAATAATAATGCTAGTAGCAATAGCAATAATAATAATCATCATAATAAGACTTTAGGGACATGGGCTGTCCTCCCTCTACCAGAATGGCACAATGACGCTGATCCCCGGTGTACTTCTAGACAAAGCGTTTCCATCAATCGAAGTGTAAATCCTGAAAGAAGACACTGATTAAATATCCTAGGTAGAAAGATATATTTCCAGCACATGGAAAATAGGCCAATGGTGGCAAAGTGAGCTTGTATGTTCATGCTTATAACGAAGGCTATATGATACGGGTGCAGGCAGGGTCATAGCCTTTTTAAGAGACATGAGGTAATGGTCTCTCGCCATACCATCGTTTTCCATCCAAGCTATCATGTAGCAAATATAGTTTTTTTTAAATATAAGGCTACGGTGCCTCTCTAGTAATTATTTAATCACCACTATTCTTGCTGTGTTAAAAAACTGTTATCCTGTAATGTGTTTTTGTGTTGAAGAACGTCATAGAAGTTTTATTTGAAAAGCCTGCTCAGTTTATAAATAGAAAGTTCATCACACATTTTGAAACGCTTTTTTCGGAAAGAGGAAATTGCCTTTTATGAAACACAAGTATATTTAATAATTGATTAGAAATCATTCACCTCATTTACACCCACAGCACCTTAAAAGGTGGGTTATGTGAGGGGTGGTGGTTACAGTAATGTTGAATATCCCTGGGTATATTGTGCGCAGTGGTTTGAAAAACGATATTTATTTCGGAATAATTTCGACGACGGTAGGGATGAACTCTCCCGCCTCTGGCTTTCAGTGGTCCCGTGAGGTTTTTAATTCCTTAGGGGGTTTTGTAAACTTTCGTTATATCTTGACTATGGGGATTGCCTTTTGAAAGCCTGCGAACCAGCAACACTGCCACTAGTGATCAGTGGACTTCATCCCTCGAAGCTCCAACTTTTGGCGGGTATTTTCTTCCACAATAGTCTTTTGTCACACCTGTTAACTGTCAGGTAGATTTAGGGGACCAGAGACAATGACTTTTTATTTTATGGCTTTCATTCTTGACTCTCGAACTGTTACCATTATAAGAATGTAATTATTGTCATTCTGTCATAGTGTTCTTCTAGATATTTATACTCTATGACTGTTTTTATTTATTTATAGGTTATCATTGCATATACCCATGTTACCAATTGATTTAATGTATTGTAAAGCACCTCGGAGAAAGCAATGCTGAAGTATCATTCAATAAATATTAAACACTTATGGGGATATGTACAATGAAGTGGCAGAGCGTGTTGTTAGCCTCCTTGGCTTAACGACATGATTCGCCACTTCGGAAACGCAAGGCTGCACCATATTTACAAGAATGTGGTGCAGCCTTGCATTTCCCCCTGCAATGACACTAATTTTACCAACTTAGCGCCAACGCAGGCACCCTTGCACCAGAGTGCAAGGGTGTCTGGGTGCAGGGGAGGATTGTTTATGTGTAGGAAGGTGTCCCTTCCTGCACATAAACAATCCTAAAATGCATTTTTTTTAAAGGTTTGTTTATGTACAGGAAGGGACGGATCTATAATAAAATATCGATGCTAAGAATATTGAGGAAAAAAAATCGATGTGAAAATATCAATAACCAAAATATCAAATCCCTATACACAAACAGGTGTGTACAATAATATCCACACAAAAATATCGATGTAAAAAATATCGACTTAAAACAATTACATAATTTAAATAAAATGAATTAAATAATATCATTTTATTAACAAAATTAATTAATTTATAACATATAAACTTAATTTAATAAATATAAACAAATATTCTTACTATAAATATATTGTATTAACTATTATCTTTATTTAATATATAAACTTTTTTAAAGTATATAAAAACAAAATACACACATATCTAAATAATTTCAAATTAAATAAAATATTCTATATTTAATTAACACATTAAACTATTAAAAAAAGAATAAAACATACATTTAATAACAAAATAAAGACAATAGTAGAGAAAGGAATGGATAGCGAGCTGGTAAAAATTACTATTCCCACTCTAGTAAGTGCAACAGTAGGGAAAGTGCTGGACAGTGGAGGGGAAAAAAATACCTATTCCCACTTCAGTGAGTGTAGCAGTAGGGAAAGCGCTGGAAAGCAGAGGGGTAAATATTACTATTCCCACTCCAGTGAGTGCCACAGTAGGGAAAGCGCTGGATAGCGGAGGGGTAAAACTTACTATTCCACTCCAGTGAGTGCAACAGTAGGGAAAGCACTGGATAGCGGAGGGGTAAAAATGACTATTCCCATTCCAGTGAGTGCAACAGTAGGGAAAGCACTGGATAGCGGAGGGGTAAAAATTACTAGCCCCACTAAAGTGAGCTCAACAGTACGGAACGTGCTGGATCCTTCAACAATAAAAAACTTAAGCATCAACATTTTTATTACATGTAATTTCCGATATTTACATAAATATATTAATTTAAATATATTATTATTAACAAAGATAATACAAAATCATTAATTACACATTAATTGGCACTACATAATTGACAACACACACCTAACATTAATTACACAATTACAATTAATATTTACTAATTAAATAATGGGAATTAATTTTAAAATATGTATTAATTAATAAATAAAAAATTAATTACTTACCACCCTTCATACCATATACACACATTAAGACCACAACACACACCTAAAATTAATTACACAATTACAATTAATATTCACTAATTAATTAATGGAAATTAATTTACAAATATTTAATAAGTAATCAATAAAAAATTAATTACTTACTACCCTTCCCACCATTTACACATATAAACACCACAGAACACACCTAAAATTAATTAAACTATTAACATAATTAATTATGAATTCAATAATTGAAAATAATTACCAACAAATTATCAAACATTTATTAATAAATCAATTAACACATTAATTATTCAATAAATGTCATATCATTAAATTACTTGCCACCCTATTCCTCTATAAACCCACAACCCGCTACGGAACTAAAACCACTAAATTCAATTTAAAAAAATCAAATAATAACTACTATAAATAACTATTTAAATCTATATAAATAAATTACTTCCCACCCTATTCCCCTATAAACCCACAACCCACTATGCTACTAAAAAGACAAAATGAAACTTAAAATACATTAATAACTAGTAAAATATGAAAACATATAATAAAATGACAAACAATACTCAATAAAAACACCAAAATACATAACATTATTAATAATTCGATATTTTGTCAACAATATTTTTGCTTTCGATATTTCTTACCCATGATATTTTTGCGGGGATATTTATGTCTCTTGATATTTCTCCATTGATATTCCTGCAGTGGAAGGGACACCTTCCTGTACATAAACAAACCATGGTGTTTTGCTTTTTCCATGTGTGGTGCCTACACATGGAAAAAGAAAAAGGAGGAGAAATAATGCATTTCTCCTCACTTCACCAATTTAAGACCAGGGTTTTCCTGTTCTTAATTTTGGCGCTGCCTCCTATGTATGCAACCCTTGTATATAGGGGGCAGCGTCAAAAACAATGGGCGATGCGGTGGAAGGTCCAACACAACATCCATGGCATGCCCCTTTCACGCTAAACATAGCGTGAAAGGGTGCCTTATGTAAAAGTAAACGTTAAGCCACGTTAAGTGGCTCAACGCTGCCTTGTACATAAGTAAAGGCCCCTGTTGCCACTGGATCGTCACAAACAGTGACTTTCCCGTGGCGATAGGGGCTTGTATATATGTTCCTTATTTTGTTAAGTTTAAGCTTCAAAATGGATAAAAACAATTGGATTACGTTTATCAGGTCTTGTCTCAATGAGTAAGAAAGGGAAACAGCCATCTACTGACAAGACCATCTAACATCTGCTTTTTTAAAGATTTTGGGGTTCCTCAAGTGGAATATATCATAGATGTACTCAATAAGGGTTAGCATGGATATAGGTGCGGGTCTCATTGCACTAAAGTCATAGTAGTAGTGAAAGTAATCAAACCCTACATTAATTTAATTATGAATTGATTTGATAAAGGAATAGCAGGTATGTCCCCTGAAATATATGTTTTGTTTGGAGTAGTAAGGCTGTAAGACTGTGTATGTATGTGCTACATTGTAAATTTATGTTTTAGTTCACACTTTCGGCCTTACAACATTTTGTGCACCATCAAAGAAAAAGGGGAATAGGAAAAAACAAAACAAAGGGTAGCCCGACTTGATATCCTGTTACATGATTTTTCTGAGGAAACATTCAGTCCAGGGTAGGATTTGCTTTATTGTGCTACCCAGGCCCCCATCGTGGTTAGCTTAGGATGGGATACAGGCCCCTGCTTCAGGACTAGACTGGTAGAACTATGCGTTAGGATTGTGAATTGCTTTGGCGAGAGGTAAACTCCAGAAGTCTACATGCAACCCTGTCGCAAGTAACTCTCTTGGCTGACAGGAATCAGGGATGATGGATGGAATCCTGAGTGAATGAAAGTTGAGTGCACCATGTTAGGCAGAAGAGTATCACTGTGCCAGAGGCCCAGAGGGTAATGCTCACAGTTTAGCAAGGTGCAGCTTAGATAAAGACCCGCTAGAGAAAGGAATCCATTAGTGTTTAACAGAAAACTATTACCCAGAAAAATACATGGTTGAAGAGCTAGAGACTAAACAGAGGTCCACAACTTTAAATACCAGATATGAGAGTTTTAGATGCCATGAAGTGAGCGACAGAATGTTTGACACAAGATGTAATATAACATGGGTTCAAGTGGGATAGAAAGTAAATTTTGAGTACCCTCACTGAGACTGAGTGAGTGGGTTATATAGTTTTCTGTCAAGTTAGTTGCATGGTTGTGATTTAATCATTAAAGAACTCAAATGGCTCTCAGAGGGAACATTTCTGTGTATTCCCTATCACATTCACGGCTGAACTAGCCGTAGTGGGCACCGGGCGTTTTCACGGAGGACAGGAAGGATGGGGCAGATTTTGGAATGGTGGAGCCGTTTTTGTTACAGGGTTCCCCACCAGCAAACAACCTTTCTCCTGCAGGCGGTCCAACTTAACTGCCAGAGCTGGTTTGCCTTCCCAGACTGGTCTGATCACATTAAACTTCGTAGGAAAGGATTTTTTTCTGGAGTGAAAGTTTGAAAAATAATTATGAATGCAAACCGTCTGTCAGAAGTTAAGCTCTTGAAACTTCAATAGGTTATAAAAGTTCTAGAATGTAAAGGCATCCTATAGAAACAACGTGTTACTTATGATACAGCAATGTGTGCTGAATGACCCTGGGAATGACTTTTGCAATTCCACAGCAAGTGACTATATAGCAGAGTGGAGGAACATAAATAAGATGATGCTTGTTAGAATGGATCAACTGGTTGAATAAAACTTGAAAAGTTATTAGAAATTTGGTTTCTAGTTGGCTGAGGTATGCACCATGTCCAAACAGGAACAACAACCCAAGTCACGGTAAGTCAGATATACACCGTAAATTAACCTGTGCTCCACCTCTGTTAGCTTGGCAGAGAGAAGGCAGGCTTAATTTAAGAGGTAATGTGTAACACATTTGTGCAACATTTCAAACAGTAACACAATAAAAAAAACATAAAAGACTGCACACCAGATAAGCAAAATAGATTATGGTTTTATAAATATAACATGACAAAAACGACAAACATCCCATAAGTAGGAGTCGAGATATGAATTTTTAAAGATTAAAAGTAAAAATAGTGATTAGAAGCAATGAGCACGTAAAGAGTTTATCTGGTAATTCTGGCCTGGCAAAGTCAAGGCTTCAGGCTAACTGTAATGGAGTGTGAGCAGATACAGGAGCCAAGCAAGACCTGCTGAACAAAGTACCTTGATCCTGGTCACAACAGCGAGATGTGGGCGCTCCAAGGGATGCGTCAGTGTCGATCCCTACAGTCGAGAGGATATCTTGATTTTGGTGATGCACTGCTTCCGAAGACAAAGTACCAAAGCAGAGGTGCATTGGTTTTGAAGCTGATGCGCCAGGTTTCTCCACACAGATAAATGGATGCATTGATCTTCTCACACTGCAGCAGTGGCAATATGGAAGGTCCAATGCATCTGTTCTTGGGCAGATTCGCTGGTTCCAATGTGATGCACTGAGCCTGTTCTGGCAACAATGTTGATGCATCGATTCTGCTTCCCACGGCAGAGGATGTGTCGATTCCATTGGAGCAAGCACCTGGATTAATTTCCAATGGACTAGACAGAGGAGCAAGAGGTGAGACTTTGTAGCCCCTGAGTCTCAAAACAGGATGCACGCCAGCATGCCCTCAGGGATCACTCTGGGTACAACCAAGAGTTCAGTTCGTCCTCAGGCGGGGCAGGGGTAGCAAGCTGGATGGCAGCACAGCACAGCAGGAAAGCAGTTCTTCCAGAATAGCTGTGCAGTAAAGTGGTAGTCCTTGTAGCAGCACAGCAGTCCTTCTTCCTGGCAGAGTTTCTTTACAGGTCAAGAAGTGTCTGGATTGGTGGGGTCAGAGACACAGCACTTATACCCAGTTGTGCCTTCAAAGTGGAGGTGAATTCAAAGAGGAGCTTTGAAGTGCACAGAGGTCCCTCCGTCCCAGTCCTGGCTGCAGACTCACTACAGGGGGCAATCAACCCTTTGTGTGGGGACAAAACACTGCCCATTCAGATGTGCCAGCTCCTCCCTCCATCCTTCTCAGGATGAGCCATTAGGATGCAGATGAACACTCAGTCACACCTACCATACCTTTGTGTGTGGCTATCCAAAGTCCTTCTGTCACCCACCCCATACATGAATTGGAAACAGGCTGCTGGCACACTGAACTGTCAGAGCAGAGAAATGCCAGCTTTCTAAAAATGCAAAAAGAGCGATTGGTGGACAGAATGCTGATCAATTTCACCCCAGTAAAGAGAGCTGGGACTAAATCCATCGTGTTTTTGCTCCCCATGCCATTCCAGTTTAAACCCAGCCATATGCAAATCAGTCTTGACCCTGTTCCCCATGGAAAAAGCCCAGCCGAACGGCAGGCCAGGTTCTCCCTTGACTGGAAACAAGCATTCTAGGACCAGTTTCTGGGTTTCACCCCTCATCAGCCAGGCTAGCTTGACTCTAGTAGCATGGAGAGCACAGGACCCATGTCTCACTGCGCCACTGGATTCAAGCTAGCGTGGCTGATAAGAGTTGCCGCAATGCCATTTTTGCATTGTTCAGCATTCTATCCATCAATGGTTTCTTTTGCATTTGTCACCCTATGTGGGAAGGGTATGCCCAGACGTGGTTTCCGTGCTCACTTTGCCACTGGATTCAAGCTAGCCAGGCTGATGAGGGCGATTCCCCGAAACCGGTTCCAGGATGCCTGTTTCCGGTCCAGGTAGGACCTGGCAAGGCAGTTTGGGCTGTACTGTTCCCATAAGGAACAGGATCAAGACTGATTTGCATATGGCTGGGTCCAAACTGGGGTGGCATGGTGAGCAAAGAATGATTAATTAAACCCAGATCCTTGTGACTGGGGGTGAATGCTTGCATTGTTCAGCATTCCGCCCATTAATTGTTTATTTTGCATTTGTCGCCCTAAGTAGGAAGGCTATGCCCAGACGTGGGTCCTGTGCTCACTGCACCACTGGATTCAAGCTAGCCTAAGTTTATGAGTGGTGAAGCCCTCAAACCGGTCCCCTGATGCTTGTTTCCGGTCCAGGGAGGACTTGGCTTGGCAGTTTAGGCTGGACTGTTCACATATGGAACAGGGTCAAGACTGATTTGCATATGGCTGGGTCCATACTGGGGTGGTGTGGTGAGCAAAAGAATGACAAATTAAACCCAAATCCTTGTGACTTGGGGTAAATGTTTGCATTGTTCAGCATTCCGTCCATCAATTGTTTCTTTTGCATGTGTCACCCTAAGTGGGATCAGGGTGCCCAGACGTGGGTCCCATGCTCACTGTGCCACTAGATTCAAGCTAGCCTGGCTGCTGAGGGATGATGCCCAGAAACCGGTCCCAGGATGCTTATTTCCGGTCTAGGGAAAACCTGACTTGGCAGTTCAGGCTGGGCTGTTCCCATAAAGAACAGGATCAACACTGATTTGAATATGGTTGGGTCCAAACTGGGGTGGCGTGGTGAACAAAAGAATGACGGATTAAACCCAGATCCTTGTGACAGGGTGAATGTTTGCATTGTTCAGCATTCCATCTATCAATTGTTTCTTTTGTATTTGTCACCCTAAGTTGGGAAGGGTATGCCCAAACATGGTTCCCATGCTCACTGCCCCACTGGATACAAGCTAGCCTGGCTGATGAGGGGTGATGCCCCGAAATCGGTCCCCGGATGCTTGTTTCCGGTCCAGGGAGGTCTTGGCTTGGCAGTTCGGGCTGGACTGTTCCCCTATGGAACAGGGTCAAGACTGATTCTCATATGGCTGGGTCCAAACTGGGGTGGCGTGGTGAGTAAAAGAATGATGGATTAAACCCAGATCCTTGTGACTGGTGGTGAATGTTTGCATTGTTTAGCATTCTGTCCATCAATTGTTTCTTTTGCAGGTGTCACCCAAGTGAGAACGGTGTGCCCAGATGTGGTTCTTGTGCTCAATGTACAGCTGGATTCAAGCTAGCCTGGCTGATGAGTGGTGATGCCTTGAAACTGGTCCCAGGATTCTTGTTTCTGGTCCAGGGATGACCTGGCTTGGTAGTTCGGGCTGGACTGTTCCCATAAGGAACAGGGTCAACATTGGTTTGCATATGGCTTGGTCCAAACTGGGGTGGCGTGGTGAACAAAAGAATTATGCATTAAACCCAGATCCTTGTGACTGGAGATGAATGTTTGCATTGTTCAGCATTCTGTCTATCAACTGTTTCTTTTGCATTTTTTACCCTAAGTGGGAAGGGTATGCCCAGACGTGGGTCCCGTGCTCACTGTGCCACTAGATTCAAGCTAGCCTGGCTGATGAGGGGTGATGTCCTGAAACCGGTCCCAGGATACTTGTTTCCGGTCCAGGGAGGACCTGGCTTGGCAGTTTGGGGAGGACTGTTACCACATAGAACAGAGTCAAGACTGATTTTCATATGGCTGGGTTCAAACTGGGGTGGCGTGTGAGCAAAAGAACGATGGAGAAAAACCAGATCTTTGTGACTGGGGGAGAATTGCTGCGTTGTTCAGCATTCTGTCCATCAATTGTTTCTTTTACTTCTTTCTAAAAATGGCATTTCTAAAATAGTAATATTAAGTTCAATGAAAAGGATTTGTCATTACTATTCCCATGATATTAAACATGACAGAGTTACTCCTTCTCAATCAGGAATTACAGCTTAAAAGTGCAATAAGGAATTTCCAATGTTAAGCTATGAGAGGGGTAGGCCTGCCTGTAGTGAAAAAGCATTTAGGTGTTTTTCACTCCCAGGGCATGCAAAAACTAAAAGTACCTGGCCTATCTTTTAGTTACACAGCACCATGCCCTATGGGCTACTAAGGGCCTACCTTAGGGGTGACTTATTTGTAATAAAAGGGGAGTTAAGGCTTGGCAAGGGGTTTTAAATGCCAAGTCAACATAGTAGATTAAACTGCACACACAGGCGCAAAAATGGCAGGCCTGACACATGTTTAAAGTACTTCTTGTGCATGTGGCACAATCAGTGCAGCAGGCCCACTAGTCATATTTAATTTACAGGCCCTGGGGGCATGTACTGCACTTTACTAAGGACTTACAGGTTCATGAAGTGTGAAAATTGTGGATACATCGATCAAATCAAGTTTTAAGGAGAGAGCCTATGCTCTTTAGCATTGATTAGAAGTGTTCAGAGTCCTAAAGCCAACACAAACAAGGTCAGAAAAAGAGAGGTGGAAGGCAAAGAGTTTGGGGTGACCCTTCAGAGAGGGCCATTTCCCAAACCTACCACATTCAGGCTAAAGCCAGGGTAGAATAATCAATACCTTGATGGACATTTCTGCTTAGGGCGATAGAACATGGACAATGGCCCAATACTGCAGGGGCACGTGCCAGTTCTATGCCTGTCTGAACCCTGATGGATCCCTCTGTCTATACTGCAAGGGACAACTGAGTCAACCCATGGGGAAGACTTCTCTTTATCTGTGGATCCCATCTGTGCATCACCTACCCATAACTTGCTCACCGTTGCATCCCAGTAAGTAGACAGTATCACCATGGCTAACAAAGTGCTATGGAGCATTACAATCCTTGGGACTTACTTCTGACACCATCCAAAGGAAAACTCTGTCCATTAGTACAACAACCAAAAGAGGCCACTGACAGCTTTCAGTATCAGGAGCCATGCTCCTAGCCATCCAGGGGCCTCCGTCCACTGTGGCTTCTCAGAGTTGGGACAGTAGCTCCAGGTTTCTTGCACCCTCTTCTCACTCCTACTCCCACCAGTGATGGGGGGTAACCTGAAGTTGATCCTTCAACCCAGAGTTGTCCCTCAGGCTGAAAAGGAGTCAGGGGTGAGTCCTTCTCTCTCTCTGCCCCTACATCTAGCATACTGTAGCCTCTGTTGGGGAGTGGTACCCCCAATAAACTGAACAGTAAGGGTGCATTGGACGGCTGCTCCACCCAATTCTCCTGACACAGGGGGCAGCTCATTCCCCAGAATAGTCAATGGGCATCTGGGGACTAGCTAAAACATTCTCTGGTTCACCTCTCGGCACCATTCTAGAAACACCAGGGCAGTAAGGCGGATAAAGTCTTGTGCTGGACCTGAGTCACCCTGCACCCCATACCGGTGTACTGCTCTGGGGAGACTAACCTTTCCCCAACCATGGTCTGGCTAGCCCGAGTATCCGTCAGAGCAGTGACTGGGACCTCATTCACTTTCACCTGGTGTAAGTTACAACACCCACTCTCAGGGATTACTAGCTCACCCTCTGAGTCTATCTCCCAGCTGGGCGACATCAGGGTATGGTACATGACCTACCCTTGGGGATAACTTACTCCTAAGGTCACATGGGCCACTCCTGTGTGGTTTCTTTGGACAGACTCCCCCTGTCTGTGTCCAAACTGGGAAGAATCTAAGCAGCGTGGTTGGAAATGGGGTGCCATCGCCACTGCCCACCAGGACCTCCCTCCCTCTTCTCAGAAAGGACATGGGAATCCTTTACTTTCCCCTTAACCTGAGATTGACTCCCAGTCCTGGTAGGATATTGTCTCCCTCCCCAACAGGTCGCATGACCAGACCCTCACTGTCTGGTCCGATTCGTCCTCTGATTCTGACCCTTCCTCATTATCTGTGTTGTTCTGGTGGGCTTCTGCCCATGCTCTAAAAGCTTTCTGGAGATCTGCTTTCTTAGAGCTCCCTTTGGAAAACACTCTTGTCAGAATCCTTTGAGCAGGGCCAAAGTGTAGCTATCTAGGTTAGCCAGCTCAAACTCCATCCTGTCAGGTGAGGTCACAGACGCAGCAGGGAATAGGAGAAATGTTGGAAAAATTCAAAATTTCAAAATAGGGAGAATGTAATTTAATTGGTCTAGATATGGAGTAATAGTGTGCACCAAATCACTGTATGGCACTGACAAACACATGTCCCATCCTCACAGTTGCTCACCAAAGTTAGAAACTGGGTTTCTGGTTGGCAAAGGTATGTACCTTGCGCAAGAAGAAACCAAATCCTTAGTCAGGGTAAGTCAGATACACATCATAATTCAATCTGTGCTTTCCCTTTGGTAGTTTGGCACAGAGCAGGTAATCTTAACATAGGAGGCAATATGTAATATATTTGTGCAAACACTTCAAACAGTAACACAGATAAAACAACATACAGTGCCATCAACCATTATATTTAGCAGGGTACCATCCGAAGCACGGATTATGGCTGTGGCAAAATTCACAACATCACAACATTATAAAATAAAATCCCCCCTACCCCCTCTCCCCCTCCCCCCACAAAAATGAAAAACTTTCAAAGGGAAGTTTACACTAGACTTCTGTCCCACCAACAGGCGGTCAAGGATAGTGAGAGCTATGTGGTAGGTTGGGCGGACGACACAGGCTGGACAGGTGGGTCCGCAAGTCTCAAAAGTCACAAATATCAGGGGCATTTAAGTTCTGTGACAGCAGAGCAAGCAAGGTTTCCCACATGTCAGGAAAGGCAGTGCCAGGGTGTGTAAGTAAGAGCAAAATCTTCTATATCCTCAAAATACCCCTGAGTCTGTGGAGCCATACCAACCTGGTAGGGATTGTTGGGGTACACCAATAGGAGAGTATATTCTGTATGGCCGCCCCTAAGACTAAGGCCATCTGTTTACCCCTCTGGGATTGAAGGAGGAACATTATAGGATTTGGGAGGCCCGGAAGAAAATGTTGGACCATTCTTTCTGTGTTTGACCTTATTCCCTTTCCTACCATATTTGACCCAGAGTTTTCCCAGTGTCTTGAGAGGGAGTGAGGATTTTGTATTGATCGTAGGTCAAGTGTGAGTCCATGTGCCGCGTAAGTAGCCACTTTTCAATTGTCGTAAGAAGTCTCCCAGCACCCTCCTGAACCTCTGTGTTCAGCACCCAATGGCAAATCTGTAGGTAATGGTACAGTTTGGTCTCCGGGAGGTTGCGGTCTTCCCGGGAGTCCATAAAGGCACAGGGTTCTGTAAGATCAAAGAAGTACCCTATAGGGCGATGCCCCTCCCTGGTCCAATGTCTAAAGCCCAATTGTTCCAATCCCGGGGCAAAGTCTGCATTGTTAACTGCATTGTTAACTATAGGTGTGATCGGTGACGGAATGTTGTAAGCTTCCTGGAGGAAGCAACCTTATCCATGCTAATAGAATAGGGTGGGTGACCTTGGACAAATATAAATTCTGGGATCGGGCATGCTGAGATGGGAAGGTAACACCGCACAGCGGTTGTCCGGCCAGAGACCAATCCATAAAAAGCCAATGCTTCTCGGACTCCGGGCGGCACCATCCAACCAATGCTCGCAGTTGAGTTGCCCACCAATAGGCCTGTAAATTCAGGACCCCCAGGCCACCCTTGACCGGGCTCTTGTAAGCCAAGTCTCTATGCAATCGAGCCTGTTCATTTTGCCAGATGAAGCGCTCAATTAAGCATGGGCGTAAAATCCGCTCCGCTCGCGGATTTTTCGGATTTTCGGCAAATCCGCAATCCGCGAACGCTCGCGAATTTGTCGAAAATCCGTGAATCCGCTCGCGGCGGATTTTTTGCTTGGTTGCGGCGCGCGGCGTGGTGCACGGCGTTCACTTTCCGTCATTTTAGCGTTTGCCGAGTTGTTTTTCTTTGCGAGTGACGCGCCATTTTAGATCTTGCTGCGTGTTCCCGCGGGAGTTTGTCGCCCGCGAATACGTACTCGCGGCTTGCCACCTTGCACAGCACACCTCGCGAGAGTTCGCAATTGCGAACATGTAGTTGCGGCGGAAAGGAACAATCTCGCACTTGCGAAATAGAGATTTTGCAATTTCGCACAAGAAAATCACCAGCAAACAGGATAAACCTTCAGAAAATTATGATTTTTATCAGAATCACTCCTCAGGTTGACATTTGCATGGCCTTTTTTTTTGCAAGGAGTCCATTTTGGGGGGGGGGGGAGGAAGGAAGTGCCCCACAGTCTCCAACTTCCTGTTCCTGTCCAGCAGGCTCCTCCCAGTGCTTTGTCCATCTCCTGGTCACTTTCATTTGGATCTGGAGCTGGAAGGATTACTTTTTGTGGGTGCTGCTGGATATTTGGATTTGAGGCCTTTTTGACTGTCTTTGGATCACTTTTGGATTAGAAATCAACTTTCACAAGTAAGTTTGTTTGGGGCATTACAGTTGCTGCAAGTACAATTTTGGAACTTTTTCAGAAAATTAAATAAATTATATTGTGGGTAGCCACAGTATCCAGTAGGACCAGGGTTGGTTATGGGTGCATGATACAACTGTTTTGTTGAATTTAAACACCATTGAGGCCATGGATGGGCTGGGATTGTGCAGATTTTATTGTTTTTTGTCGTTTTTTTGGGCCTGCTGGTGTGGCCCTTTGCCCAGGGGTGGTGAGTGTTGCATGGGCCTAGTCTTTCTGTGGGGTGTCTTCTTGAATTTAAACATAATTGAGGCCATGGATGGGCTGGGATTGTGCTTATTTTATTGTTTTTTGTCGTTTTTGGGGGGCTGCTGGTGTGGCCTTTTGCTTGCCCAGGGGTGGTGGTGGTGCATGGACTGAGTGTGCCTGTGGTGTTGTCTCACTCTCTTTGATGTAAACATCATGGATGGCATTGGATTGTGGTGATTTCTGGCTGTTTTTCTGTTTTTTGGGGGTGTACTGTTGATGTGGTCTGGCCATGTGGGTGGTGGTGGTGGCCATCTTGAGTGCTGGCTGGTACAGGCAACATGTGCTTGGGGTGTAAGGGGGCCATTTTGAGGAGAGGCAGTGTCTGAGGCCTGCACTTATTTTGCCTACTTTTCATCCCTTATGCCCAGGGGTAGTGAGTGTTGCATGGGCCTAGTGTTTCTGTGGGGTGTCTTCTTGAATTTAAACATAATTGAGGCCATGGATGGGCTGGGATTGTGCTTATTTTATTGTTTTTTGTCGTTTTTGGGGGGCTGCTGGTGTGGCCTTTTGCTTGCCCAGGGGTGGTGGTGGTGCATGGACTGAGTGTGCCTGTGGTGTTGTCTCACTCTCTTTGATGTACACATCATGGATGGCATTGGATTGTGGTGATTTCTGGCTGTTTTTCTGTTTTTTGGGGGTGTACTGTTGATGTGGACTGGCCATGTGGGTGGTGGTGGTGGCCATCTTGAGTGCTGGCTGGTACAGGCAACATGTGCTTGGGGTGTAAGGGGGCCATTTTGAGGAGAGGCAGTGTCTGAGGCCTGCACTTATTTTGCCTACTTTTCATCCCTTATGCCCAGGGGTAGTGAGTGTTGCATGGGCCTAGTGTTTCTGTGGGGTGTCTTCTTGAATTTAAACATAATTGAGGCCATGGATGGGCTGGGATTGTGCTTATTTTATTGTTTTTTGTCGTTTTTGGGGGGCTGCTGGTGTGGCCTTTTGCTTGCCCAGGGGTGGTGGTGGTGCATGGACTGAGTGTGCCTGTGGTGTTGTCTCACTCTCTTTGATGTAAACATCATGGATGGCATTGGATTGTGGTGATTTCTGGCTGTTTTTCTGTTTTTTGGGGGTGTACTGTTGATGTGGACTGGCCATGTGGGTGGTGGTGGTGGCCATCTTGAGTGCTGGCTGGTACAGGCAGCAACATGTGCTTGGGGTGTAAGGGGGCCATTTTGAGGAGAGGCAGTGTCTGAGGCCTGCACTTATTTTGCCTACTTTTCATCCCTTATGCCCAGGGGTAGTGAGTGTTGCATGTGCCTAGTGTTTCTGAGGGGTGTCTTCTTGAATTTAAACACCATTGAGGCCATGGATGGGCTGGGATTGTGCAGATTTTATTGTTTTTTGTCGTTTTTTTGGGCCTGCTGGTGTGGCCCTTTGCCCAGGGGTGGTGAGTGTTGCATGGGCCTAGTCTTTCTGTGGGGTGTCTTCTTGAATTTAAACACCATTGAGGCCATGGATGGGCTGGGATTGTGCAGATTTTATTGTTTTTTGTCGTTTTTTTGGGCCTGCTGGTGTGGCCCTTTGCCCAGGGGTGGTGAGTGTTGCATGGGCCTAGTCTTTCTGTGGGGTGTCTTCTTGAATTTAAACATAATTGAGGCCATGGATGGGCTGGGATTGTGCTTATTTTATTGTTTTTTGTCGTTTTTGGGGGGCTGCTGGTGTGGCCTTTTGCTTGCCCAGGGGTGGTGGTGGTGCATGGACTGAGTGTGCCTGTGGTGTTGTCTCACTCTTTTTGATGTAAACATCATGGATGGCATTGGATTGTGGTGATTTCTGGCTGTTTTTCTGTTTTTTGGGGGTGTACTGTTGATGTGGACTGGCCATGTGGGTGGTGGTGGTGGCCATCTTGAGTGCTGGCTGGTACAGGCAGCAACATGTGCTTGGGGTGTAAGGGGGCCATTTTGAGGAGAGGCAGTGTCTGAGGCCTGCACTTATTTTGCCTACTTTTCATCCCTTATGCCCAGGGGTAGTGAGTGTTGCATGGGCCTAGTGTTTCTGAGGGGTGTCTTCTTGAATTTAAACACCATTGAGGCCATGGATGGGCTGGGATTGTGCAGATTTTATTGTTTTTTGTCGTTTTTTTGGGCCTGCTGGTGTGGCCCTTTGCCCAGGGGTGGTGAGTGTTGCATGGGCCTAGTCTTTCTGTGGGGTGTCTTCTTGAATTTAAACATAATTGAGGCCATGGATGGGCTGGGATTGTGCAGATTTTATTGTTTTTTGTCGTTTTTTTGGGCCTGCTGGTGTGGCCCTTTGCCCAGGGGTGGTGAGTGTTGCATGGGCCTAGTCTTTCTGTGGGGTGTCTTCTTGAATTTAAACATAATTGAGGCCATGGATGGGCTGGGATTGGGCTTATTTTATTGTTTTTTGTCGTTTTTGGGGGGCTGCTGGTGTGGCCTTTTGCTTGCCCAGGGGTGGTGGTGGTGCATGGACTGAGTGTGCCTGTGGTGTTGTCTCACTCTTTTTGATGTAAACATCATGGATGGCATTGGATTGTGGTGATTTCTGGCTGTTTTTCTGTTTTTTGGGGGTGTACTGTTGATGTGGACTGGCCATGTGGGTGGTGGTGGTGGCCATCTTGAGTGCTGGCTGGTACAGGCAGCAACATGTGCTTGGGGTGTAAGGGGGCCATTTTGAGGAGAGGCAGTGTCTGAGGCCTGCACTTATTTTGCCTACTTTTCATCCCTTATGCCCAGGGGTAGTGAGTGTTGCATACTTGCATGTCCCTAGTCTTTCTGTGGGGTGTCTTCAATGTAAACATCATGGATGGCATGGGATTGTGCTCATTTTTCTGTGTTTTGTCGATTTTTTGGGGTGTATAACTGAACTGATGTTCCTCTGTCTTCCATTGCTTTTAGGTGCACAAGAAGACTCAATAGAACCACCAGTGCCAGGAAGAAGTCCTGCAGCGGTGTGTGCAGCATAACGTCACGCGACGTCACGTCTGGACACAGAACCCTCTGCAACTCGTGCAACTGCTGCCTGCTGACCTGCTCTGAAGAAGATGGCCCCAAAAAAAGTAACCCGTAGCTCCTCTAGCAAGAAAGGTGCCAGTAAGGAGCAGAAGAAGCAAGTTACCAAGGACACTGGTGTGCCGCCCGCCCCTTTTTTTGTGAGTAAAAAAAAAAGTATGCCTGCAGCAGCTGCAGCGGGATCTGCTGGGGACCAAGCTGGCAGCAGCACCCCCGCTCCATTGGGCTCAGTGCCACCACCACCACCACGCCAACTTAAGTCCAAGCCCTTGAGTGCTGCAGAGGCAGCCAGTATACTTCTTCAATCACCATCGACCAGTGATGTTGGCTCATCGCAAGAAAGCAGCAGCAATGTCCCTCAATCAACACAGGTTGTTGTAGCTCATCTGACGAGTGTTGAACAACCACAGCGGCAACAACAATCACATGTGCAAGTACAAGCCCAAGTACATGTGGAAGGAGAGGCAGCGCAAGGAGATGCGCATGCAGAGGTGCATGGAGGGTCACAACAAGTGCCCACAATAGTTGTTCCTCCCGAAGTAGGGGCACATCAGGAAATCGACAATCAAGGCGAGGTATCATTTGAGGAAGCCACTCCTCCTGATGATCCTTCATTGTCTTCCACAACCCTAGCAAGGAAGAGATCAAGGGTGGTGTCTACATCCTCTTCAAGCACACCTCCTTCTGATGATACGGATCAAACTTGGGAACCAGCACCACAGCCGTCTGAGAGTGAGGCACACCATGATCCAACAAAGGTACTTAAGCGTAAAAGGAAGCTCGTCCAAAGTCTCAGACTTATGGAGTGTGATGAGGCTCAACAAGAAGTGGCGGATACTGCTGCTGATGAAGACTCTGCCAACGACGACCCAGTCATCATAAAGGTCACTGCAGCCCCAGCGGGCATGCAGCAAACAGACATTTTGACCCTAGCCCGAAGAGCTGCTGAGCGTGATGATGATGATGATGTTGTCGATGAGGAGGCAGTGGAAACACCACAATCATTGGAGTTAAGTAGTACACCAACTCGTCCCGCTTCCATATTTCTTTCTGGCAAGAAGAGACCTCCGTCAACCTCGACCTTAATTAGTGGCGGTGAAAGTGCAAAACGTACAAAAGTTGGGCAATCCAGATCCTCCACTTCATCTGGCATTAGCTTCATGACCACCACCACCAGTATCGCCGCCTCCTCCATGTCCCACAGACACTTCAAGTCCCCCGTTTGGGACTTCTTTACTGTTTGTCCAAAAAATCCAAAGTTTGCCATTTGTACCATTTGTAAGCAAGCAGTTAGTCGTGGTAAGCCAGGTACCAACTATGGTACCGGAGGCCAGAGAGGTCATCTTAGGAGACAGCACACTGTCAAATGGTTTGCGCACCTAGATGCGATCAAGAAAGGCCAAATTCAAGGAAACGTTGATGTTTCATCTGATGATGACGAGCAGGAAGAAGACGTGTCAAACACTTCCCTTACACCCAGTACCCCTGTCAGCAGCACACCCAATGTGAGGCACACTAAGAGTGTTGGAGCGAGTGAGACACCAACGCACAAAAGTTCACCAGCGAGCAAAATTGGGTCAACGAAGTCATTATCAGCCCGTAAATGCTTGGTCCAGGGCAACATTAGAACAATGCTTACTTCAGACGTGCCATATGAACGCAACCACCCACTGACGCGTCTGTATAACACTAAGCTGGCTAAAATGCTAGCTGTGGACCTTCTACCTTTTTCTTTTGTAGAAGCGGTAGGTTTTCTTGAATTAGTTGCAACGCTCTGCCCTAAATGGAAGGTTCCGAGCCGGTTCTATTTTGCCAGAGTTGCGGTTCCAGCACTACATGAAGATGTGCTGCAGGCGATTGGGGCAGCTTTGCAGAAGAGTGCTGTTCACACAATACATCTGACAACAGACATGTGGACCAGTGGCCCAGGCGATGATTACATGTGCATCACTGCACACTGGGTCTCTTTTTCAGGTGTTATAGCAAAGCTAAACGCAGGTGTTGACCCGGACCAAGTTTTCAAAGCTGCTCGGAAACATGCAACACTAGCCATGTTTGCCTTGGAGAAAAGTCACACAGCAGAAAACCTTTTGGAAGAGTTTGACAAAAAGGTGTTGTCAATGCTATCCCCCCTAAAACGCAAGATTGGTTATGTTTCCACGGATAATGGCGCCAATGTAGTTAAGGCCATGTCACAGGGTCACCATGTTAGAGTGCCGTGTTTGGCGCACTGTATCAACCTGGTAGTTCAAAAATTCTTGAGTGATAAAGAGAGTCCAGCGTTCGAGGTAATGGCCACCTGCCGCAAAATGTGCAACCATTTCAGCCATTCTTTTAAGGCCCGGAAGCATCTGCGGAGACTGCTACTTCAACGTGGAATGCCAGTGAAAGCACTCATCCAGGAGGTGGCAACACGTTGGAACTCAACCTTCTACATGCTTGAGCGTCTGCATGAGCAGTATACGGTACTCGATCACTATTTCTTGACAGAGGCTACATCTCAGAAGGAGGACCTGCGGATGAGTAAGGCGCAATGGGCCATAGTTAAAAGCCTGACAGACATGCTTCGTCCTTTTGAGTTCTTCACGCGTGCAGTCAGCCAGGAGGACTGTAATTTGGGAAAAGCTATCCCATTGTTGTGCATACTGGAGCACCAACTGATGGCGGTTTCTTCTGAGTTTGAAAAAGATGAAAAAAAAAAAAACCATTTCATTTTGTCTGAGAAATTATTACATCGCCTACGTGGTGATGAACGTCTTAAAAACATCAACTCAGATCAGCATTACATTTGTGCTACTATTCTGGATCCACGCTACAAAAAGGCGCTGGCAGACAACGCATTCTTTCCTTTCGCTGATGCAGATGTTCAAAAGTACAAACATTGGTTAGCCTGGTCAGCCAAGAGGTTTGAAAAAGAACGGCAG
Organism: Lissotriton helveticus; assembly: GCF_964261635.1. Lineage (NCBI taxonomy): Eukaryota > Metazoa > Chordata > Amphibia > Caudata > Salamandridae > Lissotriton > Lissotriton helveticus. The sequence goes on from NC_136069.1 coordinate 1,136,714,551, forward strand.
GTTATTGAAGGAGAAGCCAGTACATCAGCATCAGCATCAGCAGGCCATCCGCAGTCACAAGAATCCACTTCTGCACCTGTGGCTGGGGCACAAGTGACCTCTCAGCCGTTAAAGACACCGGCAACTGGATCATCTGCACCACACACAATGACAACACTAACAGTGGCTGGGGAGGAGGATTGGCTAAGTTTGATGGGGTATGGTTCTCTAAAAAATGTCACAGGCACAGCAAAAAGTAAGCAAAGTGGAGGAACAGTTGATGACCTTGAGTCGATGGTGCAGGACTATCTGAATGACTCAACAGTGGTCTTTCTTAATGAGGAGCCATTGCAGTATTGGCATGGCAAAAAACAATTGTGGCCACAGCTCTACAACCTGGCTATAAACTATTTGTCTTGCCCACTCGCAAGTGTGTCTTCTGAACGTGTTTTCAGTGCTGCTGGTGGCATTGTAACTGCCAAACGGAGCCGCCTATCGCCCAAAAATGTGGAGCGGCTGACAATGATCAAGATGAATCAGCACCTCATACCACCAGATTACAAAGTGCGAGAAAGCACGCCACATGAAGACGATGAGGACAGCAACGTAGATGAGGGGATTTTTTCTCTGTTCGGTGCCACTGACCTCATCCAGCCTGAATTCGCAGAGTATGATGACGAAATCTTGTTCTTATTCCCTGACACCGAGCCCTGAAAATGAGACAATCAATCAAGAACTTTCTTTTTCGTCCTTATTCACTTTTATTCCTGTGTGCTTTGTGTCTCTCTTTCTTTGTTTTGCACAGTTAATTTAATTCAAACTTTAATCACCTAATCCCAAAAAGAAGACCATCATCAGTACTGTCTTCACTTGTTTGCTTATTGATTTGAAGGTGCCGCAGTCTACATTCCTCAGGTTCACAAGTTCTGAAGAACATGCTCCTCTATCCTCCTCCTCCAGACTGCGATTTCCCTCCAAGCAGAGTGCTGGATTACGCACAATGAAGAAAGACTCAGCACTTGTGGGGGTGTTGTACTTCTTTGCGGGTGAGTTGACGGTTTTGGGCCCATTGCTGTGAAGCTCTAATAATGGACAAAAGTGTTTTGGACCAAATATGAGGTGAAAATTTCTTGCCGTTTTTGCTGACTTGCTTGCCTTTGAGGTGCTCTTTGGCGGGGTTCCGGGGGTTTGTGTGTAATTTTTGGTGTCTGTCGAAGCACTGCTGCGACAGTCTAATCTTGATTGCATTTGCTTTTCAGGAAATCCGTGGTGGAAAACAGGAGTTATGATGATTGATGATGACCTAGCTGCACAGCGCGTTACTTTGGACCGAAGGCCGAGAGATATTGTAAGTATGAGATTTAGCTTTTTCGCTGTTTGGGGGTGTTGTCGGGTGTTTTTTTGCGGGTGGGTTGGCGCCGGCGGGTCTTGCCTGGGGCATTCCTGGGAAGGTCTAATACCGGATACAAGTGTTTTGGACAAAATCCATAAGGAACAGCCTTTTTTTTGCCATTTCTTCAGACATCTTGCTCAATGTAGCATTTTGGGGGGCTTCCTGCTGTTCGTGGGTGGGTTGCGGCCGGGGTCTCTGTCGAAGCACTGCTGCGACAGTCTAATCTTGATTGCATTTGCTTTTCAGGAAATCCGTGGTGGAAAACAGGAGTTATGATGATTGATGATGATGACGACCTAGCTGCACAGCGCCGCGTTTGGACCGAAGGCCGAGAGACATTGTAAGTATGAGATTTAGCTTTTTCGCTGTTTGGTGGTGTTGTGTCGCGTGTTTTTTTGCGGGTGGGTTGGCGCCGGCGGGTCTTGCCTGGGGCTTTCCTGGGAAGGTCTAATACCGGATACAAGTGTTTTGGACAAAATCCATAAGGAACAGCCTTTTTTTTGCCATTTCTTCAGACATCTTGCTCAATGTAGCATTTTGGGGGGCTTCCTGCTGTTCGTGGGTGGGTTGCGGCCGGGGTCTCTGTCGAAGCACTGCTGCGACAGTCTAATCTTGATTGCATTTGCTTTTCAGGAAATCCGTGGTGGAAAACAGGAGTTATGATGATTGATGATGATGACGACCTAGCTGCACAGCGCCGCGTTTGGACCGAAGGCCGAGAGACATTGTAAGTATGAGATTTAGCTTTTTCGCTGTTTGGTGGTGTTGTGTCGGGTGTTTTTTTGCGGGTGGGTTGGCGGGTCTTGCCTGGGGCATTCCTGGGAAGGTCTAATACCGGCTAGAAGTTAGTTGGACAAAATCCATAAGGAAACACCAGTTTTGGCACTTTGTAAGTTAGGGTTCGTTAGGGTTAGCCCTAGCAGCAGGATTGCATGTGTTTAGGGGGGTTCTATTGCAACACGGTTCTGTTGTTGTAGAGCACTGTTGGAGCGATGCTGGCTATGGATACTTTTGCTTGCAGGCAAGTGGTTTGAATACAATCCACGGTCTGTATTTGGGTCTACTGTTACTTTCAAAGTACGTTTTGTAACCATTTTTCTGCTAGGCATCATCAAAGTGTGACTTTTTGAACCACACAGCGTACATACCTTTTATTTATTTATCAGTGGTATTGTAATAGCACTTCCTGTTTTCCGTTCAATAATTACAGGCCGGGTTTCAGTCAACATCCGCCAGGCAGGCAGTGGACAGGGTGTCTCTTCTGTCAGTGGTCACCACCACATTGATGGACGAAGCGTCAGCTGGAATGGAGGAGTGCCGCCAATAAGAGGAATTGTTTGCTGCATGCAACTTACTTACCAATTTCAACAGGACAACTCCAACAACATACGCAATACAGATACAGTATCCATTGTTGTCTTTTATTCTATGAGTGTGACTGCATGTGCTTACCTTTACTTTGTAACCAAAGATTGTCTGTAAACTCTGTATCTTCAATTATTGTTTGTCCATGCTCTGCTTTTTTTTTCTTCTCTCAACAAAACCTACCCAAAAAGAAACCCCCATTCCCATCCATTTTACAAACCCTAACCCTCTTCCCCCGGGCTGTGTTGTTTTGCTTGATGTCTGACTAAAATGACATCAATAATTCCACACACTTGCTGGGGAGGATAAGGTGATAGCAGCAACAGGCTGGTGAAGGAATACGAGGATATCTTCTAGACTTACTCAGCTTCAGTACTATATCTTCTAGTAGTAGTAGCCAATGTCAAATAAATTCAACGCAAGTACTAGTTATACTTGCAATACTTTACCATTTGTTAGGCTACATTATGGCACTGTTCTAGTGTACTGTCACCTGCTATTTTCTCGATCGTACCGTAACCGTTGTAATGCTACAGTAAGGAGTACAAACAAGGTTTCGTTTTCTTTTTTTCCATAGGCATGCAACTGCCACTGTGTCACACCACTAGTAACACCGCAATGAGGAAATGTCACCCGCCCAGGAATGACAACGTTAATCCCCATTTCACCTGGAGCCAGCCCTGGGCCTAGCCCTAATTTCTAACACAAATTACAGGTAAGATAAGCGTTTGGTGGGAGGTAGTATAATGGAGTATTATTTCGGAGTAGACAAGAGTTTGACGGTTGTACTACTAAAGTCCTACGACTGTTCAGGAAAACAAAGTTACTGTTATACCCCCGCCCCCCACCCACCAGACTGAAAAGCAGTAAAAAACAGGTATGGTCAGATAAAGTAGTTGAAAAATATATTTATTTATCCCTAACAAAATAATCTCCCTCACCCACCCTAACCCCAACGATTGTCTCTGAAACGTCCCAAAACGATCCCAACTCCCAAATCCCACCCCCCAAAAGTCTATAAAAAAAGGGCAAGGGACACTCCACTACTGGAGGGTGCTGGTGCTGGTGCATGATGCGGCATGGGCATCATACTCCTTGCGGAGGGTGGCAAGCTCGGAGCGGAGGCCCTTAACCAAGGTCTTATACCTCAGGACCTCCTGCTCCAGGTTGGACATGCGGACTCGGAGGCGGTGTTGGCGTTCCTTGCAGCTCCTGTGGGGGGCAGCTGGTGTTTCCGGTGCTTGGCGGTGGCGGTCGGCTTTCTTAGCCCGGCTCGGTCCCGCTGGTTTAGTCACGGAGGAGGATGCAGTCGAAGATGTTGCCCCGCTCGACTGCGTGTCCTCCTCCTCCTCCAGGGCCACCAGCCGCCGATACTCGGCGACTGTGGCCTCCAGCCTCCGTTGCCGGGCCAATCTAGCCTGCTCCCTCCTTGTTGTTGATTTGGAAGAAGGAGCAACTATATGAAGAAAGAAAGACATAGTCTGTAACCAATGCTCCTTATTAATAACACAAAGTGATTGAGCCGAAAGTTGGGTCACAGAGTACAAGTAGCAAATTGAAAGCACAGTACATAACTATTGAGGACAGTATCTATGTAACCCTCCCACTTCTGCATCCTTGCTCTAACAGTAGTGGTAGTTTAATGAACTAATTCTACGACCACTATGGACTTCCATTACAGTCGACTATGACAGTACACCAGTCTTATTCTTCTTCTTCTCTCTTGTTTAGGGAAATGGGTACGTTATCTTATGCAAGCCGGCAGAATGACATGGACACAGCACAGTGAAGTTGCACCCGAGAAAAAAAGTTGCACACCATGATGATGGAGACAGACTTGCGTTACTGTACCGGTCCAGTACATGCAGGTGGTGAAGCTATTACTTTTCTATTACGGGTGGCACTGAGAATACTCTGTTACAAGGGCTACTGCTTAATTAATTTACCTTTCACCCTACAGTGCAAATGAGTACTAGAAAAGGAAACTGAAGAAGCTAACTAATTTGATTATCTATCACTTCACATGGGACGTATTTAATGACAGATGAGATGACTTTAGGTGCTTTGCTTAATATTGAGTGAACACAGTGATACACCCACACATGAATGACGTACTACAAGTAAACTAAAGTTATTAAGAGAGGTACGGAGTGTCCACCGTAATAACCAGATATATGCTGTGAATGCAAACGCAATACAAAGTACTGCTACTATTCATGGAAGTATTGGACACATTTACAATTTCTTTTCCTTGCCTTCCCTGCACTGGGACGGACGTGCGGGTGCGGTGGTACATGCTCTTCAAGGTAACACTTACTTCACCTGGCGACCATCTACTCTCTCTAGATACACATTTGCTATGTAAGAGTCAGAGAATACCATGCTCCAGGCATCCATTCATTCAAAGTATACGCACACATACAGTTTCTGTTTCACCCACCCAGGCTGCTGTCCTTCCACCCATCCTTGCTTCATCATTGACCCAGCCATGCACCATACCATATTCTTTCCTTCCCAGCCACCTCTGGGTCCAAGCAAACACATATCGTTCTTCTTTGCCAGCCATCATACAAGTTTGCGTCCCACTTACTTACACCCTTCTTTCGCTTTTCGTTCATCCCATCCATCACGTTCGTCTAAGAACTTATTGGGATTCTTCTCACCAAAAACTTCACAGCTAAGTCGAAGTACATTTCGAGGAGGCTACTACCTGGTTGATTTGTAATTGTAATACACCCGTGCAGAAAGCACACTATGCAGTCTTCAATCTCAATAAGTAAGGAATATATAGCTTACCTGTTTCCGCCACCACCGTTTGATCCCCCACAGGAACGGCCACCAGCTCTTCTACCGCCGCATCCTCCCCAGAGGCCTCCGAGTCCAAGTCCAACACATCAGCCACCTCCGCGCTGGCCCCGTCACCAGATGTTACACCTACAAAGTACATTTAAGAAAGTTAGAATACACCACTCACTACTATATAATATTTGGTCTAGGAGAAATGTTAAAAAAACAGAATACAATGTAATAATTTGTGACTGTCTACTCCATAGTAAAAATGTCCCATTTTCCAGGGAAGGCTGTTGTCTTGCTGCACTTTTATGCACAACTGATGAATGCTTGCTTTTGATTTTTAACACGCACCACTTTTTCTCCTAACAGACAGAAGCTTGACTCCTGAGTCCTAAGAACACGACCAGGATCAAGTTCAAAGTAGGTGAGAGTTCGGCTCGACCACAAGAAATGTGTCCAATTAATCGTCAGCACTAACCACTTTTCCGTTTACAGTTAAATAGTTTTATGACAAAGTAGATTTCAATAAATGTGTTTACTTTTAATAAAGCTTTTACACTTAAATAGACTCTGTGGTTTTTGTTCCTCTAGACTAGAGTGGATGAGCTAAAGGTTTTGGAATTTTTGCAAGCATGAGTGCCTCTGACACTTCTTGACTGTGCTGTGACTCCGTACTACTCTCTTGTCCTGCGTACGATAATCTAGAGATCATTGGGGATCTATAATCGGTGACTTCGGGAGCTGAATGACTCTGCCACACTATCTAGTCAGTAAGGAGACAGTGCATAGAGGTATTGCTGAATATAATGGGAGTCCAATGGAATTGCCAAATGTCCAATCTTAGTTAGCTACACAGACAGACTAATAAAAATAGTCTAGTAATACCACAGGGAGTCATCATATTCGAGGCAGGATAAGAATTTATATTCAGTCTACAAGAAGATCAAAGACGATTTAGAAAAAATCGAATGAGGAACGCTAGGAAAAAATAGGTACTGTTTAGTAAAATGTAAACTTACTGGGGCCAGCAAAGGAGCCCTCGCCTGCCCGATCCTGGCCTGCATCCTCAGCACCCTCCTCCTGTGTCCTCTTGCCCTTGGGGGGAGCTGATGTACAACATGAAAGAAAGAAAAACCATAAAACATGGATGAGATTTTTCAACCAAATCAAACATTTCAAAAGAACAATAACAACATATTTTGGAAAAATAGCAAATAGATAGACAACTATTCCACGGGATCTATCTCATGTGGTATACTACGTTATTCGTATTGCCTGATTTGCGGAACGTTGACTTAGAAAGTTCCTATGTAACTCAATAAACAGACTACTAAAGAGGTTTGCCTAGGCCTGGCACTGCAGGCAGTAGTGCACAACACGTGACAGACAAAGTCCATCCTGCTTGCAGATCAGTGAATACTCAAACTATCAATCCACCCGCCACCACCGCCACTATTTCTTCTGATAGCCATGTGACTGTCTAAAGGAAGGACACTGGACTTCAGTCTGTTGGGGCTGATTTATAAGTCCCTTGCGGAAGTTGCGGCTGATTTTCCTCCATTGTTGCGTGCCTTTTCTGACGCAGCGGCAGAACAAAAGACTCGCCATGGTGTTGGTGCGGCGTATATATTAAAAAAAAAACACATATGGGCATATGGGCGATGCATCACGTTGTAAAGCCCTGCGCCATCAGGGGGCGTTCCGGCGCAAGGGAGGGCGTACCTGCGCAGGAACGAATCCTAAAAGTGGCTGAGGGAAATCTACAAGATGTCAATCAGTCATTTTTATGACAATGATGCATGACTCAAACCCTGCGCGCTTGAAGCCGACGTACGGCTTGATGCAGCATTGGGGAGATAGGGTACCCCAGAGCATTGCTGGAGCTGCGCCATCGTTGGCACGCAACTCCAGCAATGCGCTGCCTTTACGGCACAGATGCGTAAGGCTTCTGTGACGTTTTGGGCCAATGGGTGGTGGTGGCATGGCACACAATTACTGCCGCATCCCTGCTACTTTGCAGGGATGCGCCGGTAATTGAAAATATGACCCTTACTGTCTAGCATTACGCAGTTCTTTTCTTTACAGTACACTGATACATAATTTCTCAGGCCAATGAAATGCTTCTGAACACAACATACAAAACAAAGAAGCATAGTAGCAAGCAAGGCTACTGAGAAGGAGAGCAGTGCACCTGAAAATGAAATGCATAGAAGATTTTGAAATATAATTTACCTCAATGTAATCGGCAGCATTATTGCTCTTGGTAAAGAACAAAGATTTGCAAATAACAGAGCCGGATAAAACAGAGTAGTAAATGTACTACTACTACTACTCACCAAGCCCGGGGACCTCTACGCCGAGCGCGTCCAGCAAGTCCCGCTCCCGGTCCATGACATCGGTCCAGCGGTGGGTGGCCTGGTTATACGTGCGCCGGACCCCAGAGATCTTGTACATGGCCCGGCACACCTTCTCCCACCGCTGGCGGCGCTCCCGGATGCCATAGCCGGTCGCGATCTTGCCGCCTCCCAGGATCGTCTTGGGGAGGCGGCGCTGGACATGGAAGATCAGTGCCGCCACTTCCTCCGCGCTAAAGATCTCCCTCGGGACCACTTGCTCCCCCCTTAAACGCCCGCACGGGAGCCGGGCACGGGGTGCGGGACCCTTCCCCTTCTCAGGGTGCTTCCCGGCTCCCTTTACCATGGTCTGGGCAGAAATAAACTTAAATGATAAAGAAGAAATAGAATAGTGAAGAAGAAAATAAAAGAGTTTAAAAAAGTAGTTTAAAAGTAACTAAAAGCTGCAGAAAACACAAAAATATAGAGCTAGAAAAATAGAGGGTTAGATAATAAGTAAAATTAGATCAAAAAAACTTCAAACAAGCAAAGGATGGCAGAGATTGAGAGAGGATAGAGAAAGCATGCCCAGAACCATAGCAATGAATGAGAAACAAGATGGCCGCGCCCGTTCACGACCGCGTGGGTAAGTTCGCGCGAGATTTTCCTTGCGAGTACGCGCGAACTTGTACTCGCGAGCAGCACACTTTGCGAGATTACACATAGCGGGCGGAAACGGAATTACGTCACGCCAACAAGATGGCCGCGCCCGTGTACGACCGATAGGGTAACTTGGCAAACGAATAGCTAGAAGCGCCTCGCGAACACGCGCAAGATCACGCGAACATACACGTCGCAACAAAAACAATTTTGTATTCGCACGTATTCGCGGCTTCCGAAATCGATCTCGCACGGATTCGCGCCCCAAATAACGCGCGAAATTGCAAAAAAAAACGATTTTAGCTAAAATGAAAGCAATGAGCAGGTGCAAAAGTTCAAACTTAACATTAGTAACATTCAAGGTAGTGCTTCCTGATGGGCCCCTCCAGAGTTTGCAACAATTCTATGACCCTGCTATGACCCAAACAGCAGGCTCATAGAATAGCACCATAAAGGTCCTGTAAAAAAAAAAAATCACTGCAACAAATAGCAAATTACAGATAAGGAAGGAAGCAGGTGCCAGCCAGACTGGAACTTTCAAAATTACTGACACATTAATGAAACACAAATTAATTGATGGCAGTTGAAGAAGGGCAGGTGTGCTAGCTTTTTTCAACCACCATAATCTACAGTAATAAATAAACCTAATAGGTGCCTGTGAGGATGTACTAGAGGGTGGCATGGGTGTCCCAGAGGGTGGCAGTGGTGAAACAGAGGGTGCTGTGAACCTGTGATGATAAACCAGACGTAGAAACAACATAGTCGCGGCCGTTGCAAGCCGAAAAGTAAGTTCGCAATTGCGAACTTGTCCCAAAATCGGCGCGAACACGCGCCAACACAAAAAACGGAAAAATCCGCAAGTCCGCTAGAGTTCGCGGATCTTCGCGGATTGCGAATCCGTAAATACGCAAGTTCGCGGATTGCCAATCCGCAAAATCCGCCCATGCTTACGCTCAATATACCTTTGTAGGGAGAGTATGACTCCCATCGGTGGTATCAGAGGGAGCGATTGAAATATATATATCATTTTAGGGAGAATCTCCATCTTTATGGCGGCGATGAGTCCATGCCACGACAATTAATACGGCCACCAGTGCCGCAGGCAATCCTGAACTAGCTGCAATAGTGTGGCGTAATTTATTGAGTTAGTGATCTGTAGATCGTCAGAGAGTTGCAGCCCCAAGTAATTGACAGAGACCAGAGTCCAGTGAATGTGTTAGGGCACTGCAAGAGATCCAATTTTGCGGATCAAGAAAGAGATTGAGAGCTTGGTATTTATGCACATTAATCTTAAACCCTCAGCTAAGGCAAACCTATCCTACTCCACCAGCAGAGATGGAAGAGACTCTATAGGCCTCTCCAGCGTAGCCACCACATCATCTGCATAGAGGCAAAGCTTATGTGCCGATCCTCCAAAGCGCACACCTATTATGCAGGGGTCATCCGAACCCTTTGGCCCATAGGCTACATATAAAGGGCAAATAAAAGCAGGGACAGGGGATACCCCTGCCGTGTGCCTCATTGTATGGAAAAAGGCTGCGAAACAATCCCATTGACGTGCACTGATGTGGTGGTGCTGGCATAACCACTAAATATCCAAGCTGTGAAACGAGAGGGTATGCCAAAATGGGAACGTGTCGCCCTGAGGTACGACCAATGAACCATGTCAAATGCTTTCTCAGCAACAACAGAGAATATCATCCTCTCAGAGGATAGTCAGTTGGACCTGTCCACAAGATGAAGGAATCACTTCGTATTATCGGACCACCGATGGCCAGGGACTAACCCAGATTGATCTGGGTCAATCAACCCAGGAAGGTGAGATGAGAGTTTTCGCGCCAGTATTCCCATAAAAATCTTAAAGTCCACATTCAATGGGGAAATTGGACGAAATGATGCACACATGCGAGTGTCTTTGCCCGGTTTTGGGATAACCATGATCAGTGCTTCTAGCGTCATGGGCGGGAGAGGAGCAGATGGCCCAATGGAGCTGTAAACCCATACCAGCAGGGGGGGCAGAGTTTTACAGTTTTATAGAAAACTGAGGAGAATCCAATCCACCCCAGGAGATTTGTGAGGCTTTAATTTGGAAATGGCCGAGATAACCTCCTCCATTCTTTAGGGAGCAGCCAGTTCCTCAGCATGGTGAGGGAGCAGCTTGGCCTTGGATACGCCCTGTATGTACTAGTCCAGACTACCCTCCGGTAACATCTGGGCTTCATAAATATCTGAATAGAATTGCCGAAACACGTCATTGATCTGTAGCGCACTCCGTGCCATGTCAATCTACCACTAGGAGAATGTGAGATGCTTGCCTTTGCGCCTATGGGCGGTTGGCCATGAGCTTCCGGCATCTATCTCCACCAATATAAAAAGCATGCTTAAGCCGAAGGGCAGCATACTTAGTCCTATCGATATCCATTGTCGCGAGGTGCGCTCTTGTTGCTTTCAGCTGTTTCCATACTGTAGGGGTGCTGGTCCTCTGATGGATTGTAGTGTAGTTCCTATCATCCCAATAGGGTCTGCGCATTGGAATAATATCTTCAATAGTATAGACGTAGGACAGAGGTTAACTAGGTCTTCTACTGACGATATTAGACTTAAAGTTTAATGTTTGTGCCAGCTAGCTCAGAGTTCACTAGAAACTTTCTCGAATAGACAAGGAGGAGTTTAACTTCCCTGGATAGACAAGAAGGGATTTAGTTTCTGACAACCATAGAACATGACAACTTTGCTCTCCCCTAATCAAGAGTGTATCTCTAGAGTCGTGTGAAAACAAAAGACAACTTATTTTACTCAGTCAGTTCAGTGCATTCTTAGTTTCACCAGATTGTAGAGAAAAGGAAGAGACGGGCGTGTTCAATAAAAAGATGTTATTTATTGATCAGTCTCTTTTCTCATACAAGAGAAATGAATCGCTATTATTGTAATACTTAGAGTTAAGTAAAGTGCATACAGTAATAACAGAATTATAAAATAATACTGTAAAAGCATTGATATGGTTTCTTAGCCATATGATACTTAAAATGGATAAAATAGATACATACATATATACATTGACTAATCGTACTCAACTGGTGCTTCTAACTACGCCTACCCCAATGTACCTGACCTAAGCCTAATACGTGGCGGGAGTAGATAAGTAGCAGTTTAAGTTAAGTTTGCTTTGCCAAGGGTCTGCTTCAAGAATTCTCTACAAAGGATGATTCAGTTCAGTACCTGGGAGTTTAGAAGGCTGGAGGGCTGGTATCTCTATCTCAGGTCTTGATATTCCAGCTGCCTGCGAGGGCTGCTTGGAAGCGCCGGAGCTGGATTTCTCGGCAGGAGAAAAGGCAGCGTCTCTCTCTCTCAGCGCGTCAGAAAGGAGGGGCAGCGTCTGTGGGCTTCGCTGTCAGCTGGGCTCCTCGGCAAGTCTCGCTGCTCCAATCTTGTCACCACCTCGTGTGTTTGCTTAAGGCAATGTCGGTATTATTTATACCTGAAAGGTGCCGGGATTGACGTAAGGATGGACATAAATACGTCAATAAGGATGTCATACGAACTGATCGTTCGCACATTCTTTACTGAAGTTCTCGGCTAAATCAAAACAATGGCTGTGGGAATTTCCCAGGTCGTGGTAGGTTTGATTTGTTTTGAGAACACCGTATGCCTATTAGGGGGCTGGAGGAATAGTGCTTGCCTAATGAGATGGCATGCGCTATGACCTAATCAGATAACGGGCTTCTGTGCCGTTGTGTGGCTAATCAGATAACGGGTTTCTGTGTAGTTGAATGGCTGCTAGTTAATTATTAACCAGACAAGGGTCAGAAATAGGGGGATCGATACAGTACCCATAGTAAATACACCACACCCACTCCACGTAATCTATGTCCATATTTACAAGTCTAGGCATAGTAAACATACTAGTAGTGCATGTGTATACCGAACCACCCCAAAATACAATCAAATGCATTTTGAAATTGCAAAATGGGAAATACACGAAAAGATGAGTATAGTCACTATATGCACTTCAAGCAGCATAATAAAGCTAAATCTAAACGCATATTTTTGAAATCAGCATGAATGAAATGCGGAAATTACACATGAAATGGCTCTTAATACAGAAGAAAAAAGTCGAGACCATCTCATCACAAAAATCATAATACTCGTGAACATGCTAGAGGGTAGCTAATGTGTCTTGAGTAGCTAAAGATAGAAATTTTGTTCTCTAAGAATAGTTTTACTTTAAGCAGAAGATAAGTGTCCCAAAAAATTCGTAAATATTTTGGAATGGAAGGGGAAAAAATGTCTCGCTCTCTGTAAAAACTGGTGAGAAAATTTCTTTTGCTGTATTTTCAAAGTTGAAGGCCAAATACAGGGTGTAGGGAACGCCGTGTGCTAGTTTGTTCAAAGTCATTCTTTCTGCTGTGGTGAAAACATCATATTGTTGAGACTTTCGAAAAAACTGTCAACTGCTTCTTGTGAAAGTTCCACTAGCTCGGATAAATTTTGTAACATGCATTCATGAGCATGAGTGCCTTCATAGATGTTTTGTTCAGCATAGCTGACAGAAGGTTGTACCTGATCGATGCTGCTTTCATCTTGTACTTCACAACTCTTCAATCGTAGTGGTGAAGTCTCCATGAATGCCGTCATCAGGATTGGTAGCCGCCGGGGACAGCACAATGCATGAGCCGTTACCGGACCCAACAAAGTCTCTGCGTCCATTGGCACATCCGATTGTAGTGTCAGACAGGTGTCCAACACGCATTCTTCGCCGCATAGCAAGCACCTTAATACAGGCATAACACAACTTTGCCACATCGGTCTGAATGAAAGAAACCAAGTCATATTTAAATCTCGTAGCCTTGCTAGTCCAAGGACTTTAGTTATGCGGTCCCGGTAGCCAATAGCTCGGATTGTTTCTTCCATTATCGCTGGTGTCTTGTCTGTGACGTGGTTTGCCATAGCGAAGTAACAGGATCAAAAATAGGATGCCTGCCACTAGTCCCAAAAGGAGAGGAAGTCCGCCAAAGATGGAATGGACAAAATCAGGAAAAATACCCAGGATGGCTTTGAATGGGGTTAAAGCTCCCGAAAACACTGTCTTAAATACGCTCACGATTCCGCTTGTATCAGAAATATTTAAGATTTCGCTCAGTATTTCTGCGAAATGTATGGGGGAATTGGTTGATAACAGTGAATGAATCTCAGCCGTTGTCCTTGCAACTTGGAGATCATATGTTTCTTTTGATGACGATAACATGGTTGGCGTCTGTAGGAGCACTGTCTTCATTCTGCTTAAAGTATCAGTTCGAATAGAAGAAATCTTCAAACTGGGCCACAACCTTGCCTCCCTGTCTCGGGCATCGTTCGGGTACAATACTCGTTCACAGCACATGACCTTCGTAGTCACGGTTATGAGATAAGGTTTTCCGGGCAGCAGACTGCAACATCTGCGATCTACAATTAGAATGTAACTCCCGTTCGAGAGTCTCTTAAAGAATGGTTCTATTTGTGTTGCAGGTGTGCCTAGCTGGTGACATGAAAGGTTATTTGAGTTCCCTTCACAAGCTCCATGCAAACTAATACCCTGACACAGAAGTGTACCGCTTAGTGACCTTTCACAATTATTGCCACTAAGGAACACACTTTGTCCTTTATTACTAACACATGCGTGTGTATAGGGCAAGTTCCATGTTGACTTATTGTATCCTTTACCCAACCTTTCATACTGGCCTGCCTGTATATATTTTTGGCAGTATTGAAACTGGAAAGTTGTTATCGGAATATTTATTATCCCGTGTATTATCCATTCAATGACAGGTCGTTCTGACATTGTCAATGGTAATCTCTCAAGTTTTTCAATGCTCAGAATTGTATAGTCAGCGCCCTTCTGTGCCAAACTGATTTGTTTATCAGTAAGGTTAAAGATATTAAATAGTGACGTTGTGTTGATTAAACGCCAAGGCACATAGCCTGAACGCAGATTTTGTAACGTCCAGCCAAGTTGTACAATAGAACGCAATTGGGACTGACCGTGTTGTAACATCAGTAAGTCTTGCGATATTATATTGATTGCTGAAGATACAATACTGTCCAGTGAATATATTCTGGAGGACAGAGTCATTAACCCATTGTCCACAACAGAAAGTGATTTTTCCAAATTAATACGGTCAATTTCCCGTATTTTTTGTGCTGTCTCAATTTGAGTTACTTTCCAAACTTCATTGTAAGCTGCATATATAGAGGCCGCTATGAAACGTTTTTGACGCTGTTTGCGTGGTCCCATAATGAAATCACGCAAGTCAGCACCTTCTTGAAGTAAAGTTAGGTGTTGCTTAATTTCTGCCAGTGTGGATGTTTGTAGCCATTGAAGGCAGAGCTTGCCCACACTGTAAGTAGTTACTATCCCTGGATGTTGTCTTTGGGAATATCTAGGGTCTGGCCTGGTCAATTTGAACCCCTGTATTTTGTTCAGGAATCTGTCTTGACAGTTATTTGTGTCTGTGGGCCAGATCAACCATTGTTTCCAATCAGGATGTGTTCTGTTTTGCTTTAAAATATGGTTTACGTCTATCTCAACCTCTATAGAGTTATTACTATTCGTTGTTGGCTTTGGAATAGACGGTTTGTTTAAGTCTTTGATTTTGGCTATGCCAAGACAGGTAGTTTGTTGAATAGTGTCATTGAAAAATATAATTTGTTCTGGGATCATGCAGGCTCTGAACAATGATTCTATACCTTGTACTTGCCAATCTTTTGTACCCCAAACAGTTTTTGTTTCAATGTTACTGTTCCAGAAATCAAAACCAAATGTATTCATTTGCTCAAAAAATGAATCTGAATATATCAATTTTGTGTTTGTAAGCATGGTCTTCATACCTGTCTTATTTGACAATTTGAAATAAAATGTTTCTGCATTACTTGTATTAAACCCTGAAAAGTATGAATATTTATCAAAAAATGTTTTGGAACTACCCTTTGGTGGAGTAGCACAATGTTCCCATTGGTTATAATTTAAAACATTTCTAGGTTGTGCAGATTTATGGAGATAATGGTTACC
The DNA here is from genome assembly GCF_964261635.1 of Lissotriton helveticus. Taxonomy (NCBI): domain Eukaryota; kingdom Metazoa; phylum Chordata; class Amphibia; order Caudata; family Salamandridae; genus Lissotriton; species Lissotriton helveticus. The sequence continues at coordinate 1,136,730,119 of NC_136069.1, forward strand.
ATAGTGGTTATAGCAGAACATTTGATCATAATTAGATGAACCCTGTAAATAATCATGTTCTGTAAACGTAGCAGACATTACTAGGTCAGACATCATATCATTAATACTTTCAAAGTCCCAATCATCAGCAAATGTGCTTGGTTTTACAAAGTCACTTAACGAGATCTTAAATTGGTGTGGATACTTCAGGATTTCAACCGGGCCATAGATTTCATAATCAGTATTGTCCCATGCTACACCGCCTGGTATAGGATTGGCTGTAAAGTTCACTGAAGAAAGTTCTCTTTTCTTGACATGTGAAGATGTGTGTGTTTTAAGGACCAAGTTGATTTTCTGGCTTGCTGTGTCCATTTTAGCATATTTTCCCTCAATGAAATGCCCCAAGCATAGTACCATGATGAGCCAAAGTATGAGGACAAATGCACCTAATGTCACCCAAATTTCAATCCATGGAGAAGTCAGATAGGTTCTCTTTAGTTGCTGAAAAAGTTCCTTTGCTTTGTCTTTAAAAGTTTTTGTTGATGGCTGTACTTCTGGTTCGCTTTGTTCTTCTGAAGAATCATCGAAGTTGATGAAGTAGCCGGATGCCGTTCTGTCAATTGTTCCAATTGCTTCTGGATTACTTCTTGTTTTTGGCTTTTGCTTTGTTTCATTAGAAGAATCTGTAGTTACATCATCGTAGCTTGTTGTTTCTTGATGAAAAGCTTTGATTTGGGTTTTAAGAGGTTCAAGTTCCATTGCTTTGTTGCATAGTCCTTGTTGTTTCACTGTAGATTTTCCAAATGTGATCAGTCTTTCAGATTGAACCTCTGTGGATGTAGCAAACTTTGGTGTTCTGCTACTTCTTGGGAGTCCACTTGGCCTACTATTTGTTATCGGCCACATGATTGTGGTTTAACCAGGTCGATGGATATGACTCGGTTCTCCTTTTTACCAGCAAGGGGCGGTAGTACTACTGATCTTGTCCCGTTGATAGACAAGACAGGAACTGCTTTTCTGTAAGAAGGCCCAAATTCCTTCTGTACCGCGATCTTTTCTCTGACTAGATCCCCGACTTTTGGAATCCAGACAGGCCTTGCTGGGACAGGTGGTTTTTCTTCAGTGGTTGCTGGCTGCTGTTTCAACTTTATGTTGCTCAGGTCTTTTCTTGTTTCATTTAAGTCCTGTAAAATAGCCAAGCGATCTTTGATATCAAGGCATTTTTCTTTAACCACTGAAGTCTGACTATCTAAGTCCTGGATTAACATTCTAGTCCCAAACAATAGTTCGTACGGACTGAGTCCTTTCAGAGAATTTCTTGGCAGGTTATTTAGACTACGTTGGACACTTATTAAATGTTTGACCCACCCAGCTCCCGAACCTAATACCTTTGCTGTTATAGATTGCTTTATGTCACGGTTTTTTCTTTCTACGATTCCGTTTCCCTCAGGATGAAATGGACAAGAATACCGCAATGCAATGCCCATGCTGGTCATGGCCTCCTTATAAGCTCGAGAGCTAAAAGCAGGACCCTGATCAGAATGTAGCATGCCAATTGCGTATGTGCCGATAAAGACTCGCAAATCTTTTATAACAGTTCTGGCGTCAGCCGATCGCTGGGGCCACATCCATATGAATCTCGTGCATGAATCCACTGCGACCAAGATATATTTGTAGTTACCATCCCTTTGTAAGGGACCACAGTGGTCCAGGTAAACACAGGCTATTGGTTTATCTGAGATTAGAAGGTGCGTCTGTGCTGGTCGTTTCACTGTTGAAACTTTCATTCTTTGACATATTTCACATTCTAGAACATAGTTCCTTGTTTGTCGTCGCATTTGTGGCCACCAGTATCTCTGTTTTAATAATGATACTGTGGCTGAAACGCCAGCATGTACAGAAGCAAGCCCTTCGTGTGCCGCTATAATGAGTCCTAACCTATGTTCCATGTTTGGAATTGCCCTATCCCCCACTCCAGAGATTCGAGCAAACGGAACATTATTTGCATCAGTAATGTATGAGTACTTTACTGGAAAGCCTTTTGGGAGTGGTTCTATTATTTTTTATAAATATTTTTTCAGGTTTTTCAATTAGTTGGGGTTTCACCGGTTTTCCACCCAAACTATCTCTTCCTAGTTCTTCATAGGATTTTTCTATGATTCTGGCAATCTCGAATGGTTGGTCTGCTATATCTGTCTCTTTTAACCTCTGGCGGATCGCCACATTTGCTGCTTCTCCCTTTATATTGGCTAGTAATATTGCCGAGACCTGCTTGAAGTCTTTTAGTAATTTCATACCAAGAGTTAAAGCAGGTTCTGGACCGTATTCATCTTGAATTTGTTTTAGCACATCTGGTATTACTGACATGGATGGAACACCATGTGTTTTGGTGTAAATGGAAGCAAAGACTGTACCCCAAGTGTCACAGTCCTCCACATGTGGTGCGATTCCCATTGGAAGACAGATAGTCAGAATCCTGTGTTTCTCAACCGGGGTGGTATCTGGAAATACCGCCTCTATTTGAGTGATCATTTGTGCTAACCAGAATGGAATTTGTTCCCGTTTTGCGGGTACTTTACCTAGACAGGACTGTATGTTCTGTGGTGTAATTTTATTTGTGTTCCCCTGGTGAGGGATCAGCTGTGGAATTTTAATAGCTGGTAGGAGTGTTGAAGTCCGCATTACATATTGGACTAATTGTCTGTGTATTTTAATTAGTTGTTTTAGCTGTGCTAAAAGATCTGGTGCAGACATTTCTTCAATGTCTGGATGTGGTGTGTATCCGGATAGGACCGGCCACGTTGCTCCTGGTCTACCTAGTGGACCGAGCCTGGTGATGTGATTATTATGTTTTAGGGCGCCATTAAACCAGAGCAGGTGCTCTTGGTATTTGAGTGGTATTTCCACCTCCTCGAAAGGAGTGTACTCATTTGGAGGTTCCTCTATTTTGTAATAGTGGAAGTCCTTTGTTACAGCGTTTGCTGCTGGAAAGTTTATCCATGAATAGAATACCTCTGTCTGCCGATATTCGTGTGCCTCGATTACGAATATGACTGTACGACCTCTCGGTGTCAGCCCATTTTCTATAAGTTTTAAAGTTATAGATTTCCTTATGTTGACCAGGATGAGTATTGCCTCCGGGTCAGTTTGCAGCAGAGTATTGTCAGCTGCTAGGAGTTCAGCTGCTATTCTAACTGTCTCCCTTTCTTCTTCAGTTTCTGACATTCTAATGTCAAGAAAATTATTTTATTTATTTGCAGATCAGGTTTCAATGGAAACAAAGATTAGATGCACAATATTTTGGAACAGTGTATCCTTCAACGTTGAATAAACCAAGAACCATACACAGGATTCTCCTCCTACTAAGTTTGGCGGATTTAACCTTTCACCCACTCCAGACGTCTTTGGAGTATTACGGGAAAAAGGGGTCTGTGTGAAAAAGCACGACTGAGTTACTCTAATGTCTTACGTTAGATTTATCGCCCATCCAAACACGTTGGGCGCCATGTAGTGTAGTTCCTATCATCCCAATAGGCTCTGCGCATTGGAATAATATCTTCAATAGTATAGACGTAGGACAGAGGTTAACTAGGTCTTCTACTGACGATATTAGACTTAAAGTTTAATGTTTGTGCCAGCTAGCTCAGAGTTCACTAGAAACTTTCTTGAATAGACAAGGAGGAGTTTAACTTCCCTGGATAGCCAAGAAGGGATTTAGTTTCTGACAACCATAGAACATGACAACTTTGCTCTCCCCTAATCAAGAGTGTATCTCTAGAGTCGTGTGAAAACAAAAGACAACTTATTTTACTCAGTCAGTTCAGTGCATTCTTAGTTTCACCAGATTGTAGAGAAAAGGAAGAGACGGGCGTGTTCAATAAAAAGATGTTATTTATTGATCAGTCTCTTTTCTCATACAAGAGAAATGAATCGCTATTATTGTAATACTTAGAGTTAAGTAAAGTGCATACAGTAATAACAGAATTATAAAATAATACTGTAAAAGCATTGATATGGTTTCTTAGCCATATGATACTTAAAATGGATAAAATAGATACATACATATATACATTGACTAATCGTACTCAACTGGTGCTTCTAACTACGCCTACCCCAATGTACCTGACCTAAGCCTAATACGTGGCGGGAGTAGATAAGTAGCAGTTTAAGTTAAGTTTGCTTTGCCAAGGGTCTGCTTCAAGAATTCTCTACAAAGGATGATTCAGTTCAGTACCTGGGAGTTTAGAAGGCTGGAGGGCTGGTATCTCTATCTCAGGTCTTGATATTCCAGCTGCCTGCGAGGGCTGCTTGGAAGCGCCGGAGCTGGATTTCTCGGCAGGAGAAAAGGCAGCGTCTCTCTCTCTCAGCGCGTCAGAAAGGAGGGGCAGCGTCTGTGGGCTTCGCTGTCAGCTGGGCTCCTCGGCAAGTCTCGCTGCTCCAATCTTGTCACCACCTCGTGTGTTTCCTTAAGGCAATGTCGGTATTATTTATACCTGAAAGGTGCCGGGATTGACGTAAGGATGGACATAAATACGTCAATAAGGATGTCATACGAACTGATCGTTCGCACATTCTTTACTGAAGTTCTCGGCTAAATCAAAACAATGGCTGTGGGGATTTCCCAGGTCGTGGTAGGTTTGATTTGTTTTGAGAACACCGTATGCCTATTAGGGGGCTGGAGGAATAGTGCTTGCCTAATGAGATGGCATGCGCTATGACCTAATCAGATAACGGGCTTCTGTGCCGTTGTGTGGCTAATCAGATAACGGGTTTCTGTGCAGTTGAATGGCTGCTAGTTAATTATTAACCAGACAAGGGTCAGAAATAGGGGGATCGATACAGTACCCATAGTAAATACACCACAGGATGTGTTCTAATTCAACTACCTCTCCTGTCAGTTGGTCCCTCTTCTCTTTCCTGAGCCTATTGTCTGGTACAGCAATCCCTAAGAACTCCCCCCTAACAACTGCTTTGAGAGTATCCCATAGAATGGCTGCTGACATATCCGCTGAGTCATTTACGGCAAGATAGTCAGTAATGGTTTTAGTAATTTGCGTTATCACCGACGGGTGCTGTAACATGGTCTCCCACAGTCGCAAAAATCGGCGTGAAGGCCGTTGACAGCACAAGGACAGGGAGGCCCTTACCGCTGAGTGGTCTGATATGGGGTATACGACTGTCACTGCCTCTTGAAGCTGCTGTGTGAGAGAGTCTGTTGTCAAAATATAATCAATCCTGGCATAGTCTTTTATCACTTTTCAGAGGAACCCCTCCTGCCCTTTATTGGAGATACAGGCCGTGGCCACTGTGAATGTGTGGTGCCCCAGTGTCAAGGAGTAATCTAAGAGTCTACCCCAAATCTCGGCCTGCTTAGTGCCAATCTGTCCCTTAAACTCTGCAGAAACCAATATGGCCACCCCTGCCTTTTTAGAAGCCTGAGAGGAAACATCTGATAGGGGAATGCTCTGGACCGTAATCTGTGGGTGTCCTGCGCCAGGAGGTGCATTTCCTGAATGAGGCAAATCTGACTGCCAGAGTTTTCTAAAATGGACAACACTGCACACTTTTTAATTGGATTATTAAGGCCCTTAACATTGAGGGATCAAACCTTGAGATCATACATCTCGTGGGTCAAAAGGAGGGTACCAAACAGCAGGAGGCTGACCCCAGAAGCTTACCCAACCAACGTCCCCAAAGCGCGCAGCTGTCTGCAGGAACAACAAATCTATACTACGTGCAAATTCCAAGGAGCTAAATACCCCAGAAGGAGGAGAGGACCCCTTTACCCGTAACAAAAAATCAACTAACAATAACAACCAAACATAACGTACATCAGTGTCCCGGGACATCAACCCCATGGTGAGACGTGAGATGTTCAGAGGAACTCTTCCGCCGCCACCGCCTAGCACCCAGTACAGTAAGGTATAAGCGTGCCCCTTAGCAAACTGTCCCGTTTGACTGGATCCACAGGCCATCAATTCTTTTCTGTATTGACCACAACCAGAGTATCAAGAAAAGCTTTGCGCTCCTTCGCCATTGTCGCTGGGTCCGGGTGCAGGTGGAACGGAGACCCCCCAACCCAGCTCCAGCTTGCTGATCGGGACTGCCAGCCCTCAGAGCCACGCCTCTCCAGGGAACCCCCCTGCTTCACCGGTTGATTGAGAAGCAATGTTACCTCCCACAACGAACGTATCTGGCGGAGCTTGCCTTCCCACTTGAAGATGAGTCTAAACGGGTGACCCCATGAGTAGGAGATGTCCTTTGAGTGCAGGAATGCTGTGATCCCCCTGAAGTCCCGTCATTTCTTCAATATGGAGGCAGCCATATGTTGAAATAGGAGAGGCCGGGTTGAACGAAAGTCAAGTGGATGTTTTGCTCGCACCTCCCGGAGGATCCGTTCCTTGAGCTGGAAGACATGGATGCAGGTTAAGATGGCCAGGGGGGGTGTCACTGATCTCCTAGACCCCACCAGGTGTGTCCAGGCCAGCTTGATCTTCTGCTCAGCAGGGGCCTCAAAGATATGGCGGAAGAGGTCCTGAGGGACCGCCCAGATTCTGATTTTGTTTCTCCAGGAGTGGTTCTTGAGGTCCTTCACCTGGGCCTGGAGGTCCTGCTGCTGATTCTGAAGGCAGAGGACCTCCTGCTGGAGTTGATGGATCTCCTCCTCTCGTGAAGACTCATGAGTCTCCAAGGCATCCACGCTCTTGCCAATGGGGTCCACATCCCTACAGATCTCCCGGAGCTCCGAGAAGATCTCTTTCTTCATGGCATGGAATTCCCAGAGTCAGAGACGCAAATAGAGACTCAAGTACACTATGGGTGACTGGGCCCTCCGCGTTGGTGGAGTCTTGTTTTGCTGAGGGTCCCCCGGATGGCTGTGCCAGGTCGGCCCCACCAGTGCCAACTTTGTGGAGGAGGTCCTTCACCGAATGTTCTTCCTTAGGCTTGGTAGTGGCCATGAATTATTGCAAGGGGGCCTTCTGTGTCCCTGTGGTGCAAACGTTCAATGCACGGGGAGGAGGTGTGTGACAGAGGGAGGCCCGAGGAGAAAAGATGGCGCCCAAAAGCTAATCCAGTATAGTATGTGCTGGCCCCGGCATATATCCCTCTTATTCTGCTTGTGCCCCTCCGCAGTCACTGCAACAGTACAATATGTCAGGGACATTCCGGAGCGAGGTAGGCGCCAATCCCAGAGCTATTACCAACAGACCCTGGCCCCCCGCTGTGCTCCTGCTTCAGAGGTACAGGCCGCTACCTGTGACACCACTACTCCTCCAGGAAGGCCTGGTACCTATAGCCGAGGAACTGTCTCTGATGACCCCTACCGCAGTCCAACCCCGTTAGGGCCAAATCGGGCGTTGCGGTGTGCTGCATTTGGGTGGCAACAGCGCCAAAATCAGAGTGGCCATAGAAGGGGGTCCAGCCACCCATCCACGTGTTCCACCCACACCTTCTAAGAAGCAGCGATCTTGCCTGGCTCACTGCCATAAAGGACCCGGGTCCAAGGCTGCACACTCCGCTCCAGGCCCAGGCCTACCTTCAGGGAAACAGAATACGCCACCAGCACCGGACAGAGGTGATGTCCCGGTGGGGTCCTAAACTGTGTTGGGCTGTTATGCAAGGCTTTTGGGGCCGGGAATTTGGCAAAGGACCAGAGCATTAGCAGGCACGTCCTACTCATCCACCATCTTGGCCACGCCTCAAGATAGTAATTTTCAAAGATTAAAAGTATAAATAGTGCATCGAAGCAACAATCTCCTCTGGGGGTTATCTGGTTGTGTAGGACCGTGGCATTGTCAAGGGTTCGGACTGATCATGATGGAGCGCGAATTGGATACAGGAACCATGCAAGGCCTACTAAACAAAGTACCTTGATCCTGGTCATGAAAGCGAGAGGCGAGCACAGCCGAGTGATGCATTGGTGTTGAACCCTGCAGTCGAGATGATGCATCGATGTTCTCCATTTAACAATGGCAATGAGTCAGTTTTGAAGATGAACTGCCAAAGCCAAGGTTCACTGTTTCCAATTCCAATGCACCAGTTTCTTCACACATTCCACGGAATGTGTCAATCTTCTCACACTGTAGCGGCGGCAAAGTGGCGGTTTCAATGCATCCGTTTTTGAGGTCATGAACTAGTTCCGACTGCCATGCCCTGGGTCTGTTTCCACAACAGCGTCTACGCATCGATTCTGCTTCCTGCAGCTGAGTGTATTTTGGATCCACTGGAGTAAGCACCTGGATTCAATTCCAATGGACCAGGCACAGGAGCAGGAGGTGAGACTTTGATATCCCTAAGTCTCAAAATAGGAGGCAGGCCAGCATGCCCTTGGAGATCACTCCGGTTTCAAGCAAGAGTCCTAGGCAGGGGCAGAGGGTAGCAGGCAGAGTGCCGTAAAAACATTTTGAAAACAATGGAATGGTATTAGAAGCTTCATGCAAATTGATGAGAGAGGCAATATTGCTTAGTGTTGTAATTTTCACTTTTCCAAGAGCTTAACCTTGTTTTCAAACCTGGCAAGGAAATCAGGATTTTGTGGAATAATGGAGCTACAATTGCATGAATGTATGATTTCTTCCCCTCCAGGATGTTCTTCACACCCTTGAGGGGAAGATCCTGACACCTGCCCATTAGATACGTTCTTCCTGAAAGACATTCCTGGCACGTCATCCTGCATTCATTTGCATTGAGAGACCTTGTCTATATGTACTGGGATGACTTTATGTGAATTTCAACTCTGAAGTTGAAATGACAATTTTCTTTGATTGTCTGCATTACTGTCTGGTATTTTGCATTAAACACTAGTTTGACTTTAGGCTTCCCAACGTGCTATATTTTATTGTTAACATGTGGAATGTCACAATAATCTGCATTGTGTCCATACCCATCTATTCCTAACGGACTGATACATTATTTTGAGATAAATAACAGGAAGAACCTTTCATGGCAATTTGTTATGCCCATTTCTCAATGTCTGTGAGATTGTATGTGGTAAATTCAATAATTAGACATGAGTGAAACATAATTTAGAAGTGTTTTGTATCCTGACATTATGATAGCACATTTGCCAGAAAAATATTTCTGATCTAAAAACGTACTGCGTTTGTTGGGTCCCATCTCAACTCCACAAATTAAAGCACAATTTTTACTCAGTTTCATTTGTACCAGATTGATTCCGTGTGTTTAAATGGATACATGGTAACTCAGTATTTCAGAATACCCAGAAACAGACCTGTTTTCTTAATAAAATCCAATCTTTCATTTGCTTTTGAGGCAAATTACTTAGAAAGGGCACTAGTTGAGCAAATACCTTTCCCATGGACTGCTCTTTGCAAAGACTGTATTCAAGACAAAGGGGATTATTTGAGCGTTGGTGGACTGCACTCCCCTTCACAAAGTCATCTCAAGGATGTACTCCACTGCTCCGACATAGTACAGTATACATATTTAGAGGGATCCGCTACCCAGGTGGAGATCTCTGTCTTCAGTAGACCAACCAACCAAGCTGTCTCCACTGAAAGCACTGAAGCTTTGCTGTGCTTCTGAGATTGTTTTATGTATATTCTTCGTGATGAACAATCAAATAGAATACAAGGCCTTAGCCAGAGATTTTAACATTTCAAAAGCAAATTTTGGTAGTTGATTGCACATTTAGCTGTACTGGTTTTCAACTGTGGACGTCCCTGTCCTGAGACTGACATGACATTTCATCCTCTTCAAGAAGACTCTAAAGCCTGACACCATTAGGGGCAAATATGAATTTTAAGTTTTATCATCGGAATATCCCATTAGTAATACTTTCTATCCACAACCCTTCCCATTCTCTCAATGCACTCATTCCCTAATTCTCCCTTTCCATAATCCACCCTGGTATTAATAACTATAGTGCTTAGAAATCGACCCCAAGTGTATTGACGCTTTACATATTAAATTAAGGGCATTGTGCATGACTTGCAAAATATAGTCAGAAACTGGGGGCCACATGTACGACTGATTTTAGAGCTCACAAATAGAGATTCGGGCCGTTTGCGACTGCTAAAACTGCTTTTGGCATGTACTAACCCTATTTTGCGAGTCGTCAACCTTTTACCGATTCGCAAAATAAGGTTCGTGAATCACTATTATGAATGGGCGTGTCAAGGGTGTCCCTTCCTAATAGTGAATTGCAGGGGCATGTATGAATGTTTTGCGAACAGAATGAAGTTGCATAACGTTCATACGTTACCGCCTCCGTGAAGGGGTGGTAAACCATTCACAAACGGGAAGTGGTTTTGAGAACAGGCAGTGGTCTGTGGGACCACTACCTACTCTTAAAGACTGACAAAGAAACTTTGCATTTTTCTTATTAAATGCATTCTGTTTTTCCTTTAAGGAAAATGGGCTGCATTTTTTAAAATAATTGTTGTTATTTAAAAATCAATGACGGACATGGTGGTCTGCTGTCCACAGCAGGTCACCATCCATGTGATAACAGGCCATTGTTAATGGGTAGCAAATTGCGATCTACCTCATGAATATTAATGAGGTAGGTAATTTGCTGCCCCATTGGAAATTGCTAAATGTGTCTGAGACACATTAGTACATTTAATTTTGCCACTTGCTAATAGTGACTCACTAAAAATAGAAATCTCAATTTGTGAGTCGCAAAATCAAATGGTCGTACATGTGGCCCTTAGTTCTGTAGGTTTCCTCAAAGTCTTGTGGTAAATTTCTGACTGCTATGGATTCATAACTATCATAGAAGATTCACAGATGATGTGGAGTCTTTCTCAATTCCATGTTACTTATTTGGATTCGCATTTATGCATATGTATAAGTAATAGAATATTCTAATTGCACTTTCAAACTTTTTAATGTGCACAAAAAAACACCACTACTACACCTCCACTCCCCTACACATTTTGTGTTTTTCCATACAATTCCACCTTAAATACAGATGTTGTCCTGCCCTTGACCGGTTTAAATCAAAATGATTATTACTCTCCAACATGTAAATCTGGGGATGACAGGCGCGGCCGGCACTGGCAAGAGCATTGGGGCGGCGGGACTGGGGTGGGGCGGGGCGTTAGGGGGGAGTTGACAGACGACATCCTGTCATCTGTCGACTCCCCCTCACCGCCCCCCCTCCCCACTGCTCTAACCTGTGCCAGCTGCGCCAGGTGGATGATCATGTATGCTCCAAAGCTTTTTTGCCCTCGAACACCCATTCCCCGTTTCTTTTGATCTGAAATGCTAGCAGGTGATATTACTCCAATATAATGTAATATCATATGTCTCCATAGTGCTTAACACGTGTGAATTCATGTTTTGTGAATGCAACTTGTGTGCACAAAGTCAATGGTCCTTATTACCAGTGTCCCAGTAATTACTGTGATAATTAGCATAACTCATAAACGCTAACTCCATTCGGTCAGAATTTATCAGGTGTAATAAGCGCCACCCAATTATTTGTTCTGGGGGAGTAGCATGGGGATTGTAGTGCTTATCACACCAAAATCAGATTATATTGGCAAATACCAATTTTTTTTCCTTCGATAAACATTGGCAAGTTTTGAGTGTCTGATAAATCTCAAGTCTCATAATTGTTATATGTGGGTATCAGCAGTCACTGCACATATCGCAGTTAACCTGGCTGCTTGTAATAACAGTATTTGTGAATTGGGTCCATTAATTACAAATCAAATCAATAGATAACAGAATGCCCCACCTGAGGCAGCAATTTTCCTCTGCAGTGTTCCGAAGTGTTATTAATTGAATACTCACGAAAGGATGCCGGAGAGGTAGAGCATCTCAGCAGAAAGGTAAGACAGATAGCTGAACATGAAGACAAGCAGAGGTTCAATTGAAGTAATGTTTCGGGTATGTCGAGTGACGAATGCAGAGCAGAATCCAAAAACAATTCCGAAGAACACGCCACCGATCCCGACCATCATGAAACGAGCCATCCCAGCAACGATGTCAACAGGTTTAATCGGTTCAAAGGTGTGCATGTGTTTTAAAGAGATGAAGATGTTATATAAAACCTGAAGGGAAAAATACTCTAGTTAGGAGTGTGTTTTTTCTATAACTCAAGGCATCACAAATTAATTTCAATTCTGGTAGCTAAAAATGGTACTTGTCAGCTACCAATAATAAAGCAAGCTGCATGGCATTGCCACTTACACTGAAACAACAAATTCTTCTAACATTTTTTCAGATAATAATGGTTTTGGGATTGCACGGGTGACAACAAAAAAAAGACGATGAAAATAGTTATAATTGCATAGGGATTCCAACATGGAAGAGTTGTTTGCAAATATACTGGCAAAGGAAGATGGAATAACTGTGGGGCCGATTACAAGTCTGGCGGTCCTTAGCTGTTAGATTCATGGTGGCGCAGCGGTGGTGGTCCTTTTGCCGCCTTATTCCGAGGTGGCCGTTTGGACCACCACCGCTGCCCCGGCTGCACAAGGGAACCACCGTTCCCTGGCTGTGGGGCAGCGGAAAGGAGTATCCAATATGCAAGGCAGGACTGCCAGTTCTGCCAAGCATATTATGAGTTTCTCCAACGCCAGCCTTTTCATAACCCCATGCCTCTGCTGCCATGGGGATGAATTCAGGGGCCACAACATGTGCCCCGTTAGCATGCACCCCAGGTTACAGCATGGCATGGACTTCACAGTCCATGCTGTTCTGGAACGTCTTTTGCGTTCCCTTTGCCGTGCCTGTTTTCAGGGCACTACTAGGGAACATCAAAAGAAAAGCCCACCAGACACAAGTTGGACCAAGCACGCCTTTGGTGGTGCTGTGCCGGTGCAAAGCCAGCAGACCATCACCAAAATAGTAATCAGGCCCTAAGTTTCCAGTGCAGAAATGGTTAGGCCCACCTCAAATTTCATGAGATAAGTTTCCAGTGCAGAAATAGTTAGGCCCACCTCAAATTTCATGAGACCGATGGCAAGAGTACTTTACAATAGGAAAAACTATTTTCAATAAGGAGAAGAAAACAAACAGTTACATGTGTCAACATATATTTTTGCCATACTCAGAAGGATTGCCTGCATAAAGACATTTAATTTGACCAAGTAAAGAAGAAGAGAAATACACCTCTAAATCTACCAATTTGGAAGATTTCAAGGGGTACTTCCATTGCTTTTATTTCTTAATCTACTACACCGTGTTTGGAGAAGATAATTCGGGGGTGGGGCGTGTTTGGTGTACCACACTTGCACAGTTTTCCAAAAATGATCAGACTATACAGCCCCATCGTCTAAAACTGTGGTATTTCAAAGACTTTCACCCTCCTGTTAAACATGGCTTAAATCTATCAACTGTGCAGAGTGGCAAATACTGCAGTTTAGAATTGCTTTGCAAATTAAGATTAACGCAGCCATTTGAGGATATATTTGAATTTAATGCTGAAACTACATACTGCTGCCTTTAATATTCATACACAGAAAATAGCATATGTCCCAAGGAGACCATTGGAAGTCCAAGGTCAGAACAAATACTAAAAGCAATCAACACCAGCCACCGGGAGGTAATAATTAAATTAGATGCACTCTAAAAGAAACCAACATTAATTTCTACACTGTTACCACTAATGAATAGGCTTGTGCACACTTCCTGGCCCAGGACTAAGACTCCCATGGCTACCGAATGTGTGGCAGCAAGAATATTAACAAAGTCATCACAGAAACTATACGGATACTGAGACTAAAATTACAATATGTCTACCTGACTGCAGAACATATTGCTCTGATGCAGCTCATCTGCTATGTTCTGACTCTCTCCTTTGCAGACCAGAGGCAGTTGTCTCATTTCAGACCAATATCACTTATTCCCCCTATACGCATAATGCTCGAGAAATTGGGCAATGTTTAGCTGTCCGATTTCTTGGAAAATCATGGGAAATTACACCGCAGTAAATCAGGCTTCCGTCCTCATCATAGTACTGAAACAGCCTTGCTCAAAGTATCTGACTACATCAAACCCACCTTGGATCAAGGCGATAATGCTGCCTTAATATTATTTGAACTTTCAGCAGCATTCAATACTGCGTCGCATGTTATTCTAGTCCAGAGTCTGGTTGACATTGGCGTTGGCTTCCAGGCCCTTAATTGGATTAAGTCTTTTTTTGGAAGACAGAAGGCAGGCTGTTTGGTTAGTTCCTTTAACATTGACCACCAAGCCTTTACTTTGAGAGATGCCCCAGGGGTTCTCCCTAAGCCCTAGCCTGTTTAATGTGTATGTGTCCCCTCTTTTGGCTGAATCTTTTGATATTAAAGTTATTTCCTTTTCTGATGATACTCAGTTCTCCTTGCTTCTGAACGTGACTCATCCTCTATCCAGCAACCCTACACAGCCTGTCACTTGAAGATTACTTCGTCAGTTCATTTAGTCTTTATTTCGAATAAAATTCATAAAATACCACAAAATAAAAACATTTGCAAAGTATCAACATTTTTACATTTTACAGTGGAACCCCAGATATAAAAAGAATTTGCCCTCAGGCAACATACAAACATTAAAAACAAGTTAATCAAAACAGGGTTACAAGTTCTTTGCGCGAATCAGCCACATCCACCCCAAAAAATTTAGCAACACAGATCACAGATTTTTCAGTATGCATGTCACGTAATTTCTGCAGGGCTGTACTATTCCCCTCACAATTTAAGGTTTTACAAATTGGTTTCAACCATTTTAGTCGGGGCAATCGATATGCTGGGCAAGCAAAAAACAGATGGCCAATACTTTCGACCTGGTCCGGGCAATATGGGCATTTGATGGTTGAGGTCTTAGCCCATTTTGCAGTAAAGGAATTGATCGGCAAAGTGCCCACCCGAAACTGATGGTACAGCTTACGGTCGAGAGTTTTGCATATCAAATCCCAATAGGGCTCAAGGGATGGTGTTATCTTGTGTGTTAAAAACAATCCCGTTAAGCTATTTTCTGATGAAAGGGACACCAGTGCAGATTTCTTTGCAGCCCAAAATAACTCTTTAAATTCCACTTTGGAAGGGAACCTAGAACATTCGGGATGTAGCCATAATTCGGGGAGGCCCATAGAGTACAATATTTTGTTTGACCTCCCGCAACCAAGGGATTTTCTGGGCACCCCACAATGATCTAATCTCACCCAATTCATGAGAAAAAAGACTAAGCTCTTGGGTCGTCCAAAGGCGTCGCCAAAGAGCAACAAGACGATACTGTGCCATCTCATCCAGGGGTCTGCAGCCTAAGTCCAAAAGCAATGGTTTAATGGGTGTCGATTGAGGAAGCCCAACTAAGTTCCGAAAGAACCTGTTCTGTGCTATGGTTAGTGCTGACAAGCCTTTGTAGACCCATATGTCCGCACCATATAGGGTAGCTGCATTAACCTTGGCCTCATAGATTTTTAACGCTGGTGTAATGCGTTTGGTCAAGGTTTTTTTTTGTTCCTTTAGCAAGCATCCTGTGAGGCGAACGAATTTCAAAATTAAAACCTCCAACTGGGGGGTCCAAGTAAGTTGATGGTCAAGAGTCACGCCCAAATAGGTCATGACTTTGACCTGTTCGATTGGGACACCTCCTAATAAAAATGAACTCTTAATTTGTTTATTTTTATTAAAAACCATAAATTTAGTTTTTTCAGTATTGATCTGAAGGTCATTTTCTGTACAAAATTCTGCAAATCTATTTAAAGCTGCTTGCAGGCCACTCCGGGTCTTAGAAAGGAGCAGGGTATCATCGGCGAATATTAACATGGGGTACTTTGATCCCCCCAGGGTGGGAGCGTCTGTTTGTGTTTCACTAAAGAAAGCAACCACTCGATTAATAAACAGGAGAAACAGGGTGGGGGCCAGCACGCAACCCTGCCGGACCCCACGTTCGACAGGGAAGTTAGCGGTCACCTGACCCTGTTTCCCCCATCTTACACGGGCAAAATTATCCTCGTGTAAGCGCCTAACCAGCTCTAATAGTTCAGGTGGAAGGCCCATGAGTCTAAGGGCATCCCAAAGCTTAGCCCTGGGAACCAAGTCGAATGCCGACATTAGATCGACAAAGGCGGCGTAGATGACACCTCCGCCCAAAAGAACCACCTTCCAATACAGCATGGTTAGGCGAAACACCTGATCTAGGGTGCTGGTGCCTGATCTGAACCCTGCTTGCATGGGGGAGAGTATATTGTTCTGCTCAATCCACCCCTGTATTCTAGCTAGGGCCATTCTTGATACCACTTTCTGAATGGTATCAATCAAGCTAATGGGGCGATAGTTTTTCGGTGAAGATCGATCCCCTTTCTTATAGACAGGAAGTATTTCAGCCCCTTTCCAGGATTGTGGTACCCTTGCCCCTGCTGCAATAGAATTTGCTAGGGTTGTTATATAAGGGACCCATAGTTCTAAATTCAATTTAAAAAGATCTGCTGGTACAGGATCTATACCTGGGGCTTTCCCAGACTGGATTAAGCCTAAGGCATGTTCAGTGTCCGAGGTACAAAAGTTAAGCCTATCCCCATAAATTACTGGAATGGTCCCCGCTACGGGCGCATCTGCCAGTTGAACAATATTAGGGTCTTTAAATTGAGAGGAAAAAAATTCCACCCATTCCACGGAAGAAACATAATTTTCCGGTGTAAGTGAGTCAGAGCCCTTACCCCACCTGACTAACTCCCAAAACTTAATTTGGTTGGACGACTCACAGGCTTTGAGGAGTTCAAGCCAGTATGAGTCATCCCATTCCCTTTTGGCTTCCCAAATGATTTGTTTGTAGGCCTGTCTCGCTATCCTAATGTCTGGAGTGTTTCTAGATTTAACAGCAGCAATTAAAATGCTGTGGGCTTCTCTACAATTTTTGTTATACCAACCTTTGTGTGGCTTCACTTTCTGTTTTCTAAATGGCCTAGTGAGCAATTCTCTAATGGCCACAAAACATGCCTCATGAAGATCAACAGTAATGGGCTTTGCCCTGTCGTTAGGTGATAATACACTCATCTTGTCTCTGGTTTCGAGGACCAGTTCTTCTATTTGGCAGACAAGCTCCTGATCGGCTATGACCCTCGACCATTTAACCCGTCTTCTGTTGTCGCTCAAAACTAGGTCTGATGTGATGCAGGCTGTTTCTGCCAGGGGGAGCCCTAGACCCGGGACCTTAAATACAAGTGAAAGTGGGTTGTGGTCACTCTCTGGCCTTATTTCAATTGACATATCCACTACAGTATCCCAGGAGTCAATATTGACCAATATGTAGTCAATGCGACTCGTACTAGACCCATTGTTAAAAGTTGGTTTACCCACCTTGTCAGATTGGCTACGCCCGTTCACCGCCCGGAACCCCCATTCCAGGCAGAGTCCAAGCCAGTGGAGTGCAGCCTCCGTACCCCTGACTCCCTTAGTTATTGCTAGTGGGGGAATATTCCAGACAATATCATCTTCCATCCCTACATCCTCAGCAAGATTCAGGATGGGTTCGAATGAGCAGTTCAGGTCACCGGCCACTAAAACGAGCTGGTCACTTTTGTGCTCATTTAGGAGGTCTTCCAAGTCCTTGAGGATGGGTTGCTTTTTACCACCCTGGCAACCTCGGGCGTAGATATTAATTAGAACAATATCCTTACAATTCTCCTTGCTTAGAGATAAACTAAGGAGATCGGGGTTCTTCACCAGGATTTCCCTCACGCTGAAACAAGTGAGTTTTTTATCCATATGGTTAAACCACCCGAAGCCCTACCTCTGGGGCCCTGCGATGCAGGTTTATAAAAATTTAGGAAACCTACTCTATACAGGGGAACAACTGTCCAGGTTTCCTGGAAAGCGATGATATCGTGAGTAATGATGTAATCAACCCAATCATCGTTATCCAGGCGACCCCTTAAACCTGCTATGTTCCAAGAGGCCATTTTAATTTCATTAGCTGGATTACTAAGGCTAGGAGTCTCAGGTTGTCCCAGAACTCCTAACTCGGCCGAGGTTGAATCACAAACAATGTCCTGTGTTGATCGTGGGCCTGAAGGCGACAAGGAACATGCCGTACTAGGTAGTGCCTGGGAGGTCGGAGTGAGATCTACTGGATGTTTTAAGGCATCCACCCCCCCATGTCAATCGACCTCATCCAAGCAGCCAAACATATTTGATGTGGAAACACCTTGCCACCTGGTACTCTGGATGGGCCCACCATTTCCAAATCCTCTATGCCTGGGCTTTTGGATTGTCGTCCAAGACCCTCCCATATCAAACTGCCGTTGAGGAGGATAGAAAAAAATGAGAGGTCTAACAACGACTGAATGGTCGTCTTCACAAGGGGCCTATGAACAAAGATGCTGTGCTGTATGGGGGTCAGCAAATGACACCACTATACAGTCACCAGTAATGGATTTGTGAGTGGGTCCAACCCATGGTACTCTTCGCACCATTAAGACCTGACTTCTTAGGTGGCTAGGTAGCTGTCTATTCTTGTTTAGCCAATGAATGACCTTATTTTTAAGAGACCAAAGGTTCTCTTTTGTTTGTGGGTCAAGAGTGGGTACACCAGCTAATACGATGACATATGAACTGGCCTCTGGTGGAAGATCGATATAACCACCAAGAAAATTCGGTCGACTAGATTCTAAGGATGGCAGGTTCTTATTAATCAATTGGTTAGGCTGTTGTACAACAGATTGTGGCCTGGGTTTAAAACGTGCTACGTTCCGTTGAGAACTAGTTTGAGCCCTAGCATTGGATGGTGTTATATTTTTGGCTGGGCAAGCTTGTTGTCTGGGTTTGGGTGGTATTGAATTCTGGGGCAGGAGACAAACACTAGGATTGGAAGTAATAATAGCGCTATCCCCAACTAATGTGTGAGGTTTTGGTACAGGTTTAGATCTTGGGGGTGGGGGGGCCGGGGGATCTGACTCTAATGGTTGGGAAATTAAACCCTCATCCTGTGAAAGCCTAGCTTCCATTTGCTTAAGACTAAAGCTAGCCAGTGTAACTATAGTCCTATCCATTTCTAGCAAATGGTTTTCCATACGGGAAAGTCTAAGTTCCAGGGGGGCGAGTAACTTTTTAAGTGTGTCCCAAACAGTTTGTAAGAATTCCTCGTCCCCCCTCCCATCCCCTTCTACCACACTCAATCTACCCACATTTGACCCTTCTTTATTCTTATCATGGAAAGTTACCACTGAGGGATCAAACTCGACCCCACTTGGAACAGGGCTGATGTCACTGCCAGGTAAAGCTGTGGTGGTTTTATCTTTTGTTTCCCCGAACCCAGATGTACCCAATGGTCATCGACTATTAAAAAACTGGGATCGAGCAATCTTTGCCTTTTTACGGGCAAAGATAGACCTTGCCAGATTTTTTTTCCGCTGTAAGGCAACCTTTCTAGCATTAACAGCGATATTGGGCATGACAATTTTTACTGGCGATCTTTTCCCAACCACATAAGTAAGTGGTGCGGGCTCCTCCACAGGGGTTGTGATCGAGTTCTTAGCTTGCTTGAGAGGAGATATAGGTGGCGGGTGGTGTATATCAGCCGCTATAAGCAAGGGGCGAGGACCAGATGTACGCTCGGGGGTTAGCGCTAAGGCCAGCTTTCCTAGGGATGATTTCTTGGAAGAAGCGATGTCTATAGACAATTTACGCGCAGCATCTAGTTCTAGGGAAACCCTGTGCTGCATTTTATTTATTTCCGCATCAATGGCCAAATTGGTCTTAGTTAGGAAGTCATCCAGAGTCCCACTAGGTTTTTTAGGACCCATGGCAGTTTTACTACGAGTGCCCCGTGAACACATCATAAAAACAACAGGGAACAAGGGAACAAAGAAATTAACGCATGTAAAAGCAAAGCAAATAAAAACCCAAGGGGAATGGCCCAGCCCAGACCTCTTAGACCTCGAACGGCCTCAAACGGCCCGCTCCTAGCCCGGTCTTCGCCCCGAGCTGCGTCCGGCGCTGCGGGAGAGCAGACAGAGTTTATAGTGGTTAGAAGGGGCGGGAGGCGGAGCTCCAGGGAGAGCGGACCGGAAGCTGACCACGGTCTCACAGGGACACCTGAATCAGATAGTCCCTGCACGCTCGCAGCCCTGAAGTCCCTCAGTGCCACAGATTTACCCCCTCTGGAAGCAGGCAGAGTCAGCACCAACACGCTGACCCTCGACGATGCGCAAGCTGCAGGGCAAAAACAAGAGGTGAGCGCAAGTCCAGCAGGGAGCTTGGCGGCAAACAAATGAAGTGTCCCAGCGGTCAATGGCAAGCCCAGGTGTTTATAACGGCCCTCCGATGGGCGGGGGCGGAGCTCCAGGGAGAGCGGACCGGAAGCTGACCACGGTCTCGCAGGGACACCTGGATCAGGTAGTCCCTGCACGCTCGCAGCCCTGAAGTCCCTCAGTGCCACAGATTTACCCCCTCTGGAAGCAGGCAGAGTCAGCACCAACACGCTGACCCTCGACGATGCGGCACCCGCGGAGCGGGTGCGGCAAGCTGCAGGGCAAAAACAAGAGGTGAGCGCAAGTCCAGCAGGGCGCTTGGCGGCAAACAAACGAAGTGTCCCAGCGGTCAATGGCAAGCCCAGGTGTTTATAACGGCCCTCCGATGGGCGGGGGGCGGAGCTCCAGGGAGAGCGGACCGGAAGCTGACCACGGTCTCGCAGGGACACCTGGATCAGGTAGTCCCTGCACGCTCGCAGCCCTGAAGTCCCTCAGTGCCACAGATTTACCCCCTCTGGAAGCAGGCAGAGTCAGCACCAACACGCTGACCCTCGACGATGCGGCACCCGCGGAGCGGGTGCGGCAAGCTGCAGGGCAAAAACAAGAGGTGAGCGCAAGTCCAGCAGGGCGCTTGGCGGCAAACAAACAAAGTGTCCCAGCGGTCAATGGCAAGCCCAGGTGTTTATAACGGCCCTCCGATGGGCGGGGGGCGGAGCTCCAGGGAGAGCGGACCGGAAGCTGACCACGGTCTCGCAGGGACACCTGGATCAGGTAGTCCCTGCACGCTCGCAGCCCTGAAGTCCCTCAGTGCCACAGATTTACCCCCTCTGGAAGCAGGCAGAGTCAGCACCAACACGCTGACCCTCGACGATGCGGCACCCGCAAGCTGCAGGGCAAAAACAAGAGGTGAGCGCAAGTCCAGCAGGGCGCTTGGCGGCAAACAAACGAAGAGTACTTCTGACAAAACAGAAATCTTGTTGGTTATTAAGACCCATTCAAAATGGCAAGCAAACTGCTGGCCCTCTTCTCTACCGGCCCCTTCCCAGTCTACGTTTCTGGTTAAGAATTTAGGTGTCAAGGTTGGTCTGTCAGCTTTTATTTACCCTCTGGTTTCTTCAGTAGGAGGATCAGTTTTTCTACTATTGTAGGCTCTAAAGAAATGTATATATATCCTCCCCCTCCACTCATGGAAATTGTGGTACATGCACTCATCACTTCTAGATTGAACTATGCCAATGCCTTTTACTTAAGCCTTCCAGAGGAAGTTATCAGAGGCCTGCAATTGGTTCAGAATGCTGCCTCAATTAGACTTATCCCCCCATCTCAAAGTTCTTCATTGGCTGCCAGTTGGTAAGAAGATTCACTTTAAGCGTTGCTTTTGACTCATAGGGCCTTCCATTCCCCCGGACCGCACTATTTGGAGGATAGGATTGAGTTCTACCATCCGTCTAGAGCACTCTGCCTCTCTCATGCTACCTTAGCCATGATTCCCATAATTCATTGGTCTCCGAGAGGGGAGTCACTCTTTTTAGCTTTTGGACTCATAGGGCATAAAACTGTGTTTCAGCTGAATTCCGCATGTTGGAGACAGATTCATTGTTCTGAAAAATATAAAAAACCTGGTTATTTGGACAAATCTTATTCATAGCCTATCGGGGAATGTTCTTCCTTAGTGCCTGGACTCTCCTTCGTGCAGCCATGTGCTCTATAACATGCCTCATTCACTCATGTATTCATTCTTAACAATACTCTCAGCTAGCATCTCCAGCTTGTCCTTGCTGACCTTGTGAGTCTAGCATTTTTGGAAATCATATGTGGTATGTGTTGGAAATGGGATCTCTGGCTGGCCAAGGCTTGCGCCAACGTCAGTCAGAGACCACCACTCCCAAGTCAGGGCAAGGGAGTTACACGCCAAGATAACCCCTACTCACCCTCTAGGTAACGTGGCGCGAGCAGCAAGGCTAAACTTGGAGGCGATGTAAGTTAAGTATTTGCGCATGCACCCCAGCAACAACAACCAAAGGCCCACCACAAAGGAAAACTCCACACAAGGTTATATAAAAATAGCCTTTGTATTATAATAAATATACATCAGATAAAACACACATCTTGTTACACTGTGCCAACAGGCACGGGCAGAATTTACAAGGGATATTTGTACAGGACAGGGCCACTTGGACCACTGTCAGGGGTATCAGCACTTTTAGAACTTAGCACTTGTAGAAAGTAAAATCAGTGTAGCACACAATATAAAAATAGAGCACACAACCAGTAATCACTGGTAACAGGACCTCACTAGCACCACCTGTACTAGGGAGAAAACAGCCACCTACATATCACAATACCTGTAGGGGTGTAAGAACATAACACATGATGCAATGCATAACATTCATTCAGAGGTGTAAGAAGGGAAAACACATGATGCATCACAATACATTCAGAGGTGTAAAAGCACACAATTGCGCCAAACTTAGATAAGTCACCACCTGTGACAGTCCCTGTGTCCCAATGTCAGGGCCTAAACGTGGCAGTTGCCCACAAAGTGCTGGGCAACTGGTGCAGGGAAAGTTTGGGCAACGTTGGAGCCTCTCTGGCTCAAGAACCACCACTGTGGGCGCAAGAGCCTCTCTGGGCTCTGCACAAGAAATGAACTGGCCCTCCTGAGCCTCTCTCAGGCTCTCAGACAAGGCGGGGCACACGAGCCTCTCTCAGGGCTTGCAAAGCAAAAGGGCTGGAGCCTCTCTCAGGGCTCTCACGAAATCAACGTGCCCCCTTGAGCCTCTCTGGGCTCTGCAAACAAATAGAGCCTGGAGCCTCGTGGCTCCAACAAACAAATGCCGCCTTGGAACCCTCTCTGGGCTCCAACAACAAAGGTGCAGCCTCGCTGGGCTGTGGGGGTCCCTCACGGGGGAACCCAGAGCAAAAAAGGGGGGGGGGCCACGAGCCTCTCGGGGCTCAACAGCAACTGCGGGGTCTGGGAGTCCCTCACGGGGGACTCAGGACACAAGAAAATTCCCCCCAGAGCCTCTCGGGCTCAAAGAACCAAGAACGGGCTCCTCTCGGTGGAGCGGCCCTCCCGCAACGGGGCCGCTCGCAGGACAACACAGAACCCGCCCCCGCACTCACCGGACTTCACTGGAGCTGCGGGAGGCGGGAAACACGGCCGGCTTCTCCTCGGCTGGGCAGCGCGGGTCTGCACGAGAGCTCCCGCTCCTCGGGGGCTCTCTCCACACTTCTCCTGCTCCTCGCTGGGCTCCGGGGCTCTCCCTCGTCCTCGGGAGACCCGGGGGCGGGACACCGGCAGCAAGGCGGGACTTCCGGTCGGCCTCTCCCGGGCCGCGCTGTGATTGGTCGGGCACACAACCACGGGCAGCGCGGCGGCTCGCTTTAGGCAGGCAGGTGGGATCCCATCATCCGAGGAGTGGGCTCCCTCGTGATTCAAATAAATCACGGACCTGGGCAATTTACAAGGCGGCAATGAGCGGGGTGGCACCCGCGCCGCCAAATCACCACCCGGGGCGATCAGATGCCGGGTGGGCACCGGCTGCGCACACCAAGCGCTAGCAGCGCTAGCAACGAAGGGCAGGCGCTCCCAAGCGCCTACAGGACAAAACACAGCGCTCACAGCGCTATGGCCAAAATAAAGCGCTTCCAAGCGCTAGGTAGGAGATTTCAGCGCTCCCCAGCGCTGAAGGGCAGAGAGCAGCGCTCTCAGGGCTGCAGGCAAGGAGTCCTCAGTGCTCCCCAGCACTGGAGGACAGGACAAGGCTCCAGCAAGGGCTGGAGGCAGGCAGGGGGGGGCAAGGCTGGGCCAGAGCCAGCACACTGGGTCTCCAGGCAGGGAGACAGTCCAAGTGGCGGTCCTCCTGGCCCCAGCAGCAGCAACAGCCCCCTCTGGCAGGATCCCAAAGCAGAACATTTTCTAAGGGGACACAGCCCCTTCTTATACTAACAAATCCTTTGTTTCAGGGTGCAGGGTGGGGGAAAACCAGTTGCAGCTGGCTTTGGAGCACTCTTGATGTCCCAACCACCCATTCCTTTCACTGGGGAGGCTAGGGTCGTTAGACACACCACAGGGGGGCGGAGCCAGCATTGTGTGGGGAAAACCCAGCCCATCCAGGACACAGGTACACTCCTCCCACACATCACTCATGCTAATCTCACACTCACCACCGGGCAGACCCATCCAGACTTCCTGGAGCCTGGCATGCCAGCCAGCTCCAGCCAATCACGCTCCAGCACCCTCACTGCACACATATCTCAATGTCCAGAAGTAGCACTTCCCTTCTAGACACATACATGCCGCATACACCATCTCGCAGCATTCACTCTCACGAGTTCAGACATACTAAACTTGAGCCTGCACTCCCCACGCATCAGGAACTACCAGGGACACACACATTCCCCATGCATTCCTATGGGAGGGCAGGCCAGCCATACTACACGCACGCACTTTCACTCTGGGACCCAGGGAAAAAGTGCGCCAAGCCAGAAATCATGAACGCCATCAAAAGCAAAAAGTTCAGGGGTGAACCAGCCATAAAGGCCCGGGTCCAACAGTATGCTTGGCAGGGAATGTACATGCTATATAGATGTACTTGAGCAGCATCGGAACTAGGAGTGTTGAAGCGGCTGCACTCAATTGAGCTGGTCTCTATGCTTTTTTATTTAGGTAGCCGTCCACTTCAACAGCAAGAATTCCTGCCACCCCAATAAATGTCCAGGGAGACACTGCAAATGTGAAGGAAGCTCCCCATCATGCATGCATTAATGTATCCAGTACATTCCAGTCGATTGTGTGATAATTTACTGGCATAAAGTGGTAGTAGCCTCAATGGCCATTAATGAGCACTCTATCCTAGATGGAAATTGTGCACCTTCTACGTAGTGGTAGAGATAGACGTAGGTAGAGATAGCACTTGGTATTTACCATGTGCGCAATTTGCCCCGCAAACCCATTCAGGCACCTTAGAATGGGGGACAGTTGCAAATATTGCATGTTATTCCCCATTCTGAGGAGCACAGCTCTTGAAAGTGTGCTATTTACCTGTGAAATTGGCACAAGATTTAACCCCGAGAAATTCGGACATTCAAAAACCACCAATGAAGCAAACGGAAATGTGTGCATGGATCAGGATTCAGAGGTTTTATTGACAACTCCGGTGGAAATGCTAATACTGATGACCTGTGCTTGAGAGGTCCAACTTGGTTGATAACTTTGATTGGTAATCACATGACATTTTCAAGGAAATTTTTGTATTCATGTCTAGGTTTGCTAATCATAGTCTCACTACTGCAGCACTTACTTGATCCCACCCGCAAAGAGACAGGCTTCGGCGTGAAGGTTAGCCAAACTAATACAAAGCGGCATATTTACAGGGAAAGTGCCAAAGCGTGTTGTTAAGCCAAAAATACGAACAACACCCTCTATCACTTTAGAAATGCAGGGCTACACCATATTTACAATAATATAGTGCAGCCCTGCATTTCCCCGTACGCTTGTGCTAAATTTACCTGCCTAGGGCCAACGCAGGCACCCTTGCACTATGTTTATGTGCAGGAAGGTGTCCCTTCCTGCACATAAACAATCTTTAAATGGTGTTTTGTATCGTCAATCTGTGCTGCTTAATGCAGCACACATAGATGTTGCAAAATGTCATTTTTTTAAATGATTTTTTATGTGGAGCAAGGGACACCTTCCTGCACATAAATAATCATTGGTATTTTGATGTTTCCATGTGTGCTGCACAACGCAGCACACATGGAAACAGCAAAAATGAGGAAAAATCAAACATTCCTCCTCGTTGCACCAGGTTAAGACTAGGTTTTCTCTGGTCTTAATTTTGGAGCTGCCCCATATTTACACCACCCCTGTAAATATTGGGTGGCATCAAAATCAGTGGTTGTTGTTGCGTAATGCCCAGAGCAACACCCATTGCCCTCCCCTTTCATGCTAAGCATAGTGTGAAAGGGTGCCTTATTTACAAGACAGCGTTAAGCCACGTTAAGTGGTTTAACACTTCCTTGTAGGTAAGGCGAAGCCCCTATCGCCGAGATAACGTCCTGAAAAGTGACGATGTGGTGGCGACTGAGGCTTATAAATATGCCCCAAAATGTCTCATCACATTAAAGATCAATAGATTAGATGAGTTAAATGTCCCAAATATAATCTTTACATCGAGTTAAATGTCCCAAACATAATTTTTAGGTACGGACAGGAGCTCTCATTTTCTACCAAATTGATGTAAAGTAACCTTTGCGGAAAAGAAGGTTAGGTTTAAAACAGTGTGACGATGTGAAGTCTACTAAAAGTATTAAAAAATTGCATCACAGAAGCCAGGGCTCATTTGGAAAATTATAAACAGCGATTACAGTATTTAATAGCCCTGCTAATGGGTGCTGAAATCATTCCTTTGGGATTTGAGAGTCCAAATGTTGTTTTGTTCCAGCATCCAGCTATCTAATGTCAAGATGGAAATTTAGAAACTGTGACAGTAAATCCCCACTGTGATCCTGAAAGACCTAATTGCAATATGCTGAAAGCCAAGAGTGACTTAATTACTTTTCATGTATCAGATAGTAAAGGAGATGCACGATACTGTTCCTGGCTGGAAATCTAGTACCAAAGATGGATACTGCGACCATTTTCTCTAAAATAATACCGCAATGTATATCTAGATTTTTTTCTGCTGCTGATACCACATGTATTAACAAGTAACAATAGCCTTGAACTCATTACCAAGCAAGCACCTTGTTGAGACAGGTGGACGTTGGGAGACAGAACAGACAGGTAACTACTGGAAAGTACAGAATTTTGTCAAGTATAATTTTCAATATATGGAGCTGGACAAATTTCCAATATCACAATGCTACGAAGGAAGTTGAAAAATAAAATACCGTGATTACGTAGTGGCACACATTAAAATTGATGCTCCTTAATTGGGGAAGAGTCAGTAGGTTTTTGGAAGGCAGCCTTAGCCATCTTGTCTGATGAGAGAGTCAGGGAGCTTTAGAAAGGTAGCAGCGTGATATGCTATGCAGAAGTGTGTGACTTAGACAAACACATCTTAAAGTTAATGGTTTGTATGGTTGAAATCCCAATGTAAGAATTTCATGACTTGATTGAAATAGTCTGACCACATTAAGCCAAGACGAAAAAGACACTACAATCTTAGGCCTTTTACAGCAAGGTGATCAGAATAACAGCAATACTGATATCATTACATTATTTGAGTCAGGACATATTCGTTGTGAGTGCTAACGATCTAAATAAGAATCTTAATGAATGGGAGACTCCTCTGCAGTGGTGGCCAACACAAACAAAGGGTGGTGGGGCGGGTGGATGGAAAGCGGGTGGTGGAGCGCGTGGGGGTTAGTAATAATATACATGAAAAGAAGAATTTACCTCAAGCCACCGGCAGCCACCCGTGTTGCGTTGCACCTCTTGTCCTCTTCCTGGTCCTAGCAGCCCTGGGACAGACTTCTGTCCAATATCTGTGCTGCTGTCATTCTATGAGATCAGCACAATCATTGACCCTAGCGGGCTGAAAAGACGCTACGCTCAGGACAGGGAGTCAGAGGGTACACATAGTTACTGCCTCAGGGGGGGTACAAATTCCAAGGAGCAACAACAAACACCACCTAAAGCCAAGTGGGTTGCCCTTAGCAAACATGCCACTGGATGTGATCAATCAACACCCACACTATCTGTTAAACCCAATGCTAAAGCCCACAGTACTACTAAGTCAAAAGAAGTGGAAAGACTGGTTGTATCTAAACCTGACAGGCTAGAAGATTTTGTGGGTGCCAGGATGAATCAATTTAAAGGGTTGATATGCTCAGAAATTGCTCCACTGATTGAGAAATTAATCGAACTTTAATCATGGGTGAACTCTATAAAGTTAGCCCACACCTAGAGTGTTTCTAGCCCCAAGCTAAAACCATCCTTCTGGAGTCATCAATAGGAGATGGTAAGCATGTATCCTCGAAACCCTTTACCGCCAGAAGATACCTAGGCAAGTTCCTGGGGGCGTGATCTACAAGCGGTGTGGGTATGAAGTGTACCAAGACCAATCAAAAAATAAAACAACAAGACCCTCAAGGACCCACAGCAAGAAATAATATTGTCAACACACTCCCCCAGGAAACACAAAATCTTGTAATAATCAAGCTGCTCACAGAGGCTTGCCCATATGTGACCTTGATGACTGGGGTTCTGGGTCTAAGAGACGGGCAGAGGGAATCACACACTGAACTGAGATACAAGTGCATCAACTGGGAAAATGTAGGAACTTTAGATCCACAATGGCTAATAATGTTCTGCTTACATGTCGTGTGGGGTGGCTTGGGAAGGGGGCAAAGGACCATGTCGGAGACTGGGTGTTTATCAATTTTAGAGAACCTGCAGTAGTTCATAAACTACTATCTTACGGCGATCTTGAATACATGGGGGGTTCTGGGGTGAGTCTATTACCCCTGGGATACTTTTATAAGCCATGCTAGGCTTTCGACAGAGGAACCCTCAAATCACCAAGAATTTAGCTAACCTCCAGGTCTACACAGTCTCAGTCAGGTGACCTGTATAATGTCCCAACCGTTTTAGTCCTCTGGAAAATGTTGATTGACTTGATCTAGAGAGTATACCTAACAATGAGATGCCTATCCGGGAAGTTAATGGTGTAGTTCACCAGAAGGAGGTGCTTGGCTGTTTAAATGGTTTTAACTTTGTAGAGGTTATAAGCCCCGGAACATTAGTGTCTTCACGGTACGAAGAGATTCCAGTAAGAAATCAGGGTCCCTACAGCCATAAATACTGAGAAACGGGTGTGTATTGACTTATCCCTGGGGGCCAGAACATCCTTTAGTGCTATCTCTGTGGTTTTTAACAAAGTCAGTCCCCTAACAGCTGATAAGACATTAGCTCAAGTAGGAGGGAGCCACATAGTAAAACCTGGGGCTGCGGAGACCAGTAGGTATGTGGCCACTGCAGGGAATTGTAGAAAATTAAGGCTAGTTTCATGGAACATAGCTGGCTTGGGATCCAAGCTTGGGAATCTAAACGGGGCATGTTATATCAATATCTTTGTTATTTGTCTTTTCCAAGAAACATGGATAAACCAGGAAATATGTCATTATGGACTTTGCCACATTTGGGTTAATGCTAAGTCCCAGGGAAAGGAAAGACCATCTGGGGATTTAATGATCTGGATTGGGACACACAAAGGGTGTGTTGTGATAGGGAAAGAAACAGTAACTGAAGACATCTTGTGTGTAACCATTAAGCTACCCAATCACTGTCTGGCTAGCATTTATTTAAGACCATCCGGCACAGGTCAGGAATATTCAACCATTAATGTGTTAGCTGCACATAAACCAGGACTCCATCCACATACCATACAAATACTGGGGGTAAATTTAATTTCAGTTTGAATCACTAGACCTGTCTAAACACCATCCCCTGTTGAAGGAAGACAGGATTTGGTTAATCCCTGCTCTTTCTCCCCCCAATCAAGAAGTGGTTACCCCTGGTGGTGCAACTAACTGCTCTATCCCTGAACAGCAGTATTTGAGCCTGCAATGGAAGAACAAAATCTGATAGAGAAGGGAAGTACACTTTTTACAGTTTAGGAAGTATTAGCGTAATTGATATTTCTTTTTAGATATCAAAATCTGGCCATTCTTATTGGATATGATTGTGGTGTCTATGCACCACACTGACCACAACGCCCTCAAAATGGACCTAGAATTTCTTACTGCCGAAACATAGATAGCTCTACCCTAGCCGTTGGATAACAGGTGTAAGCTCACCTACAACAGACGTAGGATTCACTTGGCATGCTGTGACTAGGTCACAGAAGTCATTAAGATCTATATATGCTATGGGGGACTAGCACAGGAGGAATTTTACAGTCCTAAAGCCAGGTGAGGTTATACCCCTTAAGGTACCTGATATTGCCTTGCATGTTGAAACAGTGAGGGATTTAAAAGGACGTCTCCGATATCGTGCACAGAGCCGAAGACACCATTTAGAAGATAGCACCAAGTAAAGCCCCTGCTATTGACAAGATCCTTGGAGATCTTTTTTTTATCAGAACTAAATATTTGGACACCTTATCATACAGTAGTATTCAATGCGATTTTAAACGGAGCAAGTATCCCTAAAACCTGGGCCTTCCAATTTATAAGAAGGGTTGTCCCATGGACCCTGCCAACTACAGGCTTATCAGTTTAATAAATAAAGCAGAAAATCTTTTAGCAGGGTTATAGCTAGTAGGTTTCAGTATTGGCTTGTAGAGAATTAAATACTTTGCCCCCTCCAAACAAGCTTTTGATGCAATACCTCCACTGTTGAGCAGCTTTTTAGAATGCAGACGACATACTGAAAGATCATCAGAATAGAGAAGGGAAGATCATGCTGTTTTTTTTTATCTTAGAGCAGCGTTTGACCTGGTCCCAGAACCCTCCTGTGGGAATTTCTTGCGGAAATGGGTATCCCACACTTCCTGTGCAGTATAATCGTAAGACTCCACTAGAATAACTACACACAAGTTAGATGCGGCAATCTGGGTGAAGTAACTGAACCCTTTCCAGTACAGCGAGTTGTAAAACAGGGCTGTGTAATGGCCCCCACCCTTTTAACTTTGTTTTTAAATTACCCAGTTGATTTTTTTAAACAGCTATGATAATGACACAGCTGAACTCACGTTTGCTGACAACACTCTTTTATTGGCAAAGTCACCAATAGAGCTCCAGAAACTGCCTGATCATTTTAGAAGGTTTTGTCAATTGAGGGGTTTAGAAATCAATATAAACAAAACTAAATACATGGGCTTTAAGTTGCCATACCACATGTTAAAACCTCACCTTAGATGGTGTTCTTTTAGAACAAGTACACCTTTATGACTACCTAGGGATTGCCCAAGATGAAAAGCTGGATAGGACTCATCATGCGATAAAAATAAGTTTAAAACTGGAGCAGCAAAGTAGGGGGTGGCTGCAGCTACACAAGAAGTCCCACTGCAGATTTGTATCACCAGTTCTCCAAGTATATACACATCAGGCTCTTGCAGTGCCCTTTATGGTGTGGAAATTTGGGGACATAAAAACCTAAAAACGTTGGCAATGGTAGAAAATAGGTTTATGAAGTAGCTCTTGTGTTTCCCCACTCGCACCCTTTTAGTACCTTTGAGGTAAGATCTGGGCCTTAGGTCGATTTCTGACAAGCACAAACTTGCACACTAGCATTCTTGCTGAACTCTTATTCAATATAAGTGATATGATTTGAATGGTTTAGGGTGCTGAACCACTGTAGATTAACCTTCTGGAGATGCCTTGGGGCTACTGCCAAACCTTCGCTCTATCGTAGTGGACTGAAGGAAATCCGTAGACACCCGTCTGCGATAAAACTTCCTTGGATTACATTTGTCAAAGATTCCCTGATGGGGATGGGCCTAGCTAACCTTTGTCATGATCCTGCAGGCTGTTGCACTTTAATCAAAGGAGCTGAAAAATAAATTTGAAGACTACAAATATAAGAATTTCTTAATGCACGCACACAACACTTTATCTATCTCTATTTTAGTAGCAAAGGACAAATACCAGTTCGAAACCTTTGTGATGTAAAAAACCCAATCTAGCAAAAAAATGTTGTGTTCAGTTTAGATATGGAAATTTACCCCTAAATGGTTTTATGTCGAAATGGTCATGAATTCTTATTAACAGTTTACAGGGGTGCCTAATGTGTGATTACAAGAAAGAGGATGTACCCCATTTGTTAATTATTTTGGTCCAGCGAATAGAGGGGTTCGAGTAAAATGGTTGATTCCTGTTTGTAGAAAGCTTGATACAACTAGGAATGAGGAAGCCCACAGGATCCTCCTGTATGGCTGATAAGGAATAGACAGGTAGATGAAACTTAACTGAAGCTACTTCTTTTCAAATATGTTGTTACTCCTTATCTTACACTAATTTTCACTCTTAGGCCTCCATTAGGATGGCGGGCGTACTTTGCCCGCCCGCCACCCTTGCGGAAAACGGGAACGCCCGCGAGCTGAGCGGCGGTCCTGCACTGCACATTAGGATGCGCCCGCCACAGTGGCGGGTGGTGCTCTCAGCACCGCCCGCCACAATGCTAAAAATGCATGTATGCATTTGCATACACAAAGCGGCAGGTACCGCCCAGTGCACCCCCACCCCCCTTCACCATGGGGGCCCGCAGGGGGCCCCCGAAGTGAAGACCGCATGCATATCCGTGGCGCATTGCCGCCACGGAAAGGCATCTGTTTGTGCCCATCATAATATGGCTGGCGGTGTCTAATGGACACCGCTACCATATTAAACGTTTTCCGCCCTTGCGACCGGGGCGGAAAAGCGGTGGACGGTCTTTCCCTCCGCCGTGGTCCCCCCACCATCCTAATAATGTGGGGGGGAATTTAGGTGCAGATGGCGGGCGGATTGCCCCCGTCAGGCTGGCGGTGGCTACCGCCAGCCTAGCGTGGGGAATCCGCCCGCCATCCTAATGGGCCCCTTAGTTTTATCTTATCTATGGATTAGGAAAGGGTTATATCCTGATTACAGATTGTGTATTTTTTTGTATTATAAATGAGGCTGATGTCCATCCTTAAACATGCTGATTATTTTAAACTATGATAATTATTGTATTCTGGTACTGTGCACATCTTTAATGCTATATTATCGAAATTAAAAGTATCATTAACATATCATTTGCATGGAGGCGTGGCCACATGCAAATGAGGAAAACTCTTTGCCTCTGCACCTGTGCAGTATTTTAAATGCGGGTGCAGAGGCATCGCTCTCAGTGTGCCTCTCTGACAGCAGCCATCTAGAAGGGGAAAATGGTGTCCTATGGACCCCCCAAACATTTTCTTGCACCCACCTGCAAGGGGATCTCTAATCCCTCCTAAAAGTGCAGGCTGGTTATCGCCTACAAAGCGAAACCCGGAGTAGCTTTGAAGCAGCTGCTCCATGTTTCACTTGAATGCGCTTCCCCGAGGTCAGGATGAGTTTGGGGATGCCCTGGGGACAGCACATTCACTGTAATACACTGCACTCTCCTTGTTAGCACTGAGTGCACCTTTTAAAAGGTGCGCCCGGGGCTAACAAGGAAAATGCATAATACAGCCCCAGGAAAACTCTGATGCAGTACTGCATTTGGGAGAGCACAACAGGTCTACATTTTGAGGACCAAACTAACTCAAAAACTGAGCTAACGTTGTCAGTCAGTATTAACATTTCTTATGGTTTTTCCTTTAGGACTATTTAAACAGAGGCCCATTTGTGTGCATCCAAAATTGTATGGCCATGAGGCAGGCAGTTATCTTGATAGAATTACGCAGCTCGATGGCAAGATCAATCAGTAGTTGGATGTCATCTGCCTATCGCTCTCCATGGATTCTTCTTTCTTTAATGGGAGTATATTGATTTACACAAAAAAGGCAACAGAGTCAAACCCTTGGGTACTCCACACTCTAAGAATGAAGGTTGTCAACAGTGGTTATCTAACATATTGTTTGTGATCATTCAGGAATAATTATAGCCATGTCCGGACTAATCCTGAAATTTTAAGAAACTCTATCAGTCTTACAGGAAGAATCACGTGTTAATGAGTATCAGGAGCTACAAACAGATTTTATAAAACAGCTGATGTTGAGTAGCACTGATCTCTAAGCTCTAATGCTTTTTTTAAAAATATCTACAATGGCTTATTCTGTTCCTTGCAGGGAGTGGAAGGCAGATTGAGCTCATCCAGAAATGTATGTGTTTCTATATAAGCTTGTGTAATTCAGCCTCAAATATTTTAGACAACAATAGCAGAGTAGAAATATGCTGAAAGTGGTCTGGGTTGGTATTGACCAGCTTAGATTTTTTTCACTAGAGGCAGAACTTTTGCTCTTTCTACATCTTTAGGGATGCTACTAGGGGTGGGCGAAAGCTCAGTGAAATGATAAAAAATGTCCGCGAGCACGCAAAAGTTCAGCGAACACAGGGAACTGCTTGTTCCGCCCGTTCTAAATGCTTTTTTCCTGTTCGCGAACGCTGTTTGCAAGCTCGGGAGGAAATACCTCGCAAACACGCATTTTAAGAACGCGGACAAGCAAAAAATTTCACAAAGCCACAAAGCGTGGAATGTTTGGCGATTCCACGTTTTCCGCGGAACGCAAATTACACTAATTCCTCAAATTCCGCGAGTGGAACGGAATTTACGCCCAGGCCTAGTAGATACCTCTCTGAAAGGAAAAATTGATAACGCAAGCAATAGCTTCAGCTAAAGCTTTGTTGCAATTCTTAACCAGTCTGTCATAAAAGACATCAATCAGAGAGCTTGATGGTGTAAGGTGAACTACATGTCTAACTGTACCATCTGTAAATACAAATTTAAAAGCTGCCATTTTATGAGAAGAGAAGGCCGGGACATTTCTTAGGAGTCTATTTTAAGTATTGATGTCCTTTGTTTTGAAAGAAAAATACACTGCCAGTGAGCTGCAGAGACCTGTCCTTTAACATCTTTATTACTGATTACTGTTCGTTGACTGGAGGAGTTAGCAGGTGAGGAGATTCTCTTATTGTAGTGATCAGCCTCACCTTTTTGAATTTCACATTTGTAGGGCCTATGATATTTTTTACACTTGATTTTATCCATGTGGACTTGTGACTTGTCCTCTAACTGGCTCTCTTTTTACATCAATATAGCTAATTGCACATAGCACAATCTTTGGTGAGTTTATTTCTAAAAGATTTCTCTCTACTTTTCAGTAGGCCTAGCTCATTAAGCGCAATGGAGGACTTTTGGCAAGCTAACTGTTCATACATTCAATTTCCTCGCTAATAATAATGATGGTGGGTGACGATAAGTATGTTGAGTCAAACGCCGGACTAGATATTCTACACTTTATTGTGGTAAGATGTGCCAATTGTTGTATTTGGTGTTTGTAAGTAAGTGAGTTAATAAAACATTAAATCACTGCCTGGTCAGAGGGATTGAAAATAGTGAGGTTACAACCAAGGACCAAATCAAACAGATGTCCAGCCTCGTTTGTGGCTCCATTTGCTAGTTAGAGTAAAGCAATATTATATAAAAGCTGTATGATTTTTTTGGGGGGCAATGATGCTGGTGGAATCTAAATAAATGTTGAAGTTTTCAAGAATGTCTATTGCCTATAAAAAAAATTAGAATACTGGCATTATAGATGGAGGGTGATGTACAAAGGAGGGTAGTGCCAAAGCTTCAGCCTCCAGCTTTAGTGCCAATCATATTGAATTTGGGATCTAGCCTACAACAATATCAATAAATTATTGTCTTAAACCAACAAGCATAGCAGACATAAGAATGTTAACAAGGTCAAAGCAATTGCGCATTAAGGACTGTTTTTCAGTTATTAACCCCCAGTCAGTAGATCCAGTAAGCTTTAACACAGTACCTAGAGGTGTCCAAGGTGAAAATGTAGAAGAGTCTACCTCCAAACTAGACATAATCATTTGAAGTCAAAAGCTCCTAAGCACTCCCCCACAAAACACTTGTATTCCCATTATAAAAATAACAACAGTGGTGATAAACATGGACCTGCAGTCTAATATTGGTTGATTTACCAATCAGTGAGAAACAGACTCCATCTACGGTGTAGACGCCATGTTTGAGGGGGGAGCAATATGGAGCAAGATTCGAGCTCAGCATCTCCCTAGAATCGCCCCCTCCTCTCTCCTCTCACCCCCACATCACCTCCCACTCGACCCTTTACCATCCACGGTTCACAACACACCCCTGATAATACTACCTCTACACCGTTGTTCCCCCCAAATTCCCCCATCTCTCATATTCCCTACCCACATTGTGCTCTAACCCTACCCCCCCCCCCCCCTCAGTCCTCCCCTCTCCTCCTGGCCACTAAAACTGACCCATCATGCCATCCCTCAACATTACCCACATGTTACAGGACTCACACGTCACTAAACATGGACCCAACTCTTGGTCTATCCTTTACCCCTCTAACCTTACCAAAAATGGCAAGAAAAACTTCAAACACAAACTTCTTATTTGCCATCAAGATATGTTATTTGCGGAAAACTATCTTAGCCTTACCTCCATCATTAATACTAACTACATCTTCTTCACTAAACGCCCCTCTAAATGGGAAAGTATCTTTCTCCACCACCTTCCTATCACGAATTCCCGTGAAATCCCTTACGGTTTGAAACTTTCCACCACTCCTTCCCCCACATTCCCTGGTGAAATCGACATCTCTATTTTCAAGTCAGGAAATATCCTCATTCAAGCTTCCGAAAACCACCGCGCCATTTTTGAACACCACTTCAGTTCATTATACCATAACCTACCACCTACTTCGTCCAGCAACCTTTCTCCCCCCCCAAACACAAGTGACCCCCTTGCCCCCTCGCTCCCTGACCCCAACCCAGCTGGTCCCGGACTCACTAATTGACATTAAAACTCCAGAATCACAGACATATCTTCCCACGACTGCATCAACAACCTCCCCCCTCCTGTTCTTCTTACAACCCCCTTGGCCTCCCAAACCCTCTCTCGTCCGGCTCCCTTGTCCCCCGGCACCCCAACAGCTACACAAATTACGCCTTTCACCTTGTCTCCTAGCAGCCTTACTACTTCTCCCACTGTCACTTTAGTACACCCCCATCGGCATATAACTCACACTCTTGACTCCCCAACAGCTCCATTAATAACTCCAATCCTGTCTCCCACCACCCATCCCACCCATTACCCAGCTTACAGCCCCCAGCTCCCCCTCATGTCCCCTTCTCCTCTCATTTATGCCAATTGACCGGGCAAAATGCCACAACTTGAATCAAAAAAATCGACAGAGAGAACTATTTAACAATATTAAAAACCAAACTACTTCAGCCCCCCCCCCCCTTATGTTCCAGCTTCGGTTGAAAGATGTGAAGAAATCGCTAGCTTCTTCTTAGACAAAATCACAAAAATTGACCAATCCTTCGCCCTTCCACCCCCCCACATAACCTACCTCCCCTCCCTAACTTTCTCCGCGTATCTCCTGCCATTCCTTTCCCCCCTCGGACTCTGCTCAACTCTCTAACACTGTCACCCACGCGGGACCCCACCACACTGTCCCCCAGCGAGAGAACAATGCTTCCTGGGTTAACTTTAGTCCTGTCTCGGAAAGAGATATCCTTAGCATCATCTCCAAGTTAAAACCATCCTCACATACCAGAAATCCCATCCTGGCCAATCTAGTTCAAGATCCAAAACACATCATCGCTCCATATTGGACATCCATCATCAACTCCTTCCTCTCCACTGGCATGGTTCCTGCATCCCTCTAACTAGGCCAAATTACCCCATCATCAAAAATGCTACATCCGACCCAACTGACTTAAATAACCTACGCCCTATCTCAAACCTTCCGTTCTTATCCAAGGCCCCAGAAAAATGCGCCCTGTGCCAGCTGGACAATCACATCAACTCATTCAACCTCTTAGACGCCTCCCAATCAGGTTTTCGAAAGGGCTGTAGCAGTGAAACAGCCATGCTCAACATCACTGACGATGTCCATCGCTCCCTAGACAAAGGTGAACCTTCCCCTCCCATTCTTCTTGACCTCTACGCTGCCTTTGATACTGTTAATCATGCTGCCCTACTCAACATACTCAAAAAACGTTTTGGCTTTGATGGAACTGTTCTTAAGTGGTTCACTTCCTTTTTCCTACACAGAACATAACACATTAAAATCAGCAATTATCTTTCAAAACATCTACTTGTCACCATGAGCGTCCCTCGGGGCTCCATTCTCTCTCCCACGCTATTCAACTTCTTTATGGAACCCCTCACCCTCATCCTCAAACAAGCTAAAATAGGTTACCACCTCTATGCCGACGACACCCAACTTTACTATAGGATAAAATCCAATGCTGACATCCTACATCTCAACGATGCCTTGACTAAGATCCAACTATGTTTCCATCAAAACCACCTCAAACTTATCCCTAAAAAAGACAGAAATCATTCTATTCTATCCCAAAAACAACCCTTTCCCCATTCATCTCTGGATCTCTGACATCAAAGCCCTCAAATGCTCTCTATCCATCTCTAACTCTGTGAAATCCCTCTGCATCAGCATCGATCAGAACCACAGCCTCACCCCCCACATAAAAAAACTCAGCCAAAGGTGCTCTCTTCGTACTCCAGCACCTCAAAAAAATAAAACCCTTCATTCCAACCGATGACTTTAAATCGGTTGTGCAATCGTTGGCCCTATCAAGAATTGACTCCGGTAATGCCACCCTCACAGGTACTACTAAAGTCCACCTTGCCCCTATCAAATCCGTTCTTAACCGTGCTGCCATGCTGATCACTGGCTGCAAACGATTTGACCACATCTCCCCCTTTCTCAAGGACCTCAAATGGCTCCCGATTGAAGGCAGATCCGCCTATAAAACTGCCTACATCACCCCAAAGCCCTCCATCAAAATACCCCATCTTACCTCACAGAAAAACTCCACAAAGCGGGCAGCATCAGAGCACTGAGAAGCACCAGCGCTCTTACCCTTGTCCCTCCTCTACTAAAAAAGAAAACTACACAATCTCAATCTTTTTCTGGGAATGCACCCTCTGTCTGGAATGCTCTCCCCAAAGAGCTACGTTGTGATCCCTCCTACTCCTGCTTCAAATAAGAGCTCAAGCTGCTCCTTCTTAACAAATACTGGAGCTCTTAATTACCTGGTCACTGGCGTTCAACTCCCACTCTGCCTTATGCAGTTCTATCCCATCCTATCACTCCCACTCTATTTTCTTTGATCTGTTGTTTAATCCTTGATCTTCCATGTTTTACTCCATTTAAATTATGCACCACATGTGCAAATTGTTTATCTTATAGTCTCATAAGTACCAATGATATATTTCAATCTGAGTCTTGGATATAACTTGTAAAGCGCTCTTAAACTCCTGGGTCCAGCAAGCGCTATATAAAACCTTTTAAATAAAATAAATAAATCTGCAGAATGCCGATCATTCACTTGCAAGTTCCTTGAACAATGCAGCCCCACTTGAGGAACTTCATAACTTAAATGGTCCTTTCACTTCTGAATTTCACCTCAATCCACGCCTTTGTGATGAGCCATACAGCACAGCCCCAGATGACACCTTTACCAGTATATCCAGCCTTGCAGTACAATGTGAGCAATTACTGCAACACTCTGCAAAATGGCTGATACCATGTGAACTCAGGCAACTGCTCTGGCAGAGCAATCTCCTCTATTGAGAGAAATCAAGGAATAATTCATCGTATTTAGATCCGGTCGGTCAGAAATGCAAAAAGTTAACGGAATGCTACAAGCAATGGACTTTCACTTAAGTCATTTGGCAAGGCTTGTTGATATTTTTGATCTTCTATGTCTTTTACCTATGAAATTCTTGACAATGAGACTGCACAATTCACTGGATACTTTACCATCGCTAAGACCCTCTTCAGCGAATGTCACCTATGAAGTCGGTAATCCTGTTACCAACCAACAGATAGTTGCCAGGGAATTATCCACCGAGGTACCACTTCAAAAGATGTGATCCAACTCAGTTTTGCATTGGCAGCACAAGATAATCCTGATAGGATATTTGTATTTGGCCACTATCGTCCAATGGAAGTGCAATCTACTACTACCAAAGATGCAATGAAACCTCTGGTGACCGTGCGCTTGATAAATTCTTATTAACATAACATAACATAACATAACATAACATAACATAACATAACATGTCAGCCTTATGTCAGTAAGTGATGTACAAAAAACCTAAGAAAACTAAACATGAAAAATATAAGGAAAGACTCCAAGTCCAATAATAAATTAACTATCTCAACCAAGACCTTTTTCAACCTTTTTCCTATACTTAATGAAGACACTTACATCAGCACCGATAAACCCCACAAATTCCAATCTGCTATAACAAAGGGCACTTCCGTAAACACCCTTGGCCCATTCGCTACACTGTTAAAACTCACTTCTAAATGTTCTTCACTAATCTCAAGGAAAGGTAGCACAGTAAGGGCCTCCAATCAAGCATCTGCCTCTATGGATACTCATAACCTATTGGAACACAAAATGCTGTGACCTCTCATTCTATCAATCCCCCTAGCAATACCTGTGATCGTTTAAGTTGTAATACTGGTGGTCAATAAAATCTTCTGAAGCCTCCATAATTAGTGTGCTCACTTGATTTAATAAACCCTAATTCACAAAACCTTGGTTAAAAGCAGTTGCTGAAGGGTTCTCAGTTTTGATAAAAAAAAATTATTTAACTCAAATGAATCTAATGTGATATCATCCGCTCTGTGCACTCTTCATCAGGTTATTCAAAATCCATCACACGATACACAACAAACTGTCTTTCTTCCTTCATTAAGCAGTGTTTATTCACCAATTGACCCATGGTTAAAAACAATTACTCAACATCCAACAACTAATAATAATAACACAACCTTAATGAGGATCTTAGTTGATACACTCTGGATTTTGCTCCTGACTATGTGTCACAAGTGCCTCATGATATCTTAAATTTACAAAATATATTGAAATTATAACTTATTTCCTGGAAGTCTAGACACATTGACACATTAATTTTAATTAGCGCAAGGTTAATTTCGAAACAGATGAGGAAAACAGAGTTAAACAAGACTTCCCAGACATCAGAACGAATAACAGACAATTCTGTCCCTTGATGAACCTGCCGACTGGGGGATACTGTTGTGTATCGATTTAGATTCCATAGGAATTTCCCAATTCATGCCCTTACATAGGTATAATTTACATTGCCCTCATATAGGCATAGAAATCCAGTCCTTATTTAGGCATAGCACATGCTAGCCAAATACAGGCATGGCTACTTACATCTGTTCATCTACGTCAATACGGCCTCTTGGAAAACCAGACTCTTAAGCTGTTAGGGACTTCCCCTTGCCTGGATATTGATTTCTCCAAGAACTCATTTATTATGCATGAACATCTATTCCTTAGGGGTTCATTCATGACGTTCATATGCCCGACTTTTATGTCAATACCGGCATTCCTAAACACCTTCAAGGTACAAATATTCCTTCACTTGCTATGGCAAAACACGGTGTGGTTCGGTGCAGTTCGACTACCTACTTGCATGACGCAGCTCGCTACTGAGGGTACCAAAGGAAGCCAACTCCCCAGCTGATGCACTGACTAGAAGCTGTCATCCTCCTGCCGAGAATCTAGCTCCAGTGTTTCTGACTCCCCTTGCGGGGTGTTGGGAAATCGAGTCCCTTGAAAGAGA
This sequence comes from Lissotriton helveticus, assembly GCF_964261635.1. Lineage (NCBI taxonomy): Eukaryota > Metazoa > Chordata > Amphibia > Caudata > Salamandridae > Lissotriton > Lissotriton helveticus. The sequence goes on from NC_136069.1 coordinate 1,136,771,545, forward strand.
TACCAACCTCTCTCATTCTAAGGTATGGAGCTGATTAGAACCGAGAAAAACCTTTGGCAATTCTTGGCAAAACTAAACCTATGCTAAACCAGCACCTACTTCTTCCCTCAGACTAGACCTAGGTTAGGTACACTGGGGTAGGTCTATTTTAGAAGCACGAGTTGAGTATTTTAGCCTGTGCTATTTATGTATGTATTTTTATATATGTCATAGCAACAGACAATACTATTACAGTATTATTTTTTATTACACTTTGCACTGTACGCATTACACTCTGCATTCTGTCTAACGATTGTAGCAGTTCATATCTCTCGCATGAGAAAGAAGACTGTTCGGGTGTCAGTGTGAGAAGCAAGATGGTGTCAGTGTGATCCCACGTCGTCCAGCCTTGCATGCTGTGAATCTTGACAATCTGCAATGCAGTCTGAGGTCTGAGCAAAGATGTCGGACTTGAAAAGAAGCAGGACACAAGCACAGCAGTTCCTCCTGTCAGCCCAGAGGAGCCTGGAAAGCTTCTCCGACTACGGGAGAATCGTCACGCTTGGAGGAGCGATACAATTTTACATCTATTGGCTAATCCTCTGCTACACTGTTTCTCTAGCAATAACGCTCCTTCCGAGCCTTTGGTTACCGGCTCAGAGAAAGATCAGGACATGAACGCAGCGGCTCTGTTCTTAAGCTTGGGGGCACGTGAGGAAAGGCAATGGAATCTCCTACCGATATGGGAGATGTATTGCACTAGGAGGAGCGCTCTACTACGTCCCCCATCTCCTGCCTCTGCGCCACTTGACTCCTTTGGAGCTCACCTCAGGATTTTTCCCTCTTACAAAAAAAAACAGCAACAGTGGCTACAGATGTCGTCCAGGTGCTTTAAAACCGGGAGAAGTAACAAATTAATGGCCCCTCAGCCCACATCAAACAACATTACCTCTGGGGAGGCTGCTGTGTCGGACAACTCTCTAAGAGGTAAAAGGAAAGTTTACTCTTTAAAACGGGCTATGGGGAAGACTGGGGGTGGTGGGGATGCCAGGGGAGCTAAGGAGGGCTCACAGGGCTCTCAGCCAACAATTGTAGAAATGCTCACTGGACCCAAGGCATTACCTACTAACTCTGATATTGCTTTGAGTTGGGCCCCAGCTACCACACCCACTGCAACGCCTGAACCAGACTGCCAGCTAGCAGACATTCAGGAGTGTTTGATCTCTGAAATAAACCTGGCCGGGGTTCAAGAAAGCGGCATGCTACTACAAAAGGAGGCATCTCCTGGCGAACAAGCTATAGATCAATATAGCACAGAGGGCCTAGTGGCTGTGATGGACTCACCCGCTGACTCGCTTACTATGGCACTACCTTCTGAAGTCGCTGCTAGCTCCCTACAACTAGTTCCTACCAAGACAATGGCTGAAAGTGCTACTGGACTAAACCACCTAGCAAAAGGTATTACGGACTATATCCTCAGAGCAGAACCCAATCTTGGTCTCAGAGCCCCATGGACTCCAGAGGTTGGTGGTGTACACTTCTATTCGGTCTCATATGGCTCCTTATCAACTACTGATGGAGATTAAATCAGCTCTAGCAAAGATATTAATGGTGACCTCTCTAAAAACACAGGGTCGGTATAACATCAGATGAAAATAAGGAACCCCCCGAGGAGACATAGCTAACTTAAGTGGGACTATTCAGACTAGCAAATGTCTTATCCTGCATGCGAAGAAGCTGAACAGTCATCCATCTGGGAAAATGCCAAATCTGCAACAGCAACAGCACCTATGGTAGAACCCTCCTTATCCTCAATTCTAACATCTATTAAGGACTTTCAGGAAGAGGTCCGCTCCGACAACCGTGCGGCTAAGGAGGCAGCTAAAAAACTACATGGGGGCCTGCGAAAATTAAACAAACTATGCACTGACATATGTGACCTGGTCAGGATGGTTGAAGAAGTCTAGAAACGGAGGTAACCACTCTGAAGAATCAGGGGCCTGCTCACGAGACATACCTGGTAGAGGTCAGGATAAAGATGGAGGAGCAGGAAAATCGACAGCACAGGACCAATCTCCGTCTGCTACGTATTCCGGAAGGGGTTGAGGGAGAGGACCCAAGACGCTACATTGTGAACTTGTTACGCGAAACCTTCCCGGCACAAGCAAATTGGAACTGGAACTGTGAAGCCCAGCGTGTGCATCACTTCCCCTTCAACCTTAAGCAGAACCGAAATGTTGGCAGCTCTTTCGGGGAAAAGCCGTGCCTCTAAAAAACTACAGGGGGGCCTGCGAAAATGAAACAAACTATGCACTGACATAAGTGACCGGGTCAGCATGGTTGAAGGATGTACAGAGAGTTTAGAAACTGAGGTAACCACTCTGAAGAATCAGGGGTCTGCTCACAAGGCATGCCTGGCAGAGGTCAGGATAAAGATGGAGGAGCAGGAAAATCAACAGCGCAGAAACAATCTCCATCTGCTAGGTATTCCGGAATGGGTCGAGGGAGAGGACCCAAGATGCTACATTGTGAACGCAAAACCTTCCCGGCACAAGCAAATTGGAATTGGGACTGTGAAGTCCAGCGTAAGCATCACTTCCCTTCAACCTTAAGCAGAACCGAAATGTCGGCAGCTCTTCCAGGGAAAAGCCTAGAACTTTTTTAGCATTTTTTGGAAACTTCCTCCTTAGGCAATTTGTGTACGATCAGGCCTGTCCGAATTCACCAAAGGGGGGCAATGGTGTGATGTTCTTTGCCAAACCCGATGTTTGCCATACAATGGTAGAGCGTAGGTGGCATCTGCGCCAATTAATCACCCCATTTCAACAATTAGGTGCCCAAGTGTTTTTAATGAACCCTGCCAGACTAAAAGTTATTCTGAACAGATCCACGTGGGTCTTTATGTCCAAGGTTAAAGTAGGGGAATATTTGGGGGAAGTTACGGCAAAAAAGGGGGGCAAATAAGGTCCTGCAGGATCTTTACCAAGATATGGGCAGTATGATATATTAGAGAAGCCACTCTTGTTAATAACATAGTTGCCCCTACTCATATTTGTACTATGGGGACGGTCCCTGCAGACTATGATCCTTGGGGCTACTAGGTTCTGGGCGACCGTTCCCCTGAGGGATAAATTTATATTATACAAAAGTCCAAAGACGATAAGTATTACACATTATTTTAAGGCGCAGCTTTGCGGCATGGGATCCCAACTGACAACCATCATTCAGGGTGCACCTGATTGCTCAATCTTTGGGGGAGTGTGTCAAGGGTGGCAATAGAGGAGGTCACAATATGGTGGTGGGGCAGGGCACATTACTGGAACATGTGGTAATGCTTGGTGTAACTAAAGAAGGGAAAAAAACAAAGTATAGAAATAGTAAAAAGAAAAAATGCATACAAAAAAATCAAAAGAGTTTTTCCCAGGATGCTATGGATGTTTAAAATATAAGATGTATTCTCAAGATAAGTGCAAATATATTAAATAACATGAATAATCAAGGCTCTTTAAAAATTGTATCTGTTAATGTTTGTGGGTTAAAGGATGCCCTGAAATGACAGAAGGAAGCTTAGGGTCTACACTCACTGGGTGCTGAAGTAATTACCCTTCAGGAAACGCATATAGAGGGATCCAAGAAACAATGACTGAACTACCTGGGGTATAGGGTGATTGGTGGTACCTCACAGAGTGCAAAGACAAACACCCACTGACCTTTAGTAGGGTGAAAACCGATCCTCTTGGTAGGTGGGTTATTGCAGAATGTCATCTTCCCCCTAACTCAAGATTGACACTCTGCTCTATATATGGGAGCAACTTTGACGACTCAGGGGTTATCAATTGGATCTTGGGAGAACTTGCTTATTGGCCGCAACCACTTGTAATTTCTGGGGATCTAAACATCAATCTACCTAGTAACTGGGAAGCAACTGATCAATGGTCCTATACAGGTTGAAAGCCTAATGTCTACCAGGCCCTACTTAATTTAATACAAATTCATGGGCTCAGCAATGTCTGGGCCGCGTTAAAACTGACTCATCCGGGGTATACATATTTTTCAGCTCCGCACCTTTCCCTTGCTCGACTAGATTATTTTTTTGTCTCCTCACCACTACTCCAAAACTGTTCCATCGAAATCGCCCCACATTTTATGTCGGACCACAATCCTCTCATCCTTAACAGTAGGGGGCTGGGTCATAGGAAAGAAATCCCAAGCTGGAACTTTGAAAAAGCCTTACTGTATGATGAAGAATATCGACTCCAGATGCAGGGGTGGATCAAAGAGTTTCTGGAGATTGATATAGGGTCTGCAGCAGTCAAACCTGTATGGGACGCCATGAAGGCAGGTATCCGAGGGGAGACCCTGCGGCACTCAGTGAGGAAGAACCAAAAAACTAAAGGACTACTAGTAAGGGCACAAGACAAGATGAAAAGGGCAGAGGAAAAACTAATTTTAGCAGTCCAGATGGGGGGTGAAATTGAGACTGCTCAACTAGAAGTAATAGCCAGTAAGGCAGAAATAGGATCCATCTTTGCAGAGAAAACCTCCATGAAATGGGCTTCTGCTGGGGAAAAAACTATATGAATGTGGGGATAACATTGGCCACCAACTTGCCCTCAGTATTAGACAACAGATGTCCGCCAGTGAAATTCCATCAATTCAACTTAGCTCTGGTGAGATTACAAAAGATGCAAATAAGATCCGCAAGGCATTCTGTGAGTTTTACCAAAATTTGTATTCTGATGATAAGGTGGGGCCTCTAGAATCAAGAGAAAATGAAAGAATAGAATATTTGGACCAAATCACTCTAGCGGCGCTTAGCTCTAAGGATTATGATCACCTTCAGGAAACATCCCGGATGGGACGAGATATCTAAAACTCTTGCAAGCCTTCCAGACGGGAAAGCTGCTGTCCCGATCATATACCGATTGAGTTTTATAAAATATTCTCTTCCCAAATAAATACCCTCTTCACTTTACTGGTAGCTTCTATTTTCAATGGCGCTCCTCCACCAGATTCTTGGTCCAATGCCAAAATAGTGATATTCCATAAGAAGTATAAATCTCCTCTTGAGATGGGTTCATACCGGCCAATAACGTTAATTAACTGTGACTCTAAGATATATGCCAAAATATTCGCATTGAAATTATCTTTGAGAATAGAGTCCTTGGTTTCTCAGTGGCAACACGGGTTTATCCCTAAAAAAAGTACGTCAGAACATATCCGTAGGGCCATTACCCTCTTGGATGCAGCTCAGGTAGCAGGAGACCAGGTCTTATTAATTTTACTTGGAGAAGCGTTTGATCGGGTCTCCTGGTCATTCCTCTGGGCAGTCATGAGGAAAATGCGCTTTGGGCCTAAGGCAATATCAGCTATACAAGCTCTTTACAGTAATCCGACAGCTAATGTAACAATTAATGGGACCCTGACGGAACAGATTTAAATTTCACTGGGAACCCGCCAAGGTTGTCCATGCTCACCCCTGCTCTTCGCTCTTTATATGGATCCTTTTATTAAAGCGATTGAGAAAAATCCATCTATTCGAGCTATGAGCAGTTTTGGACTAGATACTAAGATTATGCCCTATGCCGATGACCTGGCGGTAGTAACTCCTGACCCCTGAAGCACCATAAAAGCCCTGGAACAAGAGGCCAGGAAGTTTGGGAAAGTCTCAGGCTTTGCTCTCAATCAAGGCAAAACCCAGATCATTATTAACAATCATATTGACTGGTCAGATTGCCTGGTGGTTCAGACTGCAAAATATCTTGGGTCATTTCAACTGCCTACCGACCTGATAGTAGAGGGAAATCTGACCCCACTAGCCATAAAGACCGAACGGGAGCTTAAAATTATTAATAACCTACGTCTTACTATGGTTAGGGAGATGTAATGTTATTAAAATGTCCTATTCTCCCAAAGTCCTATTTTTCTTTAGGGCCATCCTTTTAGAAATGGCTAAAATAATACTACAGAAATTCGATCAAATTTTCTCTGAATTTATTTGTGCATACTCTCGACCAAGCCGCTCCTTTAAACTACTTTGCCTTCCTCGACAAAGAGGCAGGTGGTCGCTACCAACTTTTAAACTTTACTACTGGGCCTCTGTTTGCAATATAGTGCAGAGCTGATTCAAGATCATTCATATATTCCCACATAAGGTGTACCGTCACTTTATTATTTGCTTTTAGGAGTAGATACCTCCGGATGCCTCCGGAGGCAGCTCGTTTTTGGCTACTACAAACGGTTAGGTTTAGGACCTTAATGAGCGCCTATAAGGTTTTCTTCAACATTCATAAAACTCTTGGGCTTGGTAATCTGAATTACTATTCCCCTCTCAATAATAACCCTAACCTACCAGCAATTATCCGGGCCTCTTACCTGCGTAAATGGCATCAAGCAGTAATATTAATAATGGGTGACCTAATCACTGCTGAAGGCATAAAATCATACTAAGCACTTAAAATTGATTTTCATCTGAGCGAACTGGAGCCATTTTTATGTATGGCCATAAAAGACTTCTTGACCCGTAAAACTGTGGGGGCTGCTGGGTTTTCCAAAGCTGCTCTTATCGACAAACTAAGAAGTCCAACCTTACCCAGGATTGGATACTTATATGATATACTAGTCAGCTTAATGCCTGATGATATGCTCACCACTGCTAACATTTGGCAAAAGAAATTGAATATTTCTTTTAACACTTTTAATCAGGCTGTGCAATCAGCTAAGAGCGATTTACTTTCCGCTAAATTACAGGCACAATTTTATAAAACTGCATTTTTTTATACATCACACCTAGTAGAGTTGCCAAGTGGGGAACGGGAGCTGGAACGCTATGTCCCAGATGCTTGGAGTTTAGCGCAGACTCGATACATATGTTTGCTACTTGTCCCCAAGTTACGCCCCTACTGGGTCAGATACCAGACTTCTTTAATAGAGTTTTGTCTCAGGAACTCTAGTTAACTCCCATGATTAATCTATTAGGTATACAAGATAAGATTAGTAAGAAAAATGGAGGGGCACTTATTTTTGTTGCTATGACAATACTAGGCTTTTGCATAGCTTCTTCTTGGAAGGACCCTAACCCTCCATTATTTTCTCATTGGTTAGCGTGACTGACTTCTACTTGGCACATGGAAAAGGCCATTATCTCCAAAAAGGGAAACCAAGGAAAAAAGAAGGCTCTTGTTATCTGGCAACCTCTATTTGCTTGGCTCAGCTAGATTGATACAATAGAGTGTTTCTGAAACAAAAATAATAACCCACATCTGTACTCTAGGTAGAATATATAATTATGATGAATCTAGAAATACAGATGGTACTTAAGTTTCAGAATTATAAGCACAAATGCTGGAATAATGCTATTTTTTGTTTTAATAACCTTTGAGATATTAGACATTGTATAGCTGTATTAGACTACTCGCCACCATGAACATACACTGATGGGGTTTTTTTTGTCACGGGGGTGGGAGGTTGGGTGGGTCTTATTTAAAATGGCTTTGCCTTCTCTGTATTATGACTTTTTGTATTTTCAATTAAAAAAAAGAAAAAAAGAGAAAGAAGACTGTTCAATAAACCCTTTTTATTGACACGACTGTCTCTCTATTTCTGTGCAGCTCTGTAGGAACAAAGCATGCAAGATTGACTAAGTGAAATAGTTATCTATTGTTTCCACGACTCTGAAGATATTATTCTGACTCTAAGGGAAACTAAGTTGTCATGTTTATGACGTTGTCAGAGACTAATCCCTTCTTGTTTATTCGAGAACGTTTCTAGTGACCTCTGAGTTAGCTGGCACACACAATTAAGTTTAATGTACTCGATAGAGACATACTGACCTCAGTCCTATGTCAAATCTATAGTGTATATTATTCCAATGCACAGAGCCTATTAGGGATATAGGAACTACACTACATGGCGCCCAATGGTTTGGTAAGGCACTAATTTAACACTAGATACTGAAGTAACTCAGTCGTGCTTTTCTCAGAGACCCCCTACTCATAATACTACAATAGACATATGGAGTGGGTAAGGGATAATATCCGCCATAGCTGAGTAGGACGAAAAATCCTATGTATTCGTTTTTGTTGAAGGATACAGTGTTCCAAAGTATTGTGCACCTTATCTTAGTTTCCTTGAATCTTGCTCTGCAAACTTTCAGTGAAATGGCTGACGAGGATAACGCCTCGCCTACAGCTGTAGGCAGAAATGCCGTACCAGTTTTTAACTTTACAGGTCTCCAAAAAATAGATGAGAATGCTATAATCATTCATCCAAATTAAAGGAAAGCCATCACTATAAAACTTATCAAACATGGCCTAACATCAAGAGATGGTAGGGAAATTTTTGTGATAGAGGCACATGAATATCACCAGACAGGGTATTCTATTCATGTATAGTCTTCCCTGAAGCAAATCCAGTAACTAAAATGTTCCACTTCTACAAAGAAGATGATCCACCAAATAAATATATTCCTTTCGAGGATATTGAAATTTCACTTGCATACCAAGAGCATGAGCTCTGGTTTAACGGTGCCCTAAAACATTTAAATCACATTACCAGGCTCGGTCCACTAGATAGACAAGGAGCAACATGGCCGGTTTTCGCCGGCTATACACCACACCCTGACATTAACGACATGTCTGATGTAGAGTTACTAACTCAACTCAAAGAGTTAATCACAATCTACAGACAATTGGTACAAGATGTCATGAGGACTCTTACAGTCCAACCTACAATAGTTATTCCACAATAAACCTCTCACCAGGGGAATACACAAAAAATTACACTGCAGACTTTACATGCAGTCATGTATAAATTACCTACAAAACGTGAATAAATTCCATTCTGAATAGCTAAAATAATTACTCAGATCGAAGCGATATTTCCTAATACTAGCCCTCATGAAAAACATAGAATTCTAACAATCTGTTTACCGATGGAGATCACACCACATCTGGAGGACTGCATCACTTGGGGTACAGTCTTCGCTGCAATCTACACTAAAAAACATGGTGTTGTGTCCATGGCGGTAATACCGGATGTCCTGAAACAAATTTCAAAATGAATTCGGGGCAGAACCTGCTCTAAATTTAGGTATGAAATTACTGAAAAATGTTAACCAGGTCACATCAATAATATTATCAAATATTAAAGGAGAAGCAGCATCAGTGGCGATCCGCCAAAAATTAAGGGAATTTGACGTAACTGAACAACCACAAGAACTAGCCAGAATAATTGAAAAATCCTATGAAGAATTAGGCAGAGACAGTTTGGGTGGGAAACCAGTGAAACCACAACTGTCTGAAAAGGTCTTTACTAAAAACACTCCTACCTCTTCTAAAAAGAAGTGGGAGAATAGCAAACAAACTGCGCCTCTCACGAGGCCGGGTCACCACCCTGCTCCCACGCCTGCCGCTGCTGACACCTGCCTCCTGCCTGCCTCCTGACTGCTGTAGAGCGACCCAGCCACCGCTGGGCCGCCCGGATCTCCCCCGCCTCCCACGCTTGACCCAGGGACACCGCCTGCCGCCCAGAGGTTCCCGCCGCTGCCCCCCTGCGGCTCCGCCCACCACCAGCCCATTGGAAGGCCCGCTCCCGCCACCCAGCTGACCCGCCCACCCGGCTCCTTACTTAAGGGGTCCGCGGGGTCAGCCAGGGAGTGACCACTGCGCCTCTCACGAGGCCGGGTCACCCCCCTGCTCCCACGCCTGCCGCTGCTGACACCTGCCTCCTGCCTGCCTCCTGACTGCTGTAGAGCGACCCAGCCGCCGCTGGGCCGCCCGGATCTCCCCCGCCTCCCACGCTTGACCCAGGGACACCGCCTGCCGCCCAGAGGTTCCCGCCGCTGCCCCCCTGCGGCCCCGCCCACCACCAGCCCATTGGACGGCCCGCTCCCGCCACCCAGCTGACCCGCCCACCCGGCTCCTTACTTATGACGCCCCCAGAGCGACCGCGCAGCGGACGCACGCAGCGGGAGCACCGATTGAGCGCCGAAGGTGCGCCAAAGGTAAGCCCGTCTGCGCCCGTCCGCGCCTGGACCGCGCCCAGTGCCAAGACCCCTGGCCCCCACCGACGGAAGCCGACCCGACGGACCTACGACGCCGCCGAACTCAATGCACTCAACACCGGCCGAACCTCGGGCTGCTACCGAGCCACACCGAGACGCACCCACGGACCCTTCAGCTGCCACTCCTGCAAGTTCACCTGCAACCGGACCCACGCCACACCAGCACCCACCAAGCCGAACTCCAGCAGCACCCACCTGAAGTGCATCCTGCTCAACACCCGCTTCGTCCACAGACACGCCGTCGAGCTCTGGAACCTACTCGACACCACAGCCCCTGACGTCGCCTTCCTCACGGAAACCTGGATGAACGCCTCCTCAGCGCCCGACATCGCCATCGCCATCCCGGACGGCTACAAGATCATCCGGAGGGACCGCATCAACCAGACAGGAGGAGGCATCGCCATCATCCACAGGAACACCATCCGCATCACGACCGACACCGAAGATACCCTCGCACCCGCCGAACACCTGCACTTCCAGATCCACGTCAACCCCAAGACCACCCTCAGAGGCACCCTCATCTACAGACCCCCGGGACCACGCACACAATTCAGCGAAGACATCGCCGACTTCATCAGCCCACACGCCCTCCCCTCCGCCGACTACATCCTCCTCGGGGACCTCAACTTCCACCTGGAGAACAACAACGACCGCAACACCACCACCCTGCTGGACAACCTCTCCAACCTCGGACTCAAGCAACTGGTGACCACCCCCACCCACTACGCTGGACACACGCTCGACCCGGTCTTCTCTTCCAGCAAGGACATCGCCTTCAGCCACGCCACGGGACTCCACTGGATGGACCACAGCTGCGTCCACTTCAGCTTCAGAAGGACCACGTTCCACCATCACCAGCAACAGGTTCCCCGCAGAAGCTGGAACAAGATCACTGCAGACCAGCTCGCCGTTTCCCTGAGCAAGAACCCTCCCACCAGCACAACGAACCCCAGCCAAGCGGCCATCAACCTCACGAAATGGATCAGCGTCTGCGCAGACGACCTCGCCCCTTTGAAGACCCCGCCGAGCAGACCCGGCAGCAAGAAAGCCCCATGGTTTAACGACGAACTCAAGAGCTCCAAGAAGAACTGCAGAGCACTCGAGAAAACCTGGTGCAGAGACCCAACACCGGACAACATGACTGCCCTCAAGCTCGCCACCCGAAAACACCACCAACTGATCCACGCCACCAAGAAAACAGCATTCAAGGATAGACTGGAGAACAACGCACACAACAGCAAGGAACTCTTCAACATCGTGAAAGAGCTCTCCAACCCCAACGCCGGAAACAACGACATCACCCCTTTGCAAGACCTCTGCAACTCCCTCGCCTCCTACTTCCACAACAAGATCGCGGACATACACAACAGCTTCAGCACTCAACCGATGCACGCCACGACCAAACCACCGCCCCCCACAACCACCCTCCGCGCCTGGACCCCGATCAGCACCGAAGACACCATCCACACGATGAACTCCATCCACCCCGGTTCTCCGACAGACCCCTGCCCTCACCACGTCTTCAACAAGGCCGACTCTGTCATCGCACCCCACCTGCGGAACATCATCAACACCTCCTTCGACACCGCGACCTTCCCGGAGAGCTGGAAGCACGCCGAACTCAGCGCCCTACTTAAGAAGCCATCAGCCGACCCCACCGACCTCAAGAACTACTGCCCCATCTCGCTGCTCCCTTTTCCTGCAAAAGTCATCGAGAAGACCGTCAACAAGCAACTGGCCGCCTTCCTCGAGACGAACGGCTACCTCGACCTCTCGCAGTCTGGCTTCCGGGCCAACCACAGCACCGAGACCGCCCTGATCGCAGCTACCGATGACATCCGAGCCCTGCTCGACAACGGAGAAACAGCGGCCCTCATCCTCCTGGACCTATCCGCGGCCTTCGACACTGTCTGCCACCGTACCCTAGTACAGCGCCTCAGCAACGTCGGAATCCAGGAGAAGGCACTGGAGTGGATCATCTCCTTCCTCGCCGGAAGGACACAGAGAGTCCACCTCCCCCCGTTCAGATCGGAGGCCACCGAAGTTATCTGCGGCGTCCCTCAAGGCTCCTTGCTCAGCCCAACACTCTTCAACGTCTACATGAGCCCCCTCGCAGCCATCGCACGCCAGCACAACCTCAACATCATCTCCTACGCCGACGACACCCAGCTGATCCTCTCCCTCACCAACGACCCCGCCACCGCCAGAGCCAACCTGCACGAAGGGATGACTGACGTAGCCAATTGGATGTCGAGCAGCCGCCTGAAACTGAACTCGGACAAGACGGAAGTCCTCATCCTGGGATCATCAACCTCCGCCTGGGACGACTCCTGGTGGCCCCCCGCCCTGGGCAGCGCACCCAAACCCACAGACCACGCACGCAACCTGGGCTTCATCCTGGACTCCTCCCTCTCCATGACCAGACAAGTCAACGCCGTCTCCTCGTCGTGCTTCAACATCCTGCGCATGCTACGTAAGATCTTCCGATGGATCCCCAACGAGACCAGGAAGACGGTCACCCAAGCCTCGTCACCAGCCGTCTGGACTACGGAAACTCCCTCTACGCCGGAACCACCGCCAAACTCCAGAAGAGACTCCAGCGGATCCAGAACACCTCTTCACGACTCATCCTGGACATCCCCCGCCGCAGCCACATCTCCGGACACCTGAGAGACCTGCACTGGCTCCCGGTCAACAAGAGAATCACCTTCCGGCTCCTCACCCACGCACACAAAGCCCTTCACAACCAAGGCCCAGGATACCTCAACAGTCGCCTCAACTTCTACGCTCCCAAACGCCAGCTTCGATCGACCAGCCACGACCTCGCCGCCGTCCCCCGCATCCGAAGAGCCACCACGGGAGGAAGGTCCTTCTCCTACCTGGCCGCCAAGACTTGGAACTCCCTCCCGACCCACCTCCGCCTGACCCAAGACCACCTGGCCTTCAGGAAGCAGCTCAAGACCTGGCTGTTCGAGCAGTAGCAGACCCCCCCCCCCAGCGCCTTGAGACCCCCCGGGTGAGTAGTGCGCTATACAAATGACTTGATTGATTGATTGATTGATTGATTGATTGATTGAAACTTCAAAAGAAAAGCGTTCTCATTCCCGAGGTAGGTCTCCTCAAAAGGAGCCCTCTGAAAAGAGGTACAACCTCAGGAATAGGGATAAGTTGAGAAAACCTGATAGATATCAAGATCCTGATACCCAGTCCTCTCGTACCTTTCAGACTTCATCACAGAAATCTGAAAGAAGAGGACGGTCAGAAAACAAGGAAGAACGTGTGAAGTCCAAAGACGATCAACACGTTCTAAAAAAGAAAAAACCTCCTTTCACCAAAAAAAAGGTAGCAGGTCCGAAAATCAGACATGCCGAGGATCTTGAGGACACAACTCAAGAATGGAGATTGGGCTCAGGCAATGTTGGACAGCGCAGCAGAAGTAACAATAGCTCACCAGAACCTGAAGGGACTTCTGGAGACAGTGGACTTGAATGAAGACCTTGAAGTTGGAACTGCAAATACAAGGGTTAGTTCTCCACATAGGTAATATGAAATAACACTCCAGATGGAGGGAGACATACCAAGAAAAGTGAAAGCACTCTTTTGGTTGCGACTTTCTAAGGGTTATGACATACTTCTAGCAGAAAAAGACTGGCCTACGGAATTTGTCAAGGAGTGCCCACATGGGGTAAACATTATTAACCCAGCCTTCTCTAATCATATTCCAATTCATTTAAAGTATACGTATGCCAGGAAATGGGCAGTTTCCCAAGCCCCAGCATTATAAAAAAAATCATGTAGGATGGGATGAGGATTCTCCTCACCATAAAATCCAGTTGAAAAGTCAACCAACAGGGCAAAGGCAGTACCCAGTTAAGCAAGAAGCTAAAAAGCAGGTCAGGGAGATCTCAGATTAACTTGAATATCAAGGGGTGATTGAAACATGAACCTCATCAATGAACAATCCTTTGTTTCCTGTATCCAAACCAGACAATACATATCGTCTAGAATTGGATTACAGACATCTAAACTCTTGTTGCAAAACATTTGCAGTGCAAAATGCACACAATTCAGCATTAATGATTAACATTGTGTGTAAAAACTATAAAACCACATTAGATATTTCTAGTGGTTTCTTTTGTCAAAATATTTCAACAGGAAGTAGGTATTTGACCGCTTTCTCAATAATGGGAACACAGCGTCAATTCTGTTGTCTCCCTCAGGGATTCAAGAATAGTCCAGGGTTATTTTTAGCAAGGGTAACAGAGTTACAACAAACTTATGATGACAAGGCATTGTCATATGTCGATGATATCTACATTACAGATGACCTGGATAGGCACTTGAATAGGCTGAACACAATTATACTTGGCTTTGCCTCTGAGGGGTATAAATTAAATTCTAAGAAATCAAGAAATGCCCATCTCACCGTCTTAGTTCTAGCATACAAACTATCAAGTGAAGGCAAAAGCCTGGCAGCCAAATTTTTAGAAAAGTGTGCGCTGCTCCAACTCCAAAAATGCTGAAAAACTTAGAGTCAATTCTAGGCTTCCTAAATTTTGGAAGAACTGACATTTTAAACTACACAGAAAGGCTAAAACCTTTCTACAAATTAATAAAACCTGATTTTAAAACAGTAAATTGGACACAAAAACTCACAGAAATTTTGCGTTCACTCCAAACAGACATGTTAACAACAAAACATTTACCAACACGCGTAAACGTACGCAACTTAGTGATCGGAATCATTCTGGATCAATGCGGATTCACCTACTTAACTTTTAATGAAGGTGAAAAAAACCAATAGCATACAAATCACATTTGTACACACAAGCAGAAATGAAATTCACTTCTACAGAAAAAATTCTGACAGCTGTTCAAACCGCTGTAGCAAGAGAAAGAGCTCTAGCACAAGAGAAATGCATTATAGTCGTAACTCCTGTACCTGCTTTAGAGGCAGTGACAACAGTGAGCATTCCAAATGCTAAAGCTTCACATCCGAGATAGATACAATGGGTTAATTCTTTTACTGCAACAGATGTTGAATATGTTTCTGATCCTTATTTGAAAACACAAGCATTTCTACAATACAAACAAGAATGTCCTCTGTCTACACAACCCGCTATGGAGGGTAAATAAGCCTATAGTGCTGCATGCGCAATCATTAAAGGTCATATGTGCGATGGCAAATTTAGACCTATGGTCACAAAAACGCAATCTCTAGGAGATTGTACAGCTCAGCGAGCTGAACTACAAGCATTCAAAATGGCACTTGAGAATACGGATGGCGACTTCCCCAAACTCATAGTGTGCGATTCATTCTATTGTGTTCAGTCATATAATGAATATTTACAGAATTGGAATCAAAACAGTTTCAAAGATGCAAAAGGTGGCACAATCAAGCATAAAACGCTTTGGGAACAAGTAGTTTAGTTACAAGAAGGACTACAAAACACTCATGTGATACACAAGTCATCAACGTGATCACGCTGAAATGAATTCATTGACTGATGAAGCCGCGAAGGAGGCTGTGCAATCGGCTTCCGTATCTGCAACCACTCATTCAAAAACAAAAATAGACAGTGAAATAATGCTGGCTGTCAATGCTACATGTAAAGGCAGTGGTGAAGTGTTACCTAAAGGGTTTCCACTCAAATACTCATATATAACTGATACAAACAATGATCTGTTTGCTCGAATCCCTGGAGTAGGGGATAGGGTAATTCCAAACATGGAACATAGATTAGGACTTAACGTAGCAGCACATGAAGGGCTCGCCTCTGCTCATGCAGGTGTTTCCGCCACAGTATCATTATTAAAACAGAGCTATTGGTGACCAAGCATTAGGAAACAAACCCGGAACTATGTGTTGGATTGTGAAATATGTCAAAAGATGAAAGTCTATAGTGAGAAACTCCCTGCGCAGACGTCCCTGTTAATCTAAGATAAACCATTAGCGTGTGTTTATCTCAACCACTGCGGTCTCTTACAAAGGGATCGTAACTATAAATATATAATGGTCGCAATGGATTCATGTTCAAGGTTCATTTGGATGTGGCCTCAGTGCCCGGCTGACTCTTGAACTGTTATAAAAGATTTGCGAGTCTTTATCGGCACATAGCAATTGGCACACTACATTCTGACCAGGGTCCTACATTTAGCTCTCAAGCTTACAAATAAGCCATGGCCAGTTTGGGCATTGCATTGTGGTATTCTAGTCCATTCCATCCTGAGGGAAATTCGGTTGTGGAGAGAAAAAAACGGGACATAAAGCAATCTATAACAGCTAGGGTATTAGGTTCGGGTGACGGGTGGGTCAAACATTTAATAAGTGTCCAACATAGTCTTAACAAATTGCCAAGAAGTTCTCTAGGGGGTATCATTCCGTAAGAGGTCCTTTTTGGGACAAGGATGTTGGTCTCCGACCTTGATTGTCACAAATCAGTGGTGGAACTAAAGAATTTTGATATCAAAGATCGTTTGGCTGTTTTACAGGACTTAAATGAACTAAGAATGAAACAAAGCATTGTGTTGCTGAAGCCAGCCACCACTGGGGAATAACCAACCGTCCCAGCAAGGCCTGTCCAGATCCCAAAGCTTGGGGATCTAGTCAGAGAAGATCGCGGACAAGAAGGAATTTGGTTATTCTTACAGACAACCAGTACCTGTCCTAGCAATCCACGGATCAAGAACAGTTTTGCTGCCGCCCCTTGCTGGTAAAAAGGAGAACAGGTTCGTGTCTATTGACCTGATCACACCACACTATGTGGCCGATATTAAGCAGTAGGCCAAGTGGGCTCCAACCAAGTGGCAGACGCACTCCTCTAGCTACTCTCCAAGAGGTTCAAACTGAGAGACTCATCACCGTTGAAGAATCTGTAGTGAGAAAAGAAGGACTATGCAACAAAGCCATGGAACTCGGCCCTCTTGAGACTCAAATAACAGTTTGTCAAGAAACACCTGTCTACAATGAAGTAACAAGTGATCACGTGGTTCCAGTGATTTCAACTAATCCTGATGCAATTCCTACAATTGATAGAACTGCCTCTGGCTATTTCATTAACTTTGATACGTTTTCTGAGGATCACAGCAAACCTGAACCGACGCCAGTAAATAGAACTTTCAAAGAACAAGCAACTGACTTTTTTCATCACCTGGAAAAGACTTATCTGGTTTCACCATGGACTGAACTTTGGATTGTGTTGGGAATATTTTTTCTTCTACTTTGGTTAGCTCTGGTAATGGTTGATAAATGGAAGATATGTCAAAATGTACACAGCAAGTAAGAACGTCAACTTACTCCTCAAGCCACACAAATCATCCCACAGTGAACAAAGAGACTTGTCAGCAGTGAACATCACAGCCGTTCCTATACCTGATGGTATAGCTTGGGCCAAAACAGAATATTATATTTTTGGCCCGTCGGAGCTGTTGAAGATTCCACACCAATTTAAGATTTCATTAAGTGACTTTGTTACATCTAGTACCTTTTCTGATGACTGGGACTTCGAGATTGTTAGTAATATGATGTCAGACTTAGAAATGTCTGCAGTTGTCACAAATCATGAATATTTAGAAGGTTCTTCAGACTATGAACACATGTGTTGTGATAATTTTTTGCACAAATCTGCAAGTCAGAGAAATTTATATATGTATAACCAATGGGAACATTGTCCTACACCACAAAAGGGTAGCTCAAAAACATTTGCTATGAAATTTCCATACTTTTCAGGGTTCAATGTATCCAATCCAGAAGCATTTTACTTTAGAAATAGGAACAAAACAGGAAGGAAAAGTATGTTGACCAATACCAAACAGATTTATTCTGCTGCCTTTTATGCCCAACTGTCTAGACTAGGTTTCGACTTTTGGAAAGACAACATTGAGACAAAAACTGTCGGGGTATAAAAGATTGGCAAGTGCAGGGGTTATATGCTATGTTTAGAGCCTGTATCATCCCTGAGCAAATTATGTTTTTGAATGACACTGTCCAACATACGTCTTGCCTTGGGTTAGCCAAGATCAAAGACATGAACGATCAGTCCATACCTATGCCTACACCTGAGAGTGAGAACACTTGAGAAGGGTATATCAACCTACATACTATTTTGCTTCACAACAGAACAGATCCAGATTGGAAAAAATGGTTAATCTGGCCCACAGACACAAACAACTGTCAAGATAGATTCCTGAATAAAACACAAGGGTTCAAAATCAATAGGCCAGATATGTTCAAAGACAACATACTGGAATAGTAACAACATACAGTGTAGGGAAGCTCTGCCTTGATTGGCTACAAGGACCAAGAAAACCGCATCAAAAACGTTTCATATATGCCGGTATATATGCTGCGTATAACGAAATACTGAAGATTACACAAGCAGAGACTGCTGAACGAATACGAGTAATTGATTGTATTAATTTAGAGAAATCTCTCTCTGTAGTTGACAATGGGTTAACGACTCTGTCGTCCAGGATATATTCATTGGATAGCATAGTATCTTCTGCCATAGACACATGGAAAAGGATTTGGTCATGCTGCAACATGGTTAGTCGCAACTACGTTTTATCATGCTATTAGGCTAGAGGTTACAAAAGCTTTGTTTAGGTTATGTGCCTTGGTGTTTAATCAATACTACTTCACTGTTTTCAGAATTCAATCTCACTGAAAAACAGATTAAATTGGCACAAAGGGGAGCAGACTATATGGTGGTGAGCATTGAAAAACTGGAAAGATTGCCATTTACGGTAGCAGAAAAAACAGCTACTGAATCGATAATACATGGAACAATCACTCTGCCTGTTATAATTTTTCATTTTCAGTATTGCCTAAAACACATACCAGCAGGCACATATGAACAGTTGGGTAAAGAATACATCAAGGGATCCTGGGAATTACCATACACACACAGATGTTGGAGTGGGGGAAGGGAAGTGTTTCTTAGTGGTAATAACTGTGAAAACACACTAAGTGGTTCTTTCCTTTGTCAGGGTATAAACTTACACAGGGCCTGCGATGGTTCTTCTAACAATTTATCCTGTCACCTTCAAGGTTCACCAGCTGCGGTGATCGATCCAATTTTCGGACAACTTTCAAATGGAAGTTATCTCATGTTGAAGGATCACAGCTGCTCTCGTATTCGTTCTGCAGTCTCTGCTTGCGTAATCTTCAATGCTTCATTATAAGCAGCATAGATACCAGCATATATAAAACGTTTCTGAAGCGGTTTTCTTGGTCCTAGCAAGAATTCTCTAAGATCTGCGCCATCTTTAAGTAAAGATAAGTGTTGCTTTACATCCTTAAGTGTAGATCTCTGAGGCCAATCAAGGAAAAGCTTCCCTACACTGTATGTTGTTACTATTCCAGGATGCTGTCTTTGAAAATATCTTGGGTCTGGCTAGTGAATGTGAAATCCTGTGTTTTGTTCAGGAATCTTTTTTGACAGGGTGTGTTTGTGGGCCAGATCAACCATTTTTTCCAATCTGGATTTGTTCTGTTGGGAAGCAAAATAGTATGTACGTCGACCTCCCCCTCTTAAGTGTTATTGCTCTCAGGTGTAGTTTTAGGTATGGAAGGATTGTTCAGGTTTTTTATCTTGGCTAACCCAAGACAAGACGTCTGATAGACAGTGTCATTCAAAAACATAATTTGCTCAGGGATGGTGCAGGCTCAAAATAAGGCTTCTATCCCCCGTACTTGCCAATCTTTTGTACCCCAGACAGTTTTTGTCTCAATGTTGTCTTTCCAAAAGTCGAAACCTAGTTTAGACAGTTGGGCATAAAAGACTGCAGAATAGATCTGTTTTGTAGTGGTCAACATAATTTTCATTCCTGTTTTGTTTACATTATTTTTAAAGTAAAATGATTCAGGATTGTATACATTGAACCCTGAAAAGTACGATAACTTATTGGCAACAGTTTTTGAGCTACTCTTTGGTGGCGTAGGACAATGTTACCATTGGTTAAACATTAATACATTTCTAGGCATTGTTGATTTGTGCAAAAAATGGGGACCATAATATAACAATATATTTGTTCATAGTCTGATGAACCTTCAGGTTCTCTGGGATCCTCAGAAAACGTATAAAAGTTAATGAAGTAGCCAGAGGCAGTTCTGGTAATTGTTGGGATTGCATCAGAATTCGTTGAAATTGCTGGAACCACTTGATCACTTGTCACTTCGTTGTAGACAGGTGTTGCTTGACGAACTGTTATTTGGGTTTCAAGAGGTACAAGTTCCATAACTTTATTGCTTAGTCCTTCATTTCACACTGCAGATTCCTCAAAGGTGATGAGTCTCTCAGTTTGAACCTCTTGGCTAGCAGACAGATTAGGGTGTCTGCTACTTGGTCGGAGTCCACTTTGTTTACTGCTTAGTATTGGCCACATGGTGTGGTTTGACCAGGTCGATGGACACAAACCTGTTCTCCATTTTACCAGCAAGGGGCGGCAGTAATACTGTTCTTGATCAGTGGATTGCTAGGACAGGTACTGGTTGTCTGAAAGAAGGCACAAATTCCTTCTTGTCCACAATCTTTTCTCTGAGTAGATCCCCAAGCTTTGGGATCCAGACATGCCTTGCTGGGATGGTCGGTCTTTCTTCCGTGGTGGTTGGCTTCAGTAACACATTGCTTTGTTTCGTTCTTATTTCATTTAAGTCCTGTAAAAGAGGCAAACGGTCTTTGATATCAAATGGTTTTTGGTCTACCACTGAAGTCGAGCAATCTAGGTCCGCTACTAACATTCTTGTTCCAAAAAGGACTTCATATGGAGTGATACCCCCTAGAGAACTTCTTGGCAGATTGTTAAGACTATGTTGGACACATATTAGATGTTTGACCCACTCGTCACCCGAGCCTAATACCCTAGCTGTTATAGATTGCTTTATGTCCCAGTTTTTTCTGTCCACAACCGAATTTCCCTTAGGATGGAATGGACTAGAGTACCGCAATGCAACGCCCAATTTGGCCACGGCCTCCTTGTAAGCTCGAGAGCTAAACGCAGGACCCTGGTCAGAATGTAGCGTGCCGACTGTGTATGTGCCGATAAAGACTTGCAAACCTTATATTACAGTTCGAGCGTCAGCCGAGCGCTGAGGCCACATCCAAATGAACCTTGAACACGAATCCACTGCGACCATGATATATTTATATTTACCATCCCTCTGCAAGGGACCCCATTTATCCAGGTAAATGCAAGCCAATGGTTTATCTGAAATTAACAGTTTCTGGTTTGTTTCCTCATGCGTGGCCACCGGTAGCTCTGTTTTAATAATGGCACTGTAGCGGAAACACCTGCATGAGCAGAGGCGAGCCCTTCATGTGCTGCTAAGATTAGTCCTAATCTATGTTCCATGTTTGGAATTACCCTATTCCCCCACTCCAGGGATTTGAGCAAACAGAACATTGTTCGCATCAGTTATTTATGTATCACGTGAGTGTTTTGTAGTCCTTGTCGTAACTAAAGTACTTGTTCCCAAAGCAGTTTATGCTTGATTGTGCCACCTTTTGATCTTTAAAACCGTTTTGAATCCAGTTTTGCAAGTATTGATTGTAAGATTGAACACAATAATAAGAATCACACACTATGAGTGAGGGGAATTGGCGATCTGCATTTTCAAGTGCCATCTTGAATGCTTGTAGTTCAGCTCGCTGAGCTGTACAATCTCTTAGAGATTGAGTTTTTGTGACCATTGGTCGGAATTTGCCATCATTCTAACGACCTTTAACGATTGTGCACGCCGCACTATCGGCTTGTTGACCCTCCGTAGCAGGTTGAGACGATCTGTCAGTATAAATTATACATTCATACTGGTCAAGAGGCAGAATTTCAGTAGGCAGAGGACATTCATGTTCGTATTGTAGAAATGCTTGTGTTTTCAAATAAGGATCAAAAACGTAGTCAACATCTGTTGCAGCAAGATATTTAACCCATTGTATCCATCTCAAATGTAAAGCTTTAGCATTTGGTATGCTTGCTTTTGTCACTGCTTCTAAGGCAGGTACAGGACTTACGACCATAATGTGTTTCCCCTGTGCGAGGGCTCTTTCTTTTGCTACAGCGGTTTAAACAGCTGTCAGAATTTGTTCTGTTGAAGTGAATTTCATTTCAGCTTGTGGGTACAAGTGTGATTTGTAAGCTATTGTTACTTTTTCACCTTTGTTAAAAGTTAAGTAGGTGAATCCGTATTGACCCAGAATGATTCGGATCACTAAATTGCGTACGTTTACGCGTGTTTGTAAATGTTTAGTTGCCAACATGTCTGTTTGCAAGGAACGTAACATTTCTGTATGTTTTTGTGTCCAATTTACTGTTTTAAAATCAGGTTTGATTAATTCGTAGCGCGTTTTAACCCTTTCTGCGTAGTTCGGAATGTAAGTTCTTCTGAAGTTTAAGAATTATAGAATCAACTGTAGGTTTTTCAGCATTTTTGGAGGTTGGAGCAGCACCCATTTCTCTAGAAAGTTAGCTGCCAAGCTTTTTTCTTCCCTTGATAACTAATATCATAATAATAATATCATTAATGCTGTACCGTGTGCATTTTGCACTGCAAATGTTTTGCAACAAGAGTTTAGATGTCTGTTATCCAATAATAGACGATATGTATTGTCTGGTTTGGATACGGGAAACAAAGGATTGTTCATTGACGAGGTGCATGTTTTAATCACCACTTGGTATTCAAGTTGATCTAATATCTCGCTAACCTGTTTTTTAGCTTCTTGCTTAACTGGGTACTGCCTTTATGCAGTTGGTTGATTCTTTAGTTGGATTTTATGGTGAGGAGAGTCCTCATCCCATCCAACATGATTTTTGTATAAGGCAGGAGCTTGGGCGACTGCCCATTTTCTGGCTTATGTATACTTTAAATGAATGAGGACCTTATTAAGTCCATGGCAGAAGTTATTTTCTCTATGGGAAAGTCAGGGGGAGTAAGGCCACAATGTCCTACTTGGTACAATGCGGCTTGCCGAAAAGCTAAATCCGACCTACTGACTACCCTCAAGGGAGGCAAAAACAGATCTCTTATACAGGAAAGGAGAAAGGATTATAAGCGGCTGATGACCCAGGCCAAAGCAGAATGGGACTATGACAAATGGGAGAGCCTTACCATTGCACTGGTCGTTAGGGACTCCCGGAAGTTTTGGCGAATAGTGAATGCAGGGTCTGAGGAACTATCTCCCGCAATTGAGCCTAACATCTCAGCCGAGGTCTGGCAAGATCACTTCCAGACCTTGTATACGGTTGGAGATAGGGACTCAACCGATGTATTGCCGCCTACTGGCACACTGCTTGAGGGGGACTATTTCACAGAGGCAGAGGTACGGGTGGCCATTTCAGGGCTGGCTTCAGGAAAGGCGCCTGGCCTAGATGGCCTCCCGGGTGACATCTTCAAACAAGAACCGGATATCTGGGCTCCCTACTTCTTGACAATTTTTAATGCTGTTTTGAGGGACATGGAGGTGCCCTGTACTTGGCTGGGAGCAGAGATTGCCCCTATATTTAAGAAGGGATCGCCTCTGCTTCCAGCCAACTACAGGCCCATCAGCCTCATCAATGTTTCCCAAAAACAATTCAGTAGGCTGATACTTGATCGCCTGCAAAATTGGATTGAGGAGTTCTCCATCCTTAGCCCCTACCAGGCAGGTTTCCGCAAGAAGATTTCAACAACGGACCAGATTTTCCGTTCTGGAAAACTGCAATAATCGAGGGAGGCATCCTTTACACGGTCTTTGTAGACCTGCGCGCCGCCTTCGATTTGGTCCCAAGATCTAGACTGTGGACCGTGTTGGCGGAGATGGGTATCCCTCCTGATATCCTGAACATCCTGATGAGACTGCACCATCACAACTTCGCACGGGTCAGGTGTGGCGGAAACTGGATGCTTTCAGGAAGATTTCCCGTTGACAGGCGGGTGAGGCAGGGTTGTGTGGCTGCACCGACCCTGTTCTGCCTCTTTGTCAACGGGGTAATCGACCTCCTGACTGGGATAGCAGACATTGATGCTCCAAAGCTCAACGTCAGCAGGGTGTCCGCTATTTTGTTTGCGGACGACACCCTGCTGTTGTCAAAATCCCAGATGGGATTACAACGGGTCCTGGATGGTTTTGAAACCTTTTGTGCTGAGCGGGGACTGCAGATCAATGCCCTGAAAAATAAATACATGATTCTCAGTCCCCCACCTTCAACACGCCCCAATCCCACCATAGGCACACTGAGATTAGAGAGGGTTCACACATTTGAGTATCTGGGGGTGACCATTAACCAAAATTTGACCTGGGATACACATCGGACAAAGGCTAACATTAAATTAGCTCAGTTAACGGGTGGTATCTCCAGGATGGCAAACAGATCATCTCATAAACCTCTCGGCCCAGTGCTCCAAATTTACAAAATGCAGGCCCGGGGGGCAGTTACACACGGGGGGAGCTGTGGGGGCATATACCTGCGCAAAACCTGACAACCACTGAGAACAAATTCATCAGGCAGATGGTGACCCTACCTCCAAGCACCCCACTCTTCCCGCTCAGACTAGATCTGGGCCTAAGATCAATTGAGAAAGAGCTGGGATTAAAACCACTTACTTTCTGGCGACGAATTTGGAGTACCCCAGAGCTCTTGAGCTACCGGATAGAGTTACAAGAGATCTTATCTCTTCCAAACATAATGAACATTCCCTGGCTAAAATATATAAAAAAGACATGTGAGAGCCTAGGTAGGCCAGAATTGTGGTTGGACCCAGTAAATGCTTGTAGCAAGGTTTCGCGCAAATCTTTGTCACAGGACTACTATGATTTCAAAATAACATCTTTATTACAGAATCCTCGCATGGGGTCTTTAACCCAATTATTCATTAAATCCAAAGACTCTTATCATCAGGAACTCGTCCTCGATACAATCAGCCCTGCCCTGACAAGAAAACTATTTTTGCAGTGGAGGTACGGCACACTCCCTCTTAGAGCACTCAGCAGCACCTGGTCCCACCCCCCTACCTCAGAGCTTTGTCCAGCATGTACGTACCACCAGGAAAATGATTTGCATGTTTTATTTTTTTGTAATGCTTATCAGAAACCTAGAAAGTACTGGCTCGTTTCCCTTCTTAAAAACCTGGGGTTCAGGCATTATTTGCCCGCTTATAGAATACTAAAGACGGACGTTTCACCTCCAATTGTGTTTGCGGTAGCCAAATTTCTAACTGCGATGTGGCATATACGTACTTGTTGCATGCACCTTGACATAGATTCGGTATAATCTCTAAAACAATTTCATGCTTGCCGATATCTAACTGAAATACAGTGCATTCAATCTATGATATTTTAAATCGGATCTGTGATTCATGATAGGCAAACCATTGTAACCGTCTGATTTTGAACAACTGGATGAAAGCTGTAATGCCTTTTTTCTTTTAACCATTGTAGAACGAACTTGTATTAACCAAGTGCACCTTCTTTTAAACTTTGGATGTACTCTTTTATGATCTACTCAATCGAAATAAAGAATGAAATGAATGAATTGGAATATGAGTAGAAAAGGCTGTCATAATGATGTCTTTGCCATGTGGGCACTCCCTGACAAATTGTGGTGGCCAGTCTTTTTCAGCTAGACGAATGTCATAACCCTTTGAAAGTCGCTCCCAAAAGAGTGCTCTCACTTTTCTTGGTATGTCTCCCTCCATCCGGAGTGTTATATCATATAACCTATGTGGAGAACTAACCCTGGTATCTGCAGTTTCAACTTGAATGAACTCATTCAAGCCCACTGTCTCCAGATGATTCTTCAATTTTTTGCGAGCTATGGTGACTTCTGCTGGCTGTTCAACATTGTCTGAGCCATTCTCCGTTCTTAAGTCGTGTCCTCAAGATCCTCGGCATGTCTGATTATTAGACCTGCTACCCTCTTTTTGGTGAATGGAGTTTTTTTGTTTTTCTGAACGTGTTCATCGTCTTTCGACTTCACACGTTCTTCCTTGGTTTCTGACCATCCTCTTCTTTCGGATTTCTGTGACGAAGTCTGAAAGGTACGAGAGGAACGTGTATCAGTATCTTGATATCTATCAGGTTTTCTCAAATTATTCCTGTTCCTGAGGTTATACCTCCTTTCAGAGGGATCTTTTTGAGGAGACCTACCTCTGGACTGAGAACGCTTCTCTTTAGAAATTTGTTTGCTATTTTCACACTTCTTTTTAGAAGGAGTAGGAGTGTTTTTATTAAATACCTTATCAGAACTTTCAGACAGTTGTGGTTTAACTGTATAAGTATACTAATCTTTGTATATTACTAAGTAATTCATCATCCGACATTGCTTCAATGTCAGGGTCATGTGTGTAACCGGCTAAGGCCAACCAGGTTGCTCCTGGTCTACCTAGTGGACCGAGCCTGGTAATGTGATTTAAATGTTTTAGGGTGCCTTTAAACCAGAGCTCATGCTCCTGGTATGTGAGTGGAATTTCAATATCCTCAAAAGGAATGCATTCCTCTGGTGGTTCATCTTCTTTGTAGAAGTGAAACACATGTGTTACTGTATTTGCTTCTAGGAAGACTATCCAAGAATAGAATACCTCTGCCTGGTTATATTCATGTGCATCTATCACAAAAACTGCCCTACTACCTCTCGATGATAGGCCATGTTTTATACATTTTATAGTGATGGCTTTCCTTAAATTTAGAGGAATGCTTATAGCATCTTCGTCGGTTTCTTGGATAATACTGTAATACATTGTCTGTTGCTATGACATGTAAAAATACATACATAAATAACACAGGCTAAAATACTCAACTGGTGCTTCTAAAATACGGTGCTTCTAAAATACGCCTACCCCAATGTACCTAACCTAGGTCTAGTACCAGGAAAGAAGTAGGTGTGGCTTAGCAGAAGTTTTACTTCTGCCAAGAATTGCCAAAAGTTTCTCTAGGTTCTAATCAGCTCCATACATTAGAATGAGAGAGGTTGGTATCTCTGTCTCTGGACTCGATTTCCCAACACCCCACAAGGGGAGTCAGAAACACTGGAACTGGATTCTTGGCAGGAGGATGACAGCTTCTAGTCAGTGCGTCAGCTGGGTGTTGGCTTCCTTTGGAACTTGCTGTAGCAAGCTGCGTCGTGCAAATAGGTAGTCGAACTGCACCGAACCACACTGTGTTTTGCCATAGCAAATGAAGGTATATTTATACCTTGAAGGTGTTTACGAAAGCCAGTATTGACGTAAAAGCTGGCCATATGAACGTCATGAATGAACCCCTAAGGAATAGATATTCATGCATAATAAATGAGTTCTTGGAGAAATCAATATCCAGGCAAGGGGTAGTCCCTAACGGCTTAAGAGTCTGGTTTTCCAAGAAGTTGTTGTGACGTAGATGAACGAGTGTAAGTAGCTATGCCTGTATTTGGGTAGCATGGGCTATGCCTATATAAGGACTGGATTTCTATGCCTATATAAGGGCAATATGAATTATACCTACATAAGGGCATGAATCGGGAAATGCATACTGTTAGACCTGTCTGCCCTTTGGGTAGCCCCTCCTATTAATTATTTATTTTGTCCCCTTTTAGCCCCTCAAACCTTTTCTTTTTACCTTTTCATGTCCACTGGATTTTGTTTATAAAGGTATTGACCTAGGGGTTAGATGCTCTTTTTGCCTCATAGTCCTTTACCTGATGCCTAGATGCCTTTTTCTGACTAGAAAATATGAGACCCACAAAATGGTCGCCATTAACTGTCATAACTGTAATTCCAAGCACAGGGCCCATAGGATAAAATGGGAATGATCTAGAACCTTCTGGTCAATTCTAGTGGCCAATGGCCTGCCTATATAAGGGCCAGTGGGTGAGCGGCCATTTTAGTGTGTGACCAGAGAGCCAGGGAGAGCCTAGTGAGGAGTGAAGCGTTAGAGTGGGGGAGGCAAGCGCACTGTTAGGAGATGGTCTGACCTTTTGTTCAGCAGCCCTACCTTGTTGAAGTAGCCCCCTGCCTACTGACTGAGCCCTGACAGCTCCACTTAATTTAAAGACTTCTGAAGCCATCAACCTTCCTTGAGGAGAACGTCGTTAATTGGCTAGGAAAGTCGGTTGGGACAAGACCTGAATAACCAGAGGATTGTCCCGTCCTCGCGCTCTCTTCCCCTGGGGTGCCCCTGCCTGTATTGTTGACTCAAACGTTGAGGGGTTAATCCCTTCCTTGCCTTCCCTGAGAGGAGAATTGGCCGTAGGTAGTTAAAACCTACCCGGTAGTGCTTGGCGGGAGATCACGCCGTCATCAAACTACAGCCACTGATTCCCTGGGCCCCTGTATTGAGAAGTTAGCTGGGCGGCTTGACTGGGATCAGCGGGGCAGGGAGCGAGTGTCCAGCGTTGTGGAGAGAAGCGGATGCAGGCGAGTCAGCTCCCGGAAGACGGGAAACCAGAGCCTGAAGGAGGCCGGCCTGCGCAGTTCCTCCCCCTCTGACGAGCGAGAGGAGGGCGGGACTTGGAGCTGAGAGGGACGCCGGGGAAGACGCGGCGGAGCTCCGACCCCGCAGGCTGCTTTGCATCGTGCAGCGCGGGGGTCGGAATTATACAAGTGCCGAGATCTTGGGGCTATCGAGGCTCCAGCTGGAGTGAGTGGTAGACGAACGAGACCTTCAACCACGCGGTAAGACCGTAAAGGGGGGGGGAAGCGGAGCCCCTTAACCTGCGAGGGTTTTGGTCTTGAACGAAGGGAGGGGAGAGCCACTGAACCCGTCTGTGGAGACTGCTGGGCAGACTGTTAATAAACAAGAAAAGGGCCAGGCGATCAGCAGCAGGTTTGAGACATCTTCCCTTCATATTGTGCTGGCAAATAGACCACCCGGACGCCACGAGTGTGTGACATCTTGGAAAACCTGTTGTTCCCTCTAGGGGAGTCTTCCTGGAGGAGAGCATTGCACTGTGGGAAGGGTAGAAGGCAGTATAGCGAAAATGGAGGGTTCATTGTCAGAAAGGATGCACTGTTCATAAGAGTTGAGGTCAAAGGGCTGTATGGTAGTTAAGAGGGGAGCAGATGAAAAGGGCGACTCCTCTTAAACAAGATTCTAGAGCCTGAGACTGATTCTGTGAGGGATAAGTATTCTCTTGGGACTTGAGAACAACGAAACTGGGTATAAGATAAATGTAACTTTTACTGCCTGTCTTTAGACTTGTCACACGGGGGAGTGAACTTATTCTGTGTATCCTAATTGAAGCAGTAGAAGCTAAATTTAATGCTCAAGTTGCAAGTAATATCCCAGTGTTATTGAATTGAAGAAAGGAGAAAAGAATTAATGCTGCTTAATGTAACTTTGCTTAACCATACATTGACAACAGAAACATGTATTATACTAAAGGAAGACTGTGCTAGACGTTGAAAGAAACTACTAAAGAGTATTTTATAAAGCAATCCGTATTTTCCTAAAATGTAGTGTATTGTTGTTTTTGAGTGGATGGGACGTTGAGTTACTACAGGGTGTGACGTAAACTTAACACATGTGCCTTTGAATAATGCCTTCCCATTTAGTGCCAAGCTACCCTATGTGACTTGGAGATCCCAGGTCCAACACATACGGAATCTAAATCGAAACACAACACCCATTCCATTTTCGTATGAACGACATTACTAAATTCTAAACATGATAACATATCTAAAATATATCTATACACGAAGTGCTAAAAGCATGTTTCAAACACATTGTAAATAATGTGTCAAACTAGTTGTAAGCATAAAATTGCATTGCTGCTGTACACATTAAAGCAAGTATTCAATCATAGCATATTTTCGACATTTGAAATGCAAACATGAATGAATCTTAAAAATATACATTTATAAAATGGCTCGTAAATACAGAAGAAAAAGGCTGAAACCATTTCATGTCAGATTACATAAAACTGTTTGTTACTGGACAAGGTCATATATTGTCTCGAGAAGTATTCAAAGAATTCTTGTTCTCTATAAATAGTTCTACTATAAACAGATTACTTTGTGCCAAAAAATGAAAAATACAAATTTGGAAGAAAAAAAAATTAATCATAGGAAAAAGTACTTTGTTTTGTAAAAATGAAGGTCAAATTTAAAGTCTTTCAGAACACTGTGTGCCAAAATAAAAAGTCAGTGTTAGGGCTAGGAGAAAACATGAAATCTTCTATGTCTCTAGACAAAAAGGCGTCTATCATAGTAGGCAAAAGTTGGATTACCTCATTTAGAAGATTAGTCGCACATAGATGTGAAGCATCGCCTTCAGCATTGGTCCCATCAGCAATAATCGAATTGGATGGTACCTGCGTGCCAGTTGTTTCCTCTCGTACCACAGCAGTTGCAATTTGCGTCTGTGAGATCTCAATGAATGCTGTCATCAGAATTGGTAGCCGCTGGTGACAACACAGAGCATGGGCCGTTACCGGTTCAAGCAAAGTATCAACATCCGTTTCATGACTGAAGGGAGTGTTAGACAGATGTCTAGCACACTTTCTTCTCCGCATAGCCATTAGCGTAGAACAGGTAAGATGCAAGCTTGCCAGATTGGTCTGAATGACAGAAACCATGTGGTATTTAATTCTCGTAGATGAGGTAACCCCATAATTTGGACGGTGCGCTCACGACACTTCATCTCCAATAGAGCTCTCTCTATGGTGCTTGGAGTGGCGCTGGTGATTTGGCTTGCCATATCGTAGCAGAAGGAGCAAAAATAATATCCCTGCAACGAGTCCTAAAAGGAGGGGCAGTCCGCCAAACACAGAGTGCACGAACTTTGGATATATTCCGAGGACTGCTTGAAAAGGTGCTAACAGTCCTGAAAACATGTTATTAAATAGATGTACAATACCGCTCATATCAGACATGTTTAAGATACGACTTAACATTTCTGAGAAATGTATTGAGAAGTTTGTATTCAAAAGGGCATGTATCTCAACAGAAGTCCTTGCGACTTGTAGATAATAGGTTTCTTTGGCCGAGGTCAGTGGCACAGTTTTTTGCAAAGGATACCTTCCTGCGCAAAAACAATCCCAGGAGGCATATTCCTCTTTCTGGTGTGCTGCTGAATGCACACATAGAAAGAGAATGTAACGGAGAAATAAAGTAATTTCTCCTTGTTAACGCCTCCCCTGGGAAGGCATATGGGGCCAGATGCATCAAGCAAAAAAGCGATCGCAACTGGTGCGAATCACCAATTGCGATCGCAAATTAAAGAAACGGCATGCATGAAGCGAAAACGGGAAAAAAAGCGAACTCGCAAACGCAAAATTGCGAAAGCGCAATAAAATCGCAATGACAAGGCAGAACCCCATTAGCGAGTCGCAACTAGCGAGAAACCAAAGAATCTGCGAGTCACATAGCGAAAGCGCTAAATCCAAATAGCGAAATCGCAATTCACATGCATGTACAATCGCTAATTGCGATTCAGTCAAAAATCGCTATTTTGCATGAGCAGTTTACAGGGAATCACAATCAGGTGGTAAAAAAAAAAAAATTCCCCACTCACCTGCCTCACATCAGAGGTGTATTTAAACAGACCCATGAGGCCACAGTGGCCTCCCACAATGGCAGGACTATACATTTTCGCGAGGAGGAGGAGGATACTTGCAGCAGGCCAGGCCAGAAGGAGAATCCAGGAGAGAGTCTTCCGTCTGCGCATCACATTGTTAGGACAGACTCGTGAGCAAATTTATGATAAGTACAGGATGAATGCAGCTATGATACTAGACCTGATAGCTGAATTGGACCCACTATTGCAGCGGCAAACACATAGGACACAGGCCATACCTACTCATGTCCAGGTGCTATGTAGCCTGCACCTCCTTGCGTCAGGTAGTTTCCAGGACATAGTGGCAGAAGCAGGAGGGGTATCACAGAGCTCCCTCTCGCGGTTCTTCAAATCCTTCCTGGCCGCCATGATGACTGTGATCAACAACCACATCACCTTCCCCACCACCCCACAGGAATTGAGCCAAACAAAACAGGATTTCTACCAAGTAGCAAGGTTCCCACACGTGATTGGATGCATTGATTGCACCCACGTAGCCATATGTCCCCCTGCCATAAATGAGTATATATTCCGCAACCGTAAAGCATATCACTCAATCAATGTCCAAGCAGTGTGCAATGCAGACAACATCATCACCGACCTGGTAGCACAATACCCTGGAAGCACTCACGATTCATACATCTTCCGCCATTGTGGCTTGCACACACGTCTGCTCAGGGGAGATTTTGGCAATGGACACCTGCTAGGTAAGTTCAACACTATACACATCACTGACTTAGTCATGGCAATGCATACCTGACACTAACATCTTGTCTGTTACTCTGTAGGTGACAGTGCATATGCGGTGAGGCATTACATCTTGACTCCATACCTTAACCCAGCCAGCCCACAACAACAGAGGTACAATGCAGCCCACATCAGGACACGTAATCTAATTGAACGGACATTTGGATTGCTCAAGAGTCGCTTTCGCATCCTGCATAAAACTGGAGGAGCAATGCTGTACCAACCAGAAACCTGCTGCAGGATAATTGCGGCATGTGCAATGTTGCACAACATAGCAACAAGGAGAGGCATCCCCATTGAGGAATCCGACACAGAGGGCAACCAGCCCCCAGCACAACCACGCCGTGCACATCTTGGTAGTTCAGCGGAGGGACAGAGAAAACGTGCTGACATCACCCAGCATTATTTCTAAGGTATGTAACAATGACACACAACACTCATTAGCATTTGAAGGTGAACTATTTATTACCACGGCAGGCGGTAGGGGTGTGTAAATATAACAAAAATGGTGTCCATGAGCACATTAACTCCATGCACTGAAGGACAGAGGAGGCACACTGAGGACTTGTAATGCAGTCACAAAGATAGTCTTGTACATGGTTACGTCACCATGAAGTCTAACACCCCTCCAATTGTGTTTACCGTCTCCTCCCTCTCACACCCAAATGTCTTTCTCCTGCTTCTGCATCTGCATTTCCGGATGCAGCTGGAGCTGGCTGTCTACGGCTACTGCTCCTCCTGACAGCGGTGAGTGGCACAGTGATGCTGCTGCGGCTTGAACCCTCACTACCCTCTTCCGCTGTAACATCGCCCTGAACACCAGTGCTAGCCTGCATCAGTTCAACGGCAGTTGTAATATGCCCCAGTGCCTTGGACACATCCCCACAACAATGGCCCATATCTATCTGCATTTCTACAGACCGACGTGACAGCTGGGCCACGCCTGTGCTGATCTTGTTGTTTGACCTGGTGTAGGCGGCCATACATGTGAGAAACTGGTGATGCCTCCTCCTCTTTGTGGTGTGTCCCTCCTGCATCACACGCGCAACCTCCAGCAGGGCGTTGTTCGATTCCCTGTGAGCCTCCACTAGTGCAGTTGTGAGCTCCCTCACACTGTCAGCAGTAATGTTAGTGTTCATTTTTGTCATCTGCAGGTTGATTGCTCCCATGTGCCTTGCTTGCACACGCTGCACCCGCACCATCTGTGACTCCACGCCACCCCACTGATTGGGACTTCCTGCTTCCTGTGCCCAAGTATGGGTCTATGGCCTGCGACTTGTCGCTGGCCGGACATGTGCCTGCGTTGTAGGTGTGTTGCTGGCACTTCCACGGCTTGTACTAGGTGCAGTAGATGTTTCCTGTTCTTTCTCCATTGGCTGCAGTGGTGTAACTGTGGCCCTGCATTTTGCTGGTGCCTTGGCTTTGGGTGGTGGTGTCACAGGTTTTGACACCGCAGACTCTTGGTAGGGCTGTGTGCTGTCTCCAATATCACTGTCTTCACTGTGTACATCAGCTGCATCTGTGATGTGAAATAGTGCAATGTTATTGTATTTGGTTATATTAAAATGCTACCTTAATTAAAATTTACTTTGATGTTCTAACTGTCTCTCATCTATCACTGTACTGCTTTTTGTCTGCATTTGGCCTTACTGTGTTGGATTCAAACAGGCTATTGGGTACTACTGACTACAAGTCCCATGATGCATTGGTCTCCCTATGTGAAATGTGTGCTGGACTATTTTTACAGTTATTTTGCAGGTCGATTCACATTTGGTCACTATCAGTGTGTACATTGTTCAGTTCATACTCATGCATCTTACCTTGTGTGCTACAGGCTGGCCCAGATGTGTCCAGATTCGTTACTCCAACCACAGCTTCATGCTCAATTGTGCCCTCTACCATGTCCTCCTGGGGTGTGTTGTCTGGGACTGTTGGGCCTCCTCCACCAGTCCCCTTCGCCTCCTTCAGCCTTTCCGCTACCCGCTCCTTGGCACGACAGCGCAGGTCGTACCAGCGTTTCTTCAGGTCATCTATGCTGCGGTGTGTGACCCCCACAGCATTCACCTTGTCCCTGATCCTGTTCCAGATCCTTCTCTTGTCTGCCTCTGGCACTTTAAGGGAGAGCTTCCCAAATAGCTTTTCATGATTGTTTGCAACCTCCTCAATGAGGAGGTCAAGTTCACCCTCACTGAACTTGATTTTTCGCTTCCTGCCCACTGCACCCTCCTCTGTAGCTGTTTGGGACATGGCTGTCTTCACCTGTGAGCTGACTGCAGTTTGTTTTCTTCAGCTCTGTCTCCCTGCACTCAGCTTCTGCCTCTGTGTTCCTCTGTGCACAGGTGGCTGCATGTGCTGATTGACTTCCTGGTTGTGATGTCATCAGCCTGCTTCCAAAGCGACTCTGTAGCTTTCGCGCGATCGCTATTTGCGATAGCTAATTGCGATAGCTAATTGCGATAGCTAATTGCGCGCGCTATTAGCTATCGCAAAAAGCGGGATAAATAAAATGCGAGCTGGGCGTTTTTTTAAGATAGCGATTCCTTAACATGGGATCGCTATTGTATTTAGCGATTTTTACCGATTCCTTATTTTTTCGCATTTCTCTTCATGCATAGCCAACAGCGAGTCCTTAATTGCGATTCCTTAAACATCGCAATTAAGGACTCGCTATTTCTTTGCTTGATGCATCTGGCCCATGGTTTTGGTACATTCCCAGTTTTACTTGTAAATCTGAGAATGTGTTAAAATCCAGGGAAGTTTCGTGGGAACACCAACCGCAAAGTCCATGGAACACTTACCAAGGGCAGAGTAGGGCAACACATACTCTTGCGGTGTGTTGCTCTACTCCAGATTGATGAAGCCACTCATAGCCAAGCAAAACAGCTTTGTTTGGTTCCATAAATCTGTCTTAGAGGTTTGCATTGTGCATGCACCCCATTGGGTGGTGTAAATATGAAACACACCTCTTATAAATATTCCCCTTAAGGCACACTTTGACTCTGCACTTTGTGACTTGCGACTGCCCCTTTTCTATGATTTATGGGTTCCAGGAGTAATTCCCTCCATTATATGGATTCTATGAGTAATTGCTTTCCATCTTACATTCTGGTAGTTCATGCTACTCATTTACAATTTGTTGTCTTAGTAATTTTATGTAACTTCAGATCACACCATGCATCGATTTCCTATTGATTTAAAGGTGGGATGTCTTTATGTAAAGAAAAACACTATTTCTTCATGCTTTGTAGAAAAGTCCTTATGACAAAACAACGCCCTATGCTGGCAAATTACACAAGTGTCTCATTATGTGTAGAGCTGTCCCTTTAATTTGAGGAATCCATGGTCCCACAAAGTTCAGGGTTCAGGTCCACGCAAGTGCAGTGGTAAATATAGGCATAGCATATATGGCATTTCATGACCAAAGTGTTACCAAAGGGATGAGTGGGTGGTGATGGTAAATCCTCAAAGTGGAGCAAAATCCGTTGGTAGAGTTTCCTCCACCATACTATGCCTATGTCAGCGGTAATCGAGCTCCTCTGAATTTAGCATTTCCTCTGGAATCAGGGGAATTATCATTATAGCTTACATACAAATCAGGCCTAGACTCTTGGTGAGCAAACAACCTGTAACCGAAGTTGGCAAAAGGATCCCTTAATGAATCTTACAAACATAGGTTTGAGTTGTGTGGGAAGGATCGATGTTCCAAAATTTCGTAGCCCAAATACTGAGGAGTGAGATACTTTGAAGGTAAATATATATAGTTCACTACACTTAAATCGTAAATGTATCTTGATGGCATATACATCTATAATTATATAGTTCACTATGCTTAAATCCACTTATAAGTGCTGTGATGGTTTATATACCGCCAAGGTACATATAAGTGGAGTAAACCATTTAACCGTACTTCAAGACTTTTTGTTACTCAATATTTAGGCTATTCTGTTTTGGAGCACTGACACTTCCGATGCAATATTCTGGTAGTCTACCCCATTCATTTAAATTTTCATTTGTAGGATTTGATAGAGGCTATTTAATGTCTTAATTATAGCCTCAATCGTGTCACAGGTTCAGTGAAAGCTTCTACAGATAACAATGAAAGTTAAAGCAATACAATTGATGGGCTACAGAGGGAGTCATCGGACCCTATTAAAAAATATAATGACACAAGAGCACTGGAGTCAATCTATTACAACTGGGGCTCTAGGTGGATTAGAGTAGGGGAACCCATTAAACAAAACACGCTATATTACCACCAACTGCCTGCAGCAGAGAACTAAAGATATGCATCTTGGCCCGAGCAGCTAACAATTTGTTATTGTCCAGTGTAGGGGTATCATAAATCTGTGGCTTGTTGCAAACCACTGAGCAGATACTAAGGAAGCAGGGTGTGATGCAGAATGTTCCTTTTTGATTTATCAGAGCACGCAGACATGAAGTAGAAGAATGAGCCTAGGATCATGTCTCGAAAATCCAAGTAACCTTTTAGTATCTTAACGAGTATCTCATGGGAATGAATATCAAAAGATTTGAACAGTAAATATTCACCAGTATCATTCAACTTATGAATGACTCCATCCATGTAATGCCTTAAGAAATGGCTTACCATTTATGACTCGAAAACACGCATTTATTGTGAACTTTTCTAAAACTGGAGAATTACGACAATCACATAGGATTATTCTGTGTTTTCCCAAATAAATACAAGCTATTATGATTTGTTTATGTAAAAAAAAATGACTCGCAAAAGCTGCTCCAATCTTATCAGCTGGAGTAGTACTGGCAAAGAAAAGACACTGACCCAGCCAAGTCTAGCTCTTCTGAGCCGGCTCTGGGGGTGTTCAGACAGAATATTTAGTAGGAAATGTTGACATACACAAATATCGAGATGGAAATATTGTGATCCAGAAATATGGACAGCAAGAATATCGCGGTCAAGAATATTGAATTTAAAGTAAGAAATATTGTTTCAAAAAATATAGAAGCCATTAATATTGTTTGCAGAAATATAGGGCCAGATGTAGGTCGCCCAATACCGGTTGGTAACGGCCGAAATTACCGAATTTCGGCCGTTACCAACCGGTATTTGGCATTTGGAATGTAGGTGGCATGATTGTAGGATTCGGTATTTTACCTAATCAGTAACTTAAGGAATCGGTAAATTACCGAATTCTTAACATACCGATTCGGTAAATTACTGAATCCTTAATGTAGGAAGCACTCAAGTGAGTGCTTTTCACATTTAAGGATTTGTTATGCACCACCAACTACAAGTTGGTGGTAAACAACGAAAACCGCTAAAAAAGCTATTTTGTGCTTTTTTAACAGTGCCATGTGGCAGACATACATGCCCTTAGGGCATGTATGTGTGCCACATGTGCACCCATGCACTATTCAGGGGTGCAACAGGGTGTCAATGTGACACCCTGCCACCCTTGTAAGTCTACCCCCTATTACCGATTCGGTATTTACCGAATCGTTACTTCTCATTCATTCCTATGGGCCTCCAGGCCCATAGGAATGAATGGGGAATACCGAATCGGGAAATACCGAATCGGTATTTACCTAATGTTACAGTTTCTGTAAAATTTACCGAATCATTAGCTCATGCCATTTACAGATTCTAAAATACCGAATTGGTAAAATTCGGTATTTTAGAATCGGTAAATGATATTTACCTACATCTGGCCCAATATTGATTTTTAAATTAGTGTTATGTATTTTAGTTTGTATTTTAAATGTATGTGATGTCTGTTATTTTGTATAAGCATTCTTTATGCTTTTTAATATATGTGTTAAATCTTTAGTAGTTATACATTTTATTTTAATTACATTTTGTGTTTTTTAGTTCCGTAGCGGGTTGTAGGTTTATAGGGAAATAGGGTGGGAAGTAAGTGAATTATAAAAAATTAATTATTATTTGTTATCTATTTAATTTAGATTTTATAGTGCTAATTGTGGGAAGTAATTCATTAGTAATTATTTATTAATTGGCTGTTAATTAATAATATGTCATTAGTTGATAATTAATAATGGTAATTGTCTATTTTTTTTATGTGCAGGTTGTGGGGTTTATTTGGGTAAAGGGTGGGAAGTCATTTATTGTTGAAAAATTAAAAAAACAAGAATGTTCCAAATGGTGGGAGGCGATCTCTCTCCAAGATTATGTGGACAAGGACATGGTGCCACGGGGGCTACGGATTTACATTACACCATGCTATGAATCCCCAGATCCGCGCATGCTTGATGAATGGGCAACCAATTCAGCTTCTAGCTCTAAAAACATGCTTTGCATACTTATTAAGTATGCTTGGGATGATCGAGAGGGAATTATTAAGGAACTTAAAGAAATCAAGGAGGATTTCAAAAAGAGCACAGAGCAAGACAACATCAAGAAATTTAAAGAGGACTTGAAAGGCAGGCTAAAAAAATACGAAGATGACATTAAGTATTGGAAACAAAGAAAATTACATAGAGACTGTGGGGATTACGAAAGTGGCCGGATTTTATCCTACAATCATAAGTATGATCATTTGTACAGACACGTGAATATCCAGGTCAGGAATGATGAGGATCAGGCATTTTCGGAAGATCAACAGGATAATATAACAATAAGATGCCTCAGTCCAAACTGCCAGCACTTCCTCAGATGTGGAAATATCAGCTAAACCCGGGACTTTTTTAGATGAGTTCCAGGTGCTGAGATCGCGGCAACAAAAGGAGCAAGCCCAATCAGCACAAGCAACACTGAACAGGGCTCGAGGACGACACCGGGCCGAGAAAGAGCAAGAGGCAGGGGCGCTCCAGACGAAGACGTCTCAAACTTAAACAAAGGAGAAACAAACAGAAGGCCAATGGGAACCAAACGCGGGGGCTACAGATGCGCCAAATACCCATGGATAGTTCAATGGTAAACAGAACTATTATTAACCTGTCATCGAGATCACTGACTGTAACGGAAAAATACACATTGTGTTTAGGTTTGACTTTTTGTCCTACGGAATTGTTTAACTACACCAATACAAGCATTGACATTTTTAAATTTACACGGAAGTTAAAGCTGAAAAAATGGCATACTTTGTACAATAACAGACCTCCTAAAATGACATCTTTGGTAGGGGGGGACGAAACCTTACCTGTATTAACTGTGGGGGATGCCGCCGCATTACAAACAATTTATGTGTTAGATGATGTGGTACCGGAAGATGAGGGAGATAACCGTCTTGTAGATCAGGATGGAATCAGTACTGATAGAGCAGCATGTACCCCCTTTAAACTGAAATCGATCTTCTGTCCAGTCCTTCCTCATGATTCTATAGATACTTTTCATAAGGTAGTCACAAAATAACTTATCAAACCGAAACAAAAAACAGCGAAGAACAACAATGTGAGGTTTAACCTATCCAAAAAACAAAGGGACTTCATTATCTCTCTGGCAGATGATAAGGATATTGGCATAAGACCTTCAGACAAAGGGGGCAATATTGTTTTGTGGGGGAGGTCAATGTTTATTGAAGAAGTGCAAAATCAGTTAAGTGATGCCAGCTTGTATTGTAAGAGTAATACCACAGAATACAATCTTAGCATAACTAGCACGTGGGACAAGTTAACCTATTGGCAGGGGGAGGGTCTGATCACCTGGCCTGAGTACTGTTTTCTTAAAAAAGGATTATCCCAAACTACC
The DNA here is from genome assembly GCF_964261635.1 of Lissotriton helveticus. NCBI lineage: Eukaryota > Metazoa > Chordata > Amphibia > Caudata > Salamandridae > Lissotriton > Lissotriton helveticus. The sequence continues at coordinate 1,136,811,521 of NC_136069.1, forward strand.
CATACTATACCTACTGCCCAAGATACATAAGAAACCCACTAAACCTCCGAGGAGACCAATTGTTTCATCGCTGGGAAGTGTAAACGAAAACATCTCGAAATATATAGATCAATTTTTTGAGAGAATATGTAGCACGTCTACCTTCCTATACCAGAGACACCAAAGACTTCCCGAATAAAATAGAGGGAGTAGAATGGACTAATTGGTTCACCTTGATTACCCTCGACGTGAGCTCATTGTACACCATTATTGATCACAATCAGGGTGTGGAAGCTTGTGTCCATTTCATTAAAGAGAGAGACATAGGCTACCTGGAACACACGCACATGCTTGTAAAGATGATAGGGTTATGTCTTACCAACAATATCTTTATGTTCGATGGTGATCTCTACAAGCAGGTGCGTGGAACTGCGATGGATTCAAGCTTTGCACCAAGCTTTGCAAACCTGTTTCTGGGCAAGTGGGACGAGGAAATAAGAAAAGACAAAAACCTAAAATCAGAGTTCGATCTTGTCAAAGTCTGGATCAGATATATTGACGATCTTTTTATTGTATAGAGTGGGTCTGAAATAGAAGCCAAGAATTTCACCCTGAAGTTGAATAATAACCCATACAATATAAGACTAACATCTACCATGAGTAACACAAGTATTACATTTCTTGACACTTTGGTTACTGTTCAGGGAGACAGATTGGTTACCAGCCTCCACAGAAAAGAAACTGTGGGGAACAGTCTCCTTCATGCCCTCAGTGTTCATCCTGAAGTACTGAAATGGAGCATTTTTATATGGAGAGTTACTGAGGGCAAAAAGGAACTGCAGCACAGAGGAGCTATATAACCTCGAACAAGATAGGATGCTTAGTAGATTCAGAGAACGTGGGTATCCAGAATGGGTCCAGATAAAAGCTACTAACAAGGTCAAAGAAACAACTAGGAGTAGTACCCAATACCCTTGAAAACAAACAGCCAGTGCAGAATGAGGAAATGGGTCCAGACTAATTAATACATTCAACCACGAATCAAGAAAGGTGCAAAAGGTGTTAGCTGACAACTGGAAAATTACATCATAGGTCCGAATTTGAGCAATAGACCGCTCATAACGTACCGTAGATGGAAGAGCCTCAGGGATTTTCTGATTAAAGGGGATATGTCAGAAACCGGAAACAGCAATGTACATAATCTCAAAGGTTTCTATCCATGTGGACATTGTAGGGCTTGCAAATCAAGCCAAATGATCAAGGAATTTGAAGTACCAGGGTCAAAACATAACATAATCTTAGGGCAATTTTTGAACTGTAGCACCAGCTATGCCATATACATTCTGGAATGCCTGTGCAACTACGGTATGTGGGGAGTACCACGTGTATGGTAAAAAAACATGTCCAGGAACATCTGCGGGCTATCACTAATCTAGACCCATATTACCCTATCGCCTGTCATTTTCAGGAAAAACATCAAACTAATAACTCACTGTTTAGATTTTTTGCAATTGAGCAGGTAAATCTGAGCAAAAGAAGAGGCAACAGGGAACTAGCTCTTAGGAAGAAAGAATCCAAATGGATTATTGAATTTGAGATTAGGTTCCCGGGAGGGCATAATTTGGATGAAGAGTTAGCCACTCATTTACATGATGACTAATGGTCTCTGCCATTGATTTATTTTCAACTGTGATGAATATGTTGTTCTAATATATTGTGATATTGGTTTTATGTAACTTATTTTTAATTATGTGTTGTAGCTCGATTGTTTTCACAGGAGGAAAGGAAGGGACCATTCACCATCACTTTTATGGACACATCACGGGTTCCCTACCCTTTTCTTCACCAAGAGGGTGTCTGCACTTCCTTTAAGATAAGACATGATTCAGCAACATATGTGCATTTTTTATCTATAACTATTAGAATGTTTTGTGGTTGGTGATACACTTTTGTGGTATTATATACGGAGGAAGAGGCCTACCTTACAGCCATTTGGCTGGAAATTCCTCCTACTTTTTTCTTCTTTTTTTGTCTTTTTTTCTGGTCCTTATTTAACAAGCACAAATAGGCACAAGTCTGATTGAATAGCAGATTCAGTGATCAGTTAATGTGCTGCCACCTGACAGGAAATTCGATTTCTGCTGAACATTCATTGATGCAGAGGCTTGCTGATAATTTTGTCTAACTCACAATTGATAACAATCTTATACATGTATACATGCTTCCACTAACCTGCGGAGTATGGTGTGCAGATCCCTATACATAGTCTCCATGTGTGGTAAGAAAATGCAGACTGACTGGTTGCTGCTTCTAAATAGACTTGCAATGCGGGTAATATGAGTGTTAAGTTGTACAAATCTAAGCTCCGATTTGGTATCATTTTAACATGTACTGTGCGCAAATGTTAAGACACAGGGGATATCAAATGCAGGACGCTATGACATATGGATATTGTAAAGTGAAACACTATGTTCATGGTATCAAAATGTTATCAATGTGTCGGAGAGTGTAATGACACAGCCCTTATTTCAGGTACAATTGGTTATATATATCATTTCAGAGATATTGTATACATATTTACAACTAAGATTCAACAATGTGTTAGTAAAATGTACCGTTTTAATATGGCGGCCGCTTATGACATAAGAAGTTGGAGGCCTCTTCTATGTTCATTGATTGTTTATTTATGCATGTCCGGGATACTCTGTAATATTTGTGTGATAAAGACACATTTCGTGTCGAAACGCGTAGCGGTTTACAGAATAAACCTTGGTGTTTATGTAAATAACATCCGAGTGTGCATTGTTACTTTGATAAAACTTTGGAATATATATATATATTAATATATATCTATATATACATAATATACATATGAAGTATATATATTTATATATATACATATATGTGTATATGTTTTGATTATTTTAAAATGATAAAATAAAGTAACATTAATAGTTTATTAATTGTTTTAAAGTAAATATGTATATATACATGACTCCTGTTTCACCCGAAGAGAGGCAGAAGCGGGGCACTATGGCCAATGATAAACCCACCAGAGGGATTTGAAAATTCATGCGAGAACTACAGTGACCAGCATGCCCACTAGAGGGACGACCCATAAAATGAATTACCAGTTAAAAGGCTATCACTGCAGAAACTCGCTGATAACAGAACGGCACACCTTTGATAAAGTCGAGTCTTCGACGAAACGCGTCAGGACTGCCAACCCTGCATTAATTAATAAAGAATTTACCTCAGCCAAGTGAAGTGCGACTCCAATTTCTTCAGGCAGAGGAAGAAGAGGTTTGGAATTTATTACAGCGTGGTTCAGCCGTGGGAGCACCGCACAGTCAGTCAGAGCGCCAACAATTTCCCTGACAAGGACCAAATTGATTTCTTCGTAAAAGCGGACATAAGGGAAAGTGGCTGCCACTGGAGACCGGCTCCAGCATGACTCCTGTTTCACCCGAAGAGAGGCAGAAGCGGGGCACTATGGCCAATGAGAAACCCACCAGAGAGATTTGAAAATTCATGCGAGAACTACAGTGACCAGCATGCCCACTAGAGGGACGACTCATAAAATGAATCACCAGTTAAAAGGCTATCACTGCAGAAACTCGCTGATAACAGAACGGCACACCTTTGATGAAGTCGAGTGTTCGACGAAACGCGTCAGGACTGCCAACCCTGCATTAATTAATAAAGAATTTACCTCAGCCAAGTGAAGTGCGACTCCAATTTCTTCAGGCTGAGGAAGAAGAGGTTTGGAATATATATATATATATATATATATATAGATTAGTATGTATGTGTGTTTATTTTTTTTAAATTAAGTTTTTTTGTTATATTTGTTAAAATGTTTAGTAAATACACTTCATTTAAAAAAAAAATATTTTCGTAATATATTTAGTATTTATTATTTTATTTTATATTTTTAACATCAATATTTTTTTCGGGTATTTTTGTACTTCCCTGTTTACGTATGGGGAGTCAATATTTTTGCATGCTATATTTTTTCATCGACATTTTTTACTTCTATATTTTTTACATTGATATTTTGTCAGTGAACCAGCTGCTTCTTTGTTTGCCTACTAAATTCTAAACAAGGCTTTCTGGGTAGAGTCCTGTCTAAGGGGCGTATTACAGGTCTGGCAGGCCACAGATCTACAGACTCGCTGGGGCACAGAGGTCTTCTGCAACCAACAGCGATCCCTGGCTGTGGAACAGTGGATTTTAGGCAGTAATATGCTTGGCGGGCACCTGTGGCCCCGGAAAGCATATTACAAGATTCCTCACTGCCACACTTTTCATGGTGGTACGACCTCCATGAAAAGTGTGGCGGTGAAGAAACAAAGGGGCCCTACATCAGTTGTCCCCCTCTGTGTGCATGAACACCTTTAGCTGCACGCCATGAACTATAGCAGTCCAAGCCATGCAGGTTCTGATTTTGACGTTCCCTTTGCGGTGCCTATTTCATAGGCACCGCTGTGGAAACGCCAAAGAACTTCCCGGCATACAGGAGAAAACTCCTAATCAGGCCAGCAGGTCAAACACAGGTTTGGCGGTGAGAGAGCGACACGCTCCTGCTCCCGTACTGCCAAACTCATAATAAGGCCCTAAGGCATATTACCAAAACAATATTGGTGCCGGGTTGCCAGAGAGCACCAAATCTTTAGTCAAGAGCCAACGGGAGTGATGCAGTTTTCTGTCTCTCACAGTCTCCACCAATATCTACTTGCATAGGAATATGCTAGCCAGTTGTCAATTCTGCTGGGCACTAAAGTATGCAATGCATAGTGATTTTGTAAAGGCAATAAGAGAGACCTTTAATAAGAGACTACAGCTGTCTGACACTAATTGTAACAGTGAACTGATATATCTTAGCAAGATCTCTGTGTAACTAACTCCCTGCACTGGAAACACAGGTCCTATTCAACTGAAAAATAGGTTGTGTAACTGAAAATTGAGATTACGAATTCAGGTTTCCGTCACTTTCTCCAAACAATCTGCAATACAGTGATAGTCAAAAAGAGAAAATGGATGAGTTATTGCTATGTTCTCTCTTGACCAAAATGAACAGCCACATGCAAAATTGACAACAGCAAATTTCTATATAGGCTCCAACTACTAAACAGATGTACATGTTTCTACCACTTTCCCAAAAGTGGAAATTTGCAATACTGTTTTAGTGAACAATCGCTGATGGATGAACTAATACTTTTAAACAAGATGATAGAAAAGATCACCTTTGTCGTGATTGTATTGTGTTTGCTTCATTCACCGGTATGGTGCCGTGGCCAGGGCAAATGACGCTGGAATCTGGGGATCACGGTTCGATCCCCGGCGCTGGTGGCATTTTAGCCCAGCACCATGTGACTCTGGGCAATAGCTTGCTTAATCTTCCTGATGGCCCCCAGCACCTGGAGACCCTTAAGAGTGATTGTTTCGCGCTTTACAAATGTGGATTATTATTATTATTATTCAACTTTCAAAAGCAATCTGTTACCTTATAAACGCATACAAGCATACAGAGAACAAAAATGCAACCCAATTAAGAATATGGCAATTCACAAAATTAGGGAATCTGTACCCATTAAATTACTCCTATGAGTAAATGCTGAATTACTTCTATTTTAAATTTCCAAGCATCTTCAACAGTATGCTTAGACAGCTCCTCAAGGCGTGAGTTTCCAAGTTTACTACTGAGTGGTTTAATGTGACACATTCCCCATGATCACTTTCCCAAATGGCCTAATTAAGCAATACCTAGGCTTCAACTCTGGGGATATTGTACCCGATGAGACAATGCAATGTTTTCATTTTTTTATTTTCTATGGCAAAAACATTTTTCTCTGTTGAGAAACCTCTTCCCATCCATCTCCTCCAAGTTTGGAAGTGTGTTATTCTCCTTTGGATCCTAAAAGGTAAAGCTCCAATAATTTCAAGTGTCTGAAAGAGTAAGAATGGAGTTTGTGACTGCCCACATGCGTGCACGTTTGCAGCTATTCACAAAGTTATATGACTAATCATGCCTTGTCTCACTCACTACCCACACACTGCACAAGAGCGACTATTTCACATTTATCTGCACTGGTGGTGGGAAAATATGCACAAAGAAACCCATTTACAACTAGATTTGAAAGATTCCTTTCATGAATTCCTAGCAGGAATAAATAAAGACATTTAGGGACATATTTATACATTTACAGAAAAAAATGCTTATGTGGATTGCCCTCAAAGACTTTTGCTGAGGCACATTGAAAATAGCTTTCAATACATATATTTCACATTTGGATTAACAGCAAGTAAAGCAAATTGTCCTTCAGGTTCCATTTTTATTCATGCAGCATGATTTGCAAACTTTGAAAAAGGCAGAAAAGGAAATTGCAATGGATACCTTACCACAGTAATTCCATCATTCAAAAGTGATTCTCCAAATATCATCATGTAAAGTTGTTCATTGACACTGGCTTCTTCAAAAACAGCCAATACTGCCACAGGGTCCACTGCAGCAATCAGGCTGCCAAAAAGCAAGTTCTGCAGTAAACCAATGTCACTGAGTCCAAATACTTCTATCTGACATATACCAAAGAGTGAGAGACCAATGCCAAATGCATTCATCAGAGTTCCAGCCACGGCCCACCAAGTAATAGTCCCAATGTTTTCAAAGAATGGACGAGTAGGTAAAAAATATCCTCCTTCAATGATAATTGGAGGAAGCAGATATAAAAAGTATATGTCTGTCCTCATTGCTGGTGGTGCTTTGTGGTCAGTTCCAAAAATAATTCCGCCAAGTAATGCTCCTATTGCAATGAGAATGCAGCTCTCTGGCATGATGGATGGCAGTTTGTGATACAGGTGAAAACCTTGAAACAAAACAAAAATTGTTTGTTAAACAAATATAAATGTTAATCAACACACTGGATATCACAATGGACAGTATAGTGTTTTGCCCATAACAAGTCTGGGAAATCTGAAGATGTAAATTGAGTGAATAATATTGATTCGGTGCACTACCTCATCCAATATCTCTGTGCCCACAGTGACTAAAGACATGATTCCATTTTTTTGTTTACAAGCATAGGTTTTGCTCAGGCTTCCAAAACAATCAATTTGTGATACACAATTCTACATCCTTATTTGTAGATTTAGGAATAAAATTTTCATAGCACAGAAAATATTTTTAAATTAATAAAATTAATCCGCCATGATAATTTTTCTGTCAACTGCGGGAATATGAATCCAAAAAGAGGTTTTACGGGGAACGAGACCATGGAAAAATCAGTAAGCCCCAACTTAGGGACTCCTAAGTTTATGGGTACCGGGAAAGGATTTCTCTAGCTGGAAAAATATTGTATTCTTGAGAAATAAATAATGAAGTCACATGAACAAATATCAATGTTCCTATAAAGGTTTCCCATCTGTTGAAATAATCATTACATTTGCCCTGGTGGAATACTCTCGTAAATATACAACAATCATAAATGTACATGAGTACTTCTGAGATGCTTTGCAAATCACCAATAATTCAAACATATGAAGAAAACTGTTGAAGTAAATATGATACATGCAGTGGCAAATTCACCTTTAGGAAGATGCTTAAATGGTTTCTGTAATCTAAAGCCCTCCAAATCATCCAAAATACATCATGCTATTTTATTGATATAAAATAAGGTTTCATTATCTCAGCAATTCTGATCACCTCATCTAAGTACATAGGTTGAAATGTAAATTGTAGAGATTTTTAATTAATGACAAGAAATTTCTGGTTAGGAATGTATCAATATACATCTAATGGCTGCATTCAGTAAAAATACATTGAAATAGTAATGAGGGTAATGATAAGTGGTGCTTTTTCCAATTTAGAACAATCACAGACTGACCTTAAAGTACCCAGTCCAGCATTAACCATTGCCAATCCAAACATTTCAGCCCTCCAATCAACTGACAAAGGTGAACAACCATTAGATCAGCCATTTACAGCAACCAAGACATTAACCAAGCGGGTAAGAAAACGTTTAAGAAAATCAAGAAATAGAAGGCACTCCAGGCAGGCAATCAACTTTCCCGTCAACACTGTCCAGGGATTGAAACAGAATGACCACGACACGGCCCTCACTCCTCCGGACACAATTACAAACAAGGACCAACCGTGCCCCTTATCCATCCAATCCACTTTCCCCAGCTGCTCAAATAACACCAAAAGGGAATCATCGCAGACTGGGAATGTATACAGCATATTTAAGCCTCCAAGGAAAAAGAAACACCCTCCATCCACCCAGGTAACACAATCTGAGAATCCCCCAATTACATCAAAGAAATTTAAGAAAGAAACAAGTATCACTAGCCTACGTGTAGAACATTCAGTTACTGACAATGAGTGGAAAGAAAACTGCCATCCAGACATTGCCTGTAACCCTAACCCGGGAAGCAACAAAACAACATAGATGAAACCGTGACCACTCCTTCGACAATTATTGAGACACCAATGTCCTCTAATTTACCGGGAAGGGCAGCACGCCTAGCGTTGCACCTGGACTCCTCTTTAAACATCAACAAATTGGATTTTATCCCCCACTACGTATCAAAGGGAACCAATGACATTTTAAATAGAAGCGTCCTGCTCAAACATTTTAAAGCACTGGCCCCTCTGAGCCACATAACCTCCAACGACATTGTTAGTATAGCGTTTAAACAGAACACGCATTTCATGGGCCAAGAAACAATTACAGCTTCATTTTCAGCCATTTCTTTTATTGAACAAATCTGGTAGCAAAGGGACCAATTTGCATTGCATTAAGCTAAAAAAGATCGACCCCCCCTGCTACCCCAACCTGCTCCAACCATTTAGCCACTTAGTGGGACTGTTAAAGGGAGCCAAAGGCCCAGATCATCATACCACTCAAAAGAGGAAAGAGTGCACAACTAAAAAAATCACCATCACCTTTGCTAATCGAGCTGCCATAAGCCCCCTGGATTTCAGGATCTAATCACAGTCGGATCACCCCCAGATATGGCATGAACCAACACCCACGTAGTTACCAACTCACTCCAAGGCTGTAACATCTGCTCCTGGAATGTGTTCGGCCTTAGCTCTGAACCAGAAGATCCAGGCTTCACGAAATTCATTTAAAAGTACAAAATTCTTCTCTTCCAGGAAACCTTGATGACAAATCCCACACCTATAACTGGATACAAGGAATTTCAGAGGCCGGCCATAAAAGTCGCCAACCTAGGGAGAGACAAAGGAGGTCTTTTAATTTCCATTTCAACTGAAACTCCATGGCAAGCTTCAGCAATAGACCTAGAGTTCTCCTGGCTGCAATGTGTCAAACTCGAAGCCCCACCCTTCACTTGCCTGCTTATTCTTAACACCTATATCCATCCAGTGTTCAAGCGAAAAAAGATAAGAATTTTAAAACTCGCCCATCAGGACGCAAACATCATTCTGTCAGGGGATTTCAATATGAACTTATTGCAAGCCACTAAAGAGCGAATACAGGTACATAAACAATGAGACGCGCTTGGCAAGAGATGTGCGGTCAGTTTGGCGGAGCTCTCAATGAGAATGTCAAACTGGAGCAGCCCAACAGACAGCTCAGCAGCATACATCAGGATCACCCAAAAATCAGCTTCAACAATAGACTACACTTTTACAATCACAACCTTTTCCCATTGATCATGAACTTCCAAATAATGGACAGAATTGAAAGCGACCACCAACCACAAATGTTCACATTGCTAAGTAACATAGATAACCCAGTGACAGCCAGAGTATTATCCCAACAAACGCAAAGCTACAATTTAAAACGCCTTGCATCGAAAACGGATTCGATCAACGACATCATGGGGACATGCATCCACCTCCTGGAAATATTTAAAATCGAACCCATAAACACAAAGGCATGGGAGCGCTTTATCCAAGAATTAAAGCAAAAATTCTGCAACCAGGCGGCAGGGAAAAAAGTGAGAAGACATCAAGGGGCCGATTGGTTCACAAAAAAAACTCAGGACTCAAAAACAACAACTGAAAAAAACCTTAGAAGACTACGCACCCAGTGCTCCGCCCCCTCCCAGGATCTCTTGCAATTATTCACTAAAGCCAAAAAAGACCTAAAAAGAGACACTAAGGCAGCAAAAAAAGAGTTCCAAGAACAACTCTGGGCCAAACTACACCATTCCACCAAACAAAGGGATTCTAGGCTCTTTTGGGAAATAATCAATCAGTTAACAAACGGAAAGAACCGGCACTACAACATAATGGAGGACACCCGGAGAGCCCACATCGATCATTTATATAATGAAACGGCAACTGTCTGTCCGGCAACTTGTGGTTCAGAACCAGGCGTGAGGGCAATTGTAGCAGGTTGCGTCAAAATCAATTCCAACCCAGAAACACCTGAACACTTCTTGCAAATCCGGAAAGAGACAGTTCTAAAAATTATGAAAAAACTCAAACCCAAGGGAGCTCCAGGACCCAACGGGCTGCCAAATGCCTTGTTCCAGTATAATCCTTCATTCTGGTCTGACCTCCTCATGCCACTTTTCTCTTCTATCTTAGCATCATGCATCATTCCGGACTCTTGGAGGGGCAGCATTTTGAACCCAATACACAAGTCGGACTCTCGTTCTGACCCCTTCAACTACCGTCTGATAGCCTTAATCGACGTGGAGGCAAAAATGTATGCTTCAAACTTGTTGGCTGATTTGGAGGATTGGGTCAGAAGATGTAACCTCATTCCCTACACCCAAACAGGATTTAGGGCAGGGATGGGCACACTTACGAATATCTTCGCGGTCACCCTGCTAGCCAACCAAGCCCTTGCAAAATCCAGCCCTCCTTACGCATGCTTTATAGACCTCAAAGCAGCCTCTGACAAAGTCCAGAGAGCCAAACTATGGGCAAAAATGCATAACTGGGGTGCTCCAACTAAACTCTTGGACACCATCATCAACTTGTACTCCCAGACGTGGGTTCAGGTCAGGAAAGGAGATGGGCACAGCATAACCAAAAAGTTCCAAACTCTTAATGGGTTAAAACAAGGTTGTGTGCTGGCACCCTGCCTCTTCAACGTCTACACCGCCGACCTTGACAAACAACTATGGTCAATCCAATCTGACCCCCCAAAACTGGGCAATGTCCCTACATTCAGTTTACAATACGCGGATCATATTGTGCTCCTCGCACAAACACCTGTAGGCTTGCAGCGATTCATCACCAAACTAGGTGCTTCTACCATCACGGCTCAACTAACCATCAATCACCAAAAAACAAAAGTGATGTGCTTTGCCAGATGAGTCAAAACAAAGGCAAACCGCAAATTCATCTGGCACTTGGATGAACAACCCTTGTCCCAGATAGATTTATATAAATATCTTGGTTTCCAGATAGATCGCAACCTCAATTTTAAATCACAATTGGGACAAGGCCGTACGAGAGCCAAACAACTTCAGTTTGCATTTAGAGTCCTAAAGAAATAACTTACAGGATGTTCTACAGGTCACTTACTTAAAGCCATTTCATCAAAATTCCTACCCTCAATCTCATATGGCTCAGAAATGTTAAACCTTAAAGACGCCACCCCCTTAAACTTAGCACAATCAACCTTTTTTAAGGACCTCTTTTTGATCCCCCTACACATCTCATAATCCCAAATACGACTTGAGTATGGACTAAGAAACCAGACTCCCGATAGACAAGGGGCATTAGCCAAATACTACTGGAGAATGCGGGATACAGCTGATAATACCCTTGCGCACCACTGAAGGGAGGAAATCAAAACCCAAGCCAGGCTAAGTAAATCAACGTTCAGTGTTCTGAAGGACTCCCTTGCGGCATTGCAGCTCGAGGAGGCCTGGCTCACCCTCCCCGCCTATTCTAGTTTAAAAAGTGTAGTTAACAAGGCAATCAAGCGGACTTCCTTATCAATAGACACAAAAGCCTTCTCCAAAAAAAAAACACGCCTGGGCCATGATTAAAGGCTATCAGCGGCTGAAACCCCAACCTTACTTGCTAGACCACTTTTCCCAGGAGAAAAAGCACTACCTCACGTTACTGCGGCTGGGGTCATTTCCATCAAAAGACCTGACACCAAAATGGAAATACCCATGGCAATCCAAGGAATGCCACTTATGTGGAGGAGGGAACGAGTCTTTTTTACACTTACTATGCATCTGCCCCTCCCTGGCAGAGACCCAAAGAACGGTCCTCCGGGAAGCCTTTAGGAAGGAACAAATAAGGTCATGTAGAGCAGCCGTCATCCAAAGTTTTGAAGGACTATCACTCCAAATGTCCTGTAGAGCAACAAAATTCCTGAAAACTGTGGCAACTGAACTGGGAAAAAAAGAAAAACTAACCAAACAAGTTTTAGCATTACCCGTCAAGAAACTCACTTATGGTATTGTCTGTATGTTTTATACTTATCTGTTTTTATTTCAAAATGTACATTTCATGTATGGTGGTTTTCCACTCTTTTATGATTTTTGTATGAAATCAAATAAAAGTATTTATTTATTTATATTAATGAGGGTAATGAGAAGTGTACAAAGTTTTAGTTGCTACTGAATACAACCTGATTTGGTGAATTTCGTGGGGCACACTAAAGGTGACAGCAAATTTACTGTCCGCACTTTTGCTAGCATAGCCGCTGGATTCTGAGTTGGGCAGAATGAGTATATTCCAAAGGAGAACATTTCTCCAGCTGTCCCCTAAACTTTGTGAGGGAAACTCTGCCAAAGATTATGATGAATCATCTGCCCATTTTAGATTAATTCATATGTCCGTTTATCTAGTTAAGATACCTTCTTAAACGTGTGCCTTTTAAAGGGTGGGAGATTTCCATTTAAAGGAAATCTATTAGCTGGAAATAAACCACCCAACTACAGCAGGCCGGAAGCCTAATATGTTAGCAATGATAATGTATAAACACTTGATGAGGTAACATTTGCTGGCACAAATTACAAACACAACAATGATGGACATCTTGGGCCATCTTGGGCCATCTTGGGCGTTTGTTGCGGAGGGTGGAGGAGGAGCCCAACACTTCCGGGCTCAGGGCTGCAAGATCTGCGCTCTAGTCGCGCTGTACTTTACTTGTATAAAATAACCCCTCTTAGTGCACTCGCGCTGTGGAGAGGAGCTCAGCCGGTGGCAGTGGCTGACTCTATCCGCTGACGCTTTGTGTACATAGCACGCACTGTGAGCGCTGAATTAATAGCGTCTTTTAAAACTTTGCGACTAAAGCTAATTTTAATTGTTTCAGTGTATTGTTGTGTAATTTTAAAAACTGTGCCTCACCTGTTGGCTGACATTAGTTGTTTTGGGTACTGTGACTGTGTAACTCCCGCCCCGGTCCGCCGCGTCCATCTTGGGCGTTTGTTGCGGAGGGTGGAGGAGGAGCCCAACACTTCCGGGCTCAGGGCTGCAAGATCTGCGCTCTAGTCGCCCCTACCCCTCCCATAAATGTGTAGAGGACCGCGACCGCGCAGCGGACGCGTGCAGCGGGCGCGCCGGAAGCGAGCCGAAGTCGAGCCAAAGTCCAGCCCGTCTGCGCCCGTCCGCGACAGGACGGGGCGCGGGGCTATGGACTCTGGTCTCATATTACCTCCCATGCTACGGTATGATAGTAGGGAACTGCTAGCTCTCCGCCCTGAGGTTTCCCTAAACTGCAAACACTCTATGGAGGCGCTATCCTTACATGATTGTCTTCTGTGCTCATTTAAGCCCTTGAATCCATTTAGGAAGGCTCCTGCTAATAGGCAGACTAAGGCAGGATTGGTAAACTGCCGCTCGCTCAGTAAACATAGTACTCAAATTTACCACTTACTTGAGGACGAGGATTTTGACATTATGTTCTTTACCGAGACGTGGCTAGGTGATTCCTCTGATCCCGACATCATAGAGACCATGCCCCCTGGCTATTCCCTTGTTAGATTGGACAGGAAGGAGGGCAGGGGAGGGGGGATTGCTATCGCCACTAGAACGCCTATGCAGTGCTCTCTAGTGCCCTTGACTATTGATCACTGTGAAGCCGGTGCCTTCACTATCAGCATAGGACCTCAAACATCCCTCTCAGGCATTCTTGTGTACAGACCCCCTGGCAGGATGTACGATTTTATTTCCAGCTTGACGGAGGTCACTGCCCACCAAGCGATTAGGAAAAAGCAATTTTTTTTGCTTGGTGATATGAATGCTCATTTCGATGATCCTTTGGATATGGAAGCAAGGGACATCAGGTCCAATCTCCGTTCCCTACAATTAGATCTCATCAATCAGGACCTCACTCATAGACTAGGGCACCTCTTAGACCCCATCTTTGGAAACCACTCCGGAGTGCAATCCTCCACTCCGATTCCGGTTCCCTGGTCCGATCATTCCATTATTCCGTTTCTAATTCAGACATCAGAGGCTGAGTCAAAAAAAGACTCTGAGCAGCGGTATCAGCGGCGGAAATGGAAACTTTTTTCGCAGTCTACTTTTAACGAACTACTTACAATAGGAGGACCGTTAGGAGGCAATGACTGTGAAACTGCCTACAGTCATTTACAAAACCGTATTCTAGGAGCACTTGATAAAACGGCCCCTATTCGCGCTGAGAGAAACGCCAAAAATGCGAGAAAAACCACTTTGTGGTATACTCCTGAACTTCAATTATCTAAATCTGCTTGCAAAAAGTTGGAACGTGAATGGCGTGTCAACTTCTGCCCTGTGATTAAAGCACAATATAAAAAAATGCAAAGGGAGTATTATAAAGCAATACGTATCTCCAAAGCCGGACATTACAAAAATCGTATTGCTGAGGCAGAGAACTCCTCTAAGGAACTTTTAAAAATCTTTAAGGAGATCTCTGTACTCTCTAATGATAATATGTCCTCTAATGACTCGGTGGAAACTTGCAACAACATTGCTAAGTACTTTTCCGGGAAAATCACGGACATCTATGCCAACTTCTCTGACAATCTGACTGCTAACCCTGATCTTGGTAAAAGCAGAGAGGCCTGTTCGTTGGAATCAGATCTGCCCAGCTTTCTGGTTCCTTCTTCTGAAATATTGGTCAATGTTTGTAAAAGTGTCAAATCAGGCTCCCCCCGTGATCCGGCCCCTCCAAAAGTACTTAATGCCAGCTTAGAAGTACTGGAGCCCTATTTTAGACACATTATCCAACTTTCCTTCTCTTCGGCCTCCCTTCCGGGAGATTGGAAAAAAGCAATAGTCTTTCCTATAAAAAAGAAACCTAATGTAAGCCAGGACATACTGGAGAATCTCCGACCAATTTCCCTCTTACCTTACCTTGCGAAAGTAATCGAAAAACTTGCAAACACACAACTTATGGATCATTTAGAGTCTAATAATGTATTTCATAGCTCTCAGTCTGGTTTTCGAAAGAACTATTCGACTGAGACTGCCCTTCTGAGAGCGACTGAAACTCTGCGGATTGGAGCAGATGAAGGTAACACAATGGCACTTATTATGCTGGACCTCAGCGCTGCGTTTGACACTGTGGCACATTCCATCTTGCTACAGTGTCTGAGCAGTGCTGAGGTCACTAAGGCGGCACTGGGATGGCTCAAAGCCTTCCTCTCTGACCGTAGTTTTCAGGTTCAGAGAGGCATGTTTCTCTCAAACAGCATAGCCTTAGAACAGGGGGTGCCTCAGGGCTCTGCCCTGAGTCCCACCCTGTTCAACCTTTATATGGCTCCGTTGGCAGAGGTGGTCCAGTCTTACGGCATAGAATTAGTATCTTATGCTGATGACACGCAGCTGCTCATCTCCCTGTCACAGACACCCACGTTAGCAGCGGCCAACTTTAAAACCTGCATGCAGGAGCTTGCAGGCTGGATGAACCAACATTGCCTGAAGCTCAATGGCTCTAAAACTGAGGTTCTAGTGATAGGGGGTAATGGTGCGAGCTGGACTAGGGAATGGTGGCCCCCTTGTTTAGGCCCTCTGCCTATCCCTTGCAAGGAGGCTAAGAACCTGGGGGTCTGGGTTGATCCCAAACTCTCTTTTGAGAGTCACGTTGACAAACTAGTAGGGAAATGCTTTGGGGTAATGAAGACCCTAAACCGCACTCTGGACCTTCTGCCTCTAGAGGCTAGACGCATCATGACCCAAGCGTTAGTTACATCCCGCATTGACTACGCTAACGTGTTGTTACTAGGGTCAACTGAGAAGAACATAAGAAGGCTCCAGGTGCTTCAAAACACGGCAGCACGGTTAGTTCTTAGACTCCCCAAAAGAACGGCATCCAAGCCCACTTTGGCTGCCCTCCACTGGCTTCCTATAAAAAAAAGGATCCTATTTAAGGCACTTTTAATTTGCTATAGGATAACATCTATGAAAGCCCCTGAATACTTGAAGGATCTAGCCATCCCTTATCAGCCCCACAGAGCACTTCGCTCTATGGGTATGGGGCTTCTTAAAGTTCCTCGTATAAAAAAGGCCAGAATGGGAGGTCGCTCCTTTCGTGTGTTGTCAGCCAACCAATGGAACACCCTCCCAATTGAAATTAGGTTAGCCAGGTCTGAAACAATCTTTAGGAAACTCTTAAAAACACATTTGTTTACCCTTTAGGTCGGCTGCTCCTGTTTTCTGCTACTCTCTCCACAGCGCGGGGACACGCCGGGATGGCGTCACCAGGCGCTTTACAAACCCCTTTATTATTATTATTATTATTATCAATGTCACACATTCACCCCAGTCCAAAGATCTGGGCCCAAATCCATCGTTTTTCCACTCCACACCACCCTGGGTTAGACAATGGCGATATGCAAATCAGTGCTGACCCTGTGCCCAATGGGAACAGTCCAGTCCGAACTACAAAAGCCATGTCCTTCCCAGAACGGAAACAAGCATCCGAGGACCGGCCCGGTTTCGAGGTAACACCTCTCATCAGCCCGGCTAGCTTGATTCCAGTGGTGTGGAGTGCCTGGGACTCACGTCTGAGCATCCCCAGTACACTTAGAGCGGTAACTGCAAACACAACAATGATGGACAGAATGTGGATCAATGTCACACATTCACCCCAGTCCAAAGATCTGGGCCCAAATCCATCGTTTTTCCACTCCACACCACCCTGGGTTAGACAATGGCGATATGCAAATCAGCGCTGACCCTGTGCCCCATGGGAACAGTCCAGTCCGAACTACAAAAGCCATGTCCTTCCCAGAACGGAAACAAGCATCCGAGGACCGGCCCGGTTTCGAGGTAACACCTCTCATCAGCCCGGCTAGCTTGATTCCAGTGGTATGGAGTGCCTGGGACTCACGTCTGAGCATCCCCAGTACACTTAGAGCGGTAACTGCAAACACAACACTGATGGACAGAATGTGGATCAATGTCACACATTCACCCCAGTCCAAAGATCTGGGCCCAAATCCATCGTTTTTCCACTCCACACCACCCTGGGTTAGACAATGGCGATATGCAAATCAGCGCTGACCCTGTGGCCCATGGGAACAGTCCAGTCCGAACTACAAAAGCCATGTCCTTCCCAGAACGGAAACAAGCATCCGAGGACCGGCCCGGTTTCGAGGTAACACCTCTCATCAGCCCGGCTAGCTTGATTCCAGTGGTGTGGAGTGCCTGGGACTCACGTCTGAGCATCCCCAGTACACTTAGAGCGGTAACTGCAAACACAACAATGATGGACAGAATGTGGATCAATGTCACACATTCACCCCAGTCCAAAGATCTGGGCCCAAATCCATCGTTTTTCCACTCCACACCACCCTGGGTTAGACAATGGCGATATGCAAATCAGCGCTGACCCTGTGCCCCATGGGAACAGTCCAGTCCGAACTACAAAAGCCATGTCCTTCCCAGAACGGAAACAAGCATCCGAGGACCGGCCCGGTTTCGAGGTAACACCTCTCATCAGCCGGCTAGCTTGATTCCAGTGGTGTGGAGTGCCTGGGACTCACGTCTGAGCATCCCCAGTACACTTAGGGCGGTAACTGCAAACACAACAATGATGGACAGAATGTGGATCAATGTCACACATTCACCCCAGTCCAAAGATCTGGGCCCAAATCCATCGTTTTTCCACTCCACACCACCCTGGGTTAGACAATGGCGATATGCAAATCAGCGCTGACCCTGTGCCCCATGGGAACAGTCCAGTCCGAACTACAAAAGCCATGTCCTTCCCAGAACGGAAACAAGCATCCGAGGACCGGCCCGGTTTCGAGGTAACACCTCTCATCACTCTAAGTGTACTGGGGATGCTCAGACGTGAGTCCCAGGCACTCCACACCACTGGAAGCAAGCTAGCCAGGCTGATGAGAGGTGTTACCTCGAAACCGGGCCGGTCCTCGGATGCTTGTTTCCGTTCTGGGAAGGACATGGCTTTTGTAGTTCGGACTGGACTGTTCCCATGGGGCACAGGGTCAGCGCTGATTTGCATATCGCCATTGTCTAACCCAGGGTGGTGTGGAGTGGAAAAACGATGGATTTGGGCCCAGATCTTTTGACTGGGGTGAATGTGTGACATTGATCCACATTCTGTCCATCATTGTTGTGTTTGCAGTAACCGCTCTAAGTGTACTGGGGATGCTCATACGTGAGTCCCAGGCACTCCACACCACTGGAAGCAAGCTAGCCGGGCTGATGAGAGGTGTTACCTCGAAACCGGGCCGGTCCTCGGATGCTTGTTTCCGTTCTGGGAAGGACATGGCTTTTGTAGTTCGGACTGGACTGTTCCCATGGGGCACAGGGTCAGCGCTGATTTGCATATCGCCATTGTCTAACCCAGGGTGGTGTGGAGTGGAAAAACGATGGATTTGGGCCCAGATCTTTTGACTGGGGTGAATGTGTGACATTGATCCACATTCTGTCCATCATTGTTGTGTTTGCAGTAACCGCTCTAAGTGTACTGGGGATGCTCAGACGTGAGTCCCAGGCACTCCACACCACTGGAAGCAAGCTAGCCGGGCTGATGAGAGGTGTTACCGCGAAACCGGGCCAGTCCTCGGATGCTTGTTTCCGTTCTGGGAAGGACATGGCTTTTGTAGTTCGGACTGGACTGTTCCCATGGGGCACAGGGTCAGCGCTGATTTGCATATCGCCATTGTCTAACCCAGGGTGGTGTGGAGTGGAAAAACGATGGATTTGGGCCCAGATCTTTTGACTGGGGTGAATGTGTGACATTGATCCACATTCTGTCCATCATTGTTGTGTTTGCAGTAACCGCTCTAAGTGTACTGGGGATGCTCAGACGTGAGTCCCAGGCACTCCACACCACTGGAAGCAAGCTAGCCGGGCTGATGAGAGGTGTTACCTCGAAACCGGGCCGGTCCTTGGATGCTTGTTTCCGTTCTGGGAAGGACATGGCTTTTGTAGTTCGGACTGGACTGTTCCCATGGGGCACAGGGTCAGCGCTGATTTGCATATCGCCATTGTCTAACCCAGGGTGGTGTGGAGTGGAAAAACGATGGATTTGGGCCCAGATCTTTTGACTGGGGTGAATGTGTGACATTGATCCACATTCTGTCCATCATTGTTGTGTTTGCAGTAACCGCTCTAAGTGTACTGGGGATGCTCAGAGGTGAGTCCCAGGCACTCCACACCACTGGAAGCAAGCTAGCCGGGCTGATGAGAGGTGTTACCTCGAAACCGGGCCGGTCCTCGGATGCTTGTTTCCGTTCTGGGAAGGACATGGCTTTTGTAGTTCGGACTGGACTGTTCCCATGGGGCACAGGGTCAGCGCTGATTTGCATATCGCCATTGTCTAACCCAGGGTGGTGTGGAGTGGAAAAACGATGGATTTGGGCCCAGATCTTTTGACTGGGGTGAATGTGTAACATTGATCCACATTCTGTCCATCATTGTTGTGTTTGCAGTAACCGCTCTAAGTGTACTGGGGATGCTCAGACGTGAGTCCCAGGCACTCCACACCACTGGAAGCAAGCTAGCCGGGCTGATGGGAGGTGTTACCTCGAAACCGGGCCGGTCCTCGGATGCTTGTTTCCGTTCTGGGAAGGACATGGCTTTTGTAGTTCGGACTGGACTGTTCCCATGGGGCACAGGGTCAGCGCTGATTTGCATATCGCCATTGTCTAACCCAGGGTGGTGTGGAGTGGAAAAACGATGGATTTGGGCCCAGATCTTTTGACTGGGGTGAATGTGTGACATTGATCCACATTCTGTCCATCATTGTTGTGTTTGCAGTAACCGCTCTAAGTGTACTGGGGATGCTCAGACGTGAGTCCCAGGCACTCCACACCACTGGAAGCAAGCTAGCCGGGCTGATGAGAGGTGTTACCTCGAAACCGGGCCGGTCCTCGGATGCTTGTTTCCGTTCTGGAAAGGACATGGCTTTTGTAGTTCGGACTGGACTGTTCCCATGGGGCACAGGGTCAGCGCTGATTTGCATATCGCCATTGTCTAACCCAGGGTGGTGTGGAGTGGAAAAATGATGGATTTGGGCCCAGATCTTTTGACTGGGGTGAATGTGTGACATTGATCCACATTCTGTCCATCATTGTTGTGTTTGCAGTAACCGCTCTAAGTGTACTGGGGATGCTCAGACGTGAGTCCCAGGCACTCCACACCACTGGAAGCCAGCTAGCCGGGCTGATGAGAGGTGTTACCTCGAAACCGGGCCGGTCCTCGGATGCTTGTTTCCGTTCTGGGAAGGACATGGCTTTTGTAGTTCGGACTGGACTGTTCCCATGGGGCACAGGGTCAGCGCTGATTTGCATATCGCCATTGTCTAACCCAGGGTGGTGTGGAGTGGAAAAACGATTGATTTGGGCCCAGATCTTTTGACTGGGGTGAATGTGTGACATTGATCCACATTCTGTCCATCATTGTTGTGTTTGCAGTAACCGCTCTAAGTGTACTGGGGATGCTCAGACGTGAGTCCCAGGCACTCCACACCACTGGAAGCCAGCTAGCCGGGCTGATGAGAGGTGTTACCTCGAAACCGGACCGGTCCTCGGATGCTTGTTTCCGTTCTGGGAAGGACATGGCTTTTGTAGTTCGGACTGGACTGTTCCCATGGGGCACAGGGTCAGCGCTGATTTGCATATCGCCATTGTCTAACCCAGGGTGGTGTGAAGTGGAAAAACGATGGATTTGGGCCCAGATCTTTTGACTGGGGTGAATGTGTGACATTGATCCACATTCTGTCCATCATTGTTGTGTTTGCAGGCACAAATTAAGCCTGCTTTGATGTGGATTGTTGGATTATAGAATGGCGTGGCATATTACCAAGGGGGGCGATAGGCAATTATCACCGATTTAGCGGACGTTTTTGGCAATAATTCTATCGCCCTATTGGCAAGCTGTCGCTAACTGATGTTAGCAACAGTTTTTAGGGGATAGCGAGCGGTTTGGGGCCCGCTTTGCATGTCAGCGATGTTTATCGTTAATGACATGCAAAGTGGGCGTACCCAACCAGTTAGTGACTGAAAGCAGTCGCTAACGTCGCTATCGCCTATTAGCAAGGCAGGCGTAGCGATGGAAATATTTGCGCTAAGCGCGAATATCTCCAATTACTAACACCTGCCTAGACCAGTTCTTAGCCATGTTATCCAATGGGAGGTGGCTAACATAGCTGAGAGCATTTTGTCGCTAATGCGTGAATATCACTGTATTCTAAGCGATATTCACGCATTTCGCCGCTATCGCTGGATATTTTAGCACAATGGAGAAAAACGTTGCTAATAGCATGTTTTCTCCGCTAACATATCCAGCGATAGACAGCAATAAAAAAGCGCATTTTGCGATAAATATCGCTATTCCTTGGTAATATGCCCCGGCATCTCTTTCTACCAAATTGATTTTTTAATGGTGGACACAGCACAGAACAGTCTACATCGATATTGGAAGAGGTTATACACATTTATGGCTAATGGATATTTAGCTGGTTCCCTGAACAAATGAATATTATATCTTTGTTTTATGAATAGGGTTCCTTCTAAGAGCCTTACAACCAGGGAACATCTTAAATCCTGAGTGTTAACATAACAGTAACCACTTAAATACAATTGACACAATTGGTTCATGATGGGGTAACAGACGCAAGAACTATAATGAGGTAACAAAGCTGTTGTGTTGAATATTATTGGTATTTCATTTAGCAATTACCATCCTATCCCTTTCCCTCACACAGTAATTACTTAATTTTAAATATTTAGCCAGCAGTATCATAGACAGGAGAGACCTTGGGTGACTTTAATTTCTAAGATACCTCAAGATAATTAAATGCACAGATAAAACATTTCAAATGACAGAATGCCAACACGAGACAGCATTCAAAACCCAACCCTGATAAAAATCCAAGAAAGGTTCCCCAGGATATCATATAGTAGTTGACAAATGTAGTGCAGAGACTCAAGTGCAAGCAAGGCAATTGTCCACAAATGATATCCTCTGTAAGCTTACCTACGAGGAAGAGTATATATATCTTTGCACATAGGTTTCAGTAGAAGTAGTAGCAGAATATCTCATGTAATTGTGGCTTGGGCCAAAATTAACAAAAAGAAAGTCAGATTTTCAAGATGAAGCTGCATCATATAATTACTCTTCATTCTTACATTTTTGAGAAAGGAGTTACTAAAAAAATGCACTAACTTTTTTTGGCAGAAATACAGTGAACTAAGACATCTACACACTCAGAACCTGTTACCTTCAACTGCAATATTGGATGTCTAATAACTCTCTCAGGATAAACCCACAAACAATGAGTTTATCCTGATCAGTACAAAATCCAACAACCACTCTGAATCTTCTCTTCTGATTAAACATGATCTTGAAACCTTCTTCCCCTTGATTACCTTCTTTCCTTTATCCATAAAACCTTGGAATTCATATACACCCATGATGGCTAGCACTATGTATGAACAAAGTTGCGAACTTGTTCCTTTATTCAGTGGAGAAAATTAGGCACCTCCTCAAATTTGATCATTTGAATATTACTGCTCATGCCCTGATCATTTAATCACCAGATGCAACTAATGACTCTCAGGCAGATGTTCCACATGCATCTTAATCCCAATGAAGGTCAATCTCCATCCAGCAATCTACCATGTGTTAATAGACATTCCCTGTACTTTTTAAAACTTGTAATGTTGAGGGGACAATGTGGTCTGAGGTGCAGAGACAACATACTGTTGGAATGCCCAACAATTGAAAATGTAATGGCATTAAACCAATCTTTCAATGGGGTGCCTCCAATTGGTTGTATTCTCTGCGTGATTCACCAAACACTTTGTGAAACTTCCTGTCCTCCAGGAAAATATGGGAAGCATATCTATTGCTCCTCCAGTTAATCATAAAAACTCTATTTCACCATTCTGTCCTGCAAATCTGCCTTGTCCCATGCCCCTAGTGATGAAAAGATATAAATGATTCTCCTTACCTCCTAGTTCCTCATAATGTACAATAAATGTTCTAATGTTTGCTGTAAAGCTTCCTATTGTGATTTGGAAAGAGAGTGCTTCAGTAACTAACTACTGTTTATCTCCGTGAGACATGTCCTGAGTCCTAACAGTGTGGTCATTATTTATTTATGTGATATTTCACATAAATATATAATGAACACACTATGAGGACTTAGGACATGCCCCAAGGAGGTAAACTGTACTTAGTTACAATTATATTGTCAGTAATTATCCACGCTCTTCTAACCTATGTGTGGAAATGGTGGCCACTGAAAAACAAACATTGACAGACAGAAATGTCTGAGGAATTTATACAGTTGCTCAAGGATTTGGGACTGATGGTACCATAGTACCAAAGGCAACTGTCAAGCTTGAGACACTGATCTACGGAGAGGAGTAGCCATTGTGAAAAAGTGCATAATCTGCCCTATGCTGGATATTAATCCCCGGGCACAAACCTTGATGTTGCATTCCTGCCTGTTAAGCTTCCAATTTAAAAACGTCATTAGATGAAATACAGTAATAATATTAGAGAAATATATCTATATGACTATGAGAATGTCTCACAACAGCACAACTGCAGTCAGATACAGAAATGGAAACCATTGCAGTCCAGTACAATTTAGAACAGTCAGGTTTATCTGTGTTGTCTCTCTCCTGGCCTTCATTTGACAAGCAGGCCTGGGGCAATGTGGGGCAGGGCAAAAGCAGGCCTCAGAGTTAATGGACTGATATTTGATTCATGTGAGAAATTGGATCATTTATTGGTTGGGGGGCGAAACTCTACTCAAAGAACAATCACAATCCTTGTCATAGTAAACTGTAAAAAGTCACTAAATTAACCTGTGCATAACTCTCCGGTAGCTTGGGACTAAAGCAGTCAGGATTGAATCAGAGGCATTGTGTAAGGTATTTATGCAGCTCACAAAACAGTAATAAAGTAAAAACACAACACACGAAAAATCCCACACCAATTTAGAACACTATAGTAACATTTAATAAATTATTTGACACCAAAACAACAAAAATCCAATCTTTAAATCCGGAGATATGCAATTGAAAAGACTTTGCTAAGAATACCGCCTAAAAGCACTAAGGGCCAAATGCTGTTATCTGGTTGGGCCAGACTGGGACAAAGCCACAGGTTCAAGTCAACTGCGAAGGAGAACGAGGTGCTGTAATGCAAGATCCTGCAACGAGATGCTTCGAGTTGCATCACACTGCATCAGTTCCAAGTGAGCCCACAGTTGGATTAGAAGGAGTACAGTCTGATGCCAGTAAAGGGCAATGATCTGGGGGGCACTTCTTGGGCCTCACTCCAGCAGAGGCCAGCAGAGGCCAGCAGCATGGCACAAGCAGGTTCACTGAGGGTTTGGTGAGCTGACCAGATGCCAGTGTGGTCTCTAGACCTTGTTATATCCCTGTAGCTCAGAACAGTAGGGCAGTCAGCTAGCCCTTGGAGTCACTCTGGTGAGTCTGTGTTCAAGGAGCAGGTCCAGTGTTCCTTCCTTAGGCAGCAAGGCTGTGACTCTTGCCACAGGGCGGTCAGGCAGTCCTTTAAGCAGCAGGGCCGCAGAGCAGTCTTTCTTCTGAGTCTTCCACAGGGCCAGACTTCAACTCAAGAGTTGATCTCAGGGTCCAATATTGTATACCTGGTGACAGCTTTGAAGTGGAAGAAAGGTCAAGACTTTCTCCCACATCTGGTTACAGAATTTCCTTCCTTCCCATGCCTAGTATTGAGGGGTCTGGACTAATAATAATCTAGTGTGAAGTCCTTAGTGAGTGTGCTGAGGCAGCCCCTTTGAAGCGCAACTGTGGTAGGTGTCAGCTCAGCCCCTCTTGACAACACATAGTCTCCTTTTGTATCACTGTCTGTGAGGAACACACAAAGGCTAACTGCCAACTACATCTAGTCATGTGACCCAGGATAAAGGCTGCAGGCACCAAATGGTTAGGACAAGAAAATGCGGAAGTTCTAAAAGTGGAAATTTCAGAATTGTGACTTTAACTTGACTTTGACATTAAAGAGGACTTTAAATTACAATTCACTAGTGTGTACAACAATGGATTTCGATGGATTCCCAAGCAAATGTCATCACTTATTAAATGTAATAAGGTAACCCAATTTTATATAATGGGAGATGTAGGCCTTGCAGTATTGCAGTAGCAACAAATGTGTTTAAGAGTTTTTCACTACCATGACATGTGAAACGTAAAAGTATGTGTCCAACTTTTTTAATACAATTCACAATGCCTTTTCGGCTGTTTAGGACCATCCCTGGTGCGACTTGTATATATTAAAAGGAAGGTTTAGGCCTGGCAAAAGATTTATTTTTGCCAAGTCGAACTGGCAGTTTAAAACAGCAGGCAGGCTGTAAAGGCAGTCCTGATATATAATTTGAAGAGATACTTAAGTGAGTAGCACAATACTTACTGCAAGCCGAGCAGTAGCATTTAATTTACAGGCCCTGGGTACATTTAGTACCACTTTCCTAGGGACTTTTATGCAAATTAAATTGCCAATTTTACCACGTTTAAAGGTGTGAGCACAAATACTTTAGCACTTGTTAGCAGTGGTAATGTGCACAGAGGTAACAAAATCTGGTTCAGAAAACAGGAGGGGTGAAGGCAAAGCATTTGGGGGGAACCTGCAGAGATGGCCAAGTTCAACAGCTTAGTATTCTAGTTTGATGATACCTGACATTTAAATGATAATTATGAAGTACAAATGGTGTCTCCAGATGCAACAGGTTCCAGTTATAGGGTTTGTGATACTAGCTAACTTCAAGATTCTTTTTCTGGCTTTAAAGAGTAGTCCTACACCCAACATAATAAATCCAATCCAATTTCTGGTTCCTTGTTGCTACTGTTGCATCTAACGACAAAGCACCAGAGCTGATTGCTTAAACAGAAGCAGTAGCAGTTAAACCATACCCCAATGATATTCTTTTAGGACCATTGATTCCAACACAAATAACCATTCTGGATGGCCTCTAATGATATGCCAAAGCCCCTTTCAAGGGAATATCCTCCATACAGTGTGCAGACATTCAAGTACATGGCTAGATTTGTACTTGCCCTTGTTTTGTTTAAAGAACCTCCCTCCTTCTATACTCCTAGTCTCAAGAGGCAGTCCACGTATAGTTATAACAGCATATTTTGAGAGACTTAAATTTGCTCTGAAATTGTTTGTGAATTAACTTTCATCCTACACATATACAAGACACTCTTTGGAATATTTAGTACCACATAATCATGTAATTCCCTAAAGAAAACTGCACTGCATGCTAGGGTGGATAGGAAGAACGGCATCTGTGGTTTTCTCATAATGTCCAAATAACTCAGGACCATCTCCAGTATATGCTGGAGGTATCTGAATACCCAAGTAATAGCATGTAAGAAGGAGAATATAGTTAAATCAGTAGAAAAATATATCCAATGTTTTTTGCTAGGAGTGTGACATCTTTTACAAAGATCATCCTCCTGAGAAAAAAAATCATGGTGGAAGAGGAAGCAAGGCAGAGGAGGTAGAAGTGGGGGTGTGGTATTCATATTTCTCTGCTGGACTAGATATAGCTAATGGGAGAGTTGAGGGGGGAGGATACTCAAATCATCAGACACAGGGTGGCAGCCAAACCGCTGGCGCAGAAGGTTTGTATGGTGGTAGGTCCAACGCCAAAGCTGCTCACTTTGCTGTCCATGATTGGGTGCTTATTAAAAAAATGTACAGAGTCAGCAAGGAGCAACCCAAGTTCTCACTTCCTGTGCGTATTATCAGAGTCAGTAAGCCCTCTGTTTTGCTCGGTGGGAAAGGATGGTGGAATCCCTTCCCTGTGGCAGAATATCTTTGCTCCTCTAAAGGGAGTGCTTCTTTATTGTATACTGCTTACATTCAGCAAGGAATCAACAAAAGAATTGGAAAATGAAAATAAAGGCTTATTCCACCAATATAAATGGTTCCGTCAATATACATAGACACATCAGTTAACGGTGGGCGTAGCACTTCGCTCCGCCCACAGAGTGGGCGTAGTGTTGCCTACTTCGCGCTTCACAAAGTAGGCGTAGTAGGCATTACTACGCCCACTCGGTGGCGGAGCAAAGTTGCCCGCCACCCGCCTCTCTCCCGCCCTCTTCTACAACTATATTTTTTGTATTAAATACAGTAAAATAAAAGAAAAGGAACTTACCTTGGATGCGGCATCCCAGGGCTCCCTCTTCCTGTTGACGCGCCAACTTCTTCAGACAATTTTATTTTACTGCATTTAATACTAAAAATATGGTTGTAGAAGAGGGCGGGAGGGAGACGGGCGGCGCGTAGTGGGGCTATGCGAAGTGTGTGGGTGGGCGTAGTGCCCCCCCCACTTCGCGGAGCTTCACGTAGCCCCACTACGCACACTAAGCCCACCCCTAATATCAGTCAGTTTTATGGCAGTGGCTCAATCACAAAAAACCTTCTATTTTCAATGATCATATTTTCATCAAATGCGTAACTGCTTACAGCCAAAACCAGATACACAGGCTGACGATCATCAAGGTGCTATCACAAATAATGAATTAAATCCAAAAGGAGTTTTATTTTATCAATATCAAAGTAAATCAGAAAAAAACAGATGGATAAAGGAGTATATATTTTGTACTATTGTGAGATACTGAATGTCTAAAAAAATAGCATTCAAAGACCATATATAATAAGTTGTGAAAATCACTAATAATGCTTATGACATCACAAATATGTCACAATTAATCCTTATTAGTAAGGAGAGCATTATGTTAATGCAGGTGAAGATAAAACAATAGACTCACATGAGGTCAATCCACAATCATGAAATGCAAAACAACAACATTTGATTAACACTAGCTACTGAAGCTTAATTAAATAGATGTAAACATTCTATATGTTACAAAGTGTGATGAATTACAGGGTACATGGGGCCTACACAACTAAAGGCCTCATTACGATGTCTTTTGCAAAAGCTCCGAATGGCATTCGGTTTGTCAGAATCCGTGTTGGAAGCCTTGTTTCTGGCCGACTTGGAAACATTTCTGATCGACCGCATGTAATTCTTAGAAACTGCTCGGACTTTCTGTCTCGGTTCCGACTCAAGTCCGAATGGCATTCGGCGAAACCGAGTCGGTCAGAGCTGACTTATATGGCTCTACGGACCGTGTTTCTGACTGAGCGATTATGATGTCAGATTCGGACAGCCTCTCCGAATCGGTTTCTCCGACACAGATCGGCTGTGGTAGTCCCACTTTGGGGCCTGTATCCTGCTCCCCTTCACCAAGGGACCTCCGATGGGAACCATGGGGGTACCTATGGGTCCCCTCTTTCCAACCATGCACAGTGTGGCAGGCACAATGGTGTGCCACCTCAGGGTGCAAGGTTTTCTGCAACCACATCTTCCTTCAATGGGAGCCTCTGTAGTTGGACGAAACACAGGCTCCCAATGAAGTCAATGGGAGCCTGACCAAACGGTGTTCGGAAAACATCATAATCAGTCGGTCAGACTCCCTGAATCTGATTCAGTTAGAAATCTTTCTGAGACCGAGTCAGTCAGAATGCTTTCCGACCAACATCGTAATGAGGTCCTTAGTGACTACATTTTGACACCAGTTGCATTTTTCATCATCAGGATTGAAAATGTAGGTCTCTAAACCTGAAAGACAACAATACAAGATTGATTCCAAATATTCTCACAATATCTGTTTCATGATAATGATGTAGTTTGCGGAGATCAATGAGACAATATTGAATCAGAAAAATATTGTGAAATAAAGAAAATTCACAAAAATATCAGCTTCCCATACTTAACTAAGACAAGCACAAATATTCACAGCCAAGATAACACTGTCATAAATATAGTTTTTTATAAATATCGCTTACAAAAATAAAATATAGGAAACAAAATACTGTGACCTTTAAATAAACATATAAGACGTCAAAGATATGGAGCCACACAATATCCACTACATTGATATTGGCAAAATAATAATATTATAATTGCAAAACATAAAACTAACTTTTTATGTTAATCAAAATATGAAAATAAACATTAAACCACATATGGACATATTTTCTAACCTAATAAACATATAGCATTACTAAAATAAATATAAATCACACAAAACATCACAAAATTAATAAAACAAATCTATAATAACTACAAACATTAAAAAAATATTTTAAAAAAGGAAAAATATATACCAATTAACTAAATACGTACTAAAAATGATACAATAAACATTAATTAGCATTCACCATAAAAATGCATAACTTAAAAAAATCTATACTAAAGAAAAATAACCATTGAAAATTTACCATAAACAAATGTAACCAATAAAAACACACAAACAAGCCAACAATATAAAAAACAAACACATTTTGAAATGTACTACTCATAAAACTACATAAGTTGCAAGAGGAGACTGACGCATTTCCGAACCAGAACCTTAAAACAGAAGTGGAGATATAGATACAACTACCTCACAAAGTAAATAAAACATATATTTAAGCCATAAAAATAAAACTAATTAAACTTAAAAATGTCACATAAAAAACAACTAGCAACACACTCTACTATTACTATTTCCTTAATATTTAATTACCATAAAGAATTTACTACAGCATCACAAAACTGCTAATCTGCTGAAAAACAAAACCAGTCACACACCTCGAAAAATACATACCAAAAGTAAGTAAATTAAAATTATTACTAAAAAGCACACAAACCTAAAACAGTTAAAAAATAAAACCTAACTAATTTAGTACCTACTAATAAACAAACATTTAAAATGAAGTAAAGCACACCACCATTGCAAAGAAAGTGTGCCACAACCTGCAAAAACATACATGTACGTATGAAACAGAAAAAGAGATGCATATTTTTGTATGTGAATAACAATGTGTTATACGTTTTAAAATTGTAATAATTTAAGCTATTGCAGTAATCTTAGACATAATGATGGAAAGAGCAAAATACATCACAGAAAGGAAAGCAGTTATTATCTCACGTGGCCTATACTTACAACCAAGGGAATACAATGATGGAAACTGTCAATTGGAAATGTACTAAATATTACTAATGTTTGCTATGGGAGGGCCACCACAAAATATAATGTTCTAATTAATGTAAGGCAGCACAATCACTCTCTATATGTAACAGAAATAGAAGTAAGGGAGGTATTGCTGGATATAAGAGAGGCAAGCACAAGCTCCCAGGAGCTCACAACAAAAATCCTAAAAGATATAATCCCTAAATTAACCCAAACAAGTCAGAAGCCAACTACCACATATACCCACTTTAAACATTTAATTACATGAACTAAAAAAGCCACCAGTTATACCACTCCTGCCCCTAAAAGATACCAAGACTTCCAAATACCTGAGCACTTAACAACCAAACAAAATAAGGAATCCTTCCTCTTACATGATACCCTCAACAATGATAAAAAATCCTAATATTTTCTACAAAAAAAAACTACACCTTTAAAACGTGTCCCAAACCATTTACTCGGATATAAACCATGCATGGTGAATATCAAAAAACAAACATACCATTCACATATGGCTTACTACCTAATAAACAAAGTAACAGTCACTCCGACCTACTGAACCACATGAACATTAAAAGAAACAACTTCTGGCCACATGAAATAATAATTGATTTTGAACAAGCCATAATTCAAAATGTATACCCACACACAGCTATACAAGGCTGTTACTACCCTTTCAATCATAGCATATGGAGATCTCCAAAAATCAGCACTGAGTAGAATATTCTACAGTCTTTGAAATTAAAAACATGATTGCACTAGCTTGTGTCCCTGTCACAGAGGTAGCTAACCACTACAATTTAAATACAGAAAGTCCTTTCTATCAACAAACTGAACACAAACTAACACTCTCTAATGGATTATTTTGAAGACACTTGAGTTGGCAGACTGCACCAATGTCAACCCAAATTCCAAATACCATGGTGGAATGTCTATGACGACATTATGGCTCAAGAAGCCAAAACAAACAAAACAGTGGATAGATGGCACAATGCTTTCATATCCACACTAGGCAGAACCCAACCTACACTTTATACATTTATAGACGTTCTATAAAAAGAACAACGCAACCAACAAATAGTAATGGAACAACCAGTAACCCATATTAAGCCAAGAAATTGCAAACAAATCATTAGAATGTACAAAATAGTACAATGTAAAGTAAAAGTCCATATAAACAACAAAGGAGTACACTACCTATAATGAATAGCCAAATCCCGATCATAAAATAAATAACCTACAATTTTTTTTAACATAATCCAAACCAGCATACCTTAAGTTTTTTTTAAAGTAAATAATATTAATATCATTTTTAACATCAGGGATAACATAAAAAAACATATAAATTTAGATAAGACTGACAAATAAAAATAGCATGTATACTATTTACAATAAAAATACGAAACTCACAAACTGCAAATAAGACATAATATGCATCGCAAAAAACATAATTAAAACACATAAACGGTATTGCAACAGGTATCAATCACATACATATTTCATAATTCACTAAATATAACATTTCCCACCCAGAACCTACTTGAATAGAACTTATTGTCCTGTATTTGCAACTACTCCTACATATCAATGTAATAAAAATGGATAATCCACCAAAAATAGAAAAAGAAACTCCTACAACCCCAACAATTGATGCAAAAATAAACTACTACAATGGGAATCTATCAATGTAGTCCAAAGCCTTCATAAACCATAAAACACTCCAAAACAGACAAATAGACTACAAAATAGAAGGTAGCGGAAACAAAAATACATGTTTAAAAAAATGTAAAAATATTGAGAAAATGTTTAACATGTAAGACATTTCTGTAAAGATACGTGAATAAAATTTAAAGAATACATAAATAATAGTATTTTAAAATATACAATTATTTAATATATTCTAAAGAAATTATCTAAAGTTTATGTGTATAAAGTACTAAAAAGAACTGTTGCAATGTCTACAAAAATGGAAAACAATTGGATAAAATACAAAAACAATTACAAAACACAACATGGTTTAAGTATCATTTATATGCTTTATTTAATACTACAATCTTATTAAAATACTGTTTATATAGCAATATACAATGTTTTATATAAGTACAATTATATTTGTTTAATACAAATGTAAATATATTAAATACATCTGAGAACAAACATATAAGTAACAAACTGTGTTATGTACCTTTATAACAATAAAATATAAATATATAAACATGGTATATTACAAGTGCACAACCAACTCCACTGTGATTTTTTTTTTAAATCTTGGACTCTTTTTAAAATATGTGAAGTACATCTACTGCATACTAAACCATTTTGACAAAAGTATTGGACACTAAAAGGGTTTGATTTACTATTCCCACTCTGATCAAAACAATGTTTTCCCTATGCAGGAGGGCACAACTCTTTTTCCTTGTCTAAGGGCAACATGACAGACACAGGCAGGCAGGGAAAATCTGCACTGGAACAATCAAAATAAATAATGAAGACCAAATGACACGTACATGCAGCCAGTACTGTGATTGAAGGGCAACGGACTACTGAGTTCCATGAAAGGAACCAACTCTCCTACACCAGTGGTCCCTCACCTAAAAACCAAACATCTCACTACTATAACACAATAACATCAAATTTAATTATGCACATTAATAAAACTTGTAAAAAAAATCACAATTTACATAAATACATTTTTTAATATTCAAACGAATCAAAAAAATTAACACACTAAAATAAAACTAAATACAATAAAATACATATAAAAACAGACAAAATATATTCTATACAATGATATTTTAGCTTAAAGAAATGTTTTAAAACAATATTAGCATCAAAAAGTAAAACGATATTCTTAACATGATATTTTTGCCATCCCAATATACTTATTTTTAGGTGTCACAATATTTTTTTCTCAATATTTTGTTCAAACACCTTTAAAAATGTACTGCAGTGGGATATAACTCTGTTGATATGAGTGGTAATTGAAAATCTTCAATTTTCTGAAGTTTACTTCAAGCACACAATCCACTGGTTGAATACAGAAATAGTACAGTAAAGACACCACTGTATGTGAATAATTCTGTGTATTCAGTGCTTTCTCCAGAAATTGTCAATTAAAAGTTTAACATCTAATCTGCCAATAGCTGCTGAGGAGCAGGCCCACATCTGCTGGCCTAGGATGATTGAGATATCCTTGTTGGATTGGTGGGGATCTTTATCAACAAAATTGCTCTTACTTAGGTAGTGGGAGCACCTTTGGTGAAATTTGCAATGTAAACTAGTTGCATCAGTTTTTTTATTTGAGATTCAAACGCCCAAAGCAGGGCTTTCATTAAAAAATACAAAAAAAAAACATTGGTCCTGACATACGGGATTTTTTTTTCCTGTGCATGACGGCACTATTCATTTTCTTTGTCTGAGGCCACATGACGGACACAGGCAGGCATGGTACATCTCCACTGGAAGAATCAAAATAAATAATGAAGGCCTTATGGACCTACAACTACTGGCCGGCATTGAATTTGAGTGTAATTGAAAGAGACACAGCTATAAGCCTACAACCCATAAGCCGGCAATGAATTTCAAAATACCAGCAGAATGAGCCGCATATTTTGTGCCACTGGCAGTCAGTCTGCAATGTCCATGCCATGACCCATTAAAGAAAGAAGAAGCATAAGAAAAAAGAAAAAACACACAAGAGGAACCCGTAGAGGAAAAAAAGAGAGGAACGAAATGTACATAAAAAGAGAACACTCTGCCAAGACCCACCCCTCCTCAGTTCCCAGGTTTCCTCCACACCAGAGATGTTCCTATGATGTACCTGCCTTGTTTCATTCAGAGGAGCTATTTAAGAGGCTCCTTATTTAGGAGTCTGTTTCCTGGGTATTAGACGTGAGGCGCAGGATTTGTGAGAATTTGGGACAAGTCTCCTTCCTGAATTCCTTTACTAGTATTGTAATACATGGTGCCCATAGTTCCACATAGGTTTCAGCTCTATTAGCCATCATTATAGACAAGCAATCCATCACTAGTAATGTCCACAACCTTCTCAGCCAAGCTGTGTGGTCTGGTACCACCGTAGTACCCCAATGAGTTAGTAATTCTAATATTGCGGAGTTAAGGGCTAGGGCTATCTGCCTACCTTTAAGTGAGCACGGGGGAAAGGTTAATGGATTGGGGAGACGTAGCAGGGTATAAGCTGGAAAACGAGGTATGTCTGTATTAAAAGCTTCAGTTATGTCACTGAGGATTGTTTTCCAGAATTTAACCAGTTTGGGGAAGTGCCAGAGTATATGTATCAGGGAGCCTGTTTGTCCGCATCCTCGCAAGCAAAAAGCAGAGCGATCTTTGTTCAAATTGTTTAATCAGGCCGGTGTTAGGTACCAGTATGATGCTATTTTAAATGCTGCCTCTGTGCCAGGCATATCATGCACCACCTCCCATCTCAGCTGCCCTTCGGACTATGGGCTAGATGTAGGTAAGTAATATTTACCGACTCTTAAATACAGAATTTTACCGATTCGGTATTTAAGAGTCGGT
The DNA here is from genome assembly GCF_964261635.1 of Lissotriton helveticus. Lineage (NCBI taxonomy): Eukaryota > Metazoa > Chordata > Amphibia > Caudata > Salamandridae > Lissotriton > Lissotriton helveticus. Next base: position 1,136,846,477 of record NC_136069.1, read on the forward strand.
AAATATGAAGGGGGGACATGTAGGGAAATCCAGATGTTTTTTTACCGAATCGGTAAAAATCGGTATTTACCGATTCGGTAAATACCGACCGGTAATGCCCATTCATTCCTATGGGCTTTGAAGCCCATAGGAATGAATGGGCATTAGCGATTCGGTATTTACCAAATCGGTAAATACCGAATTTCACAAGGGTGCAGGGGGTGTCACTTTGACACCCTCTAGCACCCCCAAAACAGGTTCTGGTGCCATGTGGCAGGCATACCTGCCCTAAGGGCAGGTCTGCCTGTCATATGGCACAGGTGTGCATGCACACATGTGCATGCACACCGGAATCGGTATTTTACCATCAAATTGAATTTGATGGTAAAATACCGATTCGGAAAGGCTTGTGGGACTCAGAAGAGTCCCACCTACATCTCAAAATTACCGAATCGGTAAAAATACCGATTCGGTAATTTGCAGATTCGGTAAATTTACCGATCGGTAAATTTACCGATTCTGCCCCCTACATCTCAAAATCCATTTACCGGTCGGTAACGGCCGAAATCGGCCATTACCGACCGGTAAAAGCCTACCTACATCTGGCCCTATGTGTATAAGGAAGCTGTAGAAAGCAGAGCGCATAACTCTGATATGATACGTTTGTCGTCCTTTTTAGTGATGAGACATTTTTCAGATTGGGTCAGTTGACGGGATGCCCGAGGTCTCATGGGAGGGAAGTTACCCTATGGATTGCCTGATTATATGGGAAGAGGTCAGATGCTGGGATTGTGTAGTCTTGCTGAAGCTGATCAAAGAAAATAGTCCCATTCTGATCAAATAGTGAGCCTACTCTCTTGCAACCCTGCTCACGCAATCGTTGAAATGGCTCTGACTCACAGCCCGGAGGGAAATCAGAGTTATCAATTAGTGGGGTCATCAGAGAAGGGAACATAGTGAAACCCCTTCATACTACTATTACATCCCATGTTTTCAAGGTGGTCGGCGTTACTGGGGAGGAGTACAGCCTCCTCAGGATCTCTCTCCATATATTCACTCCTGCAATTGATTGATCCATGAACGACTAGTGTTTCTCTGTTAGGGAGTGGTTCCTTTCTAAGATGTAGTGTAATTGAGTTGCTTGAAAATATCTCTGAATCAATGGTACTCCCATTCCTCCGTCTGCTTAGTTATCTGGTGAAATTTGAGTTGTTGCTGTTTCCTGCCCCATATAAAGCGGTTAATGGCTCGCTGTAGGTTGCGTAAAGAGGCTGAGGGAGGGGACAGGGGGATAGTCTGTAAGATACACAGAGGGCGCGGTAAGATTGTCATCATGGCTGCAGCAATACGTCCTGCCCTTGAGAGGCCTGTTCCGGTCCAGGTATTTGGGATTTTACTAGTTTGTTCCAGAAGGGGACAGTAGTTAGCCGCTAATGTCTTCTCTGGGAGGCAGGCCAGTGAAATGCCTAAGTATGGTATATGATCTCCAGCCCAGGAAAATGGGATTTGTCTGGCTAAGGGCCCCACTGCGTCTGGGGTAGTTGAGAGATTTGGTATTTGAGATTTAGAAAGGCTTACCTTAAATCCAGGTACCCCACCAAAGCAACTAAATTCATCTACCAGAGCCTGTAGTGTCATCAAAGAGAGGACCACATCGTCAGTATATAAGCTTATAATGTGCGTATCTGCCTCCAGGCGCATCCCTGAGATTTGCGGTTCGTCCCTAATTCTTTGCGCTATCAGCTCCATGTATAGGGCGAATAACAATGGGGATAGTGGGCAACCCTGTCTTGTTCCTCGGTAAATAAGGAAGAGCCCGAAGGAATATCCATTGACTCGAGCAGATGCCCTGTGGGTATTATAAATGCATCTCGTCCCAGCCACAAACAACTCTCCAAAGCCAAACCGGTGGAGCGCTTCAAATTGGAACAGCCAATGGACCCTGTCGAATGCGTTTTCCACGTTGACAGAAAGTAATAGTGCTTATCAAGAACGGTGGATAGGATCAGTGAGGTGGATGAGTCGCTTAGTATTATCTCCGCATTGTCTCGAGGGGATAACCCAGCTTGGTCCAGGTGATTAGGTCTGTCATGTAGGGACTAAAGCGAGCTGCAAGGATGTTCTCAAATATTTTTGCATCCACTTTGAGTAAGGAAATTGGGCGGTAAGAAGCCCGCTCTAAAGGGTCTTTAGTGGGTTTTAAAATAACATTGATAGAAACTTCAGAGAGGGAGTCAGGTAAACATCCCGTATCAAGGAATGGATTGAAAAGTCATGCCAGTGATGGAGCTAGGATCTGGCAATATTGTATATAAAATAGCAGACTGAAGCCATCTGGACCTGGTGATTTGGAGAGTTTGAAATGAGCTACTGCCGCAACCACCTCATCTATTTGTATAGGACAGTCAATTTGGGAAGCAATGTCTGGTGGGAGCCTAGTTAGCTGTGCTTCATGTAGATAAGAATCAATGTCCCCAGAAGGAGAATCTTCTCCTGCATACAGCTTGCTATAGAAGGCCCGGAAGGCTTCTGCGATTTCCGAATCTGAGTGTGCAACTATCCTCGACTGGCTTTTGATTGCCAGTACTGTTCCAGAGACATCCCTATAGCGTAGTCTATGGGCTAACATACGGCTTGAGTAATTGCCACTAATAAAGAATTTATGGCGGAGGTGTAAGAGGTCATATTCAGCTCTTTCTAAGTCCAAGCAATGCAGAATCACGTGTTTTTTTCCCACTTCCCTCCACACACCGGGGACACCTGTGCGTTTATGTATTGATACATACTAGGGTGTGCAGATCAATAATCAGAGAGGACATTGTCTATGCAAAAAGGTACATCCTGGACCATAGTCCAGTGCATGCAATAGAGTTAATTCTAGCTTCTAATCACCTTGCGCATGATCTAATTGCCCTGGAAGCTAAATCTTACCCCATACAACAATAAAGATTAGATTGAGACTGACAATTCCCCCTAAATAATAGCGTGAGTCAAGTTCTTGCGGTCACTCCCTCTTCAACACTCTCGCAAATCGATTGCCTCACCCCAAAATTCTCTAGGGATGACAAGAATATCACTAGTAAAGATCACATGACCCCTGTTGATCCTCTTTATTTTCATCATGTGGTGTGCTCGACCGAGCAAGAATGTATGTGTAGCCTTCTAGTAGAATCTCAAGATCCCAATTTCTCACTGGCATTGATGGCTAGCACTCACGATAGTGGACAAGTTATAGGGACCGGTAGCCAAGATGTGCCTATACTGATAGCTCCACCTCCCCTCCAGGCCCTCTTGCTAGAAGACAATATGGACTTGATTAATATTTTGTCATGGAACTTGGCAGGTATAAGTAGGAAGTGTAATTGCCCGTATTGGCTGGATTTGGTCTCCCATCAAGAAATATGCTTGTTCCAGGAAACCTGGTGTGAGACGTCTACATATATATACCTGGGTTTAAGACCTTTTTTAGGCCAGCTGTACCGGCCAAACAGGGTTGGGCTTCAGGGGTGTTGCTTAGTTTAGTACACCATACACTGAATTGTGAAACAAAAGAGTTGGTCACTAACAGCCCATATATCTTGGGGATTAGGCTTACAAATTAAAAAGGTCAAACTGTTAACCTCTATAATGTTTATGCTAGGAGTACTAGAGGTGGTAGCTTGATGACTCTTAATGTCTTGGATAATTTATTGGAAGACAGGAATGTTAACCATCCACTAATAATCGGTGGCGATTTTAATATTACATTTGAACCACTTGACTGGTCTGAGTCCATTGACGTGACTGAGGAGGATAAAGCCTGGAGGGTACCCCCTTTGGAATTACCTCCAATAAAAAAATGGTCACAAGCTGCCCTCCAACTGAACGCAATAACCTTAGAATATAGGTTAAGGGTCACCAATGGGCGAACTTACTCAAACAGGGGCGGGGGTATGACCTTTATTGGAACAAAAGGGTCATGTCAGATCGATTATATTTCAGTGGGCTTGACCCTGTGGCTTTTAGTATGGGATATGTATATAGCCCCTGCTTGAGACAGCAATCACAACTCTTTGCATTTATCTATTAGTCATCTATGGGGAGCCTTGGGAAGGACCACTATGAACCACTAGGTACAAGGGAGTTACTTGTCACAACTGATATGCGTCGGCTTAAATGGCCCACGGTATTGGCAGACAAAGATTAAACTCAAAAGATTAAAGAAGTTCTAGTTGATAATTTAGTAGTTCTAGAAATAGTGAGTAAGGATGCAGTCTCACAGAATATACCTGTAGTATTCTCCATAGGGAATTTTTTGATCAATTGGCCTGCTTTTTTTACATTCCTAATAATAAGATTAGGTCCACGCTGGGAAGCCCCCGGGGAACTAACCCATGGTTTAGGAAAGAATGTTGGGCAGCGAGAGCGAGATTGACAGTAGCTATCAAAAATAGGCATCCTAATAGTATCCGCAATACCAGAAGGGATTATAAACAGGTACAGGGTAAAGCTAAAAAACAATGGGATGAAAGGAGATAGGAAGATCTAGGGGAGGACATAAAACACCCTGAATCTCAAAAATGTTGGTCGCTTGTGTCAAAAACCAATTTTGAGCGCACGCCTTCCCTGGCCAATAATATTCCGGCAATAAAATGGCACAAACACTTTAGTGAGCTATACTCTATTGGTAATATCACCGATTGACTCAAGATGCCCCAAGACTTTGGTGCTCCAGTACGTACCATTGTATTCACTAGGGAAGAGATCATGAGTTCCCTAGATGCCATTATTCCTGCAAAAGCCCCTGGCCCGGATGGCTTCCCGGGTGATCTCTTTCATGCTGATAGGGAAAACTGGACAAACTATTTCATGAATTTGGTCAATGATATTGTCAGAGGAGGGAGCATCCCTGACTCGTGGAAGGGGGATGAAGTGATCCCAATTTTTAAAAAAGGAGACAGGTCCAAGCCCGCCAACTACCGCCCAATAAGTTTGATAGACTGCGCCCAAAAGGTCTTATGCCGATGACTCCTATCCAAAATCCAGACCTGGATGGATGAGAATATCATCTTTTCTCTACTACAGCCAGGCATCCGGTGGATGACCAGCACTATCGATCAGGCGTTTCACCTCGTCATACTGTATTGGAAGGTGGTTGTGCTGGGCAAAGGCAGTTTATATCTTGCCTTCATAGACCTCAAAACAGCTTTCGACCTAGTCCCCAGGGATTTACTTTGGCAGGTCCTTATGAACATGGGAATGACGCTGGGAATCTTAGAACTATTGGTTAGGCTACACAATGATAACTTTGCTCGTGTGAGGTGGGGAAATCAGGGGCAACTCACTGACCCGATTAAGATCCGGCGGTGGTACGCCAAGGGTGTGTTTTGGCTCCTACCCTTTTTTCCCTCTATGTTACCCAAATTGCTGACCTGTTATGCTCGATTCCGGCTGATGCTCTCTCTTCGGCAAACCAGAAAATTGCAACATTGCTGTTGCTGACAATACCCTTTTGGTATCTAAAATTCCCATGGGCCTCCAAAAGTTTTTGGATCAATTTAAGGTGTTTTTGCGATATGAGGGGTTTGGTTATCAACACTGCCAAAACTAAGCTGATGATGTTGAATCCCCGCAAAACCTTCAAACAAAATTTGGTCTTGGATAATGTTCCATTGGAGAGGGTTAGCTCCTTTGAGTATTTGGGCACAAAGCTATCAGATAGTATGACATGGAATAATCATTTAGATAAGGCGATCCAGCTAACGGGGGCCTTGTGGTGGGATATTTGCCTATCATACACCAAGCCTGTAGCTCCAGCTCTCAAACTCTATAGTGCTATGGTACTGAGCAGTGTTCTTTATGGGGCAAAATTGTGGGGAGTAGCAGACGCAAGCAAGCTAACCACTGTGGAAAACAAGTTTCTTAGGAGTCTGGTATATCTCCCTCGGAGCACCCCCTTTCTCCCCTTGAAAATGGACCTGGGAGTTAGGTAAATTAACGGCCAAGCAAGACTGCGCCCATTGCTCTTTTGGTACAGACTGGTTACTACCCCTGATTTGGCCCTTTATGCTGCTGCTTTTAATGAAGTTTCTGCCCTAGATAGAAATAAAAAAATCGGGTGATTTAAATCTGTGAATATCATCCGAGAAGCAATTGGTCTCCCAAATGAGCTTATTGGTCCCCAGGCCCTGCATACAAAGACAAGTTAAAACTCCAATATTGGTCATGGGTAGAACAGATTAATTATTAGAAAACTCACCATGGTAGCCTAACTGATGCTATTTTAGATATTAAAACTGTTAATGTCTTGACAGCTACTTTGATATTATTAAGGAGGCTGGGACAGGAAACTGTATAGTCAGTTTAGATACGGCTGTCTATCTATTACCGCTTTTACCTATTCTTGGCAGAATAATAACAGCCAGCCTAAGGGCTGCCCCTCTTGCCCAAACCCAACAAACCATTGGCCATGTATTTTTTGCATATCCTGCGTATGCAGACCAAGAAGGAACTGGTTGACTCCTGTATGTAGACAGTTGGGGACCCACATTCATTATGAAGCCCTTCGTATCTTAAAATCAGATACAAGATCACTATTTGTGTGAGCAGTCGCGAAGTTTCTTGGCTATTAGGTGGAGGCTACTGACCACCCCTCAAGTGGTATGATCCATTTGTAGGGAAATACCATGGTCTGAGGGTGTTTTGTTCCCTAAAATAATTTCAGCAAAATCTTGTTTTAAGTATTTTTAATATGTTTTTGTATTCTTATCTGTAATGTATAAGGGGTAAAGGGCCCCCAATGAACTATATAGAGTTGTTGGGCCTTACAGAATAACTACTGTGACAATTGTCATTTAAACAAATGCACTTGCACTTTAGCTTTTATCCTATATATTTTATTTATTTATTTATTTATTTTTTGAAAACTTTTTATTGATTTTATAACACAAACATAAACAACTTGCAAGGAGTGAAGAAAAAGAGACAGCAGTATACACAACATCGCAGTACATGGTGTTGGAGCGGGAAGGACAATCCAATGAGCGTTCGTTCTATCGAGAAAGAGTATCACAGGGGGGGGCAGAAGAAACAAATTGCAAACAATTAACAATAGTATGTGGAGGAACCCTCGGGTTACGGGGACGTAGGTGCAACATCTGGGTCAGGAAGAGGAGGGGCACATATATCGCCACGGTAAGTGTTCCACTGAGTCCATATCTTCCCCCATTGTCGGGGGTTACCTCGAGAAACATATACAGTTATCCTATATATTTTTAACACTAATTTTAAACAGTGAGTTATGTTCCTTGTTGATCTTTTTCGTGTTTATAAGACTGTATCTTGGAAAAAATATGTGACTCCTTAGAAACTGGTGTACAGATTTTTTTCTCATTCTTTGTACTAATTCTATTTTGAGCACTAATGATAAGGAGTTATATGTTTGTATCTTTTATGGTATTATAAACCAAAATAAAGATTGTATGAATGTATTGATTCTAATTCTGCGACTGCATCCTCTATCTGTGTATGCTGCTCTGTACGGAACCTATTTTCACCCGCTGAGCGTGATATTAATTCGCCACATATTACTAATTTTAATGCCTCACATACAGAAACGGTGCAGGCCTCTTCGTGATCATTAATATTGAGATAATTAGTTATCGCCATGTGAATTGCATTTACTGTCTGAACTGACTGAAGCATGGCGTCCCGAAATCACCTGCGGGAGGGGCCAAGTTGAGAGGGGCAAAGATTCAGCAATAGTGTGATCGGGCGTGATCAGAAAGAGAGCGAGGCTCAATCATCACATCGCCAACACATCCCTTTAGGGTCTCTGTAATTCAAAAGAGATCTATGCGGGCATAAGATTGATGGGTGGCTGATTAAAATATATAATCCTTAGTGGTGGGATGCGTTTGTCTCCTTATGTCATTAAATGAGCTGTTTGCAAGCCATTGAAGCCCGGGGGTGTTAGAGCCCCTGTTTGTGTAGTGCATCTAATAGAACGATCTAAAAAAAAAATTCATTACCTGATTAAAATCGCCACCTACCACTAATGCGTGGTCAGGAGTGGTGAGAAACTGCTTAAGGGCATTGATAAGGAAGCTTTGTTGGTGCTCATTTGGGGCCAGATGTAGGTAGCCCTTTACCGGTCGGTAACGGCCGAAAATCGGTATTTTCAGCCGTTACCGACCGGTATTGGGCAATTAGGATGTAGGGAAGCGAAAATCGTCAGAATCGGTAAATATACCGATTCGCAACGGGTTGCGATTCGGTAAATTTACCGAATCGGTAAAGTTACCGATTCGGTAAAATACCGAATCGGTAAATAAGAAGTGGTAAAAATGAATATTGAGATGTAGGGAAGCTCTGAAATACCGAATTTGCTTGAAATTCGGTATTTAAGAGTCGGTATTTACCATGGATTGAAATCAGGTGGTAACCAGGTGCAGCCCATAAAAAAGGACCCAAAATGCTATTCTTCTTGCACAATGGTGGCATTTTATGTCATTGCAAGACGGCTATGGCTACAGGAGGAAGGAGAGAGGGAATGGCAGAGAGAGGAGCAGGTCTATAGACAGAGGGTCACCTTGTTCATGCTCACAGAGGCAGAGATACTCCAGAGGTACAGGTTGGCCCCAGACACCATCACGGACCTCATCAGGGACCTCCACCCACTGTTGGAGCATACTACCCCAAGGGCACACGCTATTCCACCCCACGTGCAGGTGCTGTGCAGCCTACACCTGCTTGCGTCTGGGAGCTACCAGAGCGTGGTAGCTGCGGTAGGTGGGGTGACCCAGAGCAGCCTGTCACGGTTTTTCCACAAATTCCTTGATGCTATATTACAGAGGATGGACCATTACATATCTTTTCCTGCAACCCATGCGGAACTGGTCCAAACAAAATCTGACTTTTACCAGATGGCTCGGTTCCCCAATATAATTGGCTGCATAGATGGCACGCACATTCCCATTTGTCCCCCTGCTGCCACCGAATATATTTACTGGAATAGGAAGTCCACACACACCATCAATGTGCAGGTGATATGCAATGCAAAGTGCGCCATCACCGACCTTGTGGCTAAATTCCCTGGGAGTACCCACGACTCCTATATATTTCAAAATAGTGACATCTATGCACGGCTGACTGCAGGGGAATTTGGTGAAGGATACCTCCTAGGTGAGACACAGTGTGCCCCCAAAACACCTATTGCACGGCTGACTGCAGGGGAATTTGGTGAAGGATACCTCCTAGGTGAGACACAGTGTGCCCCCCAAAACACCTATTGGAGTAAGAAGTACAAGTATGCATGTGAGTAATGTATTCACATTTCATTTCAGGAGACAGTGCATATGCCCTCCGGTCCTTCATACTCACCCCCTACCTCAATCCCTCAACACCCAGCCAAAGGAGATATAACCGGGCCCACAAGAGCACAAGAAATGTCGTGGAGCGCACGTTTGGTATCTGGAAAAGCAGGTTCAGGTGCTTGCACAAGAGTGGAAGGGCAAGGCAGTATACCCCCATCACCTGCTGTAAGATCATAGCTGCCTGTGTTATGTTGCACATCCTTGCTGTAAGGAAGGGTACTGAGGTGGAGTTGTCAGACTATGAGGATCATGACGACGACATGGCTGTGCCTAAACACAACCTGCTGGAGTGTCAACACCAAGTGATGGCAGATACAGACGTGAGGAGATTACAAGCAACTATTTTTGAGTAAGTAATGAGACTGACACCTATGTTGAAAGCACATATTTAGTTTGATGTGCAATATATATCGGCATGTTAAATAACAAAAGTGCACCAGAAAGCATTTCACTGCAATGCTCACTGTGAGTAAACACACACAGACAGGTGTTGATAGCACCCACCATAGTTGTACATTGTCACTACGCAGGTTTAAATGGCACAAATGTGCAACACAAACTTTCAATTTACTCAATTGTCTGTCCAATGGCAGTAGCCCATACTGATAACTGTTCATTTGCGGCCACGCTTTGCACTGCCAGATGTATGTGGCTCACTCTGTTCACTGGGCGTTTGCCCTGTAGCCTCACCCTGTCGCCTGCTGCTCCTCCTTGTCTTTACAACAAGGGGGCTTGCCAAGCTGCTCCTACTGGTGCTACCTTCACTCTCTGGCACGTCAATAGCAGTAGTTTGTGCAGTCTGAGCATGTAGTAGAGCCTCTAGCGCACCTGTCATTCCGGCTATGCCCCTTGTCAACTGATTGCTGTTTTGAGTCAGGACTTCCTGACTGTTCATGCTACGCCTGCATAGCAGGGATGTGGCTGTTGCCAGGCAGTGTATAGTTTGCTCAGTTCTCTGTGCACGCTGCCTCTCCCTGCGCCTTGATGTGATTTCAGAGTCCAGTTTTGTGCACAGTTGCTGCATGGATTGGGTCATGTCATGTATCCCTGTAGCCATGTTCTTATTAACTTCAACCAGTTCTCTGATGCCCTTACCAATTTCCTGCATGTTCAAATTGAGGTTCCGCATTTGTCTTTGACAGGCCATGATGCCCTTGCCCTGCATCCTCTGAATCCTGACCATGGATCCCTCCAGGCCTTGGAAGACACTGGACCCCTCCCCACGTGCACCTACACTCCTTCCTGGTGCTGTGCGGCATCTATTGGTACTGGGTACTGCCTCTGCGCTGGGCTGCAGTGTGGCAGAGATGTCAGCTCCAGGCAAGTTGTGTGAGTCTTCACCCACCATTTCACCAGCAGCTGTCTCCATTTCCATCAGTGGGGAAACGACATGCCTCCTGCTAGGCTGTGCTGCAGGAGTTTCAATATCCAGGGATGCTGGCATTTCAGGCGAAGATAACAGTAGTGGGGACTGTGATGGTCCTGGGGATGCCTGCATTTCTTCTGTAACGTCAGGTTCTTGGGAAGGTGGCTGCCCACTCGGTACACCTGTGTCCTGTGATGCACTGGGACCTGGCTCATGACTTTCCTCCCTCTCGGGTGCCGTGCCTTCTGCATCCTGTGACTGCCTTCTGGATGTGTGACCTGTGGACATATGAGCACATATCAGCTAGGTGCAAATGTCTCACAGCCACTACAATTAAACTTAGGAAATTGCACTTATTACATGCTGCCTGCCCTTCATTTTGTCTGCAATCATTTGCCTAACTGGGTGGTTACTGTGCTGTATGACATGGTCTTTCATTTACTGACTACATGTACCATGATGCATTGCTACTGTTTTGCACAGTCACACTGGGACTGGGGTAACTTAGCTGCAAGGGGTGAGGGATGGCAGAGGGTGTGAGGGGGATTGCTGTGCATGCATCTTACCTTTTCTACTTGCAGATTTCGCCGAGCTGTCCACTTCTCCCAGTCCGTGGACGCTTTCTGGCTCCAAGGTTGTGGCCACCATCTCCTCCAGGTCAGTGAGGGGTGGTGCTGTGTTCTTTCCTCCACCTGTTTGCGAGGCCTGTTTGTGGTGGTCAGCAATTTTCTTTTTTGTGAGACTCCTTAGGTCATAAAACATCTTCTTTAAATCTTCTGTGACTCTGATGGTCACTCCCACTGCATTAACTTTCTCAAGGATTTCGAACCAAATCTTCCTTTTTGCTGATTCAGGCACAGTGAGGGAATGCCTTCCAAAACGTTTGTGGTGCACCTTTACCACCTCCTCCACAAGGACCTGGAGTTCCATGCTGCTGAATTTCAGCTTTCTTTTTCTTTCTGTCTGCTCTGTGTCCTTGCTGCTTGCCATGTTTAAGGTTTAAAACTGCACAAACTCTGTCTGCTGCTGCTCCCAGTCTCTTTGCTCCAACTGCCTCTCCAGAACCTTCTAATTAGTTGCAGCTGCCTGTGTAGTCACTTCCTGGTAGGAAGGGGGAGGGTGGTTGCACCTGATTGGCTGTTGTCTTAAGTTTCACTTTTGCTTGCTTTCCGATTCGGTATTTACCGATTCGGTATTTACCGAATCGGTATTTCCAATGCATTCCTATGGGCCTTTTGGTCCATAGGGATGAATGGGAGATACCGATTCGGTACCGATTCGGTAATTTCCGCAAGACAGATACCGAATTTTACCGATTCGGTAAAAAATACCGCATTTTTTCCTACATCTCATTTACCGATTTTTAAATACAGATTCGGTAAAATTCGGTATTTAAGAATCGGTAAATGACATTTACCTACATCTGGCCCTTGGTCCATATAAAGAGGCCACAGTGAACTGCATGTATCCCCATTGAAGCCTAACTACCAGCACTCTGCCTATAATTTCAGCATTTGTTGTAGTGACCTTGCCATGGATCTTCTGAGCAAGGAGTATAGCTACCCCATTTCTTTTAGTTGTATATGATGTGGGGGAAACCACTTACCTTGCCGCCACCGCCGAGAGTCAGTCGAGGGCTGATACAGCATTCCAGAGGGCGGAAATTGCTCCAGGGAACACCGCCGCCACCGCCAAGAGTCCAGAGGCATCGGACTCCGCGCCGCCGCTCCGGGAGACCACAAATCCCGGCAGGCCTCTCGGCGGCGCGTCTGAGTGACGCGGCTCGCGCCCAGAGAGCGCTAGGCGGCCCCATAAAGCTCGGGAACCCCGGCAGAGCGGGGGGAAACCACTTACCTTGCCGCCACCGCCGAGAGTCAGTCGAGGGCTGATACAGCATTCCAGAGGGCGGAAATTGCTCCAGGGAACACCGCCGCCACCGCCAAGAGTCCAGAGGCATCGGACTCCGCGCCGCCGCTCCGGGAGACCACAAATCCCGGCAGGCCTCGCGGCGGCGCGTCTGAGTGACGCGGCTCGCGCCCAGAGAGCGCTAGGCGGGCCCATAAAGCTCGGGAACCCCGGCAGAGCGGGGGGAAACCACTTACCTTGCCGCCACCGCCGAGAGTCAGTCGAGGGCTGATACAGCATTCCAGAGGGCGGAAATTGCTCCAGGGAACACCGCCGCCACCGCCAAGAGTCCAGAGGCATCGGACTCCGCGCCGCCGCTCCGGGAGACCACAAATCCCGGCAGGCCTCGCGGCGGCGCGTCTGAGTGACGCGGCTCGCGCCCAGAGAGCGCTAGGCGGGCCCATAAAGCTCGGGAACCCCGGCAGAGCGGGGGGAAACCACTTACCTTGCCGCCACCGCCGAGAGTCAGTCGAGGGCTGATACAGCATTCCAGAGGGCGGAAATTGCTCCAGGGAACACCGCCGCCACCGCCAAGAGTCCAGAGGCATCGGACTCTGCGCCGCCGCTCCGGGAGACCACAAATCCCGGCAGGCCTCGCGGCGGCGCGTCTGAGTGAGGCGGCTCGCGCCGAGAGAGCGCTAGGCGGGCCCATAAAGCTCGGGAACCCCCGCGTCGCGGGACGCGAGCGGGACGCCCGGGGCGAAGCCCGGGCAAAGGGCGGGCCCTCTACGGCCCTCATCGGCACGAGGAGGCACGGCAGGGCCAGAAACCCTGCGCAAGGTTCGCGAGGCATTCTACTGTTCAAGTAAGACTGTATTGTTTGTGATACATATTACCTTGTGGTTTGAGGTGTATTAGCTCCTTGTTATCTATCATCAGTATGCCTAAAAAGGGACCCGCACCACCTGCACCACTTGCCAACACAATGGAAAACTATTTGGTGCAAACAGTGAAAAAAATCAATCTACAGAGGAGAGAATCGCTGGGTTTGAGTCTGTCACCTGACTTACACTGTTTGTCCCCATCTTCATCCCCCTCACCTGAGGACCTAGTGTCCCTCCAGACTTTTTCTGATGCCTCTTCAAATTGTCCTACCATACAGGAATCCGGCTCCCTAAATGATAATATGTTGTCTGGTCCCGAGGTCCTTATCGTGGAGCATGGAAATAAATCTGACAGTGATGTGGATCAGGAAAATCGTGCTGACCTCACAGATGAAGATATTTCTACCACTGAACAAACTTCACGATTAGCCTCTGTGAAAAATAAAAACCCGCCGAGACGGGGGGGACTAAGATCTGGGGCCAGGAGGAAGAGGGTAAACATCCCAAAGGCAAACCCAAAGGAAGTTGAAGGGGGAAGTGTTGAGATCAATGTCAGCCATGATGAGGACTTGTTTGATAGAATCGCTGACTTAATAGATAGTAAAATCAAATCCATTGTTAAACCATTACTCTCTAAAATTGATAAATTACAATCTGAAGTCAAAAAGTTGGGAGGGCAGTTGAATAAACTAACAGAGGGTGTTGTTAATGTTACGATGTTGGTATCAAACCTGGACAAAAATAGTAGAGAAGTTGATGATCAGGAGGGGGAGAATACAGATGATGTATTAAATAATCCACCATCTCAGCCTCCTGATCCAAAACCTATTGCTCCCAATACTAATAGAGGGGATGGTCTGTTAACGGTTGAGATACCCCCTGCACATGCTCAGTTAACTGACCCTCTTCAATTTATAGTTGAAGCTTCCCCTGTCGTTTTAGTATTGGCAAATGTCCCACCCTTAGAAGCCGGTGCTGATGAATCCCCTTCCTCTCTGTCTAACAAAGCCTTGCAGTGGCTTACTACTAATATGAGGTTAGCTCCAGGGGGGGGTCAACTGCTGGCTCAAGAGATTAAAACTGCTAAAAGGGTCTCATGGCTAGGTAATCGCCCCAAAAAATTCAAGGGGGATTACGTGGCAGTAAGCTTCTTACATTCAGGCGTGTTGCCTAACATCCTTATCAATTTACTCCCACCCCAACGCAGGCAGGGCTCTGTTGTACCATTAACATTGAAGTTCTTTTATGGTGAGCAGCAGAATGTCACCTACCCTAAAACACCAGCCTTTGGATGGGATATTAATTCTGATTCAAACTATAGAAGGGGCTGGGAACAACATCGGAATACTGTAAATCAATCCGTTCCCCTAGTACATCAGAATCCTTTTGCTCAACCCCTCTTATTGTCTAATCGATTTGCACCCTTATCCTTTTTGGATCACAATGACTGACTCTTGTCAGAACATCCTAGTCAGACAGAGAATAGCGTGCCAGTATTCAGTATGCTTACTTGGAATATAGCTGGTATAAAGTCCAAAGTAGGTAATGCAACTTGGTTGGCTTTTATAACTAGGTATGATATCATTACTCTGCAGGAAACTTGGGACACAAATTCTCGTTTCTCTCTTGATGGCTACAGTCATTTTTGTATCCCTGCTGTGGTTAGCACAGCAGGAAGAGCGAGGGGAGGACTGTTAAGCCTCTTCAAACTAGACATCAAAGGTAGCCTTAAGAAATGTGACTCAGGATCTGAGCAATGTCTTATTGTTGAATTGTCTCGTGTGGAATCTCCTAATATTTTGTTTATTAATTTTTATAATTCCAACGCTGCCGACTGTACAACATATAGTTTAGGTAGATTGGATTACTTTCTGTCAGTCTATAGTGAAGATGTTAATGCATTTGAAATCATTTTTTTGGGGGATTTTAATATACACCCTTGTTCACTTATGTGTGTTTGCGATGACTCAGAATCCCCTCCAAATTGTGCACTGGTCCATCTTGAACATAACAGACAGGGGGGCTGTTTAGAGAACTTCCTCGCAAGATGGAACCTATACGAATCCAGTTGTGGGGAGGGGGGGATTAGAGCCCCTACTTTTAAGGGCTCAGACAATGACTCTGTTATTGATTATATTTTTATTTCTGCATGTTTTTTATCCAAGGTTTTAATGTATAGAACTGTGGTTTCCACTTTTAGTGATCATAACCCAGTTTCCATGGACTTCGTAGTGTCTGATTTTTTAGGGCGAAACCATGGTCCTTGTTATGAAGAAAGAAAGCTTAAAGTTAAGGATCAGGGAAGGAAACTGAAATGGGATAGTATAATCCCAGAACCCTTTGTTCAAGAAGTTCTTTCAGAGGCTGAGGAGGAGGTAGGAGTGTGTTTATCTAGTGACTCTAATGATGGGGAAGTGATCTTTGCATTTAGCAGCATATGTAACAAGATAAATGGAAGGCTTTCTGTGACTAGTAATCCCAAGCCGAAACCTCTTAAAAGATGGTTTGATCACAGTTGCTCAAAAGCACACTCTGCATTGCTCAATGCTTTGAAAACTGTTCCAAAAGATCGTGACCTCATCAGCAATAGTAGAGCACTTTACAAAAAGGCCATTGTAGTAAGGAAAAAACAGCTTAAAGATGAAGCCTGGACACAACTTACTGATCCAGCCATTTTAAAAAATAGTGGAGAATTCTGGAGGATTGTCAACCAACCCTTACTCACAGGGGAGGACAACTCCCCTCTAGAAACTAATATCCCTGATGAGGGTTGGATTAAACACTTTAGAGACATCTATTCAGCTCATAATAACGCTGACACCAGGGAACAGGAAGTTAATACTATTCCATTAGGGAACCATTTGCACTTTGAAGTCGGTGAAGTATTATCTGCAATAGATTGTACTTTTAAAAAAAAGGCACCAGGACCAGATGGTGTCCCCGCTGATGCCTTTAAATGCTTCCCTAACTTCTGGTCAAGATTGCTCTGCAGGGTCTTTAATGCCTTAAACCGTGATATTATTCCCAAGTCATGGAAAACATCAATAATCATTCCTGTTTTTAAAAAAGGAAATAGGCAGGATCCTGCATGTTACAGACCAATTTCACTGATTGATTCTTCAGTTAAGATTTTTGGGAGAGTCATATTAGTTAAATTGAATGAATGGGCCACCGAGAACAATATCTTGAGTAATGTGCAATATGGGTTCAGACCTAAAAGAAGTACCCTGGATCAGTGCCTTAATCTCCACCTCTTGATCGAGAAATATACCAGGGCCAAGGATGGGTCCATGTACCTTGGGTTCATGGACCTCTCCTCTGCGTTTGATATGGTCAATAGATCCAAGCTCTGGTTAAAGTTACTCGACATGGGTCTGGATAGATCCATAGTTAATTTACTAGCTGACTTACACTCTGGCCTTACTGCTAAAATTAGAGTATCTACGAATGGAAGGTGTACAGATGTTTTTGCGTCTGAAAAGGGAGTAAGACAGGGATGTATTCTGGCACCACTGTTATTTACGCTTTATGTGAACGCGCTGGAGCCAGCCCTCAGGGGCGTTACAAGCGACATTCCACGTGCAGGAGAGCAGGGGATACCAGTTCTCCTTTATGCGGATGACGCTGTTCTTCTTGCGCGCACTGGGGTGGGGCTTCAACGACTCCTGGATGCCTTTGAATCTTTTATGGGCTCACTCGACCTGAAAATAAATGCAAAAAAATCGCAGGTTATGCTCATGGGCAGGGCCTCTAGGAGACCCTTTCATAAAACTTTTCTTTGTGGGCAGGAAAAGCTTGCACGTGTCTCCTCCTTTCCCTACCTTGGGCTCACCTTTGATGACAAAGGTAGCTGGGGTCCTCATGTTACAAGCAGAGCATCCATGCTGGCCAGGACATCTGCTGCCCTCCATGGGTTTTCTAAAAAACTGGGGGGTAGGCCATTTGCAGCTATCAGTAAAATATACAAGGCTAAATGCATTTCAGTTGCATCATATGGTGGCTCATTGTGGGGATATAGGGGAGTGGAACCCATACAGACAATGGAAAACAAATTTTTTAGATCTGTCTTGGGCGTCCCCCAGTCAACCCCGGCCTATACAGTCCACATGGAACTGGGGGAAGGCTACATCTCAGACCTGATTAGAATAGCACCTTTAGTTGCTTGGCTGAGGATGTGGCTGAACACAGAAATTCCTCTTAATCACACCATAATGAGGGACTGCTTGAACCTAGATAATGTACACAGGATTAGGTGGTTGATGTACATTAAGGAAAATTTCTTGAAGCTGGGGAGGCCTGAACTTTACACTGCTATTGATTCTCTAACGTCAAAAGATATTGTTTACATCAAAGCTGGAATGAAGGAGCTCCTAACCCTGGAGAGGGAAGAAATTGAGCTGAAGAAACCCTGTGTCAGGGCCAGTGTACTGCTGGCTATACCCAACGGTCCTGACAGTTATCTTAACGTGGTGACCCATCCCTACCACAGGTTTATTTTAACTCGTTTTCGATTTAATTTGATACATTTTAGCTTGGGGTTTTATCCTGTCTGGAGTACCCCAGAAAAGGCACCACCCTGTTCTTGCGACCATTTTTCTGAGCAAAATACTATGCACTTTATAATGTTTTGCAGCCACTATAATGAAGCTCGGAAATTGTTTCTTGTACCTATACTCAAGGAAGCAGGATTTATTTTAGTTAGACCTGCTCTTATTTATCTACAAATGCTACAAACTCCCAGGATTATGTTTTACGTGGCTAGTTTCCTGGTGAGAGCTACTAGAAGCAGGAATATCAGACTTAAAAATGTGTCTACTTGCCTTTGTAGTATAGATTAACACTCTAGCTAGTACGTTGGCTGATGACCTTTTGGGTCAGCATTCTTAGAAGCACTGTAACAGGGTTAGTAGTTGCCAGTCCTAATAATTTTTCTGGGGACCCCCTTAGCATTTTTTTTTTTCTTTTTTAATACTACTTTTTAAGTCTTTATTGCACTTTAGCACCTTTGCACTTTAGCACTTTGCACTTTGTACCAGTTAGGCTGATGTTAAAATGTAACACTGTGTATGTTGGTCTTTTTAACTTGTTATTCTTAAATTGTTTTTAACTGTTTTTAATGTATGTGTTGTTTGTATTTTTGTCTCATATATTTGCCATTGTCTTTGTATGATATTAAGTTATCGCAATAAAGTATTTGACTGACTGACTGACTGATGACCAGTATCGTCTTGGAAACCGAGGAGATCGCATGTGGTGAGTGTCGCTGCCTAACAAGTGAGTCTCCTGCAGCAAACAGATGTCCCCCCTGAGCGTTCCAAGAAAGACAAAATCGCTTTGCGCTTTACCGGGCTAATGAGGCCTCGCATATTAAAGCTTAGTATAGAAATGGATTGGATCATATATCTCCAGTGGACCCCACTGTAGCTAACTTAGAATGCCTATTTCTTTCCAAGGAGGTGGGAAATTATGCATTAACATATAGTTCCTATTGCGCTTGCTGCCTACATAATGTAACAGCTGGTGCGGAGGAGAAAGAAGTACGAGAATACAGAAAGAACCCCACAACAACAAAAAAGGATACTGCAAGGAGAACAACAGGTGACCAAAGTTCGTCAACTCCAATGGATCAGGTGGAAAGTGTCCACACATGGGCTGTCTGTGCCTACCAAAGGTCTTTTGTGACCAGGTAGGGCTGACCCAAGGGCGGGCGGACTAACGGGATCTCCAATGTCTTCAAACCTCGTGTCCCTCTGCTGCCGCACCGCTAGGACCACTCCTCTCCCTCATGCACCTCTGGGATGGGGCTGCAGCTAACTCAGGATGCTTCTGAGAAGGCAGATTCTGAAGAGAGGGCCTGCAACACTGCCTGTCTTTCTTTATTTATAGTGGCTGGGTTGGGCTTAATCCTGTGGTGAATGGTCTTCACCTGCTGCCATGCTGAACGTTGTTGTTGTGGGAGGCAAGTGGCCCTTCATTGCCTTCGGGCATGTGGATATATAATAGGGTGCAGGCCTCTTTGAGGGATCTGATTTGGCAGAGTGCCCCCTCATATCTGAAGGTAATGCAAAAAGGGTGTCCCCATGCATAAGGAATGTTGGCTTTCCTTAGGTGTCCTGTGACAGGGCAAAAGTATTTACATTTTTGCAAAGCTATCTGGGTGAGATCCTGGAAGAACATCAGGGAGTGACCTTTAAACTGAACTGATCGCACATCCCTAGCTTTCCTATGAATGTCCTCCTATATTTTAAAGTCATGTACACACACAAGTATATCTGCCGGGGGTCACTTCCCTGTTAGTTCAGGCCCTACCCTGTGGACTCGATCTATTTGCAAGGTAGAGTCATCAGAGAGGCCCAGGACATGGCGGAAAAGGTCTATGGCATATTCACGCAGATTGGGTTCCTCGGCTTTTGATGGCACTCCTCTAATCTGTACATTGTTCCTCTTGGACTCTTCTCCAAGTCGTCATTATGGGCCTGAAGATCCAGATGCTGCTCCTTAAGCTGGACTACTTCTTGTTGTAGCCATGGACGTTCTTCTTCCCTACTGGATTCCCTGTCTTCCATCTCAGCCACTGATAATTGAATTTAATCAGGGAACGCAGGAAGATAAGATGGAGAATAACATGCATAGGGTCTAGATTGAGTCCAGAGACCCCTAATCAAAAAAGTAAAAAGGGAGGTGAAAGAAAAATGACTGGAAAGAACATACAGAATCAGCTCAAGGGCTTGCCTTGCATGCCTATCTCTAAGAGTTGTAGGAGGAGAGCTGGATGTGTGCCACATTGAATGCCACAGATAGGTCCAACAAAATAAGTATGATTACTACGTTTCCATCTGCTAGAAGACCTAGATCAATCAATTCAATTCAATTCAAAGATAGCTTTTTCGGTTTAAAATATCAATCATAAAAGCACAGTTTAGCACACGTTTAAAAGATAGCAACATGTATGCATGAATATACATAAACAGCAAACAAGTTTAAAACAAAGTACAAGCATGATTAAGAACCAGGACTCATATTCCACATTGTTTTCTTAGAGTTGATAAAACTTTTAAAAAGTGACAATAAGAGGCATAAACATTTCATTTTCCAGAAATTGTAAGGCCAAAAGTGCTGTACAACATTGGCTTATTCCCAGAGTTTTTAGAATTGCCAATATAAATCTTTTTTGGGGGATAGAATAAAACTTACAAAATAAAAGGATATGTAACATAGATTGCTGTGATACATCATCACACGGACAAGCATCCAGAGTCTTGGACCAGTCATTTATAGCTGGGAAACTAGTAAGTCTGTAAAAAGACCCCAAGCGAAATCGAGTCAACAACATTCTGTCAAAATTCCAGGGTACACAAACTAGATAGGGCTGAATATTGTGACAAGATAACATCAGCTGATTGTCCAAAACTGTAGGTTTAACAATTTCTTGGGACAAGCTAATTGACTGTAAGTGAGCTAGACAATCTCCTTTTAATGTCTTTCTTGAAATTAATGCAATAATATCAGGCCTGTCAAAGTATTCAGTTGTCCTATGTCACTCATGAAATTTCTAATATATTTTAGTCAGGCAATGGACGAAGCTCTGTGGATCAATTTTAATCAAATCCGAGATGTATGCAATTCCAAGCAAAGAATGACAAATAAAATTGGCAGTACTATTGGGAACAGCCAGTAGATATTGTGTAAAAGCATTCTCAATCGGTTGTAGTTGTTGGGCATCTGTATGTCCCCAAATCCCTGCTCCATACATGGCTGTGGTATGGCACTGAGCTTTATAAATTTGTAGTAACTCAGGGACTGATCTTCTGCTTACTTTACTTGCAAAGGTGACCAAAGCACTGTTAGCTCTAGAAAACAGCAGTTTCCTGGCCGCAACTGCACTATTCCAGGTTCTCCTATAGTCAAAATGGATTCCTAAATAAGAAAATGTATTAGTGCATTCTACTTTTCTATTGTTAATAACAATATCACGGCTTATAACGCTATTTTTGTCACATTTCATTATGTGAAGAAGGGGTGAACCCAGAAACATGTGTCTAGAGATATACAGTCTGCCATCGTGCTTCCTATCCTGAAGAAAGCCGGCCTGGACCCTTCCCTTCCATCGAACTTCAGGCCGATCTCTCTCCTTCCCTACCTAGGGAAAATACTTGAGAGCCATGTGACTTCTTGTCTCTCCTCCTACATAGAGGAGAATAACATCCTGGCCTCTCACCAGGCTGGCTTTCGACCCGGCCACTCAACCGAGGCCGTGGTCCTGGCGGTCCTGGATGAATTGAAGGGCAAGGCCGACAGTAATCTTCCCCAGGCCTTAGTCCTGCTGGATCTGTCCGCTGCGTTTGACACGGTCGATCATGCCATCCTCCTTGACCGTGTCAGCGCAGCGGGCATACAGGGCTCTGCCCTCTCCTGGATCTCCTCCTTCCTTCAGGGACGGTCACAGGCTGTTCATCTTTCTCACTTTTCGGCGCCCTCCCTTCCCGTCACTTGTGGTGTACCTCAAGGTTCTTCTTTGTCTCCTCTTCTTTTTAATCTTTACATCCGCCCTCTCATTTCCTTGCTTCTTGAGCTGGGGGTCTCGGTGTACAATTACGCGGACGACCTCCAGCTCGTCTTTGACCTTTCTTCCCCCCCTCACTCCCTTTCTAAGCTCAGCTCTACCCTTGTCTTTATTTCTCAGTGGATGAGCTTCAACCATCTGAAGCTCAACCCTGACAAGACTGAGCTTGTTCTCACGGGTGGTCCTTCTAATCCCTGGTCTTCAGTCCACTGGCCCCTTTCCTTTGGTTCCCCTCCTTCTCCTGTTTCCGCTGTCCGGACCTTGGGCATCAAGATCAGCAATGATCTTTCCATGCACGCACACATCAGTTCTGTTGTATCCTCTTGTTTTCTTTCCCTCCGCCTCATTCGCAAAATCTCCCGTTTTTTTTCTGTTGATGCCCTCAAACTCATCATCACTGCCCTCATCACTTCCCGCCTGGATTATGGCAATGGCCTGTATGTCGGCATTCCTGCCTACGAGACTCGCCGTCTCCAGGCCATCCAGAACCAGGCGGCCCGTCTGGTCCTTCGTCTTCCTAAGTTCTCCCACATCACCCCTGCCCTTAAAACCCTCCACTGGCTCCCCGTTCATTTCAGGTCCCACTTCAAACTCGCCTGCTTGGCCTTTCGGGCTCATGCCCGTTCTGCTCCTCACTTCATTAACTCTCTGATTTCTTCTCACGCTCCCACCCGCACTCTTCGGTCCTCATCCCTTTCTCTTCTTCACGTCCCCCGTTTCCGTAAATCCCGCACAGGTGGCACACGCTTCTCTGTCCGGGCTCCTCAGATTTGGAACTCTCTCCCTCTCTCTATCCGCTCTATTCCTATCTTCTCCCATTTTCGCAAAGCCCTTAAAACTTTCTTCTTTCTCCAGGCTTTTCCTGAATAAACCCCTCTTTCTCGTGCACTCTGGTTAGACATCGAGGTGATCCCCAGTGCCAGGAAGCCGCTTGGCCACAGCGCGCTTTAGAAGTCCCTTTTTCATTTCATTTCATTTCATTTCAGCAATGTCTGCACCAACCTTGGTGAAAAACTACTGCTAAGTTTCAAGTAAGCACTCATTTTGTACTGCATTTACCAGGATGCAAAGAAGCCAACTGTGCTGGGATGTGAGGCAGTGCGGTCCAAACCCCCTTCCTAGATAGAATTGCTTGGGTTAAAAGTGGATTGCAAAATGTCGGTACGACACAGTCATCCTCCAGTGATTTATGGTCATGACCAACCCAGGAAACCTGTCTAGCCATCTTACATTTTGCAAATAGAGCTTCAGTTAAGGCAGTTTTATACCGAGCCAAAATAAAGATTTCTTTTGTAGGGCCTCCCATGTTTCGATCATCGGTGTTGTAAGGGCTGGGACATTGGCCAACACTATTGTGTAGTGAGAAACTGCAGGGGGTAAATCAAGTGTGGTTGTGTTCTTACTCGATTTTCTTGGAAGTGCAAGAACCAGCTGCTCATGGGCCCTGTGATCATGCGCAGCAAGAACACTCAAATAAGGATCGACCTGGTGAGTTACAAAAGCGCTATTATAAGAATGTGGTGTCGGACGTGTAGCCTGAGGGACTAAATTTATAAGAGGATTAGGAACCGTCCTTTTCTTGTGGACTGAATAGTGGACTGAGGTGGCAAGACCTCGGTACAACAAGTCTCAGTGTTGGTTTTTGCAGGGTGATTTAGTCTAACGTTATTTTTTTTTATTTCCTCTATGGCACCCACTTTATCCATTACCTTAATTAGTGAGTTGGTTATGTTTTTATGTAGATCATCTGTTTTTTTTTTTTACAATCTTGCTAAATTCGACTGTCTGACCTGCAATTAAGGCAGTAGAAGATGAATGTTTCTTACTTACTTTCGTCAGCTCAATCAATTTAGCTGTGAGAGATGATTTAGCCTCACTGTACGGATAAAACTGGCTTGGGGATGTGCAAGAAGGTTTTTAGATTTGGTGAGCTGATCACTATTTAAATTAGTCCTAACATGAAATGTCCCTTTGTGATTCGTCTATAGTTCTCAGAGCTCTTGCAATCAAGTCCAGCCTTCTGTAGTAAATACAATTATATATAGTATATTTTGAGGAAATATTGTGGGAAAATCCAGTTTTTAAGGGAGTGTTAGGAGTGCTTTGAGTGCAGGGCATGAATTCCGTAAAAAAGGCATATGGAATTGGCCAGCCAGAGAAGCTATACTTTGGGACAGAGGACTAAGATTGTGGGGTTCAAAGTTGGACACTAGGTAAACATCACTCAGGGTCCATTAACCCCTTAAGTGCTGCCGTCGGCCAACGGTCGTCACGGGCACTACCTCCCCAGTGCTGCGCACGACCGTTGGACGTCCAGTTCAGCACCGGATAATGGACAGCGCAGCACTGGGGAGGTTTGTTTACTAGCTTTAAAGGGGTTAAAAAGGTTAGTAAAATGGTGCTGGTTCTGAAACAATCAATTTAACTGTAATGTAGTTGTTCAGATCCCAGACTTTTTTATATGGTCAGACAGGAAGCAACAAAAGCGCAGAAATGGGACAGCCTATATAAAACATGATACTGGGTTTGGGAATCCTGTGGTGATCATGGTTCTTAAGAGTTGCTTTGAAGAACATTGTGTTGACCTGGGATGGGTGGAATAGGAGGTACTTTTAGTTTTTAATTTGCCCCATGTGTCGTGAGATATAAACTCATGATAATATAACCAATGATTTTTTTACTTTCATTTGTCCTTAATAATGTTGGTATAGCAAATGGTAGTTACTTGTTTTATTGTTTTTCAGTCACAGAAAAATACTAATGGTCAGCTTCTGATGGAGAACAGTGATTGAGCCAGAAATACTTTGAGGAACATATAATTGTGAGAAGAATACCTTGTTGAGTGCCACTAAAAATGTACAATGATGTTGGTGCAAATTCAAACAGTATCAAAATATGGTGAATAGAGATTTGTTTTAATGGCTATATGCAACAATATATATATTGAAAGACATCTAAATATGAGAAAAGAAAATTTCTTGTTTATTATCTATCAAATACAAGATAATTATTGATAAAAGTATACCATCAACACGTGCACAAGGAAACACGACATGGGGTGTGCAAGAAGTGAACAAAGATTAGGGTTCAGTGACCAGTAGAGCTTAACCTAGAGTGCAATCAAAGAGATTAATGAAAGATGAATGGGAACAAAACCAGAGATGCCCACAAACAAGATCTTATGTTTCGATGATATGGTTATAAATTTCAGCTGTGCATTTGGAGATAAAACCAGCGGTGATATGCATTGCAGTCATCAAACGGTGCAAACAGCAGGATACAGGTTGTTAGAATACAAATACCAGCTGGACACCATATGGACAGAAGGATCAGTGACCCACATTAAAAGGAGACAAAATAAAAGCAAAAGGAGCCCTAGTGTCCTACCATGAATCGCGGTGTCTGGGAAACAAAATTAAATTTAAACGGAAAGGAACAACAACACAACGAATCTAAATCGGAGCAACATAACAATTTACATACACATCCATGTTAAAACAATAGCAGAAAATAAAAGAGTAGTGTCAATGGCCAAGAGACAACATATACAAGAACTAAAATAGCCCAAGCGAAAAGAAGGATGCCAACAAAGCAGGTCTATCAGGTACTGTGTGTAGGATTAACCAAGTGTTATTATTACCTGCAAGTTAATATTAGGTGTCATAGTTACCCAACACATTGGTACTTATTATATCCACCCTTGATAATGAAAGGCTGAGTCGCCCTTGCATGCATATAATTCTACGACATGCAGTTTAATAACAGACGTAAAAAGGTTACGTTGCATATTGATCCCATGGCCGTTTAGAATACACACCGATCTCTACAAAAGTGGATTATGATGTCCCCTCTCATGGCACAAAATAAGGCTACGTTCCATATGTTTTAAATGTCTTAACATTTACCAGTCAGTTAGAATTCAATACTTATCACTATATATCTATTAACTTTGAAAAAAGGGCATGTTGCTTTACTAATGTATAAAAAATGCATTTTACAATTTCGCAAGCAATCCGGAACTTTTAACTCTTGTATATAAAGGTAACTACGATTTCTGTAGTACAATGCAGACCAATTGTTGTTGCAGCTTGTGGCGAACTCAGATGCAATTGATGAGTTTTTAAAATATTGTTTTACCATTCTGCCAGATACTTCTTGAAAAATCCCATAATGTCATTAAAATGTGTGGTTGGAAACCATACCCAAACTCCGGCTGGATGTTTGAGGAGCTTACTCTCAGTAGGAAATTGTCCACAATGATGGGTAGTGGGTGAGTCCTGGACAGAAAGACGAATATGGTGGGAGGTTCCTGGATTATACAATGTTTGTATGCCTACACTCTGGGCTGTGCTCCATCTGCCTGTGCTCTGCTTCGGCAGTGCGTGCCCCAGCAGTCTGGGTTGGTGTCATCACTCCGTTGTATTCCCCAAAATGCTCTGCTATGTTTCAGCTCACTCTACTGTGTTCCTACAGCCTTTCCTGTATCTACATGGTCCCTGCAGAGCTACAGAGACCCGTGCTGTGGACGGGCAGTTTCGTTAAGGCTTTTGCTGTGTGTGCAGTGCTCCTACAGTCTATGTAATGGAAACACTCCTTAGCTTAACTGATACAACTGCTGGGCCACTAAATGCGGGGGGCCTTATTTATGAGCCCCTGGGTCACATTTACGCGGCAAATGTGTCACTTTTTGTGACGTTGCAGAAGCGTAAATAATGCATCATGTTGCGCCATATTTACGAAGTGCCGCATCTAAGCCGATGGTCACTTCGTAAACCCCTGGCTACATTATGCCTGCCTCAGGTATAATGTATGGAGGGTGGGCGTTCCCCCACTTCAAAGCCTCGTAGAAGTGGCGCATTGAAATCTATAAGATTTCAGTGCACCACTTCTAGGAAGCCATTGCGTCAAAACCTTATACCTGCCATGACGCAAGCAAGCCCCATGTGAAAGGACACATTGCTGGAGTTGCGTCTGTTTTCAGACACACCCCAGCAATGGGCCACTTTTGTGCCTACAGATACATCAGTAATACTGACGTATCTGTAACTCCTTGCGAAATGATGCGCCATACTGCAAGTACATTTACAACAAGGGGTGGTGAGGGACAGAGTCTCTGAATTAAGCAGAATACTCTCACCCAGTCAAGAGATCAGGGCTAGATCCAACACCGTTTTTTAGCTCATTGCACCATCCCAGTTTCAGAACCTGGCTGTATGCAAATTAGTCTGTTCCTGTCCCAGTGCATGATGGGAACAGGGCAAACCAAACTTCAAAAGCCAATTCTTACACTGGGAAGGAAACAAGCTTCCGGGGACCGGTTTCTGGCATTACAGCCGTCTTCGGCCCGGCTTGCTTGAATCCTGATGGTGCAATGAGCAAGGGACTCATGTCTGAGTATACCCTTCCACGCTTAGGGTGGACAAAATTATTTACAACAAGGGGTGGTGAGGGACAGAGTCTCTGAATTAAGCAGAATACTCTCACCCAGTCAAGGGATCAGGGCTAGATCCAACACCGTTTTTTAGCTCATTGCACCATCCCAGTTTCAGAACCTGGCTGTATGCAAATTAGTCTGTTCCTGTCCCAGTGCATGATGGGAACAGGGCAAACCAAACTACAAAACCCAATTCTTACACTGGGAAGGAAACAAGCTTCCGGGGACCGGTTTCTGGTATTACAGCCGTCTTCGGCCCGGCTTGCTTGAATCCTGATGGTGCAATGAGAAAGGGACTCATGTCTGAGTATACCCTTCCAGGCTTAGGGTGGACAAAATTATTTACAACAAGGGGTGGTGAGGGACAGAGTCTCTGAATTAAGCAGAATACTCTCACCCAGTCAAGAGATCAGGGCTAGATCCAACACCGTTTTTTAGCTCATTGCACCATCCCAGTTTCAGAACCTGGCTGTATGCAAATGAGTCTGTTCCTGTCCCAGTGCATGATGGGAACAGGGCAAACCAAACTACAAAAGCCAATTCTTACACTGGGAAGGAAACAAGCTTCCGGGGACCGGTTTCTGGCATTACAGCCGTCTTCGGCCCGGCTTGCTTGAATCCTGATGGTGCAATGAGCAAGGGACTCATGTCTGAGTATACCCTTTCACGCTTAGGGTGGACAAAATTATTTACAACAAGGGGTGGTGAGGGACAGAGTCTCTGAATTAAGCAGAATACTCTCACCCAGTCAAGAGATCAGGGCTAGATCCAACACCGTTTTTTAGCTCATTGCACCATCCCAGTTTCAGAACCTGGCTGTATGCAAATTAGTCTGTTCCTGTCCCAGTGCATGATGGGAACAGGGCAAACCAAACTACAAAAGCCAATTCTTACACTGGGAAGGAAACAAGCTTCCGGGGACCGGTTTCTGGCATTACAGCCGTCTTCGGCCCGGCTTGCTTGAATCCTGATGGTGCAATGAGCAAGGGACTCATGTCTGAGTATACCCTTCCACGCTTAGGGTGGACAAAATTATTTACAACAAGGGGTGGTGAGGGACAGAGTCTCTGAATTAAGCAGAATACTCTCACCCAGTCAAGGAATCAGGGCTAGATCCAACACCGTTTTTTAGCTCATTGCACCATCCCAGTTTCAGAACCTGGCTGTATGCAAATTAGTCTGTTCCTTTCCCAGTGCATGATGGGAACAGGGCAAACCAAACTACAAAAGCCAATTCTTACACTGGGAAGGAAACAAGCTTCCGGGGACCGGTTTCTGGCATTACAGCCGTCTTGCTTGAATCCTGATGGTGCAATGAGCAAGGGACTCATGTCTGAGTATACCCTTCCACGCTTAGGGTGGACAAAATTATTTACAACAAGGGGTGGTGAGGGACAGAGTCTCTGAATTAAGCAGAATACTCTCACCCAGTCAAGGGATCAGGGCTAGATCCAACACCGTTTTTTAGCTCATTGCACCATCCCAGTTTCAGAACCTGGCTGTATGCAAATTAGTCTGTTCCTGTCCCAGTGCATGATGGGAACAGGGCAAACCAAACTACAAAAGCCAATTCTTACACTGGGAAGGAAACAAGCTTCCGGGGACCGGTTTCTGGCATTACAGCCGTCTTCGGCCCGGCTTGCTTGAATCCTGATGGTGCAATGAGCAAGGGACTCATGTCTGAGTATACCCTTCCACGCTTAGGGTGGACAAAATTATTTACAACAAGGGGTGGTGAGGGACAGAGTCTCTGAATTAAGCAGAATACTCTCACCCAGTCAAGGGATCAGGGCTAGATCCAACACCGTTTTTTAGCTCATTGCACCATCCCAGTTTCAGAACCTGGCTGTATGCAAATTAGTCTGTTCCTGTCCCAGTGCATGATGGGAACAGGGCAAACCAAACTACAAAAGCCAATTCTTACACTGGGAAGGAAACAAGCTTCCGGGGACCGGTTTCTGGCATTACAGCCGTCTTCGGCCCGGCTTGCTTGAATCCTGATGGTGCAATGAGCAAGGGACTCATGTCTGAGTATACCCTTCCACGCTTAGGGTGGACAAAATTATTTACAACAAGGGGTGGTGAGGGACAGAGTCTCTGAATTAAGCAGAATACTCTCACCCAGTCAAGAGATCAGGGCTAGATCCAACACCGTTTTTTAGCTCATTGCACCATCCCAGTTTCAGAACCTGGCTGTATGCAAATTAGTCTGTTCCTGTCCCAGTGCATGATGGGAACAGGGCAAACCAAACTACAAAAGCCAATTCTTACACTGGGAAGGAAACAAGCTTCCGGGGAAAGGTTTCTGGCATTACAGCCGTCTTCGGCCCGGCTTGCTTGAATCCTACTGGTGCAATGAGCAAGGGACTCATGTCTGAGTATACCCTTCCACGCTTAGGGTGGACAAAATTATTTACAACAAGGGGTGGTGAGGGACAGAGTCTCTGAATTAAGCAGAATACTCTCACCCAGTCAAGAGATCAGGGCTAGATCCAACACCGTTTTTTAGCTCATTGCACCATCCCAGTTTCAGAACCCCTTGTTGTAAATAATTTTGTCCACCCTAAGCGTGGAAGGGTATACTCAGATGTGAGTCCCTTGCTCATTGCACCATCAGGATTCAAGCAAGCCGGGCCGAAGATGGCTGAAATGCCAGAAACCGGTCCCCAGAAGCTTGTTTCCTTCCTAGTGTAAGAATTGGCTTTTGTAGTCTGGTCTGCCCTGTTCCCATGATGCACTGGGCCAGGGACAGACTAATTTGCATACAGCCAGGTTCTGAAACTGGGATGGTGCAATGAGCTAAAAAACGGTGTTGGATCTAGCCCTGATCTCTTGACTGGGTGAGAGTACTCTGCTTAATTCAGAGACTCTGTCCATCACCACCCCTTGTTGTAAATAATTTTGTCCACCCTAAGCCTGGAAGGGTATACTCAGATGTGAGTCCCTTGCTCATTGCACCATCAGGATTCAAGCAAGCCGGGCCGAAGACGGCTGAAATGCCAGAAACCGGTCCCCGGAAGCTTGTTTCCTTCCCAGTGTAAGAATTGGCTTTTGTAGTCTGGTCTGCCCTGTTCCCATGATGCACTGGGCCAGGGACAGACTAATTTGCATACAGCCAGGTTCTGAAACTGGGATGGTGCAATGAGCTAAAAAACGGTGTTGGATCTAGCCCTGATCTCTTGACTGGGTGAGAGTACTCTGCTTAATTCAGAGACTCTGTCCATCACCACCCCTTGTTGTAAATAATTTTGTCCACCCTAAGCGTGGAAGGGTATACTCAGATGTGAGTCCCTTGCTCATTGCACCATCAGGATTCAAGCAAGCCGGGCCGAAGACGGCTGAAATGCCAGAAACCGGTCCCCGGAAGCTTGTTTCCTTCCCAGTGTAAGAATTGGCTTTTGTAGTCTGGTCTGCCCTGTTCCCATGATGCACTGGGCCAGGGACAGACTAATTTGCATACAGCCAGGTTCTGAAACTGGGATGGTGCAATGAGCTAAAAAACGGTGTTGGATCTAGCCCTGATCTCTTGACTGGGTGAGAGTACTCTGCTTAATTCAGAGACTCTGTCCATCACCACACCTTGTTGTAAATAATTTTGTCCACCCTAAGCGTGGAAGGGTATACTCAGATGTGAGTCCCTTGCTCATTGCACCATCAGGATTCAAGCAAGCCGGGCCGAAGACGGCTGAAATGCCAGAAACCGGTCCCCGGAAGCTTGTTTCCTTCCCAGTGTAAGAATTGGCTTTTGTAGTCTGGTCTGCCCTGTTCCCATGATGCACTGGGCCAGGGACAGACTAATTTGCATACAGCCAGGTTCTGAAACTGGGATGGTGCAATGAGCTAAAAAACGGTGTTGGATCTAGCCCTGATCTCTTGACTGGGTGAGAGTACTCTGCTTAATTCAGAGACTCTGTCCATCACCACCCCTTGTTGTAAATACTGCAAGTACAGCCCATCCTTGTTGTCGCGAGGAGAGCACACTGAGAAGTGTTGCATCGCTGCTTTGTCGCAGCGATACAACACTTCCCATAAATGAGGCCTAGAGATTTATAAAGAGACTGATCAACAATGAATGGGTGGAGCCAGACCTCACTCTACTAACCATTTTTTCTCTTTTCGTGGTATGGCATGGGATCTGGTTTACAGCTAAAACTGTCTCTAGCAAGGACTAACAACATTGGAAACATAAAAAAGGTTTCAAATAATCTTTTAAATGAAGATATGGTTCGAAAGGCAATATACAAAGGCCACTTCCGCCACACCTTACTTGGCAACACAGAAGAGAAAAGTAGGAGGAAACACATGGAGGAGAAGGGACAAATGAAAGATACAAAGAAGAAAAACAAAGAGCCCGAGGGTGGGTATCTGAAGAACTGAAAGAACAGTAGTCGGTGGCTAGGGAATGATGGAGCACATTTAAACACATGACAAAGAAAAATGAACCATAAAGCAAATATAAGACAATGAAAGGCAGATACGTTGTAATAGATACGGATACATGTGTGAGTCACACAGATGTGAAAATATAAGATGAACAGTTGAATTTTACTCAGTCTGAAGTGAAGGTTTTTTAAATATATTAGCGCGATTTAGAAAGAGTAGCAGTAACTAAAGAACGAAAGTACAAGTGTGTTAAACAAAAGTTTCATAGCGGGAAAAGGAAAAATGAGGTCTGATTTTAAAGATATTGTACAGAAGGAGACATCAGACTTTAGAGAATGAGGGAATCTGGTCCCCAAAATTAAGAGAGGAGTTGAATTCACACACTCGTTTCAGAGGTACATACATGGATACATATCATTTACATTTTTGCATATTTAAATATGAACTTTGAGCTTCTTCAATACTCATAGCGATAAAGTGCTAACATGTTGACAACAGATACATAACTTACGCCAACAATATGACCATAATAAAATCCTAACCAATACTCACCAATCTTTGCATAGGAGGCTAGAATAATCCAAAGTGTGATTTCGTATGGAATCTGCACGAAATTGTAGTCCACGGTGAAGGCATGGTACCTTTCGTCCCTCCCAGAGTCACCAGGAGCCGGGGGACTTGATGAAGATGCATTTCCGAAGCTAACAGCAGCTGTACACCCCAAGAAGGCGAGCAAAGGCAGCAAACCAAAAACACTTAACTCCATGACCGTCGGGTTAGTTTACCAGACACGGGCTCAGCCTCATTTATCCTTTCGCGCTCCGTCCAGTCAAACCTCACCCAGCTGCATTCCTCACTTTCAGGACAGACACAACTTGTAGAACTCGCATTTGACCGACAGTGCAGCCATTACGACCGGCTTTTTGGCCTGCGTCAGAAACTAAAAATCAGAAAATCAAAATCAAAGCACACGCCCAGACCCAGCCTTCAACAGCCAATGTCAAACAAAACCATTGACAGCGAGCCTTCTTTCGCACAAGAGTTTGCTTAAGATATGACTCAGGTTGCTTTAAAAAAAAAGTCTCACTTATTATCAGAAGATAAATATTGTTACTATGACGCTACCTCCCTCTATCGGCTTCCCCATGTAACGTGGCAACTGAGGTGTGTTTAGAGGGGCCGAAAACATGGACTGCAATGAACAGGTAAAGAAAGAAAAGATGCGAGAGAATTGTCCTTGAGTTTACCTCAAGTGCTAGCAGCGCTTAGGTGGCAACGAGGACACCTAGTGGCCAGAGTTCATGACATTAGGAGAATGTCACTTCTGAAAGCTGACTACCAGTATAACAAACACCAAAACCAGCAGTTCCTACACACGACCCAGAACCTACAAACATGAGAAACATGCAGAAGATTCGAACTTTTCTATAACTACCGATAAAATGCAAAAAGTAAGCTTGTTGCCGTAAATATCTCTTCCGCCTATCGCGATACAGCTAGAAAAGCAGAGAAAAGGAAAGGGAAGCAAGTTTTGCTTTGTTCGTTGAACGGCTGCTTTAATTATGCTCCATAACCTGGCAGGCCTTTCCCCTAGGTTGCTGGTGCTGGAAGCAGCCCTTGTGATAAAAATCAACTGTAATAATATATTATATTTGAGTTCTGATGTTTTTATACAGGGATTGCAGAATCTCATTGTTGGAAAGTGGATTATTAGTGGGGCAAATGTATATCTGCGATATGCAATAAGACCACTAAAACAGTGTAGGGCTCTGAATCGGTCTTAGAAAACTATTCCCATGCTCAAATCTTGGTAGCTTGGCTGTGAGCACACAGACTTACCTTCAAAGACAGGTATGCAAACCATTTAAAAACACAAATTTAGTAAATAATTAATACACAACACACAATGCAAATCCAAAACCAATTTATAAAAATAGAAACGTTGTTTATATTTAAAATGACCTGAAAACAAGAAAAATCCAATGTAGGGAACCAGAGATATGATTTTTTAAAGATTTAGTACTATATAGCACGTAGAAATCTATAGCGCCCACTGGGACATCTGGTCACGCTAGACCCCTCGCAGTAGCTCTCAGTCAAAGTTTATACCTTTAGACTTAGAAACTATGCTGGAGCTTTTCTTCCCAGGGGCCCTCGAAGATCCCAGTCATTCCGGATCCAGTGAGGGTTTGCCGGCTTTTCTTGCGATGAGCTCCCAGTCAAACTTATGTCAGTCAGCAACGCTTTCCCTACTGTTGCACTCTCTGGAGTGGGAATAGTAATTTTTACGTCTACACTATCCAACGCTTTCCCTACTGTTGCACTCACTGGAGTGGGAAGAGTAATTTTTCCCCTCACACTATCCAACGCTTTCCCTACTGTTGCACTCTCTGGAGTGGGAATAGTAATTTTTACCCCTACGCTATCCAGCGCTTTCCCTACGGTTGCACTCTCTGGAGTGGGAATAGTAATTTTTACCCTCCCGCTATCCAATGCTTTCCCTACTGTTGCACTCTCTGGAGTGGGAATAGTAATTTTTACCCCTACGCTATCCAACGCTTTCCCTACTGTTGCACTCTCTGGAGTGGAAATAGTAATTTTTACCCCTACGCTATCCAACGCTTTCCCTACTGTTGCACTCACTGGAGTGGAAATAGTAACTTTTTACCCTCCCACTATCCAACCCTTTCCCTACTGTTGCACTCTCTGGAGTGGGAATAGTAATTTTTTCCCATACGCTATCCAACGCTTTCCCGACTGTTGCACTTTTTGGAGTGGGAATAGTAATTCTTACCCTCCCGCTATCCAACGCTTTCCCTACTGTTGCACTCTCTGGAGTGGGAATAGTAATTTTGACCCCTATGCTATCCAACGCTTTCCCTACTGTTGCACTCTCTGGAGTGGGAATAGTAATGTTAACCCCCTACGCTATCCAACGCTTTCTCTACTGTTGCACTCACTGGAGTGGTAATAGTACATTTTACCCTTTCCGCTATCCTACGGTAAAAATATTTTATATTTTTTATTAATATTACGTTCATATATATAAATATGTATGAATAAATCAATTTTATGTTTTTTTAACTTACATTAATTAATTATTAATTTTAAGGTTATTTAAGTATTTTAAGTATGTTTAAGTTAATTATATTTATTATTTCATTAATTTCCAATTACTTTAAAGCATTTAAAAAAAATGATATTTTGTCTATCTGTATTCTTTACAACGATATTTTTGTACTTACCTGTTTGGAGATAGGACGTCGATATTTTTGACACTATGGCGGGGCAGGAGGGAAAAGCCTCGAACTGAATAAGAGAGAGTGCAATGGGGGTCTAGGGGAAAGTATTTACCGACCCGAACATCTCAGAACCCCTCTTTAATAATAACAACTACAAAAGAAGAGATGTCCAGTCATGGAGAATGCAGGTGTGGATCCTGTACTAGGAACTCAAGAAAACTAGAGACTATACAGCAACCAGAAAGATAACACCAGGCAGAGAAACTCCCATCAGCCCACCCTCTAGGCGGAGCATCATCATGTGGGATTGAATTAAGGATCCAAACAACGCCCACTCCATCAGATGATGGTGCGGAGATGGATACCGAAGATGTAACTCTACCTAAGTGTTTCTCTAATGGTGCTGATAGAATGCAGTGCTAAGGTGATAATTAAAAATGAATACTAGGACAGGAAAAATATTTTTAATCAAGATTTGTCCAAGTGTCAAGGTTAAAATTACGCCAAATAGTCTGAAAATATAACTATACCGTGGCGCTGTGCAGGAAGGTCAACATGTTTCAGCCAAACGGAAAACACTGTCCGGCTTCCTTCAGGACCAAAAGGATGTAAAGCTACTACATAGGGTGAAAAACCGTGAAAAATAATAATGTAAGTGCGTGTTAATATAATTCAGATCATCCTACCAGGAACTTGGAGCCCCAATGTATACTGGAGGAGAAGAGATATATTATCCTTTCCTGTGAGGAAAGAAAAAAAGGAAAATTGCACACATACATAATACACATAGTTGCTTGTATATTACTCAGTGATCATCAAACAGCTGTACAGAAAATACACCAATGGAGAAGTAATCTACTCCGCTAAACAAAAGTAAATATAACTTTTGTTAAAAATCATTTTGATTTAATTTGTAATTTTTTTAATTCTTTTGAAATACTCACCCAGCTTTTTGTGGGGAATAGCCTCACCTCACCCGGCAACCGCTCGGGAATATGAGGCTCCGCTCTGTTATGTAAAAATGGAGAATAGACATGATCAATACATAGTGTTGTCATGCCCCAGCCAAGTGGCTAGAAAGTCATTACATAAACTAAACACTAGTCATTTCATATGGACACTACTCAACTGACCCATTGGCTGAGGGAATGCAAGAATCAGCTAATAGTATAGACCTGTTCCATACATGAGAAGGGTGCTGGTTGTAAAACATGGGCACCTATTGGTATGATGCTAACAGCATTACAAGACAGACACATAAAATAGACTGTCCAAAAGAAGAATTAGATTCTTTTATTAAGAAAGCCATAGTAGACTGTACTGCAGATACCCAAAACATACAGGCTAGCAATGGACCAAGTGGAGATGCCCTTCTTGTGGAGACAAGGACTCGGTGCTGCTCGGATTGGAGTTCTGCAGTGAAATGCCCGGGACCTACCTGTCTGTCGGTACCCCTCTCTGGCATCCGAGAGGAAGTGGAGGTGACGGTAGGTACGTCGTCACGCTATTTATACGTGACTCAATTGGCAATTAGAATTGCAATTAGTGCCTAATTGGTTGTATCAACACTCGCGTGCTGCCCTTATGTGCGAGTGCGTCATGAATAGCTAACTTATCTGCAACGCATGCGCCACGAACAACGCTCAAATAGCGCATGCGCATGATATGGGCCACGCTCTCACACCCCCTCTACATAACTGAACAGTCTCCGCATTCAATCAGTCGCGCCCTGTCTGTCTTTGCGAGCGCGTGGTAGTACGCTAGATAATCTATCGCGCATGCGCTGTAAAGAGTGTGTAGACAGCGCATGCGCGTCACGGTGAACACGGCGTGTAAATTGGCTAAAAGCCTAAAGAGGCCACTAGTGTATCGTACAGGCGCTGGATTACAAATGCACCGGTAGCAAATTCTATACCAAAGAGTAAAATGCAGAATGCGTGTGTCTGGCTTATTTTGACACTATGCAAGTTAAAGATATCTAGTGTGTAGTAAAAGATATCTGATGTGTGGCGCATACGTTGTTCTGAAACAATACAATAATGTGGCTCTTGTGAAGACTCTAATGAAAAATAACTCTTCTGAAAAACAAACGCCATCGATTGCAGAAGGGTGAGTTCTCGATGCAGTACCAGGGCTGGTAAGGTGGAAGGAGCATAGTGTAGTGGCAGTATGCTTGACAACAGAGTGTAGTTGGTAAATAAGGTGTAATTGAGAGCTCATACAATGTGTCAATCAAAATAATTAGTTGATAAGAGACCCATTAATGTGTATGGTATTTCAAGGATGACACCATGGAGGACTAAATCCTTCAATGGGTACTGGAGTTCGTTATATATCAGAAGCATATGAAAGTGCACTACTACAGTGATGCCCACGGAATATCATCATTCAGGCCACTACTGTCACTCCTCAATTTAAAAATCCATTTCTGTTCTTTTACAAACAGAAATTTCGAAACATCACTTATGTGTGATGGAATGAAGGGGTGTTCTAAGATCACCCACCTCATATCTTCAGCTGTGTGTTTCAAAGATAGGGAGTGATTAGTCAGGCGAGTCGACTGTTTGTGACACCGGATAGTACTCTTATGCTCACTGATCCTCAGCTTTATTTTCCGGGTAGTGTGACCAATGTATCTGAGTGAGCAGGGGCATGTTATCATGAAGATAACCCTCTCTGAGTTGCAATTGTATGCTTCTTGAGTAGCCAAGGTTTACCCGTGCCAAAGTCCACTTTGTCTGTTTTATAAGTCTGGGGACAGGCACTACAGGAGCCAGAGGGGTAGTGACCCTGGACTGGCGGAAGATTCCAGAGCATGTTGATGCTGTCCATTATTTGTCCTCTAGGTCTAGTGTGGACCAGATTGTCGCGTAAATTGGATGCTCTCATAAAAGAAAACAGGGGAAGTGGCACACTCACATCTGTTACATTCAGACTGCTCCAATGTTTCCGTACTGTTTTTGGGATTGTATTTGAGAGAACACTAAATGTACTGACAAAAGTTATCCTGTCAAGAGGAGCTTTCTCGGGCTTCTCGCCAAGAAGAGCCTCCCGGTTGTTATTGGATGCCCGCTTCCATGCCCTTTTGACTAGATGTTTCGGGTATTTTCGCTCTTGTAGTTGCGTAGAGAGCACTTTCGCATGTTTCTCAAACAATTGTTTGGAGAAGCAGTTCTTACGGACCCGCAAGAATTGGCCAACAGGGAGGTTTTCTCGTAGGGCCCGTGGATGATGGCTATTGAAAACCAATAAAGAGTTCTTTGCCATGGGTTTAGTGTAGAGTTCACACTCAAGTTTGCCTGCTTCCGGAAAAATGAGGATATCCAAGAAAGGAACACGATCTCGGCTGTAGTCAACAGTGAACATAAGGAATTGGTTCTGTTCATTAAGCCATTTGTGGAATAGTTTGATCTCAGAAGGAGTACCACGCCATATCAGGAAGATATCGTCTATATATCTCTTCCATAGCACCACCTGATGGAAGAAGGGGTTGCCATGGTTGAGAACGCAATCTTGTTCAAACAAGTGGACATATACATTTGAGAGGCTGGGGGCAAAAATACTCCCCATGGATGTTCCTGAGGTTTGGAGGAAAATCTGGTCTTCAAATTTGAAAAAATTCTCCGTCATTGCCAGTCTGGCACACTCCATGATAAAATTAACTGGAGTGATGCTACCCAGGTCGCGTGAAGTTAAGAGTAGTCTAATTGCTTCAAGCGTCTCCTCTTGAGGTATGCAAGTATAGAGCGACTCGACGTCGAAGCTGACCAGCAGGTCAGTCGCAGTGTTGAAAGCTACCTCTGGAAGAAGTCTGAGAATATCAGCCGTATCCTGCAGATAGGTAGGCATCTCTTTAACGAGGGGCCTCAGGAAAAAATCCACGAAGGTGGATAAAGGTACCAGAAGGGAACCGATCCCTGAAATGATCGGACGTCCTGGTGGGGATCTGGTATCCTTATGTATTTTTGGTAGACAATAGAAACCAGGCATGACCGGGTTGGGTGTTATCAAATATCTTGCTTCTTGGGGTGTAATCCACCCTTCAGCACTTTCCTCATCTACCAGAGTCTTAATCTCTGTAAGCAGGCGAGGAGTGGGGTCACTGGACAGCAGCCGATAGGCTGTGGTGTTGTTCAATTGTCTAAGGCATTCGTCTCGATAGGTAACCATGTCCATGATTACTGTGGCAACCCCTTTGTCCGCTGGTTTTATAATTATAGATTGATCTTTGGACAAACTAGTTAGTGCGTTTCTTTCTTTGGTTGTTAGGTTCTGGAAATTACGTTGATTGGTGTCATACAAAGCCATGGCGTCATGTGTCACAGCCTGTTCAAACGTTATGACCTGCGAGGGAACCTGATGTGCGAGAGGAGTGAATGTTGATTATGGACGAAGTCCTGTGTTAGTCAAGCGCTCATCTTGTGTGCTCACATTTCTCCTTTGTTCTTAAAAAAGAAATGAAGGCGTACTTTCCTGAAACTTTTTTCAAGCTCACACCTTGTGCCGAAAGGGTCACCTCTGTTGGTAGGGACGAAACCTAGTCCTTTATCAAGCACATCCTGACCATCAGGTGTCAAATTTTGTGAACTAAGGTTGACTGTTAAGTTCCGATCGCTCCTGTGCTGGTTGTCTGTTGGGCCACTCTCCTGCTCCGAGTGTTGGGAAATGAACGACATCAAAAAACACAGGAGATTCACCCCTGAAACAAAAGAACGAAATAACCCTGGACATGATCCTAAAAAGGGTGAATGAAGGCAACGAGTCAACTAAAGCATCCATTGACAACATGCAGCTTGAACTAGCAGCAATAAGAGCTGACCTTCACAACACGAACAGCAGAATAGAGGCAGCGGAAAAACGGATCATCGATATTGAGGACGTAGCGCTACAAAGCAACAAAACGCTAGCAGAGAACACCAAGATCTCAAACGCCCTCCAAAAACAACTGGCAGAGCAGGACGATTGAGCAAGGAGAGGGAACATCTGCATCCTTGGCATCCCTGAAGGCGCAGAGGACAAAGCCAGGGCCTGCACAACCCTGCTTGAGGAAATAATACCGCAACTAACTGGCCTCAAATTCGGTAGACAATTCGAAATAGACAAAGCCTACAGAGTGCCAGCCATGAAACCACCGCAGGGCAAAGGACCGCGGCCTATAATATGCAGTCCGCTGAAATCGAACCATACAGAGGCGATCTCCGCTTTTGCTCGGAAAAATCCGAACCTGAGATGGGAAAGCAACAAAATAATCCTCACGCAGGATTTCTCCAGACAAACAGTGGAAACCAGGAAGGGTTTCCTATCAATGAGAGACACGCTACGCAGAAACAACATCACCTTCAGCTTCGTGGGACCAGTGAGATTCAAAATCTCCGACAAATTTAGAACACTGATTTTCGACGACCCAAACGACCTAAGGAAGTACATCCGAGGACCGCCAAC
Organism: Lissotriton helveticus; assembly: GCF_964261635.1. Lineage (NCBI taxonomy): Eukaryota > Metazoa > Chordata > Amphibia > Caudata > Salamandridae > Lissotriton > Lissotriton helveticus. The sequence goes on from NC_136069.1 coordinate 1,136,886,968, forward strand.
AGAAGACATGGAGTCCCAGAACCTAGGAGCGGCAAAAAGAAGCGCATCACCAGACAATGTGGAAAAGCCGATGTGAAGGCCAAAGAAAGCGTCCACCAGACTTAAGACCATAACGAACAATGCTACCTCTCTAACGATCTACCTCATTCTTTCTACCTCTAGTCGCACCTGAGCTAGGTTCATACAGACCCAACCAAGTTACCTCACAACAGATCTACCTCACAACGTACCTACCTCTAGATGCGAGAAATTGAAGATTCACACAAAGGAGAACTGAGGAAGTCCCACAGATATCCTTTATGCAATGCCGATTTGTTCACAGGGCACGGAAGGACAGAACATGGGAAGAACTCAACACTGTGCCTTGGGGGAAATGGGGCAGGGAACTTTGCTGTCGAACAACCACTCAGCAAGCAGCGGGGGGAGGCGTGGGAGGGGGCCGGGGGGGAGAGGGGGGACACCGGGTACAGCTATGGACCTCCCACATCTACTAATCTATCTTTCACTTTCCTTCTCTTCACTACCTACCCAACACTTGGGGATGAACACGAACAACCAACAAACAGCATGGACAGGCCACACCGCCACAAAGGGGGAGGCACAGTAAGAACAGAAAGGTCATGCAACCCTACACTAAGACAATCCAACACATACAGAGTAACACAAACTAAGCGCGACACGCAGCACTTAGGGTGACACATACAAAACAAGGTCAGCTGTTAGCCAATATCAAAGTAGTCTCCTTCAGTGTTAAGGGGCTCAACCACCCGGTCAAAAGAAGGAAGGTCATAGAGTACTTAGCCAAGCTAAAAAGTGACGTGTGTGTCCTCGAGGAGACTAAACTATCGGCCGACGACGCAAGCCGGCTCAAAGCAAACTGGATAGACCACGCAATAAGCTCACCAGCATGCCACATAAAGGGAGGAGTTATCACACTGATAAACAAAAAGGCCAAACTAACACTGCGAGACTCCTACACCGATAAAGAAGGGAGAGTCCTAATAACCAGCCTGACCAGGGGGGAGGAGACAATACACATAGCAAACATCTACGGGCCAAACACAGAGGACAGGGCTTTTTGGACAAAAGTAGAAGACAAACTGAGCGAACTCCCACAAGACGATCTCCTAATAGTTTCAGGAGACCTAAACCAAGTGCTAGACCAAGCGACAGATAGACACCCACACAGGCCTAGTCACAGCACGCAGGGGGAGAATACTCTAAAAAAAGTTGTGCGCGAAGCTCCAACTTAGGGACCCATGGAGACTCCGAAACCCGGACGCCAGAGACTACACTTTCTACTCACACCCCCAAAACTCCTACAGCTGGATCGACTACATTTTAATCTCGGAATCACACACTCACCTCATAGACCAAACAGAAATAGCACCAAGGTCAATCTCGGACCACTCACACATTAGCCTAACACTATCAGGGAGGCACAACGGTAAAATTACACGCAGATGGAGGCTCAATGATGAACTCCTCAGAAATGGGACCTTTACAGCAGAATTAGAGGACTCCATAAGAGACTACCTAGAACATAACGACAACCCAGACACCGACAGGGGCATCCTCTGGGACGCACTGAAAGTCACCATCAGGGGGAAACTACTCTCCATCTAAGGAAGACTGAATAGAGAGAGAAACAAAAAGATCACATAACTAGAGAAAGAAATAAAGGATCTGGAGACAGGCCACATAGCAAACTTGGAAGACAGGAACACTCTCACAACACTAACAAAAAAGAAATACAAGCTGAACAAAATCCTGAGCGAGAGAGCAGGAACATGGCACAACAAATACAAGGCCATCAATCTGTGCACCGCTAATAGAGCTGGAAAAGTACTTGCCTCCTATCTAAAGAACAAGCAAAGACAACACGCATTGGCCGCTATCACAGACTCTAAAAACAAATCACAGACCGCAAATAAAGAGATCCTCAGGGTTTTCAAAGAATTCTATGGAGACCTATACAGGGAGGACCAAAACCTTAACAAAGATGGCGGTGCCAAGCTCCTAGATAAGATCCCCCTGCCCACACTCACAGAGACACAGAGAGGAACACTAGAATTAGACATCACGGGTGACGAAATAGACAAGGCAGTAGAGAGCCTTAAGGACAACAAAGCCCCAGGCCCAGATGGTTATACAGCGAGATTCTACCAACAATTCCTACCCGTAATTAGACCAACAATGGTACAAGTGTTCTCAAACTGCATCCAAAAAGGGAAAATGACACCTACAATGGCGGAAGCCAACATTGTAGTGATCCCGAAGGAAGGTAAAGACCCACAACACCCAAAGAACTACCGGCCAATCTCCCTAATCAACGTAGATTGCAAGATTTACTCGAAGATCTTAGCGACAAGACTAAACGCGTTCCTGCCCAAACTTATACACTGCTCACAAGTAGGCTACCTCAAAAATAGGATGTCCCACGACAACACCAGACTCTTATGCCACCTAATAAACCACGCCTCCGCCAGCAACAATGCAGCGGTCATGATCGCCCTCGACGCGGAGAAAGCCTTCGACAGAGTGTCATGGCCCTTCCTAGATCGCTGCATGCAAAAATTTGGTCTAGGGACTAACTTCAGAAGGATGGTGCTAGCGCTCTACAACGAGCCAAAAGCCCGCGTGGTAGTGAACGGTGGTACATCCGAACCACTCACCCTAGAAAGAGACACAAGGCAAGGCTGCCCACTCTCTCCAGCCCTCTTCCTGCTAGCCCTGGAGCCACTTCTAGCCATGATCAGAAATAACAAAGACATAAGGGGAATGCCAATTGGGGGAGACACAGTTAAGCTAGCGGCCTACGCGGATGACATCCTCATTACCACTGAAAATCCAGGCCCGTCAATAGCCGCGCTTATGTCCACTATTGAGGAGTATACACAGGCCTCAGGATACAAACTCAACAAAGATAAATCGGAATGCAAGTCACTTAACATCCACACAACCAGGGAGGTGCTGGGTAACTCAGGGCTGGCGTGGCAGAAAAAATTCCTGAAATACCTTGGCCTTCACTTCGGGGGGATCTCAAGACCACGCTAGACCACAACGAATCAACACTACTAAACAAACTGAAAGGGAGACTAGAGACGTGGTCACCTAGATTCATCAGCTGGTGGGGCAGAGTGGAAACAATCAAAATGATGCTAACACCGATGGTTAATTACATGCTCAACATGCTACCACTGATCAACACAGAGGACTTCCACAAACGCCTAGACAAAATGATAAACACATTCTTATGGAAAGACAAAAAAACAAAATAAGTCTACACAAACTAAGGCTAAGCAAAAGCCTGGGTGGGCTAAACATAACAAACTTTAAAACATTTCAAACAGCATGCATAGCCAAACAGGGGTTATACTGGCTAACCCCAGAACAAGACTACACGCCAGCAGGGTTCTCGCTGGAGAAAAGAATCTTAAACGGCCTCGATCCCCTAGCCCTACTTACAGCGAGTAAACACCCCGAGATCGCCAACAACCCGATACTGAAGAACACCAGGAACGCCCTACTCAAAGTAGACAAAAAAATGGAGGCTTGCATTAAAAACACTAGGTGGGAATCGATATGGTTTAACCCAAAAATAAAATACCGCGAGAAAACACTCAACATGGTCTCCTGTTACAAACATGGCATCTCCATCCACAACCAACTAAGCAACCAAGACACACACATCACATTCGACACCATAAAACATACACACAAACTAAACGACACTGAGCTCTATAATTTCCTCAAAATAAAGGTGGCAATCACGAGAGCAGAATTTAACAAAGCGACCCCCCCATCCTACAATACGCAGCAAACCTAAACAAGGTAGGACACCAGACGTCTCACCTCTACAAGCTCCTAAGCCCAGGAACATCCAAACTCAACAACAAAACTTTAGAATACTGGGAGTCACTCCTCCACAGGCGTCTCACCGAAAGGGAAAAGTCTAACCTCTGGATGTCAGCATCACACAACAAAGTCACCACCACTCTAGCACAAACTAAATTCTGGCTACTGCACAATATATACTGGACCCTCTCCCGCCTAGCTACAATGGGGATACGAGACAGTGACGAGTGTTGGAATTGTAACAAGGAAAAAGGGGACCTTGCACACCTAATTTTCCACTGCCCTAAGGTCAAACGATTCTGGAACAGAATAAGCGACTTTATAAACAACCCTTTAGGCCTCTCAATACAGCTAGACTTCCACGAGGTGGCCACGGTCTTCATGACATCAACAATCCAATCCAAAGAGGACAGAGAGCTGATTGACCTCCTACTCACAGCAGCAGTTAAGACGGTCCTAAATAACTGGGAGGACACAGGGAAAGCATCCTTTAAGGTCTGGTTCAACTGGATCACCTTCCTGCGGGGGGCGGACACCATTACTTCAAACCACACAACAAAAACATACACAAGAGGCGAAATGTGGCTCTCCCTTGACAACTACCGGTCCTCACACAAGCCCCCCCAGGCTGTCACCCAAGGGGATAACACACCCACAAGCATAGCAGGCGGGAAGCCTGCCCAACTCCATCAACACTCGAACAATGTGTTCCTCCCACTTTCTCACTTTCTCTCTGTTCCCACTTTCCTTTCACCGTCACCAGGGGGTACTGACACATGCCGCAGATAACGCCACACACCGAGTATACGAATGTAGCACGCATGCTCTCGCAAAAGGCCGTATGTAACCTAACCGGCATATAATGTTGTCAAGCTATTCTTTTTCCCCTCAGGCGACCTATACTCTACTGCTGTATACTGTACTGTGTATATAAAACTACTTCTCAAAAAAAATTCACTTGAAATAAAAAAATAAAAATTAAACAAAGAAATTTTTGTATTCTATATTTTCTACTCGATATTTAGGTAGTTCTATATTTGTGTCATCGATATTGTTTCAGTGATCAGCGTCAACCATATTTATATTTGATAGACACACACATTAGGGGGTCGATTCCGATCCGGTAAAATCCCCGTCCGTACGAATCGTATCCGGAGCCGTTTCCGTACGACTCGTACAGACGCCGTACGACCGGACGATTCCGATCCCGATCGGCCGACCCGGACGCGAATCGTACGGTACACGTCGATTCGTACGGAAAAGCACACGATCACCTACACACCGTACGGCGCGTACCCCCCATGATCGCAGGGGTACGCGGCGTACCCCTGTGGTCATGCGGGGTACGTGCCGTACACCCAGCGTACATGGGGTACGTGCCGTACACCCACCGTACATGGGGTTCGGTGCGGACCCCATGTACGCTGGGTGTACGGCACGTACCCCGCATGACCACAGGGGTACGCCGCGTACCCCTGCGATCATGGGGGGTACGTGCCGTACCCGGGGGGGCGTTCCGTACCTGTTTCGGCGCGAACTCTGCGTTTACGACTGTTTTTGGCTCCCGTAGGAAAAGGGTCGTATGGCGCGTACCCGACACGAATCGTACTTGCTGGGTCGTAAAAACGTGCCGCGATGTCGCGTACAGCGGGTTCCGAGTGAGATTCGTACGGAGATTTGAGTCGTACGGAGTCCTGTACGACTCGTACGGAGTTCGGCACCTAGTACGGATCGTACTTCATCGTACGTACGGGACGTCTACGGATACGATTCGTACGGGGAAAAAACTCTCCGTACGACCATTCGGAGCGCATTTTACCGGATCGGAATCGACACCTAGGTGTGCTTTCTACTTTTTCTACCTTTATTCACAGGAGTGGCATGCATGGGGCTGGCCCTCATGTTGTCCCGAAGAAGAGGTGTAGGGGACACCTTGAAACATGTCGACAGGATATTAGGGACTATGACCACATAATACTTATATTTCCTTTATCTACCCCTTTTTAATATACCAACTAGGAGCAGGAATAACAATTTAGCTTACTAGCTAGGTATTTTTAATTAGCACTAATCACCACTCCACCACACTCTGCACTACACATAGTTTCACAAAACCAGTGCTCCTACGTATCCTTCGCAAGTCGCAGCACGCCCCAAGCAGTAGATGCTTGGGATGGCCCCAATGATGAAGCATGTCACCTAAGGGCACCCTTTGGTGAGTGAGGGGACTCAAGAAAATATTTTTTATTTTCTGATAAGGTGCACCCAAATTGGGAAAACCCACAATTTCTCCTTGGCTAGGTTCCCACGATCCATCATATATGGGTTTTTGTGTTGTACTTTAAAGTTTAGGAGGCTGAACTTAGCTGCATCCTCCTTCTCCCTTATTTTTTATAGCCATTAGAATGGTCAACCATGACTCAATAAACAGACAAAATACAGTTCTCAAACAGAGATTGTGATCATCAAGTATACGTAATATAAATTCACGAATAATTAAGCCTGGGATGGGCAATTACCTCAACTTATAATTATCACCGTTTAGATCACAATAAATTATTAATAATTCATCATATTACTGTTACGACTTTTCATTTGAGTTTCTTGTTCGTGATTAAGCCCTAGATGCTCATTGCCATTTCACGGTTTATAATATTAATTACATTAAAGTGGAAATAACAAAAAGAGACATGGTTTAATACACATATACACATAATCCTTTTGTTTGATAGTGGGCATATAACTCGGCATTACCAAGGTTCTTCAACCCAGATGAATGGCTAGCTCTTCCTCAGCATTTAAACCCCCTGGGGTCTTGGTCTGGAGATCGATTATGTATCTTGACTCCAGTCTCGACAGGCTGAGCTCTCTGTTGCCTCTTCTTTCATGCTTCACAACATGATCAATACAAAAGAATTTTAACAAATATCTGTTGCTTGAGTGCAGTTCAGCAAAGTGCCTGGCAATTGGGTATGTTGGATCTTTCTTTTCAATAGCCCTGGCATGTTCAAAAATTCTTTTTTAAGTTGGATTAATTGTACTTCCTATGCACATTAAATTGCATTGACATAGCAAAACGTACACACAGAATGTGGTATTACACGTAAGAAATGTATTAATCTTTCTCTGTGTGTCTGATCCTGGTAAATTATATTTTAGTTTCCTAAGGAACAGAGAGCTCAGCTCTGACCAAGTTTGTGAAGGTATGCATGCATGTGTAGCTGCGTTTACCTGGAGACATGTTACATAAAAATAAACATACAAATACTTGAATATCTGATTTTCAAACAGCACACTCTGTAAATTTGTGTACAAGAAGGTATATGTATTTCTTTCTGCTCCTAATACAGGGCACATGCATATTCAATAGTACATTTGAAGGGGCTATAACACCTATATACATAAGACATGTCTGCCTGAGCAACCGAATGACAGAGCAGAACTAAGATATGACCACCTAGAGGAGATGCAACCCGCTTTTTAAGCTACCATCTCCAGATCCATAACACATGTGAGAATACATGTACAAGTAGACATAGACCTCAGCCACAAGAGCAGGCAGACCATTAAACGTGACAGCATGCACTTCCTATTTCAATATGGAAACAGGAGAGAAAAGTACAGAAAGAAGCAAGAGAATTGCAGAAAAAACTAGAGAGGTGCAGAAAGAGAATGAAATGTGCAGAAAGAGGCTGGAGAAGTGCAGTAAGAGGCTAGAGAAGTGCAGAAAGAACCAAAAGGGGTGCAGACAGAGGCAATAGAGATACAGAAACAGGCAAGAGAGGTACAGAGAGAGGGAACTGGGGTCCAAAAGAAGCAAGTGAGGTGAAGAAAGTGGGAAGAGGTGTACATAAATAGGCAAGAAGGGTACAGAAAGAAGCAACAGAGGTGTAGAAAGAAGCAAGAGAAGGGATGAAAGAAACAAGAGAGTTGCAGAAACAGGCAAAAGAAATGCAGAAAGAGGCAAGTGAAGTGCTGAAAGATGCAATAGAGGTGCAGAAAGAAGCACACGAAATGCAGAAAGAGGCAAGAGAAGTGCAGAAAGAGGCAGGAGAGGTGCAGAAGGAGGCAAGTGAGGTGCAGAAAGAGACAAGAGGGGTACAGAAAGAGGGAAGTGAAGTGCAGAACGAGGGAAGGATGAGACATGCAGAAAGAGGGAACAGGGATACAGAAAGAGGCAATAGGGGTGCTGAAAGAAGCAACAGAGGTCCAGAAAGAGACAAGAGCAATACAGAATGAGGCAAGAGAGATGCAGATACAGGCAGGAGAGGTGCAGAAAGTGTCCAGAGAGGTGCACGAAGAGGGAAGAGGCTGCAGAAGACAGAGGAAGAGAGGTGCAGAAAGAAGCAAGAGAGATGCAGAATGAAGGGAGGTACAGAAAGTCGAAGAGATGTGCAGACAAAAGAAGAAAGGTACACAAAGAAGGAATAGAAATGCAGAAAGGGGCAAGAGAGGCGCAGAAAGAAGCAAGAGTGGTTTGGGCACCATTGGTATCAATTTAACACCCACATTTAGCAATAATTAACAGGTGATCATTCCAGTTTTGCAAAGTGCCTTTCATCATGCTGTAACACTTCTTACTGCATTTTTGGTAACGTTTGAGCCGTTCGAACTAGAAACAAGTTTTTTTTGTTCAAATCTGCAGATTATGCAGCAGATGATGGATTATGTGGCAAATGCGGAAAATGTCTAATTATGCAAAAATTAGTGCTGCCAAACAGTCTCATGATTTCTGTGGCCCTGCTCATACCTCCGACAAGGTCCAGAGTGCCCCTCAGTGGTTCCTTCTTTTTTTTTGTCTCATTGAGTTTATAGTTTAGCTTTCAATGAAACGAGGACAACTAAACCTAAGGTTACCACTCTATAACACAGACTACCACACCACATAATTAACCCCAACAGCATATAATCTCACTCCTATACACTAAATGTCATGTACTAACTATCCACATAATTTCACTGTACAACATACTACATAATTCCACTGCACTCAACGTACATCCACTCCACTCCAAAAAACATTAGTAAAACGTTTTACATTTACAGCGTCAATATCCGTAAGTTTCACAAATGCAAGACCTATTACATTGCAAATTCTTCTTTAACTAGTTGTAACGTTTGCAGAGTAGTGGAGAAATGGAGCTGGGCCTCTGACCAGCGCTCAGGAATTCCACTGCATAGGACTTACAGGAAGGCTTCTTGGCCCCCAAAGTTCTTCAGGGGTAAAGTGGATTTCATCCCCCAACCAGTAGTGTGCCAGGTGGTGCGTTTGCAGAGTGATGGAGAAAGGGGGGCATGGCCGCCGAAGACTTCTTAGCAATCCAACTGTATGGGACGTACTAAAGGTAACAGGAGGGGTAGTTGGCCCCCAAGGACAACCTTTGGGCCCCTCCTATTACCTCCAGTAAGTCCCACAGAGCAGCATTGCTAAGTTCTCATAGCTGGCCATGCCTCCTTTGCCCACCACTCCTGCAAACACACTCCTGGGTGCCCTCTTGTGTGGGGATTGAAGTCCCCTTCGCTGCTGGGGATCCTTAGGGGGCAACTAGCCTACCTGTTACCTCCAGAAAGCCCCACACAGTGGGATTGCTTAGAGGTGGACACCACTCTGCAAACATGCCTCCTGCACGCTCTTGGTTGGGGGATGAAGTCCACTTGCATCCTGACGGTCCCTGGGGGGCAACTAGCTCTCATGTTACCTTTAGTAGGCCCCACACAGTGGGACTGCTGGGAGGTTATCCGAGGCCATGCCCCTTTTTACACCACTATGCAAACGTGCCTCTTGGCACACTCCTTCTCAGGGCATGAAGTCCAATTTAGTCCTAAGGTCCTTAGGACACAAGAGGACCTCATCATCCCACCAGCAGTGTGCTAAGAGGTCGTGTTTGCAGAGTGGTGCAAAAGGGGTGTGGCCTCGGGCCACCTCTGAGCAATCCTCCAGTGTGGGGCTTACTGGAGGTCCCTGGTGATCTAGGTGGCCCTCAGGGTACCTCAGTGGCGATGGGGACTTAATCTCCCAATGCAGAGCGCACCAGGAGGCGTGTTTGCACAGTCATGCAGGGAGGGGCCTGGTCCTCCACCGAGTTGCCGGTTTCTTTTTTCTTATTTTAGGAACCCATGAGCCATTTGGGCCCTGGGGACCCCATCCTCTGGGGCCTGAGCCAAAACTGGAAAGGGAGGGGTGTGCAAGGTCCCCTCCCGAGGCTGATATCGGCTCCTCGGACCCCATCCCCCGGGCCTGGCCTATTTAAAAAAAAATCATTATTTTTTTTTAAGGATAATTATGGCCCAGGGGACCCAATCCCCTGGGGCAGGCCTTACGTTTTTTCTTTTTTTTAAATAACATAAAATTAAAAATGGATGGGGTTGAGAAGCCTCCCTCCTGGCCCACATTTGGCCCTGTTGACCCCATCCCCGGGGCCTGGCATCACATTGTGGACTGTGGGGGGAGCCCCAATGCTCCCACAGTCCCAGCTGACTCCCTGCCTCCTGCGGGAGCCGGCATTGCTTTCGGATAAAGGGAGATGCAAACATGCAGCTACCTTTGCCCAAAAGCAATTCTACTTTGCTTAATGGAAGCGAGAGCTGTTTTCCTGCTCTCGCTTTCATGAAGCAAAGCAGTGTTTGCTATGGCTGCCAAAGAAAACTTCAATGGGCACCCCGGGACGTTGCTGAAGCCGGGCCTGGGGGGTGGTTGGGCCAGGGCCATGGAGGGCTCCAGGAGGTTGGCTGCGCAGTTCCCCTCCCTTAGGGGCAGATTTACAAGACCCTTGCGCCTCACTTGTGCCGCCGTTGCATCACTCCTGTGACGCAGTGGCGGCGTAAACCATGCGCCACGTTGTGCCCTATTTACAACTTGACGCATCTAGGGAAATGCTTCACGCTGTAGGGGGTGGTGTAGGGGGTGTTCCAATGCAGGAACACCTCAGAAAAGTGCCTGAGTGAAATCTAAAAGATTTTACTCAGTCACTTTTCCGACGCCACTGAGTCAAAACCTTGCGCCTGTTTGGAGCAGGCGTAAGGCTTGACACACCATGTTGGACATAGGCAGGGTTGGAACAGTGCTGGAGTTGTGTCACAACGCAACTACAGCTCTGCCCCAACCTTACGTCGGCAGATGCAACACGCATCTGTTTACCCTTGGGCCATGATGCGCCACATTGGAAGTGCGGCGCATCTGTGGTGGCGCATGGCTAAACTTGCGCGACGCATCTTTCCTGGCGCATCGCTGCTGATTTGCAGGGATGCGCCAGGAAACGTAAATCTGCCCATTAGTGTTTATAGCCCTGGGGAGGTGGTAGTCCCGGGGGCCGCAACGAAGACCCAAATTAACATAATTAGTGCCCCGGAGAGGTGTTGGTCCCCGGGGCAGTGTGGGGAGGGGCAGGAGCTTCCCCACACTTCTTTAATTAAATTAAAGCCCCAGGGAGATGGCGATCCAGAGGCTTAGAGGGGCCATGAGGACCCTCCCTCCCATAATAAAGGCTTGCCCCACGCAGGTGGCGGTCCCTAGGGACTGTGGGCGGTGTGTGCCCCCTGCACATTAACAACAAAGCCCTGGAGAGGTGTTAGTCCCTGGGACTGCCAGGCCCCCAGGGACCCCCACTACACAATTATTGATTGCCCCAGGACCTGGCCCACCCAGGGGCTTGAAAGAAACAAAGCATGGCAAGCCAATGCTTCTTTTCACTGAGCAAGCCTAGGGGTCATGGGGTTTCTACCCTGCTTCTTTATTTCATTTTTAACCTTTTGTCTTGTGACTTGGTTCCACCAAGTCACAAGATGGCTGCCAACACTTTTTTTTAGTTTTGGCAGCCAATCAGAATCAAGCTCATGCTCTGGAGGGTTTGTGAATCCACTGCGGTCACCAGATATATAATTTTTTAAAATATGAATATTTCAGAAACTAATGAACAGATTTACACCAGTTCAAAAAAAGAAGGCTTTCTAAACCAGGAACTACCTTTTTGCCAAATTTGGTGATATGTCTAAAGTTTCCTATGGAAATTAACATCGAGAAAACACGTTTTGGCACCCCCAGATAGGAGCTGACCTGAGCACTCCATTGGTTTTGAAAATTTCTCGAAGATTCATTGGTAGTGAGGGTCTCTGGGGGCCAACTAGGGCAGCAGGCACCTCTAGTAAGCCCCACACAGTGGGATTGCTGAGAGGTGGTACAAGGCAACACCCCTTTTTACACCACTCTGCAAACGCTCTTCTTGGCGCACTTCTGGTGGGGTGATGAGGTCCTCTTGTGTCCTGAGGATCTCAGGATTGAAGTGGACTTCATCCCCGAGCAGCGGTGCGCCAGGTAGAGTGTTTTCAGAGTGGTGTGAAAAGGGGGCATGGCCTTGGACCACTCTCAGCAATCCAGCGGTGCTGAGATTACTAGACGTAACAGGAGGGCCAGTTGGCCTCCAGGGACCCTCAGGAGGCAAGGGAACTTCAGCCTCCAACCAAGAGTGTGCCAGGATGCGTGTTTGCAGAGTGGTGGACAGAGGGGGCATGGCCTGTGTCCACCTCTCAGCAATCCCACTGTTTAGTGCTTACTAGATGTAACAGGTAGGCTAGTTGGCCCCTAAGTACCCCCAGCAGTGAAGTGGACATTATTCCCCATGCAAGAGAACACCATGTAGCGTTTTTGCAGAGTGGTGGGGAAAGAGGGCTTGGCCTGCTATGAGATCCTAGCAATGCTGCTGTGTGGGACTTACTGGAGGTATTAGGAGGGGTAGTTGGCCCCCAAGGTTGTCATTTTGGGCCAATTACCTTTCCTGTTACCTCCACTAAGTCCCACATAGTGGGATTGCTAAGAGATCATCAGAGCCCATGCCCCCCTTTCTCTACCACTCTGCAAACGCTCCTCCTGGCACAGTGCTGGTTGGGAGATGAAGTCCACTTTACTCCTGAGGGACATTGGGGGCCAAGAAGCCCTCCTGTAAGCCCTACACAGCCCTGCTCACTCCAATGAGACGGTCATCACTGTAGTCATGGATGCCCTTCTAGGAAACGCCAACAAAGGAATGCCACAGGCCTTGGTCCTCTTGGACCTCTCAGCCACGTTTGACACAGTCGATCACACCATCCTATTGGACCGTGTCAAACAGGCCTGCATCCTTGACTCGGCTTACAGCTGGATCAGGTCCTTCCTCAGTGATCACACTCAAGTGGTCCGCCTAGGCCCTTTCACTGCTCCTACACTTCCCACCCCCTGTGGGGTCCCTCAGGGGTCTTCACTTTCCCCTTTATTGTTTAACTTCTATATGTTACCCCATAATCTCTCCTTGAAGGACTTCAAGGCTACCACGTTCAACTATGCCGACAATCTTCAACTGTTTTTTACAATTGATAACTCCCCTGATTCTATCCAGGAGTTCCAGTGTACTATGCTTCACATTCGCCAATGGATGGATCTTAACCATCTGAAGCTAAACCCTGGGAAAACCGAGTTAGTCTTGAATGGTAACAGTCAAACCCTCTGGGGTCCACATTATTGGCCCCTAGAACTTAGTCCCCCGCCCATTTCATCCCCCTCGGTAAAAAGCCTAGGGGTGACCATTGATAAGGATCTCTCCCTAAAAACCCAAATAGGCACGGTTGTGTCTTCCTGCTTCTTCCAGCTTCGTAAATCCGGAAGATCAGCCGGATGCTTACCCAATCGGCCCCGATCCAGGTTGTGATCGCCCTGGCATTATCACACTTGGACTATGCCAATTCCATCTACTTAGGCCTTCCACTCTTCCTTTGCAAACGTCTTCAACTGGTCCAAAACCAGGCGGCCAGACTAATCCATCAGCAACCGCGCTGGCAATCTGCCAGACCTTTGCTAAAAAAACTCCACTGGCTTCCAATCTCCCAACGTATTGCTTTCAAGACGGCCTGTATGATCTTCAAATCCCTCCATGGTCGCAGCCCTCAATTTATTAGCCATCTTCTGCCTAGGTACATTCCCTCTCGCAATCTTCGCTCCGCCAACCTCCATCTCCTAGCCATTCCCTCCTTCAAGCTTCAACGCCAGGGAGGACGCAGGTTCGCAAATCTGGCCCCCAGACTTTGGAATTCCCTTCCATTGGAAATCCGGTCCTGCAACAATCTCCTAAGCTTCAGAAGATTGCTCAAAACATGGCTTTTCACTCAGACCCTTGTTTAAACTATACTGGCCTCGGCATTCTCTAGACTTAGCGCCATAAAACCTCTGGGTGTACGTGCGCTCTATAAGCAATTTTTAACATAACATAACACAGCGGAATTCCTGAGCACTGGTTGGAGGCCCAGCCCCCTTTCTCCTCCACTCTGCAAACGCGACTCCCAGCTAAAGAAGCATTTGTAATGTAACAGTTCTCACATTTGCAGCTATTGGACTTTTAAATCTAAAAGTGTTTTACTAATGTTTTTTGGAGTGGAGTGAATGTACTTGTTGCATAGTGGAATTATGTGGTATGCTGTGCAGTGAAATTATGTGGTAGTTAGTGTATGGGAATTATGTAGAGTGGGATTATGTGTTATGTAGAGTAATTATGTGGTATGGTAGTCTGTGTTGTGGAGTGGCAACCCCAGGTTTAGTCTTCCTCATTTCCATAGAAGCTAAAGTATGAACTCAATGAGACAAAAAAAAGAAGGAATCACTGAGGGACACTTCAGGACCAAGTCAGAGGTATGAGCAGAGCCACTGGAATTATGCGCTGCACAGACTTTCGCACAATTATACATTTTCAGCATTAGCCGCATAATCCATCATCTGCTGCCTAATCTGCAGATTTGAACACAAAAAGCCTTCTTTTTAGCTCAAACAGCTCAAACATTACCAAAAATGCAGCAACAAGTGTTACAGAGTGGTGGAAGGCCCTTTGCAAACCTAGAATGGTCACATGTTACTTACTGCTAAATGTGTGTGTTATATTGGTACTAATGGTGTGCAAGCCACTCTTGCTTGTTTCTGCGCCTCTCTTCCACTTTCTGCATTTCTGTTCCTTCTTCCTGCAACATTCTTTTTTCGGCACCTCTGTTGCCTCTTTCTACAATTCTCTTGCCTCTTTCTGCACCTCTGTTGTTTCTTTCTGCACTTGTCTTGCTTCTTTCTGCACTTTTCTTGCTTCTTTCTGCACCTCTGTTGCTCCTTTCTGCACCCCTTTTGCAAATTTCTGCAACCCTCTTCCTTCTTTCTGTACCTCTCTTGCCTCAGTTTGCCCACCTGTTCCCTCTTTCTGCACCCCTTTTGCCTGTTTCTGTTGCTTCTTTAACCACCTCTCTTGTCTCTTTCTGTACCCTTCATGTCACTTTCAGCACCTCTGTTGCTTATTCCTGCAGTTTGCTTCCTTCTTTCTGCACCACTCCTGCCTCTTTCTGTATCCCTCTTGCTTCTTTGTGCACCTCTCCTAACCCTTTCTGCACCCCTCTTGACTCTTTTTGCACCACTGTTGGTTATTTCTACACCTAATTTGCTTCGTTCTGCACTTCACTTGCCTCTTTCTGTACCCCTCTTACCTCTTTCTGCACCTCTGTAGGGTCTTTCTGCACTGCGCCTGCTTCTTTCTGCACCTCTGTTCCAAATTTCTGCATTCCTCTTGCCTTATTCTGCACCCATATTCCCTCTTTTTGCACCTCTCTTGCCTCAGCCTGCCTACCTGTCCCACTTTCTGCACCCCTTTTGACTGTTTCTGTACCTCTCTTGTCTCTTTCGGCAGTTCTCTTGCCTCCTTCTGCACCTCACTTACCTCTTTATGTACCTTTGTTGGTTCTTTTGCACTGCTCTTGCTTCTTTCTGCACCTCTCTTGCACATTTCTGCACCCTTCTTGCTTCTTTCTGTACCCCTCATACCTATTTCTGGACCTCTCTTGTCTTTGTCTGTACACCTGTTCCCTCTTACTGTACCGCTATTTCCTGTTTCTGCAACTCTCTTGCCACTTTCTGCAGCTCTCTTGCCTCCTTCTAAACCTCTGTTGCTTCTTTCTGCACTTCTCTTGCCTCTTTCTGCACTCGTTTTGTTTCATTCTGTACCTCCCATGCTTCTTTCTGCACCTGTCTTGCTTCTTTCTGCACATCTGTTGTCTCTTTCTGCATTTGTCTTCCCTCTTCCTTCACGTCTCCTGCCTCTTTCTGCCACTCACTTGCCTCTTTCTGCACCTCTCTTGTCTCATTCAGCACCTCTGTTGCTTCTTTCTGCACTTCTCTTCCTTCTTTCTGCACCCCTCATGCCTCTTTATGTACCCTTCTTCCCTTTTCCTGCACGTCCCTTGGTACTTTCTGTACTGCTCTTGCCTCTGTCTACACCCCTTTTGCCTCCTTTTGAACCTCTGCTGTTTCTTACTGCACTGCTATTGCTTCTTTCAGCACCTCTCTTGTACATTTCTGCACCACTCTAGCCTCTTTCTGTACCCCTCTGGCCTCCTTCTGTAACTCTGTTGGTTCTTTCTGCACTGCTCCTGCTTTTTTCTGTACCTCCTTGGCCTTTTCGGCAACTCTATTGCCTCTTGCTGCACTTCTCTTGCCTCCTCCTGCACCTTTCTTGCTTCTTTTTTGCACTTCTCCTCCTCTTTCTCCACCCCTCTTGCCTTTTTCTGCACCTCTGTTACTCCTTTCTGCACTTCTCTTGCTTCTTTCTGCCCTTTTGTTGCTTCTTTCTACACCCCCTTGCCTATTTCCACACCCTTCTTCCCTCTTTCTACGCATTGCTTACCTATTTCTTCCCCACTCTTGCCTATTTCTGCACCCCTGTTCCCTCTTTCTGCACATCTTGTGCCTGTTTCTGCAACTCTCTTGCCTCTTTCTGCACCTATCTTGGTTGCTTGTGTAATGTTCTTGTTTCTTTCTGCACATGTCTTTCATATTTCAGCAACACTCTTGCCTCTTTCTGCACCCCTCTTCCCTCTTTATGTACCTCTCTTGCATCTGTCTGTACCCGTCTTGCCTCTTTGTGCACCTCGGTCTCTTCTTTCTGTACTTCTCTTGCTTTTTTCTGCATCCCTCTTGCCTCTTTCTGCATACCTGTTGCTTCTTTCTGCACTACTCCTGCTTCTTTCAGCACCTCACTTGCAAATTTGTGTACCCCTCGTGCCTCTGTGTGCACCTCTCTTGCCTCTTTGCTGCTCCTCGCTTGACTCTTTCTGCACCCCTCTTGCCTCCTTCTGTACCTCTTTTGCTTTGTCTACAGTTCTATTGCCACTTTGTGCACCCCTATTGCTTCTTTCTGCACCTCTTTTGGTTCTTTCTGCACTGCCCTTGCTTCTATATGCTACTCTCTTGCACATTTCTGCACCCCTCTTACCTCTTTCTGTACCTCTGTTGGTTCTTTATGTACCTCTCATGCCTCTGTGTGTACCCCTGTTCCTTCTTTGTTCACCTCTTTTGCCTGTTCCTACAACTCTCTTGCCTCTTTCTGTACTTTTCTAGCCTCTTTCTGCACTTCTGTTGCTTCCTTCTGCACTTCTCTTGCCTCTTTCTGCACCCCTCTTTCCACTTTATGTACCTCTGCTGCTTCTTTCTACACTTCTCTTGCTTCTTTCTACACCTCTTTTGCTTCTTTTTGCATCCCTTGTGCCTCTTTCTGCACCCTTCTTCCCTTTTCCTGCACGTCTCTTAGTTCTTTATGCACTGCTCTTGGCTTTTCTGCACCCCTCTTGCCTCTTTCTACACCTCTTTTGCATCTTCCTGTACTTCTCTTGCTTCTTTCTGCACCTCTCTTGCCTCTATCTGTTCCTCTGTTGTTTTTTTCAGCCATCCTCTTGCTTCTTTCTGCACCTCTGTTGTTTCTTTTTGCAACTCTCTAGCTTCTTTCTACGCCTCTCTTGCTTCTTTCTGCACCCCACTTGCCTTTTTCTGCACCCTTGTTCCCTCTTTGTTTACCTCCCTTGCCTCTTTCTGCATGTCTATGGACTCTTTCTGCACCGCTCTAGCCTTTTTCCACATCTCTTTTGCTTCTTTTTGCTCTTCTTTTTCCTTTTTCCGTACCCCTCTTGCCTCATTCTGCACCTCTGTTGTTTCTTACTGCACTTTTTCTGCCCATTTCAGCACCCTTTGTGCCTCTTTCAGCACCTTCTTCTCTCTTTCAGCACCCCTGTTCCCTCTATCTGCAACTCTTCTCCCTGTTTCTGCACCTCTGCTGACTCTTTCTGAACTTCTCTTGCCTCTTTCGGCACCTCTGTTGCTTCTTTCTGTACTTCTCTTGCTTCTTTCTACGCCTCTCTTGCTTCTTTCTGTACCTACTTGCCTCTTTTTGTACCCTTCTTCCCTCTTTGTGTACCTCTCTTGATTATTTCTGTACCCTTCTAGCCTCTTTCTGCATCTCTTTTGCTTGTTTCTGTTCTTCTTTTGCCACTTTCTGTACCCCTCTTGCCTCCTTCTGCACCTCTGTTGTTTCTCACTGCACTGCTCTTGCTTCTTTCTGCACATCTCTGCCCTCTTTCTGCACTGCTGTTGCTTCTTTCTATACGTCTCTTGCTTCTTTCTGCACATCTCTTGCCTCTTTCTGTATCCTTCTTCTCTCTTGCCTCTTTCTGCACACATAGGCTACCTTTAAACCAACCTCAGGCTCAGCAGTGCACACATGCAAGTGCAGAAAAAGGCTGCTGGCCTCTAAATTGCCATGCCCTATTATATGCTAGGGACTTGGAGATGGTTTTAATCCACCTGCCCTATTATGTACTAGGGCCTTACAGGGGAGTTCATGCCAATGACAGGGGTACCCTAACCCATAGTGTACCCTGTATAGCACTGGCTCTAGGCCTGGTTAAACAGAGCCCAGGGTCTGTCAGAGTCAGTCAGTCAATCACCACCAGTGCCAGTCAGCAAAAAGTTGGGGGTGCCCAGGGCACAGGATGACTTTGCAACAAGGCTTCTTTCTGCAGCTCTGTTGCCTCTTTCTTCATTTCTCTTGCTTCTTTCTGTACCTTTTTTCCTCTTTCTGCACATGTCCTACCTCGGTAGGCATAGTTATAAATTAGCATTTAAAAAACCTTAAGTTTCAGGGACATTATAGTTAGAAATTAGCCTTTAATAAACCTTTGAAATTCACTGAAAAAACCATAGGTTTCACTGACGTTATAGTCAGAAATTAGCATTTAAAAGACCTTTAGAAATTCACTTAAAAAGCGATAGGTTTGAGGAAAGTTGTAGTTAGAAATTAGCATTTCAAAAACCATAGAAATTCACTGAAAAAAACCATAGGTTTTCGGGGATGTTATATTTAGAAATTATCATTTAAAAAATCATAGAAATTCTATGAAAAAACATAGGTTTCAGGGACATTATAGTTAGAAATTATCATTTTAAAAACCTTAGAAATTCACTGAAAATACCATAGGTTTCAGTGACGTTATAGTTAGAGATTATCATTCAAAAAATCATGGAAATTCAGTGAAAAAAACCTCAGGTTTCAGGGACGTTACAGTTAGTTGGACATTTCACTCGTACAAAACCAGAGAAATTAGGCTGTTACAGTTAGTTGAGGTAACTATAACTCGCACCCCGCAATTCACTGCTGATGATGTCACATATTACATCACTGATGACATCTCAAATGACATCACTGATGACATCACGGATGACATCTCAAATGACATCAATGATGACATCACTTAAAACATCATCCGTGTGATCATCTGATGCACCTTCTCACACGCTAATATAACCTTTGATACACCCACTCTAAAATACAGAATGCTATTCTCAAAACCATAGACATACCAATACCAGTTAGGACATACACACTCACTAATTTCTAGATCTACACATATTTCTACTCACTCACCCATACAGTCCCCCATACTTGCAGTCACTCATCAATACAGCTACTATCATATGCAGTCATACACCCATACAGACACTGACACACCGCCACTCACCCATAGAGTTACTCACACACCTAGTCAGTCATGCAAAGAATCAATTACACTCCCATTTACTCACCTATACAGTTATACAAAATATTGCTTATTCATACAGATACTAACACATACTTACTCTCTTATACAATCAATGACACAAGCACACAGTCATGCATACATCCACTCTTCCAATCACTCACTCTCACATATAGTTAGTTATATACTGCAATATTCACATATACTGCCTTTCACATATGTAGTTACTCACACACAAACCACTGTCTAGGTGATTGGGAGACTGCATAGATTGTGCCTGAGAGAATGGATGAGTGCATGTGAATTGTTTACAAGATTGGATGAGTGCATGGGTAATGCCTCAGTGATGGATTAGCACATGCGTAATGCCTCCTTGAAGAGATGAGTGCATGGGTGCCTGAGTGATTGGATATGTGCATGGGTAGTGTCTGAGTGAATGGGTGAATTTAAAGGTAGTACCTGGGTGATTGAATATGTGTATGGTTAGTACATGGGTGAAAAGATGAGTGCAAGGGTAGTGCATAAGTGAATAGATCAGTGCCAGGATACTGCCTGCGTAGATGAATGAGTGGAAAGGTAGCACCTGAGTGATTGGATGAATGCAAAGTAGTGCCTAGGTAATTACATGAGTGCAAGGTTAGTGCCTGTGTGATGAGGTGAGTGCATGGGTGCTGCATGGATACATGAATGAGAGCAAGGATAATGCCTGGGTGAATGAATGACTGTAGGGCAAGTACCTGAGTGAATGGAAGAGGGCATTGGCAGCGGCTGAGTGAATTGAGGAGTGTAAGGGTACTGCCTGAGTGAATAGATGATCGCATGGATAATATCTCGGTGAATGAATGAGTTTATGGGTAGTGCCTGGGTGATTGGATGTGTGAACTTGTGGTACCTGGGTGAATGGATGATTAGAAGGGTAGTGCCTGGGTGATTCAATATGTGCATGGTAAGTATCTGGGTGCATAGATGAGTTTATAGGTGGTGCGCCTCTGAATGAATCAGTGCAACAGTAGTACCTGAGTAAATGAATGAGTGGAAGGATACCGCCTGAGTGATTTAAAGAGTGCAAGGTTGTACCTCTGTATTTACATTACAACAGGGGTAGTCCATGGGTGATTGGATGAGTGCATAGCTAGTGCCTAGGTCATTAGATGAATTAATGCATACTGCATACATGACTGGTTGAGTACATGAATAGTGCCTGGGTGATTTGATGAGTGCATGGGTAGGGCCTCAGTGAAAGGATAATTGCAAGGACGGTGCCTGAGTGAATGGATGAGTGTATGGATAATGGCTAGGTCAATGTATCAGTGCATGGGTGCCTGGGTAACGGGAAGAATGTATTAGTAGTGCCTGGTTGATTGGATGAGTGCATCAGTACTGCCTGAGTGAATGGATGAGTGCATCGACAGTGGATGGGTGAATAAATGAGGGCATGAGTCATGCCTTGGTGAATAGATGAGTAGAAGAGTAGTGCCTGGGTGTTTCAATATGTGCATGGTTAGTACCTGGGTGAATAGATGAGTGCATGGGTAGTACACAAGTGAATGGATCAGTGCAACAGTAGTACCTGAGTAAATGAATGAGTGGAAGGGTAACGTCGGAGTGATTGGATGAGTGCAAGATAGTGCTTCAGTAATTGTATTAGTGAAAGGGTAGTGGCTGGGTAATTGGGTGAGTGCATAGATAGTGCCTGGGTGATTGGGTGAATGAAGGCATAATACTTGCATGATATGGTGAGTATATGGGTAGTGCCTCAGTGAATGGATGAGTGCATGGGTAGTTCCTGAGTAAATGGATGACCTCAAGCATAGTGCCTCAGTGAATGCATGAGTGCAAGAGTAGGTCTGGGTAAATGGATGAGTAGAAAGATAGTGCCTGGGTGAATGAAGGAGTACATGGGTAGTGCCTCAGTGAATATAAATGAACGGTGCATGCATATGACTTTTGACTTTCTATTTCCACAAGGTGTTCTCTCTGTGTTAAAGCATTGCTAAGCCACCTAAGGCAGGGTTTTAAATTACAATTCTTTAGATACCAAACTCAACATTCCTATATGCTCGCAATTGAAATTCATCACATATTAAATGTAATAAAGGAACCCAATGTTATTCTATGGAAGAGTAGGTCTCGCAGTAGTGAAAAACAAAGGGCCTGATTTAGATCATGGTGGGACTACTGCCATCACACCATGACAGCGGTCCCAAGTACTTCATGAAGAGTAAGGCGGTCTGCCTGCCATATTTAGATGTTGTGGCAATAGACAGAAGATCGTCATGGTAACAAGCAGCTTTGGATGTTCCCATTGTGCTGGCACCATCCTGGCGGCAGTGTCCTGGTGGAGTGAGGCCATGGTGGTGTGGAGACAGGTAAGTGCTACTCATCATTTTCTTACTACACACATATGTTGTGAATATGTTACAATGTATATGTAGGCAATGTATTATGCCACTTTTTGGTACATATTCTATGCCACATAAACAACATACATGCACTATTGAATGCACATCCACTGGTACCACAAGCACAACACTCACAAGCAACAGCATAATTTTTTTAAGTGTCAATATAGGTGTATTAATTTTACCCTGATGAGTTGGAAAATGAACACTACTGCATTACACCTAAGAAAAATGTTGCATGCAAGAGCAATACAGAAATACACAAGGCAACAGCAATTGTTAATACACAATACATAGGACAGTTGTACAAGTAGCTTACTGTAGATCTTTGCGACAATGGATTAATTTGGCATTGTGGTGAAGTTGGTGCATCAAAGGAGGGACCTGGACGATGGAGTGCAAGAAGGAAATGGAAGCTTGAAGCAGGAAAAAAGGAAAATATTTACTGCATTTTCTTCGATTTTGTCAACTCATAGTAGGAGGGATTCCTGCCACATTTGCCATAGTAGAAGGCACATCATAATCGGGATGGCAGGAATCTGGCTGGAGTCTCGATGACAGTTGCTTCTGCCTATACTGCCATTTGATTCTGACAGTCTTTTGTCTATGATCAACCAACATCTAAATACAGTGGGAGGACCTTTGGAAATGCGACAGCAGGATCTGATCCACCAAGATATAAATTAGGCCCTACTTTAGGAGTTTTTCCCTACCAGGAAATGTAAAACTTAAAAGTATATGCCAGGGGGGTGTGGTTTGGCGCCGGCGAAGTTGGCCGCCTGAATGTTGAGCTCCGCTAGAGAAAAGCCCTAATCACCCAAAATCTGTCCTAAATCCGGAGGAGAGGACATTATTGTACCCTGCATCACACCCTTCAACACTTTGGAGCACTTTTGTCACAAAATCGGACCGTGGGTAGAAGCCCAGGGGGTGGCACCGCACTTAGGAGAAAAGCCGTGACTGCCGACAAGGCCGCTTGCGGGCCAGGGATAGTGTACGGCCGCCTCCGGATCCCCTACCTGCCAGGAGCCCGCTTGGGTTGTCGCGTCGGCACCAACCTCACATTCCTCAATGCTGAGTGTCCTTCTGTGGCCTGTTGACCTCCAGCCCACAGTGTTGGCGGCCTCAGTAGGTTTTGGCACTAAGCGGGTGCCCGGGAACGTGCGCTGCCGAGCGCCGCATCCCTTGCTGCGTGGGCCTAAAGACCTGAATGCCCCGCGGCCTCTCGGTTGCCGGAGACATCCAGATTGAAAGCGGTGGGCCCTCCTACACGTTTGGGAATCCAAAGAGGATGCCTGCACCTGTTGCTGCTGAGGTGAAGCCAATGATTTAAGGAGCCGTCCCACACATTCCACTGAATGGATATAACCTGGCCAACCTCGCGAACACCTTGTATGGAGCGGAATGTATAAGTCATGGCGTGCAGTGGCTTATTGTAGCAAGCTCGGTCAGCAGATCAGCGGACAGTGGGCGCTGGTGTGCAGGGTGTACCAACTGTAGAGGAATGAAA
Source organism: Lissotriton helveticus (assembly GCF_964261635.1). Taxonomy (NCBI): domain Eukaryota; kingdom Metazoa; phylum Chordata; class Amphibia; order Caudata; family Salamandridae; genus Lissotriton; species Lissotriton helveticus. The sequence continues at coordinate 1,136,910,593 of NC_136069.1, forward strand.
GATCTACGAAGCAGTAGCAAGGGCCCTGGGGTGGGGATGTGAGATCAACTGAATCATTCGATGCGGGCGACGCCTGTGGGTGCCTCGGGTGAAGGGGATACCGGCCCAGTGACTGACTGCTGTGCAGGAGCTGCCTCGGGGGGCCTGACTCACACAGCGCCATCTTTTGGTGGCAGGTGCCTGGTAGGGCCCGGGGACAAAGACTGTGACTGGCCTTAATTATCATGCTTGGAGGGGAGTGCATTCTAAGGGCTCATCCAGCTTGGGTGAATTGGAGCAGAAATACCCCGGCGGGGCACCAGGTACGTTCCTGCCCTGTGCTTTGTGGAGAGGGGTCACACCGGTGTTCCCCAGGAACCGAGGGGGAGGGTGTGTCACGGATCCAGGAACCGAGGGGGAGGGTGTGTCACGGATCCGGTCCCTGTATGTAAAAAACACCGCCATGCAAGAGTGCAAGCCTAGTGGCGTCTAAAGCCAAGGAACAGCTCTTTCTGTGACCCAGGGGCAACCAGGCCGTGGACGGCCGTGTAACCCTGGGCGTAGTTTGCGTAGTTGCGCTATGCATAGCTATGCGAAGTGCACTTGGCACTACACGAGATACCTGTAGCGCTATGCGAACTGCTTAGTGCGCTGTTCTCGATGATTGCACAGTGCCGGATGCTTGTCCGCACTGTGCAATCATTGAAACCAGCATCTCGCACGGTGTGAGCTGTTATTTTTTTGTGCTCAAGTTGATTTTTACTCAAGCGGCAGCTTTCTCAACGCGGACTGGTAGTTTCTCATCGCGAGCGGTAGCCAGCATACGTGACCACTCGCAATGGGAAACCTGACCTCCCCACGTTGAGAATCTTGCCGGGAGCTTTATTTTCCTTGTTCACGATCGCTAACTTGATGTTGCTGATTGTGAACGAGGAAAAAGTCTTGCCGGGAAGTAATTTTGCCCGCTCGCGGTTGCCAACTTGACGTTGAGGACCGCAAGCGAGCAAAAAATGCCAACTACGCTACACTATGCGATTTTGCACTGTGCTAAGTGCAATTCGCTTAGCGTGAAGTAGCACAAACTACACAAACTTCGTGAGCATAGTGTAGTTGGCCACCTAGGTTTATATACTGGATAACTTCCCGCTAGCCCTAGTTTGCGTACACCACCCACACAGCAGATGGACTGGATATAGTAATTCCTATTGTTAGGCCCCCTGGAATTGTGTCTGTCATGTCTGTTCTTTCTCATGGTATGCAGTGTGACACTGGTGGCACAAGCTTGCACCATTGTTAAAACTTGATCTCTGTGACGGCGAGGACATAGCGCACCCGCTGGACCTACTGGGCACCATCACTCTCACAATGAAACCCAAGGGCAGCGCAGAGGTATAGACGAACAAACTCGATAAATATGCAGTCCCCAAACATAACACAGCAGACGAGTGAGCACCAGGTGGAAATACTGCAGAGAATGAACCGACCCTCACCTCATCATGGTGGCCATCAAGGTGCTGGGTGCCACACTCGAGACTAAAAAAACTACACAAACTTCGTGAGCATAGCGTAGGTGGCCACCCAGGTTTATATACTGGATAACTTCCCGCTAGCCCTAGTTTGCGTACACCACCCACACAGCATATGGACTGGATATACTAATTCCTATTGTTAGGCCCCCTGGAATTGTGTCTGTCATGTCTGTTCTTTCTCATGGTACGCAGTGTGACACTGGTGGCACAAGCTTGCATCATTGTTAAAACTTGATCTCTGTGACGGCGAGGACATAGCGCACCCGCTGGACCTACTGGGCACCATCACTCTCACAATGAAACACAAGGGCAGCGCAGAGGTATAGACGAACAAACTCGATAAATATGCAGTCCCCAAACATAACACTGCAGACGAGGGAGCTCCAGGTGGAAATACTGCAGAGAATGAACCGACCCTCACCTCATCATGGTGGCCATCCAGGTGCTGGGTGCCACACTCGAGACTAAAATTGATAAAGTCTCCATTGAGATGAACTTGTTGCGAGCGGACATGAACAAAACCACGGATAGACTCAAGGTCACCGAAAAATGTTTGGGAACTCCAAGTCTCCACAAAAAAAGCTTGAGGACCGGGTACAACAATTGGTACATCAACACCATCAGATGGCACTCCGGCTCGAGGATCAGGAGGGAAGGGCCCAGCGTAGCAACATCAGGGTAGTTGGGGTCCCGGAGGGCTCGGAGGGGCCCAGTATGGACCTCTTCCTAGAGGATCTAATCCTAAACCACCTCAAACCGAAGCGGCTCTCCTCCCTTTTCACAATCGAACAAGCTCACCAGGCACCAATCCCCAAGCCCAAACCGGGAGCAGCACCCAGGACCATGTTCGCAAAAATTCTCAGGGACCGTGACGCGATCCTACAGGCAGCCTGTGCGTAAGGAGATCTACTCTATGAAAATGCGACAGTACGATTTTTTCTCGACTTCACGCTCAAGGTCCAGCAGGTGTGGCACTCCTTTGACGGGGTCAAGCGGGAGCTCCGAGAACGCGGGATTAAATACATGATGCTCTTCCCAGCAAAACTCAAAGTCATAGCAGACGGCAAATCCCTTTTCTTTACTGCCCCCTCGGAACTACAAGACTGGTTGGATAGGGTGGCTACTAGGAAATCGCAGACAGCTGCGAGTGGTGACTGGAGAGACACCCTCGTCCGATTGCCGGGATCGGCGGACGGCAGATCGGACGTCGACAAACAGAGCCAGTGCTCCTGGAGGTCAAGATCTAGTAGCCCCGGGAGCATATGGTTCAAAGAGACTGATCGTGCTGGGCTCTGTCCTCCTTCTCCAGCGGCACCGCTCCAGCGAACTGTAATGTATATGCTCCCAGGATGGGGGGGCGGATAGGGGTTGTATTGTATTGTATAATGTGTGGTTGCCCCTATTTGACAATTGTTTTACTGTTCCCCTCGATGAGCTGGCATAGGGGTGGGGGCTTTCCCTGGGTGACCAGAGTCTGTGCTAGCACCTTTTCTCCCATCAATTGTTCGATTTGTTCTTGGGTAGATAGGCACTCTGCTAGTTGGGGAAGTGGGCAGTTTCAAACCTACGTGGCAGGGTAGCAGGGAGGGGGGAGCGGCTTGGGGTGATGAATGTTATTGTTAGTCAACTTAAGCATTCCTATTGTAACAGTGGGACGGGGAAGTTCTGAGGGTGGATTTTTTGATCATGCAGGAACTGGAATTAGACGCTTTCGTTGCTACACATCACTCACGGGCATGGCAATGCCCGGATGATTTTTAACAGCGATTATGAAGTGGGATAGAAGTTTGAAACTCATCAATTGGAACGTCAATGGGCTTGGGGATAAGGTCAAAAGAAGCATAGTGCTTCAATATATAAAGCGTCAGTCCCCGGACGTTGCCTTGCTCCAAGAAACTCACTTAATTGGTAAATCCTGTAAGGCTTTAAACAGGTGGGGCTACACAGTGGTAGCACATGCTGGATTCACCTCCGGCTCCTGTGGAGTAGGTATCCTTTTTAAATGTGCGTTTCCATTCAGAATCACACGCACATGGGCCGATCCACTTGGGAGATTCGCTGGGGTCTCAGGGCAATGGGAAGGGCAAACCCTCACACTACTAGTGATGTATATCCCACCAGTCTTCAGACCCAATCATGTAAAGACTTAGGGGCGCTCTTGCTCTCCCTCCCTGAAGGACAGCTTATTCTGGGTGGGGACTTTAATGCAGTTATATCGGGAGTTCTAGATCGCCATCCGCCCCAAGATATCAACCCCGGCCACACATGGCTTCCCACCCTCACTGAGGCATTTGGACTCACTGACCTCTGGAAAATGCATCATCTACACCTCCAACAGTATACCTTCTTTTCGGGGTCCCATCACACATTCTCCAGAATAGACTATATTCTTATGCCCGTATAACACAACACTATTATACAAGAAATTAGACATTTGGCGAGGAGTATCTCGGCACTTCTGCTGCACTTCCAGGGTGTTCCTATCCTCTTCCTATAAAAACACTCTTGTCTGTCTCTATGACTCCACCACCGGTTCTTAACACCCAGTCAACATGAAAAAGTGTGTGAAAAATGGTGTGGAAAGTTGGAAGGTACCTCACAGAAACAACCACCAGGGAACTACTGATAGGTACTCATCAGTGTGTTCCACTTATCATCATCGGTAACCTTTCCACTGGAAAATAAATGTGCAGATAATGTGTCAAACTCATTTGGTGAAAAATCTGAAAAACCTGGCCCCTGAGTTAGAGCTCCCTACATCAATTGTATGGTTCTAACCCACTAAAATGAGCTAGACAACTCCTAGCACTATAACCAATTTGATTCACTGCTGGGTGTCTGGTCACATTAAAAACAAAGTGCTACTGTCGTACTTCGTTTTAACTTATATGAAGCCAACATGTTTCATTGCCTAACAATACCTATTGGCAACTTCTTCAGGGCTAGGGGCCAGTCTACACCACACTGTGACTTCACAGCTTAATACCTGTGGAACACGAAACAGACAAAAACAACACAAACGAACACAGAGTGACACCCATCAGTACCTGCTCTGTGAACTACAGTGTACTCCTTTTCTAATTACTCATTGGGCATTTTAATTACCTGGTGGTTGCCCCCTTCTAGCATACCTACATTCACCAGTTCAGGAAACGTGTGCGCATCCACGTCTCCCAATATTTGGGTATCAGTTGTGCAGTGTCAACCTAAAAGCAAAATGCACATTTATACACCCCTTAAAAACAAATTGTATTGCTTTCATGATTAATAATGCAAGCACCTGCTACATCAAATGTAAGCACACTTCACTGCACTCGTATCTCTCTCCTGATTAAAAATACGAGCATCGGCCACATCAAATGTATGCACAATTAACTAAACCTGATTCGGCTCATTACTTCCCTCTGCATAAGGGATTTTGCCCAACTGTCACACGCCGATCTTAATTCAAATGATGCTCGCTCAAATGCAACACGGCGGAGTAAGAGATTACCTCCTGCTGGCATAACCCCCCGTGTGCACCCAGCCGGTCGGCCAAACACTCTCCCACTTACCGTACCTCTCAATTAGCTTTCGGTGTACCAGCTCCCCGCTAATTTGCCATCTCCTCCGCGGCGTTTCGAAACTCTGCCGGGAGCCTGCTGGGAACACCCCTCCAGTACGCGGAAGCCATCTTAAAGTGGTCTAGTGTATCTAACTCCACTCATTCAGAAATACTGGCCCCACTGACCTTTGTCCATGCCTAATAGTGTTTCAATGCTCAGAAGCACCACTCTGTTAAATTAAAGGCTATCTACATATGGGGGCCGGATTTCTGAAAAAAAAATGATTTCAAATTTAAAACATTTTATTTTGAATTTGTGAAGGGCAATTCTTTAAAACTCTATACCAGTCCCCATCTTAATACTGATTTTGTACTGCAGGGAGGAATCAGTTAAGCTCAAGGGATCAGTCATTTCTTAACATTGGTTTGATACATTCAGGACCACACAAGCTTAGTTGCCCCTATGTAATTACGACGTCTCCCCCTCCATGCTTAAGGGTGGTAAATAATTACTTCAAAAAAGGGGTGGTGATGGACAGAGTATCTGAGTTAATCAGAACACTCCTACCCAGTCAACAGATCAGGGCTTGATCCATCACTGTTTTTTAGCTCACTGCACCATCCCAGTTCAGAACCTGGCTATATGCAAATTAGTCTGTCCCTGGCCCAGTGCATCATGGGAACAGGGCAGACCAAACTACCAAGCCAATTCTTCACTGGAAAGGAAACAAGCTTCCGGTGACCGGTTTCTGGCATTACAGCCGTCTTCGGGACTGGGGGAGTGTGTGACATTGATCCACATTCAGTCCATCACTTGTTGTTTTTGCAATTGCCGCCCTAAGTGCGCTGGGGATGCCCAGACGTGGGTCCCAGGCACTCCACACCACTTGGAGTCAAGCTAGCCGGGCTGAAGAGAGGTGTTACCTCGAAACTGGTCCGGTCCTCGGATGCTTGATTCCGTTCTGGGAAGGACATGGCTTTTGTAGTTCGGACTGGACTGTTCCCATGGGGCAACAGGGTCAGAGCTGATTTGCATATCGCCATTGTCTAACCCAGGGTGGTGTGGAGTGCAAAAAAACGATGGATTTGGGCCCAGATCTTTTGACTGGGGGAGTGTGTGACATTGATCCACATTCAGTCCATCACTTGTTGTTTTTGCAATTGCCGCCCTAAGTGCGCTGGGGATGCCCAGACGTGGGTCCCAGGCACTCCACACCACTTGGAGTCAAGCTAGCCGGGCTGAAGAGAGGTGTTACCTCGAAACCGGTCCGGTCCTCGGATGCTTGATTCCGTTCTGGGAAGGACATGTCTTTTGTAGTTCGGACTGGACTGTTCCCATGGGGCAACAGGGTCAGAGCTGATTTGCATATCGCCATTGTCTAACCCAGGGTGGTGTGGAGTGCAAAAAAACGATGGATTTGGGCCCAGATCTTCTGACTGGGGGAGTGTGTGACATTGATAAATAATTACTGCTACCCCCACATCCACATTGTGGGTTTTAGTTACATACTAGATTGGCACCACCAGACCACAGGCGCCACGAACAGGGTCATCACAAATGGCAATTCTTATGACTACTTGTGGGCAACTACCTTGTGCCCCTGAATAACGTCATTCAAACCCTGTTGGAGTTTGTACACGGTGCTGGATTAGACGGTTGCTTTGCTGTCTGCTCCTGTCGGTGGTTGTTTCAGGTGTCTTGTTTTCTTGTAATAAATCTAATTATTGGATCCACTGCTGTCTGCCTCGTCTCTACATAAATTTGGCAACGAGGGGGAGAAGGCAAAAAGAAGGCACCACTCACCAATATTTCAAAATTGCTTGCGTTGTGCTGAAGACCCATTTTCTTCATGTAGCTGTTTCTAGTCATGCCAGGGTCGTCGACTCATTGCACTATGTCATCCGACTTCTGGTAGGATTTACATTTTTAGATTTTGCGCTTCCTCTGCTTCTTCACTACATTCTGGTCGCTGTACTACACTTGTGTAAGTAGTGTTAGTATGCATTTATACTAACAAATGCATCATGGTCCTAGGGAGGGCGAGCTCTCAGGTGCAGCTCATACAATGTCCGGGGGTGTGCATTCACTGGACATTTATGTTTGCTATTAGAGGGTGATGCAAGGCTTTTACCCTGTGATAGCAAATACTTGTTCGCCTACTTGAATCGAGAGGAGGAAATCCTTGTATCGCTGTAATAGAGGGGATCCGGATGGTAAAAATGGAGCGAAAAGAACAACAAAAAATAAAAAGCCCAGTCTCACCCGTTCTTTTAAATGAGGCCCTTGGTGGGTAATGTTCCGTGGCCAATCCAAATATTTTATTGCGGGGTCTCTGTAGGACTGGGGATCTTAATATCACATGTAAATTAGGCGTGGAAGGGCACAGAGATGTTTTGCAGGCTAGGGGAGTGCCACCTTTCTGGGTATTATTTACTAATTGTTCGGGGGGATTCAAGGCCAACTGAGGTCCGGTGATCGCCACACTCCGGGTCTTTATTTAAATATACAGGGTGGGCCTCGGCAGTCCCTGAAGCCTCAGTTGTCCTAGGCAGTCAGTGCATTATTTGTGCTGTAATCACACGGGCAGTACTTATGCTGTTATATATAGAACTCTTGCAGTTGTACAATTACCCAGGCTTCATTTGTCTAATAGTCAGTTAGATAATGTTTGTTAGGTGCACTCTAATATTAAATAATGTTGTCCTTAAAATCTCCTATAAACAGATGATTTTCACAATAAATATTAGACATGTGTTGTCAGAAAAAGAAGACATATACAATCAGTTATATATTTGAAAAAAAAGTAACCTTTATTAAAACAGAAATAAATAGAAATGTAACTTTAATAGAACAGTATAATAAAAAAAACGTGGGTTGGTTTCCAGTGGAAGCAGCGTAGGAAACCTGCAAGACAAAAATGAAACATAAGTATGTGTTCTATGTGGAAGAGGTAAATAAAGGTAGTCTGAATGAAAGGACCGTAGTGAGAATGGAAGGGAGGGGGAGTGGGTGGAAGGGAGAAGGGGAGGGAGAGTGAAAAGAAGAGCAGGAGGAGGAGATAGAGCATCTGCCTATTGCACCCAGCCCTTAGTGTTTACCCTCCGTCACCTGTTTGTCTAGGACGCTGGGGTCCGCGAGAAAGAGTGTGGTTCAGCAAGTCCTTAAAATTAAATACATGAGGCCAGAGATTATGGGCCATATTATCAAGGAAGGGCAATAACATTATCACTGCTGTAGAGAGAATTATTATTATTATTATTATTATTATTATTGAATTTCTTGAGCGCACAGCTACCCGTAGGTTTCCCGGCGCTATAGGTGTGAAACAATATTAAAGATGAGAAGGGAAGGAGATCAGCGAACTTACAAATTAAAAAGCCAGGTTTTGATTCCCTTACGGAAGGTAAGGAGGCACATTTCAGAACGTAAAGAGGGGGGTAGAGAGTTCCAAAGAGAGGGCGCTAGCAGAGCAAAAGAGCGACCACCCATTTTTGCTCTCTTGATGCGTGGGATCCTGAGCTTATTCTGGGTGGAGGACCTAAGTGTACGAGGTGGAAGATATTGCTGCACCAAAGCAGATAGATAGGGCGGGGCTTTTCCTGTCAGGATTTTATGTATAAAACATAACGCCTTGAATTTAACCCTGCTCTCAATCCGTAGCCAATGTAGGTTACGCAGGTGGGAAGAGGCTGAGGATCTGGCGGGTAGATTGCAAATCAGGCGGACCGCCATATTTTGTACTACCTGGTACTTCTTAGTGACCTCCTTACAGGCACCTAGAAGTAAGATGTTGCCGTAGTCCAGGCGTGAGATGACAAGAGCCTGGACTACCGATTTCAAGGTGTCAGCCGGCAGCATCCATGAGATTTTCCTAAGCCACCTGATGATGGTAGTACAGGTGGCAGAGACTTTCACGACATGCTGCCTGAAAGACAATTGATTGTCCAGGAGGACCCCGAGGTTACGGGCAGACGAAGTTGGAATGGGAGGCGGGCCCATCTCCGGTGGCCAATGATGTGGGCCCCAGAGCGAGTAAAATGGGTGGGGTAGTCCAACTGTTACAATGTTATGAACCAATCAAATGCTTTTTTTAAGGTCACATGGCAATCGCGCACCGAGCGCGCAAGGAGGCCGCACGCGACGCTATTTTGACAAAATATATTTATCATAATATAAGTTTATATTACAGTTAGAAATGTATAAATGTTTAAAATAATTTATTTTCATGTGCTCTCATATACTGTTTAAAGTTATTTAGATATACTTTGGGACAAAAAAACAGGAAATGGCATACCCGGCGCAATACTATATGTCTGTGATGTAACACAGGAACTGGCAGCGTGTACTCATCAAATATGCAAAGTGAAGCGGGTGCGACCCCATACGTACATGACGTAACACGTGGCTTGATACTACGTACCCGTCGCATATCAAAGTAGCACCTGGGCTGACTTCCTGCGTATATGATGTTACGCGGGATGTGGTGCCACGAAACCGTCGGATACGAAATGCGCATCATTTACAAGTTTAGCAATATGGCGGATGGGATTCATATGGTGATGGAGCTTGGCACGCTACCGGTATGGGAGTGTAGATTTCTTGCCACCCCAAAAAAATATACATATTTGTTTGGGAAGATATAAAACATAATTTTTAAAGTATGATAGAGTTCTAAAATATTTAAAAATATAGAAAAAAATATAGGTTTTAATAACATTAAAATATTAACATTTAAAAAACCTTTGAAATTCACTGAAAAAAAACATAGGTTTTACAGATGTTATAGTTAGGAATTATCATTTAAAAAACCTTTGAAATTCACTAAAAAACAAAGGTTTCAGGGAAGTTATAGTTAGTTGAATCAGAGAAAGTTGCCTGTTATAGTTAGTTGAGCTAACTATAACTCGCGCGCCCGCAATGCACTGCTGATGATGTCACATATTACATCACTCATGATATGGTCAGTGACATCACTGATGACATCACTGATGACATCTCAAATGACATCACTGATGACATCATCCACATGAAAATCTGATGCACCCCCTCACAGTCTAATATAACATTTGATAAACCCACTGTAAAATACAGACTACCATTTTCGAAACCATCAAGACACCAATACAGTTACTACATATGCACTCACTGATTCCTAGGTCTACATACACATCCACTCATTCACCCATACAATCACTTTTACATGCAGTCACTCATCAATACAACACTATCATATGCACTCATACACCTATTCAGACACTCACACACCACTACTCATCCATGGAGTTACTCACAAACCTCGTCAGTCATGTAAAGAAGAAATCACACTCCCATAAAGCACACTCACTCGCTTATATATTCACTGATACAAGTACACACTCATCTATACAGCCACTCTCACAATCACTCACTCTTACATATAGTTATTTATAAACACCATCACTCACATATACTGCCTTTCACATATGTAGTTACTCACATGTACCACTGAGACATCCATTCACTCACCAACACACACATACACACACTCCCCCACTTAAAGAGCTGTTTCCACCTGCACTCTTGAACCCATACACCTAGCAAATCAAATACTCACACATATATGCACAGTCACCCACCCACACACACACGCAGGCACTCATACAAATACTCAGGCAAACAATCAATAACCCATATAGACACCCATATAGCTACTGACCAACCCATGTACCACCTTACACAATAACACACAGACTGATACAGACATTCACAAAGTTTTGTCACTAACCCATGCATTCAGTAAGACACGTTTAATCAGTCACTTATACAATCAGTCCCCCCAAGCCTCAGGGACTGACACCCCTGGGGCTTTATTTACAAATTTGAGGGGGTCCATGGCCTCCCCGCAGCCCCGGGGACCGCCACCCCTGGGCTTGTTTTAATAATAAATAAACTACCTGTGTGGTGGGGCTCGAGCCCCACCACACGCCCTGGGGATCACCACCTCCCTGGGGCACTAAATATTTAAAATAAGGGTCCATTATTGACCCCCAAGCCCTGGGGACCACCACCCCCTGGGGCTTTGAATTAAGTGGAAGGGGGGCCACGTGGCCCCCCTGGAGGCAATGATGGCCATGGGGACCGCACCCCCCAGGGCTGTGCCCCGTGGTGAGTTGTAAGTTGGGGAATTAATTATCTTTCAATACTGAGGGCCCTGAGGGCCAACTAGCCCAACAGGTATCTCCAGTATGTGCCAGGGAGCTGCATTACAGACAGGTGTTCAGAGGCCACACCCCTTTTGACACCTCTCTGCAACGCAGCTCTGTGGCCTTTACTGGAGGTAACTAGTGGGCAAGTTTGACCCTAGGGACCCTTAGGGTTCAAGGTGACTTAATCTCTCAACTTAGAACAGTCAAAGTGAGCGTTTACACTGTGGTGACGAGAGGGGACAGGGCCTGAGGTGACGTGTGCTAACATGCCCTGCGGCACGTTTTAAGTTGGGGAAAAATTCCTCTTCAATCCTGAGGGACACTGGGGGTCAAATAGCCCACCAGGTGCTTCCAGTAAGCACCACTGCACTGCGTTGCAGAGAGGTGATGCAGGCCATGCCCCTTTTTACACCTGTCTGCAATGGCACTTACTGGACATACCTAGTGGGCTAATTTGCCCCGAGGGACCCTCAGGGTTCAAAGGGACTTAATCTCTTAAAATGGCCACAGGGCGTGTTTACACAGTGGGGAAGGGAGGGGATGGGGCCTGAGGTGACGTGTGCAAACACGCCCTATGGCTCATTTTAAGTTAGGGAAATAATTCCCCGTCAATCCCGAGGGCCCCTGGGCGCCAACTAGCCCACCAGGTGCTTCCAGTAAGCACCACTAAGCTGCGTTGCAGAGAGGTGGTGTAGGACGTGCCCCTTTTCACACCTCTCTGCAAAACAGATATTTGTCGCTTTCTGGAGGAACCTAGTGGGCTAGTTGGACCCATGGACCCTCAGGATTCAAATGAACTTAATCTACCAACTTAAAACGGCAACAGGACATGTTTTCATGTTGGTGTAGGGAGGGGACGGGGCCTGAGGTGACGTGTGCAAACACGCCCTGTGGCGTGTTTTAAGTTCGGGAAATAATTCCTGTTCAATCCTGAGGGCTTCGGAGGGCCAACTAGCCCACCCAGTGCTTCCAGTAAGCACCACTGAGCTGCCTTGCAGAGAGGTGGTGTAGGACATGCCCCTTTTTACACCTCTCTGCAATGCAGCTATGTGGCGCTTACTGGAGGTACCTAGTGGGCTAGTTGGAGCCTAGGGACCCTCTGGATTCAAAGGGACTTAATCTCCCAACTTAAAACGGCCAAAGAGCGTGTTTGCACAGTGGTGAAGTGAGGAGACGGAGCCTGAGGGGACGTGTGAAAACACGCCTTGTGGCGCGTTTTAAGAGGTAGTTTTAATCCCCCTGCCCTATTATATACTGGGGGCTTACAGAGATGGTCATGCTAATCACAAGGGGACCCCAACGCATAGTGTTCCCTAGTGTATGTAGGCGTTTTCACTGTATTCTAAGTGTCTTTTAACATAGCACTGGTTCTAGGACTGGTTAGTCAGACTCAGTTACCACCAGTATCCATCTGAAAAAGTTGAGGCTACAGGATGATTTTGCAACAAGGCTTCTTTCTGCTCTTCTGTTTGTTCTTCCTGCACGTTTTCCTTCTTCCTGCACTTTTCTTTGTCTTTGAGGACTTCTGTTGCTTTTTTCTGCATTTCTTTTTTTTCTTTCTGTGCATTATTTCTTCTTTCTTCACATGTCCTATCTCTGTAGGCATAGTTAGAAATTACCATTTAAAAAAACCTTTGAAATTCGCTGAAAAAAACATAGGTTTCAGGGGTGTTATAGTTAGCTGGACATTTCACTCGTACAAAACCATTAAAATTCTCACGTTATACTTAGTTCAGCTAACTATAACTTGCGTGCCCGCAATGCACTGCTGATGACATCACATATTACATCACTCATGACATGGTCAGTGACATCACTCATGACATCACTGATGACATCTCAAATGACATCACTTATGACATCATCCTTGTGATAGAGTGGCTGACCTCCTCTCACCCTAATATAACGTTTGATACACACATACAAAAATAGAAACTCAAATTTTCAAAACAATGGCCATACCAATACCAGTTTCAACAACCTATTCAGTAATTCTAAGATCTACATACACATCCACTCATTCACCAACAGTCCTATACAGTCACTCATACATGTACTCACTCATCACATTTACTCATACACCTATACATCCTGTTACACACCGCCACTCATCCATAGAGTTACTCACACACATAGTCACGCATGCTAATAAAGAATCAAACATCCGTTTACTTGCATATACAGTTATACGCACACCACCACACTTACTTCTACAGAAACTTTCACATACTTACTCTTTTGAACAATCACTTATAAAAACACATACTTATTCATACAGAAACTCTTCCAATCTCTCACTCTCACATATACTCACTTATATACACCAATACTCACATATACTAGTTTAAAACATATGTAGTTACTTATAAAGACACTATTGAGACAGTCATTCACTCGCTAACACACCCATACAAACACTCATCCACCCATTCAGCCCTACACACATACTGTCTTCAACACATACAAATAGTGACTCACTCGTTCATGCATGTATATAATAAGTAATACCCCCCACTGAACCATACAGACACTCAGACACTCATACTGATACTCGAAAAACCAAGTAATAACCCATATAGACACTCATGTAGCTACTCACCAACCCATGCAGCCACTTAGACTGATACATATATTTACATATTTAAACATTATTCACTAACCCATGTATTCACTAAGATACACTTAATCAGTCAGTTATACAATCAATTTTACACAAAAATCATCCATTTAGAGACTTATATACCCATTTATTCTTCCATACACTTGAGATATACATATATAAAACATATTTAATTTTCAGAAAACACACATTTACTGGATGATGTCATCAGTGATGTCATTTGAGATGTCATCAGTGATGTCATGAGTGATGTCACGGACTATGTCATGAGTGATGTAATATGTGACGTCATCAGCAGTGCATTGCGGGCGCTCGAGTTATAGTTAGCTGAACTAACTATAACGGGGGAATTTCAATGGTTTTGTAAGAGTGAAATGTCCAGCTAACTATAACGCCCCTGAAATCTATGGTTTTTTCAGTGAATTTCTAAGGTTTTTTAAATGCTAATTCTTAACTATAACGTGCCTGAAACCTATGTTTTTTTCAGTGAATAAGTTATAATTTAACTATGTTTAAAACTTAAATAGCAGTCATTAACATATAAGTGTGGAAAAAGTGTGACGCAGCAGCTATGATACCTAACTTCGAACAACAGTGTTCACAGTTTCGTTCCCGGCTCCAGCGGCACATTAGCCCACCACTATGTCACTGTGGGCAACACCTTGCTTAATCTTCCCAACGCCCCCGAGCGCTCTCACACCTTTCCAGGGGTACATGTACGCTTTACAAATCCTGGTATTTTTTTCATTTAAAACCATAGTGATGAGAAATATTAGCACATACTCTTTTTTTTTTTACTATTCTGAATGATTTTTTTTATATTTTCTATTTTGAATTACGGCAATTAATAGATGTTGTTAGTCATGAGAAAGGAAATTACATGGTTTGCCAGGTAACAGGTTTTAAGCTATCCAACGTATGTACATATTAAGGAACTTATACTTATGAGGATCGAAAGTGAAACCTTTACTGCTTCACATTTTGTAACTTTTCCCAACATGTGCACAAGTGAAACTGTGAAAATGGGAGCACGTGTCAACTGTAAAACATGACATGTCAACGGGCCGATTCGCATTTTCCTTTCATAGACTACTCAATAACCAAAAGGTATATAAACCACACCTGTTGTTCGATTAGTTTCATTTTTGCAAGTTATTTTCACGTGTCCATTCTGTGATGCAGGTTCCCTTTTCTAGCGTTGGATTCTTGTTTTGCGACAACAATACATATTACGGAGTTGTAAGTCGTTTGATTATGGCATAGTAGATATTTATAATACGTAGCTATTGGTGAATATTTAAAGATTTGTATTACGAAAAAAGTGTTATTGGTTATTTTTGCCATTTATATGTAACATCAGCAGCTTGTATTGAGAAACACCCAGAATATCGAAAACAGTGTTCCTTTTCTGGCTCCTTTGAAGTTATATACTGTGACTATGTACATTGTAATAATCAGAGTATAGTGAACTTCAGAGGTGTTGGTGACCCGTAAATGCGAAGACTAAAAATTCATATGTAATGTGAACAGCTTCTCCTTCTTTCTCTGTTTCCCCCTTTGATCATATACTGTGAATATATATATTATAAGATTCACAGTCATTATGACTTGAGATGAGTTTATGAGCCGTTGGCGTGAAGATGAAAGATTTAGAAGTTCTGGGAATAAAAGCTTTGAACATATTCACAGTTGAAAACATTTTTGTTATTGATCTTGTTTTGTATTTTTGACTTTATTTTCCTTTTCCTTTTTTGTGTGGCATCAGTGAAACTCTCTATATTGTAGTAGAGTGTCATATTTTCACACAAGTGGAATTGGAGATATGTCGCCGCCAGGAGTATACCATCTCAAATCCAGCTTACTGACCTGTATAATTTACTTGATCAGATACATTTACAGTGAGAATATTTTTCAAAATTGCAGTTTTTAAAAAGATTATTTACATAGATACTTTTGTACTGAATGCCTTTGATTAACCCTACATTTCTTAATTGATATTTTCATATTTCTCTTTTTCTTTGTTGTGATTCCTATTTTCATTCTCCCTATATAGTATATATGAATAATATTGTATATATTACTACTTTTCTATATATTCCTAATGGAGTACGTGATCTGTTAGCAGAGCAGTGAACGACCTCTAAGCACTACGATAAAACGTTCCCGACTTCTACAGATTAGACTTTTTAAAAATTTGTTTTTTTTTGCTGTGCTTCCAATTCTTCTTCTCCTGTGGAATACTATAAAGTCACTATGTATATTTTAATATTGTGAACTTTTCTAGATAATATGACGTCATTTATGTTTAACAGTTTTTTACATGTTATTGTTGTTGTGACCTGAGATGATGTAGTGAAGGAGGGTTTCTTGTAGCACTTCTTTACTACTTTATCTAAAAGTAACTGATGCCCTCTTATATTAACAAGAATATGGGGCAGCACTTTTACAAACTATAGGCGACAAAGAGAAGGAGGGTGTGGCCACGCTCAAGGGATATTTTATGAATTGCGTTTTATTTGTTACCCCTCTGATATATACAGCTACACTTTCCTAAGAAAGTATATTTGTGATTGCTTACTAAAACTGTTTCAAACCTAGACTTAATTTTTTGCAACGTAACCACACCTACTATTTTGTTGCAAGGAAATAGCACTACCCACGACAGAAGTAAGCACCGCACTATAACTATACATTATAAGTAAACATTGCTCCCGAGAAGTAGGTTACTCAGAACCTTATTTAAATAAAGACCGCAACAGTGCGGTTTCTTTTTCAACCCTCTCCTCCATATTATATTATTTGCTCCAAAAAAGTAGCACTCCCCGTCAGAATATAATCACCACATTATAAGTAAATACTGCTCCTGTGAAGTATCACACCCCTTGACTTAATAAAAAGAAGACCCCAACACACTGTTATTTTCCCGACATGAATGTAGACCCCACGCAAATTATATAAATGGCCCTTAAAATATATTAAAAAACTATTTTTACCTTCACAGTCCCTGTCCACCATTTGGTGACCACTGTACAGAGTTAATAGTGTTCCTACCCTCCCTTCTACTACTTTGTTTCCCCGTATTCCTTTGAAGTGCGTCACAAAATGTCTGACAACACTGAACCGTTCCCACCCAATAAGGAGCAAACTTCTACTCGGAACACTTTAGTTAATAAAATATCCATGGTGTTCTGCAGAAGGGGAGGGAATGGCTGCCATTACTTCTACTTTTAATGCTTTACAGCTAATGAACATTAAGCTTGGCAAGGTCCTCCTTGGAACACGTTACCCAATGAGATGTCCCTGATACTCCGCGGAGGGGTAGGGAATGGCTGGCAACACTTCTACTTTCAATGATTTACAGCTAATCAACATTAAGCTCTGGAAGGTCCTCCTTGGAACATGTGAGCCAATCAGATATCCTTGCTACTCTGCGGAGGGGAAGGGAATGGCCAATGAACATTAAGCTCGTTGTTGGAACACCTCAGCCAATTAAACGTTAATTTTGTTCCACACACAGGGCATATACCATTGCCAACTAGAGACCCCCAGTTCTAACACTGTGCATCTACTAATCAGCTAGGTTTGCGGCATGGTTTTTGTGGCTAGGTTTATTTCACCCGCTGAGGATTTGGTCATAATCTTGTGGCATCCCATGGCCATGTCTTTAAATATATACATATTCAAACTCCTATACCATAAGAAGTCACTTGAGCCAGAATTACTTGAGTTAAATTGGGACTTTGATCCTTTTCCCTGTTAGTACATTGCAATGTGTGCAGATATTTCAGTTTAATTAGCACCGATATACGTATCCACCTGTCAGCTAGTTCATCTTTCTTGGACAGAATTGTCTGTGTTATTAGTTCCAATGTCAAGAAAGTCCTGGTCAACTCCGCTTTCCTCAAGTGTTCACAAAGGAACCTTGCGCTAACTAAGTTTAATGTGTTGTTGTGTTTAGAGCTCCAGGAAATAAGATAGTATTTTCAATATATTTTGTTGATTTAAGATATCATGAGGCCCTTGGGACACATAGTCAAGAGTAAAGTTCAGGGTGTATCAACTAAGAGCCTCACTAAGGCTGTGATACTTAAATTAGTTGTTGGATGTTGAGTACTTGTTTGTAACCATGGGCCAATTGGTGAATGAACACTGCTTAATGAAGGATGACAAGAGAACAGAGCGGATGATATCATATTAGATTCTTTCTGAGTTGATAACTTCTTTTATAAAAATTGAGAACCTTAGAGCAATTGCTTTTACTAGGTTTTGTGAATCAGGCTTTATTAAATCAAGTGCGCCAACTAATCCTGGTGGCTTCAGAAGATTTCATTGACCACGAGTATTACAACTTCAGCCATCACAGGTATTATTAGGAGGATTGATAGAATCAGAGGTCACCACCTAATACTGCACAGGCGCAGAGGCTAAAAGTTTCTCTCATTTGCATTGGGCCACGCCCCCATGTAAATGAGGGAACATCCTCCTGTGATAACACTGGTGCTATATGTGCACCAGCACTGTCTGTATTAAAGAAAGGGTAACACAAGCATCTGCAGCCCTTCCTGTAATACCAAGGCACCACAGAGGCACGCAAAGCAGGCGCACATGCCCATTGTGTCCCCAGGGCACACTCTATAATATGGCCCCTGGTGCTCCAGAAGGAAAGTGCTAAGACTACAAAGAGTTCAAAATAAAGCAATGTAGCTGACTGGTGCCTCAAAAGAACGTCCAACTAGCTCAGAGACGATTTGACCTTTCCTGGCTGACAATTCAGCACAGATGTCCCTCCCTGATTTTGAAAGCGATTAAAGGTAAAGTTCCAACATATCTTTTTGACCATTTCCCTTCCCGTCTGCCAGTTGGACTTCTACGCTCAAAAAACAGAAGGAAAATGTGTTAATGACCAAAAACAGTGCTCTTATTTGGGCGTAAAATGCTGAAAGTGGCAGATACTAAGCTATGGAATTACTTATCGCTACACATCAAACATATAAAGACCTGCCCGCATTCTAACTTGGATGTAAACAGCTGCTAAGCTCATTAAAGACTGGAAGCTCATCTGAACTACCCTTCATTTTTTTGCTGACGTACATTTGGTTTTATGGAATGAAATTTTTACATTTTTGAGATAATTTGTTGTGTTGCGTGCCCGGCACAAAGAAGCTGGGTTACTGACTTTTTGGGGGCTTTTCAATTAAAATGAAGGTATTCATTCAATCTTTCTTCTATTCGCGTTTTTTTCAGTTGCCTTTGAATACGTGGCTATTGTTGGTTAAATGAATTTGACCGTCAACACAGCTCTTCAATTGGTCGTTTCCTTCCTTACTCACCAGTTTCACTAAAGAGTTTAAACTAAAGCCATTCATGCCCGGGACATCCAAAGAACTCTCTTGTATTTCTGATCCTGTTCAGAGCGGTACAGACCAATTTGAGCTCATTCTCAGCACGTTTAAATGTACCTACCGGATGTGCGCTGACTTGATGTTGAAGAGAATGTTGATGCCCGTCAAAGTGCTGCTGTTAGCAAGTGCATATAAAGAACTCACTTAATGAAAATCTTCTCTGACTGAACACCTCCTAGAAGACGGTGTCGCTCCTTGTACCAGTTTACCCAACACCATAACCAGGGATGCCCATGGCTATTAAATCCACATTCTGAGAGTTATCAAAGATGCTAGCCTGCCCTTTGTGGCACAATTGAATGAAGAAAAAAGTCGTATTTTTTGTCTGTAACTTCTGCATTGGAGTATCTCAATAATAAAGATGCTTATTGACATGCACTAGTATTCGCAGTGTTTATGTACTGAGTCAAATATTGTAATGGTATCAATCTTGCTATAATCCGGATCAACCTGCTGCAGAAGGGCCAACATTGTACTGCCTTTTTCGTCTTGGCTTAATGTGGTCAGGCTATTTCAATCAAATCATGAAATTCTTACATTGGGATTTCAACCATACAAACCTTTAACTTCAAGATGTGTTTTGCTAAGCCACACACGTCTGCATAGTTGGGCACTCTACTACCTTTCTAAAGCTCCCTGACTCTCTCGTCAGGCAAGATGGCTAAGGCCGCCCTCCCAAAACCTACTGACTCTTCCCCATTTAAGGAGCATCAATTGTAGTGTGTGCCACTACGTAATCACGGTATTTTCTTCAACCTTCTTCTTAGCATTGTAATTCTGGACAACAAGGTGCTTGCCTGGTAATGAGTTCAGGGCTACTGTTACTTGTTAATATATTTGGCGTCAGTAGCAGAAAAATCTAGAATATATTGTGGTATTTATTTGAGAAAATGATCGCAGTTTCCTGTTTTGGTACTAGAGTTACAGCCATCTTGCATCTCCTTTATTTTCTAATACATGAAGAGTAGTTAAGCCACTCTTGGCTTTCAGCATATTGCATTTAGCTTGTTCAGGGCCACAGTGGGGATTTTCTGTCACAGTTTCTCAATTTCCATCTCGACATTAGATATCTGGATGCTGCAACAAAACAACATTAGGACTCTCAAATCCCAAAGGAATGATTTCAGCACCCATTAGCAGGGCTATTAAAGACTGTAATTGTTGTTTCTAATTTTCTAAATGAGCCCTGGCTGCTGTGATCTAATTTTACACCACTTTTAGTGCCCTTCACGTAATCAGACTGTTTTAAATCCAGCCTTCTTTTCCACAAAGGTTACTTTACATCGGTATGGTACAAAATGCGACTTCCTCTCCAGATATAAAGATTGTATTTGGGACATTTAACTCGTCTGATATATTGAGCTTCACGGTGGTGAGATCTTTGTATTAGTTTGGCCAACCTTCACGCCGAAGTGTGTCTTTGCAGTTGGGGTCAAGTAAGTTTTGCCTGAAATTATCTCCTTACAGTGGAATTAACCCGGGGTTTATCCCTGTTAAGTCCCCCCTGCCCCAGAGTTACAGACATAAGGGGTGCAGGTAACTCCTGGGAACTCAGTTAATGGCTGTTTACAGTCTCATCAGAATTAAAGGGGACCCAGTAATGAAACTATGATTTACAAACCTAGAAACAAATACAAAAATGTCCTTGAAAATGTCATTTGATTACTAATAAAAGTTATCGACCAAGTTGCACCACTCAAGCACAGGTCAGCAGTATTAGGATTTCCACCTGAGTTGTCAATAAAACTTCTGAATACTGATCCATGCACGAATTTCTGTTCGCATCAGTTTTATAGAGCAAATGAAAGTTCTGCATATTGGTGGTTTTTGAATGTCCAATTTTCTCCAGGTTACACCTCGTGCGAATTTCACAGGCAGAAAGCACAATTTCAGTGGCTGTGCTCCTTATATTGGGGAATAACATGCACTATTTGCACACTGTCCCCCATTCTAAGATGCCTAAATGTGATTGCAGAGCAAATTGTGCACATGGTAAAAACCAAGTGCTATCTCTACGTATAAGGAGTGCAATTTCTGTCCGGTATAGCGTGCTCATTATAGGTCACTAAGGATGAAGGCTATTACCACTCTATATATTTAAATTATCACATACAAGACTGGAATTTACTCGATACGCTAATACCTGCATGATGGGGAGCTTCCTACACATATACAGTATCCCACTTGACATTTATTGGGGCTGCATGAATTCCTGAAAAAGCATACAGTCCAGATCAATTGAGTGCAGCAGCTTCAACACTCCTAGATCAGATTCTGCCCAGGTATATCTATATAGGATTTATTTACCCCACTAAGCAGTACACATATGAATTCTAAAAATGCCAGACTGATGAATTCAGCAAGGAGGAGCCGGAGATGCTAGCTCTGAGCATTGTTAGGAATTAATGAATGAGTGAATGAGGCATGTTAAGGAGTAGATAGCTTTGTCAAGGAGAGCCCCAGGCCCAAGGAAAAACAGTACCCGATAGGCTATGAATTAGATTTGGCTAAATACCAGGTTTTTGATTTTTTTCCGAAAAGTAAGTCTGTCTTCAACATGTGGAGTTCAGCTGGAACACAATTCTATGCCCTAGAAGCCAACAAACTAAAAAGAGGCACCAACCACCCTCTACGAGACCGTCAGATTTTGGGATCATGTCTAAGGTAGTATGAGAGAGGCAGAGTGCTCTAGAAGGATGATAGAACTGAATCCTATCTCCAAAATAGTGCGGCCCAGAGGAATGTAAGGCCCTATGAGTCAAAAGCAATGGTTAAAGAGAATCCTCATACCAACTGGCAGCCAATGAAGAGCTTTGAGATGGGGGGGGGATGAATCTCCTCGTGGCAGCATTCTGAACCAATTGCAACCATCTGATAACTTGCTCTGGAAGGCCTCAGTAAAAGGCATTGGCATAGTTCAATCTGGAAGTGAGGACTGCATGTACCAGTGGAGTGGAGTGGAGAAAAGGGGGTGATATATAGATTTCTATAGAGTGAAGTAGTGCATAAAATACCCTACTACTGAAGAAACCTGAGGGCGCAAATATAAGCAGAGAGTCAAACAAGACACCTACATTCTTAACCACAGTGGTAGACTCAGAAGGGGCTGGTAGAGAAGAGAGACAACAGTTCGCCCACTATTTTGAATGGGCCTTACTAAATAACAGGATTTCCATTTACTCAGAATTGCACTTCAAGTGACAGGCTGTGAAGGGTTGCTGTTTAGAGGATCACACACGTTCAAAAGCAAGGAGAAACTGAACATCACCAGCTTGGAAAACCACTTTGAAACTAAACGATTTAACCAATGAAGAAGCCAGAGGGGACATACAACCATAAAACAAGCTAGGACTTAATGAGGACTCCTGGGCACCTTTCAATTGAAAGACGTGCAGGTGAATGTCAAAGGAGCTAACCAAACCGCCTGCCTCTGTCTTCCAAAAAAGACATAATCCAATTAAGGACCTGGCAGCCAACGCCAATGTCAACTAGACGCTGGAGTAGAATAACACGCGAGGCAGTACAGAATGCTGCTGAAAGATCAACTAATATTAAGGCAGCATTCTGATCTTAATCTAACGTAAGTTTGATGTAGTCAGATGCTTTGAGAAAGGCTGTTTCAGTGCAATGACGAGGGCGGAAGCCTGATTTACTGTGGTGATGTTCCAAGAAATTGGACAGCTGAACATTGACCAATTTCTCAAGCATCTTGCTTATAGGTGGAATAAGTGATATTAGTGATACTGGTCTGAAATGAGGCGACTGCCCCAGGTCCACAAAGGATTTTTTTGGCCAAGTCATGATCATTGCCTTCTTGCAGCTGTGTGACACTGTACCTGAGGATGAAGAGGAATTAAAAACCACATTTAGAACAGGTTTAACTGCTTTTGCTACTGACCATAGAATCGATGGAGGACAGTGATCCATGGTAGCGCCAGATTAACAATTCAGAATGGCTGATTCCCGCTCGTCAAGAGAGATAGCAATGAGGTGTGAAAGCGCATACTGTTCTGAGGGAGCAGTAACAGATAATACCTTCTCTTGGGAGCCTACCGGGTCAATCGCACATTAAACACTATTTTTAAAATACAGGAAGTTGCCCAGAGACCCTGAGTCAGGTGGACTCCCCTGATACATGTTTAGGTGACAAGAAATGTAGTACGATATTTCTTGCGGACCATTAGGAGCTGGGTATTAATTGGATCTAAATAAGGAGCTTGCACTGCTTTAATTGCCCTAGGATAATTATTCAGTGCCGCTTTGTAAATGCCCTTGCTAACCAGGGAGTAATCTTTGCATCACACTTGTTCAAGATATTTACACGCTTTTCTTCAGCATCAAAACCTTATGAGAGCCACAAAGCAGAACGATCGCATAACGCTCCTTCCCAATCTGCAGAGAAGCCAATAAATCAGAAGCTTCTCTGGAGCCGCAATGCTACCACCACCCCCTCCAGGCCAGTGGTTCCAGGCAAGAAAGGCACTGTCTTGCCCAAGGCCTCTGCCAGCTCAACAGGTTTCACTGTGTTCCACAACCGGACGATAGAGCAGCGTCAAGGTTGGCTGAACCTCCCCGCAGGAACCGTAAAAAGGTTGTATTGGCATCTGATTTCCACCAGGCAGCAGGCAATCTTTGACCGACAAAATTAGGTAACAGTGATCACACAATCTGTGAAGAATCTGTTTAAGAGAATGGATGGCCTTGTTAGGAAAGTTAAGAGCCTAATAATGGACCATCATCACAATCCATTGCCTCTTATGGCGGACCAGCACCTTTAGCCCTTGAAAGAAATTGGCCAAAAAGTGTAAGTCACACTTCTATGTGGTGTAGGTAGATCGTTGCAGAGAGTAAGAGCAGGGCCTAAAAACAGTGAGTGTAGCCCTTAAGCCCCGAGTCATCAATCTGAAGTCAGGATTACTGCATAGACATGGATTCACTCATTTATGCGGCAAAGTGTAAGTGACATCACAAGCACTCTGAAGTCTGATGACATCACAGAATATGAAGGATCTTGACAGAAGGCAAGGCTATACTGCTCGTTATAATGGTGGTCAGTTTACATTGCACTGGGAATTCGCATGGCTTAATGTATTATTTAAGAGACAATAGAGAATTTAAGGGCATTGTGCATTTAATTTTCGGTTACAAAGAGTTACCTTGTGTTGCTAATTCACTTGCAATATTGTCTTGATGCACTGCGGAATTGAGGTCGCATATGTCAACAGTAATATCTGAACCATTCTGGAGTTTTCCCCAAAATGACATGTTTTTAATTCTCTATTGGGCACGTCCCTTAGCTTCTTGCATTTTAGAGCCTGGCGCTTGGGGGCCGACGTTCTGTGTTATTTATTCCATGGTATGGATTCACTGCCGGGGGGGGGCTGTGATAGATAAGGCTACACCAGGAACTACAGCCCTATGGTGAGTCTGGTACTTCTAGTGGCAAAGGATCTCGCAAGACAAGTGTTTCGACTCCTGTTATACTGTCATGGTGTGCTAGGATGGCAAATGTCTTTAAAAGAATGTTGTGGCACATCGTATGTTGTGCTATATGATAAATTGTCATTTTGGGTTATATTACTTTTGGATGTGTGTAGTCAGTTCTTTTCTTGGCTTCAACCTTAACATCTCATACAAGATCAAACCGCAGGGAGACCTGTTTTCCTGTGATGGACCCCCCTCTTGTGTAAGAATAGGGCCTGAGTGGGTATGAGTATGGGCTATAAGGGTGAGGACAGTCTCATGATGGAAACAATTGATTTGACATTCGGATTATATCAGTTTACCAAATGCTAAAAGAACTGCTTATCTGTGTTTGTGTTTATTTATTTATGGCACGGATTCCGAATGATAACGGGGCAGAGCTACTTCAGGAGAACGGCAGGTTGCTTGCAAGAAATGGACCGGAGGATCCGGAACAGGCTTGTTCTGAGGGCAAAGGATCTCGCAGGTCAAGAGTTCGGCTCCGGCTATGCTGTCATGCTGTCCTAAGGTGACACCTGACATAAGGTCACAACTAGGCCTTCCGCCCATCACCGGACACCAATGATGTGGCAGCTGTAAAGCATGCAAATACGCAATAACAGGCAACAAGATCATCCATCAGGGGACGACATATTCACTTAACCATTTCACAAATTGCAACAGCCAAAATGTTATATATGCTATATGATGCCCATGCCAATTCATCTACATTGGCCAGACCACTCAGAAGATTAAAAACAGAATCCTAGAGCACCAAAGCAGAATCAAATGCAAAGTACAGGGAGCACCATTGGTGGACCACTACTCTACACTGGGTCACACATCGGAACAGATGGAATGGACAGTGCTGGAAAAAGTGACTCTTCACCAAAGAGGTGGGAGTATCGCAAACTAACTCAACTTTAAGGAATGCCGTTGGATACATACCACTGAAGCCACAACCTACGGCCTGAATGAACAGGAGGAAACCTATATCCAAATGAGAAGACGGTAGCTTTCACCACCACCTGTCCCTGCTTAATTACACTACTCAGCAACCAGACATGAATACGAGCACCACATATATGCACCAAGAGGTCATCCTAGCTTAGCCTTTCAGCTTATACACGAATCAGATCAGATACAAGTTTAATGACCCAACCCTATAGTGTGTACTTGCTGTATGACTATGCGCTTATTGTCAAACATATCAACAATATCGATAAACATGACCATCTAAATAACTGTATTACCACTACCGATGTATGTAACACCCAACAGTATAAGTCCTCTGTAGATATATATGTATACGACTGTTCACATGAATGTGATCTTATTTATATTTGTCAATATATATATGAATGACGCATATCATGTGTCCCCACAAAAGATCTATACACGATTGGTTATTGGGTTGATAACCATATTCCACATATAGGTAAATGATTTTTAATGACCGTTTTAGAAACACAATACATACGGCTGAATGAGCCCAAACCATCCCTGGTGACCCTTAACATGTCGATTAGTAATTGCCCGTACATTTAGGTCCTCTTTCATTTCATTACGGTCAAATAATAGTTTATGTAACGTATTCCTCAATGCCTCCATTTGTAGCAACATAGTCACCGTTCCCAGACAGATCGCACAATAGAATCCAGAGAAATACACCTGTCCTAAAACTCACGTTACACACGCACGCCATTCTCAGCGCATGTCAAATAGGACATGCTTGAGAGCCCGGGTGGGCATTCATCACAAACGATCCGACTGAGACAGACATTCGCTTCCAGCACGCCTGAGTAAGTCCAAATACCGCACGCCCCCCTCCTTTGCATCTTGACTTAGCCGCCTTGAATTAACCACCAAAGCGTTACAATCCTCTTTCACCCTTTTTAAATAATCCTCTGGTACGATCAGCACCACTTTGACAGCTCCTTAATTATAAACCCTGACATAGAGCGATGACCGGCATGTAAAGAAAGATAGCCGGATCAGGCGGTTTAGCAATAAAAAATGGTGTTGTGTAGGATCACACTAGCACACCATATAGACACAACGATATTTTCCTGCTAATTTAGATTACTCATATTGCATTGGCCTTCGTTTGGCTAAAACAGCACCAGATAGCACATCCCTTCTGAGGCCTTCCTAAAACGGCGATAAGATTGCACATTATTCACGATTTAATGAATGTCCGGGGGGGTTTTAGAGTCCACATACTCATCAATCCTCAACACTTCAATTAGGAATTAATGCAGATTTTTCGAATACGGACTTTTGCTAAATAAACAACCACAATATTGCATTGCATGATACTCCACAGCTTCACAATGTCCAATGTTCAACGATCTAAACAGAGCAGGACACAGGAAGTGCCTGAAGAATGCATGCTTTTAATATCACCTGATGCACAACCAGTCTCCTAAAAATAACTGAGTGTAACACGATACTCATATTTAGAACTGAGTTCTGAACCATCATTTTCGCAGGCAATCGCCAAGGCGTCCCAGACCCTAAAATCCTTCCACCGGCTGGTGTAGAGGAATCAACATGGATTAAAAGGTTTGATGAGACCCAAAAAATATAGGCTCAATAACAATAAACCATGGTTTATTCTATATTCACTAAGGTTTCTATCATACATTGATTATGGAACCAGAACAGCAACACAGTGCTACATGTGCCTGTCGGTCGACAGGCGCCATCTACAATAGAAGACCAGACGAATCACACACCTACTAATCAGGTGAGCTTAGCAAGGGTGTCTCCCTTCTTCGTCTTTTAAAACTGACACACATTAGGCCCTCACCTTATGTTATTTACATTTATAGGCTGTCCAACCATAATCCAGTCCTGATGAACCGTTGTTTTTTGTTTAATGCTGTCCTAAGGTGACAAAAATGTACATACGCCATTTAATAGAGTTAGTGGCAAATGTTAAACACTGCTTTTACTCCTGCTATGCTGTCAGGCTGTCCTGAGGTGGCAAAGGTTCACATATTGCTTTTAAACAAGATGTGGGGGCAATTGTTCAAACGCTGTTTTAACTAAAATGTGTCATTAGCAGAAGGTATTTAACAGTCGTCCGCAAAATCAGGGTAAATGTTTTGCCTTCATTACCAACCTGGGGGAGAGCTGCGTACATCTGCAGCATCTCGGCAACCAGTTTGAACAGGTATCTGCCTGGGGGCAATATTTTACTGCATGTGGGCACGCAGGGGCGATTAGCAGTCCTCCCCAATCCAGGAGATAGGTTTGGCCAGCATACCTAAACTCAGGTGGCCACTTTCAGAGGCAGCACCGTGGCAGCTGGTTGAAAAGGAAATAGTTGTGGCCGAAGGGTTCAAGGCATGGGACTAGAAGTCCATTGAGTCAACCCCTTCAGGTCCGACCCTGCTGAATATGGGGTCAGTGGGTCGGTAGGCTGAAAGGGTGCAGGGGCCAGGGAGTGGCTCATCCAGTGGGCTGGGCAGCCACCCCCACACGGGAGGCAGTAGTTTACTGCACTTATGCATGCAAGCCCCATCCAGCAGTCCTCGACTAACCAGGGAATAGGTCTTGCTAGCGTGCCCACAAAAGCAGCATTTTATAAATGCAGCCATTTTAGATGGTCATTCGGGGTCTTCCTGCGAGAGTCATTCCCACAGGAGGATGGGTTCCCAGTAGTCAAGGTTTGCAGGGGCACGGATGGGGGGATACAAAGCCCCAAGTCACGTATCAGATGGGCAGACACAACCCCAATATCGATGTATAGAGAAGGGTGAGTCCGTCTGTTCTCCGGAATCATGCTGGTGGCAAAGGCTCTCCCAGGACAGGGGTTTTGAATCCTGCCAACGCTGTCAAATTACCCTATGGTGGTAAAGTTTAAAGCAGTGCTCTAAATTTAGTAAGGTAATTACGCTGGCATGGTTAACATCAGCAAAGGGCCTAGACATGATCTTTCTAGTGGGCAATGGGGGAGGCCAGATAGTCAGTCAACTACGCTGGCCTGTGGCAGTAAGGTCATGATTGGTGAGCATAGTTTCAGTTCGTAGCGGGCATCACCGGTTATCAAATGGGGACGCTCGAGGGGGAGACAGAGGGGCTCATAAGGAATTCCAGGGGCAGTTACAGCCGGTCAATAGGCTGAAAGGGTGTGGGTGCCAAGGATTAATTCTTCCAGTAGGCTGCCGAGCGTGCATGCGTACAAGGGTGCAAGGATGCAGATTTGCAGCGCCCCTTTATGGAGTTAATGCTCAGGGCTTAGGGAGGGCCCTGGGGAGACATCTGTCTGGTAAGCTGGACCCCCTACTCAATGTTTACAACTCCAGGGACGGTGACAGCCGGTCGGTAGGCTGTCGGGGTGCAGGGGCCAGGGGAGTCATTCTTCCCAGTAGGCCTGTGGCCACCCTAGCAAGTGCATGTGCATCAGGGCACAAGTATGCAGTATTGCAGCCCCCGCTAGGGAGTTAAGGCTCAGGGCGTAGGGGGAGCCCGGGGAAAAATATCCATCCGATAAGCTGTACCCCTATGCAGGCCTACTCCCGTGGAGTCTCTGTCCTTTTAACGGGATCTGGGGCCGCCAGTCATTGACCTTGCCGTAGGCTCTAGCGGGGATACACAGAAAGTAATGTATGTACATGTTTAGATTATGATAGGAATTTTATGTATTAGTAACATGTGATGGTTGGACAAGTAACCTTGTGTATCGATCAAAGTATCCAGACTTTCTGTGTAATTGTACATAATGTAAATAATATCAATGTTTTAGTTATGTAATAAATACGTCCGGGGGGTTGCTCTCCCTAATCCAAAATAGTGTGGTCTGAAATACTTGCCTTGGGGGAGGGAGGGAGTCCTCAGCCAAGGGTGGTCTTGGGTTTTAAAGAAAAGGGGACTTAGGCCGTACCAGGCCATATTCTCTGGAGCCGCAATGTTACCACCACAGCCTCCAGGCCAGTGGCTCCAGGCAAAGAAGGCACTGTCTTACCTAAGGAATCTGCCAGCTCAACAGGCTTGACTGAGTTCTACAGACAGACGATAGAGCAAAGCCAAGGTTGAATGAACCTCCGCACAGGAACCTTAAAAGGCTATATTGGCATCTGTTTTCCACCACCCAGCAGGCAATCATTGACAGACAAAATTAGGTAACAGTGATCACACCTTCTGTGAAGAATCTGTTTAAGAGAATGGATGACCTCGTTAGGAGAGTTAAGAGCCTAATAAGTTGGCATCATCACAATCCCTTGCCTCTTATGGTGGACCAGCACCTTTAGTCCTTGAAAGAAATTGGCCAAAAAGTGTAAGTCACACTATGTGGTGTAGGTAGATGGTTGCAGAGAATAGGAGCAGGGCCTAAAAACAGTGAGTGGATCACTGAAAAACATCTAGAATAGTAGATCAGTTATGAAAGCCTGTCATGCATGTTCCTGCAAAACCAGGGGGTAATATTGCTGAGAGGCAGAATGTGCTCTTTTACTAGTGATTTTCATTACAGGCAAATACGTTAATCACTAACGGAAATAGTATCCTAACGACCTTTAGTACATGTGTGCAGTTAAAAGTAAAATTTCATTTGCTGTGATTGGGCAAGTGTTTCTGTGCCTGATATGCTATTCTCACATTTATAATGTAATATTAAGGCATATCAAATGAGATAATACTGCACCGGGGATGCACCTTACTGCTTCAACATTATAGGGGACACCAAGGGAAAACTATGTAATTGTCCAGAGGCCAACTCAGCTTCAGGATTAATTCTTGCTGTTCAGAGGAACATGTCTTCGCAAAAATGCAGGCACTAGCAATTAGTAGAGTGATGATACAGGACCAATATATCATGCCATACTTCATATCTAGATAATGTAACACTTGCATACAGGCGGCATGCTAAACATCGTCAATATAGAGGACGTGTGGATAATATGAAGCTTATAATTCCAAGAATAATGTGCACTCACCTGACATTAGGTGAGAGGCAACAGTGCATCAACCATAGGTAACTCACAGCCTCACCAGCAAGTATCACTGTCTGAAACGCAGACCATAGGCTCCAGTTTGCTAATATTTTGCATCATGAGTGTGCTGTGACCCAAAATGTATTTTAGTATTTACAAATCCATGCAAAGCTCAATCTGCATGACTTTTTGTAGCTTTGTAAAAATATGTTTTAAAAGGGAATGCAACATAGCACATAGCACATAGCACTACCTTGCGTTACTTTGCATTGGAGGGGCATTACATGATTGAAGGGCGTATCCACCCATGTATTTTGACACAAACCCAGATTTACTAAAGTCCGTAAATCTGGGTTTGATTCAGAATGATGTGCCTTATCAAGGTAGCGTAGCAAGGAGAAAAATATGTATTTCTCCTCGTTACATCCTGTTTATAGGTATAAGCCTCTAAGAATAGTATTGTGCAGGATTCAGGCCCGGACTGGCTGTTGTGGGCACCGGGCAATCCCCCGGTCGGCCGCAAGGGTGGGGGCCGGTTTTGGGCCCTGGGGGCATAGCTGCAAAATCGGCCCTGTAACAAAATCGGCTGAATAGCGGCCCTGGCAAAGCGCACGCCCCCCTCCCGCCCGGGGGGCAGGGGGGGGGCCGGCCGGGCAGTTTGCCAGGGCCGGTTTTAGTTCCCAGTCCGGCCCTGTGCAGGAATGTACCTCCTCCTCCACAAAAACGATTCTGACCACAGTGCAGGTTCCCTTGTGTCATGGCACAATGGTGCCTGCATTGGTGCGAGGCTGCCACAAGTGCACCAGCAAAAGAAGAGAGCAGAAGTGCACTTATCTCATTAAGTATGACAGATTTATGCTCTCCTCCTTTCACACAACAGAGTACAGCATGTTACCTTGCTTCATTGCATTGCGTGAAAGTTTAGGAAGTCTGCACCTTAGTTATATCCAGTTCTATGACCAAATTATTCCATGAATGATGTGCACGTATGTGACATTGGATAAGTCAGACTAGTGCACCTGCTTCAGGCAACTCAGAACACCACTGGTCAGATTCACCATATGAAAAACGAACACCAAATTAAACCCAGTAATGTGACCTAATCAAACACAGTTTGAAGGCCATGGCATGACAATCTTGTCCTGGTGGTGTATGGATCTCAGAGATCTTTCTTCTTGTGGACATCAGGGGCATCACCTTCAACATCTGGAAGGGTATATATTGCGTAATGAAAAAGTTGAGCTATATCGCAACAGCACTACAATATTGCAGACCTTATCAGTTATATTCTCCAAGGCCTGACATCTGATATATTAACAACATTCTATGGTCTTTGCAATATTTCTCTTTTGGATGTGTGCCTCATAGTAGTGATTCTCGTGTTTGGTTGGTGGTTGGATGAGTGGGTAGTCGCCGTAATAAGGAGACAATGTTCATATATCAGTGCATCACCATGCTTATGTCTTTTTGATGTGAGTGGCCTATACAGGAAATGACTTGACAAGGGGCATATCATTTCTTGCATTGTAGTCACTTATAGGTATTTCATACACATATCTCACAGTGGTTGAATGTGGTCAATTCCTCAAGATCCATGTCATCCATGGACTTTGTGTCCTCCTCATATAGGAAATGTAGATGTGGCACCCTGTAACATGGACAATCGTGCAAAAACACATCTGCATCACATATCATCTGCACTTGCATTGTGGATGGGTGGATGGATGGATGGATGCGTGAATGAATGCTGGGTGGATGCATGATGGGTGGATGGATGGATGGGTGGGTGGATGGATGTGGGATGGATGGATGGATGGATGCGTGAATGAATGCTGGGTGGATGCATGAGAGGTGGATGGATGGGTGGATGGATGGGGGATGGATGGATGGGTGGATGAATGGGTGGATGTATGGATGTATGTATGGATGCATGAATGAATGCTGGGTGGATGCATGATGGATGGATGGGTGGGTTGGTGGATGGGTGGGTGCATGGATGGATGCATGAATGAATGATGGGTGGATGCAGGATGGATGGATGGTTGGGTGGATGGATGCATGAATGAATGATGGATGGATGCATGCATGAACGAATGATGGATGGATGCATGCTTAGAAATCTAGGAAATTCAGTGATCAAACTATTTCAGCTTGCCCCATTATAGATATTTTCAAATCAGGGCGATTAACACAGCACTGTTTAAACATTCAGAAATAAAAAAACATGGACTTCACATGCTGGTTAGAAATGGCTAGAAAGTGTCCCTTCACAGCACCTGGGCGCTGGCATGTACCCCACCCTCTGCTTGTAGAGGATGGCTGCATATCGAAGCGCTGACGCCTTCGAGACACTCAGTTGGGCGGAATGAAAGGCTGTAATTCACCGAGAGAAGTCAGTTCCATCGTGATTGAGGAAATATGATCAGTCTGACCCAGGCCGCCAAACTCGGAGTCCGCTGAAGAAGGCCCGTTGAGTGACATCTTGATGACTCAATCTCCTCCTGTCATCCGCATAATGTATCACACCTTAGAATTTTCATGTCAGTTAATTGTAAAAGCAGAATAGTGTGTTGCCTTGAGGTACAGAGCAGGGTAGGGTAGTGTATAGACATTAACTGTATTTACCTTGTCTTTGATAATCAAACACATTTGGAAGTGGCTTCCTTTCCGCACAAGAGCACACGGAGCATCAGGCAGGGTCAAACATTCTTGCAATGGTACTGGTTTCTACACCACGCCACTACATGTTTTTTTATATGTTATAATTACCGCTTCCATGACAGGGAGAGGATGTGGTCTGACGGCTAGCTCTGCCGACTTTCGTGCTGCCAACCAAGGTTCCCGCTTCCTATCAAGGCACCACACTTACAAGTGTATTTAAATAATGTGGACATTACAGGTGCAGTGCAGTATTTAGTGTAAAAAAAAAAAAACGAAAAATGTGGGGGAATACAAATGAAAGATTTAGCGTCGTGGGGAGTAAGGGGCGATGTAGGCGCCTACGACAATACAGCCTTGCCAATAGGAATGGAGGCATCGGCGTTGTAAAGGCGATATAACAGCGGGCGAAGTGTTGCCCTGTGCGCGGGGTTACATCCCGCGATGTGTTTGTGCGCGATGTAGGGTCATACATACTTTCTGGAAGGCAGGCTCGCATATCTTGGGTGGTACTACTCTGACACACATGTAGTTAATTATACCAATGGCACTGCAGAATTGTGCTATATCTTAGAAGTATGGTGTATGTGTATGTATGGGCTGACTGAGCATAGGGAAGTAGATATGGATGAATATCTTGTAGTGTAGTTCCTATCTTCCCAATAGGCTCTGCGCATTGGAATAGTACCTACAGCAGTAAAGGCCTAGGCCAGACGTTAACTAGGTCTACTACTGTCGATACTAGACTTAATTTTTGGGTTTGCCAGCTAAGCTCAGAGTTCGCTAGAAACTTTCTCGAATGTTCAAGGAAGGATTAACTTCCCTGATTAGACAAGAAGGGATTTAGTTTCTGACAACCATAGAACATGACAACTTTGCTCTCCCCTAATCAAGAGTCAATCTCGAGAGTCGTGTGAGCACAAGGCAATTATTTTACTCAGTCAGTACGTGCATTCTTAGTCTCATCAGAATGTAGAGAAAAGGAAGAGACGGGCGTGTTCAATAAAAAGGTGTTATTTATTGATCAGTCTCTTTTCTCATACATGAGAAATGGATCGATATTATTGCAATACTTATAGTTAAGTAAAGTGCATACATTAAAAGCAATAGTATAAAATAATACTGTAAAAACATTGATATGGTTTCTGAGCCATATGATGTTTAAAATGATTAAAATATATTTACATACACATATACATTTGACTAAACGTACTCAACTGGTGTTTCTAAATACGCCTACCCCGTGTACCTGACCTAAGTCTAATGCGTGGGCGGGAATAGAAAGTTACAGTTTAAGTTAAGTTTGTTTTTGCCAAGTGAATAACTAAAGAATTCTCTGTGAGGGGTTATTCAGTTCTGTACCTGGAATTTAGGATGAATGAGGAATGGTATCTCTTTCTCTGCTCTCGATATTCCAGGCTGCCTGCGAGGGCTGCCCGAAAGCGCCGGTGCTGGGTCTCTCGGCTTGAGATAGCAGCGCGTCTCTCAGCGCGTCAGGAAGGCGGGGCTGCGCCAGCGGGGTCTGCTTCTGCTCTCGGCTTCGGCAAGTATGGCTGCTCCGTCTTGTCACCACGCGTGTGTTTGCATAGGGCAAGGTCGGCAATATTTATACCTTAAAGGTGCCGAGATTGACGTAAGGATGGACATAGATACGTCAATAAAGATGTCATACGACTTGCTCGTTAGCACATTCTTTACTAAAGTTCTCTGTGAAATCAAAACAATGGCCGCACGGATTTTCCAGGTTGTCATAGGTTTGATTTGTTATGAGAACGTCGTATGCCTTATCAGGGGCTGGAGGAATGTCGCTTGTCTAATTAGATCTCAAGCGTTATGACCTAATCAGATAACACGTTCCTGTGCCGTAGTGTGACTGCGTCAGATAACGGTATCTGCATCATGGGGGTTTTCTTGCCTCATGGGCTGACTGTTAGTTAACTTGATAGTTAGTTTAACCAGAATAGGGTCAGGAATAGGGGGACTGATTCAGAACCTATAGAAATACACGACACCCACTCCACGCTAACTATGGTCATATCTACTAATCTATGCATAGTATAACATAGTACAACATACTATAGAGTATAGTGTATACCTTACCACCCCAAAATACATAAATGCATTTCGAAATTTTCAAATATACTGAAAAATTGCAGTCATATATATTGTATGCACTTAAGCTATGAATTAAATGCAAAAGTAAACACGCATTTTTATGCATTATTGCTTATTGGTATATGAGAAATACACATGAAATGGCTCTTAATATGGCTATACAGAAAGGAAGTCCGAGACCATTTCATCACATAATAAAATATTTGTGAACATACCAGCGGGCAGCTAAAGTCTATATAAAGTATCTAAAAATAGAAATCTTAGTTCTCTAGGAATAGTTTCTTACTTTAAGCAGAAGATCAGTGTCCCGGGAAAAAATATGTAGAAAAATATTTTAAGGGGCATGCTGAAAAAATTGCTGTCCGTGAACTGGATTGTAATTGTTCATGTGACTTTATTTTTAAAGTTGAAGGCCGAATTCAGGGAACGCCGTGTGCGAGTTTACTCAAAAGTCTCTATTTCTGTTCTGGAGAGAACATCATATCATTCAGGCTTTCGAAAAAACTGTCAACAGCTTCATGGGAAAGTTCCACTAAGTCGGAAATAGGGGTAACCATGCATTCGTGCGCATGATTGTCTCCATTGACATTCTGATTTGCATTGCTGACAGAAGGTCGTACCTGTTCGATGCTGCTTTCATCTTGAACTTCACTACTCTTCAATCGTAGTGGTGAAGATTCCAGGAATGCCGTCATCAGGATTGGCAGCCTTTGAGGGCAGCACAAAGCGTGAACCTTGGTAGGAACCAACAGTGTATCTGCATCCACTGGCGCATCCGATTGTAGCGTCAGACAGGTGTCTAACACGCATTCTTCTCCGCATAGCAGACACCTTAGTACAGGTAAAACACACCTTTGCCACATTGGTCGAAATGATAGAAACCAAGTCATGTTCAGGTCTCTAAGCCGGGAGAGTCCCAGGAGTTTTGATATCCGGTCCCGGTATCCAATGGCTAGGATCGTATCTTCCATTGTCGCGAGAGTTTGATCTGTGACATGGGTTGCCATAACGAAAAATAAGGACTAGGAATAGGATTCCTGCAATTAGTCCCAGGATCAGGGGAAGTCCGCCAAAAATCGAATGGACGAAATCTGGAAAAATACCCAGTATGGCTTTGAATGGTGTTAATGCCATCGAAAATACTGTCTTAAATACCTTTGAGACCCCAGTGGTATCAGAAATATTTAAGATTTCGCTCAGGATTTCCGCGAAATGTACGGGGGAATTAGTTGATAATAATGTATGTATCTCTGCAGTCGTCCTTGCGACTTGTAGATCATATGTTTCTTTTGATGACGTGAGCCTTGTAGGCGTCTGAAGAAGCACTGTTTTCATTCTGCTTAAAGTGTCTATTCGAATAGAAGTAATTTTCAAACTGGGCCATGCCCTTGCCTCCCTGTCTGGAAAGGAGCTGGGGAATAAAGAACGTCCACAGCACTTGACCTTCGCCGTTGTAGTTACTAGATAAGGAGTCCCGGGCATAAGACTGCAACATCTGCGGTCTACAATAAGAATGTAACTCCCATTATAGAGTCTTTGAAAGAATGGTTCTATTTCAGTTGCAGGTGCGCCTTGCTGGTGACATGAAAGGTTGTATGAATTCCCTTCACAGGCTCCATGCAAACTAATTCCGTTACACAGAAGCGTGCCGCTTAGTGACATAGCACAATTGTTGCCACTAAGAAACACTTTCTGTCCTTTATTACTGACACATGCATGTGAATAGGGCAGGTTCCATGTTGTTTTAAGGTACCCCTTTCCCAATTTCTCGTACATGCCAGCCTGTATATATTTTTGGCAGTATTGAAACCTGAAGGTTGAGATTGAAATATTTATGATTCCGTGGATTATCCATTCACTGACAGGTCGTTCTGACATTGTCATTGGTAATCTTTCTAGTTTTTTAATGCTCAAGATTGTATAATCAGCACCCTTTTGCGCCATACCGATTTGTCTATCAGTAAGGTTAAAGATTTGGAATAGTGACGTTGTGTTGATTAAACGCCAAGGCACATAGCCTGAACGCAGATTTTGTAACGTCCAGCCAAGCTGTACAATAGAACGCAATTGTGACTGACCATGTTGTAATAACAGTAAGTCTTGCGATAATATATCGATTGCTGAAGACACAATGCTGTCCAATGAAAAAATTCTGGAGGACAGAGTCATTAACCCATTGTCCACTACAGAAAGTGATTTTTCCAAATTGATACGGTCAATTTCCCGTATTCTTTCTGCTGTTTCAATTTGAGTAACCTTCCAGGCCTCATTGTATGCTGCATATACAGAGGCTGCTATGAAACGCTTATGACGCTGTTTGCGTGGTCCCAATATGAAATCACGCAAGTCAGCACCATCAGTAAGTAAAGTTAGGTGTTGCTTAATTTCAGGCAGTGTGGAAGTCTGTAGCCATTGAAGGCATAATTTGCCCACACTGTAGGTTGTTATTATCCCTGGGTGATGTCTTTGGGGATATCTAGGGTCTGGCCTGGTCATTTTGAAACCCTGTGTTTTATTCAGGAATCTATCTTGACAGTTATTTGTATCTGTGGGCCAGATCAACCATTGTTTCCAATCAGGATGTGTTCTGTTTTGGTTAAGTATATGGTTTACGTCTATCTCTTCATCTGTATCAGAGCTATTGCTAAACATTGTTGGCTTTGGAATAGACAG
Organism: Lissotriton helveticus; assembly: GCF_964261635.1. Lineage (NCBI taxonomy): Eukaryota > Metazoa > Chordata > Amphibia > Caudata > Salamandridae > Lissotriton > Lissotriton helveticus. The sequence continues at coordinate 1,136,948,701 of NC_136069.1, forward strand.
TTTAATTAAATCTTTGATTTTGGCTAAGCCAAGACAGGTGGTTTGTTGAACAGTGTCATTTAAAAATATCATTTGTTCTGGGATCATGCAGGCTCTAAACAAAGCTTCTAAACCCTGTACTTGCCATTCTTTTGTACCCCAAACACTTTTCAAATCAACATTTTTGTCCCAATAATCAAATCCAAAAGTATTCATTTTTTCAAAGAACGAATCTGAATATATCAATTTTGTGTTGGTTATCATGGTTTTCATCCCTGTCTTGTTTGACAATTTAAAATAAAATGTTTCAGCATTACTTGTGTTAAAACCTGAAAAATATGAATATTTGTCATAAACAGTTCTAGAGCTCCCTTTTGGAGGTGTAGCACAATGTTCCCATTGATTATAATTTAAAACATTTCTAGGTTGTGCCGATTTATGCAAAAAATGGTTACCATAATGGTTATAGCAATACATACTATCATAATTTGTAGAACCTTGCAAATAATCATGTTTTGTAAATTTAGCAGACATTACTAAATCAGACATCATATTGTTAATGCTTTCGAAGTCCCAATCATCAGCAAATGAGTTTGGTTTTGCAAAATCACTCAAAGAGATCTTGATTTGGTGTGGATATTTCAGGATTTCGACCGGACCATAAATTTCATAGTCAGTGTTGTCCCAGGCTACCCCACCAGGTATCGGATTGGCTGTGAAGTTGGCTGAAGAAAGTTCTGGAGAAAGTTCTCTTTTCTCGACGTGTGAAGATGTGTGTGGTTCGAGGACCAAGTTGATGTTCTGACTTGCTGTGTCCATTTTAGCATATTTTCCCTCAATGAAGCGTCCCAAAGTAAATACCATGATGAGCCAAAGTATGAGGATAAATGCACCAAAACCCACCCAAAATTCAATCCATGGAGAAATCAGATATGTTTCTTTCAGTTGTTTCAAAAGTTCCTTCTCTTTGTCTTTAAAGGATTTTGATGATGGCTGTGTCTTTGATTCACTGAAGCCGTCAGAGGAATCATCGAAGTTGATGAAGTAACCAGATGCAGTTCTGTCAATTGTTCCAATTGGTTCAGGATTTTTGTTTTTTGCATTTTCACTTGGTACTTCAGTATAGATTGGTGTGTCTCTGCTAAATGTCTTTATTTGGGTTTTCAGAGGTCTGAGTTCTATTGCATTGTTGCATAGTCCTTGTTGTTCTTCTGTAGGCGTTTCGAATGTGATGAGCCTCTTTGTTAGGACCTCTGTACTGGTAGCAAACCTTGGTGTTCTGCTACTTATTGGGAGTCCACTTGGCCTACTGTTTGTTATCGGCCACATGTTGTGGTTTTACCAGGTCGATGGATACAACTCGGTTCTCCTTTTTTCCAGCAAGTGGCGGTAGTACAACTGATCTTGTCCCGTTGACAGACAAGACAGGAACTGCTTTTCTGTAAGAAGGCCCAAATTCCTTCTTTACCGCGATCTTCTCCCTGACTAGATCCCCGACTTTTGGAATCCAGACAGGTCTTGCTGGGACAGGTGGTGATTCTTCAGTGGTCGTTGGCTGTTGTTTCAACTGTATGTTGCTCAGGTCTTTTCTTGTTTTGTTTAAGTCCTGCAAAATAGCCAAACGGTCTTTGACATCAAAGGTTTTTTCTATTACCACTGAAGTCTGACTATCAAGGTCAGAGATCAACATCCTAGTTCCGAATAATAATTCGTACGGACTGAATCCCTTCAGAGAATTTCTTGGCAAGTTATTTAGACTACGTTGGACACTTATTAGATGTTTGACCCACCCAGCTCCCGAACCTAATATCCTTTCCATTATAGATTGCTTTCTGCCTTGGTTTTTTCTTTACACCATCCCGTACCCTCAGGAAGGAAGTGAGAAGATTCCCGCTGGGCTGTGCTCATTTGGCCATGTTTCCCCCCCAGGCTGGATTGCCTGAGTGAAAACAATGGTCGAACGTAGCATGCTCTTAGCGTATATGCCATTTAGACTCGCAAATCTTTGTATAACAGTCCGGACGTCAGCCGAGTGCTGTGGATCTACATTATAAGTGGAAACTAGCCTGTATATGTTAATCGCTAGCCATTCTTTTTACTGGTGATGTTATCTGTAGTCAGATTCCACCGTATTTTATTTTTTCTCTCCCCACTGCGGTTTCTGTTGCAGTTTGGGCAGTTTTTTACAAACATGGTATGATGTAGGCTCATGCCTGGCCACCAGTACCGTGATTGTAAATCTTCCAGAGAATCTTTTAGTTTGAGGTGTCCAAGACCCTCACCCATATGTGCGTCTGCGACTAACAAGTGTCTCCTGTCCATGTTTGGAATCACTCTATCCCCCACTCCAGGGATTCGAGCAAAAGGGACGGAGTTTGCATCGATTATGTATGTATAATTGAGTGGATAGTTGATCGGTAGTGCTGAGCAGTCGCCGTTTGATGACGTTTTCACCGCCAGCAATGTTTCACCGTCAATGTATTTTAATGTACGCTTTTTCCGAACTACGGGAGCCGATTTAGTGGCTGCCGCTGCGGCTGTTTCAGCCAATGAATTCCCTACAACGTGAACGCCATCACGCTGGTGACTCAGTGAGTGTGTCACGTGAGTCTTTGGTAGTTCTTTTTGTAAAAGAGCTATTTGTTCCCAGAGCAGTTTCTGCTTTATCGGTGCATCTGTGTCATCTTTGTAACCGTTTTGAATCCATGTCTGCAAATCCTTGTTGTATGATTTGACGCAGTAATATGAATCTGACACTATAAGTGTCGGGAATTCGCGATCCGCATTATCTAGCGCCATTTTCAAAGCTATTATTTCAGTTTGTTGTTCTGAATTAGTTTCTACTGAGTGTGATTTTGTTAATAGAGGTCTTAGTTTACCTCCGCGCCACACTTCTTTTGTAATCTCACATGTGGGGTTGTATGCTTGTTCTCCCCAAACGGGGGGTTGAGCATGTCCGTCTGTATAGATTACACAGGCGTAATGTCGTAGAGGCAGAATGTCGATTGGCAGAGGATACGTCTTTTCATATTTTAGATTTTTTTTTTTTTTTTAAAGTTGTCAACCATGCTATGCTTGATAATTCATATCCTACGTACAAGACTGTCAGATGGGCAATTCTGGATTTTTTGAAGTTGAATTTGTAACCCTCTGCAGCGAACCCAAGTATTATGGTGTTCACCCTTTTCAAGTGAGTCTCCAAGTCATCATCTGTTAAGTAAATGTCATCGACATAAGATAACGCTTCATCATCATATAGTTGTAGTAATTCTGTTACTCTCGCTGAGAATACCCCCGGGCTGTTCTTGTACCCCTGGGCTAACCGCCAGAATTGTTTTTGAGTGCCATTTACTGAGAATGCAGTTAAAGATCTGCTCTCTGGTGCTATGTTTTGACAAAAGAATCCATTGGAGATGTCCAAGGTTGTTTTGTATTTTTTGCGCACTATGTTATTCATTAGTGCAGCACTGTGTGAGTTTTGCACTGCAAAGGTTTTGCAACATGTGTTAAGGTGTCGGTAATCCAAAACTAGACGGTACGAATTGTCTGGTTTGGAGACCGGAAACAAAGGATTGTTCATTTGTGAGGTGCAAGTTTCAATCACCCCCTGGTATTCTAGCTGATCTAGTATTTCATTTACCTGTTTTTTAGCTTCTTGCTTAATTGGGTACTGCCTTTGTGCAGTAGGTTGTGATTTTAACTGGATTTTGTGAGGAGGAGAATCCTCATCCCATCCTACATGATTTTTATATAAAGCAGGTGCTAAGGCCACTGCCCACTTTCTAGCAAGTGTGTATTTTTTATGAATCGGTATTTGATTCGAGAAGGCAGGCATAATTACTTCTTCGCCATGAGGGCACTCCCTGACAAACTCTGGTGGCCAGTCTTTTTCAGCTAGAAGGATGTCATAGCCTTTGGAGAGGTTATCCCAAAATAGTCCCCTTATTTTCCTAGTCTTATCTCCCTCTATACGTAATGTTATCTCGTATATTTTGTGGGGCTTGCTAACTCTGGTGTCTGCAGTTTCCACTTGAAGGTATTCATTCGTGTCCACTGTCTCCAGATGATTCATAAGGACTTTGCGAGCTATGCTCACCTCTGCTGCGCTGTCTAGCATTGTCTGAGCCCACTCTCCGTTTTTCAGTTGTGTCCTCAGTATTTTCGGCATTGTTAACTACCTTGATACTGGCTACCTTCTTTTTTGGAAATTGTAATTTCTTTTTTAGCTGAGCAGATTCCTTGTCTTTGGACTTGGCGTGCTCTTCTGATCGTCCTCTTCTTTCCGATTTCTGCGAGGAATTCTGAAAAGATTGAGAGGGACGTGTATCAATGTCTTGATATCTATCAGGTTTTTTAATATTATCCCTATTTCTAAGGTTATATCTATTCCCAGAGGGGTCACTCTGCGGTGACCTCTGTCTTTGGTTTGGAGATTTCTCTCTTCGCCTCGGAGACCTTCCTCTGGACTGGAATTTCTTTTCTTTAGGATTGGATTGTTTGTTTCCATCCCAGTTCTTTTTTGGTGAATTATTATTATTAAAAAATATTTTTTCTGGACTTGTAGTCAGTTGCGGTTTTACTGGTATTCCACCTAGACTATCTCTGCCTAGTTCTTCATAGGATTTTTCTATGATTCTGGCAATTTCAGCTGGTTGGTCTGCTATATCTGTCTCTTTTAACCTCTGGCGGATCGCCACGTTTGCTGCTTCACCTTTTATGTTGGCTAGTAATATAGCCGAGACCTGCTTGAAGTCTTTTAGTAATTTCATACCAAGAGTTAAAGCAGGTTCTGGACCGTATTCATCTTGAATTTGTTTTAGCACATCTGGTATTACCGAAATGGATGGAACACCGTGCGTTTTTGTGTAGATGGAAGCAAAGACTGTACCCCAAGTGTCACAGTCCTCAATGTGTGATGCGATTCCCATTGGGAGACATATAGTCAGAATCCTGTGTTTTTCCAGCGGGGTGGTGTCAGGAAACACCGCCTCTATTTGGGTGATTTTCTGTGCCAACCAGAATGGTATTTGTTCCCGTTTAGCTGGAACTTTACCTAGGCAGGATTGGATGTTCTGTGGTGTGATTTTATTTGTGTTCCCCTGGTGAGGGGTCAGCTGTGGAAGTTTAATCGCTGGCTGAATTGTTGAAGTCCGCATTACATACTGAACTAATTGTCTATGAATTTTTAGTAGTTGTTTTAGCTGTATTAACAGCTCTGCTGCAGGCATTCTTTCGATGTCTGGATGTGGTGTGTATCCGGCTAAGACCGGCCACGTTGCTCCTGGTCTTCCTAAAGGACCGAGCCTTGTAATGTGATTGTTATGTTTTAGGGCGCCATCAAATAAGAGCAAATGCTCTTGGAATTTGAGTGGTACTTCCACTTCCTCGAAAGGAGTGTACGTTTCAGGAGGTTCCTCTACTTTGTAATAGTGGAAGTACTTTGTTACAGCATTTGCTGCTGGAAAATGTATCCATGAATAGTATACCTCTGTCTGCCGATATTCGTGTGCCTCAATTACGAATATGACTGTGCCACCTCTAGGTGTCAGTCCATTTTCTATAAGTTTTAAGGTTATAGATCTCCTTTTAATGACCGGAATGAGTATTATATCCGCGTCTGCTGCTTGCATGGTAGCATCAGCATCTGCGAGTTCAGTTGCTAATCTAACTGCCTCTCTTTCATCATCACTCTCTGCCATTTTACAGACAGGATGGTATTATGTTTGTTTGCAGATCAGGTTTCTTTATGGAACAAAGATTAGAGGTACAATATTTTGGAACTGTTTATCCTTCAACGTTGACTTGACCAAGAACCATACATAGGAGTTCCCTCCTGCGAGGTTTTGGAGGATATAACCTTTCACCCACTCCAGACGTCTTTGGAGTATTTGGGAAAAGGGGTCTGAGTGAGAAAGCACGACTGAGTTACTCTAAATGTCTTACGTTAGTTTTATCGCCCTTTCCAAACGCGTTGGGCGCCATGTAGTGTAGTTCCTATCTTCCCAATAGGCTCTGCGCATTGGAATAGTACCTACAGCAGTAAAGGCCTAGGCCAGACGTTAACTAGGTCTACTACTGTCGATACTAGACTTAATTTTTGGGTTTGCCAGCTAAGCTCAGAGTTCGCTAGAAACTTTCTCGAATGTTCAAGGAAGGATTAACTTCCCTGATTAGACAAGAAGGGATTTAGTTTCTGACAACCATAGAACATGACAACTTTGCTCTCCCCTAATCAAGAGTCAATCTCGAGAGTCGTGTGAGCACAAGGCAATTATTTTACTCAGTCAGTACGTGCATTCTTAGTCTCATCAGAATGTAGAGAAAAGGAAGAGACGGGCGTGTTCAATAAAAAGGTGTTATTTATTGATCAGTCTCTTTTCTCATACATGAGAAATGGATCGATATTATTGCAATACTTATAGTTAAGTAAAGTGCATACATTAAAAGCAATAGTATAAAATAATACTGTAAAAACATTGATATGGTTTCTGAGCCATATGATGTTTAAAATGATTAAAATATATTTACATACACATATACATTTGACTAAACGTACTCAACTGGTGTTTCTAAATACGCCTACCCCGTGTACCTGACCTAAGTCTAATGCGTGGGCGGGAATAGAAAGTTACAGTTTAAGTTAAGTTTGTTTTTGCCAAGTGAATAACTAAAGAATTCTCTGTGAGGGGTTATTCAGTTCTGTACCTGGAATTTAGGATGAATGAGGAATGGTATCTCTTTCTCTGCTCTCGATATTCCAGGCTGCCTGCGAGGGCTGCCCGAAAGCGCCGGTGCTGGGTCTCTCGGCTTGAGATAGCAGCGCGTCTCTCAGCGCGTCAGGAAGGCGGGGCTGCGCCAGCGGGGTCTGCTTCTGCTCTCGGCTTCGGCAAGTATGGCTGCTCCGTCTTGTCACCACGCGTGTGTTTGCATAGGGCAAGGTCGGCAATATTTATACCTTAAAGGTGCCGAGATTGACGTAAGGATGGACATAGATACGTCAATAAAGATGTCATACGACTTGCTCGTTAGCACATTCTTTACTAAAGTTCTCTGTGAAATCAAAACAATGGCCGCACGGATTTTCCAGGTTGTCATAGGTTTGATTTGTTATGAGAACGTCGTATGCCTTATCAGGGGCTGGAGGAATGTCGCTTGTCTAATTAGATCTCAAGCGTTATGACCTAATCAGATAACACGTTCCTGTGCCGTAGTGTGACTGCGTCAGATAACGGTATCTGCATCATGGGGGTTTTCTTGCCTCATGGGCTGACTGTTAGTTAACTTGATAGTTAGTTTAACCAGAATAGGGTCAGGAATAGGGGGACTGATTCAGAACCTATAGAAATACACGACAATCTGTAGCAATAGAGCATCCATCACCAGAGTTAGAATGCTTCAGGACCATGGAGGAGAGATTCTGAGTGGTAATGTGACATAATAAATAATCCAATAGCATAAATAACCCAGTAGCACAGTGCAGGAATCAAAAGTAAATTCAGCTTTGGTCTCTCCTGTTTTGGTTGTTGGATGTGGTGTCTTCTCCTACAAGATTGAGAACATAACGGGTGAGCTCCATCAGAGCAATATGTTCTGCATTAAGGTCGACATATTGTAATTTCAGTCAGAGTATCCTAATGGTTTCTCATCTTGTGATGACTTTGTCAGTGTTCTTGCTGCCACACATTTGGTAGCCCTGGGGGTTATTAGTCCTGGGGCAGGAAGTGTGCAGAAGCCTGTTCATTAGTGGTAACACTGTAGAAGTGAATGTCGGTTTGTTTCACAGTGCATCTAATTGAATGATTGCCTCCCTGTGGCTGGTGTTAATGGCTTATGGCATTTGTTCTAACTTTGGACTTCTAATGGGCTCCTTTGGATATATGTATTTTCTGCGTATGCATGTTAAAGGCAGAGCAAGTCACCGTCTAGTGTTACACTGCGCCGTGTAGGAGTTAAATGGGTGGAGTGTGGGTGTAACCATGCATCTGGTGCAGCGCAAAGTTGCCCACTGTTTACAAGTCACAGAAACTAATGAGAATCATAACTGATGTATAAAATGAGCGGGCGCTTTGCACATGATTCTTATGTGACACTATTATTTATGCACACCTACATCTGACAACAATATTGTAGAAGAATCTTCACTGTAGAATTTATAGTTTCTCAAATAGAATGTTTTCTAATGTCAGAAAGACTTTTGAAATGTTTGTCCTAGGAACCGTCTTCACTAAAAAGAAATGCGTTTAATAGAAGTTATATAATCATTTGATGTTGATTAATAAAGTGATGACATGTAATAAGAAAACATATATGCTTCATTGCAAGTAAAAAGATTTTCAGTTATGTGTGTTACATTGCAAGGATAATATTAGTAATGTGTAGTTGTTTCAAATCATCCTCTTTTCTTACTGCTGAAACCTTATTCATGATTCCTAAATGTGCAATTCATAGAGATTTTGATATTAGCTCCTATACATCCTTATATATGTAGTATATTAGTACCTGTCAAACAAGACAGAAAATGTATCCATTACTGTTACATGTATTTACTTTTAAACGTAGTTCTCAGTCATACTCATTCTTGTGCTATTTGATTATTTGCTGCATGCCAATATGACATTAACTAAAAGTACTAAAGAAATATTAATTTTGTATATATTTAAATGTGCATACTCATATTAAATGTGCATCATTGATTTAATGTCTTAAGTTAGCATTTTCTTTAAAGGCCTGCATTTCTACTTGCTGCCTTTACATGAGACCATTGTCTGTTATTTCTGCTGACTTAATTTTCTTGCTGGTGTTCTCATGCATAAGTATTTTATAATAGATATATTTGATGTAATAACAATAGATACATTGCATGAGAAAGGAATTTTGATGATGAGCACACGAGAACTGAATTATCACCAAGGGACTATTCAATGTTGACATGAGTGTGCAAGAGATGTGCCGCTCCCATATTATGTTATCACTATGAGGATCCAAAAGTTGTGTACGGTTTTAACCGCATGCGTGCGGGCGGAATTCCGCCCGTACGCTGAGATTTGCGAAAGCGCACTTTACGTGACGAGCTGGGCTCGTCATCAGCGTAGCAGGAGGCTACCTCATGACGAGCCCAGCTCGTCATCAGCGTCGAAGGGGTTAAAGACTATGATCTAAATAAACATTGTTTATCTCTCTCTCTCATTCCCATGTCAAGTGTGGGATTTTTCTCTACTGTTACAGTCAGCAACATGGAATTGTAACAGGAACAATGGACATTTTGATGACACAGTGACAAAGTAGGTGTCACCTACTGACTTGTGGACTATAACCTATCGACAGCCATAACTTTTTGTAGATCTGCCCGAGTCCCCTTGGGAGAGCTCCCTGGGAACACTGCTAAACATTTCATTGCTGACCCTTTGTGGACTTCTTTGCTGAACCCCTTCTGCAGAACTTATGCAGAATTTCCCTTGAACTCCTACCTGAACCCTTTTCATGATTCCCCTCTAGCCCTTGATTGGACATTATAAGGTCAATGATCCTTTGGACTTTGCCCCTACTGTAGCTCAGGCTAGCACGTATTCCTGACCTATTTAAGACTCCTGACGGAGCTACTGATATGCTCATCCGTACTTTACTTAGTCCACTTTGCCTTGACCTTAGTTCTGAAATGTAATTCTTTGATTTCTGAGACTCTCTAAACTAACGAAACCATTTTATCCTAAAGGGCTGTGCTTGGGTTAATTAGATTGCTAATTCATAGAAAAGATGACATGATATTGTTTTCTGAAAATCAAATATTGATGATGTTAACTTGTATAGCACTCACTGAGTTACTCGTATGTCTAATTGTGGTTTGCCTAAATTTCCCCCTGTTGTAATCTTATACCTCTACAGTATGTTGAGCTATTTGAACTTGATTACTAATTTGTAATAAACACCCTTGAACTTGGCAACCGATTCCTGGTCCTCATTGTGTAGCCACATTGTTTGCACCTGACCTGACCTCGTCAGGGCCGGTCGCTCCTCCCGCCGCGTGACTCCTCCTGAGTGCGCCGGTCCCCCTGCTCGTGCCGCCTGATCGCCGCTGCCCCTGGACTCAGGTGCCTTGGTTGTAGGTTGTAGATTGCTGTTCTCACTTCTGCTTGTGCCGCCTTGTGCATATTTCGCCTGTATCCTGCTCTGTGCCTGTACTCCCAACTCCACGCTCGTTCTGCCGCCTGTGCCCATTTCTGTGTTGTTCTCTGTAACGTTCTTGTGCTCTGTAACGTACTTCGCTCGCCCCTGTGCCCCTGTACTTGTATTCCTTGCGCTTGCTCCGCTGCCTAGTCTACCGCTCTCTCCCCGCTCCCTGCAGCGGCTCCCCCGCGGCCCGCCCCCCTTTTCTCATCTGTTCCCTCTCCCCTCCTAGTCACCTCCCCGCTCCCGCCTCCCAGCTGCTCCTCCCTTCCACTGACTACTTAGAGGGGGTGCACGCGACGGGGAGCTGTGACCTGACCTGACCTCGTCAGGGCCGGTCGCTCCTCCCGCCGCGTGACTCCTTCTGAGTGCGCCGGTCCCCCTGCTTGTGCCGCCTGATCGCCGCTGCCCCTGGACTCAGGTGCCTTGGTTGTAGGTTGTAGATTGCTGTTCTCACTTCTGCTTGTGCCGCCTTGTGCCTATTTCGCCTGTATCCCGCTCTGTGCCTGTACTCCCTACTCCACGCTCGTTCTGCCGCCTGTGACCATTTCTGTGTTGTTCTCTGTAACGTTCTTGTGCTCTGTAACGTACTTCACTCGCCCCTGTGCCCCTGTACTTGTATTCCTTGTGCTTGCTCTGCCGCTTAGTCTACCGCTTTCTTCTCCCCGCTCCCTGCCGCTGCTCCCCCGCGGTCCCGCCCCCCTTTTCTCATCTGTTCCCTCTCCCCTCCTAGTCGCCCCCCCGCTCCCGCCTCCCAGCTGCTCCTCCCTCCCACTGACTACTTAGAGGGGGTGCACGCGACGGGGAGCTGTGACCTGACCTGACCTCGTCAGGGCCGGTCGCTCCTCCCGCCGCGTGACTCCTCCTGAGTGCGCCGGTCCCCCTCCTTGTGCCGCCTGATCGCCGCTGCCCCTGGACTCAGGTGCCTTGGTTGTAGGTTGTAGATTGCTGTTCTCACTTCTGCTTGTGCCGCCTTGTGCCTATTTCGCCTGTATCCCGCTCTGTGCCTGTACTCCCAACTCCACGCTCGTTCTGCCGGCTGTGCCCATTTCTGTGTTGTTCTCCGTAACGTTCTTGGGCTCTGTAACGTACTTCGCTCGCCCCTGTACTTGTATTCCTTGCGCTTGCTCTGCCGCCTAGTCTACCGCTTTCTCCCCGCTCCCTGCCGCTGCTCCCCTGCGGCCCCGCCCCCCTTTTCTCATCTGTTCCCTCTCCCCTCCTAGTTGCCTCCCCGCTCCCGCCTCCCAGCTGCTCCTCCCTCGCTCCGCCCCCTCCACTCTCCATTTATGGCAGAGTCCGCACATGCGCGCAGTGTCCACGCGCAGCGTGCGCGCCGATTGTGCGCCGAAGTCGCGCCAAAAGCAAGCCCGTCTGCGCCCATCTGCGCCCGTCTGCGCCCTTCCGCGCCTGGCCCGCGCCCAGCGCCAGACCCCCTGGCCCCCGCAGATGCCAGCCCACCCGCCGGACCTACGACGCCGCCTCCCTCAACGCACTCAACACCGGCCGAGCACCCCGGTTGCTACCGAGCCACCCCAAGACGCACCCACGGACCCTTCACCTGCCAATCCTGCAAGTTCTCATGCATCTGGACCTGCAATGCACCCGCCAAGACAAACACCAGCAGCAACCACCTCAAGTGCATCCTGCTCAACACTCGCTCCGTCCACAGACACGCCGTGGAACTCTGGCACCTCCTCGACACCACATCTCCAGACGTCGCCTTCCTCACGGAAACCTAGACGAACGCCTCCTCAGCACGCGACATCGCCATCGCCATCCCGGACGGATACAAGATCACCCGGAGGGACCGCATCAACCAGACTGGAGGAGGCATGGCCATCGTCCACAAGAACACCATCCGCATCACGACCTACTCCGACGACACCCTCACAGCCGCCGAACACCTGCACTTCCAGATCCACACCAACCCCAAGTCCACCCTCAGAGGCACCTTCATCTACAGACTCCTTGGACCACGCACACAATTCAGCGAAGACATCGCCGACTTCATCAGCCCGCACGCCCTCTTCTCCGCTGACTACATCCTCCTCGGAGACCTCAACTTCCACCTGGAGAACAACAACGACCGCAACACCACCACCCTGCTGGACAACCTCGCTAACCTCGGACTCAAGCAACTGGTGACCACCCCCACCCACTACGCCGGCCACACGCTTGACCCCATCTTCTCCTCCAGCAAGGGCATCTCCTGCAGCCACGCCACCGGACTCCACTGGACAGACCACAGCTGCATCCACTTCAGCTTCAGAAGAACCACGCTCCACCACCATCCTCAACAGGTCCCCCGCAGAAGCTGGAACAAGATCACAGCCGACCAGCTCGCCGCATCCCTGAGCCAGAACCCTCCCGCCAGCTCAGCAAACCCCAACCAAGCCGCCAACAACCTCACGAGGTGGATCAGCAACTGCGCAGATGACCTCGCCCCACTGAAGACCCCCCCCGCCAGACCCGGCACCAAGAGAGCATCCTGGTTCACCGACGAACTCAAGAGCTCCAAGAAGAACTGCCGGGCCCTAGAGAAAGCCTGGCGCAGGGACCCAACTACAGACAACATGACCACCCTCAAGCTCGCCACTAGAAAACATCACCAACTGATCCACGCCACCAAGAAAACCGCATTCAAGGAACGACTGGACAACAACGCCCACAACAGCAAGGAACTCTTCAACATCGTCAAAGAGCTCTTGAACCCTAGCGCCGGAAACAGCAACATCACTCCCTCGCAAGACCTCTGCAACGCGCTCGCCTCGTTCTTCCACAGCAAGATCGCAGACATACACAACAGTTTCTGCACACAGCCAACGCACCCTACGACCGTACCAACGCCCCCCACCACCACCCTCCGCGCCTGGACCCCGGTCCACACCGAAGACACCATCCGCACGATGAACTCCATCCACTCCGGATCTCCAACAGACCCCTGCCCTCACCACGTCTTCAACAAGGCTAACTCCCTCATCGCACCCAATCTACGGGACATCATCAACGCCTCCTTCGACACCGCCACCTTCCCAGAGAGCTGGAAGCACGCCAAACTCAGCGTCCTACTGAAGAAACCATCAGCAGACCCCACCGACCTCAAAAACTACCGCCCCATCTCGCTTCTTCCTTTTCCTACCAAAGTCATCGAGAAGACAGTCAATAAACAGCTGGCCGCCTACCTCGAGACGAATGGATCCCTTGACCACTCGCAGTCCGGCTTCCGGGCCAACCACAGCACCGAGACCGCCCTCATCGCAGCCACCGACGACATCCGAACCCCGCTCGACAACGGGGAAACAGCGGCCCTCATCCTCCTGGACCTCTCCGCGGCGTTCGACACGGTCTGCCACCGCACCCTAGTGCAGCGCCTCAACAACATCGGAATCCAGGAGAAGGCACTGGAATGGATCATCTCCTTCCTCGCCGGAAGAACACAGAGAGTCCGCCTCCCCCCGTTCAGATCAGAGGCCACCGAAGTCATCTGCGGCGTACCACAAGGATCATCACTCAGCCCCACGCTGTTCAACATCTACATGAGCCCCCTTGCGGCCATCGCACGCCAACACAACCTCAACATCATCTCCTACGCCGAGGACACCCAGCTGATCCTCTCCCTCACCAACGATCCCGCCACCGCCAGAAGCAACCCACACGAAGGGATGAAAGACGTAGCCGAGTGGATGATGAACAGCCGCCTGAAACTGAACTCAGATAAGATGGAAGTCCTCATCCTGGGATCCTCGCCCTCCACCTTGGACGACTCCTGGTGGCCCCCTGCCCTGGGCAGCGCACCCAAACCAACAGACCATGCACGCAACCTGGGATTCATCCTGGACTCCTCCCTCTCCATGACCAGACAAATCAACGCCGTCTCCTCGTCATGCTTCAACATCCTACGCATGCTACGTAAGATCTTCCGGTGGATCCCCACTGAAACCAGGAAGACGGTCACCCAGGCCCTCGTCACCAGCCGACTGGACTAAGGCAACTCCCTCTACTCCGGAACCACAGCAAAACTCCAGAAAAGACTCCAGCGCATTCAGAACGCCTCAGCACGCCTCATACTGGACATCCCCCGACACAGCCACATCTCCGTACACCTGAGAAACCTGCACTGGCTCCCCGTCAACAAGAGAATCACGTTCCGACTCCTCACCCACGCACACAAAGCTCTCCACAACCAAGGCCCAAGATACCTCAACGACCGCCTGACCTTCTACACTCCCACCCGCCAGCTCTGATCGACCAGCCACGCCCTCGCCGCCGTCCCCCGCATCCGAAGAGCCACAACGGGAGGAAGATCCTTCTCCTACCTGGCTGCCAAAACGTGGAACTCCCTCCCCATCCACCTCCGCCGGACCCAAGACCACCTCGCCTTCAGAAGGCAACTCAAGACCTGGCTGTTCGAGCAGGAGCGGACCCCCCTCCCCCAAGCGCCTTGAGACCCTCCGGGTGAGTAGCGCACTATACAAATGCTTTGATTGATTGATTGATTGATTTATGTGCATTAATGAAGAGTGATACCATAAAATCCCCCACCCCTCAGTGCAATTAAAAGGGTCCATCGGAGGACCAGGTGTAAATGATATAGCCTTGAGTTAAGGTGAAATGAGACAAGAAATAGAGAAAGTGTGGGCCCACAAAATGCTAGATCACATCCTTCCATTCATGCTGACGCATTCCCAGATATACCAAGCCTGGTACTGACACTGCCTAGTGTTCAACGAAGCAGGAAGTGACGTGACTGATTGGTGAGCCACGATGCATTCCAGTGTGGGTCATCACGCTTTCGCTCCAGCTTGCACCGGCCCCATAATGTGCCCTCCTTCAGAAGAAGACATCTGCAGCCTGTGCAGTGTGGCTCCAGTGCAGATCATATCGCTTTTGCTTCAGCTGGTGCCAGCCCCCCACAAAGGCCCCCCCAGTGGAAGACGTCTGTGGCTTGTGGCCAGGCAACAACTACCACCGCCAGCGTGGCTTGGACTGTGTGTCAGTGAGGCCGAGGTGCGGGTCCATTTTCCGGCCCCTCTGCTGAGGAAGATACCTTTAGAAACAGATGTCATCTGGCTGACATGGGCTGAGCCATAAGAGAGCTGTTTGTGAGCCGGCGTGGAGCTTGGGCCAAGAAGAAGGTGGCGCCGCCTGAAGCAGCCAGAGCTGTGAATGTGACCAAGAGCCCAGGCAGCAGGCGGTGAGCACAGTTAAGGCTGGTGCCATGGTAACCCCTGATAGGTGCAGAAGCGGGCAGCTTTAGGCCGGTGAATCTTGCACATTCTGCTGCCTGTCCAAAAGCCAGGGCCCCTGTGTAAAAATCATCTATGCTCTTGATGTACAAACACTCTTGTCTTTACAACTCTTCTCAATTAACAACTCTGTTGGGGCTGAGATTTGCATGAGATTCTGTATGCCCTATCAACCCTCTTTTCTTGGTAGCCACAACGCAGGGTGCACAGTGTTACAGTGTTAATTTCCCCTCTTGTCTTGCTGTCATCATAGTTCTTGAGGCCAAGTGTGTAAACTGTATTTTTAGCTATCCTGAAATGGGACAACTAGGGGAATATTTTTGAGAAGAGTTGCGTCACTCTTGCACCACACAATGTGGTGCAAGAGTGATGCAAGTCCAAAGTATGATTTATGAAGCCACGCAAGGCCACATTGTGTGTCTCGAGTGGCTTCATAAATCAGGAGCAATGCAACACAGCACAAATTGCTGTGTTGCATTTCTTTTCACTGGGAATGTGTACCATGGGCGATGCATGCGTGTTCTGGAACTGGATAACCAGGTTCTAGTCTCAGTATGAGCTCAACATCCTATGATTCTGGGACATATACCTTAGGTCCTGATTTAGATCTCGGCTGATGTGTTATTCCGTCACAATGGAGACGAATATACCATCTGCTGAAATATAAATTCCATAGGAGATAATGGGATTTATATTCTGGTGGGTGGGCTATCCATCCCCTTTGTGATGGAGTAACCCATCCGTCGAGATCTAAATAAGACCCTTAATTTCCCCATGCCTATAAACAATGAATGTAATGTAGCTGGTGCTCTTGTAGAGCCATGGAATACTCGCCGGGCTCACCACGCTGCTGTTCTTCATTATACACTATCTCCACGATTAATGATTTGGAGCGGTTTTAGTATGTGACTAACCTCGCCCCGTATTTCCTTTGTATTTGGAGTTGTTGGATGCCATAGGAGGAGTTTATTGGATAAAGACGCTAACGTTTTTGTCACAGCCCTGAAGAAGTAAATGTGTGAGATATCACACGACGAAACAAGTGTTGGCTGTATGAAGCTACATTAATAATGAATCGACTATATCAAGCTGCACTTTTGATGAATAAAGTTGTAGTATTGATGAAACTGTATCAATTTACATTATTGAAGAAAAATAAATTTGGATTGAATTACGTCCCTGAACTGATGTCAATGGACGTCTCTGAACTGATGTCCATGGATGTCCCTGAACTGATGTCCATGGATTAAATGTGGACTGGAACATTTGAGACTTTTAACTATCATTCACAATTGATTACTTTATGTGTGCTCGGAGAGGATTTGTATTGATCTAGTGTTCTCTTCTTTGAAAGGGATTATTGGGGTGGAAATGGATGCCAAACCTTTCTCACCTGGTAGCACCAACATTACTTTAGCTTAATTATCTCCCAGGCACTGTCTGCTGAGCGCCCTTTATCTGTTCTTATGCCTGGTTGCCAATCATTTGTTGTCTAGCGCTCATGTAAAGCACCTCCAATAGTTTCCGGTTGAGTTCGCCAATATGAACAATGTGCAAGGAGGTAAAAAACAAAAGCCTTACCATAAAGAAAGACAATTAGATACCATTTTTACTGACTGATTTGTACAAAGTGAATGCCTGGATAAATCGCAGCTTTCCTGGCTAAATTGTGTGGCCTTGGGCAAATATTTTACTTTACCAAAACCTCTTTTTCTTCATTATTGCACATGAAACACTTCCAAATATGTGAGTTAAGAATACCAGTTGTACAAAAAGCTATTGTGTTTGATTTAATGGACTATAATGTCGCTTTGTAAGGATCTAGGCCACATACAGGGTTAACTTTTCAATTGCTTGCCTCTTAGTTCACTAATGGTTCATGTTTAAAAACTATCACTTTTAATAAGTACTTCTAATGTCAAAGCTTCCACATGTTTAAGAATGCAATTTAAAAAAAAAACTTGAAGAGACTTTATCATATATATAACGTGATGTTTGTGGTATGATTTACATAGCCAGGGCAGGCTTTAGGGCGGTGTAACAGGTGCAGCTGCACTGGGTGCTGACCTGGAAGTGGGGGGCACTAACCTCCTTTCAAGGGCTCTGGCTCGGTTCTTTAAGTTAACTAGATGGCTTGCTCGCCTCTATTTCAGTGGTAGTGCTGTTTCATGTCGTTCCTGTAACACTGCATAGATATGCCTTGTTTTTACACTTTTTTAGTAATTTGTAAATAACTGTGTGGTTGTTGAAGTATCTTAGCAGCAGTGTTTATTTTGCTATACATTGTCTATTTTTCGTTGTTGTATTTCTTTGTGCATATGCTTTGTACTTTTACATTGTATTTGTAGTGTGTTTTAGTCTTCTTGCCTTGTGATCGTGTATTTGTCACTTGTGTTGAACGTGCTTTTTGGCACACTGTCTGCAACCTTTATTTTATATCCTTTTTAGGGTTCTTAAACTATTAAATTCGTAAGTGTGAGTTTAATGAATGCAATGCCATGAACGTGACGTTATGTACTTATGGATGTAATTTGTTCTATTTGTATTTTTTGGCAAGGTATACTGTTTTTCACTTGTATTATAAATTAATGTGTTAAGTCATTTTCTTCAACAGAATCATCTATGGCAGCCCACTGGACACTATTTCTGTTAAAATCATTGACTTCTATCTGAATTGGATTTTTGCTGAATGTAGAACAGGTCAAAAGCCTATTTATATTAGGCAAGTGTTTTTTTATTGTACTTACTGTGAAACTGCCACAGTGTTGTAGTGGTTTGCCTGTTGTTGCATCCGTCCTTGGTGAGAGTTAGGAAGTCTTGGAGGGCATGGGGTCTGGTGAGCATGGACAGTGCTATATTATACCCTCTGTAGGCCCCTAGGCATTCGAAATTTCGCCCCCTCCCAAATTCTCTCGTAATATTCAATGCACCAGATTTTGATTACAAACTGTCAGCTGCCAGAGGATGAGTTTTTAGGAGACAAACTGTTCTGTGAATCAGGTGTCTCTGTTTATGTACGTTAAGTTGTTCATGGGTACATTACATAAATACAGTATTTTCTCTATACAGTCATTAATGGTCATTTTTTTCTATCTTTTGAAAACAATTTAAGAAAGCTTCATTATAATTTTCTTTCAAGATCAAATCAATATTTTGATCCATTGCCGCGGGGACCCTAAAAGGAGTGGGGCCCATAGACCTGTGCCTACTTTCCCTATTTAGTAATACGGAACTGAGCATGGAGGTGGAGAGGTGGGGGGTTTGGTAGTCGATTCTATACGGGTTGGCCTCTGCTCTTCTGCCGCATATGCTCGCCCTCCTCTCTTCGTTGGCCTCTGAAGACTCTTCTCAACACAGTGGCTGCTACAATGTCTCTCTCACTTGTCTAAAAGTCTGAGCTATTGAAGCAATCAATTTCTAGGGGGATCGCTTCCCTCATATGTTCCTACTAGGGCCATAACAAGCCGAGCAACCAGCGGCCAACTCGTCAGTGTTAAGAGGTGCGAGTGGTGGGCCCTCCCTCTTGGCTCAGCATAAAAGCAACTTGTATTTTACAAAGTAACCAAATAAGTAGATTCAGTCCTGCAGTGAAGACTGGTTACAAATAATGAGCATCTAAACCCTGGGTGTTGGCTACCAAGAGCCCTAACTCGAACTGGGAGCAATCAGGATTGAGTGGAGGGGTAGCTATCAGTACTAGATCAGGTAGACCTTTCAGTTTGCTCTTGGAACATCAGCAGCTACAGACAAATGCCATGGATCCGGTGTTTACAGGATTTCTGGGTTCATTTGACATCCTAATGTTTTAAGAGGCTTGGGTTCAAATTAGAATCCCCTCATCGGATACAAATATACAAAACCAGAAGAAAAAAGGAGCATCAATGGAAGAGCGACCTGGCAACCTACATTAACACTAAACTAGCAAGCAAAACTGCAGAAGTGTATGTGGATGACCCTAACATGCTGGTATTAAAAACGGAGGGTTGGGCTAATAAACCTAAAGAATTGGTCCTTCTTATGAACCTATACATCAATCCAATTGAAATATTTCTCTACACACCATTTGGAATTTTGAAAATGGAAATATCCCCGAACCCACCAACCCTGACTCCTCAGCCCGCAACCTCAGACAGTGGATCAACGACTGCGCCAACACCCTCGCCCCACTGAAGAAACCCCCCTAGAAACCACACCAGCAAGAAAGCCACCTGGTTCACCGACGAGCTCCTGGCCTCCAAACGCGCATGCCAGAAGCTGGAAAAGGAATGGCTCCACGAACGCAGACCAGACAACCACGCAGCCCTCAAGGACGCCACCTGCAGACACCACCACCTCATCAGATCAGCCAAGAGGCCCTCCTTCAAAGACCGCCTGGATAACAACGCACATGACAGCAAAGAGCTTCGCATCGTGACAGAGTTAGCCAACCCCAGCGCCAACATCAACGACAACTCGCCCGTCACAGGAACTATGCAACTCACTGGCAATCTTCTTCCACCGCAAGATCGCTGACATCCACGACAGCTTCAACACCATGAACACGCCAGTCCTCACCGCCCCCCCGAACACAAGCAACATCAACCACCTTACCTCCTGGTCCAATGTCAGCGACGACGAGACGCGCAAGGTCATGAACTCCATCCACTCAGGATCCCCGACAGACCCCTGCCCCCACCACATATTCAACGAGGCAGACACAGTCATCGCCCCCCAACTACATAAGATCATCAACGTCTCCTTCGAAACAGCGACATTCCTGGAAAGCTGGAAGCACGCCGAAAACAACGCCCTCCTCAAGAAGCCCAAGGCAGACCCCAAGGACCTAAAAAACTTCCGACCAAACTCCCTACTCCCGTTCCCGGCAAAGGTCGGCGAGAAAATCGTCAACATACAACTACCCCGCCACCTTGAAGACAACAACGTCCTGGACCCGTCCCAATCTGGATTCAGACGGAACCACAGCACCAAGACCGCCCTCATCGCCGCCACAGACGACATCAGGCGCCAACTAGACAATGGCGAAACTTCTGCCCTCATCCTCCTGGACCTCTCAGCAGCCTTTGACACGGTATGCCATCACACCCTGAAGACATGCCTCCAAGAAGCCGGAATTCAGGAAAAAGCCCTAGAATGGACCACATCCTTCCTCTCCGGCAGAACCCAGAGCGTCCGCCTACCACCCTTCCGCTCAGAAGCCACAAACATCATCTGCGGCGTTCCCCAGGGCTCTTCCCTCAGCCCGACGCTGTTCAATGTCTACATGGCCCCCCTCGCACAAGCGGCCCGCTACCACGACCTCAACATCATCTCCTACGCCGACGACACCCAGCTCATCCTCTCCCTCACCAAGGACCCCTACACCGCCAAAACCAACCTCCACGAGGGAATGAAGGCCGTTGCAGACTGGATGAGGAGCAGTTGTCTAAAACTGAACTCTGAAAAGACGGAGGTTCTCATCCTCGGACCCTCCCCCTCAGCCTGGGACGACTCCTGGTGAACTACCACACTGGGAACAGCACTAACCCCCACCGACCATGCATGCAACCTTGGATTCATCCTCGACTCTACCCTCTCCATGTCCAAGCAAGTCAATGCCGTCTCCTCCTCCTGCTACAACACCCTCCGCACTCTCCGCAGGATCTACAAGTGGATCCCGACCGAAACCAGAAAAACAGTGACACAGGCCCTGGTCAGCAGCAGACTGGACTGCGGCAACACACTCTACACAGGAATCCCAGCCAAACACCTTAGACGACTACAACGCATCCAAAACGCCTCCGCCCGACTGATCGTCAACGCCCCCCCACCGCAGCCACATCACCCCCCATTTGAGAGAGACCTACATTGGCTCCCCGTCGACAAGAGGATCACCTTCAAGCTCCTCACCCACGCACAGAAAGCACTCCACAACGCCGGACCAGCCCACCTAAACAGCAGACTCAGCTTCTACACCCCCACCCGCCAGCTCCGCTCCGCCAGCCTCGCTCTCCCCACTGTCCCCCGCATCCAACGAACCACCTCCGGCGGCAGATCCTTCTCCTACCTCGCCGCCAAAACCTGGAACACCCTCCCCACCCACCTGCGACAGACTCAAGACCTACTCACCTTCAGAAGACTCCTAAAGAACTGGCTCTTCGAGCAGTAGCAGCACCCCCCTCCCCATAGCGCCTAGAGACCCTTGCGGGTAAGTAATGCGCTTTACAAATCCTATGATTGATTGATTAATTAAATCAAACTGGTTTCTTTAGGGGGCAAAGCCCGAGCCTAATCACAAATAGAGCAAAGGCTACAGGAATATCTCTCTACATGTGTTTTTTAGATTTCAAGGCAGCTTTTCCCTCTGTAGCCCTGAACAAGCTATGGGCCATTTCACCGAACGTCCTTCGTGCTATCAGGCTGGTTTATTGGGATACATAGGTCAAGATAAATTTGGTGATAACACACATGTATCAAGGAAAGTGCAAACAACAGCTTGGGTGAAACAGGTCTGCGTGCTTGTCCCCCTTCTTTTTAATTTGTATTTGGCGGATCTTTCAGCAGAACTGGGAGGGCAGACAGCTCACGCTCCTAGCTTTGAAGGACGACTAATGTTGCACATTGCATTTGCTGATGATCTACTGCTGTTTAGCAATACTCGAATAGGCCTCCAAAGGCTGCCTAATTCTCTGGGTACTTATACAGAAAATAACTGTCTGGAACTAAACTACAACAAAACTATTTATTTACTTTATTTATTTATAGGTTTTTTACCGCGCCTGAATCACCCCCGAAGGGGTATCTCTGTGCTAAGGATTTGCACTAGCCAGGTAGACAGACTTTAAGGAAATAGGGCAGTTTTAAGAAGTTGTCTAAAACACAGAAAGTCAGGGCACTGTCTCAGGTCGATTGGAAGCTGGTTCCAATAGAAGGGAGCGAGGTAGGAGAAAGACTTCCCACCTAACCTAGTTTTCCACACCCGAGGGACCACAAGGGGAGCCTTGTCTCCTGACCTGAGTGACCTGATAGGGTCATAAGGCTTAAGATTCCTGGCAATGTAAGAAGGAACCTTATTATGGAAGGCCCTATAAACAATGCAGCAAACTTTAAATTTTGACTGCTTGCGGATGGTCAACCAGTGTAGGCGGTGGAGCAAGGGGAGAGAAGGAGTTCTTGGCACAGCATTCATAATAAGACGTGCCGCCGTGTTTTGGACCATCTGCAATCTGCTTAGCGAGGACTCATTAGCAGATATCAGTAGAGCATTGCAGTAGTCCAATCGACTGAGTAGAGTCCGGAACTAGTGTGATGGCGTGTAATTGGGGCCCTAACAAAAGTCAAAACTGGTATCTTAAAGGAAATAAAATTGATGAAGTTGCCACATATGTATATTTAGGCATCAAAATAGATGCAAATGGCACCTTTGCATCTCAAAAGAAGGTGATTAGGGCAGAAGACCAGGCCATCAATTATGGATTTTCAACGGGGAACATCCTTTACAACGCAACTTTTACAACAAAGTACCTTTACGACGCAACCATTAAAATGCAACTTTTACAACGTCTTGCGCTGGGGGGCGCTCTAGGATAGGGAATAGTTTCCAACACCTTCCCTACTATCCACGGGGACTGGAGTTGGAATAGTAAATTAAACTATTCACTATCCAGCGCCCCCCCAACGCTATGATCTGAAATCTATGGGAGCAGTTATGAAAGCCAAATTGTTGCCAACTCTTGTATATAGATCAGAGATAATGTTAGGTGATGAGGCTCCTTTGCTTGACGAATTGTTAATAAGAGCCTATAAACAAACCTTCAGGTTACCTAGGCCGGCCTCGCCCGCTCAAATCCGGTATGAATATTTACTTACAAAACAGTCACTTGCCAGACCAGCGGCATTTGTAAAGCTTTGTTATAAATTGCACGCAGCTGCAGATAACACCTTGGCAAATTTAGTCTGGTCCGAGATTAATTTACGGGGGAACGGATCCCATAAAAAACATCTTGATAACAGTATCAGGTCATTGGATTTGGGTGACCTTTGGAACTCTAAGCTCACCAGTCAAACCTTTAAGAATGTTGTAAATAAGTTGAACAGATTGCAAAGCTGGACCGCAGTTAAGGAAATACTGTCCAAATGTTGTCACAGGTGGCTGGTGCCGAAATATTATTCAATCCCAAGACTTGCTCCTGCTGGCATCACCTTACGACCTCATTTCTGGCCCTCAGAATCGAAGAGATACCAACACTAGACCTCATGCCAAAAATAGAGCCTGCGTGGTTTATCCGAAGTCCGGACTTGTCGTTTGTATCATAAGGAAACGGAGACTTTGCTCCACATTATATGCATAAGCCCAATGCTGATTGACCAACGTAGAAGCCTATTAAGGCAAGAATTTCTTGACCGGAGAACCAGATCCTGTAGGTCTGCACTTTTGGAGTCAATGGACCCAATTAATACATAGTTGAACATTAGACTAGTGCAGTTTTTGGCTATTTTTGAAAATCGCTTAACTGAATAATATTGAGTACTAAGAGAACTTGGGGGACCTGGAACCTGATCTTAGGCCTTGACAATCCCTGCATTGTTTTGGGAAAATTTACATGAGCAAGTAAACTGCAAGGTCGGGGTGCTAGTGGATGTTCCCTATCCCGTCTTGTAATTTACTCAACCTGGCACATTCATTTTGCACATTGGCACTTTAATAAGGCACAGTCTCATATATAGGAACTATATTTGCCTCAAAACCATTGTTCACTGAGCATAGTACCCATTTCCCGCTCCTTGAATGTGCACACAAGCACTTTAACACCTATAGTGGTGTATTTAGGAGAACAATGATTGGCAGTTCCGCACATTTTTACCTTAATCTAACTAGGGATATTGTCGTTGCTTGATCAAGTCATCTCGAGATTTTTATTACCTGTATTTGGCAAAGAAAATGTAAAGGTCCATTAGTATGATGTTTTATGGCTGAAGAAGATATATGACATTTTTAGACAATTTTCAGTATTTTGATTGCTCTGTAGTTTATTGTAATGTGTTTATGGTTTTAATTGTCTAATAAACAATATATATATATATATATGTAGCTCAAATTCCTCCCGGATACGTTAGGAAAACAGCACTCGTAGGCAAGTTGGTGATCAAACTCCCGGTTTAATATTCAGAGTCAACAATTCAGAGTCAACAAACGCGTTTCGGCTGCAAGCCTTCGTCAGTGTTGATGCTCGCGCATGGATCAGCAATGTATTTAAATTAATGTCACATGGCAAAATGCATAGCATAGAAAGGAGACTACATTCTACATGCAAAAAATCGCGCCATTTTAGAATGTGCAAATCGAGTCTGTTTGTGTATCACGAATGCATATAACATTTACTTGTTAGAGCTGATGTTAAGCAATACTGCAGTGTATCGGCTTGTCATCCTGGGTATTGGAATCATATCACATGCTTACAATTCTAACCATAAGTATGAGTTGATAATGCTACATATTATAAACCTATATATAGGTCTCAGAATCTCAGAATCTCGCCGTGGATCGGCAAGTAACCCTCTTCCCACCTTTGATGGGGGTTTATAGATATGATGTATCAGCCAACATAACCGGGATGTAATGTCTAAAGTGTAATCAGGCTTCCACAATCGTCCCTCTAAACTATTATAGCCATATCACAAATGCAACACCATTAAGCGTAAAAACCATAGGAAGCTAGTTGTCTAAATTAGGTGCATTTCATCACATATTATTAACATATGTTAACTGGCCAAACCCCTTAACAAGACCTGGAAAACCATAAACAAGAGAAATACATTAAGAGACAGATCATATACGGTATACCTCTACTAACTACCTATTCTATTTCTTAGTACAATTTTAGAGTTATAGGATGTTACAGGGTGTCAGGTCCTAGTAATTCTGCATGTAGTTGTCTATATATAACAAGAGATAGTAACACAGTTTCCAGTGTTCATTAAGCGTGATACTGATAATACATTTCAAAGATTATAGTTCATTTCCCCAAATGTACAGCGAGTTCTTCTCCGCTATTCAACCCTAGTGGTGACTTAGTCATCAGATCGATAATGTACCTGGACTCCAGGTGTCTAAGTTGCTTTAACCTATCGCCCCCTCTCACGTTTGCAGGAATATAGTCCAGTCCAAAATATTGCAGTTTATTCCTGTCTCTGTTGTGTGTGTCGGCAAAGTGTCTTGCGACAGGGTAAGAGGGGTCTACTTTCTCGATAGCTCTTTGGTGTTCAAGTACTCTGATTTTTAGCGGGTGAATCGTGCTACCCACGTATCTGAGACCACATGGGCATACAAGGCAATATACAGCAAATGGTGTGCTGCAAGTCAGAAATTTCTTGATGGACTTAATCATCTCAACCCCCGGTACCCGGTATGTTAACGTTCTCTTACTCCCTGCGCAGGCCTTGCACTTTCCGCAGGGGAAGAAGCCCTTCATTTCAGCTAGTGTGTCTTTTTTAGGTTTCTTTTTTTCGTAGTGACTTCTCACCAGGGTGTTTCTAAGGGATCTTGCCTTTCGAAAAGACATTTGGGGTTGCAGAGGGATATCTTCCTTAATCACCGGATCGGTTAAAAGAATGTGCCAATTCTTGGCAAAAATTCTTCTAAGGTTCCAGGCTTGTGTGGAATAGGATGTGATCATCCGAAATGTTCCCCCTGTGTCTGGATCTTTGTTATGCATTTTGGGTTGTAGTAGACTAGCCCTAGGTATCTTCCTCACCTTGTTTAATGTTTTGTTAAGGGAATGAGTCTCATACCCTCTTACGATGAATCTTTCAACACATTGTTTTGCTGCTACTTCAAAGTCCTCATCCCTGCTACTGTTTCTCTTCAATCTGAGTAGTTCCCCGTAGGGGATACTTTGTATCAGTCTGACGGGATGGTTGCTGTCTGCCCTTAGTATGGAGTTCCCTGCCGTGGGTTTACGGTATAGAGAGGTGTGTAGTTTACCCTGCTCGACAAACACCCTCAGGTCCAGATAGTCAGCTGCCACCGGACTAACTGTCCCCGAGAAATGTAAGCCGCAAGTGTTGTTATTGAGAACCTCGATATACAGATGAGCCGTCTCCACCGTCCCTTGCCACACGATGAAGAGGTCATATATATATATATTTTTTTTTTTCACAGAAAAAACCATAAGTTTCACACCAGTTATAGTTAGCTAAACATTTTACTCATACAAAACCATTGAAATTCCCACGTTATAGTTAGTTGGACGCACTATACTGTTAGAATGTGTGCATCATTATGTCTGTTATTTTGTAAGCTGCTGCATGTATTGATTAGTAGCTATATGACTGGCTATATGGGTTATTAATTGGTAACCCAAGTATTTGTATATGAGGGTGAGTGTTTGTGGAGGTGACTGGGAGGTGTGTGACTCTGTGCATAGATGTGTGAGCAGTTGATTCACTTGGTGTATGGGTTCAAGAGTGTATGTGGAAACAGCTGTATAGGCCGTTTACTGTGTGCATGGGTGTGTTGGTGAGTGAATGGATATCTCAGTGCTACATGTCCAAGTTAGTACATATGTAAAACACAGTGCATGTGAGAGTTGGCATATATAAATGACTACATATGACAACCTGTAATTGCATAAGTGAATGTGTCTATCACTGTGTACTTGTATCAGTGATTGTAAAAGAGAGTAAGTATGTGTTAGTCTATGTTTAAATAAGTAAGGTTGTGTTTGTATAACTGTATAGATAAGGAAACGGGAGTGTGATTGATTCTTTACATGACTGAATAGGTGTGTGAGTAACTCCATGGATGAGTGGCAGTGTGTGAGTCTCTAAGTTTGAGTGCATATGATAGTGTTGTATTGATGAGTGACTGTATGTATGAGTGATTGTATGGGTGAATGAGTGGATGTGTGTTTAGACCTAGAAATCAGTGAGTGCGTATGTGGTAACTGGTATTGCTGTGTCAATGGTTTCAGGAATGGTAGTTTGTATTTAACACTGGGTGTATCAAAGGTTAGATTAGAGTGTGAGGAGGTGTATTGTATTATCACATGGATGATGGCATCAGTGATGTCATCAGTGATGTCATTTGAGATGTCATCAGTGATGTCATCAGTGATGTCATTTGAGATGTCATCAGTGATGTCATCAGTGATGTCACTGACCATGTCATGAATGATGTAATATGTGACATCATCAGCAGTGGATTGCGGGCGCGTGAGTTATAGTGAGTCCAACTAACTATAACAAGGGAATATCAATGGTTTGTATGAGCAAAATGTTTAGCTAACTATAACTAGTGTGAAACCTATGGTTTTTTCTGTGAATTTCAAATGTTTTTTAAATGCTAATTCCTAACTATAACAAATGTGAAACCTATGGTTTTTTCAGTGAATTTCAAAGGTTTTTTAAATGCTAATTCCTAACTATAACGATTGTGAAACCTATGGTTTTTTCAGTGAATTTCAAAGGTTTTTTAAATTCTAATTCCTAACTATAACGAATGTGAAACCTATGGTTTTTTCAGTGAATTTCAAAGGTTTTTTAAAAGCTAATTCCTTTGTATATCGAGTTTGTAACCTACGATTTTTAAAGTGTTTTTTTTATTAGCTGTTTTTTATAACTATTAATTATGATTATTTTTTTCAAAAATTATTTTTTCAACATATTTTTTATGTTTTTTTATTTTTCATCATTTTGTCCTGGAGCGCTCAGGGTGCGCGCACCGGTAAGCTCACCTGAGAGCGCAGCGAGAGCGCTATTTCCGCGTGCGTAAAAGAAATATGTATTTAAACTAAATAATAATGATAGACATTCAGTACCATACTCATAAAAGTAGTATTTTTGATTTTCCGAATTAAAATGATTTTGCATATCCGTAAAGCTAGCAAAACGTCATTTAGGCGCGCCGCGTAAGCGCTCCGGTGCGCGCAGCGTAAGCGCGTCAAGTCACGTGACCTTAAAATAACTCTTTTCATTGGTTGTTAACAGGTTTTCTTTTACAAATAATGAAAGCCCCACCCATTTCCTTCACTTCTTCTTTCACTTTGGAGACAGCAAGACCTGTTCTTTTCAGTTCTACCTTTTTGTGAAAAGAATGGCTGCTAGACCCCCCCAGTAGCAGTGAGGACTCGGATGAGTTCATTCAGGAAGAGGCTCCAAAGCCTAAGGTAAAGGAGCACTTCATTTGGAAGTTGTTTACCATACCAGCAGGTAAAAAAAAGGTAAATGCTCCAAAGGTGGAGTGTAGAATTTGCCAAACTGTGCTTTCACGGGGTGACCCTACAAGGAAGTTTAGTTTTGGCAACTCGACGATGATTCGGCATGTTCAGAGGAGGCACCCCCAGAACTATGCCCGGGAGAGTGTCAGGGCCCTGGCACGAAATCCCCCAAGGGATGGTGCTTCAACATCTACTGGAAGACCAACTACATCATCCGTGAGAGGGAGACCTGAGCAGCTGATTTCTAACATTCAGCCTGTTTTTGATGGCATCAATATAAAATGTAAGGACTGTGATGAACTCCTTTGTTACGGAGAACAAAGTATCATGAACATTGTACGTGCAAGGGAAAACCACAGCTGCCATCCCCAGCCCTAATTTTTACTCTTTTATATGCTCCTGTTGAGCAGCTTGACATTCCCTGTTTTTGTTTTTGTTTTCCAAAGAAAACCTAAAAAAGAAGAAAAAAACAGTTATTTTTAGAACTACCTCCAATTCTTCAAAAAGAGCTGTATTCTTAAATTCAAAAGGAGTGAGTGAAGTCAAGTGCAGTGAGAGAGGAAAGGAAAATGAGTGAGGGAGCAAAAAAAGGGACGAGAGGGGAAGGGAAGTGAAGTAGGGGGATTGAAAGAAGGTGACTGTGGGAGTGTGGCTGAGTTATAGGGTGTGAGCGTGACAGAAGAGAAGTGAGAGACTAAGGGGATGGAGAGAATGAGGCTAATAGAGAGAGAATGAGGGCAGGGGAGTGTAGAACTAAGAGGACAGAGGGAGTAAGACGAGGAGTTAGTAAAGTGGAGTAAGGAGAGTAAGGGAAGGGAAAAGAGTGAAGGAGTGAAAGAAGGGAAGAGAGAGGAAGACAAATAATGGAGAAAGTCTGAAAGAAGGTGAGTGTGGGAGTATAGCTGAGTTATAGGCAGTGAGCATGATAGAAGAGGAGTGAGAGACTAAGAGGACGGAGAGAATGAGACTAACAGAGAGAATGAGGGAAGGGGAGTGTAGAACTAAGAGGACAGAGGGAGTAAGAGAAGGAGTTAGTAAAGTGGAGTAAGGAGAGTAAGGGAATGAAAAAGAGTGAAGGAAGGGAAGAGAGAGGAAGGAAAGTAAAGGAGAAGGTGACTGTGGGAGTATGGCTGAGTTGCAGGGAGTGAGCATAACAGTAGAGGAGTGAGAGACTAAGGGGATGGAGAGAATGAGACTAACAGCGAGACAATGAGGGAAAGGGAGTGTAGAACTAAGAATACAGAGGGAGTAGGAGAAAGAGTTAGTGTAGTGGAGTAAGGAGAGTAAGAGAAGGGAAAAGAGTGAAGGAGTGAAAGAAGGGAAGAGAGAGGAAGGAAATTAAAGGAGAAGGTCTGAAAGAAGGTGAGTGTGTGAGTATGGCTGAGTTATAGGGAGTGAGTGTAACAGAAGAGGAGTGAGAGACTAAGGGGACGGAAAGAATGAGGCTAACAGAGAGAGAATGAAGGAAGGGGAGTGTAGAACTAAGAGGACAGAGGGAGTAAGAGAAGGAGTTAGTGAAGTGGAGTAAGGAAAGTAAGGGAAGGGAAAAGAGTGAAGGAGCGAAAGAAGGGAAGGGACAGGAAGGGAAGTAAAGGAGAAGGTCTGAAAGAAGGTGAGTGTGGGAGTATGGCTGAGTTATAGGGAGTGAGCGTGACAGAAGAGGAGTGAGATACTAAGGGGATGAAGAGAATGAGACTAACAGAGAGAGAATGAGGGAAGGGGAGTGTAGAACTAAGAGGACAGAGGGAGTAAGAGAAGGAGTTAGTGAAGTGGACTAAGGAGAGTAAGGGAAGGGAAAAGAGTGAAGAAGCAAAACAAGGGAAGAGAGAGAAGGAAAAGTAAAGGAGAAAGTCTGAAAGAAGGTGAGTGTGGGAGTATGGCTGAGTTATACGGAGTGAGTGTGACAGAAGAAGAGTGAGAGACTAAGGGGGCGGAGAGAATAACGCTAACAGAGAAAGAATGAGGGAAGGGGAGTGTAGAACTAAGAGGACACAGGGAGTAGGAGAAGGAGTTAGTAAAGTGGGGTAAGGAGAATAAAGGAAGGGAAAAGAGTGAAGGAGCAAAAGAAGGGAAGAGAGTGGAAGGAAAGTAAAGGAGAAGGTCTGAAAGAAGGTGAGTGTGGGTGTATGGCTGAATTATAGGGTGTGAGCGTGACAGAAGAGGAGTGAGAGACTAAGGGGATGAAGAGAATGAGGCTAATAGAGAGAGAATGAGGGAAGGGGAGTGTGGAACTAAGAGGACAGAGGGAGTAAGAGAAGGAGTTAGGAAAGTGGAGTAAGAAGAGCAAGGGAAGGGAAAAGAGTGAAGGAGTGAAAGAAGGGAAGAGAGAGGAAGAAAAGTAAAGGAGAAAGTCTGAAAAAAGGTGAGTGTGGGAGTATGGCTGAGTTATAGGCAGTGAGATTGATAGAAGAGGAGTGAGAGACTAAGAGGACAGAGACAATGAGACTAACAGAGAGAGATCGAGGGAAGGGGAGTGTAGAACTAAGAGGATAGAGGGAGTAAGAGAAGGAGTTAGTAAAGTGGAGTAAGGAGAGTAAGGGAATGAAATAGAGTGAAGGAGTGAAAGAAGGGAAGAGAGAGGAAGTAAAGTAAAGGAGAAGGTCTGAAAGAAGGTGACTGTGGGAGTATGGCTGAGTTACAGGGAGTGAGCGTGACAGAAGAGGAGTGAGAGACTAAGGGGATGGAGAAAATGAGACTAACAGAGAGAGAATGAGGGAAAGGGAGTGTAGAACTAAGAGGACAGAGAGGTAAGAGAATGAGTTAGTGTAGTGGAGTAAGGAGAGTAAGAGAAGGGAAGAGTAATAGTAAGAGAAGGGAAAAGAGTGAAGGAGTGAAAGAAGGGAAGAGAGAGGAAGAAAAGTAAAGGAGAAAGTCTGAAAGAAGGTGAGTGTGGGAGTATGGCTGAGTTATAGGGAGTGAGCGTGACAGAAGAGGAGTGAGAGACTAAGGGGACGGAGAGAAAGAGGCTAATAGAGAGAGAATGAGGGAAGGGGAGTGTAGAACTAAGAGGACAGAGGGAGTAAGACAAGGTGTTAGTAAAGTGGAGTAAGGAGTGTAAGGGAAGGGGAAAGAGTGAAGGAGTGAAAGAAGGGAAGAGAGAGGAAGAAAAGTAAAGGAGAAAGTCTGAAAGAAGGTGAGTGTGGGAGTATGGTTGAGTTATAGGCAGTGAGCGTGATAGAAGAGGAGTGAGAGACTAAGAGGACGGAGAGAATGAGACTAACAGAGAGAGAATGAGGGAAGGGGAGTGTAGAACTAAGAGGACAGAGGGTGTAAGAGAAGGAGTTAGTGTAGTGGAGTAAGGAGAGTTAGAGAAGGGAAAAGAGTGAAGGAGTGAAAGAAGGGAAGAGAGAGGAAGGAAATTAAAGGAGAAGGTCTGAAAGAAGGTGACTGTGGGAGTGTGGCTGAGTTATAGGGAGTGAGCGTAACAGTAGAGGAGTGAGAGACTAAGGGGATGGAGAGAATGAGACTAACAGAGAGACAATGAGGGACAGGGAGTGTAGAACTAAGAATACAGAGGGAGTAAGAGAAAGAGTTAGTGTAGTGGAGTAAGGAGAGTTAGAGAAGGGAAAAGAGTGAAGGAGTGAAAGAAGGGAAGAGAGAGGAAGGAAATTAAAGGAGAAGGTCTGAAAGAAGGTGAGTGTGGGAGTATGGCTGAGTTATAGGGAGTGAGTGTAACAGAAGAGGAGTGAGAGACTAAGGGGACGGAAAGAATGAGGCTAACAGAGAGAGAATGATGGAAGGGGAGTGTAGAACTAAGAGGACAGAGGGAGTAAGAGAAGGAGTTAGTGGAGTGGAGTAAGGAAAGTAAGGGAAGGGAAAAGAGTGAAGGAGCGAAAGAAGGAAAGGGACTGGAAGGAAAGTAATGGAGAAGGTCTGAAAGAGGGTGAGTGTGGGAGTATGGCTGAGTTATTGGGAGTGAGCGTGACAGAAGAGGAGTGAGAGACTAAGGGGATGGAAAGAATGAGACTAACAGAGAGAGAATGAGGGAAGGGGAGTGTAGAACTAAGAGGACAGAGGCAGTAAGAGAAGGAGTTAGTGAAGTGGAGTAAGGAGAGCAAGGGAAGGGAAAAGAGTGTAGGAGCAAAACAAGGGAAGAGAGAAGGAAAAGTAAAGGAGAAAGTCTGAAAGAAGGTGAGTGTGGGAGTATGGCTGAGTTATACAGAGTGAGTGTGACAGAAGAGGAGTGAGAGACTAAGGGGACGGAGAGAATAAGGCTAACAGAGAGAGAATGAGGGAAGGGGAGTGTAGAACTAAGAGGATAGAGGGAGTAATAGAAGGAGTTAGTAAAGTGGAGTAAGGAGAGTAATGGAATGGAAAAGAGTGAAGGAGTGAAAGGAGGGAAGAGAGAGGAAGGAAAGTAAAGGAGAAGGTCTGAAAGAAGGTGACTGTGGGAGTATGGCTGAGTTACAGGGAGTGAGCGTAACAGAAGAGGAGTGAGAGACTAAGGGGATGGAGAAAATGAGACTAACAGAGAGAGAATGAGGGAAAGGGAGTGTAGAACTAAGAGGACAGAGGGAGTAAGAGAAAGAGTTAGTGTAGTGGAGTAAGGAGAGTAAGAGAAGGGAAAAGAGTGAAGGAGTGAAAGAAGGGAAGAGAGAGGAAGAAAAGTAAAGGAAAAAATCTGAAAGAAGGTGAGTGTGGGAGTATGGCTGAGTTATATGGAGAGAGTTTAACAGAAGAGGAGTGAGAGACTCAGGGGACGGAAATAATGAGGCTAACAGAGAGAGAATGAAGGAAGGGGAGTATAGAACTAAGAGGACAGAGGGAGTAAGAGAAGGAGTTAGTGAAGTGGAGTAAGGAAAGTAAGGGAAGGGAAAAGAGTGAAGGAGCGAAAGAAGGGAAGAGAGAGGAAGGAAAGTAAAGGAGAAGGTCTGAAAGAAGGTGAGTGTGGGAGTATGGCTAAGTTATAGGGAGTGAGTATGACAGAAGAGGAGTGAGAAACTAAGGGGATGGAGAGAATGAGGCTAACAGAGAGAGAATGAGGGATGGGGAGTGTAGAACTAAGAGGACAGAGGGACTATAAGAAGGAGTTAGTGAAGTAGAGTAAGGAGAGTGAGGGAAGGGAATAGAGTGAAGGAGCGAAGGAAGGGAAGAGAGAGGCAGGAAAGTAAAGGAGAAGGTCTGAAAGAAGGTGAGTGTGAGAGAAGAGTGAAGAAAAGGGGAGTAAACATGGGGATTCAGAATAAGTGAGGCAAGCGCAATAAGGGAACAGGGGTGTGGCAGCATGGGAGAAGAGTAGTGAGGTTAAGGAAAAGAGTATAGAGAAAGTTAATTTTGTACATCAGACTTACCTTACAAGTAATGTAAACTTAATTACATATTTCAGTAAATTTAATATCTGTGAAAGAGAAAAAAAAGAAAAATTAGAATATTTATAATATATATTTTACAATACAAAAGACAAAGTAGGAGATTAAAAGTCATAAAAGGTTAGTAAGAGATAAAGTAGAAGTGAAGGACTCAGAAAGAAAAACAAAGGAATGGTGAAGGTCAGAGAGAGTTAAAAAGAAATGGAAAGAAAGCAAATTACTAAAAGAATAATGACATGGATACATCCAGTGACAGTGAACAAGAGCAGGAGAGAGAAATGAAGTGAAGGTGAGTAAGAAACTAAAGAAATGTGCATTAGGAAAACTAAAGAAAGAAAGGGGAGTAAATAAAGGGGAGTGAGTGACAGAGAAGCAGGAGTGAATAAAGGTGGATTAATGACAATGAGGCATGAAAGGTGAGTGAGGGTGAATGTAGGGTCGTAAGACAGTGAGGCGACAAAGGGAGTGAAGGTAACAGAGAGGGAGTGAGGGAAGACACGTGAGAATATGAGAGAACAGAGGGAGTAAGAGAAACAGTGAGTAAAGGGCAGTAAAGTGATTAAGGGAAGGAGAATGACTGAGACAGCAAAGGAAGCGAAGAAAGGGAAGAAAAGTGAAGCAAAGGGACTGGGAAAAGGTGAGTGCGTGAGGAGAGAAAGGGGAAGGGGAGTTAAGGAAGATGAATGAGAATAACTGAAGGAACTGGAGTAAGGGAACAAGGGTGAGGGAGGGTGAGTGAAGGGCAGTGAGATTGAGAAAAAAGCAAAGATAGAGAGAGGATAAAAGCAAGTGAGCATGAGACAAAGGAAGTGAAGGAGTGAGAACATAGAGGTAGTGAAGGAATGAGTGGCAGAAAGGAACTGAGTGAGAGAGCAAAGAAAGGTAAGTAAGGGAGAGTGGATGAGTTTTAGGGAGTAAGCACGATGGAAGAGTAGTGAGAGAGTGAGAGGATCGACAGAGTGAGGCTAAGAGAGACGAAGTGAGGAACGGAGAATGAGGAAGTGAGAAGACAGAGGAAGTGAGAAAAGGAGTGAGTGAAGTGGAGTAAGGTGTATGAGAAAAGGGGAATTATTAAGGGAACAAAGAAAAGAAAGAAGGGTAAGGTAAGTGAATTAGAGTGACTGACAGCTGGAAAGTGGTGGATGGGAGAGAGGGAAAGGGTTGTGAAGGAGTGGAGAATGAGGATAAGTGAGTAAAGTGAAATAAGAGAAGGGAGGTGAAGGAGAGTGAGAAAAGGCCAGTGAGGGTGAGTTAAAAGGAGTGATAGAGTGTAGAAATAGGTGAGTGAGCATAAGAGAAGGGGAAAATAATATATATTAGATAATACAAAATACAAAATAATTTGGACATCATGTTATATGGTTTATTTTTGCTGTTCTCAGAATATATTGAATTTCACTTTAAACAGTGACTTCAATACTACTCATCAAATGACAGCGGTAAAAAAAAAACGCAATCAAAATGATTGTGTTTAAAAAACCCATACAACGTTTCAATAAATATTATAAACTTTTGAAAAAACATATCTTAACTCACTTTTGAACCATGTACTTTTCCACGAGGCCAAATAGTATATGGAAAGTCCTTTTCTTTGGAAATTAGTCAAGAGTATTCTTAATCTCTCATTTACCCGAGTTTTTGAAAGAAAAGCTCCAACATCTTTTACATTATGAAACAATAGTTTTTTTTCCACCTCTAGCTTACTTTTTACTAATATTTTCTATAATACTCACAGCACACACTATGTGAAATACATATACTACCTCTATCAGAACTACATCTTTTTGATTATCTTCATCACTGTCACTTGGAAAGTAATTTTGAACAGCAAACTACATTTTAATAACTGCTGCAATCTTCATAGGCCAATTACCTTCCCTAAAATTTCGGTTGTAAGAACACTAGGTAAGAATTTTGTAAGTCAGAAGGCAAACGTTGTTTGAAAGTCAATTGAGTATCATTACAGTGATTCCATCCTTTATGACACTTTAAATAAGCTGTGTAACGTCCTGATGTTGTGGAAGGACCATCATGGTAAATAATTGCTGCAGTTGTAAAGGTTCTTCCTGAAATTGATAATTGAGAAGCCACACATTTTTTTATTAAAGTTGTCAATTTAGTTCCATCAGGTCTACATTGTTGGAACATTAAAATTACATACTGTCCATATCTTTGTATAAATAATGTTGATAGCATTGCAGATTTACATTGAGTACAGACCATGCTTTGATTTGCTTGTCGAACTAGATTATTAAATTACACTGATTTGCAGTCTGGTAAAGTCAAATATATAAATCTTTCAGTGTCTATTGTAGTACTACTTGAAAAGGAGCAATTGTCACAGTCATGCTGCCATTTATAAGAAAGGACAAAAAGATTTTCTACATCTACACCTTCATCTTGTTAAACAACTAGCATATATATTAGAAATTCCTGACAATCTTGCTAAATATTCTGTGAAAATTGTTTTTGACCAGAACATATGTCTAAAACATTTCGAATTTCAGAAACACTTTGTATTTTTGTTCTATCACTGCTACATTGGTCAAACACAGAATTTAATAAACAACAAAATGTTTGATCACGATTTTCAGCAATCTGTTCTTGTACAGTTTGGAGAAAAAAAACAACGTTAACCACTACATTAGCATAGCAGTTGACACCAGAACTGTTTTCAAACTGAAATCAAACAACACCTTTACCTGAATCCTTTTCCTTTCTGCTTACAATTACTGGTTCATCTACTTTTTTTCTTTTTGCTACAACTTCACTACAATTTTTCTCATTTCTTCTTTTTCGGCCTACCACATGCTTTCAAATAGAGGATATTGAGGTAAACCTATTATATTCTTTTACACAATTTAGATCTGCATTTATCTTTGTCTCATCAAAATCAATCAAGTACAATCCAGATAAAGTTCTGACTCGAGATAAAGCAACATATTCCATACCCTCCTTGAACACAGAACTTCCAATATTCACCAAAGCAGTATCCACACTTAAACCTTGAGATTTATGAATAGTCACTGCATATGCCAAAGAAACAGGAAACTGTTTTCGGCGGACATATAAATCTTTCACAAGCAAAAATAGGGCAGAACAACGACTGATTTGTTGTACTTCTTCAATACCATCAAATTTAATTTTTATAAATTCAATTCCATCTCTATATCGGTAATTCACAAAATCAACAACATGACCCATTGCTCCATTTACTAAACCTCTTTCCACATGTAAATTATATCGTAAAATTATACGACAATTTAAAGATGCATACAGAGTCTTTTCCAAACCAGCAGTTTTAGATATTGTCTTCTCTAAAGAATCCAATTTTGATTTCAACTTTTCAGCCAAAACAATAGTTGCTCCTTCATGTTCTATTTTATCAATAGCTTCCAGTTTCACAATCTCTTGATTTTCCAACTTTAACATTTTGTTGCTGAAGATTGAACATTCTTTTAGAGTTGGCATCAAGCATATAACAGATTTGTTTTCAGGAATTTTCATACAAATATTCTCTGGGAGAATGTTTTCTTTTGGAAACAAATTTGAAATTAATCATCCATGTAAAGCTTCTTTGCCATGCTCAGTTAGTTTTCCAATTCTTACATCTTGTAGAATATTTTTATAATCTTCATCCTTTGCCTGTCGCATATTTTGAAGCAGTTCTGCATATTTGAAATTTAACCATATGTTAACATTTCCAATGCTTCCTAGGCACTTCCTGGTATCTTCATGTGTAAGCATTTTAAACACTGGCTGTCCTTTCACTGGAGTTAATTGCAGTAGATCTCCAAAAACGATGATGTGTTTGCCTACAAATAACACATCATACTCTGTTTTAAGAATTTCTTGCATTCTTAAATGCACAAAAGCAAGCATTACATTTGATACCATGCTTACTTCATCAATGATAAGAAGTTTCATTTTCTTTAGGACTCTTGAAACTTCCCAACAAGCTTCTCCAGATAGCTTGTGGTATTGTAATTTATCACCATGCTCTACTGGCAGCATCAATAAGCGATGTAAAGTAATCCCTTTAATGTGTGCTGCCAACCCAGTTGGAGCGGTAACAACACAAGACAGCGATGACTCCGTTCTTTTCTGCAGATACGTTGCAATTGTTTTAATCAGAAAACTTTTTCCAGTTCCTGCTTCTCCACTCACGTGCAGTCGAACAGGTATAAATGATGTACATAAGCACTTGTTTTTTTCATGAGATAAACCATGCTCAATGTATTCTGTGACTTCCTCATTTATTTGCCTCTGGTCAACGTTTAGTTCTTTTTCCAAATCTTCTAAGTTAACTACATCCTCCTGAACTAGTTCCATGGCTCCTTCCACTTCATCCATGGCAGTGGCAGCTTCATTTTGTATAATTGGTCCTCCTAGTGGATCCTGACTCAATGAAGCAGCACTCTGACTGTCTTGAGAACTGTCTCTAGCAATCTCTGCTGCAATTGTAGCTTCTTGCTGTATTTCTTCATTTAACATTTGCAGATAATTTGAAAAAACAGGACATTCTATGGTATCCTTGGTTGCATTGAATGACTCGTCATAAGTAAGAAAATCTCCCAGTAGTTCCTCTTCTCTACGCCAAGGCTTAAAGAGTTGCAAAAGACCGAAGTAATAAAATTCCCTTTTGTCAGGAGATTCACAACTCAATTTTCGATGATTAATCAAGTGTCCTTTTATTGTTTCACTAGACAGCCTTCACATCCAATTACAGCATATACACCTTTATTGATGTCTTCTGTGATGTTCCTCTTAAAAGTATAGGTTTGCAGAACTTCATAGAGACAAACGTTCTCAAGATGACTACTTCTATTTGGATAGTATGTATCCAACATGTTTGTCTTCAAAATATCTGTACTGTCTGGTTCTTTCTCCGCCAAATACTCACTTTCTTGTACAGATTTCAAAATTCGGTTTCATGTTGCAGCAAGACCTAGACTCACCCAAATTATGGTTCTAGATTTGGCATATAGACTTGCTGATGATAACCGATTAGAACATTCGTATGCTCCAATTTCTCGATGCGACAACATCTTCAAACTGTAATTATTAAATTTTCTCATCAGCAAACAGCAAGTCTCAGAAAACTGAAATAATAAACAAAAAACAATAAAAAAATAAAAAAAAATAAAAAACACACAGCTAGGAGCAAAGATACAAAAATTATCGAAATGAAGTTTGCACATTATAACAATATACCATCAATTCTTAACTTCCTAACCATTTAGTAATAGGAGACCATAACTGTAACCCCTGTGTTTTTTTCCTCATGCCTTTGGTCTTATAAGCCGCAATTTCCAAATAATAAATAGACAGCAATTTAGTTTGCCAGCTAATAAACATAGGTGGATCAGAATCAAGCCATTGCGAGGTAATACATAAACGAAAAATGGACATGCACAAAAATATAAATCCTTCCTCCATAGCAGGTCTAAAATTAGCTGGCTCTTCTAACCGACCTAAAATCACTAACTCTGCGGATAGCGATTGTGTGATACCTACCACCTGAAAAAATTGCTCTACATCTTTAATAAACTTAATCAATTTAGGACAATAAAAAAACATATGTAATGCATCTGCTGCGTGTAGACCACACCGGCTACAGCTATCCCCCCTACCTGATTTCCATTTAGCAATTTTCTTTGGTGTGTAATATAAATCAAAAATTGACATATAGTGTTGGCTTTTCAAGGGTCCATTTAACAAAACATTCGTAGCTAAGTCAATTACTTTCTCGACATTGATGTGCTCCACTCCAAATTTATTTTGCCATTTTATTTTCCAGCTCCCAAGATCGTTATCCTCTTTTTCCATGAAGATCTGATACAAATGTCCCATTCTCTTTCGCATTCTAATTGCATCTAAGATCACTATCTTTTCTCGACTAATTCGATTTTGTTTAATTTCCTGTTAAAAAAAACTACGTATTTGGAGAAATTTAAAGAAGTCATTTTGGGGTAAATTATATTTCCTCTGCAAAAATTCGAATGAAACATGCTGATTGCCCTGAAAAAAATCACCAATCATACAGATCCCCAGATTGTACCATCTGTCCATAACCCGGTCTCTAAATATTTCCGGTTGGATTCGACAGTTATAAAGTGGAGTATAAAAGTTCAGGTTTGTCCCAATCCCCAGCTGCTTCTTCACTTTCTTCCATATCTCAAATGCAGAAATGACTACCTTAAATTTGGTCTTTTTGTAATAGCTGGGCTCTATTATTCGATTTAAGCATTGCTTTGCCTCACCCCCTAGTAACATCTCATAAATAGACGGGGCAGCGAAGTCTTCTGTGGGGTCTTCCTGTAATATTAACACCCCTAAATGTTGTAATATAGCAACCCAATGATATAATCGAAAATTAGGCACTCCCCAACCTCCTTTTGCTCTAGGCAATATGCACCATTTCAAGGCTCTTCTAGAACGACGATAACTCCATAAAAAACGTGCACACATTCTGTCAATACGGGAAAAAAATGTAGATGAGATAAGTAAGGGACCAGTACGAAATATATATAAAAATGTTGGGAGAATAAGCATTTTCAAAAGATTACAGCGCCCAAATAAAGATAGATGCAAATTATTAATACGTTCCAACATCCTATTAGAAGCGGCGATAATTGGATCTAAATTTAACGGGATTATATCTTCAACCACTGGGGATATTTTAATCCCTAAGTAAGTTACTACCGGTTCAAAATTAATTTCTATTGGGCGACCAGCTTTTGAGTGGATCAGCTGCGTTTTAGTGATGTTTAATTTATATCCAGATATCTGTCCAAATGTGTCAGCCATTCTAATGATCTCGGGCAAGGAGTTTTTAATATCTGATGTTACGACAGCAATATCGTCTGCATACGCAAATATTTTGTATGCTTTATTATTAATAACCATCGGTTTTATAACTTCGTTGCTCTCCATAGTGAGAATAAAAGGCTCAATATATAAAGGGAATAGGAGGGGGGAACACGGACAACCCTGTCTTGTCCCCCGCCCTATCGCAATTTCCCCTGATTGAGAGCCCGAAATCCGGACTACAGCAGACGGGTTAAGGTACAGTGCCTGTATAGCTATGATCATACTGGCCGGAAAGCCCTTCCAGGATAAGACAGACCATAAAAACCTCCATGTGACCCTGTCGAATGCCTTCTCGGCATCCAACAGGGCCACTCCAACTGGGGAATTAGTGCTTTGGGACCAATCCAGTATAGAGATAATTCTTTTAACATGGTCCGTAGTATCCCTACGTTGAATAAAACCGTGTTGTCTGAGGGAGACCAATCCTGGCATCACCTCATTCAATCTGTTAGCAATTATTTTTGAATATATTTTGCTATCTGCGTTGAGCAGAGAAATTGGCCTATAGGATCCCAAATCAGTGTCCTTCTTCCCTTTTTTTCTAAAAACGACAATCGTTGCTTTAGACCAAGAGTCCGGTACAACACCCAGGAAAGCCTGCTGGCATACCTCAAGTAGTTCTTCCTTTAATGCATTCCTAAAAATTTGATAAAACTCTGATGGAATTTCGTCCGGGCCCATTGCCTTCCCCTTTGCTAGCCCTAGCAGGGCCAGTTCAACTTCCTCCCATGTTAGGGGAGCAACCAGGATCATTTTCTGTATATCTGTCAGTACCCCAGATACCAAATCATTCAAATATTCTTCTTCTCCATTTAATTGTACTTCTAATCCAGTTTCACTATATAAAGACTGATAAAACCCTTGAAATGCACCAAGAACCCCCTCCTTTGTATCCTGCATATTACCATCCAAATCAATAATCTTTGTAATTTCGTTATAGGCCGCCTTTTCCCTTAGTCTTTTCGCTAGAGTTCTACCAGATTTCTCACTGAGCTCATAAGCCTCTTCTTTATATTGTGCATACATTTCAGCTATATGATCTGCTACATTAGCATATGCCGCTGCCCTTTTGATAGTAAGATTGCATTGTGCCCCAGTTGCATCTTGCCCTGACCCAATCACAGCAGACAGTTCCCTTTCGGCCTTCATGACTAAATCAAAATCATTTTTATGTCTATCCCGTACCTTTTTCCATTTAAAATTAGAAAAACTCACCGTCTCCCCTCTAACAACAGATTTTAAAGCGTCCCATACAATTTTCACCTCAGCTGTTCCTCTATTAAATTCAAAAAATTCCCTAATGACTTTGGTCATAAATTGAAGATACTCATCGTCCATCAATAGCTTTCTTTCGAAAGACCAGGTTTGGTTCCCTTCTTTCAAAACAGATCCTAAAGAAATCTGCAAACTAATCGGGTTGTGATCCGAAACCAGTTTAGGATGTATCTCAATACTTGCATTCTCTAATAAAATAGGTGATACAAAAAAATAATCCAACCGAACAAATTTTTTATGAGGGGCAGAAAAAAAAGTAAATCCAGGATCACCAGGGTGTAATCTATTCCAGGCATCATAAAGACCGTGTTCTTGTATCAGGCCCTTCAGAGATTTGAATACTTGCCTCTTTCTACCTTTATAAATATTGCTGATCCTTATATCCATCTGAGCCTCAATATGAATACTAAAATCACCACATACAACTGTTGGTTGAGTCCATTGAGCACGCTCTTTGTTCAAATAAGTAAATAATTCGGCATCATCTAAATTTGGACCATATATGTTGAAGATAGTAAATCTGCTTTGATTGATGCTAATCTCGCTAATTGCCCAGCGTCCCCATTTATCTGATGTGGATTTTATGCAAACCCCAAGACCACGCTTTAGGAAAGTAGCTACACCCCTTTTTACCCCTGTCTGTTTTGAGCATACTAATAATTCCAGTCCCAAATTACTCAAGTACCCCCTATTAGCCCATGAAATATGCATTTCCTGCAAACATAATAAATCGACATTTAGCATTTGTATGATCCTAGCCAATACCCGCCTTTTCTTGGGATCATTGAGTCCACATATGTTCAAGGTACAAATCCTTAATTTCTTATCCATTTTTCTGGATGCAATAAACAAACATTAAAACATAACCATGAGCCAAAATAAGGGAAAATATATTTGCAAAGGTAACATCACTAAACATTGAACTTGTTCCACTTTTTCCTACAGTCACCTGTCTATTTCGGAACCATCTAACCATTGCCCCGCCTGTTGCTGATTTTTTCCACCCAGTGACCCTACACCCTACCCCCACCACCTTACACCCACCCATTAACCTACCCCTTGCCCACCCCCCACCCACCCTCCCCCTTCCCACCACATGAGGCCCAGGGGCTGTCAGTCCCTGTATTATATGGAATGCCTTGCCGCCCCCCCATCCCGGGGTGAACCAGAGAGAAAACAAACAAATATACATCTCTATCTTGTGAGACTCCCAAAAAAAAAAGGCTAACTGCCACAGCGTCAACAATTATTATCTTCTCCAGTAATTCCATTTGTCAATAGAGCATACTACAAATTACAGAGAGTCTCAGAAAAAAAAATCTGCTTTTGCCCTGCACAGTAACTTTAAGCTTGGCCGGATACTGTAAAAAGGCTGTAGCCCCTTTATTCTGAAAACCAGAAATAAGCTGACGGAGATGCCATCGTTTAGATACTGTAGCCTGGCAAAAGTCAGGCCTGACAAAGAAGCTACAGCCTTTGGTAACACCCTTCTTATCAGGTCTAGCAAGTGAAAATATATCCTCCCTTGCTAAGAAATTTTTAAAGCAGACTAGGATTGCTCTCGGACGTTCCTCTTCCC
This sequence comes from Lissotriton helveticus, assembly GCF_964261635.1. Classification (NCBI taxonomy): domain Eukaryota; kingdom Metazoa; phylum Chordata; class Amphibia; order Caudata; family Salamandridae; genus Lissotriton; species Lissotriton helveticus. The sequence goes on from NC_136069.1 coordinate 1,136,992,319, forward strand.
CCTGCCGAGGCTTTCTTACAAAGAAAGGAAACCTATGGGCTCTTTGAATTTCTCTTGACCAGTCCCAAGAGGTCAGTTCTGGAAAAGCTTCAGATAGAAGATCGGCAATAAATTTCCGCACGTTGACCCCCTCCAATTTCTCCGGGATGCCAAGAAAGCGAAGATTGTTCCGACGTGTATAATTCTCCAGTTCGGATAGTTTGTGACCTGTGTCATCACGATGTGCTTTGATGGCTCCCAATTCAACTTTCTGGGTTGATACCTCATCCTCCAATACCGAGATCCTGGTCTCAGCCTCAGTCACTCTTGTCGTAGTATCAGAACAAATTTTAATCACCCGGGGCACAGCATTCTTGACTTTGCTACACGTTGCTTGGGTTCTTGCATTTTCAGCCTTTATTTCAGCTCTATGCTGCATCATTGTTTCAAAGATTGTGGCAAGAGTAATTTCTTGATTAACCCCCTGAGTTGAGTTCTCTTTGTTCAAGGTCACTCCATGCTGTGGGGGTGGATTTTCTAGTGATGCAGCTTCTGACGACATCATATTATCCCCTATATTTATTGCCTCTACGTGAACTCTTTTCCGCTGGGTCACTCTCTTCTTAACTCTCTTTACTGTAATAGTGCTCATGTTGGGGGAGGCTAAATCAGATGTTATTTCAACCTCAGAGCTACTGCCCTCATGTTCGTCATCCAGCCAGTCCTTACTAATATTAGTGTTCTCGTCTGAGGAGGGGTCAGAGAGAGAAAAAAAATTATCATACAGTTCCTCTGCCCCTTTAGGATCCTCTGAAGAAGTACCATCATTCAATACCAGAGAATCGATTACTGAAACCAAATTATCCAAGCTACCGGCAGCTGCATCTGTAGCTGTAGCTGCATCTGTAGAGACAAGAACTCCATCTCCCATAGTGCATTTCTGAGCCTCTAAAACTCCCACTGCCACAGGAGAATAAAGTTCTGAATGTCCTATACATTCTTCCCCCCCTTCTTCATTTGTTGCAACTAATGTTTTCTCTGTGTTAGAAACCTCTATTACCGCAGTCAGAGGGCTATCAGAAGTCTGTCGTGTAGCCCCTTTCCCCTTCTGCCGCTCAAACAACGCGGGTAACGTATTCTGACCCTGCTTAGCAGCTCGGGGAATAGGCTTATCCGCCATATCATCCGCTTTTCTTGCCTTATGTGAAGTGAGTGTAGCGGGTTGTTGTTTGCTACACTCACCTCCGCCCCCGCCTCTCGCCTCGCCTCTCGCATCAGCAGATGTCCCTGCAACAAAGTTTCCAGGCTGCTCGTCGATACTAACGCTTACCGCGTTTGAAGCGCTCTCAGCGGCTAGTAGCTCTTTCCCCTTCCCGCTGCGTGTAGCAGCTTTTGGCGACATCTTCTTCTTCCTCACACGGGAGCCTCCGCAACCACGTACCACACCGAACAAACGGCACGGGAAAAGAAATGGAAGCCGCCAGACCGACAGTCCCCGACAGATGAACAATCCCAGCGTCATCCAGCCGTGCCCCGCCGTGCTCCAACCGAGATGGCCACAATGTACGGAGGTCAGTGTGGGCGTTCGGTCAAGTGCTGCGTTCTTTAGGCGCCGCGCTGCGAGAACCTTCAAATGTTAATTACTCCGTTTTTCTTTTCCTTGCGTGTTTCTGATTTCTGGAGCCAAAACGCTATCTTTTCTCTGTCCACCTTCGGGAGTGCGGAATGAGCTGCTCATGCAGCTCTCTCCACGGCCGCCATCTTGCCTGCCTGAAAGCGTAAAACTTGATGTCTTAAATTGTTTTCTTCTGTACTTTTCGGAACAGCACATGTAGAATACTGCTCAATGAAATTCATCACTTTCTCATCTGAATCTGTTCCAAATTTTGGAGCATCTTTAATCCATAGCAGCATATGAATGTGAGGAGCACCTCTTGCTTGATACTCCTTTCTATAAAAGAAATCCAACACCTCTCCAAGCGGAGGATTTTTTTTGTTTGTAATGAAAGACATCAAAGCTTCAAACCTATGATTGAAATATCTACATACATTAACTGGATCCAAAGAGCACAGTTCTCCAGGTGTCTTGTATTCAATATTTTCAATGTTTTTATTTGCCTCTCGTAGAAATTCAAGTAAGTCTTCCCAAGCATACTCAGCACAGCTAAGAGTGAGGAACCATGTAGGAGTTCCCAAGTTTCTTAGCATACATTTCAATTCCCCATGACAACGGTACCAATACTCGTTAGTACCACACTGACATGCCATGAGATTAATTAGCTGAGATTCCAAAACACTGTCTTTCTTTTTCACTTTATCCATAAAGTCCCTTGCCGAAACATTTTGTAGATGTGCTCCACTTTTCAGTATATGGTTTACTGCATAAGAAAGCCCAGACAAGTCACTCTCAAACAGTAGATGGAACAAATATGGAATGCATTGACGAAACCTTGGATCTTCTACATATAATCTTGAAGTCCGATATTCAGATGCAGGAATTTGAACAGGTCGGTCGTCATATTGTCCACCTTCACCTGTTGGGAATAACTGTGGAAAACAACGAGCTTCCAAACTTTCTTCCATTACACTAATGGGACTTCCTTTAGCTTCTTTCATTTGAAACAAATCAATAGCATTCCCTATTACTTCTTTGGAATGCAATGGATGAACACTATAATGTTCATAAATATCTTCACTTCTAGAGACATCAACTTTTTCAATTTGCCCAGCTGAGAAATCAGTGTCGTCTTCTACAGTTGTTTCCTCTTCTTCCACATACACATTTTTATACTACTGATTATTTTTTATCAGATACAACGTTGCCTTCTTGACTTTCCTAACATCCACTAATTCTTGCCTGATTTTCTTACTCTTTGTTGGAACACCATTAACTAGAATAACCAGAGGTTCCTCTTCCACTTTTTCGACACCAATTGTATCAATAATTTTCTTAAAATCTAGAGGCAAATAAACAACTCTTCCCTTTAATCCATTCTGTAAATCTGAAGGAGGCATTTTTCCTGTCTTAGGCTCCATGCATACAATAGCCTGAAAAGGATGCGCACATTGAAACAGAATAGACTCCTACGTATTTAAATCCATCAATTCAGAAGGAATGTCTACCAACTCCAGATTATTATGAACAGCTCTAGCAGGCATTCTGTTTTCATTTAATTTATTATAACAATATTTACAAAAACGTTGATCAGAACCCAAACCAAAACAATTTTCTACCAACAAATAAGTTGCAAAATCCTTCCACTCATTATTTATCTATTCACTTTTTACATATAAATCAACTAATCTAGTTTGATGCTTATAATGAGTTCGTCGACAACACACACAAGTAAAATTAGGCCTTTCACTTGAATTGACCTTAAACTTTGTAATTTCATGTTCAAATTTTTGTGTACTTGAAATCTCTACATTCTCTTCTATATAACTTTCTATTGCTGTATCAATTTCTGCACTGTCCTCTTTTTCACCAAAGTAACAAAACTCAATTTCTTCACAAATGTTTTCCACATCTAATTCAGTTCCATGCAAAAGAGCACTGTTTAACTGTTTTAGTTTAAGTGCTGGACTTTTTGCATTATACAACCTTCTCACTAATTTCCTCACTTTATTATGATGCACTGCTAACATCCTAAAATGGTGAAAAACACTCTGACATACTTTTCTTGAAAGACAAGCCAGTGAATGCCCTTGCAAACCTGTTTTTTCTCTCACTCTACAAGGATCTAACTCTTGTAAAATTTAAATTTTTTGTTTTACACTTTTCTTAGTATATATCCGTAAGAAACTGCGAAACAAATCAATTGAATCCTGTCGCACACTACAAATACTACTACAATTCCAAATATACACTGGAGCCTTAGGACATCTCCCTAAAACTTCATCAGCTAACACCTCTTCTGTATTCCTAGGCACAATCTTTTCTTTTTTAACCGGACAACCGTCCTTCACCTCATATGCTCGACCACTGGTGTAAACTGCATGCACCAAACCATTATCCTGAAAGTAACTTTCTTCATTAAAAAATGGCTCACAACTTGAACTATGCTTCTATTCTCCAGAAAAAACATCACAAAAAATAGTCTGATTAATTAATCTCTTCCACTTACATTTTGATTTGAACACATTGATTACTTTATCTAGTGTACGAATTCTATTCATTATTAAACTAAACAATTTATTTTTCACTTTAAATGCTACATCCACAATCTTAACTATGTTTTTTTTTCTTGTAAAAAGCGGTCTTTTTTGATACCTTTTCACTTTTTTTTATAAATTGGATATAATTCTGTTATAAAACATTCGTCTACGAATTTCAATAAATTGATTTCTTCGTTTATTGCCATAGACAATATCATCTCCTTCTAGAGATCTAACATTTTTGGAGGGACAAACTTTCTTTTTTGTAATTAAAGGTGTCTTACTTTTGTTTGAAGTCACATGTGGAGAAGCGTGGCTCAGTGGTTAGAGGCGGCAGACCCGGAAGCTGAGATCGGCCGTGGACCAGGGTTCGATTCCCCGCCTCGGCGGGTCTTGGGCTCAAAAATTCCACAGACTCGACAATTCTCGCTCCGGTGCCTACTCGACTCACGGGGTCACACTCTGCGACTCTGGGCAATAGCTTGCTTAATCTCCACTACGGCCCCTCGCGGCGTGATGCCTGGCTTTCACCTTGTGGATACCCTGCCGGGGTATCTCACAGGGGAATACCAGGACGGGTTCCCTAAGCAAGCGCCTTGATACCTTCGGGTGATACGTGCGCTATATAAGTCGCAATACAATACAATACAATGTTTTATTTTTTGACATTTCAATAAGTTCCTGAGAACATTTTTAGTTTGCTTACCAGGAGCATTATTTTTTTTCACTGAAGATTTTGTTTTAGATGAGTTGTATTTTTCTTTCCTTAGACCTTAAACCCTTTTTATATTGTTTTTCACGTCTTTGTTTAGACGGCATATTGTTTTTCCTTTGTAGAGATGATTATAATCTGTGATAAAGAAAAAATAACATACTATAGACCACTACAAACATATTACATAGCAATTACAATAAGTAAACAATATAAACACTAGTATACAACAAAAGGCTGATTTACATTACATGTGCTTTGCTTTGTGTCAAAACTGATTTACTATGTAAAAAGTTTTCTGGTGAAATGTCTGGCTTAAAAAAAGATGTTGTCAAAGATCACACTGAGTTTCTGTGTGAAATAAGGAATTACATTTTCACATTTTTCAATAATGTCACCTGTGCCTTCGAACAGTTTGTCTCTTTTAGCTTAAAAGGTACTCTGTGTCTGTATCTCATGTCACTATGCATGTGCATAATCTCTCTTTTAATGTGAGTCATTTCTCTCTTTGTATGTCTGTCATTACATGTGTGTCATGAGCCTAAGATCACACTGTGAGTGAAACTTGATTCACCCATCAGTGTGATCTTAGGCAGAGACACACATACTGTTTGCAGAGACAGATATGGTAGATTATATGTAACATTCTGATCATGTGCCGAAGATCACACTGTGAGTGAAGCTTGATTCACCCATCAGTGTGATCTTAGGCAGAGACACACATACTGTTTGCAGAGACAGATATGGTAGATTATATGTAACATTCTGATCATGTGCCGAAGATCACACTGTGAGTGAAGCTTGATTCACCCATCAGTGTGATCTTAGGCAGAGACACACATATTGTTTGCAGAGATAGACATGGTAGATTATATGTAACATTCTGATCATGTGCGAAAGATCACACTGTGAGTGAAGCTTGATTCACCCATCAGTGTGTTCCTAGGCAGAGGCACACATACTGTTTGCAGAGACAGACATGGTAGATTATATGTAACATTCTGATCATGTGCCTAAGATCACACTGTGAGTGAAGCTTCATTCACCCATCAGTGTGATCTTAGGCAGAGGCACACATACTGTTTGCAGAGACAGACATGGTAGATTATATGTAACATTCTGATCATGTGCCTAGATCACACTGTGAGTGAAGCTTCATTCACCTATCAGTGTGATCTTAGGCAGAGGCACACATACTGTTTGCAGAGACAGACATGGTAGATTATATGTAACATTCTGATCATGTGCCTAAGATCACACTGTGAGTGAAGCTTGATTCACCCATCAGTGTGATCTTAGGCAGAGGCACACATACTGTTTGCAGAGACAGACATGGTAGATTATATGTAACATTCTGATCATGTGCCTAAGATCACACTGTGAGTGAAGCTTGATTCACCCATCAGTGTGATCTTAGGCAGAGGCACACATACTGTTTGCAGAGACAGACATGGTAGATTATATGTAACATTCTGATCATGTGCCTAGATCACACTGTGAGTGAAACTTCATTCACCCATCAGTGTGATCTTAGGCAGAGGCACACATACTGTTTGCAGAGACAGACATGGTAGATTAAATGTAACATTCTGATCATGTGCCTAAGATCACACAGTGAGTGAAGCTTGATTCACCCATCAGTGTGATCTTAGGCAGAGACACACATACTGTTTGCAGAGACAGGCATGGTAGATTATATGTAACATTCTGATCATGTGCCTAAGATCACACTGTGAGTGAAGCTTGATTCACCCATCAGTGTGATCTTAGGCAGAGGCACACATACTGTTTGCAGAGACAGACATGGTAGATTATATGTAACATTCTGATCATGTGTCTAGATCACACTGTGAGTGAAGCTTGATTCACCCATCAGTGTGATCTTAGGCAGAGGCACACATACTGTTTGCAGAGACAGACATGGTAGATTATATGTAACATTCTGATCATGTGCCTAAGATCACACTGTGAGTGAAGCTTGATTTACCCATCAGTGTGATCTTAGGCAGAGGCACACATACTGTTTGCAGAGACAGACATGGTAGATTATATGTAACATTCTGATCATGTGCCTAAGATCACACTGTGAGTGAAGCTTGATTCACCCATCAGTGTAATCTTGGGCAGAGACACACATACTGTTTGCAGAGACAGACATGGTAGATTATATGTAACATTCTGATCATGTGCCTAAGATCACACTGTGAGTGAAGCTTGATTCACCCATCAGTGTGATCTTAGGCAGAGACACACATATTGTTTGCAGAGACAGACATGGAAGATTATATGTAACATTCTGATCATGTGCCTAAGATCACACTGTGAGTGAAGCTTCATTCACCCATCAGTGTGATCTTAGGCAGAGACACACATACTGTTTGCAGAGACAGGCATGGTAGATTATATGTAACATTCTGATCATGTGCCTAAGATCACTCTGTGGGTGAAGCTTGATTCACCCAAAAGTGTGATCTCAGGCAGAGACACACATACTGTTTGCAGAGACAGACATGGTAGATTATATGTAACATTCTGATCATGTGCCTAAGATCACACTGTGAGTGAAGCTTGATTCGCCCTTCAGTGTGATCTTAGGCAGAGACACACATACTGTTTGCAGAGACAGACATGGTAGATTATATGTAACATTCTGATCATGTGCCTAAGATCACACTGTGAGTGAAGCTTGATTCGCCCTTCAGTGTGATCTTAGGCAGAGACACACATACTGTTTGCAGAGACAGACATGGTAGATTATATGTAACATTCTGATCATGTGCCTAAGATCACCCTGTGAGTGAAGCTTGATTCACCCATCAGTGTGATCTTAGGCAGAGACACACATACTGTTTGCAGAGACAGTCATGGTAGATTATATGTAACATTCTGATCATGTGCCTAAGATCACACTGTGAGTGAAGCTTGATTCACCCATCAGTGTGATCTTAGGCAGAGACACACATACTGTTTGCAGAGACAGACATGGTAGATTATATGCAACATTCTGATCATGTGCCTAAGATCACACTGTGAGTGAAGCTTGATTCACCCATCAGTGTGATCTTAGGCAGAGACACACATACTGTTTGCAGAGACAGACATGGTAGATTATATGCAACATTCTGATCACGTGCCTAAGATCACACTGTGAGTGAAGCTTGATTCACCCATCAGTGTGATCTTAGGCAGAGACACACATACTGTTTGCAGAGACAGATATGGTAGATTATATGTAACATTCTGATCACGTGCCTAAGATCACACTGTGAGTGAAGCTTGATTCACCCATCAGTGTGATCTTAGGCAGGGACACATATACTGTTTGCAGAGACAGACATGGTAGATTATATGTAACATTCTGATCACGTGCCTAAGATCACACTGTGAGTGAAGCTTGATTCACCCATCAGTGTGATCTTAGGCAGGGACTCACATACTGTTTGCAGAGACAGACATGGTAGATGATATGTAACATTCTGATCATGTGCCTAAGATCACACTGTGAGTGAAGCTTGATTCACCCACCAGTGTGATCTTAGGCAGAGACACACATACTGTTTGCAGAGACAGACATGGTAGATGATATGTAACATTCTGATCATGTGCCTATGATCACACTGTGAGTGAAGCTTGATTCACCCACCAGTGTGATCTTAGGCAGAGACACACATACTGTTTGCAGAGACAGGCATGGTAGATTATATGTAACATTCTGATCATGTGCCTAAGATCACACTGTGAGTGAAGCTTGATTCACCGACCAGTGTGATCTTAGGCAGAGACACACATACTGTTTGCAGAGACAGGCATGGTAGATTATATGTAACATTCTGATCATGTGCCTAAGATCACACTGTGAGTGAAGCTTGATTCACCCATCAGTGTGATCTCAGGCAGAGACACACATACTGTTTGCAGAGACAGGCATGGTAGATTATATGTAACATTCAGATCATGTGCCTAGGATCACTCTGTGAGTGAAGCTTGATTCACCCATCAGTGTGATCTTAGGCAGAGACACACATACTGTTTGCAGAGACAGACATGGTAGATTATATGTAACGTTCTGATCACGTGCCTAAGATCACACTGTGAGTGAAGCTTGATTCACCCATCAGTGTGATCTTAGGCAGCGACTCACATATTGTTTGCAGAGACAGACATGGTAGATTATATGTAACATTCTGATCACGTGCCTAAGATCACACTGTGAGTGAAGCTTGATTCACCCACCAGTGTGATCTTAGGCAGAGACACACATACTGTTTGCAGAGACAGACATGGTAGATTATATGTAACATTCTGATCACGTGCCTAAGATCACACTGTGAGTGAAGCTTGATTCACCCACCAGTGTGATCTTAGGCAGAGACACACATACTGTTTGCAGAGACAGACATGGTAGATTATATGTGACATTCTGATCATGTGCCTAAGATCACACTGTGAGTGAAGCTTGATTCACCCACCAGTGTGATCTTAGGCAGAGACACACATACTGTTTGCAGAGACAGGCATGGTAGATTATATGTAACATTCTGATCATGTGCCTAAGATCACACTGTGAGCGAAGCTTGATTCACCCACCAGTGTGATCTTAGGCAGAGACACATATACTGTTTGCAGAGACAGGCATGGTAGATTATATGTAACATTCTGATCATGTGCCTAAGATCACACTGTAAGTGAAGCTTGATTCACCCATCAGTGTGATCTCAGGCAGAGACACACATACTGTTTGCAGAGACAGGCATGGTAGATTATATGTAACATTCTGATCACGTGCCTAAGATCACACTGTGAGCGAAGCTTGATTCACCCATCAGTGTGATCTTAGGCAGAGACACACATACTGTTTGCAGAGACAGACATGGTAGATTATATGTAACATTCTGATCACGTGCCTAAGATCACACTGTGAGTGGAGCTTGATTCACCCATCAGTGTGATCTTAGGCAGAGACACACATACTGTTTGCAGAGACAGACATGGTAGAATATATGTAACATTCTGGTCACGTGCCTAAGATCACACTGTGAGTGAAGCTTGATTCACCCATCAGTGTGATCTTAGGCAGAGACACACATACTGTTTGCAGAGACAGACATGGTAGATAATATGTAACATTCTGGTCCCGTGCCTAAGATCACACTGTGAGTGAAGCTTGATTCACCCATCAGTGTGATCTTAGGCAGAGACACACATACTGTTTGCAGAGACAGACATGGTAGATTATATGTAACATTCTGATCACGTGCCTAAGATCACACTGTGAGTGAAGCTTGATTCACCCATCAGTGTGATCTTAGCAGAGACACACATACTGTTTGCAGGGACAGACATGGTAGATTATATGTAACATTCTGATCACGTGCCTAAGATCACACTGTGAGTGAAGCTTGATTCTCCCACCAGTGTGATCTTAAGCAGGGACACACATACTGTTTGCAGAGACAGACATGGTAGATTATATGTAACATTCAGATCATGTGCCTAAGATCACACTGTGAGTGAAGCTTGATTCACCCACCAGTGTGATCTTAGGCAGAGACACACATACTGTTTGCAGAGACAGACATGGTAGATTATATGTAACATTCTGATCATGTGCCTAAGATAACACTGTGAGCGAAGCTTGATTCACCCATCAGTGTGATCTTAGGCAGAGACACACATACTGTTTGCAGAGACAGATATGGTAGATTGTATGCAACATTCTGATCACGTGCCTAAGATCACACTGTGAGTGAAGCTTGATTCACCCATCAGTGTGATCTTAGGCGAAGACACACATACTGTTTGCAGAGACAGACATGGTAGATTATATGTAACATTCTGATCACGTGCCTAAGATCACACTGTGAGTGAAGCTTGATTCACCCATCAGTGTGATCTTAGGCAGAGACACACATACTGTTTGCAGAGACAGACATGGTAGATTATATGTAACATTCTGATCATGTGCCTAAGATCACACTGTGAGTGAAGCTTGATTCACCCATCAGTGTGATCTTAGGCAGATACACACATATGGTTTTCAGAGACAGACATGGTAGATTATATGTATCTTTCTGATCATGTGCCTTAGATCTCACTGTGAGTGAAGCTTGATTCACCCATCAGTGTGATTTTAGGTAGAGACACATATACTGTTTGCAGAGACAGACATGGTAGATTATATGTAACATTCTGATCATGTGCCTAAGATCACACTGTGAATGAAGCTTGATTCACCCATCAGTGTGATCTTAGGCACATGACAAGGATGTTACATGTAATATACCATGTCTTTAAAAAAATATGTACTTCCATATTTTGAAAGACACCAACTAAGCATACCTTTTTACCAGACAACATTTTCTATATTAAATTGTTTTTCACACAAAGCGCAGCCCTTTTAAATGACCACTACAAAGCAAAGCAGAAACCTAACTCATTTCAAAAATAAATTTCCAATATGCACTATACAATTTTTAAACAGCATTACAAAAAAACATAACACACAATGCAAGAATAAATAAACACAATATGCTTCTTAATCTTTCCTATACAGAGGTGTATCTTCATTAAATTCATCATATATCAGATAACACACAGGCACAGAGTAAAGTGAGACACAAGCAAAGAATACTCTTTAAGCTAATTGAGGCAAACTGTTACAAGGCACAGGTGACATTATTGAAAAATGTGAAAATGTTTTCTCCTATTTCAAACAGAAAGTCAGTGTGATGCTTCACCAAAATTTAAAAAGCAGACTTTTTTTCCAGAAAATATTTTCCATACTAAATCGTTTTTGACATAAAGCACAGCTCATTTAAATGACCACTACAGAAACAAAGCAGAAACCTAACTCATTTTCAAAATACATTTCCAATATGCACCATTCTATTTTTAAAAAACATGACACAAAATTCAAGAATAATGAAGCACAATATGCTTCTTAATCTTCCCCATAGTGCATACAGCACTCTATCTTTTTTAAAAGAATCATTACTCACCTTTAGAAAATGCTTTGGTAGATGTACAACAGTGTCAGTCACACTCAACAGATTTTCTTAAGCAGAATCTCTAAATAATGCATCTTTCACTGGAGCCTCAGAATAATGGCACAGATTCTTTCTCCTTTCAGACACATATTCTTGTACATAACCAATCAAAATTCTTCCCACACAAATTCAAAACCAAACTGCAGATTTTAATTGGTTGTACATTTGAACACTTTGAAACTCACATAACATTCACCCATCCCCTCAGTGCTCATTCACCCTGTTACCATGGTAACTCCCTCCTAACCCAGCACACAGTTCAGACGTTCATCATACTATGTTGCAAAAGAATCCAGCAAGGGTGTTTGACCTCTCAGTGTACTAGCTAATCAAGTGCAATGTTTCTTTAAATGACTTTATTCTCAACCATTGAAATGACTTCTTTCCAAAAAAAAAGCATGCACCCTAATTTTCAGTGGAGATTTTTAAGAAAGCACCAATCATTTCTGGTTTTTCAAGTGCACTGAATCTCAACCACTTTTTATCATAATCAAACTGCCATTTCTTTTCCACAACTCATCTGAATACAAGCACATCTACCTTCAAGATGCCAAAAGTCTGGTTTGTGAGTCATAGCTATGTCTTCTGGAGTGAAAAATGTGCAAGCAACAGAAGTATTTACAACCTTGATTTACCAAATGTGGACATTGTGTGGATTGGACAGAGAGGATTAAGAAGTCACCAATTTATACCATTGATAAAATCCTTTATGCATCTTCCACACCCTGACCTTATAATTGTGCACTGTGGTGGAAATGACCTAGGCACTTTGACTGGGGTAGGCCTGGAAATGCTTTTAAAGGACATCTTTGGGCAATTGATGTCACTTTTTCCAAAAACTGCCTTGGTATTTTCTAATATATGCCAAAGGCAAAAATGGAACTAGTCCAACCAATTTTGTCCACAGATTGAGAAAGCAAGGAAACATGTAAATACATCTGTTTCTGCTTTCCTCAGAGACTATGGTATGGGTTCCATTTACCACAACAACTTGCATTACAACATGCAAGGCATCTATAGGAGTGATGGTGTACATTTTACAGATGAGGGGAATAGAGATTTCCACTCGAATTTGAGACTCTGCATTGGTACCTACTTGTAGGTACAAAAAACACCCACATAACACAACAGCTCTTTTCAGAGCTACCCTACTTCTAAGCGCTCAAATTAATTGCTTTACTCTATTTTCTTGCACTATTTCCCCCCGTTGTGCGCGTAACGGAGAGCGCACCTGGGAACGCACCCATCGCTTACCCTGCGAAAATAAAAAATAAAAATCGTTTTTTTGCCCTTCAGGGTCCTTCTAGGCCCCCCTCAAAAAACCCAGGGGGTCAGGGGGTGTCTACCCTGCCCCCTTTTAATTATTTCCCCCCTTTTTTTTCACCTCTTGTGTCTCGATTCTACCTAGACAGAAGATGGCGGACTCTCCGGACTGTTTAGAATGTTGACAGACATCCGACAGCCAATCAGCTTTCCGCTTGCGCACTCCCGTAGCGCGCCGGGTGCGCTCCCCTGTACGCGTACCGGTGAGCGCTCGGAGCGCGCCTATAGACATACATGTGTTTTTGAAGTTAAATTTTAAAAAAAACACTGGAGCAATTTTCACCAAATATAGCAAAGGCACATCTGCGTACCAGTCCCTACAATTTTGCAAAGTTTTGTGTAATTCCGTTCAGCGGTTCGGGCTGTAGACTTGTCAGAACGTCCTATGGAAATTAACATGCAGAAAACACGTTTTGGGACCCCCCTTTTTTCTCAGCCCCCACTTCACGAATCCCCCCGAAACTTTCAGGGAAGGAGCAGAGCGGAGCTGGCCAAAATGTTGGAAAATTACACGCAAATTCCTCAACAGGCGCCAGAGGTATTCCCAATAGAATGTTGCAGATTTCCTATGGTAGCTAGGTCCTAACTATAACTACCTACTGGCGACCGCCAGTAGGTAATATATATATTACCTACTGGCGGTCGCCAGTAGGTAGTTATAGTTAGGACCTAGTTTCCATAGGAAATCCGCAACATTCTATTGGGAATAACTCTGGCGCCGGTTGAGGAATTTGTGTGTAATTTTCCAAAATTTTGGCCAGCTCCGCTCCGCTCCTTCCCTGAAAGTCTCGGGTAGATTCGTCAAGCGGGGGCCGAGAAAAAAGGGGGTCCCAAAACGTGTTTTCCCCATGTTCATTTCCATAGGACCTTTAGACACGGCTACAGCACCAACCGCTGAATGGAATTACACCAAACTTGGCAAAATGGTAGAGTCTGGTACGCAGATCACGCTTTTGGTTAAGTTGTGTAAATCCCTCCAGTAGTGCCTGAGAAAATTAAAGTTGAAATCAATATATATCTATAAGCGCGCACCGTGAGCGAACCTTGCCGTGCACGAGCTTCATGCTGATTGACTGCCACTGTCTGTCAACACTCCAAAACAGAAATGGATGGCAGTCATCTTGTGCCTCAGTAGACTGAGGCACAAGAAAGCATAAAAAAGTGTAGAACTTAAAAATGGGGCAGGGTAAAAGCACCCTGACCCCCTAGGCCTGCTCAGGGAGTCCCACAGGGACCCCCAAGGCAAAAAAAAAAAAAAAGAAAAATCGCGGGGTGCCCGCACCCCATGATTTTCCCAAAAAAAATAATATTTTTTTTTGCCTTGGGGGTCCTTGTGGGAACCCCTGAGCAGGCCTAGGGGGTCAGGGTGCTTCTACCCTGCCCCCTTTTTGAGTTCTAAAACTTCGAGCACAAACTGCATGCTCATTGGCTTTCAACACTTCAAACTAGGAAGTGTTGGCAGCCATCTTGTGCTCGGTAGACCGAGGCACAAGAAAGCAGAAAACAAAACGTGTAGAACACAAAAAGGGGGCAGGGTAGAAGCACCCTGACCCCCTAGGCATGCTCATGGGGTCCCACAAGGACCCCCAAGGCCAAAAATGTTTTTTTTTTTAAAACCCGGTATGTTTATTTAAAAATTACCCCCCAGGGGGACCAAATTGTGGGGGCATAGTGAATAAAGAAGTGTGGGGGGTGCCCAATCCCCCCCCAACACTGCCCCGGGGACCGCCACCCTCCGAGGCAAAGCAACGCAGCCCTCTGGCGCATACTGGAGGCTCCTGGTGGGCTAGTTGCCTCCCAGGGACGCCCAGTATGCAAGGGGAATTAGTTCCCCCTCTGCAAACGCTCCTGTGTGCTGCGCTGCAGAGAGGTGTAAAAAAGGGTGTGGACTCATTACACCTCTCTGCAATGCAGCCCCCTGGGGAATACTGGGGGTTCCTGGTGGGCTAGTTGGCCCCCAGGGACCCCCAGTATGCAAGGGGAATTAGTTCCCCCTCTGCAAACGCGTCAGGGGGCTGCCTTGCAGAGAGGTGTACAAACATTTTTTTATCAATTTCTATTAAAAATATGTACTGTAATTTAAAAACTAATATATATAAAAATAAAAAAATTATAATAATATAGTAAATCAGTATAAAAATATAACAATTATTACATTAAAAAATTTTCATTTACAAAACCATTGAAATTCACTGAAAAAACCATAGGTTACTGCCACGTTGAAATGACTGAGGGAAGGAAGGGACTGAGGGAAAGAGTGAGAAAAGGGGAGTATGGTGAGTGACAAAAGAGGAGTTGAAGAGTAACTGAAAGAAGGGAACTAAGGGTAGGGGAGTGAGTTAAGGGGACTGAACAACTAAAGGAAGGACAATAAAGAAATGAGAAAAAAACTACTTTCAGTGTTTTGATGTTGTATTTAAATTCATAATAAAAAAAAGAATTTTACACATATTTTATTTAGGGGTTAGCATTTAAAAAACCTTGTAAATTCACAAAAAAAACCATAGGTTTTACACACGTTATAGTTAGGAATTAGCATTTAAAAAACCTTGCAAATTCACTGACAAAACCATAGGTTTTACACACGTTATAGTTAGGAATTAGCATTTAAAAAAACCTAGCAAATTCATTGAAAAAAACATAGGTTTTTTATCAGTTATAGTTAGCTGGACAATTTACTCATACAAAACCATTGAAATTCCCACGTTATAGTTAGTTGTACTCACTATAACTGACGCAAAACAATGGAGAAACTAATTCCACTTACAACAATCTATTCAGAAATTGAAAAATCTACATACACATTCGCACACTCACCAACATATCTATATAGTTACTCATACACATACTCAATCATCATAAATACTCATTCATCTATACATTTTGTTACAAAACGACACTCCTCCTTAGAGTTACTCACACACATACTCACACAAGCAAATAAATTATGAAACAACCATACACTTGCTTATACAGCTATACATACACCAATACTATTACTTCTACAGAAACATACACATACTTTTTTACTAAAACTATCTCTTATAAGAACAAAAAAGTATTTATACAGAAACTCTTACAATTTCTCACTCTCACACATACTTACCTATATGCATCAATTCTTACTTATAGTTATTTTAAAGCATATGTAGTTACTTATAAAGAAATGATTCTGACAGTCATTCACTCACTAACACACCTATACACACACTCATCCATCCATACAGTTGTGCACACATGCTGTCTTCAAAACATATGCAAACAATAAGGGACTCATTCAATCATATATGCACAAAGTAATACCTCCCACCAAACTTAACAGACACTCATACTAATACTCAAAAACTAACTAATAACCGATATAGACAATCATGTAGCTACTCACCAACCTAATACAATCAATTAAAAAACCCCATCCATTTAAACTCTAATTTAATCGTTTGTTCTTCCATCGATGTTTAGGTACACATATATAAAATATATATTTATTTTTTTATCAGAAAGATACACATTCACTGGATGATGCCATCAGTGATGTCATTTCAGATGTCATCAGTGATGTCATGAGTGATGTCACTGACTGTCACGAGTGATGTAATATGTGATGTCATTAGCAGTGCTTTGCGGGCGCGCCAGTTATAGTGAGTACAACTAACTATAACGTGGGAATTTCAATGGTTTTGTATGAGTAAATTGTCCAGATAACTATAACTGATAAAAAAAACCTATGGTTTTTTCAATGAATTTGCTAGGTTTTTTAAATGCTAATTCCTAACTATAACGTGTGTAAAACCTATGGTTTTTTCAGTGAATATATATATATATATTCACTGAAAAAACCATAGGTTATACACCATATATAGTTAGGAATTAGCATTTAAAAAAACCTTATTTTACTCACACAAAACCATTGAAATTCCATATATAGTTAGTTGTACTAACTATATATTGCGCACCCGCAATCCACTGCTGATCATGTCACATATTACATCATTCATGACATGGTCAGTGACATCACTGATGACATCACTGATGACATCTCAAATGACATCACTGATGACATCACTGATGACATCTCAAATGACATCACTGATGACATCACTGATGACATCTCATTTGACATTACTGATCACATCACTGATGACATCATTCATGTGATAATACGATATAAAATCGTTCAAAAAATACAAAAAAAACAAAAAATAAAAAAAAATTAAAAAAAATATAAAACAACAAAAATATATAAAAAAAAAGTTCTTTTCAGAACTACCTCCCCTTTCAAAAAAAATTGCTAGAATGTTTAGCACTCTGGCAAGCTCTATTTCTTTTGGTTCGCTTCCGGGTTAGCTTCCCGGTACGCGGACCGGGAGCTAACCAAAAAATGTAAAAGAGTAAGTATAAGGAAAGTAAACAGAGAGTGATGTTAAAAGAAAGAAAGCTATAGGGAGTAAAGAAGAGATACTGTTTAATAGATCTATTTACCGAAGAAAAGACGGAAGAGGGTATAATTGTGAAAAACAAAATAGATAAGGAAGTGAAAGAAAAAAAAAGAAAGTATAACATTAACAAAGAAGAGTTTCTTGGAGAATGTGAGTGAATGTTCAAAATAAGATTAAAACATGGGGAATAACAGAGAAAAAATAGAAAACAGAAAACAAAAAATAACAGAAAAAGATTAATTGAAACAGCAAAGAAATGTAAGTAACATAGAGCCATATCATCAACATAGGCAATAAAAGTTTTGCAGCTTTTATTGGCAGAAATGTGTCGCTAAAGCCGCTTTTGCGGCAGAAAACTGCCACTAAAACCACTTTTGCACCAGTTTTCTGCCAATAAAAACAGCAATAATTTTATTGGCTGTGTTCATAATATGCCCCTTAGTGTGCTTCAACTACACAGAGAAAGCATTATGAACAAATAGTGATAGAGTGATCAGTCAAAGACACTAAGAGTAATAGAGACGGAGTGAGTGAACAAGAGTGAGGAACTATGAGAAGAGAGGGACTGAGAAAAAGAGTGGAAGGAGTTGAGTAAGTAGGTAATAGAGAAAGGAATGAGGGAAGTAGCAAAGGCAGGAAACTCAGGGTTAAAGAAATGAAGCAGTGGAACTAATAGAAGTTAAATGTGATAGAAATGTAACGAAAAGAGTACAAAACATTTACCTTATAATTGTCGTTAAATTACTCACTTTTTGTTTTTATACTTTCAATCTGTGAAAGAGAGAACAAACATTTGAAAAATATTAAAACATGTATTTAAAAATTACAAAAGACAAGGGAAAAGATTGAAGGACAAACAGTTTTTCAACAACTTTGACACTTACAGAAGCTTCTGCTTCTCCAGGCCCCCTACAAAGTCCTAAAGATATACATTTTAAACTAACAGTATCTTGATGCAGATGAAGTGAGGCCTATCTTAAAACATGGTGCATCTTTTGCATTGCTGTTGTCTCAGAAAAGTGTCGCAAGACACTAAAATTTTAAATGATTGCTTCAGGATGCCAATAAGATGTGTCCTATCCAGAGGTTTGTTTGAGGTGAGGCCTACTCAGGGTTGCAGATGAAATTTCGAGTTGTTGAAGAGAATAGAGGACATAATACATGTGAAGGTCTACCAATGAAGTGAGTCATGTCCACTGCACTCTTGAACAAAGTCCAAACCTCCTATGTTTCCCTGGACAGACCTAAACTTGATCTGCACAATGTGATTCGTAATGATAGGAAACACAGGTGATGTAATTGAAATACGTGCAATTTCTTTTGCTCATTTCACAATCACATCACTTGTGTTTCCTTTGCTTAGGTATCTCATTGTGCAGATGTAGTCCAGCATATGAATGAGTACGCAGAAGTGCAGCACTGCATGCAACGACTTTGACACTTACAGAAGCCTCACCTTCTCCATGCCTCCTACACAGTTCTACATATACATCATAAATGCAAACAGTACAGAATTAATTATACATGTTAAATGGTTTATTTTTGCTGTTCTCAGAATGTATCAAAATTCACTAAAAACAGTGACTTGAAGGTATTCATCATATAACAGCGGGGAAAAAAAAACACAATCAAAATGATTGTGTTTAAAAAACCCATACAACATAAGTAATCAGAATTCAGAACTCCTTAAAGTTAACTTACTTTCCATGACGTCAAAGGATGTCCTATGAACAGCTTACACTCTGTTGTGCTGTTATTACTTTCAGCCCGCCACTTTCTGAAAGAAAACCTCCATCGTTTTTAAAAACATGTTACATACAATAAATGACTTCTTGCTCTCTACCACAAGTTTCCACAAAGCCAAATCTTGTCAGAGCCATTTATAACTCTTAGATTTCTTGTAAGCCAATCCCGTCATTTGGCATTTCTGCAACTTTCAGAATTAAAATGTTGAAGATCATTTTCACAATCCTGGAATAGTAATATCTTCCCCTTCTTGCTCAGTCATGTTCTACATTTCCTATGACACTGATACTGCTTACTATGAAGCAGACTTACACTACCTCTATGACTACTACAATTATTTAATTCTCTACATCTCGTTTAATCACAAAGCAATGTAAAACAGTAGACAGCATTGCAGACTTACATTCCCTCTACTCTATGTTTTGATTGGCTGCTTCAATTAGCTTATAAAAAGAAATAGTTTTTCTGAACTCATTCAAAGTGCACTTATTTCTCCATGACGTCCAGTTATGTCTCTGAACTACACTTATCCTCAAGGCCAAATCGTGTAGGAGCCATTAGAACTTCTTGAAATTCCACAGAGCACATCCCGAGATTCTTTCCCTAAAATTTTGGTTTTAAAAACACCAGGTAAGAGTTTTTAAGGTCATACGGCAATTTTTTTTTGAAAATTAAAACAGAATCATTGCAAAATGACCAGCCATTTCTAGACTTTAAATAAGCTGTGTAATGTCCTGATGTTATTGAAGGACCGTCATGATATATAATTGCTGCAGTTACAAAAGTCCTTCCTGATATTGGCAACTGCGAAGCCACAACATTTTTAATTAAAGTTGTCAATTTTGTTCCATCAGGCCTACATCGTTGGAACATTAAAATGACATACTGGCCATATGTTCGTATAAATAATGTGGACATCATTTCAGATTTACATTGGCTACACTCCATGTTGTGATCAGCTGCTTTTACTAGCTTATTAAAGGAGACTGATTTCTGAGTCTACACTAGTAGTACTTGATACCATACAGTTCTCGCAGTCATGCTGCCATTGATAAGAAAGCCCAAACAGCTGATCTACATCTACACCTTCAGCATGCAATACATCAAGCATATACATTAAAAACTCCTGACAATCTTGCTGAATATTTTGAGAGAATTGTGTTTGGCCTGAACATCTGTCTAACAGATTTCGAATTTCAGACACACTTTCTATGTTTGTTCTATCAGTGCTACATTTCTCTAACACAGAATTTAACAAACTGCAAAATCTTTGATCAGAATTGACCACAATCTCTTCTTTTACATTTTCTAGAGAAAACAAAACATTAACCACTACATTAGCATAGCAGTTGACACCAGAACTGTTTTCAAATTGAAAACCAACAACATCTTCAACAGAATTCTTTTTGTTTCTGCTTATAATTTCAGGTTCATCGACTTTTCGTCTTTTTGCTACAACCTCCCCAGTATTGGTTACATTTCTTAGTTTCCGGCCTACCACACGTTTCTCAAACAAAGGATATTGAGGCAAATGTGGCGCATACTCTCTTCTTAACCTATTGTATTCCTTAACACAATCTAGATCCGCACAAATGCTTGTGACATGACACTCAATCAAGTACAATCCCGATAAAGTTCTAACTCGTGACAATGCCACATATGCCATACCCTCCTTGAACACAGAACTGCCAATATTCACCAATGCACTGTCTACACTTAAACCTTGCGATTTATGGATTGTCACAGCATATGCCAAGCAAACAGGAAACTGCTTACGGCGAACATATAAGTCTTTTACAAGCAAAAATCTAGCAGAGCAACGACCAATTAGCTGTACTTCCTCAATGCCATCAAATTTAATTTTTAAAAATTCAATTCCATCTCTATTTCTGTATTTTACAAAATCAACAACATTACCCATTGATCCATTTACCAGACCTCTTTCAACATGTAAATTCCTTCTTAAAATTATACGGCAGTTCAAGCACACATTCAGAGTCTTTTCAAAACCTGCAGTTTTAGATATACTCTTCTCTAATGAATCCAATTTTGTTTTCAGATTCTCAGACAAAATAATTGTTGATCCCATATGCTCTACTCTGTCAATAGCTTCCAGTTTCACAATCTCTTGCTTTTCTAAATGCAACATTTTGTTGTTGAATTTGGCACATTCTGCAAGAGTTGGCATGAAACATATTCCAGATTTCTTCTCAGTAATTTTCTGAAAAATATTCTCAGGCACAACATCTTGTTCTGGATATAAATTTGACAGTAATCGTGCATGTAAAGCTTCTTTCCCATGCTCGGTCACTTTTCCAATTCTAACATCTTGTAGAATAGTCTTGTAAACATCATCCTTCGCCTGACGCATATTTTCATGCAGTTCAGCATAATTGAAGTTTAACCATATATTGACGTTGCCAATGCTGCCTAGGCACTTCCTGGTATCTTCATGCGTGAGCATTTTGAACACAGGTTGCCCTTTCACTGGTGTCAGCTGCAGAAGATCTCCGAAAACAATGATGTGTTTGCCACCAAATAACACATCATACTCTGTTTTGAGAACTTCTTGCATTCTCAAATGCACAAAGGCAAGCATGACATTGGAAACCATGCTTACTTCGTCAATGATAAGAAGTTTCATTTTCCTCAAGATTCTTGAAACTTCAAAACAAGCATCTCCAGATAGCTTGTGATATTGTAATTTGTTGTCATGCTCCACTGGCAGCATCAGTAAACGATGTAAAGTAATCCCTTTAATGTTATGTGCTGCCAGTCCAGTTGGAGCGGTGACAACACAAGACAGCGATGACTCTGTCCTTTCCTGCAAATAGCATGAAATTGCTTTAATGAGGAAACTTTTTCCAGTTCCCGCTTCTCCACTCACGTACAGTCGGACAGGCTTCAACGACGTACATGAGCACTCTTTCTTGTCATGACTTAATCCATGATCAATTTGCATGGTAACTTCGTCATATATTTTCCTCTGCTCAACGTTGAGTTGTCTTTCCAACTCTTCTAAGTTAACCGCATCCTCCTGAGCATGTGCCATGGCTCTTTCCACTTCATTCATAGCAGTGGCAGCTTCATTTTCGATAACAGGTCCTCCTAGTGGATCCTGACTCAATGAAGCAGAACTCTGACTGTCCTGAGAACTGTCTCTGGCAATCTCGGCTGCAATCATTGCTTCCTGCTCAATTTCCGCATTCCTCATTTCTACATGTTTGGAAAAAGCAGGACATTCTATGGTCTCCTTGGCGGCATTGAAAGAGTCTTCGTAACAGATAAAATCTCCAAGCAGTTCCTCTTCTGCACGCCAAGGCTTGAAAAGTTGCAAAAGTGCTAAATAGAAAAACTCCTTTTTTTCAGGATATTCGCCACTCAATTTTCGATGGTTTACCAAGTGGCATTTTCTTTGCTTGACCAGACATCCCTCACTTCCTATTACATCATACACTCCTTTCTCAGTATCTTCTTTGATGTTCCTCTTGAATATGTAATTTTGCAGAACCTCATACAGACAAACATTCTCGAGGTGACTGCTTCGATTTGGATAATATGTATCCAACATGTTGGTCTTCAAAATGTCGGTACTGTTTGGCTCCTTTTCCGCCAAATACTCAATTTCCCGCACAGGTTTGAGAACTCGATTACGCGTTGCAGCAAGACCAAGACTCGCCCAAATGATACTCCTGGACTTGGCATAGAGACTTGCTGAAGACAACCGGTCAGAACATTCGTACGCTCCGATTTCTCGATGCGACAACATCTTCAGACTGAAACTGTACAACTTCTTGCTGAGGCTCTTTTCATGGGAAATGTCCTCCCACATATCCTTCAATTCTGTCTTCTCTTTTTTGGTGATGTAAGACGTCACATACCGAGCCACAGCCATACAGTTATCAGCCACAAACTGTATATCCATGTTAGCATTCCACATGGACAAAATCACCGGGTTGTAGTCGTTGATGTACTTGGACTCTTTGTTCCTCTTCAAATTGTATGTGTTTTTAGGTGATTTCTTCATCACATTATGTCGCAGCGAAGACATCAAACTGTTTATTTTTCCTTTAGAAATCACCGGTCGTGGAAAGCCGAAACGACATTTGGTGTAGAACTTGTCCTTGTTTCGGAATTTACGACGACAGTACTTTCCACATCGATGGCTTTGGAAACGCAGAACTTTTTCTCTTAGGCTTTTCTTCTCCTTTGCGTTTGGAACAGCACACGTAGAATACTGTTGTATAAAACTCATCACTGAGTCTTCTGGATCCGTTCCAAATTTAGGTGCATCCTTGATCCACAGCAACATATGTATATGAGGAGCACCTCTTGCTTGGTACTCCTTTCTCCAGAAGAAATCCAACACCTCTCCAAGAGGTGGATTCTTCTTATTCATGATGAAAGACATCATAGCTTCAAATCTATGATTGAAGTACCTACATACATTGACTGGATCCAAAGAGCACAGTTCTCCGGGTGTCTTGAATTCGATGTTTTCTACGTTAGCATTTGCCTCTCGTAGAAATTCAAGTAAGTCTTCCCAGCCATACTCGGCACAGCTCAGAGTGAGGAACCATGTGGGAGTACCTAAGTTCCTCAGCATACATTTTAAATCACCATGACGACGGTACCAGTACTCATTAGTACCACGCTGACACGCCATGAGATTAATCAGGTGAGAATCCAAAATACTGTCTTGGACATTGACTTTATCCATAAAGTCACTTGCCGAGATGTTTTGCATGTGTATACCACTTTTCAAGATGTGGTTCACTGCATATGACAGTCCAGACAGATCGCTTTCAAACAGGAGATGAAACAAATAAGGAATGCATTGTCGAAACCTAGCATCTCCTGCATACAATCGCAAAGTCCGGTATTCAGAAGCAGGAATTTGATGAGGTCGCTCATCATATCTTCCTCCCTGACCTGTTGGAAAAAGCTGTGGGAAACACCGAGCTTCCAAACTTTCCTCCCAAACACTAATGGGACTCCCTTTGGCTTGTTTCATTTGAAACAACTCAATAGCATTCCCCATGACTTCCTTGGAATGCAAAGGATGAACACTATAATGTTCATATATTTCTTCACTAGTAGAAGTTTCTACTTTCTCAATTTGACCAGCACACAAATCGCTATCCTCTTCCTCACTTACTTCCTCTTCTGCAACATATACATTCTTATAGTATTTATTATTTTTTTTCAAATACAATGTTGCCTTTTTTACTTTCCTAACATCTACTAAATCTTGCCATATTTTCTTATTCTTTGTCGGAACCCCATTAACTAAGATAACCAGAGGTTCCTCGTCCACTTTTTCTACTCCAATTGTGTTAATGTTTTTCTTCAAATCTAGAGGCAAATAAACAACTCTTCCCTTTAATCCTCTCTGTAAATCTGATGGAGGCAATTTCCCTCTCTTTGGCTCCATTCTTACAATAGCCTGAAAGGGATGGATACTTTGCTTCAAACTTTTATTATTAAATGACCGTACAAAATCACAAAGCAAATTGATGGAATCCTGTCGCACACTGCAAATACTACTACACTTCCAGGTGTACACAGTACCCTTAGCACGTCTTCCTAAAACCTCATTACCTAACACCTCTTCTGCCTCTGTTGTCACAAGTTTTTCTTTTTCAACTGGACAACCATCTTTCACTTCATAAGCACGACCACTGGTGTCAACTGCATGCACCAAATCATTATCCTGGAAATAACTCTCCTCATTAAAAAATGCCTCACAGCTTGAACTATGCATCCATTCTCCAGAAAAAACTTCACAAAAATTACTACGATTAACTATTCTCTTCCATCTACTATTTCTTTTGAAATCATAAATTGCCTTGTTTAGCTTCCTAATTCTATTGATTATCAAAATAAATAACTTACGTTTAATTTCAAATGCCTGATCAATAACTTTCTCAACTTTTTTTTTTCTCTTATAAAAAACCACTTTCTGTTGACCTTTCTTAATATTTTTTAACAAATTGCCAATTATCCTGTTGCGGAACATTAGTTTACGAATGTCCCTAAACTGTTGTTTCCTTCTACTATCATGCACAGAGTTATCTCTTGCTCTAGCAGTAACATTTTTGATTGGCCTTTCCTTTCCATTTGAATTGCTTTTCTTTTTCTGGACTGAAACATTTTCTGTAGTAATATTTTTTTTACTGCAAATATTTCTTATGAATGTTTTTGTACTCTTACCCGGTGCTTTCTTGTTGACTTGACAAATCTTTTTGTTAGAGGACTGCTGCTTTTTTTCAATCACCTGCTGTCTTTGACGTTTTGCAGCCTTTCTCAGTCTTTCTTTTGTTGGCATGGTGAAATGTTGAAATGATCTGCAGTTGAATCTGTGGTAAAATATATTAAAAAATGTTATTAACCACTATTACCCAACAGTACATCAATAACAGTAATCAAAAACTTAAAACACTACTTTACATTTTTACATATAAGATTTTTTAGTGCATGGCAATTTTAGAATACAGAAATAGCAGAAAAGAAATGGAATTTATAATCATGTTACCTGTGCTATCTTATATGTGAATCTGATCTAATTTTATGAGCATATTTTAATATTTTATTGAAGACACTACACATAACCTGTTTTTGAAGGTGTCTTTATTTTTAAATTAAACGGTTTACATTTTTACTTTTTTTTATTATAAATTTTTAAAATAAATGTTTATAGTTCCATAGGCTCAAGCAGGTCAGCTTCCCACCCTATGTCATATAATTCGGACAAATCTGCATCCTCATCACGTTCTTCTTCATCCTCAGGATTTAAATCATCCAAGGGATCAACATCCACTGATGTTTCAATTACAAGTTCAATGATGAGGTCAAAATCAACTGATTGCAGATTATCGCTCATGTTGATGTTGTCTTTATCTTTAAAGAAAGATAACAACAATGAGATGTTGCAGAGTAAGAGACAAATCTCAGAGATTATAATAGTAAAATTGTTTAACAAGAGTAACATTTTGCAGCTATTATTTAGCCATGTCCAGCGATGCTGAGCAGGTGAAGCCTATGTCTAATTTTTCAGTGAACAGGACTCATCTCTTCTTAACCTTGGATAAGCCTCACCGACTCTGTGTCCCCTGCACATACTTAAATGTAAAGGGGCAGATTTATGTTAAATGGCACATCCCCAGGCATGCACCAGTTAACGTGCACCGCTGCTCTGCCACCCATGGTGTGCCGCATTTATAATCAGATAGGAGAAAGCTGCGTCAAAACCCTACGCCTGCTTTAAGCAGGCATAGGTCTTGACGCAACATTGTGGAGATGGGGCACCTCTGAGCCTTGCTGGAGCTGCATCACACTTGCAATACAACTCCAGCAATGCGCCACCTTTACAGCACAGATACGTCACGCATCTGTGCCATTTTTGCCCCATGCTGCGCCGCATTGTAAATGCAGCACACCATGGGTGGCGGAACAGCGGCGCAGGATGACTGGCACATCCCTGGTGATGCGCCAGTCATCATAAATCTATCCCTAAGCTTCTTATCTTGTTACAGATGAACCGCCATATGTATCATCAAACTATTTTGCATTTCCTAAATAGCGAATTTTAAGGAATAAATAGCAATTCTTTACCATTCCTAATTTGCACTGAGCAAATTGCTAATTGCAAATTACCCATTCATTTCCATGGGCTAGGAGGCTCATAGGAATGAAGGTGCAATTTGTGATTAGCAATTAGCTCATCGCAAATTAGGAATTTTTTCAAGGGTGCAGGGGTGTCTCAAGAACACCCTGCTGCACCCCTGAAAAAGAAATTTGGGGGCATATGGCGCACATACATGCCCTAAGGGCATGTATTGGCGTCATATGGCACCTTTTGTTTTTTTGGAAAAAAAGCTTTTTGAAAAGAATTCGCAAATTACCACAAACTAGAAGTTGGTGGTAGTTTCCAAATCCTTAATGTCATTTTTTACATATTTTTTGTTTGATACATTGCATTTAAGGAATCACAAAATTTGCAAATGCTTCAGTGCAATCGCAAAATAAGGAATAGCAAATATTGCTATTCCTTATTTTGCATCAAACTTGTTTGATACATACCATTTGTCTAATTAGCATTCGCAAAGGCCGAAATTTGCAGAATTTTGATCTTTGCGAATGCTAATTAGCTTGATACATATGTCCCAAGTGAGGCCTGTCTTGCAACATGGTGCATCTTTTGCATCACTGCTGCATCGGTTTCATGTGGCACGTTTTTTTTACACCATGACACATCTGCCTAAATGCATCAATTTGTAATTTTGTCGCCTCATAGCAAATCTTTTGCACCGCCGCTGCATCATAAAAGTGACGCACAGTGGCGCAAAAGAGGCATACACCTATCATAAATCTGTCCCTAGCATTTTAAATGATTAATCCAGGATGACGATAAGGTGTGGCCTATCCAGAGGTTTGTTTAAGGTGAGGCCTACTCAGGATTGCAGATTAAAGTTACGCTTGATGAAGAATACAGAGGAGATAATACATGTAAAGGCCTACCAATGAAGTAAGTAATGTCCACTTTATTGCGCCAGTCATCATAAATGTATCCCTAAGCTTCTTATCTTGTTATAGATGAACCGCCATATGTATCATCAAACTATTTTGCATTTCCTAAATAGCGAATTTTAAGGAATAAATAGCAATTCTTTACCATTCCTAATTTGCAATGAGCAAATTGCTAATTGCAAATTACCCATTCATTTCCATGGGCTAGGAGACTCATAGGAATGAAGGTGCAATTTGTGATTAGCAATTAGCTCATCGCAAATTAGGAATTTTTTCAAGGGTGCAGGGGTGTCTCAAGAACACCCTGCTGCACCCCTGAAAAAGAAATTTGGGGGCATATGGCGCACATACATTGGCGTCATATGGCACCTTTTGTTTTTTGGAAAAAAAGCTTTTTGAAAAGAATTCGCAAATTACCACAAACTAGAAGTTGGGGTCGTTTCCAAATCCTTAATGTCATTTTTTACATATTTTTTGTTTGATACATTGCATTTAAGGAATCGCAAAATTTGCAAATCCTTCAGTGCAATCGCAAAATAAGGAATAGCAAATTTTGAATTAAGGACATTTTAAGTCATTTCCACATGTGCAGTGTTTTCAAATTTTGATTTGAAAATCGTTTTTAGGGAAAAGGAATGGTTTGTAAATTTATGACAAGGACATAATGGTGTATGCTTCTTTATAAGGCATTTCACCGTCTCTGATGTCATTTTTCCCATATTACATTATAAGACCTTTCCCCATGGAGCACATTCCTTGTAAATATGCTCCCACCTGTGCATGGTGAATTTACCCACAGGGAAATGACTTAAAATGTCCTCAAGACACATGAAAGTGTTTTTTGAAAGCCTTTGCAATTTTTTTGGGTCACTTTTAACATGGTTATGTAACTCAAACAGTCAAAATCTAAATTTACCATGCACAAGTGTAACCATATTTACAAGGAATGTGCCCCACGGAGAAAGGTCTTTTAATGTAATATGGGAAAAATGACATCAAATGTCCTTAAGACACATAAAAGCGTTTTTTGATTGCCTTTGCAGCATGTTTGTATCACTTTTAACATGGCTATGTAACACAAACATTCAAAATCTAAATTTGCCATGCACAGGTGGGAGCATATTTACAAGCAATTTGCGCCACAGAGAAAGGTCTTACATTGAAATGGGAAAAATAACATCAGAGACAGTCAATTGCCTTATAAAGAGGCATACACCATTATGTCCTTGTCATAAATTTTAAAACAATTCCTTTTCCCCAAAAACGATTTTTCAAATCATAATTTCAAAACACTGCACATGGGAAAATTACTTAAAATGTCCTTAAGACACATAAAAGCGTTTTTTGATTGCCTTTGCAGCATGTTTGTATCACTTTTAACATGGCTATGTAACACAAACATTCAAAATCTAAATTTGCCATGCACAGGTGGGAGCATATTTACAAGCAATTTGCGCCACAGAGAAAGGTCTTACATTAAAATGGGAAAAATAACATCAGAGACAGTGAATTGGATTATAAAGAAGCATACACCATTATGTCCTTGTCAGAAATATTATAACCATTAATTTTCCTCAAAAACGATTTTCTAGTCATAATTTGAAAAGACTCCACAGCTCCTATGCAGAAAAACACCCTGTCAGTACTAATACTTCACATTTTCTCCAATTACATTTTCTCAAAGAAACAAAATCTATTTGTAAAACACTTGAGACAAAGCAACATTTGAAAAACACAACTTTCTTCATAATTTTCTCCTTAAAGCACACTATTCTCTATCTAAATTAAAGAAATATTTTCTCACCTTAGCAAATACTTTGAGTTTGAAAACAGTCTCAGAAACACACCAATTTGTCTTCAGCAGAGCAAAAGGTATGCACTCCAGAGTCTGCAGCTATCAAAAGCATAGAAATGCTGTAATTCTTCACACATATCTCTCATGTCACCCAATCAAAACTCTTCCCTCACTTTTTTTCAAATGAAAACCCTTCCCCCCTCTGCCATTTCATGCCTTTTCTGCATGGCAACCACCTCTTGGAAGACCTCTGGTGTTTGCAAGTTCACACAACAATGTTGCAATTGAACTCTGAACTCTCAGTGCACCTGCGTATCCACTGCAATCTTTCATTTAATGATTTTTTATTGACCATTCAAAATACATCTTTCAAAGAACTCATCCATGCACCCTAACTTTCTGTTTTCAGCAATCAAAATCCACCAATCACTGTTACTGCTTCATTAACACAGAAACTCCACAGTTTTTTTCATTTTAAACTCTCATTTTTTCAACTGCCATTTCATTGCCACACTTCATCTGACTGCAGCAGAACCTTCTCTCACCATGTTTTCTGTCTGGATTGTTGGACATAGTTATATCCACTGGGCTCACCGGTATGCTAAGAACAGAAATTTACCTAACCTCAATTTACAAGATGTGGAAATTAAGTGGTTTGGCCACAGAGGATTAAAATGTCACCAATTGATACCATTGGTGAAAACCTTTATGCATTTGCCAAAACCTGACCTGTTAATTGTGCACTGTGGAGGTAATGATTTGGGCACTTTGACTGGGGTAGGTCTGGAAATGCTTTTAAAGGACACCTTTGAGCAATTGATGGCACTTTTTCCTCAAACTGCCTTGGTATATTCAAATATATGCCAAAGACAGAAATGGAGGTGGTCAAACCAATTTTGTCCACAAATTGAGAAGTCGAGGAAGCATGTAAACAAATCTGTTTCAGCTTACATGAGAGACCATGGAATGGGTTCCATGTACAACAATAACTTGCGTTACTACATGCAAGATATCTACAGAGGAGATGGAGTTCACTTCTCAGATGAGGGCAACAGAATTTTCATTCTGAATTTAAGACTGTGCATTGGTACCTACTTATAAGTACCTAAATGTACCATAAACCCAAAAGCTCTTCTCAGAGCTACCCTACATCTGATCACTCACAATTATTATTTTACTCTAACATTTTTCACTAATTTTCAAAAAAGTACGCTCCCTGGGGCGCTACCCGGTACGCGAACCGGGAGCTAACCTCGCAAAATTTTTTTTAAAATGTTTTTTTTTCGCACATATGGGCCTCCTCAGCCACCCTCAGAAAACCTAGGGGGTCAAGATAAGTCTACCGTGCCCCCTTCTACCCATTCTGAACATTATTGTATCTTAATTCGACCAAAACACAAAATGGTGGACTCCCGTAACGCTTAAGGTTCGCGAACCGGGGCGCTCAACAGTTCGCGTACCGGGTCGCTCCCTGGGAAGCGCACCATCAAAAAAGGTGGGAAAGTAGTTTACAGAAAAGCCACTGGAGACAATTTCACCAAATATAGATTAGCTCATACTACATACCAATCCCTACCATTTTCACAAATTTGATTGGAATTCCATTTAACCATTTAGCCTGTAGACCTCTCTAAATACCCTGAGGTAAATTACTTCTCAAAACACATCTGAAGTGTTGGAATTGACAACCAATGAAAATGTTACTTTCATTTTCTACTTTTTTTACCTGACATTTGATTGGTTATGTACCTGAATATATATAAAGAAAGAGAGAGAAACACAGCCATTTTGACTACTACTTCCTGAATTACATTGCAAGATCATTTTCACTCACAACTTAAACTTGTTTTTAGAAGGTGAGATATTATTTTATAAATTTGAAAACATTTTCAGATAGTTATATACTATCCCTCTGTAAGAGTTAGACATTGAGAAAGGCTTCTTTATTATAATTATGGATTGATTTAGGTTTCTGTGGTATAATTATGAATTTACTTAGGCTTCTTCACAGGCACTTTTTAATAGTACTACTTCACGCCTGAAATCATACAGTGCCCATAGATTACTTCTCTGTTATAAACTCACAAGTACCTGTCTGAACTTAAACCCAACAGTGTCCTATCACTACTGATATATTTATTTTTTATGCAAATTACAGCAATAAAATGGAAGGTGAGCAGAATGTTTCCTTCGAAATTGTTCTGGACAGCAACAATGAACAAGTTATGGAACCCATTGATGACTTAGAATTCATGGATGAGTCACGGGACTATGAATTACTTCAATGTGTAGAATCTGTCGATCATTTACTCCATTATGATGACGGTCAAATGTGGGAACTTATGTTCACTCAACAAGAGGACATATCGGACAGTCAAATGCTAGACGTTCTATTAAATTTTGAAAAACAATCTGAAAAATAAAATTGTATGTAAAATAAAAAAATTGTTTGAGTCTTTAATCATTTTTATATGTAATTCATAAACTAGTTAAATGTTAGAAATGTTATTAAATTTTGAAACACAATCACAATAATAAATAATTGCTTAAAAAATAAAAAAATTAAAACATAATCAACAAAACCAACAATCAATTAACATACAGTATTTGAAAAGTCTATCATTCATTTTTCATTATAGTACGCTGCCCAGAACGCTTCCCGGTTCGCGAACCGGGCGCTACCCACGCAAAAAAACAACAATTTTTTTTTAATTTTTTTTGCCCCGCGGGGCCCTTTTAAAGTCTCCACATTAAACCTAGGGGGTCAGGGAGGATATACTATGCCCCCTTATGGTCATTTCTCCCTTTGTTTTGGCCTCCTCTTGTCTCTCAATCCTACCGAGAGACAAGATGGCGGCCGCTCCGGACTGTTTAGAATGTTGACAGACACCGGAGAGCCAATCAGCTTCACTACGTGAAGTTCCGGTACGCGTAAAGTCCGCGAACCGGAGCGCTGCCCGGTCCGCTGTTACAGATATATATCTTTTTTTGAACATTAATTTCTCAAAATCCACTGAAGCACATATATTGAGACCTAGCAAAGGCACATCGGGCTACCAGTCCCTACAATTTTGCCAAGTTTCGTGGAAATCCATTCAGCCGTTCGGGCTAAAAGTGAGGCCAACCGCTCTATGGAAAACTCAATGTTAAAAACACGTTTTGGGACCCCCCTTTTTTCTCGGCCCCCCCTTGACGAACCCCCCCCAAATTTCCAGGGGCTGCTCAGAAACAAAATGTTCCATTTTCCAGAAAATTTCAGCCAATTCCGTCCTCAAACGCCAAAGTTATTCGACATAGAATTCTCAAAAATCCCATAGGAAAAAAATCCTAACTATATATACCTACTGGCGACCGCCAGTAGGTAATATACATACATGTCTCAGTATCTATATCACCCAGGTATTCTTCAGGCTGAAGCACGTGACAATATAATTCTCAAGAGGCCATCGCAGTTTCTTTACTCATTTTCTAAGCCAGCACTGTAAAATGCCTTAACCAACGCTAAATATTAACCATCATACTACTACATATGTGCAATTTTCGACTAGTCCAGGCCACTCCAGGTGAACGCTCAGGTCAATGGCAGCGCCTAACGTTTGCTGGAGGGATTCTGTTTTGTGTGAGCTGATTCTCCATCTAAGAGCTCGCTAGCTACAACGATTAGCTTGTCAGACCACTCAGTGTGCGCAGGCACGATTTAAATGCTGGCGCCTAACCCATTTTAAAAATTGTCGCTTTTCATGTTTGAGCACTGATTTTTAATACTCGCATTTTCTTACTGCTTCTTTGCACATTTTGCTCCTCCTGCGGCCTCCCTCGCCCCGTTCCACCGCAGCTGACAGTGCTGTTTGAGTGGAGGGCGAGGCGCCATCTTGGGCTGTGTTGTCCCTGAAGCCTGGCCCGAGTTAGCGGTCTAGCGCTGATGGGGAGGCAGGGCATAAAAAGACAAGCAGCGCAGGGCTCACTGTGAACGCTCAGGTCGGTGGCAGCGCCTGACGTTTGCTGGAGGGATTCTGTGTTGTGTGAGCTGATTCTCCATCTAAGAGCTCGCTAGCTACAACGATTAGCTTGTCAGACCACTCAGTGTGCGCAGGCACGATTTAAATGCTGGCGCCTAACCCATTTTAAAAATTGTCCTCCTCAGTGATCATCAGCATGGCAATACTGGCCTTGTCGTGATAAGGTTTAAGGCAGTTTACATGGATGACCCTTTAGGGTTCCTGCAAGTATCAAGGTCCACCAGTTTAGATGACCCCCCCTTTTCTTTCTAGGATAGTGTAGGGCCCACTCCACTTGTCCTGGAGGGCCTTAAGAGCCACTGGCTTCAAAAACCCACACCTTCTGCCCTTTTCGGTACTCCACCAGTACATCCTTTTGGTCATACTAAAGCTTCTGAAGCTCTTGAGTGGTCATTGAGGTTTTGGATGCTTTTCTATGTGCCACTCTGAAGGCCAAGCAAATAGTCCACTATGTCTTGCTTAGGCTCTTTGAGAGGTGTCTCCCAACCTTCCTTTACTAGACACAATGGTCCCCTTACAGGGTGACCAAACAGAACGTCAAAGGGGGGAAAACCCTACTTCCTTCTGTGGCACTTCTCTGTAGGCAAAACCCAGGCATGGCAGTAACACATCCCATCACCTTCTGATTTTGTTGAATCTGAATTAAACCATTTGTATGTGGGTAATATAGGGTGGTGAACTTTTAAGTCACTCCACATTCAGCCCACATGTGTTTCAGGAAGCTAGATCAGAAGTTCATACCTCTTCAGACACCACTTCAATAGGAAAACCTACCCTGGTAAAGGTACCAATGAGGGCCTGAGCCACTGCAGGAGTAGTCATAGTCCTAAGAGTTATTGGTTCAGGGTTTCTGGTGGCGTGATCCACCACTATCAATATAAATCTGTTCCCCGAAGCTGTTGGAGGGGGCCAAAAACGTCAACCCCTTCCCTTACAAAGGGAACCCCAACCATTGGAAGTGGGATTAAGGGAGTCTTTGGGCGGCTACCTGCTTTGCCACTGGCTTGGTAGGTGGCACATGAGTTTCAAAACTCCTTTATCTTCTGGGACATACCTGTTCAGTAGAAGTGGGTAACTAACCTACTCCAAGTTTTGCCTTGGCCAAGATGCCCAGCTAAGGGGAACTGGGGTGGCTGAGTGAACTAAAGAATGGTGGTGGATTAAACCCAGATCAGTTGACTGGGGGTGAGTGTTTGATTTGTTCAAACGCTCCGTCCATCATCCCCTTTTGTATCACTTTGTTCGCCCTAAGTGTGGCAGGGTATGCTCAGACGTGAGTCCCTTGTTCACTTGGCTACTGGATTCAAGATAGCCTGGCTGATGAGGATTATGAATCCGAAACCGGTCCCAGGATGCTTGTTTCCGGTCCAGGGAAGACATGGCTTGGCAGTTCGGGCTGGACTGTTCCCATAAGGCACAGGGTCAGACTGATTTGCATATAGCCATGTCTGAACTGGGGTGGCTGAGTGAACTAAAGAATGGTGGTGGATTAAACCCAGATCAGTTGACTGGGGGTGAGTGTTTGATTTGTTCAAACGCTCCGTCCATCATCCCCTTTTGTACAGCTAAGGGGATGTCATGAGTCAAAGCGAGTAAGAACTCTCTATTTACCAGAGGCACTACCACTCTCCTAGTGGCACCAGGTTTGGGGTCTCTGGCTTTGGTGTAGAGAAGCCCCCCAATAGGTTCAGTTGGAGCCGCTCATATCTTCTGATCAGCCGCTTGATGTCTCAGGCTTACAAGAGTGGGACAGGTCATCTGTCCCTAGCACAGATCTTCTCTAGAGGGTCCCCCTTGGCCAGGGAACTCTGCCGTAGAAGGCCCAAGTTCCTGGGGCTCATTTCCCTCTGGGGCTGACAAGTCTTCTAACTGAGGAAAGGGAACCTGAGATTGGGTCTTTTCAGAAGCTAGTTTCTCAGACTTCTTACCTTTTCTCTTGAAGGGATGGGCCATTATTCCAGACTCCAATTCCTTTGTCTCATCCTAGGCGTTGCACTGTGCTTGGGTTTTCAAACACACCCATTCATGTATATCCAGCATAGCTGTGTGGGTTTGTCTTTGAACCTCAGCCAATGCTGAGGACTCCAGATCATTGTTTAGCAGACATTCTACAGGAATTGCAGAGCAGACCACCACCTTCTTAAGGCCGGAAACGCCTTCAAATTGTAAGGACACCATTGCCATGGGGTGGACCTTAGGCTGATTATCAGCATTGAGGGCTGTGAATATCTCACCAGTCAAGTATTGTCCTGGGGCTATCAGTCTGCCAGTCACTAAAGTGGCACTTGCACCTGTATCCTTCTGTGATTCAACTCTGATCCCGTTTATGTGAGGCTGTTGTCTGTAGTTTTCTATGTCAATGGGCCAGACAGCCAGGGCAGCTACATCCACTCCACCCTCTCCACCCTCAGAGACTAAAGTTGCTTCAGTGAGTTCACTGATAAGGTCAGGGCTCACTTGTGATTCCATCTGGAGACCTACCAATGCATTAACTGCAGGTGAATTAGGGGTACTCTGTATTGGGACAGGAGAATAGGTCTTTTGTGTGATGCCCACTGGCCTTGCAATTAAAGCATCAATCCTTTTTGGGATCCCAGTTATCGCCCTGGTACCCACCCCTAGACTGGGTATTGGGTCATGCCTAGCCTCCTGAACAAGTTTATGGGGCCCTTGAGAAGACTCTATGTGTTTGTCTTTGTATTGGTCACCATATTGCTCTTGGGAGGGCTTAGCAACCCCTTTCTTTCGGTCACCTCGACTATGGGTTGTCTGGGTTACTCTTTTCTTGACCCAGTGGTCTGCCTTCTTCCCCAACTCTTGAGGAAAAGGTGTACCAAGGTCTACCAGGTACTGATATAATTTCTCAGGTACACAATTACTCAACAGTTGCTCTTTCATAATAAAATTGTAAAGCACATCATAGTCTCTCACATTTTTACCTTTCAACCAGACACCTAGTGTTTTCCCTAAAAAGTCTACAAAATCCTCCCAGTTCTGGCTCTGGGTTTTTTGAGTCTCCCAGTACTTGATCCTGTACTCCTCAGTGGTGAGTTCATAGCCCTCAGTCAGGGTATCCTTCATTAGGTCATAAGACTCAGCATCTGTGTCATTCAGTGTCAGGAGCTTGTCCCTACACTTTACTGAGTACAGCTTCCAGAGAAGAGAGCCCCAATATTTTTGGAACAGTTGCCTCATTTTAGAAGCGCTTTCGAAGGTCGTAAACCGTTTAGTGATATCATCACCCTCCGTGTATTAAGGGACATCCCTTTTGGTATTTTAGGGTCAAAAGCTTCATCTTTCTCCGTATTTATTGTTTTGCTGCCATCAGAGATGGGTCCTAGGCACATCTCATTTCATCTCTTTCTTTTTCTATAGCTAGGAGTTTAGCCTCTAAGGCTATCCTCGTTGCTGTTTCTTGAAGATCTGCATCTTCACTGTCTATTTCTCCTAAGGTACCGCAAGTACTCCCAGTTGCTTTTGGTAGGATTGCTGTTGAAGTTATCATCAACATCATCCACCTCAGCATCCTCTGCCCCATCTCCAAGACAGGCTTCTTCCTCTGCCAGGGGCCTAGAATTTTAAAGAGGCTGCAGGCTCGGACTGGGGATCAGTCCGGCTCAACCAACAGGGAGGCTCAACTCTTGTGATACTTGAGGACACCTTTGGTCCTCTTCTCTAAGAGTGACAGGTACAGAGGTGTGTTTAGGCATCCGATTTTCATCACCGGGAGCACTCGCGGTAGAGGGGGCCTGCAAAGAGAGGCTGCAAGCGGCTTCAGAAAGTTGAAGTTTGGTTTTGTCTCTGGAGGGCCAGGGGACCACTCTGGCACTGTTGGACCACTTCAGCTCAGGCTAGAAAGCATGGGTGCAGTGGTGTATTGCGGTGTCAGGAGTTTGCGGTCCGGAGTCCTCGCGGTCTTCTTTGGGGTACCTGCAGGACACAGGGAAGCATATTTGGTGGTCCGCAGGAGTTCCTGAATCTTTGGAGATGTGCTGGCAGTCCTTCCAGGCTCTGGAGGGTCAGAAGCTTGCAGGGTAAGATGACTTTGGTGCAATTGTTGAGAGTAGGCGAACAGGCTGCCAGGGCTGGGGCACAGTCAGTTGTTTGTTTTACAGTTCTTGCTTTCGCAGCACATTGGCCCTTCTTCTTTTGGTCAGCAGACTCTGGTTTCCTGGTGAAGGGCTCCCCTAAATACTGAATTTAGGGGTGTTAAGGGAGTGTAGGGTTGTAGCCAATGGGCTACTTACCCCTGTGGTCATTACACCCCCTTTATTTCCCCCTCCCGGGGAAGTGGGCATAACCCTGTCCAAGAGATCCTCAATTTGCCATAACCAAGATTGTAACTTCTGAAAAGTTGCATCCACATCAGGAAGCCCAGTTCAGGGGTGGTGCAAACCTATAGGTGGATACGCCTGTCTTGCCTAGCTAATTTTCCCTCTGTCCAGGTGGACAAAGGGGGTTGTTTTCCTCTCTTGTGAGAGAAGCCAGATTTGCATACCAAAGGTGGTGGGCCTCTTTGAAGCTCCCCGGTCTTAGAATTCTAATCTGCAGGTCATCCTGTGGGTAGGGGTGCTAGGCACCCTCTGCTCGGGCAGGCTTGGTTTAAGGTTCTCATAGTGCAAAGGCCCTCACCCTTGGGGTCAGAAACTCCTCTCTGGTTGCAGGTTGGTTAAAACCAGTCAGTCAGCACACCCGTGTCTATTACTTTTTCAGGGCTCACCTCTATGGTGCCCTCTGTGTGCATGTATTACTCAATCCAACACTGGCATCAGCATGGGTTTAATAATACTAGATGTTTGATACCAAACATCCCTTTTTTAGTGACACCATCATGTAGCTGGAGAGTTAGTTTCTACCAGTGTCCAGCACATGCTTGTAAAATGTCTTCCATGTTCACTTGTTCTGGCAGCAATGGAACTGACCAGCACAGGAGTATACTTGTTCATGTGGTGATGCCCTAAGATATAGTATAGTGCACCCTGCCTTAGGGCTGTAAGGCCTGCTGTAGGGGTGACTTACCTATACTGCCTGCAGTGTCAGCATACATGGCACACAGGCTGTGCGGCATGTCATGTTTTCACTTTCGTCTGCACCAATACATGCAGCCTGCAGTGGTAGTTTACATGAGCTTAATGGGGTGGCCCTTAGGGTGGCACAATTTGTGCTGCTGCCCTTAAGGGCCATCTTTAGTAGCTCAGCCCCTAAGTACCAGAGGTACCATTTACTAGCGCCTTTCAAAGGGTACCGAAGGTATTGCTAATTGGGGGAAACACTTGTACAGTTTTCAGAAAGAGTTCTTGCACTGGAGGCCTGGATAGCAGGAACTCACTGCACTTTCAGTTGAAATCACATCAAATACCTGACACAAAGTAGGAGTGGGAAACAAGGAGGGAGCCAGGCCCTATTGGACAGGTGAGGAGGCAGGGCCTTCTTTAAACAAACACACCAAAAAAGTGCCTCACCACCTACATTAGAATCCAAACTTGGGGAAAGTTAACCACGCAATTTGTCGTAATCAACTGGGTATTTTTATTTATACCAACACTAATTATCGATTAATCAAAATTTGTCGAAAAAATCATGAATAAGAAGACACACAAAGACAATGTACATATTTACACCAAAATAAATAGACTGATCATCATACAAATGAATTATAGTCTGAGAAGAAAACATTCAAGCTTGCATGACAATATAATTTCGAAAACAAACAGAACAGTTTAAACATGTGCAGTATAAAACAGTGAATTTGCAAAAATTGGACAATGGGTTTAGTACCCAGAGAAGTAAAGAAAAAAGGAAAAGGAATTAGCAATGAAGCGAATACAATTTGTAACTCTTTTTACACCCAACAAAAGCTGGTATGAAGGAACAGATCGCAATAGTTCTTTACTAATTGGCCGACGTGTTTCGATTCCAGGGAGTTGTTTCCTGGAATCTCATCAGGGCGCAATGAATCTGTCTGTAAGGTGAAAGAAGGGTAGCCAGATTTAATTTTTGGAATGAAAGACACTAAACCCTGTTATTGTGACACTTCGGTTTTTATAATAAACCTACCAGTGTGGGAGTTGAAACTAATTCAGAAAAGAGCACGTGGAGTCTGGAAGTGCAAAAATAGACTTGTAATTTTGTAGTCGCAGTGAGAACGGGGGCCACCTAAAAAACGAAAGAGCCATTAAAGTGCTGGCTCCAAATGTTTGTGGTCAAACAGTGGATGAAAGAAAAAAGTTTCAGCCTACCATCAGCTGGGAAGCTTTAAGGAAAGCTGGCGACTGGCGCTGTGTTCAAATAGTCTTCCATAATGGAATTAGGAAAAGCCGTGCAGGGCAGGCACTGTGAGGGCAAAAGGGCATTTGCATCAGAAACATGCTAGGGAGTGGCTCAATTACGATCAGCAACTCACTGTGGGGAACGTACCTGAGACAATCAGTCCCGGTACCGAGTGGCCTCGTGTTTTTCTTTTTATTCTTTTCTTCGTGAATTCCAGGTTTTCCACGGCAACCGCTGCAAAAGTTAGCGGAATAGGTTGGTGAAAAGCTAAACCAAGCTATAAGTTAAAGAGGCACGATGGGGGAATCAAGAGCATGGCGTACCTGTGTCTGCCTTGGACCTGGTAAACGGCGTTCTGGGCTGGTTGCAGAATGAAAGTGGGTGTGTTTACCTGATGAAAGCCTACAGGTAGGGAGCTAGGCCTTGTGGGAGACGTAGTTCTGTGTACCTCGGCACTGGGCAAACGAGAAAAATGTAAAAGAAAAATTTACATGAATGAAGGGGGTGGCGCCCCGTGTTTACAAGGATTGTGGAATTAATTTATTGGGGAGGAACGAGGCAAGGCGGACAGCAGAGGCTGCTGCAGACTGCCATGGCACTATGGAATTAAAGTCTTGCAAATTCTGACAGGCTGTTGAGGCCTTTTTGTACACTATTGAACTTGAGGATAAGATATGCCTCCTTTTTGAGGAGCATTCTATCCACGTCTGCGTTACGGTGTAAGGATCGGAATGTATATAACACCGTCCATTTGAGGTCATTTTCGTCATGTTTGGCTTCCAAGAAGTGTTCCACCATCGGAGCATTCAGGATTTAGTTTTTAATCCGGGACCTGTGCTGGCAGATGCAAGTGTTAACTTGTTGTCTTGTTTTCCCTATATAGATTTTTTCACAGGGACATAAGACCAGATAGACAACATTCTTGGTCTTGCAGTTGGAAAATTCGGTGTGTTTCCATCTGGTGTCCCCATATTGGAACTCATCACCCTAGATAGTTTTGGGGCAAGCTACGCAAGTACCGCACTTGTGGTGTCCTGTGACTGGTTTGAGATTCCATTGGGTCAACAAGTCATTTTTCTTTTTAGGTAAAGAAACATCTGCCCTCATGATTTGTTGTCCCAGGTTTTGATTTTTCTTGTACGCGAACAGCGGGCGAGGGAATGGACATTCCAGGTTGTCCAACAGGTGCCAATTATTCAAAACAGTTTTCCTCAATTTGTGGGTGTCTGGTCCAAAAGTGGTAACGCAGACTAACCTGTCAAGTGCTGGTTTCGGACGTACTTGTAAGAGGGTTTCTCGAGGGGTGAAGCGCGCTCGTTTAAGAGAGTGCTTCAATAGTTTCTTTGGATACCCTCTTTCTTTCATTTCTTGGCAAAATCTCTCAGCGTGGGACGAGAAGTCTTCCAAGTACGAGAAGTTTCTACTGATGCGCAATAACTGCCCATATGGGAGATTTGATTTTAGATTTCGAGGATGAGCACTCTTGTGGTGCAAAATAGTATTTCTGTCCGTGTCCTTTCTGTAGAGGGATGATTTGAGCTCACCATTGATGCATGTTATTTCGACATCAAGGAATGTCATCCTTTCGTTGCTGTGTGCAATGGAGAATTTAATATCCCCATGCCTATTATTCAGCCATTCGTGGAAAGCCACCAGATGGGTCTGGCTCCCCTGCCACAGGAGCCAGACATCATCTATGTAACTGAACCACTGCGTGACATGTTCTTCGAAAGGGTTGTTATTGAAGATGAATTTTTGCTCGTATTGTGCCATGTACAATACGGCCATTTCTGGGGCATAAGGGCACCCCATAGCGGTGCCCTTGACCTGCATGAAAAATTCACCATTGAATGAGAAATAGTTCTTCTTGAGTGCGATTTCTGCAAGCTTAAGAATGAAGGCAGTAGGCACACGGTGTGGCCTTTCTCTCATCTCAAGGTATATCTCCATCACCTCTAACGCTTCTTCCTGTG
Source organism: Lissotriton helveticus (assembly GCF_964261635.1). Taxonomy (NCBI): domain Eukaryota; kingdom Metazoa; phylum Chordata; class Amphibia; order Caudata; family Salamandridae; genus Lissotriton; species Lissotriton helveticus. The sequence goes on from NC_136069.1 coordinate 1,137,034,305, forward strand.
GGATCTGCGTGTAGAGTGAGGTGACATCCATTGTCACCATCAGTTGGATGTCTGGATCGAGTTGGGTACCCTCTACTTTCAGGAGAAAGTCTGTAGTGTCTATTACGTAGGATTGAACCCTAGTCAAGAAAGGTTTTAAAAAGAAATCTACATATTGAGAAAGTGGTTCAAGGCAGGAGTCACATCCGGAAACTATCGGACGTCCTGGGGGGTCGTGGAAGCTCTTGTGAATTTTTGGCAAGAGATAGAGAACTGGGGTTCTGGGGCATTTTTTGAGGAGATATTCATGTTCCTTTTTGCCCAAAAAGCCTTCTTCTAGCCTTTTTTGTAATGTCTCAGAGATGAGTCGTTGAATTTCATTCAAGGGGTCATCTTGTAAGCGTCTATACCAGACTTGGTTATTGACTTGTTTACTCCCTTCTGCCAAATATTTCTCACGTGCCCAGACCACCACTGCCCCGCCCTTGTCGGCCTGTTTGATAACCACAGAGGTGTCTTCCTTCAATGCTTTTATAGCTGCGCGTTGTCTTTGGCCCATATTTTGTTGCACATAATGTTTGCTTTTTTCAAGCTTGTCAATAGATGACAATAGGACTTGCTCAAAAGAAAGAACCTCTTTGGGAATATTTTGATGAGGAAAAAAATTGGACTTGTTTCTTAAACCCGTTACTTCTGTATTGGGTAGTAGCGGATGGTTCCAAAAAAAGGTTTTTAGACGAATTTTGCGACAAAATTCAATCGCCTCTAGCTTTAATCGTGTGTAGTCAGTTTTTTTGCATGGGACAAATTTCAGTCCTAGATTTAAAACAGAAAGCTCATCTGTTGTTAACGTTCTCGCAGATAGATTGACTACAGTGCTCGTGCTGTCTATAACTTGTACAAGCGATTCCTGGTCCGCATCTCCCATGGTGGTTTGTAACGGGATTTTGGCTGTTGGCCCTGCTCTAAAAAAGACACCTGCTTTTTCGTGGGGTTACGGTTATCTGATCCAGATGAATCAGATGAAGATGTTTCCGAGAACGTTGTAAAGCGGTTTCTCGATCGCCCTTGATATGTAGATAATGCCCTACGGGACTCTTGTTGGGTATAATAATCCTCTTTCAGAAAAGGATACACCTGCTCAATTTTGAATGACTTAACGTCCCTCTCATATTTAAAAGTTTTATCGTTAATGGTATTGTCTTTGAAAGTTCTGATTTCTTTATCGATTTTTTCCAATAGTGCCTTGGCGTCCGCCACAATCGGACTGCTCTTAATTGCCTCAATTAATTCCTCAATTTCTTTTTCCTCTTGTATACATAATCTTTGAGCGGTTTCTATGGTATGAACCATGAGGTCCCGGCTGCACTTTGTATTTATAAAGCTGAAGCCTTTTTTATACTCAGTGTCCTCAATGAATATTACAGGGACATTTTTGACCTGTAGGCCCCAAGGAATGGTCCCACCCTTGAGGTGCCTAAGGAGAAAATGCCCATGTAGTTCTGTTCAAACATGCTTTTTCTGTAATCTTATTAGCCTATCGGATTCGTTTTGCTGTTTAGCAGTGGTACTGAGTGTCACATTAGAAAAGGGGGAAGTGTCTATGAGATTCTGGATATGGTTTTCGCTAAAGGATAGCGTGTCTTTGTCCGCCATTGTGTAGGGAAAACAAGAAGTATCCAGAGGAATTGCTCCGTTGAATGAAAGAACACGACAGAGGTGTCCTTAGGCTCTCGCGAATAAAAACCCGCACTTTATTAGGAAACAAGGAGGGAGCCAGGCCCTATTGGACAGGTGAGGAGGCAGGGCCTTCTTTAAACAAACACACCAAAAAAGTGCCGCACCACCTACATTAGAATCCAAACTTGGGGAAAGTTAACCACGCAATTTGTCATAATCAACTGGGTATTTTTATTTATACCAATACTTTTTATCGATTAATCAAAATTTGTCGAAAAAAACATGAATAAGAAGACACACAAAGACAATGTACATATTTACACCAAAATAAATAGACTGATCATCATACAAATGAATTATAGTCTGAGAAGAAAAACATTCAAGCTTGCATGACAATATAATTTCGAAAACAAACAGAACAGTTTAAACATGTGCAGTATAAAACAGTGAATTTGCAAAAATTGGACAATGGGTTTAGTACCCAGAGAAGTAAAGAAAAAGGGAAAAGGAATTAGCAATGAAGCGAATACAATTTGTAACTCTTTTTACACCCAACAAAAGCTGGTATGAAGGAACAGATCGCAATAGTTCTTTACTAAATGGCCGACGCGTTTCGATTCCAGGGAGTTGTTTCCTGGAATCTCATCAGGGCGCAATGAATCTGTCTGTAAGGTGAAAGAAGGGTAGCCAGATTTAATTTTTGGAATGAAAGACACTAAACCCTGTTATTGTGACACTTCGTTATTTATAATAAACCTACCAGTGTGGGAGTTGAAACGAATTCAGAAAAGAGCACGTGGAGTCTGGAAGTGCAAAAATAGACTTGTAATTTTGTAGTCGCAGTGAGAACGGGGGCCACCTAAAAAACGAAAGAGCCATTAAAGTGCTGGCTCCAAATGTTTGTGGTCAAACAGTGGATGAACGAAAAAAGTTTCAGCCTACCGTCAGCTGGGAAGCTTTAAGGAAAGCTGGCGACTGGCGCTGTGTTCAAATAGTCTTCCATAACGGAATTAGGCAAAGCCGTGCAGGGCAGGCACTGTGAGGGCAAAAGGGCATTTGCATCAGAAACATGCTAGGGAGTGGCTCAATTACGAAAAGTAGGAGTGGCCATGTTGACAATGACACTTTTTACAGAGTGACATCACAAAAAGCTTTGAACAAAGCTTCCATCTGACTATCATTTAATTTGGAATTACCTTTCCTGGCAAGCTTCTTTTAAGAGCTGCCTTTGCTCAACTACCAACCCACATAGCAGAGAATGATCTTCTCTATGAGACAAAGGCAGAATGTCACCCTCATAGGAACAATGAGTCTGCACTAATTGCAGTTTGTGATGACATGAATTCTTCAATGGACTTTAATATTTTAGCAGTACTCCTATTTTGGGATTTTTCTGGCACTTTTGACATGATTCATCATCCTGCTTTGTTCTGGAGACTCAAACAATAGGGATTCAAAAGCACCATCCACCGCTGAAATGGTATGTTTCTTAATTGAATGATATCTCATTCTGTCTGCCCCTGCTTCTCCTACGACCCTTTTCCATCAAAAGTGAGAATCTTGGCGGGAGTGGTTTGGCCGTCCAACATGTTTTAGAGAGGCTCCCGATGCCTGACATTAATCCGCCACTTATCCTAATGTTTATGTTTCCATCCTCCATTCTCTGGACATGCTGATGCCGGGCCCCATTACACTGCAGTGATTGGTGGATTCCCAGGGTCATACTGCCGAGATCTGGTGGCAGGGACCCAGTAGTGCGGCTGGCTGACTTCTGCGGAGCAAGCTGACTGCCTTTCTGATGCCTGCTCGACCGCCAAAATGTACTCCCAGTGAAGTGTGATTGAAGATGTAGTACTGAGGTGGTCGAATCGTCGCAACCAGTTCGGGTCATGGTGTGAGGCCCAGTCGCAGTGTGGTTGAATCCTCAGCAGCTGAGTGGGGCTGCGGTGTGAGGCCCAGTCTGTCTCCCACAGAATCTCGGGCCCGGGGATGAGCTAATCCCCCAGCTGGGAGCATCCCCTTCACTGCCACTTGCATAAGGCCTGCAGCTGTCATGTGTAGCTGGAGATTCGGCGGTCGCGTCAGACCGCTCTGTGAGGGGGCGCAATGAGTACTACTTCTGGGCTCGGGCGCGTTGGGTGGATCCTGTCTGGACATCTCTGGTCACTCCGGTGAGTGGTGGACGGGAGAAGTAGTGGAGAGCCATTTCTCTGGGCTATGCGGCGGTCGCAGTGTGGCAGGGGGACTGAGGGCGAGGACCTGCACCTGGCCATGTCCATTCATGCTCGGCACTCTATTGGGCCACAGGGAAAGGGCCCGTGTGGACCTGGGACCTGTAGTATACCTGGGGTCCACCTGAATGTGGCTGGTGCCACGGCGGTCGGACCTGGGGTGAGAGACAGCGGTGGGTGCTGTGGTCTCCTGGGCCCGGCCGGCCTGGGCTGGCATATGGAGACTCTCATGTGGCGCCTTCTGGTTTCAGGGGCCTAGTGCTGCACCCGATTCAGAGTGGCAGATACTGTACCCTGGCAGCCCGAAGCTGAGAGACCTACATTAAGCCTTACTGCAACACTCGTGCCTGTTGTGGGACCAATACACTGGCATCTACTAAGCAGTCTTACAACACAGCCCCCCCCCGGGCTTGGGCTCTCAGCAATCCACTTGGTTCATGATGTGAGGCAACATGGCTGTACCCTTCTCTCTCTGACCCTACTTGGCAGTGCAATATAGATCTCATTGGGCCCTGGGCGTTGCGCCCGATACTGGCTGCGGGGGAGTCCTGGATTACTGCTTGCTCAATTGATGCACTGGGAGTTGGGGACTGTGGTTTGGCACGGCTTGTGAGTAAAGTGGCCCCACCTAACTGAGGCCCCCATTGACAACATCATAATTGATTCCTGCCACCTACCACCTCCTTCTACGCGCAACAAGTAATAGCTGAGTCTTTGTTTCTGGATCGACTTCCCTTGCCACGCCGCGCTTTATAATGACAAAGGAGAAGCTGCCTGGCGTGTCCTCCAAGAAAAACACAAGAAACAAATATACCGGGGCAGTAGCCCCAGGACATTTGCTGTGTGCCCAAGAGACGCCGGATAATGCAGCATTATTGGCAGCAATCATGCAGTCAAGGGAATGCTGGAGACCAAGATAGGCGTTGTGGGCACAGATGTCATGCTTCTTCCACAAGATCTTCGAAACGCTGTGCAGCACATTGTGGAAACAGAGTCTTGGATCTCAACTGTGGAGGACACGGTGGGCACATTAAAGAAAAAAGTGAATACTCTGGAAACGCTCACGCAGGACTTGGCGGCACAATTGGAGGATGCGGAGGGACGCACCAGCAGAAATATTCTCTGCTTTATTTGTTTTCTGGAGGGGTGTGAAAGAAATAGGGTGGAAGACTTTCTCGCCAAGTGGCTCAGTTTGTGGCTCACGCCAGATGCACTTTCCTGTGCTTCGTGCTGGATTGCGCTCATCGGGCGCTGCGGCTGAGACCACTGCCTGGTGCCCGTCCTCACCCAATAACTTCACTTCTCCTCAACTATAGGGATAGAGACATAATTTTACAACAACCAAGAATGAAAGACTCTCTTACTTATGACTTCCAGCGCATTTTGATATTTCCATACTAAACTAAATTGCTAGAGTCACTTCTCGAGGCCAAGGCTCGCCTTCGGGGTCTCAAGCTTCAGTACTCCTTGCTGTAACCGGCTCACCTGTGGGTGGCATACCCATCGTGCACACACTTCTTCAAGTCCCCAGAGGAGGTATTCCATTGACTTAAAGAAACCGAGAAGATTAAACCTCATAATACACCCCAGTTTGACTTGGACTCCTCATCTAGTGGACCTGGATGTGTTCCCCTTGTGGCGGATGGCATGCAGCAGCGGGCTTGTGCTCTAAGAAGCGATCCAAGACAGTAAATCCTGTAAGCGACTGTCAGACGACCAGGAGGAACCTACAGCTTCATAATTGATGCATCATGAGAACTGTAACTATCTCAACTATGTGAAACTTAAACAACATGTATAAACAGGTTTCACTGTACAAAGAGTCCCTGATCCCTAGTGTTTACTGTGTGCAGGGGACTCATACTGGGAATCCATTGGCTGACTGTCGCTACTGCCCCCCGATGGGGGCTGGGGCTGCATCATGCCATAACATATACTTTTATGTTTGTGAGGTATTGGGGTGGGGGGATTGTTGGGGAAATTGTATGGGAATTTTAATTTTTTATCAGTGCCACTGTATCTATTTTTCTGTGTAATCTGGAGATTGCCTTAGCCACTCGAAGGTTTGCAGCCGTCCGCATATCTCAATGTCAGTCATGATGCAGGATCCGACTGGGGATAGGGGCAGGGAGCTTCGAGTTCTCAGCTGGAATACCAATAGCCTAGTCGATAAGATCAAATGGGGAGCCGGATTGCGGCAGGCCAAGCACTATAATGCTGATATTTTACTCATCCAAGAGACCCACCTAATAGGCAGCAAGGCACCTTGTCTGGAGAAGTATGGCTCTGCACAAATTTATCATGCTGGATTCACTGGAGGATCCCGTGGGGTTGCCATCCTCGTACATTATAGTGTCCCATTTATACACTGTAAGACATGGTCAAACCCTAGGGTAGGTTCATTGTGATATATGGAATGTTGTTTGGGGAACCCATTGTTCTGGGCAGTGTCTATACCCCCCCTTACGTGGACACTTTTAGAGCGGTTGACAACGCTCTGGACCAAGATCTCATCCGGACTGACGTGGGTCGGGGGAGACTGGAATTATGTTTTATGCCTGCCAAAGGACAGATGACTCACCACAGAGTGAGCTACAATGACCTGAGACTCCAGGCTACTGCCCCTGATCCAGAGACTAGGGTGGGTTGACTCTTGGAGGGGATTACACCCCATCGCCAATGAATACACTTACTTTTATGGAGTTCATGAGTCCTTCTCTCGCCTCGATTACATCTTCCTCTATACGGCCCATGTTCACAGGTTTATTAAGGCAGCGATCCTGCCTCGGGCCTGTCCGACCAGACCCCAGTTAACTTGCAATTGTCTCTAGATCTGTCAGAACTGCCCAACGCTCTCCGGGATCCAGGTGATGCTCAAGAGGGGTCCACCTCCCAATCTCTCCACGCTCGGTTCTGTTTAATACCCAGAGCTTAGAAGTGATCAGGTGAAGGAAAAAAGGAGGGGGGCGGGTGATGCTGCCAACCCAGGTACAGACCCTTCACTACCCAACCAAGAGTCTCTAGCGTGTCTCACGTACTTTGCTCTAAAACACCGTAAAGAGTGGCGGAGCGGTCACAGAATGGCCTCTCAGGTGTAGATCTAACGGTGTTCTACCCAGGTTCCCCACTAGGGACTCCAAAGAAATCGCCAGTCCTCTCAATTAAGAAATAGAGAGACACACGTGCCGAGCACGAGAATGGAAGCCTCTGTTATGTCACAGAAGCATAGAACCGCTTCTTAAGTTATCAGCATCAGAGCCCAAAGAAAATGAGTGTGTCCAAAAGTGTAAAACAAACAAAACGTTCTCTATCAGAGTGGGGCCACCTCAATGTAAAGGAGTCAACAAGGCACTGGGCTCCTAGAAGCTTATTGGCGTTCTGAAATAATCCTTAGAGAAGGCGTCGGGAGAGAATAGCAGCTGGCAATCCTACTGATATATCACTGTGACCATTGCTCAGAGCTAAAGGCAGCCATCCATTGGATTCCAAGGTGCAAAGCTAATCACTTCCCCACCGAGCTGAACGGATAGACATACGGGTTGACTGCCGTCCTTACCTCCTCGGTAATGCGCCCACCTGCTGTCGAGTGTCTGTGTCTTCACAAACACAATGCGAAGCACCACAGAACACTCCGTCGTCTTCAGAGAATGCTTCCCTGAGATTCCGCTCTAGTTCCTGTCTTCTCTCACCCAGCGTCCGTGTCTTCGCGAACGCTTCTGCGAAGCATCACGGCACGCTCTGTGTGCATCAGCCGACGCACACCTCCAAAGGGTCCTGATTTCCCCAGACAAACCGCGCCCGTGTCTTTGCTAAAGAACCAATCGAAGCACCACAGGGCAACGAGACACACCAGTGGGCAGCCGCTCCGCTGCGGTACCAGTACACAAAATCCAATACAACCCGATATTCGGGTAAGCAGTAGTTTTATTGTCTCCACCCCCTTCCCACAGACTTCTAGATCTCGTAGTCCGTCATACTTCCGGTAGGCGCGTTAACAACCCTCTTCAGCTCCTGACAGTGCGTCCCCCTCCCAAGCGCCTCCTAGGACCAGGCTTATCCCGAGACAGCGAACATGGAACTGACGCACAGCTCTCGGGGCGCGCATCCCCGTGCAGGGCTCCCAAGAAACCTCCTCCGAGGTGTATCCTTTCCAGGACACCAAATACCAAAGATGGCCTTGCCGATACCGAGAATCCAGAATCCTGCTTACCTCATATTCCAACTGACCATCCCTCATCACCGGAGGAGTTGCAAAACGCCGTCGCCCCACCGCCGGTTTCAAGAGGCTACAGTGGAAGACCGGATGTATTCGAAGAGAAGCGGGCAGTTTCAACTTATACGCCACCGGATTCACCTGACGGACCACAGGATACGGACCAATGAAACGAGGGTGGAAAATACTGCGGTACCGAAACCTGATGTTCTTGGTGGACAACCACACTCGGTCCCCCACGGCGTACTGTGGCCCAGCTTGCCTATGAACATCCGCCCACTTCTTGTAGGTCAACTTGGCCCGAACTAACTCCGACCGTATCCGCTTGTGTACCTCCAATAGGTCAGTAACCTGGGCTTGCACTGACGGATGATTCCTCACCTCACTGGGCACGATCAGGGGCAAGGTGTTAGCATGATACCCGGTATAAGCACGGAACGGTGTTTCTTTGATGGAACTGTGCCAAGAGTTATTATAAGTCAGCTCTGCCAACCACAGCAGCGAAACCCAGGATTCCGAGGTCTCCTTTGCAAAGCATCTTAGGAATTTTTTAAGAGTCTGATTTAATCGTTCCGTCTGGCCATCGGTTTGAGGATGGAAACTCGTAGACAAAGCCACTTCCACCTGTAATGCCCTACACCACGCCTTCTAAAATCTAGCAACGAACTGGGGTCCCCGGTCTGATATTATTACCCTGGGAAGGCCATGCAACCGGACCACTTTTTGAAGCAACATTTGGGCCGTCTGGGCCGCCGTGGGCAAATTCTTACAGGGGAGAAAGTGTCCTGCTTTGGTCAAACTATCCACCACCACTAGAATTGCATTGCACACTTGATCCATAGGTAATCTCACTACGAAATCAAGGCTGATGGTCTGCCAGGGGCCGGATGGAGTTGGTAGCGGCATCAAAACACCCTTGGCTCTACAACTCTCTCCCTTAGCCCGGGCACAAGTGTCGCATTGGGAAACCCATGTTTTCACGTTCTTCACCACGTTTTCCCACCAAAAGGACCTTTGCAAGGCCAACAGCGGTTTCCGATAACCAGGGTGTCCCGCTAACACCGCGTTGTGACATCAGTTGAACGCCTTCTGACGTAACTCATGTTGGGGCAGGTACAAGCGATTATTCTGGAAAGGAATGCCATGCTGAAGAGTGCGTTGTTTCTCCTTCATGGCCCATTCCTGCCACTGAACCAGACAACAATGATCTTTTACCTGGTCTAGGAACCGGTCCACGGTGATAACACACAAGACCTTCGCAGGAGAGACAATGGCTTCGGGAGTGGCTAAGTGCGAGATCCCTTCATTGCTCTGCCGTGACAGCGAATCCGCCTTCCTGTTGTCGGAGCCGGGGCGGAAAGTTATCACGAAATTATACTCCGCGAAGAACAATGTCCATCGCATCTGTCTCTGCGTTAAGTGTCTCGCTGTTTTCATATACTGCAGATTGCGGTGGTCTGTATACACCGTAACGGGATGTTGAGCTCCCCACAGGTAATGTCTCCACTCCTGGAAGGCTTTTTTTATTGCCACAAGTTCCTTCTCCGCTACGGTGTAGTTGATCTCGGCCTGGTTCAGTTTTTTAGACAGGAACGCCACCGGATGTAGCTGTCCTGTCTCCCATTCCCTTTGAGACAGGACGGCACCTATGGTCGTATCCGATGCGTCTGCTTCCACGATGAAAGGGATATCGACCTGAGGATGGTGTAGAATCGGTGCAGAGCAGAAAGCCTCCTTGAGCTGTTCAAAGGCTTTAGTAGACTCAGGGGTCCACACATAGGGTACGCCTTTTCTCAATAACCTGGTTATAGGGGTTGCCAACTGTGAGAAGTGTGTTATAAACCGCCTGTAGTATTTGGCGAACCCAAGGAAACACTGAGCCTTGCGCACATTCTTGGGAACAGGTCAATCCTGCACTGCTGCCACCTTCCTTTCTGCCATGCTGAACCCCTGGGGACTCAGTATCACCCCCAGGAATTCCACCTGTTGTACCCCAAACTCACATTTATTCAGTTTACAATATAAGTTGTTCTCGTGCAATCGTTGCAAGATCATGCACATGTGTTTGGTGTGTTGTGCAGGGGAAACTGAATAAATAAGGATGTCATCTATATACACGACCGCTATGCGGTCCAGATATTCCTTCAGGACGTCGTTCAAGAAATACTGGAACGCCGCCGGGGCATTACAGAGCCCGAACGGCATTACCAGATATTCATAGAGTCCATATCGCGTCTTGAACGCCGTCTTCCACTCATCTCCACTAAGGGGGGTAAATTAATTTATTGTGTAGTTAATAAAAACCATTACAAAGTTAAAATACATCATTTAAAATTGATCAGTTTACGTGCTTGATTGAAAATTAAAATCAGTATCAAGTTCATGTATAGTTCGAGGTTATTTCTTGGCTCTGTACATTAAATGTTCTTTTATGCTCAAACTTCTTAATAAATTTGACTGTTCTACAGATCAATTGTGGGTCCGCTGTACACAGGACATATATTATAGCAGAGCGGCAAGTACGTATTCCGTGCTCATTGAACTTGGCCTTTAACCAGCTCCGACGTTCCTGATCCAAAGCCGGACAGATGCAAATCAGGTGCATAAAGTCTTGTTTTCTGGCACCACATAGGTCACACTCCTTGGTGCCTGGGGTCCTCCAGTCCGGTCGTTCAGCGTTGGTTGGAAAGCTGCCCATCCTTATACTAAGATATTTTAATTTGATGTATAATGGAAAGGCAAGCCCTAGATAGGCCACTGGTTTCGGCTTGTTGTATGATTGAAGTATCATCCAGGCACGTGAGCGGTGGCTAAGGATTATCATTAATCATAGAGTGACTGTTTGCCGCCTTTTTAGCTACCAACTTGAAAGACGATACAGGTAGCTTGGTGTGCCAAAGGGATGTTAGTTCGGTGGTTTCTAGGGAGATTTTTAAAAACTTAGTGTATAGAGAATCGGGGCTGTTTTGCATTGCTTCCCACATTGCAGAGTTAATTTCTTTTTCCCTGTGCATCCAGATGTCATTCCAAAACTTGACAGTCTCATATTTTGCAGACCGAACTCGAGCCAAACCTGTGCCGGTGAGGCATTACAGGGTAGATTAAAGATTCGCTTGTAGACACTAGTTTGAATTTTGTCTAGAAGCTTGGAGCTTCTGCCGTGATGTAACACACTGCCATAAGATATTTTTGGAAGCAGCTTGGCCTTGATAACTGTCAATAGGGGACTGAGTAGCGGACCTTTTAATTGCTTCGATAAACTGTCTAAAGCATACAACAATGCTATTCCCTTCTTTTCGATGTCCTTAAAATGCGTAGAGAAATTAAGGCGCCTGTCCAGTTGTATTCCCAAATATTTATAGCTATCAACCACTTCCAGTTTTTTATTATCTATTATAAAGAGTGGCAATGCTTTACGGCGGCGAGTTATTACCATGATCTTTGTTTTCTTGGTATTTATTTCAAGAAGGTTCTGTTTTGTGTATACCGCTAGTTCGTGCAGAAGGCGTTGCAGGCCTACTTTAGTCTGGCTGAGAAGGACAACATCATCGGCGTAGGAAAGATGTGTTAACCGTAAGATTCCTAGCCGGGGTGGGTGGGCATTAATCCCATCCAGCCTTGTGGTCAGGTCAGCCATAAATAGATTGAAAAGATGCGGGCCATCATAAGTGGTGATCTTCCTGGTTAACCGGCGCCCATTATCGATCTTGACCTGCATCCAAGTATCCGTATACAGGGCCATTATAGGATTCAGTATTGTGTCTGGCAGACCCTGCTGCTTTAGCTTTGACCAGAGTAGCTGTCTGCTAACACGGTCAAAGGCCGCCTTAAAGTCGACAAACCAAGAATAGAGTGCTTGATGGCTGTGCATGCTTTTTTCGGCGATCATACTTATCGCCATTGCATTGGCCATGGTGCTTGTACCACCACGAAATCCTGTCTGATTGGCTGGAATTTTATTTTTGACTTTGGACCATTTTATGAGGTCAATTAGCACCAATGACGCATAATATTTTGCTTCAGCGTCTATAAGTGCTATCAGGCGGTAGTTGGCTGGACTTTTACGGTCTCCCCCTTTATAGATCGGGTTTATAATCGCCCCTCTCCAGCTTTCCGGGAGCCGACTTGTGTTGTTTATTGTTTTGAACAAGCTGTTGAATTTTCAGGCCCAAAACTGAGGATCCTCCTTATAGATAGCCTGAGGGACTCCATTCGGTCCTGGAGCACTGTCTTGCTTACTTTTCTTTATTATTCTTAATATTTCTTGTTCCACATGTGAGCCAGATGTATGATCAGTGCCTTGCTGTTCTTTACTTGAGTTATTTGGGTGTTCTGGAACAAAACTCTCCTGATTCTCTACATTAGGTGTGCAGTGTACTTTGTTTTCTGTTACGAGTGGCGGCATCACTCTATTTGTCGAAAAAGAATCAGTTATGTGTTGGACCCAAGCCTTTGCCGTAACACAGGTCATGTTTATTACTTGCACTGGCCTGCTTGATGAATTTACCTGTGCCCAAAATGCTCTGGAGTCAGATTTTTTTATGTTGTATAGCATTTTGGTCCAGAAATCATTAGTTCGATCTTTTTTTTCTGACCAAATTTGTTTCTTGTATTGTTTCCTTATTAGTCGGACTGTTTGCCAGACATGAGAATTTGAACTATGGCCTCGCACTGCTCTCATTGATTTCCTCAATCGTCTTCTTATTACAAGTGTGGTCTTGTTGAAATGACCGTATTTCTTTTGATTAGCCTTCTCACTCAGGTTGGTACTAGTCTTAGGTAATTTTTTTACAAAGGCGGACCATGTTTCTATAGACAATTCGTTTTCCTCACTCATGGTTTGCAATAGATGCTTTGCCTCCTGTGCTATTTGTGGAAGTGTGGTACTCGTCCACCTTAAACGTTTGAGATTAATTGTTGATATTTCCCCCACATTTAATGGGGCCTCTAAATGTTGACGCAGTAGCAAATTGATCTCAATATGCTGCATTGAGTGGTCGCTATCTGCAGTACCTATGATTTTAAAGCTTTTTATCAATCCCAACAGGGGGAGCGACACTATGGTGTAATCCAAGATTGTACTTGTGCTAGGGCCTATGTAGGTACTTGAAGGGGGTTTATCTTGTTTGATTCTTCCATTTAAAACTCTTAACCCTTGATTCTCGAGGTCCCACATCAGCTGCCTACCGGCTTTATTGATCTTCTTAGCTGGGGGAATCTCCTGTTCTTCAACTCCCCAGAGTTCGTTGGCCTTAATAATATTCTCCTCATCTTCTGGTAACTGTATTAGGTTTGTGTTGAAGTCACCTGTAAGGATTATCTCCCATGCGGGCTGATCAAGACGAATCCCAGATATAATGTTGTTGATATGTTGGAATAAGTCTTTTTTTGCTTTCATTTTTGGGTGAGCGTAAACATTTATTAAAATAATGGTACTGATGCTGGTGTGCGTTGTTCTCTCGAATTTAATAATTTGCATCTCTTCTGTGGTGGCAGCCAGCTGAGAGGCCTTGATGTTTAATGCAGTTGTTATATGAACAGCCAGACCCCCTTAGCTCGACCATAGCGCTGTGTGCGGGTAGCATTGACATAAAAACTTATTCTGCCTGGAACATCAATAGGTTCTGTTAGCCATGTTTCTTGTAGGGCTATGATGTCGTAGGACCCCCAGATTTCCATTTTACTATTGTCATTTAGTATTTCTCTAGCACCAGCAATGTTCCAGGAAAGAACTTTTACGATATTTCGTTCTATTTTGCCCGCACGACTATGGATTCAGTGGTCGTTTAGACTGTGTTTTTGTCTGTTCAGCTGTTCAATTTTTGCGGTTTCCGCACCCCTGGCACCTTGCAGTACCAAGTATGTTGTACGACTTGTCCTAATATAATCATCTCTTTTTGTCCGTTTTCTTAACAGGGGAGAAGGATAACCTGAGGTTTCCTTTTCCTTGAGCGAAATCCCCCACTCTTCAAATTTTGTAATTTCATTGAGTATTTCCTTGACGTTTTCCGGATTCCTCCAAGTTGTAAGGGTACCTTCCTTGTTTGTGTTATCGCCAAGGTTAATAATTTCAATTGCTATTAGGTCAGTAGATGTTATGTGGGTGAGACTCCGAATTACCGATATCAGATGTAAGATGTTTCCTCGGTTTAGATAGTCTTGACCACCTTGTGTTTCGTAATTGGGTATAAAGAGTAACTTTCCCATTACTGTAGAGTTTGTAATGTTTGGCTGCTCCAGAATGAGCTGTGAGTTGTCAACCGACCCAATTCTCGTTGATTTATTGCTTCCATTAGCCTTTGCAGTATCTTTTGTATTTCTGTTCTGCTGGTTTCGATCATCAAAGTTCACAGTCTGCCCAGCATTAATTTTTACTTTCAATCCTACTCTTTTTTGACCGCGTAATTCAGTGTTAAATGTGTAGTCATTAGCAGTAGCAAGATCAGACCTTACATCTTTTTTCAGTCCTATGCTTCGTTGTTCAACATAGTGCTCTGTAAATATCTTTACTTGTAACCGATCCTGCTTGGTCTTATCTGCTTCTGCTGTAACTTGTCTTATGTTTTTATTGTACTTATTCGGAGTAACTTCAACATTCATGGTTATATCTGGGATTAGAGTTACTTTCTGTTTGTTATCCATTCCTTTTGTCACTACCCTTTGGCCATCGTGCTTATTTAGTTTGTGCCTACTGCACTCCTGTGTCTTTATGTAGGTATTAATCCCTTGCTCAATGAGCCACGGTTTTTGTCGTGGATTGTTCCCATTATTTTTCCATTCAGCCTTTTGTTTCCCTTCTGTTATATTCAATTGTGAAGGATCACCATCAGTACTTTCCAGAATCCAATCTGCGTTACTTGATGTTATAGATGAGGTCGCTGAATCGTCCTTGTTTGAATTCTCCGTACCTAAGCTTGTTGCGTGGACGATCTCCTGTGTATGCATTGATGTTTTTTGCCTTATAATTTGGGCTAACTCATTGGCGCTTGCTTCAGTGGCTATAAACTGTTGCCCTTCTTCTTCTAAGCTGTGCATCAGAGGTCTTCCTTGATGTTTTGATGTTATTGGTGACTGATGTGTCCCCTCTTTTGGGTTTTAATTGCTTGTTTGGACCATTGAAAATCGGGAAGTTGGTCACAGGCTGCCTAATTGCTGGGATGGTGCTTAGTCGCTGATTTCTATTTTTTCTCGCACGTTTTTTCTGTCGTTTAGTGAGCGGTTGTTTAGTGTTTTAATTTTTCTCGCCGCCCTGTTTTAACTGTTCATATTCCAAGGGTTCGTAGCTGTTGCCCTTTATTTGGTTTGAGTCAGCCAATGGCTCATTGTATTCTGTTTTAACTTCTTTACTCTTATCACGTATAACTATTTCTTCTTTGTCCTCGTCTTATGATTGGCAAAGGTAATGAGGTCTCTTTCATTTAGTGAACTATCGAGGCCATGATTTGTATGTTTGCATTCCTGAAGAATGTCTTTGAGAATCAAGGGCAAATCCTTTAATTTATCTAGTATAGAACTACATGCGCATTTTGGGGGCTGTACACATAGCCCTTGTAGGGTATCATACTTATTTGCCATGACACCCAATTTTTCATTTATTCTGGAAATATGTTCTGAAATTGTACTCATCAAATGTATTTGAATATCAAGTTTGTCAGATTGCATATTCAAAGTTTTGATTGAGGTTTCCAGTATATTGCCTAATGCACTATGCAGAGTGATTATGGATTCCAGATTTTCATTAAGGTCGGACATTCCTACTTGCTGGCTTTTGTCTGCTTTTTTGATATTTGTGTTGGATTTGCAATTTGAATATTCATCGAGGAACACGAAATTTCGATGATCAACATTGTATTTGTTCGGAGGACTAATATTTCCGACGGTTTTTGTGAGTGTTTGATCGTTTAATGTTGACACACTTGAGATTTCTATGATTAAAGGTTCCTGACGATGATCAGCATCAGAGCTGTTGGACAAATCTATGTGACCGTGAATTTCCACTTCACCATTCAACCCACTAGATATCTCAATTAAGTTATTGTTTAATGATTCCTGATTCATTAGGTTCGTTGAGTTGCTTGGGTGCCGTGCTTTTAAACTTCCTTTATGCGCCTCTTTTGCGAACTTTCCCATCTTGTTAAGTGGTGTCTTTTGCTTAGGGCCAGGTACTCCTGTTTTTTTGTCCCGTTTTTCATCGCTGGGCAGTTTGTCTTGTCTCCCTTCGGAGAAAATTTTAGACTCCAGCCTGGAGTACCACCTCTCTCTCCCATTACTAGGCTTTTGCTTGATTTGATTTAAACATGACTGCATTCTTGGAGTCGAGTGGTTGTCTGGCTGTTCCTTATAGGCAATGTCTGGGATACTGATATTATGGCCACCCTCATCGTCTACTATGTCCAGTGTTAATGGCCTTATGGTTGTTTGTTGGCTTTTTGGTGTACTCTGTTCCAAAGATTTTTCACTGAGGGTATCCGTTGTCCTATTGTTGATACTTAAACGCCCTGAATATTTCTTTTGTTCTTGAGCCTGTTCAAAACTTTTGTTTTCCATATGTACTTGGGCTTGCGTTTGAATCTTGTATTTATTATTTCCTTGCACTAATTACGTGCATTCAATTTGTTCGTCTATTTCTATTCCCTTTGATAAAGTAGTGTTTAATCCAGACAAGGGCATTAGTGGCACTGCTAATTGTGCAGGTGCTTTGCTCGGCATCAGGGGCTTTTGAAGACCATTTGGTAATATTGGCATTTTGTAGATTGCTGTTACAGGATCTTTCAAAAATGTGAATTTTCCAGTAGGCTTCGATGGGCCGAAGATAGAGAAAATGGGTGGTAACAGTGGGGTAGTTGGAGGATTGGCTACGATGCCTTTGGAGGGGCCTGTGAGGTCTTTAGTTTTGGATTTCCGTTTCGTGGTCACTGGGGGATTCCTCCGTGTCCTCCCCGACCTCATTATTCCAACTGGCTTAATTTCGAGGCTTTTGCAGGCGGTGGCTGCTTGGATATAGTTCCAAGTTGATCAGTGTGAATAGTCAGAAATAATTTGCGTCTGCCTTGCTGTCAGGCACCCGTTCTACCACCACTACCACCACTAGCACCTCAGTTGACACTTCAACACCCTCTGCTCACACTCATCTCCACTACGTATACGGACCAGGTGGTAAGCCCCTCTAAGATCGAGGCGGGTGTAGCTGTTAGCTTCCCTCACCTGGTCCAATAGTACTGGGATGAGCGGCAGCGGATACCGGTTCCTCACGGTATTCTTGTTCAAGACGCGATAGTCTATACACATCCGTAATTCCCCATTAGCCTTCGCAGTAAAGAAAAGAGGAGAGGCTGCGGGCGAGCGAGAAGGCCGTATAAACCCTAAGGCGCAGTAATGATCTAAGTACGCACAGAGATGACTATTCTCTGGTTCAGACAAGGCATAAATCCTGCAGGACGGAATGACTGCTCCATCCACCAAATCAATCCGGCAATCATATTCACGATGAGGTGGTAATGTTTCTGCCTTGACTTCGCTAAACACCTCGTGAAATGCCGCATACTCTGCTGGTAACACCGTTTCCTTCTCGGCGGTGGTGGCAACGTGGTGTACCAGGGCTAGAGACAAGGCTATGGACTGATATTCTCTCATACAGTGTGACAGACATTCCGGTGACTGAAATTGGAGGGTTTTCTGTCTCCAATCCATAGAAGGACAATGTCGCCACAGCATCCCCAATATAAGTTCGTACTGGGGAGGCTCAATGATATTAAGGACTAAGTTTTCCACATGATCCTGCGGATCACCAGGAAGCGTTAACTCCAACATTTCAGTATGTTCGGTTATGGGGCCTGACTTCAGTGGAGTGCCATCCACTGCCAGAACTGGCTCAGGTTTCTCACTGCGCACTCTAATCAGCCCCATTCGCTGCACCAGTCCCTGATCTATAAACTTCCCAGTGGCGCCGGAGTCTATCATGGACAGTACGGGATAGGTCTTTTGTTGATCTGCCAACAACATGTTCAACACCACATGGGATTCAGAATTTTTCTGCTCTGGAGTGGCCAAAGAAGGTATCTGCCATACCTGACTCTGTACCTCTCTTCCCTTTTCTACAGAAGACGACAGGTCCTTTGCTGGTTCCCCCACCATACTCACTGCCAGTTTCTTCCCAGGGAAATAGGTATTCTTTTTCTTGGGTTTGGCCGGGCACTCACGGACATAGTGGCCCTTTTCCCCGCAATACATACAGAGCCCCTGAACCCGGCGGATTTCCCTTTCTGACCTGGTCAGGGGTGATCTATTGGCCCCTATGTCCATTGGTTCTGACCCTACATCCTTAGGGTTCGCCAGAGACCTATGCTCTTGCTCTTTCATCAGAGCCTGACGATCCCCTCTTCGACTACCCCCATGTCTTTCGGTCATGCGATGGTCCAATCGCATAGTAAGATTGATTAAGGCAATACAGAAGGTTGGTTGTGGGTCTATCTGCGCCAGCACGTCCTTCATCTCCTCGCTCAGGCCTTGATAATAGAGGGACATCCTCTTCTCCTCCGGCCAGGCGGTTTCCGCTATCAGGCGATTGAAGGCCGTCATGTAGGACACCAGATCCCTTTTCCCCTGCTTGAGCTCTAATAGCTCCCTATCAGCGCTAAAAGTGGTAGCTCTACGGTCTAACACCCATTCGAACTCCTTCCTAAACTCCTCCCAGTCAGAGAGCAGAGGGTCATCATTCCGAACTAACGGAACCGCCCAATCAGCCGCATCCCCGGTAAGATATGAGATCCCAAACGCGACCCTTGATAGGTTATTTGGGAAGGACGCGGGTCTACAAGAGAAGTGTAGGGCGATCTGGGTGAGGAACGTCTGTATCTTATGCGGATCCCCTGAATACCTCTCCGGCGAGGCCAGAGGGACTGGTGGGGGCACCGTCACATGAATCTCAGGGTTGGAAGAAGAGGCATCAAAAGGATTACGAGCCTGCCTTTCCACCTTCTCCCTGAGGGCCGCCGTTTCTGCCTTAGAATCGGCTAATTCCCGCTGAACTAAAACTAATGCCTATAACACATCATCCATTGTAGCCATCTTGGCGAATCAACCAGACCGGGAAGAGCAGTATATATCTTGGGTATTGGATTCTGTCAGAACTGCCCAACGCTCTCCGGGATCCGGGTGATGCTCAAGAGGGGTCCACCTCCCAATCTCCCCAAGCTCGGTTCTGTTTAATACCCAGAGCTTAGAAGTGATCAGGTGAGGGAAAAAAGGAGGGGGCCGGGATGACGCTGCACGGGTTTCAGGCAACCTGAAAGACAAGAACAACTTGTTAACCCAGGTACAGACCCTTCGCTACCCAACCAAGACTCTCTAGCGTGTCTCACGTACCTTGCTCTAAAACACCGTAAGGAGTGGCGGGAGCGGTCACAGAATGGCCTCTCAGGTGTATATCTAACGGTGTTCTACCCAGGTTCCCCACTAGGGACTCCAAAGAGATAGCCAGTCCTCTCAATTAAGAAATAGAGAGACACACGTGCCGAGTACGAGAATAGAAGCCTCTGTTATGTCACAGAAGCATAGAACCGCTTTTTAAGTTATCAGCATCAGAGCCCAAAGAAAATGAGTGTGTCCAAAAGTGTAAAACAAACAAAACGTTCTCTATCAGAGTGGCGCCACCTCAATGTAAAGGAGTCAACAAGGCACTGGGCTCCTAGAAGCTTATTGGTGTTCTGAAATAATCCTTAGAGAAGGCGTCGGGAGAGAACAGCAGCTGGCAATCCTTCTGATATATCACTGTGACCATTGCTCAGAGCTAAAGGCAGCCATCCGTTGGATTCCAAGGTGCAAAGCTAATCACTTCCCCTCCGAGCTGAACGGATAGACATACGGGTTGACTGCCGTCCTTACCTCCTGGGTAATGCGCCCACCTGCTGTCGAGTGTCTGTGTCTTCGCAAACACAATGCGAAGCACCACAGAACACTCCGTCGTCTTCAGAGAACGCTTCCCTGAGATTCCGCTCTAGTTCCTGTCTTCTCTCACACAGCGTCCGTGTCTTCGCGAACGCTTCTGCGAAGCACCACGGCACGCTCTGTGTGCATCAGCCGACGCACACCTCCAAAGGGTCCAGATTTCCCCAGACAAACCGCGCCCGTGTCTTCGCTAAAGAACCAAGCGAAGCACCACAGGGCAACGAGACACACCAGCGGGCAGCCGCTCCGCTCCGGTACCAGTACACAAAATCCAATACAACCCGATTTCAGGGTAAGCAGTAGTTTTATTGTCTCCGCCCCCTTCCCACAGACTTCTGGATCTCGTAGTCCATCATGCTTCCGGTAGGCGCGGTAACAGCCCTCTTCAGTTCCTGACAAGATCCCAGGCGCTCCCAGTTCCGGTGGTGATTATATCATTGGTCCCTGGTAGAATATTTTCTACATAACACTAATACGGTGGATTCTCCTGTTAATCTGTGGAAGGTGACTAAGCCCATGCTTAGGGAGGGTGGACATTGCTTTTTGCGCCGCGAGACGTAGACAGCGCCGCAAGAAATCTCTGTAGATTGAAGCCCAGTTACTCACCTTGGAGCGCGCAGGCAGAGAGGAGGGAGGACACACGCACGCAGGCAACTGCAGAGCACGCAGTACCTGTATGCTAGAGAGCTCTTGGATGAGGCTTGGATTTTCTGGCTCACAACTTGAAGCCAGATTTACCAGTGGTGAGATATGTCCACTGCCTGTGTCAGCAGACGCTGTGCCCCCAGACACTCCTGAGTATACAGGGTCCAGACAGGACAATTCCTACAGTCCCGGCACTCATTGCTGATTGTTTTGCCTCATACTTGCAGACTTATATGCTTCTCACGAGACCATCCCTGAAGAACTTGTCCTGAAATGTATTGATGACCTCCCCCCTGAGCTTTATCTGATGATGTGCGTGAGGCATTAAATGCCCCATTATCAGTAGAGTAACTGCTAACCGCACTGCTAGATATGCGGTCGGAAAAACACCTGGTCCGAATGGCTTCCCTTATGAGATTTTTCAGAAATACCATCCCCAATTGTTGAATCCTTATCTGGCGGCTCTTGAAGCAGCCGCAGAGGGTAGGGCCTTCCGCCGGATTGGAGGCGTGTAGAGATTATCGTTTTCCTGACGCTGGGTCGACCCCCAGAACAGAACCCGTCATACCGCCCAATATCTTTACTCAACGTAGAGGCCAAACTCTTGGTCAAGGTGATCGTCAACCGCCTGGTCCCTCATATTACGGATATGTTTCATCTAGATCAGGCAGGCTTTATAGCTGGCCGGGCTACACGGCATAATATCAGACGCTCATAATATTAGTTGGACTTACCTTTTCGCCCTGCTTACTGAACCTTATATGCCTGCTATATACGGACATAACGTCATCGGTCTGAGTGGCGGATTCAGCTTCAAGATGTTTCGCCATCGGGTAAGGAACGCGTCAGGGATGTCCCCTCTCCTCATATCTCTTTGTGTTGGCCATGGAGACACTTTCGGCATGGATAAGAATAGATGCACAGGTACGTGGCTTTGAGTGGGCGCTGGGGTTCTCCAACTGTATAGCATTATAGGCGGACAATGTATTATTTTTTCTCACGAATCCTGATCGGACCGGCCCGTGCCTTCTCAGAATCATGCAGATTTTTGGTGAAGCATCCGGCCTATATATGAATCGGGATAAGTCCTTTCTGTGGCCGCTACGGGATGGAGATCGAATGGGCGAATGGTCGCGGGAGGTGGTGGTGGTACCATACGGGTTCAAATATTTAGGAATCTTCCTCTCGACGTCCCAGACTACAGAGTGGAACAAGAATTTAGCCCCCTTGTGGATGCAGGTGGACGATTAGACGCACCTCTGGTCCCATATGCCGTTGTCTTTATTTGACAGATCCGCCATCTTTAAAATTATCTCCCTGTCCTGGCTTCTATACCAACTCCAAAATCACCTGCACCCAATACAGCCAACGTGGTTTCACCAGTTAAATGCCATTTTGGCCTGGTTTATTTGGGGGGGGGGGGGGTGTGACACTAGTAGCCCTGAGAAGTTGCTTTAAATCAACGTATTCGGGTGGGGTGCCACCCCTGATGTCCAGACACACTACATGGCCGCACACCTTCTCATCCTCAATGAATGGTGGTATGGCAATCGGAGGGATCCAGCCTATGCTGTGGAGCGTTGGCTGTTGGGGGATAATGCCCTGCACACAATACTCTACTCTGCAGTACTGCTCAGGGAGCTGCCACCCACAACCACTACGGTCTTTAAGATCTGGAAATCTGCGCTTCGTATGATGGGCTGGTGGGGGAAATTTACGAGAGAAACTCCTTTGTGGAGAAATGGACAGCTGCCGCAGCTGGCACGATTGCCTGGCTTCCGAGGCTGGGCTGCTATTGGGATAGGTGCGGTTATGCTTGGTCGAAATTTAAAGTCCTTCCAAGAAATCCAAACGGAATATACAATGCCCTGCTCACAATTCTTTCGATATCTTCACTTTAGGCATGCCTTCACCCAATGTCTAGCACAACAAACAGATGTACCCGAATTCATCCCCGTTGAGGCGAAGGTGTTTATGGGTGAACTGGTAGACCATGGAATAACTAAATTATATCATACAATTCTCAACAATACGCCTACAACACTACATAAAACCAGAGATGCGTGCCAACATGACCTGGGCTCGCTAGATGAAGACGATTGGGTGGATGCTCTGGAATCCCCACACAGTACAGTGATAGCGACCCGTTTGCACTTTATCCAGTTTAAATATCTGCATAGGGCCTAATATACAAGGCACAGATTGTGGTGCACTGGCCTGATTGCATCCCCGCATTGCCTGCGGTGTGGGACTATGGAGGGTACCTTTCTATATACGGTGTGGGCATGCCCAGCACTTTTGAGATTTTGGAGAGGAGTAATCACATGCCTGTCTGAGGGTCTGGAGTGGGTGGTTCCATTTTCTCCATGACTGGCCATGTTACATATTACGGAAGGTCTGGATGGCAACAGGTACAAGCGCCACTTCCTGTTTCCTGGCCTCACTATGGCAAAGAGGGATATTGCCAGGGCCTGGAAGGATGAATCCCCGCCACTAGTGGGAGTCTGGAGAAGGGCTTGGACTTTAATATGGGCCTAGAAATCCCAGTTTTTGAGGCAAGAGGATGCCCTCAGAAGCATTTTAAAATTTGGAAAAGATGGGCAGATTATCGAGGGTTGAATCTGGAACCTCCTCATCCCACTTCTACTGTCGAAGAACAACTGACATGATTATAATAGACTGGAACTTAAACTTCATGAGTATTAACTATGGTTTTGAGGGGCTTGGACTCCTCCCATTTATAAGAATGCTCTACTGTTCATGCAGATATAGTGTGGCACTGTTTGTTTTTCTAAAGCGTTATTTAGCAACTTTTTCCTGTATGAATGATACTATAATTTCATTGAAAAAGTTGATATCATTTTATGTAACCTTGTATGCAAATTGCTGGTGCCCCTTGAGGCATCAACCTTGTGTTGGGTGTCAACAATAAAATTACATTGTGAAAAAAAGTGAAATCTCTCAAGGATTCACCATCAACTCCCTGATCAGTCAAACGCTAGTTGTCACGAAAAGGACTACTTGACTGATCAGAGAGAAACACATATTCAGGTGTTGTGGTTGTGGGATATTTTAACCCCACCTCAAAATGGATGAGTCCCCTGCCACAAGATAAATGAGGTGGCAATGATCTGGATGGGACTTCTTGTGAAATCATTGATAGAGGGAGACATTTATTTTACAAATAGAGATAAGTCCTGGTGAAGTTCAATTTTATGTAACGAAACGCGTTGGCTGTAACCTTGCCTGTTTTTATGAAAAGACATACACATTTCAATAAAGGAGATAACTAATACTAGAAAGAACTGTGGACTTTTTAATTGTTGAGCACACCATTCTGTGTTCTGTCTCATGGTAGCATGTTATTTATTTGCTCAGACTCTGGGTTTTGAGCCTGCTTTTTATTATTAACATTTTTATTATATTATCTATTTTTCCTCCGTAGGTGATTCAAGATATGCAGAGAAAGGAGGGTAAAGACAAGTCTGATTTGTGGGGTGTTTACCATCTTCACAGCTTGTACTCTACTCCACGGGAAGATTTTGTACAGACAAGCAAAAAATGTTTGCGCTTGAAGGAGACTAGTAGAAGGTGAATGTTGCCAATTATCATATTTCGCAGTTTGTTGCTAATCATTATTCCAGGATATCTGTGGTTTTTGGAGACCCATTTGAATGGTGTGTTTCTACTGTAGGAGAGGTTGACACCTGTTGACTTGGGCATAAGTTTGCCTTTGTTCAACATTGGTCCCTTGAGCACTCCTCTTCAGTCATCCAAAGAGACATAATCTTTTTTTGCTCATAATCTTTGTAGAGTCATTGGTGTTCCTTTATTATCCAAGCAATACATGTTTTGTCATAATTGACTTCAGCAGGGCTAGAAACCACGTAGTATACAATGCAAATACTAATATGTAATTCCATTTTGGGGCAATATGTACAAAGGTTCCGATTAGCGATTACCCAATTGCAATTTTTTGCTAATCGCAACTAGGCAATTGCTAATCAGAATGTAAATATATTGTACTGGAAAATATAGCGGCTCACAAACAAGTTGCTTCTTTATATTGGAAAACGCATTTAGTGATTTCCACAAATGAGAAAGCAGCCCCGAATAGCTACATGTTTACAAACGTGGAAAATTACTTCCTGGTTCAGGATGATGATCCCACATCCAGGAAGTCGGGTCCATTTCAAGCCTGGAAGGCATCTGGGGTGGAGGTGGCAAACTGTTCTCTTTGGAAATTGTGACTGGGACTTCCAAGAAACAATTACCAACAGTAGGAATGGTCATCCAAGACCCAGAGAAGGAGGCACAGGGAAGAAAGATACAACTGAAGCTTTCTGAAAAAGAATTGGACATACTCAAGGAGAACTGCTGCAGTAATCATGACCTCCTGTTTGGACATCAATGACTGTGCCAGAGGCACAGAAGCTTAAGATCTGGCAGGGGATGTAGCAGAAAATACAGGCTTTAGATGTGGAATATCGCTCAATCGAAGAGAAACAGAAGAGGTGGTATGACCTCAAGTCCCACACTAAAGAGAAGGTAGCAACATAACTGAGCGACTCCCAGACAACAGGAGGTGCCCCTGTTCACTGTACACCCAACCACTACACTGGAGGCAGTGGTGTAGACAACCTTGGAGCCAGAGGTGGATGTTGGTCTTGGCAATATTAACCCCACAGAATTTTTAACATTGCAAAGTAACTGTACTTTGTAATGTTAACATTTATTACCTTCAAACTGTCTTCAAAAGTCATCTGTAATTTAGCCTAATACAGACATATTAGCACAGGATTTTTCCTTAGCAAAAGCACCCTTTATAGTGCATTATTGGACATGTAGTCAAGACTTTACTGAATGTACTTTGTGTCTGACATGTATTCAAGAAATGATAATAACTAAAGAGAAATACTATTGGAACGTTAGCACATGCCACCTTGTTGTGTTAACTTAATTTGCTATGGCGCAAAAATCACACCTGAAGGTGTATCTTGGCGTTTCGCTTAAACAGGTGCATCAGTGAGTTGGTACTTAAAATAGTGCTGTCTTGATAAGTTTCCTGAATTTGGCATGATCTGCGTTGGAGCAGGTGTGGTATGGTAACTTATTTGAGTAGGAAGGGACAAGGTAAGAGAAAGACCTGCCTTCGTATCTGGCCAAGCGTATATGGGGGATGGTAATTAAGGCTTCGTCCTTAGATCTCTAGTTTCTGACTGGATGATAATAGTTAAGCTTCATAACTAAGTAGTTGGGGACCTTATCAAGGCAGACTGTAACACTACAGGTAGAAATGGGCTACTTCTGTAGAGATGTATCAAGGGGCTTAAGGCAGATTTCCACTGCTTTGGAAGCCATACAAACCACACAAATTGCTAGTGGGATAGGTGCAGACCTCCTGACAATAAGGATATGTACAGGATCAGCAGCATCTCTGCAACAGATGCCCGTGTGCTGTGACGCAGTGGCAGCTGTATTCCTGCACCTCAACATGGTGGCACATCTCATTCTGGAAGCAGTCACAAGTCGCTTTGAAGGGCACAGAACATGGAGTACCTACTTTGCTGCTCTTTTATCATTTTGGTGCTGTAATCGATTTTCATATTGACATTATATCGCATTTGCATTTGATGGTTACAGAGTGTTTCTCAACAGTTGCAAAACAGCTAAACATAAAGATATCCTTGCTTCGAAACATCAAATAAGTGTTGTACAATTTTTAAATCTTTTTCATTCAGATATGACTTACCTTGAGAAGCGATGTGGTCCCTGCGCCTTCTTCCCTCCACTACTCTACTCTCATCTGTAGGCTGCTAAACAGGTGGCCCAAGGAGATCTTCATCTTCTGATTCCAACTCAGAAACAGCAATGAGTAGGCCTCTTCTGGTGGCAATATTATGTAGGATGGCACAAGTTGCTGCTATGTTACTTACTTGTTCAGATACATATTTTAAGGCACCCCCACTCTTATGTAGGCACCAGAACTGAGCTTTCAGTAGGACAAATGTTCACCCAATCTCAGTCCTGGTCCAACAATGTGCATTGTTGTATCGCCATTTCTTTTCGGAGGTGGGGGAAAGGTATGGTGCCAGAATCCAGAGATTTAGGGCATACGCACCATCACCTGAAACATATACATTAGTGTGGACCTGCATAAATGTTGCCATAGATTACCAAAAACATATCTGTATTTACATTTCATTACATTACCCAATAAATATCCATTATAAAACTCTCCTCTTTCCAGCCGTCTGTATATTACGCTGTGCTTAAATATGAAAGAGGTATGGATGCTTCCTGGATATTGTGACACAGTATCAGATATTATATGGTGGGCGTAGCAGACCACTTAAAAATTGAGGGACTGTGTATTTTTCCTGTTCCCAAAAAGATACTCAAGATTACAAGGAGTACAAATAGGCACATGTGTCCCATCAATACATCCTGGGACATGGAGAAATTTGACATACCTCTAAAATTTTAATTTAGTACCTTGCATTTCCTGAGTATTCCTAGGTAGTTCTATATAGCAGTGAATATAGAGAAGCACAGGCACCTAGCAATGCATGGAGGAAATGTGAAAGTGCACTTTAAGATTCTCCTCCTGAAACAGCAAAATGTACACCCTGGTAACTGCCAGAGGACTTTAGGAGTAACATGCACAACACCTGAATATGAGTGGGGATTGAATTGCTACGCACAGTACTGATTTCTAGATGTGGCTTTAAAAGGGAGAAAATCTCCAGTATGATATTGCTACTTAGTCTGTATTCGTCAAATATTTCTTCCTCTGTTGCTTGAAAAACGGTCAGCCTGACTCTGAAAATCCTCTCTTGTATCCCCCTCCTCCTCCTCTGCTGAGCAGCCAGTATTCACATCCTCCATGCATTCTGGGCAGGCTTTAGTTGTTTGCACACAGTTACCATCTGCTTTGAATATCTGGGAATTTGCATGTGTAAATGGGCCTTTTATGACTAGTCGCTAATTGCGACAGCCTCCAACATACCATTTGTGTGTCGCAATAAAGGACTCTAATTGGAATTGCCAATTTAGTTTGCAAAAATTACTGAATCGCAAAACTGTTGCATCGCTAAAAATACATTGCAAAAGGCTTTCGTACATTGGAAAATTACACTTTTTCAGTCACAATCCATTTTGTGACCGATTTCAGTCTCACTATTTCTTCGTACATCTAGCCCAATATTTTTTAAGTAGTTTTAATTGTGCAAATACAAAAAAAGGTAAACAATACTGTCGACAAAATGTAAATGATCATGCAGAATACCAGAAAAAGATATTCAAAATAAATATGTCCCAGTGAGTGTAACACAAAAGGGTGCTTCAGTACCATTGATGTGACAGTTCATAAGAAAATATCTGAGTCAAACACCTAGTGCCAGTCATAACCTTATTCATGTGCTAGGCTAGCACAATACCCTTAGATAAGTGACAAGGACATGAAGGAAGAGCAAACAGAATCCTGTCCATGAGAAAGTGGATCAGAGACTCGGAATTGTATAGCAGGGCTCACCCTTTCCACCAGTTTGGATTTTTGCTGCAATTTCTAGGGTAGTTACGGCTTAGAATATTCATGATTGTCTTTCTCTTATGAAAAGAGATACTGGGTTTTGGGGAAACCCAATCCTAAATCACACTATCATGTGTAAGTATATGCCAGTGCCTGTTACCTGTTCAGCTCGATCTACCAATAGTCCGGTAATTTGTAATCATTCTCACCTGTTTCTTCATGTTCTTATGTGTGACAGTCTCTCTTCTCAATATGATCCTCTCGTTTGTGTTTCAAAGATTTATTCTTAGCGGCCTCAATCCAACTAAGATCAGATTGTCTCACACCAAATCTGTGGGCAATGTCATGTTTTCAATGAACTCCTCATCCACACTGCAGGTCCTCCTAGCCCTCATATTTCTTCGTAAGGAAGCAACCTTAACCTGTAAATGTGGATGGGATGTAGAAGCATTTGAGACAGCATTGCAAGAAGTTATTTTATGAAACAACCTACTTTCAAGTTTTCAATTTCTGACAAATAACTTTCATAAATGTATCTTTCCCTTTTTGAAGTTTAGAGTAAAGATCATGCTATAAGGGCTCTACTTCAAATAAGCAAAACATTAATATTATCCAAATTAGTAAAACATTATCTATAAATCTTCCCCAGCAATGGATATAACCTGACCATTTACAACCGCTAGGTCGCCAGACACATTCACACTTGAAAAACCATATAACGAGCTTTGCATACAAAGGTGTGAATCTGGAACACATTGTAGTCCCTTGAACCTGGTGGTACCATACATCATTATGTAGAAACATATTGTTCTCCAAAGTAATTCTTGTCATTTCAATGAGCATATCAGTGTGTAATCCCCATTCATTTGTGATATTAGTTTAAAGAGAAACTACATCAAGTGTTGCTTGCCACATATCCTCACTCAACACTACATCATTCATCAAGTTCAAAACATGTTTGGTATCCTGGATGCAGGTTCATTACATACTATCTTAAGGAATTATCCACACACTCGGAGTGCTTCTCAGAATGTGAGCCCACACGATTGGCCTTCCCGGTGGAAAAGGTTGTTTCTTATGTATATAGGGTAGCTTGTAACAGCATGGATATCTGGAATTATTTACCTTCAAATACAAAAATGAATCATAGTCAAACAGATGTTTGTCCTTCCAAACCTTTAGTCTGCCTTTAATATTTTTTGTGATATTAGGAATATGATTATTATCCAATCTTATGTAATATGAACTATCAGAAAGGTGTGTGAAAATCTCATTCTCATGTTCATTCCTATTTAATAAAACAATATTAGAGCTTTTTTCTGCTTCCCTCATAATAATATTCTTGTATTGTTTCAAATCCATAAGTGCTACTCATTTTTCCTTGTCAAATTAGCATAGCCTCCAACAATTTTCTCTCCCTTCTCGTCAAACAAATTGTCTAAATCAAGGTTAACCACTTTGAGAAATAAGTCAAGGGTGTTGTCACCGGGCATCTGTGATGTGAACCTAGATATTTATCAGAGAACACTGCTCTCATTCAAACACTTGTGTATATCTAATTCAGACAACATTGTTTCAATAACATCTGGCACATTGTTGGATTCATTCATAAATAACAAAACTGCTGTGTCATAAACATTTTGAATAGAATATTCACTTGAACATTGCATATGTTCAATTCTCTTTTTATCTCTCAGTGGGTCATGATTACTAAAAAATATTTTCAACATAAGTTTATGACCATATGTAAATAGGTACATTTTGAACTGATACACATCCCAGTCCTCCATTGGGCAGAACCCCATGCCCTTAGGTAAAACAGATACCATAGTATAAGCCAATATATTATCTGTTAAATTAATTACTGAAATGTCATATGTTCCATCATTTCTCCATAGTAAAGGACACTTTTTTGATGTTCCCACTATTTGTTCTTAACCATTATCTTGTTTGGACACCTTTTCTTGTTTTAATAGTCCTATTTCCTTTTGTTCCCTGTCTTGCTTTTTTTAATCTGTTCATACTTCTGTTCCCTTATACATTTCTTTTTCACTTCCTTGGAAAAATGCACAGGTGTTCTAATCACTTAGAGCTCCCTTCCCTAGAATCATTTTGTTTTTCTCCCTCACTACTAGAGTACACACTGGAAGCTGTATCTTCACTCTTGCTAAGACTACTACTAATGCCAGTGTTAGAACATTGTGTCTTGACAAAATGGTCAAATCTTTTCACATATGTGCACTCACCCACCTCTATGAACCTGTTCATCATGCCTGATCTTTCTTGCTTCAAGCTGTTTGATCTCATTTTGATGCCGCTCCAATAGTTTCTGTAAAATCTCATAACTTTTCATAATTGGCTCGGGCAAGTTCAAGTCACTTATTTCTATTTCCAAATCCTTAATTTCCTTCTGCAATTTGGTGACTTCCCTCTCCGAATTAATAATACAAATTCCCATTGAATTAATAGAGGGCTTTTTTGTTCCTATTCCAATTTATTCATAAGATCCTCATCCAAGTCATCATATATTCAAAAGATTTGAGGTTGTAATCCCCTGAGTATACGTTGATTCTTAATAAACTGCCTACGTGTAGCTCCATTCTACCACTTAGAGAGTTCAGCCTTTTTACCTTTTAAGTCTTAATATCTTGATAAATGAATCCCTCGAACCTTCTTTCTGATTTGTAACAGAAGAGGTTATTTTTCCAATTGTCACTCCTTTATTGAGTTTTCTGAAAGGTCTCCTGCAATTTTTTCTCTTTCTGCTATTGACGTCAACATTTTTATAAAATTATCAAAATGTATCAAAAAAGAGATAAAGGTGCTGCCCGCTCCTATAGATAAGTACAGTACACTTCCAGCACCCAGGTGGAATAGAAGTGTGAACGCTCCTAACAAGTTATATATAAGACTTTAAGCACAAAGTCCATTTTTTCTTCTAGAAGGTAGAGGTGGCA
The DNA here is from genome assembly GCF_964261635.1 of Lissotriton helveticus. Taxonomy (NCBI): domain Eukaryota; kingdom Metazoa; phylum Chordata; class Amphibia; order Caudata; family Salamandridae; genus Lissotriton; species Lissotriton helveticus. The sequence continues at coordinate 1,137,065,487 of NC_136069.1, forward strand.
GCAGGTCGCTCCAGTGTGAGATAACTCTGCATTAATTCAACGTTGGTCCCTTTAGCACTCCTCTTCAGTCATCCAAGGGGCATCATAATCTTTGTAGATCCATGGGGGTTTTTCTATTTTTCTGCCATACAAGCCAACATGTTTTTCATCATAATTGACTTCATCAGGGTTAGAAACGACATAGCATAACATGCAATTACAATTAAGTAATTTTGCTTAATATTCTTTAAATAACTAATCATGCAAATAAAAAATAAGAAGTGAACAATACTATCAACAAAATGTACATGATCTTGCAGAAGACCTGAAAAAAATATCAGAATGTTATTGCTCCAGGTAGTGTAACACAAATTTGTGCTTAAAGATCACTAATGTGACAGTCATAAGAAAATAGCCAAGCCAAACATCCAGTGCCAGCCATAGCCTTATTGAAGTGCTAGAGTGTCACAACTCCCTTATATAAGTGGCTCAGCATTGTATGCTATGTGGTTTCTAGACCGTATGAAGTCGATTTTGACAAAACACATGCTGAATGGAATGATAGAAAAATAAAGATACCTATAACTTTACAAAGAATATGATGTCTCTTTGGAAGACTGAAGAAGAGTGCTCAAAGGACCAGTTTTTAACTAATGTGGAGTCATTCTGCCCAGGAGTGACCAGCAGCCACCCCTACCCTCTGGAAGCACCAATGGATTTTGTATTGCTTGAAGGCTTTTATATAATGTATGAGGAGTGTGCGCCCATTTGTTGTTTTGAAAGTGTGTTTTATAAAACTTTGCATTTGTCCCAGTTGAGTTTGGATCCTGAGAACTTCAAGCATGCCCAAATCATGGAGAGAAGTGCTGGATTGGGACGCTCATGGATTGACCAGAGTGGATATGATATTGGCTGTGCAATGCATAACCTTCTGCTTCCATACTGGTTTTGTCTGTCTTAAATTGCACAAGAACTTCTTATGGTTGTTGCAAGTGTTTAACAAGAGGCTATGGACAGAAGAGGGAACAATAGACATGCTTGGCTTGTGCCCATCTAGATTTGAGGGAAATCTGATAAGAATCCAATCCAATCCAAAAATTCTTTATTTCGGTCTAAAAGACCATAAAAGATACATGATATATACATCTAGCAAAATTTAAAAAAAGAATTACAAATATAAAAACACATGTACATTAAATGAGTAACGCATCATTCCAGGGGCGATGAGGGAAAAAGTGAACATTTCTTATTCAGGAATAAAATAGACATAAATTGATAAAAGCACAGTCCATGAATAAAACGACAAGTTCATAGTTTAGGGTTGTGTCCATTTAACAATTTTTTCCTGATGAGCCACATAGCCATAATGAATTTCGCCACAGCAAAAATTACATGAGGCAGAGTACTGGTTCTTAAAACTCTGTAGGCATCTATATAGCCCCTGGAACCCAAATTCCTGAAAGAAGGGACCAACCAGTATTTCCTTGGTCTGTAATATGCAAGACAAAAGAAAAAAAGATGGGTTTCTTCCTCATCGTGGGAGTTACAACCTGGACAGGATTTATCATCCCTCTGAAGCCATTTGGAGGTAAAAGTTTTGATCGGTAAAATGCCAAGCCTCCACTGTATAAACAGCTTCCTGGCAAGGATTGGATAAATAATATCCATAAAATCCTCAAACTCATAAGAATTTTTGGATTGCAGGAAACGTTCAGTTAGGGTGCCGTTGTTGGTCGAGGTCAAAAGTAGATCGCGGCTTTTTTCCTTATAAATTTGAACAAGTCGTTTCCGGGAAAGCCTTGGACAGCCTACTGCTGGGGCTTCCCAGAGTTCGGACAGATTTAAACGGTACAGTTCCTTCTTAACAAAGGCCAGCCAGGGAATTCTATCTCGTTGATTCAGGGCCAATACGTGGGTGAGATCACTCCTGTAATGTTCAAGCTCGCTGGTGGACCAAAGCCTGTGCCAGAATCGTACTGGCTTAGACTCCAGCTCAGCAGCGATAGAGGGTAAACCCACGTCCAATCTCAGGGGAATCAGGGGTGTGCCACGGGGGAGAGCCAATAGGCGTCTGAGAAAGATGTTTTCTACTCTGGCGAGATCCAGGCCTGCTCTGTACCCCCAGAGCTCGCTGCCGTATATTGCAGCCGCCTTGGCTTGCGTTTTGTACAGCTCCAGTGCCGGACTTATAGGTTTGTAGGTCGAAGTATTTGCAACCTTCAGGATTGCACCAGATAGTTGGGTCAGCTTTAGCCGAGATTTCACTATCTGGGGATCCCAAGATAAATTCTCGTGCAGAGTCACCCCCAGATATTGAAAATGTTGTGACCCTTTCTAAGCTAGCTGTACCCAGAGTGGGATTTGGTCTTCTCTTTGGTGAGGGGTTAAAAATCATGAATTTGGTCTTCTCTGTATTGATCTCTAGACCATGTTGTCTACAGAAAAGACCAAATCCATCCAGAATCCTCTGGATCCCCATTGGGCTTTTGGAAAGCAGGAGGGTGTCATCAGCAAACATGATAGCTGGCACCCTCCTGCCTGCCAGAGAAGGGGCGTCATTATCTTTTACTTCATCAAGGTGAGATATAACACTGTTCACGAAGAGGCAGAACAGGGTCGGCGCCAGGACGCAACCCTGCCTTACCCCCCTGAGAACAGGAAACCTTGAGGAGAGCGCTCCATCCCTCCCACACCTAACCTGCGCATAATTGCCATCGTGCAGCCTGATTATGGCATGCAGCAGCTCAGTTGGTACGCCCAGCTCCTTTAGGACCTCCCATAGTTTTTTCCGTGGGACCAAGTCAAAGGCTGACCGCAGATCCACGAACACCATGTACAGTCTCCCGCCCTCAATCCTCACGGTTTTCCAGTATAGGAGGATGAGGCGGAAGATCTGGTCCATGGTGGACGTGTTTTTTCTGAAGCCAGCCTAGAGAGCACTAAGAATTTCATTGGCCTCCATCCAATCAAGGAGCTGGTCCAGGAGGAGACGAGAGAAGAGTTTTTGGGGAACGTCTATGAGGCTAATCGGCCTGTAGTTGGCTGGGAGCAGAGGAGAGCTCTTTTTATAAATTGGCACTATCTCTGCCTGCTCCCAGCCAAGTACAGGGGATTTCCATACCCCCCAAGATGGCATTAAATAGAATGAGGAGGTAGGGGCCCCAAATTTCAGGATATTGTCTGAAAAGATCACCGGGCAACCTATCCAAACCCGGGGCCTTCCCCATTGCCAATCTCTCTACTGCATCCCACTACCTCACCAAGGGTGAATTCCAACCCAGGTACAGGAGTGATTGTATCATCGGGAGCCACTTCACAGGCAGGCAATATGGTGTCCCGGTAAAGTTTGCCGAAGTGGGCCTCCCAAACAGATGTTGCAATATTCGGCTCCACGGCAGCTTTGACCTCTCCGGTGCCATTATTCACCAAAGACCAGAATCTTTTTGAGTCTCTGGTTGCTAATGCAGAGGAGAGATCCTGCCAGTGATTCCAATCCCACTCCCTTTTAGCCAATGCAATGGCATCCCTATGATCCCGTCTGAGTTTGGCGATCGTACCCTTATCTGACCCTGCCTTGATATTGACAATTAATTCTTCCTTGGCTTTTCGACAAGATGAGTTGTACCAAACTGAGGTGCGTGTCTTTTTACGCCGTTGGGCTGCCACAGGATGGAAAACCTCTGCTAGGGAACCCACTAGATTTGCATGTATCTGTCCCAGTTTGGAGTTAAAGTCTGTGGACCCAGGCTGATTAATTAATTCATCTAATTCCACAAACTTCGGGAGTGCAATATCAAAGATTTTCCTTATGTTTTCTTCAGTACTGACTATTTTCCCCCATTTTACCCTGCGCCTATTGGAACTAAGGGCCAGATTTCCCGGGTCATCCCTATGGTTGGTAGATAGCGAGTCAGCAAAAGGTGCTGGGTGTTTCAGGTCTAATAAAAGAGCGTTATGATCGCTATCAGTTCTAGGGGATACCCTAAAATCCTGGACCCTGGACCATGAGCCAATGTCGACAAAAATATAATCCAACCTGGATTCCTGACCCTGCCTATTGAAGGTACACGATGAGGGACAGTCTGACGGAGGTCGGCCGTTGCAAGCCCTCAATGCATAGTTTAGGGTTAAGGACATAATTTGCACAACAAGTGGGGACCAGGATTTGGGATGAGGTGATGAACATGGTGGAACACCCCAGAAATCATCTTCGGTGGTAAGGGCACCCTCCCTTAAGCCTTCCAGGGGTTCGAAGTGGCAATTGAAATCTCCGCCCAACACGATTTTATAGTCGTTGGGCAGTGAGTCCAGAAAGGACGCAAGATCTTCTAAGGTAGGCGATTCCTTGGTTGCGCTAACTGGACGGGAATATACATTTATAATTGCCAGTTTTGCTGCATTAGGCCACCCAAGAAGTACACACTGGATGTCTTCAGAGAACGTGGGAACGCTCTCCGCAGTACAACCAGTGTGACTCGCTACCCAAATCGCCAAGCCCCCCGAGGGTCTCCCCTTTCCACTCCATTTAGCCTGAGTCTCAAAAACAGCAAAGCCCACACTACTCACTGGTTCCCTGGCCCATGTCTCCTGGAAGAGACAGATATCACTGGTACTAATTAAAAGATCCCAGTCTGCTGTAAGGTCGCCCTCACCAACGACGCCGCCACCGCCAGAGCCAACCTGCACGAAGGGATGACAGACGTTGCCAAATGGATGTCGAACAGCCGCCTGAAACTGAACTCGGACAAGACGGAAGTCCTCATCCTGGGATCCTCACCCTCCGCCTGGGACGACTCCTGGTGGCCCCCCGCCCTGGGCAGCGCACCCAAACCAACAGACCACGCACGCAACCTGGGCTTCATCATGGACTCCTCCCTCTCCATGACCAGACAAGTCAACGCCGTCTCCTCGTCGTGCTTCAACATCCTGCGCATGCTACGTAAGATCTTCCGGTGGATCCCCACCGAGACCAGGAAGACGGTCACCCAGGCCCTCGTCACCAGCCGACTGGACTACGGCAACTCCCTCTACGCCGGTACCACCGCCAAACTCCAGAAGAGACTCCAGCGGATCCAGAACACCTCAGCACGACTCATCCTGGACATCCCCCGCCACAGCCACATATCCGGACACCTGAGAGATCTGCACTGGCTCCCGGTCAACAAAAGAATCACCTTCCGGCTCCTCACCCACGCACACAAAGCCCTACACAACCAAGGCCCAGGATACCTAAACAGCCGCCTCAACTTCTACGCTCCCAAACGCCAGCTTCGATCGACCAGCCACGCCCTCGCCGCCGTCCCCCGCATCCGAAGAGCCACCACAGGAGGAAGGTCCTTCTCCTACCTGGCCACCAAGACTTGGAACTCCCTCCCGGCCCACCTCCGCCTGACCCAAGATCACCTCGCCTTCAGGAAGCAGCTCAAGACCTGGCTGTTCAAGCGGTAGCGGACCCCCTCCCCCCAGCGCCTTGAGACCCCCTGGGTGAGTAGTGCGCTATATAAATGCTTTGATTGATTGATTGATTGATTGATTGATTGATTGATTGATTGATTGATTGTAAGTATTTTGTTTGCGATACCTGCCACATTCCAGGAGAGAACTTTTAGAATTTTGGTGGTCAATTTGGGAGCACACCCTTCAGTTATTTCAGGAGTAGTGCCCGTTGGTGGAAATGCGGGGGGCCGGTCTTGCATTCCCGGGGTGGATTTAGCAAGAGGTGTTACATTAGGGGCGCAAAGTGCTTCAAATGGATTCAGGAATACACTATCTGCAGTGACCCTAAGGCTGGGGGATTTCAAACCACCGCCCTGGTGTAGTTCCAAATATCTATTCGAAAAGTCCGGCCCTTCAGTTCCCGTCTCCTGCCCCACAGGTTCATTGTCATTGACTTGGTAAGATTGTGAGGGAGAACCCCCTCGAAGTCAATCTACTTCATCAAGGCAATTAAACCTGTTGGGATGTACATAGTTTGTGTTGGCAAAATGGGTGTTATACCTAGGCCTGTATCTTGACCCATCCACTGCAAAGCCCACCTTTGTCCATCCTTCGTCCCTTCTCATAGATGACTTACTGGTGTTAGGATAAAAATATGAGAGAGGGACGAGTTCGATTGATGTATTGGCGGTGTTACCAAACCAGTTACAGATGTAAGAAACAACCTGGGGATTCTTGAAACTAACAATTACACAGTCCCCCACACTTTTCTTGATGGTATAGCCAACCCACGTAACCCTTCTGACCATAAGGACTTCTCCTTTTAGGCTAGATGGACGGGGCCTTTGTATATTAAGCCAGCTGATTACCTTATTTCGTAGGGATTCAAAAGACTCTGCTACCCCACTAGCCAGTTCAGGTACCCCCATCAGTATAACGGTGTAACCCGCTGCCTCAGGGGGCAAATTCACTGCCCTACGCCGTATTTTGGGACTAGGCCGGTGGGTAGAGCTACTAGTTGGCGTGTTTGATGGAATCCCCTGTGTGGATGGATTAGCAAGAAGTGGTTGTTTCGACCTCCTAGGTGGGGGAACCGGAGGCAATAGCCTGGGCAATGGTACTGGTGCAGTTTGCGGCACCAAAGTTGTACTGTGAGTGCTGATTTCCCCATGAGAAGTTGTAGAAGATTGGGGGACCTGAATCGTGGTGACCGGGGGGGGGTGTAGATTCCCGGCTCCCCCTGCGGATAGCCCTTCTGTACTTGCTCCTGTCCCAGACCGGCCTAGACTACCCACACTGAAACTCTCAATTGCAGCTCATCTCGAGTCTATTGAGTCCAACTTGATAAAAATAGGACTCAACAGAGCACTAAAAGCAGCAGTGAGTGAAGCAATAATGGGATCTGTAGCATTAGGGCTAGCCCCACCAAAAATAAATGGCTGAGAAAATACGGGAGTGGATACAGAGGAGGGAACACATAGCAATGCCCTCTCCTTCCCCAAACCTAGAGTGTCTTGTGGGCCCAATTGTTCGCCAATAGTCAGTGGAACAGAATCAGTCTTGGCCCTTTTAGCACCTTTGGGATATCTCGGTCTTTTCCTTTTCATTACACGATCCTCTATTAGGGCCGTGTTCTCCGGCGAGATGTCAACCACGCCCTGTTCCCCTGAAGATATTGACTCTGCAGCAGGGGAGGGGTCCACATCGCTAATAATGCGTGATGTGTCTCTTTCTCTTGGCAGAGATGACGGTGTCCTCAACTGTTGGAGTACAGACTCTATTGTTTGGTCTATGCTGTCCAATAGGGAAAGGTGGGTAGCATCAAGCGAGAGCGGTGTGCTGGTAGACATTGAAGGGCCAGGCGATGTTAAACACGAGTTTTCCACATTCTCCTCATTAGTTTTGTCTACCAAAGTGATACCCTTTGTGGTCACAAGGTTGGCCTTGCGTAAAACTTTGTCCATAGTTCCAGAAACCACAGTGGCAGACTTACTTCTGGTTTCTCTGCTCGCCATAGTGATGAGTCTGCTTAAAATGGCCTCGGGATGAGGGCGTAAGGGGGATGGCCCGGTCCGGTTTCTGCCGTTCTCTAACAGCCTCAAACGGCCCGCCCTTTGCCCTGCGGCCGCCCGCGCGCGTCCCGCGATGCCGTCTGTGGGAGTGGAGATATAGTTGGTTAGGGCTAGGAGGCGTGGCCAGCCGGGCAGAGTCTCCAGGTGCGGCGTCTCAGCAGCCGCTAGGAAACCTGGGACTCGCAGTCCCGCTGCGCCGCTGCTGGTGGTGTCTCTGCCCTCTTTTTCCCTCGTTGGAGCCCCTCTGCAAACTTGCTCCTGAAGTGGGGAAACAAGCCGGTGATCCTCAGCCTCGAGCGGCAACTCCCTTATATAAGTGGCTCAGCATTGTATGCTATGTGGTTTCTAGACCTTATGAAGTCGATTTTGACAAAACACATGCTGAATGGAATGATAGAAAAATAAAGAAACCTATAACTTTACAAAGAATATGATGTCTCTTTGGAAGACTGAAGAAGAGTGCTCAAAGGACCAGTTTTTAACTAATGTGGAGTCATTCTGCCCAGGAGTGACCAGCAGCCACCCCTACCCTCTGGAAGCACCAATGGATTTTGTATTGCTTGAAGGCTTTTATATAATGTATGAGGAGTGTGCGCCCATTTGTTGTTTTGAAAGTGTGTTTTATAAAACTTTGCATTTGTCCCAGTTGAGTTTGGATCCTGAGAACTTCAAGCATGCCCAAATCATGGAGAGAAGTGCTGGATTGGGACGCTCATGGATTGACCAGAGTGGATATGATATTGGCTGTGCAATGCATAACCTTCTGCTTCCATACTGGTTTTGTCTGTCTTAAATTGCACAAGAGCTTCTTATGGTTGTTGCAAGTGTTTAACAAGAGGCTATGGACAGAAGAGGGAACAATAGACATGCTTGGCTTGTGCCCATCTAGATTTGAGGGAAATCTGATAAGAATCCCCCACAGCTAATTCGGGTTGTGTATGAGACACAAGTGATTTATTTTTCAGGGCCCATTCCCCTTCTTAATATTACTTTAAATAGGAAGCCCATTCTAGGTAGAACATCGCACATTTCTGTTAGAAATTGGGTTTCTGGTTGGCAAAGGTTTGCACCCTGCACAAGCAGAAGCCACAATCATTGTCAGGGTGATCTAGATACACTCTAAAAGATTACCTGTGCTCATCCTCTGGTGGTATGGCAGAGAGCAGTCAGGCTTATCTAAAGAGGCATTGTGTAATGTATTTGTGCAACACACATACACACAGTAACACATTGAAGACACCACAAAAAGATTCCATCCAGCTATAGAAACATAGGTTATTACAGTATAAATAAAACAAGACCTAAACAACAAAAAGCCAATGTATAGAAGTTGAGATATTGTATTAAAAAAAATAATGCAGGAAAGCACTTAGAAGAAAGTAACACTAAAAAGGTTAGTTTAGATTGGGCTGGACTGCTGCAAAGTCAAAGTTCAGCAGACAGTAAATGAATGCCAGCTGGCTACATGACCCACACAGCCCCCGGTAAACAAAGTACCTTTCCATGTCACATGTCACAAGAAACAAGATACCTCGAACTTCCCCATGCAGTGAAAACAATGTGTCAGTTGCAATGATGGGTGGCGGAGTAGAGGGGTGTAGAGCAATGGTCCAGATACTGCCACACAGTTATGTTATGTTATGGTTTTGTTTGAGCGCACAGCTACCCCAGCTAAGGGGCGTCCCGGCGCTAACCGTATCAGTGTACCGGAAATGGAAACTGAAAAGGAAAACCTAATTTAAAGAGAAGAGATAGGTCTTAATGGCTTTCCGAAAAGGGAAAAGCTCATCGATGCTGCGAATAGATACAGGCAGGGAGTTCCACAGTTTGGCCGCCAACAAACGGAAGGAACGACATCCAACATGGCAGAGTCTGAACTTGGGTATGTTTACCAGATGTTGACCTAAGGAGCGCAAGTTACACTGAGGAGTATACGCAGTTAACAGTGGCTGGAGTAGCTCAGGGCTGGTACCCTTCAAGACTTTAAATGCTAAACAAAGTGTCTTAAACTGGATTCTAGCTTGAATCGGTAGCCAGTGTAAGGCTCTAATAGTGGCTCTAGCAGAGCATCTGTGAGGCAGTCCGACAAGAGCTCGTGCTGCCGAGTTCTGAACTCGCTGTAAACGCAGAATCTCAGCTTTGTTTGCGCCCAAAAGAAGCGCGCTAGCGTAATCCAAGCGTGATAGAATTGTAGCCTGGATAATAAGCTGCCGAACAGGCGCACTAAAGAACTTCAGAATAGGGCGAAGGCCCCTCAACAAGCCCACACATGTCGCTGCCACCTTCTTCGTGGGCACTGAAAGTTGAGATCTGCATCCAGCCACACTCCCAAGTTCTTGACCACTGGCTTGGCTGCAGGCAAAATGCCTAAGGAAGCTGGCCACCAGTGTTCATTCCAGAGGGAGTTTTTTTCCCCTACCAGCATCACCTCGGTTTTAGTGGCATTCAATTGAAGGCAATTTTCAGCCATCCATTGGGCAACTGCTGTCAACCCGTCTCTAAACCTGGAGGCAGCAGCAGAGGGACCTTCAGCCAAGGTGACAATCAGCTGAGTATCCTCAGCACACGAAACTAACGTTAGGCCCCACTCTCTAGCCACAGCCGCAAGTGGCTGAACATACAGGTTGAACAACGTCGGGCTCAACGCAGAGCCCTGCGGAACCCCTTGGCAGATGGGATGGGCTTGAGACCGAAAAGGTAGAGACCCGGAAGGATCTATCCATCAAGAATGCACGGAACCATTCCAGGGCCTGATCCATGATCCCAATTGCCTCCAGACGGTACAACAAGATGTCATGAGACACCGTATCAAAGGCAGCGCTAAGATCTAATAATATAAGTGCTGCACTCTGACCGGCGTCGAGAGTAGATCTTAAGTACTCCGTGGAGGCCAGCAAGGCCGACTCAGTACTATGACCCGATCTGAAGCCGTTTTGAGACGGGTCCAGAATGTTGTTAAGGGTCATATGTCGAGCCAGCATCTCGTTCACATGAGCCTCAGCTATTTTAGCAACCCATGGGAGCAGAGAGATCGGCCTAAAGTTCTCAGGCAAAGAGGGATCAAGTGTGGGCTTTTTAATAATAGGAGAGACCAAAGCCTGTTTCCAGGCTAAAGGTACTTTCGCTGTGGTAAAAGACAAGTTAAGTATCTGCATTAGGGGTTTCAGAACAAGGTCCATAGAATCCAAAAACTGTGCCGGCCTCATTGGATCAGATGGAGACCCCAATTTGACCTTTCTACAGAGTCTCACAAGTTCGTCACACGAGAGCTCAGGTATCATGGTCAAAGTGGATGTCCCCTCTCTGACCATGACGGGACCTAGAGCAGAAAAAAGCTGAGGAAAGGTGGCATAGATTTTCTGCACTTTGTTCAAAAAGAAGTTAGCAAGGTCCTCGCATTGCTGCACTGAATTTACATGTGAGACTGAGGTTTTGGTGTTTTTTAGCTCCTGAACAATCTTGAAAATGTATTTTTTGGGATTCGAGCTATCCCTGATTTTTTCCGCGTAAAAATTGGCGCGTGTGGAGCATATCATTTTATGGTAGTGTTTTAATTTAGCCAAGTACACAGATTTAAGATCTTTGTCATAGTCCCTTCTCCACAAACGCTCGGCTCTTTTACACTCCTTCCTGAGTATTCTAAGAGAGTCAGAGAACCAAGGGTTGGTGATCGTATTCCGCCCCCTGACCCATTTAGCTGGAATCAGAGCGTCAAGCCCCCCGCCAATCCAGTCGCAAAAAGCAGTGTATGCGATCTCAGGGTCAGCCAAATCTTCGACAAAGGTCTCTCTCAAGTAGGTGTGAAAATCATTTAAGTTGAGTTTATGCCAAGGCCTTTTAAACGTCAAAGCTGTCCTATTAAACTTTGAGGGTTGTATTATCTTCCAACTAACTTTGATCAAATAATGATCAGTCCAAGCCATAGGAAGTGTTGATCAACCTGAAAATCTGGAATGTTGGAAAAAATAGGATCCAATATATGTCCTGCGACATGAGTGGCATCCCGTACCAGTAAATCCATTTGGAAAGCTGCTAGGTCAGCTATCAGATTACAGATAGCGTGGTCCTGTATTTGGTCAAAGTGGAGGTTTAGATCACCTAATTTGAGGGGATTTGTTCATGCACTCCGCTGCATTGGCAGCAAATTTGTATCTGATGCTTCGATCTCTGGAGGCAAAGTGCTAGTTCCAATGCGATGCGCTGATTTTATTCCTGCAACTGGGTCGATGCACTGGTAACGTCACACACAGGCAAGAGATGACTCGAAATCCATGTTGCATGTATCTGGGCCACTTTCAGTGAGCCACGAACAGAAGCAGGGATAAAGACTTTGACTTTCCTTAGTCGTAAGCAACTGGAGGCAAGCCAACAAGCCCTTGGAGATCACTTGGAGAGAAGGCAGAGTCCAGCTCTACTTCAGCTGAGTCAGAAAGCAGCAGGCAGCAGAGCAACACAAGAGAAAAAGAGGCCTTTATATTATCCTGTCCAAAGATGAGCCTTTAAGCTCCACAGCAGTCCTTCTGACAGAGGTTTAGTTCAAGATCCAGTAGTGTCCGATCTTAATGGGTCACAGACCCAGTACTTATCTCGAAAAGTGCTTTTGATGTCAAGGGTGCCTTAAAAGCAGCTCTCTGTCATGCACAGGGCCCAGTTTCAGCCCAGTCCTGTCTGCCAGGATATTTATGGGGGATATATCAGCCCTTTGTGTGGGGACAGGACAGTACCCATTCAAGTGAAATGTTCGCCCTTCCCTTCCATCTTGCCCAGGCAAGGCCATCAGAAAGCAGATGTATGAAGATGGGAACCCAGACACACCGATCCTTCCTGTGTTTTGGCTATCTAGAGGACATGCACAAAGTGTAGCTGTCCCCCTCTCTAAGAAGTGTATTGGAGACAGGCTGTCAGGTACACAGAACACTATGTAGAGAGAAATTTCCACTTTCTAAAAGTGTAATAGCAACAAGGGGTTTGGCCCTAGGCGTCCTCGCCATCACATTCAAATGCTGCTAAACCAATTTAACAGCCATCAATTCAATTGATATAGGCTTAAAATATTTAATTTGCTACTTCTTTCTATGCACTTTACTCCACAACATATAATCATAGGTCAGGTAAGTGTGGATACTTTTTAGTCAAGAACAACTTATACATGTTAAGGTAACAAATAAAACAAAAACATACAGATTTTGTAATGAAGTAATGTGATGTAACAAACAATACATTAAGAGTGATACATAACAACAATTAGCTTAACATTATATCACCAGTCTTAATTCACAAAAGGAGCAGCTACTAGGGCTAAAATGTATACACACTTACCTGACCTATGATTATATGTGTCGTAAAGAGCATAGACTGATGTAGCAAATAAATGCTTCAAGCCTATATCAATTGAGTTGATGGGCTTTAGTCTGTAAAATTGGTTTAGCAGCATTTGCATGTGATGGCTGGGACACTTTCTAAAAGTGGCATTTCTAAAATAGTAATGTTAAATCCAACTTCCCCTGGAACATGAATAAACTACTCCTCTCTGATCAGAAATTACAGCTTAAAAATGTATTAACGAATTTCCAATGCTAACCAATGAGAGGAGTAGGCCTCACATTAGTGAAAAACAAATTAGGTTGCTTGTCACAATCAGGACATACATAAGAGTATATGTTCTACCTTGTTTACATAGTACCCTGCCCTTAGGGCTACCTAGCTACTACCTTAGTGGTGACTTTTCTGTAACCAAAGGGGAGGTTATGTTTTGGCAGGTAGTTTTAAATGCCAAGTTGAAGTGGCAGTAACTGCACACACAGCACTATAGTGGCAGGCCTGAGACAGGTTTGAAAGGCTAAATCTGTGGGTGGCACAATCAGTGATACAGCCCACTAACAGCATTTAACTTACATGCCCTGCATATATGATAAACCACCTTACACAGGATTTACAAGTACATGAAATCGGTCAATCAGGTATACTCCCATTACACACATGTTTAGGGAAGGAACACGTTCACTTTTGCACTGATTATCAATGGTAAAGTGCTCAGAGTCCTAAGGCCAACAAAACAATTCAGCAAAACATGGATGCAAAAAAAACAAAAAGATTGAGGGAAGACCACTCTAAGGCTGACAAGTCTAACAATATACTACTTGTGACTGATGCATGCGGATTCAAATTACTTTGCCCAGCTTATACACCAGTACCTTAGGTAAGATCTTTGGGTCTCAGTGAAATACTGGCCTTGGTAAATTCTGGCACTAGGAGCCACTATCCTAAGCATCTTTGTTTACTTTTATTAATAGGGCCACCTATTTAGGGTGATTTAACTTACACAATTCTACACCTAAAGACCCTCTGTAGTCACACAGTTGTCATGAGGTGTGTCAAATTGCAACATCTAAGGGCTCTAGTAGCTGACGGAGGGACTTTTAGTATTCCAATTCAAAACACCTCTTGATGAATGTGTGACTACCGAATGTACCCCCCTCAGCTCAGACCATATAGTAATTCCTGGAGTGGTGGGTTGTCAATCTGTATCATTTTGTTGGGCGGTAGCACATAACCAATGACAGACACATTGTGCTGATTCATTTGCCTTTACCAAGCATTCCTTTACAACAAAATATATGTTGTAATGGCATGCTTGTCAAAGACATATGTGTGGTAAAAGTTTAATAGCAAGTGTAGTTACAGTGACTGTATGTGTGGTTCTGTCCAGTGACTCCGCACTTGGCAAAGAGAACAAGAAGAATGCAAAGATGGCATTACACACATTACGGCCATGTCTGAACTGGAGTGGCTTGGTGACCAAAATAACGATGGATTAAACCCAGATCTGGGACTGGGGGTGAATGTTTTGCCATTGTGCAACATTCCGTCCATCAGTTTGTGTGTTTTGCCATTACACACATTACAGCATCTTCTTAAGCTGTAGACAAAAGAGGAGAGTCACTTACAGTAACGGTTTTCTTGCTTACTTTAAAAAAAGGGGCTAAAATGAAAGAGGAGGCAAGGAACAGTATCCCCTCCCTATGGGAGAGAACTCACTGGGAAATCCTGACTGAAATATTGGAGTAGAGGTGGGAGGAAAGGACGGCCGTGTCCCTGAAAGGGACGACTGCTCCGCGACTCTGAGTTGGAGCACCACACGCCGACCACAGCTCGAGGGAAAGACTACCTGAATGAAATAAATAAACTGTAATATACAGTAAGGCCCATGAATGGGAACAAATCCCAATAAAATGCATGAGCTCCTGAGAGGCAACAACACTATAGCAAACGCAAATCCAGCAGCAAAGTGACTAATGCTGTCAGAGAGGCATAGTCAGTGTGCATTGTATACAGTAACACAAAGCAAGTAGAACAAAGTATGGCAATAGTAACTTTTTTATTGAGAAATACAGTAATATGAAGTAGATGACAAAAACGCAAATGCCTTTGCCACTTATGCCTTTAGAACGTAATTTTCATTGTAATGGCATGCATGGTAAAAGCATATTGGTTGTTAAATCCTACATGGTAAAGGCTGGCATCATAAAAACACATTCTTGGTAAAGCCTTCATTGTAAAGACTTGCATGATTCAGCCTTCGTTGTAAAGGCCGTTTTCCAGTCAAAGGAAGAGAGAAAAACAGTCCCTTATCTATTTATCAGGAAGGTTACATCTAGTACAAAATCTATGCTTTAATACTTTTGCTACTCTATATGTGTGCTGTACAGTGCAACACTCATCAGGATATTCTGTGGAAAGAAACCCCAACACAAAATTCTGCATTGGGTTTGTGTCACTTTTGTTTAAGTGCCAGTAAATCAGGACCTTCACTCCATGAGATGAGGAGTGAAGTGTGGGGCGGCTATATGCAGCAAACCATATACAGTATAGCTATAGAGTCCAACAGTTGCAG
This sequence comes from Lissotriton helveticus, assembly GCF_964261635.1. Lineage (NCBI taxonomy): Eukaryota > Metazoa > Chordata > Amphibia > Caudata > Salamandridae > Lissotriton > Lissotriton helveticus. The sequence continues at coordinate 1,137,080,868 of NC_136069.1, forward strand.
ATAACTATTTCACATATTGTTTTGTGTTATCCTGCTCTTTGGTTAAGGGGTTTCCAAATTGCATTTTAAAATAATTTAAAGAGAGTATGTACCTGAAACACTATTTGCTTACATTTTATCTTACAAAAAAATCTAATTGATACTGGTTTTCTTAATAGTATGTATTCTTTGTTTGTTTAGCATCATGTACTAACACCAGAAGTGTTGCTTTAGCATTGGGGATTGACATGACTGCTTTTGCTGGTAGTTGGTGAGCCAGTTCTGGATAGGGTGAGTTGATGGTGCAGCTTCTAGTTGGAGAGCAACTGTTGTGACATCCAATCCATAACAGTAGTTCCGCATGTTTAATATGTAAGACACTGTACCTTTTAACTTGCATGTAGAATTGCTTCAGCATGCTCGAAAATTATGCAGAACTGAAGCGAATGTAACTCAAAGAATGCGCTATGGGACTTATTACCTAATCACTAGTGGATCAGGTCACCCACCCCCATTGAGGAGCGAAAATCCTTAGTCACTTGGAAGAACTTTGTCGCTATCTCGGAAGATGACCTCCTCAAATACATCCTTGAAACCAAACCCTCCAACCATTCTTCTGACCCTATCCCTAGTGTCATCACCACTGATTTCTACACCGATACTCTCTCTCACTGGACCAGGCTAGTTAATCTCTTCCTCAGTCAAGGCTCTCCCCCTGCTACCCTCTAAACAGGACAGGTTACCACTCTTCTAAAAAAAACCTCCGCAGATGCGAACGACCTCAACAACTTCCGCCCCATCACCAGCCTCCCGTTTCTTTCTAATATCACAGAAAAATGTGGTGCAAAACAACTTTCCCTACATATTATGGACAATAATCTCCTTGACGTGTTCCAGTCTGGCTTCATTCAAAATTGCAGCACTGAAACAGCACTGCTGCAAGTGATTGATAATGCGCTGGATTCTAAGGCACCAACAGTCTCAGACAGATAATTAGACAGCTCCATGGCCTTCAGCAACCAATATTCAAAGACTGACTGATGTATTTGATGGTTCATGGATGGCCTTTTCATCTCTAGGAAATCTAAGTATGTGGAAGCCTCTAAGCTCTGATTCCATGCAGGGCAAACTCTCCAACTGCCTTGTGGTTTACAAAATTGACAACTCTTTCACACTCTTCTTTACAGAAGTGTCTTTAGCCTCAGAAAATTTGATTGTCGTCAGACTTAACATATTTGGGTTTCCTGTTAACCTTCCACAGTCTACGCTAAGCCTTGTCCCGTTGCGATGCAATATGTCTGAACATCAGGCATTTATTTTAAATACTAAAAGCACAATTTTAATGCTGATTTCTATTAGGCCTGGATGAAAATATAATTCTGCTTTCGGAGTCGGCGGAATTCGGGTACTCCGCGCTACGCATGCAATGTGGAGTTCCCACTAAATCCCACCATCCGGCGCTTGGCGGATTTAATGTATTTTGCATTAGCATGTGCGAGCCTTGTTGTGGCGTGCACTGGCAAGTGCAAAGAAATTTCTGCCTTCTGGCACAATTTTTGTGACACTGGCAAGCGCAAATGGCAGCGGCTGAATTTCGAGCAGATTCTCTCCTGGAGAAGCAGCTAAATCTACTCAAAAATATGTTTTTGAGGTAATATTCAGCTCCAACAGACTGTAAAGGTTGTTTTTTAGTGTGAGGGACATTGTTTTTTATTTTACGTTTTGTTTTTCAACAAGAAGGAGGTACTCAGGAGACTCCAACTTCCTGGTCTTGACTAGCAGGCTCCTCCTAGTGCTATGTCCATCTCCTGGTTACTTTCATTAGGATTTTGAGGTGGATAGATCACTCTCATTGTCTGCTGGATATAGGCTATTGGATTTAAGGACTTTGTTTATGTGATATCACAAATAAGTTCAAAAACTTTTGTATAAGGGTGTGGTTTGTCCGATAGAGGGCATGGACAACAATTTTTCTGTACTTTTATTCATTTTCAGAATTTTATTGTGGAGGGTTGGCTGTAGTTTCAGGGAGGGACCTATTTTTTGTTTTGCATTATATTTTTTTATCTTTTGTAAGGTAAAAAGGTTGCACGGTTCAGTATTTGTTAAATTGGCACAATTCATATATTTTGCTCTTTGGCCTAGCCTGCCTAAGGGCCATCCAGCCAGTGAGCCCAGCACTAGTCATGGGTACCCAAGATAACTGTGTTGATAATATATGCTGTTTTAAAACATCATTTGGGGCAGGGATAGCATTGGATTAAATTACAAATGTAGCTATCTTGTTGCATTTCTTGTATGTTTTCTGCAAAAAGTGAATTTTTGAGGGTAATACTTGAGGCCTTGGGAGGATGGGTTGCTTTAAAAGATTTTATAGCTTACTTAATTTGAGTTTTTGACATTGCTGAATAAATGGTATTGTTTTCTTCAGTTTTACCATGCCTCCTTTGTCTGGCCAGTGTGTGTGTGTGTGTGTGTTTAACATAGGGCACAATATGCCTTTGTTCTGCATGCCATTTGACCTGGGGCCATTTTCTGTAGTTAGTGTCCATAGCCTGCATGTGTTCGTTGTTGTCAGTGCATCTTTGCTTGTTATTTTACACGTGGCCAGCAACCATTTTGTGTACCCAGCCAGTGTGCTTTTGTCACAGGCAATTGGCATGCATTTGTTCTTTGTTGGGGGCCATGCCTCCTTGCTTGATGCTGTTTTTTGACCATGTAGCCAGTGACCATTTTGTGTAGCCAGAAAGTGTGCTTTTGCCATAGGTCTGCATGTGCTTTTTTTGGGGGCCATGCATCCTTACTTGCTGTTGGTGTTTGACCATATGACCTCTGACCATTTTGTATACCCAGCTGGTGTGCTTTTGCCATAGGCCTGCATGTGTTCTTTTTGGGGCCATACCTTCTTGATTGCTGCTGTTTGACCGTGTATCCAGCCTGTGTGCTTTTGCAATAGGCCTGCTTGTGTTCTTTGTTGGGCCCATGCCTCTTTGCTCGCTGGTGTTGTTTGACCATGTGTCCGATGGCCATTTTGTGTAGCCAGTCAATGTGCTTTTGCCCTAGGCATGCATGTGTTCTTTGTTGGGGCCATGCTTACTTGCTTGCTGTTGCTGTTTGACTATGTGGCCAGTGGCCATTTTGTGTCGCCAGCCAGTTTACTTTTGCCATAGGCATGTATGTGCTCTTTGTTGGGGTAATGCCTCCTTGTTTGCTGTTGTTTGACCATGTGGCCATAACCATTTTGTGCAGCCAGCCAGTGTGCTTTTGCCGTAGGCCTGCATGTGTTCTCTCCATCCACCCCCTGCCTGCCATAGGCGCCTACCCCACACCAACATTCATGTTTTAACTATTGTCATTACTCATTTTCCCCTGGACAGATGGACCCCCTGCCTGCCATATGCGCACAGCCGCACACAAGGGTTTATTTTTTAAAGATTATTCCATTTTTCCCAGAACCCCTGTCTGTAAGAGATGTACACACACCCAGCAATAATTTTGAAGCGTTATTCAACTTCCCCATCGATCCCCTGCCTGCCACATGTGAGCACATGGTCATTCATTTTTTAAGAATCATTCCATTTTCCTCTGCACCACGCTGACTGCCACTGGTGTCTCCCTTAAATGCACATAAAGCAAACATTTACAGCTGTACATTGTTATTCTGATTGAAAATTAAATGTTATAGTGGTGTAGTTTGACTAAGGAAGGATACACTATTGGTGTTATTTAGGATAATAAGCGACCACACTAAATTATATTTTGTACTATGAATAATTCAAACTGCAAAAAATCCTCATTTCACTAAATGTTTTTCGTGCATGTTGGCTTTTAGGTGTACAAAAAACATCACCCACAGTACTGCCAGAAAAAAAGGCCTGTACAAAGTGATGTGATCACAACACATGACATGAGTCCTCCAGTCCCTTCCGCTTGTGCATCTAAGTGCCACTGCCTACTGACAGCTTCAAATGGCCCCAAAGAAAGATGCTGCCAAGAAAGTGGCCAGTGAGGAGGAGAAGAAGAAAAGGCAGGTTGCCACCACTGTCGTGCCACACCAAACCTTTTTAAGGAGACACGTGCCTGCCGCACCATCCTTCGGGGAGGAAGCTGGGCACAGCACTTCCCCAACATAAGCCCAAGACCATGTCCCTCAGCGACAAGCAGTGAGTCTGAATTGGATTTGTCTCAGCCTCCAAACTAGTACCCAATCGTCACACAAAACTGAGCAAAGTGGACAATGGTGGCTGCAGCCAGCAATTGGAGATTTTCCTGAAGTAGGAGCTGAACATGAGGTTTAAATTCCTGCTGAGCAAGATCCACCTGTTGTTGAACCATTGGCTTCCAGATCTCAGGCAAGGAAGGGTACACCACCATTTTCTCCAAGCCCACCTTCTGATGATCTGGACATGGATAGGACCCCGGCTGAGTCAGAGAAGCTCCAAGAGAGGTAAGGAAAAGGAAAGTTCCTGAAAACCTTACAATTATGTAAGGGGATTAGGATTACGAGCCAGACATTGTAATTGAAGCTGGCTCAGAGGACACCGACATTACCCCTCCTATTCAACGTGCTCCAAAGGATGTGTTACTGGTACCACCACCACCATCACCACCACCAGCTTCCATATTTGTAAGGTCCCCACTGAGACTTGCATTCACTACAACCTCAGTTGAAGTATACAGTGCAGAGAGGCAATCAACGACATACCCACTTACCTTCAGTTCCTTTTCAGGGACTGGCTGTGGCACACTAAGAACATTTTTCTCCCCAGTTTGTGACCTTTTTGCGATTAGCAAGCAGGAGGATAACATTGCAATATGCTCCATTTGCCAAGAAAGTGTTTGTTTAGGTAAGCCTCGTTCACACTATAGCCCTGGAAGCCAAGCAACCCATATGAAAAAACATCACCCAATCAGAGGGGAAGTGCACCTTAAAAAAATTACTGCAGGTAGTGGTCGTGATGAGAGAGGGAAATCTGCTCCAATCATAGTGGGAGGTGAAGGTGAAGAGGAAGAAGAGGGTAACATCTTTATGCAAAGCCACCCTGTCCACAGCAATGCACCAGTATCACCCACCTCAGCAACCTCAAAATGGCACAAGAGTCAGATAGAGACACCAGAACATACATTGGCTGCCCCAAGATGCACATTGAGTGTACCACCTCCTGGTTCTCACTGGAAGTCACCTGTCTCAGTCGCACCATAAAAAAAATCCAAGCTACTATTTTGGGCATGCTTAGGCAGGAGGGGCACTACAAGCTCAACCACCCAACGGCACATTTGTACAACGGGAAGCTGGCTAAAATTTTTGCGTTGTACAGCCTCTCTTTTTCTTTTGTGGAAGGAGTGGGATGTTTACAATGTGTGGCAGCCATCTGCCTGAAATGTAAGGTGTGCAGCCAGACCGCATTTGCCAAAGTTGCATTCCAGCTCTCCATCAAGATGTGCTGCAATTGGTTGGACAAGCTTTGCAGTAGAGTGCTGTCCACATTGACCACTTGACGACAGACATATGGACCAGTTGTCAAGCCACTGATTACATGTGTATCACTGTATACTTGATCTCCTTTGTGGGGGTTAAGCAACAGCTATCTACAGGTCTCAGTGCTGAAGAAACCTTTAAGGAATTTCGGTGGCATGCAACAGTAGCCATGGACGTTAGGGAGAAATACCACCTAGCTGCAAATCTCTTGTAAGACTTGAACAGCAAGGTGTTTGTATGGCTGTGACCAGGAGGTCTCAGAATTGGATTTGTTGCCAAGGACAATACCAGTAATATAGTTAAGGCCATGGCATGTGGTGGCTAATTCAGGGTCCTGTGCTTGGTGCTTTGAATCAACCTGGTTGTTCAGAACTTTCACAAAAAAGGAGATAGTCAGCAACATACTGACCAACTGCAGAAGAATCTGCACTCGCTTCAGCCATTCAGTTAATGTCCGGAAGCAGTTGAGGATCATTCCAGCGTGCTGAGAGAGTATTAATTAAATCTTTCAAACATGATGTGAGAACACGTTGGAACTCGACCTCTCACATGTTGTAATGTCTGTTTAAGCATTACAAACAGATAAATGACTATGTCATTCAAAGAGGAGGGGATGCAACAGTGAAAGCGTGACCATGGAGACTGACAAATGGAGCCTCATCAAATGCCTGACACAGATGTTACTTCCTTTTGAGGTTTTCACCCGGGGAGCCGGCAAGGAGGACAGTATGATGAGCCAAGCTATCCCATTGCTGCATATGTTACAGGACCCGTTAAAAAAGCTGTTGCAAAGTTTGCATGTGGTTGGCAATGGAGATGTGAATGGCTTGGTTGAGAGCCGGAGAAGTTCATGGCTTGATTCAGAACTTAATCTTTACCTTGCTGTTAATGCAAGGCTGCAAAGAGATATCTTGTCATCCAAAGAGTACATCTGTGCCACAATACTTGATCCAAGGTACAAAAAAATACTGCCCACTTTCATTCTTTTTTATAATGGATGTTTAACTATACAAGATGTGAATTACTGATCAAGTGAGCAAACTTGATAAAGAATGGCTGGGAAATAGAGTCCTGGGCAGAAGGTATTGGGTGTTGCCTTCAACTTACAGAGAGGGCAGTCATATTGTCTCATGGTGGAATCCCCAGCAACAACTACAGGAACAGAAGAATCAGGCCTAACCTCTGCATTGGCTTGGTTTCAAGTGGCAGGGCTTAAGTCAAGTGTAGAGGTGAAGGCAAAAGAGGCAGAGGAAGTGGCAGCAATAATTATCATTCAAAGGATGTTCCAAGAGTATCTGGATGACCCAAAGATGTCTACCTGGATCAAAACCCATTGGTCTATTGGTATGGGAAAATGCGCCAATGGCCAGAACTCAGCAGGCTGGCAAAAAAGTATCTGGCGTGTCTGGTAGCCAGTGTGTCTGCTGAGCATGTGTTCTGTGCAGCTGGTGCAGTTGTTGCAGTGAAAAGGACCAGTCTTTTGCCTAAAAAAAATGATAGATTGACCATGATCAAAATTAATCAACACTTCATTCTACACAGTAAAAGTTCCTGAAATACCACAGGAAGAGGTGGAAGAGGAGGGCAATTGGTTAGACACAAATGTGTTAGCTGATCAACTTCTGGGTAAACCACCTGAGTTTAAGGATGATATCTACTTACCTGACTGTGTAGGCCAGCATAGAACTTTTTCAATTATTTATTATTGAAATGCTGAGTGCTTTACCCCCCCCCCCCCAAAAAAAAAGATGGATGTAGCTAGGGGAACATGATATATTTCGATTGTGTCTGAATTATGCAGCCCTACAATTTTGAGGCACATGTATGGCCAGGTTGGAGTTGGACCAGTGTGCAGTGAAGATGCCTCCCCATTCCCTTCAAGTACATTGGAAACAATCCCTGCCTCTGTCCCATTCCTATCCTTACTTTCTCATCTCCTACCAAGGCTGTCCCAATAAAGATCATTTAATTTACAAGTCTGCCAAAGTGTTCTTACATCAAAGAGGAGATATAATTGAGTAGCACTGTGCTTAAATTGTAACAGGTAACCATTGCACTATATATTACTGAGTGATTGTTCCTGATGATTGATGATCTATACGGTGGCAGACAGTGAAGGTGTTCAAATAATCTGTAAACTTAGATTCTATGGTTTGCAACATTTGGGGCCTCATGGGTGATCATTTTTCCTGAAGGTGATTGAAGCTTTCATACTTTGTGAACTTTACTTGCTGGGTCCACTCCTTCTTTATGGTTCTTCACAAACCAGACCAGTATGTTTAGTTAACAGACACAAGCCTATAAAAAATTCAGTTTCTTTTCTTGTTCATCAACAGCTGGGCACTACCGGTCTATCTCTCTCATTTGGGTCAGGACGGAGTTGGGCTGATTTGTTACTCATAATCAGGGGGAGGATGGAAGGGCTCAGGGTGGGACTACCTTAACAGTCAGAAGAAGTAATCTATCAACTTCAAAGGGAAACCAACTTAATGGTGACTTTAAGAGGCCTACTAAGGTTTGTGGACTAGAGAGAGATGCACCGATTTGGGTAATGATGAGAGCGTGTGTTGACTAAAATGTGAAACCCCTTTATAATGTGGTTATAGTCGAGGTGGCTTGTTGTAAATGAATACAGACATGTGATGAGACATTACCATCATCACATGAAAAAATATTTAATTTGCTACTTCTTTCTATGCACTTTACTCCACAACATATAATCATAGGTCAGGTAAGTGTGGATACTTTTTAGTCAAGAACAACTTATACATGTTAAGGTAACAAATAAAACAAAAACATACAGATTTTGTAATGAAGTAATGTGATGTAACAAACAATACATTAAGAGTGATACATAACAACAATTAGCTTAACATTATATCACCAGTCTTAATTCACAAAAGGAGCAGCTACTAGGGCTAAAATGTATACACACTTACCTGACCTATGATTATATGTGTCGTAAAGAGCATAGAATGATGTAGCAAATAAATGCTTCAAGCCTATATCAATTGAGTTGATGGCCTTTAGTCTGTAAAATTGGTTTAGCAGCATTTGCATGTGATGGCTGGGACACTTTCTAAAAGTGGCATTTCTAAAATAGTAATGTTAAATCCAACTTCCCCTGGAACATGAATAAGCTACTCCTCTCTGATCAGAAATTACAGCTTAAAAATGTATTAACGAATTTCCAGTGCTAAGCAATGAGAGGAGTAGGCCTCACATTAGTGAAAAACAAATTAGGTTGCTTGTCACAATCAGGACATACATAAGAGTATATGTTCTACCTTGTTTACATAGTACCCTGCCCTTAGGGCTACCTAGCCACTACCTTAGTGGTGACTTTTCTGTAACCAAAGGGGAGGTTATGTTTTGGCAGGTAGTTTGAAATGCCAAGTTGAAGTGGCAGTAACTGCACACACAGCACTATAGTGGCAGGCCTGAGACAGGTTTGAAAGGCTAAATCTGTGGGTGGCACAATCAGTGATACAGCCCACTAACAGCATTTAACTTACATGCCCTGCATATATGATAAACCACCTTACACAGGATTTACAAGTACATGAAATCGGTCAATCAGGTATACTCCCATTACACACATGTTTAGGGAAGGAACACGTTCACTTTTGCACTGATTATCAATGGTAAAGTGCTCAGAGTCCTAAGGCCAACAAAACAATTCAGCAAAACATGGATGCAAAAAAACAAAAAGATTGAGGGAAGACCACTCTAAGGCTGACAAGTCTAACAATATACTACTTGTGACTGATGCATGAGGATTCAAATTACTTTGCCCAGCTTATACACCAGTACTTTAGGTAAGATCTTTGGGTCTCAGTGAAATACTGGCCTTGGTAAATTCTGGCACTAGGAGCCACTATCCTAAGCATCTTTGTTTACTTTTATTAATAGGGCCACCTATTTAGGGTGATTTAACTTACACAATTCTACACCTAAAGACCCTCTGTAGTCACACAGTTGTCATGAGGTGTGTCAAATTGCAACATCTAAGGGCTCTAGTAGCTGACGGAGGGACTTTTAGAATTTCAATTCAAAACACCTCTTGATGAATGTGTGACTACCGATTGTACCCCCCTCAGCTCAGACCATATAGTAATTCCTGGAGTGGTGGGTTGTCAATCTGTATCATTTTGTTGGGCGGTAGCACATAACCAATGACAGACACATTGTGCTGATTCATTTGCCTTTACCAAGCATTCCTTTACAACAAAATATATGTTGTAATGGCATGCTTGGCAAAGACATATGTGTGGTAAAAGTTTAATAGCAAGTGTAGTTACAGTGACTGTATGTGTGGTTCTGTCCAGTGACTCCGCACTTGGCAAAGAGAACAAGAAGAATGCAAAGATGGCATTACACACATTACGGCCATGTCTGAACTGGAGTGGCTTGGTGACCAAAATAACGATGGATTAAACCCAGATCTGGGACTGGGGGTGAATGTTTTGCCATTGTGCAACATTCCGTCCATCAGTTTGTGTGTTTTGCCATTACACACATTACAGCATCTTCTTAAGCTGTAGACAAAAGAGGAGAGTCACTTACAGTAACGGTTTTCTTGCTTACTTTAAAAAAAGGGGCTAAAATGAAAGAGGAGGCAAGGAACAGTATCCCCTCCCTATGGGAGAGAACTCACTGGGAAATCCTGACTGAAATATTGGAGTAGAGGTGGGAGGAAAGGACGGCCGTGTCCCTGAAAGGGACGACTGCTCCGCGACTCTGAGTTGGAGCACCACACGCCGACCACAGCTCGAGGGAAAGACTACCTGAACAAAATAAATAAACTGTAATATACAGTAAGGCCCATGAATGGGAACAAATCCCAATAAAATGCATGAGCTCCTGAGAGGCAACAACACTATAGCAAACGCAAATCCAGCAGCAAAGTGACTAATGCTGTCAGAGAGGCATAGTCAGTGTGCATTGTATACAGTAACACAAAGCAAGTAGAACAAAGTATGGCAATAGTAACTTTTTTATTGAGAAATACAGTAATATGAAGTAGATGACAAAAACGCAAATGCCTTTGCCACTTATGCCTTTAGAACGTAATTTTCATTGTAATGGCATGCATGGTAAAAGCATATTGGTTGTTAAATCCTACATGGTAAAGGCTGGCATCATAACAACACATTCTTGGTAAAGCCTTCATTGTAAAGACTTGCATGATTCAGCCTTTGTTGTAAAGGCCGTTTTCCAGTCAAAGGAAGAGAGAAAAACAGTCCCTTATCTATTTATCAGGAAGGTTACATCTAGTACAAAATCTATGCTTTAATACTTTTGCTACTCTATATGTGTGCTGTACAGTGCAACACTCATCAGGATATTCTGTGGAAAGAAACCCTAACACAAAATTCTGCATTGGGTTTGTGTCACTTTTGTTTAAGTGCCAGTAAATCAGGACCTTCACTCCATGAGATGAGGAGTGAAGTGTGGGGCGGCTATATGCAGCAAACCATATACAGTATAGCTATAGAGTCCAACAGTTGCAGATAACTATTTCACATATTGTTTTGTGTTATCCTGCTCTTTGGTTAAGGGGTTTCCAAATTGCATTTTAAAATAATTTAAAGAGAGTATGTACCTGAAACACTATTTGCTTACATTTTATCTTACAAAAAAATCTAATTGATACTGGTTTTCTTAATAGTATGTATTCTTTGTTTGTTTAGCATCATGTACTAACACCAGAAGTGTTGCTTTAGCATTGGGGATTGACATGACTGCTTTTGCTGGTAGTTGGTGAGCCAGTTCTGGATAGGGTGAGTTGATGGTGCAGCTTCTAGTTGGAGAGCAACTGTTGTGACATCCAATCCATAACAGTAGTTCCGCATGTTTAATATGTAAGACACTGTACCTTTTAACTTGCATGTAGAATTGCTTCAGAATGCTCGAAAATTATGCAGAACTGAAGCGAATGTAACTCAAAGAATGCGCTATGGGACTTATTACCTAATCACTAGTGGATCAGGTCACCCACCCCCATTGAGGAGCGAAAATCCTTAGTCACTTGGAAGAACTTTGTCGCTATCTCGGAAGATGACCTCCTCAAATACATCCTTGAAACCAAACCCTCCAACCATTCTTCTGACCCTATCCCTAGTGTCATCACCACTGATTTCTACACCGATACTCTCTCTCACTGGACCAGGCTAGTTAATCTCTTCCTCAGTCAAGGCTCTCCCCCTGCTACCCTCTAAACAGGACAGGTTACCACTCTTCTAAAAAAAAACCTCCGCAGATGCGAACGACCTCAACAACTTCCGCCCCATCACCAGCCTCCCGTTTCTTTCTAATATCACAGAAAAATGTGGTGCAAAACAACTTTCCCTACATATTATGGACAATAATCTCCTTGACGTGTTCCAGTCTGGCTTCATTCAAAATTGCAGCACTGAAACAGCACTGCTGCAAGTGATTGATAATGCGCTGGATTCTAAGGCACCAACAGTCTCAGACAGATAATTAGACAGCTCCATGGCCTTCAGCAACCAATATTCAAAGACTGACTGATGTATTTGATGGTTCATGGATGGCCTTTTCATCTCTAGGAAATCTAAGTATGTGGAAGCCTCTAAGCTCTGATTCCATGCAGGGCAAACTCTCCAACTGCCTTGTGGTTTACAAAATTGACAACTCTTTCACACTCTTCTTTACAGAAGTGTCTTTAGCCTCAGAAAATGTGATTGTCGTCAGACTTAACATATTTGGGTTTCCTGTTAACCTTCCACAGTCTACGCTAAGCCTTGTCCCGTTGCGATGCAATATGTCTGAACATCAGGCATTTATTTTAAATACTAAAAGCACAATTTTAATGCTGATTTCTATTAGGCCTGGATGAAAATATAATTCTGCTTTCGGAGTCGGCGGAATTCGGGTACTCTGCGCTACGCATGCAATGTGGAGTTCCCACTAAATCCCACCATCCGGCGCTTGGCGGATTTAATGTATTTTGCATTAGCATGTGCGAGCCTTGTTGTGGCGTGCACTGGCAAGTGCAAAGAAATTTCTGCCTTCTGGCACAATTTTTGTGACACTGGCAAGCGCAAATGGCAGCGGCTGAATTTCGAGCAGATTCTCTCCTGGAGAAGCAGCTAAATCTACTCAAAAATATGTTTTTGAGGTAATATTCAGCTCCAACAGACTGTAAAGGTTGTTTTTTAGTGTGAGGGACATTGTTTTTTATTTTACATTTTGTTTTTCAACAAGAAGGAGGTACTCAGGAGACTCCAACTTCCTGGTCTTGACTAGCAGGCTCCTCCTAGTGCTATGTCCATCTCCTGGTTACTTTCATTAGGATTTTGAGGTGGATAGATCACTCTCATTGTCTGCTGGATATAGGCTATTGGATTTAAGGACTTTGTTTTTGTGATATCACAAATAAGCTCAAAAACTTTTGTATAAGGGTGTGGTTTGTCCGATAGAGGGCATGGACAACAATTTTTCTGTACTTTTATTCATTTTCAGAATTTTATTGTGGAGGGTTGCCTGTAGTTTCAGGGAGGGACCTATTTTTTGTTTTGCATTATATTTTTTTATCTTTTGTAAGGTAAAAAGGTTGCACCGTTCAGTATTTGTTAAATTGGCACAATTCATATATTTTGCTCTTTGGCCTAGCCTGCCTAAGGGCCATCCAGCCAGTGAGCCCAGCACTAGTCATGGGTACCCAAGATAACTGTGTTGATAATATATGCTGTTTTAAAACATCATTTGGGGCAGGGATAGCATTGGATTAAATTACAAATGTAGCTATCTTGTTGCATTTCTTGTATGTTTTCTGCAAAAAGTGAATTTTTGAGGGTAATACTTGAGGCCTTGGGAGGATGGGTTGCTTTAAAAGATTTTATAGCTTACTTAATTTTAGTTTTTGACATTGCTGAATAAATGGTATTGTTTTCTTCAGTTTTACCATGCCTCCTTTGTCTGGCCAGTGTGTGTGTGTGTGTGTGTTTAACATAGGCCACAATATGCCTTTGTTCTGCATGCCATTTGACCTGGGGCCATTTTCTGTAGTTAGTGTCCATAGCCTGCATGTGTTCGTTGTTGTCAGTGCATCTTTGCTTGTTATTTTACACGTGGCCAGCAACCATTTTGTGTACCCAGCCAGTGTGCTTTTGTCACAGGCAATTGGCATGCATTTGTTCTTTGTTGGGGGCCATGCCTCCTTGCTTGATGCTGTTTTTTGACCATGTAGCCAGTGACCATTTTGTGTAGCCAGCAAGTGTGCTTTTGCCATAGGTCTGCATGTGCTTTTTTTGGGGGCCATGCATCCTTACTTGCTGTTGGTGTTTGACCATATGACCTCTGACCATTTTGTATACCCAGATGGTGTGCTTTTGCCATAGGCCTGCATGTGTTCTTTTTGGGGCCATACCTTCTTGATTGCTGCTGTTTGACCGTGTATCCAGCCTGTGTGCTTTTGCAATAGGCCTGCTTGTGTTCTTTGTTGGGCCCATGCCTCTTTGCTCGCTGGTGTTGTTTGACCATGTGTCCGATGGCCATTTTGTGTAGCCAGTCAATGTGCTTTTGCCCTAGGCATGCATGTGTTCTTTGTTGGGGCCAAACTTACTTGCTTGCTGTTGCTGTTTGACTATGTGGCCAGTGGCCATTTTGTGTCGCCAGCCAGTTTACTTTTGCCATAGGCATGTATGTGCTCTTTGTTGGGGTAATGCCTCCTTGTTTGCTGTTGTTTGACCATGTGGCCATAACCATTTTGTGCAGCCAGCCAGTGTGCTTTTGCCGTAGGCCTGCATGTGTTCTCTCCATCCACCCCCTGCCTGCCATAGGCGCCTACCCCACACCAACATTCATGTTTTAACTATTGTCATTACTCATTTTCCCCTGGACAGATGGACCCCCTGCCTGCCATATGCGCACAGCCGCACACAAGGGTTTATTTTTTAAAGATTATTCCATTTTTCCCAGAACCCCTGTCTGTAAGAGATGTACACACACCCAGCAATAATTTTGAAGCGTTATTCAACTTCCCCATCGATCCCCTGCCTGCCACATGTGCGCACATGGTCATTCATTTTTTAAGAATCATTCCATTTTCCTCTGCACCACGCTGACTGCCACTGGTGTCTCCCTTAAATGCACATAAAGCAAACATTTACAGCTGTACATTGTTATTCTGATTGAAAATTAAATGTTATAGTGGTGTAGTTTGACTAAGGAAGGATACACTATTGGTGTTATTTAGGATAATAAGCGACCACACTAAATTATATTTTGTACTATGAATAATTCAAACTGCAAAAAATCCTCATTTCACTAAATGTTTTTCGTGCATGTTGGCTTTTAGGTGTACAAAAAACATCACCCACAGTACTGCCAGAAAAAAAGGCCTGTACAAAGTGATGTGATCACAACACATGACATGAGTCCTCCAGTCCCTTCCGCTTGTGCATCTAAGTGCCACTGCCTACTGACAGCTTCAAATGGCCCCAAAGAAAGATGCTGCCAAGAAAGTGGCCAGTGAGGAGGAGAAGAAGAAAAGGCAGGTTGCCACCACTGTCGTGCCACACCAAACCTTTTTAAGGAGACACGTGCCTGCCGCACCATCCTTCGGGGAGGAAGCTGGGCACAGCACTTCCCCAACATAAGCCCAAGACCATGTCCCTCAGCGACAAGCAGTGAGTCTGAATTGGATTTGTCTCAGCCTCCAAACTAGTACCCAATCGTCACACAAAACTGAGCAAAGTGGACAATGGTGGCTGCAGCCAGCAATTGGAGATTTTCCTGAAGTAGGAGCTGAACATGAGGTTTAAATTCCTGCTGAGCAAGATCCACCTGTTGTTGAACCATTGGCTTCCAGATCTCAGGCAAGGAAGGGTACACCACCATTTTCTCCAAGCCCACCTTCTGATGATCTGGACATGGATAGGACCCCGGCTGAGTCAGAGAAGCTCCAAGAGAGGTAAGGAAAAGGAAAGTTCCTGAAAACCTTACAATTATGTAAGGGGATTAGGATTACGAGCCAGACATTGTAATTGAAGCTGGCTCAGAGGACACCGACATTACCCCTCCTATTCAACGTGCTCCAAAGGATGTGTTACTGGTACCACCACCACCATCACCACCACCAGCTTCCATATTTGTAAGGTCCCCACTGAGACTTGCATTCACTACAACCTCAGTTGAAGTATACAGTGCAGAGAGGCAATCAACGACATACCCACTTACCTTCAGTTCCTTTTCAGGGACTGGCTGTGGCACACTAAGAACATTTTTCTCCCCAGTTTGTGACCTTTTTGCGATTAGCAAGCAGGAGGATAACATTGCAATATGCTCCATTTGCCAAGAAAGTGTTTGTTTAGGTAAGCCTCGTTCACACTATAGCCCTGGAAGCCAAGCAACCCATATGAAAAAACATCACCCAATCAGAGGGGAAGTGCACCTTAAAAAAATTACTGCAGGTAGTGGTCGTGATGAGAGAGGGAAATCTGCTCCAATCATAGTGGGAGGTGAAGGTGAAGAGGAAGAAGAGGGTAACATCTTTATGCAAAGCCGCCCTGTCCACAGCAATGCACCAGTATCACCCACCTCAGCAACCTCAAAATGGCACAAGAGTCAGATAGAGACACCATCACATACATTGGCTGCCCCAAGATGCACATTGAGTGTACCACCTCCTGGTTCTCACTGGAAGTCACCTGTCTCAGTCGCACCATAAAAAAAATCCAAGCTACTATTTTGGGCATGCTTAGGCAGGAGGGGCACTACAAGCTCAACCACCCAACGGCACATTTGTACAACGGGAAGCTGGCTAAAATTTTTGCGTTGTACAGCCTCTCTTTTTCTTTTGTGGAAGGAGTGGGATGTTTACAATGTGTGGCAGCCATCTGCCTGAAATGTAAGGTGTGCAGCCGGACCGCATTTGCCAAAGTTGCATTCCAGCTCTCCATCAAGATGTGCTGCAATTGGTTGGACAAGCTTTGCAGTAGAGTGCTGTCCACATTGACCACTTGACGACAGACATATGGACCAGTTGTCAAGCCACTGATTACATGTGTATCACTGTATACTTGATCTCCTTTGTGGGGGTTAAGCAACAGCTATCTACAGGTCTCAGTGCTGAAGAAACCTTTAAGGAATTTCGGTGGCATGCAACAGTAGCCATGGACGTTAGGGAGAAATACCACCTAGCTGCAAATCTCTTGTAAGACTTGAACAGCAAGGTGTTTGTATGGCTGTGACCAGGAGGTCTCAGAATTGGATTTGTTGCCAAGGACAATACCAGTAATATAGTTAAGGCCATGGCATGTGGTGGCTAATTCAGGGTCCTGTGCTTGGTGCTTTGAATCAACCTGGTTGTTCAGAACTTTCACAAAAAAGGAGATAGTCAGCAACATACTGACCAACTGCAGAAGAATCTGCACTCGCTTCAGCCATTCAGTTAATGTCCGGAAGCAGTTGAGGATCATTCCAGCGTGCTGAGAGAGTATTAATTAAATCTTTCAAACATGATGTGAGAACACGTTGGAACTCGACCTCTCACATGTTGTAATGTCTGTTTAAGCATTACAAACAGATAAATGACTATGTCATTCAAAGAGGAGGGGATGCAACAGTGAAAGCGTGACCATGGAGACTGACAAATGGAGCCTCATCAAATGCCTGACACAGATGTTACTTCCTTTTGAGGTTTTCACCCGGGGAGCCGGCAAGGAGGACAGTATGATGAGCCAAGCTATCCCATTGCTGCATATGTTACAGGACCCGTTACAAAAGCTGTTGCAAAGTTTGCATGTGGTTGGCAATGGAGAAGTGAATGGCTTGGTTGAGAGCCGGAGAAGTTCATGGCTTGATTCAGAACTTAGGGGTATATTACCAACAACTAGCGATAATTTTTGTCTCTAACTTGTTTAGAGACAAAAATTATCGCCGCACATCGGCGATTTTTATCGCAGATAAACCTTGCTATTAGCAAGGTTTATCGCAAATGCGATAAAAAACGGCCGCAATGCATGAATATCGCTGAAAAGTCAGCGATATTCATGCATTATCGAGCAAATGCTCTTAGCCATGTTATCCACCTCCCATTGGATAACATGGTGAAGAACTGCTCAGGGCAGGTGTTAGCTTTTGGAGATATTCGCGCTTAGCGCGAATATCTCCAAAAGTTGGTAATAGGAGATAGCGATGTTAGCGACTGTTTCCAGTCGCTAACATCTTGGCACGCCCACTTTGCATGTCATTAGTGATAAATATCACTGACATGCAAAGCGGGGCCCAAGATGGTCGCTATCTCCTATTAGCTGTCACTAACTGGTGTTAGCGACAGCTTGGTAATAGGGAGATAATTTTATCTCCGCTTTCTTGGCTTTTAAAGCCAAAAAAGCGGAGATAAACCCCTTGATAATATACCCCTTAATCTTTACCTTGCTGTTAATGCAAGGCTGCAAAGAGATATCTTGTCATCCAAAGAGTACATCTGTGCCACAATACTTGATCCAAGGTACAAAAAAATACTGCCCACTATCATTCTTTTTTATAATGGATGTTTAACTATACAAAATGTGAATTACTGATCAAGTGAGCAAACTTGATAAAGAATGGCTGGGAAATAGAGTCCTGGGCAGAAGGTATTGGGTGTTGCCTTCAACTTACGGAGAGGGCAGTCATATTGTCTCATGGTGGAATCCCCAGCAACAACTACAGGAACAGAAGAATCAGGCCTAACCTCTGCATTGGCTTGGTTTCAAGTGGCAGGGCTTAAGTCAAGTGTAGAGGTGAAGTACATTGGAAACAATCCCTGCCTCTGTCCCATTCCTATCCTTACTTTCTCATCTCCTAGCAAGGCTGTCCCAATAAAGATCATTTAATTTACAAGTCTGCCAAAGTGTTCTTACATCAAAGAGGAGATATAATTGAGTAGCACTGTGCTTAAATTGTAACAGGTAACCATTGCACTATATATTACTGAGTGATTGTTCCTGATGATTGATGATCTATACGGTGGCAGACAGTGAAGGTGTTCAAATAATCTGTAAACTTAGATTCTATGGTTTGCAACATTTGGGGCCTCATGGGTGATCATTTTTCCTGAAGGTGATTGAAGCTTTCATACTTTGTGAACTTTACTTGCTGGGTCCACTCCTTCTTTATGGTTCTTCACAAACCAGACCAGTATGTTTAGTTAACAGACACAAGCCTATAAAAAATTCAGTTTCTTTTCTTGTTCATCAACAGCTGGGCACTACCGGTCTATCTCTCTCATTTGGGTCAGGACGGAGTTGGGCTGATTTGTTACTCATAATCAGGGGGAGGATGGAAGGGCTCAGGGTGGGACTACCTTAACAGTCAGAAGAAGTAATCTATCAACTTCAAAGGGAAACCAACTTAATGGTGACTTTAAGAGGCCTACTAAGGTTTGTGGACTAGAGAGAGATGCACCGATTTGGGTAATGATGAGAGCGTGTGTTGACTAAAATGTGAAACCCCTTTATAATGTGGTTATAGTCGAGGTGGCTTGTTGTAAATGAATACAGACATGTGATGAGACATTACCATCATCACATGATGCAAGCACTCGGCCAAATGTTATGATGACAGTTGTGAAATTGATTAGCCCTGTTTATGCAGCTACTTGTCCATGATTGGTTGTAAATTGCTCTCACTTCTCAGTTAATTGCACATGAGTCATAAAATGAATGATTTATGCAGCCTATGTCCTTGCTCTGCCTCTGTGGCTTGGTAAATTCCTCTTGAAGCTTACCTTCTGT
This sequence comes from Lissotriton helveticus, assembly GCF_964261635.1. NCBI lineage: Eukaryota > Metazoa > Chordata > Amphibia > Caudata > Salamandridae > Lissotriton > Lissotriton helveticus. The sequence continues at coordinate 1,137,100,074 of NC_136069.1, forward strand.
CCTTCTCCTTGTCTCTACAATATCATTTCGCAATCTGCAGGCCTTCACTACTCCTGCACACAAGGTAATAGGTCAATAACACTCCTGCTTACCTTACTGTAATGGGTCAGCCAGGCACCCAAGACAGACATTGCAAGAAGAATGCAGATAAACCACTGGATTTGGCATTTACAGGATCATTTGTCTTTTAACAATCATTCATTTTTAGAAGTATGTACATTTATGCCTCCTGCAGTTTTCAAACCTACATGACAGTACACTTAAATGTATAATAACTTGGGTCTGTGGGGCAGAAGAACTGTTTGCAGTGCATTTAATTGAACTGTCATTCTTTAATTTCCTTCCACAACAGATTTGATGATTATGATGTGCTGCTCATGGTCCTGAAATAATACTGTTGTTGTGTAGTATTTGTCTTTGTCACACCTTCCCCGAATCTCCTTTCCCATACATTCATCAAACCCTAACCCTCTTCTCCAAGGCTGTGTGATGTATTGATGTGTGACTTAAGTTATACCATAAATGGATCACACACTTGGCGAGGTGGAAGTGGTAAAAGCAACATCAACTCACCATAGGACCTTCTATACCTGAGCAATAGTCCACACCAGTCCCACATAACCACCCACACATAAAAGGGACACATCATTTTGTTATAACATCATCCTTCAACATCATCATTCAGGCCTTTTGTTGAGTAAACACTCAACTTTGTTCACTCCTAACTCTGAACCCACTTCTCCTTACTCGAAGATATCTTAAATTTAGTTTAGTTCCCCACTGCTCAGAAGAAGTTACTATTGCTAATGTTTATTATATTAGCAGGTCTTTGTGTCATGATGGTAATCTGGTCTCAGTCTTTGTAAAGTTATAATATAAATGTAACCTATTAAATCTGTGTTTTCATTCCATCTTGTTGGTTATAATGGATAATCCTTTTGATTAATCCCACAGTTGGAATTCACCTAGGTGGGACTGGGTTGGGACCATGCCTGTGATGCCTCCCTAGTTCGCCGCTAGCCTGCTCCTACTATCAACCACCATTAGGAAGGCACTTTGGGGACCCTGTAGTAAGAACTTGGAAGATTGAGAGAGGTAGAAGTCATTGCTTCATCGATTCAGGTACATGAAGTATGAAATGAAATAAACAAGTTTAGTTTGTAGCTAACTTCTATTGTTGATAGGATGTTGTTTAGAAAGGTTATTGTATGCAAATAGACAATTGCAGCTTGCCCTCCAATGTTACATATCGTTACCGAGGATAGTATGACAAGAGTATAACTAACTATAACTAACTAATATACACACGTTGAAAGGCAGCAGTGAAAAGTAAAAGTAAAACACAAATAACTATTTCTGGCATAAGGTGTCAGAATAATTTGTGCCTTTACATTTTCTTATGAACAATATAATTAAAAGGAACCCACCTTTGCCACCCACAACAGGCCAACTCCTCTACCCAAACATATCACCCCGTCGACAACCAGTATCCCAAATGTCCAAAGAAAATTCCAAAGTTATGTTCCTTTCTCAATTCCCACCCTCTCCACCCACAGCAAAAGTCACTCCCACCAAAACAAAAAAATAGAAAAAGGGATTCAGAAAAAGGAATCATCAATGCGGTTCAAAGTCTTTCCAACTCCTGCTGTAGGTTTGCCACCTCTTGGTGTGGCAGCACCAGCTTATGCAGCACTTGGTACCGGAAGCAGTCTAGGTGTGGGGCAGCAGTGGTTGCTCTGGCAGAGTCCAACTGCCAGAAGCGCTGTTGACGTTGTGGCCGGATTGGAGGCTCTTGCGGTTGGCTGGAGGAACTGAGACCCAGGGCAGTAGCAGATGCCTCCTCCTGTTCCAGAGCCAAAGCCAACAGTATGCAGTCTGGATGGCCTTCATCCTCTGCCACCACTGCGGGGCTGCTATCTCCTGCCAAGAACGTAGTAGTGGTGGACTAGAGGGAGTACCTATCTCAAGAAAGAAAGAAAAAAAGAGAAATTATATACAATGCTCTGTGCAAACACTTGTTTAAAATTATATAGTGGTACAGTAGCAGTACACTGCTGGTCCCCTAGGGCTTCTGGAATTTTTTTATGTGATTGGTAGGAGTCACAGAGCCAATTTTTACTTACACATGCCTCACATAAAAAACACGTACTGGCTGCAAGGAATTAAGCCAGAAAATCACCAGATTATAAAAAAACAAAGTGATATTTTTTCTTTTAAAGGATGTCCTAGTAAAAAAAAGGAAACAGACAAAAATAAATCACCTCTCACTATTGAGTAAGGCATAATGCACTACGCAGTACAAGTATTCCTGTTGTGCTAAATTAATGGACGCATGGTAGCATGTTGGGTACTTTATTACACTCTGCCTTTCAATTTTACCCTTACTCCCAAGAGGTAAATGAATAAAAATAATATTACATCACACACGTCACATATAAAATGCGGATATCCTGTTTGCTGTAAGTAGACGGTGGGATAACAATGCACTGCAGTACAGGGAAAGGAACAGGATATAGATTTTATTTTGCACGTTTGTCACAGAGTATCCCATTGCTAAACTAGAAATCAGGCCAGGCACTAGTCCCACTTTACTCCTTGGCCTCGCCCTCTACCACAAAATATTTTCAACCAATATGTTTGCTTGGCAGTAAGGACAGGAAACTTAACTTACTCTTCTACAGGCTAAATTAGATTGATTAGGCTGGGTTGGTGGCGGTTTTCCTATAGAATAGTGGGGTGTCACTGATCATCATGTGCTAAGCTTTGGTTTAGTCAGTCACTGTAGTTGACCAGTGTCAATAGGGAAACATTTGAGCAGACATAAATTCATTATGGAAGCCATAAAATACATGTGCATAATCTCTTGGCCAGAGAAATGTAGAACATGCTACAAATGGCTATTCCAATTTTATTGGTAGGCTGGGAGGGAACTTAGAAAATAATTAAGTAGTGAAGTACTAGGAGGAAACTGAGTGGGCACTGGGAAGCACACCTTGTTTTTGGATTGCAATGCATTGACAACTTTGTAAATGCCACATTAACTGAAGCACATGCACATTTCAGAGCCAACACTGAAGTGCTCAATTGAACCATGCTGCAGTAAGGCCATGGGTGGCAAAATGCCATGGGCAGGGAGGTGATGAATCATGATGGGGGGGGGGGGGGTTTAAAAAGAACAATTGATGGATGGAATGCTGAACAATGTGAAACATTCACCCCCAGTTCAGAGATCTGGGCCTAAATCCATCGTTTTGTGCTCACCTTGCCAAGTCGAATTTGGACCCAGCCAAATGCGAATCAGTCTTGACCCTGCTCCCCATGGGTCAAAACTAGGGTGGCGTAGTGAGGAAGAAGCAATAAATTAATACACAATTGTGACTGGGGGTGAATGTTTGATTTGTTTGGCATTCCGTCCATTATTTGTTCTTTTTGATGATGGGTGGGATACTTATCTGCCTCGTTTATAGAAAATACAGTGAGTACACAAATTTGTCAATAAGCAAGCAATGTGACTCCTCTGCTTCATCTGGTGCACGGCTGCTGCCACTGGCACCAACACTGGCGGTCTGTGCGGCTAGCAAGTACTTTGCACATATAAGATCCAGAAGCGCATCCCATTATTTTATTTTTTTAAAGAAATACAACCACAATTCCTCACTACAGTGCAGTTAGCAGCATCTTCTATCGCAAATATCACTTTGGGCATTTTGTTGGTTGACAGTATTAGAAGAGCCATGTACACAAGCCAACCAAAATGTTTTTTTAATGAAGAGGGAGGGCTATGACGAATCAGAGTCTTTGAAGTGCAATGAAGGGGTTGAATAAATTGGTCAACGAAGAACATATGGTCTTGGTTGGCAAATGCAATGGGACCTCATACTACTTTCCTGTCATGCTGCACTATCATGAAGACTGTTGTTATACTGTATAAGTACACGATAACACAACACAACATTAGGGAGGCCCTCCAGGAGCATGGCCGCTCTCTCATTTTACTCTTTGATCATGAGCAAGAAAAATAAACCCTTTTTAACAAACATGCATAGAGGAAAATAGCTTACTTGGGCCTGCAATATTCACAGTAGAGCACATAAAATCTTTTCTCTTGATCTTACAGTACCAGTCCACATGTTATATAAGGGGAGAGGGAAAGCTTACTAACAAAGGATAAGAAATCACTGAGAGATTGGGACTGTATGAGCTACATAAAGAAAGGCAAAGAGAATGCTCACTCAATGATATTACTATTGCCACTGGCTCAGTGACAGGACAGAGTAGTCTGCATGAATTCTTAAATTATTAGCCAAGCGAGGGTTGGTGAGTACAATTAGGTAACGTGGATTACCTCGCTAGCTAAAACTGGTTCACATAATATTCATAACATAAACTTACCTTACCTCTGAGTGTGAGAAGTATGCTATTTGAAAAGAAATTAGCATTGTAGAACACAAAAAATAAATAATCACTCACCGAGCCCCGCAATCTTGACGCTCAGCAGGTCGAACACTTCCTGTTCCCAATCGAATATGTTGGCCCAGTGGTGCACTAGCTGTTGTATGGTGCTCTGGACTCCATTGCACCAGCTCACTCTCCCCCACAGCAGCTGACTCTCTCACAGGCGATACACCCTCCCAGGCTTGCTGCCTATTGGCAGCATGGAGGAGAGGTTGCACTGCACATAAAAAGTAAGTGAGGTCACCTCAGCCTCCGAAAGAATGGGGTTGGACTGCACCCCTTGGTGGCACTGGCAACTGCAAGGTGAGCGGCTGGGCGCCACTGCTTCCTGCCTGGCACTTCCTCTCCGACACAGTGCGGGGTAAAAAGGAATAGGAAAAGTAGGAATGAAGTAAGAGGGGGCAGAGAGAGAGAGAGGCAATAAGGACGAACTAAGGAAGTAATAAGGGAAAAACAATACAAAGTACAAAAAGTCACGGAAAAGAAAAAAGGCAAAAAAGTAAAAATCTCAAACACAAAGACAGACACTGATAAAAAAAAGTAAATGAAGGGTGGATGAGTGGAATGGGGAAGGAGTAATTAGATATTAGAGGGATACAAAAACTCAGGCCCAGTACCATGCAGAGAACAGAAATCAGATTAAACTAAATATCCACAGCCATGCAAACCATGTTGTGCCAATAGCACTGATTTTTTAGCATGGAAAGCGCTGATGCCTCAAAAAGAATGCAAACGGGCAGCCAAACATTCTTCCACCTGTTCATGGGGTTCTGTAGAACCTCGCAGAGTATTTTTGGAACTCCTCGGAATTCCCCAGAGCAAAACTCCTGCAACTTCCTCACACGCTTAAGGAAATTAGAGAAATCGGATTTCGATTTTAAAGCACACATTTGCCAGCCTCAAATGCATATGTGCAACAGGGGGCACTTGGGTTTAGATAAAAAGGGCATTCTAATGAAAATGGAAGGCATGACCTTCAGGCATATAAGACAATTATAATATAACATGAATTTCTCCAAAACGTAGGGAAATGGCTGAAATCCCAATTATAGAAATGAAATGAATGAAATGAAATGAAATGAAAGGGGTTTTGTTGAGCGTGACTGCTGCCCTTAGGCATCCAAGCGCTAATAGAAAGGAAAGTGCATTGAGAAGAGTAGCTGGGGGTTAGTTAGTTGCTGAAAAGGAGTGTTTTAAGCTCCTTGCAAAAGGATAACAGATTGGGGTTCGATCTAAGGTGTAGGGGGAGGGAGTTCCACAGCTTGGCGGCGTTGAGCGTGAAGGACCTTCCTCCTGCTCTTGACCTCTTGATCCGGGGGGCTTCCGCTAGGAATGCGTGAGTGGATCGAAGTTGTTTGCCGGGGCAGTAGGCGGAGAGCAGGGAGTGGTTGATTTTGGGGCTGGTTCTCCAGAAGGCTTGGTGGGATATGCACATGGCTTTAAATTTTATTCTCTCCCTGACAGGAAGCCAGTGTAGGGTCCTCAGCCCGGATACCGCTGATACTCTGCGTGGAATCTGCAGCAGCGTGCGTGCAGCGCAGTTCTGGGTCCGCTGAAGTTTTTGCAGCAGGTATTCCTGTGCCCCTAAGTAAAGGGCGTTGTTGAAATCAAGTCTGGATTGGATTAGGCCTTGTATGACAATTTGCTTGCCTTCGAAGGGCAGGAGGGGGAGGATTTTTTTCAGCATCCTGATGATCCCGAAACAGGTTGCAGATGTTTTTGTGGCTTGGGTGTTGAGGGGTTAGGGATTTGTCCAGCCAGACCCCTAAACTTTTGATATTATCTTTCGGAATTGGGGGAGTGCCCAAGCTGATGGGCCATAGGTGGTCGATGGTGGACAGAGCTGGAGGGCCAAGCAACATGAGCTCGGTTTTATCGCCGTTAAGTTTAAGAGAAGATGCCATCATCCATCTCCTGACCTCTTCCATACAGGTCGTTAGGTTGACCTGTGCCGGCTCACTGTTCTTCTGTGCGAGGGAGACCACTAACTGAGTATCATCCGCATATATGATGTTATTGCTATATGGACGGATGATCTCAGCCAGCGGTCTCAAGTACACGTTGAACAGCGTGGGGCTTAGTGAGGAGCCTTGCGGTACCCCACAGTCCAACGGTTTACTTTCGGAGATAGCATCTCTGTCAAAGACTTGAAAAGTCCTTTCGTTCAGGAAGGATTGTAGCCAGGCCAGAGCATCTCCTGACACTCCTAGATCGAGAAGTCGACACAGCAAGGTTTTATGGCATACCGTGTCGAACGCGGCGCTCAGATCGAGGAGGATGACTGCCACTGATCCCCCTCGATCCAGGATCCGCCTGGTTTCTTCTGTCACGGCCAGCAAAGCTGTTTCCGTCCCATGTTTGGGGCGGAACCCTGTCTGTGAGGCATCGAGTAGATGGTTAGACTCGAGAAACCTTGTGAGATGGAGATTAATGTGTCTCTCCAGGATCTTGCTCACCCAAGACAGAAGGGAGATGGGGCGGTAGTTGTTATGGTTTTTGGGGTCCAGGTTGGTTTTTTTCAGGAGTGCCCTCTCCATAGCCTGCTTCCATGTTGGAGGCACACTTCCTTTTATCAGGGAGTTGTTAAGCAGCTCCATGAGAGTAGGAAGAATAACTTTGCTGGCGGCGGTCATAGTGCTGGGTGGAGCAGGGTCATTTGGGGAGCCTGACTTTACCTGTAATGTCAGGGTTTCCAGTGACTCTAGGTTTACTAGGGGGAAGTGGTCCAGAGCTATTCGAGGGTGGTACTCCGCCTTGGTAGGGAGCTGAAGTTCAACCATGGAGGCTTCCAAGGTTGGGGCTGCAAATGTTACATAGATTTTGTTTATTTTCTGATAGAAAAATTCCGCTAGGTCATTACAGCGCGCGATGGGGTTATCATTTGGGGCTACGGGAGGGGGCAGCTTGGTGAGGGTTTTTACTATTTGATAAATCTCTCTCGGTTTAGATCTAGCCTTCATAATTTTTCCACTAAAATAGGAGGATTGTGCCGTTTTTATTTCAGTTTTGTATGCTATAATGGCTTTTCCGTGGTTTTGTCTGCGGTGGCATACCCCAGACGCCACTTCCTCTCAAGTTTCCAGCAGATCCTTTTTTTTTGCTCTAAGTTCATCTGAGTACCAAGGAGCTGTTTCCCGAGGTCTCTTTAAGGTGATTTTGCGAGTGGAGAGTATGGAGTCAATGAACTTCCGGATCCAATTGTCGAATTCCCTGCTGTCTGACGAGGGATTCTGGGAGAAGGAGGGTCTTGAGTTTGCTAGGGACCTAGTCCACTGTTCTAGTGGGAGCCTAGACCAATTTCTCATTTTTCGTGGGCAGGGAGTGCAGGATACAGATTTGTATGTAGACCAAGTAAGAGGGATTAGAAAGTGATTGGACCATGGAAGAGGGGTGATGGGGCCTTCCCTAAGGTTGTTGCAGTTACTGAATACAGGGTCTAGCAGATGCCCTTTGTTATGCGTGGGGGCTCGGACTAGTTGCTCCAGTTGTACTGCAGCCAGGCTCGCAGTTAGGTCATTTGCTGTGTTGTCTGAGCTATTGTCGAAATTGATGTTAAGGTCGCCCAGCAAGGTAAAGTTGGAGGGACACAGAATATAGTTTGAATCTCAAACAAATCTACAGATGGGCAAGATTTGTGGGTCAGATGATGAAATGTTTACTAACAAAGATATCAGACAAGGGGCCAGTGACAATCTTCCCTGGCATCACAGCAATAACACTATGAATGCCAAAGAATGAAGAGAAATGTTCCATAACCGAAAGTCACATTTCCTTTTAACAGCACAGAGCTGTGTGAGAAAGAGGACTGTGAAAGCAGAGACCTGAAGATTCAAACAGGAGATACACACATTCCTTTCTATGTACATAAATTGTAACAGCGTTTGCTGTTGAGTAATACTGAGATGTGATGGCAATCAATGGCCAAATAGCTCCTGCATGAGGAAAACAAACATCTGCCAAAGAAACAATTTCTAGCAATGGCATTGGACAAAAACCTGTATAGAAGGAAATGTTGCTTGTTACTGTCTCGCTGTAGTAGATAAGAGCTTTTAACTTTACCATTGATTTGGTTGCTAGGTTTTGAGCCTAATTACAGGCACAGAGGTGCCCAGCTCTTTTTATAATAAGGTTAGTCAGTTTAATATTGACCTAAATCAGAACACAGTGTGTACTTTCTGAGGAATTTTGGTTATTTCCATTTCTAAGATTGACTTTGATTTTCATCTTGTACTGAGACTCTGTAAGCTAAGCGACTCCTTGTCTTTCTGCCTCACAAATTAGCAGCTAATGCATACCTGAGATGGGAAGAAAAAGTGAGACTGAAAGCAAGACTCTTGTTTTATAGTTCTCTAAATAAGGTTTCTACATCTCTTTGGTAGAGTGTTAATGATCCCCAAAAAATACATTTTGACAAGGCACTTGCTTTCAAATCAGTATAACCTTTGAGCAGAGAAAAGGGGGAAGTGTTTTATAAATATCTCTTTATGATTTTGCAAGCACTGTGTGAAGCACTTTGGAGCATGTCTGAGGGGGTGCAATTCATGAAACCGTGGTTACCAGAATATGTGTGGTTTTCTTGAGAATCACTCCAGAGAGAAGTACATTCTATTAGAGTTCTAAAATCATGGGTGCTCTTACACCCATACAGAGTGCTATGCATATAGTGTTCCAGGTCAAAAGAGCAGACATCTTTCGCTATATCCTCATCAGAGCAGGGAACAGTTTATCCTCATACTACTTTCCTGTCTTGCTGCACTATCATGAAAACTGCTGGTATACTGTATAAATGCATGATATCACAACACAACATTGGGGGGGTCCACTAGGAGCATGGAGATCCCTCGTTTTACTCTTTGAGCATGAGCAAGAAAAAGAAACCCTTTTCAACGAACATGCATGGAGAAAAATAGCTTACTTGGGCCAGCAGAGTATGTAAAATCTTTTCTCTTGATCTCACAGTACCAGTCCACAAGATATATAAGGGTAGAGGGAAAGCTTACTAGCAAAGTATAAGAAAGCTACAGAGTAATACAGACAGGAGGAAGTTAGCTACAGAAACATGATATATATATTTAAAAAAACATAATGCAGGGATAGCAAAATGTAATAAACATAAATAGAAGAGGAGTTGAAAAAAGGAAACAATATTAAAAAACTAAAAAAAGGCAAAATTAATCTAAAAGTCGGGAGAGGTAAAAGTTAGGGAAAAAATAACAATAACAGGACTTACTGGGGCTAGCAGAACCATTGGCTGCGTCGCTGGTGGTGGTGGTGGTGGTACTTCCACCCGTTGTGACACTGGTGGCAGCAGCCCCTTCACCCTGAGCTGCCTTTGATAATGCCCTCTTCTTGCCCTTGAATGCTGATGTAAGTAACAAAAAAAAAAATATTAGATAAGTGGTATAATGAATCTCCCCAAAATATTTTGACATGCACACACAGTAACATTGAACTTTTCTAAACCAGATTGCTGATAGTACTAGTACTGAGCTGACCTATTTATAACTTCCTAAACCTAAGCCCTATTCTTAATTTCCGAAACCTAAACTACATTTGGAACTGCTAATGCATTGTTCTCAATGCTGTTTGATGGGACAACTCAGTCTCCCTTTTCAATGCATTGATGCAGGCTACACATCACTGGGAGAGCGGGACTGTATGGGCTACATATAAAAAGGCAAAAAGAATGCTAACTCAATGATATTACTAATGCCACTAGCTTAGTGACAGGACAGAGGAGTCTGCATGAATTCTTAAATATTTAGCCCAAGCGAGGGCTGATGAGTATAATTAGGTAGCGCGGATTGCCTCGCTAGCTCAAACTGGTTCACATAATATTCGTAACTTAAACTTACCTTACCTCTGAGTGTGAGAAGCATGCTATTTGAAAAAAATATTAGCATTGTAGAACACCAAAAATAAATAATTACTCACCGAGACCCGCAACCTTGACACCCAGCAGGTTGAGCTTGTCCTGTTCCCAATCGAGTATGTTGGCCCAGCGGTGCGCCAGCTGCTGTCTAGTGCGCTGGACCCCATTGCACTGGCTCACTCTTGATCACAGCAGCCGACTCTCTCACAGGCAATACCCCCTCCCAGTCTTGCTGCCTGCTGGCAGTATGGAGTAGAGGTTGCACTGCACATGAAAAATAAGTACGGTCAGAGCCAGCTTTAGGGCACTGCGACTGGTGCAGCTGCCCTGGGCGCTGATCTGTGGAGGGGGGCATTTTTACCTCAGGGGGGCAACATCTTATGATAGGAGAGATGAGGGGCACATTTGCAGGTGGTAGGGAGAGAATTCGAGAAGGTGGTCATGGGTTGTAGGGCGACAAAAATGATTGTCGCACTGGGTGCCACGAGCGCTAAAGCCATTACAAAAAGGGGGTGGTGATGGACAGAGTATCTGAGTTAATCAGAACACTCCTACCCAGTCAACAGATCAGGGCTTGATCCATCACCGTTTTTTAGCTCACTGCACCATCCCAGTTCAGAACCTGGCTATATGCAAATTAGTCCGTCCCTGGCCCAGTGCATCATGGGAACAGGGCAGACCAAACTACCAAGCCAATTCTTCTCTGGAAAGGAAACAAGCTTCCGGGGAAAGGTTTCTGGCATTACAGCCGTCTTCGGCCCGGCTTGCTTGAATCCTGATGGTGCAATGAGCAAGGGACTCATGTCTGAGCATACCCTTCCACACGCAGGGTGGCCAAAATAATTACAAAAAGGGGGTGGTGATGGACAGAGTATCTGAGTTAATCAGAACACTCCTACCCAGTCAACAGATCAGGGCTTGATCCATCACCGTTTTTTTAGCTCACTGCACCATCCCAGTTCAGAACCTGGCTATATGCAAATTAGTCCGTCCCTGGCCCAGTGCATCATGGGAACAGGGCAGACCAAACTACCCAGCCAATTCTTCACTGGAAAGGAAACAAGCTTCCGGGGACCGGTTTCTGGCATTACAGCCGTCTTCGGCCCGGCTTGCTTGAATCCTGATGGTGCAATGAGCAAGGGACTCATGTCTGAGCATACCCTTCCACACTCATGGTGGCCAAAATAATTACAAAAAGGGGGTGGTGATGGACAGAGTATCTGAGTTAATCAGAACACTCCTACCCAGTCAACAGATCAGGGCTTGATCCATCACCGTTTTTTAGCTCACTGCACCATCCCAGTTCAGAACCTGGCTATATGCAAATTAGTCCGTCCCTGGCCCAGTGCATCATGGGAACAGGGCAGACCAAACTACCAAGCCAATTCTTCACTGGAAAGGAAACAAGCTTCCGGGGACCGGTTTCTGGCATTACAGCCGTCTTCGGCCCGGCTTGCTTGAATCCTGATGGTGCAATGAGCAAGGGACTCATGTCTGAGCATACCCTTCCACACTCATGGTGGCCAAAATAATTACAAAAAGGGGGTGGTGATGGACAGAGTATCTGAGTTAATCAGAACACTCCTACCCAGTCAACAGATCAGGGCTTGATCCATCACCATTTTTTAGCTCACTGCACCATCCCAGTTCAGAACCTGGCTATATGCAAATTAGTCCGTCCCTGGCCCAGTGCATCATGGGAACAGGGCAGACCAAACTACCAAGCCAATTCTTCACTGGAAAGGAAACAAGCTTCCGGGGACGGGTTTCTGGCATTACAGCCGTCTTCGGCCCGGCTTGCTTGAATCCTGATGGTGCAATGAGCAAGGGACTCATGTCTGAGCATACCTTTCCACACTCATGGTGGCCAAAATAATTACAAAAAGGGGGTGGTGATGGACAGAGTATCTGAGTTAATCAGAACACTCCTACCCAGTCAACAGATCAGGGCTTGATCCATCACCGTTTGTTAGCTCACTGCACCATCCCAGTTCAGAACCTGGCTATATGCAAATTAGTCCGTCCCTGGCCCAGTGCATTATGGGAACAGGGCAGACCAAACAACCAAGCCAATTCTTCACTGGAAAGGAAACAAGCTTCCGGGGGCCGGTTTCTGGCATTACAGCCGTCTTCGGCCCGGCTTGCTTGAATCCTGATGGTGCAATGAGCAAGGGACTCATGTCTGAGCATACCCTTCCACACTCATGGTGGCCAAAATAATTACAAAAAGGGGGTGGTGATGGACAGAGTATCTGAGTTAATCAGAACACTCCTACCCAGTCAACAGATCAGGGCTTGATCCATCACCATTTTTTAGCTCACTGCACCATCCCAGTTCAGAACCTGGCTATATGCAAATTAGTCCGTCCCTGGCCCAGTGCATCATGGGAACAGGGCAGACCAAACTACCAAGCCAATTCTTCACTGGAAAGGAAACAAGCTTCCGGGGACCGGTTTCTGGCATTACAGCCGTCTTCGGCCCGGCTTGCTTGAATCCTGATGGTGCAATGAGCAAGGGACTCATGTCTGAGCATACCCTTCCACACTCATGGTGGCCAAAATAATTACAAAAAGGGGGTGGTGATGGACAGAGTATCTGAGTTAATCAGAACACTCCTACCCAGTCAACAGATCAGGGCTTGATCCATCACCGTTTTTTAGTTCACTGCACCATCCCAGTTCAGAACCTGGCTATATGCAAATTAGTCCGTCCCTGGCCCAGTGCATCATGGGAACAGGGCAGACCAAACTACCAAGCCAATTCTTCACTTGAAAGGAAACAAGCTTCCGGGGACCGGTTTCTGGCATTACAGCCGTCTTCGGCCCGGCTTGCTTGAATCCTGATGGTGCAATGAGCAAGGGACTCATGTCTGAGCATACCCTTCCACACTCAGGGTGGCCAAAATAATTACAAAAAGGGGGTGGTGATGGACAGAGTATCTGAGTTAATCAGAACACTCCTACCCAGTCAACAGATCAGGGCTTGATCCATCACTGTTTTTTAGCTCACTGCACCATCCCAATTCAGAACCTGGCTATATGCAAATTAGTCCGTCCCTGGCCCAGTGCATCATGGGAACAGGGCAGACCAAACTACCAAGCCAATTCTTCACTGGAAAGGAAACAAGCTTCCGGGGACCGGTTTCTGGCATTACAGCCGTCTTCGGCCCGGCTTGCTGGAATCCTGATGGTGCAATGAGCAAGGGACTCATGTCTGAGCATACCCTTCCACACTCATGGTGGCCAAAATAATTACAAAAAGGGGGTGGTGATGGACAGAGTATCTGAGTTAATCAGAACACTCCTACCCAGTCAACAGATCAGGGCTTGATCCATCACCGTTTTTTTAGCTCACTGCACCATCCCAGTTCAGAACCTGGCTATATGCAAATTAGTCCGTCCCTGGCCCAGTGCATCATGGGAACAGGGCAGACCAAACTACCAAGCCAATTCTTCACTGGAAAGGAAACAAGCTTCCGGGGACCGGTTTCTGGCATTACAGCCGTCTTCGGCCCGGCTTGCTTGAATCCTGATGGTGCAATGAGCAAGGGACTCATGTCTGAGCATACCCTTCCACACTCAGGGTGGCCAAAATAATTACAAAAAGGGGGTGGTGATGGACAGAGTATCTGAGTTAATCAGAACACTCCTACCCAGTCAACAGATCAGGGCTTGATCCATCACCGTTTTTAGCTCACTGCACCATCCCAGTTCAGAACCTGGCTATATGCAAATTAGTCCGTCCCTGGCACAGTGCATCATGGGAACAGGGCAGACCAAACTACCAAGCCAATTCTTCACTGGAAAGGAAACAAGCTTCCGGGGACCGGTTTCTGGCATTACAGCCGTCTTCGGCCCGGCTTGCTTGAATCCTGATGGTGCAATGAGCAAGGGACTCATGTCTGAGCATACCCTTCCACACTCATGGTGGCCAAAATAATTACAAAAAGGGGGTGGTGATGGACAGAGTATCTGAGTTAATCAGAACACTCCTACCCAGTCAACAGATCAGGGCTTGATCCATCACCGTTTTTTAGCTCACTGCACCATCCCAGTTCAGAACCTGGCTATATGCAAATTAGTCCGTCCCTGGCCCAGTGCATCAGTGCCAATTCTTTACTGGAAAGGAAACAAGCTTCCGGGGACCGGTTTCTGGCATTACAGCCGTCTTCGGCCCGGCTTGCTTGAATCCTGATGGTGCAATGAGCAAGGGACTCATGTCTGAGCATGCCCTGTTCCCATGATGCACTGGGCCAGGGTCAGACTGATTTGCATGTAGCCAGGTTCTGAACTGGGATGGTGCAGTGAGCTAAAAAACGGTGATGGATCAAGCCCTGATCTTTTGACTGGGTAGGAGTGTTCTGCTTAATTCAGATACTCTGTCCATCACCACCCCCCTTTGAATCGTTTTGGCCACCACAAGTGTGGAAGGGTATGCTCAGATGTGAGTCCCTTGCTCACTGCACCATCAGGATTCAAGCATGCCGGGCCGAAGACGGCTGTAATGCCAGAAACCGATCCCCAGAAGCTTGTTTCCTTTCCAGTAAAGAATTGGCTTGGTAGTTTGGTCTGCCCTGTTGCCCTGATGCACTGGGCCAGGGTCAGACTGATTTGCATGTAGCCAGGTTCTGAACTGGGATGGTGCAGTGAGCTAAAAAACGGTGATGGATCAAGCCCTGATCTTTTGACTGGGTAGGAGTGTACTGCTTAATTCAGATACTCTGTCCATCACCACCCCCTTTTGAATCGTTTTGGCCACCACAAGTGTGGAAGGGTATGCTCAGATGTGAGTCCCTTGCTCACTGCACCATCAGGATTCAAGCAAGCCGGGCCGAAGACGGCTGTAATGCCAGAAACCGGTCCCCGGAAGCTTGTTTCCTTTCCAGTAAAGAATTGGCTTGGTAGTTTAGTCTGCCCTGTTCCCATGATGCACTGGGCCAGGGTCAGACTGATTTGCATGTAGCCAGGTTCTGAACTGGGATGGTGCAGTGAGCTAAAAAACGGTGATGGATCAAGCCCTGATCTTTTGACTGGGTAGGAGTGTTCTGCTTAATTCAGATACTCTGTCCATCACCACCCCCTTTTGATCCGTTTTGGCCACCACAAGTGTGGAAGGGTATGCTCAGATGTGAGTCCCTTGCTCACTGCACCATCAGGATTCAAGCAAGCCGGGCCGAAGACGGCTGTAATGCCAGAAACCGGTCCCTGGAAGCTTGTTTCCTTTCCAGTAAAGAATTGGCTTGGTAGTTTGGTCTGCCCTGTTCCCATGATGCACTGGGCCAGGGTCAGACTGATTTGCATGTAGCCAGGTTCTGAACTGGGATGGTGCAGTGAGCTAAAAAACGGTGATGGATCAAGCCCTGATCTTTTGACTGGGTAGGAGTGTTCTGCTTAATTCAGATACTCTGTCCATCACCACCCCCTTTTGAATCGTTTTGGCCACCACAAGTGTGGAAGGGTATGCTCAGATGTGAGTCCCTTGCTCACTGCACCATCAGGATTCAAGCAAGCCGGGCCGAAGACGGCTGTAATGCCAGAAACCGATCCCCGGAAGCTTGTTTCCTTTCCAGTAAAGAATTGGCTTGGTAGTTTGGTCTGCCCTGTTCCCATGATGCACTGGGCCAGGGTCAGACTGATTTGCATGTAGCCAGGTTCTGAACTGGGATGGTGCAGTGAGCTAAAAAACGGTGATAGATCAAGCCCTGATCTTTTGACTGGGTAGGAGTGTTCTGCTTAATTCAGATACTCTGTCCATCACCACCCCCTTTTGAATCGTTTTGGCCACCACAAGTGTGGAAGGGTATGCTCAGATGTAAGTCCCTTGCTCACTGCACCATCAGGATTCAAGCAAGCTGGGCCGAAGACGGCTGTAATGCCAGAAACCGGTCCCCGGAAGCTTGTTTCCTTTCCAGTAAAGAATTGGCTTGGTAGTTTGGTCTGCCCTGTTCCCATGATGCACTGGGCCAGGGTCAGACTGATTTGCATGTAGCCAGGTTCTGAACTGGGATGGTGCAGTGAGCTAAAAAACGGTGATGGATCAAGCCCTGATCTTTTGACTGGGTAGGAGTGTTCTGCTTAATTCAGATACTCTGTCCATCACCACCCCCTTTTGAATCGTTTTGGCCACCACAAGTGTGGAAGGGTATGCTCAGATGTGAGTCCCTTGCTCACTGCACCATCAGGATTCAAGCAAGCCGGGCCGAAGACGGCTGTAATGCCAGAAACCGGTCCCCGGAAGCTTGTTTCCTTTCCAGTAAAGAATTGGCTTGGTAATTTGGTCTGCCCTGTTCCCATGATGCACTGGGCCAGGGTCAGACTGATTTGCATGTAGCCAGGTTCTGAACTGGGATGGTGCAGTGAGCTAAAAAACGGTGATGGATCAAGCCCTGATCTTTTGACTGGGTAGGAGTGTTCTGCTTAATTCAGATACTCTGTCCATCACCACCCCCTTTTGAATCGTTTTGGCCACCACAAGTGTGGAAGGGTATGCTCAGATGCGAGTCCCTTGCTCACTGCACCATCAGGATTCAAGCAAGCCGGGCCGAAGACGGCTGTAATGCCAGAAACCGGTCCCCGGAAGCTTGTTTCCTTTCCAGTAAAGAATTGGCTTGGTAGTTTGGTCTGCCCTGTTCCCATGATGCACTGGGCCAGGGTCAGACTGATTTGCATGTAGCCAGGTTCTGAACTGGGATGGTGCAGTGAGCTAAAAAACGGTGATGGATCAAGCCCTGATCTTTTGACTGGGTAGGAGTGTTCTGCTTAATTCAGATACTCTGTCCATCACCACCCCCTTTTGAATCGTTTTGGCCACCACAAGTGTGGAAGGGTATGCTCAGATGTGAGTCCCTTGCTCACTGCACCATCAGTATTCAAGCAAGCCGGGCCGAAGACGGCTGTAATGCCAGAAACCGGTCCCCGGAAGCTTGTTTCCTTTCCAGTAAAGAATTGGCTTGGTAGTTTGGTCTGCCTTGTTCCCATGATGCACTGGGCCAGGGTCAGACTGATCTGCATGTAGCCAGGTTCTGAACTGGGATGGTGCAGTGAGCTAAAAAACGGTGATGGATCAAGCCCTGATCTTTTGACTGGGTAGGAGTGTTCTGCTTAATTCAGATACTCTGTCCATCACCACCCACTTTTGAAACGAGCGCTAAAGCCAGCCCTGGGTACTGTCACCTCAGCCTCAGGAAATATGGGGTGGGACTGCACCCCTTGGTGGCACTGGCAACCGCAAGGTGTGCAGCTGGGAGCCACCGCTTCCTTCCTGGCACTGCTTCTCCGACACAGCGCGGGGTAGAATAGTAATAGGAAAAGTAGGAATGAAGTAAGAGGAGACAGAGAAACAGAGAGGCATAAAAAAGAAATAAAAGACAAAAATGTAAAATACTGAAACACAAAGACAGACACTGATAAAAAAGGTAAATGAGGGGTGAATGAGTGGAATCGGGAAGGAGCAATAAGATATTAGTTGGATACAAAAACTCTGGCTCAGCACCATGCAGAGAAAAGAAATCAAGTAAAACAAAATGGCAACAGCCATGCAAACCATGTGGTGCCATTAGCACTGATTTTTTATCATGGACAGCGCTGATGCCTCAAAAAAGCATGTGAACGGGTGGCCAAACTTTCTTCCACCTGTTCATGGAGTTCTGTGGAACGTCTGAGAGTTTTTTTGGAACTCTGCGGAATTCCCCAGAGCAAAACTCCTGCAATTTCCTCACACACTTAAGGAAATGAGAGCAATAGGATTTCCATTTTAAAGCACACATTTGCCAGCCTCAAATGCATACATGTAACAGGGGGCACTTGGGTTTATAAAAAAGGACATTCTAATGACAATGGAAGGCTTGACCTTCAGACATATATGAAAACTAAAGTATAGCATGAATTTCTCCAAAACTTAGGGAAATTACTGAAATCCCAAACGTAGACGGTACTCAGACAAAATATCGAAAATAAAATATCGTAAAGACAAAATATCGAAGTTAAAATATCGAAGGTAAAAAATATTGGGAAGCAAAAATATCGGATACAAAAATATCGTAATAGGTAAGTAAGTATAAATATCGATAATAATAATATCGTATGACAAAATATCGACAATACAAAATAGTGTGTAGTAATGGAAAAAAATAAATAGTATAGGAAAAAATATAATAATTGTACATAAAAAATTGATAAAAAGGTCTATATTAAAAAATTAAAATATATTTAATAAAAAAATATTTTAAAAAAACATATCTAGTTTTAGGACCGGGTAATTGGGTTTATAGGGGATAAGGGTGGGGAGTGTATTAAAATGTATGTAAAAATACATAAAATTATAAAAAATATAAAAAAAAGATAAATGTTTAAATTATTTTTAAATTAATAATATTAATAAATAATAATAGATATCAAGTTTTAGGAGCGGGTTATTGGGTTTATAGGGGATAAGGGTGGGAAGTAATTTAAAAATAATTAATAAATTAATATATGTTTGTAAAAAATTTTTATCAATAATTAATTGGTAAATAATTAATATTAATTAGTTAATTAATTAATATAATTGTGTACATTATTTTATATAATAATTAATTGGTAATTAATGAATATTAATTATTGAATTACTAATTATAATTTTGGACATAATTTTAAATAATAAATAAATGGTAATTAAATAATAATAATTAATTGGTAATTAATTAATATTAATTAGTTAATTAATTAATATAAATTTGTACATAATTTTAAATAATAATTATTTGGTAATTATTTATTAATAATTAGTTAATTAATATACATTTTTACATAATTTTAAATAATAATTAATTGGTAATTAATTAATATTAATTAGTTAATTATATTAATTAGCTTCATTTAGTTAAATATATATTTTTTACTTATTGTAAATTAATTTGGAAAAAATAATATTAATAATTAAATTTCTTTATTTACAGCTAATGTGCTAATATATTAACTTTATTGTTATTGTTAATTAATAATTAATTTGTAATTACATAATAATAATTATTTTTGGGTAAAGGAGTATTGTTAGAGTTCAGGGTCAGTTTTCAGTTTTTGGGTAAAGGGGTATTTTTTGGGTTCAGGGTCAGTTTTCAGTTTTTGGGTAAAGGGGTATTTTTTGGGTTCAGGGTCAGTTTTCAGTTTTTGGGTAAAGGGGTATTTTTAGGGTTCAGGGTCAGTTTTCAGTTTTTGGGTAAAGGGGTATTTCTTGGGTTCAGGGTCAGTTTTCAGTTTTTGGGTAAAGGGGTATTTTTAGGGTTCAGGGTCAGTTTTGGGTTTTTGGGTAAAGTGGTATTTTTAGGGTTCAGGGTCAGTTTTCAGTTTTTGGGTAAAGGGGTATTTTTTGGGTTCAGGGTCAGTTTTCAGTTTTTGGGTAAAGGGGTATTTTTAGGGTTCAGGGTCAGTTTTCAGTTTTTGGGTAAAGGGGTATTTTTTGGGTTCAGGGTCAGTTTTCAGTTTTTGGGTAAAGGGGTATTTTTAGGGTTCAGGGTCAGTTTTGGGTTTTTGGGTAAAGGGGTATTTTTAGGGTTCAGGGTCAGTTTTCAGTTTTTGGGTAAAGGGGTATTTTTTGGGTTCTGGGTCAGTTTTCAGTTTTTGGGTAAAGGGGTATTTTTAGGGTTCAGGGTCAGTTTTGGGTTTATGGGTAAAGGGGTATTTTTAGGGTTCAGGGTCAGTTTTGGGTTTATGGGTAAAGGGGTATTTTTAGGGTTCAGGGTCAGTTTTCAGTTTTTGGGTAAAGGGGTATTTTTTGGGTTCAGGGTCAGTTTTCAGTTTTTGGGTAAAGGGGTATTTTTAGGGTTCAGGGTCAGTTTTGGGTTTATGGGTAAAGGGGTATTTTTAGGGTTCAGGGTCAGTTTTCAGTTTTTGGGTAAAGGGGTCTTTTTTGGGTTCAGGGTCAGTTTTCAGTTTTTGGGTAAAGGGGTATTTTTAGGGTTCAGGGTCAGTTTTGGGTTTTTGGGTAAAGGGGTATTTTTTGGGTTCAGGGTCAGTTTTCAGTTTTGGGGTAAAGGGGTATTTTTAGGGTTCAGGGTCAGTTTTGGGTTTTTGGGTAAAGGGGTATTTTTAGGGTTCAGGGTCAGTTTTCAGTTTTTGGGTAAAGGGGTATTTTTTGGGTTCAGGGTCAGTTTTCAGTTTTTGGGTAAAGGGGTATTTTTAGGGTTCAGGGTCAGTTTTGGGCTTTTGGGTAAAGGGGAATTTTTAGGGTTCAGGGTCAGTTTTCAGTTTTTGGGTAAAGGGGTATTTTTTGGGTTCAGGGTTAGTTTTCAGTTTTTGGGTAAAGGGGTATTTTTAGGGTTCAGGGTCAGTTTAGGGTTTTTGGGTAAAGGGGTATTTTTAGGGTTTAGGGTCAGTTTTCAGTTTTTGGGTAAAGGGGTATTGTTTGGGTTCAGGGTCAGTTTTAATTTAATGTACGCTGGATTTGGTATAGTAATAATTAAATTATTAGAGTCCATCATATACTCACATTTAATATACAGTGCAAAATTTCTAATAAGATTGTTACATTATAGTAAGATAATGATACAAATTGTTCAACATGATTGTAGAAACATTATTTTTATTTATGTTTCACAAATAAAATGTTATTTCATAACAAAAATCTTTTTATTACATTTGGTTTTATAAACATATTTTATAAACACAATGATAAGCAACTATACAGAAGCATTATTATTTTCATCCTTTTTGTACAAAAAAGAAAATTATTTATTATCTCTTTTACATATTGTAATTTCAGAAAGAAATGTAGAAATAACAAAAGTATTTTTTCCACTTCATTTCAATAGATCAAATATTTATTATATAATTCACACATTTTTTACACATTTTTCAATTATTATAATTTGTGACAATGTACTTATATTTCTAGACATTGTTAACATAAATATTATTCTTTTTTTAATATGTATTTATTACATTCATTTATATATTTGTTAATCAAATCATTGTAGGATTAAAGTAAATATTTATTTACAATAATAGAAACTTAGGGGTCCATTATGATGACGGGCGGACTTAGTCCGCCCGCCATCACATCGGGACCCGGGACCGCCCGCCTTAAGGGCGGGGATCCCGATCAGGGCGTTAGGATGCGCCCGCCACACAGGCGGGCGCATCCTGTATGGGTGCAATTGCGGCGGGCGGAGCAGAAATCTCCGCCCGCTGCCATGTGTAAAGTGCACCTTTTGCTTTTCAAAGTGCAACATGACAGGCACCACGCAGTGCCTGCCATGTTGCACTTTGAAATGCGGGGGGGTACCATATGTACCCCCCATGTGCAACCCCCCAAGCCACGGACTCCCAGGGGGCCCGCAACGGGCCCCGCAGGGAGTCTCTGCATGCCTTTCCGTAGCGGCATTGCCGCCATGGAAATGCATTTGTGAAAGCCCATTGTAATATGGCGGGCGGTGTCTAACAGACACCGCCACCATGTTACAGGTTTTCCGCCCCGGCCGCTAGGCGACCGGGTCGGAAAACAGGCGGGCGGTGTTTCGCACCGCCACGGTCCCCTCCGCCATCCTAATATGGCGGAGGGGAATTGTGCTGATGATGTCGGGCGGATTTCCTCCACCAGGCTGGCGGTAGCCACCGCCAGCCTGGCGGAGAAAATCCACCCGACATCATAATGGACCCCTTAATGTTTATTTTTGCCTATTTAGTTAAGTATAGATATTATATTTTATACTTGGGACTATTTTATTGCATTTGGGTGCTTTATTTTGTAACCGGGTTAGGTCGTTTTGGGTTATTTGGAAGAAGGGCTGATCGCGGTTGGGAGACACTTCACGTCGCTTCAGGTAAGGTTTATTTTATATGTTTTATGTGTATTTTAATGATGTTTTGAGATTAGTGACCTTATATTTTGTGTTGTTGAATGTGAGGGAGTTATGTTTTAGATTTCGAAAACAGATAATTACTTATGGTATATACACGTAGTGTTAGTTAGTTAAATCATTATATATAGAGTGAATTTTAGTCTTTTACGGTATATCTACAAGTGAAATCATCAATTTTAATATGTTTGTACCTAATTACTAGCTAATTAATGTGGGTGGGAATGTCTGTTTTCTATGTTTTTGTCATAGGTGTACGCTACATCGGAAGTTCCGCTTTTTTTTTAAGGAAGTGTTTGTTTGTTTAATTCAACACTGCTTTACAAACACTTCTTTACATTTTTCGGTTTTGCTGGAGCGATTCTTTCTATTTTTCCAATTTTTCGGGTTTTTTATGGTTATTCGATGGCTCTGGACAACGTGGATGTCTTAATTTTGGAACAGTTGTATTTTTACATTTTTTTGGGGGTTAATTTTGCACTACCTGGATTACTTTGGTGGAGAAGGACGTTATTGGATTGACAACATGATTGGTAAGTCCTTGCTTTCTTATTTTGTGTGGGTGGGTAATGTTATTTTTATTATGGAATTGTTTTTTACTTGTTATTTAGTTTTAATGTGTGCATATATTATAATAATATCTCTATATATTGCATACATTAAATACTTTAGAAGCTCACGTTACATATTTTTGCATACTTAGGTGATACTTTTAGTGTTTTATAACATTTTGGGAATTAATTAGAGTAGTGTTTTGGCAATGATGTTTAGGTATTCTATGCCTTTTGTACTAGGGTAAAGTTTAACTTGTTCTTCCAGGTACTTGTGCATTTGTTTATTTTGCTTTGATGTTTTAGGGACAAGTTCAGTTACAGATTGGTCCATTCTAAATTCCTGGTAGCTCTGTTCTTTCTGTAGGCATTTAATGAAATGTTCTAGAGTTTGTTTGGTTCTGCCAGTTGATTGTACAAATGCATTGTGCCAACCTTCCACTGCATTGTTAGTTTTTGATTCTCCGTTAAGGGTACTTCTGTAAACGTTCCACCAGGGTATGAGGAATTTGGGATTTCGTCTGTGGCCAGATCTGTGGAGTCTGCCTACCCAGGTGTCTTCAAAGTAGTCGAGAAATGGACTTAATTTAGCTTCATTTTGTTTGTAGAAGGGGCTGTCTATAAGAATGTTGTAGTGTTCAGCTACGTCTGTTTCAGGGACATAAGCAAGTGCAATGAGTTTTTTAATTTGGAAAGCAAAAGATGAGTTTGTAGCATATTCGACACTTAGGGTAGTTTTTTGAAGGTGTCTCCATAAACACTGGTTTAAATGATAATAGCAGCCTTGAATGCAGGTATGGGGGTGGATTTTTAGGATAGTTGAGAGCATTGCTTGCTCAAAATCAAGAATGATTTTTTCAGGAGAAAAATCATTAGTTTTTTGTTTAATTATATTTATTAATTCCATATATGTGGAATTATTTTTGTTTGGTAATAGTGCATATAGCAAAGGTATGTTGCAGTTGTGGTAGAGGCCATGTATTGTGTATAATTGGAAAAATGGTTTGGGACAGATGTTAAATGTTCCATCCATCATCCAATGTTGGCTTTGCTGCAGTTTAACTAAATTCATATTGGTACCAAAAATGATAAGCCTTTTGTCATTGTTTTCGTTGTCGTAAACTATAAATGGTTGTTTATTTAAAGTTATTATTTGGTTAGCAGTTAAATTTATATCCTGATATGTTCTGGGAGATGGTGTTGTAGCAGTAGTAGCTTTTTTAGTTCGTGCTATAGTTCTTTTTAAGGAGAGGATATTTGGCATTTGAGTTGTGGCAGTTTTTGGGATTTTAGGAATGGCTTCTTTTAAAATTAAATTTGTTTGCTTTTGGGAACCTGTACTAGCTTCTTTTATATTTTCCAAAGGTGTTCTAACTTCTATTTCAGTAACATTAGGTGGATGATTGTGTTCCCTAGTATACAGTACTGTAGCTTCTCTAGTTGTTGCTCTGCCATAGCACTTGTTAGAATAATATTTACAACATTTCCAATTAACTTTCATGCCATATTGCTTTTCTTGTGTATAAGTGTAACCCATGTAGCATAGTGATAGTTTTCCTTTCTGGCTGGTCACAAATTCGGCAACTTCGGTCATTTTGTACTTTGTATATCTATAAAATATATATATATAATAGTTAATGTCAAATTAAATGTGATAAATAATCTATGTTAGTGATAAGTAGGAATGTTTATACTTACGTGTTTTAGAATTTACAGCAAAATTAGGAGTTGTTTGCTTCTTTTGTTGGGGATAATTGTTTGTGATGTTGTTGTAGCTGTTATGAAAAACATGAAAGTAGTATATTATTAATTAATGTTTCGGTACATTTGCAATGTTAGAGCTCATTTCTACTACAAAAGTGTATCTTCATGATTCACATTGTGAAGATACTTACATATTTTTTTAGGTTGGTCTTTGCCAGTATAGTTGTTTCTTCAGCTTCTGGAGAGTAGTTTGTAGTGTTATCTTAAATAAAAAAGGAACATATGTGTTAGAATAAACACCATGTTGGTATGTTTTTTAATAGATTATCTGGTAATTATGTTCTTTAATATACTTACTTTGTGATTAGTATCTTTATTATTCAGAATGTGGAGTTCTGTATTATGTCTGTATATCTATTCGTTGTGTTTGCTCTGTAAATAAACAATATATAATAGAAAATAATTAGAACAGTTCTAAATGTTTGTATTGTTTTTCCACATTTATTTCAGTTGCATAATACTTACTTAGTAAAATGTATTGGAGAAATAGTACTGATGTCCTTAGTTCATTAGTAGTGCAGTTTTCAGTAGTAGAATCTACACAAAAAAAGAAATATGTGGGGCAAAAGTCATTATTTCTGTGTGTTTAGATTTATGTGCACATAATGAAACAATGTGAAATTACTTACATAGTTATTAGAATCTGTATTCCTATGCTTTGTTCACAGTTATTTTGAGTAGACTATTCAGTAGTCGTTGTATCTAAAAAAAATAGTTTCATATAATTATTTAGCATGTTAAGTTGTATGAATAGCAAAGGGGCACTGGGTATTTAGCAGGTAAGTAAGTAGTAGTAGCAAATAATGCAGTTTCTATTTTATTTACTTACTTAGAAGATGTGATAGTAGGTTGATAGTCTGGTTCTTCTAGTTGTTGTGCAGCAATTCGGATAGAGATAAATCTCCTTCAGTGACTTTTGGCAAGTAGTTTGTGCTTAGATTTTAATTGTTTATATAGGGGAGTGTCAGTAGTAATTACTTTGCTATTGGTTCATTTAAAAAGTTAGGTTTGTGATTGGTTAGTTAGTATATTTGAATTTCAGTTGTGATTACTTTGTAATAGAAGTGAAAAACCAAAAAAAATTATAAAATTATACAAAGTAGTATAGAATATTTTTATATGTGTAGGTGATATAATTATACCAATAGGATATTTTTGACAAATTAATAGTGTGTCTATAGTATTAATTTAAGTATTGTGTGTTTATTTAGATGTGAAAACATATAAAACGTTAATTAATTATGCAAACAGATGCATATAAAAAGTCGATATAGCTGATAATCCGATATTGAAGTGCACGATATTTTTGATGTCGATATTATAGTTAATGTCATTATTTTTTGTAGATAGCGATATTTTTGTTTTCCGATGTTAATGTAGTCGATATAAAAGTAAACGATGTTTTTGTATATCGATATTAAAAAATCGATATTTGTGTATATATCTAGTTAAGTATAGGAAGCCGATATATTTGATTTCGATATTTTTGCTCCGATATTTTTGTACGTCGATATTGTGAATGTCGATATTTTGTCAGACATTCAATGTAGACACAGAATATAGTTTGAATCTCAAACAAATGCACAGATGGGCACGATTTGTGGGTCAGATGAAGAAATGTTTACCAACAAAGAAATCAGACAAAGGGCCAGTGAGAATCTTCCCTGGCATCACAGCAATAACACTATGAATGCCAAAGAATGAAGACAAATGTTGCATTACCCAAAGTCACATTTCCTTTCAACAGCACAGAGCTGTGTGAGAAAGAGGACTGTGAAAGCAGAGACCTGAAGATTCAACAATTACAATTTCAAATCTTTATTTCGATCTGGTGATCATAAAAGATATACAAAATATCACATCATTAAAATTCCAAAGTATCAATGTATCATTGGTATTAGTACATAAGTTTAAAAGGAAGTAGTAAAACAGGGGTAATAGTAAGACAAGGGCACGGAGTTTCAAGGGTCTCTTGCCATCTTAATATATCGGATTCGGGCATGCCACATTGCAGTTAGGAATTTAGCTAAGGCAAACACAGTTGGCGGGGATAAATCTGTCTTTAGAACTCTGAATGCAGGTAGAAATGTTCTAAATCCCAGGTTTTTAAGGAGGGGGACACGCCAAAATTTCCTGCATTTTTGATAGGCTCGACAGAAAAAAATCACATGTGCTTCATTCTCCTTAGTGTGAGCACAGGCAGGGCACGTCTCTGTAGGGGACCGGGAGGACCATGCTTTGCTAAAGGACATCAGAGGAAGGGTCCCGTACCTCCATTGCAGAAATAGTTTTCTTGTTAAGACAGGAGTCATGCCATCCAAGACACTTTCGAGGTTGTATGAGTCTTTAATTATGATAAAACGATGTGTCAAAGATCCCTCTCGTGCGCTGTCCAGGGCTCGGAGAAGCATTTTGTCATAATATGCTCTAGAGAGCACTTTCCTTGGGATCATGGTACTTGTGCTTTCTGGATGTGACCATAGTTCTGGTAATCCCAGGGTCTCACAAGTTCTCCTGATATAATTTATCCAAGGGATCTTGGTGGCGTTGGGGAGAGATAGAAATTCCTGTAACTCAGATCTGTAGGAGGTAGGATCTTGGCTGCTCCAGATACGATGCCAGAATGTTAATGGTTTGAGGCCTAATTCCTCCGTGATCGGCCTCAGACCCAAATCCAGTCTCAGGGGCAGGAGTGGGGTACTTGGCGGGAGAGCGGTCAGCTGCCTTAGGAATTTATTTTCTGTGGTCAGAAAATTAGATGATAAATTGTGACCCCATATCTCTCCCCCATAGGTAACTCCCCCCCGCGCCTGGGCTTTATATATTTGAATGGCGGGGCTAAGAGGGCGGTATGTTGACTTAGTCGCAATCCTCATGATACCACCCGCCCTCTGGGCCAGCTTCATATTCGCTTTAATCTGGTGAGCCCCCCACGTGAGGTTTTGGTTTAGGGTTATCCCCAAATACTCTATTGTGTGGACCCTTTCCAAGCGCACTGTGCCAAGCATAGGATTTGGCCGCTTGAAGGACATGGGGTTTAAGATCATAAATTTCGTTTTCTGGGGGTTAATTTCGAGTCCCCTTTCTGTGCAAAATTCCAGAAAGGCGTCTAACACCCTCTGTATGCCCATCTGGGATTTGGACAGGAGCAGGGTGTCATCCGCAAACATAATTGTGGGCACCCTGCTACCGGTCAATTTTGGGGCATCGGTGTTGGCAATCCCAGTCAGGTGCTTGATTACCCCGTTCACAAAGAGGCAGAACAAGGTTGGTGCAAGCACACAACCCTGTCTCACCCCTCTGTGAACGGGGAATCTTTCAGTTAGATTACCACTTCTCCCGCACCTGACTCGTGCGAAGTTGTTTAAATGTAATTTCATCAGGATTGCAAGGATGTCTTTCGGAACGCCTAGCTCTCCCATTACCTCCCATAGTTTGGATCTTGGCACTAGATCGAAGGCGGCACGTAGGTCCACAAAGACCATGTACAAGGTGCCGCCCTCGATCAGCGCAGTCATCCAGTACATAAGATTTAATCTGAATATTTGGTCAATTGTGGAGACCCCCCTGAGTGTCTGTTTCCTCCAGCCAGTTCTGCAACCGGTCCAATATTAGCCTACCGAAAAGCTTCTGCGAAACATCGATAAGGCTTATTGGACGGTAGTTGGCTGGGAGCAGAGGGGATCCCTTTTTAAATATTGGGACCACCTCTGCGCCCAGCCAAGTGTTGGGAACCTCCATTCCCTTGAGAACCGCGTTAAATATCAGCAGGAGATAGGGAGCCCATATCCCTGTCTCCTGCTTGTAAAGATCTCATGGCACCCCATCAAGCCCTGGGGCTTTCCCTCCTGCCAACCCTGCAATTGCAGCACAAACTTCTTTTTCCGTGAAGGGTTCACCCTCTTGGTTGCTCGGAATAGTACAATGGGGGGTACCTTCCGACGAATCCACCATTGCATATAAAGATTGATAGTGCTCTTGCCATATACTCGGGGCAATGTTGGGTTCGATTGCCGAGGGGAGATCTTCTGACCCATTATTAACTAGCCGACAAAATTTATGAGAGTCTTTCGTGGCTAGTGCGCCAGAGAGTTCCTCCCAGTGTTTTTGGTCCCATTCGGCCTTAGCATTTGCCAACAATGTGTTATAAGCCTGTCTTCTGGCTTTTATCACCTCCCGGGATCTACGCGCCTTTATTGCGAGTAGAAGTTCTCGTTTTGAGTCCCGGCATGTAGCATTGTACCAGGACTTTTTATATGTCCTGCTAGTTCTACCTGCTCCGTTAACAAATAGATCTAACTCCAGGGTATTTATCAGATCTTCGTGGATTCGCCATAGCTGCTCTCTGTTTTCCCCATTATCTAGTTCCTTTGCAAGGGCAAATGCCTTTTCCAGCGCTGGGGTAATTCTGGCATAGACCCTAGGTAGTTTGTCGCCACTTATGGCCAATTTTCCCCACCTAACTCTCCTCCTATTATTCTCCAGAAGTAACCCTGTCACTGCATTTTCTTTATCCAGTCCCATGTTCTCGATGCCTGGCATGGCGTATTCGAGTTCAAGGGTGTTGTGGTCACTGTCCTCTCTATCCAGAACCCTGAAGTCGATAATTTGTGACCAACGTGACAGTTGGACCAGGACATAGTCTAATCTGGATTCACTTCCTATTTTATTGAAAGTGCATTTGCTTGGGTTGTCTGATTTGGTGCGGCCGTTACAAGCCCTTAGACCATGGTTAAGAGCGAGTGCGGTTATCTGGAGTGCAAGGGGGGGTCCAAGCTCTTGGTGGGGGTGCCACCATGGCAGGTATCAGCCATCTTGAATCCTCCTCTAGGGAGGGTCCATCAAGAAGGCCAGGAAGTGGCTCATAGTGCGAGTTCAGGTCCCCTGCAATCACGTAGGGGCAGTCCCTTGGAATTTCGCTAAAAAAAAACGAGAGTTCTTCGATGGTATTTGATTCGCATGATATAACAGCGGGTCTCGAATAGACATTTATTATCATCAGTTTTGCGAAATTTGGCCATTCTAACAGGACAGGTAAAATATCTTCAGAGTCGACAGTTAAGCACCTGGCCTGACAGCCTAGATGGGAGGCAACCAAGGTTGCCAACCCACCTGACGGTCGTCCCCTTCCCCCCCATTTGGCGTATTTGGAGAACCCTGCGAACCCTGGGCATGTGTACTCCTCTCTTGCCCAGGTTTCCTGGAAGAGGCAGATGCTTTTTGAGCTAATGAAAGACAGCCACTCCGGGCGATCCATTTTATTACCAAGCCCAGCTACATTCCATGAAATCATGTTGAATGTTGGAAGTCTTGGGGGTAGTGTCTCAGTATTAGAGTGGCTGTTTTCTTTTGCGGCAGGATTTACCGTTGGGTGTTGTAATGAAACCCCCTGTCCAGCCCCTAAGTTACTACTGTTTCCCAATGTATCTGTTATGGGGTTACCAGGGTCTTGGCAGTGACTGAGTTCATTGGGAGCAGTTGTTAATTCTTCTAAGGGCTGGGCTCGTTCACGGTAGGTAAATCTGTCCTCACAGGCATCTATTAGGTCAAATTGGTGCCAACCCCTGACTTTAGTCTCTAGCAGTCAGTCAACTGTTTCCAGGCTGCCTTACCTGTTAGAAGTGGGGAAGTAAGCTGGGTGGTGCATTCTGTGTGGTCCTAGGACTCCTCTCGTTCTGCCACCCCATCCACCCCTCCTCCTAGTGCTATTCTCCCAGCCCTCTTCATCACAATGTATAGGTAAGTATTCGGGCACAAAGCTCCTATGATAATGAGGCTCCCTCCTTCCAACACTATTACTCTCCCAATCTCCCAATAATTCTTGGTGATACCCCCATCTTGGATCTTCTATTGTATACATGCTTGATGGGTAAAAGAATGAGAGAGGGAGAGACTGGATGTTGCTCCCTTGGTCATCAAGACCCCAGCTGCAGATGTAGGAGGCTGTCCTTGGTTCTCTAAAACTGACCACAACACAGTCACCTCTAATTGTTTTTCTCGGATTACCCACCCAGGCGACACGTCTCACCATAAGAACATCGCTGGTTGTGCCTTGCGGAAGAGGTCTATATATAGACAACCAGTTAATAATTTTGTTCTTGAGTGAGGCAGTCGTCTCTGTGGCAGTGGGTAATAGTTCGGGGACACCCACCAGGATCACTGTATAGGGAGACGCCTCAGGTGGTAAATTTGTAGGTTTGATTTTGCGGAGATTATTTTGCATATTATCTACGGGTTTAGGATCGCTTTGTGTTTTGTCAGTGCGATTAGCGTTATCTTTGGGGTTTACAGATATATTTGAGAATGGAAGTACCACTGCCTGAGTTTGTGTTGGTAAAACGGTTTCGTTTGCAGTGGCCATGGGTTGTGGAGTCTTATTTAGGTTGGGTTTGTGTTGTGTATGGTGAGGAATGGCTGGGCCAGTTTTCTTCATTATATTTGTGGAGTCAACGCTCTTTTTAAGCTTTTGGACTAACCCCCCTTTGGCTCCCTTAGTTTCTATTTTGAGACTGTCTGCCAATTGGACTGTAGATTTTTCAATGTTGACCAACCTGGCTTCGATCTTTATCAGCCGGGCTTCGAGGGGGCTTAAGAGTGACCTAAACAATGTACCTATATCTGCGAGTGTAATGTCCTCGCTAGAGGATTCCATAGAGATGTTAGTGGAATGAGGTGATGTATCCGTCGGTACAATAACAATAGGTGGGGCATCTGCACTAATCTTGGATGATTGGCCGGAGATATTGGCACCAGTACTAGCAGCGTCATTTTGGCGGTTGGGCTTAGATGTTTTTGGCTTACATCCTCCTTTAGTTTGCCCCCCTTTCTTCCTTTTTGAAATTGCCCCTTCCTTTACTCCCCTTGAGCGATCGGAGGTGTTCTCGCTGATGATGACTATGGCCGAGTCCTGGCTAAGGATCGGGAGTGGGTTAGGTGGGTTAGGTGGTATTTGGCCCGTTGGTAGAGTCATTAGGCTCATATCCTCAAGATCATTTAAGGCCTCCATGGTAAGGTCTGGGTTAATTACTGACTGATTTAGCCCTGAACCCTCATGGATGGAAGTATGAAGTTCTGACCTTCCTTCAGGTGTTTTAGCCAGAGCCAGTGGACCCATTGATGATCTCCTTACCCAATCGATTTCTTGGGAGATACGTCTTTCGAGTACAGCAATCTTGTCTATCAGAAGTGATCCTGCTTTGACGAAATAATTATCGATGGTACCTTTGGCACTTCCAACCGCAGCCTGTGCGGATTTGCTCCTTGTTTCCCTGGTACTCATCTCTGGGTCTGTGTGGTCAAGGGGTGTGACAAGTGGGATGGTGTAGTGGTCCCGACCAGGGGGGTGGCCCGTTCCCGGTCTCTCCGGTCCTCGAACGGCCTCAAACGGCCCGCCCTTTGCCCGGGCTTTGCTCCGCGCTTCGTTCCGCGCGCGTCCCGCGTGCGCGGGTCTTAGTCTGTCTATATACGTGTATGCTGGGGGCGTGGCTGACAGGGAGAGTGGGCCAGGTGTCAGGTGTTGGCCTCGCAGGGACTCCTGGTTGTTGGAGTCCCTGGCGTCACGCTTGCAGCCCTGTAGCGCTGCCACACACACCCGAGTGGAGTCCTTATGCTGCGGGACCCGCGGAGCGGGTCCGGCGAACAGTTGCTGGAAACTGGGCAATGCTAGTGGGTCCGAGCAGAAAATCCTGGAATCCGCACTATCCGAGGTTCAAAAGGAAAGAAAATCCCACCAGGTCCGGTGAAGGAAACTGCTTTTCACCAGGCAGGTTCGCTGGGGGCGTGGCTGACAGGGAGAGCGGGCCAGGTGTCAGGTGTTGGCCTCGCAGGGACTCCTGGTTGTTGGAGTCCCTGGCGTCACGCTTGCAGCCCTGTAGCGCTGCCACACACACCCCAGTGGAGTCCTTATGCTGCGGGTCCGGCGAACAGTTGCTGGAAACTGGGCAATGCTAGTGGGTCCGAGCAGCAAATCCTGGAGTCCGCACTATCCGAGGTTCAAAAGGAAAGAAAATCCCACCAGGTCCGGTGAAGGAAACTGCTGTTCACCAGGCAGGTACGCTGGGGGCGTGGCTGACAGGGAGAGCGGGCCAGGTGTCAGGTGTTGGCCTCGCAGGGACTCCTGGTTGTTGGAGTCCCTGGCGTCATGCTCGCAACCCTGTAGCGCTGCCACACCCCCCCCCAGTGGAGTCCTTATGCTGCGGGACCTGCGGAGCGGGTCCGGCGAACAGTTGCTGGAAACTGGGCAATGCTAGTGGGTCCGAGCAGCAAATCCTGGAGTCCGCACTATCCGAGGTTCAAAAGGAAATTCTGTGTAAATTGTAACAGCATTTGTTCTTGAGTGATACCGAGATGTGATGGAAATCAATGGGCAAATAGCTCTTGCATGAGGAAAACAAATATCTGTCAAATAAACATTTTCTAGCAATGGCATTGGACAAAAATCTGTATAGGAGGAAATGTTGCTTGTTACTGTCTCGCTGTAGTAGATAAGAGCTTTTAACTTTACATTTGGATCCTAGGTTTTGAAACTAATTACAGGCACAGAGGCACCCAGTTCTTTTCATAATAAGGTTAGTCAGTTTAGGATTGACCTAAATCAGAACACCATGTGTACTTTCTGAGGAATTTGGGTTACTTCCATTTCTAAGAGTGACCTTGAATCTCATCTCGGACTGAGATTCTGTAAGCTAAGGAACATCATGTCTTTCTGCCTTACAAATTAGCAGCAAATGCATACCTGAGATGGGAAGAACAACTGAGGTTGGAAGCAAGACTCTTGTATTATAGATCTCTAAATAAGTCTTCTATGTCTCTTTGATAGAGTTTTAATGATCCCCCAAAAATACATTTTGACAATGCCCTTGCTTTCAAATCGGTATAAACTTTGAGCAGAAAAAAGGGGGAAGTGTTTTTTAAACATCTCTTGATGATTTTGGAAGCACTGGGTAAAGCACTTTAGAGCATGTCTGAGAGGGTGGAATTCATGAAACCGTGGTTACCAGGATATTTGTGATTTTCTTGAGAATCACTCCAGAGAAAAGTACATTCTTTTAGAGTTCTAAAATCATGGTTGCTATTACACCCAAACAGAGTGCTATGCATATAGTGTCCCAGGTCAAAAGAGCAGACATCTTTTGCTATATCGTCGTCAGAGCAGAAAACAGTTTATCCATTCTCAGTTTCTAAATCTCTGTAGTAATCATCCTTGTGGAAAAGCTTATTTTGTGGCATTCCTTTTACTGTTCTAGAATTGTGCCCCATTTTGGTCCTATGGCATGATTGTGTAAGAATCTTAAGAGTACTCTGATTTTACAAAAGGGATGTTTTTTGAATATTAAAAACTCTGGTAGGTTTCTAATTCTCCAGACTAAATAATGGAACTGCCGGCACCCACAGATAGATTTACAATAGTGTTATTGGACAAAGAGTTGAATAATTCAGATATGGATTTTGGGATTGGTGGTTTTCATAGCGAAAACTGGTATATGATAGTCAAAACACCGTCCTCTCCAATCGACTTGCTCTATGGACACTGATAAGCATAAGTGGCCTTCTGACTATAACGCAATAATACTATGAAAAAAACATTCAAATGAAAAATACAAAGGATTCATTTCAATCTCAGAAACACATAAAAATCCTTAGTACGTAGCTTTCTGACCCTCGAAAATAAATGGCAGACATTAAATAGTTAGCATTTCATAGTAGGAATTGCAAAAAGGTATGTGCACTGTAAAATAATAAACACTTCTCAATTTAGTCATGGGAGACTGAATCTGCCCAGTAGTTGCTTACAGCAGACTTCTAGAAATGTGCATTAGAATGAATTTGCAAAATATGGTTAGCAGAAAGACCATCAACATGATAGTGCAACTCATGCTGGTGAAGAGCACATCTTACTGGGCAACCCTGTGAAATAGCAAAAATCCAATAAAAAGCAGGAGAACATTTTAACAGATACATCAAATGTACAAAAGAACAGCTTGTGTGGGGCAGAATGAGATGCTAAGCAACAAAGTCAGAGAAGGAACAACTATGTTTTTTCATGCAATCACAGAGATGTCCTCGTGAACAATGTTGCAACATAAATGTTGCATTGCAGGGGGCATGGCTAACCGCCCAAGATGGCGGACGTGACCTGGTGAGGCTCCAGACCCTGGGGGGATTATCCTGAGACTACACTGTGCCACAGGGTGTAACTGCTGCCCGGAGAGTCCCGATGTTAGCCCACTGCTGTCCATAAGGCAATTTCGGCTTTATTCCAAAGAACTGGGGACAGGGGGACGGCGGATAGAGAATGCCTGCAGGCGCGAGGTGTGCGACCTTATTATGGTGTGCCACGGGAGCGGATCAACATGCTGAGGCCCTCGCCGCCTAAGAGTGCCTGTGCCCTGATGTTTTGGAGCCGGAGGCAATGGTCGTTTCTCCGTGACTAGGATTGGACGGAGGCCGGAGCAGATCACCGAGTAGCCGGATCGGACCACGGAGCTATGCAACAATACAAGGCGGCGAGGGCGCAAGCTACGGAAAGCGAGGCCAGGAGAGGAGGGCCCTCCCCACCCCCTATATTTTAATTTCCCTACTGTTTCTGTGGTCCTGCACAGAAAACTGCGTGAGGGCGGGGGAGTGCCTGGACTGGAGGCGAGATGTGCTGGCAAATCAACTGAGACATGACCCGGCTGGATGGTGCTCCCCCCCATCAGGGTGTTCCGAGCACCACTCGCTTGTCCCCGATTGGACAGGTCTGACACTGACGGAATTACGGCTGGGGTTCCTGGATTGAAGGCTGCTGCGGTGACACTTGGCATAGCAGCGCGAGCAACGGCCCACTTTGCGACTGGCCTATCCACAAGGCAATAGAAACTGCGCCATACTATAGTGGCGGTGGAGTGGTCGGGGTGACTGGCGGAGATAGGGGCACCAGAGACACTGCAATTTTACCTCCACTGAGGAGTCAGGCTCCAGGACTAGATCTTTCCGGGGCGACGGCAGGAACTAAATCATTCATGCCTGTGGTTGTGATCGACCACTTTGAGAAATGGGCAGGTTAAAAGGCAAAATGCTGGACACTGGCCTGACAGCGGGGGGACCACCTGACACCAACAATACTGAAACTGTGCCGGGCACTTCTGCCACTGAGTCAGCTGTGGAAATGCAAGACTCTAAGAAAATAATGGAGCAGCAGATTGGGGCCCTCACGACCGGATTTACCCTCCTGAGGGCGGACCATGGGAAACTCGCCGACACGGTGCGAGACTTTGAGAAGGCTTTGACCAGTATCGATCCACAACTTACTGAGCAGGCTACGCAAATTAAACAACTACAGCTGAAGGTTAATGGCCTACAGGACTGGGTAGAGGATGCGGAAGGCTGCAATCATCGCAACAATATTCGAGTCATTGGGCTTCTGGAACGAAGCGAAGGTACTCACCCTGTGGACTTTATGGAAGCATGGTTCCGTGAGTATGTCGCCCCTGTGGCCTATCCCCTCACTGGATTCCAACTGGTGCTCCGAGGGTTGGCGCACCCCCACAGCCTCTGCTAGTAAAAGTCCTGAACTACAGAGACGTGCTAGTGCAAAAGGCGAGGGAGAAAGCAGACATTCAATTCGAAAATCAGCGGATCTCCCTGTACCCGGACTACACTATCATGGTTCAATGCCAGCGAACCTCTTTCCAAGCGGTTAAGAAGAAGCTTCGGGCGGCTCAGCTGAAATATGCCGTACAGTTCCCGGCTAGACTCAAAGTAATACATGACAAGGAATCCTATTTCTTTAACAGCCTCACCGATGTGGAAGAATGGTTGGAAGTGATGGATATTGCACACAGCCAGGAGAGGGCGTCGGGTTCGGTGAGGCATTGCCCCATGCCGTCAATAAAACAACAGCCCCGAGGACGTGGTAGAGGCCCAAAGAACTCTGGACGACGGCCCAGAAGATAGCGGACAGGGCTGAAGCACTGGCAGTCGCAGGATCCTTCCGCGAGGACAACACGACGATCGCGACAGACTCAGAGGACAGTAGTATACAATCGGACTCTGACCACAGCATTATACTCTTTCCCTCGGCAATGCCCCAAACGGGGGATGGACTGCTGGACAACCAAAGGATAATGATTACTTCTTTGCACATTAGGCTTCCATAGGTTTGCACCGACTGCAACACTGGAACGATGTATCACGCTGATCAGTATCCTTTTTTCTTCAGACATATTGATTGTGCATGCAAAGTGTTTCTAAAGTATTCAATGTATTATGAGCTGCTACGTTTTCCTTCACCTTTAAAAATGTCCGTAATTGTATTTACTAGGACCTGAGCATGATCTTTCACGCTATTGGACACTCCTGGCTAGGTTACCTATGTGTACCACCCCAGCCCCACATGCGGAGACTCCTGTGTTGGGAAAGGGCACAGATAAATATATCATGCGACGATTCCCCCCCAGGACCCCGTGGAGCCACCAGAGCTCTACACCCATATAAGCAATAGTATGGTTGGCGGTGCTGTCCCCCCACTTAGAACACGCACCGTTCTATGGACTTTGTATGTTTCAGTTCTAAGTTTGGCTCAGCGTTGTTTCTTAGCTGCGCCGTTTATGTTTAGTTCACAAGGGATGGGGAATTCCTGGTCCACCTTTGCTCACAAGCTCCACACTGTGAGGTGCATGGTACACATAGCACATACATGTCTCGTACTCAAGCCACCTTAGGTTCCTACAACCTGCTGACCTGGAATGTACGGGGACTGGGGGCGGTGCAAAAGTGTCACAGAGTGCACGCCTACCTCCTTAGGAGGAAGGCACAGATAGTCTTTCTTCAAGAGTCTCAACTGATGGAGGCAGAGGCAATGAAAACTCGGAAAAAATGGAGGGCCTGAGTACTCACCACTAATTTTTCTGACTTTACTAGAGGGGCGGCCATTTGGATCCGCCATGTAGTCCCGTTTGTAGAAGTGGACCAGCGCACGAATGAGCAAGGGAGATATATACTCATAAAGGGCACCTTGGACGGCCTACCCATAGTCCTTGGTAGTATATATGCGCCAAATTTCGATCAGGACAAATTGTTCTGTGACCTGGGCAGAGCCTTGACGGGTTGGGA
Organism: Lissotriton helveticus; assembly: GCF_964261635.1. Lineage (NCBI taxonomy): Eukaryota > Metazoa > Chordata > Amphibia > Caudata > Salamandridae > Lissotriton > Lissotriton helveticus. The sequence goes on from NC_136069.1 coordinate 1,137,137,645, forward strand.
TACCATTCCCTGGATACTGGGGGGGGACTGCAATGCCATCCTTGACATAGAGTTGGATAGATCACACCCTCCATTGCATGGGGCTGGGACACATAGGCAGATTGAATTACTGAACACTTGGATACAGGGTTGGAGACTCAAAGACGCATGGCGCATGCTACATCCTGCACACAGGGAATACTCCTTTTACTCCCCAGTTCATCAGCTTCATACGAGGCTCGATAGATTCCTTTGTTCACACACAACAACCACACACATCCGCATCTCAACATATTTAGCCAACACTTTCTCTAATCATAATCCTTTGGAATTTACGCTGACATGGGGCAGGGTCCCAACTCCTGTGCCGACCTGGAAGTTGTGGCCCCAACTCCTAGAAGACGCACCTTTTCGGACTACATTGTCGACCACCATTAGTAAATATTTCACTCACAACTGGAGCACAGCCTACTCCAACCTAGTGGACTGGGACGCATTCAAAGCGGTGGTGTGGGGATCCGCCATTGGTGCCACTGTAGGGGCGAGGCAAGAAGCACATCAGAGACTCATGGATACAGAGGCACTAATGACGGAGCTAGAACCAGCTGCAGTAATTGACGTAGACAAACAAGCATCTCTGCAAGAGGCTCAAATTAAGCACGCAGAGACTCTGGAAACCATTAGGCTTATAGACTATCGGGCGTACACACACCTGCAACACACAGACGCTGATAAATTAGGTACGCTGCTAGCACAGTTACTGAGGGATGGTCCAGAAGTGACACCTATCACCTGCATACACTTGCCACCGAAGGGTCTGGTTCATTCACAAATAGAAATCAATGAAGCATTCTGCACCTATCTTAGCACCCTATATGCGGCACCAACTTATGTGGATGTCCACATGATGGATGTCTTTCTGGAGGATCTACAGTTCCCTACGATTATAGAGGCTACACGCAAAGACCTCTCGGGACCCATCGCCCAACACGAAATACGAACTGCAATTAAAAGTCTTAACCGTAATAAAGCCCCAGGCCTAGATGGTCTGCTGTTTGAATTTTACGTTACATACTCGGACATCTTAGTCCCTAAGCTTGAAGAATTGTACAAGACGGCATGGGACACTGGTAAATTGCCGCAATACACTCTGCAAGCTCTAGTAGAGTCACTCCCCAAACCAGGACGGGACAGCACTAAGATGTCCAACTACAGGCCGCTGACTTTACTGGCTACCGAATATAAAATTCTAAGTAAGGCTCTTGCCAATCGTCTGGTTCCTGCCCTCCCCGCCCTTATCCATTGTGATCAATGCAGGTTCCTTTCCAGCACGTAGCACCTCACTCAATACTAGGAGACTGCATCACATAATGAGAGCCGCCCCCATGGAATATAATAGGGCGGGATGTCTGGCGTTAGACTTACGGCAGGCCTTTGATTCTATAACATGGTGATACATGTTTGCTGCCCTTCAGCATTTTGGCCTCCCCCCGGACTTCCTGAAATGGGTGGGCCTACTTTATGTTGAACCCACTGCAAGGGCACGCACTGGTGGATACATCTCTCAAGAATACAATATCCATGGAGGTACTAGACAGTGATGTCCGCTCTCGCCCCTCTTGTTTGTTCTTGCACTGAAGCCGCTGGCGATAGTCTTGAGGTGGTCGTCTGCCACTCTGGGAATACCAGTACAGGACTCCACACACCTTATTTCAATATATGCAGGTGACATCATAATATATCTGCGAGACCTAGAGGGCGAGGCGGGACCCCTTCCTGATATCTTCTCCACCTTTGAGGCCATATCAGGATTAGCTATAAATGCAGGAAAATCCCACACTTTCTATTTCCAAGAGGGACTGCGCCCAGACACGATCCAGTTCGGTACTTATCAGCTACCTGTTGCGCAGGATACATTTAAATATCTGGGTATCCATGTGTACAGGGATCAGTCAGACCAACTAGAGGGCAATTTAATGAAAGCCATTGCTTCACTTCGTTCCAGCATCTTCTTTTGGACATCATTGCCATTTTCAGTGATGGGTAGGATAGCCATCTCTAAAATGGTGATGCTTCCTCGTCTTCTATATTTTTTCGTTAATTTACCCCTGATGGTGCCACCGTCCACCTTTCGAACTCTAGACACGCTACTGTCGGAACTTCTCACGGGAGGGGGTAGACGTCCGGTCAGCCTTAAGAAGCTACAACTAGCACTGAACAAGGGTGGGCTGGGTGTCCCTGATTTCCAGGCATATTACTACGCATCCCAACTTCAATGGATGTCTTACTGGATGGCAGGCAGGAACCCACAAGAAATAGGCTATGATACTCTGGACCTGGAATGAGGTATCTTATATAATATGCTGTTTCCAAAAATAAAAATACCCTTGGGCGGACCCCCGCTGTTAACAACGGCACTGAGGTGCTGGAAAAAGGCCCTACAGTACACCTCAGCCACGACCTCTTACGCAAGCAATATTCCATTACTTGGAATGCCAATCACGGGTGATAAACTCACGATGAATAGACTGCGAGGATGGATAGATGCAGGAGTAGCAGAGGTGGGTTCTTTCTTTGGAGAGGGTATCCTCTTAAACCACGCCACATTTGTGAGTAACACAAGTGCCCCTGACCGGCTTTTCTTGTTACATGCCACGATAGCGCATTATATCTGGCATGGGCACCTCAGCGTAGTGAACCCTACAACACAACTTAGTGCACCTGCTCTATTATATGGGGAGGGGTGGTCACTTAGTTATATGGCTTAATACAGGCATTCAAGCACAAGCTTTCACTACCCTCACAGATCTTTGCACAAAATGGACAGAATCTACAGACACAATGATTACAGACAAAGCCTGGGATAACATTTTTGAGCATCCCAAAAGGGTTTCCCGCAATGCCAAATTAAAATTTATAGAAACAATGGTTCTTCACAGGTCATATTTAATCACGAAAAGGATACAGAGCATGTTCCCAGAGGCCCAAAATGCTGCCCGAGATGCAAAGGGGAAGAGGCGGGCTTTGTTCATATGCTGTGGGACTGCCCGCATCTTCGAGACTACTGGGGACAAATCCGGACTATACTGGGGGAAATCACGGACTTCATAATAACAGACAACATACTGGAGTGCCTGCTGGGTTTGCGAAAACGTACTAGGGCCCAGAAGGTTAACCTACGCTTCTTGGACCTAGCGGTTATACTAGCTATTAGAGCAATCACAATGCAATGGAAGTCCCCAAGGGGTCCCCCAGTATTGGCATGGCGAGAAGATGTAATTAGATGGGACAGTGCTGAGGGTGGGGCACTCAGACGGGAGGAGGCACAAGACTGAGGAAACATCCCATCTCCATGGAATGGAACGCTATGTTGGAGGAACTCACACAATTATAAATCCAGCATGCATTCGCTAACCCTCACCTGGGATCACCTTGAGCACATGATGTATAGTGAACACTGGTTAGAGCGTCCTACACAGAATAGTTCATTGTGCACCAGTAGAATAGGTTGACGATGAATGGTAACCTACGAGCATGTGACAGAATAGAGGGCAGAAAGTAGGAGGACCAGAAAGGGGAGGGGGCAGTTAACTTAGTTCAGGGCTTCAAGGATCAGACACGTGATACATTTCCTTTGAGGTACTAGCAATCCTTTGGGATAAATCCCCATGTTCTTTTTTTGTCTAAGCTATATATTTTTGTGTCATGTAACGCTGGAAATACAGATTTGAAACTCGTAGAGCTAATTGTAGTTGAAGGGGTGATAATGATCAACAAAAATGAAAATGCCATAACTATGTTGTAATACTGTATTGTACTCTACATGAAGGCTCAATAAAGTTTGTTAAATAAAAATGTTGCATTGCAAACTGTCACATTAATATTCAGTGTGGAGTGGTGTATGAGAAAGAGGAATGTGAAGCTAGTGACTTTAAGACTTTAAGGGCCTGAGTTAGTCCTTAACGGACAGTACTTTAGGGTAGAGGACATTACGTCCACCATCCTGATGGTCTACTGAGAGAGCACAAATCTGGGAAAAAATGTATAAGTGTACCATATTTACAAGCACGTAGTTAGTTTAAATATATTTTGCACAAGAGTGTTTTATATCTAGAAGTGAATATACTGAGTGTATTAGTAGAGTAATGATAACCATAGCAATGTGAAGACTAATGTAGAAATGTTAGAATGAGTATGGAAACCTCACGTTCTCATGGTAAGTGATCATGTAAGAGAAAATTAGAGTCTTGCAAACCAGTTAAAATGTGTAGGCCTCATGGCAATTCACAGTAAATCTAAACATGCTGCTAAAATAATGTGAGGTGGGGTTGACATTGTTCTTCTAAATGTATTATTGAACTTAGTACTGAAACATATGTTTTATAGATGTGTTGCATTATAGAAATGTGTGTTAGTTAAGAATATTGTTTAAATCCAGTTAAATGTTTTCTGAGTGCAGGAACTCGCTTCATGTAAATCAAGTAGGCCTGAACAGATAATGTCGTTTCTTTGATCTGCAATGTGCTCGTTAGAGAAGAAGTCGAGAGGCGCCAAGTACAGAGTTTTACATATGTTTTATGACCTATAGATATGGTGGAGTCTGGAATTTGAGGCCCACTGTAGGACGGTCTGTATGCAGGTGCGAGGGGTCCTAATCAGTCGAAATGAATGGGGCTTTGTCAGTGGCGCTTGGCGCAGGCCTGTAGGAGTTTTCAGGAATTTCAGGGGGTACCAGCGCGCTGGAGAGAGAAGCCTGGGAACCAAGGTCAACGTTAACGAGGGTCTTGAAGAGTACCATCATGGAGTTTGCCGCTCAAAACTGCACCACGTGAGGGGCGTCCCAAGGGGCGTTCCTAGTGGAAATGTGATTTTGTATTAGGGAAAGTGACCCGGGAAGAGAGCAAGGCAGATGATTTTGGGAGCCTAAGGAAGCGGTTGGGTAGGCAGATAGGCTGTTCACCAGAGACCGATTTACAGAAGAGACTAAGAGAAGTGTGTGATCTTCTTAGGAAGTCACCACGGCTGACACCTTTTGGGTAAAGATCTTGTTAAGTAGGGATCTCACTTAGTCTAGAGTAGGGACAGACTAACCTGAATTTTTCTTTCTGTAAATGACTCTCAAGTTGCAACTCACAGCGATTCTTGCAACGCTTATGCTCTTTGAAGTAGTTTTGATAATTTCCTTTTGTCGTTTAAGGATATTCAGAGAGTATCTTTTTGTATTAATACCTGTATACCTTTTGAATCTTATTCTGAGATGTTTGTATCTTCAGATACTTTTGACTTTGAATTAAAACTTTTTAACCTTTCCCAGTGGTAAGTGGTTCTCTCGAGTGGTTTAAGTTATTAATTAACTAACTTGATAGTAGATTGCCTTTTACTCAATGACAGGTACCAACGATTCAGTCGACTTGATTTGGGATCTGGTAAGGTAACTAGAGACCAGAAATCCCGCGTTAACAGTTGGAAGCAGATTAGGATGGTTATCTTCTTGACGAAGGTAATCTAGGTAGGTTAGTTTACCCCAAGGCCCCTAGACATCGAGAGAAGAGCAGCGGAAGAATCGTGAGCCGAAGGTGCAGACGGTGCGAGAAAAGCAGCAGTATCGGAGGAGAGTGAGTATAACAAGGGTCATGCGTGAACAGATTGCGGTGTTTTGTGTTGTATTTGTATTGTAATGTCTTGCGGAGTTGAATGCCTGTAGTGTGAGTGAGAGAAGGTTGTGAGCGCGCGCAACCTGGTGGACTAGTTACCTGGTAAACGGGTAAACTGGTGGAAAATCTTAAGTTCAGGCCAGAGCTTAAGTGGTTTTGGGTGTATCGAACATCCAGAGTAGTTGTCGACCAAGGTACGGAGGTCACGAGGTACCATTGACCGCCGTGGGACCGAGATAGGGGGAGTGTAAGAGTGAGTGTGTGAAGTAACGGACGCTGGTCGAAAGTTACTGTGTGTAAGCAACCTATCAGAGAAGGCGATTGTCTGGACGTAAACGGAAAGACATTTCCTCAAGTTAAGGTGACAACTACAGAAAGACTGTGGGCGTACAGTCAAGAAAAGTGATCGCTTGGACGGAAGTAATCATTTTTCAGAGTATGAATGGGATGCACGCATGACCGAGGAGACGAGCTGAAAAAGGAGGGGAACTGCTGCGAAGGGGGACGGGTGACGTCGGTTAGAGCCGCGCTGTGATTGAGCGGTTGGTGTGACGTTAGCTAGAGCCGCGCTCTGGTTGGGCGGCTAGAGTGACGTTGGAGGAAAGCCGTGTTCGGATAGGCCAGTTAGCGAGAACAGCGCGGTGATTGGTAGATTGTCATCAGGAAGTAAACAAACGCGGAGAAAAGAGAAATCATGAAGTGCTTTAAGTGTTTGAAAGGGATTTTTAAAAGAAAAAGAAGTGAACATTATTACGGGGAAGAGGCACCGCCGGAGGGTACACCAGCTCATTATATGGCAGCGAATGTGGGGCTGCATACAATATTATGGATTGGGGCTTGGAATAAGCTTACGGAAGGAAATGAGGAAATGCAGTTCCCGAAGTATGGGACGTTTAAGTTAGAGGTGTTGCATCGACTAAAAGCAACCATGTCCTCATTGAAACCCCCGCCTAGGCCAACACAATTTGAAGCTCTTAATGCATGGATTAGGGCGGCGCATGACAGGAATTTGAACAGGCGTCAACAGAGACTGACGCGATCGGTAAGAGCAGTGCGAGATTCCAAATGGGACGAGGAGGCAAAGAGATGGAGGGTACAGGCTATTGAAGTAGAGAAATTGTATCCAATGAGGGAGGTGGGAGGAGGAGGAAACCTCATGGAAGAGGACGAGGAAAGCGAGTCGGAAGACAACCTGATAAACAGATTGCTGTTAGATAGACCACCTCCGAGAGTTGGGGAGATTGAAGATAGGGGACTCGCAAGGGAAGGGGGGACTGCCATAGAGGGGTTTACACCACTTCCTATATCGGAATGGACACCTATCAAAGGCGAGGAGACACCTCAAAACAACACTGTACAGAGTGTAGTGGGAAGGTTTGTGGTACAGAAGACGCCAACCACCGAAAAGGTTGAGTCTTTTGGATTGCCAGACGCTCTTCAAGTGCCTGTTACCATAGGACCTATAGTATCGATCTATAACCCTGAGAGAGATAGAGAGGAAGAACAGAGGCGATTGGATAGAGAAAGGATCGAGATGGAAAGGAGGAATAACCTGACAAATGCATGGAAGCAATTGCCAGGATCGGTAACGTGGAACACCCCATTAGATACAACTGTGGGTCCCAACATAGGACAGGGAGGTCGGAGAGGACAGATGGACCTGAGGGGGCCGCTGCCGAAGTCCTATACAGAATTAAGAGCTGATTTGAGGGAATGGGATGGGTCCGCAGTAACCCCGAGTAACAGGTCAAGGGCAGAACCCGAGTGGGAAAGCCGAGGTAACGGGACTATATCTCATTGTGGGGCCAGCGAAAGCAGTCAGGGGCGAGAAGGCCAAAGTCAGGAGAATAGAGGAGTTACACGTCCTATAGACGAGAGGGAACAGCTGGAGCAAAATAGTAGGAGTGTGGAGTGTGAGGAGATGTCCCATCTCTGGGAGAAAGGTGGAGACCAAATGGTACAAGCATTCCAGAATAGGTTTAGGTGCCTTCATCATACACTCGGAGAAGACGTTCAACATTGGAGAAAGGAGAACAGTGATAGGTCCCGCCATGCCTCGAGTAATCAAGAATCACAGGGGAATAGTGAGGAAAGGGGGAGTAATGGAATGCCTTACTATACATCCAGAGAAAGCAGGCAGGACTGGGAAGGTGGGAATATGAGACGCAATGGAGTGTTTCACCATCCACCCCGAGAGGATGGAAAAGCATGGGATCTGGAGAGGTGGTAGCATGGGAAAACTCCGCATAACTCACCGGAGCCTAAACGTAGAACTCGGAGTTCGGATGGGAGAGATGTGGATGGAGTACCTAAATCTAGTGTGTTGAAAGCTGCAATAAAGGCAAAGAGACTTGATGTCACCAGTTTAAAATCTGATGTCGATGAGATAATAGATGGTACGCTGCCTTTAGAAAGGATAGAATTGTATGAACAAGATGAGCTGCTGTTCATGGCAAAGGATGTCACTAGGAAGGCTAGAGCGATTCATGAGAAACTGACTAATTTGGCAGACAGGTACGCCGTAGATTTATCTAGGACAAGGGCATTGCAGAGTAACCACAGATTGCAGTACTCAGACCAAGACCTAGATGAGAAGAGAACTACCGGATTAAAAACACACATAAGAGAATTGGTATCAGGAATAAGAGTGTGGAGAGAACTGGACAAATGGGAAGAAAGGTGGTCGAAAAAGGGCACTGTTAGGCGGAGTACTAGTGTGATGTCTCCAGAGGGAAGGGTAATGCAGATGGAGGCGTTCCCTTTGCGAGAAATATCGAACGGAAATTATGTACATGTGCCCTGGAATAGAGGAGATTTAGCTGCGTTTACCAACTCATTTCCGAAGTTAAGGGACAATCCAGTAGAGTGGTATAAGCAGGTAGAAAGGTTTGTAAAGATCTCGAAAGTATTGTGGAATGATTTGAACACGTTGTTTGACATCGTGGTCCCATCTGATTTGTGGACATCATGCAAGACTAGTGTTGAATGGCCAAATACTGAACCAGTGAGGGATGCTCTGACAAATGGACCGTCCGAAATTGTCATGCAAAAGTATGAAAGGGTAATAGCTTGGCTGAAAGATAAGGTACCACCCCAGGACATAGATTGGGTAAAAATAGACCGAACAAGACAAGAACCAAAGGAGACAGTTCATGAGTTCTATGAAAGGTTGTTGAAAACATTCAAACAATACAGTGGACTCGATGTAATGGATCCCAAAGATATAGGACAGTTTGTGTCAAAGTTTGTTTTGGGGTTGAGACCTGATATTTGTTTGATGATTCAGCAACATTTAATTTGTTGGCAAAACAAACCATTAGATGAGATCCTGCGATATGCGAGATACTGCAGTGACGAAATAGATTCTAAAGCCAAGAATCTAAAGGAGAAGCTGATGGTGGTGCAGATGCAGTCGGCAGGAAAGGGTGGACAACAGAAACAGGGGATGGGAAGAAAGTCAAATGGTCAGAACAAAGATAATGAAGAAGGCCAAAGACCTAGAATAGATTTTGCCACTCTAAAGAAGACGACAAAGTGCCACCAGTGTCACCAGGTGGGACATTGGAGACGCGAGTGTCCCTTTAACCCTGAAAATGGAGAGCTAGAATTGGAAGAGCAAGTTCAAGAGGTTCCAGCTCAAAAGGCGACAGTCCCAGGAAGCAAGGTGGCCAAAGGGGAGACTTCGGCTCCAAGAGCTCAGTTTCCACAGCCACCGAAAATCGCGACAGGGGGAAAGGTATTTAAACAGATGCCTCTTTTTATTGAGGAAGAAAAGTGTTATTATATTGATCCATTGACAGGACAACTTGTGAGTAGAGAAGAGGACTGTACCCTCGGGGCAGTCCTAGAGGTGGATCAAAGAGGGCCGTTTGTTGAGGCAGAAGTGGCAGGGTGTCCTACAACGTTTTTGGTGGATACGGGGGCTACTCGATCAACTCTGAGATCGGCAGTAGTTCCAGACTTGCCGATGTCAGGGGAAACAATTCAGGTGGTAGGGGTTGCAAACAAAAGGTTGACTAGTCCTTTGACTGAACCAGTGTCCGTGAAAATAGGAAATCATATGAATGAACATCAGTTTGTAGTATGTGATTCAAGTCCGGTATGTCTGTTAGGAAGGGATTTGCTGTGCAAGTTGAATTGTACCATATACTGCACACCGCAAGGTGTGGAGGTAGAGACTACGGATGATGATGCTACTTTTAAAGTAGCCAATTCAAAATCTTGTATAGAATTATATCCTACTCTGACAGTAGAAGATCTTACCCAGGACTTACGAGATGCAGTGGCGTCAGAGGTATGGGATTTCACAGGCGAGGAAATAGGACTGATCAAAGGGGTAGAACCAGTAAAAATAATGGTAAAACCAAATGCCGAGTTTCCAAGAACGCCTCAATACAAATTGTCCCAGGAAACGATTGCAGGGATAAAACCTGTGATCGAGTCAATGATTCAGCAGGGAATACTAAAAGGAATCGTGGGAAGTCCTTGTAACTCCCCGATTATGGGATTGCAGAAACCTAGTGGGAAATTCAGGATAGTACAGGACCTTCGAAAAATTAACAATATAGTTGTTTCATGCTGTCCAGTGGTACCGAATCCATCAGTGATACTGTTTCAGATACCATGCCAAGCAGAATGGTTCACAGTGATAGATCTTTGCCAGGCCTTCTTTTCAATCCCATTGGATGAAGAAAGCAGGTATCTTTTCGCTTTTAAAATGGAAAATCGCGTTTTAACATGGTGTCGAATCCCACAAGGATTCACAGACAGCCCATCCATCTTCAACCAGTTGTTGAAGAAGAATCTCGAAAATCTAGTACTGCCGCAGAATTCGGTTCTGGTCCAGTACATAGATGACCTACTTGTTGCGTCAGAGACCGAGGAAGCTTGTAAAGTAGATTCCATTGCCTTATTGAACCATTTAGCTGAAAATGGACATAAGGTATCTCCGAGCAAGTTACAATACTGTCTGACCGAAGTGCAGTATTTGGGACACCGGTTAGAAAAAGGAAAACGCAAGGTGTCCCCAGAGAGGATTGAGGCGATAATGAAGATGAATGCGCCTACGACACAGAGAGAAGTTAGGATGTTCCTAGGGATGGTTGGTTATTGTCGACAGTGGATAGTTAACTTTTCCCTGAAAGCGAAACCCTTACAGAAACTGACGCACAAGGAGGTGGGTGATCCGGTACCATGGGACGACGAATGCCTAGTGGCGTTCCTGCAGCTGAGAGACGACTTGTGTCGTGCTCCGGCTCTGGGGATGCCCGACTACGAGAAGTCATTTTCACTCTATTGCTGTGAGAGGGAGGGATGTGCTTTGTCAGTCCTGGCACAGACCCATGGAAATGCCCGTAGACCAGTTGCCTATTTTTCGGCTACATTAGATCCGGTAGCCGCAGCGTTGCCCGGATGTCTCAAATCCGTTGCTGCAACGGGTGTCAGCATTGAAAGGTGCAAGAGTATTGTCAAGGGACACCAGTTAGTGGTGTATGTACCGCATTCTGTAGAATTGTTAATGACCAGGACAAAGACGCAGCATCTGACCAATAGCAGGCTCACGCGCTACGAGCAAGTTATCCTTGCTGCGGAGAACGTGACCCTCAAGAGATGTTCTGTCTTGAATCCTGCTACATTGATGCCACTACCTACTGTAATAGAAGGCGAAGGATGTGAAGACCACGATTGCCTTGATGTGACTGAACTATGCACGAAACCCAGACCAGATATTGTGGATGAGCCGTTGTCTGACTCTGATGAGATTTACTTTGTCGATGGCTCATGTTTAAGAGACGATACTGGTCGGTTGAGAGCAGCTTATGCTGTTTGCACCATTGCTGGAGTTGTGGAAGCTGCTTGCCTGGAAGGAGTACATTCCGCACAGGTAGCAGAAATCATTGCATTAACTCGTGCCTGTATCGCAGGTAATGGAAAAAGAATCACCATATACACTGACAGTCCATATGGTTTCGGTGTGGTTCATGATTTCGGGCAATTGTGGTCTCAGAGAGGTTACATGATCTCCTCTGGTTCGCCCATTTGAAATGGAGAATTTGTGCGACTGTTGTTGGAAGCATTACAAGGCCCAGCTGCCATTGCGATAATAAAATGTGTAGCTCACACTAAGAATACAGATTTTGTGTCACAAGGTAATCGGTACGCTGATGAGGTCGCACGCTATTGTGCGACACAAGATTATTCTTTCTCAAAAGTGGAAATCGATGGTGCTGAAGAAAAGACAGAATTAAGCATGATGTTGGAGACAGTAGATACCTGGGAAGATTTAAGAGTGATGCAGGAGAACGCACCTGAAACTGAGAAAAAGGCATGGGAGATAGCAGGTTGTGTGCGAAGTGAAATGGATTTTTGGATTTCAGCAGATGGGAGGGCTGTGTTACCTGAGGAACTAGCGAATCCCATGGCCAGACAAATACATGGTCCAGTGCACCTGGGAAGGGATGCCATGCTGAGAGTGTTCAGGCAGACTTGGTATTGCCCTAAGTTTAGAATAGCAGCGGAATCAGTATGCAAGCGATGTGTTACCTGCCAACAATTAAACGTAGGGAAAAGAACACCAGTCACACTGAGTCACATTGGGAGGTCTGGGGGGCCTTTCAACAGAATGCAATTAGATTTTATTGAAATGCCAAAAATCAACCGCCTTAGGGATGTTTTGGTGGTTGTATGCATATTGTCCAGATGGGTTGAAGCATACCCTACACGCAGGTGCGATACACTCACAGTAGCCAAATTGTTGCTCAGGGAGTTGATACCACGCTTCGGGGTACCTGCCTCTCTGGAATCGGACAGAGGAACACATTTTAATAGCGAAATTGTGAAGATGCTGTGCTCTGCATTAAAGATCGATCAAAAACTGCATTGTAGTTATCGACCAGAGGCCTCAGGGATTGTGGAGCAAGTGAATGGCACCTTGAAGAGTCGACTAGCTAAAGTCTGTTCATCCACTTCTTTGAGTTGGCCAGATGCTCTTCCTTTAGTGCTCATGAGCATGCATAGCACACCCGACAGGAGGACAGGTCTCTCTCCGCACGAGGTGCTGATGATGAGGGCCATGAGACTTCCTACTGTTCCAACTGCTGCCCTATTAAACATAACCGATGATCTGATCTTGGATTATTGTAAGGGACTGTCTGACGCCATCCATTCTGTGTCCCTTCAGGTGCAGGCTGCGGAAGTTCCATCATCAAGGAACCTGTGTCATGATTTGTGCCCGGGAGACTGGGTGCTGGTCAAGAAGCACGTCCGGAAGAATTGCCTAGATGTAGGTTGGCGTGGGCCCTTTCAGGTAATCCTGATCACGAATACCGCGGTGCAGTGCGGAGGGCTGCCAAATTGGATCCATGCATCCCATACTCGAAGAGTTCCAGCACCTCTAGAAGAAACAGCTCCTATCCCAGACGAAAGTTCAGTGGTGGAAGAAGAGTCACAAGAGGGGATCGGATCAGCTGTGGGGGTGTCGGAAGAAGTTGGGAACGCATCGGATCCAGAAGAAGAAGGAAGGCAGGACGGCAGTGAAACCGAAGACGCAACTGAAGGAGAGAGCTGCAGTGAATATGACTCAGACACAGATCAGTACCAGAGCGATCAAGAACCGAGTGTGAGGACGAGAAATAGGAGAACAAGGCGTGAAGCCGGAAAGAAGGAGAAGGCTAAGTTTGAGGTCGGCACAGGAAGAAACGCTTGCTCCTATATCAGAAGACTCGGACCCGGAAGAAGATACCCAGGATCAAGCCCAGGAAGGTCCGAGAAGATCAAGGAGGGTGCGAGTGCCTAGCAGAAGATACTCTACTCCTGATTGGACCTACCTTGTTGCAGATGTCCGTGGGACACAGAACCGGGAGGGTCAGGGAAGTGAGCCTGATCAGAATTGAACCAATTATCACAGTGCAAATAAGGTTCCTGCTACCAGGAGTGGAGACCGAAAGATTGCTGACACTCAACATCGTCTATCCTCCTCTCCTGAGCGGAATCAGAAAATTGATTTTAGAGACAGTTGAATTTCCGGTTTGTTGTTCACAATATCCACTACTGGAGGGAACTCTTCTTCGCTTGGTAATGCTTGAGCGAGTAGTGGAAGTTCTTGGAATGCTCATTGTCTTGGATTAATACTTAGTTGCTGATGTCTTCGAAGGGGCGCAGAACTGGGAAGGTGAAGAAAGTGATCTTGGTCAGAACGGAACTCTTCGTAACTGTGGATGTAGAGTTGATAGTACCAGGAGTGGCGATTGAAAAAACATTAACACTCAATTTTGTTCGTCCACTTGTCCAGAGCGAAATAAGAAGAATAATCCTAGAGACAGTCGAATTTCCATGTTGCTGCACGAATTGCCCAGAATTTGAGGGAATACTTCTTCGTATGGACATTTATGAGGATGTGGTGTCCCTCCTTGGTACACTCATAGTTTCAGATTGATAAAAGACTTTGGAAAAGAACTTTGTAAATATTGCTACAAGATAACCTAGCGCCGAGTGGAAGAAGAAAAAATGGTAGGGACTTCCTTTTAGAGGACGGAGCAGGGCTAGGGTTGTCTATTTTCTACAGGACTTTAAAACTGTTTGCGGAGTAGATTGTCAGCTTCCAGGTGTTCAAAAGAAAGACATTGTTTGAAAGAGAGACTTTGTTCGGAGAGAAGGAGAAGTTGATGCTAGAAGAACATCCAAAGCTACACTGTTTGAGAACATGGAGGCCGGCAACCCGAACCGCAGGGCAAAATGTATAGTTGGCACACTTTTAGGGGTAGTGATTTCACTTATAGTTTTAGTGGTTACTGTCTCATACATAGTGGGACACGAGAGGGATGCAACTGTAGTCAAAGAAGTCAAGGGAGTGTCAACACAGAGAACAACTACCGTTAATTATAAGGGAAACATCAATGATAAAGACAAAGTTTTGTTGGATGCAGAAATCAAAAGGTTACACACAGATGAGTCACAGGGGAATTTTAGGTCAAATGCTTATGCCAAATTACTTTATGAGTACATTGATGTCATGGAGGCGAAGAATTGCTATGTTTGTATGCAATTACCAGCTTCTGTGGATGAGGGTATCAGATACCATCATCTTCCATTGACATATGGAATCACATGCAGTTTGTTGTTGAGCATATTCTATGGACGAGAAGGATTCGAGTATTATTTCTCGAATTTCGACTCAACATTGCCAGAGGTCCCAAATTATAAGCATTTAAATAAGTGGGACTATTACAAGTGTGAAGACAGGTTACAGAAATGGTTCCTTCCATGGAGAACGTTAGATACATCACATGCCCGAAGAAATAATTTGACTTGTCAAGTATCCGAAATTGAAAAGAAGTTTATAGGGCAGGTGGATACTCGATACAGAAGGCAAAAGATTCAGAAAGCTTCAGGACAATGGGAAACGGATTGGACCAAGGAGGAAAGGGAACACCAAAGGAAGGGTAGCAAGGGTCCAATTGCCTTAGATAAAGAGAAAAGGGGGAAACTATGTATACACAGAAGTTACTCCTATTATGAGAATTTGTTTGTAGGGGAAGTCAGTTGTGAACATGCTTTCCAATTGGAGTATTACTCCAAGGATTTCTTGAAAGAAATGCAAGCAATACCAAATGTATATTTTGTATGTGGAAGAAATGCCTATGTGAAGTTACCAGATAATTGGTACGGATCATGCTATTTAGCGATTGTCTTTCCCAAAATATACCATGCCGAGAATTTAGAGACAACAAAGAGAGGAAAACAAGTCAGAGGGAGGAGAGATCTAGGCACCGAAGAAGTGGTTGGGGATATATTTGGTGTGGTGTTCCCCTTTTTGGGATTGATATTGAATGACATCAAGCTTAGGAGATTGGCTACAGTCGTAGATAGGTTATCTGCCAGCACTGCCAGATCATTAATGCTGGTGGAGGGCGAGATGCAATCGATAAGGGCAATGGTTCTTCAGAACCGACTTGCTCTAGACGTTCTGTTAGCCAAAGAGGGAGGAGTTTGTAAGGCTTTGAAGGTCCAGGAATGCTGCACTTACATTCCGGACAATTCAAAACCTCTAGAGAAATACATACGAAACATCACTGAGATTCACCACGAAATTGAGGATTTGACAAAAGTAAATGTGTGGGAAAAAGTAGGTCATGGAATGGGTAAAGTTGGAGGTTGGTTTGCCAATCTAGGAAAGGGTATCGTTTGGTACATACTGAAACCCATCATCATAATTGTGATTTGTGTAATCACTTTGTGGGGTTTGGTGCGTCTGTATCAATGGTATAGAGCAAACAGGATGCAGAGATCTATGAGAGAACAAGAGAGAAGACTGACTGCAATGCAAGATACCCAATATAAGAGTCTGAAGGCATTGGAGACAATGAAAAGAAGTGGTACTGCCATGAGTTCACTTTGAAGGATTCTACATTTTAGCGATGGTGTTTTGAGGGTGATGACTCCTGAAAGTCATCAAAGGGGGGACTGAGAGAGCACAAATCTGGGAAAAAATGTATAAGTGTACCATATTTACAAGCACGTAGTTAGTTTAAATATATTTTGCACAAGAGTGTTTTATAGCTAGAAGTGAATATACTGAGTGTATTAGTAGAGTAATGATAACCATAGCAATGTGAAGACTAATGTAGAAATGTTAGAATGAGTATGGAAACCTCACGTTCTCATGTTAAGTGATCATGTAAGAGAAAATTAGAGTCTTGCAAACCAGTTAAAATGTGTAGGCCTCATGGCAATTCACAGTAAATCTAAACATGCTGCTAAAATAATGTGAGGTGGGGTTGACATTGTTCTTCTAAATGTATTATTGAACTTAGTACTGAAACATATGTTTTATAGATGTGTTGCATTATAGAAATGTGTGTTAGTTAAGAATATTGTTTAAATCCAGTTAAATGTTTTCTGAGTGCAGGAACTCGCTTCATGTAAATCAACAGATAATGTCGTTTCTTTGATCTGCAATGTGCTCATTAGAGAAGAAGTCGAGAGGCGCCAAGTACAGAGTTTTACATATGTTTTATGACCTATAGATATGGTGGAGTCTGGAATTTGAGGCCCACTGTAGGACGGTCTGTATGCAGGTGCGAGGGGTCCTAATCAGTCGAAATGAATGGGGCTTTGTCAGTGGCGCTTGGCGCAGGCCTGTAGGAGTTTTCAGGAATTTCAGGGGGTACCGGCGCGCTGGAGAAGAAGCCTGGGAACCAAGGTCAACGTTAACGAGGGTCTTGAAGAGTACCATCATGGAGTTTGCCGCTCAAAACTGCACCACGTGAGGGGCGTCCCAAGGGGCGTTCCTAGTGGAAATGTGATTTTGTATTAGGGAAAGTGACCCGGGAAGAGAGCAAGGCAGATGATTTTGGGAGCCTAAGGAAGCGGTTGGGTAGGCAGATAGGCTGTTCACCAGAGACCGATTTACAGAAGAGACTAAGAGAAGTGTGTGATCTTCTTAGGAAGTCACCACGGCTGACACCTTTTGGGTAAAGATCTTGTTAAGTAGGGATGTCACTTAGTCTAGAGTAGGGACAGACTAACCTGAATTTTTCTTTCTGTAAATGACTCTCAAGTTGCAACTCACAGCGATTCTTGCAACGCTTATGCTCTTTGAAGTAGTTTTGATAATTTCCTTTTGTCGTTTAAGGATATTCAGAGAGTATCTTTTTGTATTAATACCTGTATACCTTTTGAATCTTATTCTGAGATGTTTGTATCTTCAGATACTTTTGACTTTGAATTAAAACTTTTTAACCTTTCCCAGTGGTAAGTGGTTCTCTCGAGTGGTTTAAGTTATTAATTAACTAACTTGATAGTAGATTGCCTTTTACTCAATGACAGGTACCAACGATTCAGTCGACTTGATTTGGGATCTGGTAAGGTAACTAGAGACCAGAAATCCCGCGTTAACACTACCATCTGTCAAATTTAGACATGACCACTGGCCCAGTAGTTATCTCAGTACAATGAAAGGAGCCACCATCAATGTTGTTCTTTTCTGTGGTCACAACATTTGGTGGATACCCATCATCTGTTTTGAAGGCACTTCACCAAAACTTTTTTTTGTTGTGCAGGAGTTTGTTTCAGAAATGAATGAACCCCACACTCTGGGTGTGGAGGTCATATTTATTTTGTTTTTGTCACTCATAAATAGGTTTTTCCTAGTGATGGACATGGAAACATATACATTAAAATGCCTCCAATAAATAGGGTGGGCAGTGTGATGTCCTTCTGCTGATGACCCCTACTTTCAGGAAAAGCTCTAAATGAGGCAAGTAGACTGAGGGTTTGACAAACAGGATACTCTGTCAACCTTGGGATGGAGTGCGCTGTCTACCCACTTTTAAATTTGGACCTAAGTTTCCTAGATGAAAAATACTTTTTATTTCTGTGTACACAAGTTCTCACAAGATGGGCTGTTGCCGAGCAACTCAGAAACATGATAGCAATCATTGAACAAGTTGCTTTTCTATTGAAATCTTTGACATAAAAAATATTTCAGCTAGATAAGCATTTTACAGTGGTATTCAACTCAAACGTGTATGGCAGGAAATGTCGCTTGGTACAGTAAAGTAGACGTACATACCTACCTTCATTATGTCATTTCTCCTCAGTTGAAAAGTTGCTAGGCTTTAAGTATGACAATTGTTTGGGGGCTTCAAAATCATTTGAGCTTGATTAGCAGAGTGGCTTGTATGCTGTAAAGATCTGTTGACTGTATTCATCATGGAAAAATTATGTTGCAGGAATGCTCTTCAAAATTTTTAAAAGATAAACGTGTGAAAAAAAGAAATCCGTAGAGGTTAGGGGTTAGGCAGTGGCGTAGCAAGGGAGCGGGGCGGTTCTCCCTGGGTGGCATGAGTTCTGGGGGAAGCTCTCACCTGTTGCAGGATGGCAAACTAACGCAGGAATCCCCAGCACCCCCACCCCAACCCCACTTTTAACCCGTAGGTTTAGGTATTTCAGATTAAAATTCTAGTACAAATCTATTGTAAATACAGCCATTTTGTATCAGAATCTTCATACATAATCAAAGTTGTGTGAAGTTCATAAACTGGCTTGTTCCTCTCCCATTAATTGAAGCTGCCTGCCGAGATTTCACTGCTGCTGCTCTCAGTGTTGAGTGATGCAGTGCCATGAAAGAAAATCCACAAAATGTAGTAAATGCCTTTGATCCAACTGAAGGTGGAGGTAACAGGCATGGGCTGCATTGAAGAGAAAGTGTGGGATCTGGAGGTGGTAGAATTCATTTTGTTTTGGGCCACCTGCTGCTTTGAGTCATTGGAAGAGGCAGATAAAGATACAATATTTTCCCCTGTGTTGTTATGTTATGTTATGTTATGCAAATTTATTAAGCACACAGATGCTCCAGCGAAGGAGCGTCCTGGCGCCCGACAAGGTAGCAGCATAACACAACTAACAGCACAGAATAAAAAGAGAACACTAAGGAAACAGAAAAGTTTTAACCGCACGGCGGAAAGAAAGCAGGTCTCCAAGGGCGCGAATCGCCGGGGGAAGGGTGTTCCAAAGCAATGCAGCGCGGACTTGAAAAGAGCGACCGCCAGCCCTGCAAAGTTTAAAACGGGGGACGACCGCTAGTTCCAGGTCGGAAGATCTTAAAGACCGAACAGGAACATAGCGCGACATGAGCTTGGACAAGATCGCAGCAGGGGATCCCTTAAGGATTTTATAGGCAACACAGAGGACTTTGAACCGGATCCTCTCTGCCATCGGGAGCCAATGCAGCGAGCGCAGGGTATTAGCAGTGGAACAGAGTCTGGGTAATCCCACCACCGCTCTTGCTGCCGCATTCTGAATACGCTGGAGGCGTCTAATTTCGGCTTGATTCAGGCCCACTAAAAGGGAGCTAGCGTAATCCAGCCTAGAGATCACTGTGGCTTGGATCACGAGTTGCCTAGTAGTGGCATCAAAGAACTTGAGCACGGGACGAAGTCCACGCAAGATACCAAAACAACAGGCCGCCGTGCGTTTGGTATGGCAGACAAAGGCAAGGGTAGGATCCAACCAAACCCCAAGGTTTTTGATCTCAGAGACCAGGGTAGGTGTAGGGCCTAGGTCAGTTGGCCACCACCTGTCTCCCCAGCGTTCCGTTTGTTTGCCAAAAATCATCACCTCGGTCTTACTAGCGTTCAGCTGGAGACAGTTGGACGTCATCCATCAGGCGACCGCCCGAAGTCCTTGTTGGAATCTGGGGGCATCCACATCCGCATCCTCGCTGATCGTGACCGCTAGCTGGGTGTCATCGGCGTATGACACCATGGTCATACCCCACTGCCTGACTACCTCAGCCAGCGGTCTCACGTATAGATTGAATAACGTGGGACTCAGGGAGGAGCCTTGGGGAACCCCCAGATCCAAAGGATGGAGTTTGGACTGGTAAGGCGGGACGGCCACACTAAAGGAACGATTGGCAAGGAAGGAATGGAACCACTGGAGAGCAAGGCCAGCAACACCAACTTCCTCTAGGCGACGCAGAAGGATGGGGTGGGTCACGGTGTCAAAGGCGGCGCTCAGATCTAATAGCACCAGCGCCGCCGTTTGACCCGTGTCTAGCACGGAGCGTAAATGCTCCACCATATACAGTAGAGCCGTCTCCGTGCTATGCCCAGCACGAAAGCCATTCTGCGTCATGTCTAGGATGTCGGCCTGAAGAAGATGGTCCGAGAGGACAGAGTTGACATGCGCCTCAGCTACTTTAGCAGGAAGAAGTGATATTGGGCGGTAGTTCTCGGGCTTGCTGCCATCCAGGGATGGCTTCTTAAGGATAGGCTTAACTACTGCCTGTTTCCACTTCAGTGGAACTACGCCAGATGTGAAAGACGTGTTAATCAGAGAGCAAACCGGCGAGATATCGTGCGAAGCTAGATCT
Source organism: Lissotriton helveticus (assembly GCF_964261635.1). Classification (NCBI taxonomy): domain Eukaryota; kingdom Metazoa; phylum Chordata; class Amphibia; order Caudata; family Salamandridae; genus Lissotriton; species Lissotriton helveticus. The sequence goes on from NC_136069.1 coordinate 1,137,158,153, forward strand.
TTAAACAGAGCCGGGCACAACGGATCAGCCGGAGACCCTGACTTCACCCGTTGGGCCAATTTACTAAGGCTTTCTGATGTTAGGCTCGGGATGGAATGTAGCCCATCCGATACCAAAAGCTTAAGCGGTCCTTCGGCGGAAGATGTAGCCGATGGAAAGGCTCTACAGATGGCACAAACCTTTTCTAAAAAGAAATCCGCCAGGGTTTCACAATGTGCAGTTGAGCTCTGGTGGGTCGCAGTCACCTTTTTAGCGGTAAGATCTTTCAACACCTTAAAAATAGTTTTGGAGGGGTTAGCGCTGGTACGAAATTGCAGGGCATAGAAGGCCGCGCGGGTCCTGCACACTGCCCAATGGTAAAATTTCACAGTGGCCAAGTACAAAACTTTTTTGTCGATGTTGTAAGTTTTGCGCCATTCCGCTCTGCGCGCCTACAGGTATTTTTAAGTGCCCGCAACGAATTATCGTACCACGGGCTGGCATTCCTTGCTCCAGATTTACACAAGACAATTGGAATAAGGGTGTCGAGCGCCCTAGTAACCCACTCACAAAAGCGGTCATAGCCCTGATCCGCCGACTCAATTACACCTAGCGGGTCGGAAGACAAAAGATGGAAAAAGTCGTCGAGTTTCAATTTGTTCCAACACCGTCTAGGGATAGAGCGCGCCAATGGTTTGGGGTGCGGAACAGGCAGAGGGCACTGGATACATACCAAATAATGATTGGTCCAGGCCATTGGTATTGGAGTAGAGGTGCTGGCTTCCGCTATGTTGGTGAAAAAAGGGTCTAGGGTGTGGCCACCTACATGGGTAGGCTGCGACACCCGCTGAACCAGCTGGAGAGCCTCAAGATCTGCAACAAAGCTGGACACAGCTGGGCTAGACAAGTTGTCAAAATGTAGGTTCAGGTCGCCAAGGATAGAAAAGTTGGAGCAACCTGCAGCCAACGTGCTGATGGCATCTGGGAGAGCCGACCTAAAAGCCACTTCACTCCCTGGTGGGCGATAAATCACAAGGTCCGAGAGAGCAAAGTTAGGCGTAATGGCAATCTTAAACATAGCGCTTTCGCTCCCCTCAGTCAGGTAGGCATTGCACGTGGCACAGCCCTGATATGAGGAGACAGAAGAAAGGAGATGGGGGGATGAGCATGGGGAGGTCTAGGTGAAGCAAGGCATATGAAGTTTAAAGCTCATGAGAGTGAAGTGTGTAGAAGCTGGTGTAATGACTGCCATACTTGAAATTATGTTGCAGTAGTGCATCACTGTCCACACCCAACTAGAGATCTATGCAGCCTTTAAATATTATTATGAGACATTGTATGTGGCACCGCAAGACCCTAGTGAAACTGATTATGAGTGTTTTTTTGAGGGACTGCAATTCCCATAATTGTTAGCGGACCACAAAAAAGAATTAGGGAAGCCTATCACTGAATCAGAAATAAGAGCAGCGATTAAGGCCCTACCCCGCAACAAAGCCCCCAGGTATTGATGGCTTATCAATAGAGTTTTATGCCACGTACTCACCATTACTGGCTCCCCACCTACGAAACTTGTATCAAAGCTCTATAGAAATGGGTTCCTTCCCCCCCCTACTACACTGCAAGCATTGTGGTTTCACTCCCGAAACCGGGCAGGGACAGCAAGGATATGGCAGGATATCGCCCCCTGTTGCTATTGACCACGGATTACAAGATTTTAAGTAAGTTGTTAGCCAATGGAATTCTCAAATTCAAACCAAAGCTTATACACACAGATCAGTGTTGGTTTGTGCCTGGTAGATGTACGGTCCTTAATATCAGAAGATTGCATCAGGTCATGACACAAGCACCTATGGCTCCAAAAACTCAGGAAAGTATCTCTCTAGACTTACATCAGACATTCGATTAGTTGCACTGGAATTACATGCTCTGCACACTTCCGAAATTTGGTATCCCGGATGAATATGTGAAATGGGGTGCACTATTATACACATACCCCATGGCACGGGCCCGTACAGGTGCACATATTTCGCAACAATACCCAGTAGCACGAGGTAATCTGCAAGGGAGGGTGCCCGCTTTCACCCCTGCTTTTTATGCTAGCAGTGGAGCCCCTCGCTTTTAAACTTAGAACCGTGGCACAGCACATAGGAATATGGTTGGAAAGAACACGCATATTATCTCGGCATATGCGGATGACTTAATCTTGTATTTCAATGATCTTAAGGCTGATCTTGCAACTATCCCCACAATTTTTCTTACATTTCAAATGCTGTAAGAGACGAAATCGTATGCATACTTTTTCACAGATACTGCACAGGGAGAGCCAGTGCGATTCGGGCACTGGACGTTTCAAACAGCGGCAGTTGCATTTAAATACCTTGGCATTATTGTGTACAGAGAGGCGGGAGACATGTTAGATGGAAATTTGATCAGGGCTATTACCGCCCTTAAAGCGCAAATAACATTTTGGACATCATTGCTGCTGTCGGTGTCGGGAAAGGTGGCTATAGCCAAAATGGTACTGCTCCCCAGGCTACTCTATTACTTCACCAATCTACATATCATGATCCCAACTCAGGTGTTCAAATCATTAGATACCCTGCTACTGGAATCGATCTGGGGGTGAGTCATAGAAGACTAGGTTTAACGAAACTCCAATTAGACACAAAGCATGGGGGCTTGGGGTCCCAGACTTAAAAGCATATTGTTATGCAAGTCAGTTGCAATGGCTCATGTTTTGGCTTGCAAAATGCAATTTTCAGGAGATTGCAATGACTCAACGCGAGTGGGAAAGAGGGGCACTTCACACGCTGTTCTTGACAAACATAAGCACTCATTGAATATGACTCCACTGCTAAAAGTTGCATTGTTTTACTGGAAAAAAGGCACTACATTATGCAAAGGTGCTGAGTCCATTTGCCCTCAATATTAAATTATTGGGAATCCCGCTGCCTCTGGGGACAGTAACACTCCAGCGTATTTCCCCCTGGGTGGAAGCAGGAGTAAGCATGGTAAGCATGTTATTTATGGACTACACATTAATGAATCATAATACCTTTATAAGGGAACAGGGAGTCCCAAATGCATTACTTCTTTTACATGCGAATATTCTCAGGTATGTTCGGACCATGTGGACCCCAGAAGGGATGGAACCCCCGGCACATGAGTTAATTCACATGCAATATCTAATGGGTAATGGCAGTCACTTGACCAAATAGTTATATCAGGGAATCCGCACACATGTCACAGTATCATTACAGCCACTTCATGATTAATGGAACGCTGACATAGGTCGGGTACTGACTGATAAAGAATGGGGAACTATTTTAGAATACCCGAGGAAGTATCGCAAAACCCACAATTTAAATTCATACAACTCATGATAGCACATTGTGCCTACTTGACCCCCCAGAGACTGAGCCAGATGTTTCCGATATAATGGATGTATGCCCTAGATGTCCTGCCTCAAATGCAAATTTGCTACACATGTTGTGGGCTTGTCCACGATTGCCACACTACTGGACGACAGTACAAACAATTGTGGGAGATAAAGGTCCGGGGGATGGAGAAGGACTGTTAGAGTACTGCATATTGGGATTAAACTCCAGGGGAAAGAAGGGACGCCCGCACATAGATTTGCAAACTTGGCATTGATACTAGTGAAGTGAATGTTAACCATGAGAGCGAAGGCTTCGAAAGCACCGGCAGTGTATGACTGGTAAAATGAAGAGGTTCGGTGGGGTAAAGCAGAGAGTGCGGAATTACAACGAGAGGAACATAGGGGACTGGGAAAGAAACCTATATCCATGGAGAAGAATGTGTTCCTTCTGGAATTTATAGCACTTGAGATTCAGACATACTAGTGTGCTTTCTGCAATAGTTGACAACCACTGATATAGAAAGAGGGATCCGGATGTTGTAACAGTAATAGTATATTATACCAAAATAACTGTTTATTGACTTTTTTTAACAATTACAATTGCTATATATTGTTATGCTGTCTGCACACGAGTCTGCAAATGGAAACTGAGTCTGTGGGGTAGGGGGAGGGACATTGTTATTTTGAGCTTCGGTATGGGAGGGAGAGGGGGTTGTTTAGTATTTGGTTATCACGGTCATGAACAAGATGGGCAAGAGTGACGAAGGCTCAGCGGATACTGTAACACACTGGAAATGTGTATGCTACTCTTGAGGGACTAAGCCACTGGTAACCCACAGCTGTTTGTCTCATTGTTCATTTCTGTATTTGTTTTGTGGTGCCTAGTGGTTGGATTAGGTGGCACCGTCTTGTTATGATATTTACTAGTGATTGTGAAAGTTGTATTAATAAGAAAATCAATATAATGTGTTTAAAAAAAAGTGTCTAGAAACTGGTGCATCTGACTGCCTTTTCCCTTGCCCAACACTAGCCTTCTTCACTTTCTCATCTGACTGTGTGACAGTCCAGGCCCTTTCTTACCACATAATGGCATAACTGCAAGTCATATTCTTAACCCAATGAACATCCTGGGAGTTACCTTTTCACCTATGCACATGTACCACACTACACTGTAATTTGCAAAAACGTTACACTCTGTGTGGTCCTGGACCTGTAGCTCTTTGCTAAGTAGTGGGTCTGGTGGATATGTATCCATGGAAATGAAATACAACAAACAGCTACTGCCGATACAAGGCCAATTTACAACAGAATACGATGCAACACTGATTCTGATATTCAAGCCTAATCTTGCCTGATTTTTGAGGCATAGGTTCCCTCACATGCATGGGGCCTGGGCAACATGCCAACTTCACCCCCACATTAAACCCAACAACCAATCAATCAGAGCCTGTTTAAAACACCAAAGTAAAGAGTGCTGTCTCTGAATCCCCATTAAAGAGATTGTGCAGCAAAAAGCAGGAAGCAATCAATAGGCACAATTAAAATTGCCTGTAGAATGATTTTCAACACTAATGCCCATCTTTTGTTGTTCCCTTTTGTTGTTCTAGGCATAGGATTCCTCTTTTTTTTTGTTTAAGAATTTGTATTGAGTTTTTTCAGAACAACAAGAGAAAACAGAAAACAAACCAAAAAAGAAAGAAAACTTCCTTATCAGAACAATAGAACAGAGTACAAATAATATATGGGCAAAAACTGTAAAAATACAATATTATTAAATGCTAGCAGAATAAAAGGGGGGAATAAAAGAAAAGAAGGGAGAAAGAACATACAAAAGAAATAGGAGGAGGGTAGAAATGTATAGGATAAAATATGGTGATAATAGCAACAAAAAAGAAAAGATAGGATGTATTTAAGACATAGGGGCATGTGAAGCAAGATAAGATGTGAAAGAAGGTAACCAAAGAAGATCAGATCTAATTTTTGGGGATAAAGTGGAAGAAGAGATAGTAGCACTTCTATGTTCATCACAAATGAAATTCCACCAAATCAAAGAGGATAATTTGGAATTATCTTTCCAACATGACATAATAACTTTAAAAACTAAAGATGAACCAAGAAAAACATTTTGCAATGATAACGTTAGATTACAATTGAAAATGTTCATACACGTAGACCAAATAGAACGCCAAGAGCTCAAAACATTAGCACAATCATAAATTTGGTGCTTTAAAGTTCCAGTGGAATTAAAACAAGACCAACATAAAGGAGACGAGGTAGGGGAAAACTTGGATATACAAACAGGAGTTATCACTGTTCTATTATAAATAACATAGAGTGATTGAGTAATACGTGCAGCACTCGAAATTTCGAATAACTTAGACCATAATTTATCCCAATCAGAGACAGGTATTGTACAAGATAAGTCAGATTCCCAGGCTAATTCAATAAGGGTGTTAGGTCTTTCAGTAACATTTAATGATGATTGTTTATATATAGTGGCTGCTTTAGGTTTATGTTCTTGAGAAATATTATATAGAGGTGTAGGTGGAGTTAGTGAAGCGGAGACATTGGAGAGATCAAAGGGGTTAAGTGTGAAAGCAGAGCTGTTGAAATTAAACTATATTCCTCAATAAATGTATCTGGTAAATGATATTGCTGTTGTGATATAGAAAAGGGAATAACAGAATTCTGGTGTATAAGTTTATAGACAAAGATAATTCCCTTCTCCTTCCAAAGTTTATAATAGAACGATTTACTTTTATATTTAATGTACTTGTTGTACCAGATAGTAGAGGATAAAAAACATTGTAACGGGTCAAGGCCATCGACAAATATATTATGTAGTAGTTTTTGGGAGTACTTTAAAATAGGATACTTAGAAATAAAAGAACAATTAAACAAGTAAATTATATTGCGAAAAGAAAATCTTTTAGTAAGGATCATTCAAAAGAAATCCATCTAGGGATAGGAGTGTCACCAAATTCATGAGAAAGGGCAAAAAATTGCCTGATTAAAAATGCATCATGATAAGCTTTGAAATCAGGAAAGCGCACACCTCCTTCAAATTTGGGGCTTTTAAGCTTTGTGAGGTAAATGTGTGGGTGCTTTTTATTCCAAAGGAATTTTGTACAAATGGAGTTGATTTGTAAAAAATAAGACAGAGGGATTCAAAAAGTTAACATAGATAATGTATATATAATATGAGGGACAATCATCAATTTAATGGTGTCAAGTCTACCCCACCAAGATAAATGAAGAGGTGACCAGGAAAATAAAAGAGATTGAATCTTATTGATTAATATATTAAACATATGCTTAATTGTAACAGATAAAGCAGCAGAAAACCAAATAAAAAGGTATTTTATTTTAGTAGGACACCAAGTGAAATTAGTATCTTTAAACATATATTGGCAACAGAGAGAATTCAGCGGTAGTACTTCAGTTTTTGAGAAGTTCAACTTATATCCAAAGACACTGGAATATAATTTAACTTCTAAAAAGGGAGGTAGGGAAGTGAGAGGATTAGACATATAAACCAATATATCATCAGTGTGAGCTGACATTTTGGTTTCTAGGGAATTATATATGAGGCCAGAAATATGTGAGTTAGCACGAATACATTCAAGGAAGGGTTCAAGACATAGGAAAAATAACAGGGGAGAAAGAGAACAACCTTGACGTGTACCTCTAGATAGGGAGAAAAAAATAGAGAAACAGCTATTTACAAAAATACTAGCACGCGGGTGACAGTAGACCAGTTTAATATATGAAATAAAAGTTGGGCCAAATCCAAACCATTGAAGTGTTCTAAACATGAATTGCCAATTAATTTGGTCAAAAGCCTTCTCGGCATCTAGGGACAGCGCTGCTAAAGGGAACTTAATGTTCTTACTTAAGGAAATGACGTTGATGAGCTTTATTCGATAAAAAATTTATCATAGAAGCATTACAAGAATACAAATATATAACCAGAATTAAAAAGGAGCACGATACACATATCAAAAAATTTATCCATTAAAAAACCAGTAAAATCGGAATAAAATGTACAATTTAAAACAATTACATTCATGAGACTTAATCACCATTTCGTATATACAGGGGACAGCAACCACTTATTGCCCACTGGATTCACTGTTTAATCGGGTCAGTTATTCATCCCAGATCCTCCAATTGGGGACCTGCCAAGTTTTTGCCTGTCGCCTTTTGTCTTAGTAGCCAGGCACACCCGAGGTATTTGGCTGCTCCACAGACCAGTGTCAGGGAGGAGGAATCTGTTTTCATAATGCGTAGGGCAGCCGCGTGGCTCATGAAACCTAGCGCTTTGCCGACTGGCTTAAGCCACTTTTCTCTGGCCTTTATATAAGCAGGACATGGCAGGAAAAAATGGGCGATGGACTCATATGGATGGCCACAGCTAGGGCAAGGTGCAGCGACCGGATTCGACCCCTTCCATGAGGATATCACTGAATTAACCTGCAGGGTGCCGAATCTCAGCTTCATATACAAGGTCCTATCCCTGGGGACCTGAATAAAGTCGAGATAGGGCTCTCAGCTACAAATGCTTTTGAATTCAAGGAATCCCTCCGTGAGTTTCCCTGCCTGATGGCACGATAACTCACGTTTTGACACCCAGTCCCAATATGCCCGCTTTAAGTCGGGCTTTGAAGGGGGAGTCTGGGTCACCCATGCCTCACTTAGGCCGATCAGGCCCATAAGGTGCTTCAAATCTGCCAACCATTTTATCCTGCATCCCTTATCTGCTGCTACTAGTTCATCAAACCCCGCGGCACACTTAGAAAGCTCCGCCGTTCTCTTGAGCCGGGCCCAAAAGAGCAAAGGACGAAGCCTGGCGATGTCCTGAATGTGTCTCCTACCGGTGTCGTAAAACAAGGGCTTCAAAGGAGTGGAGGTGGGAAGTAATACAAGGTTTCTTAAGAATCTGTTTTCTGACCTAGATAGTTCGGTGATGTTCTCCATGCCCCAAAGCTCTGCCCCGTAAAGGGCCGAGGGTAAAGCTTTCCCGTCATAAATTGCGAGTGCTGGAGCAACCGGTCTACTAACCGAAAGATGCTTTTCTCTAACAATTGCACCAGACACCCGCTTGTGATGTAAAAGCATTTTATCTAGGTGTAAGGAACACTTCATGTTTTTTTAAACTCTGATCCCCTGGTAGTCGAAAGACTCAACCATATCTAGTGCAACTTGGTTTAGGGTGATGTTGTTCCTAAATCGTTTGGAGGGGTTAATGGCCGCCAGCTTAGTTTTGCTAGTGTTGATGATTCGCCCCTGCTCTTTGCAAAATGAGTCAAAGCTCTTCAACAATTTCTTTAAGCCACCTGGGGACTTGGAGATTAGGAGAGTATCGTCGGCAAAGAGGAGGGTAGGTGTCTTTTCCCCTGCCAACACTGGAGTGTCAAATGGCTCCTTGTTAAGGTGGGCCACCACCCCATTGATGAATATTGAGAATAGGGTGGGGGCCAGCACACAGCCTTGGCGTACACCCCTACCTACCGCGATCCTCTCTGTCAATTCCCCTTGGGCCCCACACCTGATTCTGGCATAATTGCCAGTGTGCATCCTTTGTATAAAATCTAAGATATATGGTGGCATGCCCAGGTGTCCGAAAACCTGACAGAGCTTCCCCCGGGGGACCAGGTCGAAAGCAGTCTTCAGATCTATGAAAGCCAGGTACAAACTCCCTTTACCCAGAAGGACTGACTTCCAATAGATCATGAAGAATGTGAGGACCTGGTCCATTGTTCCCACCTTTTGCCGGAACCCTGCTTGAAAGTGTGATAGGATGTTGCCATCCTCCAGCCAGGTTCTTATCCTCAGCAGAAGGACCCTGCCAACAACATTCTGGATCACATCTATAAGGCTGATTGGCCGATAGTTGGCAGGGCCCTCTCTGTTCCCCTTTTTAAATATTGGAACCACCTCAGCTCCTTTCCAGGAGTCCGGGATGGCAAACCCTCTAACTATCAGATTCATGATATGGAGAATGAGTTGGGCCCAGGGCATGGGATCATGTAGGAGCAGGTCGCCAGGCAATCCATCTGGGCCAGCTGCCTTCCCTGGAGAGATGCTATAAATTGCTTGCTCCACTTCCAGAAGGTCAAACCTATCAGATGTTCCGTGGGCACCACTTCCATGTCAATCAGATCCCGCCATAACCGAACATCCAAGAAGATGTAATCTATCCTAGAGGGGGACCCCAATCTATTAAAGGTAAATGCTCCATTTTGGTCAGAGCGCTATCTAACATTAACAGCTCTCAAGTCATGTTCCAGACTGAGGGCGTTAATTTGTATAGCTCGCTGTGACCATTTCTTAATCGGGTCTAAGTTAAGGGGCGGGATACCGCGTTTACCATCCTCTTCAATGATTCCTGCTTGATTGCCCGAACTCAAGGGTTCAAAGGTTACATTAAAGTCCCCAGCTACGATTGTATTTGTTGGGTGCAATATGGTTTCCAAGCTTCTCTCGAGGGTGGAAATAACAGGAGAAGTTTGGGCACCAGGTGATCCTCTGGCATAGACATTGAATAACTCAAGTGCCGGGCCCTTGCCTTGTCCTTTGATGGTCAGATGTAATAAATCAGGAGAATCACCAGTATGTGGGTTTACCATCCAGCTGAGGGCAGTTCTTATCCAAATTGGTAGCCCTCCCGACGGACGCCCTTTGCCTGAGCTAATGGCAGGGATACAGTAGGATATGTAACCTGATTTATGGAGTGGTGCTAAACTCCATGTCTCCTGGAATATGCATACTTCGAATTTATCCACGAAGTTATGCCATTCTGGGAGTTTCAGTTTCCTCTCTAGCCCTGCTACGTTCCATGACAGAATGTTCAAACCTGCTATATTAGTACTGTTGGTGCTTGAGTCGCCCTTTTGGCTGGGGGGACCCTGTCCTGCCTGGGTGCATTCTACAGCAGGGGAATGGCCCACTACAATGCCTGAGCTGGCTGGTGATGTTGATGCACTTCCAGCTCTTGGATTTAGTGATGTTACCAATTTGGGGCTGGTCACCCTGTCCTGGGGCACTAGTCAATCAACCAAATTCAGAACTGACCCACCTTCCTTGGTCCCTGGGGCCTTTCTTCCCATGCTACTAGCTTCCACCCAGAGGGGCATGTGCCTGATTTGGATAGATGAATGATCAGGGGTAGAAGTGCGAAACTCCAGTGACATGAGATTATCAGCTAGGACAGTATCTTTGAGCTTTATCTCAATACAATCTCTAACTGAATTACGCAGTTTGATTCGCCTTACGCCCTCGATATCCTCGCGGATAATAGACCTGCAACCTCGTACATGTCTGAGCCAATGTATTACCTTATTGCGTAGGTAATCGCTCGATTCGTAGCTCTGGCTACCTGAGGTTTTAGGAACCTTCATAGTTTGGAAAACAGGGGACCCCTACGTGAATTAAATTTGCTATAGGTAGGGCAAAAACAGTTTTGAAAAGAAATTATAGCAAACAATTAATAAGAAAATGCCAAAACCTCTCATTCACATACTCATATGTATAGCTACGACATTCATACAACCTTATGAATTTATGATCACAAAGAGATGTATATTGAGGTTTTAAAAAAAAAATCTTTTATTTTTATTTTATAGCAAAATTTGTCTGATTATTTTGAGTGTCCTATATAGGCTCTTTAAATAGATGATTATAATACACAATTCAATATTTCATTTAATGAAGATGTACACATATAAAGACAAAAAAATGTTTTGAAAAATATGAACACATATCACACAAACTAACAAAGACAATTTCGGTCAATGGTCTATTGTAGCGGGCAAAAGCGGTGAGTGTTGGCACTACCGCTTTTGCCCGCTACAATAGACCATTGACCGAAATATGAAATATTGAATTGTGTATTATAATCATCTATTTAAAGAGCCTATATAGGACACTCAAAATAATCAGACAAATTTTGCTATAAAATAAAAATAAAAGATTTTTTTTTTAAAAACTCAATATACATCTCTTTGTGATCATAAATTCATAAGGTTGTATGAATGTCGTAGCTATACATATGAGTATGTGAATGAGAGGTTTTGGCATTTTCTTATTAATTGTTTGCTATAATTTCTTTTCAAAACTGTTTTAGGAACCTTCACCATATGTACTGTTGCCCTACCATCTTTAGTAAAACCCATAAGTGGCTCCTTGGTTGCTTGGCTGATGGGCCTCTGGTTATAAGGGATGTAACGCCCCCCAATTACCGCAGAGTTTTTGGGTGTAGTGACAAGGGGGCTAATGTCTCTTAACCTCTGTGATATGGAATCGCCAGACCCTCGACTCTTGTTGATTAGGTGTTTGTTAGCTAGAACATCTTTATAAGAGGGGGGCACCCGGCAAGGGGAATGGGCTGGCCTGCTAGGTACGGCTGTCATGGGATCCACCCTGTGATTTAGAGTCGCTACCAACTTCTTTAAACCTTCTACCTCTTTTTGGAGAGATTCTACTATCTTCCATAGCCCTTGATTAGACTCCCTACAGCGACATCTATTTGCAGCGGGATCAACACCTAATTCAGTGCAACTTTGCCCCTCCAAAATTGTAGATCCCTCCATCATGTGCTCAAGAATTGCAAATCTATTGGCACAGGGAGTGGGGAAACCTTTAGCAATTTCTTGGTTAACAGTATTGGCTAATGGCAGTGAAGTGGGCAAAGGGGCCTTGTGGATGATTACTGTGTCAATATTAAGCAGAGGTACGCTGTGCACAGTGGGGGTGAGTTGTTACTTGGGCCTTTTTCTGAAACATTAAAGGGATTACATGTTGTTGGTTATTTACAACTGTGTTTTTTGGTTGTGGTAGGTTATAGTACTATCTACTGGGCCTGCATTTTTGGCCCCTACGATCTCCTCGCACTCTGAGACTAAAATCTCAATTCTGTCTAACACACAGTTGCTTGCGGCATGTATGCTTTTTTTACCCTTTTCCCTTTCTCGTTTACCAGCTGCCCCCCCCTTCCGTGGTTTTCCTTTTACCCATTTGAGATCTCTATAGTTTGTCAATCAGATGTCCCAGAAGTCCCAGGGTCCGTATAGATGATGGACTTAAATGAATACAAATGACGGCCAGGCCAATCCAGCACTCGGGATGTACTCAAGTGGTCAAGGGAAAAGCAGACAGTACAGTACCTTGTGAGGACGACTCGTTAGGGGTGTGGCCCATCCCAGCCACGGCCTGCCCCGGACGGCCACAGACGGCCCGCCCTTTGCCCGGGCTTCGCCTGGCTCGTCCCGCACAGCGGGAAACAAAGGGTGATATATATAGAGCCGGTGGGCTGGTGGGCGGACCTCAGCACAGGTGTCTTCAGGCACGGACTCCTGGGAACTGGAGTCCGTGCAGCGTGCACCAATAGCCCCCACCGCCGGTGTCCACAGCAGTCCCTTGACGGTGTGCTCCCCTGTGAGCAACAGACAGCTCCAGCGATGATGTTGGGAGGAAAGCGAAGCGGGACCCGCGCCAGCGGGTTCCGAGAGGCGTTAAGTGGGCCGGTGGGCGGGTGGGCGGGCCTCAGCACAGGTGTCTTCAGGAACGGACTCCTGGGAACTGGAGTCCGTGCAGCGTGCACCAATAGCCCCCACCACCGGTGTCCACAGCAGTCCCTTGACGGTGTGCTCCCGAGTGAGCAACAGACAGCTCCAGCGATGATGTTGGGAGGAGAGCAAAGCGGGACCCGCGGCAGCGGGTTCAGCGAGGCGTTAAGTGTGCCCGGTGGGTGGGTGGGCGTGCCTCAGCACAGGTGTCTTCAGGCACTGACTCCTGGGAACTGGAGTCCATGGAGCGTGCACCAATAGCCCCCACCGCCGGTGTCCACAGCAGTCCCTTGACGGTGTACTCCCCAGTGAGCAACAGACAGCTCCAGCGATGATGTTGGGAGGAGAGCAAAGGAAATGACATTGGCGAACATTCGGGCATTATCCGCAGCCAATCTACCTTTAATAAAACCTGCTTGATAAGTTTTAACCAGTAAAGCCATAATATTCTCAAGACGGGAGGCAAGAATTTTTGCGAATATCTTACAATCATAATTGACTAATGATATAGGGCGATAATTTTTACAGAGGGAAGGGTCTTTATCAGGCTTGGGGATAACAACAATCATGGCTTCCATAAAGGAACCAGAGGCTTTAGATTCAGCAATAAAGGTACCAAAAGTTTGGAAATGAAAATGGAGGAAAAGGCGGAAACAAATTCAACAGAAAGGCCGTCGGGTCCAGGTGCTTTTGACTTCTTCAAAGATTTAATAGCATCGGATATCTCCTGTAAAGTAGCATATTTTTCCAATAAGTCGAATTCATCAGGTAAGGAAGGGGGAGTGGGGAGGCCAGAAAATAAGGTATCTAAGTTTTGGGGGGAGGGATTTGCATCATCAGAATATAGTGACTAGTAGTAATCATGAAATACAAAAGCAATGTCCTCATCCGATGATGCAAGGGTATTAGTGGTGTAATTTAGAATGGTTCCAATATTTTTACGTTCAGATTAAATTTTTAAGTAGTTGGCCAACATCTTACCAGCTTTATTTTAACCCCCATGATATTTAGATTTAATTTAAAGAGGAACATTACAAGCATCAATGGTAGCTAGTCTGTTAAGCTTAGATTTGGTCTTAATTAATTCATGAAGTGTTGAGGAGGATTTAGAGATAAAATATGTATGTTCCAAAAGTTTCAGCTGGGTTACTGCCGCTGATGTGGAGTGGAGGTACCTTTGGGACACCTGCCTTTGCTGAAATTCCTCACCGCACCCGCTCTGCGGGTGCCGCTTCGTCCAGCAACAGGAGGAACTGCTGACTTTGCGAGCTGGAGGCTCTGTGGGCGTGCAAGGCTGCAACATCTCTGAGACAGGGCAGGAACACCGCGCTGCAGGGACTCACTCTCCCAGGAGTCCCTGCTTGACCGCTACCACCTGGTCCGCGCCCCCTGTCTGCCCCACCCCCAGGACGTCATACGTCCTTTATATTTGAACCAGGCTACCGCCGCGTGGGCGCGCTCGGGACGAGCCAGGCGAAGCCCGGGCAAAGGGTGGGCCGTCTGTGGCCGTCAGAGGCCAGTGGAGGCCGGGCTGGGCCACCCGCCTAGATCCTTGGACCCCGCATGGAACATTGATCAGGTGACATTGATTCTGTTTGTATCAAACGGTGTAAATAATCCCCAATCGTTGGACATTGTTACTATCGTTTTGCCAAAGCTTATAATTCCCCAAGGGTAAACCATGCCCCGTTGTAAGGATATTGGGGGATCATTACCGCCTAAACCCTGTGGGGGAAGCATTACTGGTCCATTAGATGGCTTCTTCACCAGGGCAGTGGCTGCCCTGGAACGAGAAATAGCAATAACTGAGGAAAGGTTATCATCTGAATTCCTTAGCGCCAAAAGATCTTCTTTGGGCAACATCATGAGGAGCGTAACCCCCGAGAGGAGAGTCAGCCAACGCCTCATAGACCTAGGGTTACCAGAAACTAGCACTATTTCGGAAGACCAAAGCATCACTGCGCAGGGGAACAGTATACAGGATAGCACTACCCGTAACGATGACAGAACACAGGGTAACACACCCCCTACAAAGACCAAAGTTTGCCCCACTATAGAAATAATTTCCACCAGATGCAAACAAACGGGGAAAAGAAAACGGTGTAGGGCGGGAAGAAAGGCAAAGATCTCTAAGCTTACGGCCAAAAAGATTAACCCCCCAGGTGCACACAGCCAAACACAAGCTACCGTCCAGCCTAATAGCACCCAAGCCCCGCTTAACCTTAAGCACCATCCCCTGCCCAAAAGATTACCACTAACTGCTCAGGGAGGAGGTAGCTTGATTGTACAAATAGAACAGCTAGTAAAGTCGTTAACTCTCCCCCTCATAGAGAGACTTAGAGTGGTTAGTGCAAATTTAGAGAAGTTACAGCAAATCACTATAGACAATAACCACTTGCTTCAAGAGATAGTGGGTAGCAAAAGGTCTTCAGGCTTTGAGCAACACCCAAGCACAGGGAACGGTACCAAAAATTCATCCATATCCACCACCTGTCAACCCCCCACGGCGTCACTTAGCGGAAACTTGGATACGAGGGACATAAGAAGAGTGGACAAGAAGGGTAGCCCCAAAAACCCTGGTGGCCGCTGTAGCTTATCGGAGGCTCTTAAACCTCCCTTAGAAGAGGGCCCACAACCGGCTCGACAGCCCAACGGGCCCATACAGCCTAGCAGCAGAGCCCAAGGTCTGGGTAATCATTCCATTCTGCACTTGCCCCCCCAGAGTACCCCACTAGTAATAATATTGGGGAATGTTCCACCTTTGCCCTTGGGGGGGAGAGAGGACTTTTCTCAGATTAAAAACAAAGTCACCCACTGGTTAGCAAACAACACCGTAAGTGGCCAAACATAGGGTGCAACATAATTATGGCACATCGAGTAGCCTGGCTGGGGCGCACCAGGAAATGTAGAGAAGGGGACTGCATAGTAGTAAATTTTAACAGCACGGTACCTGTTGAAAAGATTTTGAAGGAGGCAGAGACATACACTGGTCAGAGGGGACAAGGCATAGAAATCTTACCTCTGGGATTTTTCTATGGGCCAGTGCAAGATCATGTTCGTCACAACAGAAACAGGACGCACCATAACATGCACAGAAAAGGAATAGATGGGTGGTACACAATACCTGTTTGGTCATTCAGGGGACAACCGAGGGGTGGTATAGAATCTATCTCACATATGGCGGTTACAAATAGATTTAACATCCTCTCAGGTCTTAACGAATGTGATTGACTGAGGGATCCCGTTGCCAACCCGTCTTCCTCCTTTGGCCCAGGTTTTCAGCCAGACTGTCCGGCATCACCAAGGGGTAGCACGGTATTAACCGCTGCCATCAGAATGGATAATATTGGTTCATCGGGCCGAACAGTAAAACTTGGGGACTGTGAGGATCATATAACTGGATTAACGCGGCTTGGCTCACCTGGCGTAAGCACTGGGGTGGACTTAGATGGCAACCCAGAATATAACATCCTGTCGGGGAACATAGCGGGGATTGCAAGTAAGATCTCAGACCCTTTATGGGTGCAGTCTGTAAAACACTACTCTATTATCTGTCTCCAGGAGACATGGGCAACCGACAGTAACATCGCACTCAAGGGCTATAAGTCATTTTGTGTACTGGCAACAAGCTCCAGAAGTGGGCGGGCTTCGGGCGCCTTGGTCATCTTTTTTTCCCTGGCACTAAGATGTAGTGTCAGGGCCCTCCCCTCAGCCGACAAAAACTTCCAGGCTATTATGTTGGAGAAAGAAGAGAACAGCATGTGCGTGATCAATTTTTATAATGCAAACAGCCAGGGTGAGGGCTGTAGGATCTCTGAATTGCACAACTTTATTACCCAATGTCGGGGAGCGCTCAGACGGAACCTGCTACTTGCTGGGGATTTTAACGCCCACTTATGTGGTGACCCATGTTACATACTGTAGCAGATATGGGTTGTCCCTTGTTTTCGGGACTCCATTTTGAACATACAACCCAGGGTAGTGCCATGAACCACCTACTAGATGAGCAAGACCTCCTGTTTTCCATGAACATCACCCCCCAGATGACAGTACAAAAAGAACCCACCTTTAAAGGAGAAAGTCACGGAACCTTATGACACTCCTATCTAGTTTTCGAATAGCCCCCTGTGCTTACAGTGACCACAACCCAGTTTGTGTTCTGTCAGGAGGGACCCTCATGAAAAAAACAAAAAAAGGTCAACACTGCAAGAGATAATGTGCTGCAACCCATTAATGGTGGGCGACGCATAAAATGGAACAAGGTGATACCGACCGAATTCCACGAAAAACTGATAAAGGACTGTGATAAGGACTTTCTAACCTGTCTCAGTTCTAACTCCGAGAGGGAAGGAGTCCTTACAGCCTTTGAGAACATTGCCCGAAACGTAGGAAAGATGCTGGAGGTACGGGGGGGTAAAACCATATCAGATAAACCTAAATGGTTCTGCCTCAACTGTTCAAAAGCAGCTAGAGATTTGAAAGAGGCCCTTAAAATACTTCCCCGAGATAAAGCTTTGATCAGCTTGCTTCGACTAACTTATAAAAAGGTGCTGACAAAAATGGAAGACCGAGCTGAAAACGTGGCATGGGAGGAACTTTTAAACCACTTGACCCTATCCAATAGCTCTAGATTTTTGTGTACAATTAACCAATCACCACTAGCACCATCAGGGACTACTGAAGTGGGGTCAAACATCACAGAGGGTGAGTGGGTGAACCACTTTTCTACCATTTTTGAGGATAAAAACGTACAACGAGCACCCTCACATGAGAGGCCTAAGCAGGACATTGTGGTATTCTCAGTAGGTGAACTGATGGAGGGAATAAGTAATCTCTCCAACAAAAAGGCCCCAGGCCCAGACGGCATCCCTCCTGACCTCAACAAATCAGACCCTACTTTTTGGGCCCCAATTCTCACCGCTGTGGGAAATGCTGCAGCAGAAAAGGCTTGCCCAGCCTCATGGGGTCTTTCAACAATAGTCCCCGTATTTAAAAAGGGAGACCGTAACTGCATTTTAAATTACAGGCCTATCTCCCTGTTAGACTCCATTGTAAAAGTACCTGAAGATGCTGTCCACTTGGGCAGAGGAGAAGGAGATCATCTCTGACATACAGTATGGGTTCCGTGCAGGACATTCCACCATGGCCCAGTGCCTCAATCTTTACCTAATCCTGGGTAAATACACCATCGCACGACCAGGAACTGTTTACATGGCCTTCATGGACCTTTCCTCGGCCTTTGACTGTGTCAACCGGTGAAAGTCGTGGCAGTCCATGGAGGCCATGGGGGTAGAGCAACACCTGGTGAATTTCCTAATGGACTTACACAGTGACACAAAGGCTAACGTCCGATATACCCGGGATCTCAAGGTCACTCGAAGTTTTAGAACTAGTCAGGAGGTCAGGCAAGGGTGCATCCTGGCCCCCTTTCTTTTTAACTTATATATTAACGACCTAGAAGACAAACTGGTTAAGACGGGGGCGGACTACCCATACGTGGGACGACAGGGTCTGCCTACTGTATGCCGACGATGCCGTCCTCTTAGCCCGCACCCCCAAAGGACTACAAACACTATTGGATGCCTTTTATGGATTTATGTTATCACGAGATTTACATATAAACAACACTAAATCCTATGTGTTGCAGGTGGGAAAGGCAGCTAGAAAACAGCATCCATTCAGGGTAAATGGAACTAGGGTGCCCTAATGCACCACCTTTTCTTACCTGGGGGTACTTTTAGACCAACAGTTGAACTGGGTTGCACTTCTGAACAGGAAAAGGGGAGAAGTAGCTAGGGCTAACGCTGCACTTTTTGACTTCGCAGCCAGAATGGGATATAGACCGGTGGCGGCAATGCTAAAGGTCTATCGCTCCAAGAGCACTGCGATAGCCACTTATGGGAGCGAACTATGGGAATACAGTAACCACGAGGGTCTCCAAGTCGCTGAAAATAAATTTTTAAAACAACTTCTGTCCGTCCCTCAGGGAACCCCGAATACATCAGTGCACGAAGAAACTGGCATGCCCTTCATCAGTGACACTTTGTCACTGCGTCCCCTTATGTTCTGGATGCAATGTTGGCTCAACAAACATCTTGGGCTAACACATAGCTTGCTAAAAGAAACCTTGAGCCTCGAACATATGTCCAAAATACCCTGGCTGCGATATCTTAGAGATAGTTTCGGCAAAGAGGGGCGACCAAACCTATTTGTAAACCCGTCAGGAATATCGAGGAAAGCTCTTGCACTTATAAAACAGTCATTTATTGCCCGCAAGAAATTGGACAGAGAGGAAAGGGACTTGTTGAAGCCCAGCGTGCGCCTTCATCTGATGTTAATACCCTCGCCTGTTGAGGAGCAGTACTTACTCTGGCCATTACCAGCATATGAGCACTTTCTTTTAATTAGGTTCAGGTTTAACTTGTTTCACCTTTTACTGGCAGTCCCTAGGGGGTGTCATAAGGGGATTGTGTTAGCATGCTGTGGCTGCGACAATCTGTCTCCACAGGATTTGCTTCACTTCATGTTCTATTGTAAATATTATGAATTCCCCAGGGCTTTTTATCTTAAACCTATTTTAAAAAGGATGAATTATGCACAAGCCCGTCCTGCGTTATTTTACCTACAAATGTTGAACCCAGAAAGTATACCTCATGTGGCTGTTTTTTTAAAATGTACTATGAAGTATAGGAAATGTTTGGATATGTAAAACTGTTAAGATTAAAACCCTGTGTCTTCTGCCCCCCTTTTGATCATCCAACAGCTGAACATTTATGTTACGAATAGCCGGTTTTTATAAATTGTAACTTGTCTTGAGTATTTTTATCTCAAAGTTTGGATTGCTAGTTTTATTGTCATGTGAACTTTTATGGTTTTTGTACAAAAAAAAACGAATAAAGTACTTCTGAATTGGAATGTATGTTCCAAAAGTTTCAGTTGTTTTAATAATGTTGCATATTTATTACGAGTAGTTTTCTTTTTTCTCGCAACATATGAAATAGTGAAAGCTCGAAAGGAGGCCTTAAAAACATCCCAATTGTTAGATGTAGAGGTGTCAGAAGGGTTATTAAATGTGAAAAATTCATTATTAAATTTAGTAGCTTCTGTAATGAAAGGAGTATCAGACAGTAAAAAAATGTTTAACTTCCATATACTAAATTTGGGGAAACTTAAGGAAAGATCCAAAACAGAGAGCACAGGTGCATGGTCAGAAATGAAAAGAGAAACAATCTCCGATGACAAAAGCGATGGGCGAAGGGATTTACTAATCAAAATATAATCAATCCTAGGACGAGTTTGGTGAACATTCGAAAAAAAGGTCAATTCAAGGGTATCAGTGTTACAAGTTTTCCAAGCATCATATAATGAACGAGAGGTAATGGCAGATTGAAAGGCTTTGTGGGGTTTATCCGGATTACATTTACATTTGAATTGTCTGTCAGAATAGGGGTCTAACCACTGATTAAAATCCCCAGCAACTACAATATTTGGACACTCAATAGAAGCAAGTAAAATCTTGATAGAATTCCAAAATTCAGGATCAGGTTTGACTGGGCCATAAATGTTCAATGGAACTAATTATTTAGTTTGTATAACAACTTTAGCCATTACCCATCGTCCATCAGTATCGTTGTGGGTAAACAAAATTTGCACATGTAATGCTTTATGAAACAAAATAGCAACACCTCCCTTATTATCAACTGAAGGAGAAAATACAACTTGACCCACCCATTGTCGCTTTAACTTGAGTGATTCAGTGTCATTACAATGCGTTTCCTGAATAAAGGAGACCTGAGCATTTAATTTGTATAAATGAGAGAGTACCTTTTGCCTTTTGACAGGGTATCCAAGACCACGAACATTCCACGTAACAAAAGTACATATAATGGAGGACTGGGAGGGTGGTACATGGAAGGAGATGACACATTGGAAGGAAACAGCTGAAAGGAGAAAAACACCATATATAAGGTAGGAATAAAAATACATCATAAGACAATAAACAGCACTAATGAACACATGCAACATATGAGATATAGCAAAAAGGGGGAACAACCACAAAAAGAATGAAAAAAGATGAAAAAGAAGGAAGCTTAGTAGAAAGAGGAGATAGATCAAGGAAAAAAATCCAGATCTAAGAGAAAACAGCAAAAATTGACGCATGGGCGCAACTGCACAAACGGGAGATAAAACGACTGAGAGGGAGATAAAAAGAATAGAATAATGAACAGCCATCATAGAAAAATATGGAACAGATACAAGAAATTTAGCCATGATGTGAGGAACCAGCAACAGAAAGATTTTGTAGAAACAACTTCAATTTAAAAGGATCATCAAAGGACTGCGTGGAGCCCGCATGCGTAATTTTACAAATGCAAGGATGAATAATACCATAACAAATGTTTAACTGTCTCATCTGTGGACGAAGAGCCAAACATTCATTTTTTCCATGCATTAGTAACGTTGGATAGATCCTGTGACAAATATAAGGTGTGACCAGACCATATGAGACAGTGTTTTGCTTTACCTGCTGAGAGGACACGCATGAGATCTGTAAGTTCCAAAAATAACATAATGATTCCTCGAGGTCGTGAAGCATTGGGCTTGAAGACGTCCAAGTCTATGAGCACCTTGAATATTTAATGAAGGTTCCGGAGGAAGTCCTAAAAGTTCTGATAGAAATTTCTTTAGGAAAAGACGCATATCTGGTCCCTCAAGATTTTCTGGTAGGCCAAAAGGCGAAGATTATTGCGTCTATTGCGATTTTCAAGGTCTTCGGTATGTAGCTTGAGACAATGGATTTCTTGCTCCAAAACTGGAATCTTTGTAGAGACATCATGTAAGTCACTCACAGGTTGTTCCATATCAAGAACCTTAGCTTCCATAGTAATCCATCTATCCTCTATTTGCTCAAGTTTCTCATTTGTCGTGGACATAAAAGCTTTTAACCCCCACACTTCATCCAAAATGATATCAAGAACGGGGTTTTGAGATGATAAGATGGGAGAAGGAGGATCATTTTTAACTCTCTTGGGCTTAGTAACAGAAGATGAGGCGTTAACTGAAATGGGAGATTCACTGGCCATCTTGGAATATCGTGGAGAGTGAGACTGAATTTTTAGTGAGGATTTCAGTCTGCCCATATGCACCACAAAAATACAGCACAAGCAATGAGGGTCCAGAAATAGCAGAAAAAATAATTATTTCTCCTCACGTCTGCACTCCAGCATATGCGAAAGAAGGTAAAATCCTGGTATGCATTTAGTAAATCAAATGCCTGTGTAAAATTGCAAGTTGGAAGGTGTATCACATATGAAAGAAAAACAATTATATCATTTGTGCAGGAAAAAAAAAGAGGTCAACAAGTCACACATGAAGGTAATAGCCACATCATGAAAAGGCTCCATTCAAATGATGGGGAAACCAGAACTGTTGCTCAGAAAATACATAAACGCAGTAAAATAAGCATCTGCGTACATGTTGCAATATGCTAAGGAGAGCCTTACATATTGAAATTTGCCAAAAGGTTATAATGTTGTTGTGGCAAGACTCATAATTGAGGAGGCAAGCAGCAAGAATTGAGGTGAAAGGCAAAAATAACGTTGCCACGCGTTAAATATGTAAAAACGCCGGTTTACCTGAAGAAAATCAAGCGAGTGGCGGCTGAAACAAAATGGCGGCCGCTCGCATTAGGAGATGAGGAGAGATTTATTTCACTGCTGCTGGCCCGCAGGAAGAGCAAAATGTTGCCAAAACGGCTCCAAAAGCCGCTCTGACCCCTCACGGATCCAGGTCCTCCATCCGTTCATAGTGACGAGCTGAAGGACGGCTGATATCTGGTTAAAGGCTCCGCGTCCAAGCGGAGCTCAAGACGGAGCCACCATCTCGATGCGTCATGAGACCGGCATAGGATTCCTCTGACTGATAATTTTTCTCACTCTGATTCACATTTCTGTGGTCTCAATACAGATAGCTCCAGGTGTCTGTTGCAGACAGCATTGGGTCCTCATTGCCAATCCTTGTTCAAAATTAGATGGCTTTTGTGTGAAACTCACTTGCCTTGCTCTTTTACGTAGTTTTCCTCTCTATTCTTTGTTTGCCTTGCCAACAGAAGCTTTTTGGTTTTTTTTGTCAGTAGATTTGTCATTCCTCCTGCTCAAAACAGCCGGCAAGATTTTCTCAGCTAATCCTATGTCTAATACAGTCTACAAGACCTCATATGCAATTGAAGGTGCATGTGTGAGGACTATGTTAGGAATGGTTTCTGTTCCTGTATGAACCAGACTTATTCATTATTTTCATCAACTGGTTTGGTTTTCAGTTTCCCTGAGCTAGTAAAAATATTGGTTATTAAAACAGTCCTAGTGAACACACTAACGTCCTGTTAGAAAATTGAGGGCAGCAGCGAATGTTTGTTTCCATTTCCCAAGTAGCAGCCTAAGCTTACATCAGAAACATGCAACAGATAAAAGACAGCATTTCAGAGAATTTTTCTGCACATTAATAATAAATGCAGTATGGCCATCAATGTGCATACTTCGTACACAGAGCAACACCTGCAGTCAAGATTAACTTAAGTTACAACCCATGACGTGCGGTCATGAGACAGCTTTGAAATGGTCCACCTCACCCTCTAACATCTGTTTCTGTGATGTGCATATCAACAACCTGGGGAAGTGTCTGCAGGGAAGGGGTAAATCTTAAGCAGGATTGATGGTGTGCGGTAAGTCTAATGGAGAAAGTTAAATTACGCAAGTTGTTTTAAATACTAAGAGAAAAAGATTTTGAAACACAGTAGTTTGGGGCTCTACAATGGACGTCATTAAGGGGGTGACCAGGGATCACAGAGACTTACAGTGGCAGATGTTATAAATCATGAAAATATTTTTAAATGTATGTAGTGTGCGGGCATGAATGTGTATGAGTGAAAGTGAGTGAACGTCAGTAACAGGTAGTGAATGAGAGTCAGCGACACATAATGAGTGAGAATAAGTGATATGCAGTGTCAGTGCACTTGAGTTAGTCAGAATGAGTGACAATAAGAGTGAGGGCAGATGAGTGAGAAAGCATGAGGGAAGGAGAGTTGGAGTGAATGTGAGTGGGTGTGAATGTAGGAGAGAGAATGAGTGAGGGTGTATGAAAATGACAGAGTTAGTGCAAGTGAGTATGAGTAAGCATGATTGAGTAGGAGTAAGAATGAGAGTGAGTTAAAGTGAGTGCCAGATAGTGAGTGAGAAGAAATTAATGTTAGTGAGACTGAATGATGATATGTGAATGAGAACGAGTGTGAGTGAGTGCATGCAAGTGAGTGTGAGTGAGAATGTGATGTTATGTGTGCTGGTCTGCCATTGACCCCAACATACTGAGGGTAATTCATGGCTTATAGAGGCACCCATGGAAAAATTCTGCCGCGTTCACAGTGGAGGCAATTGTTAGTAAGCACTTGTGAAAAATACTGGTACTTCCATTGTAGGTTTTGGGATAATGGGCCCTCATGAAAATATACTGGAACACTTCATGAAATTGTTTGTATAAGGGGCACCCATGGCAAAATGCTGGCACTATCTCATTGGAGATACGTCTTGGTATAACAGAGGAAAACCATGGCATATTTGGGGGGCTCAACCGTGACAAAGTCCTGCCCTGATGTACAATAGGTAATTTGACATAAGGGTCACGTAAGGTATATTATGACATTGATTGCAAAAATCTGACAGTGGGATGTTTTTGGTATTATTTGACATAAGTAGGCACAAATTGCATATGAGCGGCTACCCTGTCAAACTAAGGGCTCTGGCACAATCGATTGTTGATTTTTGACCTACCGGAGCATTCATAGCACATTCTGAAAACAAAAGGGTGAACCCTTCAAGAGCGGCAGGTTTCATTGGCTTGGCGCAAAGGACTTGCATGTGAATGAGTGCCCTTTCAGAATCTTTGAGTTCTTAGCAGATTTATGTGAAAAACTTTTTAATACACTATTTGCTCCCATCTGTAAAAAGAATTCTCAGTGGGAGAATCCAGCTCGAATCCACCGGGCAGTGGTTTGGTTCACTAGAGGGTAAGTATTACATCCCACAACTTTCAAAGGTCATGTCACCACCCTAATATAGGTGGTTTCTAAAATGGGCATTTGTCTGTGTTGTGTTACACTAATCATGCAGTCTCTAAATGCTGTAAGTGGTAGCATCCATTTTTCATAAACTAGCTGAGCAAAAGACACAGCTGATCAAAGACGAATCTGTTTAAAACATGTATCAGGAAGGACTATCTGTCTCACTTGTGCAGAGGGGGACTGCAGTAGTGAAATGAATAAAAAGCAGCAACTTGAACACGATAAAAATGAGTTAACCCTAATCCAAGATTGGCGCTTTAATCGCATTCATGTCAATCTCCCAACAAAATGAGCCCCTTCTTTGATAGCTACTTTGAGACCTGCAGCTAAACAGAAGGTGCCTGGGAGACTCTTGTAATTTTCTTTATGTATCCACACACTGTTTTGCAACTCCTGCGGGATCCGAAGGCTTCTGTCTCTCCTGTTAATGGTAGTCGAGAGACACTACCCCTGGCCGTACATTTGGAGTTTGCTGCTGGGGTAAGAAGAAACGCTGACGTGAAGCAATGAGGGTTACTGGCAGGAGAGCATGCGATATATTGATAGCTTCATCAGTTTGCATATTTAATACTATTTAAAATTCAGCATGTGTATTTGTTATTAATATTAAGCTTTAACAGGCCTTTTGAGAATTAAATCGCATACTCCTGCTTAATGTGTAAAAATGCTTTGGGTGTCTCTGAACAAAATTGCCTTTTTATAATGGCTGCTTTGAGTCCAGCTGCCATGGGCATTTTGTCTGCGATGTCCATTGCAGTCTCTGTTTTAAGACTCTCTGTGCTAATCTGTGTTCCTCTGGTAGGAGTTTGATGTGCCAGTACCACTCCACCCCATCTTACAGGGCTTGCCTCTCCTTGGGAAAGAGGAGCTCAGCTCCTGACATGCTGGGAGTAGAGCGGTACAAAAGGGGGTGGTGATGGACGGAGCATCTGAACCAATCAAATACTCACACCCAGTCAAAAGATCTGGGTTTAATCCATCACCGTTCTTTAGCCCACTCTGCCACCCCAGTTCAGACATGGCTATATGCAAATCAGTCTGACCCTGTGCCTCATGGGAACAATCCAGCCCGAACTGCCAAGCCATGCCTTCCCTGGACCGGAAACAAGCTTCCGAGGACTGGTTTCTGGCATTACAGCCGTCTTCAGCCCGGCTTGCTTGAATCCAGTGGCAAAGTGAGCAAGTAACTCACGTCTGAGCATACCCTGCCACACTTATGGCGGCCCAAAGCAGTACAAAAGGGGGTGGTGATGGACGGAGCATCTGAAGCTGATTTGCATATAGCCAGTGTCTAACCCAGGGTGGTGTGGAGTGCAAAAAAACGATGGATTTAGGCCCAGATCCTTGTACTGGGGTGAATGTATGACATTGTTCTACATTCTGTCCATCAACTGTGTTTTTTGCAATTTTCACTCGAGTGGGCTGGGTATGCTCAGACGTGAGTCCCAGGCTCTGCACACCACTGGAGTCAAGCTATCCAGGCTGCTGAAGGCTGATAGCCAGTCACCGGTCCTTGGATGCTTGATTCCGGTCTGGGAAAGACATGGCTTGGTAGTTCGGACTGGACTGTTCCCATGAGGCACAGGGTCAGAGCTGATTTGCATATAGCCAGTGTCTAACCCAGGGTGGTGTGGAATGCAAAAAAACGATGGATTTAGGCCCAGATCCTTGTACTGGGGTGAATGTATGACATTGTTCTACATTCTGTCCATCAACTGTGTTTTTTGCAATTTTCACCCCGAGTGGGCTGGGTATGCTCAGACGTGAGTCCCAGGCTCTCCACACCACTGGAGTCAAGCTATCCAGGCTGATGAAGGCTGATAGCCAGAAACCGTTCCTTGGATGCTTGATTCCGGTCTGGGAAAGACATGGCTTGGTAGTTCGGACTGGACTGTTCCCATGAGGCACAGGGTCAGAGCTGATTTGCATATAGCCAGTGTCTAACCCACGGTGGTGTGGAGTGCAAAAAAACGATGGATTTAGGCCCAGATCCTTGTACTGGGGTGAATGGATGACATTGTTCTACATACTGTCCATCAACTGTGTTTTCTGCAATTTTCACCCCGAGTGGGCTGGGTATGCTCAGACGTGAGTCCCAGGCTCTCCACACCACTGGAGTCAAGCTATCCAGGCTGATGAAGGCTGATAGCCAGAAACCGGTCCTTGGATGCTTGATTCCGGTCTGGGAAAGACATGGCTTGGTAGTTCGGACTGGACTGTTCCCATGAGGCACAGGGTCAGAGCTGATTTGCATATAGCCAGTGTCTAACCCAGGGTGGTGTGGAGTGCAAAAAAACGATGGATTTAGGCCCAGATCCTTGTACTGGGGTGAATGTATGACATTGTTCTACATTCTGTCCATCAACTGTGTTATTTGCAATTTTCACCCTGAGTGGGCTGGGTATGCTCAGACGTGAGTCCCAGGCTCTCCACACCACTGGAGTCAAGCTATCCAGGCTGATGAAGGCTGATAGCCAGAAACCGGTCCTTGGATGCTTGATTCCGGTCTGGGAAAGACATGGCTTGGTAGTTCGGACTGGACTGTTCCCATGAGGCACAGGGTCAGAGCTGATTTGAATATAGCCAGTGTCTAACCCAGGGTGGTGTGGAGTGCAAAAAAACTATGGATTTAGGCCCAGATCCTTGTACTGGGGTGAATGTATGACATTGTTCTACATTCTATCCATCAACTGTGTTTTTTGCAATGCTGGGAGTAGAGGGCAGCCCAGAACAGCAGCATAAAGGGGACCACGCAAACCCTGCTAATGAGGGAGGGGCAGACAGTTAGTGATGCTCGAGGACAGGAGTAATGTGTTCTAAAATCTTACTTCTCCCACCAGTTTGAAGAACGAGGCTCAGCCTCACGCCTGTCAGTAGGGCAGCAAACAGGAATGCTAGGACAACAAGGGAATTCAACAGGTAGCTGGACCCACGAGCATTGCAGCCAGGAGGCTCCAAGTTGTATGTGATACCTTATACAGATCCTGGCTGTCTGACCTGTCGTACTTCACTTGCTGATGTTTTAGGTCAGTGCCATTTGTGGATATAAGAAAACTGCCATTCCTGTATTGGCAAGTGATGCTGGCTAAAATCCACGTGCAGCTGACAGTGTGATAGTTAAGATGGATCAGTTTGGCAGAGAGCTGGAATGCAAGAACAATACAGTACAACAGGCAAATAATTGGACAGCCTACTTTGCATTTTGATATTGAGGCAGGACAATAAACCTGACAGGGCTAAATACAAGGCATGTAAGTGGAGGTGCTATGGAAAGTTTGCAGTAATGTTCCTTTAACATTATTCAAATAATTCAGCAGACAATGTGCGTATTTGGGAGAAAACCAGTGTCCCTTCCATGACAAAAAGTGGACCCAGGCCTTGGAATACCTGAAAAAGGTCTCCAGAAATGCACGGTTTAAAAACATACAGTTCAATATCCTGCACCGTGCATACCTCACACCAGATAAACTGCACCGTTATTGTCCGGATACACAATTCACATGCCCCGATGCCTGACACTAGAGGCAAACTTTAGACACATGTTTGGGATTGCCCATCCATACAACGATATGGTACATCACACACTTCAAACAACAATAAACCTGCTACACATTACCACATGGGAGGCATGCGCCTTAGGGGTTTACCGGAAAAAGAAGTCTGAAAAACTGCAATGGCGATACGCGTCCCTAGCCATCCTCCTGGCGAAAAGAAACATAGCCATGCACTGGAGGGCCCTTACAGGACCCCCAGAGGCAGCTTGGGTAGGAGCAGTAAACAAATGGGGAGCAGCGGAGTAGGAGACTTTAAAAGAGGAAGAAGTGAAAGGCACAAGCAAACACCCAATCTCTATGGAGTGGGCGCAAATATTAATACAATTCAAACAAGAGACGACAGCAGGAGAGACACCGGAGATGACACAACCCCCGCCCTATGACCCTTCCCAATTCCCAGGTCACAAGCCTCAATACCGGCCGAGTGATGCCCCCAATGAAAGGATAGAATAGGTTGGACAGTTAGTACCACCGAGACTGTCGTCTGCCCCCATGGCGATCTTTCCTCCCCCCGGGTTACACTGGACCCGCCCCTCAGACCAGTAACCGGCTCACGCACCACCCGCCGCAGCCACTCATCCATGCCCGCCCCTCGCACTCTCCCTCCTCTCCCTCTCTAGGAAGCGTTTCTTCCCACGGTTTCCAGTTAAGTTCCCATCGGCGGTTCAGAAGTCGACTTATTCATAGAGCGCTAATAATTGGACACATTGCAAGGGGTAGCATAAACAGTCAGAGGAGAGAAACCTACACCTGTCCTCACCACCATAGAGCCCAAGGGACGAGACACAACAGGATACATCAGCATATAGCGAGAAAACCCAGTAATAGATCTATGAGAGATAATGTGTAACCATACTTGGAGGAATAGAACTTGAATGAAAATGATGTTCTCTAACTATCGCTGATGTGTAACAATTGCATATGTGATGATTGAACTGTGATCAGTCTTATATCCCACATGGGAATCTAAAATGTGAAACTCTAATAAAAAGATTTAAACAAAAAACAATGCGTCATGTTGCGCCATATGTACAAGGTGACGCAACCCGGCGCCACAATATACCTACATCAGGTATAATGTATGCAGGGTGGGCGTTCCCCTGCAAGAAAGCCTTGTAGAAGTGGCGCAGTGAAATCTATCAGATTTCAC
The DNA here is from genome assembly GCF_964261635.1 of Lissotriton helveticus. Taxonomy (NCBI): domain Eukaryota; kingdom Metazoa; phylum Chordata; class Amphibia; order Caudata; family Salamandridae; genus Lissotriton; species Lissotriton helveticus. The sequence goes on from NC_136069.1 coordinate 1,137,187,893, forward strand.
TGCACCACTTCTAGGACGCGACTGTTGGACTTGGCCCTTTTGGCAGGTTCAGCCCTAAACGTTTTGCTTTTATATGTGACCTGGTGTTAATTGTTTTTGGCTTCTGCACACTTTAACACTGTGTCCCAGTGTAAAGTGCGCGCTCAGTCTGAGTGCGTGTGGTGAGATTGGCCTGCCCTCCCATAGGAATGCATGGGGGATATGTGTGTCCATGGTAGTTCCTGATGTGTGGGGAGTGCAGGGGCGAGTTTGGTATGTGCAAACTCGTGAGATTAAATGCTGCGCGACGGTGTGCGCAAATTTAATGTGTCTAGTGAAGAAGTGCCACTTCTAGAAGTTGGCATGTCTGTGTAGTAAATGCGAATTGACTGTCTGGCTTTTGATTGGCTGGAGCTGGCTGGTGTGCCTGGCTCCAGGAGTCAAGATGGGTCTGCCCCGTTGGTGAATGGAGGGATCTGCATGTTGATGGGAGGGAGGAGTGCACCTGGGACCTGAATAGGGCTGGGCCTTACCTACACAATGCTGGCTCCCCCCTGTGGTGCGACTGATGTCCCTAGCCTATCCTGTGAACAAGGAAAGGGTCTGAGCACAACAAAGTGCTCCAGGACCAGCTGCGTCTGGTTTTCCCCCTACCCTGCACCCTCCAGACAAAGGAAATATATGTATAAAAGGGGCAGTGACCCCATGTAAAATGTTCTCTCTGTGACCTAACTTGAGGGGGGCCTGCTGCTGCTGCTGGGCGCCAGGAGGACCGCCACTGGGGACTGCCTCCCTGCTGGAGGGTCCTGTGAGCTGGCCCCTGGGCCAAGCCTTTGCCCCCCTGCATTCCTAAACAGCTTTTTACTGGACTTTGTTTCCTCTAGCGCCTGGGGAGCGTTTTATTTTTTATCTTCTGAGGAGCGTTTTTGTTTCCCAGTTCTTAAGGAGCGCTTTGCTCCGAGAAGAAGCGGAGCGTGTGAGACGTTTGCAGCGCTGAGCTGCCTTTCATCCTGAGGGATTCCCTCCATGCTTGATACCCCTGTGCTGTGCTCCTTTAACGGGTGCCACCCCGCTTGGTTAACTGCTTTGGCGGTGCGGGTGCCCACTCCGCAGTGCTTGGCGCCGTAGGTGTTTACTCACGAGTCGGTGCCCACCCGGCTGTTGTCCTTGTCGAGCGGGTGCCTACCCCGCATATTTGCCAGAGAGGGAGTGTTTGGCATCAGCGAGGCTCACCTAAGTGAAGGGAGAGCCCCGCAACCTAGGAAGACTGCAAGCGAAGGGGGCTCGCGCCACATTGTCGGTGCCTTCTCCCGCCGCGCTTGAGGAAGAGGAGCACCCCTGAACCAACCCGGTGAGTGAAGCAGGGCTGGGGGGAGCACTGTGTAGTCCGCTAAGGGTGCCGGATCGAGGCACAGTGCTATTCTCACCTCCGAGCGGCCCCGTCTTGCAGCGGGCCGCTCCAACGCTTTGGCCATTATTTATAGCGCCCAGATGGCTCCATCATGGGCATATTTACTTTAATGGGCCCTAGCTGTTAAGAGGGCCAGAGGGGCCCATACTGTATCAGGGGGCACATGGCTGATAGAAGTCCCAAGGAGGACTTGGGGGACCATGTCTGCCTAAAAATTCCCAGTGGGGACACCTAAAAGCCCCAGCAAGGCCCGGAGGCACAGTGGTGCCCGATCTTGGTTATTTGATTTCCTCAGCTGCCCTGCAGGGGCGCAGGCAGCTGCAACATTGGGGGACCCTTGATTTTCTACTAGTGTCCCAGAGAGGGCCTCAGAAGTCACGCTGGTGCCAGGCTCAGTTTCCCCAGCTGCCCAGCACTTAGTGGGCAGCTGCCATGTTTAGGCTGCTCTTTTCCCTTGTTGCTTTCGCTGCGTGCGCAGCCAGCCCTGACATTCTGGACTAAGGGCATTTGAGCCCCAGTGGAAGGCCAGTTGGCCTGGGGTCAGGATCCTATGTGATTTTGGAGCAAGGTGATAATTGCCTAATGTGGTTATGTTGGTAATTACATAGTTCTTACTAATGTGATTTGTGCTTAATGTGCCATGCCTTTATGCCTGTGATACCTCTAAATGTGCTTACATGATTAGGAGGTTGTTTTGGCTAGTAGATTTTATACTAGTGAGTTTGTTTTCCTGCGTGATCTATGCCTATGGTGATTAGTATTGCGCAGTGTGTACCTACCTTTTACCAGTGGTTACTGTCTGTGTCCTACAATTGTTATTTCATGCTACAAGTGTTCTATGTTCTACTAAGTGCTATTTCTACTAAGTGCTGATTCTGACAGTGGCCCACGTGGCCCTGTCCTGTGTAAATAATCCCCTGTAAATACTGCCCAGTGCCAGTTGACACAGTGTATCTGTGTGATTATGATCTAATGTGTTTATGGTCATACAAAGGCTGTTTATTTATATATAACCTTGTGTGGAGTTCCCTTTTGTGGTATGCCTAGTGTGTTACTGCTGTGTGCGTGTTGCGCAAACGCTTTACACATTGCCTCCGGGATAAGCCTTACTGCTCGTGTCACGCTACCAAAGGGGTGACCAGGGGTTATCTTGGCGTGTAACTCCCTTGCCCTGACTAGAGTGGTGGTTTCTGCCAGGCTTTGGCGCAAGCCTTAGTCGACCAGAAATCCCATTTCTAACAGCCACTGCCTCAAATCCTTACGCCTGTCTCATAGCAGGCATAAGGATGACGGAGTGCTATAATCTAAGCCCTCCCCCTGCATTGCTGGAGTTGCGTCATGCTTCCGACACAACTCTAGCAATGCGTCAGTTTTCCGCCAACAGATACGGCTGTAATACTGACATATCTGTCATTCCTTTGGACATCATGTGTCATACAGTAAATAATATGATGCATCCATCATGTCGCAAGGAGGGCACAGTGAAAACTGTTGCATTGCTGCTTTCACACAGCTATGCAACAGTTTTTATAAACAAAGCCCACAGTCTCTGGGTTCTTTTTTTAAAATCTCTGACTTTCCTCTTCTAAAATGTTGGCATGTATGACTATGGGTCCTAAAACTTGAATCCAAGAACCCCTTTATGCCACCCAGAATAATGAGACAGAGCAGCCAAGGTTCGTTCAGGGAGGAGCTGTGTTCAACAAACTCAGAATGCCACTCCTATAACACTGAATTAACAAATTCCCAGTTTGTGCCAGTATCTTCGAAAAGAAAAAGTTATCCAGTGCACACCAGCCGCATCTCCTCCGCTATGGTGGGGAGGGTCGTCCCCCTTGCTTGAGTGCCAGGCAGCAGACAGAAATGGAAAAATAAAATGATAATAAAACCATGTTATTATCATTTGATTTTTCTTTCTGCTGCAGGCAGCCAAGTCTGGACGGGGCCATGAGGATTTCAGGAGTCGTGCACACTGTAAAGTGAGCATGAGGGTTTGGCCGGCTGTTTAATGCTGTCCAAACCCTCATGCGCACTTTGATCTCTCTCAACCCTAGCTGTGTTGTACACTGGGTGGAGTAGAGGAACAGGCTCCTAGGTCCTGAGCGAGCATTTAACAAGCCAGCTCAGGCGAATCACGGCGCTGCTGTCATGAGAGCAGTCTTGATTGGCATATAGGAGCCTGTGAAGTACAGAGACCCCGAGGAGAATAATACCGAGATGGCGGCTGGAAGCGCAGCAGAAAGTAAGTGTTTTTAAATGTATTTATTATATTCAGTGAGCTGAATTAGCCTTCCCATGGGTTCTATTCAAAACTTTTAATTACAAAGTATATTCAAATAATATTAAAATGCACACAACCTATATATAAATATTAAGGGGCTTTTTTACAAGTCTCTTGCACCGTTTTAGTGACGCACCGGCGGTGCATTCTGATGCATCATATTCACAAGGACACATAAAGCCAGCCTGCATGGCTTTTTGTGTCCTTGTAAATATGGCCCCATTACACGTGAAAGGGGCATGTGACGGGTGTTGCTGTGGGGTTTCAAATTGTTTATGGGCAGGAAGGTACACCTTCCTGTACATAAACAATCCTTCCCTTCAACTCAGGCACCCTCACACTATTTTTGCTGGATGCCTATGTTGGCACAAGGCAACAAATTATGCGACAGCTCAGGGGAAAGCAAAGGGATCAATCATATCTTGCTAGATATGACAGAACCCTGTGCTTCGGAATTAACGCAGCGCGGCAAAATGGCTTGTGGCACTGTGCTGCGTTAATTCCCTGTAGATGAGGCCCTAAGTCTCCTACTTGGTGGCCAAGACCTGGAACGAACTCCCCCTCCGCATCCGACGATGTCAGACACTGCACCAATTTAGAAAGCACCTCAAGACCTGGCTCTTCGAAGGACCTACTGAGCTGCTCGTAGCCCCCCTCGTGCCTTGAGACCCTCACGGGTGAATAGTGTGCTTTAAAACCCCTGATAGATTAATTGATAAGCATCTAAAATGGTAAACGTATTGCTGCTCTGGCCTTTAAAGGACCTATGGCATACTGTTTGTAACTTGACTGATCTCGTTATGTCACTGATCAGTAGCACTTATGTTCAATACACAGGACAATTCTATGTCAGACGGTACAAAACGTGCCCTACAATTGCACCAAATCCGTGGTTTGACTTGTACAAATCTTTCTAGGTGTGGCAAAACTGACGCAAGTGTTTTGTTAAGCACTTACTATTTTCGTATTAAAGCTATATTACCCATGCTAACCAGGACACACTCAAATACATGCCCTCTGCTACAAGTTGGCTCTGAACCTCAGAAGTTGGTAAGCATTCATTTACAGTGACAGGCATATATATATATATATATATATATATATATATATATATATATATATATATATATATATATATATATATATATATATATATATATATATATTCACTGAAAAAACCATAGGTTATAGACCATATATAGTTAGGAATTAGCATTTACAAAACCTTGAAAATTCACTGAAAAAAACATAGGTTATAGACCATATATAGTTAGGAATTAGCATTTACAAAACCTTATTTTACTCACACAAAACCATTGAAATTCCATATATAGTTAGTTGCACTAACTATATATCTCGCACCCGCAATCCACTGCTGATGATGTCACATATTACATCATTCATGACATGGTCAGTGACATCACTGATGACATCACTGATGGCATCTCAAATGACATCACTGATGACATCACTGATGACATCTCAAATGACATCATCTAGTGTCTGTGTGTTTTTGTAAAGTTTAAATATGTTTTACATATTGAAGAATGAGTGGATGTATGGAAGACTGAGTGTGTGTGTGGCTGGCTGGGAGGTGTGTGACTCTGTGCATATCAATGTGTACTTGTATCAGTGATTGTATAAGAGAGTAAGTATGTGTTAGTATATGTGTGAAAAAGTATGGTGTTCTGTGTTTAACTGTATAGATGAGGAAATCGAAGTGTGATTGATTCTTCACAGGACTGACTAGGTGTATGAGTGCATATGATAGTGTTGTAATAATGAGTGACTGTATGTATGAGTGATTGTATGGGTGAATGAGTGAATGTGTGTGTAGACGTAGGAATCAGTGAGTGCGTATGTAGTAACTGGTATTGGTGTGTCATGATGTCATCAGTGATGTCATTTGAGATGTCATCAGTGATGTCATTTGAGGTGTCATCAGTGATGTCATCAGTGATGTCACTGAAGTATGGTGTTCTGTGTTTAACTGTATAGATGAGGAAATGGAAGTGTGATTGATTCTTTACAGGACTGACTAGGTGTGTGAGTAACTCCATGGATGAGTGGCAGTGTGTGAGTGTCTGCATAGGTGTATGAGTGCATATGATAGTGTTGTAATAATGAGTGACTGTATGTATGAGTGATTGTATGGGTGAATGAGTGAATGTGTGTGTAGACGTAGGAATCAGTGAGTGCGTATGTAGTAACTGGTATTGGTGTGTCATGATGTCATCAGTGATGTCATTTGAGATGTCATCAGTGATGTCATCAGTGATGTCATTTGAGATGTCATCAGTGATGTCATCAGTGATGTCACTGACCATGTCATGAATGATGTAATATGTGACATCATCAGCAGTGGATTGCGGGTGCGAGATATATAGTTAGTGCAACTAACTATATATGGAATTTCAATGGTTTTGTGTGAGTAAAATAAGGTTTTGTAAATGCTAATTCCTAACTATATATGGTCTATAACCTATGGTTTTTTCAGTGAATGTTCAAGGTTTTGTAAATGCTAATTCCTAACTATATATGGTCTATAACCTATGGTTTTTTCAGTGAATTTCATTGGTTTTTTAACAGCTAATATCTGTAGCTGTAAAATGTATTCTTCTTTAAATCCAAAAATATATTTTATATGTTTATGAATAATTTTTTTTTTAAATATTTTTTTTTCTTCGTTCCCGCTTCGCGAATCGGGAAGCTTCCCGTTAGCTGACCTTGATGCCGCGAAATAGACCGCGAGCCGGTAAACGTTTCTTTACCGCAACTGCCGCGTTAGAAAACAACATCGTGACGCCTCCCGTCCGCATGACGTTTCACGTTGTCGCGTGATACGTCATATGACGTGCTACGTTAGCGAACTGGTACGCGAAGCGAGTCGCAAAGCGCAGGTTTCTAGAAGCAAACCGGGAGGCCCTGCAAAGCGCTTAACGTAAACACAGCAGGTCATGTGACTTGGTAATAACACTTTTCATTGGTTCATTTCACTTTTGGTTTCCTAATGATGTAAGACTAGGTCATATAATCTAAAATGAACACTTTTCATTGGTTGAGAACTCTTGTTTTTCCCAAATGATGAAAATCCCTCCTTCTTTCCTCACTCTGACTTTCATCATTGTGAGAGAAAGACCCTTTGTGATCACTGAGCAATGGCTTCTTTAGTAGCTTCAGCTGGTGCTTCCCCACCACCTCCACCACATCCAAGGAAGAGTGGACCACCTGCTCAAGTTATAATTCAACAAGAAGAGGAAGAAGAGGAACAGGACGACGAGCACGAAGAGAGGCAGTTTTTGCCTGAGGAGCCCAGGACGTCTCACCGGAAAGAAAACTTCATTTGGCAATTTTTTTAAATTCCCAAAGGTCAGAAAAAAGTAAATGCAAGATACGTAACTTGCCTTATATGTCAAGATAGACTGTCCAGAGGAACCGAGAAAAAATACAGTTTCGGAAACTACACAATGCATCGCCATATGACTAGGTGGCATCCTAACAACTACAGTGCTGCACAGTTTCGGAACGACCTAGATAATCTCCCTATTATGGCCAGAAGATCTGTTGTACCGGAAGTAACGGGACCAGAGGGCAGGGAGATGGTGCCAAATATACAAATGAGATTTGGTGAAGTAAAACACATCTGCGTATTTTGCGATGGATTCATTTGCTACGGAGAAAGAAGCATCACTCTGATCAACAGAGCTATTGACTATCATATGCAAGTTTGTACGAAACGCCCAAAATAATAAATACTTTTTTTTTGTTTTGTTGCTCCTGTTGAGCCCTTTACAATGAATTGTTTTCATTGCCCCCTCCAAGAAAACCCCAAAAAAATATAAAACTGTTCAGAAAAATTCAAAAAAAGTAAAAAAATGTTCCGAAAAATAATAAAAAAAATATAAAACAACAAAAACAATAAAAAAAAAAGTTCTTTTCAGAACTACCTCCCCGTTATTAAAAAATTGGTACAATATTTGGAACTGTGCCAACCTCTATTTCTCTTAGTTCGCTTCCCAGTTCGCTCGCCGGTACGCGAACCGGAAGCGAACCAAAAACAGTAAGTATAAGGGAAGGAAACAGACACTTATGTTAAAAGAAAGACAGCTATAGGGGAGTAAACTAGAGATACTATTACCCGTAATCCACTGCTGATGATGTCACATATTACATCATTCATGACATGCTCAGTGACATCATCAGCAGAGGATTGCGGGTTTTTTGGCAACGTGCCTTATCCACGGTTTAATAACGCTGCCTTTTGCTTTATATAAGTTTTCAAATTGTATGAAATATATACCAATAGGTCGTTATGAACCTTTAGGTAGTGCTTTTCTTCATGAGGTCTGGTCACTTCCATACACATACAGATGTTTCAAAGATGATCAAGAAGTTTATCTGAATGGAGAGGAATGCACTGAGACGCCAGATCATTCACTAATGTGTAGGCACATACAGTTACACGGTTCATGCAACAAACACCGACCAAATATGGCTTGCGTGTTGCAAGGCACGCCAGTTCCTGCTATCATCCCCACGTTCAAGTTGTTGGAAAATGGTAGTTATTTGATGCTCAATAATGAAGATTGTTCTGGGTTAATTAAAAGTATTCCTTTTATCGTAACAGTAAGTGAACGGGTTATTTGCTGCAGAAATGTTCTATTTCCTCCCACACATGAACATAGGGAGTTTTCAATCTCGCCACAAATACCAACCTTGGGAGCAGATTTCAACAGCATGGCAAGAATAAGAGCTCTTTTGTCTCAGAGAGAGGTGGCCTTGAGTTCGGCCCGTGAAACTTTCGTGCTTCACATAGCGAACACCCGTACAGAGGTGCAGACCCTTTTCAATTCAGATTTGCCTTTCCATTTCAGCAAGATGGTTCGGACTATCTTTAACGCATCCTCCACAAAGGCCCTGGCGCACTTTTTTAAAGTTGTTACCAGTGGTCTCGTGACTTCATTTGAGAAAATCTTTGGAGTCATCCCTGCTTTCTTTCATTCTATTTTTTCCACTCTGCTTCGTGGATTGCCATTTTTACTTGCATTACCAGCGGACGCTCTTGTGCTTTTTTACATTTTTAAATATGGATGTCCCTCCTGTGCAAGCTCCCGCCCTGCAGCTGCTGACGCTGTTCCACAATCGCATGCTAGAATATTATGGCACAATGCCGTTGGCGATATTAAGCACGGCATATGGATTATCTTTTCGATTCTCCTACTTCACCTGTGTCCAGCCTGTATTTCACTGCCTGACCTGTGATTTCGATTGGGCCATTGATTTGTGTCTCTGCGGACCGGTTTCTCCTGACGTCGACTTTAATCAGCTGATGACTCCTATCATTACTCACGAGTTGGTTTGTCCTGGCGAAAGGATTATGGCTGTGGCATTGATGCATGGACTAATTGGTCCCTGGAATTTACTGGCGGCAACACAGTCTTTCTTGGAACAGAGCTTTCTTGAAAACCCACCGAGCTGTCCTCTGATGGTGATAGAGGATCCGGTGCTGGGAGAGCACGTATGTTCTTTTCCGCTTTTAAATTGGATGGCTGAACTGTTTTCGGATGAAGACGGTGACTTCCTATTGGAGGCTGTTGCAGCTTATTTTGCATACACAGTTATGTCATAGACCTTTTTCATGTTTGATATGCTGAGTACTAGCATTTCATTGACAATTCATTGACTTATTTGTCAAGTTTTTATTATTTACCTTGCCTATTGGCTTAAGACTCGATAAAGTACTTGGCTGTTTTATTTTTCTTTAGCATTAAATTTTCCTAGTTTTTAATGCTTTACCTTGCGGACCGTCCACATATAAACTTGCAATCTGCTCTCATGAGATGGCACTTCTATTATCTTATTCAGTTCGTTTCCGGATCATGGGGAGGTGTCATCTAGGTCCTGGATATCTTTACACCGTGTTAAGTTAGCATGGGCTCATTACCGGTTTAAACGCCATTTTTCCTTTTTTGCAACTTCTGCACACGACACTTAGTTGTTGCTTTAGCTTTCAACCTAGTAGTTCATCGTGGTTTACATGAGAATAATATGTTATTGCTCTACTATCTGCTTTGCTTGTTAAACTATATCTGTACAGCGAGTGCTAAAGTTTCAAGAACAACACGATACAGAATTGTTATGAGGTCTGATCTCCACGACTTCATACTCATAACATAAGTGCAACTTCTGCCAATTCTGGGCATGAGGCGGGTTTTATATTGCTTTGCCGAACACACATACACAACACTTGATGCGGTTCACATGAAGAGAGAGCTGGTGTATGCTGATGTGATTCCTTCAAATCTAAGACACTAAAGTATTGGCACGCCCTAAACCAACACAAAGAGACCTTCTTAGCAAATAATATAATATGTGTATTAGGGAGGGTGAGATATAAGCAGCCGCGGGCCGTGGAGGGAGTTACGGTGAGGCAGGGAGGCGGGGAGAGGGAGAAGCCTCCCTGCCCCACCGTAACTCCCTCCACGGCCCGCGGCTGCTTATAAGTGTTGCTAACTCTTATTCATTTACAGCATGTTAACATACTGTAACCATTCGCTTTTTATGTACTAGTAACTATGCTGGTAATTTTGCTACTGATAATATGTGTACTTGTATTATCTAAGATACTACGCCTGAGAAGACGGCATTAGTAAATAAACATTTCAAATACACATGTGTTCTTCTTAACTCCATGTTCTGGTTTCTAAGAAATATATAACGACCGACTGTTCATGAGTTCCACGTATCCTGAGGTACTATAAGTTCATATTCTGGATTGTCTAAACATTGAGAGTTTGTTATATCCAATGTGACACTGTACCTAGCTTGCTAAGGGGTTTTTGATTACTAAGGTGAGTTTTGGGACACCCTAATTCGCCGAGGTTCCAATCCTCTGTCCACAGTTCTGTGTGAGAACAGAAACCCTGCGACAGGGGCACCCCCGACCCTTGCTGGAGCTTCATCACACTTGCGATACAACTCCAGCAATGCGCCACCTTTACGGCACAGATACATCACGCATCTGTGCTGTTTTTGCCCCATGATGCGCCGCATTGTAAATGCAGCACACCATAGGTGACGGAACAGCGGCACAGAATGACTAACACATCTCTGGTGATGCGCCAGTCATCATAAATCTATCCCTATGCTTCTTATCTTGTTAGAGATGAACCGCCATATGTATCATCAAAGTTTTTTGCATTTCCTAAATAGCGAACTTTAAGGAATAAATAGCGATTCTTTACCATTCCTAGTTTGCGATGAGCTATTTGCTAATTACAAATTACCCATTCATTTCCTTCATTTCCATAGGGCGGTTGGACTCACTTTTAGCTCGAACGGCTGAATGGATTTCCACGAAACTTGGCAAAATTGTAGGGACTGGTAGCCCTATGTGCCTTTGCTATGTCTCAAGATATATGCTCCAGTGGTTTTTACGAAAATTAACTTTGAAAAATATATATTGGGCTACATTGGCCTATATATATGTTGGAGCCCAAATGTAGCCCAATGTAGCCCAATGAAGCCCAATGTAGCCCAATGTAGCCCAAAGATGGCCGCCAGAGACGAAAAAAACAAATGTAGCCCAAATATCAGCCAGATGTAGCCCAACTATAGCCCAGTGACAGAATGACCAATCAGCTTCGCAAACCTCCGTTACGCGAAGCGGAGCGCTGTTACAGATATATATCTTTTTTTGAACGTTAATTTCTCAAAATCCACTGGAGCACATATATTGAGACCTAGCAAAGGCACATCGGGCTACCAGTCCCTAATATTTTACCAAGTTTCGTGCAAATCCATTCAGCCGTTCGATTATTATTATTATTTTTTTTTGTTGCCCCGCGGGGCCCTTTTAAAACCTCCACATCAAACCTAGGGGGTCAGCGAGGATCTACTATTCCCCCTTATGGTCATTTGCCCCTTCGCTTTCGCCTCCTCTTGTCTCTCGATCCTACCGAGAGACAAGATGGCGGCCGCTACGGACTGTTTGGAATGTTGACAGACGCCGGAGAACCAATCAGCTTCGCTTCACAAAGCTCCGTTGCGCGAAAAGTACGCGTCCTGGAGCGCTGCCCGGTCCGCTGTTACAGATATATATCTTTTTTTAAACGTTAATTTCTCAAAATCCACTGTAGCACATATATTGAGACCTACAAAAGGCACATCGGGCTACCAGTCCCTACAATTTTGCCAAGTTTCGTGCAAATCCATTCAGCCGTTCGGGCTAAAAGTGAGGCCAACCGCCCTATGGAAAACTCAATGTTAAAAACACGTTTTGGGACCCTCCTTTTTTCTCGGCCCCCCCTTGACGAACCCCCCCCAAATTTTCAAGGGCTGCTCAGAAACAAAATGTGCCATTTTCCTGAAAATTTCAGCCAATTCCGTCCACAAACGCCAAAGTTATTAGACATAGAATTTTCAAAAATCCCATAGAGAAAAAATCCTAACTATATATACCTACTGGCGACCGCCAGTAGGTAATATATATATATATATATATATATATATATATATATATATATATATATATATATATATATATATAAAACCTACTGGCGGTCGCCAGAAGGTATATATAGTTAGGACCTAGATACCATAGGAAATTCCGGACATTCTATTGGGAATAACTTTGGCGCCGATTGAGGGATCTGCCTGTAATTTTCCTCAAATTTGCTACGCTCCGCTCCGCTCCTTCCCTGAAAGTTTCAGGGGGATTCGTCAAGCGGGGGCCGAGAAAAAAGGGGGCTCCTCAAACGTGTTTTCCCCATGTTAATTTCCATAGGGACATTCTGACAAGGCTACAGCTCGAACGGTTGAACGGAATTACACCAGATTTGGCTAAATGGTAGGGACTGGTATGCAGCAGTGCCTTTTGTATGTTTGGTGTAAATACCTCCAGTAGTTCTTGAGAAAATTGAATTTGAAATTTTTCAAATGGCATTTTCTATGGGACCTTTAGACACGGCTACAGCCCGAACAGCTGAACGGAATTACGCCAAACTTGGCAAAATGGTAGGGACAGGTATGCAGTAGTGCCTTTTCTATATTTGGTGAAAATCCCTCCAGTAGTTGTTGAGAATTTGAATTTGAGCAAATTATATATCTATATGCTCTCAACATTCTTTTGGGAATAACTTTGGCGCCGATTGAGGAATCTGTGTGTAATTTACCAGAATTTTGGACAGCTCCGCTCCGCTCCTTCCCTGAAAGTTTCAGGGGGATTCGTCTATCGAGGGCTGAAAGGGGGGTCCCAAAACGTGTTTTCCCCATGTTAATTTCCATAGGGACCTTTAGACACGGCTACAGCCCGAACGGCTGAATGGAATTACACCAAACTTGGCAAAATGGTAAATGGTAGTGACAGGTATGCAGTAGTGCCTTTTCTATATTTGGTGAAAATCCCTCCAGTAGTTGTTGAGAAAATTGAATTTGAGCAAATTATATATCTATAGGCGCTCACCGTACGTGCACCGTACGCGTACGGTACGCGTACCGTACGCATACGTGCGCGTGCCCTTAAGTGCGCGAGCAAGTTTCTGATTGGCTGGCAGTCGATTGTCAACATTCCAAACTGTCCAAACCAGGAAGTGTTGGCCACCATCTTGTTTTTCAGGAGAACTGAGGCACAAGAGAGCCCAAAACAAGAGTGGAAAACAGGAAAAGGGGGCAGGGTAGAGACCCCCCAACCCTCTAGCCCTTCTCAGGGGGTCCCAAAAGGACCCCCAAGGGCAAAAAAAAAAAAAAAAAGCGGGTTACGCACACCGTACGCGTACGGTACGCATACCGTACGCGTACCCCACGATTTTAAAAAAACAAAATTTTTTTGCACTTGGTGGTCCTTCTGGGACCCCCTGAGAAGGGCTAGGGGGTCAGGGGGTCTCAACCCTGCAACCTTTTTGCGTTTTCCACTCTTGTTTTGTGCTCCCTTGGGCCTCACTTCTCCTGAGAAACAAGATGGCAGCTCAGGAGGTCCCAGAAGGATAATAACATATATAAACGTTATCCGCTAAAAGAATTAGCATTTACAAAACCTTTGAAATTTATTGAAAAAAAATATAGGTTTCACGCCTGATATAGTTAGGAATTAGCATTTAAAAAACCTTGCAAATTCACTGAAAAAACCATAGGTTTCAAGCCTTATATAGTTAGGAATTAGCATTTTAAAAACCTTGCAAATTCACTTAAAAAAAACATAGGTTTCAGGCCTTATATAGTTGGGAATTAGCATTTTAAAAACCTTGCAAATTCACTTAAAAAAACCATAGGTTTCAGGCCTTATATAGTTAGGAATTAGCATTTAAAAAACCATTGAAATTGCTCCTATATAGTTAGTTGTACTAACTATATTTCGCGCACCCGCAATCCACTGCTGATGATGTCACATATTACATCATTCATGACATGGTCAGTGACATCACTGATGACATCACTGATGACATCTCAAATGACATCACTGATGACATCACTGATGACATCTCATTTGACATCACTGATCACATCACTGATGATATCATTCATGTGATAATACGATGCACCTCCTCATACTCTAATATAAACTTTGATACACCCAGTGTTAAATACAGACTACCAGTCTTGAAACCATTGACACACCAATACCAGTTACTACATACGCACTCACTGATTCCTAGGTCTACACACACCTTCACTCATTCACCCATAGAATCACTCATACATACAGTCACTCATCAATACAACACTATCATATGCACTCATACACCTATACAGACACTCACACACTGCCACTCATCCATGAGTTACTCACACACCTAGTCAGTCATGCAAAGAATCAATCACACTTCCTTTCCTCAACTATACAGTTATACACACAACACCTTACTTATTAAAACATATACTAACACATACTTACTCTCTTATACAATCACTGATACAAGTATACAATGATCCATACAGCCACTCCCACATTCACTGGCTCCCATGTATAGTCATTTATATATGCCAACTCTCACATGCACTTTGTTTTACATATGTACTTACTTGGACATGTAGCACTGAGATATCCATTCACTCACAACACACCCATGCACACAGTCAACCGCCCATATAGCTGTTTCCACATGCACTCTTGAACTCATACACCTAGTGAATCAACTGCTCACACATCTATGCACAGAGTCACACACCTCCCAGCCACCCACACACACACTCAGTCTCCCATTCAAATACTTGGGCAACCAATCAATAACCCATATAGCCACTCATATAGCTACTGATCAACACATGCAGCAGCTTACACAACAACAGACATACTGATGCACACATTCAAACAGTTTAGTCACTAACCCATGCATTTAGTAAGACACATTTAATCACTCACTCATACAGTCAGTCACGCACCTACTAAATCCTTCATCCAGACACTTATACATCCACTCATTCTTCAATATGTAAAACATATTTAAACTTTACAGAAACAGACAGTCACTGGATGATGTCATCAGTGATGTCATCAGTGATGTCAAATGAGATGTCATCAGTGATGTCATCAGTGATGTCATTTGAGATGTCATCAGTGATGTCACTGACCATGTCATGAATGATGTAATATGTGACATCATCAGCAGTGGATTGCGGGTGCGCGAAATATAGTTAGTACAACTAACTATATAGGAGCAATTCCAATGGTTTTTTAAATGCTAATTCCTAACTATATAAGACCTGAAACCTATGTTTTTTTAAGTGAAAAAATAAATAAATAAATATATATATATATATATATATATTCACTGAAAAAACCATAGGTTATAGACCATATATAGTTAGGGCTTAGCATTTAAAAAACCTTATTTTACTCACACAAAACCATTGAAATTCCATATGTAGTTAGTTGCACTAACTATATATCGCGCACCCGCAATCCACTGCTGATGATGTCACATATTACATCATTCATGACATGGTCAGTGACATCACTGATGACATCACTGATGACATCTCAAATGACATCACTGATGACATCACTGATGACATCTCAAATGACATCACTGATGACATCATGACACACCAATACCAGTTACTACATACGCACTCACTGATTCCTACGTCTACACACACATTCACTCATTCACCCATACAATCACTCATACATACAGTCACTCATTATTACAACACTATCATATGCACTCATACACCTATGCAGACACTCACACACTGCCACTCATCCATGGAGTTACTCACACACCTAGTCAGTCCTGTAAAGAATCAATCACACTTCCATTTCCTCATCTATACAGTTAAACACAGAACACCATACTTCAGTGACATCACTGATGACATCACTGATGACATCTCAAATGACATCACTGATGATATCTCAAATGACATCACTGATGACATCATGACACACCAATACCAGTTACTACATACGCACTCACTGATTCCTACGTCTACACACACATTCACTCATTCACCCATACAATCACTCATACATACAGTCACTCATTATTACAACACTATCATATGCACTCATACACCTAGTCAGTCCTGTGAAGAATCAATCACACTTCGATTTCCTCATCTATACAGTTAAACACAGAACACCATACTTTTCACACATATACTAACACATACTTACTCTCTTATACAATCACTGATACAAGTACACATTGATATGCACAGAGTCACACACCTCCCAGCCAGCCACACACACACTCAGTCTTCCATACATCCACTCATTCTTCAATATGTAAAACATATTTAAACTTTACAAAAACACACAGACACTAGATGATGTCATCAGTGATGTCATTTGAGATGTCATCAGTGATGTCATCAGTGATGTCATTTGAGATGTCATCAGTGATGTCATCAGTGATGTCACTGACCATGTCATGAATGATGTAATATGTGACATCATCAGCAGTGGATTGCGGGTGCGCGATATATAGTTAGTGCAACTAACTATATATGGAATTTCAATGGTTTTGTGTGAGTAAAATAAGGTTTTTTAAATGCTAAGCCCTAACTATATATGGTCTATAACCTATGGTTTTTTCAGTGAATTTTCAAGGTTTTTTTAAATGCTAATTCCTAACTATATATGGTCTCTAACCTATGGTTTTTTCAGTGAATTTCAATGGTTTTTTAATAGCAAATATCATAAGCTGTCGAATGTCAAGTACGTGGTAAGTAAAAACATTTTCGTGTTTATGCACACTGATCTGCTTTGAATGCTGCCCCCCCCCCCTCATTTCTATTAGGAGTACTCTCTCTTTGCAGATAGTGAAGGGTAGTTAACGCAGGCCTTTGCCCCCGTTGTAATCCGTTGTGCCTGCTTCTCTCTCCATTTGATTGATTGTTATCCAAGCATTTACTGTTTTAGAATTGGTTCTCTTTGGTTCATTCTCTATTTACAAACAAGCACAGAGTCGCAATACTCTGTTTAGTCTTTGCAGATAGCGAAAAATCGTGTAAAAAAACAAAAGGAATCGAGCAAAATCAGTAGGCCACTAATGGGATCTCTTTTTGACCTCGCTAAAATAGAAACATTAGGAACAACCCCTCATGACAAACACGAAACTATTGAGATGAACTGAACTCCACACCATGATGGCTGCAATACAGCTCGGCTCCGCCACCCACCCCGCCCAAAATAACGATAAACTCTATGCAAATATTACAAATATATACAACACACCAGCAAAGTAACAGGGTAAAACATTTTATTAAACAACTATTTACATAACTATTTTATACTTTTTGTTGCCCGATCCGGCTAGCTCAATCGATTGAGCATGAAACTCATGCACTCTGATGGTTCAAAGTTTTGAGGAGTGCTTGTAACACTGTCTGAAGCCTATTTGCACTTGCTTCAGCTTCACTATTGTCAAAGTAAAGTGGGGACTGTTTGAGGACGTGACTGCATTTGTGAACAATGTAATGCGGTGCCACCCTGAACCGCTTGATGGAGGCCCCCGAGGGACGGTGTGATGGCGCGGACTCAGAGGGGGCGCTTGGCTCCGGCTCCCTCCCCAAGTCGTGTTCTCCTGGTGTAGCCTGAGATCGCCCCGACATAGGTGGCCGGCTCCCGGGATCAAGCGGAACTTTTTGCCTTTTGGTAACTCTTCCATTCTTGACCTTGTCCCACAATCCGTTTCACCTAAAGACACGCTGTAGTGGGGCGCCCCTTTACCATTTCAGTTGCCATTCGGCCCGCTTTTGCTACACTGTGCCTCTTCCGCTATTCAGCTGTTTACCGCCCGCTCTTTCGACTACAGCGTCTCGCTCACCATGTAGTTGAGTTGCTCCCGCTCTTGCGGTGCAGCGATAGCCGGCTGCCACAGTACTCTCAAAATGGCGGCCGGCTCTTCAGATTTGGGCGTGGTCCACTAAAATTGCCCTGCGACACCTTGGAACTCGGACGCTTGTCTGCTAGAGATTGGGCTCCATTCTCGAAAGCGTCCCCTCAGCCTTGAAGATTCTACAAAAGTCTTGGGGGCCCCCGACTCCCGCAGGCTTCTGGTGGAGAGCGGCTAGCATTATTGCTCGTCGAATGGCCACGACGGAGCTACGAAATGGTGGTGCTCTCATGCTAACGCCAGCTTCAGTCTGAAACATCCAGAAACACTGTAGACTACCAATTCGATCAGTTCCGGTAGCGCCCCAACGTGACCCGGTAGAGAAGAACTAGCCCTCCCCTCTTTCACTGATGGTTCTTGTTGCCTGTCCCTTCTGTTGTCATTTAACAGAACTATTTAGCCTGCTGAAAGGGGTTGTGTTCCGACCGCTGGTTGGTGGAGACATTTTGACTATATTCTAGACCTGCGTTGTCGCGTAATGCGTCATATGACGCGCCGCGTTAGCGCATCCGCAAGTGATCCGGGGCGCGACGCGCAGCGCGTAACGTAAGCATAACAGGTCATGTGACTTGTTAATAAAACTTTTCATTGGTTCATTTTACTTTTCTTATTTTAATGATGCTTTCGAACATTATTTTTTCTTAAATATATGTTATAATGTTCCAGGCTAATGTACTTTCCCGGAAAATTTACAACTGTCCTGCAAGTAAAATATATTCCTTTTTCGAGAAAAAGGGCGTTTCTTCGTCCCATGACGGAGCCGTTGAGCAAAAGAGGGTCGGCCTGCTGTCTTAGTCGCCGATACGCCTGAATATGAGATTCTTATCGATCACTTTATGTTGCAGGAGTAGAAAACACAACAGCCCTTGACCATTTATCTTTACTGCGTTCCTGCGTATTATACCTTTTACCCTTCATGTAATTGGTCTGCTTTATTTCACTTGCCTTTTACTGATTCTAAAACAGTGACTATTATTAAAAACTTTACCAATGTATATACTACTACCATGTTTTCTTTTAAAAACCTTTATTGTGAAAATGTCATTATACAAATACGGGCCTATAACCACGTGGGCCGGCCACAGAGCAAACCGTAATCGTATATGATGAGTAGACATTTACACTGTAGAGGAACGTAACGGGCGGGCCATTAGGTTGCAAGAACTAAAGTGTCTAACAGTTGCGGAATCGGTGGACGTACATTTTATAATTAAAATACTACAGGGCCACTTACAATAAAATTATCTAGATATACATTTGCGGGCAAGTACCATGGGTGACGTTAATTCGAACTTTCAATAGTACAGTAATCAATAACACATCAGAACTTAATATCAATAGGGATATCGAAATATTCAATCTATTCTCGTCCCCGCCCGCCATGTGCTTCAAAACTGCATACGTATCTCGTGATATCAAGGTTGTGCAACCAGTACACAACAAGGAGTTACGAGTCCCATTTATTCCGGTGCCATTTTGGGCGAAGACGGGCAGGTCCAGGATATAGTCAAAATGTCTCTACCAACCATCGACTATGATGATGTTCATATGCTGTATTTATTAGAGTAACACTCATCTGTCCACATGAAATTAATTTGCCACAATCTAAACATGTCATTTTAATCTTTCCAAAGTTCTTCTAAATATTTGGGACCGTTTCCCTTGCCTCTGATGCTGTCAGTGCCACTTCTTTGATGAATGTACTGGCAGGTCGGGCGTTCTCCTCCAAATCTCTCTTTTATGCAGCACTATAATTAATCGGTGTCACCTCTCCATATGACGATGCATGGTATAGTTACCATAACTATATTTTTTTTCGGTTCCTCTGGAGAGTACATCGTGGCAGATGAAGCGTGTAACGTACCGGGCATTTACCTTTTTTTGCATGTAGAGGAAAGGAAAAAAAATTCGAGCGTCCGAGTTCTAAGGTGTCCCAGGGCCATTTTAGTGGACCAGGCCCAAATCCAAAGAACAGGCCGCCATTTTGAGAGTCCTCTTGCAGCCGCCTGTCGCTGTAGCATCAAGAGCGGCCGAAACTCAGCTGAATGGCAACTGAAACGGTAAAGGGGCGCCCCACTACAGCAGACGAGCCTCCACCTAGGAAGGCCCGTTCACGCCGCCTCCCCCCCCCCTTCGGGCACCCCACGCCGTTATTCGGAGCAGGATTGTAGGATGGCCACACCAGTACGGCAACTTGCTAGACACCACCTCGGTGCCTACCGAATCTCAGCGCCTTGTGGTGTCTTCTATTCAGAAAACATTGTTGTGCTGCCTTCGACCTATTCGCCGCAAGTGCGCACGCAACTCAGCTGCATAGCTTGCTAGACACCACCTCGGTGCTAACCGAATCTCAGCGCCTTGTGGTGTCTTCTATTCCGAAAATATTGTTGCGCTGCCTTTGGCCCCATTCGCACATCGGTCCGCTACTGACGCCATCTCACAGGCCAACGGAGCGCCCCACGCCGACTTACAGCATTGTAGGATGGCCACACCAGTGCGGCAACTTACTAGACACCACCTCGGTGCCATCCGGATCTTGGCATCTCAGCGCCTTGTGGTGTCTTCTATTCAGAAAATATTGTTGCGCTGCCTTTGGCCCCATTCGCACATCGGTCCGCTACTGCCGCCATCTCACAGGACAACGGGGCGCCCCACGCCGACTTTCAGCATTGTAGGATGGCCACACCAGTGCGACAACTTGCTGGACACCACCTCGGTGCCATCCGGATCTTGGCATCTCAGCGCCTTGTGGTGTCTTCTATTCAGAAAATATTGTTGCGCTGCCTTTGGCCCCATTCGCACATCGGTCCGCTACTGCCGCCATCTCACAGGCCAACGGGGCGCCCCACGCCGACTTTCAGCATTGTAGGATGGCCACACCAGTGCGACAACTTGCTGGACACCACCTCGGTGCCATCCGGATCTTGGCGTGTTGTGCTGCCTTCGGCCTATTCGCACATCGGTCCGCTACTGACGCCACCTCACGTGCCAACGGATTTTCTACGCTTTTTATACCCTATGCCGCATAACAGGTCATGTGACTTGTTTATAAAACTTTTCATTGGTTCATTTTACTTTTGGTTTCCTAATGATGGAAGGCTTGATCATATGACCTAAAAATAACACTTTTCATTGGATGAAAACTATTTTTTTTTCCCAAACGATGAAAGCCCCACCTTGTTTCTGGATGTTTCAGACTGAAGCTGGCGTCAGCATGAAAGCACCACCATCTCGTGGCTCCGTCGTGGTCATTCCGCGAGCAATCAAGGCAGCCGCTCCCCACCGGAAGCCTACAGGAGTCGGGGGCCCCCAAGACTTTTGTAGAATCCTCAAGGCGGAGGGGACGCTTTCGAGAATGGGGTCCAAGACCTAGCAGACAAGCGTCCGATTTCCAAGGTGTCCCAGGGCCATTTCAGTGGACCAGGCCCAAAAAGGAAAGAGCCTGCCGCCATTTTGAGAGTCCTGAGACAGCCGCCTATCGCTGCACCGCAAGAGTGGGCGCAACTCAGCTGAATTGCGGATTTTGGCACAGTGGACCAAAAGCGGACGGAATGGCAACTGAAACGGTAAAGGGGCGCCCCACTACAGCAGACGAGGCTCCACCTGGGGAGGCCCGTTCACGCCGCCTCCCCCCTACCCCCGGGGCGCCCCACGCCGTTATTCGGAGTGCGGCAACTCAGCTGAATTGCGGATTTTGACACAGTGGACCAAAAGCGGACGGAATGGCAACTGAAACGGTAAAGGGGCGCCCCACTACAGCAGACGAGGCTAAACCTGGGGAGGCCCATTCACGCCGCCTCCCCCCCCCCCGGGGCGCCCCACGCCGTTATTCGGAGGGCGGCAACTTACTGGACATCACCTTGGTGCCATCGTTCTGCTGCCTTGGAACTATTTGCACAACAGACCGCTACTGATGACCCACCCCCCGCGACGCCCCACGCCGGATACCGAAATCAGTGCGGCACCCAGGCAACATCACCTGGGTGCCGTCCAGAAATCTGGACGTTGTGCTGCCTTGGGACTATTCGCACAACCGACCGCTACTTCCTTCTTTTTCCCTAAAAATGTTTAAATGTTTTTACTGTTTTTGTTTTGTTGTATATATTTATAAGTTATTAAAGTTTTATAATCCTACTACTTTGTTGGAGTGCTATATATTTTTAATGTGACACATAATTGTAAAAACTTTGATGTACAAAGAGTCATCCCTGGAATCTTCCGCTTCAGGCTCGGTCCCCTCCCCAATCACAATACAGGATGGTTTTCAGATAGTAGGAACGCGTGTGGTGTGACGGATCTCATCGGGTGTGGGCCTTGATCTACTATAACTCCTTTGAAGAGGGGTAATTCTTTACAGCTGGGGCCATAAACTACATCTGCAGGGCTAGCTGATAGCCTGGGACCGGCCTGGACAATCGGACACAGAGGAAGAGGAGTGTCAGAGGGTGCGGTAGTGAATAGGGCGAAAGGGAGGTGTCGGGCGGGCACAGGGTGTGATTCTCAGGGAAGAGCAGCGCAGATGGGGGGAGGTTTATTGCCCATGCATAAGACAGAGAGCGGGGGTGACCAGTGCCTGGGGGAGATGCTTGCGAGGGTGGGGAGCCATGCTAAGGATCGACAGCGTGCAGAGAGTGGGTCTGGTCAAGTCATCTAAAATGGCTGCCGTGCACGACAAAAGTGTGGCATTTGAAAAAAGGCAAGATGGCGCAGACAATGTTTTTCAACACTTCCTGATTTCCTTCGAATCGAACGTTAACAGACGTTGGGGCATATTACCAAAGTTAAGCGATATTTATCCCTAACGATGCTTAGCAACAATTTTTTTACCGCTAAGCATCGTCAGAAATTATCGCAGATAAACCTCGCTATTATCAAGGTTTATCGCAAATGCGATAAAAAACGGCCGCAATGCATTAATATCGCTGAAAAGTCAGCGATATTCATGCATTACCGAGCTAATGCTCTTAGCCATGTTATCCACCTCCCATTGGATAACATGGCTAAGAACTGCTCAGGGCAGGTGTTACTTTTTGGAGATATTCGCGCTTAGCGCGAATATCTCCAAAAGTTGGTAATAGGAGATAGCGATGTTAGCGACTGTTTCCAGTCGCTAACATCTTGGCATGCCCACTTTGCATGTCATTAGTGATAAATATCACTGACATGCAAAGTGGGGCCCAAGATGGTCGCTATCTCCTACTAGCGGTCGCTAACTGGTGTTAGCGACAGCTAGGTAATACGGAGATAATTTTATCTCCGCTTTCTTGGCTTTTAAAGCCAAAAAAGCGGAGATAAACCCCCTTGATAATATGCCCCGTTATCTCTCCCACACTACCGGTCCCCCTGGGCTTAAACGCCGAGATGGTAGGGACTGCATCCCATGAAGATAGGCCGAGACGTCACTCAGCAGAAAAAAAAGTTTAAAAAAAGTCTATAAACATACAATAAGTTAAAAGTCAATCATTCTTCATTCCTTGTAGTAGGCTCCCCAGTCCGCTTCCCGTTACGCTAACCGGGCGCACCCCACCAAAAAAACGATTTTTTTTTGCCCCGCGGAGCCCTTTTAAAGCCTCCACATCAAACCTATGGGGTCAGGGAGGATCTACTATGCCCCCTTATGGTCATTTGCCCCTTCGCTTTGGCCTCCTCTTGTCTCTCGATCCTACCGAGAGACAAGATGGCGGCCGCTACGGACTGTTTGGAATGTTTACAGACGCCGGAGAACCAATCAGCTTCGCTTCACAAAGCTCCGTAACGCGAAAAGTACGTGAACTGGAGCGCTGCCCGTTCCGCTGTTACAGATATATATCTTTTTTTGAACGTTAATTTCTCAAAATCCACTGGAGCACATATATTGAGACCTAGCAAAGGCACATCGGGCTACCAGTCCCTACAATTTTGCCAAGTTTCGTGCAAATCCATTCAGCCGTTCGATTATTATTATTATTTTTTTTTTTTGCCCCGCGGGGCCCTTTTAAAACCTCCACATCAAACCTAGGGGGTCAGGGAGGATCTACTATGCCCCCTTATGGTCATTTTCCCCTTCGCTTTGGCCTCCTCTTGTCTCTCGATCCTACCGAGAGACAAGATGGCGGCCGCTACGGACTGTTTGGAATGTTTACAGACGCCGGAGAACCAATCAGCTTCGCTTCACAAAGCTCCATAACGCGAAAAGTACGCGAACTGGAGCGCTGCCCGGTCCGCTGTTACAGATATATATCTTTTTTTGAACGTTAATTTCTCAAAATCCACTGGAGCACATATATTGAGACCTAGCAAAGGCACATCGGGCTACCAGTCCCTACAATTTTGCCAAGTTTTGTGCAAATCCATTCAGCCGTTCGGGCTAAAAGTGAGGCCAACCGCCCTATGGAAAACTCAATGTTAAAAACACGTTTTGGGACCCCCCTTTTTTCTCGGCCCCCCCTTGACGAAACCCCCCCAAATTTTCAGGGGCTACTCAGAAACAAAATGTTCCATTTTCCTGAAAATTTCAGCCAATTCCGTCCACAAACGCCAAAGTTATTAGACATAGAATTTTCAAAAATCCCATAGAGAAAAAATCCTAACTATATATACCTACTGGCGACCGCCAGTAGGTAATATATATATATATATATATATATATATATATATATATATATATATATATATATATATATATATATATTTATATATATATATATTTATGACGGCAAAGAACCCTCCAGCACCTCCCGAACGGTGAACTGAGGATAAACGGACCACCAGGACGTTTTCAATGGCAGACTTTTATTTTATTCGTTCCTTGTTTCCACGACGCGTTTCGGGCATCAAGTGCCCTTGATCACATAACGGGTAAACAGCACGTCATCGCTATTTATACAATTACTCTTTTTTTCTCTTTTTTACATTTTTTTCACATTGCACACCACGTGATCGTGGGAAAGTGAAGAAACACTGTAGCATATCAATGACAGTGAAATACCATGAAAGAAAATACTTGTTCATAACATTGTGTTAAGCTAGCCGTCAGTACAGTATATTTTGCGTCAGCAATTTTAGGCTGATCGATTTAACTCAAATGTATTCTTTTCATTATGTTGAGCACATATCTGTGATTTAAATAAATAGATAAATATATATTATCATTTAGTTTTTTCAAATCACAATAAGACTGCATAAATATAATAAAATATACAAATTATCACATTTGTGCTAATTGGAATAGAATGTGCAAAATACTGCAAAAATGATGACTTATTTCAGCATGAATGCTTTTATCACTTTATGACACAAGTATTAAATATCTAAATAATACAGTTAATAATATTCCTTCAAAGTAAGTCATACTAACGTGCATGGTGCTTCTCAGTATCCTATATGTAGGCCTGTGTTTCATTAAATGAATCGTGCCTGACTAAATAATATTAAACATATATATATAATACATTTGGTGCAAGGGTTTGAGTGGGGGGTCAACTTGGACAATTGGGCAGCCCAGGGTTAAAATGAGACAACAGCCAAAAAGAAACCCATCAAAGCCACGTATAACATAAAAAACAAGAAAGAATTAAATATACGTATAGAGAGAATGGAAACTGGCCAAGAGAGCGCTCTGGAGCAGAGGTAGATGGCAATATTTAAAACATAAGTGAAAGAGTAGGTTTACAAGTAAAACAAGGAAAGAAGGGGGCATCAACATTCAGCATAATGACCATCAGCCTCTTTAGCACAAGACTTTCTGCAGTGAACATGCACTCCATCTCACATGAAAGCTCAGTCTTCATGAAAGCAGCAAAACTATGGCAATTAGAAGGAGCATCAGAATAAATAGACAAAACAATCACTTGTCAAATGAGAAAGGGGCAGGGGGTGTATTGCAGAAAGCTCTGTGTGCTTAGTAGTCACGTATGAGCCTAACCCCACTTTGTTTAACTAATCTCGAGATCCGGAAGGCAGGGAGTTCTGTGTAACAGTCAGGCGCGCTGGGTCCATTGGGGCATTGGGGTGTAGCCGCCCTGCCCGCAGCTCCCTTGGCGTCTCTGAACTTAAGTAAACTGAATCAGTTTACTTAAGTTCAAAGACGCCGAGGGAGAACTGACAATCATGTCAGTGAGCATGACGTCGGACCGCCCACCCCTTCGGAGTCTGAAGGGGGTGGGCGGTCCGGCGTCTTGTTGACTGACATGATTGTCAGACCAGGGCCAACAGGCAGCAGCACAACACAAGTGCCCATGAGAGGGGACGGAGGGTGATTTTTTTGTCCGTGCCCAGTCATGCGCACTTGTGTTTGCACTGGTTTGCGCATGCCCATTAGGAGCCCTTAGGTCGCCTAATGGGCAGGCGGCGGGCGTAGATTAACCGTGCCCTAAGCCAATCCTGGCTGAGAGGGGCTGCCAGTCTATTCCAGTGCCATTCATGAAGGCGCCAAGGGGAGCAGAGGTGGCGCGGACCGGCTGTGAGGTAAGTTTTTCTTTTTATATTCAATTCCCTGTCACCCACCCCCGCGCGACCCCCCCCCCCCCCCCCCGCGAGCTGCGACTGGAGTCAAAGGTATCGAAGTGAGAGTTAAATTGTGTCTTGTAACTGGAGAGAGTGTCAAAAGCATTGGTGAAGTGTACCATAGTAATAAATGAACGCGTTATCTTTTTATATTAAAAATTAATAGAGATGTGTATTAGTTTAAAAAGAACGCGTCGGCGGCGTAAGAGTGAAAAAGGCTTTTTCATAGTATTGGGGTCAATGCAAAAAAGTGACAGCTTTTCAGTGGAGTGACAATTTAGCATCAGCGTGAGTGTAAAAGGCCTCCTCATTGAGTGGTAGAAAGAAAGGCTGTTCCATGCCTCGTTGCGGTGGCACCAAATTACAGCAACAGGACAGAAATAGGAGTGTGTTGCGTGTAGGGAGAGCTTCGAAGACAAAATAGTATTTTACTTATAGCCCTGAAAATCCTTGCACAGTTTCTGTTCCTGAGCCCCAATGGCTTTTCAGAAATGCCATTGAAATCGTACTGCCCTTTTCCCAGCCCTGACTGACTTTGAGAGGCGACTCTGACATGCAACCGACTCCGCTCATTTCGAGCAACTCTTCCAGAAGCCAGCCTGACTCCTACTGAGTCTGCCCCAGCCCTGATGGCTTTTAGGAGGTGACCCTGAGGTGCAACTACGTCTGGGTAACGGAGGCTTCCAGGTTCTGGGATGCTCAGGCAATATGGGGCGCCTCTACCACGCCGCCATACTGGGGATCGCTTGAAGTGCAAGAGCCTATGGATGGAGTGTCTAGCAGGAGTAACAGTGCTCTCGTCGCCACCTGCTTTTGGATGAGCGAGCAGAGTGCACCCCGCTGCCAGGGAGAATCTATACACAGCAGCATGGACCAGCTATTGCTGATGCAGTAAATATATACAAGGAAGCAGTTCCCTCTTAGGAGTGCACTCTCTTTCTTGGTGTTTGGGTCATTAATGACCACAGTTGGGTCCCCAGGTTGATGCAAGGTAGATTGTAGTCTAGCTCCTAGAAGAGAGAGGGTCCTAGGCCCTGTACAGAAAGAGGAAGGGATGGAGATCAGTGGCATTTCAGATGATAGGCAATTTAAGCCTGGGGTCTAAGCATGTCACCTTAATGAAGATCCTAGCCGCCAACGGAATCCTGTAAGTTCTAGCTTTGAAGGTTTAGTTCCACTGTCTTAGGTCCAGATCAGTTATTATTATTGTCTCACTCCTGTTTCTTATGCCGCCTTTGGTGCATGAACATGTTTGTTGACGATACATTGCTCTAAAGAGCTGTACACGTGCCCACTGCTCATGTTTTTACAGGGATATCAGATATCTGAACAGCAGGGTGCATTGAAAAAGACAATTTTTATGATGCCCTCTGCATCAAGCTTCAGCCACTCCATTTTTATTGGATTTGGCAATCACTGCCAACAGAGATGGGCATAAAAACAAATTAATGGGCAGAGCCAAGACAATGGTCAGGATTGGCTGAAAGAGCTAAACAAACCCATAAACATATTTTGCATGTAAATTGTGCCACAAACATCATGTAAAAATAGCATAACATTCTTCCAAATTAAAAGAAATACATGCAAGGGAGAGTACACGGCAGCTCAGTAGCACCGAGTGAGAGTAAAAGGCTGTCCAGCGAAAGGCTCATCTACGGGGTGGAGGAGAGTGTGAAAGCCTGTCCCATAGAGCTGGAGGGAAAGGCTGTTCCACGGGAGTGAGTGATAGTGCAAGGTACTCCGCAGCATTGGAGTGAGAGCCTGTCTCATGGAGTGGGAGAGACCGTGAACGGCTCTTCCATGGGGTACACGTGAGAGCTCACTGTGTCACGTTCCTGGCTTTCGTTTAGGTTCCGAAAACAACGGAAGGCTGTTGTTACTTCTGTGACAAAAAGATGTCAAATGGGATTTTAGAAGAGCAAGGTAAAACACAATTTTTATTAACTTGGATTTTTAACCTTGATGTGTGCTTCAGTTGAAGGCTCAAGCAGAATTCAATTGCAATCGCCAGTATGCATCTCGTATTTTTATGAATTGCCGCTTACACTGTGCTGTGATCGTTAGCACATTACTAAAACGTTAATCAGCTATCATTTGGGTGATTTGGGATGAAAATGAGAACATTCAATCTCAGAGCATATAATATAAAAGGGTCAAATATTGGCAGTGTTTGTTTATTTTAAGCGGGTACCACTTGCCCACTCAAATGGCGGTGTTTGTAGTCAATCTCAGGTGCTACCCTAGGGGAATGAAAGGGTGTCTTAAGCTGTGGTTGACATTGAAAAAACCTCATACTGCTCTCC
This sequence comes from Lissotriton helveticus, assembly GCF_964261635.1. Classification (NCBI taxonomy): domain Eukaryota; kingdom Metazoa; phylum Chordata; class Amphibia; order Caudata; family Salamandridae; genus Lissotriton; species Lissotriton helveticus. The sequence continues at coordinate 1,137,216,690 of NC_136069.1, forward strand.
TCCCAGTGGTACCCAAGAGGCTGGCGCACTGCACAGCTCTCTCTCTAGAAGTGAGTAGCGCTGGCTCTTTTTCATTTTAATATCTGCGCTTTCTAGCGAAAAGTCATGTTTTCTATAAAAAGACGTTTACCGTATATGTACTCAGTCTATCAGTGACCTTGCAAAAACACACAGCAAAGCACAATTGGCGGTGTGAAGAGGTGCATTAGTTGGCTTTGCTGGACTGTCATCTTGTCCATGCTGTAGGTGTGATAGGTGAGTTTGGTAGGTGTTTTGACATTCAAGGCCAAATCTTTTCTCAGAGTGGGGGGTGAGACTTGCCTTTTCTGTGGATATGTGACCTGAAAACTTTCCTCAACAAAGCTGCCATATGATCTTCAAGGACAAAATTATGTTAGTGAAGGTTAGTAGACCGTGTCCTGAGCTCACTGTGGAAGCTCACACCATGTCTTTGTGGTGTGTCCCCTGGCTGACAGTGTATGGATCAGAGAGTGTATGTGAGGGCTTAGTGAGTGCATTTCACAAGCACACCCACTATTAGTGTATATTGCTCAGAGGTGCATGGAACTGGCAGGGCCTAGCTTCAGAAACATTTCTATCTACATGTTGTTGTTATATGACATCCCTTTATTAGTGTAATAACTGCACTTTCACAATTGCTTTATTAACCTTCTTGCTTCTAAAATTTGCTTGAAAATGCACCATTTACCCAGTCTTTTTACAAAATGTTCCCCCTTAAGATGTTCGGGGTCGCTCGCTGCGCTCGCTCGCCGCGGTGCACTCCAACAGAAACTTTACGCCTCACCACTTTCAAATGTCAACAGCCACCACTGGTAATTGTGTAAACCAAACCCAAGCAGCATGGAAACTAAAGAGGACTTGGATTTACAGACATATTTAGTGCAGGGCTTGAATATCATGAGTGTTGTTTTAGCTCATGGAAAAGAAATATGCAGCCACGACTAAAGTCACAGCAGGTTTCTTAACCTAACTTTTTTATTTGCACTTATGTATAAAATGTATTTATAAATATTCAATTGAATATGAATGTGATATGATTTATTTGTCTGCATATATAGTTGTCTGCATACTAAAAAAATCATCACTATGGACACAATAAGCAATGAGAAAACCCCAACAATCATATAGACCATATACCATACACTTGTGGGCTCCGACTGAACCCTTACCACATCACGTCTTTGACAAAACAGCGATATCTTTGAGAGAGGCCCTCACTTTCATCCTCAGCACCTTCATCAGTACAGCGACCTTTCCAGAACCATGGAAACATGCATCTGTCAACACCATCCTAAAAAAACTTCAGCCAACCCGGACAGACTCACCAAGGACCGAACAATATCCCTTCTTCCCTATCCAGTACACAGTCTTGGAAAAAGTCATCAACAAGCGCCTCTCTGACCACCTCACCAAACACCAGCTTCATGACATACGACAATCAGGATTTAGACACAACCACAGCATGGAAACCACCCTCATTACAGCAATCCAAATGATCTTGTATGGGGGAACCACAAATCTCATCCTTCTAAGACATATCAGCAGCTTTTAACATCATCTCCTATCCCATTCTAATCAAAAGACTCCATGAAGCAGGCATCCAGAGACATGCCCTCAAATGGATCTGCTCCTTCCTCACTGGAAGAACCCAATCCATCAATATGCCCCCTATTCATCTGAGGAGTCCTGCAAGACTCCTCGTTCTACCCGACACTCTTCAGCATCTAAATGACACCTCTGGCCGATGTCATACGGGCTCACAACATAAACATATTCACATAAGTTGATAACCCACAACTGATACAGTTTCTCTCGGATAAAACACCTAACACAGGGAACATTTGCCACGTGCATGATCAAAGTGGCCACCTGGATGAAATCCAATTGCCTCAAACTGAACTCAAAAAGACTGAAGTGGTGGTATTTGAGAAAGATGCCTTACCATGAGGCTCCATCTGGTGGTCCACAGACTTTGGACCCACCTCCATTCCTTGCGCAAAAGCAAGAAACCTTGGAATCAACATTGACAACAAACTGGACATAACTGCACAAGTCAACTGCTTTAACACCCTAAGGATGCTGAAGAAAATCTTTAAGTGTCTATTAGACAATACCAGGAAAATTATCATCCAAACCCTCATCACCAGCAGACTACACTATCAGAATGCCCTATACATAGGGATAACAAATCAGATCACAAGAAGACTGTATACCATAAAAAAACGCAGCAGCCACACTATTCCTCGACCTCCCTTACCAAGCCCACATCACACCACTCTTTAGTAAACTCCACTGGCTCCCGAGTGTGCACACTTAAAATTCATCACCCCCACCTACAAAGCACTCTAAAACACAGGCCCTGCCTACCAGACCAGTTTCATTTCCACCAACTTTCCAGACACCTCCACTCTGCCAGTCTCTAACTAGCACACACCCACACATGCACAAAAGCAGAACAGGGGCCCACGCCTTCCCATACTTGATGCTTAAAGCCTAGAATAAACTTCAACAACCCATGAGAGCATTCTCCTTGCTTCTTGATTTTTTCAAGAAGCTGATAACCTGGATTTTCAAGTAAGCCCTCCGTTGCTGTCCTCACACACTGGCTACAGAGCATCTGAATATCCATGCTTGTTATTAGTGTGCAATGAAAAACACTGACAACATAACTTACCATAGCCTTTGCAATATTTGTCAAACCTTTTAACAGTGAAAGTCTACTTTCATTTATTTTTGGATCACTGATATTGTTTTCAATATTCTGCTGGAGGCTGCAGGCTCTTAGACTGCTGTGGAGATATAGACAATTAACATTTTGTCTTCCCAGAGTGCACCAGAAGCCCCTTTTTAATTTGTCACTCTCTGGCACCGAACAACTCTTTATAGAGCCACTCCCTTAACCACGTACTCATAGCACCAGGAAATGCTGCTGTGCAGTGCAGTGTGGTGGGGACTATAGATGGACTTGATTTCCTTGTCTCTCAGTGACAGTCCCTTCCCTATGAGAAAGGAGCCAGTAACATGGGAATATGCTGTCACTTACACAGGCTGAAATGGGCTGGCACATTGTTCCAAGCTGTAGACTGTAGAAGGCAGAAGAAAATTGTGAATACGGCTTCAGGAGACTGATGGATGAAAAGAGCTGGCTAAAAGACCTTCTATGAGTATATGTATATGTATTTTATAAAGATTTTGTTTGAAAAAACATAGGGTCTTTGCTAACACTAGAAAAAAAAGTAAAAGAAAAGGGCTATTGCCTTGTGCATACTTATAATTTCTGTCCCTAGAGAGAAACAAACCACAATTTAGGCAGGCCGAAATTTTTCACATGAACTATCTCCCCATAAGGACTAAGCAAAACTCTCATCAGACTTAATGTGGTTAAAAAAAGATCTTTCACTGGAAAGATCAATAGCAAACTGTTAGACCTGAGATTTTTGGAGTGTGATTCCCTAAAATTGTTTGCCTTTTGCTTTCACTCCCCTACTTTTGTTTTTGTTGGCTTTAGGACTCTGTGCTTTTAACCCCTGCAAATCAGCAATAACGTGTGTGTGCTGTCTCTGTTACATATGTTGAAATTGGCATTTAATTTAATTATACATCTCTAGTAAATGGTACTACATGTACCCAGGGCCTGTAAATTAAATTCTGTTAGTGGGCTGCATAATTCATTCTACCACACACTAATGTATCTTGGACAACATTTATCAGGCCTGCCACTGCAGCTGGTAGTGCAGTTTTAAACTAGCATTTTGACCTGGCAGAATAAACCTTTTTCCAGGCCTAAACCTTCCTTTTTAATACTTGAATGTCACCCTTAAGGTACTCCTTAATGTCTCACAGAGCAGTTATCTGTACCTTCTTGCCTCGTGGTACAACTATTTTGGTTCTTTCTGCACAGTTCTGTCTTCTTCCTGCACCTTTGTTCTAAATTTCTCTATCCCTCATCCCTTGTTCTGCTCCCTTCTTCCCTCTTTCTGCACCTCTCTTGCCTCACTCTGCCCACCTGCTCCCTCTTTCTGTACCTCTATTACCTGTTTCTGCAACTCGCTTGCCTCTTTCTGCAGTTCTATTGCCTCCTTCTGTACCTCATTTGCTTCTTTTGCACCTCTGTTGCTTGTTTCGTACTGCTCTTGCTTCTTTCTGCACCTCTCTTGCAAATTTCTGCACCCCTCTCATGCAAATATAGAAACACCAAAGTAGTCGCCATGCAGTCTTACAATGATGCAGGCACTAGATATTTAGTGCTGTAATCATTCAGACATTACTGCAGCATTTCTGTTTTCTGCACCCCTCTTCACTTATTTTGTAGCTCATGTGTAATTGTGACCATAGTCCGAAAACCATAAATGCATTTGTTTGTAGCTTTTAAATAGAATGTGTTTCTGTAGTAGTTGATATAAATATTTGTAAATAATTATTTTAATAATATTGAATTATTTTTTACATTTTGTTTTTTTCAGATATTCTCCATTATTATTAAGAAAGATTTACCGTGACAAAAAAAGGAAAGTAAAAGCAAGAAAAAAACAGTACTATTTAAAGAAGAGACAAAAGCAGGCATTCGATGAACTACAACATGTGGCAAAAAAGAAAACGTCTTGTGGTAAGAGAACAAAATAATTTATTAAAAGACTTTTAAGGACTGGAAAGGATTTTGAAAACGCTGAAAATAGAAAGAATACTTTTAGAGCAAAGAAGAATGAAATGAAAAACTGACACAGTAATGGAAATTCCGGAAATGAGAAAACAGTCTATGTTGGAAGAGGATGACAGAATATCACAATATTAGAAAACATATGTATAAAAGTAGAGTAGTACAAAATTTATTGAAAGATTGCAAGAAATATAAAAAAAATCTGCATTTCATAAAAAGAAACAAGAGATCGAATGTATAGTCAAAAATGCTTTTGAATTGAAAAGAAGATTTTTTATATTAGTTCTGAAAGAATGCGAACTTTGGATAAACCAATGCATTCTATAAAGGACATAAGTAAAACAAAAAGATTAATAAACCAAATTGACTTTTTAAAATATCTTTTGGGTGAATGGAAGCACAGTTCTAGTTAATAAACTTTTTTTAATGAAGTGAGCTATTTTCAAAAAAATACATTAGTTCACGCAGTTGGTTCCAGTGGTTGTGCTTATGAAGATAAGAATGGTTGTGCAATTGAAAAAGAAAAGATGGTTCCAATCAATGTGGTAAAAGTGATAGCTGAAGAAGTTCAAGGGAAACGTACACAAGCTCCAGTTTATACATAGGATTGTAGTATTATTTGTAGTATACAACAAGAGTCTATTGATATTTTATGAAATTACTTATGAGGGTATACTAAAAAAGTTTTGAACAAAAGATTAAGATGTTGTAAGGACTAGATCCTTGTAAAGTGAGAAAAAATACTGGCCTGCAAGGACATTCTCTAGCTTGTCTTTCTAGAAAAGTGTGTCAAAGTGTTTTTCATCATTTGAGAATGTTAACAGTACATCACTCTGCAATGTGGAAGTTAGTAAGAAGGTTGTACTATGTAAAAAGTCCTTCTTTATTTTTAAGTGAACTAAACACTGCTCTTTTGCATGAGTCAGTATTGGATGTAAAAAAAGTTTGTGATGATATAGAGTTTTGTTTCTTTAGTACTGGAGAAGAGTGTACACAAAGTGAAAGTTTCATAATTGTAGGTGTTGAAGAGGAGGTAGAAGATAGTACTACTGAGAAGTTTGTTGAAGAAAATACAAAGTTTAAGGTAATTTGTTGTGAAAATCCAAACTATGTTTGTATTTGTTGTCGATGTACTCACTATAGAAATCAAACTAGGAATGTTGATCTGTATTTAAAAAGGGAAAAGGAAAACAATGATAAGTTGGAATAATTTGGTGCTTATTTGTTGGTGGAAGGTGTTTTTGAGTTGGGTATTCATTAACCCTGGGCGGCCAACTACGCTACGCTTGCGAAGTTTGCGTAGTTTGTGCTACTTCACGCTATGTGAATTGCACTTAGCACAGTGCAAAATCGCGTAGCGTAGTTGGCATTTTTTGCTCGCTCGCGGTCCTCAATGTCAAGTTGGCGACCGCGAGCGAGCAAAATGACATCCCGGCGAGACTCTTTCCTTGTTCGTGATAAGCAACATCAAGTTGGCAATCGCAAACGAGAAAAATAAACCTCCCTGAGAGATTTTCAATGCAGGGAGGTCAGGTTTCTCATTGCAAGTGGTCGCGTATGCTCGCGACCGCTCGTGATGAGAAACTACCAGTCCGCGTTGAGAAAGCAGCTGCTCGAGTAAAAATCTACTTGAGCGGCAGAAAACGACAACTCGCACTGTGCGGGATGCCGTTTTCAATGATTGCACAGTACAACAAGCATCCGGCACTGTGCAATCATCGCGAACAGCGCACTACGCAGTTCGCGTAGCGCTACGTGTATCTCACGTAGTGCGAAGTGCACTTCGCTTAGCTACGCGAAGCGCAACTAATAAAAACACCACAATAAGACTCCACACAGGGTTAGAAAAATAGTTTACATTTGTATGAGTAAAACAAGACTAAATCGAAAGAAATCCAATAGAAGAACCGAAGTGTTGCATTTTTTAAGAATTAATCAAAAAGTAGTGCTTAGAAGCAAATAGCGCTTCAGGATTACATGAAGTAGTACTGGCCCGGGAAAAATTCAAAGTGCAGGTTGACCGCGATGAAGGGCAGGCCCGCTACAGGACTCTCACAGGTCCCACTGAAAAAGTACCTTGGATGAAGCAAGCATCAACGTCAAAGACTCAATGTGTCAGTTCCAATCTGTGCAGTTGATGAAAGCTTCATTGACAAACCCTTCTACGATGCAGTCAATGCGTCGTCGTCAAGCCGAGCAGTCTGTCATCATCGAGCCGTACAATTCGTCGTAGTGATGTCATCAATCAGCTTCTTCGGCTGGATCGAAGGTGGCATAGAAGGGCAATATGTTGGTTCTGGTCAGCGCAAAGTCATTATTGAGTCCATTTTGATGGTTCTATACAACAAATGTCACCTCTCAACAACCCAAGAATGGATTGGCACCACTTGGCAGGGCAGGACTCACAGGTGGCATAGTGCAGGTGCTGTTGCAGGGTTAAAGGTCATCTTTGATGTTCCTGAGACTTCAGAACAGGGAGCAAGCCAGTAAGCCCTTGGTGTAACTCTGGGTTCAAGTGAGATAGGTCCAGTCCTTGTCCTCAGCAGGGCAGAGATCAGCTCTGCTGGGTAGCACAGCAAAGCAGAAAAACAGTTCTTCCAGACCAACAGTCAAGCAGAGAAACATTCCTTCAGCACAGCAGTCTTTACTTCTGGCAGAGTTCTTCACAGGTCAGTAGTGTCCTGTCTTGGTAGTGGCAGAGGCCAGTACTTATACCCAGTGCTGCCTTTAAAGTGGAGGTGACTTCAAAGCAGGCCCTTTAAGGGCATGGGTATCTCTTTGTTTCCAGCTGTGGCTCCAGATTATCAGTAGGGAGTAATAAGCCCTTTGTGTGGGAAACAGGATGCTGCCTATTCAGGTGTGTCTGCTCCCCCTCTCATCTTGCCCAGGAAGAACTATCATAATGCATGCAAATCAAGGCAGATGAGCTCTCTGTCACGCTCATCCTTCCTGTGTTCGTGGCTGTCAAGAGGGAATGCATTATGTGTAATTATCACCCACCCCAGACATGTATTAGAGACAGGCTGCATGGCACACCGGCCCAGATGTACAAATCTTCCCATTTGCATTTTTTAAATGGCGACTCTGTACGAATCGCTATTTAAGAAATGCAAAAGGATATGTACTAAATTTGTGATTCCCTAATAGCAATTCCTACAAAGTATGATTCGCTATTAGGGAATCGCTAATAGAAAATGCCATCGCATCCTGGTCTATGGACCAAATAGGAAATGGTTTGCCTTTCCTTAATTGTGATTTCCTAATAGGAAATCACAATTTAAGAAATGCAAGCCTCCGGGCCTAAGCATCCCCCGCAAGCACCCCTAAGTTCCTAGTGCATATGTAAGTGCACATAGGTGTGCATCATGTCACATTAAAAAATGCATTTTTACATTTTGCACATTGTTACCATCGACTTCAAGTCGATGGTAATATCATTGCCTAAAAGCCATATTTGCATTTAGGAGACTCTACGTACATGTGCTCTAAGAATCTCAAATAGGTAATCCCTATTTGAGATTCCGAAATTGCGGTCGCAATTTGCTATTTCTACCAGATAGAAATTGCAAATTGCAATTGGTTTTGGCCCTGAAAAATCCATTTAGCATTTCTTAATGGGCTGAAATAGTGATTCAGCCTATTAAGAAATGCTAAATGGCTTCATACATCTTGGCCACAGAGCAGTAAGAGCAGAGAAATGTCCACTTTCTAAAAGTCCATCATTTGTGTGCATTCACTTCCTAAGTAATAGTGATGTTACCTTCAAATTTACCAGTGAAGAGTACTTATCATTACTGTTTCAAAGAAATGTAAGGTGACGCAGCGATTGCTTTGTAATCAGGAATTACAGTTTAAAGTGTATTAAGGAACACCCAATGCGAGCCTATGACAGGAGTAGACCTCACAGTGCTAAAAAACGAATTTGGGTGTCTGTCACCACCAGTACATGTGAAACGTAAAACGACAAGTTCTAGGGCCTTATTCACAGAACTAACTCAAGACAAAATACTAAACTTACTACCATTTTGGTATTCACAGAAGGCACTTACTCATTTCGGTATTTACAGAAGTTAGGACTCCTAACTTTAGGACTTCTAAATGCCTTCTGTGAATACCAAAAGTCTTAAAATTAGGATTTTTCTCTGTTTAATAGTAGTAAAGTTAGGACTCCTAACTTTAGGACTCCTAAATGCCTTCTGTGAATATCGAAAGTCTTAAAATTAGGATTTTTCTCAATTTAGTAGTAGAGAAGTTAGGACTCCTAACTTTAGGACTCCTAAATGCCTTCTGTGAATATCGAAAGTCTTAAAATTAGGATTTTTCTCAATTTAGTAGTAGTAAAGTTAGGACTACTAACTTTCGGACTCCGAAATGCCTTCTGTGAATACCGAAAGTCTTAAAATTAGGATTTTTAGTAGTAGTAAAGTTAGGACTCCTAACTTTCGGACTCCTAAATGCCTTCTGTGTGTACCGAAAGTCTTAAAATTAGGATTTTTGTCAACTTTACTACTACTAAACACCAATTATACCATGTTTAGAGAAGAGTGCACATGCACTTTAGGCTAGCATTGGTAAAGTGCTCACAGTCCTAAAGCCAACAAAAGAAAGTCAGAAAAAAGGGGAGGAGGAAGGTAAAATGTTTGGGGTGACCCTTCTGTGAGGGGCATTTTCAAAGAGGTACATTAGCAGATGGCTAAATAAGAGATAGGTTTTCTGTCTAAGGTTTTAGCCGGTGAAGCCAGCATAGGCTTAACCGTTGGAGATATGGTGTTTCTCCCGACTACAATTAAAGCAAGGGAATTGTGCATTTGGCGGATTGGACTCCATCACTTTTTTCGCTGATGCCCTGCATCATCCAAACTAAAAATGAAGCCTATATCATTTGGAACTGGTAGGAAGTAAGGGAGTAATATCAGCATCTTTTTATCACTTCCAGCCAGATGTGTTTCAGGTAAACAAATGATTAGAAAACAACATCCTTTTGGGAAGTATGGACTTTATTTCATATAAAAAAGCAGCACTTTAAAGCAGACACCTTCACCATTGCACACCATTGCATTAGGGTTTCTTTTCATACTCAAAAAAAGCACTCGGAAAGTGTAGCATATCTAAAATCCAATACAAACATTTTTTTACTTTCAGCGCTCATGATGCCATCTTAAACAGTGAACAAAGCTTTAACTGTAAGATCCTTTTACTGCAAACCCACAAATCGGCTAAATGTAGGCTGAAGCTTCTACTAAGTGAGGCTTCAGAAATAAAATAGGCCCATTCAATTTGATATGTAATTCTTAACTTGTCATTTGAGAAAAGAATTGTGCCACATATGCAATTGTAACTAGTAGTGATCACAAAGTGCAACTACTGCAAAAACAAAAAGACGATTAAAGGAATACTTGAATTAATCTCAGCCAGTGGCAATCACTCAGGACTGCATTCCAATCCTTCGTTTTTAGCCCAATGTGACACTCTAGACAGAGACCCACCTCAAACAAATCAGTTTTGCTCCTGCTTCAATAAGAAACTATCCATCCCAAATTACCAGGTCCCCTGCAGATGGGACAGCAAGCAAGGAAAGAGCAGTTATGACCTACTTAGGTCTCATCAGTAATGTGGAGCACCTGTGGCGGCTCCTGGATTTTGCTAATAGTGGGGTAAAAATTTGGGAACTTAGTTGAATGCTCCAGCAAACAAGCTTGAAAAAAAAGATGTGCAGGTAGGAAGACCAGATGGTTCCATGTTATCTGGAAGCTACTTTGTTTTTACATATCAATGCATGCTTGGAGTTGTAGTCTTGTTCCCTTGTAATTGTGCCAATTAGAGGTATATGTCTGATAACAAAGATAAATAAAAGCACAGTCCAGGAATGGAAAACTGTTGTCCTCGTTACAAGGAGGCATCTGGTCATCCTGTGGGTGGAAAGATTTTCCCTGCAAGAACATTTAAAAAAAAAATTCAAATAGTCCATTTTAGAGTGAAATTTTAGGTAACCTTATTAGAAACAGTCATAGAGCTTCCCAGGGCCCACCCAAATCATGGGGCACCGTGATTATAGTCCCCATTTTTAAAAAAGGGTACAGGTTGGACCCAAAATGCTACCATCCAATCTCATTAATTGATTGTATTTGTATACTGATGGGCAGGGTAATACTAGAACGGCTGGAGACCTGGGTAGCTGACAGTGGGAAGTTTTCAGACATACAATATGGCTTTAGGAAGGGCCTGGCAACTGTTGAACAGTGTCTTAATCTGCACCTGGTCATAAGCAAATACACAATAGCCAAGACGGATCCCTTTTTCTCGGGTTCGTGGATCTTACATCAGCTTTTTATTGGGTGCAGAGAGTGAGATTATGGGAAATAATGCTGGATTTGGGCATTGATCCATCTTTAGTCCATTTTTTTGCCCAGATACATCAGGATGTGACTGGAAGGGTCAGATACTGAGTGTGTGAGGAATTTACAGCTCGAATTATAATGAACTGTGGGGTTCATCAAGGGTGTGTCCTTGCCCCCTTTTATTTTGTCTCTATATTATTGACCTAGAAAGTTACATCAATCAAGGGAATGGGGATGTTCCTAAGATAGGCAACAGAAATCTTCCTGCACTACTTTATGCCGATGAATGTGTTCTAAAGTCCAGAACCGGTGTGGGCCTACAGAAGCTTGTGACTAGTTTAAACAATGTTATGACCGAATTGGGTCCAAGGACTAACACAGCAAAGTCCTACACTTTGGTGGCAGATAAATCTCCCCCCTTTTAAATATCATATTTTATTGACAATGAAAGGCTGTCCTATGTCCAGACTTTTTCGTACTTGGGAATCCTGTTTGATCAGACAAGCACTTGGTACCATCTAGTGGAAACAAGGGTCAGTAGTTTTAATCAAAACCTGGAGGCGGTATTCAGGTTCACGGAGAACTAAACTCAAGACCGATAAATTCAATAACTAATATTTATGAGGCCCGTTCGTGTTCTGTCACCATGTAGGGGGCTGGAGTATGGGACTTCTGTAAGTCGGCTCATCTCCAAGCAGCTGAGAACAACTTCATGAGACGCTTGTTGACAGTCCCCAGTAGTCTCCCCACTACCATATGTCATAGTGCCCTTGGTATGACCCCTTTGTCCTTTCTCATACAAACTGCACCAATTTTATTTTGACATTCAATTTGGGTAAAGGAAGAGCTATCCCTTACTCACACAATTATCTTAGACTGTTTTAAACTTGATTACTTGTTGAAGATACCCTGGTTTAGCTACATAAAAAACAGTTGGAGTCAATGGGGCTGGCGGATTGTTTTTATAATCCAGTGAACTTTGCAAAGATCCAAAAGTTCAAATTGAAAAAGGACTTCAAGACCTGTCTAAACTTGTCTAGTGAGCGCCTAGAGATGCTAAAAAAGAGTCTCAGGTTCCCTGTGTTGGCTCTGCCATATTTCTTTGTTGACAAAGATCTGTGCTACCAGCAAATTAATTCTAACGCAGTGTACTGTTATTACCTACACAGGCTCCACACTGTCTCCTACTTTCAAACTAGACAAAACATTATTCAAGAATTTGGGAGTACTGTCACGTTGCTTCCACATCTCTTGTTCTGTGTTACCTCGTGTATGTCTAGCCATAGTTTTGACATACTTCACTCTTTGTTAAAACAACAAGCAAAATATGGTTATGTCATAAGCTTGCAACTCACGACCGCAGGGCACAGACACTTTAGGAGAATTATACAAATTGCGAAAAGGATATTATTTTGATAGCTGCATTCTCGATGCTTGGGGAATGCAGCAATGCAACAGCTGCCTCATTGAAATTATTTGACACAAATGCTTAAGGAGGCAACAAGGGATCCAGCCCGATCCGATTATGTTTCCAGTGAAATAATAAACAAAATATCAAAAGCACACTAGAGATCCCCAAACTGTGTATCTGTCCCCACAGACAGAACTCAGCATTCCGAGGGAGCAGTTCATTTGGGATGATTACCGGAGCAAGACCTCCGTTTGCTACCTAAACAAGTACATCAAGGCGCCACTCGGTGCACAGTGTGATCCAAGACAGATGAGTTACAAAGAAAGTTTGCAACGGGGGTGGGTGGAAGTCAACCTAACGTGCTCCTTTAAGAGGCAGTGCTGTATGTGACTGAATATAAAAGAAGCCATGAACAGTGTGCATTTCAATGTCATTTGAGATGTCATTTGTGAAGTCATCAGTGATGTCACTGACCATGTCATGAATGATGTAATATGTGACGTCATCAGCAGTGCATTGCAGGGGCGCGAGTTATAGTTAGCTGAACAAACTATAACGCCAGAATTTCTATGGTTTTGTACGAGTGAAATGTCCAAGTAACTATAATGTGCCTGAAACCTATGTTTTTTCAGTGAATTGCTAAGCTTTTGTAATGCTAATTTCTAACTATAACGTACCTGAAACCTATGTTTTTTTCAGTAAATTTCAATGGTTTTTTAAATGCTAATTTCTAACGATAACGTCCCTGAAGCCTATGTTTTTTTCAGTGAATTTCAAAGGTTTTTTAAATGTTAATTTCTAACTATAATATAGTAGTTGTGTTTGCTGAGTACTGGAGAAAGGTGAGCATGGCCTTCAAACACCTCTTAGCAATCCAACTTTGTGGGATTTACTGGAGGTAATAGAAGGAGTAGTTAGCCCCCAACATCAACCTTAGGGACCAACTACCCCTTTTATTACCACCAGTAAGTCCCACACAGCAGGATGGCTAACTTCTTATATCAGGCCCCACCCCTCCCTGCACCACTGTGCAAACGCACCCCCTAGCATGTTGTAAGTTGGGGGATTAAGTCCCCTTGAATCCTGAGGGTCCCTGTGGCCAACTAGCTCACCAGGTAACTCCAGTAGGTGCCAGAGAGCTGCTTTGCAGGGAGGTGGTCCAAAGCCAAGCTCCTTTTTACACCTCTCTGCAACGCAGCTCTGTGGCGCTTACTGGAGGTACCTGGTGGGCTAGTTGGGCCCCAGGGACCCTCAGGATTTAGGGGAAGTTAATCCCCTAACTTACAATGCACCAGTGGGCCTGTTTGGACAGCGGTGAAGGGAGGGAGCGGGACCTGATGTGACCAAATGCGCCCCTTCTCATTTTAAGTTGGGGGATTAAGTCCCCTTGAATCCTGAGGGTACCTGGGGTCCAACTAGCCCACCAGGTGCATCCAGTAAGTGCCACAGAGCTGCCTTGCAGAGAGGTGTAAAACGTCACGTGGCCTCAGACCACCTCTCTGCAACGCAGCACTGTGGCTCTTATTGGAGGTACCTGGTGGCATAGTTGGCCTCCAGGGACCCTCAGGATTGACGGGGAACAGCAGTGCCTTGGGGGTGGGTACCCCGGGATACTGGAGGAGCCGACCCTGGGGAGTGGTGGTCCCCAGGGCCATCAAGGGCTCCAGGAGGTGGGCCGCGCAGCCCCCCCTCCCTTCAATTAGAAAGCCCCAGGGAGTTGGTGGTCCCCAGGGTGCGGGGGTCCATTTTAGTGCCTCGGGGAGGTGGTGTTCCCCGGAGCATTTGGGGGGCTTGAGTCCCCCACACAGTTTTTTTTTTTTTTTTTAAACAAGCCCCCGGGGTGGCGGTCCCTGGGGCTGTGTGGGGGCCATGTGCCCCCGCAAATATTTTTGAAAAGCCCCAGCTGGTGGTGGTCTCCGGGATGTGTGGGGGGCTCGAGCCCCCCATACAGGTTTATTACATTTTAAAAAACAAGCCCCGGGGGATTCCCTGGGGCTGCAGGGGGGCCGTGTGCCCGGATAAATATTTTAGAAAAGCCCCAGGGGTGACGGTCCCCGGGGCTTGGAGGGGCCTTGGAGGCCCACCACACATAAAAAAAAGCCCCAGGGGATGGCGGTCCCCTGGGATGTAGGGGCCCCGATAGGCCCCCAAAATTAAAAACTATAAATTGGGCAATGCCCCCGGGACCTGGCCCACCTGGGGACCTCAATTAAATGAAGTGTGGGAGCCCGGGCTTTGATTCGATTTAAAATGCTTTTTTGGGCCCTGGGGGGCCTTGTGGGACCCCCTAAGTAGGCCTAGGGGTCAGGGTGTTTCTACCCTGCCCCCTTTTCTTCTTCTTCACATTTGTTTCACTGTTTTCCTGTGACTCAGTTCTACTGAGTCACATGATGGCTGCCAACACTTCCTTGTTTGGAGTGTTGACAGCAAATTAGAATGAAGCTCGTGATTGGGAGGGGTCGCGAACCCACCGCGGCCATAGATATCGATATTTTTATTTGTTTTAATTCTCAGCAACTACTGAACGAATTTACACCATTTAAAAAATGGTCGCTTTCTGAACCAATCGCTTCCTTTTTGCAAAATTTGGTGTACCTCCGTTCAGCAGTTCGGGCTATAGCCTTGGCTAAAGTTTTCTATGGAAAATCTTTTGGACCCCGCCTTTTTTCTCGGCCACCGCCTGATGAATCACCCCCAAACTTTCAGGATAGGAGCTGACCTGGCTAGAATTTTTGGGAGTGAATTTCGCAAAGATTCATCAAACGATGCCAAAGTTATTAGCAAATCAAAAAATGCTTTTCATATGGAAACTAGGTTCTAACTATAACTACCTACTGGCGACTGCCAGTAGGTAATATATATTACCTACTGGTGGTCGCCAATAGGTAGTTATAGTTAGAACCTAGTTAGACTTTTTTGGGGAGAATTTTGCAAAGATTTATCAAACAACGCCAAAGTTATTAGCAAATCAAAAAATACTTTTCCTATGGCACCCCTAGAACCCCCCACCTCTTTAGCCCAAGTATAGAACTAGTAAGTATTTGCTGAAAAATTAGAGCATCCAAAGTAAAAAAGAAAAAGACAATTGTCACACACTGATATCTGAGTGTAGAAGAGACGGTCTGATGCAGGCACAATAGCCTTAGGGTAGCTCTGAGGGCATAGGAACTGAAACTTGGCAGAGGAGTTTAAAGGTGAATGGGTGAATATGAGTGTGGCCTGTGAAGGATGGCAGAAAGAGTTTGGGAAACTCAGGGGCATATTTTTAAGCCCCTATCACCACCCAAGAAAAAAACTGGGGTTGGCCCTGTGTCCCTCAGAACCTGGGTGAATTGTGATTAAAGAAAAATAGGATCTGTCGGGTAGTGAAACAACTGATTTGTCAATTCTTTTTGCATGTGATAATCCCTCCTCCCACTGACAGGAATTCACAACAGGTTCTTACAATAAATGAAAAGAAAGGGCTGTATAGAACTATGTATATCTTTATATTTTCAAAATGCGTTCAAAGTGATTCATAAATGACTGTCATAGTAAAAAAGTGCAATAGTGCTCATGTGACATATACAATATGTACACTAGTGATTTCCAATATAGACAATTTATACAGGTATACACAAGGTTGATTTTCAAAAGAGGCCATTCATTAATACAAATTTACAGAATCCCATGTGCTGCTTGTCAATTCTATTGGATTTCTGGAGTATTGGGGCCAATTGTAATGATGTCGAAGTTTCGACCCTTCGCGTGCCAGGATGAATAAGGTCGCAGCGGGTCTTTCTCAAGACAGGTGTATCAAGCACGACAGTCCTGGAGTTCAAGTGCAGATGAGTCACCTGGACTGGATTGAAATGGTTTGAAGTCTTCAAATCCGAAGACGTGAATGATATCGTCCATACGATTCTGGGCTGCTTTCAGGGACGCTGCAATTAGTCATATTTATAAGCCCCTATCACCACCCAAACATCACATCCAGTGATGTTGTGGTGGGGATAGGGTCTTTGCCTTATTTACAAGGCCCTCTTTTATGCTGTATTTAGCGTGAATAGGGAGGGTAATGGGTGTTGCGTTGAGCATTCTACTTTAACACCCATTGATGTTGACGCTGCCCCCAATTTACAAGGGCTGCATAAATAGGAGGCAGTTTCAAAATTAAGACCAGGGAAAATCTGGTCTTAAACAGACAAAACAAGGAGAAATGCTTTATTTCTCCTTGTTTTTGCTGTTTCCATGTGTGCAGCCTTGTGCACACATAGAATCACCAAATTGCCTATGATTGTTTGTGTGCCTCAGGGTGATCCAGAATTGGATGTCAACTACCGATCTAAAGCTTCAAGCAAAACTGGAGTCTATGGATACATTTTCCAACTATACTGTAAGTTGACTTAATGTTGAACAGATCTGTTTTGATTATATGTTGATTCCAATCTCCTGAGTTCTACTCTGTATGATGTAGGACCATTTGGCAGCTGGCTATTTGAAGTGGGCAATATTGGTGTAGTAGGATATAGTCTGTGATTATATTGGGTGGTGCAGTGACTAAGTCCATCTAGCTGCCATTATTTCTTCAGAGTTGTCACCAAGGCAAGTAGTGACTCATGGAGCATCAATGTGGAGGCAGAAAGATAAACCTATGAGACAGGACAAGAAACAATATAAGAATATGATTTACATCCATGAGCTGAATGCATTTTGTTCTCAAAGCCCAACGAGCCGCAGCATGCGGGAAAAGAAATTGTGCACTGAAACGAACATACAAAGTGAAAGCCCACATGTGATAAGGCCAGTAGCCATACATGTGGCAGGAGCAATGCCCCAAGAAGAGGAACAAATATATGCAATTAACCACCAAAAAACAAGGATTTTCGAAGAGCTTAGCAAGGAACAAATGTACTGTTCTAATGAAGAGCTTTGCAATAGATCAATGAGGTCAATCTACAGACTTCTTTGGGATTCAGGGAGGCTACAGCACAAGTCGTGGCTTCCCAAGTGTTATTATGTACATATTGATTCTTGTGGTCCTGTATTCGCTGTTTTAATTTTCTACGGTACAAATGTCAATGTTATCATCCAAATTAGATTTGTTGCAATGCCTTAGTTTACTATCTTAAGTAACTATCCCACACTTAATTTCGTTGTTGCCCAATAAATAACTGCGCCCGATTGCGGCATTGCTGAAAATGTTTCAGGCAAAAAGCGTAGCAATTGCCAGTTACGGAAGTGAACTATGGGGTTATGTAGCTTCGGAGGAAATTCAGGTTGCTGCGAAAAATTTCTTAAAACAACTGCTGGGGGTACCCAAAGGTACCTCTAATCCAATAGTACATGAAGAGACAGGGACTGCATTTATTTGTGACTAACTGGCTATACGCCCATTGCTCTTCTGGCTCAATTGTTGGCTAAATAAAGACCTAAGCCTTACTCATGAGCTATTGAAATAAGTAATGAGTCTGGACCACATGCTTGATATTCCATGGCTAAAATATATAAAGGGTTGCTTTGGAGACTTGGGGCGCCCGGACCTGTTTTTAAGACCTGATTTTATAACTGCAGAAGACGTGGTGTTTGTAAATAAATCTTTTATCTCGCTTAAAAAACTAAACACAGATGGGGTAGAACTATCAAAAACTAGCGTCTGGAAATTCGTGATGCTCAAAACTACCCCAGATACAGAGCCCTATCTGTTATGGCCCCTGTCGAACAATGAGCGGTTTTTACTGACCAGGTTTCGAATGGATTATTTCCATTTTTTACTTGCTGTTCCTCTGGGGTGCCATAGAGGACAAGTGCTACCACCCTGTGGCTGTGACGGAGTGTCTCCACAGTACCTGCTGCACTTCATGTTCTTCTGTAGCTTCTATGATGCTCCCCGGAGGTTCTTTTTAAAATCACTTTTAAAAATTGTTAATTTTTCTAAGGTGCGCCCAGCCCTTTACTTTTTACAAATGTTAAGGCCAGAATGTATCCCATTTGTGGTTGGATTTTTGAAATGTTCACTGAAGTACAGAAAATGTATGGAAATTGAATTTTTAACTGATGGCTGTTTTTTCTGTAACATAGTGTTGAGGCCATATGGCCTATTTAACCGGTTAATTTACTCAATTGTAACGTTGGTATTTCCTTTTATCAACTGGATGGCTCAGCCACTCTGTAATTATAGTGTTTTTTAATAATCTTTATATATGGTGTTTATATATTTTTACTATGTTTATAATGGGATTGTCGTGTAATATGCTTAGGATATGTATATGCCCTGTTCTTTTACGAGATCTGTCATCTTTTATTGTTTTCTACTTTGTAAACCGGATAAAGTCTTTGAACTGAACTGGGCCTGTAATGGTACTTGCCTAAACTTTAATATTTTCTGCTTTTGTAAACTTTCCTTTTTAAAAAACTTTTTTTTTCTCTCAGAGACAGATACAGTTTGAAATTTGTATAATGTGCATAAGAACATTTATAGTAGTATTTGCTAATATATAAAATATTAGCTGTATTTTTCCCATACTTTTAAGATCTAATCTTTGATTGATAAAAAAAAGAATTTGTTAGCCTTGCAGTATGAGAAAAAAGCAGGCAGCTAGATTTTTTGTACCAGCTGGAATGGTTTATAAGAGGATTTCAGAAATATTGATCAGCTCCTTTCCTTCAAGAGACCACTTAGAAACTTCTGTTTTGAGTTGAAATATAAATTGGTAATAGTGTGGTAAATAAATAAATAATACCCTATTTTTGACTAGACATATATCATAACAGATAGCTCAATAAATAAGAGTCAAGATTCGAGGTAGTAGGAGTTTTTGCAGGTTTATTACAGCATAAGGACAGGAACAGGACAACCTGCATAGGAACAGGGGCCCAGCAGGGCGACAGGGGCCCAGCAGCTGCTGGGGCTGGGTCTGGGATGAGCGCGCTAACTTTTAATAACAAAACATGAGTTTATATACAAAACGCAAACACATAGCATTACATTGCAGTAGGCGTAGCAGTGGGTGGAGCAAGAGGCGTGACGCGTAGCGGTCGCGAAAGATAACGGTACAAAGGGGGTGTAACAGGGCGTATACATAGACATGTGCTGCAGACGTAACAGAATATGTCATGAATGGGGCGGAAACCATGGAGGGGGCTACCTAAGGAGCCGGGACCTCTAACCTGATGGTGCGCGCAAACTGGCAATGACGTGTTACGAGGAGAAGCTGGGGGCTATGAACTCTGTGCTAGGAGCAGAGACTAAAGTCTGGAGGGTCGGAGCGACATGTACCTAAACCCTATCTAGTATCTGATGTTTAGGGATCATGTTGATATAAACTAGAAGTCATGAGGGGAAAAGCTAACTTGATTCTAAGACTGGACCATGCATTTATTCTACATGTAGTACGTGATGAAGAATATTAAATGACCATTAAATACAGTATTTCTCTTAACATGGAGCCGAATAGGCTAGACAATGACGGAAACTATTGATGCAGTTCAGTAGCTTAGGAATGCAGAGAAGGAGGACTGAACTGATAACTGAAATCATAACATAGTCTTGGCAGACTCAGAGGCAGAGCCAAGCTGCACCGGGCACTGCGAGGCAGGAAGTAAGTGAAAGGTCGAGGATACAGGTGGGGGTTGCATCGCTCCTCAGCGAGGCTTCAGGAGACAGGAGCTGAATCTAATGTCCGGGCCTTTTTGAGGCCTAGAAACGGGGACTTTATAATGGAATAACGTGCACACTGAGAAACGTGGCAACGTAGCTTTACATAGGCCTGATATTCGTAGTATTCACGAGGACTGGAAACTGGCATACTAGAGGAGGACACAACTGTAATTGCGTCATTAATCGGACATGGGGAATAACATATGCATATTGGTCATGCACACATAACATATGATGGATGACACGTAGTGACACAGAACATGACAAAATTTACTTTTCCACATTCCCTCCTTGTCACTACGTTTCCATCAGGAAACATCAATATTCATGATACCATCTATCATTTCATATAGTATCATTTGTTCATCTCGAATTATCCTGGAACGAGATTTAGAACGGGGCTTGGGACTAGGAATACAAGAGGTAGCACACATGCCGCAAATCGCAGGGCCACATTGTATACAGAGGCAGCAGCTGAATATGATCGCTACTGCGATACCTAGAAAGGACAGGACTTTCCATCCCCAGGCGGAAATTATGTTCCAGAACCAACCGGACCATGTCCAGGTGCCTGGATCTTGGTGTAACAGATGGGCAATTTTATGAAGTCTGGTTATAGCTGAATAAACAGACGGCGCGTTATTTGGAATGAAAATGCAACAACTAGATCCGATGACTCTACAGGCCCCGCCCCTATCGGCCAGTATGACGTCAAGGACGAGACGATTCTGTAAAACGACAATTCTCATAAAGGATTGCTCTTCGGTTAAGTTACCTAGAGCAGAGGCAGTCTCATCTACTACAGCTTCAAGGGTTCTTGTTAATCTACGAATTAGCTTACTGTTTACAATTGTGCCTAAATAAGGGAACACACCTTTATCAATATCAATGAATTGCTCTGCAGCAGTTTCAGTATAATCGACAATCGGGAGATTTCTCTTGTGTCTAGTATGTACTAGGAAGGAATTCCTATGGTAGTCAGGTGGGGCTAGAAAAACAGGTGGCAGTAGGAAGGCAATGTAACAGGTTCCCTCCCAATCGAGGGGCAGACGAACATATGCGGTCTGACCACAAACAAAATATGAATGACGTGAAGCTTTGAAAATAGATTTCCCACTGTCACTATACTTGACAACAGTAGTACAATCACTATGTCCTACGTGTACGGAACCCTTATTTCGGACACATAATTCGCCTTTGACTGGCAGTACTGAAATAGCAGGTAAGTCTGGAGTAGTATCAGACTGAACATTCAGGACCATAAAATTCGACGAATAATTACCTAAATTATATACTTCATTTTCTAGATCTAAACCTGTTCTGTGGGGGAAACCTTGCTTGTCTGGGAAACATGTGCTGTTAAGAAAAGACATATCTGCTAAGGATGACGTTAACGTGGACCATGCTCCACACGAACCATTATGTGAAAAAGGATAAGGAAAAAGTGGCAGAACTCCCTTCGGTGTCTGGAAAGGGGGGAGTCGACCACACACCCAACAATTAGTGGTATTGCTGGTCTGGTGTGAATAATGTAACATGCGGATAAATGAGTTATTACGCATAGCGAGGCGGTATGAATATTCGTGAGGAGGCAGATCACTAAACGTGTGCTCTACTGTAACATTAGCAGACTTATTTACATGTGGAACTGGAAAACACAGGAAAAATGCGTAACTGGTGCAGGAAATCAAAAGGCTGAGAAATAATATGAAACTTAGAAAAACGATACATCTGATTGAGTTTTGACTAACTCTCTCACTATGGGGGTCTATTTTATACATGTCAGAAACAGTCTAACCGTTTCACCTAGGGGAGGACTTATACAATCAAACTGACTGACTTATTTTACTAGACCGTAGTTTATGCTTATACTCCTGCTGCGGAGTTTTCTCTACCAAGGGAGGGGTTGTATCAATGTCATTTGCGGGACAGTCCTTAGGAACAATGTTCTGGCAAGTCTTGATATCCTGGGAAATGTTTTTAAGGACAGGTTTCAGTCCTTTAAAAAGTTTAACGTGAGAAAGGTGTATCCATCCTTTTCGGCCTTCTAACTTCACGGCTGTACGGGTGGTGAGGAGGACCTGACGGGGCTCTTTCCATCGAGGCTCCAGCGGACTTGATCTGTCAAAGTTACGAACCATCACCATGGAACCTGGAACGATTTCATGCGGTGCCACCTCGGTATTGTCTGGAAACGCGGCGGCAACCTGTGAACGACATGAGTTGAGGGCAGACATCAAGGAAGCTAGGTAATCTGTCAGCATATTACATGAAACATCAGTAATACTTCGGGGTCTAGGAGTACCCCACATGTTAGGGGGCGGCCGAATACGACCTCATACGGGGACAGACCTGATCTGGAATGTGCGACCATGCGCGTATCAAACAAAGCGACTGGCAGAGCTACTAGCCAGTCCACACCCTTATCTTTACATATTTTTGCAATTCGAATTTTCAGAGTCTGATTATGTCTCTCGACTAGACCGGCTGCTTCAGGATGGCGTACACAATGAAACTTCCACTGGTACCCTAACAACAGGGAAACGTGCTTCATCAACTCAGATGAGAATGGCTGACCGTTATCAGAATATACGACTCTAGGGAGTCCATAACGAGGGAAGAATTCACGAACCAACTGCTTGGCAGTGGTCGCGGCTGTGTAATCTGGGACTGGATATGCTTCTGTCCATCTGGACAAAGCGCATACAACTACAAGGACATACTTGAAACCTCGGCATCGCTCCATCTGAATATAATCCATCTGGAGGACTTCAAAAGGGTGGTCAGGAGGCTGGAAACCACCTTGTTCCACCGGGACACTTTTACCTGGATTAAACTGACAACATATCATACAGGTACGGACTTTCTGCTTGGCTGCAGCTCGTAAATGTTTGTTGAACCAAATGTTCTGGATACTGTCTAACATAGCTTTTTCTCCTAAATGTGCTGGACTATGTGCGGTATTAATGATGACTTGAACCATAGAGTCGGGGAGAAACCATGTGGCTCTACCCTTCGTTAACCATCCTTGATCTGTCTGGACCCCTCCTTGTTCGGACCATTTCTTGATTTCCTCAGGAGTAGCATGTAACTGGATATCTATGACATCTTGTGTAGGGTCCTTAACTGTCATACATGTAGCCGGATCTGGAGTATGTGTCAGGTTAACTGGAATGTCTGGAGTCTGTGCTGTAAGCTTGGCTGTGCGATCTGCTAGATCGTTTCCTTGAGAAACAATGTCAGTAACTTTCGTATGTGCTTTGCATTTCATGATAGCAATGGATGTCGGTAGATGTATGGCATCTAACAGAGCTTGAATAAGGAGACCATGCTGAATCTTGGTTCCATGAGAAGTCATGAAACCTCTCTCCTGCCAGAGCACTCCGAAGTCGTGTACGACTCCAAATGCGTAGCGTGAATCTGTGTAAACATTAACTTTCAGGTTCTTGGCGTGTATACAGGCTTGTGTCAGAGCAACTAGCTCTGCTGCTTGAGCGGACAGGGTATCAATACGGTGTGTTTCAATAACTTCGGTGTCAGTAGTCACTGCATATGCGGCAACTAGTTCTCCTGTACTAGTTCTCATGCATGAACCATCCACATAAAGTGTCAGGTCAGGATCTGGTAACGGAATGTCTGTCAGGTCTTGTCTTGGCTTTGTCGTAATGTTGACTACTTCCACACAGTCGTGTGCGGCAGGATTTGAACTAACTGATGGTAACAGTGTAGCAGGATTCAGGATGTTGCAGCGTCTAATATCTATGTGTGGCTGAAACAGTGTCAATTCATAACCTGTTAAACGTGCAATTGTCAAGTGCTGAGTTTGTGTTCGGTTTAAAAGAACTTCCACGGAGTGTGGGACTTGTACTGTAAAGGTATGTCCTAAGACTATGGAATCACTTTGTCTGATAGCTAGTGCTGTGGCTGCAACTGACTTGAGGCACGCAGGCAAAGCCTGGGCTACAGAATCTAGTGTGCTCGAAAAATAAGCACAGGGCTTGTATTGTCCTGCTTGATCTTGTGTAAGAACAGATAATGCTGTACCTTCACGTTCAGTAACGAAAAGTGTAAAAGGCTTACTGTAGTTCGGTGTAGCTAGAACTGGAGCTTGGCATAAAGCTTTCTTTAACTCGTTGAAACTAAGTGTATGTTCAGATGTCCAAGGGAGAACAGTCGATACGGCTGCCTCCTGTGTCGTTAACTGTATCAGTGGCTTGGCTAGAAATGCATACTGTGGAATCCATTGTCTACAATAAGAAGTAAGGCCAATAAAGGCACGTACCTCCTTCTGGGTTCTGGGCTGGGGAAGACTCGCTATCAACTGGATACGGTCTGGTGTCAACTGCCTACCCCACTTGGACAGTAAGTGTCCTAAGTATACCACTTGCTGGACACAGAATTGAAGCTTTGAAGGAGACACCTTGTGCCCCATCTCGGCTAGGAAATACAGAACTGTAAGTGACGCTCGCTCGCAATCACGTTCAGAACGGGCTGTGATCAGGAGATCATCGACATACTGGAGCAGGGCAGTGTCAGTTGGCATGTGAATATTATCTAGTTGTCTCTTAAGTGCTTGACTGTAAATACTAGGACTTTCTGTGAAACCTTGAGGAGCGCGTGTAAACATATAGCTCCTTCCATTTAAACAGAATCCGAAAAGAAACTGGCTGTCTGGATGAATAGGAACACTAAAAAATGCGTTCTTAAGATCGATTACTGTAAAGAACGTGGCTTCGGAATCAATGGCTGTCAATAGGGAAGAGATATCTGGGACAACTGGGTACTGAGGAATAATACATTTATTAAGTTCTCGTAAATCAATCACTAATCGATATACTGGGGGTGCATTTGGATCAGTACGTTTCATGACTGGAATGATCGGAGAGTTACATACATTGGAGTCAGTTTCTACAACTACTCCTTGAGCCATGAGCTCGTCTATAATTTTGGATAAGGCTGCTACAGCCTCAGGTGGCAATCTATACTGCCTGATTCGTGGTAACACTACACCTGGTTTGAGAGTCACACGATGGGGTGTGATTTGCATGTAACCTACATCAGTTGGACCTTGCGCCCATAAATGCTGCGGAACTTTAGACAGTCTGGAATCAAAATCTCGTAATACATAGTGACCCTTAAAGTCACGTAGGAACAATCGTATTCCCTCTGGGGAACAACATATAACTGCACCTAACTCTTTCAGTGTTTTAATGCCTAATAGATTTTCTGGACATGACTTAGTAAGTAACAGATCAGTAGTGCGGGACAATGGACCTACTTCTAGAGTGACTGGCTTTGAAATCTCATTAACGATAGGCTTTCCTGAAAATCCAAGGGAAACATTTCTTGAGCCTGAGAGCGGAGCCCCTGGAACTTCGGCATGACTAATTGTGGTCCTACTTGCCCCTGTATCAATCAAAAACTTTCTGTCTTTCCCTAATACTTGACTGTGAACATAGGGACCTTCTTGATCTACAGGTATCTCGATGAGAGGCAAGCCTACCTCCCTCTCTAGGCTGTTTCATGAATATGGCTGGTACTCTGGATACTCAGACTGTGCATACTGGTACATCTGCGATGTAACATACTGTGTTGCAGCAATAGGCTGCGGTACTGTAACTGTCTGTGGTGCATTCTGTGACTGAGGAGTCTGTGAAACTTGTTCTTGTCTGGGCGGACGTGGTCTTTCTTTAGTCTTACCAGTAGCTATGTTGTGTTTCAGAACTGCACACTCATTTATAAAATGACCTGGCTGTTTACAATAATTGCAGTTCCCTTTTACGGGAGCTGCAGGATGACTGGCTTGATTCGGACCCCTCTTCTGACTGTCTTGAGGAACAGATTGTGCAAATAGCACTTTCATTTTCGTGTCTTTCATACGTTTTCTCTCGTGTTCTTGTTCTTCTCTGATTCTATTCTGGTGGTACTGGAGCATCTGGAGCATCTGGGACGGAGTATTAGCTTGCCAGGTGCTTTCGACTTTCAAAACTCGATTTTTAACTTGTGGGCTTGAATTCTCGACTAATTTGGTAACAAAAAGGTGAGGGTATGACTCACTACTTGTCTTGAGGCCACTGTTGATACTAAAGCATTTTTCAAACCTAGAATAAAAATCACTAATATCTTCATCTTGCTTCTGTTTACAGGCTGAGATTGCATCCCAGTCTTCTTTTCTAGTTGTCAATAATCTGGGTAAAACTTGAATCAATAATTCTGGTAATTCTTTACATTTATCTCCAAGACCGGTACCTGGTACTCGTGCCTTGTCTTCAGCTTCTAGAACTGCCCAATCGATCTTTTTCTCTCCCACCTCCCATTCTTTTTCCTTTAGCTTTTCATACACCCCTGCGGGCAACAGGACCTTTAACATTTTAATGATATCTGGGTAAGTGTATTCTCCCATACGGAGCATGTCTTTTAATTCTCTATGGAACCCTGCTGGATCTTTGTCATGACAGGGAATTAATTTCTTCATTTCGAGGAGTTCCATCTTTGTGATCGGAGTGTATACAAACACTCGTTGCATTTCGCCACCCGCTCCGCTGACTGGGTGGACTTCTCGTAATGGATTCTGTCTATCTATGTAAAATGATTTACTTTCTGGGGGTGAGACGTGGACAAAATGCGGGTTCAAAAATGTTCTATATTTGTGGCGCTGTTCTAGAATGACACTAATTAAATCGGTACCTAGACCTCTCCATTTATACTGGAGTAACTCGTTCAGGATATCATGTAACGGGCCTGGATCAGAATGTTGACCCTCATACAGAGTAATGAGGTGCTGGATCATATACATACCCACCAGTCGCTGCTCGGCTGGGGGCATTTTCAGAAACATTTGTGCCACTATTTCGTCTGGAAAAGTGGTAGAATCAGTAATCCATCTGACTGCTGATCGGGCTAGTTCCTGTTCATGCATAGTACTTAATTCACTATAACCGATTCGTGATTTCAGAATGTGATCGGTAGCTTGGAATACTTGTTCTAGGGAACCTTGTTCTGGTGCTGAATGATGGAAAGTAGACTTGGGTTCTAGACGTAAATGGCGATCTGGAAATCTAGGTTTCCCTACATATGCTATTCTGGCAGTATTCTCGTCGTCTTCCTCTTCAGGATCAGAGGTACTTTCTTTCTCGCTTACTTGTGCTGCTTTACGCAGTTCGTGTATCTTTATTATTTCTCTACGGATTTTCTTGTACATACTTTCCATGGCACCAATGGTATTGTGCTTTCCTTCGGCTATATTATCACTCCACTTTGTCAGGATTTTCATTTCGGCTGGATCTTTAGACGGGTAATCTTGTTCTCTTATTAGACAATTAATTAAAAACTTTAATATCATGCGTTGAATCTCGGCTTTCCTTTGAGACATGGCATCACTAATACTTTGTGGGTCATCCCCTGTACGGATGAAACGATATATCCTGTCTAGATCTTCTTTCATATTCGTCAGGGTGACTAGATACTCGGTCACTCTCCTTACGCGTACGGAATATAAAACCATATTAAACTCGCCTGGAACTGGGTCATAGACACATTCGCCAAGGGTTTGCCTGATTTCTGCAACAGACTTATTACTCTTGGGAGTACGCTGTGATGCTTGAGCATGTAATTCGAGTGCTGATAAACGCTTGTATGGCGGCGGGGTTTGAGGAAGACCTCCTCCTGCGGCCCCTAAACTAGAATCATCAACTGATGCTTTTCGTCCTGGCAGGGTCGGTAATTGTAACGTGGGCTGGACTTGTATGGCGGGCTGACCCGGGGGAGCTGTTAAGGGCACCCCGGTGTCTGGAGGAGCCGGAATTACCTGATTTACAGGGACGGGCGGAGCGCGAACAGGATTTGCATATTCGGGGACTGTGTCGTCCAGATAGGACGAAATAAAAATATCAGCTGCGGTCGGTTTGTGACGTAGTTTGGTCGGAACTAGTGGTGGCGGAAAGTTACTGGATGCCTCCGGGGTCGCCTTTGGCAAGCCTTCGGCAAGAAGAGGATACATACCCTTAATAAGGGCATGCCTCTGTCTGTCTGATTGTTCAGTTCTAACTCGTTCACCTATCTCGATTAATTCTCTTTCTTGGGCTCGTTCTTGGGATTCTCTACTTAGTTCTGACTTTCTGATTTCTTTTTCAGTTCTTTTATGAGCTACTCGCATGATGCATTCGGCATCCCATGTGCCCGATACGGGCCATCTATACTTTTCTTCTAACTGTTTGGTATACTCTACCCATAAATCTAGATACAATATGGCGCTTATGCCATGTTTCTGATACATAAAATGACCTGGACTGTCCCTAGGCGGGACGGGAACTGCTGCTTCCAGCAGACCCTTTCTAGTTTTTAACTGACGTAACTTGGAAAATATGGGCATGACTGAACTGTAATCTAGACACAATACAATACACAATAAACACGATACTTATTTCCCATTCATACCACGACATTAGAATACATGAAAAACATTTAAAATAACAGTTCGGACAGAATACTACCTGGAAATACTGAGAACAGAACACATAAATTTTCTCGAGAACAGAAACTGACTAGAACAGAAACTAGATGCACTGCTGAAACAGTACGAAACTTACCGGTCTCATAAAGAGACACGTCAGGACCCGCATCCACCGAAGTGGACACTTCGTTTGTGGGACTGTGTACCACCAACCCACAGACCAGAGTCAATTAAATTGACCCTGTCTAGATACCACCCCAGTAACGGTACTCACCGGGCAGCAAGA
The DNA here is from genome assembly GCF_964261635.1 of Lissotriton helveticus. Lineage (NCBI taxonomy): Eukaryota > Metazoa > Chordata > Amphibia > Caudata > Salamandridae > Lissotriton > Lissotriton helveticus. The sequence continues at coordinate 1,137,245,494 of NC_136069.1, forward strand.
ACGGAAGGCCTCGGACTGGACTGGACTGCTACGACGACAAACTTCGGACTTCGGACTTCAGTTACGGGTGGACCTCCGGATACCTCGGACCTTGGACTCTTGGCTTGGGCTCTGGTCGGGACTCGCCGCGTTCCTCCACCGTCTCGTCTGGATGCTGGACCGCCTCCTCCGTCTCCTCCGTGGGCCTGAGGGATACTTGAGCAGAAATATCTGCCACTGCGCAGAAGAGTTCCGTCACGACTGCAGAGGGTCAGGGGGTCGGCGTGGCTTCACCGACGCGTGGGGAAAGGGCAAGTCCCTATTCGGGCGCCATTATGTGGTAAATAAATAAATAATACCCTATTTTTGACTAGACATATATCATAACAGATAGCTCAATAAATAAGAGTCAAGATTCGAGGTAGTAGGAGTTTTTGCAGGTTTATTACAGCATAAGGACAGGAACAGGACAACCTGCATAGGAACAGGGGCCCAGCAGGGCGACAGGGGCCCAGCAGCTGCTGGGGCTGGGTCTGGGATGAGCGCGCTAACTTTTAATAACAAAACATGAGTTTATATACAAAACGCAAACACATAGCATTACATTGCAGTAGGCGTAGCAGTGGGTGGAGCAAGAGGCGTGACGCGTAGCGGTCGCGAAAGATAACGGTACAAAGGGGGTGTAACAGGGCGTATACATAGACATGTGGTGCAGACGTAACAGAATATGTCATGAATGGGGCGGAAACCATGGAGGGGGCTACCTAAGGAGCCGGGACCTCTAACCTGATGGTGCGCGCAAACTGGCAATGACGTGTTACGAGGAGAAGCTGGGGGCTATGAACTCTGTGCTAGGAGCAGAGACTAAAGTCTGGAGGGTCGGAGCGACATGTACCTAAACCCTATCTAGTATCTGATGTTTAGGGATCATGTTGATATAAACTAGAAGTCATGAGGGGAAAAGCTAACTTGATTCTAAGACTGGACCATGCATTTATTCTACATGTAGTACGTGATGAAGAATATTAAATGACCATTAAATACAGTATTTCTCTTAACATGGAGCCGAATAGGCTAGACAATGACGGAAACTATTGATGCAGTTCAGTAGCTTAGGAATGCAGAGAAGGAGGACTGAACTGATAACTGAAATCATAACATAGTCTTGGCAGACTCAGAGGCAGAGCCAAGCTGCACCGGGCACTGCGAGGCAGGAAGTAAGTGAAAGGTCGAGGATACAGGTGGGGGTTGCATCGCTCCTCAGCGAGGCTTCAGGAGACAGGAGCTGAATCTAATGTCCGGGCCTTTTTGAGGCCTAGAAACGGGGACTTTATAATGGAATAACGTGCACACTGAGAAACGTGGCAACGTAGCTTTACATAGGCCTGATATTCGTAGTATTCACGAGGACTGGAAACTGGCATACTAGAGGAGGACACAACTGTAATTGCGTCATTAATCGGACATGGGGAATAACATATGCATATTGGTCATGCACACATAACATATGATGGATGACACGTAGTGACACAGAACATGACAAAATTTACTTTTCCACAATAGAACTACAGGTATATATATTCTTCAGATATCATTTGTGGTTTAAATTGAGCATTGAAAGGTATGAGTTGTTCCAGGCCTCATATGCCACATGGTCCCATCGGTGCTGTTGACACTTCCCTATTGAAATTCTTTTGGATTAAAATGCTTCTTTTGTATTGAAATATTTAATGTTAGCTCTCAATTGTAGGCTTTAGGAAAAGTCAGGAGGGATACTAAAGGATATCTTACAAACTCTGCTAAGAGAACACTTTCATCGAGGGCCTGTTTTACTCTTCATAACATCATATGTGCATGAAATAATATTACAAATGCATGAAATAAGTTAAAGGTATATCGAAAATATTCCTGCCTAACCTTTCGAAAGGAGGTAGAGAGTATTGGCCCCATTAATAACATGGAATAAAATATTCTATAGAATAATTGTGAGCAGAGTTTTCGATGCTCACATGCTTCATGTATGACTATTAAGAGACTGAAAACTTGCATCATCTTCTATCGTCCTGTGAACAAAACATGTTTACCAAGCTTACATGTGAGCAACTTTTCATGTTAATAAATTAGCATAAGAGCAAATCTACCCATGAATAAATCTGCTCATGGATAATAGGTAAATTAACAAACAACAACATGTATAGATATTTCTAGGTGTAGTTGATATCTAAACATGATAAACTTGAATTGAAGGCCAAACAATGCAGCAACACATTTTCAAGTACAAAAATGTGAAATAAACTGTAACCAAATACAGTTGTGACAAGAACACTTTATTAATGAAGGAAGAAGGATGCGTTAGGTTTTGGGTTGGTAGAATACCAAGAGCACCCCAACCCCCAAATCAGCAGTTGCAAGACAGAGGTAAATTGTCAGAGTACATTAAATAATTAAATGTAACTATTAGTAGAATACATTATAAGGCACTATTCGACCTATATTTTCTATTTGCATTTTAGAGTTTTTGGACACTGAAGTTGATAGTTAATGCATTTGAATTATAGTTCTGCCACTGCAACAATTCAATAATACCATTCATTTAAAATGCCAGAGAAATAAATCTACATTTGTTTAAAAATAATCATAAACTTTTTAATGTTAAACAATCTTTCAATGCAAACAAAGTAAAGGGGTAAAGTAAAGGGGTAATAAAATGGTGATACTTTGAGTTATCATCATTTTATGTTTCCTTTGCAGGCAAGCGGGGCAGGGGAGGAGTTGTTTGCCCACTCCTAAGTTAAGTGTATCATTCTTAAAACATTTTTCTTTATATTTTGCAACCCCGCGGCCCCCCATGCCAACCCTCCACCTCCTCTGCACCTACCCCGCCACCCGTGAGTCATGCGGGCCGCCACTGCAATCCTTTTTTATCGGGAACTTTGGGGCATATTACCAACAACTAGCGATAATTATCGCTATGTTGGCTTAGCGGCAATAATTTTATCGCCGTGTTGCGGCGATTTTTATCGCTTAGGAGCCTTGCTATTATCAAGGTTTATCTCCTAAGCGATAAAAATCGGCCGAAATGCATGAATATCGCTGTAAAGTCAGCGATATTCATGCATTACCGAGCTAATGCTCTTAGCCATGTTATCCACCTCCCATTGGATAACATGGCTAAGAACTGCTCAGGGCAGGTGTTAGTTTTTGGAGATATTCGCGCTCAGCGCGAATATCTCCAAATGTTGGTAATAGGAGATAGCGTTGTTAGCGACTGTTTCCAGTCGCTAACATCTTGGCACGCCCACTTTACATGTCACTAGTGATAAATATCTCTGACATGCAAAGCGGGGCCCAAGATGGTCGCTATCTCCTACTAGCTGTCGCTAACTGGTGTTAACGACAGCTAGGTAATAGGGAGATAATTTTATCTCCGCTTTCTTGGCTTTTAAAGCCAAAAGAGAGGAGATAAATCCCTTGATAATATGCCCCTTTGTGTTTACATGATTTCTCCACTTAGAGAAAAGTGGTGTTAATGAAACAGCAAATGAGGTAATACCTCTTCATTGCATGGTAAACCTATCTATTCCTTTTGACTCCAGCAAAGATCTCGTGCTAATTCTTCACATTCTGATGTAGAAAACAAGCAGAAACACAGTGACCACAGGCAATTTCCCCTTTAAATCTACATTTCCGGTATTGAAACAATAATATATGGTAATAACTGCAAGTCTGCCCTTGTAGGTGTGCAAATGAGTTTGCTCTTTCTAAATGTTGGTTTCAGTCTGTGAACTGTGATTCATCTCTTTACCAGTTGGAATTTTGACCACAGTAATTTTATGCATGTGTTTATTTATTTACCGTGGAAAGTAATGTAGCTTGATTGAAAGTTGAAATATGCGGTTTTCTAAGCTTTGCTGGCAACAAGTATCTTATTCTATTCCAGAAAATTGAATTTAGAGGTGCTGACTTTCCTCCCTTCCACTTAACTCGGCTACTGGATTTTAAAAGAAGTAATGATTCAGGTAGGGATTTCAATTCCTTTTCCAGATTGTATTCGATCAAAATCACTTTTATCTTTCTTTCCACCAGTGTCTTGTAGAGTCCCCTTTCAAGTTCATACATGGCATTGTCAGACAAATACTTCTTGCTCAGTATTATTATGAGTCTTCTGCTTTTATCGATGCAAGAATTGATTTCATCCACAATAGCTGAAAAACAAACACTTCTGTTAACATCAGGGTAAAGTAAAATATTAGCAGCAAGAAACAATTTGGTGATTATTGGAATTTTTTAAGTGCAAACCCACATAGTTTACCTTTCATATACATCGTGTCATTGGCTTTGCTGGTTTTATGTTCAAATGTTTTATTTAGTATCAGAAAATTCATATAAACTGAAGAATCACGTTAAGTGACCAATGTTGCCATCACAGTTTAAAAATGATATTAAAATACAAGGCTTACACTATTACTGCAAAGAAATCTACTTCTGTATTGTACATGCTTCGTTTTTTGAAATTTAATTTTTTCTATACTTTTTCCACACAGTGGACAGCTTATAGCATAACTTATTAGAATCTGGGACATTTGTATTCTGGCCGTGTTATTATTCAGGCATTTGAAGTTGCTACTTAGCAATTAATAACCATTTCAAAGCGGATTGAGTCATTTACGGCCATGGGAGCTGTTGAGAAGGACAAGTATAATAGCTCAGTGCTAGAAAGGTTCTGCATCAGTGCTGAATAATTGCTCTATTATTTTAGAGAATAATGGGATTTGAGATACTGGTCAGTAGTTGGTATGAGAGGAAGGATTGACACTCGTTTTTTCCGATGTAGCAGTAATATGGACATGTGCCAGATATGAACAAACATCTGAATGAGGAGAAACAGAACTCTAAATGTGAGTGTAAGTGACATGAAGGCCTGAAAATCGGATGATCCAAGTAGCTGCACAAAAGACCCTATATTGATGCCAAGGTAACATAAAATGTTCCCCTAATATTCCCTCCAGTCACCCATTAAATAAACTACCATCTTTTTTAAAGAAATGTATATACATATTACTTTGTAAATAAACACATTTCAATACTCATTTTTTCTTTTTTTATAGGTGTATCCAGTCCCATTATATTCCAAGTCAAATATGTGTAACTTAACTTTTCAAGATAAAAAATACACATATTCTCTTTTCTTTCTGATTTGCCCAGTAATGTTAGTTACCAGCCCTATCCGAATTACAAGTTGCTAAGTTTCACCTGGGGATTCCAGCTCCTGAAGCATCCAAAGTCTCTGGGTGATACTGCTGAGGAAAAATGAGGGACTCATTGTGGAAATATTTAATTCTGCATGTAATTCCCTAATACATTTAGGGGGCGGATGCCGTCTCGTAAACAGGAGCGACGACCTCCAGTCTGCAGCCCCACCCACTTAATTTGTTCAGTCGGATTCCTACATTTCCCTATGGGAGCAAGTTTTACGGCCATAAGCCGGCCATAAGACATGCTCCCGTAGGGAAATGGGAGGTGGTGTTAATCCCTGTATCCCATGGCAGCCCCCGAGAGGTGCCTGCGACAAGGTGCAGGGTTTAGCAGGAGACACCATAGGTGCCCCCTTGCCCCCCAACCGGAGGCTGCAGATACAAAGGGGCTGCTAGGAGGCCTCAAACACCTGTTCTGATGGGTTTCCATGTCAGAAAGGCCGGCATGGAAACCCTGCTGGAATCCCAAGGTTGGACAGACCTTCAACTGGCGGAAAGGGCTCCTTGAGCCCATCGGAAGCCAGCGGGAATGACCGGCCGGTTTCAATTCCAACTAGCTAATTTATAATCAGCCAGTCCGAATTGCAACCAACCATGGTGGTCGGAAAGACTCCAACCAAAGGTCGGAGGCTTTCCAACTTCCATCATAATAAGCCCCTTAATGTTAAGTGTTTCTGTACTCTGGAGTTAGCAATGCCCCTAGTATAGGTCAAATCCACCTGACTCCCTGTGTGTCAGTTAGGGTTTACAATTAAATGAGGCATTATTGGAGTCATCAGTAATGTTGGGCCTAATACCCAACAGCCCTGCATTTTACCCAGGAGATTTTCAGGTACTTACGTAGCAGAAGTCTCCAGGAGAAAGTGTACCGGTCTGCAGTGTTTTGGTAAAGTGTATAGTACTTACTCGAGTGTGGTACCTAAAGTATCAGGTAATTAGCTCACAAGTCGAAATCCTAATGTTTAAATAGAAAACACATAGATGAGATTGCAATTAAAATTCCAATACTGACACACAGAAAGTTTCACCCTTTTTAAAGACTGGAATCCACTTTTGACAACATGTTTTGATAACTTTTGTCTAGCTTTGTTTTATTGCTCCAAATGTTACTTTAGTCAGTAATTTTAACAAATTCTTATTCCTTAAAAATCTCTCCATGAATATTTAATGTTAAGAAGTGGCAAGTAGCACACCATTTAGTGGTACATCTTTCTTTATACTTTCTAATATCAGACGTGTTTTTCTCAATGTAGAAGACATAGCAGTTAATATAGAGTTTTGCAGAGCGTTATTCTGTCACCAATGTCATGGATAGTCCATCCACCATGTTATAAGTGTTGGGTGGATATAGTGGACTTGTAATATGATGGAAGGGATATCGCTCACATTTGTTACAAAGTAGTCTGTCTGATAAATTCGAAATCAGGTCAATAATCTAAAACCATTATATATTACTTCATGCTATTGTGTTAACTACATATTCATATCATTATTACTCGGAGCTTCATGGGTCACAAGGCATGAATGAATGAATGAATTCATAGCGTGGTTACTCAAAACCATTGCATTAAAAACATAATACAAAAAATAACCAATTTAAAAGAGAAACGATGCAATTAAAATGTAAAGGGCTAAAGTCCATGGTCTTTCAGTCCAGCATTTTTTATTTTTTTTAAGCTTAGCCGATGGCTGTGTTAGTCTAGGTGCAAGGTGTTATATGCCTCGTCGCAGATTCTTATCTGGTCGCTTAACAGGGAGTAGACATCAGTTTCATGCGGATCTGTTGGACGAATTTACCAAACATGGTCACTAGGCATGTTAGTAACTGTGTGGAACATGACTTTTGCAGTTTTATATACAAGGTCAATGTTGTCACTTCAGTAGTAAAAAAAGTGTACATGCGCAATATTTTCACTTTACGATCCTATGCCCTCTATAACTGGGCGAAAAAGAGGAAAGGGTCCTCCTTCATATGATTTATGTAAGTATGACTGGAGAAATTAGATTGTACATATGTAAACATAAGTATTCTTCTTGACCTAATAAGCCCATCATTGTTCATTTCTGTAATAATTCATGATGCTTTACCCGTTCTTCTTCAGTTTAAACCACTTATAGCATACTCAATTCAGAGGCTACTCTACAGCTTCTTTACTGTACTCCTCAAAATTTATTATTAATAGATTCTCACCCATTTCAAGCATCTGAATAAAACTGGATTCTTGCTTTTGTAATTTCAGAATTACTTTCAAAAGTCAGCTTTATTCTTTTTCAATTAATTTAACAGGCGAAAAAGAACATTATACATTGTAGTATATCTTTTTAAAGCATGTCAGTCTGGTCGTCCTTCTTCCGCAAACCAGGAATAACATGATTTTAGCCCATTTATTGGTCTGAACAAAGTTTAGTTGTAAAGATGTTGTCATTTGCTCTCAATGATAACGGTTTCACTTATTACCTTCTAAAGGTAGATTGTTGTAATGGTTTTCAATTCTTGTTAAATATGTCTCTTCAGTTAATTGGTCAGATAACTACATTTCAGCGGAATACTTTTAAGAATGCTTGTTTATTTACAAACTAAAGTATATCAATGATCAAGGACTGGAAGAACAAGAAATGTGATAAAATATTAATTATAAATAAACGAATGCAGTTTAATAGCAAAAGGTGAAGATTCTTTCAACTCCGTTATGCCCCTTCCAATATTCCTAATAACAGCATTAAAATTATCAGAAGAGGATTTGCACTCACAGTGGTGCAATATATGAAGAGCAAGGGAACAACCAGAAAAATAAAATACCCCCACTTTCAGCCACATGGAACGAAATGTCCTCGCAAAGTGGCGATCCCAACCCTTTTCATTAAAATCTTATACGTATAGGTGGCTACCAAAAGAAAAATCAAGTACTATCTGTAATTTGTGTAATGGTGGGGAGCAGGACTTGGAACATTTGTTGTTTATTTTCCCAAATGCGAAAGTGGTAAAGGCAAGGAAAAGATTTTTACAACCAATCTATACTAAATGTAGAATTAACTCGGTAAAGGAATTGATCATACTATGTAAGGCTCCTCCAAATGAGTTTGTCTGCTACAATCTATACACATTTTTAAAACCTATTTTAACTTTGTATTAGAATGAAAAACCTGAATTGTTTAAAAATGTTATATTATGTACTGAATATTTGTGGTTCTCAGTGGAGAACTAAATCAAATATAATTAACTTGAAAATTAAGGAGATAGTGGTTTAGGTTTAGGTTTGTTTATTGTACAGTTAATAAAAACTCACAATTTTAAAACGTACAAATATTAAAAGTCAGTAACTTCTTTAAAACAAAAAGGAGCTGTGGCTCGAGTATTTAAGAGCGTAAAAGTCTCAGCTTGGGTTACATAAGAACCAGTGGGGTTTACGTGGCCTTGATGCTTCCAAATTTCAAGAACGAAGATAGCCAGGGGTGTTTACTTTGTTATTGTTTGGCTAATGCTTTGAGTAAACCCTCTGGATTTTTCATTTAGTCTTGTGGCCACTATGTCGAAATATTTTGTTGTTCTGCAATTTAGCTGAGTTTCTTCGGGATTAAAACAGAGCATCACGGCCTGCCTGCAACTCGTTATGCCCTTCTGGTTCCATAGAGCCCAAAGCAGAGAGCGCCTTATGTCCCGGAGATTTGTGCAGATGCAGATAATGTGTATAAGGTCCTCTTTCCCAGAAAGACAGAGGCGGCATTGATTTGCAGGGTTTTCCCTTGTCCATGGTGCCAGGTGCGGAGCTATAGGAATTTTGCCCAGGCGCATATTAAGGAACTTGTTTTTTGTCTTCTGTATGAGGCCCATTGTTAAGTACTCTTGTGGTTTTAGAGCGCTGTAACCTTTCAACACGACCCATCCGTGCGCTCTCTTGGCTAGGGTAGCTTTATCCTCAATTGATGAGACCATCTTGGTGACTTTCGACACCAATTTTTTGAAGGTGCCAGGGTCAGTTGCCGACTCCCATAGGTCTGCTAGTCCTAGGATCTTCAGTGATTCCATTAAATAGGTCCTTGCAGGTGAGTTCTCTCTGATGGTCAGTTCGGTCCAGAGGTGGGCGTTTAGGGATCCGTGGTCGGCATCTCTGATTTTCCGCCAGCTTTTTATATATGCGCCTCTTCTCTCCACCGCTTGTTTCTGCAGGCCGAATTCGAGGCGGATTTGTGCGGGTGATGAGTTGGTGGGGAGATGAAATATTGCCCTGTATGCTCGGCTGAGGATTTTGTCTAGTGTTATTGAGTCTTTGCCTCGCATGGACTTGCTGCCGTAGGTGAGCATGGGCTGTAAGCGAGCTCTTAGTACCTGTGTGAGAGGGCCCAGTGACCGGTCGGGGAGTGATTTCTGCAAAGGCTTTATCGATAGGTGGAATGTCGTGCCCTTTCGACGTATGGCCTCTAGTTGATGTTTGAAGGAGCCGTTGCCGTCTATTATGACGCCTAGATATTTGTAAGAGGCTACCTGGTCTAGCCTCTGTCCGTCCAGGAACCATGCGGGTTTCCGTTTTTTATGGTAGTTCGTTGTCATAACTTTTGTTTTATTTAAGTTAATTGTTAATGAATTAGTTTTTGAAAATGCATTGGTTTTGTCAAGGAGGTGTTGGAGACCGACGGGGGACCGGCTGATAAGGACTAGGTCGTCTGCGTAGAGGAGGTTTGAGAGCGTGATGTTGCCTAGTCTTGGAGCATGAGATTTTACTGTTTCCAGTTCGCCAGGGAGGTCTGCAAGAAAGAGATTGAACAACATGGGGGCTAGGACGTAGCCCTATTTCAGACCTTTACTGGTCTTGATTTGTCTCGAGAGGTGCGTGCCAGGTCCTAGTTTAATCCTGACCCAAGTGTCGGTGTGTAGCATTATCAGCTGCTGTAAGAGGGGGCCTGGGATTCCCCATCTGTCCAGCTTCCGCCAGAGTTTGTGTCGAACTACATGGTCGAACGCAGCGCTGTAGTCAATGAAGCACATAAAGAGGGAACTCTTGGAAGCTTTTGCTGCGTCGGACAAAAGGGTTAGCGCCATGATATTTGTCGAGGTGCCCTGGCCGTTGTGGAATTCGGTTTGGGTTGCTGGGATGATGTTATTTGCTGTTGCCCAAGATGTTAATTCCTCCAAAATGAGGCCCGCGTAATATTTTGCCTCTGTATCAATTAAGGCTATAAGACGGTAGCTACTTGGGTCATTCCTGGCACCCTTTTTGTAGATCGGGCTTATTATTGAGCCACTCCAGGATGTTGGTGTTTTTGCTGTTTCCCTTATTGCGTGGAATACTGGTGTCAGGATGTTGCTCCAGAAGGCAGGGTCTTGCTTGTATAGTATCGGGGCCCCCTCAAGTTTGCCCTTTAAGATTAGTTTTCTTAACCTATCTGGTGTATCCAGGAATGACTTTTCTTCTCCAAATACGGGTGGGTCGAATGTTGGTAATAGACCTTTAGCCTCAATTGAGGTTTGGTCCTGGGTTGGATTCCACCTGCGGGCTTGGTTCTCTTTGTGGTTGAGTGTGCCGAAATTGTCAGAGCTCTGGCGCGCTCCGTCTGACCTGTCACCCCCTGTTGACTCGACCGTTGCTGGGTCAGCTATGTTGAAGTGAGCTGATAAATAGGTAGCCCAGTCGGATTCGGATATGTTGGAGTTGATGCCTTTGTGACCTGGCTGTTGGAGGCTGTGAATGATCTTCCAAAAGCCGGAGCTGTTCTTCTGTTTGGAGTTATGAAGAATTTTTATCCAGAGATCCTCGTTCAGTTGCCTTTTCCTTTCCCAGGTCTTCTTTTTTAGCAGTGCTTTTAACGTGCGGAATTTCTTTTGGGTGTCCTCGCTGTTAGGGTATTTTCGGAGTTGTTTGAGAGTCTTTTTTATTTCTCGCTTTATATTTGTTGTCTCTGCAGTTGTTATTTTGCCATGTGTAAACCTGGTGGTGATGTTGCCTTTATGAATTTTTATCTCTGTAGCGTGTTTGGCTCCTAGTTCCGTTACAAAGTCTACCCAGGCGTCAAGTGAGTTGTTGTTTGAACTGGATGTCTGGTGTATGATTATTTTTGCACTGGTTGATAGTTTCTCAGGCTCGGTGGGCTTGCATCTTATTCTTTTGTAGTTGGTAGTGTGTTCTGTGGCGATGTATCTTCTTTCAACTGCTTCGTTCACGCAGGTCAGTCCAAGATTGGCTTCTAGCGGCAAATGGTCGCTTTGGGCACTTTCTTCTATCTTGAACGAGCTTATTTTCTCGTACAGTGGAAGTGACACAAGCATGAAGTCAAGGTGTGAAGAAGTGCTTGATGAGAAATGTGTTGGTGCTGGAGGGATGTCCTCTATGAGTCGTCCGTTGAGCACTCTAAGGTTTAGTTGCTCAAGTTCTTTTACTAACTTGGGTTGAGGTTTTGGTGTGTTTGTTTCGGGAGGGGATGGATTGGCTTGGGATTTTCCAGATGGTGTCCATTTCCTTTGTCATTTCGTAGTTTTATCTCCAAAGAGGTTATGGTTAAAGTCTCCTGCCACAAGCATGTTCTCCATGTCCCCATCGACCATAAGCCTTGTCAATTCTTTGACAAGTTCCCTTGACCCAGATTTCTTGTGCTTCGGATGTATGTATGTGTTTATGACATGTAGCTGTTGAATGACCTGGTTGTTTTTAACTGTAAATGATATAGACTGTATTTGCCGCTCGTGAAGGAGTGTTGGATTTCTTTGCCCGTGTCTGCCGTTTATCTGCTGTTTGCTGCAAGGAGTCAGGAGCCAGGAGCCCCGTAGGGCATAGTAATTGCTTTTTGGGAGCAAGGGCTGCCGGAGGAGGACGGGACTGCGAGGCCCGGCAGGCTGTGCGTGTACCAGCCAGCACACCTGCCGCCTCTTCCCGTGTCTCCGCCCCACCTGCTTGAGCCTTCAAAACTCCTCCCGGCCCCCGCTCCGTTTATCTGCTGTTTGCTGCAAGGAGTCAGGAGCCATGAGCCCCGTAGGGCATAGTAATTGCTTTTTGGGAGCAAGGGCTGCCGGACGGGACTGCGAGGCCCGGCAGGCTGTGCGTGTACCAGCCAGCACACCTGCCGCCTCTTCCCGTGTCTCCGCCCCACCTGCTTGAGCCTTCAAAACTCCTCGCGGCCCCCGCTCCGCGGGAGCCGCTCGTGAAGGAGTGTTGGATTTCTTTGCCCGTGTCTGCCATTTATCTGCTGTTTGCTGCAAGGAGTCAGGAGCCAGGAGCCCCGTAGGGCATAGTAATTGCTTTTTGGGAGCAAGGGCTGCCGGACGGGACTGCGAGGCCCGGCAGGCTGTGCGTGTACCAGCCAGCACACCTGCCGCCTCTTCCCGTGTCTCCGCCCCACCTGCTTGAGCCTTCAAAACTCCTCGCGGCCCCCGCTCCGCGGGAGCCGCTCGTGAAGGAGTGTTGGATTTCTTTGCCCGTGTCTGCCGTTTATCTGCTGTTTGCTGCAAGGAGCCAGGAGCCAGGAGCCCCGTAGGGCATAGTAATTGCTTTTTGGGAGCAAGGGCTGCCGGACGGGACTGCGAGGCCCGGCAGGCTGTGCGTGTACCAGCCAGCACACCTGCCGCCTCTTCCCGTGTCTCCGCCCCACCTGCTTGAGCCTTCAAAACTCCTCGCGGCCCCCGCTCCGCGGGAGCCGCTCGTGAAGGAGTGTTGGATTTCTTTGCCCGTGTCTGCCGTTTATCTGCTGTTTGCTGCAAGGAGTCAGGAGCCAGGAGCCCCGTAGGGCATAGTAATTGCTTTTTGGGAGCAAGGGCTGCCGGAGGAGGACGGGACTGCGAGGCCCGGCAGGCTGTGCGTGTACCAGCCAGCACACCTGCCGCCTCTTCCCGTGTCTCCGCCCCACCTGCTTGAGCCTTCAAAACTCCTCGCGGCCCCCGCTCCGCGGGAGCCGCTCGTGAAGGAGTGTTGGATTTCTTTGCCCGTGTCTGCCGTTTATCTGCTGTTTGCTGCAAGGAGTCAGGAGCCAGGAGCCCCGTAGGGCATAGTAATTGCTTTTTGGGAGCAAGGGCTGCCGGACGGGACTGCGAGGCCCGGCAGGCTGTGCGTGTACCAGCCAGCACACCTGCCGCCTCTTCCCGTGTCTCCGCCCCCTAATTAAAGCCCCGTATGTACCTTGGATTCACAACGCGTTAGCGGGACGCGTGTGCGGGACTAAGCCCGGGACGAAGCCCGGACTAAGGGCGGACAGTCTAAGACAGTCCAAGACTGGCCACGACTGGACTGAGCCAGGACTCCTTCATCTAATGTGCTGTGAGTTATACGTTTATGCGTTTAGTTGTTAAAATTGTCCAAATAGTAAAAGTTGATATAAATTGCCATTTGAAAAGGAACACTGGTTGTATTTTTGCTATGTCGCGACAGAAGACCCCTGTCAATTCTGCCAACACAATGGACAATTATTTAGTCCAAGTGGTGACAAAAATCAACAGTGTGCGAAGGTCTTCCTTGGGCCTTAGCGATTCTCCACCATGTGCGCAATTAGTAGGTTCGCCACCGTGTGGGCAATTAGTAGACCTTAGCGCAACCCAATCGAACTTGGACGGAATAAATGTCAGTGATTTGCAGGAAGAGGAGACTAATGACTGTATAGCGCTTAATGTTTCTTTGGCTCCAACTGTTCATACACTTGATACAAATGTTGACCTATTGACTGGGGATGAGTTAAATCTATCTGGGAATGATCCAGGGATAGAGAAGGAAAGTATCTCCCCCCCAATGCCTGTACCTGCACCAAGAGTAACAAGAGGGTCCACAAAAGCCCCCCCCAAAAGAGAAGGACTCCGGTCTAGCAGGAATAAACCAACAAACCCACCTAGAAATAAACATAAGAGTTCCTCAGAAGGGATAGGGGAGGAAGGGAATGTTATTAGTGGATGGGATGATATGGTGTCAAGTAAGTTCATGGGCATGTTGGAATCTAAAATCTCTCGGTTAATTAAACCTCTGATTTCTAAAATAGATCATTTAACTGACAAAGTTAATAAATTGGAGTCTCTACTAAAAACAACAAATGACAATGTGGGAGAGATACCGAATCTAGTATTAAATAAAATCGATGAGAAGCAAGTGATGGGAAGCATAGTAGGGGGGAATATCCCTGAGGGAACAGAAGATACGCCAGCTCTTATACAACCAATTAGTACCAGACCTAGTGATGACCCGAGTAACTGTATACCTCTAGATCCTTTGCCAATACAAGGGAATGTTTTATCCCCCGACTCTAACACTGTAACGCGCCCTATGGAATTAATTGTTGAAGCTTCACCATTGATACAAGTACTTGCAAATGTACCACCTTTAAAAATAGGTCAGGGTGAGTCGCCAGATTCCTTATTAAATAAAGCTTCACAGTGGTTGAGTAATAATATGCATATATCTCCCCTGGGAAAAGAAAAGCTTTTTGACGACCTGCTATCAGCAAGGCGGGTAAAGTGGATAGGGACTAAACCAAAGAAGTTCGCAGGTGACTGTGTGGTATTAAATCTCAAGGGCCCTGAGGTACTACCGGATATTTTGAATAACATCCTCCCCCCACAACGTAGAACGGCAGAAATAATTCCGCTAATGTTAGATTTCTTCTATACTAGAAGAGGTCTTGTAGCTAAGCCAAGTATACTAAGAACTAAGTGGGCAGTAGTGGGGAATAGAAGGGCCAGGGTAGATACAACCTGTGACTGGGGAATAACTATGGCAAATCGCTACTCGGCTTTATCTGACTTAAATGAATGCGATTGACTCACAAGCTATGAATCTCCCTCTTTTAGAAAGCGGGCAACCTCAAATAATGAAAGAGCAGAAAATATGAGTCGTACCCAGCCAAATGATCGGAAACTAGGCGTCAGGGAATCGCAAATTTTTGTACAAGGATGGGAAAAGTTAGATACTAAAGGCATAAAGAGAACTAGCAAGGCAAATAAAAGTAAATCACTATCGATGGATAGTGAAATATTAACTGCTGAATGCGAGGCAGCCATAAGTGATACTGAGAAATGTCAGATGTTGCAATTCCATGAGACACCATCACTGTCCCTCGTCTCATGGAATATAGCAGGATTAGCGAATAAACTATCTACACCAGAGTGGGTAGATTTCATTGACCAATACGATATAATTATGTTACAAGAAACTTGGTCATTGATCCCAACTTTCCGACAGGGGTATTTAAACTTCCATATGCCAGCAATTGGAAACCGTGTGGGACGCCCCTCTGGAGGCTTGCTAATCTGGATACGACAGTCACTGGATTGTACTATAAAACAAAGATCTGTACCATCGAGTGATATTATAGCACTTGACATAAATTGGGGAAATGGCCATGAACTCGTCTTGTATAATATTTATGCCAGGGGAGTTGGTAGTGGCAAATCCTCAGAGGCTGTAATAATCCTAGATCAGAACATTGAAACATTAAGAGCAAAATCTCAGGTGATAGTAGGCGGAGATTTAAATGTCACCTTTGAACCCTTAGGCGAAGAGGACAGGATCCTAGCTGAGGAGGAGGATGCCAAGTGGGGCATACCCCAGCTAGAGCTGCCTGTTATCAGAAAATGGAGCTCAGTGGCAATCCAGCTGAAAAGTCTCTGCTTGGCAAGAGGCTTAAGAGCAGTAAATGGGCGCTCGCCCTCTGACTTAGTGGGAAATAATACGTTTGACAATGGTCGAGCAGCTAGCAGAATTGACTACTTACTGTTGGATGTAAGGGCCTGGGACAAATTGGTAGATATGGTTGTGAAAAAGAGATTAGAAAGCGATCATAATCCCCTGTGCCTGACCCTTCACCCTTATAATGATAGCACAGTGCTTATTAACGAGAATGAAATGGTAACCCAAGATGTGGTTTGTTCAAACAACCAACGCCACTTGAAATGGAGAATGCTACTAGAAGATGTTGCTAAACTTGAGACTCTTAAAAAAGTAGTCATTGATCAAGTAAACAACATTAAGTCTCACAGTGGAAAGCCCAATTTCCAAATTTACATGATGGAGGCCCATAAAAATCTCTTTTGTAACATTCAAAGTTTCTTTGTAAAAACAGTAGGCATTAGTAAAACCAAAAAGGAGCAATCTAGACAAGGGTGGTACGATAAGAGCTGTAGGTTGGCACGATCAAATCTAAGCACAGAACTGAGAGGAGGTAACGCCATAGCAGTTAGGAGGGCTAGGGATAACTATAGACAGATCCAGAAGCAGGCTAGGAAGCGCTGGGATGAGGAATGTTGGCAGGACCTAAAGGAAGCCTGTGCTGCTAAGGACTCAAAGCGTTTTTGGTCCCTGGTAAAATGGGAAAGGGGAGGGACAGCTGCTCAGCCCCAAAACCACGTTGCTAAAAATAAATGGACTGAATTTTTCGAACCACAGTATGCCCGAAACCCAGCTTACATCTCCATTAAACCTCCGCCACCTGTCTTTTTTAAACACCAAATATTTACTGAAATGGATGTTAGCATAGCACTAGACTGTATAACGGGGGGGAAAGCCCCGGGTATGGATGGAATTCCGGCCGACATATTTTTATCGGACCGGAAATCCTGGTGCATCTATTTCGAAATGCTGGCAAATGCCGTGGCAATGGGTGGGGAGGTGCCTCCTTCATGGAAGGGAGCAGAAATTGTCCCCATATTTAAAAAAGGGGACAAAACTCCAGCTAAAAATTATAGACCCATCAGTTTAATTGATACAGCACAAAAACTGATGGGCCGTTTAGTTCAAAACAAATTGCAGCAATGGATCGATGAAAGGGACATATTGTCACCCTATCAGGCGGGTTTTCGACCCCTGACCAGCAGTGTAGACCAAGTATTATACTTCATAGCTATCTATTGGAGAAATGTCGCACTAAAAAAGGGGTCATTATATGCTGTGTTTGTGGATCTAAAAGCAGCGTTTGACCTGGTCCCTAGAGAAAAACTGTGGCAGACCCTGGCAGACTTAGGATTAAGCCAGGAACTCCTCACCCTCTTAGTCTGCCTCCACGAAAATAATTTTGCCAAGATTAGGTGGGGCAAACAGGGGGAAGTTACAGACCCGTTCCCAGTGGAACGAGGGGTAAGACAAGGATGTGTCCTAGCACCAACATTATTTTCAATTTACATAAATGGTATAGTCGACCACCTAAATAAATTTTCATGTGACGCGCCAATAATAGCAGGCTTTCGTGTCCCCGTTCTTATGTTTGCGGACGACACGCTTTTACTTTCATGTACGCCAAGCGGCCTTCAAAAAGTGGTAGACGCTTTTGGAGAATTTTGTGACAAAATGGGTCTTGAAGTGAATACCATGAAAACTAAATTTATGTGCATAAATCAACATCCCACTTTTAAAGGTGTAATAAAATATAAAGGCACCCCCCTAGAGAAAGTGGATGCTTTCGCCTACTTAGGTATCATTTTGCAGGGGAATATGAAGTGGAATTCTCACATAAATACGACAATCCTGAAGTTTAACCAGCTTGCGGGCGTAGTTGCTTTAAAACATCGAGCTTCACTAACTAAGCCAGTAAATTGTGCGCTTGAAATTTATAATATGAAGGTATTGAGTGCTTGCCTATATGGTTCTGAACTCTGGGGGTTCTCAAATTTGGGAGAACTGGCACGTGCAGAAAATAGATTTCTGCGAGGGCTTGTAACGGTTCCCCAAAGCACACCGACAATCCCATTGAAATTAGACCTGGGCATGAAAAGTATTGAGGATATTGCCAGACTACGGCCACTCCTATATTGGAGGCGCTTGATGGTGACTCCAGAGCTAAGGCACTATGCTTTGGCTTTGGCAGACGTTGTTAAGTTTGATTGTTTCCATAGTATTGATTGGCTAAAAGATTTGCGGGGACTCCTTGTTAAGTTAAAATTGGACCATTTATGGGGCTCTACTGATGTGGGCAGCTTTCCTACAAAGGCAAAACTAAAAGAATTATATTGGGAAATGGTGTATACAACAATGTTCTGTAGTGGTTCCCAGTCAAAATTGTCATCTCGTTTCCTAGATATGAAAATGTACCCGACATGTGAATTATATTGGGATATAATTGAGCGACCATACGACAGAAAGTTATATTTCCAGTTCCGTATAGGAACATTACCTGTGAATGCGTTCAAGAAACACTGGTCCCCTTTGTGGAATGAAGATTGTTATTTCTGTAAAGATCGGGTGGAGCACATTTCCCACTTGCTATTTGCCTGCCCATTGTATTCCAGCCCCCGGCGTAAATGGTTAAAACCAGTGTGCCAAAACATTGGTACTCGTAGCCAATCGATAGCCCTTAGAATATTGGAATCCGATTGTTCAGCTCCTTTTGTAGTTGCCGTAGCAAAATTCCTTGCTTGGGCTTGGGTAATTCGCACTCGCACCCTCATATCAAATGTAGTAAATTGAAATGCGGCTGTTACCATCAATGTACCATGTCAAATGAAACATTTTCTTCCTTTTATGAATTTTTGTAAAAATGTATTGCATCTTGTTCTGTATAGCATTCGACTGTCAATATTTAATACGTGTTTTAGGATGTACTTTTTAGATATAGTATTTATTGTATTAGGGTTAGGAGGATGCTTTTATGACAAATGTTGAATAAAGCTTTGAAATTTGTTGTTGACTGTATTTCATTTGGTGGGGTAATGGTTACTCTTTTTACTTCCGTTGTGCCAATAGTTGATATTGAGGTAAGTATTGCCAGACCGCCTGAGCTTCAGCCATATTGAGAGCCTCTGGTTGCCGGATGAGTCAAAGTTGTGTAGCCTTGTAAAGGAATATCATTTGGTTCCCAAGTTTCCTGGAGGAGAATCAAGTCAAAACTTTTAAAGTAATTTAATGTGTCTGGGTCCTCCAGTTTGTCTGAAAGGCCGTTGATATTCCAGTTGCATATTCTAATTTTAGTGAGGGGGGCCGCAGAGTCGGAAATTAAGACTGGCGCTTTTTGTCAGTTGGTATCACCTCCAGGTATGGTGCGTGTTATTGTTAAACTGCGTGATGGTAGTTGCTGAGAGATGGTGTTATGAGACAACGGTGAATATTTTTCCAACCCTGGGGAGTAGCTAAGTGCTCCTTTCAGTATTGATTTAGCCAGTTGGGGGCGTTCTTGTTTCCTTTCTTCAAGGAGCAGAGTAGGATAAGCTGGCCTTTTTCCTACTTCGAGCTTGATTCCCCACCGTGAGAATCTAAGAGATTCGTTCATGATTAAGTTTGCTACCTCCCTTGTTGACCATATGGTCTTTGTTGTTTCGTTTCCTTGTGGGTGGGGGGCTGGTTGGAATTCAAGAGTTAGCAGATCAGAAGTTTTTATGTTTTTTAAGTTGTCTATTGAATTGATTAACTTTAAAATGTTGCCCCTGTTTAAAGTGTCCACTCTTCCTCTGGATATAAATTCGGGAATGAATAAGATTTTATCCAAGTGCTTTTCCCCAGGGGGCGGTGTTTGCTGGTGCGTTTGTTGCTCGGTATGGGTGTTCCCGTGTGGCTGGTGGGTATACGAAGTTGTTGTTCCACAATTGGAAATCACCCCCTCCGATTTCTCCTTCATCTGGTTGCTTTCTATGTTGACGACGCTTGTTGATCGGCGATTCTTTGTTGTTTCACTAATAGTGGTCTCAGTTTTGTCGCAGGTGCATTTTTTTGGGAGATTTTTTGATGTGACTTCTATTCGGATTTGTTTGGGCTCCTCTCGGGCCTGCTTACTGGTTTCCAGATTGGTTGCGTTGTTACTGCTTGGCAGACCCGTTGCCCTTTTTGTTCCAGTTCTGATGGGTTAATGGTTGCTGGATTGTATGTTTGACCGGCGGGGTTCTGCTCTAAGTGGAGGCTAAGGGCCTCTTTTGAGAGTGTGAGGGTTCCTGTTCCTGCTACTGTTAGCGTCTTTGTTTGCGATGGATTTGTAGGTGATGGTGGAAGATTTGTGGGTTCCCTTTGGTGCTTACGGTCACCTGGCAACTCCTTATCCCTCGATGTGATAAGATGGCTATTCTCTTCTCTGCTGTCTGCTTCTGCTGTTTTCTTATTCCGGCCCTTTCTTTTTTGCTTTCGTCGAGCCCGGGCATTGGATGGGCTCTCCAGTGGCTCGATTCATCCTCTTGTGAGGATGTTCTGAGGAGATTCTTCAGGTAAGATTGTGGTGGTTGGCGGCTGGCACCACTGCATGATTGTTTTTTGTGGGTCTTTCCTGTTTCCTGATGCCCTTATGTTGGGAGGGGTATTGGACCTGGCCTCTGTTAATGGAAGTTTTATTGTAGTTGATTCTGTGTCAGTCTTATCGAGCCTGTCGTTTGTTGGGGGAGGCTTTGTGATGTTTGTTTTTATGTCCTCCAAGAGGTTGCCCAACATCGTAGATAGAGATGATAGTTTATCGATGATTGGCGAGCAGATGCAGTTAGTTCTTTCAATTTGGATTAGTTTTACTGACTCTTGTCCTCTTTTTATGAGGCCGTTAAGGTCTGCAAGTTTTCTATCAATCCCCATTGTGGCCTCTGCTAGCCTTTGTAGGACTGTCAGTTGTAGATCAAGCTTATCTGATTGATACTGGAGTGCCGTTGATGATAGCTGTATTGTGTTAAGTGGGGTTACCCAAAAGGAGTTAATGGGGTCTCTGGTCCCCTCTGTGGGCAAGTGGGAGCTTTCTTCGCTATTGCTGTTGGTAGGTTCCGTAAAGTTATATGCTGCCACTAGTTCGCTCCATTCTTGGGATACCAGGAAGGTCATGTCCCTGTCTGGGGAACTTTGGTCCCCTCTTAAAACTCTTACACAGTGATTGGTGAGGAATTTGCAGGGTCGGGTTTTGATCTCGGTGTGTCAGGAGCCTCAGTATGACCTTGTGTTTTTTGTTCTAAGTTTGAATGGGCGTTGGGTGCTTGAAAGGATACTGTTTCTTGATTTGTTGTTGCTTCTACCACCGCCTGCTGGGTGTGTAAGGAGATTTTGGTTGGAGATAGATGGCAATGTTTTTTGATGCTGTGGAGCCCCCGGGACCCTTCCAGCTCTAGGGCGTGTTTTGTTGGTGTGTCCTCCTTTGGTGAAGGACTTGTTTGGTTTATTTCCTCGGTGCGTCCCTCGATGCTTCCCTCGATGGGTCCCTCTGTTAAGGGGGCTTGGCTGATGGCGCCTTCTGGTGGCGTTTGCCTTCTGGTTTCCTTTGCCCAGTGGTCCCCTGCGCCTGCTTTGTCTCCGGCGTCATCTGTTCTCTCCCCTGGTGTCGGTGCCTTGTGTATTTCTGCTGCTATATAGCTTTTGGTTTGGGGCAAAGCATTGTTTGTGCTTGTAGGTTGTAGTGGAGATTGGAGGCCTGTGATGGAGTCATTTGAGGAGTAGATGGCATTTCCTGGGTTTTTTAAAAAGGTAAATTTTGTGTACATTTTCGGCTGGAAGTTGTGTTTTATTTCCGTTTGCTGTCCCACTAAATTAATTAGTTGGTGGGTATTTTTCCTTTTGCTTCTTCTGGGTTGTTCTGGAAGTAGGGTTGGGCAGTGATTGATGTCTTTATCGGGTAGCTGACCGTCGGTTGTGCTGATATTGATTTCATTGGGGCTACTTTCCGGCAAGGTGGTGTTGCTAATTGTTTTGTCTTTTTCTTTGGTGTTATTAGGTGTTCGCTTATTTTTTTCTGGTGACGCTGAGCTCGTGGTTGTGTTATTTCTTTTTCGTTTGGCTGGTTGCTTTGTTGGAAGTCTTCTTTCTCTTCCTGATCTCATGGTGGTCCACTGAATCCCTTTCAAGGGCTCAAGATGTCTCTCAATGCCTCCGTGCCTCCGTGTCTATGTCCCCCACCATGACAGTGCTGCTCACTGCTGTGGACCGCTGTTTAGGTGCTCATTTGCGCTGTGGTGGTTTGCAGCGGCTCGAGTTCTCCCTGCTTGCCGCTCCGCAACTGCTCACGGTAGCCCGCTCGCGGGCAGTGACTCGCGTGCTGCAGGCGGGCTGTGAGCAGTAGGCTGTAGACTTTCTCACTCTCCTACGGCCGCCGCGCTGCTGCGTTTACTCAGCTTTGGGGGGAGGGAAGGGGAGGGGGGCTACTACCGGGAGCCTGCCGCCGGGAGACTCAGCCTCCTACCTGCCGTCAACTCGCTCCACACTCCACATTTCTCTCGCTGGCTGATGGATATCGGTGCTGGCAGTGAACAATTATTTCTTCAATGGTTCGCCCACCAGCCGTCAAGCACCAGTAGGAATCGGTTAATTCATTATTAATTAACTCAAGCAATGTGGGGGGAGTGTGGGTAAAAGTATAGATGAAAGCTGTCTCTATACTCACCTCACCTCCGTCAATAGTCGTCAAGGTCAGACCCGAGCTCTGTGCCTGCCGAGCCAAGACCGCCAAGATGCTCTCTCATCCACCCGCATTCACTCGCGGGCGGGGGAATTGTATCCCGTGTACCGGGACCAGGAGGGGCTGGCTGGAGGAAAGGCAGAGCGTCCTGATGCCCTGGTGCAATGCGCCGTAGCCCTGCTGTTGTCCCGCTGTTGTCCCGCTGTTGTCCGTGATGTCCCTCTGCCGTAAAACAGAGTGGTCGGCAATCAGGGTGATCGGCGGCCGCTTAGGGCTTGGAGGCTTAGAGGACCTCAGCGCTCGGACCTCGGTACAGGCTGCCTGATGGCGGCGGCGGCGTCCTGCTCGTCCTGCTCGTTGCTGCTTCGACTGCTCTGCTCTCCACTAGCTCTCTAGCTAAGGAGATAGTGGGAATTTTTGATTGGAGCAAAAATCTTCAGAATGGTATATTTTACAGCACAATTTGAAAAAGAATGTGGCCAGAATCTGCACATTTAGCAGCATTCACTTACCTTCTTTGATTTATTATTTCCTTTATTTTATCCACTTTCTTTCCTACTTTCTATTTATTTATTTCCTCCCTTTTCATTCTGCTCTCATTCCATTTTCCATCTTTCTTTTTTTCTGTCCGTTATGCTTTTGGGTGTCTTTTGAGCTCTCTGTCCTTCTTCATATTCATGTTTAACTTTTTTTCCTGCTTTCCATCTTTCCTTACCTTTCCTTAGGCCCATTCTCATATTCTTGTTCCTATCTTTCTTTTCATCATCTCCTCTGTTTTCCTTGTCCCTTATCCCTCCATTTACTGTCTTTATTTTCTTATCTTCCACCGACCTTCCACCCGTCTCAAATTTCTTCTTTCCAATATTTCATTTTATTTGTAGCTTTCCTTACTTTCTCTCCTCCATTTTTATTTCTTTGTTTCTGAATGCTACCCCTTTTTCGAAACTTCATTCTAATTCTTCCTTCTCATCCTTGTTACCTTTCTGCCCTTCTCTTTCTTTCTATTCTTCTTTTGTGCCTAGGTTCCATCCTATTTCCTAATAAACTTTTCTTCTTTGCATTTTTCATTCCTACCTTCAAGCAATTTCATTGTATTTACCTTTCAATCATTGTTTCTTGAATATTCAAAACTTTTCTCTTCCATTCTGTCACCATATTTAGCATTTTGAACTCATCCACCCCTTCCACATCCCACAGTTGTACCACTGTAATGTATAGGTATTTCCTTCTGCCGTGCAATTACCTGCAAGCTATAGTTTAAAGGTAAGAAGGGCCTTAAAACAATTGTATCTGTCTCAGGCACCCCCCCTTAAGCTGGCATTGAGGGGGCTTTACTACGTCCTTGATGTATATAGATATTCTAAGCTGTTATTAATATTTTTATCTGATTTTGTATCTATATCAGAACCATGAAAACCTCCAATAGTCCCTCATGTTTACGTAAACCTTCTGAATAAGTGATTGAATCAACTGTTTATGGTGCTATGTGGGTCTTCCTGTCAGAAAGACAAAGTACACTAGTTCTTTATTTATCCAATTTCTAGGAGCGAGTGGTTCAATATATAAGGCAGAAAGAAATTTAGAATCACCTAGTGCATACTGCAATGCCCCTTTTGAACACTGTAAAGGGGTCCTTCGGTACAAACAATTATGCTGTTTGGCCAACATTGCATTTGTGAATGCAAAGTCATGTTATCTGTTTGACCATAACACTCTACAGTAAATGTCAAAAAACTAAAAAAACAAACTATCTTCTCTTCTATATAGATGAGAACTCCCGATAGAGTATTAAGGTTTTTATCGATAAGCAAAAATGTTTTATCTTAGTTTAGTGATGGACCATTCACTCTCATCAAGTTTTTGATTGCCAAGAAACAGTCAGTTATTATGCCCATCACTCTGGAGTTTCTGCCTAAATCAATCAGAAAGTGGGTGTCAACAGCATATATCTGAAAACGTAGTCCTCTTTTTTTAATCAAGAGTAGCATACTTGCCAAGTGGTATATCGCCACTTCTTCCACAGGTGCTATTTAAGTTCTCTACAGATGAACTAGGTGAATTGGCAATAGTCTAAAGAGATTCAAAAGTGACTAAGTCCAATGAGATTAGAACAGGTAAGTACTACATCAGATTTGCTCAATTAAGAAGTGGTACTCGAAGCATGACCAATTTGACTGCCAAGTGAGATGTCAAGATTAGGGCATGATTTAAATATTGTTACCTCAGAATTATTAGGAAGACTCTTGTGTTAATCCATAGAGACTTCTAGAAGTCACACCAGATCAAAATAGCATATAACCTAGCTCTAGGAGCAGAGTTCAGGCTCCTTGAGTCTAACCTAACCCCGCAGTTCTGGTGTGATGAATGGGTCATGCGGTCTCTTGGGATTATGCACTTGCTATTTGTTAGGGGTTAGTTCTCAGGCATATAGCATGATCAGATACAATGACACAATTCTGAATACCTTTTAAAAACTACCTAACCAGTGACCACACCTAATGTTTCTATTGAAGATGCCATAATAGTACTCCTGTCAAAAGACACCATACAAAAGGTGGCCACCCAAGCATGTTAAAATAGCCAATACATAGGTTTCTGGAACAACTACAAATAATTATTGTTGCTACTGGGATCCCATGTAACACTTGCAGTTCACCTGAAAGTACATAA
Source organism: Lissotriton helveticus (assembly GCF_964261635.1). Classification (NCBI taxonomy): domain Eukaryota; kingdom Metazoa; phylum Chordata; class Amphibia; order Caudata; family Salamandridae; genus Lissotriton; species Lissotriton helveticus. Next base: position 1,137,270,636 of record NC_136069.1, read on the forward strand.
TTCCTCACACCCTATTGAAGCCTAGTGGTCATTGTGCCCGATATTGTAAATGTCCACTGAGTGAGATGAATGGAGGAAATAAAGTAAGTGAGACCTTTTGTTGCTATGGGTATATTCGAAGTAATTATTTCAAAGTTCATTTCTTAGCTTTAGAATTCATGTTTTCTTTTGCTGGAAATAGACCCATGTATTTAGGGTTTGTATTTTTTAGACTCTGTGTATTTGTAGTTGTCTTGTGGAATCATTATGGAGAGAAGGTGAAAACTGCAGGGTGAATCTTCAACAAACGGTGGCAAAGCCATGTAAACTTTGCGACTCTTTATCAACTTTGGAAAAAATATGTAAGATTTTCCATACCTTCAAGCATCCCTTCAAATTCCTGGTGTAAGGATTATAATCCACAAGAAGGGAATTGTGGTGCTGAGAAATATACATTTTCCAAGATTTGCCTATGAATTGCATGACCAGTATGTCTGTATGCAATGTTTTGGAACAATAGTACGTTAGACCGCCATCTACATGCACTTCCAAACATACATCAGGTAATTTCCTTTTAATCTTACCTGTAATAAAAGCACAGCAGGACATGATTCTGTAACCCAAACTTAGGGCATGATTATATAGCGGAAGGACCGCCACCATTAGACAGTTGGTGGTGGTTCCCCCACCAATCGTAAGGGCTGATCCGACCACCACATTACAATAGCAGTCAGATCGGTGGTGGTCGGACAATCCGACCGCCACGGTTCCGACAGTGTGATTGAATCTGACCAGCAGTCGGACTGCCCCCAAAGTGCAGAATGGCATCTCTTCAAATTCCTGATGTAAGGATTATAATCCACAAGAAGGGAACTGTGGTGCTGAGAAATATACATTTTCCAAGATTTGCCTATAAATTGCATGACCAGTATGTCTGTATGCAATGTTTTGGAACAATAGTAGGTTAGACCGCCATCTACATGCACTTCCAAACATACATCAGGTAATTTCCTTTTAATCTATTTTACCTGTAATAAAAGCACAGCAGGACATGACTCTGTAACCCAAACTTAGGGCATGATTATATAGCAGAAGGACCGCCACCATTAGACAGTTGGTGGTGGTTCCCCCACCAATCGTAAGGGCTGATCCGACCACCACATTACAATAGCAGTCAGATCGGTGGTGGTCGGACAATCCAACCGCCACGGTTCCGACAGTGTGATTGAATCTGACCAGCAGTCGGACTGCCCCCAAAGAGCAGAATGGCAGTGGTGCTTGTTAGGTCATATTATGTCAATCCCTGGCTAGCCTTTCCATGGCGGTTCACCTGCCATGAAAAGGCCGGCGGGAAGGACATTGGGGGCCCACAGCTGGCCATTCCACCCCCCTGTCCCTTTCCTGTGAAGTTCTTCCTCCATTGTCTTATATTTGGGACCACCTGCCACCCGTGCGTTAGTCCCACAATAGGAATTACGCTGCCGCCCAACACCACAGGAATGTGACGATGAAGGGGAGCCCGCTACAGTCCCCCGATGTCCACCCATGCTGGCCTTTTCATGGCAGGTGAACCACCATGGAAAGACTGGCCAGGGATTAACATCATAATATGACCTGCGGTGCCTAACAGGCACCTCTGCCATTGTGGGCTATGCAGGTAGTCCGACTGGCAGTCAGATTCAATCCGACTGTTGGTACTGTGGTGGTCAGAAAACCGATCTGACCACCATCATAATGTGGTGGTCGGATCGGCCCTTATGATTCACGGGGGACCACCACCAACGGGCGGACAGTGGCGGCCCTCCTGCTATCGCAATCAGGCCCATAGTGTGTGAAGCAGTCTTCCATTTGTCACCCTTTCGCACTCCGACTAAGTGGTACAAACCATCAGGATACAATTTGGTAAAGAGACAATTTTAAACTGATGGAGGAAGCCTGCTATCAGTGACAAGAAATAACTTTTTATAGTCACTCATGTTATATCCTGTTGGAAAATGTCCCTATCTGAAGGGTCACCCCAAACATGTTGCCTTCATCCTCCTTGCTGCTTTGGTATTCCTGCAGTAAGTAAGGAATGGGACAAGGAATTGATGAGGAGGTAATGCTTACTGGTTACCTTCATTACTCCAATTCCATATTCCTTGTCTCATTACTTATGTTCCCTCCATCCCTCCCTTCCTATTTGGGAGTTTTGAGAAGGCTCGTCAAGTCAGAATGTTTGGAAAAGTCCATCTTCCTTTAATAGTTAAAGGGGGAAGAGCAGAAGGGCTTCTTTTTTGTCTTAGGAGTAGCTTTCTAGGAGTGACGTTGATAAGCTTTCCACACCACAACTGCAATAAGTCAAGTCAAAAACCACTTTATTCGATTTTGTTAAAAATCATAAAAGCATACTACAGCAATTAAAAATCAGTCCAAGTGCATATTTAAAAATTTCATACAATACAATACAATTTAAAAACAATAAAAAGATCAGATTTAAAAAGGACTCTACATGTGCAAAAAAGCTAGATATACCACGTTCGTCACACTCCACACTATTAAGCATGCAATTTCCTCTTCCTTATTCGCACTGCAGCAACTAGGAAATTTGCTACACTAAACATTACCAGGGGCGAATCAAGCATTTGTAGATATAGAAGAGCTGGTTTTACTTGCATAAAGGCTTTACCCTTTAACAAAGGTAACAAATACTTCTGCCTTGGAGCATGATAAAGAGGGCAAAACAGCATAAGGTGCATATTGTCTTGGGTAGAAAAATTGTCGCATTTGCATACAGGTGCATCCTCAGGTTTGAACCAACCCTGTCTGTCACAGAATACCAAATAAATCTGGTTAAATCTAAACTTAACCAGAAGCCACCTGTGAAACGGAATGGTAACTATGGCAAGATACGGTTGGATGGCTATACAGGTGATTGTCATAAAATGTGCTCTAACCATAGGTTTTAATAACTGGAGTTGTTCTCTCTCCGAAGACTTAAGCTTATAAAAGTTTTCCTTCACCCAGATTAAGTCTGCTTTTTTTAGATCAAGCGGGGAGGAGAAAATCTCCGGACGTCCGAGTTCTACAGAGCACTTATAAATATATGCCAACCAAGCAATATCTTTGTATTTGTCAAGTTTTAAACAATCCATCAGAATTTTGTGGTTAAGACCTAGGTTATTATTAATCCAGACCCTTATCCACAAAAGAATAGGTGCCATAGAGAGGATATCAGAAATGTACCCTACTCCAAGCTCCTGATGGACAGAAAAAGTGGGGGTTGAAAAAGGAAGTCCTAATATGGAACAGAAAAACTTATTGACCTCTATTTGGATGGTTTCAGTTTTTACGTATCCCCACAATCCAGCTCCATACCTAGCTATAGCCAATGATTTTGCCCTATACAAAGCTAATAGTGCACCACTTGGTTTCCCCCCGAGCCTCCTTGAGAAGCTTAGAATAGCGTTTACAGAGCTCCTCACTGCTTTGGTCTTTGCTGTTAACTGGGGGGTCCAACTACCCTTAGTGTCAAAAATGACACCAAGGTAAGTAAAGACTTTTACGTTGGTAATTACTTCCCCCTTACAATAAAAGGATTTGGTGTTATTTTTGGCTGCCCCAAAAACCATAACATGAGATTTTGCATTGTTAACCACAAGGTCAAGAGAAGACATAAAATCACTGAAAGCATTGAGAAGTCTCTGGAGGCCCAGATGTGTTCTAGCTATTAAGGCGGCATCATCCGCGTACAGGAGCACTGGGATACGAGTGTCTCCTGCACGCGGTGTGTCCGCAGACGCAGCCAGAAGACTTCTTTCCAGAGAGTTTATGTAAAGAGTAAACAGCATAGGGGCAAGGATGCAGCCTTGCCGCACACCCCTGCCAGATTTAAACCATGCTGTACGATGTCCATCTTGATCCATTCTAATGGACGCCTTTAAATCCTTATGGAGTTCAGCTAAGAAGTGAACCAAAGGAGGATCCAATCCCATTTCTAATAACATGCTCCACAGCTTGGCTCTATTCACTAAATCAAATGCTGTGGATAGATCCATATAAGCAACAAAAATTGCCCCCTTTTTTGCCTTAGTGTATTTAGAAATTAACATGTGCAAGTTTAAGCATTGGTCCTCTGTCCCTCTGCCTGACCTGAAACCATACTGGGCATTGGACAAAATATCATTTTCTAGTGTCCACATATTAATTTTCGCCAGCAGTACTTTACCCAGGATCTTCATAGAAGAATCCAGCAAGGATATAGGGCGATAACATTTCGGGTCGCTTCTTAATCCTTTTTTAAAAATTGTGACAATGATTGAACATGCCCAGGTACTGGGGAATCCCCCTACAAGTACACGATTAAAAACATTCGTTAATATAGTTGCCCACAACTCTGGGTTTGATTTATATAAATCCAGAGGGACCCCATCGGGTCCTGGGGCTTTATTCTTAGCAGACCCAATTATCGCAACCTTGACATCATTTTCAGTAAAATCTAAAATAGGTTGCATGTCAGAGTAGCAAGGAATACAAAAAGTGTCATAAACTTGATTGCTCCCATAGATAACTGAAAAATTATCAAGCCACTCTGATTCAGGTATATTTGTCTCAAGATCTGTGTTCCGTGTTTGGGCAAATATGGGGTTATTTATTATGGACCAAAATTTGGAGCTATGCTTGAGGGTGGTCGAATCCATCAAAGCGTCCCATGCTTCTTCTTTTACAACTTTTTTCCGTAACTTAACCGCCTCAGCATATTTTTTCCTTAGCTGCGCTATCACTAACTTATTTCTAGGGGACTGTTTAAGCGCTGCAATCAATGCGGACTGAGCTTTTGAACAAGAGTGGTCGAACCAACCGGAGACTGGGGCAGGTGCCCTTTTTCGGCTAAGAGTAAGTTCTTTATCCACCCTTGAGCAGATAGCCTCAAAGGCGGCAATAGTCGCTTTATCCCCCCTGGCAGGGTCCCTACAGGTCTGAAATTCCGCCATCATATCTTGTTCAATAAGATTCAAAAAGTCCTCAGGGCAAACTTTAGTCCATTTTAGACGCCTCCCTTGGTCTTTGCTCTTAACGTACTTCACGGAGGTGGCTGTCAAAGCCCCCTTGAGCAATCCTAGCGACCCATCCAGAATTAAGCGGACTGGGTTGTGGTCACTGAATCTACTTTCAATAGTGTTATAAAAATGAACATAATGAAGAAGCCCTGGGGACAAAAAAAAGTAATCAATGATAGATTCACTACCCCTTGCACTATATGTGACCACACGATCATTTGGGTCAGAAAAGCCTGGTTCATACAGGTCATTTGCTGATAGCAAATGTTCCATTGCTAATCCCTTTAAATTATGCTCAAAGTGGGGAGGAGTCGTAAAATCAGGCCCATTAAAGTCTTTAATCTGGCAATGTGAGTCACACAGGTGAACGTTAAAATCACCCATTAAAATAATTTGTACGAAAGTGGTTTGTTTTGACATGTACTCAGTTATAAATAAACTTAAACTTTCTAAAACAAAATTTTGGGGACCACCCTGCAGGGAATTATAGCAGTTAATAAGAACTGTCTTATTTTTATCTGGGTGGCGGATCTCTAAGAGCTGAAAATAATGTGAAGAACTAGAGATTTCCCTCACACTCCCAGCTATTTTTAGTGAAACCAGAAACATCAGGCCGCCTATATCCCTTCCCGCCTGGGTACACTGTGCTTTGACAAAGTATGAAGAGTAACCATCCAGCCAAAATGAGTTGTCCCTTGCCCAAGTTTCCTGCATGGCCACTATATCGTGTTCCTTCAGCTTACCCAACCAAGTTGGGTCATCCTGTTTGGCGCGTAAGCCAGCAATATTCCAGGATAAGATACTAGCTTTTCTGTTACCTAGTTCTGTTGTCACCTCCTCTTCATTGGCTACAACATTACAGGGGGTGGGGATATTAACAGTGATACAGGGGGTGAAGATGTTAGTACAATCATCCAGGACATCGTCTGACGAGTTTGTTTGCTCGGGCTCTAGTCAGTCCATGTTGTCATGATTAGCGAGAGCCGCAAATCTGTTTGAAAGTAGCAAGTTATCTGACTGTGTGTGCTTTGCAGAAATAACTTCAGTGTCGCCCCTCGCTTTCTTTGTCACCCATCCATTCCCTTGCGAAGGGAGAATTTTTTTGCCCAGAAACCCATGATTACTATTTAGCTGCGACCCGCCATGCCCGCCTACGGGTGTCATAAGTGCTGGTGGGTAGAAGAAACCCAGCGGCATGGCGCGCACTCCCTTGGCTAATGGACCCAAGGGGGAAGCATCCCAGAAGAGGCGGCTAATGACATCACGAGATCTAAAATTAACAATAACACAGTCACCTGCCACACGCTTCTTAGTTCTGCCCACCCAATCAACCCTTCTACACATCAATATATTAGCCGCGATATTGCTTTCACCCGTGCAATTAGCATTGCACCATTTTTCCGTATGGTTACGCAGCGTTTCATGATGTTCTGTCTCCCCCACATCTAATTTGGGTACATTTACCAGCACAGCTACAAAAGGTGTTGCATCGGGAGGTAGGTGCACTGGAGGTACCCTGCCCGTCCGGTCTCCCAGAAGACCTAACGGCTTTCCCAGTGAAACAAGGTTAGGCGTTGTTGGCAGCAAGGGCGTGTATCTTCCATTTACAACTTTCCCTTTGGAAGGCGCAGAATTTTCTGCGGGCATATCAGTTACTGGGTTAGAAGGGGAGTCAATTTCTAGAGGTACTGAACCCTGGGGAACATGGGGGCAAATCAAATTTTGTGATGGTGGTACAGGGGCTTGGCTAATCAAAAAATCATTAATACGTTCACATTTTTTCAGCAAATTTTAACACAGTCCTTCAGAGTCTCAGTTATGTCTGTAGCAATCTGGATTAAGGCCGATTCAAGCCTATCAGAAAAAAGTTTTTCCAGAAGTGACTTAAGACCCTCCTCTGTAATGTGAGATGCCCACTGATCCCCAGATTGAATGTTTGCCGTGTTTTCTTTGACATCCATGCCCTCAGTTGTGGAAGGTATAACAATAGTAGGGAGTGCTGGAGAAGGCAGAACTGTGGGAGTCTGCGCCAAGTTTGTCCGGCATGATTCAATTATTACCCTCGGCTCCAGTGGAACACAGCTAATGGGCGAGGAAATTGTAGAACCAGGGCTTCCAGATGTAGTTTCCAGGCCCAATGCACGTTCAGAGACAGCTATCTGGGTGGATAGTTCGTCCACTTTTGTTGTCAGGTATGTAATTATACTGGTCGTGTATTTTGGGACCTTGGCCTTAACGTCTCCTATCACCGGAGTAACTAATTTTCGCTTACCCATGCTGTTAGGGATGTGGCCTGTCCCGTCCCTGGTCGTCCTTGGACGGCCTTAGACGGCCCGCCCTCTGCCCGGGCTCCGCCCGGCGTCGCCCGCGCGCGTCCCGCGACGCGGAGGTAAGGGCGCTCTCAAGTACGCCTCCCGGCGGAAGTCCCAGGTGGCAGGCGGCGTCCCCGCAGCCCTGGGGACGCTGGGAAATGTAGTTTTTTCCCTCCCGGCCCCTCTCGGCGGCCGCGAGTGGTCAGCGGCGGTGGGGGCGGCAGGGAAGGCAGCGGGGGCTGGAGTCCTGGCTGGAGTCCTGGCAGCACAGCTGACAAATGGCGGTAAGCCCCGTAGGCAGCAACAGAGGTCCCCGCTTTGCCGAGGGAAGGGCGCTCTCAAGTACGCCTCCCGGCGGAAGTCCCAGGTGGCAGGCGGCGTCCCCGCAGCCCTGGGGACGCTGGGAAATGTAGTTTTTTCCCTCCCGGCCCCTCTCGGCGGCCGCGAGTGGTCAGCGGCGGCGGGGGCGGCAGGGAAGGCAGCGGGGGCTGGAGTCCTGGCTGGAGTCCTGGCAGCACAGCTGACAAATGGCGGTAAGCCCCGTAGGCAGCAACAGAGGTCCCCGCTTTGCCGAGGGAAGGGCGCTCTCAAGTACGCCTCCCGGCGGAAGTCCCAGGTGGCAGGCGGCGTCCCCGCAGCCCTGGGGACGCTGGGAAATGTAGTTTTTTCCCTCCCGGCCCCTCTCGGCGGCCGCGAGTGGTCAGCGGCGGCGGGGGTGGCAGGGAAGGCAGCGGGGGCTGGAGTCCTGGCTGGAGTCCTGGCAGCACAGCTGACAAATGGCGGTAAGCCCCGTAGGCAGCAACAGAGGTCCCCGCTTTGCCGAGGGAAGGGCGCTCTCAAGTACGCCTCCCGGCGGAAGTCCCAGGTGGCAGGCGGCGTCCCCGCAGCCCTGGGGACGCTGGGAAATGTAGTTTTTTCCCTCCCGGCCCCTCTCGGCGGCCGCGAGTGGTCAGCGGCGGCAGGGGCGGCAGGGAAGGCAGCGGGGGCTGGAGTCCTGGCTGGAGTCCTGGCAGCACAGCTGACAAATGGCGGTAAGCCCCGTAGGCAGCAACAGAGGTCCCCGCTTTGCCGAGGGAAGGGCGCTTTCAAGTACGCCTCCCGGCGGAAGTCCCAGGTGGCAGGCGGCGTGCAATAAGTAAGTAATGGGCCGAGGAAAATGGAGTCGGAGTAATGAAGCTTACTGGTAAGTACTACAGGCATTTGGATGCTGTCGATTCTAGCGGGGATCAAAAAGCTTGAATCCAAGTCACTTACTAACATTGAAAAGCAAAGATAACTTCTCTTAGATTTAAATAAAAGCTTCAAAAGTTTCTTTTTGTATAATGTCACCCTTTCCCATCTTACGGAATTTGATAATTTAAGACTTCAATTTGCTGTTTATGGAGATTGGGGAAAACTGATATTTAAATTGAAAAATATTTCAAGTTCTAATATAGTTAAGTTGACCTGTTCACTCTAGGCTTATATGGACACTGTTGCCAGTTCTTAACTTTACACTTACAAATTATTGATTTAATTTTTGGTAATCTAATTAGTTCAATTGGAAGCAAACCAGAACTACAACACATCAAATCTATTAGTTATCAGACCAACGTCCAGGACTGGAAACAGTGTCTGTCATGGTCAGTCTAATATGCTAAAGGGCGGAACTTCGAGGAAAGTCTAAACAAATTCTTTAACTCATAACTATCTCTTATATCTATCCCTCACCCAACCTACTCCCACAATGCTTCTTCTTGAAAAACTGAGTATATATCGTATATAACCCTGTGCTCATCTTAAGTATTTGCGCTAATGAATAAGGTTTTAGATCAATTCAGATTAGGTTGTTTTAAAAGACACCCTGAGACCCTGAGATAACTGCTTTCTAGGGGAGTAGCAATATCTATACCATAGTTTACAAACAATAATTCACTTTATTTTAGCCAAGATCTCCTAGATATATGACTCACCCTACAGAAGGATGGCCTCATTCCAAAAATAGGTAGTATGAATGTGATTTGAATATTAATCTGGATCATATTTTATTGTCTTGCAGAGCCCATAGTTACCTTGCTATCAAAAGCATCAGAGGCTGAGAGACCTTGGACCTACTTAACCTACCATTACCAGGTAACCTTATATCAAATGTGGATTGTGGGGCTTTACAAATTGGAAAAATGAAAAGGCAATAAACAATTCTACAGTTGCATTGGGTGAATGGTTGTGTAATACAGATATGATTGAAGTGAGGATGCACTATTTATGGTCTGGCGTGACAGTGCAGCTGTTACCAGACAATTATGTGAGAAGCACCAGGAGAGAGGGGCTTTGGCGACACGCACCATTTGGGAGCCTGGAGTACAGGGTGCAATTGGGTTTAAGTTGTGTGCTGCCTCTGAACAGTGTTTTATTGCCATGTGCAATGCCCACAACACCAACCAATGCTCACAAGGCTTGACAATCACAAGCACCTGCAGATAATCAATCTGGGGCCCTGGAAAGTAGGTGCATGTCTTTCAAACTCCATTAGCAGCATAGAGGTCCAATTAGCCAATAGCATGCATTGCTGCATGTAAGTATATTGTATAATAATCAAGAGTATCTGCAAGAACTGGCAACCAATCAATCTGCAGCACTGGAGAGCAGGTGCATACTTTTCAAGCTTGGTGACTGTTATGTTACCCTTCTCTATTGTACTTTTCCTTCACCATTCTCCCTACTCCTTTCCTTTTCCTCTCCCTCCTCTTAATGTATTGTCCCCTCCTTTGAACGTTCAGGCCAAGCATTCTAAGGTGGCAGTTTAACAGCACCTCTGTGCAGGTGAGAAGTAAATAAAGGCCAGGCTCTGCACCTACATCAGTGTTTCCTCAATCCGAGTAACAAGCATTATTTTGGCAATGAAGATGATTTGTTACACCTGTAAACATCCATACCGAAGGTCGGACAGCAGCAGAGCCCGACGGCTGCTCTTCTTTAATCTTGGTGAGGCTTCAGACTCTATGCCTTGGGTACTCATAAACATTTTCCCAGGAGCCATAAAGTTTGGTCTATGATGTGACCATGATTGATGCCAGCAGGGTGGCAGTTGGGTTTGGAGGAGGGGCGGGGGTTGATGTTAAGGTGGGTGTAGGTAAAAAGAAGCATAATACCTAGTTAATGAATTGCACAATGTTAAACCAGGATCTTGGGAATATTCATGCCTTCTCCACTTTAGTCAAATTTTGTGATCCTAGTGAATTGTTTAAATTCACTTTCCCTCCTTTGTCTTCAATATCACATTTAAGGACCTCAAAATACATGACTTGAGGATGTGTTCTGTACAAAACCAGCTTCTGTGTTTGATTTAATAAACTATAATGCTGTTTATGTTTAATAGAAAACCCATGACACCCATAGGGAGCACATAACAAGTGACTTGCCTCTTAGTTCACTACTGGCATTGTTGTAGGGGTAGGGTGAAGAATTTATGTTTCTAATTTTATGTTTGAAAAAAAATACTTCTCAATGCAATGGTACAATCTGACATACTAAGGTGAAACAGTTGTGCATGTGAATGGAACACACAATTTTGAATAACCTTTATCTTACTTTTACATTTTTGTTGCAATATGTCTTTAAAAATTAAGGCATTTCTAAAGTTAAGCGGTGCAGGGCACCCTAGTTACTTTCTTTCTTTAACTGAAATTAACCATTAAATAAATGCTTGCCTGTTTGTTTAGCATTTTTTAAACATTGGTGTGGGGTCAAGAAGTAAACAGCAGCTCAGTGCTGCTGTTGACCAGGGGGCCGCATGTAAAGATGAGGAGGGCCGGATGCGGCCATTGTGCCTTACTTTGAGCATCACTGCTCTATGTGCAGAGATACTGTCTTTTTCCTCCCTGATGGCTGTGCCTTCATCGAAGGTCGGTTTCTGCTCCACCTCCTTGGATGTCAATAAAGCTGTGGACTTCTGCTTCCTCACTCCTAGGACACGTCTTGGGGAGTGGCATTCTAGCCTTCCCTCCCGCGATCATTATTGATATCGGAGGGCGATCTCTAGATAATTATTGGCTTTTCAAGCCTCATTTTCAATCTCAGTGGTAATTTTGCATTCCCATTGTTGTCTATGGGAATCTTGTGTTCCTCTGCATAAACTGGTTGTTCTTGCTGAAGAGCTGTGGAGACTTGAGGTTATATGTTGACTTTAGAGATCCGAATGCCAATGTAATAGTGAATCATCATCCACTGCCCAAGATTAATGATTTGATGTCATGTTAGATGGAGCCACTATATTTTCTACTCCGGACCTACAAAGTGCATATCACCATGTGGAATTGGTAAAAACTTCAAGTCTGCTCACTGCTATCATCAACACATTTTGCATGTTCCAATATAAATGGATGATGTTTGAACTGGTCACAGTAGCATCCGTGTTTCAAAGAGTAATGTACCACCTACTGAAAGACAAGGAAAATTAACGTCAGATGTTTCCAGGATGAAGTCCTAGTTTGCTTAAAAGATGTCGCAAAACATGACATCATTCTAAATGATGTCTGCACTAGACTGTCAACGAGTGGGCACAGCCTTGAGTGCAGATAAGTGCAACCACTTCAGTATTCAAGTGGACTATCGTGTACACATCATCTCCGTGAAGGTTGTGACACCGAAGGATTCCCTGGTTAATGCCATCCGTTTAGCTCCTGCACTTGATGACAAAGATAAACTTATGTCATTTGCTGGACTCTGCGAGTGCTATAGCAGGTTTGTTAAAACAAAGTTGCCATCCATATGGAACTGCTATGTAGGCTTTATTGAAGAAGGATGCCCATTTTGAGAGGAGAGCAGTGCAACAAGAAGTCTTCAATTCCATCAAAATCAGATCATTAATGCTCCCATTCCAGATTTACTAGTGAAAAAGCAGTGTATCATCACAGTAGATGCCTGTTCCTATGCACTTGGTGCTGTCCTATGTAAAATTTGAAGTAGTAGCAAATGGACTGTGGCATACGTTTCAAAGGCACTGAGTGAGGCCAAAAGAAGAGGGAGCTACTGGCCTACATGCGGGCTGTTGAACAATTCTACCATTACATCTGAGGCACCAGATTCATGCTCCTTCCCAACCATAAACCTCTTGTTAATTAACCTGCCGATTGGTTGTCTATATTGTCACTTAGCACTGAACTAAGAAGTATTTTGGATGAGTATCTGAGTTGTCTTTAGTATCCAAGGCATGGAAGTGTGTGAAGATGAATGGTTGATTGAGAGTGAAAGGATTAAGAACTGCAACGTGTTAAAAATATATTAACAATGGGTGTCCGAAGGGTATAAAACTCAAAGGTTCTCTCCAATAACTTGACTAAGTTTCTCCAGAATTCCTTTTATTTGAAGATCTTATAGTTTGCAAGGACAGATGTATACCACCATCAGGTAAGAGAAAACATTTTTGAAATTATGACACCAAAGTCACATGGGAATGTCTTCTTTAAAGAACCTGTAAGGCAATCTCTCTGGTGGCCTTCCATTGAGATTGACCACAAATGTTGGTTTAGACAATGTGAGTTTTTTTCCTCATCTGACAAAAATTGCAAAACTAAACACACACTTATGCATGCTGTTCTGTGACCTGATTTTGCTTAGCAGAAGATAGGACTTGATATTTCTGGGCCTTTCAAGAAGCTATCCACTAGCATTCATATGCAGTAGTCCTAGCTGACTACCATTCTAAATGGCCCAAAGTGCTGTTTACGACAAGAATCACTGCAACTGAGGTCCTAGAATTACTCATGGAAGTCTTTAGTCATGAGGGTTTTCTGGAGTGATTCATCACAGATCATGGTGTGGAATTTGTCTCACATAAAATTATTGAATTTCTTAGAACGCATAAGATCTTACACATTGGAACCATGCTGTATGATCCCTAAAGCAAAGGACAATTAAAACAGTACAATAGGTACTTTAAAGACAGTGATCAGGTTGCACAAGTTGGTAAATTTTCACCTGCCCTTACCATTGGATCAAGGCTTTGATCTTACTGAGTCATGCCCAGCTCTGTAACAGACGAGTTACATTTCCTATTGCTCAATGGATGAGAACCAACCAAGTCCATTTGACCAGGGTGGCGGAAGTCTAAGTTACGGCCATTGCATTCATATCGTTCTCCTAAACCCACTAGTGAAGCATGCAATAGGGTTTATCAACATCAAGCGATGTCAAAAGCTTGTTATGATAGATTCCATAAAGCAGTTGGTATGATATCACTTTTGCTGGTCTATTAAGGATTTGTATTCCCACATGGGTAGTGAAGATAAAAGTCAAGTGTAACAAACCTAGTGTCATAGTGCTAGAGGGTAAATGCTTTAGCATTAAGCTTATGCCTAAATGTACCAATGAAAATGCCCCAGTTTCCCCAGTAATGTATGATTTTCATAAAAGAAATGTTCTCATTTTAATGACCATGATGTACCTGTATTTATGTCTTATATATCTTAAGAAATTAATGTTTTCCGCTCCAGTTTCTGAACCCTCAGTTTCTTCTAACGATGATGGTTCACATTGTGATTGTGGCTCAGTTGCTGAATGTGTAAAAAATTCTCCTAGATCTAGAGTTCCATCCTGGAAAGGTATGCAAGGTTTTTGAACATTTGTTTATTTTTAAAAATGGAGAGGTGTTAAATTCCTGTTACCCCTCGCCATTGTCCTTTCCCTTCACCATGTTTCCTGCTCCCCCCCTCTCCATTTAATGTATTACCTTCTTGGAACATTCAGGCTGAGCATTCTAAGGTGGTAGTTTAACGGTGCTTGGGTGCTGACTTCTCTGCTGGTGAGATGTGAATAAAGGCCGTTCTCTGAACCACCTACATTGTTGCCTCATTCTATGTGACAATTACTCAGCACAGAGGCCCAGCCAGCCAATACAATGCCACGCTCCATGTATGTCTCTTGTTCAATGAGTAGTGTTGGTAGCCCACCATACTGGATTAAGAAAGGTGGGGTAGCCCTCTGCAATGTAAGGGTAGTACAACAATACTTTTCAATGGCTGCTTTTGGCTCCGGGGGTGCATGGCTGCTGGGTTTACGTTCATTGTGGAACACCAGAATTCCTGGCACCAGCCCGGTACAGCTGCCGTCTTCATTTGTAAAAAGTTGCTGTTGCTCTGGTTCACTTTACTCTGTTGTGATTGAAGTATTGTCCTCCAGCCGCCTCTGTTGTTTCCACACGGAAGTCGCCACCTTCTCGCCACCACTGACAGAACAGTGCTGGCCAAACATAATTTCGACTCCTTACCAAGCACAGATTAATCAAACTTGATCAGTGCCCGTCGGCTGCTCCTGATGTGACGCGATAGTATGTTTTCTCCCCTCCCACTTGGCCAGTCTGCTGCTCCCTCCCTAGTTCTAGTTTTTAATTCACAAATAATAAAGCAGTGAACAATTTCATATCCACTGTTATAATTGCCACTAGGAAATGCACTGCATCAAAACATCATTTGTGACAAGGTCAGGTTCTTCTCCATATTCACAGCCTAGTTCTGAATTCTACTTTTGTACAGAAAAAATAGCAGAACATATAGGAGCGACACTGCTGTGCAGCTGAGCTCACAGATAGGAGCTCTGTCACCGCCATTGTCCCCAATCTACCCTACTCCAGTTTAATCAAATCTATCTCATTCCAATCTATCACACTCTAATCTACCACAATGAACCCCACTCTACCCTACCCCAATGTACCCAACTCCAATCTTCCACAATCTACCCCACGCCAATCTACTCCACTCCATTACAATGTACCCAATTCCAATCTACCCCATTCTACCCCACTCCACTCAACCCCAATCAGCCCCACCCCACTCTACCCTTCTTTCCCTCATTCAACTCCACTACAAACCCACTCCAAACCCACCCCAATCTATCCCACTTTACTCTACCCAATCTAACCCACTCAACTCTACCCCAATCTACCCCACTCAGTCTACCCCAATCTACCCCATTGCAAACCATCCCAATCCATAGCACTTCAATCTACTCTACTCCTCTCCAATCTACCCGACTCTAATCTAACCCACTCTACTGCAATCTACCCCACTCTACCCCACTCCACTCTACCCACATTTACCCCACTCCACTCTACCCCAATCTACTTGATTCTAATTTACCCCAATCTACCCCACTCCATCCTACCCCAATCTGCCTAGTTCTACTCCACTCCACTCTACCCCAATCTTGCCCACCTCAATCTACCACAACCTATTCCACTCCAGTATACCCCAATCTGTCCAACTCCAATCTACCCTACTCAACTACAATCTACCCCACTCCAATCTACTCCACTACACTCCACTCTTATCTAACCTCAATCTACCCCACTTCAATCTATCCCACTGTAACCGACTTCACTCTACCCAAATCGACCCCACCCCACTCTTTCCCACTCTACGCTATCCCACTCCACCCTACACCAGTCTACCTCACTCCACTCTACCCCAATTTACCCCACTTTATCCCATTCCATCCTACCTCAATCTATGTTTCCCCAATCTACCCCTACCCCACTCTACCCTGCCCTAATCTACCACACTCCACTCTACCCCAATCTACACCACTCCAATCTACCCCATGGCAATCTACCCCTCTTCAATCTACCCCACTCCACTCCACTACAATCTACCCCACTCCAATCTATCCCTCTCTATCCCACTCTATCCCACTCCACCCTTTGCTTCCACCATCTCAATTTTCCATATTTTACACTAACTCTCTGTGCTACATCTTTCTCGTCCTCACATCACCTTTTCTCTCCATATCCTCTACTTCACAGCACCGAAATGACAGCACCAGCACTTTTCAGAAACAAGCAGGTACTCTGGTACAGAGTACCTGCACTTTTATTTTTCCATTTCAAGCAGTTTATGTAATACAAACTCAGTACTGTATCAAGCTTTGAGAGCAGGCTCAAACATCTCATGGGTCAAAGTCCGCTTGCCACCATAATGGTATACGAGACCACCTGCCAGGGGTGCGGCGGTCCCGCCGTGCAAATTAGGATGTGACCGCCACCCTGGCAGTCGCATCCTGCATATAATGCATTGCGGCAGGCGGTGCTGTCAGCAGCACCCGCCGCAATGCACAATATGCATGTTGTGCATTTGCATGCACAACATGGCAGGCACAGCTGGGTGCCTGCCACCTTGTGTATGCAAATAGAGGGGGGTACCATGGGTACCCCACAAGTGCACCCCCCACCCTCCCAGTCTCTGGGTTCCTGCAGCATTTGCTCTTACTTCCCCAAGTGGGGCACTCAAGTGCTTAACTACATGGGCAGCAAGCTTTTTCATAATAGGTATGTGATTGGAAGGGTATTGTCTTTGTTTTGTGAGCCTTTGTGGGAATTGTTTCCATGCCAATGCGTGATGACCACAGATGTGTGGTTATCATGTTATGTGGTGCAGGCCATAGCAGTCTAGTAGATGATAAGGTGTGAGAGACACAGATGTGCAGCACATGATTTTTCAGTATGCTGGCAGTTTTGAACAGCTCTGCAGGTCCCTTTATGGTATTTGTTATGATTATAGTTGGCCTAGCTGATTACTGCACTCTTTTGTCTAATCTGAAATTTTGCATATAGTTGAGGGCCTCAGCTGGCATGGTTGGAGGTAGAAAGAAGTGGAGAGATCTGCTGGAATAGGCATTATAACTATCATCCCATATCTGACTGTCATTGTGCAATTGAAATAAGCATCCACAGTCTATAGATATTTGTGACATACAGTGGTGGACTGGATTAAGTCCTCTGCTTGACCAGCAGTGTGTCAAAGCTCTCTTCACTTATTCCATGTCTGCGCGTTTGGTGATGACTGGTTACTGGGTCCACAGTACTGATGATGGTCAACCATTGTAGCATACGTCCTGTGTAAATGTAAGAAGTATGAAACTATTGAAAACACACTTGTTTCCGGTGTAGGACTGAGTGAGAGCCTTTCTTTTCTGTGTTCACAGCGCCGGGATGCCCCTGGGTAACTGCGCGTGTTACAAATTTTATATAATAATAATAATAAGAAGAAGTGTAAGCTACAGGTGGCTGCCAGCTGCTGAGTGTTATGGTATTAGTATTAGTGTGGGCAAGAAATGTTATGCAGGAACTTAAATATTTACTTAATACCTTAGGGAACCATAGGTAAGCGCTCCTTAATTTACCTGTCTGTTTTCCTGTTGCATAGTGCCTTGAACATTGTCTTTCTAGCTGTGGGTAGCCAGTGGAGTCATTTCAACACTGGAATCGTGTGCTCTCGGGCAAAAGTGGAGAAGAAGTCTTGCAACAGCATTTAAGATGAGTTGTAATTTGCAGTTAATGGATGCAGGTGCGCCAAGGTATAGGCTGTTGACTTAGTCAAGCTTAGAAATTGGATCACTGACACAACATCGACCCCTACAAACTCTCCCTTCTCAACATTCCAAACAGCTTTCTCAGGGCCTTGCAACTTTTGCATTATGATACATGTGTCAGGATCAAGATCGGGGTTGGAACATGCCTGTCACGACCTATAACTACAACGCAAGGCCTTAAGCAAGGTTGTGTCCTTGCTCCTAAGCTTTTAACCTATTCCTGTCTGACTTTTCTTCATTTCTTGACTCTGTTAATTTGCCGCTCGCAGTCGGATTTGGGACTTTGGATTCCTGCCTCGCCGCATCTTAAGGAGCTGAGCTGCCCTTGCTGGGATATCGTTAGCGTCCGTGTTTGAACCAGCGGGAAACCGGGACTGCGAGGCCCACCAGGCAGTGCGTTCTGACATCCCGCACACCTGCCGCCTCTTCCCGTGTCTCCTCCCCTCTGCTGACACTGTTATCTGGCCTGATAAAACACGACTCGCGGCCCCCGCTCCATGGGATCCGCTTGCAGTCGGATTTGGGACTTTGGATTCCTGCCTCGCCGCATCTTAAGGAGCTGAGCTGCCCTTGCTGGGATATCGGTAGCGTCCGTGTTTGAACCAGCGGGAGACCGGGACTGCGAGGCCCACCAGGCAGTGCGTTCTGACATCCCGCACACCTGCCGCCTCTTCCCGTGTCTCCTCCCCTCTGCTGACACTGTTATCAGGCCTGATAAAACACGACTCGCGGCCGCCGCTCCGCGGGTGACGCTCACAGTCGGATTTGGGACTTTGGATTCCTGCCTCGCCGCATCTTAAGGAGCTGAGCTGCCCTTGCTGGGATATCGGTAGCGTCCGTGTTTGAAACAGCGGGAGACCGGGACTGCGAGGCCCACCAGGCAGTGCGTTCTGACATCCCGCACACCTGCCGCCTCTTCCCGTGTCTCCTCCCCTCTGCTGACACTGTTATCTGGCCTGATAAAACACGACTCGCGGCCCCCGCTCCGCGGGAGCCGCTCGCAGTCGGATTTGGGACTTTGGATTCCTGCCTCGCCGCATCTTAAGGAGCTGAGCTGCCCTTGCTGGGATATCGGTAGCGTCCGTGTTTGAACCAGCGGGAGACCGGGACTGCGAGGCCCACCAGGCAGTGCGTTCTGACATCCCGCACACCTGCCGCCTCTTCCCGTGTCTCCTCCCCTGTGCTGACACTGTTATCAGGCCTGATAAAACACGACTCGCGGCCGCCGCTCCGCGGGTGACGCTCGCAGTCAGATTTGGGACTTTGGATTCCTGCCTCGCCGCATCTTAAGGAGCTGAGCTGCCCTTGCTGGGATATCGGTAGCGTCCGTGTTTGAACCAGCGGGAGACCGGCACTGCGAGGCCCACCAGGCAGTGCGTTCTGACATCCCGCACACCTGCCGCCTCTTCCCGTGTCTCCTCCCCTCTGCTGACACTGTTATCTGGCCTGATAAAACACGACTCGCGGCCCCCGCTCCGCGGGAGCCGCTCGCAGTCGGATTTGGGACTTTGGATTCCTGCCTCACCGCATCTTAAGGAGCTGAGCTGCCCTTGCTGGGATATCGGTAGCGTCCGTGTTTGAACCAGCGGGAGACCGGGACTGCGAGGCCCACCAGGCAGTGCGTTCCGACATCCCGCACACCTGCTACCTCTTCCCGTGTCTCCTCCCCTCTGCTGACACTGTTATCTGGCCTGATAAAACACGACTCGCGGCCCCTGCTCCGCGGGAGCCGCTCGCAGTCGGATTTGGGACTTTGGATTCCTGCCTCGCCGCATCTTAAGGAGCTGAGCTGCCCTTGCTGGGATATCGGTAGCGTCCGTGTTTGAACCAGCGGGAGACCGGGACTGCGAGGCCCACCAGGCCATGCGTTCTGACATCCCGCACACCTGCCGCCTCTTCCCGTGTCTCCTCCCCTCTGCTGACACTGTTATCTGGCCTGATAAAACACGACTCACGGCCCCCGCTCCGCGGGAGCCGCTCGCAGTCGGATTTGGGACTTTGGATTCCTGCCTCGCCGCATCTTAAGGAGCTGAGCTGCCCTTGCTGGGATATCGGTAGCATCCGTGTTTGAACCAGCGGGAGACCGGGACTGCGAGGCCCACCAGGCAGTGCGTTCTGACATCCCGCACACCTGCCGCCTCTTCCCGTGTCTCCTCCCCTCTGCTGACACTGTTATCAGGCCTGATAAAACACGACTCGCGGCCGCCGCTCCGCGGGTGACGCTCGCAGTCGGATTTGGGACTTTGGATTCCTGCCTCGCCGCATCTTAAGGAGCTGAGCTGCCCTTGCTGGGATAACGGTAGCGTCTGTGTTTGAACCAGCGGGAGACCGGGACTGCGAGGCCCACCAGGCAGTGCGTTCTGACATCCCGCACACCTGCCGCCTCTTCCCGTGACTCCTCCCCTACAGCTTCTAATCTGTACTTTAGGCAGTCCCAGTGCGCGTTAGCGGGACGTGTGTGCGGGACGCAGCTCGGGACGAAGCCCGGACAAAGGGTGGGCCCTCTGAGGCCCTCCGAGGACCGTAGAGACTGAACTGGCTTTGGCCCCTTGCAGGTTTTATCATTTTAAGTCTGTTTTCTGCAAATAACCCGCCATTATTTTGCAGAGGGCTGTTTGTTATCCCTCTTAATTTCTGCTGGGCTCGTTGTCTCTCACATTACACTTAGAATCATTGAGGCTCTTGTTTCTTACGTGGATTAAATCTGTTCGTGTTTTCTGTTGACAGTTGCTATTGTTAATTTTTAAAAGTCATGTCCACCCGTGAAACTCGCAGCCAGGCTGCGGCTGGAGCAAAAAATAAAACCAAAAAACTTACTAGGACCCTAGACAATTTTATTTTACGTACAAACACTCTAATTGAAGAGGGTGTTGTCCTCATGGAAAGGAGGGTTTCACAAGACCTTCTACATGCTAAAAGGTCGTCACTAGGGAGTATAGCTTCGGCACGTACTCCGACCAAAGCCTTGAGTAATTCTGATCCACTCCTGACGCAAGCTGACCCTGTGTCTCCCAAAACTACTGGGCCCCATTCACCCCGTATAGACCCTTCTCCCGGACCCTTATTATTATCATCTTTAACAGCGCCTACCCTTGTTAACAACTCATTAGTTATATCTGCCATTGTCCACAGAGTGAACACGCAAACCGAAGGGGGCACAGTGGAAGGTGTAACTCTTACCTCTAACCAAACATCCCCTCAGGTGACCAGCGTAATTACAACTAACCAGAACATGATGGGGTGTTCGGGAAATATGGCCTGCGCTAGTAACAGCACTGAGGAGGGGAGGGTTTCTATGGGAGTCCGAGCAGGGAGAGAAAAGGTACAACGCGAATCTCACCCCCTGCCAATGGGTATTCCAGATGAGACAGTCTCAAATATAAGTCTGGTCAGTATCCTTGATAATAGCAGCTCCGACGAATCTTTAGAACACTTAGAGGACCAGAATGCTCCACTTTTAGATTCCCTAGCGGCCCTTATTAGGTCTTTACTTTTGCCCCTGGAGACTAGACTCCAAGGTATAGAACATCAACTTCAGGCCCTCCGTCAGGAATGAAATCCTAAGGGGGAAAATAAAGTACAAGGGACCTCCGAGACTGCAGTCCCAACTGGTAATTCTTCATCCCTGATCAAGATTCAATCTGAAGGACCTAACCCCACCACTAAGAAACGCCCTCCTAAA
Organism: Lissotriton helveticus; assembly: GCF_964261635.1. NCBI lineage: Eukaryota > Metazoa > Chordata > Amphibia > Caudata > Salamandridae > Lissotriton > Lissotriton helveticus. The sequence continues at coordinate 1,137,291,989 of NC_136069.1, forward strand.
AACACCATCCAAAAGGGTAATAAAGATGGATCTATCCAGCCAGCCCCCATTGTCTCTACAAAACCCCAGAAAGCAGCAGGCTCAACCATCCCAGCCTCTAACCCTCCAACATCTCAGTTAGAGACACCCAGGGTACGGCGGAATATTAGCCTAACACCTGACGCCTGCCCCTATGTGCTAGTTTTAACAGGCGTCCCGGAGCTTGCACCTGCCACTTCTGAACCCTTTTGGGCACTCAAAAATAAAGTTTGCCATTGGCTAGATAGAAACTTTCCACTCCCTCCTAATATTAACAATAAATTGCTTATGGTGGAGAGAGCGCCATGGGTAGGTGACAATAGGAAAAATCTACTGGGAGACTGTGTTGTGATTACATTTGAAGACCCACGACTAATAGAGTATATTTGCTCTGGGTCCCGATGTAATAACGATGTAACGATTAAGGTTAACCTCTTCAGTGCTGTGCGAATTTCGCTGCAGTGCTGAAGGGTCATAAATCACATTGACTCATGACGGAAATGTTCCGTCATCAGCACCGGAGCACCGACGCTGATGACGGAACCGTTCCGTCATGAGCATGGAACGGGTTAAACCCCTGTCATATTTCTATATGTCCCCTGAACATCATGATAATAGGTGGAGTTGGTTGAGGGCCCCCAATTATGATAGAGGTAGGATGAGACCCGAACAACTGGGGAGGCAGTACCCTTGTAATTGGGGCGGGGATGATAACGGAGGTTGGAACGTAATACGAAGGGGGCAGGGAGGCCCTTTATTGGTGGTAATCGGATTAATGAGGGATGGCCAGGTCCCCAGCTTAATTATCCTATCCCTTGTTACAATCGTTTCAATGGTCTGGAGGGAGTTGATTGACTCCCTCACCAGTCTTCTGGATGATTTGGAAATAGAGAAGTGTTAGTTACCCCTGGGGAACAATTTAATTTAGCCGTGGAAGGTACAGTTATCACTGGATTCATTAGTGAAGGTAGAGGAGAAATGGAACCTAGGACTTTAGTTGAAACCAGGGAACTCCCACTCCAGTCTATTGGTCGATCTGGAAAGAGAGAAGTGACAGTTACCCCTGGGGAACAATCCAATTTACCCATGGTTGGTATAGTTAACACAGGATTCATCAGCGAGGGTACAGGAGAACTGGAACCTAGTACTCTGGCTGTAATCAGGGAACCATCTGCACCCTCAATTTCCATCAACATTTTGTCATGGAATATAGCAGGATTAAAGAAAAACCTTGCCAACCCAGATTGGAATGATTTTATTAATACCTTCCATATATGTATGTTCCAAGAAACCTGGTGTCTCTCCCCGCAATATAAAAATGGTTACTCAACCTTTTCTATTCCTGCAGTTTCGGTGGGGAAAGGTCGCCCGTCTGGTGGCCTGCTTATATGGGTAAAAGTGTCTTTGAATTGTACTGTTACCTCCCACAAAAGTGATTCTAACGACATTCTGCACATTACCCTTAAGAATCAGTCTGGGGGTCCTACCTTTGAACTTTTTTGTATTTATGATAGAGGCCTGCAGGGCGGGCGTCCCGCCCCAATAATAGAGCTGCTAGATGTGAGGTTATCACATCTTCCTCCCAGATCTAAAATACTGGTAGGGGGGGATTTTAATTGTACTTTTGAACCCCTAGACGATGAAGAGGTATCGGGTTTCAACTTAGAGAATTGTAGACAGTCTATACCTCCCCTAGCTCTCACACCCATTAAGAAATGGACAGCCAGAGCAATCCAGTTGAACGCTCTGGTATTAGAACATAACTTACGGGCTCTCAATGGTCGGACTATGTCGGATCGCGATGGGGTAATGACCTACAATAGGCTAGGTTGCCCATCTCGAATTGACTATATTCTTTTAGATATACAATCATGGGCTGACCTAATTGATATGGAGGTTAGGCAGTCTTCAGATAGTGATCACAATCCATTATGTATGAAAATCCATTGGGTAAAAGGGATTGATTGATATTAGTGGAAAACCAGAGATGATTACTAAAGAAGTTTTCCCTGCAAATGATAATCGGAATTTAAAATGGAATGTGCTCAAGTGTGATGAGGAAAAACTCCAAAGCATCAAAGAGTTAGTTTTAGAAGAAACCAGTAGCCTTACTGCTTTGGTCCCAGCAACTTTTAACCATGCTGGATGTAGCCTGCTAGTCTCCTATAAAAACCTAATAACTAAACTAGGAACCTTTTTCTGAAAGAAGCCCCGGGGGAAATCACAGTTTAACCATGAATCCTCTAAGAGTAACCCCTGGTATACGGCAAATTGTAGGGAAAAAAGGAAAGCGATCACTCTAGCGATAAAAAGCAAGGACCCTGTGGCTGTTCGAGTGGCCAGAAAGGAGTACTCTGATAGTATAACATCAGCAAAGAAAGATTGGGAGGAGGAGCACTGGCAGCAGCTTAAGGCCGCAGCCTGTGGTAAAAATTCCATTATTTTCTGGAAATTAATTAATGCATCTGACAGACGGGGGGCAGCACCAATTTTAAACCATATAACCGAACAGCAATGGTATTCCCATTTTTTAAATTTATATTGTGAGGACAGTTTGAAAAGCTCGACAATATCCCCAGCTATTGAACCTCAAAGTAAGTTTTGCGTGAAGCCAGGTTCTAAGGTAGACCTATTCTCCCAACGAGAAGTTCAGGACGCTATCTCAAAAATATTACCAGGGAAGGCAGCCGGGCCAGATGGCCTCCCGGGGGATTTGCTACTGCATGATCCCAAACTATGGGCAGAGTTCATAGCATGTTTGATGAATTTGATCCAGTATGGTCACCCTGTCCCAGAATCCTGGAAGGGCGCAGAGGTCATTACCATACATAAGAAGGGTGAAAGAGATGACCCTGCCAACTACAGACCGATAAGTCTAATAGATACCATCCAAAAGGTAGTTGGCAGGGTCATCATAAATCGTACCGAAGCCTGGCTTGTGGACAAGGACATTTTGTCCCACTTCCAGGCTGGGTTTAGGCGCAATGTCGGTGCAATGGACCAGGTCTTTCGTTTCTATGCAGTCTGTTGGAAGTCAGTATTGATTGCCAAGGGTAGTTTATACTTGGCTTTCATAGACTTGAAAACAGCATTCAATGTCATCCCACGCGCCAAACTCTGGTCAGTCCTATTTGATATGGGCTTCCCCAGCTATTTGTTGCAGTTTATTATTAAACTTCACGAGGGGAACTATGCAAGGATTCGTTGGGGAAGTCAGGGCCAACTGACAGAGAGGGTACCGGTCAATAGAGGAGTGAGGCAGGGATGCGTGATGGCTCCAACCCTGTTCTCCCTCTTTATAAATGGGGTGGTGGACCATTTGAGGGAGGACCCCGCTGATGCCCCCGTCGTTGCAGGCGAGAAAACACCTACACTCCTCTTCGCAGACGATACCCTTTTGATGTCTAAATCCCCCATGGGTTTGCAAAAACTGCTCGATCGTTTTTGTATTTTTTGTAAAGATCGAGGGTTGTCGGTAAATACCTCCAAAACAAAGCTGATGGTATTGTCCGCCAATAAAAAACATAGGAAGGTTAACCTCTCGTTGAGTGGCACTCCCCTTGAGGTGGTGGACGAATTCGATTACCTCGGAGTGAGACTTAGCAATAATATGAGTTGGAATTCCCATATCTCTAAAATGGTTTTAAACCTTAAAAGGGTCTCTGGAGTGATATTAAAGAATCAGCGGCTCTCTATTAGCAGACCCATAGCTCCCACCTTAGTAGTCTATGAGGGGAAAGCGTTAGCAGCGGCAGTATATGGCTCCGAACTTTGGGGTGCGGAGAACACTAAAGCATTGGCAGTGGCTGAAAACAAGTTTATAAGAGTTACAGTCTCGCTGCCTTTATCGACCCCCCTGAAACCATTATTTTTAGACTTGGGTAAAAGAACGATTACTGACTTAGTCCAAATCCGCCCCTTGTTATATTGGGTACGGCTTAGAAGGGCCCCCGAACTTTCCAATTATGCTTTAGTGTTGGATGAGCTAATTAGTTTGAATGTAGCTAATAAAATAAAATGGCTCAACAATTTAAAGAAGTTGGTGGTATGTATAGGTCTAGGGGATTGTTGGACCTCCCAAACCCCCCCGTCAAAACAAATCGTTAAAAAACTTTATTGGGATTGGGTTGTGGCAAAGGAATTAAAGAACCCAAATTGGGGCCCGTTGACGAACATCTTCCTTGACCACAAGCCCCTCAGGAAACTAGAGTCATTTTTGGACTTTATTCAGACCCCCAGTGATAGAACTTTGTTTCTGAAACTAAGATATGGTATCCTGCCCCTTAATTAATTTAAGGGAGGGTGGAAGGGATGGAGGGAATCTGACCAAAAATGTCCAGCCTGCTCTTGTCCGAAAGAATCTCTTGGTCATTTTTTGTTTGCATGTGTTGCATATAAACAGACGAGAGCAAAATGGCTGAAACCTGTTTGTAGGGAGCTTGGAGTTAGGGACCACAGATCAGCAATGCGTATAATTTCAACCAACGCTTCTTCCATGTATGTTGTTTGTGGGGTAGCCAAATATTTGGCGAGTGCTTGGTTTATCAGGTCGAAATTGCTATCCGATGTTTGATTAGTTCCTCTAAGAAAAGAACCTTTTATCATGTCCCTTTTTAACGTTTTATGGATCTGTAATACTTGTAACATTGTTTTATGTATTTTGTATGCTTGAATGTTTGTACTTTTATGGAATATTTTTCGAATAAAGTATTACAACAATTTGCATTCACCCAAATTGGGTTGCCTCCATCTATCCAACTTACTCTATGCTGATAATCTGGTTCTTCTCAGCCATACAAAGTTCGGTTTACAACGTCTCCTGGACACGCTGGCCACATACTCTGATAGGAAAGGCTTACAGATAAAAAGAAAACAAAAAACCTCACAATCCATACAACTGGAACCAAAATGCTGGCATGATCTCAAAACCAGGAAAGAATAGAAGCTACCAAATGCCACAAGTATCTAGGCATCCTTTTTAACAACAACTGCAGGTATGCGAGCCAGCTTGCAGAACTAAAAAAGAAAGGTACTTTGCTGTAGTTTGAACATAGATCCATCTACAAAAAACTAAATGGCCCTTCCTTTGCTCCAATCCTCAACGTGCCCCAGGCAAAGGTTATCCCAACCCTAACATATGGGTGAGAGGCTATTGTAGTGTAGTTCCTATCATCCCAATAGGCTCTGCGCATTGGAATAATACCTACAGCAGTAAAGGCCTAGACCAGACGTTAACTAGGTCTACTACTGTCGATACTAGACTTAAAGTTTTGGGTTTGCCAGCTTAGCTCAGAGTTCACTAGAAACTTTCTCGAATGTTCAAGGAGGACTTAACTTCCCTGATTAGACAAGAAGGGATTTAGTTTCTGACAACCATAGAACATGACAACTTTGCTCTCCCCTAATCAAGAGTATATCTCGAGAGTCGTGTGAACAAAAGGCAATTTATTTTACTCAGTCAGTACGTGCATTCTTAGTCTCATCAGATTGTAGAGAAAAGGAAGAGACGGGCGTGTTCAATAAAAAGGTGTTATTTATTGATCAGTCTCTTTTCTCATACAAGAGAAATGGATCGATATTATTGCAATACTTATAGTTAAGTAAAGTGCATACATTAAAAGCAATAGTATAAAATAATACTGTAAAAACATTTATATGGTTTCTAAGCCATAAGATGTTTAAAATGAATAAAATATATTACATACACATATACATTTGACTAAACGTACTCAACTGGTGTTTCTAAATACGCCTACCCCGTGTACCTGACCTAAGTCTAATACGTGGGCGGGAATAGAAAGTTACAGTTTAAGTTAAGTTTGTTTTTGCCAAGTGAATAACTAAAGAATTCTCTGTGAGGGGTTATTCAGTTCTGTACCTGGAATCTAGGTTGAATGAGGGATGGTATCTCTCGTCTCTGGTCTCGATATTCCAGGCTGCCTGCGAGGGCTACCCGGAAACGCCGGTGCTGGATCTCTCGGCAGGAGAAATCAGCTTCTCTCAGCGCGTCAGGAAGGCGGGGCTGCGCCAGCGGGGTCTGCTCTGCTCTTCGCTTCGGCAAGTATGGCTGCTCCGTCTCGTCACCACGCGTGTGTTTGCATAGGGCAATATCGGTAATATTTATACCTTTAAGGTGCCGAGATTGACGTAAGGATGGACATAGATACGTCAATAAGGATGTCATACGACTTGCTCGTTAGCACATTCTTTTACTGAAGTTCTCGGTGAAATCAAAACAATGGCCGCAGGGTTTTGCCCAGGTTGTCATAGGTTTGATTTGTTATGAGAACTCCGTATGCCTTATCAGGGGCTGGAGGAATATCGCTTGTCTAATTAGATCGCAAGCGTTATGACCTAATCAGATAACACGTTCCTGTGCCGTAGTGTGACTGCGTCAGATAACGGTATCTGCATCATGGGGGTTTTCTGCCTCATGGGCTGACTGTTAGTTAACTTGTTGGTTTGTTTAACCAGAATATGGTCAGGAATAGGGGGATCGATTCAGAACCTATAGGAATACATCACACCCACTCCACGCTAACTATGGTCATATTTACTAATCTATGCATAGTATAACATAGTACAACATACTATAGAGTATAGTGTATACCTTACCACCCCAAAATACATAAATGCATTTTGAAATTTTCAAATATACGGAAAAATTGCAGTCATGTGTATTGTATGCACTCAAGCTGTAGAATAATGCCAAAGTAATCGCCTTTGTATACATTATTGCTATTTTGTATATGAGAATTCCACATGAAATGGCTCTTAATACAGAAAAAAAGTTCGAGACCATTTCATCACAGAATAAAATATTTAAAATATTTATGAACATACCAGCGGGCAGCTAATGTCTATAAGCTATGTCTATAAGCTATCTAAAATTTAGAAACCTTAGTTCTCTAAGAATAGTTCTTACTTTAAGCAGAAGATAGTGTCCCGAAAAATATGCAAAAATATTCTGGGGCTGCTGAAAAATTGCTGTCCGTGAACTGGAGGGAAAATTGTTCATGTGACTTTATTTTTAAAGTTTGAAGGCCGAATTCAGGGAACGCCGTGTGCGAGCTTGTTCAAAAGTCTCTATTTCTGTTCTGGCGAGAACATCATATCATTTAGGCTTTCGAAAAAACTGTCAACAGCTTCCTGGGAAAGTTCCACTAACTCGGATATAGGTGTAATCATGCATTCGTGCGCATGATTTTCTCCATTGACATTCTGATTCGCATTGCTGACAGAAGGTCGTACCTGATCGATGCTGCTTTCATCTTGAACTTCACTACCCATCAATCGTAGTGGTGAAGCTTCCACGAATGCCGTCATCAGGATTGGTAGCCTTTGAGGGCAGCACAAAGCATGAACCTTGATCGGGCTCAACAATGTTTCTGCATCCATTGGCGCATCCGATTGTAGCGTCAGACAGATGTCTAACACGCATTCTTCTCCGCATAGCAGACACCTTAATACAGGTAAAACACATCTTTGCCACATTGGTCGAAATGATAGAAACCAAGTCATGTTCAGGTCTCTAAGCCGGGAGAGTCCCAGGATTTTTTATATCCGGTCCCGGTATCCAATGGCTAGGATTGTTTCTTCCCTTGTCGCAAGAGTGTTGTCTGTGACATGGGTTGCCATAACGAAAAATAAGGACTAAGAATAGGATTCCTGCAATTAGTCCCAAGATCAGGGGAAGTCCGCCAAAAATCGAATGGACGAAATCTGGAAAAATACCCAGTATGGCTTTGAATGGTGTTAATGCCATCGAAAATACTGTCTTAAATACCTTTGAGACCCCATTGGTATCAGAAATATTTAAGATTTCGTTTAGAATTTCCGCGAAATGTATGGGGGAATTAGTTGATAACAATGAATGTATCTCTGCAGTCGTCCTTGCGACTTGTAGATCATACGTTTCTTTTGATGACGTGAGCCTTGTAGGCGTCTGAAGAAGCACTGTTTTCATTCTGCTTAAAGTATCTATTCGAATAGAAGTAATTTTCAAATTGGGCCATGCCCTTGCCTCCCTGTCTGGAAAGGAGCTGGGGAACAATGAGCGTCCACAGCACTTGACCTTCGCAGTCGTAGTTACTAGATAAGGAGTCCCGGGCATAAGACTACAACATCTGCGGTCTACAATTAGAATGTAACTCCCATTATAGAGTCTTTGAAAGAATGGTTCTATTTCTGTTGCAGGTGTGCCTTGCTGGTGACATGAAAGGTTGTATGAATTCCCTTCACAGGCTCCATGCAAACTAATTCCGTCACACAGAAGTGTGCCACTTAGTGACATCGCACAATTGTTGCCACTAAGAAACACTTTCTGTCCTTTATTACTGACACATGCATGTGAATAGGGCAGGTTCCATGTTGTTTTAAGGTATCCCGTTCCCAATTTCTCGTACATGCCAGCCTGTATATATTTTTGGCAGTATTGAAACCTGAAGGTTGAGATTGGAATATTTATTATCCCATGTATTATCCATTCACTGACAGGTCGTTCTGACATTGTCACTGGTAATCTTTCGAGTTTTTCAATGCTCAAGATTGTATAATCAGCACCCTTTTGTGCCATACTGATTTGTCTATCAGTAAGGTTAAAGATTTGGAATAGTGACGTTGTGTTGATTAAACGCCAAGGCACATAGCCTGAACGTAGATTTTGTAACGTCCAGCCAAGCTGTACAATAGAGCGCAATTGTGACTGACCGTGTTGTAATAACAGTAAGTCTTGCGACAATATGTCGATTGCTGAAGACACAATGCTGTCCAAAGAAAAAATTCTGGAGGACAGAGTCATTAACCCATTGTCCACTACAGAAAGTGATTTTTCCAAATTAATACGGTCAATTTCCCGTATTCTTTCTGCTGTTTCAATTTGAGTAACCTTCCAGGCCTCATTGTATGCTGCATATACAGAGGCTGCTATGAAACGTTTTTGACGCTGTTTGCGCGGTCCCATAATGAAATCACGCAAGTCAGCACCATCAGTAAGTAAAGTTAGGTGTTGTTTAATTTCTGCCAGTGTGGAAGTTTGTAGCCACTGAAGGCATAATTTGCCCACACTGTAGGTGGTTATTATCCCTGGGTGATGTCTTTGGGGATATCTAGGGTCTGGCCTGGTCATTTTGAACCCCTGTGTTTTATTCAGGAATCTGTCTTGACAGTTATTAGTATCTGTGGGCCAGATCAACGATTGTTTCCAATCAGGATGTGTTCTGTTTTGGTTTAATACATAATTTACGTCTATCTCTTCATCTGTAGAGCTATTGCTGAGCATTGTTGGCTTTGGAATAGACGGTTTATTTAAGTCTTTGATTTTGGCTAGGCCAAGACAGGTAGTTTGTTGAACAGTGTCATTTAAAAATATCATTTGTTCTGGGATCATGCAGGCTCTAAACAAAGATTCTATACCCTGCACTTGCCATTCTTTTGTACCCCAAACACTTTTCAATTCAACATTTTTGTCCCAATAATCAAAACCAAAAGTATTCATTTGTTCAAAAAATGAGTCTGAATATATCAATTTTGTGTTGGTTATCATGGTCTTTGTCCCTGTCTTGTTTGACAATTTGAAATAGAATGCTTCAGCATTACTTGTGTTAAAACCTGAAAAGTATGAATATTTGTCATAGAAGGTCCTTGAGCTTCCTTTTGGAGGGGTTGCACAATGTTCCCATTAATTATAATTTAAAACATTTCTAGGTTGTGCAGATCTATGTAAAAAATGGTTACCATAGTGGTTATAACAGTACATACTATCATAATTTGTAGAACCCTGCAAATAATCATGTTTGGTAAATTTAGCAGACATTACTAAGTCAGACATCATATTATTAATGCTTTCGAAGTCCCAATCATCAGCAAATGAGCTTGGTTTTACAAAGTCACTCAATGAGATCTTAATTTGGTGTGGATATTTCAGGATTTCGACCGGACCATAAATTTCATAGTCAGTGTTGTCCCAGGCTACCCCACCCGGTATCGGATTGGCTGTGAAGTTGACTGAAGAAAGTTCTCTTTTCTCGATGTGTGAAGATGTGTGTGGTTTGAGGATCAAGTTGATTTTCTGACTTGCTGTGTCCATTTTTGCATATTTTCCCTCAATGAAGCGTCCCAAAGTTAGTATCATGATGAGCCAAAGTATGAGGATAAATGCACCAAAACCCACCCAAAATTCAATCCATGGGGAAATCAGATATGTTTCTTTCAGTTGTTTCAAAAGTTCTTTAGCTTTATCTTTAAAGATTTTTGATGATGGCTGTGTCTTTGATTCACTGAAGCCTTCAGAGGAATCATCGAAGTTTATGAAGTAGCCGGATGCTGTTCTGTCAATTGTTCCAATTGGTTCAGGATTACTGTTTCTTTCATTTTCACTTGGTACTTCATTATAGATTGGTGTGTCTCTGCTAAATGTTTTTATTTGGGTTTTCAGAGGTCTGAGTTCTATTGCATTGTTGCATAGTCCTTGTTGTTGTTCTGTAGGCGTTTCGAATGTGATGAGCCTCTTCGTTAGGACCTCTGTACTGGTAGCAAACCTTGGTGTTCTGCTACTTATTGGGAGTCCACTTGGCCTACTGTTTGTTATCGGCCACATGTTGTGGTTTTACCAGGTCGATGGATACAACTCGGTTCTCCTTTTTTCCAGCAAGTGGCGGTAGTACAACTGATCTTGTTCCGTTGACAGACAAGACAGGAACTGCTTTTCTATAAGAAGGCCCAAATTCCTTCTTTACCGCGATCTTTTCCCTGACTAGATCCCCGACTTTTGGAATCCAGACAGGTCTTGCTGGGACAGGTGGTGGTTCTTCAGTGGTTGTTGGCTGTTTTTTCAACTTTATGTTGCTCATGTCTTTTCTTGTTTTGTTTAAGTCCTGCAAAATAGCCAAACGGTCTTTGATATCAAAGCTTTTTTCTTCTACCACTGAAGTCTGACTATCAATGTCAGAGATCAACATCCTAGTTCCAAATAATAATTCGTACGCACTGAATCCCTTCAGAGAATTTCTTGGCAAGTTATTTAGACTACGTTGGACACTTATTAGATGTTTGACCCACCCAGCTCCCGAACCTAATATCCTTTCCGCTATAGATTGCTTTATGCCTTGGTTTTTTCTTTACATCATCCCGTACCCTCAGGAAGGAAGTGAGAAGATTCCCGCTGGGCTATGCTCATTTGGTCATGTTTCCCCTCAGTCTGTTGGGCTAGAGTGAAAACAATGGTCAAACGTAGCATGCTCTTAGCGTATATGGCATTTAGACTCGCAAATCTTTGTATAACAGTCCAGACGTCAGCCGAGTGCTGGTGATCTACATTATAAGTGGAACTAGCCTGTATATGTTAATCGCAACCCTTCCTTTTTACTCCTGATTTTTCCTGGAGTAAACCGACGAGGTATTAAACTGTTTCTCTCCCCACTGCGATCTCTGTTGCAGTTTGGGCAGTTTTTTACAAACATGGTGTGACGCAGGCTCATGCCTGGCCACCAGTACCGTGATTGTAATTCTTCCAGAGAATCTTTTATTTTTAGGTGTCTGAGTCCCTCGCCCATATGTGCGTCTGCGATTAACAAGTTTCTCCTGTCCATGTTTGGAATCACTCTATCCCCCACTCCAGGGATTCGAGCAAAAGGGACGGAGTTTGCATCGATTATGTATGTATAATTGAGTGGATAGTTGATCGGTAACGCTGAGCAGTCGCCTTTTGATGACGTTTTCACTGCCAGCACTGTTTCACCGTCAATGTATTTTAATGTACGCTTTTTTCGATCTACGGGAGCCGATTTAGTGGCTGCCGCTGTGGCTGTTTCAGCCAATGAATTCCCTGCAACGTGAACGCCATCACGCTGATGACTCAGTGAGTGTGTCACGTGAGTCTTTGGTAGTTCTTTTTGTAAAAGAGCTATTTGTTCCCAGAGCAGTTTCTGCTTTATTGGTGCATCTGTGTCATCTTTGTAACCGTTTCGAATCCATGTCTGCAAATCCTTGTTATATGATTTGACGCAGTAATATGAATCTGACACTATAAGTGTCGGGAATTCGCGATCCGCATTATCTAGCGCCATTTTCAAAGCTAATATTTCAGTTTGTTGTTCTGAATTAGTTTCTACTGAGTGTGTTTTTGTTAATAGAGGTTTTAGTTTACCTCCGCGCCACACTTCTTTTGTAATCCCACATGTGGGGTTGTATGCCTGTTCGCCCCAAACGGGGGGTTGAGCATGTCCGTCTGTATAAATTACACAGGCGTAATGTCGTAAAGGCAGAATATCGATTGGCAGAGGATATGTTTTTTCATATTCTAGATTTTTTAATTCTTCTAGTTCTAGAAGATTGTAAGCCAGGCTACACTTGATAATTCATATCCTACGAACAGGACTGTCAGATGGGCAATTCTGGATTTTTTAAAGTTGAATTTGTAACCATCTGCAGCGAACCCAAGTATTATGGTGTTCACTCTTTTCAAGTGAGTCTCCAAGTCATCATCTGTTAAGTAAATGTCATCGACATAAGATAATGCTTCATCATCATATAGTTGTAGTAATTCTGTTACTCTCGCTGAGAATACTCCCGGGCTGTTCTTGTACCCCTGGGCTAACCGACAGAATTGTTTTTGAGTGCCATTTATTGAGAATGCAGTTAAATATCTGCTCTCTGGTGCTATGTTTTGACAAAAGAATCCATTAGAGATGTCTAATGTTGTTTTGTATTTTTTGCGCACTATGTTATTCATTAGTGCAGCACTATGTGAGTTTTGCACTGCAAAAGTTTTGCAACATGTGTTAAGGTGTCGGTAATCCAAAACTAGACGGTATGAATTGTCTGGTTTGGAGACCGGAAACAAAGGGTTGTTCATTTGTGAGGTGCAAGTTTCAATCACCCCCTGGTATTCTAGCTGATCTAGTATTTCATTTACCTGTTTTTTAGCTTCTTGCTTAATTGGGTACTGCCTTTGTGCAGTAGGTTGTGATTTTAACTGGATTTTGTGAGGAGGAGAGTCCTCATCCCATCCCACGTGATTTTTATATAAAGCAGGAGCTAGAGCCACTGCCCACTTTCTGGCAAGTGTGTATTTTTTATGAATAGGAATTTGATTTAAGAAGGCAGGCATAATTACTTCTTCGCCATGAGGGCACTCCCTGACAAACTCTGGTGTCCAGTCTTTTTCAGCTAGAAGGATATCATAGCCCTTGGAGAGATTATCCCAAAATAGTCCCCTTATTTTCCTAGTCTTATCTCCCTCTATACGCAATGTTATTTCGTATATTTTGTGAGGTTTGCTAACTCTGGTGTCCGCAGTTTCCACTTGAAGATATTCATTCGTGTCCACTGTCTCCAGATGATTCATAAGGACTTTGCGAGCTATGCTCACTTCTGCTGCGCTGTCTAGCATTGTCTGAGCCCATTCTCCGTTTTTCAGTTGTGTCCTCAGTATTCTCGGCATTGTTAACTACCTTGATACTGGCTACCTTCTTTTTTGGAAATTTTAATTTCTTTTTTAGCTGAGCAGGTTCCTTGTCTTTGGACTTGGTGTGCTCTTCTCTTTGTTCTGATCGTCCTCTTCTTTCCGATTTCTGTGAGGAAGTCTGAAAAGATTGAGAGGGACGTGTATCAATGTCTTGATATCTATCAGGCTTTTTAATATTATCCCTATTTCTAAGGTTATATCTTTTCCCAGAGGGGTCACTCTGAGGTGACCTGTGTCTTTGGTTCGGAGATTTTTCTCTTCGCCTAGGAGACCTTCCTCGGGACTGGAATTTATTTTCTTTAGGATTGGATTGTTTGTTTCCATCCCAGTTCTTTTTTGGTGATGTAGAATTATTATTAAAAAATATTTTTTCAGGACTTTCAATTAGTTGCGGTTTTACTGGTATTCCACCTAAACTATCTCTACCTAGTTCCTCATAGGATTTTTCTATGATTCTGGCAATTTCAGCTGGTTGGTCTGCTATATCTGTCTCTTTTAACCTCTGGCGGATCGCCACGTTTGCTGCTTCTCCTTTTATGTTGGCTAATAGTATAGCCGAGACCTGCTTGAAGTCTTTTAGTAATTTCATACCAAGAGTTAAAGCGGGTTCAGGACCATATTCATCTTGAATTTGTTTTAGCACATCTGGTATTACCGAAATGGATGGAACACCGTGCGTTTTTGTGTAGATGGAAGCAAAGACTGTACCCCAAGTGTCACAGTCTTCAATGTGTGGTGCGATTCCCATTGGAAGACAGATAGTCAGAATCCTGTGCTTTTCTAGCGGGGTGGTGTCTGGAAACACCGCCTCTATTTGGGTGATTTTCTGCGCTAGCCAGAATGGTATTTGTTCCCGTTTAGCCGGTACTTTACCTAGGCAGGACTGGATGTTCTGTGGTGTAATTTTATTTGTGTTCCCCTGGTGAGGGGTCAGCTGTGGGAGTTTAATCGCTGGCTGAATTGTTGAAGTCCGCATCACATATTGGACTAATTGTCTGTGTATTTTTATTAGCTGTTTTAGCTGTGTTAAAAGGTTTGGTGCAGACATCCCATCGATGTCTGGATGTGGTGTGTATCCGGCTAGGACCGGCCACGTTGCTCCTGGTCTACCTAAAGGACCGAGCCTGGTGATGTGATTATTATGTTTTAGGGCGCCATCAAATAAGAGCAAATGCTCTTGAAATTTGAGTGGTACTTCCACCTCCTCGAAAGGAGTGTACGTTTCAGGAGGTTCCTCTATTTTGTAATAGTGGAAGTTCTTTGTTACAGGATTTGCTGCTGGAAAATTTATCCATGAATAGTATACCTCTGTCTGCCGATATTCGTGTGCCTCAATTACGAATATGACTGTACCACCTCTAGGTGTCAGTCCATTTTCTATAAGTTTTATGGTTATAGATTTCCTTTTGATGACCGGGATGAGTATTATATCCTCGTCTGCTGCCTGCATGGTAGCATCAGCTGCTGCGAGTTCAGTTGCTAATCTAACTGCCTCTCTTTCATCCTCATTGTCTGACATTTTACTGTCCAAAAGGTTTTTTCTTTTGTTTGCAGATCAGGTTTCTTATGGAAACAAAGATTAGATGCACAATATTTTGGAACTGTGTATCCTTCAACGTTGACTTGTACCAAGAACCATACATAGGAGTTCCCTCCTGCGAGGTCTGGCGGATATAACCTTTCACCCACTCCAGACGTCTGTGGAGTATTTGGGAAAAGGGGTCTGAATGAGAAAGCACGACTGAGTTACTCTAAATGTCTTACGTTAGTTTTATCGCCCTTTCCAAACGCGTTGGGCGCCATGTAGTGTAGTTCCTATCATCCCAATAGGCTCTGCGCATTGGAATAATACCTACAGCAGTAAAGGCCTAGACCAGACGTTAACTAGGTCTACTACTGTCGATACTAGACTTAAAGTTTTGGGTTTGCCAGCTTAGCTCAGAGTTCACTAGAAACTTTCTCGAATGTTCAAGGAGGACTTAACTTCCCTGATTAGACAAGAAGGGATTTAGTTTCTGACAACCATAGAACATGACAACTTTGCTCTCCCCTAATCAAGAGTATATCTCGAGAGTCGTGTGAACAAAAGGCAATTTATTTTACTCAGTCAGTATGTGCATTCTTAGTCTCATCAGATTGTAGAGAAAAGGAAGAGACGGGCGTGTTCAATAAAAAGGTGTTATTTATTGATCAGTCTCTTTTCTCATACAAGAGAAATGGATCGATATTATTGCAATACTTATAGTTAAGTAAAGTGCATACATTAAAAGCAATAGTATAAAATAATACTGTAAAAACATTGATATGGTTTCTAAGCCATAAGATGTTTAAAATGAATAAAATATATTACATACACATATACATTTGACTAAACGTACTCAACTGGTGTTTCTAAATACGCCTACCTGACCTAAGTCTAATACGTGGGCGGGAATAGAAAGTTACAGTTTAAGTTAAGTTTGTTTTTGCCAAGTGAATAACTAAAGAATTCTCTGTGAGGGGTTATTCAGTTCTGTACCTGGAATCTAGGTTGAATGAGGGATGGTATCTCTCGTCTCTGGTCTCGATATTCCAGGCTGCCTGCGAGGGCTACCCGGAAACGCCGGTGCTGGATCTCTCGGCAGGAGAAATCAGCTTCTCTCAGCGCGTCAGGAAGGCGGGGCTGCGCCAGCGGGGTCTGCTCTGCTCTTCGCTTCGGCAAGTATGGCTGCTCCGTCTCGTCACCACGCGTGTGTTTGCATAGGGCAATATCGGTAATATTTATACCTTTAAGGTGCCGAGATTGACGTAAGGATGGACATAGATACGTCAATAAGGATGTCGTACGACTTGCTCGTTAGCACATTCTTTTACTGAAGTTCTCGGTGAAATCAAAACAATGGCCGCAGGGTTTTGCCCAGGTTGTCATAGGTTTGATTTGTTATGAGAACTCCGTATGCCTTATCACGGGCTGGAGGAATATCGCTTGTCTAATTAGATCGCAAGCGTTATGACCTAATCAGATAACACGTTCCTGTGCCGTAGTGTGACTGCGTCAGATAACGGTATCTGCATCATGGGGGTTTTCTGCCTCATGGGCTGACTGTTAGTTAACTTGTTGGTTTGTTTAACCAGAATATGGCCAGGAATAGGGGGATCGATTCAGAACCTATAGGAATACATCACACTATGAAACGGCGGGACAGCGGAGAATTGGACAAAGTAGTTGCGAAAATCTACAGAACGCTCTTCCAGCTTACTTCCTATACTTCAACAGCACAAATTAGACTGAAATCGGAATCTGGAGACAGGCACTGGCGCATATGACAGCCTTCCTGATAAGCTGCATATGCTTAGGGCCTCCAAGGAAGGCACTCTGGCCCACAACCTATGGATTAGTTTGAATACAACTTGCAGGTCGGCCGGTTACCATTACCTGTCCCGAGCCTTCTGCTCTCTCGGCCTGACTCCCCTTTGGGACCTACACGTCAGCCAACATGAATTTAAGAGGTTAGCAAAAATCAGTACGAACCAACTTTCCTCAATAGAAGATAGGGCCAGCTTCTCTGTACAGAATCATGGTTGGATGCACTTATATACAACGGAAACCCCAGGGCTACCTAATGAATACTTTCAAAGAATGAACTAAGCTACAGTTTTAAAGCTGAGAATGGGGCCATCCCCCTATCCTGTCATTTACCAAAATGGAAAAGAGACTGTGCTCAGGAAGCATGTCGACTCTGCAGTCACAACAAGGAAGACATAAAGCACGTAATACAGCTGTTCCCCAATCTCTTAGAACATTAAAGGGCTCTGCTACAAAGGGGTTGGATTGCAAAATACATAAGATCCTTCAGAGAAGCGGTCCTGGCCTGTTTTGACCCCTTGAACACTACCCAGAATTGTGCATTGGTCAGATTTATGGATCACTTCACTAAGAAGTTAGAGGAGGTGCGATGTGAACAGGACGGACAGACTGGCAACTTGTCCCCTCACCCTCACTGAGACTATCGCCTCCGGTCACTGGCCAACAGACATGCTTTTAACTTTTCATCAATGCATGGCACAAGAGGAGATCATCTGTCCAGATTGCTCTTTTCATATAATGTCTTCCCCTTCTTCTTAGGAGGATGCCAAACCCTCTTTTCCAAACGAGTACAATCCATACAGCATCTCGGACCTACCATCATGCAATATAAGCTTTTATATTACAAAGATATTCTTATAACTCCCAACTGTTCAAAGCTAATATTTAATGATTTTTTGATTTTAGGATATAACAAAAATTTTAACTTTATTGTCAAAGCCAGTATCTAATGAATGACCTTCTGTCTCTGCACATGGTGGCAAAGATTTTCAACAAATCACGCAATAACGTATTATTGTTATTATCTGTGATATTGACCTACACAATTATTGAGTCTCTAATATCGCACATAAAAATATCGACTACCAATGCACACAATTGAAATGACCCAAATATTGAAAAATATCATCATAAAATTTATCGACTACAAAAATATTGACTACAAAAAAAAGTACACAAAAATATCACAAAATTAAACATAACATATAATGCAACAAAAATACTGATACAGATAATATCGACAACACAAACATCACTAAAATTAATATTAACTCAACATAAAAATAACATTTAAACATTCAAACAAAATATTTTCAACACTTTTTCAAAAAAAAGAAACAAAAAACCTAATTCAAGCATTAAAAAATGAATTACACAAATACAAAATCTAAAATACAAACTACTAAACTTAAAAAATTGAATTCAAATGCAGACACAAATACAACATAAAAAATCACCACTATCAAACATAAACAATACATAATGTAACATATTTAAAAATAATAAATAGCTATAATTAGACAACAAACAGAAAACTTCTTCCCACAAAAAATAATAATAGATTTCATGTAAGCAATGATCCAGGCAATTTAAAGATGAAGTACTTGTTTATGATTGCATTGGAGAACCAAATGTGCATTTGGATGCTTCTCTGAAACCACAGGTAGAGAGCTAGGCATTGCTGATTGCTGATATGTGCACGCAAACACCATCCAAGATGGCAAAGTGCATAATGATAAGAAACACAGTCGTTCCATATTTAGTGTAAAATCTCTCTACATAAACACCATAGGACGACATGCACACTATTTTTTAAAAATAACTCCAGTGCAAAAAAAAACATAAGTAAAAGATATTGTCATTTACAATGCCAATAGATCTAACTTTCACAAATGCGAGACCTAGTGCATTGCAAATGCTTGTTCTTTAAAAGCACACATTGTGTTTGAGACTCTGTTTTTCTTAACAGTGCACAGCTGAGGGGCTGATTGTGGGCCCTTGAGTTAGTATTCATTTTAACTGCAGCGCACATGGGCTGCAATTAACATGAATACTAACTCAAAGGCCCACAATCAACCCCGTAGCTTTTCACTGTAAGAAAAGGAATGCAGCAAGGGCCACTTGCTCATGAACGCAAGCCGTCCCAAAACCAGGAGCCAAATGGGAGACACTTATCTGCCACTACCTCTTGTGTTCTTGTTGTCTCCCGCAACCAGGAAATGACCATTTTTTGTGCCGGGGTTTGCGCGCTTAATACAGTACACTGCACTCTTGCTGTGATTTTGGTGTGTGTGCACAGGTTATTGGGAACAGTGCTTGGAATGCCCCTATCTAATAGCGAGTCACTTACCCTATTTTGCGAGTCACAAATTTTTTACGACTCACAAAATAGGGTTGGTACATGACCCACACGTTTCTTGCCGTCGCAAATGAGCCTAAAACATCTTTGCAACTGCAAAAACTGTCATATATCTGCCCCCTAGTCTTTCAGGGCAATACACTAATTAATCTATAAATTGATAAAAAACAATGCCTACCTGTGTGGCTGTTCACCCTCCTATAATGTAACTTGCCCTTTTGTGGTCAATTATCACTCTGACAACCACTCACGCATGAGGCGTTCACATTGTTCCACTGCTCCATGGACATTGGCAGGTACAATTAATAGTGTACTCGGACTCACAAAGAATATGCATTTTCTCCCATGTGCATCATGTCACTCCCAACCACTCTAAGATGGAACCCATAGTCACCTCCGTCCTCACCGACGGTTTTCTCACACATGACAACTCTGTCACATTTGGCGCGCCCGCAACTACACCCACCTCCCTCGGCACCCAGCAGTAAAATGAAATACCGAAGCCTTCACACCAAACAATTCCTACGCTAGCGAGAGGTCGGGTAGGTGCAAGAGTCTTTGCCCTCGGACGAAACTGTGAGTATCAACACACTTCCTTCTTGTGCATACATACGCTATGAGCTCAACAGTAAATGCGGCAATAATACCTTTCTGTTATGTAGATGGTGACGGCAAGCTCCCTCTCGCTATGACTTATGGAGCATCCTGCCCAACTTTGAATAGGTAAGATGCCCTCAGCCATTTTCCCTTCTCTTCCTATCCCTGGTACCCCTACTATCACGGTCAGGGCTGGACTGGCCATAGCGGCCACCAGGCATTTCCCCGGTGGGCCGCTCAGGTGGGGGCCGTTTATTTTACCGGGTCAGCAATATCTCCCCCCTGTAACAAAATCGGCCATTCCCGGCCCTCACAAACTGCTTGGCTGCACTACCCCTCACCCCAGGGGGGTGGGTGGGGGGCAGCTGAGCAGTGTGCCAGGGCCGGGGACTGTTACCAGTCTGGCCCTGATCACTGTGTGTATTCAAAGATTTGCCATCAACGCAAACTGGCTAATTGATCACTACCACAGTGATGGTTTCGATGGTCACAACATGATCATCCTCTACCACTGCCTGCCCCCCCTCTATCCTGATATCTAATGGGGCAATCCATGTCAACTTGTACACCATGAATATTGCTCATAACTAGATTATTCATTGCTCATGTTGTATTTTATTTTGCTAGGCGAAACTCATTAATATGTTTATTCAACTATTTGCCTAACCAATCCACATTTGACAACCTTAACTTGTGTCTCTCTCTCATATTATTACACTGTGGTCCCCACAAGTAAGGACCTAGAGTTTGCACTGAGATGGCACTATCTCATCGAATTTTGAGCTATCGGTTTTCTTTCTTTCCTTTTTTTGTCGTTTTAGATAAGGACCACTCTCTTGGTCTATTGCAGTGGCACTTTTCTTTTCAAAAATGCCAACCCACAATCCCTCTTACTTATCACTCCCCTACGGTCCTGAAGAAGCGCGTAGGATCTCCTCCTGAGACCATTCTATAGCACAAAACATGTTAACCTTACCCCGTTTTAAATAAAACACTGCACTTGTCTAGCTACTGAGGGTAATAACTACTCTCATGCAGCACATCACCTTCTAACTATGAAAGAGGGATCACCCTGATTAAATTAGTCTACCACACATACCCCCTAGTCATTTTTAAGTTTTATACTTCTCCCAGCACTACACACAGACCTGCACACACCTTACGGCTAGCTCTATAAAAGATCTTCGATAAAGTGACCCTTCGGGGGACCCTGTAGGGCTTTGCAACGCCAGCCCGACGAGGAGCATCCCACAATGGTGAAGCATGACATCTTTCGGGGTGTGTGAGGGTATCAAGTAAAAGTCTCTCTGACTTGTCTCCATCTTTCTAAAATGACTGAACCTTTCTTCTAATTTCTATCAAAGGAAGAGTGACTCTCTTTAGTAACTTATCTTGAAGGATATAGTCCAAGCTTTAAAGTTATTTAAAATTAGTGCTTCATATGCGAAGTTGGATGGAATTAGGAAACTCCCCACTTTACAAAGCTCATTACGTTTTCTAACTGTACTTGAGGTAAGGTTTACCCATTCAGGCCTTCCAAGTGTGATGATTTTGTGATGAAAAATGTCCTAGATAGGACATCCTCCAGCAAAATACTTGCTGAGTGTAGAAAATGGACCTCTACCACCTCAGGTAAATGACGTGGGAGGGAGGGCTTTGAGCTAGGGCCAGCCTATTTAAAAAAAAAATAACTTTATCATCTTTGCATTTCACAAATCTTGAACAGTTTAGAAAACACACAATGTATCAAGTCAGCTGACTTCAAAACTTTACGCTCCTCTTCTTTAAATCCTATCTAACTGATAGGATTTTAAGTTGTATTGTGGTAAATTGATTCCTTGATAAAGAATCATACGGTGTGAATCCTGAATATCAATACCAGAATATGGATGGCACAGATTATTGAGGAAAGAATATAAAATCCAAAATATCCAAAGACTAGGTAAGTATGTATTTTCTATACCTTACTCCACATATATGTACCTACGCGATATACATATCTTCATGGTTCACAGAAGAATAGTTAGAAATAGTAAATGCATAGGTCCATGTGTGCACATATCCTTCGAAATTCTGTCCTCAATATTCTTGTACCGAAATGTTCTGGGGGTCACTATTTATTAGTACATCAAATCGTGTAAAAAAGCACCAAAGAGCATTGTGTGCTTTAAAACGTTGTATATTGTACCTTTTACCCTAAAAGTATTTAGGAAAAAAAGACTATAGTGCACAGATTTAGTGATTCATCATACTCGAGGGCCATTCCCCCCATATATATACTTCTGACTCTGTGCCTGCACCTGCTGCCCTAACCCTGGTCTCTAGCAAAACTCTTTCAAAGCCAGAGGAATTCCAGTGTGTGGACTTTTTTGATTCTCTTCTAACTGGTGAAAGTTCGTAGCTGAGGTGCAGGATGAAAGCTAAGGGAAGTAAGTTGTTCTGTTTAACTGCCAGGGAGTTATTCAAGGCTGGTTACTAGCCCAGGAAACCAAGCATGCTCAGTGTGCTGACAGAACACTTGGCAAACGATGAAATATTTTGCCAACTTAAAGTGTGGGAGCAAACAGGCCCATGCATCAACCTTTTTTGCGAGCGCAAACGGTGCGATTCGCAAAAATCGCACGTTTATGCCCGCAAAAAGGGCTTCTGCGATGCATCAAACTGTAAGGCTCTCGCAATTTAAGAAATCGCAATTTATTGCGACTTCTTAAATTACAAGTGCATTTAAAGAAACGCAAATTGTAATTCCTTAAATGCAATGCATGATCAAATCGCAAATAGTGATTTCTCTAATAGGGGTCACAAATTACAATCAATTTGAACTTGATGGTAATTTGCAAAAACCTTGAAAAATGCACTAAAGGGCATTTTTCAAAGTTGTAGGTTACACACACACATGCAAAATGTGTGCACAGATCAATTTCAGGGGTGCAACAGGGTGTCCTTTTGACACCCTTGCACCCTTGAGATTGCATGCGCAATTTGTGAGTACCTATTGGGTACTCGCAAATTGCAATTTCAGGGGTGCAACAGGGTGACCTTTTGACACCCTTGCACCCTTGAGATTGCATGCGCAATTTGCGAGTACCTACTGGGTACTCGCAAATTGCGCATGCAATTTCCCATTCATTCCTATGGGCCTGTAGGCCTATAGGAATGAATGGGAAGGCATTCCTTAATTGTGACTTGCAATTTGCGAATCGCAATTAAGGAATGTTTGGGAATCACAAATTTTATAGCGATTCCAACATGCATAGGCTTTAGCAATTCCTTAATTGTGATTTCTTGATAATCACAATTAAGGATTCGCAAAAGCATACATTGATGCATGTGCCCCATAGATCCTACAAAAGTGGATCAAAACAAGAGGCTTTTAGTTTCAGCCTGTGCTAAGGCTGAACAAAGGGCTGTTATGTGCGCATTTCTAGTCCAAGCAAAACACCCACAGCTCTGATGTTGGCCTCCTGCATGTCTTCATACTGCTGACAGAATGTCATGAACAGCATGTTCAACTGCCTACCTCCTACACTGTCTTTACGTTTCTAACTTTTTTCCTTCATGCACCATACCCCTTTTCGCCTACTAACCCCCAGCTTTTCGTGTTACGTTTGGGGGCACCTTTACCTCATTTCAACTTTTGAATCCTCCCTTACATTTAAACTCTTGTATTTACCTAACAGCCAGGTGCAGGTTTGTTTGGGCACAACCGCCTACACGATTCACTAAGCAATGTGGTGTTGGCCAAAACGGCAGGGCTTGTTTAGGGTGTCACAAGTGATAGGCGCTCACTTGTCAGGTATGCCAATTCAGTGGCATTCAGTATACCGCTGTTGGAATGATGGAAGACTGAGTCAAACTTGCCTCAGACGCATGACCTGAAGATCACTGCATACATCAGCAGAGAGTGTTAACTAACTGAACCATCCAGCAATCATATGTCTGCGAAAACAGCAGATGTCAAAGCTTCTGGTGCCTAGTGCCATCAGTACATCCAGTCCTATATTTGAATTTGCATTTTGGTGGTTGCAGTTTTGATTTGATTTTAGGCTTGGGAATTAACTTTAAAGCTGCAAGTACCACAGTGCAATCCACAACTGAATAAACTGCTCACAATTGAAGAGGGCCTCTCGGGTAGCAGTCAGAAGTACTGTTGTAAGATAAGGTCATTGAGTAAAACAGTATGCCTGTGTTTTGGGCGTTTTTATGTTGCACCAGGGTAAAACATTCACATTACTACTAAAGCTTGAGATGGTAGAGGACGTATTGAAAGAGTGACTGAGAAATGGACTGAGAGCTGGAGACCTTCAGAGTTGCTGGAGAGAGTTAGAGGGGAAGAGACTGCGAGGAAGACACACGTTTTAAAACTTAAGGGCACAAAAGATATTGAGGGAGGGGCATTCAAGTGGTTGAGTTGGAGGAGAATGAGCTGACATTAGAAACGTGAAAGGGAAGTGAAAGTAACAGGAAGGAGAGGAAAAGAGAGGGGAACATAATTACAACGAGGAGGATAGAATACAATTAGAAATAGGTAAGACTCCAAATAGAGTAGCCTAAGATTCGGTCAGAGGTGAGTAAAAGAGGGAGGGAGTCTCTACTGCTGGCTTCCAGCTTATGCACGATCCGTCCTTTTGCAGTGGATAACTGAGGATCATCGCCCCACTGGCTCAGAGCAAGCACCTGAAAAATAAAATGATATACTATCAATGTAGGGAGGGGAGGGGAGGCAATGGGAGGTGGAGGATGACTGGGTTGGTGCACTTCTAAGTGTGCATGTGTGTTTGGCTACCCATCTCAGGCTGACCAAACACACATGCTCACTTAGGAACAGCAAGGTTGGAGAAACAGCAGAGACTCCTGTACCTGAGCAGAGTGTCAAACCAGCCCGCTCAGGCCAATTCCCATGCTGCTCTCATAGAATCAGAGCAGCGCCCAGATTGCACAGGGAGTCTGTGATGCTGCCCCAGTGTCTGGTTGGGCCAGGAAGACCGAGGTGTGACACAAGAGGGGGCCCACAGCTTCAGGTACGCTTTCCTTTCTTTTTTTAAATTAAAATTATTAAACTCCCCCTAGCGCTCCCCTTGCCCCCTCCACCTGCCTCACCACTTCTTGCTTGTGGTGGCTGCCACTGAGCTTATGCCATTGCAAAGCTTCTCTATTCAGCCGCCTTATGTGTTTTAGATATAATTATATTTCGTAGTGAAATGCCATTGCAGAAAATAATGTTTTTTCAGCCATCCTTTTCTAAGTGTCAGCACATGCCGGGATCCAGTTTTTAGGGGAAAATGTAAGCAGGGCTGGGAAAATGTTTTGTTATGTGTGTTTGTAAAGTGCACCATCACCAGTAGGGGTATACCCTAATATCCCTGTGTGTGTAGAGAAAACATCATGCTTTTGTATGTATGATGTCTTATATGCATTTATTGATACTGGTTTAGGCAGCTACATAACAATTCAGGGCTCATTAAGTATCCTACATGGCCTCTTGTTTTAAAATGCTAAGCAGCCCCTCTCTTATCGCCCTCCTTGATAATATGCCCCTGTGTTCCTGCAGCAATGGGTCACCTCTCTCCCCACATGGCTTCTTGTGATCAACCAGTGCATACGTGCGAGTTCAGGGTGAGTGGTAAATGTCTGCAAGATGAACACGTGGGTGTTGTATGAGTGCGGTGTGAGCTGTTCTTGAGATAGTGATTTATCAGTACGGAGAGCAGATTGTGTGTCACAAGGTGAGTTGAGAAAGTGCCCAGTGAGTGGTGTGAGTGCAGAGTGATAGGTATGTGAGTGAAGGGTGAGTAGTAAGTGAGTTCAAGATGAGGGTGTGTGAGTGCAGGGTGAGAGATGTGAGTTCAGGGTGAGTGTTGTGTGTGTTCACAAAATGAATGGTGTGTGTGTGCATGGATAGGGCTGTGTGCATGCTTTTCGTGGTGTGTAAATGTAATTACATTGAGATAGGTGTGTGAATGATCTGTGAGTGCAGGGCGAGTGGTGTGTGGATGCAGGGTAAGCAATGAGCGACTGCTGGGTGAGCAGTGAGTAACTAACAGGTAAGAGGTTCATGAGTGTCACGTGACTGCAGGGTGAAAGGTGTCTGAATCCATGGTGAGGTGTGTGATTGCAAGGTGAGAGGTGCTGGAGCAGCGAGTGCGTACAGGGAGAATGGCATGAGTGGTTCTGTTCAGGGTGAATGGTGCATGAGTGCTGGTTGAGGGATGTTTGAGTGCAGGGCGAAAGTGCCTTACTGCTGGGTGATTGGTGTCTTTTTCAGTGCAGGGTGAAAAGAGTAGTTTGATTATGAGCATGTGTTACAGCTGTGGGGAAGTCGCAGTACAGTTTGCGGTGCACACATCCAGGATTAGAGCAGCAGTAATATCAGCAGACTCGTTCAAAAGGTGTGCCAATGGCAAGCAAATCGTTTCCTCAGCTCTACACACTCAACCAAAACAATTTACCACCGAGATCCCTGTTGTTAGATAACGGGAAAGTTCCAAGTTAAAGCTGAGACGAAAGTTGAAGCAGTTGACGCGCATTATTGCACTTATCTGTGCTGCCTGCACAAATTAGAAACAACGCAGCACCTCAACGCAGCAGAGAGCTGTGTGGCACTGAGAAGGGTAAGTTGTAGCACTTTCTGCCATACTGGAAGTTAGACGTATTTATATCAGGAATGATGGTCATAACACGTTTTTGTCCTTTTTCATCAGTTCACTGTTGTCTAACCACCTTCCTTAAAGGCCTCTTTGTAATCTTATATTTTGCCAATATTCACCAGGAAGGTAAAAGAGCCACACTGCTTCTTAGACATAAAACTGTTCACTTCTTATGATTCAATACCTCAAAGCATGTTTGCGCAGTGCAAAATGAGAAATATATGGCATCTTCCAATAGACAGGATAGCAGACACATCATGTTACATATAGAAAACAGTTTCCCAAATAAACCTCACAGTGTAGCAACACAAACATGAAAAGCAGCCAGTTCTCTTTGAGGTGACCTATATGAGCGTAGGTAAAAGTTGGAGCACATTATAGGATATCAAACGATTTGCTGAATGCAATCTGTTCAGGATTGTGTGGTGTATGTCATATCTTCTGTTCTGTGTTGTATAGTGGGAATGGCAGCTCTTCTTCAGGATACTTCTATATTCCAGTTTTCATATGCAGAACTCGAATATTAAGATATATCATTTAAAAGTCAGGACGGTCCACCCAAAAAAAGCATTGGGAAAGCCAATTGGTCAAACGTTGCAATGTTTTTTTAAATGTTTTTGTAAATCTTTATTTTAAAAAGATTTTTTTAATTTGCTGCCTCTGCCAGAGCACACATAGTGGCCATCTTTGAATGCTAATCAAATAGAGTTTTACAAAAATATTCAAACTCATTCGTCCCTGTTTGAGCATGCAAAGGTGGTCATCTTTGACAGTTTTTGTAGTGACGTTAAACAGAAACAGTAAAAGATGGTTGGCATGCTTGTGCAGAAACAGCTTTCTTTGAATCGGATTAAAAGCCATTTGAACTGTGGCAGGGTGTGGCGCACTGCCGGTCCCTTTCAGAATAATAACTCAAATCAACTTCCTACCCTATGCTGTATACAGTGGAAGCCCGAAGCAAAACAAGAAGGACACTTCAACAGACCAATGGACGAAGAGGGCTGACAGAAGGGTCCTATAAGTTAGCAGATTTTCTAAGTACATTTTAGTAAAATCTAAAGGCTTGTCTAACACCCGACCAAAAAGCATGCACTCCAGCTATACATTTCCTTCGGTATATATTGTTTCCCCCGAAATGTATTTTTTATATTCAGTACGTTTCATAATAGCATGGAGCTGGTGACACTCAAGTGCAGTTACAGTGTGGTTGGACTTGAGTGTGGCTGTATTTAAACTAGTGTAAAGTGTGGTTCTCTGTCATGTTCATTGTAAATGTTTGTAGTATTTTGGTTTAACCTTTGACGTTCACAAGAAAGTCAGTATTTTTGATGGAATGGGTGGTGGATGTGATCCATGAAAACCCTTCAGGAGAACACTAAAAATAAAAGTTGACATGCAAATATCATGCTCTCTTATTTTCACAATTTTTGATAAAGAAGTCATGATCTAAAGCGTGTCTCTTTTAATTCTCTTTGCATATTTCATTATTGATTAAAAACGAGTTCTCAACACCTAAAACGTTGATTCTGATTGGTGACTTTAAACCACGAGTTACTGATATTAATTAATATATAAGATATCGTTTTTATATAAGATGCATATTTTCTTACCTCCACCTGGCACAACATCACGTTCAAATATGCACAAGTTGTATCCAAAATGGTTTTCCAGAGTATAGGCTAAAATATCCAAAGCAAATTTCCTCTCCTCCTCATTGTCAAGCACTGCATACTTCAGGTAAGAAACATATGCGTCGTATTCTTTTCCATCTAAAAATATAAAATAACGTGAAATGAATTCACATTCAAGGTTCATTAATATTATGCACAGATTCATTACATATAAAATTGTATAGCCTAATATGGTCTAACTTTTACAAATAGAAAGCAAAAACACATAACACATAAGTCGGTCACTTTAAGACAGATCTTTAAAAACAATTTAACATGTGTCATCAAAAAATAAAAATCCATCAAAATTCCTATTGTGAATACATGCTGTAACATCAGGGGCTACTCGCAAAGGTATTACAAGAATATAAATTTGTACTCCTGGAATATTACTTTCTGTTCTGATAAATTAAATTCTAAAAAGGATCTCTTAAGTGTGAATTTTTCCATCAAGAGTCAGTGGCGGTCAGCATGGCTCGAGGGTGGGGGGACGGTTGTATCGCAGGAGGGAGTCATGCCGGGGAATACAAAATAAATAAACTTACCTTGAGGCCAGATCCGGCGTCTCTGCTCCGGCTCTCCTGTCTCCGACTCCAGGAACAGGAAACAGGCAGCCAGGCTCCCTCTCCTAAGCCAATCACAATGATGCAATGTTGGGATGTATGACGTTACAACGCATACTTTTACCACGCATGCCTTTACAACGCGTTTTTTACATCGCAATCCATTACAACGCATAGCGCTTTGGGGTGCTGGATAGTGAAAAGTTTAATTTACTATTCCAACTCCAGTCCCCGTGGACACTAGGGAAGGTGTTGGATAGTAAATTAAACTTATTCCCTATCCTAGAGCGCCCCCAGCGCAATGCGTTGTAATGGTTTGCGTTGTAATGACCGCGTTGTAATGGTAGTGCGTTGTAAAAGTTTTGTTGTAAAGATTGTTCACCGCAATGTTGCATTGCTCAGCCAGACGCTGGAGGGGTAGGCATGTTCTCCATGCAGGCTGTAATGCAGCCTGCATGGAGAATGGGGAAAGTGAGCATGACTGATTTTGGCGGCCTGAGAGGGCCGACCAAACAGTCATTGCGCACTTAGGAATGAGCAAACCAAGCCTCCCCTGCTCCGAGAGTAGAGAAGCCCCGTCCACTCGCCCGCCTGCCCTTTTGCCCACAAAGTCGCAGGACATGAAGCATAAAATGATAATAGCTCTGAGTTACTATCATTTTATGTTTCTACTTGGCACTGCTTAAAAGCAGTAGGGCATCGCTCCTCCGCCATAGCGGAGGAACTGCCACTGCCAAGAGTGTATAGAACTATGCACATGTAGTTAGTTCTAAATGCTAGGTGTAAACGTGGGAGTGAAAAATCTAGTTGGGACACAGGGACTGTTGCCCCCAAAAATATACAAAAGGGTATGTCAGTTTTTATTCACAAATGCTGCACCCAAATCTACTCCATTAGTACTAAATTCCCAACAGGTTCAAAGATTTTCAGACACTCACCTCCAATTAACAGAGGTGGCGAAGTGAGCTAAAGAACGATGATGGATTCAACCTAGATCTGTGACTGGTGGTGAGTGTCTGAAAAGTTTCAGCGCTCCGTCCATCATCGCCTTGTGTTTCCTTTGTTCGCCCTAAGTTGGTAGGGTATGCCCAGACGTGGGTCCCTTGCTCACTTTATTACTGGATTGAAGCTAGCCTGGCTGATGAAACCTGTCCCAGGATTCTTGTTTCTGGTCCAGGGTGGACCTGGCTTGGCAGTTTGGAATGCCCAGTCCCCATGGGGCACAGGGTTAAGACTGATTTGCATATGGCTGTGTCTAAACTGGGGTGGTGAAGTGAGCTAATGAATGATGATGAATTCAACCCAAATCTATGACTGGGGGTAAGTGTCTCAAAAGTTTCAGCATTCCATCCATCATCTCCTTGTGCTTGCTCAGTTATGTAGGGGACATTTAACTCGAGATAGCAATTATAGGTAGAGTAGCTGTTAGGGAGGCCCATCAGTAATCTTCTATTGATTGTATAGCGCCTGAGTATGTGGCCCCATACTCAGGCGCCATAGGAGGCTACTGAAAAGGATTTTGTTGCACATACATTTTCAACCATATCTAGTTGTTTCGACCCTAGCTTTTTAATAAATAAATATATGGCGTTAATACTTTTTTCCAGCATTAACCCTCTATTAGTCACCATTTGGGACCATGTTGTCATGTTATCAAATGTCACCCCTAGGTAGGAGAATATCTCCATCTGGGCCACTTTTCACCCTGTAACAAAAAAAAGGTATAACTTTCTTGACTTTATGACCTGTAACTAAAATAAATAACTTTACCTAATTTGTTTGTAAGTCCAAGTTTTTCATAAAATTTACATAGGTATCTAACAACTTCTGGAGGGCCCTTCCTGTATGGGCAATTTGAACCGAATCAACTGCATACAATATTAGAATATGAATCTTGTTTATTGAAGGGACATCTAAAGTTGACTCTAACAGTCGGGTCTCTACTCCATTGGGGCATAATGAGAACAAAAAGGGGGCGAGGACACACCCCTGATGAGCCCCCTTAGAGACGGAAAACCATCTAGCAGTAGCAGTCGGCAATAGGAGTTTCTGCAGGGCGGTGATGTGGGCAGGGGGAGGGGTAGGGTGAGGGGTAGTAATGTATGGATTACGGAGTTTAACAGGTAAGTAAACATTTAAATAAATAAAACAAATTTTGTTGCGCGCACTGCATCACCAAACATGATGCAGTGCGCTCAACGAAATTCGTTTTATTCATTTAATTGTTTACTTACCTGTTAAACTCCGTAATCCATACATTACTACCCCCCACCTTGCCCCTCCCCCTGCCCACGTCACCGCCCTGCAGAAACTCCTATTGCCGTCCGCTACTGCCATCTAGTACTGTTATATTCCATATAGATACCCTATATAGACGCAGGTAACATTGCAACCTTTCACCTGTATCCTTCCCTACATTACATACATAACGGTTTATAGGGACTGACCTTTTACCTAGATACAACACTGCATTCAGAACGTGAGTTTTTCCCTAATTCGAAACTCATACATTATGCATGAGGCTGCTTGGAAGCACATCAGGACTGACAGCAGGATGAACATCTCCTGTATAATATCTCTGTATAAAGTTAAGACCCAGCGTCATCCTTTAGGCTGACACAGTAATACAGCAAGGTAGGACCCCTGGGGGGACCTAAGGGTATATATACATCATGTCTTGCTTAGATAGACAAAGGAGATCATGACTTCCTGGCCGACACACTGACCGGAGACGCTGAGGTTTCTGCATTCAGACACTCCAGCTCGCTGTGGTTTAACATCCCTCGAGGGGTGTCCAACTCGAGACCAGGGCGGGGTCCCATATTCTCTCCTTTCTCAGGTAATAGGGTTGACTAGATCCTAGAGAGTTTCTTGGCATAACACCTACAGAGATGCAAGGTACATTTTGGTACATCTAGTTAGGGAGGCATCGTAGGTGTATGCATTTATTATCATGTATTTTATTTATCTGTATATATTCATGATTACTGCAAAATGGTAGAAACATACCATCCTTTCACTTTCATAGTACTGCTAATCATATATCTCTGCTACTGTCTAAAGATTGTTACAGCACATCTCTTCTACACGAGAAAAACAACTGTTCAATAAATTCTTATTGAAATGCCCAGACGGTTTATTCTGTGTATCTCTGAGACCAACTAACTGAGCACGAGTGACTGAGCGAAAGGTGGTATATTGTTTCCTCGATCATGAGGATCAGAGTTGTCATGTTCTGAGGTTGCCAGAAACTATTCTCTCCCCGATAAGAGGAGATT
Source organism: Lissotriton helveticus (assembly GCF_964261635.1). Taxonomy (NCBI): domain Eukaryota; kingdom Metazoa; phylum Chordata; class Amphibia; order Caudata; family Salamandridae; genus Lissotriton; species Lissotriton helveticus. The sequence continues at coordinate 1,137,323,932 of NC_136069.1, forward strand.
CCAGTAGCACTGTGAGCTAGCTAAAACAAACAGGCTAACAAATCCGTTGGGGGGCTCAGAACCAGTCTGCCAAAAATCCCACAGTTTATGTTATTCGAATACGCAGGTTCTGTATAGGGTATATAGGAACTACACAACAGTACACCTTCCCTGTTGCCCTTATTGGACACAAGCAGCAGCCCTCGTATACAGTTGCCTAATGAATGATATAATAACTTGGACAACACCTATTTCCTTTATATTTACCCATAAGTGAGAATAGGCAACACAATCAAAGTCTGCAGATAGGTCCGTAAAATCCAAGTGAAGCTTTGCTTGTTTGACTTGGGTGTACTTGGCAATGAGCAAACCTTTTCCCCTGGAATCACACGCTGTCGGGGCAGAACCCTTTTATGAATGCTCTAGATAATGACATTGTAGTGAATCTGTCGGACCATTTGTTGACAGGTGACGAACTCCAGGTCCTTAATGAGGGACTGGGGTTCATACCCACACCTTTGCATGACAGTTTTAAATGTAGGAGTGAGTTTTTTTAACTCTTGAGGAGGATAAGTTTAACTTAAGTTAGGATTTTGTCTTAAGACCAAAACTTAAGACAAAGTTAAGACAAAATCCTAACTTTACTACTCCTAAATGCCTTTTGTGAATACCGAAAGTCATAAAGTTAGGATTTTGTCTCAGATTACTTTTGTGAATCAGGCCCTATATCCTTGTCCCCTTCCCTCGAGGGTGGCGAAGGCTTTTTCACTATTAGCACTTTGATTGCATTCTCAATGGGCTCTTTGGTTGCATGTCATTTATCTGGGCTTGGATGACTGGTGTAGGCATGGTTGACAGAGTTGGTAGGGTCGGCACGGTTATCTTAGACTACTTAGGTCTCTTAGCATTGCTAGGGAGAGAGGCTTTAGCGAGGTCTCTTTTTTCCTTACAGACATGATCCGATACTGAGGCAGAAGATGCTGTGCAACTTGGCATTGGATTAGGATAAACAGATAAGTTAGGTAAGGGAGGATAAGGAATTCAATGTTGAGTTCTCAAAGTCTGTACTTCATTACCCACCTCTGATAGTAGCTCCCTATCACTGTCCTCTGTGTGTGCCCATTGAGATTCTTCTTTCTGTGCTAGCGATCTCTTTGGCTATAGCTGTAGTGGCTTAGGCAAGAAACAAATCTAAAGAAGCTAACGTTACCTCCTCTGAAGGCGGGTGGGATGTCTTCTTCTTGCCCTTCCTTTGTCATCTTCCTCCTTGTATAGATGTTAGAGGGGGCCCAGCCCTGCTCCGGCAGGCGTGGATGGGCCTGCCCTTGACCCTTGCACATCCCATGCCAAAGGACTGCATGGCTCTATTTAGCGCATTCAGGAGCCAAGCGGAGCACAGGATACGTAGTCCCTAGCGGTACGGTGAAAGGTGGCGTGGCTCACCCCCCCACCAGCAACAGCTGCAGGAAACATTGGCGGCTACACCGGCTGCGGGACTGCGTTGTGCTATTTAGTGCGTTTGAGAGCCAGGAGGAACATGGGATACATAGTCCCCAGTGGTGAGGCAAAAGGCAACACTACTCACTCCCCCACCAGCAACAGCAGCAGGAAACGTTGGCAGTTACACTGGACGCGGGACTGCGTTTCGCAATTTATCGTGTTTGGGAGCCAGGAGGAGCACGGGATACGTAGTCCCCAGCGGTGCTGCAAAAGGCAGCACAGCTCACTCCCCCACCAGCAACAGCAGCCGAGAAATGTTCACTTCATTCTAGCAGAACTCATTTTGTCTGCACACACACTGTGTAAAGGCTGTGCCCACAATGAACTTGAACAATGCCACATTCTGATATAATATGGGTTGGAGGGTGTGCTTGTTCGTGTGCCAGTGAGGTTTCTGGGTACAATTGGTACAGGCTTACAAGTAAAAAATCAGCGCACTCCTGAAGCTGCGGTGCATATTCATTTATTCAACTAACCTAAACTGGATTATACAATCTGTAAAAGGACAGGGGAGCTAAAACTAATACTAATTCCTGAATTTGGAACTCATAATCTCTGGGACAACTAATTAAAGATTAAAAGTGCTTAGCAAACCGGTTTGCCATGCTTATGGTTCAGGCACTGAATTTATGATACTTTGCTACTAGATAGCGCCAAAGCAGTATATGTCCTATGAAATCAGTGTTTTTAGGTTTCTAAAGAAAAGGCAGTGTCCGCAGGTGGGGGGGCAGCAGGGTGAAAAAAAATTACGGGGGCCCCCTGCAAAGTGCATGCAGGGTGGCCCCCCCCATTCTCCGGACTCAATCAGGGGCTCTCAGGCTCACCGGTGCACAGTGCCGGAGGGGCCCCCTGGAGTTCGGGGACCCTCACACTGCAGGGGAAGTGGGGGCAATTGTTACTGCACTGGTGGCGGGTTGTTCGGCAATTATTTGTTCAATCTGAAATCTGGACCATTTAGATATTTGCCATAAGTAGGTTATCCTGCTTTCAGTGTGTATGTTTTGTGAATTCCAGTAGGTTTTTGCTGTTTTTCCAGACCCTCTGAACATCATTGATTAGCAGAGTTGATTAATTTTGGCCTCCTACAGACTCGTTATTGATAGCTTTTTTGCAGTTTTTACAAACGTTAGTGCAGACGACTTCTCATACAGGTTTTTATGGCTATCATGGCTGTGAGAAATCTACTTGTTTTCTGACTCTGATTACGCCCTGGGCTTTGCTAACCAGACCCAAGGCCTGTATTCTGATTAAAAACACAAGGTAATAAGGTATAATTACAATTGATACCGAAAGCCTAGCTGTAAGTCCTTAGCATATATTAGGGCATGTAGGTTTAGAAGCCCAGTAGACTTAATGCACTTAAGTGTGTACTACGGTGCTTCTTGCTGTGATTTTAAAGGCAGCACTGCTTTTTAGGGTGCCTTTACATCAAAACGATATTCAAATTAGTCTTTGTATTTAAAGGTACTTACAAAGTCTCAAACAACCTTTATTTTTACATATAAGTGAACCCTGATGTCTCCCTTAGGTGCCACACGAGTAGGGTGCCCTGTAACTATAAGCAGGGACATTATAGAATATATTTTATAAGCTCTGTTTAGGGGAAAACTGCCAATTTCATTGTTCCCGATTGTAGAAAACTAGCTTCACAGCCTAACATTGAAATATTTTATTTAAGTATAAATATTGACAGGAGCGAGCTAGAAATGTTTTTCAAAGACTCTAAATGATATTTATGATAAATCCAACAACTTGCCATTGTTAGATTCATAATACCTATTACAGAAAATGAAAATAAGTTATAGAGCTTTCTTTTCTGTAAGCCAAAATCCAGCCTTCTAGCTGTCCTCTCTTCATTGACCAGCCTCTGTCAGGGTGAGCCAAGGTGTCTTGATGATGTGCAAAGTGGCCTGCTAGAGACACAAAGGGTTTCCAGTAGGAGAAAAACTGAAACAGCAGAAGGGAGGATATGGGTAGAGTTGCGAAACAGGTCTTCAAAAGGAGAATGACACTTTGGGACAGCAGAGGCTCACCAAGAGGACAGCATCCTGCACCCTAGCCACATAGGAGCCTCCGTAATTAGATTAGTGAAGGTACTGAAAGGGGAATGTTAGAGAATCTTAATCATGTCAGTGGGTTGGCCTAGCTCTATTTAAGAGCTCAACACTTCCAGCTTGTGCTGGACAAGGCAGACAAAGCTTCAGCAAATCCGACCTGCTGTAGAGGTCACCTTTACATCGAGAGAAAATCCTCCAGGAAAAATCTGACCGAGGCCTCCCGTTTAGGTTATCGCACCAGGGCTTCATTGTGGTTGGCCTCAAACTTTGACTTTGTCCCGGTCAAGCGTGACCAGTTGTCCCAAAGTGGCGTTATTGTTTTTTAAGCACTAGAAAGTGTTAGTTCATATCTCCAGGTCCCTACATTGGATTTTTGTCATTTTGTTGTATGTTTCTTCATAAAAGTATAACCTTTGTATATAAATTGGAGTTAGATTTTTATTGCGTGTTGAATTTTACTGATTTAATGTGTTAGACCTGGCATCTTTGGCGTAGTTTCCCCCTATCTTTTTGCCTCTACCTCCTGTATTTTTGATGCTGTGCTGGATTTTGTTTTTGCTGGTTTAGATGATTTGGACATTCTGCCACTGCTGATCAGTGCCAGAGTGTAAGTGCTCCCTGTGTAGATTGTTATTGTGATTGGATATACATGATTGGCATATTTCTATCACCATGAAGTCCCTAGTAAAGTGCACTGGGTGTGCCAGGGCTGGTGATGACCAATCCTACTAGTGGGCCTGCAGCACTGATTGTGCCACCCACATGAGTAGCCCTAAAATGGTGTCTCCGGCCTGCCACCGCAGAGCCTGTGTGCAGTCTCTGAACTGCCATGTCCTCCTGGTCAGTGTCCCCACTGACCAGGCCTAACCCTTCCCTTTTTGTGCACATTGGTAACCCCTATGGAAGGCCCTATGTACCCCCCTGGGCAGGGTTCAGTGTATATGAAAGGTAGAGCATGTACTGGTGCAGGTGACATGCTCTGGTAGTGAATTACAGCCATTTTCGTTTTTCACTATTGTAAGGCTATCTTGCTCCATGGGTTAACATGGGGGATGCTGGCTACAGTGGCTACCAGCATATCTTCCCATAGGAACAAGATAGGACATAAGAATCTAGTATCTCTGACCTCAGAATTTATTAACACATCTTTTAGGAAAGGTTGTTTTTGAATCCTGTGTTTGAGAGCAGCACTTTTAGAAAGTTGCTGTTCTCTTGTCTGACCTTCCTGTGTGCCTTGGCCTGTTTGTGTATTGACTGTCTGGTTTGAGAGTGACAGGGACTGGGGATGCCCCAGGAGGCTGGCTGAGTCAGCCCTAGGCTGAATGACTCCATTTGCAAATTGAGTGGTGGGAGGAGATAGCACCTGGGCCTGAATAGGGCTGTGCCTGCCTTCCACAATGCTGGCTCCACCTCCTGCTGGGCGGCTGACGACCCTGCCCCTCACTCTGAAAGGAAAGGAGAAGCCAGGAAAACAAAGTGCTCAAGCACCACCCAGAACTGGTTCAGACCGGGCTCAGGGCCCACTTGAACAAAGAGAACAAAGACTTGTAGGGGTATAAGTACAGGACCCCTGACAACAGAAAATTACATCATCCTGGAATCAAGAAGGAACCTCTGCCAAGGAGAAAGCTGAAACTGAAGAAGGAAGACTGTCCTGCTGTTGCTCTGCTGGACTGACCTGCTGTTGCTTGGCTGCCAAGGAGAGGGGAAGGACTTTGCTGTTGTGCTGTGTCCCCTGTCTTGAAGGAATTTCCAAGGGCCTGAGAAGAGCTGGATCCCTGTTCTGAAGTCCCAGGAACAAAAGAACTTCACCCCCAGCTTCCCTGAACTTTGCTGAGAGAGTTATGTCCTTCCTAGACTGCTTGATTTAGTTTTGGGGCCTCTGGAAGTTGTACCTGCGCTGGGAAGCTTTGAAACTAAGCTTGAGAGACTTTTGAAATTGCCAGAGCCGTCGCATCCTTCGTTTGCGGGACGCACCAGACCGGTGCGGGAAAGTCTAACATCGCTGCGAGTGTCGTCGCAGACCCTGTCGTCGCTGGGTGAGATCGCCGCACCGCTTGCTTGCGGACCGCATCACATCGCTGCGAGCATCGTCGCAGAGCCATCGAGGAGCTGCAAGAGAGAGATCGCCGCTGGATCGCGCATTGTCTCCCCAGAGATCGTCGCAGCCCCTACGAGACCTGTCGCATCGTGCCTTTGCGAGAACAAACTTCCTACGGAACCTACGCACCGGAATCCATACAAGTGGCCTTCCTCCCCATACAGACCGGATTCGTCGCAACACGCCTGCTGCTGCAGCGGGGTTGTTGCATCACCTCCCCAAGGTCTCAGGAGCAATGCATCGCTTGTTTTCCACCGCACCAGCTTCTGCTTTTGGAACTTTGTCGCAACTAAAGGTACTGTTGGCTAAACGTGACGCAACTGTGAACTTTTCACGCATCTGTGGATTATTTTAACGCAACCTTAAGAACTCTTTTGAAACCATATTCTCGAACTGTGTATGTTGGATTTTTGTTGTTTTGGTCTTGTATAGTTTGGATTAAATACCTTTATTTTTCTAAACTGTTGTGGAGTCAGTTTGTGGTGTTTTCACTGTGTTACTGTGAGTGTTGGTACAAATACTTTACACATTGCCTCTGGTTAGCCTAGACTGCTCGTGCCAAGCAACCTAGAGGGTGAGCAGGGGTTATCTCAGAGGGTCTCCTCCTTGCCCTGACTAGAAGCAAGGGTCCCTATTTGGACAGTGGTACCTACCTCTGCCAACTAGAGACCCCCAGTTCTAACATTGGTGGCAGCGGTGGGATATCGAACTTGTATTTGTACTAGACCCACAGTGATTGGTGTACATCACTAGTGAGTGCAGACCACTACGCCACCGCATACTACTGTTTTTTTGGTTGGTTCTATTTTTGAGTAACTCTTCTAAAACATCATGTCTATGAATGGAAAGGCACCCAGTATGGAGGCAGAATTTGAGTTTCGCATTGATGATCTGTATTCCTACAAAGTTACACAGCTTCAGCAATTCTGCAACAAGTTTGAGTGCCCCATAAAGAGCGGCTACAGGAAGGATGAGCTGCAAAGAATCTTGAAGTCCCATTGGGAGGCACAAGAGGGAAACAATGTTAGTGCAGGGAATGGTTTTCAAGTCACAGATCTGCCAGTGGGCAGAGTAGGCTCAGGAGCTGACAGCAACCATTCCGGTAGGGGCTTCACCCAAGAAGAGTTACAAGAAAATCAGAGAGTAAGAGAATATGACTTGGAAGTCATGAAAATGAAAATGAAGCCATTGGAAGTAGAAAAGGTGGCTGAGGAGAGCGAAAATGCCCGTGCCTTGGAGGAGAAGAAATTGCTTTTGGCTCATGAGTTGAGCATGAGAGAACTGGATCTTAAAGCCAAGGAGGTGGATGCCAGTTCAACTGGTGGCAGCGCGCAGCCAGTGCATGGGAGTAAATTATATATTCCCAAAGACCTGGTACAGAATCACCATAGGAGTGAGGATATTTATGCCTGGATCACTTCGTATGAGATTGCATTGAGAATGAATGGTGTGCCTGAACAGCATTGGGGGGCGGGCCTGTGGAAACATTTTGAGGCTTCTGGGAGGAGTGCTCTAGAGCCCTTAGACATGGCGGGTGCCATGACCTACCCCAATATGAAGGAGGTCTTATGTCTCAGGTATGGCCTTACTCCAGAGCAGTATAGACTGCAGTTTAGAAATTCTAAGAAGAGAGAGTCTGAGACTTGGATGGAGTGTGTGAATTTGTACTCACGTGCACTGGAAGGTTGGACGAAGCGCAGTAAAGTAACTGATTCTAAGGGGTGGTTGCATTTAATCATTGAGCTTGCTAAGGAGGCGGACCACTGGACCAGTACCAGGGTCCACAGAGGAATTGTCGGTACCCCAGCCAAAGGTGGGCAGGGTCCCCAGCAGAAGAGTGGGGGGGACAAGGGTAAGCAAAAGGAGTTCTCACAAGGGCCTCAAAATAGTTCCCAGGGAAAGGAATCCCAACCCCCCAGATCTAGTCAGCCATGGCCCCCTAAGGGCAGGTGGGACAATAGAGATAACAGAGACAACAGGGCTCCGCCTACCTGCTATCACTGCAACGAGGAGGGCCACATGGCTCCTAAATGTCCCAAAAAGAATCCAGCACCCACTGGTGCTTCAGCCCCAGGGTTAACGAGTATAGCTTTAGGCGGGGATTTGATTTCCAGTGGGGAGGAGGGCTTAGCAGTTATGTCCCTTGTCTCTCTAGGAGACCAAGAGATGGTCCAGGAAACCTTACTGCCCCTGAACACTAAGAAATAGGGGCAGAAGGTGACCATCAATGGGAGGGAGATAGAGGCTCTGAGAGACACAGGAGCCAGCGTGACATTCGTGAGGTGTCAGTGGGTGTCTGAAGAGCAAATAATCCCTGATGTACTCCACCCTGTAGTGGCAGCTGACAGCTCAGTGCGCCTCTGCAAGTTGGCGCGTGTTCCCTTTCAATGGGGGGAGTCTCTGGTCTTTTGGAAGTTGTTGTCAGTGATGCCTTGCCTGTAGACTGTCTGCTAGGTAACGACCTGGAGAGTTCTCCATGGAAGGATGTAGAACGCAGAACTCATTTGGAGATGTTGGGTTTGCCTGCGTGGATCTGTGTGATCACGCGTGCTATGGCAGCCAGTAGGGTTGACTCAGCAGAACTGGAGCCTGAAACAGTGGCCCATAGACCTGCCAGGAGAGGAAGGGGCAGGGGGCGTGGGAAACCCGCTCCAGCAGTTCCCACGGTCCAGGAAGGAGCAGAACCTGAGGGGGATGCCCTGGTACCTTGAGGGGAACAGGTGGCCAAACTGGGGGACCTACCTGAGCTGACCCATTGGCAGCAGAAAGGTGGTCCCTCCAGGGAGGAATTCTGCCAGGCGCAGAAAGAATGCCCTTCCCTCATTGGTCTGCAGCAACAGGCTGCAGACCGGGAAGCAGGCGGAGCGTCCAGAGATCACTTTATCTACTGGGAGGATGACTTGTTGTATAGTGAGCCTAAGTTTGCTGAGCCCGGTGCAGCCCTTGTGCTGGTGGTACCCAAGCGCTTCAGAAACTTCCTAATGGGTCTGGCTCATGTCGTGCCTCTCGCAGGACATCTGGGGCAAGACAAGACCCTAAACAGGCTTATCACCCACTTCCACTGGCCCCAGATGAGGAAGCACGTTGGTTCCTTTTGTAAGTCTTGCCAAACCTGTCAAGCCAGTGGCAAGACTGGAATGAAGTTGAAGGCACCCCTCCAACCCTTTCCAGTGGTGAGCACCCCTTTCGAGCGGGTGGGCATAGACATTGTAGGGCCCCTGGACCCCAAGACAGCCTTAGGCAACAGGTTCATCCTGGTCTCGGTGGACCATGCCACCCGGTACCCGGAAGCATTCCCTCTCAGGACAATCACAGCACCCGTGGTGGGCCGTGCATTGATGGGGATCTTTTCCCGTGTGAGGTTCCCCAGAGTGGTGGTCTCCGACCGGGGTACCAAATTCATCTTTAGGTACATGAAGTCTCTGTGGGAGGAGTGTGGGGTAACGTATAAGTTCACCACTCCTTACCACCCTCAAGGAAATGGGTTGGTTGAAAGGTTCAACCAGACCCTAAAATGTATGATTATCGGCCTAGCGGAGCCCATGAGACCGAAGTGGGACGTCTTGTTACCATGCCTGTTGTTTACCTACAGGGAGGTGCCTCAGAAGTCCTTAGGGTTCAGTCCCTTTGAACTCCTGTATGGCTACCCTGTTAGAGGACCTCTTACACTGGTGAAGGAGGGGTGGGAGAAATCCCGTGGGAAAACCCCCCAGGATGTGTTCAGCTATGTGCTGGCCATTTGCAACCAGACACAACGCTTCAGGAAGCTCGCTCAGGAGAACCTGGAAGCTAGCCAGGAAGAAATGAAAAGATGGTACGACCAGAATACCACTCTGGTCGAATTTCAACCTGGGCAGAAACTGTGGGTGATGGCGCCAGTGGAGCCTTGTGCACTCCAAGACAAGTGGACTGGGCCATATGAGGTGGTGGAAAGGAAAAGTGAAGTAACCTACCTGGTTAACCTGAGGACTCCCAGGCAGCCCCTGAGAGTCTTGCATGTGAACCGCCTCAAACCACACTTTGAGAGGTCTGAAGTGACAATTCTCATGGCTACAGATGCAGGAGGGGAGGAGGATAGTGATCCTCTCCCGGACTTCCTGACAGCTAAGGAGCAAGACGGGTCAGTGGATGGTGTGGTCCTCTCGCCCACCCTGACCCCAGAACAGCAAAGGGACTGCCGCCAGGTGTTGGGTCCGTTTTCCTCTCTGTTCTCCCTGACCCCAAGTGTCACCAATTGGTGCGTCCATGATGTGGACACTGGAGATAGTCTGCCTGTGAAACTGAAATTTTACAGGGTAGCTGACAAGGTCAGGGCCAGCATCAAGGAAGAAGTTTCCAAGATGTTGGTGCTAGGGGTGATTGAGCCCTCCAGCAGCCCCTGGGCTAGCCCAGTGGTCTTGGTACTCAAAGCTGCTGCGCCCGGTGCCACTCCACAACTCAGGTTTTGTGTGGACTACCGTGGGCTCAATGCGGTCACGAAGACTGACTAACACCCCATCCCCAGAGCTGATGAGCTCGTGGATCGGTTGGAAGCTGCCCAGTACCTCAGTACCTTTGATTTGACTTCTGGGTACTGGCAGATTGCCTCAACTGATGGGGCCAAAGAGAGGTCTGCATTCTCAACGCCAGAGGGGCACTTCCAGTTCCGAGTCCAGGTACTGACCGGGCTGAAGGAATTCAGCGCCGCATACCTGGATGAAATTGCTGTTTTCAGCTCCACGTGGGAGGAACACTTGCAACACCTCTGTGAAGTGTTGAAGGCTCTGCAAAGGGCAGGCCTCACTATCAAGGCCAGCAAGTGCCAGATAGGGCAGGGATATGTGGTGTATTTGGGACACCAGGTGGGGAGCGGCCAAGTGGCGCCCCTACAAGCAAAGATTGATACTATTCTGTCTTGGGAGCCCCCCAAGACCCAGACAGAGGTGAGAGCCTTTTTAGGACTCACCAGGTATTACAGACGGTTTGTCAAGGGATATGGCACCATTGTCGCCCCCTTGACAGAGCTGACTTCAAAAAGACAGCCCAAGAAAGTGAATTGGACCGAAGCCTGCCAGACTGCTTTTGATGCCCTGAAGACTGCCATGTGCACAGCACCGGTGCTCAAGGCACCTGACTTCTCCAGTGAGTTCATAGTGCAGACAGACGCTTCAGAGCATGGTGTGGGAGCAGTATTCTCACAGGTCACTGAGGAGGATGGAGACCAGCCTGTAGCTTTCATTAGTAGGAGGCTACTCCCCAGAGAACAGAGGTGGAGTGAGGTTGAAAGGGAAGCCTTTGCTGTGGTCTGGGCTCTGAAGAAGCTGAGGCCCTACCTGTTTGGGACTCACTTCCGTGTTCAGACCGACCACAGGCCCCTCAGATGGTTAATAAGAATGAGGGGTGAGAACCCAGAACTGTTGAGGTGGTCCATCTCCCTACAGAGAATGGAATTTACGGTGGAACACCGCCCAGGTACAGAGCACGCCAACGCTGATGGTCTGTCCAGATTTTTCCGCCTTAGTGAAGAGAACTTCCAAGAGGGTGGGTAGTTCTCCCCACTTTCAGTTGGAGGGGACACGTGTTATACCTGGCATCTTTGGCGTGGTTTCCCCCTATCTTTTTGCCTATACCTCCCGTATTTTCTATGCTGTGCTGGATTTTTTTTTTGCTGGTTTAGATGCTTTGGACACTCTGCCACTGCTGATCAGTACCAGAGTGTATGTGCTCCCTGTGTAAATTGTTATTGTGATTGGATATACATGATTGGCATATTTGTATCACCATAAAGTCCCTAGTAAAGTGCACTGGGTGTGCCAGGGCTGGTGATGACCAATGCTACTAGTGGGCCTGCAGCACTGATTGTGCCACCCACATGAGTAGCCCTAAAATGGTGTCTCAGGCCTGCCACCGCAGTGCCTGTGTGCAGTCTATGAACTGCCATGTCCTCCTGGTCAGTGTCCCCACTGACCAGGCCTAACCCTTCCCTTTTTGTGCACATTGGTCACCCCTATGGAAGGCCCTATGTACCCCCCTGGGCAGGGTGCAGTGTATATGAAAGGTAGAGCATGTACTGGTGCAGGTGACATGCTCTGGTAGTGAATTACAGCCATTTTCGTTTTTCACTATTGTAAGGCTATCTTGCTCCATAGGTTAACATGGGGGATGCTGGCTACAGTGGCTACCAGCATATCTTCCCATAGGAACAAGATAGGACATAAGAATCTAGTATCCCTGAACTCAGAATTTAATAACACATCTTTTAGGAAATGTTGTTTTTGAATCCTGTGTTTGAGAACAGCACTTTTGGAAAGTTGCTGTTCTCTTGTCTGACCTTCCTGTGTGCCTTGGCCTGTTTGTGTATTGACTGTCTGGTTTGAGAGTGACAGGGGCTGGGGATGTCCCAGGAGGCTGGCTGAGTCAGCCCTAGGCTGAATGACTGCATTTGCAACTTGAGTGGTGGGAGGAGATAGCACCTGGGCCTGAATAGGGCTGTGCCTGCCTTCCACAATGCTGGCTCCACCTCCTGCTGGGCGGCTGACGATCCTGCCCCTCACTCTGAAAGGAAAGGAGAAGCCAGAAAAACAAAGTGCTCAAGCAACACACAGAACTGGTTCAGACCTGGCTCAGGGCCCACTTGCACAAAGAGAACAAAGACTTTTAGGCGTATAAGTACAGGACCCCTGACAACAGATAATTAGATCATCCTGGAATCAAGAAGGAACCTCTGCCAAGGAGAAAGCTGAAACCGAAGAAGGAAGACTGTCCTGCTGTTGCTCTGCTGGACTGATCTGCTGTTGCTTTGTTGCCAAGGAGAGGGGAAGGACTTTGCTGTTGTGCTCTGTCCCTTGTCTTGAAGGAATCTCCAAGGGCCTGAGAAGAGCTGGCTCCCTGTTCTGAAGTCCCAGGAATAAAAGGACTTCAACCCCAGCTTCCCTGAACTTTGCTGAGAGAGTTCTGTCCTTCCTAGAGTGCTTGATCCAGTTGTGGGGCCTCTGGAAGTTGTACCTGTGCTGGGAAGCTTGAAACTAAGCTCGAGAGACTTTTGCAATTGAAAAGTTATTGCACCGCTCGCTGTGGAGCGCATCCCCGACAGTGCGAGGAAATTCGCACCGCTACGAAGGCCGAGATCGTCGCAGCGCCGTCGCATCCTTCGTTTGCGGGACGCACCAGACCGGTGCGGGAAAGTCTAACATCGCTGCGAGTGTCGTCGCAGAGCCTGTCGCAGCTGGGTGAGATCGCCGCACTGCTTGCTTGCGGACCGCATCACATCGCTGCGAACATCGTCGCAGAGCCATCTCATCGAGAAGCTGCAAGAGAGAGATCGCTGCTGGATCGCGCATCGTCGCCCCGGAGATCGTCGCAGCCCCTACGAGACCGTCGCATCGTGCCTTTGCGAGAACAAACTTCCTACAGAACCTACGCACCGGAATCCATACAAGTGGCCTTCCTCCCCATACAGACCGGATTCGTCGCAACACGCCCGTTGCTGCAGCGGGGTTGTCGAATCGCCTCCCCAAGGTCTCAGGAGCAACGCATCCCTTATTTTCCACCGCATCAGCTTCTGGAATTTTGTCTAAACCTAAAGGTACTGTGAACTTTTCACACATCTATGGATTATTTTATCGCAACCTTAAGTACTCTTTTGAAACCATATTCTTGAACGGTGTATGTTGGATTTTTGTCGTATAGTTTAGATTAAATACCTTTTTTTCTAAACTGTTTTGGAGTCAGTTTGTGGTGTTTTCACTGTGTTACTGTGAGTGTTGGTACAAATACTTTACACATTGCCTCTGGTTAGCCTAGACTGCTCGTGCCAAGCTACCTAGAGGGTGAGCAGGGGTTATCTCAGAGGGTTTCCTCCTTACCCTGACTAGAAGCAAGGGTCCTTATTTAGACAGTGGTACCTACCTCTGCCAACTAGAGACCCCCAGTTCTAACATAATGTATTTATTTTTTAAATGCGTTACACACCTGTCTACTAACTTAAGCCTGCCTGCTCAGTGCCAGCTACCAAGAGCTGAGCAAAGGAATACTTTAGTGAGACCTTGTCTGAACCTTTTGTAGTGTTTGTGGCCTTATTACAAGTGGTAGGTCCCTATTTATCACTACTAATAATCCACTTTCCAACAATGGCATATAGTAACATCATTGAATACCAGGTATGTCAATCATGTGGAAGGGATTTTCACTGTCATTATAACAAGGATAGCATTAGTTCTATATACGTTGTCAAGTACAGTAATAAAATATAATGGACTGTCTACTGTGAGGGGAGGGATAGCTACAATCATGTTGCTAACAAAACTCGCAATATGTCATGGATGGACCTATGATTTGTTTCCCACACGCCCATTTATCCCACACAAACACTCCTACTCACTCCCCTCTCTCAGATTTCCTTCTCTCTCAGTATGTCTCTTTCTACCTCGCTCTGTCTCTGTCTGTCTCTCTCTTAAGCCATTCTATCCTACTATGGCAAGTATTTCTCTTTCTCAGGCCGGTCTCTCTCAAATATTGTTTTCTGATTACATCAGGCCCATTGTGATATCTCTCTCTCTCTCTCTCGCTCTCTCTCTCTCTCTCTCTCTCTCTCTCTCTCCTCCTCTCCCCCCTCTCTCTCTCTCTCTCTCTCTCTCCCTCTCTCTCTGTCTCTATCTCTCTCTCCCCTTCAGGCCAGTTTGTCAGGTGACTCTCTCTGTCACAGGCTGTTCACTCTCTGACTCTCTCCGCCATCCCCACCAAAATAGCTTACTGTGGCACTTCAGGAGTTGAGGTGGAAACCATTTCCATCCTCCTTACTGGTAGACAGGTATTGCTGTTCATCACCTCCCCCAACGCACATATCATTTTGGAATTAGTGGACCTTAGAGTTACCTTGTTGCAACGGGGTTTATTGTGATGGATTTTTATGGTGCAGTGAAGCTCCTTAATTTATGATGTATATATGCATTTGAGTAAGCGAGACAATTTTTAAACAGTTTAACCCTTTAACTGCTGACAGAGATCTCCAATTCCACCCCAATTCCATCTCTTGGTCAACATATCTTTGCCACCATGTTAGAATGGACCATAAATAAAAATGAATCAACTTACAGCAGTTTAGAGTTCAGTCAATGATGAGAAGTTTGGTAAAGTTTTTGTTCTCATTGAGAGATTAGTAATAACCTTTGTCTTTTTTCGGATTAGTCAAATATATCCATTTACAGAAATATCACAAAAGATTCTGTATGAGGCATCATGAAAATCAGCAGCATGTATCAAAAAGGAAATTGTCCCTATCTTTATCTAAAGGACCTAAACTATCATGAGACCCATAAATAGTTCCCTTTGGAAAAAAGCAAGGATTCGGAGCATCAAGCTAATTACTGCAAGAGAACAAACTCCTCATTAAGAGCAGTTCTGGAAACTCAGCTGTGTTCCCTGACAGTTGCAGTAACAGCCGTCAATCCAAGTTAAAAGGAAATGTATCATAGCAGTAGCTATGATTCAGCATAGGGAAAGGAAGTCTCCTCACAGAAAGTAAGGAAGGCAAGAAAATCACTGTTAGCAATAGCTTATAGTAATTCAGGCAAGCAAAACAAAGTTCTAAAGGGCATGGCAGGGTAGGCATGCATTGAATGCATTAACTGTCTAGCTAGGAATGTGTCCTATATAGAAAGGCACAAAATGTATGTTAAAAAAACAAGTGCTAAGTCATTTCCAGCCAATGAAGTAGGGTCATACAATGGTCCATCGCCTCTCGTCTTGGTTCCCACAATAAACATCCATGTCAACATGATTGTTTTTAAATGCGGCTACAGCGTATTATAAAAAGATACATCTAGGAAGGTTCTCATGAGATCCTTTGCTAACCTACTCTGTTAGCTGTTCAGTGTCCCATTGTGTAGCAATGGACTGCTCTATGGCATGATACATTAATATCTAGCATGTCCTGGTTAAATCATGAGAAACATTTTCTTCGACAAGCATTAATACTATTAAATATTTTATTTATTATAACACATAGCAATTGCCTTTATTCCACTACGATGAAATCATATGGTGTGAGAAAAGAAAGTAATACATTTTCTTGAAACAGCACATTTTCTAAAGATGATATGTATTACAGTTAAATGTTGGAATGCATCAGCAGTTCTTACAGGCATTATTTCATTAAAGGGAAAGAGAAAGGAGAAAAAGAGAAAAATATGAGGCCTAGTCATGCAATCACTATGAAAATGGGAGCTTTCTGCTGACTAATAAGCTACACATTTGTTTTTACACCCACACTTTCGTACAGTTTATGTTTGTTAAGCTTTTTCCACGCTGTAGTCAAGGAAAGTTTTAGCATCTGTGTAAGGTTAATATCATCCATATTTTCTGCTCTATCATTTGCATCCAAAATTACCTCTACATCCGTAACTCCATGCCACTGGCCTGTGGATGTGTCTGTAACCTATTGCTAATCTTCTAGATCCAGGGAAAAAATAAAGTTTTAGGTCTCTGATTCCAAGAGAGTATCCTGGGCAGTAAATTTATAAACTACACTATGAAATGGTCTGCATGTAGCAGTGGCCTGTTCTTTAAAAAATATTTGAAGGGAAATCTATTGTGGGAGCAGCTCCTCTCACTTACAGTGCTTTGAAGACCCAGTGTGTGGAAAAGCAGTAAGCTGCCAAGTTTCAGGCACTGATGTAGCGTTACTAACCCTAGAGTGCCTAAAATACCTTGGGTCATATAACACCTTCATCGTCTCTATTAAACCCTTGTTCTGTAAACTGACAGATTAGCTGTGTCAATGGAACTAGAAAAGATAAACGCTCACATATACATACATAAACAAGATGGGTAAATTGTGTAATTTTAAATAATGTTTCATTTACAGTGGTTATACTCAGTAGTAAGTAATACGTGCTGTATAATAATGATTTATGATAATCTGGTAACCAGGTCACAACAACAATAGGCTCTCTGAAATGAGTGTGGGGAAAGTAATACAGCCCAAATATTTTGAATGGTGCTCACATCTGTGCTTGTCTACAGATGAGCAAATTAAATCTACAGAATGATCTGAATACTCAAAAGGTTAAAAGAAATATAATGTCAATCCAAAATTAAAGAATACAAGTCCACTTTAATCCATGTTCGGGCCAAAAGGAGGTGTAATCCAAAAAGTCTACATAACCAATGAAACTCCAAACACAAATGGTTTAAGAGAAGAATTCAGCCAACACGTGTTTCCTCAACAGGTGAGTAATACCTCGACTTCATCAGGGCTCATAAACAAGGATTAGTTCATCCATAAGCAAGAGTAAGTATCAGGATAACCAATTCAGTAACGCCATAATCATACACCACAAGATAAATGCATTGCAGTAAGCAGCAAATTGCAAAAAACGGTCAGTACTCCCAATTCTACATGTGTTGCGGCACAATTGGTTATGCTGATAAAGATCAGCAGTGTAACATCTGCAAAGAGGAATACAGGGGTCCTCCATCCTAATATTTTCCATGCATCACACCCATCCCTGTTCAAAAACTCAATGACACCATTTATATACAGAGTGAATAGCGTGGACGATAATACACACCCCAGCCTTACACTTTTGTCAATAAGAATTGGTTTCATCCATTCCCCTATCACTCCCCACCTCACTTGGTCCAGTTTGTCTTTATGTAACCACTTTAAGATGTTCAGGAAGGGTGCTGGGACTCCCATTTCTTCTAGAACTCCCCACAGCTTGTCTCTTGGAAACAGTTATTTACATGATGTCTAAAACGGAGGTTAAATGTTCATCTTGGAATGTCAATAATTTGGGGGACAAAAATCCAGCGGGGACTGGTACTTCAGTATCCTAAGAGGCATTCTCCGGACGTGGTGTTTTTGCAAGAAACACACCTATAGGGTGCTGCAATTAAGACAATGGATCACTGGGGTTATTAGATGGTAGTGCATGTGGGATTTATCTTGAGCTCAAGGGGGGAGGGGATACTTCTTTGAAAACATTTTCCAATCATAGTCAACTGAACCTAGTCGGATCGCTTGGGCCAATATGTGGACCTATCAAGGATGTGGGAGGGTGAAATGCTTAACCGGTTCTCCATATACAGTCTCCAGGTATGCCCAATGCCACCTTGCCTGATTTGGGTACTGTCCTTTTGGAATTCCCTTTTTTGATCTACTTACAGGAGATTTTATTATGTCCCTGTTTGACACTGTGGACCAATGCCCCCCCCAGGCGGGCAACGCCAACTCTGAAGGCCTTGGTGGACTTTATCTCCACTTTGGGGCTTGAGGTCATTTGGAGAATACATAATCCTGGGACATTGGGCTATACCTTTCTCTCTGGCACTCATGGTAGCCTGTCTGGGATAGGCTCTTTCTTCACTCACGCCAACAATGTGTCCGCTTTCGTAACGTCCGACATATGGTAGAGGGATTTCGGACCACTCACCGGTATGGGCAAACTAAAGTTCTGATAGATCCCAAACTCGACGCACCATCTCACTAAGTCCTTGGTACCTTAAGATCCCAAGAGTCAGAGAGGGTTTGGCTGAAACCACTAAGCTCTATTTTGAAGAAAATGAGCCATCAGTGAGCTCTGCACAAATACTGTGGGAAGCCTATAAGACAGTGGTTAAGGGACATGCCCTTTCTTTGGCTACATGCTACAAAAAAGAGAAACAGGCTGCAATAGACAAAAACTCATAATACTTGAAAATAGGTAGTATTGGATGAGACAGGAGACAGCAAGCATCTTTTACATTTCAAACAGAGAGAAAACAGTGACTTGGTAATGGAGGCTGCTAAAGCTAGACATCAGACAATTGAACTTTGGCTTTACAAAGTGAGTGGTAAAGCAGGGAACCTCCGAGCATAGTTGGATAAACATGAAAAGGCTAGCCACTGGATAGCCAAAATTTGTATGGCGGGCGGTGAACACCACAGCGATCCGCAGAAAATAGGGGACATCGTTGCTGACTTCTATGCTCATCTTTACTCCCCTGTTTCTCCAGAACCATTTATTGATTCTCGTGACTTACTTGCAGAACTCCTCCTCCCTACACTTTCAGTGGAAAAACAATCTCTTCTGGAGGAAAAACTTATGAAGGATGAGTTAGAACAGGCTATTAGAGGCATTCAATCGGGTAAGCTGTGGGTTTCAAAGGCCTCCTAATTGAGTTTTACAAGCTCTTTTCTGCTGATACCGCATCTGTTGTAAATGTATGAGGAGAGCCACACACAAGGTGATCTCCCGGCAGATCAAAGACTAGCCTCCATCATATTGCTACATAAACCGGGTAAGCCACCTCATCAATGCGCCTCCTACAGGCTAATTTCATTTCTAAATGCAGAGGAAAAGATCCTGGCAACTGCTGACATTCTGACTATTGCCGTTAATAACCAAATTAGTCCATCCCGACTAATCCGGCTTCATGCATGGTTGAAATGCGTCTCTTAACCTGCGGTATCTGCATGGAGTGTTGGGTCGCATAGATACAATACAGGGAGATGTTGTAGTTATTTCGCTAGATGCACACCTGGCCTTCAACACTATTGAATGGCCACATCTTTTCACTGTGCTGGAATGCATGGGCGTTGGCCCCATATTCCTGGCTTGGCTGAGACTCCTCTATTCGGAGCCTCAGACATAAGTAGTGTTAAATGGTCAGTTGCTATAAATCTTCCCCTTGCAGAGGGGCAACAGACAGGACTGTCCACTTTCACCACTTAATTTTGCCCTAATTTTGTAAACACTTGTGGCATGGGTGCAGATGAATCCGCTGATCCTCTGATGGGCATATGGGTGGGAGGACAGAATATCTATATACACAGATGATACTTTTCTTTACTTAGCCGCTCCATGCTCCTCAATTGACAGAATTATTAACATTTTTACCACTTTTGGGGCATAATTTAGCTATACCATTATTTGGTCCAAATCTGGAATTTTAGTTCTTCACGGCGGGATGCCTGCCCTACTGAAAAGCAGCAGCTGCTGAAATAAGTCCAGGGCATCCTTTTGAATCGAATGTACCAAATGGAGTAACAAATGCTGTGAGATCATGTGATTCCTTCATGAATTTCAATTTGATGATAAGCTGAAACCAAATCAAGTATTGAAAAAATCTTAGCTCCAGCAAACGTTGTTATCATTTCCTCGACGTTAGGCAAAGGAACAATAGCAACAATTACTTCTTTATTAAGTGCTCTTAAGTCCACGCAAAGACGAATGTCACCATTGCCTTATGTGCTAGTACAATGGGAGAAAGCCATTCAGTAGCTTCAACAGGTTCTATGACACCACAATCACACAACCTCACCAACTCTTTTTCAACTTCTGCTTGTATGTGGAGGGGAATCCTTCGAACTTTTGCCACAGAAGGACATGCACCTAACCTAAGTTTAATCTTATGTTTGTAACCTAGAAGCATTCCCAGTCTATCTTGAAGTAAGTTTTTTAATTCAATTATAAATTTCTCTTTAGAGATAGACACTTCATCAACTTGAACCTCAGGAGTTTTAATAGGATGTAAACTAACACATAACTCACTCTGGTGAACCCATCCCAACAAATCATCGCCTTGACAGGATACATATACCTTTCCAACAGTCAAATTGTCATCTAATCTTATGTCAGCCACGAAATAACTGAACATCTTTATCTTTGCTCCACCATAACCTCCAGGCTGTATATCCATGCGTAACAGTTCTTTTTTAATCAAAAAAAATTCCTGAAATGTCTTACTGGAGACAATAGTAATGCTGGAGCAGGAATCAAACTTCATTGAAACCAGATTCCCATCAATATCAACCATCTCAGTGGGATACAATTTATTAAAATCTCCAACATGGAGTATTACCTCCTGACATATTTCATTTGTCTTAGTTTTAAAACTTTTTCTGCTCTTGTTGTGACAACACCTACTAAAATGTCCTCCTACGCCACAATTGTTACAAATCTGTGATAAAGCAGGACAAAACCTGTCATTAGCCTCCATTCCACAACTGAAGCATGTAACTTTGAATTCTTGATCTAACTTCTTCTGACCTTTTACATCCGATTCACCTTTTTTTACCCATCCTTTTTGTGACTTAAACTCACAAACTTCTGTCACTTCTCACTTCTCTGTAATTTTTTGTTCTTTTCTCGTTTTTTAACTCCCCCACACATTTCATCATATGCTCCACACGTTTTGCAACAATCAGAACTTCATCTAGAGGTGGCTCATCTTTCATCCACAACTCTTCACGTATTTTGTCACTATTGCATCTTAACAAAAATGAATGTCTTTTTGTGTCCTCAATTGAAGCCCTAAATTTACAATTCAATGCTAATTTTCTCAGATTAGTCACAAATTCTTCAACAGTTTAGTTTAGACCTTGAGACCTCAATCCAAAACGATACCTTTCCAAAATTGTGCTTTCTTTGGGAAGGTAGTGTCGATCTAATCTAGCAATTGCAATCTCAAATTCATTCAAATCTCGTGCATCACATTGTGGGAGTTTAGGGAGATCTTCTAGAATGTCTTGTCCCTCTGCTACTCAACAATGTAGTAATAAAGCATGCTTCCTCTCAGCACTTAAATTTGTGCCACAAACACAAGCATAATTTAAAAACACTTTTTTGCATTTTGCCCACTTAATAAGTGGTTCTCCAGGCAATGACAAGAAGAAAAATGGTGCAGTTACATTCTGCATAATGCAAGTTAGTATTATTAGTATTAATTATTGCCCTCTCGAAACACAAATATATAACCTAAATATGTATTACTTTCAATGTACACCATTAACAGTTAAATTAACGTTGTTAAAATGTAAATATCAAAAAATTGATTCTGCAAATAACATTAAAGTTTGACAAATGCCTCGTGTAATACTCTCTCCTCATTGAAATGTCTGTTTTCAAAGAAATGCTTGCCCATATGTCCTTATTTGTGATGAGAAATTAATGTAACTTTGAGCTTCCCTTTAATTTGATTATTAATATTTCAAAATTGAAACCCTTCTACAAAAGCTCTTCTACACTTCCCCAAATTCTCTTATTCAGAGTGACTGGTATCACAAAACAAACAGACGAGTACACAGTCTAGACGTTTCCTTAAAAGAGGTCTCCACTTTTAGTACGTCAATGACATGCGCAAAACTGAAGCTCAACACACTCCGAAGCTAGAGGGCCAAGTGGTGTTCCTCAGAGCACTTGAAGAGAGTTGAGATGAGCAAGAAGGAGCAAGAGGGCGAAGAGTTGTTGCTCTATACTCATTTTTAAAACATGAAACGTACCTCGGGTTAACGCCACCTGAAGCCGCAGTGCGTGTAGATTCTCTGTGAAACAAACAGTAGGAGATGCGAAGCCGCTCTCTATTGAATCAAACCAGTTGCGATGCTCCGAGTCTGCCGCAAACAGGAAATGAAGCAGAAGCCCACGGAAGTGTCAGGATTCCAGAGTAATCATCTGCCAGCACTCGTGTATATCTCCGGCTCTACCCATTGATCATTCCATTAAGACGTGAAACAGCTTCCTGCCTTGTTGAGGTGTGTCACGTTACCAAACACCACAACATGAAATCGGATCCCATCCAGCTTCACCAAAATATGTGGTCCACAACAAAAGACCACACATAGAAGTAGGAGGTAAGTGAAGCTTTAATTCATCACACCTCATCCAACGGAAGCAGCCAAGCAACTGCTGTTCACAGAGTTCTTCTTCTTTCAAGAACCCCGTTCTACATTCCGTTTCTGACCTCATTGCTCACAAGGTTCCACTCATGACTTATAGGTTTTAAGTGCAGTGACCTTAGATATCAGAAAAACTATTCCTTTCGTAACTGGTGCTAACACCAGCTTACACAGGCAGCAATATCAGGCCTGTAGTTACAGTTTGAGTGTTCCCTCATGGGTGGCATAGTACATGCTTTAGCCCATGGGGAACCCCTGGTGTACTTATGCCCTGGGTACCTTAGTACGACTAGGGACTGATAATACCTAAGTACTTACCATACCAATTTAGGGGAGAAAGCACAGAGACTGGGGTCCTGGTTAGCAGAATCTCAGTCAGACTAGTCAGAAACAGCAGAGCACCCGGCAAAAGTTGGGGGGAAACCATAAAAGCAGATCCTACTTTCCTACAATCACAAACTCTATAAACCTATCTCATGTGGTAGGAGGATTAACTGGTTGCACAAAGACAACTTTCTACTCACTCTGAAGGCCTTGACAAAATAAAAATACACTCATCAGGTTGGATGAATACTTGGGCTACGCAAACTAAATCAGGTTTGCACTAACCTTTTGAACAAGGTCTAACCAAAGTGATGTTCGTTGAAATCTCTCAACTGGTCCTTTCCAGGAACTCTTAGCAAAACATACAACCCCAAGCATTAAGACTGCAGAGAATTATAACCCAGTCTTTAGAGTTCAGAATAAAAGTACGAGAATAGGTTAAAAGTAATTTTTTATTCACTCATGATTTCAGGATGCTTCTCTGTAATCGAACATGACCCTAGTGCAATCTTTTAAGAAGCATGAAAACTTGACACTTGAAATACACCATCAGTGTAGCTTGGTCCTGGCTGCAGAAATATTATAACATGATTGCATTGGAAAGGACACAGTGTACCACAAGAAAATTAATAGCTAAACACCCAAGAGGGCCATTGTCTCTAGAGGCATGCAAGAGTTTGTAGCCAACTAGGGAACATATTGTATGCTTTTGCAGTGCGGTAGAGCACATTCTCCACTCTTCAGACTCTTCTTGGTGCGAGGCAACACTATTTTTAACCCTTTCCTTAGTCTGAAAGCCTATATCTTCAGGGGAGTTAAAAAGCGCACTCATACCAAGAGAATAAAAAACCTTTTTTACATAAATCAGCCATGGGATAGAGTTCCTAATGTCAAGTGTAAACAGTCCTTCAAAACCTCCCTGGAGAAATCAGCCCTGGGAGTGCTGCATAGTTTTGCCCATAATAACAAGGGAGCTAAATCATTAAAATCTTCCAGAAATCCTCCCCCTTCTTCCATATATTTAATTAAAATGTTGAGTGGATTTGTGTAAAGATAAAAGTCTGCTACAAACTTATTTTCTACTGCCTGTAGCTTTCAAAGAACTGTATAACCCCACACTCCTATCCCAGAGGCACCAAGAGATAGACACTTACTTTTATACAACTGAATCATCTCCTTGGTTGGTTTATGGCCTCGTTGTTTTGCACATCTACATAACATTTCGCAGGTTGTCCCTATCTTTTGTATTCTTTGGTTAATTAAACATTCCCAAGATCCATTAGCATTGATTAAAAGACCTAAATCATCAAAAGAAGATGCATTTTCTTTCAGTGTCTCTCGATATTAAATTTGTTATAACTTTTTACCTTTAGAACCAGAGATTAACATTAAATATTTTTGATGATTTACCTTATGACTTAAATTACTCATAAAATCGTTAAAATCATTTAAGAGACTTTGGAGGCCATTGGCTGTTAGCCCTAGGATAACAGCGTCGTCCTCATTCAGAAGAACGGGCAATGTGTGTGAACCTATTCGCGGTATTTCTGTTCTATATGCCCCCAAACATCTATCAAAAGAGTTAATGTAAAATAAAAACTGAAAAGGGGTGAGAATGCAGCCTTGCCTCACTTCTCTGCTCACTCCTATAGATTTTGCTCAATCCCCTGCATGTGTGTGATGCATGTCAAGGGATGAGTCTTAATGCAAACACTTAACAAGGCCCAGCAAAGTGGGATTCATGCCTGCCTGTTGCATTGAAACCCACAATTTCTTGCTGTCAGTAAAGTCAAAGGCACAGGAGAGTTCTATAAATGCCATCTGGAGGGCACCTCTCCTGACCTTGACATACTTGCCGCGAATAAGAAGTAAATAAAGGGCCTGATCCACCGCTCCTAGGCTAGGCTAGGGCGAAAACCATATTGAAATTATGAAAAAAGGACGTAGTCTCAGCTCATTCCTTCATTTTTTCCAAGATAACCCGCCCAAAAATTTTAACTGTAGAATTTATTAGTGAGATTGATCAATAGCAAGTGGGCTGATTCCGATCACATTTTTTAAAGTCTCTCGATGACTCAATTAAGTTACCTCTAACTGCTGCCCTCAAAGACATTTGTTAAAAGAGGGACCCAAAGGTCAATATTATATTTAAAAAGATCAATCATCACGGCCTGGGGCCTTACCAATAGCTGCATCTTGAATAGCTATAGTCACAGAGGGAAGATTGATAAGATCAGCCAACCAATCCTCCTTTATTAACAAGGGCTCAGGAGTCATATCGTCATGGGCAATCCTCTCTTGATCTGAATTAAAAATGATAGGGAAATGGTTAAACCATTCCTGTTCAGGGGTGTGACACTCAATACCACTTGGGGAATCTTCCATGAAAAAGGGCTGATTGACAGCTTCCCAGAACAGCCTAGATTCTTTAAAATTAATCGCTTTTTCCAGGTCCTCCCAGGCCTTGGATCTAATATCAAGCCTTCTCTTGTCAAGAATTTGCCTACAGTTCTTCTTAGCTGCTCGAATATCATTTGTATTTCGCTGAACTTTGTTGGTGGTTTGTTTTAAAGCTTTAAGGACTGTTGTACATTTGGCACTAAACCAGGAGTTGGGGGGATGCTCTCTCAGTGACTTATTTATAGTCAACTCAGAGGCCACAATTATAGTAATTCTATTAAAACCCTCTAAAATCGTCTCTGAGGCATTATCAAGGGAGAGACAATGAGTAGTTTCATCAGGAGCCTTACTAATCAGGTTGCAAAAAAACCTTTCTGGTTCAATATTACTCCAATTTATCTGGCCCCTTTATTTATCAAATAATGAACAAGTGACATGTTAGTTACACCATCTCAGGCTAAGATAGTATCAAAATGCAAAGAAATAGGATTATGATCACTGAAGGGAAGCACACATCTCATATTGCAAAAGGTGTTAAGCAAGATCAGTGGTATAAGAACAAAGTCTATAGTGCTCCCCCTGCCTCTGCCTGTAAATTTTGGGTGGCCTAGCTTGTCGTTAGGACCATAATTGAGGCAAAACTCAAGTTATGAGTTTGGATTATAGTGTTTAAAGATTCACCATATCATGAATGTTTAAAATGATTTATATCGTCCCCCAATTGATTAGAAAATCCACAGATACGATTTCCACTATGAGGACTTTATGATCGGGCTACCCTGAAGGATAGCTCCAAATTCTGGGAAATCATAAATACACCCTTGTTCAGCGAGAAGGAAAACTCCCCGTTGGAACTAAATATATCGGAAAAAGACTGGTTGCTCCATTTTGAAAAAATATATGGGAGTAATCTTCAGATAGACCCATTTACGCCAACACTAAGTGAACAACCAGGGTTACCTTTGCGGTTCACCGTTAAGGAAGTTCTAAAGGCTATTGAAGATACTACTGCTCATAAGGCGCCGGGCCCAGATGGGGTCCCGGCAGACATGTATAAATCTAATCCTTCCATATGGTCTATTGCCCTTGCAAATATTTTTAATACGGCCAGCATTGACATAAAAAGATTGCCTACGACCTGGTCACGGTCTATAATAGTCCCTATTTTCAAAAAGGGCCAGAGGGGGGACGCAAGATGTTATAGACCGATATCACTGCTGGATTCGTCTTTTAAAATATTGGGGAAGGTGATCCTAAATAAGATTGCAACGTGGGAAACCAATAACGACATCTTGTGTGACGCACAGTATGGTTTCAGATCTGGTAGAGGTACTGAGGATCAGTGTCTCAACTTGCAATTAATAGTCAGCAAATACACTGTGGCTGCAGGGGGGTCAATTTATCTAGCGTTTATGGACCTGTCCACAGCTTTTGACCTAGTTAATAGGTCAAAGCTGTGGACCATGCTCCTGGATATGGGCCTAGACCGGGCATTGGTGTATTTCATGGCCGATCTGCATAGGGATCTGAAAGCGGCTATACGCATGTCACAAGATGGGAAGTGTACGGCTGATTTTAAATCCGGGAGGGGAGTACGACAGGGGTGTATTTTGGCCCCAATGTTATTTTCTTTATATATCAATGCGTTAAGTGCAAGTTTGGCGGCAGCATCTGCAGATGTCCCATGTATGGGGGGCACCAAATTACCAGTATTATTATATGCGGACGATACTGTGCTGCTGTCCAGGACTCCCATAGGCTTGCAACGCCTCTTAAATTCCTTCGGGAATTTTATGCAAAACCTGGAACTTGTAATTAATGTGGAGAAATCGCACGTGATGTTCGTGGGGAAAGGGAGGAATAATACCAAGACGCTCTTGTGCAATGGCTCAGTAATATCAAAAGTAAGAATTTTCACATACCTGGGTGTGGTGTTTGATGACCTGGGCAGCTGGGTCCCCCAAGTGGCAAATAAAAGAGTAGCAGTGAAAAAGTCATCGGCCGCAATACTTGGCTTTGCAAAAAGATTGGGTGGGAAACCGCCTGAGGCCATTCTGGCGATTTATAGAGCCAAAACTATGGCCATAGCCAGGTATGGGGCAGCAATCTGGGGTTATAAAGATCTAACCTTGATTCAGAGAGAGGAAAACAAATTTTTGCGATCTCTCCTGGGCCTTCCCCAATCCACTTCATCTTTTGCGGTCCATGCAGAGCTGGGTATGGGCTATATTGCGGACATGTTAAACATGGCACCGCTTTTATTATGGATCAGAACTTGGCTTAACCCCAAACTTACACTGAATCATAAAATTATTAAGGATTGTTTGGGGCGGGATAGAGTGGCTGATATCAAATGGTTGGCATACATCAAAACATCTACTGCACTCATGGGTCGCCCGGAATTGTATTCAAACCCGGAAAATTTGAGTAAAGATGACATTAACTGGGTGAAACAGAACTTCATTAGGGCCCGAGAAATGGATCGAGAGTCGATTGAGATCTCTAAACCAACAGTAAGATCACATTTTTTGTTGATTAATTCAATGTCAATGGAACCCTATTTGTCTGTTGTCACACGTCCTTATCATCGTTGGTTGTTAACCAAATTTAGATTCAATCAGGCACATTTTCTGTTGGGAAATTATGAAAATTGGTGTATGCCATGGGAAAATGCCCCATGTGAATGTGATAATTTTTCCGATCAGGATTTGACACATTTTATTTTTTTCTGTCCCTTCTTCTCTGAAGGTAGGGCAAAGTACATCAAGCCTCTCCTGAGGGAAATGGGGTTTCTACAGTTGAAGCCAGCATTGTTGTTCTTACAATTAATGGAAAATCATCGGGTGATGTTCGGTGTAGCCAATTTTTTGATTGCATCTATCCGTGCTAGACGGAAGAGATCCCACACGAGTTTAGATGGAGCTATTGTAAATGTTTGCCCTATACCCGGTAGTATGAATTAATTTCTCAGCTTTGCCCCTATTAACATATACTTTTGGAAAAAAAAGGAACATGAATTATTTCCTGCTAACAGTGTTATTCTTGTGTGCCAGGTCATTTTATATGTATTGTTAATGAATTTTAAAATGTACGGTATTTTTAAAGCTTTGTATGATGTTTTTATGTATTTTTATAGTATACTTTTATGATTTTTATTTAATCGAATAAAGTGAGTTTTGACTTTGACTTTGACACTATGAGGACATTCAGTAATATTAAAATCTCCTACCCATGTGATTGAGCTTTCACCATTTCCCTGTCTATCCACAATATCTAGCAGTAACATTGCCAATTCATTAATAATGTCTACTGGTTGCACAAAAAATAAATTTAAATTTAAATTTAAATTTACTACAACCACGTTTACCATGTGTTTCACTTAAAATTGCACAACTTTATAATACAGGCTTGACGTCATTTCCTTCACTATCAAATTCTTAATGGAGCATGAGACAAAAATGTCCAAACCCTCCTTGCCTCTCCCAGCTGACAAAGGAGTAGCTTGGGAACAATATGATTTATATCTGTTTATATTTATGGGGTCAACGGCCCAAGTTTCCTGACAACAAACAACATTATCGTTTTGAAAATATGCCTGCCAGTCTTCATTATTAGGTTTGTCCCGAAATCCCACAATGTTCCAAGAAAGAAAAAGAAGACCATGCACACACTCATCATTGATATTCACTCTATTAGAAGTGCGTACTAATAAAGGAGGGATATTAACAATCTCCTGTTGGGGGGTTTCCTTCATTTTGTAGGTTTGGTTCGGGCATCAATTGTTTTCTGAGAGCCCTAATAGTTGTTCAAATCTATTGGGGTGAGCAAAGTTTACTAAAGGGGGCTGAATTTGGTGGGGTCTGTTTATTCGATTACTCTGTCTAATAAAGGTATGGCTGGGTGGTGGTGGATAGAAGAACCCTAGCCACTAGCCCTTATTTTACAAGAATTAGGACAAACAGAATTCAATCGAGTCAGCAAAAAACCTACACACTCTAGGTCCATAAAACTTAATACAATACAATCTCCCTCAGCACATTTCATGGGGGAACCAGCCCAGTTTACTCTACGTGCCATGATTACTTTTTCAGTGACAGCTGAATTGCAATCTGCATTTCTCCCACACCAAAAGGCAGCTTTATTAATGAGACTTTGGCAAGACTCCTGTATTCCTTCAGCTGAAAGAGGATCTCCCACTGAAACCATTATTGATGGGATACATTCCGGAGGTAGGTGCAAAATATCAGAAACATCTAAGTACTAAGATATAGTATGAGCAGCAAGTTGCTGACAAAGAATGTTTGAAGTCCCGGGTGTAGGGGTGTCTGAAATGACCTGTGGAAAGCCCGACCAGATGGGAATCCCTTCAGCCTGTGTCCTTTGATTGCTAGAACACCTAACAGGACCAGAGACAAAACCATGTCCTTGAGAAAATTGTCCAACAACAGTAACCAAGTTCCCTCCATTCTTCAGAGGGAGAATTATTTGGCGTACTTGTTTGGCAATTTCCAATAAATATTAAGGGGCAGATTTACAAGCCCATTGCTCCACTTTTGCGTAATTTTTAACATGGGAAAAGTGGCACAAGGACCTTGTAAATCTGCCCCTAAATCTGTTATTCTATATTTTGCAAATGGGACACAATGGGTTTTAGGGCATCTACCAGGACATTTGTTATACTAGGATTGAGTTCCTCCAAAAAAGGGCTGCACCCTTTCACTGCCCAAATGAATTACTGGGGGGTAACCTGCTGCTCTGGACTTTGCATATGCTTTGTAGGAACTGGGTGTTGTTTCGAGGAAGAAATTATAGGCTCCATGCCTTTCCCCCCCCCATTGGTTTTTAAACTTCCTGCGATACCTATACTTTCCACAATGTCTTGAGAGTGGCTGGTAGGCTGATGGCGGGAAACAACCTTTACAACACAACTTTTACAACGCACTACCATTACAACAAAACTTTTACAACGCAAAATCTATTACAATGCATGCATTTACAACGCAGTCATTACAACGCACGACACTACAACGCACACTACTACAACGCATACCATTACAACGCAGTCATTACAACGCATACCATTACAACGCAAAACTTACCATCCAACACTTACCCTACTGTTGCACCTCCTGGAGTTAGAATAGTAATTTTAACCCCTACACTATCCAACACTTTCCCTACTGTTGCACCCCCTGGAGTTAGAATAGTAATTTTAACCCCTACACTATCAAACACTTACCTTATATGCAATGTGATGTAATGCATTGTAATGGTATGCGTTGTAAATATAGTATGCCTTGTAGTGGAATGCGTTGTAAAGGTAGTTTCTAAGAATTCGTTGTAATGGTATGCGTTGTAATGGTGTGCGTTGTAATGGATTTTGCGGTGTAAAAAATGCGTTGTAAAGGTATGCGTTGTAAAAGTGTGCGTTGTAACGTCATACATCCGCTGATGGCTGGTAGGATGGTTACAAAAAGCAGTAAGGGATAGTGGAGCAGCTAGAACAGCTGAGTATTTGAGTATATCACCTGCTGGACCTTCCACCTCCCGACGACAATCCTTGAGCCACAGCCGTGTGGAGAGGTGGGGGGAGGAGAGAGATAATCTGCATTCAACCAGTTCAATCTCTTTGTTTAGGGCTCCTAAAGCCCGCTGCAAACAACCATTCAGGATGCTATCAGTTGCAGAAGGTGTTGGATTTGTTTTACGTCTCCGCACCCCAACTGGTTTTATTTTCATCACAAAATATCTACCTGAACGGTGAAAATAGTGTATGCTGTAGACACCATGAAGTTTTCACAGTACCTCCGGAGACGCAGTCCCCTAATGTCCTACCAATGATGGAGCCAGGAGAGGGGGTCTGACCTGGGTCTGCCACGGACGGGTGCAGACAAGCCCGCCCTTGGCCCAGGCATGCCCACGTGCGTCCAGTGTTGGGGGAGTTCCACTGAGATTTTATGATGTTGGGAAGGCTTGCCCTGCCACCCGCACCACCAAGAATGCTGGGGATGGAGTCCAACCCCAGCTGACCAACAAGAGCTGCAATGAGGCCTTGGATGACCCTAGGAAGAGTGTCCCACACTGTGGGAGTACTACTGAGCCATTAGGGCATCTGGAATACAGACCCTGCCTCCCACACCGTCGTAAATGCTTGGGGCTGAGTACCACTCCAGCAGACCAACACGCGCTGCAACAGGGCATCAGACTGCCCTTGGAAGAGTGTTCCATGCCGTGGGAGTGCCACTGAGCCTTTACGGTGTTGGAAAGGCTGGCCCTGTCTTTCATGCCACCAGGAATGCTGGGGGATTGAGGCGCACCCCAACCAACAAACGTCAGCTGCAATGGGGACTGGGACAGCACAGCCCTAGGAAGAGTGTCCCAATTGTATCATAAATAACTGGAGAACCAGGGAATTGTGCCTAACGCTGATGTCAGGCCAACTAGTGGCCATTCAGGACACTTACTTCATCAAGGAGTGGTGTCCGTCCGTGTACCTACATTATTCTTCCCAGTCTGCTGAATGATATGCAGAGACCAAGGGAGACGCTGTTAAGCCGGCAGTGGGCGCCATATTGTGGTGTGATTATTCCCATGTAGTCCACCAACAATGGCATCCATCAATGTGAATATGGTGGCAAACTATTGTGAGTCAGTGCTCAACGTCAAGGGGGTCATGGGGGATGTAGTTTTGTAGTTAGCGCCCAGTGGAGGCGTGGGTTCTTTATTTCTGGGGTGTTATTGGTTACTGATGACATGGAGGAATTTTATTTGATGTCAAGCATTAGTACCCAGAGGAGGTCATGGTAACTGTACATGGTTACCAAGTGTACAATAAAAAATGCCCATTATAATTTTCGATGTGCTTTGAAGTTCATTGGTCATACAAAAATGGAAGGAAATTAAAGTTATAATCTAGACCCTTTGTAAGTGGTTACTCTTATATGCACCAAAATAAACCTTTTTATATTGCAGCATGGGGGTCTGAAGTGTTATTGAGTCCACCTTATGCAGCATGTGCTTTTCATGCTTGGTTACCACTTGGCAAGAGCTGTATCATGGAAAACCCCTACTTGACTTAAGAGTGGACAGGCAGTTTAAATGAGCAGAAGAATCCATAAAAATGAAAACAGTGAAAAAAATATGATGTGAAGAAAAAATTGAATTAATATGGTTTGGAAAGACAGACCTACAAAGGGACTTCAGAGAGTCGTTTAAGACACAGTTCTGTTCAGTTGACCCGACGGGATATCCTCATTATGGCGCTTCCTACATGTCCCCCATCTGTAAATCCAGTTTGCAATGGAGGAGCATGTTCATTGACCTTTAAATCAGGTCCAAAGCCAGTGAAGCTTGTGGTGTTAAACACGAGCTTCGTAATAGGAAATTTGCCTTGTTTAATCTTCTCTATTGAGGGAAATTTTGTCTGAGCAGAAGAAAATTGATCACAGACTGCCTTGCAAAGGGAGATGTATTGGGAGGTCTGGGAGATGTCTGAAAATGTGTGTGCATTCTGAGAGATAGCTCTTTAGAAGCTTGTGGGTTGCCAGCCAGCCCTCCGCACAGGCATCATATTTGTGGCTCCAACTCTGCTAACTTTTGTCTTTTAAGCATCAACTTCCAAAGCGCGAATTTGTTCTTGAAAAACAAAAAGAAATGTCAGTGTTCTCTCTCAACGTGAAAGTAACTGAAAGATGCCTCTTCCTGAGGCTGGCTTGCTTCACGTGAGATGGTTGTTCCAACCTAAATAACGTCAGTGTTGCCATATTGTCTTGTGGTAGATGTGGTTTCTGATGGCAGAGACAGCTGAGGTTCCACAGTTGGTAATTGTGGGCTTAGTTAATCTTTAAATGAGGCAGTCAAACTGTGAGGTAGACATGGCAGAGAACTCGCTGGTTTTTGGCAAAGACCTATAATCATAATACTGGTAAATCCTCATGTGTACCTGCGTTTGCCATTCCCCTATAGGAATCATTAGGAATTTTAAGAGCTCCTTCAAACACCAATACAGAATATTAGCAAAAATGTGTGTCTGAGCTCTGGTAAACGTAATTTAGCATGCAGAAAAGAGTAATTTTTACGATTGTGTTTCAATGTACTGAGAGCAATCTTTTTTCAGTGAAATGCATTTTACAAATTACAGCAGTGCAACATTCAATAAAACATTTAGGGCTCTGATTAAAAATGGTCCAACAAACATGTTAGTTATTTACCGGATATTTTCTTAGCATTACTTTCAGAAGCAGTACTTACACCAGTGAATTTTGCCTACCTCTGTAGTTTCTGCAATTTTACAATGGCAAATTTCGAGTTGTTTAACCGTATGAAATTTGCATGTGGATAGTTGTGGCGTGAGGTGGGTTGTAATCTGCACAACTCACAATTCCAATTCACAGGCCCCTTCAGAGCTTTATTTTGTGAAGTTAGTGTTTGATAGTAATATACAATATACTTTGCAAAGTATAGTAAGAATACATGCCACGAGCCAAGATTACAAATTTATTTAATGTTGAGCATTGGTCAAAGTTGTGCTAAATGTTGGCTTACCACTGGATATATTCAATAATACTGCGCTGGTCAGGTTAAATATGTAAGTGTAATTCTAAACACTCTAGCACTAATAAATGTATTTAATACTCTACCTGAAAGTGTGTCATCTTTTCCGGTTAGACTTCGATACGATAGTATGATCTGTATCCTAAACACAAAACATGCAGCGCCAATGGAAAGGAACACAATTGCAGACACAATTGCTACAATCATCCCAGTCGTAAATGCCTCTTTTGGAATATCCGTATTTTTTTCTGAAAAAGAAAAAAAATTCAATTTAAGGAACTCTTTCAAAAATAAAACATACATATCTCTCCTTTGCAGTGCTTCAATTTCAATGCTTGAGGATCTATTTTCCATCTAAAAAATGTACTGAATTGCCACATATTAACCCCTTCAACTCATAGATGCATTGAAACCCAAACAGCAATTTAAGTATTGTTTTTTTCACTGCAACGAGTCTTTTAATACTTTAATCAGAACTAAGAATGCGAACCAGACCTTTTGACTTTGGCAGCTGTTGTTTTATGGCCAGGGACTGCCAGAGGACCCCCCACCCTTCCGTTAACAAACATTAATAACAGGACATGAGAGGGATTTGTTTGGAAGGAGGGGGATCTTTCGACCCCCCCGGCCGTATTTATTAAAACATACAAAATAAATCAAAAAATTGAAATAAACAATATTTACACAATTACGCAGAAAACGTTTACAATTGATATATACAGATATCAGATGGCTAACCTTAACATACTTCTAGTACAAGGTATTTCCTATCCGAGACTAACATATCAATCTCATACAATATTTATTTTCTGCGTGCCTATTTGGGCCTACCGCAAGGTCAATAACTGGTGTCAGATCCTTACTAAATCACTCCCTCCTGAAGGAGTATGCATGTGCACAGGGCCCGTGTACCGGGACTGTACTTCTCCCCCTGGTTACCCCCATACGCCCGACTAACCACGCCCTTCCATCGAAGTGCGCATGCGCAGGGGGCCCGTTTACCGGGAGGGTACTTCTTCCCCGGTTACCCCCGTACACCCGATTAACCACGCCCTTCTGTCGAAGTGCACTTGCACAGAGGGCCCGCTTACCGTGAAGGTACTTCCGCCCCCGCTTACCCCCGTATGCACTATTAACTCCATTAAAGGGGGCCCTTGCATCTCTGCACCGTTTACTGGCGTAATTGTGCACGTGCGGGGTGGCCAACCAGCCTAGAGAAAGCGTGACTCTCCGCTCCCCCGCAACCATGTATCCAACAGGCTGTACCTGCCCCTGGAGTTCTAGGAGAGACCACTTGTCCCTCCCTTTGGGCGACCCCATTCGAGAATGTCGCCGCCCCCTAAGGACCTTAAATTAACTGCTCACCAATCATGACCTTACCGCCTGATCAAGGAATAGCAATAAATACGACGATTGATGACCTGAAAACTGGAGAAAGTTCTAAGGAACAAAACGTATTATTCAGACACTCTTGTCATCCATAAACACTTGTAACACAATTGTGAAACCTTCATAACACACAATACCAATCATCTGCTTCAGGGGATGGTGGGAGGGAAAATTAGTTACAGCCTCCTAGAGACTGGAAGGGCAGGCCGTGGAGCGCAGGAGTCAAAGAGGCCGACTCCCGTGCTGCACAGCCTTTTAACCCTTCGTCAGCCAGGCCGGATCTAACCGGCCTGGCCTTTGTTCCCTTTGTGACCCGTAAGTGAATCAATCACTTCCGGGTCATCAGGGGGCCCGGGGTGGTTGGGGGCCGGTGCGCCCCGCCATAACTGCGGCGGGGCCAATGTCGGCCCCGCCTTTCCTGTCTTTTCGTATGCATCATCATCATGCAATACACGTCCTTCATCTGTATCTTTCAAATCTGAGAGAAAATCCACAATTACACGCAGGGTGCTAGCTTCATTGTTCGTGTGATTTTAACTGTGGAACTATATCTTTGTACAATGCAGCTGTAAATAACCTAGTGTTTCGTGGCCGATCTAAGCTAAGTTCTAAGGAGCATATTTACGTAGCATTAAAGCAGTGCTGCTGTGCTGTGCTCCGAAGAAAGGGAAAGGACAGGAATGTCCCGTATTTAACTTAATACAATACATTTTTGTCCTTTCCTTGCTCTGGCACCAATGCAGGCACCCTTGCCCTGCGTTGTAAGGCTCACTGGCCTACACACACGTTTTGATCCCTCTACTTTGGCGTCACAGGCATATCAAGGTCACGCACCGGTCATATGCCGTGTTACCTCATGGGCTGACAGCGACTGTGATTAACCCTTTCTGCTCTTCTCAGACCCAATTTGCATTATTTGTATGCCGGGGGAAACAAGCCCAAATTGCTTACTATCATTGTGGGGCTCTGGTGAACGCGCACAGGGCCAAGTTGTATTATCTGCATGCGAGGTGAAACTAGCCCGCAGTGTTCATTATTTGCTCATATGGAGGGACCTCCTGGGCTCTGGTGAACGCACACAGATTCCTTGTGAGCTCTTCGCATACGGAGCTCGTTATTCGTAGAAACTGCCGGCCTATTATGTCCAGGCCTGCTGGTCTGTCTTCCATATATTTAGTTTGGCCATGGAATAGTCCATAGGACGAAACATGTGTTGGCTGCCAGTGTTTTTGTGCTTCATCAAGAAGAAGGAATTCAGAAAATAAAAAGAGAAGAGAACTTGGAACTGACTTTTTGTGGTTGCTAATATGGTTATTACCTCTTAAACAGTATGGACTGCCTTTTGTGTGCCTCAGCATTTGTGTATCCGTGCCTGCGTTGGAATCAGGATTGTTTTTGTGCAGGAAGGGATACCTTCCTGCACAAAACAATCCCCTGAGGCATTTTATTCACTGCTTTTCGTTCAAATCTCAAACAAGCATTGGCAACTACCATGGTTACTTTGAAAACTTTTATACATTTGTATTCTCCTACTCTGCCCAACTTTGGGCAACCACCTGCAATGGGGAGAGAGCCACAGGGGCTAATGAGACTTGACAGGACAGTTACCTTGCAAACGAATCAGTCTCCAGTCCAGTTCCTGAACCGCCACAGGCACCAATGCAGTGGTCCTGATGAAAGGAATACAGGATACTGACAATGCTTATGGATGCTGATCCGGTAATGGGGGTCTTCCTTGGGCCTCTCCTCGGTCCATGGTCATGATGGGGTGTCTTTGGCCACATGGGGTTGATGTCCATCGACAACCATTTAAGTTCAATCAAAAACCAGTTGTCACTGGCCTACTGGTCTACAGTTACAGCAAAACCAGTGGTCCCCTTTAACTGAGGCTAGTGTCTCTCTTGGGTGACCAAACTGCACTCCAACAACTCTCCCAGGTGCAGCAGATTCAAGTGCAATTTTGAGGGTCAGGACTTGGTCTCCCAGGATGCCCTTTGGCAATCAGCAATAGTCAGGCAATCCTGGCTTCCAACTAGCTAAGGCACAGTCCTTCAGCTTCAGGAGAAAGTCAGCCAACTGACACTTGGAGTCAATTCATCTGTCTGAGTGTGTGGAGCTCAGTAGTCCATGCAAGTTATGTGGCTGTCTAAGGGGTACATGGGCTTGGGTAAACAGGTTTGGCAAATGTTTCCCACTCTCTGTCCTTGATGCCAACCTGCCCATCAAGACATAAAGAACATCCCCTCTTTTTTTTTTGTTTTCTTTTTTTGTCCTCATTACCACCATGGTATCAAATGCCAGACCGAACAAGCCTTCTACCAGCTGTCTCAGAACATCCCCTCTTGTGTGTGTCCACCATTTGCCCTTCAAAGGCAGCTCCCTCTTTGAAGTCCACCTTTTGGGCTTCCACCCTGTTGCACTTTCCTGCAAGGGAGCAGTAACACCTCTTCCAAAGGCAGGGCCTTTTTTGCTTTTTCTTGAGAGTCATTCACACATCCCCATCAGGAGAGGATAAGGCTGTCTTGTGGCCAGCAACTGTAAATGATCACTGCAAAACCTTGAGAAACAGACTGGCAGCTTTCTAGAGCTGCCATTTACTTAATTATTACATGACATTCAACTTGAGCATCAAGATGAGTTTAATGCAACACTTATCTTGATACGTTGAAGTACCAACATTAGTAGTGCCATTCGAAAGTTAGCACAGCTGAGTGGTCAGGATTTAACCCTGTAATCTCCAAAGGAGCTACGAGTCTTTTTA
This sequence comes from Lissotriton helveticus, assembly GCF_964261635.1. Taxonomy (NCBI): domain Eukaryota; kingdom Metazoa; phylum Chordata; class Amphibia; order Caudata; family Salamandridae; genus Lissotriton; species Lissotriton helveticus. Next base: position 1,137,361,635 of record NC_136069.1, read on the forward strand.
CAGTAAAAATGACATTTTGGGGTATTTACTATCAGGACATGAAAAAACACTTGTCCCACTTTTTTACATACAGCACCCTGACTTAGGGCTCTCTAGGCATGCCATAGGGGTGACTTAAATATATTGAAAGGGAAGGGCTGGACTTTGTCATTACTTAAAATGGCAAAATTATGATAGCAGTTCAAAAACTGCTCTTCAAGTCAGCAATGCAAGACTGGGAGTTATGCTTTGCTTTTGATCACACTCATGGTGGCAAAATAAGTGCTTCAGTCCACGAGGGACACTTTCACTTACAGGCCCTGCATATCTCTAGTACAATATACTAAGGACATACTTTTAAGTTAACTTAGGAAAATTGTGGGTGAGCCAATCACACATACACATATTGAGGGTCAGAGCGCAGGCACTGAGGCCTGTTTGTTGGTAAAAAAAACAGCAACAACCCTGGGGGTGATTATTCAAAAAGTGACATTTCCTTATACACAGCCACACCTCTGGGTGGGCACTGGGAGTTCTGACCCGAGTAAGAAAGGTTTTGCCATGTTGGATTTAGGAAGGGGGGTAGCTCAAACAGGAAGTGCTACAAAAGTGGAAGTAGTCACGCCTGGAAACTTCTGCCCCTTTGGTTAGTGAGAGGCCGGGAGATTCCCCACCCAGAGGCTGGCACTAGGCAAAATGTGGCACCCCGTTTTCCCTCCTCATATCACTTTGGGACCTGTGAAAGGACAGAAGAGAACGGGATGTATTTCTGTGACCTGAGATGAGTCTTGAAAACTGGATCTGCTATCCCACTGGTTCCTAGGACAAAGAATTAGACTGCAAAGGTCGCAAGGCTGACCTCCTGTCTGGGTTACAGAGACAGAACACGCTTTAACAGGCCTTTTCCTTGTATTCCAGCTGACCAGATCCATTTGTTGGACATGTGTTGTTTTGATGACTTTACTCTATTTTTATAAATTGGTTTGGGATTTTTCTTGTATTGTGTTTTCACTATATTACTGTTTTCTTACTGCATAAATACTTAACACATTGCCTCTAAGTTATGCCTGAATGTTTTTGTGCCAAGCTAGCTGAGGATGAAACACAGGTTTATTTAGTGACTTTTAGAGTGCACCCTGTTAAGGATTGTGGTTATTATTTAAGGTGGGTTCTCATCCTTCTCCACTAATACGCCAATTTCTTACACCTATTGTTTAGAGAGTGTCGAGAAGTCACCTCCACCCTTTGGGTGGTGAAAACAATAAATGTGGCTCCCCAAAGCACTTTGCTCAGAAAAATTCGGGACCTGTGGAAGATCAGAAGAAGGCTGGGCCCTGCTTGCTGTGCCCCGAGAGTAGCCCTGAAGGACCAGACACACGCTATCTAGAACCCAGGAAAGCAAGGTAGAATTCTAGGGTCATTTGGATGACTTCCTCTGTGGCCACAGGGGTACAATAAGCAGCAGTATTCTTTTTATCCTAAAGTGACCAGTTGACCAATACAAATTGGAAATAGACTGGACCATGCTGGTGGCCTCTGCTGGAGAGAGTTCTGGTCTCTAAGCATTGTCATTCAGGTCTTGGGAACTGGTCCACCGTCGATTTTTTGTGATCTTCCTGCCTGCCATCTTGCACATCTGCATGCCTGATTTAGAGGTTGGCAGGTTGTGGGAAAATAGACAGCTCTGCCGAGACTCCTGCTCCCAAGATGACAGCGGCAGAGCCAGAAGCAGCTTGATTTGGGAGTCCCACCCACCTTTCCGCCATCCAGTCAATCAAGGTTTTTCTGGCTAGGTCATTGCCATGCATGAGTCAGCGGAATCGAAGGAAAGTTGTGAAAAGTCAAGTTTTTTCGGGGCGGGCAACTTTGGAATCTGTCTTGTAGGCCACTGTCCAGATCATAATACCATAAATTGCCCTCACAGACCATCATATTTTTATCATTAGACATAGTTCATATACATTCCATTAAACAACAAGCATGCAACAGTGAAAACTCAAATCATCTCACTGCTATTTTATTTTATCAAAATATTTCATATTCTTTTTTCATCTCATTTTTTATATATTTTTATACTTTGCCAAAAAACTTCGTTTTTATAAATTGTTGTTTATCATATTTTCTTATAAAAACACAGTAATGTATTTTTCTGGACTTGTCAATTCACAAGTACATTTCTTTTATAACAGTGATTATTCACTATCCAAAAAATAAGGAACAAATTCTAATAAAAAAGTCTATAAACAAATTCCCCTGGTTAAGAATAAATACATACAATCATACTACAATCACACCCGTTCAAACAATCTCATCCCAACTACACTCATACAATATCTGTACACAGTTGAGTAATTTCTGGCAAGAGGGTGCTCCTGCCAGCATTGGAGTCTCAATGTGGAACACGAGACTCAGCACTAGATCGACGCGCGTTTCGGTGGGTAATAGATGTACAGGCTACCTTCCTCAGGACCTTTCCAGATATCTAGCAATCAATTCCCAGGGGACATTGTGCCACAGAGGCAGTACATGTGCAGCTTAATACTGTAAATCCAGACAGTATCGATCAACTTAACATGAGTCTCATCAGACCTCCAAGGATAGTTTATCAAAATCCCAAACACTTGTTTTTGTGTATGGACATCGTCATGTCAGAATTTCAGCAGGTAGGCTGATATATACATTTTAGGTCGCAGATATGAATCCTTTCCAATTCGGAATGTTTTTTGCTGTCTTCCTTTCAATCCAAAAAGTTTTATGTTGATACCTTCTCATTCCTTTAAGTGCACTGCTGTGTCGGCCGCCCCATGACACCACAATAAAAAAAATGTACCACTGTCCAGATCATTCCTGTGCTGCTGCTCCCTGGCCGCAATGATCAGTGATTCCGTTGTGGCCGGGATCAAATGTAGGCTTCCGTGTCACTTACCCTATGCAGTTTATGGTAACATGTTATTTTGTCCTGTGTGATTTAACATGCAACAAAATGGACAGTACACATTACCTGCATATACATTACAACACATACACAACATATACATGTGTTTTACGATAATAATGTGTATTCTCACCTGTCTTAACACCAGCTGGATCTCACTGTGTCATTACGGCTGACAGGAGACTGCCAGCACAGGTTTTACATCTAAATTGGCTCGTAAGAAACCCACTAGCCCGACGGGCAGCAAAGTACTGTCTGTCAGATAGCAGAGCAGACCACAGCTGCGGCGGAAACTGGTTATAGCTGTAATATCTAAATACGACAGTCAGACCACTGTGGGGTTGATGGAGTACTTGGGACCGCTGTGGTGGTGGGATGGTGGTAAAACCACCAAGATATAAATCATGCCCTTAGTTAGAAGCCAAAACTGTCTGGGTATAGTCAACACGCTCTCCATTGAGGCAAGACTGAAATCATACCTAGCCACTTCCATAGATTATCATTGCTGCTTAGCCCTTTTTGGTGCTATTTTTGCACACAACTTTTAAAAATTCATATCTTCAGTTCCTCTAATTGGATATTTGTTATTTTGGTGTAATTTTGTTCATTGCACTTTATTTTCCTAATTCAGTTTGGTATTTTCTATTGTTTGGTATTTCTACTTTATTACTGTTTTCGTACTGCATAATTACAATGCTCCCAGTTAAGCCTGTCTTTTCCATAGCTATAAGGGCATTGGGCTCAAGGAAATTTAGGGCCTGATTATGGGTTTGACGACCACCAGTTCCATGGTGATGGTGCGCCAACCATGACCACTGTTTTATGACTTTGGTGGCCTGACTGCCATAGGATCGGTGCTGCTGCTAGGGATTCACAATCCCTGGCAGTCTTGCAGTGGTCTGAGCCCACAATATGCTAGCAGTGCAACTGCTGCACAGCCAAGCATGAGTTTCCTCGCTGCCTAGTGAACCCGCTATGAAAGGTTGGTGGTGAGATAATTAAGGGGCCCTACAGGGCCCCTTGGTGCCTCAGTGCAGAGGGATGCATGAAGGGGGCACATGGTGCACACCCTGTCTTTCTGCATCCCCAGTTCTTTACAGTCCATGCCGTGCTGGAAAGCGCGGTGGCAGTCCCATGGCACTGCCTTTCCAAGACTCTCCTATGAGCCTTTGAAAGGGAGTGCCATGGGCCATCTGCCGCAGGACCATCACCCAGATTTCAACTTGTAATCAGAGGGCAGCTAGCAGTGGAGTTTGCCGCCCCACTCCCTCACTGCCAAACTTATAACCAGACCCTTGGTGCAATGTTTATTACCAATGCTGATTAAAGGGTCATGACATAAGAGGTGCAAAGAATCAGCATACTGGAGGTTTGGGTTGATGCATATGCAGTGGCGGCTCCTCCTCTGAGGCGGAGGAGCGTCGCCCCGCTGCTTCAGCTGCAAGCTGAATAAAAAAATTAAAATGATAATAATGTGTGTTATTATCATTTAGTTCTTTATATTCAACTTGCAGCTGAAAACAGGCGGGCAGGATTGGGCTTCCGGCGACACAGGGGGAGGAGTGATGGTAGCACCTAAAGTGCCATGACGCTTTGGTTGGCCATCTCAGCCGGCCAAAGCGTCATGCACACTCTGCATGTTCTACACATAAGCTGTATTTCATCCTAGATAGAGTACATGTGCAGGCTGCCAGCCCCTGTCTGAGCACTGAACCATGGCGCTCGGACCAATCACAATGTTACTAAGGCAGTGTTGTGATTGGTTAGGGAGGACGGAGAAAGAAGAGACAGCTGTAGGAGGTAAAGAGGTGAGTGCTATTTTTTTATTATTCCCCCCTCCTACCTTCCCTCTCCCCAGCCACACCACCCATGGTCCGTAGCAGCGGCTCCTGTGCATATACATGATGTAAGAAGGCCGTACCTTTCTTTCTCAGTATGAATGTTCTATTCCGTTTTGCCAAAACGCTCAGCAAAACACAGGTGTAATTGTTCTCCAAATCCTCCTCTTTAACAAGCTCAAAGTGTAGTTCAGTTGTTATGTACTTTTTTCCTTCTGAAATGCTGCAATATAAAATCATTAACATTTTTATAATACGTCTGCTTTGTCTTTCAAAACGAAACCCTGCCAAATATACTCTTCTTTTCAATATTCATTTGTAAATGATAAAATGATCAAGCAGTTTTATTTAGAGAAGGGTATGCTCATATACAATCATCATTTATTTATTTTTATTTATTTATTTATTTATTTTGAAAGTTTTATATAGCGCGGACAAGATCTTTGCAGATATCAGAGCGCTTTACACAGAAGGGGTACATGAGGGAACATAGTCAAAACAATTAAATCAGAGGAGCATACAGTACAAATAAGTGTAAATTATTTCTTACATAACAGGCAATTATAGGTGTCTCTAATATAAAACCAATAGTTCCACTCAACACTACTTCCTTATATACCGGATGCATTCTTTAAGTCAACACTTTATACATTATCATTCAGGTATTTATAACTTTGAATTCAATATTATCACACATACACAATATTATACACACTCGCACACACAGACATACACACGCATTCAGACACACATACACACTCCTTGTGTATGGGTTGTGGTCCTGTACATACTTTAGAATTTTACATTTCGGTACCTTTTTAGTTTTAGTTTGTAACCATAACTGCACTTGAATAGTGTCTTTATCCACTGCATTTCTGACTTTTCGTTCAGCATATGTTGAGGTATTAACCAAAATTAACCATGACCTCACTTTAACCTTTGTTTTTCAGTGAATCTTTCCAGCAGAACCCTTCTGCCAACCCCCTGGCAGCTGATGGCCATGCATAGTGCAGTTGGCCAAGCACTGTTACAGTGCATCTGAGATCCCGAAAATGTTTGTTGGACTCAGGAAGGGTCTAGGACACTCAGTAATTTTTAGAAAACAATCACAATCACTGGATGATGTCATAAGTGATTTCATTTGAGATGTCATCAGTGATGTAATGAGTAATGTTACTGACCATATCATGAGTGATGTAATATGTGAGTCATAAGTAGTGATTTGCGGAGGCGTGAGTTGTAGTTAGATCAGGTAAAAATAACTACTGAATTTCTCTGGTTGTGTATGAGTGAAATGTCAGCCTAACTATAATGTCCCCGTAACTTTTGGTTTTTCCAGTGAATTTCTAAGGTTTTTTGAAATGCAAATTCCTAACTATTGTGTACCTGTCAGCTCTGGGTTTTTAAGTGAATTTCAGCGACCACCACATCAAAAATGTATAATTGCAAAATGGATTATAAGCAACACACTAAACACATTACTATCTAAATGAATCTAAAATATCATGTATAACCTCCTTAATATCTCTATAAACAGTGTATAACTCTTTCAGTGGAAAGTCCCTCATTCACTGTATAAGTATTTGAGTGGATCTGTGAGACGGTGAATCAGTCTATCAATGGATCTGTAATGAACTGCGTGACTGTCTCAGTGCATATATGAGTGGGTGCATCAGTGTCTTAATTGTTCGGTGATTGGTCTCTCAGTCAATCTGTGAGTTGGTGCATGAGTGCCTTTGTGCATTTGTAAGTATATGGCTGTCTGACTGGACCGGTGACTCGATACATAAGTGTCTAAGTAGGTGTCTGAGAGGGTGAGTGAGTAGGTGCATGACTGTCTGAGTGGGTCTGTGAGTGAGTTCATGAGCCTCTCAGTGGGTCAGTGACTGGGAGTGTGAGTGTCTGATTGGTTCTGTGAATGGGTGCATGAGTCTCTGAGTGGGATTGTGAGTGGGTGTTCCAGTGTGTGAATGTATGAGTGACTGGGTGCATAAGTCACTGAGTGGGTTTGTGAGTGGGTGTGTGAGTGTCTCAATGGGTCTGTGAGTGAGAGCATAAGTCTCTGAGTGGGTGCCTGAGTGGAATCGTGACTGGATCCGTGACTTGGAGGGTGATGGTCTGGGAGGGTCTGTGAGTTGATGTGTGAGTCCGAGTAGGTGTATGAGTGAGTGCATATATCTGAGTGAGTTTGTGAGTGGGTGTGTGAGTCTCTGAGTGTAGGAGTGAGTATATGAGTGACTGAGTGCAGAAGTCTTTAAGAAGGGTGTGTGAGTGGCTGTATGTGTGTGAATGAGTGGATCTATGATTGGGTGTATGAGTGTCCCAGTGGATCTGTCATTGGGTGTCTCAGTGGATCTGAGAGTAGATACATGAGTTTGAGTGGGCCTGTAAGGGGGTGTGTGAGTCTCTGAGTGGGTATGTGAGTGGGTACATGAGTGCCCAGGTGGGTCTGTGAGTGCATCTAACAGTCTCTAAGTATGTATGAGACTGTTCGCATGAGTCTATAAGTGGGTTTTTAAGTAGGTGCGTGAGTCATTGAGTGGGTCTGTACATGGGTACATCACTCTCCAAGTGGGTCTCTAAGTGGATGAATGAGTACCTGAATGGGTATATGAGTGGGTGCATAAGTATCCGACTGGATATGTGACTGGATGTATAACTGTGTGAGTGGGTATGTGAATGTGTGTAAAAGTGTCTGAGTGAGATTGAGAGTGTGTACATGAGCCTGTGACAGTGACTGGAGAGTGTGTACAAATATATATATATTTTGTTTTATATTATTTTATAAACTCGACCCCGGAGGCGTCCAGGGAGGTGTGACTTGCATGGATCCCCCAACGTTTTCTTACCCAGAATACCTTGCAAACCTAAAAAAAAATCTAAATCTTCTTACATTTCTGTGCGGTAAAGTTGTGGAATCACCAGGCTGACTCAAATTTCATACTACACAGTGATCCCCCAGGTTTCCCTAGATGGCCGCCAAAACAGGTACCTAAAATGCAGTTGCCCCTTTGCAAAACCAGATTGTTTTGCGATAGCTGGGGGTCTCTGAGTTTTTGGTCCAAAGCAAGGTGGCCATCTAAATATGGAAGAGGATTTGTATACTCATCTAGGTTAATAGAATGCAGTTTAAAATCTGAAGTGAGGTGATATGTAAATAGACTTGTGGAACTACTGGATTGTTTTTACAATGACTGTTTGCCCACTTGGGCAGAATTGAAAAAATCAAAGCGCGTATGCCCACCGGGGCTGTATTAATTTAGGGTGAAAAAAACCACATTCCTGCATTATGAAATTTCAATAGAGGGCTGTCAGATTATATATATAATGAAATATTGCTTATTGTTTAAAGTCTAATTTTGTCTACAGCGCGAAGCAATTTTTTCTCTGTTTTATGATATTTGAATATATATATATATATCGAATAAAAGAACACCCAAAGACGTAATGGACAATCATCCGGCACTCCACGGTAGGGGTTTAAAAAACACTCCGTTTATTATGTCTTGACGATATACATCAACGCGTTTCGGAAGTCATGCTTCCTTGTTCACGATGCCGAGCCATCATTTTTTTCAGATTAAAATACAAAACACAGTGGTAGTAAACATCAATAAGGGACATAGTATTTCACCACTAAGCCTTTGTTTCATACAATGTGGCGGCCATCTTTAAATGTGTTACTGTCAGTATTCACAAGTATATCTCATTGAGGCTCACTCTCTACTGGTTCTCAACTCTCAAATGTTTGATTTTGAATGCATGGAATTATATATTGGGAAAAACAATTCCTCATTTTTATACATTTATAACAAAACCCAAGTTACTTCACAATTGTAAATTATACAATGGAAAAGTTTGAAAGCGCAAGTGCATTGAGAAATTTGGTCATATCAGCTTTAGGATATCTTTTTTAGCTGGTTTTTGTAAGTGCAATTGCTAGTGCCTATATCTATTTGATGCCAGTTCAAACAAATTCAAAAGTGCCAGTGCAATAGTACAAAATGGATTGTACAGTCATTATTCCGCTAACTCCAAGTTTGTGCACTATGAAGTATAACCGTCCATGGATATAATATCTCATGACCTATGTACAATTAAGAAACAGATCATTCTATATACCCAATCAAAAGTCAGTTTACAAAAATCTTATTACAATTTAACTCCTAAAGTGCAAATTTTTGTCCGGCACCTTTAAAGTGCTTGTGCTTGTGTAAACAATGGTAACTTTTCAATGTAAACATATCAATCCCCTTAATGTAAACAAAACTTCAATACAGTACCATGATATAGAAATAACGTGCAAATGTATATGTAACAAGATGGAATTTCTCTATGTAAACATTTCACTCTTCTCAATTTCTAAAATCCTTATAATACAGTACAATAATCTCTTAAAGTGCTAATGCATAAATATTCCTAAATCAAATGAACTAGTCTTCCCAACTGAATGGCATGAGTTCTCTCACTTCATATGACAAAATACTACCACTGTAAAAAATAGTTTAAAAACAATCAATCCATGGTTTTCAGTGCAGATTCTCTTATTCTAACTTTTCATCAAAAACATCAAGACAGACAAGTATAAAGGTCCTCATCTACGTTGAGCCCATATGGTTCATTACAGTTAAACTCTAGAATAAAATATGTTTCTAGTTTCTGGAGTTCTCTTTCTCTGTCCCCCCCCTCTCTTTTTCTTGGGGACTTCTGCTATACATGTATACTGCAGGCTCACCGGGTTACTTTGGTGATGGGATCCAAAGTGTCTAGCAATGGTATATGTTCTGTCTTGATTAACAATCGCTCGCCTGTGTTGAAGGATTCGTTGGTGCACAGGCAGAGTGGTGCCTCCTATATATATTTTTGGACAAGAGCACTGTAGCAAATAAACAACAAAACTACTTTTACGAGTCAAAAAGCTTCTAATGGTTACAGTTTTGTTAAAAAAAAATCTAAAATCTGTACGGTTCATGCCATGTTGGCAAGCCTTACATTTAGTATACTTTTTAAAACCATGTTTCTGTTGTAGCCAATTCGAGAGGCCCTTCTTTTTTTTCAGGAAATGCACTTTTAACAATCAGGTCTTTAAGAGATTTAGATCTTTATATGTAACTTCTGGCTTTCTTTTTACTCTAGTACCCAATACCGGATCGCTTTTCACAAGATGCCAGTGCTTGTTCAGGATAGATCTAATTTCCCTGTGCTTTACATTGAAGGTGGTTATAAATCTAGGGTTGTCATGGTTCACCAGATATTTACTCTGTTCCTGTTGTTGTTTAGTTCTAGAAGGTTCAAATAGAATCTTTTATCTCTCCAGATTTCTAGCTTTGGTTGATGCCCCTTTCAATATATCTCAATGGTATCCCCGTAGGATGAATCGCTGAGTCATTTCTTTTTCTATCCTGTCATATTCTTCATCACTGCTGCAAGTTATCCTAGCTCTATAGTATTCTCCAAATGGAATACTCCTAATAGGCGCAGCAGGATGAGCACTGTCTGCATGGAGAACTGAATTTCCAGCAGTGGCCTTCCGGAATATGGTTGCCTCTAACTTACCATCAAGGGGTTTAATCCGGATAAATCCAGGAAGTCTATTGTGGTTTTACTGTAATGACCTACATATTCTAAATGTAAAGAATTTTGATTAAGGTCATTGATAAACAGCTCGATGTCTGTCTCCGTGCCCTGCCACAGCACGAAGACATCATCAATGAACCGAACGCACAACAGGACATGTTCAGTCCACTGGTTCAGGGGACCGCCTCCGAGCACCCATTCCTCCCACCAGCCAATATGTAAGTTGGCATACCTTGGGGCATATATATATATAAAGATACATATTCACTGACAAAACCATAGGTTTCAGGGGCGTTATAGTTAGCTGGACATGTCACTCATACAAAACCATTGAAATTCATTGAAGTTCAGCTAACTATAACTCGCGCACTGCTAATGATGTCCCATATTACATCACTCATGACATGGTCAGTGACATCACTCATGACATCACTGATGACATCTCAAATGACATCCCTGATGACATTACTGATGACATCATCCAGTGAATGTGTGTCTTTCGGAAAATTAAATATTTTTTATATATGTATATCTCAAGGTCGATGGAAGAATACATGGGTAAATAAGTGTCTAAATCAATGTTTTTTGTAAAATTGATTGTATAACTGACTGATTATGTGTATCTTAGTGAATACATGGGTTAGCGAGTCATGTTTAAATATGTAAATATCTGTATCAGTTGCTCACTTTGTGTATAAGTGGCTGCATTGGTTGGTGATTAGCTACACGAGTGTCTATTTGGGTTATTAGTTGGTTTTCTGAGTATCAGTCTGAATGTCTGAGTGTCTGTATGGTTCGGCGGGGGGTATTACTTAGCGCATAGGTGCATGAATGAGTGACTCACTGTTTGTATGTGTTGTAGACAGCATGACTGCAGGACTGTATGGGTGGATGAGTGTGTGTATGAGTGTGTTAGCGAGTGAATGACTGTCTCACTAGTGTCTTTATGAGCAACTACATGTGCTTTAAACTAGTATATGTGAGTATTGGTGTGTATAAGTGAGTATATGTGAGAGTGAGAGATTGGAAGAGTTCCTGTATAAATAAGTATGTATTTCTATAAGTGATTGTTTATGAGAGTAAGTATGTGTGCGTTTGTGTAGAAGTAAGTGTAGTGGTGTGTATATAACTGTATATGCAAGTAAATGGATGTTTGATTCTTTATTAGCATGAGTGACTATGTGTGTGAGTAACTCTATGAATGAGTGGCGGTGTGTAACAGGATGTATAGGTGTATGAGTACATATGATGAGTGAGTACATGTATGAGTGACTATATAGGACTGTTGGTGAATGAGTGGATGTGTATGTAGATCTTTGAATTACTGAACAGGTTGTTGTAACTGGTATTGGTATGTCCATTTTTTTGAAAATGTTAGTTTCTATTTTTGAATGTGTGTATCAAAGGTTATATTAGAGTGTCCCTGCTTTTACCAAACGGGCTGCTCTACGGTCAGATCGTCCTTCCTGCTGTTTATTCCTGGAACCCTGAACCCACGCCTCCCGGCCCCCGCTTCGCGGGCGCCGCTCGTGAGCCTGTGACTCACCAGCTGCGGGGATCTGCTTAACCGCCGGCGCAGGGAGTGAAGCCGTTTTCCATCAAGGCTCGTTGGGGGACTGCGAGGACCAGCGGGCAGTGCGCTAACCTGCCACAGCTGGTCCTCTTCCCGCCGACTCCTCCCTGGCCCTTGAAAACTGAGGCTGGACTTGGACTCTGTGTGTCCCTGCTTTTACCAAACGGGCTGCTCTACGGTCAGATCGTCCTTACTGCTGTTTATTCCTGGAACCCTGAACCCACGCCTCCCCGCCCCCGCTTCGCGGGCGCCGCTCGTGAGCCTGTGACTCACCAGCTGCGGGGATCTGCTTAACCGCCGGCGCAGGGAGTGAAGCCGTTTTCCATCAAGGCTCGTTGGGGGACTGCGAGGACCAGCGGGCAGTGCGCTAACCTGCCACAGCTGGTCCTCTTCCCGCCGACTCCTCCCTGGCCCTTGAAAACTGAGGCTGGACTTGGACTCTGTGTGTCCCTGCTTTTACCAAACGGGCTGCTCTACGGTCAGATCGTCCTTCCTGCTGTTTATTCCTGGAACCCTGAACCCACGCCTCCCGGCCCCCGCTTCGCGGGCGCCGCTCGTGAGCCTGTGACTCACCAGCTGCGGGGATCTGCTTAACCGCCGGCGCAGGGAGTGAAGCCGTTTTCCATCAAGGCTCGTTGGGGGACTGCGAGGACCAGCGGGCAGTGCGCTAACCTGCCACAGCTGGTCCTCTTCCCGCCGACTCCTCCCTGGCCCTTGAAAACTGAGGCTGGACATGGACTCTGTGTGTCCCTGCTTTTACCAAACGGGCTGCTCTATGGTCAGATTGTCCTTCCTGCTGTTTATTCCTGGAACCCTGAACCCACGCCTCCCGGCCCCCGCTTCGCGGACGCCGCTCGTGAGCCTGTGACTCACCAGCTGCGGGGATCTGCTTAACCGCCGGCGCAGGGAGTGAAGCCGTTTTCCATCAAGGCTCGTTGGGGGACTGCGAGGACCAGCGGGCAGTGCGCTAGCCTGCCACAGCTGGTCCTCTTCCCGCCGACTCCTCCCTGGCCCTTGAAAACTGAGGCTGGACTTGGACTCTGTGTGTCCCTGCTTTTACCAAACGGGCTGCTCTACGGTCAGATCGTCCTTCCTGCTGTTTATTCCTGGAACCCTGAACCCACGCCTCCCGGCCCCCGCTTCGCGGGCGCCGCTCGTGAGCCTGTGACTCACCAGCTGCGGGGATCTGCTTAACCGCCGGCGCAGGGAGTGAAGCCGTTTTCCATCAAGGCTCGTTGGGGGACTGCGAGGACCAGCGGGCAGTGCGCTAACCTGCCACAGCTGGTCCTCTTCCCGCCGACTCCTCCCTGGCCCTTGAAAACTGAGGCTGGACTTGGACTCTGTGTGTCCCTGCTTTTACCAAACGGGCTGCTCTAAGGTCAGATCGTCCTCCCTGCTGTTTATTCCTGGAACCCTGAACCCACGCCTCCCGGCCCCCGCTTCGCGGGCGCCGCTCGTGAGCCTGTGACTCACCAGCTGCGGGGATCTGCTTAACCGCCGGCGCAGGGAGTGAAGCCGTTTTCCATCAAGGCTCGTTGGGGGACTGCGAGGACCAGCGGGCAGTGCGCTAACCTGCCACAGCTGGTCCTCTTCCCGCCGACTCCTCCCTGGCCCTTGAAAACTGAGGCTGGACTTGGACTCTGTGTGTCCCTGCTTTTACCAAACGGGCTGCTCTACGGTCAGATCGTCCTTCCTGCTGTTTATTCCTGGAACCCTGAACCCACGCCTCCCGGCCCCCACTTCGCGGGCGCCGCTCGTGAGCCTGTGACTCACCAGCTGCGGGGATCTGCTTAACCGCCGGCGCAGGGAGTGAAGCCGTTTTCCATCAAGGCTCGTTGGGGGACTGCGAGGACCAGCGGGCAGTGCGCTAACCTGCCACAGCTGGTCCTCTTCCCGCCGACTCCTCCCTGGCCCTTGTAACTAGGGGCGTAGCTACTCCTCAAGGACTACATAACTGGATAACCACCACCGGCCCGCGGGACGCGTGCGGACGCGCTCGGGCGAAGCCCGGGCAAAGAGCGGGCCGTTTGAGGCCGTTCGAGGACCGGAGAGACTGGACTGGACCTCATCCCCTTGGTTCTTCATCCTTCTAGTAAGCATTGTTTTCATTTAAATCTTTCCCGTGCTTAGTAAGCCACTAACTATTCTAGCAGTATGTGCACACGGGCTACTCGGAGTAAAGCCGCCAAGGGTGGGAAGCTGGCTAATGGAACTCTGGATGACTTCATCACCAGAACAAACACAGCCATCGACCACGAAATTTCAAAAATGCAAAAACGTGTATCTTTGGACCTTGAAGCTGCTAGAAGACTGTCCCAAACTTTCGCTACGTCAAAGAAATCCTCCTTAGGCCACATAGCATCAGCTAAGAGTCCTGAACACCAACCTAATCCCAGTCTAATAACAACCTATGCAGAGGTCCACCAAACTCCTTCCCTATCACCAAGTCTCACTTTGACCCCCAGCTCCCCTAAACTACGAAATATTATTCTTTCTCCTGTGCATGCTAGTATCCCGGGTGATGATACTGACATAGACACAGCCCCTATTTAGATTTCCCATAGCACTATTGAGGAGTGCGATAATTCCCAGGGTCTCCACCAAAAGAGTCCTGTTCACAAAAGCAAACGCCATGCAACGTCTGCTTTCTCGCGGGAGAAGGCCAAAATTGCTAGGGTACATTGCCCATCTAACGATAATCCATCCAACCAGGGGGTAGCTTCAATTTCTGTTGTCCAAGACTTGGTCCTCCCAAGCGTTGCTGAGATCTGCTCAAGCTTGTTCCCAACTGATATTGCCACCTCACAGGTGAATACTGGGGGGGAATCTAGTGTAGATGGGGGAAGTGATGTGGAGTTCTTAGAAACAGTTTGGAACTCATTAAAAAAACTCCTTACCCCGCTAGACCTCAGACTCACCCGCATTGAAAACCACCTTTTAGAGATGGAAAAAAGTATCATAAATCTGGCAAGCCTTAGTCTGCAAAGCGCTAAATGGCCTTCAACACCCGAAATGGATACACCCATCAATATTCCAGTTGTATTGCCCTCTAGCAAGCCATCACCTAAACCACGCACCAAAGGCTTTGATCTCAAATCCACCAATCCCACTGTCAAGTCACCGCCATAGTCCCTACAACAGCCAACTAAATCCACTAAAGAGGCTGTTGCCCACAGGGTGAACACAACTAACTATAATCGGTCTACCAAGCAGGGTCAACGGAATGCTGAAAATTTTCGCGGGGGGTATATAGACCTACCCCCTGATGCGAGGCCCTTTGTGATAGTATTAACGGGCGTTCCCGTACTGGGGAGTTCCATCCAAGAAACCTACGGGTCCCTTAAAAACAAGGTTATCCATTGGTTGAACACCAATAGGCAGCTTCCAAGGCACCTGAGAAGCAAAGTCCTAATGGTGCGCAGAGTTCCCTGGATAGGACCATCACGTAAATCTATCGAAGGCGACTGTATTGTGGTCTCTTTTGAAGATCCACAGACAGCTCAACATATTTGTTCTTGGAACATCGGAGAGGATAATTCTTCTATTGCTGCAAGACCCTTAACTTTCTTTTACCCCCGCGCCCTGCCCAAAATCATGTCAGTGAGTGGTCATATCCCCGTTACCCGGCCCGAGGATGGGTGAGTGGGGATTGGCATTATTCCAACAGCAGGTGTCAGGGAATAACAATCGCAAACAGATTTGACTGTCTAGACGAGGTAGACTGACTCTCTCTGCCTCCCCCTATAGCCCATGACGCCAAGACTAAATTATCACCAGATGCTCTGGTTTTACCAATTCCTGAGAGCAGTATAGTTGTGTGTAGCCCTGTTCTGTGCGAATCAGCAATACCTGATGGATCATTGCCCACCACTCCAATTCTCCACCTCCCTATCTGTTATCCATCTGACCACTCTAACCTATATGCAGAAGCTGACACGGGGCTTATGAATAATGCTACCCAGGAAGTAGCTCAGCAAATAATTATCTCGCCCCAGTTTAACTCTTCATCATGGCCTCACCCACTCCCACTCACCCAAATTCATTGTGATAGGGCAGTTCCTGTATTGGCTTCCATGGAAGACAAACTTATAGCTGGTACAGGGTCATATCCTAAACTGGATAATCTTATAGCGGATGTTATGTCACCACCTGCTGATAGGAATCTTGAGCCTAATCTCCTAGTAACTGATCCACCTTCGGGATCGAGGGCTACTGGGAACACTGTTCCGGGTACTGCGCTCCGGATCCTGAGTTGGAATGTAGCAGGCCTTGCAGGAAATCTTAATATCCCCGACTGGAACCTCGCTGTTGAATCTTTTGGGATCTGTTTAATGCAGGAAACTTGGTGCGTTGAACCTTGTCATAAGGTGGGTTATACCACATACTTTGTCCCTGCTCTTCATTCATCCGGATCCTAAGGGCGCCCCTCAGGCGGCCTCTTAATCTGGGTTAGAATTTCCTTGGGCCTTTCCATCAGGCACCTACCCACAAAGTCCCCTGATCTACTGAGACTATTAGTTAAAGGTCAGGGGGGGGAATATGGAAATATTTAATGTCTATCTAAGGGGGGCAAGGGGTGGTGTATCCATGTTGTCACAGACAGGCCTAGAAGAGGAACTTGGAACTTGTAATGCCAATTCTCTTGTCCTACTAGCAGGGGATTTTAATTGCTCTTTTGAGCCTCTCTCTAGCAAGGACATTCTAGACACTTGGGAGGATGACACTAGGGGCCAGATGTAGGTAGGCATTTACCGGTCGGTAACGGCCGAATTCGGCCGTTACCGACCGGTAAATGCAATTTGAGATGTAGGGCCCTGTATTTTACAGACTCTGTAAATTTACCGATAGGTAAATTTACCGATAGGTAAATTTACCGAATATGTAAAATACCGAGTCGGTATTTTTACGGATTCCGGAAAATTGATATGTAGGTGGGACTCTTCTGAGTCCCACAAGCATTAAAAAATCGGTATTTTACCATCAAATACTATTTGATGGTAAAATACCGATTCTGGTGTGCATGCACATGTGTGCATGCACACCTATGCCATATGACAGGCAGACCTGCCCTTAGGGCAGGTATGCCTGCCACATGGCACCCGAGCCTCTTTTGGGGGTGCCAGAGGGTGTCAAAGTGACACCCCCTGCACCCTTGTGACATTCGGTATTTTCCGATGCGGTAAATACCGACCGGTAAATGCCCAATCATTCCTATGGGCTTCAAAGCCCATAGGAATGAATGGGCATTTACCGGTCGGTATTTACCGCATCGGAAAATACCGAATGTTTCCGATTCGGTAAATGCACATCTGTATTTACCTACATCTCGGTACTTTTATTTTACCACTTCTTAAATACCGAGTCGGTATGATGCGGTATTTAAGAGGTGGTAAAATAAAATTTACCTACATCTGGCCCTAGGAGAGGCATCCCCCTACTAAAACTTAATCCCATCAAAAAATGGTCACAGGGGGCCATAGACCTTAATGCCCTCTGCATGGAATTTGGTTTAAGGGCAACTAATGGCAGATCCAAATCTGACCCCAATGGGGCACACACCTTCAATAGGGCCGGTCACACCTCTCGGATCGATTACATCCTCCTCAACTATAAGCTTTGGGACTACCTGCTTGATATGGAGGTTTTGACAACGGCCGATAGTGACCACAACCTCCTAGCTCTGTCACTATCTTCCCCTTGGAGGCGTTCGAAGTTAAACCCTCCCCCCCACTTATGGAAGTCATCTCACGAAGTATGTCCTTCGAACTGTGGAAGGAGGCTCAAATGGAGTAAAGTTGCTGCGGATAAAGGGAAAATGTCCTTAGCTAATTCAATATTGTCCAAAGTAAAAGCAGAGCTTGACGTCACGTGTCCTGGTAATACGGATGCTTTACAACTTTTCGTTGATGCAACTAAAGCTTTGGGAGATTTGTTCATCATCACCCCAACAGCTGGGAGACGGAAGGGAAAAAGTACTTTAAAAAATGGTGCATCCTGGTTCACCCCTGCTTGTCGCACTGCAAAATGTGAACTTATCAGAGCAGTGAAATCCAAGGATGCTAACCTCATAAAAATTGCCAGGAAAAGATACCGGAAGGCATTATCTACGGCTAGGGTTGACCACGAAACGCAATTTTGGATCGACCTAAAAGAGGCGAGCTATAGAAAAGACTCCAAGGGCTTTTGGGATTTGGTGAGACTGAAGACCAAACCCGATGCCTCCCTCTTGACCTGTAACATTACTGGGGAGGTGTGGTTTGCTCATTTCTTCAAACTTTATTCCCAAACTGGGGGTTCTACGCCCAATCTCACAACTCAACGACCGGGTGTTCGCTCCCACCTCAACAGCACAGTCTACACCGAGGCTGATCCCTTCTCAATTAAGGAAGTTGAGGGGGCAATTAAATGTTTGGTTCCGAATAAGGCTGCGGGGCCCGACGGAATCCCAGGCGACTTACTAAGGACTAACATACGAGAATGGAGTCGTCTAATTGCCGCACTTCTGAATGCTGCTCTGGAGGGTGGAGCATTCCCGGACTCATGGAAGGGAGCGGAGGTCGTCCCCATTTATATAAAAGGGTCTCGGGACGACCCCGCAAACTATCGCCCAATCAGCTTGCTTGATTCCACGCAAAAGATAGCTGGTAAAGTAGTCCTAGGAAGCATCCAGCAGTGGATGGAGGAAAATAATATCCTTTCGGACTACCAGGTGGGGTTTAGATCAGGCACTGGCACCATTGAGCAAACATTTCGGCTCTTAATGATCCTTTGGAAAGTGGTTGTCCAGGGTAAAAGCAGCTTGTACCTTGTGTTTATTGATCTACGCACCGCATTCGACTTAATTCCACGAGACCAACTGTGGCGTGTACTGGACACAATGGGCATCCCTCAGTACTTACTACATATGCTCATCCAATTACATGAAGTTAACTTTGCTCAGATCAGGTGGGGAGACCAGGGCCAACAAACACCTCGCATTCCTGTGAATAGGGGAGTCCGCCAGGGCTGTGTCCTTGCCCCCACTCTATTCTCTTTATATGTCAATGGAGTGGTGGAGCACCTTCTTAAACATCCTACCGACGCACCTTCCCTGGCTGGTAGGAAAATTCCTACTCTCCTCTTCGCAGACGACACCCTCCTGATCTCAAAAACACCAGCAGGTTTGCAACACCTCCTTACCAGCTTTAAGGACTTCTGTGACGCAAGGGGCCTATCTATAAATGTTACCAAAACCAAGTTCCTGGTAATGAATGCCCGGAAGAAATCCGTCACTCCACCATCTTTGGATTCTGTTCCACTCGAAAGGGTAAAGGAATTTGACTATTTGGGCATTCGGCTAAGTGATTCAATGAGCTGGCAACCTCACCAACAAAAGGCATCATTGGCCCACAAGAAGGTGGTAGGGGCACTCATGAAAGAACATTGGGCATCAGTTCTCAAACCCATCAGTCCTGTTTTGGACATCTACAGGGCAAGGGGAGTGAGTGCAGCCCTCTACGGATCCGAATTATGGGGCTTTCAAAAAGCAGACCTTTTGACCAGAGTGGAAAACAAATTCCACAGAGACCTCATGGGATTGCCGCACAGCACCCCTGCTCTTCCAATCCTTCTAGACGCAGGTACTCGTCCAATAGGAGACCAGGCGAGGTTGCGCCCTCTTCTCCTTTGGGCACGCATCTGGAGGGTACCCGAATTGTCTAGTTATGCTGATGGTCTAAAGGAACTGCTCTTAACCCCAGGTTGGTCCAAAATTCGCTGGCTTAAGGAAGTTAAGCGTCTTCTTACAGAATTGGGCCTTGAGGATGCGTGGGCAAATAGATCTGCCCCGCCTAAACAGACACTCAAGACGCTGTATTGGTCATGGGTGACGAACACCAGGAATTGCAATCCCACCCTCTGTAGAACCTCTGTTGAATTCCTTTTGTTCAAAGATGTCCCTTCCTATGAACCATACCTGGATCAAATTAGCAAATCTTGGGACAGGGCACTCTACATCAAATTCAGGTTGGGTTTATTGCCAGTGGGTAGACTGACTGCCAGCTGGAGGTCATCATCGCATTTATCCTTATATTGCCCTTTTTGCACCAGCAGGCCAGAGTCTGTGTCACCCCTATTGTTTGAGTGCCCAGCATATATTGCCCCGCGTAGCACCTGGCTAAAGCCTTTGTGTAGGAGTCTCAGAACTCGATCTCACCTCAAGGCACTACGCATTTTAAGATCTGACCCCCGCCCCTTGTTTGCTTTTTGTCTAGCTAAATTCCTGGCTTGGGCCTGGCGGACCAGATCTCTAAAGTTAATAGCAGTACACTATTAGTAAACTGAATACCCTCTACTATTGCCCATATTGGTTGCATGTAATTTTTGAAATGTAATGTTTTTATATTGTATCTTTTTAAACTTATATATCTGTGTTTGTAATGCTTTTTAAGATATGTGCAAATATCGAAATAAAGCTTGTTTCTACTACTACTATATTAGGGTGAGAGGAGGTCTCCCACTCTATCACAAGGATGTTGTCATAAGTGATGTAATCAGTAATGACATTTGAGATGTCATCAGTGATGTCTTCAGTGATGTCACTGACCATGTCATGAGTGATGTAATATGTGATGTCATCAGCAGTGCATTGCGGGCGCGCGAGTTATAGTTAGCTGAACTAACTATAACACGGGCCCCTGAAACCTATGGCTTTTTCAGTGAATTTCTATGTTTTTTTTAAATGCTAATTCCTAATTATAACGTGCCTGAAACCTATGTTTTTTTCAGTGAATTTCAAAGGTTTTTTAAATGCGAATTTCTAACTATGCCTACAGAGATAGGACATGTGAAGAAAGAAGAAAAAACACACAGAAAGAAAAAAAGAAATGCAGAAAGAAGCAACAGAAGTCAACAAAGACGAAGAAAAGTGCAGGAAGAAGGATAACTTGCAAAAAAGAACAAACAGAAGAGCAAAAAGAAGCCTTGTTGCAAAATCATCCTGTACCCTCAGCTTTTTCAGACGGGTACTGGTGGTAACTGACTCTGACTAACCAGCCCTAGAGCCAGTGCTATGTTAAAAGACACTTAGAATACAGTGAAAACACCTACATACACTATGGAACAACTATGTGTTGGGGTCTCCCTGTGATTAGCATGACCTCCTCTGTAAGCCCCTAGTATATAATAGGGCTGGGGGATTAAAACTACCTCTTAAAACACGCCACAGGTCGTGTTTGCACACGTCACCTCAGGCCCCATCCCTTCCCTTCACCATGGTGCGAACACGATCTGTGGCCGTTTTAAGTTGGGAGATTAAGTCCCCTTGAATCCTGGGGGTCCCTAGGGTCCAACTACCCACTAGGTACCTCCAGTAAGCACCACAGAGCTGCGTTGCAGAAAGATGTAAAAAGGGGCATGGCCTAGTCCACCTCTCTTCAACTCAGCGCAATGGTGCTTCCTGGAAGCACCTGGTGAGCTAGTTGGCCCCCAGAGGCCCTCAGAATTGAAGGGAATTGATTTCCCCAACTTAAAATGCGCCACAGGGCGTGTTTGCACACGTCACCTCAGGCCCTGTCCCTTCCCTTCCCCACTGTTTAAACACACTCTGTGGCCGTTTTAAGGTGGGAGATTAAGTCCCCTTGAATCTTGTGAGTCCCTAGGGTTCAACTAGCCCACTAGTTACATCCAGTAAATGCCACAGAGCTGTGTTGCAGAGAGATGTAAAAAGGGGCACGGCCTAGACCACCTCTCTGCAACGCAGCTATGTGGCACTTACTGGAAGCACCTGGTGGACTAGATGGCCCACAGGGTCCCTCAGGATTGAAGGGGAATTATTTCCCCAACTTAAAACGCGCCACAGGGCATGTTAGCACATGTCACCTCAGGCCCGTCCCCTCCCTTCCCCACTGTGTAAACACGCAATGTGGGCGTTTTAAGTTGGGGGATTAACTCCACTTGAATCCTGAGGGTCCCTGGGGTGCAACTAGCCCACCAGCTACCTCCACTAAGCGCCACAGAGCTGCGTTGCAGAGAGGTGTAAAAAGGGGCGTGGCCTCAGAACACCTCTCTGCAACGCAGCCCCCTGGCGCATACTGAAGGTTCCTGGTGGGCTAGTTGGCCCCCAGGGACCCCCAGTATTCAAGGGGAATTCATTCCAGGGGGCGCGTTTGCAGAGTGCTGAAAGGAGGGGGCACGGCCTCTGGTGCAATGCCGGTCTTTTTTTTTCTTTTTTAAGAAGGGGGGCTGTGTAGCCCCTCTTCTTTTTCAAATTTTTTTACCCATCCCCAGGGCCTGCCCCCTAATTTGGAAGTTGGCCGCGTGGCGCTGGGACATTCCTTTTTTTTTCTCATTCTTTTGGATGTGGGCTGCGTTGCCCCCCTCCTCAGGCCACTTATAGCCCCAGGGACCCCATCCCCCCGGGCTGACCTTTCTTTTTTTTTCTTTTGCTTTAATTTAAAAATTTTGGGGAGGGGGGCCGCGTGGCCCCCCTCCCGGGCCACTTGTAGCCCCAGGGACTCCATTCCCCGGGGCTCGCACTCTCCTTTGGGGAACGTGCTGGGGTCCCCAATCCCCTCACGTTTCCGCCGGCTCCCCGCGTCTCTAGGGAGCCGGCATTGCTTTTCCACATGGGGAGCTGCTAAGATGCAGTTCTCTCTTTCAAAATCCAAATCAAGTTTGCTATGGCACGGCAGGAGCTGCGAGGCTCCCACCCTGCCATAGCAAACTACAGTGTCCCAGGAGTGGGGACCCGGGACACTGCAGGAGCCGGCCGTGTGGGGTGGTGGTCCCCAGGGCCATGACAAGGTGCGGCCCCCCACCCACAATTTATAAAGCCCCAGTGGGTGGGGGGGTCCATCATGGACTCCCCAATTTAAATATTTAGAGCCCCGGGAGGTGGTGGTCCCCGGGCTGCGGGGGGCAGTGTGCCCCCCCCGCAATCACAATTAAGTCGAGCCCCAGGGGGTGGCGGTCTCCGGGCCGTGTGGGGAGGCTTGAGCCCCACCCCCAGGGTATTTTTTTTCTCAAAAAGCCCCTGGGGTGGCGGTCCCTGGGGCTGTGGGGGGCCATGTCCCTCGCAAATATTCATGCTTTGACCTGGGGTGGTGGTCCCTGGGGCAGTGTGGCAGGATTGGGACTCCCACACTTCTTTTTTTAGCATTCCCCCGGGACTTGGCCCCCCTGGGGCTAATTAGCAATGAAGCGGGGGAGCCTGAGCTTTGTTTTTTTATCAGCAGGATCGGCGCACCCTTTGTGGATTTTGCTGATTTTTAAAATCCCTTAGGGGGTCCTTGTGGGACCCTCTAAGCAGGCCTAGGGGGTCAGGGTGTTTCTACCCTGCCCCCTTTTTCCGTTTTGCATGTTTTTTTCTCTGCTTTCTTGTGCCTCGGTTCTACCGAGGCACAACATGGCTGCCAACACTTCCTGCTTTAGAGTGTTGACAGCCAATTAGCATGCAGCTCGTGATCGGGAGGGTGCACGGATCCTGAGCGTCCATGGATATATATATGAATTTACTTTTGATTTTCTCAGCAACTACTGAACTGATTTACACCATTTAACAAAAAGGCACCTTTCTGAACCAAGAGCTACCTCTTTGCCAAATGTGGTGTAATTCTGTTCAGCAGTTCGGGCTGTAGCCGCAGCTATCAATCATAGCATTTATATAGCGCACTACTCACCTATGGAAAATTGCATTGGGAAAACATGTTTTGGGACTCCCCTTTTTTTCGGCCCCCACTTGCCTAATCACCCCAAAACTTTCAGGATAGGAGCGGACCGGAGCAAGCCATGAGTTTTAAAAATTTCACGGGCATTCGTCGACCGGCGCCAAAGTTATTGGAAATAGATTGTTGCAGATTTCCTATGGAAAATAGGTCCTAACTATAATAGGTAATATATATATATATATATATATATATATATATATATATATATATATATATATATATATATATATATATATATATATATATATATATATATATATTCCAAAGCAAGACGAAGTGAAGAAAAAGCACCTCACATGCCTACTGGTGAGGTATCATCAATTGTTTATTGTTGCATGACAAAAAGATGCGTTTCGACCACGTCCGTGGTCTTGGTCATCTATACACCAGGGTGGGCACCAGGGCTTCCACCAGTTATTGGACGGGTTCTGTGGATGGGATCCATTGGGTCAAAATGGGTTCTGGGAGGGGAACCGTGTGACCAATCACCCCTATTCATTTTTGGTGCGACACTGGGAGTAGAGATCCCTGGGGCAAAATAGGTCCGAGGAAGGGGGCTCTATATTCTCACAGCCCCCCTCCCCCTTAAGTAACAGGCTCTCCCCAGAGGATGAAATCGCCTCAGGAGCAGGGCTGTGTACTCCCCTCCCACATTTTAATAAGGCCAGGCCCCAACGTCATCCAAGGAAGGGGGAAATGTGCTCTTATCCGCCACAAAATGTTCTGACCCCGAGAAATGGGGTACTCAGGATTTAAAGCATTTCAGGGTGGAGAACATTGGGTTGGCTGTCTTTGAGGTCTTGGCCACAGGGTCTGGAGGCCTTATGCGCAAAGCCAAAGCCCTCCTCTCCCAGACCCTCATTAAGCCCAGGGGACAATATCCCCTAGGCCGTATTATTTTAATATGGAAGGGGGCACATGGCTCCCTTCCCTGAGCCTCATGAGACCCTGGGGACCCCAGGGCCATATGTATTTTCAAGGGGAGTGGTGCCATCTGGACTCCCTAGCCGAGCCTCATTAGGCCTTGGGAACCTCATCGCCCAGAACTCTATGTAATATTAAAGGTGAGGGGGGCCACATGCCACCCAATACCAGGGTGTCGAGCAGCCCTACTCCCCTGATTCTTTGAGCCTATTTTGGCCCCGGGAATCCCATCGCTTGTGCCCACATTATTTAAAAGTGGATTCCCGGTGCTCACCCAGGGTACCCACCAGGCACAAACTTCAGGGCTGCGTGGGAGCCCCAGGGTCCTTGTGGCCCCAACCGGCTCCCAGCATGCTTTGGAGGCCAGCATTGCTTCTGTCCAGAGGAAGCAGCTATTTCTGCTGTTCCTTCTGGATGAAAGCAATCTGGTTCTCTGTTTCCTTGCCCGCATCAGTGTGGGCAGGGATACACACCTCAAGTCTGCTCCCAGCCAGCAGGAGCATTTTCATAGCTCCCACTTTGTGTTTGCTCCCATTTGGTGGGAGTTTTAAAAATGCTTCCACCAGGCAGGAACAAGCAAAGGTTTCCCTGCCCACACTGGTGCTGGCAGGGAAACAACTGTGTCCCATGGGTGTACTCCCCTGGCACAGTATGTGAGCTGGCTCATTGGAGATGGGCTCTCCAGGCCATTAATGGCTCAGAGAGTAGTACTGTGGGACAAAATTCCCTTAAGAAATACTGTGGGCCCTGGGGGATGGTGTAACCAGGGCGAAATATGGCTCAGGAGGTGGGTCACGCATCCTTTCCCCTAAATACTTATATTGGGACTAGGAGTGAGGTCCACATGGCTGAATATAGCTCAGGGAGTGGGCTGTGCACCCACTCCCCAAATTTATTAAAAATGCCCATTCCCCTCTGGCGAATGGGGTCCCCTCAGCCAAAAAAATCAAACCCGGGAGGGGTCATCACACCCCAACCCCATAATCAAAGAGTGAGGAGAGACTGGCGAGCGGAGACTGGGTGTTCAGCTGCAAACATGTCTCCACTGAAACATTCTCTCTCCACCTTTCAATGTTTAATAACAGGCCTTAAACTTCCCTACTTCCTACCTCTAAAATAAATATCCACTAGCATCCACAATAGGGGAAATTGGACCATTGCCAAAAAAATGCACACAATTTGTCATGCTTTGTTAACTCTTTTTTGCCTCCCCACAACTGAGTAAAGGCAACTCACACTGAAGGCCCCATCCTCAATCTCATTATATCCAAAGAAGGTTTTTTTTCTGCCAGACACCCGCTTGATAGGGTTTTTTTCTGATTTGTTCTAAACACCCTTACATATTCACCGTATCTAAAAAATACACTTAGCCATTTTAACTTTGACATTTTCTGGATATGGGCACAAACTCAGATTAATTGGGGAAATATAAACTCTGTGCAATATTTGTATTTGTATCAGCCTCAATTTCGGCAATATTGCTACTTCTTAAGGGGAGGCAAGTGCTTCTCTCCATTCCTCTTCACCAATCTCGAGACCATCAGCCTCCCATTTCCTCCTAAGTGCCAACAAGGGGTCAAGGGTGTGGTGTATGAGGTTTTGGTATGTGAGGGAGATAGCCCCCTCTGGCAAATGGCCGTCAAGCAGTCTGTCCTCCAAGGGAGAGGACTCCGGGAGTGTCGTTCCGGGTGGAATGTTGGATTGGAGAGAGTGCCTAATCTGTATGTATCGGAAGTACTCCGTCTTCGCTAATCCGTGTGTTTGCTGCAGAGAGGCAAATGTCACCATCCCATTGGACTCCCATAGGTCTTTTATGCGGGAGATCCCTATCAGGTCCCAATTCCTAAACCCTGTTGTACAACCCAATGTACCCAGCCTTTCGGAGACCCAGAGCGGGGTAGCCAATGTGAGTTTGTCAGCCCATCCCAGTTTGCGGCTCACAATGTGCCAGAGTTGGACCGAGTGCCTTGTAGGTCCTGTGAGGGGGTACCGGTTAGGTTTAGAGTAGAGCGCAGCCTCAAAGTTCCCCCCGGGAGAAGCCACCTGTCCATCTCATACCCAGGATCATCTCCACCACTGTATGTGCCCTGGTTTATGGCCGAGAGGTGTGCTACCAAGTAATATTTTCAGATGTCCGGAAGTGCTATACCCCCATCATACCAACCCAGCGTAAGTTTTTGGAGGGATATGCGTGGCGTTCCGGCCCACAACAGGTCTCTTTGAGTGGCCTCAATGTCCGCAAAGTACTTTTGTGGGACTAAATCTGGGTAGTTTTGGAGGGCATATAAAAACCGCTGTAGTGTCATCATCTTAAATAGAGCTGCCCGACCCAACAGGGACAGCGGGAGCCCCTTCCAAACGCTGGTGTCTCTTGTGAACCTTTGCAAAGGTGGTAGGAGATTCCTCTCATAACGAGTCACCCCGTTCATTGAGATAAAGATCCCGAGGTATTTGAACCTCTCTGTGGCCCTCGTGATCAGGCAGTCACACGGTATTGAAGGGGGGCCCATGTAGGACATAGAATAGTGATTTCCCCCAGTTAATGCTGTAACCCGAGTACCTCCCAAAACTGGTGAATATATACAGGTTGACCCTGAGGGATTTGGAGGGGGAGGCGAGATATAGGAGGACGTCATCCGCATATAGCGAAATCTGGTCCTCCCACCTATCTGCCCATCTGAGCCCTCGCAGTGAGAGATCTTGCCATATCCACGCCGCTAGAGGCTCCAGGGAGAGGGCGAAAGCAGGGGTGAGAGGGGGCAGCCCTGACGCGTCACTCTCTCCAAAGTAAAAATCTCCGATATCTTGATGTTCACCACCACCTGGGATAATGGCTCAGTATAGAGGAGGCGCACCCACCCAATGAAGTTAGGACCGAAGCCCATCTTTATGAGGACCGCCATCATATAAGGCCATTCAAGTGCGTCAAACGCCATAGCGGCTTCCAACGAGACCACCATTGCGTCTTCCTGGATCGTATGGCAGTGTCCCAATACTCCATAGACTCGTTGCAAGTTGAGCGCTTAGTTGCGGTGCTGCATAAAGTCCAACTGATCTGGGTGGATCAATTTGGTGATGATCGGCTTGATCCTGTTTGCCAGGAGCTTTACGAGGATTTTAGGCTCAGCGTTCAATAATGATATCGGCCTGTAAGAGGTGCATAGCTCTCTTGGTTTCCCTTCTTTAGGGATTGCCACCAGTGTGGCTATGCTTTGGTCCATCTCCAACTTTGACAATCAGGCATGCACTCCCTTTACACCACAACCTGCAGCAATACACTGGCCTCTACACACACCTCAATTCAATTGGGTCATACAACCCAATTGAATACCATCATTAGCCAACAAATCTTTTGCGGTTACTTAGGAGTCATTTGTATGGTATTTCTGGAACATGGATATTAGAGTAAGGGCTTCTTGTGTTGGTTAAACCTTCAAATTCCCTCCAGAAGAGTAATAATACTGAAGATATAGAACTCTATTTAAACAAATTGCTGCATGACAGAGGAAAAGGAGTTGATCCACATTACAACAATATCAGAGATGCACATAAAATGCTCTGATATAAAATAAACACTGTGCTTTTGATATATCCATAATTTTCATTTAATTTCATACTCACTGTCTTGTGTCAAAAGCTAGGTTTAATTATGTGTCATATTATGATGTGAACTTTTCAGCTGACAAACTTACTTTGTTGTTGAGGTTTCTTGTACTCTGCCAATTCCAATGAAAACATGTTCACTTGCATTTGTCATTAGCCAGTAGAGAGATGTTTCATCAATTGTGTTTGAGTGGATGGTGACAGCTGTGCAGGAAAGTGTCTTTGACTTTCCTAAAAGGGGAATAGAAAACAATATAAATATATATGTACATTGCATTATATTTAATGTTGTACTGTGTTAAAGAACAGAGAGTTCATGACTCAAATTCTATAATCCTAGCTTTCAGATGTCTGTAAGAAAACAATTTTTAGAAATCGTTTGTGTGTGTGGGGTTATTGTAGTTCTTTTCTATCAGGTTCACCCTGGTCACCTGAGAAGACGAATAAAGGGGGACACCTGCACCACTTCCAGAATAGAACAATGCCAGCTTAGTTCACCAGACCCTGCCTTCTGTAAGGATCTATATGTGAGGACACATTTTGCCAGGCTCAGTGACTCTTCTGCTGTTCCTGTGAGACTGCTCTAGGTACCCACTCTCAACCAGCATTAGTGTGTGTTGCAGCGGAAGCTTTCTTTTTTAATAATGGTTCTAAGACCTTGAATGTTTATACTATTTCGTCACAGTGAGGGGTAAGAAATTAGGATGTCCCACTATTGGCCACTATTTGCCCCTGTTTTTAGCCCTTCCACTTACTTGCACTATAATTGTGCCATCCACCGCGGCTTCAGCGGGTCTGTCCTGGTGATTTCGCGCTCTCCTCTAGTGTAGGCGCCATCTTGGGGGTAGGAAGGATCGACAGGTGAGGGAGCGCTCTAGCGGTCAGGCTGACCGGGTAGAGGCCTATTTAGACGCATCATGCAAGCGCGCAGCGTGTGCGCGCGGCGTGTGTGCCGCAGTAACGCCGGAGTCACGCCAGAGTCCAGCCCGTCTGCGCCCGTCCGCGCTAAGGACGAGCTGGACGGCGGGGAGCCTGGACGTACCAACGGTGAGTGTACGGATTACTGCTACACCTGGCAGGATATGCAAAATCTTAGGCCATCTATACGGCCCTGTCATTATAGGCATGCCCCAGAGTCATTTCAGACCCATGTGGGTTGCCATTGTTTTCGGCATATCCATTTGGGGCCGGCTCCACCGGCGGCTCATATACCGCTAGTAAAGAGTAC
This sequence comes from Lissotriton helveticus, assembly GCF_964261635.1. Lineage (NCBI taxonomy): Eukaryota > Metazoa > Chordata > Amphibia > Caudata > Salamandridae > Lissotriton > Lissotriton helveticus. The sequence goes on from NC_136069.1 coordinate 1,137,390,997, forward strand.
TGATTCTGGAATCCAGATGAGGAACGATCAGGGGTTCCTCATAAATGCGAGGTCTTTGATTAAAAATAACCTTGCTTTTAAAGATTTTGTTCTGCTTAGACAACCCGCATGGGTTTTTATTACTGAAACGTGGGCTAAGGACTCCTCGGGACCGGATCTGGTCGAGGCTGTACCTGATGGCTACTTGTTGGCAAGAGAGGACAGAGTGGAACGTGTTGGGGGTGGGTTGGGCATTCTCTACAGAGACTGCTTTTCCTGCCACACCATCCCTCTCACTATACCGCTAAGCTCCGCCCAGGCCCTCCAGTTCTCTATCAGTGGACCCTATGCAGTACCGTTCACTGGCCTTCTCATTTACAGACCTCCGGGTACTAGGTCTGCTTTTAGCCAACACATGCTCAATTTGCTAGAGCCACATTTTGGCTGCGAGCATTTTACTGTCCTGGGGGATATGAATTTCCATTTAGAAAATCTGGAGTCAAAGGATACTATATCCCTATTGGACATCTTTTCCGGTTGTGGGATGAAACAACTAGTGAATGATCCCACCCATCAAGCAGGTCATGTGCTTGATGGGGTCTTTTCTAACGACCCCCGGCTTATCTCTGGGACCCCCATCCCTCTCTCCTGGTCGGATCATTTTGCGATCCCTTTAGAACTAACATCTCCGACTGTCAGGTTTAAGGGAAATCAGCCTAGCAAAATGGAACTGAGACGTAATCTAAAAAATATTTCTAATGAAACGCTTGCCCCTAGATTACCTAGTAGGATGCTTTCCAACGAGGAAGATGTAGGGAAAGCAGTAGACAGATTTGACGCTGCTATTAGAACGGCCATTGATGATCTGGCCCCTGCCTCACTCTGCTATTCCGCGAGGAAAAGCCCCTCGGCACCGTGGTTTTCCGAATCACTAAGACTCCTCAGACAGGGAGTTCGAAAGCAGGAACGCTTGTGGAGGACTAGCTGGGATCCGCGAGAGAGGGATAATCATAAATCCCTCCTTAAACAGTATAAAGCTGAGGTTATAAGAACTAAACAAGAGTATTTTACCTTGCTGACCTCCTCGCTCTCCTCGCCCAAAGAGCTGTTTAAGATCGCTGACACGCTTACCTCTTTGAAAATACCGGACCCCGTGGTCAGTTCTCAGCGGCTCTGTGATGATGTTGCACAATTTTTTCAATCAAAAATTGTGGACATTTACTCGGCCTTAGAATTTCAGAGGTCGGCATTACCTCCGTCTCAGAGCGTCCGGGTCCCTCCACCTACACCCTTGGAGGAGTTACCGTTAGGGTGTTTTTCCAGCTTTCCCCCGCTCGCCATGGTGGATCTGGAAGTTCTCCTTTCGAAGACTAGGTCGGGGTCTCCTCTGGACCCTTGCCCTTTAAAACTTCTTAAACAGTGTAAGGAGACTCTTCTGCCCTGGCTGTTAGAGATTATGAATAGGGCAATGAGAGAGGGGACCTTTCCACTACAATGGAAAAAAGCGGTGGTTAAACCACTGTTAAAAAAGTCTACCTTGGACCCGGGAGTCCTTAAAAACTTCCGCCCCATTTCACTGCTCCCAGCCCCAGCAAAGATGTTGGAAACCCATCTGAACCAGCATCTGTCTGCTTTCCTGGAATCCTCTGGCCTTCTAGATCACTCGCAGCATGGATTTCGGAGAGAGCATAGTACTGAGTCAGCCCTTACCACGGTGCTTGATAACATCCGTACCAGGGTGGATAAGGGCATGACCACTCTCCTCATCCTATTGGATCTTACGGCTGCGTTTGATACCCTGTCTCCCTCAGTGTTAACATCACGGCTGAGGGAGATAGGGGTTGAGGGGCCGGCACTTAGTCTGCTTTCCTCCTTTCTTGGCCAGAGGGAACAGAGAATTAAGCTGGGGGAGTTTCTATCTCCATCCCTTCCTGTGCGTTGTGGGGTCCCTCAGGGGTCGGCATTAAGTCCGACCCTCTTTAACATCTATGTGACCCCACTCGCCAGGCTTATTAGATCTTTTGGGATGGAGGTAGTCTCCTATGCCGACGACACACAGATAATGATGTCTCTCGCCCATCCGGTCATCTCGGCTGCCTCCAATTTTAGACACTGTATGGAGGCAGTGGCTCAATGGATGATCTGCAATTCATTGAAGCTTAATGGCGAGAAGACCGAAATTCTGGTGTTCGGAGGCAAGGAGGACATTTGGTCAGCGGAATGGTGGCCTTCATCTCTCGGAGTGTGCCCTATACCCACCGTCCTGGCTAGGAACCTAGGAGTTATGATTGACCCTCATTTAGGGCTGGGACAGCAAGTAAGCAGGACCATCTCTACTTGCTGGGGCATAATAAATATCTTGAGGAAAATAAAACATTATCTGTCCCCCCCAGCAAGAAAGCAAATAGTACTTGCACTGATAGGCTCAAGGCTGGATTACTGCAATGCCCTATATCTTGGCATTAACAAAAGTCACATCACGCGACTTCAAATGGTGCAGAATGCGGCCGCAAAGTTTGTATTAGATCTGCCCAGGCGGGCCTCTGCTACGGCTGCTAGAAAAGCACTGCATTGGCTCCCAATAGAAGCCAGGATTTCGTTCAAGTCCCTCTGCTTGATCTATGGGGCCCTGGCCTCAAATAGGTCAGGAGGCATAAGGGATCTGCTAAAAATGTATACCCCCTCCAGATCCCTGCGCTCGGCCAATAAAGCCCTGCTATCTGTCCCCCGTGTCCGTAGGGCTAGGTGGGGTGGCAGAGCCTTCTCAACCCTGGCCCCAAGGCTGTGGAACTCTCTGCCTTCTGACATTAAAACCCTCCCTTCAAAGCAGGCCTTCAGAAAGGCACTCAAGACATGGCTTTTTGCCAGTGCATATCCTTAGCTTGGTTTCTGCCTTTTTGATCTTATTTTGTTAGGCGCCTTGATGCCTACGGGCTTAGTTGCGCGGTATAAATTTCATTTCATTTCATTTTTCATTTTTCATTTCATTTCGTGAGGACAACTAATTGGTATCCAATTCACAAATTAGAGATACGATTTTAATTCACTACCCTCACAACCATGCTTTAAAAATAGAGTATTGCAATTGGAAGACCCAAACTTCTAGAAAAGTTCAATCCAACCACGATTATACAAACTAAATGCTCTGCAGTGGCTACACAGAATAGGAGCAACAGACCCTGATGTTCTGAAAATAATCTATGACTCTCCCTATCATGCATTTAGAAATCAATATCTCCTGAGCACAGTTTCTACGGAAAGAACATTGAGACACAATAAAAGACTAAGTTAAAATTAGATAGTATGGATATTGTATTAAAGATGCAAAATCAATGCATATAAGTAACATTGTAAGCAGTTCAGTCATGATTCTTACAGCATATAGTATAAAACCACATTTGTAGTCAAAGTACTCTATTGCTAAATAAAGAATGCGTAAAGAGGATGTTTAAGATTAACGAATCCGACCATCAATAAAGGAAGGAGGACGGCTCAAAGGGTTCTCTTAGAAGGGGTAAAGGGATCAAGTTAGAGTCCAGTAATGAAAAGTCCATGGGTGTGGGCAAGGGGAATGGAGTACAAATTAGGAAAGTTCAGGGCAGGTCTCTCATCAGACGGCTCCATATAATCAAGTTTGTTAGCAAAGAAAAAAATGCACTGGTCATGGGGAATGGAAAGGTAATAAGAAAGGGTGTTGGCAATGAAGGATTCCAGTCAATATGTTAAGAACAGCAGTAGCCACAGCAGCAGCTGTAGTAGTAGGCGGTAGTGTGGGTCTCATGCATTGTGAAGTCACTTTCAATACTCCAAATCGTCCATTTTGGACATCAGTTGTCACCATACAGTGGTCTGACTGTCATGTGACCATTCTTCTGTTCACCAGGTACAAATTTGATACTCCAGCAGTTTTTCCCATCTTGCTCATGCGAAACAACTGTGCATTCTGTCCTCACAGTTTAGTTGACACAGAACTAATATACTTAGTTGCTCTTCATTGATTATGATTAACTGTGTTCATTCTGGCACCTCGCATCTGTCTTTAATTTTTTTTCTGTTATCTTACTCGATTACCCTCCCCACTGTGCCTGCCCCCTCATGCATCCCCCTATCCCTTTCCTGCCATTGCTGTTCCAGCCCCTCCCCTCTACCCATGCCTGTTTTCCCGCCTCCCAGCTGAGCCTCGCTCCCCTATTTAATGCTCACCTAAGGCATGCTTGTCTGGGCCTGTCCGTGACCCGAACACGACCAGCACCAGTAATCCTCTCCAAACACCACCCATGGACAGTTCTCATGCAGAGCCTGCAGCAGCTCCTTCACCTTCAACAAGACCCCCACTACTGCCAAAGGCCCGCCTGATGCATGCACCACTGACACCCTGACGTGCATCCTCATCAACATGCGCTCCCTCCACCAACACGCCGTAGAAATCTGGGACCTGATGTACACAATCTCGCCCAACGTCGCCTTCTTCACCGAAACCAGGACCAACTCCACCTCCTGCCCCATATCGTGACTGCCATCCCAGATGGCTACAAGATCCAGAGAAAAGACTGCCCCCACCGCCCAGGAGGAGAACTCGCCATTGCTCACCAGAACCCCCTCTGCCTCTCCACGTCAAGCATGAGCGACCCCAAATCCAACACAGAACACCTCAACTTCCAGATCCAGACCAGCCCCAGGACCACCCTACGGGGCACCCTCATCTACAGACCGCTGATACCCTGCACCCAGTCCCCAACCACCATAGCCGAGCTCGACGCACCCAACGCAATCTTCTCCATGGACTTCATTCTACTCGGGACCTGAATTTCCACCTCGACAACCGCAATGACCCCAACAACACCGCTCTCCTGAGCAACCTCGCCCTGAAGCAGCTGGTCAACATGCCCAGGCACAGAGCTGGACACACTCTTGACCCTTTCTTCACAGGAGGAACAAACATCCGTTTAGCAACACCGCCCAACCTCCCTGGACTGAGACCCCTGCGTCCATTTCACCTTCAACACCTCCACTGCACCCAAGCCCCCGCAGCGAACGCCACGAAGAAACTGGAGCAAAGTCACAGAAGAACTCCTCCTCACCTCCCTCCTTCCAGACCCCCCCAGCACCACGACCGACACCAACTCCGCAGCCACAGAACTTCACCACTGGATCTCCCACTGCTCCGACAAACTCGCACCCCTCTGACACCCCACCAAACTACGCCCTCAGAAGGCCGCCTGGTTCACCACTGAGCTACAGGATGCCAGACACTCTTGCAGATGCCTATAGAAATCCTGGCGAAACCAGAAAATGACAGAGGCAAGGAACAGCCAAAGGAGCGCCCTGAAGGAATATTACCAGCGCATTAGGGACACCAAACGGACCTTCATAAGAGACAAAGTCCAGACCAATACCACCAATGCCAAGGAACTGTTCTACGTCATACAGCAGTTCACAAAACCTCCCAGCGAAGCCGCAGACGTCACACCTTCTCCGCAACTCTGCGACAAACTCAGCTCATGCTTCCACCTGAAGATCAAGGCCCTCTATGACAACTTCAATGAACCTAAGCCTGACAACATCTCCCCCACCAATGCTGCCGATAGGCCAACCATCATGACCTGGAATCCCACTACATTCGAACAAACCACAACCACTATGCAGAAAACTCACTCAGGAACCCCCACGGACCCCTGCCTACTGTACATATTCCACAGGGCCGCCGCTGTCATTGTACCCGAACTGGGACGGACCATCAACGCCTCCCTCACGTCCAACATCTTCCCAGACGATGAAACGGGCAGAGGTTAAACCCCTCCTTAAGAAACCGACAGCCGACCCAACGGACCTGAAACATTACCGGCCCATATCTCTCCTCTCTTTCGTGGTGAAAGTCAGCGAGCGACTTGTGAACGCCCAGTTGACCACCTTCATCGAAGATAACTACATCCTAGATGCCTCCCAGTCTGGATACCGCAGCAACCACAGCACCGAGACCGCTTTCCTTGCCGCCACTGACCGTTTCTCATTGCAACCTTGCAGCCAGACTTCACGACGCAGGGATACAAGGAACCGCCCTCGACATGGCCCCTCTCGCCGCCATCGTCAGACAGTATGGGCTCAGCATTTTATCCTATGCCGACGACACCCTTCTCTTACTCACAAAGAATCCTGAAGACACCAGACTCTGCTTCCAGGAAGGAATGAAGAATGTGGCAGCCTGGATGAAAGACAGCTGTTTGAAGCTCAACTGAGGTCCTCATCCTCGGATCCCGTAACTCCGCCTGGGACAACACCTGGTGGCTCTCTGCCCTCGGGAATCCACTCACTCCCACTGACCACACATGCAACCTCAGCATCATCTTAAACTCCTCACCCACGCCTAAAAATACCTCTACAACATCAGACCCAAATACCTCAACGAGAGAGTATCCTTCCAGCTACCAAAGAGGAACCTCTGCTCTACCGACCTTGCACTGGCAGAGGTCCCCTGCATCCACAGAAATGGAACTGATGGGAGAGCTATCTCCTAAATAGCAGCCAAGCCCTGGAACGAGCTCCCCATGAACATCAGTCGCTCGCCCACCCTGCAAACCTTCAGGAAGGACCTCAAGACCTGGCTCTTCGACTGATCCGGAGCTGCCTCCCCAGCGCCTTGAGACCCTCACGGGTGAGTAGTGTGCTTTATAAACCCCTGATTCATTGATGGATTTAGTCAAAAGGTCAAGTTTCCACCAATTCACTCAGAATGAGCTACTGGAAAAATGTATTATTGATTAAAGTATGTTACATAAACAGAACAGATAAAGCAACATTTGAGGAAACATAGCAAAAATCCATTACATTAGGCTATGAAATAATGCAGCTTAGGGAAAAAGGCAATTTAACTAATTTGAAAGTTAGCAATTCTTATTTAGTAAAATAAACTCATAATTAGGTTTAAGCATAATTAAATAAATCAAGTATATCATATAGAGAAGTAATTGCAACATTGTCAGTGATTATTGCATAGAAATGGTCAACCCTAAATATGGCCTATTACTACAATTTTTCAAAGTACATACATGTAAATTATTCCTAAAAAGCATTATAATGAAATTATTTTACTGAATCTATAGGCATCATTTTGATGCCGGTCGGACCACTGGCCGCTATTGCCCTGGGTAGGAAACAACCGACAAGTATGTGGGTGGATGACTGCCTGCATAGAATGCTGGCCGTCGGGAACATGGCAGGGATATTCTGCGGCCATGGAAAAGGGCTGCAGCAAATGCTGATGCCGTGCATGTACATCCTGCATGTCCATGCACCATGTGCATGGCACACTGTGCGAAGAGGTGAGTGGGGGCACTACATTTGCCCCCAGAGCCACTGAAAAGTGGCCCACGATGGACAGGATTTTGTCAGTATCATTTGTATAACAATTTGCATATTGATTCTTCACCACTTTTTCATTTCTTGTGATGCATTACATTGAAAGCAATAGCGATACAAAGTTTCATCATTAATAACTGCAAAATTATATCAAATAAAGCATTTTCAACAATAATTTTCATACCTATTTTAGGTAAATAACATAGTAATCAATTAATAGGCATGTTAAACTCATTGGGGCTTAATTTTTGCACCGCCGGTTTGTCACTTTTTGTGACGCACCGGCAGCGTAAAATATGTGCCACACTGCAACATATTTACAAAGTGATGCATCTAAGCAGATGCATCACTTTGTAAACCCCTGTGCTATATTATACCTGCATCAAGTATAATGTACGCAGGGTGGGCATTCCCCCACCAAAAAGGCTCTTAGAAGTGTTGCAGTGAAATCTATAGGATTTCGTTGACACAAAGAGTCCCTATGTTTTGAAGCAGCCTTAGATTGCTGAGGGAAACAATCCCAAGGGGTTTTCTTACAGAGAGTTTATCACGGGACAAAAACAGCAGTGAGCCAATAACAGTAAGCACCAAACAATAAACTGTGATGGAATGATAAGTATAAACAAAGAGATAAAAATTCAATTCGAGATTTATTTGGACCTCCCAATTGGGTTACAATCTAAAAATAATTAAAAACAACTAAAACAGCCTTTTCGTGAAAGGGTTGCGATTTCAAATTAAAATGAACAGACAATACTATAAGCAAAACAAGTCGACGCGGCGTTTCGGTGGCTTTCAATCTTTACACCTTCATCAGGACAAACATATAATTTTCATAGAATCTATAAGTCAAACAACAGGAATTTAGTACCATGTCATGTTTCACACTTATAACGATACAGTTGGCTTACTCTCTTTACTTATTAAACAGTATTACGTCCCCTTAAGGCTAATTTTTCATTTTTTAAGGTATCTACATGTTGCCTAAGATACTTTCTCCTACCCCACTCTTTCTTTTAATGGAAAAAGTTACATTTTATTACTATTAGTCATCAACAATCTGGTACCAGCAATGTGATTCCAGATTCAAGTCTGATAAGTATATTCAGTTTTTTCTCTCAGCGTGGACTGGTTTTTGATGATTGAGTTACACTGGGAAGCTATAAGAAGTGTAGATAAGTTGTTATAGCTCCAGGTCCCTAAGCGATTGGGTATTGATGATACTGGTGTCTAGATGGCTTTAATACTCTAAAAAAACCATTTACCTTTCAATACTGCCTCCACGTTTTCTTTTTGCACGGAGGAACCACCGTATATTAGTAAAGTCTTAAAACACTCGGTTTTTGTTGGGTGTCCTATTGGAAAAATACATGCCCGCCCTTAGTCATTGTTGGAATATATGGGTCAAAAGAAAAAGGCAAAACGATTCGTGGGGGCAAATATTTATGATTTATCCGCAGTGTACTCACCAACTACGAGTATTTGACGTTGCCGCTGTGCTCTTTAAATTATGCACTTCCACTCTGTGGTATTATTGTCAAGTCAGCAATGTCTAAAAAAACAAGATTTATTTCGACCAGATCAAGAAGGGGATAATTTCAATCTTTACACATGTTGTTTTTCTCTGAATTCCTTATTGAGAATATTTCTTAGTTTTTCAGACTTAGGTATTGTCTATAGACTTATATATAGTTTAATCCCTAATGTCGTCAAATGAGGGATAGCTTTCGACATTACCCCATCTATCATTTAATCAGTTTTGAAATTATATCCACATAATTTTACCAGAGATTATTTCCTAACTTCCCTTTTGCAGATATTTACAGATATTTGTTGGTCAGAGACAGGTGAGGCAACGTGTTATTTACACTAAATTAGAGGTAAACCCTCTGGGGGCTTGGAGTACCCATGTATTCTTGCCCCTTTAGGACTATTGTGAGCGTGGTCGTGGGGACCCCGTTTAAGCAAAGCCCTCTTGCAGCCCATACCTCTAGTTTCCTGGTCGGCCTCCCTGTTCCTCCGTGCCTCCGCCTTCGTCTTGATTCAAAGGGTAATCTGGGCTCTCCGGCGCCGTGTTTTTATGCTGGCTCTACTCCGCTTAACCCGGAAGTTCAAGCCGGCTTTCTATTCTGCGGTGTTTTATCACGATCAATAACTCCCAAATCGGGGGATTCGATTAGATTTTTGTTAGTATGTCATTAATTTTTTTCCAGTGTTATTAAAATTGTATTTGGGATCTGATTATTATCGTGTTCAAGCCCTCCACCCGGAAGTAATTCACGGGGACTCTCGGCATTAGATTAATAATTTCGATGTTAATGTCGGAAATACCCCATCCCATTCTTTTATTAATTGTTTATTGGGATGCTATATCCTTCCACTTCCTCTCAACTTAATTTAGAATATTGGTGATTCGATCAAAAAGTAGCGCGGCCATTTTGGATTGGGTGATTCAAACAGAGAAGAGGACTAAAGCATCGCATGGCTAGACTAAAGCATTGGCGTTAGAATAGTAAATTCGATATTAATATCGGAAATACCCCATCCCGCTCTTTTATTAATTGTTTATTGGGATGCTATATTCTTCCACTTCCTCTCAACTTAATTTAGAATATCGGTGACTTGATCAAAAAGTAGCGCGGCCATTTTAGATTGGGTGATCTAAACAGAAAAGAGGACTAAAGCATCGCATGGCTAGAATAGGAGCGACCACATAGGTTGCACAATCATACAAAGAATTAGAAAAATAATCATTTATAAATTCAAATTATATATATTCTTTCACATTACCCCAATATAATCCAACATTTATATATAAAAGGTACAGGAATGTGTTGTATCGGAGAGATACTTTCACAATAGCGAAATAGATATATATATATATATCCGCACCATTTTAAATCATCACAATTGGAACACATATTGTAAGCAAAGTTGCCTGTTGGAAGAGGGGTTTTTTGGATTGTTAGAAAGGGTTCTGGTTTGGTCTCTTTAAAGGTATGTTCCAATTGTGAATCCCAAATAAAAGGGAACACTATCTCGCATAATGGTATAAATCACAAATTGAAAAGTTTTATGAATTGTAGGACGAAAAATATGATTTATATGATCAAATGTCCGTGCAACAAAGTATATATTGGAGAGACAGCCAGGGAGATTAGAACACGAATTACGGAACATAAATCCGCAATTCGCACGAAGAAACAAACCGCTCCCTTAGTGGAACATTGGCTTGCGCATAACCACAGTATTAATGATTTAAAATGGTGCGGAGTGGAAGCAATCACCCAAAACATAAGAGGTGGTGACACCACGACCAAAAGAAAGAAAAGGGAACAATTTTACATGTCCTTATTCAATTCTTTTAGAACCGGTCTAAATAATAGAGAAGAATGGGAGAGACTTATTCTATAATACTTGAGAGACCCAAACTTTAGTCTAGGAGAGACAGATATATGACACAAATCAGGAAATTGTATTCCATTAATGCTTAACGATGAACGGAAATTGTTTTGTAAAAATGTTTGTGTAGGTATTAAGTGACTCATGTGAACAACAATGTAATATGTTATATGTACAGCTAGTACTAAGTGGGGAGAATTGATGAAATCCTATGGGAAGCTCTCTCGGAATTGTCATTAATTATTCCATCTATAAAATAAGTTGTAACATAATGTCGTCATGAACATTTTTTAGTGACCATATAATAAGGAACAATGTATAAAAATCTTTTTCGTTTTATATATACAACACATTCCGATACAACACATTCCTGTACCTTTTATATATAAATGTTGGATTATATTGGGGTAATGTGAAAGAATATATATAATTTCAATTTATAAATGATTATTTTTCTAATTCTTTGTATGATTGTGCAACCTATGTGGTCGCTCCTATTCTAGCCATGCGATGCTTTAGTCCTCTTTTCTGTTTAGATCACTCAATCTAAAATGGCCGCGCTACTTTTTGATCAAGTCACCGATATTCTAAATTAAGTTGAGAGGAAGTGGAAGAATATAGCATCCCAATAAACAATTAATAAAAGAGCGGGATGGGGTATTTCCGATATTAATATCGAATTTACTATTCTAACGCCGATGCCTTAGTCTAGCCATGCGATGCTTTAGTCCTCTTCTCTGTTTGAATCACCCAATCCAAAATGGCCGCGCTACTTTTTGATCGAATCACCAATATTCTAAATTAAGTTGAGAGGAAGTGGAAGAATATAGCATCCCAATAAACAATTAATAAAAGAATGGGATGGGGTATTTCCGACATTAACATCGAAATTATTAATCTAATGCCGAGAGTCCCCGTGAATTACTTCCGGGTGGAGGGCTTGAACACGATAATAATCAGATCCCAAATACAATTTTAATAACACTGGAAAAAAATTAATGACATACCAACAAAAATCTAATCGAATCCCCCGATTTGGGAGTTATTGATCGTGATAAAACACCGCAGAATAGAAAGCCGGCTTGAACTTCCGGGTTAAGCGGAGTAGAGCCAGCATAAAAACACGGCGCCGGAGAGCCCAGATTACCCTTTGAATCAAGACGAAGGCGGACGCACGGAGGAACAGGGAGGCCGACCAGGAAACTAGAGGTATGGGCTGCAAGAGGGCTTTGCTTAAACGGGGTCCCCACGACCACGCTCACAATAGTCCTAAAGGGGCAAGAATACATGGGTACTCCAAGCCCCCAGAGGGTTTACCTCTAATTTAGTGTAAATAACACGTTGCCTCACCTGTCTCTGACCAACAAATATCTGTAAATATCTGCAAAAGGGAAGTTAGGAAATAATCTCTGGTAAAATTATGTGGATATAATTTCAAAACTGATTAAATGATAGATGGGGTAATGTCGAAAGGTATCCCTCATTTGACGACATTAGGGATTAAACTATATATAAGTCTATAGACAATACCTAAGTCTGAAAAACTAAGAAATATTCTCAATAAGGAATTCAGAGAAAAACAACATGTGTAAAGATTGAAATTATCCCCTTCTTGATCTGGTCGAAATAAATCTTGTTTTTTTAGACATTGCTGACTTGACAATAATACCACAGAGTGGAAGTGCATAATTTAAAGAGCACAGCGGCAACGTCAAATACTCGTAGTTGGTGAGTGCACTGCGGATAAATCATAAATATTTGCCCCCACGAATCGTTTTGCCTTTTTCTTTTGACCCATATATTCCAACAATGACTAAGGGGGGGCATGTATTTTTCCAATAGGACACCCAACAAAAACCGAGTGTTTTAAGACTTTACTAATATACGGTGGTTCCTCCGTGCAAAAAGAAAACGTGGAGGCAGTATTGAAAGGTAAATGTTTTTTTTTAGAGTATTAAAGCCATCTAGACACCAGTATCATCAATACCCAATCGCTTAGGGACCTGGAGCTATAACAACTTATCTACACTTCTTATAGCTTCCCAGTGTGACTCAATCATCAAAAACCAGTCCACGCTGAGAGAAAAAACTGAATATACTTATCAGACTTGAATCTGGAATCACATTGCAGGTACCAGATTGTTGATGACTATTAGTAATAAAATGTAACTTTTTCCATTAAAAGAAAGAGTGGGGTAGGAGAAAGTATCTTAGGCAACATGTAGATACCTTAAAAAATGAAAAATTAGCCTTAAGGGGACGTAATACTGTTTAATAAGTAAAGAGAGTAAGCCAACTGTATCGTTATAAGTGTGAAACATGACATGGTACTAAATTCCTGTTGTTTGACTTATAGATTCTATGAAAATTATATGTTTGTCCTGATGAAGGTGTAAAGATTGAAAGCCACCGAAACGCCGCGTCGACTTGTTTTGCTTATTGTATTGTCTGTTCATTTTAATTTGAAATCGCAACCCTTTCACGAAAAGGCTGTTTTAGTTGTTTTTAATTATTTTTAGATTGTAACCCAATTGGGAGGTCCAAATAAATCTCGAATTGAATTTTTATCTCTTTGTTTATACTTATCATTCCATCACAGTTTATTGTTTGGTGCTTACTGTTATTGGCTCACTGCTGTTTTTGTCCCGTGATAAACTCTCTGTAAGAAAACCCCTTGGGATTGTTTCCCTCAGCAATCTAAGGCTGCTTCAAAACATAGGGACTCTTTGTGTCAACTTTAACTCCCCCTCCCTGACATCCATCACTAGGGGATCCTCCATTTGTTTGAAAAATCTATAGGATTTCACCATGATACTTCTAGGACGCCACTGCGTCAAATCCTCACAGCAGGTGTAAGACTGACGCAAGCCCTTTCTTATGGGGCTTGCCCCATGTGAAAGGACACATTGCTGGAGTTACTTCTGTTTTCAGACAGACCCCAGCAATGCGCCACTTTTGCGCCTACTGATACGCCAAGAATACTGGCGTGTCTGTAAATCCTTGCGACATGGAGCGCAGTAAAGTAAATACGGCGCCTCCATGGTGTCACAAGGAGAATGCACTGAAAAGTGTTGCATCGCTGTTTTCACACAGTGATGAAACACTTTTCATTATGAGGCCCATTCCATTTAGATTCTTCTGGGCCTCATGTTTGAGGTTTTGACATAGGCCAGCACCATAAGGATCTTGCTGTGCTACCCTACATCAAAACAAAAGGGCAGGAATGCGCAGCATCTATGTGATGTAGTGCATTCCAGTCCTTTTCCCCAGTGCACTATGGGCTGCTATGCGCCAATGCCGGTACCCTTGCATCATGCAAGGGTACCTGCATTGGCGCATAGCAGCCCATAGTGCACTGGGGAAAAGGACTGGAATGCAAAGATACCTGCGATGCGGGGGCTTATTGATTTTGTGCAGGAAGGGACAACTTCCTGCACAAAATCAATCACAAGAGGAGATTTCCTTTTTCCATGTGTAATGCAGAATGCAGCACACATGGAAAAAAGAAAGCACGAGGAGAAATAAAAAAATGTCTCCACGTTGCGCCTCCCTTAGGTTCTGACGTCTTCCCAGGTTTACAATTTTTCGTAAATCTGGGAATGTGTCAGGTTCTATGGGTGTTGCATTGGAACACCCACAGCAACACCCATGAAACACCCGTTTCATGCAGTTTTCTGCGTGAAAGTGGAACATATTTATAAGGCCATGAAAAGCCACATTATGGGGCCGATTATGATGGCGGACGGACCTGAGTCTGTCCGCCACCATAGAGCAGGAGGGAACCTCCGCATTGCCTGCGGAGTTCCCTCCTGTGCAATTAGGATGTGACCGCCACCCTGGCAGTCACATCCTCTATTTTTACCATTGCAACGGGTGCGGCTTCAAGCTGCATCCGCCGCAATGGTAAAAATGCACACATTGCATTTGTATGCAGAAAGCGGCAGGCACCCTGCGGTGCCTGCCGATTTCTGCATACAAATGCAGGGGGTACCATAGGTACCCCCCATGTGCACCCCCCAACCCCCCTTCACCTAGGGGGCCCACAACGGGCCCCCGCAGTGAAGTTACACATGCTTTTCCACGGTGGAAAACCGGCCGCGGAAAAGCATTTTTTAAAGCCCTTCCTAATATGGCGGACGGTGTCTGAAAGACACCGCCACCATATTAGAGCTTTTCCACCGCGGTTGTAAGCCAACCGCGGCGGAAAAGCTGCGGACGGAAACCAGGACCCACCAGCCATCCTAATGTGGCGGTGGGTCTTTGTTGGGTCCGCTGCGTTTTTTTCGCATCCTCCGGGCTGGCGGTGGCTTCCGCCGGCCCAGAGGATGCGGAAAAACCGCAATCATAATAGGCCCCAAAGTGTCTTTACGTGGCTTTATAAATATGCCATGGCACATTGCGCCACCGGAACATCAAAAAAGTGACGTTCCGGCAGCGCAAAATTGGCAGTAGGGCCTCATAAATATGGCCCTTCTAGTTCTACAAATCCAAGCACACTTCTATGGTGCTGGTACTTACATTTTCCCCAGTTTCAGTGATGTTTTTCTACATGTGTGCAAAATGTACATTAGCGTTCTAGTGTCATAAGTGTTTTTTGTGTTGTGTAAAGAATGATCAGCTTTTACTCAGTAACATGTGCCTTTGGTCTTGCTCCATTTGGGACCGAATGACATCCATTCTCCAAAGCCTCCCTGCCCTTTATGTTACTGCTGTACTGGGGAGACACTAACCTGGTTAAGTTAGGGAAATATAAAACACAAGGTCCTGGGACAGTGCCTACCTACCACCCAGCTGTTACAAGCCTTTTAAGACAGGTCTCGTTCATGTAACTGCCACAGCCCCCTTCCTGGGCTCACTCCTGCTTGGGAGCCCTTCCCTGGAAGCCCCACATTAGCAGGCAGACACAGTGGTGCCTGAACATGCACACAGGAGTGTGGCCTGCCCTGATGTGCCTCTTGATGTATCAGCAGGGAGGTGGCTGTCATGTCTGGCTGAGCTGCCCGCCCTCGTGATTCACAGGCATCTGTGGAATATAGACTCACCTTTATCTCTACGTGCTCAGAGGGCTGTCATCCACTCATGGGAAAGGCACCTTTATGGGAACAGACAACAATACACTGCCAATAGCATGTATTAAGAAGTGTTGTCTGACGCACCTGCAATACTTTCCTGGGGCCATTTCCTGCCTGGACAGGAATCTTGTCACCTTTTGTTTTTCCTCAGGTTACATACAGTCTTTCAGCAGTGGAGGTAGGGCCTGCTACTCACCAGCCCACCATTCTCTTTAACTTATTATGGAAAAGAGATGAAATGGAAGCAGCTGCAGGTAAAGTCTCACTGCCCTGCACTGCAACCTTGTCCAGGACCAGCGACGAATAAAGAAGTCTGCAATTACAAACGACAGAGTGAAGCTACTTGAGGTAACTGCCATATTAACACAAGGAAACGGAAACAAATGTGCAGTAGTCTGTCCCACGGCCACTCCCTCCTGATGGAGGTTCATGCATAGATGCATCAAACAGAATTGCATTTGCAAACGGTGCGAATCGCCAAATTCGGCCGTTTGCGAATGCAATTCATGGTTTTGGGATGCATCAAATTTAAAGTTTTTTTCGCTTTTTTAGGAATCGCAAAATATTTTGCGATTTCGGAAAAAAATTGCTACATTTGCGAATCGCAATTAAATTGCGAAAAAATGCAATGCATGAAAAGTCGCAATTAGCGATTTCTTAAGAAATCGCAAATTGGAATTCTTAAAATTAGAAGAAGTTGAACCTGGTGCTAATTTAACTAACTTTTTTCACTACAGCTGACAATCATCAGTGCTGCATATAAGGACCTCATAGACCTTGATTTTGCATTTCAGGATGGCTGCACTTTTCTTTTTGGCTCGCAGGCAGAGGTTGAGAGTAGCTGCAGGATGGAGGAGAAGGCTAATACAAGAGAGAATCTTCAGAGTGCGCATTACCTTACTAGGGCAGACTGAAGCAGAGATCTTTGCTAAGTATAGGTTGAATGCTAACTTAATTTTAGACTTAATTCAAGAATTGGACCCAATTTTGCAGAGGCAAACACGCAGGACACAAGCAATACCAACCCATGTGCAGGTATTGTGTTCACTGCACCTCCTTGCTTCTGGGTCATTTCAGGGAGTAATAGCCATTGCTGGTGGTGTCTCCCAGAGTTCACTTTCCAGATTTGTTAATGCCTTTCTAAATGCCATGTTACAAAGAATAAGGTATCATATTAAATTTCCAAGCACTTAACTGGAGTTGATGAAAACCAAACTAGATTTTTACAACATGGCTCAATTTCCACATGTGATTGGCTGTGTAGATGGCACACATGTTCCCATTTGCCCACCCTCTGAAAATGAGTATATCTTTTGCAACAGAAAATGCTTCCATTCCCTTAACATCCAAGCAATTTGTAATTCCAAAATCATCATCACAGACATAGTTGCTAGTTACCCTGGAAGTGCCCATGACTCCTACATTTTTAGACACAGTGCCATTCATGCTAGACTGCTTGCTGGTCAATTTGGTGATGGATATCTGCTTGCTAAATATTTTTTCCAAAATTGATAGAGATTTTCCTTTTAACTCCACACTTTTTCTCTGTGCATTTTTAAAAATCCATTGTTTTCTATTACAGGAGATAGTGCCTATGCAGTAAGGTCTTATATTTTAACACCATACCTAAATCCAACTTCCAGGAAAGAGCAGCATTACAACCAGGCTCACATAACTACCAGGAATGTGATAGAAAGGACCTTTGGGGTGATGAAATCACGCTTTCGAAAACTTCATAAGACTGGTGATGCATTACAATATCAAACAGACATTTGCTGCAAAATAGTTGCAGCATGTGCAATGGTGCACAATCTAGCAACAGAGAGAGGCATAGAACTTGAAGAAGAAGATGTTTTACCTCAACAAGACAATCAGCCTCCTCAACCACAAGCAAGAGCACATGGACCAGAGGCAGCAGAGGGGAGAAGGAGAAGGGCAGAGATCACACAGCATTACTTCTGAATGAGGTAGGAAACATACTCTGTATTTTTTTTATTTGAAATCAGTGTAAATTTCCATTCAAAGTGAAACATAAATGCATTAAATTCATGGACTTTGATTGTTTTGCAAACTTGAAACTGAACTTTAAATTAGAAATGTTGAAATGATAAACATTGCCCCATAGGTAACTTTGACATTATTAATACCAATCAAGAGGCATCACAGACATGTCATTTCTTACGGCCACGCACTCCTAATGCCTTTCCTGCATTTTTTTCACTGTGCATGGATCATAGTTAGTCCCCATTCCCTTTTGAATATGTTCAAATGTTTTCATCAAGAGCACCTGGGTTGAAAGGGTCTGCTTGCAGAGGGCACTTGTACAATTGGAAAGGCGAGCCATTTGCCTGTTATGAGCCTGCATGTTGTTCAGAAGTCGTACCTGCCTTTTGCCACTTATATTTTGATGTTTTTGCATCAATGTTCACATGGTCTCCAAACAGTTGGCAATGCGGTCAAGCTTCAATGAAGATGTTTCATGCCCTGTCTTCATTACATTTATCATTTTATTCATACTGCTTGTGAAGGAACCCATTTGCTTGCTGATATGTCCAAGTTTCCCTTTAATTAATCTAATGTCTTTCCCTTGCAGGCGCTGTATCTTGAGTATTTTGTCTTCCACAAGATTGCTAGTGATGGGACCCTCTCCAAAATTCACATTACCTCTGCGCAAAGAAAACTGCTGAAGTCTCCTTCGCCTACTCAGCCTGCTATTTGTGACTGTGGTAGTGCTTTGAGGTTGCCTTTCAACAACATTGTCATTCTGCTCTGTTTCAGAATCAGTTTGGAGCAGTTGTCGTACTCTCTGTCTTTCCCCTGTTTGTAAAATGGATGCTGATGTGCTAGGGGCATTTCCCTCTTCATTTTCTTGAACTTCTTGGTTATTGAAAACCCTCAAATCCTGCTCAATTATTTCCTGCAGTGCCTCTATGATTAAAGAAATGCAAACATGTAGTTATTAAAAGTTTGCACTTTCCTAAACGTAATTAATAAAAGGTTATTTTCTACACATTCACATGATCCCAGTCTCATCCTTAAAAGTTCTTTATAGTAATAAAGTTTGAATTGCAATTTGATGTTTTGTGTACATGATGGACTTTAAAAACTACAACTCCCATAATGCACTGCTTCAAGTTCCCAAACAATAATTAACTGTTGTTGGTGACACACAGGTAAGATATCAAACACAAGATAAATGAAAACCTTGTATTCCAACTACTTTCTCAAGACTCTTGCAATTTTTAGTGTCCATTCAGACAATCAACAGCATGTACAGTTCTCTTACCTTCAAATGGAGTTGGAACCTCAGAAGTATCAATGTCTATGACTCCAAAAACGGTGATGGATCAAGCCCTGATCTGTTGACTGGGTAGGAGTGTTCTGATTAACTCAGATACTCTGTCCATCACCACCCCCTTTTTGTAATTATTTTGGCCACCATGAGTGTGGAAGGGTATGCTCAGACGTGAGTCCCTTGCTCATTGCACCATCAGGATTCAAGCAAGCCGGGCCGAAGACGGCTGTAATGCCAGAAACCGGTCCCCGGAAGCTTGTTTCCTTTCCAGTGAAGAATTGGCTTGGTAGTTTGGTCTGCCCTGTTCCCATGATGCACTGGGCCAGGGACAGACTAATTTGCATATAGCCAGGTTCTGAACTGGGATGGTGCAGTGAGCTAAAAAACGGTGATGGATCAAGCCCTGATCTGTTGACTGGGTAGGAGTGTTCTGATTAACTCAGATACTCTGTCCATCACCACCCCCTTTTTGTAATTATTTTGGCCCCCATGAGTGTGGAAGGGTATGCTCAGACGTGAGTCCCTTGCTCATTGCACCATCAGGATTCAAGCAAGCCGGGCCGAAGACGGCTGTAATGCCAGAAACCGGTCTCCGGAAGCTTGTTTCCTTTCCAGTGAAGAATTGGCTTGGTAGTTTGGTCTGCCCTGTTCCCATGATGCACTGGGCCAGGGACAGACTAATTTGCATATAGCCAGGTTCTGAACTGGGATGGTGCAGTGAGCTAAAAAACGGTGATGGATCAAGCCCTGATCTGTTGACTGGGTAGGAGTGTTCTGATTAACTCAGATACTCTGTCCATCACCACCCCATTTTTGTAACTATGACTCCAATAACAGCCTCAGACAACAGTGTGCCTTCCACCATGTCTTCCAGGGATGTGTTGGGTCGATCCCTGGGTGTTCCACCTCCAGTTTTCTTAGAAGATTTAATCCTGTTTGCTAGCTTCTCTTTTGCACGACTGCGCAAGTCATACCATCTTTTTTGTAAATTATTTATGTCACAATGTGCCACTCCTACAGCGTTAACCTTTACTTGTATGGCAATCCATAGGTTTCTTTTTACAGCTTCAGGAACCTTGAGAGACAGCTTACCAAAAAGCTGTTCCTGTCTTGCAGTCACCTCCTCAATTAAAATTTCCAACTCTTGATCAGAAAACTTAATTTTCCTTTTCCTGGCTGGCCCCTCTTCAACAGGATTCTCATTTTCCATTTTTCAAAAGGTTTCTCAGGCACACACAGCAGCAGCAACCTCCTGGGAAAACACACAGAGCAAACTGCCAAACTTCACTTTCCAACAAAGGGAGCAGCTGTGCCTAATTGCTGTACTGGCTTTCAGGCAGTTGATGTAATGAAATTCCTCATGTGTGTAAAATCACAAATTGCGATATCGCAAAATGCGAATTCGCAATTAAGAATTCGCAATTTCACTGCGATTCGGTAAAATTTGCGAATATTACCGAATCGCTAAAAAATTGCGAATAAAATGATGCATTGACTTTTGCGATTCCGTATTTGCGATTACTTATTTTTCGCAAATAAGGAATCGCAAAAAAAAACCTTGATGCATCTACCCATCAGTCCCTAAAGCCTCCTCAAAAGGTGCTGATAAAGGTATCCAACTTGTGTTTTGCCTTCTTTACTTTGACGACTGCGTCCCTGCTATTAACTTTGTTCACAATCGTGTTTTGAGTGAATTTACTGAGGTTTACTAACACTTCACAGGTAAACGACTTTTAAGGTTCAGTATGATCAAGCAGTGGTGTTATGAATATAATTAAAAATAATGTAATTTTGGTCATTTATTGTGTGGATACTGTAATAATTTTAAATGGATGTAATAATCTCTATTAAAGGTTAGATTAGGAATATAGGTGCTGCTACCTATCAATGTAATACTAGTTTATTTGATTTAATTTAACATTTGGAATTTGGGCTAAGGTTACTATTAAAAATGATTACAGTTTAATGTACATCTAGTCAATAATATTTAGATTCAAGATTAGCATATGGATTGGAATAATGCTGAAGTAAAAGTTGTATGAAATAAATTAGACACAATAAGAGTATGGAGAAGTACAGACGAGTAAGAAAAACACATAAATCCGGCCATAGACCATGAACGGAAACCAAACGTTATATGTTACTTAAGCAAGCTCTGATCATTTTTTTAACCAACTTCTCTGATGTCCATATCAAAGCAATGCTGATCACGGTCGCATTTTAGTCAGTTCGGACTAACACCAAAAGAGAAATAGGATGTGCTCAGCAAAGTGTTCTAATGTCACAGCCTTGCTGCTCTGCACTGACTGGTAGTGCAGACTTCACCATCGTGATGAATCATACATCACGAGCTATTGTCCATAAACCGTGCAGCCCTAGCCCCACATTCATTCAGTTTTGAATGGTCCTTCTTTGGCAAAGTAGGACCCTAGTCCAGACAAGAAAAGGAGAGAATACCCAAGACGAACGTTGATAGACATAAGCTTAGACCTGAAGTCTCAGCTTATACCTAAAGTATAACTTTATTAGTAGTGATGTTAGACTTTTGGGCTAAGTTTAGACCAAAAGTCTAACTTCACTTCTAGTAGAGAAAGTTTGATTTTTGGTCTAAAGTTTAACTTTACTAGTAGTAAAGTTAGACTTTTGGTCTAAACGTGGACCAAAAGTCTAACTTTACTACTAGTAAAGTTAGATTTTTGGTCTAAACTTAGCGCCTCATTATGAGTTTGGTGGTACGGTGCGGGACCACCGCTAAACATGTGGTTGAATCGCCTGCCAAATTAGGAGTTTTCTCCCGTCCGTCTTGCGGTTCTTTGGTGTTCCCACAATGGTGTCAATACACACAGCAATGGGAATGTCAACACCGGTATCTGCATGGCTTGGACTGCTGCAGTCCATGCTGTGAAGGTACTGGGCTGCATGCACACAGTGGGCACAACATGTGCCCCCTGCATGTACGCAATGGCCCTGAGGCAACAGGGGGCCTTGTAGGGCCGTCTTTGTTTCCTCTCTGTCACAGTTTTCATGGGGGGCTCACCGTGGCGAAGAGGAAAGTTGTAACATGCTTGTGAGACCATGGCCTCAAGACCACTGTGCCACTGCCAGGGATCAGAGCTGGCAGTTGCGGTGGTCCAAGGGTGGCCCGACCACCTTAGTTGTCATAGGGCAGTCGGAAGACCGATACCGCCGCGATCCCATGAGTCAGACTCATAATGAGGACCTTGGACTTCAGGTCTAAACTTAGACTTTCAGTCTAAGTTTACCTTTGTGAATTAGGCCCTTAGACTTTAGGTGTAAACTTTGGGCTTTATTATGAGTTTGGCGGTGTGAGAGCGTCCGCCGCAATCAAAAAAAGAGATTCCTTTCTGTGTGTTTAGACTCTTACGTTCACATTAATTACAGGAAACCATTTGTTTAGACCAGTACCCAACTCTACACAGCCCTATATAAACATTCTAATCACAACATGAACATGTATGTATCTTAGTGTTTTTTTTATTAAAAAAGATTTTTTAAAGTTTAAAATAGATGCAAATGTGTTCACCTTACATTAAAATCAATTATACATAATATTTGCAGTAACAACATTAAATTCAGTTCTCATACATTTTATGTTAGATCAATACATTTTTAACAATACACATCATTTAAAAAAAAGGATTTTCGGTAAATATACGGAGGTCAGTGTGTCGACGCGTTTCGGTGCTTCGTTTTTATAGAACACCTTCCTCAGGACAGTATGATTAAAAAAATCAAGTCTTCTTTTTATTATTTCATATAGTCTTTCGGTACCAGATGAGTATCCCCGGGGTCACCATAAATGAAGGACCTCACATCCAATTCTCTATTTCGTCAGAGAATTCGTTATATAGTTTGCCGTGTTTTATTTTTAGCTACACTGTTTCTTCCAATTACTCAGGCTTTATGAGTTCTTGTCTTTGCTCGCAGGGGGTGTTTTTCCTCCTCTGTTGTATCCAGAATTGTCCCTCTTTTTGATTAGAGTGGATCCTGAGTGCCTTGAGTGAATTCGGCAGCAGTCCTCCTTTCCGGTCTCCCTGGTTTCCCGAATAAGGGCCGCCACGCCAGTGCCTTTCTCGTGCACCGCCACAGCCATATTTAGACATCCTGCCAGATACTGACTGGAATCCAGGTTGGGTGGTCCTGCGGCAGCTTGCCTATGGTGGTGCCTGTTTAAAGGCTAATAGGAGAGCTGTAATGGCCACGGCACTGGGAACGCCATTGCAGGTTCCTGCAGAGCATGGACTGTAAAGTCCATGCCCTGCAGGACCTGGGGGTTCATGCAGACATGGGGAAAAACCAAGTGCCCTCCTGCTTGCATCCCCTGGTGCAGAGGCAACAGGGGGCCCTGGAGGCACCCCTTTGTTTCCTCTCTGCCAAATTTTTCATGGTGGGCTCACCGCCATGAAAACCTTGGCAGAGAGGAAACTCGTAATATGTTTAGCTAGGCCTCAGCAGCTCCGCCAAGCATATCGTAGTCTCAAAAGTACCACCAGGGATCTCTGATCCCTAGAGGTAGTGGTGGTGCCAATGAGGTCGGACCGCCCAAGTCGTAATGGGACAGTCAGACCGCCGGTGCGGCGGTGCCCGCATTGCCAACATGGCTACGGCAGTCCGATGGTCCACCATAGTCATAATAAAGCGCTTAGACTTTAGGTCTAAGCTCACACTGCAGTTCTAAGTTTACCTTTGTGAATCATGCCCATCATCTTCAACTTTGACAGCTCGCTCGTACACTTCTGCACATTATTCAAAGCCCCAAATGCACCAACAAAACTCAGAGGAAGGGAAGGAGGTTTACAGGACAAGTTCACAAACACCTTGCTATCTTTTAACATGAGTCCTACCTCAAGTGCTTGAAGAAAAAAAACACAGTTCCAGTACTGTTACAGTCAAAACATAGAGTAAAGTAATTGAACATAGTAAAATGAGTAACTGCCATCCCAAGCCATTTGCCATAATAATGTGCCCTAAAAAATTGGCATTCTTACTCATGCCTGAATCTCCAACGTTAGTACTCCATCCTAGGGAAGCACAAACCAAACCATTCAGGCTGCAAGGGTAACTTGACAATCTATTTGCATGTATGTTTGTTGCCAATGGACCTACATCCTCATCTGGTGCCTTCTATGACACAAGGCTGCTACAGTAGTCATGCAGTGGCCAATTTAACTTAAGAAGAAGAAAGTAGGTAAATGGAGTAAGATACTGAGACGATAAGCGTCAGTACAACACCCTGAGCATCATTACTCCTATAGTAATATCCACACATGGGTGTCAACAGTTATAAACAACAGAGATCGTGTAAGTGGGATCAAAGAGCCATTTTGATATTTGCCACAAAACTTGCCATTTTATAAAACAGTTGGACAAAGCTGACAACCTGATTGAGTGTCCTTCTGAAATAATTGATATACCATCAATAGTCAACCAGCTTGAAAGCCATATCATATACTATCCAATGAAACTGGCAGGCAATGAAGACATATTGGATAGTCTGACCACCATGCAGCAGCTCAAAATAGATCCACCACCTGCCTAGAAGCAGCTCTTTGCTTGCAGATGCTGATAGAAAGAAAATGAAACTGCCAGGTCCATGGGGGCCTTACAATTCAGAGGGATGAGAAGGGGTACCCCGACACGGAGACCAAAAGGAAGGGGAGGAAACCAGCCGGGAACGTCACACTAGACATTCTAGTTGTTCGTAGCAGTCAATAAGCACAGAAGTATAACTATGACTCAACCACAACAAAGAATAGGCCTCAGTGGTGTGTCAAAGAGTAAGGTACATGAACCCGGAGTGATCTCAAAGAGTAAGGAGAACCCTTCCTCTTAATATGGACAAGAAGGGAGTTCCTAATCCAAGCCTCCACAGTTACTACCAAATCTAACAAGCCTTATAGCTTAGCATCAGATCATATCATTTCTGCAAAGTCAGTTCACTGGAAAGTGATGGCAGCATTTGCAGCTCTTCTGGGACGGATATCTGCCACAGTCTGATTAAATTTAGAGAGACCAATGAGCTGCGAGAGCGCAGAAGAGAATAACCCGCATGCTATTCACCTCTATGGAGCAATCAATGGATCCTCCACTCAAGATCAAAATGGCACAACACTATCTGCAAAAAACAAAGGGGCATATTATCAAGAAACGGCGTTAAAATTATCACCGCTTTAGCGGCAGTTTCCTGCCGCTAAAGTGGCTATAATTTTGACGCCGCTCTTGATAATATGCCCCTCAGCATTTCCCCTCATGGAGCTGCATATTCATAAAAAATGTAAACAACATTCATCAAAAAAGATTGTACCAACACCTAAGGGTAGCACCATGAACCTTGGGGCATATTATCAAGAACTGCGATAAAATTATCGCCGCTTTAGCGGCAGGAACCTGCTGCTAAAACGGCGATAATGGGCTTGATAATATGTCCTTGTGAATTCCCATAGCAGCCCAGGTTCTGGTGTTAACCTGGGCTGCTATGGGAATTCACAAGGGCATATTATCAAGCCCATTATCGCCGTTTTAGCAGCAGTTTCCGGCCGCTAAAGCGGCGATAATTTGATCGCAGTTCTTGATAATATGCCCCCTTGTCCATGCCCCAGGTCCGCCGAAGTCCGGAAAAAAAAACTTTATTGACTAGGACCACTTACTTCAACGTCATCCCACCCCGTTCTCTAATGTGTTTGGAGAGCAATGTCATACAAGTGATGAAATAAAAGTTGTTCCAACGCTTGCAGCTTATGTAATGAGATCCTTGATCCTAAAAATTGGTTCATTAGGCAGTCAAAATACGAGTAATAGAGCGGGCTAAGATCAGTAACAGGAGAAAGCAACTGATTAACAAAATGGAAATATTTTTTCTTCAGGTGCTGAAAGTACCAATAAAAAGAAAAGGCAGTACACAGCCAATACCTATGATGACGTCTTCATAATTAACTCCATCCTTTCCAATGATGTTTGGCTGCATAATTTCTTCAGAATCTGTGGAATATTAAGGGGACATGTGTTAATTAATATTTTATATAATATGGCTAATAACTGAAATTCAGACGGAGTATAACGTAAATCTGGATTTTTTTCTTTACAGCAACATCCAAATGAGCCCAACAGAAAAGTAATAGGGGCATATTACCAACGATTAGCGATATTTATCGCTAACTATGCTAAGCATCGAATTTTTTAACGCTAAGCATCGCCGGAAATTATCGCAGAGATAACTTGCTATTAGCAAGGTTTATCTCTGAAGTGATAAAAATCCTCGCGCTAACTGCCAAATGAGAGATTATCGCTGGAAAACCAACGATAATTTCTCGAAGTTTGGTGTTAGCTTGATGATAGGGGCTCACAAACTTAGCCATGATATCCACCTTCCATAGGATATCATGGCTAAGTCAGGAAAATACCAGGTGTAAAAAAAGCAGTGCTAACCGCGGTTAGCGCTGCTTTTTTTATCACTAACAGGGTTAGCGAAATCCTTGATAATAGGAGAAATGTCGCTTAACAACATTTCTCCTATTATTTTTCTCTGGAACTCCCCCTTTGCATCTCATTAGAGATGCAAGGGGAAGCGTAGAGAAAAAGGGTGCAAACATGCGAATTTGCGTGTTAGCACCCTGTTGCTGATAGGGAGATAACTTTATCTCCGCTTTCTTGGCTTTTAAAGCCAAAAAAGCGGAGATAAATCCCTTGATAATATGCCCCAAATAGTTTCTTATTTGGGAATAAAGTAATCTGGCCGCAGGCAGGTTTTATTTCGTGCATTTAATAAATAGATGCACACGTAAACAAATAAAAAAGAAATAAAGTGAATTATTTAATTAGTAAGGAACCTGGATTCGCAACTACCTGGCCCGTGGGTGTTTTCTTTTGAAAAATAAAGTATTGCTACTGAGTTTCACCTGCATGGGAGCAACAACTAAACGGGTTACTTTATTAGATTGGTTAGGGTTCAACTACCTTCCAGTCAATTACATGTTCAGGAGCAACCATTCTAGACATAAACAGTTGAAGATCTCAGTTGATCAGTTATAAATTATTTCCAATGGGTCTTGTGGTGTATGCCAATTGGAGAATTGCTTTAAATATTATGTGGTAAAACAATGCAAGCACATGTCTGTGGAAGACTTGATATTTCAGATGCTCCCAATGAACAGCCCGAAGAAAGGAGTGAAGTGACACTATCAGGGCAGACAGTGCAAAATATGGACATAAGAGGGCACCATATGGGCATACATTGTCAGTAATAGTCCATAAACTATCATAGCCTGTCCATAAACTGGCACCTCATTCCCAGATAATGTCTTAATGAAGATATCTGGTGTCACTTCTTAAAGGATTCTTATAGTGAAAAGAAACAACGATTTATCATTTTACCCAGTCTTACATCAATGACAGTCAACAACAAAAGGGACTCCAGAATGCCCCTTTGTATGATAATGTCTGGTTGTGTTGTAACACCTTTAGCATTCTTTAATTGGTCCTTTAAAAACATAATTGTGG
Organism: Lissotriton helveticus; assembly: GCF_964261635.1. Taxonomy (NCBI): domain Eukaryota; kingdom Metazoa; phylum Chordata; class Amphibia; order Caudata; family Salamandridae; genus Lissotriton; species Lissotriton helveticus. The sequence goes on from NC_136069.1 coordinate 1,137,418,618, forward strand.
TACTTGTTAACAGAATGCCAGGGAGTGACAATAACCTGGCAGTGTGCTGGCGTAAATGGGTGGTGTATGAGCGACATTTGAAATGTCATGGCATATGATGGTAATACGTGGGTATAAACTGGATGTACCTGAACATAAGCTGGCAGTTTCAGAGTATATATTGGATCAACATGGGTTAAAGGTGGAGATCTCTGGCATATGGATGCCAGACAAGGGCATGTGCTGCCATTGTCTGGTTTTATGACTTCCCAATGTCTTGGGCTTATAAAGACAGGCCACTGGCAAAAGCTTGAAATTCCTGGGAATATGATTACTGGACTTTGCCATGTGGTGGCAGTTGTTGGCCATGTAGTGGCAACAAATTTGGATATGACGGCAGGTATTAGGCATATGTTTACTTTATCTTTGCATGCAGTCACAGCTATTCCAAATGTCTTTGTCATATTGGCATAGGATTGATGTATCCCACCATATGATGGCCATCTGTCAAGATGAGATGGATCACACTCAACCAGGTTTTGACCATTTTTCGGTGGCTTTATTTAAACTGATTCACAAAAGTGTAGTGTAGTTCCTATATTCCCAATAGGCTCTGCGCATTGGAATAACACAAACGACAGTTTAGACGTAGGACTGAGGTCATCTAGGTCTCTACTGACTATGTTAGACTTAATTAGGTTTGCCAGCTAGCTCAGAGGTCACTAGAAACTTTCTCGAATGTTCAGGAAGGAGTTAACTTTCCTGATTAGACAAGAAGGGATTAGTTTCTGACAACCGCATAAACATGACAACTTTGCTCCCTCAGAATAAAGAGTATATCTCAAGAGTCGTGTGAAAACAATAGACAGCTATTTCACTCAGTCAATCATGCATGCTTTGTTTCACCAGAGTGCAGAGAAATAGAGAGTCGGGCGTTTTCAAAAAAAGTTGTTATTTATTGAGCAGTCTTCTTTCTCATGCAAGAGAAGTGAGTTGCCACAATTGCAATACTTTTCATGAAGTAAAGTGCGTACAGTAAAAGAAGTATTATGAAATAATACTGTATAAGCATTGATATGGTTTCTGAGCCATATGATACTTTAAAACGGATAAAATATATACATACATAAAAACATTGACTAAACGCACTCAACTGGTGCTTCTAAGATACGCCTACCCCGGTGTACCAGACCTAAGCCTAATACGTGGGAAGGAGTAAGTAAGTTGCAGTTTAAGTTAAGTTGGTTTTTGCCAAGAATCTGAATCAAGAATTCTCTTAAGGTTTTAATCAGCTCCGTACCTTGGCTCTAGAATGAAGGAGGTCTTGTATCTCTCTCTCAGGACTCGATCTCCCAGCAACCCGCAAGGGTGACTGGAAACACTGGAGCTGGATTTCTCGGCAGGAGAAAAGACAGCGTCTCTCTCAGTGCGTCAAATGGGACGCACTCGCATCAGCTGGGCGTCGGGCAAGTAGATAGCCGCTCTGCTCCAAACCACCGTGTGTTTGCTTAAGGCAAATGCTGGTTTATTTATACCTAAAAGGTGCCGGGTTTGACGTAAGGTTGGACATAAGACGTCACTAAGAACTTACAGTTCTTTCTGGACTCCAGGAGTTCTTGTGCAAATCAAACAAAAGCAGGGGGAATTCCCGGGCTGCTGGAGGCTTGGTTTGTTTAAAGAACGCATTGTACTTTCTAGGAGTCTGTGGGAGTAGCCTTGCCGTATTTGAACTGCATTGGCTATGACTAAATATGGACGTGATTCTTATGCCTTTATAAGGGTATGTTTTGTTATAACCACATAAGGGCATGAATCGGGAATATTTAATTAGGGTCCTAGATACATTCACAACACCCACTCCAGGTATAATGTCCATCATTACTAAATACTAAGCAATACTAAACATATAACAATGCATGTGTTTTCCAACCCACCCCAAAATACATAAATTGCATTTGAAATGGTGTATGGTATATACACGAAAATGAGCATTTATACTGTATGTTTTTCAAGCAGTGGTATCATTCAGATAATGCATATATAAATATTGGCTGAATGAATTGCGAAAATTTACATTTATGAAATGGCTCTTAATACAGAAAAGAAGGTCGAGACCATTTCATCACATATTTATACAATACTGTACATGTGCTAGAGGCTGAAGTAAAACATTGTCTCTAGTTTCTCTAAAAATAGAAGCTCTGTTCTCTAAGAATAGTTCTACTTTAAGCAGAGTACCATGTGCCAGAAAAAAGGTAAATATTTTGGAAGTGGAAAAATAATTTCGCTTTCAGGGGAAAAAATAGTTCCAATTGTTTTCAGTAGTGTTGTTTATCAAAAACTGAAGGCCGAATTCAGAGTTCAGGGAACGCTGTGTGCTCGCTGTTTTTAGAAGTTATTCTCGTTGTTAGGAGAGAACATCATATCAGACAGGTTTGCGAAAAATTGGACTACAACAGTAGGTGAAAGTTCGACCAAGTTCGAAAAAGCTGCAATAGTGCAAATGTGAGAATCATTGCCATCATCGATGTCGGGATCAGCAATGCTCACAGAAGGTTATACCTGTGTGGTGCTGCTTTCATCTCGTACTTCACCGCCACCTAATCGTAATGGTGAAGTCTCAACGAATGCCGTCATCAGAATAGGTAGCCGCTGGGGACAACACGTTGCATGAGCCGTTACCGAACCAAGCAAAGCATCGATATCCATAGGTACTGCTGATGGCAGTGTAAGACAGACGTCCAACACGCATTCTTCTCCGCATAGTAGACATCGAAGCACAGGTAAGATGCAATCTTGCCAGATTGGTCTGAATGAAAGAAACCAAGTTGTATTCAGATCTCTTAGCCGGGCTAATCCGAGGACTCTAGTGATTCGGTCTCGGTAGGGTATTGCTAGGATCGTTTCTTCCATTGTAACTGGAGTTTTGTCTGTGGCTTGGCTTGCCAAATCGGAGCAGAAGGATCAAAAATAAAATTCCTGCTACGAGTCCCAAAAGAAGAGGGAGGCCGCTGAATAACAAATGCACAAAATGCGGGAAAATGCCCGGAACTGTTTCAAAGGGTGCTAACAGTCCCGAAAAAATTGTCTTAAATACATGTGCGATGCCACTGGTATCAGACATGTTTAGGATATTTCTACGAAATGCACGGGGCAATTTGTCGATAATAGGGTATCTCTGCTGCTTTCCTTGCAACTTGCTGATCATACGTCTCTTTTGACGAGGTTAAAGGCACAGTTGTCTGTAAAAGAATAGACTTCATTCTGCTTAAAGTATCAATTCAAATAGAAGAGATATTCAAAGAAGGCCATATTGCTGCCTCCATGTCTGGATTGTTGTTTGGATACAATACTTGCATACAGAAAATGACCCTGCAAGTAACTGTTACAAGATAGGCTTTTCCTGGCACCATGCCACAACAGCTGTGGTCACTTATTAGAACGTAGCTGCCGTTGGAAAGCTGTCTGAAAAAAGGCTCTATCTGTGTTGCAGGAGTGCCATGCAGGTGACATGAGATGTTATTTGATGAAACCTCGCAGGCTCCATGCAAGTTAATACCTTGACACAGAAGTGTACCGCTTAGTGATTTTTTACAATTGTTACCAATAAGGAATACCTCTTTTTCCCTTCACTATAACATTTGTGTGTATAAGGTAAATTCCAGGTTCATTTGATGTATCCTTTACCCAACCTTGCATACAAGCCTGTTGGTATATATTTTTGGCAATACTTAAACTGGAAAGTTGTTATCGGAATTGTAATTGTTCCATGTATTATCCATTCAATGACAGGTCTTTCTGACATTGTCAATGGTAATCTCTCAAGTTTTTCAATGCTCAGAATCGTATAGTCTGCTCCTTTTTGTGCGAAACTGATTTGTTTATCATTAAGGTTAAAGATAGAAAATAATGACATTATGTTGATTAGATGCCATGGCACGTAGCCTGAACGCAAGTTTTGTAACGTCCAGCCTAGCTGTACAATAGAACGCAATTGGGACTGACCATGTTGTAACATTAGCAAGTCCTGCTCTATTATATCAATAGCAGATGATACAATGCTGTCCAGTGAATAAATTCTGGAGGACAGAGTTGTTAACCCATTGTCCACTACAGAAAGTGATTTTTCCAAATTTATACGATCGATTTCTCATATTTTTTCAGCAGTTTCAATTTGCGTTACTTTCCAAGCTTCGTTGTAAGCAGCGTATATACCGGCATATATGAAACGTTTTTGACGCTGTTTGCGAGGTCCCAGTATGAAATCTCGCAAGTCAGCACCGTCTTTAAGTAAAGTCAAGTGTTGCTTAATTTCAGACAGTGTGGATTTCTGTAGCCACTCAAGGCATAGTTTCCCTACACTGTATGTTGTAACTATCCCTGGATGTTGTCTCTGGGAATATCTTGCATCTGGCCTGGTCTGTTTGAACCCCTGTGTTTTGTTCAGGAATCTATCTTGACAGTTATTTATGTCTGTGGGCCAGATCAACTATTTTTTCCAATCAGGATTTCTGCTGTTTTGGTGTAATATATGCGATACGTCTATCTCCACATCTGTAGTGCTATTGCTATCAGGTATGGGCTTTGGAATAGACGGTTTGTTTAAGTCTTTTATCTTGGCTAGACCAAGACAGGTTGTTTGTTGAATGGTGTCATTCAGGAATATTATCTGTTCTGGGATCATGCAGGCTCTAAATAATGCTTCTAGACCTTGGGGCCTATTATGATTGCGGTGTTTCCGCATCCTCCGGGCCGGCCGAAGCCACCGCCGGCCTGGAGGATGCGGAAAAACCGCAGCGGACCCACCAAAGACCCACGCCACATTAGGATGGCTGGTGGGTCCTGGTGCAGCTTTTCCGCCGCGGTTGGCTTACAACTGCGGCGGAGATGCTCTAATATGGTGGCGGTGTCTCTCAGACACCGTCCGCCATATTAGGAAGGGCTTTAAAAAATGCTTTTCCGCGGCGGGTTTTCTGCCGTGGAAAAGCATGTGTAACTTCACTGCGGGGGCCCGTTGCGGGCCCCCTAGGTGAAGGGGGTTGGGGGGTGCACATGGGGGGTACCTATGGTACCCCCCTGCATTTGTATGTAGAAATCGGCAGGCACCGCACGCAAATCTGTCCATGTAGATTACACAGGCGTACTGTTCGAAAGGCAGAATTTTGATTGGCAGAGGATATTCTTGTTCGTATTCTAGATGTTCTAGTTTTTTCATTTTCGGATCAAAAGCGTGTTTCAAGTCTTCTGCAGCAAGAGAATTTTCCCATTGTATCCATTTTGGATCTAATGCCACAGCATTTGGAATGCGTGGTGTTGTTACTGCCTCAACGGCTGATACTGCTGTTAAAACAGATATGCTCCTGCCTTGGGCTAGGGCTCTTTCCTTTGCTACAGCAGTTTGAACCGCAGTTAGAATTTTTTCGGTTGAATTGAATTTCATTTCAGCTGGTATGTTCAAGTGTGATTTATAAGCTATTGGTGCCGTTTCTCCCTCATTAGAGGTCAGGTACGTGAATCCGCATCTTCCTTGGATGACTCGGATTACAAGGTTGCGTTCATTTGCGCGTGTTTGCAGTTTTGTTTTAGTTAACATGTCTGTTTGTAACGATCTTAAAATTTGTGTGTGTTTCTGAGTCCAATTGATTGGTTTGAAATCAGGTTTTATTAATTCGTATAGAGGTTTAACCCTCTCTGCATAATTTGGAATGTATGTTATTCCGAAATTCAGGAAACCTAGTATTGATTGTAAGTTCTTCAGCGTTTATGGAGCTTGGAGTACTGCACACTTCTCTAAGAAGTTGTCTGCTAGGCTTTTGCTTCACTTGATTATTCATATCCTAAAAACAGGACAGTTAGATGAGCAATTCGTGATTTTTTAAAGTTAAATTTGTACCCTTCAGCTGCGAACCCAAGTATTATGGTGTTCACTCTTTTTAAGTGAGTCTCCAGGTCATCGTCTGTGAGATAGATGTCATCGACAGAAGATTATGCCTCATCATCGTATATTTGTAGTAACTCTGTTACCCTTGCTGAGAATAATCCTGGGCTATTCTTGAATCCCAATGGGAGTTGACAGAATTATTGTTGCGACCCTATACAGGAGAAAGCGGTCAAATACCTGCTTTCAGGTGCAATGTTTTGACAAAAGAAACCATTCGAAATGTCTAATGTCGTTTTATATTTTTTGCGCACGATGTTATTCATTAGTGCTGCACTGTGTGAGTTTTGTTTTGCAGCAGGAGTTTAAGTGTCTGTAGTTCAAAACTAGACGATATGAATCGTCTGGCTTGGAGACAGGAAACAAAGGATTGTTCATTTGTGAGGTGCATGTTTCAATCACCCCCTGATATTCAAGTTGATCTAAGATCTCCCTGACTTGCTTTTTAGCTTCTTGCTTAACTGGGTACTGCCTTTGTGCAGTGGGTTGATTTTTTAACTGGATTTTGTGGTGAGGAGAATCCTCATCCCATCCTACGTGATTTTTATATAATGCAGGGGCTTGGGCCACTGCCCATTTTCTTGCAAATGTGTATTTTTTATGAATTGGAATATGATTTGAGAAGGCAGGCATAATCATTTCTTCGCCATGAGGGCACTCCCTGACAAACTCTGGTGGCCAGTCTTTCTCAGCTAATAGGATGTCATAGCCTTTCGAAAGGTTATCCCAAAAGAGACCCTTTATTTTCCTGGTTTTGTCCCCCTCTATACGCAATGTTATTTCGTATAATTTATGGGGTTTGCTAACTCTGGTGTCTGCAGTTTCCACCTGAATGTATTTATTCGTGTCCACTGTCTCCAGAAGATTCATCAGGATCTTGCGAGCTATGGTCACTTCTGCTGCGCTGTCTAGCACTGTCTGGGCCCATTCTCAGTTTTTCAGTTATGTGCTCAGAACTCTCGCCATGTTTTATTTTAATATTATCTATCTTCTTCTTAGGAAATTGTAATTTTTTACTTTGGTGAGCAGGTTCCTTGTCTTTGGACTTGACGTGCTCTTCTTTGTGTTCTGACTGTCCTTTTCTTTCTGATTTCTGTGAGGAAGTCTGAAAAGATCGAGAGGGAGGTGAATCAATATCTTGATATCTGTCAGGTTTTCTGAATTTATCCCTATCTCTAAGGTTGTATCTTTTCTCAGAGGGCTCCCTGTTGGGAGACTTGCCTCTTCGTTCTGGAGATCTATCTCTCCGTTGAGGAGACCTTCCTCTGGACTGAAGCTGTTTTTCTCTGGGAGTGGATTGTTTATTACCCTCCCAACTCTTTTTTGGAGTGTTGAGATTATTTATAATAAATGTTTTTTCAGGATTTTGAGTTAGTTGGGGTTTCACTGGTTTCCTACCCAAGCTATCTCTACCTAGTTCTTCATAGGATTTTTCTATGATTCTGGCAAGTTCAAATGGTTGTTCTGCTATATCTCTTTCTTTCAATTTCTGGGGGATCGCCACAGATGCTGCTTCTCCCTTTATGTTGGCTAGTAATATAGCCGAGACCTGCTTGAAGTCTTTCAGTAATTTCATACCTAGAGTTAAAGCAGGTTCTTGACCGTATTCATTTTGAATCTGTCTTAGTACGTCTGGTATAACCGCCATAGACGGAACACCATGTGTTTTTGTGTATATTGAAGCAAAGACTGTGCCCCAAGTGTCACAGTCCTCCACATGTGGTGCGATCCCCATTGGAAGACAGATAGTCAGAATTCTGTGTTTCTCATGAGGTGTAGTATCAGGAAATACTGCCTCTATTTGAGTTATTTTTTGAGCTAACCAGAATGGAATTTGTTTCCGTTTTGTGGGTATTTTGCCAATGGCTGATTGTATATTCTGTGGTGTGATTTTATTTGTGTTCCCCTGGTGAGGGGTTTGTTGTGGAATTTTTATTACTGGTTGGACTGTTGAAGTCCGCATGACATATTGGATCAATTGTCTGTGTATTTTAATTAGCTGTTTTAGCCGAGCTAAAAGTTCCCGGTCTGACATGTTTTCGATGTGGTGTGTAGCTGGCTAGAACCGGCCATGTGGCTCCTGGTCTACCTAGTGGACCGAGCATGGTGATGTGATTTTGATGTTTTAGGGCGCCATTAAACCAGAGCAGGTGCTCTTGGTATGTTAGTGGGATTTAAACGTCCTCGAAAGGAGCGTATTCATCCGGAGGTTCCTCTATTTTGTAATAGTGGAAATCTTGTGTTACAGCGTTTGCTGCTCTAAAATGTATCCATGAATAGAATACCTCGGTCTCCCGATATTCATGGGCCTCTACCACTAATATGACTGTACCACCTCTTGATGATAGTCCATTTTCTATAAGTTTAAGAGTTATAGTTCTTCTTACATTGACCGGAATGAGAATAGCATTCGGGTCTTCATTTTGGAGACTTGTGTCATCCGCTAGAAGTTGAGCTGCTATTCTAGCTCTCTCCCTTTCATCGTCACCTTCCGGCATTTTACTGGCAGAAAGTTCTTTTGCAGAGCAAGTTTCAAGGAAACAAAGATTAGGTGCAAAATATTTTGGAACACTGTATCCTTCAACATTGACTAAACCAAAAACGAATACATAGGAATCTCTTCCTACTAAGTTCCGGCGGATATTAACCTTTTACCCACTCCAGACGTCTTTTGGAGTTTTTACAGAAAAAGGGGTCTGTGTGAAAAGCACGACTGAGTTACTCTAGAGTCTTGCGTTAGATTATCGCCTTACCAAACGTTGGGCGCCATGTAGTGTAGTTCCTATATTCCCAATAGGCTCTGCTCTACGTCTAAACAGCAGTTTAGACGTAGGACTGAGGTCATCTAGGTCTCTACTGACTATGCTAGACTTAATTAGGTTTGCCAGCTAGCTCAGAGGTCACTAGAAACTTTCTCGAATGTTCAGGAAGGAGTTAACTTTCCTGATTAGACAAGAAGGGATTAGTTTCTGACAACCGCATAAACATGACAACTTTGCTCCCTGAGAATAAAGAGTATATCTCCAGAGTCGTGTGAAAACAATAGACAGCTATTTCACTCAGTCATTCGTGCATGCTTAGATTCACCAGAGTGCAGAGAAATAGAGAGACGGGTGTTTTCAATAAAAGTTGTTATTTATTGAGCAGTCTTCTTTCTTATGCAAGAGAAGTGAGTTGCCACAATTGCAATACTTATCATGAAGTAAAGTGCGTACAGTAAAAGAAGTATTATGAAATTATACTGTAAAAGCATTGATATGGTTTCTGAGTCATATGATACTTTAAAACGGATAAAATATATACATACATAAAAACATTGACTAAACGTACTCAACTGGTGCTTCTAAGAAAAGCCTACCCCGGTGTACCTGACCTAAGCCTAATACGTGGGAAGGAATAAGTAAGTTGCAGTTTAAGTTAAGTTGGTTTTTGCCAAGAATCTGAATCAAGAATTCTCTTAAGGTTTTAATCATCTCCGTACCTTGGTTCTAGAATCAAGGAGGTCTTGTATCTCTTTCTCAGGACTCGATCTCCCAGCAACCCGCAAGGGTGACTGGAAACACTGGAGCTGGATTTCTCGGCAGGAGAAAAGACAGCGTCTCTCTCAGTGCTTCAAATGGGAGGGTTGGCTTCCTTCAGCACTCGCATCAGCTGGGTGTCGGGCAAGTAGATAGCCGCTCTGCTCCAAACCACCGTGTGTTTGCTTAAGGCAAATGCTGGTATATTTATACCTGAAAGATGCCGGGTTTGATGTAAGGTTGGACATAAGACGTCACTAAGAACTTACAGTTCTTTCTGGACTCCAGGAGTTCTTGTGCAAATCAAAACAAAAGCGAGTCCTTAATATCGATTTTTACCGAATTGCTATTAAGGACTCATTAAATTGAATGTAGGTAAGAATCGCTAACATATTAGCGATTCCTTAATATTCCTTAATAACGAATCGCTAATTGAGATTCGTTAATAAGGAATACCTAGCCATTCATTCCTATGGGCTAGGAAGCCCATAGGAATGAATGGGAAGATATTCACTATTTGCGATTCGGTAATAAAGAATCGCAAATAGCAGAAGCTATTTCAAGGGTGCCAGGGTGTCAAAAGGACACCCTGTTGCACCCCTGAAATGTGCATGTGTGCACATGTGGTGCACACACATGCCCTAAGGGCATGGATGTGTGCCACATGGCACTTTTAAATAAAAAAGCAAAAAAGTGCTTTTTTAAATGAAATCGCTACTTACCACCAACTTGAAGTTGGTGGTAATTAGTGATTCCTTAAGGCAGAAGTGCACTTTTTTTGGTGCTACTTACATTTCATTTAAGGAATCGCTATTTTGCGATTCCTTATTTTGCAAGTAGGTTTCAACTCACCTACATTGCTATCAGCCAAATACTGGTCGGTAAGGCAGATATTCTGCGAATTTCTGCGTAACTGCTCGGTATTTGGCCACCTACATCTGGCCCTAAATTCTTTATAAACATATTAGCACTGCTTAATTTGTAAAACAATATATGCCCAAAGCTCTGTTTAGAACCCTGAGGCTCATACTATTAAATGTCATCACACTGTATGAATAGTCTTTATTTCACCTCATGCCTCTTTCATCCATTACAAACCCTTTTATCTCTCTCTTGCAGGCTCCTGCTTTCTTCCTATGTGACATTTCTACCAACTTCCTCTTGCTCCTTTATTTGCCCCTGTGTTTCCCTCCTTTGCTCTCAGTCAATGTCTGATGAGGAAAAATAAGTGACGGTCCTCAAAAATGAGTGCCCATGTGTCCCACCAGCAACCACCGGCTCAAATTAATCAATGCATAATAGGCGTTGTGGGCCCAATTCATGAAGGCATATAAAAGTACTTAAGAGAGTAGTTCAGCAGAACTACCTTACATACACCAAAATTACTTTGTGGCTAGGCCCCTTGGACCTCAGGCTAGGTGGAGCTGACTAGTAAACACTGCGCACAGTGGAAGGTTGCACAATATGGACATGATTCAGAAAGATTTTGTTATGAGTAGCAGTGGCTTATATTGTATTATTTCTGGCTTATTCCTGAATTTTAGCAGTATTCTGGGATAACCCTTGTCCTTCTAGGCCCTGTTCACAAAGGTAAATTTACATTAGGAAATCTCCAAACTCATAGATTTATGATTAGTCGTAATATTCAACCTAGATCCAATTCGTCACCTCTGGGCGGAGATATAAACCTTGTTGTAGGAGTATGTTACCCCAACACCGCGCTTGTGTGAGGAACACATTCAACTCACAATAAGGCCATAAGGCCATAAGTTATATTAGTACATTTCTAGGTATATTGTAGGTGTGCACCACCAAAATGTTGTTCTTATGTGCAAATCTTGTGTTACGCTATGAAGAACTAAGAATAGAAAAGAATAGAGACAGACATCACTTCTAGTAAACAACACATCTAGCAAACACTCATACTTAGAGCATAAATAAAGCCAATAAGAAGGGTTAGACATCTTCCGCTTGCGCTCCGCAGTCTTGTGGAGCCGTATATCACCTACATTTATGTTTGTGCCATTGTGTGTCTGTGTGTGTTTGGGGCAGGCAAAGTGTTATGATGTGTATTTGAGTGTTGTTTTTGAGTACATATGAGATTCATAATGTGCTTTTTAAATTCATTTACAATTTACTTGTCTGTACTTTTCTATGTAAATGTATCTGCTATGTTTCCATTTTGATTGTTATAGCTGTGTGCAATTTTTTACAATTCTATGAATTCATTTATTTTTGCATTTTAGGTTTAAAGCATTTTATTGCAGAGTTATAAAGGAGAAAACAATACATACAACATAAACTCGTCGTCAAAAAGATGCTATTCAGAGTCTCTACACCATGAGCGCCATCAGAATTGCAGACTTTACACTCAGAACATGTTGTAGAGCCACATGCTAGGCGTAGGAGCGATGACGACTGACCCCAAAACCAACCCCCCCCTCAACGTAACTGCCCCCCCCTGCCCTCCCCCCGAACCCCCCTTACTCCTTCCTCCCCCCCCCCTCGGGGTTGCGCCTAGCAAATGTCATGTGCCCTTGTCAACATTTCAGTGGAACCGCCCCCTTTCTTCACAGATATCATCCAGGGCGACTAAGCCTGCGGAGTGGTTAGGGATGTCAATCGCATGAGCCTGAGGTACCGGGGACAGGTAATTTCCTTGAATTCCGACTGCAATAAGGTGAGAAAGGGGTGCCACAATTCTTCAAACTTATCCACCTCTCCCGCCACTGTGAGGGATAGTTTCTCCATACCTAGAACGTGCCATAACCTGTGTAGCCAGCCTGTAGTGTTGGGAATGGTGGTGGTGCGCCAATATATGAGTATGTTCTGTATCGCTGAGCCTGATGCAATTGCTATCTGCCTACCCTTCCTGGACCTCAGAGGATACATCAACCCGTTGGGTAACCCTAATAGGACATAGGCTGGTAAGCGAGGCAGTTCAATGTCAAAACATTGGTCAACTTCATCTAAGACCTCTTTCCAGTAGGGATCCAGCAACGGACAGTCCCATAAGATGTGTGTGAGCGTGCCAGTCTGTCCACACTCGCGCCAACAGGTATCTGGGAGGCCATGGTTCATGTCTTGCAATCGTTGAGGCGTGTAGTACCAGTATGTAGTTATTTTGGTGAAAGTCTCAGTGAGCCCAGTGTGGTAAGCCGAGTGACGTGCGCGGTAAGATATGTCGCCCCACTCTTTGTGGCTCAATTCCCTCCCCAGTTCCCGCTCCCAGCGCTCCCTCCCGGGGTTATGGATGTGGAAGGTGGGGGGCTGCAAAAGCTTGTACAGGTCCGAGACGAGCTTGGCATCTGAGGAGCGAGTCGCTAGCCACATCTCGTAGGGTGTAAGTTTCCGGTCTGCCAGCTCCCTCACCTGCGGCTGCAGCGCCCAGTGGCGAACCTGTAAATATCGCATACGTTCAGTCTCAGGCAGGTGGTAATCCCGTCTGAGGTCCTGGAACGACACAATCCCCTCCGAACCATACATGTGAAACAAAGCGCAGCACCTGGCAGCCCGCCAGAGCGCAAACGCGCCAGGCTCCATCCCAGGCTGGAAGTCAGGGTTCCCGATCAACGGCGTAAGCGGCGACGGGAAGGTGGTAAGTTCCCGCGTAGCGTTCACTGCATCCCACACTCTGAGCGGGACCTGGGTGACCAGAGACGCGTAAAGGTTGGGAGGCCGGTGAGCCCTGCGCATGAAGGGTATCTCCTGTAAAGTCCTGCCCGCCACCGCCTGGTCCTGAAACAGCCAGTGTCTGTCAGATTCCCATTTGCTCCACTCCACGAAGAACCGTAGTTGCGCCGCGTGAAAGTACTTTTGGAGATCCGGAATGCCAAGGCCACCGGATTCTGGAGCCAGAGTAGACAAGGCTCTCTTAAGCCTGGGTTTGCGAAGGGCCTGGATGGCCTCCCTCCGCGCCGCGACAGAAGTGGCACAGGTCTATGCCTCTCGCGGCCGGTGCCCCTTACCGCAGTTCTTCAGCCGCACAATGTTTCCCCCAGGCCTATAGCCCGTCACCTTGAGTGTCCACGTCGGGGAGGGCCACGGCCCGGCTCTGGTGCGAGGCGTGATGAAGGAGGGAGGGCCCCGTCGTAATCGAGGCTCTTGGGCTGAGCGTCGCCGTAGCTCCGTAGGCCCACCGAGGTCCACCGGAGAATGGGATGGTGGTGTGGTCCCCACAGCCCGCCCGGGCAGCTCAGGGAGTCGTGGCGCGCTCTCTGTTCGTTGCGCCGACCCTCCAGACAGATTGAGGCGCATTGGAGGGCTCCAGAAGCCCAGGCTCCGGGGTAGGCCTCACTGTCCCACGAATCCCCGGGGTCGCGTAGTTGGAGCTCCCCGGGTCCGGCGCGGTGTGTCTCGGCCGGTGATTCGCCGGCCCGCCGTGGTGTGCTCCTCCGCCGCCTCCCGAGCGGCTCGCTCTGGGGAGCGCCTCCCCTCCGGTTGTCCCGGTGGCTTCGCTAGGGCTCCCGGGTGCACCGCCGGCCGGCTCCGCAGGGCGGCCCGCCGGGGCTCCCGGCTCGGCGACAGGCCTCTCTTCCGGGGATCGCTCGGCTCGGCTCCGCTGCGCCCCGGAGGGCACTGGGATTCTCCAAGTCGCGTCGCTGCTCTCCTGTTTGCGCTGGGCACCGTTTTCCGCCTAAACTGGGGGAGATCAGCGGTAATTGGCGGTGCGTGGGCTCCGGGGCTTCGGGATCTCACGAGGGATGCGTCCTCTTAGCTCGCCATCTTGGCCACGCCCCCCTATTTTTGCATTTAAAAAAAAATACTTTTAATACTTGCTGTGAGTTGTTTCGGTGTCTGAAACATTTGCAGTTATGTGACTTTTTACATTTTTATAGTAATTATATAGCTTGCACTGATTTCTAGTGACGGGAGTTTGTCCCGCACTATAAAATCTGCGCAAACAGCACTATGAGCAAGGTGGTGCTGCTTCATTCTGCTGCTAGAGCATCTGCATCCTCAATGCGAGCAGTAGATTTCTCAAGGCGAGCAGTCAAGACCTAACGCAAGCTGTCACGACCTGCTGCAACCACCCGCATTGAGAAATCTTGCTGGGAGGAGGTCTAGCGCATGATTTTATTCTCACAAGCGCTCGCCAACTTAACGTTGATGAGACGCATGAGAGAGAAAAAATTCCTCTCCATGTCACTTCGATGAGGTTCCGGAACTTCGATTTGTGCGGAATGCGGAGTTTGCAAAACTCCGCTAACTGTGCAGGAGGAGCAGAATTCTTCACCCATCCCTAATTTAAATGAGGTATTTAAAATAAATTTTATATTTATTTAATATACTTAATTTTTTTACATTTCCACACTGTCATTTATATATGTGTCTAAAATAGCTAAAGTAATACGACCATGTTTCTTTCTTTTTTAGTGTTAGGCTTTGTGCTTCAGTTAGGGGTGAGCGAAGTATTCCACTCAGTGAATTCAAGACTCAGGAATTAGCGAGTGTTGATGTGATTTACAATGATTTAACCTTTTTAAGGTCCTGTGTTGTTCTCCCATCCAGCTTCTGCCACAGTGTTGATCGCTGCTCCTAGCAGCCCACCAAAACTGAACTGGCACCGCACGTTAGATAGTAGTAAGGTCAATGTCTGTTTTTTTGCCTTTGGTTCTGACCTCTTTGTTGATTATTCATGGGGTGGCTGCATGTCTTTTGTCACACATCCATATAGCGCAGTCCTCAATATGCAACACTGCTGTTTTAGATATCATAAATTGTCTTATAAACTTGCCCTATACTTGCCATTATAAGGATAACACTATAAGACACCTGGTATGCCTTGACTTCCCTTGCAGAAAAGCAATTTGTAGGTCTCAAAATGAGCATTCAAACCATATAACTAGCATCCATCGTGTGCTTTATGATGACTTACTCTTCTATGTATGTCTGTCTCCCCTGTTAGCTTCTGTCATACAATAGCCCCTGATGTCCACCTTGAGAACATCAAAGCTGATGACATCAGGGAGCATCCTCATATTAGGCACTCCATTAATCAGGTAAGTCTGAGAACTTATGATTTTAACTTTTGAATCTCATCATTCGTCCTTCCTTTCAAAATGTTATTTAGCTCTATTTTGTAAGTCTATCAAATGCTGTAAGTCTTTTTTAAGAAGAGGTGTGTTTTACCTTTCTTGTATTTATCTCTAATTTGTCAGCAATTGTGATCATGATGACTTTCATCGATTGACACTATCCATTGAACATAATTTAAACCACTATACCTGCTGTATCTGGAGATACTTTGGAAACACAAACTACAAAAATGACTGATTAATTTTCAGTCACTGTAATTCCATCTGATGACTTGTCTTCCAGTGAGTCTGAACAACATGCTAGCTGTGATGTCCCTTCGTAAGAGAGAACAGACAGGAACCCCACCAAGCACATGAAGAGCACTTCGCTAACGTAATTCAGCACAATTTCTTCCATTCACTGCAGTTACTGAATATAAAGTATATTCTGCAAATCTTTTGCCTACTGACTACTTCCAGCTTTTCCTGGATGATGACTTCCTTGAGGAACTTGTGCGGCAAACTAATTTGATTGCAGTAGAGCCTAGAGGCATTTTGAGGTCACATTTTTTGGGCACACCTATGAACTCCACTGCACTTAAAGTGTTAAAATGATGTCTGGGCCTTACCAGCAATATGGGCGTAGTGCAAAAAACGACTGTATAGTCCTACTGGCCTACTTGAACAATGTGTACAATATACAGGGGCATATTTACAAGCCCATATCACTACCATAACATCAGTTTGATGATGTTGTAATGGCGATCGGGGCTTTGTATTATTTACAAGGCAGCATTAAGCTACTTGACACGGCTTAACCCTGCAACAATTAAAACAAGAAAAGAGGGTCAGGCATTTCTTAGAGCTTGAAAGAAATCAGAAGATTTTCAAGCACAAATTAAGACGTCTTGATCCCAAAATGATTGGGCCAAAAATGGGCAAACCATTAAGTGGAGAGCCGGGCAGCGTGCGTGATACCTCTGTAGCAGGAACGCTATGACCGATGTAGGAGACCCAATCAATTCCTTTATACCTTAATTTATCGGACCGCGGATGTGGTGTTATAGTTAGCATACATTTGCCTTCCCAGTTCTTCTGAGTCCCCTGCTGGGCTACAACCTTTTAAACAAAGGGGAACTGATCACATGCATATATGTCTAAGTCCTGATGATGATCCCCATACTCCTGGGTATGAGATCGAAACGTCATCGGCTCCTTAACACCCTAACACTGTCATATGTACCATTGAATTGTGCTAAGGTGTTTGCCTTAATTTGTCTTTGACAATCTTCTGATTTCTTTCAAGCGCTAAGAAATGCCCAACCTTCTTTTCTTGTTTTAATTGTCGCAGGGTTTGTGTTTCCACTTCATTGTTTTGCTTTCTTTGTGAATATCTAAAATATTTTTAAAAAATGTATGGCTGGACAACACAACATCGATCTCATTGCATTTCTATATTAATTTCCCAACCTTATCCTTTTTGTGAGGGACCACTGTTCATATTAAATAAAAAGCACACTTGCTATGTGCAGGAGGCAACCCTTCCTGTACACAAAGAATAAAAAAAAGAAATGACAATTTGCAACTTCTATGTGTGCTGCATTAAGCATCACACATAAAAGTTACAAAATGGCATTTAAAGATTGTTTATGTGCAGGAAGTGAGATCTTCCTGTACATAAACAATCTTCCCCTCAACGCAGACGCCCCACAGTTTTACATCAGTCCTGAGTAGAGACACATTTTTGATTCTGCAACATATGCTGCATTTGAGTGATAGTTCTGCAACATGGTCCTGGGACTCTCAGACCATGACAGGTTGTTCAAAATACAACCTCTCCTAGAGCATCTGTCTGCCACATTTCAAAATATTTATACTCATGGGAAGAATAGAATGATGGATGAGTCACTGATTCTATATATGAAGCTGCTGTTCAGGCTGTACGTACCAAGCAAAAAGAGGAGTGCTCCACTGTATATGTATAGATCCTGGGAGAACATACAGGGATGAACTCTAAGGGCATGGATGTGTGCCACATGGCACTTTTAAATAAAAAAGCAAAAAAGTGCTTTTTTAAATGAAATCGCTACTTACCACCAACTTGAAGTTGGTGGTAATTAGTGATTCCTTAAGGCAGAAGTGCACTTTTTTTGGTGCTACTTACATTTCATTTAAGGAATCGCTATTTTGCGATTCCTTATTTTGCAAGTAGGTTTCAACTAACCTACATTGCTACCAGCCAAATACCGGTCGGTAAGGCAGATATTCTGCGAATTTCTGCGTAACTGCTCGGTATTTGGCCACCTACATCTGGCCCTAAATTCTTTATAAACATATTATCACTGCTTAATTTGTAAAACAATATATGCCCAAAGCTCTGTTTAGAACCCTGAGGCTCATAGTATTAAATGTCATCACACTGTATAAATGTAAATAAAATGTAAATGTAATATACTTGTAAAGCGCACAGCTGCCCCAGCAACGGGGCGTCCCGGCGCTGTAGAACTCTGGGGAACCCGTCCTGGCTTTCCCTGTGGGATGGTCCCTTGCTGGGAGTCCCCAAGGTGGAGCCAGGCATCTCCGGAATTGGTGGGGCCGTTGTGGAGATTAGGCAAGCTAATGCCCAGAGTTGCCGAGTGGAACCCCTGATTAGAGTAAGCACCGAAGCGAGAATTATCGAGTCCGCTGACCAAGGTCCACGACCCTGCCGCGTCGGGAATTGAACCGTGGTCCCAGGCTGACTTCTGCTCTCAGGCCTGCCGCCTCTAACCAGTGAGCCACACTACTCCATGAATAGTCTTTATTTCACCTCATGCCTCTTTCATCCATTACAAACCCTTTTATCTCTCTCTTGCAGGCTCCTGCTTTCTTCCTATGTGACATTTCTACCAACTTCCTCTTGCTCCTTTATTTGCCCCTGTGTTTCCCTCCTTTGCTCTCAGTCAATGTCTGATGAGGAAAAATAAGTGACGGTCCTCAAAAATGAGTGCCCATGTGTCCCACCAGCAACCACCGGCTCAAATTAAGCAATGCATAATAGGCGTTGTGGGCCCAATTCATGAAGGCATATAAAAGTACTTAAGAGAGTAGTTCAGCAGAACTACCTTACATACACCAAAATTACTTTGTGGCTAGGCCCCTTGGACCTCAGGCTAGGTGGAGCTGACTAGTAAACACTGCGCACAGTGGAAGGTTGCACAATATGGACATGATTCAGAAAGATTTTGTTATGAGTAGCAGTGGCTTATATTGTATTATTTCTGGCTTATTCCTGAATTTTAGTAGTATTCTGGGATAACCCTTGTCCTTCTAGGCCCTGTTCACAAAGGTAAATTTACATTAGGAAATCTCCAAACTCATAGATTTATGACTAGTCGTAATATTCAACCTAGATCCAATTCGTCACCTCTGGGCGGAGATATAAACCTTGTTGTAGGAGTATGTTACCCCAACACCGTGCTTGTGTGAGGAACACATTCAACTCACAATAAGGCCATAAGGCCATAAGTTATATTAGTACATTTCTAGGTATATTGTAGGTGTGCACCACCAAAATGTTGTTCTACAAAGCTTATGTACACATCTTGTGTTACGCTATGAAGAACTAAGAATAGAAAAGAATAGAGACAGACATCACTTCTAGTAAACAACACATCTAGCAAACGCTAATACTTAGAGCATAAATAAAGCCAATAAGAAGGGTTAGACATCTTCCGCTTGCGCTCCGCAGTCTTGTGGAGCCGTATATCACCTACATTTATGTTTGTGCCATTGTGTGTCTGTGTGTGTTTGGGGCAGGCAAAGTGTTATGATGTGTATTTGAGTGTTGTTTTTGAGTACATATGAGATTCATAATGTGCTTTTTAAATTCATTTACAATTTACTTGTCTGTACTTTTCTATGTAAATGTATCTGCTATGTTTCCATTTTGATTGTTATAGCTGTGTGCAATTTTTTACAATTCTATGAATTCATTTATTTTTGCATTTAAAAAAAAATACTTTTAATACTTGCTGTGAGTTGTTTCTGTGCCTGAAACATTTGCAGTTATGTGACTTTTTACATTTTTATAGTAATTATTTAGCTTGCACTGATTTCTAGTGACGGGAGTTTGTCCCGCACTATAAAATCTGCGCAAACAGCACTATGAGCAAGGTGGTGCTGCTTCATTCTGCTGCTAGAGCATCTGCATCCTCAATGCGAGCAGTAGATTTCTCAAGGCGAGCAGTCAAGACCTAACGCAAGCTGTCACGACCTGATGCAACCACCCGCATTGAGAAATCTTGCTGGGAGGAGGTCTAGCGCATGATTTTTTTCTCACAAGCGCTCGCCAACTTAACGTTGATGAGACGCATGAGAGAGAAAAAATTCCTCTCCATGTCACTTCGATGAGGTTCCGGAACTTCGGTTTGTGCGGAATGCGGAGTTTGCAAAACTCCGCTAAGTGTGCAGGAGGAGCAGAATTCTTCACCCATCCCTAATTTAAATGAGGTATTTAAAATAAATTTTATATTTATTTAATATACTTAATTTTTTTACATTTCCACACTGTCATTTATATATGTGTCTAAAATAGCTAAAGTAATACGACCATGTTTCTTTCTTTTTTAGTGTTAGGCTTTGTGCTTCAGTTAGGGGTGAGCGAAGTATTCCACTCAGTGAATTCAAGACTCAGGAATTAGCGAGTGTTGATGTGATTTACAATGATTTAACCTTTTTAAGGTCCTGTGTTGTTCTCCCATCCAGCTTCTGCCACAGTGTTGATCGCTGCTCCTAGCAGCCCACCAAAACTGAACTGGCACCGCACGTTAGATAGTAGTAAGGTCAATGTCTGTTTTTTTGCCTTTGGTTCTGACCTCTTTGTTGATTATTCATGGGGTGGCTGCATGTCTTTTGTCACACATCCATATAGCGCAGTCCTCAATATGCAACACTGCTGTTTTAGATATCATAAATTGTCTTATAAACTTGCCCTATACTTGCCATTATAAGGATAACACTATAAGACACCTGGTATGCCTTGACTTCCCTTGCAGAAAAGCAATTTGTAGGTCTCAAAATGAGCATTCAAACCATATAACTAGCATCCATCGTATGCTTTATGATGACTTACTCTGCTATGTATGTCTGTCTCCCCTGTTAGCTTCTGTCATACAATAGCCCCTGATGTCCACCTTGAGAACATCAAAGCTGATGACATCAGGGAGCATCTTCATATTAGGCACTCCATTAATCAGGTAAGTCTGAGAACTTATGATTTTAACTTTTGAATCTCATCATTCGTCCTTCCTTTCAAAATGTTATTTAGCTCTATTTTGTAAGTCTATCAAATGCTGTAAGTCTTTTTTAAGAAGAGGTGTGTTTTACCTTTCTTGTATTTATCTCTAATTTGTCAGCAATTGTGATCATGATGACTTTCATCGATTGACACTATCCATTGAACATAATTTAAACCACTATACCTGCTGTATCTGGAGATACTTTGGAAACACAAACTACAAAAATGACTGATTAATTTTCAGTCACTGTAATTCCATCTGATGACTTGTCTTCCAGTGAGTCTGAACAACATGCTAGTTGTGATGTCCCTTCGTAAGAGAGAACAGACAGGAACCCCACCAAGCACATGAAGAGCACTTCGCTAACGTAATTCAGCACAATTTCTTCCATTCACTGCAGTTACTGAATATAAAGTATATTCTGCAAATCTTTTGCCTACTGACTACTTCCAGCTTTTCCTGGATGATGACTTCCTTGAGGAACTTGTGCGGCAAACTAATTTGATTGCAGTAGAGCCTAGAGGCATTTTGAGGTCACATTTTTTGGGCACACCTATGAACTCCACTGCACTTAAAGTGTTAAAATGATGTCTGGGCCTTACCAGCAATATGGGCGTAGTGCAAAAACCGACTGTATAGTCCTACTGGCCTACTTGAACAATGTGTACAATATACAGGGGCATATTTACAAGCCCATATCACTACCATAACATCAGTTTGATGATGTTGTAATGGCGATCGGGGCTTTGTATTATTTACAAGGCAGCATTAAGCTACTCGACACGGCTTAACCCTGCAACAATTAAAACAAGAAAAGAGGGTCAGGCATTTCTTAGAGCTTGAAAGAAATCAGAAGATTTTCAAGCACAAATTAAGACGTGTTGATCCCAAAATGATTGGGCCAAAAATGGGCAAACCATTCAGTGGAGAGCCGGGCAGCGTGCGTGATACCTCTGTAGCAGGAACGCTATGACCGATGTAGGAGACCCAATCAATTCCTTTATACCTTAATTTATCGACCCGCGGATGTGGTGTTATAGTTAGCATACATTTGCCTTCCCAGTTCTTCTGAGTCCCCTGCTGGGCTACAACCTTTTAAACAAAGGGGAACTGATCACATGCATATATGTCTAAGTCCTGATGATGATCCCCATACTCCTGGGTATGAGATCGAAACGTCATCGGCTCCTTAACACCCTAACACTGTCATATGTACCATTGAATTGTGCTAAGGTGTTTGCCTTAATTTGTCTTTGACAATCTTCTGATTTCTTTCAAGCGCTAAGAAATGCCCAACCTTCTTTTCTTGTTTTAATTGTCGCAGGGTTTGTGTTTCCACTTCATTGTTTTGCTTTCTTTGTGAATATCTAAAATATTTTTAAAAAATGTATGGCTGGACAACACAACATCGATCTCATTGCATTTCTATATTAATTTCCCAACCGTATCCTTTTTGTGAGGGACCACTGTTCATATTAAATAAAAAGCACACTTGCTATGTGCAGGAGGCAACCCTTCCTGTACACAAAGAATAAAAAAAAGAAATGACAATTTGCAACTTCTATGTGTGCTGCATTAAGCATCACACATAAAAGTTACAAAATGGCATTTAAAGATTGTTTATGTGCAGGAAGTGAGATCTTCCTGTACATAAACAATCTTCCCCTCAACGCAGACGCCCCACAGTTTTACATCAGTCCTGAGTAGAGACACATTTTTGATTCTGCAACATATGCTGCATTTGAGTGATAGTTCTGCAACATGGTCCTGGGACTCTCAGACCATGCAAGGTTGTTCAAAATACAACCTCTCATAGAGCATCTGTCTGCCACATTTCAAAATATTTATACTCATGGGAAGAATAGAATGATGGATGAGTCACTGATTCTATATATGAAGCTGCTGTTCAGGCTGTACGTACCAAGCAAAAAGAGGAGTGCTACACTGTATATGTATAGATCCTGGGAGAACATACAGGGATGAACTCCGCAATACATTTTGCATTTTGCCCTTCAATGTTAGAAATTATTGAGAACATTCTGTGGGAGCTTGTGCAATCACACATTCATAAAGGTTTCCCTTCCCGCCCCTTACAATATCATTTGCATTAAATGTGTTGCAATCTTGGATGCAAGTTGTGTATTATTCTATTTGTGATTTAAAGTCTTTGAAAAGTTATCATTTAATGTATATTTTATTTAATTGTTATCATGTGTATTATAACATTTTTCATTTCTACAAATTAAATTTTAATGACATTAAAATGAATAATAACCGAAGTTACTTTAAAATGTTATTTAAATTGATTTATTTAATGTGGTTTCCTGTGGGTTAAAGCTATTCCCCACCTCCAATGATCTCTATGGGACTATATTACAGTACCAGTGCTTGGCCATGTGTGGTACTTGACTTATCCCCAAGCCTCCAATGCTGGCGTATATTTAAGCCTGTTTTGACAGTAGTGCTACAGAGGTAAATGTATGTGTGTATTTTTTAATAGTAATTGTCCTACTTGTCTGAGTGTGTTTGTGCCTTGTCCCTCTCTAAACCAATCCTTTAATTCCTCTAAACCATGCCCATTGTGCAGTAATTATTCCCTAGTTTCCCACCATATGCTCTTGTCTCTCCCACATTAACTTAGGAAACCTATATTTTTGTGAGCTCAAACCTCCACCACCGAGGCAGACATCTACAGACAGAAGAGACAGGAGAGGCGGAGGTAGAGATTTTCAGCGAGAGGTTTGAGAACCATATTTTGGAGCATTTAAATTTGTCCTTCTTTATGTACTCCAGAATGCTTTTGTGATCAGTGCCCTAAGTACAGTGATTGTACTTTCTGTTTTTCTCCTGTTCTTTTTCTGTGGCTATTTAAAGAAGTCCTGTCGAACAGACAGAAGAGAGTCGAGCGAGCTCTTCAAAACTAGAAATAGTAATGATTTAAATCCTGAAAAGTCAAGAAAAATTGAATCATTTAGGAGAATAAGAAATACATCAATTAGAACAGGACTGGGTATTCCTATTCTCTGGTTCTGATCTTACACAGTACTTAATTTGAGTCCGTTGTTTCCGGGTGCTCGGCACAAGCACTTAATTGTCAACACCAGCGATTATGATGGCCTGACACATGATGGCGGTGTTTGTTTAGTTTAGAGATCAGTATAACAACAGTTGTTTATCAATGCAATGTACATTAAAACTTACTAATACCTGTCACCAAAGCCATTCTTATAACTTTAGGGGCATGGACTAGTCTGAATTGTCACACTTGTAGAAGTGCGATGGTAAGTAGTTGTGTTGGTATAGTTATTGGCAGCACGGCAGGGGCCATGGGTGGTCCAAGCTGCAGTGGCCTCCTGATGAGAGCCCTGCCACTTATTTTTATACAAATTAAGCACTGGTCTTACACATGCCCAAAACTGCAAATCACACCATGAGTTTATTTCCTTTACACCATCCAAGCAACACCTGGCTGTCTCAACCTAAAGGCGACTCAAGCTAGATTTGTTGCATCGTGGGGAAAACGATTTGAGCCTTCAGATAAAGATACAACATTCTGAAACAAGAGTTGGTGTAAGTCTAATCATGTGCCCAGTGTAGAGGCTTCTGGCCAGAAAGAAACACTGACATTAGTCTCAACAATGGAAGCAAGATGACCTGCCAACAGCATGCCAAAGCACTACTCGAATTAAGCACTGTCTGAGCTTAGATCAACCCTCCTGCATACCACTGGGGTAACAAGGGAGTTATTCATGCAGAAAGAGACCTAACAGCATTGTGATGATCTGCTGAAGAGAAACGTTCCACATTTTAGGACTTGCTGCTGTGTAACAAATCTCAAGTTTACATATGATGCAAAGCTGAGGTTCAGAATATCACTTCTCTGTAGAACATTGTAACACAACAATTACCACAAAAGACTCCCCCACATCTAGCAGAACCATGGTAAGAGATCAGTAAAGAGAGCAATGGAGGAATATATCAACAAATGCCCCTGGGTAAACATGTCCATAGAGCCCCTCACTCCCATCACTTCTGGAGGTAGTACTTCACACTGCTCACTACAAAGAAAAGGGAGAACCATGTACTTTTACAGTAGTCCATCCACCGCAGGCTGTCTCCTTTTTTGGTCTCAAGGTACTCCCAAGCATGTTGGACCTGTGAAAAAATAGTAATTCTTCTACTCTGTTATATCTGCAGCTTGGCGGGACAGCATAAGGAAGCAAACATATTCATTATTCCACCCAGTTGTATCTGCAACTTGGCGGGACAGCATAAAGAAGGAAAAATATTCATTTTTCCACCTAGTTGTATCTGCAGCTTGGCAGGACAGTATAAGGAAGGAAAAATATCCGTTCTTCCACCCAGTTGTATCTGCAACTTGGCGGGACCGCATAAGGAAGCTAAATATTCATTCTTCCACCTCCAATGTTCATGATGCGTTCTTGATCTGGTGCTCCAGGGCCTTTCAGGCACAGGTGCTTTCACCCTGAAGCTATATTCACCCCTTGTTCAAACATTCAAGGCCTCATCCTTCTTGTCTGTTAAAGGCAGTGCTGCTGAATTCCACCTCTAGATGATGCAGCAGGCACCTTTAGCTGCCACACTGCCTGTGCAGTAAGAGCCCGCAGCCTTCCTTTCTCCTCCCATTTGCCAAACCATCAGATCTCAGGTTTTTGTGACCAGTGATCCCTGCTCTGTATACCCCAGTGTTGGTGATCACCACGCTCCACCCCAGAATATAGGCCATGGATGGGCGGTGACATTTTCTGCGGCTATCCCGCTGCGGTATCTTGAAACAATGTCAGAGAGCGTATGCCTCATTTTCTTCAATATTTAGGTGCCCGAATGGACAATTCAACCAAAACACAGTCACCAGCTGGCTTACCACAACTTCAGATGGTCAGGTTTATCTCCCACCAGGTCTCCACTTGGCTAGCCTTGCCCCAACCTTCTGCATTTTTAAATTGTACGTCTTCCTTTTTTACTGGAGAGCTTTTTTACTTGTTTATTTTGTAACTGAATAAAGGAGAGCACTCTTCCCTTTAGAGTTTCCACCATTTTTTTTTAGCAATACATCTTATTGATTTTCCAAAGTGCCAAATGGGCAAAGCCCAGCAAGCACTGTACAGTTAATAGGCATATTGTAAGATTTCTTGACACAAAATATCATCCCCAATGAGGGTCTGCAGAACATTAGACCAGAACCCCCCTCCCGTCTCCCCCCAACCACACACCACACACCTTGCAGAGATTGTGATACAAACATTATGCAAACTTGCTCTTTTGCCCTTGCGCAACACTATTACATTAAACCGGTGAATTGCTTACTACTAGCCTGTCAATTGGGTCTCGGTGAAACCGGGGGCCCCAGGAGGGATAAGTCGATGCCTCGGTATGTTGCCCAGCCCGCCCATATCTTCCTGTGCTTCTGCGGACAGCCCCATGCCTGAAATACTGCAACTTCAGCCGACAGGCACTGATCCATGGCTTTTTTCCATTGACCTATACTGGGTGGGGATGTAGCCTTCCAGTGTTGTACAATGTCGTGCTTAGCAAGTGTGAAACCCAAGAATAATAAGTGTTGTTTATATCTGTTCCCCCCGATGTCTTCGGTGCTATGTAGGAGAATCAGCCTAGGGATTGCTGGGATGTTCCACACGAGTACCCGCCTGGCAGGTCCTAATGCCCGACCATAAGTGTTGCCGTGCCCCGCAGCTCCACACGATGTGTGGGAACGACTCCTCATCCGAGTCACAGCGAAGGCACATGGGGGATTGGATAGCCCCCATCTTATAGAGGTGTAGGTGTGTGTAGTATATCCTACGAAGATACTTAAATTGGATCAGCCGGTATTGGGTGGAGACAGCATAGTATTTAGGGCTAGCCAATGCCTGAGCCCAATCATCGTCTGTCAGAGTGGGCACATCCACCTCCCACGCCACCCGAGTCTGGTGTATAGTGATTGTGGAGTGTGTAGTGATTGTTTGGTAGATTTGTCGAATTTTGTGGGCAACAAGATGTCCCATGAGCAACCGGCCTTCCAGCGGGTGGAACTCAAGTTGAGTCGTGAAGTCTCTTATTAGAAGGGAAACGGCGTGACGGAGCTGCAGATATCTGTGAAACTGTGTTTTATGGAGGTCGAAGTCCTCCTGCAGCCTCTGGAAGGACTTGAGCATGGACCATTGCATTATATCCCCCAACGTGGAGATACCAATGTCATCCTACTTACGGAACCCTACTTAAGACTAGACCGGATGGAGGTGGGAGCCCTGCCAAAGAGGCGTTGTACATGTGAGCTTACCCCACCAGCCCATGTGGCGGACCACTCACCTCCAAATCTGTATGACTGTCCTACATGCCGGGGGAAGCTCCACCAGAGATGAAGAACTATACAGGAGTTGGAGCAGGGGGGTTTACGCCATGAAGAGTCTTTCCAGCGCATAAGCTGGGTCTGCCTGAGAGCCATACCACCATTTGTTTATCACTAGAAGGTTCGAAGCCCATTAGCATTAGTATGCCCGAACGTCAGCCGCCCCTATCCTGCCACAGTATGTAGATTGGACACATGTTGCAAGCGCCACCCGAACCCCACCACCCAAAGAAACCTATTCAAAAGTGCATTAATTTGACGGAACCACAATGGGGGATGGGAAATGGGTAATTTTTCAGCTGATAGAGCAGGCGTGTTAGAGACACCATTTTGAAAATGGCTGATCTGCCATATATCGAGAGGGGTAGTTGAGACCACACCGTCGTCTCATCTCATATCGCGGGGGGTGCAATGTTACATGACCATGACCGAGGTACCGAAAGCCCGCCACCGCGACGATCAACTGCAAGGCCCAAGATTGAGACTGCTGATCCCCATTGATAGGGAACAAACTGGACTTAGATGGGTCAGCGTAAAGCCCGGAGGTCTCCCCAAAGATCTGCAGAATCTGCATCACCCGGGGCCCAGAGACCCAGGGATCCGATATAAAAAACAAGGTGTCATCGGCATAAAGAGAGATCCTAACCAAGCGCTCCGGTGACCAGTCCAGACCCCGGACAACAGAGTCCAAGCGGACCCTTGCGGCCAAGGGCTCGATAGCCAACACGATCAGAAGTGGTGAGAGTGGGCACGCCTGCCTCGTGCCCCTGCGGATGTCGAAGGCAGAAGAACAGTGACCAGCCACTCGGACCGATGCAGTGAGGTCGGTATATAGTAATTTCACGTATGCCCTGAAGTGAGGGCCTATATTAGCTGACACCAGGAGCTTATAGAGGTACGTCCAGCTCAATGAATTGAACGCTTTGTCTATATCTGAAAGCAAGACTGCCACAGGGGGCCCCAGGTGGTGGGCCATCGCCACAGCGTTGTGAGCATGTCTGATATTGTGTCTGGTGAAACAGTGTGGCATGAAGCCAGATTGATCTGGATGCACCAGATCCTGTATGCACATGCGGGAGATGGGGCAATATGAGCGCGGATCTTCCGGTGGGCGGCCTGGTTTAAGAAAGACTACGATTTCCGCATGTCTCCAATCAGGAGGCAAAATGTGCCACTCCGAAGCGTCACATAGCGCCTCAAGTAGATGAGGTCCCAGAGTATCTATACGGGGCTGCAAGAAGTTGCACGGGGACCCGTTCGGGCCCAGCTTACGTCCTAGGGTAGCACCACCCGTAGCTCTTCTAAAGAAATGGGTCCTCTAGGATGGCGCGTTGCTCGCCTGAGAGGCAGGGTGGAGGGATATCTGTGAAAAAGGCATTGATAATGGGTTCTGCAATGAACTCTCGCTCTTCGTATAATGCTGCATAGAAATCTGCGAAGGCCTGTACTACCGCCTCAGGGGAGGTGCACGAGACCCCCTCGGGGGACCTCAAGAGGGGTACCTACGTCAGGACCGCCCTATCTTGACAGAGCCTATGAAGCATCTGGCTAGACTTATCACCCCATTTGTAGATCCTATACTGAGTGGCCAACCAGGCCTCCTCTGCACAGTCAGTCTGGTGGAGCTGCTGTTGAACATGTGGAGGTTCCAACGGGCAACATGGTCTGAGCCCCCACCACTAGGAACTGGAGCTCGGTCTGTCTGTTTTCCAGGTCTTGCACCTAAGCTAGGCAATGCTGCTTCTCCCCCGTGCGATAGCTGATGTCGACTCCGCGAATCATGGGCTTGAACGCCTCCCAGAGAATGGCCCGGGACTGGCACGTGCCAACTTTAAAGCTAAGATAAACAGGAATTGCACGACTGAGTGTCTCCCGATACTCCGTGTCCCGAAGCAACCAGGGGGACATGCGCCACCTGTCGGAGGTGCTGTTAGTCTGCAGGCGCAGCTTAAGTTTGATTGACAAATGATCAGAGAGTCCTCAAGGCAAAATGGATGTGACACCCTCTGCATGTAACTATGTGGGAGGAACAGGTAAGTGAGGTGAGAAAGAGTGGGGTGGATTGATGACGCATATGAGAACCCAGCCTCTGAGGTGTGAAGGGCCCGCCATGTGTCCACCCAGCCCAGGGTATGTACAAGTATGTATAGTTTCGATGTAACAGGGAGTGTATCTGGTTGATGGGCTCGCCACATATCCAATGGACCCATAATGTTGTTCCAATTGCCACCCAGTACCATCAGGCCACCCGGGAGATCTCCCCAAAGCTTTGTCAATTTGTCTGTAAATGTCTGGCCTAGCAGTGGAGGGACTTATATGCTGCCAAGTGTAATCTGTTCACCGGCTACAGTAATCGAGATCACTGTGAAGCGGCCACTGGGATCCAGCCAAGGTTTTGTAATCTGGAGCGGCACTCTTCGATGGATAAGTATGGCCCTGCCCTGTGCCCCCAGCTCAAGGCTAAAATGGTACACTGTAGTGTAGCCGTAGGGGCCAAGGCACAGGGCTTTCGTGCCCAGAAGATGTTTCTCATGGAGCAATAGGATGTCTGCTGTATAGCGCTTTGCCACTGGAGCACAGCCCCGCATTTGACCTTATGAAGTAAGACTCGCACATTCCAGGCAAGAATGTTCAGTATCCCCGGTGCAGAGTTATCTGCTATGTGGGCCATTCCTAGGCGTCAGGGCAGAAAAGGTTGAACTGTGTGCGCATGGTGGAGAAGTGAGGCACATGCATGGTGCGTAAACAAAGAACGAGGAAGAAAACAATAACACAGAAACTTCCCCCAACATCCCCCCACCCCCCATACTTCCAGGAACATGGAGTATCTGTTGTGCTGCAATCCCTCCCCAGGCCCCCCAACAGGATGACCCACGCGGTTCCTCCAATGGATCCCCCCCACCCATCTTCACCCAACATTACCCAAAACGTTTGAGGTGTTCCATATCCAGTTCCCTCCAGGGCTGGTAGTAGAGACCCCAACCCTTAGTACCCAAGCAATCTAGCATATGGCCACTGCTAGAGATCATGACCCGCCCCAGAAAGTGAACAGGGAGAAGTGACTACTAGCCCCAGTCTACCTCAGTCCCCCAGGCCCGTCGGCTCTTGGGCACGCCAATTGGAGCGAGATCTGTTACGTCTCGATGCCGTGTCTCTGCCTTGTCGACCACTCCGATGTGAGCCGTGGGAGGAGTTTGAGTCTAACGGGGGCGGTGATTGCGGTTTAAGAACCCTACGCTCATCTGTCCACACAAAGACTTCCTTCGGGATATCGAAGAAAAATGTTTTGCCATTGTACATCACTTTCATCCGGGCCGGGAACAGTAGTGCGTAGGATAAGTTTAGTTCACGTAGCCGTCTCTTGGCCGCCACAAAGGACTGGCGTTGTTGCTGCACCAACTTAGTATAATCGGGGAAAACCATGATGGGATGTGACTGAAAGATCATTTTGTCCTTATGTAGCCAGGCGTACTGGAGAATAGCGTCTCGGTCAACATAGTTAAGGAGCTGGGCGATCACTGGTCTCGGACGCTCCCCTAGTAGCAGTTTCTTGGTCAAACCTCTCAATCATGAAGCAGGGGGACATGTCTTCTGGGGGCAGCAGTTCCCTGAGCCACTCTAAGATGAAGGTGTCCATAGATGACCCCTCGCAGCCCTCTGGAATCCCCACCAGGCGTATGTTGTTGCGGCGGGCCCACCCTTCTGCATCCTCAACCCGAGCCTCCAGGTCCTGCAAGTGCTTGGTCAGTTTGTCCACTTTTACGGAGTCCTCCATGGTGAAAGCCCTGGTCTGCACCTCAGTGATGTAGTCAACAGCCTTCCGCAGATCTTAGCGGAGAAAAGACACCTCGGACCCCACGGCCCGATCTGAGCCTCGAGAATGGTCTGCAGTTGATTGATCGCCTCCAGCAGCGTTGCTGTGTCCGAGGACAGGTCCTCCGCGGTCTCCCCCCTGGGAGGGTCGGTGGTGGTGGTGTAGCGGTCCATCGTATGTTGCATGGGGTAGCCGCCCCCTGCCAATCTTTGCCCATGGCGATCAGGGATACCCAGCCGGGGGAGCCCCAACCACGTCAGCCATCCCAAAGGGCGATGTCGAGGGCACCAATGCAGATCAGCAGCTGTTAACACTGTGCAGCCCCCACACTGGAATCAAACAGTAGGGCATCACCCCGGCATCCACCGCGACTCAGCAAACGATGGCCCTTGGTCACTTCACAGGATCCAGACTATGGCGACTCCACAGTGTGCATGGCCCATCAGCGGAGAGGCCCGGGCATCACAGGGCGACTCCCGGCACAAGAAGCATTGATGGTACAGCCCAACCACCCTTATGCGGCACGAATCAGGTTGCCACAGGTTTCCCGGCCTTCCGGCAATCTCTCGCCACGAGGGTGAAGCCTCCGGGCGCCACACCTCCTGAGCCAGATTTAGAGCGGGCCCCCTCTGGCTCACCACCGGGTCCCCAGCAGCCACCACACCACTGTAGCAGCTTCTTTTGTCGGGGGCCCCCGGCCGGAGGTTGGTTGTACTTCGTCCTGGCCATGCGATGTCCCACCGGGCCGTCAACACCAATCAAGTGGGCAGTCCCCGCAGACGATTAGGAAAGGCAGCGCACCGGGCAGCAACCAAACTCAGGGCTCAGGACAAGCCTTGCCGGGCCCGCAGCGCGTGCCCCCGTCAGCGCCCGCAGCGAAGGAGGTGGGGGAAGGGCGCTTCAATGGCGTCGCGGCTTCATCTTTGGCCCTCCGCCCCTCAGCTCGCTCTGTCTGTGGCTTTGCCGCTGTGGCGACGCCTCTGCACCCTTGATTCCAGGAACGGTACCGGGTTGATCCGCCTCTTTGCCGCTGTCCCCCCGGCGAGGAGGATACATCGCATCAGCGTACACGACCACTCTGGCCTCTGTCGCAGGCACGGCTGCTGCTGATCGGGGGCCGGTTGCGGTTTTGCCAGCCCTCCGCTGCAGGGCCGGACTGGCTACCGGGCAGTTTTGAATGCTGCTGAGCTGGGGGTTAATTTCGTTGATGGGGACCTGCGTGTACTAAACGAAATTCGTTTTGTTTTCATTATTTCGAAGTACACGCAGGTCTCCATGTACGAAATCAGCCCCCACTGTAGTAAAATCTTCCAGCAGCTCGGCAGCATTCCAAACTGCCCGGTAGCCAGTCCGGCCCTGCTCCGCTGCCACCAAACTCCACCTACAAAGGCACAGCAGGTACCTCAGCAAGGGACTCCAAGGAATAGTGGCTGGGGTCAAGGATGCTGCAGGATTCTGGCCTGTAGAAGGAGCGAACTGCCGAGCTCTGGAGAGAGGTGTCTACCATGTTCAGCTCCTAAGCCACACCCCCAGACTTTCCAACGCTTTTATAATTCATTAATACAAATCACATTAACAAACCTAAACATCATTCATCATAAGGGCAGATCGCAAAGTTTTTAAGGTGGGAATAACTCTAAATAAATAAATATATTATTCTCGATTATATATATCTTATGGCAACTCAGGCGTTCAGTGCTGAGTTAAACCTCAGTAGATAACACACATTATGAGAACCAACCAGATTCACTGGGAGTAGCAATACTTTTCCCAGCACACTGATATGCAGTGCTTGCCATTTGAAAAGTGGGGATATGGCTCCACATGATTACTAAGTTATTCAACACATGAAATATAGAGCAATTGAAAGCCAATCCTCAGTTTTTGGGATTCTAGCTGTTCTGTACTGAATAAAGAATTTGCCATTTGGCACAAACACAATAACAGGCCTATTGACATAGGTACATTTACAAATTATGTCAATCTATATGTCTAAATTTACTCTTACACTGATATTCCGGGTCTTCATCACAGAAGGGGAGGCACACATGTCTTTAGGCTTTTCTGTAATACTATGTGTTAGAAATGGGGATCTCTAGTTGGTAGTGGTAGGTACCTTTGTCCAAATAGGGACACTTGTTTCTAGTTAGGGTAAGGGGGATACACACTTAAGATAACCCCTGCTCACCCCCTTGGTAGCTTAGCACGAGCAGACAGGCTTATCCCAAAGGCAATGCGTAAAGTATTCGTCGATTCTTCGTGACGGTTCCGCTTCGCAGGCGAAGCGTCGGGAAAGCGTGCCGCACAGGTACGCTGCGTGGAAATTCGAGATGCGTTGCCGATCGATGCGGCGGTGTGGGGCAGCGCTGCATTGGTCCTATTCAGCCGCGATTCCACGATGCGTCGATTCTAGCAGTTCTTCACGTTTCTTCTTTCTTTCAGCTCCCAAACAGCAGCCACAGCCTCTAGAGGCCCAAAATTGGTACAGGCACCATTTGGCAGTCTAGAGCTCACAGCAGCAGAGTTCAGGGGAGCTGGGGATGAAGTCTTTGTGTTCCTGAGACTTCTGAACAGGAGGCCAGCTCACTACAGGCCCTTGGAGATCTTCTTCAAGCAGGGGGCACAGCATACAGAAAAGTCCTTCTCCTTTCCTTGAAAGTAACAGCAACTGCAGGCCAACCCCATACACTCAGCAAGGGCAGTACTTCCCCTCAGTCTCTCCCGCTCTTCTACTTGGCAATGGTTCCTCTTGAATTCCTGAAATGATCTAAAGTCTGGGGTTTTGGGTCTGATACTTATACCCCAAAATGGCTTTGTTCCATTTGTGCAAGGGGCTCTGAGCCCTGTTCCAACCAGTTCTGGGTGCACTCTGCAAGTGTACAACAACATCGATTGTCAGTGTGAGCCTTGGCTACAGACACACCACAGGGGGGATGGAGCCAGCATTGTGGAAGGCAGTCACAGCCATATTCAGGTTCAGGTGCTACTCCTCTCACCACTACAAATGTAGATCAGGCCTATTCAGCCTAGTGCTGACTCATATAGACTCCTGGAGCCACTGCACCTCCCCAGCCCCTGTCACTCCAAAGCCAGACAATCAATCCACAACCAGGCAGAGGCACAAAGGATGGTTGAACAAAAAAATAGACACTTTCTAAAAAGTGATATTTTCAAACACACAATTAAAAAACCATCTTTACTAAAATATGTGTTATTACATACTGAGTTCAGGGATATTAAACCAATTTTCCCTCTCATCCCTATGGTAAGAAATGCTTGTAAAATGTTACAAAGCATTCCCCAATCTGCCCTTTGGGGAAAATAGCCTTTATACTGTGAAAAACTAAATTGGTAGTATTTCACTATCAGGACATGATACACACACCAGTACATGTCCTCCCTTTCCCATACACTTCCCCCTGCCCAGGGGGGTACCTTCGACCGACCATAGGGGTGCCCTATATTTAAGAAAAGGGAAGGTTAGGCCCTGGCAAGTAGGTGCACTTGCCAAGTCCACATGGCAGTTAACAAACTGCGCACAGGCACAGTGGTGGCAGGCCTGAGACATCTTTTCAGGGCTACTCATCATGTAGGTGGCACAATCAGTGCTGCAGGCCCAATAGTAACATTTGATTTACCAGCCCTGGCACACTCAGTGCACTTTACTAGGGACCTACTTGTAAAACAAGTAGGTTAATCAGTGAGAACCAATCACAATAACAATTTACACAGAGAGCATATGCACTTTAGGACTGATCAGCAGTAGTAAAGTACCCAGAGTCCTATAGCCAACAACCACAGGACAGAAAAAAATAGGAGGAAGATGAAAAAAGTTTGGGGATAACCCTGCAAAAAAGGCCATTTTCAACGCTATGGTACCCCGACGCTCAAACATTGGTACAAAAGTTAACTATGCGCCGGTCAATTATGTATAATATGGCAGAGGTGCCATCATACTTTGATGGTTGCCAATCCATGACCAATAGCAGCAAACTGTAATTTAGAAAATACATGATTTATCATTAATCAGCAGTCACTAGGAAAATCATTATTCATCATTACTTTTTCGGTTGCAAGTCTAGGACTTTAATTTTGCACAAGATAAAACCAATGTCATCACAAATTACATCATCAGTGATATAACTACCAATAGGATTGGCAGTATCATAACATATGACATCACCGATGTCACTGTCCTCGCAAGGTGGAGCATGAGAAAAAGTGTAACACCAAAGAGAAACGTGGGAGTAATGACAGAAGGTGCTATCATTGATTCTGATTGCTGCTCCAATTAACTCCTCTATATGACTCGTATTGAAACTATTCTCACCGTTTTGTTTTTTATACTCATTGTCCTTAGCACAGTATTTATCTTGCACATGCACTTTATTGAGTCACCGGATTGGAACCATTCGAGTGCCTAGCTACAGATCTCAATGTAATTTTATTGGATTACCTTTCTTGTCTATTTTTTGTATTGCATCAATTGTTTGTATTGCATACTTTTATGTTTCTGAAAGAAAGCTATCATTGTGGCAGCAAAGAGCACCTTGCATATATCAGAACATGTCCTGCACTTAAGCAAAAGTGCAGTAGTTGTTGCACCATAGGCCTTTTGGTTAAGGTATACAGGAGAAAGAAGTTCAAAGTTAAATTTATTTATGAAGCAAAAAGCTCCTATAGGAGTGAGGGGGATAAGGAGTCTCCTAAGTTGGATAATGTAATGAATTTATCCCTATTGGTGGTGTGTGCATCAAACTTTATGCAGATTCAGGGTCTTCTTTTACAATAGTTAAAAAGTAAGTTTGAAGGGACGAATTTGTAGAGAAAAGTGGCACACATCTCTCTCCTCCTGATATTAATCCCAAAAGCTATACTGGTGAAATGATCGACATGCTGGGTTTCAGATGGATGTCATTTCTTTTAAGGGAAGATATGCAAGAGGTAAACCATATGTGGCTAAGAGAGGACCATCTCTCCTAGGATGGCAGAATCAAAGCAAATTGCAAATTGTTTTGGATCTGAATAGTGTGAAGAAGTTGTTGGTGGTGGACATTGGAAGCTCTGTGGGCATGGATATGGTAAAGAGAGTACCAAAGGTATTCAGCAAGCAACTGGGGCTGCTGGGGGGCTTTGAGCACAAGAGTGTATAAGGTAAAGAGATTTCCAAAGGTATTCAGCAAGCAATTTGGGTTGTTGGGGGACTTTGAACACAATTGTTCTCAAGAGTTAAGCCATTCTGAAAATTAGCAAGATGAGAATGGTGCCCATGATGGTACAAGAGGAGGTCTCGAAGGAGTTAGAAAAATTTATGGAAATGGATATGATTGAGCCAGTTGAGTGTTGGGACTGGATTTCTCTGGTGGTGGTAGCTCGCCGCAGCAATGGCAAAATTAGGCTCTGTGTGGACCTACATCATGGAAATAATAACATTCTCATCGATAGATTTCCCCTGCCTAAGATCACAGAGATGGTGTCAAGTTTAGACGGGGCTATATGATTTTCGGCTATTGAAATCTCCAGCGCATATCATCAAATCTCTCTCACGCCGGGGTCCAGGAAGCTTTCAGCATTTATCATGCCTTTTGGGTGTTTTCAGTTTGAGCGCATGTCATTTGGCCTAGCATTGGTGGCAGCTGTTTTTCAAAGAGTCATGCAGAATTTGTTCAGGAAGGAGAGTGGAGTGATGTATTTCCAGGATGATATTGTAATATTTGCGGAGGAAAGAGCGAGACACATTGAGAGGTTGCGAAAAGTGCTGGGTATACTGGAAGACACATTTTTGTTTGCGGAAGGGGATGTGTTATGGTTTGTATCTTGTGGAACTCTATGCAGGTATAACACACTCTGGTTCCACTGTAAACATTCCAGGTCATTGTGGTTGGAGATGTAGTACCACATAGGCCTCTGTCCTGTATGGTTGATCTTATGAATAAGAAGCTATTTGTGTACTGCAAATGCATCCGTATTTTATGTACCACGAAACCACCACAACAGAAACCCAGAGACCGGCAGAAGATCAAAAGATTAGAGCTGTGTATATAAGGGCCCTCTGCAGTAGGCAGAAGGAGATTAAAATGGAGTATAGTGGGGCTGGTTCAGTACTACATGCAGAAGAATCCCATGACCGTTTTCAGATTGTTAAGGACATTGGCACCCTGGAGTCCAGTAATCATTCATTCATCACCACAATTAACCCAATAGCCTGGGTGAGCCACTTCAGCATTCTATACCATTTGAACATGTGCCAGGAAAGTTCAGATTCAGTGTTGCTCTTCCCAATATCTCAGACATTTTCTTTAGAGGAGATTTGGAAAGCCGTCATCAAATCTCCATTGAATAAGGATCCAGGACTTGATGGGGTCCCTAAGGACATGTAGAAATCTGCACCACAAATATGGGTCCCTCTATTATGTAATTGTTTAAATGCTTTTACTTGTTCTGGCCTCCCAGAATCATGGCACACCACTGCCATAGTACCAAGTTTTTATTGTCCAATCTCCCAGATCACAGAGGGTTGTGTTGGAGCACTTGTTGTCCTGGGCGAGGGAGTTGAACACGCTGTCGGAGGTGCAATATGGCTTTTGGGTGGGGCTGGGCACAATGGTGCAACGTCTTAATTTATACCTGCTTATTAGTAACTATACCACCACAAAGCAGGGCTCCATCTGCCTAGATGAAATGGATATGTCTAGCGCCTTTGACAGTGTTGTAAATTCCAAGTTGAGTGATCTGGGGTTGGATCCTGGGCTCTTTTTTTGCGGGTCTTGCATTTTCATATGTTAGCGTCTGTATGGATTCGGTTTGCTAGCAGCGCTGGTTACATATACAGCCTAGCCTCACGCATTGGTAGGAAGCCTATGGCTTCTCTGTTTGAGGTATTCAGGAGCAAATGTCTCCCCATCCTGGGGCAGGCATTTTGGGGTACTTCAACGCTACCACTGCAGACCGACGACAACAGGGTGATGCAAGATCTCCTAGTGTACCCCCATCCTGAACCACCAATTGTGTTCATCAGGAGCTTGGGGTTGAGAAGACCACATTAAACTCCCCCCTGGTGCGACGGTGCACCATCTGGGCAAACCCACATGCAAGTCTGAATCGGAAGGTGGAAGGACTGTCTCGCTTGAGACAGACGCTTGGCCATTCCCTGGCTGCAGTATACAAAGCACGAAATGTCTGACATCGGGAGACCGGAATTGTTCTCTTCCACTTCCACTATATCCAAGGCAGACCTAATCTGGGTCAGAAAAGATTTTCAGACCAGGTAAGTCAGCTTAGAGAGGAAGGTGAACTTGCAAAAACTTCTCTAAGGGACTATGTCATCCTGCCAGCGACCCCTAATATGGAGCTGTACGTGTCTTGGGTGGATACTACCTAGTACATGTGGAGGTTGTGGTTTTACCCCAAATGATGACACCGACTCAGAGCTGTGGCAGAAGGTGTTTATTATATATATATATATATATCGTTAAGGAAGAGCGCCGGGCGTCTTACTCTAATAGCGCTCCAGTCATTATGACGCGCAAACTGCCGTTCACGCATGCGCACACCTCCCGCGCTCTAGTTCAGGCGTGCCGCGTCACGCGCACCCCTGGGGAACTAGAGCGCAACACTACATATCTCCCTTTTTTCATACACACAATTAACTAAGGTTCCTTGGTTCAACAGTCCCCCAATACAAAGTCTCTGAGATGTGCAGGTCTGACTACCACTCTTCCAGCACGTGTACGTCTTACCGGTGTGGAGGTTTCTTGGACCCCTTCAGGTGCGGGACTCACCGCTCCCTCTCTCTGCAGACTTAGTTCACTTCTCTTGGGCGTCTCACACCTTTCTGCTGGTGTCTCCCCCGCACTCGGTATTCCTAGATCTTCTCTCTCTCCGTGCTCTTCTTCTCGCACTTGGCCTTCACCTTCTGCAGTCATTCCTTCTACTCCACTCCCCTGCATTTGATCCCGTTGGTCACTTACTTCTTCTACTGGCCACTGTACAATTGTATTGATTTTTGCCATGCGATCTTGGGACTACACTTTACCGTTACTGAGTAACGCAGCTCGATCATACACTTCTTCCACTTGTAGAGGCGGGCTGTACTTGCTTTCTCCTTTCTTTCTTAGTACCGCCAGCTTGACTCTCACCCATTCCCCTCTCTCCAGAGCTGCTTCTTTTACATTTCTTCTCTTGTTATAATGCTCCGTGTAGACTTTCTGAGCCCTCTCCAGATTGTGCTGGACTACTGCAGGTGACCATTTGCTGGTGACAGTTTTTTCTCTCCAAACTACATTGTCCTTCGTAAAAGGGTGCCTGCCCCTCAAGATTTGGAAGGGGCTGTACCCCGTTGTGGTGGAGGTGATCCTGTACGCCCACATCATGCTCTGGATTTCTGCCTCCCAGTCCTTGCCTTTCATAATGGCAGCATAAACCCCATGAGGACCCGGTTAAATCTTTCCACTTGTCCATGGCTTGCCGGGTGGTACACGGAGGTATGCTTGAATTTGATTCCATTCCTTTCTGTGTATTTGTTCCATTTCTCCGACGTGAATTGCGGGCCATTGTCAGTCAGGATTGTTCTAGGGATTCCTTCTCTTAAGAACACAGATGTAAGGAACTTTATTACTGCGTCCGAATCCATCTCTTCCAGCACCTGAACTTCTGGCCACTTGGAGTATTTATCTACCAAAACACACAGATATTTTGCTGTTCCTTGGTTATCCAACACCGGTCCTAGAATGTCCACTGATACATCTTCCCAGGGGTTGCGTGGCTGGTCGAATCTTCCCAACACTTGTTTTATTGGTTTCAATATTTTGTCTGCTCCATGGCACTGGGCACAGTCTCTCACGTGCCTCTCCACTTGAATGTCCATTCCCGGCCACCAGTACATTTGTTTCACCCTCATCTTGGTCTTTACAATGCCGAGGTGACCTTGGTGCAGTTGGTTCAGCAAGAGTGAGACCAATTTCTCAGGGGGCACTACCTTGTCACATCGATACAAAAAGATTCCAGAGTTGCTCATCGATAGTTCCTCTCGCACCTCATAAAATTTTCTAAGCACCTCCTTCAGCCTCTTCTTTTCCGCCCAACCCTTGATGAGACAGTCTTTGACTTCTTTTATGTCTTCGTCCTCCTCATACGCTTGCGCCCATTCTTGCTTGCTGATTGCCTTTTCTGTGTCCTCCATCACAGCTACCATCTCCTCATTCTCTGACTCAGGATTGGGTGCTTCCTCCATGGCCGAGGCCCTGCTGAGGTAGTCAGCGACTTTGTTGCGCGTTCCTGGTATGTACACACATCATATCTGTATTCCAGCAGTTTGAGAGTCATTTTGGCTATGCGTGGGGTGGCTGTGTCATGGTCCTCTTGAGGTGAGCACCTTGACCAGTGGTTTGTGGTCGGTCTGTAAACGGAACCTCGTGCCCCACAGGAACTGTCGGAACGTCCCCATGGCCCATGTCGCAGCCAGCATTTCCTTCTCAATCACACTGAACTTCTGTTCCGTGGGAGACAACGCTCTAGATGCAAAGCTGAGGGTTTCAACTGTGTTGTCTTCTCTTTCTTGTGCCAGAACCGCTCCTAAACCCTTTTCGCTGGCATCTGTGGTCAAAATTGTT
Source organism: Lissotriton helveticus (assembly GCF_964261635.1). Taxonomy (NCBI): domain Eukaryota; kingdom Metazoa; phylum Chordata; class Amphibia; order Caudata; family Salamandridae; genus Lissotriton; species Lissotriton helveticus. Next base: position 1,137,459,144 of record NC_136069.1, read on the forward strand.
TGTCCCGAGGGATCATGTCCATGTAACGGTACCGCTTGGCTGATATTCCTCTTCAATTCTTCAAATTCTCCTTGCGCTTCATCATCCCACCGGAACGCAGTCTTGTCCCTTATTAGCTGCCTCAGTTTGTGGGTCTTCGTGGCAAAATGCTGGACGAACTTGCTGTAATACTCGGCCATGCCCAGGAATGACCTCACCTCTTCCTTACTGACCGGAGCTCTGGCATCGCAGATCGCCTTCACGTTTCCTCTTTTTGGGGTGATCCCCTGTCCACCTATTTCATGTCCCAGGTAGGTGAGGGATGTCATGCCTAACCTACACCTTTCCAATTCTGCCGTCAGGCCCTTTTCTTGCAACACGCTCAACACATTGTTCAATTTCCTGTCATGGTCTTCACGGTCCATCCCCATGACCAGGATGTCATCCTGGAAGTACTGGATGCCTTTGATGTCCTTGAATAGGCGGTGCATTAACTTTTGAAACACCGCTGCGGCGGACGCCAGTCCAAAGGGCATCCTGCGGAACCAATAACATCCATAGGGAGTTATGAAGGATGTGAATTTCCGGCTAGATGGGTGTAAGTCTATTTGATGATAGGCGGACGTGAGGTCCACGGTGGAGAACCACTTCACTCCTCTCGTTTTGGCCAACATCTCTTCAATCCTGGGCAATGGGAATTTTTCTACAATCAGGCACTTGTTTAACTCACGCAGGTCCATGCACAAACGCACTTTGCCGTTCGGTTTTCTGGCTACCACTAAGGGTGCCAACCACTCCGAGCTGTCTATGGGCTCGATTATTCCTTGCTCTTCCAACCTGCGCAGTTCTTGTTGCACCGCTTCTTTCACCGCTATGGGTACATTTCGGACTTTGTGGGACACAGGTTGGGAGTTCTCTTTGAGTAAGATCTTGTGCATGAATTTCTCCAGTTTGCCAACCTTCCCCCCAAACACTCTGGGGAAGTCCCTTTTCACTTTCTCCAGGTCCGGCCAATTTTCACAGTCCGTGAGCAGTACTTGTTCCGTGCCTCCCAGATCTAGTTTAATTCCAAGGTCTCCTTGATCGCTCCATCCTAAGACCGAGGGGCCTTTCTCTGCCACGTACAACTTACATACTGCCGTTCTTGCCCTGAATTCAAATTTCAGGCTCCGGTAACCCACCATGGGGATCGGGTTGCTCGTATACGATACTGGTCGTATGTCTGGTGGCTCCAATTTGGGACCCAGGGTAGGCTTGAACTCTTCTTCCCACACTGATCTCTGGACTATGGTGTACGGGGAGCCTGAGTCTATCGCAATTCTGATCTTCACTCCCCCAATCAGCATGTCCGCACGTGGTTTGTCAGAGCGTTTGCAGTTTATTTCTAACACTTGCTCCTCGATGCATAACACCAGATCATCTTCATCTGATTCCTCCCCGGCTTCTTCCTCAGGTTGCGATTGTGCTATGAATTTCACCACTGACTTCTACCCTTTCCTTCGGCATCCTTCTCGTAATGTCCTATCAGTCCGCAAAACATGCATTTGGCGCGGAAAGCCGGGCAGCGCTTATCCTGGGCCGCGTGGGTTGTACTTCCGCATCTGTAGCATGAGGACTTGCCGTCCGTGGACTGCTTTCCCGCTTGTCCTGGCTTTCCCGCCCATCTGTTGGTTCCTCTGCTGTCTCCGGGTGCCATTCTATTTCTTACTGAGGGCTCGGCGTCGTCCACCTTGTTGACCATGATCCTCTGAGCGTTTTCCCTTTTCGCCGCTTCAGCACAACGCTTTGAGAGCTCAGCTTTCTTCACCATCGCAATTACCTCCTTTAGCGTCGCTTCTCCGTGTGCCCACAACTTGTCCTGTACGGTTTTGTTTGTGGTGTGCATTACGATTTGGTCTTTAATAAAGTCATCTTGGAGTGTCCCGTACTTGCAAGTAATCGCTAGTCTTCTTAAGGCCGCAACGTAGTCGTCTATGGACTCTCCCTCACCTTGTTTTCTCTGTTGAAAGTTGAAGCGATCAATGGAGACACACACCGCTCGGCGATAGTGAGTGTCTAGGTCTTCTAGAGCATGCTTGAAGACGTCAACATCAGCCGCCTGCCGAGGCGCGGGCTCTATATTCGTGAACACTCTTATTCCCTCAGGGCCAAGGTTATGCAGAAGTATTCGTTTTCCTCTTGCGCTTGGAAATTCCTCCCCATTTTCATCTTCTAAGGCTTCGAGATAGTTCTTGAAATACTCCCTCCAGTCCTCCCACTTCATCTGGGGTTCGCCTGGTTTGGGCAGAAATGGAATCAGCGCAGTGAGTGAGGATGCTTGGGTGCTCATTCTGGTCTGTCTTTCCGGTTCTCATCCCTGGTTCCTGGGGCTGCTGGGCACGTTGGTTTTTCCTCCCTGGTTCCTGGGGCTGCCTGGCGCACTGGTGTTCTCCTCTTGCGACGTGTCGGGACTGGGTTCTCTTCCTCCCCCTTCACCGCGGTCTCCCCTCTCCGCCAGGGCCTTAGTGGGGGTACTGCCACCCTCCTACCGTGCTTCTCTGCAGAACTTTGTGCTGTCTGGCTCCAGAGTACCTGGTGAACGTTGTCCTCCCCGGTGCACCTCTGCCGCGCTCTTCCTGCGCCTCTTGCCATTGTATTTCACCTTTATGGGGTGGCCAGCGTGTGTCTGTGGTGTTCTCGGATTCCTCCTTCTCTCCTTCCTTTTGTTTTGATAGTTTTTTTGTTGTTTTTTTTGTCGTAGGAAAGAGTGCTGCCTGTGGGAGATCCCACTCCTCGTCGCCACTGTGGAGGTTGTGATTTTACCCCAAATGATGACACCGACTCAGAGCTGTGGCAGAAGGTGTTTATTATATATATATATATATATCGTTAAGGAAGAGCGCCGGGCGTCTTACTCTAATCGCGCTCCAGTCACTCTGACGCGCACCTCCCGCGCTCTAGTTAGGGCGTGCCGCGTCACGCGCACCCCTGGGGAACTAGAGCGCTACACTACTGTACAGAGTCTTTTTAACCAGATTCAGGTATGGCATCACAAGGTGGCATTTTTATTTTTCCCCTGGGTCAATTTATTTCTGACAACGTGTTACTCTGTCCCTTTGATGAGTCTTCACTCCAGAGTCTGCTTCAGTTTACTTTCTGTAAGTATGACATGTTTTACTCCAGAAGTTTTTTAGCCCCGCTAATTAGAGCATGTGGTATTAGAAGATGCGGTGAAGCACTGTTTTATATGCAACAGCTATGCACCCCTTCGCACTGTAGTTGTATCTGCGCATTGTAAAATTGTGCCAGATCTAAAAGAAAGCAAACTTTTTTTTAATAGACCATTGCTGTAAGCTTAAAATGACTAAATGCTGCTAGAGGGGCACCCATTCGATGAGTTCTCCCAGGGTGTTGATCTCCATGATGTGAAATCCTTCCCCTGGCCTCCTTGGCTGTCAATTCTTTTGGCATCTTTTCATATGGACTGTTTTTATCATTTAATTGTGTGCTGGTTCTTTTTTTTATTTGTGTCCAACAGTAGTCTGGAGATGTTTTAAATGTTGTTTTTAATATTTGTTTTGTACTTTTATGGCTGTGTCTTACTGCAGAAATAAAATATTATCTGACATGGTAAATGCCACAGACGGGTGTGGTAAAGAAGCGCTACAGAATATATAAGGCAGCATCTATGACTGTGGAGGACCTGGAGTATGTCTCTGACTCTACTTCATGAAGCACAACATTATCAACATTCTGCACTTCCTTAAACTGGATAGCCACAACGATTAGGCCAAATGTCGACCATCACAATATCCAATGTTTTCACCATGTAAGTCCCTGCAACTGTGTCCCATCATAATAACAATATGCCTTCTAAACAGTGGAAAAGTGCCACTCTCACATCTCAAAAGAGAAAGGAACACAACAATGGGCTATATGTAGGTAAATGGCACTTACCGAATCGTAAATACCGAATTTTACCGATTCGGTATTTACAAATCGGTAAATGCCATGTAGGTAATTATTCTGTAACAATTACCGAATCTGTAAGAATCGGTAATTACCGATTCGGTAATTACAGAATCGGTATTTGCCATTGATTTCTATGGGCCTTGAAGCCCATAGGATTCAATAGCAAATACCGATTCGGTAATTACCGAATCGGTAAATTTACCGATTTTACAAGGGGTACAAGGTGTCTCTTTGACACCCTGTTGCACCCCTGTTTCTCGCTTGTATGCCATGTGGCACACATATATGCCCTTAGGGCATGTATGTGTGCCACATGGCAAAGGTGTACATGCACAGATGTGCATGTACACTGGAATTCGTTATTTACCATGCCATAATATTTCATGGTAAAAAACGAATTCCTAAGGGCCTGTGGCACTGTTTCCAGTGCCACCTACATCCCATATTACCGATTCTGTACATTTACCGAATCGCTACTTTACAGATTCGGTAAATTTACCGATTCGGTAAATATACAGAATTGGTAATATTTTGGCCACCTACATCTGAAACTCAAAATACTGGTCGGTAACGGCCAAAATCGTCCGTTACCGACCGGTATTTGGCCACCTACATATGGCCCCAAATCTGTTAGGGAATGTAAAAACAAACATGTTTGACACACACAGATGTATTGCCACCACAGCCATCCAACAAACATGCAATGTTGCTCTCTGACATGCCTTTAACCCTCACCTCTGTTACACTGCCCGCTAGCTGTGTTTGCTTAATGACATAACCTATATGCTTTAATCAACTAAGCCAAGAAGAAACATGTGTGCTATGCGCTTTCACATTGTCTGCACCTTTGATTATTTTCCTGTCTTCATGTATGCATAAGCACAATTTATATCATATGCAGCGTTCAGTCCACACCAATGGCCACTAGTAGCCCCACTGCTCTTGGAGCAGCCTAAAAGCAAAAATAAAGTGATAATAACAGAAGTTATTTCTGCTATTATCATTTTATTTTTAGTATCAGCCTGGTTGCGCGGGTGGGGCTGGGCTCCCGTGATATCCGGGAGGAGGAGTGGTTGTTGCACTCCAAAGTGGGGAGGACTACTTGGCCGGCCCTTGGACCGGCCAAACATTCATGTGCACTTTGCATGTTGCCCACCAGGTTGCATTAAACAGCCTGGTGGGGAACATGCCCAGCCTCCCATTTACGTCTGAGTGCCGATCCATGGCGCTCAAACCAATCACAACACTACATTGCAGCATTGTGATCGGCTTAGGGGAGGGAGCCTGTGTGCTTCCTGGTTCCGGCCACAGAGAGATGACAAGGGACCAAGGAGGAGAGACAACTGAGGACTTGAGATGGGGTGAGGATGTATGTGTTTTTTTATTTATTTTGTACCCTCCCTTCCTCTCTTATTCCCTGCCGGCAGCTATTGGTCCATACACAATCACCTGAAAAGTCTCATTCATAGATGAAAGAGGTTGCTTTTTCTCGCAGTTCCAATGTTGCAGCTACCTTTGCGACCTGCCACCACTGGTGTTGTTGGTGTCGCATTGTCAGTGGGGGAGGCTATACATATTGCCTGTAGAAAGAGCTCGGTAGCGGCTCTGAGCCTGAACTGGTGCTATCGAGCACTGGTCTTTTTCCCGATGGACTGGCAGGGTGAAGGGCAGTTTCACTGCAGGTGGGGGCTGGTTTTGTTGCTGGGGACCGGTCCAAAGTGTTACCTGCTTGCAGCACTCCTAAATAAGCAATTCTAAAAAATGGGTTTAAAGCCTGTTTCAAAATCATTTGTTTTTGCATTTGGTGGTTCCTGTCTCCTGCAGGGTTATCAGAGAGCAGCGCTAAGCTTCTGGGCTTTAAGGGAGAAGGGATATGACAGTCATGCTTTTGCCTGGTTGAGTGAGTCAAGTACACATATGATGAAGACTCTTCAAATCTCAAAACAGTGTATTTCTTTATAAAGTTACCTTCAGAAGGATTTAAGTTTAGTATTACATAATACCATTGCATCAAATGGCAACTGTTAGAAGTGGCAAATTCTAATCATGAATGTAGAAACATTCATGCCTCCACTGCCACCCTAAGGATTAAGTTATTAGTGACCAAAGGTACAGCTTTCTTTTGTCCCCTATACATGGCATAGGGAGTTGCTATAGATGGTATAACGTTACAATATTTTGCTTTTTAAGCAGTGCACACCCGAGACTGGTATATCCTATTTTTGCTAGATTTTTGTGTTGCGTTCTCTCTGTTGTGTTTGCCAATGATTTTTCTGAGTTGCGATTGCATCCGGTCTTGTTGTTTGTCCGCCACTTGAACCCAGGCCCAGAGGCTGCAGCCCAAGAAGGTCCCATGCTTCCCTTAAGTCTGTGACGTGTCATGGTTTATTGTTGAGTTCGAACGCAAGGCCAAAATGATATGTCCATCTGTTCGAATTCTGTCTGCTTTCAGTTTTTCAGTTACCGACCTGAATTGTTGTCGCTGATGGAGGGTAGCCTGTGCTAGGTCGCGGTACAGGGAGCAAAAATAGTCCTGGAATGATACGTTGGCTTTTTTCCATGCTGTTAGCATAATTGCCTCCTTGACTTTAAAGGAAAGAAGTTTGACCAAGACGTCTCTCGTGCGCCTTCCTTCGCCGAGCGTCAGCTGCCCGACCCTGTACACTCGCTCGATTTTAATTTTAGAGTGACCTGGAGCTAACACTTCTTCAAATAGGCCTCAGACAAAGGCCTCCAGGTCCAGGCTTCTAAGTCGTGGATCCATATGTTGTCCCTTCGGGACCTATTTTCGAGGTCTTCCCCTTTCAACAGCACCACTTATAGTTGGGAGCAGAGTTCTTGCATCGAGACCCTGGTGTCTGATGCATGTGTGTCGAGGTCCTGCATCCTGGATTCTACATCAAGGACCCTGACTCCCACAGAGTCCAGATCTCGTTGCATGGATGCTATGCAGTCCGAAAGGTCTGCCTTTAGTTGCTCCAAAGAGGCCTCAATGCCAGACCACAATTCCATGTGGAGTTCTGTTTTAAAGTCCCTGAGTGAGGTGAACAAGTCCTCCTTGCTAAGGGCCATATCTCCTTCCTTATCCGGTCTTGCATTTTTCTTTTTTTTCTCTGTGCGGGTAAAGTAGCTGGACACTTCTGCCCCTATGCCCCCTTTTTTGGGGGGCATAGGGGCAGTCTCTCTTCTCCCCGCGGGTGCTTTCCTGGTTATGTCAAGATTATTCTATCCGTAGGACGCCCATTCCTCTCCTTTATACCGCACAGGTGTAACCTGATAAGTACTAATGCGTGCCACCTGCTTCTCTCCAGTTATTGCCCCAGGGCTGGTTCTTCTCGTCGTTCTGGTGGCTACATTGCCCTACTTGTGTCTTTTCCCCTGTGTGTACAGCAGCCCCTCTGCTCTCCCCCGATTTGTGCAGGCTTCGTGGTGGTTGCCCTTCCCCAAAGCACGGACCTCCCACTGGTTCAGCCAGTTTCTGCTACGCTAGTTGTCTTCCGGACATTCTTTATTGGGGGCCTTGTTACTGTGGTAGTAGCTCATCCATGTCACGATCAGGCAGAGATGCTGTTGCAGTATACCCCGTGGATCACTAACCAGCATTCGTGGTCTGGGTGTTGCCCCCTCTCAGTGCATATTGCCTTTGTGGTTCCCTCCCCTCCGGGCTTCACATTGTGGTTAGTGCTGCTCGTTTTCTGGATGGCGTAGCCACCATCTTAAGGTCAGGCAACTTCTCCCCATGCACTAGTGCTCTGGCCTTACTCCATAAATCTGTTGCTCAAGGCTCTCAGCATATGCCATTACGCCATTGTACCTTTCTCTGCTGGAGAAATTCGGCCTTCCCGCTCAAACCATTAATTTCAGGCCACCTCGCTGAGGCACATGGTAGCAGTAAGGCCTCCTCCCTTCTCCGATTGGCTCCTCCTGTCGTCCCTCCGCTCTTCATGCAGCTGCTGGGTACATGAGGCCCCGATCACCTATGAAGCGTCCTGCAGAGTGAGTGAGGAATTATGCCCTGGAGGTGTCAAATAGATTCAGTACTCTCCGATCATTGGATGAGAACGATTGACTACCTGCCAATAAAGATCAGAATGCTGGTACGAAGGGTCCTGATAATCAAGTTGTACATGAATCATGTAGGACCAATTATAATAATGTTCCGAGCAGAGACCGGAGGGAGAATATAGATACTTAGGGAAGAAGTTACGAGATTAGGCACTAGCATTAGTGAAATATCGGAGCTATGCAAGATTAGCGATCTAAGCTGGGTTGAGAGTTCGGGGTACGATTCGGCTTGTCAGATTGAACCACCCCCAAGAATATTAGCGTGCTTTTTTGGAATATAGCCAACCTCCGAAATAAAGTGAATGATTTAGTTTGGATTGATTTGATTGATAAATTTGACATCCAGTGTTTTCAGGAGACTTGGTTGCTAGATGAAGTCAATATAGATGGATATAAGATAGATCATATGCCAGCAATACAGTCAACATATGGGGGACACTAGGGGAGGATGTGCTTCTATATTTCAAATTTATTGGGGGTGCAAAAAATTGAATTGATCAAATTTGCAATATATTACCAAATAGTATCAATATACTTGGACCCTAATTGTATTTTGATTGTAATACATTTTTATAATAATATAGAAAAGGGACTGTAGGAGATATCTCAAAACAGCTTAGCGATGATCTTGGTAAGTTAAGGGCACCTAAATGTACAGATATGATCACTATTTGGGGGGGGGGGTGATTTTAATGTTAGTTTATGCCCATTAGCCGGGCTTGATGTTTGTGGCTTAAAAACAGAAGAGGATGATCTTCAGACACATTTTGAGCATTTGGACAGGGAGAAGTTTAATGAAATCTTGTTTTTCATGATTATGGGTTTGCTAATCAGTTGTGTTCCCACAGAGTGGATTTTGATTATACTTTTATAGGCAGGGGACTCCAATCTATATTAGATTTTACAATCGTCCCAAACTGATTCGCTAGTTAGATGGAAAATTATAAAATCCACTCAAATGTTATGAGTGATCATCTGCCTCTAAGCATTGGCATAGCCTTGCCAAATGCTATTGATAAGCAAATAAAAATAAATTGGTCTGGACCCAAAGCATCTCCCTGTCCCGCCAAAATGGATATACTCTGCACTGGGCTAGTCATAATCCAGTTGAGTTCAACAAGCAAATTATATCTAAGGCTTACAAATCGATTCTAGTGTGTTTTACAGGAAAGTTCTTCTCACGAAAACATTTTAAGTGCATTTTCCCAGATCACTTTGACCATTCAAAATCTGTTTAGAGTAGAAAACAAGGGTACTTGTGATTCCAAAAATGGGTGCTTTGATGCAAACTGCACAAAAACATATACTCGATTTAACGAGGCCCTTCATAGGACAGAGAGAGATCAGGGAGAGATTAGAGAATGCAGAAAGTCTTACAATCTGGCTAGAAAACCCAAAAGAAAGAGTTAAAAGATCAAGCTTGGGTTACTCTCCATGAAGCATCACTGAGTAAGGATTGCTCCATATTTTGGCAGGCAGTGATAGTCTCCGTTTTTTAAGAAGATGGATGTTGTGACAATAGCGGTCGCAATAGGTTAGGAAACTGAGGTAGACTTTTTCTCAAGGGTCTAGGGGAATGTGGAAAACATTTCAGATTCTTCTAATCAAAAGGGGGAGATCCAATTATTTTTGCACCCATTGATCTTCAAATTACTCATGACGAGGTAATTGGGGCAATAAACGCAAGCAAGGGCTGTAAGGCCCCTGCTCCCGACGGGCTGCCCATCGACCTGTTCAAGTTAATCCCATTATTATGGTCACCGCTGATAACACGGGTCCTCCAAGCCTGTTGTGCGAAAGGCTTTATTAAGACCTGGTCGGAGTAGGTAATGATATCATTTTTTTTAAAAGGGGAACAGATAAATCGGGCATGTTATCGCCTGATATCCCTATAAGACTCCCTGGTGAAGGTAATGGGAAGGGTTGTTCTGGATAAATTGCACCCTGGGCAGATGAGAATAACATTATAAGTGATGTGCAATATGATTTTAGACAGGGGTTAGGGACAAATGAGCTGGTTTTAAATCTTAGTATTTTAATCGGAAAGTACACTCAGGAAAAGGCTGGGAAATTCTATGTGGCATTCGTAGATCTTACAGCCGCTTTAGATTGTGGTATACACAACAAACTGTGGAATAATCTGACGATTCTGAATATCGATCTGGTATTGGTTCAGATTTTGAAACAATTATATTCGGGCTACTGCTAAGGTGCTGTATGGATCTTAAGGGGAATGTACCGCGCCGTTTAGCATGGAGAGGGCTGTGAGACAAGGCTGCAGCTTGCCGGTGTTCCTGTTCACTTCATATACCAACGCTTTGGAACAGGAACTTGAAGGAAAGGCGAGAGATCCCGCATATATCAACAAACGGCCAATAGTCTCCCTCCTCTACACAGACAACGGAGTACTTATGGCCCGCACGCAGTTAAGTCTGCAGAAAGCCATTGCCACATACACCAGTTTCATGGATAATTTAGGATTAAAACTAAATGCAAAAAAAACCTTTGGCATAACCTGCGCGAGGGGGAGAAACAAATGTAGTAGCCTCCCACTAGGGGATAGTAGGGTAGACTCCACAAATATTTTTACTTATTTGGTCATTTTATTCACGATATAGGTTCCTGGGGTCCAGCGGTTAAGAGTAGGAGCCTACTTTTTTTTAGGTCAACCGCAGCTGTTGTTAATTTTTCCAAACAAATGGGAAAAAGGCCCCTTTGTATTCTCCTTAAGATATACCAAGCAAAGTGTATAAGTATTGCGATATTTGGGGCAGGAGTTTGGTTTTTTTATGATGTATCCCCGATTCAATGTGTGGAAAATGCATATTTAAGGTTTACTTTGGCATTGCCAGCCAGTTCCCCAGTTTTTAATTGTCACAGCGAGTTGGGTATTCCCTACATCTCCGATGTTATTAAGGTACAAACTGTACTACTTTGGCACATAATTTTGACCTCTAGTAGTACGGGTCTAAATAGAGAGATAATTAAGGATTAGATGAACCTGGGCCACGCAAGTAAGATCCCCTGGTTGAATTATGTCAAAAACTGTATGATTGACCTAGGGCATCTAGATTATTATACTTCTCCAGAGAAAATTAATTCCATTTCTAGGAAGACGTTTAAACTAATCTGCATGACCCATTTAGAGACACTTAGAGCTGCCCTGGAGATGAACAAAGGGACGGTAGCCCAGCATCTATTGACCTTGATAATTAATGACTTTCAACCATATCTTTTATGCTGTACAGAGGGGTTCGACAGATATGTTTTAACACAGTTTAGTTTTGGTAGCTTTGATTGATTGGTTAGTTATCCAGAGCTTAACGACTGGTCTAGAGAACTCTGCCTGTGCCCATGCGACAACGTGTCACCACAATCTATTCATGTGAAAATATTTTGTAAATGCTATGCAAAGGAAATAGCTAAATGGATCCTACCAATGTTAAAGTTAGTGGGATGGAGGCAATGTAGACCTGCTTTTTTATATTTACAATTCTTAGATAATGGCTTATCTGTATGTGCCATGACTGTTTTAAAAAAAAAACATATTGAGAGTAAGGAAAAGTTTAAACGGTTAAACTTAGTCTGATAACAGAACAGAATGTTTTAAATCCTGCAGCTCTACTTGCTTTTCTTAAATGTACCTTACGGAGAGTAAGCTGTATGGAATAATCTATTGTGAGCGAGCTGCAGAGTCTATGTGCTGTTTTAAACTTAATGTATATATGAAATGTTTTTATAATCGTCTGCTTTTGTGATTTTAAACAACAAAAATCGAATAAAGCTTATTTTGAACTTTGAGCCCTCAGGGCCTGGTGTTGAAGTGCTTCCCTTGCTCTTGACGCTCCAGTTTACTGCAGGCACCGTCTTGACTTTGCAGCTGCTTTCCGCGCAGTGTCTGGTTTGTTGACTCTCCGGTAGCCGCAAAGTTCAATCTCAGCACCGCTTTGTTCCTAAGGCTGCAGGTTTCTCTGAATGATGTCCATTTAGTTGAGTTGCCCTCCAAAACTCGATGGCATGGCACTGTGGCAGCGAAGCCGATGCAGACCATGTCCACACGGCCTTCTTGCCTGTCCACGCTCTTCCAGACTGGTATATCTTAAGCTCTCGTGTAATGATGAAGAAAAAAGTGGCACTGCGCAAAAATGAAGTAGCTAGGATTACTCATTGTGCTCAAGAGGAAGCCGGGATTGGTGCAAGGCATTTGTGCAATTCAGCCACTGCAAAGTTATCTCATTCTCTCTTCTGTTTTTAGGTCAAATTGCAAAGATCTGATAGGGTAAGGCCTAATCTAGTAGGTCATATCCTGGTTCTCCACACCTCCCAACACCAGGAGCAACAGAGGAGATTACTGATGCCCAGCCAGTACGCAGGATATTCCAGAAGGCCTGCCAGTTATAGAAAGCAGGATGGAGGAAGCTAGTATTATTACGAGGTCATATAACTCTATTTGTCTGAAATAGTGCATGCCCTGCATATGAAGTATTGGCTCTAAAGGAGTTGGTAAAGTCTTTAGAAAGTAAGTTGAACACCACAGTTGATAAGATTACTCAGATTATTTCTCCCCTGCCTTATGCTGCTGACCTGTCTACATGTATACCCCCTGGTCAATCGTTTGTAAAAAAAAAAAAAACACAGTAGTACCCACCCTGTGTACCCAATCTAATCTCCTGGGTACAAGAAGGTCTCGGCAGGTTACTCAGCCTCTACAATCTAAGAGATACCCGGGCGACCAGTGTGGTTTGAGCTTTGGATATGTTGTTACACGTGATCATAATTGTTTGCATACCCATACTATTTGGTCTCCTAGTGTATCCATCACATCAGGTGTCACTAGGGCACCGTATAGAGGGCATGTAAGAAATAGTCAGTTGGATTAGAATAGGGATTTGCGCAGTCCTACCGATCGTAGATCTTCCATTGCCGAACCACGTATGGGTAACTACACTTTCAAATTGTCAAGGTCTCTACGTTGGACAAAGTGGTTTTAATAGCAGGGAATTTTTATCTAACACAGTCCTACATTGGCTAAGGAGTAACTATAAATGTGAGATGATCATTATGCTGGACATCTTGAAAGTACGAAGGAAGTCACTTGACCTCCAGCTACAGGACACAATCGAGATTGAGGAAGCATCCAGGGAAATTATTGATGGGGTACGGACAATTGAAACCTGTGACATTTGTATTCTGGCACAGGGATACAGCTTGCTTTTTCCAATGGTTCTGACTCCCGATGCCCTACTGGCACAGTAGGGAGGGATTATAGTAGAGGGAGGCCCCTCTTCGGGGTTGACTGACTACCCTCTGACACTATTAGTAAGGCCTTCACCCCTGAAACTATTTCAGTGAATGTTGAGGAAATATATCCACAGTTAGGAGAACTGACAGCCTGTGCCTGGGGAGGGGGTGTTCTCATTAGAGCAATTCCTCAGAAAAGTTGTGATCATGATGGGCAACTGCAGGTGATTTAATGGAATATTGCAGGCATATGTAGTTAGTTGGTTGATCCATATTGAAGAAACTGCATTGGCACATTTCATGTATGCTTGTTCCAAGTGACATTATCTTTAGAACACCAGTATATATCAGGGTTCACAACATATGCTTTGGACACGTTCCCCTCTTCATTTGGTCTCCGTGTCAGGGTTCTCATGATATGGATAAAAGTATCTCCTTGTTGGGACATTAAGCAATTGATAAGTGAGTCACCTGACATAATTGGACTAAATATAAGGGCCAGCAACAGTTTCACTATTAATATTTAAAACATCTATATCTGCAGTTTGCCCAACTCATGTGCCTCTGTGACCATATGCACCGTCGACCACCACCTAATGTCAAAATCTGATCAGCTAAAAGATCTTATTGGGAGTGACTTCAATACAACTTATTAGCCACTGGATTATATATCTTGGGTGACTGAACCGGAAGATGGGTCTATGGCTATTCTGGAACTAAGTGGCCCCGCACCCTAAAATCTTGCTCTGTGGTTGCTACCCAGGTGGCCCTGTGTACAACCTCTAATAGAGTGCAGGCATGCACCTGCAGAGAAGTGTCTGATGCGTGAAGGGCTTAGACCTTCCACGAGGGGCTGCTAAAAGCAGAATAGATTATAAACTCCTTTCTTTTGGTATTTGGTCATGGCTGGTAGACTTTGGGGTTGTAGACAGGGTAGAGAGTGACCACAACCCATTAATTGTAACTCTCAAAGAAGTGCTCTTAGTTGCCCCATAGGAGGTACAGTTTCTGGGGTATCTTATTGTTGGAAATTCTAAAAGGGGTCTCAAGCGGCCAAAGTTATTTCTTGCCCTAGGCTTTATGGCGCAATCTATGACTTTTTGATTCAGCTCTTTTGCCTTGCTCATATTCTAATCTACCTGCAATAGCTATTTTCAAAATCCATAACCACATTTTTAGTGTCCTAAAGGAACTATTCCAGGTTAAGGTAGGTCCTGGTGGCAGTAAGCAACCTAATGTTGGCACAGCCCCATGGTTCTAAAAGGCCTATAGGCGGGCAAAAAACTAGTCTGGTATTAGCCACTAAAAACTTAAATCCCCAATGCATACTTGAAGCTAGATCCCTTTATAAGAAGATATTAGGGGCAAGCATAAAGGATTGAGAAGAACAAAACTGGCAAGATCTGTTTGAGGGTTCTCAAAGAAATTATGTTTCAACCTTGTGGCATATTATTGAAGATGGTAGCCTAAAAGCTTGTACTCCAAGTATCCACCATATACCACAACAGGTCTGGGTAGAACATTTTGCAAACCTATACTCCATTCCTTATCAGGATCAGCCTACTTGTGATATTAATTCTCATTCAAGAAACATTAGCACTATAACGAATCATCCTTTATCACAGCAAGAGCAATCTGCCCATGCTAGTAATCACAGTCTTAGGGGCTATTGCAACTTGTTGTACCAGGTGGGCGATGTTATTCCACTTGAATACACCAGGGCAGCAAGCCAGTCCTTGAAGCCAGGGAAAGCCCCCAGACTGGATTGCAGTGATCTGTATCAATCTGAGGTCGATGTTTGGGCCCCTTACATCAATATCTTGCCAAATGCTATTATGGCCGGAGTAGCGATGGTCATCATACCA
Organism: Lissotriton helveticus; assembly: GCF_964261635.1. Lineage (NCBI taxonomy): Eukaryota > Metazoa > Chordata > Amphibia > Caudata > Salamandridae > Lissotriton > Lissotriton helveticus. The sequence continues at coordinate 1,137,474,245 of NC_136069.1, forward strand.
ATTTATAAAAAAAGGTGTTGGATCGGAGCCCAGTAATTACAGGCTAATAAGCCCCATTGATATATCACAAAAGGTGTTTTGTCATCAGGTTCTTGACAAACTCCCGGGGAGGTTCACTGACAACAATATTCTTTCCCACTTCCATGCTGAGCTTAGGTCTAGGGTAGGAACAATGGATCAGGATTTTAGATTTTCTATGACCCCCCCGGAAATACATCTGGATCATTTATATGTAACCTTTATTGACCTGAGACTAGCTTTTGATCTGGTCCTTAGATCCAAACTTTGGGACTGCATCAGATTTATTGGGGCTCCACCACACCTGTTGGAGATCTCAATGAGGCTGCACAAAGACAATTTTGCTAAAGTTCGGTGGGGGCTAGATTGGGAACTAACGGAGAGGATAAAGATCACACGTGGGATGCAGCAGGGATGCCTCCTTGCACCCATACTTGTTTCATTATTTATCAATGGTGCATTTGACTACCTCCTGGAGTGTACACATGATGCCCCTAAACTTGGTGTTACCCCCATACCCGGTCTATTGTTTGCAGATGATGCGTTGCTTATATCAAGGACCCCCGCTGGAATACAGATGTTGTTAAATTCCAGGATTTTTGTAACCTTAGAGGGCTTGGGATTAACGCTGCCATGACAAAGTGCATGTATATTACGTCACACAGATAATTTAGGGGGATAATGAACCTAGGGGGCCTAGTACTAGAGGAAGCCAAATCCTTTGATAATGTTGGCATAAGAATTAGAAGTTTCCTCTCAAGGCATTCTCACATAGTGAAAAGTAAGGCTCTTATTGAGCACAGAACAGACACAATCAGGAGTATGTATAGGGCTTCCAAACAAAGGGCTGTTTCTCCCGCAGTAGAAATATATAGGGTTGCAGTCCAGTAAACTGCCCTTTGCAGGGCTGAAGTTTGAGGAAATTACTTCTGTTGATCAGTTATCTGTGAGCCAAAATCACTTCATAAGAACCTTACTCTCTCTGCCACAAGATACACCACTTCTCCCTGTGTATTACGATCTAGGGCCAGATGTAGGTAGAACTTATTTACCGATTCTTAATTACCGAATTTTACCGATTCGGTAATTAAGAATCGGTAAATAAGAAGGGGGGACATGTAGGAGCATCCAGATGTTTCATTTACCGAATCGGTAAAAATCTGTATTTACCGATTCGGTAAATACCGACCGGTAATGCCCATTCATTCCTATGGGCTTTGAAGCCCATAGGAATGAATGGGCATTACCGATTCGGTATTTACCGAATCGGTAAATACCGAATTACACAAGGGTGCAGGGGGTGTCACTTTGACACCCTCTGGCACCCCCAAAAGAGGCTCGGGTGCCATGTGGCAGGCATACCTGCCCTAAGGGCAGGCCTGCCTGTCATATGGCATAGGTGTGCATGCACACATGTGCATGCACACCGGAATCGGTATTTTACCATCAAATTGATTTGATGGTAAAATACCGATTCTGTAAGTCTTGTGGGACTCAGAAGAGTCCCACCTACATCTCAAATTTACCGATTCGGTAGAAATACCGATCGGTAAATTTACTGATCGGTAATTTTACCGAATCAGTTACACATGCCCCTACATCCCATTTCTGTAATACCGGTCGGTAACGGCCGAAAATACCGATTTTCGGCCGTTACCGACCGACCTACATCGGGCCCCTAGTTCTTAATAAGATTAGTGATTTACCATTTTTAAACCATTGACTTACTGGGTGAGAATCTGGTCCACTTCCAAATTGTGCTTGTATCGTGAAAGCCTCCTTCATCTCATCCAGCTGTATAGGGGCACAGCCACTTCTTAGTTGGCTCACGTCAAATTATGGCTTTTTAAATTGGGTTTGGGAGAATTTTGGATTTAACCTATTAACTATTAATTCTGCTTCAAAGGTTTTTTTTAAATTAATACTTATGGGAGTTTATGAAATGTAATCTCCACAGATACTAGCCGTTGTACAGTTTTTTGTCTGAGCAGATTTCTATTATCTGTAGGTGTGAATCTAAAACGGCTAGGAATTCCATTTCAGTACACATTTATATTGCATTGTAGGCCAAAGGTAAATGCTGAGAGTGAGGATTGTACTGTGTATGCATTCTTTGGTCATTTTACTGTAAAGATGCAACAACATTCAGTGCTCCTTAGAAATGAGCAATAGTAGGTGGTTCTTAAAACCGGCTAGGGCTCTTTTACTATAACTAAATTATTTTATTACAAGGCTTGCAGTATGTGTATAAGGTTCCATTTATTATGGACGCCGTGATCTCATTCCTATCTTATTGCAAATGTAAATCAATTTTATTAAAAAACTCTTGATCTGTATATGTTTACCCTCATATAGAAAGGATATGTTCAGTTAGTTCTGTGGACATGTATTTTATTTTTAAGCTCATTGTATTTTTGATCACAAACTGTTTTAACTTATGGTTTGCTTGATAGTCGACAACTGAAATGAAGCATTATACTACTCCTGCTAGCCAATGGTAAAGCTTGTGCTCTCCCAACATTGAATAGGCAAAAAAGAGTGGTGTGGCTTTTATCTCTAAGGAAGAGTTTCCCTGCAGTGCCATTGAGGAGTAACCGATGCATGGAGGTCAAACTCTCACCAGTCAGGACTAGCCTTGTCCAGCTCAAATAAAATCCTTATTGCTTGCCTGTTAGCTCCACAATGTAAGAAGAGGGTTCACTACTGCAATTACCCCACATTGCAGAGAGAGATGCTTACAATAAATCAAATTAGTGATGCCTGGGGACGTTACATGTTAATTAACCTGATGTAAGGGCTTTAAAGTGATTCCGGGAATTACTTAGGATGAGACAATCAGCTATGGAGGCCACACATCATGGAGGTCACCCCTTCAATTTAATTTAATGTACTTGTAGGCATACATATTTATACATATCTTCTCCTTGATGTACGGTAAACGATTAAACCACTACAACCATTATTAGCCTGTGAAATGTGTCATGGTATTAGGTAATCAAGATGCGTGACATGCTTCAGCAGAGTGGGGATGGGATATATGCACAATATAATATTATGCTGAGGCACCCATGCTTCTTTACATGTGCTCCGTGACCTATCAGTCAGCATGCATTACAGAGACAGTGATCTCACAAGAATAAGTGACACATTTTTTAGTTTAAAAAATTACTTCAATTTAAAGACAGCAAAATCACGGTGACAGAATTTCCTTAACACAATGAAAAGAAGCTGACATGAACAATTCTAAGTAAACACCCTCCAATTTTTCTTTAAAAACCATAAAGAAAGGTGCTCCGTATGTATTTTAAGAAACAAATCAGTAAACAGTTATTTTTTCTCACTTGTATATATGGTTCAGAATATTCCAAGTTTGAAACCACACCAACAAAGAATGAGCAGTACACAACAGTCCAGGTATAATGTTTTCTAACAAACTATGGCAACATTATAAAAATGAGAAGGGAAACAAAAACACTGATTTAAATGTATTATTTTCTCTCACATTGTAATTTCAGACTACACAAGTCACTGCCCTGAGGAGAATCCCATAATAAACATAGAGATTTGAAACGCGTCAACAAAGGCTAAAGCCCTGAGGGATAACAATTAATTGTGACTTTTAGTCAATATCCCTATGGGTAATAACTCTCGGAAAGAAATAAGGAACTAAAGATATGGGAGTTAATCTGAAATGATTCATTACTGTTGTTTGTGACAAATTATATTTGGTGTAATATTATTTTTCACAGTATATCAGTTGGTTGGATTCATTTTATTTTGTTTTAAGATGCGTTTGTATATTTAAATTTTGGGTGATTCATAAGTGTATCGTACATGTCATGACTCGTTTTGAATGAGTAAAAATGTATTGACAATGTGCTACATGTTTTCAAAGTAATTGGTAGAACCAAGAAAATAATGAATTGGTTCGTAGGCTGCTCTAAATAAAATAGCAGCGACAAGAAAAAAAAGTGGTTAGATAATCCTTTAATGTTTCAAGTTTTACCATACCCTATCTGACCACTATTGGGTGTAACCCCTACAATGACTGTAATAAAGTTAGCATTTTTCTGCCCTTAGCCCTTATGTGTCTGTAGCCTGTCTTGGGTCCCATGACTGGGCGTAACTGACGGTTCGATTTTGTGAATTCCTCCCAGATAGTCACATAATAGAGGGATTAGATATGCCTGGATGGACCATCTGCTAATAAGATGGGGGCGGAGCTAAGCACATCCCAACTTACAACTGAATGGCCTGTGATCTGCTTTTCACACAAAGGGCCTAATGACCCTGCATTGTCACTTCCGCCTGCTTGAAACCAGTGCAGGGGGGGCAGGTTATTTCATGCACTTCAAAGCCACTGTCTAGAAGCTTCTGCCATCTTCCAGAATCAAGCCATCAAGGTTTAATAGAAGGATTCCAGACACCAGCTCTTCAGTACACTTCTGGACCTGTGGATACTCTGCCAGCAAAGAGGACTGCTGTGCTGCTACAAGGACTGCATCTCTGCTGGAATGCAGCTCAACAGGAACTGCTGCCCTGCTGTGCTCACCTGCTGCCTGCTGCCCTTTTGCCTAGAGAGGAAGAACTGGACTTGCATCTCTATATTGAACTGAAGACCCCAGAGTGTCTCAAACAGCTCGTCTGCTGGCCACCTGCACTGAGCCTTAGTGACATAACAGGCTCCCCAACAGCTCCTGGACAGGTCTTCATAAAGTTCCTGTTCCCCAAATGGTGCCTCTCAGATCCTCTACTCTTTGTGTGGCTCTGCAGCTCTTGAATTCAGGAGTTTGGGCTCCTCGCGTCCACAAACAGTCGGTTCGCACCAGAACCGTGCTGCTTGCACAGAAATTCTGAGCTAGTCGCAAAAACAGAACATCAGCATCATCAATTGGAGGAGGACCGCCAACGCAAAGCTCCAGCCCGTCTGTCGACGACCCCCAGTCTGTTCTTCGCACCATGCCAACTGCTGCCCTTGACGCTCTCCTGGCTCTTCCTGACCTTCTCCAATGCGAACAGCACTCTTGGCACAAAGCTGAGGGGCAAAACTTCAGCTGGACTAATCTGGGACTCAATTCGACCCACGCTCCATTGCTGTCAGCCGGAACTTTTGACTTTGACCCGGGGCAGAAAGACCAGATTGCCACAGTTGCCGCTTTTCGCTTTAAGGTGCAATATTGCTGTTTAAACTTAAAATGCATAACTCTGGTTCACTGATTGGGTTTCTGTTGTTATGGTCTTGGTTTATTTTTTTAAATGTTGCTCTATTTTTCCAACATGGTGTGGGATCTTTTTGTGTGGTGTTTTCACTGTTTTACTGATAGATATTTGGATGGAGGGAGGGGTACCCTACTCTGCCGGGTTACACTTTTTACTCAGCTCCACATTAGCATTACTCCAGGATAGATATGGGTTTTGCTAAAGGATATCTGCTGCAAGATGCAGCCATTGAAGTTTGCCCTAAGATTACTTCAGATCATTATCCTATATTCCTAACACTGAATGTTACAACAGTTAGGGGGGGCAAATTCAGTTCTCATTCTCTTGCCACCTCCTTACAAACCCTCACAATTGCAAGTATATATCTCGCTCTCTTGTTAAATTCTTGGGCGCTAACATTAGTAAAGGCTCACAGTTGGTGGTGTGGGTCTCAATGAAGGCTTATCTAAGGGGTGTGTGTTACTGTGCAGTTCATCTTTAGCCTGAACAAAGATAGGCAAATCAGTGCCAGACTGCTTCGCCAGGCAATCCTACAGCAGGAAACATTGCACGCTTTGGTGATAAGTATGGGTGGTTCTGATGATTAGGCTCTTTATATCCAACCAATCAATAAATGTCTCTTTTTGGGCAGAGTCTGAGAGAGAGGGTGGATGCTCTAGTTATCTTAAAAACAAGGCTTTTCAATATGAATATGGGGAACAGGCCTGTCGAGTTTTGCGTCACCAAATCTCAGACAGAAAGGCAAGGTATATAATTAAGTGTATTACAGATAATGATGGAATGGTTCACATTCATTCTCAGGCCATCTTAGAACCGTTTTCTTCTTTTTACCCGGAACTATACTGCCAACCCCAAATGACTATTCATATAGTCAGGGTTCTAGACTGCCATATTTAGACCAATCCCAGGCATCAGAACTTCAGGAAGACATTTCTGTCAGGGGAATTGAGGCTGCTCAAGCGGCTTTACCATCGGGTAAGGCGGCAGGGGAGGACTTCCCACTTTTATGTTTTAAGGTGTTTAAGGATATTTTTGATTCCCTGCTTTTCAGTGCAATTAAATATATCAGTAAGAGAGGAGCAGTGCCAGGCACTTGGAATAATGCTAGCATCATTGTATTTTTAAAGAAGGGTAAGCCACCTGATGATATGTGTTTTTATCGACCCATCGCTTTGATTAATTCTGATGTGAATGTCTTTGCAAAGATTTTAGCTACCCGTCTCGCCCCTCTTTTACCAGACTTAGTGACTCAGGAGCAACATAGTTTCATAACTGGCAGGGATGCCACGAGCCCCATCAATGGGGCAATTGCTGCCTTTGATGTGGCGGAAAGAGTAGGTAGAAGATTAATTATGATCTTGCCAAATGCTGAGCATATTTTTGATTGTGTAGCGTGGGACTGTTTATGAGTAACGATGGGAGCCTTCGGGGCTGGTGACTGGTTTTGTAGAGGGTCCAAACCTTAAATAGGGCCTCTTGTGCTAAGCTCGTTCTCGTGGGGATATCTTTGACATCATTTAAGATTAATCAGGACACCCCTCTCTCCCCTTTCATTTGCCCTTTATTTGGATCCATTTTGCAATCACTGCAGACGAATGATGGAATACTGCCATTGAAGTCTGGCAGATGTGAAATTAAAATCACCTCATGTACTGATGATGTTACTATATATTCATCTAATCCATTAGTTGACAAATTTGGAAATGTTTTGGCCTACAAGCTAAACATAGCTAAAACCCAATTGTTGCTGAAATGTAAGCCAACTGTTACAACTATGGGGGTAACATCTTCAGCCACATGTCTGGGTGTCAGTGTGCAGGTTGATAACATTGTTAAATTGAATTATGAGCCCATGCACCTGTCAATTATCTCTAAATTATGGTTTTGGAACAGATTTCCGATCAGCATTATCGGTTGCCGCAATATTGTAAAAACAAATGTGCTACACACATTTTTTTATTTATTTTGTGCAAATCCACTCAGGATTTGAACTGTTTCTTCAAATGTCTGGAAGATGCAATAGGCAGCTTCATCTGGGGTTATAGACGGGCTAGCCGTGCTTTACGTTTTTAAAAACCTCCGTACAGGCAAGGAGGGGTGCAGTTACCTGATTTTAAGTTATTTTTTTCGGGCAGCGTTTGCCGGCCGATTGTGCAATTTGCTAACACAAGCAGAACCAGAGATTTTGCTCGTTTGCAGGACTTCAAACTTCTTATGATCTACTTCCTCATTTTTCTCTGCAGTTAAGAGACCATTTTTTATCCGGATGCAAGATCCATATCATTCCGGAATGTTCTGATATTATAGCATGCATTCTTAAGGTATCGAGGAAATCTTTAATCAGTACACTTTATCAAGGGTTCTGCATGTATAGGCCCGATGACTGCCTAATCCTTGCTGCTAAGTGGAGCACAGGTCTTTCTTGTGAGATCTTACCATCATAAACTTACAGTGCTTTGGAGAAGGTGGATGGCTCAGTGCACTCGATAAATTTAAAATTACATCATTTTAAGACCATCTGCGTGCTATTTTGCATACAGGAGATAATTATAAAGGGGGGGGGGAATCTCAGTGCATATACAACTCCCTGCAATAATTGCGGCTGCTTTGCAGCCTGTATTCTCCATATGTTTGTTACATGCCCTGCTATCCAGGAATTTTGGGAACGGGTGACTAAATTAATCACTTCATGTCTTGGATATGAAACACATTTCACCACTAAGGAGAAAATTATGGGACATGGAATGGAATTTGATTTGGGGTTAAGAGGGCATCTTTCCATAATCATTGTTTCTGCCAGGCTTTGCATTGCCAGATCATGGGTGTCTTTAACCCCACTGTGGATCACTGAGTGTTAGGCGGTTATAAGGTAAATATATGAGTCTGAACTGGCACTGGCTATAGCCATGGGTACTCACTCGCTTCAGAAACTGAACAGAATATGGGCTTGTTTCAACTGGGGTCAGAAGTTTAATATATAAAACTAACTTATATTAGTTTATAGTCAATATGCTTAGATTTGAAGTGGGTGTTTGCTGTTTTCTATTATTCGGAATGCCTTCTGTCTAGTTTACATTTCTATTTTATAATGTGTTTTTTTAAATGTACCTTGCTATTCCATAGCACCTGGGCAGATTATTGTACTTCTGTAAATCCATGTGTCTACGAGGGTTATTCCCCAATTTCCTTTTTGTATATGTTATAGCTATGCTGTCGTTTTTCTGACTAAATAATACAAAAATGGAGGGAAAAAAGGACTTTATTTGCTGCCTGACCAGTCAACCGGTAACCCAATTTCTAACATTGGTGATCAGCTGTGAGGATGGGACTTGTGTTAGTGCAGTGGCATTTGGTGTATACTACTATCCCCTATCTAGGACTAATTCAAGTTTATATCCTCCATGATTGTTTTTTTTTACTTCTTTCAGTCTACCTGACTGTCAGTGGCCCCCACCTACCAGGATGGAGTTTGAGCTTGCCAAGCCAGAGAGCTACACTGTGGCTGAACTCAAGGAGTTTTGTCAGGAGAGGGGGCTGCCCATCAAAAAGGTCCCCGCAAAGCAATAATTTACTATACATTGGAAAGCTACAGGGTGTCCTAGACTGGCCAAGTGAAGGGATAACCTCATTTAATGAGCATGATATGAAAGTGCAGTATTATTTCAAGAAGTGAGCAGGGGATGCGGTTCAATTGACAAGGCCTGGGCATGGGACCACCTAGTGAACTGACTTAAAGAACCACAAATGGAAACCCCTGCTGGTTCCCCACTACCTGCAGGTGACTTGGAGGTGGAGCACAGCTAGCTGTTTTTCCTTAGTGTACGGTTAGGGGTGTGTGGATCATTGAAGTGATGGTTAACCTTGTTGACCACTGAAAACATGTGAAACACTATGGATTACAGGACTACCTGGGCAGAGCCAAGATTTTGAAGGGGATGTGTGGGGAGGGGATAGTACCAAGGTGGCAGCGGACCAACACTAAAATGCCCTGCATAGATTTAAATGGCACATTCAGATATGTCAACTAATCTGGTATGGAGATTGCTGTACTGTATATATTGTTATGCTTGCTGTCCAGACATTGTGCCGTTCACCGGGTTGTGGGTAGTGATGAAAATTACAATAAAAATGTGTTTAAAAAAAGAAACATTGGAGTTTTGATTTTTGAAAATGCCAATTTTAGAATTTGGCTTTTTCCTGCCCTTAGCCCTTTTTTGTCTGCTGCCTGTCTTGGGTGTAACTGACAGTTAGATTTTGTGAAATCTTCCCAGCCAGTGACAGAATAGAGGTATTAACGACCATCTGCTGGACAGAATTGGGGGCGGAGCTCAGCACAAACCCACTTACAGCCTGTGCTCTGCCTTCACACAATGGGTCTAACGACCCTGCATTGTCACTTCAGCCAGCTTGAAGCATGGGCAAGGGAGGCAGGAAAAGCCATGCACTTCAAAGCTACTGTTTAGAAGCTTCTCTCTCCTTCCAGGTAATCAGGGTACAAAATAGCACCTCAGGCACCAACTCTTCAGTACACTCCTGTACCTCTGGATACTCTGCCAGGAAGAAGGACTGCTGTGCTGCTACAAAGACTGCTACTCTGCTGGACTGCTGATCCACATGAACTGCCGCCCTGTTGTGTTTACCTGCTGCTTGCTGTCCTCTTGCCTGAGAAGGACGACCTGCACCTGCAACTCCATCTTGAGCCCAGGATCCGAGAATGACTCAAATGGGTAATCTGCTGTATCCCTGATTTTAGCTTTAGGAACATAACAGGCTCTCCAACAGCTCCTGGACCCGTCTTCAGCAAGCTCCTGACCCCCAAGTGGTGCCTCTCAGGTCCTAAACCCTTAACGTGGCTCTCAAGCTCTTGAATTCAAGCTTTTGGACTTTTCATGACCACTTATGGGTCAGTTTGCACCAGAAATGCACTGCTTGCACAGAAATTCAGCCGGAGCCGCCGCCAGCCTGTTTGTTTGCACAGCAGCATTGTTAGCTCATTGGGGACTGCCAACACGAAGCTCCAGCCTGCCCGTCCATGAAGCCTGACCTGCTCTTTTCCCCACGCTGACTGCCACCCCGATGCACTGCTTGCACCTTGCGACACTCTCCAACGCAAATCGGACTCCTGCCACAAAACTTGAGAGGGTAAAACTTCAGCGGGGCTAATCTGGGAGTGTGTCTCACCCATGCTCCTTCGCAGATTGCCGGAACTTTTTACTTTGACTCGGTCCAGAGCAGCTAGAATGCCACGGTTGGTGCTCTATGGTTTTAGGCGCTTTATTGCAGTTTATTGTTTAGAAATGTATAACTCCAGTTGTCCTAATTGGATCTTTGTTGTTTTGGTCTTGTTTTATTCATTAAATATTGCCCTATTCTTTCAACCTGGTATGGGATCTTTTTGTGTGGTGTTTTTACAGTTTTACTGTTTGAAGTGTTGCAAAAATACTCTACACATTGTCTCTAAGTTAAGCCTGAGTGCTCTGTGTCAAGCTACCAGGAGATTAAGCACAGATCAATGTGGGGTTTGCTTGTGCTTTACCCTGACTAGGATTGTGGTTGCTGCTTTAGGAGAGTTCACACCCCAGTCATCCAGTAACCCAATTTTGTACTGGTGTGTGAACTTGAAAGGGGTTAACGTATTAAACATCATAGTTAAAAAGAGCACAAACAACAAAAATATACTAAAATAAAAATGTCACAGTATAATTTCACCCAAAACACCTAACATCCTCACCAAGGAGGAATTCCACATTGGCGAATTCTTGAGCATCGCAACTTGCCCGAAATCCAGGTTTCGGCACTCAGAAAGATGAGTTTGGCCCTGACATTGCCATATTGGCTAATACAAGAGAGGAGTGGTCAGGATGGAGGGGAGGACAGGGCTTTCAGTTTATTCAGTGGACAATAATGGTGTGTTAGGTGAGTAAGTGATAGTGGCCCAATGAGAAACACTGATATATCATGATACTGAGCAGTCTGTGCCTCTTGATAGCTTTTAGGAGATACCAAAAGGTCTTTTAGAATGGTACTGCTATCATAGCACATACCCAACTATTCATTAGAAGCATCTTGTATTGTGTTGTATTGCTAGTGAATGGGGGAAGCCATAAGAGGCAACAGAGGTGTCAGAATTTAAGGAGTCCTTTGGCCGATGGTATCCTTCAGTAGTGTATGCAGATGGGTGAAGAGTAAAAGGACAAGGAATGGTGGCTGTATGATGTTTATGTCTCACTGCTTGAAACCACAGTGTCCACTGATCTAGGAGAGTTTTCCACTTTTGTTTCCTCCTTTGCTTGGTGGAGCCAATGATGACCATCTATCTCTGGATCCCATGCATGCCTGTTGCACGTTATGATCGTTCAAATCAGTACAGGTTGTTGTCTTCTCTTGCCTGTCAATTGTTTGACTTTATGACCCTTCCTGGCTCAAGCTTGCCGGACAGAAGCTCAGAGGAGGGTCTACAAGCAGGCATGGCAACACCTACATCATTTGAAACAAAGTCACAGTACATGAGGTTGGCAAGAATATTCAGTATGCCACAATGTCCAGGCACACCACAGAGATACTCCCATGCAGGAATGTCACTGAAGACTACACAAGGTGGGGATGTGTATGAAAAGTGCTATTCGTTCTTACACCTTTTAGCAGTGAAGTTGTCCTGCATTGTAGATGTCAGGGTTGCATAATAAGTGCTTGTAGCAACATTAGCAATTACATACTGATTTACTCTGAGACCGACAAACAGACTGTCCAGAGCTATCAGCATATTGAACTACATGCAATTCTACAATGCTTTACTGCTGCTTTTTTAAGAGGGAGTCATTTGGCTGAAAGGGCCTTTTATTCCACTGGGCATTTGCCCAGTGGTCTGGAGCCCTTGGAGGGTGTTTTTGAAAGCTCAGGTCCACTCCTGGTGCCTCTATCACTTTCCCCCGGAAATAATTGCAGTGGGACTTAGGCAGAAAGCGTTCTGCGAGGGAGAAAAGAGAGAGGCGAAAAAGAGAAAAATTGAATGGATTGCAAGAGAAAGATAGTGGAAGGATACGAAAGAAGGAGGCTAGTTTGAAAATGTTTGCCACAGCTGCTTTTGGTTCTCAAGTCTGGACCAGAACACATATTACATTTGACAGACCTGGCTCCCTGTGAACATTCAACTAAATGTAAGCATGCGTGCCTTGTATAAAAGCACCACTCGTGACATCACAGTCACATCAGATCCGGTAAGGGTGCAACGATATATTGGACGAGAAGGCCCAGAATAACCATGTCAATTTAAAGGGCATTAGTATAGGTGAACAGCTGAAACGTATATACATTACAACATGCAAGAGTTTCCCCATCTCACTAATACAATGTTCATAGTAACTCCCCCAAGCTCTTAAGCATCCCCCAACAAACATACCCAGAACAAACCCTCCATACCTTTCTCACCATCCCTCTCTCATTTCATTCACCGTCCATTCACAAGTGCCACAAGCATCACTCCCCTGTACTCCCTCTTGCAGTGTCTGCCCTGCCATGCCCCAACCTTTCTGGCCAATTTTGTGCTCCCTATACCTTTCTGTCACCTGTCCTAAATGACGGGAAACAGTCGGAACACTACAGTCTTAACCACGCTTGTTTCGACTACAGAAGCTCAACCACGCTTGCCACAACCATGTATATGCCTTAACCACACTTATGCATTGTTAAGGCAGTGCTTGGTCTAGCTGCTGGCTGCAACTGCTGTGGTGAGGGAGGCAGCAAAAAGATGCCAGGAAGAGACACAGTGAGGTGAGTGGGGCTGGAGGGGGTAGTTTCAGGGCAGAGAGGATGGGGGATCAGGGTTGTTTTTAATTAATTAATTAATTATGTGCTTATATAGCGCTGGAATCACTCCCGAAGGGGTACCTCCGCGCTTCGACCGCTGCGAAACCCTTCCTGGCTTCCCTGAGAGATGGTCCCTTAATGGGTATCTCCAGGGTGAGACCAGGCATCCCCGGCGGTCTGGTGGGGCCGTTAGTGAAGATGAGGCAAGCTAGTGCCCAGAGTTGCCGAGTGTGATCGCTGATCAGAGTGGGCACCGAGGCGAGAGAATTATCGAGTCCGCTGACCCTGGTCCAGAAACCTGCCGCGTCGGGAATCGAACCCTGGTCCCGGGCCGTCCTCTGCTCTCGGGTCTGCCGCCTCTAACCAGTGAGCCACACTACTCCACAGCGTGGGGTTAGGTCCGGGTAGTGTGTGAAAAGGAGCAGGATTTTAAGCCTTGGAGCCGGGGTAATGGGTAGTCGGGGTAGCTGTTAGGTCTGGGGGGTGGGGGAAGTTTTCAGGGTAGTGGAAGGGGTTGGAGTAGTTTTAGGGAAAGTGTGTGGGTGAGGGTCGGGGTAGTGTATTTAAAGGGGCAGGGATTTAGGCGTTAGGGCAGGGGGAGGGGTAGAAAAGGTAGTTTTAGGGACAGTACAGGAGGTCCCGGTTGTGTTTGGAAAGGGGCAGGATCTTAGGGACAGCACGGGGGGGGGGGTTTGTGAGGGTGTAGAGGGTAGTGGCAACCTTAGCCACACATACCCCTTTACCATTCATGCCTATACCACAAAATTGCGTGTTAAAGGCATGTGTGGTAAAGGAATGCATGGTTAAGATATGTAATCAAGAGAGGATTAAACTATTTATATGTGATACAGGACTCTGGACTGTATGGGGAAGTGAAAGAAACTGTTTGGTTTCCTTATGAAGCCCTCACCCACCAACCTAGTTGGTGGCATGCTTCATCATCGGGCCCACCCAGTGACACCAAATGTGTCCCGGCTGTGCTTCACCGGCTGTATTACAGGAGAGCAGGTATTTTACTGAGTGTGCAGTGATGTTGAAGTGAAAGTAAAAGTTTAAAAGCTATCCAGTGGTCCCAGTGCCCACGGGGGTTACCTTTAATATCTGGGCCTCTGGTAGCAGTAAAAGCAAGGCAAAAGATGTAGGTGGAGTGATGATTAGGAACTGCATCCGGTGGTTGGTCTACATGTTTCAGACAGGCCTTTCATTAATACTGGTTTTCCTCAGGATCTTAAACTATGTGAAAGTGAGATCCACACTTACAGTGAGTGTGTGATTTAAAATGTGTTGCACGCGCTAAGGTGCCATACGTCTGGGAGGGGAATTCCCTCTCCAAGCATTACTGTACATACAACATATAGGACAAACAAACATACAGTGGAGAGTCTTAGCATGGTCTAAGAAAAATCATAATCACATAAGTACATATCTGCCGGTTGGTTTGTGCATAATAGCGGAAATAATGCGACAAATGTGAAACCGTAATGGTAGTATGGTTTAGTGAATTACCGATATATGCTCTGATACGTGTGGTGGGCTATCTTGGGTAAGCACACACACATGAGCAAAGTGGACATGCTCAAGAGTATCCTTGCGCTTGCGATATGCAGCAAATGCCCCTATAGAGATTTCCGGCAGTGGTTCAGACCCTGTAAAGAAAGAAACAGTGGCACGTGGGCCATTTAGAACCTGAAAAGAGAAAATCTTACCCGGTATCTGGATTGGTAAGTCTTAGTGGTGTACTCAAGACTTTGTTGGTCAGGACCCTTGTGAAACTAGTTGTACTGCAGCGGATCTCCGTAGGAAATGATCCTCGGCGGTGCTGGTGCTTAAATATCCTTTTCGGCGTGCTCAGGTGTTTCACATTGCTCCAGTGCTGCGAGTAGCGTCTATGGTAAAGGACATAGAGAAAAGACTACATGCATGCGGGCGTCGATGCGTGTATATGCCTGATACCATGGTGAGCCGGCTCTCACCGATAACTATGTGAGTTGTGCCGATGAACGGCTCGTCTGAGTATAGGAGCGAGTGAAATTCAAATAAAACAAAATAAAGTTAGGACGCAGTGTTAAACTGGGCACGTGTAGATTCTAGGGGCTGGAGGACGCTAGTAGATGTCGACCAGTGTCGGCAGTGCGTAAGCAGTGACGTCTAGTAATTAAACCCATGATCTGGTGTTAGTGTTTGGGCATGATGTATTGCAGAGTTGCGCGTACAAAGTCACAGTTATGTGTGTTCGGATAAAGGTGGCTCCTAAATTGTAGGGCAGTTCCCTGGGGTGTTCAGACCCTCAAAGTGAACCCAGGGATAGAGTCATTCAGTCCCTGGTGTTGGGTGGACAAGCGATAGATCCATCGTTATTCCTTGGTTAATAGAGTTTTTTCACTGTCCCGTTGGTTGTAATCGTATTGTTCGATCACCGTACATGTCATGTTGTTTTGCTTGTAGCCAAGTTGTAGGTAATGGTCGGTGAGGCGACTGATGTTTGTTTTGCATTTTATTGTGCTACGATGCTCAACTATTCTGGTCCTGACCTTGCGTGTCATCATACCCACGTAGGGGAGGCCACATCGGCATGTGATGAGGTAAACAACGTTGGTGGAATTGCAATTTGTGTGTTGTAGCTGTCTCCATGTGTTTCCAGATTCCAAGTTGAGTGTTTTGGATTGATGGGTTAGATGGCACACACTGTAATTGTTGCAGGGGTAGACTCCAGTTACTTTGGGGAGGCCCCATGTGTTCAGGATGGTGTTTGTAGCTGGTTTTTGGGGAGTTTTAGGTCACATAGACACTAGCAGGTCCTTAAGATTGCTTGCACGTTTGTAGGCAAAGAGGGGTTCTTCCCATTGTCTTGAGCCTGAGTTTATGATTCACCAATGTTTTCGGATGATGCTAGAGACCTTATTAGAGGCCACGTTGTACGTGGTGACGCATGTCATGGGTGGATTAGAAGTTTTCTTTGTGACAGTTTCAAGTAGAGCCTCTCTATTCTGGTTGCATGCTCTTTTCTTAGTTTTCTCGATGATTTTGCAAGGATAGCCACGTTCCTGTAATTTGGAAGCAAGGGCAGCTGATTGTTTTTTGTAGTGTATGAGTTGGCTACAATTCCTGCGTATGCGAAGGAATTGGCCAAAAGGGAGGTTTTCCTTTAAGGTTCTGGGGTGAAAGCTATTGAAATGTAGCAGTGAATTCCTGGCTGTTGGTTTATAATAAGTGTTAGTGGTTAGGGTTCCTGCCTCAGCTGTTATGTTGAGGTCAAGAAATGCCAGGGTGGTGGTGCTGGATGTGAAACAAAGGTAACGATCTCTCTCATTGAGCCATGTTAAGAATAATGTCAATGTTTCTGGTGTACCTTCCCAGATCACGAAGATATCGTCGATGTAACGTCGCCACACTTTGATTGTAACTAAGTGTGGAATGGTGTGGGATGATACATGCATCTGTTTAAAATAATGGACATAGAACCCTGCTTCACTATGGGCAAAAATGCTCCCTATTGATGTGCTGTTAGTTTGTAGATAGAATTCACCCTTGTACTCAAAGTAATTTTCTTTGAGTGCAATCGTAGTGCATTTGAGGATGAAATCCCTGGGGGTGTGGTATTCCCAGGGTGTGTGCATGAGTATGTCATGAAGGACTTGTAGCATGGCGTCCTGTGGTAGGCTCATGCAGAGACTCTCTATGTCTAATCCCACCTTTATTTGGGTTGTGGTGTCAAAATTCAGGTATTTAATGATATTGAGCAGATGTTAAGTGTCTTTTATGTAGGTCGGTATTTGTTAGACCAATGGGTTTAAGAAATAGTCACTGTATCTGGACAGTGGTTCAAGAAGAGAGTTAATCCCAGAGACAATAGGGCATCCTGGCGGGGGTGTTATTCCTTTATGGACTTTGGGAACGGTGTAAAAGTATGATACCTTAGCGTTCTGGGTACACAAATAATCAGCTTCTTGTTTTTATATACTTCGCTAGCTTCATCCACCAGAGTTTTGATGGTGGCCTGTAGTGTTATGGTGGGGTCTTTTCAGAGGCGTTTGTAATTTTGTTCATCACCCAGCAGTCTGCGGCATTCCTTGTCGTAATCCGTTTTATCTTGTAGTACAATTCCTCTGCCCTTGTCAGCCGTCTTGATGATCAGGGAAGGGTTGTCCTGTAGGTTTCTGATGGTCTCTCTCTCTTCTTTGGAGAGGTAGTTGTATGCCCTAGTGGTGTTAAGCTCTTCTATGTTGTGATAGACAGCTTGTTCGAAAGTGGTGATTTCTGCTGGGACACTGGTAGGTGGGAGTCTGAAGGAAGATTTTAGTTTCAGACCAGTCTCATTAATGTTGTCAATTCAATTCAATTAAGCTTTTTTCAACCATGAAAGTTACAGTCATAAATGCACATATCACAATCGTTAATGTTTAAAATAAAAGTTCATAGTTAAAATATCCAAGTTAAAAGGTAGGATAAAATAACAAAAACACTTTACATTAAAAATTTAGTTTACATAAAATCCAAGCATAATTCAAGTCCCAATAATTCACCTAAAAGGTAGCCTCCCAGAATTCAAATGACATGCTTTTCCTCAACCGCAGGGCCTTTTTCAAAAAGGTAGATACCCTCCAGGCCACGTGTTCATATTCTAAAAGTTGTAAACGAACAAGTGCTGGACGGCATTGCCCAAGACCCTGCTGTCTTAAAAGGGGAAATAACCAGACTTTCCTTAATTTGTTAAAAAACTTACAGAAAAATAGTAGGTGGATGGTGGACTGCTCTGAGTAGGTGTCACACGGGGACGGAGGTAACACTCTTGACCAATCATTCATTTTTGATGTGGTCACTAGTCTGTGTACCATGCCCAGTTTGAATCTTATCAACAACATTCTATCATGTCCACTTGGGACAACATTTTAGTAAGGTTACATACCCAGAGAACTAAGCCTTAGCTGGTGTTGGATAACTGTAGGTTTAGAGGCCTCATCTGCTATTCTAACAGAACCGAACATTTCGAGGCACTCTTTCTTCAGGGTTTTCCTTGATACTCGAGCCGTAGAGCTAGGATTTGAGTAAAACTCTGGGTGTCCAAGATCGTTCATAAACCTATAAATACACCTAAGCCAGAGTATCTTCAGCGCCCCATCCAATTTCATACAGTCAAGCAGGATGTCTTTATTTAAGTAGGTCTGCTCACTAATCCAGATCCTATGCCATAGGAGAATTGGCTCAAGTTTGATAAGATCTGCTAAATATGGGAGGTCCAATTCCTCATGGCACACAAAAGAGGACATACCAGGAGGGACAGAAAGGATATACCGGAGGAAAGCATTTTCCACAGTGTGTAATAGAAGGGAATTGGCTATGCCCCATACCCCTGCCCCGCATAATGCTGCTGCATAACACTGGGCCTTGTAAATTTGCAATAGTTCACCGGGCGGCTTCCTTCCCAGTTTCTTTGCAAATGTAGCCAAAGTGCTGGTTGATCTACTAAAACCCATTTTTTTCTTCTCAATTGCTCGGGTCCATGTGTCATTATGACTGAAGAGGACACTGAGATACGAAAAAGTAGTTGTAGTTACAAGCTTCCTACAACCCAGATAGATGTCCCGGCCCTTAATGCTCCAGGTTCCAGTAGCACAGTTCATTGTAAAAGTTTTGGAAAGATTAATCTTTAGGCCCAAGTCAAGCATAAAGGTGTTAAAACTGATCAGGACCCTTTGTAATCCATTAACTGTACGTGCCATTTAAACAGCATCATCTGCATAGAGGAGGGCCGGTATAGGTCTCCCAACTACTTGCGGAAAATCATGCCCACTCCTAAGGAGTGCCTCATCTAGACCATTGATGTATAAATTAAAAAGAAAGGGGGCCAGGACGCAGCCCTGCCTGACTCCTCTTCTAACAGGAAATCCTGTTGTGCACTGGCCGTCGATCCCGTCTCATACACTGGCTGAAGCTCCCTCATAAAAACGGTGCAGGAAGGCAATAATATTAGGATCTACCCCAAGGTCGGCAAGAGTCCCCATAACCTTGCATGGATTACAGAGTCAAATGCTGCGGTCAAATCAACAAAGACTAAGTGTAGTCTCCCTTTTTTGGCTCTTGTGCATTTCCCGACAATCATTGTCAGGTTTAGACTCTGTTCCAGGGTTCCCAAATGCTCCCGAAACCCATACTGGAGATAGGACAGAACATTATTTTCTAATGCCCAGTCCTGTAGTCACTGCAGGACAACTCGAGCTGCCACCTTCACCATGGAGTCAAGAAGGGAAATTGGTCTATAACAACCAGGATCTTGGCGATTTCCCTTCTTGAATATTGGGACAATGATGGACTCCGTCCAAGTCTTCGGTAAGGTGGTACAGTCACTGGCGTTGACCATTTGGGTTAATAGTGGGGCCCAAAGCAGGACATTAGACTTGAAAAAGTCAAGTGGCACGCCATCAGGCCGGGAGCCTTGCCCCCCCTGCTATGGGCAAGAGCCAGTACCATTTCATCCAGCATTACATGAAGGTTCCCCTTGTGTAAGCTGAGAGGACCCTGAGATGGCTACCCATCAGTGGCTGGACCATTGTATAATGCAGAAAAGTGGGTTATCCAATCCTTTTCTGGGATTGCGATCTCAATGGAAGGTCCTCCACCCCCACACAGAGGCGGGGTCCTTAAGATCTTTCGGAAGGCCGCGGAGTACTTTTTTTTGGGCTGCTGCATGTAGCGACTCCGAGGCTTCCTCCCTCAGTGACCTCTTTCTAGCAGCAATTATCCTCCTATAAGAAGCTCTAGCCTTCCTTATTACTCCTGGAATCTACGTTGTCTATGGAGCTCTATCTTCAGGCTGGAATATGCCTTGGTGCATGCGCTATTGAACCAGCCAATGGTTTTCGTCCCGGTATGGCATTGTGCAGTCAGTAACTTCCTAACCTCTTTAGTTATCTAAAGGAAAGAACTATTTAAGTCATTTGCAGTGGAAAGCTCATTTAAGCAGATGTCGAAAGCAGTTTTACAGGATACGATAAGCTGCTTAGTCAATACCTTAGGGTCTACTTTGGACTGACGAAGAGCATACCCATTTCTCTTATTCAGCTCTAAGGATCCCATCAACTGGTTCACGTGGTTCTTCCTCCCAATGTTTTGAGTTTGTAGTTGTAACTTAAGGCAAAGTGGATAATGGTCAGTCAACACAATAGTCCCTATCATAAAGGACAACAAACTCGGGACAAGGGTGTGCGAAACCAACATAAAATCGATGGTGGAGACAAAGCCTCTACTATTGAAGGTCAGGGACATAATCACAAGAGTGGGAATAAATTCATTTGCAAATACCAAATCATAACGAGACATTAAATCATTGAGATGATCCCTAGCCTCAGTGTGTAATACAGGCATTGAAGCACACCCGGGACACATTCGGTGTCACTGGATGGGCCAGATAATGAAGCATGCCACCAACTAGGTTGGTGGGTGAGGGCTTCATAAGGAAACCAAACAGTTTCTTTCCCTTCTCCATACAGTCCTGAGTCCTGTATCACATATAAATAGGCTAGTCCTCTCTTGATTACATATAATACATTTGGGGATACGGACTGGCTACCCAGTCCTCTCTCTCTTCTTGATATTGAATATGCATGGTTAAGACACATTTGTGGTTTGGGCTGCGGGGTAGAAGCATGTGTGGTTTAACTATGTCTGCCTCTATCATATAACCCTAAATAACAATATATGTCTCTGCTATCACACAAAGATCAGTCAATCAGTCAGTCAAATTTGCTTTATTCGAGGTAAAAACTCATAAAAGCACAGTACATTTAAAACCGTTTTCGTTCTTGATAAAAGATATAAAATATATTTACAAACTCCAATACATTTCCTTATTATCCATGTTACATAAAAAGAACAGTAGTTACATATTGGGACTTTAAAAGAATGAAGCATTTTGACTTTACTAATATTAAAAAACCAACGATAAAACATCAATAAAAATAATAGTACGACCAATGAGGACCCATCAACATGGTCAAAACATTCCTTGTAATTAGCACAGAGACATAGAAGTGAAGGCTTGATCTCAACCAGCCTACTATCATGCTATCAATTTCCTTCTGATAGCCCAAGCCCATCCCAAGAATTTTGCAACCACCACAGATACAACCGGCTGGGTGCTAGTACTGATTATTCTTAAAGCCACCTTACTCTCTCTCGTGCCAAGCAATCTACACATCGCCTTTAACCAGACACGACGGGGTGTTGAATATACCCCACAAACAAAAAGAAGGTGGGCAATGGACTCAATGCCATTATTACAAGCTGGGCAGATATTGGAATTAGCTTCTGCCCATCTTCCTGTTAGCGATCTAATTGGGAGCGACCCCACTCTGAGCTGGAAATAAAGTTTCCTGTCCTGGGGCCTAGCTATAATATCCCAATAAGGTTCCAGGGACGGGGAGACCATCGCTTCTAAGAAGCGGCCTTCTAGAGAGGTGGGATCTGCATCATTCCAGTCTCGGTTTGCTACCATTTCCCAATACCTTGTTTTTATGGTGTCTTTGGTCGGGAATTGGGCCAGCTCTGGATTCTCCCATAATCCCTTCATGCCCATTTTTTCTAGTGATCTACGCAAATCCTTTAGCCAGCCTATCTTATGGAATTTATCCATTTTAATTACATCCAGGAAGCCCCTCACATAGAGCGCAAGTTCCTGGGTAACCCAGATGCGCCGCCAATATAAAATTGGTCGTAGCCTAGCCATGTCAGCTATGGCTTCCCTACCTAGATCATAGCGTAGTGGCTTCATGGGTGTACTTTTAGGGAGGCCAATAAGGTTTCGCAGGAATTTGTTTTCAACACGATCAATAAAGCGAGCCAACCTTGCTGCTAAAAACATTTACGAACTTGGGTCGGGCCCAAAATGACCCCACTAAACTGATTTGCCTACCAGGACCACAGCGTGTTGCACAGTATGTTCCGAACAGCCTAACTCAAAACTTAATTCTCACCTTAGCTCCGCCCCCAGCATCCATTGACATATTTGGGGCCACATTGAGGCTAGACTGTGTCACCTGCCTGAGGTACCCTGGGGATGGACATCCATACGGACAGGGTGGCCGGCACAGCTTGCGGGTGGGGGGGCGGTCATGCAGGAAAGGGGAGGGGGGTGTGGGCTGCATTTAAAAAATAATAAATAATAACACTTACCTTGCCGCCGCCACTGGGTCCCGCGTCTTCTCTCCTGCTCGCCCGCGTCTGACTCCAGATCAGAACAGGAAGCAGGCTGACAGGCTCCAACACCTAAGCCAATCACATTGCTGCAATGCAGCATTATGATTGGTCTGAGCAATATGTCACAGCGCTCACCCAGGGACTGGTGAGGTGGGCATGTTCTCCATGCAGGCTGTCATGCAGCCAAAATGGAGAACAGGGAAGTGCGCATGACTTTTTTGGGCGGGCCTTGAGGGCCGGCCAAGCACTCATTCCGCACAGCAGTGTTCTACCACTCCTCCCCTGCTCTTCAGCCCTGCCCCGCCCCTCACATACGCTGCTGCAGCAGAAGGACAATATAAAATGAAAATAACATTCTGTATTATAATTTTTTTCTCTTCCTTTTGCTGGCAGTGAGGCGACGCTCCTCCGACTTAGTGGAGGAGCCGCCACTGCATACAGATGCCACTCCCAGGAGCTTATATTAGTAAGTTAATCATCAATCAATGAGTGCAGCGTGTTACCTTACCAACTATCCTTAACCCCTTCGCTGTGGGGTGTTTCCCCCCCGCTGTGCGGGGGTAGGGGGGACGCGCGCGGCGCCGCTGTGCTGGTGACGAGCTCGGCTCGTCATGAGGCACAGTGCAGCTGCACTCATGACGAGCGGTGCTCGTCACACTACACCCGTTTTTCGAACGCTCAGCACAGCGGGGTAATTACCTCCGCGTGCAACATTCCAACGGCTGTGACGAGCTCAGCTCGTCATGAGTGCAGCTGCGCTGTGCCTCATGACGAGCTGAGCTCATCACTAGCACAGATGAGGTTAAAGCCAATGAACAGGTTCAACATTCATACTTGTGAGCAACATTTGCCACTAAAGTTAATGTAAATATGGTAAACTTACTTAATACTGAAAAAAAAAATATATATATATAGGCATAACTAAAACAGAGATTTGTGATGACAGGAATCACTGCTGCTCAAAATTGCAGAACATCCTTCATTGTTGCAATGTTGGGCTAAGGCCTTTCTAGAACCCTCTCCTGGTCTCCTTCTTTTTCATCTTATCCCTCCTTCTCTTGGAATGTCACCAGCAATTGCGTGTCAGTTAGAGGTAGCTGATGTTAGCCATATTCAATCGCAGGCTTGTTGGGATGCTCTGATTATTGAAGGATTAAAGCTTTCTTTTCCCACTGCTTTGGAGTGCCATCTCTTCTCTATTAACACTCAGACTACCAGGTATTTGTGAATGGAAAGATATGAGTGTGGTATGACTTACAGTAATTTAAAGAATAACATATGCACCCTTCCTCCAGTGACATTATTTCAACATGCTCATCATGTTGGTCAAAATGAAAAGGCACTTATATTTTGCACGTCCATCAGTAACAGGTAATGTTGAAAAGTACACATTGCAAACGCAATTGAAATTAATGTTTATTTATTTGTATGACCGGTGCTCACTGTCTTGCATTTTGGTTGTGTTTATGCAGCAGCCTAAAGCAGGATCCTCCATTTCAAAGGGATTACTCAAGATATGAACTTTTGCTTGACATATGAGAACCTCACCAAGATGTCCAGAGCCTTGAGTTGTGTCTAGTGGGACGAGGGATAGGGACTGGGTGGGATAATGCCCTCCCCTCACCGGAGAGAATAATGGGCATCCCACTAAGGTTTTCATTAAAAGTGGCTTCGTAATCTTGAGCGTGCCAATAACTCATGTTACAGGCCTCTTCACGATTACAGTTAATACTACTTCACATGGAAATTTCAGTTGCTGAAAGCAGTTGAAACCTCTATGTGAAACACCGGGTAAAAACATGCAGCAATCCGTGTAGGGACACCAGTTCCTGCATATTATTGCCCAATATCTTCTAATGAGGCTCTCAATCCCTATTTATATCTGAAAGATGTGCTTAATGAAAAGGTCTTCAAAGTACCTTGTTTTCACCCCTCTCGATCTCTTGTGGCGATGTTGGAAGAAATATTTAAAATAGCAATATGTTGGTGAGCACTGCCTATTGTGCTGTGCAATGAGCAATTTGTGTTTTTGGGAATTAACACAAGAACATCAGTATATGTTTTCAGGTTTTACTTAAAGGAGAATTGTTTTGTGTGCTTAAAGTTTTGTAGCTGTTTCTAAACATTGGGAATGCAATAAATTCATTATTGCTGTATGTATTGACAGACCTGCGTCATGGTATCAGTACCAAGAAGATGTAAGCAGAAAGATAAGACTGACTCATGAAGAAAAATAAGAGGGCGAGGCTCTTTGCAAATGCTGGTCAGCACTCTCCAGATAGGAAAAGGTAATTGGCAAGGGATACATCCATTCTTGATGTATATTGATGAAGGTCCTTCCAACTCTTCAGAACAATGCTGCCCTACCTACCCCAATGCGCTTTCTATTGATACCTCACCCTTATATACATCTGTGTCTTTAGAGCTAGTTGCTGATCACAGAACAGTAAAGATTAGGATACTTTAAAAGGACCACCT
This sequence comes from Lissotriton helveticus, assembly GCF_964261635.1. NCBI lineage: Eukaryota > Metazoa > Chordata > Amphibia > Caudata > Salamandridae > Lissotriton > Lissotriton helveticus. The sequence goes on from NC_136069.1 coordinate 1,137,498,959, forward strand.
TCACATGATCTCCTAATACTTAATGACAATGTCGGGGGCCCTCTCTGCATGGTCCTTACCCATTTCAAAGTCCACGGATCACTATTGATCAGCAGGGTGAAAATAGATGGTATTCACTGTCTTATGTATTGCACAGAGACAGTGCATTAGAGTTGGTGGTGGACAATCTTAGTTGGTGCCCCCTGGTTCTGATGCCATCCTTCTCCATGGATTCCCTCACTACCACCCTTTTCTCTCTGTAGCCCTCTATCAAATGTATTTAACTTCTGTTATACCCCTGCTCATAACAATAAAGGAGTCTGAGTGTTTTATATCAACCACACATACTATACAGAGATAAGAAACGAATAAATAAATTAATGTATAAGAAATGTTACACAAGACAGTGAGGGCCAAGAGGTCTAGGAGTCACGTTATTCATACTATTAGGCATTATATGTTAAGAGTGCCTCATATGAAGAAATGAAAGGGTAGATTTGCTACGTTTTCATTCAAAAGAGCACAGTAACAAACGTTGCTGTGCTGTGTTGTGTGAAAATGAGAGAGCACAACAATGCCATCTCGACTAAGAAATTTCACTTTTCCTCTTATCCCAAGTGCTAGTTCACCTTAGGCTGCCTTGTACTAGCACACATATCTTTGAACCCTAATGCAAGGCTGTATATGTGATATCAAGCATAGGCTTTGTCTTGGAAGGGAACCCTTCAGGTTTGTAATGGTAGTACATCTTTCGAATACTAAATGTTATGCTCTGACAATGTTCAACAGCTTACCACTCAGTATGTTTGCTGAATAGTTTTGCCTGCTTCAGGGGATGTAATGTTTTGAAGCAAATCCCTTTGTACCTGTTATAGTAGATAGAGATTAGCATCAACATCTATGGGTGGTTGCATGAGAACACTTGTACCAGCCATGGTACACAGTGCCAGCTCCTCCTCTATGGTGTAGGAGCGTCACCCCACTGCCCTTCCAGCAGTAGGGGCCAGGACGAGGAGTGGTTCCTCCAATCTGAAGTGTACAAAACTGTTTGGGCGGCCCTCTCAGGCCGACCATAACAGTAATGCGCACTTTGCATGTTCTGCACCCATGCTGCATTACAGCCTAGGTGCAGAACATGCCCAAGTCCCCAATCCCCGTCTGAGCGCCAATCCACAGCTCTCAGACCGATCATAACACTGCATTGCAGCCTTGTAATTGGCTAGGGGAGTCAGTAGCCCGGCTGCTTTCTGCTTTTGAGGAGCAAGAGGCGGTGGGAGTGGACCAAAAGGCGGTGGGCGGCCAGGTGGCCGGCGTAAAAGTAAGTGTTTGTTATTTTTTAATTTACAACTCCCCTCCACCCTACACCAACCCGCCACCTCCGGTAAATAGCAGCCGCCACTGGTGGTACGTCCCCTTAACACAAGTAGCACAAAGCAGAGAATATTGCAATTTCATGTTGCTTTAGGTCTACTTTCCAACACAATTCAGGATCTGAGCTGGAAGTAAAACCTAGAACAACACTTTGCACCAGGCGTGTGTCATTTTTGTGATGCAAATCTAGTGCAAAGTTTTAGTAAATCTATCCAACAAATTCAGGATAATAAAAGGAACACAGTGATTGGGTTGTCTACACTAATAAAAATGAATTGTTATCCAAAGGAATCATTTTTTAGCAACAGTAAATTGACGAAAGATTGAGGAAAAAGAAAAAAAACATCTAAAACCATGCCTTGCAGTTGACATGGAGCACTTTGATACCAGTTCATAGCTCACAGTGCCAGAAGGATGGTAACTTATGAAGCGCAAGTAGCAGAATGATCTCCGTGACAAAAGCAGTAACCCACTGAGCTATCTACAAAACAACAAATCATCAATATGCATGCTACACCTTTGCTTTGCATCAGTACCATTAAACCTATATGCTAGTTTAGCATGACACAAAAACATCACTAGACAAATTACAGATCTCTTCATCATGTGAATGAATCACCAAAATTAGCATGCTGTTTTCATTATCCCTTGAAATATGCAGCACAAACACAGATCCCGGAAGGCTGCTCATATCTGCCCATAGCCTGTGTTGGACATGGCCCTTCTTAGGGGAATTTCCCTAAAACATTAACTTTTTGTCCTCCTGGTTTTTGCTGACTCTCTTCATGACGTTAGGTCTCAGGGCACTTTCCCACTGTACTGCACTGGGAAAGTGCACATGCCTTTCCTACACATCTTAGGAAGGGGTGCTTGTTTGATTGGTTTAGGTGTCGTACCCGAAAGCGCCCTGTAAAAAAGTACACTACATACCCAGGGCAGGTACTGTACTGGCTAGTAGTGGGACATAGCACTGATTGCGGCAACCACCGGTATAGCCTGTCAAACATGTATCATACTCAGGTTGGCCTTTCTCCCTCATTAGCCAAACCAAAGAGGGCCTTTCTCTACAACCAGAGTACCCTTAGGGTAAGTCCTGAGGGATAAGGGGTAGGTGAGTGGCTGGGTATGGACACCTGCATGTTCGCTGCCCGGGTAGGGAAAAACCACCATGTGTGTTCTCCCTACATAGGGGGTCGGCCCACCACAGGGGACACCTCCCAGGTTTCACTGATTCTTTTGTTGTGGCCTTATGGCCTGAGGCACTTTTACACTCAAAATGCAGTGTGAAGGTGCATGCACCCTTTCTATCCATGGTAGGAAGTGGTACTCACCTGATGTTTGTAAAACAGGTCACAAACCTGCCATTGCAAGCTGGCAAGTGCGCTGGAACCAATGATGTGGTTAAACATGTGTCCAGCCTGCCGCCGCAGGCCAGTATATGCACTTGCACCAATGTGATGTGCCTAAACATGTGTCCAGCTTGTCATTGCGCGCCAATATGCACACTTGCTCTTACAATGTTTTACAACATATGTCCAGCCTGCCATTGTAGGCTGGTCTGCGCACTTGCTTCAATGATATGCTTAAACATGTGTGTAGCCTGTATTGCAGGCCGGTGGGGCACTTGCACCTAAGATGCTCTACAACATGTGTCCAGCCTGCCTTTGCAGGCCAGTCTGTGCACTGGCACCAATGATGTGCTTTAACATGTGTCCAGCCTGCCAATGCAAGCCGGTGTGCGCACTTGCACCTATGGTGTTTCTAAACATGTGTCTAGCCTGCTATTAATGCTCTGTGTGTGCACAATTGCACTTCTACTCAGGCTGGCCTTTCGAATTCACTAGCCATCCTGAGAGGAGCTTTTTGCTACCACTAGAGCACCCTGAGGATACGTCTTAAGGGCTGAGGAAAGTGGCTGGTGAAAGGCAAGGCAGGTACACACATGTGTTCCCTGCCCAGGTAGCAAGAAATACCCATGTTTGTTTTCACTACCTCTTAAGTTTGCTCTTCCCATAGGCTAACATAGGGAAATGATTGAAATGACTTCAGGCTGCAATAGTGGATTGTAGTGGAGCAGTCTCATTATGTTTCGTATCATTGGATTCGCAATGACAAACTCTTTCTCGTCTCGAAAGTGGACTTTTCTCTTCTCTGAAACTCTTTGAGCGCCTTTTAGCTTGACTGCAGTCCACACTGGATACAGGAGGAGCACATCTGTGGAATCCCCAGTGACAGTTAGAAACCACTGGGCATGCAACTAGAACAATACACCTCTGCTATTTCAGGGTCTGGCTGGATAGATAGGAGGAAGAGGGCAGATCATGGCCCCACTAAAGATTGAGATCTGCATTCCACAGCCTCATGGCAGACAGTATTGCAATGTAGGTGATACATCTAGATTTCAAAGGGTGACCCTGTCAACTACCCCCAACTTCAAAGGCACATTACAGTTTAATGGTGTTGTTGATTGTCCGTGTCTGTGTGAGCTTGTTTTCTTCTTTTTCAAACATGACCCTTTTTTCGTTTTAAGGTACGGGTCTTGTAAGGCAAGTAGCAATCGCCGCTCGCAGCCGTTGTGTGTAACTTTGGATTTCTGCCATTATTGGAAAGCCTGTGGACCCTTGAACTCCGCCAGGACCACCGGGGAGAGACCGAAGTTTGTCCGGTTTGTGGGTACGGGACTGCGAGTCCCAGCAGGAGCAGCGCTTGAGGCACCAGCGCACCTGCGACTCTTCCCGCCCCTCTCCTCCCCCTGCTGCTTGAAAACTGCTCGCGGCCCCCGCTTCGCGGGAGCCGCTCGCAGCCGTTGTGTGTAACTTTGGATTTCTGCCATTATTGGAAAGCCCGTGGACCCTTGAACTCCGCCAGGACCACCGGGGAGAGACCGAAGTTTGTCCGGTTTGTGGGTGCGGGACTACGAGTCCTAGCAGGAGCAGCGCTTGAGGCACCAGCGCACCTGCGACTCTTCCCGCCCCTCTCCTCCCCCTGCTGCTTGAAAACGGCTCACGGCCCCCGCTTCGCGGGAGCCGCTCGCAGCCGTCGTGTGTAACTTTGGATTTCTGCCATTATTGGAAAGCCCGTGGACCCTTGAACTCCACCAGGACCACCGGGGAGAGACCGAAGTTTGTCCGGTTTGTGGGTGCGGGACTGCGAGTCCCAGCAGGAGCAGCGCTTGAGGCACCAGCGCACCTGCGACTCTTCCCGCCCCTCTCCTCCCCCTGCTGCTTGAAAACGGCTCGCGGCCCCCGCTTCGCGGGAGCCGCTCGCAGCTGTTGTGTGTAACTTTGGATTTCTACCATTATTGGAAAGCCCGTGGACCCTTGAACTCCGCCAGGACCACCGGGGAGAGACCGAAGTTTGTCCGGTTTGTGGGTGCGGGACTGCGAGTCCCAGCAGGAGCAGCGCTTGAGGCACCAGGGCACCTGCGACTCTTCCCGCCCCTCTCCTCCCCCTGCTGCTTGAAAACGGCTCGCGGCCCCCGCTTCGCGGGAGCCGCTCGTGGCCGTTGCGTGTAACTTTGGATTTCTGCCATTATTGGAAAGCCCGTGGACCCTTGAACTCCGCCAGGACCACCGGGGAGAGACCGAAGTTTGTCCGGTTTGTGGGTGCGGGACTGCGAGTCCCAGCAGGAGCAGCGCTTGAGGCACCAGCGCACCTGCGACTCTTCCCGCCCGTCTCCTCCCCCTGCTGCTTGAAAACGGCTCGCGGCCGACGCTTCGCGGGAGCCGCTCGCAGCCGTTGTGTGTAACTTTGGATTTCTGCCATTATTGGAAAGCCCGTGGACCCTTGAACTCCACCAGGACCACCGGGGAGAGACCGAAGTTTGTCCGGTTTGTGGGTGCGGGACTGCGAGTCCCAGCAGGAGCAGCGCTTGAGGCACCAGCGCACCTGCGACTCTTCCCGCCCCTCTCCTCCCCTCTACTTAATCTCACTCATTCGCGCGGACGTGGGACGCGCGCAGGACGGAGCCCGGGGCGAAGGCCGGGCAAAGGGCGGGCCGTTTGAGGCCGTTCGAGGACGAGAGAGACCGGACCCGGCCACCCCCCTAAATTCTCACCCTTGAGAAATCCATCTGGACATTGTATGTACCGTCCTCATACTGAGCCTGCACCTGCAACCTCTCAAAAATCCTAGCTCTATCGTTTTATGCTTAAACAAGCTATTAACCTCCCCGTACTGGTTCAATAAGAACAATGGTACTAACTAGGGGAAGTAAATCCAAGGTATTAGGGGGCGGGGGCAAACTATTAGGACCCATGGACGATTTTATTACCAAGGCTAACCTATTTATCGATCAAAGTATCACCTTGATGGAAGACAGGGTGTCCTTGGACCTAGAACATGCTAAGAGATCTTCCATGGGTCATTTAGCGAATGCAAGATCCCCTGTAATACACAGTGAACTTGGGGAAGGGATTCTCTGTGAGGGTAGGCGTAGTCTACCAAACAACGTGGATTTGTCGGTCTGCCATCTGTCAGTCTCCCAGATAAGCTCAGATATAGAAAGGACCCCAGAGCTCCCTCCCCAAATTACACCGGATGACATAAGGCAAGCAATAGGGAGGAGGGAGGGTGCCATAAGCAAAAGAAAAAATGACCAGAAAAGTTCCAACACTACCGAGACCGGAGATATGGCTAGTATGATAGAGAACGCACCTCCCAGTTCAAATCAGATAGCAGTCATTTCGACCATAAACCATTCTGTACATGACTCTTCCAATCTTATCAGCCTAGAATCCCCCATCCCTTTACCCTGTAGTAAAGAAACAACTGTTAGTAATAACTCACAGCTTCTAAGTAACATCAAGGACATATTGAAATCTTTACTCGAGCCAGTAGAAGCAAGACTGGTGCACATAGAGAACCAGTTATCCAACCTTGCAAAATACATAAAACTAATGCAAGTCCTGGGAGAACAAAAAACGAGGGGAAATAAAGCCAAAAAACAGACTCTTCCCAGTCACCCAGCTCCACAAAATAACGTACCCATATTGCCAAATTTAACATCTAAACCAACAGCCCCCGAAATACCAAATAACAACAGAGCAGCGAAACTCCCCACTAATGCTGTCATAACTCTCTCACAGGGCAATTGACCGGTAGTATTAGTACCGGCGCCCAAAACACCGGCGCCTAAGACATTGGCGCCCAAAAAATCGGTGCCAAAAACTATGGCGCCTAAAACCCTGGCAGCTAAAACTCCGGCTTGTAAAACTCAAGCTCAAAAAAACCTGGCCCCAGTATCAAACAGAGGTGGCCCGAGAGGACCTCCTGAAGGTAGACTCCCTGTTGAGATGCCACCGGAAGCATCTCCCTTTGTGGTAGTAATGACAGGGGTCCCTGAGTTGGAGGATTATAACACAGAACCTACGTGGTCATTGCAAAACAAGGCCCAACATTGGCTAAATACCAATCGCCCTATTCCATCAACCTGGCCTTCCAGGATTTTGATGGTACGTAGGACTACCTGGGTGGGAAATGGTAGAAAAACAATTCCGGGAGATTGCATTGTCATTACATTTGAAGACCCCCGAGTAGTAGATTATATTTGCTCTTGGGAGTACTCGACTGTAAATGGAGGTATAAGCACTAAACCACTTTCTTTTTTTTATCCAGCAAGGCAATGCAATGGTCCCTTTAACGATCACGAAACTCCCTGGGAAATAACAGCCCCCCGGCTCTTTGAACACGGCAACATAAGACAGACAGTGCCCCCTCGTCGCCATGACTATGATAGCTCCTGGCACACAGTAGGATCACGCTACAGGAGAGGGGGTTGGGATGATTGGGGTCCATATATGCAGAGAACGACACATAGAGAACCGCCTCGCTGGGATACCTGGTTCAATATCCCGACGAGGAACAGATTTAGTGGCCTCGAAATGGTCGATTGACCATTAACGGCGACTGAATCAAGTAATCCCATTTCACCTCAAGTAACCCCAAAAATAAATACACCGTCCCCAGCAAACGAAAAAGAAGCGGTCAATATTGTACCACCGCCTGTACCCATCCTCTTTTGGAATGTGGCGGGTCTCCGCCCTAAAATTGAGGACGGGACGGCTCTGCACTTTTTGGAACAGGGGAAAATTATCTGTCTACAGGAGACCTGGTCCACAACGGAACTCCACCTTCTAGGTTATAAAACTTATTCTATTCCAGCTCTGACCTGCAACGCAGGTAGACCAAAGGGAGGGTTGACTACCTATATCGCAAACACTGCAAATCATTTAAAAGTAACGACAGTTGGGTCTGACCCAAATTTTCAAATACTCTCCCTAGCCTTTAAGAGCAAGGATCCCATTCTTGTAATTAATCTTTATAATAATCTAGAAGAGGGACAATTTTTGACCCTTCTTTCTAACATCGAGGAGAAAATAATCCAGCTTCACCAATCTAGGACAGGAAAAGGGACAACCCATCTTCTCTGGGGAGGGGACTTTAATTTGCACCCATGCTCACACGCTGCGAAAAATCAATGTGGGATAGTCGACGAACATGACGTCCCATTAATGCATTTCGTCCATACTAAGGTGGGGATTGCCATGAACAACATGCTATCGGATTTAGATCTCGTAATAGCCAACAGGTCAAGCCCAGTTACAAACTTCTTGCAACCAACTTATGTGGGAAGGAGATGCCAGACGACAGTTGATTACATTCTTTTGTCGTCTGGACTGGCACCTGTGGCTAGATCATTTGAGGTCCTGGATAACACTTTAACCCCTTCGACGCTCATGACGAGCTGGGCTCGTCATGAGGTAGCCTCCTCGCACGCTCATGACGAGCCCAGCTCGTCATGAATAATGGGTTTTTGCATATTCCAGCACAGCAGGGGAAAATGCGCCGCAACGATGCGGATAAGTGATCATTCCGCCCTGAGGCTGGATCTCCACTTGAACAGGTCCAAACCCCGAATGACAACTATAGAAAAAACCCTCGCCCAGAACAAACTGGAGATAGGCAAACAAAATGGATACACACTAAAATGGGAGAAGCTAAATCCGGCTGAAATTACCGGAAAACTGGTAAAAGCGACTTACCCAAACATAATCAAATGTTTGGATTTGCAAGAAACAGATGAGGCTGTCATAAATAATTTCATCCAAATATTGGAGCAAATTAAGGGACTTCTCACAGCAAATCCCAGAAGCTGGAAAACAACCACCAAAGGATGGTTTAACCATAGCTGTACAGTGGCCCTAATCAACTTAAAATCGGCTCTAAAAAAACACCTAGAGACTCGGTTCAGATTCAACTCTGTAGACAACAATATGGAAGGGCACGTAAACTAAGAATACAAGAACTAAAACAGAAGCTATGGGATGATCTCCACACTAGTGCTCTCTCTAAAAACAGCGAGGTATTCTGGCGAACAGTCAGGTCTCCTTATCTAACAGACGATAATAGTCCCAAGATAGACGTGGCCATAGGAGAAGACATATGGGTGTCTCACTTTTCAAAAATCTTCAGAAATATAGTAACATCAGGAGGGACAGAAAACACACTCCCAATGGTTGAGTACCCAATATCCCTGCAGTTTAACATCTCCGAGGTATTAGTTGCACTAGAAGCAAGCAAAAATGGGAAAGCGCCGGGCCCAGATGGGGTCCCTGTGGATCTCTTTAAATATAATTTAGATCTCTGGGCCCCCATTCTCACTAGAGTGTGTAGCGCAGCAGCAAAAGTGGGACTGATAGAATCTTGGACCAATTCTATCATGGTCCCAATCTTCAAGAAGGGGGATCGCCAGGATGTCACATGCTATCGCCCCATCTCACTGCTGGACTCGCTGGGCAAAGTCATAGGCAGGGTAGTCCTCGAGCGACTCCAGCAGTGGGCTGAGGAGAAAGGCATTATCTCCGATCTCAAGTTTGGATTTCGAGAGGGGTTTGGTACGGTGGAGCAGGCCCTTAATCTTAGTTTGATAGTGGGCAAATACACCCAAGCAAAGAAGGACATGGTCTATATGGTGTATGTAGATCTGTCCGCTGCTTTTGATTGTGTCTCGCACGCTAAACTCTGGATAGTTCTGAGACAAATGGGAGTGGATCCTCCGCTCTTAGACTTCCTGAGAGAACTATATTCTAAAGCCTCCGCGAGGGTGCGTTTTAGTGTAAAGGGGGAGTTGACAGCATCGTTTGGTGTGGAACGTGGAGTCAGGCAGGGGTGTGTCCTGGCCCCCTTCCTATTCTCATTGTATACCAACGGCCTCGAGGAAGAGATGTTGAGGGGGGCCCAGGACTTGCCACGGGTAAAAAAGCGCCTGATTCCCGCTCTGCTCTATGCAGACGATGCTGTCATATTAGCGCGAACTCCGTGCGAACTACAGAAGTCTCTGAATAGGTACACAGACTATATGGGCGAGCTGGACCTACATGTGAACGTCAAAAAAACGTTCGTCATGATAGCAGGCAGTGGGAAAAAACATGCGAAGAGCATTTATCTCAAAGATCAAAAACTTGAGGTAACTGCCCAGTACCCGTACCTAGGTATCATGATTGATAAAAAGCTGAACAGGAGGCCTGCAGTAGAGGCAAGATGTCATCTTTTTAAAAGAGCTACAGCGGCACTGATGAGCTTCTCTCGGAGACTGGGGAGAAGGGCACCAGTAGAGCTATTAAAAATCTATAGTGCACAGTGTCAGGCGATTGCACTATATGGGGCGGGCGTCTGGTGTCATGTAGATGCTAGCCCCCTTCAAGTGGCAGAAAATTCCTTCTTTAGATTTCTCCTAGCAACACCGAGATGCACTTCTATCTATGCTTCTCATTTGGAACTTGGTGTCCCCTATATAGAAGATCTGATAAAGATTCAGCCACTATTGCTTTGGCGGCGCATCTGGACCTCTGATAAAAACTTACTGACACAGACAATTGTAGCAGATACAATGACTCTTGATCACACTATAAAAAATAACATGGCTTCGGTACATCAGAAATTTCCTTCGAGACCTAGGCCTGGAGAAGTACTACCTCCAAACCAAAGGCATTATTGATCTACCAAAGAGAGCGCTGAAACAATTGGCACTGAGCCATCTAGAGTCCCTGAGGCTGACCTCTGAGTCTACAAAACCCTCGGTCCTCCACGCCAATATGATCCAGGCTACATACTTTATCCAGCCCTATCTAACATTGCAGATTAGTACCTATGAGAGGATGTTACTGACAAGATTCAGGCTAGACTTCTTTTTTAGACTAGTAGCCTTCAATGATGGAAACAGGTGGGATGTAACTCTCCCAGCCTGCCCTTGTGACAAGGAATCAAAACAGACTAACCTACACACAATACTGTTTTGCAAATTCCACCTTCCGCATCGGAAAATTTGGCTACTACCTTTGTTAAGGCATTGGGGACTCAGACAATGTCGTCCTGCAATGCTCCGTCTCCAACTGCTAGAATCTGAATCCGTTTGTTTTCATGTCCTGAATTTTTTTTAATGCATTATGAAGTATAGGAAAAATCTGTAAAATGTATCGTGGATGTGGTTTTAGATGATGTAATGAAATAACACGATCCTTCATTCTGAATGTATTAACTTGATTTTGTTTGAATTTTAGTCTGTAACACGTTTATCTTTTTATTTCTTAAAACATGAAATTGTATTATCAAAATGTTGCTTTTATGGTTTTCCAATGTGCAAAGCCGAATAAAGAAATTTATATATACTGGTGCCATATTTCAGTCGGGCAGAGATAATCTTGGGGGGACGTGGGACCGGAGAACATGGAACTGCATGGTGCACACTGCCAGAGGAATCCTTTGTGAACAAGGAGGATTACTGCCATTGAAAGGGACCTGGAGGCCTTCTTAAATCGTGGCTGGGCTGGGCTGGCTACCTACTGCTGTGTGGCTACCTACTGCTGTGGGCACCTTACAACGGCCCCCCACATTCGCCGGGGATGCCTGGTTTCACCTTGGAGATACCCAGTAGGGACCATCTCACAGGGATAACCAGGACGGATTCCCCAGCGGTCTACAGCGCCACGATGCCTCAGGGCAGCAGTGCGCTTTACAAGACACACACATACATTGAATTGTGCTCTCCAAGGGCTTGTTGGCTTCCCCTTGTTCTTTTGGAGGTCTCAGGGACATCAAAGATCTCCAACAAAGGACCCACGCCTTGTATTTGGGACTCCTGGGAAGCAGTGCCCTCTTGAGTGCCCACATAATCTTCTGGATCCCAACTGGTAGCGTGGCATGAGCGTAGAACTAAGAATTGTGCCTGGAGACTGGATTACCTTGTGCAAAGCCACAGAAATGATGCCCACATGTATGGCGCAGGCCCCTGCATCGTAGGAACCTGGGCAAGTGTTAGTGCCTTGTTGGCAGTGAGCGGATTCACCTGTTGCGGGTTCCAGTGTGGCCTTCTTTGTTGATTGTGCCTCATCTCTCTCGTAAAACATGCCGACTGCATGCTCATTGCTTGCGTCATCTGATTCACAGGTTGCGACCTATGGAGGTGGTGACATAACCATACTAGTGCCGTATTCCACCTCATTAAGGCAGTGCTGATTTTGTTCCTCTGTGTGTGACCGGAACTGTCTGGTGCGACCCATATCAACAAGCACCGATGTTAAGCCTTATTTCCAAGGAGATCGGAAATTTGCAACTCTTCATTGTCTGTGACCGGAACGGTCTGGTGCGACCCGTATCAACAGGTACCAGACGTTGTACCCAGATGGCCTGGGTGCGACTCTGGTTGATCTGTCGGGGTGCCTCCTCCTTCCAAGAGACTTCCCTGCTTCATTCTCTATTCATCGATTTTTCCCTTTTTGGCCCTCTGCTTGGTGTACCAACTGCCCTCTCCTCACCCGGGCCACAACAACATTGTGTAGCTCGGGCTTGGATAGTGAGAGTGATTGACAGGGCTGAAGGAACGTGTCCAAGATTGATTGGAAGTGGGATAAAAGAATGCGTGACCCTCCTCAGCATCACAGAACTGGGGTGATGCTGGAGGGACCTTGCAGAACCCTTTTTGACTGACCGACTATTGCCCTTATCCAACTTCTACTCAGCAACCTGTGGGTGAACTTCCTGAGTGGCTCTCAACCCCCCATTTAACGACTGCCTCCTAATTAGTCCTGCTACCTACTGCCACCTACTTCCCTGAGGCCCTGACTAAGTGTGACTTCAGACATGCGTGGCCAAGTATCCGTGGGGAAGGATGGTTATCTTCCATCAGTGGGCGTAGGGCAGTCGGGTGAGTTAGAGTGGGGGAGGCTTGAAGCCATGGGGTCTGTCTGCAGCGTGCAATCTGTTGATCTGCTGGGTATCAAAGCACTGCATTAGGGTGCTGAATGCATACGTGTGTGAGCAGGGCCAGCGCTACAGCTGTTGACACTTTGTGTGATTATTTTTGATGACCACCTTCTTAGATTCCCTCACAACTACTGGGCAAAATTGCCCCTCATCTTTCCATAGCCACTCTCTCACATACATTTTGTTTGTTTTAAAGGGTAAACAGACATAATATCGACTACAAAATATCGAATGGACATAATATCGAGTCCAAAATAGAGTCTGGACAAAATATCGAATGGACAGAATATAGACAGCAAAAATATCGTTTTGAAGGTAAGTAATGTAATATCGAATGTTAAAAATATAGAAAGTTAAAATATCGAAGTATATAATATAGGTTATTAAAATTATCGAATTTTTTATAATATCGAATTTTTTATAGTGTTTGTTATGTTATTATATGTGTGAAAAGTGTGTATTTATGTTATAATTAATTTTAATTAATGAATTTTGTTTTTTTAATTTTTGTAGCGGGTTGTGGGTTTATAGGGGAATAGGGTGGGAAGTAATTTAATTATAATTAATTAAATATGTAAATGTATATATTGGTATTCATTTTTAATTAATTGTTAATCAATTTATATTTGGTAATTAAATACATTTTAATTGACAATTAATGTTAATTAATTGATTAATTGCTAATTATGTTAATTTTACTAATTTATTTTCTGTAGCGGGTTGTGGGTTTAGAGGGGAATTGGGTGGGAAGTAATTTATTTATAATTAATTAAATATATAAAAATATTTATTGGTATTTTTTTAGAATAAAATGTTAATTAATTTTTTATGGGTAATTTAATAATTTTTAATTAAAAATTAATTTTATTTAATTGATTAATTGCTAATTGTGTTAATTTTAATAATGTATTTTCTGTAGCGGGTTGTGAGTTTATAGGGGAATAGGGTGGGAAGTAATTTATTCATAATTAATTAAATAATTCAATTTATTTCATTGTATTTAATTTGAATTAATTGTTTATTACATTTTAATTGTTAATTAATTAAATGTTAATTTGTAATTAATTTGAATAGGTAACAAATTGTAACAATTAATTGTAATTTGGAATTTTAATTGATTAATTTTTATATTATATTAAATTGGTAATTACTTATAATTAATTTTTGATAGATATTAATTTATATGTTTTTTACATAATATAAGAAGTATATACTTTCCCTACTGTTGCACTCTCTGGAGTGGGAGTAGTAATTTTTACCCCTACGCTATCCAACGCTTTCCCTACTGTTGCACTCTTTGGAGTGGGAATAGTAAATTTTACCCCTAGCTATCCAACGCTTTCCCTACTGTTGCACTCATCGGAGTGGGAATAGTAATGTTTACCCCTACGCTATCCAACGCTTTCCCTACTGTTGCACCCACTGGAGTGGGAATAATAATTGTTACCTCTACGCTATCCAACGCTTTCCCTACTGTTGCACTCACTGGAGTGGGAATATTAATTTTTACCCCTACGCTATCCAACGCTTTCCCTACTGTTGCACCCACTGGAGTGGGAATAGCAATTTTTACCCCTACGCTATCCAACGCTTTACCTACTGTTGCACTCACTGGAGTGGGAATAGTAATTTTTACCCCTACACTATCCAACGTTTTCCCTACTCTTGCACTCTTTGGAGTGGGAATAGTAATTTTTACCTCTACGCTATCCAACGCTTTCCCTACTGTTGCACTCACTGGAGTGGGAATAGTAATTTTAACTCCTACGCTATCCAACGCTTTCCCTACTGTTGCACTCTTTGGAGTGGGAATAGTAATTTTTACCTCTACGCTATCCAAGGCTTTCCCTACTGTTGCACTCTTTGGAGTGGGAATAGTAATTTTTACCCATACGCTATCCAACGCTTTTCCTACCGTGGCACCCACTGGAGTGGGAATAGTAATTTTTACCCCCACGCTATCCAACGCTTTCCCTACTGTTGCACTCACTGGAGTAGGAATAATAATTTTTACCCCTACGCTATCCAACGTTTTCCCTACTGTTGCACTCTTTGGAGTGGGAATAGTAATTTTTACCTCTACGCTATCCAACGCTTTCCCTACTGTTGCACTCTTTGGAGTGGAAATAGTAATTTTAACCCCTACGCTACCCAACGCTTTCCCTACTGTTGCACTCTTTGGAGTGGGAATAGTAATTTTTACCCCTACGCTATCCAACGCTTTCCCTACTGTTGCACTCTTTGGAGTTGGAATAGTAATTTTTACCCCTACGCTATCCAACGCTTTCACTACTGTTGCACCCACTGGAGTGGGAATAGTAATTTTTACCCCTACTCTATCCAACGCTTTCCCTGCTGTTGCACTCTTTGGAGTGGGAATAGTAATTTTTACCCCTACGCTATCCAACGCTTTCCCTACAGTTGCACTCTCTGGAGTGGGAATAGTAATTTTTACACTTCCGCTATCCTACGGTAATAATATTAGATATTATTTAACTATATTATGTTACTATATAAATATGTTTTAACAAATATGATTGTAAAACATGTTTTTTTATAAATTTAATAATTATTTAATTATTATAAGTTAATGTAAGTATTTTTAAGTATATTTTAGTAATTAATTTAAAATATTAATTTAATTTAACATTGTTTTTAATAAAGTCGATATTTTTATAAACTATATTTTTGTAAACGATATTTTCACTCGATATTTTTGTACTTACCTGTTTGTAGATACAAAGTCGATATTCTGTCTGTCGATATTTTGTCAACGATATTTTTGATAGTCGATATTATGTCCCTCGATATTATGTCAGTGATCCGTTTTAAAGCCCTGGTAAACACTGGCTTTACTAATAAGAACATATTTCTACTCTAAAAAACCCTTTTCAGCAACATTAGGAATAGATAATGAAAGACGGGGAAAAACATAATGTCCTAACCTATTTACCGCAGTTTGCATGCAGCTCTTTGATAACAGTTCATAATAGTCACTGTTCTATATTAGGGTTGTATCTAATTAACTGCGGTAACAAAAGAATCTCTGTGACAAAAGCAGAAATCCACTCATCTCTCCGCATAAAATACAGATCTGTGATCTGCAATGTATGCATTCTTTGTAGCAGGCATATTAATCCTCTGCATTGCTTTATGGCAGGCCAAAACTGCTGCTCGACAAAACTTTGATCTCTCTCTAGCAGGAACATTAATCACATGAGTTATCTTGACATATGTAATGCTGCCTGAAAACTGGACACACAAAGAACTCTGCTGCAGGTGTTTTCAAATTGTAAGTTATTGCTAAAAACAGTGCCCCCCTGTAGTCAGCGCCCCCTCCCCAGGTCTGTGCCTAGTGCGGCGGCACCAGTCGCACTGCCCTAAAGCCGGTCTTGTGTGCGAGGGCTTTCAGTATGAACATGCATGCTATCTGTTGCTCCACTGCGGAGTGAGTGTGTGAGTGTATGGGAGTAACAGTCTGCAGACTACTTGTGATTCACGATGCTGCCCGTTGGGGTTGCATTGCACGTTGATATCTTGCCAGAAAAACACTATGGTTGACATTTGTTTAACCCGTGCAACCTTAGACCACAGTGCTGCTGAAATGTATTATAATTCATTGTATGTACATATTTCTGATATCATCGTGACCCGGTGGGCACCCTCTAACTGTGTGGTATTGAATTATGAGAATTGCTAGGGTGGGCCTGGGGGGGGGCAAAATGTCGCACCGCATAATGGTGCAGGTGTGGGGTTAGAATAGGACCTGCTCCAAGTGTGCATATTATTGATGTCATTTCAATATGGTTGGGTCTAGTACTGCTAGTAACATTTCCAAGTGTGATGCTGTTCATGTTGTGCTGATTATTATGTGTGTTGAATACAAACTTTATTTACATACATCCCATGCGAAGTCTCTTTTGTGAAGCTCAATGTATTTATCGTGAATGAGTGATGTGCCAATGCTTTACACATTGCCTCTGTGGTAAGCCTTCCTGCTAAGTGCCATGCTACCCTAAATGTGTGTAATCACCCGCTCCTGACGGGAGTGGTAGGTTCTGCCTGGCTGGGGCATCACCTTAGCCAACCAGAAAGTGCCCGTTCCAACAGCCTGTCATTCAAATTATGCCCCCTTGAATTTGGAGCATAGGGCAACTGCACCGATCGCACGACCCTAATGGTGTCACTGCACTGGAAAGGCAATTTTGCACTTCCTCATTGCTCCTTTCCTTTTTGCGTATGGTTGCCACTGCAATTGTACACTCTAAAGATTTTAAAATGCCTGAAATCATCAGAAAGTTATAGCCAACTTGAAGACATGTACAATATGACTCAGAAAGCAGGTTTGCCCAAAACAAACTAATTAAAAACAAGTTAAAATTTGGATTTGAATGATCACACTGCATTTCAAATATTAAAACATGCAGATGTGATATTGCTCACTTTAGGTCTAATTATGAATTATTGCTGTAAGAAAAATTATCAAAGTGAGATTAATTCATGGCAAGGTCACCAGCATGTACAACCAAATACAGGTATGAAGAAATAGGCCACCGTTAGGCATGGGCTTTGTGAGTTTGGGGGCCAACATATGTGTTTAGTTCATGAAAAGGTCTGATACAATATGTGGACAACGTGGTCTCTGGGTTTACCCAAAATGAGCTGATGTTTTGCCCACATGTTAGTTTAACACTGCAAATGTGAACAGTGGTTGGTTTCACACATGCACCCACTAACCCATGTGACATCCAACATTTTTTAGACTTTTTTCTGGAGAAGGTGGATGGTTGAGGTTAATGTTACGTCCTGATGCACATTTCTACTGTGTAGCACACAGTGGTCCAGGATAATCACATCACCTTCTTGGGAGAATACAGGGACATCTCTGAGTGACCCAGACATCAGATGCACATTTTCAGCGGACCAAAGGTCTGCTCTGTGATACTTCATGCTGGTGCTTGCTCTCTTGCCTTTCTATCTAGGATCAATAGTGGATCTATGGAAGGAAGAGAAGACAATTGGAGCAAGGACTTCAGTATGGACTTATGCAGAATTGTTAAACGCAAGTAAATGAGAACAATCATGGAATAAAGGGATGCTAAATTGCATTTCCATTTGACTGTGATAGTTTGTGAGTGTATAGGGTATTTTTATGAAAGTGAGTGTGAACATGATTGAAGTACTTTCAGTTTCAGTACTCAGTGTGAGATCCTGGACGTGAGAAATTGAATGGTTGTTTGAGGCGGGTGTGAGCCCTTCCCAAGCAACAGATACAATCCTAATCAGAGAGAATATTAAAAAAGTCACTAAATTAACCTGTTCTTATCCCTCTGGTAGTTTGGCACAAAAGCTGTCAGGCTTAACTTGGAGGCAATATGTAAATTATTTATGTAGAACTTATATACTAATAAAGTGAAAACACAACACAAGAAAAATCCCCGTATCAATTTCGAAAAATAGTATACATTTTAATAAATTATTTGACAGAAAAGTAACAAAATCCAATCAGCAGAATTGGAGTTATGAAGTTTTAAGTAAAAAATATCACCTAAAACCTCAAAGCGCCAACCACAGACATCTAAGTCAGTAATGGCTGAACGCGATGGAGCGCGGTTCAGTTACACAAAGGGGATTGGAATCAGCAAGCTGGTAGGTCCCACTCACCTCTCGGTTCTCAGAGCATGTTGTGGCTATACATTTTCCAAGTCTAAGTTTTGGATTTGGGCTATCTGGGGACATTTAGCACCACTTCCAAGGGTCCAGGACTGGAGCAGCACCACTTAGGGTTCAGGTGTAGGCTCAAGGTAGTTGGAGCCTTTTCTGTCCCTGGGGCTCTGATTAGGTGGCCAGTCAACTAGCATAAGAGTGACTCTGGAAGTCTTGGGTTCAAGCAGACAAGGCTGTTTAAAACAGTGAGGCAGTCCTCTGAGGGAAGGGACAGGCTTTAGGCAGCCAGACAGTTGTTTTGGTGCAGCAGGTCAGTCCTCTGAAGAACACAGGAGGCCACAGGCAGCACGGCAATCCTCTGAGAGTTCTTCTGCAAGTCCAGACATGAACGGAAGAGTGGGTCTGGGGGTCATACATTTACATCTGGTGCCAGCTCTGAAGAGAAAGAAACTTCTGTGTTTTTTCCCACACAGAAATATCTGGAATTTTCTGCCTCCCCGCCATAGTCTCAGAATGTCTGGGAACACAAGAGGCTAGTGTGAAGTAATTTATGTGAGGGTTGAGGCAGCAGCTTTGAAGAGCAAGTGGGGCTGTGCACAGCTCAGCCCACCAATCCTGCAACCACCCAGTCCTCCTTCTGTATGGCTGCCTGGGAGGAATACACAAAGGCCAACTGCCAATTACACCTAGTCATGTGATCTATGAGACAGGTTGCAGGCACCAAATGGTTAGGACAAGAAAATCCAACTTCTTAAAAGCGTTGTTTTCAGTATTGTGAATATAAATCCAACTTTACCTTTAACGAGGATTTTATATTACAATTTCTTAGGGACCAACATAATATTTCTACATGCTCCCAAAAAAGGTTAACACTTATTAAATGCAATAAGGTAACCCAATGTTATCCTAAGGGACAGGTAGGCCTAACAGTAGTGAAAAGATAATTTGTGAGTTTTTCACTACAAGGACATGTATAACTTAAAAGTTCATGTCCAACATTTTAAATGCAATCATCTATTTACACCACTTAATTAAATTTGTAATAAACAACAATATAGTGCGCAGATAATTTCTGATGTTTCACCCTAATCCACCTTTTTTTTAAATATAACTATTGTTTCTAAGTAAACTTTTGGCACAACTGGAACTGCAAGAACATGGTTATATTAATTCTTGGTATGTCCCAATTGTACACATTATGATTATACAGTTAGGCCATGTGTTCAAAACAGTTAATGTTAAAAGTTGGCTTTTCTACATGCAGGAAACTATTTACTTTAATATTCAGTGCAGCAATGTGTTTACAGCTGTGTAGTTCTGCTGTGGTATGCCCAAAGTTATGTTTAAAAAAAGACTCATATGGGTCGTGTAAACCAGCACTGCAGCTTAAAAGTCATATATGCTAATTGGGGTTAACCACTCTTTCACCATGTTTAGGGGTCAAAGTACAAGGACTGGGAGCTGGGAGCTGCTTAGTTGTTTCTCACTGCCCAAAGTTAAAAGGTGCTAATGAATCAAGTCCCTTAAAAACTATTAAATATATGGAGACAACGACGAATGGTGAATTACTTTACACTCACAAGCTGCGGCATGTCTCCATAGTCACCAACATTCACTTAAGACAATCTGCGGGTGATGAGATATTATTATATGAGTTGGAATATGTGTGCTTTCCTTTCATTTGGCAGATGGAGCAGATTCACATAGAAATCTTGTCACCGGCATGACACGAGTATGTGTGTAGCTCTGTGTCAATAATGTGCTCTGTGGAGTTCAATTGTAAGTCTACAAAGGTGTATGGTGTCCTTCCTATTTTCAGTCATACTTTGACTTGAACACTCCTTTAATGGATCTCTTTGGCAAAATTAACTTCGGACTTTAGCATGTTGCTGTTTGTTTTAGTTGTTGTGCTCGTGTCAGCACGTATGGTCAGTGTAATTTGCACTTTTGGCTTGTTTGCACATAACTACGAGCTCTTTTGTCTTGGTATACTACTTTATTAGGTATGGGAGTTTCCGTTTATGATTCATACATTTTCCAGACTGACTTGTTCATTTGTGGATGTCTCAGTGAACGTGCCTTGTCCTGCATGTGACACTCACTGATTTTCTATTTAGCATATATATTTTAGAGCATATGCTCTCCGTTTAAAGTCCCACCCTTTAGCAACTACTAGATTTTTGCCTTGTTAGTAAACATTTGAAGTGGTGATATTACATGTCCCAGGAATAACTTTACATGTATAAAATCAGTACTACTACTCCACCTACATTTCCAAATGTGGTTTTGTTTATTCAAAAATATTGCGCTTTTAAAATAGACATGTCCTGTTTTTTTGTGTGTGGATTTCTCCGCCCCAACTGCGAAGTTTCCACACTCGTAAATTACTATTAAAGTGCAGTTTTGTGAATACCGACGAAGAGTACATTTTCATAAACTTGTAAGTTTACCTTCTTAAATCAAGCCGTTGGTTTTTATGACAACTGTTAGAAAGTTACCCTTTTGCCCTGCTCACCCCATTTTTGTTCCTGAATGATACTGGTGGTAACTGACTCTGACTGTACCCTGGGCTCTGCAAGGCAGTCCCAGGGCCAGTGCTATGTTTAAAAAGGTACATGCAATAGGGTACACTAACATTTGGTAATGACAGACCCTTTTAGTCCCTAGTAGATAATAGGGCAGGGAGTACAATCTACCTATATGTCTCTAGTATATAATGGGGAATTGGAGGTTCAGCAGTCCAACAGATTTCCTGCACTTGCATGTGTGCCTGCTGTGTACCTGCTGTGTGCCTGCTGTCCTTTTAAAGGCAGTCCTGCCTTGCAGACTGTCTTTATAAGTCTCCATTATATTATAGGGCTAGGGGGTTCAAAATACCTATAAGTCCCCTGTATATAGTAGGGCATGGATGTTTAGAGGCCCAGCAGATTTCCATCACTTGCATGTGTGCATTGCTCAGTTCCTGCTCTTATTTTGAAGGCAGCCTGTCCTTGCAGACTGACTTTAAAAGTTAAATTGTGTGCAAACTTGACTTTGGTAGTATGGGCACTTTAAAAGTGATAATCTACCTTATGTTTACATATTAACCCCTCAGGTTTCCCCCCAGGTGTCCTAGGTGGGGTGCCAAGTAGCTATAAATAGGGACCTTATAAATGTGTTTTATATGCCTTGGTGAGGGAAAAACTTCCCATTTTATTTTTCCCCATTATACATACTTAGCTCCAAGGGACAAAATTGCAATATTTCATTTAGATATAACTATTGCAAGGAAAGGTGGGAAATATCAATTAAGGACTCAGAAGATTGGTATAGATAGATCAAAGAACTTACCACAGTTAAGTTTATTATAACTAGTACAGAATAGAAGTTATTGAAGTTTCTATTCTGTAAGCCAAAATGCAGCCTTCTAGGGGTCTCTGTGGATTGGTCAGCCTTAGCAGGCTTAGCTAGGCTGCTTTGATTTGGAGATAAGTGGCATGGCAGGAGCAGAGGTTATCTTATCTGATAGAGAGAGCACTGCAGCTGTGGAGGTTAGGTCCTAGAGAGGGTTTTGGGTCATCAAACTGAGCTCAAAGAGAGAGCTGATCAGTAAGGAATGCCTGGTGTACGTACCCCCACATCCTGTGTCCCTGGCAGATGGCAGACTTAGTAGAGGAATTTGTAGAGGTCAGGGGGAGGAGAACTAATAGAAAATAACCACACTGCGGGTTGGTTTAGCTAGCTCTTACTCCTCTGCAGAGAAATAATCCATGTTGGATTTTGGAAGTACAGTGCCATGAGGGAGAAGAAGATGGCGTACTTTGGTGGAAGTTGTCATGCTTAGGGGTGGAACCCACCATCACATTGGACAGAGGTGCCCCCTGCTTGTCACCCCAGAACACTGAATAATTATGTTAGCGCTGCATAGGCTCTCACATCTGCTGCCCAAAACTATGAGGAAAAGAAGGACTGCCCTGCTAGAATCGGGTTTTGCACCCAAAGGCCTGCACTCTGAATGACTAAACCTGTTGCATAATCAGGTACCACAACCCTGGGGCCGGTGCCTTGTTTCAAAAAGGATTAAGGAGAGGACTTCCTGGAAGCTGCAGGTTAACAGAGCCCTCCTGCATCATCGCCAACAAGAGTCCCCATCTTGGAGTGCATCCAATGGACTTTTAAGGATTTTGCCGGGTGCATAGTAGCGATTGTAGTCCAAACATCCAAAGGACCATTTTAGAGATTCCTGACCTTTGGATTGGGGTTTTAGGCACTGTGAACCTGCAAGGAGACCTTCAGGAGGCACCTCCTGAAGCTTGGAGAATTTTTGTGAAAAAGCTTCATGAGGTGACTGACCTGACCTCAAGAGTGAAACCAACTACCTTCAACTGCGACCCGGGCAGAAGTTCAGCTCTTCCTACTGAAAGCTCCGCAGCTCCAGACTTCCAGGAATTGACTGGGGCCTTGCAGAAAGTCAACCCTCACCGAATCCGACCAGCTGTGGAGGGTAGAGCAACGTCAGAAGAAAAAACTCCAGAAAAATGTCTAAGTGTAAAGGTACATTTTTGACCAAGGCCTCTCGCTTAGTGTGTTCGACCAGAGCTTCATCGTGGTCAGCCTCAAACTTTGACTTTGTCCCTGTCAAGCGCAACCAGATGTCTCAGAGTGGCGCTATATGTTTTTAAGCACCCTAAAGTTGTTAATCTTTAAAAATTCCTATCTTCCGTTCCCTATGTTGTATGTTTTTTGTTTTGATCTCTATTTGTTCATCAAGAAAGCACCTATTTTTATAAATGAGTGTGGGATTTTTATTGTGCATTGTTTCTTACTTATTTGATGTATTGGTGTTTTAAAATGCTTAACACTCCTGTCTCCTTATATAGGCTTTACTGCTCGTTGTCAGCTACCAAGGGGTTGAGCAAGAGGCTATTTTACTGAGACCTTTAAAAGACCCTATACCAATCTGGTGGTCTTATTTCTAGTCGTAGGTGCAGACGTCCTTCTACCAATAACCCACTTTCGAACAACAAATTTGTGTACAGTGCCTCTGACATCTAGAACTCTTCATGAAGTACCAATGCTCAGGTGAGGAGGCTCATCGTTGAACTACATGTCAAGTCGGTTGGAACACAACATAGAGGGCCTCATCTACAAGAAAATGATGCAGCACAGCACCACAAGCCATTTAAATGTGCGGTGCGAAGTCATTTTCAAAACAAAAGGATGCATCATATTAACAACAATACAACGCATCCCTGTGCTTTCCCCTCCACTGGCGAAAAATTGGCTGCCATGTGGCAGCGCCGGCACCCTTGTGTCATTTTGCAGGGGTGTATGCACTGCAGAGATTATTTTTTTGTGCTGGAAGTGACACCTTCCAACTCAAAAACAATATTTAATGGTATTTTCCTATTTCTATGCGTGCTGCAGAAAACCGAGGAGAAATAAAAGTTTTTTTACATGTTGAGCCATTCCTATGCCTCCCCTGGGGAGGCGTAGGGTTCTGACCCATTCCCAGTTTTACAAAATGTTGTAAATCTGGGAATGCCTCAAGTTCCACGGATGTTTCGTGGAAACACCCACAGCAACACCCATGAAACTCCCCTTTTACATGGAGTAATATGTTATAGGGCCCATATTTACAAGGCCATGAAAAGTGACTATATGTGACCTAGTAAATAGGGGCAAGCCCATTGCGCTGTTGCTGCGTCAAAAAAAAGAGATGCACAGGCGGAGCAATGGACTTGTAAATAAACCCCAGAGTCTTCAGCAGAGTAAGTGATGGCAAATGATACAAAAATAATTTCTACCTTTGTCACACTTGATATTATATGGTATCTGCCACTTTGATTTGGGTCAGAACTTCAACCAGCACATGCATGGAATGGAATGGAGTAGTTTTTGTAGAGCCCGGTAGCTACCCTGAGGCGTCCTAGCGCTGAGGATTTGCGTGTGTGAGTGAAGGGGGAGATGAAATTATTTATTGAATAGTAGGGTTTTTAGCTTTTTACGGAAGGATAGGAGGTTGGGTTCTGAATGGAGGAGGAGAGGGAGGGAGTTCCAGAGTCCTGCTGCATTGAAGGAGAATGATCGGCCCCCGGACCTGGCTTTCCGGATCCTAGGACTTATGACTCGGAAAGTAAGTGTCGATTTAAGCTGTCTGCTCAGGTGATAGGGGGTAATCAAAAGGTGATTAATGGTTGCTCCCTTTCTCCAGAAGGCGCGGTGGGCAATACACATGCTCTTAAATTCGATTCTTTTCCTGATGGGTACCCAGTGGAGGTCTCTGAGTTCAGTTTGTACGGGGAGACGACGGGGGATCTGTAGAAGAGTGCGGGCTGAGCAGTTCTGGATCACTTGGAGCTTATTAAGAGTCGATTGAGGGGCTCCCAAGTAGAGGGCGTTCCCAAAATCTAGCCTGGAGAGAATAAGGCCCTGTATCATGATCTGTCTTGCCTTAAAAGGGAGGAGGGGGAGAATTTTTCGGATGACCCTGAGTATACCAAAGCAGGTAGCTGAAAGTTTGACTGCTTGGAAGCTGAAGGTGAGTGCCTTGTCCATCCAAATTCCTAGGCTCTTAATAGTATCTTTAGCTCTAGGGGCAGGCCCCAGCGAGGTTGGTCAGATGGGGTCAATAGATTTTAGGGGGGAGTTTCCTAACACCATCAGCTCTCTCTTGTCTCCATTGAGTTTGAGACAAGACAGAGTCATCCAGGAGAAGACTGCTTACAAGCAGCCCCTCAGATCGCTAGGCTGGGTCAAGGGATGGTTCAGTGTCACCACTAGCTGGGTGTCGTCCGCATATGATATGATTTGCACTCCAAAGGGGCAGACAACCTCAGCTAGAGGGCGCATGTATATGTTAAAAAGTGTGGGGCTCAGGGAGGAGCCCTGAGGTACCCCACAACTGAGTGATTTCCAGGGGGATGTGACACTACCCTCGAAGGCTTGGAATGAGCGATCTGATAAAAAGGATTTAAGCCAGGTGAATGCATTAGCTGTTATTCCCAAATCAGAAAGTCTCTGTAGAAGTCATTGGGAGTATGGAGTCAAGAGACTGGGTTATCCATCTGTTATAATTCTTGTTGCTTACGGTGGGGTCAGGGTTATATGGAGGGACGGAGGATTCCAGGGAGGCTGCCCACTGAGTGTGGCTTAGTTTGGACCACTTGCGATCTCTTCGGGAGACCATAGGTGGAGAGCTGTGAGGGTTTGGGGTGGTCCAGGTGAGAGGAATCAGGAAATGATCAGACCATGTGAGGGGGAGGGTATGCCCATTGAGAGGTCCGCGCAATTGCTAAAGACGGGGTCTAGGAGATGACCCCTAGAGTGTGTTGGTTTTAATACCCGTTGTGATAGTTGTAACGCCTTGAGGCTGCTTAGTAGTTCCGTGGCAGTATGGTCTGAGGGATCATCAAGATGAATATTGATATCCCCTAGAAGGGTGAAATTGGGTATGCTACAGGCTCTACTGGCTATGGAAAGGGGCAAGCAATTGAGAAACTGACCCAAAGTGCCAGGGGGCGGGTAAATAAGGATCCCTGAGAAAGTGCAGGTGGATGAAAATTTTAGGGCGAAGGCGAGGCTTTCGCAACTGGGTAGTTGGTTAGGGGAGCTGCGGCAGTCATAACAATCTTTGTATATGATCGCTAGGCCTCCACCTTTTCCAGCTGAGCGATCTTCTCGAAGGATCTGGTACTCTTTAGGTGGAGCTTGAACGATATCTGGATCGGAGGCTGCATTTAGCCATGTTTCCGTGAGGAACAGGGCATCAGGCTCCAGCTCGTCTAGTATTAACGAGATTTCTAAGGAATGTTTGGATAATGACCTGCAATTTACAAGGAACATGTGGCGCTGCGTAGCAGGATATTGGGTGTCAAGTTGATAGGCGCAGTGTGGGCATGTGAAATTTTTCACGGCCGGGTTCCATGTGGAGAGACATGATGCAGAGGTTTTTCCACGTAGATCGAGTAGGGATCTGGAGCTGTAAGTTGTAGGTTGGGGGCGACCAGGGCTCATGGCCCCTGGTCCCGGCCAGTCGCGGACGGGCGCAGACGGGCTTGCCTTTGGCGCGCCGCTGGCGCGCCCATGCGCGCATCCGCTGCGCGTTGTGAATGGCATAGCCTTTTATGCTTGCCTGTTACCAGAGGCTCTGTGCTCCTCCCCTCTATCCCGAAAGTGATGCTTTAGCCGCGCCTCCCTCCACAACAATCGGGAATGATTCCCGTGGTGGACCGGGGAGTATGTGGGGAAACTGGGAGTTAGAGGGTACAGAGAGTGCAGGGTAAGTCCCAGGTATTCAATAAGTTTTAAAAGTACAAATGCGGCGATTATTTAAAAAAAAAAGGAGGTTTCAGCGTTTCAGTCGCACAGCTAAGTAGCAGCGTTTCACTCACACAGTGCTTGTCCGCTGCGCGTTGTGAATGGCATAGCCTTTTATGCTTGCCTGTTACCAGAGGCTCTGCGCTCCTCCCCTCTATCCCGAAAGTGATGCTTTAGCCGCGCCTCCCTCCACAACAATCAGGAATGATTCCTGTGGTGGACCGGGAAGTATGCAGGGAAACCGGGAGTTAGAGGGTACAGAGAGTGCAGGGTAAGTCCCAGGTATTCAATAAGTTTTAAAAGTACAAATGCGGCGATTATTTTTTTTAAAAGGAGGTTTCAGCGTTTCAGTCGCACAGCTAAGTAGCAGCGTTTCACTCACACAGTGCTTGTCCGCTGCGCGTTGTGAATGGCATAGCCTTTTATGCTTGCCTGTTACCAGAGGCTCTGCGCTCCTCCCCTCTATCCCGGAAGTGATGCTAAAGCCTCGCCTCCCTCCACAACAATCAGGAATGATTCCCGTGGTGGACCGGGGAGTATGCGGGGAAACCGGGAGTTAGAGGGTACAGAGAGTGCAGGGTAAGTCCCAGGTATTCAATAAGTGAAATGTATAAAACATGCATGAAAAAACAATCAAATTAGTGGCTACAAAATTCATCTATTTGAGGAATGTGAACGCATACATTTCATTTAAACATATTTTCCTCTTAAAAGAAGGGAATACATATGCTTAAAAATGGAAGTGAGTACAAATTGTGCACGGTATTAGATTTTAGTTTCTGTAGTCATGTTTATGTTTATGTTTATATGTTTATATAGCGCTCGATTGCCGTGGCATCTTGGCGCTTGGATGTGTGGACTCTGTTTTTGTCAATACACATTGTACACATTGTTAATGGAATGAGAGCCAGACACAGTAGCCACTCGTTAGTACATTTCTAAGCCTAAAACTTTTGCTATAAAGAAAATTATTTCTTTACTGATAAAGACTATTAAGATACATGGTTAATATTTAAACACTGAGTAATTCTCAGTGTTTTAATGGTACTAGAACGTAAGCCTCTCCTCATCACCTTCTATAAATGCCTATGAACTTCTCTATGACTCACAGATGTTCATCATTATCCTCAGACACACCTATCTTTTCTTTGCACATCTTTGTACATACTAATATTTATTTCCTTCCAGCAAACCTTTCTTTTGATGGTAACCACCTTATGCAAATGGTGGTTGCATTGTGTTGCTAAACCAAGGTACTATATTGTTGCAAAATATTGTATATAATAATAAAGGCCGAGGTTGACAATCAAGAGAATTTAAATTGAATTTAAGACAATTTTATAGCGCTGTAAAACTCTGTCGTGTTAATTGTAAAACAGTAGTATAAGGTGGATTTACTCATTGTAATTTTCAACGCCCCTGTGCTGATAACACAGGCTGGTGACTCAGGGAAATTCTGAAAACCATTTCCAGGAAATTCTAAAAGTAGCTTTAGAGACTAATGTTTTGCAAATTGGCAGATTTTACTTCAGCAGCGCACTTAACACATTCCTGCATTTCTCTGAAATGAGGTCTCTAGCTGCGAATGTTGTATGTCCTAGCCGACTTCTCACAGGTGGTTAATTATTTGTTTGCACTTCAAAAGTTCCAATCTCCGTTCTCTAATTACCATTCAAATTTCTTGTTAAAGGTCTTTGAGACTATTTGCCAGGCACCAGGCTCCATGCATCCTATCTTAAATGGCACCAATGTGATGTTACATTTTGGTTTGATTAAAAACTGTCTAATATTAGAACTGGAGCGCAGTGTTAATGATGATAGTGTAGAGAAAGTGAACATAGCGCAGTGCTGCAGGGTGGTAGGGTGATGGAGAGAGGAACTCAGTGACTAAGGTGTGATGCCAAGGAAGTATTGTGACATGTGATGGCACTGCTGTTGTGGGGTAATGCTGCAGTGCTGTGAAGTGCTTTTCTGGTGTGGTTGTGCGAGGCTGGGTGAAGCTGTGGTGCCAGAATATTGCTGCCTGAATATTGTCTGACCTAAATATTGTATACAGAAAATATCCCCCACCCCCCGAGTTTTACAAATGTTACACTCACTGAAACAATATTTTCTAAATGATATATAGGACAAAACATTTACGACAGCCGATAATTCTGTATGTGATGTTCTAGTCTACATTCGAGTGAGATGGTGTAGGGATAGTATACAGACTTGGATGTGGTAGTCTGATACTTGCCTTAGCAGTCTGGTGCTGGGGTTGTAGTGTGGTACTAGGGGGTTTGGAGTACTTATCATTGTAGTGTGCTGCTGAGAGTAATGTGGTTTAAAGTAGACAAGAAAATAGACAATGATTATTTATTTGTGTGATTAATAAAAACCAATACAAAGGCGATCAATATAAAAAGAGATAATTAAAATAGAGTAATATATCCACACGTCTTATTCCTAAAACCTCCTTTAGTGTTTTATTTTATAAAATGCAATTAGTATTAGTCCTTTAGATACACTAAAACAAACTTTCATTGGGGGCCAGACTACGTAGGCCCTTCAACCAGATAATTCCCACGGAGTGCCAAAGTTGACCTGTCCATAAGAGTGGTGAGGGTATGATAGATGAACTTGGCAAAGTTGGCCATATGCTTCACTGTGTCCAGCGAATATAACTGTGAACAGCCTCATTTGACATCCGCGTGCCCAGTTGGAGGAGAATGGCCCTTAGGTGGATTCGGCGTACTGGCAACAAGGCAGGACGGCATAGCAAGATGTGAGCCAGCGATTCATGCTTGTAATAGTAGAGGCCGCACTCCGTAACAGCAGGTCTTACTTTCCCTGAAGGGTACAGATATTTAAGACGAAGCGGATGTAGTCTGACTGCAAGAATCCTATGGAGGGCTTGCCTTTCCGCCGGCTGTATAAGATGTGGTTTAACCACATTGGTGCTAATGCAATTCCCGCTGGGTGCTGAAAAGCTTTGAAACCCATTGTTCATGACAAGGTCAGCTCGTCATTAGCACAGCTCCAGTGTGCCTCATGACGAGCTGACCTTGTCATGAGCATGGATGGGTTAGGGCCATATGATGTATGAGGGGAGCTTTGGGTCTTGTGAAAACCTCTACCTGTCAGAGCTTCGATGTCCAATATACGAGAGCATGATCTTAGTTGCTTTTTTATTGATATTTTAATGGTGGTATACTTAATTATGTTGGGGTCCCAATTCTCTATGGCTAGGTTCAAAAGTTCTTTGGCTGAGGCAAGGCCAGTTGACCACGGGTTGCTAGGTTGTTGAAAAGTTTGTTTATAACAGACTTCATTGAATTCTCTGGAGCCACAGTTGTTAGAAAAAAATATTTTGCCAGAGTCGCCAGTTCTTCCAAAGATTGTCGATTAAGATTGAATTCCAAGTAAAATAAAGTGTTCCTAGTGCATGCTGGAAGACAAAATAGCTTTTTGTAAACTGCACAGTGGATCTTTTCAAGATCCTGCACAAATTTGCCTGGAAATGCCTGTATCGCATAGTTGAGGGAAGGTAATATTTTTGCCCTTAGGACTCATTGAATGGCCATTGTTATTGAACTTTCTAAAATGGCATGGAGTTTGCAGATGGTGTAGGTAACCATTTTTCCTTTCTGCTGGAGCTTATGGCGGTGAGGCTGTGAGCGGCCAGTTTCACTGAACCAGACTCCGAGATATTTGTACGATTGTGTGCAGTTCAGTATTAGTGAGACCAGACTCAATTTCATCAATTTCTTTTTCCGGAGGGCGTACAAAGATCACCAGTTTCGATTTTGTTGGGTTGGCAACCAGCTTGTTTTTAACGTTGCACTCTGAGAGTGCTGTTAAAGCTTTTTGAAGGCCAACTTTGGTATGGTCCAAAAGGACCAAGTAGTCAGCATATTGCACCAGCTGGATCTTGATTTTCCCAATCCTAGGAGTCGCTAAAGTGGCTCCATGCAGAGCGCTACCCAAATCCGCTATATATAAATAAAGAGCAACGGGGCAAGGACACAGCCCTGCTTTAGCCCGTTTTCTGTGATGATGTTTTCTTTAGCGGATTCACACAAGAGGTGAACTCTTACCCAAGTTTGCGAATACAGCGATCTGATGGCTTGTAATAGTTTCGGGCAGATGTTCCAGTGGATCAATTTCTTGCATAGGATGTTGCGGTCTACCACGTCGAATGCTGCTGTGTAGTTGATGAAACAAGCAAAAAGCGGCTAAGTGCCGTGAGCCATCGCTTGTTGTACTATGTATGATAGGGCATTGATGTTATCTAGAGTGGAACCTCCTGATCGGAACCCTGTCTGGTAGAAAGGAACACGATTTTCATTGCTGACCCATTCGGTTAGTTCGGTCAGAAGAGTGCTTGCATAAGCCTTGCCCTCAATGTCCAGTAAGGCGATCAAACGGTAGTTCCTAGGGTCGGTTAAGGTCGGTGCTTGACCCTTTTTTGTAGATTAGGTGTAGCAGAGACTCCCTCCAGGAGTCTGGGACATCCTCCAAAAGCCTACATTCGGTATGCAACTGTGTCAAATTCTCAGCACAGAATTCGATGTCCTCCCTGAAGAGGGAGCCAGGCAGGCCATTAGGTCCAGGAGCTCCATTATGGCGTATTTTTCTAAAAATGGCTTGAAATGCCTGTTTTTTTGAGGGGGTGTAAACAGCCAAAGGTTCCAAAGTTCTATTGTCACTTTGCTTGATTGCTCCCCAAGAGGAGTTGTTCTTTCTATTAATTTTGTCTTGGAGTCATCGGTGTAGAGGGGTTTTACATGGGCGGTCCAAGTGCTTGCATCAAGTGGGTTCTTTCTATTAGAGGTCCCATGGATTGCCTTGTTTAAATATTGCCAACATTCCTAGGATTTGCTGGGTGCAAGCAGCTCAAATATCTTCAGCCATTTTGCCTCTGTGAGTTCACGTTTTACCTGCTGAACCAATGATGAGTGGTGCTTGCCCACTAGTTTTAGTTCCTTTTTGCAGACTAGGTTCTAGTTGCCTGATAGGCCCTGCGTTTGGAATTCAGTTGTTTGGAGTATTTCTTAATTGCTGGTTGATGTCCCAGTAATATGCAGGGTTAGCATAAGTTCTATGTGTGTTGCTCCCCCGAAGCTGTGATGCTAAATCGTAGGCGAGTGAACCCCATTCCCTTATAGGTCCTTGTCATTAAGGCCTGTCTGCCAGCCTTTCCACGTTAGTTTCCATGAGGCAAACTTATGACTTTGGAGCGGCCCCCGTTTGATTCTTCTAAGGAGTCTATATAGCTCTTCCCCGTTTGTAGCTCCAATACAGCGAAGAGTATAGTGAATTAACACTGTGATGTATAATTGTATGGTTAGGGCGGCATGGTCACTTTTGTTCCGGGTTGGGACTGCATAATTTAACATGTGTTTTTGCAGACTCTTACTTAATAGAATGTAATCTATTGAAGTCTGATTGTTGTAAGTGGGTCCTATCAATGCTGTTGAGTTGACTTTTGTAATTAGAGAGTGTGTCGTTACCAGGTTGTATGCCCGCATTAGGGCATTGAATCTCCTGGTGCTCCCATTGGGATGGTTTTTAGGTGCGTCTAGCCATATGTCGTGCATGTTAAAATCACCAAGAATAATGGAATCCATGCCTGCATACTGTGATAACAGAGTTTCGATCTCGTTTAATAACCGATTGAGTTTGTCATTCGAACCCCTCCCATGGCGGTTAAAATAGACATTGATTAAGAGTATTGATATTGGGCTGTCTGTCGTGTTCAAGCCTTTCAAAATGCCAGCCAAAAACGTGTCTGATGGGTTCTTTATTACTGAAAAGTGTACTTTCAGTGCATGCTTGACGTATATTGAAATGCCCCCTGATGGTGTCCCGAAAATGTTGGCTTTTATTGCAGGTTTGAAATATTCAGTATACTCCCCTATTGGTGTTGAAAAAATAGCTCATGTTTCTTGGGCTCATATTTTGTCTGCTCTTGCAAGAAATGTAGTTGCCACTGGACTTTGCAAGACTTTATGTATCCCTGCAACGTTCCAAGTCATAATATTGATCGTTTGATTGTTCTCAGAGGGACTACTGTGCTGAACGTGGCCTTTGTTTAGGGCATAGCTGGTCTTTGGTGTTGACTGATTGTCCAATAAGAGTCTAATATTAGGAAATAGAGTTCAAGGCCAGTGGGAGCCAGGACCAATCTTTGGTATTGTTGAACAGGAGCGATTCTCTCCTTCTACATGTTTGGTGATTTTAATTGAATTGTTGCTCTGCTGAATTGCATGTGTGCCACCTATAGAGCCATGTAAAATCGATCCAGTAGCTAATAAAGTTGAATGTTTACTGTTCATCTATTTCTGACCGTTCAGATCTTGTTCTCCCTGTTGAGCACATGGCACAATATTTTTCAGAATCTCCTGGATATTTAGTGACAAGTGGAGGCTTGCTTTTTATGCCCCAGTTGTCCAGTTGCATTTTATATCTTCTCAGAGCGTCCGCCATGATCAGATTGGAGAAAGTTTTCTCAGTTGTTTTATTTAATTCACTTGGCCCTGGACCGAAAAGAGCCACAGTTTCAATATCAGTTGTTTTTATGTTTTCCAAACCCGGAATATTTTTGCAGAGCTTAAAAACGTTCCCTCTGTTCAGGATATCCCAATTCCCCTGCGAAGTGTATTCGGGATATAACAAAACTTTCAGATTTTCTCGGTCTGTGGCATGGACCTGGAGGGAGTTAATTAAGTTGAAAAGCACCTTGGTAGTTTCCAAGGGCTCTGTTAAATTTTGAGTTGGATTTTCACGGAGGGCAGGCCCCCCCACGCACGGTCTAGTTTGTACTTGAGACGCAGATTTGCAAATCACTCCTAAGGGCAAAGATTAGAGATGCGATCAGGGGGGACGAAGAGTCCTTAGCACTTACTTGGGTGATTTTCCTCTCCCGTTGGTCATTAAGTGTGTTTACAAATTGAGGCTCATTATGGGCTATTGGCTGTGCGGCGGCAAGTTTATTTGTGTTATCTTGGCAAGGCTCTTCAATCTGTGGGCCCTGTGTGTTGGTCAGGTGATCACTGGGCACAGTGGGTGTCATGGTCAGAGTTTTAGTCGAATTCCCGCTTTAATTACCTGGGAGGCTCTGAGCAGGTATTTCAGTAATAATTGTGCCATAGATTTGTGTACCTCTATTTTGATCTGCAGTAATTGTTTTTTGTGTGGGGCCACAGCCATTCTGGTTCTCCTTGCTATGTTCTGTGTTTTCCTGTTTTTCTGCAACAAGCTAATGCTTGATGGTCCCTTTAAAATAGTTTTTCTAATTTTTTGTTTTGTTTAACTTTTTCAGTTTTTTCTTGGTTTTCCTGGATAGATGTTGAAATTCTACAGTTAATGATGTTGGATCATCTGATTTTCCAGGACCATTATCAGTGGTGAGGCAAGATTGTGATTTGGGCTGCGAGTAAGTTTCAAAGCCAAGGTATTGACGCTGGGTGGATTTAGGGGTTGTTACTATCATTCCTGAAGATTTCCTGCATTTTTTCTAAACTATCCTGATTAACCTGTAGCCATTGCTGTGAGTCCAATGTGGACTGCGGATCTCTTGTTCTTATTTTGTTTGTTTGGTCTCCCATTGACCCTGATGGCTCGTACATGGCTTTTATCATATTTTTTTTGGAGTCTTCTTGCTTGGACTTGAGTTGGATTGTGGTGGGGAAAGCGCGATGTATTGCTCGTCCACCTGTTGACCTCACACTTAAGGTCCGTAACTAAGGTGCTCATTATTTCTGGGAGCTTTTCCAAGTTCTCCAGTATTGGGGAGCACCCGCAGTCATCTTGTTTTACCTTTGCATCCGTGTTTGCCTGGGCTCTGCCTATCAGGGATTTTAAGTGTTCCAATTTCAAGTCCAATCCAGAGATCAGGCTAGCAACTGATTGCAGTATGTTTATTTGAGTGTCTAATTTGTCTGCGTGCATTATGGCTGCATTTGCCATTGAAATCAAAGCTTCATTAATCAGTAGAAGATGTTTTTCTATTTTGTGGCACCACACCTGTCTCCATATCTGTTTTTAGCAAGTTGGAAGGCCATGGTTCAATTGCACTTAGTGGGCTATGGTCTGGGTCAGAACTCTCTTTTAATAGAAAGTCCTCTTCTCCGAACTCAGTGGGCATAAAAGGGAAAGCCAAGGGGTCCAGCTGGGTTTTCAGAAGTATGTAATTATCCATAATGTCGATAGTGTATCGTGTTGAGGAAGGTAGTTCCTCACCTGCCTCACTTTCCTCTGATGGAGAGGTGGGGAGGACTTCCATGAGCCCACCTTCTAAATTTGTGGCCACTGGTTGCAGATTCCTGAATTGTTGGGGCATAGGGGGCTGTGATCGATTGGAATTTCTTTTGCTCATACGCTATTGCCCTTGACTATAAGAATTTCTGGTGAAAGTAGTGCTGTCAATGGAGAGCTTTGGTTCAAAGTTTAATTTTTTCCAGCACATACTGAAGTGTTAGCAATGGTTGTGTTGGTTTTGATGCTAGTTACATAGCAGAGTGTATTGGCTGTTTTTTCAAGGTTGCTAGAGTGGCCTGGTTTGGTCAATTGTTGGAAATAGTTTCTAATGTCATTGTTACCTTCAGGACTGTTACTGATACTGTTGCTGTTGGTGTTGCCAATTGCGGTGTACTCACTCAGGTTTTCGGTTGGGGTTGTGTTTGTATTTGGATTTGGATTCCTGGTCTTTATGCTAAAAGATGGAGGAGAGTTTGATTGCTGCTCTCCCAATTGTTGCCCATTGTGTAGGGTTGGACCTTGCACTGTCATTGCCAGGGGATACAACATCTTAGCTTTTTGGTGTCTCGCAGATTTATGGGGGCGGTAGTTGACCTGGGACTGGGTCAAACTCGTGTCCTTGTCCGCATGATTGATCTACACACCGTACTCTAGGCTCTAAGGTCCACAGCCCGAGGTCTGGGGTCCCAGAAGATCAAGTGGGTTCAGATGTCCCTCCCTTAATTCGGCAATAAAGGTGATCCTGGCGATTCTGGTCGTCGGTGATAGCCAAAGGTTTGATGCTGAAACTGGTATTGTAACTGGTGGTTGTGGCTAATGTTAGCCCTAATGGCTTGGTCAGCTGAGTTTATATACCTTTATCTGAGTTTTATATCATTCCGTTCAGCTAATGCCTGGTCCTTGGTCCTGGTCCTTGGACAAGAAATTCAGGGTTAAAGATTGGAGACTTTTTTTGGGGGGGGGGGGAGTTTGCGTTTTCTGATTTTTTTCTATCAGTATCGCTCTTCGATGCTTACAGTGGCAATGTTCCTCCCTGGTGGGTGTGGTGGATTGGGTGGATGTGAAGGGGCGGAGAGGTAGGAGGCAGGTGGCAGGTGACAGAGGGGCAGGAGGCACGAGTCAGAAAGTGGCAGCAGAGCGGTGGCAAATCGGGAGAGGGCCGGAGCGAAGCAGCACCAGCACCTTTCACCACTCAACACCTTCTAGTCCTTCTTGTCACCACTGACTCCTGCTCCTCTCCATTTCACTCCGCTCCACTCCTTGCTGGAGTGTCTACCTTGAGAGTTTCCTTGCTTTTGGGGGCTACCTCTGTAGCTTCTGATGTCGCTTCACCCTCTGTTGCCTCAGTTGTTGCCTCTATGGAGGAGCGTAAGCGTCGTGGACGGGGGCACTGGGGAGCCACCACTTGACTCGACCCCTGCACTTGATCACCACTCCATTGCCACTTGTCGCCCAGATGGCAGGGGGATGGCAGAGGTGAAGCCAGGGACCGGGGGGTCAAAAGCATGGAAATCGGGAGCGGTGGAGCGAGGAGCAGTGAGGAGCAATGAGCAATGGGCAGTACGCAGTGGTAAACGGCAAACATGGTTCTAGGGCACGAACAGCCAACCCGCACCACACTGCACCGCCACGCCGCTACCACACCAGCACAACTCGGCTAAACTCACTCCCCTAGCTCCAGGCTCAACTCAGCTCAAACCCAGCTACGGAAACTCCGGGTTAGAGTTCAAGTTTGCAGCTCCAGCTGGAAGCAGACTCTCCGCCGGACATAGAGGAGCCGTGGCAAACTCAGGCAAGGGGGCTCCTCCTCCTCGTTCTCTGCTCGTTCTCATTGCTCATTCATAGCCGCAGGTAACTCACTGCACTGTGGTTTAAAGTAGGCATCACTGTGACTGTGATATTATACAGTGTTGGAAGGTAGCAGTGCAGTGATGCTGAGTGGCAATACAGTGGTGGGAGAAATGTGTCATTAAATCTTGCTTTAGATGTTGTTCTTCCTGGAAAATGAATGAACCTTTGGGGCAAAGTCATCTCCAGTGATATATGAAAACCTTTGACTCCATTCAGCCTTAGAATTTTTCAGAAGTATTTAACTGAAGTCCTGGGTGGAGACACCAGTACCAATCTGTGAAGTGGTGGTGCAGTGCTGTGTGTTGTAGTGCAACAGAGGGCGGAGATTGATGCTGGTGATTGCTGCTACTGTGGTGGTTTGGTGGCAATTTTTTTTTCTTTATTGAACTTCATAAAGACCATACAGACAAACTATCAGGATCTGGATCCCGTAAACTTGTGATTGACTATACCTCACCTCGCTCTGCTGCTAATTTGTTTGAATTACTGTGTGCTTGTCATTTTAACTTTGTATAGAAACGTTTTTTAGGCACTTTTATCGCTGGGGGAATTGTGGGAATCGAATTTAAAACAATTTAAATTCATCGTGGTCGGGGGAACCGAAACGTTAGTTGGTATCCTGACCTGACCTGACCGATTCCGCCATTTTTACTCTCAGCGCGGTCTAGTCGTCAGAACTGGTGACTACAAAACGAGACCCTGCGCGAGCGCGGTTGTTCCCGTAAACTTTTAAATGACTATACCTCACCTCGCTCTGCTGCTAATTTGTTTGAATTACTGTGTGCATCACATTTTTACTTTGTATTGAAAACGGTTTTTAGGCACTTTTATCGCTGATAGAATTGTGGGAATCGAATTTAAAACAATTTTAATTCATAGTGGTCGGGGGAACCGAAAGTTAGTTGATATACTGACCTGACCGATTCCGCAATTTTTACTCTGAGAACGGTCTAGTCGTCAGAACTGGCAACTACAAATTCAGACACTGCTTGAGCACGCCCGATCCCGTAA
Source organism: Lissotriton helveticus (assembly GCF_964261635.1). Lineage (NCBI taxonomy): Eukaryota > Metazoa > Chordata > Amphibia > Caudata > Salamandridae > Lissotriton > Lissotriton helveticus. The sequence goes on from NC_136069.1 coordinate 1,137,536,642, forward strand.
ACTTATAATTGACCATACCTCACCTCGCTCTTCTACTAATTTGTTTGAATTACTGTGTGCTTGTCATTTTAACTTTGTATTAAAAACGGTTTTTAGGCACTTTTATCGCTGGGGGAATTGTGGCAATCGAATTTAAAACAATTTTAATTCATTGTGGTTGGGGGAACTAAAACGTTAGTTGATATCCTGACCTGACTGATTCCTCTATTTTTACTCTGAGCGCGGTCTAGTCGTCAGAACTGGCGACTACAAAACGAGACGCTGTGCGAGCCGAAGGCGCACCTAAGGCAAGTCCGTCTGCACCTGTCAGCGTCCCGGAGGCATCCAGAGCTTGAAATGCTGCCATTTACTCGCCTTTACTTAGGAATTTTGCAGTTTACAGCAAGTCAGAGCTCCTAGAAATTGGGAGTCAGGTGCGCCAATGCTGTTGTAAAGGTATTATTAGTATAACTTAGACCCCGCTCTCATGTCATTTGTGTAACTGGGTAGCCGACCCTCAGAATAGCAAATGGAGGGGCGGAAGTATAATCAAGGATAGCAAGGGTTCAGTTTTGGACCAGGGCTTATGAGATAACAGCCCTCTGAAGATCCTTCTCCTGAATACCCGCTCCATTAAAAAACATGAAGCCCAACTGTAAGACTTATTACTTGAGTCCGACTCTGATGTTATGTTTGTAACTGAAACTTGGTTGAATGATGGCTCGAATCCAACGATAGCAGGGGCTATCCCGCCGGGCTATCATATTATAAGGAATGTTCGGCCTGTAGCAAGAGGGGGCGGAATTGGCATAATTTTTAAAAATGCACTTTCTTGCTCTATTCTACCCGCTGAGGATGCTGAAAGCCTCAGTTTTGTGCTCACTGTTTCTGATCATCAATCTATTGCGGGCATTCTTGTTTATAGACCACCTGGTCTGGGTGGCAAGTTCATTGATATCGACACTGCCTTCTGTTAGGAGATTTTAATATCCATATGGATGATCCCTCTGACCGTGAGGCAATTCGGTTGTTGGAATCTTTACCGATTTTCGGACTGTCCCCTTATATTCATCTCCCTACCCATGAAAAGGGTCATATGCTAGACCAAATATTCTCTAATGATAGCAAGAAAACTGATGCTCCACAACCATTGGTATGGTCGGATTACTATCTATTAAGTTTTAAAATCCCCAGGTATCTACCTCAAGCTCAACCTATGGATAAGCCTCAACTGTGTATTTTCAGACCCTTTAGTCAGGTCACATCTGATAGCCTGGAAACAGCTCTGGGCAAGCACCCAATTCCCTTTAGTGCAAACCCAGAGACCGATGCCCCCAGCTTAGAGAAGTGGCTTGAAGAACGGGTTGCGGAGCTGGCGCCTCCCTCAATTCGTAAAGCCAAAAATGGTCGCACCTCTGCACCATGGTTTACCGAAACTCTCAGGAAAAGGAGGCATGCCTGAACACGAATAGAGAGAATGTGGCGAACCAAGTTTGATTCAAAGGACAAAGCCACCTCTAAGCAAGCTCTAACGATGTGCTCACTGAGAAGACATTTTTTTTTCCTTAAAAATAAAAGGTGCTACTAATAAAAGCAAAGACATTTTTAAAATCGTTAAGGATTTTTCATCCCCCAGAACAGTGAGCAAGGCATTTATTCCCACCTCCAGTTGGGTTAATCAGATGGCTGTTTTTTTCCATGACAAAATCTACTTGATTCAACAGTCATTTGCCTCTATGGGCACAACCGAAACTGGTAATACGTCATGTGCTCATGCCCTGCCTTCGGAGGTTGGTTATTCACTCACCCAATTTCCCCCTATTTCTCTAGAAAATTCCTTGACATCATGGTAACACTGAAGTCTGGTTCTCCTTCTGACCCCTGTCTGGCTAAGATCCTGAAGAACATCGTGGGACCCATAAATTCTGCGGTTAGCTCAGTTCTTAATACTTTGCTCGGACAGGGAATGGTACCCAGCTGTTGGAAAAAGGCAAAAATTATTCCCCATCTAAAGAAACCCACACAGATCCTGCGGTCGCTTCCAACTACAGGCCTATATCCCTGCTGTCCTTTTTTCCAAAGGTCCTTGAGAAGTATGTTAACTCCGTGCTAACAGAGTATATAGAAGAAAACCACATGCTTCATGACAGTCAGTCAGGCTTTAGAACCTCTCTTAGCACTGAAACTGCCCTACTGGAGGTTTCAGTAACTATTAAACTCAGATGGACAAAGGGGGCAGTGCGGTGCTGATACTGCTGGATTTATCTGCAGCCTTTGACACCATGCCCCATGACCGGCTCTTGTGCAGGCAAGTGCAGTGTGGCATTGCCTCATTCCTGACTGAGCGTCAGCAGGAAATCTGGTCTCCGCCCTTTACGGCTGCCATTCCTCCAATTCAAGTGGGTGTCCCGCAGGGCGCTATTTTGAGGCCTACACTCTTTAATATTTATATGGCCCCACTTGCACGCCTGGCAGAGTCACACGGAGCGAAGATTATTTCTTACACCGACGATACTCAACTCCTGTTCACGTGTGACAAAGGGGCGAGCTTTCCTGGAATGGAGATAAACAAATGTTCAACGAAGGTCTTCTCTTGGATGCAACTTAACCAACTTAAGTGTAACCCAGACAAATCGGAAATTATTTTTTTGTGCTGCCCCCATGCGCTGACTGGAGTCTATAGTGGCCTTGTGATATGTCCCCTCCTTTGGCCCCAGTCAGCACGGTAAAAAACTTGGGAGTTAAGTTGGACAATAGTCTAGCGATGAAATCCCAAAAATAAGAATGGTAAAAAAAAGTTCTTCCTCTACTCTAGGTGGAATCCCATAATATCGTAGTGCAAGACCTTATTACACCTAGGTTGGACTGCATAAATATACTGTATCTTGGGCTGCCAGTATAGTTGATCAATCAGCTGCAGGTTGTCCAGAACGCCGCAGCCAGAGCTATTCTTATAGTAAACCCCAGAATGCGCATGTCGCCCCACTTGAAGGCACTGCACTGACTCCCGGTGAGAAAGAGGATCTAGTTTAAGGCCTTAGTGCTTGCTTTTCGAGCGTTCCATCTTACGGGTGCGATTTACCTAAGAAGTAGGATCCAACGCTATCAGCCTTAACAGGTCTTAAGGTCCTCTGGACAATCCCTTATCGTGATTCCCAAGATCACTCACTCCCGGATAGGAGGACGCTCGTTTCAGGTTCAAGCGGCTCGCCTGTGGAACGACTTGCCTCTACATCTCAGATTGACTTAGGACTTGTTGTTTTTTAGTAAACAACTTAAAAAATGGTTGTTCAAACAATAACACCATGGTTGGTGGGGCGAGGTTCTTCTGTTACAGTTTTGGAGATTAGCATCGGGACACTCTATGTGAGTATCAGTGCGCTTAATAAATACCCAATTTCATTTCATTTCATTACGCCTTCCACTGGTGGGGCTGATCAGTACCAGAACATGCTGCTAGCTACTTAAGTATGTTGGTGCCCTGATGGACTCCTCTGCCCTCACAGGGAGCTAACACCTGCTGTTGCCCTTTTATGGCAGTACCCATGTACAGTGATTGTTAAATCATCCCCACAGACCCACTTTACTACCAGCCCTGAAGGAGTGGCATTACTCTAGTAATGAATAATAAGTTCTCACGCTGGATGGACTTGAAAGTATAGCAGTTACTTTATGTAAACTCACTATACCAGGACCCAGACTCTAATATTCCTCTCCATCTTGGCAAAGGAATACATTTTAACCGAGTTGAAGCACCAAATATGCTCTGATTACGAGTTCCCCAGTTAATTCCTTCCTGCGAAGTGATTGCAATTATACATTTTGCATTATTGTTCGCACCGTATACCTAGTGAATAATAACCTCCCTTAAATTTTGGAAGGTCAAACCTGCTGGAATTTAATCCGTGAAAAAATCCTGGTAAGTTAATGAGCATGCAGATTCGGTGACATTATGCCTCAGGATGTGCATTTTATTCCCAATTTGTGATGGTTAGCTCAAAATAGGTTATAACTAATGAACACGATGCAGTCTGAAGACATCCTTGTCAGATTTTATCAGGTGCAATAATTATCCCAAACGACATTGGTGTACCTGCAGTCAGGTCCATAGACACTTTTAAAGAAATCTTTTTAATTAACAAACTTCAGCTTCTTTTCTTTATTGCATTTTGATTGAGATGCTCAAAAGGCGGGTTGGCCTTTCACCTGACTGCCCCATTACTACTTAGACCACAGATAATTCAGAGACTTCTCCTGTGTATTACGGATACCTCACAGTATGAAAACTATTTGGTTGAATACCATTATTAGAGGAAAATACAATGAGGGAGTCACTCTTGTCCAGAAACAATGTTCACAAGACGGATCTTAACAACATGCGCAGGAGGATACCTAACATTGTAAACAGATGCAGCACCAAAATTACATGTGCACAATCGGCTGAGTCAGCACAGTGGAGGTGCCAGCGAGTACAGATTTATGAGCAGGGCCACTGAAATTGTACAGCAAGGGAGGACCAAATTACAAAACTGGGCTAACTAAATTATGCAGCAAGAAAAGGTAAATTATGAGGCACAATGCTATAGCAATGATCCTGCTGGCAAAGCAGGACCTGTATACTAAAACAACAGGACGTCAGATTGTGCGGACAGGGTCTCTCTACAACCTCAGTATCTGTCAGCCCAAATCTTTGCTAGCTCACATTGCCCCACCTGAACTCCTAACCTACCCAGAGTAGCAGATGATGTTGGCAACCTCGAACATGACACTCTAGTCCCTGAGGGAACCGTGGAAGCAGATCCTACCCCTTTCATTGTTCACACACTCATGCATGTCTGTGGTAACACAAAAAAGACATGAAGAAAGTTTACAATACATTTATTCAAACTATCGTAGTCTATTATGTAGCAAATGTGCTGCAATCATTAGGCAGCTACAACTAAACAAAGTAATCAGCATTACTAACAGGATATAAAGGACAAACATCCCTACCATGGCAAATGATCCATCCTACAATCACTGTATGAGCACAGGGATTTATATGTGATATCTGGGAATGGGCTCAGACCCCATACCTGGAGTATGTAGCCAGGTGGTCTGCATTGTGAGTGTAAACTCAGTTATTCAGGGCTTCGTGTAAGGTACTGCTTTTGTTCCAGAACAGTACTCTTTGCCAGAATGCTCCTCAGTGAGACACAGCTCATATGATAAAAACTATTGCGTTGGAAGATGCTGTTGTGCGATAGTCTTTTGTCTAAACATTAGGAGCTGTTGCTGAATTAGCAGAGAAAACAGTATGCTATGTTTTTATGTATTCTGGCCAACCTTGTAAGATGTGCAGACCAAATCCCAAGAAGAGTCCCTGAACAACAAGCTACATGTACAGCATATTACCAGAACAATGTAGCGAAAATAAATGTATTATATGTGGCGATGCAGCACAGAGTCAGCCTAAGATGTGCAAAACGCTAACCTAAGTGAGAACCATCATCATCAAAATACTTTATTTCGGCATTTTGCCATAAAAGCATAAAGAAGACAACACATTTAGAACCATCAGATAACATATTGATAAAATATAAAAATGTTAAAAATTAAAAATAACAATAATTTAATCACAGACACTTGGCCTTCCTGCATCCAAGAGAACTTATACCATTGCCAGGTTACATAACCTAGATATTTACTCAGGTAAAGAGTCTCATCAGTCAGCCACTTGCCTTTTGCCTGGTTCTCAACATGTATAAAAGGTAACGAGACAAAATAAAAACTAGATACTGTTTGGTGTCTGATTTTAAGATTTGTAAAGCTACTGCAAACTTCCTTACCCCAAGAGTACGGCAAACCGGCACAAGCCATTTTCCCCTGCCAGTTTGATCAGCCGGACAGAGTAACAAGGCATGCCCTTCAGTTTCCTCTTTATCCCCACAAACAGGGCACATACACCCGGCCTGCCCTGAGAATACCACTTCATTTTACAGTGAAAGATGCTAGCAGTAGAACTATGCCTAAACTGCAGATATAACTTTCTAGCTTGTGGGGGTGCTCAATTTCATCGAGAAAGTGCTCAAAGACTTTATCATCCTTGAAAGAAAGAAAGAAATCCTTTATGGGTGCCTCGAAGGGCTTGTGCCTGTGCTTGTCTCGTGACATATTGCCTATACTCTTCCTTCAGAAGAGGTTTACTATATGTGGAGACTTCCGAAAGGTTGTTCCAAAAATAACCACACCCCATCTTAACCAGGGTGTATTTTAGATACTTGATCCAGGTCAATTTACCTGAACTCGTAAAGATTTCCTTGATCCCCTCACAATAAGACCAGAGCTCTGGTGTCGACCAAATACTTTTCCAGTGATAGTAGGCCATTATCCAACTACCTCAGCAATTGGCCTAAGACTCATATCGAATCTAAGAGGGAGCAGAGGCGTGCTGGTTGGGAGTCCCTTCAGCTGTCGTAAAAAGAATGGTTCTCCATCATCAAAAATGGTTCTCCTCATAAAAAATGATTCTCCAAGGGCGAAACAAAGTGGGCCCAAATGGGAAATCATAAACAATGCTGCACGTTTTGCAATAGTATCAACTCCATTATTTTGTTATTTTTACATGCAACCACTATCTGGGCAAAGATTTCACTTCATTTCTATCAGTTTGAGACCCAAATACAGACATAAGCAAAACAAAGGAGACCAGTCAACCTTTGCAAACGGATTTCCACTCCGTGGCAATACTTGTCCCTGTGCTTTATTAACACATTTTTTCGTTGAAACCTGCAGATTATGTAGCAGATGATGATTACGTGGCAAATGTGGCAAATCCATAATTAGGCAGAAAATGCAGGGGCTGCACAATTGCATAATTCTAGTGCCCCTGCTTATGAGGTAAAAGTATGTCTTCACAAATGAACTAAACCTGCGCTGTGCAGGTGAGAGCACACAAATACCATTGGTGAGACAAACTTGCCAAGTTTCACTCTACATAAATCCACAGATTTACCTAAAAACTCTGCGAGATTCCACAGAGTTCCACCAATGGGCGGAAAATATGTATGTTGCGCTGCTCGTGCTGCAATTTAGCACCGGTAGCACGAGAAGCGTTAAAAAAACCACACAAACATCAAGATGCGGTGCGCAAGAGCACGCACCCATTCAAGTTGATTTTGCTGCTTGATGAGACAATCTACTGCTTGGGAAGCAGATCTCTGACAATGACTGCCCCGCCTGCATTCGAAAATCATGCTATGGGATGGCAAATCTCACTTGCTTTTCTGGAGCCTGGCGGGGAAAAATTCCGCTACGTGGCAATTGGCAGAATTTGGCTGGAACACCACATTGCAAGAGTAAGAGAAATTGCCAAATTCCACCAATTCACCACTAACAAATAAAAGGGGCAACAGAGAGGCTACCGACAGATAGCTGTACAAAAGGGGGTGGTGATGGACGGAGCATCTGAATCAATCAAACACTCACACCCAGTCAAAAGATCTGGGTTTAATCCATCACCGTTCTTTAGCCCACTCTGCCACCCCAGTTCAGACATGGCTATATGCAAATCAGTCTGACCCTGTGCCTCATGGGAACAGTCCAGCCTGAACTGCCAAGCCATGTCTTCCCTGGACCGGAAACAAGCTTCCGAGGACCGGTTTCTTGCATTCCAGCCGTCTTCAGCCCGGCTTGCTTGAATCCAGTGGCAAAGTGAGCAAGGGACTCACGTCTGAGCATACCCTGCCACACTTATGGCGGCCAAAAGCGGTACAAAAGGGGGTGGTGATGGACGGAGCATCTGAATCAATCAAACACTCACACCCAGTCAAAAGATCTGGGTTTAATCCATCACCGTTCTTTAGCCCACTCTGCCAACCCAGTTCAGACATGGCTATATGCAAATCAGTCTGACCCTGTGCCTCATGGGAACAGTCCAGCCTGAACTGCCAAGCCATGTCTTCCCTGGGCCGGAAACAAGCTTCAGAGGACCGGTTTCTGGCATTCCAGCCGTCTTCAGCCCGGCTTGCTTGAATCCAGTGGCAAAGTGAGCAAGGGACTCACGTCTGAGCATACCCTGCCACACTTATGGCGGCCAAAAGCGGTACAAAAGGGGGTGGTGATGGACAGAGCATCTGAATCAATCAAACACTCACACCCAGTCAAAAGATCTGGGTTTAATCCATCACCGTTCTTTAGCCCACTCTGCCACCCCAGTTCAGACATGGCTATATGCAAATCAGTCTGACCCTGTGCCTCATGGAAACAGTCCAGCCTGAACTGCCAAGCCATGTCTTCCCTGGACCGGAAACAAGCTTCCGAGGACCGGATTCTGGCATTCCACCCGTCTTCAGCCCGGCTTGCTTGAATCCAGTGGCAAAGTGAGCAAGGGACTCACGTCTGAGCATACCCTGCCACACTTATGGCGGCCAAAAGCAGTACAAAAGGGGGTGGTGATAGACGGAGCATCTGAATTAATCAAACACTCACACCCAGTCAAAAGATCTGGGTTTAATCCATCACCGTTCTTTAGCCCACTCTGCCACCCCAGTTCAGACATGGCTATATGCAAATCAGTCTGACCCTGTGCCTCATGGGAACAGTCCAGCCTGAACTCCCAAGCCATGTCTTCCCTGGACCGGAAACAAGCTTCCGAGGACCGGTTTCTGGCATTGCAGCCGTCTTCAGCCCGGCTTGCTTGAATCCAGTGGCAAAGTGAGCAAGGGACTCACGTCTGAGCATACCCTGCCACACTTATGGCGGCCAAAAGCGGTACAAAAGGGGGTGGTGATGGACGGAGAATCTGAATCAATCAAACACTCACACCCAGTCAAAAGATCTGGGTTTAATCCATCACCGTTCTTTAGCCCACTCTGCCACCCCAGTTCAGACATGGCTATATGCAAATTTGTCTGACCCTGTGCCTCATGGGAACAGTCCAGCCTGAACTGCCAAGCCATGTCTTCCCTGGACCGGAAACAAGCTTCCGAGGACCGGTTTCTGGCATTCCAGCCGTCTTCAGCCCGGCTTGCTTGAATCCAGTGGCACAGTGAGCAAGGGACTCACGTCTGAGCATACCCTGCCACACTTATGGCGGCCAAAAGCGGTACAAAAGGGGGTGGTGATGGACGGAGCATCTGAATCAATCAAACACTCACACCCAGTCAAAAGATCTGGGTTTAATCCATCACCGTTCTTTAGCCCACTCTGCCACCCCAGTACAGACATGGCTATATGCAAATCAGTCTGACCCTGTGCCTCATGGGAACAGTCCAGCCTGAACTGCCAAGCCATGTCTTCCCTGGACCGGAGACAAGCTTCCGAGGACCGGTTTCTGGCATTCCAGCCGTCTTCAGCCCGGCTTGCTTGAATCCAGTGGCAAAGTGAGCAAGGGACTCACGTCTGAGCATACCCTGCCACACTTATGGCGGCCAAAAGCGGTACAAAAGGGGGTGGTGATGGACGGAGCATCTGAATCAATCAAACACTCACACCCAGTCAAAAGATCTGGGTTTAATCCATCACCGTTCTTTAGCCCACTCTGCCACCCCAGTTCAGAAATGGCTATATGCAAATCAGTCTGACCCTGTGCCTCATGGGAACAGTCCAGCCTGAACTGCCAAGCCATGTCTTCCCTGGACCGGAAACAAGCTTCCGAGGACCGGTTTCTGGCATTCCAGGCGTCTTCAGCCCGGCTTGCTTGAATCCAGTGGCAAAGTGAGCAAGGGACTCACATCTGAGCATACCCTGCCACACTTATGGCGGCCAAAAGCGGTACAAAAGGGGGTGGTGATGGACGGAGCATCTGAATCAATCAAACACTCACACCCAGTCAAAAGATCTGGGTTTAATCCATCACCGTTCTTTAGCCCACTCTGCCACCCCAGTTCAGACATGGCTATATGCAAATCAGTCTGACCCTGTGCCTCATGGGAACAGTCCAGCCTGAACTGCCAAGCCATGTCTTCCCTGGACCGGAAACAAGCTTCCGAGGACCGGTTTCTGGCATTCCAGCCGTCTTCAGCCCGGCTTGCTTGAATCCAGTGGCAAAGTGAGCAAGGGACTCACGTCTGAGCATACCCTGCCACACTTATGGCGGCCAAAAGCGGTACAAAAGGGGGTGGTGATGGACGGAGCATCTGAATCAATCAAACACTCACACCCAGTCAAAAGATCTGGGTTTAATCCATCACCGTTCTTCAGACCACTCTGCCACCCCAGTTCAGACATGGCTATATGCAAATCAGTCTGACCCTGTGCCTCATTGGAACAGTCCAGCCTGAACTGCCAAGCCATGTCTTCCCTGGACCGGAAACAAGCTTCCGAGGATCGGTTTCTGGCATTCCAGCCGTCTTCAGCCCGGCTTGCTTGAATCCAGTGGCAAAGTGAGCAAGGGACTCACGTCTGAGCATACCCTGCCACACTTATGGCGGCCAAAAGCGGTACAAAAGGGGGTGGCGATGGACGGAGCATCTGAATCAATCAAACACTCACACCCAGTCAAAAGATCTGGGTTTAATCCATCACCGTTCTTTAGCCCACTCTGCCACCCCAGTACAGACATGGCTATATGCAAATCAGTCTGACCCTGTGCCTCATGGGAACAGTCCAGCCTGAACTGCCAAGCCATGTCTTCCCTGGACCGGAAACAAGCTTCCGAGGACCGGTTTCTGGCATTCCAGCCGTCTTTAGCCCGGCTTGCTTGAATCCAGTGGCAAAGTGAGCAAGGGACTCACGTCTGAGCATACCCTGCCACACTTATGGCGGCCAAAAGCGGTACAAAAGGGGGTGGTGATGGACGGAGCATCTGAATCAATCAAACACTCACACCCAGTCAAAAGATCTGGGTTTAATCCATCACTGTTCTTTAGCCCACTCTGCCACCCCAGTACAGACATGGCTATATGCAAATCAGTCTGACCCTGTGCCTCATGGGAACAGTCCAGCCTGAACTGCCAAGCCATGTCTTCCCTGGACCGGAAACAAGCTTCCGAGGACCGGTTTCTGGCATTCCAGCCGTCTTCAGCCCGGCTTGCTTGAATCCAGTGGCAAAGTGAGCAAGGGACTCACGTCTGAGCATACCCTGCCACACTTATGGCGGCCAAAAGCGGTACAATAGGGGGTGGTGATGGACGGAGCATCTGAATCAATCAAACACTCACACCCAGTCAAAAGATCTGGGTTTAATCCATCACCGTTCTTTAGCCCACTCTGCCACCCCAGTTCAGACATGGCTATATGCATGGCTTGGCAGTGCGGGCTGGACTGTTCCCATGAGGCACAGGGTCAAACTGATTTGCATATAGCCATGTCTGAACTGGGGTGGCTGAGTGGGCTAAAGAACGGTGATGGATTAAACCCAGATCAGTTGACTGGGGGTGAGTGTTTGATTTGTTCAAACGCTCCGTCCATCATCCCCTTTTGTATCGCTTTGTTCGCCCTAAGTGTGGCAGGGTATGCTCAGACGTGAGTCCCTTGTTCACTTGGCTACTGGATTCAAGATAGCCTGGCTGATGAGGATTATGAATCCGAAACCGGTCCTAGGATGCTTGTTTCCGGTCCAGGGAAGACATGGCTTGGCAGTTCGGGCTGGACTGTTCCCATGAGGCACAGGGTCAGACTGATTTGCATATAGCCATGTCTGAACTGGGGTGGCTGAGTGAACTAAAGAATGGTGATGGATTAAACCCAGATCAGTTGACTGGGGGTGAGTTTTTGATTTGTTCAAACGCTCCGTCCATCATCCCCTTTTGTATCGCTTTGTTCGCCCTAAGTGTGGCAGGGTATGCTCAGATGTGAGTCACTTGTTCACTTGGCTACTGGATTCAAGATAGCCTGGCTGATGAGGATTATGAATCCGAAACCAGTCCCAGGATGCTTGTTTCCGGTCCAGGGAAGACATGGCTTGGCAGTTTGGGCTAGACTGTTCCCTTGAGTCACAGGGTCAGACTGATTTGCATATAGCCATGTCTGAACTGGGGTCGCTGAGTGAACTAAAGAATGGTGATGGATTAAACCCAGATCAGTTGACTGGGGGTGAGTGTTTGATTTGTTCAAACGCTCCGTCCATCATCCCCCTTTTGTATCACCGACAGATAGCTGCCAAGTAGTACCATGTATAGTATGCATATAAAGTGCAACTCTTCTCCCCATACTTTGCCCCCCTTTTGCCCCCTCAAAAGGCACCATACAAAGTGGCTGGTCTTCACTGCGTAGTCTTTATTAATTCTCACAGATAACGCCCTCTTTATTTGTTGAGGCATTCTCAACATTAGACCAACTTTATTAAAACACTCCAACACACATTGATAAACATAGGGTCGTGCAGTATTCGTTTGCACCACAGGTTACAATTGTATTTACAATTCAGTATCTCCAGATCCACCTTTGATGTGGGTTGTACCAGCAGGCCACAACCCATCTCCATTGCTTCCATTCCATTCCAGGTAACTACCCGTCATCTACTCCCTAGATGCGGCCACCTGGTACTGCTTTACGCCTTTCCTTGCGCCCCAGCTTACCCCAAATTGCTTCTTCCAAGCACCAGCATCTCCGGTAGGGCCGGAGAGTCCAGGACCATCAGCAGGACGGCCCCCTCTCCTGCCAGCCCGGAGCCCCATTGACTGCCCTCCTTGGTCCAGGATGAGCCAGTCCCCGGCAAAAAAGGAGTCCCCGACATTTTTCTTGGCCGGGACCCCGCCATCCCGCCAGTTCTACCTTTAACAACAGGGATGGGTGGGTGGGCAACTTCCTTCTAGCTGTGACCCGCGACGCCCGAGGCAAGAGGACAAAGAGGGCTTCTCCCTCGTGGTCAGTGTTCTTATCCCTTTTCTTGGGGAGGGGTCGCCTCCAAGCTCGTCCTACCTCCTCGCATTTCCTGCTAACCCCTCCCACTCCCCTTGACCACATGTCTACTGCTGGCCCAGCCTCTTTCTCGCCGCCTCTCGCCCGTAATGCCACTAAAGGCCCCCCTCCCCTAGGCGCAGGGGGGGGCTCTCAATGCACCACTTTTATTTGTGTAGCACTTTATACTACACTTTCAATGTTTCCGTAAATAGTGTAAGAGCTGTTACTATTGCTCAGTTTAATGGTACTAATCTATCTACCATGGAAATATGGAGAGCTGAGTTATCCTTACAACAATTTGAACTTGCGACCTACCGATTATAGCAGATATCAGCCATCAGCTGAGTCCTCATACAAGTACTTCTGGATTCCTAAAACCATTTTTGCTAAAGATAATCACTAAACTACATACTGCACACAACAAGCAGCCCTGGTCATGTAACTTATGTAATTAATCACTGGCCACAGCAGCGGCGATTAAACACAGGGAGTCTTGTAGAAATGGCCAGTACACAAACAAATTAAATCTTCTCTTTAGATTTGCTGCAGCTCTACTATCAGAGAACCAAGTCACGAACAACAGTAGCACTAAGATAAGCACTAGCTGCACGGTTTGTAATGTGGTGGTTTAGTGTCTAGCTAGAAAAGATTGGTTAGCCTCCCTCCCTTGAGTGTATTGTGGTCTTGTGGTCTTGTGGCGTGGTGTCATCTATTTTATGTACGGATGGGGTAGTGGTTTTACACACATAGAACAGAGTACTAGTTTTGGGGTTTAGGTTCCTCGGATGTCCTTGAATGTGTTAGGGTAGTACCATAGCGTTCAATATTGTGGTTAACTGTCCCTAACATAATAGGCGGAACAAATTGCAATACTTTTTTTTTGCGAAATATATGTACATTTCACACTATGCAAATTATGCAAAATATACGTGGATAGTATTTAGCGTGAAAACTGAACCGTGAACGCATACCTCAAGTACAAAAGTAATGTAAGACACCAGCAGGATACTTGAGCAAGCAAACAATCTCCCTTAGCCACAACAGGCATCAGTTTTACTATGCCAACAAAGTATTTTCTAATCAAAACTGTCTCCTCTAGGAAAAGGTTTCACAAACTAGTTTGACTATAAATTTAAAAATATTGTGTGAAATTGGTGTAATGCTAGGAGGCAGTGTGAATTTAGTTGGATATTGTCGATAGGATTTACTACAATGGAGGAATACTGTCTGTAGGATGAAGTGAAATGTGGTGGGTTAGTTGTCCGTAGAAACCGGTGCTGTAGGGTGAATTAGGTTAATTATGGTTCAGTACTAATTAGTGGTTTAGTGTCTTTAGAATGAAGAGCAATGTAGTTGCAATGGCGTCTGATCCTAAAATGTGTGCATTGTGGTAGATTAATTAAACTTGGGTACACTCAATGTATTGGGTTAGTTTTCCTACAATGCAATACGTTGTGGTGGTCTATAATCCTCTAGTGATATGTGTGTGTTTGCATTCTAGTCTGTTGAAGCCTAGAGTGTGGTGTAGTTATTTAGCAATCAGTTAAACAGCTAGTGTGCAATGCAGATGGATCTGTCAGTTTCCCAATAGTGCATTAAGGTGTGGTGGGTTTATAGGCCTGGGACTCAGTTCTGTGTGCTGGGCTAGTTCCCGAGGATGTAGGCAATTAACTCTTTAGGACTACACACAAAAGAATCCCAACAAAAACCAAAATACACAATGTAGCAACAGTGAAATCGATTACAACATATTTTATTTGGGGAACATTCGATTTATTACAGCGTTGGCACATGCACATAAAGATTCAAAACCAGGCAGAAACCCCCCGAAATGTTACCTTATGCACCCTTTGCATAGTCATTTCCATTTTTCCATATATATGTATATGCAAAGACGATGGAGTGGTGCACTACCAAAATGTTCAAGAATTAATGATGAAGCTCAATCAGTTCCTTCGTAGAAAAAAACCTTTATTCACATAAATCCAAGTGCATGAACGTAAAACAACAGCCAACGCGTTTCGTTCTTGGAAAGTATATGTATGTATGTATGCAAGTGTTTTTCTATCAGGTGAACTTAGCCAAAAGACAGTGTAGTGCTGTACAGGGCCAAAGGCAAAACTATTTTCAGCAAGTGACTAGAGGGAAAGCTGTGTTCTGAGGGTGGATGTCAACTGTTTGTTATGATATGGTGTTCATTAAAAAGGTGTTTCTTCAGCTCTCTACTAAATTGGAGCAGGGTTTGGTGGATCCTAATGGATACAGAGATGTAATTCCAGAAACTGGAAACATAACTGGAGAAGGCCTATTACCTTGTTGTTTATCTTTTGTTGTACTTTTTTGTCTCGAGTCTGATCACAGGATCTGTTGAGCTTGGCAGCCAGGTAGTCAAGGTGCAGGTCACAACAGCTTTGCAGATAATGCTGCCGCTTTAGAATGTATGGTTGGCTGGTGGAGCCAATGACGCCCTAACAAGCTCTAACAGGGTAGGGATGATGTGGTCCCAATTATTCCTGCCCTTGATGATGCATGCTGTGGTATGCAGGCTGCATTAAGATGAGCAATGTCGAGCATGGGAGGCCATCGAGTAAGGCTTTGCCACCATCCAGATGCAAGAGTAGGAGGGCGTGAAGCAAACTCTGAAGTCGCTTTATAGAAGGAATGGTTTCACATTCTTCAGCAGTGAACACAGTACCAGGCCATTCTGGTTTTCTTGGTGATGTATTTCTTGAGAATGACCTTGGTGTTCAGGTTGAATCTGAGTGACTTGATGGGTGTAAGTTGGGGTTCAATTCCATATAAGGTCAAGTCAATGAGGCAGGTTTGGACAAGTGCTTGCATTGCAGGTGTTAAGCTAGAAGCAGGAACTATGCTAGAGCTAAAAAGTCAATTAGACGAGAAGGTGAATTTAGAAATTAAACACAGCCCGCATCATGTATGTTTGTGTGTTAAACTGATCTCACATAGAGAAGGTCCAATTCACAAAACCTTTTCTTTGATTCCATGAGTAATTGTGTCTTGCTCCTGTCCTCGAAGTGAGCAACACCTGAATACATAACCCAGATTTGTAAAGTTTTTTCAGTTAATAGTTTCCAGAAGTAAAGCATGCTCATTCACAGTTCCTGTGAGTAAGCATATCTTACTCCTGGAAATTCATGTATAACCCACATGTAGGATATTGGGCTACTGGTTGTGGGGGGATGAAACCATACTCAGGCAGCAACCACAATTCTCATCAGGATGAAACACAAGCAAACCCCAAATTAACCTGTGCTTAACCCTTTAGTAGCTTGGCACAAAGGCAGTCAAGGTTAAATTAGAGGTGATGTGTAAAGTATCTATGCAGCACTTCAAACAGTAAAAAAGTGAACACACAACATAAAGAAAATCCCATACCATTTGGAAAAATAGAGTAAAATGTAATAAACTATTTCAGACCACAACAACAAAAATACAATCAGTAGAACCAGACTTATGCAATGTTTAAGGTTTAGCTAAAGATAGGGCTTAAAAGCTCTAAGCGCAAACTGTGGTTATCTGGTCGCGCTGGACTGGGACTCAGTCACAACTTCTGGCCAAACATGATGGAGAATGGGCCAGTTGCAGGGACCAAATTGGTACCTTAAATTCTGGATGTGGAGCAGTGTAAGGTCTTGCGTCAAAGATGCATCACGCAGCAGCTGTTCCGAGGAGGTGCTGGACTGCCATGTGATGTCCTGCATTGATATGCGTCGTGCAACGGCAGTACCAATGTGCTGCGTTGACAATGCTTTGCATAGCGGCAAATCTGAGGAGCTGTGGGGGTCTTCAATGTGAGGTCCTGCGACAAGATGAGTTATGCAGTGGTGGTTCTGTGGAGCTATGGGCTGCGATGCGAGGTCTTGCATTCAGATGTGTCGCCTAGCAGCAGTTCAGAGGAGCTGCAGGGCTGTGATGCGAGGTCCTGCATTGAGGAGCACCATGCAACTGCAGTACTAATGAAATGTGGGGCTGCAAAGCAAGGTCCAGCGTCGAGTTGCCTTGTGTGGTGGTGGTTTTGAAGAGCTGCTGGGCTATGTGCTGCACTATGTTGGTTCTGTTAGGACCACAGCTGGAATGGCAAAGCACCCAATGATGACGCATGCCACAAAGGGGTTACCTTGGTGGGTGAGGGTTACACCATAAAAAGCGTTTTGTTTTTCCTAAAGAGAGGATTAGCCCACACGTTCGAGTAGTGCTCTCGTGTTTTGTTGTGCTTTCATGGGTAAGGAGGATGAGCCCTCATCTGTAATACCTCCTATATCCCCCCTATTTTTGGTATAACATTTTTAATACACTGCACCCTGCCCTATGGGTGGCTCAGGGCCTACTCTAGGGGTGACTTATATATATATACACACAAAGTGAGGTTCATGCCTAGAAACGTTTTTTTTTTTTGCTAGGTTGAAATGGCACATACAGGCTGAAACCACAAGCCTGAGACACGCTGAAAGGGTTGCTTAAGTGGGTGGCACAATAAGTGCTGCTGGTCCACTAATAGAATTTAATTTACAGGCCCTAGGGACATTATTACAACTTTACTAGGGGCTTACAAGTAAATTAAATGTGCCAATTGGATGCCAGCACATTCCACCATGCTTAAAGGAGAGAGCACAAGACCTTAGCAATGGTTAGCAGTGGAAGAGTGTGCAGTCCTGAAAGCCAACAAAACTGGGATCAGAGAACAGGAGGGTGAAGGCAAACAGTTTGGGGATGACCCTGCCGAGAGGGCCAAGTTCAACAACACAGCTAAATCTGAAGTAGTACACACTCTACACATGGAGTGAAACTAACCTACTTGTAGGAAAGGATTGTGTGTAAGGCCCAGAATGTTTCTAATAAGATGATGGTATATATTTAGTCTGGAGACGGTCAACATCAGTGTATGCTATGCTCAGACCAGACACATGGCAACGTTCAAATAAATACAGAACACGCCCCAGTGTTATTTCTTCACAAAGATTTGTCTATGAGGTAGTGTGACATAAGTGTGACTTACATGCGATTTTGTAGAAGAAAGTCAATCCGACTCGTGGGAAAAAAGCTTTGTGAATCAGGCACAATGTCCTTAAGATCTCAATATGTGTTAAGCGCTCAATGACATATAATCTGTGCAGTATTACACACGCGGAAAAGCCAAAGGTTACGTTTTTTATAAGAGTGCCTCTAAACAGATCCACACAATGCCATTACGAACAGTTTCATGAAAAAGACCCAAAGTACAAACATACCTGTGAACGTCTCCGGGAGAAGCATGATGAATACCGTGATCAAATGCAGCCCCTTCATTCTCCTCAGGCAAGTAAAGCTCTCCTCCTCAAACTAAAAAAGCTCAGACGAGGCTTCTAGGCCATGGTTAAATCGTGGAGTTAATTGGTGCGAAAGGTTTAAAAACGCTGCAGACCACAACAAACGCGACTTACTTAAGAACTGTTTCGCCAGTGCGGGTATTGCGACACGGAGCTGGAGTGCCCTCTTTGTCATGCCCTCTACATGCGTTTGTTCCACGAAAGGGAAATGACTATTTTCTTGAGCACTAACGGTAAGTGACTAACGCAAGGGAAGGCGATAGTACCAATTCCACTGTTTTACTTTTCACAGACCACAGCTTTTCATAGAGCACACTCTGTATCGAAACAGGTCTTCTTTTTTCCTCCTTCTCATTAAAACACTCCTTGACAAAGTCAGACGTTCTGGCATTGGCATAAGGTCAAGTTTTTTTCCAAGCCAGACACACACACACACAGGTAGCAGAGGAGAAAATCTCCACAACACAAGGCACATGTACAGGAGGGTGGCAGCGGCAGCAGTGCACAGTTCCCTCACAGACAGACGTAAGACACGCACAGGTGTACACCCTCACTGGAAATGGTTATTTCTTTGGCTAAAATAAGATATATATAAAGCTTTGAGCAGAATGCTAACTTGACGTTAAGTCAAAACTGCTGTGATTAGGAGCAAAGGGAAACGGACTGGGAGGGTGATGACGTGCAGTTGGGGGTGTGAGCAGCAGTGGTTGGCAGAGTTAATGGGAATAGCAAGGGACAGGGTTAGGTGAGAGAGAGGAAGGGGCTTGAAGAGACAGAGATAGCAGTTTTGGAATGGGGAGAGTGGGAGATGTTCGAAGAGAAAGTGATGGGCAGCATGGAGAAAGAAGGAAAAGTAGTGGGGCTTGGGCTCCATCCATCTATTCATTCTGCTGGTGCCGCACTCCCCACTACCTGTTTTTAAATATAAAACACAGCTTGTTGGGAAGCCTAACTTCTTACTAGCGTCTAGTACA
The DNA here is from genome assembly GCF_964261635.1 of Lissotriton helveticus. Taxonomy (NCBI): domain Eukaryota; kingdom Metazoa; phylum Chordata; class Amphibia; order Caudata; family Salamandridae; genus Lissotriton; species Lissotriton helveticus. Next base: position 1,137,555,747 of record NC_136069.1, read on the forward strand.
AAATAGCAAGCAGTACAGCAAAAGATCAGAGACAATTGTCATTTCAGCTGACAAGGGATCTCACTTCAAAGGGTCAGTTGGAGCATGAAGCTGCAATTTATAGACAATCTAAGCAATATATATATATATATATATATATATATATATATATATATATATATATATATATATATATTTTCCTCACCAAGTTGATCCCGTTACCAAAGGCACTCCTTTAAACAGCCAGTGCGAGTTCCAGGGACGGGCTTTCCCTGATGTTTTAATTCTCCACCAAAAAAGCAATTATACTCGCACTCCACCAGGAATTTGATAGCAGGTTTATTTATGTGCCATTACAGCACACAGCTTTACCTACGCGTTTCGATCTATACGATCTTGATCACGGTTAGAAACATTTGTCCTTTGTTTGTTTCTGTCTTTATACCAGTGAATCACAATCGCCCTATTATGAAGCATTGTGGTACTGGTAGTTACTTTACAATTCATGCATTAATTGTTTTCAAAGACGTGGCGTATTTTGTTTGCATATTTCCAAATATAAAATATACAATATTCTCTGGTATTAATATCAACATGTGTGTCTCATTCTTTTGATACAATACAGTCTCAAAAAATCGCAGGGCAATTATAGTGCATAATCTCTAAGTGAGTCTGAATTATACACATTTTTTACCTGCAATAATGAATCAATTATATTTAGTGCATATAATTTTACACATTACATTCTTTGTTATGATATTTTACAAAGAGCATGAATATATCTCGGGACTCAGTGCCCTATTTTCATAAAAGGCTGCATTGTTAACTGTTGAATGATCTTCCAAACACCAGATTTTTGTTTTTTTGTTTTAGCTTCTTAGAGGTGCACATAAAGTTCTTCGTCCCCATTTAATCCCCAAGGGTTTTTTGTTTTAAATCGAATGATCAGCCTCGATTCCAGGCGACGTAAAGTCATCAGTCTATTGCCCCCTCTCTCCTTTATTGGCACTGTTACCAAGCCACTGTATGTAATGTCCTTCCATGTCTTTTTTTCTTTTTCATGGGTTAGCATATGTTTTGCCATTGCATAGCTTTGGTCGTGATTCTCTATTGCACGGATGTGCTCCAGTATCCTTTTATGTAGAGGGCAGATGGTACTTCCGATGTATCTTTGGCCACAGAAACATTGTAACAAATATACCACATGTGTGGTTTTACAGGTGATTGTGCTTTCCACCTTGAAGATTTTTCCATTTGGGTCTTTTATTTTGGTAAGATTTCGTCCCAGTTGACAGGCCTTACATTGGCGGCATTTTGTAAAGCCATTCCGTCTTCCATCTAACCAATTTTTTTATTTTTTATTTTCTTCAAAGTGGCTATTGACCAATTTATCCGATAAGGACAGAGCTTTCCTAAATGTCATCTGTGGAAAGTTTCCAAGCTGTTTTCCTATATCAGGATCCTTTTGTAGCACATGCCAAAATTTTTGTAATGTTTTCCGTATTTTGTGGCTTTCTTTTGTATACGTTAATATCATTCTGATCGGTTCCTTGGTAGTTGATTCGTTCTCTTTTTCTTTTTCTTTTTTCGGAATCAGTGTTTCAAGTCTACTTTTCTCTCTCGCTCTCTTTTCACCTTGTTCAATGTCATGTTGTTTGTATCCCCTTTTTCTGAATCTGGCGGCAGATTTTTTTACAAGAAAAAAAAAAAGATTTGGGGGCCTTGTAGAAACACCCTGACCCCCTAGGGCTGCTCAGGTGGTCCCACTAGGATATTAATATATTTAAACGTTATCCGCTAATAGAATTAGCATTTAAAAAACCTTTGAAATTCACTGAAAAAAACCATAGGTTTCAGGCCTTATATAGTTAGCAATTAACATTTAAAAAACCTTTGAAATTCACTGAAAAAACCATAGGTTTCAGGCCTTATATAGTTAGGAATTAGCATTTAAAAAAACCTTTCAAATTCACTGATAAAACCATAGGTTTCAGGCCTTATATAGTTAGGAATTAGCATTTAAAAAACCTTTGAAATTCACTGAAAAAACCATAGGTTTCAGGCCTTATATAGTTAGGAATTAGCATTTAAAAAAACCTTTGAAATTCACTGAAAAAAACATAGGTTTTAGGCCTTATATAATTAGGAATTAGCATTTAAAAAAACCTTTGAAATTCACTGAAAAAACCATAGGTTTCAGGAGTTATATAGTTAGGAATTAGCTTTTACAAAACCTTTGAAATTCACTCAAAAAACTATAAGTTTTAGTGGTGTTATAGTTAGCTGGACATTTTACTCATACAAAACCATTGAAATTGCTCCTATATAGTTAGTTGTACTAAGTATATATCGCGCACCCGCAATCCACTGCTGATGATGTCACATATTAGATCATTCATGACATGGTCAGTGACATCACTGATGACATCTCAAATGACATCACTGATGTCACTGAGAGTCCTGCCTATTTTCCTTATATCATACCCTAAAGGTGTCAGCACATGTTGACTTCCTAAGAAGTACTCACGTTAAATGGGTCAGATAGCTTAAGGCTATGGAGCTCGGTCCAAGATGCTCCTTCTCCTCCGAAAAATGCAGAAGTCCTCTTACTCTGTTCGTGCGCATCATACACAAAGACAAAGTTCAGCTCCCCCCAAATGCGTCACATGATGAACTGTTTCACTTGTAATACTTTTTCAGTAGATTTCCATAGAAGCTTTAATTAAGTTCTTCTTGTCTTCCAGTGGCCTTGAATTTCAGATAGGCCAGACACAGAGAGCATCCTCCCTTCTTGCCTTTCAGTCTTCTTCAAAGACACCGGGTATCTCGTTAAATCTAAGAATAACGAGGTTGAATTCCTGCACCTACAGTAGGATGGGAACGTACTGTCTTCGAACACAAAAAGGATTCATTTAATTATTTATTGAGCAACCAAGGATTCGAAACAAACAACAACCTGCAGTTCTGGGCCTACAGTGCAGGCAACTTAAACAATACACTGTTACATTATGTGGGTATAATGTCATCCTGAACATTATGCATACAGGATTGATGGACTTTCATAGCACATACAATTTCCTACTTAGTCATGCACACTACATTACAAATGCTCATGTGACTTAAATAAATGATTAGCGTCATAACATCAACATTCTATTCTCTCATAATTTTCTCCTTGTAGAAAAGACCAACCTAAACAGAAGTTGTAGCTTGCCGTCCCTGTCCAAACCTTGCTAACCCTTTCAGGTGCAGATAAAGACTGTCCTGCAGTTGTTCTAACTGCTGCTCTCATTATTGTGGGGAGTGAGACTGTCATATCGTCTAGTTTGATATGCCTCTACCCAGCGTGAAAAGATACACACCACCACCAAAACATCTCTCAGCCTGTTGCACCTCAGCGTCTCAATAAAATCTAATTGTATTCTATTAAAAGGACCTCATAATCTGCCAATGTGCCTCACCGCAACCACAGTTCTCTTTCCAACATTCATTTGATGACATGTGACACACCTTAGACAGACTGCTTCAGCATATATACGCAATCGTGGTTTGAACCAAGTTTGCCTAAACACTCTTACCAAGTCGTCTCTTACAAGATGAACTGCTCTGTTAATCTGCCTTGCAATTGGGCTCAGAAAACAGTTAGGTAACACTGCCCTTTCATCTGTCGATACCCAAATGCCATCTTCTCTCTTTTCACAGCCTGCTCTAACCCATGATGCAACTTCCTCCTCTGAGACCTCATCCTGCAGCCTCTTCACCTCATCCCAAGTATCGGCTACAGCTAACATCATGCTGAGCTCAGTCTCTTCTGTGCTCTCTCCTACATATTCTCCATTGAAAACTCAAACATATATTGCACAAAAACGAGCTACTTCATCAGCATAACTGTTTCCTTTGGTGACAAAATCTCCCTTCCCATGGGCTGGACATTTGATTACAGTGATTTCTTAAGGTTTCTGTAAAGCCTTCAATAATTGACGTACATATTCTCCGTTATGGATAGGGGATCCTGGGGACGTTAAAAATCCCCTCTGAGTCCAAAATCATGAACTACTCCAAACCCATATTGGCTGTCCGTATAGATAGTCACTCGGACTCCATCCGCGATGGTTCAGGCACGTATCAGAGCAATAATCTCAGCCTCCTGAGCAGTGTATACTCTTTTCAAACAGGCCGCATCAACCACTCCCAAGATGATATACACAGCAAAAGCTGAGCTCAAACACCCTTTATTGTCTCTTAAGCATGAACCGTCAACAAAAAGGATCAAATCAGATTCAGTCAATGGTTTATCCACAATGTCAGGTCTGGGTTTGGTAGATAGCTCAGTAACATCCAGACAGTCATGCTCTTCACAATCTTCTCCTTCCTCTTGCGGAAGAGGTAACAATGTCGCAGGATTCAAGGTAGTACAGTGTTTCAGAGTCACATTTTCCGAAGCCAATATGACTTGCTCATACAGTGTAAGTGTTATTTGTTAAATACGGTGTCTTTGTTCTTGTCATTAACAGTTCTACTGAATGCGGCCCATAAACAATAAGGGGATGATCCATCACTATGCTTTCACATATCTCAATGCTGTCACCTGTTGCAGCAACGGATTTGAGACATCCGGGCAACGCAGAAGCTACTGGATCTAATGAAGCGGAAAAATAAGCCACTGGTCTACGGGCACCTCCATATGTCTGTACAAGGACCGCTACTGCACATCCTTCCCTCTCACTGCAGAAGAGCAAAAACGCTTTGTTGTAATCTGGCATTCCCAGAGCAGGAGCGCGACAGAGGCTCTTTCTCAGCTCATGGAAGGCTCTCAAGCAGTCATTATCCCATGGTACCGGATCACTAATGTCTTGTTTTGAGCCAACATCAAGAGTGGCTTTGCTTGCAAAGAAAAATTTGGGATCCACTGTCAACAATAGCCAACCATTCCCAAAAACATGCAGACTTCTTTCTGTGATTTCGGAGTTGCCATTTGCAGAATCGTCTGCAAATGCGATCTGGTGACACCCTTCATTTTCCCTTCTCAATCCGATGACCTGAATACTGCATTTCTGTTTGACAATACTGAAGCTTGTTTGGGGACTCCTTGTGTCCCTACTCTACCAAATGATTCAACAAAGGCACTGTGTTGATCCTGCAGGCAACCTCAGTCTCTGAAGCGACCAAAAGGTCGTCGATATACTGAGCCAGGACTGAGCTATGGGGTATCACCAGCCATTCAAGATTCTTTTTCAAACACTGGCTAAAGATAGAGGTACTTTCTGTATTCCCTTGAGAGATCCAACTCCATGTTAACGTACGGTCGTCCATCTAAATGCAAAAATAAATTGGCTATCTTCGTGCAATGGTATCGAGAAAAAGGCCTGACAGAGATCTATGACTTTAAACCATTCTGCCTCACATGGTATCTGAAATAATATAACAGATGGATTTGGTACCGCAGGACAACATGGGATCACGATTTCAGTGCCCCCGCGCAAATCCTGCACTATTCTGTACTTGCCAATGGGCCTCTGCAACCCCATAATATGTGAGTTCCAGGGACTTCCTCTTATCTCCTTCAGAATGCCTTATGTAATCATAGACTCGCTTACAGGTCTTGTTCCAGCCACAGTTTCTGGAGTCAATTTATACTGGGGAATTCAGCATTCGTTTTGACCTGTATCTTAACAGGTTCAACCCCTTGAATCAATCCTATTTTCTCACCTGTGAAATCCTACACTTTCGGAGAGACCGAATCTCTCAAGTCATGTGGTAAGTCCTCTATTGTAAGAACCACAAACAGCTCTGCCCACAAGCTCATATTGGCCATCTAAAAATCGTCATCATAGGTTTGCAACTCCACACCCTTCGGAGTGCAAGATATAGGGCAATTTAGCTTACACAGGCGATCTCGTCCGAATAGACAGACGGAGCTTGAATCGCATACCACAAATTGATGTTTGTCTTGGAACGGTCCTATTCTCACAGGTAACTCGTTTGTCAATGGGTTAATCATTCTCAAATTAGTTACTCCCACCACTTGAATCGAATGACTTAAAAGGGATACATTTTGGACCAATTCTGTTTCTACTGTGGAGCGTGCAGCCCCGGTATCTAACAAAAAAGTAATAGGCTGTCCATTCACCTTTGCATCTACAAATGGTCCACTTTGATCCACTTCTAGAGCAGCACCCAAAGTGCACTCTCCCTGGAGCCCCCTCTGATACTCATGAGGACCTTGAATTTGATCTAATCTGTCTTGTATTTCAAAATAAGGCATTTGTTGATACACATGATTACTTGTGGGTATTCTCGGAGGTTGAGGAATCTGCATTTGTGACTCACAACCTCCCCCATACACAGACCTTGGTCTTGATACAGTGTTCAAACCTTCTGTCATCTGTCCCTCTCCCTCATATTGCATTTGATTTGCTGGATTCAATCAACACTTGCGCTTCCAATGCCCGATTTTGTGACAATAATGGCAGGCTGTGACCATCTTTTGATTTGCCACCCAATCATCTCCCATAACGGCATCCATACCCCTTCCTCTGCCCTGTCCAGGTTGAGGTACAGTCTGTTGATTCATTCCTCTACCACTTCTTCACTCTCGACCCATCGCTCCTCCAACCCCTTGCACCAAATTAGGCCTTTCAGCATTCCTCAACTGTACCAAGATTAGCTTCTCTTTTGTTTTCTTTTGTGCTGCCTCTACCTGTTCACTGCAATATTTTGCATAACGCAAGATTTTGTCTACAGATTTGTTCTGCCAACATATCAAGTAGTGCTGTATCATCAGACTGATATCAGATATCAATCCTAACACAAACTTAAAAATAAACTGTTCCATATCTTTTGGCTCAAAGCTATCCAGTCCACTATGTTGTTTGAAGGCCACCAAATGTCTCTCATATATATATATATTCACTGAAAAAACCATAGGTTATAGACCATATATAGTTAGGAATTAGCATTTAAAAAACCTTTTTTTACTCACACAAAACCATTGAAATTCCATATATAGTTAGTTGTACTAACTATATATCGCGCACCCGCAATCCACTGCTGATCATGTCACATATTACATCATTCATGACATGGTCAGTGACATCACTGATGACATCACTGATGACATCTCAAATGACATCACTGATGACAACATCCAGTGACTGTATGTTTCTGTAAAGTTAAAATATGTCTTACATATTGAAGAATGAGTGGATGTATAAGTGTCTTGATAAAGGATTTAGTAGGTGCATGACTGACTGTATGAGTGAGTGATTAAATGTGTGTCACTGAGTGCATGGGTTAGTGACTAAACTGTCTTAATTTGTGCATCATTATGTCTGTTGTTCTGTAAACTGCTGCATGTGTTGATCAATAGCTATATGAGTAACTATATGGGTTATTGATTGGTTGCCCAAGTATTTGTATGGGAGACTAAGTGTGTGTGTGGGTGGCTGGGAGGTGTATGACTCTGTGCATAGATGTGTGAGCAGTTGATTCACTAGATGTATGGGTTCAAAAGTGCATGTGGAAACAGCTGTATGGGCCGTTGACTGTGTGCATGAGTGCATTGGTGAGTGAATGGATATCTCAGTGCTACATGTCAAAGTAAGTACATATGTAAAACACAGTACATGTGAGAGTTGACATATATAAATAACTGTGCATAAGAGCCAGTGAATGTGTGAGTGGCTGTATGGATCATTGTGAACTTGTATCAGGGATTGTATAAGAGAGTAAATATGTGTTAGTATATGTTTGAATAAGTAAGGTGTGTATAACTGTATAGTTGAGGAAATAGAGGTGTGATTGATTCTTTGCATGACTGACTAGGTGTGTGAGTAACTCCATGGATGTTCCTCTTGAATATGTAATTTTGAAGAACCTCATACAGACAAATATTGTCGAGGTGACTGCTTCTATTTGGATAATATGTATCCAACATGTTGGTCTTCAAAATGTCGGTACTGTTTGGCTCCTTTTCCGCCAAATACTCAATTTCCCGCACAGGTTTCAGAACTCGATTACGCGTTGCACCAAGACCAAGACTCGCCCAAATGATACTCCTGGACTTGGCATAGAGACTTGCTGAAGACAACCGGTCAGAGCATTCGTAAGCTCCGATTTCTCGATGCGACAACATCTTCAGACTGAAACTGTACAACTTCTTGCTGAGGCTCTTTTCATGGGAAATGTCCTCCCACATATCCTTCAATTCTGTCTTCTCTTTTTTGGTGATGTAAGACGTCACATACCGAGCCACAGCCATACAGTTATCAGCCACAAACTGTATATCCATGTTAGCATTCCACATGGACAAAATCACCGGGTTGTAGTCGTTGATGTACTTGGACTCTTCGTTCCTCTTCAAATTGTATGTGTTTTTAGGTGATTTCTTCATGACATTATGTCGCAGCGAAGACATCAAACTGTTTACTCTTCCTTTAGAAATCACCGGTCGTGGAAAGCCGAAACGACATTTGGTGTAGAACTTGTCCTTGTTTCGGAATTTACGACGGCAATACTTTCCACATCGATGGCTTTGGAAACGCAGAACTTTTTCTCTTAGGCTTTTCTTCTCCTTTGCGTTTGGAACAGCACACGTAGAATACTGTTGGATGAAACTCATCACTGAGTCTTCTGGATCCGTTCCAAATTTAGGTGCATCCTTGATCCACATCAACATATGTATATGAGGAGCACCTCTTGCTTGGTACTCCTTTCTCCAGAAGAAATCACACACCTCTCCAAGAGGTGGATTCTTCTTATTCATGATGAAAGACATCATAGCTTCAAATCTATGATTGAAGTACCTACATACATTGACTGGATCCAAAGAGCACAGTTCTCCGGGTGTCTTGAATTCGATGTTATCTACGTTAGCATTTGCCTCTCGTAGAAATTCAAGTAAGTCTTCCCAGCCATACTCGGCACAGCTCAGAGTGAGGAACCATGTGGGAGTACCTAAGTTCCTCAGCATACATTTTAAATCACCATGACGACGGTACCAGTACTCATTAGTACCACGCTGACACGCCATGAGATTAATCAGGTGAGAATCCAAAATACTGTCTTGGACATTTACTTTATCCATAAAGTCACTTGCCGAGATGTTTTGCATGTGTATACCACTTTTCAAGATGTGGTTCACTGCATATGACAGTCCAGACAGATCGCTTTCAAACAGGAGATGAAACAAATAAGGAATGCATTGTCGAAACCTAGCATCTCCTGCATACAATCGCAAAGTCCGGTATTCAGAAGCAGGAATTTGATGAGGTCGCTCATCATATCTTCCTCCCTGACCTGTTGGAAAAAGCTGTGGGAAACACCGAGCTTCCAAACTTTCCTCCCAAACACTAATGGGACTCCCTTTGGCTTGTTTCATTTGAAACAACTCAATAGCATTCCCCATGACTTCCTTGGAATGCAAAGGATGAACACTATAATGTTCATATATTTCTTCACTAGTAGAGGGTTCTACTTTCTCAATTTGACCAGCACACAAATCGCTATCCTCTTCCTCACTTACTTCCTCTTCTGCAACATATACATTCTTATAGTATTTATTATTTTTTTTCAAATACAATGTTGCCTTTTTAACTTTCCTAACATCTACTAAATCTTGCCATATTTTCTTATTCTTTGTCGGAACCCCATTAACTAAGATAACCAGAGGTTCCTCTTCCACTTTTTCTACTCCAATTGTGTTAATGTTTTTCTTCAAATCTAGAGGCAAATGAACAACTCTTCCCTTTAATCCTCTCTGTAAATCTGATGGAGGCAATTTCCCTGTCTTTGGCTCCATTCTTACAATAGCCTGAAAGGGATGGATACTTTGAATCAAAATAGATTCATAAGTATTTAAATCCTTCAATTCAGAAGGAATCTCAACCAATTCCAGATTATTATGAACTGCTCTAGCACGCATCTGGTTTTGATTTAATTTGCAACAACAATAAGTACACACACGTTGATCCAATCCCAAATCAAAACAATTTTCTACCATCAAGTATGTTGCAAAATCCTTCCATTCACTATTATTTTCCTTTCACTTTTTGCATATAAATCCACTAACTTAGTCTGATTCTTATAATAAGTGCGTCGACAACACACACAAGTGAAATTTGGCCTCTCACTTGATTTGACCTGAAATGTGACAATTTCCCTCTGGAAATTATCTGTACTGGAAACCTGTAAACTATCTTCCACATTACCCGCTTCTTCTTGGTCAATTTCAACATTCTCCTCTTTACTTCCAAAGTAACAAAACTCAATTTCTTCACATATATTCTTCACATCTATTTCAGAACCATGCAAAAGAGCAGCGCATAATTGTTTAAGCATAATTGCTGGACTCTTAGCATAATACAACATTCTAACTAATTTCCTCACTTTATTATGATGCACTGCTAGCATTCTGAAATGATGAAAAACACTCTGGCATACTCTCCTGGAAAGACAAGCCAGTAAATGACCATGCAAACCTGTCACTTCTCTCACTCTGCAAGGATCTAATTCTTGCAACAACCTTATTTTCTGCTTCAAACTTTTCTTATTAAATGACCGTACAAAATCACAAAGCAAATTGATGGAATCCTGTCGCACACTACAAATACTACTACACTTCCAGGTGTACACAGGACCCTTAGCACTTCTTCCTAAAACCTCATTACCTAACACCTCTTCTGCCTCTGTTGTCACAAGTTTTTCTTTTTCAACTGGACAACCATCTTTCACTTCATAAGCACGACCACTGGTGTCAACTGCATGCACCAAATCATTATCCTGGAAATAACTCTCCTCATTAAAAAATGCCTCACAGCTTGAACTATGCATCCATTCTCCAGAAAAAACTTCACAAAAATTACTACGATTAACTATTCTCTTCCATCTACTATTTCTTTTGAAATCATAAATTGCCTTGTTTAGCTTCCTAATTCTATTGATTATCAAAATAAATAACTTTCGTTTAATTTCAAATGCCTGATCAATAACTTTCTCAACTTTTTTTTTCTCTTATAAAAAACTACTTTCTGTTGACCTTTCTTAATATTTTTTAACAAATTGCCAATTATCCTGTTGCGGAACATTCGTTTACGAATGTCCCTAAACTGTTGTTTCCTTCTACTATCATGCACAGAGTTATCTCTTGCTCTAGCAGTAACATTTTTGATTGGCCTTTCCTTTCCATTTGAATTGGTTCTCTTTTTATGGACTGAAACATTTTCTGTAGTAATATTTTTTTTACTACACATATTTCTTATGAATGTTTTTGTACTCTTACCCGGTGCTTTCTTCGTGACTTGACAAATCTTTTTGTTAGAGGACTGCTGCTTCTTTTGATTCACCTGCTGTCTTTGACGTTTTGCAGCCTTTCTCTCTCTTTCTTTCGTTGGCATGGTGAAATGTTGAAATGATCTGCAGTTGAATCTGTGGTAAAATATATTAAAAAATGTTATTAACCACTATTACCAAACAGTAAATCAATAACAGTGATCAAAAACTTAACACACTACTTGACATTTTAAATAGAAGATTTTTTAGTCCTTGGCAAATTTACAATACAGAAATAGCAGAAAAGAAATGGAATTTATGTTCATGTTACCTGTGCTATTTTATATGTGAATCTGATCTAATTTTATGAGCATATTTTAATATTTTATTGAAGACACTACACATAACCTGTTTTTGAAGGTGTCTTTATTTTTAAATTAAACGGTTTACACTTTTACTTTTTATTTATTATAAATTTTAAAAATAAATGTCTATAATTCCATAGGCTCAAGCAGGTCAGCTTCCCACCCTATGTCATATAATTCGGACAAATCTGCATCCTCATCACGCTCTTCTTCATCCTCAGGATTTAAATCATCCAAGGGATCAACATCCACTGATGTTTCAATTACAAGTTCAATGATGAGGTCAAAATCAACTGATTGCAGATTGTCGCTCATGTTGATGTTGTCTTTATCTTTAAAGAAAGATAACAACAATGAGATGTTGCAGAGTAAGAGACAAATCTCAGAGATTATAATAGTAAAATTGTTTAACAAGAGTAACATTTTGCAGCTATTATTTAGCCATGTCCAGCGATGCTGAGCAGGTGAAGCCTATGTCTAATTTTTCAGTGAACAGGACTCATCTCTTCTTAACCTTGGATAAGCCTCACCAACTCTGTGTCCCCTGCACATACTTAAATGTAAAGGGGCAGATTTATGTTAAATGGCACATCCCCAGGCATGCACCAGTTAACGTGCACCGCTGCTCTGCCACCCATGGTGTGCCGTATTTACAATCAGATAGGAGAAAGCTGCGTCAAAACCCTGCGCCTGCTTTAAGCAGGCATAGGTCTTGACGCAACATTGTGGAGATGGGGCACCCCTGAGCCTTGCTTGAGCTGCATCGCACTTGCGATACAACTCCAGCAATCACTACCTTTACAGCACAGATACGTCACGCATCTGTGCCATTTTTGCCCCATGATGCCCCGCATTGTAAATGCAGCACACCATGGGTGGCGGAACAGCGGCGCAGGATGACTGGCACATCCCTGGTGATGCGCCAGTCATCATAAATCTATCCCTAAGCTTCTTATCTTTTTACAGATAAACCGCCATATGTACCATCAAACTATTTTGCATTTCCTAAATAGCAAATTTTAAGGAATAAATAGCAATTCTTTACCATTCCTAATTTGCAATGAGCAAATTGCTAATTGCAAATTACCCATTCATTTCCATGGGCTAGGAGGCTCATAGGAATGAAGGTACAATTTGCGATTAGCAATTAGCTCATCGCAAATTAGGAATTTTTCCAAGGGTGCAGGGGTGTCTCAAGAACACCCTGCTGCACCCCTGAAAAAGAAATTTGGGGGCATATGGCGCACATACATGCCCTAAGGGCATGTATTGGCGTCATATGGCACCTTTTGTTTTTTGGAAAAAAAGCTTTTTGAAAAGAATTCGCAAATTACCACAAACTAGAAGTTGGTGGTAGTTTCCAAATCCTTAATGTCATTTTTTACATATTTTTTGTTTGATACATTGCATTTAAGTAATCGCAAAATTTGCAAATCCTTCAGTGCAATCGCAAAATAAGGAATAGCAAATTTTGCTATTCCTTATTTTGCATCAAACTTGTTTGATACATACCATTTGTCTAATTAGCATTCGCAAAGGCCGAAATTCGCAGAATTTTGATCTTTGCGAATGCTAATTAGCTTGATACATATGGCCCCAAGTGAGGCCTGTCTTGCAACATGGTGCATCTTTTGCATCACTGCTGCATCGGTTTCATGTGGAACGTTTTTTTTACTCCATGACACATCTGCCTAAATGCATCAATTTGTAATTTTGTCACCTCATAGCAAATCTTTTGCACTGCCACTGCATCATAAAAGTGATGCACAGTGGCGCAAAAGAGACATACACCTATCATAAATCTGTCTCTACCATTTTAAATGATTAATCCAGGATGACGATAAGGTGTGGCCTATCCAGAGGTTTGTTTATGGTGAGGCCTACTCACAATTGCAGATTAAAGTTACGCTTGATAAAGAATACAGAGGAGATAATACATGTAAAGGCCTACCAATGAAGTAAGTAATGTCCACTTTATTGCACCAGTCATCATAAATGTATCCCTAAGGTTCTTATCTTGTTACAGATGAACCGCCATATGTACCATCAAACTATTTTACATTTCGTAAATAGCGAATTTTAAGGAATAAATAGAAATTCTTTACCATTCCTAATTTGCAATGAGCAAATTGCTAATTGCAAATTACCCATTCATTTCCATGGGCTAGGAGGCTCATAGGAATGAAGGTTTAATTTGCGATTAGCAATTAGCTCATCACAAATTAGGAATTTTTCCAAGGGTGCAGGGGTGTCTCAAGAACACCCTGCTGCACCCCTGAAAAAGAAATTTGGGGGCATATGGCACACATACATGCCCTAAGGGCATGTATTGGCGTCATATGGCACCTTTTGTTTTTTGGAAAAAAAGATTTTTGAAAAGAATTCACAAATTACCACCAACTAGAAGTTGGTGGTAGTTTCCAAATCCTTAATGTCATTTTTTACATATTTTTTGTTTGATACATTGCATTTAAGTAATCGCAAAATTTGCAAATCCTTCAGTGCAATCGCAAAATAAGGAATAGCAAATTTTGCTATTCCTTATTTTGCATCAAACTTGTTTGATACATACCAATTTTCTAATTAGCATTCGCAAAGGCCGAAATTCGCAGAATTTTGATCTTTGCGAATGCTAATTAGCTTGATACATATGGCCCAAAGTGAGGCCTGTCTTGCAACATGGTGCATCTTTTGCATCACTGCTGCATCGGTTTCATGTGGCACGTTTTTTTTACACCATGACGCATCTGCCTAAATGCATCAATTTGTAATTTTGTCGCCTCATAGCAAATCTTTTGCACCGCCGCTGCATCATAAAAGTGACGCACAGTGGCGCAAAAGAGGCATACACCTATCATAAATCTGTCCCTAGCATTTTAAATGATTAATCCAGGATGACGATAAGGTGTGGCCTATCCAGAGGTTTGTTTAAGGTGAGGCCTACTCAGGATTGCAGATTAAAGTTACGCTTGATGAAGAATACAGAGGAGATAATACATGTAAAGGCCTACCAATGAAGTAAGTTATGTCCACTTTATTTCGCCAGTCATCATAAATGTATCCCTAAGCTTCTTATCTTGTTACAGATGAACCACCATATGTACCATCAAACTATTTTGCATTTCCTAAATAGCGAATTTTAAGGAATAAATAGCAATTCTTTACCATTCCTAATTTGCAATGAGCAAATTGCTAATTGCAAATTACCCATTCATTTCCATGGGCTAGGAGGCTCATAGGAATGAAGGTGCAATTTGCGATTAGCAATTAGCTCATCGCAAATTAGGAATTTTTTCAAGGGTGCAGGGGTATCTCAAGAACACCCTGCTGCACCCCTGAAAAAGAAATTTGGGGGCATATGGCGCACATACATGCCCTAAGGACATGTATTGGCGTCATATGGCACCTTTTGTTTTTTGGAAAAAAATGCTTTTTGAAAAGAATTCGCAAATTACCACAAACTAGAAGTTGGTGGTAGTTTCCAAATCCTTAATGTTATTTTTTACATATTTTTTGTTTGATACATTGCATTTAAGGAATCGCAAAATTTGCAAATCCTTCAGTGCAATCGCAAAATAAAGAATAGCAAATTTTGAATTAAGGACATTTTAAGTCATTTCCACATGTGCAGTGTTTTCAAATTATGATTTGAAAATCGTTTTTGGGGAAAAGGAATGGTTTGCAAATTTATGACAAGGACATAATGGTGTATGCTTCTCTATAAGGCATTTCACTGTCTCTGATGTCATTTTTCCCATATTACATTATAAGACCTTTCCCCATGGAGCACATTCCTTGTAAATATGCTCCCACCTGTGCATGGTGAATTTAGATTTTGACTGTTTGAGTCACATAGCCATGTTAAAAGTGACCCAAAAAAATTGCAAACGCTTTAAAAAAACACATTCATGTGTCTTAAGGACATTTTAAGTCATTTCCCCGTGGACAGTGTTTTGTAAGTGGCGCAAAAGAGGCATACACCTATCATAAATCTGTCCCTAGCATTTTAAATGATTAATTCATGATGACGATAAGGTGTGGCCTATCCAGAGGTTTGTTTAACGTGAGGCCTACTCAGGATTGCAGATTAAAGTTACGCTTGATGAAGAATACAGAGGAGATAGTACATGTAAAGGCCTACCAATGAAGTAAGTGATGTGCACTTTATTGCGCCAGTCATCATAAATGTATCCCTAAGCTTCTTATCTTGTTACAGATGAACCACCATATGTACCATCAAACTATTTTACATTTCCTAAATAGCGAATTTTAAGGAATAAATAGCAATTCTTTACCATTCCTAATTTGCAATGAGCAAATTGCTAATTGCAAATTACCCATTCATTTCAATGGGCTAGGAGGCCCATAGAAATGAAGGTGCAATTTGCGATTAGCAATTAGCTCATCGCAAATTAGGAATTTTTCCAAAGGTGCAGGGGTGTCTCAAGAACACCCAGCTGCACCCCTGAAAAAGAAATTTGGGGGCATATGGCATACATACATGCCCTAAGGACATGTATTGGCGTCATATGGCACCTTTTGTTTTTTGGAAAAAAATGCTTTTTGAAAAGAATTCGCAAATTACCACAAACTAGAAGTTGGTGGTAGTTTCCAAATCCTTAATGTCATTTTTTACATATTTTTTGTTTGATACATTGCTTTTAAGGAATCGCAAAATTTGCAAATCCTTCAGTGCAATCGCAAAATAAGGAATAGCAAATTTTGAATTAAGGACATTTTAAGTCATTTCCACATGTGCACTGTTTTCAAATTATGATTTGAAAATCGTTTTTGGGGAAAAGGAATGGTTTGCAAATTTATGACAAGGACATAATGGTGTATGCTTCTCTATAAGGCATTTCACTGTCTCTGATGTCATTTTTCCCATATTACATTATAAGACCTTTCCCCATGAAGCACATTCCTTGTAAATATGCTCCCACCTGTGCATGGTGAATTTAGATTTTGACTGTTTGAGTCACATAGCCATGTTAAAAGTGACCCAAAAAAATTGCAAACGCTTTAAAAAAACACATTCATGTGTCTTAAGGACATTTTAAGTCATTTCCCCGTGGACAGTGTTTTGTAAGTGGCGCAAAAGAGGCATACACCTATCATAAATGTGTCCCTAGCATTTTAAATGATTAATTCAGGATGACGATAAGGTGTGGCCTATCCAGAGGTTTGTTTAAGGTGAGGCCTACTCAGGATTGCAGATTAAAGTTACGCTTGATGAAGAATACAGAGGACATAATACATGTAAAGCTCTACCAATGAAGTAAGTAATGTCCACTTCATTGCGCCAGTCATCATAAATGTATCCCTAAGCTTCTTATCTTGTTAGACATCAACCGCCATATGTACCATCAAACTATTTTGCATTTCCTAAATAGCGAATTTTAAGGAATAAATAGCGATTCTTTACCATTCCAAATTTGCAATGAGCAAATTGCTAATTGCAAATTACCCATTCATTTCCATGGGCCAGGATGCCCATATGAATGAAGGTGCAATTTGCGATTAGCAATTAGCTCATCGCTAATTAGGAATTTTTCCAAAGGTGCAGGGTTGTCTCAAGAACACCCTGCTGCACCCCTGAAAAAGAAATTTGGGGGCATATGGCGCACATAAATTTTAACAACATTCCTTTACCTCAAAAACGATTTTCAATTCATAATTTGAAAACACTGCCCACAGGGAAATTACTTAAAATGTCCTTAAGACACATGAAAGTGTTTTTTGATTGCCTTTCCAGCATGGTTGGGTCACTTTTAACATGGCTATGTAACACAAACATTTAAAATCTAAATTTGCCATGCACAGGTGGGAGCATATTTACAAGCAATTTGCGCCACAGAGAAAGGTCTTACATTAAAATGGGAAAAATAACATCAGGGACAGTCAATTGCCTTATAAAGAAGCATACACCATTATGTCCTTGTCATAAATTTAAAAACAATTCCTTTTCCCCAAAAACGATTTTCAAATCATAATTTCAAAACACTGCACATGGGAAAATTACTTAAAATGTCCTTAAGACACATAAAAGCGTTTTTTGATTGCCTTTGCAGCATGTTTGTATCACTTTTAACATGGCTATGTAACACAAACATTCAAAATCTAAATTTTCCATGCACAGGTGGGAGCATATTTACAAGCAATTTGCGCCACATAATTCATAATTTTCTCCTTAAAGCACACTATTCTCTATCTAAATTAAAGAAATATTTTCTCACCTTAGCAAATACTTTGAGTTTGAAAACAGTCTCAGAAACACACCAATTTGGCTTCAGCAGAGCAAAAGGTATGCACTCCAGAGTCTGCAGCTATCAAAAGCACAGAAATGCTGTAATTCTTCACACATATCTCTCATGTCACCCAATCAAAACTCTTCCCTCACTTTTTTTCAAATGAAAACCCTTCCCCCCTCTGCCATTTCATGCCTTTTCTGCATGGCAACCACCTCTCGGAAGACCTCTGGTGTTTGCAAGTTCACACAACAATGTTGCAATTGAACTCTGAACTCTCAGTGCACCTGCATATCCAGTGCATTCTTTCATTTAATGATTTTTTATTGACCATTCAAAATACATCTTTCAAATAACTCATCCATGCACCCTAACTTTCTGTTTTCAGCAATCAAAATCCAGCAATCACTGTTACTGCTTCATGAACACAGAAACTCCACAGTTTTTTTCATTTTAAACTCTCATTTTTTCAACTGCCATTTCATTGCCACACTTCATCTGACTGCAGGAGAGCCTTCTCTCACCATGTTTTCTGTCTGGATTGTTGGACATAGTTATATCCACTGGGCTCACAGGTATGCTGAGAACAGAAAATTACCTAACCTCAATTTACAAGATGTGGAAATTAAGTGGTTTGGCCACAGAGGATTAAAATGTCACCAATTGATACCATTGGTGAAAACCTTTATGCATTTGCCCAAACCTGACCTGTTAATTGTGCACTGTGGAGGTAATGATTTGGGCACTTTGACTGGGGTAGGTCTGGAAATGCTTTTAAAGGACACCTTTGAGCAATTAATGGCACTTTTTCCTCAGACTGCCTTGGTATATTCAAATATATGCCAAAGACAGAAATGGAGGTGGTCAAACCAATTTTGTCCACAAATTGAGAAGTCGAGGAAGCATGTAAACAAATCTGTTTCAGCTTACATGAGAGACCATGGAATGGGCTCCATGTACAACAATAACTTGCGTTACTACATGCAAGATATCTACAGAGGAGATGGAGTTCACTTCTCAGATGAGGGCAACAGAATTTTCACTCTGAATTTAAGACTGTGCATTGGTACCTACTTATAAGTACCTAAATGTACCATAAACCCAAAAGCTCTTCTCAGAGCTACCCTACATCTGATCACTCACAATTATTATTTTACTGTAACATTTTTCACTAATTTTCAACAAAGTACGCTCCCTGGGGCGCTACCCGGTACGCGAACCGGGAGCTAACCTCGCGAAATTTTTTAAAAAAATGTTTTTTTTCCCGCACATATAAGCCTCCTCAGCCACCCTCACAAAACCTAGGGGGTCAAGATAAGTCTACCGTGCCCCCTTCTACCCATTCTGAACATTATTTGCCCTCCATTTTGTATCTTAATTCGACCGAAACACAAAATGGTGGACTCCCGTAACGCTTAAGGTTCGCGAACCGGGGCGCTCAACGGTTCGCGTACCGGGTCGCTCCCTGGGAAGCGCACCATCAAAAAAGGTGGGAAAGTAGTTTACAGAAAAGCCACTGGAGACAATTTCACCAAATATAGATTAGCTCATACTACATACCAATCCCTACCATTTTCACAAATTTGATTGGAATTCCATTTAGCCATTTAGCCTGTAGACCTCTCTAAATACCCTGAGGTAAATTACTTCTCAAAACACATCTGAAGTGTTGGAATTGACAACCAATTAAAATGTTACTTTCATTTTCTACTTTTTTTACCTGACATTTGATTGGTTATGTACCTGAATATATATAAAAGAAGAGAATGAAACACAGCCATTTTGACTACTACTTCCTGGTGTACATTTCAATTGGATTTTCACTAATCACTTCAACTTCTTTCTAAAGGTAAGTTGTTATTTTAAAAACGGAACTATATTGTGCACTATAAGTTAATATGGTAAACTTTTTCTGATAGTTATATACTATCCCTCTGTAGTAGTTATAGATTTAGATAGACTTCTCTGGTATAGTTATGGATGGAGTTAGGCTTCTCTTTTATAATTATGAATTTACTTACGTTAAATCACATACACTTTTTTATATTCCTACTTCCACTCTGATACTATACACTGCCCAAAGATAAATTCTCTGTTAAAAAATGCCTATCTAAAATTAATCCCAACAGTGCACTATCTCTACTAATATATATTTTTTTTATCCAAATTTCAGGCAACATGGAAGGCGAACAGAAAGTTTCATTTCAAATTGTCCTGCAAGAGAGCAGCCAAGAATTAATTGATCCAAATTATATAGAATTTATGGATGAAACTTGGGACCAAGAACTACTGCAATGTGTGCAAGCAGTGGATGACCTCCTTCAAAATGAGGACATTTTACACCCTCATAGATTACAAGCTATGTTCAATGAAAATGACGACATTTCAGACAGTGAAATGTTAGAAATGTTATTAAATTTTGAAACACAATCACAATAATAAATAATTGCTTAAAAAATAAAAAAAATAAAAAATAATCAACAAAACCAACAATCAATTAACATACAGTATTTGAAAAGTCTATCATTCATTTTTCATTGAAGTACGCTGCCCAGAACGCTTCCCGGTTCGCGGACCGGGCGCTCCCCACGCAAAAAAAAAAAAAAAAAAAAATTGTTTTTTTTGCCCCGCGGGGCCCTTTTAAAACCTCCACATTAAACCTAGGGGGTCAGGGAGGATCTAGTATGCCCCCTTATGGTTATTTCCCCCTTTGTTTTGGCCTCCTCTTGTCTCTCAATCCTACCGAGAGACAAGATGGCGGCCGCTCCGGACTGTTTAGAATGTTGACAGACACCGGAGAGCCAATCAGCTTCGCTACGTGAAGTTCCGGTACGCTTAAGGTCCGCGGACCGGAGCGCTGCCCAGAGCGCGCTTACAGATATATATCTTTTTTTAAACGTTAATTTCTCAAAATCCACTGGAGCACATATATTGAGACCTACAAAAGGCACATCGGGCTACCAGTCCCTACAATTTTGCCAAGTTTCATGCAAATCCATTCAGCCGTTCGGGCTAAAAGTGAGGCCAACCGCCCTATGGAAAACTCAATGTTAAAAACACGTTTTGGGACCCCCCTTTTTTCTCGACCCCCCCTGGACGAACCCCCCCCAAATTTCCAGGGGCTGCTCAGAAACAAAATGTTCCATTTTCCTGAAAATTTCAGCCAATTCCGTCCACAAACGCCAAAGTTATTAGACATAGAATTTTCAAAAATCCCATAGAGAAAAAATCCTAACTATATATACCTACTGGCGACCGCCAGTAGGTAATATATATTATAATTTTCCAGAAAATTTCAGCCAATTCCGTCCACAAACGCCAAAGTTATTAGACATAGAATTTTCAAAAATCCCATAGAGAAAAAATCCTAACTATATATACCTACTGGCGACCGCCAGTAGGTAATATATATTACCTACTGGCGGTCGCCAGTAGGTATATATAGTTAGGATTTTTTCTCTATGGGATTTTTGAAAATTCTATGTCTAATAACTTTGGCGTTTGTGGACGGAATTGGCTGAAATTTTCAGGAAAATGGAACATTTTGTTTTTGAGCAGCCCCTGGAAATTTGGGGGGGGTTCGTCAAGGGGGGCCGAGAAAAAAGGGGGGTCCCAAAACGTGTTTTTAACATTGAGTTTTCCATAGGGCGGTTGGCCTCACTTTTAGCCCGAACGGCTGAATGGATTTCCACGAAACTTGGCAAAATTGTAGGGACTGTTAGCCCGATGTGCCTTTGCTAGGTCTCAATATATGTGCTTCAGTGGATTTTGAGAAATTAACGTTCAAAAAAAGATATATATCTGTAAC
This sequence comes from Lissotriton helveticus, assembly GCF_964261635.1. Taxonomy (NCBI): domain Eukaryota; kingdom Metazoa; phylum Chordata; class Amphibia; order Caudata; family Salamandridae; genus Lissotriton; species Lissotriton helveticus. The sequence goes on from NC_136069.1 coordinate 1,137,577,415, forward strand.
AGCGGACCGGGCAGCGCCCCGGTTCGCGGACCTTACGCGTAACGGAACTTCGCGTAGCGAAGCTGATTGGCTCTCCGGTGTCTGTCAACATTCTAAACAGTCCGGAGCGGCCGCCATCTTGTCTCTCGGTAGGATTGAGAGACAAGAGGAGGCCAAAACAAAGGGGGAAATGACCATAAGGGGGCATAGTAGATCCTCCCTGACCCCCTAGGTTTAATGTGGAGGCTTTAAAAGGGCCCCGCGGGGCAAAAAAAAATAAATGTTTTTTTTGTTTTTTTGCTTGGGTAGCGCCCGGTTCGCGAACCGGGATGCGTTCTGGGCAGCGTACTATAATGAAAAATGAATGATAGACTTTTCAAATACTGTATGTTAATTGATTGTTGGTTTTGTTGATTATTTTTTAATTTTTTTATTTTTTAAGCAATTATTTAATATTGTGATTGTGTTTCAAAATTTAATAACATTTCTAACATTTAACTAGTTTATGAATTACATATAAAAATGATTAAAGACTCAAACAATTTTTTTATTTTACATACAATTTTATTTTTCAGATTGTTTTTCAAAATTTAATAGAACGTCTAGCATTTGACTGTCCGATATGTCCTCTTGTTGAGTGAACATAAGTTCCCACATTTGACCGTCATCATAATGGAGTAAATGATCGACAGATTCCACACATTGAAGTAATTCATAGTCCCGTGACTCATCCATGAATTCTAAGTCATCAATGGGTTCCATAACTTGTTCATTGTTGCTGTCCAGAACAATTTCGAAGGAAACATTCTGCTCACCTTCCATTTTATTGCTGTAATTTGCATAAAAAATAAATATATCAGTAGTGATAGGGCACTGTTGGGTTTAAGTTCAGACAGGTACTTGTGAGTTTATAACAGAGAAGTAATCTATGGGCACTGTATGGTTTCAGGCGTGAAGTAGTACTATTAAAAAGTGCCTGTGAAGAAGCCTAAGTAAATTCATAATTATACCACAGAAACCTAAATCAATCCATAATTATAATAAAGAAGCCTTTCTCAATGTCTAACTCTTACAGAGGGATAGTATATAACTATCTGAAAATGTTTTCAAATTTATAAAATAATATCTCACCTTCTAAAAACAAGTTTAAGTTGTGAGTGAAAATGATCTTGCAATGTAATTCAGGAAGTAGTAGTCAAAATGGCTGTGTTTCTCTCTCTTTCTTTATATATATTCAGGTACATAACCAATCAAATGTCAGGTAAAAAAAGTAGAAAATGAAAGTAACATTTTAATTGGTTGTCAATTCCAACACTTCAGATGTGTTTTGAGAAGTAATTTACCTCAGGGTATTTAGAGAGGTCTACAGGCTAAATGGCTAAATGGAATTCCAATCACATTTGTGAAAATGGTAGGGATTGGTATGTAGTATGAGCTAATCTATATTTGGTGAAATTGTCTCCAGTTGCTTTTCTGTAAACTACTTTCCCACCTTTTTTGATGGTGCGCTTCCCAGGGAGCGACCCGGTACGCGAACTGTTGAGCGCACCGGTTCGCGAACCTTAAGCGTTACGGGAGTCCACCATTTTGTGTTTCGGTCGAATTAAGATACAAGATGGAGGGCAAATAATGTTCAGAATGGGTAGAAGGGGGCACGGTAGACTTATTTTGACCCCCTAGGTTTTCTGAGGGTGGCTGAGGAGGCTTATATGTGCGAAAAAAAACATTTTTTAAAACAATTTTGCGAGGTTAGCTCCCGGTTCGCGTACCGGGTAGCGCCCCAGGGAGCGTACTTTGTTGAAAATTAGTGAAAAATGTTAGAGTAAAATAATAATTGTGAGTGATCAGATGTAGGGTAGCTCTGAGAAGAGCTTTTGGGTTTATGGTACATTTAGGTACTTATAAGTAGGTACCAATGCACAGTCTTAAATTCAGAATGAAAATTCTGTTGCCCTCATCTGAGAAGTGAACTCCATCTCCTCTGTAGATATCTTGCATGTAGTAACGCAAGTTATTGTTGTACATGGAGCCCATTTCATGGTCTCTCATGTAAGCTGAAACAGATTTGTTTACATGCTTCCTCGACTTCTCAATTTGTGGACAAAATTGGTTTGACCACCTCCATTTCTGTCTTTGGCATATATTTAAATATACAAAAGCAGTTTGAGGAAAAAGTGCCATCAATTGCTCAAAGGTGTCCTTTAAAAGCATTTCCAGACCTACCCCAGTCAAAGTGCCCAAATCATTACCTCCACAGTGCACAATTAACAGGTCAGGTTTTGGCAAATGCATAAAGGTTTTCACCAATGGTATCAATTGGTGACATTTTAATCCTCTGTGGCCAAACCACTTAATTTCCACATCTTGTAAATTGAGGTTAGGTAAATTTCTGTTCTTAGCATACCTGTGAGCCCAGTGGATATAACTATGTCCAACAATCCAGACAGAAAACATGGTGAGAGAAGGTTCTGCTGCATTCAGATGAAGTGTGGCAATGAAATGGCAGTTGAAAAAATGAGAGTTTAAAATGAAAAAAACTGTGGAGTTTCTGTGTTAATGAAGCAGTAACAGTGATTGGTGGATTTTGATTGCTGAAAACAGAAAGTTAGGGTGCATGGATGAGTTCTTTGAAAGATGTATTTTGAATGGTCAATAAAAAATCATTAAATGAAAGATTGCAGTGGATACGCAGGTGCACTGAGAGTTCAGAGTTCAATTGCAACATTGTTGTGTGAACTTGCAAACACCAGAGGTCTTCCAAGAGGTGGTTGCCATGCAGAAAAGGCATGAAATGGCAGAGGGGGGAAGGGTTTTCATTTGAAAAAAAGTGAGGGAAGAGTTTTGATTGGGTGACATGAGAGATATGTGTGAAGAATTACAGCATTTCTGTGCTTTTGATAGCTGCAGACTCTGGAGTGCATACCTTTTGCTCTGCTGAAGACAAATTGGTGTGTTTCTGAGACTGTTTTCAAACTCAAAGTATTTGCTAAGGTGAGAAAATATTTCTTTAATTTAGATAGAGAATAGTGTGCTTTAAGGAGAAAATTATGAAGAAAGTTGTTTTTTTCAAATGTTGCTTTGTCTCAAGTGTTTTACAAATAGATTTTGTTTCTTTGAGAAAATGTAATTGGAGAAAATGTGAAGTATTAGTACTGACAGGGTGTTTTTCTGCATAGGAGCTGTGGAGTCTTTTCAAATTATGACTTGAAAATCGTTTTTGAGGAAAATGAATGGTTATAATATTTCTGACAAGGACATAATGGTGTATGCTTCTTTATAATGCAATTGACTGTCTCTGATGTCATTTTTCCCATTTTAATGTAAGACCTTTCTCTGTGGCGCAAATTGCTTGTAAATATGCTCCCACCTGTGCATGGCAAATTTAGATTTTGAATGTTTGTGTTACATAGCCATGTTAAAAGTGATACAAACATGCTGCAAAGGCAATCAAAAAACGCTTTTATGTGTCTTAAGGACATTTTAAGTAATTTTCCCATGTGCAGTGTTTTGAAATTATGATTTGAAAATCGTTTTTGGGGAAAAGGAATTGTTTTTAAATTTATGACAAGGACATAATGGTGTATGCTTCTTTATAAGGCAATTGACTGTCTCTGATGTTATTTTTCCCATTTCAATGAAAGACCTTTCTCTGTGGCGCAAATTGCTTGTAAATATGCTCCCACCTGTGCATGGCAAATTTAGATTTTGAATGTTTGTGTTACATAGCCATGTTAAAAGTGATACAAACATGCTGCAAAGGCAATCAAAAAATGCTTTTATGTGTCTTAAGGACATTTGATGTCATTTTTCCCATATTACATTAAAATACCTTTCTCCGTGGGGCACATTCCTTGTAAATATGGTTACACTTGTCCATGGTAAATTTAGATTTTGACTGTTTGAGTTACATAACCATGTTAAAAATGACCCAAAAAAATTGCAAAGGCTTTCAAAAAACACTTTCATGTGTCTTAAGGACATTTTAAGTCATTTCCCTGTGGGCAGTGTTTTCAAATTATGACTTGAAAATCGTTTTTGAGGTAAAGGAATGTTGTTAAAATTTATGTGCGCCATATGCCCCCAAATTTCTTTTTCAGGGGTGCAGCAGGGTGTTCTTGAGACACCCCTGCACCTTTGGAAAAATTCCTAATTTGCGATGAGCTAATTGCTAATCGCAAATTGCACCTTCATTCCTATGGGCATCCTGGCCCATGGAAATGAATGGGTAATTTGCAATTAGCAATTTGCTCATCGCAAATTAGGAATGGTAAAGAATCGCTATTTATTCCTTAAAATTCGCTATTTTGGAAATGCAAAATAGTTTGATGATACATATGGCGGTTGATCTCTAACAAGATAAGAAGCCTAGGGATACATTTATGATGACTGGCGCAATGAAGTGGACATCACTTACTTCATTGGTAGAGCTTTACATGTATTATCTCCTCTGTATTCTTCATCAAGCGTAACTTTAATCTGCAATCCTGAGTAGGCCTCACCTTAAACAAACCTCTGGATAGGCCACACCTTATCGTCATCATGAATTAATCATTTAAAATGCTAGGGACAGATTTATGATAGGTGTATGCCTCTTTTGCGCCACTTACAAAACACTGCCCATGGGGAAATGACTTAAAATGTCCTTAAGACACATGAAAGTGTTTTTTTAAAGCCTTTGCAATTTTTTTGGGTCACTTTTAACATGGCTATGTGACTCAAACAGTCAAAATCTAAATTCACCATGCACAGGTGGGAGCATATTTACAAGGAATGTGCTCCATGGGGAAAGGTCTTATAATGTAATATGGGAAAAATGACATCAGAGACAGTGAAATGCCTTATAAAGAAGCATACACCATTATGTCCTTGTCATAAATTTACAAACCATTCCTTTTCCCTAAAAACGATTTTCAAATCAAAATTTGAAAACACTGCACATGTGGAAATGACTTAAAATGTCCTTAATTCAAAATTTGCTATTCCTTATTTTGCGATTGCACTGAAGGATTTGCAAATTTTGCGATTCCTTAAATGCAATGTATCAAACAAAAAATATGTAAAAAATGACATTAAGGATTTAGAAACTACCACCAACTTCTAGTTTGTGGTAATTTGCGAATTTTTTTCAAAAAGCTTTTTTTCCAAAAAACAAAAGGTGCCATATGACGCCAATACATGCCCTTAGGGCATGTATGTGCGCCATATGCCCCAAAATTTCTTTTTCAGGGGTGCAGCAGGGTGTTCTTGAGACACCCCTGCACCCTTGAAAAAATTCCTAATTTGCGATGAGCTAATTGCTAATCGCAAATTGCACCTTCATTCCTATGAGCCTCCTAGCCCATGGAAATGAATGGGTAATTTGCAATTAGCAATTTGCTCATTGCAAATTAGGAATGGTAAAGAATTGCTATTTATTCCTTAAAATTCGCTATTTAGGAAATGCAAAATAGTTTGATGATACATATGGCGGTTCATCTGTAACAAGATAAGAAGCTTAGGGATACATTTATGATGACTGGCGCAATAAAGTGGACATTACTTACTTCATTGGTAGGCCTTTACATGTATTATCTCCTCTGTATTCTTCATCAAGCGTAACTTTAATCTGCAATCCTGAGTAGGCCTCACCTTAAACAAACCTCTGGATAGGCCACACCTTATCGTCATCCTGGATTAATCATTTAAAATGCTAGGGACAGATTTATGATAGGTGTATGCCTCTTTTGCGCCACTGTGCGTCACTTTTATGATGCAGCGGCGGTGCAAAAGATTTGCTATGAGGCGACAAAATTACAAATTGATGCATTTAGGCAGATGTGTCATGGTGTAAAAAAAACGTGCCACATGAAACCGATGCAGCAGTGATGCAAAAGATGCACCATGTTGCAAGACAGGCCTCACTTGGGGCCATATGTATCAAGCTAATTAGCATTCGCAAAGATCAAAATTCTGCGAATTTCGGCCTTTGCGAATGCTAATTAGGCAAATGGTATGTATCAAACAAGTTTGATGCAAAATAAGGAATAGCAATATTTGCTATTCCTTATTTTGCGATTGCACTGAAGGATTTGCAAATTTTGCGATTCCTTAAATGCAATGTATCAAACAAAAAATATGTAAAAAATGACATTAAGGATTTGGAAACTACCACCAACTTCTAGTTGGTGGTAATTTGCGAATTCTTTTCAAAAAGCTTTTTTTCCAAAAAACAAAAGGTGCCATATGACGCCAATACATGCCCTTAGGGCATGTATGTGCGCCATATGCCCCCAAATTTCTTTTTCAGGGGTGCAGCAGGGTGTTCTTGAGACACCCCTGCACCCTTGGAAAAATTCCTAATTTGCGATGAGCTAATTGCTAATCGCAAATTGCACCTTCATTCCTATGAGCCTCCTAGCCCATGGAAATGAATGGGTAATTTGCAATTAGCAATTTGCTCATTGCGAATTAGGAATGGTAAAGAATTGCTATTTATTCCTTAAAATTCGCTATTTAGGAAATGCAAAATAGTTTGATGATACATATGGCGGTTCATCTGTAACAAGATAAGAAGCTTAGGGATAGATTTATGATGACTGGCGCATCACCAGGGATGTGCCAGTCATCCTGTGCCGCTGTTCCGCCACCCATGGTGTGCTGCATTTACAATGCGGCGCAGCATGGGGCAAAAATGGCACAGATGCGTGACGTATCTGTGCTGTAAAGGTGGCACATTGCTGGAGTTGTATCTCAAGTGCGATGCAGCTCCAGCAAGGCTCAGGGATGCCCCATCTCCACAATGTTGCGTCAAGACCTATGCCTGCTTAAAGCAGGCGCAGGGTTTTGACGCAGCTTTCTCCTATCTGATTGTAAATGCGGCACACCATGGGTGGCAGAGCAGCGGTGCACGTTAACTGGTGCATGCCTGGGGATGTGCCATTTAACATAAATCTGCCCCTTTACATTTAAGTATGTGCAGGGGACACAGAGTCGGTGAGGCTTATCCAAGGTTAAGAAGAGATGAGTCCTGTTCACTGAAAAATTAGACATAGGCTTCACCTGCTCAGCATCGCTGGACATGGCTAAATAATAGCTGCAAAATGTTACTCTTGTTAAACAATTTTACTATTATAATCTCTGAGATTTGTCTCTTACTCTGCAACATCTCATTGTTGTTATCTTTCTTTAAAGATAAAGACAACATCAACATGAGCGATAATCTGCAATCAGTTGATTTTGACCTCATCATTGAACTTGTAATTGAAACATCAGTGGATGTTGATCCCTTGGATGATTTAAATCCTGAGGATGAAGAAGAACGTGATGAGGATGCAGATTTGTCCGAATTATATGACATAGGGTGGGAAGCTGACCTGCTTGATGCTATGGAACTATAAACATTTATTTTTAAAATTTATAATAAATAAAAAGTAAAAATGTAAACCGTTTAATTTAAAAATAAAGACACCTTCAAAAACAGGTTATGTGTAGTGTCTTCAATAAAATATTAAAATATGCTCATAAAATTAGATCAGATTCACATATAAGATAGCACAGGTAACATGGATATACATTCCATTTCTTTTCTGCTATTTCTGTATTCTAAAATTGCCATGCACTAAAAAATCTTATATGTAAAAATGTAAAGTAGTGTTTTAAGTTTTTGATTACTGTTATTGATGTACTGTTGGGTAATAGTGGTTAATAACATTTTTTAATATATTTTACCACAGATTCAACTGCAGATCATTTCAACATTTCACCATGCCAACGAAAGAAAGACTGAGAAAGGCTGCAAAACGTCAAAGACAGCAGGTGATTGATAAAAAGCAGCAGTCCTCTAACAAAAAGATTTGTCAAGTCAACAAGAAAGCACCGGGTAAGAGTACAAAAACATTCATAAGAAATATTTGCAGTAAAAAAAATATTACTACAGAAAATGTTTCAGTCCAGAAAAAGAGAAGCAATTCAAATGGAAAGGAAAGGCCAATCAAAAATGTTACTGCTAGAGCAAGAGATAACTCTGTGCATGATAGTAGAAGGAAACAACAGTTTAGGGACATTCGTAAACGAATGTTCCGCAACAGGATAATTGGCAATTTGTTAAAAAATATTAAGAAAGGTCAACAGAAAGTGGTTTTTTATAAGAGAAAAAAAAAAGTTGAGAAAGTTATTGATCAGGCATTTGAAATTAAACGTAAGTTATTTATTTTGATAATCAATAGAATTAGGAAGCTAAACAAGGCAATTTATGATTTCAAAAGAAATAGTAGATGGAAGAGAATAGGTAATCGTAGTAATTTTTGTGAAGTTTTTTCTGGAGAATGGATGCATAGTTCAAGCTGTGAGGCATTTTTTAATGAGTTATTTCCAGGATAATGATTTGGTGCATGCAGTTGACACCAGTGGTCGTGCTTATGAAGTGAAAGATGGTTGTCCAGTTGAAAAAAAAAAACTTGTGACAACAGAGGCAGAAGAGGTGTTAGGTAATGAGGTTTTAGGAAGACGTGCTAAGGGTCCTGTGTACACCTGGAAGTGTAGTAGTATTTGCAGTGTGCGACAGGATTCCATCAATTTGCTTTGTGATTTTGTACGGTCATTTAATAAGAAAAGTTTGAAGCAGAAAATAAGGTTGTTGCAAGAATTAGATCCTTGCAGAGTGAGAGAAGTGACAGGTTTGCATGGTCATTCACTGGCTTGTCTTTCCAGGAGAGTATGCCAGAATGTTTTTCATCATTTCAGGATGCTAGCAGTGCATCATAATAAAGTGAGGAAATTAGTTAGAATGTTGTATTATGCTAAGAGTCCAGCAATTATGCTTAAAAAATTATGTGCTGCTCTTTTGCATGGTTCTGAAATAGATGTGAAGAATATATGTGAAGAAATTGAGTTTTGTTACTTTGGAAGTAAAGAGGAGAATGTTGAAATTGACCAAGAAGAAGCGGGTAATGTGGAAGATAGTGTACAGGTTTCCAGTACAGATAATTTCCAGAGGGAAATTGCCACGTTTCAGGTCAAATCAAGTGAGAGGCCAAATTTCACTTGTGTGTGTTGTCGACGCACTTATTATAAGAATCAGACTAAGTTAGTGGATTTATATGCAAAAAGTGAAAGGGAAAATAATAGTGAATGGAAGGATTTCGCAACATTCTTGATGGTAGAAAATTGTTTTGATTTGGGATTGGATCAACGTGTGTGTACTTATTGTTGTAGCAAATTAAATCAAAACCAGATGCCTGCTAGAGCAGTTCATAATAATCTGGAATTGGTTGAGATTCCTTCTGAATTGAAGGATTTAAATACTTATGAATCTATTTTGATTCAAAGTATCCATCCCTTTCAGGCTATTGTAAGAATGGAGCCAAAGACAGGGAAATTGCCTCCATCAGATTTACAGAGAGGATTAAAGGGAAGAGTTGTTTATTTGCCTCTAGATTTGAAGAAAAACATTAACACAATTGGAGTAGAAAAAGTGGACGAGGAACCTCTGGTTATCTTAGTTAATGGGGTTCCGACAAAGAATAAGAAAATATGGCAAGATTTAGTAGATGTTAGGAAAGTTAAAAAGGCAACATTGTATTTGAAAAAAAATAATAAATACTATAAGAATGTATATGTTGCAGAAGAGGAAGTAAGTGAGGAAGAGGATAGCGATTTGTGTGCTGGTCAAATTGAGAAAGTAGAAACTTCTACTAGTGAAGAAATATATGAACATTATAGTGTTCATCCTTTGCATTCCAAGGAAGTCATGGGGAATGCTATTGAGTTGTTTCAAATGAAACAAGCCAAAGGGAGTCCCATTAGTGTTTGGGAGGAAAGTTTGGAAGCTCGGTGTTTCCCACAGCTTTTTCCAACAGGTCAGGGAGGAAGATATGATGAGCGACCTCATCAAATTCCTGCTTCTGAATACCGGACTTTGCGATTGTATGCAGGAGATGCTAGGTTTCGACAATGCATTCCTTATTTGTTTCATCTCCTGTTTGAAAGCGATCTGTCTGGACTGTCATATGCAGTGAACCACATCTTGAAAAGTGGTATACACATGCAAAACATCTCGGCAAGTGACTTTATGGATAAAGTCAATGTCCAAGACAGTATTTTGGATTCTCACCTGATTAATCTCATGGCGTGTCAGCGTGGTACTAATGAGTACTGGTACCGTCGTCATGGTGATTTAAAATATATGCTGAGGAACTTAGGTACTCCCACATGGTTCCTCACTCTGAGCTGTGCCGAGTATGGCTGGGAAGACTTACTTGAATTTCTACGAGAGGCAAATGCTAACGTAGAAAACATCGAATTCAAGACACCCGGAGAACTGTGCTCTTTGGATCCAGTCAATGTATGTAGGTACTTCAATCATAGATTTGAAGCTATGATGTCTTTCATCATGAATAAGAAGAATCCACCTCTTGGAGAGGTGTTGGATTTCTTCTGGAGAAAGGAGTACCAAGCAAGAGGTGCTCCTCATATACATATGTTGCTGTGGATCAAGGATGCACCTAAATTTGGAACGGATCCAGAAGACTCAGTGATGAGTTTTATACAACAGTATTCTACGTGTGCTGTTCCAAACGCAAAGGAGAAGAAAAGCCTAAGAGAAAAAGTTCTGCGTTTCCAAAGCCATCGATGTGGAAAGTACTGTCGTCGTAAATTCCGAAACAAGGACAAGTTTTACACCAAATGTCGTTTCGGTTTTCCACGACCGGTGATTTCTAAAGGAAGAGTAAACAGTTTGATGTCTTCGCTGCGACATAATGTGATGAAGAAATCACCTAAAAACACATACAATTTGAAGAGGAACGAAGAGTCCAAGTACATCAACGACTACAACCCGGTGATTTTGTCCATGTGGAATGCTAACATGGATATACAGTTTGTGGCTGATAACTGTATGGCTGTGGCTCGGTATGTGACGTCTTACATCACCAAAAAAGAGAAGACAGAATTGAAGGATATGTGAAAGGACATTTCCCATGAAAAGAGCCTCAGCAAGAAGTTGTACAGTTTCAGTCTGAAGATGTTGTCGCATCGAGAAATCGGAGCGTACGAATGTTCTGACCGGTTGTCTTCAGCAAGTCTCTATGCCAAGTCCAGGAGTATCATTTGGGCGAGTCTTGGTCTTGCTGCAACGCGTAATCGAGTTCTCAAACCTGTGCGGGAAATTGAGTATTTGGCGGAAAAGGAGCCAAACAGTACCGACATTTTGAAGACCAACATGTTGGATACATATTATCCAAATCGAAGTATTCACCTCGAGAATGTTTGTCTGTATGAGGTTCTTCAAAATTACATATTCAAGAGGAACATCAAAGAAGATACTGAGAAAGGAGTGTATGCTGTAATAGGAAGTGAGGGATGTCTGGTCAAGCAAAGAAAATGCCACTTGGTAAACCATCGAAAATTGAGTGGCGAATCTCCTGAAAAAAAAGGAGTTTTTCTATTTAGCACTTTTGCAACTTTTCAAGCCTTGGCGTGCAGAAGAGGAACTGCTTGGAGATTTTCTCTGTTACGAAGACTCTTTCAATGCCGCCAAGGAGACCATAGAATGTCCTGCTTTTCCCAAATATGTACAAATGTTGAATGCGGAAATTGAGCAGGAAGCAATGATTGCAGCCGAGATTGCCAGAGACAGTTCTCAGGACAGTCAGAGTTCTGCTTCATTGAGTCAGGATCCACTAGGAGGACCTGTTATCGAAAATGAAGCTGCCACTGCTATGAATGAAGTGGAAAGAGCCATGGCACATGCTCAGGAGGATGCGGTTAACTTAGAAGAGTTGGAAAGACAACTCAACGTTGAGCAGAGGAAAATATATGACGAAGTTACCATGCAAATTGATCATGGATTAAGTCATGACAAGAAAGAGTGCTCATGTACGTCGTTGAAGCCTGTCCGACTGTACGTGAGTGGAGAAGCGGGAACTGGAAAAAGTTTCCTCATTAAAGCAATTTCATGCTATTTGCAGGAAAGGACAGAGTCATCGCTGTCTTGTGTTGTCACCGCTCCAACTGGACTGGCAGCACATAACATTAAAGGGATTACTTTACATCGTTTACTGATGCTGCCAGTGGAGCATGACAACAAATTACAATATCACAAGCTATCTGGAGATGCTTGTTTTGAAGTTTCAAGAATCTTGAGGAAAATGAAACTTCTTATCATTGACGAAGTAAGCATGGTTTCCAATGTCATGCTTGCCTTTGTGCATTTGAGAATGCAAGAAGTTCTCAAAACAGAGTATGATGTGTTATTTGGTGGCAAACACATCATTGTTTTCGGAGATCTTCTGCAGCTGACACCAGTGAAAGGGCAACCTGTGTTCAAAATGCTCACGCATGAAGATACCAGGAAGTGCCTAGGCAGCATTGGCAACGTCAATATATGGTTAAACTTCAATTATGCTGAACTGCATGAAAATATGCGTCAGGCGAAAGATGAAGTTTACAAGACTATTCTACAAGATGTTAGAATTGGAAAATTGACCGAGCATGGGAAAGAAGCTTTACATGCACGATTACTGTCAAATTTATATCCAGAACAAGATGTTGTGCCTGAGAATATTTTTCAGAAAATTACTGAGAAGAAATCTGGAATATGTTTGATGCCAACTCTTGCAGAATGTGCCAAATTCAACAACAAAATGTTGCATTTAGAAAAGCAAGAGATTGTGAAACTGGAAGCTATTGACAGAGTAGAGCATATGGGATCAACAATTATTTTGTCTGAGAATCTGAAAACAAAATTGGATTCATTAGAGAAGAGTATATCTAAAACTGCAGGTTTTGAAAAGACTCTGAATGTGTGCTTGAACTGCCGTATAATTTTAAGAAGGAATTTACATGTTGAAAGAGGTCTGGTAAATGGATCAATGGGTAATGTTGTTGATTTTGTAAAATACAGAAATAGAGATGGAATTGAATTTTTAAAAATTAAATTTGATGGCATTGAGGAAGTACAGCTAATTGGTCGTTGCTCTGCTAGATTTTTGCTTGTAAAAGACTTATATGTTCGCCGTAAGCAGTTTCCTGTTTGCTTGGCATATGCGGTGACAATCCATAAATCGCAAGGTTTAAGTGTAGACAGTGCATTGGTGAATATTGGCAGTTCTGTGTTCAAGGAGGGTATGGCATATGTGGCATTGTCACGAGTTAGAACTTTATCGGGATTGTACTTGATTGAGTGTGATGTCACAAGCATTTGTGCGGATCTAGATTGTGTTAAGGAATACAATAGGTTAAGAAGAGAGTATGCGCCACATTTGCCTCAATATCCTTTGTTTGAGAAACGTGTGGTAGGCCGGAAACGAAGAAATGTAACCAATACTGGGGAGGTTGTAGCAAAAAGACGAAAAGTCGATGAACCTGAAATTATAAGCAGAAACAAAAAGAATTCTGTTGAAGATGTTGTTGGTTTTCAATTTGAAAACAGTTCTGGTGTCAACTGCTATGCTAATGTAGTGGTTAATGTTTTGTTTTCTCTAGAAAATGTAAAAGAAGAGATTGTGGTCAATTCTGATCAAAGATTTTGCAGTTTGTTAAATTCTGTGTTAGAGAAATGTAGCACTGATAGAACAAACATAGAAAGTGTGTCTGAAATTCGAAATCTGTTAGACAGATGTTCAGGCCAAACACAATTCTCTCAAAATATTCAGCAAGATTGTCAGGAGTTTTTAATGTATATGCTTGATGTATTGCATGCTGAAGGTGTAGATGTAGATCAGCTGTTTGGGCTTTCTTATCAATGGCAGCATGACTGCGAGAACTGTATGGTATCAAGTACTACTAGTGTAGACTCAGAAAGATTTATATATTTAACTTTGCCAGACAGTAAATCAGTCTCCTTTAATAAGCTAGTAAAAGCAGCTGATCACAACATGGAGTGTAGCCAATGTAAATCTGAAATGATGTCCACATTATTTATACGAACATATGGCCAGTATGTCATTTTAATGTTCCAACGATGTAGGCCTGATGGAACAAAATTGACAACTTTAATTAAAAATTTTGTGGCTTCGCAGTTGTCAATATCAGGAAGGACTTTTGTAACTGCAGCAATTATATATCATGACGGTCCTTCAATAACATCAGGACATTACACAGCTTATTTAAAGTCTAGAAATGGCTGGTCATTTTGCAATGATTCTGTTTTAATTTTCAAAAAAAAATTGCCGTATGACCTTAAAAACTCTTACCTGGTGTTTTTAAAACCAAAATTTTAGGGAAAGAATCTCGGGATGTGCTCTGTGGAATTTCAAGAAGTTCTAATGGCTCCTACACGATTTGGCCTTGAGGATAGGTGTAGTTCAGAGACATAACTTCTTTTTTTTTTTTTTTTTTTTTTTTTTTCATGGCAAATTCAGACGTTGAAAACTATTTACAGAAGAATAAGCAATGCAATTAAATATAATATGCATAGAGTACAGCGTAGGAACATATCATATGTTGGAGTAAATAACCAATAAAATACCAAGAAGAAATAGAACATCTGTGAGATAAAAATATCTTAATGGAATGGAAATCAATGCAGCCTATAGCATATACTTTTTAAACTTTTTAAACATAGCACGCATCATTATACTGCAAAGTAAAACACGCTGTAGGTCAAATATTTAAAGATGGGAAGCGAAGAGAAACATAGTATCAAAATACATCAAATATCTAATTAAAGACGGGAAGCAAAGAGAAGCATAGTGTCAGAATACATCAAATATCTAACACTTAATTTCCACTTTCTCTATTATACCACCTAGTAATAGGCTCCCATAGCTGTTTCCCTATTGCCCTCATTTTCCTACCTCTTGTGGCATATATTGCAGTTTCTTGTTTATAGATAGCTAAAAAGCGACTAAGCCACATATGGAAGGTAGGGGGCTCTGTATCTTTCCATCTAGCTGCCAGAATTATCCGAAGCACAGCATATCCCAGAAAGAGCACCGCCTGTTCTTCGGAGTTATGCTCCAAGGAATCATCATGGCCTAAAAGGAGCAATGTTATAGAGTCTTTTATTTGATGCCCGAAAATTTGGGCCCAATATTCCAACATCATAGTTTTAACTGTTGCCAATGCAGGGCATTCAGCGAACATGTGCAGGAGATTTTCAAGTGGTTGATAGCATCTGGGACAATTATCATCAGTCCTGAGCCCCCAGGCAAACAATTTAGCTGGCGTATAATATAGGTTATAGATAGTTCTGTAATATTGAGCCTTTAAATTAGAGGCTATAAAATATTTTGCCGAGAGGGTTAGTGAAAGATCTATATCTACATTGGGGTTAGCTAATTTCAGAGCCCAAGATTGTTCCGTACGCTCAAGGTCGTCAGAGGCATTGGTCATAAATAGCTGATATAGGACCCCGATTCTTGTGGAGTTTTTCCCTATAATATCAAGTAATGGCATATTATCTAGTACGATTTTTGGTGTAGTATTACGGATACTAGATGAAATTTGGTAAAATTTTAGAAAATCATAAGCGGGAATATTGTATCTTTCTTGAAAAGCCCCAAAGGATAGTGGAATACTGTTAGCAAATAAATCGCCTATTGTTTTAATGCCTAGGAGCTCCCACCTCTGAAATATAATGTCATTAAGAATGTAAAAGAAAATTTTGCATTGCAATAATGGTGTGTATTTCGTATATATAGGAATAACCAGATGTTTGCAAATAGCTTTCCATACTACACGGGCATCTAAGACTGTCTTCAATTTGATTTTTTTGTAATATGATGGTTCTATCTGTCTTAAGAACAATCCCTTATGTTTTCCACCTAAACTAAGCTCATATATTGATGGAATAACTGGGGCTATGGGGGCTAAGGCTCCAGATTTAGCAGTCAAAATGGGATCCATATGTTGTACTAGTGCTGCCCAAAAATAAAATCTCAAATTTGGTAAAGCTAAGCCACCTCTGTCCTGAGGGAGCGCTAGTAGAGGAAGGGCCCGTCTTATTTTACCATGAGACCAAATAAACTTTGCGATAAGAGAATCTATAGTCTTAAAAAAGAGTTCTCCAGGCAGAAGGGGGATTGCCCTAAAAAAATAAAAAACCCGTGGGAATATGTTCATTTTAACATAGTTAGCCCTTCCTATTATCGAAAGGTGCAAGCTATCTATTCTTCTAAGATCACTTTTGAATTTATCAATGAGGGGAGAATAGTTTATTTCGCAAATCTTGCTTATCTCTGCAGAGAGGCCTACTCCCAGATATGTAGCCTGTTTAACCCTAAGTATACTTTCATATTGGGTATTATTAGTGGCTAATACCACCGTTTTATCTCTATTCAAAGAGTATCCTGAATACAGCCCAAATGCCTGAGTAACAGTCTCAATTTGAAAGATTGCTTCAGATGGATTAGTGGTTATGATAGCGACGTCATCAGCATATGCCATAACTTTTGTGGAGAAAGATCCAGTAATAACTGGATGAATTGCGGGTGAGATTAGTAATTTCTGAATGAGGGGATCAATATATAGAGCGAACAAGACCGGGGAGCATGGGCAGCCCTGCCTTGTACCTCTTTGAACCTTAATAAACTCCGACTCGTCACCAGCTATAGAGATTTTGGCCGTTGGGTTAATATAAATGGCTTTAATGGCTTTAATAAAGTTGTTTCCAAAATGTTTACTTTCCAGGATATTCCAGAGAAACTGCCATGATACTCGGTCGAATGCCTTTTCGGCATCGAGGAGGATCATCGACATCTCGCCCCCCGTGGCGCCCATGATGTCAAATAGGGTTATGGCTCTCCGAGTATGGTCTGTAGTGCCCTTGCCGGGGATAAAGCCATGTTGCCACGGGGACACGAGATGTTCGATGACCCCGCCCAATCGATTTGCAAGTATTTTAGCATACAGTTTTGAGTCGGAGTTAATCAAGGATATGGGCCTATATGAAGATGGGAGATGATGCGGTTTACCCTTTTTATGGAAAATTATTATACTTGTTTGCTTCCATGATTCTGGAGGAGTTGTATGATATTGTACACCAAGAAACAAATCAAGCAGGAAAGGAGTTATTTGATTACCAAGGATTTTATATAAATCCAATGGGATTTTATCCGGACCTGCCGCCTTACCTTTGGCCAACTCGGCTAGTGCAATTTCCACTTCAGTGATCGTAATTTCTCTATCCAGATAAGCCTTGGTCTCATCATCAATAATTTTATTTAACGTCCGATCGGGAAGCCAATTATTTAAAAATGTTAATATTTCGTTGCTAGAATGTGAAGTATCGCTACCATAGAGTTTTTGATAATACTTTTGAAATACTTTGAGAATCTCTTTAGGAGTTGTATACTCATTACCCTCAAATTCAATTTTTTTAATGCTACCTAATGATTGTTTTTGACGGGTACGTAATGCTAACTGCTTTCCCACATTTTCTCCTGATTCATAGAGTCTAGCCTTATTTGCCTGGTAAGTTTCAGCAGCCTTTTGAATGAGCATACTGTTGATCTCATTTTTTATGATCATTATTTTGTTTAAGGTTTTCCCAGGGTCTGAGGTAGGATCAGCTTGCCCTCTCTGAGACTGATTTATTTGGGAGGCATGAAGGGTCTCGAGATTAGAGAGTTCTTGCATCTGTTGTATATTAATCTGCTTTTCCTTCTTCCGTTTGTTGGCTACAAATGAAATAGTTTCCCCCCTCAATGCAGCTTTAAAACAATCCCAAACTATTACTCGAGATGCGCTATACTGGTTACAATCAAAAAAGGACTGAGCCCATAATTTAATATACGCTATATATTCTTGGTTAACCAGTAACCTCCTGTCAAAAGTCCACTGGGTCATTGGTTTAACCAAATTGGCCGTATCAAAGATGAAGGTCAACGCGTTATGGTCAGATATTGTTTTCGGGGATTTGGTTATTTCTATGATGTCCCTCTCCTCTATGTTTGACATAATGTAATCGATTCTAACGTATTTATTGTGGGGAAATGAGAAGTAAGTAAAGCCATCAGGATTTGGACCCTGGAGTATTCCCCAGACATCAACTAAGTTATGACTTTTCATCATCTGACCTAGTGCCCTGTATACCTTTGGTTTACGCCCTTTTTAGTTTAGGGACAGATGATTCCCTGACGGCAACCCTGTATCAATATTAAAATCCCAGCAAAGAACCAGAGAGCCAGACCAAGAAGCCAATTCGATTTCAAGCTCCCGAAAAATTTCGGGATCGTCTAGATTTGAGCCATAAATTGCGCAGATACTAATACCCACCTGTAGCTGAATTATGACCCATCTACCATGTTTGTCGGCCAGTGTGCGAATTGGGGAGCCTATTATGGGTTTAGCTAAAATGGCTACCCCTCTGGTTTTGGATGTTTGGGATGTAGTTACCATTAAATTATAGCCAGGTAGTCTAAGTAAATCTTTATCAGTATATGCTATATGTGTCTCTTGAAGGCATAATATATCAACTGAGTTTTGCTGTGTTAATTGAAACAGCTGGGCCCTTTTATTTTTATGATTGAGGCCTGCCACATTCCAAGTGCATAAACTTATTCTCCCCATTTTCTAGCACAAAAATCTAACCCAGATTCAACATATTGGAACCGAGTACCTCCGTTTATCTTAAAGTGCATAGTACAAATTTGCTTTCTACAGTTTCGTTTTTTGTTTAGGTTATAGTTCACATCATACATTATTCTTTTTGTACATCGTAGCTTGTGACTGAATTTGCCAAATTTTTTTGCATTCCCCCCCTCCCCTCCTCGGGCCCCTCCCCGAGTTCCCCCCCATCCCCCTCCCCCCACACACCACCCTTTGAGGCATATAGACTCTAACTAGAGTCTGTAGTGATGGAAAGACACCCTGTGCCGTGCCAGGTTATTACTTATTACTACAACTACCACCCAATAACACATATGCGGGGTAACAGAGAGATATATAACAGGAGTCTAAAAGAGTTATCAATCTAGACCCTGTGGTACCTACTGAGCCGCAAAAAAAAAAGAGATCCCATCCCATACGTACTAGCCAATAATTCAAAAAAAAAAAATGGAGTTAGTGTCAAAGTTAGCACATATACTTCTATTAATTGTACTTGTTCCTCCAATATCCAAGAGACATAACTTCTAACCGTAAGACTGGACGTCATGGAGAAATAAGTGCACTTTTAATGAGTTCAGAAAAACTATTTCTTTTTATAAGCTAATTGAAGCAGCCAATCAAAACATAGAGTAGAGGGAATGTAAGTCTGCAATGCTGTCTACTGTTTTACATTGCTTTGTGATTAAAAGTGATGTAGAGAATTAAATAATTGTAGTAGTCATAGAGGTAGTGTAAGTCTGCTTCATAGTAAGCAGTATCAGTGTCATAGGAAATGTAGAACATGACTGAGCAAGAAGGGGAAGATATTACTATTCCAGGATTGTGAAAATGATCTTCAACATTTTAATTCTGACAGTTGCAGAAATGCCAAATGACGGGATTGGCTTACAAGAAATCCAAGAGTTATAAATGGCTCTGACAAGATTTGGCCTTGTGGAAACTTGTGGTAGAGAGCAAGAAGTCATTTATTGCATGTAACATGTTTTTAAAAACGATGGAGGTTTTCTTTCAGAAAGTGGCGGGCTGAAAGTAATAACAGCACAACAGAGTGTAAGCTGTTCATAGGACATCCTTTGACGTCATGGAAAGCAAGTTAACTTTAAGGAGTTCTGAATTCTGATTTGCTATGTTGTATGGGTTTTTTAAACACAATCATTTTGATTGTGGTTTTTTTTCCCCGCTGTTATATGATGAATACCTTCAAGTCACTGTTTTTAGTGAATTTTGATACATTCTGAGAACAGCAAAAATAAACCATTTAACATGTATAATTAATTCTGTACTGTTTGCATTTATGATGTATATGTAGAACTGTGTAGGAGGCATGGAGAAGGTGAGGCTTCTGTAAGTGTCAAAGTTGTTGCATGCAGTGCTGCACTTCTGCGTACTCTTTCATATGCTGGACTACATCTGCACAATGAGATACCTAAGCAAAGGAAACACAAGTGATGTGATTGTGAAATGAGCAAAAGAAATTGCACGTATTTCAATTACATCACCTGTGTTTCCTATCATTACGAATCACATTGTGCAGATCAAGTTTAGGTCTGTCCAGGGAAACAGAGGAGGTTTGGCCTTTGTTCAAGAGTGCAGTGGACATGACTCACTTCATTGGTAGACCTTCACATGTATTATGTCCTCTATTCTCTTCAACAACTCGAAATTTCATCTGCAACCCTGAGTAGGCCTCACCTCAAACAAACCTCTGGATAGGACACATCTTATTGGCACCCTGAAGCAATCATTTAAAATTTTAGTGTCTTGCGACACTTTTCTGAGACAACAGCAATGCAAAAGATGCACCATGTTTTAAGATAGGCCTCACTTCATCTGCATCAAGATACTGTTAGTTTAAAATGTATATCTTTAGGACTGTGTAGGGGGCCTGGAGAAGCAGAAGCTTCTGTAAGTGTCAAAGTTGTTGAAAAACTGTTTGTCCTTCAATCTTTTCCCTTGTGTTTTGTAATTTTTAAATACATGTTTTAATATTTTTCAAATGTTTGTTCTCTCTTTCACAGATTGAAAGTATAAAAACAAAAAGTGAGTAATTTAACGACAATTATAAGGTAAATGTTTTGTACTCTTTTCGTTACATTTCTATCACATTTAACTTCTATTAGTTCCACTGCTTCATTTCTTTAACCCTCAGTTTCCTGCCTTTGCTACTTCCCTCATTCCTTTCTCTATTACCTACTTACTCAACTCCTTCCACTCTTTTTCTCAGTCCCTCTCTTCTCATAGTTCCTCACTCTTGTTCACTCACTCCGTCTCTATTACTCTTAGTGTCTTTGACTGATCACTCTATCACTATTTGTTCATAATGCTTTCTCTGTGTAGTTGAAGCACACTAAGGGGCATATTATGAACACAGCCAATAAAATTATTGCTGTTTTTATTGGCAGAAAACTGGTGCAAAAGTGGTTTTAGCTGCAGTTTTCTGCCGCAAAAGCGGCTTTAGCGACACATTTCTGCCAATAAAAGCTGCAAAACTTTTATTGCCTATGTTGATGATATGGCTCTATGTTACTTACATTTCTTTGCTGTTTCAATTAATCTTTTTCTGTTATTTTTTGTTTTCTGTTTTCTATTTTTTCTCTCTGTTATTCCCCATGTTTTAATCTTATTTTGAACATTCACTCACATTCTCCAAGAAACTCTTCTTTGTTAATGTTATACTCTCTTTTTTTTCTTTCACTTCCTTATCTATTTTGTTTTTCACAATTATACCCTCTTCCGTCTTTTCTTCGGTAAATAGATCTATTAAACAGTATCTCTTCTTTACTCCGTATAGCTGTCTTTCTTTTAACATCACTCTCTGTTTACTTTCCTTATACTTACTCTTTTTTTTTTTTTTTTTTTTTTGGGTTAGCTCCCGGTCCGCGTACCGGGAAGCTAACCGGGAAGCGAACCAAAAGAAATAGAGCTTGCCAGAGTGCTAAACATTCTAGCAATTTTTTTTGAAAGGGGAGGTAGTTCTGAAAAGAACTTTTTTTTTTATATTTTTGTTGTTTTATATATATATTTTTTTTTTGAACATTTTTTGTTTTTTTTGTATTTTTTGAACGATTTTATATTTTTTTTGGTTTTTTGGGGGGGGGGAAACAACAAAAAACAGGCATTGAAAAGGGCTCAACAGGAGCAAAAAAAAAATTACTGGGGGCGGTTAGGGCAATTATGATGTTCATAAGCCAGGTTGATAGCATTTATACTCATATTACCACATGCTATCAACGCACCACAGTGCATACAAGTATGTTTCATGTGGCCAAAATTCTCTTGTATGTTTGGCACAGTTTCCCGTGCCTCTGCCTGTGTCAATGATATTGACGATCTTGATCTGGCCACAGGAGTTGATGTTGGATTTTCTTCCAAATCCCGTATTTCCGCCCGGCTGTAATTAAGTGGATGCTTCCTGGTCATGTGCCTGTGCATCGTATAGTTCCCATAACTATACTTCTTATCAGTCCCTCTTGACAATTTATCTTTGCAGATGAGGCAGGTGACATACCTCGCATTCACTTTTTTTTGGCCTGGAGGGATTGAATAAAACTGCCAGATGAAACTGGCTTTCTTATGGGAAACCCGGGGCACCTCTTCCAAGAACTGTGGTTCTTCTCTATCCTCTTCCTCCATTTCTTCCTCTTCCTCCTCTGTGTTGGTCATGACCTGGGGAGGTGGTCCTCTCTTCCCATGAGGAGGTGGAGGTGGTGGTGGGGGTGCACCAGCTGAAGCAACTACTGAAGCCATTTCTGAAGTATTATTAAAGGTCTTCCTCTCACAATGATGAAAGTCAGAGTGAGGAAAGAAGGAGGGGTTTTCATCATTTGGGAAAAACAATAGTTCTCAACCAATGAAAAGTGTTATTTTTAGGTCACCTGACCTAGCCTTACATGATTATGAAACCAAAAGTGAAATGAACCAATGAAAAGTTTTATTAACAAGTCACATGACCTCTCACGCTCATGTTACGCGCTGCGGAACGCGCCCCGGATAGCTTCCGGGTCGCTGCGCTTCGCGCCTCGGTCCGCGCCCCGGAGCACTTCCGGGTGCGCTAACGCCGTACGTCACAAGACGCATTACGCGGCAACGCGCTACGTCGCGCTTTCGCGACGCGCCGTGGATCGCTTCCGGGTAGCTGCGTTTCGCGCCTCGGTCCGCGCCCCGGGGCACTTCCGGGTGCACTAACGCGGTACGTCATAAGACGCATTACGCGGCAACGCGATACGTCGCGCTTTCGCGACACGTCACGATGTTGATTTCTAAAGCGGCAGTTGCGCAAACGGAATGTTTACCGGTTCGCGGACCGGGTCGCGGCATCAATTTGAGCTAACGGAAAGCTTTCCGGTTCGCGGACCGGGAGCGAAACAAAAAAAATATTTTAAAAAAAATTATTAATAAACATAAAATATATTTTTGGATTTAAAGAAGAATACATTTTACAGCTATAGATATTAGCTTTTAAAAAACCAATGAAATTCACTGAAAAAACCATAGGTTATAGACCATATATAGTTAGGAATTAGCATTTACAAAACCTTGAAAATTCACTGAAAAAAACATAGGTTATACACCATATATAGTTAGGAATTAGCATTTAAAAAACTTTATTTTACTCACACAAAACCATTGAAATTCCATATATAGTTAGTTGTACTAACTATATATCGCGCACCCGCAATCCACTGCTGATTATGTCACATATTACATCATTCATGACATGGTCAGTGACATCACTGATGACATCACTGATGACATCTCAAATGACATCACTGATGACATCACTGATGA
Organism: Lissotriton helveticus; assembly: GCF_964261635.1. Lineage (NCBI taxonomy): Eukaryota > Metazoa > Chordata > Amphibia > Caudata > Salamandridae > Lissotriton > Lissotriton helveticus. The sequence goes on from NC_136069.1 coordinate 1,137,600,710, forward strand.
CATCTCAAATGACATCACTGATGACATCACTGATGACATCTCATTTGACATTACTGATCACATCACTGATGACATCATTCATGTGATAATACGATGAACCTCTTCAGACTCTAATATAACCTTAGATACACTCAGTGTAAACACAGACTCACAGATTGTCACTCATCCATGAAGTTACACACACACCTAGTCAGTCATGCAAACAATCAATCACACCTCCATTTCCTTAACTATACAGTTAAACACACCTTACTTATTCAAACATATACTAAAACATATTTACTCACTTATACAATCCTGGATACAAGTTCACAATGATCCATACAGCCACTCACACATTCACTGGCTCTTATGCACAGTTATTTATATATGTCAACTCTCACATGTACTGTATTTTACATATGTACTTACTTTGACATGTAGCACTGAGATATCTATTCACTCACCAATACAGTCATGCACACAGTCAACCGCCCATACAGCTGTTTCCACATGCACTTTGAACCCATACATCTATGCAGAGAGTCATACACCTCCCAGCCACCCATACACACTCTCAGTCTCCCATACAAATACTTGGGCAACCAATCAATAACCCATATAGTTAATCATATAGCTACTGATCAACACATGCAGCAGTTTACAGAACAACAGACATAATGATGCACAAATTAAGACAGTTTAGTCACTAACCCATGCACTCAGTGAGACACATTTAATCACTCACTCATACAGTCAGTCATGCACCTACTAAATCCTTTGTTCAGACACTTCTACATCCACTCATTCTTCAATATGTAAGACATATTTTAACTTTACAGAAACATACAGTCACTGGATGTTGTCATCAGTGAAGTCATCAGTGATGTCATTTGAGATGTCATCAGTGATGTCATCAGTGATGTCATTTGAGATGTCATCAGTGATGTCATCAGTGATGTCACTGACCATGTCATGAATGATGTAATATGTGACATGATCAGCAGTGGATTGCGGGTGCGCGATATATAGTTAGTACAACTAACTATATATGGAATTTCAATGGTTTTGTGTGAGTAAAATAAGGTTTTTTAAATTCTAATTCCTAACTATATATGGTGTATAACCTATGGTTTTTTCAGTGAATATATATATATGTTCCAACAAAGGCTCCTTCTGAAAGTCTGAGGCCCCTCGGGAATTGGCGTGAGCAAGGCTTTGTGCCGAAACATGTTGTCAGAGAAATAACCACCCTTGGACATCACCTGGTAGCCGTCTGTGTTGCTGAGAGCGTGTGAGTATATATCTATATATATATATATATATATATATATATATACATATATATATATTACCTACTGGCGGTCGCCAGTAGGTAGTTATAGTTAGGATTTATTTCCATAGGGAAATCGCAACATTCTATTGGGAATAACTTTGACGCCGGTTGAGGAATCTGCCTGAAATTTTGCTCAACTTTGCCTCGCGGCGCTCCGGTCCTTTCCTAAAAGTTTTGGGGGGATTCGTCAAGCAGGGGCCGAGATAAAAGGGGGGTCCCAAAACGTGTTTTCCCCATGTTAATTTCCATAGGGCGGTCGGTCTCACTTTTAGCTCGAACGGCTGAAAGGATTTTCACCAAACTTGGCAAAATTGTAGGGACTGGTAGCCCGATGTGCCTTTGCTATGTCTCAAGATATGTGCTCCAGAGGATTTTGAGTAATTTAGGTTCCAAAAAATGTATATATATCTATAGCCGCGCCCCGGTACGCGCACCGGGGAACGCTCCGGGCGCGCCACGCGACTTGCGCATGGAAAGCTGATTGGCTCTCGGGTGTCTGTAAACATTCGAAACAGTCCGGAGCGGCCGCCATCTTGTGTCTCGGTAGGATCGAGACACAAGAGGTGGTAAAAACAAAGGGGGAAATAACCAAAAGGGGGCAGGGTAGACCCCCCTGACCCCCTAGGTTTGATGTGGGGGCCATAAAAGGGTCCCTCGGGTAAAAAAAAAATTAATTTTTTTTCGGTTTTCGCGGGGGGAGCGCCCGGTACGCGCACCTGGGAGCGTACCGGGGAGCGTACTTTGGTGAAAAATTGTTAAACTAATAGTGTAAAATAATCATTTTGAGTGATTTCAGGTAGGGTAGCTCTGAAAAGAGCTTTTGGGTTCTGTGGCTGTTTTAGGTACCTACAAGTACGTCCCACACACACCCACACGCACACAACCCCACACCCCCACACCCGCACACTCCCCACACACACCTCACACACGCACACCTCCACCCACACCCAAACACCCCACACCCCCACACCGACACCTTACACATCCACACCCACACCCACACATCCCACACACCCACACTCATACACACACCTCACCACCCCCCCAACACACACACACACACACGCACACACAGATACCTCACAGACACACCCCACACATCCCACAGACACACCTCCCCCCCACACACACACACACCCACACCTCACAGACACACCCACACATCCCACACATACACACATATCCTACACACATACCCCCCACACCCACACACCCCCCACACACACCTCACACACCCACACCTCCACCTACACTCAAACACCCCACACACCCACACCCACACACACACCTTACACACCCACACCCCCACCCACACCCACATACCCCATATACCTACATACACCTATACACCTCACCCCCCCAGACACATACACACTCACACCTCACAGACACACCCCACCATCCCCCACACACACCCCCCCTCCACACATGGGGAAAACTCAGTGAAACAGTAAAATGATAATTTAAAGTGCTTAGAGGTAGGGTAGCTCTGAATAGAATTGTTGTGTTGTGTGGGTGATTTAAGTACCAACATGTAGGTACCAATACAGAGTCTTAAATTCAATGTACACCGTCTCCTCTGTAGATAATTCGCATGTTGTTACAGAAGTTATTGTGGTATATGGAATCCATACCATAGTCTGTCAGGAAAGCAGAAACAGATCCTTTAAGTACTCCCTGAGAAGACCTAGGGGATCATGGGTAGTCTACCCTGCTCCCTTATGATGTTTTAAAATTGCACAGTATACTGTAAGTTTCACTTTATACTATAATATAAACATAATTATTTTGGTAGTACTTCATGAATTAGATATAAAAATGAATAATGTCTCAAACAATTTTTAATTATTAAGTAAAAATGTATAGGTTTGAATTTTCATATATTTCAATAAAACTTCCAGCATTACATCATCTGGAATCTCCTCAAAAATGCATGTTTCTATATCTTGTAAACATTCAATAAATTGTTGATCCAAAGACTGATCCATGAAATCTTCTTCAATAAAATCTTCATTTAGAATCTCCTCATATGTAATCTCGAAGGAAACATTGATATTTTCTTGCTCCCCTTCCATTTTTTTGCTGTAAATTGCATACAAAATAACTATATCAGTAGAGTTAGGGCACTGTTGGGTCTAAGTTCAGACAGGTAGTTCTGATTTTTTAACAGTGAAGTTAACTTTGGGCAGTGTATGGTAACAGGCAGGAAGTAGAAATATAAAAAAGTGCCTGTGAAGAAGCGTAAGTAAATTCATAATTATAGCAGAGAAGCCTAAGTCAATCCATAAATATAACAGAGGAGCCTATCTCTATCTATAACTATAGCAGAGGGACAGTAAATAATTATCAGAAAACGTTTTTACAAATTAACTTAAAGTGCCCCTTACAAATTATCAACTTACTTTACAGAGAGGTGAAGAAGAAAAAATGCGAAAATCCTTTCAAGATGTATCTCAGGGGGGAAGGGTGTTGGTTTGAAAATACAGAGGGAAGAGTTTTGATTGGTTACCATGAGCAATATGTGTGTAGAATTAGAGGTTTTCTGTGCCATTAATGGTTGCAGTGCCTGGAGAACATACCTTTTGGTCTGCTAAAGAAATATTGGTGTGTGTATCTGACACTGTTCTGAATCTCCTAAAGCATTTGTAAAGGTGAGTTATGATTCATTTAGATAGAGAGTTCAGATCAAGAAGCACATAGGACCTGTGTTGTGTTCCTAAAATGGTAATTGAAAAACGATTTTAGTGCAAATCAATGGGTTTCAGTAGTGAAAATGAATGCTTGTATATAGGATCTGTGCAGTGTTTCTAAAATGTTAATTGGAAAACGATTTTAGTGCAAATCAATGGGTTTTAGTAGTGAAAATGAATGCTTGTAAATAGGATCTGTGCTCTGTTCATAAAATATTAAATAAAAAACGATTTTAGGGTAAATTAATGGCTTTCAGTAGTGAAAATGAATGCTTGTACATAAGACCTGTGTTCTGTTCATAAAATGGTAATTGGAAAACGATTTTAGTGCAAATCAATGGCCATTTTTGGCCTGCACAGGCAAGCACGAGCTTCTGGGTTGCTGCACACGCTTCACTGGCTGCCTATTCGGAAGCGGATTATGTTTAAATCCCTGACGCTGATGCACAAAGCATTGTTTGGTTTAGGTGCTGGATACCTGCGGCGAAGATTGGCCTTCTATCGCCCAGCCCGCTCACTGCGGTCCGAATCTCTTTTTAAGGCTGTGGTTCCGCGTGTGAGGAAGGCCCGCACTGGGGGGCGCTCTTTCAGCTACAAGGCCCCCCAGCTGTGGAATTCGCTCCCGCTGGCGCTCCGCAGCACCTCCAATCTGCTTCAGTTCAGGAAGAGCCTGAAGACCTGGCTTTTTAATCTTTAGGCGTTCCCCTGGTGGGTTTTTTCTCTTCTTCTTTGTATCTGTTTATTTCGTGTTGTGTTATTCTACTTCGAGCTACCTGTGGAAAGCGCCGGGACACTCTTTTAGAGTAGCCGTGCGCTATATAAACTTAATTTAACATAACATAACATAACATTAACATTTTTAAGAAGGAATACATAGTGTGTGCATAATTATATAAAAATATTTGAATCTTTTACAAATATGTTACGTGTTTTACCTCAGATTGGGAAGCAGACTGAGTTTCTTTGCTGTTGGTTTGTTTCATTTTTTTGGGTAATGCTTGGTAGGAATGTTTGCAAGAGATAGGAAATGTATTTTGTAAAATAGTGACTTTTCAAGACTGAAATGGATTGATTGTACATAGGACCTGCACTGTGTTTCTAAAATGTTATTGAAAAATCGATTTTGGTGCAAATTAATAGCTTTTACATTTTTGAGAAAGAATAAAAAGTGTGTGCATGATTAAATAAAATAATTTGAAGCTTTCACAATCATGTCACCTATGTTATCTCAGATTAGGAAGCACACTGAGCTTCTTTGCTGTTGGTTTGTGTTATTTTTTTGGTAATGCTTGGTAGCATTGTTTGCTAGAGAGAGGAAATGTATTTTGTAAAATAGTGAGTTTTCAGTAATGAAATGGAATGCTTGTACTCCTGCAATGCATCCTTTCACATGGGGAAAGCTGCATCTGAAAGCGTTTGCCTCAGTCTTACGCCTGCTGTGAGGCAGGCGCAAGATTTTAACGTAACAGTGTCCTAAAAGTGATGCAGTGAAATCTCATAGATTTTACTGCGTCACTATTATGAGGCTTTTTGCGGGGGAATGCCCCCTCTGTGTACATTACACCTGACAGAAGTATAATGTGGCGCAGAGGTTTAAAAAGTGACGCATCTACCTACATGCGTCACTTTTTAATTATGGCGCAAAAGGTACATGTTTTATGCCGCCGATGCATCACAAAAAGTGACGCATTAGCAGTGCAAAACTGACGCAGGGCCTCATAACTGAGGTTCATCTTTTTTTGCACACTACTCCAGTTTAGTCCTGTCCACTGCACTCTTGGACACAAGCCTCACCTTTTGTGCTCCCCTGGACAGGCTTCATCTCATCTGCACTCCTGCTTAGGTGTCAGAATCCTATCACATGGGGAAAGCCCTATGTGAAAGCGTTTGCCTCAGTCTTATGCCTGCTGTGAGGCAGGTGCAAGATTTTGATGTAACAGTGTCCTAAAAGTGACGCAGTGAAATCTCATAGATTTCACTGCGTCACTATTACGAGGCTTTTTGCGGAGAAATTACCCCTCTGTGTACATTACACCTGACAGACGTATAATGTGGCGCAGAGGTTTAAAAAATGACGCATTTACCTACATGCGTCACTTTTTAAATATGGCGCAAAAAGGTACATGTTTTATGCCGGCGATGCGTCACAAAAAGTGACGCATCAGCAGTGCAAAACTGACGCAGGGCCTCATAAATGAGGTTCATCTTTTTTTGCACACTACTCCAGTTTAGTCCTGTCCACTGCACTCTTGGACACAAGCCTCACCTTTTGTGCTCCCCTGGACAGTTTTCATCTCATCTGCACTCCTGCTTAGGTGTCAGAATCCTATCACATGGGGAAAGCCCCATGTGAAAGCGTTTGCCTCAGTCTTATCCCTGCTGTGAGGCAGGTGCAAGATTTTGATGTAACAGTGTCCTAAAAGTGACGCAGTGAAATCTCATAGATTTCACTGCGTCATTATTACGAGGTTTTTTGCGGAGAAATGACCACTCTGTGTACATTACACTTGACAGAGGTATAATGTGGCGCAGAGGTTTAAAAAATTACGCATCTACCTACATGCGTCACTTTTTAAATATGGCGCCACAAGGCACATGTTTTATGCCGCCAATGCGTCACAAAAAGTGACGCATCAGTAGCGCAAAACTGACGCAGGGCTTTATAAATAAGGCTCATCTTTTTCTTGCACACTATTCCAGTTTATTTCTGTCCACTGCACTCTTGGACACAAGCCTCACATTTTGTGCTCCCCTGGACAGGCTTCATCACATGAGTATTCCTGCTTAGGCCATATAATTTTTTTTTAGAACAACATTTGAAAAACAATGAAAAGGTCATATGTATAAGCTTTTCATTACACTACTAAAATATTTTTGCTGCAAATTAATGAGTTTTACATTTTTGAGAAAGTTTAAATAGTAGGACCTGCACTGTGTTTCTAAAATGTTATTGAAAAATCGATTTGGGGACTAATCAATGATTTCTACATTTCTGAGAAAGAATAAATAGTGTGTGCATGATTACATTAAAAAATTTGAACTTTTCACAATCATGTCACCTATGTTACCTCAGATTAGGAAGCACACTGAGCTTCTTTGGTGTTGGTTTGTGTTATTTTTGTGGTAATGCTTGGTAGCATTGTTTGCAAGAGAGAGGAAATGTACTTTGTAAAATAGTGAGTTTTCAGTAATGAAATGGAATGGTTGTACTCCAGCAATGCATCCTTTCACATGGGGAAAGCTGCATGTGAAAGCGTTTGCCTCAGTCTTATATCTGCTGTGAGGCAGGCGCAAGATTTTGACATAACAGTGTCCTAAAAGTTACGCAGTGAAATCTCATAGATTTCACTGCGTCACTATTAAGAGGCTTTTGGTGGAGAAATGACCCCTCTGTGTACATTACACCTGACAGAGGTATGATGTGGTGTAGAGGTTTAAAAAGTGACGCATCTACCTACATGCGTCACTTTTAAAATATGGCGCAACAAGGCACATGTTTTATGCCGCCAATGCGTCACAAAAAGTGACGCATCAGTAGCGCAAAACTGACGCAGGGCTTTATAAATGAGGCTCATCTTTTTTTTGCACACTACTCCAGTTTAGTTCTGTCCACTGCACTCTTGCACACAAGCCTCACGTTTTGTGCTCCCCTGGACAGGCTTCATCACATGAGCAGTCCTGCTTAGGCCTCATAATCTTTTTTTAGAATAAAATTTGAAAAACAGAGAAAAGGTCATATGTATAAGCTTTTCATTACACTACTGAAACATTTTTGGGGCAAATTTATGTCTTTTACATTTTTGAGAAAGAATAAATTGTGTGTGCATGATTACATAAAATGTTTTGACCTTTTCACAATTATGTCACCTGCTGTTACCTGAGATTAGGAAGTAGATTGTGCAGATGAGGTGAGACATGTCCAGAGGGACAGAGGAGGTGAGGTCTATGTTCAAGACTGTAGTGGGAGAGAGGCCTTTCCTGGGAAGCATAGGTGGTGAAGACTGTGTATAAGAGTGCAGTGGACTAGACTTTATGAAGTCTATCCCCTACTGGACTCTTAGACACAGGTCTCATCTTCTTTGTACCTGTGGACAGAGCTGTCTTCCACTATACTCTTCAATACAGGCCTCACCTTTTGTGCACCCCTGGAGAATCCTCACCTGATCTGTAACCCTGAAAAGATCGTTTGCTTTTTGTCATTGCTTTGTTGTTTGGTAATAGTGGTCTATAATGTGCTATTTTCTACTTTAACACAGATTGAAATCAAGATTTCAAGAGTAAGCAAACATGCCCTCAAGGGAAAGGAGAAGAAAACAACATAACCACCAAAAAACAAAAACAGCAACGGAATTACAGCACTCTTCCACAAAAAATACTTCAAAAAACAGGAACCAAGCTCCTGGTAAGACAACTAAGTCTTTCATACGGAACATATGTACATCAAAAAAAAAATGTTGGACAGCATGTAGAAAAAGAGAATGAGAGAGTAAATTTGAAAAGGAAGGAGAGAACCTCAAAGAATCCTACAACTGGAGCAGGAGAGAATAATATGTATAGGAATAGAAGGCAGAATCAGTTTAGAGTTATTCGTAAACGAATATTTCGCAACAGGGTGGTTTTAAATTTGTTAAAAAACATTAGGAAAGGTAAACAGAGAGCTGCTTTTTATAAGATAACGAAAAGTGTAGAGAAGATTGTTGATCAGGCTTTTGAAGTTAAGAAAAAATTATGTATTTTAATAATCAATAGAATTAGGACACTTAACAAGACAATTGATGTTTTCAAATCAAACAGTAGATGGAAAAGAGTAATTAATCAGACTAATTTTTGTAAAGTTTTTTCAGGAGAATGGATGCACAGTTCAAGTTGTGAGCCATTTTTTAATGAGGAGAGTTACTTCCAGGAGAATGATTTAGTGCATACAGTTGACACCAGTGGTCGAGCGTATGAAGTGAAAGACGGTTGTCCGATTGAAAAAGAGAAACTTGTGCCTAGAGAACCAGAAGAGGTGTTAACTGATGAAGTTTTAGGGAGACGTACTAAGGGTCCAGTGTACACTTGGAAGTGTAGTCGTATTTGTAGTGTGCGACAGGAATGAATTGATTTGTTTTGTAATTTCTTGCGTACATATAGTAAGAAAAGTCTAAAGCAGAAAGTGAAGTTGTTGCAAGACTTAGATCCTTGCAGAGTGAGAGAAAACACAGGTTTGCAAGGGCATTCACTGGCTTGTCTTTCTAGAAAAGTCTGTCAGAGTGTTTTTCATCATTTTAGGATGTTAGCAGTGCATCATACCAAAATGAGGAAATTAGTGAGAATGTTGTATTATGCAAAAAGTCCAGCACTTAAGCTTAAACAATTAAACAGTGCTCTTTTGCATGGAACTGAATTAGATGTGAAGAAGATTTGTGAAGAAATTGAGATTTGTTATTTTGGTGAAAAAGAGGATAGTGTAGAAATTGACACAGCAATTCAAGGTAATGTTCAAGTTCAAGTTCAAGTTCAGAGATTTGTATAGCGCACTACTCACCCAGAGGGTCTCAAGGCACTTGGGGGAGGGGGTGTATTTTACTTATTGAATATCCAAGTTTTAAGTTGCTTTCTGAAGGAGAGGTGGTTCTGTACAAGGCGGAGGTGGGTGGGGAGAGAATTCCAGGTTTTGGCCGCTAAGTAGGAGAAGGTTCTTCCTCCCATGGTGGATCTATGGATGCGGGGAATTGCGGCGAGGGCTTGATTGGATGATCGTAGTTGGCGGGTGGTGGTGTAGAAGGACATTCGCGTGTTGAGGCATTCGGGTCCCAAGTCGTAGAGGGCTTTGTGTGCGTGGGTGAGGAGACGGAACGTTATTCTTTTGTTGACAGGGAGCCAGTGGAGGTCTTTCAGGTGACCGGATATGTGAGCTTGAGAATGTCCAGTATGAGTCTAGCTGAGGGTTTTTTCTGTAGTTTGGCTGTGGTTCCGGTGTAAAGGGTGTTTCCGTAATCCAGTCGGCTAGTGACCAGTGCGTGGGTGACCGTCTTTCTTGTTTCAGTGGGGATCCATCGGAAGATCTTTTTGAGCATGCGTAGGATGTTGAAGCATGAGGATGAGAGGGCATTGACATGTCTGGTCATTGAGAGGGAGGAGTCCAGGATGAAGCCCAGGTTGCGTGCATGGTCCATAGGTATAGGTGCGGTGAGGACTTCCGTTTTGTCCGAGTTCAGTTTTAGCCGGCTATTCTTCATCCACTCGGCGACTTCTTTCATTCCTTCGTGTAAGTTTGTTTTGGCGGTGTTTGGGTCTTTGGTGAGGGAGAGGATCAACTGGGTGTCGTCTGCGTAGGAGATGATGTTGAGGTTGTGTTGGCGTGCGATGGATGCGAGGGGACTCATGTATATGTTGAAGAGGGTGGGGCTGAGTGATGATCCTTGTGGAACGCCGCAGATGACTTCGGTGGGCTCAGATCTAAAAGGGGGGAGGCGGACTCTCTGGGTTCTTCCGGCGAGGAACGAGATGATCCAGTCCAATGCTTTTCCTTGTATTCCGACGTTGCTGAGGCTTTGTATGAGGGTGTTGTGGCAGACTGTGTCGAAGGCTGCGGAGAGGTCAAGTAGGATGAGGGCAGCTGTTTCTCCGTTGTCCAGTAGAGTTCGGATGTCGTCTGTTGCTGCAATGAGGGCGGTTTCAGTGCTGTGTTTGGCTTGGAAGGCGGACTGTGAGGGGTCTAGGGATTTGTTGGCTAGAGGAATGTGGCGAGCTGACTGTTGACGGCTTTCTCTATAACCTTGGCAGGGAATGGGAGTAGCGATATGGGGCGGTAGTTTTTAAGTTCAGTAGGGTCTGCTGTGGGTTTCTTTAGGAGGGCGCTGAGTTCGGCATGTTTCCAGCTTTCCGGGAAGGTAGCGGAGTTAAGGGAGCAGTTGATGACGTCTCGGAGATGGGGTGCGATGATGGAGTCTGCTTTGTTGAAAATGTGGTGGGGACATGGGTCGGTTGGTGATCCTGAGTGGATGGAGTTCATCAGATGGATGGTGTCTTCAGTGGTGATTGGGTTCCAGGCGCAGAGGTTGTTAGAGGGGGGTGTTGGTTCGGGGGTGGTTGCAGTGGACTGGTCTCCGGGCTGATTTTCAAAGCTTTTATGTAAGTCAGATTTTGTTGTAGAAGAAAGAGGCTAGGGAATCGCAGAGGTCTTGGGAGGGAGTGATGTCATTGGTGCCGGCAGTGGGGTTGGTGAAATCTTTGACGATGTTGAATAGTTCCTTGCTGTTGTGGGCGTTGTTGTCAATTCGATCCTTGAATGCTGATTTCTTGGTGGATCGGATCAGTTGGTGGTGTTTGCGGGTAGCATTCTTGAAGGTGGTCAGGTTGTCAGTGGAAGGGTTTTTTCTCCAGGCTTTCTCGAGGGTACGACATAACTTCTTGGATTTCTTAAGGTCATCGTTGAACCAGGTGGCTTTTTTGTTACCATGCTTGATTTGATGATTCTTCAAGGGTGCTAGTTCATCTGCGCTGTGGGTGATCCATTGTGTGAGGTTGGTGGCTGCTTGGTTTGGGTCTGATGCTTTGGCAGGAGGGTATTGGTGTAGCGATGTGAAGAGCTGGTCGGTGGTAATTTTGTTCCAGTTTCTTCGGGGGATAGGTTGTGGGGGGTTGTAGGTCATGGTCTTTTTGAAGTCGAAGTGAACGCAGCTGTGGTCCGTCCAGTGGAGAGCTGTGGTGTGATTGAAGGAGATGTGCTTGCTGGAGGTGAAGATTGGGTCGAGCGTGTGTCCGGCATAGTGGGTGGGGGTATTGACAAGTTGTTCGAGTCCGAGGTTGGCCAGGATGTCCAGAAGGGTGGTGGTGTTAGGGTCGTTTTTCTTTTCAAGGTGGTAGTTGAGGTCTCCCAGTAGAATGTAGTCCTCGGAGGGGAGGGCGTGTGGGCTGATGAAGTCAGTGATGTCATCGCTGAATTGTGTGCGGGGTCCTGGTGGTCTGTAGATAAGGGTGCCTCTGAGTGTGGTCTTAGGGTCGGTGTGGATCTGGAAGTGAAGGTGTTCGGCGTTTGTGAGGTAGTCGTCGGAAGTGGTCGTGATGCGGTTGGTGTTCCTGTGGACAATGGCGATTCCTCCTCCTGTTTGATTGGTGGGGTCCTTACGGATGATCTTGTAGCCGTTTGGGATGGCTATGGCGATGTCGGGTGCAGATGAAGCGTTCATCCAGGTTTCTGTAAGGAAGGCAACATCCGGCGATGTAGTGTCGAGTAGGTTCCAGAGTTCAATGGCGTGTCTGTGGACCGAGCGGGTGCTGAGCAGGATGCACTTTAGTTGGTTAGTGTCGGAGCTCTGTGTGGAGTTTGAGGATTTGGTGTGGGTCTTGATGCAGTCGAACTTGCAGGAGTGGCAGGTGAAAGGTCCATGGGTGTGTCCTGGGGCGGCTTGGTAGCAGCTGGGTGGGCGGCCGGAGTTGAAGGCTGAAAGGGATGCGGCATCATATGTTATGCGGGTTGAGTGGGATTTGCGAGGACCAGGGGTTCTGGCACTGGGCGCGGGCCAGGCGCGGACGGGCGCAGACGGGCTTACCTTTGGCGCACCTTCGGCGCGCATGGGGCGCGATCGCTGCGTGTGAACGCTGCGCGCAAAGGCATCTGTCATAAGTGGCAAGTGGAGGGGGGAGGGGTGAGGGAAGAGCAGCTGGGAGGCGGGAGCGGGATGGAGAGGACAGGCTCCGAGGCACTACAACAACTAAATGGCCGCAAAAGTGAAATCAGAACAGGATGGGGCACAAAGTGGGGATACGCTGTGGGAAACGAGCAATAGAAATAAAAATGAAGGTCTAATCTAAACAATCGAGCGATACACACTAGGACAGCACAAAATAATCGATCAATGTTAACGAGCGGCACAGCGCTAAATCGTAAGGCAGGCAGCAGTTATTCAGGCGCAGAGCAAGGAGCGCAGCTCAACGATACCGCAGGCAGCAGTTGTTAAAGGCGTGAGGCAAGGATCACAGCTCAGCGATATCACAGGGCAGCAGGGAGTGTGGGGAGCGACTGCCACCGAGAGCGCCAGGATGGTCACAGACAAAGTACAGATTTCAAGTACAGAAAAGTTTGAGCAGGAAATTACCAGGTTTAAGGTGAAATCAATTGAAAGGCCGAATTTTACTTGTGTGTGTTGTCGACGAAGTCATTATAAGCATCAAACTAGATTAGTTGATTTATACGTAAAAAGTGAAAAGATGAATAATTATGAGTGGAAGGATTTTGCAACTTATTTGTGGGTGGAGAATTGTTTTGATTTGAGTTCTGATCAGCGTATTTGTAAATATTGTTATGATAAATTAAATCAAAACAGAATGCCTGCTAGAGCTGTTCATAATAATCTGGAGTTGGTAGACATTCCCCGTGAATTGATGGATTTAAATACATATGAGTCTATTTTGATTCAATGTGTCCACCCTTTTCAGGCAATTGTAGGCATGGAGCCTAAGATAGGGAAATTGCCTCCTACAGATTTGCAGAGAGGATTAAAGGGAAGAGTTGTTTATTTGCCTCTTGATTTAAAAAAAAAATATTGATACAATTGGTATAGAAAAAGTAGAAGAGGAACCTTTAGTTATTCTAGTTAATGGGGTTCCGACAAAGAGTAAGAAAATCTGGCAAGATTTAGTGGATGTTAGGAAAGTCAAAAAGGCAACGTTGTATTTAGTCAAAAACAATGAGTATTACAAAGATGTATGTGTTGCAGCAGAGGAAACAGCTGCAGATGAAGACAGTGATTGTTCAGGCGGCCAAATTGAAAAAGTTGATGTGTCTAGAAGTGAAGAAATATATGAACATTATACTGTTCACCTTTGCATTCCAAAGAAGTAATGGGGAATGCAATTGAATTGTTTCAAATGAAAGCAGCAAAAGGAAGTCCCATTAGTGTACGGGGAGAAAGTTTGGAAGCTCGTTGTTTTCCACAGCTATTTCCAACAGGTCGAGGTGGACGATATGACGATCGTCCACTTCAAATTCCTGCATCTGAATATCGAACTGTAAGATTATATGCTGAAGATCCAAGGTTTCGTCAATGCATTCCCTATTTGTTTCATCTACTGTATGAAAGTGACTTGTCTGGGCTTTCTTATGCAGTAAACCATATACTGAAAAATGGAGCACTTCTGCAAAATGTTTCGGCGAGGGACTTTATGGAGAAAGTGAATCTGCAAGATAATATTTTAGAATCTCATCTAATCAATCTCATGGCATGTCAGCGTGGTACAAATGAGTATTGGTACCGTCGTCATGGGGAATTGAAATGTATGCTAAGAAACTTAGGAACTCCTACATGGTTCCTCACTCTTAGCTGTGCCGAGTATGCATGGGACGACTTACTTCAATTTCTACGAGAGGCAAATGCAAATATACAAAATATAGAATTCAAAACACCTGGAGAACTGTGGGGCATATTACCAAGCAATAGCGATAATTATCGCTATTGCTTGGTTAGAGAGAAAATGTTACCGCTAAGCTGCGGCGATTTTTACCGCAGATAAACCTTGCTATTACCAAGGTTTATCGCAAATGCGAAAAAAAACAGCCGCAATGCATGAATATCGCTGAAAAGTCAGCGATATTCATGCATTACCGAGCTAATGCTCTTAGCCATGTTATCCACCTCCCATTGGATAACATGGCTAAGAACTGCTCAGGGGCAGGTGTTAGCTTTTGGAGATATTCGCGCTTAGCGCGAATATCTCCAAAAGTTGGTAATAGGAGATAGCGATGTTAGCGACTGTTTCCAGTCGCTAACATCTTGGCACGCCCACTTTGCATGTCATTAGTGATAAATATCACCGACATGCAAAGTGGGGCCCAAGATGGTCGCTATCTCCTACTAGCTGTCGCTAACTGGTGTTAGCGACAGCTAGGTAATAGGGAGATCATTTTATCTCCGCTTTCTTGGCTTTTAAAGCCAAAAAAGCAGAGATAAACCCCCTTGATAATATGCCCCTGTGTTCTTTGGATCCTGTGAATGTGTGCAGATATTTCAATCATAGATTTGAAGCTATGATGTGTTTTATTACCAACAAAAAAAATCCTCCCCTTGGAGAGGTTTTGGATTTCTTTTGAAGAAAGGAGTATCAAGCGAGAGGTGCTCCTCACATACATATGTTGTTGTGGATTAAAGATGCACCCAAATTTGGAACAGATTCGGATGAGACAGTGATGAGCTTCATTGAAGACTATTCAACATGTGCTGTTCCGAAAACTACCGAAGAAAACAGTTTAAGGCAACAAGTTTTACGCTTTCAATCCCATCGTTGTGGAAAGTACTGTCGTCAAAAATTCAGAAACAAGGACAAGTTCTACACAAAATGTCGTTTCGGCTTTCCACGACCAGTGATTTCTAAAGGAAGAGTAAATAATTTGATGTCTTCTCTGCGACATACTGTGACGAGGAAATCACCAAAAAATACATACAATTTAAAAAGAAACGAAGAGTCCAAGTACATCAACGACTACAACCCAGTGATTTTGTCCATGTGGAATGCTAACATGGATATTCAATTTGTTGCTGACAACTCTATTGCTGTGGCTCGATATGTGACGTCTTACATCACAAAAAAAGAAAAGACAGAACTGAAGGAAATGTGGGAGGACATTTCACATGAAAAGAGTCTAAGCAAGAAATTATACAGTTACAGTCTGAAGATGTTGTCGCATCGAGAAATTGGAGCATATGAATGTTCTGATCGATTGTCGTCAGCAAGTCTCTATGCCAAATCTAGAACCATCATTTGGGTGAGTCTAGGTCTTGCTGCAACACGAAACCGAGTTTTGAAATCTGTACAAGAAATAGAGTATTTGGCGGAGAAAGAACCAGAAAGTACAGATATTTTGAAGACAAACATGTTGGATACATACTACCCAAATAGAAGTAGTAATCTTGAGAACAGTTGTTTGTATGAAGTTCTGCAAAACTATATTTATAAGAGAACCATCAGAGAAGATATTAACAATGGAATATATGCTATCATTGGGTGTGAAGGATGTCTAGTGAGACAGAAAAAAGGCCATTTGATTAATCATCGAAAATTGAGTTGCGAAAATCCAGAGAAAAGGGAATTTTACTATTTAGCTCTTTTGCAACTCTGTAAGCCATGGCGTACAGAAGAGGAACTACTTGGAGATTTTCTGTGTTACGAAGATTCTTTTAATGCAATCAAGGATACCATAGAATGCCCTGTTTTTCCAAATTATCTGCAAATGTTGAACGAAGAAATAGAGCAAGAAGCCACAATTGCTGCAGAGATTGCTAGAGACAGTACTCAAGACAGTCAGAGTTCTGCTTCATTGAGTCAGGATCCACTTGGAGGACCAATTATACAAAATGAAGTTGCCACTGCCATGGATGAGGTGGAAAGATCTATGGAACAAGCTCAAGATGATGTAGTTAACTTAGAAGATTTGGTGAAAAAACTAAACCTTGAGCAGAAACAGATATATGACGAAGTCACAGATCAGGTTGAACATGAATTCACTCATGAGAAAAAAGAGTGCTCGTGTACATCTTTTAAACCAGTCCAACTGTACGTGAGTGGAGAAGCGGGAACTGGAAAAAGTTTTCTGATTAAAGCAATTGCAACTTATCTGCAGAAAAGGACTGAATCACCGCTGTCTTGTGTTGTTACCGCTCCAACTGGGCTGGCTGCACATAACATTAAAGGGATTACTTTACATCGTTTACTGATGCTGCCAGTGGAGCATGATAACAAATTGCAATATCACAAGCTATCTGGAGATGCGTGTTCCGAAGTTTCGAGAGTCCTGAAGAAAATGAAACTTCTTATCATTGATGAAGTAAGCATGGTGTCAAATATAATGCTTGCTTTTGTGCATTTGAGAATGCAAGAAATTCTTAGAACAGACTATGATGTCTTATTTGGAGGAAAACACATTATTGTTTTTGGAGATCTACTGCAGTTGACTCCAGTGAAAGGACAACCTGTGTTCAAAATGCTCACGCATGAAGATACCAGGAAGTGCCTAGGAAGCATTGGAAACGTTAATATATGGTTAAACTTCAAATATGCAGAACTGCTTCAAAATATGCGGCAGGCAAAGGATGAAGATTATACAAATATTTTACAAGATGTAAGAATCAGAAAAGTAAGTCAGCAAGGGAAAGAAGCTTTACATGGACGATTAATTTCAAATTTGTACCCAAATGAAATGAAAACATTCTTCCAGGGAATATTTTTAAGAAAATTAACGAGAAGAAATCTGGCATATGTTTGATGCCAACTCTGAAAGAATGCTCCATGTTCAACAACAAAATGTTAAAGTTGGAAAATGAAGAGATAGTGAAACTGGAAGCTACAGATAAAATAGAGCATATGGGAGCAACAATTATTTTGTCTGAAAATTTGAAATCAAAATTGGATTCATTAGAGAAGACTATATCTAAAACTGCTGGTTTTGAAAAGACTCTGAATGTGTGTTTAAATTGTCGTATCATTTTGAGAAGGAATTTAAATGTTGAAAGAGGTCTGGTAAATGGAGCAATGGGTCATGTTGTTGGTTTTGTGAATTACAAAAATAGAGATGGAAAATTTAAAAATTTTAAAAATTAAATTTGATGGCATTGATGAAATAGAACACATTTGTCGTTCTTCAGCTAGATTTTTGCTCGTGAAAGACTTATATGTTCGCCGAAAACAGTTTCCTATTTGTTTGGCATATGCGGTGACAATTCGTAAGTCTCAAGGTTTAAGTGTAGATAGCGCTTTGGTGAACATTGGAAGTTCTGTGTTTAAAGAGGGTATGGCATATGTGGCATTATCACGAGTCAGAACTTTATCAGGATTGTACTTGATTGAGTGTGATGACACAAAGATTTGTGCAGATCTACATTGTGTTAAAGAATACAATAGGTTAAGAAGAGAGTATGCTCCACATTTGCCTCAATATCCTCTGATTGAAAAACGTGTGGTAGGCCGAAAAAGAAGAAATGAGAGTAATTGCAGTGAGGTAGTAGCAAAAAGACAAAAAGTAGACGAAACTGTAATTGTAAGCAGAAAGAAAAAGGATTCTGTTGAAGATGTTGTTGGATTTCAGTTTGAAAACAGTTCTGGTGTCAACTGCTATGCTAATGTAGTGGTTAATGTTGTTTTTTTTTCTTCAAAATATACAAGAACAGATTGTTGAAAATCGGGATCAAAGATTCTGTTGTTTGTTGAATTCCGTGTTTGAGAAATGTACCAGTGATAGAGCAAAAATAGAAAGTGTTTCAGAAATTCGAAATCTTCTAGACATATGTACTGGTCAAAATCAATTTTCACAGAATATTCAGCAGGATTGGCAGGAATTTTTAATGTATATGTTTGATGTATTGGAAGATGAAGGTGTAGATATAAAAAATCTTTTTAGCCTTTCTTATCAATGGCAGCATGACTGCGACAACTGTACTTTATCAAGAACTACTAGAATAGACACTGAAAGATTTATATATTTGACTTTACCAGACTGCAAATCAGTGCCTTTTAATAATCTAGTTAAAGCAGCGGATCACAATATGGTGTGTCCCCAATGTAAGTCTAAAATGCTGTCCACATTATTTCTACAAAATTATGGTCAGTATGTCATTTTAATGTTCCAACGATGTAGACCTGATGGAACTAAATTGACAACTTCTATTAAAAATGTCGTGGCTTCACAGTTATCGATATCAGGAAGAACCTTTGCAACTGCAGCTAATATTTTTCATGATGGTCCTTCTACAACATCAGGGCATTACACATGCTATTTAAAAAGTTGTAAAGGTTGGACCCAATGTAACAACACTCATTTGACTTTCAAACAACGTTTGCCTTTGGCTTAAAAAATTCATACCTAGTGTTTTTACAACAAAAATTTAGGTAAAGGTAATTGGCCTATGAAGACGGGAGCAGTCAATAAAGGTTATTTTGCTGTTTAAAAATATATTCTGAGTAAAAGTGATCCAGGTAATATAAAAAATTGACTTGTCATATAGGTACTGTAAGTGGATCTCATAGTAAGTGATATTAGTATTATACAAAATGATGAACATGAGTGAGTCAGAGATGGTTTTACAAATACTTAAATATTGTGAAAATGTTGTAGAGCCTTTCTTTTAGAACGTCGGAAAAAAGGTCATTTCAGAGTTTCTTTGAATTAATTTGAAAATATACTCATACATCTGATACTATTTGGCAAAAAGGAAAGGTACAGGAATGAGTAAAGAGTCATGACTGAAAAAAGGAGTATATGAAAATAATGAAAATATTTCAGATGTTCTTGGAGCTTTTCTTCTAGAAAGTCGATGAAATGGATTTTTTACTGAACAAAGTACTTTGCAACGAGAAAAGGACCTCCATGATATACTATTTGGCCTCAAGGAAAAGTAAGTCAATCAAAGATTAGTGTATATTTGTCATTTGTCAGTATCTAAGTTTTTTTTTTCCCGCTGTCATATGATGAGTAATTTGAACTCACTGTTTTAAGTGAAATTAGATATATTCTGAGAACAGCAAAAATAATCTATGTAACATGTTGTACAAGTTATTCAATACTTTGGATTGTGTAAATTAAATTGTATTCCCATTCTCTGACACTCACTTTCCTTTTTCCATCCTCTTTCAGCTCTTTTTACTCACTTATAATGTCTTTCTCTCACTCTCTGTAACCCCCGTTCCTTTACTCCACTTCTTTGACAAGCCCTCATTCTCATTTCAACTGTCTGCATCCCCTCTCTCCCTTGCATAACTTTTCAGCTTTCAGTCTCTCTGCTTTACTTCCCTTTTCCGTATTTTCCTCCTTTGCTCTTTTAGTAATTCCTGTTTACTCACTCAGCAGTATTAACGCACTCTATCACTATAAATCACCCACTCCCCCTCGCTTATCTTTGTTTGCTCCTTACTTTTGACCTTTTCTCTCTATTTTTCGTTCGCTTCTTCTATGTCCTCTGTGCCTCACTCTCCTTGTGTTATGTTCACTTGTGTTTATCTTTTCCGTCTCAGTCATTATCTTTTTATTTACTACTGTTTCCTGATTTAGTTTTGCTAACTCACATTGTTTTAGTATCTTTCTTACCCTCAGTTCATTTCTCTGTTCTTCTCTTCCTCTCTGTCAGTGAATCTATATGCCTTACTCTTAGTAATTTGCTCTCATTCTATTTCTTTTTTTCTCTTTTTATCCTTCTACCTTACTTTATTTCCCTTTCTGTGTCCTTCAGTCTTACTTTATTTCTAGATACACTGTTATGATTTTTAACCTCTTCATTTGTATATTTAATTTAAAATACATATTTTACTAATTATAACTTATTTTTTCTTCTCTCTTTCACAGATACAAAGTGCAGTAAAAAAAATAATTAAAGTTACATTTATTATATGGTAAGTATGACTAAAAAATGTACTTTGTCATCACCCTTTGCTTTAAGCTTACTAATATTTTCTCAACTAACCTCACTCCTGTGTCTTTATTCTACTTCCCACACTTATTCTTATTCTCCATGTTTACTCCAATTTCCCTATTTCCCCTCATATTCAACTTCTTTCAATCCCTATTCTTTACTTCACTTACCCTCTGTTCCCTTCCTTTGCTTCTTCACTCATTTTGTTTTTCTTAATTATTTATCTTACTCCTACACACACACCTCATCCCCCTCTCAACACATACACACACCTCTAGCATACACCCCACACACACACCTCATACACACAAAAATTCCCCCCACACACACTCTTCCCATACACACACACATTCCACACACACACATACATCGCACATATATACACCCCACACCCATACACTCCTCACACATACTTCACACACCCTCACCTCCACCCATACCAAAACACCCCACACAGCCACACCCACAGACACACCTTACACACCCACACCCCGACCTACACCCACTGACTCCCTATAAGTCACACACACTGCATTACTTTTCTTTCTTTGCTGTTTGACTCAAACCCATTCAGGTACTGTTTCCTTTACTCTCTTTGTCCTTTCTCTTTGTCACTCCCCATGTCTTATCCTAATTCAATTTTTCACCCTCTTTCACCCCTCTTTACTTACACTAACTGGTCTTTTCTTACCCTCACTCACCGTTCTTCATTTATCCCGGTTACGCCACTACCCTTTATTCTCAATTTTTTACTGTCCTTTCTTTTTCTTTCAACACCCACTCACATTCTCCCACTATCTCTACTTTAGTCTTCTTCCTCTCTCTTCCCTTCTTTTGCTCCTTTAGTCATTTTACTTTTCTCACTTTCACCCTATTACACCTTCTCTGTTTTTTACTATGTAATAAACAATTCCTCTGTGTTCATCCTGTAGCTCTTTTTCTCTTAACATTACTCTGTTTGTGTTCTTCTCTCATGCTAACTCCTTCATAAATTTTTTTTTTCTATTTTTTAGGGGGGGCGCGCCCCGGTACGCGTACCCTAAGAAAAAAAATTTGACAGAGATTCATTAAAAATATAGGTTAATTTTTATAAATGAAAGGTAGTTCTAAAAAGAACTGTTTTTTTCTTCTTTTTGTTGTTTTATAGTTTTTTTTAATGTTTTTTTGAACATTTTGTACTTTTTTTGGCTTTTCAAAACAGTTTTATATATGTTTTTGTATTTTTTATGGGGAGAAACAAAAAACAGAGAATTGTAAATGGCTCAACAGGAGCAAAAAACAAAAAACTGAAAAAATCAGGGTTTTTTGGGGCATTTGTGATTGTCACCAGCAAGGACGACGAGCTTTACGCTCTTTTCACCATAAGAGATGAGCTTGCCACAATGAATACATGTGATTCGGAAATCCTCAAATCTTTGTTGAATGCAAGGCATTGTCTCCGTTGTTTCTGGTCCCGATGGAGTGGGTTGCTTTCTTTTGGAGGTGGTCCTTGAAGACTGGGGGAGGTTACTGGCCAGTTCCCTGAGCTCTGCACGAGAATAGTTGTTGGGATGCTTCCGGGTCATATGTCGAATCATGGTATTATTACCAAATGAATATGTTTTGTTTGGGTTGTCCCTTGAGAGTTCTTCACCACAGATTAGGCAAGTTACCTTGGCCGCATTCACTTTTTTCTTGCCCTCTCGGATTGAAAAAAACTCCCATACAATGTGTGACTTTAGCTTGTATGGGGTATTTTGTTCAGGCAGCCATCTTCTCCCCTCCTCCTCTTCCTCTTCCTCCTCCTCCTCTTCTTGACCACCAATGTGGTGGTCCTCTTGGTGGTGGTGGTGGTGGTGGTGCAGATGCTCCAGCTATTGCAGCTACAGTAGCCATTTCAAAGTACAAAATATAACACAAAGATATCCAAACAGGTCTTCCTCAGTCAAAGGACAAAGTCAGAATAAGGAAAAAAGGTGTCGTCATTTGGAAAAACAAAACTGTCTGAACCAATGAGAAGTGTTATTTTCAGGTCACATGACCCGGGCTTTACTCATTTGGAAACCAAAACTGTTCTGCACCAATAGAAAGTGTTATTTTCAGGTCACATGACCCGACGCGCTTACGCTACGCGCCCCGGGGCGCGCCTGTAGTCGCGCTCCAGGGCGCTCCCCGGGGCGCGCGGCGTAAGCGCGTCGAGACGTTGCGCGATCGTATGCGCACGCGTGCTTCCGGTGCGCTTACGCTGTGCGTCATATGACGCATCACGCGTCTACGCGATACGTCACGATGTTGTTTTCGTTCGCGAGAATAGCGCTAACGGGACGCTCCCCGGTACGCGCCCCAGGGCGATCGTATGCACACATGTGTTCCGGGTGCGCTTACACTGTGCGTCATATGACGCATCACGCGTCTACGCGATACGTCATGATGTTGTTTTCGTTCGCGAGAATAGCGCTAACGGGACGCTCCCCGGTACGCACCCCAGGGCGCGCCCCAAGTTAAAAATAAAAAAATATATAAAAATTGACATAATTATACAATATAAAATTCGTTTTAAAATTTATTATTTTTTATACCTATAAAGATTTGCTATTAAAAAACCATTGAAATTCACTTAAAAAACCATAGGTTTCACACCAGTTATAGTTAGGAATTAGCATTTAAAAAACCTATTAAATTCACTGAAAAAACCATAGGTTTTACACCAGTTATAGTTAGCTGGAAGTTTTACTCGCATAAAACCATTGAAATTCCCACGTTATAGTTAGTTGGACTCACTATAACTTGCGCGTGCAATGCACTGCTGATGACGTCACATATTACATCACTCATGACATGGTCAGTGACATCACTCATGACATCACTGATGACACCATCCTTGTGACAGAGTGACAGACCTCCTTTCACTATAATGTAACCCTTGAAACACATATTCAAAAATAGAAACTAAAATGTTCAAAAAAATGGAGATACCCATACCAGTTACAACAACCAATTCAGTAATTCCACCATCTATATACCCATCCACTCATTCGCCAACAGTTTTATATAGTCACTTATACATATACCCACTCATCATATGTAGTGATACACCTATACATCCTGTTACACACCGACAGTCATCCAAAAGTTACTCACACACATACTCACACATGCAAATAAACTATTGAACATCCATTTATTTGCATATACAGCTATACACACACTACCACCTTACTTCTAAGGAAAGTTACACATACTTACTCTCTTAAACAATCACTTATAGAAACACATACTTATTTAAACAGGAACTCTTACAATCTCTTACTCTCACATATACTCACTTATGTACAATAATATTCACATATACTAGATTAAAACATATGTAGTTACTGATAATCACACTAGTGAGGCAGTCATTCACTCACTAACACACACATATACACACTCATCCACCCATACAGTCCTGCACATATGCTGTTTATAAAACACATACAGAGAGTCAGTCACTCATGCATCTATGTTCTAAGTAATACCCCCACCAAACATATAGACACTCATACTGATATTAAAAAAAACATCTAATAACCCATATGCCTACACATGTAGCTACTCACAAACCCATGCAGCCATTTATACACAAAGTGAAACACTAATCCATATATTTAAATATTTAAACATTTCTCACTAATATATGTATTCACTAAGATACACTTAATAAGCCAGTTAACCAATCAATTATTTTTTTAAAACATCCATGTAAACACTTATTTAAACATTTATTCTTCCATCAACTTTTACATACACATATATAACACATATTTATTTTTTAAAAATACACACATTCACTGGATGGTGTCATCAGTGATGTCATGAGTGATGTCACTCACCATGTCATGAGTGATGTAATATTTGACGTCATCAGCAGTGCATTGCACGCGCAAGTTATAGTGAGTCCAACTAACTATAACGTGGGAATTTCAATGGTTTTATGCGAGTAAAACTTCCAGCTAACCATAACTGGTGTAAAACCTATGGTTTTTTCAGTGAATTTAATAGGTTTTTTAAATGCTAATTCCTAACTATAACTGGTGTGAAACCTATGTTTTTTCAGTGAATATATATATATACATATGTTTAATTTGAGTCATAAAAGAACATCCATAAAAGCAATTATGCTCATATAAGAAGAACAATACAAGTAGAATAATACATACATTTCCATTCCGCTTTTAACATTTTAGTTGTTTAACTCATTGATCCTTAAAAATAAGTTTTTTCATACAATTTTCACCCAATTCATGCAATTAATGATTTAGCCTCATAGTCCATATATACATAGCCATATCCCTTTATAAAAAATTTAAATTGTAATTGGCGTTTATGCATTTGCTTCTGCCGATATTCATATCCTCTTTATTGCTCATTAGACACAAGAAACTAGAATATTCTTTTTCCTTGCATTAACCCATAGAAATGAAGACATCCTGCAGCACACCTCTAATGTTGGCAGTGATTGCAAGAAGAGGTATGCGGGGTAGCATTGTGTGTGGGACAAGTGTCTAATAAGCGGAATAACATATATTTTCCTGTGCACAAAGTAAAATGTACAAAATAATACCACACGCATAGTATCCTGGGGCATATTATCATCACAGGGACAGTTTATCAATTTCTGTGACCAATCATTCGTATTGGGAAATGTTATTAACCTATGATATATGTATAATATAAAACATGTAAGAATAAACCTATGTTGAGCATTTAAAACATACTTCAAATATGGTTGGATAATAAAAAAAGGTAAAATTAATTGATTTTTTAAAACACTAGATTTACAAATTTCATTAGTCAGTCTTAACGAGTGCAGGTGCCCTTTAGCTGCCATTTTCAAAGCCTTTCTGTTGGTCATACCCAATAATTCTGGATTTTCAAAGTACTCTGGTTTTCCCATGTCACGGAAGAACCTCTGCACATACGCCAGCCATTCTATGTTTGCATACCGGGCTGATTTTAAACAATCACTAACTATTGCCCTATTAAAATCCGTATGGTCTGAGATCCAGATTTTGTGCCACAGTAAGATGGGTCCTATCTTAATCAGATCTGTGACAAAAGAGACACCAAGTTTAGCATGGGTTACGTATACTGAAGTACTTTATGGGGCTACCAACAGATATATTAAGAAATCGTTTTCTGCGACCTAGACACCTTCACACATCTTGTGACCCCCATATACCCGCCCGTACAGTGCTATACTGAGACACTTTGCTTTGTAGATCTTCAGCATCATCTCTTTGGGGTTAAATCCCAGACGCACCGCAAAAGATATAAGGGTCCAGCAAGCCTAAACAAGCATTTTCTGTCTATTGTCTATTGCATGTTTCCAGGAGTTAGCTTTATTAAAAAGACTCACAAGTGTAAAAAAGTGTTGGTAAACTCAATCTTTTAGGTAGATATCATTATATCCCTACAATTTGTAAATTTGTTCCCGCATTTCATTACATATGTTTTTGACTGGTTCACCTGAAGGATCAATGCACTCATATACTCAACAAATCTGGTAAGAAGCAACTGCAGGGCCATGGGGATACGGGCCATGAGGACCCCATCGTCGGCGTAGAGGAGGGCCGGGTCAGGGGGCACACCTATTTGTGGGAGGTCTTTAACATGTATCGCTAGGTCCTCATCCACACTATTAATGTACAATGAAATAAGAAAGGGAGCCAAAACGCACTCCTGTCTCACACCTCTTTCTACGCCAAATGTTTCAGTACATTCTCCAGCAGGTCCAGATCTAACCCTGGCCCTACATCCCGTGTGGAGATCTCGCAGAAAGCTAATAATCGGGCTCTCTACTCCTATATATTTCAGCTTTAACCACAATTTGTTGTGTATCACACAGTCAAACGCTTAGGAGAGATGAACAAATGCTAAGTTCAGCATCCCTTTTCTCATCCTCACGTATTTTCCAATTATTATATTCAAGTTGAAACATTGTTCGATCGTGCCAATCCATATTGAAGGTCAGACAGTTTTGCATGGGTTTCCGCCCAGTCCTATAACTTCTCCAGGATTATTCTTCCTGCTATCTTTGCTAGAGAGTCAATCAGTGAGATAGGCCTGTAACAGACGGCGTTTGAATGATCTCCATTTTCATAAATTGGAACTATGGTTGACACTCCCCATGATGTTGGAGCTGAAATCAAATCTTTTTTCATGAGGAAGAATAATAAAAGGTTATCTTTCCCTACATTGCTCTCACTGAGGGTCCTGCCTATTTTCCTTATATCATACCCCAAAGGTGTCAGCACATGTTGACTTCCTAAGAAGTTCTCAAGTTAAATGGGTCAGATAGCTTAAGGATATGGAGCTCGGTCCAAGATGCTCCTTCTCCTCCGAAAAATGCAGAAGTCCTCTTACTCTGTTCCTGCGCATAATACACAAAGACAAAGTTCAGCTCCCCCCAAATGCGTCACATGATGAACTGTTTCACTTGTAATACTTTTTCAGTAGATTTCCATAGAAGCTTTAATTAAGTTCTTCTTGTCTTCCAGTGGCCTTGAATTTCAGATAGGCCAGACACAGAAAGCATCCTCCCTTCTTGCCTTTCAGTCTTCTTCAAAGACATCGGGTATCTCGTTAAATCTAAGAATAACGAGGTTGAATTACTGCACCTGCAGTAGAATGAGAACCTACTCTCTTCGCACGCAAAAAGGATTAATTTCATTATTTCTTGAGCAACCAAGGATTCGAAACAAACAACAACCTGCAGTTCTGGGCCTACAGTGCAGGCAACTTAAATAATACACGGTTAGATTATATGGATATAATGTCATCCTGCACATGATGCATACAGGAATTATGGACTTTTATAGTACATACAAAGTCCTACTTAAATGTGCAGACTACATTACAAATGCTCATGTGACTTGAAAAAATATATTTTAACAATTGTAAAACACTGCAAACAATAAAAATATGTGAGTACGTTTAAATCAAGAGTATAATGCACCAATACAATTTAGAGTGCTGTAAGTGCTCTATCAATGGAAACACACTCCTATTAAAAGCTGGAACAGTAGTGCCTGAGGATCTTTACCCTGGTTCTCACTGGCCTTAGCGGTGCAGCGATATGCACTCGGACAGCCATATTTCAGCAGATATACTGTGCTGCTGGAAGCATGCACAGTATGTCTGCGAAAATTTTTTATTGTGATTGTATGAGGGGATCATAGTTGAACTACGCCCCTCATATGCCCAATCCAGACATTCTCCTACATAGTTGTGTTTTTAAACAGCACTCTGTAGCTGGATCATGCCTGAGCACACTCAGCCTCTTCCCCAACCTTCTGACTTCAGGAGCTTGGAGAGGAGGTTGAGAGGACTGACCTGCGCACTCAGGGCTGGACTGGCTACCAGGCGTTTTGTAATGCTGCTGAGCTGACGGCTGATTTCGTTGATGGGGACCTGCGTGTGCTGATCGAAATTCGTTTTGCTTTGTATATTTCAAAGCACACGCAGGTCTCCATCAACAAAATCAGCCCCCACCACAGTGAAATCAGTCCCCAGCTCGACAGCATTCCAATAACGCCTGGTAGTCAAAAAAGTAGTGTTTTCATGAACCCTGTTCAGTTAAATTATAGGCAGTTGAGGTGCCTCATAGGAGGCAGGGCTTTGCCCTGAAGCCCCTAATAAGTAACCCTGGGCGTAGTGTGCGTAGTGGGGCTATGCGAAGCTACGCAAAGTGGGCGAGAAACTACGCCCACCTGCGCACTTCGCGTACCCCCACTACGCGCCGCATGCCCCCCCTCCCCTACATACCTACTTTAATTAAATGGGCATAGAAAAATAAATAAAATACACTTACCTTGTCCGCGGCGTCCCGGGGCTCCCTCTGCTCGTTCACGGCGCCGTCTACTAACCAATGCGCATGCGCATGCACATTGGTTAGCAGACGGCGCCGTGAACGAGCAGAGGGAGCCCCGGGACGCCGCGGACAAGGTGAGTGTATTTTAGGTTTAAATCATTTTTATTGTGTCAACACAGAGAAACACAACATACATTGCATATAAAGTGTAAGGCTGTAGCACTCCGAGACACATGTATGGCGTAAAGTCTCTTCTGAAAATCTACTATAAGGAGTACAGTCATCAAAGCTACAGTTAGATAAACAGTGTTGCAAAATGAAATTGAACCCCCCCCTCCCGACCCACCAACTCCCTCAGCCCTCCCTCCCCACCCTCCTGTCGTCCAGTGCCGTAACCTTCCCCATTCCGGTCCATCCCGCCTCTTCCACGGGTAGAAAGGGGAGATACAATTAAGGCCCAATCAAGTAGTTGACCCCTCCTGTGTCGTGAGCCGCAAGAGGCGAAGGTATGGTGGGCAAGTGATTTCCCTAAATTCTGAGGCCAACAGAGATTGGAACGGCTGCCAAAGCTCATCGAACTGCTCCACGTCCCCAGCCAACGTGAGCGATAGCTTCTCCATTCCCACCCTGTTATAGAAGGAAATGCGGTGGTACGCCAATGCGAGAGAACGTTCTGTATTGCCGAGCCCAAAGCAATGGCGATCTGGCGTCCCCTACGGGATCTCAAAGGGTACATCAGACCGTTAGGAAGTCCCAATAGTATGTATGCAGGGAATCGCGGCAGTTCAGTGTCGAAGTGAGTATCGATGTTATCTATCACTTCCTTCCAGTATGCGTGTAAAAGTGGACAACCCCATAGGATGTGTGATAGTGTGCCTACCTCCCCACATCCCCTCCAGCAGGTCCCCTCCCGGCTACGGTCCATTTCATGTAGTCTTTCGGGGGTGTATTACCAATAGGTAGACACCTTGGTCAGCGTCTCTGTAAGTCCCATATGGTATGCTGAGTGGCGAGCCCTGTGCGCTATCTGATCCCACTCTTTATGACTCAGTGTTCTGCCCAGTTCCTGTTCCACCCGCGTTCTCTGCCTGGGTTGTAGAAGTGTGAGGCCGGGGGTTGCAGAAATTTATAGAGGTCTGATATTAATTTTGCATCTGAGGCACGGGATAAGAGCCACCGCTCGTAGGGTAGGAGGTTTCTATCTTCTGGTTCTCGCACCTGTGGGTGCAGCGCCCAGTGGCGGACCTGCATGTAACGGAGTCTATCTGTTTCTGTCAGCGAATATTCCTGCTTGAGGAACTGAAAGGGGAGAACTCCTTCCGGGCCGTATATGTGGCACAAGGCCCGGCATCCCGTCGATCTCCAGTGCATGAAGGCTCCTTTTTCCATTCCCGGGGTGAAGTCTGGGTTATCAGCCAGAGGAGTAAGCGGCGAAGGGAATGTGGTGAGTCCTTGTTTGGTGTTAGTGGCATCCCATACCTGCAGGGGGACCCTTGTGACAAGAGACGCATACAGATTAGCGGGGCGGTGAGCCCTGCGCAGAAACAGTATTTCCTGCAGGGGTCAGCCCGCCACCGCCTGGTCCTGAAAGAACCAGTGCTTGTCCGACTCCCACTTGCTCCACTCTACCAGGTAACGCAGTTGCGCCGCCTAGAAATATTTGCGGAGGTCTGGTATCCCTAATCCTCCAGCTTCCGGGGCCAATGTGGACAGTGCCCTTTTCAGTCTAGGTTTCCGGCCATGCCATATAAAGCGCGAGAGGTCCGCCTGCGTTTGTTGAATCCACCCTCTAGGTGGCTGCAGCGCCCTGAAGAGGTAGAGAATCTGTGGCAAAATTGTCATTTTAATCGCGGCTATTCTGCCCAGCCAGGAGAGGGTGCCGCGGTTCCAACGCCCCAATTCTTCTCGAAGTTTCCGGCCCAGGATAGTATAGTTGGCCTGTACCATTTCAGGTAGAGTAGGAGCCAACTGAATCCCAAGGAATGGCACAAGGTCTGATGACCAGTGTAGGGGGAAAAGGCCCTGTAGATAAGCCCTCGTGGTTGGTGTGAGTGACAGGTCCAGGGCTACCGACTTGTCCATATTCATCCTGAAACCCGCAACGGTGGCGAAAGCGTGCAACTCCGCAACGCAGGCCGGGAGAGCCTCTCGCGGGTTGTCCAAGGACAGTATCACATCGTCGGCATAGAGGCTGACGGTATGATCAAAGCCGCCGAATTTCACCCCCGTAGCCACTGGATTCTGTCGTATCCTCTGGGCAAACGGCTCCATATATAGGGCAAAGAGCAGGGGCGACAGCGGACACCCCTGTCTTGTACCTCTTTCGATGGTGAAACTCTGTGAGCTATGCCCGTTCACCCGTACCACCGCTGTGGGGAGTTTGTAGAAATTGAATATAAGAGAGCGGAATTTCTCGCCAATACCCACCTTCGCAAGCACTTGTTCCAAGTACGGCCAATGGACCCGGTCAAATGCCTTTTCCGCATCTACCGCTAGCAACATTCTCTCCCCGGGGATCCGGGAGGCCTTCTCTATAGGATGGACAATCTGTTTGGTGTTGTCCACCGTCTGACGGCCAGGTACAAACCCCACCTGGTCCGGCTCCACCAGTCCTGGTAGGTGTAGGGCCAGTCGAGTCGCCAGAATTCCAGTGTACAGCTTAACGTCCACGTTTAGGAGCGAGATCGGCCTGTTGGAGCCGCACCTGGATCTGTCCTTCTCAGGCTTGGGGATAACCGAGATGGAGGCTCGCAAGAGATCAGGCGGGATGGCGCCAGGGGTAGAGATGGAGTTGAAAAGGCGGGTGAGTATCGGCGCCAGCGTGGTACAGAACGTTTTGTAGAAGAGAGACGTATAGCCGTCTGGCCCTGGGCCTTACCATGCTTGAGTTTGGCAATGGCGGAGACGACCTCCTCAATGCGTATATCTCTTTCGAGGTATTCTGTCTGTGAGGGAGCCAGAGCTGGTAGGGTGACCGAGTCTAAGTATGATGCCGCTGCGAGAGTATCTGGGGGGTCACCCATGTAAAGATCGGCATAGAATCCTCGGAAGGCGTTCGCAATTTGGGCATCTTCCGTGACCAGCGTCCCTTCTGAATCTAAGATCTCTTTAACCAACTGCTGTTGACGCGTCACTCTGAGCTTATGTGCCAGAAGTCTGCCACATCTGTCCCCCCCTGTATAGTAGGTGTGTCGCAGATGAAGCGCAACATACTCTGCACGGTCCATGTCTAGGGCCGCCAGAAGTTTCCTTGCTACCTTGAGTTGCTTCCATATTCTGGGGGCTCCCGTTCGCTGATGCATTTGCTCAAGTTCGCTTCTGTTGCCGCTCTTTATTCTTCGCTGCGGGGAGGGCTAAGAACTCCCCCCTGATCACCGCCTTCATGGCCGCCCATTGTGTAGCGAGGGAGGTGTCGTCATTCGCGTTGTGCGTGAGGTACTTTTGAATAGAGTCTGTAATGTGTTTCACTACCGTCTTCCGGTGCAGCAGCGTGTCTCTAAGGCGCCATACTCTGGGTGAGTAGGATGTCGGTGGCAAGGTGAGCGTGGTCATGACTGGTGCATGATCCGACAGGGAGATGACTCCTATTTCCGTCGTTGTGGCTAACTCACACACAGACTCTGAGACCAAAAGATGGTCCAGTCTTGCATAAGTTTTATGTGCGTTGGAATAGTATGAGTACTCCCTATCAGTGGGGTGCCCTCGGCGCCAGAGATCATGCATATCTAATTCCGCCAGCTGCTCCCTACACCCAGCTGAGAATGTCCCGGCCTGTGGGGTGCGCTGTGTGGACCTGTCTAAGACTGCTTCAAAAACCATGTTGAGGTCCCCTCCAAGAATTATATGTCTATCAGGTGTGGCAGTGATATCTATCAGGGCTGTTCTGAGGAAGCGCTCCTGCTGATCGTTAGGGCTATACAAGGTCCCAACTGTGAGTGTGATACCCCCTGTCCTAAATCTATATGCCAGCAACCTACCCCTCTGTTCCGCGCATTTGTGCAAGACCTCTCCCTTGAACTGCTTTGACACCAGAATCGCCACTCCCACCGTCTTGGTGTTGCCAGAAGAGAAAAACTGTGTTGGAAATTTGCGAGAGAGCAGCCGGTGGCAGTCGCGTGGCAGCAGGTGGGTTTCTTGTAATAGGCAAATGTCCGCTTGAGCACTCTCTAACTGGGACAGCACTGCGCGCCATTTAACTGGGTTGTGTAACCCTCTGACATTGAGAGTCAGAATTTTAAAGGGTCGTGGACGGCATGTGGAGTAATGAGAGCATGAGCGTTGTATCCCCGTCCGGGCGGAGCTATGTGTGTGAGCGCCTCTGGGGCTTCTGTAACCTGTAAATTGCACTGGACGACCCCGCTTCCCTCCCCGTTTCTCTCCCCAAACCCACTTCCCATCTTCCCGGGTCCCTCCCTAACCCCAACTTCGGCGCCCTTACCTATCCCCCCCAACGTCTTCCCCTCTCCCACCCACCCCCTCCTTCCCACCCGCTCCCCAACTGGAAAACTCCCATTGTAAACCATTGTCTCGGGCCTATCCAAACAGCGTGTAGGACCGTAGAAAGTCATCTTGGTGGGAAACGTGGCAGCGGCAACCCTTCTGGTCCCCCGCCCCTCTCCCTCACTATTGCAAATTGTGGAGAGATCCCCCCATCATTCCGTCATTCAGGATGAGTCCGTGGTTTTGTCACCTCCTGGACGGCAGCTGCTCGTTCCTGGGCAATTGTCGCCGTGTCCGGCTTAAGGTGTCCCTTCGCCCGGCGACGCCGCCTGACTTGCTGCCATTCTTCCCTGGCACGTTGCCTGGGGCCTTCCTGCGTACTAGGCGGAGAGTCCCCCTCTACCTCTTCGTCTTCAGGGGGGTCGAGCTGCAATAGGGCACAGGTGTCACTGAGGGAACGGAGCTGGTGCAGTTTCCCCTGCCACCTGAAGATGATTTCTGAATGGGTGGCCCCAAGAGTAGGGTATCTCCTTTTCGCGTAGGAGCGCTGTGACCCTCATGAAGGCCCGCCGTTTCTGCAACGTGATGGCCGATAAGTCCTGGAATAAGGCGATGGAGTCACCCCTGAACTGCAGAGGCTGCTTCTGGAGCGCCATCTGGAGGATCCGTTCCTTCAAGGGGAAGTCAGGGAGAAATGCAAGACTGTCTGGTGGTGGGGCTGGCGTGCGTCTCACCGGGCCCACTCTGTGCGCCCGGTCAATGTGGATGAAGTCAGGCGGCCCCCCCAAGAATGTCTCTGAAGAGGTCCTGCAGGTAATCGGTAATGCTATTCCCCTCTGCTTTCACCGGAACATTCCGGACTCGGATGTTGTTCCTTCGGGAATGATTCTCGAGGTCTTCCGCATGGGCCTGAAGGTCCACCTGTTGTTCCTGAAGGCGAATCACCTCCTGCTGAAGATGAACCAACTCTTCACTGCGGGCATGGCCTGTGTCCTCCACCGCGGCAACCCGCTCGCCCAGTCCATCAAGGTCTCTACGGAGCTCCTTCTGCTCCCCTGCTATGTCCTGCTTCAGTGCTTGGAAGTCATCCCGCAGGGTGTTAAAGAGGGATTCTAGGAAGGCCCTTGTGATAGGTGCCTCTTCCTTCTCCTGCCTGGGTTCAGCAGTGGCAGCTGTCGGTGAGGGTGGCGCTTGAGTTTACCCTCTTTTGGGGGTGGTCTTCGTCAGCATATCGGAGATAGTGCGATTGCCACTGCGGCTCGTGTTCGCCATTCCGCCCGTGGTGTCAGGGCCCTTTGCAGTCCTCTGGGATCTAGTCCACCGATGTCCCCCACTCCTATCTTGAAGGCTACTCCGAGTTTCTGGCAGACCTATGTAGATGCTCCGGCAGGCGTCCTCCGTCAGAGTTGGCGGGCTAGGTGGTGTCTAGGCCGTCGTTGTAGCGTTTTCCCTTCGAGGGCGCTTAGAGTTCCGGGTCCCTCCTATGTGGTCGTGCCGTAATGCCTAGATCAGTGCGGGTTGGACCGCAGCACCCTCGGGCCGTGCCCGAGCGCCTCCCCCTCAGGCTTTGGTTACGGTATAGATGCCCCTCCGTGCTCCTTCCCTGGCAAAGTGCGTGGTCGTCCGGGCTCACGGGTGTCTTTTGTGTCCGGCCCGTCCCCGGGTCCGAGGGTATGGGCCGGGTAGCCTCTGCGCGTCGTGTCCAGTGACCGGGTAGTCCCACTCCAGACAGCTCCGCCTGGCAAGTCCCACGGGTGCACAGCGACACGGGCGCTTCAGGGGTACTCTGCTTCCCCCCCCGCTCATGCAGATGTCCTGTAACGTATGAAAGCCAGTCCCTATCTCAGCTGTCCCGGCAGTAAGGAGTGGCACAAGGCGGCTCCTTCCCCTCCAGAGGACCAGTCTCGGGGGGCTGGGCGGCCACCGGTGCATCCCACGCGGCCTGCTCCGTCACGGATGGCAGGGCTTGTCTATGCCTCGTGCCTCCAATCGGCTCTTGGGTTATGTGGGCCCAGCACCGGGGGCTCGATTATGCCCCCAGGGTCACCAGCTCTCGCCCTCCAGTGCCCCTCCTCACCTCAGGTCCCGGCGTCTCCACCGCTCTGGTCGCAGGCTCTCCGGCCTTACTGCTTCTCCGGAGGCTCCGCTGCCTCTCCCCCAGGAGCTCCGTCCTGCACCCTGTCCACCTCCAGGCACAGCCCCCGTCAGGGAGAGGGCATCCACCGCCGGAGCGCTCGAGGAGCCGACAGGGCGGCCCGCCGGCGACGGCGCCGCTGCCGGCGCCGGTGCCGGCCACGAGTCTCTACAGGCCGGAAAGCCGGGGTCTTAAGTTTCGCGACGGCCGGCCGGCGCACTCTGCTTCCGCCGGCCGGGGCGCGGCAGCCGCAGACTGCACTTTAATGCTCCCCACCTCTGAACGGGCACCAGCAGCTATCAGCTCCCCACCGGCACCCAAGTTCCTGGGCGATCTCTCTCTCCTTCAGCCTGCGCCGCGACCTGGCGCGCAAATGGTTCGTGGGCCCAGAAGCCGGGGCCTCAGGTTCCGCTGCCGCCGGCCGGTCCCCCCTCCACTCCACCAGCCGAGGCTTTGCGGCCGCAGTAGGCGTTTCACGCTCTCCCCCGGTGATCCCGCCCGGGCAGCTAAAAGTCCGCTGGTCGGCTCCTCAGGCTCTGGGCTGCTTTCGGCGTCTCTCGTCCTCCGCCAAGTCTCGACACCGCGTCTGCCGGCCCCTCGTCCTCTGGACTCCTCCGGGGGTCGCACAAGCTCGTCAGCGACGCCGTCGGTCAGGACCACTGCTGTGACCACTTGATGACCCTCTGCTGCAGGTTTTGGGGGGGATTTTGCTATGTTTGAAGGCTGTGATTAGGGATCGGGGCAGGGAGCCACAGAGACCTGCGTCCGTTCAGGTCGCCATCTTGGCTCGTTCATGGCGCCGTCTACTAACCAATGCGCATGCGCATGCGCATTGGTTAGCAGACGGCGCCGTGAACGAGCAGAGGGAGCCCCGGGACGCCGCGGACAAGGTGAGTGTAATTTTTTTTTTTTGTGCCCATTTAATTAAATTAGGTATGTTCGGGAGGGCGGGAGGGAGGCGGGTGGCGGGCAACTTCGCTGCGCCCAAGGAGTGGGCCTAGTGTTGCCAGCTTCACCTACTTTGCAAAGGGCGAAGTAGGCAACACTACGGCCACCAAGTTGCCCGCCCAGGGTTACTGATAAGGAGTTACACAGCATACTAGGATCATTATTCTTTCGAAATCCTGATTACACTTGCTTGATTTTGAAACTGAGTTTGCAGTGCTAGGAAACGTGCAAAGGTACTGTTCTCTATGGCTTTTGGGCCTCCTGGAGCCCTAAAATTAGTAAGCATGCTCAGTGCTACAGGAAGCTTCAAACAAATATAAGAAGGGTTGATACTTTCAGTGTTATGTATGCATTTACTACTACTGTACTACATATGTAAAAATAAACGTGATACACGCAAGATTTAAGTTTTTCCACTGTCACAAAACACTCCTTAAGCCCCAGTTGCTATCTTCAGTACACAGCTTGGTTCTTGTGCTATTGCAGACACTGATTAAATCCTAGGTAGGGAAATAAAGTAAAAATGCTGTTGGGATCAGATGCAATGGAATGAGTGAGCACATTATGCTGACAGTCGGCAGAATGTGTCACAGGCACTAGGCTAAAGGAGGAGAATGAACAGTGGCAAACTCCTTCCATCCACGCTCTGCATGGGCACCTCTTTTACCATTACTTCCACCTGCACACTTCATAGTGATCAAAAGAAAAAATAATTGGCAATCCAAACTGTTCTGGCTTGGAATTGGAACTGCCTCTTTCGTGATTGGTGAGTTTAAGCACTTGATTGGTGATCAGCCTATATGCAGTCTGTTAATCCTTCTTGCACTCATGCATGCATTCATCCAGACTCTGACTCATTTTAGCATTTGCTCACTTACACATTCACAATAAAACGCACAAAGAACCCTAACAAGTTTCAGTAAATTAAATGGAAAAGATACAATAAAAAATGTAAACCATACTTCAGCTTAAACATGGCCTGCATATGCATGCAATAAGGAATAAAATCAAATATAGCAGTGAGTAGACATCTTGCAATGGTATTGCACATAGTGTATCATTGTTTTAAAGTTCTAACATTTCTACCAAGTCTCAACGCAATTTTCTGGCCACCTTGGAGCAGTAAAATTATGATAATTATGTGCCATTCCATCGACGATTATCACTCCGTAAACATCACACTGGCCAACCATCTTGGAAAAGTACTGTGCATCATGTATCATTGTTGATGTCTGACATAATGTTTTTAAACATGGCTGCCATCTAGTCAGGAAAACTGGGTATACTCAGGAAAATACATTCCAAGATGATCACCCATGCAGATTCCAGAACTTTCCACCACAGAAATGACACATTTTTAGGTTTACAAGGGATTCTGGGTAACAGAACCTGGTGAGAGCCAGTCAAGTCACCCCATTCTGGATTTCCCTGGGAGTCTAATTAAAAAAAATATATAGTTTTGTTAGGTTTACTTAGGTGCCGGCAGAGCTAGGGTTCAAAATCTACAGCTAGGCACTTTGCAAAAAAGGGGCAGTTTTCACTGTGAAAACGTGGTGGGTCTATGTTGCGTTTTGGGCAGTTTCCTGTCACAGGCACTAGGCCTACCCACACAAGTGAGGTACCATTTTTCTCGGAAGATTTTGGGAAATGGGGGGCGGGGGGAATTTTGTGGATCCACACAGATTCCATAACTTTCCAGCACAGACGTGTAAGGAAAATGTGTTTTTGTTTTACACATTTTTAAGTTTGCATGGGATTCTGGGTAATAGAACCAGGTGAGAGCCAGTCAAGTCACCCCATCCTGGATTTCCTTGGGTGTCTAGTTTTCAAAAATATATATGTTTGCTAGGTTTCCCTAGGAGCTGGCAGTGCTGGGGTTCAAAATTTACAGCTAGGCATTTTGTAAAAAAAGGGTCCGTTTTTACTTTGAAAATGTGGTGTGTCCACGTTGCATTTTGGACTGTTTCCTGTCGCAGGTACTAGGCCTACTTACACAAGTGAGGTACCACTTTTATTGGGAGACTTAGGGTAACACAAAATTGTAGAGCAACTGTTATTACCTATTGGCTTTTGATGCATTTCTGCCTTCCAAATGAAAGACAATGTATAAAAAATAAGTCATTTTGAAACATGACCTATAATTCTCATGCTAGTATGGATACTCACAATTTTGAAAATGAGCAAATATCTACTGCTTCTAAACTCTATATTTTGTTCCAATTTCAGATATACATAGGTGTCTTTCATACCGATTTTTCCATGTATATATTTTCCCAAATTAAATGCTAAATAACCAGTACATAATAAAAAACCATTGCAAGATGATGCTCAGTTATTGACTCTGGATTCGTCTGGTTCTTGGTGAACCTTCAAGTCCTATATATCCCCACAACCAGAAAGGTCCTGCGGATGTAACCCTATATATTGCTGTTAAACAGTTGTCATAATTGGAAGAAGTTACAGGTGAAAACGTTGTCATAAATGGCTGTTTTTTTCAACTAATTAGCTACACAAATGACCCCTTGCTTAATTTAGAAATGTGTCTGCTTTTCTAAAATGTATAGCATTCTAGGATCCATTATTGCTTTTATACTAATTTCTACCATTAATTGGAAAGAGGTTGAAAGTACAAAATATAGCCATGTCCCAGAAAAATGCCAAAACTGTGTAAAACATTTTGGCATTTTTCTGTCAAAATTGTGCTTGTCCCTGAAAGCTGGGAAGATGATGATTTCAGCACCACAACCCTTTTTTTTGATACCATTTGCAGGGGAAAAACCAGACACTTTCAGCTGTAGCTCTTTTTCCCATTTCTCCACAAAAATACTAAATTTACTGGTATTTTGGCTAGTTTCTGGGTCCCCTCCAGGGGAATCCACAAACCCTGGGTACCATTAGAATCCCCATAATGTTGGAAAAAAAGAACGCAAATTTGGCGTGGATGCCTTATGTGGTCAAAAAGGTACAGGGGCCTAAGCACAAAATACCCCACATCGCTAAAAAAAGGCTTAGGACAGAGGGGAGAAAGACCTTTCAGTGAAGGGGTTAAAAAGATGTGATGTGATGCACGGCATTGGAAGCAGTAAGCCAGAAGCCCAGTAGTACTGTATGGAGAGCTTGCATGATGCTCTTGAAACTGAAGTAATAAAAAGAAAATAAATGGAAGTAAACTGCATAAGAAAAAAGAAAAAACTAAAGGACTTGCCACTATCTCAGCCACTGAATTACAATCAACAAGCATATGTACACGTGTGATCAACAAAATGCTGTCACTCAGAGTACCACAGAGGCAATTACTGATGTGGGCTGACTCATTCCTCATGCTGTATGCTCTCATGGGCAGAACTAGAATGTACTTGGCATTAAAACAGACCTCTGACAGGAGAGGGCGGACCCACAGCCATTCTACATACGCATAAATATGTGTGGATGTATTTGTGAGAAATTGGATTATTAGTTGTCTTGGTGAGTCAAAAGTCAATAGATCAACTTGTGCTTATCCCATGGTTGCTTGGCACAAAAGCAGTCAGGATTAACTTAGAGGCAATGTGTGTCAATCCTCATCTGTTTTTTCCACAAGAGCGATTGGAAACCGAACGAAGCAATGGTCCTCTCATCACCCAGACAGTCCAACAATTGTCAAAGCCAGACGTGGAAGCTAGGGGAAG
Source organism: Lissotriton helveticus (assembly GCF_964261635.1). Classification (NCBI taxonomy): domain Eukaryota; kingdom Metazoa; phylum Chordata; class Amphibia; order Caudata; family Salamandridae; genus Lissotriton; species Lissotriton helveticus. The sequence goes on from NC_136069.1 coordinate 1,137,640,115, forward strand.
AGGGGAAGGGAAGTGAAAAGACACTTGTCTAGTCCCACAAAGTCTATTCTGGTAGGTGAGGAGAGTCCTGAAGTATCTCTATATGTTTTCTGCATATAAGGAAGAGAATAAGGAATGTCAGTGTATTTGTAACCCCTTCAGGTGAAGTAACAAACTAAATGTAGGGCCACTCTGTAGATAGACACTACCTGTTTAATTCCCCTCTTCCAAACTTAAATAACCTACTGCACACACAGGAGTGGTACCCAATCTAGGAAAACAATAAACAGAAGAGTAAATGGTTACATAGCACAGCGGAAACCTTGTTTGTTCATTTTGTTTGACCCTACCTTTCTGGGGGAAATAGGAGCATCGCCGCAGGTCCAGATTTCTTGTCGGAGGGACCGTGAGGAAACCGCTGCCCACCCAGCACCGGGAGCCGCCAACTACATTACCCAGGGTGCCTTGGGGCCGCGCACCTGACTGCCATCACAGCTAAGCGCCCGGAGGTGCTTAAAAGATCAGGGCGCCTCCCACGGCGCGGGACGCGCGCGGGCGTGCCCGGGCCAAGCCCGGGCCAACGGCGGGCCCGTCCGTGCCCGTCATAGCCAGGAAGAGGCTGGGCTGGGCCACTCCTCCAACTTCCACTCCTGGACCTAAGTATGCAGAATTGCCCGCTATGACTTTGGCCTAAAGAGGCTTTGTGTACTTTTCTATTCACGAGGGGCATATTACTGGAGACTTCTTCGGAAAAAGTATAACTGTCTGTTTTGGTGAACGTAAACGTTATTCATCTGTTAGACTTGGTTTTATCTATTAATTGTTTGGAATTCTCTTTTATTAGGTATCCACTGAATTTAGCAAGATTGTTTCCCATAAATTTACTAACAGTGCTATATTAAGTGAGCACTATGACTGCTAAACATAATGGAGTGGGGCACAAAGTAGGGGGAAGTGTGGTAGGCACTTTGGATGCCTTTCTGATCAGGGCCGGATCTATTCTCCAGCATGAGATATCATTAACTGAGAAAAGGCTCTCGTTAGGACTATATGCAGAACAAAAAAGATCTTCAATGGGAAATATTCGATTAGCCAAGTCACCAATGGCAGCGGTACAATCCGCAATACTTTTAAATATAGACCCCCTGGACAGCCACAGGGGGACATGGCGGGTACAGCACAGAGCATGACCCTAGACTTGAGAAGTGAGAATAACCCACGGCCTGAGGAGAGCATTATCTCACAGGACGATCCTGTGTATGATGTGATATCTGACAGGACTGTCCCCCATAGTTTGCATATTCTGGACTGCCCTTTTGACCAGATTCCATCTAATGCTAAACCCCATTCTCCCATTGATAAAGGGGAAGCCTCCGATACTCGATCAACCCGGTCAACCAGGCCTAAAAGGTTGGCCAGGGATTGTATCGACGCAGCAGGCAGCTTGGGGGAACCATTGGCAAAATGTACAAGGGGTGGTCTAGCGACACGGGTTGAAAATAAGGCTAAAGGGAAAAACAAACAAAAGAAGGGAAAGGCCCCACGAGCCTCTGACCCTGGGGAAGTCAAAGTTGTAAACCGTGACGTGACCGAGCATTGTGACATAGGGGGTAGTCAGGCTTTTTGGGAGCGTATGGAATCTCTAATATCAACCATCTTTGCTCCATTTAGGACTAAGCTTGGGGACATTGAAGAAAAAGTTGCCTGTCTAGCGAAGGCCTCTGAAGTAAAGGTTAGCACTAACCCATTGAATGTCCAAGGGGAAGGTAGTGAATTTATTACTCTTTCAGGGAGAGGTGGGCCAGGGGGGACTCAGGGCAAACAAATGACCACCAAGGCTGCCAACAATGCAAACGGTAGAAAATCTATCCCAAATCTACCAATGATGGGTGGGAGCCTGCACTTAAGTGGCCAGCCATTGTTACCTGGCATTATTCAGCAGGGGCCAGCCCAGCGAACCTCCCCTCACCCTACCGGGGTTTCACACCCACAAACCCTAAATGAACCAGCTGGGTCTTTGAACGCCCCCCTAGCCGGTCAAGACAGTGGTCAGACTGGATTAACTAATAACATCCCAACGAAACCAGCCCAAGACATTATTGATTTACTGCCAGCGGCGGCCCCTCTAGTTGTAATTCTGGCTGGTGTCCCTCCACTGAGATCAGATCAAACAGAATCCTGGTCTCAGTTAAAAAATAAAACTGTGGATTGGTTATCCAGACATAAAGGCTACAGGCCTTTTTTAGCGAATAACATTCTGATGGTCCGTAGAGTGGCATGGCTTGGAAAATTGCAAAAAAAGGTAGGGGGGATTACGTTATTGTTAATTTTAGGAGTCCTATAGTTGCCCAAACAATCCTCGAAACGCAAGACAACTTCTCATTTGTCACTTCTATCGTGGCTCTCCCATTGGGATATTTTTATAGGCCCCCAGTGAGGCCACTAGGGGTGTTTACACCGCTCTTTGCGGTCTCAAATAGATTTGAGGCTTTGTCCAGACATAAAGGCTATAGGCCTTTTTTAGCGAATAACATTCTGATGGTCCGTAGAGTGGCATGGCTTGGAAAATTGCAAAAAAAGGTAGGGGGGATTACATTATTGTTAATTTTAGGAGTCCTGTAGTTGCCCAAACAATCTTCGAAACGCAAGACAACTTCTCATTTGTCACTTCTATCGGGGCTCTCCCATTGGGATATTTTTATAGGCCCCCAGTGAGGCCACTAGGTGTGTTTACACCGCTCTTTGCGGTCTCAAATAGATTTGAGGCTTTGTCCAACTTAGACAAGCAAGGTTGACTGCAAGTCATGGACATACCCGCTGGGAAGCAATTAATAATTGGGGCAGTGGCAGAAGGGGAACCCCCACCCTCAATGCCTGACATTGAAGCAGTGGTCCCACACCAGACTGTATTGTCAAATCCTGTAAATATAGCTGAGTTGGAAGTAAAACAAAGGGGGCAGACCGTAACCGAGAATAAAGATGGAATTCTCTCATGGAATATTGCTGGGTTACAGTCAAAAAGAGGGGACAAGAACTGGGAGGCTTTTCTGTCAATGTATCATATTATTGCTCTCCAAGAAACCTGGGACGCAAAGGACCCCTACCATCTGGACGGGTATCGTTCGTTTAGAAAAAAAGCTGAACCATCTGTAATGGGGAGATATAGGGGGGCGTCTCTTGTTACTGTTAAACCTTAAATTATTGTATAGGACGGAGTTGGTAGTGACAAGCTCCCCAAAATTTTAGCTGTTAAACTTGTAGGTGATAATCTTCCAAGTTTGTTGGTGGTACATTTTTACAATTCTTTTACAAGAACAGACTATTTGTCAGCATTGTCCACTTTCTTGGATGACTATGACGCAAATGATGATATGCCCTACCATCTTTTAATTCTTGGCGATTTTAATATTCATGTTTGTCATCTAAACTGTATGCAAGATATTGAGAATGAATACGGCCCGCAGGGGGTAACCCATTTTGAACATACTAAAAACAGGGCGTATCTGGAGAGTCTTTTATCTGCTCACTATTTGTTTTGCCCTTCACAAACAGAAACTTTGTGCCCTGTCCCAACCTACATAGGGCAAGGACACTGCAGCACCATTGATTATATTTTGGTTTCATGCCCCTTGATGGATCTAATAGGCTCCTTTTGTGTTACACCGAGTGGTCTGAGTGATCATAATCCCCTTCTCATGGACATTAAAATCCCGGCCCTTGTAAACGAGACACCATTGGCACTTATTCCTAACTCCAATATAGCCACTAAAGATCAGGGCCGAAGGCTAAGATGGGAGGTAATTACTCCAGTTGACTTCCTTGATCAATTATACAGCATCCAATCAGAGGATTTGAGGTTATGTTTAAGTACAGACTCTGAGCCTATGGTAATCCTAGATGCTTTTGACCGCATGACAAAACAGGTAGCGGCCAATTTGACTTGTCGTAGTAAACCAAGGTCTAAGAAATATAAAAACTGGTTTGACCAAGCTTGTATTGCCACCCATATTGCACTCCTGGGGGTGTTTGAAAGAGCCTATAAGGGACACTAATATGATTGCAGAGGCCAGAAGGGCCTATAAAAATGCAATCAAAACAAGGAAGAACCAGTTAAAAGAGATGGCCTGGGACGAACTCAGCCAAGAGAGTGTCTTGACAAGTAGCACCCAATTTTGGAGAGTGATCAATAGCCCATTATTTGATGAGTCGGACAATACTGTCAAAGACTCTCTCATCCCCCCAGAAAGGTGGGTGGAACACTTTAGTGGTCCATACACCGAGGTTTGCCAGTCGACCCCTATTCCTCATGGGGAAAACATTCAGGCCCCAAAAATTTTATTTACAGAGGAGGAAGTAATGGAGGTGATTGTGTCTACATCAAAGGGGAAAGCCCCAGGCCCTGATGGGGTGCCGGCTGAATTTTATAGGCAGACCCCGCTCTATGGGCGAGGATCTTAACCTTTGTTTTTAATGCTGCAGTTATAGCTGGTTTTCCAATGTCTTGGGCTAAAGCAGCCATCATTCCAATATTTAAAAAGGGCTCAAGAGAGGATCCGGCCTGTTATAGGCCAATTTCACTCTTGGACTCTGCTGTAAGCATGGGCGGATTTTGCGAATTGGCAATCCGTGAAATTGCGTATTTACGGATTCGCAATCCGCAAAATCCGCGAACTCTTTCGCAAGGGTTTTTTACCAGTTCGCAAACGCGAACTTACTTGTCGGGTAGCAACGGTCGCGACCATGTTGTTTCTACGTCTGGTTCATCACAGCACCCTCTGTTTTACCACTGCCAGCCTCTGTTTCACCACTGCCACCCTCTGGCTCACCCATGCCACCGTCTGGCTCACCCATGCCATCCCTCTATGCCATCACTGTAGATTATGGGGGGAAAAGCACACCTGCCCTGCCTCAACTGACATGAATGAATTAGGGGCCGATTAATGTGTCACTGAATTTGAACTTCCAGGCTGGCACCTGCTTCCTTATCTGTAATTGCTTTCCGTTGGAGTGTAATTTTTTTAACAGGACCTTTGTTGTATACTTGTAGCTATTCTCTGAGCCTGCTGTGAGGGTCAGAGCAGGGTCATAGAATAGTTGCAAGTAGGCAACTGAACTCTGAAGGGGCCCCTCAGGAAGCACTACAGGGAATGGTTACTAATGATAAGATTGAACTTTTGCACCTGCTGAGTGCCTTCAGTTTTTTCTGTAATTGCTTTCTGTTGCAGTGTAATTTTTTTAACAGGACCTTTGTTGTATACTTGTAGCTATTCTCTGAGCCTGCTGTGAGAGTCAGAGCAGGGTCATAGAATAGTTGCAAGTAGGCAACTGAACTCCGAAGGGGCCCCTCAGGAAGCACTACAGGGAATGGTTACTAATGATAAGATTGAACTTTTGCACCTGCTGAGTGCTTTCAGTTTTGTAAAATTCCAAATATCCAGCAGCATCCACAAAAAGTAATCCTTCCAGGTCAAGATCCAAATCAAAGTGACCAGCACATGAAGAAAGCACTGGGAGGAGCCTGCTGAACAGGAACAGGAAGTTGGAAACTGTGGGGCACTTCCTTCCTCCCACCCACCCCCCCAAAATGGACTCCTTGCAAAACAAAGTGTAGGCAAATGTCAACATGAGGAGTTATTTTGATAAAAATCATAATTTTAAAGGTTTATGCTGCCTGCTGGTGGATTTCTTGTGCGAAATTGCAAATTTTGCAATCTCGCAATTGCGAGATTGTCGCTGCCCGCCGCATCTACGTGTTCGCCAGTGTTTACTCCCGCGAAATTGTATGGTATTCTAGTTGGCAAGTGCGACCAAGCAAAAAATCTGCTTCGCACGGATTTTACGAATTTTCGGCAAGTTCGCGAGTGTTCGCGGATTGCGAATTTGCCGAAAATCCGCAAAATCGGCGAGCGGAATGGATTTTACGCCCATGCTTACTCTGCTGCCAGGATTATGGGGAAGGTCGTTCTAGCCCGCCTTACAGACTGGCTGGACAAGAACTGCATTGTCTCGGACCTACAGTATGGATTTAGACAGGGAAAGGGCACGACGGGCCAATGTCTCATCCTAAATCTTGTTATAGGGAAGTACACGGTCGCTAAGCAGGGGGACATCAATCTAGCTTTTATGGATTTGTCCACTGCCTTCGACAATGTAAATAGGCAAAAGCTTTGGGCTTCCCTTTACAGTATTGGACTGGAACCTGCTCTGATATCTTTCATGGCAGCTATCCATGAAAATACTTCGGCAGCAGTCCGTTATAATGAGAAATATAGCCTAACAGAAGTATGGCCAGTCAAGCGAGGGGTGCGACAGGGGTGCATTCTTGCCCCCCTGCTGTTTACGCTCTATATTAACAACCTGGGAGACGCTTTAACTTAATCTTGTAAGGACGTCCCAAGAGCTGGCTCAAAAATGATCCCTGCATTATTGTATGCAGACGATGCAGTCTTGGTGGCAAGGACAGCACGAGGGCTACAATCCCTTTTAGATTGTTTTATTGATTTTATGGACTTGATTTAATAACTAATTTGAAAAAGTCACACTCCATGTCAATAGGTGGGGGACGAGCCAAAAAGGCAAAGTTTTATTGTAAAGGTCTTGAGCTCTCGAAAGTCCCGGCCTTCCCATACCTAGGGGTTCTTTTTGACGAAGGAAGATCATGGGTCACACAGCGTGCGCATAAAAAGAATACCCTTGCCAGGGTGACCGGGGCTTTGTTAGGGTTCGCAAGACGGTTAGGTTCTAAGCCACTCCCGGCCCTCATGAAAATTTATAACGCCAAGTGTGTCCCAATGGTGTTATATGGGAGTGAGGTATGGGGCTACATAGACATTAATGACATTCAAACAGCAGAAAACGTTTTCTTTCGTAAGTTATTGTCGCTCCCAGCCTCTGCTGCAACTTTTAATATTCACAAGGACCTTGGTGCTGGTTTTATTTCAGATCAGATTGCTGTGGCCCCACTACTATGTTGGTTAAGAATTTGGGCACAGCAGCCACCCAACCTAAACCAATTGATCATTCAGGACTGTATATCTTTAGACAGAGCCCTCGACATTCCGCGGATCCGTTATATGAAGACCCAAATGGACTCACTTGGCAGCCCTGATTTGTTTCTGAACCCCAGAGCGCTTGGCAAGACGGCTATTAAAGCCGTGAAGTCTCAGTTTTTGAGTGGGGTGATGCTGATGAGGGAAGAAGGGGAACTGGCAAAACCTTCAGTAAGGTGTTTTGTAATGCTGAGCTTAGGTAGAGAAATTCAGCCATACCTTTTTTTTTTTTTTTTTGCAGAGTTTTATATAGCGCGAACTAGACCCGAACCGAATCAGGTATCAGAGCGCTTTACATATTTTTCCAGTTACGTTACATTTTTACGTTTTCCAGTTACTTTCATTTTTTAGGCACGGGGAGATTAAGTGATTTGCCAAGAATCACAGGAGGTTTTGGCGTCGTTACCAAGACTCGAACCCAGATCCCCAGGTCCGAGGTCGAGCGCCCTAGCCGTTAGGCCAACTCCTCTCCTGACTTATATAAACAAACCATACCATCTGTTTGTGTTAATAAGGTTTAAGTATAACATGCTCCCATGGCTATTGTCGTTACCAAAAGGCTTCTCTAAGGAGGGGTCTTTGGGGCCCTGTCCTTTTGACAATTTCTCTGACCAGGACACCCTCCATATGGTCTTTTTCTACGACCTTTATGTTTCTCTACGTAAGAAATGTATTTTGCCATTGTTGAGGGGCTGTAACTTTGAGCAAGTTAGGCCGGCTCTAGCCTACTTGCAAATGCTTGGGTCCTCAGCTGTGTGTTTTGGGGTAGCTAGTTATATCTCAGGGGCCGTCAGGTGAAGGAACAAAGTAAAGTTATAGCGATGACTGTCCTCTCCCTTTTTAATCATGTTATGAAACATTGATTTGTCAACCAGAAAACCTGTGGTGTGACAAACAATCTAGTTTATGAAATATTGATCTTTTTATTGGAAAAATTATTGTGTGACAAACTTTTTAAATGTATTTATTTGAACGCCGAGTGCTTTTCGTGATGGAGGAATATGATATATTTGGTTTATGAATTATCCGAATTGTTTGCTTATTTGTAATGTGTTATTGACACCATGAAATTTTGTCCTGTGCTTTGATGGTTTTAAATTTTAACCGAGTAAAGCTAAATTTTGACTTGACTTGGCTTACATAGCACAAAGATATAGAGTGTGTTTTATATGAGATGAAAGGAACAAGCAAACACAACTAAAAGTGTAGCTTGCTTAAAAGGAAAGCACAAAATACTGAAAATTCACAACTGGACGAGTGGATAAAATAATCTTTTTTAAAGACACTCTTTAAGATAAAAAATAAGCATGGGCGCAAAATCCGTTCCGCTCGCGGATTTTGCGGATTTTCGGCAAATTCGTAATCCGCGAATTCCCGCGAATTTGCCAAAAATCCGCAAATCCGCGAACGAAATGGATCTGGGTGTAAAAGTTCAAGCTTCAAGCTTGTAACTATTTTAGAATGGCGCCGGTAATCTGCCAGAGCCAGAATGGCACAACAACAAGTGGGGCAGAGGGCAGAAAGGGCACAACAACGAGTGGGACAGAGTGGGTGAACCAGAGGGTGGCAGTGGTGAAACAGAGGGTGCTGTGATGGACCAGACGTAGAAACAACATGGTCGCGACCGTTGTGACCCGACAAGTAAGTTCGCGTTTGCGAACTGGTAAAAAACCCTCGCGAACTGGCAGAAACCCTTGCGAACACAAAAAAAATCCGCAAATTAGCGAAAGTTCGCGAATTTTGCCGATTGCGAATTCGTAAATATGCAAATTTGCGAATCGCGAATTCGCAAAATTCGCCCATACTTAATAAAAAACAAAAGTAACATAAAAAGGTGTGCAGGGCCTTATATAATCAAAACTATATCTTCTGTATTGTAGCTAACATGCATACTCTCATTCTTTTTTCAGGGCCATAAAAGCCAGTAGCAAGAAAGAATAGGATCTCCAAATTCCAAGATTACTTATCAGATATTCAAAAACTATTAATGAGAGCACTAAGCATGTCACCGCATTAAGAGATAAGCAGGTTCTTTAAATGTTCTATTGTCATTATTTTCGTTCTTCAGGAGTCCAAAAGAATGAGTCTCAGTAAAGAACAGCCAAGGACACCATCATCAAAGCAAGGAACAAGAGGAGCCACCACACAGTAGTCCAACGAAACACCGACGCATCGCACAGTGGACAGGTAAGCAAAAGGGTAAGTGATTCGGAGGAGGAAGAACGCGTGCACAAATTAGAATGCAAAGCGCCCTCCCAACCTAGGCCGGCTCTATGCCAACTACAGTCCAACCCGGCCACAGATCCAATCAGGAGTAGAGCAACCCCGAAAATGTGTGAAGAATTACATTTTAGAGGCTAAAAACGTTAAGGCTTTTCATTGTAAATGTCCTGATGATGGACCCTGTGATCTTTTAAGGGTCCGAAACGCCGTCGACCTTATAAGCACGAAAACTAACTGTGATTACTATAGTATGTGTAGTGCTTAACTGTGATACTCTGTACAATTGCATTGTTGGTAGAGTACTTGATCTGCCTTAAAAGCCCTTCTTTGCTGTGTATTTCAACACTTTGTACCTGTTCTGTTGGTATTGGACACAGGCTTGTGGTCCACACTGGCCGACAGTTGGAAGGTATCTCGTGTGATTTTTACATGAATCGTGAGTAAAAACTCTGAAAGACCCCTATCCGGCTGGATAAGTCTTTCTAAAATATAGATTGACTCTGTCTATATTTCATTTTGTGTTGAATGCGCCCAATGCTGAGGACCATTGTTGTTTGATAAAAATAAATGAAGAATATATGCAGCACTCGAACACTAATAAAGTGAAAACACAACCATAGACAAATCCCAAACCAAATTAGAAAAATAGAGTATTTTTAAATAAATAAATTGACACCACAATGACAAAAATCCAATCTATATAACTGGAGTTATGATTTTTTTTTTATGTGTTAGGAGAAAATAGCGCCAAAAAGCACAAAGCCCCACTTGCGTTTATCTGGCTGCATTGGACCGGGTTAAAGTCACAAGTTCAGGCCGACTGTGATGGAACCCAATACATGGACCTGGTTTTTCCCGATTAGTAGTTTACCTTCTCAAAGTTCAAATCCATTTGAGGAACCTCGGCTGGAGCTTCACATTGGCTGAGACTCCGAGGAGATCTTTGTCTGTGTACGTAGCAGTAGTGCCTTGAGCATCTCATTGGTGGGAGATAAGGTTGGTTGCTGTTTGGCACAAAGAGCAGGTCGCCATCAGAACTTCGCCTTGGTAGGAGACACGGTGATCATAGCTGAATCTAGAACTCTGCTCTCCATCAAGAAGAGCCCACAACCTCTTGAGTTTAATCTGGAGTTCAATTTTGAAGCAGGAACATTACAATCTGATGCTACCCAAGGGTCCAGGAACTGGGAGCATTCCTTAGGGATCCAGAGATACTCCTTCAAAAGCCACCATCAGGACTTAGCAAGGCCCATTTGAGGCTAGACCTCTGGAAGCTTGTTATGTCCCTGTGGCTCAAACAGGAGGTCAGCCAACTGAAACTTGAAGTCACTTCTGGAAATCCTGGGTTCAAGGAAAGCAAGCCCAGTCTTCCTTCTTCAGAAAGCAGGGCAGTCTTTCCCCTGAATCTTACATAGATCCAGGGAGGTTCTGAGAATGCATTCTTATACCCAGTGCCACCCTCCTTTGTCTAATCTTTTCCCTTTCCTGTGTCTGGCTCCAAACTGTTGAGGGCATCAAAGGGCAGGCAGGCCTAGGTGTGAGCTGCATTTGTCCTCTGCATGTCAGGCAGCCTTAGATGTCAAGAAAGGGGTGGGCAGAGACCTCAGGTTACTCCATTGAAGTTCAGGAAGGGCTGAGTACAACCCACCAGAACATATTCAGCAGAGGACACCCTTCCCCACACTAAAAGCTCTTTCATCAACATGTCTGGAAGGAACGCACACAACACCATATAAGAGCAATTCACGGACATGTGACCCTGGACAGAAGCAGAATGGCACATTTGGCTTAAGCAGACAAATGGCAACTTTCTAAACGGGACATTTTCAGAATAGTGATTTAAAATGTGACTTTACCATTAAAGAGGATAGTAAATTAAATTCAGATCAATGGAATGAGAATTTCTCTATCTCTACCTGAACTGAAGTTATCACGTACTAAGTGTAATAAGGTAGTCCAGTGGGAGAGATAGCCTTGCTACTGTGGAACACGACTTTAGGTATCTTTCACTTTCAGGACATGTTAAATCGAAATACACCAGTGGCGGCCCATGCAGGTACAAGCGGTGTGTTGGTGGGACACGGCAGGGTGGCGGGTGTATGGAAGTGACAAACGACGGATTAGTGAAAATAAAATCAATAAATCAATTAAACCACTTACCTTGCGCTTGTCGTATTGCCGGGTCAATGTTGCGGCGAGCGCAAGGTATGTGGTTTTAGTTATTTTTTATTTTCACTATTCCATTGTTTTTAATTTCCAACCACTCCCCACCCTCGCCCGACCCCACCACCCCACCTCACTTACCTTCACGGGCCACCGCTGAAACACACATGTCCTGCTTTTTAAATACCATGCACCCTGCCCTATGAGTGTTTACAGCCTACCTTAGGAGTGATGTATAAGTATTAAAACGGAAGGTGTAGGTTTGGTGAATTCTTTCTTAAGGCTAGGTCGACACAGCTGTTTAACACTGCACTACAGGCTGCAGTGGCAGATCTGAGATATGTTTTACAGTGCTACTTTAGTGGGTGGAGCAATAGGTGCTGCAGCCAACTTGTATCATTTAATTTACAGGCCCAGGGTACAGATAATAACATATACCAGCAACTTATAAGTACATTAAAAGTACCAATTAGGTGTAGGCCAGATTTGCCATGTTTAAGCAATAGAGAACAAGCACTTTAACAGGTTAGCTGCGAAAAATTGCCCAGAGTCCTAAAGCCAACAAAAACAAGATCACCAAAAATTGTGGAGGGAAAGAATATGTCTGGGGGAATACTACACCAAGAATGTCAGGTCTGAAAACATGTATGCATATTTATGATTTCTTTTTTTGGCAAGGTCTGTCAGGCAACTAAATATATCAGGTACCCTTAGAGGCCTGGCAAGGATTATGAAGGTGCAAATCATATACTTCCAGGGTTATCAAAGGGGATAACCAACATCAAAACCCTCACCATCTAATATAATTTGTAAGGCACCCTGTAAAAAAATCTCTGACTACAGGCTTTGTCAAAGTGTAATAACAATCCACCTTGAAAAGCCTATTAGCATTAACATATGCCTTTTGAAATAAGCAGGTGAGGACTGTTCCATTTGTTGTAACTTTTCATAATAAGTCTATTAGACCTATGGCATCTGACACAGTCTTTCCCAGTGAACCGATCAGGTCTTTAGTTTTTAAAATTGGCTTGTTCACCACAGTCCACTAAGGTCTGCTATGTTGAGCTCGCCCTTTCCCACAAGGCAACCATGAAATTATAAATATGCACACAGGGGTCTAAAAATAATTCAGATGTTGTAAAAATGTTACCTTCAGGGTTTGTCACTGGGGGTAAACCAACACCAATCTCTTGTCTACTAACGTAAATTGTGATATTCCATGTAACAAAATGTGTGTCTACAGACCTTAAAACAGTGTAATAACAATCCACCAACAGATGACAACTTGCTTTAACATATAGTCTTCATATAAATACAGGCCTACTACTTTGTCATAATGTTTCATAAACAGATTAGCTCTATGGTGTTAGACTTGGGCCTTAGGGCAGGTTCACCCCTAATCTTTTTGCCTTTATTTGTGACCCTGTGTAGTGATTTTTGGGTCTTGGCGCACTTTTTCCCTGTGTCCCAGAGTGAAAGTGCGTGCGTGTAGTATGGCTGGCCTGCCCTCCCATAGGAATGCATGGGGAATGTGTGTGCCCTGGTAGTTCCTGATGTGTGGGGAGTGCAGGCTCGAGTTTAGTATGTATAAACTCGTGAGAATGAATGCTGCGCAATGGTATGTGCGGCTTGTATGTGTCTAGAAGGGAAGTGCTACTTCTGGACATTGATGTATGTGTGCAGTGAGTATACTGGAGCGTGATTGGCTGGAGCTGGCTGGCATGCCAGGCTCCAGGAAGTCTGGATGGGTCTGCCCGGTGGTGAGTGTGAGATCAGCATGAGTAATGTGTGGGAGGAGTGCACCTGGGTCCTGGATGGGCTGGGGTTTTCCCCACACAATGCTGGCTCCGCCCCCCTGTGGTTTGTCTAATGACCCAAGCCTCCCCAGTGAATGAAAGGGGTGGTTGGGCCATCAAGGGTACTCCCAAGCCAGCTGCAACTGGTTTCCCCCCACCCTGCACCTCCTAACAAAGGAATTCTCTGTATAAATATGGGGCTGTGTCCCCACAGAAATTGTTCTACTTGTGGATCCTTGCCAGAGGGGGCTGTTGCTGCTGCTGGGGCCAAGAGGACCGCCACTTGGCTTGTCTCCCTGCCTGGAGACCCAGTGTGCTGGCTCTGGCCCTGCCCTGCCCCTCTGCCTGCCTCCAGTCCCTGCTGGAGCTTTTGCTTTGACCTAGAGTGCCTGGAGGCGCTCTTATTTTGATTTATAGCGCTAGGCGCGCTTTCCTGGTGCCCCAGCGCTCAATAGCGCTTTGCTGATATTTCTAGCGCTAGGAGCGCTTTTCTTTAGCCCCTAAGCGCTGGGTGCGCTTTATTTCTATTATAGCGCTTTGGAGCGCTTTTGCCGATTTTTGGGCGAGCGAGTGCCCACCTCGCTTTACCTTTTTAATTGAAGGCCGGTGCCACCCGGCATTGCCCCGTTTTTGGATATTGTAAGTATCACGAGGGAGCCCACTCCTCGGATACTGTGAGCCCGCCTGCCTGTCTAAAATGGGCCGCCGCGCTGCCCGCGACGACCCGGAAGTGCTAGGACCGTCAGCCAATCGCTGCGCGGCCCGGGAGAGGCGAACCGGAAGTCCCGCCCCCGGAGCCGAGCAGCGAAGAGAAGAGCAGCCGGCCGTGTCCCCGAGGCGCCTGGAGAGGGAGAGGAGTCCCGCCCGCCGCACCGGAGCAACCCGCAGGAGAGCCGGTGAGTGTAGGAGGGCTGGGGGCCTCCCAATTGAGAGCAGAGCGGCCCCGGTTGACAGCGGGCCGCTCCACCGAGTGTGGCAGTGCAGTGACAGTGAAGCCACGAGGGCTTCGTGCTGGAAGCTGCCTGGTTGGGTGAGCGGCCCCGAGGGGCAGCGGGCCGCTCCCACGCTTGCAGGGGCAGTTTCCTTTTGCCTTGAGCGGCCCCAGTGGCAGAGGGCCGCTCCAACGAGCAACGAGGCATTTTCTTGGTGGGAGCCACGAGGGCTCCAGAGGCCTCACCATTCCCGAGCCTGCGAGGCTCGAGGCGCCCACATTGATTGCGAGCCCACAGGAGGCTCTGGGGGCAGTTTGTGATTTACGAGCCAGAGAGGCTCCTGAGCCCTTTTATTGTTAAAGAGCGCTGAAGCTCTTTAGTGCCAGCATATCTGCTTTGTGAGCCCTGAGAGGCTCTGAGGGTGCCAGTTGCTTTGCGAGCCCCTGAGAGGCTCCTTGCCCACTTGTTCTCGAGCCCACCTGGCTCCAACGTTTGCCCAGTCCTGTTTTACAACTGTCCAGCACTTAGTGGACAGTTGCTACGTTTAGGTTTTGTGTTGTGCTGCCTGCGCAGCCTTCCCTGACTTTGAGACTCAGGGCAATTCAGCCCCTTTCGAGGCCAGTTGGCCTGAGGGACATTTTGAGTGTTGTGCTACATGCACCCTGCGCATTGTGATTTCTTTGCTATATGATTCTTGCGCAAAAGTTCTAACCTGCACCTCTGAATGTGTTTTAATGTTACATGTGCAATTCTTGCTTATTATTACCTTTGCTAAAAGTGACCTGCTTAGGTAATTCTTTATGTGTTTATCCCCTTTGCTAAAAGTGACCTGCTTAGAAGATTGTTGGTGTCATTACCTTTGCTAAAAGTGACCTGCTTAGGTAATGCCTTGTTCTTTTATTCCCCTTTGCTAAAAGTAACCTGCTTAGAGGAATGTTGATGTTTGATTGCCTTTGCTAAATGTTACTGGCCTAGGTGATTATTTTAGGTTTCCTTCCCCCTGCGTGATTTCCCTACAGAGACTAGGGTGGCGTAGTAGGTGATAGGTTTTCCTTCCATAGGTCCTAGCTCCCTGCGTGATTTCCCTACAGAGACTAGGGTGGCGTAGGAGGTATTTTCCCTTTACCAGTAGTTACTGGTTGTATGCTACATTTACTATTTCTGTGTTACAGTCATTGTATGTTTATGTGCTAAAGTGTTATACCTACAAGTATTATTTCTAAAAGTGCATACCCCTGACAGTGGTCCAGGTGGCCCTGTCCTGTACATAATCCCTTGTAAATCTTGCCCGTGCCTGTTGGCACATTGTAAAGTGTGTGTGTTATCTAATGTGTTTTTATTATTATAATACAAAGGCTATTTTTGATATAACCTTGTGTGGAGTTTCCTTTGTGGTGGGCCTTTGGTTGTTGTCGCTGGGGTGCGCGCGCAAACGCTTTACACATCGCCTCTGAGATTAGCCTTGCTGCTCGCGCCACGTTACCTAGAGGGTGAGCGGGGGTTATCTTGGTGTGTGACTCCCTAGCCCTGACCTTAGAAATGGTGATCCCTGACTGACCTCGACGCGAGTCTTGGCCGGCCAGGGTCCCGTTTCTAACATTGGTGGCTAGCGGTGCGGATTGGACTTGCGTTTGCGTTGTACCACAGTGGCGACAGGCCACGCCACAAAACTCTGCAATTTTAGATAACCACATTTTTGGGGATTATTGTTTTTTAGGGAAGTTCAGTTTTGCTTCTCCTGAAAGGTGTCATTTGTATTTTGTCCAGTACCTTGTTCCCCGCCCTGCTCCCAGAGTTTGGTACCTGTGTCGCTAGTGGTCAGGTTGAGATAATCAGGGGTGGTAGAAACTGCCTTACCAGTCCGAGGGGAGGGTTGTGTGTGAATGAGTGTGTGTTACGCTGGACAGTGGAGTGCAAGTTCTGAGATAGGAATCTTGCTGAATTTTGTTGATTGTATACTCCTGTTTAGCTCAGACCCCCAGGTTCCCTGTGTGATCTCGTCTCTAGAACGTCTGCCAAAATGGAGCCTGTTTTTGATCTCAGTGATCTAGTTTGGTACAGTATGCAGGAGTTGGAAAGGTTCTGTAGAGAGAGAGACATAGGGGTGGATGAGTCAGATACTGAGAACCAACTTAGGAACCACCTGGTCCAATGGTATAAGGATCAAAGGGATCTTGAGCGCAGCGAGGAAAGGGCCCAGGCCACATGCCATGAGGGTGGTGAGTCTGTGGGGAGCCCTGAAGATTCTGATGAAGAATGTGAGTTGGATGATGACAGTGGTTGGGCCCCAGCAGATAGTGAGGACCCCATAGATAGGGAGTCCCTTGCTAGGCCCAGTGTCAGTACCAGCGCCCCATCCCTTGTCCTGTCCCCAGAAGAGTGGGAAGATAGGGAGAAAGAAAGGGAGCATCAGTTAGCGATGGAACAGCTCATGTTAGAGCATGCCCAGGCTATGGCGCAGCTAGAGATCGAAAGACTCTTAGCGCAGGAGAGGATAGAGGTGGAGAGAAGGGCCATCATCCGTGAGAGAGCAGCCCTAGAGGATAGACTCTTCCCTGCGCACAGTTGTAATTGTCTGGATTCCCCAGAGAGGGTGGAGTCCAGTGGTGGCAGCTTTTTAAATGTCAGTGTAGACAGTCCCACTCCCAGTTCCCCGAGTATGGTTCCTGTTTCCCCAGAGGAGGAGAATAGGTTGAGGTTTAGGAACCTTAAGAAACCATCTCACCAGAAGTGGGGGTATTTTGTGGATGACTGTTCGGATGCAATGTGGGGTTGGCTGACGGCTAACTCGGACAATGAGGTGGACGGTGTGGTGAATATGTTCCTCAAAGAGCAGTTGCTCAGTGTTGTTTGTCCAGAGTTGCGCCAGCACCTGCTAAAGTTGAAGTGTTTTTGTCCTTGGGACCTCGCAGAGGAAGCAGAACGCTGGGACAGTGCGAGAGGTTCTTTTGAGTCACTAGTGAGTGATTCCAACAATAGTGGGTCAGGTGTCTTCCAGCCCAGTGTGGTGGAGGAGGGTGAGAGTAGCCCAGCTAGGTCCTTGGTTAGTGAGAAGGGTGTAGGGGCTGACTGCCTGTCTCAGTGGAGCGGGAGTGAGTGTGTGACCGAGAGTCCCCAGACGCCCGAAGCCCTGTCACAGAGCCTGGATGGTTTCTTTAGGGAACACCAGGAAAGGAACCTAGACTTGCCTGTTAGTTCACTTGAGGGAGATCTCCTAGTGTGTAGAGAACCTGGAGCATCTGTAAGCGGAGCTTCCACGGTTCCAGAGTCTGGCGGTACCGCTCCAGTAGGGAGAGTACAGAAGTCCAGTGAAAGGAGTGATTGGGGGATAGGATGTGAGTCCCCAGAAGTCCTGGAGTGCCAGGCATTGGTTCCACCGAAGGTTTTAGACCAGAGGTTGGATGGCCAGGTTCAGGATCAGCCTGACCTGAAGGGTGGGACTACTGTAATCAGTGTCCTAACCAGTTCTTTCTCCAGAGGTACCGCCCCGGTTGGGAGGGAGCAGGACTCTGGAAGGGGGTGCAGAGGGTGGGAGAGCCCACCTCTGACCCCGTTACCACCTGAGGGGTTAAACCCTAGGTTGGGAGAATGTTGTTTAGAGGGGACCCCTCGCAGGAGGAGGAGGAACCCTAGGAGAAGAGGTAAGGGGAGGAGAGCCTTCCCTGAGACTCCTGGTCCACCTAAGGTTGTAGACCCTAGGCTGGAGAACCAGTGGCAGTCTAGCCCTGTCTTGCAGACAGGAAGAGTGGAGCATGGCTATTATGTGCCAGGGGTTACTACCCCCCACTTTGTGAGTAGGCAGGATCCAGTGGTACCTGGATGGCCTAGGGCCTGGTCCTGGCCGAGGGCAGCTGGAGAGTATCAGTGGGGTACCCCAATTAGTCCCTACAGTAGTTTTAGAAGGAACCCTAGGGGTTCACCGTGGCGTAAAACAGGAGGGTGTCCCTGCAGTTGTGGGCCCGCGTCCTTGTTTTATCGCCCCAAGCAGGGAAGCCCATCACGGTGGTGATCGGTCTGCCCTGCGTTTTGGCTGGAAGGGGGTCGTGTTAGACTTGGGCCTTAGGGCAGGTTCACCCCTAATCTTTTTGCCTTTATTTGTGACCCTGTGTAGTGATTTTTGGGTCTTGGCGCACTTTTTCCCTGTGTCCCAGAGTGAAAGTGCGTGCGTGTAGTATGGCTGGCCTGCCCTCCCATAGGAATGCATGGGGAATGTGTGTGCCCTGGTAGTTCCTGATGTGTGGGGAGTGCAGGCTCGAGTTTAGTATGTATAAACTCGTGAGAATGAATGCTGCGCAATGGTATGTGCGGCTTGTATGTGTCTAGAAGGGAAGTGCTACTTCTGGACATTGATGTATGTGTGCAGTGAGTATACTGGAGCGTGATTGGCTGGAGCTGGCTGGCATGCCAGGCTCCAGGAAGTCTGGATGGGTCTGCCCGGTGGTGAGTGTGAGATCAGCATGAGTAATGTGTGGGAGGAGTGCACCTGGGTCCTGGATGGGCTGGGGTTTTCCCCACACAATGCTGGCTCCGCCCCCCTGTGGTTTGTCTAATGACCCAAGCCTCCCCAGTGAATGAAAGGGGTGGTTGGGCCATCAAGGGTACTCCCAAGCCAGCTGCAACTGGTTTCCCCCCACCCTGCACCTCCTAACAAAGGAATTCTCTGTATAAATATGGGGCTGTGTCCCCACAGAAATTGTTCTACTTGTGGATCCTTGCCAGAGGGGGCTGTTGCTGCTGCTGGGGCCAAGAGGACCGCCACTTGGCTTGTCTCCCTGCCTGGAGACCCAGTGTGCTGGCTCTGGCCCTGCCCTGCCCCTCTGCCTGCCTCCAGTCCCTGCTGGAGCTTTTGCTTTGACCTAGAGTGCCTGGAGGCGCTCTTATTTTGATTTATAGCGCTAGGCGCGCTTTCCTGGTGCCCCAGCGCTCAATAGCGCTTTGCTGATATTTCTAGCGCTAGGAGCGCTTTTCTTTAGCCCCTAAGCGCTGGGTGCGCTTTATTTCTATTATAGCGCTTTGGAGCGCTTTTGCCGATTTTTGGGCGAGCGAGTGCCCACCTCGCTTTACCTTTTTAATTGAAGGCCGGTGCCACCCGGCATTGCCCCGTTTTTGGATATTGTAAGTATCACGAGGGAGCCCACTCCTCGGATACTGTGAGCCCGCCTGCCTGTCTAAAACGGGCCGCCGCGCTGCCCGCGACGACCCGGAAGTGCTAGGACCGTCAGCCAATCGCTGCGCGGCCCGGGAGAGGCGAACCGGAAGTCCCGCCCCCGGAGCCGAGCAGCGAAGAGAAGAGCAGCCGGCCGTGTCCCCGAGGCGCCTGGAGAGGGAGAGGAGTCCCGCCCGCCGCACCGGAGCAACCCGCAGGAGAGCCGGTGAGTGTAGGAGGGCTGGGGGCCTCCCAATTGAGAGCAGAGCGGCCCCGGTTGACAGCGGGCCGCTCCACCGAGTGTGGCAGTGCAGTGACAGTGAAGCCACGAGGGCTTCGTGCTGGAAGCTGCCTGGTTGGGTGAGCGGCCCCGAGGGGCAGCGGGCCGCTCCCACGCTTGCAGGGGCAGTTTCCTTTTGCCTTGAGCGGCCCCAGTGGCAGAGGGCCGCTCCAACGAGCAACGAGGCATTTTCTTGGTGGGAGCCACGAGGGCTCCAGAGGCCTCACCATTCCCGAGCCTGCGAGGCTCGAGGCGCCCACATTGATTGCGAGCCCACAGGAGGCTCTGGGGGCAGTTTGTGATTTACGAGCCAGAGAGGCTCCTGAGCCCTTTTATTGTTAAAGAGCGCTGAAGCTCTTTAGTGCCAGCATATCTGCTTTGTGAGCCCTGAGAGGCTCTGAGGGTGCCAGTTGCTTTGCGAGCCCCTGAGAGGCTCCTTGCCCACTTGTTCTCGAGCCCACCTGGCTCCAACGTTTGCCCAGTCCTGTTTTACAACTGTCCAGCACTTAGTGGACAGTTGCTACGTTTAGGTTTTGTGTTGTGCTGCCTGCGCAGCCTTCCCTGACTTTGAGACTCAGGGCAATTCAGCCCCTTTCGAGGCCAGTTGGCCTGAGGGACATTTTGAGTGTTGTGCTACATGCACCCTGCGCATTGTGATTTCTTTGCTATATGATTCTTGCGCAAAAGTTCTAACCTGCACCTCTGAATGTGTTTTAATGTTACATGTGCAATTCTTGCTTATTATTACCTTTGCTAAAAGTGACCTGCTTAGGTAATTCTTTATGTGTTTATCCCCTTTGCTAAAAGTGACCTGCTTAGAAGATTGTTGGTGTCATTACCTTTGCTAAAAGTGACCTGCTTAGGTAATGCCTTGTTCTTTTATTCCCCTTTGCTAAAAGTAACCTGCTTAGAGGAATGTTGATGTTTGATTGCCTTTGCTAAATGTTACTGGCCTAGGTGATTATTTTAGGTTTCCTTCCCCCTGCGTGATTTCCCTACAGAGACTAGGGTGGCGTAGTAGGTGATAGGTTTTCCTTCCATAGGTCCTAGCTCCCTGCGTGATTTCCCTACAGAGACTAGGGTGGCGTAGGAGGTATTTTCCCTTTACCAGTAGTTACTGGTTGTATGCTACATTTACTATTTCTGTGTTACAGTCATTGTATGTTTATGTGCTAAAGTGTTATACCTACAAGTATTATTTCTAAAAGTGCATACCCCTGACAGTGGTCCAGGTGGCCCTGTCCTGTACATAATCCCTTGTAAATCTTGCCCGTGCCTGTTGGCACATTGTAAAGTGTGTGTGTTATCTAATGTGTTTTTATTATTATAATACAAAGGCTATTTTTGATATAACCTTGTGTGGAGTTTCCTTTGTGGTGGGCCTTTGGTTGTTGTCGCTGGGGTGCGCGCGCAAACGCTTTACACATCGCCTCTGAGATTAGCCTTGCTGCTCGCGCCACGTTACCTAGAGGGTGAGCGGGGGTTATCTTGGTGTGTGACTCCCTAGCCCTGACCTTAGAAATGGTGATCCCTGACTGACCTCGACGCGAGTCTTGGCCGGCCAGGGTCCCGTTTCTAACATATGGCATCTAACGTATTTTTCACAATAAACCTATCAAATAGCCTTTTTTCATTGGTCTGTCGTCATGACGACCCCCCCAGGCCTACTATATTGAGCCTAATCTTTCCCCCAAAGCAACCATAAGGCCTAACATCATAAAGTACAAAATTAAAGTTGGCTAAATGTTATACAATCTTTCCTAAGAGTGGTTAACAAGGATTATCACAACTTGCAAGACTTATTCGAAGGGGGTGGCCAACACAAAACTCTTGCTTACTATTGAAATCTCTGACACTCCATTTAACGTAAAAGGCTTTAAAACTGTGTAATAACAATCCATGCTTAAATACCTATTGACTTAAATGTATGTTTATCACAATGGATAAGTAAGGCGTGCTGCATTTTTCATATATTTTCAACATAATTGGCTTGTCACCATAACCAACTCAGAACTTCTAAATTGAGGGCAATGTTTCCCACAAGGGAACCTTTACATGTAGTGTCATAAAATTGCAACTATAGCAAATTAAATCCGGCAAAGCAATATATTTCCCTCTAATAAGGGAGCCTAAGAAGGATTACAGCACTGAAAATCTTTCACCCTGGATATTTGTCAGAGAGTGGTGTCAAACCCCTTGTCTACTAATGTCTTGTGTGACATTCCAAGTGACAAAACATCTGTCAACATGCTTTAACACTATACAGTAACAACCCACTCTCAAATGTCTATTGGCTTAGTCTTCTGATTTCACAATAAATATGCCAGGACTACTGCCTTTGCTGTAATTTTTCATAATAATAGAGCAGGCTAAGGGTATCTGCTATACGTTTTCCTATTAAACCTATCAGCCTGTAGCCTTATTCATTGTCTTGTTGCCATAACCAGTTCAGACCTACTGTATTGAGCGTAAGGTTTTCCTATAAGGCAACTTTCAGTCATGGAGTCATAAAAGAATAAACAATATGTCCAACATTATAGTTGGCTAAACAATATACAACCCATTTTGAAATTGCCTACCATGGATTACCACAGTGCAAATCTTTTACCCCCATGTTGCATTGTGGGGGTAACCAACACTAAAAATCCTTGCCTACTATAGTAAGCGTTGAGATTCTACCTAACGAAATACCAGTCTACAGTCTTAGCACAGTATGATAACAATCCACCTGTAAATACCTTCCACCTTTGACGTATGGTTTTTGCAATAAATACACCAAGCCTACTGCCACTGTTGTAACTTTGAATATTAAACAGATGAAATGCAAACAGATCATTATCTAAAGTAATGTTTTCCAAATGATGAAAATGAGGCATATAGCCTTTACCACTGACTTGTCACCATAGCAAACAGAGGCCTAATGAATTGTACTTCAGACACACAATCATAACATTGCAATTATGTTCAAAATTAGAGCTGGCGGGAGGAGCTTAGCGCGCACCCAAGATGGTCGCGTGAGCTCAGAGCTCCCGGACCTTCGCCACCTCCATCGACTATCCTGCAATTAATCCTGATTTGGACGACGGGATTTTGTGGTCGAGAACCTGCTGATCACTTATCCGTTTGCGAATTTCGATTCGGTCTCCGGGAACCGAATATATGGACTTTTGAATATTTGCGGCCTGCTCCATGGCACTGCCCCGGGCTTGCCTACTCTGCCAGCCGGGTAGTAATTGAATAACAACGGCCTGCGCTAACCTCCCTTGCCCGGTCTTCTACTTTCAGTTTCGATTCTGACGAGCCTACGTCATTGACCTTGTCTTGGTCGCCCTGGTTGCTTGCTCCACTCAACTATTCGCAACATCGCTCGGAGATCCGGACTTTCTTGCTCTTTGCCTAGTGACTGGTCTTCACTTTATTCTCTGAGCTTTTGCGGGCACATTGAGTGTAGCCATTTTTACTAGGTCTCAGAATACCCTCCGGGGCACACGACCTAAGATGGCCACCAAGCCTGAAGCAGAGAGGCGCAAGACCAGACCGGCAGCTCGAGGAGGTTCCGTCCAATCCAACGTCATGGACCGATATACCCTCACTAAGAGCTCTCCGAGCGGAATGGCTAAACCCCCGGCCGGCATTGAGGACGAATCCCTGCTGGGTGATGACCCGTCATTGAAAGACGTCATGTGCGCCATTGCTGGGATGAAGGCCGCGATGGGACAACAGTATGAGGCCCTAACCCACAAGCTGGACACTGTTGCCATAGATGTCAATCTGATCAGGGCGGATCTCGCAAAAACCAACGAAAGGGTCAAGTCTCTCGACCTGAAGACTACTAGTCTTATCACCGACGTCTCTGACCTACAGACGGAGGTCGGTAATCTGAGATCCGCCCGTGATTATCTCTCCCGTCGCTTGGACGATTTTGAGGGCCGAGCACGACGGAACAACGTCCGACTGGTTGGTGTCCCGGAGAAAACGGAATCGTCGGCTGTGGACCTACTGGTGGAGGACCTTGTCCTAAATCATTTAGCGCCCAAGGGCCTGAGCAAGTTTTTTGCGGTAGAACGGGCCAAGCTGGGTGCCTCTCCGCGCCCCATCATTGCGCGGATTTTCAACTTTCGTGACAGAGATGTGATACTGCAGGCTTCCCGCACATCAGGCCCCACGGCATATGAGAACGCTGCGGTCAGCTTTTACCCGGACTTCACCCAACAAGTCCAGAAGCAGCGGCTGGGATTTCAAGGAGTGAAGAAGAGACTGAGAGAAGGGACATGAAATATGCCATGCTTTTCCCGGCTCGATTGCGTATCGTTCACAACGATAGAACATTTTTCTTCGATCATCCTGAAGCGGCTAATGCCTGGTTAGACTCGCTGCCTACGGAACGAGGGCGATTTGAACAATCGGGACCTTTCGGTGGAGCGGAGGGCGGCCCGACGGAGCAGGAATAGGGAGCGACATCGGCCCCCGGACCAACGTTTTGACTTTCGGCAGTGGTTCGATGCTATACTGATAATGATTGCTACTCCATTGTCTTACTGGGGTGTGGGTGAGGGGCGGGTGAGACTTCCTCCTCTGGGGTTCTTTTCGTAGATTAGTTGTATGTTAGGGCGACAGGCACGCTGCGAGTTGGGGTGGCTTTTGAGTCTAACGCAGGGGTGCGGGGTGGGGGGTATGATGTTGTTCTGGGGGGTTGAGAAGTTCAGGCATGTGTTTCTTTGTTTTTTTCAAGGCATAATGCTGATGATCTTCTGTGTTGTGGTGTCGTGGCTGGTGTGGGGGGGGACTTGGGGTGGAATCTGGGATGGGGGTAGGGGACTACGGATACTGTGTTGGAACGTAAATGGTCTGGGAGACAGAATTAAGCGGGGTGTGGTCTTGCAGTTACTGAGACGCTTGTCCCCTGATGTGGTTTTGCTTCAGGAGACGCACTTGCTGGGCAATACGTGCCACGCCATGAATAGGCGTGGCTATCGTCTCATTGCACACTCAGGTTTCACTTCTGGCTCCAGAGGAGTGGGCATTCTAATCCGGACCTCCCTCCCCCTCGCTGTTGACGACATTATACTTGATGATAGAGGGCGGTACGCCGCCATTGTGGGGCGTTGGGAGGGTAGGGCGGTTACATTATTTTCTGTTTACATACCCCCAGGTCTTCAAACTACGACCTATGCAGATCTGGGAAGAGTGATTCTGGGAGTCCCCGAGGGTTTGCTTGTAGTCGGGGGGGACTTTAATTCCGTAGTATCTGGGATGTGTGATCGTTACCCTCCCCGGGTTCTCGCTAAGTTCCAATCCTGGCTTGGGGACTTCATGGAGGCGCTGGGGCTGACCGATTGTTGGCGCTTACAACATCCTGGGCAACAACAGTATACCTTTCACTCTGGGGCCCACGGCAGCCTTTCGAGATTGGATTATGTTTTGATGCCCTCCTCCCAGGCTTCCCGTATAGGGGAGGTGAAACATCTTGCCAGGGGTATTTCGGATCATTCCCCGCTGTGGTTGGTTGTGAACACACATGGGGGATCGGAGGGTCGAATGGCCCCGATCAACCCATGGTACCTCCGTGATCCTAAGGTTAGGGCGGAACTACTTAAGACAATTGATCAATACTTTGCCGAAAATGTGGGGTCAGTATCCTCTTCTGTCTTGTGGAAAAGTAAATTTTGCCATGTTCTGTGTCCCTACGTGTTCCCCATCTTATGTTATGGGTGCATGATTAAGATGCATATGTATTCCCCTTGTTTGATTAAAGACGCAATTACAGTTGTGTCCATTCCTAGTATACCAGTTCCCAGTTCTCGTGAATACTACGAATATCAGGCCTATGTAAAGTTACGCTGCCACGTTTCCCAGTGCGCACGTTATTTCATTGTAAAGTCCCCGTTTCTAGGCCTCAAAAGGGCCCGGACACCAGATTCAGCTCCTGTCTCCTGAGCCCTCGCTGAGGAGCGATACAGCCCCCACCTGTGTTCCTGACCCTTCACTTACTTCCTGCCTCACAGTGCCCGGCTCGGCCTGGCTCTGCCTCTGAGTCTGCCAAGAGTATGTTATGTTTCTAGTTATCAGTCCAGCCCTCCTTCTCTGCATTCCTAAACTACTGAATCGCATCAATAGTTTCCGTCATTGTCTAGCCTTTACGTCTCCATGTAGGAGAAATACTGTATTAATGGTCATTTAATATTCCTCAACACGCACTACATGTAGAATAATGCATGCACCAGTCTTAGAGTCTGTTAGCCTTTACCCCGATAGCTTTTGGATTCTATCAACATGTTCTCTAAACATCAGATACTAGATAGTGTTAGGTACATGTCGCCCTGACTCTCCAGACTTCAGTCTCTGCTCCTAGCGCAGAAGTCATAGCCCCCAGCTTCTCCTAGTAACACGTCATTGTCAGTTTGCGCGCACCATTAGGTTAGAGGTCCCGGCTCCTTAGGTAGCCCCCTCCATGTTTCCGCCCCATTTATGACATATTCTGTTACGTTTACATCACATGTCTATGTATACGCCTCCTGTTACACCTACTTTCACCCTTATCTTTCGCAACTGCTATTGACCACACCCACTGCTCCGCCTACTGTATTCATTGTAATGCAACTGTTTTAGTATATATGCTTGTGTACTGTTATTAAATGTTACGCCAGTCCAATCCTGTCCCCCCTGCAGGGCCCTGCCATCCTGTTCCCGTGCAGGTTGTCCTGTTCCTGTCCTTTATGCTGTATTAAACCTGCAAAACTCCTACTACCTCGAATCTTGACTCTTATTTATTGAGCTATCTGTTATTGCTATGTCCAGTCAAACCTAGATCCGGTATTATTTATTTATATACCACAGTCTCCTTGTGGGAGGCGTACAAAACTGTAATTCGGGGGCAGGCCCTCTCGTCGATTGGAAATGTTAAGAGATGTAGACGAGAGGAGGTTGTTCGTCTTGAGACTGAAATTACCGTTCTTGAGGGAGAGTTTGATGCTGGGGTCTCCCCTGAGAGGCTTCTTCTGTTGGACCTAAAACAACATGAGTACAGAGCTCTGGTGACTGATGCAGCGAAGGAGATGAGTCGTGAACAGCAGGGACGTCTGTATGATGTGGGAGATAAGGCTGGGAAGTTGCTTGCTTGGTTGGATAGGAGAGAATGCGCGAGTCGAGTGGTTCCTGTTATAGTTGACGCGAATGGTGAAAGTATCACGGACCCTGCTGGGATTGTTGAGAGGTTCGCCGATTATTTTTGGGTAGTGTACTCCCCTGTGTCCGATAGACCGGAGCAGGACTCCCACATGCTTTTACGCGATATCTCGCTGCCATGCTTGTCTGATTCAGAGAGGGACCTGCTGGAAGCTCCGCCCATGGCGGATGAAGTTGCGACCGCTATCCGTTCGATCCGCTCCGGGAAGGCCTCGGGCCCTAATGGACTCCCTATAGAACTCTACAAGCTCCGTCCGGATGTGCTGGCACCATATATGCGATCTATGTTTTTGGAATCACTGGCAGAAGGGTTTCTTCCTCCTGACCAGAGATTGGCTTCCATAGTGGTTATTTATAAAGAGGGTAAGCCACGTGACCGCTGCGAATCATACAGGCCTATTTCCCTCATAAATGCTGAACCCAAGTTCCTGGCCAAAATTCTTGCTAATCGTCTAGTGACTGTTATAAGCGATCTGGTTCATCCGGACCAGTCCGGATTTATACCGCATCGCAATACGGCACTTAATCTTCGGCGCTTGCATGGAGTCCTCGCGCAAGCGGGGACATTGAGAGAGTCGGCCATCTTGGCGTCTTTGGACGCCACCATGGCGTTTGACACGATTGAATGGCCCTATCTTTGGGCGGTCCTTTCCAAATTCGGGTTTGGGCCCACCTTTATCCGTTGGGTTCGATTGCTTTATGCTGATCCCTTAGCCCAGGTAGTGGTGAATGGACGTGTCTCGGCCTCCTTTGCTCTCGGTAGAGGTACGCGCCAGGGCTGTCCTCTGTCCCCACTCTTGTTTGCCCTTGCTTTGGAGCCACTGGCGGCTTGGCTGCGATGGGAACCATCCTTGAAGGGCATTCGATGGTCTCCGGACTTTGAAGACCGTGTATCTCTGTATGCAGATGATATCCTTTTGTACCTCACATCGCCCCGAAAGTCGTTAATCGTCCTTTTCGACGTTTTGACTTCTTTCCGTAAGAATTCCGGCTTAGTTATAAATTGGTCTAAATCTTGCGTTTATGTTCTCTCCGGTGATACTCCTCTCCTGCCCCGTGATTGTCCTATCCCGGTGGTACTAGATGGTTTCAAATATCTGGGAATCTTTGTCACCTTGGACCCCGCACTTCGGTATGATCGCAATCTGCTGCCCCCTCTCAGACGCCTTCGGGCGGATGTCGGGACTTGGAGCAGACTGCCCCTTTCTCCCTTGGGACGAGCCGCGTTGTTTAAGATGATGTCGCTCCCCCGATTCCTTTATGCGCTTCAAAACACGCTTGATGTTGTGCCAGCGGAATATTTTCGCCAGATTGAGAGTCTACAGCGGCAATTGTTATGGGGGGGCCGTCCTCGTATCGCCCTCTTGAAGCTTACACTCCCTTGGTACGATGGCGGCATCGCTCTCCCGGACATTCGTCGCTATTACTGGGCCTCTCAATTGGGGGCCATCAACCATGGCACCTACACTCCCCCACTAAACCCGGCTTTTGCGATGGACAGATGGTTGCTACCCGGTGGGGACTACAATAGGGCTCTGTATGCGAAATCAGCTGGCGAAACTCTTACGGGCCCCACCAAAACAGCAGTGCAGGTGTGGCGTAGAGCTACGGCGGCCACGGGATGGGCCGACAGGCCGACCCGGGCTACCCCACTATATGCTTCGGATAAACTGGGCTCCCTTTGGCAAACGAAGGGATTTGATCGGTGGGACATGATCGGGATCAATAGGGTAGATGACGTATGGACCAAGGGCAGGGTCAAGACGTTTGAGGAATTGAAAGTTGAGTATGTGCTGAATGATAAGGAATTCTTCAGATATGCGCAAGTCCGGCATGCGGTCTTGTCTGTTTTTCCTCGAGGTTCGGACGTGCCGGAGGCCTCCACGCTCGAGGATCGGATTCTGGATGGTCACGTTCCTGATAGCACGATCTCGCTAATTTATAAAAAGTTGATCAATACCAGGACTGATCTACTAGATAGTCTTCGAGGGTTGTGGACCAGAGATGGTCTAGAACTCGATGATGAGGACTGGCAGTCCGCGATTTCTTCCCCGAAGGAAGTGGCTATCCCGGCGCGTCTTCGGTTCGTCCAACTAAAAATTTTGCATAGGGTGTATGTGACTGGCCCACGTCTGGTTCGAATGGGATTTTCGATGGATGGATTGTGCAGGCGCGGATGCGGTATGGTGGCTACGTTCCTTCATATTATCTGGGAATGCCCTACTGTGATACGTTATTGGAACCGCGTGCATGAAGTAATGAATGAGGTCACGGGAGTGCGGTTAATGCCTGAAGCGCGAAGATGCTTGTTGAATGTTTGGGAGCCGAATGACTACAATCAAGCGCAGCTCCGCTGGGCGACCTTGGGCAACATGGTTGCTTAGCGTGATATTGCTCAATTGTGGGGCGCTCAGAAGCCTCCGACACTTCTGGGGTGGACACAAAACATGGATTGGTGCATGTTTCGAGAAAAAACTGTGTATGTTTCCCGTGGCAAACCAGGCAAGTGGGGAAAAGTGTGGACCCAATGGAACGCATACCGTGGAGATATATGTACTCCCCTAATGTCGGAATTTGATGCTGATTTGTCTTCCTCCCAACCTGACGTTTCCTCCGCAGGAATATAGTTGTTCTGTATAGATTTTGGTCTCCTTTCCCCCCCCCTCTCTCCCCCCCCCCAATTATTGATTGCACTACTGCTTGATTCCTCTATATACCCCCCCCCCACGGGCCACGTGGTGACACGTTTTAATGTACTGCCTTGTTTTGTATTGTTCTTTTGTTTTCTTGTTTTAAAACTAATAAAAAGTTTTCAAAAAAAAAAAATGAGAGCTGGCAAAACATCATACAACCACTTTTAAAAGGGGTTATTATGGCGTAGCAAACTGCAAATATTCTAACCCCCAGGGATTGTCACTGAGAGTCCAACACCAAAACCAATGCTTTCTACACTAATCTATGAAGTTCCATCTAAAACAATAACTATCTACAGGGTGTAACAAAGTATAACAGCCTACCCTTAAATGTCTGCTTGCTTTAACGTGTGCTTTTCACAATAAATACCATTAGGATTGCTCTCTTTGGCAAAACATTTCATGGTAAACAGATCCGACCTATAGCTTTGATCGTTGATTTGTCACAATAACCAATTGAGTCCAGCTCTATTGAGCATAAGCGTTCCACAAGACAGAGATTGCAAAACAAGCAGGCTTTTTTCAGTGGGAGGGCACACACCCTGCCCAGTCAAATGCAGCACTCAATGAGATCAACATGAGAATGAAGCCAAAGCCCCTCTCTCAGCAGGCAGACTCTTCTGCAGGTAACTAAGGCGAAGCAAAGCCAGGATTAGTTGCTTGTATTTTTTAGGCATAAACTACCCAGGTTATAGCGACTCCCGCCTCTGCATATCAGTTCCCACGGTCTGTGGTTTTCATTGCCATTTTACTTGAAGGATAGACCTAATGTAGCAACCTTGAACTGCTGCAGATTGAACTTTTAAAGCTGTGCCAGGAGGGGATTTGAGCATGAAATAGTTTCCATGTTGGAGCCACAAGGGTCTATAAACTCTTGGGCTCTTCAGGCCCTAGGTGTGAGAACAGAACATGATCTCCTACGCATAGAGCAGGCCACATTAGGGGCCTCATTTATGAAAAGTGACGCATCGCTGCGTGAAAACAGCGATGCGTCACTTTTCACTGCGTCCTCCTTGCGACACCAATGATGCGTCATATTTACAGTATGACGCATCATGTCGCAAGGAGTTACAGATACGTCAGTATTTCTGACGTATCTGTAAGCGCAAAAGTCACGCATTGCTGGGGTGTGTCACAAAAGTGGCGCAACTCCAGCAATGCGTCCTTTCACATGGGGAAAGCCCCATGTGAAAGGGCTTGCGTCAATCTTACGCCTGCTGTGAGGCAGGCGCAAGATTTTGACGCAACAGCGTCCTAAAAGTGACGCAGTGAAATCTCATAGATTTCACTGCGTCACTATTACGAGGCTTTTTGCGGGGGAACGCCCCCTCTGCATACATTATACCTGACGCAGGTATAATGTAGCGCAGGGGTTTACAAAGTGACGCATCTGCTTAGATGCGTCACTTTGTAAATAGTGCGCAACAGGAGGCATGTTTTACGACGCCGATGCGTCACAAAAAGTGACGCATCGGAAGCGCAAAACTGACGCAAGGGCTCATAAATGAGGCCCCTAGTATCAATCAATATGCCAAAAGCTTACGTCACCAACCAATTTCAGCTAACCGGCTGTACGCTACTAAATGTGAGAGTGGTGGTATTTTGAAAAAATTGGAAAGGTTCCCCTCACAGCTTTAATGAGGAATAATTTAAACAGAAGTTATATCATCAAGGCTACCTATCAGCATCTGTCAAATTATGGTCAGAGAAGTGTGACAAACTGAACAACACAAAACAGTAGACGAAGACTAATTTAAACGAATGACTTTTATTGTTCATTTTTTTATGAAAGCAAACTGATGATACTATCAAAATGGCTTTGAATGCATACAACTGGTTATTGTGCATGCACCAGTGACCAGTATGTTGCCTCCTAATGATTCGTTGGAAGGAAAAAGAAAAAGGATCAGCCCTTCTTAGGAAATGTATTATATGTGATATTGAAATAATAAAAAGTAATGTTCGGTTCTGTTCTGGTATGTTATGTTATTGGTGTTTTTATAAGGAGCTAATCACCCGTGAGAGTATCCAGGTGCGCCGTAGCAGGTGTGAGAGGTCATCCCTGGAGGGCTTACTTGAAAAGCCAGATCTTCAATTTCTTGTGAAAGTCAAGAAGAGAGGAGGATGCTCTGATGTGTTGTGGGAGGTCATTCCAGGCTTTAGGGGGTCAGGTGAGAGAAGGCACGTCCTCCTGCATTGCTTTTGTTTTTGCCTGGGGTGCATGATAGTGAGAAACTAACAGAGCAGAGGTGACTGAATGGTTAGTGAAAGTGAATGCAGCTGTTCAGGTCGGTATTGGAGGCCACTTCATAACAAGGGAACTTAGCGATATTAAAAGCCAATTGTGCAAGAGGGAAGGAAATAGGTTTTCATTTGTGCTCAGAAATGTAAGCTCAAGGGCCATGATTACTGGAGCAGTAAAATCGGATCCCCTAAGACTGCTACTTGGCTAAAACATCATAAATAGCTTAGTTATTTTAGGAATAAAACAAACACTTTAAATTTGAAGCTTAAATATGATGCGATACGAGAAAATCTTTTTAAACCAATGAACTTTCATCACCTATACCTATTTTCTCTCTTTTAAGTTATTACAGAATAGAGCCTACCTGAATTTTGGCCACACTGTTTTGCAAAACTCCTTTCACATTCTTCCTCCCAAGCTCGTCACATATCATTTTAGCTTTTATCACCATATCTCTATTGGGGTGGAGGAGGGCAGCTACTTGACGGTTAAGATAAGTTAACACAGGAATCTGTCCACAGCCTTTCAGGTCACATATCCTGTGGATGGTTCCACAACACCAATTTACCTTTGTGAAGGGGCTTTCTCTAAATAGTATAGTCAAATACAGTATGGAAAGAAGCAAGCTGTGGCCAGGGAGATTGAGAATGTATTCATAGAAGTGCTCAATTGTTCCAAAATCCCCTGAGCTCAGGGGATTTTTGAACAATTTGAGTTTTGACTAATTGAGGACATGGTGGTGACCGACCTCTTCCTTTGGAGCATGATTGTTTGTGAATTTACATTAATTGCAAGAAACTCTTTGTAAAACTATACTAGTGCGTCTGTAGATACTCAGTGACCTCTGGTTTTGTTAGATCCTCATGTAAGTGACTATAATAGCGCTGCAAATGGCTTAAGGAAAGAAAGAGATGACCAGAGGGACACTGATGCCACTATTCTACTTTTCTGTGGTAAAGGGGACTTTGGTATAACTTTCCCTGGAAGTATATCACTGGAATAGGAACTGGGGGCCATACTATCAAGCAAGGGCGATACATTATTGCCGCTTTTAACGATGGACGTTTAGCCGGTCGTTCAAGAATGAAGCACTATTTTAAAGGACCTTTTGTCAGTTTGTTAGTTGCTTGATAATTCCACCGAGAGGGTAATTAGGCAATTGCAATACCGCAAAACTGACTCGGCTTGAGTGTGCACTTTGTTGCCTAATTTCCCTCTCGGTGGAATTATCAAGCAACTAACGAACTAACAAAAGGTCCTTTAAAATAGTGCTTCATTCTTGAACGACCGGCTAAACATCCATCGTGTCAACAGACCAGGAACGATTCATCTCGATATCCACTTTAATCATCCCTTCTAATTGAAACACAAAGGACGCACCAGTCAGAGGTGGCCCGCCCAACAGATCTGGCCTGACACACCTCCACAAAATTTTCGTGGTGCTCCTCCTCTTCCCCTCCCGCCCCCACCACTATTGTCCTGAAGAAGACCCGCAGCAGAGGTCGTGAATTTCCGGTATTGCGCCAGGGTCGAAACGTCGACGATTACGCCCCTTTTTATTTTTCTAAAGCCTATACCATTATTCCCCTGTCCCCTTGTAAAATAATGTACATAGAATTGTATGGGTAGGCTTTGTTTGTGCAACTTAAATTGTTCTCCTGTTGTACAGAATTACTTTAAATCTTGTGCCTTGAGTTTCCTTTCCATATCACTTGAGCACCCCTTTCTATCCTCTTTTTCGTTCATTTTATGAATATGTAAATACAATTGCGATACAAATGTTTTTCTTTGATATTGTTGTGTTGGGTTTATTGCATTCATAGCATAATACGCAAGTAATACATCTCCTTTTGGGTTCAGATTCAATCTGATTAACTGTTTTGTGAAAAACTAAGATTCACATTAATTGACTTTTAGAATTTTTGTCTAGGACCACTTTCTTATATATACTATTACCCAGGTCCTTTGACTCATTGGGTCTACCCCATTGTTTTCAATGATGGAGTAAAAAGCAGTCTGTTATAGATGAAAAAAGTGGGCGAAACCACCCCCAGGTCAGTCTACCAAGAGAGTTCTATTTTAGACTTATCTCTGTTCATGGGTAGTTGTGTTAAGCACGAGTAAATGATAGAGGCCTTCAAATGTAATTGGAGAAAACTGCTCCAAGTGTTGTGAGAGGTGGAAGGTAAAGAGGGTGTATGTGAGAGTTGAGCATATGCATCGGAAATCACAATTTGCAAATGTGTGTTTGAAGGGAGTCGGTAAATGGTACAACTCCTTTACTTGCGAAAAGTGGAGGAGTATGACTTGTTCATATAACTGGTATACCCATATTATGCCTTTGTTTCTCCAAGTTTTCCAATATATCGGTTTATTTTTGATCAATACCTGATTGTTGTGCCAAATTGTAGAGTTAATAAATGTATTAAGATCATGTGGGATTTGAGGAAGGGTGGCTTGCATTAATTTACATGAATGTTTGATTACTAGTGTGAGGCTGTTTTGAGGCTTGCGGGTAAAAAAAATGATATTCTTGAAATGAGAAAGGTTCTATAAATAAACCTTCAAGGTCAACTCATAATTATCTGTTAGACGTATGGTCAGATAGCCAATGTGATAACGGCTTCAATTGAAATGCTTTATGATAATTGGAAAAGTGGGGAAAATTAACGCCTTCTTCCGATTTTGGTCTTGTTGGTTTTTGTAATGCCATCCTTGGTTTCTTTTTGTTCCATAAAAATGTTGTCAATAATTAATTAATCTTATGAAAGTGTTTGGTTGGAATAGGTAATGGTACATTGGAAATGATATAGAGAACTATAGGGGTGAGCATCATTTTGATGGGGTCTAAACGACCCACCAGGAAAGATGAAGTGGATGCCACCTTGCAGTGAGTATTTTCAATTTATCTATACATTTGTCTAAGTTGAGAGAAATAGATGTGGCTATGGAGGGAGAGAAACAGCGGCCAAGATATTTTATATGTTTGGAATTCCATGTAAAATTGGAGATCTGAAAATCTTCCTTAAACGTATATCTAGTTAAGGGCATGATCTCACACTTGTCAGTATTTAATTTATACCCTGATACTAAACTATAGGCTTCAACCTCTCTTAGAAAACCAGGGAGAGAGGATTGTGAATTAGAGAGGAAGACTAAAATATTGTCAGCATAGGCTGCAAATTTTATGTGTTGGCACTCAGATGAAAAACCTGAGATGGATTGATTCTGTCGCAAACGAGAAAAAAAAGGTCCTAACGCTAGATTTAAAAGAAAAGGAGATAAAGGGCAGCCTTGGCGTACACCTCAGTGAAGAGTGAAATAAGGAGATACAAGACCATTGGCGGAAATGGCTGCATTAGGCTCTGAATATTATATAGCAATTCAGGTATATAATTTTTGGGCCAAAGACGGATTACTTAAGGGCCTGGAAAATAAATGGCTATGAGACTCTATCGTAGGCTTTCTCCGCGCAAGGGCAATTGCAGCTACTGAATCTGAGTGATGGGACATCCTAGACAAAATACTGAAGAACAATCTTGTATTACCTGTGATGCTACGATCTTTAACAAAGCCTGATTGCTCCTTGCCGAGCAGTGAAGGAAGAATCGGTTCTAATCGCATTGCTAGTGCTTTCGAAAAAATCTTATAATCCACATTAACTAATGAGATGGGGTCTATATTTATTGCAATATCTAGAGTCCTTGCCATCTTTAGGTATTAAAAATATGAATACCTCTAGAAAGGAACCTGATGAATTGCAAGAGGAAGTGGAAGAGGAGATGAGAGAGTGTAAGTGTGGAATAAGCAATTGGGTGAAGTGTAAGACGAATTCCACTGCAAAACTGTCAGGACCTGGGGCTTTATCCTTTTTGAGAGTCCTAAGTGCAGCAATTAATTCATTTTTTATAATGTCAGATTCCAAAGTATCCATATGAGGAAAGGGATCATCATGTTTCTGGATAGTGGAAATGTATTGAAAAATAGCTGTATCCGAAGATATGCTCTCTGGTGTGTAGAGGGTTTCGTAGAAAAGGACAAATTCCTGAAGAATTTGGGAATCTTTCTACTTTGGTGTTTGATTATCATCTATAATGGAATCAATGTGTTTTGCTTAAACTTAAGATAATTGGCTAATAATTTTCCCGATTTATTTTGACCACCATAGTATTTCGCTCTCGTCTTTAATAAAAATAAAGAGGCGCTCTCAGTCGAGGATTTATTCAAAGCAATCTTTGCATTTATAAGATCTTCCAAACAGGTCTTTGTTTTACAGGTGTAAAATGCGTGTTCTAGTGTTTTGATTTTAGTGAGAAGGGTATTGTGAATTATTTTAAAAGATTGACGTTTATTGGATAAGTACCTCATGATGAAATCTCATGCAGTAGCTTTAAAGGCACCCCAGATTGTAGAAAATGGAAGCTCTCCAGTTTGATTATTTTGAAAAAATTAATGAACAAAATTAGTCAAAGAGGCATTAAAGTTAGGATCAAGAAGTAGGGAGTTGGTGAAACGCCATCTTTTCGGGGATGTGGATTGTTGGTGGATATCTAGTTGAATCACCATGGGGGCATGATCAGAAATGAGGATGGCCATATACCTGCTGAGAGCAAAGATTGGGAGACATTACGTGTGATGAAGAGATGATCAATTCTGGATTGTGTCTGATGTGGTGGAGAAAAAACAGGAGTATTCTCTTAAAGTTGGATTGCAAAGTCTCCAGGCATCAATCACATTTTCCTGTTCTACGGTTCGTAAAAAGCTTTATTGGATTTGTTTAGGATAAAAGAGACCTTTGAATTAAGATCAAGGAAGAGATCCATTACTTGGTTGCAGACACCTGCGAAAATGAGGTTTTCTGTGGGCTGTTGTAAGAGGAATGTTGAAATGTGGGTCCAAAAAAATATCCCCAGTGATTGGCGCATATATGTTAAGTAAGGATATGGGGGTTTTCCCTATCAAGAAGTGCTTTATGACCTAAGGTTATGACACCATTTCTTTTACCTTCACCTGGTGAGAAAAAGACTTCACCAACCCAATTCCTCTTAAGTTTTAGTGATTTGCTTTCAGTAAGATGTATCTCCTGTAACATAGCCATATGAACATACATTTTAGCTAAGTGGGAGAGGACTCTCTGTCATTTAATAGGGGAATTTAAGCCTCTGATATTCCAAGTGATGACTTGTAGGAACATTTATAATTCTGATAAAGTAAAAGTTCAATTCAACCATGTATTACAAAAAATATTTCCAAATAGAACATTTAGTAAGGTACAAAGTTAAACATTATGAAAACAATTCAATGAGTGTATGAACACAATATAAAACAAATATTAAATACGAAAATAAGGACTGTTAAAACTTTAGCATATATTTTATAATATGTTCGTATTCAAAGATAATATAAATCAGTAGAACCTTTCAAACAATTTTACAATAAGTATGAAAAAATGGGATGTACAGAATAAGAATAATATCAAACAGTAAAACCAATCGAGCATTTTTTATATTAAGTACATAGATATGAAGTAACAAATCTATGTAAATTGTAGTGAAAAGATAGAGGAAGAAAGGAAGGTACAGATGATAAAAGAAAACAAGATAGAAGATATATTTAGAGAGAAGAGACAAAAGAATTGCATAACAGAGACAGCATAGAATGAGAATCAATAAAAAAAGAAAGACTATACCTACATAAAATCCAAAACATATAAGGAAAGGGGAGGGAGGAGGCCAGATGTAAGGATGATACATCCAGACTCTGCAGGGTCGGGTAAGAAATTTCCAGGAGGAAATGACAAGGTAGACGGAGACATCAAACAAATGGGAATGGGAACCTGTAAAGGAACCTGTAAAGATACGAAAATGATCTTCAAAAAAGCATTGCTTAATAAAAACAATCCTTAAAACCTTAAAATAGACGCTAGAGAGACGTAACCTGAAAAAAGAATAAGGGTTAAGATATGGCAAGGCAAGGGAATGAGTATAATATGCTAATGCTTAAACAAAAGCCTTATAGTGAACATGTAGAGTCAAGAAACGGGAAAAGATCAGACAACGAGTCTAAGATAAAGTCATTTGAAGCGTGCGCTGGAGATATCCATTTTTCCGGACAGTGTGCATTGAGAAAACTTTGTAGCTTCACTGGATCTTCGTACATAACTGTATTATTGTTGAAAGTGACTTTAAAGAGGCATGGATGAAATAGGCTAAACGGAGCTCCAGTTGATCGCAGGGTGGGTTTCAATGCTAAGAGCTCTTTACGCCTGTCTGCTATATTTTTCGCATAGTCTTGCGAGAAGTAGCGCTGGGATCCTGAAGAGGAGATACACTTGATGGATCTAACTACTGATAACACCTTGAGGAAATCTGTGTATTCAAGGAAATATAATATAATTCCTCTTGGTTTCCTCACACCTGAGGTCGATGAATGCTGAGGACCTAATCGGTGTGCACGTTGAATATTGAGAGGGGTATCCTCAGGCAGGTGCAAGACTGTTGGCAAGAATGTCTTGAAGAAAGTGATAGGGTCCAAACCTTCAGAACCCTCTGTTAGACCATAGATACGAAAATGATTTCGCTGGTTCCTATTTTCAAGGTTTTCAACTTGCTTCTGCAAGGAAGTGATCTGTGAATGAGCATTTCTAGCTTTGGCTATAGATGGGCCCATAGCTTCCACATTGTGTTCTATGCTGGAGATTCGTTCTTCCATTTTTTACCAACTTTCCGTCAAGAGTTGCAATTTAGAATTTGTTTCTTCAACAAATGGGTGTAGAGCTCGGATTTCTTCTAAGTGCAGATCCATGGATACAGAAGAGGCTTGTTTTGGTGGAGAAGAAGGATCTTTTTACAGCCTTTTGGATGCTGCTTTATTAGCTGCAGAAAAAACACTTATGGAGGATGCAAAGGATGAAGAAGCCAATTTGGGAGATGGGGTCACAGATTCTTCCATTTGAATGGGAGGAGTGCGCACCTTTGAACGAATAATAAAAGTGTGACTGGTAGAGCCCAGCACCGATTGTGCTTTCTTCAGTCCACCCATACAACACTATGATGAAAATGAATGCTTTAAAAGGTATGTAGAATTTAAAGAAAATAGCCTTGTTTAACTATTATTAACCTTATTAAAAGTGTTGAGCCTATCCAGCGGTAGCATAGGGCAATTCGTTGGATGAAGGGTCAGTCCAAACATAGTATTATGATCAAAAAGAGAAGTCATAAAAGTCACAGAAAGCACATACGTTTGGAGAAAAAGAGCAGAAAAAACCTGAGGAAAAATGCTGCTTTGCGGTGTGTTAAGCAGAGATAGAAGGATAATGTTCCTCAGGAAATGCAGGAAGAGATGACTATACCACAGAGTCCCACATTTGCTATATCTGCAAGAAGAAATGCACCTCAGAACGTGGAAGATGGTGTTATAAGTCGTTGGCTAAGCAGTAGGTAAATCCGCAGCGAGTTGCAGATGCTGTCAGAAATGTCTTGAGGAAAGAGGATAAAATGGTGTTACCTATTACCTCTGTATTATTCACAATCAAATTGTACCATGCAAGCACTGAGTAAAAATGCACCGCATCTCAAGATAAGCGTGGGCTAAGTTATTTAGGCAACATTGTTTTCCTCACCACTCCAATAGGATATAAAATGTGCATTGAATTACAGGAGTATCTATTTCTTCTGTAATATTCACAAAAAGTCTGTGCTTCGTGAACATTGAAGAAAATATGCTGTGTCTGAAGACAGAAGACAAGCGTGAAGCAAGCTATTTATGAGACGTCATTTTCCTCACTGCTTCAATACAAAATACAAAATGGCTGGCGTCATCTCTGTCACAGGAAGATTAGTGAAGCCTAGTCAGCAAAAACTGTGTAATTTCTCATGAGGCTTACATCCACGTCATCTTTGGAGGTTCCGACGGCTGTTTCTTCAGTTTAAGGGAGTTCCGTTTCGTATTGAATCCCGAAAACCTCCCGGTTTCTACTCCATCGCGAAGCGGGTCACAGAGACGCCGCCATCTTCACCGGGCGCTAGCCACGCCCCACTCCCTGTGAAATATTTTTAATATCCAAATATTTCTAAGTTTGAAGGACACATTTCTAACAAGGATGAACCTCCAATATTTACCAGACCATACTCAATCAAGTGTTGGCCACAGAGGGCCTTGCTTTATGATCCAGCACACTTCACAGAATAACATTACATTTGACTTTCCCATTGATTTTGCTTTTTTCAATAAATATTGGCCAGTACTTGTTTCTTTTTGACTATTTCAGTTAGGAAATGAGGAGTTATTTATAATTGCATTGCTGCCTTGATGTTGCAATTGTACCACATGTATTTATTTGAGGAAATCCTTGCTGCTTGAGAAAGCTACTGAAGATAGACAAGGTATTCATTATGGTAATCTGTTATCTCAGATTATTTTCAAACTATGTTTGATTATTTTGGATTTGTGGTAGGTCAGACAAACCTTACATCAAAATTGTGACCTTCGTCTTTGCTATACAACACTTTTCCATTTTCCCAAAGAAAATACTATCCTTTAAGGCCAAGACTCCTTTAACCCTGGATCTGATATGTCTTCCTAAGAATTACAATGTATTTCATAAATGTTTTTTTTATTTAGGGTTTATTTTAGGCTATTACAGATCACAATAGGAAGTAAGTGTGAAAAGCTACAAAAAGGAATACAGGTTGGAAGAGGAAAACCATGTTTGAGGTGTGTTAGTCTTGACTGGTATTCCTCTACTGTTTTCCCAATTAATACACATGTTCAGTAGAATGTCCAACCAAACAATTCTATCTTATGGAATTTTTAGAATCAAAATAGTGTACCACTGACAAGAGTTCTAGGTTTTCTACAGTATGGGACACTGGACTCCTAGAGATCTGTCTCTATTTTCAACCTGTTTGTGTATCTGATGGAAGTTGGGCCTTTGAAGGTTTCTATCTTGGGTGTAGTGCAGAGTTAGATTTTGTAAGCAACTGAGGCCTTTTGTTTCAATAGGCTCTATTGATTCGAAAGAAGTTTTGAAGTTAAACAATTATCAATCTAGCAGCAGTTGAAAAACTTCCAAGGCTGGTTTAGGATTGTTGCATTTCCAAGGAATCAGACATACATTGCTGCATGATTCTGTTGTCTTTTCAATCTAATGGACTCAACCATTGGAGTGCTACCTTTGTAAAAAGGTGGAAGACGATTGTGTAACCATTAACTGTACTAACTAGTCCAGGGTGGTAATTTTGAATCATGAATGCCAGAAGACCTTTTAGATGCAATGTAAAGTTTCCATGCTCAAGGCCCATTACTTTAGCTGAAGGTTTATTATCTAAAGGGATACAGTCATCCATGAAATTGAAGAAATATTATATCAGCTCCCTGAGGAGAAGAAAATAAACCAGTGATATTCAGTGGGACCCTGGGGCATATTATCAAGGGGGTTTATCTCCGCTTTTTTGGCTTTAAAAGCCAAGAAAGCGGAGATAAAGTTATCTCCCTATTACCTAGCTGTCGCTAACACCAGTTAGCAACAGCTAGTAGGAGATAGCGACCATCTTGGGCCCCACTTTGCATGTCAGTGATATTTATCACTAATGACATGCAAAGTGGGCGTGCCAAGATGTTAGAGACTGGAAACAGTCGCTAACATCGCTATCTCCTATTACCAACTTTTGGAGATATTCGCGCTAATCGCGAATATCTCCAAAAACTAACACCTGCCCTGAGCAGTTCTTAGCCATGTTATCCAATGGGAGGTGGATAACATGGCTAAGAGCATTAGCTCGGTAATGCATGAATATCGCTGACTTTTCAGCGATATTCATGCATTGCGGCCGTTTTTTATCGCATTTGCGATAAACCTTGATAATAGCAAGGTTTATCTGCGATAATTTCTGACGATGCTTAGCGTTAAAAAATTTGTTGCTAAGCATCGTTAGCGATAAATATCGCTTAACGTTGGTAATATGCCCCCCTGTTACCTAGGGAATTAATATGAGTAGTCATCAACTTAGAGTACACTGTTGCTGTTTCATTTTAAAGACGTTCATTGTATAATCTTTTGAGAGATAGAAAAGTTTAGCCAGTGTGTGAGTGTGTGCATATGTGGGTGCATGTGGGTGAGGGTGTGTGAGTGAGAGAGGGGGGAGTTAATAAAAGTGCTTGATCTGCTAAAATGCATTTGTGATCTTAGATATGTTTTCGTGAGAGTAGAACGTGTCTTCATCGTTACGTCTTTCATTCGATTAAAAGGGATCTGCCTAGGTGATCTGCTTAAAAACAGGAGCTGAGTACTCCTGGCACCCAGGAGTGAATCAGGAGAACTCCAAAAGTAAGTTGTACCTAATCAGAGTAAAATCTTTGTGAATCAGCCACTTTGCCTATTCTGTAAATCAGCAGTGTTTTGGGGGCAGGGAGAGGAAGAGGTGAATTTTGGGTGAAGTCTTTTACTGAGACTGAGCAACGTACATTTCAACAGTTAATAGTCATGTCGTTTTCACTGACGCGAGGCCATGCAGTTTAGGTGACTTTTTGAAATATTATAACGTACCAGATGTTTTTAAATTGCAGAAAGCACAATTCTGACACACAAGCTGTTATCATTATTGCATGGTGCTTCAGTTGTTTATTGCAGTGCAACAGTACAGTGAATTAGGTCTCATTTCTTAGCATTGCACTCATTCAAACATCTTTTGTCTTAGGGTGACCTACTTTGGTGTTCATTTGCTTGTTTGTATCACACCGTGATAACCACCATTTCCTTTTGTTCAGGTGTTTTCTAGAATTGCATGTGGTTGTTAACACACCCTGTTACGATATATGATTGTGAAACATTTTCAAAGTGGTTTATTCAGTTGTGCCTGTGTGCCACTTGGCCAGATCCAGATAAATCAGTAGAACAGTATATGAAATTAGCTAGGAAATGTTATGTGATGTTAAGCTTATGAATCAAAATAATGAACCCAATAACATCCGAAATTTGCCAATTAAGGTACCTATCTAAGCCTAATTATTTTGGCAAGTACTGCTCATGACTTTACCCATGTCATCAAGGGCTACCATAATGACCTGTGTACATCTTGCACAGGGCATGGCCTGCGACTGTTCCCTCTTCAAAGAATACAGGGCACAACATGGGTGAAGGAAAGGAAAGGCCCCAGTAATGTCTGATACTTCTGTCTGCAAGCACACGCATACCCATACACAAAGGCACAACCATCCACCCTCACAGATAGAAACACATGCAAATACAGCTGTGGGTTGAACCCTGTAACACATCTTCTTTGGTAAAATCTCTGAATAGGATTCAAGTAGTTTAATGGGCCCTGTGCGATTATCAAGAGATTCGATGTTTGGCCACTTCATTATAGATCTGGCGTTTTTTAGATTTGCTCAGAATGTTTTAGGGTAGTGCTAGTGCCAAACTCCATTTGGGGTGGCAGGCACGTAGCAGATAGGGGTTCCCTTACAATCGAGAGTGAGGTAATTTGCCACTGTCATCATTGAACCCATCCTCTAACGCTGTGCAACTAGGCAGGGTACAACATTTCATTCACTGGACTCTCATGGTACCTCGAGACTGCAGGCTTCCGAGGGATTTAATGTAGGGGGCAAGAAGTCCAAACTCAAAAATCCATAAAATAACACAATAA
Source organism: Lissotriton helveticus (assembly GCF_964261635.1). Lineage (NCBI taxonomy): Eukaryota > Metazoa > Chordata > Amphibia > Caudata > Salamandridae > Lissotriton > Lissotriton helveticus. Next base: position 1,137,683,454 of record NC_136069.1, read on the forward strand.
GGTACTGTTGAGCCTAATGCCTGTCTTTATGGAAATAAAAGTACTTTTAATCTCATAGGAGAACATGATGCTGTTCATGTAATCTAATTCAATACATTGGGTTTACATAACATGGCATCATATTGTGAGATGCTGCAACCATTTACTTTTTGTTAAACATCCTTTTTTCCACTAGAGCAAATATTTTCACTATTACTGCCCCATTGTTTTATAAGTGTGGACAGGAATAGACTAATGTACAGTTAGTTAAAATGCTTTCAATGCTTTCACTGGTTTCAGTTGGCAGGTTGGTTCAACAGCTTATCATTTCTTTATTGCCCAAAAAATATAGCATGCAGTCTAAGAAGTGTGGTTAACCTGCTAGAAAGGTGTTGACAGTTCAGATTTGTGGCGGACGCAGTCACAACATCCATCCTTCGCAGCTTGGATTCTTCAATGTGGGAACACAGCAGCAGCCTTTCCAGACAGCATCAGAAGATGGCCTCTCAAAGTCGACCACAACCACACAGCTTAAAGGTATATCTATTTTCCAAATAATAGTTTTGTATCCTCCAGCACAATGTCCTTTGCTGCTTTGTCAGTAGGCAGTCGTGCTCCTCTTTGTGAATGTAAATGCTTTTCGACCTCTAGGTACTGGACTCATCAGGACTACAACAATAAAATACACAGTTCATGTTGTCACAATGAAATAAACAATTCATGTTGTATTGAGGCATGTTAATGATGTTGATGTAGGTGATCTTACACAACCACATACTCACACCCCTGTGGTTGTGCAAGGTCATCTTCCAGCATGCTTTTATCCAGATCTAATTATAGTTCCCCTCACAATAATGTGAACATATTGAGGTGTATTGATGTGGGATCTTTGTGCATCCACAGTACATGATGAGGTGATCCATGGCCATGGGATGGTGTGTTGGCATTATACCTTTTGGTGGAGAAGGTAGGCCTGACTCACTGTAGGTTCTTGTTTAATATTTCATTAACATGCCTCAAGACAACATGAGATGTGTATTTCCTATGTTAGAAATTGATTTTATATTGAGTTGCTGTTGTCTACCAATTGTTGTGGTGTATAGATGGACATTTGACCTTGTTGTACTCCTGATGAGACCAGTACCTAGAGGTTGATGTGTGTCAACATTCAAGAACATGAGCATGAACACCTACTAACAAAGCAACAAAGGACACTGTGCTGGAGGATACAGAACCATTATTTGGGATATAGATATACCTTTACGCTGTTTGGCCATGTTATCTATAGGTTGGACCACATCGTAAGAGAAAAAGTGGACACCTTACAATATAATGCAACAACAAGAAGTATAGTGTGCCGTGAACTTTAGAAAAGCATATTAATGATTTGAAAGACTGAATTCTTATAACTTCTGTGAATGTAATGCAACATACATTATTGATGTTGTTTCCAATATATGTAATAAGTTATGATGGTTGCTGTTTAAGGTTTATGTTAAAGAAATGTTTTGAGCTAAATAACATGGCAGGCCCAATACAATAATAATATCATGATCATAGGTTTATATTGCTAATTTATCCCAACAGAGAACTCTATTTTTTAAGTATCAAGTTAAGCCCAGGTTTTATTAGGTGTAACTGCAACAAATAATGGACGGAATGCTGAATGATTCAAACATTCTCCCCGAGTCAAGAGATCTGAGTTAAATCCATTATTCTTTTGCCCACTGCACCACCCCAGGTTCGACCCAGCCATATCCAAATCAGTCTTGACCCTGTTTCTCATGGGACCAGTCCAGACCGAATTGCCAAGCCAGGTCCACCCTGGAATGGAAACAAGCATCCTGGGACCGGTTTCGGGGGTTGTCACCCTTCATCAGCCAGTCTAGCATGAATCCAGTGGCACAGTGAGGTAGGAACCCATGTCTGGGCATACCATCCCATTTAGGGCAAAAAGTGTAACTGCAACAAATGATGGACGGAATGCTGAATGATTCAAACATTCTCCCCCAGTCAAGAGATCTGGGTTAAATCCATCATTCTTTTGCCCACTGCACCACCCCAGTTTGGACCCAGCCATATGCAAATCAGTCTTGACCCTGTGTCTCATGGGAACGGTTCAGACTGAACTGCCAAGCCAGGTCCTCCCTGGAATGTCAACAAGCATCCTGGGACCGGTTTCGGGGAATGTCGCCCTTCATCAGCCAGGCTAGCTTGAATCCAGGGGCACAGTGCAGAGGGGATCCATATCCAAAAATGTAACTGCAACAAAAGATGGACGGAATATAGAAAGATTCAAATATTCTCCCCAGTCAAGAGATCTGCGTTAAATCCATCATCGTTCTTTTTCCCACTACTCCACCCCAGTTTGGACCCAGCAATATGAAAATCAGTCTTGACTCTGTGCCTCATGGGAACAGTCCAGACCAAACTGCCAAGCCAGGTCCTCCAGGATTCTTGTTCCCCATCCAGGAAAGACATGGCTTGGCAGTTCGGGCTGGACTGTTTCCATGAGGCACTGTGTCGACTGATTTGCATATAGCTGTGTCTGAACTGGGGTGATGAAGTGAGCTACAGAACGATGATGGATTCAATCCAGATCTGTGACTGGGGGAGAGTGTCTGAAAAGTTTCAGCGCGCAGTCCATCATCTCCTTGTGTTTGCAGGTTTTATTAGGGTCATATGGGCTGTCCCTCTTTTGTGGTATGTGTTTTAGGAATGACCACAACATTGTAGGATAAAGGTGGACACTTTGGGGCAGATTTATCAAAAGTTCGCCCTACCCTTGAACCACACAAGGGGACGAAGGGTGACACAAAACCTAGAATGAGATTTACCAAGCCATGCAAGACTAGCTTGCATGGCCCTGTGTGAGTTGGTAAATCTGAAGTAACGCAAGGCAGGCTAAGTTGCTGCATTGCTTTACTCTGCCCCAAAAAGCATTCCATGGTTTGGTACATGCGTGATCCGGTGAAACCGCCTGTGGATTTTGGTGGATTCCCTGGAATGTGTCAAAATTCTAGGCCTTCCCACGAGAGGCGTAACAAGGATAAATATCTTTATTTCTCCCTGTTTTTTCCTCTTTCTACGTGTGCTGTATTTTCCAGCACACACAGAAAGAGGAAAATGCCTTAAAGGATTAATCTTGGGCAGGATAGTGTCCCTTCAGTCAAAAAAACAATCCTGCATGGTGCATGGGTGCCTACATTCGAGCTATTTTCCAAAACTGTGCCAACACAAGAAGAGAGCAGGAATGCTTCATATCTTAATAGGTATGTCACATTCCTCCCCTCTCCCCTTCATGCTACGCAGCAAGGTGTCTTGCTGCATTGCGCTGCATGAAAAAACTATAAATATGGCCCTAGGTATTTTTGTATTTGGCTCTATAAAACACAAAAGTGATTGAAAACTTTGGTTTTATAGTGTCTTATATGAAATGAGAATCATGTTTGCGAAGTTTCATGGTGATTTTTCTTTTACAAAGTAAATACTAATGGTCTTTGTATCGTCCAAAGAATGACGACTTGACTCATTCAAACTGGTGCTAAATATAATTTTGATGATTCAAACTAATTCGAACATAGATGTCTTTAAACTCAAAGTTTAACTTCTCAGGCACTGATTGCCTGCTGCTGTAGTCCAAGATGCTGCCTACTTATAGGTATTTCCCAGCTACCAGTCTGCGTACCTCGATTCACTGTCTTTGGAACATAACAGAATATTACTTTCATAAATTGACCTTTAATGAAAAAAATTATAGATTCTAAACTTCGTCACCAATTTCTTTTTTTCCCACACCATTTACATTCCCTATTTTGTGAATTCAATGATCGTTTAAGGAAACCATGATTAATATAAGCAAAAGCCACTTTTATAAATTGTGTCCAGTTTTTAAAGGGTAAATAGCTTTCTGGGTTTGTCGCAGGGATTCTGCTCCTACACAGAACTGTGCACAGAGACCCAGGACCTCAGTGAATTGTGGTGTACCAAAAAACTCACTATAGTGCCTAGAAACCCTAACCAGCTAGCATCAGTATCACATTAGCTCTTTGTCCTATAGCAAAGGAACCAATGATTAGAGAACCCAGAACATGTGACTTAGATTATACTCAGGAATGGTGGGAAGCAAGAACACTTTTTTGTTATACTCTCATACCAGTCCACAACAGGAGTAAAAAAGAGACACAGGAAGGGTTAAAATATTAATTTTAACGACGTGCTCTCAGATGCAGTATTTTTGCTAACATAAGCAGACATATAATTAGAAATAATACAATCAGCATTATTACAATTCCATAAAACACAAAAGGAGAAATCATATTATAATGATGGTGAAAATAGATACTATAGCGCCTGGTAAATGACGCTCGCTAGCTAGGAACTATGGGGTATATTATCAACAACTAGCGATAATTTTTGTCTCTAACTTGTTTAGAGACAAAAATTATCGCCGCACATCGGCGATTTTTATCGCAGATAAACCTTGCTATTAGCAAGGTTTATCGCAAATGCGATAAAAAACGCCCGCAATGCATGAATATCGCTGAAAAGTCAGCGATATTCATGCATTATCGAGCAAATGCTCTTAGCCATGTTATCCACCTCCCATTGGATAACATGGCTAAGAACTGCTCAGGGCAGGTGTTAGCTTTTGGAGATATTCGCCCTTAGCGCAAATATCTCCAAAAGTTGGTAATAGGAGATAGCGATGTTAGCGACTGTTTCCAGTCGCTAACATCTTGGCACGCCCACTTTGCATATCATTAGTGATAAATATCACTGACATGCAAAGTGGGGCCCATGATGGTCGCTATCTCCTATTAGCTGTCGCTAACTGGTGTTAGCGACAGCTTGGTAATAGGGAGATAATTTTATCTCCGCTTTCTTGGCTTTTAAAGCCAAAAAAGCGGAGATAAAACCCCTTGATAATATACCCCTATGTTTTATAAACTAAGGAAGACCAACAGGGATGAATCACATCAGGATCTGCAAAAGCTCTTTTTCTCTGGAAACAGAAATCTTCCAAGTGCCTGAAATCATGCTTACAGTGTGATATTAAAGGCACCAGAATCGCGTTGGATTACTGTTGCATATATGTTATGGCTAGAACGTGAGCCGATCAGCCCGGACAACAGCTACCTTGTTATGATAACCTTGGAGGCTTTAGTACTCAGTGTGCAGACTAGAGCCACGATTTTAGTCTAGGGATGCTGAAAATAAGCCAGTCTCATGGGAAGCATTTCAAGCAGCCTAACTTACAACAACAGTTATGTACAGTGTCGTGTTTGCAAAAGCAGCAAAAAGGAAAAATGGCGTTTCAACTTCTAATAAGCCTATGCTAACTTAACAGTGTGAATAACAAGGACCAGCCCACACTACAGGTTCACCCATGTGTTTCAGATCCATAGTCACACAAATAGCAAGTATGAATAAACCACAAAAGTAGGAGATATTGGACACTGCTTACAAAAAAGAAGAAAAAATGGTAAAAAAATCTCAGATCATAATTTAAAGTGTCAAAAATGTGATAACTTTGTGTTAGTTGGATTACTGCATATTTTTCTTAGTTGACTAATTTGAATTAACATTGCATTGCCATATTAGAAATATAGTAACACCGCAACACGTCATCTAAATATTGAAAAGTAACTACACAATAATACATGTAGAAAATTTCACAAAATGACATAAATTTGACAAGCTAGTCTCCATTCTGGCTCAGATTAGGAATTTTTCACAATATATTCTGTTGTAGTGACCCGGAAACTAATGTTTTTTTATTGTTTCTGGATTAGCTGATGATACATTCCTCAACACGTTTTAATACAATAAAAGTGCTAAGGAATGTTATTATTTGGGCAGTACCTAAGTTAAGCATTAGCACTCATTCTCTAATCATCAATGTAATGTATTTTCATAGGGCAGGGGTTATTAGTACTTTTTTCAGGAAGCTGAGAAACCCCTCTGTATGTGACCTGATAAGGGCAAAAATGTATAATTTATTTCTTGTTCTACAGATACCAAACTGAGGGAAATTAACAGTTTTGGTTTGTATGTGTGTATACATGAAAGAGTTTGAATGAATGTACTTTAAAATGATCTCAAATCAAGAGGGAATTAATCACAGACTTTCACGTCACCCATAAGAATACTAAGAGGTGATCATAAATCCGGGCCTGTAAAAAGCCGTCTGACCTTGTCAGGCAATCAAACAGGCTGAAACATACAGACCCACACATGTTAGAGATAATTCTAACCTATAATAGAATTGCTTTTTAGTTTTAATCTCATCAGGGGACCCTCTCAATAAATATATGTTTTTTCCACATGGTACCGCTAGGTAATTTTAAATGGAGATCACTCTCTTACATAGAAAGAGCACCCTTGAAAGATTGAGGTCAAGCTACCCCAGACACAGTTAGTGCCTGGGCAAAGATTTGATTATGAAGCATGCCACTAGGAAAACTAGTGGCTGAGAGTCCTTTTAATCGGATGGATGCCCCTCTAGATTAGAGCCAAGAGATACGGAATTAAGACTGTGGTGCTTCTCTCTTTCGTGTAGCAATTGTATAGCCCTGGGAAGTTGAGCAAGCTCACTATATGTCTTCTCACTCCCTCCATTTGTCTTACAATTGTATCTAGAGTAGATATTTCTGTTTTGGTTTTATATCAATCATCTGATTATAATAGAAGTCAAGGTTAAGACCATGTGACTTCATTCCCTGAGAAGATGAGAAGATTCAGGGTTGAAGATGAGATGATGCTACTTCTTGTGATGTGACTACAGTCAAAGGATGTGTGATAACACTTCCGCAAGACCAGGCAATTTGGTAATCAATGTCCATGAGTGTAAATGTTGCCATTGGGCCAAGGGTTGTTGGTGTGTGATATGAGGTGACAGATGCAGAATTTAAGGCTTTGTAGTTCTTACCAGACCCTAAAATGCACAATGAAGTGATGACTTCAGTTTGTGCACCATTTTCTTTGAATGTTCAGGGGACAACACCATGTTCAAGAACCTGTGAGGTACCTCAGTTTTAGCTTTCTGGCTTATATGGGAAATTATTACTTGCTTGTGGTTGGTATGAAGGTGAGTTCTACATCAGGCAGCCTCTTTGTCCTCATCTAAACAGCCTGATTGTTGGACCTGAAACATATCCTTCTATGTTCTTTTTCACTGAAATATCCTCTACACAGTAGATATGTAATCTTTTCCATTATTCTACCCCTGGAAATTCTTCGAAACAGGTTGTATACAAACTTCAAGGAAACAAAAATTCAATAAGCACATGTTAGACCTGGGAGCCTTAGAGTGGTCTTTCCCCAAACCTTTTGCCTGCTTGCCCAAGTTTTACTGAATTTGTTTTTGTTGGCATTAAGACTCAGTGCATTTTACCACTACTAACCAGTGCTAAAGTGTTTGTCCTCACTCCCCTAAACTTAGTTAGATTGACACATACATAACGGGCATATTTCATTTACTGGTAGATCCTGTGTACAATGGTACGCAATATTCCTAGGGCCTGGAAATTAAATGCTACCACTGGCCTGCAGCACCTGTTGTACCAGTCACCTAAGTATTATTCTAAAACTTTTCTCAGGCCTGCCATTACAGCTTGGATCAGTGGTGCACTGCCATGTCGACTTGGCATTTAACACCCCTTGCCAACCCTTAAATTCAATAAGCACATGTTAGACCTGGGAGCCTTAGAGTGGTCTTTCCCCAAACCTTTTGCCTGCTTGCCCAAAGTTTACTGAATTTGTTTTTATTGGCGTTAAGACTCAGTGCATTTTACCACTACCAACCAGTGCTAAAGTGTTTGTGCTCACTCCCCTAAACATAGTTCGATTGACATATACATAATTGGCATATTTAATTTACTGGTATGTCCTGTTTAGAGTGGTATATTATATGCCCAGGGCCTGGAAATTAAATGCTACCAGGGGGCCTGCAGCACCTATTGTACCACTCACCTAAGTAGCAATCTAAGGCTTTTCCCAGGCTTGCCATTGCAGCCTGGATCAGTGTTACACTGCCATGTCGACTTGGTACTTAAACCCCCTTGCCAACCCTTAAATTCACTTTTTATTACAAATAAGTCACCCCTCAGGTAGGCCCTAGGTAGGCCACAGGGCAGGGTGCTATGTACTTAAAAGGTAGGGCATATGCGTTTAAGCTATACATCTCCTGTAAGTGAAAAGCTCCCAAATTTGTTTTATACCACTGTGAGGCCCACCCTTCTCATAGGATAATATCAGGATTCCCGATTACATTAAATAAGCTGTAATTTCTGATTGAGAGAAGGTAGATCTGTCATATTTAATATCTATTGAATTATAGGGATAAATCATATGTAATGGTAAAGTCAAATTTATCATTACAATTTTGAGAATGCCACTTTTAGAAAGTTGGAATTTTCCTGGTTTTACCCCTGTGTGCTTGTAGCCTTTCTCTGATCACATGTCTGCGTTACATGACAACTGGGCTGTGCGTATTCCCCCTAGACATCCACACACAAAGGGAGCTTAAGTGTGACTTGGTCACTATACTGCCAGGATGGGAGGGAGGAGCTGGGCACAGCCTCACATTGACACTGAATAGGCTGAGTCGTGTCCCTACACAAAGGGCTGCATAACCCCATGTAGTGAGTCTGGAGCCAGGACAGCGAGGGAGGACCTCTGTGCACTTCAAATCCCTTCTTTGAAGTCTCCCTCACTTCAAAGGCACAACTGGGTATAAGAACCGGACCTCAGACCCTACCACTTCAGTGAACTTCTGGACCTGTGGATACTCTGTTAGGAAAAAAGACTGCTGTTTTTCTGAAGGACTCCCACACTGTTGGACTGCTGCTCTGGAAGAACTTCTTCCTGAAGAAACCCACAGCAGACCCCACTGAACTCAAAAACTACCGCCCCATTTCGCTCCTCCCATTCCCTGCCAAAGTCATTGAGAAAACCGTCAACAGTCAACTCGCCGCCTTCCTCGAATCCAACGGCTCCCTCGACCCATCACAATCTGGCTTCCAAGCCAAACACAGCACCGAGACCGCCCTCATCGCAGCAAAAGACGACATTCGAACACTACTGGACAACGGAGAAACAGCGGCCCTCATCCTACTTGACCTCTCCGCAGCCTTCGACAGTCTGTCATAGCACCCTTATACAACGCCTCAGCAACGTCGGAATACAAGGAAAAGCTCTGAACTGGATCATCTCGTTCCTCGCCGGAAGAACCCAGAGAGTCCGCCTCCCCCCTTTCAAATCGGAAGCCACTGAAGTCATCTGCGGCGTACCACAAGGATCATCACTCAGTCCCACCCTCTTCAACGTATATATGAGTCCCCTAGCATCCATCGCGCGCCAACACAACCTCAACATCATCTCCTACGCAGACGACACCCAGCTGATCCTCTCCCTCACCAAAGACCCAAACACCGCCAAAACCAACCTACACGATGGGATGAAAGAAGTGGCCGAGTGGATGAAGAACAGCCGTTTAAAACTGAACTCGGACAAAACGGAAGTCCTCATCTTGGGATCATCGCCCTCCGCTTGGGACGACTCATGGTGGCCACCGGCCCTGGGAAACGCACCCAAACCAACGGACCACGCACGTAACTTGGGCTTCATCCTGGACTCCCCCCTCTCGATGACCAGACAAGTCAACGCCGTCTCATCATCATGCTTCAACATCCTACGTATGCTCAAAAAAATCTTCCGTTGGATCCCCACCGAATCAAGAAAGACGGTCACTCATGCACTGGTCACAAGCCGACTGGACTACGGAAACACCCTTTACGCCGGAACCACAGCCAAACTACAGAAAAAACTCCAACGCATACAGAACGCCTCAGCCAGACTCATCCTAGACATCCCCCGCCAAGCTCACATCTCCGGCCACCTGAAAGACCTCCACTGGCTCCCCGTCAACAAAAGAATAACGTTCCGTCTCCTCACCCACGCGCACAAAGCCCTTTACGACCTAGGACCCGAATACCTCAACACGCGCCTGACCTTTTACACCCCCACCCGCCAACTACGATCGTCCAATCAAGCCCTCGCCGTGATTCCGCGCATCCAAAGATCCACCATGGGGGGAAGATCATTCTCCTTCTTAGCAGCCAAGACCTGGAATTCTCTCCCCACCCACCTCCGGCTTACACAGAATCACCTCTCCTTCAGAAAACAACTAAAAACTTGGATATTCGATAGATAGCGTACCCCCCCTCCCTCAAGCGCCTTGAGACCCTCTGGGTGAGTAGTGCGCTATACAAATTCTAACTTGACTTGACTTGACTTCTTTATTGTTGTGCTGACCTGCTGCCTGCTGCCCTTCTGATCTGGGTGAGAAGAACTGAACTTGCATCACTTGACCCCTAGAACCCAGAGTGACTCCAAGCAGCAGCGGTTTCTGTGAAAGGGCGTCGGGGCTCCGCCCCCTTTACATTTACATCAATCAATTGCAGATCTGTTAAATTAAAATAATACCCACACTCACTTGTAAGGAGCAGTGTCTGCACCAGTCAGCATCACTGCAATGCTGTGTGCTGATTATATTGATAACACACACTGACTATTGTGTAGCCATCTCGTCACGTGACTCAGGAGGCTTTCACTTTGCCCTTGTTCTTTGCCAGGCTGACAACCTTACAGCCCTGAGGGCTGTGATGTCATCAGCTTGTCAAAGACTGAGCATCAAGATTGCATCTCCACCCCCATTTGACGAGGAGGTAAAGTGAGCCCTTGGCGTTTCTTAATGCAACCCCTGTATCACTAACCCCCAGATGATCATCATGGTCCCAACTTGCGAGTCCTTAATAGCAATTATTAAGGAATCGCTATTAAGGACTCTCAAATCGGGATTCATGTAGAAATTGCAAAATAAATTGCGATTCTTACAGCCTCCTTATTTGCGATTAGCATGGGGAGTCAATCCTTATTTGCGATTAGCAATTTGCTAATCGCAAATAAAATGCGAGTTCAAGGGTGCCAGGGGTGTCCAAAGGACACCCTGTAGCACCCCTGAAATGGAAATGTAGCCTGATGTTGCGCACACACATGTCAAAAGGACATGTGTGTGTGTAACATACCACTTAGAAAAATGCACTAAAGTGCATTTTTCTAAGTTTTCGCTATTTACCACGAAGTCAGACTTCGCTGTAAATAGCGGCCGGAAATTGCAAATTCGCACATTTTAAAAGTTACATGAATTGCATTTAAGGAATCTCAAATAGATATTCCTTAAATGCTATTCCTTGCTAAAATGCGAATTCGGTAATAGCGATTTTTGCATTTGGGATGACGAATCCCAAATGCAAAAATTGCGCTCGCAAAGGGCCAGATTCTCAGAATCTGGCCCTTTGCGAGCGCAATTTCCCTTGATGAATCTGGCTGTAAGTGTTTTCCCAGCAAAACTGGCTCTATGGTATATTGAAATAATATTTTCACTCTGTTGGTATCGCTTTTATTCCACACATTTATGTTCACTGGCACTGTACAGAGTAGAAGGAGTGGGAAATGCGTCAGTGGGATGTGCACTGTTTATCACATTATCCTACAGTCAGGGCAGCCTTGTTGTACTAGTATTACTACATGTTTGAATTACTCCAGAGAATCCTGTGTTAGTCAGAAAAAAATGAGGCAGCGTGCTTTAAACAGTGATATCTAACATTCAGAGAGACAGGGAGTTTGAGGCAGTACAGGCTGTTGGATGTGCCAAAGGGAGGAAAAGCAAGCATTCTTTATCAGGCCAGGCCCGACCTAAGACAAATAACTTTAGATGATGGATGGCTTCCAGGCACTTGCAAGTTAATCTGTGGGATGTCACAACCAGTTAATCCAATGCGTGCCTATCACAGGGCCGATGTGATCTTTGTGTGGTGTATATGTTCATTATCTGCACTGGATTGAAAGCGTTTCTCTTCACAAGGCCGTCTATATTTACACTCTAAACCTTTCAAGAAGGAACATTATACAGATTACCTCTAATACACATATCTTGAGAGAGTGTAAAGTTGGAAATTCTCAAGTCCAACTTTTACATTTGGACTGCGTCTTGTTGCTGAGTGGCCCAGGGTCAAGGGTGACAACTTCAACCTGTCCTGTCCTAATTTTTAAATTCTATTCTGACACTACAAGTTCCAAGATGCAAAGTGAGTGCCTATGGCTAAAGAGCCAACAAATGTTAAACTGGTCACACATGGGCTGGGGCCGCGTGCTTGCTGTAGCTTGAGAGTATTTAATGGTAAGAGGGCATATCACTGTTGAAGCAGTAAACATTCCTAAGTTAGTCCAATGTTATTGGGATTAGTCTGCTGCTCTCGAGCAGGCAAACCATTTGATGCATGCACTTCAGTTTCTTTGTAGTAGATTAAAGTAACTGAAGTTAGATGTGATCATTAGCGAGTTAAGGGGGGCATGTGAGTTCATGCAAATGTTTGGTAGCGTTTATATATAAGCTAGAGTAGGTAGTGTTAAGTTTCAGGAGTATCACTTTCCAATAAAGGTGAGCTTTTTATCCTTAAAGGGGGCTGTGGGCAATTTGCAAAAAGTCAATTGTGATTAGGGCATACATAAGCGTGGCTTAGGTAAGGTTGTGCTCAGTGTAAAGATGCAGATAGAAAGGAAGGCAAGAGTAATTTGGAAGAAAAAAGAAGAGGTGACCCTCAGAAGTTTTTGTTTATGGCCTGAAAATGGCTTGCAGCCTACTTAAAGTAGTTTGATGAAAACAGGGGCTTCAAAAAGCATGAAATAAAATGCAAACAATGCGTCAGGACATAAACAAAAACACCATGCCAGAGACGGTTTAGGCAGTGACAAAATGGGCTCAGCTCTGGCCCAGGGCCCCAGAATTTCATGGGTCCCCTTATAGAGCCAGCTCTGTTCTGCAAAGATTCTTGCCCTGATGACATTGAATAATTCTTAAAAAAACAGTTTTAAATATGATTTTCCTTCAATTTATTGTGAAATGTAGATGGTGTGGGTGGTGTGAGACGCTATTATAGACATTTTTCAGAGAAATGCTGTGCTTGTTTCATGCAACATCCATATAAAAAGTTTCTTTTAGATCAAAAGAGGACCTCACATGTGAGAAATGTGAGGTTATCACACTGATTATTTACAGTAATATTAGTGAGGATTATTGATGTCAAAACTAGAATTTAACAATTGCTTTAGTACCCTTCTTGCTTTCTCAAATATGCTGAAAATGCATTTTTTTAAACTTTTTTCGGGGGGAGAATCCCCCGAATGTCCCTTGGGACTGTTAGGCTCACTCGCTGCGCTCGCTCGCCACAAGCCACTCATAAAAAACTTTTACGCCCCCCACTTTCAAGCCTCACCAGATGCCACGGACTCCAAGGGCTAGTTGGTTGGCCTACGGATCTGAAGTCTCAGGGGCATAACAGATTTCCAACTATCCTGCTTCTGCACGTGGACTCTGCCATCTGTGAGTCTGCCCTGCCAAGTGCGGCCACCCCAGTCCTAGACCCTTGGAATTCGTCCTAAGGTGCTCGCTCAGCACTACACTGCATCATACAGAGACGGAACCAGCGCATCACCGCTACAGCATCGACGCATCTTCAACATTGCCTGGGTTAGACCAGCATATTGCCCCTATTGTGAGGACCAGAACCAACGCATCGTTGCTTGTAAATGGCTTCGAGCCTCCTCTCTGACTTTAAGACCACCACTTTTCGAGTAAAGTCCTCACATCGCCATCAATGACAGCAAAGACATTGTGGCTGAAACTCTCCATCGCGATGGAGCCAATGAATTGCCGCTGTTGAGTAGCCAAGATTGCTGCATCATCACCAAACGAGTGGTTCAACATAGGTGCACCGCTCACTCTCTGCGCTCCGCAGTCCCTCCGTCGACAGAATGTTCGACGTCGAACGCAAACCAGACCAATGTACTTTTGCTTAGCTGACCCATTGTTGTCCCTGGAGCTGGTCCGAGCTCCATTACAGTCAGCCTTAATTTTTGACTTTGTCCCGGTTGTGCATGACCAGCTATCCCTTATTGACGCTTTGTGTCTTTTGGCACAATTTTCACTTCGTTTTTTCAACATTAATATCTCCGGTTCTACTTATTGGATTTTTATCTTGTTTTATTTATCAAATTAAGAACAGTTTTTCTAACAATGTGTGGAATCTTTTTATATGATTGTTTCCACTATTTTACTGTTTGAATTGCTACACAAAATACTTTACACATTGCCTCTTAAGTTAAGCGTGACTGCTCTGTGCCAAGCTACCAGAGGGTAAGCACAGGTTAATTTAGGGTGTGTTTTGATTTACCCTGACTAAGATTGGGCTTTCTGCTTGGACAGGGTGCACCCGTCTGCCAACCAATAATCCAATTTCTAACTGAACACCACAAAACTGAGTCTTTGCACGCAAATTATAGCCATCATCATTCCATTCCTACCCTTATATCACATTCTAGAAATGTGAATATTTACAATTGAGGGAAAATACGTATATGCTTCTGGTTACACGTGATAGAGTCATGCAGTGCACATGGCTGCACAGACCTTCACCCCAAGGTTACCAATTAAAAGGCACCACATTCATTTGTTTTGTTCATCAGCATTCATTACCATCAGACGCTCACTTACTCTTTTGTGCTGTCATGCTATTTAACAGTCAAGTGTTCAATGTACGAACATTATGGGGTAAGGACGATTAGTTTTCAAGATATCCACAATGAGTAAGTATGAAGGGCATTTCAATATAATACATCTTATTTACATTTTGTATAAAGTCATTGTCCTCCTATGTCTCAAAACTCAACCCCTAAGTCTCTGAATATGTTTTAATATTCCTGTTAAGAACGTGACTGAAACAGAAATTTCTGACAGCTTTCGAATCAGGAAAAGTCGCGCTTCCGGTCTTGAACAACAGGAAAGAGCACGGAAGAAAGAACGCGTCAACAAGTTTGTGCAAGAAATGTAAAGCTGAAAGCAGAGTTCCGCTGCAGGAAATAGATTCACCCAAACCTCAAACATTTCCGCAATGCTTTTTTAAAACTATTTTCTAATACCTGAGTGTCACTTTTGCTTATGGTTTTCTTTTAACGCTTGCTACCCCTATCTGTACGTTTAGTCCGCATTTTCCCTTGAAACATGAGAGACAGGAAGACATTTTCTGCATTTTCCTCTCAACTACCTTAGCAATGTGGCTTCATCCATGTCTAACAACCTTTGAACAGTTACGACCTGAGAACTCTTTATAAAGTCTCTGTTTTCTTATCATTATTTAGGAAATATTGGTATAAGAACATTTTTGCAGCAGCTTTCCATTCACCTTTTTTGCCAGGAAATAAGGTAAGACTAGTACAAAGTTTATGGTTATTCTAATGATGACTGGTGAGTTTTATATGCCTTTGGCTTTCACGGCCACTTCAATATGTGTTTATTTCTAGGTTCATAACATTCTTTGTATAAGGCATGCATCTTTCTGTTTCATAGCTTTCTCATAAACACGTCTAACTGTGTTACATTCCCCACCGAATTATTTGCCAATATTTCGCATGTCAATGGATTACAAAGCTAGTGTGAATTCATGTATAAATTTTGGCTAATCAATAGTACAGCATTTCAAGCTTCTGGACGCGTTTACTCACCCACTGCCAACAAATATAGGTCAGGAGTTAAAACAACTGCTAAGGTGACACTAATGTGCACACAGGTGTTAAATGGCACAATGTAACATATTGTAAGGTTCTTCTGGGTTGTCCATTTCTTTTTTTGCAGCAAATAGTGCTGCTTTGCAGCAGCAAAGTCACTTTCATATTTTACTAAGTGGATAAAATCCGATCATTTATTTTTATTGACAGACACGGTAGCTGAACGAAAAGGAGCAAAAGCGCACGCCCTCTGGCCGCATATTATTTACTTACGGAATGTGCTGTTTTGCTCCATTCCTACTTTTGCACTCGCTGTTGGTGTGTGGCAGCAACAACATTTGTTTTAATGTTATAATTTGCCTATTATTGGCCTGCATTTAGCACAATTGAGTTGCCAAACGTATGTTTCCTCTTTAAATACCACATTGCCCTTATCAATTAGTGGCAGCTGGTGATTGTGAAAGTGGCGGGAAAACCTAAATACCGATCGTGAATTCACCAGTGGGCAAGGAATGCCCACTGGGAGGTCACTTTCACCCCTCTCAGATATCATTTGAAAATGGGGGCAAATTATGCATTTTATGGCAACAATGTGTTAAATCATTTTATTGAGATTCGGTAAGCATAAAAACTATTGTACCTTTTTTCCAAGAGCATTGTTCCAGTCATATTACATTGTCCACACTGAAGTATCAAGATTTAACCCCCTAACACTGTGAGGACATCGAATATATGTTTAAAATGCACCTATTATTCTCATTCATCACATATCCTGATGTCATTCTGGTACCTCTATCTGCCAGGAGTTGAGCGGTTTGGGGGGGAGGCGGGGGGGAGGCGGGGGGGGGGGGGGGGTGAATGAGGATGGTACAGATGCAATCGAGTTGCCACAACTCTATATTCAGTTATGCTATGTGTTGTTAGGTTCATGAGTATTGTGTCTCACCCAGTTATGGGTGTGAGTTTATTTTTCTGTCGTGGTCTAGCAATTGCCAGGCTCTTGGCTTCCAACCGTTTACCCTGTTCCCCTAGCCACTGTGTTATGATATAGCGGGGCATCTGATTTCCCCTTCTGGGCATGTTAACGATTTAATAAGATGAACACTAGGGGCAGATTTATCAAAGTGTTGTGTTGCCTTTGCGTCACGCAAGGTAACGCAAAGGCAACACGACACTAAAGTCACATTTACCAAGCCACGCAAGCCAGTGGAGCTCCTCGAGGGAGTGCTGCGGGGCGGTAGGGCGGGCTGGGGCGGGGGAGAGATAGGGTGGGGGGTAGTAAACTCTAGCATACGGCTAAACGGAGTTAAGTAAAGAAATAAATAAAACGAGTTACATTGCGCACACTGCATTGCCAAATGGCGATGCAGTGCCCGCAATGTAATTCATTTTATTTATTTACTTAACTCCGCCGGAGTATGCTTTATATTGGTAAATATGGTGCATTCCTATAAGTTGTCTTCCTGCGTTGTGTTGCGTGAAAGTTTGATAAATCTGCCCCAAGATCTATAAATCTATATTCATCTTTCTTTTACTTAGTTCAGATTCTTTAGCCAGAAATACTGGCTTCTGAAGAGTTTTACATTATTATTATTATTTCTATTGCTTGAGTGAACTATTGGCAGACCTGAATAGTCTGATTCACAAAGGGCCTCTGTACTCTGGCTGAAGGCCCAAATGTTGTGTGGAAGTCTCCCCACTCAGGCAGAATCTCTGCAATAAGAATTCTGATTGAGGAGATTCCGCACTGACTATGGAGACTCCCCCACGACTTTGGAGACTCAGCCGTGAGTGTGGAGGCCCGAAGTGTTTTCATGTATGTACAAAACATGTGTAAAAGGTTGGCATTCTTCATGTCTCATCTTGGGCATTTGTCAGGTGTTGCGCAATACAGTTTGTGTAGATGGCTTGGAGTCCAGAATATGCGATATAGTAGGATATATTGTAATAATTTGAATCTAGCTTTTTTAGATACTAATTTTCAGATATGCAATGATTTGTTTCCATTCTTGGTCAGATGATTTTTTGTTTAAATCTATCACTCACGTATCTATAGGGTTTTGTAATTAGAGGACGAGAAATGAGTGTAATTTTCTTTTGTGTACGTATGTGAAATTTCAGGAAAATTATGTCAAATCCACAAAATGTCCTTGATGTATACAAGGTACTGTTCAGCAGGCCAAGGCTGGTCCCTGTATCTGACATGCGCTCCCTCGTGGTCGGCCAGTACTTTTAGATTTGGCCCTGTCAAGCGCAACCAGAAGCCCCAGTTGGTGCTATTTGTTTCTAAGGACTACAAAACAGTATATTATTTATAAATTCGTTTCTTGTTTTCTAGTTATCAGATTTTTGTAATTTTAGTCTTGTTTTACTCATACATATATTCTCAATTTTTCTAAACTAGTGTGGAGTCCTTTTGTGGTGTTTTTGTCCTGTATTACTGTGTGTTATGCGCACACTTACTTTACACATTGCCTCTTAGTTAAGCCTAACTACTCTGTGCCAAGCTACCAGAGGGTGAGCATTGGCTAATTTAGAGTGTACTACTGACGTTCCATTACTAGGATTGTGATTCCTTTCTGGACAGGGTGCATACAACTGCCCAGCTCAGATTATGCTCTTTCTTTTGTCCCTCTGCCAGTTTCCACTACAGCCATTGCAGATCCCACACAAACACAAGCAGTGTGAATGACAGTGCAGGTCTTATATGACAGCCAAGCATGTTGAGTGTTTGATGCAGGGCATATCATTGGTTTTGCAGTGATGAGTTGCAATGCCACTTGAGGCCTGCATCTAGCAATTTTAGAACCCCAGCGCTCTTGGAAATGCAGTCATTGCAAGATGACCATGTGTGATTGGCCAAGCATGGACCAATGGTGCATGAGACATGCACAGTATCTTACTCCATAAGTCAGAGGGTATTTGGAGAGTAGTAATGATCCTGCAACTCAACAACAAGATGTGCATCCCATTTTCGATAAACCTTTTATTTTCAATATTCTACTTGCAGGGTTTCCGCCTTTTCTGCATGATTACCCTGGTATTGTTTTTGCATTTTCTGAAACCTAGTTTTGTTGTTGTGACGTGTCTGTGCACTGTGATACTGCAATCAGCATCAACAGTATCTGTGCTCTGCCTCTAAAATTATACTGTTAAAAGTGGTTTCACACATTTCATTCTCTTGAATTTGTGAAACTTATAAAATATAACGTTATTTTTTAGAAACAGTCAGGAGACACATACACAGCTCAAACAGCAAGACAAGACATTAGCACCACAGATAACAGAAACAGACTAGGACAATGTACAGACCAGAAACACCTAATGCCATGCCAGGGAGCCCAAACCAGAGCGCAAAGAAGATAATTGGGAATAGACATGGGGCGGCTCTTCCGTAATGGCGGAGGAGCATCGCCGCACAGCCCAGCGCCAGCAGATGATAAATAAAATGATAATAACACAAAGTTATTATCATTTGATTTATGCTGTCTGAGCCGTGCCATGAAAATTGGGCGGAGCAGGGCATGGCAGAGAGGAGAAGTGTGCACCTATATTTTTGCATGTCGGTTTGGCCGGCCGTCTCAGACATGTGCATTTATGTTTCTCTAACCCGACTGTGTTGCACAGCCAGGTTGGAGAAATGCCACAGGCTCTAATTCCTGCAAACAAGGCAACTCAGATGAATCCTGGCACTGCTCACATAGCATGAGAGCAGCATCTGGATTGGGTGAAAAGCCTGTGCCTTGAGGGCCCATCCCCTTCTGACCCGATGAGAGGTGCAGCGAGGCAGCCATCAGCGGGAGCGGAGCAGAAGGTAAGTCTTTTTTATTTTTTATTTCTCTCCCTTCCCCTACTCCAAAACCCACACACCCCCTTACCACATTAGATAGGTGGCGGCCGACACTGGAAAAGACTCAAACAACCCATTGACCAAGAAGTTGAGACCTAATTGTCTCAGCACAACTGAGAACGGTACTGATAACAAGGAACACTTTTTATTTGCCTTACTGAACACTGTGACCTTGTCCAAACGAAAACTCAACTGTAAAAGTTTATAAACAAACTTCAACTCCCGTCATATTTCAAAGACAAACTAAGAAAGGAGACACCCATGTGTAATCATGACCTACACTCCTTATTTGCATCTTCAGAACTTGAAAAAATAAATCTTACACTGTAACCCGAGAACAAGCCATTAATCATCAAATGGGGAAACGGAAAGGTCAACATCTATTAATACCACATATTTCCTATAAAGTAATTTAAGACCTATGTCCGCTTTCACACCAGTTCTTCCATCCTGCAACATGACAGACCTGTTTTACATAGCAGCCATTAAAAAACTTGAACGCAAATTAAAAAATATAACAACTAGAGTAAATATTTGGCCTCTAATGTTGATATGCCAGAATGGAGTGCCGTATAAAAACTAAAAAATAATCATGCATTATAATCAAGAAGCAGATAAGGAGGGCGGTGCAGTTAGTTTACATCCTGACGTTTATATTAAAGCAACACACAGGCAACTTTATGACATCAACTGTTACCTCAAACTTAAGGTCAATCTGAACAGCAGGATACAATTCGAACTAAATTCCGACTTGAGACTTTGACACTTGCATTGTAAGATAAACAGTATTTAATGATCACCAATCCAAAATTGCAACCATCTTTCTTAAAACTATAAAGTGGGTTTTCTCTCATGTAGGCGATCACAGTATCTAGTAAAGACTCAGTATGCCACAGGGTGAGTAAGTGTGTCTATTTCTATGTTCTACCCTTCTTGAAAGTCTTTGTGTTCCAAAAATATACTGAAGAAGGTGGAAGACATTCAGTAATGCATTTGTGAACTCAAATGATGATATGTAACGCTATTTTTGTTATTCTTTTATTGATTTAATATTCTCCTTTATTAAATTAATTTAAAAAGAGACTACTCTTGGGTATGTGCACACCCATTTCCAACAAATATAACTTGCCCATACAAGAAAGTAGGCCCTATCCGACTTCCATGAGCGTGCCCATTACCTGGCAGACTGCACACTATTGACCATTAGTTGTGGTTTCCTAGATTCTGGGGAACTAATCATAGTCTGTAGAGCATAGTTTGCATAGTACCAAACAACACAACATCCCATACATGTTTGGCTTCTTTGTTTTTATGCAAGAGAGTTCCATCTATTGGCAAGAAATGTTTTATTTTATTTTCTTAACCATTAGTTTGTGTCTTTGCTTTACCTGCCTTATGTCAGCCTAATCCCCACCATGTTTGATCAAAGATTATTAGTTAGTGTTAATGTAAGCACCAGCATGCTTTATTCTTTACATTTAAGAAACTAGTCTGTTCAGGGCTGAGTGCTTCAGAGAGGAATTATAAAAGGTCCAAATATTTCTCAAGGGTTTCATCTGGGACTCATTTTTCTTTAAATAACCAAATGTTATTAGATTTATTAGAAGTAACAGTTTACAGCTTCATCCACAGAGAGTTACAAATAATCATTGCAAGCAATCGGGCCAGAGCATCAGATATTCACATGTACATGTCATAGCCAAGCAAATTTTCATGGGCAGTCCATAATAAGTACTCCATTCACCCCAATTCCTTCTCATGTTTTTGGGGACAGCCCCGAACGTCGTAGACTGGCTGCTCTGGGCGTGCACCCCAGTCGACCCCTCTCTGCCATGTGATCAGGGTGGGGGATTTAAAATGCTTACAATTAAGTGTGATCTCACATTTAGCACTTAAGGAGACCACTCCTACAAAGGTGTGTTTAGAGCTCAATTCACCAACTCCCTCCAGAAGACCTAAAAGTGCCTCCCGGGATCCAAACAATCCGGTGACCCAGTACCTCCAAAATCTCATGTCTTATTGCATTCCAAAAAGGTGTGAATGTTGGACACAACCAGACCATATGGTAGAAATCAGCTGCAGGAGCAGAGCAGTGTGTACATGCAGCTAGGTCTGTATGACCCATCTGCTGTAACTGTTTAGGGAATAAATATGTTGCATGGAGATAGTTAACCTGTACCATCCATAGGCATGAGGAAATGGCTACTTCCCTCGGTGCTACGCATGCCTCTCGCTAGTCCGCATCCTCCAACTCCCCTACCTAGCCCTCCCACTTATGCTGGTGCGTTAATGATTAGGGAGCGATACATTTCCAAGAAAGCACCCTTGGCTAGTCGACCCATCATCAGTTTTGCCTCAAGGGGGCTGTACTCAGGAATCTGCTCAGTGTCAGAAGATGGGTCAAAAAGGCGTGGTGTGGCTGAAGATAGAGAATTAATTGGTTGTGGGATAGACCATAGTGACCCTGCATCTACTGAAAGGACATCAAGGACCCACTCTGGCGAATACCTCCTAGGAAGGCAATACCAATACAGTCCCAGTGGGAGGCCCATAATGGTGTCATGTCTGTGAGATGAGTAGTACACTAGGTGAGGCCTGATGCTGCCCTCCAAAAGAGCAGCGGCACTCAGTGCAGGACGGTGTCGTAGAGGGTAAATGATTGCCACTGAGTAAGTTTAGGAGCCCGACAAGGCCCAGCAGGTGTACTTCAAGACTGTAGGCTGGATTGTCAAAGCCTCTGGTGAACCATTTGGCCACCAAGACTAGGTGTGCTTCAAGATTATTATTATTATTATTATTATTATTATTACTGAGTTTTATATCGCGCCTGGTTACCCTTGGGCATCCCCGCGCTCTTCCAGAAAAAAAAAACAGAGGCACCATAACAAAAGACAGAGGCATTAGGCAGGGAACAGGTGGGTCTTTAAAAGTTTACGGAACCGTAAAAAACTCGTTTCAGAGCGTAGGGATAACGGAAGGGAGTTCCACAAAGTTGCAACGTTTATGGAAAATCTTCTGCCGCCAGTCCTGGCCTTCCTTACTCTCGCAACTTGTAGCAGATGTTGGTGATCCGAGCGCAAGGTACGAGGGGCCTTATAGGGTTGGACCATCTCCCGTAGGATAGGTGGCCCTTTGCCCTGCAGGATTTTGTGGGCCATGCAGAGTGCTTTAAAATTCACCCTCTCTCTGATGGGAAGCCAATGAAGCGCCTTAAGCGCCGGACGGGCAGATTGGCGCCTGGGCAGATCCGTCAAAAGCCTAGCAGCAGCATTTTGTACTGGCTGCAGTTTGTTTAGGGTTGTTTCTGGAGCCCCCAGAAACAGCGCGTTGCTGAAATCCAGCCGTGAGATGATGAGTCCCTGGATTAGCAGCCTCCTCGAAGCCATCGGGAGGAGAGGTAGGATCTTCCGGGCAGACCGGAGCAGACCAAAACACACGCCTGCTGTCTTTTTAGCGTGGGTCCTAAAAGAAAGGTCCTGCTCTAGCCACACCCCCAAGCTCTTAATCTCCTGTTTGGGGGTGGGTGCCACTCCCAGGCAGCTGGGCCAGCTGCTCGATGAGAGGGAGGGAGGGGAGTTCCCCAGCATCATCAATTCGGTTTTCGAACCGTTAAGCTTGAGTGCAGAGCTGCACATCCACATAAAGATCTGAGATAAACAGGTGTGCAGCCGGTCGGGTTGGTTTGCCGCCTGGGGGAGCCCTACCACCAACTGGGTATCATCAGCATAGCTGATGATCTTGATACCCAGTGGCAGCACCACACTCTCCAGTGGGGCCATATAAATGTTGAACAATGTAGGACTCAACGATGAGCCCTGTGGCACACTACACTGGAGAGGGACAGATGATGATTTCTCCTGGCCTTCCCAGACCTCAAACGTCCGGCCCTCCAGAAATGACGCGAACCATTTCAGGGCCATCCCGGAGACCCCCACCTCCGCCAGCCGATGGAGTAACACCTGATGGTCTACGGTGTCAAAAGCCGCACTGAGGTCCAGGAGGATCACTGCCACCGATCCCCCTGAATCCAAAATGCTCCTGGCATTCTCCACGACTGCGAGCAGGGCAGTGTCCGTCCCCTGACCAGGGCGAAAACTCGTTTGGGTGATTCCCAAACGGGTTTTCGCCCTGGTCAGGGGACGGACACTGCCCTGCTCGCAGTCGTGGAGAATGCCAGGAGCATTTTGGATTCAGGAAGATAGTAGCCATACAGATTGGGGAGGCTGAGGCCTCCATTAAACATTGACTTGATGGCTGAAGTGAACACAACAGAATGCCACTCCGCCCATACAAGGGAAGTCAATTTCGAGGTAAGTGACCGAAACCACACACGTGGAATAGGATGAGGGTAGTTCGCCAAAGTATAGACATATTTGGGAAGTCTCACCATTTGGAACACTGCAATCCACCCCAATGGGTTTATTGGACGACAACACTAGTTACGGAAATCACGGTCCAGTGCTGAGGTGAGGGAGCGAAAGTTTAGAGATCAGGCTAGGTCTGAAAGGCTGGAAATGTGGATCCTTATGTACATTAAGGAGTTATGCCTGAAATGAATATCGGGACACCAATACTGTCCTGCAGCCTCACCAGCGACTTTACCAACTCAGATTTACTAGGGTTCACTAGCACACCTGATGCCTCAGAATAAAGGTGAAGGATCTCAAGACATCTGGGGCCTGATGTTTGTGGCTCACTAAGGAAAAGTAGGACATTGTCCGTGTAGAGGCTGATGTGATACTTCACCCCCTCCCCCATCGCCAGTCCCAAACCTGCATATGGCATTGCACCAAGAGCACCAACGGTTCAATTGTGAGGGCAAAAAGCAGCGTTGATAAGGGACATCCCTGTGGCGTCCCTTTGTAAATGGGGAAGGGTGGGGAGAGAATTCAGTTTACCTGTACCTGCGCAGAGGGGGCTTGGTAAAGCAACCCCACTAGCATGGCCAAATCTATAAGGAGGAGGGCCAGAATACCTACCAGCCAGAACGACAGAGAGAGGGTCAGCTGCATTATTTGAATATAGTGATGAGTGCTCCTGCTGGGCATAATAACGTACTAGTCTGAATGTGTAGGGTAGGTGAGAGATCGAGTCAGTCTGGATGCCAAGACCCTCGCAAAAATCTTGATGTCGACATTGATGAGGGAGATCGAGCGATATAAGGAGCATATGCCTGCCAGTTGTCCTGCCTTAGGTATAACCACAAGGGTGGCAACATCCAACTCTGAGGAAAACACGCCTCTCTCTCGAGCACCTCTTTATAGAGGGTCAGAAGATGAGGAGTCATAATGTCCTGATAGTGTTTAAAAAACTCGACGGGGAATCTGTTGGGTCCCGGGTCATGCCAGATTGTAGATCAGTTATGGCTTGACCAATCTCCTCTGCTGACAGTGGCTGGTCTAGCACTTGAGCCAGGGAGGGAGGAATGGATGGCAGAGGCCCATCTGTCAGAAGTATGTGCACCTTACTTACTGGACAGGGTCACACGCTCCACTTAAAGATCTCGATAAAAGGTCCCAAATGGTAGAGCAATCGTGGCAGTTCCTCAGGAGGGACACCATCAGTGTCCCTAACAGCCGCTAAATCGGCGATAATGGGCTTGAAAATATGGCCTTCTGAATTCCAAAAGAAACCCATGTTCTGGTGTGAACATGGGCTTCTATTGGAATTCCCCAGGGCATATTATCAAGCCGATTATCGCCGCTTTAGCAGCAGTTTTCCGCCACTAAAACGGCGATAATTTTAACGCCCTGCTTGATAATATGCCCCTCTGTTCTCCTAAGAGGTGTGTCACTTGAAGAAGGGCCAAGTCTGGTCTATACCTTTTAACATATCGCAATACGGCTGACCACTTAATACAGTCCAAGAGACCGTTCACATTCCCGGAGGTGATTTTAATAATATGACTGAAGAGTTAAGGTTTGACAAAACAAATCAACTGTCCCAACGACTTGAGTAAGGATGGTGTAGAGTGGTTCAAGACTGCTCTCTAAGGTCAGAACTGTTACTTTGGAGAGCTTTTGTGGTGAGTACCTGAAAGAGAAACAAGGAATAACAACATAACTGCGCAAAACAGCCCTCCCCCAACATCTCCCCTCCCATACTACCACCCACGAAGAATCTGTTGTTCCTATAAAGAGCATTTTATTGTCGAACTGTTGGAAATAAAGAAAACATATGGCCCAGAGTTCCATGCACCCTTGCAAGGATATCTGTGCCTGACAGTGGCATTCAGCATATCAATCAATCAATCAAAGCATTCACCCGGAGGGTCTCAAGGCGCTTGGGGAGGGGGGGTCCGCTACTGCTCGAACAGCCAGGTCTTGAGCTGCTTCCTGAAGGCGAGGTGATCCTGGGTCAGGCGGAGGTGGGTCGAGAGGGAATTCCACGTCTTGGCGGCCAGGTAGGAGAAGGACCTTCCTCCTGTGGTAGAAAAGGGGACCACAGTCACAGTGATAGAGAGGAAATGTCACAAGAGAAAACAAACTAGTGAAGCAGCATAGTATAGTAGTTCAGCTTTTAATTATATGTTACCAATGCCAATAGGGTCTCGCCCCCTGCATCATCATGAGGAAAGTCTTCTCATGGCCTCTTTTAGGTTTGTCTCACTGCAATCAGGACATGGAGTCTGATACGTCTTCAGTAAGTTTGAAAAGCGTCGGAATGTCAGAAACGGTTGCCTCTGGGTCTATGTGGCGCAGTGTCTTGCTTTTCGGAGTCAGACTCATTGAAGGTCGTCCCCTGCCTCATGGCGTCTAGTTTTACAGGATCTGTTACATCGTATGTGAGGTTCCTGGGCAGCGTATGAAGGAGGGCTTCCATCCCTTTGGTTCCATCAGTTCTATAGATTCTCGTGAGCCCAGTGGTCGTTGGTCCATCACTCATTCCCAGGCCTAGTTGGGAGTGTGAAAAAAGTAAGTGGAGGAGGCAAAAATTAATTTTGGCCGATAAAGAAAAAGAAGCAAATAGCAGATGTTGAGCACCCAGAGTTTTTGCTTGATCTCTTCAAATGGGCAACGGTGTCGCTGGAATGCCCTGGTGTAGTCTGGTAAAATGAAAATCTTTGCTTTGAAGCGCCTCAGGTGGGATTGAGTCGGGGCGTCGCGGAGAATGGTGTCCTGATCTTGAAAGGTGAGAATGCATGCCACACTGGGTGGGGAGCAGCACGTGGGGGGGTTCTTGGTCAGGGCATGGTGTACTTGCTCCACAATGAAGCAACAGATCCGCTGGGACCCATGAACAGAACCATTTTTCCAGGGGATCATCCATATTTGCTCCCTCAACCCCCTCTGCTAAGCCAATGATGGGCAAGTTGTTCTTCCTCGATCGATTTTCTGCTCAATCGTCAAAAGCCGCCACAGTGGACAATAATTGGGAAACCTGCTGTTTCATAGGTACCACCTCATCTTCAGTGGTTGAGATCTGTTTCTCTGCTTCCGTAACCCTCTTGCCACCCTGCGAAGAAACCCTCACAGAAGTGAGAGATCGACACAAACTCCATCCACTTTGGACTCCACTGCTTCTCTGGAGTCTTGGATTACTTTGAGGATGGCTGTCAGGTCTGTAGGGGGGCTGGGTCAACGGGATTGGCAGCTGGTACCCAGCTGCACCCCGCTGTCTAACGTGGAAGTGGTGTACTGGTCCATCTTTGTTTAGACCGTCTTTGATGCTGGAGGTCTGTCGCATTGGTGGAGGACAACAAGGAAGGTGAACCAGGAAGGCGTCAGGGGCCTGGCAGCGCCGGCTCCTCTGCTATGGCATAGGAGTATTACCCCACTGCTTTCAAGAGGTACGAGAACCTAAAGCATAAAATTATAATAACTTTCAGGTATTATCATTTTATGGTTGTGCTGCTTTACGGGTGGGTGGGTAGGTGGGGATACTCTGCTCTTGGAGCATGGCAGGGGAGGAGTGGTTTGCCCACTCCTGAGTGCGCAATGACTGCTTGGTCGGCCCTCTTGGGCCACCCAAACCAGTCATGCGCACATTCGCCGTTCTCCATGCAGGCTGCATTACAGCCTGCATGGAGAACATGCCCACCCCTCCAGCACATGGCTGAGCATCGTGTCATGGCACTCAGACCCATCACAATGCTACATTGCAGCACTGTGATTGGCTAAGCAGAGGGAGCCTGGATGCCTGCTTCCTGAAGTCAAAGGCAGGAGAGCAGGAGCGGAGACAAGGGACTCAGCCTCAAGTTAAGTTATTATTATTTATTTATTTTATTATTTTCACTCCCTCCCGTAATAGCAACAAGCCTGGAGTGCAGCCAGCAATCTCACATATCACGTTTCTGCAATCGCTGACAAAAAAGCAGCGGCCGCCATCTTGGTTGTCCCTTGATATCAGGGCTAGTCACCTCACACAGTTGCCGAGTTGCCGCTGCTGTGTCACCTGCAAAGAGGGAAGTTCGTATAGGCCCCCTGGGTGCCTCTGCAACAAGGAGGACTATAGGGAGGGCTTGTTAGCGCTTCCGGAAAGGATCATGGTAAACTACAATGGGGGGGCCGGAGCTCTGTTAAAGTTTGACCTCGATCTTCGCCTCTTTGGCCACACCCCCCATCTGGGAGCAATGTTATGACAAGCATACTGTGAAAAGTTGGGTTGTTGGTTGACTGGGGTGTGAGCCCTGATCAAGTAGCAAAATCAATCCTTGTCAGGGTGAGGCACAAGCCTACCCTAAATTAACCTGTGCTCAGCCCTCTCATATCTTTGTACAGACCAGTAAAGCTTAATTTAAAGGAAATGTGTAAAGTATTTGTGCAACACTTCAAACAGTAAAGAAGTAAAGAACACCACACAATGCGGATTCCATGACAGATTAGAAATATAGAGTATTATTTATAAATCACGATCAAAATCAGAAAAATCCAATTAGTAGAACTGGTGATATGAAAACGGTTCCAAAAAGCACAAAGTGCCAAATGTGGATATTTGGCCATGCTGGACCGTGACAAAATCAAAATATTTAGGCTGAGCGCGATGTAGCACAGGACATCTACAGGATCCCAGTTAGGCCCGCTGAACAGAGTACACTAAATCCTGGTTTGCAGAGTGTTGCACGAGTCCACATGGATGAGTCTCGCAGCCAAAGTGATGCCTTGGTTTTGAGATCTAGCGAGGCTGCGCTCTGAGGATCTGCATTGTTGTCTAAAAACTCATTTGATGGAGACTCGTAATGTGATGTCTATCATTGAGGATGTGTCATGCAGTGGGGTGAGGCATCAGTTCTGAGAAGCTGCAAGGCTGCAAAAGCAGAGTCTGTCATGGTCGACAAGGCTTCCGTTGAGGAGGGGTGTGAGGCCCTGCACGGTGAACACAGTGATGGTTTAAATGAGGCTGTGGGCAGCAAAGTGGGTCTTTGGGATGGAGGAGACTTAAACAGTGGTGGGAATGAGCCAGTACTGCTCAGATTTCTTTTGCAGGTGATACATAAGTTCCTCTGGATCCACAGAGGTTGGTGGAGCACCGTAGGCCCATTTCCAAGGATCCAGGACAGGGGGCACCACTTGGCTGGGTGAATTCACAGATGGCAGAGTCCAAATGCTGTTGCTTAGGTTTTTGTAGTCCTCTGTCCCTGAGACTCAAGTCAGGAGGCCATCCAACTAGTACTTGGAGGCACTTATGGGGTCCTAGGTTCACCAGATGCAGGCCCAGTCCTTCTCAACCAGGCAAGAGGGTAGCAGACAGCAGGTCAGCACAACAGCACCACAGTCCTTCAGAGCAGCAGTCCAGAAGAGTGCAAAAACAACAATTGATGAACAGAATCCAGAACAAGGTCATACATTCACCCCAGTACAGAGATCTGGGCTTAAATCCATTGTTTTTTTGCTCACCATGCCATTCCGGTTTGAACTCAGCAATGTGCAAATCAGTCTTGACCCTGTGCCCAATGGGAACACTCCAGCCTGAAATGCCGGCCAGGTCCTCACTGGACTGGAAACAGGCATCCTAGGACCGGTTTCAAGGTTTCACCACTTTTCAGCCAGGATAGCTTGACTTCAGTGGCATGGAGAGCACGGGACCCACAGTCCCAGACCGCAGTCCAGAAGAGTGGCAGTCCTTTCAGCAGCACAGCAGTCCCTCTTTCTGGCACACTATCCACAGGTCCAGAGGTGTACTGAAAAGTTGATGTCTGAGGTCCAATATCTATACCCAGTTCTGCCTTTGAAATGGGAGAGGTTTATTGGGGCATAACTTTGAAGTGCACAGGTGCCTTCCCTTCCTTTCTCTGGCTCCAGATGAACTACAAGGGGCATGCAGCCCTTTGTGTGGAGGCAGTACACAGCCTATTCAAGATTATGTAGAGCTTTGCCTAGTACGTCCCTCACATCCTGGCAGTGACGGCACACCCAGGCACACCTAAGATCTCTATTGTGTGTGACTGTCTAGGAGGAATACATAAATCCCAACTTCCAACTACACCCAGCCATATGACCAGAGACAGACTACAGGTACTAACTTTCTAAAGGTTCAGAACACAAAAGAATGAACCCAGCTCCGTACTACTCATGGAGTAACGAACAGTCAACTCTTTTATCTGTCTGAATGGAATTTTTATTAGACCATTCCTGTTTCTTTAAAAGTTAATTTAAACAATTTTTGGGGGACTGAAAACGAAACATAGACTTTTCAAATTCACTTATGAACTTACATGTATATACAATTCACAATAACATACACTTAAAGACAAAAATGGACTTAGAAACTGTGTAAAAATTATTAGCAACAGCTTGCAACATGATAAAATCAGCAAATGAATTCATACATTAATCTGATGCAAAATGCATTTTTAGAAAAATTTACATCATATACAAAATTTAGTAATAAACATGAACATATCCAATGTCATGAACCACATATGTTATTCCAGCTCCAGCGTCAAAAGAGTATCCGAATAGTGTATCAATCCTTTATCCAATAGTTTCCTTCAACACTCGCCGCATTCAGAATTAACTAAATGCCTCCCAAAATGCCAACACGTTTCAAGACCCAGGCAAATAGTACTGGGACTATCATCAGGGCTTCATATAAATGGACTGGATATTCTACGAAAAACAAAATAAATAAACGATGCATCAAAATAGTTACTAGGTTCCAGCATAAAATCTTGGACCAGGATGATTCATTTGATGCTTCTGATCTCTGCTCCTTTGCGGTAGATCAGAATTTGCACATCACTCACAGTCAATGGTGACTTATCTGATTTTGGTGATTTTTATGGGTTTTTTTGCTCACTAAACTTTCCTCTAATTGTCTAAATTAATTTGAGAATTTTATTGTGTTATTTTCTTCATTTTAAAATTGGTGATACTACTTGAACTTAACACACACGACTCTGTGATTTCCTGCTACCTGTGCCGTAACTATCATGGTTGAGAAGAGAGTCTCTAAAAAACATGCTTGGACCTAATCAGAATGTGTTTATTAAGTTGGAAGGGGTCACCACTTCCAAATGAATAAACCAAAAACTGAGACACATTGACATAAAAAACATGCTTATTGGAAAATAAATATCTATGAAAATAATAATTGTTTTTCAGCCTTATTGAACAATGCAGCTTGATGTAAACTCCAACTTACATAGGGGTCTGCACATAAACGTCTTAAAAGTTCTACTTCATATCAAATTCTACACAAAATCTAGGAAACCCTACCAACATCATTACTGTGTGTGAAGAACTCTGTTTTACAATATTACATTTGTAAAATATCCATACAAAGATATTAGTGTACAACTTTAGACAGCTTTCCTTTACACCAGGATTCAAATATATCAGTTTTTTAATATCGTTAATTACTCTGTGTCATTATGATGTTTACTGAGAATGCATGATTTGAAAAGGTGAGTGTTAACTAAACCTGATGTTTAGCAGGAATGCATAGGTGCATTGTACTCATTTGGCCTATTATCACACAAGTGCTGAAAGTTAGGAAGGCCTTAAAACCCTAGTTTTAAGACAGTGGCTATCTTTTCTCTGCTCTTAAGCATTCTAGTTGGTATCCATTTCAGCACCAAGAAACTGTTATATATGAGTGCTTTACTGTGATTAATAACAAGGCATAATTGCCAATCCAGTTCAGCCCTGATATAGGACAGCAGTGAGTCAACAAAGGAGGATGACAACATGATATGTGGGCTCAATTGAAACAATCAATCAATCAGGGGTTGGTAAAGTGCAACTACTCACAGTGAGGGTCTCATGGCACTGGGGGGGAGGGGGAGTGGCTCCGTAGTGTGCTGAAGTCAACCGAAGAGCCAGGTCTTGAATTCCTTCCTGAATTGGGGCAATGTGGGAGATTACCTGGAGGTGGATGGGTAGGGTGTTCCAGGCTTTGGCTGCGAGGTAGGTGAAGGACTTCCCTCCCATTCTAGAATTGTTGATGTGAGGGACAGTGGCTAGAGAGAGCTGGGCTGATCACAGGTGTCTTTTAGGTGTGTGGATGCAGAGGTGACTGTTCAGGTATGTGGGTCCGGTGTTGTGAAGGCACTTGTAGGCGTGGGTGAGGAGTTTGAAGGTTATTCTTCTTTTGATTGCAAGCCAATGGAGATCGAGCAGGTGTTGGGTGATGTGACTGCAACGGGGGATGTAGAGGATCAGTCTGGCTGTGACGTTCTCGACAGACTGGAGTTTGCGAAGGAGTTTCTTATTGATTCCGGTGTAGATAGCGTTGCCGTCGTCCAGGCCAGTCTGCTGCTGATGATTGCGTTCATGGTGGTTTTTCTGGATTCTGTTGAGATCCATCTGGATTCCATTGATCGGGTGGTTGATTGTCATTGAAGAGTTAAGTATGATGCCAAGTTTTGAGCATGGTCCATTGGGGTTGGGAGAGTTACGAGGGTGGGGGGCTACCAGTAGTCATTCCATGCAGAGGAGGAGGAACCAAGGATGAGGATTTCTGTCTATTCTGAGTTGCGTTTCGGGCAGCTGTTCTTCATCCAGGTGGCAACAGCTTTCATCCCTTCTTGGAAGTTGTGTTTGGTGATGTTGGGTTTCATTGGTGAGGGAGATGATCAGCTGGGTGTCATCTGCGTAAGAGATGATGTTAAGCCCCTGGTTCCTGACGATAGTTCTTAGTGGGGCCATGTAGATGTTGAAGAGGGTGGGGCTGAGAGAGGAACCCTGGGCACTCGAGTTGCTCTTTGTTGGGTCCGAGAAGTAGGTCGGGAGTTCAACCCGCTGGGTTATGCTGGTGAGGAAGGAACATATCCAGTCAAGTGCCTTGTGGAGTCTGGTGGCTAGGGTGCAGTGGGAGATGGTGTTGAATGCTGCAGAGAGGTCCCAGAGGGTGAGGACTGCCATTTTGCCCTGGTCAAGGACCACTCTGCCACCCCAGTTCAGACATGGCTATATGCAAATCAGTCTGACCCTGTGCCTCATGGGAACAATCCAGCCCGAACTGCCAAGCCATGCCTTCCCTGGACCGGAAACAAGCTTCCGAGGACCGGTTTCTGGCATTCCAGCCATCTTCAGCCCGGCTTGCTTGAATCCAGTGGCAAAGTGAGCAAGGGACTCACGTCTGAGCATACCCTGCCACACTTATGGCGGCCAAAGTGGTCCAAAAGGGGGTGGTGATAGACGGAGCATCTGAACCAATCAAACACTCACACCCAGTCAAAAGATCTGGGTTTGATCCATCACCGTTCTTTAGCCCACTCTGCCACCCCAGTTCAGACATGGCTATATGCAAATCAGTCTGACCCTGTGCATCATGGGAACAGTCCAGCCCGAACTGCCAAGCCATGCCTTCCCTGGACCGGAAACAAGCTTCCGAGTACCGGTTTCTGGCATTCCAGCCGTCTTCAGCCCGGCTTGCTTGAATCCAGTGGCAAAGTGAGCAAGGGACTCACGTCTGAGCATACCCTGCCACACTTACGGCGGCAAAACTGGTACAAAAGGGGGTGGTGATGGACGGAGCTTCTGAACCAATCAAACACTCACACCCAGTCAGAAGATCTGGGTTTCATCCATCACCGTTCTTAAGCCCACTCTGCCACCCCAGTTCAGACATGGCTATATGCAAATCAGTCTGACCCTGTGCCTCATGGGAACAGTCCCGCCCGAACTGCCAAGCCATGCCTTCCCTGGACCGGAAACAAGCTTCCGAGTACCGGTTTCTGGCATTCCAGCCGTCTTCAGCCAGGCTTGCTTGAATCCAGTTGCAAAGTGAGCAAGGGACTCATGTCTGAGCATACGCTGCCACACTTATGGCGGCCAAAGCGGTACAAAAGGGGGTGGTGATAGACGGAGCATCTGAACCAATCAAACACTCACACCCAGTCAAAAGATCTGGGTTTAATCCATCACCGTTCTTTAGCCCACTCTGCCACCCCAGTTCAGACATGGCTATATGCAAAACAGTCCAGCCCGAACTGCCAAGCCATGCCTTCCCTGGACCGGAATCAAGCTTCCTAGGACCGGTTTCTGGCATTCCAGCCGTCTTCAGCCTGGCTTGCTTGAATCCAGTGGCAATGTGAGCAAGGGACTCACGTCTGAGCATACCCTGCCAACTTATGGCAAACAAAGCGGTACAAAAGGGGGTGGTGATGAACGGAGCATCTGAACCAATCAAACACTCACACCCAGTCAACAGATCTGGGTTTGATCCATCACCGTTCTTTAGCCCACTCTGCCACCCCAGTTCAGAGATGGCCATATGCAAATCAGTCTGACCCTGTGCCTCATGGGAACAGTCCAGCCCGAACGGCCAAGCCATGCCTTCCCTGGACCGGAATCAAGCTTCCTAGGACCGGTTTTTGGCCTTCCAGCCGTCTTCAGCCAGGCTTGCTTGAATCCAGTGGCAAAGTGAGCAAGGGACTCACGTCTGAGCATACCCTGCCAACTTATGGCGAACAAAACGGTACAAAAGGGGGTGGTGATGGACGGAGCATCTGAACCAATCAAACACTCACACCCAGTCAGCAGATCTGGGTTTGATCCATCACCGTTCTTTAGCCCACTCAGCCACCCCAGTTCATACATGGCCATATGCAAATCAGTCTGACCCTGTGCCTCATGGGAACAGTCCAGCCCGAACTGCCAAGCCATGCCTTCCCTCGACCGGAATCAAGCTTCCTAGGACCAGTTTCTGGCATTCCAGCCGTCTTCAGCCAGGCTTGCTTGAATCTAGTGGCAAAGTGAGTAAGGGACTCACGTCTGAGCTACCCTGCCAACTTATGGCGAACAAAGCGGTACAAAAGGGGGTGGTGATTGACGGAGCATCTGAACCAATCAAACACTCACACCCAGTCAACAGATCTGGGTTTGATCCATCACCGTTCTTTAGCCCACTCTGCCACCCAGTTCAGACATGGCCATATGCAAATTAGTCTGACCCTGTGCAACATGGGAACAGTCCAGCCCGAACTGCCAAGCCATGCCTTCCCTGGACCGGAATCAAGCTTCCTAGGACCGGTTTCTGGCATTCCAGCCGACTTCAGCCAGGCTTGCTTGAATCCAGTGGCAAAGTGAGCAAGGGTCTCACGTCTGAGCATACCCTGCCAACTTATGGCTAACAAAGCGGTACAAAAGGGGGTGGTGATGGACGGAGCATCTGAACCAATCAAACACTCACACCCAGTCAACAGATCTGGGTTTGATCCATCACCGTTCTTTAGCCCACTCTGCCACCCCAGTTCAGACATGGCCATATGCAAATCAGTCTGACCCTGTGCCTCATGGAACAGTCCAGCCCGAACTGCCAAGCCATGCCTTCCCTGGACCGGAATCAAGCTTCCTAAGACCGGTTTTTGGCATTCCAGCCGTCTTCAGCCAGGCTTGCTTGAATCCAGTGGCAAAGTGAGCAAGGGACTCACGTCTGAGCATACCCTGCCAACTTCTTGCAAACAAAACGGTACAAAAGGGGGTGGTGATGGACGGTGCATCTGAACCAATCAAACACTCACACCCAGTCAGCAGATCTGGGTTTGATCCATCACCGTTCTTTAGCCCACTCAGCCACCCCAGTTCATACATTGCCATATGCAAATCAGTCGGATGTACGACATTACAACGCATGCTTTCATATCGCATGCTTTTACAACGCGGTTTTTACAACGCATACCATTACAACGCATAGTGCTTTTGGGCGCTGGATAGTGAATAGTTTAGTTTACTATTCCAACTCCAGTCCCCGTGGACACTAGGGAAGGTTATGGGATAGTAAATTAACCTATTCCCTATCCTAGAGCGCCCCCCAGCGCAATGCGTTGTAATGGTTTGCGTTGTAATGGTTGCGATGTAAAGGCACTGCGTGGTAAAAGTTGCGTTGTAAGTGATGTTTCCCAAATCAGTCTGACCCTGTCCCTCATGGGAACAGTCCATCCCGAACTGCCAAGCCATTCCTTCCCTGGACCGGAATCAAGCTTCCTAGGACCGGTTTCTGGCATTCCAGCCGTCTTCAGCCAGGCTTGCTTGAATCCAGTGGCAAAGTGAGCAAGGGACTCATGTCTGAGCATACCCTGCCAACTTATGGCGAACAAAGCGGTACAAAAGAGGATGGTGATGGACGGAGCATCTGAACCAATCAATCACTCACACCCAGTCAACAGATCTGGGTTTTATCCATCACCGTTCTTTAGCCCACTCTGCCACCCCAGTTCAGACATGGCCATATGCAAATCAGTCTGACCCTGTGCCTCATGGGAACAGTCTAGCCCGAACTGCCAAGCCATGCCTTCCCTGGGCCGGAAACAAGCTTCCTAGGACCGGTTTCCGGCATCCCAGCCGTCTTCAGCCAGGCTTGCTTGAATCCAGTGGCAAAGTGAGCAAGGGACTCACTTCTGAGCATACCCTGCCAACTTATGGCGAACAAAGCGGTACAAAAGGGGGTGGTGATGGACGGAGCATCTGAACCAATCAAACACTCACACCCAGTCAACAGATCTGGGTTTGATCCATCACCGTTCTTTAGCCCACTCTGCCACCCCAGTTCAGACATGGCCATATGCAAATCAGTCTGACCCTGTGCCTCATGGGAACAGTCCAGCCCGAACTGCCAAGCCATGCCTTCCCTGGACCGGAATCAAGCTTCCTAGGACTGGTTTCTGGCATTCCAGCCGACTTAAGCCAGGCTTGCTTGAATCCAGTGGCAAAGTGAGCAAGGGACTCACGTCTGAGCATACCCTGCCAACTTATGGCGAACAAAGCGGTACAAGAGGGGGTGGTGATGGACGGAGCATCTGAACCAATTAAACACTCACACCCAGTCAACAGATCTGGGTTTGATCCATCACCGTTCTTTAGCCCACTCTGCCACCCCAGTTCAGACATGGCCATATGCATATCAGTCTCACCCTGTGCCTCATGGGAACATTCCAGCCCGAACTGCCAAGCCATGCCTTCCCTGGACCGGAATGAAGCTTCCTTGGACCGGTTTCTGGCATTCCCGCCGTCTTCAGCCTGGCTTGCTTGAATCCAGTGGCAAAGTGAGCAAGGGACACACGTCTGAGCATACCCTGCCAACTTATGGCGAACAAAGCGGTACAAAAGGGGGTGGTGATGGACAGAGCATCTGAACCAAACACTCACACCCAGTCAACAGATCTGGGTTTGATCCATCACCGTTCTTTAGCCCACTCTGCCACCCCAGTTCAGACATGGCCATATGCAAATCAGTCTGACCCTGTGCCTCATGGGAACAGTCCAGCCAGAAATATCGACAGCAAGAATATCGTGGTCAAGAATATCGAATTAAAGGTAAGAAATATTGTTTAAAAAAATATAAAAGTCATTAATACTGTTTACAAAAATATAGTTGTATAAAATATCATTTTTTTAATTAGTGTTATGTATTTTACATTACATTTTAAATGTATGTGAAGTATTTTTTTGTATAAGTATTGTTTATGTTTTTCAATATATGTGTTAAATTTTAAGTAGTAATTAATTTTATTTTTATTTCATTTTGTGTTTTTTCGTTCCATAGCAGGTTGTGGGTTTATGGGAGAATAGGGTGTGAAGAAACGTAACTATAATAAATTAATGAATATGTTTTATTAATATTTATTTAATTGAGATTTTATAGTGTTAATTGTGTTAGGTAATTTCTTTGTAAATAATTATTAATTGTTTGTTAACTAATATTAATTAATTAATTAGTAAATAATTATGGTAATTTTTAAATGCTTTTAAGTACGGGTTGTGGGGTTTATAGGGGTAAAGGGTGGGAAGTAATTTATGTTTAATAAATCACTAGTTAGTTGATCATTAATATTGATTTATTAATTGAAATTTAATTAGGGTTTGTATATTTTTTTTGTGTGGATTTTCCTTTTATAGAGGTGTAGAGTGGGGGGTAAATTAATTGTACTTACTTTATAATTAGTTGTTAAATACTATTTGTTTTT
This sequence comes from Lissotriton helveticus, assembly GCF_964261635.1. Classification (NCBI taxonomy): domain Eukaryota; kingdom Metazoa; phylum Chordata; class Amphibia; order Caudata; family Salamandridae; genus Lissotriton; species Lissotriton helveticus. Next base: position 1,137,721,259 of record NC_136069.1, read on the forward strand.
TAATTGTAAATAAGGGGCTCATTAGGATGGGGGTTTTTGCCACATCCGCGGTGCTGGCGGTGGAAGAAAACATCCTTTTCCTCACTCCTGTGGCGGTCCTCGTGTCCGCCATATTATAATGGGCAAAGATGGCCCATTTCCTGTCCGCTGCAGAGTTTCGGGACCCTCCAGAACTTTTCTTCCGCAACAGTTGCGGAGGGAGCCAATAGAGAAAGACCGCCGTACGGAACTACGTTATTACAGCCGGACAAATCAAGATGTCTCAAACAGCTCATCAGATTGCAGCGGAGAAACCAGCCACTTGGAGAGAGCGGAAGCACCACTGCGGATATAGAAGCTCGAATCCGGGACACCTTCACAAGTTCTTGACTGCTATGGATCCAGCTCTTCAAGCCCTTCCTCTGCTGTACCTGATCCACTACCAGCAGCCAAGATGGCACCGCGGTCAACACCCCAGGTAAGTTAATAACACATCTCTGCATACAACCACAACACACAACTGGTGTGCTGAAATAAGTTTCCTGTCTACATCAGACACCCTGGTGGAGACAGCAATATATCCCCCCAGCGTACTTACACATGTCCTGCTTGCTAGAAATTTACACCTCCATATCGGGTTCTCCCATCAACCTAGAAATCCCTGAAATGTCTCTGTCATGGTGCTGCTTTGGTGAAGATGCGCGAAAACCTGCGCACAAAGTAGTAGGCAGGGCCGGCGTCAGGCATGGGCAGTGTTGGCAGCTGCCCAGGGCTCCACCTTCACCCTAACCACACGGTGCTCCCACATCAGTTGGTCACAGCCCACAGCACGCTTCCTACATCCATTTCTGCCCATGCTGTGTGCTCCTCTTGTGCCCCCCTCCATGCACTATGTAGAAGCCAGGTGTGGTTTGACCTCACACCTCACACTACGACAGGCAAGGTAGATTGGGAAAGTGGGGTGAAGATTAACACTCTGCACAGAAGGTCAGGGGCGGGACATCCCTCCTCCTCACATCTGCCTTGCACTAATGTGAATCAAAGTGAGTAAATTAAGAAATGGAGAGTATCTCTGCATATTAACCACCATAGAACTGTTCACACTGCATGCCAAGTCCCTCAGTCAGATCCCACACTGACAATCTGCCACATACACATATCATAAGCCAGCAGCAATGTATGACAATAAATAGACTAGCCTACAGTGGAGTGCACAGTGCAGGAAAACCATGGAGCAAGCCACATAGCATTTGTACATGACATGCAAGAGGAGGAACATATCACACTACCCTAAGGCCATCAAATCAGACATGGGTGGCACAGTGATTGAAATTAAACTAAAGTAACATCTGTGCAATATTTCTGGGATACAGCAATGCAAGCTATGCATTGGCACAAGAATGATAGGAAGTGCCAGAAGCCATACAGTGACCAACCCTACATCTGTGTCAACTACCTTAACATTTGTATGCCACCAGCACAACACACAAGCTCATTGTCAGACTCACTGACTGTCAAACCCAAGTAGGACCTTCATACATACCCCTCATCTACCCATATCACACCTGCACTATTCAACGTCTGTGAGAAACACAGATCAAGGTGCAAATAAGGTCCTGTGAGTTTCCTGACAACCAATGATACACCTTGGTGTGTATCTACAAATTTCAGAATCCCACTCAGGGAGGTCTGAACCAATGATGATCAAAGACCAATAGCCAAACACAAATCTCACAAACAACATCCAAAGAAGTACAACAAGCTCAACGATGTGCAGGCAAACAGTGGATAGGCAATGTGACCAGACTGAACAGGAATACACAGCATTTTCACTCTGGACAAATGCACAGACACCATACCCAAACCCAATTAAAAATGTAATTATCAAATGACAATCATGAACACTAACTGTGATCAATAGGACAAATTGCTAACAGAGACATAGACACCACACCAGTTATCAAGTAAGCATGGTGTCAATGTGTAGCACAAGCATGCACACTCCTGACAAGTGTCAGGTCAAATATATGATTGTGGAGGGATAAAATATACTATTCCCACTCCAATCCATGCAACTGTAGGGAAAGTATTGGATAGCGGAGGGGCAAAAATTAATCTTCCCACTCCAGAGAGCAACTGTAGGGAAAGTGTTTGATAGCTGAGGGGTAAAAATTACTGTTCCCACTCCAGTCAGTGCAACAGTAGGGAAATTTTTGGATTGCAGAGGGATAAAATGCACTATTCCCACTCCCATCGGTGCAACTGTAGAGAAAGTGTTGGATAGTGGAGGGGTAAAAATTACTACTCTCACTCCAGTGAGTACAACTGTTGGAAAAGTGTTGAATGCTTGCAGGATCACATTGACTATTCCCACACCAATGAGTGCAACAGTATGGAAAGTGTTGGATAGTGGAGGGGTAAAAATTACTATTCCCACTTTAATAATTGTAACAGTAGGGGAAGTGTTGGATAGCGGAGAGGTAAAAATCACGATTCCCACTCCAAGGATGGCAACAGTGGGGAAAGTGTTGGATAGCGAAGGGGTAAAAATTACTATTCCCAATCCAGTGAATGCAAAGGTAGGGAAAGTGTTGCATAGTGGTGAGATACAATGTACTATTCCCACTCCAATCAGTGCAACAGTAGGGAAAGTGTTGGATAGCAGAGGGGTAACAATTACTGTTCCCACTCCAGTCAGTGCAACAGTAAGGAAATTGTTGGAATGGGAGGGATGAAAATTACTTTTCCAGTCCAATATTGTAACAGTATGGAAAGTGTTGGATAGTGGACGGACAAAATTAACTTTTCCCACTCCAATCAGTGCAACAGTAGGGAAATTGTTGGATAGCTGAAGGGTAAAAATACGGTTCCCACTCCAGTCAATGCAACAATACGAAAAATTGTTGGATGGTGGAAAAATAATAATTATTTTTCCAGTCCTATAATTGTAACAGTAGGGAAAGTGGTTGATAGCGGAGGGGTAACAATCACTATTCCCACTCCAAGGAGTGCAACAGTAGGGAAAGTGGTGAATGGTGAAGTGGTAAAATTAATATTCCCACTCCATTGAGTGCAACATTAGGGAAAGTGTTGAATGGTTACAGGATAAAATTGACTATTCCCACGCCATTGAGTGCAACAGTAGGGAAAGTGTTGGATAGCGGAGAGGAAAAAATCACGATTCCCACCCCAAGGATTGCAACAGTGGGAAAAGTTTTTGATAGTGGAAGGGTAAAAATTACTATTTGCACTCCAGTAAGGGCAACAGTAGGCAAAGTGTTGGATAGTTGCAGGATAACATTTACTATTCCCATCCATTGAGGGCAACAGCAGGTAAAGTGATGGATAGCAGAGGGGTAAAAATTACTATTTCCACTCCAGAGAGTGCAACAGTAGGGAATGTGTTGGGTGGTGGCGATATAAAATGTACTATTCCCTCTCCAATCAGTGCAACTGTAGGGATAGTGTTGGATACCTGAGAGATAAAAATTACCGTTCCCACTCAATTCAGTGCAACAGTAGGGAAATTGTTTGATTGCGGAGGGATAACATGTACTATACCCACTCAAATTGGTGCAACTTTAGGCAAAGTGTTGGATAGCAGATGGGTAAATATTACTATTACCACTCCAGTCAGTGCAACAGTAAGGAAATTGTTGGATTGCGGAGGGATTAAAAAAGTACTTTTCCAGTCCAATATTGTAACAGTAGGGAAAGTGTTGGATAGTGGAGGTGTAAAAATTACTATTCCAACTCCAGTGAGTACAACAGTAGGGAATGTGTTAGATAGTGGAGGGGCATCATTTACTGTTCCCACTCCAGTCAGTGCAACAGTAGGGAAATTACTGGATTGCGGAGGGGTAAAAATTACTATTCCCAGTTTAATAATTGTAACAGTAGGGAAAGTGTTGGATAGCGGTGAGGTACAAATGCAAAAATTCCCACTCCAAGGTTTGCAACAGTAGGGAAAGTGTTGGATAGCAGATGGATAAAAAGCAATACTCCCACTCCAGTGAGTGCAACAGTAGGGAAAGTGTTGGATAGTGGTGAGATAAAATGTACTATTTCCACTCCCATCAGTGCTACAGTAGGGAAAGTGTTGGAGGATGGAGGGGTAAAAATTGACTATTCCCATGACAATGAGTGCAACAGGAGGGAAAGCGTTGGTTAGCGGAGGGGTAAAAATGACTGTTACCACTCCAGTCAGTGCAACAGTAAGGAAATTGTTAGATTGCGGAGGGATAAAAATTACTTTTCCAGTCCCATATTGTAATAGTAGGGTAAGTGTTGGATAGTGGAGGGCAAAAAATCACTATCCCCACTCCAAGGATTGCAACAGTAGGGAATGTGTTGGATAGTGAAGGGGTAAAAATTACTATTCCCACTCCAGTTAGTGCAACAGTAAGAAAAGTGATGAATGGTTGCAAGATCACATTGACTATTCCCATGCCAATGAGTGCAACAGTAGGGAAAGTGCTGGATAGTGGAGGGGCAACATGTACTGTTCCCACTCCAGTCAGTGCAACAGTAGGGAAATTGTTGGATAGCAGAGGGGTAAAAATTACTATGCCCAGTTTAATATTTGTAACAATAGGGAAAGTGTTGGATAGCGGAGAGGTAAAAATCACATTTCCCACTCAAAGGATTGCAACATTAGCAAAATTGTTGGATAGCTGAGGGGTAAAAATTACAATTCCCACTCCAGTGAGTGCAACATTAGGGAAAGTGTTGGATAGTGGTGAGATAAAATGTACTATTCCCACTCCAATCAGTGCAACAGTAGGGAAAGTGTTGGATAGCGGAGGGGTAAAAAATACTGTTCCCACGCCAGTCAGTGCAACAGTATGGAAAATGTTGGATGGCGGAGGAATAAGAATTACCTATCTGGTCCAATAATTGTAACAGTAGTGAAAGTGTTGGTTAGCGGAGGGGGAAAAATCACTATTCCCACTCCAGTGAGTGCAACAGTAGGGAAAGTGTTGGATAGCTGAGAGGTAAAAATCACGATTCCCACTCCAAGGATTGTAACAGTAGGGAAAGTGTTGGATAGCTGACGGGTAAACATTACTATTCCCACTCCAGTGAGTGCAAAAGTAGGGAAAGTGTTGGATAGTGGTGAGATAAAATGTACTATTCCCACTCCAATCAGTGCAACAGTAGGGAAAGTGTTGGATAGAGGTCGTGTAAAAATTACTGTTCCGACTCCAGTCAGTGCAACAGTAGGGACATTTTTGGATTGCAGAGGGATAAAAATTAATTTTCCAGTAAAAAATTGTAACAGTAGGGAAAGTCTTGGGTAGCGCAGGGGTAAAAATCACTATTCACATTCTAAGGAGTGCAACAGTGGGGAATGTTTTGGATAGTGGATGGGTAAAAATACTATTCCCACGCCAATGAGTGCAACAGTAAGTAAAGTGTTGGATAGCGGAGAAGTAAAAATAACAATTCCGACTTCAAAGATTGCACCAGTAGGGAAAGTTTTGGATAGCGGACGGGTAAACATTACTATTCCCACTCCAGGGAATGCAAAAGTAGGGAAAGTGTTGGATAGTGGCGTGATAAAATGTACTATTTCCACTCCAATAAGTGCAACAGTAGGGAAAGTGTTGGATAGCGGAGGGGTAAAAATTACTGTTCCAACTCCAGTCAGTGCAACAGTAGGGAATGTTTTGAATGGTTGCAGGGTGAAATTGACTATTCCCGCGCCAATAAGTGCAACAGTAGGGAAAGTGTTGAATGGTTGCAGGATAAAATTGACTATTCCCACGCCAATGAGTGCAACAGTAGGGGAAGTGTTGAATAGCAGAGAGGAAAAAATGACAATTCCCACGCAAAGGATTGCAACAGTAGGAAAAGTTTTTGATAGTGGAGGAATAAAAATTACTGTTCCCACTCCAGTCATTTCAAAAGTAGGGAAATTGTTGGATTGCGGAGGGATAAAATGTACTATACCCACTCCAATCGGTGCAACTGTAGGGAAAGTGTTGGATAGCGGAGAGGTAAAAATTACTGTTATCACTCCAGTCTGTGCAACAGTAAGGAAATTGTTGTATTGCGGAGGGATAACAATTACATTTCCAATCCAATATTGTACCAGTAGAGAAAGTGTTGGATAGTGGAGGGTTAAAAATCACTATTCCCACTCCAAGGAGTGCAACAGTAGGGAATGTGTTGGATAGTGGAGGGGTAAAAATTTCTATTCCCACTCCGGTTAGTGCAACAGTAGGAAAAATGATGAATGGTTGCAAGATCACATTGACTATTCCCACGCCAATAAGTGCAACAGTAGGGAAAGTGTTGGATAGTAGAGGTGCAAAATGTACTGTTCCCACTCCAGTCAGTGCAACAGTAGGGAAATTGTTGGATTGCGGAGGGGTAAAAATTACTATGCCCAGTTTAATATTTGCAACATTAGGGAAAGTGTTGGGTAGCGGAGGCCAAAAAATCACTATTCCTACTCTAAGGAGTGTAACAGTAGGGAAAGTGTTGGATAGTGGATGGGTAAAATTACTATTCCCACTCCAGTGAGTACAATAGTAGGAAAAGTGTTGAACGGTTACAGGAAAAAATGGACTATTCCCACGCCAATTAGTGGGAAAGTGTTGGAGAGCGGAGAGGTAAAAATCACCATTCCCACTCCAAGGATTGCAGGAGTAGGGAAAGTATTTGATAGCGGATGGGTAAAAATTACTATTCCCACTCCAGTGAGTGTAAAAGTAGGTGAAGTGTTGGATAGTGGTGAGATAAAATTTAGTATTCGCACTCCGATCAGTGCAACAGTAGGGAAAGTGTTGGATAGTGGAGGGGTAAAATATATTATTCCCAGTTTAATAATTGAAACAGTAGGGAAAGTGTTGGATAGCGGAGGGGTAAGAAACACTGTTCCCATGCCAGTCAGTGCAACAGTAGGGAAAATGTTGGATGGCGGAGGAATAAAAATTAATTTTTCAGTCCAATAATTGTAACAGTAGTGAAAGTGTTGGTTAGCAGAGGGGGAAAAAATCACTATTCCCACTCTAAGGAGTGCAACAGTAGGAAAAGTGTTGGATAGTGGATGGGTAAAATTACTATCCCCACTTCAGTGAATGCAACAGTAGGGAAAGTGTTGGATAGCGGAGAGGTAAAAATCACGATTCCCACTCCAAAGATTGCAACAGTAGGGAAAGTTTTGGATAGCGGAGGGGTGAAAATTACTATTCCCATGCCAGTGAGTGTAAAAGTAGGGGAAGTGTTGGATAGTGGTGAGATAAAATTTACTATTTCCACTCCAATCAGTGCAACAGTAGGGAAAGTGTTGGATAGAGGACTGGTAAAAATTACTGTTCCCACTCCAGTCAGTGCAACAGTAGGGACATTTTTAAATTGTGTGGGGATAAAAATTACTACTCCTAGTCAAATATTTGTAACAGTAGGGAAAGTTTTGGACAGCGGAGTTGTAAAAATCACTATTCCCACTTCAAGGAGTGCAACAGTAGGGAAAGTGTTGGATAGCTGAGGGGTAAAAATTACTGTTCCCACTCCAGTCTGCTGACCTGGTTCTCTGGCTCTAGAGCAGCTCTGCTGACCTGGTTCTCTGCCTCTAGAGTAGCTCTGCTGACCTGGATCTATGCCTCTAAAGCAGCTCTGCTGACGTTGTTCTCTACCTCTAGAGCAGGTCTGCTGACCTGGTTCTCTGGCTCTATAGCAGTTCTGCTGACCTGGTTCCCTCCCTCTAAAGCAGCTCTGCTGACCTGGTTCTCTGGCTCTAAAGCAGTTCTGCTGACCTGGTTCTCTGCCTCTAGAGTAGCTCTGCTGACCTGGATGTCTGCCTCTAAAGCAGCTCTGCTGACGTTGTTCTCTACCTCTAGAGCAGGTCTGCTGACCTGGTTCTCTGGCTCTATAGCAGTTCTGCTGACCTGGTTCTCTCCCTCTAAAGCAGCTCTGCTGATCTGGTTTCTCTGGCTCTACAGAAGCTCTCCTGACCTGGTTATCGGCCTCTAGAGCAGCTCTACTGACCTGGACCTCTGGCTCTAGAGCAGCTCTGCTGACCTGGGTCTCTGGTTCTAGAGCAGCTGTGCTGACCTGCTTCTTAGGCTCTAGAGCAGCTCTGCTGACCTGGTTCTCTGGTTCTACAACGGCTCTGCTGACCTGGCTTCTCTGGCTCTACAGCAGCTCTGCTGACCTGGTTCTCTGCGCTCACGATGTACGGACCCGACTTCGCGAAAAGATATTTAAAAATATTATACGTTTATTATAAGTACAAATATAATATTTTTATGATTATCCTAGATAATCTCTTGCCCTAATATGTATATTAAAGATACATACATATAATTTTGGAACATACATTTTTTTTGCAGGAGTCGCGCACCCAGCGTACCCCAGCACGTATATGGTGTCACGCTGGACATACCACCGCGCAAGCGTCTCGTACCGTAATGCGCATGTATCGCAAATGCACGGGAGCAGGAGTCGTGGACTGGTCGCATACCAATCACACACACCACGTAATATTAAATGTATATGATGTAACTCAAAAACCCGCAGCCGTCGCACACCATACGCGGATCCTTAATGACTTTTTTGAAATGGCGGCTAGAATCCGTGCACCCACCGTGATGTATACGCTTTGAGTGTGTGACCCTGAAAAAAATTTGGAAACATTTTTTTAAAATGAAAAAAATCTAAATATATTAAAATAAAAAATGAAAACAGAAAAAAATCATCAACATTTCAGTTTGAATTAAAAAAACTTTTTTTTGCAATTTTCAGAAAAATATATAATGTTATTTAATAAATAAAATACTTGTAAATAAACAGTTAAAAAACTGTAGAAAATCAGTACAAAAAATAGATATAACTACTATCGCACTTAAAAATTAGCATTTAAAAAACCTTTCAAATTCACTGAAAAAAAAAATAGGTTTTAGAAACGTTATAGTTAGAAATTGGCATTTAAAAAACCTTAGAAATTCACAGAAAAAAACATAGCGTTCAGGGGTGTTATAGTTAGCTGGCCATTTCACTCGTAGAAAACCATAGAAATTCCTCTGTTATAGTTAGTTCTGCTAACTATAACTTGCGCACCCGCAATGCACTGCTGATGATGTCACATATTGCATCATTCATGACATCACTGTCAGTGACATCACTGATGACATCACTGATGACATCATCCAGTGAATGTGGTTTAGTTTGACATTTAGATATGTATTATATATATATACCAATCTGTATTGACGATTGAGTGGATATGTACCTGTCTGGATGGAGGATGTAGTAGCTGTCTGACTGTTTAAGTGAGTAATTAAAAGTGTATCACTTAATACATGGATTAGTAACTAAACTATGTGAATGTGTGCATCCCTGTATCTGTTGTTGTATAACATGCTGCATCAGTTGGTCACTAACTACATGAGTGTGCATATTAGTTATTGATTAGTTGGGTGAGTATTTGTATGGGACACTGAGGGGCATATTAACTAGCAATAGTGATATTTATCGCTGAGCAGGGGTAGCGGGAATAATTTTATCGCCGCGCTATGACGATTTTTATCGCTGAGATACCTTGCTATCCACAAGGTTTATCTCAGAAACGATAAAAATCATTCGAAATGCGTGAATATCGCTGGAAATACAGCGATATTCACACATTATCGTGACAATGCTCTTAGCCATGTTATCCACCTCCCATTGGATAACATGGCTAAGAACTGCTCTGGGCAGGTGTTAGCTTTTGGAGATATTAGCGCTTAAAGCGAATATTTCCAAAACTACGCCTTTGTAGGTAATAGGAGATAGCGATGTTAGCGACTGTTTTCAGTCGCTAACATCTTGGCACGCCCACTTTGCATGTCATTAGCGATAATTATCGCTGACATGCAAAGTGGGCCCCTAAATGCCCGCTATCGCCTATTAGCTGTCGCTAACTGGTGTTAACGACAGCTTGGTAATAGGGCGATCAAATTATCGCCGCTCTAGCGGGAAAAAGTCCTGCTAAAGCAGCGATAAGGGCCCTTGGTAATATGCCCCTGAGTTTGTGTGTGGTTGGATGGGGTGTGTGTAACTCTATGCATAGATGTGTGAATGGTTGATTGACTAGGTGTATAGGTTTAAGAGTGCATGTGGAAACAGTTGTTTGGGTGAATGAGTGTATTTATTTGTGTTTTGGCTTGCCTGCCAAGATACAGCACCAGGATCTGCACTAGGAGCAGGAGTCAGCCTACCAGAACCAGCATCCAAACTTACATTCACACATTTATCCCTTATCCACGCTTGAAATATCTGGGTATTGGGAATCCATCCACGAAAAAGCTCAAAAGGGACTAAACCTGTGGTTGAGTGAGGTGAGAGGCGGTAAATCCTTAAACGCTCAGCGACCTCAGACTTCCAATCCTTGTTACGGGTTTTGGACAATTGCATGGATTCTTTTAAAACGTAGTTAAACCTCTCCACCATCCTGTTCGTTTCGGGATGATAGAGAGAGCACCACTTGTGCCTGATTCCCCTTTCTGCTTAGTAGTCTTTCATCTCCCTCAAAACTAATTGGACCCCGTTGTCAGTTAGAAGGCAGTCCGGGAGTACCTCTCGGGAGAAGACTTCATCAAGAAACTTGGTGACGTCTTTAGTCTCAATGCTGGGAGTAATCTTGATCTCCGGCCACCTGGAAAACATGTCTATTAACACCAGGACATAGGACTGGCCGGAGCCGCTAGTAATGGGACCAAGAAGATCCAAAGCTACTTCCCGCCAGCAACCAACCGGGGTCCCACGCACAACCATGGGTTGTACTCTAGTGTTATAGACCTTGTCAGAGGCAATATACTCTGGGCAATCACTTATCATACGCTCAACCATGAGATCAATTCCGGGCCACCAGAAGTGAAAGCAGACTCTTTCTTTCAACCTGGAAAAATACCCTGGTGCCATTGGTGAGCTTGTTGCACAATTATTTTGCCTAAATGGAAGGGGTGGAACAAGCCTGGTACCTCTCCAAAGCAAGCCAGCGGAGACAGATTACCCATGACGCACATTCCAATACTTTTGCATGTTCTCATTCAGGGTCTTTACCCCCCAACCTTCAATCACCAACATGCACACTTCCAAAATCGTAGGGTCACTCTCCATGGAAGTCTTCCACTCTCTTTCACTCAAGACACAAGCCATGACCTCACACACCATATAATTGTCATCCTCCCAGGAATCTCCAGAGACTTCAATGGTTTGATTGGGTTTGTTTAAGACAAGGTGGGAGAGGCAATCTGAAACCTTACTCTGTGCCCCAGGTATGTGGTGTACAATTAAATCATAGTCTTGGAGTGTCACAATCTACCTTGCTATCCTTGAGGATACAGCATCAAGACTCTTTTTAGTGAATAGGTATTTCAAGGGTTTGTGGTCAGAGTGCACAGCAATAGAACTTCCCCAGAGAAATTTCTTTAGTTTCCTAATTGCCCAAAAGATGCAAAGAAGAGTCTCTTTCTCTATGACAGAGTATTGCATTTTGGATCCCACCAGAGCTCATGACAAGAATATGCTAGTGATCTCGTGCCCATCCTTCACCTGTTTAAGTACAGCACAGAGACTTTTTAAGATGGCATCGGTGATGAGAATGGAATGTGCAGAAGTGTCAAAACTCTGGAGAAAGGGCACCTTACATAAAGTTGCTTTTATAACATCAAATTCTGTTTGGCACTGTTGTGACTAGAAAATCTCACACCTTTTTTAGGGAGAGCCCTTAGGGTGAAAGTATGGGAAGCAAATTGCGGGACAAATGTATTGTAATATTCAGCCATGCCGATAAAGGTGACTAACTCGTCCCTAGACTGAGGCACTGGAAGGTTCTCTATGGTCTTTAGTAAGTGGTCTTTAGGCTGACACCCTCCATAGACAACTTATGGTCCAAATAGTCAATCTCGGTGAGGTTAAATTTACATTTGTTTTCACATAAAGTCAAGCCAAGCGTTTTGAATCATTCTAGGACTGCCTTGAGTCTCTCATCATGTGACTTCTATGATGAACCATGTATCAGTACATCGTCCTGGTAAATCTTAACTCGTGGTAACCGATGCAGGGCGTCTTTCATAGCTCTCTGGAAGACAGAGGCTGCAGAATTCAGTCCGAAAGGAAGCCTAGTTAACTTATATCTACCAAACGGTGAGGTCCATGGAGTCAGGGTGAATCTTCATCTGATGATTTGCGGCTCTGAGGTCTAATTTGGAGAAGACTTCAGCCCCACCTAATTGTGTAAGCATCCCTGCAATATTGGTAAGAGGGTACTTGTCGGCTGTAACCGCACGATTGAGCGCGCGCAAGTCCACACATAGCCTCACCTCACCTGAGGCTTTGCAAGCGAGCACCTTGGTTTCGACAATGATTCCTTCTTTTAGCAACTTCTGTAGTTCTTTCTGCATGGACTCCTTCAGGGTTAACGGTACACTAGGCACTTTGTATTAGACAGGGACAGCATCTGCTTCAGGATAATTTTATGTGTATAGTCAGACAAACACCCCAACTTTTCACTGAAGACTTGCACAAACTCAGTGCAAGTTCATCCACTTGATCAACATTGGCAGCCTCGGGTGAACCAGCAGAATTGGGATGTGATGATGGTAAATCCTCCTTCAAGACTGCACATGGATCCCCACCAGTAACTAGCATAATGCCGAGATCAGCTTGTTGAATCCAACTTATTATACTGTCACCCTTTGAGGAGTTGTAGATATTCCCCAGCGGTTAGTTTCTGCTTGTACTCCTTGTCGCCCTCAAAGTAGCCGAACAACATGATGGGTTGGCCACCATATGCAAGAGGCTTAATGTCAGGCTTGAACACTTTCACTTTGCCCAAAATAGATGAGTTATGAAAACACTTAGGAACGAAAGTAATTTTGGCTTCGGAGTCAAAGAGTATCTTGACTGGATGATTGTTTATTAGAACACTGTCAATTGGATTTTTGCACTTGTTCTGACAGATTTGAATTGAGACTTCACCACAATGTAGATCGTCAGGATCAGAGTCCGATTCATCTCGAACCCAAACTTCCTTCACTCACTTGTTTTTTTAAATTTCAACACTCTGCAGGCTTTTGCTATGTGACCAACCTTCCCACAGTTAAGACACTTTGAATTTAGAGGCACACAGCACCAGCAGGAACTGACCAGTGGGAGTTCTGATTGCACTCAAACACGATGAAGGCTCTAGAATGTACAAACCCATTCTGAATGTGGTACACCGAACATGATGACACACAGGTCATTACATCGTGTCTTTAGGGCCAAAGTATTAAATTGACAAACTAAACAAAATAATGTATTTGAAAAAAGGGGGTGAACTTACTTTTGTTGGGGTAAACATAGTTTTTTAAGGTCAAACCAAACAGTGAACATATTCTTATTCAAGAGGGGAAAGGTTGTCAAAAATACACAACAATGATAACATTGGAATCGCAAGGCACTGCATTTTTGGGGGGCTTATAAATGCAGTCCACAAGTCCAACAGTGTTTCGTCCTCATAAAAAATGTTCCACATATAAACCCATACATACCAAAGTGTACATACCCACCAACATTAACAACATCAAAAAAATAAATGTGAAGAGTTACCTAGGCCCAAGGATATTCAAAACTGTGTGACTTTGTGACAAGAAAAAGGAAAAGGACAGCTCATGCTTAATCAACAGATGACCACGAGATTGACCCTCGAAAGATATTAAACTAAGTGAATCCACAAATAAGAAAAGAGAAAAGACCAGATAATCCAAACTGTGCTCTGAAGGAATCCATGCGAGACCAGTGCACTAAATTCAAAGAAAATAAATTAGGAATACTGGCAGAAGCACCTAGAGAAATTTAGAAATGTTAAAATCACCACTAGTTTATCAGAGTGCAAAAGAAAATGTATTGTGTTAAAGTGCAAGCGATAAATACACATTGCTATAATTGCAACATAGTCCCAGAGTTTCTTAACTTAGTTTCTCTGTTATTCCTCAATTGAATACATAATGGAATGGTTCCAAATTGAGGTCTGTAGGGACAAGTAAATCATTGAATACTTAAACAATAGAATCTGGTGGTCTAAGCTAAAAGTCAAGGTACAATCACTGATTTAGTAGCCCCCAACCTGTGTATGCCACTAATCAACCACTCACTCATTTTATCAGTCCAATACATAGGAAAGTGACTGTTATGAACCGAGTTGGATTTCCATCAACTGCCCTTTCGTGGCCAGTGTCATCATCTGGATCTCCTTCTTTCCTACAACAGCACTTCTCAGTCAAAGAGGGAGAATTTGTTGATCGGATATCATACTAGTCACTGACAACTCTTAGAAAGAATCACATGAGACCCAGTGACCTGCTTGGTCCATAGTTTGTAAAGTGTAAACCTGGAATCTACAATAGGACAGATTATGGAAAGTGTTAGTGCAATGCAGTGAATGTGAAGGTTTAAAAAGGATATGGAAGAAACAACCTATTTTATTTTAATATCACTTCCAAACCTATTAAAAAAGTGCAGGAGCGGCTTGTACCAAATACGTCGCTGATCTAATTGGTCTACTAGTTTGAGCCAACATGGGCCAATAGCCCAGGCTTTCTTCAGGACCCAATCTTTATCAAGCTACTGCATTCATGACACGATATTTGTGTGCAAAATATAATTATCTAATTAATACCTCCAAACAGGAAGGGTGATCTTCACACCTGTAAAGAATGGTGACATAAACAAAAGAGTTTTGCAGCAAGTAAATCATTGACCATCAGATACAGCGCCACTATTTGAGGTGCTCATTTATGATAGCAGTTAAACCATGAACCAAATACTTACAGCGTATGTTACCCAATGTATTAAGTGTTCTGGAATCAATTCAAAATTCCTTCTAATTCCATTTCTCTTCTTGAGATTGCAGCTAAAATACAAATGAAAATCCACCTTATACAGGGATGTAGATAAAGTACAGAAAAGAACCTATGTGTTATTCTTAAACCCTTGAGAGCACGCAGGTGCGTGATTTACAATCTCTCATCTGATGGATGTTTTTAAGTTGACAGAGACGCCAGTGGGGTTCACAATAATAAAAGAATTCAACTTTTGAGAATATTTGGCCTTACAATAAGAAAAGAAATCAGCAATTGAAGTTAGGTTGTTTAGCCAATTAATAGTCAGTCCGTCCAATGTATATGCATGTCAGGAGAAACTAAAAAGATGCAGGATTACAGCTGGGAAACTGAAATTTCAGAATGGGTTCAGTCTCAGTAGAATCAGATATGAAATAATGACAGCCACAGCAATACAAAAACTGAGAAATAAAATAAGTGTCCCTTAAAGAAACTCCGATTCTCTCTCCTAAACATGAATAATTTCTAAAGTCATCTAATCAAGGCTCGAAGTTTAGAATAAGAATGATTCATAGAATAGGGTCTCAAGGAAATTCGGAAGTGCGTCCAGGTGTCTGCATAGTTAATCTCCAGTAGAAGTCTTCTAGAATTGTAATAAGTTTATAGGATCAAGCTTCACACCTGCAAGAATAAAGGAAGCAGAGAAGTCCGTACCCCTCAAAGTCTAAGGGAATCTGCTCTAGCTTCTGACAGTGTGAACACTAATTGAAACCAACAACAATCATATCTCTCCCCCCCACCAGGAACCAATCATTTCACTTCTCATGGTATGCATCTGCAAAATCACTTGACTTTTCCATCTTACAGAACTTGCACCGTTACTGCAACCATGAGCATTCCCGGTTTTTGATACACATTGAATCGGAGGCTTCATCTGCTCATTAGTTTGTCACGTTTCTTGCCAAGGTTTCTCTTCTCAGGCTTAACTATCAGTAAAATAAAACACACAATACTCCATTTCTCTAGCTAATGAAACCTTGAGATTGCACCAGCAAAAGAAAGAACACACTGACCAAACAAAAATAATTTCAGAATTAAGGCCTTTAGTCAGTCTAACTTTAATTTAACATTTAGAAGTGAACTACAAATGAATGGTTATACTTGTGAACATGTAACTCGAGAACAAATGCAAAAGTGAGTAAAAGCATAAATTATTTTACTTTCAAAATATATCAAATGTGACTTAATGTGTAAATGCAAACGTGAATACAACATACATGTCTTCATGCTCAACCAAACATTAGCTCATGAAAATTCAAACCCAAGAGTAGAAAGAATCACCCTTTATCTTAATGAATGGGTACACAAATGATTGTCTTGCAACAACCTTTCCTTAAAAATTACTCATCAATATTTAAACGAACTCCAGCGTTCAATATACATTATTTTTAAAAGTATATTATTACTAAGAATGTATCATTTAAAGAATATAAGTCAGCATGACGATTGCCAAATTTCTCGAAACCAAATTTGCGACAGCACTCACTTCTGTTTGCCCTTTAAAACTGCTATATGAACTAACTTTCTGTTGAACTGAACCAACTGGAATCCGTTCAAATATGGAGTTCCAGCAGAATTATTTAAACTAGACTCAGAAAATTAAAAAGATATCCTTTCCGGCTTGATAAACAACACAATGTTATCTCTGGCACGTTTGTTCACTGCGTGCACCCCAAACAGCATTTATTTAACCTTGATTTCTGTAATCATGAGAGCGCGTGATCCTTAGTGTTAAAAAAAAAATAGTATGCTGACTTCGCCCTAAAGTATCAAACAGCGGTCACCATTTTCTCCCACAAGATCAAGCTCAAATTATTAAATGCAAATTATTTGAAAAGGTGAAGGGAATGATCAAACAATGTAAACAATTATATGGCTTTGGTGGCATGATTTTTTGCTTGTTCACATAAATATTGCTCAATCTCAAGCAATGATTACATACTTAATACAATGGTAAACTAAAGTGCTAACTACAACCAGGGTATCCCTCTACATGCACCATTATTTCTGCTGATCATGTTACAAATCCTAGATCTGAATGCCTTCTCATGAAGGGAGTGCATTAAACTAAATTGTTCTTGAATTTAGAGTGCTTTCTTGTCAATAGTAAGTACTCCCTATATTCTCAATTAGTACCTTATGTTCAATGCATCTGTCTATATTGATGGAGCAAGTACCACAACTATCAGCAATTTCCCATGCAAAACTAAAGTAGAAACACCTAACTGTAAGCTCAACTGCATTCCAAGTCATATCTATGTAATGGAGTTGATTTTGAAAACAGTCAACCCAACCAAATGTCAGACTTTCTTGGAAGTCTTCAATATTGACCTTCTTCCCATGTTTACACCTCTGAATTCTTCTAATTCTACAGGAAATCACTTATAACCACATGTGCTCAACCTGTTCAAAATGAGGTCAACCATAGGAGATATTACAATAAGTAGAGCAATTCCTCTTCCTTATTGAAATCCAATTCAAATGCCTTCAGCTTATAAATCCAAAAACTCTCTCTCTCTCACAGTCTTTGTGGGCAATCACCTCCCCTTGTATGTCATTTGACAGTTTCAAAAGCTAAAAAACATATTTCATCAAGTTTTTTTCCACATTTGGAGTCCTTAAGATGTTTGACCTTAAATGTTGTTGCCGTCTTTTAATATAAATTCCTTTTGTTCTGTTTGTTAAGGTAAAACATTTTCCCAGAAGAAGACCCTCTACTGTAGTAAAAAGCATGTCGGTCAGCATATTTTTAAAAATAAGAATAAAAGATTTGAATAAAAATCTCCTCGTTCACAATCACTTCATCTTCAGACCTCACACCAAGTCTGCTTTGAATGAAATAATTTGCAGTGGCAAAGGGTAAGGACCCACCCACTTTTGAGGTCTTGTTTGTTTAAATACAAGAGCCTCAGTGTTCCCCTTACAGTTAGCAGTTGTCGTGGGTACCTGATCAGGGTGCAGGTGAATGGATCAGAAACGATTAAAGATAACAGAACACCACCACCTCAATTAGTCACCACTCCACACACAGCAATATTAAACTCTAAGAAGAAGCAATGCTAGATCATTGAATGGGCACCTGGAACAAACAAGACAGCCACAGAAACAACTGTGGCAGAAGCTAAAATAACACTGAAGGAATATGTCTGTATAATAAGTCAAGAGAGGAAGGAAAATAGAGGGATTCCACTAACAAACCATTCACATGCTCTGAAAGGTTAGTCTGGAACCCACAAATTATTGTTTTAGGATCCTCTTACCAGATAATGGCTTCATTAAATGAGATATCTTGGTATGAAAAGAGAGGGGTTCTTTACATGTATTTGGAGTGGGATTGAAGACTACATTTTCCAGCAATGACTAAAACATAACAAAATATTTTAGATTACTGTTGCTAGATATATTTCTACTGTAAAAATGTACTTACATTATAAACCTGTGACATTTGATTGGAATTGGCTATCAAAATCCAATATTCGGCATGTAGATAATCTTTCCTGAAGTGACCAGTTTTGAAGTTACTTTCTTATTACATATTACCTTTATATCAGTGTAGAATTTGGGATATATTCTGCCCAGGCTCAGGTGAGAGGCATACACATTTCTGTCTTGAATTTAATTACACCTGATGCATGCCCTTGTGGCCCCTAGAGAATCTGCCTGAAGCAGCTAATTCCTGACTACCCATCAGCTTTCGGAAAGAGTAGTCTCGAGCCTATCTTGGATTTTGCTCCAGCCCTCTTCTTCAGAACTGCTACTCCAAGTTTTCTGTTATAGTGTTCCCAGAAGGATTTGAGCACATCTTCTGAGAAGAGGGTTGATGAGTGAAAAGACTCACAACCCTGCTGGAGATTCCTGTCCTACCTGGAAGGAACTTGTCTTGAACACTGAATATTGAAGGGACTAAGAGTCTAAACTCAGATGGAGCTACTGAGAGTGAATGTTAAATGAAGTTGAGGTCAGTAAAACTAGCCGCTAAGATTTCAACAATCGTTCTGGCTGTGAATTTCACAGTCACCACAGTTGAAAGAGGTAAGAATTTACACAGCAATTGTTTGATTCCATAAGCTTCAATCTGCTTGCATTGGACATGGATCACAGCTCAACAATACACCCCTAAGTGATTCAACCTACTTTGAACATCACTTCATTGAAGACTCAATGCATATGAGCCATTTAGGTTAGTAAAATGACTAAGAGATATTGCTTCTTTGCTTTTTTCACATTGCTCCATTTTCCTTGGTTTGTGATTTGTCTTGTTTTTTAAGAGTTTATCATTGTTGTTAATCTTCTTTTTGGCCTTTAAGTTGTTTATTTTTTAACTGCATCGTGGTTTGGCCAGTTGTTGCACACATAAATAACTACAATCTACGATTGTTTGAGAGAAATCCAGTGAACTCTGAAGGATCAGTGTATTGGGTCTTATGAGAGCCCAGTCTGTGCTCACATTAAGACATCTCCTTTCAATTGTTGAACACTCTGACTCCCTGTGGCCCTGTTCGAAGATGCAGTATCTCTGAGGAGGGAACACTATTCTAAATAATCCCGCATCTATTGAGGTAATGCCAATAAATATATACATTAATTATCTACCCTCCTGATCTTTGTTTAATGTTTCATGAAGTCTTATGTTATTTTGTATGCTAGTATTTAAGCATTTCAATTTTTTAACTTCCTTTCATTAAGATTAAACAAGTTCTAGTAATATATTCACAGTTTGAAGGATTATGACATATGCTTGGGTGAGAGTGAGACAGAGGTTGAAAGAGAGACAGACAGAGAGAGACAAACAGAGGGAGAGATAGCGAGAGAAGGAGAAAGTGAGAGACAGCGAGGAAGAGACCGTGGGTGAGAGAGAGAGAAAAAGAATGAAGGAAAAAAGAAGACAAGACCGGAGATCAAAGAGGATTTCTGACTGCTTAAAATCTTAGGAAAAATAAACACTTGTTTTGACAGTGAGTATAACGTGCAAAAAATAATATAATATACTATGTAAAAAAGTTTGGTCAATCGGAAATATTCTAATATTTTACAAGTTGTTAAACGCCCATGCCGCCTGAAAGAAAAACGCCCATCATTAAATCCTGCTCAACAATTTCAGTCATACTTTTAGGGAACATATTGTTCTTGTGCAATAGAGGGTTTTCTCACATATACAACACTGAGCATGAAAATGCTGGCCAATGAAGTACTGTATGTGGTGCAAAGAGGTAGCCGGGTATTGTTTTTGTCTCCTTTAGAGAACGAAAAATGTTCGATTTATCCTGACGTTCTTCGACTTATCAGAGACTAGTGTCGCAGCAACCATGGAGCTCACATTCATCGTCTTTTGGACTATTGTGTTAGTAAAAGATGTAAAAGGGATTGCATTTCCTCTATCAGGTAAGTGTTCTATTCTTATTTTGCATCTTGGTGAAAAGGATTTATTCAGAAGACCTTTTTTTAGGCAAAGGTGTCTCTTGTTGTGAAGAAAATATAAGGGCCCACTTCCTCTTCTCAGTCAATGGAAAATTCACAAGAAACATTAGTACCTGGAAAAATGTCTTCTTCTCATGAGCCCCGCTCATCGTGGGCTCCAGTAAGCCCATCAACAAATTGCATGATAGAGTTTCTATCACTTACTCTTCAATAGGTAGTGTACTGTCAACACACAATGCACTGCTTTACCCCCAAAGGTCAGCCTGGCAGACAGGACTGGATTGATAGGGATCCTTGTGCACTTCAGAGAGCTGCTTAAAAGTCACCCCCTACAGTAAAGGCACTTTTTCGTATAAGTATTGTGTCTCTGACCACTCAAAATCAGACACTTATAGATCTTGAACTGAACCTCATCAGAGGGACTGCTGTGCTGCTTAAAGGACTAAATTGGAACAGTGAATATATATTCACTAAAAAAAACAAAGATTACAGGGATGTTATAGTTAGGCTCAGATTACACATATCCAACCCAAAGAAATATAGTTCATGAAAAACCGCATTCACAATAATGTCCCCCTGAAGCAAAAACATGAGAATAAGTCTGTCTTCCTTCGCTCTAACTCCAGGAAGTTTCCCGTGGGCATTGAGCGGTTTACACGCACACCACCCGAGGTTAATTGTTGAGTTGGTCACAGTATAAAGACTGTCTCACCCACTCTTCGATTTGGGGATGTGTTAAGAAGGACACCGACAGAATTCTGAAATATGGAAGACCACTAGACAATGGTGGCACGACGATCCATTTGATCCCAAACTTTTAAATCCTAGCACTGCCTTTTCTAAAATAACCTTTTTATCTTTCCGACACAAGGAAAATCTTCCTACATTACCCATGGGACACTTAAGGACTCTGTGTTAAGGTATCATATTAAGCTACTCGCAAGCACAATAAGCAATTCAAATTTTAATAAACATTAGGATAATTATTTACACAGAAATATATTTATTGCATTGCCTGGCTGAAAAATCCTTTCCCCTTATAAACAATGTGTTTATCACAGCATTACGGTAGGCAATACAACTACTATTTCTAAATAGAGAAGTAAACTTAATATATCAAGTTTAAATAATGCTTTTGTGACACATTACAGAACAATTACTGTGTATTTCACAGTTCAATAGATCTCTCCGACCTGCATTAAAAAAAAAAAAAAAAAAGGGTTGAGAGGAACCTCAGAATACAATGTCACCCGTTTACGATAGCGGCTTCAGGTTTTCATGTTGCTTTTTTCCCATGTCTAAGAAACCATTCTCTCAACCAGAGATGAGTTTTTTTTACTTTACAAAGGATGGACCCGCATTTCTTTGATCAAAGGCATCAAATTTCCTCTTCTTTTTTCGAAGTCATTAAACCACCCCTTCTTACTAAAATACCTTTATAACAAGTTGTAGAGAGAACTACATTTTCCACATCAACATGTCCCTAGCGAGAAGGAGGACCTCATCACTGTAATATGCAAGAGTGGACATACGCAATATAAGATTCTCTATCAAGAATAAGGACAACATACACAATATAAGATTGTCTTGCAAGAATAAGGATGACATCACTACAATATCCAAGAAGTGGACATACACAAAATAAGATTTTAGCTACTAACTTGATCTGAATGAATCTTTTTCTAACAAAGAAAAAAGGTTATTCAGACAGAATATTGAGTTGGAAATGTCGACTTACACAAATATCGAGTTGGAAATATCGTGACACAGAAATATCGACGGGGTACAAAAGGGGGTGGTGATGGACGGAGCATCTGAACCAATCAAACACTCACACCCAGTCAACAGATCTGGGTTTGATCCATCACTGTTCTTTAGCCCACTCTGCCACCCCAGTTCAGAGATAGCCATATGCAAATCAGTCTCACCCTGTGCCTCATGGGAACAGTCCAGCCCGAACTGCCAAGCCATGCCTTCCCAGGACCGGAATCAAGCTTCCTAGGACCGGTTTCTGGCATTCCCGCCGTCTTCAGCCTGGCTTGCTTGAATCCAGTGGCAAAGTGAGCAAGGGACACACGCATACCCTGCCAACTTATGGCGAACAAAGCGGTACAAAAGGGGGTGGTGATGGACGGAGCATCTGAACCAAACACTCACACCCAGTCAACAGATCTGGGTTTGATCCATCACCGTTCTTTAGCCCACTCTGCCACCCCAGTTCAGACATGGCCATATGCAAATCAGTCTGACCCTGTGCCTCATGGGAACAGTCCAGCCAGAAATATCGACAGCAAGAATATCGTGGTCAAGAATATCGAATTAAAGGTAAGAAATATTGTTTAAAAAAATATAAAAGTCATTAATACTGTTTACAAAAATATAGTTGTATAAAATATCATTTTTTAATTAGTGTTATGTATTTTACATTACATTTTAAATGTATGTGAAGTATTTTTTTGTATAAGCATTGTTTATGTTTTTCAATATATGTGGTAAATTTTAAGTAGTAATTAATTTTATTTTTATTTCATTTTGTGTTTTTTTGTTCCATAGCAGGTTGTGGGTTTATGGGAGAATAGGGTGTGAAGAAATGTAACTATAATAAATTAATGAATATGTTTTATTAATATTTATTTAATTGAGATTTTAGAGTGTTAATTGTGTTAAGTAATTTCTTTGTAAATAATTATTAATTGTTTGTTAACTAATATTAATTAATTAATTAGTAAATAATTATGGTAATTTTTAAGTGCTTTTAAGTCCGGGTTGTGGGGTTTATAGGGGTAAAGGGTGGGAAGTAATTTATGTGTAATGAATTATAAATTAGTTGGTAATTCATAATAATTAATTAATTGGTAATTGTGTAATTTGTTTAGGGTGTGGGTTGTGGGGTTTATAGGGGTAAAGGGTGGAAAGTAATTTATTTTTGTTTAATTAATAACTAGTTGTTAATTTGTATTAAATAATTGATTGAAAATTAAATATGGAAATCATGTAAATAATTTTAGGTTTGAGTTGTGGGGTTTATAGGGGTAAAGGGTGGGAAGTAATTTATGTGTATTTAATTAATAAATAGTAGTTAATTATTATTAATTAATTAACTGAAAATTAAGTATGGAAATTGTGTCATTAATTTTTTTTGTGGGTTGTGGGGTTTATAGGGGTAACGTGTGGGAGTTAATTTATGTTTAATTAATCACTAGTTAGTTGATCATTAATATTGATTTATTAATTGATATTTAATTAGGGTTTGTATATTTTGTGTGTGGATTTTCCTTTTATAGAGGTGTAGAGTGGGGGGTAAATTAATTGTACTTACTTTATAATTAGTTGTTAAATACTTTTTGTTTTTTAATTGTAAATAAGGGGCTCATTAGGATGGGGGTTTTTGCAACATCCGCGGTGCTGGCGGTGGAAGAAAACATCCTTTTCCTCACTCCTGTGGCAGTCCTCGTGTCCGCCATATTATAATGGGCAAAGATGGCCCATTTCCTGTCCGCTGCAGAGTTTTGGGACCCTCCAGAACTTTTCTTCCGCAACAGTTGCGGAGGGAGCCAATAGAGAAAGACCGCCATACGGAACTACGTTATTACAGCCGGACAAATCAAGATGTCTCAAACAGCTCATCAGATTGCAGCGGAAAAACCAGCCACTTAGAGAGAGCGGAAGCACCACTGCAGATATAGAAGCTCGAATCCGGGACACCTTCACAAGTTCTTGACTGCTATGGATCCAGCTCTTCAAGCCCTTCCTCTGCTGTACCTGATCCACTACCAGCAGCCAAGATGGCACCGCGGTCAACACCCCAGGTAAGTTAATAACACATCTCTGCATACAACCACAACACACAACTAGGGTGCTGAAATAAGTTTCCTGTCTACATCAGACACCCTGGTGGAGACAGCAATATATCCCCCCAGCGTACTTACACATGTCCTGCTTGCTAGAAATTTACACCTCCACATCGGGTTCTCCCATCAACCTAGAAATCCCTGAAATGTCTCTGTCATGGTGCTGCTTTGGTGAAGATGCGCACAAACCTGCCACAAAGTAGTAGGCAGGGCAGGCGCCAGGCATGGGCAGTGTTGGCAGCTGCCCAGGGCTCCACCTTGACCCTAACCACATGGTGCCCCCACATCAGCTGGTCAAAGCCCACAGCACGCTTCCTACATCCATTTCTGCCCATGCTGTGTGGTCCTCTTGTGCCCCCCTCCATGCACTATGTAGAAGCCAGGTGTGGTTTGACCTCGCACCTCACACTTCGACAGGCAAGGTAGATTGGGAAAGTGGGGTGAAGATTAACACTCTGCACAGAAGGTCAGGGGCGGGACATCCCTCCTCCTCACATCTGCCTTGCACTAATGTGAATCAAAGTGAGAAAATTAAGAAATGGAGAGTCTCTCTGCATATTAACCACCATAGAACTGTTCACACTGCATGCCAAGTCCCTCAGTCAGATCCCACACTGACAATCTGCCACATACACATATCATAAGCCAGCAGCAATGTATGACAATAAATAGACTAGCCTACAGTGGAGTGCACAGTGCAGTAAAACCATGTAGCAAGCCACATAGCATTTGTACATGACATGCAAGAGGAGAAACATATCACACTACCCTAAGGCCATCAAATCAGACATGGGTGGCACAGTGATTGAAATTAAACTAAAGTAACATCTGTGCAATATTTCTGGGATACAGCAATGCAAGCTATGCATTGGCACAAGAATGATAGGAAGTGCCAGAAGCCATACAGTGACCAACCCTAGATCTGTGTCAACTACCTTAACATTTGTATGCCACCAGCACAACACACAAGCTCATTGTCAGACTCCCTGACTGTCAAAGTAGGACCTTCATACATACCCCTCATCTACCCATATCACACCTGCACTATTCAACGTCTGTGAGAAACACAGATCAAGGTGCAAATAAGGTCCTGTGAGTTTCCTGACAACCAATGATACACCTTGGTGTGTATCTACAAATTTCAGAATCCCACTCAGGGAGGTCTGAACCAATGATGATCAAAGACCAATAGCCAAACACAAATCTCACAAACAACATCCAAAGAAGTACAACAAGCTCAACGATGTGCAGGCAAACAGTGGATGGCAATGTGACCAGACTGAACAGGAATACACAGCATTTTCATTCTGGACAAATGCACAGACACCATACCCAAACCCAATTAAAAATGTAATTATCAAATGACAATCATGAACACTAACTGTGATCAATAGGACAAATTGCTAACACAGACATAGACACCACACCAGTTATCAAGTAAGCATGGTGTCAATGTGTAGCACAAGCATGCACACTTCTGACAAGTGTCAGGTCAAATATACCATTGTGGATGGATAAAATATACTATTCCCACTCCAATCCACGCAACTGTAGGGAAAGTATTGGATAGAGGAGGGGCAAAAATGTATATTCCCACTCCAGAGAGCAACTGTAGGGAAAGTGTTTGATAGCTGAGGGGTAAAAATTACTGTTCCCACTCCAGTCAGTGCAACAGTAGGGAAATTGATGGATTGCAGAGGGATAAAATGCACTATTCCCACTCCCATCGGTGCAACTGTAAGGAAAGTGTTGGATAGTGGAGGGGTAAAAATTACTACTCTCACTCCAGTGAGTACAACTGTTGGAAACGTGTTGAATGCTTGCAGGATCACATTGACTATTCCCACACCAATGAGTGCAACAGTATGGAAAGTGTTGGATAGTGGAGGGGTAAAAATTACTATTCCCACTTTAATAATTGTAACAGTAGGGGAAGTGTTGGATAGCGGAGAGGTAAAAATCACGATTCCCACTACAAGGATTGCAACAGTGGGGAAAGTGTTGGATAGCGAAGGGGTAAAATGTACTATTCCCAATCCAGTGAGTGCAACGGTAGGGAAAGTGTTGCATAGTGGTGAGATAAAATGTACTATTCCCACTCCAATCAGTGCAACAGTAGGGAAAGTGTTGGATAGCAGAGGGGTAAAAATTACTGTTCCCACTCCAGTCAGTGCAACAGTAAGGAAATTGTTGGAATGCAGAGGGATGAAAATTACTTTTCCAGTCCAATACTGTAACAGTATGGAAAGTGTTGGATAGTGAAGGGGTAAAAATCACTATTCCCACTCCAAGGAGTGCAAAAGTAGGGAAAGTGTTGGATAGTGGAGGGGTAAAAATCACTATTACCACTCCAGTGAGTGCAACAGTAGGAAAATTGATGAATGATTGCAAGTTCACATTGACTATTCCCACGCCAATGAGTGCAACAGTAGGGAAAGTGTTGGATAGTGGACGGGCAAAATTAACTTTTCCCACTCCAATCAGTGCAACAGTAGGGAAAGTGTTGGATAGCTGATGGGTAAAAATTATGGTTCCCACTCCAGTCAATGCAACAATATGAAAAATTGTTGGATGGTGGAAGAATAATAATAATTTTTCCAGTCCAATAATTGTAACAGTAGGGAAAGTGGTTGATAGCGGAGGGGTAAAAATCACTATTCCCACTCCAAGGAGTGCAACAGTAGGGAAAGTGGTGAATGGTGAAGTGGTAAAATTAATAGTCCCACTCCAGTGAGTGCAACATTAGGGAAAGTGTTGAATGGTTACAGGATAAAATTGACTATTCCCACGCCATTGAGTGCAACAGTAGGGAAAGTGTTGGATAGCGTAGAGGAAAAAATCACGATTCCCACCCCAAGGATTGCAACAGTGGGAAAAGTTTTTGATAGTGGAGGGGTAAAAATTACTATTTGCACTCCAGTAAGGGCAACAGTAGGCAAAGTGTTGGATAGTTGCAGGATAACATTTACTATTCCCATCCATTGAGGGCAACAGCAGGTAAAGTGATGGATAGCAGAGGGGTAAAAATTACTATTTCCACTCCAGTGAGTGCAACAGTAAGGAATGTGTTGGGTGGTGGCGATATAAAATGTACTATTCCCTCTCCAATCAGTGCAACTGTAGGGATAGTGTTGGATACCTGAGAGATAAAAATTACTGGTCCCACTCAATTCAGTGCAACAGTAGGGAAATTGTTTGATTGCGGAGGGATTACATGTACTATATCCACACAAATTGGTGCAACTTTAGGCAAAGTGTTGGATAGCAGATGGGTAAATATTACTATTACCACTCCAGTCAGTGCAACAGTAAGGAAATTGTTGGATTACGGAGGGATTAAAAAAGTACTTTTCCAGTCCAATATTGTAACAGTAGGGAAAGTGTTGGATAGTGGAGGTGTAAAAATTACTATTCCCACTCCAGTGAGTACAACAGTAGGGAATGTGTTAGATAGTGGAGGGGCATCATTTACTGTTCCCACTCCAGTCAGTGCAACAGTAGGGAAATTGCTGGATTGCGGAGGGGTAAAAATTACTATTCCCAGTTTAATAATTGTAACAGTAGGGAAAGTGTTGGATAGCGGTGAGGTACAAATGCAAAAATTCCCACTCCAAGGTTTGCAACAGTAGGGAAAGTGTTGGATAGCGGATGGGTAAAAAGCTATATTCCCACTCCAGTGAGTGCAACAGTAGGGAAAATGTTGGATAGTGGTGAGATAAAATTTACTATTTCCACTCCCATCAGTGCAACAGTAGGGAAAGTGTTGGAGGATGGAGGGGTAAAAATTGACTATTCCCATGACAATGAGTGCAACAAGAGGGAAAGTGTTGGATAGCGGAGGGGTAAAAATCACAATTCCCACTCCAAAGATTGCAACTGTAGGGGAAGTGATGGATAGTGGAGGGGTAAAAATTACAATTTCCACTCCAGTGAGTGCAACAGTAGGGAATGTGTTGGATAGTGGAGCGATAAGATGTTCTATTCCCAATCCAATCAGTGCAACTGTAGGGAAAGCGTTGGATAGCGGAGGGGTAAAAATGACTGTTACCACTCCAGTCAGTGCAACAGTAAGGAAATTGTTGGATTGCGGAGGGATAAAAATTACTTTTCCAGTCCAATATTGTAATAGTAGGGTAAGTGTTGGATAGTGGAGGGTTAAAAATCACTATCCCCACTCCAAGGAGTGCAACAGTAGGGAATGTGTTGGATAGTGAAGGGGTAAAAATTACTATTCCCACTCCAGTTAGTGCAACAGTAAGAAAAGTGATGAATGGTTGCAAGATCACATTGACTATTCCCACGCCAATGAGTGCAACAGTAGGGAAAGTGTTGGATAGTGGAGGGGCAAAATATACTGTTCCCACTCCAGTCAGAGCAACAGTAGGGAAAGTGTTGGATAGCGGAGAGGTAAAAATCACAATTCCCACTCAAAGGATTGCAACATTAGCAAAAGTGTTGGATAGCTGAGGGGTGAAAATTACAATTCCCCCTCCAGTGAGTGCAACATTAGGGAAAGTGTTGGATAGTGGTGAGATAAAATGTACTATTCCCACTCCAATCAGTGCAACGGTAGGGAAAGTGTTGGATAGCGGAGGGGTAAAAAATACTGTTCCCACGTCAGTCAGTGCAACAGTATGGAAAATGTTGGATGGCGGAGGAATAAGAATTACTATTCCCGTCCAATAATTGTAACAGTAGTGTTGGTTAGCGGAGGGGGAAAAATCACTATTCCCACTCCAGTGAGTGCAACAGTAGGGAAAGTGTTGGATAGCGGAGAGGTAAAAATCACGATTCCCACTCCAAGGATTGTAACAGTAGGGAAAGTGTTGGATAGCTGACAGGTAAACATTACTATTCCCACTCCAGTGAATGCAAAAGTAGGGAAAGTGTTGGATAGTGGCGTGATAAAATGTACTATTTCCACTCCAATAAGTGCAACAGTAGGGAAAGTGTTGGATAGCGGAGGGGTAAAAATTACTGTTCCAACTCCAGTCAGTGCAACAGTAGGGAATATTTTGAATGGTTGCAGGGTGAAATTGACTATTCCCGCGCCAATAAGTGCAACAGTAGGGAAAGTGTTGAATGGTTGCAGGATAAAATTGACTATTCCCAAGCCAATGAGTGCACCAGTAGGGGAAGTGTTGAATAGCAGAGAGGAAAAAATTGACAATTCCCACGCAAAGGATTGCAACAGTAGGAAAAGTTTTTGATAGTGGAAGAATAAAAATTACTGTTCCCACTCCAGTCATTTCAAAAGTAGGGAAATTGTTGGATTGCGGAGGGATAAAATGTACTATACCCACTCCAATCGGTGCAACTGTAGGGAAAGTGTTGGATAGCGGAGGGGTAAAAATTACTGTTATCACTCCAGTCAGTGCAACAGTAAGGAAATTGTTGGATTGCGGAGGGATAACAATTACATTTCCAATCCAATATTGTACCAGTAGGGAAAGTGTTGGATAGTGGAGGGTTAAAAATCACTATTCCCACTCCAAGGAGTGCAACAGTAGGGAATGTGTTGGATAGTGGAGGGGTAAAAATTTCTATTCCCACTCCGGTTAGTGCAACAGTAGGAAAAATGATGAATGGTTGCAAGATCACATTGACTATTCCCACGCCAATAAGTGCAACAGTAGGGAAAGTGTTGGATAGTAGAGGTGCAAAATGTACGGTTCCCACTCCAGTCAGTGCAACAGTAGGGAAATTGTTGGATTGCGGAGGGGTAAAAATTACTATGCCCAGTTTAATATTTGTAACATTAGGGAAAGTGTTGGGTAGCGGAGGCCAACAAATCACTATTCCTACTCTAAGGAGTGTAACAGTAGGGAAAGTGTTGGATAGTGGATGGGTAAAATTACTATTCCCACTCCAGTGAGTACAATAGTAGGAAAAGTGTTGAACGGTTACAGGAAAAAATTGACTATTCCCACGCCAATTAGTGGGAAAGTGTTGGAGAGCGGAGAGGTAAAAATCACCATTCTCACTCCAAGGATTGCAAGAGTAGGGAAAGTATTTGATAGCGGATGGGTAAAAATTACTATTCCCACTCCAGTAGGTGTAAAAGTAGGTGAAGTGTTGAATAGTGGTGAGATAAAATGTACTATTCGCACTCCGATCAGTGCAACAGTAGGGAAAGTGTTGGATAGTGAAAGGGTAAAATATATTATTCCCAGTTTAATAATTGAAACAGTAGGGAAAGTGTTGGATAGCGGAGGGGTAAAAAATACTGTTCCCATGCCAGTCAGTGCAACAGTAGGGAAAATGTTGGATGGCGGAGGAATAAAAATTACTTTTTCAGTCCAATAATTGTAACAGTAGTGAAAGTGTTGGTTAGCGGAGGGGGAAAGAATCACTATTCCCACTCTAAGGAGTGCAACAGTAGGAAAAGTGTTGGATAGTGGATGGGTAAAATTACTATTCCCACTTCAGTGAGTGCAACAGTAGGGAAAGTGTTGGATAGCGGAGAGGTAAAAATCACGATTCCCACTCCAAGGATTGCAACAGTAGGGAAAGTTTTGGATAGCGGAGGGGTGAAAATTACTATTCCCACGCCAGTGAGTGTAAAAGTAGGGGAAGTGTTGGATAGTGGTGAGATAAAATTTACTATTTCCACTCCAATCTTTATTCTTTATTCTTTATTTCGGTAAAAAACTTTTCACCATAAAAGACATTACAATGATCCATTAAAACAGTTAAAACATAATTATACTTTACAAGTCATGCAGTTCATTCAGGAAATTTCATCACATTATTATATGGTATGGTCACTGGGCGGCCTTAATACATTTTGTCCTCAAAAACCACACTGCACCTAAGTACTTAGCTACTGTGAATACAATATGTTTCGACAGGTCTGTTTTGAGGACTCTAAAAGCGACTAGACAGTCTACAAATCCCAGGTTTCTGCACAAAGGAACGATCCATTTCTTGCGTATCTCACGATATACTGGACAAAAAAAGATTATGTGGAGCTCAGACTCCTCGGCCAGTTTGCAAGCTGGACAAACGCTATTTGCATGTTCGGTCCACTTACTTGTGAATAGTCGGAGTGGGAGAGACCCATGTCTCCATTGTAAGTAGAGTTTCCTAAGCAAGGAGGGATATAAGTTATCTAACATTGGCTCAAAACTGTACATGTCCTTGGTGCATAAGAATGTCTCTGTTAATGACCCATGATTTTGGCAACGGTACAATGCCATTAGTTTACTATCATAGTATACCTTTGCCAGTGTCTTTTTGGGGAAGAGTTGGCAGGTGGATAGGGGGTCAGACCACAGTTTCAAAAGACCCAACCCCTCCAGCCCGGATTTGATAAATTTCAACCATTTAATTTCCCCCGCATTGGGCATTGCAAGCACCTCCTGAAGTCCTTGTCTGTAGCTGATCAGCTCCGGAACTGACCATAACCTACGCCAGTATGCCAAAGGTCTAAAAGCCAGTTCTTCGTCAAGGGGTCGCAGTCCAAGATCCAATCTTAAGGGGACAAGAGGGGTACTAGGAGGAAGGGCTACAATCCTCCGAATAAACCTGTTCTCCTCTTTCATCAGATCCTGAGAGGATACGTGACCCCAAAGCTCAGACCCATACATTGCAGCCCCCCTTGCCTGTGCCCTGTAAATCTGTAAAGGTGGACCAACAGGACGAATAGATGACTTGTTATTGCACAGGAGTTTTATGGTACCACCCGAAAACTGAGTCAATTTGAGGAGTGCTTTCTCTTGATGGGTACCCCAGGACATTCTCTCATTTAAGGTAATTCCCAGGTACTCAAAGGTTGTCACCCTTTCCAGTCTACTTTGTCCAATACTGGGGGTAAAGCGGATCCTTGGGGGGGGATTGAATACCATAAATTTGGTCTTTAGGATGTTAATTTCTAGACCGTTTTCCCCACAAAAACCCACAAAGCCGTCAAGTACTCGCTGGATTCCCATCGTAGACTTTGATAACAATAGAGTGTCATCGGCGAACATAATCGCCGGCACTCTAGTTCCAGCTAACTTGGGGGCATCAGAATCGACCACCCCATTCAGGTGGGCGATAACCCCGTTGACATAGAGGCAAAACAGGGTTGGTGCAAGCACACAACCCTGCCTTACCCCCCTGTCAACGGAGAACCTATTCGATAGAGCACCCTCCTTGCCGCACCTTACCTGTGCATAGTTAGCGGTGAGGAGATGAATAATCATCTCCAACAAGCCCTTAGGTACCCCCAGTTTGGCCAACACCTCCCAGAGTTTTCTGCGAGGGACCAGGTCGAAGGCCGCCCTCAGGTCCGCAAATACAGTATAGAGACTGCCACCCCCCAACTGTACCATTTTCCAATGGATGAGGGCAAGCCGGAAAACCTGATCTATCGTTGAGACCTTCTCCCTGAAGCCTGCTTGGAAAGGACTCAGTATGTCGTATTCCATCGTCCATTCCAACAGACGATCCAACAATAGCCTGGTGAATAGCTTTTGCGAGACGTCTATCAGGCTTATTAGCCTGTAATTGACCGGGAGCAGAGGAGAACCCTTTTTGAAAATAGGGACTATCTCTGCCCCCAGCCAAGTGGGAGGGATGGCCATGCCATTCAGGATTGCATTGAACAGCACCCTAAGATATGGGGCCCAGATTTTGACTTCTTGCTTGTATAGGTCGCCTGGTAGCCTATCGAGGCCTGGCGCCTTTTCAGGCGCCAGCCCCGAGATGGCCTTGATAACTTCCTCCACAGTGAATCCATCCATGGGAGCTACACTTTCAGTAACTTGGTCCATTGTGAGCTCCAGTGGAGTCACCGGATAATCCGGGTTATGTGATCTATACAAGTTTTTGAAATGATCCTCCCAAGCAGTGGGTGCTATATTTGCTTCGACTGCAACTAGAGGTTCAGCTGATCCGTGCTTAACAATTTGCCAGAATTTTCGGCTGTCTCGGATTTCGAGGGCAGCAGTCATTTCTGACCAATTTTCCTCATCCCACTCTATTTTAGCAGTGCGTAAGATGGCCTTATAAGCTAGGCGTTTTTCCCTGATCTTCGCTGGACTATCCCTTGTTTTAAGGGATTCTAATAGGGCTGCCTTTGCTCTCCTACAAGAAGCATTGAACCACGAGGCTCTTTTCTTCCTGGGTTTCTTCATCCTGGCCACCGGGTTCAATACTTCTGCCAGGTTAGAGCATAACTCAGAATGGATAACCCCAAGCCCAGAGAGCTCAGCCGGGGTAGTTTGGGTGGTACTGGATACCTCGGCTTCTTCTAAAGCTAAGTGCGGGGTGAGAGCCTCAACCTTTTCTAACGCAAGGACCACTGCTGTATACACCCTTTGGATGTTAATTGGGTTCTCTAAAAGTTTCAACCATTTGATTCTACGTCTATTACTGTTTAGGACCAGGGGAGCTGGGAGTGGTGGGTTTTCTTCTTCCATACCAATGGACAGTCCCTGGACCACAAGTCTCAGTGAGAGAGCATTGTGGTCGCTATCGTTCCTGGCGACTATCCTGAAGTCCTCCACTTTATCCCAATCCTTTGCCGAAACCATAATGTAATCTATTTGTGACTCGTAGCCTGGTCTGTTGAAGGTATATTTTGGTGGAATATCTCCTTCAGTTCGACCATTACAAGCCCTAAGCGAGTGGCATAGCGTTAGAGAGGTTATTTGGGTGGCGATAGGTGACCAAGCTTTTACAGGTGGGGCCACCAAAGTGGGGATCTCCCAGAGATCGTCCTCTTCACTTGTGACACCCACTAAATGATCTGGAAGAGGCTCATATTGGGTGTTGAAGTCTCCCCCCACTATAAGTGTGGAGCATAGGCTGGCGGAGTCGAGGAAAGATGCTAGGTCCTCGATTGTTCTCGAGGTGCCTGCTATCCCTACTGGTCTTGAATACACGTTGATCAATGCTATACTTTCACCATGGGCCCATTCCAAAACAACGCACTGAAAGTCCGCTGAGTTGGTTTCATGGAGCAATGCCCTGCATCCAAGGTGAGACGCCACCCAGATCAGAAGACCCCCAGATGGTCGTCCCTTCCCTCCCCAGTTTGCCAGAATTTCAAAGGAAGCATATCCTGTATGGCACTGTTTTCCCCTGGCCCATGTTTCTTGGAACAGGCATATGTCGTAGCCTTCTACTAATTCCTCCCACTCAGGGGAGTGTATTTTATTGGCCAGCCCTGCAATGTTCCAAGAAAGTATGGAAAGTGAGCGTGGGGTCACCGTCTTATCAGTATCGCAGGTTGCCAGAGTAAGCCTGCTTACCCTGGGCTGACCTTGGGAATAAGAAATCGTGCCTTCCTTTGCCGTAGAGGTTGATCCTAACATCACCTCGGCAAAGGGATTATCCTTAGTGCTTTTGTCTAATTTAACTTTGTCTATATTAGTATTTCCGGCATTGTATGGCTTAGTAATTGAAGTTGTTAAAGTATTTGTAATGCCTGCAGGGTGGTCAGGGATGAAACCACCTTTGTGCCTATTCTCATCTGAAGTTTTATTACAATCTCCAGATTGGGGATATCGGGAAGAGGAAGCAGGTCGGCCCGGGCGGTAGATAGAGCAACTAGCTGTATCTACTACTGGCAGTGTGTTACTAGACCTGCAAGGGAGTCAGTCTACTTCCTCGAGGCACCCAAATCTATTGTAGACAGGGACTCCTCCCCACCCTCCATGTGCACTTTGCCAGTTATTATTATAGAGCCCACCCTTTCTCTCCGGGATCCAGCTCCAATTCCCTCCTATGTTACAGTGTGGACGTGGGGGGTAAAAATAGGTTAACGGTCTGCATGCAATAGGCGAATTTGGGCTATTGCTATTCCAGGAGTGAATGTAGTTTGCAGTGTTGGGATCCCCAAATGAAACAATTACACAATCGCCGTTAATAGACTTATGCGTGGTCCCTATCCAGGGTACCCGACGCACCATGAGGATATTGCTTCTCAGGTGGTTGGGTATTGGCCTGTTGACGTTGAGCCAGTGCATCACTTTGTTTTTTAAGGACCCATAGTCTTCCTGCTGATGGTGTAACAATTCTGGCACCCCTGTTAACACAGCTACGTAGGGCCTTACATCAGGGGGAAGTTCGACATAACCCCTATAGTGATTTGTGTTAGACTTTACTCTCTGTGTTGTGAGATGGGTGTTATTATACCTAGTAACCCTCTCATTAATCGCCGCTGTTGGCGCCGGAGCGTGAGGAATCACCTGCTGATTTACATCCACCGCCACCCTTTTATCAGTAATGCCTGTAACACCCTTTTGCCGGGGTTTTGGGATGGGTTTAGGTTTCAAGACTTCTGGCAGGGTGACAACGGGGAGTGATGTGGTGATAGTTGGTGATGGTGGTGGGATGTTAGTAATGGGCAGTCGAGAAGTTAATTTGTTATCTGGTATGCTAAGGGTGGCTACATTTAAAATACTTTTTTCAATCTCAAGCAACTGCATTTCTATTCTTATTAATCTAGCCTCAAGGGGATTTAAAAGTTTTTTTAATGTTCCCCACACGATTGACAAGAATTCCGCGTCCTTCCCTTTTATAGTGCAAAGTGGGACCCCACCATTATCGCTTTCTACTGATTTATCTGGGTCGCATTTACCCACCATTTTTACAGGCCTGGATTCTATTTCTAGATTAAGGGGGCACATATTTCTCATTAAAGGGGGTTCAGGGGATGTCTGGGGAGGTGCCTGCGTGGGTAATTGGGCCATAGCTACCTTAGTCTTTTTTCTCGTATAGGCAGAGGTGTGGTTACGTTTTCTTTTGTAATTTGGCACCTTTTGTGGTATATGAAAAAGCTCCCCAGTCATTCCCATGGGATTGATGTTTAATACCTTCTCCGGGGGGGCACCCTCGCGTATTGGATCAGACTCAAACTCCCCGCCTATTGGGCAATTTGGGCTGGCAGGGGTTTCTTGTACGGACTCCACCTTGGGTGTACATGGCATAGTTGCTAATGGCTGGTGGATATCGGCCTGTATCACAATCACTGTGGGAGTTGGGCCAGTTGAACGGTCCGGTGTTTTAGCAAAAGCAATATGCCCTAGGGAGGATTTTTTGGCCATGATAAGTTCCTGGGATAGCCTTCTTGCTGCTTCTAGTTCATTTGAAACCCTGCGCTGCATTTTATTAATTTCTGTATCGATAGCAATGTTGGTCCTGGTGATAAAATCGTCTAGTGTTCCATTTTTCAACTTGCCTTTCGCTGCCCTACTCCTATACTCACGAGTTGACATAGTGCTTGCTCTAGGGTTGGGCTCAAATCCAATGGAGTTAAAGAACACAGTTGGGGCCAAAGAGTATAGTCCAGTCCAGTCTCTGCCGGTCTCGAACGGCCTCAAACGGCCCGCTCTTTGCCCGGTCTTCGCACGCGTCCCGCGAACGCGTCCCGCAGCACGTTGATATTACTGGTCTGGTGGGCGTGTCAACCTGGGGGCGGTGGGCGGGGTGGAGTGGGAAAAGTCCCAGGCGCGGCTCCAGGAACGCCGCTTGCACTCCTGGGACTCGCAGTCCCACCCCATAGCAGCGCCGGTGAAAATTACCCCCAACAGGCAGAGTCAGTTCAGGGAGAAAGATTTTTCAAATGCAAAGGTGAGCCTCCTGTGCACGACTTCGAGCGGCTCCCGCGGAGCGGGGGCCGCGAGTCGTGGTTATAAACACCTGGGGGCGGTGGGCGGGGTGGAGTGGGAAGAGTCCCAGGCGCGGCTCCAGGAACGCCGCTTGCACTCCTGGGACTCGCAGTCCCACCCCGTAGCAGCGCCGGTGAAAATTACCCCCAACAGGCAGAGTCAGTTCAGGGAAAAAGATTTTTCAAATGCAAAGGTGAGCCTCCTGTGCACGACTTCGAGCGGCACCCACTCCAATCAGTGCAACAGTAGGGAAAGTGTTGGATAGAGGACTGGTAAAAATTACTGTTCCCACTCCAGTCAGTGCAACAGTAGGGACATTTTTAAATTGCGGAGGGAATTACTACTCCTAGTCAAATATTTGTAACAGTAGGGAAAGTTTTGGACAGCGGAATTGTAAAAATCACTATTCCCACTCCAAGGAGTGTAACAGTAGGGAAAGTGTTGGATAGCTGAGGGGTAAAAATTACTGTTCCCACTCCAGTCTGCTGACCTGGTTCTCTGGCTCTAGAGCAGATCTGCTGACCTGGTTCTCTGGCTCTAGAGCAGCTCTGCTGACCTGGTTCTCTGGCTCTAAAGCAGCTCTGCTGACCTGGTTCTCTCCCTCTAAAGGGCTCTGCTGACCTGGTTCTCTGGTTCTAAAGCAGTTCTGCTGACCTGGTTCTCTGCCTCTAGAGTAGCTCTGCTGACCTGGATCTATGCCTCTCAGCAGCTCTGCTGACGTTGTTCTCTACCTCTAGAGCAGGTCTGCTGACCTGGTTCTCTGGCTCTATAGCAGTTCTGCTGAGCTGGTTCTCTCCCTCTAAAGCAGCTCTGCTGACCTGGTTTCTCTGGCTCTACAGCAGCTCTCCTGACCTGGTTATCGGCCTCTAGAGCAGCTCTGCTGACCTGGACCTCTGGCTCTAGAGCAGCTCTGCTTACCTGGGTCTCTGGTTCTAGAGCAGCTGTGCTGACCTGCTTCTTAGGCTCTAGAGCAGCTCTGCTGACCTGGTTCTCTGGCTCTACAACGGCTCTGCTGACCTGGCTTCTCTGGCTCTAAAGCAGCTCTGCTGACCTGGTTCTCTGAGCTCACGATGTACGGACCCGACTTCGCGAAAAGATATTTAAAAATATTATACGTTTATTATAAGTACAAATATATTATTTTTATGATTATCCTAGATAATCTCTTGCCCTAATATGTATATTAAAGACACATACATATAATTTTGGCACATACATTTTTTTTTGCAGGAGTCGCGCACCCAGCGTGCCCCAGCACGTATATGGTGTCACGCTGGACATACCACCGCGCAAGCGTCTCGTACCGTAATGCGCATGTATCGCAAATGCACGGGAGCAGGAGTCGCGGACTGGTCGCATACCAATCACACACATCACGTAATATTAAATGTATATGATGTAACTGAAAAACACGCAGCCGTCGCACACCATACGTGGATCCTTAATGACTTTTTTGAAATGGTGGCTAGAATCCGTGCACCCACCGTGATGTATACGCTTTGAGTGCGTGACCCTGAAAAGAATTTGGAAAAAAAAATGTTAAAATGAAAATAATATAAATATATTAAAATAAAAAATGAAAACAGAAAAAAATCATCAACATTTCAGTTTGAATTAAAAAAACTTTTTTTTTGCAATTTTCAGAAAAATATATAATGTTATTTAATAAATAAAATACTTGTAAATAAACAGTTAAAAAACTGTAGAAAATCAGTACAAAAAATAGATATAACTACTATCGCACTTAAAAATTAGCATTTAAAAAACCTTTCAAATTCACTGAAAAAAACCAGGTTTTAGAGACGTTATAGTTATAAATTGGCATTTAAAAAACCTTAGAAATTCACAGAAAAACCATAGCGTTCAGGGGTGTTATAGTTAGCTGGCCATTTCACTCGTAGAAAACCCATAGAAATTCCTCTGTTATAGTTAGTTCTGCTAACTATAACTTGCGCACCCGCAATGCACTGCTGATGATGTCACATATTGCATTATTCATGACATCACTGTCAGTGACATCACTGATGACATCACTGGATGACATCATCCAGTGAATGTGGTTTAGTTTGACATTTAGATATGTATTATATATATATATCAATCTGTATTGACGATTGAGTGGATATGTACCTGTCTGGATGGAGGATGTAGTAGCTGTCTGACTGTTTAAGTGAGTAATTAAAAGTGTATCACTTAATACATGGATTAGTAACTAAACTATGTGAATGTGTGCATCCCTGTATCTGTTGTTGTATAACATGCTGCATCAGTTGGTCACTAACTACATGAGTGTGCATATTAGTTATTGATTAGTTGGGTGAGTATTTGTATGGGACACTGAGGGGCATATTACCTAGCAATAGCGATATTTATCGCTGAGCAGGGGTAGCGGGAATAATTTTCTCGCCGCGCTACGACAATTTGTATCGCTGAGATACCTTGCTATCCACAAGGTTTATCTCAGAAACGATAAAAATCATTCGAAATGCGTGAATATCGCTGGAAATACAGCGATATTCACACATTATCATGACAATGCTCTTAGCCATGTTATCCACCTCCCATTGGATAACATGGCTAAGAACTGCTCTGGGCAGGTGTTAGCTTTTGGAGATATTCGCGCTTAACGCGAATATTTCCAAAACTACGCCTTTGTAGGTAATAGGAGATAGCGATGTTAGCGACTGTTTTCAGTCGCTAACATCTTGGCACGCCCACTTTGCATGTCATTAGCGATAATTATCGCTGACATGCAAAGTGGCCCCCTAAATGCCCGCTATCGCCTATTAGCTGTCGCTAACTGGTGTTAGCGACAGCTTGGTAATAGGGCGATCAAATTATCGCCGCTCTAGCGGAAAAAAGTCCTGCTAAAGCAGCGATAAGGGCCCTTGGTAATATGCCCCTGAGTTTGTGTGTGGTTGGATGGGGTGTGTGTAACTCTATGCATAGATGTGTGAATGGTTGATTGACTAGGTGTATAGGTTTAAGAGTGCATGTGGAAACAGTTGTTTGGGTGACTGAGTGTCTTTATTTGTGTTTTGGCTTGCCTGCCAAGATACAGCGCCAGGATCTGCACTAGGAGCAGGAGTCAGCCTACCAGAACCAGCATCCAAACTTACATTCACACATTTATCCCTTATCCACGCTTGAAATATCTGGGTATTGGGAATCTATCCTCGAAAAAGCTCAAAAGGGACTAAACCTGTGGTTGAGTGAGGTGAGAGGCGGTAAATCCTTAAACGCTCAGCGACCTCAGACTTCCAATCCTTGTTACGGGTTTTGGACAATTGCATGGATTCTTTTAAAACGTAGTTAAACCTCTCCACCATCCTGTTATTTTCGGGATGATAGAGAGAGCACCACTTGTGCCTGATTCCCCTTTCTGCTTAGTAGTCTTTCATCTCCCTCAAAACTAATTGGACCCCGTTGTCAGTTAGAAGGCAGTCCGGGAGTACCTCTCGGGAGAAGACTTCATCAAGAAACTTGGTGACGTCTTTAGTCTCAATGCTGGGAGTAATCTTGATCTCCGGCCACCTGGAAAACATGTCTATTAACACCAGGACATAGGAATGGCCGGAGATGCTAGTAATGGGACCAAGAAGATCCAAAGCTACTTCCCGCCAGCAACCAACCGGGGTCCCACGCACAACCATGGGTTGTACTCTAGTGTTATAGACCTTGTCAGAGGCAATATACTCTGGGCAATCACTTATCATACGCTCAACCATGAGATCAATTCTGGGCCACCAGAAATACCTTGGTGAGCTTGTTGCACAATTATTTTGCCTAAATGGAAGGGGTGGAACAAGCCTGGTACCTCTCCAAAGCAAGCCAGCGGAGACAGATTACCCATGACACACATTCCAATACTTTTGCATGTTCTCATTCAGGGTCTTTACCCCCCAACCTTCAATCACCAACTTGCACACTTCCAAAATCGTAGGGTCACTCTCCATGAAAGTCTTCCACTCTCTTTCACTCAAGACACAAGCCATGACCTCACACACCATATAATTGTCATCCTCCCAGGAATCTCCAGGGACTTCAATGGTTTGATTGGGTTTGTTCAAGACAAGGTGGGAGAGGCAATCTGAAACCTTACCCGGTGCCCCAGGTATGTGGTGTACAATTAAATCATAGTCTTGGAGTGTCACAATCTACCTTGCTATCCTTGAGGATACAGCATCAAGACTCTTTTTAGTGAATAGGTATTTCAAGGGTTTGTGGTCAGAGTGCACAGCCATAGAACTTCCCCAGAGAAATTTCTTTAGTTTCCTAATTGCCCAAAAGATGCAAAGAGTCTCTTTCTCTATGACAGAGTATTGCATTTTGGATCCCACCAGAGCTCATGACAAGAATATGCTAGTGATCTTGTGCCCATCCTTCACCTGTTTAAGAACAGCACAGAGACCTTTTAAGCTGGCATCGGTGATGAGAATGGAATGTGCAGAAGTGTCAAAACTCTGGAGAAAGGGCACCTTACATAAAGCTGCTTTTATAACATCAAATTCTGTTTAGCACTGTTGTGACTAGAAAATCTCACACCTTTTTTAGGGAGAGCCCTTAGGGTGAAAGTATGGGAAGCAAATTGCAGGACAAATGTATTGTAATATTCAGCCATGCCGAGAAAGGTGACTAACTCGTCCCTGGACTGAGGCACTGGAAGGTTCTCTATGGTCTTTAGTAAGTGGTTGTTAGGCTGACACCCTCCATGGACAACTTATGCCCCAAATAGTCAATCTCGGTGAGGTTAAATTTACATTTGTTTTCACATAAAGTCAAGCCAAGCATTTTGAATAGTTCTAGGACTGCCTTGAGTCTCTCATCAAGTGACTTCTGTGAAGAACCATGTATCAGTACATCGTCCTGGTAAATCTTAACTCGTGGTAACCGATGCAGGGCGTCTTCCATAGCTCTCTGGAAGACAGAGGCTGCAGAATTCAGTCCGAAAGGAAGCCTAGTTAACTTATATCTACCAAACGGTGTAATAAACCCTGTGAGGTCCATGGAGTCAGGGTCAATCTTCATCTGATGATTTGCGGCTTTGAGGTCTAATGTGGAGAAGACTTCAGCCCCACCTAATTGTGTAAGCATCCCTGCAATATTGGTAAGAGGGTACTTGTCGGCTGTAACCGCACGATTGAGCGCACGCATGTCCACACATAGCCTCACCTCACCTGAGGCTTTGCAAGCGAGCACCTTGGTTTCGACAATGATTCCTTCTTTTAGCAACTTCTGTAGTTCTTTCTGCATGGACTCCTTCAGGGTTAACGGTACACTAGGCACTTTGTATTAGACAGGGACAGCATCTGGCTTCAGGATAATTTTATGTGTATAGTCAGACAAACACCCCAACTTTTCACTGAAGACTTGCACAAACTCAGTGCAAGTTCATCCACTTGATCAACCTTGGCAGCCTCGGGTGAACCAGCAGAATTGGGATGTGATGATAGTAAATCCTCCTTCAAGACTGCACATGGATCCCCACCAGTAACTAGCATAATGCTGAGATCAGCTTGTTGAATCCAACTTATTATACTGTCACCCTTTGAGGAGTTGTAGATATTCCCCAGCAGTTAGTTTCTGCTTGTACTCCTTGTCGCCCTCAAAGTAGCCGAACAACATGATGGGTTGGCCACCATATGCAAGAGGCTTAATGTCAGGCTTGAACACTTTCACTTTGCCCAAAATAGATGAGTTATGAAAACACTTAGGAACGAAAGTAATTTTGGCTTCGGAGTCAAAGAGTATCTTGACTGGATGATTGTTTATTAGAACACTGTCAATTGGATTTTTGCACTTGTTCTGACAGATTTGAATCGAGACTTCACCACAATGTAGATCGTCAGGATCAGAGTCCGATTCATCTCGAACCCAAACTTCCTTCACTCACTTGTTTTTTTTTAAATTTCAACACTCTGCAGGCTTTTGCTATGTGACCAACATTCCAACAGTTAAGACAATTTGAATTTAGAGCCACACAGCACCAGCAGGAACTGACCAGTGGGAGTTCTGATTACACTCAAACACGATGAAGGCTCTAGAATGTACAAACCTATTCTGAATGTGGTACACCGAAGATGATGACACACAGGTCATTACATCGTGTCTTTAGGGACAAAGTATTAAATTGACAAACTAAACAAAATAATGTATTTGAAAAAAGGGGGTGAACATACTTTTGTTGGGGTAAACATAGTTTTTTAAGGTCAAACCAAACAGTGAGCATATTCTTATTCAAGAGGGGAAAGGTTGTCAAAAATACACAACAATGATAACATTGCAATCGCAAGGCACTGCATTTTTGGGGGGCATATAAATGCAGTCCACAAGTCCAACAGTGTTTTGTCCTCATAAAAAATGTTCCACATATAAACCCATACATACCAAAGTGTACATACCCACCAACATTAACAACATCAAAAAAATAAATGTGAAGAGTTACCTAGGCCCAAGGATATTCAAAACTGTGTGACTTTGTGACAAGAATAAGGAAAAGGACAGCTCATGCTTAATCAACAGATGACCACGAGAAGAAGTCTCTATGTCCAATTGACCCTCGAAAGATATTAAACTAAGTGAATCCACAAATAAGAAAAGAGAAAAGACCAGATAATCCAAACTGTGCTCTGAAAGAATCCATGCGAGACCAGTGCACTAAATTCAAAGAAAATAAATTAGGAATACTGGCAGAAGCACCTAGAGAAATTTAGAAATGTTAAAATCACCACTAGTTTATCAGAGTGCAAACGAAAATCTATTGTGTTAAAGTGCAAGCGATAAATACACATTGCTATAATTGCAACATAGTCCCAGAGTTTCTTAACTTAGTTTCTCTGTTATTCCTCAATTGAATACATAATGGAATGGTTCCAAATTGAGGTCTGTAGGGACAAGTAAATCATTGAATACTTAAACAATAGAATCTGGTGGTCTAAGCTAAAAGTCAAGGTACAATCACTGATTTAGTAGCCCCCAATCTGTGTATGCCACTAATCAACCCCTCACTCATTTTGTCAGTCCAATACATAGGAAAGTGACTGTTATGAACCAAGTTGGATTTCCATCAACTGCCCTTTCGTGGCCAGTGTCATCATCTGGATCTCCTTCTTTCCTACAACAGCACCTCTCAGTAAAAAAGGGAGAATTTGTTGATCGGATATCATACTAGTCACTGACAACTCTTAGAAAGAATCACATGAGACCCAGTGACCTGCTTTGTCCATAGTTTGTAAAGTGTAAACCTGGAATCTACAATAGGACAGATTATGGAAAGTGTTAGTGCAGTGCAGTAAATGTGAAGGTTTAAAAAGGATATGGAAGAAACAACCTATTTTATTTTAATATCACTTCCAAACCTATTAAAAAAGTGCAGGAGCGGCTTGTACCAAATACGTCGCTGATCTAATTGGTCTACTAGTTTCAGCCAACATGGGTCAATAGCCCAGGCTTTCTTCAGGACCCAATCTTTTCAAGCTACTGCATTCATGACACGAAATTTTTGTGCAAAATATAATTATCTAATTAATACCTCCATACAGGAAGGGTGATCTTCACACCTGTAAAGAATGGTGACATAAACAAAAGAGTTTTGCAGCAAGTAAATCATTGACCATCAGATACAGCGCCACTATTTGAGGTGCTCATTTATGATAGCAGTTAAACCATGAACCAAATACTTACAGCGTATGTTACCCAATGTATTAAGTGCTCTGGAATCAATTCGACATTCTTTCTAATTCCATTTCTCTTCTTGAGATTGCAGCTAAAATACAAATGAAAATCCACCTTATACAGGGATGTAGATAAAGTACAGAAAAGAACCTATGTGTTATTCTTAAACCCTTGAGAGCACGCAGGTGCGTGATTTACAGTCTCTCATCTGATGGATGTTTTTAAGTTGACAGCGACGCCAGTGGGGTTCACA
This sequence comes from Lissotriton helveticus, assembly GCF_964261635.1. NCBI lineage: Eukaryota > Metazoa > Chordata > Amphibia > Caudata > Salamandridae > Lissotriton > Lissotriton helveticus. Next base: position 1,137,765,906 of record NC_136069.1, read on the forward strand.
ATAATAAAAGAATTCAACTTTTGCGAATATTTGGCCTTACAATAAGAAAAGAAATCAGTATTTGAAGTTAGGTTGTTTAGCCAATTAATAGTCAGTCCGCCCAATGTATATGCATGTCAGGAAAACTAAAAAGATGCAGGATTACAGCTGGTAAACTGAAATTTCAGAATGGGTTCAGTCTCAGTAGAATCAGATATGAAATAATGACAGCCACAGCAATACAAAAACTGAGAAATAAAATAAGTGTCCCTTAAAGAAACTCCGATTCTCTCTCCTAAACATGAATAATTTCTAAAGTCATCTAATCAAGGCTCGAAGTTTAGAATAAGAATGATTCATAGAATAGGGTCTCAAGGAAATTCGGAAGTGCGTCCAGGTGTCTGCATAGTTAATCTCCAGTAGAAGTCTTCTAGAATTGTAATAAGTGTATAGGATCAAGCTTCACACCTGCAAGAATAAAGGAAGCAGAGAAGTCCGTACCCCTCAAAGTCTAAGGGAATCTGCTCTAGCTTCTGACAGTGTGAACACTAATTAAAACCAACAGCAATCATATCTCTCCCCCCCACCAGGAACCAATCATTTCACTTCTCATGGTATGCATCTGCAAAATCACTTGAATTTTCCATCTTACAGAACTTGCACAGTTACTGCAACCATGAGCATTCCCGGTTTTTGATACACATTGAATCGGAGGCTTCATCTGCTCATTAGTTTGTCACGTTTCTTGCCAAGGTTTCTCTTCTCAGGCTTAACTATAAGTAAAATAAAACACACAATACTCAATTTCTCTAGCAAATGAAACCTTGAGATTGCACCAGCAAAAGAAAGAACACACTGACCAAACAAAAATAATTTCAGAATTAAGGCCTTTAGTCAGGCTAACTTTAATTTAACATCTAGAAGTGAACTCCAAATACATGGTTATACTTGTGAACATGTAACTCAAGAACAAATGCAAAACTGAGTAAAAGCATAAATTATTTTACTTTCAAATAGGACTTTCAAAATATATCAAATGTGACTTAATGTGTAAATGCAAACGTGAATACAACATACATGTCTTCATGCTCAACCAAACATTAGCTCATGAAAATTTAAACCCAAGAGTAGAAAGAAGCACCCTTTATCTTAATGAATGGGTACACAAATGATTGTCTTGCAACAACCTTTCCTTAAAAATTACTCATCAATATTTAAACTAACTCCAGCGTTCAATATACATTATTTTTAAATGTATATTATTACTAAGAATGTATCATTTAAAGAATATAAGTCAGTATGACGATTGCCAAATTTCTCGAAACCAGAATTGCGACAGCACTCACTTCTGTTTGCCCTTTAAAACTGCTATATGAACTAACTTTCTGTTGAACTGAACCAACTCGAATCCGTTCAAATATGGAGTTCCAGCAGAATTATTTAAACTAGACTCCGAAAATTAAAAAGATATATATTCCGGCTTGATAACCAACACAATGTTATCTCTGGCATGTTTGTTCACTGCGTGCACCCCAAACGGCATTTATTTAACCTTGATTTCTGTAATCATGAGAGCGCGTGATCCTTAGTGTTAAAAAAAACTAGTATGCTGACTTCGCCCTAAAGTATCAAACAGCGGTCACCATTTTCTCCCACAAGATCAAGCTCAAATTATTAAATGCAAATTATTTGAAAAGGTGAAGGGAATGATCAAACAATGTAAACAATTATATGGCTTTGGTGGCATGATTTTTTGCTTGTTCACATAAATATTGCTCAATCTCAAGCACTGATTACATACTTAATACAATGGTAAACTAAAGTGCTAACTACAACCAGGGTATCCCTCTACATGCACCATTATTTCTCCTGATCATGTTACAAATCCTAGATCTGAATGCCTTCTCATGAAGAGAGTGCATTAAACTAAATTTTTCTTGAATTTATAGTGCTTTCTTGTGAATAGTAAGTACTCCCTAAATTCTCAATTAGTACCTTATGTTCAATGCATCTGCCTATATTGATGGAGCAAGTACCACAACTATCAGCAATTTCCCATGCAAAACTAAAGTAGAAACACCTAACTGTAAGCTCAACTGCATTCCAAGTCATATCTATGTAATGGAGTTTATTTTGAAAACAGTCAACCCAACCAAATGTCAGACTTTCTTGGAAGTCTTCAATAGTGACCTTCTTTCCTCGTTTACACCTCTGAATTCTTCTAATTCTCCAGGAAATCACTTATAACCACATGTGCTCAACCTGTTCAAAATGAGGTCAACCATAGGAGATATTGCAATAAGTAGAGAAATTCCTCTTCCCTATTGAAATCCAATTCAAATGCCTTCAGCTTATAAATCCAGAAACTCTCTCTCTCTCACAGTCTTTGTGGGCAATCACCTCCCCTTCTATGTCATTTGACAGTTTCAAAAGCTAAAAAACATATTTCATCAAGTTTTTTTCCACATTTGGAGTCCTTAAGATGTTTGACCTTAAATGTTCTTGCCGTCTTTTAATATAAATTCCTTTTGTTCTGTTTGTTTAGGTAAAACATTGTCCCAGAAGAAGACACTCTACTGTAGTAAAAAGCATGTCGGTCAGCATATTTTTAAAAATAAGAATAAAAGATTTGAATGAAAATCTCCTCGTTCACAATCACTTCATCTTCAGACCTCACACCAAGTCTGCTTTGAATGAAATATTTTGCAGTGGCAAAGGGTAAGGACCCACCCACTTTTGAGGTCTTGTTTGTTTAAATGCAAGAGCCTCAGTGTTCCCCTTCCAGTTAGCAGTTGTCGTGGGTACCTGATCAGGGTGCAGGTGAATGGATCAGAAACGATTTAACATAACAGAACACCACCACCTCAATTAGTCACCACTCCACACACAGCAATATTAAACTCTAAGAAGAAGCAATGCTAGATCATTGAATGGGCACCTGGAACAAACAATACAGCCACAGAAACAACTGTGGCAGAAGCTAAAATAACACTGAAGGAATATGTCTGTATAATAAGTCAAGAGAGGAAGGAAAATAGAGGGATTCCACTAACAAACCATTCACATGCTCCAAAAGGTTAGTCTGGAACCCACAAATTATTGTTTTAGGATCCTCTTACCAGATAATGGCTTCATTAAATGAGATATCTTGGTATGAAAAGAGAGGGGTTCTTTACATGTATTTGGAGTGGGATTGAAGACTATATTTTCCAGCAATGACTAAAACATAACAAAATATTTTAGATTACTGTTGCTAGATATATTTCTACTGTAAAAATGTACTTACATTATAAACCTGTGACATTTGATTGGAATTGGCTATCAAAATCCAATATTCGGCATGTAGATAATCTTTCCTGAAGTGACCAGTTTTGAAGTTACTTTCCTATTATATATTACCTTTATATCAGTTTAGAATTTGGGATATATTCTGCCCAGGCTCAGGTGAGAGGCATACACATTTCTGTCTTGAATTTAATTACACCTGATGCATGCCCTTTTGGCCCCTAGAGAATCTGCCTGAAGCAGCTAATTCCTGACTACCCATCAGCTTTCGGAAAGAGTAGTCTCGAGCCTATCTTGGATTTTGCTCCAGCCCTCTTCTTCAGAACTGCTACTCCAAGTTTTCTGTTATAGTGTTCCCAGAAGGATTTGAGCACATCTTCTGAGAAGAGGGTTGATGAGTGAAAAGAGTCACAACCCTGCTGAAGATTCCTGTCCTACCTGGAAGGAACTTGTCTTGAACACTGAATATTGAGGGGACTAAGAGTCTAAACTCAGATGGAGCTACTGAGAGAGAATGTTAAATGAAGTTGAGGTCAGTAAAACTAGCCGCTCAGATTTCAACAATCGTTCTGGCTGTGAATTTCACAGTCACCACAGTTGAAAAAGGTAAGAATTTACACAGCAATTGTTTGATTCCATAAGCTTCAATCTGCTTGCATTGGACATGGATCACAGCTCAACAATACACCCCTAAGTGATTCAACCTACTTTGAACATCACTTCATTGAAGACTCAATGCATATGAGCCATTTAGGTTAGTAAAATGACTAAGAGATATTGCTTCTTTGCTCTTTTCACATTGCTCCATTTTCCTTGGTTTGTGATTTGTCTTGTTTTTTAAGAGTTTATCATTGTTGTTAATCTTCTTTTTGGCCTTTAAGTTCTTTATTTTTTAACTGCATTGTGGTTTGGCCAGTTATTGCACACATAAATCACTACAATCTACGATTGTTTGAGAGAAATCCAGTGAACTCTGAAGGATCAGTGTATTGGGTCTTATAAGAGCCCAGTCTGCGCTCACATTAAGACATCTCCTTTCAATTGTTGAACACTCTGACTCCCTGTGGCCCTGTTCGAAGATGCAGTATCTCTGAGGAGGGAACACTATTCTAAATAATCCTGCATCTATTGAGGTAATGCCAATAAATATATACATTAATTATCTACCCTCCTGATCTTTGTTTAATGTTTCATGAAGTCTTATGTTATTTTGTATGCTAGTATTTAAACATTTCAATTTTTTAACTTCCTTTCATTAAGATTAAACAAGTTCTAGTAATATATTCACTGTTTGAAAAATTATGACATATGCGTGGGTGTGAGTGAGACAGAGGTTGAAAGAGAGACAGACAGAGAGAGACAAACAGAGGGAGAGATAGCGAGAGAAGGAGAAAGTGAGAGACAGTGAGGAAGAGACCGTGGGTGATCGAGAGAGAAAAAGAATGAAGGAAAAAAGAAGACAAGACCGGAGATCAAAGAGGAAGTCTGACTGCTTAAAATATTAGGAAAAATAAACACTTGTTTTGACAGTGAGTATAACCTGCAACAAATAATATAATATACTATGTAAAAAAGTTTGGTCAATCGGAAATATTCTAATATTTTACAAGTTGTTAAACAACTTCTAAGAAAATTTTTCCAGCAGCCACTTCAGTTGCTTGTAGCTAATTGGTCCTGCATCTACTTAAATAGCTCAATGTAATTCCAAAGTAGCCAACACGTATCAGTATCCAAACGCTGTCCCTTTAATTATATGAGAGTCAATAGCATGAGACCATAGGCAAAATCATTACTTTGCACACGCCCATGCCGCAAGAAAGAAAAACGCCCATCATTAAATCCTGCACAACAATTTCAGTCATACTTCTAGGGAACATATTGTTCTTGTGCAATAGAGGGTTTTCTCACATATACAACACTGAGCTTGAAAATGCTGGCCAATGAAGTACTGTATGTGGTGCAAAGAGGTAGCCGGGTATTGTTTTTGTCTCCTTTAGAGAACGAAAAATGTTCGATTTATCCTGACGTTCTTCGACTTATCAGAGACTTGTGTCGCAGCAACCATGGAGCTCACATTCATCGTCTTTTGGACTATTGTGTTAGTAAAAGATGTAAAAGGGATTGCATTTCCTCTATCAGGTAAGTGTTCTATTCTTATTTTGCATCTTGGTGAAAAGGTTTTATTCAGAAGACCATTTTTTAGGCGAAGGTGTCTGTCTCTTGTTGTGAAGAAAAAGATAAGGGCCCACTTCCTCTTCTCGGTCAATGTAAAATTCACAAGAAACATTAGTACCTGGAAAAATGTCTTCTTCTCATGAGCCCCGCTCATCGTGGGCTCCAGTAAGCCCATCAACAAATTACATGATAGAGTTTCTATCACTTACTCTTCAATAGGTAGTGTACTGTCAACACACAATGCACTGCTTTACCCCCAAAGGACAGCCTGGCAGAAAGGACTGGATTGATAGGGATCCTTGGGCACTTCAGAGAGCTGCTTCAAAGTCACCCCCTACAGTAAAGGCACTTTTTTGTATAAGTATTGTGTCTCTGACCACTCAAAATCAGACACTTCTAGATCTTGAACTGAACCTCATCAGAGGGACTGCTGTGCTGCTTAAAGGACTAAATTGGAACAGTGAATATATATTCACTAAAAAAAAACAAGATTACAGGGATGTTATAGTTAGGCTCGGATTACACATATCCAAACCAAAGAAATACAGTTCATGAAAAACTGCATTCACAATAATGTCCCCCTGAGGCAACAACATGAGAATAAGTCTGTCTTCCTTCGCTCTAACTCCAGGAAGTTTCCCGTGGGCATTGAGCGGTTTACACGCACACACCACCCGAGGTTAATTGTTGAGTTGGTCACAGTATAAAGACTGTCTCACCCACTCTTCAAATTGTGGATGTGTTAAGAAGGACACCGACAGAATTCTGAAATATGGAAGACCACTAGACAATGGTGGCACGACGATCCATTAGATCCCAAACTTTTAAATCCTAGCACTGCCTTTTCTAAAATAACCTTTTTATCTTTCCGACACAAGGAAAATCTTCCTACATTACCCATGGGACACTTAAGGACTCTGTGTTAAGGTATCGTATTAAGCTACTCGCAAGCACAATAAGCAATTCAAATTTTAATAGACATTAGGATAATTATTTACACAAAAATATCTTTATTGCATTTTCTGGCTGAAAAATCCTTTCCCCTTATAAAGAATGTGTTTATCACAGCATTACGGTAGGCAATACAACTACTGTCTCTAAATAGAGAAGTAAACTTAATATATCAAGTTTAAATAATGCTTTTGTGACACATTACAGAACAATTACTGTGTATTACACAGTTCACTAGATCTCTCGGACCTGCATTTAAAAAAAAAAATAAAAGGGTTGAGAGGAACCTCAGAATACAATGTCACCGGTTTACGATAGCGGCTTCAGGTTTTCATGTTGCTTTTTTTCCCATGTCTAAGAAACCATTCTCTCAACCAGAGATGAGTTTTTTTTACTTTACAAAGGATGGACCCACATTTCTTTGATCAAAGGCATCAAATTTCCTCTTCTTTTTTCGAAGTCATTAAACCACCCCTTCTTACGAAAATACCTTTATAACAAGTTGTAGAGAGAACTACATTTTCCACATCAACATGTCCCTAGCGAGAAGGAGGACGTCATCACTGTAATATGCAAGAAGTGGACATACACAATATAAGATTCTCTAGCAAGAATAAGGACAACATACACAATATAAGATTCTCTTGCAAGAATAAGGATGACATCACTACAATATCCAAGAAGTGGACATACACAAAATAAGATTTTAGCTACTAACTTGATCTGAATGAATCTTTTTCTAACAAAGAAAAAAGGTTATTCAGACAGAATATTGAGTTGGAAATGTCGATTTACACAAATATCGAGTTGGAAATATCGTGACACAGAAATATCGACGGGGTACAAAAGGGGGTGGTGATGGACGGAGCATCTGGACCAATCAAACACTCACACCCAGTCAACAGATATGAGTCTGATTCATCACCGTTCTTTAGCCCACTCTGCCACCCCAGTTCAGAGATAGCCATATGCAAATCAGTCTCACCCTGTGCCTCATGGGAACAGTCCAGCCCGAACTGCCAAGCCATGCCTTCCCAGGACCGGAATCAAGCTTCCTAGGACCGGTTTCTGGCATTCCAGCCGTCTTCAGCCAGGCTTGCTTGAATCCAGTGGCAAAGTGAGAAAGGGACACACGTCTGAGCATACCCTGCCAACTTCTGGCGAACAAAGCGGTACAAAAGGGGGTGGTGATGGACAGAGCATCTGAACCAATCAAACACTCACACCCAGTCAACAGATGTGGGTTTGATCCATCACCGTTCTGTAGCCCACTCTGCCACCCCAGTTCAGACATGGCCATATGCAAATCAGTCTGACCCTGTGCCTCATGGGAGCAGTCCAGCCCGAACTGCCAAGCCATGCCTTCCCTGGATGGGAATAAAGCTTCCTAGGACCAGTTTCTGGCATTCCAGCCGTCTTCAGCCAGGCTTGCTTGAATCCAGTGGCAAAGTGAGCAAGGGAGTCACGTCTGAGCATACCCAGCCAACTTATGGCGAACAAATCGGTACAAAAGGGGGTGGTGATGGATGGAGCATCTGAACCAATCAAACACTCACACCCAGTTAACAGATCTGGGATTGATCCATCACCGTTCTTTAACCCACTCTGCCACCCCAGTTCAGATATGGCCATATGCAAATCAGTCTGACCGTGTGCCTCATGGGAACAGTCCAACCCGAACTGCCAAGCCATGCCATCCCTGGACTGGAATCAAGCTTCCTAGGACCGGTTTCTTGCATTCCAGCCGTTTTCAGCCAGGCTTGCTTGAATCCAGTGGCAAAGTGAGCAAGGGACTCACGTCTGAGCATACCCTGCCAACTTATGGCGAACAAATCGGTACAAAAGGGGGTGGTGATGGGCGGAGCATCTGAACCAATCAAACACTCACACCCAGTCAGCAGATCTGGGTTTGATCCATCACCGTTCTTTAGCCCACTCTGCCACCCCAGTTAAGACATGGCCATATGCAAATCAGTCTGACCCTGTGCCTCATGGGAACAGTCCAGGCAGAACTGCCAAGCCATGCCTTCCCTGGACCAGAATCAAGCTTCCTAGGACTGGTTTCTGGCATTCCAGCCATCTTCAGCATTGCTTGCTTGAATCCAGTGGCAAAGTGAGCAAGGGACTCACGTCTGAGCATACCCTGCCAACTTATGGCAAACAAAGCGGTACAAAAGGGGTTGGTGATGGACGGAGCATCTGAACCAATCAAACACTCCCACCCAGTCAACAGATCTGGGTTTGATCCATCACCGTTCTTTAACCCACTCTGCCACCCCAGTTCAGACATGGCCATATGCAAATCAGTTTCACCCTGTGCCTCATGGGAACAGTCCAGCCCGAACTGCCAAGCCATACCTTCCCTGGACCGGAATCAAGCTTCCTAGGACCGGTTTCTGGCATTCCAGCTGTCTTCAGCCAGGCTTGCTTGAATCCAGTGGCAAAGTGAGCAAGGGACTCACGTCTGAGCATACCCTGCCAACTTATGGCGAGCAAAGCGGTGCAAAAGGGGGTGGTGATGGACGGAGCATCTGAACCAATCAAACACTCACACCCAGTCAACAGATCTGGGTTTGATCCATCACCGTTCTTTAACCCACTCTGCCACCCAGTTCAGAAATGGCCATTTGCAAATCTGTTTTACCCTGTGCCTCATGTGAACAGTCCAGCCCGAACTGCCAAGCCATACCTTCCCTGGACCGGAATCAAGCTTCCTAGGACCGGTTTCTGGCATTCCAGCTGTCTTCAGCCAGGCTTGCTTGAATCCAGTGGCAAAGTGAGCAAAGGACTCACGTCTGAGCATACCCTGCCAACTTATGGCGAACAAAGCGGTACAAAAGGGGGTGGTGATGGACGGAGCATCTGAACCAATCAAACACTCACACCCAGTCAACAGATCTGGGTTTGATCCATCACCGTTCTTTAGCCCACTCTGCCACCCCAAGACATGGCCATATGCAAATCAGTCTGACCCTGTGCCTCATGGGAACAGTCCAGCCCGAACTGCCAAGCCATGCCTTCCCTGGACGGGAATCAAGCCTACTAGGACCGGTTTCTGGCTTTCCAGCTGTCTTCAGCCAGGCTTGCTTGAATCCAGTGGCAAACTGAGCAAGGGACTCACATCTGAGCATACCCTGCCAACTTATGGCGAACAAAGCGGTACAAAAGGGGGTGGTGATGGACGGAGCATCTGAACCATTCAAACACTCACACCCAGTCAACAGATCTGGGTTTGATCCATCACCGTTCTTTAGCCCACTCTGCCACCCCAGTTCAGACATGGCCATATGCAAATCAGTCTGACCCTGTGCCTCATGGGAACAGTCCAGCCGGAACTGCCAAGCCATGCCTTCCCTGGACCGGAATCAAGCTTCCTAGGACCGGTTTCTGGCATTCCAGCCGTCTTCAGCCAGGCTTGCTTGAATCCAGTGTCAAAGTGAGCAAGGGACTCACGTCTGAGCATACCCTGCCAACTTATGGCAAACAAAGCGGTACAAAAGGGGGTGGTGATGGACGGAGCATCTGATCCAATCAAACACTCACACCCAGTCATAAGCATGTGCTGAAAATTCATTTGGCTCGCGGAATTTGCGGATTTTCCACGATTTCGCGATCCGCGAATCTCGCGAAATCGCGGTAAACTCCGCGAATCAGCAGGGACGAATTTTCAGCCAAGTACTTACAGGGTTACAGCAGCAGGTGCAAAAGTTGAAGCTAATTTTTTGTAACCTTTTACAAAAGAGTTACAAATAAATTAACTTCAATTTGGGCACCTGCTGCTGTAAGCCTGTAAGTGCTTCCTGGCGCCTCGTTGCCTACTTGCAACTATTCTCTGACCCTGCTCTGACCCTTGAAGCAGGGTCAGAGAATAGTTACAAGTAGGCAATGAGGCGCCTTTCACGAAAATTAAACCTCAACAGGAAGCACTGACAGATATAAAAACAAGCATTTGCAATGCAATAGGTCTCTCATTAGGAAAGTTTGAGCTATTGGTCTTGTAAATGCCAATTTTTTTTATTTATGTGTTGGTTTTGAAAATAGCTAAATTAATAGCGTTGGTATTTACAATGCCAATAGTTATAACTTTCGCAAATGTGAAACCTATAGCATTTGGAATGCAACATGTTTTGTATTTACGTGACTTAGATGTATTGATATTACAAATTACAATGGCTTTTTAATTTTTTTTAACTAAATTAATACTTAAATAAAAGTGATTTTAATTTATAATGGCAATAGCATAAACTTTTGTAAATAACTTTTGTGTAGATCAGTGTATTTTATTGTGACGAAAATCCAAGAACAGAAGTGAAATATTAACATCTTTTTGTGACATTTGTAATAAAGCTTGAAACATTGAGAGAACATATTTGAACCAGCGGTGTGCGCTCCATTGCTGTGGTTTCTAATATTTGAACCAGTTGTTGTTGTATGGCTGTGCAGATTGATGCTGGGGTGGTGCTGAGTGGTGCTGTGGTGGTGCTGAGTGGTGCTCTGGTGATGCTGAGTGGTGCTGTGGTGGTGCTTAGTGATACTGAGATGGTGCTGAGTGATGCTGGGGTGGTACTGAGTGGTGCTGTGGTGGTGCTGAGTGATGCTGTGGTGGTGCTGAGTGATGCTGTGGTAGTGCTGAGTGGTGCTGTGGTGGTGCTGAGTGGTACTGTGGTGGTGCTGAGTGATAATGTGGTGGTGCTGAGTGATGCTGTGGTGGTGCTGAGTGATGCTGTGGTGGCACTGAGTGGTGCTGTGGTGGTGCTGAGTGGTGCTGTGGTGGTGCTAAGTGATGCTGTGGTGGTGCTGAGTGATGCTGTGGTGGTGCTGAGTGATAATGTTGTGGTGCTGAGTGATGCTGTGGTGGCGCTGAGTGATGCTGTGGTGGCGCTGAGTGGTGCTGTGGTGATTCTGAGTGGTGCTGTGGTGGTGCTGAGTGATGCTGTGGTGGTGCTGAGTGGTGCTGTGGTGGTGCTAAATGATGCTGTGGTGGTGCTGAGTGGTGCTGTGGTGGTGCTGAGTTTTGCTGTGGTGGTGCTGAGTGATAATGTGGTTGTGCTGAGTGATGCTGTGGTGGCGCTGAGTGGTGCTGTGGTGGTGCTGAGTGGTGCTGTGGTGGTGCTGAGTGATGCTGTGGTGGTACTGAGTGATGCTGTGGTGGTGCTGAGTGGTGCTGAGTGATAATGTGGTGGCGCTGAGTGATGCTGTGGTGGCGCTGAGTGATGCTGTGGTGGTGCTGAGTGGTGCTGTGGTGATGCTGAGTGGTGCTGTGGTGGTGCTGAGTGATGCTGTGGTGGTGCTGAGTGGTCCTGTGGTGGTACTGAGTGATGCTGTGGTGGTGCTGAGTGGTGCTGTGGTGGTGCTGAGTGTTGCTGTGGTGGTGCTGAGTGATAATGTGGTTGTGCTGAGTGATGCTGTGGTGGTGCTGAGTGATGCTGTGGTGGCACTGAGTGGTGCTGTGGTGGTGCTGAGTGGTGCTGTGGTGGTGCTGAGTGATGCTGTGGTGACGCTGAGTGATGCTGTGGTGGTGCTGAGTGGTGCTGTGGTGGTGCTGAGTGATAATGTGGTGGTGCTGAGTGATAATGTGGTGGTGCTGAGTGATGCTGGGGTATCGCTGAGTGATGATGTGGTGATGCAGAGGGCAGAAAGGCACAAAAAGCAGCCTAACAAAGGGCAGAAGGGCAGAAAAACAAGGTAAAAGCGAGTCTAACAGAGGGCAGAAGGGCACAAAAAACCAGTCTAACAGAGGACAGAAGGGCAGAAAAACAAGGGAAAAACGAATCTAACAGAGGGCAGAAGGGCACAAAAAACGAGTCTAACAGGGGGCAGAAAAGCACAAAAACGAGTCTAACAGAGGGCAGAAGGGCACAAAAAATGAGTCTAACAGAGGGCAGAAGGGCACAAAAACAAGGGAATAACAGAGGGCAGAAGGGCACAAAACCGAATCTAACAGAGGGCAGAAGGGCAGAAAAACAAGGGAAAAATGAGTCTAACTTAGGGCAGAAGGGCACAAAAATTGAGTCTAACGGGGCAGAAGGGCAGAAAAACAAGGGAAAAACGAGTCTAACAGAGGGCAGAAGGGCACAAAAACAATGGAAAAACGAGTCTAACAGAGGGCAGAAGGGCACAAAAAAAGAGTCTAACAGGGGGCAGAATGAATCCCGCCCTGCGTGTTTGTCCACGATGATGCCACCTTTTTGTGCAATACCTCTACTCAACTGGAGTACTTTCTACTGTCTAATCAGTAAGTGCTCCCTCGTTGGCTAAATGTATAGGGGCAGATTTACAATAACTGGCGCATCCCCAGGGATGCGCCAGTTATTGTGCGCCGCAGGTCCGCCACCCATGGTGCGCCGCATTTACAATGCGGCGCACCATGTGGCAAAAATGGCACAGATGCGTCACGCATCTGTGCCGTAAAAGCAGCGCATTGCTGGAGCTGCGTCGCAAGCGCGACGCAGCTCCAGCAATGCTCTTGGGGGCCCTATCTCCCCAATGCTGCGTCAAGCCTTGCGCCTGCTTCAAGCAGGTGCAGGGTTTTGACGCAGCATTGGCCTAAAAGTGACTGAGTGAAATCTTGTAGATTTCACTCAGCCACTTTTAGGAGGGGTTCCTGCGCAGTAACGCCCTCCCCTGCGCCGGAACGTCTCCTGATGGCGCAGGGCTTTACAACATGATGCATCTCTCAGATGTGTCACATTGTTAATACCCAGCACCATGGCGCATCTTTTGTGCTGCCGCTGCGTCACAAAAGTGGCGCAACTGCGGCGCAAAAGAGGCGCAAGCGGCTTGTAAATCTGACCCATAGTGCTTTTACTACACTGTAGCTGCGTAAACGGCCAAAAGATGTGTCTCCAGTGACCATGTGTGCCTGTGCCTGCGTTACAGGCACAAATAGTAACTGGAGACACATCTTCTGGCCCTTTACGCAGCTGCAGTGTAGTAAAAGCACTATACATTTACCCAATGAAAGGAGCACTTACTGAATTAGCCAGTAGAAAGTACTCCAGGGCAAATCGCAAAAAAATCTGCGATTTCGCTGGAAAATTTGCAAATTCGCAGATTTTTTTTGCGATTTCGCGGGGAAATCCGTAAATTCACGGAACACGAATGCGCAAATTTCACCCATGCTTACCCAGTCAGCAGATCTGGGTTTGATCCATCACCGTTCTTTAGCCCACTCTGCCACCCCAGTTCAGACATGGCCATATGCAAATCAGTCTGACCCTGTGCCTCATGGGAACAGTCCAGCCCGAACTGCCAAGCCATGCCTTCCCTGGACCGGAATCAAGCTTCCTAGGACCGTTTTCTGGCATTCCGGCCGTCTTCAGCCAGGCTTGCTTGAATCCAGTGGCAACGTGAGCAAGGGACTCACGTCTAAGCATACCCTGCCAACTTCTGGTGAACAAAGCGGTACAAAAGGGGGTGGTGATGGACGGAGCATCTGAACCAATCAAACACTCACACCCAGTCAGCAGATCTGGGTTTGATCCATCACCATTCTTTAACCCACTCTGTCACCCCAGTTCAGACATGGCCATATGAAAATCAGTCTGACCCTGTGCCTCATGGGAACAGTCCAGCCCGAACTGCCAAGCCATGCCTTCCCTGGACCGGAATCAAGATTTCTAGGACTTGTTTCGGGCATTCCAGCCGTCTTCAGCCAGGCTTGCTTGAATCCAGTGGCAAAGTGAGCAAGGGACTCACGTCTGAGCATGCCCTGCCAACTTATGGCGAACAAAGCGGTACAAAAGGGGGTGGTGATGGACGGAGCATCTGAACCAATCAAACACTTACACCAAGTCAACAGATCTGGGTTTGATCCATCACCGTTCTTTAACCCACACTGCCCTCCCAGTTCAGACATGGCCATATGCAAATCAGTTTCACCCTGTGCCTCATGGGAACAGTCCAGCCGGAACTGCCAAGCCATGCCTTCCCTGGGCCGGAATCAAGCTTCCTAGGCACGGTTTCTGGCATTCCAGTCGTCTTAAGCCAGGCTTGCTTGAATCCAGTGGCAAAGTGATCAAGGGACTCACGTCTGAGCATACCCTGCCAACTTCTGGTGAACAAAGCGGTACAAAAGGGGGTGGTGATGGACGGAGAGTCTGAACCAATCAAACACTCACACCCAGTCAGCAGATCTGGGTTTGATCCATCACCGTTCTTTAACCCACTCTGCCACCCCAGTTCAGACATGGCCAAATGCAAATCAGTCTGACCCTGTGCCTCATGGGAACAGTCCAGCCCGAACTGCCAAGCCATGCCTTCCCTGGACCGGCATCAAGATTCCTAGGACTTGTTTCTGGCATTCCAGCCATCTTCAGCCAGGCTTGCTTGAATCCTGTGGCAAAGTGAGCAAGGGACTCACGTCTGAGCATGCCCTGCCAACTTATGGCGAACAAAGCGGTACAAAAGGGGGTGGTGATGGACGGAGCATCTGAACCAATCAAACACTCACATCCAGTCAACAGATCTGGGTTTGATCCATCACCGTTCTTTAACCCACTCTGCCCTCCCAGTTCAGACATGGCCATATGCAAATCAGTTTGACCCTGTGCCTCATGGGAACAGTCCAGCCCGAACTGCCAAGCCATGCCTTCCCTGGACCGGAATCAAGCTTCCTAGGACCGGTTTCTGGCATTCCAGCCATCTTCAGCCAGGTTTGCTTGAATCCAGTGGCAAAGTGAGCAAGGGACTCACGTCTGAGCATACCCTGCCAACTTCTGGCGACCAAAGCGGTACAAAAGGGGGTGGTGATGGCCGGAGCATCTGAACCAATCAAACACTCACACCCAGTCAACAGATCTGGGTTTGATCCATCACCGTTCTTTAGCACACTCTGCCACCCCAGTTCAGACATGGCCATATGCAAATCAGTCTCACCCTGTGCCTCCTGGGAAAAGTCCACCCGAACTGCCAAGCCATGCTTTCCCTGGACGGGAATCAAGCTTCCTAGGACCGGTTATGGCATTCCAGCCGTCTTCAGCCAGGCTTGCTTGAATCCAGTGGCAAAGTGAGCAAGGGACTCACGTCTGAGCCTACCCTGCCAACTCATGGTGAACAAAGCGGTACAAAAGCGGGTGGTGATGGACGGAGCATCTGAATCAATCAAACCGCCACACCCAGTCAACAGATCTGGGTTTGATCCATCACCTTTCTTTAGCCCACTCTGCCACCCCAGTTCAGACATGGCCATATGCAAATCAGTCCAACCCTGTGCCTCATGGGAACAGTCCAGCCCGAACTGCCAAGCCATGCCTTCCCTGGACCGGAATCAAGCTTCCTAGGACCGGTTTTTGGCCTTCCAGCCGTCTTCAGCCAGGCTTGCTTGAATCCAGTGGCAAAGTGAGCAAGGGACTCACGTCTGAGCATACCCTGCCAACTTATGGCGAACAAAACGGTACAAAAGGGGGTGGTGATGGACGGAGCATCTGAACCAATCAAACACTCACACCCAGTCAGCAGATCTGAGTTTGATCCATCACCGTTCTTTAGCCCACTCTGCCACCCCAGTTCAGACATGGCCATATGCAAATCAGTCTGACCCTGTGCCTCCTGGGAACAGTCCAGCCAGAAATATCGACAGCAAGAATATCGTGGTCAAGAATATCGAATTAAAGGTAAGAAATATTGTTTTAAAAAATATAAAAGTCATTAATACTGTTTACAAAAATATAGTTGTATAAAATATCAATTTTTTAGTGTTATGTATTTTGCATTATATTTTAAATGTATTGGGAGTATTTTTTTGTATAAGTATTGTTTATGTTTTTCAATATATGTGTTAAATTTTTAGTAGTAATTACTTTTATTTTTATTTCATTTTGTGTTTTTTGTTTCATAGCAGTTTGTGGGTTTATGGGAGAATAGGGTGGGAAGAAATGCAACTATAATAAATTAATGAATATGTTTTATTAATATTTATTTAATTGAGATTTCTTAGTGTTAATTGTGTTAAGTAATTTCTTTGTAAATAATTATTAATTGTTTGTTAACTAATATTAATTAATTAATTAGTAAATAATTATGGTAATTTTGAAATGCTTTTAAGTACGGGTTGTGGGGTTTATAGGGGTAAAGGGCGGGAAGTAATTTATGTGTAATTAATTATTAATTAGTTGTTAATTCATAATAAATAATTAATTGGTAATTGTGTAATTTGTTTAAGGTGTGGGTTGTGGGGATTATAGGGGTAAAGGGTGGGAAGTAATTTATTTTTGTTTAATTAATAACTAGTTGTTAATTTGTATTAATGAATTGATTGAAAGTTAATTATGGAAATCACGTAAATAATTTTAGGTTTGAGTTGTGGGGTTTATAGGGGTAACGTGTGGGATGTAATTTATGTTTAATTAATTACTAGTTAGTTGATCAATAATATTGATTTATTAATTGATATTTAATCAGAGTTTGTATATTTTGTGTCTGTATTTTCCTTTTATAGAGGTGTAGAGTGGGGAGTAAATTAATTTTACTTACTTTATAATTAGTTGTTAAATACTATTTGTTTTTTAATTGTAAATAAGGGGCTCATTAGGATGGGGGTTTTTGCCACATCCTTTTCCTCACTCCTGTGGCGGTCCTCGTTTCCGCCATATTATAATGGGCAAAGATGGCCCATTTCCTGTCCGCTGCAGAGTTTCGGGACCCTACAGAACTTTTCTTCCGCAACAGTTGCGGAGGGAGCCAATAGAGAAAGACCGCCGTACGGAACTACGTTATTATAGCCGGACAAATCAAGATGTCTCAAAAAGCTCATCAGATTGCAGCGGAGAAACCAGCCTCTTGGAGAGAGTGGAAGCACCACTGCGGATATAGAAGCTCGAATCCGGGACACCTTCACAAGTTCTTAACTGCCATGGATCCAGCTCTTCAAGCCCTTCCGCTGCTGTACCTGAACCACTACCAGCAGCCAAGATGGCACCGCGGTCAACACCGCAGGTAAGTTAATTACACATCTCTGCATACAACCACAACACACAACTGGTGTGCTGAAATAAGTTTCCTGACTACATCAAACACCCTGGTGGAGACAGCAATATATCCCCCAGCATACTTACACATGTCCTGCTTGCTAAAAATTTACACCTCCAAATCGGGTTCTCCCATCAACCTAGAAATCCCTGAAATGTCTCTGTCATGTTGCTGCATTGGTGAAGATGGGCGAAAACCTGTACACAAAGTAGTAGGCAGGGCCGGCGCCAGGCATGGGCAGTGTGGGCAGCTGCAAATGGCTCCACCTTCACCCTAACCACATGGTGCCCCCGCATCAGTTGGTCACAGCCCACAGCACGCGTCCTACATCCATTTCTGCCCATGCTGTGTGCTCCTCTTGTGCCCCCCTCCATGCACTATGTAGAAGCCAGGTGTGGTTTGACCTCGCACCTCACACTTCGACAGGCAAGGTAGATTGGGAAAGTGGGGTGAAGATTAACACCCTGCACAGAAGGTCAGGGGCGGGACATCCCTCCTCCTCACATCTGCCTTCCACTAATGTGAATCAAAGTGAGTAAATTAAGAAATGTAGAGTCTCTCTGCATATTACCCACCATGGAACTGTTCACACTGCATGCCAAGTACCTCAGTCAGATCCCATACTGACAATCTGCCACATACACATATCATAAGCCAGCAGCAATGTATGACAATAAATAGACTAGCCTAGAGTGGAGTGCACAGTGCAGGAAAACAATGGAGCAAGCCACATAGCATTTGTACATGACAAGCAAGAGGAGGAACATAGCACACTACCCTAAGGCCATCAAATCAGACATGGGTGGCACAGTGATTGAAATTAAACTAAAGTAACATCTGTGCAATATTTCTGGGATACAGCAATGCAAGTTATGCATTGGCACAAGAATGATAGGAAGTGCCAGAAGCCATACAGTGACCAACCCTACATCTGTGTCAACTACCTTAACATTTGTATGCCACCAGCACAACACACAAGCTCATTGTCAGACTCCCTGACTGTCAAACCCAAGTAGGACCTTCACACATACCCCTCATCTACCCATCTCACACCTGCACTATTCAACATCTGTGAGAAACACAGATCAAGGTGCAAATAAGGCCCTGTGAGTTTCCTGACAACCAATGATACACCTTGATGTGTATCTACAAATTTTAGAATCCCACTCAGGGAGGTCTGAACCAATGATGATCAAAGACCAATAGCAAATCTTACAAACAACATCCAAAGAAGTACAACAAGCTCAACGATGTGCAGGCAAACAGTGGATAGGCAATGTGACCAGACTGAACAGGAATACACAGCATTTTCACTCTGGACAAATGCACGTACACCATACCCAAACCCAATGAAAAATGTCATTATCAAATGCCAATCATGAACACTAACTGTGATCAATAGGACAATTTGCTAACACAGACATAGACACCACACCAGTTATCAAGTAAGCATGGTGTCAATGTGTAGCACATGCAGGCACACTCCTGACAAGTGTCAGGTCAAATATAGGATTGTGGAGGGATAAAATATACTATTCCCACTCCAACCCATGTAACTGTAGGGAAAGTATTGGATAGCGGAGGGGCAAACATTAATCTTCCCACTCCAGAGAGCAACTGTAGGGAAAGTGTTTGATAGCTGAGGGGTAAAAATTACTGTTCCCACTCCAGTCAGTGCAACTGTGGGGAAATTGTTGGATTGCAGAGGGATACAATGCACTATTCCCACTCCCATCGGTGCAACTGTAGGGAAAGGGTTAGATAGTGGAGGGGTAAAAATTACTACTCTCACTCCAGTGAGTACAACTGTTGGAAAAGTGTTGAATGCTTGCAGGATCACATTGACTATTCCCACACCAATGAGTGCAACAGTATGGAAAGTGTTGGATAGTGCAGGGGTAAAAATTACTATTCCCATTTTAATCATTGTAACAGTAGGGGAAGTGTTGGATAGCGGAGAGGTAAAAATCACGATTCCCACTCCAAGGATTGCAACAGTGGGGAAAGTGTTGGATAGCGAAGGGGTAAAAATTACTATTCTTAATCCAGTGAGTGCAACGGTAGGGGAAGTGTTGGATAGTGGTGAGATAAAATGTACTATTCCCACTCCAATCATTGCAACAGTAGGGAAAGTGTTGGATAGCAGAGGGGTAAAAATTACTGTTCCCACTCCAGTCAGTGCAACAGTAAGGAAATTGTTGGATTGCTGAGGGATAACAATTACATTTCCAATCCAATATTGTACCAGTAGGGAAAGTGTTGGATAGTTAAAAATCACTATTCCCACTCCAAGGAGTGCAACAGTAGGGAATGTGTTGGATAGTGGAGGGGTAAAAATTACTATTCCCAATACGGTTAGTGCAACAGTAGGAAAAACGATGAATGGTTGCAAGATCACATTGACTATTCCCACGCCAATGAGTGCAACAGTAGGGAAAGTGTCGGATAGTAGAGGTGCAAAATGTACTGTTCCCACTCCAGTCAGTGCACCAGTAGGGAAATTGTTGGATTGCGGAGGGGTAAAAATTACCATGCCCAGTTTAATATTTGTAACAGTAGGGAAAGTGTTGGGTAGCGGAGGCCAAAAAATCACTATTCCCACTCTAAGGAGTGCAACAGTAGGGAAAGTGTTGGATAGTGAATGGGTAAAATTACTATTCCTACTCCAGTGAGTGCAATAGTAGGAAAAGTGTTGAATAGTTACTGGATAAAATGTACTATTCCCATGCCAATTAGTGCAACAGTAGGGAAAGTGTTGGAGAGCGGAGAGGTCAAAATCACCATTCCCACTCCAAGGATTGCAAGAGTAGGGAAAGCATTTGATAGCTGAGGTGTAAAAATTACTATTCCCACTCCAGTGAGTGTAAAAGTAGGTGAAGTGTTGGATAGTGGTGAGATAAAATGTACTATTCGCAATCCGATCAGTGCAACAGTAGGGAAAGTGTTGGATAGTGGAGGGGTAAAAATATTATTCCCAGTTTAATAATTGAAACAGTAGGGAAAGTGTTGGATGGTGGAAGGGTAAAAAACACTGTTCCCACGCCAGTCAGTGCAACAGTAGGGAAAATGTTGGATGGCGTAGGAATGAAAATTACTTTTTCAGTCTTTTCAGTCCAATAATTGTAACAGTAGTGAAAGTGTTGGTTAGCGGAGGGGGAAAAAATCACTACTCCCACTCTAAGGAGTGCAACAGTAGGAAAAGTGTTGGATAGTGGATGGGTAAAATTACTATTCCAACTTCAGTGAGTGCAACAGTAGGGAAAGTGTTGGATAGCGGAGAGGTAAAAATCACGATTCCCACTCCAAGGATTGCAACAGTAGGGAAAGTTTTGGATAGCGGAGGGGTGAAAATTACTATTCCCACTCCAGTGAGTGTAAAAGTAGGGGAAGTGTTGGATAGTGGTGAGTTAAAATGTACTATTTCCACTCCAATCAGTGCAACAGTAGGGAAAGTGTTGGATAGAGGACGGATAAAAATGACTGTTCCCACTCCAGTCAGTGCAACAGTAGGGAATTTTTTTAATTGCGGAGGGATAAAAAATACTACTCCTAGTCCAATATTTGTAACAGTAGGGAACGTTTTGGACAGCGGAGTTGTAAAAATCACTATTCCCACTCCAAGGAGTGCAACAGTAGGGAAAGTGTTGGATAGCTGAGGGGTAAAAATTACTGTTCCCTCTCCAGTCTGCTGACCTGGTTCTCTGGCTCTATAGCAGCTCTGCTGACCTGGTTCCCTGGCTCTAGAGCAGCTCTGCTGACCTGGTTCTCTGGCTCTAAAGCAGCTCTGCTGACCTGGTTCTCTCCCTCTAAAGAGCTCTACTGACCTGGTTCTCTGGCTCTAAAGCAGTTCTGCTGACCTGGTTCTCTGCCTCTAGAGCAGCTCTGCTGACCTGGTTCTATGCCGCTAAAGCAGCTCTGCTGATGTTGTTCTCTACCTCTAGAGCAGCTCTGCTGACCTGGCTCTCTGGCTCTATAGCAGTTCTGCTGACCTGGTTCTCTCCCTCTAAAGCAGCTCTGCTGACCTGGTTTCTCTGGCTCTACAGCAGCTCTCCTGACCTGGTTATCGGCCTCTAGAGCAGCTCTGCTGACCTGGGTCTCTGGTTCTAGAGCAGCTGTGCTGACCTGCTTCTTAGGCTCTGGAGCAGCTCTGCTGACCTGGTTCTCTGGCTCTACAACGGCTCTGCTGACCTGGTTTCTCTGGCTCTACAGCAGCTCTGCTGACCTGGTTCTCTGCGCTCACGATGTACGGACCCGACTTCGCGAAAAGATATTTAAAAATATTATACGTTTATTATAAGTGCAAATATATTATTTTTATGAATATCCTAGATAATCTCTTGCCCTAAAATGTATATTAAAGACACATACATATAATTTTGGAACATACATTTTTTTTGCAGGAGTTGTGCACCCAGCGCGCCCCAGCACGTACATGGTGTCACACTGGACATACCACCGTGCAAGCGTCTCGTACCGTAATGAGCATGTGTCGCAAATGCACTGGAGCAGGAGTCGCGGACTGGTCGCATACCAATCACACACATCACGTAATATTAAATGTATATGATGTAACTGAAAAACACGCAGCCGTCGCACACCATACGCAGATCCTTCATGACTTTTCTGAAATGGCAGCTAGAATCCGCGCACCCACCGTGATGTATACGCTTTGAGTGCGTGATTGAAAAAAAGGTTAAAAAGAAAATAATATAAATATATTACAATAAAAAATGAAAACAAATAAAAATCATCAATATTTCAGTTTGAATTAAAAAAATGTTTTTTGCAATTTTCAGAAAAAGATATAATGTTATTTAATAAATAAAATATTTTTAAATAAACAGTTAAAAAACTGTAGAAAATCAGTACAAAAAATAGATATAACTACTATAGCACTTAAAAATTAGCATTTAAAAAACCTTTCAAATTCACTGAAAAAACTATAGGTTTTAGAGACGTTATAGTTAGAAATTGGCATTTAAAAAACCTTAGAAATTCTCAGAAAAAAACATAGCGTTCAGGGGTGATATAGTTAGCTGGCCATTTCACTCGTAGTAAACCATAGAAATTCCTCTGTTATAGTTAGTTCTGCTAACTATAACTTGCGCGCCCGCAATGCACTGCTGATGATGTCACATATTGCATCATTCATGACATCACTGTCAGTGACATCACTGATGACATCACTGATGACATCATCCAGTGAATGTGGTTTAGTTTGACATTTAGATATGTATTATATATATATATACCAGTCTGTATTGACGATTGAGTGGATATATACCTGTCTGGATGGAGGATGTAGTAGCTGTCTGACTGTTTAAGTGAGTAATTAAAAGTGTATCACTTAATTCATGGATTAGTAACTAAACTATGTGAATGTGGGCATCACTGTATCTGTTGTATAACATGCTGCATCAGTTGGTCACTAACTACATGAGTGTGCATATTAGTTATTGATTAGTTGGGTTAGTATTTGTATGGGACACTGAGTTTGTGTGTGGTTGGATGGGGTGTGTGTAACTCTATGCATAGATGTGTGAATGGTTGATTGACTAGGTGTATAGGTTTAAGAGTGCATGTGGAAACAGTTGTTTGGGTGACTGAGTGTATTTTTTTGTGTTTTGGCTTGCCTGCCAAGATACAGCGCCAGGATCTGCACTAGGAGCAGGAGTCAGCCTACCAGAACCAGCATCCAAACTTAGATTCACACATTTATCCCTTATCCACGCTTGAAATATCTGGGTATTGGGAATCCATCCACGAAAAAGCTCAAAAGGGACTAAACCTATGGTTGAGTGAGGTGAGAGGCGGTAAATCCTTAAACGCTCAGCGACCTCAGACTTCCAATCCTTGTTACGGGTTTTGGACAATTGCATGGATTCTTTTAAAACGTAGTTAAACCTCTCCACCATCCTGTTAGTTTTGGGATGATAGAGAGAGCACCACTTGTGCCTGATTCCCCTTTCTGCTTAGTAGTCTTTCATCTCCCTCAAAACTAATTGGACCCCGTTGTCAGTTAAAAGGCAGTCCGGGAGTACCTCTCGGGAGAAGACTTCATCAAGAAACTT
This sequence comes from Lissotriton helveticus, assembly GCF_964261635.1. Taxonomy (NCBI): domain Eukaryota; kingdom Metazoa; phylum Chordata; class Amphibia; order Caudata; family Salamandridae; genus Lissotriton; species Lissotriton helveticus. Next base: position 1,137,789,335 of record NC_136069.1, read on the forward strand.
GGTGACGTCGTTAGTCTCAATGCTGGGAGTAATCTTGATCTCCGGCCACCTGGAAAACCTGTCTATTAACACCAGAACATATGACTGGACGGAGCTGCTAGTAATGGGACAAGAAGATCCAAAGCTACTTCCTGTCAGCAACCAACCGGTGTCCCACGCACAACCATGGGTTGTAGTCTAGTGTAATAGACCTTGTCAGAGGCAATATACTCTGGGCAATCTCTCATCATGCGCTCAACCATGAGATCAATTCCGGGCCACCAGAAGTGAAAACAGACTCTTTCTTTCAACCTGGAAATACCCTGGTGCCCTTGGTGAGCTTGTTGCACAATTTATTTGCTTAAATGGAAGGGGTGGAACAAGCTTGGTACCTCTCCAAAGCAAGCCAGAGGAGACAGATAACCCATGACGCACATTCCAATACTTTTGCATGTTCTCATTGAGGGTCTTTACCCCCCCAACCTTCAATCACCAACTTGCACTCTTCCAAAATCGTAGGGTCACTCTCCATGGAAGTCTTCCACTCTCTTTCACTCAAGACACCAGCCATGACCTCACACACCATTTAATTGTCATCCTCCCAGGAATCTCCGGAGACTTCAATGGTTTGATTGGGTTTGTTTAAGACAAGGTGGGAGAGGCAATCTTAAACCTTACTCTGTGCCCCAGGTATGTGGTGTACAATTAAATCATAGTCTTGGAGTGTGACAATCTACCTTGCTATCCTTGAGGATACAGCATCAAGACTCTTTTTAGTGAATAGGTCTTCCAAGGGTTTGTGTTCAGAGTGCACAGCCATAGAACTTCCCCAGAGAAATTTCTTTAGTTTCCTAATTGCCCAAAAGATGCAAAGAGTCTCTTTCTCTATGACAGAGTATTGCATTTCAGATCCCACCAGAGCTCATGACAAGAATATGCTAGTGATCTCGTGCCCATCCTTTACCTGTTTAAGAACAGCACCGAGACCTTTTAAGCCTGCATCGGTGATGAGAATGGAATGTGCAGAAGTGTCAAAACTCTGGAGAAAGGGCACCTTACATAAAGCTGCTTTTATAACATCAAATTCTGTTTGGCACTGTTGTGACTAGAAAATCGCACACCTTTTTTAGGGAGAGCCCTTAGGGTGAAAGTATGGGAAGCAAATTGCGGGACAAATTTATTGTAATATTCAGCCATGCCGAGGAAGGTGACTAACTCTTTCCTGGAATGAGGCACTGGAAGGTTCTCTATGGTCTTTAGTAAGTGGTCTTTAGGCTGACACCCTCCATGGACAACTTATGCCCCAAATAGTCTATCTCGGTGAGGTTAAATTGACATTTGTTTTCACATAAAGTCAAGCCAAGCGTTTTGAATCGTTCTAGGACTGCCTTGAGTCTCTCATCATGTGACTTCTGTGAAGAACCATGTATCAGTACATCGTCCTGGTAAATCTTAACTCCTGGTAACCCATGCAGACAGAGGCTGCAGAATTCAATCCGAAAGGAAGCCTAGTTAACTTATATCTACCAAACGGTGTAATAAACGCTGTGAGGTCCATGGAGTCAGGGTCAATCTTCATCTGATGATATGCGGCTCTGAGGTCTAATGTGGAGAAGACTTCAGCCCCACCTAATTGTGTAAGCATCCCTGCAATATTTGTAGGAGGGTACTTGTCGGCTGTGACCGCACGATTGAGCGCGCACAAGTCCACACATAGCCTCACCTCACCTGAAGCTTTGCAAACGAGCACCTTGGTTTCGACAATGATTTTTTCTTTTAGCAACTTCTGTAGTTCTTTCTGCATGGACTCCTTCAGGGTTAACGGTACACTAGGCACTTTGCATTAGATAGGGACAGCATCTGGCTTCAGGATAATTTTATGTGTATAGTCAGACAAACACCCCAACTTTTCACTGAAGACTTGCACCAACTCAGTGCGTAGTTCATCCACTTGATCAACCTTGGCAGCCTCGGGTGATCCAGCAGAATTGGGATGGGATGGAGGTAAATCCTCCTTCAAGACGGCACATGGATCCCCACCAGGAACTAGCATAATGCCGAGATCAGCTTTTTGAATCCAACTTATTATACTGTCACCCTTTGAGGAGTTGTAGATATTCCCCAGCGGTTAGTTTCTGCTTGTACTCCTTGTCGCCCTCAAAGTAGCCGAACAACATGATGGGTTGGCCACCATTTGCAAGATGCTTAATGTCAAGCTTGAACACTTTCACTTTGCCCAAAATAGATGAGTTATGAAAACACTTAGGAACTAAAGTAATTTTGGCTTCGGAGTCAAAGAGTATCTTGATTGGATGATTGCTTATTAGAACACTGTCAATTGGATTTTTGCACTTGTTCTGACAGATTTGAATCGAGACTTCACCACAATGTAGATCGTCAGGATCAGAGTCCGATTCATCTCGAACCCAAACTTCCTTCACTCACTTGTTTTTTTTAAATTTCAACACTCTGCAGGCTTTTGCTATGTGACCAACCTTCCCACAGTTAAGACATTTTGAATTTAGAGCCACACAGCACCAACAGGAACTGACCAGTGGGAGTTCTGATTGCACTCAAACATGATGAAGGCTCTAGAATGTACAAACCCATTCTGAATGTCGTACACAAACATGATGACACGCAGGTCATTACATCGTGTCTTTAGGGCCAAAGTATTAAATTGACAAACTAAACAAAATTAATGTATTTGAAAAAAGGGGGTGAACATACATTTGTTGGGGTAAACATAGTTTTTTAAGGTCAAACCAAAAAGTGAGCATATTCTTATTCAAGAGTGGAAAGGTTGTCAAAAATACACAACTATGATAACATTAGAATCGCAAGGCACTGTATTTTAGGGGGCTTATAAATGCAGTCCACAAGTCCAAAAGTGTTTTGTCCTCATAAAAAAATGTCCACATATAAACCCATACATACCAAAGTGTACTTACCCACCAACATTAACAACATCAAAAAAACACTATCTGAAGAGTTACCTAGGCCCAAGGATATTCAAAACTGTGTGACTTTGTGACAAGAAAAAGGAAAAGGACAGCTCATGCTTAATCAACAGATGACCACGAGAAGAAGTCTCTGTGTCCAATTGACCCTCGAAAGATATTAAACTAAGTGAATCCACAAATAAGAAAAGAGAAAAGACCAGATAATCCAAACTGTGCTCTGAAAGAATCCATGCGAGACCAGTGCACTAAATTCAATAAAATAAATTAGGAATACTGGCAGAAGCACCTAGAGAAATTTAGAAATGTTAAAATCACCACTAGTTTATCAGAGTGCAAAAGAAAATGTATTGTGTTAAAGTGCAAGCGATAAATACACATTGCTATAATTGCAACATAGTCCCAGAGTTTCTTAACTTAGTTTCTCTGTTATTCCTCAATTGAATACATAATGGAATGGTTCCAAATTGAGGTCTGTAGGGACAAGTAAATCATTGAATACTTAAACAATAGAATCTGGTGGTCTAAGCTAAAAGTCAAGGTACAATCACTGATTTAGTAGCCCTCAACCTGTGTATGCCACTAATCAACCCCTCACTCATTTGGTCAGTCTAATACATAGGAAAGTGACTGTTATGAACCAAGTTGGATTTCCATCAACGGCCCTTTCGTGGCCAGTGTCATCATCTGGATCTCCTTCTTTCCTACAATAGCACCTCTCAGTCAAAGAGGGAGAATTTGTGGATCGGATATCATACTAGTCACTGACAACTCTTAGAAAGAAACACATGAGACCCAGTGACCTGTTTGGTCCAAAGTTTGTAAAGTGTAAACCTGGAATTTACAATAGGACAGATTATGGAAAGTGTTAGTGCAGAGCAGTGAATGTGAAGGATTAAAAAGGATATGGAAGAAACAACCTATTTTATTTTAATATCACTTCCAAACCTATTAAAAAAGTGCAGGAGCGGCTTGTACCAAATACGTCGCTGATCTAATTGGTCTACTAGTTTCAGCCAACATGGGATAATAACCCTGGCTTTCTTCAGGACCCAATCTTTATCAAGCTACTGCATTCATGACACGAAATTTTTGTGCAAAATATAATTATCTAATTAATACCTCCATACAGGAAGGGTGATCTTCACACCTGTAAAGAATGGTGACATAAACAAAAGAGTTTTGTAGCAAGTAAATCATTGACCATCAGATACAGCGCCACTATTTGAGTTGCTCATTTATGATAGCAGTTAAACCATGAACCAAATACTTACAGCATATGTTACCCAATGTATTAAGTGTTCTGGAATCAATTCGAAATTCTATCTAATTCGATCTCTCTTCTTGAGATTGCAGCTAAAATACAAATGAAAATCCACCTTATACAGGGATGTAGATAAAGTACAGAAAATAACCTATGTGTTATTCTTAAACCCTTGAGAGCACACAGGTGCGTGATTTACAATCTCTCATCTGATGGATGTTTTTAAGTTGACAGAGACGCCAGTGGGGTTCACAATAATAAAAGAATTCAACGTTTGAGAATATTTGGCCCCACAATAAGAAAAGAAATCAGTAATTGAAGTTAGGTTGTTTAGCCAATTAATAGTCAGTCCGTCCAATGTATATGCATGTCAGGAGAAACTAAAAAGATGCAGGATTACAGCTGGGAAACAGAAATTTCAGAATAGGTTCAGTCTCAGTAGAATCAGATATGAAATAATGACAGCCACAGCAATACAAAAACTGAGAAATAAAATAAGTGTCCCTTAAAGAAACTCCGATTCTCTCTCCTAAACATGAATAATTTCTAAAGTCATCTAATCAAGGCTCGAAGTTTAGAATAAGAATGATTCATAGAATAGGGTCTCAAGGAAATTCGGAAGTGCGTCCAGGTGTCTGCATAGTTAATCTCCAGTAGAAGTCTTCTAGAATTGTAATAAGTGTATAGCATCAAGCTTCACACCTGCGAGAATAAAGGAAGCAGAGAAGTCCGTACCCCTCAAAGTCTAAGGGAATCTGCTCTAGCTGCTGACAGTGTGAACACTAATTAAAACCAATAACAATCATATCTCTCCCCCCCCCCCCACCAGGAACCAATCATTTCACTTCTCATGGTATGCATCTGCAAAATCACTTGAATTTTCCATCTTACAGAACTTGCACAGTTACTGCAACCATGAGCATTCCCGGTTTTTGATACACATTGAATCGGAGGCTTCATCTGCTCATTAGTTTGTCACGTTTCTTGCCAAGGTTTCTCTTCTCAGGCTTAACTATCAGTAAAATAAAACACACAATACTCCATTTCTCTAGCTAAAGAAAGAACACACTGACCAAACAAAAATAATTTCAGAATTAAGGCCTTTAGTCAGGCTAACTTTAATTCAACATTTAGAAGTGAACTCCAAATAAATGGTTATACTTGTGAACATGTAACTCAAGAACAAATGCAAAAGTGAGTAAAAGCATAAATTATTTCACTTTCAAATAGGACTTTCAAAATATATCAAATGTGACTTAATGTGTAAATGCAAACGTGAATACAACATACATGTCTTCATGCTCAACCGAACATTACCACATGAAAATTTAAACACAAGAGTAGAAAGAAGCACCCTTTATCTTAATGAATGGGTACACAAATGATTGTCTTGCAACAACCTTACCTTAAAAATTACTCATCAATACTTAACCCCTTAATCATTGGCTGGATAAAATACCTCCAGTAACTCAACAATGGATTGCCTTGTTATTGGGGAACTTTAATCTAGAAATAGGCATTTATGCTAGGAAAGGAAGAAGGGCAAGGAGGCTGGGAAGGAAAATTTGGGAACCAGTTCATCGATGGAAAGAAAGGATAAATGAAAGCCATAATTGATTTAACCATTGTTGTTATGTCTTGTGGCATAGATGGATGCAAAGTGCTTTATATTGTATAATTTCTGTTTAGCGTTTGATTTACATATGTACTTGTATTTTGCGTATTCTGTGTAATGCCATATGTGTGCCTATAAAAACTCTAATAAAAATATTAATTAAAAAAAAATAAAAAAATACTTAACCCCTTCCATGCTCATGACGAGCTCAGCTTGTCATGCAGTACACTGCTCGTGTGCTCATGACGAGCTGAGCTCGTCATGAGTAAAGGGATTCAAGGGATGTCAGCACCCAGGGGGAATTGCTGCAGCACTGATGGTGTTAAACGAACTCCAGCGTTCAATATACATTATTTTTAAAAGTATATTATTACTAAGAATGCATCATTTAAAGAATATAACTCAGCATGACGATTTCCAAATTTCTCGAAACCAGATTTGCGACAGCACTCACTTCTGTTTGCCCTTTAAAACTGCTATATGAACTAACTTTCTGTTGAATTGAACCAACTGGAATCCATTCAAATATGGAGTTCCAGCAGAATTATTTAAACTAGACTCAGAAAATGAAAAAGATATCCTTTCCGGCCTGATAACCAACACAATGTTATCTCTGGCACGTTTGTTCACTGCGTGCACCCCAAACACCATTTATTTAACCTTGATTTCTGTAATCATGAGAGTGCGTGATCCTTAGTGTTAAAAAAAACTAGTATGCTGACTTCGCCCTAAAGTATCAAACAGCGGTCGCCATTTTCTCCCACAAGATCAAGCTCAAATTATTAAATGCAAATTATTTAAAAAGGTGAAGGGAATGATCAAACAATGTAAACAATTATATGGCTTTGGTGGCATGATTTTTTGCTTTTTCACATAAATATTGTTCAATCTCAAGCACTGATTACATACTTAATACAATGGTAAGCTAAAGTGCTAACTACAACCAGGGTATCCCTCTACATGCATCATTATTTCTCCTGATCATGTTACAAATCCCAGATCTGAATGCCTTCTCATGAAGGGAGTGCATTAAACTAAATTGTTCTTGAATTTGGAGTGCTTTCTTGTGAATAGTAAGTACTCCCTAAATTCTCAATTAGTACCTAATGTTCAATGCATCTGTCTATATTGATGGAGCAAGTACCACAACTATCAGCAATTTCCCATGCAAAACTAAAGTAGACACACCTAACTGTAAGCTCAACTGCATTCCAAGTCATATCTATGTAATGGAGTTGATTTTGAAAACAGTCAACCCAACCAAATGTCAGACTTTCTTGGAAGTCTTCAATAGTGACCTTTTTCCCATGTTTACACCTCTGAATTCTTCTAATTCTACAGGAAATCACTTATACGCACATGTGCTCAACCTGTTCAAAATGAGGTCAACCATAGGAGATATTACAATAAGTAGAGCAATTCCTCTTCCTTATTGAAATCCAATTCAAATGCCTACAGCTTATAAATCCAGAAACTCTCTCTCTCTCTCACAGTCTTTGTGGGCAATCACCTCCCATTCAATGTCATTTGGCAGTTTCAAAAGCTACAAAACATATTTCATCAAGTTTTTTTTCCACATTTGGAGTCCTTAAGATGTTTGACCTTAAATGTTCTTGCCGTCTTTTAATATGAATTCGTTTTGGTCTGTTTATTAAGGTAAAACATTGTCCCAGAAGAAGACACTCTACTGTAGTAAAAAGCATGTCGGTCAGCATATTTTTAAAAATAAGAATAAATGATTTGAATGAAAATCTCCTCGTGCACAATCACTTCATCTTCAGACCTCACAACAAGTCTGCTTTGAATGAAATAATTTGCAGTGGCAAAGGGTAAGGTCCCACCGACTTTTGAGGTCTTGTTTGTTTAAATACAAGAGCCTCGGTGTTCCCCTTCCAGTAAGTAGTTGTGGAAGGTACCTGATCAGGGTGCAGGTAAATGGATCAGAAACAATTAAAGATAACAGAACACCACCACCTCAACTAGTCACCACTCCACACACAGCAATATTAAACTCTAAGAAGAAGCAATGCTAGATCAGTGTATGGGCACCTGGAACAAACAAGACAGCCACAGAAACAACTGTGGCAGAAGCTAAAATAACACTGAAGGAATATGTCTGTATAATAAGTCAAGAGAGGAAGGAAAATAGAGGGATTCCACTAACAAACCATTCACATGCTCTGAAAGGTTAGTCTGGAACCCACAAATTATTGTTTTAGGAACCTCTTACCAGATAATGGATTCATTAAATGAGATATCTTGGTATGAAAAGAGAGGGGTTCTTTACATGTATTTGGAGTGGGATTGAAGTATATATTTTCTAGCAATGACTAAAACATAACAAAATATTTTAGATTACTGTTGCTAGATATATTTCTACTGTAAAAATGTACTTACATTATAAACCTGTGACATTTGATTGGAATTGGCTATCAAAATCCAATATTCGGCATGTAGATAATCTTTCCTGAAGTGACTAGTTTTGAAGTTACTTTCTTATTACATATTACCTTTATATCAGTGTAGAATTTGGGATATATTCTGCCCAGGCTCAGGTGAGAGGCATACACATTTCTGTCTTGAATTTAATCACACCTGATGCATGCCCTTTTGGCCCCTAGAGAATCTGCCTGAAGCAGCTAATTCCTGACTACCCATCAGCTTTCAGAAAGAGTAGTCTCGAGCCTATCTTGGATTTTGCTCCAGCCCTCTTCTTCAGAACTGCTACTCCATGTTTTCTGTTATAGTGTTCCCAGAAGGATTTGAGCACATCTTCTGAGAAGAGGGTTGATGAGTGAAAAGAGTCACAAACCTGCTGGAGATTCCTGTCCTACCTGGAAGGAACTTGTCTTGAACACTGAATATTGAGGGGACTAAGAGTCTAAACTCAGATGGAGCTACTGAGAGTGAATGTTAAATGAAGTTGAGGTCAGTAAAACTAGCCGCTAAGATTTCAACAATCGTTCTGGCTGTAAATTTCACAGTCACCACAGTTGAAAAAGGTAGGAATTTACACAGCAATTGTTTGATTCCATAAACTTCAATCTGCTTGCATTGGACATGGATCACAGCTTAACAATACGCCCCTAAGTGATTCAACCTACATTGAACATCACTTCATTGAAGACTCAATGCATATGAGCCATTTAGGTTGGTAAAATGACTAAGAGATATTGCTTCTTTGCTTTTTTCACATTGCTCCATTTTCCTTGGTTTGTGATTTGTCTTGTTTTTTAAGAGTTTGTCATTGTTGTTAATCTTCTTTTTGGCCTTTAAGCTCTTTATTTCTTAACTGCATTGTTGTTTGGCCAGTTTTTGCACACATAAATCACAACAATCTACGATATTTTGAGAGAAAACCAGTGAACTCTAAAGGATCAGTGTATTGGGTCTTATGGGAGCCCAGTCTGTGCTCACATTAAGACATCTCCTTTCAATTGTTGAACACTCTGACTCCCTGTGGCCCCATTCGGAGATGCAGTATCTCTGAGCAGGGAACACAGTTCTAAATATTCCTGCATCTATTGAGGTAATGCCAATAAACATATACATTAATTATCTACCATCCTGATCTTTGTTTAATGTTTCATGAAGTCTTATATTATTTTGTATGCTAGTATTTAAACATTTCAATTTTTTAACTTCCTTTCATTAAGATTAAACAAGTTCTAGTAATATATTCACTGTTTGAAGGATTATGACATATGCTTGGGTGTGAGTGAGACAGAGTTTGAAAGAGAGACAGACAGAGAGAGACAAACAGAGGGAGAGATAGCGAGAGAAGGAGAAAGTGAGAGACAGCGAGGAAGAGACCGTGGGTGAGAGAGAGAGAAAAATAATGAAGTAAAAAAGGAAGACAAGACCGGAGAACAAAGAGGAAGTCTGACTGCTTAAAATCTTAGGCAAAATAAACACTTGTTTTGACAGTGAGTATAACGTGCAACAAATAATATAATATACTATGTAAAAAATGTTGGTCAATCGGAAATAATCTAATATTTTACAAGTTGTTAAACAACTTTTATGAGCATTTTTCCAGCAGCCACTTCAGTTGCTTGTAGCTAATTGGTCCTGCATCTACTTGAATAGCTCAATGTAATTCCAAAGTAGCCAACATGTATCAGTATCCAAACGCTGTCCCTTTAATTATATGAGAGTCTATAGCATGAGACCATAGGCAAAATCATTACTTTGCACACGCCCATGCCGCCTGAAAGAAAAACGCTCATCATTAAATCCTGCACAACAATTTCAGTCATACTTCTAGGGGAACATATTGTTTTTGTTCAATAGAGGGTTGTCTCACATATAAAACACTGAGCATGAAAATGCTGGCCAATAAAGTACTGTATATGGTGCAAAGAGGTAGCCGGGTATTGTTTTTGTCTCCTTTAGAGAAAGAAAAATGTTCGATTTATCCTGACGTTCTTCGACTTATCAGAGACTTGTGACGCAGCAACCATGGAGCTCACATTCATCGTCTTTTGGACTATTGTGTTAGTAAACGATGTAAAAGGGATTGCATTTCCTCTATCAGGTAAGTGTTCTATTCTTATTTTGCATCTTGGCGAAAATATTTTATTCAGAAGACCTTTTTTTACTCAAAGGTGTCTCTTGTTGTGAAGAAGGGCCCACTTCCTTTTTTCAGTCAGTGGAAAATTCAAAAGAAACATTAGTACATGGAAAAATATCTTCTTCTCATGAGCCCCGCTCATCGTGGGATCCAATGAGCCCATCAACAAATTACATGATAGAGTTTCTATCACTTACTCTTCAATAGGTAATGTACTGTCAACACACAATGCACTGCTTTACCCCTAAAGGACAGCCTGGCAGACAGGACTGGATTGATAGGGATCCTTGTGCACTTCAGAGAGCTGCTTAAAAGTCACCCCCTACAGTAAAGGCACTTTTGGGTATAAGTATTGTGTCTCTGACCCCTAAAAATCAGACACTTCTAGATCTTGAACTGAACCTCATCAGAGGGACTACTGTGCTGCTTAAAGGACTAAAATGGAACAGTGAATATATATTCACTAAAAAAAACAAAGATTACAGGGATGTTATAGTTAGGCTCAGATTACACATATCCAAACCATAGAAATACAGTTCATGAAAAACCGCATTCACAATAATGTCCCCCTGAGGCAACAACATGAGAATAAGTCTGTCTTCCTTCGCTCGAACTCCAGGAAGTTTCCCAGGGGCATTGAGTCGTTTACACGCACACACCACCTGAGGTTAATTGTTGAATTGGTCACAGTATAAAGACTGTTCCACCCACTCTTCGATTTAGGGATGTGCTAAGAAGGACACCGACAGAATTCTGCAATATGGAAGACCAATAGACAATGGTGGCACGAGGATCCATTTGATCCCAAACTTTTAAATCCTAGCACTGCCTTTTCTCAAATAACCTTTTTATCTTTCTGACACAAGGAAAATCTTCCTACATTACCCATGGGACCCTTAAGGACTCTGTGTTAAGGTATCGTATTAAGCTACTCACAAGCACAATAAGCCATTCAAATTTTAATAGACATTAGGATAATTATTTACATGGAAATATCTTTATTGCATTTCCTGGCTGAAAAATCCTTTCCCCTTTTAAACAATGTATTTATCACAGCATTACGGTAGGCAATACAACTACTAACTCTAAATAGAGAAGTGAACTTAATATATCAAGTTTAAATAATGCTTTTGTGACACATTACAGAACAAGTACTGTGTATTTTACAGTTCACCAGATCTCTCCGACCTGCACTTAAAAAAAAAGATAAAGGGTCGAGAGGAACCTCAGAATACATTGACACCTGTTTACGATAGCGGCTTTGGATTTTCATGTTGCTTTTTTCCCATGTCTAAGAAACCCTTTTCTCAACCAGAGATGAGGTTTTTTTTAAATTTACAAGGATGGACCCGCATTCCTGTGATCAAAGGCATAAAATGTCCTCTTCTTTTTTCGAAGGCATTAAATCACCCCTTCTTACGAAAATACCTTTATACAAGTTGTAGAGAGTACTACCTTTTCCACATCAACATGTCCCTAGCGAGAAGGAGGACGTCATCACTGTAATATGCAAGAAGTGGACATACACAATATAAGATTCTCTAGCAAGACTAAGGACAACCTACACAATATAAGATTCTCTAGCGAGAATAAGGATGTTATCACTACAATATCCAAGAAGTGGACATACACAAAATAAGATTTTAGCAACTAACTTGATCTGAATGAATCTTTTTCTAAGAAAGAAAAAAGGTTATTCAGACAGAATATTGAGTTGGAAATGTCGACGTACACAAATATCAAATTGGAAATATCCTGACACAGAAATATCGACTGGGAAAAGGAACAAGGGTACCCTACTCACTTGGAGCCTGGGTGAAGACTTTAGGAAAAACAGTGGCTCCTGTGAAAAAATAGGAATTATTTATGATAAAGGTAACGCACAATGGCAATAAGGGTGATTAGTTTGGATGTCAAAGAAAGAAAGCTGCATATACACAATGCAAATGTTCTAGTCATTTATGAAAATCTATATATCAACAGTTTACATACAAATTCTATAGCATCCAAACTAATCACACTTATTGCGATTGTGCGTTACCTTTATCATAAATAATTCCTATTTTTCCACAGGAGCCAATGTTTTTCCTACAGAAATATTGACAGCAAGAATATCATAGTCAAGAATATCGAATTAAAGATAAGAAATATTGTCTTAAAAAATATAAAAGTCATTAATACGGTTTACAAAAATATAGTTGTAAAAATATCAACTTTTTAATTAGTGTAATGTCTTTACATTATATTTTAAATATATGTGATGTATTTTTTGTATAAGTATTGTTTATGTTTTTCAATATATGTTTTATATTTTTAGTAGTAATCAATTTTATTTTAATTTAATTTTGTGTTTTTTTGTTCCATAGCAGGTTGTGGGTTTATAGGGGAATAGGGTGGGAAGAAATGTAACTATATTAAATGAATGAATATGTTTTATTAATATTTATTTAATTGAGATTTTATAGTGTTAATTGTGTTAAGTAATTTCTTTAAATATTTATTATTTCTTTGTTAACTAATATTAATTAATATATTAATTAATTAGTAAATTATTATGGTAATTGTTCAATGTTTTTAAGTACGGGTTGTGGGGTTTATAGGGGTAAAGGGTGGGAAGTAATTTATTTGTAATGAATTATTAATTAGCTTTTAATTCATAATAATTAATTAATTGGTGATTGTGCAATTTGTTTAAGGTGTGGGTTGTGGGGTTTATAGTGGTAAAGGGTGGCAAGTAATTTATTTTTGTTTAATTAATAACTAGTTGTTAATTTATATTAATGAATTGATTGAAAATTAATTATAGAAATCATGTAAATAATTTTAGGTTTGGGTTGTGGGGTTTATAGGGGTAAAGGGTAGGACGTAATTTATGTGTATTTAATTAATAATTAGTATTTATTTAATATTAATTTATTTACTGAAAATTAAGTATGGAAATTGTGTAATTAATTTTCGTTGTGGGGTTTATAGGGGTAACGTGTGGGATGTCATTTATGTTCAATTAATTACTAATTAGTTGATCATTAATATTGATTTATTAATTTATATTTAATTAGGGTTTATATATTTTGTGTGTGGATTTTCCTTTTATAGAGGTATAGAGTGGGGAATAAATTAATGTTACTTACTTTATAATTAGTTGTTAAATACTATTTGTTTTTTAATTGTAAATAAGGTGCTCATTAGGATGGGGGTTTTTGCCACATTCGCGGTGCTGGCGGTGGCAGAAAACATCCTTTTCCTCACTCCTGGGGTGGTCCTCGTATCCACGATATTGCAATGGGCAAAGATAGCCCATTTCCTGTCCGCTGCAGAGTTTCGGGACCCTCCAGAATTTTTCTTCCACAACGGTTGCAAAGGGAGCCAATAGAGAAAGACCGCCGTGCGGAATTACGTTATGAGAGCCGGACAAATCAAGATGCCTGAAACAGCCCATCAGATTGCAGCAGCCACTCAGAGAGAGCGAAAGCACCACTGCGGATAAAGAAGCTTGAATCCGGGACACCTTCACATGTTCTTGACTGCTATGGATCCAGCTCTTCAAGCCCTTCCGCTGCAGTACCTGATCCACTACCAGCAGCTAAGATGTCACCACGGTCAACACCGCAGGTAAGTAAATAACACATCTCTGCATACAACCACAACACACAACTGGTGTGCTGAAATAAGTTTCCTGTCTACATCAGACACCATGGTGGAGAAAGCAACATATCCCCCAGCGTACTTATACATGTCCTGCTTGCTAGAAATTTACACCTCCACATCGGGTTCTCCAATCAACCTAAAAATCCCTGAAATGTCTCTGTCATGTTGCTGCATTGGTGAAGATGCGCAAAAACCTGCGCACAAAGTAGTAGGCAGGGCCGGCGCCAGGCATGGGCAGTGTGGGCAGCTGCCCAGGGCTCCACCTTCACCCTTAACACATGGTGCCCCGCATAAGTTGGTCACAGCCCATAGCACACTTCCTACATCCATTTCTGCCCATGCTGTGTGCTCCTCTTGTGCCCCCCTCCATGCACTATTTAGAAGCCAGGTGTGGGTCGACCTCGCACCTCACACTTCGACAGGCAGGGTAGATTGGGAAAGTGGGGGTGAAGATTAACACCCTGCACAGAAGGTCAGGGGCGGGACATCCCTCCTCCTCGCATCTGCCTTCCACTAATGTGAATCAAAGTGAGTAAATTAGGAAATGTAGTCACTCTGCATATTAACAACCATGGAACTGTTCACACTGCATGCCAAGTCCCTCAGACAGATCCCACACTGAAAAGCTGCCACATACACATATCATAAGCCAGCAGCAATGTATGACAATAAATAGACTAGCCTACAGTGGAGTGCACAGTGCAGGAAAATCATGGAGCAAGCCACATAGCATTTGTACATGACATACAAGAGGAGGAACATATCACACTACCCTAAGGCCATCAAATCAGACATGGGTGGCACAGTGATTGAAATTAAACTAAAGTAACATCTGTGCAATATTTCTGGGATACAGCAATGCAAGCTATGCATTGGTACAGGAATGATAGGAAGTGCCAGAAGCCAGACAGTGACCAGCCCTACATCTGTGTCAACTACCTTGACATTTGTATGCCACCAGCACAACACACAAGCTCATTGTCAGACCCCCTGACTGTCAAACCCATCTCACAACTGCACTACTCAACATCTGTGAGAAACACAGATAAAGGTGCAAATAAGGTCCTGTGAGTTTCCTGACAACCAATGACACACCTTGGTGTGTATCTACAAATTTCAGAATCCAACTCATGGAGGTCTGAACCAATGCTGTTCAAAGACCAATAGCCAAACACAAATCTCACAAACAACATCCAAAGAAGTACAACAAGCTCAACGATGTGCAGGCAAACAGTGGATAGGCAATGTGACCATAGACTGAACAGGAATACACAGCATTTTCACTTTAGACAAATGCACGGACACCATACCCCAACCCAATTAAAAATGTCATTATCAAATGCCAATTATGAACACTAACTGTGATCAATAGGACAAATCTGCTAACACAGACATAGACACCACACCCGTTATCAGGTGAGCATGGTGGCAATGTGTAGCACAAGCATACACACTCCTGACAAGTGTCAGGTCAAATATAGGAGGACATAGCACAATTGTGCACTCAAAAGAAGCTCATGAACAATAATCCACATTGCTGCATGTGACATTCACACAAGAAATGCACACTACAAATTCAACATACATCATAATGTATTACAATGCACAAACTACTCACACACAATGTCATGCAAATAGAACATCACACACACATGCACCTGTCAGTAGAAAGAGCCAACACAGGCCAACCACTGCATCCATCAACAACAAAAACACAATATATGCACATACCAATTCATCACATAGCAAACTCAGCTGGTCATCAAAGGGATGCACACCAGGTAAGTATATGGCAATGTACACTAACAGCAGTGCATGCACAGTAAGCAGTGTGTGAACACCAACAAAATCAGTATCACACATATCTGAGTGCTCCACCATGAACTTCCACACCACAAATCATCACAGCACACAGATCACATCACACTCAGAAAGGGTAGCAGTACCTCAGCAAACAGACATAGACCTTATCCATTACCCACATCTGCAAACCTCAGGAAACCCCAGATGCATCCAACATGACTAGAGGAATGTGCTGGTCAAACATATGCCCTGCACATGAGCAACCATGACTGCAATCAAGTAGAAGAAAATACCACATAACAAATTGTATAATGTCCTGAGTGACACATTGGCCCTGTACACAAATCATCCTCTCACAGCATAGTGTCACACTATGAAGTGGTGGAGAGGGTCACACAATGGCAAAGCATGGGGTGGAAGACATGAGACTGAAGTGGTGTGTACAGCAGTATTAGAGAGGTGAGGAGTGTACAGTGCAAAAATACATAGAGAAGTAACTCACAATGTGTATACATCACAAGCACCAATAGGGGATGGTGTGACTCTTCATACCATATACTATACTTGTCCCAAAATGTGTCAAGTGACAGCAATGTATGAGAAAAGTCACATAAGATGTCAGTGTGGCTGAGCAGGTCAGCACAGTGAGCACAAACTTAAACAAGACCCATGGATGATCAACAAAACACAACACAGACATTGCAGTGACACGCTCTGCATACTCACAACTGACAGCGACAACAGGTAGGTGTACCCCTGGATTGCAAGGTTACACTGACACACTGCACAGTACTGGACCTACAGCTCCTAAATGTGCCCACAATACATATTTGTAGGTGTCATGTGCAGGAGCACGTAAACCTCAACACGTTTAACAATGACAGGCCAATCACACTGTATGACTACTCAAGTGCACACATTCAAATGTACCCATGTGATTATGGCCTACACAAGATGCCTACACATCAACACTGCTGTTCACACATCAAGAAAGATCCCACAGACATGACCGACCCTGTCCACCCCGCAAGTTATCCTGTGGATAGAATTCACCTCTGTTGTGGTACTGCATCCTAATATGACATGTCTACAATTTTGCAATCCTGACTATATAATGATTAGGATAAGAGTAGATCATCACAAACAACCATCATTGCACCCTCAAGCCTCAGAGTCCAGAAGTACAAACATGCCTGTAACCTCTGGCAACCACTGATAAAGTAAATCAAGCAATTGCCAATGTGAATGTGGCATACAGAGCATGTGTCACATGAACATATACCCATACATTAAACTTTTTATTTAGCAAGGGCAGCGACGAAACAGAGTAACATGAGTAACAGTCTATTACATAATCTCCGGATAGGCATCAAAAATGCGAAACATCAAGGCCATTGGCCAGTCCAAATTTCAAGTACGCACATGCATGCATGAGAACTTGCACAGGAAATGGGCATCAAAAGTGCAAAACATCAAGGCCATTGGCCAGTCAAAATTTCAAGTACGCACATGTGTGCATGAGAGCTTGCACAGGAAATGGGCATCAAAAGTGTAAACCATCAAGGCCATTGGTCAGTCAAAATTTCTAGTCCATACATGTGTGCATGAGAACTTGCACAGGAATTGGCCATTAAAATTACAAAACATCAAGGCCATTGGCCAGTCCAAATTTAAAGTCCGCACATGTGTGCATGAGAACTTGCACAGGAAATGGCCATCAAAAGTATCAAAACATCAAGGCCATTGGCCAGTCCAAATTTCTAGTCCACACATGTGTGCATGAGAACTTGCATATCAAATGGTTAACACAGTCCACTGCCATGGGAACACCACAGCTCAGGGACTACATATGGGAAGTCAGGCACCGCTGTGGGAGAAATGGTGTGGGGAGGAGGACTTGGCTTAAAATTCTGCTTTGAGTTGAACTGGGAGGGGGCTAATTGTCGAGGCCCGTTGGAGGACTAGACCTGAGAGGGAGATAACCGGCTGCGTTAGAGGCATTCGTGGCTGTGGGAACCTGAGGGATTCTTGAACCAGGTGGAGTGGTGGCATGGGGAGGTGGAGACATGCTGCATGGATGCATAGTGGTTGAGGGTGAATGTCGAGGGCTGGGTCTTATCTGTTTGGGGATCAGATAGCCCAGAAGTGACTTGGCCGGAGTGGGGAGTGAGGTGGGCACAACAGCCTCACTCTTTCCCAAAGGTGTAGCAGGTGCAGGTGGCTCTCCCCGAGGGGATTTGCTGGACCTGGTGGTATGCTTGGGGTGACCTAGATTGTTCAGATCCTGTTGAACACAGTTATCCTACATGGTCGTGGAGACCTCGTAACCTTTTGTCTCCCTTTATCAAGATATATTTTCTTGTGAATGTTGTATGACTCTGGATGGTTTGCCTTTGAGTATATATGAGTATTTTTTTGTTGTAGTATGTGTAATTGCTCTTATTCGGGGGCATTAGTTCAACAGTGTATTGTATTTACTCTTGAGTTTGATGTAGGAATTCTGTTTACTTTTATGTGTTCATATATATATATATATATATATATATATATATATATATATATATATATATATATATATATATATATATATATAACAAAAGAATAGACCACAATCTCATGGAAGGGGTTATATGGGATTTATTACCGTATATCAAGCAGGACGTGTTTCGGCTTTGTGCCTTTTTCGAACATTGACAACACATAAACATTGACCACCATTTTAAAACCTATGTTTCCAAAGAATATCCGGGTTAATAATTACATCATTTCCAGTCATTGAATGAACATAGAGGGTGCACTAATGAATACATGCATTTTATTTGGCGGCCATATTAGAGTGGTTATATAATTGTATGCACCACTAATCAAAATCAATTCATGTCATTTTCATTACAAAACAAACAAAAAGAATGATTATAAAGATATTGAGCCCTGGATGGGTAACTGTGTGAAATGATTATCAATGTGTATATGTGATAACACATATAACTCTATAACTTCCCAACATGATTATATATACAGTGTCAAATTCATTGTTATCCTCTCACAATTACTAATATATATATACACGATAAATTATGATTTCATTCATTTGCACATTGATACATAGAAACAAGAAAATAAATGTTAGGTTCATGTCAATCAAAACCGATCCAACAAATCTATACGAGATCTACTGCTGATACAGTTTGATCTATCTTGAATCAATGCATCAGAATGTTAAGGTAAAATTTCACCGACATATCCTGCCCTGCAAGGGCCTGCGAATTTACAATGTGCAAAACTATATATATATATACATACATGCACACACATTCAGTGGGCTTGATCCAAATGTGCAGGAGAGCTTTACCTTGAAAGATGAAGGAAACAAAGGCCCTCCTTAGGAGATATTTTTTCATTACATATAGCCAGTGTATTAACACAGAAGGCAAAGCTGTTTAGATAAAAGACAATGTTCTCCCTTTTAGAGATTCCATAAGGGAGGATTTCTGATTGTGAGTAGGAATGAGGTTGACTGCGAAAGAATGTTAAAATGTGTTTTTTTTCTTGAGTTTGGGATTTCAAGAAGGAGCCGCTCAGAGCTCAGAAGGGAGGCAAACCCACCTAAGGATCTCAACGTAGATACTGTGGTATTTCAGAAAAGAACAACTTTATGGACTATATAGGACATATAATATCAACTCATGGCTCCAGTATACAACCACTTGATGGTGACCCGTCCTGGAGTGATGCGATCAAGACTTCTGGTATTAGATACAAAATATTGAAGCTGCATGTAGTTGAGCCTTCAGAGGAGCCAGGTGGAGTTTGGGAATACCTGTCAGCAGTGCTCAACTGTTATCTATCTGAGATGGGCTAACAACTTGTAATTATCATCTGGAAAGAATTGTTCCATCCATATAAGAAGTTGTATTTTGCATGGAATGACTTCAGCATTGGGATTTGTGTAAGCATGGAAGCTCAGAGTCTGTCCAGAACAAATACCTGGTATTTAGTGCATTCAATAAAGGAAGTCTCACAAGAAATGAATGTCTCTCTGCACCCCATCATGTGCCAACCTATCTCTGTTGAAATATTCTATAACTGATAGTCATTAGTCCCACTCCCTAGAGGCCCAACAAACGCCAAACTTAAAATAAAAGTGTGCTAATCACAAATTTAGACAAACCTCCTAAATTACCTTGAATCACTGTTTAAATCACCTTCCCTCAACAAATTTAGTGATAACTGAGAACTGCCTTCAAATTCCATTATCTTCTATACGCTGCCCTCCCCGACCGCACCATCTGCTTAGTATGGGATCGCTCCCTTCATCAATTTCATGAAGATTAAAATTAGAACTCTCCTCTACAAAAGCATAAATAAAAGCCTCCGAAAACACAGAAACTTACCAACTAGTTTTGTATCAGTTCTCATCCACACTAAACACAGCTCAGACTAACTACTTACAAAATCAGATTATCTCCATAGGCTTCACTCACAATGTCTTCCTCATGCAATAAATAATACTCTCTCTAACTTGCCTCTCGCTCACTAACATCCCTCTCTCTGCCTTCAACCTTACAGCACAGTTCTCTTTAAGATCCCTAACAATAAAAACACCCTGTGATCCCTCCAGTCAGCTTTAGCCCCATAATCATTCTTTCCACCTTTCTTTTTCACTAATGCAACAATATATCTGTTTTCGGTACAGCATCACCAGTTGAATTTATAGTTTCCATTAAGAATGATCATCTCTGCTGTGCACCTTCAGACAATTTTATCTATCAATGTACTCCCTTCAACTCAGGAAACCCACAGTTTACCCATCCAGTCCAGGGAAGTACCATACAGTCTCACGCCCCTTTTATTTCCAATAGTTTAGAATATCTTGTCTTTAACTGCCTCATCTATTTTTTTATTTCCCATAATTTAATTAACCATTTCAAACCAGGCTCTTAAACTCTACAGTGAGACTGTTTCACATTTCCAACATTATCAAACTTTTGCCATAATAAACAGTCTTTTATACTAATATTCATGGAGCTCTCTGCCACAATTCATCCCCTTACCTATATACAACCCTCTTTTTAAAACTCTCAAATTTAGGCATCAAAAATCAACCACTCAACTTCATTTCTTTTCAACGGTTTGATAGAACTTTCTGTGTCTCGTGGATCTCTTTTCCATCAACTTGTATAAGTTTGTCAGTTGCAGTTTTCCAGCGCATGTATCTGGTTTTCAAGGACACTGACTCTTGTTTTGCCAGGTTTCTTGTACTCTAATTGCATGTGATGCTTTTTATGGGATTTTATGTTCACTTTGTCGGACAATTTGACTTATTCATATTTTTCTCACTTATTCAGTGTTCTTTAGTATTTTACAGTATTTTTAGTATCAGTCTGGTGGTCAATGTTTGTAATATTGTCTCACTAGGGTGGTTATCAACACCTGTTACCAACCTTGCGGTACTTTGCATATGTTCGTGTATGAACTTGGAGGTGATTACCAATCCATAAGCGTGTATCTGTGATCTCATGCATGTACGTTTTTGCTTCTGCAGCCCTGGGGAAGTCTTAGTCAAAGACAACAAATGTGTTGGCTGTGCTTGGACCTTACCACACTTTGTGGCTCCATTTGGATGTTATTGTATTGTGCTAAGGCCACACTTGTTTGCACTGTATATTGTTCAATTTATGTTTATCTTTCCTGTGTGACATGTATTAAATAGTGCAAAACTGTATCTGTTTTGTCCAATGTATTTCTATTTGTCATGTCTAATAATATTTTGTTGTTAATAGACTTTCTTGATTACATAAAGTTGTGACCATGCTAGCTTGAACTGCGTTGTGCTCCAGACATATGTTGAATACACGTTTCTGGGTACTTTGCTTGTTTCTTTCCCCACTATATCCCCGGTAGAGATCATTATGTTGTTTGTTTTCACTTGTCATTTTTATGCTGATAATATGCAAATATTTGCATCCTTCCCAACTTTTAACCCTTATTTCCAGATTCAAATAATAAACATATCAGTCCCTTTTTACATGAACAAAACCTGCTACTTTACTGTTTCCCCTAACCCAATTTTTTAATGTCTTGGTAATTAGAACTTCCAGCGTTGGGCGAGCTGTAAATTTGCTACAGAAATTGCTGTCAAACAATATATTTTAGCTCAGAGGTTATTCCCATCAGAATCATGGTGACATCATATCTCACAGGGAAAGCAGGGCACCCAGGTCCATGAATAGTCTTTTTGCAGGGCAACTCGCAAACTCATGTACCCCCGGCAGTCTCTGGACTTGAGACTTAGGGCATATGTACCAAAGTTGCACCTCCATTTTGCAATTTTAGCAGGAGTAATATAAAAATACAAATAAAATAAATAAGTTAAGTCACCAAATATCCCATGGCTATACAGCCAGTCAGCATGTCTTGGCTGATTCCAAACTGACAATTTTGATGCCTACTCTGGGAGGTTATCTTCATCTGAGACTACACATATCTGACAATAAGTAGTTATTGTCAGTGATTGGAATTTAATAATAGTGAACAAACTTTGTTTGATTCAAATGTGGGATACAAAGTACATTTAAAAAAAAGCATATATTGTACATTAACGAAATGTGGGCATTGAACTCACCGCTGTTAAGTAACTCAAATAACTTGATGAAGACGGCAATAGCCCCTGCTTTCCTGCCTAATGTATGTTCACTGTTAAGTTGCCCTTCACTTTAACAAAAAGCAACAATTAACTTCCTATCTTTGCTTAATCACTCACTCCTATGCACATTACCTACTGGCAGTCGCCAGTAGGTATATATAGTTAGGATTTTTTCTCTATGGGATTTTTGAAAATTCTATGTCTAATAACTTTGGCGTTTGTGGACGGAATTGGCTGAAATTTTCAGGAAAATGGCACATTTTGTTTCTGAGCAGCCCTTGAAAATTTGGGGGGGGGTTCGTCAAGGGGGGGCCGAGAAAAAAGGGGGGTCCCAAAACGTGTTTTTAACATTGAGTTTTCCATAGGGCGGTTGGCCTCACTTTTAGCCCGAACGGCTGAATGGATTTGCACGAAACTTGGCAAAATTGTAGGGACTGGTAGCCCGATGTGCCTTTGCTAGGTCTCAATATATGTGCTTCAGTGGATTTTGAGAAATTAACGTTCAAAAAAAGATATATATCTGTAACAGCGGACCGGGCAGCGCTCCGGTTCGCGGACTTTACGCGTTACGGAGCTTTGTGAAGCGAAGCTGATTGGTTCTCCAGCGTCTGTAAACATTCCAAACAGTCCGTAGCGGCTGCCATCTTGTCTCTCGGTAGGATCGAGAGACAAGAGGAGGCCAAAGCGAAGGGGCAAATGACCATAAGGGGGCATAGTAGATCCTCCCTGACCCTCTAGGTTTGATGTGGAGGTTTTAAAAGGGCCCCGCGGGGCAACAAAAATAATAATAATAATAATCGAACGGCTGAATGGATTTGCACGAATCTTGGCAAAATTGTAGGGACTGGTAGCTCGATGTGCCTTTGCTAGGTCTCAATATATGTGCTTCAGTGGATTTTGAGAAATTAACGTTCAAAAAAAGATATATATCTGTAACAGCGCTCCGCTTCGTGGAGATAAAATTATCTCTGTATTACCTAGCTGTTGCTAACACCAGTTAGCGACCGCTAGTAGGAGATAGCGACCATCTTGGGCCCCACTTTGCATGTGAGTGATATTTATCACTAATGACATGCAAAGTGGGCATGCCAAGATGTTAGCGACTGGAAACAGTCGCTAACATCGCTATCTCCTATTACCAACTTTTGGAAATATTTGCGATAAGCGCGAATATCTCCAAAAGCTACCACCTGCCCTGAGCAGTTCTTAGCCATGTTATCCAATGGGAGGTGGATAACATGGCTAAGAGCATTAGCTCGGTAATGCATGAATATCGCTGAGTTTTCAGCGATATTAATGCATTGCGGTCGTTTTTTATCGTATTTGCGATAAACCTTGATAATAGCAAGGTTTATCTGCGATAATTTCTGACGATGCTTAGCGGTAAAAAATTTGTTGCTAAGCATCGTTAGGGATAAATATCGCTTAACTTTGGTAATATGCCCCAACGTCTGTTAACGTTCGATTCGAAGGAAATCAGGAAGTGTTGAAAAACATTGTCTGCGCCATCTTGCCTTTTTTCAAATGCCACACTTTTGTCGTGCACGGCAGTCATTTTAGATGCCTTGACCAGACCCACTCTCTGCACGCTGTCGATCCTTAGCATGGCTCCCCACCCTCGCAAGCATCTCCCCCAGGCAGTGGTCACCCCCGCTCTCTGTCTTATGCATGGGTAATAAACCTCCCCCCATCTGCGCTGCTCTTCCCTGAGAATCACACCCTGTGCCCGCCCGACACCTCCCTTTTGCCCTATTCACTACCGCACCCTCTGACACTTCTTTTCCTCTGTGTCCGATTGTCCAGGCCGGTCCTAGGCTATCAGCTAGCCCTGCAGATGTAGTTTATGGCCCCAGCTGTAAAGAATCACCCCTCTTCAAAGGAGTTATAGTAGATCAAGGTCCACACTCGATGAGATCCGTCACAGCAGACGCGTTCCTATTATCTGAAAACCATCCTGTATTGTGATTGGGGAGGGGACCGAGCCTGAAGCGGAAGATTCCAGGGATGACTCTTTGTACATCAAAGTTTTTACAATTATGTGTCACATTAAAAATTTATAGCACTCCAACAAAGTAGTAAGATTATAAAACTTTAATAACTTATAAATATATACAACAAAACAAAAACAGTAATAACATATAAACATTTTTAGGGAAAAACAACGAAGTAGCGGTCGGCTGTGCGAATAGTCCCAACGCAGCACAACGTCCAGATTTCTGGACGGCACCCAGGTGATGTTGCCTGGGTGCCGCACTGATTTCGGCATCCGGCGTGGGGCGTCGCGGGGGGTGGGTCATCAGTAGCAAACTGTTGTGAGAATAGTTCCAAGGCAGCAGAACGATGGCACCAAGGTGATGTCCAGTAAGTTGCCGCACTGGTTTTGGTATCCTACAATGCTGCTCCGAATAACCGCGTGGGGCGCCCCGGGGGGGAGGGAGGCGGCGTGAACGGGCCTCCCCAGGTGGAGCCTCGTCTGCTGTAGTGGGGCGCCCCTTTACCGTTTCAGTTGCCATTCCGTCCGCTTTTGGTCCACTGTGTCAAAATCCGCAATTCAGCTGAGTTGCGCCCACTCTTGCGGTGCAGCGATAGGCGGCTGTCACAGGACTCTCAAAATGGCGGCAGGCTGTTTCCTTTTTGGTCCTGGTCCACTGAAATGGCCCTGGGACCAGTGTTCCCAGCAGGCTGCGCGCATGCGCTCGCGCGCACGTCTGTGACCACCAGCGCGCATTGACCTGTGTGAAGCGCGCACTCAGGACAGCCCGCTAGAACGTTTGCGCCGCCGCATTTAAACGTGAGCGGCGCCAATAACAATAATTTTCTGTTTGGGGAAATGGTGTTAACACGGTGCAATAGGAGAGCACAAAAACGTGATGTCACAGCATGAGAGTGTACTTTGGAAAGCAGATTGGCAGCCTCTGCAGGCGTTCAACAGCAAGCACCCCTGCACTCGCTGCTTTTGTTTTCTAATGGAGCACGGCAGCGGGCTGTTTATGGGCCTTCGTGAAAGTATTTGTTAATCACAGCGCCTGACTGCTGCGATTAACAGGAATACTTTCACAAATGCCCCACAATCGGCCCACCGCCGTGCTCCATTAAGAAAAGAAACGCAGCGAGTGTAAAAACAGGGCGTGTGTTTTACATGTCATGCTTTTACATTTGATGTATGTCTTTTCTTAATGGAGCGTGGCGGGGGGCCGATTGTGGGGCATTTGTGAAAGTATTCCAGTTAATCGCAGCAGTCATGCGCTGCGATTAACATAAATACTTTCACAAATGCCCACAGTCAGCCCGCAGTTGAGAAAAGAAATGCATCTAGTCCAAAAGCACAGCGTGTGTTTTACACGTGTGCTTTTGGACTGGATGCAGGTGGCATTTGTCTTCAGGCGCGCATTCTCCAGTGGGCTCAAAAAGCTTCAAAGTTATCAAGGATTATTACATGAATGTCTCATCTCTGCCTGGCCACCGGGTAGTTCATTTCTCGTAGCTGGAAAACCGAGCCCTCCACTTGCAGAGACAGACAGAGCTGAGGATCCCTGCAGCCAATAAAATGACACTTTACGCCTACAATATTCATGAGCCTGAGCTGCTGTGCACCACAAGGCTGAATATTCGGGGTTAGATAATGGCTAGTGACGTGATCCATATTACAGGGCAGTCAGCCTAGTGTAGGGTCTGTGGCCCTCGTGAGAAATAACGATTCTAACTATCGGAGAAGTGCAGGTGCATGGAGGGAACCGGACAGACATTCCGACCAAAGTAGGATGATTTCTGAGATAGAATGCATGTGCGGGTGTAAACTGGGTCACTTTCAACTTTGTGAAAGTGACCTAGTGGCTCCTTCCTGACTGCGTGGAGGGAGGCCTGCATAACTTTAGGGTGACGCTGAACCCTCCACCCTAAGGCAGGTGGAAAGCTGCGAGCGGCCAGCATGAGCTCCAGGTGTATGGCTTGCCCGTGCCTGTTCTGTCCACTTTTGTCTCTGTGGCTCATTGAAAGGAGCCAGACTACCTCTGCGACCATGAAGCTATGGACAGTGTGCGACAGGCTGCTAGCGCTGAGAAGTGACCTAAGGGAAACCATCATTCTCTCCTGCTTCACCTCACTGCGCGGCTGATTTCCTGCACATCTATCCTCGGGATCCCAAACATGCAGTCACAGGACGAGTTGAGGGTACGGGTCAGACAAAGATAACATAAAAAAAATAGTTTAAGAAATGAGAAAGAGGGGACAGAGTTGGAAAGAAATTAGTGGACAGAAATGAGACAAGACATTACGGAAGGAGATATAAATTTACAGGACGGCATACCAAGGGAGGAGATGAGGGGGATAAAGCATTAGAGATAGGGAGAGGGAGAAGAGAAGGGCAAATGGAAGAGGGTGAAAAGACTGCAGGGAACGAGATAGAAGTATACAAAGAGAGGCAAGAAAAGGGAGGCTAAAGACACTGATAAAAAAGGAACAAAGGCCTAAATCTAGGAGCCTACTGCTCTAAACCAGTGGGTAGGACTCAGAGACCGTGATACAAGGGAGGACAGAAAGAGCTAAAAAGAGCAGACGAGGAGGGCAACAGACTGATAAGTAGGAGGAAAGAGGCTGTAAAGACAGTGATGGGGAAGGAGAGATTTGAAGATGAGGATAGAGAAAGAGAGAGGAAAAGATGACGGATGAAAAGAGGGAGGATGCAACCAGAGAGATAGAGAGAGATAATACATTCTGGAGACTGGTAGAATGATGTGAGTTACCAGCCCTAACTGTACTACAACTGACAACTACTGACCTACCCCAGGAAGCGGGGTGGGAGGGTTAAGGCGGTGGGGACAGCACCACTCACAATGTGTCTGCCGCTGATTTACATCAGTTTCTTATCATTACCCATGTTAAAAATTTGACTTCAGCTTCTACCATGTTGTAACTGGTCAGTCATCATACCAGAGCCTTACTGTAAGTCACAGTTCTCCAGGGTCCATCATCTATGTTTTCTCTCAATGACCCCCCTCCCCAACTCTTTGCTATCACCTTAAACTTAATTACATGTCAAATTATAACCAGAAACTAATGTTAATTATTGAAAGTTATAGAAACATGACCATGCAACTCAGCACATCACAGCTGGTAATTATTCAAAGGCTGACATGTGCTACTGTAGTTTATCCTGACTTCCTAACCATTGCTCATACACCATAAACTTTACCAGCCAGCGTTTAAAGTGAGACTATAACTCCCAGAATGCAATGTCATATTGGCTAAAAAGCCAATCCTCACAGCACACATGATGGGGCAGATGCAATTTCTGTCAGTTACATTGGCAAGCAACTCCTTTTTTTTTAAGTTTGAAGTTTATTGAAATAAAAAGAGGCAAGAACAGAACAGAAAATGAAGAAACAATCAAGAGTTATGAGAAACATGAAATCATTCTTACGTATTAGCGAAATTAATGGAGGAAAAACTTATGCATAAAACATAGAAGAGGCATTGAATGAGAGGAGCATAGGGGGATGAGGAAATATCACAAATTATAAAAGCATAAAAGTAATATGGTAAAACAGTAGATGTAACGATAACATAGTAAACAAAATAAAGTAATGTAAGGCATTCATGGTGGTTTACAAACTTCAACATTACGTATCGGAGATGAGGGAGGAGGCCTAGCAACTTTGGATAAATAATCAGTGAGGGGAAGCCATAAAAGATCACGTTTGATTGCTAAAGAAATAGGAGATACAAAATTAGTGTCAAGTCTGTGATTAAAACAGACTGCGTTCCACCAAGCAGCAAAAGAGACATCATTAGCTTGTTTCCAATGTGATGTAATATGGTGGAAAGCAATAGCTATACAAAGATCAAGTAATTTGTGTTTATGATAGGAATCTGCAAAAACAGGAGAGAGGGAACCTAAGAAAATGTGTGTAATGGAGAATGGAATTGTGAAATTGAAAATCTTTTGTAATTGGGACCAAACTAAGTGCCAGAAACGTAACACAGGAGGGCATTCGAATATCATATGGTTCAGATCAGCTAAAGGGGATGAGCAGGACCAACAAGTAGATGGAATGTCTGGGGAAAAGGATGACAGAAGTAATGGAGTGAATAGTGTACGATTGTAAATAAAGAATAAGGTTTGTGTGGTATTTGCAGCTCTGGAAGTACTCTGAATCTTAGACCAAATTTTGTCCCAGAAAATGAGAGACCACGTGTGAGATAAATCTTTTTCCCAAGCCAACTCAACTTTAGATTTTGTACGATCAACAGAGGATTGTAAAGATTTATAAATAAATGAAGCAGAAAGAGATTGGCCGATAGCATTAGAGATCGAAAAATTTGTGGTAGGAATAGAGTTAGTTGGCGGGAGCGAAGAAAGATATTGGGTAAGGGATGGAAGCAGTGATAAATATTGTTTACGGGATGAGGAAGGTAGGGAAAATTGTGTTCGGAGATCGTGAAAAGAAAGAGGCTGATTGTCTGAGAGAAGTTGGGAGACCCATTTTAGACCGAGGGAGTGCCAGGATTTCCAATATAAGGAACGATTACGGATTTTGAGGAATTTATTATGCCAGATAGGTTGGGTGTGAGTGGAGGAGGCAGATGGGTAAGTAGATAATAAATATGGACGAAGAAGAGAGCAAGAGTGAGAGATGATAGGGGAACATAAGGACGATACCTTAGAGGTAAAGGATAAAACTTCTTGAAAGTCGTAAGGATGAAGTAAAGAAGATTCTAATGTGAGCCACAGGGGAGGAATGCGAGGAAGATCAGATGAGAGCCACCGCATGGCTTGCTTTAAAGAAAAAGCGTTGTGATATGATTTAAAATGAGGGAATTTGACACCACCGAGGGATTTATCTTTTTTCAGAGAAGAGAGAGCTATCCGAGATTTTTTGCCTTTCCACAAAAATTTTAATAGAAGGGAGTCTATCGATTTGAAATAATGATCTGGGATACGGATAGGAATCATGGAGATAGAATAAAGTACTAGGGGCGCTAGCATCATTTTGATGGAGTCCAGTCGACCCCACCAAGATAGGAAAAGAGGATTCCAACGAGTTATCGACGCAGTGATTTTATTAGAGAGGGATTCGAAATTAAATTTAAGAGTGTCTGGAATACGGGGAGCAAACCAGATACCTAAATATTTAATCTTCGTGGGTTGCCAAGAAAAGCCAGAGGAGTCAAAGAGATGTTTCTGACATAAGGGGTTTAAGGGCAGAATTTCGCATTTATCCGTGTTGAGACGATAACCTGAAACGACGGAAAAAGAAGAAACTTGATGAAGAAAGGAAGGGAGAGTAGTTTGAGGATTTGAACAATAAAATAAAATGTCATCAGCGTAAACAGATAATTTAGCTTCTTTCTGAGGGCCATAGTGAAAACCAGAAATTGTGTCATCGAGTCGAATCTTAGTTAAAAAGGGTTCTAAGGCTATAATAAACAAAAGAGGGGATAGGGGGCACCCTTGACGTACCCCTCTTTGAAGAGGAAAATAGTCGGAACACATACCATTTGCAAAGATTGAAGCGTGGGGGCTAGAATATAGTAAAGATATCAGAGATATGAATTTAGGGGGGAAGCCAAACCATCGGAGAGCTTGAAACATAAAGTCCCATCCTATTCTATCGAATGCTTTTTCAGCGTCTAGGGAGATGGCAGCAAAGGGGGCAGAAAGGGAGGGAGCCCTACTCAAAATATTGAAGAAGACACGAGAATTATCTGATGATAGGCGACCTTTAACAAATCCGGATTGTTCAGGGCCTATAAGTTCAGGTAATAAGGGATCTAATCGGAGAGCTATAATTTTGGCAAAGATTTTATAGTCAGTGTTTACTAGTGATATGGGACGATAATTTTTGCAGAGGGTATGATCTTTGTCGGGTTTAGGTATTAAACAAATCAACGCTTCTTGGAAAGTACCTTGAGAGGAGCCAGAAGCCTCAAAAGCTTGGAATAGCAAATGTAATTTTGGGAGAAGAATGGAGGAAAAGTGATGGTAAAACTCAATGGTAAATCCATCGGGTCCTGGTGCTTTACCTCGACGAAGGGTAGAGATTACATGAGAGATTTCTGATGAGGTAATGTCCAAATCTAATGAGGGAAAGTCAAGATGAGAAGATTCTGGAGGAGGGATGTCCTGAAAGTATGTAAGAAGGTCATGAGGGTCTGGAGTAGATTCGGGAGTGTAGAGATTTTGGTAAAAGGAAACAAATTGAGCTAATATGTCTTTATCCTTAAAGAAAGATGTTCCATTTGGGCCTTGTAAGGATTCAATTTTCATTCGTTCTTTACGTATTTTAAGATAATTAGCTAGGAGTTTGCCCATCTTGTTCTGTCCGCCATAATATCGGGAGTTGCATTTTAGAAGGGAATTTGAGGCTGCGTTGGTGGTATATTTATTAAAATCAAATTTAGCAGAAATTAATTCAGAAAGGGAAGAGTCAGAGTGTGAGTTATAATAAGCATATTCCAGTTTCTTAATTCTATCTAATAGTTGAGTTGACTTAGAGATTGATTGTTTTTTCTTCTGTGAAACAAAATTAATAATAAATCCTCGTGCAGCTGCCTTAAACGAATCCCAAATCATGACAAAGGAAGAGTCGGGAGGGCGGTTGAGTGTAAAAAATTCAGTAGAAAATTTTTTAAATTGGGTGCAAAAATTAGAATCAAGGAGTAAAGAATTATTAAATCTCCAACGGCCTGAATGAGGGGAGTAGGGGATAAGGTCAATGTCCACAAAAACGGGAGCGTGGTCCGAAATGAGGATGGAACCTATGTCTGAATGAATGGCGAGTTGTGCTAATGGTTTGCTGAGGAAGAGGTAATCAATTCGTGATTGAGAGTGATGAGTGGGGGAATAGAAAGTATATTCTCTAAGGTCTGGGTTACAAAGCCTCCAAATGTCAACTAAAGCATTATTCTGTATAGAGGAGATAAACTGGGTATGCATTTTGGAAGGAATAAATTTAACTTTTGAATTTCTATCTATAAAAGGGTCAAATACTTGGTTGCAGTCACCGCCAAGAATAACATATTGATCATTAAGGGTAACAAGTTTATCCGAAATAGCAGGCCAGAACAATTTATCAACACCAGTAGGGGCATAAATATTGAAAACAACCAGCGGTATTCTATCTATAAGAAGATTAACAATAACCCAACGACCATTAGCGTCGCACTCTTCAGATACAATTGAAACATTTAACTTTTTATGACAAAGTATAACTGTACCATTTTTCTTACCTATAGCAGGAGAATAAAATACGTGACCCACCCAACATCGCTTAAGTTTATTAGCCTCCAAGTCTGTAAGGTGGGATTCTTGAAGGAGGGCTACATCTGCTTTGAGTCTAGTCAAATGCGATAAAACTCGTTGGCGTTTAATGGGGTTATTTAACCCCTTAACATTCCAGGTGACTACTCGGAATGTAAATTAGCAAGAGAATGATATAAAAGAGAAAATGTAGTAGGAATGAAGTTAAGAAAGGCTGAAAGAGGTAGTAAGAATGCAGAAAACGAATTCATGAGAGAGGTAGAGAGAGAAGAAAGTTGGGAGTAAGAGAAGTGAGAGCTAGAGAAAAAAGTAAAGAAAGAAAATAGTAAGAGGAGTGATAGTAAACTAGGAAGCATAGAAGAAAGAGAAGATAGATGAAGAATAGGAAACATACCAACAAATACAATAAAAGAAGAGGGGTGACGACGCCAAAAGAGGACGACATCGACAACTGAGACTCACGCGACCGAACACTCGAGGAACCAGCATAGGAGCAATTGAGGAAAGCGAAAATACACCAGGATGAGGAACATGAGGATGGGATCTGTAGGAAGACAAAAATTGAAAAGGTGCGGTGAGGGAAACATATGAAGACCAAATACATAAATATACAAGAGTAGCTACAATAAGTGTGGATTAAGTAAAACGAAATTAGGATTTCAGAGAACATTGAGATACATTAGGAAATGAGAGGGGGAAAGGATGTTGTCAAACATGGAAGACACATGATAAATTAAACTGGTCGTGTAGTGTCCATATGTACAGCTTCATGAAAACGAAGAAACTCTTCAAGGGCGTGTGGTTCTTCAAAAGTTGTGGTCTTTTCTTTGTAAGTCACCTTGAAGAGGCATGGGTGAAGTAAGCCAAACCTGGCACCAAGGTTCCGAAGTCGTGGTCGTAGGTCCAGGAACTGCTTCCGACGGTCAGCTGTTGGTTTAGCTACATCTTGAGAAAGATATAAACGATGGCCTTCCCACATAAGTTGCTTTTTCGCTTTTGCTGCAGAAAGGACTTGAAGGAGATCAGTATACTGCAAGAATAACATGATGACTCCGCGGGGTTTGGTGGAAACTTTCGGACCAAGTCTATGTGCGCGTTGAATGTTGAGGGAGGAAGAAGGAGGAAGATCTAGAATTTTCTGTAAGAAGGTTTGGAAGAATTCGGTTGGATTTGTCCCTTCTGTGTGCTCTGGAAGATTATAAAGGCGTAGGTTATTTCTCCGATTTCTATTTTCCAACTCTTCCGTCTGCCTTCTGAGAAGAGAAACATCCTTCTCCAACATCGAAATTCGTGCGCAGGATGCCTGAAGAGACTCCGTAGATTGTTCCACCAAGAGAACCCTTGATTCAAGTGTTGACCATTTATCATGGAGAAATTGCAAAGTTTTGGTAGTCTCAGCCATAAATGGTTTAAGTGCGCGAAGCTCTTCAAGAATAAGATCCATGGAAGCTGAGTGTGACGAGGAACCTGGAGAGGGAGGATTGTTCTTTAGGCGTTTGATAGAACCAGGTTGCATAAGCTTGCTAGATAGATTATTTTTAGGAATTGCTCCCTGTGTAGCCTCTGGTTTTTGAAGTGCTAGTTCATCCATGTTGTGCGTCGTAGAATCAGAGTCTGAGGACTGACGAGAAACGACCTTGGGAGCAGTAAGCTTGAGGTTGCGCTGTTTCCCCATGTAAGACAAAAGAAAAGTACAACAGTGCTGCTTCAGATTCCCAGAAAGGAAATTATGTGAAGAATTCCTCTTGTGCCCGAAAATGGTCTTCAAAAGAAGAAAACTAGATTGGAGTGCGCCATAAGCATGAAAGCGGTGAAGAAAAGGCGCCAACCACTTTGAGACGGCACTTAGTTGAGGAATTAGGCTAATGAAAGCAACGTGGAGGTTCAGAAACACAGAAGCTGAAAAATTGCAGCTGTAGGAGCATATTGAAAGAGCATGTGGCTGAGCAAGGCGGAGGATTTACGGAACAGTTCATATGGTGAGGTTCACATGAGTGAAAACCGCTATGGAGAAGATCGCGGTAAAGAAAATGGCGGCCGCCAGAATAGCGAACCGCGTCACTCGGAAATAGAGCCCATTTCGGCGGAATTGAGGGACAGGGAGTATAGCGTCCTGCTCACCTCACATTCCGATTTTCGATTATGTGCAGTGGGTAGAAGAAGCCTCGGTGTCCGTTGAGTAAATTGCCGGTGTCCGAGCTTCGTCAGCGGAGCCTCGCCGTCAAGCCGCCATCTTGTGCGGCGTTCAAGCCACGCCCCCTTGGCAAGCAACTCCTTATGGTCCTATCTTTTATTGCAGCTTTACCTCACAATAAGCAAGTTAGAATAAAGGAATTAGGTTAGTAACGTTGCATAATCACGTGTGGAGAATTGTCACAGCTTTAAGTCAAGAAATTGGATAATTCATGGAATGCATAATTGTTTGACTGTCACACTAAAGTGTCACTCAAAGAGAATGGAATGACACATAAGAACACTCAAACTTGTAAATGCCAATCTCAAATCTTGACAGCTATGTGCAGTTTGTATTTATTTATACTGCACTACCACGTGTTTAGGGCGGAACAACTTTGGGTTTTGCGCTGGCGCTTCCCAGCATTCTTTTTGACCTTACTGCAATAGCAACTGATTATGCCTGAGACTGAGTGACAGCAAAATCTCCTAGTTGCACTTGCTGTGCAATGAAATTAGCTTTTTAGGCAAGCGCACAGGTCATGAATGGTCATATCAATGAGCTGGTCTTCTGAGCAGCTGCAGTGCCTGCCTGCTGTCTTATACTGAGCACTGCAGTCACTCAGTCTGTCTGTGGTCAGTGCCTGCCTGCCCTCTTCTACTGAGCACTGCAGTCACTCAGTCTGTCTGTGGTCAGTGCCTGCCGACCCTCTTCTACTGAGCACTGCAGTCACTCAGTCTGTCTGTGGTCAGTGCCTGCCTGCCCTCTTCTACTGAGCACTGCAGTCACTCAGTCTGTCTGTGGTCAGTGCCTGCCTGCCCTCTTCTACTGAGCACTGCAGTCACTCAGTCTGTCTATGGTCAGTGCCTGCCTGCCCTCTTCTACTGAGCACTGCAGTCACTCAGTCTGTCTATGGTCAGTGCCTGCCTGCCCTCTTCTACTGAGCACTGCAGTCACTCAGTCTGTCTATGGACAGTGCCTTTTCTTCCGTTCTCCGGTGCTTTGCAGCAGTATTAAACTCTTCATAGAGTTTCTTGTTGCTCCAATAGGTGTAGTTTCTGATATTAATGTTCCCCTGGTCTTCATTGCTTAATTTTGCTCCTGAGACATTGTCACGCATAGTCGTTGAAATGTCACTCATAATTTCTCTGAAATTAGGAAAATGTCACACATAGTAATCTGAAACCTTGCAGCTATGTGCATCTGCCACTTAGATGTTTACATAACATGAACACAGTTTTAAAATATTGTGCATGAAGGCTTGCAATTAGCACTTTTGCAAAAATCGTGCTTTATCTTTTTTGCAAGTTCTATCCAGCTTTACGTGCATTTTACAGCTGCTTCCAATCAATGTGAATATCAGGTTAGAATTAATTGCAAGCAACTGGCTTGTGCTTGCAGTTTTTGGGTTTGCATGAAAGGTTTCTTCGGGGAACCAAAAACTTTGTTTTGACTGTATTTTGCGCCTCATAATTATGGCATTGACTTATTTTTTGGTGTGCTTCCTATAAAAGCTATTCAGCATGCTTTTTCCGCTTTTAAAAGAAAAAAGGAAGATTGTTATGAATCAAGGCAAGAAAGTGGGGTTGCAAAAGATGACTTTTAAAACGTGGCGCTTTACAGTGCATGCAAAGGAGTACTTGAGAATTTGTAAAGCACACTGTTCCTCGTTACTAATGGTCCTTTAGCTCCAGTTACCACATATCATAATTATAACACAATCAATTGTGTAAACATCAATGTTCGTTTTTATTGTGTGCTATAAATATCGCACATAAAACTAGGCCACTGGTAATGAGGGTCTAAATCTGCTCACTTCCATATTGTACCAAGGGCATCCACAGATGTGGTGCAAGCAAACAGGACTTTGGGTAAGATAGTCTGATAAAAAGACATTATATAGCCGCCTACTTAGTATACATTCTTTCCAGCACTGTGATGGGCCTCACAGCGACCCAGAAAGACCTAAATAAACATGTTTACGCACCATTCAGCTCCAAAAACCTTCTCACGCAAACTCCTAATATCATGTCACTGAACATCTGTTATTCACAGTTATTGATCTGTGTCAGGGCCAGAAGCCAATACCAAACAACCTGCTTCTGCTGTGCAGATTCTAACTTAGCAAAGGGATCCATAGCAAAGGACCAGAAGGGGCCTGTTGGACAAATACTGCTGATTACTAATCCAAGGCACAGGTGGGAGGAGGATGGGGAAGATGAGAGGAAGCTCTCAGAGAGGATATGTTGAAAAACAATACAGGATTCTCAAAGTAACTTTCACTAGAATTGTGACTTATTTCATTGTAGGCCTAATAGGGCCATTCACGGTATTTTTGATAGACTGATAAGATAAAAGATGAAGCGCCTTTGCAGGATCGCAAGGTGTATTCCTCATAGAAGATGCAGTACAAAGAACATAGGAAACTTTTATTACATTTAGCTCAATCCCATAATGTTAGAACTTCTAGATATGCTCTTTTATATTTACAGTAACTGTCCACAAAGCTTATAGACAGGGCTTAAAATGGAATGAAAAAACTAGGGGGTCTCTTAAAGGGGTGTGACCGATGTAATTAAGGGCATGGCTTAAAAACACAAACTGAAAATCTGTGCTTAGCATAGTGTGCTGCCTGAATGGTACTTTGCTGCTTCTGTCACTGCATCCAAAAGTATAATACAAGTAACATTACACCAACAACAAGCCAGGACTACAGGCTTTGTCATCGGTTGTATTTTGCTGCTTCTTTCTCTCTCTGCATCCAGCTATATAATATAACAAGCAGCATGCCAGATGCCACCTGCATCAAGTCCAAAAGCACGACGTTTAAAACAGTTTATGCTTTTGGACTTGATGCATTTCTTTTCTTAGTAGAGTGTGGCTGCGGGTCTGATTGTGGGCCTTTGTGAAAGTATTCAAGTTAATCTCATTTTATACACTATCTTTGATGGGATAGCCCAACATTACTCAGTAGCTTGCCCATCAAATTGTAAATAAGCACGGAACTTATTTTGTATATGCGTTCTTGTATAGGCTCCCAACATTTCCCCACCCAATGAACATTGCTCCAGTTAGGAATCTTTAGTAAAATCTTATGATGGTCCCACCGGTGGAGTGTTGTGCTTTTCTAAACCCGAACTGTACTTGTCTGTGTAACTAATTCATGTCATGGCAAGCGTAACCAAATTGCAAACCTGCATTAAGACCCAAACATGGCGCTGTATGTCTGGAAATGCACAGTCTTTTCACTTTTCCAAGCAAAACTTTGGAGTGATATTTGGCGCTGCATGCACGCGCAGTCTGGTTCCTGGCGCACATAGCCATAACTTCAGCGCACAGAGACCCTACACTGCCGCACACAGAGGAAAAAAATTAGAGGGAACATTGCCTGGGACACCTTGGAAATCGGACGCTTGTCTGCTAGGTCTTGGACCCCATTCTCGAAAGCGTCCCCTCCGCCTTGAGGATTCATCAAAAGTTTTGGGGGCCCCCGACTCCTGCAGGCTTCTGGTGGGGAGCGGCTGCCATGATTGCTCGCGGAATGACCACGACGGAGCCACGAGATGGTGGTGCTTTCATGGTGACTTCAGCTTCAGTCTGAAACATCCAGAAACAAGGTGGGGCTTTCATCGTTTGGGAAAAAAAAGTTTTCATCCAATGAAAAGTGTTATTTTTAGGTCATATGATCAAGCCTTCCATCATTAGGAAACCAAAAGTAAAATGAACCAATGAAAAGTTTTATAAACAAGTCACATGACCTGTTATGCGGCATAGGGTATAAAATGCGGAGAAAATACGTTGGCACGTGAGGCGGCGTCAGTAGCGGACCGATGTGCGAATAGGCCGAAGGCAACACAACGCGCCAAGATCCGGATGGCACCGAGGTGGTGTCCAGCAAGTTGCAGCACTGGTGTGGCCATCATACAATGCGGAAAGTCGGCGTGGGGCGCCCCGTTGGCCTGTGAGTTCGCGTCAGTAGCGGACCGATGTGCGAATAGGCCGAAGGCAGCACAACACGCCAAGATCCCGATGGCACAGAGGTGGTGTCTAGTAAGTTGCCGCACTGGTGTGGCCATCCTACAATGTTGAAAGTCGGCGTGGGGCGCCCCGTTGGCCTGTGAGATGGCGTCAGTAGCGGACCGATGTGCGAATGGGGCCAAAGGCAGCGCAACAATATTTTCTGAATAGAAGACATCACAAGGCGCTGAGATGCCAAGATCCGGATGGCACCGAGGTGGTGTCTAGCAAGTTGTGGCACTGGTGTTGCCATCCTACAATGGTAAAAGTCGGCGTGGGGCGCCCTGTTGGCCTGTGAGATGGTGTCAGTAGCGGACCGATGTGCGAATGGGGCCAAAGGCAGCGCAACAATATTTTCTGACTAGAAGACACCACAAGGCGCTGAGATGCCAAGATCCGGATGGCACCGAGGTGATGTCTAGCAAGTTGCTGTACTGGTGTGGCCATCCTACAATGCTGAAACTCGGCGTGGGGCGCCCCATTAGCCTGTGAGATGGCGTCAGTAGCGGACCGATGTGCGAATGGGGCCAAAGGCAGCGCAACAATATTTTCTGTATGGAAGATACCACTAGGCGTTGAGATGCCAAAATCCGGATGGCACCGAGGTGGTGTCTAGCAAGTTGCCGTACTGGTGTGGCCATCCTACAATGCTGAAAGTCGGCGTGGGGCGCCCCGTTGGCCTGTGAGGTGGCGTCAGTAGCGGACCAATGTGCGAATGGGGCCAAAGGCAGCGCAACAATATTTTCTGAATAGAAGACACCACAAGGCGCAGAGATTCGGTTGGCACCGAGGTGATGTCTAGCAAGTTGCCGCACTGGTGTGGCCATCCTACAATACTGCTCTGAATAACGGCGTGGGGTGCCCGAAGGGGGGGGGGGGCGGCGTGAACGGGCCTTCCTAGGTGGAGGCTCGTCTGCTGTAGTGGGGCGCCCCTTTACCGTTTCAGTTGCCATTCAGCTGAGTTCCGGCTGCTCTTGATGCTACAGCGACAGGCGGCTGCAACAGGACTCTCAAAATGGCGGCCTGTTCTTTGGATTTGGGCCTGGTCCACTAAAATGGCCCTGGGACACCTTAGAACTCGGACGCTCGATTTTTTTTTCCTTTCCTGTACATGCAAAAAAAGGTAAATGCCCGGTACGTTACACGCTTCATCTGCCACGATGTACTCTCCAGAGGAACCGAAAAAAAATATAGTTATGGTAACTATACCATGCATCGTCATATGGAGAGGTGGCACCAATTAATTATAGTGCTGCATAAAAGAGAGATTTGGAGGAGAACCCCCGACCTGCCAGTACATTCATCAAAGAAGTGGCACTGACAGCATCAGAGGCAAGGGAAACGGTCCCAAATATTTAGAAGAACTTTGGAAAGATTAAAATGACATGTTTAGATTGTGGCAAATTAATTTCATGTGGACATATGAGTGTTACTCTAATAAATACAGCATATGAACATCATCATGGTCGATGGTTGCTAGAGACATTTTGACTATATCCTGGACCTGCCCGTCCTCGCCCAAAATGGCGCCGGAATAAATGGGACTCGTAACTCCTTGTTGTGTACTGGTTGCAGAACCTTGAAATCACGAGATACGTATGCAGTTTTGAAGCACATGGCGGGCGGGGACAAGAATTGATTGAATATTTCGACATCCCTATTGATATTAAGTTCTGATGTGTTATTGATTACTTTACTATTGAAAGTTCGAATTAACGTCACCCATGGTACTTGCCCGCAAATGTATATCTAGATAATTTTATTGTAACTGGCCCTGTCGTATTTTAATTATAAAATGTACGTCCACCAATTCCGCAACTGTTAGACACCTTAGTTCTTGCAACCTAATGGCCCGCCCGTTACGTTCCTCTACAGTGTAAATGTCTACTCATCATATACGATTACAGTTTGCTCCGTGGCCGGCCCACGTGGTTATAGGCTCGTATTTGTATAATGAAATTTTCACAATAAAGGTTTTTAAAAGAAAACATGGTAGTAGTATATACATTGGTAAAGTTTTTAATAATAGTCACTGTTTTAGAATCATTAAAAGGCAAGTGAAATAAAGCAGACCAATTACATGAAGGGTAAAAGGTATAATACGCAGGAACGCAGTAAAGATAAATGGTCAAGGGCTGTTGTGTTTTCTACTCCTGCAACATAAAGTGATCGATAAGAATCTCATATTCAGGCGTATCGGCGACTAAGACAGCAGGTCGACCCTCTTTTGCTCAATGGCTCCGTCATGGGACGAAGAAACGCTCTTTTTCTCGAAAAAAGAATATATTTTACTTGCAGGACAGTTGTAAATTTTCCGGGAAAGTACATTAGCCCGGAACATTATAACATATTTAAGAAAAAATAATGTTCGGAAGTAATAAAAAACGTAATTTTTAGGTCATATGACCAAGCCTTTCATCATTAGAATAAGAAAAGTAAAATGAACCAATGAAAAGTTTTATTAACAAGTCACATGACTTGTTATGCTTACGTTACGCGCTGCGCGTCGCGCCCCGGAGGACTTCCGGATGCGCTAACGCGGCGCGTCATATGACGCATTACGCGACAACGCAGGTCCAGAATATAGTCAAAATGTCTCCACCAACCAGCGGTCGGAACACAACCCCTTTCAGCAGGCTAAATAGTTCTGTTAAATGACAACAGAAGGGACAGGCAACAGGAACCATTAGTCAAAGAGGGGAGGGCTAGTTCTTCTCTACCGGGTTACATTGGGGCGCTACCGGAACTGATCGAATTGGTAGTCTACAGTGTTTCTGGATGTTTCAGACTGAAGCTGGGGTTAGCATGAGAGCACCACCATTTCGTAGCTCCGTCGTGGCCATTCCGCAACCAATCATGGCAGCCGCTCTTTATCGTTATTTTGGGCGGGGTGGGTGGCGGAGCCGAGCTGTTTTGCAGCCATCATTGTGTGGAGTTCAGTTCATCTCACTAGTTTCGTATTTGTCATGAGGGGTTGTTCCTAATGTTTCTATTTTAGCGAGGTCAAAAAGAGATCCCATTAGTGGCCTACTGATTTTGCTCGATTCCTTTTGTTTTTTTACACGATTTTTCGTTATCTGCAAAGACTAAACAGAGTATTGCGACTCTGTGTTTGTTTGTAATTAGAGAATGAACCAAAGAGAACCAATTCTAAAACAGTAAATGCTTGGATAACAATCAATCAAATGGAGAGAGAAGCAGGCACGACGTATTACAACGGGGGCAAAGGCCTGCGTTAACTACCTTTCACTATCTTGAAAGAGAGAGTACTCCTAATAGAAATGAGGGGGGGGCAGCATTCAAAGCAGATCAGTGTGCATAAACACGAAAATGTTTTTACTTACCATGTACTTGACATTCGACAGCTTATGATATTTGCTATTAAAAAACCATTGAAATTCACTGAAAAAACCATAGGTTATAGACCATATATAGTTAGGAATTAGCATTTACAAAACCTTGAAAATTCACTGAAAAAACCATAGGTTATAGACCATATATCGTTAGGAATTAGCATTTACAAAACCTTATTTTACTCACACAAAACCATTGAAATTCCATATATAGTTAGTTGCACTAACTATATATCGCGCACCGGCAATCCACTGCTGATGATGTCACATATTACATCATTCATGACATGGTCAGTGACATCACTGATGACATCACTGATGACATCTCAAATGACATCACTGATGACATCACTGATGACATCTCATTTGATATCAATGACCACATCACTGATGATATCATTCATGTGACAATACAATGCATCTCCTCACATTTTAATATAACCTCTGTTTCACCCAGTGTTAAATACAGAGTATAATTTTTGAAACCATTGACACACCAATACTAGTTACTACATACGCACTCACTGATTCCTACGTCTACACACACCTTCACTCATTCACCCATACAATCATTCATACATACAATCACTCATCTTTACAACACTATCATATGCACTCATACACCTATACAGACACTCACAGTCTGCCACTCATCCATGGAGTTACTCACTCACCTAGTCAGTCATGTAAAGAATCAATGACACTTCCATTTTCTTGTCTATACAGTTAAACATAGAGCACCTTACATTTTCAAACATATACTAACACATACTTACCTTCTTATACAATCATTGATACAAGTACACATTGATCTGCACAGAGTCACACACCTCCCAGCTAGCCACACACACACTCAGTCTCCCATACAAATACTTGGGCAATCAATCAATAACTCATATAGTTACTCATACAGCTACTGATCAACACATGCAGCAGTTTACAGAACAACAGACATAATGATGCACAAATTAAGACAGTTTAGTCACTAACCCATGCACTCAGTGAGACACATTTAATCACTCACTCATACAGTTAATCATGCACCTACTAAATCCTTCGTCCAGACACTTACACATCCACTCAATCTTCAATATGTAAGACATATTTAAACTTTACAGAAACAAAAAATCACTGGATGTTGTTATCAGTCATGTCATCAGTGATGTCATTTGAGATGTCATCAGTGATGTCATCAGTGATGTCACTGACCATGTCATGAATGATGTAATATGTGACATCATCAGCAGTGGATTGCGGGTGCGCGATATATAGTCAGTGCAACTAACTATATATGGAATTTCAATGGTTTTGTGTGAGTAAAATAAGGTTTTGTAAATGCTAATTCCTAACGATATATGGTCTATAACCTATGGTTTTTTCAGTGAATTTTCAAGGTTTTGTAAATGCTAATTCCTAACTATATATGGTCTATAACCTATGGTTTTTTCAGTGAATATATATATACACACACACACACATACTTAAAACACACACATATATGATAAAGTACCCTTACTGCACATCATAACTATATTCAGCAGTCACAGAGTAGTTCTGTAACCATACACATGAAGTCGGCAGAAGGTGGCTGTCTATATCTTTGCCAGGAGGTATTTATTCCTTATAATACATGCACACACCATAAGCCTTCCCACAAACCACATATGGTGTTATGCTATTTTATATGAAAGAGATAAGATGTTTGTAAATTTGGAAAAAATAGAATATCTAGTGTAAAATTAAACACACTTAAAAGCAGTTAGATATTTATTGCTAAATATTTTAGAATCAGTTAATATAAGTCTGCTTTTTAATGACGCTGTGGCTCAGAATATGTAAAATCATGCAGTGAGGTTCAATCTCCACTATAGTTACCTAAAGCATGGAAAAATATGTATGTTTTCATAAGTATCTCCTTTCAGCTTGTCACTGTTCATCTACAAAAACAGTACAGAAGAAGGAAAACCCACGTTTTGTTTTAATTTTCAAAGTGTAATTTTAATTGTGCGCTATGATCTGCCTTTCCCTCTTGGCTGGTAACTCTGGCAGCAGGCTTTGTGGCAACACCACTCGACTGTTATTACAGGTGAGCGGCTACATCATTTCTTTATCACAGGTAACTATTGATGTCACCAGTCTTCTGGAATGAGGAAATAAGAGATGAACTTGTATTAAGCAATTGCAGGCTCCCATGTAGTAAAACGTCAGCTGGGCTATGAAGGGTTATCTCGCAAGTAATTTCACATCATTAGGCTGTGTAATGATATGCAGGAATAGTGATCCTGCTTGTGTTTCCTTTATTACAACAGGTGCCAGCCATCTGTCAATGTAATACTGCATTATTTATGCATCCTATTCAGGTGTGCTAACCAACTCTCTAATCTTTCAGGTTGTTCGGAGAGTGAGCCTGATTGGAGATACCATGCTTTCAACGAGGAGAATTATTTCTTCCAGTGTGCCCTACCATCTTCAAACCCCAAAAATATTTTTAACA
Organism: Lissotriton helveticus; assembly: GCF_964261635.1. Classification (NCBI taxonomy): domain Eukaryota; kingdom Metazoa; phylum Chordata; class Amphibia; order Caudata; family Salamandridae; genus Lissotriton; species Lissotriton helveticus. The sequence goes on from NC_136069.1 coordinate 1,137,833,119, forward strand.
CATCATCATCCTATAATAAAGACGTTGAATGGTTCAGAGTACAGGAAGATAAGAGTGTGGTAAGGATAGACTTTACCAGAGACACTAACCTCACACCACAAGGAAATTCTCTATGGTTTTCACAAATAGGAATTAAGGATTCTGGGACATACATCTGCACTGTAAGGTAGGTGTTTTTATTCATAAAATTAACTTAAATATTTAAAGAATCTGGACTTCCATCATATGCCCACTGTGTTTAACATACAGGTTTTTGGAAGCAAGTTAGCACTTTCAGCTCAACACCTGCACTACTCTCTTATCATGTCACCTTACCTTCTTCCATTAGCCTATCATTGGATGAGAAAGATTAAAGCACTCTCTTGGCCACACATTCAACAGCATCCCCAAACATGCATGAAATGTAACAACCAGGCAGGCCCATGGAAGCACCACATATGCCTGAACATTTGCTACTGAGCTCTTTTCTGTTGGCATCTAACTGAGCTGTCAGACAATTAAGCTGCATGAGGTCTGTTAGCCCACTTCCTATTCAGAGTTGTGCATACCATCAACTCAGAGTTTAAATCCAGACAAAGCTGATTTATGTATTCTCCAGTCAGAGCTCTTAAATGTGAGCACCATTGAAAAGGGTGAAAATGTATACCTCTAATACCGTAACTATACAGTGTAGGAAAATGGTACCGCTTTGGCTGAAATTTTTCAAAATACAAAAATTAAAGCATCCCAGATTCTTACTTCAGGCATGCAGAGCTCAGAGTCATACAGAATGTTGCACTAGTCCTGTTTTATTGTTGCACTAGTCCTGTTTTATGCACACTTGTACAAGATGACAACCATTAACTTATCAACCTATAAGAACTTGCATTTTATGATTGGAGCTGCACCTAGGTGGATCTTAACAACACTGCTGTCAGAGAAATTCCCATTGATTGTTCAGGATATATTCATTAGTAATGTAATTATGTTAGGGAATGTGCTTCTCTAATTAGCACCTATTCTGTATCGGGGTAGACACTACAAACTCATTGGGATATAATGAATTGCATTTTTGGTGAGAACTCTGGCTCATTGAGTGGGCATCCATTCTGTTCTTGTGTGAATTCCATTGATTTACTTGTATATATTCATTTGTATTTACATTTTGTTAGGAAGTGTGCCACTGTGGTGGCACCAATGCTGCCCCAGGGTTGATCCTACAGATTGGTTGTGATATAATCACCTTTATATTTACTGGGATGACCACCTCCCTGGAGCTTACTCAAACATCTTCGGGCTGAATCCCATAGGTTTTCTGGGTAATTATATTTGGATTTACATGTCATTAGGAACTGTACTCTTTGAGTAGCACCTGAGTTGCTCCTTTAAAACATGTAGACAAATTAAGCATAGTCATATCCATTCTTTAAGTACTGAATCTCCCTTATTCAGTAAAACAACACATCTGGCTCTAGCTGTGCCTTCCGCATCTAAATATATAGCTGTATGGGTGATCCATAGACAGACCAACAAATCCATTGATTACCCACAGAACCAGAACTTGTAGGCATTGCAGTCCTAATCACTCAGTGGTGCAAAAGAGCCCAAGCTTAGTCCAAGCAATAATTTGGGTCTATCGCCATGTGCCCTCTAACAAAGGGATTTTTTATTCTCAATTAATGATCTTTCAAAATCTAATTTCCAGGATTTCTAGAATGTGGGTTTAAATAAAGTCATTCAAAGTTATTTATGATTTTATCACACATAGATAATGCATGCCTCTGAATTCAGGAACATGCCATCACTCCATCTTCAGGAGTGTAATCCCTTTTTATAAACCTTTTGGTAGCAATCAGAAGGCTGAGGGGACAGAACAGGATATGTATATTTTGTAATATATGTGTATTTATTAGCAAGCACCATTCTTCAAATAGTTGTGAGCAATCCTGTGTTAAACGTGATGTGGGTATAACTCAAACAACTGAAAAGGAAGAACTAAAGATAATTCTTTAGGCTAAAAAGAAAATAGGATTGGACCACATAACTATGAAAGTTCCTAAAATAAATGCCCACTGTCTTCCCATAGCATACCGCTTTTAATAATTAATTTCAATTCAACACAGCATTGTTGTGACTCCAGTGTCATACTGAATTTTGTACTCCTTGATGCCTTCTACTTATAAGTCCTTTCTCTATTGCTGTGTCCCGTTTAACTGTCCCTCCCCGAACGCAGCATATATATATATTCTTATATAGGAAGCTGATGCAACTGAGATTCACCTAAACCCACATGCATTGAACTGTTCTGATGACAATATAGTCTGCTCCCTATCCCTCTCCCCTCGCTTTGGCCTGTTCAGTTCATGGACTCAGCAGACCTCATAATCTTAGCAATTCCTACTTTTAATGTTTTCTCATCCTCTCATCCCTTAAACCCTTTTCTACCTCACTCACCTACTAACATGGACACCCCATACTTCTTTTACCTCTAACACCCTTATTGTTCTACCCCGTCTTGCAACCCACCTTCCTTTCTAGTTTTTACTTCCACCATCTGCCTTTAACTTACCAAATGTGTCAGCCATACAACCAGTTGTCTCCTATTGTGATTCTTTCTCCATCCATCTATCATCTTTCAGGGACACTTACACCTAGTCCGAATCTACCCAAGTCCTACATGTCACCTTGATGCTCCCCATCTCTCACCACTGCTTTCCTCATAACTCTATTTCCAAAATCTTTATACTTTGTTGCTCTCTCCCCCACACTAGTTTCCCTTGAGGTCCACAAGTGCCCTAACCAACCAAATTCACCACTCTTAATTGATACTAACTCTGTTTCTTCTCCTCTCAGGAATGTCCTAGTTAACATAATGGACATTGTTATGTTTTACTTACCATCTGACATAAACTCCTCATTCCTTACTCATCTGTGAATCTCATTTTATTCATAACCAGCCCTTTGACATGCCCCTTTCCTTAGCTCCCTCTCCTCCATGCCAACCCCTCTATCTTGTCATAAGCACTGCTCCTTCTCCTCTCCCCTTATTCTTTCCTACTCCGTAGTGTTCTTTTGTCAGATTTTTTGTGTGTATATTTGCCTTGTCTATGTATTTTCAGTTCTGTCCAAAACACGTGAATACAATACTATACAAAGCCAGAACTGCCATACCCCCATCCAACCCAACACCATTTTCATCTACTGACTAACCATGACCTTACCGTATCATGTCCAATCCTGTCAGCTTCTCCCAGTTATACCCATGAAAATCATGTTGAAGACCTAAAATTACTCCTGGCCCATCCTGACCACCCCCTGATGTTCCGCCCTTAAAATTGGCATATCTGTATTACCCTTACTTGACCTTCATTTATTATTGTCTTATCCCTATTTCCACTTTACTACTCATGTCCTACCTCTCCAAATGTACTTGGCATTCAAAGATGCACCCACTGTTTATGCAGCAATCCCATATGTCTCAAACATTGAGCTGCAGATTCAACCACCTATAGGTTCTGGAAGGTTAGGTAGCAGTCAGTCTATTCTATCATTTTTTTACCATCTTATGCACCTAAGCATCTGATACTGGATTGCTTATGGCAAAGTGCCACTTTTTACCACAGTTCTCAACCTAATTTTTACCAGTTAACTTAGTCATCTCTTCACCTGAGCTTTCCTTGACTCCTTTGGCTTTTTTTATCATCATTCACTGTATGTGTTGGGGATTTTCATATCAGGTTAATTTTCTCTAAATGCAACAATGCAATATCCATTCCTTTCAGAGTTGAATATCTTGAACTCCAGCAGTGTACCTTCATATATAAGCACCCTATTAGAGATTTTCTAAGTGTCATTTTCTCTAAGCTGAACATTTTAGACACTCATGAGCCCCAGCTGCCTATCTGTGCTGATCATTACTCCAAGCAATACTCTATCAAAACCACTTATGGGGGAGCAAAACCGCACACCAAAATTTGGACATTCCATAATTGACCTCATTCTTTGCTCCAGGCAGGGGTGGTTTCTAATTAGCGTGTGCTCCTGAACCACCGCTGAGGTACCACTGAGGTGCTAGGGCATCAAGGCACTGAGGCACTGAGACATTACAGGGGCACTGCTAGCAGCTACCTTACTACCTTACTACAACCTTGCAATGAGGTCAGGGAAAACCAGGAAAATGCAACCCAAACCCTTACCCAAAGCCATAAGGTAAGAGTCCCTAAGTGATAACTCAGACTCAGCGGAAGCACTTTCCCTGAACACACACCCCAGCCCAGAGTGACTCACAGATAGGCTCAGTCATCATCAACTAACCTTTCGATTCCCCATGGCACTTCTTCTCCCCCTACACCGTCGGGGCCATCACCCTTCGTCAGCTCTAAATCCTCAGATACAAAACAAGGCATGACAGTCTGTGTGGTCACTTCCCCCAAACGGGTGACATTGAGGGGTTTCTTTAAAAACGCTTCAGCAACAAAAAAGCCAGGCCTTACCCCAAATACCCTGCTATGCACTACGCTGGAAACTACACTCACCCCTGTGTCTTCAGATCAGAAGATGAATCAAGTAAAGGCTATGATTCATGATGGCCCCCACAGGTCAGGCCTCAGTCTGCCTCAAATTACATATTCCCCACGAATTTCAACGAAGGACGAATACTCAGCTCCAAATGTTACAGAGAGCTGTTCACCATCACCTCCACAGGGATTTAACGTGCTTCAACACGACCAGCCACCAGCCAATACAAAGCCAACTCCAGCCTCGCCTCAAAATTCCCCTTTAAGGCAGGACGACCACCTTCTTATTAATACAAGCTTGCCACCACCGTTAACAGCAAATGCACAGACTATGATTACGGCTATGGACGCGCTTGCTGGGAGTAAACCAGTATTAACCACTCAAAGGGAACTACAAATAGGGCCTACCTTACGCGACGACCTCATATCACCCAGAAATTTCATACTAGAGCCATCTGACCAGTTCAACCACATGGGCCCCTCAACTTGCAGCCCGATTATTAAAAATTAATTTGACTTGTCTTTTTTCCATGACGATCACAACAGGCCGCCCACCAAGGAGAGCTTCCGCTCGCACAAGAGAATATTCTGGGGCCTCAACTCCTGCAAACACTCCAATCAACAGTTTCAGCTTTAAACTACCATTCTGATAAATTGGACCTGCAGGTGGACCTCTTAAACACTTTGGCCGTGTTCACAGACGGGATTAACAAAAAGCTAGAGGGCCTTAACACCTTGATCAAAAGGGCACAATCCAAAGCTCATCTGGTGCAGGCGGTATGTTGCTGTTCACCAATAACTGACAGCCTCTCCTTGTTACCTGACCACTAACAACCCCTGGCACTACCAACCCCGCTCTCGAACTTCAAAACATGGACAAGTCAAATAGCATAATTTGTCAATCCTTAACAACTAACTCGACCTCCTTAAAACAAAATCAAGCGACTCCTTGTAAGAGTAAGAGCACATGCTCAACCGGCAACATGGCTCCTGAGAGCTCCGGCTCGGTTGCCGATAAAGAAGTGATTGTGGCTTATATTCATAAGATGAGCAAGCTAGAGAAAAAAAGACTCTGGAAAAACCGCAACAGACAAGTAACTGAAACTCAAAACACAATCAATCACTATTTTAAAAGAACACTTCTACCTCACCACCATGCTCGCCCAGTACAAATAGTTCCACTACCAGCCAGTCCTCGTCCCAACAATCAATTTCGTACAAAAAAACAACATCAACAAACCCCCAACCTGCAATAAACGCTTGGTCTGACCAAAGTGAAGCACTCAATCCTACTCCCCAAACATCACCAAAAGGAGACCTTCCTCCACCCAACAGATCAGGCCAACCCGTCTCCCATAAACGACATCCTAATAGCTACCCCCGGTGCTAGTACATCTATCCTGCCGACAGCAAGCAAGGCAAGATTAGGGAAGAACCCAGAGTGTCTAGCACACGTTGCAGGTAATCCCACACACGACGCAGAGGAAAGGCGTCAAAAAATTCCAACTACGACCCCGGGCCCTGCCACCAAGTGTAAAATCACTCCTAATAAAGCTAGTCCGACATCCCTTAGTAGTAAAACCATCTTCAATAAAGTGTCCCCAAACCTCTCCAGCAAAAAGACAGGTCCCCCGCAAACATCTTTTGGAAATCATTGGGGACCAGAAAACAGCGCAAAATCTCCAGCCCTCACCATCGTCCCAACTGAGAGCCAAAGGTGCAAAGAAGGGAACCGGTCCAAACTGTTGTTAGTCCCGGAGTATATTTCCCAAGGCCCGCATGATATCCTGAATCGTGGGAACATTCTCAGACTCTTTAAATCAATTCTAGAATTAAGCAAACTGGTATCTAGCGACATAATATCTATTGGATTAACACCTAGCAATAGTAACCGTTCAATTGAAACCACCTTGATAACCTTGGCAACCAAAGCAATGAAGGACCTGGTACTAGCACAGACAGAGCAATTTAACAGCTGGGGTATAAATCTAGTAACACCTACCGACCTTCGGTACCCCTCAATTCAGACTAGGGCCTCGGTTCCTGCAATCCAATCAGTAAATACACCATTTTCGATATTGAGATCAGCTCGAAGCAGCTCTCTAACAGAGTCTGGCAAGTCCATCATAGAGAGAAATCCACTGTAAAGCCCGATTGGGACTAGCTGCCAGGGGCCCTGTTCCGAGGTCATAAACATTGAAATATTATCCGCTCCAGCTTGTTGATATGCTCCTGGAACATTAATGGCCTTGATGCGAAACTTCAATCCCCTGACAGTCTGGAATTCCTGAAAAAAAATAACATCATACTTCTCCAGGAAACCTGGTCCGTATCAAGTTCCCCTATCAAAGGTTATCTCGAATTTAGGTTACCAGCAATAAGAGTTGACAAGCCTGGCCGCCCACGAGGCGGCCTTTCGATATACGTCGCCTGTAAATTATCCTTGAACATCAAAGCATTGGAATCTAATGCAGACTGGATTACTGGCATCACAATCAGCAGTCCAAACCCAGCCAGACAACTTTTTTGGCTTAACATTTATGTTGCACCTTTAATCCAGCAAGAAAAAGGCCAAATTCGACCGACTGATTGACATCTTGTCCAACCTGATAAAAGCCCATGGTGCAGTCCCATGCTTAATTTCTGGAGATTTTAATACCAATTTACACTTAAGCACCCACGATGAATATAACAAAATACTCCCTGCCGCACCATCGTACCTAGTGCCCCTTCTCAAACCATCAGGCATCAGGCCAAGCAAGTTGGGTGAATATGCTGTTTTACATCTTAACAGCCTGGGTTTCACTGCATTGAATGGGAGATTTTCTATGGATTCTCCACCAGCCTGGACTCGAACTAACAGCCTCTCCTACTTATTTCTCGATTACACGCTTGGAAACTTTGAAATACTCCCTTTAATAGAGAACTTTTATATTGCACCTCCGGGTGTCAGTGACCATCGCCCCCAAATAATTGGCTTATCCCTCAATGTTGCTCATCATTTGGCAATAGCTCACACTACAATTGGCATATGCACAGAGAACCTTAAAAGATTGAAATGTACGGATCACCTACTCCCTGCAATAATGGATAAATGTAGATCTCTCCTAGGTGAATGGAGCACAGGTGAGATTGATCCAATTAATATATGGGAGCTCCTTGCCCAACAATTGCTGAGTCAATTTCCGCTTTCAGTATGCAAATCTTAATACCCTGTACAATCCCCCGTTCACGAGAGACAAAAATATTACATTACAAAGAAGGGGTCAATTAAGCACTATCCTGTATGTCATAAAGACAGGACCTATTAGTCATTACAATTCCATGATCAAGATAGTCATAACATTAAACATTTCAATAACAAAGTTCATCTCAAGACAGGAAAATCAAGTCGAAGTCCTTTTGTATGTGTTGTTCCATTTATTCATAGATCTCAGAAGCTACAGTCAAATAACAGAAGAAACAGCCAACACGTGTTTCGTCAGTGTACAGTTTGTACTATGACTTTCTCAAGGCTGTAAAATGAAAGAACAATATATACAAATGAAAACCCCTAAAAAGACATTAGAAAAATATCAGGAAATACATCCTAATGAGGGAACTTATCATAGAGCGCACCCAAAAGTGTGAAATAGGGAATGCGTGGTGAAAGTAGAGACGAACGAGAGCCCAATAGAGCGTTAAAAGATGGATTCATTAGTCCAAAATAAAGTAAAGTTTGAGGACAGTAAGTGAATTAGGACAAAAATTCGACTCTGGAAATGCACATAGATTGATAGAGAAGAAGAAGGAGGGATCAAACACAGAGAGATCACCATAATGTATTGTGCAGATAAGACCTCACTGTAGGTTAGGTCAATGGGAATACAGTGAAACACCACAGCCACAGTAAAGTGAGAATGAATTTATGTCGGTCAAACCTAAATGGTTGTGTGATCCACGAAGAAGATAAATACGTTGTAAGTGATAAAACACGCAAAGAAGTGTAAAGCGTTCCAGACCTGGAAAAACACACAAAGGTCAATAACAAAGGTGTGGCCTGTTATCGAGAAGTTCCAAGTAAAGTAGACCTAAGGAGTAACCAGGTAGATAGCTACAATATATACAGATGTATACTGTTGTCGAAAAAAATAAAGTAAAATAAACATAAGGGACAAACAAGTGGATATGGATGACTTCCGCAGTACAGAGTAGTTAATTAGTCATGACGAACAATTACATAAGACCGGGAAATAGTGCCTGATGATAAAAAAGTACTAAAGCACCCCGGCCAGCTATATCTCTCAAGCGAGTAACCGTGGTCCTAGGGGTAAAAGTGGGTAAAATTGTAAACGCTCACCGAGCACAAAAATAGTCCAGAAAGTGTCAATCACAGTAGTGTCAAACACAGCAGCCCGCCAAGTGGTCGAGAATCACGGATAATGACACGTGACCGAGAGAGATTCAACAAAATGTTGTCTGAAAGGCAAAATAATTATATATAATATGTAAGTGGATAAAAATGGACAAAAAGCATATAATATATAGATATACGCATGAAGCAAATGCTAATAATAACAGCAGATCAATCCAAGTCTCATATGCAAATAATTGGTCAGCCCTACTCAGTAATAATAAAGAAAAAGAACATGAGTCGAAGGGGGTCCTCTATAAGTATAGTAATGTTAAGAATCCACTAAAATAAATATGGTTTATGTAGTGGACAGGAAATTACAAAACATAATGTATACAGATCCACTGGCCTGGTATGTGTATTCCCTAACCCCAACGTCCACAAGGTCTAGCGCAGTGAGTCAAGCAAAATTGCTGATAGAAGTAATCAAGGCTCTGGTAAAATTGAATATTAAAAACTGAATGAGCCAATGTGATAACGAAATGTAAAGGTTAATATAAAAATCGTAAAAATGTAACAGTTGTCTAGACATAAGCTCTGTAAACAACATACCGGGAAAACAAGAACATAGTCCCTCCAGTACTAAAGTAAGCAAGAAAGAGTTGCCGAGAAACTCGTACGTCGTAAATCATGAGGAGGCACCAAGTATGTACTCTAAAAATGAATCAAACGTGTATGGAGTTAAGTGAGCCCATCCAAAAAAGAAGGCAAGGCGTGACTAACTATTAAACAACATTATAAATGGGGCGACATTTCACCCCAAACCACTGGCACAGCCAATACCGTCTCTGCATCAATTCATTTATCAATTATTTTCCATTTTGCTAATTTTTCTCCAAAAATCTTCCATTCATTATTCCATTTGAAGCTGTTCAAATCCGCATGCAAGGAAATGCATTTTCCAAAGATTCTCATGTTCTAGATGGGCCATCCGAACCTCTTTACAAGAACACGTACAAGCGCAAGTTCATCAAACCCAATGCATTTCAGGCCACTCGGGCCCTTCATCAGGGGTAACTGAAAATGACAATAAAACATGTATTATTGTTCCATTCCTCCATGTTTGTACAAAAAAGATATTGATGTTAATTATATTTCTCTTCACAGTCACTATCTTTCATTAAATCCAGTACTCTAATTCGCAACATTTCCATGAACAACCTTTAAATATTTCTGGCAGAACTCGAACCCTTCCCTTTACTTAACTTCATATAACTCAGTGTCAATCTATTTCTGTCTCCCATCTCGTAAACACTTTCACTCCCCCTCCCATCATTCTCCTCTGTTCATACACTATCCATTCAGATCCCTCATTTAACAACAACAGCAAACTAGTTCAGTTTCACCCCTTCTCAATCTACTTCGTACTCACTCCCCACTTTCTCTCCCTACACCAAACTCACCCCTGTACTTCCTCCCTCTCCACTCTCCCCAATCCTCATCACGCATTCACACGCACCCTCAGTCTCCCCTTCCCATTGTACACTACCTGTGCCGCTTCATTCTATCTGCCCAGCACGTACCTGCTACAAACAACCATCTTCCTCTGTTTTTCACCGAATGAGTTTCCTGTCTCTTTCAACAACCCGGATTTAAACTCAACATTCAACCGTCCCGTCTAAGAACTCTCCCACTTTTTCATACCCGATGTTCACCTGTGTTCACCTGTGACACATTAATTACCCGGGTCTGCCTCTATACTACAACTCCCATAATACACCCAGTTGTTACATGCAGCGTTGCCATACATATTTGTAGTAATACTCAAATTTAAATGCTGTCTGTGCAGGTTAATAACTATTTTGAAGACATTAACATCACGAAAAACGTGGAAAGTCCGATGTTTTTTTGCTCATATTTCCATGTTCGTCTGACTCAGATGTAAATAAACATTGCTAGTTGAACTAAGATAGTCCACCTTGCATGAGGATAGTGATGTAATTTCCAAAAGATCCTGTTTTCGTTCACTGTGTTGTGGATGCAAACCCGAAGGGGCTAAACCATCTGAAACAACACATAAATGCGGGTTGCACACCGTCTCTTGACTTTTTATTTTCTTGAATGTAAACTTCCAAATTCAACGTTGCGTGCTCAGTGGTAAAGTGCCTAGCCCAAACTGCACGTGTTAAACTAAACAACATTATAAATTCATAATGTTGTTTAGTTTAACACGTGCAGTTTGGGCTAGGCACGTTACCACTGAGCACGCAACGTTGAATTTGGAAGTTTACATTCAAGAAAATAAAAACTCAAGAGACGGTGTGCAACCCGCATTTATGTGTTGTGACTAACTATTAAGCCACAGTTTCCAAACCACAATCCTCTTACCCAGAGTAGTAGCTTCCAGTCCGCTTGATAACACGACTGAAAAGAGCTACTAAGCACCCGCAATCTTAAATAGTCAGTGACCGTAGTGAAATCACGTGGGTCGCGAGCCGGGCAACCAACAACAACAAAAGTAGAAGATGGACTACCGAATAACAATTACATTGTTATACAGGGGTCACTGGACTGTTCCTGCACATGGGCAATGACCCGATCGGTGCACAGTCGCTCTCCTTACATCTCTGGGTTTCTTTCGGCAAGGCTTCCCACTAGACCCCGCTCCCTCCAATGCTCTAATCTTTCCTACAGGGTGCACCAGTCTGGGCAAGCAGGGAGGTGATGCTGTCCCAGGCTCTAAGGCAGGTGATCTTGGTTTCCCTGGGTCATGTCCCCACACCCAACTGGAAGACTAGCAGGCCTTGGCCTCCTGTCCTGTTCACAGCCAGAAGTCTTGCACAGATTCTCTCACACAGCCCATCTTGCTGGTTGTCAGATGACAACTTTTTGGAACTTACCCTCCCCTTCTTATAGTCCTTTTCCAGACACCAAATGTAATTTAAGGACTGAGTCTCTGAAATTTTATGTCATGGTACTGCTTATTTTGAAGTCAGCAATTCTCTTTTTCGTCTTCCTTCATGAAAGAGATCTGCCACAGCAGGCACAACTCTGAAGCTGATTGGCCACAGCACCATTCATGGGCGTGCCCAGAGTTTACACCTTGATGTCAGCCACAATGATATGTGTATCAAAAGGTTAATACAAACACAAGGAGATGATGGACGGAGCACTGAAACATTTCAGACACTAACCCCCAGTCACAGATCTGGGTTGAATCCATCACCGTTCTTTAGCTCACTTCGCCACCCCAGTTCAGACCCAGCCATATGCAAATCAGTCTTGACCCTGTGCCTCATGAGAACAGCCCGAACTGCCAAGTCAGGTGTTCCCTAGATTGGAAAGAAGCATCCTGGGACAAGTTTCAGGCTAACACCTCTCATCAAGCCAGGCTAGCTTGAATCCAGTGCCAGAGTGAGCAAGGGACCCACTGCCCAGCACTGCTTCTCTTGTGTAATGTATCCCTCTCAGGCATACATACACTCCACCCCACACATACACTAACCACACATGTAATGTACCATCCTTGTACTGTACCCTTCTCATGCACACATACACACAATGTAAAGCCACCACTCCTGAGCTATGCAGCAGACCACATCTTACCGATGTAGGTCAAGAGTGAGTTAAGCACACAGCAACTGAACTTTTAAAAAGGTGAGTGACCCTAAAGACCTCACTCCAGTGACACGGGGCAAAAGATTCTGTTCACTACTACTGATCACTACACGGGATGATGCCACCACTGTGCTCCTTAACTCCTGGTGAAGGTGGTAGCCTTCCACCACTATGAGGATAGTGATTTGGGCACCCTGTCCAGTCTAAGATGACCACAGTCCATGAAACAGCCCAATATCATGGCGCACATGCATGATCTATGTTCACCTGTGACAAAAAAATCAGCATTAGGCAGCAATACAGTTGGGCACTCAGGGCAGGGGTACATGTCTCTTACAATGCAGAGGACCAACTCACTCTTGCCCCAAGGAAAACAATGCAATCAAAATACAGAAGTACACATCAGCTTGGCTGTGCTCTACTGAGTCTGTGAGGAGAGAATGTGCGTGTGTGGGGACAAAAGTGAGTGACAGAGATGGAATCCATCTTGTTCAAAATAGAGATTTATACATACATGTGGCCTCAGTAAAACACATAAATAACGTCTATACACCACACGATGGGTGTTTTAACAACAGTCACATTAAATCAGTATTTATAGGTAGGATCATGTGTGAAATTGCATTTTATACATCATTATTAGTACTCAAAAATGTAAACAGCAATCCCACCCTTCCAAAAAAACTCCACACTTCAATAATACCACATCAAGATGACCTTGAGTTAGAGTGCTCAGGACTACTCTATCTTAGATACCCATAGAAATACCTCAGGAATAGAGTTACAAGCCTTTGCTTTTAATTTAATTTTCAATTAAAGAATAACAGGTGCACTCATCTGCATGATGCTATTCAAATCCTGGCTTAACCAACTTTTAGTGCCAAGGTTGACAAGGTTTACAAAATAGATGTACACTAAAATCATATTCTGGATTGTAAATAGAAGAACAGCACTGACTGAATCAACCTAGCATTCATGCAATTAATCAATAAAACCACCTATAAAGAAGACTTCAGAGCAAGCTGTCTCTGTGTGACTAAGTAGAGAAACGTACAAATCAGCAGCTAAATATACACAACTCCTACCAAGAATGAGGAATAGAAGTATTATGCCACTTGTCTCACAAATTTCAACTGCCCATGCTAGGAACTATTCAAGATCCTGTCTAAATTACACAGTTGACCCCAGGACCAGTGTGTCTCCCCAAGGGCCAGTGCGGCTGGCACATTTATATCCCCAAAGGATCAATTGGGTGATATACCTAGACTCCTGCCCCAGATACAAAGACCAAGAGGAAGGCTGGTGCAGGGAGCCAGGAGAACCAGCTCGCTGAGGATTAGACCGCTTTGGAGTTGAGAGATCTCCAGCTTCCCTGGTGACTAGAGGTCTACACCAGGAAGAAAAAGAGCTGGGGATCATCAAAATTGGCCCTCTCGGGACCAAATTATGTCATTTTAAAGAATGTCGACCGCTGACCTAATTTCTTCTGCCAAACCTGTGAAGCTCTGCCGATTTTCTGAACTTACCCCCAGGGCAGGACTGGGCAGGGGGGTCAGTGAAAAATTTATTTGTCTATTTTTCCTCTGGGAGGGTGCATGCTTGTGGCCCCGTCCCTGACCCTCCACAGGCCATGAACCACATCCCCGGGCTTTTCTACACTCAGAAAGGGGATTCGGGATCCCATCCCCGGCCCTAAAAAAAAAGTGCATCGGGGAGTGCCGTCACCCCCCTAATGGTGGTGGCCAGGCCCTGTGTATGTATGTGGGGTGGTCACTGCAGAAGGATGAGGGAGCGAAACACTGATGGCTCATGTGCATGGTGGGGCAGTAAGGAGTGGGCTCCCTCAACTACTCTCAATGAGAGGAGGCACGGAGGTGCCCAGGTGAACCATTCACCCCAAAAATAAAAATACAAAAGAAAAAGCTGTGTGCTCTCCAAGGCACAGTGGTAGAGCCACTACTAAAATATTCACTTCTCCCGGGAGAGCACCTCATAATGCTCTATGGGGGGTCTCCGGTTACCGGTGTTTCTCCTGCTATGTTGCCCCAAAAATAGACAAGGGGTGCCACCAACAATAAAAAGGCATTGGGGGCTTCAGGAGTGCAGCAGCCCACCCATGGAAGTTTTAGAAAAGTAATGACTGAATGTTTGCAGGGTCATAGAATCCAGGACCCCTCCAGGATTTTAGCAATGTTAAAAGCACTTAAAAGGCTGGAGCTTTGGCTCTACAGCTGGGAGTGCAGGGCCTCTGGAGACTTACTTCATGTTTGCAATTATTGTGGGCTGAAAGTATATAAAAAACGATACATGTAATCAAGTGCCCTCTAGGGACTAAGTCTATGCGTGCATGTAATGATTGCATTGACATGGTTTAAAAATGTATAATGATACACAAACATGTTTTGCTCATTTAAAGTGCTCAATTAATGTAATAATGATGACAACTATTATGTATCACAATTAATAAGCTTTATTAGCACCAATAAGTGCAGTTACACCTGATGATTATTATTGATTATTGCATTTACCTACAAAATGATGTCTTTAAAACATGGTTTGGTCATCTTGAACCTTTGACCAAACCAATAGTATTACCTTATATATATGTATGACCACTTAAAGGGGTCCAAGTTGATTATGTAACGTCACCTATGGTAGTTTCCATCTGCAATGTGTAAATTACTGCATAGTATTTAGTAGTGTGTGTAATAAATTTAGTTTTATTTTTTCTCAATATAAAGCACTCACTGGACAATAATTTATTGAGTGTTATAATTGTGTGCCAGCAAATGGTGATTACTATAGACCATACCACCTCGTCTGAGTAGACCTTGGACTGCTCTACTTCGCTGCCCGGAGAGAGTAAAGTGCTACAATGGGGTTCATGTTTCACAGGAAGGAGAATTGTTGATCTATTACTTGTGCAGGCCATGCAACCAATAACTTAGTTTCCTACAAAGGGCTAGTAGCAGGATGAGAGGGCCGAGCTGAGCACAGCCCCCCTTACAACTGAATAGGTGCTCTGGTCTCACAAAAAGGACCTAACATCTACCAATTGTCACTGTAGCAAGCTTGGAGCCATGGCAGGGAGTCAGCAAATTCCATGCACTTCAAAGCCACTGTCTAGAAGTTTCTCCCACCATCCAGAACCAGGGTATCAAGGAATAAAGGTAGGACCTCAGACAGCAACTCTTCCGTACACTTCTGGACCTGTGGATACTCTGACAGGAAGAAGGACTGCTATAATGATAAAAGGACTCTACTCTGCTGGACTCCTGACCTGCCTCTGCCTTGCTGACATGCTGCCTTTCTGCCCTCGTGTCTAGGGAAGAAGGACTAGACTTTCAACCTGAACCCAGGACTACCAGAGTGACGCCAAAGGGCTGAGTCCTGTCCCTCCAAATGCTGCCCTACCAATCCTTGGAAGTGGTGCTGAAGGTGGGCAGATAGCCAGAATCCAAATGTTGGTACTTAGAGACATATAGAAATGTTGGCTAAAAACTGCTCTGAGAACTAGGAGGAGACTCAAACCAACCTGCTCACCTGTCTGCCTGGGTGCATCGCCGGTTGCATTAACTTTGTGGCTTCTCCCTGTATAGCAGCAAATCAATTTCAGCGGTCCTTCTTCAAAGGGGTATCCGGTCTCGTGGAACTGTCTTCACCTACAGCCCTCTGCCTTGTCCCACTGGAGATTTTTAACTTCCATTTCAGAGACTAAGTCCTGACATGGAAATCTTCACTGTGGCTACGTCCTAAAGGCTATCTGACAATGATGCTCCCTCCTCGGACAACTCCTGTAGCCTTACTCCCCTGAACTTTACGTTCTCAGAATAATTTTCTCAGAAAGTCCACAGGTAAGCGCTGACTGGGCACAATCCACTTTTATCCAAATCGTGCTCCATTGCGACCGGCCATATTTTTCTACTTTGACCCTGTCTCGCTCAAGTAGATGTCCTCAGTTGGTGCCTTGATCTTTCAGCCTCTAGTGTTTACTTCAAAAATTCATACCTCCGGTTCTATTGTTGGGATCTTTGTTGTTTTGGTGTCAAATAGTTTATTAAGATTTACTCTGTTTTTCTAAATTGATCTGGAATTTTTCTTATGTTGTATTTCCTCTTTATTACTGTTTGTGTGCTACATAAGTACTTTACACATTGCCCATTGCCATTAAGTTAAACTTTGACAGCTTTTTCTACCAAGCTACACAGGGTTAAGCAGAGGTTCATTTAGTGACTTTTTGTGGTTCAATCTGCAAGGTATTGTGGCTGTTGCTTGGCCGGGGCTCACTCTCCAGTCAACCAACAACCCAACTTCTCTCACTATAAATATAGCTTATGTATATGCGAGGGAACCACATCAGCCCTAAGCGTGCTACACTGGTTTCCAGTTGGAAGAACTCTCTTCTTCAAGAAGTGCTTGTGCATGGAACCAAACTATTCTTCCCCCACAAAATAATAGAGAGGCATATTTATCTAACTTTCACGCCCTGCAGCAAGGGCGCGGGCAATGGTGAGGGTAGAAATGCGCCTTATTTTCCATTATACAGCACATTTCTATCCTTCCATTGTGCTGGTGCCCTTTTGGCTGCCTAGTGGCAACCCAGGCACCCTTGCGCCGTGGTGCAAGGGTGCCTGTGTTGTAAGTAGGATTGTTTTTGTGCAGGTAGCTGAGTCTTCCTGCACAAAAACAATCCTCATGCATTTTCCTCTTTCCGTGTGTGCTGCAGAATGCTACACACTTAGAAAGAGGAAACAATGAGATACCAATATTTCTCCTTGTTGTGCCTCCCCTGAGGAGGTGCAGCATTGTGGCACAGTACCAGGTTTACCAGTGTTGGTAAATCTAGGAATGCACCAAAATCCATGGATGGATGTGTGGGGACATCCATGGTTTACCAAAGGGACGCCTCCCTGGGGCAGAGTAATGCAAAACAGCAATTTGCCCTGAGTGGCGTTACTCCAGATTTATCAAGTCATGCAGGGCCGTGCAATGCGTTGTTTGTCCCCCCTTTGCTTGGCGCAAGGGCGACGCAACACATTGATACAATGCCCCATTTTCTTAAACCTAAATATTCCATTCAGAATTAGACTGGAGAATTGATCTTCTAAGTCCAGACCTCAAACTTGAAATCACATTTATTGTTCATATGAAAACCTTCAAAACCAGCTGCATTTAGCAAAGTGCTGAAGCCCTGCCTTTTTCCTTGCAGCTGAAGAACACCATGAAACCATCACGCAAACATGACCATGTTCTTTTTTTCATAACAATTCAACAACTCGCTGTCCCTCAAAAACCTTAAACTCCTGAGATCTCTGTGGAACATCTACATCAAACCAATTAGAAGCTCCAAAGCATATTTATTTAGAAGCTAATTAGACAACGCTAGAAAGCATCCCAGTTCACACCTCCAAAAACAGTGCTACGTGAAGCATATTCAAAACTTTTCATGAAAGTGCCATCCTCAAATCCTTACAGCACTAAAACCTGTAGCCACTTCAACAACCCTCTACCAACTAACAACTTAAGGGAGATCAACATGTTCTTACTCCCTCTCTAGAATAAAATAATCAAGGCTGTTACTTCAACAATTGATATCCGAGTGCCTTAAAGTGGGGCAGATAACTCCCCTTTTTAAATAAAAATCTGGCTGACCTCTTAAACCTAAACAACTACCGCCCAATCTCTACGATTACAACACTAGCAAAGCTCCTTGAGAAATGTGTTCATGTTCAACTGTGTAACCTCATTGACCAATACAGTCTTTTATATCAATTCCAATCCAGATACTGCTTTGGCCACAACACTGAATTGTTGCACTCACACATTGTTGTTGATGTACTAAAAATATTGGACCAAAAGGAAACATGACAGCCTCCTAGAACTACTTAAATATAGGACGGGGAGATCGGGGACTGTTCTTTACTGGTTTGCCTCCTTTCTCCAGAAGAGAACTCAAAGAATCAAGTTCAATATGTCCCTATCCAATCCAACACATGTCACATTAGGGGTTTCTCAGGGGTCTCTCAGGGGTCTTTGCTCTCACCCATGCTCTTTAACTAGTTCATGGAACACTGAACAGAACTGTTGAATCCATCTAATATCCAATATCACAATTACACAGATGACACCCAACTGTACTTGAAAATCTCTTCTCCCAAGGATATTAGGTCACTAAACTCAACCCTACATATAAAACAATACTTGGTAACCACCTCAAACTAAATGCTCTCAAAACAAAATTCCTCTTAATTAGCCCACCCAAACACTCACCTGACATTGCAGAATAGATGAAACAACTAACAGTGCTGAATTGCGTACCCGGCGTTATAGAGTCAACAAGATCTCTAGGAATAATGCTGGATAAGACTCTGAACATGTAGAAGCACATCAGCCCTGCCACCAAAGAAGCAAACTTTCACATAAGCATCTTAGGGAACATTAAACCCTTCCTTCCCCTGCATGACCTCATGTCCGCTGTTCAATCTCTGGTGATTCCCGAGTTGGACTATGAGAGTGCAACCCTATATGGCCTACCGAGAGCTAAGCTTGCGCCACTAAGAGCCGCTCTTAACTCTGTAGCTGGGCTCATTAAAGGTTCAAAAAGAAACAATCACATCCTGATCTAAAATCTCTTAACTGGCTTCCATATGAGGCAAGGATTTATTTGAAAATTGCATGCATGACCCATAAAGTCCTCCATTTCAACATTCTGAGATACTTTGCACAGAATCTAGAGCTGTCTGGTGGCACCAAAGCATCTATAGGCACTAGCTTCCTTCTGTTGAAACCACCAACATTTTATAAAAAGAAAACTTTTAAACGAGCCCTGAGAATCTGGAACGCCCTTCCCCCTGAAACCAGAATGAATTCCTCAACGGCATCATTCAAGAAAGAAGTTAGAAGAATTTTGATGAACAAATTTATGCCATAGAATGCATGAACTATTTCGCAGTTCATGATTTATCCCATAGCCTCAACACATACTTATTTCTCACAGTCTATGTTCTCATGCTGTTCTATTGATTGCTGTCCACCTGCATCCTGTTGCTTTCTCACTAGGGGTACCGCCTATACCCCATCCCTCCTTGAGGATGTTGTTATTTTTTACACAACTCGCCTGAACTATTGTAAAGCGCTTAATGCCCACAATGGTCATGGTTGCGCTATATAAAACTTTTTATAAAAATAAATCAGATGACGTAACTTACCCTGCTCCTGGGTCCCCTAGCAAGAACACTGATAGGAGTTTACTGAATTTTAGTCAAGCCCACAAGTACACATTACATACTCCTCACCAACTCAGGGGTCCATTATGATGCCCCCGTAACGGTAAACGGGACCGACCGCCAGAGGTGCGGCAGTCCCGCTGTGCCCATTAGGATGCAACCGCCACCCTGGCGGTCTCATCCTGCATATTTAACATTGTGGCCGGCGGTGCTTTGAGCACATTGTTAAATATGCATGATGTGCATTGGAATGCACAATGTGACAGGCACCGTGCGGTGCCTGCCACCTTGTGTATGCCAATGAAGGGGGTACCATAGGTACCCTCCAAGTGCAGACACCCCCCCAGCCCTGGGGGTCCCGCAACAGGCCCCCAAGGTTTTCACCTCATGCCTTTCCATGACAGAGTCTCCACCACGGAAAAGCATTCCACCGCAGGCATACTAATGGCTGGCGGTCTTTCCATCTGCCGCAGTGCCCCTTGCCATGCTAATATGGCGGGGTGCACCAGGGACATTTAGCGGGCAGATCGCCACCGGCGGGCCGGCGGTGGCTATCCGCCTGATATCATAATGGGCCCCTTAGTTATGCCCATTACGCATTGCACAACAATTGTAATACATTTACACAAACATATATGCACGCACACATACACACACACACACCCACACCCCACCTCCCATAAATCTATTACAAGCCTTCTTACCACAATGAAATACTTCTTGCACATGCAACTTTTTCATTATGCTTTTACGTTCCGCATAAATCTAACTGAAGCTTATGTCTTGAATATCTAAACAACATTTACTCCCATATTTAGACTGCACCAATCAGTGCTACAGGGACACACTAGAGAAGGTACCGTACAAACTCAGTGGAAATGGCAATGCAGGCGCATTTTGTGTGAGAAATTGAGAATCAGTAGCCCACACTTACACAAACACACTACAAACATCAAAATGATCTCATATTAAAGGGAATGGTTCAGCGACCAGAAGTCTCTTTTTCTTAATTTCATCACATTAGTTTTCAATGCGTTTCATTACACATAATCTTACAGACAAGTGTATACCTGAATCGAAGGACTTGATTACATTAACATTTCGGTCTATGACATAAAATTATTAAACCTTCACGTCTGAGACCTGAAGGATGCAATGGTGCGTGGTACATGGGCTTAATTAACCATATTTTAAAAGAAAGAGAAATAAGAAAACAAACTGACAAAAGAGACAAAAAGATGTGTATCAATCTAGCTGCATCTTTACTTGACTAGTCCAATCAGTAAATTGCCTGCTGGTTCTGACCGAGTGTTTTAGACCTTGAAAGATACCAGTTTAGTGAAGGGGTGGCTAAACTGGGGCTGTACGGAATTCTAGTAAGGGCCTGCTGACCTAAGATTCTGCATATTCGAAAGAAACGACATATTCTCAATAAATAACAGCTACTGTTTATCATTTTTAAGTTTGAGTCTAATGCATACATTGTTGCGGTTTGGTTCATAGTTACACAAATAATATGCACAATTTAAATTCCACAGGCAACATTTGGGAAAATCATACTTCATGCATTTTCAAGATTATTGTTTGTGCTCAATGGCAGACCTCAAAAAGTTTGCCATAAATTATTTCCTACAACAAGTCAATCTATGTCTGGTTTTCAACTGAATATGCAAACAACCTACAGTAGAAGAGTTCACTTAATTTTGATAAAACTTGCACAATACCCACATAAGGGGGAACTGTTGGAACACCACGGTCTTAATGACGAGTGTTCCGACTACGCAAGTGCAACCACTGTTGCCTTAACCATGCATTTGCCTAAACCATGCATATGCAGAGCCTGGTGTAGCTGCTGGAAGACGGAAGCAGGAAAATGCCACGATGAGGTAAGTGGGGCTTGAGTTTTTTTTTAGGGCTAAGAGGGGTTCAGGGTAGGTTTTAGGG
The DNA here is from genome assembly GCF_964261635.1 of Lissotriton helveticus. Lineage (NCBI taxonomy): Eukaryota > Metazoa > Chordata > Amphibia > Caudata > Salamandridae > Lissotriton > Lissotriton helveticus. The sequence continues at coordinate 1,137,854,736 of NC_136069.1, forward strand.
CAGTGGAAGGGGTTGGGGTACTTTAAGGGACAGGGCGGTGTTGTATAGTTTCTATAGAAAATATACAGGATCTGAGCATTTAGACAACAAATACTGTAGGATTGGTGTCAGACGAACACTGATCACCCCCAGTGGGTATGTTAGCCTTTCTGTATCGGCTAGCTCACAGTGCCACTATAATCCCTCAGGACCATGGAAACAATGTACAACCTTTTGCTCAGTCACTCGTGCTTACTAAGTTTCTCTCAGAAAGATACACTGAATAAAACAAACCGGGCATTTTCAATAATCATTTATTGAACAATTGTTATTCTGGTGTAGAGTAGATGTGCTGCAACAACCGTTAGACAGCATAGGATATAAATGATTAACAGTACTGTGAAAGTAAAAAGATGGTATAGTTCTACCATCTTACTAAAATCATGAATACATTCAATTATATAAAACACATGATAAAAGGTGTGTACTTCTACAATGCCTCCCTATCTAGATGTACCTAAATGTCCCCAGCATGGGTGTAGTTCTCAAGATAAGACTTCCTCTAGGATCTAGTCAACCCCATTACCTTAAGTGAGACTGTGGGACCCCGTCCTGGTCTCGAGCTGGACACCCCGCGAGGAATGTTAGACCACTGCGAGCTGGAGTGTCTGTATGCAGGAACTTTAGCGTCTCTGGTCAGTGTGCTGGCTGGGAAGTCTCGATCTCCTCTAGCTATCTTAGCAAGATGTGATGTATATATAGACCCATAGGTCTCCTCAGGGGTCATGCCTTTCTGTGTTACTGTGTCGGCCTAAGGATGACGTTGGGCCTGATCTTTGTATATAGATTTTATACAGGAGACGGTAGTCCTGCTGTGCTTCCAAGAACCCTCATGCATAATGTATGAGATTTCAAACTAGGGAAAACCCGTGTTCTGAATGCAGTGTAATATCTAGGTAAAAGGTCAGTCCCTGTAAACCGTGACAAGTGTAATGTAGGGAGAGAATATAGGTGAAAGTTTACGCTTTTACCAAGGCCTATATTATAGTACCTATATGGAATATAACAGCGGATGTTCAGGTAGTGTAAGTTAGGGTGCTGGGTTTTCGCCTTTAGTTTTTAGGGCTGGGTTTGGGGTAGGTTTTGGGACATTTGAAGGGGTTGGGGTAGTTTACTTTACAGTTTGGTGCAAGGGGCAGGGCAATGTACGATTTTAGGCCTTAGGGCAGTGGGAGGGGAATGGGTAATTGGTATATTTTTTAGGGCTAGGAGGGAGTCGGGGTAGGTTTTAGAGCAGTGGAAGGGGTTGGACTAGTTTAAGGGACGTCTTGGGGTGGGGGCGGGGATTTGTAAGTAAGGGTGCAGGGGGTTTAAGCCTTAGGGCAGTGGGAGGGCAGTGAGTAGTTGGGTTCATTTTTAGGTTGGGTAAGTTTTAGGGCAGTGGAAGGGATTGGGTTAGTTTAAGGGACAGTGAGGGGGCAGGGTAGTGTAGGGTTTTAGGCCTTAGGGCAGTGGGAGGGGAAGGGGTTCTTGGGGTAGTTTTTAGGGCTGGGGTCGGGGTAGATTTTAGGGCAGTGGAAGGGGTTGGGGTAGTTTAAGGGTCAGTCAAGGGGGGCGGGGTGTCAGGTAGTGTAAGTTAGGGTGCAGGTTTTTAGGCCTTAGGGCAGTGGGAGGGGAATGGGTAGTTGGGTTTGGTTTTAGGGCAGGGTCGGGTATGTTTTTAGGGCAGTGGAAGGGGTTGGGGTAATTTAAGTGACAGACGGGGTAGGGTTTTGGGGTAGTGTAGGGTTGTAAGCCTTAGGGCAGTGGGAGGGGAATGGGTAGTTGGGGTATTTTATAGGGTTGGGGCTTGAGGCAAGCTTTAGGGCAGTGACAGGGGTTTAAGGGACAGCGCATGGGCAGGAATGGAGGGGTGTTCAGGGGAGGCAGGGTGGCGGTGATCCTAGCCACCCCTTTACTATTCATGCCTGTACCACAAAATTTTGTGGTAAAGGCATACGTGGTAAAGGAATGCGTGGTTAAGGCACATTTGTGGTTGGGCTGCGTGGTACAGGCACGCATGGTAAAACCATTTGTGCTTCTATCATACAACCCCCACATAAGTTATAGGAATTTCACATGTAGCACAAAAGATGGTGTTCCACCCAACACACCCTTAACTTTAAAAGCCTTAAGTACTATTCTGGGAACATTAGGGATATTGTTACAGACATTCATTTTATTGAGTTTCTTTTAACTCGTTTTCGTTTTAATCTGATTCACCTGAACTTAGGACAGTTCCCCAATTGGAGTACCCCCGGAAAGGCAACTCCGTGTTCCTGTGACAACTTTTCCATTCAGAACACAATGCACTTTCTGATGTTCTGTGGTCACTACACGGAATTAAGGATGAAATTCTTGGTCCCAATACTTAAGGAGGCTGGGTTCTTGCAGGTCAAGCCTGCTCTCTTGTACTTGCAATTATTACAGACCCCCAGGATAATTTTTCACGTTGCTAGCTTTTTAGTGGGTGCTGTTAGGACTAGGAATAGGAAAATGATTAATTGTACATAAATGAATTCGGTTGTAAATCTGTATGACGTTTGTATTGTAAAAAGTGACATGGTGGGTACTCAAATTGGCTAATGTTTTTATTCTATTTATCGTGTTTTTAATTCATGACATTTTTATTTTATGGACATTTTTTGGGAAATCTTTAACTGGTTTAAGATTGTGAGATCAAAGCGGAGGGTTTTAAGTATACGGGTTCTATAGGCGCTCTAGCAAAATAAACGTGAATGTGTATTGCTCGATCGTAGTGGTGCAAGCAGGGAGGGGAGACCCTTAAAAAAAACCTCAATTAGAGTGCAATAAATTACACTCTTACAACATAAATACACAATCCTGCGCACTCAAAAGGAATCACAACATCAATGTTTAAGTAGATCCAAATTAGCAAAAAAAGAGAAAGTCTTGTCCAGCGACGTTATCATTAGAGGTTCCTGTGTCTCTCCTTTTATTTGACAAGGATTCACTTCCGGGTTTCAGACGCCAGTAGCGCAAGGGTGATTCTGCCGTAGGACTCCGTAACACACGCACCCGTGGTTACGCTTTTTACAAATTGGAAATTCTTTCTAATTGGAAATACACGGACTCGAGTTAATATTTTGAACCGAAGGATTGAATTTTGACAGTTCATAGTGTGCAGTTTAGGAAAACCTGTGGCGACTGATTTCGTGTGCATACAATACAAGGTTACCCTTCCGGGTTGGAATTATCACCGGAACTGGGCCTATGGATTTACATCTCAGCAATTAAGCCCTGAAGAGTTGTAGTGTCTGTTTATGTACAGTCCTACAACGAAACACATGTCGGGTGGCTGTATCTAAAGTATCATATCTGCTGATCAAATAAAAGGAGAGACACAGGAACCTCCAATGATAACGTCGCTGGACAAGACTTTCTCTTTTTTTGCTAATTTGGATCTACTTAAACATTGATGTGGTGATTCCTTTTGAGTGCGCAGGATTGAGTATTCATGGTTTAAGATTGTGCTTTTACTGTGTATAAATAATGTATTTAATGTATTCTTTGTATAGTACCATTGTCTTTTTATGATATTGATTTATCGAAATAAAGTATTCTGACTGACTGACTGAGTCATGCATACCCTACATTTTTTACATATTCCACAGCACACTTATGATGACTAACATAGTCACCACAACATCTCAGGTAGTTGGGTCATAGTTTGGGGAATTAAAAAAAAAGAACATTACAGATGATGACAGGATTTGCATATACTCAATACACATCCTAAAACAGAATAATTGTCATTGGTTTAATTTGTGGGTTATCTGTTCTGTAGCCTAATTAGCGTACAAATGCACCTACTTTTCAGATAATTGGTACAATTAAGAGCCATAATATTGAATTTAATAAACATATTAATATAGCTAATATAAAATAAAAAACCAATAAAAAATTAGCATTAGTTATAATATCGATTATACCACATATTATACAATAATAAAGTGAAAAATAGGTGAAGAAGATGCTAATATTGCTGATGGGAAAATAAGGTAATGACAAAAAGGAAAAAAACCATACCAACTAAACAACACAGAAGCAATGCACAGCTGCACTTCAAAACGAAAAAAGATAGAGATATCATTGTTACATAATAAATAGTAAGTATAGTCACAATGAAACAGCAATGGCAAAGCCAATAAGCATTACCAAAATTCAATACATCTGGCTTGTAACAAAAAAATGTAAGCCAGCATAGCACTTTTCTTAATGCTTGTTATTTGAGACCCCTCCAAAAAGAAATAAGTAATTGCTTTACCAGGCTGCAGTAATTTAAATAGTTACTAGAGGTACCTGGAGTCATACACAAAGGACCCGATTCACAAAATGCATTTTGGAGTACATTTAGTAGTTCCACTGTAGTACAACTAACGCCCTGCAAAATGCAATTCACAAACCTAAATGCGGAGTCCTCCACCTCCATCACTCCTATCTTTTCCATGCAGAGTGATCCGGACACCAAGGCATATGTTTTGGACATAAACATCAGAATATCCAAGGGGAGTGGTTGGAAAATGGGAATTACTTACTCGTAAATGGGAGAGTTTTAAGGAGCTGTAAGTAGAGGTTTACAGAGCGATATGCAAATATAAACATCCACCTACAAAAGCCCATTGGTATTTACAGTCTACACTTCTAGAGATACTACATCCAAAAATGGTCTCAAACAGCAGTAAATGTACTCCATCACAGCCTTGAGTAAGCTGAGCACACCATTTGGCCACAGGTACTGCAACTCACCCCCATAGAAAATAATGGAGGCAGGGACTTATTGTAACACTCATTAGAAGACGACATTAGTTTAATTAAATTATGCCAGATTTTAATTGAAATACATATATAAAACCGTTTTTTATAAAACCTTGTTTAGTCTTACAATATTAGATTCAATAAACACATGTTAGCATTTTAAACATTAATATTTAACTTAATTTTTTAAAAATAATGAAATCCAACATTTAAACTTAAAAATATATATATTTTAAAGTAAAACATGCATAACAATTGATTAACTATTTAATTAATATTAGTTCAATATAAAAATGCTAGTGAAGGTGTTTTCTAAAAATATGTTGGTTGAAAATACTAACGCCTTCTTGATGAAAGCATTAACAAGAGGAAATGTGTTTATTTCTAAGAAAAACATGCACTACATGTATGCAGCAGTGAACAGTGCATATCCAAAGCATGGGATTCTTCTGAGTTTGTCTAGACATAGAAATCTGTACAGGAAGGGTGTACATTCTGCACACGTCCTATGGGACATAGTACACACTCACCTCTGCACCACTATGCATGGCCATGCATCGCACAAGACAGCATATTTTGGACCTATGGAATGCATGTAGCAGACTGCATTTTGTTAGTTCGTTACTAACACTCTCTGGAGTCAAGAAAAAATATTCTACTAATCAGAGTGCAGAACCTTAAGCTATTACTAGAGGTCATTGGAGTCAGACGCATGTCCTTGCTAGATTCAAGCTGCAATACCTTAGGCTGTTACTAGAGGCTGTTGGAGTCAAATAGATGTTCTCGTTGTAATCAAGCTGCTGTGGCCTACTTCTAGGTCTACACTAGAGGTCTCTGGAGCCTGAAGCAAATGTTTTCTAAAGCAGGCTGCCTGGAGTCAGCAAATTCCTTTTTTAAAGCACAGTGTAGCACCTTAGGCTTTACTAGAGATTGCTGGAGTCAGACATATGTTGTTCCTCTAATCAGACTGCAGTACCTTTTGAAATGACTTATGGTCTCACAGGTGTAAAGTACTGCCCCTTCAATCTCAGGACACCAGAGACCTGTGCACAGAACAGTTGCCATTCAATATATTTTGATGAAAGTGGAAAGAAAATGGCAAAATGTTGACAGTGCTTTTGTTATCGGCAGGCCAGATCACAGAGAGGATACTGTTGTAATCTTCTCTAGTTGCTATCCTATAATGGTATGTTCCACCACCCCCTCCTCCTCCTTGTCTGTGTTATCTGTCCCATGGAATGTTGGCAGGGCGTCTGTTATAGAACGTTCATTGAGGCGAGCGGAGTGCAAGAGACCGGGCATGAATAAACCAGCTCATCCTTACCTTCGTGTTTGCTGTGTTTTATTCTAACAAATTGGCGACGAGGGTGGGATGAGAGATAGGATCATTGTGTTAGCACATGAGGGTCATCCGGGAAGGAGCATGACGAAGAGTAAAGTGAGACAACACTATTGGTTCCCAGGCATGGATGGGTTGCCTATACAAGGAGAAGACACGGTGGGTGGGCCACCAGATGAAGCCATTCTCGCAGTGGAACATCCGGCTATCAGTAAGGAGGAATGGGAGAGTGAATCCCCAGCATGAATGCTCAGATTTGGAGAGGGAACAAAGTCATTCCCCCGGGTGGCATGAGAGATAGGATCATTGTGTTAGCACATGAGGGTCATCCGGGAAGGAGCATGACGAAGAGTAAAGTGAGACAACACTATTGGTTCCCAGGCATGGATGGGTTGGTGGAGAGCATGGTAAAAGACTGTGAAGCGTGTGGTAGAAGTGACAAATCTAAAGTGGTACATAAGGCACCCCTCATTCCAGTGGAAGTTCCGAGTAAACCATGGGACAAGTTGGGGATTGACATAATAGGGCCCATGAATTTACTCAATGCCAACCAGAGATTTATGTTTGTAATTATAGATTACCATTCTCATTGGATCAGTACCAAGTTTGTCCCCTCAATAACTACACAGGACATGGTAGAATTCTTGAAGGAAGTGTTTGCTACAGAAGGTATTCCCAGCACCTTGGTGACAGACAATGGTGTCCAATTCACGTCAGATACTATGAAAAAGTTCTTGTCAGAGTTAGCCATCTCACACATAAGAACACCTTTTTACTGTCCCAAAGCCAATGGTATGGTGGAAAGGGCAAATAGGATTGTGAAGAACTCTATTCAAATGGCAGTTACAATGCATGAACCAGTAGAGGAGGCAGTTAGAAAAACACTATGGTCGTATCATTCCTCCCCCAATGCTGTGACAGGAGTATCCCCGTTCGTATCCCTAAAAGGAAGGAACCCAGGGTCTAAGCTCAACCCTAATTGGTTGAATGGGGGCAGTCCGGTGTGGGTGGACAGGAAGTCTGTGAAAGACAAGGTGGAACTACATCAAATGGAGTACAAAACCAAGTACGACCAGAAGTGGGGAACCACTAGTAGGAAGTTCTCTGTTGGACAATGGGTAGTGGTCAAAAGACCAGCTGTAGGACGTGCAAAAGTGTCCTCTTTCTCAACACCTGCAAGGATACAGAGAGTGAACAATAACTCGCTGGTCCTAGAAGACGGAAGCACATGGAGCATAGACAATGTAAGTGCCTGCCCCGATGTATGTGTACTAATGGCCATTGGCGAGGAAGACCAGGATGTCAATTCACCGAACAGTCTAGAGACCAGAGGGACCAGGGTGCGCCAGCCACCAAGTTGGCAAAAAGACTATGTAACTTAATTTGCTTATGATGTTCCCTCTCACGAGGACCTTTCAGCTATATATTGGTTATTCCTGTACAAGGGGAGATGTGTTGTAATCTTCTCTAGTTGCTATCCTATAATGGTATGTTCCACCACCCCCTCCTTCTCCTTCCCTGTGTTATCTGTCCCATGGAATGTTGGCAGGGCGTCTGTTATAGAACGTTCATTGAGGCGAGCGGAGTGCAAGAGACCGGGCATGAATAAACCAGCTCATCCTTACCTTCGTGTTTGCTGTGTTTTATTCTAACAGATACAGCTTTAGCAGAAGTTTCCTTCACAAGCCTCTCTTTTTATGCACATATTATATTTCATAAATAAATATGCTAATATTGTTTTGTGACGACAATTATCTTGGATCTAATTCAATTGTACATGGTCTGGATGTCACTCTATTATTGGAAGCTAATACGGGACCCATGTATGTACAAAGACAAGGAATAAAGGCAAAGGCAGAGAGCAGAAGAGAATGGAAACCAAATAAAGGTGCTGCATTGCGTTGCTTGAACGAGAGAGAGCAGAACTGAGCCATATCTTCAAATAAATGGTGTAGTGTGCCTAGCTCCAAGACAGGCACTCTTGCGCCATAGCGCAAGGGTGTTTGCAGTACTGTCAAGAAGGATTACTTTCCTGCAAAAAAGTCACCTATTCAAGCTATATTTACTAAGATGAAACACAGTATTATTATAAAGGAAGACATGGAACTATTGTGATATGCATCCATCACAGTGGTGTTTGTTTGTGGTTATTATGCAAGACAATCAGTGCATCACTCCTTTATAGATATTTACATCCAGTAACAGCATCAAGAATAAAGAAAACATAATTGCATTTTTTTTATAGTTTTGACATTCATGTATGCAGGATTACTGACTTATAATAAGGCTCATCACGTTCTCCAAGGTGTCGTATTATTCTAGTCAAACCCATGATATTCCATTAAAGCCCCCTCCAAATCTTGTCAAATTCCTTTGGAGAAGCAAGCTCTGCACCCACCACTCAATCCGCCACTATGCACCTATCTTTCCTGTGACTCCATTCCCCAATCGTCAACAGTATCGGCCTATCACATTGTTGAGCTGTAGCACTCTTCACTACTATTAGTCCTTGATTAATAAGTAGTTTATAATCTTTAGTTGCCTCCTGTGTACCAGCTGGCAGTGTATTTTTTGCAGGGTTACCACTATATAATGCATGTATGTAGCATCTCCTGCCCAGTGAATGCCTATCTATTCTCAAAGCGCCTTCATCCTACTGGGTGAAGGTCATTCATTGCTGTTAATAACTGTATAGTGTAAGTTTGATCTGAAGCTTGCAAGAGCTATTCTGCCCTCAAATGTGCTTCTTTGTAGTACTGCGAGTGCCATTCTTAGGGTTCCCTAAGTAATGAACTTATCGAGACGACTAGTGTTTCAGAAAAAATGTGTATATGTATGGAAATCATAAAAGTGTGATCATCTTGAATAGAGCTGCAGGGCCTAGGACCTATCAGGAAAAAGGGAAGCTTCTTCCAGTTTTAATCCTCCACACTCATGTAGCCGAGAATCCAAATAAAATTGCATTTAGATCAATTTCAGCAGTGCCTCTGTTCTAAACAGAAACAGCAAGGATTTTAACTTTTTAATATAAAATCCTGAGTAATAACAAAATTCGTTTTTTTCTTGATAAGGCTCACCCTCAAAAGTAATAGACTAAGATGATGAAGAGGGACAATGCTACATTGTCACTTAGTTGATATTCGTATGGATACATCATAATTGTGGGATAGGAGCGGGTATATAATCCTGGGTATGAAGGCTCAGTGGACCACTGCATGCACTGTAGAAATCTGTGCTCGACCCAATGTTCAACAGTTTTATTCATGGCGGTTTCATTCTTACTTTCATCCCCATGAGGTTGATAAAATGAGTAGCAATACGTTGGGACAAGGCGCATCTGCCCTATAGCACCAAAAGACCATTTTAGGTGAATATGCACTTTACAAAGATGCAAGTTATATTATTTACTTAATCAATACCCAGTGCTTATTTTGCTTTTTTCTTCTTTTAATGCACTTCAGAAAGGAACTACTTTGTCTCAAAATCATTTTGGATGTTAAGGAGAAAATCAGCGCAAATTGTGCCAACTTTGGAGAAACTAAACTTTACTTTTTCATTGGTGCTGGAAATTCCCTTTATTGCCCATCACTGAACTGCTATAAAGATACACAGAGGTCGTCAGTGAAGTGGTATAAGGTAAACACTTAAAAGTGCGTCCTATACTTGATAATGCATGTTCGTGCTGTGATAATTCTAACATAAACTAATTTTGTTACTCTAAATTATTTATCAGGATGGGAACCTAATGGTTCCAGATAAAAACAGATATTCCCTTGAGATAAAGGAAAAGGAAATTGTCTGGAACGAAATCTATGAAACGGATTCAGGCATCTATGCATGTGACTACATTCAATTTCACAAAACAGACCGGTGGCTAGTGAGGTCTGTGGTGATCATACAGGCTATTGGTAAGTAGTATGTTAATTTTCAATGCTCTTCATTGTTATTAGCTGCTGGTATGGAGTTAGTAAGGAAGCACCGATTGGCTGATTTAGTATTGTCTGAAAAGCCTTGATAAATGACCAGTAAGCCCAATCTCTGCTATTCTTCTCATCACAGAATCCTTATTAGTGAGAAAACTCTAGCTTTGAACCAGGAACGTCGGTTATTTCAGGAGCCTGAGTAAACATTGTATGCTGAATAGACATGGGAGAGGCAAAACAAAGTAAAGAATGAAACCATCTCCCTTAGAAATCTTGGACCAGAATTACATTCTTTGCATGTTATAAATATCTAATTCAACTTGAGTTTTGTTTGCAATCTTTTGCCTAAAATGGTTGAAAAGAGTATGCTTGGATTAGGACCCCAGCTGGCTTATCATCAGTCTGGCTAGAGGCAAGTCTCGCCCAGGCAAGAGGGCAGCAGGTAAGCACAGCAGAGCAGCAGTTTCAACAGATCAGCAGTCCAGCAGAGTGGCTGTCCTTGTGGCGGCACATCAGTCCTTCTTACTGGCAGAGTATCCTTAGGTTCAGAAATGTGCTGAAGTGGTGATGTCTGAGGTCTTTCTTTTGTACAATGTTGTATCTTTGAAGTGGGGAGAAGCTTCTAGAGGCAAGTCTTTGAAGTCCACAGGTGCACTGCATTCCCTGCCCTGACTCCAGACTAACTACAGGGGGCATGTAGCCCTTTGTGTGGAGATAAAACATAGCCTATTCAGATGTAGGTGAGGCTGGGTCCAGCTCCTCCCTCCCAACCTGGCAGTGAGGACTCATCCAGTCACACCTAAGCCCCCAAAGTGGCTGACTAGGAGGAATACACAAAGCCCAACTACCAACTATGTTTATGTGATTTGTAGAGCGCATAGCTGCCCAAGGGCTTCCCAGTGCTGCAGAGAGGAGGACGGGGTGTTGTGGAGGAGCAATCATGGGAAGAGCCAGGTTTTGAGCTTCGTCCTGAAGCTGCTTACATCCTTTAGGAGTCTCAATTCTGTGGACATTGAGTTCCAGAGTTTTGAGACCAAGTGAGAAAAGGATCTCCCTCCCCATCTGGCTCGTTTTATCCGTGTTGCGCTCATGAGGACGTCAGATGATGCTCTGAGGGACCTCCTGGGGACATATGGGGAAATGAGGAATTGTAAAAGGGCAGGACCCCTGCCCTGCATAGCTTTGTGAGCTAGGCATAGGGTCTTGAACTTGACCCTGGATTGGATGGGAAGATAGTGGAGTTTGCTCAATGAGGCTTTCACTGACTCTGGCTTGGGTATCTTCAGTAGCATCCTTGCTGCAGTGTTTTTGACAACCTGAATCCCAGATTCCGAGCTTGATCTGGGAGAAAGTCTATGATCTTCTGGATCAAACGTAGAATACCAAAGCAGGTGGCTGAGAGTATCTTTGCTTGGGTTTCCATAGAAGGATTCTGATCTAGCCACATCCCCAGGTTCTTGATGGAGAGCTTGGGGGCGTGGGGCGCAACCCAGTTATCGGCTAGCTGATCTTGCTCCAAGGGTCTGTGCAATTGGCAAGAAACATAAGCTCAGTTTTCTCAGCATTGAGCTTTAGACTACAGTTGGCCATCTAGTTTGCTATCTTTTCAATGGATGGGACCAGTTTCAAATGATTGGAGTTAGTTCATTAGACACTAAGACTACCAATTGCATTTTGTCAGCATAGGTCACAATTGACAGTCCAAACTCCCCTACAATATGTGCAAGTGAGCTCATGTAAACATTAAACAGGGTGGGACTGAGCGCCAAACCCTGAGGAAATGTGGATGGGGGAAGCCAACGAGTCAGAGAGGAAGCCAGCTTCCATACATTGGAATGACCATTCACTTAGGAAGGAGGCCAGCTTAAGAACGGCCATATATTGAATCCCAACCAACCCTAGTCTACTTATTAAGATACTGTGATCAACAGTATCAAACACTGCGCTAAGGTCAAGAAGAAGGATGGCAGCCCCTCCTCCCTGTTCAAGGGTCATTTCAAGTTTCTTGGTGACTAGGAGGAGAGCAGATTCCATGCTGTGTTCAGAATGGAACCCCATCTGGAACTGGTGCAGAATATTATTCTCCTCTAGGAATTCTGAGATAATGCTATTAACATGTTTCTTTACAACATTGCCTAGAATGGAGAGCAATGAGATTGGGCTAAAATTCCCCAATACTGTTGGATCAAGATGGGGTTTCTTGAGCAAGGGCTTTACAAATGCATGCTTTAATTTTTTGGGCACTATCACGGTGCTCAGGGATAGTGAGATAAGCTCTGCCATCTTGGAGACAACTGGCTACCCACCTTGGAGAAGAATGTAAGCGGGGGCTGGGTTGAGTGGTGAACCTGATTTGATGTTCTTCAGGAAAGCACCCAGGTGTTCCGTCCTTAGGGCCCGATAAGAGTCAAAAGCAGGGGCAGTTGAGAGGGCAGAGAGGTGAGGACTGTGGTTGTGGCTAAAGCTCCCAGAGATGTCCTGCATAACTTCAGAGTCACCCAAGTGGTTCAGGTGCAGTGAACTATGTATAATTTCTATTTTATTTTTAAAGAAAGTGGCTAGCTCATTGCATCTCTCCTAGGAGGATTGGAGTGTGGGGGTACTCTGTTCTGTATTGTGGTAATGGTCTTAACAATTTTAATTACCTCTTGGGGGGAGTTGGCAGTCATACTGATCTGCTCTTTATCGTGTTTTGTCTGAGCTTCCTTGATATCATTGTGATACTGTCAGATGGTGCTTTTGAACATCGTCTTAAGATCAGGGGCATAGGCTTTCCTCCAATTCCTTTCTAGTCTCTTACATTTCTTCTTATGGCTGTTAAACCTGGCGGCTCTCCTGAGATTGCACTTTGTTTATATAATAGGTTTCCGAAACATTTTTCCACTGAGTCATTGATCCAGTCTGACCAACGTGCATGGGCCTCGTTTGGATCATCCCTTAGGAATGGTATACTAGACTTTAGGAGATTGATCCATTTTTCTACAGCGGCCCTAGGCCAATTCCTGCCTGGCTTCATGTCTCCAACAGGTCGTGTCTGACTAGATACCTTAGTGTAAAGGAAGGGGATGTTACTATGATAAGATCAAGGGACTGAGACTGGACTATGCACCCGAATCTTAAGGTCATTAGATAAGATTGGGTCTAGGATATGCCCATTTTTATGAGTCGCGCCGTTCATGAACTGAAGGAGTTGCAGGGCTTGAAGATCTGAGCGAAGTCTGTTGGCAGCTGCGTTATCGGGATCATCAAGGTGGATATTAAAATCACCAAGTGCTGTAAAAGCTCCTTTTCCTATGATAAATTTAGCAAAGAGATCTGGGAGGGCATCTGAAAATGTTGTGTGGGTACCGGGGGGGGTCTGTAAAGGAGAGTACAAGAGAAAGCGGAAGAAAGGCCGAGTGTAATTCTATACTGCATAGCATTGCAGTTGGTTAATGTCAGAGGCATAATAGAGCAAGTGAACTGAATTTTGTAAATATTGGCCACTCCTCCACCTGGTTTTCCCACCCTGTCCTGCCTGCTAATGGTGTAGCCTGGGGGGAGGGCCATGATAATGTCAGGAGTAGAGCTCTGATTCAGCCAAGTTTCTGTAATGAAAAGTATATTGAGTGCTTCTTCTTCTAGACGCATCCCCACCTCTATTTTATGCCCTGGGAGGGACCTGCAATTTATGAGCCCCATTTTCCAGGGAGCTATCTTTCCCTGTGTGTCTTGAATGTTATCAGTGTGGTGTAGGTTTCTATCCAACGTGAAACCACAATACTGGCAGACCACTCCACTTCTGAGGAGGCTGTCAGGCTCAATGTGTGCATTGCTTTGATGGGACTGGCTTGAGCTGGCAAAGTTCGTCAGCATTGTACCTTGGCGAATAAACATGCTGTGGGGGAAACTGAGCAGGTTTCCTTGCCCCAGGTTCCATCTGGGAGCGGAGGGGCACAGACAGGCTTGCCTTTGGCAGACCGGCTCCATGCTTCCGCGCTGCAGTCACCATAAATAGGCGAGCATGTGCAGCTAGACTGCTAACCTGTCCACTCTATGATCGAGAGGAGGAGCGATCCTCTCTATGGTCAAGGTAGATATTAGGGTCCCAATGAGCAATGTGAAAATAAAGCAAGTGCACAGGAAGTGCTCTAAAAACGATTTCCCAGTGTTTAAAACCAAGGGTTCCAATTAAAACAATTAAAACAGGCAATTTTGAGCTGTACGTAACATAAAATAAAAATTGAGTGCCAGTCAAATTCAAGCAGTTTCAGGGCACATTAAGGCAGTATGAGCATAGGTAAATCAAATTACAAAGTTTAAGTACAATTAAAAACCTCCAAAGCCTTCCGAGAGTGGTATGACCGAAGTGCCCCCTCTCAACCTAACTATACCCAGTTATGTGACCAGAGACATGCTGCGGGCACCAGATGGCTAAGGCAAGAAAATGCCAACTTTCTAAAAGTGATATTGTCAGATTTTTTATTTAAAATCTGACTCCATCATAAATTATGATTTTAGATTAGCATTCCAGACACACCAAACCTGAACTTGGGGAGAGCAGATGGCCTAACAGCTAGGGTGGTCGACCTCGATTCTGGGGAACTGAGTTCAAGTCTCGGCAACGACGCTGAACATCCTGTGATTCTGGGCAAATCACTTAATCTTCCCGTGCCTAACAAAAAAATGAATGTGTCCTCATGTAACGCAACTGGTGCTATGTAAAGCGCTCTGATACCTGATACCTTCAGGTCAAGTTTGCGCTATATAAAACTCTTTAAATAAATAAATAAAATATAAAAAGTTATTATTTCCCATTTGAAAATTACACTTATGAAATGTAATAAGGCAACTCCAATGTTATCCTATGGAAGAGAGACGCCTTGCAGTAGTGGAAAGCAAATTTAAGATTTTTTCACTACCAGAACATGTAAAAACTGAAAAGTACATGTCCAACTTTTTAAATACACTGCACCCTGCCCTTGGTCCAGTCTAGGGCCTACCTTAGGGGTGAATGGTATTTGTTAAAAAGGAAGATTTGGGCCTGTCAAAATGACTGCACACACAGGCTCTGTAATTGCAGGCCTGAGACATGTTTAACGGGCTACTTAAGTGGGTGGCACAATCAGTGCTGCAGGCCCAGTAGTAGTATTTAATTTACATGCCTTGGGCACATGTAGTGCACTTTACAAGGGACTAATAAGTAAATTAAATATACCAATTGGGTATAACCCAATGTTACCATGTGTTGAGCAGAGAGCACAGGCACTTTAGCACTTTTTAGCAGTGGTAGAGGGTGCAGAGTCCTAAGGCCAGCAAAAACGAAGTCAGCCAAAACATGAGAACTGAAGGCAAAAGGTTAGGGGGAAACCACACCAAGGATGCCAGGTCTAACAGTAACCAAGTTTTTTACCATTAAGTGGGACTGGGGAGAGGGAGAATGATTGAAGGTGCTGAAAGGTGTAATTTGAGTTCCATTATGCACAATGTATTTGTCTTTTGCATCTGCAAAATGAAATCAAAGTAAAAATATAGCTTTATTCTATCACCTCTGACCACTCATTTAGAGAAGTATTAAGACTTTATATGCGTTAGCCTTGAGTTACCTTCAACCAGAATATATCCTAACAATGCACCCAGACCACTAGGTACAAGTAGGCTGTTTGTGGGCTTCGCTCTTTAGATTGGAACTAAGTTATATGGAACTATGTAATTGTTAAATGATAGAAAGCCACACAAGCTGACATGCTACCAGATACAGCAAGCATATGGTAAAATAGTCTTGCAAGTCATTTGAGTGTATTTCTAAGGATTTCCCTATGTTGACTATTTACTGTAAAACATATATTTCTGTCTGCTTTGATATCCATTTATTGTCTGTTTTGTATTGTAGTAAGAGACACTGTTCATAAACCAGTAATTTTGGATCCTACTGATGGTCAAAACCAGGAAGTGGAACTTGGTAAGATAATGTTATGTCCTGCTAATAATATTGAAGTGGCAACATAATATTAGAAACACAGTGTGACAATCTGTATACCACTTTTATAGTTGGATGACATTATCTTTAGAGTGGTTTAAATTTATTCACTGAAATTACTTGCATTTTTGTGTACAGTCAAAAAAATCAAAAGTGGGATTTTGGAGATTTTTAGAACCCTCCATTCCTTGCCAAGAATCAATATACTGGCCATATGAGGCGGATTTGCCTATGATGAACATTATTTGCAAGTATGGACATTTTTAGCTCATTCACTATGCAGCACTCCAGAAAAAGCACTGAGAAAGTATTGAGGAGCCTGCTTGCAGAACTGAAAATATGCTGTGTTGAGAAGTTGTATAATTTACACTGTAGCAAGCACAGCAACCGAGGGAGTGGTGAGTACTCACTGCAATTATGCGACAATAATTTGATGTGAAGAACAATGGATGATGCGGACATACAGAGATATATGGAAAAGAGATTTTGAGATGCCCCAGGAGAGCAGGGCAAGCAGAATGTTTCTCCATTGGAGCACTTTGTGTTTATGAGCAGTAATAACTTTTGAGATCGCTCCATGGACCAGAAGAATCTATGAATGAGTGAAGTTCTAATTGACAGTGTTTGGTCACTTGAAGTGCAATAGAATTATTACCTGGGGCTCTAGCTGTAAAACAATATCAATTGTAAATCTTGTGTCCCACTCTTCTTCATGAGAGAGCTGACTGTAATGATACGGAGGTTCACAGATATTGCCCTGCTAATGGTGAAAAGGAGAGTGGCTATGCCTTGTGGCAAGGTAAGTGTCCTAAAAGGGATGAGAGCTTAACAGACTTAGTTTTTGACAGTAATCCCGAAGTTCACCAGTGGGATGTAGTTAATACTCAGCCCATACAAAATACCGCCCACCATATTTAGAGATCTCTGCCTACATGACATAGATCTACAATTTTAGAGGGGCCATCTTCACAGTGACTCCTCTGAAGACATATTTAAGTTGTTTTTTAAAAAAAAATTTTTATTGAACAAGCCGTAGGAAAACATTGGTACATTAAATTCTTCATAGTTGGACAAAAATTTACAAACAATATACAAGAGACAACCCTAGACAATAAAATACCACAGCGAAAATACAACAACTGCAATAACATACCGATATTAAAGTGCTAGTACATGAGAAACAACTGATATTATACATCGAACTTTCTACTATAATTCATATAAACCTACCGCTATAATAAAATGAGGATATACAAAGATGTTATTGCCATTCTTGAAATATTAGTACAAAAACGTGCTGAATTGACTAATATATAAACATCTAATAAAAAGCATCAAGATTACTATGCGGTTTATAAAGTGCTAGTGCAATAAAGTGCGAGAACCAGCGATTCAAAGTAGCAAACATATTATTGTAATTCTCAAAGTGCTAGTGTAGTAATGTGCAAAATTAGCTTATATAAAGTGACTAGTACAATAAAGTGCAGAAACAGCCGATGTATAGCAGCAAAAATATTATTACCTTTCATCGATATATAGCAGCAGAGATATTATTACATTTCTTAAAGTGCGAATGCAATATCATGCAAAATTTGCTAGTATATACGATAAAGTACATGAGCAACTAGCATAACAACATAAATATGTATTTGCGGTTTTTAAAGTGCTGATGCAATAATCACTAAAAATCGATTCAAATAAAATAATCAACTTCCTTTTATCAATTTAAGATTCTCAAAATATTTCCAATTCCTTTCAAATCTGGCTATCGCGCCCACTCTACCTGCATAAGCTCTCTCAAAATTGCATGTTCTTCTCATTTTATTAACCCATTTCAACTGACATGGGATCACCGTAGATTTCCAATTTTGTAAAATAAGAGACCGAGCTACTGCAGTAGAAATAAAAATAAACACTTCTTCTGATTTATTGAACCTATTCCTTTCTTTGCAGATACCGAAAAGGGCCACCTCCGCTTCTGGTAATAGAATTTTCCCAGTTGCAATCTCCAAGTCTGCAAAAATCCCCTTCCAGAAGGATTCTAACTTTGGACAAGAGAAGAAGATATGATACCAACCCCCCTGGTCCCTAGTTTTGCACCTAAAACATTTATTTTCACATTCAGGGAATATTCTCTGTAAGGTTTCAGGAGTGTAATACGCCAGCCAGCGAGAGAGAAAGGACATTCGTTTATAATTAGCTGCTCGGAGGGCTTTGTTTCCTAATTGGCATATTACCTCCCAATCTTTATCTGAAAAAACGCACTGTAGCGAGAGGCTTATCTTTTCTAAATGATCAGTAATTATAGGAGATAAACCGGAAGGCATTAATTTTTTATACCAGAATCCAATACTCTTGTGTTTCTCCCCATATAAAGCTGTTAACAAGACATTGGGTGTTGTATTTAAGCCTCCTATTTCTTTTCTTATAAAATAAATCAGTTGTAAGTATTCAAAAAACATAAGCCTTCTGGGGTATGTTCTATCTATAACCAACTGCCAACTGATTACCGTATTTTGAATGAGTAGGTGCCTTATTTCACAAAATCCGGCAGATTCCCATTCTAACAAGTGATTCGGAGGTATCTTGAGACCCATTTTAGTGCATTCCGACAATTTCAAATAAATGGATCCATCTGAACCATATTTTTTAAATAAAAACAGTAATCTGGATGAATACCCCATCAATGTCTTATATCTTGTTTTCTTAGGAAGTTTTGCAGTTTTTAAAAAGAAAAAAATTTGAGAAACTGATTCCTTCAGCATTCTATCCAAAAAAAAATTGTCTCTTGTCTGTCTGTTCCTTAATAATCCTGCCAGTATATCGAAAAAAGCTGCTTCATAATATGTCTTAAAATGGGGGAGAGCGAGCCCACCTTGATTTACAGATAGTTGTACTTCTGAGAGCTTGACTCTTGAGGCCTTTTTATTCCAAATAAACTTCCTCAACATAGATTCGAGTTCATTAAAAAAAGCCGTATTGACTTTAATTGGAATATTGCTAAACAGAAATAAAAGCAAAGGCAATACATTCATCTTTATCAGAGCTACTCTGCCAATCAGAGACAAGGGCAATAGGTCCCATTGTTCGAGTAGGCTCTTAATTTTGTTCTTCATTTTTATATAGTTCAATCGAAAAAGTTCTTGATACTCGCTGGTCACCAAACACCCTAGATACCTTATTGGATCCCGTTTTTGTGCTTGGAACTGGAGATCTAACGGAAGAAAATCTATACTTGAATTTAAAATAAGAACTTCCGTTTTTTTCTCGTTGATCTTATAACCCCCGATCTTCTCATATTCCTTAAGATCTTTCAGGAGATATAAAATATTTTCTTTATCTGGAGCCAGATACAAAATAATATCATCTGCAAACAGTTTTAACTTTGACATTCCAGCAATCGGAGGGTATGTTACGTCATTATTCCTTATTTTTATTACCAAGGGTTCGATAAAAAAAGTAAAAAGCAAGGGCGATAAGGGGCAACCTTGCCTAGTGCCGCCGTTTATTTTTATCTTCCCTGCTTGCCTAGTATTAATTATCACCTGGGCTGACGCTCCTTCATAAATATTCTGTATCATCCTAATAATTGGGGCAGGGAAACCAAAATAACCTAAGGAAGAAAATAATGCTGACCAATTAACTAAATCGAATGCTTTTTCAGCGTCAATCATTAAGATGCATGCAGCGATTGAATTAACATTTAAATAGTCTAACGCCTGTATCAAGTATTCTGTGTTGGCTGCCATATATCGCCCAGCTATAAATCCCGTCTGATCTTTGTGTATTACCTCCTGGGCTGCCAACACAAATCTTTGAGCCCAGATCTTCATAAGAATCTTGTAGTCGGAATTTAAAAGACTAATTGGTCTATAGGAATTCACATCCTCCGGATTCTTATCTTTCTTCACAAAGCTAATAATTGTGGACTCTTTAAACTCGGATGGGACCTTTCCACCAGCTCTAATAAAATTAAATTCCTTTTTTTATGGATCCTCCAATTCCTTCACGAAGATCTTATAAAATTCGATCGGGAATCCATCCATACCTGAAGCCTTTGCTCCTGCTGTTTCTTTTATACTATTTTGAATTTCAAGTGAATTTATTTCTGAGCCTATTTGGTTACGCCTGAAATCGGAGATTTTGGGAATATCAAAATTATCAAAATATTCCTTGATCATCATTCCGCCCACTTGAATATCTGTAGAGTAGATTCTCTCATAATGATCAAGGAATATTTTCGCAATCCCCTCGCTCTGGGTGTTTGTTCCTCCCAGAGGGTCTTGAATTTTCAAAATGATAGAGGACTCTTGTTTTTTTCTAATTGAATTAGCCAAAAGCTTTCCCATCAGTTGACTATCTTCGTACAGCCTTTGCTGAAAGGCCTTTGAGCTGTTTATCTCTTCTAGAACAAAAAAGTCCCTGAGCATTGCTTTGGCTTGTTCCCATTTATTAGGCATTTGATTCAGTTTTAATGCATGCTCCTTTTTAGCAGCATACTGAAGGGCAGATATTTTTTCCCTTCGAATATTAGCCTTGTTACTAGAAAATGCTATAATCTGTCCCCGGGCTGCTGCTTTAAATGCTCCCCATACCGCAAAAGGCTCTGCGGAGTCATTATTTACTAGAAAAAAATCTTTTATCCAATCTTTGAAGCCCTCTACCCATATCATATTCTGTAAAAGGGTGCGATCCATCTGCCACCTAGAACGCGCCCCTTCAATACCCTCCAGTATCAGTTCAATTTCAACCCTCCCATGATCTGAAAAGGGATTGCAACCTATCAATGCGCTGGAAATTTGAAGTGATTTAGAGGATAAAAAAAATCTATTCTGGAGGCTGTATGAAACCTATTGGAATAACATGTGTAAGACTCTAAATTGGGATTAAAGGAGCGCCAAGAGTCCCTCAATTGGTATTCTATCTTGAAAGCCTCCAGTACTGCTTTCGTCTTTGGTTTTAATTGTTTCTTGTTCTTATTAGAAGTATCCCTCTTTAGATCCTGGATGTAATTAAAATCGCCTCCTAATATAATTTGTCCCATAGTGCCCCTCAAAATTTCACTAATTTCAGACAATGCCAAGGTGTCATCAAAAATTGGGCCATAGTAATTTACAAAGTTGAATACTTTTCCCGACAATTTTACTAAAACCCAAAGCCATCTACCTTTAGAGTCTCTTTGCATCCGTAGAATTTCCCAGGGTAGATTCCTAGAGAAATAAATAGCAAACCCCCTATGGGTGACCCCAGCGGAGGAAAAAAACCCATGAGAAAAATATCTTGGCAGAAACAACTTTGGAGAATTTGTTTTCAGGTGAGTCTCCTGGAGGAAGACCACCTGGGGTTTTAGGGCAATTACCCATTTCAACAGGGCTCCATACTTCTGTTTATTAAGCAGCCCATTCGCATTAATAGACAGGATATTACATGTATCAAATCTCATCCTTAAATCTGTAAAATTCTAAACATATTCTGTACCAAACAATATTAAAAATAACAAACCTACTGCACTTGTAATTTTTGCTGCATTTACCCCCCCCACCCTGAACCCCCCCTGGAACGTGGGAACCCCCCCCCCCTTCCACGCTGCCCACATCCCGCCCTCTGATTTCTTCTTCGGGTGTCTTCGTAGTACACCCTGGTGTGACCCAATAACCCAGGAGCACCCACCTTCAATCAATTTCTTTTAACTATCGCATCCCCTTCAGACTAGAACCTTGGATTCCTCACATTGTAACTCCGTTAAGCATTTAAGCCTAAGCCCTTGTGGCTATTTCATTGAGAAGAGTCTGAGCCTCCTCTAAGTCGGTGAACAAAAAGAATTTTCCCTTTACAAGAACCTTCAGCTTTGATTGCTGCGCAATCGAGGCCTGGGCGCCATTGGCTTTGAATAGCTGCAGCAGTTTTACAAACTGTTTCCTTCTCTTGGCCGCAGCTGCTGTCATGTCCGAAAAGATCCTACATTTAGTAGTCTCAGAGATTGTAAACTGACGTTGTTGATAGGCTTTAGAAAGAATCTGCTCCTTGATCCTAAAATCTGCAAAATTCAATAAGATAGTTCTGGGAAATGGAGAATTCGCAAAACGCTGAGCTGGTACTCTGTGTGCCCTAGTTATCGTTAGGTCTCCCTCAAAGTCTGGCAGGACTACTTTCTGAATGAAGGTATTAACCCAGCGTACCGTGTCGGAACCTTCTGTTCCTTCGGGAACACCCACAATCCTCAGGTTCGATCTACGAGAGTGGTTCTCCAACTCCTCGAGTTTATTTTCCATGGAGATCCTCTTCTTTGTAGCCTCTCTCGTCGCTCCAGATACCAGATTCATTTGATCTTCCAATGTTGATATCCTTGATTCAGCTTCCTGTATTCTATTAGGGAGTGCCAGAGTTATCTCTTCCAACTTATCTATTCTAATGTGGATGGCAGCTAACTCTGCTCGCTGATTATTTTTAATTTCGCGGATCTCGTCGAGGATTAGATTGAGCATCTCGCGTATATCTAACTGATATTTCGCCTCAGATCTTGCTTCAGAGCCCAGTAAACTTGAGTCGAGACCTATTTCTTCCTCATTCCCGGGAGTTGTAGTTTGCACGTTATCACTATCATTCGCTACCTCAATTGCTGTTGGGAGTTGGGTTTGAGGTACTGTAACTATCATGTCGGGGCCTTTAGATAGGGCACTAGATGCTGGTGAGTCCAACGTAATAGAGACCAAAGGAAGCTGTGATGGATGAGGAGCGAGAGATTTTGGAGTTGTTCTTTTTGCGAAAAGCGGAAAGTCCTTCACTTCCTTCCCGCCAGTACTCCTCTCTCCCCTTGCTTCTTCTACTTGAGGTGTTGGAAGAACCGATATTGGAGAAGGATTTGGAGTTGGAGTTTGAGGATGGGGATGCTCTTCCACATCTGATTGAGGGAGCGAGGCTATAGCGAGGCTATAGCATTGATATCATGAGTCATGATTGACTGTTTGGGTAATCACAGACATTGTAAATTGTTTAAGCACAACAGTGGCTGCAAAAGAGAGGCAAGCCAGAAGGCTTTAACATTTGTGTAGAACTAATATGAATTTTAAAATGAAACATGAAATAGTAGAAATTCATGGCTTCTGGGAATACTTTTAACAATTCCTAGTAAGCCACATCAAAACCTTCTACTGCTCTGCATATACTTAAAGGCAGGTCAAAAATCTCTTCAAAAGAAAGTACACTATCTTTTCAAATACTTACAGGAAATATGTAGAACTTTTACCTAAATCTTTTTCATCTTAAAGCAAACATTGTGTCCACCAGAACATAAGACCTAACTTGGCAGATTCCACCATCACAGTCTTACCCACCGTGGCAGGACAGTATAGGCGTTGACTTAATTGAAATACTTCACTCCATCAGCCTCCAAGCAATGAATGACCGGAAAAAGCATGACCAACCAGCAGCCATCACACATGTGGGGCTGAAATGTGAGGCAGTACTCAATTCAGCTGTACAAATTTGTAACTGAACATTGATTAGGAAGCAATAACTTCCTGCAAAAAGCAGTACTGCGGATAGGAAGCTATAAGCTTCAATGTGCCAACCAGGCAGATCTTGGCTCACTTAATCTAAGAGCAGGGCATGTTAAATAGTCATCCAAAGTGGAAAAGCATTTCGAAAAATGGAGGAGCCAATATGATGAGGAATGTACTCATTACCTAAAGACAACTGCCATGGATAACAACCCTTTCAGTCACCTAACTTCATTAGTGTATTGCCTGGAAACTTTTCCAAAAACGTTTGGAGGATGGCAGAACTTAGTTCCATCCAGACTTTATAGATCAATTTTCAAATTGCAAAAGTCCACTAGAGAAGCTCACATTCACCTGGAAGTATCCTTATGGAGCAAGCCCTGGCCCAAGAGGGGAACCTTATTAAAGCTTTGGTTTAAATTATAAAAATAGCAGAGGTTGGGACATTTAAATATCATCTTCGCTGAGACTTGATCAAGCCCCATTCCAAGCTGCGCATTATTGCTGTTGAGAAAATCCTCATGGAGCTCCAAATGGTTCCACCATGGTCCCTGAACATCACCTACGAATGTTTCAAACACCTCCTGAGACGAGTTGTTAAAATTCAGTATCCTTAAGCTGATGTACAAACCCTACAGGCAAAGGCACTTAAACAATACTTATAGCTGCCCATTTCTAAGACACTCAAATAAAAATTACTGAGGCTCCTTATGGGACTATTTGATGTAGGAGAAGTCACCTGACATAGCCTGTTACTTCTGCTCTTATCACAAGGCGTCTTGGGCCCAAGTTTTACACATCTGTCCTGCTGTTCACCAAGACAGAAGATCACTGCTCAAGCCACTATTCTGCGAGCTGAACATTGACAGGTATCTTTTTTTATTGACCAACGCCTTCACATCAAAATTGTCTTAACACTTTGAATCACATCCAGGCTATTCTGTGGCGTTCAGCAGATACAATCACAAATGGTTTGGTTATTTAGGGCCCTATTGCGATGTGAGCCGGAGAGGCTTTCTGATCACATCATCGGTTTCACTTCCGACCGCCTAATTACAATCTAGGTGGTTAAAAGTGAAACCGGCTGGTCATTCTGGCTAGTTTCCAAAGGGCTCCATGAGCCCGTCGGCCAGTTGGAGACCACAACCTAATCCCATACGATGGCGTTTCCGCCATCAGGATTAGTCCTGTTTATCTGAGCCTACGTACTCTTTTATGTCCTGTTGCACTTCCACTTCATTCTAGGCACCTTCATATCGTGTGATTTGAAACTGACCTGGGCTTTTCAATGCAGTTGGAGAATGACTCTGACAACAGCTTGGGCTAGCATTTAAATAAGCTGAGGAAGTTCCTGTGACTCCTGTATTCCATCCATTGAATTGAATGTAAAGATTGGAGAGCTTCTCAAGATTGTAAGCCAAAGGCTTTAAATCAAGGCATCAAGGATGGAAATTCATTTAAAAAAAATCAGATATGTGCCTAGTGTCAAAGTCACAACTAAGCAAAGTACGCAATTTAAGACTGAAAGTACAGTGCATAGTGGGAGGCCGAGACTTCACATGTCTTTGAAAACTAGTTTTTCACTATTCCCCTGCTGAGAATCTGTATTGTCCCCTCATCTTTCTGAGCTCCAGAAGATGTTAAGAAAGGAAAACATGAGGAATAATTTCCAGGGTTGATGACTATATTTGAGGGCTGAATCAAGCTTCACCTGTTCAGGAAGAACCATGTGACACAACATCACCCTTAGTCTATCCTCAAAGAGACCAGGATCGAATGCTCCCATTGCTAGATATGCTACCCAACAGAAACTGGACAGTCACTGTGTACTAGTGCTCATCTTCTTAGTTCTTAGTTCAGAATTGCCAGAATGCACAGAAGGCATGTAGAAGCACACACAGTTATTTCCAAGCCTCAACCACATGCCAGTCATAAACCCAAGGAGACTGACAAACAAAAGCCCTGAGACATCCAGAATTGCATCGTGAAGTATGCAAATCCTAAAATAAATGGATACATTCTGTGCTCTTGATTTACAGTGAGCCTATGTGAATAGTTTCACTTGGCAGCTAGAGCAAGATAAATAACAAACATTAATTAAACTACTAATGACTGAAGAGAATGATGCTGCGGGTAAAGTGGAGCATGGCCATATTAGTGTTTGGCTGTTGTGAAAAATTGTGTTGTTGACTGAGGAGGGTGTTAACCCTGCTCAAGAAAAGCCACAATCCCTGTCATAGTGAACCACAAAAGTCGCTAAATTAACTTGTGCTAAAACATCTGGTAGCTTGGTATGAAAGTAGTCAGCTTTATCTTAGAGGCAATACATATATCATTGATGCAGCATACAAACAGGATAACGTGAAACAGACCACAAGAAACCCCCCACACCAATTTATTAAAATAGAGTAAATTTTAATGAATTATTTGGCACCAAAGTGACATAAATAGGGAACAGGAGTTATGATTTTTTTATGTTTAAGGTAAAAACTAGCACTTAAATATCAAAAGACCAACCCTGGACATATAGTCATTCGAGACCAGGTCAAAGTTAAAAAATATGGCATATTGTGATGGAGAACGAGTCGGGTACAAGAAGTGGATTAGTCCCAGTTGGTGCTTAATTTCGGAGTTAGAAGAGATTCTGAAGAAAATGTTCTGAGAAGGTAAAGTTCAGTGGGGCAAGGCTGCCGGCAATGTCTGAGGAAGAAGGGTCATCATCGGAGATCTGCTTTTTTGGAAGTCAAACATCTCCAGCTGGGTCAAGGCTGGAGACTATAGCCAAAGACAGTACCACGAGGGAAGATACCTCTTTGGCTAAGGACCGCTGAACAGAATTTGCTGTGAATTGAAAGCGTAGCGGGAGCTGCTGTGAAGTCAGGCCAACTGGCAGTGTACCTTGGGTGGATTTACGAATCTGATCTCGGTCTCTTCTTGGATAGCAGAGCAGCTTTTAGCCAAAACATTTTTAAGTTACAAGTTGTGGATGATTTTGACTACCTGGGCACCTTTAGCACTACCACCAAGGGTCCAGGACTGGAGGGGTACAACTTTGAGGATTAGGACTCACTCAGGCTGGGTCCAGGTAAGGATTCAAGAAGATTGGAGCCAGTTTTGCGCCTGAGGCTCTGATAAGGAGGCCAGTCGACTGTCCCTTGGAGTCACTCTGGTAGTCCTGGGTTCACAGCAGAGCAGGGTGCAAACAGCAAGGCAGGGGTTTGAGGGTTAAAGGCAGGCTTCAGTCAGCAAAGCAGGGCCTTCCAGGTGCAGCAAAGCAGTCTTATGACATACACAGTAGGCCACAGTAGTTGACAGTCCTCTGAGAGTCCTTCCGCATTTCTAGGAAGTGAACAGAAGAGTGGGTGTGAGGGTCATATTTTTCAACCTGGTGCATCCTTTGAAGTAAGAGAAGTTTCTAGAGAATTCCGTTTGAAGTGCTTGACGCTTTTTGCTTCCCCTGCCCCGGCTTTAGGCTGGCTGCATGAGCAATTCAAGGGTGACAAGTCCTTTGTGTGAATGCTGAGCACAGCCTATTCAGCTGCAACCTGGACTGTACCCAGCTCCACGCCTCTATCCTGTCAGTGGATTGCCAACCCAAACACGCCTAATCACTCTATTCTGTGGCTATCTGGGAGGAATTAACGACGTCCAGCTGTCAGCTACACCCAGTAATGTGGCCCAGGAATAGGCTGCAGGCACCAAAAAGTTAGGACAGGAAATGCCAACTTTCTAAAAGTGGCATTTTCAAAATTGTATCCTAAAATCTGACTTTGCAATGAAAGAGGATTGTTTATTACAATTTCACCAAACATAACATATCCTTACATGTACCTAATTAAAATGTAGCACTTATTAAATGTAATAAGAGAACCCAAAGTTATCTCATGGGAGAGGTAGGTCTCACAGTAGTGGGAAACGAATTTAGGACTATTTAATTACTAGAACATTTAAAACTTAAAAGAACATATCCAACCGTTTGAGTAGAATGTGCCTTGCCATATGGCCTACCTTAGAGGTGACCTAAATGCAATAAAATGGGATTGTGAGGCTTGGCAAGGGGATTTTATTGGCAAGTCTCTTTCGGAGTTTAAAACTGCATACAAACTGCAATGGCAGGCCTGGGACATGTTATAAGGTGCTACTTAAGTGGGTGTTACATTAAAGGCTGCAAGCCCACTAGCTGCAAATAATTTACAGGCCCCCGGTGTATGGCATACCACTTTACTAGGGACTTATAAGTGAATTGAATTTGCCAATCTGGTCTAAGCCAATGTTGCCATGTGTTAGGAAGTGAGGACAAGCCCTTTAGCACCGGCTAGCAGTGGTAAAATGCACATAGTCCTAAAGCCAACAAAACTAATTCAGCATAACTAGCAGGGGTGAAGGCAAAATATTGGGGGTGGCCCTGCAGAGAGGGCCAAGTCCAACAGATAAAATATGAGGTCTATTTATTCACAAATGCAACGCGTTAAATCCATAATTTTTAACATTTCTCTTGAGGGAATATGATGGATGGTTTTGCATGCCAATGGGATGATTGTGCTTTACACAACTGTTTGCTGAAGCCTTGTTGCTTTGATGGGAGTCATATAGATGAGAATGAATGCAGGCCAAGGTTGAAAGGGACTCACTTCAGAGGATCAGCCATGTTTCAATATGATAAACACTTTCCAGAACAATCCTATGTTGAAATTGCAGTGAGCTTGAAGATGGGATGCTGAGCTTTACTGCCTTTTGTAATAGATAGGGGGATCAAGAAGCTTGCTTACATTGAAAAGCTGCAGCCTTTTGTGAGAAATGGTCTAATATCCTCCGGGAAGCAGAGATGCACAAACATAATCAAACACGTATAGGAATGGGAGGAGACAGGAAGCTGATATTTAGGATATATAGCGCCGTCCTACCAAAAGATGATCAGACACTGGGAAACCTAAAAGCATGTTGGGGTGTGGATACAGGAGATTAAATTAGTGAACAGGGATTGAGTAAGATACTAAGGAGCTGTGAAAAAATGCCAGGTTGAAATTGATGAATTATAAGTGCATAGACAGAGTGATTCCCCAACTACTGCACAAGATAAAAGCAGTTCACGCCGATGCCCGCCTCAGATGCCAGGCGAGAACTGGTACAATCATACACATATGGAGGGAGTGCCCTGGGATGGACCGGTTTTTGGCAAGGGTTGACAAGTTGAAAATGTTAAAGGCAATAGCAATGCAACCAGCTGTACAATTGTGACTGTTGAGATTGGTCCATAGTAGCAATGTCGAAAGTGGTAGGCTTGGCGCTGGCAAAAAGAGAAATGCAGTCCGGTGGAATAGGTGTACAGAACTGAGTATCAGGGTTTGGCTAGGGCTGCGAGGCATAGATGATTAAATGGTGTTTGCAGAGTGTGTGGTTTGGAAATTAATAAAATACCAAACAGGAGAAGGTGGTGAGGTACTGGTGTGGGAAATGGCGCTAGTGAAATTGGAGCATCAGGCAGAGGATGACAATGAGCACAGTGAATAACACAATAAGGAAAATATTATATACACAAATTGGACTGCAACATGGGGACCTGAAAGGTAAGAAAGTAAGGTGGAATGATTACAATGTGTAATACAAAACAACTATTGGTTGAATTTTGGCTGCATTAAATCAAGAATGTGGGGTTCCTAACTGGGAGAGGGAGGAATGAATAAGTGAATGTACGTTGCTAAACATCAATAAATATAGATACAAAAATAAATTGTAGGAAGCATTAAACAAGTAAGTTCTGCCATCAAAAGGTCCCTGGAAACGTACTGAATAATAATAATAATACTGAAAGAGGCAGCAGGCCTACACTTTAATGGCCATGGAGATGCTTTGTTTCCCCGGTGTTTCCGATTTAATGTAGAAAAATCATTACTTTGTGTAGTGTAATTCAATGTCAAGGTTCCATGCCTAACCTTCCTTTCTTTCATCCCTGCAGGAAAACCTTTTGATCTAAAATGTAAAGTTATGTTTGGTTTTGAAATGAAACCAACTGCTTTTGTTACGTGGCTGCGGGGTAATCTCAGCTTAACTGGTGATCGACTTCAGCAGGAAAACAGCAAGTAAGTAGATTCTCCCTTTATCCATGATTGTGAGATGTGCAAAACCCTGTGGGCGTGCTGTATCCCTAGCATCTCACACCTCAAAAGCACTCCCACATGTTGAGTCCAATTTCGTGAGGCGGTGTGCCACAAGATAAGGTACAGAGCCAGCATATCAAAAATACTGTCAAATTAGGAAGGGTTGACTCAATGAGTGAGTTCTAGAGTAGAATTAGAAAGTGTATGAATATTTATTACAAAAATTCAGTAGGTACAATAGAGAGATTATAAAGTGCTGATGTAGCAAGTCTCACTTAAATGCAAAAATCATTGCAGTGAAGGTTCTCAGTAGCAGGATAATACAGATTATTAGGATAAATCAAAAATAGACTAATACTCAAATGGGCAGAAATCTCAGTAAGACATTGGACAGCATCCCTGATACCATAGGAACGTTCTTTCACCCAACACCGGATTTGAGGGTTTATAAGGAAACATTCTCATAGAACATCATGGAAAGTGCAGAATAATCGTGGTGTGAGCAATAAATACATCTTCAGCAAATCATATTAAACCTTTAAAGATATCATACAACCCTACCATCCAAGCACTAACCCATTACATGAATTTTGAATGAGACCCCTCTGACCTAATGTCATCCAGAGGTGTCTGAACGAACTAGTTACAAAAACAACAGTGATTCATTGTGAATAAATGCAAAAATGTGTGCAAGCAGAAGATCCTTCAGGCAATGTTATATTAGTAGGCATATGCTAGAGAATCTTTCTCAATAACAATGTCATTCAGAAATAACCAAACATGACTGGCTAAACGAGGGGCAGCATGAATATAAACAGTGAATGTGAAATCCATTTAGAATAGGATGATGTCAAGGACTAGCTGAGGCCCAGTTACCATAAGCCAGTAAAACACACTTTAGCAGGTCATATAAAATCAATTCAAAGGCAATAGTATCTTATTAGTGTGCACGTGTGTATTTGTTGGACATTGTTCAGCAAATATTAATAAAGCTTCCTCATTACCAAGGATATTTAACTTAGACATAAATACCACAACCGCAGGTGAAGAAAGAGATGGAGGAATGTCTGCAATTATGAGTTTCTATCTTAGGAATGAGGCATAACATGCAGATGTGATATTTATTATACCAAATTTCAAATTTTTTGCCTTTTTTCGTGGATTTCCCATCTCTTTTCAGCTTTTTTCTGCCAAAATAGTTTAGAATAAAACTGGGAGGGTCTGCTATTTAGCACACAACTCAGAAGTCTGATTCCTGTGCAGGTATTTGAATTTACAATCTGACTCCTAATTAGGCCCTTATTGTGGCATTTTGGTGAAAAGCTAGGAATGGCATGGATATGAGAATGGGTTGTCTAAGGTTTATAGTTGTTTCTTTCAATAACGTTTTATATATTATGTTAAGCGTTACCATGTGAGATGCCTAACAAAGCATAACAGTCCAACTGTACAACTGGTACAAGCCGCTGCACATGCCTCAATGTGTCATATTCATAATAAGAGCAGAAACGAGCAAAATCCGTATTCCATTCAATAAAGAATATATATGACCTGACTCTAGGTCACAAAAAAATATGAAAAGATGACTTTTCATGATTTCATTTTAGTTTGACCTTGAGAAGATGTTTAGCTATTTGAGTGATCATAAACATGTAAAACTATTTACAAAATTGTGGAATTTCCAAGGGTATTTCAAAGAGAAAATCAGCAAAAAAAAAGTTCCTAAAAACTTTTTTTTAATTGTATTGAAATGATTATCTTATTAATGTTTAATAACACATGTATTTTTAAAATTTGTTGTTCTCAGTAGAGAACTAAATCAAATAAAAAACGTGAACTTGTAAACAACAAAAACCAAAACACCTATGTTGGAGTACCTCCTCATTTGGACTTCTGGGTTCTGCCTTAGTGTTTTATGTGTTGGCAATTTTACCTCTATTGATGTTTACACTGAAGCTAAGTTTGCAAACACTAAAATGATGGTCAAAAGCAACAGACAAAACTACTTATACTTCAAGTCAAATACACCACTGTGTGGCAAGTTAAATGTACATGAAATTCTCACCTCACACTAATCAGAAGTAAAAGAGGCACACAATTATAATGAAATAGTGAATTGCAGACACATTCAAACTACAAATCCCTCCCCAAAAAAATTTGCCTAATATTAGCTTTATATATGTTGTGGTACCATTGCCATTCCACCCCATATCCACTGATCAATAGCCTCTCTCCCATGCACCAATAAAGGAATGCAATACTGGCATCCAAAACCCTGCCAATCACAATCAATAGTATCTCTGACCTAATAGAGCATAATACCTAAAAAGCAACCCCAACAACCAGGCTGCAACATGCAACATAGCATATTCTCCAAGATACTTCATTGCATCACATCAGATCCTCAACCTACTCAAGCATGCCTTGCTTCAGGAGGGGAAAGAGCAGAATGAACATTGGAAAAGACTCTTTCGATGAGTAGAGTGTTATGAGTACCCCTGTAAAACTCCTTAAAATAATAGAGAATAGCACTGTCCTGCACCACAAAGAAATCTCAACATCACGAAAGGCAGACAGGTATCTTGAAATGGGTGTTATTAGTCCCGTCAGTCCCTCCAAGGGAGCCATTGAGGTAGACTTACACTGTGAATGTAATGCCTCCCTTGGGGAAATTGCTGACCCTACTGCATTTTTAATGGGGCATTACAACAAATAGTTATCTGTCCCATTTATTTTGGACATTGCCACTCCTCTAACCTTAGATTATAGTTATGCTGGAAATGTCTTTGACTGGGCCACCTTCTACATATACTCCCAAAAGTAAAGGAACAAGTGCACCAGAACCTTAAGATGTGGTTCACTGAACTTGAAGATGTCATGCAACACTGACGTCTGCATCACAAATTTGCTGTGCCAGATATCAACGGCCTGATTTTCTGTGGGATAGCTGGTACTCCATCAGTTGGGATGGTGGAGAAAATGACCACCGCCATCCTGACAGATGACTGTCCGTCACATTTTGAAATGCCCACCAGCCCATGGGTTATCTTTGTATGTTGAAAGGAACCTCTGTCACAGTGGTCCTGTTAATGTACAAAAGGTTTGTGGGGTGGCATCTGTCAGTTTTGATGGCAATTTACTAAATGTTTAAATTTTTTTCAGAAACAAACTGCCAAAGCAGGAGTTTGTTTCTGCAAAGCAAAAAATGTACTACCCCACGGGCCTGACCGTTTTCTTCTAGGGTATGTGGGCAATTATCATTTTTCTGTCCTTCACTGGTAGATTTGTCCAGGCGATGATGAACAAAAAAAACACATTGCACCATCCACCCTAATTAGGGTGGGTGGTGTAATGCCTATTTCTCCATCGGCCCTTCCTCAATCAGGCCATCAGATTAACTTTTCAATAAACAAACATAACTGAGGCTTTGTCAACTGAAAACTTACGCCCAACTCATCTCTAAATAAGATTGAAAGGGTAGTCTGTCACCTTTGTGATGGAGTATCCTCTTCACCAAACTCTACATTGGACCCCATGAGTCTACAGTAACAGCTAGATCCCTCATACAATAGAGACACTACAACCTGCAGAGTTTATCTAGTAGGTATCAGGCACACTCACCCCAGACCTTTCCATACTTGTTCCTAAATGTTTCAGAATGCAGTAAAGGACTCCTCTCATTCCTTAGTGGGCAACAGCTCGGCAATCCATTGTTTCCCTCAGAGTGTCCACTCTTCCTCTGAGTGCATTTGTATGGCCTCACCAGAATCATTCTTTTAAATAAATAACATATTATACCTACTATTTGACCACCGTAAAACATATTAATACAATTTTCACATGCATCCCGTAACACAGCAAACATGGCATATCTCTAATCTGCAACATGTGGACACTTTGGTCGCATCACATGCACACTGCACCGTACAGTATTAATGAAGTAATACCACATTTCATGTTGTACATACAGCAACCACTGACTCTCATGGGTATTTTAAGGATGACGCCCTTATGTACAATTATGAAAATGTGGACATGGTAGAGACCCTATCTCAGGATGATGTAGATCTGACTGCTAATAAAAAATAATTATTTGTGACTTGTGATTTCCACCACATCCTAAGGATGTCAATGCAAACAAGAAATGTATTTCTAAAGCATGTACTTATTTGCAAAGAGAAATCCTACCCCTAAACACCAATGAACATTCAACTGCAGCATAATCCTATTCATTCATAACACTTTACTCTTAGTGACCTGCAAGCAATCATTGGCAACCGTACAACTGCCACAGTATCCCACAACACATCCTTAAATGATCCATAACATCACAATCCTGCACTCCCTAACACTTGCACATCTTTCAATTGCAAAGAGGAAGTCATTCTTATTTTTGTGACTGTTGTTCAACATTATTTGGAGGTGAGTTATGTGCATCTTGTGGACAGTACAACTCCTTGACTCGAAAAGAATTTAAACGGGACATAGATTTAACAGCTGAGGGGAGTGGTGCTATTGACATTTCTGGAGTTTAGAGGGCATTATAACACATTTTACAATGCCATAATTTCCCCCTCACTCTAACAGCTGATTGTCAGGATGGATGCAGTTAGCTTACTCACTGTATGACAATAGGGCCTGGTTGCTTTGTTGACATATGTACCCCTCCTTCAAAGTCTACTTTAGGTGGTCATGTATCTCTTAGAAAGTGCATGGGTCGAGTTGGAATGTTCTGTCCAACCTTCAGAATGTTACAAATATGGGTGATCTGCCTGTGTAGTGATGGTGAGGATGGAGATCTGCCTTTTGTCGCAAGTGTTGGGTGTACCGATTGCAAAGGCAAGAGATGTATCTGCAACTGTTTGTATGTGTCTTTTCTAGTGTCTAAGTCGGTGATACATTTCAACTTATAATCCACATTGCCTGTGTTATTTTCTAGGACTGCAGTAAACATGGTTTAGGGGGAATGTACTAAAACCCATAAGCCATGATCATAATTCCAACTGACATCAGAAGTGTAGTGATTATTTTTCTGTGTTGTTATCCTAGTGGGCCCTGGTCCTTTTTGAGGCATAGCTGTATTGTCAGATGTACTCTCATCTAGTCAAAGTCAAATGCCTCATTTTGCTTTGTGTTGCCTACAGAGTGAAGGTAATGTGTATTTGCTGCATATACAACTAATGTTACATGTATTGCTTCTTCTGATTGACGATGCTCATACAAAGTTCACCTCATATTTGCTGGATGTTTCTGAAAGCCTATATGTACTGCAATGTGAATTATATGAAGCTGAGTTCTCTCCTCATTGTCCACTTCTAATGCATGTGCTAAGCTGCAGTGATCCTTCCTGTTTCCAAACTCAGGCCACATCAATGGATGAGGCCTTCCTGGTGCCTCAGGTAATTCCACCACTACTTTTTGCATTCAGTTCATGGAGTTAGGTAGATACAGTTTTTGCCCCTCCACAGAATTCCATTTGTTCAGGTCAAAGTGGCCAACAGAGATATATATGCATGCACTTTTACAATTGTATCTGCTTGAAGATAATTTTCCTGAGAAGCCACATTTTCAGATCTCAACTCTTCTGCTTGTCAAGATATTAGACACACGTGAAATCCTTGACGGCATTGTGTGTTTTGACTACTGGTGCAATAGGAAGGATCAGGTAGGACTCGGTGAAGGACTTAGGGGCCTGAGTAGGACTTACGTCTGGCCACCATCTCTTCAGAAACAGGACCGCCTGACTAGCTGTTGGCGGTCCTGCAACCGGTATCACGATCCGACCACCTTCAAGGCGGTCACAGTGTGTATGTTTTGTATTGTGGCGTGTGCTGTGGACTGCAGAACATGCCGCAGTACAAAATATGCAGTCTGCACATATCCCTGCATTAAGTGGCAGGCACCATGCGGTGCATGTCACATGGTGCAGGGATATGTAGGGCTCATGTTGGAGGGCCACGGGAAAGGGGAGCCCGCTACGGACCCCCAATGTCCCTTTCCGCCTGCCTTTTTGTTAGAAATGGGATTTTTGGTTGGCTAAGACTTGCGCCAAAGCCAGGCAGAAACCTCCACTCTAATCACGGCAAGGGAGTTACACACTGAAGATAACCCCTGCTCACCCGCTTGGTAGCTTGGCACGAGCAGTCAGGCTTATCCCAGATTCAAAGTGTAAAGCGTTTGCGCAACACACACTCACAGCAGCAACACACTAGGCACACCACAAAAGAAACTCCACACAAGGTTATATCAAAAATAGCCTTTGTATTATTACTATCACCTTAGAAACCTAATCACACATTTACACTGTGCCAACTGGCACTAGGCAATATTCACAAGGGATTATATACACAACAGGGCCAATTGGGCCACTGTCAGAACCATTAGAATAGGTAAGTAAATTCAAAACACAACCAGTAACTTCTGGTACCATAATGACCTAAACATTATTACATTAGCATTAGACACCATCCTAAGAAATCATAGCATGACATTAGGCAATAAATTATATTAGGCCCAAACCTCATTAGCATAAACACAGTATGCAATAACCTACTAAGCATAAATCACATTTGCATTAGGTATAGACCACATTATGCATAAATCACAAGCATAAACATATTATGCATTCTCATCAGGCGTAAGACACATGAGGCATCCACATTGGTCAAAAAACACATTATGCATTAGAGTATTAGGCATAGCCACTGGGCCTAAACACACCAGTGTGTGCATTACATATCATACTGCACAAATATTTATTATCCCAGGATGGCATAACAGTTCCATGTCAGTACTATCTGGAGCGGGGGCCCTATCTCGATGAAGGAGGCTGCGCTGCCCTTATTTAGCTAGACCTCAGCGCAGCCTTCGAAACTGTGAATCACCAACTGATGATCCAAAGACTCAGGGAGGTGGGAGTAACTGGAATAGCATTGAAATGGCTAAAGTCCTTCCTGGAAATCCGAGTCTTCACAGTCTTTGAGGAGGAATTCACCTCAAAGCAAATGCCCATGACATGCGGAGTCCCCCATGGATCCTACTTAAGTCCCACCATGTTTAATATCTATATGAGTTGTCTGGCAAGAACTATATGCACAGCTGCGATACAGATTTTAACGTATGCCGATGATACCCAGTTATCTTGTCTCCCTTAATCAGCAGGACAATTCTGGTCCTGGCCTCATGTCTTGAGAAGGTATCCAGATTGATGGACAGTTCATTCTTAAGACTCAATGGAGCAAAGACTGAGCTTGTGCTCCTGGGTCACTCTGTCCCCTCAAATGTAGATTCCCTGTGGCCCAGTTGTCTGGGCTTACCCCGCTCTAAAAAAGCAGATCAAGAGCCTGGGTGTCTGGCTTGACTGTAACCTCAATTTTAAGGAACAAGCTCGGAAAGTCTCAGCTAGCTGCTACGGCCTTCTAAGCATGATTAGAAGAATTCTTCCCAATGCTTCCTTTTGCTGATAGACGGCTACTAGTTCAGGCTTTAATTCTATCACAGCTGGATTATGCCAATGCCGTCTATCTAGGAGCCCCTCAGGTGTCAACTAAAAGACTGCAAATTGTACAGAATTGTGCAGCCCGCCTTCTACTGAACATCCCTAGATGCCTTTCAGCGAAATATGCTCCTGCCACTTTACACTGGCTACCAATCCAAGACCAAATTCAATTTAAGGCATTGTGCATTGTACATAAAACTCTCACCGGGAAGGGCTCACCTATGATCTGTTCTATGATTCAGCCCTACCAACCTAGCAGGGCACTGAGATCTGACAAAAAAGGCCTAATCGCAGTCCCGAGGATCAGGCTATCACGAACTGGAGGACGTCTGTTTACATATAACATGGCTAAGCTCTGGAACCATCTTCCTCACCATATACGGCTTTAACCCAATTATCTGAATTTCAGAAAACAACTGAAAACTTTTCTTTTCCCCTGATCTGCTCAATGCTCAACTGGTGCCATAGGCAGCGCTGGGATGCCCACGGGTAACCACGCGCAATACAAATGTTTTTTCATTCATTCATTCATTCTTGGGCTTGCCTCGCGACATCACCAAAAGACCTAAATTAGCACTCGCTACTTCGGAGACGTACAGCTGCCCGTGACCCTTTGGTGCAGCTGCGCTTAAGGAAACAAATGCCGGAGTAACCTTAGTGCTCCCTGCGTACCCAAGTGAGGTTGGCTAATGGCCCGGGAGCCACAAAAGTACAGCACGGCCCGGACCAGTGAAATTCCGTTCCTGCCCGGCACTCACCTGTGGACAAGGCTGTCTCTGTGGCTGGCAGAGCTCAGGGCTAGCCCTAGGCATGTGCAAAGTGTGCACCTGCACAGGGCCGCCAAACCCCAGGGGCCGCCACAATGAGGATCGGATTGGAAGGATCACTGGCGGCCCCCTGGCAGGATTTGGTGGCCTCCAGGCATGGGCAGCGTGAGCGTTGTTGTTTTCAGTTTGGTTTCACTTGCCCAGCCAGCCAGCAGTTTGGGTCCCAGGGCCGTCAATCTTAGCCCTACTATGACGTGACGGCCCTGGGACAGCCCCCGCGCACTGTGCACCTGCTGCTCTTAGCCGCTCAGTGACGCGTCACGGTGGTCACGCTCCCGCCAGGGAGAGTGCGCGACGTGAGTGAGCGGTGCATCGTCATCGTGTGAGATTGAGAATAAAGAACAATTAACGTCACCACCCGATCATCAGACACCTGTCCGACTCCGGCACTATCTCGACTCTTCCCCGAGTCCGACCCTTCAAATTTGGAATGGTGAGAGTCTGACTCTGTCTCTGAGACGAGACTGCTCACAAAATATTTATAATGTAATCGCCTGTCTTTCCAGTTGAGCTGCCTAGTTATGTGAGTGTTAACAACATGTCTCAGATGCGCAGCGTAGTGAATACTGAATGGTTTGTCTGCATGCATGTTCACGACACGCGTGTGTATGCACATTTGAGTGTGTGCCTGTGCATTAACCGAAAACTCACGAATGCATGCGTCTGTGTGCTCCTCAATGTGAGTGTGTGTTCCTGGTGTGCGTGAGTGCGTGTGTGCGTGCATGCACATTTGTGCGTTCGTGAGCATGCGAATGTGTGGTTGTTTTCGTGAGTGTTTGTTTCTGGCTGCCTTTTATATGCACTAGTCGTGCTTGTTGAGTTGAAGGGTGACATACGAGCAGCCGCGTCCGGACTCCCTCTTCCGGGGCCCCCACCTACGCTCCCTGCACAGGGCCATCATGAGTCTAGTGGTGGCCCTGTGCAGGGAGAGTAGGTGGGGGCCCCGGAAGAGGGGGTCCAGAAGGGGCGGAGCTCAGGAAGGTGTTTTAATGATCTAGGTGTCTACAGTCTAATCCCCTGCAATAAGCTATTTTAAAGTGAAGCCTGCTCGAGAGAAAACAAAGTATAATTAGAGGAGGTATAATACAGCAATATGTGGTAGACACTCGAGCACAAGAACAAACGTTACGTTCGTAGGCAAAGGCAATGGTGGCACTTGTGCAAGTATCAAAGCAAACAAAATGCCATTACCACGCAGTCCCCGGCAACACTCGCTCGAAAGATCTGCCAAGGTGCCCTTTTTGTCAACTGGAGAGCATCATTATATTCCCACCCAGCCAGGTAGATTTGTCCACACACACCCACTGCATTAATCTGAAGAGGATCAAGTGCACAAAATCTGATAGTCTTCAGTGCATCACCCCCATTGGGCACACCATGCCATGCAAGGCGTAGATGGCAAGGGGTCATCTCTGAGGGGGGGACTCTATGCAGGCAGTAGAAGGCAAGGTGTCTTCTTTTCTGGGAAGTGCTGTGCCGAGAGTAGAAGGCAGAGGTCATCTCTGGGGGGCATGCTACGCAGGGAATAAATATAAGGCAGGGGCGGTGGAGTCTTCTCTAGGGGCTCGGTGAAGTGGTTAGAGAAAAGGGAAAGGGAAGTGCTTTAAATGGGAAGATACTGCCCGGTACTGCGTGCCTGCACTTCCTGAACGTGAAGCATAGAGTATCTGCACCTCTCAGCACTGTTGTAACATATTTAATGGGAGAGCACCGGCACTTCTCAGGAGCAAGCAGGTACTCTAATTAGTGAGTGCCTGCAATTCAATATTTCCATTTCACGCACTGAGGCCTGAACAAGGGGTATTTTGGTCGTCTGTCACCTTGCTACTTTGTTCTCCACTAAGTACAGGGGTTGGGCTCAGGACGCACAGGGATCCGTGTTTTTGAGATGGAGCCTGAGACCAGGGATGAGCCTTTTAAATAATGCCTAATATAGAATTATGGCGTGGGGCATAGGATTTAGGAAGAATTAAGCCAGCTTAACTTGAGCCTGGCTGGTGGTGCACCCGCCCGAAAAGGGCCCTCAGGGCCAAGTTTTCATTTGTGTGCCCCAGTGCCACCACTGCACTGTCACATTTTTAACTTAAACTTACTACTTAGTCAGTAATACACAGGCAATGCGGAGATCTATCAGTTCCTCTTCACACGGCCTGACATCCTCTCCAAATAATCTATTAAAAAGAGAGATGGCACTGACACGGACAGTCACGTGACAGGCAGTCTGTTATATTTCATTTTGTGCACTTTACGTGACAGAATTAACCCAAACAGCTGAACATCAAGGCACGCCGCTTATCGAAAAGGGGCACGTGCGAGCAATATGTGCGATAAAGTGACACGTAAAATCTAAGACACTTTAATCTTACGGTCCGGATAAACAACATCATTAATATAAATCAGATTTATGTTCATATTGTATGCTCGAGGGAACTTTGCCATTAACCGAGGCGTATCTCGCTGCTCGTATGTCACCCTTCAACTCAACAAGCACGGCTAGTGCATATAAAAGGCAGCCAGAAACAAACACTCACGCAAACAACCACACATTTGCGTGCTCACGAACGCACAAATGTGCATGCACGCACACACGCACTCATGCACAACAGGAACACACACACACGTTGAGGAGCACACAGACGCATGCATTCGTGAGCTCTCGGTTAATGCACAGGCACACACTCAAATGTGCATACACACGCGTGTCGTGAACATGCATGCAGACAAACCATTCAGTAGTGACTACGATGCGCCTCTGAGACATGTTGTTAACACTCACATAACTAGGCAGCTCAACTGGAAAGACAGGTGATTACATTATAAATATTTTGTGAGCAGTCTTGT
This sequence comes from Lissotriton helveticus, assembly GCF_964261635.1. Classification (NCBI taxonomy): domain Eukaryota; kingdom Metazoa; phylum Chordata; class Amphibia; order Caudata; family Salamandridae; genus Lissotriton; species Lissotriton helveticus. The sequence goes on from NC_136069.1 coordinate 1,137,895,517, forward strand.
CTCAGAGACAGAGTCAGACTCTCACCGTTCCAAATTTGAAGGGTCGGACTCGGGGAAGAGTCAAGATAGTGCCGGAGCCGGACAGGTGTCTGATGATCGGGTGGCGACGTTAATTGTTCTTTATTCTCAATCTCACACGATGACGACGCACCGCTCACTCACATCACGCACTCTCCCTGGCGGGAGCGTGACCACCGTAACGCATCACTGAGTGGCTAAGAGCAGCAGGTGCACAGTTGAGCAATTCGCACAGCGCGCGGGGGCTGTCCCAGGGCCGTCACGTCATAGTAGGGCTAAGATTGACGGCCCTGGGACCCAAACTTCTGGCTGGCTGGGCAAGTGAAACCAAACTGAAAACAACAACGCTCACGCTGCCATTGCCCGGAGGCTGCCAAATCCTGCCAGGGGGCCGCCAGTGATCCGTCCGATCCGATCCTCGTCGTGGCGGCCCCTGGGGTTTGGCGGCCTGTGCAGGTGCACACTTTGCACATGCCTAGGGCCGGCCCTGCAACCAGGCATCCTTCTGACTTCACCTGACTTCCGGTTTCTCGAGTGGGAGCCGCGGGACTCCGGCACTGGAGGACCTTTTGAAGGTATTAAAACAAAGCTCCCAACATGTACTGCAATGGAGAGAACCCCCTCTGGTCAGGCACACTGAAATGCAGCCTTAAGCCAAAGACTGCACAGCCTGACTTCTCTCAGGGCAAGTTAATGCAGTGAAAGTACAGGAGCTCACCACTCGCTTCCCGTAAATCCTCTCGGGGTCTGGGTTTTTTATGTGTTCTGTTTGTTGATCTGTTAATTGAAAGTGTCCTACAGCCAGTTTTTTAATTTCCTAACAGTAGTAGAATGCCTGCATCATATCCAGGCCTGAAATACCTTGGGGCCATATATACTGAGAAATAGGTCTCAAAATTGTTTTCGAATTGCGCACTGACGTTTGAGACCTGTCTCATATTTTGCGATCGATAAGCATAGTTTGTATTGAAAAATAGGAGTTTTGTGTGGAATAATAGGGATTTTGATGCTTACTACACCAAATTCTGCATGGTACAGTAGATACTGAGCAATATTCCTCTGTTAAAATCCAGCAGGTTTGATCTGCTGCAACAAATGAGATACTTAGCACACCTGATAGGTACCAGATATTTTAAATACCACCCAACTCGTAATTCCAACAGTGGTGTATACAGCGGTCGAAAAACAACGTCCCACTCGTAAGCAGGGCTAAAGTGGTGCAAAACAGCACAAAGTGCTATTTGCACTGTGGAAAGGGCACACAACCACCACACTGGAAAGTAAATAACTTTGAAATAGTTTGCTCTGTTTTGCATCACTAAGTGTGACTTTGCCTCAGTACAACCTATCAGTAAGTCTAGCCCTGCGACTGCATTTAATGGAAACACATTGAGCTGTGCTCATTCTTCCCCCCATGATAAAAAATGCACTATGCCACTGGACAGTGCACAAAATACAAAGGCAAAGTGCTTTGAGCAACTATCATAAATGCCTAGAAAGAACGCAGTCTCCATTTTGCTTTAAAAACACAAAGACCTACCTGCATGCTAGGTAAAAAGAATTGCTTAGAATTCCTTGTACTGGTTTTCAAATAAAACAGGATACTACAGACGTGGCCAACAATGTAAAATGAACTTGAATATCCACATGCAAATAACCCAAGCATCCTGCACATAATGAAGCTTCTGTACTACCTTATCTGCTTCTTCATGCAACAGCACAGTTTGCTGTCCCCAAAGCTAAGAGTTTACCTAATAATTACTTAAGCAAACGCTTCTACTATGACCAGGTAGGAATAAACCCAGATCAGACAGTAAAAATAAGTTTATTACCCCATTTTATTCCTGATGTTTCAAGAAAAGAACAGGAAATAGTGTCACATACGTACAGTACCTCAGCATTGATTATCCTACAATGTATAGCTTATGTCCTAAGTAGAACATTTTCATTTAGCAAATCTTTGCCGTTTCTCTGAAAAACAGAGAGATAGGAAGGTGTTTTAAATACCCATCAATAAACTTTATCTGCTACAATCAAATCTTAATGGGGTGCAAACCTATCATCATTCATGCACATACTTTACACAGGGTAGGACTGATCTACTGGAAAGAGGGAATTGAGGGGCATATTATCAAGGGGGTTTATCTCTGCTTTTTTGGCTTTAAAATCCAAGAAAGCGGAGATAAAATTATCTCCCTATTACCTAGCTGTCGCTAACACCAGTTAGCGACAGCTAGTAGGAGATAGCGACCATCTTGGGCCCCACTTTGCATGTCAGTGATATTTATCACTAATGACATGCAAACTGGGCGTGCCAAGATGTTAGCGACTGGAAACAGTCGCTAACATCGCTATATCCTATTACCAACTTTTGGAGATATTCGCGCTAAGCGCGAATATCTCCAAAAGCTAACACCTGCCCTGAGCAGTTCTTAGCCATGTTATCCAATGGGAGGTGGATAACATGGCTAAGAGCATTAGCTCGGTAATGCATGAATATCGCTGACTTTTCAGCGATATTCATGCATTGCGGCCGATTTTTATCGCATTTGCGATAAACCTTGGTAATACCAAGGTTTATCTGCGGTAAAAATCGCCGCAGGTCGGCGATAAATTTATGTCTCTAACCAAGCAATAGCGATAATTATCGCTATTGCTTGGTAATATGCCCCTGAGTATTGGGAAATTAGGCAGGTGGGAAGTTGAGTGACACAAACATTACTTTATAGAGTAAATCCATTAATATGGTACAAAGAATGTAGTTAAGAGCATTATATAATGTCGGAATAAATCACAATAGTAATGGATGAGGGAAGGTAGGAAATGAATGCAGATTTATTTATAAGAACTGGAAAAGTTGGATCCTAATTATTATGTATGGTGCATAGAAGAATCAACAACGATAACCACAGCATTTTACAGTTTTTGAAAACATTGGAAAACGCTGAAAATAGGTACAGGAATTCAAAACAAATAGATACTGAAAACAGGAAAGCCTAAGTAAAAATATCCCTGCTACTCACTAGCTACTAATGAAGGTCTCATCATTGGGGGAGAGTAAAAACAAAATAAATGTACTAGCAATGTACTTTAGGAAAGCATTTTAGTTGGAGGTGAGTATAGTGTTAGGTTGCATTCTATGTGAAAGTCTCGAAGGCCAAGTGAGTAATTTGCTTATTCTACCCCAACAGCTAAGTTTTAATATTGACCGCCACTTATGTTGAAACCCAGGGTACCAAATAAGAGCATCATGTTAAGATAAGTAGATGCAGAGTTAAGTATACTAAACCTATACTCCCCAAAATATGTTTATCTAAACCATATGTTAGTTGTAGACTTTGTGGAAGCTACATGTATGTAAATGTATGGGATTTACCTCAATTTTGTGACATAGTATGCAGTAATGTTACTTTATTTAATGAAAATTATAGTTTCTAGTTCATAGTCAAGAGCACACATATGCACAATTTTGTAAAGCATTAACATGTAAATGTTGAAAAAATATGAGAATCATAAGTAACAGTTGAGAAGTAAGATGGTGTTTAAACTGTAACCAATAAGCTAGGAAAAGGTGGAGGGGCCAGAGAAGATCATCCCTTCATCACACACAGCTTATGCTCCTGCCTAGTGGTTCAAAAGAATTTGCAAAGGTATCACCTGCTTAAAACCATAACAGCAATGAGAGTATATTTGTTTTCCAGGCAAATGGGAGTGTATTGAAAGAATTGGCTCCTAGATCAGCTGTTAACTGTTAACTCTTTAAAGTTGTTTTTCTCGTAATGTAGCCCTTAAATTTGTTTCGTCTAGATGTTGTTTGTCACTCTCCCCAGATGAGACAATACATGATAACTGCCTGGTACAAAACCACCTTTTGCCACAGATGTGGAAGTGGTAGAATGCATTAGGGGAACCTCTATAGTACAGCTTTTGAGTCAGCGATCAACTGCATTTTTATCAATTGAAATGAATGCCCAAATATCCAATGATCCAGAAAATGTGTCCAGGTGAAAAAGGGTGATGCAGTTCAGAGATAATACTATGAGAATATCACATGTTTCACTTCACCAGGGCCAAATGTAGAAAGACATTTTGTGTTCGCAAACCCCTTACCCTCTTCACATTGTACAGTGGGTTAAGCGACCCACGCCACATTGCCATTGAGAAGGGGAATGAAAGGGTATTAGTTGGAATGTCATTTATTCATGGTTTGCATCCACAATTGCAGTCACAAACCATTCATCAGTTACACCTCAAAAGGAGAGGGTAATTGATTTGCAAAGAGAAAGGTGCCCCCTTGAGAAACCAACTTTGTGAGTGGTGTTGACGGCTTTAGGGGCAGTAGGCAGTTTTCCTGGGTACCACTGCCTACTGATATAAAGTATTCCAAAAAGGGACCTTTTTTTAATTAAAAGAAGCATTGGTTCCTTTAAGGAGCACAGGTTACTTAAATAAAATAAAAAAAATCAGTTTGAGAATTTAAACACAGTGATGGTGGTCAGCTGTTCCTAGAAGACTTTGTTCCCTACGTTTGTAGCCATTACCCCCAGGTCCCTCCTGTCCTCGTCCCATTCATAACTATGTGGAGATTACCATCTCCCGACAGAAAAAAAGATCAGAAGACTGCTGGGACACTATCCCTGCCCCTCCCACTGGGAGTAGATAAGGGGTACTTACCCAGCATTCCACCTGTTTTTTTTTTATGTCTGTCGACAGATTGGACTTGGATGCTGGTGCTGCTCCTGCTGGGCTGGGGCGGCATGCGCTTCTTCTCTTACACCCCCACCGGCTGCCTGGCTTCGTGGGAGAGGGGTCTTTTTTGGTCTGCCTCCCGGCCTGCCGGGCTTGCTGGGAGGCAGGGCTGTTCCTGGCTGGATATCCGGGGCTGCTGGCCCTTTGCGGCTGGTGCGCCGCCTCCCGGTTGCTTCCGGGTCGCTAGGCGCTTCTTTCCTTGGACTGGCCGGGTGAGGACGCGCTGGGACTGGTGTCCCGTTGGATGTCCGGAGCTGGGTATTGGAGTGGGGGCATTGTTCCTGTGCCGGCCCTCACTCCGGGTGAGTCCCGCTTAGCGGAGTTTTTGTTTTCTTCGCCTGCTCTTGCATTCCGGCGCTCTGCGCGCTTCCCGGCCTGTCCGGTCCTGGATTGGACTGGGGCATGTCGGTGGGGCTAGGGATGCCGGGATTACTGTTGGCAGGCATGCCTTCTGGGGATCGGACAGGATACAGTGCAGTGTCGTCTGGAGAGGCCGGGGATTGACCCGGGGCCTCATACATGCGGTCTACCACTGTACTCCTCTTTGCTCCCATTTCACCTGCAGATGGCTCCATGTGCTGTCGGGTTGAGACCCAGGGCCTCATTTCTGCGTGGCAAGCGGTCCGGGCTTCTGGGAGGGGAGTTGGCCTAGCGACTGCTGGGGTGCTCGGCCTCGGCCCTGGGGGGGCCGGGTTCGAGTCTCGATGATGTCGCTCCTGCTTCCTGTGCAAGTGCATCTTCCCACTTGGGCGGGAGTTCGAGAGCTACGCTTCCCTGCCTGAGCCCTGTAAGGTGGAGCTACTGTGTTTGCGTGTGTTTGGTGGCCCTCAGGTCTCCGTGTCTTACCTTATGACGCTGCGCTGCCGTGTCAGGGCTGCTTCCTCCTGCAGGGTGTGTATGGAGTGCGATGCTGCGGGCTCTTCCTGCCATGGGCTTCCGTGCTTCTCCTCTGCCGGGCGCTTTCGCTCCGTGGTTGGTCTTGTGCCTCTGGTGTCCCTGCCGCTGCGGGGTTGGTGTTTGTGTCCTGCCATTCATGTCGAGATTTCCCCCGTGTTGGTACTTTCACATGTTTTGCTGCCTTTGCTGTGCTTTGCTGCTGTTCTTTTGCAGGAGTTTGGCGATGGGATGCTTGGTAGCTATTCTTCGCAGACACTGGGGAGCGTGGTGCCATGTGCGGGATGTCGGACGGTTGTAGGCTACGCGCCTGGCGTCCTGTGTATGCAGGTCTCCTGCTTGTGTGCTGTTCCCCTTTTTTTCACAGGGCGCTGAGTCTGGTGCTGCTATGGTTGCTCCTTTTTCACTCCCGCTTCTGCTGTTCACGGCGCTGTATATGGGTCTGGTGGCTCGGTGGGCTCCTGCATCCTCTGTGCGGGCCTCTGTTTTCCCTCATGGTGCATGGCGGTGGTCCGCTCTGCCTTTCATCTTTCTGAGGTTGTTGAGGTGTGTCATTGAGGGTGCATCTCCACGTCTTTCATTCGAAGCCTCGTTGTCCGTGTGCTTTCCTTTTGCACGTTCCTCTTCGGGGGCTCCTGGGTTTGTCGCAGTTTGGTCCCATTGGTCTCGTCCCTGCTGTCCATGGGCTCTGGTTCTGTGCTTTGTTCCTGTTTCTGCCCTCCTCCCCTGGCTGCGAGGGGCTGTGTCTCTTCTTTTGCACCTTGTTGGATGGGACTTTCCGCATGGCTGGTCTTTTTCTGCCTCCTGTGCTGCTTTTGGGTCGCAGTTTCCGGCGGCTTCTTTGTTGTGGGAGATGGTGCTATTCCTTAGGACTGATGGAATTCTGTGCGTATCCCTTAGGTTTCCTTGTTTCTACAGTTTGGGGTGTGCTGTTTGTGTTGGTGTGCTCCCGGCTGTGTGTGCTTGCCCGTGGTTGCGACCTTGTGCTTGCGCTCGCGCCTTTGCTCCATATGCCTTGGACGGACTGTGTTTTCCTTCTTGTCCCTTGGGCTGCTGCGCTTTTCCGCGTGTTGTTTTTTTTTGCGCTCCTCGGGGCCTGGCCCTGTTGTTGAGCTCTGTCTTCTCTGCTCTGGCTTTGCCTTCGTGGCTGCCTTGGGCTGTCTGTTGGGGGTGGGGGCCTTGTTGCTGGTGGTGCTCGGCCTCCCCTCCGGGTTTTTCTCGGCCTCGCCTGGGCTTGGACCTTCCCTGTGGCTCTGGGTTGGTGCTCTGGGGTCCTGTGCTTCTGTTGAGCTATGCCAGTGGCTTCCCCTGGATGGTGTGCCGTTGGCTGCAGGGCCGGTTGTTGCCTCTGTCTTACTGCTGCTCTGCCTCTCGTGGTCCCTTTTGCCTTTTCCTGCGCTTCTGCGTGGTTCTTGGCTGTGTCCTGGACGTGGTTGTTGTGGTCCTGGCTTATAGGGTTTTTGCCTGGGCCCTTTCCTCTCTGGGGTTAGATTTTCTCCTGTGTGGGGTCTCCCATTGGTCGAGGTTTGTTCCCTCTTTTTCGGGCCCCCGGGCTGCTGGTTCTTGGCGTGCTCTGTTGTCCCTGTGTGGCCTCCTTTCGGAGTCTGTTGCCCTTGCCGGTGTGCTTGGGTTGCTCTGCTCCTTCCTCTCTGTTCCTCCGTGCTGCGTGGGGTTCTGGTCACCTCATCGGCTGTGGTGCCTTGTTGACTTTTGGCTTCCCCTGGGTTGTCTTCTGTTTGGCCCCTTGGCTGCTGTCTGGGCCTTTCCTGCCTGCTTCGTCTGGTTTGGTCTGGTCTCAGTGTTGCTGCTGGGTGGTCGTTTCTTTGGTGCCTGGTTGGTTTCCTCGGGTTCTGTTGGCCTCCGTTGGGTCTCTTCTGGCCTGCGGTGTTCTTCTCCGGCTTGGTTGGCTGTGGAGGGGGCTGTTGTCACTGCCTTTCTGGTGGTTCTTTTTGCCTTCGTGGTGCTTCAGCTCTCCCTGTGCTCCTGTTGTTCCAGGGGGCTGTCTTTTGGTGGCTCCTGGTCTGCGGGCTTGATGTTGCTTCTGCTTGTCCTTCGACCTTCCTCCCTGTTGGCTCCGGTTCTTGGCTGGTCTACTGGTTCCTGTTAGGGCCGACTTGCTCGGGGTTGCCTGGTGGTGCTCTTGCACTTTTCCTGGCCTGTCTGATGGGACTATCTTGCGGATTCCGGTCCCTGGCGAGTGTGGTGTTTTCCTGCCTTTGTGGCTTCTCCCACTCCTGTTTCCAGTCTTGCCTCATCTTGAGTTTGGTTTGGGCGTTGCTGGGGCTGTTTGCTCTCCGCCCTTTGCTCTACTGGGGTCTTCGCTTCTTTTGCCTTCCTCCGGTCGGGTTTTGGGTCTTCGGGTCCTTCTGGTCCTGGGGGTTGCTTTGGCTTTGGCTTTGTCTTTGTCTTCCCGGCTGTGTCCTCGGTTGCCGTTTTTGCCCTGGGGTTTGTCCCTTGTGCATGCCCTTCTTGGGTCGTGCCGGGCTGTGGGGTTTGGTTTGCTTGTGCTTACCTCCCTGGCTTCTGTTGCTTCTGTGGGGTCCTCTGAGGTTGTTGGTCCCTCTAGGTTGCTGGACTCTGTGTTTTGCCCCGGCCTTCTGCTTGGCTGTTTGGGGTCCTCTCTGCCTGGCCTGTCTCTGCTTGGGCTTGGCTGTGGTTGTTGTTGGCTCCCTTCGAGTTCCCTTCCTTTGGTTTGGCGTTCTCCGGGTCCTTTGACTGTCCGGTTGCGCTCCTTCTCTGGTGTTCGGGGGGTGCCTTCTTCGGGCTGTTGCTTCCTGCTCCGGTTTTCCTCCGGTTTGGCGTGGTGGTGTGCCTCTTTTTTCTGGGTCTCTTGGTCCTGGTTGGTTTCCCTAGTTGGTTCTTGCTGCTCGGGTTTCCTGGGGGTGCTGGTTCCCTTTGGTACCTTGTTTCCTCATTTTTCGATCTGGTGGTTTGGCTTCCGGGGTTGTTCTTTGTTCCCCGGTGCCTTGGTTCCCTCTTTCCCTGTCCGTGGGCTCTGTCTCGCCTTTCGGTCTGGGTGCTGGTGGTCTGTCGTCTGCTGCTGGTCCCTCTCTCTTGTAGCCTGCCGCTCTTATGTATGGGTCCGGGGGTTTGTTCTCTGTTCGCTCTGGAGTCGGGTCGTTTGCTTCCCTTCTTTTCTGGTTGGGTCCTGCCCTTGTTGGGCTCCTGGGCCATTTGTCCCAGGTTTGGCTTTGGTTGTGTCTTTTCATTTCTCCGGCCCTCTTTTCCCCTGGATGTTTCTTTCTTTCCGGGGCCCGGGTCTGGTTGGCTGGGGTTCTCTGTGCCTGGATTTGGCTCCTTTGGCCCGGTTTTGGCTTACTGGCCTGGTGGGGCTTGGCCTTTCTCTTTGGGTGTCCTCCTCGTTGTCATTTTCCTCTTGCCTGTGTTGGCTTCTGGCTGTGCTACCTTTGTTTTGTTGGGTGCGTGCTGGTTTGGTGGGGGTCCCTCTTGTCGGGGGCTCTGCCTGGGGTTTTTCCGGTGCTGCCTTATGCTTCCTGCGGTTGCTGCCTTTGGTTGGTTTCCTGGGTTGGCTTCTGTTTGGTTTGGGAAGGCCGGCTTTTTCTGCTTTGGTATTCTCCACATAGTTATGAATGGGACGAGGACAGGAGGGACCTGGGGGTAATGCTCTATTACATACCGATAATCTTCATTACTCCGGGTCCCGTTGTCCTCGTCCCATTCATACGACCCACCCTCCCTCCCTGGCGGCCGGCCTTCCTGTTGGGGGCTTGGTTGTTCATGTGGAAAGCTGGGTAAGTACCCCTTATGTACTCCCGGTGGGAGGGGCAGGGATAGTGTTCCAGCATTCTTCTGATCTTTTTTTCTGTCGGGAGATGGTAATCTCTACATAGTTATGAATGGGACGAGGACAACGGGACCCGGAGTAATGACGATTACCGGTAAGTAATAGAGCAATAACAGGGTGTTACAAATAGTGGCCTGCCTAATGGGTATTCATTAGGCAGGGTGTTGTGTAAGCCCTCTATTTATGGCATCCAGTAAATAACATACCCCAGCCCATCATAATTTATCTGACGTGATAATAAAGTACTCGATTCAAGGAAACTTGGAATCAGGACCTGTGTGTCAAGTGGGCATTACTTGGTGTATCAACAGAATTCTGACACAAAGCCAGATTCTCTAACATAGCCCGACAAGGCTTAGCATCAAAATGACACCTCCTTGAAGCAGGCACTAACACAAAGTATGTTTTAATTTCTCCAAACATTCTACACATTGAATGTGTGTTGCATTTTACAGCACACATGCAATGTGGGGAGTGTTTTAGAATTTGCCTGGGCACAGCTCCTTGTATTGGAAGGATATGCTTTCAGTTACAAGTCGTATGCTAGACAGCATACAAACACCTTTCCATCATGGTGCAAAGGTTGTGCATCATGCTAGGAGGATTGTTTGCTAATACATGGATAGTAAGCAGCCGTAGACCATTTTTAACAAACATGGCTCTGGGCTGCTTTCTCCTCCTTGCACAACCATGAAGCACAACAACTTTGGTTGTTGTGCTGTTCAATGAAAAAAGAATACATCTGTTCACAGTGCTTTGACAAGGTAATGTTGCCAAGTGCCAAGCCTTTTTTCAGCACCATCATTGCTAAGCTTCTTTTTAACATGGAGGCAGTAGGAATGGAAGATGAACTTGGTGATCCTGTGGTTGTATCTATTTTGTTTTTTAGGCTCAGAATGGATCTGTGCTCCTGTTTATGCTGAATCTACACCATCTGCGGCACATATTAGGAAACACAGAGTAGTGGCTGCTTCTTTATGATTCTGACCTGAGGTGCCAGTGGTTTACACACTAACTCATACAATTTCTGAGTTATTATGGGCATGAAAATCAGTGCAGTTTTACCACAACCAACTCATGGACCTCTTTACATAGCAAACAGGTACAGAACATGTTAATGATATGGCCCCTTACACTTTGGTATCAAGAGATGCAGCTCACAAAGTCTTGCTTTTTAGACCATACCAATCTAATCCTAAAACCAGGAGTGTTGGTACAGTGTTTTATGGGAGGACATGGATGTGCAAGGCATTCATATGCACAGCGGTCTTTGTCATTAAAATCCTTAAACCTAAAGTTTAAGAAAGCAAAGTTTTGTCCCACTCCCAATGAAGGAAGATAGAATCATGGAGATTCTGCTTGGCCTGGATAGAGACACTGCCCTGCTCAGAGTTCAGCTGCAAGCCTGCTAAACATTGCACAGTAACATGCAATGAACAGTGATCTCAAGCCATATCATGTGAGCCATGTTCCCAAAAGTGGAGCAGAAGTAAATCATAACTGTCCATTGAGCTTGTGGGTGATCGTAAGAGCATATTTGGTTTCATAGCATTGAGCATAGCAGGGCATCCATCATAGAAAAGTGCTTAGAGATGAACAAAGCATTCAAAGGGGAGGTTTTCCAGTTTCTACTGAAAAACAGATATTCCCTTTGATGGTGGCTTATCGGTTACAAACGGTTTTAACTGAAAACCAGAACCCCTACTCATACTTTACGCCTGCATGTTCCTGCGTCCTGGAAATGACTGTGCTGAAGGACTTTGAAATTAACCTTGAAATGGATTCTATAATGATCGATTTTTATTGTGAATTATGTGAACCTCTTTATTACCTAATTTAATGAAGATGAATCGTCTTTCTACTTTTAGGATTGATGACAGGAAACTTTATGGAAATGAATATGTACACAAGGCAAAATTGGAGAAAGTTACTGAAAATGACCTACAAGATACATTTATTTGCTCTGCTCGGAATTCAGTGGGGAATTCGTCTGTAACGGTCAAGCTTGTGAAAAAGAGCATAGGTATACATTTTTTTAAATGGTGCTTTCAATGAGTACAATAGATATATAGCTTCCTCAGTAAAAATTGTTTTTTAATATTGTGCATGTAAAGAATGGTTGTTCAAGAGCAATACATCTGGATCAGGAAAAATGTGTTTTAATCCAATTAAAATGATTACGGCTAGGTCTAACTGTAACAAAAATAAAAATAAAATGAGCAGATAGCCTTTGATGCAGGAAAGTGAGTAAAGATTTAAGAATGCCACCACCATGGCTTATTCAAGTGTGTTTGTGTCCAAAGCTGAAATATCTCAAACACAATGGGCAATCAAAAAAGTTGACCAATGTTAAATATGTTTTGTTGTTTTCTTCCAACAGACAGAGTGGTCCTTATCTACATATTGTGTATTACAATTGCTCTCTTACTGGCAACATTCATAGCATCTGGATTGATCTATGTGTATTGGATTGAAATTATACTGTTATTTCGAAATTACATTTCAACGGATGAAACAGTTGGAGGTAAAAAACACAGCATCCTTCATGTACATGTTTTTTCACAGTGTCTAGTATGTCCTCATAACATAAATAATGTACCACAACACACACAATGCACCCAAAACACAAATACAATATAACACCAACTACATTACGTATCACAGCAGCTACCACATCACAAAATACAACACCAACCAGAACACATTATATCTCATCACATCCCAAAAATATTAAACATGTAAAGTGGTGTACTTTCTCAAAAACATGACACATCAAAGTCGTTGCAGAATACTTTAAAAAAAACTCCTAATGGTATGTAATGTCAATTTAAGACAAATAATGACGTTACAGGAAAACCAGTCTCCAAATGTGTTGTTCGTGGTGGGTGGATATTCAAATCTTATCTTTGCACAAAGTTTAACACTTTTTGCTGTTTAACACAAGTTAAAGTATGAGAGTACAGATGGCTGCCTGCAGTGATTACCTGTACATTGAGAAGGGGTCCCAGTACACGTTCATTTAAAACCAAAGAAATAATAGGAACAAATTTGAGAAAACATAAACATAAACCAAGTCAGACAATCAAGCAGGTACCACTATACACCCAGGTCCCAGGGGCAGTAATTGGGTATACCCTTCTTGTTAATATGCAGTGATTACCTGTCAGGGAAGCCAATGCTTGGTTTTACATCCAGAGTGGAAGAAAGAGTTTAGTGGGGTAGGGTAGGAAATGTCTAGATGTAAAAATATAGAGAAGCAACCTGGAGTATGGATTTGGTAGTGGTTCTGCCATTAAGGTTAGCAGAGGAAAGGTTAGTAGATATTTTGAAGAATAAATAGTTCTCTATGCAGCAGTGTTATGAAATTAAATACTATAAAGTGGAAAGTGTAGAGGACATATCTTGCTTAGACATGGAATGAGGAGTCACTGATAATAATAGAAACTCTGATATAGGTTATAACTCATTTTGGTTGGTCACAGATTCTGGTAACATTATTTCTTGTTTTTATGGAACGTTGATGCACCCCTTTCTGTATTATACCCTCGATCAGATCGCGTTTCTCAATACATGGGAGAGTAGTAGCTCCCATATATTTTTAATTAATGTACCAAGGGCTGAAACCTGCCTGGGAAAGTGGCTTTCCCAGATTGGCGGTGTGTTCTTTTATAGGTCAATTATTGATCATGTTATCTGTTCTGGAGAGCATCTTCAATAAAGTATTATTGAAAATCCTGGGAAGAAGGGACATGAGTTCCTTTTCTAGAACAGGGGAGGAATTCCACAGCCTATGTTGGAAAATTCTGTCAAATTCAAAGGCAAAGATTGCCTAGAGCATCTTGTCATCCTGCCATAGTATGTTTTATCCAACAGTCCTACAGGTGCTTAAAACCTTTTTGGTGCCTGGGAAAGTTCTTGTGAAACACATTTGCATGCTAGCAGGTGCATTCAATTTGGCTCGGCTAAAAATACATAGGTTTTCTGGGAATATTTCTTATTGATCTCAAGAAGGTGATTAATCATGTGAGGTGACGGCATCTATGAGAAGTGTTGAGAAAGTTTAGATTAACACAATGAGAACTCCTGAGGTATGAATTCTGTATTCAGAAAGACATAACTCACTTTTTGTTAACTTCCAAGTTGCAGAACACTTCCACACAAAAGTTCTATGGTGCACGTTTTCCACCTGATTTGGGGCCAGATGTAGGTAATTTTATTTTATTTAAAATAGAGGGGGGGAGATGTAGGTATTTCAGATTCGGTAAATACCGAATCGTTAAGATTCGGTATTTACCGATTCTGTAAATACCGATTCGGTATTGCCCATTGATTCCTGTGGGCCTTGCAGCCCATAGGAATCAATGGGCAATACCGATTCTGTAATTACAGAATCGGTAAATACCGATTTTAGCAAGGGTGCAGGGGGTGTCACTTTGACACCCTCTGGCACCCCAAAAATAGGCATGTGCGCCGTGTGGCACACAGACATGCCCTAAGGGCATGTCTATGTGTCACATGGCACAGGTGTGCATGCACACATGTGCATGCACACCTGGATTCGGTATTTTACCACCCAATTGGATTGGGTGGTAAAATACCGATTCTTAAAGCCCTGTGGCACTCTGACATGTGCCAGCTACATCTGCATTTACAGAATAGGTATTTTACCGAGTCTGTATTTACCGATTCGGTAATTTTACCGAATCGGTAAATACAGAATCGGTAAAATACCGATTCTGTAAATGCATGCCCTACATCTCAAAATCCAATTACCGGTCGGTAACGGCCGAATTCGGCCGTTACCGACCGGTAATTGGCAACCTACATCTGGCCCCTAGTTCTGTTCTTTCCCCGATTAGGACTTCTTGCTCAGAATTTTGGAAAGTAAATGGATATTCATGCATTTGCTGCTCAGGGTTTGAAGATAAAATGTGACTTGTATGCCAATAAACATGAGAAGACAGAGGTCTCATTTTGGAACATGAATATTAACAATTCCAGTGACAAGGAAGTCCGAAGCCATATTTGTCCATATTCACCTCAGGTTTGCAGAATAGTTAAGGGTGAGGTTTGGGGCCTACTATTTGGGATCCACAAAATGCATATTTTTTATTGAAGAAACAAACTGCAGGCCAAGGAAGACTTTGCATGGCTCCTCTGCTCCCTCAGCGCCCCACCTTCCACATTCCATGCTCACCTGAAATGGCCCATTCTAACGCACAACGCACCACCCTTATTATTCAACAAGACTAATGTTAGTTTATCTTCTGTATTGTATCTGATGATATAAGAAAACAAAGTAATAACTTTTGAATTGTGGAAAGCCAGCTCCTGCATAAAATAGCCCAATAACTTACACGTGAGTTTGTTGCCATTGACACATTCCTCTTAGAATCGGTTAGAAAATGTGGTTATATATTGTTAATCCTTTTATATTAAGTTTAGACCATGGTAAAACAAATATCAAGTGTAAACGTATTAATGTTCTTAATGAAAATGAGAGTTAAATAATTATATTGCACCAGTATATTTATTTATAGTATTTTAATATACAGCTACTTTTATATTGTGATTTTCTGTCCAAATATTTCTAATATGCTTGTATTTAAACATACAGCAATATTGATATTTACATTGTAAATTGTTGCACAATGCAAAATAACGCGCATCTCCAGCAAAGTACAATAATGACCAAGCTGAAATGCACGCTATAGTAATGCATGCTATAGTATAGAAAGGAGGAAGAGCATTCTCCTCATCCATCCCCCACATTTGGAACAACCTGCCGGAGAATATACGCAAGGAACATGCCCTACAGGATAAAATTAAAAACAGTCATTTTTGCGGAGGCTTGGGGCGCAATCTAAACCCCCTCTTGCGAAGGTTGGATCTTTAACAGCGCTTAGAGATGTGTTGGTGATAACGCGCTTAATAAAAAACAATTAACAAATAACAAAAATAACAAAATAACAATTTAAAAAATATATTCTGGAGTTAAAAATTACAAAGTCTTGTATAACATAATAGCAAAATTCAAATGCAGGTCTTACCACAGAGGCTTAGGGCTTGAGTTGCTGTTTTGGACTATTAGGAACTCAAAGGGTTAAAGTGATTAAGAGTCAATTTAGACATTGGTGGATGACCCGTGCATCTGTCATCACCCTGCCCAACACCCACCATGTAAGAATGAAATGATGGCATTCCAAAGTTTATTTTAACCTAAGCAGGTAGGGATGAAAAATGACCATGGGCTGTCAGCTCTGAGACTTGCATTTGCAGCCGGCAGAGTGGAAAATCCAGTCTTCCATAATTTCCATGGAGGGACAGACAGTTTGAGTTATCCCTATAACCGGGGCCCAATAGCCCTTGGGATTCGCTTCTCTGGAACGAGGAAATACCCATCTGGATTCCTTTTTGTTATGGAGCACTGCACATCCTACAGAAGGTAATCCTAAGAATTACCGGTTTACTATGGGAAATTCCTGGATCACCACCTCCTTCTGAAATGTAGTTCAAGCACAAAAATGGAGAAGGAAAATTGGGGAATCCTCTTGCCTCTGTGGCTGTCTAATGTAGGTTCTACCAGCTGCCCCCTGTCCAAGTTCTGCTATTCCAGTTTGTAGGGTGGAAAAATGGTGCAGCACCGATCAGGATCCGGCCTGGGTGGATACAATGACTCTCTAGTTATAAACGGAAGCATTAGTGTGTGTGTGCTTTATGTAATGGAACGTAGCTCTAGACCCTTAAATAAAATCTTCTGAGCTAATAAAGCTGTTAATCATTATTTACTGTCAATGAATTAATATTTGTCCATATTCATTTACTGTGATCAAACAGGGTGGCCCATTTTGCACCACAACTCATTGATTCTGCAAATCTCAACTTGACCTTTGTAATCTACTCTAAGGGGGCTGCCTGTAATGTTATTCTTTTTTATAATTTTATGTTCTCCTCTTTTCCTCCTGCCATGATTCTATAGGCCATGTGTGATATGTAGTTTGGGAGATTTTAGGTTATTCGGAGCTTAATGGTCACCAGCTGTGTTAGCGGGGTCTTTCATCTCTTGCCCTTGGGGCTCAATACCATGGACCCTAGAAATCTTTATTAAGTACCCATGTTTGCACTTACCTCTCGGGGTTGTAAGACAGAGTAGTTCAGGACTGACTCAGGGAAGCACTAAAGGCTAAAATCAAAACTCAGCAGTGCACAACACACTTAACAAACCATTGTCCAGTGAGTGCTAGTAATTTAGCAAATGTGAAACTATATACTATGCACAAAATTACAAATATTTAAAAATGGAAGGTGACAATACCAACTAGAACCCCTCCTAAACGCACCATACAAACTAACCAGGGGATGACTAACTGCCTAAATCAAATGGAGACCAGTTAGTTTTGAGGTGCCTATAACCATTGTGCACCAGCAGCCCCTGTGCCCTGAAACAACAACAGGGCCATATTTAAGAATTACTAAAAGGTCTGACCTATGGGGTCTGTCAGGGTGTTCACAATGCTATAATCAATCCTAAAGCCTTTGGCAGTATAAATGCAATGAAAAAATCCTACAATTTTACTATGCAGGAATAACATTTACCATTCATTAAAAACGAGCCATTCCAACTAGCTGTGGCACTGCTTTTCACAATGGATAGATAACAGAAAGAACATTTCTAAATACCATGCCTGATTGAATAACAACAACTCAAGACTCTCAACAAACAAATTCAAATACTCACAAGGCATTCTCAAACGCTCAACCCAAGAAGTGGAAAGAAAAGGAGCCCAACATCTTGCAGGGTTGTAGTTTATCCCTCCTGGGAGACTTCTGAGGTGAACTATCTCTTTGTGCAAGGGAGCTTCTGGGGGGTCCCCTGATGCTCAGGATGGCCATCCAAACAATCAGTATCCAAGATGGGTGATCCCTGTGTGGAGACAACAACAGAAATATACTAGTTTTCAATCCACATAGCCTTATGGAGCACTCCTTTGCCCAAATCTGCTTTCTTCCCTTCAGTTTGATGCAACTGTGAGATATTTATATCCATGACCCATGGGGTACAATAACTCTCTGGTGCTGGTGATTCATCCATTGGTACCTGCAAACTCCTCTTGACCATGCATTGGGCCCCTTGACAACACCATCAGGTTGGCTCCTCTGGCTATCTGTCATTTGTGTTCAGTGCTAGGCAGTGGAGACAAGTGTTTTCTGTCTCCACCGGTCCACTTGGATCCTTATGTCTTGGATCAAGGTGGTGGGTGCCAGGGGTGCTTCTAGGTTGAGGGGTCCTCCTCACAGGATCACATGTAGCAGGCCTGTTTGTTCCCTCTGAAGAAGACAACAACTCTCTTTGCTTCCCACAGATTGTGGGGACCATCACATAGTCACAAAAAGTCCCCCCACTTCTAAAATGGATTAATCATGTTTAAATAGTGTGAGTTTATTGGCTTGTGCCCTGGGGAAATAACAACAAATGGGCATCCAAAGGAGGACAACTGATGCTGCTTGGGATGTGCTTGGGGCTGTGAGTGCGACCCTGTCTTCCAGGCACCCCCGACAATGGTTTTAAAGCCATGCAAAATATTGTGGGCCAATTACAGTGGGGTGTGTTACATTTTGCTCTTGTGATGGCTATCTTGAACCACCACAGTATGCTTCATGGGCTTCAGACCCCAGAATGTCATTGATCAATTCCTAATGCCTTCCACAGGCTCCAGCACTGCTGTTTCCTCCACCATAGAAGCAGCTCACCAGTAAGAGTTGGAGTATTCCCTTCTGTATAGCCCTGTTTATCTCCTGACCTTAGCCCTTCTTGATACTAGGCTGCCCCCCCCCAAGGTTCTTCATGGTAAATCCTTCCTTAAATTCAAGAGCAATTTGGGTCTTCACCCTTTTGCAGAGTTACTGGGTGTTTAGCAGGAGCCTGTAGTGCCCACACCTAGGGTCCTCACAAAAGGTCCTGCTCACAGAATTCCAGTGTATTCCCTCCTTCATGGTCAGTAGTCTACCCTTTCCTGGTCCTCAGAGGAAGCTAGGCAACTAAAGCAACCCCCTCTAGAGAATGTCCACAGAAACCTAAAATACATGACAGGGGTCATCAGACTCCTGGCAGGGGTGCATTAATTCAGATGTGACCTTTGTAGGCTCCTTCTCAGCTCTCTGAGATTGCACAGGAACTTAATAATGGGGGTAGCTTCCTGCAAATGGTGGGTCACCACCTAATTTGGTGCTGCCATGTCATCTTCCTAACCTTATGTTACTCATATGGTGAAGTGAGTGAGAGATCTGACTTTTCTCCCTTTCTCCCAAGTGGGAACAAGCTCGAAGCCAATTTTCAGGGAGGTGCTGCTACTAGCTATAAAGATGTATTCCCTGCCTCCTGCCTCTAAGTGGTAGGAAATGTGTGACTACACACAGATTCCTGATGATTTCCTCATAGAAGTGTGAGGGAAATGGGTGTTTTAGTCAAGGTTTGATGTTTGCACAGGTTTCTGGGTAAGAAGATCTGGTAGGAGCCAAACAAGTTGCCCCACTCCGGATTTACCTATGTGTCTAGTTTTACAAAATGTGGAAGTTTGCTAGGTTTCCCTAGGTGCCTGCAGAGCCAGGGCCCAACATCCACAGCTATACACATTGAAAACATGGGTCAGTGTTCAGTGGAAAAAATGTGATGTGTCCATGTTGTGTTTAGGGCCCTTGCCTGTCGCAGGCAGTAGGCCTATTCACACAAGTGAGGTTCCATTTGTATCGGGAGATATTTGGAAATACAGTATAGTAGAACATGTGTCATTACCAATTGTATTTCTCTGTATTTGTGTCTTCCAAATGCAAGGGAAAATGTACGAAAGAAGACATTTTGATAAATGCCCTCTGAATCACATGATAGTATGGGTACCCACACATGTACAATCTCATCTGCGGCAAGCCTTAGAGTGTATCCTCTATTTCCTCACCGGCCAAAGCCATAGAGTTAGGCTCCCACGGTTCTCCTCAGAACATATAGGGATCAGCTGTGGAATCCCTCAGGGTTCCTCTCTGAACCACACCTTCTTCAACATCTACATGGCCCCGCATTGCAGCCATCGTCAGAAACCACAGACTCAACATTGTCTCCTGTGCCCATGACACCCAGTCGATTCTCTCCCTCACCGATGTACTTACAGCTGCCGAGAGCAACTTCCACAACGGGATAAAGGCAGTAGTCACCTTGATGAAGGACAGCTGCCTCAAACTTAACTCTGACAAAACCGAAGTCCTCAATCCTTTTGCCCTGAATGACTCCTGATGGCCCGCAGCGCTCGGAATCCCCCCCCCCCCCACTAACCTGGGCATCATCCTCGACTCCTCACTCTTAATGAACCACCAAATCATCCTTGCCTCATCCTCCTGCTTCCACATGCTCTTCCTGGTTTGGAAGATCTTCAAGTAGATCCCCATCTAGTGCAGGATAATGGTCAGCCAGGTACTCATCAGCAGCCAGCTTGATGGCAGCAACACACTCTATGCCGGCAGCAACACACTCTATGCCGGCATCACCCAAAATCTCCAAAAGAAATTGCAGAGCATCCAGAACGCCTCTCCCAGACTTATCCTGAACATCCCCCACCGCAGACACATCTCGGGTCACCTGAGAAACGTTAAATTTCTCCCCATCAACAAATGAATCCCCTTCAAGCTCCTCGGGCATTACTACAAACCCCTCCTTAACACCGGACCTGCATACCTCAACCACTGCCTGTCCGTCTACACACCCACCAGTCATCTCCCCTGTGCCCAACTGGCTCTAGCCACTATTTGAAGGATCCGCAAGACCTCGGCTGGGGGAAGATCCTTCTCCTACCTCACTGCGAAGACTTGGAACTCTCTACCTCTACATCTCAGGCAATCACCATCACTGCCTCAATTCAGGAAGGACAGCAAGACCTGGCTCTTTGATTAAAACTGCAGGACACCCCACCCTAGCACCTTGAGACTCTGGCGGGTGATTAGCCGCACTTTGTAAGAATCTTGATTTATTGATTGATTGATACAAAAAACCACTGCTCATAAACTCTGTATCTGGTGTCTATTTCAGAGATACCTATTTTCACTCTTTATATTTTACCATATGAATTGCTCTAAACCTGGTCCACAATGATAAACCATTATAAGTTGCAGTTCAGTTGTTGGCTCTGGGAACCTTGGGTCTTGGAGAACCCAAACCCTATATATCCCACAACTAGAAGGGTCTAGTGGGAATAATGGTACATTGCTTTTGTAATCCAGCCAATGTGACAAGAAGTTATAAATGAAAACTTGCTCGGAAATGGCTATTGTTTTCCTACTCATTTTCAATACTTTCTTTTATTTCAACAGTTAGTTACTTTGGGAAATCTTTGAGGGATCTACACAAACAACCTCTGCTGAATTTAGAATGTTGTCTATTTTACAGAACTCTATACCTTTCTGAGATCACCTATGCATTTAACACTGGTTTCTACCACAAACTGGAAGTAGTTTGAAAGCACAACAAATTAGGAACAACGGCCTACCTCATTAAAATATGCCAAGACTGTGGTTAAAAATAGTTTTTTTGATTCAACTCTGCATGTGCATGAAAGCCAGGAAAATGGTGCGTTTAGCACAGCAAACCTCCTATTGAGAAAAAAACGAAACTTTTTTCTGGAGCACTTTTTTCCTATTTTCCCACACACAAAAGACAACGTTTTGCTATATTTTGGCTATTTTCTCAGTTCCCTCCAGGGGAATCCACATACCCTGGGTACTTTTGGAATCCCCAGGATGTTGGTAAAAAGGACACAAAGTTGGCATGGATACCTTATGTGAACAAAATGTATACAGGCCTAGGCACAAACTCCCCCAAATAGCCAAAAAGGGCTTAGCATTCTAGGAGGAAAAGGCCTAGCAGCAAAAGTGTTTACAGCACTTTGCAATCTCCTGGCTGAATCACACTTGACCAACAAGTCTCCATCAGTAACTTGTAAAACACTTGGCTGAATTAGGTTATGCCACCAGGCCTCTGGCTCCCACTAATGAGATCCTTACCCAGTCACACCACACTGAAGGTCTAAGAGCAGGGAGAATGCGGAAAGCAAAACTCTGCCAGTGTCAGTATACGCTGTACCAAGGCATTAGCAGGGCTGGACAGTCCTTTTATTCCACTGGGCATTTTCCTGGTTGGTTGGAGCCCTTGGAGGTCGGATTTGAAATATGAGGGCTTCTGCTGTTGACTCTGTCACTTTCTCCAGCACCCAGAGGATAGTTGCAGCAGATTCAGGGAAGCTTCCAGACAGAGAGTGAGAGAGAGAGATAGAGGGAGAGAGAGAGAGAGAGAGAGAGAGAGAGAATTAGAAGAATGGAGAGGGAGAGGGAAGGTAGAGAGAAAGCGATCAGAGAAGGAAAAGATAGAGGGAAGAGAATGGATAAAAAGGGACAGATAGAGCGAGGTGACCAGCAGTTCGGGGAGCTGGTTTGAGAATTTTTGCCAGGGCTCCTTTTGGTCCCCAACCTGCCCATGAAAACAAAACTGTAAAATGCAGCACACACCACAAATTCTTTCATAGCTGGTCCAGATGGAACAGAACAGCTTGTCCTACCATATCTCTTCAGCTGTGCAGCTGTTTCTAGGACTGCCATATGACGCATAGCACAGTTGGGTTGCGATTTTTCCGTATCTCATGCCCACTTTCCCCTCTCCTGTTTGCCATAGCCATTGAGCCACTTGCCTGCCGACTTCGACAGCTCCACCCTAGCAGTGCCTTTAGATGCTTTCAGCGTCAGATTGCCGTGTCTTTGTACGCGGATGGCATGACGTTATTTGTTGCTGATCCTCTTAACAAACTTAACCCCTTGCTGCGAGAATTTGTCGTCTTTGGTAGAATGTCGGGGATACAGATTAACTGGAACAAGTCCCAATGTTTTCCTCTTACCGACGCTGTGGTAGAATTCCTACTAGACTTTCCATTACAATGGTGCCATTCGGATCTCCGATACCTGGGCATACAAGTGTCCAGAGATCGAGATGAGACGCTTAGACTTAATTATGGAGTGGCTATTACCAAATTGACGGCTACGATTGATCGATGGATTTCCCTTCCCTTATCTATGGCGGGTAGAGCCTCCCTTATAAGAATGGTGGTTTTGCCTCGTTTTTTGTATCTGTTTTTAAATATTCCTTATTATCCGGGTGCTTTTTTTTTCAAAACGCTGCGTACTGGGCTGTTCTGGGGGGGCAAGCAATTAAGACTGCGATGGACGGTATTGACGCAATCCTGTGACAAAGGTGGGTTTGACCTCCCTGAGTTTGAGGCCTATTATGTGAGTGCCCCACGCCTTTCATGCCACAGGTGGCGGTGGAGGATTGGGTGGCTAATCCCCTTCCCTTAAGTGGCCTTATACAGGCCCCAGTCATGGCTATTGAGACCCCTTACATGACAGTCACGTGTACACTCGACGCATGGCGGCGTATAGCTAGAATTTTGGGTTCCCCATTATTATACTCGGCGAGGATGCCCTTGACATACCATCCCAGATTGGCGCTACTTCAGGAGAAGGGGTTCCACTTATTGTGCCGTCGACTTCAGATACACACATGGGGTGACCTCTTTACTGAGGGCCAATTTCATACATTGGATCAGTTCTTCCGGAATCATGGTCCTACTCCTCTTGACACCTTTTATTACATAAGACTATGGCAGGGGATGAAGGAGATACTACCAGACTTCCCGCAGGAGCCTGATGTCTTGGCTCCGCTACACTTCATGCTAGGCTCACAAGATGGCTCACACCTAGTATCGGGCATCTACAGTCAGATTAAGGAACATCGACGGGGCATTGAAGGGTCCGCTAGACGTCACTGGGAAGAGGACCTGGATACTGAGATCACTGATGTGCAGTGGGTCTATTGTTGTAACATTACTGCTAGGATTTCTGCTAGTTGCAGGCTCAAGATTATTCATTATAGATATCTCCAAAGACTATATTACACACCAGTTAAAAAATTTAAATTTCGATTAGCAGATAATGATAGATGTGAGCGATGTCATGCCGAACATGCCGGTTTTATGCACTTGGCATGGGCATGTCCTGGTGTCAGGGAGTACTGGCAACAGGGGCTAGAGACCTTGGAAGTTATGGTGGGAGTAAGTATGAATGATGATCCTCTGTTGCTTTTATTGGGATGTACAATGTCTGTACCCAAAACATGTAGGAAGTTCCTGGATATAGCTATTTTACTGGCGAAAAGAAGAGTGGCATGTCATTGGGGACGGGGCAGAGCCCCGAAATTCAAGAACTGGCTTAATGATGTCATATACTGTCAGGCGCAGACTGCGCTTTATGCCGAATTACAGCAGCCTTCCTGCAGACAGAAAGACATTTGGGGACCGCTGACCGTATATCTGATCTCCCAAGATACAGGCGATGGGGACTCTGTGTGTAATGATACGTGCGGCATTGAGGATGGGGAGATGGTGGAATAAATATTTCAATGCTGTAAAATGTCTACCATAAATAATCCTGCTGGTGCATTGCTTAGTGCTCAATAATCCGAATCCTACATTTGTTATAACGCTGGATCTCTAGTCATGTGAAACGCCTCAGATGCCACTATGTTATGTTTAAGTTGCGTATACCCGTCTCTGCCATGTCTGATTATATGGACTGCAACATATATATGTGCCTGATTGCTCCACTGTTGATGTGATGATTATCATACCACTAACTGTTATGATTTGCTGTGCAATGCTTCAATATTACCTTGTATGGAACACATGATGAAATACCCTTGTAATGTTGTTGTTATTTTTGAAAATGATAACAAATAAAGATTATTTAAAACAACCTAGTGTTAAAATGAGCAGCGTTCAAGCAAATAAGTAAATTTAAGTTTGTTTATTGAAGCAATCTACATGTGATAGCACCCACAAGGACCATGTTGATACCAGTTCAGTCTTAGCCCTTCTGAGATTTTCCAACTAAATTGTGGAATCCACTACCCTCGAAGACACCACATTGCACCATGGACACCATAGACACAGACACCAAAGACAAGACAGAGTGCATTGATTAGGACAAAACACTCATTGTATTCCCAGTGTTACACATTGAAGTAAAAATATCTCACACAATTCAGTGAAAACCCATCACAACTGTATTTACATTAGGTAGTTTTAAGGCTAGTTCATTGGGAAGGGATTTGAATAATATCTTACATCTTTGTGAGTGTTTCTGTTTTTAATTCTCTCAGTTATGCCTTTTAGGCTTCATTGCTCTGTGGAAAGAGAAGTAATGGGATAAACAGTACACAAACCAAAGTTTATACAATGAAAGGTCACAAGGGTGTGTACATGTTTAACTATTCATGCATATTTTTAGAAAATCAGGAAATTCTGAGCTACAGGTAGTAGGCAGAGTTTCTCAATTTTCCTTCAACTTTACAATGCCTAGTAAAAGCTGTCCCACCTGCTTTCTCTGACCCATGCCTGTGGAAGGGTGCAGCTTACTTGTCTGCATTTCCTGTCTGATAATATGCTGCACCCAATCCACCATTATCAGTAATCAATATTTCATCAAGCATCATATTCTGGTGGCTATCCTGCATCTTCCTAAGGTACACTGATAGGTGCCATGGAAGACAGCAAGGAATGTGTAGCTGTAAAGATGTTTTGTCTTGCTGGGCATGGATGGGAGAGAAAGGTGAAGTCAAGCCAGGTCAACAATACTAGTAGGCGAGCAGGCATTCTAAGCTGGTCTACAAAGTGGCCTGCTAAACTAACACATTTGGGATTTTGTAATAAGAAAGTGGATTATTATTAGGGGTGGACAGCTCACTGAGCTTCACTATGCAGAATTCTGCAGAGTTACATAACAACTCCACCAGATTCTGCAGAGTTCTGCCAACAGGCAGAAATATGCATGTTGCTCTGCTTGCGCTGCAATTTAACGTCAGTAATTGTAATTGTAGCATTTCTAGAGTGCACTAAACCAACAGCGTCAAAGTGCTAAAAACGGAGAAGACTGTGTGAGAATTGAGGACCCCAAGCAGAGAAACCTTAAGTGTCCCACAATAAGATGGAGGGCTGGTTTGCAAATAACCATGCTTGCTTACGAAAAATTAGTTGCAAATCTAAATTCCTGATATTCTCCAGGATGGAGTAACACAGCCTTGCAGCCACCACTGTGAAAGCCTGCTCCCCCACCTGGCTTTCTTGCAACTAGGAACTACCACCTTACGCCATCCTGCTGATCTCAGAGGCCTCACTTGGACATACCAATTAACCCGTTCCGTGCTGGCAGCACTCCCTCCCCAGTGCTGCCGTCGGCCAATGGTGGACGCAGCCCCGCCCGTTTTGCGGAAGTGCCGCACTTCCGCAAAATTGCAGCCGCCGTTAAGGTGCTAAAGGTCATCCTGAGATAAAACAACCCCTGAGAATGGAAAGCTTTATGAGCCAGGCAAAACACTTTAACATATACCTGCTTCTTTATTGGCAACCAGTGAAGGGATCTTAATCCTTCCCTGACAGTGGAGAGTTTGGGTAATCCCAGGACCAAATGTGCAGCTGCGTTTTGAGTGATTTGGAGTTTGTTGAGTGAACACATGCTGGTATTTAGATAAAGAGCATTTAGGTCATCTAGGCAAGAAGTGATAAGCGCAATGACCACTGATACCCTAAGCTCTTTCGGGAGAAAAGGCAGTATTTTTGTTCAAAATCTTAATAATCCACAAACAGGAGCTCGTTGTTCGATTAATCTGGGTGTCAAAGGTCAAGATATTGTCAAAAATCGCACCCAGGTTATTGGCTGCAGCAAATGGAATGGGTAGAGTACCACACATTTCTGGCCACCAGTGGATGGTCCAAATAGAGCTATCATTCCGAACGTCGCAATCTCAGTTTTCTCCCTGTTCGTTTTGAGCCAGTTCTCCCTCATCCACCTGCTGATCTGCAACATACAAGCCCTAAACTTGTCAGTCACTTCTTCTCAGTCATCCGGAGATGGAAACAATGATCTGGGTGTCATACGCTTAGGATGACACCTAGAATCCAAAGGAGCGCACCAGTTTCGCCAGAGGGGTAACATACAAATTAAATAAGGTAGGGCTTATGGAGAACCCCTAAGGGACCCCTCAGGGGAGCTGAAAAGGTTCCACTCTAAAATCCCCACAGCTAATCATCTGCTTCCTAGCCCTCAGGAAGGACACTAGTAATTTAAGACCCACATCCTTTATCCCGGACTGCCACAGTCTTTGCACCAACAGAGATGGAATTATGGTGTCAAAGGCTGTGGACAGGTCCAGCAACACCAGGATAGCTGCACCTCCCTTGTTTGCTTGCCATGCGATTGGAATCAGCAGTTACTTAAAGTGCCAATTTGGTGCTGTGATTCCTCTAGAACCCATTTTGAGAAGGGTCCAGGAGTTCTTGATCTAAGAGATGCTGAGCTAATTCCTGGTTAATATTCTTCTCTAGGATCTTGACTGGAGCGAGCAACAAAGAGATCGGGCGACGACCTGATCCATTTATTGAAAGTCTCTGGCAATAAGCCTGAGCTGATGAGTTCCTTCTCATTACATTTTTCGAGGGCATCTGCAAACTAATCAGCCACAATTTTATACCAGTTTCTGCTGCTCTTGGCGGAACTCTGCATGCTTTCCACCACCCGTGACTTGTGTACCTTAAACAATATGAAACTGTGGTCTGACCAACTTAACGGCAAGCAGTCGCCTATCGTAAGGATTTCTTGATTCAAAAAAATCCCATCTAATGGGGGTCTGGCTTTGCGAATCAGGATATTAGCCCATTGACTCAAGCCAAAACTAAGCATGAGACCCGTGAAAACCCTGGTGCCCCAGTCACTCTCATCCTCCAAGCGCAAGTTAAAATCTCCTAGAATGGCGAGGTTATCACAAGAGATAAAGGGCTCCAGTACTTGGTGCCAATTTGACATAATTTGCTTTTAGGGACTAGGCAGACTGTAGGTCAACAGTCCTGCCAAAATCACTGCCTGCTTAGTTTTAATTTTGAAATGTCCCTCCTCGCAGCCATTAATAGCGGTCTATCATGCAGCTCCATACAGATAATGG
Organism: Lissotriton helveticus; assembly: GCF_964261635.1. Taxonomy (NCBI): domain Eukaryota; kingdom Metazoa; phylum Chordata; class Amphibia; order Caudata; family Salamandridae; genus Lissotriton; species Lissotriton helveticus. The sequence goes on from NC_136069.1 coordinate 1,137,923,065, forward strand.
CAAGGTCTCCCACCCTCCATGCTCTTATTTCCAGACTCACCACTACATATCTAGTGGTGAGGCAACAGCAAAGTCCAGGCCAGAGTCCTCCTTGGCCCAAGTCTCAGTGGTGAACAGACATTCTATGTGTGCAGTACCTATCATCTCACTAATATCCAAGCTGTGTTTTGTAAGGGAGAGGGAATTCTCTAATGCACAGCATAAAGGCTCCGCTGTCCTTGAAGTCCCTCCCCTGTGTGCTCTTCCCAGAGATTCCAGGAGGTATAACAGAAGTGCAATGCCATCGTCCCACCATCCCATGATCTAACATTTCCCCTACCAAACACTTCACCTTATACTCAACATTCAAAAGGGCCTGCTTCATGTAGCTAAACCTGTGCTGAACTTTAGTCAAACCAAACTGACAGCACCCCTGGACCCATTCGGGCGTGGACAGGCGCAGATGGGCTTGCTTTAGGCTTGCCTTCAGCTTGCTAGTGGTGCGTCTGTGCATCGCCGCATTTAAATCTTGGTGGCAGGCACATACTACGTGAGGGAGCATCAGCTACTAGCACACTTCCGCCTGCTTAATGTATCAACGAGGGACACTAAGATGGCCACAAATGGGCCAACACAGGCTCTAACAGGCCCTGATCTCAAACCCACAAGAAATTAATGTAGTAGGCACTGGGTATAAATCCTATCAATACCCTCATTTTTTAACAATACAAAAAACACACTTTAAAAAATACATTAAAAACTGTGATCACCTGCAAAGGCCAACACCACCACAATAGCCCAGTAGAGCGAACAGCGCTGAAAAATTAGCATGAACAGAACCATGTGGTACGAAAGAGTGTGTGAACATTTGAGAAAGTTCTGATGCCGCTCAAGTAGAAAATCTATTCAAGCTGCAGCAAATCTACTTGAGAAGCAGCCCTCAGACCGCGACCGCCCGTGTTAGAAAATGGCACCAGTGTGCACCATATCTTGCTTGTATTTCTGCAGGCTCATGGGAAATAATTCAGCCACATGCCGATTGGAGGAATTGATGATGATGTTGAAGAGCTCTTTGTTGTTGTGTACATGAGTGGAGACTCTGTCTTCAATCGCTTTTTTCCTCATTTTCTGATAAGTTGGTGGTGGGTGGTGGTGCCGGCTCTGAAGTTGTTGTTTGCTTCTGTGGATTTTGTGTTCCTCCAAGCCTTTTTGAAGCAGCCGCAAGTGCGTCTGTACTCTCGAAATTCTGTGGTAAACCATCTAGCTTTCTTGGTGTGGGTGTTGTTTTTCTTGAGGGGGGCTATGGTGTTGGCGCTGTCTAAGATCCATCTGTGCAGGGTGCGGGCTGCGTTGTTGGGGTCGTCATTTTCCACTATGGTTGGGGTGGAGTTGCTGAGTGATGAGGTAAGCTGGTCATCAATAATTCTGGTCCAGTTTCTTTGTTGGAGCAGGTGCTGGTGTCTGTGGATGGTGGGTGTTCTGAAGGTGAAGTGGACGCATCGATGGTCAGTCCATGGGAGATCGGTGGTGTGGCGGAAGGTGATAAGGTTTCCTGTTGTGAAGAGGGGGTCGAGGGTGTGTCCTGCTGAGTTTGTGGGTTCCGTTGGCGGAGTCCAATGTTGTGGAGGTTGTCCAGGAGGGATGTGATGCTGGGGTCCAGTTGGTTCTCAAGGTGGAAGGTGAGGTCTCCTAGTAACGTGTAGTGGGTGGACGTGATGGCATGCGGGGAGATAATGTCCGTGATGGAGTTAGCGAAAAGTCCATGGGGTCCAGGGGGTCGGTAGATGAGTGTTCCTTGGAGGGTGGAGGTGGGGCTGGCCAGTATCTTGAAGTGAAGGTGTTCCATCAGGTCGGTGGGCTTGTCGGGGAGTATGCTCAGGTGGACGGTGGATTTGTGGACGATGGCGTTTCTTCCTCCTGGGCGGGTGGGGCCGTCTTTCCTGGAGAGCTTGTATCCTTGGAGAATGGTGATGGCGATGTCAGGTCCAGAGCTGGTGTTGGTCCAGTTTTCGATGAAGAATGCTACGTCCGGGGTGGTGCTGTCGAGGAAGTCCCAGATTTTGGTGGCGTGTTTGTGGGGGGATCGGACGTTGAGGAGGATGCATTGCAGGGTCTTCGGTTTGGTTGTGTTCTTGCGGGCGAATTGTGCTGGGTCCGCGGTCTTGGCAATGCTGCAGATGTGCCGGTAGCGGTGACAGCTAAAGGGTCCGTGGGTGTTGGCCGGTGATGCTAGCTTGCATTTGTTGTTGCCGCCTGTGTTGAGTGCCTGAAGTGCCGTTGGGTCGTAGCGTTGGCGGTGCAGAGATCCAGGGTTCCTGGTGCTGGTCGCGGCAGGCTTGCCTTTGGCGCACCCGTTGCGCGCGTCCACTGCGCAGCCGCCATTAAGGGGTCGCGGAGGGCTGGACAGCTGGGAGGCGAGGAGGGGAGCTGGATTGGGCCAGTCACGCTGGTCGTGCTGGGGGGGAGTGGCCACAGGGGCAGCAGCCCCTGGGAAAAAACGGGCAGCAAAAGGCACAGGAAAGAGTCAAAAAAGAGGGGAAAGTGCAAATAATGCACCAAAAGTGCACGCATAGGAAAGACACAGAGGACACAGAGGAGAGTGAAAGGGGGAGATTGAGATGAGGGTGAAAAACAAATGAAAAACAGAGGAGAGACATAGAAGGAAACTGAAGGGGGAGCCTGAAATAATGGGGAAAAAGAGTGAAAAGGGAGGAGAGACACAGAAGGAAAGTGAAAGGGGGATAGAAATGAGGGACAAAATGAGTGAAAAAGTGGAGCGAGAGAAAGGAGACAGAGGTCCACTGAACCACCAGGGATGAGGCGCAGGTAAAACCTGCGGGTGAAGGAGGGCCAAGAACACTCAAGTGTGCAGGGGCTTGGGGTAAGGCTTCACTTAATGGCGGAGCTGCGAGGGAGGGAGAGCAATTTCGCTGACAGTGAATCAGTTGTCTTGCTTGCCTGTCCCCTGCAGCGGCTGCAATTAAATAGGGATCGGGGAGGGCTGGACAGCTGGGAGGCGGGAGCGGGTAGGCGAGCTGGATTGGGACGGTCAGGCTGGTCCTGCTGGGGGGAGGGGACGCAAAGGCAATAGCGGCAGGGAAAATACAGGCGAAAAAAGGCAAAGGAAAAAGTCAAAAAGAGAGGGGAAAGTGCAAATAAGGCAGCAAAAGTGCACGCAGAGTGGAAGAAAGACACAGAGGACACAGAGGAGAGTGAAAGGGGGAGATTGAGAAGAGGGTGAAAAACGACTGAAAAATGGAGGAAAGACACAGAAGGAGAGTGAAGGGGGAGCATAAAATGAGAAGAAAAACAAGTTAAAAAGGAGGAGAGACACAGAAGGTGAGAGAAAGGGAGCGATAGAAATGAGGGAAAAAACAAGTGAAAAAGGAGAGAAAAAGCGGAGCGAGAGAAAGGAGACAGAGGTCCACTGGACCACCAGGGATGAGGCGCATGTAAAACCTGCTGGTGGAGGAAGGCTTCGAACACCAATACTTAAGTGTGCAGGGGCTTGGGGGAAGGCCTCACTTAATGGTGGAGCTGCGAGGGAGGGAGAGCAATTTCACTGACAATGAGTCAGTGGTCTTGCTCCACTGACTCAGTAAAAGATCATTAACAAAATAACACCAAAACAACAAGAATCAAATAAGAGAAACCTTAAAAATGATTTTTTAAAGTTTGAAGTAGAAATATCTCCAGAAATCACAGAACATCTTTAAGAAATTAGGTCATTGGTTGAGAGTGGTGGAAGCCCAATTTAGGCAACAACCACAATCCTTGTCAGGATGAACCACAAAAAGTCACTAAATTAAGATGTGCCTAACCCCGTGTTAGCTTGGTGCACAGAAGTCAGGCTCAACTTAGAGGCAATGTGTAAAATATTTATGCAGCACACAAAAAGTAATAAAGTGAAAATCAACACAAGAAAAATCCCAAACCCATTTTGAAAAATAGAGTAACTTCTGTCCACACCTAAGTCCCCTTTGTGTCCCTGTCTGGAAGCATTACACAAACAACCTCGGCAGTGCCACTCACAGTCATGTGACTCAGAACACTGGCAGAATGCACATAGTTAGGACAAGAAAATGCCAACTTTCTAAAGGTAAACACAAGGAGATGATGGACGGAGCACTGAAACTTCAGACGCTCATCCCAAGTCACAGATCTGGGTTGAATCCATCATCGTTTTTTACCTCACTTCTCCACCCCAGTTAGGACCCAGTCATATGCAAATCAGTCTTGACCTCATTCCTTCTGGGAACAGTCCAGACGGAACTGCCAAGCCAGGTCTTCCCTGAACCGGAAACAAGCTTCCTGGGACTGGTTTTCGGGTGTCACCCCTCATCAGCCAGGCTAGCTTGAATCCAGTGGCAAAGTGAGCAAGGGACCTTCATCTGGGCATACCCTGCCAGGTTAGAGCAAAGAAATGCCCTGAAACCAGCCCCAGGATGCTTGTTTCAGGTCCAGGGAGGACATGGCCTAGCAGTTCAGGCTGGACTCCTCCCATGGGGAACAGGGTCAAGCCTGATTTGCATATGGCTGGGTCTAAACTGGAATGGCATGGGGAGAAAAACAACATTGGATTTAGGCCCAGAACTGTGTACTGGGGGGAATGTTTGAAATTGATCAGCATTCAGTCCAGCAAATGCTCTTTTTGCATTTGTCACCTTGAGTGGGACAGGTATGCCCAGACGTGGGTCCCGTGCTCTCTATGCCACTGGAGTCTAGCTAGCCTGGCTGATGAGGGGTGATGCACAGACACTGGTCCCAGGATGCTTGTTTCCGGACAGGGAGGACCTGGCCTGGCAGTTGGGCTTGACTGTTCCCATGGGGAACAGGGTCAAGACTGATTTGCATATGGCTGGGTCTAAACTGGAATGACATGGGGAGCAAAACAACATTGGATTTAGGCCCAGAACTGTGTACTGGGGTGAATGTTTGAAATTGATCAGCATTCAGTCCAGCAAATGCTCTTTTTGCATTTGTCACCTTGAGTGGGACAGGTATGCCCAGACGTGGGTCCCGTGCTCTCTATGTCACTGGAGTCTAGCTAGCCTGGCTGATGAGGGGTGATCCACAGACACTGGTCCCAGGATGCTTGTTTCCGGACAGGGAGGACCTGGCCTGGCAGTTGGGCTGGACTGTTCCCATGGGGAACAGGGTCAAGACTGATTTGCATATGGCTGGGTCTAAACTGGAAGGGCATGGGGAGCAAAAATAATGATGGATTTAGACCCAGATCTCTGTACTGGGGTAAATGTTTGACATTAATTGCCATTCTGTCCAGCAAATGCTCTTTTTGCATATGTCACTTTCAGTGGGACGGGTATGCCCAGACATGGGTCCCGTGCTCTCTATGCCACTGGAGTCAAGCTAGCCTGGCTGATGAGGGGTGATATCTTGAAACTGGTCCCAGAATGCTTGTTTCCGGTCCTGGGAGGACCTGGACAAGCAGTTCGGGCTGGACTGTTCCCATGGGGAACAGGGTCAATACTGATTTGTGAATGGCTGGGTCTAAACTGGAATGGCATTGGGAGCAATAAAATGACGGATTTAGGCCCAGATCTCTGTATTGGGGTGAATATTTGACATGGATCAGCATTCTGTCCATCAATTGTTCTTTTTGCATTTGTCACCCCGAGTGGGACGGGTATGCCCAGATGTGCTTTCTATGCCACTGGAGTCAAGCTAGCCTGGCTGATGAGGGGTGATGCCCTGAAACTGGTCCCAGGATGCTTATTTCCAGTACAGGGAGGACCTGGTTTGGCAGTTTGGGCTAGGGTCAAGACTTATTTGCGTACGGCTGGATCTAAACTGGAATGGCATGTGGAGCAAAAAATCAATGGATTTAGGCCCAGATCTCTGTACTGGGGTGAATGTTTGACATTAATCAGCATTCTGTCCATCGGTTGTTCTTTTTGCATCTGTCACCACGAGTGTGACGGGCACGCCCAGACTTGGGTACCGTGCTCTCCATGCCACAGGAGTCAAGCTAGCCTGACTGATATGGGGTGAAATCCCGAAACCAGTCCCAGGATGCTTGTTTCTGGTCCAGGGAGGGCCTGGCAGTTCAGGCTGGACTGTACCCATTGGGGAACAGGGTTAAGACTTATTTGTGTATGGCTGTCTCTAAATTGGAATGGCATGGGGAGTAAAAAAAATGATAGATTTAGACCCAGATCTCTGTATTGGGCTGAACGTTTGACATTGATCAGCATTCTGTTCATCAGTTGTTCTTTTTGCATTTGTCACCCAGAGTGAAACGGGTATGCCCAGACATGGGTCCTGTGCTCTCCATGTCAAGCTAGTCTGGCTCATGTGGGGTGATGCCCCGAAACTGGTCCCAGGATGTTTCGGTCCAGGTAGGACCCGGCCTGGCAGTTCAGGCTGGACTGTTCCATGGGGAACAAGGTTAAGACTGATTTGCATATGGCTTGGTCTAACATCGGGTGCAAAATAACAATGGATTTAATCCCAGATCTCTATACAGTGCACCCTGGCCTATGAGCCATTAGGTCCTACCTTATATTTATTAAAGCTGAAGGTTTAGGAATGGCAAACAGTTTATTTTGCCTGGTGGAAATGACAGTTTAAAACTGCACTGTAGACTGCAGTGGCCTTAGACATATTGTAAAAGGCTACTTTGGTGGGTGGCACAATGAGTGCTACAGGCCCACTAATAGCATTTCATTTACAGGCCCTGGGCACATGTAGGACAAATTACTAGGGACTTACAAGTAAATTAAATATGCCAATAAAATATACCCCAATTTCACCATGTTTGCATGAGAGAGCACACGTACTTAAGCACTGGTTAGCAGTGGCAAAGTCCACAGAGTCCTAAAGCCAACAAAAATGTATTCAGCAAAACACATGGGGTGAAAGCAAAAGGTTTGGGGAATATCACACCAAAGATGTTAGGTCTAACAGTGCAAATGATAATCTAGAGGAGCAGTAGACCAGGACCTTGGTGCGATTGGAACCTGCCATGATATAACCCTGATTGGATACAATCGGTGGATTGGTCCAGATGAAAAAGTATAGAAGTAAAAAAGTTCAAATTTTTTCCACATTTCCACTTCAGAAACAGACTTTATCACTTTCTTCAAGAAAAGCTTTGAAATGTCTTCCAAGTCTCATCACAGAAAAGGACTTTGTCATTGTTTGATAAGAAGAATCAAGAATCCTCCATGAGCATACTGCTACTGAAATAGTAGCCTCCGTTATCTAACTGTAGGCAGGATACTTGAAGCAGGTTGGTCATGCTTGAGCTTTGTTGTTTTCAATCTGAGCATTTTCTATGTCTCAATTCAGAATTTGACTTCGTTTTTTTTTTGGGGGGGGGGTTGGAAGGGCAGAGAGCCTTGACTGGGATGAAGCAGAAAATCAATCCAATGCCATAGAACTGCTGCATTCCAGAAGCTCCAAAGCTGTGGAGAAAAAGTTTTTTAACTTTCCTGTGGTGCACATCAACCACAGGAGTACACGTCTACAGCCCCCTGGACTTCAGAGGAAGGCCCTTTGAGGCTCTCATTGTGTCAGGCAGATGCCAAAGCAATGTTCAGTCCAAGTCTAGTTGCCACTAGTCAGCTGCTCACTTTAAGGAAAAGGCATATTGCTGTTTTTTATGTCTCGGTAGTAACCCTGGGTGGAGTTTGCGGAGTTGCACTATGCGGTACTCCGCGAAGTGCAAAAAAACTGCTGCACTACGCAGAGCTTTGCAAGTGGCGGAGTACGATAGAAAAATGCCGTTCACGGTGATTGCACAATGCTGGATGCTTGTCCACACTGTGCAATCATCTCAAACGGCACCATGCACAGTGCAAGATGTCCTTGCTTTCCTTTTCTGATGCTCGAGTAGATTTTTACTCGAGCGACAGCTTTGCGAATGTTAACAGGCTGTTTCTCAACGCGAGCTGTCATGAGCATACGAGACCACTCGCAATGAGAAACCTGACCCCCCGCACGTTGAGAAAGCTTGCTGGGAGGTTGATTTTCCATGCTCGCTCTCGCCATCTTGATGTTGGCAATTGCAAACGAGGAAAAATCTCACTGGGAGGTTGATTCTCCTCACTCGAAGTCGCAAACTTGACGTTGATGAACGCGAGCGTGGTAAAAAACTCCACAAGCTCCGTGTAACGCGGAGCACAAAAGCTCCGCGAGCGGAGCGGAGCTCACCACCCAGGGTTACTCTGTAGCCACACAGGAGGAGGAGCCATTCTGGCCTTCTCTCAGGTCATAGACGGCAGGACCATTCCTCTACTGTATTGAGAAATTGTTCTGAGGATGAATACTGGGGATGCCTTATTTATGCCTGACAGCAGCTAGTAATGTGGGGGTGACTCCGTGTAGTCACTAACCAATGGGGCAAAAGTTCCTGGGGCAACCCTCCAAACATTTTCAGTAGTTCCGGTTAGTCTTACAGCAAACAATCCAACAGCGCGCCTCAGTCTCCAGATGTAGGCATGGAAGCTCTTTGCCCATTGTGAATAGCCTGTGTAACCACCCATAGGTGGGGGCAGGCTAATGAGCAGTCCTCTCCTCAGATCACTCAAAACCAGCTCTGGGGGTAGCTTTTGTGCAACCAACTGCTTCGGACAGCATAAAGGTAGCTTTGTAAAACTTACATTTCCCACAAATGTAAAAAAAAAAAAAGACTTTACAATTAGATTGGAATTTTTATTAGAACATTGGAATGTGGAGCACTCCCTTGCAGACAATGGAGTGCTCTGTGCTTCTACGGGCCGGTAAAGGTCCGCAGAGCAACATTCCAATGTTGTTTAAACAAAGGCCTCTAGGAGCCATAGGGGATTTCAATCCCCTCGGGTTCCGAGAGGCCTTTGTTTAATTTTTTAGAACATTCTGCCCTCTAGTGGCAGAATGTTCTAATAGCCTTATAGCCCTTTGTAGCTGGGCTATACCAGCTATTAAAGTCCCGCTCCCTTGTTAAAGGCGCCGGAGCAGGCCTTTAATAGCCGGTATAACCCGCTACGGCGGGCTATAAGGCTATATTAAATTAAAAAATAAGTCTTTGAATGGAGTCTGTAGCTGGTACAGGTCAAAGGTTATGGATTAACTTTATAATTGATACTTTGAGTTTTCCTATGTGTCAATTACAGCCTGACAGTTACAATTTCGCTTTGACCTAGTCTCTGGGGGAAACATGTAATTTCTAATGTCACTCATATGCTAATCCTAAATATTATGCAGCCTACCTTGTGGGGCACAAGCTGTGCTTAGGTGGGGTCCTGTTTAATATATAAAATCAGGTTTTCCTACTTGCCAAAAGAGTGATTTTGAAAGGTCTGTGCATCAGGATTCAAGCTGCTGTTTTATGCTACACAGTGCAGGCCTGAAGTCATGTTTTTATTGCCACTTAAGTGGATGGCACAATAGGTGCTGCAGTCCACAAGTGGCATTTAACTTTCCATGTCAGGGACTTTTTTCTTTTTTCTTTACCATATGCAATGGCCTTCTTGGAAGGTTAATTACGCCATTCAGGTTTAAGTCAATTTCTTCATGTTTAAAGAGGCATTGCAGGCACTTTACTTCTGTTTAGCAGGGGTAAAGTGCACAGTACTAAGGTGTCTATTACGATGTTGGGCGGATCGCCACCGCCCGCATGGTGGTGGCGATCCACCCGAGAGCATCCCTCGCCCGCCTCCCATTTCCCCCACCATATTATGATGGCGGGGGGGACCACGGCTGACGGAAAGACCGGGTGGAAAAGGGTTGAATATGGTGGCCGTGTCTGCTAGACACCTCCATCCATATTATGATGGCAGCGGGAATCAGCCTTTCCGTGGTGGCATTGCCACCACAGAAAGGCATGTGGTTTACTCAGTTGGTGGCCCGTTGCAGGCCCCCAACTGAGTGGTGCGTGCATCCTAATTACCCATGCGGGACCGCCGCTCCCTTAGTGGGCGATCCCATTACCCGGGGCAATGGCGGGTCATAATAGACCCCTAAGTCTCCCAAAAATAGGATCCAGAAAAAGGCAAATGATCTGGTGCGACCACGTAGAAAAGACAGATTTCCTCCAGCTCCCATCCACCTTAAGAAAATATTTTTATGAACAGTGATGATGGATTTCACAATTTCCTTTAAAAAATGACTAGATAGAAATACTTTTAAATGACGATACCCCTGCATACATGTCATTGGTTTTCCTTTGTGTTGGTTGTGCCTTTCGTTAGGACTCCATTGATATACTCAAACAAAGTCGCCACCATTTAGTCCTCCTTCCTAGAGGCAGCTAGAAATGTTTACTACTGAGACACTTAGTTTTAGCCTTCTGATGAGGCTCCAGTTGAAGCCTATTGATGACGCTGAGCTCAAGGGTTGCATATCTTCTATCATGTTGGTTCTCTTTTTGACCCAACCACCCCTAAGATCTTGGAACGGGGTACTATGGAACTTCTTCCTGTATTCAAGGTATTGCTTAACAGTTCCTTCGAGGTAGCACAGACACCTCTTAACTGGAAACATACCTGTGTTGTTTCTCTGCTGAAAGGCCCTCTCTTGATTCTGCTAAGCCAATGAATTATAGGCCAATCTCCCTCCTTCCCTTCTTTTCTAAAATAGCTGAAAATTATATCAACCCGCAAGTGTCAATTTCATTGAGTAAAGGGATTTTCTACATAGTGCACAATCTGGTTTCTTCCCTCGTTACAGCACTGATTCAGCCCTTTTGTTAGCCTCAGAGTCCATGCCCTAGGCAATGTACAATGGGGACACTGCAGCTTTACTGCCACTGGACCTAAGTGCGGCTTTTGACACTGTGTCCCATGGCTGTCTTGTAGAGCAGATATGGAAATATGGTGTCGGCCATAAAGCCCTAAAGTGTTTGCATCTCTCCTGGAAAACCGCACTTTCCAGGTCATCCAAACGCCTTTCTGCTCCAAGGTGGTTCCTTTGCATCAGGGAGGTCCACGGGGCTCCTCGCTGAGCCCTACTGTTTTTAATTTGTACATCCACCCCTTGTCAGACATCAGAGTGAGACATAGCTTTGAAATAATATCCTACGCCGATGACACTCAGTTGATCATCACCTTGTCCAATAACTAAGCTGCTGCTGGCCCGGCTTTGAGGACCAGCTTGCTTGTCTGAGGTATCCTACTGGATGGACCTTAACTACCCGAAGTTAAACATAGGTTAGATGGAGGTCCTGATCCTTGGCAAGCAGCACTCAATATGGTACTCATTCAGGTTGCCAGAATCCCTGGGTCCCTTTCCTCAGCGGAACCCCAAGGTTAAAAACTTGGGTGTTTGTTTTGACAATAAACTCACTTTTGAGAGACAAATCACAGCCTTAGCAGGCAAGTGTTGTGCCATTATTAGATCTCTTTAACATTTTATCCATCTTCTACCATTCTCGGCCCAGAATACTGTGCTCTTGACTATTGTAATGTCTAATACCTGGGAGCCTCTCAGGCTAGGATCAAGAGAATCCAGCTAGTACAGAATTTGGCGGCACGCCTGCAGGTTAAACTCCCCAAGCGTGTATCTAGGAGTAGGGCACTTCAGAAACTACACTGGCTCCCGGTAGAAAAGAGATGTTCTTTGAAAGCCCTTTGCTACTGTTATCAGATCCATAGAAAGACTGGGCCAACGTATCTACACTCTCTTTCCGCTCCATACTCTCCTAGAAGGTGCCTCGGCTCCTCTGAGGTACAAAAGGGGGTGGTGATGGACGGAGCATTTGAACCAATCAAACACTCACACCCAGTCAAAAGATCTGGGTTTGATCCATCACCGTTCTTTAGCCCACTCTGCCACCCCAGTTCAGACATGGCTAAATGCATGTACTTTGCATGGCTTTTGTACCACTCAGCTCCTCTGAGGCACTACTTTTGCAAGTGCCCAGAATCAAGAATGCTTGCACTGGCGGAAGACCTCTTTGCTATCTTGCTTTTAAATTCTGGAATTCCCTTCTGCTGCGGCTGAGGTAATCCCCATCGGAGCCTCAATTTTGCAAACACCTCAAAACTTGGCTTTTTTAGACCCCCCTCTCCAGTTTGTCTTCTCAGCTTGTTTCCGACTGCTCATCACTGGGACACCTCTCACAGGAGTAGCTATGCGCTTTATAAAACATGCAATATTATTATTAATATTATCATTATTACTACTAAGACTGGACACAACTGGAGATATTTTGAAAAAAATGTTTACAACTTTAAAAGTAGCAGCAATTAAACATACAGGGGCTTATTCATGAGAGCCCTGTATTACTTTTGCTGCATGCAGTGGTACATGCATAACGTAGCGCTTTCATAAATATTTATGAAGCCAATGAAAGCCACCCTGGTGGCTTTGAGTGGGTTCATAAATCAAAAGTAAGGCGTTCCTGCGCAAATCGCTGCATCGCCTTACTCTGTGCCAAGAAGGCGGTCCATGGGAGTTGCAATGGGTTTTCCTATGCAACACCCATGGAATTTGATATTGCCCCAGATTTATAAAAACATTGTAAACCTGGGGAAGCGTCAAAACTGTACGCCTTCCAAGGTGAGGCGTAATGAGAAGAAATGTGTTCATTTCTCCTCATGTTTTCCTCTTTCCATGGGTGCTGCATTTTGAAGCACACATAGAAAGAGGAAAACGCCTCGTAGGATTGTTTTAGTGCAGGAAGGTCCCCCTTCCTACTCAAAACAATCCAGCCTGCAAGTGAGGCACCCTTGCATCATGGTGCAAGGGTGTCTGCGTTAGCACTAGGCTGCCAACAATGCGCCACCACAGGCAGAAAGGATGGGAATGCATTATATTGCTTAAATACGGTGCATCCCTGTCCTCTCACTGAGGCGTAGGGCAGCGCAGTAAGGTGCCTTGCTGCGCTGTCCTACGCCCAATTGTCATAAAGAGTGTCACATTGTGAAAGCCAGTAAGTGCGCGGCAATGTCGTGATGTGCATCACGAGCGGCTGATCAAAACCATCCTACTTAAAGAACTAAGGGGCATATTATCAAGCAGGGCGTTAAAATTATCGCCGTTTTAGCAGCAGAAAACTGCCGCTAAAGCGGCCTTAATGGGCTTGATAATATGCCCTGGAGAATTCCAATAGAAGCCCATGTTCACACCAGAACATGGGTTTCTATTGGAATCCACAAGGCCATATTATCAAGCCCATTATCGACGCTTTAGTGGCAGTTTTCTGCCGCTAAAACTGCGATAATTTTTAACTCCCTGCTTGATAATATACCCCTAAAGCTGTGCAACATTTTTTCGCATTAATCGTAATTTTCTGCCGCCAACTTATATCTATCGCGCATCTATTCGATTTATTTAATTTACCATATCTTTAGTTTTGACTAGTTTATTCTTTCAGCTGCAATGTGATAGATCTATTTTACAGTGGCGTGTCTCCATATTTTCTTAATCGATCCACGATCGTCCTCTAGTGGTAAAGTTAGGAAGCGCGTTCATTTTACATTGCAAGAAAACACAAGATTATCAGAGAGGATCATAATCATGATGTTATAAAACGTTTTATACCCAAGTGCAGTATACACGTGTCAGCATACAGTCAGTACCATTTTTGAATTTTTCTTACAAAGGGAAAAGTTTTACTGTGGACAGTCAATAAACATAGCATAACTGACCTCACCCAATAAGCAATTGAATTCAGGACCGTGGTGAAACATTGGATCCGATGCATAAAGCTTACAGGTTAAGCATGCAAATTAGTGAATGAATCTCCAGATAAAAATGCAGAAAGGTAAAAAGTATGCACTCGTTTGTAACTGACAGATGGGGCCCTAAGTCACAAGAATGTTGCTGCGATTTAGTCTTGTTGTACTGTTTTCCTAATCCTGAATTCTGGAAATAGGTTTGGTGAATCCAGGAACACTCCTAGTTTATTCCTGGAATTTATGAATGAAGAAGAATTTTTCCAAGAGTAAATAAAGTATTCTCATAGCAAAACCTTTGTGAACTGGTCCCATTGATAGGCAGTGGATTTGGTAATGAAGGTGGGAATACAGGGGCATATTATCAAGCACGGTGTTAACATTATCGCCGCTTTAGCGGCAGAAAACTGTTGCTAAAGCGGCGATAATGGGCTTGATAATACGCCGTAGAGAATGCCCATAGAAGCCCATGTTCGCACCAGAACATGGGCTTCTATTGGAATTCACAAGGGCGTATTATCAAGTCCATTATTGACACTTTAGCGGCAGTTTTCTGCCACCTTAAGCGGCCATAATGTTAACGCTGTTTCTTGATAATATGCCCCACATTTCGGTGACTGCAGATACATTTGCACAAACATTCATTCCAAGTAGTAGGATCAGTGCAGAGACACTGTTGCACGCTCCTTGGCTCACAATTAGTGACATCCAAGCCCCCAACACTTTCAGATTCCACTAATCATTGCATACTCACATGTTCTCGAACTGACATATCACACTTCAAACATTCTATCAGCACACCACGTGCATCAAATAGGCAAGGATAATACCACATACCTTCTACCACTAATTGACACACAATAGCACAACAGTACAAACAATAATCATAAAAAGGACAACACTACAGTGGGTATTTCTTGCTGTATGTTAACAGAGAGACCATAGAAATCGAGGGAACACAGAGTTAAAACTTTGTGTGCATGCTAAAACCTTTGCAAACCATATTACACACACACATCTGCACCTTTAAACTTGTGCATCAATTACCTAGACTTGACAAAGTTTTGCAAACTGTGTTGAAAAATCCACCACCATTTTCAGAGGAAGGGTGTAGATAGCGCAGACTGTTACCAGATAAAACAAAAAATGTTTTTTTGGTTTTTTTTTAAAAAGGACACTTGTAAAATTGCCCATTTTGAATACAAAGTGCACATACCAATTTTCTACATCTTGGAGATTTCACAAACACAATGTTATAGAACAAACGTACAGAAAAGGAAACCTATGCTACTCAAAGTGTTCCTTGCATTCGCATGAATATTTTTTGTGAATAGCTGAGACATTTGTAATTTTTCGCAAAGCATAGCTGCATGCGTAAGCATCCAGATATTTCCATCTCTTTTGTAAATGGGGAGCTTAATGCATACACTCTGGCCACCACTAACACAGATTTAGGGGCATATTTATCAATATTTCATGCAACGCAGCTGCTGCGCTGTGCTGCATGAAAGGGAGAGGGCAAAAATGTTTTATATTTAACACTATATGGCACATTCCTGCTGTCTCTCTTCTCTGGTGCACTTTTGGCTACCTAGCACCATTGCATGAACCCTTGCATCATGGTGCACGGGTGCCTCTGTTGCAGGCAGGATTTTCTTTGTGCAGAAAGGGACACCTCCCTGCACAAAAACAATCCTCTGCTGCTTTTTACTCTTTCTACATGTGCTGCAGAATACAGCACATGTATTTAGAGGAAACAAGCAACTAGAAGAAATAAAGATATTTCTCCTTGTTACGCCTCTCCATGGAAGCATAGCATTTTGTTGCATTCCCAGGTCTCACACTCATGGTAAACTGGGAATGAGTCATTATTCACAGGTGGATGTGTGGGAACATCTGTGCTCCTCCCATTAACTGCCTCCCTGGGACTGAGTAACACAAGGCAGTAACTTGCGCTACCTTGCATTAATTCAGGTTTAACAAGCACACTGGACCTCACAAGGTGGCCTTGCGTGACTTGGTAAATCTGATTTTTGTATTGTGTTTCACTTGGTTTGCCTTGTGTGATGCAAGGGCAACACAACGCTTTGATAAGTCTGGCCCTTGGTCTTTACACAGACTTTAACCAATCACTGAGAGAAACAGATAATTCTCTAGCTCTGGCTGGGCCATTGGCTCCTGTAAATATAACATATTCAAGGAAGTGTAAAATAACTCAGGACATTATATGGCACATTATAGAAGGAAAACGCAACTGTAGTCGAGAGCTTCAAAAAAGTGAAACAAAAGCTAAAAATAGGCAGAATATCCAAATCAAAGTCTAAAATACCAGAGAGATAGGTCATCATTTTAAAGTTATTGACACCTATTGGATTTGAAAAGCAACATTTTCATTAATTTGGCATGGGCTCAAGGTGTGCTAAGGGTCTGTTTGAAATTTATCAAGATGAACCTGGCTAATATGTTCTTTCCTGATTTTTTATTAGATTTTGTTTTTGATCTCTACCTCCCTTACTGTGTCTGTTTAAAAATGTAAATATGGGGAAAATGGAAGAAGTAATAAAGTGATACAAAGTTAATTAAATGCTTGCAATTTGGATTTTATTTTTAAATGATACTGATACAAAATTAATTGTATTAGGTAATCACCTAATGTTTTGTATATTTTCTCTTAGACAGTAAAGAGTTTGATGCATTTGTATCATATGCAAAAACAAATTCATATTCAATTGAACATTCAATGAGTGAAAACTACACTGAGGAAGAGTTTGCAGTAAAGCTACTTCCTGAAATTTTGGAAGACAAGTATGGTTACAAGCTGTGCCTTCTGGAAAGAGACATCATACCAGGAGGAGGTACTTTTTTATTATGAACTACATTTATAATGTGTACTATGTTTCAAATTAATAGAACCTTTAACGATATACCATGTTGGCTTGGTAGGCTGTAAAAATGATTTCTCTCTTTAAAGAGAAAAATCTATGGACTGTGCAACGAATAACTGAGTGGGCTGTTCCAACACACTATCAGAGACCAAAGTCAAGAGACCCTTAGTAGCTGTGAAATGTATGGGCTTGGGTGAAGTTAGTATATTTTAATATTAACCCCTTCGATGCTGATGACGGCCCCCAGCCGTCATGCATCACGGGGCTCGTGTGCTGATGACGGCTGGGGGCCGTCATAAACCCGCCCACTCGCGATTCTGCCGCACAGGCGCAGAATCGCGGCCGCGCCCAAGGGGTTAAAACACAGATTTATAGTTGTGAGACACATTTTAAAATCCAATTAAATTCCTTAGTCACTAAAGTGATATGTACAATGTGCGGGGGCAAATGCACTACAGATTATTGTGCTCTTGGCCCACAGATAAATATGGTAAAAGACAGTTCCATATGAGGGTATTTTACTACTATAGTTTGTGCAACGTTGCACAGACATAATGTTTGGCATGCTAAAGCAGGCCTTCATCCAAGTAGAGAAGAGTTTGACCCCATGAAGGCTGCCTTCAAGGATACAATACAGTTGATGTTTAATAGGAGATCATAAGGTGTGATCATAAATTATAAGAAGATCCACCCATGAGTTGACCCTACAAATGTGGTGCAAACTAAACAGGTGTAATCATTAATCCCAGTGCACTGCATTAATTGTATAGCACCAGCATAAACTGAGGCACCTATAAGAGCCATGCAGAGTTCACAAAGTCACTGCATCCTTTGTGAATATGGAATAATATACATTTAGGGTGCAATACTCACCAAACCAGATTCTATTACATCAAGTGTTCAAATATCTACACTACAAACTTGTGGGGGGGCACCTCGGCTGGACACCAATACCTTCCTTTCATTTTTGGAAACCCGGGTTTGACCATCAGTTGTTTTATTCAAAAGGTGATTCATATAAAGTTAGTACCCTATAAATCATATTGTCTTGTGTAAAATACAATCAAATATGTGGTCATTATCAACTCCTGTACCCTCAGACAGGGTCTGCTATATCATACAACGTTGTCTCTCACTACATTCTATGGGTCATATATGAGAAAATGAGGCAAGAGCATGGTGCAAGAACTGGGGGTGCCTCAAAGCTCTTTGCGTGGGACAACTTGTCGGATATCGAGCCCTCATCCTTCAATGTCTTTCCCTCTGCATCTCTGAGTTCTGAGTCTTTTTCAAGAGGCCACTTGTGTCCTGTGGAGACAATTTAGTGAATTCATTGTTACTTTGTTACAGAATAGCATTTGAGTCATCAAGTTATTGTTATGCACCAAAAGTAATGGGTTCCCTTGAATATAATTTGTGCCTCTTTAAAAAATCCTCTTCAAATTGCACCCTAATGACCAAATACTTTTGTTAGATGCCTTTCTAATTAGGAGTTACCATTTTACCACTTCCAACTCAGAACATATTAAATATTAACAAACTTCTCTGGTCAGTATAGGCATTACTTTCAGCACTACTGATATTAATGTTGTATTGAAACAGTGAGTACATTTTGCCTCTTTCTATTTCTGAACTGTGCTGTCTGCAAGGACAATAAAGAACAACATGAAATGTCCCCAGTCCATTCTGAGTGAAATGAACCTATTTTGTAAGTGTTGTTCCCTATCTCAATAGTGGACTGCAGAGATTGTGCCAAACTCCTGCTCAGAAACAATAGATTCTTTGTTGCCTTATATGTATTATCGAATGTGTGGCAACCACTGGGCAAAGAACTCTGGCAGTAAATTGCAACCTGAGTGATGTCATATCATGTTTATGTATTTAGAATGTATTTCCATAGTGCAAACTAAGCCAAAAGGCAGTGAAGCCCTGAACATTGTCAAAGGCAAGCTTAAAGTTGGCGCGTAATAGGACAGGAAGCAGAGTTGTAAGCACTTAATCCATTGTGATGTAGTGTTCTTTAAATTGGTTAGTCTTTACCTCTTTCCTAAATTGGAGCAACATTGAGGCTGTCCGGATAGATATGGCCTGTTAATCCACAAGGTGGGTGCAGAGATGAAAAAGGCCTGTTGTCTTAGGTTTTCTTTTTTACACTTCTTAGTCTGCAGTTTGATGGTGTCCTGGCTATGGGTGTGCAGAGAACCCACAGTGATAGTGAACTTGTTGCCAAGATAAGCAGGGGTGCAGGTTGTCCTGGCTTCACAGTGTGGGCCAGCAAGGGGACTTTGATGCCATGCACTGTGATGTGTATGATGCCCTTAAGGAGTCGCAGTGTGGAGTCTGGGAGGCCATTGAGCATGGCCTTACCACCACCTGGATGCAAGAGTACAAGGACTTGAATAGCAGTTCTGAAGATGCTTTCACTTTCTTTACAAGAGAGAGTTGGTGCCAAGCTGTCTTTGGTTTTTTTGCAATGTGCTCCTTGAGGGAGAGGTTGGTATCTAAGTAAATGCAAATGGTTTGGCAATCAGTGGTGCTTGAGGTTCAGAAACTGTTAAGGCTCATGTTATTGAGCCAGGTTTGTATGGTCATTTGTTTGTTGTACTTGGCAAATAATTCGGCTTGTTTGGATTGAGCTTCAGGTAGGCACTGGACATCAACTTCTAGATGATGTGCAAGTGATGTTTGGGGTGTTGGATGGGTGAAGCAGAAGAAACTTTCAAGTAGAGTGTGTCTCATCAGCGTATTGGTGAATCTTGATGCTCTTGTCTGTGAGTAGAGCATTGGGTAAATTCTCTGTGTAAACACTGAAGGCAACAAGAGATAGTATGGGAAACTGGGCTATTCTTCATATGACGTGGATCTTTTGTGACCTGGAGGTGCCCATGTGAAAAAAGTGTGTGCATGCGTGTTCTGTTTATAAGTATGTTACTTAACCAATGCGCCTCTGCTCTGGTTTGTAACATAGTGATGCTATAAGTGTTTAGCTGGCTGTTTGGCTTCATAGGCTGCCAATTACCATTGCTGCTAATGAAAAGCTAAGCCTGGATGTTTCCCTGATTCTGATATTTCTCATATTTTTAATACTATATATAACTGGCATCTCATGGCATAAATCACCATAAATGCATCTTCAATTCATCCTTTCTGGTCTGCTAACAAAATATATTTTTTTTAGCATCTTCACTAGATTTCAGGCACTAATTAAGGCCTAGATTTACTAACACTTTGCACTTGGTTTACATCACTTTTGTGACACAAACCCAGCACAATGTATTAAGGTTGGAATTACTATCCAGCAGGAATCAGGATTTGTGTTGTTTCACAAAGTAGTGCTATGCACTGCTTTGCGTGATTTTACTTCAAGGAGGCTTTCCATGGGTGGCTCTTGGGTATTCCCATGACACCACCAATGGGTTTTGACGCAAATCCCTACCTACAAATGTTAGCAGACAAGGATTTGCACCACAATCTTACACCTCCTCAAGGCACTCATAACGAGTAGAAATGTTTTCATTTCTCATTGTTTTTCCATCTTTGTATGTGTGCTGCATTGTACAACATGCATAGAAGGTGTAGAAGCCTCAAAGAATAGTTGTTTGCACTGGATGAGACTCCTTCCAGTCCAAAACCTATGCTTCAGAGAACACCCACACCCTTGCACAAAGGCATGAGAGACTGAGCATTGCCGCATAGTTGCCAAAAGTTTGCCAGCACCGGGGTAGAGAAAGAATTCACCATATCTTAGTAGAAAACTGGAACATTTTGTTCTCTCCCTTTGATGCAAGGCTGCAAAGAAACTTTGATGCAGCGTTGTTTTGCGTCAGATAATGGTAAATCTTGGCCAGGATCTTTATTCCAATTAATGTCCATTTCTGAGTGTTGTTAAACTGTGTAGGGGGCAGGCCTAATAATTCAAGTGCAATGCTACGATATTTTGTAAACAGGTTCTTGTTTGTCTTCCAATGCATCTTCCTATGCAAAAACATTTTTTTTGCAGCATAAGAAAATGTGATTATATTTGTGAATGGGGTCAGCGTAAAACAGGCCCATTGTTTACTCTGTAGTGTGCCCTTTTTAAATTCCTTTCTCTGTAACCTGATTATCCTAATTCATTTCTTATTCTCCATCCTGTTTTGCAGCTTATGTTGAAGATATTGCACGAATAATTAAAAGGAGCAGGAGAGCAATATTTGTCCTCAGCCCAGCATATATCAACGACCCCATCCTGTTTGAGTTGCAAACAGCAGTCAAGTGCACCTTGGAAGACGACAGCCCGAAATTGATTTTGATTAAATTCAAAACATTTCAAGAGCCCAAATCTTTACCTCACGTCATAAAACGAGCTCTGAAAGTTGTGCCCACCATCCCTTGGAAAGAGAAATACGGCACATCAACGTCATCAGCTTCAAGATTCTGGAACAAGATTCGATATCACATGCCCATAAAGAAGAGCCCGGTTTCAAAAGACAAATATTCCTGTTTACCGAAGTGTTCTTCTCTTTCGCATTAAAAAGTGCAAGTTTAGTACATTTTTATTTGACTTGTGGTTTATAGTGAAACGTGTATGGTGTGTTTATTTCCTGGCATGCATGGGAGATGCGGCCGGAAGAGAGAGTTGTATTAAAGCCTTTTTAAATTCATCCTTGGTGATTCCAAACTTCAGTAAATCTATTCACTAAGCAGTCACAGTATAGCCATAGAGTTGCAGAAGAGGTTCAAGTTCAAGTTCAGAAATTTGTATAGCGCACTACTCACCCAGAGGGTCTCAAGGCGCTTGTGGGAGGTGGGGGTACATTACTTATGGAATATCCAAGTTTTAAGTTGCTTTCTGAAGGAGAGGTGGTTCTGTGTAAGGCGGAGGTGGGTGGGGAGAGAATTCCAGGTTTTGGCCGCTAAGTAGGAGAAGGATCTTCCACCCATGGTGGATTTATGGATGCGTGGAATAGCGGCGAGGGCTTGATTGGACGATCGTAGTTGGCGGGTGGGGGTGTAGAAGGACAGGCGCGTGTTGAGGCGTTCGGGTCCTAGGTCTTAGAGGGCTTTGTGTGCGTGGGTGAGGAGTCGGAACGTTATCCTCTTGTTGACGGGGAGCCAGTGGAGGTCTTTCAGGTGATCGGAAATGTGAGCTTGGCGCGGGATGTCTAGTATGAGTCTTGCTGAGGCGTTTTGGATGCGTTGGAGTTTTTTCTGTAGTTTGGCTGTGGTTCCGGCGTAAAGGGTGTTTCCGTAGTCCAGTCGGCTTGTGACCAGTGCGTGGGTGACCGTTTTTCGTGTTTCGGTGGGGATCCAACGGAATATTTTTTTGAGCATGCGCAGGATGTTGAAGCATGATGATGAGACGGCGTTGACTTGTCTGGTCATCGAGAGGGAGGAGTCCAGGATGAAGCCCAGGTTACGTGCGTGATCCGTAGGTATGGGTGCGGTTCCCAGGGCCGGTGGCCACCATGAGTCGTCCCAGGCAGAGGGGGATGAGCCTAAGATTAGGACTTCCGTTTTTTCCGAATTCAGTTTTAAACGGCTGTTCTTCATCCACTCGGCAACATCTTTCATTCCTTCGTGTAAGTTGGTTTTGGTGGTGTTTGGGTCTTTGGTGAGGGAGAGGATCAGCTGGGTGTCGTCTGCGTAGGAGATGATGTTGAGGTTGTGTTGGCGCGCGATGGATGCGAGGGGCCTCATATATACGTTGAAGAGGGTGGGACTGAGTGAAGATCCTTGTGGTACGCCGCAGATGACTTCAGAGGGCTCTGATCTGAAAGGGGGGAGGCTGACTCTCTGGGTTCTTCCGGCGAGGAATGAGATGATCCAGTCCAATGCTTTTCCTTGTACTCCGACGTTGCTGAGGCGTTGTATGAGGGTGTTATGACAGACTGTGTCGAAGGCAGCGGAGAGGTCAAGTAGGATGAGGGCAACTGTTTCTCCGTTGTCCAGTAGTGTTCGAATGTCGTCTGTTGCTGCAATGAGGGCGGTCTCGGTGCTGTGTTTGGCTCGGAAGCCAGACTGTGAGGGGTCGAGGGATTTGTTGGATTCGAGGAAGGCGGCGAGCTGATTGTTGACGGCTTTCTCAATTACTTTGGCAGGGAATGGGAGGAGTGAGATGGGGCGGTAGTTCTTGAGTTCAGTGGGGTCTGCTGTGGGTTTCTTCAGAAGGGCGCTGAGTTCGGCATGTTTCCAGCTTTCCGGGACGGTAGCGGAGTTGAGGGAGCAGTTGATGACGTCTCGGAGATGGGGTGCGATGATGGAGTCTGCTTTGTTGAAAATGTGGTGGGGACATGGGTCGGTTGACGATCCTGAGTGGATGGAGTTAATCAGGCGGATGGTGTCTTCCGTGGTGATTGGGTTCCAAGCGCAAAGGTTGTTAGAGGGGGGTTCTGGTTCAGAGGTGGGAGGAGTGGGCTGGTCTCCGGACAGGTTTTCAAAGCTGTTATGTATGTCGGCGATTTTGTTGTGGAAGAAAGAGGTTAGGGAGTCGCAAAGGTCTTGGGATGGAGTGATGACATTGGCGCCGGCGGTGGGGTTGGTAAACTCTTTGACAATGTTGAATAGTTCTTTGCTGTTGTGGGCGTTGTTGTCAAGTCGACCCTTGAATGCTGGTTTCTTGGTGGATCGGATCAGTTGGTGGTGTTTGCGGGTGGCGGTCTTGAAGGTAGTCAGGTTGTCAGTGGTTGGGTTTTTTCTCCAGGCTTTCTCGAGGGTACGACATAACTTCTTAGATGTCTTAATGTCATCGTTGAACCAGGGGGCTTTTTTGATTTGCTTGATTTGGTGGTTTTTCAAGGGAGCAAGTTCGTCGGCGCTGTGGGTGATCCATTGTGTGAGGTTGGTGGCAGCTTGGTTTGGGTCCGATGATTTTGCAGGAGGGTTTTGGTGAAGCGAAGTGAAGAGCTGGTCGGTGGTAATTTTGTTCCAGTTTCTTCGGGGGATTGGTTGTGGGAGGTTGTGGGTCGTGGTCTTTTTGTAGTTGAAGTGAACGCAGCTGTGGTCCGTCCAGTGGAGAGTTGTGGTGTGGTTGAAGGAGATGTGCTTGCTAGAGGTGAAGATTGGGTCGAGCGTGTGTCCGGCATAGTGGGTGGGGGTATCGACAAGTTGTTTGAGTCCGAGATTGGCCAGGTTGTCCAGGAGGGTGGTGGTGTTGCTGTCGTTATTCTTTTCCAGGTGGAAGTTGAGGTCTCCCAGTAGAATGTAGTCCTCGGAGGGGAGGGCGTGTGGGCTGATGAAGTCAATGATGTCTTCGCTGAATTGTGTGCGGGGCCCTGGTGGTCTGTAGATGAGGGTGCCTCTGAGTGTGGTCTTGGGGTCGGTGTGGATCTGAAAGTGAAGGTGTTCGGCGGCTGCGAGGATATCGTCTGAGCTGGTCGTGATGCGGATGGAGTTCTTATGGACGATGGCGATGCCTCCTCCTGTTTGAATGGTGCGGTCCTTTCGGATGATCTTGTAGCCATCCGGGATGGCTATGGCGATGAAGGGAGCTGACGAGGCGTTCATCCAGGTTTCTGTAAGAAAGGCGACGTCCGGTGAAGTGGTGTCGAGTAGGTTCCAGAGTTCAATGGCGTGTCTGTGGACCGAGCGGGTGTTGAGTAGGATGCATTTCAGGTGGTTAGTGTCGGAGCTCTGTTTGGAGTCTGTGGATTTGGTGTGGGTCTTGATGTAGTTGAACTTGCAGGAGTGGCAGGTGAAGGGTCCATGGGTGTGTCCTGGGGCGGCTTGGTAGCAGTCTAGGATGCGGCCGGGGTTGAGTGCTGAGAGGGAAGCGGCATCATATGTTAAGCGGGAGGAGTGGGATTTACGAGGACCAGGGGGTCTGGTGCTGGGCGCGGTCCAGGCGCGGACGGGCATAGACGGGTTTACCTTTGGCGCGCCTTCGGCGCGCATGGGGCGCAACCGCTGCGCGTAAAAGCATCTGTCATATGTGGAGCAGCTGGAAGGCGGGAGCGGGGTGGAGAGGACGGGCTCCAAGGCACAACAACAACAAGATGGCAGAAAAAGCGAAACCGGAACAAGCTGGGGCACAGAAATCAATTGCGCTGTGGGCAGTGGTACAATCAGGCACGATATATTATTTAAATAAATAAACTCATATAATGCGAGCACTACTAAACGAAATTGGCCCAGACACACTTTAAGGCAATGCGATGTACAGGGAGGCAGAGATACCCCAATGCGAGTAATGCACAGAGGAGAACACAAGCAGGCAGGCACAACTTGTAATTAAGGCACCAAAGCAATGCGAGCAGACAATAACGATACCCAGGAGAGACCAGGAGGCGTGGGGAGCGACCGCTTCTGACGGAGTCAGGACGGTCATATAGTCTTCTCCCCAGTCTTCTACCCAGTGGCCTAACAAACTTGTAATCCCCGCCTCTTTTCCCTTCATCAGTATACTCCAACCTCCTCTCCTTCGCCATTGTCCCCCAGCTTCCTGTTATATACCAAGTTGAAATTTAACTTATGCCTGCGTTTTTTGCATGATTTTGGGAATTTCACATTACACTCAAATGATGCTATGATGCCACGTGAGCAGCTGTAGTTACAGGTAATTCTGTTTTTGTGCTGTCATCGTTTACCCTTGTTCACTACATCTTCTGTTGTCGACAAGCTGGGAACAGGAGCTGCCAGGACCAGGATGACCCACGTTTGCTGTATCCAGAATCGCAAGTATTATTACTCCTTATGGCATAGACTAGCTATAAAAGACATTTCTTTTATGTTTGAAAAGCTTTATTAAGAAGACTCATAAGCAAACAAAGACATCAGCAGAAGAAAATACAATAAAATTGCTTAAACATGGTATAAAATAGTAAATGCTAATGTCAATGGATAGCAATCAAAGAAGCATTTCATGGGGGTTTTGCAAAAGGACAAGGGGAGGGGAGAGAAGGGGAAGGGAGAAAAGACAATTTGAATGCAGAGTATACATAATGCTATGAATAGTTACGGAAATTGAACAAATGATGCAATTCGAAGACAAAATTAAGTAGCATATAAAAGAAACAAATCATGTAAAAAATTGTAAAAGGCAAATTGACAAGAAGGAGAGATTTGAATTCTTTCAAGGAGGCTTAAAGTTCTCTGAGCTTACAGGAACAAGCTGTTTCAAAGCCAAATGATCCAGGTATAAGGTGAGAGGTAACCAGTAAAGATCAGTGTTGCGTGGTGGTTTGTATGAAGAGGCAAAAGGGACATCAAGGGGCCGATTAGGATGGCGGACGGACTTGCGTCCGTCCGCCACCCTTGAGGAGGAGGGAACGTCCGCAGGGGCTGCGGCGTTCCCTCCGTGCTGATTAGGATGTGACCGCCAGGGTGGCGGTCACATCCTCTATATTTAACATTGCGGCGGGTGCAGCTTCAAGCTGCACCCGCCGCAATGTTAAAAAAGCATGTTTTACATTTACATGCACAAAGCGGCTGGCACCGCACGGTGCCTGCTGCTTTTTGCACGCAAATGCAGGGGGGTACCATAGGTACCCCCCATGTGCACCCCCCACCCCCCATTCACCCAGGGGGCCCGCAACGGGCCCCCAAAGTGAATGTCCGTATGCTTTTCCATGGCGGAAAAGCCGCCGTGGAAAAGCATGTATTCACGAACATCCTAATATGGCGGACGGTGTCTCATAGACACCGCCTGCCATGTTATAGCTTTTCCGCCACGGTCGGAAGCCGACCGCGGCGGAAAAGCGGCGGACGGAATTCCAGACCCACCAGCCATCCTAATTTGGCGGTGGGTCTTTGGAGGCTCCGCAGCGGTTTTTCCGCATCCTCCAGGCCGGCGGACACTTCCGCCGGCCCGGAGGATGCGGAAAAACCGCCATCCTAATCGGCCCCCAAGTCTGTGAAAGTGACATAAAGTGTTCCACCAACCCTGTATGGAGAGTTTGGAAAGGGATTTCCAGTTGAAAGAAATGTGTTGAAATGCCAGAG
Organism: Lissotriton helveticus; assembly: GCF_964261635.1. Classification (NCBI taxonomy): domain Eukaryota; kingdom Metazoa; phylum Chordata; class Amphibia; order Caudata; family Salamandridae; genus Lissotriton; species Lissotriton helveticus. The sequence continues at coordinate 1,137,949,466 of NC_136069.1, forward strand.
CGAGCATGAGATCAAAAAGACTATGAGAATGTGGAGGGAGATCCAAAGAATCTGAAAGACTACCCAGAAAAAGAATAGTGGCAGTATATGGAATAGAAAGCGAGAAGATGCGAGAAAGGTATGACCAAACTTTGCCCCAAAAGACAGAAACAACAGGACAGAAAAAGAGCAAATGTAAAAGGTCAGCAGTGGAAGCACCACAAGTCCAGCACTTGTAATCAGAAGAAGGTATGAAACAAGACAGAGCAAGAGGAGTATAATAGAGTCTATGATATAGATAGAATAGAGATTGAGTAAGAGAAGCAGATCGAGATATTTTTAGAGACCTGGACCAGATTTTGTCCCATAGAGCAACGGGCCAGGTACATTCCAAATCCGCTTCCAAGCAAGTTCCACTTTGGTCTTAACACGATCTGGATTCGGGGAAGAGAAAAATTTATAAATAAGTGACGCTTTAGGGATAGTGGCAAGAATAATAAGAAGAGGGGATTGAGGAGGTAATGATGCGGAAGAAGGAAGAGAATAGTAACGATCAAGAATTATTGCCATAAGAGTGGTGAATTTGTTCAAGAAGGATTTTGGACAGTTGAATTGAAGTTGGAATTGAGGAGAAGAGCAAGGGAGCAGACCATCAAATAGATGATTAACCCATATGATGCCTTTTACTCTCCAAGAAGTCCAAGATATGGGTCTATTATTTAAAAGGGTAAGAGAGTTATACCAGATAGGGGTGTGTAAGAATGATTCACGAGTTATGTCATGTGGGAAAACCAAGGGTTTTAAAAGAGCGTAAGTATGTTTGAATAGGGGAGATAAGGTAAAGGGGGATTTAGTGGAAAAGCGTATCACTTCATTAAGAGAAAAAGGTTGCGAGAGAGTTTGTTCAATGAAAAGCCAGAGGGGGGTAAAAAGGAGAATGTTCTAAAGAAAGCCAACGTGAAGCTTGATGGAGAGAGAAGGACTTATGGTAAAGGCGGAAGGCTGGAAATTTAACTCCACCATTAAATTTAGATTTGTGAAGAACAGCAAGAGAAATTCTAGATTTTTTGTTTTTCCAAAGAAACTTCGAAAGGGAAGAATCAATACGTTTAAAATAAAGGGCAGGGAAGTGAACATGTAACATGGAAAAAGTGTAAATTAAAATAGGGGCTGTCATCATTTTGATTGAATCCAATCGGACCCACCAGGAGAGAAAAAGAGGATTCCAAGATGAAAAAAGTCAATCAATACGAGACAAAACTGAAGATATATTTAATTTAATTGTGGAGAAAATAGAGTTGGTAAACCAAATGCCAAGGTATTTGATTTTTAAGCTATTCCAGGCAAAACCAGTTGAGGAGAAAAGATGAGGAAGACAGGTTTTAGTTAAGGGGAGAATTTCACTTTTATCAGAATTAATCTTGTAGCCAGAGACTATAGAAAAGGATTCAAATTCAGAAAGTAAAGGGGGGATGGACACTTCTGGATTAGAAATGAACAAAAGAATATCATCTGCATATGCAGAAAGTTTCATTTGATGGGTACTGTAGGAAAAACCAGAGATAGAAGATATATTACAAATGGAAGTAAGAAGGGGCTCAAGAGCTAATATAAAAAGGAGTGGGGAGAGTGGACATCCTTGGCGGACTCCACACTGGAGAAGAAAAGAGGGAGAAAGCTGACCGTTCACAAGTACAGAGGCTTTGGGTGCAGAATACAGGAGAGATACAAGGGATATGAACTTGGAACCAAATCCGTGCCAGCGTAAGGACGCAAATAGAAAGGACCAGTCGACCCTGTCTAAAGCTTTCTCTGCATCAACAGAGATAGCAGGCAATGGTGTAGAGATGACTGGGGCCTGATTTAGAACATTCAGGAATAGACGAGAGTTATCAGAAGTGAGCCTACCCTTTACAAAACCGCACTGTTCTTTACCGATAAGATGGGGCATCAGAGGGTCCAATCGCACTGCAATTAATTTAGCGAATATTTTGTAGTCCACATTAACTAACGAGCTTGGGCGATAATTTTTGTAAAATGTAGGGTCACGACCATCTTTTGGAATAAGACAGATGGTGGCATCTTGAAAAGTGCCTTCAGTCTTACCGGATGAATAAAAGGAATGAAAGAGCGTTAGAAGTTTGGGCAGTAAAAGATCAGAAAAGTGTAAGTAAAATTCAACCGGTAAACCATCAGGGCCAGGTGTTTTACCTTTTGTAAGGGAGATCAAGATCAAGGGCCGAAAAGTTAAGGTGAGAGTTGGAAGGTATAGGGATATTCTCAAAATAATTCTGATTAAGGGCAGGAGTAGGAGGCGATTCAGGAGTATAAAGCTGCTGATAAAACAGTTGGAATTGGTCCAGTATTTTTGGGATTTATGATAATTAGCAAGGAGCTTCCCGGATTTGTTACGACCACCATAATAACGAGCACTACTGTGAAGGAGAATTGAAGAAGCATTATCAGTAGTGAGTTTATTAAATTCTAATTTTGCCCGCAAACATCTGGTGTAATATGATTATCTGGTGAAGTGTAAAATTTATGTTCGAGGGATTTAATATGTGCTAGAGAGGATTTACGTTTCTGAAGATAATATTTCTTTTTCTTAGAGACAAAGTCAATAATAAATCCCCTTGCAGAGGCCTTGAAGGAGTCCCAGAGGATATAAGGAGGAGTACTAGGATCTGAATTAAATAGAACAAATTCATTAGTAAAGGAACGAAATGCAGTGGAGAATTTAGGATCCGTGAGAAGTGAGCTATTAAAACGCCAACAAGATGGCTTGGGACGCGGTGTAAGCAAATCAAGATCCGTCGCAATGGGAGCATGGTCTAAAATAACAATTGGTTCAATAGAAGAAGACAGTAGGTTTTGAGAAAGAGTTTGAGAAAGGAAAATGTAGTCCAGTCGAGAGAAAGATGTGTGAGGAAGAGAGAAAAAGGAATAGTCCAAAGTATCAGGATGGGAAAGTCTCCAAGAGTCAATAAGACGTGATTGCGAGATAGTGTCAAGAAACTGTTTGTGTGTTTTGTGAGGAATGAAATGTGCTGAGGATTTGCGATCAAGAAATGGATCTATAACCTGGTTACAATCCCCACCCAATATGAAAAAATTGTCCTTATGTTAGGTACATTTATGTGTAATTAAAGGCCAAAAAGAACAGTCAGGTTAAGTTGGGCCATAAACATTAAAAACGGTTAAAGAAATGGAGTTGATGAGCAGCTGAGCCAAAATCCACCTACCATTGTCATCACATTCTTGTGTTAAAACTTGACATTTCAAGTTTTTTATGACATAAAATGGCAACTCCGTTCTTTTTGCTAATAGAAGGGGAAAATAAGACTGTTCCTACCCAATGTCTTTTTAATTTAAAGGACTCAGTTTCGGTAAGATGAGTTTCCTGTAAGAGGACTAAATCAGGAATATAAGAGGCTAAATGGGAAAGGACTCTCTGCCGTTTATTAGGACTATTAAAACCTTTTATATTCCAGGAGATAACTCTGAATGTGAATAAAATACAAGGTTAATAAGAACAAAAATTGCAATAAAGTATATACATTACAAATATCCGAAGTGTAAATGAGAAAAAGAAAGAAAGTGAATAAAAAGAAACGTATCAGGAATAGACTTAAAGCGAAGAGGAGAAAAGAGAGAGAAATCTGCGGAAGTAACAGAAGAGATGATGAAAAAATAACACTGGAGAAAAAATATGTAGAACCAAAGATTAAAGGAGGAAAACCAGTAAATAGGAAAAAGGAGAAGGAGAGAAAAGGAAGGGGGAAAAAGGAGAAAAGAGAAGAAGAGACAGTACATCTCCACACGGATGACTGAAAATAACGTACCTGAGGGGAACATACAAGGAAAGGGAGGACAATGGTGACACTCAACAAGACGAACTGGTCGACGGACGGGACCCCTAACCGCACCAGGACAATAGTGAAGGAGAGGAGTCACATGAAATGGGGGAAGAGCGATGCGAACCTGTGGAGGAAATAAGAAGGTAAGTAGCCATAGGAAAAAACAAAAGGGACATATATTATGAAATACCTAAAAAAGAACCTGATAACAAGAAGACCAAATAACAGCGGGAAGAATTCCCGCAAAAAGACGTAAACAGACCGACAGTTAAACCTAAAATATATAACAACAATGAAAATGCAATAAGAGAAAAAGATAAACAGATAAGCAGCTGCAAGTGAAAAACTCAATCAGCCATTAGACGACAAAAGGCATCTATGGCGATGCAAACTTTTGTAACAATATAAATACAAACATCTATAAGTAACCATGACATTTTAAAGGCTAACAGGAGCACACCTAGGTGCTGCGAAGAAATAAACACCAGAGCAAATATAAATCATTCAGCCACTAGAGAAAGTAGAAGTGTCCATGTCACTATTGGAATGAAGGTGAATAAAATTCTTAAGTTTACTAGGATCCTGAAATGTCGATGTTCGATTTTGGTAAGTGACCTTGAATATACATGGATGAAACAATCCATATCTGGCTCCAAGAGAACGTAAAGGTGCTCGAAGGTTAAGAAATTCTTTTCTCCGTGATGCTGTGGCATTGGAAATGTCCTGAGAGAGGAATACTTTCTGGCCTAACCACAAGACCTGACGCTTGGATCTCGCTGCAGAAAGAACTGAGAGAAGAACTGTACATTTTAAGAATAAAATAATAACTCCTCGTGGTTTAATTGAAGCAGATGCTCGGGGACCTAACCGATGTGGCTGCTGTATGGAAAGAGAAGTAGAAGGAGACATGTCCAGCAGTTTCGGGAGAAAAGAGGTGAAGAAAGGGACAGGATCATCACCTTCCAGGGATTCCGGCAAACCGTAAATACGAAGGCTAGTCCTGCTGTTTCTACTTTCCAAATCCTCAGTGTGTTGTTGGAGGGTCAGGACCGACTTTTCCAAGGAAGAGATGCGTTGGGAATTAGATTGTATCTCTGAAACATGTTGTTCCACTGATGTAATTCTAGAGTCCATTGATGGCCATTTTTCCTTCAAGAGAAGCATCTCGTTATTCGTTTCCTCAACAAACGGTCACAAAGCACGAATCTCTTCTAGGATTAATTCCATAGAAATAGGAGAAGACGGCTTATCAGGTGAAGGAGGATCCTTTCTCAGTCTTTTGGTCGAAGATAGAGGAGGAGAGGACTTGGACGGTATGGACTGTGCTGAGGAAGAACGGTTGGGTGTAGCACCAGCCATTTGCGTCGCAGCAGTAGTAATATGGGAAGTTGAAGAGGTAGTCGAAGCTTGAGCTCCCTTAGAAGAAACAAAAATGAATTTTGGTTTGCGCAATTTGCCCACAGAGGTGAAGACGGAAGAAACCAGAATATGGAGCTCTCGTAATTGACAAATATCCACTGGTGAGTAGTCTTCAGGAAAACAAGCGCCGTAGAATACCGAAAACACCAATAAAGCACCTACCAAAATGATGCACAAGAGGTTGAAAATTGAGGAGAAACATGCGCACGGAAAAAAGCATATGCAGAGTCAGTAGAGTAAGGAGGCTCAAATAGCAGGTAAAAAAACGCAAACTACATTAGAAAAGTCACAATAATCCCATAGGCAGCAACAGTTCAGGGCAAGCCACACATCCCTAGGCCGGGTCAGCAACCCAGCTGAAGAAAGGCTTCATGTTAATGATGATGCAGCGAGTAAGGTAACAGTGAGTTTGGAGTTTTCGAAATACAGGTCAAGTGGTGCCAATAAAATAAGTTATAAAAAGTCACCTGTAGCGTTGCTAGAATTGAGTGAAGTACATCTTCCAGAAAATGAAATGCTCCTTGAGGAGAATGCGCGAATACGCACGAAGCGGGACAAAATGGCGGTCGCCGCTGAAGTCTTAATGCGGCGGTTCCATTCCCGGTGACAAGACGCTGGGTGGGAGAAAACATGACCCTCGTCTTCTGACGTCCTCACATAAGTTTTGCCGGCAGATAAACACTCAGGAGCGCTTCAAAGGCGAGACGAGAAGGTCCAGTGCGGCGGAGTATCACCGTTAAGCCGCCACCTTGCGCGGCATCGAAACCACGCCCCCATAAAAGGCATTTTTTAAGCGAGCAGTGCAGGCACAGTAAACTCCAACTCCTCTAAATCGTAGGCATTTGTTCAGTCTTGTACCGACACTTGCAGAAGGGGGATGGAGCACACTGCTTCACCTCCCAGCACAGTTCGCCCCTTTGCATCCTGGTAAATGCAGTTCAATTTACATGCTTACTTGAAGTTTTGCAAAGTGTTTCTCCAAAGCTGGTTCAGGTTTGTGCTGTTAATCTCTAGACACATGTGTTTCTGGATGTTATCCTTCATCAGTAGAGATAAAAAGAAATTCATCTGGGGTTTGCCGAGACAGCTGCCAAATTCCTCTCAGGTCTCTGTACCTTTCCCTGGCGCACAGGTGCATCTCCAAGAGCTCGTCAGCTCAGAGGCGCAAGGGAGCCTTTTCAAACAGAAGGGGGTTGGGAGCACACAGCTTCACCTCTCAGCACAGTTCGCCCCTTTGCATCCTGGTAAATGCAGTTCAATTTACATGCTTACTTGAAGTTTTGCAGAGTGTTTCACCAAAGTTGGTGCAGGTTAGTGCTGTTAATCTCTACCGGCACTTGCTCAGTCTTGCAGCCAGTCTGGCCTGCCCATTTCTTATCGGCCGCAGCACACGAAAGGCAGAGCAGTTCAGTGATGTATACAGGTGCCACTTTTTCTAAGGGCATTGCACATCATAGTGTGTAGAGGCCATTTTCCAAATGCATTAAGGTAAAAGTTACTTACCTTTGATAACTCTATATCTGGTAGAGACACAGTGTAGCCGCAGATTCATTAACTTTGGAAATCTCCCCAGGTGCCAGGCTGGATCCAAAACATTGTCAGCAGTACCTTTGCACGCCAAGGGACGGCGTCGTAAGGCTCCGCGATGACGTTGACTCTGGTCATGACGTCAGTGGAGCCATATAAGTCCCCTCTGGCGCATATATGTCAGTTTCTTCTGTAAAATCTTACGCTCCAGAACACGGAGCCACCATAGAAATTGGTGGTGGAAACAGTGTGCCAAAAATGAGCGAAAAATCTTTTGAATATTAACAAAGAAGAACATCAAATGGTATGTTAATACCCAGAATGGATTTTAAAGAAACCCCAAAAAAATCAGCAGAACACAGGGCTACATGAAACCGTGCGCCCTGGTGAATAACCACTATGAACGGAAACTATAGACTCCATAGACCATTTATCAATAGTAATAAATGACATGGTAGTATCAAAACAAAGCTTACAAAGCAACTCTAAACTGTATGATGAAGCACAACACTAATTGACATGTCAATGGTGCCCATTCAAGGTATGATGATACCTATCAAAAACTTTCAACATAAGAACAATAAAATCAATAGTGTTCACTGGTTTCTAAATCAGTGTGAAAGAGAAAATACCCTGAACTCTACTGACCACACACATTTGGAAATGAATGGCATAGTAACATTTAAACAAAACCTATGTGGCCAGACGAAGTGGTCTGATGTTTTCGAATGTAAGTTGAAAACATGATACTGGTATTTAAAACCAGTACTGAAAAAAGGGTGTAACACTTACCTCATAGGTTATTCGCAGAGTGGTGAGGATGGGCAGTAGTTCATGAATCTACCAGATGTAGCTTTACCGAAGGTAAGTACATTTTATATCTGATAGAGAGATCTAGCCACAGATTCCTTAACCTTTGAATTAAATACCATAGCTATACCTCCCTGAAGGAGGGCTTTCTAACTAATCCTAAGAACGTTCTCAAAGAGAACCAGCCAGTCCTAACCAACAACTGACCAATGTATGTGGGAATGACAGGACAAGAGCTTGGCTCAAAATAGAATCCATGATCACTGTCACAAAATATGTAAATAACAGACAACCCTACAGGCCCGAAAGAATCAGCCTTTGAGGGAAAACAGAAAATGAAGAACCCTAACATAAACATCTGTTAGTTAACAGACATTATCCTCTATCCCCAAGGGAAGAGAGAGTACTCATTGACCAAAAGGACTGAGGGCAAGACTAAGACATGTAATCCGTGCCCTTCACCATATCAAATAAATAACAGAGAAAGAACTGACCCGATAACATCCAAAAGATGGACATTCAGAACTTATTCCATTACACCAAGATGAATGATCACTAAAGGAAAATGAACAATAATGCTTCTACAGTCTAAAGAATTTTATTTGACCAAATGGACCTCTTGCATAATGCACTATACAGACACTAAAGCTACACTAATGGGTTTAAAGTAATATTTTATGCCCAAAAATTATGCCAGTTGTAAACAACTCTGTTGCAAATGTGTATCACCTGTACATAAGCATAATGTAATATATATAAAATTGCTTGCAACAGACTCTGAATGGTCTAATAACACATAGATAATCACTGACTCACATTTACCACAGGAGAGCCATAGCCCGGAAGTCTGAGCATGACCTCGAATCATGGAAACCTCTAGGTACCAAAGGGAAATGAGGAAAGAGAAGTGATCGCAAATCACATTAAAAATTCCTCTTTCTGTTTTATTGCACCCTATTATACATTTTTTCTTGTTGAAAAAACAAAGATGTGTGGCACTTGCCCACATCCATGTATGCACTGTATACCTAATGGCAAAACAGCACTGAGAAACAACTTGCAAACCCTTATATTATTATTGAAAAAGGTACCACACATTAGGTGACATGCATTAAAAGTATCATATCTACAGGTAACCTGGTATTAAGAGAATACCTCTTGTAAAACCATTTTTGAAAATAGTAAATAGCCCACTGGTATATATATTTATATATACACAGGTGGGAGCTTATGGGTGAAGGACATTTTTCAGTGTTGGTCGCTGACGAAGGCTGAAGTGCCGAAATGCATTCGCCGCCACTGTAACGGACGAAATAAAGCGAGCTGTCTTTCCAGAAAACCCCTTTGGCCGAAAGAATCAGCCTTTGAGGGAAAACAGAAAACGGAGGGGCTTACACGGAGGGGCTTTTTCCGCAATATATACTGCGCCTGCCAGGGACGTAGAACAGATGGCCCTGCAACACCAATGGTCCCGGGAAGAAACACTGGCAACTTGCTGTTTACAGCTTTGAGAGGTCGAGGTATCGACATTTCCGGTGACCGCCAGCAATCACGGAGCAATATGGGAAGACTGAGGTATTTTACCTGCATTGGGCGTGAAGTCCGCATTGACAGCCCCTGCCCTGTCTGTTGTTCTGTGAGGCTGGATGTTGCGGCACAAGGGGACCAAGGGAGACGGCCGTGGCATTCCCTCTGGATTGAATACCTCACAACCTACCTGGAAACCAGCAAGAACCAACCGTTTTGCCTCACTCCTCCATACCACCCTCCCGGACCGGACACAGTGCCTTCTGGGAGTTGCAGTTTATCCATGGACACTGAACTGCTACGGGTGTGACGACATCATCAGGGGGAGGAGTACTGAGTGCTGGAAAGTATTTGACACAGGTGGGAGCTTATGGGTGAAGGACATTTTTCAGTGTTGGGCGCTGACGAAGGCTGAAGTGCAGAAATGCATTCGCCGCCACTGTAACGGACGAAATAAAGCGAGCTGTCTTTCCAGAAAACCCCTTTGGCTTCTGAGTCCTTCTTACACGGAGGGGCTTTTTCCGCAATATATATATATATATATATATATATATATATATATATATATATATATATATATATATATATATATATATATATATATATATATATATATATATATATATATATATATATATATATATATATATACATATATTTAAATATTTAAACATTACTCACTAATATTTATTTTTCAGAAAGAGACATATTCACTGGATGGTGTCATCAGTGATGTCATGAGTGATGTCACTGACCATGTCATGAGTGATGTAATATGTGACGTCATCAGCAGTGCATTGCACGCGCAAGTTATAGTGAGTCCAACTAACTATAACGTGGGAATTTCAATGGTTTTATGCAAGTAAAATTTTCAGCTAACTATAACTGGTGTAAAACCTATGGTTTTTTCAGTGAATTTAATAGGTTTTTTAAATGCTAATTACTAACTATAACTGGTGTGAAACCTATGGTTTTTTCCAGTGAATTTCAATGGTTTTTTAATAGAAAATCTTTATAGGTATAGAAAGTGAAAAATTTTAAAAAGAATTTTATATTGTATAAATATGTAAAAAAGTATTATTATTTTTTTTTATTTTTAACCCAGGGGCGCTCCCGGGGCGCGTACCGGTGAACGAACGGGTAAGCGCAATATTACGGCGCACCCTGGGGCGCATACCGGGGAGCGTCCCGGGAGCGCTATTGCCGCGAACGAAAACAACATCGTGACGTATCGCATACACGCATGATGCGTCATATGACGCACAGCGTAATCACAACCGAAAGCATGCGATCGCATACGATCGTGAAACGTCCTGACGCGCTTACGCTACGCACCTGCGAGCGCGCCCCGGAGCGCGACTACAGGCGCGCCCCGGGGCGCGTAGCGTAAGCGCGTCGGATCATGTGACTTGAAAATAACACTTTCTATTGGTGCAGAACAGTTTTGGTTTCTACATGAGTAATGCCTGGGTCTTGTGACCTGAAAATAACACTTTCTATTGGTGCAGAACAGTTTTGTTTTCCAAATGAGTAAAGCCTTGGTCTTGTGACCTGAAAATAACACTTCTGATTGGTTCAGCACAGTTTTTTTTCCCAAATGGAAAAAAAAACCACCTTTCTTCCTTACTCTGACTTTGTCCTTTGACTGAGGAAGACCTGTTTCATCTACAGAGACAATTCTTTTCTACTTTGAAATGGCTACTGTAGCAGCAACAGCTGGAGCATCTGTACCACCACCACCACCACCACCACCAAGAGGACCACCACAACAATACATTGGTGGTGAAGAAGAGGAGGAGGAGGAAGATGAAGATGAGGAGGGGAGCAGATGGCTGCCTGAACAAAATAACCCATACAAGCCAAAAGAACACATTGTATGAGAGTTTTTTTCACTTCCAGATGGGAAGAAAAAAGTTAATGCGGCGAACGTAACATGTCGAATCTGTGGTGCAGAACTCTCAAGGGGCAATCCAGATAAAAAATATTCATTTGGTAATCATACCATGATTCGGCATATGACCCGGAAACATCCTGCTAACTATTCTCGTGCAGAGATCAGGGAACTGGCCAGTCACCTCCCCCAGTGTTCAAGGACCAGCTCCAAAAGAAAGGAACCCAGTCAATCAGGACCAGAAACATCAGAGGTGATGCCTTGTATCCAGGAACGATTTGGTGATTTTAAAGTCACTTGTACTGGATGTGGCAAGCTTATGTCCTATGGGGAAAAGAGTGTAAAGCTCATCGTCCTTGCTGGTGACAATCACGATTGCCCCCAAAAAAAGAAGTAATTTTTTCAGTTTTTTGTTTTTTGCTCCAGTTGAGCCATTTTCAATTCTCTTTCTCTTTGTTTCTTCCCATAAAAAATACAAAAAAATATAAAACAGTTTTGAAAAGCCAAAAAAAGTACAAAATGTTCAAAAAACAATAAAAAAAATATAAAACAACAAAAAGAAGAAAAAAAACAGTTCTTTTTAGAACTACCTTTCATATATAAAATTAAACCTATGTTTTTAATGAATCTCTGTCAATTTTTTTTTCTTAGGGTACGCGTAGCGGGGCGCGCCCCCCCAAAAATAGAAAAAAAAATTAATGAAGGAGTTAGCATGAGGGAAGAACACAAAGAGAGTAATGTTAAGAGAAAGAGAGCTACAGGATGAACACAGAGTGATTGTTTATTACATAGTAAACAATAGAGAAGGTGTAATTGGGTGAAAGTGAGAAAAGTAAAATGATTAAAGGAGTGAAGGAAAGGAAGAGAGAGGAAGAACACTAAAGTAGAGATAGTGGGAGAATGTGACTGGCTGTTGAAAAAAAAGAAAGGACAGTAAAAAATGGGGAATGAAGGGTAGTGGCGAAACCGGGATAAATGAAGAACGATGAGGGAAAGTGAGAAAAGACCAGGTAGTATAAGTAAAGAGGGGTGAAAGAGGGGGAAAATTTGAATTAGGATAAGACATGGGGAGTGAGAAAGAGAAAGGACAAAGAGAGTAAAGGAAACAGTACCTGAATGGGCTTGAGTGAAGCAGCAAAGAAAGATAAGTAATGCAGTGTGTGTGACTTATAGGGAGTCAGTGGGTGTAGGTCGGGGTGTGGGTGTGTAAAGTGTGTCTGTGGGTGTGGCTGTGTGGGGTGTTTCGGTGTGGGTGGAGGAGAGGGTGTGTGAAATATGTGTGAGGAGTGTATGAGTGTGGGGTGTATATGTGTTCGATGTATGTGTGTGTATGGAATGTGTGTGTGTGTTTGAGGTGTGTGTGTGGGAAGATTTTTTGTGTGTATGAGGTGTGGGTGTGCTGTGTGTGTGTGGGGTGTATGTTAGAGGTGTGTGTATTTGTTGGGAGGAGGATGAGGTGTATGTGTAGGAGTAAGGTAAATAATTAAGAAAAAGAGAATGAGTGAAGAAGCAAAGGAAGGGAACAGAAGGTAAGTGAAGTAAAGAATAGGGATTGAAAGAAGTTGAATATGAGAGGGAAAATAGGGAAAGGGGAGTAAACATGTAGAATAAGAATAAGTAAGGGAAGCACAGTAAAGACACAGGAGTGAGGTTGATTGAGAAAATGTTAGTGTGCTTAAAGCAAAGGGTGATGACAAACTACATTTTTTAGTTATACTTACCATTTAATAAATGTAACTTTAATTAACCTTTTTACTACACTTTGTATCTGTGAAAGAGAGAAGAAAAAATAAGTTATAATTAGTAAAATGTATATTTTAAATTAAAATATACAAATGAAGAGGTTAAAAATCATAACACTGTATTTAGAAATAAAGTAAGAGTGAAGGACTCAGAAAGGGAAATAAAGTAAGGTAGAAGGATAAAAAGAGAAAAAAAGAAATAGAATGAGAGCAAATTACTAAGAGTAAGGCATATAGATTCACTGACACAGAGGAAGAGAAGAACAGAGAAATGAACTGAAGGGAAGAAAGATACTAAAACAATGTGAGTTAGCAAAACTAAATCTGGAAACAGTAGTAAGTAAAAAGATAATGAGTGAGACAAAAAACAGTCTAATTAAGGATGCATTTAGAAGAATGAGGAATAGAAGATAACTAAGAGTAAGTGAAGAACAGTCATAGAGTGAAAGGATGAAGGAAGAGAGGATAATATACAACGATTGAGGGAAATGGACTGAGGAAGTTAGTAGATAGACACACTAAGAGAAAAACTGAGTGAGATGGAGTACAATGAGTGAGAAAAGGAAATGAGTAAGGGAGCAAAAAAAGGAAAGAGAGAAGAAGACGACTAAAACAGTGGTACTGAGAGAAAATAATTTGGTGATGAAAGTAAAAAGAAGGACATTGAAAGAAAGAAAATGAGGGATAGTAATAGAACCACAGTAAAAGAAATGGGATGAAGAACGATGAGAGAGGAGCAATGAAGTTGTTGTAAAAGAAATGATAGAAGGTAGATAAACACAAGTGAACATAAGACAAGGAGAGTGAGGCAGTGAGGACATAGAAGTAGTGAACGAAAAATAGAGAGAAGAGGTCAAAAGTAAGGAGCAAACAAAGATAAGCAAGGGAGAGTGGGTGATTTATAGCGATAGAGTGCAATAATACTGCTGAGTGAGTAAACAGAAATTACTAAAACAGCAAAGGAGGAAAATACGGAAAAGGGAAGTAAAGCAGAGAGACTGAGAGCTGAAAAGTTATGCAAAGGAGAGAGGGGATGCAGACAGTTGAAATGTGAATGAAGGGTTGTCAAAGAAGTAGAGTAAAGGAACGGGGGTTACAGAGAGTGAGAGAAAGACATTATAAGTGAGTAAAAAGAGCTGAAAGAGGATGGAAAAAGGAAAGTGAGTGTCAGAGAATGGGAATACAATACAGAATACAGAATATATTTTTAAACAGCAAAATAACCTTTATTAACTACTCCCGTCTTCATAGGCCAATTACTTTTACCTAAATTTTGGCTGTAAAAACACTAGGTATGAATTTATAAAGCCAAAAGGCAAACGCTGTTTGAAAGTCAAATGAGTGTCGTTACATTGGGTCCAGCCTTTAGAAGTTTTTAAATAGCATGTGTAATGCCCTGATGTTGTAGAAGGACAGTCATGAAAAATAATAGCTACAGTTGTAAAGGTTCTTCCTGATATCGATAACTGAGAAGCCACGAAATTTTTAATAGAAGTTGTCAATTTAGTTCCATCAGGTCTACATCGTTGGAACATTAAAATGACATAGTGACCATAATTATGTAGAAATAATGTGGACAGCATTGCAGACTTACATTGGGTACACACCATATTGTGATCCGCTGCTTTAACTAGAATATTAAAAGGCACTGATTTGCAGTCTGGTAAAGTCAAATATATAAATCTTTCAGAGTCTATTCTAGTAGTACTTGATGAGCACAGTTATCACAGTCATGTTGCCATTGATAAGAAAGGTTAAAAAGATTTTTTATATCCACTCCTTCATCTTGCAATACATCAAACATATACATTAAAAATTCCTGACAATCCTGCTGAATTTTCTGTGAAAATTGATTTTGACCTGAACATATGTCTAGAAGATTTCTAATTTCTGAAACACTTTCTATTTTTGCTCTATCACTACTACATTTCTCTAACACAGAATTCAATAAAAAGCACAATGTTTGTTCCCGATTTTCGACAATCTGTTTTTGTAAATTTTGAAGAAAAAAAACAACCTTAACTACTATATTAGCATAGCAGTTGACACCAGAACTGTTTTCAAACTGAAATCCAACAACATCTTCAACAGAATCCTTTTTCTTTCTCTTTACAATTACACTTTTATCTACTTTATGCCTTTTTGCTGATACCTCACTGCAATTACTCTCATTTCTTCTTTTTCGGCCTACCACACGTTTTTCAATCAGAGGATATTGAGGCAAATGTGGAGCATACTCTCTTCTTAACCTATTGTATTCTTTCACACAATCTAGATCTGCACAAATCTTTGTTTCATCACACTCAATCAAGTACAATCCTGATAAAGTTCCGACTCGTGATAATGCCACATATGCCATACCCTCTTTAAACACAGAACTTCCAATGTTCACCAAAGCGCTATCTACACTTAAACTTTGAGACTTATGAATTGTCACCGCATATGCCAAACAAATAGGAAACTGTTTTCGGCGAACATATAAGTCTTTCACAAGCAAAAATCTAGCTGAACAACGACAAATTTGTTCTATTTCATCAATGCCATCAAATTTAATTTTTAAAATTTCAATTCCATCTCTATTTTTGTAATTCACAAAACCAACAACATGACCCATTGCTCCATTTACCAGACCTCTTTCAACATTTAAATTCCTTCTCAAAATGATACGACAATTTAAACACACATTCAGAGTCTTTTCAAAACCAGCAGTTTTAGATATAGTCTTCTCTAATGAATCCAATTTTGATTTCAAATTTTCAGACAAAATAATTGTTGCTCCCTAATGCTCTATTTTATCTGTAGCTTCCAGTTTCACTATCTCTTCATTTTCTAACTGTAACATTTTGTTGTTGAACATGGAACATTCTTTCAGAGTTGGCATCAAACATATGCCAGATTTCTTCTCGTTAATTTTCTTAAAAATATTCTCTGGAAGAATGTTTTCATTTGGGTACAAATTTGAAATTAATAGTCCATGTAAAGCTTCTTTCCCATGCTGACTTACTTTTCCGATTCTAACATCTTGTAAAATATTTTTATAATCTTCATCCTTTGCCTGCCGCATATTTTGAAGCAGTTCTGCATATTTGAAGTTTAACCATATATTAACGTTTCCAATGCTTCCTAAGCACTTTCTGGTATCTTCATGCGTGAGCATTTTGAACACAGGTTGTCCTTTCACTGGAGTCAACTGCAGAAGATCTCCAAAAACAATAATATGTTTTCCTCCAAATAAGACATCATAGTCTGTTCTAAGAATTTCTTGCATTCTCAAATGCACAAAAGCAAGCATTATATTTGACACCATGCTTACTGCATCAATGATAAGAAGTTTCATTTTCTTCAAGACTCTCGAAACTTCGGAACACGCATCTCCAGATAGCTTGTGATACTCCAATTTGTTATCATGCTCCACTGGCAGCATCAGTAAACAATGTAAAGTAATCCCTTTAATGTTATGTGCAGCCAGCCCAGTTGGAGTGGTAACAACACAAGACAGCGATGATTCAGTCCTTTTCTGCAGATAAGTTGCAATTGCTTTAATCAGAAAACTTTTTCCAGTTCCCTCTTCTCCACTCACGTACAGTTGGACAGGCTTAAATGATGTACATGAGCACTCTTTTTTCTCATGACTGAATCCATGTTCAATCTGTTCTGTGACTTCGTCATATATCTGTTTCTGCTCAAGGTTTAGTGTTTCACCAAATCTTCTAAGTTAACTTCATCATCTTGAGCTTGTTCCATAGCTTTTTCCACCTCATCCATGGTAGTGGCAGCTTCAATTTGGATAATTGGTCCTCCAAGTGGATCCTGACTCAATGAAGCAGAACTCTGACTGTCTTGAGAACTGTCTCTAGCAATCTCTGGAGCAATTGTGGCTTCTTGCTCCATTTCTTCGTTCAACATTTGCAGATAATTTGGAAAAACAGGACATTCTATGGTATCCTTGGTTGCATTAAAAGAATCTTCGTAACAGAGAAAATCTCCAAGTAGTTCCTCTTCTGTACGCCATGGCTTAAAGAGTTGCAAAAGAGCTAAATAGTAAAATTCCCTTTTCTCTGGATTTTCGCAACTCAATTTTCGATGATTAATCAATTGGCCTTTTTTCTGTCTCACTAGACATCCTTCACACCCAATGATAGCATATATTCCATTGTTAATATCTTCTCCGATGGTTCTCTTATAAATATAGTTTTGCAGAACTTCATACAAACAACTGTTCTCAAGATGACTACTTCTATTTGGATAGTATGTATCCAACATGTTGGTCTTCAAAATATCTGTACTTTCTGGTTCTTTCTCCGCCAAATACTCTATTTCTTGTACAGATTTCAAAACTCGATTTTGTGTTGCAGCAAGACCTAGACTCACCCAAATGATGGTTTTAGATTTGGCATAGAGACTTGCTGATGACAATCGATCAGAACATTCATATGCTCCAATTTCTCGATGCGACAACATCTTCAGACTGTAACTGTATAATTTCTTGCTTAGACTCTTTTCATGTGAAATGTCCTCCCACATTTCCTTCAGTTCTGTCTTTTCTTTTTTTGTGATGTAAGACGTCACATATCGAGCCACAGCAATAGAGTTGTCAGCAACGAATTGAATATCCATGTTAGCATTCCACATGGACAAAATCACTGGGTTGTAGTCGTTGATGTACTTGGACTCTTCGTTTCTTTTTAAATTGTATGCATTTTTTGGTGATTTCCTCGTAACACTATGTCGCAGAGAAGACATCAAATTATTTACTCTTCCTTTAGAAATCACTGGTCGTGGAAAGCCGAAACGACATTTTGTGTAGAACTTGTCCTTGTTTCTGAATTTTCGACGACAGTACTTTCCACAACGATGGGATTGAAAGCGTAAAACTTGTTGCCTTAAACTGTTTTCTTCGGTAGTTTTCGGAACAGCACATGTTGAATACTCTTCAATGAAGCTCATCACTGTCTCATCCAAATCTGTTCCAAATTTGGGTGCATCTTTAATCCATAACAACATATGTATGTGAGGAGCACCTCTCGCTTGATACTCCTTTCTCCAAAAGAAATCCAAAACCTCTCCAAGGGGAGGATTTTTTTTGTTGGTAATAAAAGACATCATAGCTTCAAATCTATGATTGAAATATCTGCATACATTCACTGGATCCAAAGAACACAGTTCTCCAGGTGTTTTGAATTCTATATTTTGCATATTTGCATCTGCCTCTCGTAGAAATTGAATTAAGTCGTCCCATGCATACTCGGCACAGCTAAGAGTGAGGAACCATGTAGGAGTTCCTAAGTTTCTTAGCATACATTTCAATTCCCCATGACGACGGTACCAATACTCGTTTGTACCACGCTGACATGCCATGAGATTGATTAGATGAGATTCCAAAATATTATCTTGCAGATTCACTTTCTCCATAAAGTCCCTCGCCGAAACATTTTGCAGATGTGCTCCACTTTTCAGTGTATGGTTTACTGCATAAGAAAGCCCAGACAAGTCACTTTCATACAGTAGATGAAACAAATAGGGAATGCATTGACGAAACCTTGGATCTTCAGCATATAATCTTACAGTTCGATATTCAGATGCAGGAATTTGAAGTGGTCGATTGTCATATCGTCCACCTCGACCTGTTGGAAATAGCTGTGGAAAACAACGAGCTTCCAAACTTTCTTCCCATACACTAACGGGACTTCCTTTTGCTGCTTTCATTTGAAACAATTCAATTGCATTCCCCATTACTTCTTTGGAATGCAAAGGATGAACAGTATAATGTTCATATATTTCTTCACTTCTAGAGACATCAATATATATTTTTTTAAATCTAGAGGCAAATAAACAACTCTTCCCTTTAATCCTCTTTGCAAATCTGTAGGAGGCAATTTCCCTATCTTAGGCTCCATGCGAACAATTGCCCGAAAAGGGTGGACACATTGAATCAAAATAGACTCATATGTATTTAAATCCATCAATTCAGGGGGAATGTCTACCAACTCCAGATTATTATGAACAGCTCTAGCAGGCATTCTGTTTTGATTTAATTTATTATTACAATATTTACAAATACGCTGATCAGAACTCAAATCAAAACAATTCTCCACCCATAAATAAGTTGCAAAATCCTTCCACTCATAATTATTCATCTTTTCACTTTTTACGTATAAATCAACTAATCTAGTTTGATGCTTATAATGACTTCATCGACAACACACACAAGTAAAATTCGGCCTTTCGTTTGATTTCACCTTAAACCCGGTAATTTCCTGCTCAAACTTTTCTGTACTTGAAATCTGTACATTGTCTTCCACATTACCTTGAATTGCTGTGTCAATTTCTACACTATCCTCTTTTTTATCAAAATAACAAATCTCAATTTCTTCACAAAACTTCTTCACATCTAATTCAGTTCCATGCAAAAGAGCACTGTTTAATTGTTTAAGCGTAAGTGCTGGACTTTTTGCATAATACAACATTCTCACTAATTTCCTCATTTTGGTATGATGCACTGCTAACATCCTAAAATGATGAAAAACACTCCGACAGACTTTTCTAGAAAGACAAGCCAGTGAATGGCCTTGCAAACCTGTGATTTCTCTCACTCTGCAAGGATCTAAGTCTTGCAACAACTTCACTTTCTGCTTTAGACTTTTCTTACTATATGTACGTAAGAAATTACAAAACAAATCAATTGATTCCTGTCGCACACTACAAATACGACTACACTTCCAAGTGTACACTGGACCCTTAGTACGTCTCCCTAAAACTTCATCAGTTAACACCTCTTCTGGTTCTCTAGGCACAAGTTTCTCTTTTTCAATCGGACAACCGTCTTTCACTTGATACGCTCGACCACTGGTGTCAACTGCATGCACTAAATCATTCTCCTGGAAGTAACTCTCCTCATTAAAAAATGGCTCACAACTTGAACTGTGCATCCATTCTCCAGAAAAAACTTTACAAAAATTAGTCTGATTAATTACTCTTTTCCATCTACTGTTTGATTTGAAAACATCAATTGTCTTTTTAAGTGTCCTAATTCTATTGATTATTAAAATAAATAATTTTTTCTTAACTTCAAAAGCCTGATCAACAATCTTCTCTACACTTTTCTTTTTCTTATAAAAAGCAGCTCTCTGTTTACCTTTCCTAATGTTTTTTAACAAATTTAAAACCACCCTATTGCGAAACATTCGTTTACGAATGTCTCTAAACTGATTCTGCCTTCTATTCCTATACATATTATTCTCTCCTGCTCCAGTTGTAGGATTCTTTGACGTTCTCTCCTTCCTTTTCAAATTTACTCTCTCATTCTCTTTTTCTACATGCTGTCCATTATTTTTTTTTAAAGTACATATGTTCCGTATAAAAGACTTAGTTGTCTTACCAGGAGCTTGGTTCCTGTTTTTTGAAGTATTTGTTGTGGAAGAGTGCTGTCATTCCATTGCTGTTTTTGATTTTTCTCGGTTACGTTGTTTTCTTGTCCTTTCCCTTGTGAGCATGTTTGCTTACTCTTCAAATCTTGATTTCAATCTGTGTTAAAGAAAAAAATAGCACATTATAGACCACTATTACCAAACAACAAAGCAATGACAAAAAGCAAACGATCTATTCAGGGTTACGGATCAGGTGAGGATTCTCCAGGGGTGCACAAAAGGTGAGGCCTGTATTGAAGAGTTTAGTGGAAGACAGCTCTGTCCACAGGTACAAAGAAGATGAGACCTGTGTCTAAGTCCACTGCACTCTTATACACAGGCTTCACCACCTATGCTTCCCGGGAAAGCCCTCTCTCCCACTACAGTCTTGATCATAAACCTCACCTCCTCTGTCCCTCTGGACATGTCTCACCTCATCTGCACAATCTACTTCCTAATCTCAGGTAACACAGATGACATAATTGATCCTCATTTATAAAGCCATGCGTCAGTTTTGCGCTACTGAAGCGTCACTTTTTGTGACGCATTGGCGTCATAAAACATGTGCCTTGTTGTCCCATATTTAAAAAGTGACGCATGTAGCTAGATGCGTCATTTTTAAAACCTTTTGCACCACATTATACCTCTGTCAAGTGTAATGTACAGAGAGGGGTCATTTCTCTGCAAAGAGCTTCGTAATAATGACACAGTGAAACCTTGGAAATTTCACTGCGTCACTTTTAGGACACTGTTATGTCAAAATCTTGCACCTGCCTCACAGCAGGGATAAGACTGAGGCAAACGCTTTCACATGGGGCTTTCCCCTTGTGATACGATTCTCACACCTAAGCAGGAGTGCAGATGAGATGAAGACTGTCCAGGGGAGCACAAAATGTGAGGCTTGTGTCCAAGAGTGCAGTGGACAGGACTAAACTGGAGTAGTGTGCAAGAAAAAGATGAGCCTCATTTATAAAGCCATGCGTCGGTTTTGCGCTACTGATGCGTCACTTTTTGTGACGCATTGGCAGCATAAAACATGTGCCTTGTTGCACCATATTTAAAAAGTGACGCATGTAGTTAGATGCGTCATTTTTTAAACCTCTGCACCACATTATACCTCTGTCAAGTGTAATGTACACAGAGGGGTCATTTGTCCGCAAAAAGCCTCGTAATAATGACGCAGTAAAATCTATGAGATTTCACTGCGTCACTTTTAGGACACTGTTACATCCAAATCTTGCACCTGCCTCACACCAGGGATAAGACTGAGGCAAACGCTTTCACATGGAGTTTCACAATTTTACAAAATACAATTCCTCTATGCAAACAAACTCAATATGCTTCCTACACTGAGTTAACACAGGTAACATCATTGTAAAGAGTCAAATTGACACCTGTGTCTAAGAGTGCAGTCGGGGATAGGCTTCATGAAGCCTAGTCCACTGCACTCTTAGACACAAGCCTCACCACCTACGCTCCCCAGGAAAGCCCAAACATGTACCTTTTTGTGCCATATTTAAAAAGTGACGCATGTAGGTAGATGCGTCACTTTTTAAACCTCTGCGCCACATTATACTCAAAAATGTAAAAGCCATTCCTTTTCCCCAAAATCGTTTTTGACATCACATTTAGGAAACACAGCACAGATCCTATGTACAAGCATCTGCCTCACAGCAGGGATAAGACTGAGGCAAACGCTTTTACATGGAGCTTTCCCCATGTGATAGGATTCTGACACCTAAGCAGGAGTGCAGATGAGATGAAGACTGTCCAGGGGAGCACAAAAGGAGAGGCTTGTGTCCAACAGTGCAGTAGACATGACTAAACTGGAGTAGTGTGCAAAAAAAAAAGAACCTCATTTATGAGACCCTGCGTCAGTTTTGCACGGCTGATGCGTCACTTTTTGTGACGCATCGGCGGCATAAAACATGTACCTTTTTGCACCATATTTAAAAAGTGACGCATGTAGGTAGATGCGTCACTTTTTAAACCTGTGCGCCACATTATACTCAAAAATGTAAAAGCCATTCATTTTCCCCAAAATCGTTTTTGACATCACATTTAGGAAACACAGCACAGATCCTATGTACAAGCATTTGCCTCACAGCAGGGATAAGAGTGAGGCAAACGCTTTCACATGGAGCTTTCCCCATGTGATAGGATTCTGACACCTAAGCAGGAGTGCAGATGAGATGAAGACTGTCCAGGGGAGCACAAAAGGTGAGGCTTGTGTCCAACAGTGCAGTAGGAGTAGTGTGCAAAAAAAAAGAACCTCATTTATGAGGCCCTGCATCAGTTTTGCACTGCTGATGCGTCACTTTTTGTGACGCATCGGCGGCATAAAACATGTACCTTTTTGCGCCATATTTAAAAAGTGACCCATGTAGGTAAATGCGTCACTTTTTAAACCTCTGCGCCACAATATACTCAAAAATGTAAAAACCATTCATTTTCCCCAAAATCGTTTTTAACATCACATTTAGGAAACACAGCACAGTTCCTATGTACAAGCATTCCATGTCATTACTGAAACCTCACTATTTTACAAAATACAATTCCTCTATGCAAACAAACTCAATATGCTTCCTACACTGAGTTAACACAGGTAACATCATTGTAAAGAGTCAAATTGACACCTGTGTCTAAGAGTGCAGTCGGGGATAGGCTTCATGAAGCCTAGTCCACTGCACTTTTAGACACAAGCCTCACCACCTATACTCCCCAGGAAAGCCCAAACATGTACCTTTTTGCGCCATATTTAAAAAGTGACACATGTAGGTAGATGCGTCACTTTTTAAACCTCTGCGCCACATTATACTCAAAAATGTAAAAGCCATTTATTTTCCCCAAAATCGTTTTTGACTTCACATTTAGGAAACACAGCACAGATCCTATGTACAAGCATTTGCCTCACAGCAGGGATAAGACTGAGGCAAACACTTTCACATGGAGCTTTCCCCATGTGATAGGATTCTGACACCTAAGCAGGAGTGCAGATGAGATGAAGACTGTCCAGGGGAGCACAAAAGGTGAGGCTTGTGTCCAAGAGTGCACTGGACATGACTAAACTGGAGTAGTGTGCAAAAAAAAAGAACCTCATTTATGAGGCCCTGCGTCAGTTTTGCACTGCTGATGCGTCACTTTTTGTGACGCATCGGCGGCATAAAACATGTACCTTTTTGCGCCATATTGAAAAAGTGACGCATGTAGGTAGATGCGTCACTTTTTAAACCTCTGCGCCACATTATACTCAAAAATGTAAAAGCCATTCATTTTCCTAAAAATCGTTTTTGACATCACATTTAGTAAACACAGCACAGTTCCTATGTACAAGCATTCCATGTCATTACTGAAACCTCACTATTTTACAAAATACAATTCCTCTATGCAAACAAACTCAATATGCTTCCTACACTGAGTTAACACAGGTAACATCATTGTAAAGAGTCAAATGTATTTGTTTAAACATGCACACATTCTTTATTCCTTTAAAAAAATGTAAAAGCCATTCATTTTTCCCAAAATCGTTTTTGACATCACATTTAAAAAACACAGCACAGGTCCTATGTACAAGCATTCCATGTCACTACTAAAACTTCACAATTTTACAAAATACAATTCCTCTATGCAGTAAAAACTTTTTACCAAGCATTATCAAAAAGCATGACACAAAGCAACATTAAAAACCACAATTTGCTTCCAAATCTTCTCCATAGAGTATACGAGTCTCTATGTATATTAAATGAATCATAACTCACCTTTACAAATGCTTTAGGAGATTCGGAACAGTGTCAGATACACACACCAATATTTCTTTAGCAGAGCAAAAGGTATGTTCTCCAGGCACTGCAAACCTTAATGGCACAGAAAACCTCTAATTCTACACACATATTGCTCATGGTAACCAATCAAAACTCTTCCCTCTGTATTTTCAAACCAACACCCTTCCCCCCCTCAGCCCATTCTACTTGTTACCATAGCAACTCCCTCCTCACTGAGCTCTCAGGTTTAAAAGTTTATTCTACAATGTTGCAAATCACCTCAGCAAGGATGTTTGACCTGCGAAAACACCAGCTTATCTGGTGCAAGGTTTCTTTAAATGACTTTTTTTTAACCATTCAAAATACTTCTTACACAGAACACAACCATGCACCCTAACTTTCAGTTTTCAACTATCTCATTCTACCAATCATTGCTTGTGATTGAAGAGCACTGAAAGTCTACATTTTTTTTTGCAAACTCCTATTGTTCCAACTGCCATTTCTTTCCCACACTTCATCTGACAGCACCAGAATCTCCTCTCACCATGTATTCTGTCTGGATTATTGGACATAGCTATATCCACTGGGCTCAAAGGTATGCAGCTACCAGACATTTTCACAACCTTGATTTATTAAATGTGAACAGCAAATGGATTGGCCAGAGAGGATTAAGATATCACCAATTGAATCCATTGGTGAAAACATTTTTGCATTTGCCACACCCTGACCTCTTAATTGTGCACTGTGGAGAAAATGACTTGGGCACTTTGACTGGGGTAGGTCTGGAAATGCTTTTAAAGGACACCTTTGATCATTTGATGTCACTTTTTCCACAAACTGCCTTGGTATATTCCAATATATGCCAAAGACAGAAATGGAAGTGGTCCAACCAATTTTGTCCACAATTTGAGAAAGCACGGAAACATGTGAATAAATCTGTTTCTGCTTACATGAGAGACTATGGAATGGGTTCAATATACAACAATAACTTGCGTTACAACATGCAAGATATTTACAGAGAAGATGGTGTGCACTTCTCAGATGAAGGGAATAGAATATTCCTCCTAAATTTAAGACTGTGCATTGGTACCTACTTGTAGGTACCTAAATCAGCCACAGAACCCAAAAGCTCTTTTCAGGGCTACCCTACCTCTGTTCTCACCTATTGATTATTTTTTTCTAACTTTTTTCACTATTTTTCACCAAAGTACGCTCCCCGGTACGCTCCCCGGTGCGCGTTCCGGGCGCTCCCCCTGCGAAAATTTAAAAACATTTTTTTTGGCCTGTATGGGCCTCCTAAGACCCCCTCAGAAAACCTAGAGGGTCAGGGAGTGCCTATTGTGCCCCCTTATACCCATTCCCATCGTTGTTTGTCCGCCATTTTCTGTCTCAAATCTACCGAAACACAAAATGGAGGACTCCCGTAGCGCTTACCGGTACGCGTACCAGGGCGCGCAACGGGAAGCGCTCCAAAAAAATGTTAAAAGTTAATTTACATAAAAACCACTGGAGACACTTTCACCAAATATAGAATATCTCATACTACATACCAATCCCTACCATTTTCCCAAATTTAGTGGAATTCCATTGAGCCATTTAGCCTGTAGACCTCTCTAAATATCCTGAGGTAAATTACTTCACAGAAACACATCTGAAGTGTTAGAATTGACAACCAATTAAAATGTTACTTTCATTTTCTACTTTTTTTTCCTGACATTTCATTGATTATGTACATGAATATATATAAAGAAAGAGAGGAAAACACAGCCATTTTGACTACTACCTCCTGAAGTACATTTCAAGAAAATTTTCACTGAGAACTTAAACTGCTTTTTGAAAGGTAAGTTGTTATTTTGAAAACTGAAGTATGTTGTGCATTTTAAGTTAATTTGGGAAACATTTTCTGATAGTTATATACTATCCCTCTGTAATAGTTATAGATTGAGATAGGCTTCTCTGTTATAGTTATGGATGGAGTTAGGCTTGTCTTGTATAATTATGAATTTACTTAGGCTTCATCACATACACTTTTTTATATTTCTACTTCCAGTCTGATACCATACACTACCCTAAGATAACTTCACTGTTAAAAAATCCAAACTACCTGTCAGAACTTAAACCCAACAGTGCCCTATCTCTACTGATTTTTTTTTATGCAAATTTCAGCACGAAAATGGAAGGAGAACAAAACGTTTCATTTGAAATTGTCCTAGAGACGGACAATGAAGAAATCATTGAACCCAATGACTTGGAATTCATGGATGAGTCACGGGACCATGAACTTCAACAATTTGTAGAATCTGTGGATTGGCTCATTCAAAATGAGGACATTTCTGACAGTCAAATGACAGAAGTTATGTTAAATTTGGAAAAAGAATCTGAAAAATAAATGTATATTTAATAATTCTAAAATTGTTTGAGACAATATTCATTTTTATTTATAATTCTTAAACTAGTACCAAATTGATTATAATGTAAAGTCAGACTTATAGTATACTGTGCAACTTTTATATGTTACATAGTAATTTTGCTCATAGAAACTTCCTTTCTCCCACTATATTATCTCCAATGTGTATTTGACATCTCTTTTTCATCTCCTGCGTCCATGTTCTTTCTGCTTTCCTGACAGACTATAGTATAGATTCCATATACCACAATACCTTCTGTAACAACATGACTCTGCATTGGTACCTACATGTTGGTACTTAAGTCACCAACACAACACAACAATTCTATTCAGAGCTACCCTACCTCTAAGCACTTTAAATTATCATTTTACTGTTTCACTGAGTTTTCCCCATGTGTGTGGGGGCAGGGGAGGTGTGTGTGGAGGATGGTGGGGTATGTCTGTGAGGTGTGTGTGTGTATGTGTCTGGGGGGGTGAGGTGTATAGGTGTATGTAGGTGTATAGAGTATGTGGATGTGGGTGGGGGTGTGGGGGTGTAAGGTGTGTGTGCGGGTCTGGGTGTGTGGGGTGTTTGAGTGTAGGTGGAAATGTGGTTGTGTGATGTGTGTGTGGGGGGTGTGTGGGTGTGGGGGGTATGTGTGTAAGATATATGTGTATGTGTGGGATGTGTGGGTGTGTCTGTGAGGTGTGTGTGTGTATGTGTGGGGGGCGGAGGTGTGTCTGTGGAATGTGTGGGGTGTGTCTGTGAGGTATCTGTGTGTGCGTGTGTGTGTGGGTGTGTTGGGGGGGTGGTGAGGTGTGTGTATGAGTATGGGTGTGTGGAATGTGTGGGTGTGGGTGTGGATGTGTAAGGTGTCGGTGTGGGGGTGTGGGGTGTTTAGGTGTGGGAGAAGGTGTGCGTGTGAGAGGTGTGTGTGGGGAGTGTGTGGGTGTGGGGGTGTGGGGTTGTGTGCGTGTGGGTATGTGTGGGACGTACTTGTAGGTACCTAAAACAGCCACAGAACCCAAAAGCTCTTTTGAACCCAAAAGCTCTTTTCAGAGCTACCCTACCTGTAATCACTCAAAATGATTATTTTACACTATTATTTTAACTATTTTTCACCAAAGTACGCTCCCCGGTGCGCTCCCCGGTGCGCGTACCGGGCGCTCCCCCCGAGGGACCCTTTTATGGCCCCCACATCAAACCTAGAGGGTCAGGGGGGGTCTACCCTGCCCCCTTTTGGTTATTTCCCCCTTTGTTTTTACCACCTCTTGTGTCTCGATCCTACCGAAACACAAGATGGCGGCCGCTGCGGACTGTTTCGAAAGTTTACAGACACCCGAAAGCCAATCAGCTTTCCGTGCGCAAGTCGTGTGGCGCGCCCAGAGCGCTCCCCGGTGCGCGTACAGATATATACATTTTTTTTAACCTAAATTACTCGAAATCCTCTGGAGCACATATCTTGAGACATAGCAAAGGCACATCGGGCTACCAGTCCCTACAATTTTGCCAAGTTTGGTGAAAATCCATTCAGCCGTTCGGGCTAAAAGTGCGACCGACCGCCCTATGGAAATTAACATGGAGAAAACACGTTTTGGGACCCCCCTTTTATCTCGGCCCCCGCTTGACGAATCCCCCCCAAACTTTCAGGGAAGGAGCGGAGAGCCGCGAGGCAAAGTTGCTGAAAAATTCAGGCGACCGCCAGTAGGTAATATGTGTGTATATATCTATATGCACATACATACATTATTCGTGGGCTGGTGGGAGAAGCACGTGGCCTGGGGGGGGACCAACGAACATTGGCTGGACAATATTATGATTTGGACCAGATACATTGACGATCTGTTTGTGGTCTGGCGGGGAGACAGACCCTCGGCTGAGAGGTTTGTGTCAACGTTAGGCGAAAACAGTCTCAATTTGAGGTTCACCAGTGAAATCAGCGATAAAACAGTCCACTACCTGGACCTGGAGGTGTTTGCGGAGGGTGGCAGAATTCAGACCAAACTTTACCGCAAGCCGACGGCGGGCAACGCCGTCTTGCATGCCGCAAGTCACCACCCCAGATCCATGGTAAAGAATATCCCATATGGCGAGTTTCTGCGCCTGAAGAGAAATTGCTCTGAACATAGCGATTTCCTTTCAGCACAAAAAGCAGCAACCGCCAGATTCATGGAACGAGGATACTCACAGAAATCACTACTAGAAGCCTCGGAAAAAGTGGATCTGATAAATAGGAAAGACCTACTGGTGAACAAAAATCTGAAAGAAACAGAAAGGACGAAACCCATAACTAGAATGATAACAACCTATAACATGAGATCCAACGAGGTGGTCCAGATTTTTAATAACAACTGGCATATTCTGAAAACAGACATTGTTCTGAAAGACAGAATATCACCTAGACCAACGATCACATATAGACGTTGTCAATCTTTGGGCGATCATCTAACTAGGAGTCACTACAGGGACCCCCCCAAACCAGTGAGATCCAAACCAATTCAGGGTTTCTACCCGTGCATGCACTGTAAGGCGTGCAAATACAGTCATAAAAAAACTAAATATGAGGGTAGACCCAATGATCCCCGACCAACCAGAACCATCAAGAAATTTCTGAATTGTAATTCAGAATTCGTGATATACTGTCTTGTTTGCCCGTGCTCAAAGAGATATGTTGGAAGTACGATCAATCCAGCAAAAAAACGTATCCTAGAGCACATGCGTGCCATCACTAATAAAGACAAAAATTACCCAGTGGCACGCCACTTCGAAACCCACCACAATAGTAACAGAGATCTTCTTTCCTTCTATCTAATAGATCAGTTGGAAAAACAAGAAAGGGGTGGGGATAAGATCAGAAGTTTGAGGGCAATGGAGTCGAGATACATCATCGACCTCCAGACCATGAAACCGGTCGGTTTAAATAATGACGAAGAACTTTGGGTACATCTGGAATAACCATACAGTGGGAATAACCTGTTTAGAAGTATGGGGTCACGTCTGTAACAAAATCTGGACACCTATCTTCTGCCGAAACTCTCCCCTCAGTTCTGTTCTGCAGAATTAATCAGGATATTAACAGAACACTTTAGGGAGGCTCATGCCCATACAGGGCCAGATATTTTAAAAGCAACTAGTAAATGCCAATTAAGGCCTATAAGAATTGCGACTTGCCTGTAGTTGATAAAATAACAGAGACAAAAACGTAAACACTGAGGTGCATGTTTATAAATTATTGATGGGCACTCGCGATATGGAAATGTTGTAAATATATGATGAATGTTTAAAACATCTACATGAACTCTTCACATTATGTGGTACCATGGAAATCAACTCTTTATTCTTTTTCTCTGAATGCGACTTTTCCAAAATTTGCGAGTATACTGTACATGTGTAAACACATGAAATGCATGCACTGAGACATAGAGGATTTCCTCTTCTTGTGCGCAAGTCAAGTATTCAACGTTTTATTTATTTTTTGAGAGTTTCTTTTTAATTGTTTTTGAGCACGAGCACTTTGTTTATCGCCATTTACTCTCCATGTTTAATTGTGAAGAATAGTATTTTTGCACTTTACAAGATGTCTGCCATTGTCAGTATTAACTGTCGGCTTAGTCCTCTCTTGATGCTAATGGAGAGGAGGAGATATAATGGCGTGGTAACTTTAGTATGTTGACACTGAGGAAGCCGTTTCTCGGCGAAACGCGTTTGTCTTTTCCTGGGGCAGGGGGTCTGCTATTAAATTTTTGACAACACCTACAGCTTGGAGTGCCGTCTGCTTTCTACGATTGTCAGTGAGCGTGTGTGCACATACAGATATATATATATATATATATAAATGCATATGCATATATATATATATGTGCATATGTGTGCCTGTAGAGAGAGGTAGAGAGAGGTAGAGAGGTGGAGGTGTAGAGGTAGAGGTGTAGAGGTAGAGAGGAATAGGTAGAGAGGTAGAGGTAGAGAGGTAGAGAGTAGTAAAGAGAGAGGTAGAGGTAGAGAGTAGAGAGTGGGTAATTGAAAGTAGAGAGTGAGTGGTAGAGAGTAGTAGAGAGTAGTAGAGAGAGTAGCAGAGAGTAAGTAGTAGAGAGTAGTAGAGTGAGTAGTAGTAAGTGAGTAGGAGAGAGTGAGTAGTAGAGAGTAGTAGAGAGTGAGTATTAGAGAATGAGTAGTAGAGAGTAGTAGAGAGTGAGTAGTAGAGAGTAGTAGAGAGTGAGTAGTAGAGAGTGAGTAGTAGAGAGTAGTAGAGAATGAGTAGTAGAGAGTGAGTAGCAGAGAGAGTAGTAGAGAGTAGTAGAGAGTGAGTAGTAGAGTGAGCAGTAGGGAGTTGTAGAGAGAGAGTAGTAGAAGGTGAGTAGTAGAGAGTGAGTAGTAGAGTGAGTAGTAGAGGGAGTAGTAGAGAGTGAGTAGTAGAGAGTAGTAGAGAGAGAGTGGTAGAGAGTAAGTACTAGAGAGTAGTAGAGAGTGAGTAGCAGAGAGAAAGTAGAGAGCGAGTAGTAGAGAGTGAGTAGTAGAGAGTGAGTAGTAGAGAGAGAGTAGTAGAGAGTAGTAGATTAGTAGAGAATGAGTAGTAGAGAGTGAGTAGTAGAGAGTAGTGGAGTAGTAGAGAGTGAGTACTAGAGAGTAGTAGAGAGTGAGTAGTAGTGTGTATAGTAGAGAGTAGTAGAGAGTGAGTAGTAAAGTGAGTAGAGAGAGAGTAATAGAGTAGTAGAGAGTAAGTAGTAGAGAGTGAGTAGTAGAGAGTAGTGGAGAGTGAGTAGTAAAATAGTAGAGAGCGAGTAGTAGAGAGTGAGTAGTAGAGAGTGAGTAGTAGAGAGTCAATAGAATGGAGTGAGTAGTAGAGAGAGAGTAGTAGAGAGTAGTAGAGTGAGTAGTAGAGAGTGAGTAGTAGAGAGAGAGTAGTAGAGAGTAGTTGAGAGTGAGTAGTATAGTGGTAGAGAGTGAGTAGTAGGGAGTAGTAGAGAGTAGTAGAGTTAGAAGTAAAGTAGTAAAGAGTGAGTAGTCAGTCAGTGTCAGTCAGTGTCAGTCAGTCAGTATCAGTCGGTCAGGGTCAGTCAGTCAGTGTCAGTGTGAGTCAGTCAGTGTCAGTCAGTCAATCAGTGTAAGTCAATGTCAGTCAGTCAGTGTCAGTCAATAAGTGTCAGCCAGTCAGTCAGTGTCAGTCAGTCAGTGGCAGTCAATCAGTGGCAGTCAGTGGCAGTCAGTCAGTGTCAGTCAATCAGTGTCAGTCATTGTCAGTCAGTGTCAGTCAGTCAGTGTCAGTCAGTCAGTGTCTGCTAGAGCAGCTCTGCTGACCTGGTTCTCTGGCTCTAAAGCAGCTCTGCTGACCAGGTTCTCTGGCTCTAAAGCAGCTCGGTTGACCTGGTTCTCTCCCTCTAGAGCAGCTCTGCTGACCTGGTTCTCTCCCTCTAAAGCAGCTCTACTGACCTGGTTTCTCTGGCTCTATAACAGCTCTGCTGACCTGGTTCTCTGACTCTAGAGCAGCTCTGCTGACCTGGTTCTCTGGCTCTAGAGCAGCTCTGCTGACCTGGTTCTATGGCTCTAAAGCAGCTCTGCTGACTTGGTTCTCTGGCTCTAGAGCAGCTCTGCTGACCTGGTTCTCTCCCTCTAAAGCAGCTCTGCTGACCTGGTTCTCTGGCTCTAAAGCAGCTCTCCTGACCTGGTTTTCTGGATCTAAAGGAGCTCTGCTGACCTGGTTCTTTCCCTCTAAATCGGCTCTGCTGACCTGGTTCTCTGCCTCTAGAGCAGCTCTGCTGACCTGGTTCTATGGCTCTAAAGTAGCTCTGCTGACCTTGTTCTCTGGCTCTACAGCATCCCAGCTGACCTGGTTCTCTGACTCTAGAGCAGCTCTGCTGACCTAGTTCTTAGGCTACAGAGCAACTCTGCTGATCTGGTTCTCTGGCTCTACAGCAGCTCTGCTGACCTGGTTCTCTGGCTCTAAAGCAGCTCTGCTGACCTGGTTTTCTGGATCTAAAGGAGCTCTGCTGACCTGGTTCTTTCCCTCTAAATCAGCTTTGCTGACCTGGTTCTCTGCCTCTAGAGAAGCTCTGCTGACCTGGTTCTATGGCTCTAAAGCAGCTCTGCTGACCTTCTTCTCTGGCTCTAGAGCTGCTCTGCTGACCTGGTTCTCTGGCTCTAAAGCAGTTCTGCTGACCTGGTTATCTCCCTCTAAAGCAGCTCTGCTGACCTGGGTCTCTGGTTCTAGAGCAGCTCTGTTGACCTGCTTCTTAGGCTCTAAAGCAGCTCTGCTAACCTGGTTCTATGGCTCTACAGCGGATCTGCTGACCTGGTTTCTCTGACTCTACAACAGCTCTGCTGACCTTGTTCTCTGTGCTCACGATGCACGCACCCAACTTACCGAAAATATATTTAAAAATAATATACGCTTATTATAAGTACAAATATATTATTTTTATGAATATCTTGCCCTAATATGTATATAAAAGACATTTTGCGGGAGTCGCGCTCCCAGCGTTCCCCAGCCCGTATATGACGTCACATGGGACCCGCCACCGCGCAAGCGTCTCGTACCATAAGGTGCATGTGTCGTAAATGCGCGGGAGCAGGAGTTGCGGACTGGTCGCATACCAATCACGCACATCACGTAATATTAAATGTATATGATGTAACTGAAAAACAAGCAGCCGTCGCACACCATAAGCGGATCCTTCACGACTTTTCTAAAATGGCGGCTAGAATTTGCGCACCCACCGTGATGGAGCTTTGGGTGCGCGATTCAGAAAAAAAGTTGGTATTTTTTTTTTAAAGAAAATTTTATGAATATAATAAAATAAAAAATTAAAATAAAAACATTTATCAATATTTCAGTTTGAATATTTGTTAACATGATTTTTTGAAATTTTCGGAAAAATATATAATGTTATTTAATTAATAAAATATTTATTAAAAAACAGTTACAACACTGTAGAAAATCAGTACAAAAAATAGGTATAACTACTATCACACTTAAAAATTAGCATTTAAAAAACCTTTGAAAATCACTGAAAAAAAACATAGGTTTCAGAGACGTTATGGTTAGAAATTAGCATTTAAAAAACCTTAGAAATTCACAGAAAAAAACATAGGTTTCAGGGGTGTTATAGTTAGTTGGCCTATTCACTCGTACAAAACCATAGAAATTCCTCCGTTATAGTTAGTTCTGCTAACAATAACTCGCGCCCCCCGCAATGCACTGCTGATGATGTCACATATTGCATCATTCATGACATGGTCAGTGACATCGCTGATGACATCACTGATGACATCTCAAATGACATCACTGATGACATCATCCACGTGACAATCTGTTACAAC
Organism: Lissotriton helveticus; assembly: GCF_964261635.1. Classification (NCBI taxonomy): domain Eukaryota; kingdom Metazoa; phylum Chordata; class Amphibia; order Caudata; family Salamandridae; genus Lissotriton; species Lissotriton helveticus. The sequence continues at coordinate 1,137,983,086 of NC_136069.1, forward strand.
TCATCAAGCACTAGTATAACCTTTCATCACTCCCTGTAAAAATACAGATTACCATATTTGAAGCCATTGACACACCAATACCAGTTACTACATACCCACTCACTGATTCCTACGTCTACACACACAACTACCCATTTAACAACAGAATCATTTATACATGCAGTCACTAATTAATAGAACACTATCAAAATGCACGTATACACATATATAGACATTGACACATCAGCAGTTATCTTAGTCGGTTATGCAGTCATCCTACTCACTCATGAAAAAATTAATCACACTTACATTTACTCACTTACATAATTATCCAACAACACCTCATTTATTTAAACACATAGGGGCATATTATCAAGGGGGTTTATCTCCGCTTTTTTGGCTTTAAAAGCCAAGAAAGCGGAGATAAAATGATCTCCCTATTACCTAGCTGTCGCTAACACCAGTTAACGGCAGCTAGTAGGAGATAGCGACCATCTTGGGCCCCAGTTTGCATGTCAGTGATATTTATCACTAATGACATGCAAAGTGGGCGTGCCAAGATGTTAGCGTCTGGAAACAGTCGCTAACATCGCTATCTCCTATTACCAACTTTTGGAGATATTCGCGCTAAGCGCGAATATCTCCAAAAACTAACACCTGCCCTGAGCAGTTCTTAGCCATGTTATCCAATGGGAGGTGGATAACATGGCTAAGAGCATTAGCTCGGTAATGCATGAATATCGCTGACTTTTCAGCGATATTCATGCATTGCGGCCGTTTTTTTATCGCATTTGCGATAAACCTTGATAATAGCAAGGTTTATCTGCGATAATTTCTGACGATGCTTAGCGTTAAAAAATTCGTTGCTAAGCATCGTTAGCGATAAATATCGCTTAACGTTGGTAATATGCCCCATAGTAACTCATAGTAAATATGTTAAAAAAATCACCATTACAATTATACACTCATTCATATAGTTTCTCTCAAAATCACTGACTCTTACATATACTTATTTATATACACCAACTCTCACATACAATGCCTTTTAGTTTTTTTTACTTTGTTGAAGATGTACAACTAAAATATATATTCGCTCACCAAAACACAAATAAATACACTCAGTCACGCAAACAACTGTTTCCACATGCACTCTTAAACCTATACACCTAGTCAATCATCCATTCACACATCTATGCATAGAGTTACACACACCTCATCCAACCACACACAAACTCAGTGTCCCATACAAATACTCACTAGGCCTGGGCGGTAAATTCACTGTCACTGTCAAGCAATGTTTATTTAGACCTTAGCCTTTAAACAGATATAACCAATTTACACAGATTAAAACATCACAATTTATACGTTCTCAATGTTAAGAAATTTGATAAGTTTTCAATGAGTGGTGGTGCATAATTCGGCGCTCATATTCGGGAAGACACAATACATTATAAAATTGCACAATATAAAATATCATTTAAAATACAATCCTTCTTATATAAACTTTTGGCCTAGTAAAAAAGTTATGATTACTACACATTTCAACTAATTTTCTCTAAGGAAGCTTTTGATTTCTTTCATATAGTTCCCCACTGCAATCGCTATGTCAGGATTTGGCATTTCTGTAAGTAGTTCTACTGCTTTAATCTGATTTCTTATATCATATTTTAAAAATAGCGGGCGGAGATAACTGTTATGCTGCTCTAATAGTATTACACAGTCTAACAAAGTGTGCAAAATACCTCCTTTAGTGCCCAAACTACATTTACAGTGACCATCACAGTGTAACATTTTCCTTTTTAATTCTTCATTTACTGGCCAGGGGTTTATACCTATTCTCAGTCTTAAGATATCCTGTCTATACAAGTAATTAGGTAAGCTGTCCAGATAAGGAAACCAATTTTCTTTTCGCCAAGAATCCCTCATTTGTTGCACTGATTTTTTCTTCTCTAGGTATACCATATCTGCTCTTCTTGAGACTTCTTGTCCTCGTTTTGTGAGCTCACTCTTAGAGAATTCTATCTGCAGGGAATCATGGGTAATTTTCACCTTTATGTTTCAGCAGTTTTTTCAGACACTTTCCTTCCTCTGATTTCCAAGCTTGTTTCCCACTTAGGTAAAGAACCTCTGCTCCATATAGTATTTGCGGGGGAATCATTGCGCTAAAGGCCTTCAACAACGGTCTGTGTGACATTGCTCCATAATCTCGATTGAATTTCTTCAAACCACAGATCGATGTGAAGGCCTTAGCCTTCTGGGCTTCTAAGTGAATATGCCACTTCAGCGTCCTGTCGAACCACAACCCCAAATAACGGTATTCGTTCACAATTTCCAGTTTAAGATCTCCTAGCTTCCAGTTAAAATGTGTCTCTTTTTTCCCAAAACATAAAATGTTAGTTTTTTCCATATTTACAGTTAAAAAATTTTCATTACAGTATTCCTTAAAAACATTTAATTTCCTTTGTAGGCCGATTTCAGTCTGATCTAAAATCACCAAGTCATCTGCGTACAACAGGCAGGAGATTTTCTTCCCATCCATTCTCGGGCTTGCACTTCATTCAACCTCTAGGGTTGCCGGTAAATCAGCCAAAAATATTGCAAAGAGCAGAGGGGCTAACACACAGCCCTGTCTTAGGCCGTTCTCTATAGCTATTTTTGGAGTCAGTGACCCTTCTGTGTCCCTAATTACTTGGGCCTAATTGCCATTGTGTAACTCTTTTATTATCCTCAGCAACCCCTCGGGGATCTTTGTATTTTCTAGCGTTTCCCAGAGGCAGTTCCGATCAACTGAGTCGAATGCGGCTCGAAAGTCAACAAAACAACAGCACAGCTTACCGTTTTGTTCCATTGACTTGCGTGCCGCTGCCCACAGGGCAAAGCAATGGTCGACCGTGGAGTGGCCTTCGTTAAAGACCCCCTGTTCAGTTGGTACAATTGCGAACTCCTCTACCCAGTTATTTAATCTATTCAAGATATTTTTTGAGAAAACTGTTTCCCCTATATCTAACAGGTTAATTAACCTATAGTTTTGTGGTGCATTCACATCCCCTTTTTTGTGTACTGGACTTATTACTGCCCCCTTCCAATTCTTAGGTATTTTCCCTCCTTCAAGGATTACCAGGAACATCTGAGAAAGGAAGTTCGCCCACCACTTCATATCTGATTTTATTATTATTGCTGGGAGATTGTCTGGGCCAGCGGCTCGCGTTAGCTTTAAATTAGCTATTGTATTTTTTACATTTAATTCTGTAAAGTCTGGTTTTAGATCTTCTATCAACCCTTGCCATGGCTCTTGCACTTCTTCCACTAACTCTCTCCGTGGGCCGTACATTTCCTTCAAATATTTCTTCCATACTGCCTCTTCTACTACACAATTCATTGCCCCAACTGGGTGGTCTGATGCTTCTTTTACCAATTTCCAGAACTGTCTTAAGTTCTTCGATTCGATAGCTTCCAATAGACTTTCCCAGCATTTATCTTTATAAGTTTTTTTAGCATTTGCAACTAACTTTTTATATTCTCTTTTCAACTTTTCAAGATGCCTTTGTCTCTTCTGATCATTTTTCTTTCTAATACTTCTGGTTTTCTTCCTTATTTCTCTTTTTTTCTTCTGACATTCTACCGAGAACCATTTTGATCGTCTTGGTGGGACTATTTGTTGATTTCGTTTTTCTCTTTTTAATTCGAATCGAAGACATTGCACCACTTGCTCTATTTTTCTCTCAAACCATACCAGATTTCGGTCCCCTATTTCCCCCAAGGGTACCTTCTGTTGGAGTTTTCCTAGTTTTTCAATATATTATTCTGATAATCTAGTAGTCACTCTTTTTGGGTATTCAACTTGTTGTGCAATTACTTTATCACGGAGTTTCGGCCTTCCCCATTGAATTGTCAACAGCAGGGGGTTATGGTCACTCTCTTCTATCTGGAGTATCTTAAATTTACTTATAAGAGAAAAATTCCAAGCAAACATAAAAATATAATCCATTGGGCAATTTTGAGTGCCTATTTTGAATGTTTTCTTTGCTGGGCAATCTGAATCTAGTCTACCAATCAAGCAGAACAAACCCTTCATCCCTTGGTAGTTTCCCAGCATTTCATCCCGTCTTAATGGTTCACAGACTGGAAAGGTTGCCTCCTTTATCTCATATGCATCCAGTATATCCCTATACCAGAGGTCTACCTTCTTTGGGCACAGTTTATGATTAAAATCCCCAATTATAAAAAAATAAATCAGATTCATACTTTCCGCATAGAGAGTCTATATCATCTTTAAAATGCTCCAACTCACTTTCATACTCCTTCATATTCTCCCATTGCATGTACACATTTAGAATAATTACATTTTCATATTTTTTGTCTAAAAGCAACAAGGACAATCTGCATACCAAAAACCATTTACATTTCACTTTAAACTGGATCACATTCTTTGCTTTTTTTGTGGATAATAAGGTCATAATCCCCCCCACCGGGTGTCCAAACTTCTTTTTCCTAGCCGGTCGGTGGAGCTGGAAGAAGCCATCAAATATTGGGGTTTCGTCACATAGCCAAGTTTCTTGCGCACACAAGATTCCCAAATCCTTTCCTAACTTGCTTAAACGTTCCTGTTTTGCTCTATCACCCAGGCTGTTTACATTCCAGGTTAAGAAACTAAGGCTATGCAACCCCCCCTCATCCTATTCTACCTCGCTTAAACCTCCATCTTCCCCCAAATCTTCTTTGTACCACTTGGAGGGACCTGCAGGGCTACTTCTTTGACTCCAATTGCCCCATGAATTTTCAATGTTTGAATTATTCACTACTATGTTTAATGTGTTAAGTATGCATCCCCCCTCTACATTATTCTCCATAAGCCTCACCTGTCTCTTCCCAAGACCTGCATGACATTTTAGGAAGTCTCTACCCGATTGAACCTTTGTTTCCAGGTCCTTCTCTACGATTAGCTGTATCCCTTCCTGCTCTATCTCCTTCTCTGCTTTCCAAATTGCCAGTTTTACCAAATCGGAGTACACTAGGACTCTTGTTATATCACTCCCATTTGTGATTTCTATGAAGCCCACTTGTCTCAGGTCTTTTGTACCTATTCCTCTCAGACTTGGGCATTTTGAGAATGAGAATAGAATTTGGGACCTATTTAAGGGTTGAATCTTCTGTGTTTTCTTCCCCTTTTTTCCCGATTGAACTGGTTCAAAATACAACCATTTATTACTTCCTATCTCAATACCAGACTTCTGGGCTTCTATGCCTGGCTGTCTGTTATCCTTACATCTAGCATTCGCCTGGTGGCTTTTTACTCCTATTTTACCAAATTGCTGGGCTGCTTTTCCAAGGGTGCAATTCTTCTGAACATAGATATTATGTCCACGTTCATTGGTTTTACTAAATAATTTACTTCTAATTGCTTTTTACTAGGTCCCTTAGTAATCTTTTTCAATTTTAATTTTAATTTGCTTTATTCGAAGTAAAATTCATAAAAGTAGGGTTGAAAACCATACCATTGTTCCAATATCAAGGAAATCATTGCAATTAGACCATACTAAACATGCTTGATAAAAAAACTTAATAGGTTTTTTTTTTAATTCAATAATCCACTTAAAAAACCAAAACATTGCTGTTTGCTAAAAAGCAGTTTAGTAGATAATCCCCTATAATACTTCTATTTTCAGCAATGCATCATTATAAAGTGCAGCAAATATACCTAGTGCAGAAATACAAGAATGGAATGAACAAGCTACCCATCCGACCCTAACTCATATCACACTAGAGAAATGTATTCCTAATAGCCCATGACCAACCCAGGAATTTCGTAACTGCGATCGTTATTACTGGTGCTGTCTCGTACAAATTATTCTTAGGGCAACCGTGCTATCCCTTGTGCCAAATAACTTACATAGGGGTTTAAGCCACACTCGGCTGGGGGAGTTATAGGCATTGCAAGCGAATAGGAAGTGACCAATGGTTTCCTTTTCACTTTTACACACTGGGCACATGTTTGAACTTCCTTCGAACCATCTTCCTGTTAATGCTCCTAAGGGCAGAGAACCCACTCTCAATTGGAAATACAGTTTCCTGTCGCCAGGTTTTAAAATAAAATCCCAAAAAGATTCTAAGCTAGGGAAAGGTTTGAATCCCAGGAAGCGCCGTTCCATCGACGAAGATTCTGCAGCATGCCAATTCCGAATCTCTACCATTTCCCAATATTTTTCTTTGAGTACCTTTTTGGGAGGAAATTTGGCAGCCTCAGGGGTCTGCCACAACCCCGGCATACCCATTTCTTTCAAGGCTTTGGAAAGTTTGTTTAACCAATGAATCTTATGGAACCTGTCCGCTTTTAAAACATCCAGAAATCCCAAGGCATACTGGGATAGTTCCGGGGTTACCTAGATCCTTCGCCAGTATAAAAGGGGTCGCAATCTTGCAATATCCAAAATGGCCCTTCTGCCCAAATCATTACGTAAAGGTTTAATGGGAGTACTCCTAGGGAGCCCAACCAGATTTCTTAGAAATTTGTTTTCTACAAGAGTTAAGGTAGTTAATTTCTCATAGCCCCAAATCTCGGCACCATAAAGTGCCGAGCTAAGTGCCTGGGCCTCATAAACTTGCAAAGCCGGATGTATCAGCTTTGTTTGTGATTTCATGTGTTCTCTAGTGATTATACCTGCCTTCTGGGTAAGCTTAAGGGCAGACATTTCTATGTGTTTCTTCCAGTTGCTAGACTTGTCCATATGTATACCCAAATAAACAAAATCAGGAACTCTCTCTAGCTTTTGCACACTCATATAAAAGTTCCCCTTAAAAGAGCGGTGCTGATTGAAAACCATAAGTTTTGTTTTATCCATATTTACTTCTAATCCCCTGTCCACACAAAAAGTTTTGGAAATTCTTAGGGCTCGCTGCAGACCACTAGGGGTCTTTGATATTATCAGGGTATCGTCAGCAAATAATAGAATGGGGGTTTTCATTCCTGCCAGGGATGGCGCGTCCAGATCACTTGAAAGCAGACACTCAGCTACCCCATTAATATACAATGAAAACAAAGTTGGGGCCATGGCGCAACCTTGGCGGACACCTCGTTCCACCACAAAATCATCTGTTACCTGCCCATGACCCCCCCATTGAATTTTAGCATAATTAGATTCATGCAGTCTCATCACTAGGGTCAAAATTTCTACCGGCATGCCTAGCTTATGCAGCACCTCCCATAGCTGAAATCGAGGCACTAAATCAAATGCTGCACGCAAATCTACAAAAGCGGCGTAGATGTTACCATTACCCAACAAAACGGTTTTCCAACATAGTAAGGCAAATCGGAAGATCTGGTTGACAGTGCTAGTCAACCTCCTGAAACCAGCTTGAAAAGGAGATAAGATGTTCTCAAGTTCGACCCAGTTTAAGATATTTTTTAAGTCATTTTCCCGATTATCTTTTGTATCGTGTCTATGAGGCTGATGGGCCTATAATTCCCAGGGTGGGTTTTATCCCCTTTTTTATAAATTGGGATTATTATAGCCCCACGCCATGAATTGGGTACGGGAGCTCCCCGAGCTACAGCATTGGCCAATGTTAAAATGTATGTGTCCCATTGCATATTAGGATCTAAAAACAAGTCAGCCGGGACCCCATCAGGCCCTGGTGCTTTCCCTCTGTGGAGTGTTTCAAGGACTCGATTTACATCCCCCTTGCTAAAAGGTGGATCTACACATAAAGTGTATTCCACAACTTCCCTATTCCTAACATTAGGGCTACAGGCATATTGAGGGCCATAGTGGTCCACCCAAGTACTTTGACTCACAAAATGTGTGGGAGGTGCAGGGTGTCCATGATTCCCCCACTTAATAATGCTCCAAAAGAGCTTAGAGTCTTTGGCACGGCTAGCTAATAATAAATTCTGCCAGTGCAATTCGTCCCACCTTTTCTTAGCGAAATGGACTGTTTTCTTATAATTTTTCCTAGCATTGCGAACCGCAGGAGCATGCCCTATTTCAATCGCGGTTCCTAGGTACTTCCTTGCAATTCGGCAATTCTTATCATACCACTCCACTCTTGCTGGGCAAGGAATTACCCCCCTTGGCTTCGTAACAGTCTTCCTGAAGTGGACCCCGATATTTCTAAACAATCTATCGTGTAGATTCGTAACTTGGTTCATACCCTCCACTTCCCCCTTTAGTCTCTCAATAGCAGATAAGGTTTTATCCAACTCCTCCTTAATGGATCCCGTGGCCTCATCATTTACTAGAACCTGTGCCCACTTTACCCTCCTCATATCATTAGTTGGTACCGTCTCGAATAGCGGGACCTGCTCTACCAAATGTAACTCCCCTTGAAGCTTCCCCAAAAGTGTGTGGGTGACACACAAGGGGTTGTGATCACTTTCCTGCCTCGTGACCACCTCCATATCCTGGACACTCGACCATAAAGCCAAATTACAGAAACAAAATCAATTCTGCTTTTTGAACGTCCACTGTTAAATGTACATTCCCCCTGACTATCACTCTTTGTACGCCCGTTTAGGTCTCTAATCCCTCTCTCACAACAGATTGAGTTCATCTGAATTATGTTGTCAGTCCATCTGTCCACTGGTTTGAGATCCAGTTTCGGTATCCCCCACTGTGTATCCTCCGTTTCCCCCAGTACCCAATCCCCGCTTGCTAGTGGCTCAAAAGTCATATTTAGGTCACCGGCGATTATGATATTATGATCGCACGGTTGAGAGCCCATTATAGAGTCAAAGGCGCCCAGAACTTGCGATTTAGCACCCCCAGTCCCTTTAGCATATATATTATAAATGTCTAGTGTACTTAGATTGCCTAAGGGTATCCTGATCAACTGGAGGTCTCTATTATTAGTGTGGATCTCAAGAGGGTTAACAAAGGTTTCTTGACGCAACCACATCGTTAACCCCCCTTGTGGCCTACCCTTAAGTCCCTTGGATGCTGGAATGGAATAATTCAGGAAACCTTGTAAAAACGGGGGCTCCGTTGCCCAAGTTTCTTGAAACAGGCATATATCAAAGCCTTTTACAAAGTCCATCCATTCTGGGGACTACAATCTGGTGGCCAGCCCTGCGATGTTCCAGGAGATAATTTTGCTCCCTTGCCCACCACAAACCCGCAGTGGCCCAGTAGGGCCTTGCTTAGCTATTGAGAGGCCTTTTGGGCTAATTAGGGGGCAATCCCCTGCCTGGGGCTCAGCGATATTTCTGTCGCTCCCCCCGATGATATTCCATTTTGTTTTCTCTCCACATCAGGCTGAACTCCCACTAGAATATCCTTGCTATTTACCCTACAGCTTAGGCTGGCCTTCCCTCCAGCGTGGATTACAGCTTCGGTCTTTCCACTTTGATGCTTATATCTCGAATGATCGCGGGCCAGTCAGTCGCAATCATTCAAGCCCGAGAGTGCTGCATATTGGTTTGCTAGATTTAAGGGGGAGTAGCCCTCGTGTCTGTTCCCTGGAATTGCCTTCGGATGACTTAGCGCCGGGTTTTCTGATCTCTATAGTCTTCATCTTGCAAATAACCTATCATTCTGACCCCCTCTTCTCCATTTAATATTGAGATCGACCATCTGTGACCTATAAAAATAGCCAAGGGGCAAGATCTCAATTCCTGGACCAGCAAGTCCCCCTAGGTATTCACCTTCCCTAAGAATCCTTTCTGTTAATAGGCAGGACCTAAAGTTTACCACAATACAATCACCTGCCCTGGTCTTACTTGAGGAACCCAACCACGAGATACGGCGCACCATAATAATATTTTGACTAACGCCTTGACCTGCTCTGGTATTCGTATGGAGCCACTGGGCCACCTTGTTCTTTAACTGGTCGAAATCTTCTTTCTTCCCTTGGGGGAGTGGCGGTACATTTACTAGGACTACAACCAAAGGTGTTGATTCTGGAGGTAGATCTATAGCCTTTAAGTCCAATTTCTCTGGATTAGAAGCAGATATCTTACCCAAACCCACTACCTCATTCTGTCTACGAGGGGTTGTGCTTGTTAATTTATTGTTCACCTCTAATACAGAAGGCCTACTGATGACCTTCTTCAAAGAATGACTAGCCTCTCCCTTATCACCCACTAATCTAGTTTCTTTTCCTGCTTCTTTAGGCTTAGGGACCAGTGTTAGAATGGGTACCGGAGCGGGGTTCCGAATTTTCTGAGGGGTGACATTAAGCCCCTTTTGCGCTATAGACGAGAGTTTACCCAGAAGTAGAGTATGTTTCGCAGTTTCCCTCTTCAAATCTCCCAAATTCTGGTTTATAACCTTAAGTCTCTCTACCAAAGGTAACATAAGGGATTTCAGCAGTTGCTCAATTTGGATAAGGAGCCCTGCTGATTCCCCCATGTCAGTAAAGTAGCTTAGAGGGCCCGTGGGCGGTACATGGGGAGCTATTTTATGCTTCTTGGTCACCTTAATTGCAGGTAAATTAACCTGCTTGGACATTTTACCTTTGGGTTGCTTAACCTGCTTATCAAATATTTTCGCAATTTAGGTTTGCTACCCAACTGTATACCCGTGCCCCTCTTCCTCTTACCAGGATGCAAATTGCCATTAGTTTCCAGGGTGAGATTTGTATTAGTATTCTCCTTCGTAATAGGTGTAAAAGGAGGGGAGTTGGCCTCTAGGGATGGGGTAATATCAAGCAGGATAGGAGGGGGTGAGAGGTCCTGGGAAATTCCATACCTTAGGCTAGGACTTCTGGAGCTAACCCCACTAGTGTCTAAGGTAAATTGTTTTACTGGCGTGATACTATTTTTATTGCTTCCTAATGAGGATCGTTTTAAGGACAAAGCCTCCATGGATAACCGTTTTTCAGTTATATCGATTTCACGCTCAAGTACAATAGCTGCCCTCGTGATGAACATATCATGTGTCCCCGTAACCGACCCACCAATGCTCTGGGTAGAGACTCTACCTCTTTCAGGGAGTGAAGCCATATCGATATACAAAATATCACACTTAAGAACAATACTCAGTGGTAAAAACTCTCTTCCTCCAAAAACATTGCCCAAGAGGTATATATTAAAGAGTATAGCACTATAGTAATTAACTTAACTCTTGACTGGAGATGTTAGGGGGGTGTCCCAGCCCGGCCTTGTTCGTCCTTGGACGGCCTCAGACGGCCTCGCGTGCACGGATAAGGGAGGGGCTAAATAGCGAGAGGCGGGGGCGGGAAGAGGACCAGCTGCGGCAGATGACCAGCCGCACTGCACGCTGGTCCTCGCCGTCCCGCCGGTGGCCTCAGGGTCAGTTAGTCCCACAGTTGCGTAGTCCCACAGTTGCACTGTCCAGGAGCGCCCCCTTGAGTCCTTTTTCGAGCGGCTCCCGTGGAGCGGGGGCCGCGAGGAGTGGGGTCTTTGAAGGCAGAGAAGATCCTTTGGCAAAACGGGAGTCTGTAAGCCCCAAGGAGTATCAGCGACACCAAGTAAGCACTGCCCCGGAGAGTGTTTTTACCAGGCAGCAGGCGGGGGCGGGAAGAGGACCAGCTGCGGCAGATGACCAACCGCACTGCACGCTGGTCCTCGCAGTCCCGCCGGTGGCCTCGGGGTCAGTTAGTCGCACAGTTGCGTAGTCCCACAGTTGCGCTGTCCAGGAGCGCCCCCTCGAGTCCTTTTTCGAGCGGCTCCTGCGGAGGGGGGCCGCGAGGAGTGGGGTCTTTGAAGGCAGAGAAGATCCTTTGGCAAAACGGGGGTCCGTAAGCCCCGTGGAGTATCAGCAACACCCCTCCCTCTCGCCCTCAGGACTTGCAGGCTTATTTGGTACTTGTGTAAATGCTGGACATGCCTTAATCTCATCCTCTTGTTTCAGATGTTTTTTCCTTATTTTTACTTTGGGTTCCCTCTTTCAATATATCACTCTTCTTGGGTGCCCATTATAGTTCCTAGAGCTGTATCTATTGTTTCCTCCTCTTCTCCTTCGGGCGTTTAGAGATATATACATTATGAGAGGTTTCAGCTATTGTTACACTCCCTTTCTGTTCTATGGGCTGTGGTTCTTCTATTGGTCTCATCATATGTGGCATTTGACCACTGATTCCTTGCAGCTCCTCCTCAATCTTTTTTAAATGTGTTTTTTGCGTTTTCAAGACCCCATTGTTTAACATTGTAACTTCTAGTATCTCCTGAAGGGTTTTCTGAAGCATCAGCAGTAGGTCCATCATTTAAGAGGAGGGTGTTGTAGAGATATCTAGTTCTTGTTGGCTGTTCCTCTCTAGATCGTCTGTTCTTACACTTCTCTGTGTTTCCTGCTGTATTTCATTTGGCCGTTGGGCTGATGCGTTTAGTTCCTCTCCCCAATCAATACTCGATCTTTCCACAGTGTTCCTCATTTGTCCTGAGGTCTCTAATGCCTGTGTATGTAGCAAGAATAATTTGGGCGATGAAGACAGGCGCGACGCTGCCAGCGATTTATTTTGGCATAAGAGTGACTGATTTAACAAAGATGATGCCTCCAGTACTTCTTCAACAATTTCTACTGAGCCATTCCCATTCTCCTGTACTATTTCTGTTTCCAAGGCTCTCATAGGTAACACTACTCTTTTGTAATGTTTGCCTACAAAGTCTTTTACAGATTTAGATACTGACAGGCTTCCTTTATTTTCTTGCAGTGTCTCTTTATTTTTCCTCTTTTGCGGTACTGCTTTCGCGTTTGCCATGGGACTAGTCTGGCTCTCCTGGCTTTCTTCTAGGGTCCTTGATTCTCCAGAAAGTTCTCTCCTCCCGGGGCTTTGCTCCATATGCACTTTACGGGTTTTTTGTTTCCTTTTTGGCGCCATAGCTCTCATTCCGGATATACAACAAGGATATTCTTATTTTACGAACTTTTTTACTTTAAATTGATTTTCCCCTTTTTACCTAAACTCCTAAGCAGTTAGGTTTAACAGCTACTATTGGCTTTGTGGGGGCCTTTGTTACTGCAATCACACATACACTTTCACTTACCTCTGTTGTGCCTTTATCCCGCCTTGCCACCGGTTTGTATTAGCTCTATGCTTTGTAGTTTATAATTGTATAATTGTGATTGTCCAGCTAAACCTCCCCCTTACATCCTTTCTTCAGCGCACAAAGGGGGGGGAGGGGGCTTCCAGGATTAGGCACCAGGCTTTGACAAAGTCTCTAGGTGCCCTTCGTCCCTGTCCTTCCGGGGCTATAATTGCTCCGTTCTCCTGCTCCTTATCTGGTGGCACTTTCCCTCTTCCTTTATCGGTGCCGCAATTTTACTGTTCCTGACTCAGCCCGCAGGGGCCCCGGGCTCCCTTACTGTCCCCAAAATGTGGAAAAGGAGACACGGCTACAGTGCGGCGCAGTGCAGCAAGCAGCTCGTGTTCCGTGTACCTCGGCGGCTGCGGCACTGACTCCCGAGTCGGCGGGGCTCTTTCGTCACTCCAACGCTGATGACCTAACTTTGCGCTACGTGTAGCGTTCTCGGCGGCAGGCAGGCAGGACGGCTTACAACAAGAGGATTCCGGAAAAATATATAATGTTATTCAATGAATAAAATATTCATAAAAAAACAGTAGAAAATCAGTACAAAAATAGGTATAACTACTATCACTCTTAAAAATTAGCAATTAAAAAACCTTTGAAATTCACCGAAAAAAACCATAGGTTTCAGAGACGTTATAGTTAGAATTTAGCATTTAAAAAACCTTAGAAATTCACAGAAAAAAAACATAGGTTTCAGGGGTGTTATAGTTAGTTGGCCATTTCACTCGTACAAAACCATAGAAATTCCTCCGTTATAGTTAGGTCTGCTAACAATAACTCGCCCCCCCCCCCCGCAATGCACTGCTGATGATGTCACATATTGCACCATTCATGACATGGTCAGTGACATCACTGATGGCATCACTGATGACATCTAAAATGACATCACTGATGACATCATCCACTTGACAATGTAATACACCTCATCATACACTAGTATAACCTTTCATCACTCACTGTAAAATACAGAGTACCATATTTGAAGCCATTGACACACCAATACCAGTTACTACATACCCACTCACTGATTCCTACGTCTACACACACAACTACCCATTCAACAACAGAATCATTTATACATGCACTCACTAATTAATAGAACACTATCAAAATGCACGTATACACATATATAGACATTGACACATCAGCAGTCATCTTAGTCGGTTATGCAGTCATCCTACTCACTCATGAAAAAAATTAATCACACTTACATTTACTCACTTACACAATTATCCAACAACTCATTTATTTAAACACATGGTAACTCATAGTTAATATGTTAAAAAATCACCATTACAATTATACACTCATTCATATAGTTACTCTCACAATCACTGACTCTTACATATACTTATTTATATACACCAACTTTCACATACAATGACTTTTATTTTTTTTACTTTGTTGAAGATGTACAACTAAAACATATATTCACTCACCAACACACACATAAATACACTCAGTCACCCAAACAACTGTTGAGTGATGTAATATGTGACGTCATCAGCAGTGCATTGCGGGCGCGCAAGTTATAGTTAGCTGAACTAACTATAACAGGGGAATTTCAATGGTTTTGTATGAGAGAAATGTCCAGCTAACTATAACATGGGTGAAACCGATGGTTTTTTCAGTGAATATTTAAGGTTTTTTAAATGCTAATCCCTAACTATAACGTGGCTGAAACCTACGGTATTTTCAGTGAATTTCTAAGGTTTTTTAAATGGTAATTCCTAACTATAACGTGCCTGAAACCTATGGTTTTTTCAGTGAATATATATATGCACTGAAAAACTGAACACCCACTTCCTTTACAAAGAAATGGAAAGTTTGCATCTCTGCAACCTCTCTAATTTTTCACCTTAGTCATCTTCCACTCAATGAACACAACAACCACAAATACACACACCTACTTGCTACCATTCTTGCCTAAGCTTATCAATTATTCTTCTTTAATTAAAATTCAAAGTGCAGGCCCTTTATTCAGCCTTCTTGGTAACTACTACCCGTGAATAGCAGTGGGTAATTTGCACACTTCTGTCCTTTCTTGCGTCTTTTCTGCCACACACTGCAACAGGTTTACAAGCCCCTTGCGCCACTTTTGCATAATTTTTCCCACGACCTTGTAAATCTGCCCAACTGTGTGTACTTTATGCACTAGCTTTCTTCCTTAGTTGCTGAACTAGTTTCTCTTGCTCCCACTGCGGAATCCAACACCCTATCTGTGTAATGACCTGGAAATCCAAAGATCCACTTCACTGACAATGCAGTGGGTAGTTTGCGTCTCTCCAACCTTTCTTATTTTTCACATTTTTCATCTTCCACTCAATCTACACATCATCCACACATACACACATCTAATTGCTGCATTCCTTAGCTGTGATTATCAACTATTCTTATATTTTATATTCATATTCAAACTGCAAGCCCTTTATCGAGCCTTTATGTTGTAACTACTGTTCCAGGAATTGTGCTCATACACAGAACTGTGCATAAAGACTTAGGACCTCAGTGAATTACAGTGTTCCAAAACCCACCTTACTACACAAACCCCCTACCAAACTAGCAAACAGTGACTCATTGGTTCTTCGCCCTAGAGCAAAAACACCAATGACTAGTCAACCCAGAACATGCGACTTAGATTACATGAAGTAAAGTGGATAACAAAAACACTCTTTCAATATAGTCTTACACCAGTCCAAAACAAGATGTAAATAAAGACACGTGCAACTTTGAAATGTTTATTTCTAACGCCATAATCTCATGCAAAGTACCTTAGAAAATACAACCAAACATATTATCAGAAACAAGGTTGTCAGCATTGTTACTATTCTATGAAATACAAACGGAAAAAGCATCCTATAATGCTAAAGGTAAACAAATTTAAAATATACCTACATTTCACCCTCTCTACCTAGCAGATTAGTCTATAACTACAGAAAGTCTCATAGGATTACATGGGCAGACCCATACCTCTGGTACTTAGCAGTAGTGGATCACATTCAGTGCTCCACAAACTGTCAAGATACAAATGTTCTCCAACTGTGTGTAACTTTGCCTCCACAATGGATTATGAAATGCGCAAGTATCAGAGGTGGCCACAGCTCCATATGTAATATGGCTCGAACGTGCGGGGATCATTCTGAATAACAGACACAGTATTCAAGATAACTTTGATGTTTCATGCTCTCACTATACACACAAAACTAGCGAGGCAGTTTACAAATCTAGCATACCAAATTATTCTGATATAAAGCAAATCAGTGACGTCATTTGAGATGTCATCAGTGATGTCATCAGTGATGTCACTGACCATGTCATGAATGATGTAATATGTGACATGATCAGCAGTGGATTGCAGGTGCGCGATATATAGTTAGTGCAACTAACTATATATGGAATTTCAATGGTTTTGTGTGAGTAAAATAAGGTTTTTTAAATGCTAATTCCTAACTATATATGGTCTATAACCTATGGTTTTTTCAGTGAATTTTCAAGGTTTTGTAAATGCTAATTCCTAACTATATATGGTCTATAACCTATGGTTTTTTCAGTGAATTTCAATGATTTTTTAATAGCAAATATCATAAGCTGTCGAATGTCAAGTACGTGGTAAGTGAAAACATTTTCGTGTTTATGCACACTGATCTGCTTTGAATGGTGCCCCCCCCCCTCATTTCTATTAGGAGTACTCTCTCTTTGCAGATAGTGAAAGGTAGTTAACGCAGGCCTTTGCCCCCGTTGTAATCCGTCGTGCCTGCTTCTCTCTCCATTTGATTGATTGTTATCCAAGTATTTACTGTTTTAGAATTAGTTCTCTTTGGTTCATTCTCTATTTACAAACAAACACAGAGTCGCAATACTCTGTTTAGTCTTTGCAGATAACGAAAAATCGTGTAAAAAAAAAGAAAAGGAATCGAGCAAAATCAGTAGGCCACTAATGGGATCTCTTTTTGACCTCGCTAAAATAGAAACATTAGGAACAACCCCTCATGACAAATACAAAACTAGTGAGATGAACTGAACTCCACACAATGATGGCTGCAAAACAGCTCGGCTCCGCCACCCACCCCGCCCAAAATAACGATAAAGAGCGGCTGCCATGATTGGTTGCGGAATGGCCACGACGGAGCTACGAAATGATGCTGCTCTCATGCTAACCCCAGCTTCAGTCTGAAACATCCAGAAACACTGTAGACTACCAATTCGATCAGTTCCGGTAGCGCCCCAATGTAACCCGGTAGAGAAGAACTAGCCCTCCCCTCTTTCACTGATGGTTCTTGTTGCCTGTCCCTTCTGTTCTCATTTAACAGAACTATTTAGCCTGCTGAAAGGGGTTGTGTTCCGACCGCTGGTTGGTGGAGACATTTTGACTATATTCTGGACCTGCGTTGTCGCGTAATGCGTCATATGACGCGCCGCGTTAGCGCATCCGGGGCGCGCAGCGCGTAACGTAAGCATAACAAGTCATGTGACTTGTTAATAAAACTTTTCATTGGTTCATTTTACTTTTCTTATTGTAATGATGAAAGGCTTGCTCATATGACCTAAAAATTACGCTTTTCATTACTTCCGAACATTATTTTTTCTTAAATATATGTTATAATGTTCCAGGCTAATGTACTTTCCCGGAAATTTTACAACTGTCCTGCAAGTAAAATATATTCTTTTTTCGAGAAAAAGAGCGTTTCTTCGTCCCATGATGGAGCCGTTGAGCAAAAGAGGGTCGACCTGCTGTCTTAGTCGCCGATACGCCTGAATATGAGATTCTTATCGATCACTTTATGTTGCAGGAATAGAAAACACAACAGCCCTTGACCATTTATCTTTACTGCGTTCCTTCGTATTATACCTTTTACCCTTCATGTAATTGGTCTGCTTTATTTCACTTGCCTTTTAATGATTCTAAAACAGTGACTATTATTACAAACTTTACCAATGTATATACTACTACCATGTTTTCTTTTAAAAACCTTTATTGTGAAAATTTCATTATACAAATACGAGCCTATAACCACGTGGGCCGGCCACGGAGCAAACTGTAATCGTATGTGATGAGTAGACATTTACACTGTAGAGGAACGTAACGGGCGGGCCATTAGGTTGCAAGAACTAAGGTGTCTAACAGTTACGGAATCGGTGGACGTACATTTTATAATTAAAATACGACAGGGCCAGTTACAATAAAATTATCTAGATATACATTTGCGGGCAAGTACCATGGGTGACGTTAATTCGAACTTTCAACAGTACAGTAATCAATAACACATCAGAACTTAATATCAATAGGGATGTCGAAATATTCAATCAATTCTCG
This sequence comes from Lissotriton helveticus, assembly GCF_964261635.1. Classification (NCBI taxonomy): domain Eukaryota; kingdom Metazoa; phylum Chordata; class Amphibia; order Caudata; family Salamandridae; genus Lissotriton; species Lissotriton helveticus. Next base: position 1,138,001,364 of record NC_136069.1, read on the forward strand.
TCCCCGCCCGCCATGTGCTTCAAAACTGCATACGTATCTCGTGATTTCAAGGTTCTGCAACCAGTACACAACAAGGAGTTACGAGTCCCATTTATTCCGGCGCCATTTTGGGCGAGGACGGGCAGGTCCAGGATATAGTCAAAATGTCTCTACCAACCATCGACTATGATGATGTTCATATGCTGTATTTATTAGAGTAACACTCATCTGCCCACATGAAATTAATTTACCACAATCTAAACATGTCATTTTAATCTTTCCAAAGTTCTTCTAAATATTTGGGACCGTTTCCCTTGCCTCTGAAGCTCTCAGTGCCACTTCTTTGATGAATGTACTAGCAGGTCAGGGGTTCTCCTCCAAATCTCTCTTTTATGCAGCACTATAATTAATTGGTACCACCTCTCCATATGACGATGCATGGTATAGTTACCACAACTATATATTTTTTCGGTTCCTCTGGAGAGTTCATCGTGGCAGATGAAGCGTGTAACATACCGGGCATTTACCTTTTTTTGCATGTACAGGAAAGGAAAAAAAAATCGAGCGTTCGAGTTCTTAGGTGTCCCAGGGCCATTTTAGTGGACCAGGCCCAAATCCAAAGAACAGCTATCTCACAGGCTAATGGGGCGACCCACGCCGAGTTTCAGCATTGTAGGATGACCACACAAGTACAGCAACTTGCTAGACATCACCTCGGTGCCATCCGGATCTCGGCGCCCCACTGCAGATGAAGTGCCTCTCAACTATGAAACCACCAGAAAACGCTTGAGTCAGCTTTGTGTGAAGCCGCCATTTTGATTCAATCAATAGCGTCCCCCTGCACACATTCAGGGACCTGGTCGTGTCTTCAGGTCAAACGAATTTGGGACAAGATGCAGAAAGAAAAAGGAAAAAAGTTCCGCCGGACCCCGGGAGGTGGCCGCCTATGTCATGGGCGATCTTAGGCCACACCAGGGCAATAGTGAAGCTGCAGCAGGTGCAAATAAGCTTCAGACAGTGTTACAAGCGCTGCTCAGAACTCTCAACTATGACACCACCTCGGTGCCATCCGGATCTTGGCGCCTTGTGCTGGTTCCGGCCTATTCACACATCGGTCCGCTACTGACGCCACCTCACAGGCCAACGGGGCACCCCACGCCGACTTTCGGCGCAGCATTGTAGGATGGCCACACCAGTGCGGCAAATTGCTGGACACCACCTCGGTGCCATCCAGATCTCGGCGCGTTGTGCTGCCTTCGGCCTATTCGCCACAAGTGCGCACGCAACTCAGCTGCATAGCGAGTGAAACACCAAGGGGCGCCCCACTGCAGCCGAGGAACCTCCATCTTGGGGGCGACGCACAGCATCACATTGCTTTCCAATGCAGTCAGATCCTCAAACAGCCCCCACTGACTGACGCGAACTCACAGGCCAACGGGGCGCCCCACGCCGACTTTCGGCGCAGCATTGTAGGATGGCCACACCAGTGCGGCAAGTTGCTGGACACCACCTCGGTGCCATCCGGATCTTGGCGCGTTGTGCTGCCTTTGGCCCCATTCGCACATCAGTCCGCTACTGACGCCATCTCACAGGCTAATGGGGCGCCCCACGCCGACTTTCAGCATTGTAGGATGACCACACCAGTACAGCAACTTGCTAGACATCACCTCGGTGCCATCCGGATCTCGGCGCCCCACTGCAGATGAAGTGCCTCTCAACTATGAAACCACCACTGTGACATCCGGATCTTGGCGCGTTGTGCTGCCTTCGGCCTATTCGCACATCGGTCCGCTACTGACGCCATCTCACAGGCTAATGGGGCGACCCACGCCGAGTTTCAGCATTGTAGGATGACCACACCAGTGCAGCAACTTGCTAGACATCACCTCGGTGCCATCCGAATCTTGGCATCTCAACGCCTAGTGGTATCTTCCATACAGAAAATATTGTTACGCTACCTTTGGCCCCATTCGCACATCAGTCCGCAACTTAGACATCACCTCGGTGCCATCCGGATCTTGGCATCTCAGCGCCTTGTGGTGTCTTCTCGTCAGAAAATATTGTTGCGCTGCCTTTGGCCCCATTCGCACATCAGTCCGCTACTGACACCATCTCACAGGCCAACAGGGCGCCCCACGCCGACTTTCAGCATTGTAGGATGGCCACACCAGTGCGGCAACTTACTAGACACCACCTCGGTGCCATCCGGATCTTGGCGCGTTGTGCTGCCTTCGGCCTATTCGCACATCGGTCCCCTACTGACGCAAACTCACAGGCCAACGGGGCGCCCCACGCCGACTTTCAACATTGTAGGATGGCCACACCAGTGCTGCAACTTGCTGGACACCACCTCGGTGCCATCCGGATCTTGGCGCGCTGTGTTGCCTTCGGCCTATTCGCACATCGGTCCGCTACTGACGCCGCCTCACGTGCCAACGTATTTTCTCCGCATTTTATACCCTATGCCGCATAACAGGTCATGTGACTTGTTTATAAAACTTTTCATTGGTTCATTTTACTTTTGGTTTCCTAATGATGGAAGGCTTGATCATATGACCTAAAAACAACACTTTTCATTGGATGAAAACTTTTTTTTTTTTCCAAACGATGAAAGCCCCACCTTGTTTCTGGATGTTTCAGACTGAAGCTGGCGTCAGCATGAGAGCACCACCATCTCGTAGCTCCGTCGTGGTCATTCCGCGAGCAATCATGGCAGCCGCTCCCCACCAGAAGCCTGCAGGAGTCGGGGCCCCCAAAACTTTTGATGAATTCTCAAAGCGGAGGGGACGCTTTCGAGAATGGGGTCCAAGACCTAGCAGACAAGCGTCCGATTTCCAAGGTGTCCCAGGGCCATTTCAGTGGACCAGGCCCAAAAAGGAAAGAGCCTGCCGCCATTTTGAGAGTCCTGTGGCAGCCGACTATCGCTGCACCGCAAGAGTGGGCGCAACTCAGCTGAATTGCGGCTTTTGACACAGTGGACCAAAAACGGACGGAATGGCAACTGAAACGGTAAAGGGGCGCCCCACTACAACAGATGACACTCCACCTGGAGAGGCCCGTTCACGCCGCCTCCCCCGGGGCGCTCCACGCCGTTATTCGGAGCAGCATTGTAGGATACCAAAACCAGTGCGGCAACTTACTGGACATCACCTTGGTGCCATCGTTCTGCTGCCTTGGAACTATTCGCACAACAGTTTGCTACTGAAGACCCACCCCCCGCGACGCCCCACGCCGTTATTTGCTGGGTGGCAACTTACTAGACATCACTTTCGTGTCATGTAGATTTCAGCGCGTTCTGCTGCCTTGGAACTATTCGCACAACAGTTTGCTACTGATGACCCGCCCCACGCCGGAAATCTGGACGTTGTGCTGCGTTGGGACTATTCGCACAGCCGACCGCTACTTCGTTGTTTTTCCCTAAAAATGTTTATATGTTATTACTATTTTTGTTTTCTTGTATATATTTATAAATTATTAAAGTTTTATAATCTTACTACTTTGTCGGAGTGCTATATATTTTTAATGTGACACATAATTGTAAAAACTTTGATGTACAAAGAGTCATCCCTGGAATCTTCCGCTTCACGCTCGGTCCCCTCCCCAATCACAATACAGGATGGTTTTCAGATAATAGCAACGCTTCTGCTGTGACGGATCTCATCGAGTGTGGGCCTTGATCTACTATAACTCCTTTGAAGAGGGGTGAATCTTTACAGCTGTGGCCATAAACTACATCTGCAGGGCTAGCTGATACCCTAGGACCAGCCTGGACAATCGGACACAGAGGAAAAGGAGTGTCAGAGGGTGCAGTAGTGAATAGGGCGAAAGGGAGGTGTCGGGCGGGCACAGGGTGTGATTCTCAGGAAAGAGCAGCGCAGATGGGGGGAGGTTTATTACCCATGCATAAGACAGAGAGCGGGGGTGACCACTGCCTGGGGGAGATGCTTGCGAGGGTGGGGAGCCATGCTAAGGATCGACAGCGTGCACAGAGTGGGTCTGGTCAAGGCATCTAAAATGGCTGCCGTGCACGACAAAAGTGTGGCATTTGAAAAAAGACAAGATGGCGCAGACAATGTTTTTCAACACTTCCTGATTTCCTTCGAATCGAACGTTAACAGACGTTGGGGCATATTACCAAAGTTAAGCGATATTTATCCCTAACGATGCATTGCAAAGATTTTTTTACCGTCAGAAATTATCGCAGATAAACGTTGCTATTATCAAAGTTTATCGCAAATACGATAAAAACCGACCGCAATGCATTAATATCGCTGAAAACTCAGCGATATTCATGCATTACCGAGCTAATCCTCTTAGCCATGTTATCCACCTCCCATAGGATAACATGGCTAAGAACTGCTCAGGGCAGCTGTTACTTTTTGGAGATATTCGCGCTTATCTCGAATATTTCCAAAAGTTGATAATAGGAGATAGCGATGTTAGCGACTGTTTCCAGTCGCTAACATCTTGGCATGCCCACTTTGCATGTCATTAGTGATAAATATCACTCACATGCAAAGTGGGGCCCAAGATGGTCGCTATCTCCTACTAGCCGTCGCTAACTGGTGTTAGCAACAGCTAGGTAATACAGATATAATTTTATCTCCGCGAAGCGGAGCGCTGTTACAGATATATATCTTGTTTTTGAACGTTAATTTCTCAAAATGCACTGAAGCACATATATTGAGACCTAGCAAAGGCACATCGGGCTACCAGTCCCTAATATTTTACCAAGTTTCGTGCAAATCCATTCAGCCGTTCGATTATTATTATTATTTATTTTTTTTGCCCCGCGGGGCCCTTTTAAAACCTCCACATCAAACCTAGGGGATCAGCGAGGATCTACTATGCCCCCTTATGGTCATTTGCCCCTTCGCTTTGGCCTCCTCTTGTCTCTCGATCCTACCGAGAGACAAGATGGCGGCCGCTACGGACTGTTTGGAATGTTTACAGACACCGGAGAGCCAATCAGCTTCGCTTCGCAAAGCTCCGTAACGCGAAAAGTACGCGAAGCGGTCCGCTGTTACAGATATATATCTTTTTTTGAACGTTAATTTCTCAAAATCCACTGAAGCACATATATTGAGACCTAGCAAAGGCACATCGGGCTACCAGTCCCTACAATTTTGCCAAGTTTCGTGCAAATCCATTCAGCCGTAAGATTATTATTATAATTTTTTTTTTTTGCCCCGCGGGGCCCTTTTAAAACCTCCACATCAAACCTAGGGGGTCAGCGAGGATCTACTATTCCCCCTTATGGTCATTTGCCCCTTCGCTTTGGCCTCCTCTTGTCTCTCGATCCTACCGAGAGACAAGATGGCGGCCGCTACGGACTTTTTGGAATGTTGACAGACGCCAGAGAACCAATCAGCTTTGCTTCACAAAGCTCCGTTGCGCGAAAAGTCCGCGAACCAGTGCGCTAACTGGTCCGCTGTTACAGATATATATCTTTTTTTAAACGTTAATTTCTCAAAATCCACTGGAGCACATATATTGAGACCTACAAAAGGCACATCGGGCTACCAGTCCCTACAATTTTGCCAAGTTTCGTGCAAATCCATTCAGCCGTTCGGGCTAAAAGTGAGGCCAACCGCCCTATGGAAAACTCAATGTTAAAAACACGTTTTGGGACCCCCCTTTTTTCTCGGCCCCCACCGGACGAACCCCCCCCAAATTTTCAAGGGCTGCTCAGAAACAAAATGTGCCATTTTCCTGAAAATTTCAGCCAATTCCGTCCACAAACGCCAAAGTTATTAGACATAGAATTTTCAAAAAACCCATAGAGAAAAAATCCTAACTATATATACCTACTGGCGACCGCCAGTAGGTAATATATATATATATATATATATATATATATATATATATATATATATATATATATATATATATATATATATATATTACCTACTGGCGGTTGCCAGTAGGTATATATAGTTAGGATTTTTTTGAATAGGGATTTCTGAAAATTCTATGTTGAATAACTTTGGCGTTGATGGACGGAATTGGCTGAAATTTTCAGGAAAATGGCACATTTTGTTTCTGAGCGTCCCCTGAAAGTTTGGGGGGGTTTCGTCAAGCGGGGGCCGAGAAAAAAGGGGGGTCCCAAAACGTGTTTTTAACATTGAGTTTTCCATAGGGCGGTTGGACTCACTTTTAGCTCGAACGGCTGAATGGATTTCTATGAAACTTGGCAAAATTGTCGAGACTGTTTGCTCGATGTGCCTTTGCTAGGTCTCAAGATATGTGCTCCAGTGGATTTTGAGAAATTAACGTTCAAAAAAATATATATATCTGTGACAGCGTCCCGGTTAGCGCCCCGGTTCGCGTACCAGACGCGTAACAGAACTTCGCGAGGAGAAGCGGATTGGCTCTCCGGTGACTCCCAACATTCTAAACAGTCCGGAGCGGCCACCATCTTGTCTCTCGGTAGGATCGAGAGACAATAGGTGGAAATAAACGAAGGGGGAAATGAATGAAAGGGGCAAGGTAGACCCCTCCTGACCCCCTAGGATTGATGTGGGGGCTATTAAAGGGCCCCGCGGGGCAAAAGAATAAAATACATTTTTTTCGATTTTTCGCGGTGGAAGCGCTACCCGGTACGCGAACCGGGTAGCTCACCGGTAGCGTAACGGGAGTCCGCCATCTTGTGTTTCGGACGAATTTAGTCACAAGATGGAGGATAAACAATGTTGGGAATGGGTATAAGGGGGCACGGGAGACATATCCTGACCCCCTAGGTTTTCTGAGGGTGGCTGAGGAGGCCCATATATGTAAAAAAAAAACCACCTTTTTTTTTCAAATTTTCGCACGGTTAGCGCCCGGACCGCGCACCGGGTAGGGTTCCGGAAAGCGTAACAAGGGGAAAACCAAGGGAAATAGTAAAATAATATTTTAGAGTGCTTTGAGGTAGGGTAGCTCTGAATAGAGCTGTTGTGTTGTGTGGGTGATGTAAGTACTAACATGTAGGGACCAATGAAGAGTCTAAAATTCAATGTACACCGTCTCCTCTGTAGATATTTTGTATGTTCTAATATGGGTTATTTAAATGTAAATGTGTGGAAAAGCACTTCATGCTTTAAAGCAATTGTATTTTTGAACTGATTGTTCTTTCCTCTTAGTCCTCCTCTTTGTTTTTTTTTCCCCACACTCTTCTTCAGCATGATAGTTGATAAATTTGTTCCCTCAAAAAATGTATATACATAAAAAAATTATATTAAATAGATATAAAATATATTTTTCCTTTAAAAGAAGAATACATTTTACAGCTTTTGATATTTGCTATTAAAAACCATTGAAATTCACTGAAAAAACCATAGGTTATAGACCATATATAGTTAGGAATTAGCATTTACAAAACCTTGAAAATTCACTGAAAAAACCATAGGTTATAGACCATATATAGTTAGGAATTAGCATTTACAAAACCTTATTTTACTCACACAAAACCATTGAAATTCGCATATATAGTTAGTTGCACTAACTATATATCGCGCACCCGCAATCCACTGCTGATCATGTCACATATTACATCATTCATGACATGGTCAGTGACATCACTGATGACATCACTGATGACATCTCAAATGACATCACTGATGACATCACTGATGACAACATCCAGTGACTGTATGTTTCTGTAAAGTTAAAATATGTCTTACATATTGAAGAATGAGTGGATGTATAAGTGTCTGGATGAAGGATTTAGTAGGTGCATGACTGACTGTATGAGTGAGTGATTAAATGTGTCTCACTGAGTGCATGGGTTAGTGACTAAACTGTTTTAATTTGTGCATCATTATGTCTGTTGTTCTGTAAACTGCTGCATGTGTTGATCAGTAGCTATATGAGTAACTATATGGGTTAGTGATTGGTTGCCCAAGTATTTGTATGGGAGACTGAGTGTGTGTGTGGGTGGCTGGGAGGTGTATGACTCTGTGCATAGATGTGTGAGCAGTTGATTCACTAGATGTATGGGTTCAAAAGTGCATGTGGAAACAGCTGTATGGGCGGTTGACTGTGTGCATGAGTGTATTGGTGAGTGAATGGATATCTCAGTGCTACATGTCAAAGTAAGTACATATGTAAAACACAGTACATGTGAGAGTTGACATATATAAATAACTGTGCATAAGAGCCAGTGAATGTGTGAGTGGCTGTATGGATCATTGTGAACTTGTATCAGGGATTGTATAAGAGAGTAAATATGTGTTAGTATATGTTTGAATAAGTAAGGTGTGTATAACTGTATAGTTGAGGAAATGGAGGTGTGATTGATTCTTTGCATGACTGACTAGGTGTGTGAGTAACTCCATGGATGAGTGACAGTCTGTGAGTGTCTGTTTACACTGAGTGTATCTAAGGTTATATTAGAGTCTGAAGAGGTTCATCGTATTATCACATGAATGATGTCATCAGTGATGTGATCAGTAATGTCAAATGAGATGTCATCAGTGATGTCACCAGTGATGTCATTTGAGATGTCATCAGTGATGTCATCAGTGATGTCATTTGAGATGTCATCAGTGATGTCATCAGTGATGTCATTTGAGATGTCATCAGTGATGTCATCAGTGATGTCACTGACCATGTCATGAATGATGTAATATGTGACATGATCAGCAGTGGATTGCGGGTGCGCGATATATAGTTAGTGCAACTAACTATATATGCGAATTTCAATGGTTTTGTGTGAGTAAAATAAGGTTTTGTAAATGCTAATTCCTAACTATATATGGTCTATAACCTATGGTTTTTTCAGTGAATATATATATATATATATATATATATATATATATATATATATATATATATATATATATATATATATATATATATATATATATATATATATATATATATATTACCTACTGGCGGTCGCCAGTAGGTATATATAGTTAGGATTTTTTCTCTATGGGATTTTTGAAAATTCTATGTCTAATAACTTTGGCGTTTGTGGACGGAATTGGCTGAAATTTTCTGGAAAATGGAACATTTTGTTTCTGAGCAGCCCCTGAAAATTTTGGGGGGGTTCATCAAGGGGGGGCCGAGAAAAAAGGGGGGTCCCAAAACGCGTTTTTCCCATGTTAATTTCCATAGGGCGGTTGGCCTCACTTTTAGCCCGAACGGCTGAATGGATTTGCACGAAACTTGGCAAAATTGTAGGGACTGGTAGCCCGATGTGCCTTTTGTAGGTCTCAATATATGTGCTCCAGTGGATTTTGAGAAATTAACGTTTAAAAAAAGATATATATCTGTAACAGCGGACCGGGCAGCGTTCCAGGACGCGTAGTTTTCGCGCAACGGAGCTTTGTGAAGCGAAGCTGATTGGTTCTCCGGCGTCTGTCAACATTCCAAACAGTCCGTAGCGGCCGCCATCTTGTCTCTCGGTAGGATCGAGAGACAAGAGGAGGCCAAAGCGAAGGGGCAAATGACCATAAGGGGGCATAGTACATTGTCGCTGACCCCCTAGGTTTGATGTGGAGGTTTTAAAAGGGCCCCGCGGGGCAAAAAAAAATAAAATAATAATAATCGAATGGCTGAATGGATTTGCACGAAACTTGGCAAAATTGTAGGGACTGGTAGCCCGATGTGCCTTTGCTAGGTCTCAATATATGTGCTCCAGTGGATTTTGAGAAATTAACGTTCAAAAAAAGATATATATCTGTAACAGCGCTCCGCTTCGCGTACTTTTCGCGTTACGGAGGTTTGCGAAGCTGATTGGTTTTTCTGCGTCTGTAAACATTCCAAACAGTCCGTAGCGGCCGCCATCTTGTCTCTCGGTAGGATCGAGAGACAAGAGGAGGCCAAAGCGAAGGGGCAAATGACCATAAGGGGGCATAGTAGATCGTCCCTGACCCCCTAGGTTTGATGTGGAGGCTTTGAAAGGGTCTCGCAGGGCAAAAAAAATATATACCGTTTTTTTAGTTTTTTTGCGTGGAGTGCGCCCGGTTCGCGAACCGGGAAGCGTTCTGGGGAGCGTACTTTCTTGAAAATTAGTGAAAAAAGTTAGAGTAAAATAATAATTGTGAGTGATCAGATGTAGGGTAGCTCTGAGAAGAGCTTTTGGGTTTATGGTACATTTAGGTACTTATAAGTAGGTACCAATGCACATTCTTAAATTCAGAGTGAAAACTCTGTTGCCCTCATCTGAGAAGTGAACTCCATCTCCTCTGTAGATATCTTGCATGTAGTAAGGCAAGTTATTGTTGTACAGGGAGCCCATTCCATGGTCTCTCATGTAAGCTGAAACAGATTTGTTTACATGCTTCCTCGATTTCTCAATTTGTGGACAAAATTGGTTCGACCACCTCCATTTCTGTCTTTGGCATATATTTGAATATACCAAGGCAGTCTGAGGAAAAAGTGCCATCAATTGCTCAAAGGTGTCCTTTAAAAGCATTTCCAGACCTACCCCAGTCAAAGTGCCCAAATCATTACCTCCACAGTGCACAATTAACAGGTCAGGTTTTGGCAAATGCATAAAGGTTTTCACCAATGGTATCAATTGGTGACATTTTAATCCTCTGTGGCCAAACCACTTAATTTCCACATCTTGTAAATTGAGGTTAGGTAAATTCCTGTTTTCAACGTACCTTTGAGCCCAATAGATGTAACTATGTCCAACAATCCAGACAGAAAACATGGTGAGAGAAGGTTCTCCTGCAGTCAGATGAAGTGTGGCAATGAAATGGCAGTTGAAAAAATGAGAGTGTAAAATGAAAAAAACTGAGGAGTTTCTGTGTTAATGAAGCAGTAAGAGTGATTGGTGGATTTTGATTGCTGAAAACAGAAAGTTAGTGTGCATGGATGAGTTCGTTGAAAGATGTATTTTGAGTGGCGAAGAAAAAATCATTAAATGAAAGAATGCTCTGGATATGCAGGTGCACTGAGAGTTCAGAGTTCAATTGCAACATTGTTGTGTGAGAGGTCTTGCAAGAGGTAGTTGCTATGCAGAAAAAGCAGAGAGGGGGCAGAGGGGGGAAGGGTTTTGCTTTGAAAAAAAGTGAGGGAAGAGTTTTGATTGGGTGACATGAGAGATATGTGTGAGGAATTACAGCATTTCTGTGCTTTTGATAGCTGCAGACTCTGGAGTGCATACCTTTTGCTCTGCTGAAGACAAATTGGTGTGTTTCTGAGACTGTTTTGAAACTCAAAGTATTTGCTAAGGTGAGAAAAGATTTCTTTAATTTAGATAGAAAATAGTGTGCTTTAAGGAGAAAATTATGAAGAAAGTTGTGTTTTTCAAATGTTGCTTTGTCTCAAGTGTTTCACAAATAGATTTTGTTTCTTTGAGAAATTGTAATTGGAGAAAATGTGAAGTATTAGTACTGACAGGGCTTTTATGTGCATAGGAGCTGTGGAGTGTTTTCAAATTATGACTTGTAAATCGTTTTTGAGAAAAAGTAATAGTTTTAATATTGATGAGAAGGATATAATGGTGTCTGCTTCTTTATAAGGTAATTGAGAGTCTCTGATGTTATTTTTCCCATTTCAATGTAAGAAGTTTGTCTGTGGAGCAAATTGCTTGTAAATATGCTTCCACCTGTGCATGGCAAATTTAGATTTTGAATGTTTCCGTTACATAGGCATGTTAAAGGTGACTGAAACATGCTGCAAAGGCAATCAAAAAATGCTTTTATGTGTCTTAAGGACATTTTAAGTTATTTCCCCATGTGCAGTGTTTTCAAATTATGAGTTGAAAATCGTTTTTGAGGTAAAGGAATGTTTTCAAAATTTATGTGCGCCATATGACCCCAAATTTCTTTTTCAGGGGTGCAGTAGGGTGTTCTTGAGACACCCCTGCACCGTCGGAAAAATTCGTAATTTGCGATGAGGTAATTGCTAATCGCAAATTGCACCTTCATTCTTATGGGCCTCCTGCTGCATGGAAATGAATGGGTAATTTGTAATTAGCAAATAGGTCATCGCAAACTAGGAATGGTAAAGAATCGCTATTTATTCCTTAAAGTTCGCTATTTAGGAAATGCAAAAAACTTTGATGATACATATGGCGGTTCATCTCTAACAAGATAAGAAGCATAGGGATAGATTTATGATGACTGGCGCATCACCAGGGATGTGTTAGTCATTCTGTGCCGCTGTTCCGTCACCTATGGTGTGCTGCATTTACAATGCGGCGCATCATGGGGCAAAAACAGCACAGATGCGTGACGTATTTGTGCCGTAAAGTTGGCGCATTGCTGGAGTTGTATCGTAAGTGTGATGAAGCTCCAGTAAGGCTGAGGGGTGCCCCTGTCGCAGGGTTTCTGTTCTCACACAGAACTGTGGACAGAGGATTGGAACCTCGGCGAATTAGGGTGTCCCAAAACTCACCTTAGTAATCAAAACCCCTTAGCAAGCTAGGTACAGTGTCACATTGGATATAACAAACTCTCAATGTTTAGACAATCCAGAATATGAACTTATAGTACCTCAGGATACGTGGAACTCATGAACAGTCGGTCGTTATATATTTCTTAGAAACCAGAACATGGAGTTAAGAAGAAGACATGTGTATTTGAAATGTTTATTTACTAATGCCGTCTTCTCAGGCGTAGTATCTTAGATTATACAAGTACACATATTATCAGTAGCAAAATTACCAGCATAGTCAGTAGTACATAAAAAGCGAATGGTGACAGTATGTTAACATGCTGTAAATGAATAAGAGGCTCCACCCTGCCCCTCCCCCTCCCCGCCTCCCTGCCCCACCGTAAGTCCCTCCACGGCCCGCGGCTGCTTATATGTCACCCTCCCTAATACACATAATATATTATTTGCTAAGAAGGTCTCTTTGTGTTGGTTTAGGGCGTGCCGATACTTTAGTGTCTTAGATTTGAAGGAATCACATCAGCATACACCAGCTCTCTGTTCATGTGAACCGCATCAAGTGTTGTGTATGTGTGTTCGGCAAAGCAATATAAAACCCGCCTCATGCCCAGAATTGGGAGAAGCTGCACTTATGTTATGAGTATGAAGTCGTGGAGATCAGACCTCATAACAATTCTGTATCGTGTTGTTCTTGAAACTTCAGCACTCGCTGTACAGATATAGTTTAAGAAGCAAAGCAGATAGTAGAGCAATAACATATTATTCTCATGTAAATCACGATGAACTATTAGGTTGAAAGCTAAAGCAACAACTAAGTGTCGTGTGCAGAAGTTGCAAAAAAAGAAAAAATGGCGTTTAAACCGGTAATGAGTCCATGCTAACTTAACACGGTGTAAAGATATCCAGGACCTAGATGACACCTCCCCATGATCCGGAAACGAACTGAATAAGATAATAGAAGTGTCATCTCATGAGAGCAGATTGCAACTTTATATGTGGACGGTTCGCAAGGTAAAACATTAAAAACTAGGAAAATTTAATGCTAAAGAAAAATAAAACAGCCAAGTACTTTATCGAGTCTTAAGCCAATAGGCAAGCTAAATCATAAAAACTTGACAAATAAGTCAATGAATTGTCAATGAAATGCTAGTACTCAGCATATCAAACATGAAAAAGGTCTATGACATAACTGTGTATGCAAAATAAGCTGCAACAGCCTCCAATAGGAAGTCACCGTCTTCATCCGAAAAGAGTTCAGCCATCCAATTTAAAAGCGGAAAAGAACATAAGTGCTCTCCCAGCACCGGATCCTCTATCAACATCAGAGGACAGCTCGGTGGGTTTTCAAGAAAGCTCTGTTCCAAGAAAGACTGTGTTGCCGCCAGTAAATTCCAGGGACCAATTAGTCCATGCATCAATGCCACAGCCATAATCCTTTCGCCAGGACAAACCAACTCGTGAGTAATGATAGGAGTCATCAGCTGATTAAAGTCGACGTCAGGAGAAACCGGTCCGCAGAGACAAAAATCAATGGCCCAATCGAAATCACAGGTCAGGCAGTGAAATACAGGATGGACACAGGTGAAGTAGGAGAATCGAAAAGATAATCCATATGCCGTGCTTAATATCGCCAACGGCATTGTGCCAAAATATTCTAGCATGCGATTGCGGAACAGTGTCAGCAGCTGCAGGGCGGGAGCTTGCACAGGAGGGACATCCATATTTAAAAATGTAAAAAAGCACAAGAGCGTCCGCTAGTAATGCAAGTAAAAATGGGAATCCACGAAGCAGAGTGGAAAAAATAGAATGAAAGAAAGCAGGGATGACTCCAAAGATTTTCTCAAATGAAGTCACGAGACCACTGGTAACAACTTTAAAAAAGTGCGCCAGGCCCTTTGTGGAGGACGCGTTAGAGATAGTCCGAACCATCTTGCTGAAATGGAAAGGCGAATCTGTATTTAAAAGGGTCTGCACCTCTGTACGGGTGTTCGCTATGTGAAGCACGAAAGTTTCACGGGTCGAACTCAAGGCCACCTCTGTCTGAGATAAAAGAGCTCTTATTCTTGCCATGCCGTTGAAATGTGCTCCCAAGGTTGGTATTTGTGGCCAGATTGAAAACTCCCTATGTTCATGTGTGGGAGGAAATAGAACATTTCTGCAGCAAATAACCCGTTCATTTACTGTTACGATAAAATGAATACTTTTAATTAACCCAGAACAATCTTCATTATTGAGCATCAAATAACTACCATTTTCCAAGAACTTGAACGTGGGGATGATAGCAGGAACTGGTGTGCCTTGCAACACGCAAGCCATATTTGGTCGGTGTTTGTTGCATGAACCGTGTAACTGTATGTGCCTACACATTAGTGAATGATCTGGCGTCTCAGTGCATTCCTCTCCATTCAGATAAAGTTCTTGATCATCTTTGAAAATCTGTATGTGTATGGAAGCGACCAGACCTCATGAAGAAAACCACTACTTAAAGGTTAATAACGACCTATTGGTATATATTTCATACAATTTGAAAACTTATATAAAGGAAAAGGCAGCGTTATTAAACCGTGGATAAGGCACGTTGCCAAAGCAGTCAACCTTTTGGATTTATACTGGAAATGTTAAAGGAAGAATTACGGAGTAGGGCCTGTAAATCTTTAATGGACAACGAGTAAAATTACTCCAACCATCATATTCCTCTAACTCCGGGATAGTAGGGGTGTTTAATTTTTTAGAAGTAGCCAATCCAAAGCATTTGGTCTGGGAAATTGTTTCATTCACAAACAACATATGATTTGGGATGAGACATGCACGGTGGAAAGCCTCAGTGCCTTGTACCTGCCAGGTTCGTGAACCCCAAACTGATGTAGATCCTGGATATTTTTACTCTGTGTTACGTTAGCATGGTCTCATTACTGGTTTAAACGCCATTTTTCCTTTTTTGTAACTTCTGCACACGACACTTAGTTGTTGCTTTAGCTTTCAGCCTACCTGCGTCAAGATCTATGCCTGCTTCAAGTAGGCGCAGGGTTTTGATGTAGCTTTGTCCTATCTGATTGTAAATGTGGCACACCGTGGGTGGCAGAGCAGCGGTGCACGTTAACTGGTGCATCCCTGAGGATGTGCTAGTTAATATAAATCTGCCCCTTTACATTTAATTATGTGCAGGGGACACAGAGTAGGTGAGGTTTATCCAAGGTTAAGAAGAGATGAGTCCTGTTCAGTGAAAAATTGGAGATAGGCTTCAGTATATTATATACTTAAGTAGTGTGTTAAGTTTTTGATGACTGTTATTAATTTACTGTTGGGTAATAGTGGTTAATAACATTTTGTATTATATTTTACCACAGATTCAACTGCAGATTATTTCAAGATTTTAGGATGCCTAGCAAAGAAAGAGTGAGAAAGGCTGCAAAACGTCAAAGACAGCAGGACCATGGAATAATGCAGCAGTCCTCTAACAAAAAGATTTGTCAAGTCACGAAGAAAGCACCGGGTAAGAGTCCAAAAACAGTCATAAGAAATATGTGTAGTAAAAAAAATATTACTACAGAAAATGTTTCAGTCCAGAAAAGGATAAACAATTCAAATGGTAAGGAAAGGCCAATGAGAAATGTTACTGCTAGAGTAAGAGATAACTCTATGCATGAAAGTAGAAGGAAACAACAGTTTACGGATATTCGTAAACGAATGTTCCGCAACAGGATAATTGGGAATTTGTTAAAAAATATTAAGAAAGGTCAACAGAAAGTGGTTTTTTATAAGAGAAAAAAAATAGTTGAGAAAGTTATTGATCAGGCATTTGAAATTAAACGTAAGTTATTTATTTTGACAATCAATAGAATTAGGAAGCTAAACAAGGTAATTTATGATTTCAAAAGAAATAGTAGATGGAAGAGAATAGTTAATCGTAGTAATTTTTGTGAAGTTTTTTCTGGAGAATGGATGCATAGTTCAAGCTCTGAGGCATTTTTTAATGAGGAGAGTTATTTCCAGGATAATGATTTGGTGCATGCAGTTGACACCAGTGGTCGAGCTTATGAAGTGAAAGATGGTTGTCCAGTTGAAAAAGAAAAAGTTGTGAGAACAGAGATAGAAGAGGTGTTAGGTAATGAGGTTTTAGGGAGACGTCCTAAGGGTCCTGTGTACACCTGGAAGTGTAGTAGTATTTGCAGTGTACGACAGGATTCCATCAATTTGCTTTGTGATTTTATACGGTCATTTAATAAGAAAAGTTTGAAGCAGAAAATGAAGTTCTTGCAAGAATTAGATCCTTGCAGAGTGAGAGAAGTGATAGGTTTGCATGGTCATTCACTGGCTTGTCTTTCCAGGAGAGTATGCCAGAGTGTTTTTCATCATTTCAGGATGCTAGCAGTGCATCATAATAAAGTGAGGAAATTAGTTAGAATGTTGTATTATGCTAAGAGTCCAGCAATTATGCTTAAACAATTATGCGCTGCTCTTTTGCATGGTTCTGAAATAGATGTGAAGAATATATGTGAAGAAATTGAGTTTTGTTACTTTGGAAGTAAAGAGGAGAATGTTGAAATTGACCAAGAAGAAGAGAGTAATGTGGAAGATAGTGTACAGGTTTCCAGTACAGATAATTTCCAGAGGGAAATTGCGACGTTTGAGGTGAAATCAAGTGAGAGGCCAAATTTCACTTGTGTTTGTTGTCGACGCACTTATTATAAGAATCAGACTAAGTTACTGGATTTATATGGAAAAAGTGAAAGGGAAAATAATAGTGAATGGAAGGATTTTACAACATACTTGATGGTAGAAAATTGTTTTGATTTGGGATTGGATCAACGTGTGTGTACTTATTGTTGTAACAAATTAAATCAAAACCAGATGCCTGCTAGAGCAGTTCATAATAATCTGGAATTGGTTGAGATTCCTTCTGAATTGAAGGATTTAAATACTTATGAATCTATTTTGATTCAAAGTATCCATCCCTTTCAGGCTATTGTAAGAATGGAGCCAAAGACAGGGAAATTGCCTCCATCAGATTTACAGAGAGGATTAAAGGGAAGAGTTGTTTATTTGCCTCTAGATTTGAAGAAAAACATTAACACAATTGGAGTAGAAAAAGTGGAAGAGGAACCTCTTGTTATCTTAGTTAATGGGGTTCCGACAAAGAATAAGAAAATATGGCAAGATTTAGTAGATGTTAGGAAAGTCAAAAGGGCAACATTGTATTTGAAAAAAAATAATAAATACTATAAAAATGTATATGTTGCAGAAGAGGAAGTAAGTGAGGAAGAGGATAGCGATTTGTGTGCTGGTCAAATTGAGAAAGTAGAACCCTGTACTAGTGAAGAAATATATGAACATTATAGTGTTCATCCTTTGCATTCCAAGGAAGTCATGGGGAATGCTATTGAGTTGTTTCAAATGAAACAAGCGAAAGGGAGTCCCATTAGTGTTTGGGAGGAAAGTTTGGAAGCTCGGTGTTTCCCACAGCTTTTTCCAACAGGTCAGGGAGGAAGATATGATGAGCGACCTCATCAAATTCCTGCTTCTGAATACCGGACTTTGCGATTGTATGCAGGAGATCCTAGGTTTCGACAATGCATTCCTTATTTGTTTCATCTCCTGTTTGAAAGCGATCTGTCTGGACTGTCATATGCAGTGAACCACATCTTGAAAAGTGGTATACACATGCAAAACATCTCGGCAAGTGACTTTATGGATAAAGTCAATGTCCAAGACAGTATTTTGGATTCTCACCTGATTAATCTCATGGCGTGTCAGCGTGGTACTAATGAGTACTGGTACCGTCGTCATGGTGATTTAAAATGTATGCTGAGGAACTTAGGAACTCCCACATGGTTCCTCACTTTGAGCTGTGCTGAGTATGGCTGGGAAAACTTACTTGAATTTCTACGAGAGGCAAATGCTAACGTAGAAAACATTGAATTCAAGACACCCGGAGAACTGTGCTCTTTGGATCCAGTCAATGTATGTAGGTACTTCAATCATAGATTTGAAGGTATGATGTCTTTTATCATGAATAAGAAGAATCCACCTCTTGGAGAGGTGTTGGATTTCTTCTGGAGGAAGGAGTACCAAGCAAGAGGTGCTCCTCATATACATATGTTGCTGTGGATCAAGGATGCACCTAAATTTGGAACGGATGCAGGCGACTCAGTGATGAGTTTCATAGAACAGTATTCTACGTGTGCTGTTCCAAACGCAAAGGAGAAAAAAAGCCTAAGAGAAAAAGTTCTACGTTTCCAAAGCCATCGATGTGGAAAGTACTGTCGTCGTAAATTCCGGAACAAAGACAAGTTCTACACCAAATGTCGTTTCGGCTTTCCACGATCGGTGATTTCTAAAGGAAGAGTGAACAGTTTGATGTCTTCGCTGCGACATAATGTGATGAAGAAATCACCTAAAAACACATACAATTTGAAGAGGAACGAAGAGTCTAAGTACATCAACGACTACAACCCGGTGATTTTGTCCATGTGGAATGCTAACATGGATATACAGTTTGTGGCTGATAACTGTATGGCTGTGGCTCGGTATGTGACATCTTACATCACCAAAAAAGAGAAGACAGAATTGAAGGATATGTGGGAGGACATTTCCCATGAAAAGAGCCTCAGCAAGAAGTTTTACAGTTTCAGTCTGAAGATGTTGTCGCATCGAGAAATCGGAGCTTACGAATGTTCTGACCGGTTGTCTTCAGCAAGTCTCTATGCCAAGTCCAGGAGTATCGTTTGGGTGAGTGTTGGTCTTGCTGCAACGCGTAATCGAGTTCTGAAACCTGTGCGGGAAATTGAGTATTTGGCGGAAAAGGAGCCAAACAGTACCGACATTTTGAAGAGCAACATGTTGGATACATATTATCCAAATCGAAGCAGTCACCTCGAGAATGTTTGTCTGTATGAGGTTCTGCAAAATTACATATTCAAGAGGAACATCAAAGAAGATACTGAGAAAGGAGTGTATGCTGTAATAGGAAGTGAGGGATGTCTGGTCAAGCAAAGAAAATGCCACTTGATAAACCATCGAAAATTGAGTGGCGAATCTCCTGAAAAAAAGGAGTTTTTCTATTTAGCACTTTTGCAACTTTTTAAGCCTTGGCGTGCAGAAGAGGAACTGCTTGGAGATTTCCTTTGTTACGAAGACTCATTCAATGCTGCCAAGGAGACCATAGAATGTCCTGCTTTTCCCAAATATGTAGAAATGTTGAATGTGGAAATTGAGCAGGAAGCAACGATTGCAGCCGAGATTGCCAGAGACAGTTCTCAGGACAGTCAGAGTTCTGCTTCATTGAGTCAGGATCCACTAGGAGGACCTCTTATCGAAAATGAAGCTGCCACTGCTATGAATGAAGTGGAAAGAGCCATGGCACATGCTCAGGAGGATGCGGTTAACTTAGAAGAGTTGGAAAGACAACTCAACGTTGAGCAGAGGAAAATATATGACAAACTTACCATGCAAATTGATCATGGATTAAGTCATGACAAGAAAGAGTGCTCATGTACGTCGTTGAAGCCTGTCCGACTGTACGTGAGTGGAGAAGCGGGAACTGGAAAAAGTTTCCTTATTAAAGCAATTTCATGTTATTTGCAGGAAAGGACAGAGTCATCGCTGTCTTGTGTTGTCACCGCTCCAACTGGACTGGCAGCACATAACATTAAAGGGATTACTTTACATCGTTTACTGATGCTGCCAGTGGAGCATGACAACAAATTAGAATATCACAAGCTATCTGGAGATGCTTGTTTTGAAGTTTCAAGAGTCTTGAGGAAAATGAAACTTCTTATCATTGACGAAGTAAGCATGGTTTCCAATGTCATGCTTGCCTTTGTGCATTTGAGAATGCAAGAAGTTCTCAAAACAGAGTATGATGTGTTATTTGGTGGCAAACACATCATTGTTTTCGGAGATCTTCTGCAGCTGACACCAGTGAAAGGGCAACCTGTGTTCAAAATGCTCACGCATGAAGATACCAGGAAGTGCTTAGGGAGTATTGGCAACGTCAATATATGGTTAAACTTCAATTATGCTGAACTGCATGAAAATATGCGTCAGGCAAAGGATGAAGTTTACAAGACTATTCTACAAGATGTTAGAATTGGAAAAGTGACCGAGCATGGGAAAGAAGCTTTACATGCACGATTACTGACAAATTTATATCCAGACGAAGATGTTGTGCCTGAGAATATTTTTCAGAAAGTTACTGAGAAAAAATCTGGAATATGTTTGATGCCAACTCTTGCAGAATGTGCCAAATTCAACAACAAAATGTTGCATTTAGAAAAGCAAGAGATTGTGAAATTGGAAGCTATTGACAGAGTAGAGCATATGGGATCAACAATTATTTTGTCTGAGAATCTGAAAACAAAATTGGATTCATTAGAGAAGAGTATATCTAAAACTGCGGGTTTTGAAAAGACTCTGAATGTGTGCTTGAACTGCCGTATAATTTTAAGAAGGAATTTACATGTTGAAAGAGGTCTGGTAAATGGATCAATGGGTAATGTTGTTGATTTTGTGAAATACAGAAATAGAGATGGAATTGAATTTTTAAAAATTAAATTTGATGGCATTGAGGAAGTACAGCTAATTGCTCGTTGTTCTGCTAGATTTTTGCTTGTAAAAGACTTATATGTTCGTCGTAAGCAGTTTCCTGTTTGCTTGGCATATGCGGTGACAATCCATAAATCGCAAGGTTTAAGTGTAGACTGTGCATTGGTGAATATTGGCAGTTCTGTGTTCAAGGAGGGTACGGCATATGTGGCATTGTCACGAGTTAGGACTTTATCGGGATTGTACTTGATTGAGTGTGATGTCACAAACATTTGTGCGGATCTAGATTGTGTTAAGGAATACAATAGGTTGAGAAGAGAGTATGCGCCACATTTGCCTCAGTATCCTTTGTTTGAGAAACGTGTGGTAGGCCGGAAACGAAGAAATGTGACCAATACTGGGGAGGTTGTAGCAAAAAGACGAAAAGTCGATGAACCTGAAATTATAAGCAGAAACAAAAAGGATTCTGTTGAAGATGTTGTTGGTTTTCAATTTGAAAACAGTTCTGGTGTCAACTGCTATGCTAATGTAGTGGTTAATGTTTTGTTTTCTCTACAAAATGTAAAAGAAGAGACTGTGGTCAATTCTGATCAAAGATTTTGCAGTTTGTTAAATTCTGTGTTAGAGAAATGTAGCTCTGATAGAACAAACATAGAAAGTGTGTCTGAAATTCGAAATCTGTTAGACAGATGTTCAGGCCAAACACAATTCTCTCAAAATAGTCAGCAAGATTGTCAGGAGTTTTTAATGTATATGCTTGATGTATTGCATGCTGAAGGTGTAGATGTAGATCACCTGTTTGGGCTTTCTTATCAATGGCAGCATGACTGCGAGAACTGTAGGGTATCAAGTAGTACCAGTGTAGACTCAGAAAGATTTATATATTTAACTTTGCCAGACAGTAAATCAGTCTCTTTTAATAAGCTAGTAAAAGCAGCTGATCACAATATGGAGTGTAGGCAATGTAAATCTGAAATGATGTCCACATTATTTATACGAACATATGGCCAGTATGTCATTTTAATGTTCCAACGATGTAGGCCTGATGGAACAAAATTGACAACTTTAATTAAAAATTTTGTGGCTTCACAGTTGTCAATATCAGGAAGGACTTTTGTAACTGTAGCAATTATATATCATGATGGTCCTTCAATAACATCAGGACATTATACAGCTTATTTAAAGTGTAGAAATGGCTGGTCATTCTGCAATGATTCTGTTTTAATTTTCAAAAATAAATTGCCATATGACCTTAAAAACTCTTACCTGGTGTTTTTAAAACCAAACTTTTAGGGAAAGAATCTCGGGATGTGCTCTGAGGAATTTCAAGAAGTTCTCATGGCTCCTACACTATTTGGCCTTGAGGATAAGTGTAGTACAGAGACATAACTTTTTACCATAACACTGGACGTTATTGAGAAATACGTGCACTTTGAATGAGTTCAGAAAAACTATTTATTTTTATAAGCTAATTGAAGCAGCCAATCAAAACATGGAGTAGAGGGAATGTAAGTCTGCAATGCTGTCTACTGTTTTACATTGCTTTGTGATTAAAAGTGATGTAGAGAATTAAATAATTGTACTAATCATAAAGGTAGTGTAAGTCTGCTTCATAGTAAGCAGTATCAGTGTGATAGGAAATGTAGAACATGATTGAGCAAGAAGGGGAAGATATTACTAGTCGAAGGATTGTGTAAATGATCTTCAACATTTTAATTCTGAAAGTTGCGGAAATGCGAAAAGACGGGATTGGCTAACAAGAAATCCAAGAGTTATACATGGCTCTGACAAGATTTGGCCTTGTGGAAAATTGTGGTAGAGAGCAAGAAGTCATTTATTGTATGTAACATGTTTTTGAAAACGATGGGGGTTTTCTTTCAGAAAGTGGCGGGTTGAAAGTAATAACAGCACAACAGAGTGTAAGCTGTTCATAGGACATCCTTGGCCGTCATGGAAAGTAAGTTAACTTTAAGGAGTTCTGAATTCTGATTTGTAATGTTGTATGGGTTTTTTAAACACAATCATTTTGATTGTGTTTTTTTTCCCCGCTGTTATATGATGAATACCTTCAAGTCACTGTTTTAGTGAAATTTGATACATTCTGAGAACAGCAAAAATAAACCATTTAACATGTATAATTAATTCTGTTCTGTTTGCATTTATGATGTACATGTAGAACTGTGTAGGAGGCATGGAGAAGGTGAGGCTTCTGTAAGTGTCAAAGTTGTTGCATACAGTGCTCATATTCTACGTAGTCTTTTATATTTCATTACTTTCACTGTTTCTGACTGATCTAAAAATTTTTTTTTAAAAAGAACAGTAAGTATAAGGGAAGGAAACAGACAGTTATGTTAAAAGAAACACAGCTATAGGAAATAAACTAGGGATACTGTTACCCGCAATCCTCTGCTGATGATGTCACTGAGCATGTCATGAATGATGTAATATGTGACATCATCAGCAGTGGATTACGGGTAATAGTATCTCTAGTTTACTCCCCTATAGCTGTCTTTCTTTTAACATAACTGTCTGTTTCCTTTCCTTATACTTACTGTTCTTTTTTTTTAAAAAAATGTTTGGGTTCGCTTCCGGTTCGCGTACCGGGGAGCGAACTGGGAAGCGAACTAAGAGAAATAGAGGTTGGCACAGTTGCAAATATTGTACCAATTTTTTAATAACGGGGAGGTAGTTCTGAAAAGAACTTTTTTTTTATTGTTTTTGTTGTTTTATATTTTTTTTATTATTTTTCTGAACATTTTTTTACTTTTTTTGAATTTTTCTGAACAGTTTTATATTTTTTTGGGTTTTTTTTCGGAGGGGGCAACGAAAACGATTCATTGTAAAGGGCTCAACAGGAGCAAGAAAACAAAAAAAAAGAATTTATTGTTTGGGGAGTTTCGGACAAACATGAGCATGATTGTCAATAGCTCTGTTGATCAGAGTGATGCTACTTTCTCCGTAGCAAATGAATCCACTGCAATGTACGCAGACTTGTTTTACTTCACGAAATCTCGTTTGTATATTTGGCACCATCTCCCTGCCCTCTGGTCCCGTTACTTCCGGTACAACAGATCTTCTGGCCATAATAGGGAGATTATCTAGGTCGTCCTGTTCCTCTTCTTCCTCTTCTTGCTGAATTATAACTTTAGCAGGTGGTCCACTCTTCCTTGGATGTGGTGGAGGTGGTGGGGAAGCACCAGCTGAAGCTAGTAAAGAAGCCATTGCTCACTGGTAACAAAGGGTCTTTCTCTCACAATGATGAAAGTCAGAGTGAGGAAAGAAGGAGGGATTTTCACCATTTGGGAAAAAAAATAGTTCTCAACCAATGAAAAGTGTTCATTTTAGATCATATGACCTAGTCTTACATCATTAGGAAACCGAAAGTGAAATGAACCAATGAAAAGTGTTATTACCAAGTCACATGACCTGCTGTGTTTTCGTTACGCGCTTTGCAGGGCCTCCCGGTTTGCTTCCAGAAACCTGTGCTTTGCGACTCGGTAAGCGTACGAGTTCGCTAACGTAGCACGTCATATGACGTATCACGCGACAACGCGAAACGTCATGCGGACGGGAGGCGTCACGATGTTGTTTTCTAACGCGGCAGTTGCGGTAAAGAAACGTTTACCGGCTCGCGGTCTATTTCGCGGCATCAAGGTCAGCTAACGGGAAGCTTCCCGATTCGCGAAGCGGGAACGAAGAAAAAAAAAATATATTAAAAAAAAAGTTATTAATAAACATATAAAATATATTTTTGGATTTAAAGAAGAATACATTTTACAGCTACAGATATTAGCTGTTAAAAAACCAATGAAATTCACTGAAAAAACCATAGGTTATAGACCATATATAGTTAGGAATTAGCATTTACAAAACCTTGAAAATTCACTGAAAAAACCATAGGTGATGTCACTGACCATGTCATGAATGATGTAATATGTGACATCATCAGCAGTGGATTGCGGGTGCGCGATATATAGTTAGTGCAACTAACTATATATGGAATTTCAATGGTTTTGTGTGAGTAAAATAAGGTTTTGTAAATGCTAATTCCTAACTATATATGGTCTATAACCTATGGTTTTTTCAGTGAATATATATATATATATAGGCTCCGAGTTCTCGGTGGGACAATGTTCCGCATCAGTTTATGAAGCACTTGCAATTTGAACTTTCAGAAAAGATTCTGATGAAACTCGGACACGTAAAGCCGCCAGAGGGGATTATGGGTGATGTAGTCCCACTCGGAGCAGTAGCAAGTACCCTGAGTCTGGCATTGCCAATAAAATTATGCACAGCATGTGCAACTAGGAGCCCCAGGGAAGTGCTACAAGCCCAATATGCTTTCATCTTGAGTGCGTGTTTTCGCGCGCATTTGAAAACACAGCTTTATGAATTGTTGTTCAGTGTGTCTTCATTTTAGATTTTACCGGACAGACTTTGTGTTGTTGGACTACGAGAAAATGAAGTGGGAGCGAGTAAGCATCATTAACATTGGCAGCACAACCTGTATTTAAAGCAGTTTTAAATCTTTCAGTATTTACTAGATTTATTATCAGGAAGGCAGCATATTTTGAGAGCATTGGCGCCATAACGTTGTTTATTATGAAAGTACCTCGGCATGTCATTATGACTTGTTTATATCTCAGGCTGAACAGAATGATGTATATAATCTTTTCTGTGTATATATCATGAATTAGTTCATGTTTAATTGTTGGCATTATATGCTTAGAGTGCAATATGCAGTTATTTATAACTTTGAATGTCTTGCACTTTGCAATGTATGCATTTGTCAAAGGCCAGTATGTTTTCCACCTATAATGTCAACCACGCATTCTATTCTCTATGTCCATTTATGCCTGAAGGAGGGAGGAGGGCTATATATTCTGAAAATGTCATGGCGCCAATTAGATTGATAAAGCCTGCTGCGCAGTCGAAACGTGTCTCTCTTTCATTGCGGGGTCGTGGGAGACCTGAAAAACAATAAAGAAGCCTGATCCATACATTCCTCGAGTACGTGCCTCTTCTTCTCTGAAGCAGGATTGTTTTCTTTCATCGCCAGTAGGTAGTTATAGTTAGGATTGATTTCCATAGGGAAATCGTAACATTCTATTGGGAATAACTTTGGCGCCGGTGGAGGAATCTGCCTGGAATTTTCCTCAACTTTGCCTCGTGGCGCTCCGCTCCTTCCCTGAAAGTATGGGGGGCATTTGTCAAGCGGGGGCCGAGATAAAAGGGGGGTCCCAAAACGTGTTTTCTCCATGTTAATTTCCATAGGGCGGTCGAACTCACTTTCAGCTCGAACGGCTGAATGGATTTTCACAAAACGTGGCAAAATTGTAGGGACTCGTAGCCCAATGTGCCTTTGCTATGTCTCAAGATATGAGCTCCAGAGGATTTTGAGTAATTTAGGTTCCAAAATATATATATATCTATAGCCGCGCACCGGGGAGCGCACCGGGGAGCGCACCAGGCGCGCTACGCGACTTTCGCACGGAAAGCTGATTGGCTCTCGGGTGTCTGTAAACATTCGAAACAGTCCGCAGTGGCCGCCATCTTGTGTCTCGGTAGGATCGAGACACAAGAGGTGGCAAAAACAAAGGGGGAAATTACCATAAGGGGGCAGGGTAGACCCCCCCTGACCCCGTAGGTTTGATGTGGGGGCCATAAAAGGGTCCCGCGGGACAAAAAACAATTTTTTTTTCTATTTTCGCAGGGGGAGCGCCCGGTACGCGCACCGGGGAGCGTACCGGGGAGCGTACTTTGGTGAAAAATAGTGAAAATAATAGTGTAAAATAATCATTTTGAGTGATTACAGGTAGGGTAGCTCTAAAAAGAGCTTTTGGGTTCTGTGGCTGTTTTAGGTACCTACAAGTACGTCCCACAAACACCCACACGCACACAACCCCACACCCCCACACCCATACACTCCCCACACACACCTCACATACGCACACCTCCACCCACACCCAAACACCCCACACCGACACTTTATACATCCACACCCACACACACATCCCACACACCCACACTCACACACACACCTCACCCCCCCAACACACACACTCGCACACACAGATACCTCACAGACACACCCCACACATCCCACACACACACCTCCCCCCCCCCCACACACACACATCTCACAGACACATCCACACATCCCACACATACACACACATCCTACACACATACCCCCACACACACCCCACACACACCTCACACACCCACACTCCCACCTACACCCAAACACCCCACACACCCACACCCACACACAAACCTTACACACCCACATTCCCACCCACACCCACATACCCCACACACCTACACACACCTATACACCTCATCCCCCCAGACACACACACACACACATACACACCTCACAGACACACCCCACACATCCCCCACACACACCTCCCCCCCACATATGGGGAAAACTCAGTGAAACACTAAAATAATAATGTAAAGTGCTTAGAGGTAGGGTAGCTCTGAATAGAGTTGTTGTGTTGTGTGGGTGATTTAAGCACCAACATGTAGGTACCAATGCTGAGTCTTAAATGTAATGTACACCGTTTCCTCTGTAGATATCTTGCATGTTGTTACAGACGTTATTTTGGTATATGGAATCCATATCATAGTCTGTCAGGAAAGCAGAAAGAACATGGAGGCAGGAGATGAAAAAGAGATGTCAAATACTCATTGGAGATAATATAGTGGGAGAAAGGAAGTAACTATGGGCAAACTTACTATGTAACATAAAAAAGTTGCACAGTATACTATAAGTCTGAATTTACATTATAATCAATTTGGTACTAGTTTATGAATTACATATAAAAATGAATAATGTCTCAACCAATTTTTTATTATTAAATATAAATTTATTTTTCTGATTATTTTTCCAAATTTAACAGAACTTCTAACAACACATTGTCGGAAATGTCCTCATTTTCAATCAGTGAATCTACTGCTTCTACACATTTATTTATTATTTATTTATTTATTTATTTATTTATAGCACTTATAGAGCGCGAACGAAGGCCCTTGGGCATCTCGGCACTAAGATATCTGCTATTTTCAGCCAGTGCGGGGAGGGGGATCACTGATTAAAAAGCCAGGTCTTGAGTTGTTTTCGAAAAGACCAGAGAGACCGGCTGATTTTAATGGCTTGTGGCAGGGTGTTCCATAGCTTGGGTGCTGACACGAGGAATCTTCTGTCACCCCATGACACCAGTTTGGTGCGACGTACCACCAACTCATATAAGTTGGAAGATCGCAGGGATCTGAGGGGACGGTAGGGAATAATAGTCATAGTCCCGTGATTCATCCATGAAATCTAAGTCATCATTGTCTTCAATACATTTTTCAGCGTTGTTCTCCAGAACAATTTTGAAGGAAATATTCTGCTCTCCTTCCATTTTCTTGCAGTAATTTGCATAAAAAATAAATATATCATTAGAGATAGGGCACTGTTGGGTTTAAGTTCAGACAGGTAGTTTTGATTTTTTAACAGTGAAGTTATCTTTGGGCAGTGTATGGTATCAGGCTGGAAGTAGAAATATAAAAAAGTGTATATCATAAAACCTAAGTAAAGTGATAATTATACAAGACAAGACTAACTCCATCCATAACTATAACAGAGAAGCCTATCTCAATCTATAACTATTACAGAGGGATAGTATATAACTATCAGAAAATGTTTTTCAAATTAACTTAAAGTGCACAACATACTTCAGTTTTCAAAATAACATCTTACCTTTGAAAAAGAAGTTTAAGTTCTCAGTGAAAATTCTTTTGAAATGTACTTCAGGAAGTAGTAGTCAAAATGGCTGTGTTTCCCTCTCTTTCTTTATATATATTAGTGTACATAACCAATCAAATGTCATGAAATAATAGTAGAAAATGAAAGTAACATTTTAATTGGTTGTAAATTCTAACACTTCAGATGTGTTTTTGTCAAGTAATTCCCCTCAGGATATTTAAAGAGGGCTACAGGCCAAATGGCTCAATGGAATTCCACCAAATTTGGGAAAATGGTAGGGACTGGTATGTAGTATGGCCTATTCTATATTTGGTGAAAGTGTCTCCAGTGGTTTTTATGTAAATTAACTTTTAAAATTTTTGGGAGCGCTTCCCGGTGCGCGCCCTGGTACGCGTACCGGCAGCGCTACGGGAGTCCTCCATTTTGTGTTTTGGTAGATTTGAGACAGAAAATGAAGGACAAACAACGTTGGGAATGGGTATAAGGGGGCATGGTAGGCACTCCCTGACCCTCTAGGTTTTCTGAGGGGGTCTTAGGAGGCCCATATAGGCGGGAAAAAAAAGATTTAATTTTTCGCGGGGGGAGCGCCCGGTACGCGCACCGGGAATCGTACCGGGGAGCGTACTTTGGTGAAAATTAGTGAAAAAAGTTAGAGTAAAATAATCATTGTGAGTGATCAGATGTAGGGTAGCCCTGAAAAGAGCTTTTGGGTTCTGGGGCTGAATTAGGTACCTACAAGTAGGTTCCAATGCACAATCTTAAATTCAGGAGGAATATTCTATTCCCCTCATCTGAGAAGTGCACACCATCTCCTCTGTAGATATCTTGCATGTTGTAACTCAAGTTGTTGTTGTATATTGAACCCATTCCATAGTCTCTCATGTAAGCAGAAACAGATTTATTCACATGTTTCCTTGCTTTCTCAATCTGTGGACAAAATTGGTAGGACCACTTCCATTTCTGCCTTTGGCATATATTGGAATATACCAAGGCAGTTTGTGAAAAAAGTGTCATCAATTGCCCAAAGGTGTCCTTTAAAACCATTTCCAGAGCTACCCCAGTCAAAGTGCCTAGGTCATTTCCACCACAGTGCAAAATTATAAGGTCAGGGTGTGGCAGATGGTGAAAGGTTTTCACCAATGGTATCAATTGATGACATCTCAATCCTCTTTGGCCAATCCATTTTATGTGCACATTTGGTAAATCAAGGTTGTGAAAATTTCTGGTAGCTGCATACCTTTGAGCCCAGTGAATGTAGCTATGTCCAATAATCCAGACAGAGTACATGGTGAGAGGAGGTTCTGGTGCAGTCAGATGAAGTGTAGGAATGAAATGTAAGTTGGAACAGTAGGAGTTTGCAAATAAAAAACTGTGGAGTTTCAGTGCTCTTGAATAACAAGCAATGATTGGTGGATTCAGATAGTTGAAAAATGAAAGTTAGGGTGCATGGTTCTGTTATGTGAAAGAAGTAATTTGAATGGTTAAGAAAAAGTCATTTAAAGAAAGATTGCAGTGGATAAGCTGGTGTATTGAGAGGTCAAACATGCTTGCTGATTTGATTTGCAACATTGTAGAATAAACTTTTAACCCTGGGAGCTCAGTGAGGCGGGAGTTGCTGTGGTAACAGGTAGAAAGGGCTGAGGGGGGGAAGGGTGTTGATTTGAAAATAGAGAGGGAAGAGTTTTGATTGGTTACCATGAGGAATATGTGTGTAGAATTAGAGGTTTTCTGTGCCATTAATGGTTGCAGTGCCTGGAGAACATACCTTTTGATCTGCTAAAGAAATATTGGTGTGTGTAACTGACACTGTTCTGAATCTCCTAAAGCATTTGTAAAGGTGAGTTATGATTCATTTAATATAGATAGAGACTTGTATACTCTATGGAGAAGATTTGGAAGCAAAATGTGGTTTTTTAATGTGACTTTCTTCATGTTTTTTGAACATGCTTGATAAAAAGTTGTTGCTGGAAAGAGGAATTGTAGTTTGTAAAAATGTGAAGTTTCAGTAGTGAACTGGAATGCTTGTACATATGACCTGCGCTTTGTTTCTAAAATGTTATTCAAAAAACGATTTTGGGGAAATCAATGGCTTTCAGTAGTGAACATGAATGCTTGTACATAGGACCTATGTTCTGTTCCTGAAATGGTAATTGGAAAACGATTTCAGTGCAAATCCATGGCTTTAACATTTTTAAGAAGGAATAAATAGTGTGTGCATAATTATATAAAAATATTTGATTGTTTTACAAACATGTTACCTGTTTTACCTCAGATTGGGAAGCAGAGTGAGTTTCTTTGCTGTTGGTTTGTTTCATTTTTTGGGTAATGCTTGGTAGGAATGTTTGCAAGAGATGGGAAATGTATTTTGTAAAATAGTGACTTTTCAGTACTGAAATGGAATGATTGTACATAGGACCTGCACTGTGTTTCTAAAATGTTATTGAAAAATCGATTTTGGGGCAAATTAATAGCTTTTACATTTTTGAGAAAGAATAAAAAGTGTGTGCATGATTAAATAAAATAATTTGAAGCTTTCACAATCATGTCACCTGTGTTACCTCAGATTAGGAGGCACACTGAGAGCGTTATTTATGAAAACAGCGATGCGTCACTTTTAACTGTGCACTCCTTGTGACACCAATGATGCATTATATTTAATGTATGATGCATCATGTTTCTAGGACTTACAGATAAGTCAGTATTTCTGATGTATCTGTAAGCGCAAAAGTGGCTTTCAGTAGTGAAAATGAATGCTTGTACATAGGACCTGTGTTCTGTTCCTAAAATGGTAATTGAAAAACGATTTTAGTGCAAATCCATGGCTTTAACATTTTTAAGAAGGAATAAATAGTGTGTGCATAATTATATAAAAATATTTGATTCTTTTATAAACATGTTACCTGTTTTACCTCAGATTGGGAAGCAGACTGAGTTTCTTTGCTGTTGGTTTGTTTCATTTTTTGGGTAATGCTTGGTAGGAATGTTTGCAAGAGATAGGAAATGTATTTTGTAAAATAGTGACTTTTCAGTACTGAAATGGAATGATTGTACATAGGACCTGCACTGTGTTTCTAAAATGTTATTGAAAAATCTATTTTGGGGCAAATTAATAGCTTTTACATTTTTGAGAAAGAATAAAAAAAGTGTGTGCATGATTAAATAAAATAATTTGAAGCTTTCACAATCATGTTACCTGTGTTACCTCAGATTAGGAAGCACACTGAGAGCGTTATTTATGAAAACAGCGATGCGTCACTTTTAACTGTACACTCCTTGTGACACCAATGATGCATTATATTTAATGTATGATGCATCATGTTTCTAGGACTTATAGATGTATCTGTAAGCGCAAAAGTGATAAATTGCTGGAGTGTGTCACAAAAATGATGCAACTCCAGCAATGCATCCTTTCACATGGGGAAAGCCCCATGTGAAAGCGTTTGCCCCAGTCTTACGCCTGCTGTGAGGCAGGTGCAAGATTTTGACGTAACCTAGATTTCACTGCGTCACTATTACGAGGCTTTTTGCGGGGGAATGCCCCCTCTGTGTACATTACACCTGACAGAGGTATAATGTGGTGCAGAGGTTTAAAAAGTGACGCATCTACCTACATGCGTCACTTTTTAAATATGGGGCAAAAAGGCACATGTTTTATGCCGCCGGTGCGTCAAAAAAAGTGACGCATCAGCAGTGCAAAACTGACGCAGGGCCTCATAAATGTGGTTCATCTTTTTTTGCACACTACTCCAGTTTAGTCCTGTCCACTGCACTCTTGGACACAAGCCTCACCTTTTGTGCTCCCCTGGACAGGCTTCATCACATCTGCACTCTTGCTTAGGCCTCATAATCTTTTTTTAGAATAAAATTTGAAAAACAGAGAAAAGGTCATATGTATAACATTTTTGGGGCAAATTAATGTCTTTTACATTTTTGAGAAAGAATAAATAGTGTGTGCATGATTACATAAAAATATTTGACCTTTTCACAATCATGTTACCTGTGTTACCTCACATTAGGAAGTAGATTGTGCAGATGAAGTGAGGCATGTCCAGAGGGACAGAGGAGGTGAGGCCTGTGTTCAAGACTGTAGTGGGAGAGAGGCTTTTCTTGGAGAGCGTAGGTGGTGAGACCTGTGTCTAAGAGTGCAATGGACTAGGGTTCATGAAGCCTATCTCCCACTGCACTCTTAGACACAGGTCTCAAGTTCTTTGCACCCGTGGACAGACCTCTCTTCCCTTCTTTCGCTCCTTTAGTCATTTTACTTTTCTCACTTTCACTCTTTTACACCTTCTCCGTTTTTTACTATGTAATAAACAATCCCTCTGTGTTCATCCTGTAGCTGTCTTTCTCTTAACAATACCCTCTTTGTGTTCTTCCCTCATGCTAACTCCTTCATTAAAAAAAAATTCTATTTTTTGGGGGGCGCGCCCCGGTACGCGTACCCTCTGAAAAAAAAACTGACAGAGATTCATTAAAAATATAGGGTTATTTTTATAAATAAAAGGTAGTTCTAAAAAGAACTGGGTTTTTTCTTCTTTTTATTGTTTTATATTTTTTTAATGTTTTTTTGAACATTTTGTACTTTTTTTGGCTTTTCAAAACAGTTTTATATATTTTTTGTATTTTTTATAGGGAAAAACAAAAAAAGGGGAATTGAAAATGGCTCAACTGGAGCAAAAAACAAAAAATGAAAAAAATTACTTTTCTTTGGGGCATTTGTGATTGTCTCCAGCAAGGACGACGAGCTTTACGCTCTTTTCACCATAGGAGATGAGCTTGCCACAATCAATACATGTGATTCTAAATTTTGCAAATCGAGGTTGAATACAAGGCATCGTCTCCGTTGTTTCTGGTCCGGATGGACTGGGTTGCTTTCTTTTGGAGGAGGTCCTTGAATACTGGGGGAGGCTACTGACCAGTTCCCTGATCTCTGCAGCAGAGTAGTTGTTTGGATGCTTGCGGGTCATATGTCTGATCATGGTAATATTACCAAAGGAATATTTTTTGTTTGGGTTGCCCCTTGAGAGTTGTTCGCCACAAATTAGGCAAGTTACCTTGGCCGCATTCACTTTTTTCTTGCCCTCTGGGATTGAAAAAAACTCCCATACAATGTGTGGCCTTGGCTGGTATGGGGTATTGTCTTCAGCCAGCCATCTTCTCCCCTCCTCCTCTTCCTCTTCCTCCTCCTCCTCTTCTTGACCACCAATGTACTGTTGTGGTGGTCCTCTTGGTGGTGGTGGTGGTGGTGCAGATGCTCCAGCTGTTGCAGCTACAGTAGCCATTTGAAAGTACAAAATAGTTCTTTCTATCGCTGAAACAGGTCTTCCTCAGTCAAAGGACAAAGTCAGAATAAGGAAAGAAGGTGGGGTCTTTCATCAAAAAACAAAGTGTCCTGAACCAATGAGAAGTGTTATTTTCAGGTCATATGACCCGGGCTTTACTCATTTGGAAACCAAAACTGTTCTGCACCAATAGAAAGTGTTATTTTCAGGTCACATGACCCGACGCGCTTATGCTACGTGCCCCGTGCGCGCCCGTAGTCGCGCTCCGGGGCGCGCCCGCGGGCACGTAGTGTAAGCGCGTCAAGACGTTGCGCGATCGTATGCGCTCACGTGCTTCCGGGTGCGCTTACGCTGTGCGTCATATGAAGCATCACGCGTCTACGCGATACGTCACAATGTTGTTTTCATTCGCGAAAATAGCGCTTACGGGACGCTCCCCGGTACGCGCCCCGGGGCAAAAAAAAAAAAATTACATAATTATACAATATAAAATTCATTATAAAAAATATTACTTTTCATACCTATAGAGATTTGCTATTAAAAAACCTATGAAATTCACTGGAAAAACCATAGGTTTCACACCAGTTATAGTTAGGAATTAGCATTTAAAAAACCTATTAAATTCACTGAAAAAAACATAGGTTTCACACCAGTTATAGTTAGCTGGAAATTTTACTGGCATAAAACCAATGAAATTCCCACGTTATAGTTAGTTGGACTCACTATAACTTGCGCGTGCAATGCACTGCTGATGACGTCACATATTACATCACTCATGACATGGTCAGTGACATCACTCATGACATCACTGATGACACCATCCTTGTGATAGAGTGACTGACCTCTTTTCACTGTAATGTAACCCTTGAAACACATATTCAAAAATAGAAACTAAAATTTTCAAAAAAATGGAGATACCCATACCAGTTACAAAAACCAATTCAGTAATTCCACCATCTATATACACATCCACTCATTCACCAACAGTTCTATGTAGTCACTCATACATATACTCACTCATCATATGTAGTGATACACCTATACATCCTGTTACACACCAACAGTCATCCAAAAGATACTGTCACACATACTCACACATGCAAATAAACTATTAAACATCCATTTATTTGCATATACAGATATACACACACTACCACTTTACTTTTAAGGAAACTTACACATACTTACTCTCTTAAACAATCACTTATAGAAACACATACTAATTTAAACAGGAACTATTACAATCCCTCACTCTCACATATACTCACTTATATACATCAATATTCACATATACTACATTAAAACATATGTAGTTACTGATAAAGACACTAGTGAGAAAGTCATTCACTCACTAACATACACATATACACACTCATCCACCCATACAGTCCTGCACATGTGCTGTATTCAAAACACATACAAACAGAGAGTCAGTCATTCATGCATCTATGTGCTAAGTAATA
Organism: Lissotriton helveticus; assembly: GCF_964261635.1. Classification (NCBI taxonomy): domain Eukaryota; kingdom Metazoa; phylum Chordata; class Amphibia; order Caudata; family Salamandridae; genus Lissotriton; species Lissotriton helveticus. The sequence continues at coordinate 1,138,036,721 of NC_136069.1, forward strand.
CCCCCACCAAATCATACAAACACTTATACTGATAGTAAGAAAAACATCTAATAACCCATATACCTACACATGTAGCTACTCACCAACCCATGCAGCCACTTATACACAAAGTGAAACATTAATACATATATTTAAATATTTAAACATTACGCACTAATATTTATTTTTCAGAAAGACACACATTCACTGGATGGTGTCATCAGTGATGTCATGAGTGATGTCACTGACCATGTCATGAGTGATGTAATATGTGACGTCATCAGCAGTGCAGTGCACGCGCAAGTTATAGTGAGTCCAACTAACTATAACCTGGGAATTTCATTGGTTTTATGCCAGTAAAATTTCCAGCTAACTATAACTGGTGTGAAACCTATGGTTTTTTCAGTGAATTTAATAGGTTTTTTAAATGCTAATTCCTAACTAAAACTGGTGTGAAACCTATGGTTTTTTCAGTGAATATATATATATATATTCACTGAAAAAACCATAGGTTATAGACCATATATAGTTAGGGATTAGCATTTAAAAAACCTTATTTTACTCACACAAAACCATTGAAATTCCATATATAGTTAGTTGTACTAACTATATATCACGCACCCGCAATCCACTGCTGATGATGTCACATATTACATCATTCATGACATGGTCAGTGACATCACTGATGACATCACTGATGACATCTCAAATGACATCACTGATGACATCACTGATGACATCTCAAATGACATCACTGATGACATCACTGATGACAACATCCAGTGACTGTATTTTTCTGTAAAGTTAAAATATGTCTTACATATTTATGAATGAGTCGATGTATAAGTGTCTGGACGAAGGATTTAGTAGGTGCATGACTGAATGTATGAGTGAGTGATTAAATGTGTCTCACTGAGTGCATGGGTTAGTGACTAAACTGTCTTAATTTGTGCATCATTATGTCTGTTGTTCTGTAAACTGCTGCATGTGTTGATCAGTAGCTATATGAGTAACTATATGGGTTATTGATTGGTTGCCCAAGCATTTGTATGGGAGACTGAGTGTGTGTGTGGGTGGCTGGGAAGTGTATGACTCTGTGCATAGATGTATGGGTTCAAAAGTGCATGTTGGAAACAGCTGTATGGGCGGTTGACTGTGTGCATGACTGTATTGGTGAGTGAATAGATATCTCAGTGCTACATGTCAAATTAAGTACATATGTAAAATACAGTACATGTGAGAGTTGACATATATAAATAACTGTGCATAAGAGCCAGTGAATGTGTGAGTGGCTGTATGGATCATTGTGAACTTGTATCCAGGATTGTATAAGTGAGTAAATATGTTTTAGTATATGTTTGAATAAGTAAGGTGTGTTTAACTGTATAGTTAAGGAAATGGAGGTGTGATTGATTGTTTGCATGACTGTCTAGGTGTGTGTGTAACTTCATGGATGAGTGACAATCTGTGAGTCTGTGTTTACACTGAGTGTATCTAAGGTTATATTAGAGTCTGAAGAGGTTCATCGTATTATCACATGAATGATTTTATCAGTGATGTCATCAGTAATGTCATTTGAGATGTCATCAGTGATGTCATCAGTGATGTCATTTGAGATGTCATCAGTGATGTCATCATTGATGTCATTTGAGATGTCATCAGTGATGTCATCAGTGATGTCACTGACCATGTCATGAATGATGTAATATGTGACATCATCAGCAGTGGATTGCGGGTGCGTGATATATAGTTAGTACAACTAACTATATATGGAATTTCAATGGTTTTGTGTGAGTAAAATAAGGTTTTTTAAATGCTAATCCCTAACTATATATGGTCTATAACCTATGGTTTTTTCAGTGAATTTTCAAGGTTTTGTAAATGCTAATTCCTAACTATATATGGTCTATAACCTATGGTTTTTTCAGTGAATTTCATTGGTTTTTTAATAGCTAATATCAAAACCTTTACAATGTATTATTCTTTAAATAGAAAAATATTTTTTACATGTTTTTAATACAATTTTTTTTTTATTATTTTTTTTGTTTCGCTCCCGGTCCGCGAACCGGTTAGCTTCCCGTTAGCTCAATCCGGAGGCGCGACCCGGTCCGCGAACCGGTAAACGTTCCTTTTGCGCACCTCTCGCGTTACAAAACAACATCGTGACGCGTCGCGTCAGCATGACGTTTCGCGTTCTCGCGTAATACGTCATATTACGTGCTACGTTCGCGTACCCGGAAGCGCAGCGGTACGCGAACCGGAAGCGATCCGCGGCGCGGTGCCGACCGCGTAAGGTAAACACAGCAGGTCATGTGACTCGGTAATAACACTTTTCATTGGTTCATTTCACTTTTGGTTTCCTAATGATGTAATACTAGGTCATGTGATCTAAAATGAACACTTTTCATTGGTTTAGAACTTTTGCTTTTCCCAAATGATGAAAACCCCTCCTTCTTTCCTCACTCTGACTTTCATCTTGGTGAGAGAAAGACCCTTTATTTAGACTTTGACATGGCTTCATTAGTAGCTTCAGCTGGTGCTAACCCACCACCTCCACCAAATCCAAGAAAGAGAGGACCACCTGCAGAAGTAATTTTGCAAGAAGAGGAAGAACAGGAAGAGGAGGAAGAGGAGGAAGAGCCAAGGTTTTTGCCAGAGGAGCCCAGGAGGTACAATCGAAAGGAGAATTACATCTGGCAATTCTATAGAATTCCTGAGGGGCAAAAAAAAGTGAATGCACGCTACGTGTTTTGCCGTATATGCGGTGATAGATTGTCAAGGGGAACTGATAAAAAATACAGTTACGGCAATCACACTATGCATCGGCATATGAGTAGGTGGCACCCAAATAATTATAGTGCTGCCCAGCTACGTGACGAGCAACAAAATCCCCTCCCAATGGCAAGAAGATCGGTTGTTCCAGAGGTGTCGGGACCAGAGGCGAGGGAGATGATCGCAAACATCCAAATGTTGTTTGGGCACGTAAAGCAAGTGTGCGTGGAATGTGGCGATTTCATCTGCTACAGGGAAAGTAGCATCACTTTGATTTTGCGAGCTATTCAAAATCATGTTAATGTTTGTCCGAGACGCCCCAAAAAATAAATTCTTTTTTTTTTTGTTGCTCCTGTTGAGCCCTTTACAATGGATCGTTTTTGTTTCCCCCCCCCCCAAAAAAACCAAAATTTTTTTAAAAACGTTCAGAAAATACAAAAAAAGTAAAAAAATGTTCAAAAAATACTAAAAAAAATATAAAACAACAAAAACATTAAAAAAAAAGTTCTTTTCAGAACTACCTCCCCATTATAAAAAAATTGGTAGAATATTTAGAACTCTGCCAACCTCTATTTCTCTTAGTTCGCTCCCCGGAGCGCTACCCGGTACGCGTACCGGAAGCTAACCAAAAAAAATATTTTTTTTAAAAAAGAACAGTAAGTATAAGGTAAGCAAACAGACAGTTATGTGAAAAGAAAGACAGCGTTAGGGAGTAAACAAGAGATACTGTTACCTACAATCCACTGCTGATGATGTCACATATTACATCATTCATGACATGGTCAGTAACATCAACAGCAGTGGATTGTAGGTAACAGTATCCTTAGTTTACTCCCTATAGCTGTCTTTCTTTTAACATAACTGTCTGTTTCCTTCCCTTATAGTTACTGTTCTTTTTTAAAAAAAAAATTTTTTGATCAGTCATAAACAGTGACATTAATAGAAACAGAGAGAGTGAACAAGAGTGAAGAACTATGGTCCTCCTCAGCCACCCTCAGAAAACCAAGGGGGTCAAGATACATCTACCGTGCCCCCTTCTACCCATTCTGAACATTATTTGCCCTCCATCTTGTATCTTGATTCGACCGAAACACAAAATGGTGGACTCCCATAATGCTGCTGGTTTGCGAACCGGGCCACTTCCCGGGAAGCGGTCCAAAAAAAAAGGTGGGAAAGTAATTCACAGACACTAAGAGTAATAGAGATGGAGTGAGTGAACAAGACTGAGGAACTATGAGAACAGAGGGACTGAGAAAAAGAGTGGAAGGAGTTGAGTAAGTAGGTAATAGAGAAAGGAATGAGGAAAGTAGCAAAGGCAGGAAACTGAGGATTAAAGAAGTGAAGCAGTGGATCTAATAGTAGGTGAATGTGATAGAAATGTAACGAAAAGAGTACAACTATTTACCTTATAATTGCCGTTAAATTAATCACATTTTATTTTTATACTTTCAATCTGTGAAAGAGAGAACCAACATTTGAAAAATATTAAAACATGTATTTAAAAATTACAAAAGACAAGGGAAAATATTGAAGGACAAATAGTTTTTCAACAACTTTGACACTGACAGAAGCTTCTGCTTCTCCAGGTCCCCTACACAATCCTAAAGATATACATTTTAAACTAACAGTATCTTGATGCAGATGAAGTGAGGCCTATCTTAAAACATGGTGCATCTTTTGCATTGCTCTTGTTTCAGAAAAGTGTCGCTTCAGGATGCCAATAACATGTCTCCTATCCAGAGATTTGTTTGAGGTGAGGCCTACTCAGAGTTCAAGATGAGATTTACACTTGTTGAAGTGTACAGAGGAGATAATATCTGTGAAAGTCTACCAATGAAGTGAGTCATGTCCACTGCACTCTTCAACAAAGTAGAAACCTCCTATGTTTCCCTGGACAGACCTAAACTTGATCTGCACAATGTGATTCATAATGATAGGAAACACAGGTGATGTAATTGAAATATGTGCAATTTATTTTGCTCATTTCACAATCACATCACTTGTGTTTCCTTTGCTTAGGTATCTCATTGTGCAGATGTAGTCCAGCATATGAAAGAATACGTAGAAGTGCAGCACTGCATGCAATAAATTTAACACTTACAGAAAACTCACCTTCTCCATGCCTCCTACACAGTTCTACATATACATCATAAATGCAAACAGTACAGAATTAATTATACATGTTAAATGGTTTATTTTTGCTGTTCTCAGAATGTATCAAAATTCACTAAAAACAGTGACTTGAAGGTATTCATCATGTAACAGTGGGGAAAAAAAAACACAATCAAAATGATTGTGTTTAAAAAACCCATACAACATCAGAAATCAAAATTCAGAACTCCTTAAAGTTAACTTACTTTCCATGACGTCCAAGGATGTCCTATGAACAGCTTACACTCTTTTGTGCTGTTATTACTTTCAGCCCGCCACTTTCTGAAAGAAAACCTCCATCGTTTTTAAAAACACGTTACATGCAATAAATGACTTCTTGCTCTCTACCACTATTTTCCACAAGGCCAAATCTAGTCAGAGCTATTTATAACTCTTGGATTTCTTGTAAGCCAATCCCATCATTTGGCATTTCCGCAACTTTCACAATTAAAATGTTGAAGATCATTTTCACAATCCTGGAATAGTAATATCTTCCCCTTCTTGCTCAGTCATGTTCTACATTTCCTATGACACTGATACTGCTTAATATGAAGCAGACTTACACTACCTCTATGAGTACTACAATTATTTAATTCTCTACATCACTTTTAATCACAAAGCAATGTAAAACAGTAGACAGCATTGCAGACTTACATTCCCTCTACTCCATGTTTTGATTGGCTGCTTCAATTAGCTTATAAAAAGAAACAGTTTTTCTGAACTCATTCAAAGTGCACATATATCTCCATGATGTCCAGTCCTATGATTAGAAGTTATGTCTCTGAACTACACTTATCCTCAAGGCCAAATTGTGTAGGAGCCATTAGAACTTCTTGAAATTCCACAGAGCACATCCCGAGATTATTTCCCTAAAATTTTGGTTTTAAAAACACCAGGTAAGAGTTTTTAAGGTCATACGGCAATTTTTTTTTGAAAACTAAAACAGAATCATTGCAGAATGACCAGCCATTTCTAGACTTTAAATAAGCTGTGTAATGTCCTGATGTTATTGAAGGGCCGTCATGATATATAATTGCTGTAGTTACAAAAGTCCTTCCTGATATTGACAACTGCGAAGCTACAAAATTTTTTATTAAAGTTGTCAATTTTGTTCCATCAGTCCTACATCGTTGGAACATTAAAATGACGTACTGGCCATATGTTTGTATAAATAATGTGGACATCATTTCAGATTTACATTGGCTACACTCCATGTTGTGATTAGCAGCTTTTACTAGCTTATTAAAGGAGACTGATTTACTGTCTGGCAAAGTTAAATATATAAATCTTTCTGAGTCTACACTAGTAGTACTTGATACCATACAGTTCTCGCAGTCATGCTGCCATTGATAAGAAAGCCCAAACAGCTGATCTACATCTACACCTTCAGCATGTAATACATCAAGCATATACATTAAAAACTCCTGACAATCTTGCTGAATATTTTGAGAGAATTGTGTTTGGCCTGAACATCTATCTAACAGATTTCGAATTTCAGACACACTTTCTATGTTTCTTCTATCAGTGGTACATTTCTCTAACACAGAATTTAACAAACTGCAAAATCTTTGATCAGAATTGACCACAATCTCTTCTTTTACATTTTTTAGAGAAAACAAAACATTAATTACTACATTAGCATAGCAGTTGACACCAGAACTGTTTTCAAACTGAAAACCAACAACATCTTCAACAGAATCCTCTTTGTTTCTGCTTGTAATTTTAGGTTCATTCACTTTTTGTCTTTTTGCTACAACCTCCCCAGTATTGTTCTCATTTCTTCGTTTCCGGCCTACCAGACGTTTCTCAAACAAAGGAAACTGAGGCAAATGTGGCGCATACTCTCTTCTTAACCTATTGTATTCCTTAACACAATCTAGATCTGCACAAATGTTTGTGACATCACACTCAATCAAGTACAATCCCGATAAAGTTCTAACTCGTGACAATGCCACATATGCCATACCCTCCTTGAACACAGAACTGCCAATATTCACCAATGCACTGTCTACACTTAAACCTTGCGATTTATGGATTGTCACCGCATATGCCAAGCAAACAGGGAACTGCTTACGGCGAACATATAAGTCTTTTACAAGCAAAAATCTAGCAGAACAACGAGCAATTAGCTGTACTTCCTCAATGCCATCAAATTTAATTTTTAAAAATTCAATTCCATCTCTATTTCTGTATTTCACAAAATCAACAACATTACCCATTGATCCATTTACCAGACCTCTTTCAACATGTAAATTCCTTCTTAAAATTATACGGCAGTTCAAGCACACATTCAGAGTCTTTTCAAAACCTGCAGTTTTAGATATACTCTTCTCTAATGAATCCAATTTAGTTTTCAGATTCTCAGACAAAATAATTGTTGATCCCATATGCTCTACTCTATCAATAGCTTCCAGTTTCACAATCTCTTGCTTTTCTAAATGCAAAATTTTGTTGTTAAATTTGGCACATTCTGCAAGAGTTGGCATCAAACATATTCCAGATTTCTTTTCAGTAATTTTCTGAAAAATATTCTCAGGCACAACATCTTGTTCTGGATATAAATTTGACAGTAATCGTGCATTTAAAACTTCTTTCCCCTGCTCAGTCACTTTTCCAATTCTAACATCTTGTAGAATAGTCTTGTAAACTTCATCCTTCGCCTGACGCATATTTTCATGCAGTTCAGCATAATTGAAGTTTAACCATATATTGACATTGCCAATGCTGCCTAGGCACTTCCTGGTATCTTCATGCGTGAGCATTTTGAACACAGGTTGCCCTTTCACTGGTGTCAGCTGCAGAAGATCTCCGAAAACAATGATGTGTTTGCCACCAAATAACACATCATACTCTGTTTTGAGAACTTCTTGCATCCTCAAATGCACAAAGGCAAGCATGACATTGGAAACCATGCTTACTTCGTCAATGATAAGAAGTTTCATTTTCCTCAAGATTCTTGAAACTTCAAAACAAGCATCTCCAGATAGCTTGTGATATTCTAATTTGTTGTCATGCTCCACTGGCAGCATCAGTAAACGATGTAAAGTAATCCCTTTAATATTATGTGCTGCCAGTCCAGTTGGAGCAGTGACAACACAAGACAGCGATGACTCTGTCCTTTCCTGCAAATAGCATGAAATTGCTTTAATGAGGAAACTTTTTCCAGTTCCCGCTTCTCCACTCACGTACAGTCGGACAGGCTTCAACGACGTACATGAGCACTCTTTCTTATCATGACTTAATCCATGATCAATTTGCATGGTAACTTCGTCATATATTTTCCTCTGCTCAACGTTGAGTTGCCTTTCCAACTCTTCTAAGTTAACCGCATCCTCTTGAGCATGTGCCATGGCTCTTTCCACTTCATTCATAGCAGTGGCAGCTTCATTTTCAATAAGAGGTCCTCCTAGTGGATCCTGACTCAATGAAGCAGAACTCTGACTGTCCTGAGAACTGTCTCTGGCAATCTCGGCTGCAATCGTTGCTTCCTGCTCAATTTCCGCATTCAACATTTCTACATATTTGGGAAAAGCAGGACATTCTATGGTCTCCTTGGCGGCATTGAAAGAGTCTTCGTAACAGAGGAAATCTCCAAGCAGTTCCTCTTCTGCACGCCAAGGCTTGAAAAGTTGCAAAAGTGCTAAATAGAAAAACTCCTTTTTTTCAGGAGATTCGCCACTCAATTTTCGATGGTTTATCAAGTGGCATTTTCTTTGCTTGACCAGACATCCCTCACTTCCTATTACAGCATACACTCCTTTCTCAGTATCTTCTTTGATGTTCCTCTTGAATATGTAATTTTGCAGAACCTCATACAGACAAACATTCTCTAGGTGACTGCTTTGATTTGGATAATATGTATCTAACATGTTTGTCTTCAAAATGTCGGTACTGTTTGGCTCCTTTTCCGCCAAATACTCAATTTCCCGCATAGGTTTGAGAACTCGATTACGCGTTGCAGCAAGACCAAGACTCGCCCAAACGATACTCCTGGACTTGGCATAGAGACTTGCTGAAGACAACCGGTCAGAACATTCGTACGCTCCGATTTCTCGATGCGACAACATCTTCAGACTGAAACTGTACAACTTCTTGCTGAGGCTCTTTTCATGGGAAATGTCCTCCCACATATCCTTCAATTCTGTCTTCTCTTTTTTGGTGATGTAAGACGTCACATACCGAGCCACAGCCATACAGTTATCAGCCACAAACTGTATATCCATGTTAGCATTCCACATGGACAAAATCACCGGGTTGTAGTCGTTGATGTACTTGGACTCTTCGTTCCTCTTCAAATTGTATGTGTTTTTAGGTGATTTCTTCATCACATTATGTCGCAGCGAAGACATCAAACTGTTTACTCTTCCTTTAGAAATCACCGGTCGTGGAAAGCCGAAACGACATTTGGTGTAGAACTTGTCTTTGTTTCGGAATTTACGACGGCAGTACTTTCCACATCGATGGCTTTGGAAACGCAGAACTTTTTCTCTTAGGCTTTTCTTCTCCTTTGCGTTTGGAACAGCACACGTAGAATACTGTTGGATGAAACTCATCACTGAGTCTTCTGGATCCGTTCCAAATTTAGGTGCATCCTTGATCCACAGCAACATATGTATATGAGGAGCACCTTTTGCTTGGTACTCCTTTCTCCAGAAGAAATCCAACACCTCTCCAAGAGGTGGATTCTTCTTATTCATGATGAAAGACATCATAGCTTCAAATCTATGATTGAAGTACCTACATACATTGACTGGATCCAAAGAGCACAGTTCTCCGGGTGTCTTGAATTCGATGTTATCTACGTTAGCATTTGCCTCTCGTAGAAATTGAAGTAAGTCTTCCCAGCCATACTCGGCACAACTCAGAGTGAGGAACCATGTGGGAGTACCTAAGTTCCTCAGCATACATTTTAAATCACCATGACGACGGTACCAGTACTCATTAGTACCACGCTGACACGCCATGAGATTAATCAGGTGAGAATCCAAAATACTATCTTGGACATTCACTTTATCCATAAAATCACTTGCCGAGATGTTTTGCATGTGTATACCACTTTTCAAGATGTGGTTCACTGCATATGACAGTCCAGACAGATCGCTTTCAAACAGGAGATGAAACAAATAAGGAATGCATTGTCGAAACCTAGCATCTCCTGCATACAATCGCAAAGTCCGGTATTCAGAAGCAGGAATTTGATGAGGTCGCTCATCATATCTTCCTCCCTGACCTGTTGGAAAAAGCTGTGGGAAACACCGAGCTTCCAAACTTTCCTCCCAAACACTAATGGGACTCCCTTTGGCTTGTTTCATTTGAAACAACTCAATAGCATTCCCCACGACTTCCTTGGAATGCAAAGGATGAACACTATAATGTTCATATATTTCCTCACTAGTAGAGGGTTCTACTTTCTCAATTTGACCAGCACACAAATCGCTATCCTCTTCCTCACTTACTTCCTCTTCTGCAACATATACATTCTTATAGTATTTATTATTTTTTTTCAAATACAATGTTGCCTTTTTAACTTTCCTAACATCTACTAAATCTTGACATATTTTCTTATTCTTTGTCGGAACCCCATTAACTAAGATAACCAGAGGTTCCTCTTCCACTTTTTCTACTCCAATTGTGTTAATGTTTTTCTTCAAATCTAGAGGCAAATAAACAACTCTTCCCTTTAATCCTCTCTGTAAATCTGATGGAGGCAATTTCCCTGTCTTTGGCTCCATTCTTACAATAGCCTGAAAGGGATGGATACTTTGAATCAAAATAGATTCATAAGTATTTAAGTCCTTCAATTCAGAAGGAATCTCAACCAATTCCAGATTATTATGAACTGCTCTAGCAGGCATCTGGTTTTGTTTTAATTTGTTACAACAATAAGTACACACACGTTGATCCAATCCCAAATCAAAACAATTTTCTACCATCAAGTATGTTGCAAAATCCTTCCATTCACTATTATTTTCCCTTTCACTTTTTGCATATAAATCCACTAACTTAGTGTGATTCTTATAATAAGTGCGTCTACAACACACACAAGTGAAATTAGGCCTCTCACTTGATTTCACGTCAAACGTCGCAATTTCCCTCTGGAAATTATCTGTACTGGAAACATGTACACTATCTTCCAAATGACCCTCTACTTCTTGCTCAATTTCAACATTCTCCTCTTTACTTCCAAAGTAACAAAACTCAATTTCTTCACATATATTCTTCACATCTATTTCAGAACCATGCAAAAGAGCAGCGCATAATTATTTCAGCATAATTGCTGGACTCTTAGCATAATACAACATTCTAACTAATTTCCTCACTTTGTTATGATGCACTGCTAGCATCCTGAAATGATGAAAAACACTCTGGCATACTCTCCTGGAAAGACAAGCCAGTGAATGACCATGCAAACCTGTCACTTCTCTTACTCTGCAAGGATCTAATTCTTGCAACAACCTCATTTTCTGCTTCAAACTTTTTTTGTTAAATGACCGTACAAAATCACAAAGCAAATTGATGGAATCCTGTCGCACACTGCAAATACTACTACACTTCCAGGTGTACACAGGACCCTTAGCACGTCTTCCTAAAACCTCATTACCTAACAACTCTTCTGCCTCTGTTGTCACAAGTTTTTCTTTTTCAACTGGACAACCATCTTTCACTTCATAAGCACGACCACTGGTGTCAACTGCATGCACCAAATCATTATCCTGGAAATAACTCTCTTCATTAAAAAATGCCTCACAGCTTGAACTATGCATCCATTCTCCAGAAAAAACTTCACAAAAATTACTACGATTAACTATTCTCTTCCATCTACTATTTCTTTTGAAATCAAAAATTGCCTTGTTTAGCTTCCTAATTCTATTGATTATCAAAATAAATAACTTACGTTTAATTTCAAATGCCTGATCAATAACTTTCTCAACTTTTTTTTTTCTCTTATAAAAAACTAGTTTCTGTTGACCTTTCTTAATATTTTTTAACAAATTGCCAATTATCCTGTTGCGGAACATTCGTTTACGAATCTCCCTAAACTGTTGTTTCCTTCTACTATCATGCACAGATTTATCTCTTGCTCTAGCAGTAACATTTTTCATTGTCCTTTTCTTTCCATTTGATTTACTTCTCGTGTTATGGACTGAAACATTTTCTGTAGTAATATTTTTTTTATTACAAATATTTCTTATGAAATATTTAGAGCTCTTACCCGGTGCTTTCTTCGTGGCTTGAGAAATCTTTTTGTTAGAGGACTGCTGCGTTTTTTTTTTCTCCTGCTGTCTTTGACGTTTTGCAGCCTTTATCTGTCTTTGTATTGTAGGCATATTGAAATCTTGAAATGATCTGCAGTTGAATCTGAGGAAAAATATAATAAAAAATGTTAATAAACATTATTATCAAACAGTAAATCAGTAATAGTGATCAAAAACATAACACACTACTTGACATTTTAATTTGAAGATTTTTTAGTCATTGGCAATTTTACAATACAGAAATACCAGAAAAGAAATGACATTTATATTTATGTTACCTATGCTATTTTATATGTGAATCTGATCTAATTTTATGAGCATATTTTAATATTTTATTGAAGACACTACACATAACCTGTTTTTGAAGGTGTCTTTATTTTTAAATTAAACGGTTTACCTTTTTACTTTTTATTCATTATAAATTTTAAAAATAAATGTTTATAATTCCAAAGGCTCAAGCAGGTCAGCTTCCCATCCTATATCATATAATTCGGACAAATCTGCATCCTCATCACGCTCTTCTTCATCCTCAGGATTTAAATCATCCAAAGGATCAACATCCACTGATGTTTCAATTACAAGTTCAATGATGAGGTCAAAATCAACTGATTGCAGATTGTCGCTCATGTTGAGGTTGTCTTTATCTTTAAAGAAAGATAACAACAATGAGATGTTGCAGAGTAAGAAACAAATCTCAGAGATTATAATAGTAAAATTGTTTAACAAGATTAACATTTTGCAGCTATTATTTAGCCATGTCCAGCAATGCTGAGCAGGTAAAGCCTATGTCTAATTTTTCACTGAACAGGACTCATCTCTTCTTAACCTTGGATAAGCCTCAACGACTCTGTGTCCCCTGCACATACTTAAATGTTAAAGGGCAGATTTATATTAAATGGCACATCCCCAGGCATGCACCAGTTAATGTGCACCACTGCTTTACCACCCATGGTGTGCCGCATTTACAATCAGATAGGAGAAAGCTGCGTCAAAACCCTGCGCCTGCTTGAAGCTGGCATAGGTCTTGACGCAGCATTGTGGAGATGGGGCACCCCTGAGCCTTGCTGGAGCTGCATCGCACTTGCGATACAACTCCAGCAATGCGCCACCTTTACGCACAGATGCGTCACGCATCTGTGCCGTTTTTGCCCCATGCTGCGCCGCATTGTAAATGCAGCACAACATGGGTGGCGGAACAGTGGCGCAGGATGACTGTCACATCCCTGGTGATGCGCCACTCATCATAAATCTATCCCTAAGCTTCTTATCTTGTTACAGATGAACTGCCATATGTATCATCAAAATATTTTACATTTTCTAAATAGCGAATTTTAAGGAATAAATAGCGATTCTTTACCATTCCTAATTTGCGATGAGCAAATTGCTAATTGCAAGTTACCCGTTCATTTCCATGGCCTAGGAGGCTAATATGAATGAAGGTTTAATTTGCGATTAGCAATTTGCTCATCACAAAGTAGGAATTTTTCCAAGGGTGCAGGGGTGTCTCAAGAACACCTGCTGCACCCCTGAAAAACAAATTTGGGGGCATATGGCACACATACATGCCCTAAGGGCATGTGTTGGCGTCATATGGCACCTTTTGTTTTTTTGAAAAAAAGCTTTTTGAAAAGAATTCACAAATTACCACTAATTTACCACAATAGTTTCCAAATCCTTAATGTCATTTTTTACATAGTTTTTGTTTGATACATTGCATTTAAGTAGTCACAAAATTTACAAATGCTTCAGTGCAATCGCAAAATAAGGAATAGCAAATTTTGCTACTCCTTATTTTGCATCAAAGTTGTTTGATACATACCATTTGTCTAATTAACATTCGCAAAGGCCGAAATTCATAGAATTTTGATCTTTGCAAATGCTAATTAGCTTGATACATATGGCCCCAAGTGAGGCCTGTCTTGCGACATGGTGCATCTTTTGCATCACTGCTGCTTGGGTTTTATGTGGTACGTTTTTTTTTTACACCATGACATATCTGCCTAAATGCATCAATTTTTAATGTTGTCACCTCATAGCAAATATTTTGCACCACCGCTGCATCATAAAAGTGACGCACAGTGGCACAAAAAAGGCATACACCTATCATAAATCTATCCCTAGCATTTTAAATGATTAATCCAGGATGACAATAAAGTGTGTCCTATCCAGAGGTTTGTTTAAGGTGAGGCCTACTCAGGATTGCAGATTAAAGTTACGCTTGATGAAGAATACAGAGGAGATAATACATATAAAGGACTACCAATGAAGTAAGTAATGTGCACTTTATTGCGCCAGTCATCATAAATGTATCCCTAAGCTTCTTATCTTGTTACAGATGAACCACCATATGTACCATCAAACTATTTTGCATTTCCTAAATAGCAAATTTTAAGGAATAAATAGCAATTCTTTACTATTCCTAATTTGCAATGAGCAAATTGCTAATTGCAAATTACCCATTCATTTCCATGGGCTAGGAGGCTCATAGGAATTAAGGTTGCAATTTGTGATTAGCAATTAGCTCATCACAAAATAGGATTTTTTTCAAGCGTGCAGGGGTATCTCAAGAACACCCTGCTGCACCCCTGAAAAAGAAATTTGGGAGCATATGGCACACCTACATGCCCTAATGGCATGTATGGGCGTCATATGGGACCTTTTTTTTTTTTGAAAAAAATGCTTTTTGAAAAGAATTCGCAAATTACCACAAACTAGAAGTTGGTGGTAGTTTCCAAATCCTTAATATCATTTTTTACATATTTTTTTTTTGATACATTGCATTTAAGGAATCGCAAATTTTGAATTATTGACATTTTAAGTCATTTCCACATGTGCAGTGTTTTCAAAATATAATTTGAAAATCGTTTTTGGGGAAAAGTAATGGTTTGCAAATTTATGACAAGGACATAATGGTGTATGCTTCTCTATAAGGCATTTCAGTGTCTCTAATGTCATTTTTCCCATATTACATTATAAGACCTTTCCCCATGGAGCACATTCCTTGTAAATATGCTCCCACCTGTGCATTGCGAATTTAGATTTTGACTGTTTCAGTCACATAGCCATGTTGAAAGTGACCCAAAAAAATTGCAAACGTTTTAAAATAACACATTCATGTGTCTTAAGGACATTTTAAGTCATTTCCCCATGGACAATGTTTTCTAAGTGGCACAAAAGAGGTATACACCTATCATAAATCTGTCCCTAGCATTTTAAATGATTAATACAGGATAACAATAAGATGTAGCCTATCCAGAGGTTTGTTTAAAGTGAGGCCTACTCAGGATTCCAGATTAAATTTACGCTTGATGAAGAATACAGAGGAGATAATATATGTAAAGCTCTACCAATGAAGTAAGTGATGTCTACTTCATTGCGCCAGTCACCATAAATGAATCCATAAGCTTCTTATCTTGTTAGAGATCAACCGCCATATGTATCATCAAACTATTTTGCATTTCCTAAATAGTGAATTTTAAGGAATAAATAGCAATTCTTTACCATTCCTAATTTGCAATGAGCAAATTGCTAATTGCTATTTTACCCATTCATTTCCATGGGCTAGGAGGCTCATATAAATGAAGGTGCAATTTGCGATTAACAATTTGCTCATCACAAATTAGGAATTTATTCCAAAGGTGCAGGGGTGTCTCAAGAACACCCTGCTGCAACCCTAAAAAAGAAATTTGGGGGCATATGGCGCACATAAATTTTAACAACATTCCTTTACCTCAACAACGATTTTCAAATCATAACTTCAAAACACTACACATGGGAAAATTACTTAAATTGTCCTTAAGACACATACAAGCGTTTTTTGATTGGCTTTCCTGCATGGTAGGGTCACTTTTAACATGGCTATGTAACACAAACATTCAAAATCAAAATTTTCCATGCACAGGTGGGAGCATATTTACAAGCAATTTGCGCCACAGAGAAAGGTCTTACATTAAAATGGGAAAAATAACATCAGGAACAGTCAATTGCCTTATAAAGAACCATACACCATTATGTCCTTGTCATGAATTTAAAAACAATTCCTTTTTCCCAAAAACGATTTTCAAATCATAATTTCAAAACACTGCACATGAGAAAATGACTTAAAATGTCATTGAAACACATGAAAGCGTTTTTTGATTGGCTTTCCTGCATGGTTGGGTCACTTTTAACATGGCTATGTAACACAAACATTCAAAATCAAAATTTTCCATGCACATGTGAGATCATATTTACAAGCAATTTGCGCCACAGAGAAAGGTCTTACACTAAAATGAGAAAAATAACATCAGGGACAGTCAATTGCCTTATAAAGAACCATACACCATTATGTCCTTGTCATGATTTTATAAACAATTCCTTTTCCCCAAAAACGATTTTCAAATCATAATTTCTAAACACTGCACATGGGAAAATGACTTAAAATGTCATTAAAACACATGAAAGCGTTTTTTGATTGCCTTCCCAGCATGGTTGGGTCACTTTTAACATGGCTATTTAACACAAACATTCAAAATCTAAATTTTCCATGCACATGTGAGAGCATATTTACAAGCAATTTGCGCCACAGAGAAAGGTCTTACACTAAAATGAGAAAAATAACATCAGGGACAGTCAATTGCCTTATAAAGAACCATACACCATTATGTCCTTGTCATGAATTTAAAAACAATTCCTTTTCCACAAAAACGATTTTCAAATCATAATTTCTAAACACTGCACATGGGAAAATGACTTAAAATGTCATTAAAACACATGAAATAATTTTTTGATTGGCTTTCCAGCATGGTTGGGTCACTTTTAACATGGCTATGTAACACAAACATTCAAAATCAAAATTTTCCATGCACATGTGAGAGCATATTTACAAGCAATTTGCGCCACATAAATCATAATTTTCTCCTTAAAGCACACTATTCTCTATCTAAAGTAAAGAAATATTTTCTCACCTTAGCAAATACTTTGAGTTTGAAAACAGTCTAAGAAACACACCAATTTGTCTTCAGCAGAGCAAAAGGTATGCACTCCAGAGTCTGCAGCTATCAAAAGCACAGAAATGCTGTAATTCTTCACACATATTTCTCATGTCACCCAATCAAAACTCTTCCCTCACTTTTTTTCAAATGAAAACCCTTCCCCCTCTGCCCTTTCTGCCTATTTTCCATAGCAACCACCTCTTGGAGAAACTCTGGTGTTTGCAAGTTCACACAACAATGTTGCAATTGAACTCTGAACTCTCAGTGCACCTGCATATCCAGTGCTTTCTTTCATTTAATGATTTTTTATTGACCACTCAAAATACATCTTTCAAACAACACATCTGTACACCCTAACTTTCTGTTTTCATCAATCAAAATCCACCAATCACTGTTACTGCTTCATGAACACAGAAACTCCACAGTTTTTTTTTCATTTTACACTCTCATTTTTTCAACTGCCATTTCATTGCCACACTTCATCTGACTGCAGGAGAACCTTCTCTCACCATGTTTTCTGTCTGGATTGTTGGTCATAGTTATATTCACTGGGCTCAAAGGTACGTTGAAAGCAGGAATTTACCTAACCTCAATTTACAAGATGTGGAAATTAAGTGGTTTGGCCACAGAGGATTAAAATGTCACCAATTGATACCATTGGTGAAAACCTTTATGCATTTGCCAAAACCTGACCTGTTAATTGTGCACTGTGGAGGTAATGACTTGGGCACTTTGACTGGTGTAGGTCTGGAAATGCTTTTAAAGGACACCTTTGAGCAATTAATGGCACTTTTTCCTCAGACTGCCTTGGTATATTCAAATATATGCCAAAGACAGAAATGGAGGTGGTCAAACCAATTTTGTCCACAAATTGAGAAGTCGAGGAAGCATGTAAACAAATCTGTTTCAGCTTACATGAGAGACCATGGAATGGGCTCCCTGTACAACAATAACTTGCGTTACTACATGCAAGATATCTACAGAGGAGATGGAGTTCACTTCTCAGATGAGGGCAACAGAATTTTCACTCTGAATTAAAAAATGTGCATTGGTACCTACTTATAAGTACCTAAATGTACCATAAACCTAAAAGCTCTTCTCAGAGCTACCCTACATCTAATCACTCACAATTATTATTTTACTCTAACTTTTTTCACTAATTTTCAACAAAGTACACTCCCTGGGGCGCTACCCGGTACGCGTACCGGGAGCTAACCTCGCGAAATTTTTTAAAAAAATGGTTTTTTTTCGCACATATAAACCTCCTCAGCCACCCTCAGAAAACCTAGGGGGTCAAGATAACTCTACCGTGCCCCCTTCTACCCATTCCGAACATTAATTGCCCTCCATCTTGTATCTTAATTCGACCGAAACACAAAATGGTGGACTCCCGGAACCCTTAAGGTCCGCGAACCGAGGCGCTCAACGGTTCGCGTACCTGGTCACTCCCTGGGAAGATAAAGGAAAAAAAAAATATTACAAAAATCCAACAATTAATTAACATACAGCATTTGAAAAGACTATCATTCATTTTTCATTGTAGTACGCTCCCCAGAACGCTTTCCGGTTCGCGTACCGGGCGCTAACCACGAAAAAAAAACAAAAAAAAAATTTTTTTTTTTTTTTGCCCCGCGGGGCCCCTTTAAAACCTCCACATTAAACCTAGGGGGTCAGCGAGGATCTACTATGCCCCCTTATAGTTATTTCCCCCTTTGTTTTGGCCTCCTCTTGTCTCTCGATCCTACCGAGAGACAAGATGGCGGCCGCTCCGGACTGTTTAGAATGTTGACAGACACCGGAGAGCCAATCAGCTTCGCTACGCGAAGTTCCGTTACGCGAAAAGTACGCGAACCGGGGCGCTGCCTGGTCCGCGCTTACAGATATATATCTTTTTTTGAACGTTAATTTCTCAAAATCCACTGCAGCACATATATTGAGACCTACAAAAGGCACATCGGGCTACCAGTCCCTACAATTTTGCCAAGTTTCGTGCAAATCCATTCAGCCGTTCGGGCTAAAAGTAAGGCTAACCGCCCTATGGAAAACTCAATGTTAAAAACACGTTTTGGGACCCCCCTTTTTTCTCGGCCCCCCCTTGACAAACCCCCCCCAAATTTTCAGGGGCTGCTCAGAAACAAAATGTTCCATTTTCCAGAAAATTTCAGCCAATTCCGTCCACAAACGCCAAAGTTATTAGACATAGAATTTTCAAAAATCCCATAGGGAAAAAATCCTAACTATATATACCTACTGGCGATATATATATATATATTACCTACTGGCGGTCGCCAGTAGGTATATATAGTTAGGATTTTTTCCCTATGGGATTTTTGAAAATTCTATGTCTAATAACTTTGGCGTTTGTGGACGGAATTGGCTGAAATTTTCTGGAAAATGGAACATTTTGTTTCTGAGCAGCCCCTGAAAATTTGGGAGGGGTTCGTGAAGGGGGGGCCGAGAAAAAAGGGGGGTCCCAAAACGTGTTTTTCCAATGTTAATTTCCATAGGGCGGTTGGCCTCACTTTTAGCCCGAACGGCTGAATGGATTTGCACGAAACTTGGCAAAATTGTAGGGACTGTTAGCCCGATGTGCCTTTGCTAGGTCTCAATATATGTGCTCCAGTGGATTTTGAGAAATTAACGTTCAAAAAAAGATATATATCTGTAAGCGCGCTCTGGGCAGCGCTCCGGTTCGCGTACTTTGCGCGTAACGGAACTTCGCGAAGCGAAGATGATTGGCTCTAACATTCTAAACAGTCTGGAGCGGCCGCCATCTTGTCTCTCGGTAGGATCGAGAGACAAGAGGAGGCCAAAACAAAGGGGGAAATGACCATAAGTGGGCATAGTAGATCCTCCCTGACCCCCTAGGTTTGATGTGGAGGCTTTAAAAGGGCCCCGCAGGGCAAAAAAAAAAATTTAAAAAAATTTTGGTTTTTTTGCGTGGGCAGCGCCCGGTTCGCGAACCGGGAAGCGTTCTGGGGAGCGTACTATAAGGAAAAAAGAATGATAGACTTTTCAAATACTGTATGTTAATTGATTGTTGGTTTTGTTGATTATTTTTTAATTTCTTTATTTTTTAAGCAATTATTTATTATTGTGATTGTGTTTCAAAATTTAATAAACTTTCTAACATTTCACTGTCTGAAATGTCATTATTTTCATTGAACATAGTTTGTAATCTCTGAGGGTGTAAAATGTCCTCATTTTGAAGGAGGTCATCTACTGCTTGCACACATTGCAGTAGTTCTTGGTCCCAAGTTTCATCCATAAATTCTATTTAATTTGGATCAATTATTTCTTGGCTGCTCTCTTGCAGGACAATTTGAAATGAAACTTTGTGTTCGCCTTCCATTTTGCCTGAAATTTGGATAAAAAAAATATATATTAGTAGAGATAGGGCACTGTTGGGATTAATTTTAGATAGGCAGTTTTTATCAGTGAATTTATCTTTGGGCAGTGTATAGTATCAGAGTGGAAGTAGGAATATAAAAAAGTGTATGTCATTTAACGTAAATAATTTCATAATTATACAAGAGAAGCCTAACGCCATCCATAACTATAACAGAGAAGTCTATCTAAATCTATAACTACTACAGAGGGATAGTATATAACTATCAGAAAAAGTTTACCATATTAACTGATAGTGCACAATATACTTCAGTTTTAAAAATAACAACTTACCTTTACAAAGAAGTTGAAGTGATTAGTGAAAATACAATTGAAATGTACACCAGGAAGTAGTAGTCAAAATGGCTGTGTTTCATTCTCTTCCTTTATATATATTCAGGTATATAACCAATCAAATGTCAGGTAACAAAAATAGAAAATGAAAGTAACATTTTCATTGGTTGTCAATTCCAACACTTCAGATGTGTTGTGTGAAGTAATTTACCTCACGGTATTTAGAGAGGTCTACAGGCTAAATGGCTAAATGGAATTTCAATCAAATTTGTGAAAATGATAGGGATTGGTATGTAGTATGAGCTAATCTATATTTGGTGAGAGTGTCTCCAGTCGTTTTTCTGTAAATTACTTTCCCACCTTTTTTTGATGGAGCGCTTCCCGGGGAGCGCCCCAGTACGCGAACTGGCGAGCGCCCCGGTACGCGAACCTGAAGCGTTACGGGAGTCCACCATTTTGTGTTTCGGTCGAATTAAGATACAAGATGGAGGGCAACTAATGTTTAGAATGGGTAGAAGGGGGCACGGTAGACTTATCTTGACCCCCTAGGTTTTGTGAGGGTGGCTGAGGAGGCCCATATGTGCGAAAAAAAACATTTTTTTTAAAAATTTCGCAAGGTTAGCTTCCGGTTCGCGTACCGGGTAGCGCCCCGGGGAGCGTACTTTGTTGAAAATTAGTGAAAAAAGTTAGAGTAAAATAATAATTGTGAGTGATCAGATGTAGGGTAGCTCTGAGAAGAGCTTTTGGGTTTATGGTACATTTAGGTACTTATAAGTAGGTACCAATGCACAGTCTTAAATTCAGAATGAAAATTCTGTTGCCCTCATCTGAGAAGTGAACTCCATCTCCTCTGTAGATATCTTGCATGTAGTAACGCAAGTTATTGTTGTACACGGAGCCCATTCCATGGTCTCTCATGTAAGCTGAAACAGATTTGTTTACATGCTTCCTCGACTTCTCAATTTGTGGACAAAATTGGTTTGACCACCTCCATTTCTGTCTTTGGCATATATTTGAATATACCAAAGCAGTTTGAGGAAAAAGTGCCATCAATTTCTCAAAGGTGTCCTTTAAAAGCATTTCCAGACCTACCCCAGTCAAAGTGCCCAAGTCATTACCTCCACAGTGCACATTTAACAGGTCAGGTTTTGGCAAATGCATAAAGGTTTTCACCAATGGTATCAATTGGTGACATCTTAATCCTCTGTGGCCAAACCACTTAATTTCCACATCTTGTAAATTGAGGTTAGGTAAATTTCTGTTATAAGCATACCTCTGAGCCCAGTAGATGTAACTATGTCCAACAATCCAGACAGAAAACATGGTGAGAGAAGGTTCTCCTGCAGTCAGATGAAGTGTGGCAATGAAATGGCAGTTGAAAAAATAAGAGTTTAAAATGAAAAAAACTGTGGAGTTTCTGTGTTAATGAAGCAGTAACAGTGATTGGTGGATTTTGATTGCTGAAAACAGAAAGTTAGGGTGCATGGATGAGTTCTTTGAAAGATGTATTTTGAGTGGTCAATAAAAAATCATTAAATTAAAGATTGCACTGGATATGCAGGTGCACTGAGAGTTCAGAGTTCAATTGAAACATTGTTGTGTGAACTTGCAAACACCAGAGGTCTTCCAAGAGGTGGTTGCTATGCAAAAAAGGCAGAGAGGGCAGAGGGGGGAAGGGTTTTGATTTGAAAAAAGTGAGGGAAGAGTTTTGATTGGGTGACATGAGAGATATGTGTGAAGAATTACAGCATTTCTGTGCTTTTGATAGCTGCAGACTCTGGAGTGCATACCTTTTGCTCTGCTAAAGACAAAGTGGTGTGTTTCTGAGACTGTTTTGAAACTCATAAAGTATTTGCTAAGGTGAGAAAAGATGTATTTAATTTAGATAGAGAATAGTGTGCTTTAAGGAGAAAATTATGAAGAAAGTTGTGTTTTTAAAATGTTGCTTTGCCTCAAGTGTTTTACAAATAGATTTTGTTTCTTTGAGAAAATGTAATTGGAGAAAATGTGAAGTATTAGTACTGACAGGGTGTTTTTGTGCATAGGAGCTGTGGAGTGTTTTCAAATTATGACTTGAAAATCGTTTTTGAGGAAAAGGAATGGTTTTAAAATTTATGACAAGGACATAATGGTGTATGCTTCTTTATAAGGCATTTCAGTGTCTCTGATGTTATTTTTCCCATTTTAATGTAAGACCTTTCCCTGTGGAGCAAATTGCTTGTAAATATGCTCCCACCTGTGCATGGTAAATTTAGATTTTGATTGTTTGCATTACATAGCCATGTAAAAAGTGACCCAAACATGCTGCAAAGGCAATCAAAAAACGCTTTCATGTGTCTTAAGGACATTTTAAGTCATTTCCCCATGTGGAGTGTTTTCAAATTATGACTTGAAAATCGTTTTTGGGGAAAAGGAATGGTTTTAAAATTTATGACAAGGACATACTGGTGTATGCTTCTTTATAAGGCATTTCAGTGTCTCTGATGTTATTTTTCCCATATTAAATTAAAAGACCTTTCCCCGTGGAGCAAATTCCTTGTAAATATGCTCCCACCTGTGCATGGTAAATTTAGATTTTGACAGTTTGAGTTACATAGCCATGTTAAAAGTGACCCGAAAAAGTTGCAAAGGCTTTAAAAAAACACTTTCATGTGTCTTAAGGACATTTTAAGTCATTTCCCCGTGGGCAGTATTTTCAAATTATGACTTGAAAATCGTTTTTGAGGTAAAGGAATGTTTTTAAAATTTATGTGCGCCATATGCCCCCAAATTTCTTTTTCAGGGTTGCAGCAGGGTGTTCTTGAGACACCCCTGCACCCTTGGAAAAATTCCTAATTTGCGATGAGCTAATTGATAATCGCAAATTGCACCTTCATTGCTATGGGCCTCCTGGCCCATGGAAATGAATGGGTAATTTGCAATTAGCAATTTGCTCATCGCAAATTAGGAATGGTAAAGAATCGCTATTTATTCCTTAAAATTCGCTATTTAGTAAATGCAAAATAGTTTGATGATACATATGGCGGTTCATCTCTAACAAGATAAGAAGCTTAGTGATAGATTTATGATGACTGGCGCAATGAGGTGGACATCACTTACTTCATTGGTAGGTCTTTACATGTATTATCTCCTCTGTATTCTTCAACAAGCGTAACTTTGATCTGCAACTCTGAGTAGGCCTCACCTTAAACAAACCTCTGGATAGGCCACACCTTATCGTCATCCTGAATTAATCATTTAAAATGCTAGGGACAGATTTATGATAGGTGTATGCCTCTTTTGCGCCACTGTGCGTCACTTTTCTGATGCAGCGGCGGTGCAAAAGATTTGCTATGAGGCGACAAAATTACAAATTGATGCATTTAGGCAGATGTGTCATGCTGTAAAAAAACCGTGCCACATGAAACCGATGCAGCAGTGATGCAAAAGATGCACCATGTTGCAAGACAGGCCTCACTTGGGGCCATATGTATCAAGCTAATTAGCATTCGCAAAGGCCGAAATTCTGCGAATTTCGGCCTTTGCGAATGCTAATTAGACAAATGGTATGTATCAAACAAGTTTGATGCAAAATAAGGAATAGTAAAATTTGCTATTCCTTATTTTGCGATTGCATTTAAGGATTTGCAAATTTTGCGATTCCTTAAATGCAATGTATCAAACAAAAAATATGCAAAAAAAGCCATTAAGGATTTGCAAATTACCACCAACTTCTAGTTGGTGGTAATTTGCGAATTCTTTTCAAAAAGCTTTTTTTCCAAAAAACATAAGGTGCCATATGACGCCCATACATGCCCTTAGGGCATGTATGTGCGCCATATGCCCCCAAATTTCTTTTTCAGGGGTGCAGCAGGGTGTTCTTGAGACACCCCTGCACCCTTGGAAAAATTCCTAATTTGCGATGAGCTAATTGCTAATCGCAAATTGCACCTTCATTGCTATGGGCCTCCTGGCCCATGGAAATGAATGGGTAATTTGCAATTAGCAATTTGCTCATCGCAAATTAGGAATGGTAAAGAATCGCTATTTATTCCTTAAAATTCGCTATTTAGGAAATGCAAAATAGTTTGATGATACATATGGCGGTTCATCTCTAACAAGATAAGAAGCTTAGGGATAGATTTATGATGACTGGCGCAATGAGGTGGACATCACTTACTTCATTGGTAGGCCTTTACATGTATTATCTCCTCTGTATTCTTCAACAAGCGTAACTTTGATCTGCAACCCTGAGTAGGCCTCACCTTAAACAAACCTCTGGATAGGCCACACCTTATCGTCATCCTGAATTAATCATTTAAAATGCTAGGCACAGATTTATGATAGGTGTATGCCTCTTTTGCGCCACTGTGCGTCACTTTTCTGATGCAGCGGCAGTGCAAAAGATTTGCTATGAGGCGACAAAATTACAAATTGATGCATTTACGCAGATGTGTCATGCTGTAAAAAAAAACGTGCCACATGAAACCGATGCAGCAGTGATGCAAAAGATGCACCATGTTGCAAGACAGGCCTCACTTGGGGCCATATGTATCAAGCTAATTAGCATTCGCAAAGGCCGAAATTCTGCGAATTTCGGCCTTTGCGAATGCTAATTAGACAAATGGTATGTATCAAACAAGTTTGATGCAAAATAAGGAATAGCAAAATTTGCTATTCCTTATTTTGCGATTGCACTTAAGGATTTGCAAATTTTGCGATTCCTAAAATGCAATGTATCAAACAAAAAATATACAAAAAATGCCATTAAGGATTTGCAAATTACCACCAACTTCTAGTTGGTGGTAATTTGCGAATTCTTTTCAAAAAGCTTTTTTTCCAAAAAACATAAGGTGCCATATGACGCCCATACATGCCCTTAGGGCATGTATGTGCGCCATATGCCCCCAAATTTCTTTTTCAGGGGTGCAGCAGGGTGTTCTTGAGACACCCCTGCACCCTTGGAAAAATTCCTAATTTGCGATGAGCTAATTGCTAATCGCAAATTGCACCTTCATTGCTATGGGCCTCCTGGCCCATGGAAATGAATGGGTAATTTGCAATTAGCAATTTGCTCATCGCAAATTAGGAATGGTAAAGAATCGCTATTTATTCCTTAAAATTCGCTATTTAGGAAATGCAAAATAGTTTGATGATACATATGGCGGTTCATCTCTAACAAGATAAGAAGCTTAGGGATAGATTTATGATGACTGGCGCAATGAGGTGGACATCACTTACTTCATTGGTAGGCCTTTACATGTATTATCTCCTCTGTATTCTTCAAGAAGCGTAACTTTGATCTGCAACCCTGAGTAGGCCTCACCTTAAACAAACCTCTGGATAGGCCACACCTTATCGTCATCCTGAATTAATCATTTAAAATGCTAGGGACAGATTTATGATAGGTGTATGCCTCTTTTGCGCCACTGTGCGTCACTTTTCTGATGCAGCGGCGGTGCAAAAGATTTGCTATGAGGCGTCAAAATTACAAATTGATGCATTTACGCAGATGTGTCATGCTGTAAAAAAAACGTGCCACATGAAACCGATGCAGCAGTGATGCAAAAGATGCACCATGTTGCAAGACAGGCCTCACTTGGGGCCATATGTATCAAGCTAATTAGCATTCGCAAAGGCCGAAATTCTGCGAATTTCGGCCTTTGCGAATGCTAATTAGACAAATGGTATGTATCAAACAAGTTTGATGCAAAATAAGGAATAGCAAAATTTGCTATTCCTTATTTTGCGATTGCACTTAAGGATTTGCAAATTTTGCGATTCCTTAAATGCAATGTATCAAACAAAAAATATACAAAAAATGCCATTAAGGATTTGCAAATTACCACCAACTTCTAGTTGGTGGTAATTTGCGAATTCTTTTCAAAAAGCTTTTTTTCCAAAAAACAAAAGGTGGCATATGACGCCCATACATGCCCTTAGGGCATGTATGTGCGCCATATGCCCCCAAATTTCTTTTTCAGGGGTGCAGCAGGGTGTTCTTGAGACACCCCTGCACCCTTGGAAAAATTCCTAAATTGCGATGAGCTAATTGCTAATCGCAAATTGCACCTTCATTCCTATGGGCCTCCTGGCCCATGGAAAAGAATGGGTCATTTGCAATTAGCAATTTGCTCATCGCAAATTAGGAATGGTAAAGAATCGCTATTTATTCCTTAAAATTCGCTATTTAGGAAATGCAAAATAGTTTGATGATACATATGGTGGTTCATCTCAAACAAGATAAGAAGCTTAGGGATAGATTTATGATGACTGGCGCAATGAGATGGACATCACTTACTTCATTGGTAGGCCTTTACATGTATTATCTCCTCTGTATTCTTCAACAAGCGTAACTTTGATCTGCAACCCTGAGTAGGCCTCACCTTAAACAAACCTCTGGATAGGCCACACCTTATCGTCATCCTGAATTAATCATTTAAAATGCTAGGGACAGATTTATGATAGGTGTATGCCTCTTTTGCGCCACTGTGCGTCACTTTTGTGATGCAGCGGCGGTGCAAAAGATTTGCTATGAGGCGACAAAATTACAAATTGATGCATTTAGGCAGATGTGTCATGCTGTAAAAAAAATGTGCCACATGAAACCGATGCAGCAGTGATGCAAAAGATGCACCATGTTGCAAGACAGGCCTCACTTGGGGCCATATGTATCAAGCTAATTAGCATTCGCAAAAGCCGAAATTCTGCGAATTTCGGCCTTTGCGAATGCTAATTAGACAAATGGTATGTATCAAACAAGTTTGATGCAAAATAAGGAATAGCAAAATTTGCTATTCCTTATTTTGCGATTGCACTGAAGGATTTGCAAATTTTGCGATTCCTTAAATGCAATGTATCAAACAAAAAATATGCAAAAAATGCCATTAAGGATTTGCAAATTACCACCAACTTCTAGTTGGTGGTAATTTGCGAATTCTTTTCAAAAAGCTTTTTTTCCAAAAAACAAAAGGTGCCATATGACGCCCATACATGCCCTTAGGGCATGTATGTGCGCCATATGCCCCCAAATTTCTTTTTCAGGGGTGCAGCAGGGTGTTCTTGAGACACCCCTGCACCCTTGGAAAAATTCCTAATTTGCGATGAGCTAATTGCTAATCGCAAATTGCACATTCATTCCTATGGGCCTCCTGGCCCATGGAAATGAATGGGTAATTTGCAATTAGCAATTTGCTCATCGCAAATTAGGAATGGTAAACAATCGCTATTTATTCCTTAAAATTCGCTATTTAGGAAATGCAAAATAGTTTGATGATACATATGGCGGTTCATCTCTAACAAGATAAGAAGCTTAGGGATAGATTTATGATGACTGGCGCATCACCAGGGATGTGCCAGTCATCCTGCGCCGCTGTTCCGCCACCCATGGTGTGCTGCATTTACAATGCGGCGCACCATGGGGCAAAAACAGCACAGATGCGTGACGCATCTGTGCCGTAAAGGTGGCGCATTGCTGGAGTTGTATCGCAAGTGCGATGCCGCTCCAGCAAGGCTCAGGGGTGCCCCATCTCCACAATGCTGCGTGAAGACCTATGCCTGCTTCAAGCAGGCGCAGGGTTTTGACGCAGCTTTGTCCTATCTGATTGTAAATGCGGCACACCATGGGTGGCAGAGCAGCGGTGCACGTTAACTGGTGCATCCCTGGGGATGTGCCAGTTAACATAAATCTGCCCCTTTACATTTAAGTATGTGCAGGGGACACAGAGTCGGTGAGGCTTATCCAAGGTTAAGAAGAGATGAGTCCTGTTCACTGAAAAATTGGACATAGGCTTCACCTCCTCAGCATCGCTGGACATGGCTAAATAATAGCTGCAAAATGTTACTCTTGTTAAACAATTTTACTATTATAATCTCTGAGATTTGTCTCTTACTCTGCAACATCTCATTGTTGTTATCTTTCTTTAAAGATAAAGACAACATCAACATGAGCGACAATCAGCAATCAGTTGATTTCGACCTCATCATTGAACTCGTAATTGAAACATCAGTGGATGTTGATCCCTTGGATGATTTAAATCCTGAGGATGAAGAAGAACGTGATGAGGATGCAGATTTGTCAGAATTGTATGACATAGGATGGGAAGCTGAC
The DNA here is from genome assembly GCF_964261635.1 of Lissotriton helveticus. Lineage (NCBI taxonomy): Eukaryota > Metazoa > Chordata > Amphibia > Caudata > Salamandridae > Lissotriton > Lissotriton helveticus. The sequence continues at coordinate 1,138,065,622 of NC_136069.1, forward strand.
GTGCTTGAGCCTATGGAACTATAAACATTTATTTAAAAAATTTATAATAAATAAAAAGTAAAAATGTAAACCGTTTAATTTAAAAATAAAGACACCTTCAAAAACAGGTTATGTGTAGTGTCTTCAATAAAATATTAAAATATGCTCATAAAATTAGATCAGATTCACATATAAAACAGCACAGGTAAAATGAATATAAATTCCATTTCTTTTCTGCTATTTCTGTATTCTAAATTTGCCAAGCACTAAAAAATCTTCTATGTAAAAATGTCAAGTAGTGTGTTAAGGTTTTTGATGACTGTTATTGATTTACTGTTGGGTAATAGTGGTTAATAACATTTTTTATTATATTTTACCACAGATTCAACTGCAGATCATTTCAAGATTTCAGCATGCCAACCAAAGAAAGACTGAGTAAGGCTGCAAAACGTCAAAGACAGCAGCTCAATGAAAAAAAGCAGCAGTCCTCTAACAAAAAGATTTGTCAAGTCACCAAGAAAGCACCGGGTAAGAGTACAAAAACATTCATAAGAAATATCTGTAGTAAAAAAAATATTACTACAGAAAATGTTTCAGTCCAGAAAAAGAGAAGCAATTCAAACGGAAAGGAAAGGCCAATGAAAAATGTTACTGCTAGAGCAAGAGATACCTCTGTGCATGATAGTAGAAGGAAACAACAGTTTAGGGGCATTCGTAAACGAATGTTCCGCAACAGGATAATTGGCAATTTGTTAAAAAATATTAAGAAAGGTCAACAGAAAGTGGTTTTTTATAAGAGAAAAAAAATAGTTGAGAAAGTTATTGATCAGGCATTTGAAATTAAACGTAAGTTATTTATTTTGATAATCAATAGAATTAGGAAGCTAAACAAGGCAATTTATGATTTCAAAAGAAATAGTAGATGGAGAGAATAGTTAATCGTAGTAATTTTTGTGAAGTTTTTTCTGGAGAATGGATGCATAGTTCAAGCTGTGAGGCATTTTTTAATGAGGAGAGTTATTTCCAGGATAATGATTTGGTGCATGCAGTTGACACCAGTGGTCGAGCTTATGAAGTGAAAGATGGTTGTCCAGTTGAAAAAGAAAAACTTGTGACAACAGAGATAGAAGAGGTGTTAGGTAATGAGGTTTTAGGAAGACGTCCTAAGGGTCCTGTGTACACCTGGAAGTGTAGTAGTATTTGCAGTGTGCGACAGGATTCCATCAATTTGCTTTGTGATTTTGTACGGTCATTTAATAAGAAAAGTTTGAAGCAGAAAATGAAGTTGTTGCAAGAATTAGATCCTTGCAGAGTGAGAGAAGTGACAGGTTTGCATGGTCATTCACTGGCTTGTCTTTCCAGGAGAGTATGCCAGAGTGTTTTTCATCATTTCAGGATGCTAGCAGTGCATCATAATAAAGTGAGGAAATTAGTTAGAATGTTGTATTATGCTAAGAGTCCAGCAATTATGCTTAAACAATTATGCGCTGCTCTTTTGCATGGTTCTGAAATAGATGTGAAGAATATATGTGAAGAAATTGAGTTTTGTTACTTTGGAAGTAAAGAGGAGAATGTTGAAATTGACCCAGAAGAACAGGGTAATGTGGAGGACAGTGTACAGGTTTCCAGTACAGATAATTTCCAGAGGGAAATTGCGACGTTTGAGGTGAAATCAAGTGAGAGGCCAAATTTCACTTGTGTGTGTTGTCGACGCACTTATTATAAGAATCAGACTAAGTTAGTGGATTTATATGCAAAAAGTGAAAGGGAAAATAATAGTGAATGGAAGGATTTCACAACATACTTGATGGTAGAAAATTGTTTTGATTTGGGATTGGATCAACGTGTGTGTACTTATTGTTGTAACAAATTAAATCAAAACCAGATGCCTGCTAGAGCAGTTCATAATAATCTGGAATTGGTTGAGATTCCTTCTGAATTGAAGGATTTAAATACTTATGAATCTATTTTGATTCAAAGTATCCATCCCTTTCAGGCTATTGTAAGAATGGAGCCAAAGACAGGGAAATTGCCTCCATCAGATTTACAGAGAGGATTAAAGGGAAGAGTTGTTTATTTGCCTCTAGATTTGAAGAAAAACATTAACACAATTGGAGTAGAAAAAGTGGAAGAGGAACCTCTGGTTATCTTAGTTAATGGGGTTCCGACAAAGAATAAGAAAATATGGCAAGATTTAGTGGATGTTAGGAAAGTTAAAAAGGCAACATTGTATTTGAAAAAAAATAATAAATACTATAAGAATGTATATGTTGCAGAAGAGGAAGTAAGTGAGGAAGAGGATAGCGATTTGTGTGCTGGTCAAATTGAGAAAGTAGAACCCTGTACTAGTGAAGAAATATATGAACATTATAGTGTTCATCCTTTGCATTCCAAGGAAGTCATGGGGAATGCTATTGAGTTGTTTCAAATGAAACAAGCCAAAGGGAGTCCCATTAGTGTTTGGGCGGAAAGTTTGGAAGCTCGGTGTTTCCCACAGCTTTTTCCAACAGGTCAGGGAGGAAGATATGATGAGCGACCTCATCAAATTCCTGCTTCTGAATACCGGACTTTGCGATTGTATGCAGGAGATGCTAGGTTTCGACAATGCATTCCCTATTTGTTTCATCTCCTGTTTGAAAGCGATCTGTCTGGACTGTCATATGCAGTGAACCACATCTTGAAAAGTGGTATACACATGCAAAACATCTTGGCAAGTGACTTTATGGATAAAGTCAATGTCCAAGACAGTATTTTGGATTCTCACCTGATTAATCTCATGGCGTGTCAGCGTGGTACTAATGAGTACTGGTACCGTCGTCATGGTGATTTAAAATGTATGCTGAGGAACTTAGGAACTCCCACATGGTTCCTCACTCTGAGCTGTGCCGAGTATGGCTGGGAAGACTTACTTGAATTTCTACGAGAGGCAAATGCAAACATCGAAAACATCGAATTCAAGACACCCGGAGAACTGTGCTCTTTGGATCCAGTCAATGTATGCAGGTACTTCAATCATAGATTTGAAGCTATGATGTCTTTCATCATGAATAAGAAGAATCCACCTCTTGGAGAGGTGTTGAATTTCTTCTGGAGAAAGGAGTACCAAGCAAGAGGTGCTCCTCATATACATATGCTGCTGTGGATCAAGGATGCACCTAAATTTGGAACGGATCCAGAAGACTCAGTGATGAGTTTCATACAACAGTATTCTATGTGTGCTGTTCCAAACGCAAAGGAGAAGAAAAGCCTAAGAGAAAAAGTTCTACGTTTCCAAAGCCATCGATGTGGAAAGTACTGTCGTCGTAAATTCCGAAACAAGGACAAGTTCTACACCAAATGTCGTTTCGGCTTTCCACGACCGGTGATTTCTAAAGGAAGAGTAAACAGTTTGATGTCTTCGCTGCGACATAATGTGATGAAGAAATCACCTAAAAACACATACAATTTGAAGAGGAACGAAGAGTCTAAGTACATCAACGACTACAACCCGGTGATTTTGTCTATGTGGAATGCTAACATGGATATACAGTTTGTGGCTGATAACTGTATGGCTGTGGCTCGGTATGTGACATCTTACATCACCAAAAAAGAGAAGACAGAATTGAAGGATATGTGGGAGGACATTTCCCATGAAAAGAGCCTCAGCAAGAAGTTGTACAGTTTCAGTCTGAAGATGTTGTCGCATCGAGAAATCGGAGCTTACGAATGTTCTGACCGGTTGTCTTCAGCAAGTCTCTATGCCAAGTCCAGGAGTATCGTTTGGGCGAGTCTTGGTCTTGCTGCAACGCGTAATCGAGTTCTGAAACCTGTGCGGGAAATTGAGTATTTGGCGGAAAAGGAGCCAAACAGTACCGACATTTTGAAGACCAACATGTTGGATACATATTATCCAAATCGAAGCAGTCACCTCGAGAATGTTTGTCTGTATGAGGTTCTTCAAAATTACATATTCAAGAGGAACATCAAAGAAGATACTGAGAAAGGAGTGTATGCTGTAATAGGAAGTGAGGGATGTCTGGTCAAGCAAAGAAAATGCCACTTGGTAAACCATCGAAAATTGAGTGGCGAATCTCCTGAAAAAAAGGAGTTTTTCTATTTAGCACTTTTGCAACTTTTCAAGCCTTGGCGTGCAGAAGAGGAACTGCTTGGAGATTTCCTCTGTTACGAAGACTCTTTCAATGCTGCCAAGGAGACCATAGAATGTCCTGCTTTTCCCAAATATGTAGAAATGTTGAATGCGGAAATTGAGCAGGAAGCAACGATTGCAGCCGAGATTGCCAGAGACAGTTCTCAGGACAGTTCTGCTTCATTGAGTCAGGATCCACTAGGAGGACCTGTTATCGAAAATGAAGCTGCCACTGCTATGAATGAAGTGGAAAGAGGCATGGCACATGCTCAGGAGGATGCGGTTAACTTAGAAGAGTTGGAAAGACAACTCAACGTTGAGAGAGGAAAATATATGACGAAGTTACCATGCAAATTGATCATGGATTAAGTCATGACAAGAAAGAGTGCTCATGTACGTCGTTGAAGCCTGTCCGACTGTACGTGAGTGGAGAAGCGGGAACTGGAAAAAGTTTCCTTATTAAAGCAATTTCATGTTATTTGCAGGAAAGGACAGAGTCATCACTGTCTTGTGTTGTCACCGCTCCAACTGGACTGGCAGCACATAACATTAAAGGGATTACTTTGCATCGTCTACTGATGCTGCCAGTGGAGCATGACAACAAATTACAATATCACAAGCTATCTGGAGATGCTTGTTGTGAAGTTTCAAGAATCTTGAGGAAAATGAAACTTCTTATCATTGACGAAGTAAGCATGGTTTCCAATGTCATGCTTGCCTTTGTGCATTTGAGAATGCAAGAAGTTCTCAAAACAGAGTATGATGTGTTATTTGGTGGCAAACACATCATTGTTTTCGGAGATCTTCTGCAGCTGACACCAGTGAAAGGGCAACCTGTGTTCAAAATGCTCACGCATGAAGATACCAGGAAGTGCCTAGGGAGCATTGGCAACGTCAATATATGGTTAAACTTCAATTATGCTGAACTGCATGAAAATATGCGTCAGGCGAAGGATGAAGTTTACAAGACTATTCTACAAGATGTTAGAATTGGAAAAGTGACCGAGCATGGGAAAGAAGCTTTACATGCACGATTACTGTCAAATTTATATCCAGAACAAGATGTTGTGCCTGAGAATATTTTTCAGAAAATTACTGAGAAGAAATCTGGAATATGTTTGATGCCAACTCTTGCAGAATGTGCCAAATTCAACAACAAAATGTTGCATTTGGAAAAGCAAGAGATTGTGAAACTGGAAGCTATTGACAGAGTAGAGCATATGGGATCAACAATTATTTTGTCTGAGAATTTGAAAACAAAATTGGATTCATTAGAGAAGACTATATCTAAAACTGCAGGTTTTGAAAAGACTCTGAATGTGTGCTTGAACTGCCGTATAATTTTAAGAAGGAATTTACATGTTGAAAGAGGTCTGGTAAATGGATCAATGGGTAATGTTGTTGATTTTGTAAAATACAGAAATAGAGATGGAATTGAATTTTTAAAAATTAAATTTGATGGCATTGAGGAAGTACAGCTAATTGGTTGTTGTTCTGCTAGATTTTTGCTTGTAAAAGACTTATATGTTCGCCGTAAGCAGTTTCCTGTTTGCTTGGCATATGCGGTGACAATCCATAAATCGCAAGGTTTAAGTGTAGACAGTGCATTGGTGAATATTGGCAGTTCTGTGTTCAAGGAGGGTATGGCATATGTGGCATTGTCACGAGTTAGAACTTTATCGGGATTGTACTTGATTGAGTGTGATGTCACAAACATTTGTGCGGATCTAGATTGTGTTAAGGAATACAATAGGTTAAGAAGAGAGTATGCGCCACATTTGCCTCAATATCCTTTGTTTGAGAAACGTGTGGTAGGCCGGAAACAAAGAAATGTGACCAATACTGGGGAGGTTGTAGCAAAAAGACGAAAAGTCGATGAACCTGAAATTATAAGCAGAAACAAAAAGGATTCTGTTGAAGATGTTGTTGGTTTTCAATTTGAAAACAGTTCTGGTGTCAACTGCTATGCTAATGTAGTGGTTAATGTTTTGTTTTCTCTAGAAAATGTAAAAGAAGAGATTGTGGTCAATTCTGATCAAAGATTTTGCAGTTTGTTAAATTCTGTGTTAGAGAAATGTAGCACTGATAGAACAAAAATAGAAAGTGTGTCTGAAATTCGAAATCTGTTAGACAGATGTTCAGGCCAAACACAATTCTCTCAAAATATTCAGCAAGATTGTCAGGAGTTTTTAATGTATATGCTTGATGTATTGCATGCTGAAGGTGTAGATGTAGATCACCTGTTTGGGCTTTCTTATCTATGGCAGCATGACTGCGAGAACTGTAGGGTATCAAGTACTACTAGTGTAGACTCAGAAAGATTTATATATTTAACTTTGCCAGACAGTAAATCAGTCTCTTTTAATAAACTAGTAAAAGCAGCTGATCACAACATGGAGTGTAGCCAATGTAAATCTGAAATGATGTCCACATTATTTATACGAACATATGGCCAGTATGTTATTTTAATGTTCCAACGATGTAGGCCTGATGGAACAAAATTGACAACTTTAATTAAAAATGTTGTGGCTTCACAGTTGTCAATATCAGGAAGGACTTTTGTAACTGCAGCAATTATATATCATGACGGTCCGTCAATAACATCAGGACATTACACAGCTTATTTAAAGTCTAGAAATGGCTGGTCATTCTGCAATGATTCTGTTTTAATTTTCAAAAAAAAATTGCTGTATGACCTTAAAAACTCTTACCTGGTGTTTTTAAAACCAAAATTTTAGGGAAAGAATCTCGGGATGTGCTCTGAGGAATTTCAAGAAGTTCTAATGGCTCCTACACGATTTGGCCTTGAGGATAAGTGTAGTACAGAGACATAACTTCTTACCATAACACTGGACGTCATGGAGAAATAACTGCACTTTGAATGAATTCAGAAAAACTGTTTCTTTTTATAAGCAAATTTAAGCAGCCAATCAAAACATGGAGTAGAGGGAATGTAAGTCTGCAATGCTGTCTACTGTTTTATATTGCTTTGTGATTAAAAGTGATGTAGAGAATTAAATAATTGTAGTAGTCATAGAGATAGTGTAAGTCTGCTTCATAGTAAGCAGTATCAGTGTCATAGGAAATGTAGAACATGAGTGAGCAAGAAAGGTAAGATATTAGTAATCCAGGATTGTGAAAATGATCTTCAACATTTAAATTCTGAAAGTTGCGGAAATACAACATGACGGGATTGGCTTACAAGAATTCCAAGAGTTATAAATGGCTCTGACACGATTTGGCCTTGTGGAAACGTGTGGTAGAGAGCGAGAAGTCATTTATTGTATGTAACATGTTTTTCAAAACGATGGAGGTTTTCTTTCAGAAAGTGGCGGGCTGAAAGTAATAACAGCACAACAGAGTGTAAGCTGTTCATAGGACATCCTTCGACGTCATGGAAAGTAAGTTAACTTTAAGGAGTTCTGAATTCTGATTTGTTATGTTGTATGGGTTTTTTAAACACAATCATTTTGATTGTGTTTTTTTTTCCCCGCTGTTATATGATGAATACCTTCAAGTCACTGTTTTTAGTGAAATTTGATACATTCTGAGAACAGCAAAAATAAACCATTTAACATGTATAATTAATTCTGTACTGTTTGCATTTATGATGTACATGTAGAACTGTGTAGGAGGCATGGAGAAGGTGAGGCTTCTGTAAGTGTCAAAGTTGTTGCATACAGTGCTCATATTCTACGTAGTCTTTCATATGATAGACTACATTTCCACAATGAGATACCTAAGCAAAGGAAACACAGGTGATATGATTGTGGAATGAGCAAAATAAATTGCACGTTTTTCAATTATATTACCTGTGTTTCCTAACATTACACATCACATTGTGTAGATGAGGTTTAGGCCTGTTCCTGGAGACAGAGGAGGTCTGACATTTGTTCAAGAGTGCAGTGGACATGACACACTTGGTTGGTAGGCCTGCACATGTATTTTCTCCTCTGTATTCTTCCACAAACCTAAATTTCATCTGCAACTCTGAGTAGGACTTACCTGAAACAAATCTGTGAATAGGTTACAGCTTATCGGCATCTTGAAACAATGATTTAAAATGTTAGGGTCAGATTTATGATGGCCGTGCGCCTCTTTTGCTCCGCTGTGGGTCACTTTTGTGTAAAAGATGCACCATGTTGCAAGATAGGTTTCAGTTCATCTCCAGCAAGATACCATCAGTTTGAAATGTATATAATTAGCACTGTGTAGGGGGCATGCAGAAGCTGAAGCTTTTGTAAGTGTCAAAGTTGATGCATGCAGTGCTGCACTTCTGGGTACTGTTTAATATGCTGCACTACATCTGCACTATGAGATACCTAAGCCTAGGCAACACAGATGATGTGATTGTGAAATGAGGAAAAGAAACTCCACATTTTTCAATTACATCACCTGTGTTTCCTAAGTTTACGAATGACATTGTGCAGATGAAGTTTAGGTCTGTCCACGGACACAGAAGAGGTCTGGCCTTTGTTCAAGAGTGAAGTGGACATGACTTACTTCATTGGTAGGCCTTCACATGTATTATCTCCTCTGTATTCTTCAACAAGCATAAATTTGATATGCAATCCTGAGTAGGCCTCACCTTAAACAAACCTCTGGAGAGGCCACACTTTATCGTCATCCTGAATCAATCATTTCAAATGTTAGGGACAGATTTATGATAGGTGTATGCCTCTTTTGCGACACTGTGCGTCACTTTTGTGATGCAGCGGCGGTGCAAAAGATTTGCTATGAGGCGACAAAATTACCAATTGATGCATCTAGGCAGATGTGTCATGCTGTAAAAGAAATGTGCCACATGAAACCGATGCAGCAGTGATGCAAAAGATGCACCATGTTGCAAGACAGGCCTGACTTCATCTCCAACAAGATAAGAAGCTAAGTCTTCTGTAAGTGTCAAAGTTGTTGAAAAACTGTTTGTCCTTCAATCTTTTCCCTTGCCTTTTCTAATTTTTAAATACATGTTTTAATATTTTTCAAATGTTTGTTCTCTCTTTCACAGATTGAAAGTATAAAAACAAAAAGTGGGTAAGTTAACGACAATTATAAGGTAAATGTTTTGTACTCTTTTCGTTACATTTCTATCACATTCACCTACTAGTAGTTCGACAGCTTCATTTCTTTAACCCTCAGTTTCCTGCCTTTGCTACTTCCCTCATTCCTTTCTCTATTACCTACTTACTCTACTCCTTCCACTCCTTTTCTCAGTTCCTCTCTTCTCATAGTTCCTCACTCTTGTTCACTCACTCCGTCTCTATTACTCTTAGTGTCTTTGACTGATCACTCTTTCACTACTTGTTCATTATGCTTCTTCTGTGTAGTTGAAGCACACTAAGGGGCATATTATGAACACAGCCAATAAAATTATTGCTGTTTTTATTGGCAGAAAACTGTTGCAAAAGTGGTTTTAGCAGCAGTTTTCCGCTGCAAAAGCTGCTTTAGCGACACATTTCTGCCGATAAAAGCTGCAAAACTTTTATTGCCTATGTTGATGATATGGCTCTATGTTATTTACATTTCTTTGCTGTTTCAATTAATCTTTTTCTGTTATTTTTTCTTTTCTGTTTTCTATTTTTTCTCTCTGTTATTCCACATGTTTTAATCTGATTTTGAACATTCACTCACATTCTCCAAGAAACTCTTCTTTGTTATTGTTCTACTCTCTTTTTTTTCTTTCACTTCCTTATCTATTTTGTTTTTCACAATTATACCCTCTTCCATCTTTTCTTCGGTAAATAGATCTATTAAACAGTATCTCTGGTTTACTCCCTATAGCTGTCTTTCTTTTAACATTACTCTCTGTTTACTTCCCTTATACTTACACTTCTTTTTTTTTTTTTAAAAAAAAATTTTGGGTTCGCTCCCGGTTCGCGAACCGGGAAGCGTACGGGGAAGCGAACTAAAAGAAATAGAGCTTGCCAGAGTGCTAAACATTCTAGCAATTTTGTTTTGAAAGGGGAGGTAGTTCTGAAAAGAACTTTTTTTTTAATGTTTTTGTTGTTTTATATATATTTTTTTTTTTGTGAACATTTTTTGGTTTTTTTGTATTTTTTGAACGGTTTTATGTATTTTTTTTGTTTTTGATGGAGGGGAAACAACAAAAAACAGGCATTGAAAAGGGCTCAACAGGAGCAAAAAAAAAAATTACTGTCTGGGGCGGTTAGGGCAATTGTGATTTACATAAGCTAGGTTGATTAACGTAATGCTCATGTTACCACATGACAACAATGCACCGCAATACATGCAGGTAAATTTCATATGAGCAAAGTTCTCCTGTATGTTTGGCACGGTTTCCCGGGCCTCTGCTCCTGTCAACGATATCAGTGATGTTGACCTGGCCACAGGAGTTGTTGTTGGGTTATCTTGCATGTCACGTATCTCTGCGTGGCTGTAGTTCAATGGATGCCACCTGGTCATGTGACGATGCATTGTATAGTTACAGAAGCTATACTTTTTATCAGTGCCTCTAGATAACCGGTCTTTGCAAATGAGGCAGGTGACATACCTAGCATTTACTTTCTTCTGCCCTCGAGGAAGTGAAAAAAACTGCCAAATAAAGCTGGCTTTCCGACGGGAAACCCGGGGCACCTCTTCTAAGAACTGTGGACCTTCTGTCTCCTCTTCCTCTAGTTCATCCTCTTCCTCCTCTGTGTTGCTGAGGAACTGGGGAGGTGGTCCTCTCTTCCCATGAGGAGGTGGAGGTGGTGGTGGGGGTGCACCAGCTGAAGCAACTAGTGAAGCCATTGCTCAACTATCAAAAATGGTCTTCCTCTCACAAAGATGAAAGTCAGAGTGAGGAAAGAAGGAGGGGTTTTCATCATTTGGGAAAAACAATAGTTCTAAACCAATGAAAAGTGTTATTTTTAGGTCACCTGACCTAGCCTTACATCATTATGAAACCAAAAGTGAAATGAACCAATTAAAAGTTTTATTAACAAGTCACATGACCTCTTACGCTTAAGTTACGCGCTGGGGAACGCGCCCCGGATCGCTTCCGGGTCGCTGCGCTTCGCGCCTCGGTTCGCGCTCCAGAGCACTTCCGGGTGCGCTAACGCGGCGCGTCATAAGACGCATTACGCGGCAACGCGATACGTCGCGGTTTCGCGACGCGCCGCGGATCGCTTCCGGGGAGCTGCGCTTCGCGTCTCAGTTCGCGTACCGGAGCACTTCCGGGTGCGCTAACGCGGCGCGTCATAAGACGCATTACGCGACAACGTGATACGTCACGCTTCCGCGACGCGTCACGATGTTCATTTCTAACGCGGCAGTTGCGCTAACGGAACGTTTACCGGTTCGCGGACTGGGTCGCGGCATCAAGATGAGCTAACGGGAAGCTTCCCGGTTCGCGAACCGGGAGCGAACAAAAAAAAAGTATTTAAAAAAAAAATTATTAATAAACATATAAAATATATTTTTGGATTTAAAGAAGAATACATTTTACAGCTACAGATATTAGCTTTTAAAAAACCAATGAAATTCACTGAAAAAACCATAGGTTATAGACCATATATAGTTAGGAATTAGCATTTACAAAACCTTGAAAATTCACTGAAAAAACCATAGGTTATAGACCATATATAGTTAGGAATTAGCATTTACAAAACCTTGAAAATTCACTGAAAAAACCATAGGTTATAGACCATATATAGTTAGGAATTAGCATTTAAAAAACCTTATTTTACTCACACAAAACCATTGAAATTCCATATATAGTTAGTTGTACTAACTATATATCGCGCACCCGCAATCCACTGCTGATGATGTCACATATTACATCATTCATGACATGGTCAGTGACATCACTGATGACATCACTGATGACATCTCAAATGACATCACTGATGACATCACTGATGACATCTCAAATGACATCACTGATGACATCACTGATGACTACATCCAGTGGCTGTATAATTCTGTAAAGTTAAAATATGTCTTACATATTGAAGAATGAGTGGATGTATAAGTGTTTTGATGAAGGATTTAGTAGGGGCATGACTGACTGTATGAGTGACTGATTAAATGTGTCTCACTGAGTGCATGGGTTAGTGACTAAACTGTCTTAATTTGTGCATCATTATGTCTGTTGTTCTGTAAACTGCTGCATGTGTTGATCAGTAGCTATATGAGTAACTATATGGGTTATTGATTGGTTGCCCAAGCATTTGTATGGGAGACTGAGTGTGTGTGTGGGTGGCTGGGAGGTGTATGACTCTCTGCATAGATGTGTGAGCAGTTGATTGACTAGATGTATGGGTTCAAAAGTGCATGTGGAAACAGCTGTATGGGCAGTTGACTGTGTGCATGAGTGTATTGGTGAGTGAATGGATATCTCAGTGCTACATGTTAAAGTAAGTACATATGTAAAATACAGTACATGTGAGAGTTGACATATATAAATAACTGTGCATAAGAGCCAGTGAATGTGTGAGTGGCTGTATGGATCATTGTGAACTTGTATCCAGGATTGTATAAGTGAGTAAATATGTTTTAGTATATGTTTGAATAAGTAAGGTGTGTATAACTGTATAGTTGAGGAAATGGAGGTGTGATTGATTCTTTGCATGACTGACTAAGTGTCTGAGTAACTCCATGGATGAGTGACAGTCTATGAGTGTCTGTTTACACTGAGTGTATCTAAGGTTATATTAGAGTCTGAACAGTTTCATCGTATTATCACATGAATGATGTCATCAATGATGTGATCAGTAATGTCAAATGAGATGTCATCAGTGATGTCATCAGTGATGTCATTTGAGATGTCATCAATGATGTCATTTGAGATGTCATCAGTGATGTCATCAGTGATGTCATTTGAGATGTCATCAGTGATGTCATCAGTGATGTCATTTGAGATGTCATCAGTGATGTCATCAGTGATGTCACTGACCATGTCATGAATGATGTAATATGTGACATCATCAGCAGTGGATTGCGGGTGCGCGATATATAGTTAGTACAACTAACTATATATGGAATTTCAATGGTTTTGTGTGAGTAAAATAAGGTTTTTTAAATGCTAATTCCTAACTATATATGGTCTATAACCTATGGTTTTTTCAGTGAATTTTCAAGGTTTTGTAAATGCTAATTCCTAACTATATATGGTCTATAACCTATGGTTTTTTCAGTGAATTTTCAAGGTTTTGTAAATGCTAATTCCTAACTATATATGGTCTATAACCTATGGTTTTTTCAGTGAATATATATATATATATATATATATATATATATATATACATACACTCCACTCTCCCCAAGATGGGAGACAGGCATAGGTTACCCATGACCAAGGCATCGTGAATGCTGAAAAACCCTGTTTTTTCTACGCAGTGAGATTGTGATACAATAAATACTTGAATGTGATTGGATTGCATTGTTTTTGCCACACCAGAGTGTGTGTCTCCTGTCTGGGGGAGAGCGGAGTTTATATTTATTGACAGGTCCCTCAACCATTACGCTCTATTCTATCGTTTGGGCTCTCTGGCGTAGAGGAACTGGTGGTCACGAATATGTGTATATTTGAATATGTGTATGCCTTCTTTAATAGTACATTTAAAAAAATAACCCAAAAGTGTTGTATACTGAAAAATATATATTCTTAATATTAGTGTTACATCATATACATGTGTATATATGAACATACACACAGATATACATGTGTGTGTGTTTATATAAGTATATATTTATATAGCATTAAATGTTATTATTTGATTTGACAGATAAATGTTATGTATTCAAATATTTAAGATGTAAAATTTTAAACTAAATATATTTTAAAAAATTCTATTTTTGTATATTTATTAACAATATTAGGGCACTATTAGGATGGCCGGCGAAGGCACCACCGCGTCGCTGGTGGTGCGGTAAAATGCAATTTTCCACCCGTGAGTAGCAGACCTCACGCCCGCCATGTTAGAATAGCCAAACATAGCCCATTCCCCGCCCGCTGCGGTGCGACGCGAATCGCCATCAAAGTGCGCCTGCAACCGCGGCGGTGTGAGCCAATGGAGATTCACCTTATGAAGAATGACGACCGCTCCGCTCTACAAATCAGGATGCCCCAAACAACCAGTTTCACCGCAGCGGAGAAACCAGCCAATAAGAGATGGCGGAAGCTCAACAGCAGGGCACAAAATCAGAGTCCCGGTCCCTTCCACCTGGTCATGACCGTAATGGACCCAGCTCTACATGTCTTCCCAGTGCTGTACCTGATATATCACCAGCAACTCATGGACCGTCGCGAATGCTGCTGCAGGTATGCAATCACACAACCCCCACACACAACCACAACACACAACTCATGGGCTGATAGAGGGTCCCTATTCACAACAAAAATCCTGGTGGAGGAGAGGAACACATCCACAAGTGTACCCACACATGACCTACCTGCCACCAAGTCAATACCTCCACATCCAGCTCACACATATTCCGCGATCTTGCAGTAATGTCCTGGTCACGTCACTGCAGCAGTGAAGACAATACATGCGCACAACGCAGAAGGCAGGGCCTGCACCAGGAATGGGTAGGGCACAAACACCACAGGGCCACACCTCCACCCTCCACACACTAACCCACACTAAAGGGACATGCCATGTGCCCCTCCTGTGCACCTCCATGCACAACAAGAAGCCAGGTAAATCCACACCCTGCACCACACACCGAACAACTAGGGAGATAGCCACAGCAGGAGTGGCTGCAGAGGAACAGACAGCACAGAAGCACAGGGCCAGGGCAACACACCACAGCAACACCACACTCATGGCAAGAAAATCCAGCACAAGCACTAAATGAACACACATACATACAAGGAACAAACATCCTACTGGACACACAGCCTGCCAAGTCACACAGACATACCCCACACTTACACACAAACACATACACAGACCACATGCCACCAGCAATGGAGCACAACAAATAGGAAATCCAAAGAGAGGTGCACACAAATGGAAGGCCAAGGAGGCAACCATCAAGCATGTCTACATCACATGCAAGACAAGGATTATAGACCAACTCCCTCAGCCCATCAAAGCACACTTGGCTGGCACAGTGAGTGCAGTCAAACCGCAGTCAGATCAGTGTAACAACCCAGGGAGACAGCAATGCAACCCATGTATAGGCACAGGGATGAAAGGAAGGCCCTGAACTCAAACTGTGAACAGCCACACATATGTATACAGGCCAGCAGCACAACAGACAGGGTCCATTGACACACTCCATCACTGTCAAACACAAGAAGGAATCTACACCCATATGCCTCCTCACACCTGCAGCACACAACATCAGTGTCAAACACACAGAAGGGTGTCAATAATGTCCAGTCAATACACAGACAATCACACACCCTGGGGGTAGCCACAAACATCACACACACAGGGATGCCAGAACAAATGTCTGCACAAAAACAGCAGACAAACAGATACCATGACAGAAACACACACAGAACCATAACAAGAACAGACATGCCCTGTGCAGCTAAACGGTGGAAAGGCAATGGGAGCACAGACACAAAGGGAGTGCACAACCTCATCTGTCAGGAACAATGCACAGACAACATACCACAACACAGATAAAAAGTGCACCATCACATAAAAACACAGCCACATCAAACAAACAACAGATGCACAGGTACAAAATCACAAGGCAAACACGGCAGGACATCAGGGGATGCACACCAGGCAATGACAAGGCAACATACACCCACAGCACTGCATGCACAACAAGCAGTGTGTGCATACCAAGCATACCAGTCTCACACAGATATGAGTGACACAACCTGAACCCAAACAACACTAATCAGCACAGCACACAGACAACATCACGCTCAGGAAGGGAAGCAATACCACAGAAAATACACATACAGCTAAACCAACACCTACAGACGCACAAGTCAGGGACAGAAAGTTGGAAACAACTTGACCAGAGGACTATTCCTCCCTACTTATGTTGATGATGTAATTGTATGGTATAATAATATTGTGCAACGAGTTTTGGGCTGCATTTTAGTGAAAATAAGTGGAAAGGGTGGACAGGCAAAATCCCACCCAAAGGGTGTTCTGGGCTGGTTCGATCAGGATTGCCAAAAGCTGAAACATCTGGTGAGACAGAAAGCAAGGAGTGCTAGGTGTCGTTTGATTCCCTTAGCCACCCAAGAGCTGGTCAAACTTAAACGCCAATACAAATCCCTTGTGCAGTCGAAAAAGGTAGCTTTTTATCATAGTAAGGGGGAGGAGATGCAGGAGATCATACTATTAAATGATCAGCAAAAATTCTGGACAAAGGTGAAAGAGTTTAATGGCCAAAGTAGGGGGTTTCTGACCTGTATGATACTGGAAGCACAGTGGGTCACCCATCTGATGGAGTTATATAGGGAGAATACGGTCCGCTGCACTCCAAAAATTAGTCCTTGTAATGAGAAGGTAAAGAAAGGATTTATATATTTAGGGTGCTCTGGGTGATCCCCTTCTGTCCGGGAGGGGCATGTGACAAACAAATGTGCAGAAGAACCTTACAGGTGTAAGGTGATGCACCAGAGCACTCCTGTGAGCTAAGCAGTAGCTGGAAATTAGACACAGGTATTCAGTTGGTGCAACGTTTTATTCACTTTGTGTTATCTTCTATTTTAAATGCCACAAGAAAAAAAATTCAATTTTTGGCAACAGCAAGTGGCTGAGAACGTGAGGTCATCGGAATTTTCCAAAATCAAAGTTCAAAGTAACATGGCTATGTTTTATGGCAAACAAGTCACATAATCCCCGATGCATTTCGAGCATGGCTCTTCCTCAGGGGGTCCATGTTAATCTAAGGAAATAATATGGAAATGTTGTATTTAGCAGGACAGGGCCCGGGGTATCAGAAAATAAGATAGATGTTAATGTGCCCTTATGAACGTGCTCGAAAAATCGGTAAGTGCAAGGTGAGACATGCGAGCGAAAGCAGAACATGCTTGTCACTGAGCTTACAGGGAAACAGGTACCGGGTGATCGATCGCGGTAAAGTGAAAGGAATAACATTATGGAAAACAGTGCATAACAGTGCCGGGGCGTGCCCCTAGTGAATTGGGTGAAGCGGTGGTTAGGGAATCGGCGTTCTTGTGTGTCAAAATTAAGGTGCTGGTGAAATAACGGAGTCCGGGGGCGCGATGGCCGTCACCCAATTAAGGTAGGAATGTACCACAACACTTGGGAATCTATCAAACTAAGATGATTTAAAACATAAAACAAACGTACCAAAAACTTTTTTGATTGGAAGTCTTTATTTAGATATCAAGACAACAATTCGTGTGCCCGTGCAGGGATGGAACTAGAGACTCTCTAGCTCCACGCTATTGACTTAAGTGCAAGGTGAGACATGCGAGCGAAAGCAGAACATGCTGGTCACTGAGCTTATAGGGAAACCGGTACCGGGTGATCGATCGCGGTAAAGTGAAAGGAATAACATGGTGGAAAACAGTGCAGAACAGTGCCGGGCGTACTCCTAGTGAATTGGGTGAAGCGGTGGTTAGGGAATCGGCGTTCTTGTGTGTCAAAATTAAGGTGCTGGTGAAATAACGGAGTCCGGGGTCGCGATGGCCGTCACCCAATTAAGTGAGGAATGATAAGGCGCTTACCGATGGTGAAGAATCTGACGGTCATATTCTGGAGTTATATAGGGGACCTGTAGGTTTAGATGGCCCACAGCTCATCTACGGACAAACCCTCCCAGCCAACTGGTGAAGGAGGTTAAGGCAGTTATTGAGAGAATAAAACTCTCTCGTGCCACCGGCCCTGACAATGTGCCGGCGGTAATAATTAAAATGAATAGTGTTTGGTGGGCTACAATTTATTCTACCTTTTTCAGTTGGGCGGCGGGGTCTGGCCTCTACCCCTTTACTTGGAAGGGGTCTATTGTGAAACCGATTCTAAAAAAAAGGGAGCGGTACAGACCCAATGTATTATAGGCTTATAAGCCTCTTGGATACCTCATTAAAGATTAAAGATATTCTCCAAGATCATTCTAGCCAAAATTGAAGAATGGGCCACTGAAACTAAGAGAATCCCTTTAGAACAGGGGGGCTTTCGAGAGGGTCATTCAACCATAGACCACTGCTTTGCTTTGTGGGCTATTACTCGAAAGGCAGTGGAGGAAAATCAAAGGCTGTGTAGTTGTTTTGTAGATTTCCGGACAGCCTTTGATTCTGTTGACAGGGATATTCTATGGGGAAAACGTGCCGCTTGGAACTTACCACTGCACATTCTGGGGGCTCTTCAATCCTTGCACTCTGGCAATTGGGCTCAGGTGGAGTTAGACAAGACAGGACGGTTCTCCCAAAGAATTTCTATCAACAATGGCTTGCGTCAGGGGTGCGTTTTAGCACCCCTACTTTTTTGTTTACTTTTGGCAAATCTGCCAACAGCCATTTCCCAATCAAAGTATTTTTTGCCTAAAAATAGGGATCAGCATATTGCTTGTCTGCTCTATGCAGACAATTTGGTATTAATGGACTACACTCCAATTGGTCTGCAGAGGAAACTAAACGCATTGCCTCTTATAGTTAGCAGAACAAGCTTTGTATTAATCTGGAAAAGACAAAAATTATGATTTTTGGGAAAAAAATGCAGAGTTTTTCCTGGTATCTTGATTCTCAGGTGGTGGAACAAGTGGAACAGTATAAATACCTGGGTTTAACTTTTAGGAAAAATCTAAATGGGGCGTGCATTGGGATGCCACTAGGCAGAAGGCCCTTTTGCAGGCAAGCTGTTTATCTGGATTTAATGGTAGATTTGGGGGCCTATCACATATCCTACTATTAAAGGCCTATGAAGGGAAGATTCCACCAATAAGCCTGTATGGAGGAGAGATGTTTTCTCTCGACCCAACCTACGAATGGGACAGATTGGAAGGGGTAGTGCTTAAAAGACTTATATCACTCCCACATGGTACCCTGGTCCAGGCTATAAGGAGAGAGTTCAGTCTGGTATCTTGGAACATGGCGGCCGCCACTCGGGCTCTAAGATACTTCAACACCCTGCTGGAGAATGATGAGGTGGCCAAAGTATCCAGATTGTGCTGGGAAGAGAGCCAAAGCAGAGAAAGGACGTGGGCAAAGGCCGTTAGAACCAGAATGACTGTAATGAAGAATCTTCATTTAAATAGTGGTACAGTCACAACCTGGCTCACTTTCCCAGGCAAACGAGTATTGAGAGAATCTGCTGCTATGGTGTCGCAAAAATGTGATTTATTATATTTAGAGAAGAAACCATCTATTAGCTTCTCGTTACCTTCACTTGGCCAAGATTGTATTTTCCCTTACTTATCACAGTTACCAGATCCAGAAATCTTAAGGGTTCGGGTGGGATGTATTCCAATCTATTCATCCCACCCATATAAGTTAGGGGTGCAAAATAATAGCGGTCTTTGTCCCTGCCCTTTGAAAGCCAAATGCACTATTACGCATATTCTTGTGGACTGTGTTTTTTATCTTGCAAATCGGATTAAGTTTTTAAGACCTTTGTTTTATAAATATGATGCTCTTCATAGGAACAAGGCGGTAAAGTTACTGTCTGAGATGCGATACTTAGACGTGTCAGTTGGGATTGCTCGATTCCTACGATCTGTTAAACAGAATTTAAAAAAATGAAATGTAATGGGGATGGGGTGGTGAGGAGGGAGGTTCATTTAAAGGTTTTAATTAATGTGCAATGTTTAGAATGTTTTATGGACAATTGTCTAAATAAACTTTTTTTTGAACTACTCGAAAACATAACAGGTGATAATATATATCACCATAATAACTCTATTGATGTTTGGGTTGGGAACATGGCGGCTGCGTGCTAGCCGCTAGCTCCCGGAGCTCCTGCACCCGCCACTAATGATTTAACCCCTGGGGGGAGAACCAACTGTAATTTACATTTAATCACCGGAGGAAGATTGGCTGGCCTGTTTTATCAGTCGCCGGCATTGTGGGTGAACATTTTGCCGGTGTTTGCAGACAGCAGACGACGGCGCATTTCTCTTTCCTGGCTGCATGGGAGGCGAGGGGGACGGGAGACGCAAGATGCCGGGATGTGCAGGGAGGAGGCGGGGAAACGCCTACCTACGCCACCCGCTTGCTGGAAGCCGCCCTGGAGCTTAGGAGAGGGCGCAAGGCAGCCGCGCAAGGCCTTCTGAGGGGAAACAAAAAAACAGTTATCTGCAGCTTTTTTCAGCATTCAAGGAACTTCAACAAAGGCATACAGGAGCGGGAGCTGGATGGTCATAGTAGCGGTAAGGTCGGAGGAGGCGGGATGGTAGTGGTTGGTGATTTGGAACAAGGTATTGGAGGTGAACCAGAGGTGAAGGGGTCAGATCTTCCATCAGTGCAACATAGGGGTAGGTTTCGGACCCCTTTAAATGCACAAGAGGTTTCCTCCGACAAGGTAAGCCCACAACCAGTAATCAGGAGAGTACAAAGGAAATCTAAAAAAGGGAACATCATGGGCAATAGAAAAGCCAAAGCCAGAGCAAATATAAAAATAAGTACTAAAACTACCTCTGATAGAGCAGACATCGGGAAGAGCACCCCTGAAGCTGAATCACCGCAAATTTTCACAGCTGTTGGACTTTTCCCTGGCACAGTAGAGGCCTCTCCAACTGAAGGAGCTACGTCTCTAAGTGGTGACTCTGCCTTTCAGCTTTACCAGGTGAAGGGTAAGGCCATTAAATCCAAGAGGCTAAAGAGCAGAGCAGTTTCTAGTACGGTTAAAGTGACCCCGTCGCTACGCTCTTACTTTAGAATTCAGCCAGAGGTGCTCGTTATTGGTGCACGACCTGAACCCCTGGAGAAGCATGCGGTAAACTTAATTCCTCCTATAGTATCAGTATCTTCTTTGGACATAGTCCCTATGAGCATAACGGATGCAGTATTGGAACCAGCATCAGTCCTGATCCCCCAAACAAAGTGTCCTAGTGGAGCCTTCAGGAGTCAGAAGTGCTCCAGGTGATGACCCTTTGGTCGGTGCTCTGAGCCAATTAGATCTGCAGGTGCCGGTAAAGCTGGACCATACCAATCTTATCATCTTCATCCTCACCCGTAGGTTTGGAGGGCCTTTTTGCTACACTATCAGAGTATATAAAGAGAGGATTTGCAGTGTTGACAGCGAACCAAGGGGAAATCAGGAACTTCTTTGAATCCCTGGAAAAGAAAGTAGCCCTCATAAATTCCAGGACCGCAACCCTTGAGAATACAGTAGGCGAATTGAAAGAAGAACTAGGTCAGGCAAAGTCGGATATTCAACTTTCAAAGTCTGAACACTGGGACCTCAGAGATAGAGTGTAGAAGTTGGAGAACAATGCACGCAGAAATAACCTGCGTTTACTGAATATATCTGAAGGTAGCAAAGGATCTGATATCCGGCCCTACATTGTTTCTCTACTTAAGACCTCTTTACAGCTTGAAGATTCTGAGGAAGAACTTAGTCGGACATACAGAGGGTACATAGGGATCCTTTTCGTAGGAACCCTAATACACCCAGACCCAGAAAAATTCTTATCAACTTCCTTACATTCGCCATAAAGGATAACATTCTTAATTCAGTGCTGAAATTGAAATCAGTGCGGGCACAAGATTTTTCATTTCAGATACGGTTGGATCTCTCAAGGTGTACTTTGGAGAGACAATGGGAACTAGGCAAGAGGCTGGAAAAGTTTAAAAGGCTAGGGGCAGCAGCCAACTGAAGTTCCCAGCCTTTTTAAAGGTAATGCATAACAACAAAATGCACAACATAAGAACGGTGCAGGAAGTGGACGAGCTGCTTAATAGCATCACTAAAGGGGACCTATAGTAGGTCCACAAGCTGGTAAATATAGGGGATAGGTAGTTGAGGAATTTGGGGAAGCTGTATTTCCCTCTCTCTCCCGGATAGGGAATCAAAATAACTGGAGATTTTAGGCGAGAGAGGTTAATTCAAGTACTTGCTTGAGGAGGGGACCATAACTACTCAGTCCTACGCCTCTTCTAATTGACTATGTCTACTCTGAAGTATAGTGTAGGGTAGTAAGGGCTTCTCCGCATTTATCATTTTATCTTCTTCTTTTCTTTTTTTCTTTATTTCCCTCACTTTGGGCTTTTTCTCTTGTATTACTAGGGTGGTGGCTGGGCGGATCTCTACGGGATGCAATTGCGTGGACTCCATCTGTCCAGATAATTGGGGTACAGGTTCCCAGAGGTGGGAGGAGGGACTGGGTTGGGGGACTGGGTAGGAGTTGGGTTGGGGTGTACCAGGACAAAATAAATCCTCATTCGCCATCTTCTTATGTTGATTACGTTCGTTGTATTTATACTAGCTCTAAGATAAGAGTTTTGGAGCTTGGCTGGGGTGTATGCTGGTACTGGTCGCTTCAGATTCAAATTACTGTTTTTGCTCTGAGCTTTTCAGATGATCTAACATGAGTCTCATACAGAGTTTGTCCTGGAAAATTAATGGCCTGCGAACCAGACCGAGAAGGGATAGAATAATACAATATCTCCAAGCCTCACCGGCTCAGGTTCTGATCCTTCAGGAAACACATCTCCTGAAAGAAGAGATATTTTCTCTTCTTAAAAATAATAAATGGGTGGTCTCATATGTATGCACGAACCAGACAGCTAACATTAGAGGAGTCCTTATCATTTTTAAGAAATCAGCTAAAGCGCATATTCTACAGCAATTGGTGGACCCAGGTGGCAGGTGGGTGATTTTTAAAGTTAGGATAAGGGAGACCCTGTATACTCTGGTTGGCTACTATGGCTAGAATCTTGATGACCCCTCTAGTCTAATCTAAAAGATTACTTTATTTTGTTAAATTTAAATCATAAAAAGAACGCCTTAACCGCTAAAGCACATAAACACATAACACATAATATTCACGAGCTAAGTACAAAGTAGTTGATAAATTTCTCATTTAAAATTTCTAATAAAAACGTTTTTGTTTTTTTTTATTCATAAAACAAAGGTGAAACAGTGCAATTGGTGCCTTTGGACTTATAGGAGTCATGCTGGCTATGAGGTATCTAATTCTTATGCTGGTTTCGGGGTAATTGTCTAAACTTTTTCACAATACTTGCTTAGCCAGTTTAAGTTCTGTATCTCTCTTTTCTAGTTCGTTTGCAGCTAAACTCAAAAACTTTAATGCTTTACATGCCAGTTGTACAGTTGATCCTCCTAAACATTTTATTAAAGCAGATCTACAGGTCCTTATCTGCTTTCTTTTCATTAACGGCCGCAAAAGTTCTTTCCCTTTAGATGATAAGGCCGGGCAAGTACAGAGTAAGTGGAGCACTGATTCGCCTCCTTGTCCGCAGAGGCGGCAGTCAGTTGAGGGCCAGGTGCTTTTCCATTTTCGAATTAGATCTTTAGTTGGGTACACTCCTAGTCTCAGTAAGATCAGTTGCTGTTTCATTCGATTTGCAAAATATTCCAAAAGGTATGATTGGGGCTTTAACATTTTATATGTTGGCAACACGATCCATGCATTAATTTTCGTAGTCAATAAAGCTTTATCCTGTTCTTGAGACATTTGATTAACTGTGTTGTTGACTGTTTGTTTAAACTCCGGATAGGATGGTATTGTGTGCCATGCTTCCTTTAACTTTAAGGCCTCAATCAATTGCTTTAGGAATGAATAAACTGAATTACTCAATTTGGATTGCTTTTCGACCTCCAGCCAACAATAGTGTGCCAGAGAGTCCTCCTCTGCTGTCCGCATTCTCCAATAATATTTAACCAGTGCTCCTTGTCTTGACATGATCTGGTTTTTTAACCCAAATTCAAGTCTGATCCGGGCTTGAGAAATGTGGCGCGGAATGTTAAACAAATTTTTGAAGAGACTTGTTTGGGCGGTGTTCAGGGATGTTGCATCCTTTGTATTTAGGAGTTCTGAACCGTATGTAATTGAAGGTAAAAATTTTGATTCCACGACCTTTAATAAGTGGGTCGTTGAACAGTCACTGAGTTTTTTTTGCAGAGTTTTGAATGCAAATACTAGCTGTTTGGCTTTTTTTTCCGCTGTTCTTGGTGTTGCTTATAGTTAAGGTGGCAATCCAAAATTAGTCCCAGATACTTGTATGTCCCCTCGTTGTCCAGACGGTTACTGTTGATCGCCCAAGTGAATTTTGGTATTTTTTATGTAGACTTAAAAATCACATGACCTTTGTTGTTTTAAAATTTATATGTAGTTGGGTTAGGTCTGTGTATTCTACTAGTTTGTTTATCACATGTTGGAGGCCACGAGGTGTTTGGGAGAGCAGCACAATGTCATCGGCATATTGCAAACTTGCTGTTCTCACATTCCCCATTTTGGAGGATCACCTAATGTCGAACATAGGTTATGGTCTAGATCGGCAGTATATATATTAAATAAACGGGGGCTAGAACGCACCCCTGTTTTAAGCCATTGGTGGTGGTAATTTTGTTTGTTAAAGTTCGACCATCTCCCATTTTTATTTGAACCCATGTTTTTGAATAGAGATTATTTATAGCATTCAATAGGTTTGTCGGTACGCCCCAGGATTCCATTTTTGCCCACAAGGCTTGTCTGGGGACCTTGTCGAACGCTGCCTTGAGATCCACAAAACATGCGTACAGAACTTTTGAATTGGCAATTGATTGATTAGCCAGGAGTGTAACAGCAGATATGCTTGTTAAAGTGCCCATTCCGGCTCGGAAGCCTCTCTGTGTATTGGGGATCAATTTGATGTTGTCTACCCAGTCCTCTAGGTCTTATAGAAAGTTTGCAGCATAGATTTTTGCCTCAACATCTATAAGGGCTATTAGCCTATACTTTAAGGGATTTGCGCGAGCCCCTGATTTGAATATTAGATGCAATATGCTTCCTCGCCAAGAGTCTGGGATAGTGTGAGATTCCGAAATATTAGCAAACAGTGTGGCTAGGTGGTTAGACCAAAATGCTAAGTCTTTTTTAAATAGGGCGTTGGGTAAGCAGTTTGGTCCCGGTGCCCCATGGGATCTCTGTTTTTTTATAACATTCAGTACTTGTTTTTGTGTGATCGGAATGTTGGCGGTTGATTGATCAGACCCAGATGTGTCTGGAGGGTCTCGCTGAAATTTGCCTTCCATTTGTTTGAATTGTGAATTACTGTGTTGTTTCAAATTCAGATTGCATGTCGTGTGATCTGGGGCCTGTGAGATTGGTTTCAGTCTCAGCCCTCCTCTGCTCTCTAATTGGCGTATCACTGGAGGTACTGTCATTGGATCGTGTCGCCTTCCCTGTTTCATTTTCAGAGGTAACTCTGGGGACTTTCTGGGGATTATATGTGGCTTCTATGTGAGCTTGCCATACGTGCTCGGTTATGTCGGAGTTGTAATGACGATTTTTTCCGTTTGATAAAACATTAATTTGGGCCCAGAACTGCTTGGAATTTTTTTGTTGGCTGGCATAGAGCATTTTTGTTCAAAACTGCTCATTGCATATATGTTTTGCTGCCCGAATCTCTTTATTTAGGTCACTTTTCATTTGTTTAATTATGGTCAGGACCTCCCTGGAGGGTTGTTGTCCGTAAGTTCGCATTTGTCTCAGCTTTGTTTAATTTTTGCTTTTTTATCCTTAGAGCGTAGGTGTACCATTCTGACACACTGATCCTGGCGGCTTTTTGGTTTTTAGGGCTATGTGAAAACTTTCTTTTCAGGCTGATAATGAAGGTCTCCCAGGCCTCTATCCCTAGTGGTTTTGCGCCAGTAGTGGCCAAACAAGCTGAGCAAAATTCCATGATTTCGTCTACGGTGCTTACGTTCCATGTTAGCCGGTTTAGTTTGTACAATTGTGTAAATTGCGTCAGGGCGCTTGATGACCGGGACTTGTCTCTGAAGTTAGTTAATGTAAAAGATTCAGGATAGGGATCACTATCTACTCTATCTATTAATTGAAAATTCGTAATGCAAGGGAATAGGTCTGGATCTACTATGGTGAAGTCAATAGTTGCTCCTGATTTTGCCGTCACTCTTGTGTATAAGTATAATGATTGTTTGTCCAATAGTGCGGCGCATTTCTTGCCCGAGGTATCACGTCTGGTTGTGTTGTCACTCCTGACGCTTATTTCATTTGGTAAGTTTTCCTCTTGGGCTTGCATCAAGTTCATAATAAAATCTCCAGGCAATATTATGTTGGCGTGTGGATATATCAACTTTAAAGTTTTAATAGTAGCTACCAATTGTTGTATATTTCTCCCCTTCTTCTTGTGAGCTGGGTGCAAGTAGATGTTCAAAATGAACAGTGTGCAGGTAACGGCGACTGTGAATTTAATACCTTGCATCCAGCTCGACCCCTCTAGTCTTAAGACCATTTTTTCTCATTTATTAGATTTTCCTGAACCACTGATTCTTGCTGAAGATTTTAACATAGTTCTGAACCCTGTGCTGGACAAAACTCCAAATAGTAGAGCTGTGGCCCCTTTAAAATTCCGGGACCTCATTTTGGAGGCAAGGGAACAATTTGTGTTTTTATATATATCCAGGGAAATATCTGGTTTGCAGCCAGGGGTCGCGTTCAAAAATATTATAAATATCGACACCAATCCAGGATAGATTACATGTTGACTCATTGAGAGATAGGGTCAATGACATTTCATACCTGGCTAACCATCTCTCAGATCATTCAGGGGTCTTGCTACGATTTGATGGACCAGCTGTAGGGCCGGCTCGTACATGGTTGCTAGACCGTTCTTTACTCTAGATGGAGGAAGAAAAGTGTTTTTTTTACAGGAGACTGAATGGTTTCTTGAAATAAATTTGTGGTCAATAGTAATAACTAATGTGTGGGACTCTTTTAAGGCCTTCCTGCGTGGTCAAATTATCAGCAGGATAAGGTTTAGAAATAGAAGATATAGGGAGGAGGTATCTTCTATTGAGGGAGAGCTGAAAGATGTAAAGGCTGAAATATCCTTCACAGCCTCTCCTGAAATCCAGCAAGATCAGAAAGCCAAAAGGGATAGTTTAAAAGAGCAGTTGTAGAATATCCTCTACTCCAGGCTTATCCATAAATGGGAGGCTAGTAAAATCGCCCATTTTGAATATGGGGAGGGCGCAGGCAAACTTATTGCCTGGAAAGCAAAATCTGATCAGGCAAGAAATCATATTAATGAGATCATCAGCGGAAAAGAAACCTTCTGCTCAGATGGGGAAATCAGCCAGGCCTTTCAGACCTACTTTCAGGAGATCTACTGTCAGGACAAAAGACTAGATGTCCCTGGTGTTAAGAATTGGCATGGGGATAGCCCCCTTCCCTCTTTTGGGCCGGACCAACAACAATATTTGGACCAAGCTTTTACCCAAGCAGAGGTTAGAGAAGCCATTCGACGCTGTAAGACCGGGAAAGCGGCAGGTCCTGATGGCCTCCCAGCGCCCATCTATAAGATCGTGGGAGATAAGATCATCCCTGCTCTAATGCAGTCGTTTAATTATGTGCTGGATGCTGGTTCAGGGCTCCCAGCTTTATGGAACGACGCTTTAATAATTCTGATATTGAAACCCGGGAAACCTCCATCATGCTGTGGATCATATAGACCCATCTCGCTTTTAAACATAGACTATAGAATCTTTACTTCTATTTTGGCAGCGAGATTGGGTCTTATGGTGGGAGATGTTCTCCATTTAGATCAGAAGGGCTTTGTTAGGAACCGGCAGCTTTCTGATCTTACGTATGATCTCATTGGTTCTTTTGACCTCTCCTCTACATATTCCCTCCCATTGGCAGCCATGACATTGGACGCCACCAAGGTCTTCGACAGAGTAAATTGGACTCACCTGTCGGAGGTCTTGAGGAAGTTTAATTTGAGAGAAGGATTCTGTTGTATGGTCCAGCTGATTTATCAGAACCCCACAGCTAGGCTGTTGGTTAATGGGAATATCACAGATTCTTCCAGAATTACAAGAGGGACTAGACAGGGCTGCCCACTCTCCCTGCTTTTATTTGATCTTTACATTGATCCATTTGCTCAACGGCTTAGGACAGATCCTAATATTTAGCCATTTAAGTATGGGGAGTGGGAGAGGAAGGTAGCCCTGTATGCCGATGATATCCTGGTATGCTCTGCTGACTTACAGACAGCCTTCCCCGGAGTCATTAGCTTCGCTCAGAAGTTTGGTTCCGTCTCTGGATATGAGATTAATGCCGCAAAAACGGAAATCACGACTTGGAATCTGACAGAGATGCAGCAGTGTCATCAGCCCAGCTCCAAAATGAGATAGTTGGGAGTTCATGTGGTTCAGGATATCACAACAATTGCAGAGATCAGCCTAGAAATTGTGGTAAAGGTATGTAAAAGGCTAATGAAATCTTGGGCCATACTTCCTTTGTCAATCTTGGGAAGAATTAATCTGATGATGATACTCCCAAAGATTACATTTCGTTTTAATTGTATTCCACTTTATTTTGAAAAATCCTGATTGACAAACTTCAGAGTGAAATGAATTAATTTGTCTGGGCATCTAAATCACCTAGGATTGCCTGGAAAAAGCTGAGGCGGAGAAGAGAAAAGGGGGGTTTGGCACTACCGGACCTCCAGCTGTATGCCTGGGCCTTCCAACTTTCGCACTCACGTATGTTTCTTAAAATGCCTGTGAATACTGGTGCTGGAGGGATGGTTTTGGCCATGCTTATGGGTGCCAAGTTGTCAGAGGAGGGCTTTTTGTTTAAATTTGGGGATCTAAAGTTTAAAAAAAAAGTCAAGCTGAAGGTTCTCCAGGGGGTAGCCAAAACTTGGGCCAAAGTGAGAGGGGCAGTGGTAGTAGTAACTTTATTGTACAGTTAATAAAAACCATTACAAAAAACCGGCAGCAATTAAAAGTTAAGAACATTTTAAGAGAAGGGCTTCATTTTTGATAGTAGTAAAAAAAATTGGATTAAAATGTGTTAAAAAGGAAGTATTTGTCTGCCACTGGGAACTTCTGCATTTCCTCGGAGAAGGTTTGTTTTGTCGATCCTTGCCTCCTTTCCCATTCGGGGGCGTATTTGGGGTCCACATTCCTTATGGGAGTAATTCCATCCTTTTCCCTGTGTGCTCGTGACTTTTAGTGATCCGTCGTTGTTTAGTTTCGTTAGCCGGTTATGACTCTGTGCAATCTTAATGTTTTGGCTCTAGGAGTATGGAGGGAGCACTGTCTTTGTCCGTTTGTTCTTTCCTTGTGTTGATTCTGGTTTCTACGGCTTTGAAGTATTTTACCAGTCGGCAGGCCAATTGGACATCATCGCCAAAGAGGCAGGCCAGGGATGCTTGTCTTCATGACCTGATTCCTTTTTTGTTAAATAGGGATCTCAACAGGTTCCTGCGGTCTTGCTGCAGCTCTTTACATATGGTGATGAGGTGAACGATATTTTCCTCGTAGTTCCCGCACAGGCAGCATTTTGCTGGCTTTGGTGGACGTAGCCAAGGGGCCATGTGGTCTGCTGAGGGCAATACTCCTAGCCGGTGTTTTAGGAATGACTCTTTTGTTTTTTTGGTAAAACTATTCAAAAGGTATGTCTGTGGTGTGAGTTTATTGTACGTTTCTATAGTTAACCAGCCGTGTGCTCGCTCCGTTAGTGAAGCTTTGTCTTTTAGGAGAGATTCTTTCCTGACAGTGTTGTTTACTGCTTTTTTGAAGCCTGCCAGATTCCATTGCAGATCCCACAATTGTTGCGCCCCCAGTTGTTTTATTGCGTCCTCCAGTAAAAGCCTTGCTGGGCTGTGGTCTTTTCTTTGTAGGTCTCTCCATAGGAGTGAGTTGAGGGTGTTTGCCTCTTCCCTACTGATTTTATACAAGCTTTTGAGGTATGCTCCCTCGCGTGCAAGCTCTTCTTTTATCAACCCAAACTCGAGTCGGATCTGTGCCAGAGAAGTGTACCTCGGGAGGCCAAACATCATCCGCAACGCTCTTGTTATCGCTCCTTCTAATGTTCCGGTGTCCCTGCCTCTCATTGCTTCGCTTCCGTATGTAATTGATGGTATCAGTTTTGGACCAGTGATCTTGTTTTTCAGATTCCTTAGAGAAACTGCTGTCTTTAAGCTTCTCTTTTTTATCGCCTCTCGCTGTGGTGTGAAGCTCCCCTATGATCTATAATCACTCCCAGGTAACAGTATTTGTTTGTAACTTCCAATTTCATTGTGTCCCAGTACCAGCTGAATGTTGATGTCTTTTTGTGGGAGTTAAGGCACATGACTTTTGTTTTGTTGTAATTGATGCCAAGTTTTTTTTTTTTTGGAGTATTGCGAGATGATGTCAAGGAGCCGCTGTAAGCCAATCGGAGTTTGGCTGATTAGCACCAGATCATCCGCATAGAATAGATTAGACAGATGGGCGCCCCCTAATTTTGAGAATGAGGACAAATAAATAAATAAATAAACAGAACTCTATCAATGATTTTTCGTTAAATGTTTTTACTAAATTATTGTACGAGTTTGTAGATACTATAAATGCGAGAGATTGTAATGTGTGCATGCAATTACCTTTGTCTGTGTCTGAGGAGGTGACCTATCAACACCTACCTTTAACAACTGGTGTTTCGTGTAGTGTACTAACAAGTTTGTTCTATGAAAAAGGAAGCCTGCAGTATTTCTATTCAAATTATGATTTAGTATTTTCTGAAGTGCCTATTAGAAGGAATATGAATAAGGTGAATAGTGCGCAAAATGGCGAGTATTTAGGAGAATTCTTTCATACAACTAAAATGATAGATACTGTGTATGCACATCGTAATAATTTCACCTGCAGTTTGCGTCAAAAAAAGATTGAATTTATAAATTTGGTGGAAGATAGGAGACAGAGTTTTAAGAAAAAAGCTGCTGAGCAAAAGTCCCATGTACCTCATTGGGGTTTTAGAGAAGGTGTCTACAAAAAGGGTGAGCCATATGCTGCAATGACTCTGGATTGGCACCATAGGGGAAAGCTTTGCCTACTAAGACAGAAAACACATTTTAATATTTATTTTATTGGGTCTAGTGAATGTGATCATGTTTCCTAATTATGGGAGGTTGGGAAAAAGAGGTGGTACGGATCCTGTCTTCCCTGGAATATTGGTATGTGTGTTGTTACCTGGGGATTTTCTTTCCAAAGATCTACCATGTGGATAAAAGTCATGGAACCAATGAAAAGAAAAGTGAACTAACATGCAATAAAAGAGGAATTAGTGCTGCAGAGATTGGGGGTGATCTTTTTGGAGCATTGATACCTTCAGTTGGAGTAATCTTAAATTCACATAAAATTAGAAAATTGTCCACAGTGGTTGATTGTTCATCAACAGACACTGCTGGTGGGTTGTTAATGATTGATAAGGAAATGGTAGCTATAAAATCTATGGTTTTACAGAATAGACTTGCTCTTGATGTATTATTGGACAAAGAGGGCGGTGTCTGTAGTATGCTGTAAATTCAACAGTGTTACACATATATCCCTGACAAAAGTAAGCACCTGGAGTGATATATTACAAATATTACACATTTGAGGCAAGATTTAGATGAACTGAAGGTTGATGGTGCTTGGGAGAGACTTGGTAAGGGTTTCTCATCAGTGGGTAATTGGTTTTCTACTTTTAGTAATAGCTAGCTAGGGAAAATACTAACGCCAATAGTTGTTGTTGCTACAGGGATATTAACATTGACATGAATATATAAGTGCTGTAGGTGCAAGAAAGAAATACTGGAGACAAAGCAGAGAGCAAGAAAGAGAAAGAGAGAAGAAATAGAGTTGGAAGACAGAAAACGCAATTATGATGAAATAGTAAAGGATCTAGATGGAGTTATGTTGAAACAGAAGAAAGCAACTTCTTTCTAAATAGCATAACATGATGAAAACCAGTTTATTATTATCAACATCAAAGGGGGGATTGATGGAGCAGGGTTTTCATGAAATAAAACCTGCTCAGATTGAACTCCTCATTGTGTGGAATAATAACAAAATAGTGTGAAAATTAACAGTGCAAAACTAAAAAGGGGATAGATGAAAACTGTGCAGGCACATGCTGGGGGAAGTTAGTGTAGGCTCCAAATGCATACGATTAATGCATAAAATAACAGCCAAAGATGTGAGATTCTTTTTCACTAAATGATTAAAAATAATGTGCAAAACATAAGAAACTGCAAGCAAAAGCATTCATAGAGCATTTATCAGTGAAGTGTTATCAAATTACGATAATCACACTTGTATTTGTTTTTCCTAGAGCGCATTTTACTGCTCTGTAAAGAAGGCCTCAAGAGTCTTTTTAGGTTTATTTTGCTTATTAGAATGTAGAATAAAAAATGAGTAATCTGTCCTTCATGAGTTCCTGATGATGACCAATGTTGTGTGGATGAAACAATGAACATTATGAATGGAACTTACTTGCCGAGCAGAGTATGTGGACACTTGTACCAGAAACTTTGCAAACCAAGTCGGAAAAAATGGAGCCCAAAAAGAGCCCAACTCAACTCTGCTCGACAGAACAAGCCCAACGCCCATCAACAGAAGACCAAAAGAAAAAAGAGGAAAGCCTGAAAGAACTGGAGTTCCACATAATGTTGAAAATAGGTTACGAAAGTTAACAAGCATATTGAGGAGAAACATTTATTATCCATTGTAAAGCAAACAGCATTATATGTAGTTTAATTAATAACGTATTGCAGCATGAAAATAAAAATATGAATGTAAAATATTCAAGTTAAATTGTCTGAAAAATGCAGAAACAACTGTTAAAGCTCAAACAATTTGCAGTAGTAATGTCAAAAGGTGACTAAGTTTCACAAGTTAGTTTGCATTTTTTATAGCTCCTAATTAAAATTGAAGTGCATTTTGGGAGTTGTAGTTCTAAATTCACTTAACCAATTATTAAGCTAACACAGTCTTATGCATGTCACTGTCATAGATGCCAAGGTTTTAGATTGCTATATGTGACATGTTCATAATTTTAGTGTATTATGAGTGACATTCAATGATTAAGAGTGACCCTTTCGCAGGAGCAAAATCAAGCAATGAAGACAAGGGAAACATATAAATATCACAAATTACCACTATTTTAGCAACGAGAAACTCTAAGAAGACCTTAAAACTGCTGAAAAGTACCAGAAATAGAAGGGCAGTAACGTCGGAGAAGGACCTCATAGTGATAATATTGAAGAAAAAGAGCTTGTGAGGAAGTTTACCACAGCTCAGCTGCCCCACCGCTGCACACTGACACTGCAGGGATGGCCTTGCAGCTGAGCAGTAACTCTCACACTACAGCTCTCAGCCCCTAAGGCCAGCAGCTGTTCTCTCTGAGATTCTTTCAAGGCTGGTGGCACCATGACAGGCAGCCTCTTTGCTGTGTTCTCTCCCAACTCAGGTTATGGATGCAGTCACAGCCCGCCTCTTCTCTAGAGAGGGACAAACGACGTGGCTGGAGCCTGGTGAAGGAGTGGGGGTGGGTGTATACTGATGAAGGGAAAGGAGGCGGGATTACAGGGGTGAATGGGGCATCAAATGAGGACTAGAAAGGGGAGCAAGAGTGATGATTGCAAATTAGAGACAGCAGTGGGTTCAGTGAGGGTTTGGAGAGGAAACACATGCATTGCTAATGTGGGTGAGAGGGCGAGAGGAGAAAAATAGGTAGGTGCTGTAGTGTAACAATGGCCCCCGCAAACGCCGCAGTGCGGCGGGTCCCCTCAGGCACTTTGAACAGGCAGTAGGCCCCTGGCCTGGAGCTCCTGACTGGGTCCAGGGCATGAGGTTCCCCCATCTATGTACTTTGCATGTTCCCCACAACCTCCACACGTTTCGTTACTGGGTAGAAGACTATATGACCTCTTCAGCTCGGTCCAGTCGCTGTATGGCTATACTGTGACTGCTTAGTGAATAGATTTACTGACGTTTGGAATCACCAAAGATGAATTTAAAAAGGCTTTAATACAACTCTCTCTTCCGACAGCATCTCCCATGCATGCCAGGAAATAAATACACCAAACACGTTTCGCTATAAACCACAAATCAAATAAAAATGTACTAAACTTGCACTTTTTAATGTGAAAGAGAAGAACACTTCGGTGAAGAGGAATATTTGTCTTTTGAAACCGGGCTCTTCTTTATGGGCATGTGATATCGAATCTTGTTCCAGAATCTTGAAGCTGATGACGTTGATGTGCCGTATTTCTCTTTCCAAGGGATGGTGGGCACAACTTTCAGAGCTCGTTTTATGACGTGAGGTAAAGATTTGGGCTCTTGAAATGTTTTGAATTTAATTAAAATCAATTTCGGGCTGTCGTCTTCCAAGGTGCACTTGACTGCTGTTTGCAACTCAAACAGGATGGGGTCGTTGATATATGCTGGGCTGAGGACAAATATTGCTCTCCTGCTCCTTTTAATTATTCGAGCAATATCTTCAACATAAGCTGCAAAACAGGATGGAGAATAAGAAATGAATTAGGATAATCAGGTTACAGAGAAAGGAATTTAAAAAGGGCTCACTACAGAGTAAACAATGGGCCTGTTTTACAATGACCCCATTCACAAATATAATCACATTTTCTTGTGCTGGCAAGGCATGTGTTTTTGCATAGGAAGATGCATTAGGCTCTACTTTAAAACAGAAAAACAGGAACCAATTCACAAAATATCGTAACACTGCACTTTAATAATTATGCCCACCTCTACAAAGTTTAACAGCACTAAGAAATGGAGATTAATTGGAATATAGAGCCTGGCCAAGATTTAAATAATATCTGATGCAAAACAACACTGAATTAAAGTTTCTTTTCAGCCTTGCGGTAAAAGGAGAGAAAAAATGTGCCGTATCTACTATGATATGGTGCTTTCTTTCTCACACCCAGCGCTGGTGCACTTTTAGCAGCCATGCGGCAATGCACA
The DNA here is from genome assembly GCF_964261635.1 of Lissotriton helveticus. Taxonomy (NCBI): domain Eukaryota; kingdom Metazoa; phylum Chordata; class Amphibia; order Caudata; family Salamandridae; genus Lissotriton; species Lissotriton helveticus. The sequence continues at coordinate 1,138,100,536 of NC_136069.1, forward strand.
GACCCTCATGCCATTGTGCAAGGTGCGGGTGTTCTCTGAAGCATAGGTTTTGGACTGGAAGGAGTTTCATTCAGTACAAAAAATTTTCTTTAAGGCTTCTACACCTTCTATGTGTGTCCTAAAATGCAGCAGACATACAAAGTTGGAAAAACAATGAGAAATGGAAACATTTCTACTCGTTATGTCTGCCTTGGGGAGGTGTAAAATTGTGGTGCAATTCCTTGTCTACTAACATTTGTAGGAAGAGATTTGCGTCAAAACCCATTGGTGGTTGCATGGGAATGGCCAAGTGCCACCCATGTAATGCCTCCTTGATGCAAAATAACGCAAAGCAGTGCATAGCACAACTTTGCACTATTTTGTGATACACCACATATTCAGATTACAGTTACAAATAGTCTAGAAAATAGGTGAAATATCAGAATCAGGGAAACATTCAGGCTTACATTTCATTGTCTGCCATGCTAATTGGCAGCCTATGAACCCAAACAGCCATCTAAACACTTACAGCATCATTATGTTACAAACCAGAGCAGAGGTCCATTACTTAATGAATATACTTATAAATGTAAGACGCATTCACACACTATGTTCACACGGGCACCTCCAGGTCATAAAAGATCCACATCATATGAGGAGTCCCCTAGTTTCCCACACTATCTCTTTGGTCCTTCAGTCTGCTTTTACCTGAAGCTCTACTCACAGACAAGAGCATCAAGATTCACCAATACGCTGATGAGACACACTTTACTTGAAAGTTTCTTCTGCTTCACATATCCAACGCCCCAAACATTACTTGCACATCATCCAGACTTCAATGTCCAGTGCCTACCTGAAGCTCAACCCAACCAAGTAGAATTATTTGCCAGAACAAGAAACAAAATACAGTACAATAACGTGAGCCTTGGTGGTTTTGAACCTCAACCACCACCGGTTGCCAAATCACTTGGATTCACCTAGACACCAACCTCTCCCTCAAGGAACACATTGCCAAAAAAAACCTAAGACAGCTTGGAACCAGCTCTCTCTTGTAAAGAAAGTTAAAGTATCTTCAGAACTGCTATTCAAGCCCTTGTTCTCTTGCAAGCGGGTGGTGGTAATGCCATGCTCGATGGCAAACCAGACTCCACACTGCTACTCCTTAAGGACATCCTCCATCCCCCAACATGTCATCAAGATCGCCTTGCCGGCCCACACCGTCAAGCAAGCACAGCCTGCACCCCTGCTTCTCTTGCAGACAAGTTCACCATCTCTGTGGGTTCTTGGCACACCCATAGCCAGGACACCATGAGACTGCAGAGTAAGAAGTGTAAAAAAGAAAAAATATGACATCAGGTCTTTTCCTTCCCTGCGCCCACCTTCTGGGTTAACAGCCCCATGTCCATCAGGACCGCCTCAATGTTGCTCCAATTTAGGAAAGCGCCGAAGACTAACCACTTTAGAGAACACTACATCACAATAGATTAACTGCTCACAACTCAGCTTCCTTTCCAATTACTCGCCAACTTTAAGCTTGCCTTTGACAATGTACAGGGCTCCACTGTTTTTTGGCTTAGTTTGTGCTATGGAAATACATTATACATACATAAACAAGATATCACATCACTCAACTTGAAATTTCATGCCAGAGTTTTTTGCCCAGTGGTTGCCACAATAAGGCACACAACACAAAAAACCACATGTAAGGCAACAGAGAATATATTGTTTCTGAGCAGGATGTTTGCACCATCTCTACTGTCCACTATTGAGATAGGTAACAACGCATTCAACGTGGGCCTCATTCCACTCAGAAAGGACTGGGGTCCTTTCCTGTTGTTCTTTATTGGTGCTTGGCAGAACTTGGCACCTGTTTTATGTGTCTGCAGACGGCACAGCTCAGAAAAACAAAGTGGCAAAACGTGTGTTACTATTTCAACACAACATAAATATCAGTAATGCTGCAAGTAATGGCTATACTGACCAGTGATATGTTTGTTAATATTTATGATAGTGGAAGTTGGACGTGCTAAACCCGGCTTTCCAAAAATGAAAGGAAGGTATTGGTGTCCATCTGAGGTGCCCCCCCCTCCCATAAGTTTGTAGTGTAGATATTTGAACACTTATTGTAATAGAGTCTGGTTAGGTGAGTATTGCATCCTAAATATATATTATTCCATATTCACAAAGGGATGCACTACCTTTGTGAACTCTGCATGACTCTTAAAGGAGCCTCAGTGTCTGCTGGTGCTAAAAAAATGCATGCAGTGCACTGGGAATAATTATTACACCTGTTTAATATGTAACACATTTGTAGGGTCAACTCATGAGTGGATCTTTTGAACATTTATGATCACAACTAATGATCTCCTATTAGACGGCAACTGTATTTTATCCTTGAAGGCAGCTTTCATGGTGTCAAACTCTTCTCTGCTTGGATGAAGGCCTGCCTTAGCATGCCGAGCATTATGCCTGTGCAACGTTGCACAAACTATAGTAGTAAAATACCCTTATATGCAACTATGTTTTCCATATTAATTTGTAGGCCAAGAGAACAATAATCTGTAGTGCATCTGCCCCAGCACAATGTACATATCACTTAAGTAACTAGGAAACTGAATTGTGTTGACTGCCATTTGAAATATGCATCACAGATACCACCCACTATAGACAGTAAGCGGTCAGTAATGAACCTGCCCCAAAGTCCCTTTGGATTTTGAAATGCGTCTCACAACTATAAATCTGTGTTTTAATATTAAAATATAGTAACTTCACCCAAGCCCATACATTTCACTGCTAAGAGTCTCTTGACTTTAATCTCTGAATGTGTTTTGGATCAGCCCACTCAGTCATTCGTTTCACAGTCATTAGATTTTTCTCTTCAAAAAGAGACATCTTGTTTGCAGTTATCAAGTCAACATGGTATATCGTTAAAAGTTATATTAATTGTGATACATATTACACATTATAAATGTAGTTCATAATAAAAAAAAGTACCTCCTCCTGGTATGATGTCTCTTTCCAGAAAGCACAGCTTGTAACCATACTTGTCCTCTAAAATTTCAGGAAGTAGTTTTACTGCAAACTCTTCCTCGGTGTAGTTTTCACTCATTGAATTTTCAGTTGAATATGAATTTGACTTTGCATAGGATACAAATGCATCAAACTCTTTATTATCTAAGAGAAAATATACAGAATATCAGGCGATTACCTAGTACAATTGATTTTGTATCAGTATCATTTAAAATTAAAATCCAAATTGCAAGCATGTATTGAACTTTTTATTTCTTTATTACTTCTTCCATTTTTAAACAGGCCAAGAAAGGGAGGTGGAGATCAAAATCAAAATCTAATCAAAGATCAGGAAAGAACATATTACTCACGTTCATCTTAACAAATTTCAAACAGACACTTTACACACTTTGAGCCCATGCCATATTAAGAAAATGTTGCGTTTCAACCTCCAATAGGTATCAATAACTTTAAAATGATGACCCATTGTTTTAGAGACCCTCTCTCTGATATGTTAGACTTTGATTGGAATATTCTGCCTATTTTTATCTTAGTTAATTAAAGTTGCATTTTCCTCCTACATGTGTTTCATGTCTTATTTTACACTTCCTCGGATATGTGTTATTTACTGTAGTTAATGGCCCAACTAGAGCCAGGGAATTATCTGTTTGTCCTAGTGATTGGTTAAAGTTTGCGTAAAGACCAAGGTCCAGCTTGATCAAAGTGTTGTGTTGCCCGTGCGCCACACAAGGTAACACAAGGGCAACACTACACTAAAGTCAGATTTATCAAGTCACACAAGCCACCTTTGTGAGGCCCTGAGGTGCTTGTTAAACCCGGAGTAATTCAAGGCAGTGCAAGTCACTGCCTTGTGTTACTCTGTCCCAGGGAGGCAGGTAATGGTTGAGCGTGGATGTTCCCACACAGCCACCCATAAGTTTGGACACATTCCAAGTTTACCATGATTGTAAGACTGCATCAAAATGCTACGCCTTCCCAGGAGAGGTGTAACAAGGAAAAATATATTTATTTTTCCTAGTTGTTTCCTCTAAGTGTGCTACATTCTGCAGCACACGTAGAAAGAGTAAAAAGCCTCAGAGAGTTGTTTTTGTGCAGGAAGGTGTCCCGACCTGCACAAAAACAATCATACCTGCAACACAGGCACCCATGCACCATGATGCAAGGTTTCCTGCGAAGGTGCTAGGTAGCCAAAAGTGCACCAGTAAAGCGAGAGAGCAGGAATGTGCTATATAATGTTAAATATGGAACATTTTGCCCTCTCCCTTTCACGCAGCACAGCGCAGCAGCTGCGTTGCATGAAATAGTGATAAATCTGCCCCTAAATCTGGCTTAGCGAGGACCATAGCGTATTCATAAAGCTCCCCATTTATAAAAGAGATGGAAATATCCGGATGGTTATGCATGCAGCTATGCTTTGTGAAGAGCTACACATGTTTCAGTTATTCACAAAAAATCTTCAGGCATATGCAAGGAACACTATGAGTAGCATAGGTTTCCTGTTCTGTTGTACGTTTTTCCTATACAATTATGTTTGCGAATTTACTATAATGTAGGAAATTGGTATGTGCACTTTTATTCAAAATGGACAATTTTACAAGTATCCTTTCTTTACTTTTTTTGTTTTATGTGAAAACAGTTATCGCTATCTTCACCCTTCCTCGGAAAATGGTGGTGAATTCTTCAACACAATTTGCAAAATGTTGTCATGTCTTGGTAATTGAAGCACAAGTTTAAAGGTGCAGCTGTGTCTGTAATGGGTTTTACACAGGTTTTTTGCATGCACACACAGTTGTATCTCTGTTTGTGTTCCCTCCATTTTAATGGCCTCTCTGATGACATACACTAGGAAATACCCACTGTAGTGTTATCATTTTTAGGGTTATTATCTCTACTGTTTTGTTATTGTGTGTAAATTAGTGATAGAAGGTATGTGGTATCGTCCTTGCCTGTTTGCTACATGGGGCATGCTGATAGAATATTTGACGAGTGTTATGTTAGTTCGAGAACATGTGATTATGAAATGATTCGTGGAATGTAGAAAGTGTTGGTTGTTACTAATACTAATAGTGAGCCGAGGAGAGTGCAACAGTGTCTCTGCACTGCTCCTACTACTAGGAAATAATGTTTGCGAAATGTATCTGCAGTCACCGAAAATTAGCCCCACCTTCATTACCAAACCCACATCTATGGGACCAATTCACAAAGATTTTGCTAGGAAAGTGTTTGATTTACTCTTGGCCAACTTCTTCTTCACTCATTCATTCCAAGAATAAGCTAGGAGTGCTCCTGGATTCACCAAATTTATTTTTAGAATTCAGGATTAAGCCATCAGTAATACAAGAGAAAATCGCAGTAGGATCCCATATGTCATTTACAAGCCTGTGCATGCTTTTTACCTTTCTTCTTTTTTATCTGGAGATTTACACATTCGCATACTTAACTTATAATATATGCATCGGATCCAATGTTTCACCACTGTCCTGAATTCAAATTGCTTATAGCGTGAGGTCAGTTATGTTATTTTTGATGACAGTCCATAGTGAAACTCTTCCTTTTCATAAGAAACATTCAACAAGGTACTTATTGTATGCTTACAAGTGTATACTGCACTGCGGTATAAAACGTTGTATAACATCATGTTTATAAATCACATCTTATAGGCTTGTGTCTTCTTGCAATGAAAAATGAATGCGTTTCCTAAAAGTAACACTAGAGGGCGATCGTGCACCAATTAAGAAAATATTATGACACCCCGCTGTAAAATAGATCTATCACATTGCGGGTGATAGAATAAACTGGTCAAAATTAAAGATATGGTAAATTGAATAAACCTAATAGGTGAGCAATAGATATAGCAGCAAAAACTCAAGATCAATGTGAGAAATTGTTCCACAACTTCAGTTCTTCGAGTAGCACAGTTTGCTCAAGTGCTAGTGCAGCTCATCGCAACATTGGAGCGCACTTGCTGGCATTCAGAATGAGGGCTTTGTTTATCACAATTTGGAGAAGGCCAGCTCAGCATAGTACCTTGCTGCACTGCCTACGCCAAGTTGAAAGAGTGTCACTTTTTTGATGTTCTGGTGGCGCAATTTGCCCTGGCATATTTACAAGGCTACTTAATGCCACTTTACGTGGCTTTGCCTGGCACAGATCAAGGCGACACAGCCGTAGTAAAGCAATGGAGTCCTAAAGCAAGGCACAACCAACATAAAGCATAATCAATGACATGTATGTATGTGTCCTCTCTCGAGGTTGTATCCTCTCTCCAGGTAGGGATGCAAATATAGCTAGTTGGATACATACCAACAGGTTAACATGAAACGGGGGGGGAAAACTGAAGTGTTAATCCTCAGGAGAAACAAAGGGGCATATTACCAAGCAATAGCGATAATTATCGCTATTGCTTGGTTGGAGACAAAATGTTACAGCTGAGCTGCGGCGATTTTTACCGCAGATAAACCTTGGTATTACCAAGGTTTATCGCAAATGCGATAAAAAACGGCCGCAATGCATGAATATCGCTGAAAAGTCAGCGATATTCATGCATTACCGAGCTAATGCTCTTAGCCATGTTATCCACCTCCCATTGGATAGCATGGCTAAGAACTGCTCAGGGCAGGTGTTAGCTTTTGGAGATATTCGCGCTTAGCGCGAATATCTCCAAAAGTTGGTAATAGGATATAGCGATGTTAGCGACTGTTTCCAGTCGCTAACATCTTGGCACGCCCAGTTTGCATGTCATTAGTGATAAATATCACTGACATGCAAAGTGGGGCCCAAGATGGTCGCTATCTCCTACTAGCTGTCACTAACTGGTGTTAGCGACAGCTAGGTAATAGGGGGATAATTTTATCTCCGCTTTCTTGGCTTTTAAAGCCAAAATAGCGGAGATAAACCCCCTTGATAATATGCCCCAAAGATCTCTGGGGCCCCCAACATTGGCCACCTCAAATGGGTGATCTCCCACAACCATCACAATCAGTCCGCAATCTAGGCATAATCATAGATGACCAGCTATCTATGAGGCAGTAAGCAGTTAAGGTCGCCCCAAACTGCTTCACCATCATAAAATGGCTCAAAACAATACTTTGGATGTTGCCTAGTCCCACACAAAGAACAGTGATCCAGGCCTTGATTACTTCCAGACTGGACTATAGCAACGTCCTATATTTAGGAGCCATTAAGGAGGTGGTTCGAAAACTGCAGGTAGTGGAGAATTCTGTGGCCAGAGTGCTTTGCCAGTTGCCTAGAAAGGCCTCCATCTCAGGGTCTCTCTGTGACCTCTACCGGCTTAGGATGGAGAATCGCATCAAATTTAAGGCCCTATGCTATATGCAGAAGATTAAATCGGGTTCAGCGCCACAGTATCTGAGAGCCTTGGTACACCCTTACTTCCCTACGCGTCTTCTCCGATCCTCTACTCAGGCAAAGTTTCAAGTCCCCAAGATCAAACGATCATGTACTGGTGGCCAGTATTTCTCCTACTTGGCTCCTTCACTATGGAATTCACACCGCTTACAACTCCGGCACAAAACCATCTATAACAACTTCCTCAAAGACTTAAAAACGTGGTTATTCAACCAATAGTGTTTCCCTCTCTTCTTGCATGGGTCCGATGGCGCCGGGAAACCTCTGGGTATCTGTGCGCCTTAGAAAATGTATAATAAATATAATAATATGCGGGTACATCTTCATTTAAAAGTAATGACATCAAGTCATTCTGTAAAGAAAATTGAGGAATCCATTATTACTGGTCATAAAAATATTTTCTCAAGTTGGATAAAAGCTGTAGAAAATCTGCCTTTTCTATGTGGTCTCCCAACATTGTTTGCCTTTTTCTGGACCCTATTTTTTGAAGACTTAGAATTCTGCACTTTGCCCCTGCTAAACAAAAGTAAAGTGTCCATAATGCCTCCTACAAGGTAATTACGTTCATCAGCACACTTAGGTACATGGCTGTTTTTCTCTTTTTGGCAGCAGATTTGGACGCTAACATGGGCACCAACTGCATGTTTTTATAACTTTCTTTCGGTTTCAAACAGGACACATCATGTACACAAACTCTTGTCACTGGCTTTCTTTCATCTTTACTAGCCTGCTTACATCTTCATTCTATAGCACCCGTTTTTGGTGTAGGGTTGCAAAAGGTTTCTTAACCATTTGGTCCAATCTTGGACACATTTTCCTTTTCTTCTCTTCCTACCTGTGACTTCTTAGTTCTATTCCTTTCGTCTTTTAAATTAATTTGCTCTGACTCCTATGTGAGCCGACATTCTTAGTAGGACCCCTCATATGTAAATTACATGGTTTCTTTCTTCTATTATATCTCCCAGGTCTGTTTATTTTCATGGCTAACTGATGAAGGCATTACGCTGAAACGCGCGTAGGACACGAGTTTCGTCAGCCATGGCAATTATAAAAAGGTTTTATTTGCAACAATGTATCTCTATATTGAACTGCAGTTATTTTTGTACACAGTCCATGCTCTACTTGAAACCACACACCATTCGTGTTCTCTATACTTATGTAATTTAAATCAAATGTATAGAAACAACTATAGTGTGAACAAATGAGTGATTATGCCTGAGAGGTTTAAGTAGTGGCAATAGATCTGCATCATACTTGATATCTATTCAAGTTTTATTAATTACAATGTGCCAACCGTTTTATGATATTCTCTTTTTTCCAATTTGTAAAAACAATTGTTCCAAAAATCCACATATGAAAAAAAACATTGATATTTAAATATAATATATATTTTGATACTCACCTGGTTGATTACATATTTGTCTTGTAAGTTTAGGGGTCCACTTTATTGAAATTGAATTTCCTAAATGTTTTTTATCACATTTGTAATGAATGCCTCCTTAAACATGTAGGAATTGACTTAAAAATGAATGGCACAATAAAACTTTCCTATAAGGCCATTGTATATGGTAAAGAAAAAAAACCCTGGCATAGAACGTTAAATGCCACACGTGGACTATATCACTTATTGTGCCATCCACTACAGTGGCAATAAAAACATGGCTTCAGGCCCACACTGTGTAGCATAAAAACAGCAGCTTGAATCCTGATGCACAGCCTTGTCAAAATCACTCTTTTGACAAGTAGGAAAACCTGATTTTATATATAAAGTCCCCACCTAAGCACAGCTTTTACCCCACAAGGTAGGCTGCATAATATTTAAGAGTGGAACATGAGTGAAATTAGAACGTGCATGTTCCCCCCCCAGAGACTCGGCCAAAGTAACATTGTTGCTGGTTAGGCTGTAATTGGCACATAGGAAAACTCAAAGGATCAATTATACACTTTAATTCATAACCTTTTACGTGTACCAGCTACAGACTCCATTCAAAGACTTGTTTTTATATTTAGTAAAAAGTCCAATCTAATAGTAAAGTCAGATTTGTATTAATCCCTTGGCCGCGGCGGTAATTCGGCCGCAGCGCTGGGGGGAGGGAGGGCCGCGCGGCACTGCCATGCTGGTGACGGAACCACTCCATCACCAGTCACGGGTGCGCTGTGCTTGTGATGGAGTGGTTTCGTCACGGCCCCACCCGCTCAACGGAACACTCAGAGCAGGCGCAGAATTGATGCCGCGCAGGCGCGGCGGCCGGGCCGTGACGGAACCACTCCGTCACCAGCACAGCGCATCCGTGGCTGGTGACGGAGTGGTTCCGTCACCAGCATTCAAAGGGTTAAATATATGGGAAATGTAGATTTTAGAAAGTTACATTTAAGCTGTCTGAAGCTGCTGGTTGCTACTTCTCATTCGCTCTCCACTAACTGCAGAGCCTGTACTTGGCCTGAATTAAGTGTGCGGTAGGTGTGACAACTGCTTTCACAGCAGAGACAATGGCTTGGGAGTGTGGAGGAGTTTTCTTGCTCCTGGAAGGAAGACCAGCTGGGGTGGGCACAATAATTTAATTTACTTCATAAAGACCTGTTCAGTCAAAAGCAAATGTTAGGTGACACCTGACAAAGGGCCAGTCCTTGTGCACAAAAGCTACCCCCAGAGCTAGTTTTGAGTGATCTAAGGAGAGGATTTCTCATTATTCTGGCCACACCTCTGGGTGGTTACACAGGCTCTGCCCAATGGGCAAAGGGTTTCCCGTCTTGAATTTGGAGACTAAAGGGCACTGTTGGATTTTTTGCAGTAAGACAAACAGGAACTACTGAAAATGTTTGGAGGCTTGCCCCCAGGAAAGTTTACCCCATTGGTTAGTGACTGCACAGAGTCACCCCAACTACTAGCTGGTGTCAGGCATAAATGAGGCATTCCCTGTACACTTTTTATTCTTTAGAAGAACAGTAGAGGGATGGGTCTGCTGTCTATGACCTGAGAGAAGGCCAGAAGGACTAGACCTGCTCCACCTTTTGCCCAAGACAAGGAAGTGGACTTCAAGGGTCGCTTGGATGAGCTCCTGTGTGACTACCGGGACATAAAAAGTAGCAAGATGCCTTTTTCCTAAAGTGCCCAGCTGACTAGTGGTAACTGGACTTGGACTGAACATTGCTTTTGGCCTCTTCCTGACACAATGAGAGTTTCAAAGTGCCTTCCCGTGAGGTCATGAGGGATGTAACGTGTGCTCCTGTAGTTGTTGTGCACCAAAAGAAAGTTTGGAAACTGTAAAAAAAAATTCTCCAGAGCTACAGAGCTTCTGAGGACATACAGCGAAAAGAATCCGACCAGCAGTTCCATGGCATTGGATTTATTTTCTGCTGAGTCCCAGTCAAGGCTCTCAGCACTTCCAAAAAACAACTAAGTCCCATTCTGCATTGAGACTTAGAAAATGTTCAGAGTGAAATCAGCAAAGCTCAGGCATGACCAACCTGCTTCAAGTATTCTGACTACTCCACAGCAGAGGCTGCAATTTCAGTAGTAGCACACCCAGGGAGGATTCTTCTTCTAAAAAAATAACAAAGACCCTTTCTGTTCTGAGACTTGGGAGACATTTGAAAGCTTTACTTAAAAAAAGTGACAAAGTATCTTTCTGAAGTAGAACACTGAAACGTTTTTGAGCTTTTTGACTTCTATACTTTTCACCTGGCCCAATCCATTTGGTTTTATCTGACCAGGGTTATACCGTGGCAGCCCCTAATCGCAAATAGGTTTCAGTCTACCTCATCCACAGATTAGCATTTTGCACTGTTAGACCTGACATCTTTGGCATGATATTCCCTAAACATTCTGCTTTCACCCCTCGTGTTTTGATGAACTAATTTCTGTTGGCTTTAGGACTCTGTGCACTTTGTCACTGCTAACCAGTGCTTAAGTACTTGTGCTCTCTCCTTCAAACATGGCAAATTTGGGCAACCTCTTATTGGCATATTTAACTTACTTGTAAGTCCTTAGTAATTTGTTCTACATGTGCCCAGGGCCTGTAAATTAAAAGCTACTAATGGGACTGCAGCACTCATTGTGCTACCGACTAAAGTAGCCTTTTACAACATATTAAGGACTTCCACTGCAAACTGGAGTGCAGTTTTAAACTGCAATTTCCACCAGGCAACATAAACCTTTTCCTAGGCCTAAACCTTCCTTTTTAATAATTATAAGTCACCCCTAAGGTAGGCCCTAGCAACTCATAGGCTAGGATGTATCTTATTTGAAAAGTAAGACGTGTTGTTAAAGTTGTAAAGAAATTAGCATTGAAAAACTCCTAAAGACGTTTTTCACTGTACAAAGGTCTGTCTCTCCCATTGACTAACACTGGTTTACCTTATTACATTTAAAAAGTGTTGACTTTGTATTAGGAGCAGATAGAGATATGGTGTTTTCGCTCAAATGAGTGGTCATTTAATATCATCTTCAATGATATAGTCATATTTTAAGTTACAATGATAAAATGCCACTTTTAGAAAGCTTATTATAAAATAAAGGCCAGCAAGGGATTTTGTTCTAATATTAATTGTCAGCGTAGTTAGGTCCTGTTATAAAAATCAGGATTCCTAAAACAATTCTTAGTCAATAGCTGTAGTGAATAGTTAACTTCAGGCAAAAAGTCACATAAGATCTGAAATTACAATGTTACCACACTAACACAGTAAATAAATGCGAGAACCAGGATTTATATTGTCTGAAGATTATTATTTGTTTTCAAGACAAAAAATCTTGTTGCAAGCCAGAACCCAATTTGATTGTGGTCCAACGCGTGTATGACTGAGATTCCTCCTTTCATCTTCGGAAAAATTGAATTGTTTCCCCATCATCGATCAGCAAACATCAGGCACTTTGTTGAACACCTGAAATAACTCCAGCCTATAAAACGAGCAATCTGGGCACAAAAGGATTAACTACTTTGTTCCGCATCGTCAAAATTATTGGAATTGCTGCTGTCTCTTCTTTTTCGATTAGAGAAAGGAGTTATTCATACTTGATTAAAAAGGGTCATCTACTGTATGTAGAATTTCTTTGTCCTGATGATGGTCTTATGAACAATTCCTTAAAAGACCGAAACGTCAACTATCCAGTCCAAATCTGCGTGTAACTCATTGTATCATCTTTGATTTTCCTCTGATTTTTAGTCGAAATCATTGTGTTATTTTGTGTTTAGCAGTCTGGACTTCCTGTTTAGATATATCAAAGGAGGAAATAACCTATACCTTGAATATCTAACTAATACTCTTGTATGTACCCTATTGTATATAAAAATGTTCTCTTCTTTTTTATAAAAAGATTTTTTGTCTTGAAAACAAATAATAATCTTCAGACAATATAAATCCTGGTTCTCGCATTTATTTACTGTGTTAGTGTGGTAACATTGTAATTTCAGATCTTATGTGACTTTTTGCCTGAAGTTAAATATTCACTACAGCTATTGACTAAGAATTGTTTTAGGAATCCTGATTTTTATAACAGGTCCTAACTACGCTGACAATTAATATTAGAACAAAATCCCTTGCTGGCCTTTATTTTATAATAAGTACTGCCCGAGCCCGCAAGGGTATATTGGGTTGCTCACCTTTATATTTTGTCTACTTTTAGAAAGCTGGCATGTTTCTTGTCCCAACCATATGCATTCTGCCAGTGTCTTGGGTCACATGACTGTGAGTGGCTCTGCTGATGGGGTTTCTGTATTGCTTCGAGACTGCGACACAAAGGGCATAGGTGTGGACAGATATATCTCTATCTTTCTAAATTGGTTTGGGATTTTTCTTGTATTGAGCTTCTCTTTGTTACTTTTTGTGTGCTGTCTAACTATTGTACACATTGCCTTTAAGTTTAGCCTGACTGCTTTGTGCCAAGCTACCACAGGGTTAGGCACAGCTTAATTTAGTGATTTTTCGTGGTTCACCCTGGCAAGGATTGTGGTTGTTGCCTGAGTTGGACTTCTACCTCTCTCAACCCAAAATCTAACAGGCGCTTTGTGCTTTCTGGAGGTATTTCTACTTTAAACTTTAAAAATTCATATTTAAGGGTCCTCTTCTTAGATTTATTTTGATTTGGTGTCATTTTGTTAATTAACATGTGCTATGGATTTCTAATTCAGTTTGGGATTTTTATTGTTTGCTGTTTTGACTTTATTACTGCTTGGGTGCTACATAAATACTTTCCACTTTGCGCTAAGTTTGCGCTAAGTTGAGCATATATGGTATGCCCCAGAGCTACCAGCGGGTTCAGCTCAGGATAATTTATTGTCTTTGAAGTTCACCCTATCAAGAAGTGTTAATATTCCTTGAGGTGGACAGTCACACAGCCCAAATAATAATTAGGGGTGGGAAGAATGTTTAAATCTACCGGCAGAATTGGTGGAATATGGTGACTCCACATTACTCTTGTAACGTGGAGTTCTGGCCCAATTCCCCCAATCGGCACCTTGTGGAATTATTTCCCACGAGCGTACAGAAATGCGAGTGTGATTTGGTGTACCCATGTGCAATTCTCGAACACAGGCGGTCATTGTCAGAATGCTGCTTCTCAAGTAAAATTGATGCAGCTCAAGTAGATTTTCAACTTAAGCGGCAGCACAACTTTCTCGAATGGCTGCACACTCTTGCGGACCATATGGTGCTGTTCGCACTGATTTTTCAGCGCTGTTAGCACTACTGGACTGTTGTGGTTTTTAAAGTGTGTTTTTTGTAATTTTAAAAATGTGAGAATTGATGAGATTTGTACCTGGTACTTTCCTCATTAATATCCTGTGAGGCTGAAATCAGGGCTTGTTAGAGCCTGTTTTGCTCCATTGGCTGCCAACTCTGGGGCCTATTAGGATGGCTAAGTCCGCCCGACACCCTAGTGGTGCTGGGACCGGCCGCCAGTGGTGCAGCGGTCCTGCACTGGCAATTAGGATGCCTTCGCCACGGTGGCATCCCCCATCCACATCTTTGTGGCGGCCGGTGCACACAGCACCGCCCGCCACAATGCTGTGGCTCCACATTGTGTATTTGCATGCACAACGTGGCAGGCACCGCGTGGTACCTTCCACGTTGTTCATCAAACGCAGGGGGGTACCCCCCATCTGCATCCCCCACCCCCCCAACATCCTGGGGACCCGCAATGGGCCCCCAACTGCAAACACTGCATGCCTTTCCGTGGCGGCAACGCCGCTGTGGAACGGCTGCTTCCTGCCTGCATGGTATTATGGATGGCGGTGTCTTGCAGACACCGTCACCATATTCAACCCAATCCAACAGATGCACCACTGGCGTGCTATAATCATGCATAAGGCAAGCCCGCCTGTGCCAGTCCGTGCCCAAATGGGACCCAGGGGCCATGGATGCTGTCTGTTTGACTACAGTTAAGCACTGGTTTAGCTACACAAAGCAGGTCCTTTTGAACCTCAAGCATAAGATGAAGTGTGGGGGATGATACTTATTAGACCCTGGGATGGTGGGATGGTGGCATTGCACTTCAGACAACTGGACTACAGTGAGCCCTGATGTTGGGAGTATGCTGGCTCCAGTGATCACTCCCTCCAGGAATCTCTGGGAAGAGAAAACAGGGGGACTTCAAGGACAACAGAGGCCCTACGCTGTGTGCTAGTGACCTCCAGCTACCTTATAAAATACAGCTTACATATTAGTGAGATGATTGGTTCAGCAAAGATAGGCTGGCTGTTCGTCACAGAGACTTGGGCCAAGGAGGACTCTAGCCAAGACTTTGCAGCTGCCACATCGCCAGGATATGTGGTGGTGAGACTGAATAGGAGGAAATGGAGGGTGGGAGTCCTTGCCTTTATATGTAGGGAGCAGCTGAGCTGCACGATAAAGCCCATTAACATCACTATTGATGGCTGCGAGGTGGGACATTTTAAAATTAAAACGAAACAGGCAGTGATCTTGGCGGGCTGTTGACCTACCGTTCGCCTGGTCCCAAAAAGCAATTCATGTCAAACTGGCACCAAGCACCAGAGTCCTTTATCTCTTGCTGTAACCTCATGATTCAGTGAGATTTTAACTTGCACTTGGAGAATGAGAGTGACCGGAACACCAGGGATTTCTTGGATGTCAAGCTTAGTTTTGGCTTGAAAACAATGCCCCAAGACTTATTTAAGGTACAGTTTAGTTATGACAACCTTCACTGTTCAAAAGTGTAAATGATTAGCATTTGGTCCTTAATGCACAGTCAATTTCTTCATTGTGAAAGTATGTACATCCTCAAATGACACAACGGCACCCAATATTGCTCTAATAGTGACTGTTTATTATTTCTCAATTATTATTATAACAGATCACCAAAATGTTGTTTTTACAATTTTCCGAAGGTGCACAGAGTTATCATCTGTGAAATGGGCAGGGCTGGTGGGGTGGTATCAGGTGAAGGCCCAGTAAGGGAGAGTGTTGATGTTTCGACCCTGGCACATAGGAGGTAAATTACATCCTCTGCTGGAGGGTCTTTCTCAGCACAAGGGAAAGGGAGACAACTTATGGTTGGTTAAGTAAGGATACAGCCCCTTGTGCGATGGTCCGCACAGTGTTTGCGGCATGGCTATGTCTAAATCTGAAGAGTTGTGGCTGCAGTGTTAAATTCGTCACAGATGAATCATTTGTCCAAAGGATCTGATTGCAGAAGTTTATGTGCAGCCTGGGGGATCCATGCTGTACTCTTTGAGTCACCTTCAAAAAATTGAAAAAAACAATATTTTGAAACAATCTATGAGGGGCAGGCCTGTTTGTGAACTGGTGCCACTATGAACCATAGCCAGTTTGCTAAGGATATTAAGGAGTAAACTTATTGTTTGTTTGTTGAATCTATCCTGACTTGATTCCCCTCTTTCATATCTGTCCTACTTCATGAGCGTGTTTTCCTTTTCACACTCCCTTTGGAGCAACCTTTCCGCTGAAATGTTTAATATGTTGATCTGTCATAATAATAATTGAGAAATATAACAGTCACTATTGAAGCAATATTGGGTGCTGTTGTGTCATTTGAGGATGTACATACTTGCACATTGAAGAAATTAGTTGTGCATTAATGACCATATGCTAATCAGATACGCTTTTGAACAGTGAATGCTGTCATAACTAAACTGTACCTTAAAAAAGTCTGGGAGCATTGTTTTCTATATTGACCGCTACCCAGGTCGATGGACAATTGTGGGTTACCCCATTATATCATAATAATTTTGGCTTTAGTCAACAGGTGTAAGACTTGACATTTTTGGGCGTGTTTCCCCAGTCTTTTTGCTTTCTGACCTCCCGTTTTTGACCGTTTTTGCTAGTTTATTGTCTCTGCACACTTTCTCACTGCTGTTCAGTATTAAAGTGCAAGTGCTCCTGTTGTAAATTATGTTATGGATTGGTGTTTCCATGATTGGCATATTTTCTTTACTGGTGAGGCGCTAGTAAAGTGCACTGAGAGTGCCAGGGTTGGTAAATCAAATGCTACTAGTGGGTTTGTAGCACTGGTTGTGCCACCCACATAAGTATCATTCAAAAGGTAAGTCAGACATGCCACCGCAGGGTCTGTGTGCAGTTTGTAACTACTATGTCAAACCGTCAAGTGCACCCACTTGTCAGGCTCCAACCTTCCCGTTTTCTACATGTCAGTCACCCCTAAGGTAGGCCCAAGGTACCAATGTGGGCAGGGTGCTGTGTATATTAGAGGTAGGACATGTACTGCTGTGGTGACATGTCCTGATGGTGTATTACAGTGCATTTCATTTTTCACCATTGCAAGGCCACCTGTTCCCATAGGACAGAATGGGGAGTTTGTTTACAACATCTTATAAACATAACTGGCACTGGGAACAAGGTAGGAAAATATATATTTTAGTGAGGGTGATTTTTACATTCTGTGTTAGAAAATACCACTTTTAGAAAGTAGGTATTTTCCTGCCTAACCATCCAGTGTGCCTCTGCTAGGTTTGTGTATTGCATTTTTGGCTTTTGGATGACAGGGGCTGGAGAGGGACAGCAGCTCCAGAAATCTTATGGGGCAGGGCTGGGCAGATCTGGATTGCAAATAGAGTAGTGGGAGGAGATTTCCTTGCACCTGAATGGGCCTGGCCTGCCTTGCACAATGACGTCCCCACCCCCTGCCAGGAAGCTGGACCAGTGAAGACAGAACTGGTTTTGGCTGGGTACAGACACTCTCTGCCTTCAGAGAACAAAGGATTTGGTGGTATGAATATTGGGGCCCAGACCCCAGAACTTAAGAACTCTTTTGAACCGAATATGGCCAAGAATAGGAGCTAGAGAAGCATTGAGGAGGAACTATCACTTTGCTGTGTGTCTTGCTCTGTTGGCCTGCAGTGACTGCTTCTGTCTTGGGCAGTGAAAGGACTGGACATGAACTTTCTGCAATCTATTTTTGTGAGTTTCTCCAAGGGCTTGAGGTAGAGCCTGCCCCCTGTTGAAGAAGTATCAGGAACAGCAAAGACTTCAAGTTCTTCTGCCCTCAGCATTGGGCGCTGTGTGTTTTGTGCTGCAACAGAACCAAAAGCAAGCCGATGCCATCTACGACGCCGCTGCCAACTCCATGTCCTGAAGGCACCGCAGAGGGCACCGCCACAACACCGCACCGCAACCATGGTCTCACAGACGACGCCTGGTGACGCCACCACCGAGCCGTTGCTTGCACCGTGACCTGTAGGCACTACACTCGGCACCACCTCGCTGAACATCGTCGCCTTGGTATCCCCGATGACGATGCCACTGCTTGCACTGTGGTTCGAGGGCACCGCACGTAAAGTTACACGACACACCGTCCTTAGCCCACACTGCAGCCTTGGCCAACCGACGCCATCAACTCCAGTTCGTCAGCCCACGACAGCATTTCAGCAATGACTAGAATGTTAAAACACAAAACTGTAAATTAAATTTAATTTGTATTGTTAAGTCAAATACTGGCACATTCTATGAAATTGTGCTTGCACCGTGACCTGCCAGCACCACGACTAGCACCGCACACCGCACCGCTGCCGAAAATGGTGTTCTCGACCTCAACCACGAGGAGCTTGATCTGCAATGTGTGTGACTTCAAGGGCCCGACGACTCCTGCACCGACTTCCAGATCAGACACCTTCAGAAGCCGTACATTTTCAAAGGTACTGTTTTGTGCGTCTCCTCGATACCGTAGCTGGCCCGTAACACCACAGTCAGCCAGAACTGGTTGGATGTTGTTGTTCACAATGCCGGATAGCCCCAGACAGAGCTATTGACTTCAAGGAACAGTTTTTCAAGGTTATTTTGATAACTGAAGACTTCTAAGTACAGTATTGTGGCTTTTTATCATTTTTGGTCTTGTCTTAAGTATATTAAAATATTGAATATTTTTCTAAACTGGTGTGGTGTCATTTTTTAGTGGTTACACTATGTTACTGTTGGTTATGTGCAAGTGCTTTACACACTGCCTCTAAGATAAGCCTGACTGCTCGTGCCAAGCTACCAAGGGGGTGAGTAGGGGTTATTTTTGGAGTGTAACTCCCTTATCCTGTCTAGGAAGAAAGGTCCCTATTTCGACAAAGGTGCCAGCCCTTGCCAACTAGAGACTCCCATTTCTAAGAACAGGTTAATATCCCAATTCACAAAGGTGTACACACATTAGATGTGATGTTTTTGAATCAAAAGAGTCTTAAGATATGTGAATGCTTGCCGTTAAGCTGGTCAGACCACAGTTTGATATTGTTTAAGGTGCACATGGCGCGGGTGGTGGAAAGCATGCAGAGTACCACCAAAAGCAGCAGAAACTAGGGTCAAATTGTTGCAGATGAGTTTGCAGTTGCCCTGGGAAAATGTAAAGAGAAGGATCTCATGGGCCAGGGCTTACTGGCAGAGAATTTCAATAAATGGATCAGGTCAGCAGAAGAGGAGGTTGTCCTATGAGGGAGGACCTTCCCAAAGGACAGAAAGAAACCTTTTCCCTCGTGGTTCTCAGAGGAAATCAAGGAACTTCAAAGACTGTGTAGGAGGCAGGAATGGAGATGGAGACTGGCCCCGGAGCAGGAAGTTAAAATCCAACATAGGGAGTGAATGCTTAAATATAAAGATGCAATCATAGAGGCAGAATCAATGTTTTTAGCCCAGAGGATTAGGTCAGCTATTAACAGTCTGAAATAACTTTTTAAAACAATGTGCACACACCCTGCTGTCACCTCCTATTTATCAGGGAGCTGAAAACTCACAAATTTTCTTCAATAAGATGGAGTTCTTCAAATATAAGGTCATGAAGATCTTTGCAGACTTCCCGACTCTTACTGATAGCTTCGGTATGCCTGGGATGCAGATGACTTATGGCTAGGAAGGTGCGATTCCAGAACTGTCTAACTCCAGATGTTTAGCTGGGTTCCCCCGCTGCCTGCGTCAAAAATCAAGACTTTGTTAGGTGGTATCCCGTCGGTCTCACCAGACGACCCTGGCCCATCCAGGGTCTTGCAGTTGGTCCTGGACCGTTTGGTGGAAGCCCTGGAGAAGATCTCCTTGCAGGTACTGAAGTCAGGGGTATACCCGCAGGGCTGGAAGGCAGCAGGGGTCATTCACCTGAAGAAAAAGTCTGATGGAAACTTTAGCGATTTCAAAATCTTGCACCCGATTTCCTTGATGCCCTGGAGAAGGATATTAACCAGGAATTAGTTCAGTATCTCTCAAATCAAGAACTCCTGGACTCTTCTCAAAAGAGGAGGAATCACAGCACCGAATGGGCACTTATAGCAATTGCAGATTCCATTTGCAGGCAAATAGATCAGAGAGGTGCAGCTATCTTTATGTTGCTGGACCTGTCCACAGCCTTTGACACCATATTACCATTTCTGCTGGTGCAAAGACTGTGGCAGGCCAGGCTGAATGACATGGCTCTTAAGTTACTGGAGTCCTTTCTGTGAGGCAGGTGAGGTAAAGTTGAAGGAACATTGGGAAACTTTGCCTACTACATGTAGCTGAGAATATCCAGATGTTCTACAAATAGGCATGCATAGTTAAAATGTACACACCCTTGTGATCTTTCATTGTATAAGTTTTAGTTTGTAAAATGTAAATGTAAATCCAGTATTTGTAAAGCACACAGATACCCGTAAGCATCTCGGCACTGGAGGCAGTTGGGAAATTTAAGTGAGCTATTGCCCAGAGTCACATGGTGCAGGGTAGACCCCTGCAGCCAGTGTCGGGGATCGAACCCTGTTGTCCGGCGTCAGTCGCCCTGACCGCTGACTGTACTGTTTATCCCATATTTCCTCTTTCCTCATAGTGATAAATCCTTAGAGACATAACTGAGAGATAAAAACAGAAACACTAAGAAAGATGTAAGGTATTCTTTACATCCCTTTACAAGAAACTAGCCTTAAAGCTCCCTTATATCAATATAGTAGGGATGGGTGTTCTCTGAATTTTGTGAGATATTTTTACTTCAATGCGCAACACTGGGAATAAAATTAGTGTTTTGACCTGACCGGAATGCTATGTCTTGTGTTAGCTGTCTGTGTCTATGGTATCCATGATGTAATGAGGTGTCTTTGAGAGCAGTGGATTCCACCATTTAGTAAGACGAGCTAGGACTGAACTGGTACATGGTTCTTGTTGGGTGCTATCACATGTAATTTACTTCAATAAACAAACTTAAATGTACTTCTTTGCTTGGACTTACTTTAACACTGGTTTACTGGGAACTGTAAGCTGACGCGTGTAAGAAGAAGTGTTTACAGCCTAAATGAAGCTAAATGACTCAAGATGTAACAAGGTTGGAAAGAGAAAGGAGATACGGGAGATACCTCACCTGTGCCATCTGGCAGCCCTAGAAAACAGCTGCTGGTAGAACAAGTCGGTCTATCCCATCTGGACCAGCTAACAAAGAATTTGTGGTGTATGCTGCATTTTGCTATTTTATTTTCTGACTGAGGTCCTAGGCAGGATGGGGACCAAAAGAAACCCTAGCAAAAATGCTCAAACCAGCCCTGCTCTGCTGGTCTCCTCGTCTAGCTGTCTATTTCCATTCATTCTCTCCCCTCTATCTTTCATGTCTCTGATCGCTTTCTCTCTACCTTCCCTGTCACACCCTCTCTTTCTCTCTCTCGCTGTGGAAGCATCCCTCAACCTGCTACAATTATCTTCCAGGTGCAGGGAATGTGACAGCGGTATCAGCAGCAGCCCTAAGCTTTCAAAACAGACCTCCAAGGCTTCCAACCAACCAGGAAAAATGCCAAGTGTAATAAAATGACTGCCCCGCCCTACTGAGGCCTTGGTAGAGTGTATATTGAGACAGGTAGTGTTTTGCTCTGCACATTGCTTCCTGCCCTTGGAGCTTCAGCATGGTGCTGCTGGTGAAAGGTCCAGTTAGTGTGAGCCAGAGTAAAGGTCTAGAAAAGCCTGGTGGTGTACCTTAACTCAGCCAAGTGTTTTACAAGTTATTGGTGGAGGCCTGGTTGTCAAGTGTGATTCAGCCAGGAGATAGCAAAGTACTTTAAACTCTTTCGCTGCTAGGCCCTTTTCCCCCTAGAATACTAATCCCTTTTTTGCCTATTTGGGGAAGTTTGTGCTTAGGTCTGGTTGTAATCTACATTGGTTTGTTTCCCTGCCCTTTCCCCTCATTTCCCTATCCTTCTAATTGGAATGTTCTTGCAGTTGGTGGACGAAGGTTACATAGGTGACTCCAGCTGACTGGAACCTGATAGTGGTGTAATACACAAAAAATACATCTGTTCATCTACTCAGTGTTATGTCTTTTTTTTTTTTAAGTTTGAAAAGCTTTATTGAGTTGAAGAAAACAATGTAAAACATCAGTACAATAGCACAAATAAAGAGCAATAGGAATTAAAATAATTGTGGAGAATAATGTGCCAATAAACAAGAAAGGCCCCAAAAGGGGAAAGCGCTATACAAAGAGAAAATGCTTTTATAACTTTTCATTTTGTGGGGAAGGAAGAGAGAAAGAAAGAGGGAAGAAAGGGAAAAAAAGGGGGATGGAAGGGGAACAGCAATAGAAAAATGTATGGTAAGAGAAATAAAGAGGTATGAAATACAGAGAAGTTCACAGTAATAATAATAACCGTAATACTAAATATAACAATAACATGTGATCAAGAGGCACTTTTAGATAAAAAGTCTGTTAAAGGGGACCAAAGTAAATCACGTTTCATCAACAATGGAATAGAAGAAGCACATGCACGATCTAGTCTATGATGATGGCAGAGCAAATTCCACCAATCATTATAAACCACGTTTGTAGTGTCTTTCCAATTAGTTGTTATAATTTGAAAAGCGATAGCAATGCAAAGATCAATACATTTACGAGTATGGAGTGGGACATCCCAAACTGGGGCCAAACCACCCAGGAATACAGAAGAAATAACAAAGGGAACATTAGTAGATAAAATCTTATTAAGAGTAGACCAAATGTGGGACCACATAAGTTGGACCTTAGGACAAAGAAAAACATGTGAACAAAGTCACCAGGAGTGCATGAACAGGACCAACACTTCTTAGTGTCTAACAATTTAAATGTAAACAAATCACAGGGAGTGTAAAATAATCTATTATAAAAAAAATAAAGGGTTTGTGTGGTACTAGCGGAACGAGAGGTGGAATGAAGTTTGGACCAAATAGAGTCCCAGGTAAGTGAGGGGAAGGTTTGATTGAGGTCCGATTCCCAGATAGGTTCAAGATTAGTTTTAGGCCTGTCAGTAAGTGAGGGAGAAAGTAATTTATAAATAGCAGAGGCCTTAAGGGGAACCTGAAAGTTAGGTGGAGAGGCAAGGAGGGGAGGTGAAGAGGATGAAGGAGTATTGTGTAGGATAAAAGTGGATAGTTTGGGCAGAAGTTCATGAAAGTATGTGCAGTATTTGTTAGAGATACCGAAGGAATCATGAAGTGCTGGAAAGGGTAATAAGGAATTGTCAGAAATAAGATGTTGGTAAGTGAGAATTCCTTTGTCAATCCATTCCTTCCAAAAGAGCGCACGATTGCGTAATTTAAGAGATTTATTATACCAAAGTGGGGTATTTATATGAAGAGTAGATGGTACAGAGAATGATCGAAAAAGGGCAAGTAGTGTTATGTCTTTTTAACACTGGCAATGACCTGCTTTGTGGGGGCAGCCACACCACCATCCCCAACAGTACATACTGTATGTGTACAGCAGTACTCCAGTGGCAGCTGTTTATAAAAATACTTTTGTGGTGAGACTGTCTATAATTCTTTACATAAATGAAACTAAAGAGACATAACATCACAACAGAACTTCTATTCAAGTGCTTTTGGTGCAGTTTATTCAGTAGTGTGGAACAGAAATCTACACTTACTGGTTCTCAAAGTTACTCTTCACCGGCATTATTGCTGTTTAAAATAGCTACACGTACTTTTCTTCTTGAGCTGTGGTGGTTGTGATGATCGTGCTTAATGGGCCTTGCTGCGCGCGTAAATAAATACACTCAGACGCAGTGTGTGTGTTCGGCATGGACTGCCTGTCCATCTTTATTTATCCTAGCGCTCAAGCCGGCCAGCATGAGCGCAGGGGCTGTGATCTTCCGGTGCGCGCCGGCACCAACTACTAGCGCGCTGACTGTCACATCCCATCTTAGATCTGTCCTTGACTGGATCTCAAAAGGCAATAATCAAAAATAGAATGGACACTAGTTTCTACAAAACCTTTGGTTTGTATTTCGAAAACCCTCATAAACAACCTGATTTTCTATGGTGCGGTATATCTTTTTATCCGCCTCATCAGGGGTCGTGGCGTATTCATAGGGTAATCGATTAACGTGCTGGGTGCCAAGCCTCACCCGAGGCTACCTCCGGTACAGGTAGAAGTGTCCAGAAATAGTGAACAAGGAGGTAAGGAAAAGGATAAAAATAGTGGCTAGTACAAAAATGTGTGAATTTATTAAGAGATAGGTTCTAGACACTATAGATAAAATTATATCGATATGAAGGTAATCAAGTAACAGGATTACCGCATGTCTTTGGGAAAAATGTCTACATGTTTCAGCTCTCTTAGCCCAGCCGGGTCTATGGAGCTTTCGTCAGGACAGGGACAAATACGAGGATACACATAAATAAAAAAATTCCACAATTTGTGTAGTATTTTTGATAAGTGTCAATGACTTATACTCGGAATTCCAATGCTGTGGAAACAAAAACCAACAATATATATTGTACATTTGGCTAAAGGCACAAGGTTAGGCAGGCACACATGTATCAATGACATGGGGGGCACGTAAAGGCTCCGTTTCGGAGTCGCTACCATATAGGTGGTTGTAAAACTACAACACAGAGGAAAAGGAATCGGAAAAAGAAATAAAGTCTGAGTGTGTTTATACAGTCTATGATAATGTCTCACACAGCTTAAATTTATACAGAAATCTAGTTCATACAAATCGTGATATTCTCTCTCCTGAGTGACAACAAAGTCATGAGGGGGCGGTGCTTCCCAGAATGGTGAGACGCACTGTCCAAGTTTTAAACTCATGATGTGCTCTCTCTTGAGTGACAACAGAGTAGTGAGGAGACACTTCTTCCCACAATGGTAAAGCGCATTCACAAAATTCTAACCCACGGAAGTGTAAGCTCTAAATATTACCCCATAGAAACTCCAGAAATTCTAGTAAAATTACCTGTATTTAGCTTGGTGATAGCTTCAACAGGGAACAGCGAGTCGCTTAGTGGTCTTTTGCTGTCAGGGTTACAAGTGAGTATCGCGTGTTAATCGCGCTGCTTAGTCACTTACCGGATTAAAGGTGATAGAGTACGCTGCCATTCTTACCCACGTGGAACATCATAGGATCCCCTGTGCTGACTCTGCCCCTGGCTATCGGCGTTGCTGTTATGAGTCTGTTTTTATACAGAGATGCTCGGACACAAAAAAAGGACTAAAAATTGAGCCGTGAGCTAACACCTAAGATGGCTGTCTCAGTAACAAAAACTCGAGGGTGATTTAATAGACATGAAAACCCGTGTTTGGCAAATTATATTTTTCTAAAAGGGGGTTTTATCAGATGTGTAGCAAAGAGGGAGTGTGAAATACTGTTCGTTCTTTTTTTAAAATTACGGACACAAAAGAGGGACTGTAAATTGAACAGCATGTTACATCCAAGATGGATGCCTCAATACCCACCTCGGGGGTTATTTACCAAGAATTGAGTTCTGTGTTCAGCAAAAGTGTAAACCTACAGAAAGGGGGGGTAATCTACTCAAAATGTAGAGCCATGTAAAGTGTCCTTAGCCTAAACAGAAGGTCGACTAAATAACACCATGGGAGCGTAGTTCAAGATTTACAGCGCTTCTGTCTTTTCAAGAAGTAGGGAGAGAGAGAAAGTGTCACTGTGGAGGTGAGGAACACGGTCGGATTCAGTAGAACTGGTTCCAAGGGATGTGATCGTTCATCCCTACAATATTCGTTCTAAGGCGGTCTGTTCAGCATTGTGGTCCTTGTTTTCTAACATTTCAAGGACAGTCCATTTTAGGTCGTCGCATGTATGGCCTGTTTCCACAAAGTGAGTGCAAAGTTTGGTGGTGTTCTTTTTAAGTCTCACATTGCTCCTGTGTTCTCCTATGCGGAGTTTCACCTTCCGGCAAGTCATCCCTACATATTGTCGCAGGCAGGGGCAGGTTATCAGGTAAATTACATGGGAAGAATTGCAATTCGTATGTTGCTTTTGAGTCCATAACAGAGTGTCCGTAAGCTGTAGAGTCTTAGTGGTCTTCGTGAACTTGCAGACCCCACATGTGCCGCAGGGGTAATGACCTGTGACAGGAGCCATCGTTATGTCTCTTATTATGGATTTCGAGAGTCTCTTTTTTGGCCTGGTGTGTACTAGGACATCCTTGATGTTTTTTGTCCTTCTATTGGCAAATCTTGGTTTTGGCCAATTGAGTTTGCCTGACGTCACAATTTGCCAATTCTTCCTGATTAACTTCTGAACCTCATACGTTGCGGGGCAGTAGGTGGTCACACATGTTACTAGATCCTTGATGGGTTCTTTGATAACATTTTGTAGGAGACATTCACGGGGCTGGTGTCTGGCACGTTTTTTACATTTTGAAATTACAGCTGTAGTGTAGTGTCTAGATTGTAACTTCTCGCTGAGCTCCTTTTCCTGTTTTTTATAGTCACTCGCCTTACTGCAGTTCCGTTTGTGCCTTAGAAACTGACTGTAAGGCAGATTATCTCGTAGGGGTCGTGGGTGGAAGCTCTGATACGAGAGTAAGCTGTTTTTGGCTGTAGGTTTTGTAAAAGTTTTTGTCTCTAAAGTGCCATTTGCAACATAGATCGTCAGATCCAGGAAATCGATATGGTCATTACTCGAAGTATGAGTACATTTTAGCCACCTGTCTCCTCCATTGAGCCATTCCATGAACAAAGAAAGATCTAATCTGGTGTCCCAGATTAGCAGAATGTCATCAATGTAGCGTTTCCAGTGTAGTACACTGGAAACGTACGGGTTGGTGTCATTGAGGACAAATTGTTGTTCAAACTGACTTACATAAAGTCCAGCTACTGACGGCGCAAAGGCGCTGCCCATGGAGGTACCATGTCGTTGTAGGAAGAGCTGGAAGACCTTCTCTATATGCAAGAGTGGACACACAAAACCCCACGTCATTTTATTCTCGAGTGTTGCCGGTTAGCTCTCCAAGAGAATTATTTCGAATATGATGGACAGCTCTACCACACACACCATTCACACCCCTGCACTCACAAACACTTTACACACCACACACCATGTCAACACAGAAAATGCCCAAATTCACAGAGAGTGAGTTGACAGTCATGGTAAATGAGATAGTCAGAGTGGAACCACAACTGTTTGGTAGCCTGGTCCAACAAACACCACTAGTCACAAGGACACAAATGTGGGCAATGATAGTCCAAAAGGTGAATGCAGTAGGACCACCCCGCGTTCCAAAAAGGAGATCATGAAGTGGTGGCATGATCTGAAGAGGGTTGTCAAAGAGAGGAGAAGCAAGAACCGGGAGCTGGCTGAGAGGACTGGCGGTGGCCCTCCCATTCCACCAAAAACATTCATACCATGGGAGGAGAAGGTGCTTGCCATACTGCATCTAGAGAGTCTCACAGGTGTAGCCGGGGGAGTGGAGGCTGGTAAGTACAAACAAATGACTACCACCACACTGATATGTACTGTCCTGCACAACTACAAAGCTACACCACCTAGGACAAATACCATTCATCTGCACCACACACTCACAAAACATGTCTCACAGATCCAACATTCACCCACTCTCATTCACCCCAAACGTAGCCATCAACATTACCATGGGGGGTATGTGTACAGGCAGCCAGCACTACAACTCCCACCATGCTCCTTGTCCCACAGCATCAGCAAGATGGAGCCCTCCCCCACCCCACCAGAAGCATGTGTCATGTACATTACCCACAGCACACTCACAGATATGTAGCCATCTTCCCTGAAAGGGCTGTTTGTGTGTAGGTGGCCTGTACTACTATTCCCACCATGCCATCTGTCTCACACCTGAGCAGGATGGAGAACTCCCCCACCCAGAAGCACTTGGAAGCCTTTGCAGTATACCAAACAAACTAACAGGTAGGTAGCCATCTTCCCTGGGAGGGCTGTTTGGGGGTGGGAGGCCTGCACCACTACTCCCACCATGCCCCCTGTCTCACACCTGAGCAGGATGGAGCACTCCCCCACCCAGAAGCACTTGGAAGCCATTGCAGTACACAAAACAAACTAACAGGTAGGTAGCCATCTTCCCTGGGAGGGCTGTTTGGGTGTGGGAGGCCTGCATCACAACTCCTACCATGTCCCTGTCCCACAGCATTCGCAAGATGGAGCCCTCGCCAACCCCACCCAGAAGCACTTGGAAGCCATTGCATTGTTCACCTCCACCTAACAGGTAGGTAGCCATCTTCCTTGGGAGGGCTGTTTTGTTGATGGGAGGGCTGTTTGGGTTGGGAGGCCTGCACCACTACTCCCGCAATGCCCCCTGTCCTACAGCATCAGCAAGGTGGAGCCCTCACCCCACCCCACCCCACCCCACCCAGAAACATGTGTCAGCCTGTTACATTACACACAGCAAATAGCCATCTACCCTGAGAGGGCTGTTTGTGTGTGGGTGGCCGGTACTACTACTCCCACCATGCCCCCTGTCTCACACCTGAGTAGGATGGAGCACTGCCTCACCCAAAAGCACCTGGACGCCATTGCATTGTTCACCTCCACCTACCATGTATGTAACCATCTTCCCTGGGAGGGCTGTTTGTGGGTAGGAGGCCTGTACTACCACTCCCCACCATGCCCCTTGGCCCACAGCATCAGCAAGATGGAGCCCTCCACCTCCCCACCCAGTAACTGATGTAAGCCATTGCAGTACAACAAACAAACTAACAGTTAGGTAGACACATCATTCTGTCTCATTGCACCACTGAGTAGGATGTAAGCCAGGCCATGGCCAGATGTGACGTCAGCCAGGTCTGAAACATCTACAAACAGTCCTCAATGAAAAATATGTTGTGCCCATCCCTGGATGTCAAAAGATCCCGTCAATCATAAATTATGCACGGGTCGCATGGTATGCATTGACATCTCACACCATGGACTAGTAATGCATGTACAACTTCATCATGTCAGGAGGCACAGTAGTGCACATAGCAAACAATGTGATGATCAGACAAATGTGTAGTGTACAAACAGTAGGTGACACACAGCTAACACAAAGCTTACAGGGTGCACTTCAATGACCATTTCACATCTAATCCACAGGTGACCAAGAACTCACTGCAGAGGACAACACCAGCAACCTGCAGAGTCAGTTCCCCCCCCCTGCCCCGTTCATGGACTCTCGGATGTTACCTCCCAGCATTCTCTGGACGATGAGCTCGACGCCGGCCCATCTGGTGTGCCAGGGAGCAACAGGTCCCAGGACCCCATCCTCCCACCCACCACATCTGTTGCAACAACAACTGCATTGCAGACCCCTGCTGTTACGGCCTGTGCGTCCACCACCACCACCACCACCACCAGCAAGTTGCCTGCAACACTCTCTCTGTCCCAGAGGATGACCACCCCACACCACCGACTGAGAACAGCAGGGAGAGGATGTGGGGGCCCACAGTGGTGAGGCAACAGGTCCGTGGCAGCAGGGTAGTTGGGAGGGTCAGGGTCACCCACAGACACCAGGAGGCTGGGACCCAATCCCTGGAACACATCACCAGAGTCCTTGGCACATATGAACAGGCACAGGGACAAACAGGCCAGTCCAACAAACTGTTATGTGAGCTCATCCTGCTGATGAGGTCCATCGACACCCGCATGGGACAAATAGTGGACCTCATGGCCCAGCAAGTGGCGTTACTGAGGGACAGGCCTGCACCACAACCAACACTTCTACCTCCCTCTGGTGGGCAGCAGGATGACAGTTCACCATCCTCCCCTGCAGCCACTGAGCGGGGTGAGTCCTCAGACGCCACTGGCCATGCAGCAGGGCCCACCCCTGCGAAGGGACCAAGGGGCTGTCCTAAGAAGAACCTGGAAGTATCTGGAAGCAAATCACCTGCAAAGCGCCAGTCACGGAGCCAGCCCTGATGGAAACCCTCTTCACCAATGCATTGACCATTTGAACTGTCCTTCCCCACACTGCCTTGTGAATGACATCTGTCTGTTGGACTGGGTGACCACATCAATCTGGTCACCACTCGATTATCTCATTTAGCATTACTGTCAACTCACTGCTCCTCCACCACCTCAATGGGAATGTACACCCCATCACATGTCAACATTGAAAATAAAAAACCTTACACACATGTTGTTGTGTCAGCTCCATCTTTATTGCAGGATGTAGAGTCTTCCACCTGTCTATAATGTATCAGGAGTATGTACTGGTTGTAGGCAAGGATATTTTTAAGGCAACTAGGGAAACACAACAGTACAACACTCACTGGTGTGGGTGTGGCATCACAGACATCACACAACACCTACCATCTACATAAGCCAACATGCAGACGTCACAATGGGCAACAAGTGTCAACATACACGTCCTGTATACGTTCCAAAATGACATGTCCCAGAAACATTGCCACCCACTGCTGAGTCTACAACTGGCTGTTGTTACAATTCTCACATACCCCTTCATGACAACAGCAATATCATCAGACAATGGTTATGTTGTACATTGCCACCCACCTTCAAGTGAAGTAGCGGGTGATGAGCTGTTGATGCATGTCACCACCTTCCTCCTCTCCACTGTCATTATCACTGGACTCAGGTTGGTGTGCAGGCGGGGGCCTTGGGTCCTCATCATTATCCAGGAGCAGGGGAATCTCCTTGCGAAGGGCTAGGTTGTGGAGCATGCAGCATACCACTACGATCTTACACACCTTCCTGGGCGAGTATGCCAGTGCACCTCCGGTCTTGTCCAGGCAGCGGAAATGTAACTTCAGCAGACCAAAAGTACGCTCCACCACATGACGTGTCCTCCCATGGGCCTCATTGTAGTGGAGTTCAGCCGGGGTCCTGGGATTCCGCAGTGAGCTCAGCAACCAGAGACGGTTGGGATATGAAGAATCACCATGGTATGACAAACACAAATAGACATCGCAATGTCGCTGAGGCAGAGGGCAGCAGGTAACACACCCAGCACACCATATGACTAGACATACCCACCCACAATCCATGACATCACAATGATGTGTCATTGACCATGTGGCCAGTGTGCACTGTTGATGTGTGCCAGATAGCCATTGCCATTGTATGGCACTCAAATCGCGGTAGCTACCACCTGGCCCCAGCGGTGTGTCACCAGCACCCCCATTTACAAAGGAGAGGTAGTGATAGGCATGGAGACATGCCCAAATGGCGATTGACATGCTCGCCAGCCAAATGGCAAGGCGTTTTCTAAAATCATGGTCATGCACCTGTATGATGGTGGAAAGCGTGTAAGGTATCAGGGTGGAACTCACCTCCCTGTTGTGGATGTGTCTCCTCTGCCGGTGCGGCGAGTCAATCAGACACCTCAGGGGGTGGTGTCCTGTGGAATCAATCATACAGGGTGCACAGGGTGTGGATTAATGGGGCAAAAGTGGACCACAGTATTGTAAAAACAATCGACTCCTCTATACAGGCAGACAATCGCCACAAGGAAAAACATCTCCACTGTGCGGGTGCCCATCCACAAATGATGGTAGTAGCCAGGCACTGCTCGTGTGTGTTGCCACTTCCCTCATGAAAGTGCATGGCAGACCAAGTGGCCACATCGCACAATATCTGGTCAGCCCCACCAAGTGCGTGAGGTAGGCTAGTGGGAGTGGGGAGCGCGGTCCAAGTGACAAACTTATCAGCGCCCTGCAGTCAGAGCGCAGTGTTATCAAACTGGTTGGCCCTGGGCCAATGCTCATGAGTTATCTAAAGTACATGTCCAGCGTGGGACTGCAGCGGTTCACTGTATCTTCACATTCACAAGCCACACATCCACACTTCCTCAAATGGCAAAGGAACGAAAGATCTCCGATAAAGAGCCCCTTTGTGGGTGCCCGTTGGGTATTGCAGCGCCGACCCAACGAGGAGCAGTTCCAAATGATGAAGCAGGACACCAAGCTTGCTGGGTGTGTGAGGACCCTAGTTGCGCAATAGCGGGATCCCCTGTGATTCCTGCCCCCTCCTAGTACCCCTCTACCACCACCATCTTCCGTTGGTGGATGGTACACATCTACTGCTTAGTCTCCACCACTAGAGGAACAGCATCCACTTTTGATATTAATGATCTGATTGGGCACGTTTGCTGGACCTCTTTAAACAGCCCTACAGTCCCCCCCTTTTGACATAGGATGGCATGCTCCGCCAGCCAAATGGCAGTGCCTCATGTGATTGTATGGCACCCATATCGCGGTAGCTACCGCCTGGCCCCTGCGGTGTGTCACCACCATGGAGCATGCAATAGAGCCAATGGGAACAATGATTGGGGGGGCATGATGCAATTTTGAAAATCGCAGTAGGCCTGCTCCGCCACAGCGGAGGTGGTCATTGGATGCTTTTGAAAGGTGCACCTTCACTGTAGCACGCACTGGGCCCCTGAGATGTATCAGCGCCCTGGAGCATCCTCTAGAGCCAATTGGAATGATGATTGGAGTGGCATGATGCAATTTGAAAATCGTGGTAGGCATGCTCCGCCACCGCGGAGGCGGTCATTGGATGCTTTTGAAAGAAGCAGACCTGGACCACCAATTGCTGCAGCTTGGCATCTTTGAAATGAGCCAGGGGGGCTATATATGTGTGGTAGGGAGCCTCACATTTCCACTGCTCCCAGAGACTGCTGCCAAAGACCCCTGACCTGATGCTGCTGCCTCCAGGGACTGCTGCCTGAGACCCCTCATTTGCTGCTGCCTCCAGGGACTGCTGCCAGAGACCTCTGACCCGCTGCTGCTGCCTCCAGGGACTGATGCCTTAGACCCCTCATCTGCTGCTGCCTCCAGGGACTGCTGCCTTTGACCCCTCATCTGCTGCTGCCTCCAGGGACTGCTGCCTGAGACCCCTGACCTGTTGTTTCTGCCTCCAGGGACTTCTGCCTGAGACCCCTCATCTGCTGCTGCCTCCAGGGACTGCTGCCAGAGGGTCTACAACCTTTACACCGCAGTCAAAACACCGCGGTGCCATTACGACGCGTCTTTTACAACGCAAGTCATTACCACGACTTGCGATGGAGGGCGCTCTAGACTAAGGAATAGTAGACTTACTATTCCAACACCTTCCCTACTGTACGTAGGCTGGAGTTGAAATAGTAAATCTTACTATTCCTAAGTCCAGCACACGACAGTGCAAGTCGTGGCAACGATTTGCGTTGGAAAAGATGCGTTGTGATGTACCGCGATAATTTTGATCACGTTGTAACATCGTACATCCAGAACTGCTGCCTGAGACCCCTCATCTGCTGCTGCCTCCAGGGACTGCTGACAGACCCCTGACCTGCTGCTGCTGCCTCCAGGGACTGCTGCCTGAGACCCCTCAGCACCCAATCATTTCACCACAGTTGTTTCATGTCCACCGCGATGGCAAGGACCGAGAAGATCCATGCCAGTCCATTCAAAAGCGAGGAGCTTGAAGTCCTGGTGGACGAGGTGCAGGGTCAGAGACATAATAGACGGACTGTCTCTTGCAATATGGAAGGTAAACTAACATTAGTCTTGTTGAGTAATGATGAGGGTGGTGGGTTGTGGGTTAGAATGGGGCATTTCAGGTGATCATGGAATGTGGAAGGTGGGGCAATGAGGGTACAGAGGAGCCAGGCATAGCGTCCAGGTGTCTTACTTGGCATGCAGGTTGGTTCTTTGAAAAAACATATACATTTTGAGGATCCAGAATATAGGGGCCCAAAATGTACCCTCAACTATTTTGGAGAACAGCAAACCTGAGGTGATTATTGACATATGTGGCGTTGAACTTCCTTGTCAATGGAATTGTTAACATTCATGTTACAAAGTAAGACGTCTGCCTTCTCATGTTTATAGACATACAAGGCACATGTTATCTTCACACCTTGAGCAGCAAATGCATGAATATCCATTTACTTTCCAATATTCTGAGCAAGAGGTCCTAATCGAGAAAGAACAGAACTAGATTAGGTGGAAAATGTGCAGCATAGCCCTTTTGTGTGGAAGGGTTCTGCGAGTTGGAAGTTAACAAACAGGTATTGGGTATGTCTTACTGAATAAAGAATTCACACTTCAGGAGTTCTCATTATGTTAATATAAACTTTCTCAACACTGCCCATAGGTACCACCACCTCACACAATCAAGTACCCTCTTGCGATCAATAGAAAATATTTCCAGTGAGCCCCTGTTTTTTTAACCAAATCGAATACACCTGATAGCATGCACATGTGTTTCACAAGAACTCTCCCAGGCACCAACAAGGTTTCAATCACCTGTCGCAGGACAGTTGGATAAAACATAATATGACAGGAAGACAAGACGCTCTAGGCTATTTTGTGCCTTTGAATTGAGCAGAAAATGCCATCATAGACTGTGGAATCCCTGCTCTGTTATAGAATAGGAACTTATGTCCCTTCGCCTCAGGATTTTGGTGCCTCTTAATATTATTTTTTTAAAGATTCTCTCCAGAACAGATAACATGATCAATAATTAACATATAATAGAATACACAGCCAATCTGGAAAAGCCACTTAACGAGGCAGGTTTCAGCCCTTGATACATTAGTGAAACATATATATGGGAGCTACTCCTCTCCAATGTATTGGGAAACACGATCTGATCAAGGGTTGCACACAGAATG
Source organism: Lissotriton helveticus (assembly GCF_964261635.1). Classification (NCBI taxonomy): domain Eukaryota; kingdom Metazoa; phylum Chordata; class Amphibia; order Caudata; family Salamandridae; genus Lissotriton; species Lissotriton helveticus. Next base: position 1,138,135,177 of record NC_136069.1, read on the forward strand.
GGGGGGCTTCATCATACCATAAAAACAAGCAATAATGTTACCAGAATCTGGGACCAAACAAACTGATTTATCATCTACATCAAGGTTTGTATAATTATCAGAGAATCCTCCTTCCATGCCCAAGCTACATATGTCCTCTCAGCTTCCCATGCAACAGAATTTAGGGGCTCATTATGATGGCAGGCAGACTTTAGTCCGCCTGCCATCATAACAGTGCTGGGACTGCCCTCCAGATGTGCAGCGGTCCCACCAGTCCAATTAAGATGCCCCCGCCATCCTGGCCTTTTGACATTGCGGATGGTGCTGCTGGCTGCAGCACCGTTCGCAATGCTAAAATGCCACGATGTGCATTTCCATGCACAACATGGCAGGCACCACGCGGTGCCTGTCACCTTGTGCATGGGAATGTAGGAGGGTACCATGGGTACCCCCAGTGCACCTACACCCTCCCCCCACACTGAGGGGGCCTGCAACGGGCCCCCAAACCCAATCCCTGCAAGCCTGCTGCCGCCATGAAAAGGCATCCCCCAGGCCACATCCTTATATGGCGGATGGTGCCTGCTAGGCACCGCCAGCATATTAATGGCCCTTTTCCGTCCACCAGGCAATCAGTGCAATTGCCACGGGCGGAAAAGCGGTGGATGGACTTTGCGTCCACCGCGATACCACCGCCATCCCAATCTGGCAGTGGTTGAAATGCTCAGGACCACCACCGCCAGCCTGCCGGTGGCGGTCCTTCCGCCATCATAATGAGCCCCTTAGTTTCATAACACTGCTGCATAGAGAACCATTTATTCTTCAAAATATATACTAACCTTTCCTTTGCTAATCTTAAAGGCAGAGCCACTACCTAATCCCTACTCCCAGTTGCCTCTCTGTGTATTTTTAAATCCAGACATTTCCTACCCTACCCCACTAAAATATTTCTTCCACTCTGGATGTAGCACCAAGCAATGACTTCCCTGACAGGTAGGCACTGCAGGCAGCTATCTTTACTCTCATACTTTAACTTGTGTTAAACAGTAAAAAGTGTTAAACTTTGAGGCAAAGATAAGATTTCAATTTCCACCCACCAAGTACAACACATTTGGTGACTGGTTTTCGTGCATTATCATTATTTGTCTGAAATTGACATTGCACACAATTCGTTTTTTTTTTATTCTGCAACAACTTTGATTCTGCATGTTCTTGAGAAAGTACACCACTTTAAACATACATTAATAATGTTTTTGGGATGTGATGTGATATAATGTGACATGGTAGGTATTGAGTTGTGGTAGCTGTTGTGGTATGTGATATGGTTGGTGTTATGTGTTTTGTTTTTTGTGCATTTTGTGTATTTTTTGTGTTATTTTATGTTTAAGGACATACTAGACACAGTGAAAAAACAGGTAAATGAAGAATGCTGTGTTTTTTACCTCCAATTGTTTCGTCCGTTGAGATGTAATTTCGAAATAACAGTATTATTTCAATCCAATATACATAGATTAATCCAGATGCTATGAATGCTGCCAGTAAGAGAGCAATTGTAATACACAATATGTAGGTAAGGACCACTCTGTCTGTTGGAAGAAAACAACAAAGAATATTTAATGTTGGTCAGCTTTGTTGATAAATATAGACTGCCCATTGTATTTGAGACATTTCAGATTTGGAAACAAACACACTTGAATAAGCCATAGTGATGGCATTCTTAAATCTTTACTTACTTCCCTGCATCAAGGGCTATCTACTAATTGCATTAATCGTTTCGTCATAGTCAGACCTAGTCGTGCTCTTTTTAATTGGTTTAAAACACATTTTTCCTGATTCAGACGAATTGCTCTTGAACAACCATTCTTCACATGCACAATATTAAAAAATACATTCTTATTGGGGAAGCTATATATTTATTGTACTCATTGAAAACACAATTTTTTTTAAGATGTACCTATGCTCTTTTTCACAAGTTTGACCACAGCAGACAAATTCCCCACTGAATTACGAGCAAAGCAAATAAATGTATTTTGTAGGTCATTTTCAGTAACTTTCTCCAATTTTGCCTTGTGATCATATTTAAATCCATCAAGTTGCCTTGCAAAAATCCTAAAAATAAAAAAAGATTAATCTTCATTTAAATTAGGTAATAAAGAGGTTCACATATTTCACCAAAAAAATCAATCACTATAGAATACATTTCAATGTTCATTTATAAGTCCATCAGCACATTAATTTCCACAAAGACAGAGGATCATGCAGGCGTAAAGTATGAGTAAGGTGTCCGGTTTTCAGTTAAAACCAATTGCAACCGATAAAACACCATCAAAGAGAGTATCTGTGTTTCAGCAGAAACTAGAAAACCACAGAAATGTTCCCCACTTTTACTGCATTGGTGTACTCTAGTGTCAAACAGTATAAAAGCAGTTTGTACGTCTCTAAGCATTTTTCTTTGATGGTTGCCCCCGCTATGCCTCTAAATATGCTCTTATGATCACTCCCAAGGTCACTGGACAATTATGAGCAACTTCTACCCCCATTTTAGGAACATGACTAAGATGATATGGTTTCAGCTCACTGTTCATTGAATGGTACTGTGTAGTGGTTAGCAGGTGTGCAGCTGAACTCTGAGCAGTGAAGTGTCTCTATCCAGGCCAAAAGCGGTACAAAAGGGGGTGGGGATGGATGGAGCATCTGAATCAATCAAACACTCACACCCAGTCAAAAGATCAGGGTTTAATCCATCGCCGTTCTTTAGCCCACTCTGCCACCCCAGTTCAGACATGGCTATATGCAAATCAGTCTGACCCTGTGCCTCATGGGAACAGTCCAGCCCGAACTGCCAAGCCATGTCTTCCCTGGACCGGAAACAAGCTTCCGAGGACCGGTTTCTGGCATTCCAGCCGTCTTCAGCCTGGCTTGCTTGAATCCAGTGGCAAAGTGAGCAAGAGACTCACGTCTGAGCATACCCTGCCACACTTATGGCGGCCAATGTATGACATTGTTCTACATTCTGTCCATCAACTGTGTTTTTTGCAATTTTCTATCCAGGCCAAGCAGCACCTTCATGATCCCATCCTCCTTCTTTGAGAGAGGGACAGAACTTTGCTTTCTGAAACCTTAGGTCTAAGGATTTTAATGACAAAGACCACTCTGCATATGGATGCCTTCAGCATCAATGTCCTACCATAAAACATTGTACCTGACACTCATGGTCTTAGAATTAGATTGTTATGGTATAATAAACATAACTATATGAGCTGCATCTTTATATTGAAATGTCAGGCGTTATTTCATTAACATTTTCCCTACCTGTGTGCCATGTAATGAGGTCCATGAATTGGTTGTGGTAAAACTGCACTGCTTTTTGTGAGCCTGGAACTCCAACATAGATACAACCTCAGGATCACTAAGGGGTCTATTAGGATGGCGGTTGGAAGATCAGCCCGACCACCAGGGTAGTAGAAAAAGACGGCCTGCAAGGACCGCGGCATAACCGCCTGTCCAATTAGCATGCTCTTCGGTCGAAATCTGACCGCGGAGGTACTATCGCAGGCATTAACATTGCAGCGGTTGCTGCTGCCTGCAGCACCGCCGCGATGTGTAAAGGAGCATGTCATACATGTCACTGCCCTGTGTGGCAGGCACTGCGCAGTGCCTGCCACCTGGTACAGGGACATGTAGGGGACATGGTACAGAGACATTTATGGTACCGCCCCAGTGCAAACATCACACCCCCAACACATTGGTGGCACACCATGGACCCCCTGAAAAATTCTCTGCATGCCTTTCCATGGCCGTCTCACCGCCGCGGAAAGGCTGGCTACCGCCGGCATCATAATCAAGCCGGTGGAGCCTGACCCGGCACCGGCACCATTGTAGCGGTCCAGTTCCACCCACTAGGCAGGCGTGTGGACTGGTACCGGTGGAAAATTAGCAGGCGGAAAATCTCACTGTTGCAGTCATCACTGACATGCTAATTGGACCAGCGGTTTTCCGGGTTGCGATCGCGGGCGAATGTACGCCGCCGAACTGGCGGTTGCCACTGCCGGCTCGGTGGCTGCCATCCGTCCACCATCCTAATAGACCCCTAAGTTTAACTTCCATTCCCACTGCCTCCATGTTAAAAAGAAGCTTGGTGATTATGGTGCTGAAACAAAACTTGACCCTTGGTACCCTTACCTGTACAAAACACTGAGAACAGTTTTATTATTTTTTCATTGAACAGCACAGCAACCAAAGCTGTTGTACTTCATGGTTGTGCAAGAGGAGAAAGCAGCACAGAGCCATATTTATAAAAAATGGTCTACTGCTACTTCCTACCCCTGCACTGGCACACAATCTTCCTAGCATGATGCACAACCTTTGCAACATGGTGGAAAGGTGTGTGTATGCAGTCTATCATAAGATTTGCAACTGAAAGCATATCCTTCTAGTACTATGCCTAGGCAAATTCTTAAACACTCCCTACATTGCGTGCATGCTGTACAGTGCAGCATACATGCAATGTGTAGAATCTAGGTGAAAAGTTAGTTTGGTGGGAAGGAGATTGCATGCAGGTGAGCACGCTAATATTGTTTGTGGGTAAAGGGTTGCGTTAACATTCGAGAAGAAGGGAAACGGCTAATTGGGGGCTCTATATGCAAATAGGGAAAGAAGAACATGTGAGGTTCGTATCACTTGGGAGAGGTTTCTTTAGGGTACTGCTGTTTGCGTGAAGTCACGTAATTTAGAGAGAAAACATGGAATATAGGGGCATATTACCAAGCAATAGCGATAATTATCGCTATTGCTTGGTTAGAGACAAAAAGTTACCGCTGCGCTGCGGCGATTTTTATCGCAGATAAACCTTGGTATTACCAAGGTTTATCGCAAATGCAATAAAAAACCGCCGCAATGCATGAATATCGCTGAAAAGTCAGCGATATTCATGCATTACCGAGCTAATGCTCTTAGCCATGTTATCCACCTCCCATTGGATAACATGGCTAAGAACTGCTCAGGGCAGGTGTTAGCTTTTGGAGATATTCGCGCTTAGCGCGAATATCTCCAAAAGTTGGTAATAGGAGATAGCGATGTAAGCGACTGTTTCCAGTCGCTAACATCTTGGCACGCCCACTTTGCATGTCATTAGTGATAAATATCACTGACATGCAAAGTGGGGCCCAAGATGGTCGCTATCTCCTACTAGCTGTCGCTAACTGGTGTTAGCGACAGCTAGGTAATAGGGAGATCATTTTATCTCTGCTTTCTTGGCTTTTAAAGCCAAAAAAGCGGAGATAAACCCCCTTGATAATATGCCCTTCAGGGTCTGTTTTAAAAGCAAGGTTAAAAACTGTTTATACATTGTTGACAGTTTGCCAGTATCATGGTCCGATTGCACAGTGTAACGTTGTTGTTTTTAAACTTCTTCTGAACCTGTGACGAAGGGCGATGAAAAGCCCGAAATGCATTGGGAAATACCACTGAGGTTGTTTGATGTATATGTCGTACTACAGCAAGAGGTCTGGAATGGCACATCTGCAGAATTAGAAACTTTTTGAATTCATGTTACGTCTCCTGTGTGACAGGTTAAATTAGGATTGAGCAGTATGGAATCATTGATCAACTAACAATAAAAATCATTGAACATGAAAAACGTACGATACCTTTGACTTTCTAAAGAATCAAGCTGAGCGTCTGATACTGGAGAGGGATGCCTCTCCAGCTATGTGAACGTGTTCCTACTATACCTGGTCATAGCAGAGGTGTTTGCTTAAGTAATTAATAGGTACACTGTTAGCTATGGGGCCTTTGGAGACAGCAAACTGTGCTGTTGCATGAAGAAGCAGATACGGTAGCAAAGAAACATCAATATGTGCAGGATTCCTTGGGTTATTTGCATGTGGATATTCAAGTTTATTTTACATTGTCTTTAGGGTTTTATTTTATTTGAAAACCAGGGCAGGGAATTCTAAGCAATGATTTATACCTTGCATGTGGGTAGGTCTTTGTGTTTTTCGAAGCAATGTGGACAATGTGTTCTTTCTACGCATTTATGATAGTTGTGCAAAGTATTTTGCGTTTGTAGTCTGTGCATTATACAGTGGCATAGTCCATTTTCTGTCCTGGGGAAAGAATGAGCACAGCTCAATATGTTTTCATTAAATGCAGCCGCAAGGCAAGATTTACTGAGGGGTTGCACTAAGGCAAAGTCACACATAGTGATGCAAAACAGTGCAAACTATTGCAAAGGTATTTACTTTCCAATATGGTAGAATTGTGCCATTCCCACAGTATAAATAGCACTTTGTGCTGTTTTACACCACTTCAGCCCTGCTTATGAGTGGGTCGTTGTTTTCCGACCCCTGCATAAACCACTGTTTGGACAAAGGTTGGAGTTAGAAGTTGAGTGATATTTAAAACATCTGGTAATTACCTAGGGTGATACATATCTCAGCCAGAAACCGGTCCCAGGATGCTTGTTTCCGGTCCAGGGAAGACATGGCTTGGCAGTTCGGGATGGACTGTTCCCATGAGGCACAGGGTCAGACAGATTTGCATATGGCCATGTCTGAACTGGGGTGGCAGAGTGAGCTAAAGAATGATGATGGATTAAACCCAGATCAGTTGACTGGGGGTGAGTGCTTGCAATGTTCAACACTCTGTCCATCATCCCCTTTGGTTTTGAGTTGTTAAATCTCAGCAGGTCTGCTGGGATTTAAAAGAGGAACAGTGTTCAGTATCTACAGTGGCATGCGGAATATCGTGCGGTAAGCATCAAAATCCATATTATTCCCAACAAAGCTAATATTTGTCAGTGCAACCTATTCATATGGATTGCAAATTATGAAATAGGCCTCAATCAAACGTCAGTGCACAATTTAAAAACTATTTTTGATACCTATCTCTTAGTACATATTGCCCAAAGTTATTTCCAGGCCTGGATATGATGCAGGCAATCCACAACTGCTAGGAAATCGAGAAATTGGCTGTAGGACTCTGTGCATCATCAGAACAACCAATAGAACACATGAAAAGCCATTAATGATTCTTTGAAGATAGCTTCATTGCTGTTATAGGGAAAGAAATTTGCAATGCAGTTATTTTCAATATGCAATAAGCTAATTTCAGAAACGGAAAAGAAGATTCTGTTTCTCTTTTAACTTCATGTTTGAAGGCTTACTACATGTATGCACTCTACGCTCATATTCTACTTAGAAATACTAAAAAGTGTTTGTTTTACTTTGATAATAATATCTAACAGTGAATATTGGTTACCTATTTTGAAAACAATTGGAAGGATGGGAATGACTCCTCTTTTATCTTCGCTTACTCCTTGATAATTGACTAGATGCTGTTAGTTTGAAAGCATTTAATTAAGTACATCTTTCAGTTTTCTTAGCTATGCAATACATCTTTGAAATTAACTTCACAATCAAGATAGTTGTCATAAAATTAAAATAAATATAGGTTTGAGGGCGAAAGAGAAGCTAACTCTGCAATCTGGGATGTAAAATTCGCAAACCTATTTGCGCAATGACATCTCAGTCCTTCACCCAGTCCTACATCATCATTCCCTTAGCATGAGTAGTCAAAAAGCACTATGCCGTCAAAGCTTTCAAGTGTACCTAATATATATATATTTTTCTAAATATTTTTTTATTATTGAGATTGTCAGCGCAGCATACATCAATGAAAAAGTAACATGGACAATGAAGACACTTAAGGTACAACATTTCTCAGCAGACAAAACAGTTATGCATATTCATCCCTTTGGTGACCTGCCGGTCTCTCTCTCCCCATCTCTTTTCATCAGCAATTGGATCTGCAGATTGGCCAAACCGTGATGGGCCCCTCTCTTGAATGGAGGGGGAAACACAAATGTTGCCTCTGTGTGTATTTCATTTGCCCCATACCTGATCTCACTTCTTGGGGAACCCTCTGTCCGTATAGATCGCCCATCAGCAAACACACACCAATCCAGGTCCTTCTCCCATCCTCAGGAGTTGGCAGCTAAGGGACACCACACCTATGGGCAATGTTTTGCTTGGCAATTATAAAGCCCAGGATAATCCAGATTTAATCCGTCTGGGTCATATCGGTGGCTTCCCACACATTGAGCAAACACAATTTGGGTGCCGGGGTCAGGGTTTCGCCACTAACCTCACACAGTCTTGCAGTTACAGTGTTCCAATATGTCTGGATGATCTGGCACTCCCAGATTGTGTGGTAAAAGGTGCCAGTCCCCCCACATCTCCTTCAACACTCTCCCTCTCTATTTCTACCCATCCTAACCAATGCTGTACATGTGAAGTATGTTTGGTGGAGGACCTTTAGTTGAATTAGCCGCAATTGTAATGATATGGCAAATTCTAGTGGGGAGGCTAGGGCGTCGTGCCAATCCTCCTCCTCCAGGTCGCCAAGATCCGCCTGCCAGTGCTCGCGCAGGCGCCTCATTGAATCAGGAGAAATATTGGTTATCTTCCAATAAGTGAGTGATATTATCTTACAGTTGATGTGTTCCATGAGTAACCTGTCTTCCAGAGTTGAGGCCACTGGCATGTCACCTTCTGTTGGGAGCAGCGCCTGCAAGGCATGACATATTTGTAAATATCTGAATGCTTCCCCTGCGGACAACTCGTATTCTTGTTGCAAGTCAGCAAATGCGAATATTTAGCTTCTTTTTACAAGCTCCCCTAGTTTTGAGAGGACAATAGTGTCCCATTCGTCAAACCCTTGATATCTGCCTAACCTGCCCAACATCTCGGCATGCCACAGGTGTGTACTCAACGTCACTTTGTTATACCATCCCACTTTTCTTGTAACGATGTGCCATTGAGCCACTGTAAGAGCTGGTGGGCCAGTGAGTTGCTGCTTATTTGGCTTCTTGTACTGTGCCTCTCTGAATCCCCCGCTACCCATCAGCCATTTATCCATGCAACAGGCGGGCCCCTGCTGTGCACCGTATATACATTTATTAATAATCGACAGGTGGGCCGCCCAATAGTAGACCTGAACATCTGGAAATGCAATCCGCCCATCATAACACCCCCTTACCAGTTTAAGGGCTGTGTTGCTGGGCAGTTTTCCATCGCAGAGTAATGTTCCAACTTCACCCTCTATTGCTTTAAAATATGCTTCAGGGACTCTGTACGGCGTATTTTGTAGGACATATAGGAAACAGGGTAGAGCCATCATCTTGTATAATGCTGCCCGCCCCAACAGGGATATCAGTAGCGCACGCCAGTGCCGGACATCACCTTTTAGATGAGTCAAGGGAGTGCAGAGGATTTGTTCATAGAAAAGTGCTGGACCAGCAGTCACGACTCTGCCTAAATATCAAAAGCCCTGCATTACAATGACTGCAACGTATTCTGTCAGTGGCACTGGGGCAGGCCCGTTAAGCAGATATATCACTGATTTAGACCAATTTATAGTGTAGCCTGAGTACCTCCCAAAATTGGAACAGATCTGAAGGACTCAGTTAATTGAGGAACGAGGGGATGACACAATCAGCTAAATGTTGTCCGTTCAAAATGAAATTCTGTCCTCCCATACGTTTGTCTACTTTAGCCGATGTGTCAAGGGATGCCCTCGTATCCAACATGCCAGGGGCCAAACAATCAGTGCGAATATTATTGGGGACCAGGGGGAACCCGGTCTAGTACCCGGGTGCAAAGGAAAGGTCTTTGATGTGTGTCCATTCACCACCACCTGTGCGAGTGGTTCTGATTATAAAAGATGGATCCACTCAATATAAGCTTTCTCCAAACCCATACGTTCCAGAACTGCAAACAAATAAGGCCATTCTACGGTATCAAAGCCATGTGGGCATCTAAGGACAGTATGGCTGCATCTTCCTGGATCGTATCCTTCCTGGTGAGCACCCCGTTCAGTCGTCACAGAATCAGTGCGGTGTTTCGGCCCGGCATGAAGACTGGGAGAAGGTGAGCTGCTAATATTTTGGCCAGGATTTAAACTTCTACATTAAGTAGGGATATGGGGCAGTATGAGGCAATATCCTCAGCCGGCCTTCCTTTCTCAAGTATCACTACAATGGAGGCCACATGCTGGTCTTCGGGCAATTTTCCTGTTTGTATACCTTCAAGATACATGTTGAACAGGTGGGGTGCCACTTCAGTGGTCATCATTTTGAGGACTTCTATTGGGAGGCCATTTGGCCCGTGGCCTTCCCAGCTTTTATGCTGAGTATAGCCGCCATTATTACTTTAGTCGTGAGGTCTGCGTCAAGTGCTATTTGGTCTTCAGAGGTTAGTGTTGGGAGACGTGTGTCGGCCAGCAGTACACTCGACTCGTCTATTGTAGCTGAGGCCACCGGAGAGTAGAGTTGTGCAAAATGGTCTGCAAAGCTCTCCGCTATGTCCTGTGGATCCCTCACCCAAACCCTCTCTCGTCTATGTATCACTGTAAACCAAAGTTCAGCCCTATCCCGCCTGTCTAACCATGCAAGTAAGTTACTCGCACAATCTGCCAGTTCATATATTCTATGAGGTACATATAGAAGTGGTCGGAGTCTAATATTTTCAGAGTAACAAATATCTCAAAAAATCACGATTATTTAAGAGGTAACTTCGCTTGTATATAGTCCATGAATGTCACTCAAAATAAAGACGGTTCAAACATCCAGTGCATATTTATTTCTTGCACTTCTTGAAAGGATTCAATAAATTGATCAAATTCAAACACAAAACATTAGAATTGAAAACATTGCAATTACTTCATTGGCAAAAGAGTTCAATTGAAGAAAGCACAATAGAATAAAGTGAATACATTCAAGTATATCAACGCGCTCACGGTGCACAGAAAGGAAAGTATTTAGAGGGGATGGGTGTGTTAGGGTAGAAGTGGGGACCGGGTAAAGGTGGTGTGACTACGTTATAATCACAGTGAGAGTCAAAATGTAGCCTCTACAGTCTATAAATAGATCAATGGGTTCCAAGGGGCTCTTAAGCACAAGATCCGTAATCATCCATAATTTAGTCCTATGCTTAGAGAGGTACAGAATGTTGGCTGTCAACGTTTCGACCCCTGAAGAGAAGGGTTGTTCATAACCTCAGGCTGGGGTCTTCATCAGGACACGTAGAAAAGCGGGAGCGCTTTGTGTAGGGCCTGGTGTGGGCCTTCAGATTGGGACCTTCCAGGGTTCCTATGTTGTTTATTGTGGCTGGGAGGTTAGCAATTTCCGATTAGGTATACTTCAAGTCTGTGGCCAGCTGGAGGGGCCGGTCCATGGAGAAATCCGTTATTTTCTATTCAATTGCAGGGAATATATTCTATGAAGCTGCACCCGGTGTTTTTCTCTGGCTGTCTCAGTTGTTAGTTCTCTATATTCCTGTCGCTTGACCTCTAATATATGATCAGCTGCCCTGTCCTGGCATGTATGGTTGATTGCACCCTTATTTGAATGTAAAGCTCCAATTCTTCTATTCATTTGCACTTTCCCTTCTTGTACCCCAACAGTAAGGGACAGAGCCTGGCCCTTTATCACCGCCTAATAGGCCTCCCGAATTGAAGTGGAATTTTAAGGCCCCCGGATTGATCAAGATTGTTCTACGATTGGGGAGGTACCAACCACATATCGGGCAAGAATGGGGGCGTGATCCAAAATGCCTCTAGCTATGTGCCTAATATCCTTAAAATAATGCGTGGATATAGCCAATTTGAGATCTGCTGAATAGAAAGTGTATTGTCATGTTTGCGGGTGTGCCTTGCGCCATACATCCGCTAGGCCCAAAGATGTCAGACATTCGGCTATAGGGTTTCTGGCCCTCAAATTATTCTTTTGCGGGTATCTATCTAGCTGATCACTCAGTGTCATGTTAAGGTCCCCACGATCACTAGTTCACCCTCCGGCAGGTCTAATATCATCTTGCTCATAGCTGGTAAAGCCATGTTATGCAGTGCCGGAGGTATACTGACATGATATTTATGCGTCTACCCTCCCAGGTGCCAGACATGGCTGCGTAGCAGCCATATTTGTCAGTGCATGAGTGTGTCACCATAAATGAAAAGCTTTTCCGCATCAGTAACCCCCACCCCTCTGGACCCAGTGGTAAAGCTCGAGTGCACTACTAATTTGCATCCCCATCTGTCAAGTGCCTTGTACGTGTTTCCAAATAGATGGGTTTCCTGCAACAGGATGACATCTAGTGCCTACCTCTTGATATATCGGAGTACCACCCCCCCTTTCAGCTTGTCACTCAACCCATTGACATTCCAAGATAGCAGATTAAATGCTGTCTTGGTTCTTCACATGACAGGGGTGTCAACCAACGCTAACGCTGTTTGGATCAGAGGCTTTGGGGCGATATTGTCAGAGATAGTCCCATCTGGTTGTTGTGACATGACTGTGTTTGTAGTGGTTGATGTGATTATGAACTGTATTATCATTGGTCCCCACAGGAAAAGTCATATGCAAATAAAACGTGTACTGCAAACTAGTATCTGCTCTGAGTATGTAACAAAAACTAAGAAAATTCTCAGTAACTTGTAAATTCCCCCCACCACCCTGCCTCCCTGCAAGACGGATTTCAAACTACCCGCCACTGCAACATTACAGAGTTCCTGTTGCTCTCCCTTCCCTGGTTTGGGGGAGATGTGGAGCCTTTGTTTTGCTCTCCCCGCCCCATTGTCAATGATTAACATATCGCCTGATGTCTGCGTGGATGGTTTCATTGTGTGTATGATTAGTCATATATCCTGCCGGGCCACCATGCCATTTGCTCACGGCTTAGCATAGTCCTGCAACTTCAGCTTGGCCCGGTCTGTATTTGTCAGGCCATTCAGTCATTCTGTGTGATTGTAGAAAGTACAGAACTGCCCAATGGAGGGCTATCCAAGTACTGCAATCAGGGGTGTGGCAGACTGTGTATCCAGCCCTAGGTCATTATAAGCGGGATCCTCTGCTTCCTGACCAGACGCAGTCCATTTCTCATCTCTCCCCATTTGTCTCCTGCATCTTTCAGAATTGTCCGGGCCTCCTACTTGTCACCACCCGTCCAGCCACTCCCAGGCTTCCTCCGTGAAAAACCACGTTTTACCCTCCACCTCTACCCTGAGTTTTGTGGAAAACAACATTGCATATATTTTTGCACTTCATCTCTGAGGGCTTTTTTGACTTCTAGAAAGCTCCATCGCTGCCTCTGCACATTCATAGAGAAGTCTGGGAAAAATGTGACAGTGTTATTTTCAAATTTGAGAGGAGGGGCACAGCGCTCAGTCTGTAAAATCACATCTTGATCTCGGAAGTGAAAGACACGTGCTAGCATTGGCCTGGGTGGCCGCCCGAGTCTAGGTCACCCCCCGGTACTCTATGTGACCTTTCAATGGAAAAGTACTGGGAGAGGTTCTTAGCTTATAAATGCTATGCGATTAGCTCCACAACAAATAAATCAGCCACTGGCCCGCTACTTTTTAAGGAACCCCCAAAATTATAACATTGTTCCTCCTGGCCCTACCTTCATAGTCATCCAGTTGTCTGCCAGGGTCTTGCTGCTGGTTTGCAGCACACAAACTTGTTGTGGGAGGGCCTTAGTGTTGGTGACCAGGCCCTTAGTTAAGTCCTCCACCTCTGTTACTCGTCCATCCATTTTTCTAAGATCAGCACGGATGAGGGAGACTTCCGTGAACACTATATCTATATGGGACTCAAGTGACATACGCACAGCATTAACTGCTTCTAGTATGTCACGTAATGTGCGGGAGCTCTGTTCTACCTGCAACTGCTGCAATTCCTGCACTGTGTCAGATTGAGCATTTGCCCCCTCTTGATTCTTGTGCCAGGAAAATTTGTCAACATTGGGCTGGTGTCAATCATGGCCTCCTTTGCTCCCCGACATGGTGGGCGTCGGTGGCGGTGGCGGTGCTGAATTACACAACTATCTGAAGGGAGGGGCCCAGGGGTCTCACTGATGCCTGCCCAGGACTGCAGCCCACCGGCCTGCTGGTTTACCATTTCCGGCTCCCCCCCAAGTCTTAACCAGTACTTTGCAGCAGTCCCTTTAAGGCCAACTCTGGGTCTCCACGATAAGCCAGTGATGAGTGTATTTTATTGCTGGAGTTAATGCATGGTGACTATCACTCACTGGTTATTTAGGGAAACTCTCTTGTTGGCCCCCTCCACCTATGTTCAGCACGGCCACATGGAGTCAGTACCAGGTCAGGACATAGGGAGAGCTGCCACCATTAACTCCCGCACCGTCATCTCCAAGAGGCACGGGTAATTCCTTTCACCTTCCTGCCTGATGCCTCTTATTATTCCCCAGGCTTACACGGCAGTGCTACCGGGTGGATTCCGGCCTCGAGATCTCTGCAGCAAACACAGGTCAGTGGGAATTAGGTACATCCTGTCAGCCACATTTCAATCCCACTTCAAGCAGATAAAGATGTAAAAGGGCATGCATACATACCTCTATTGGCCACTTTGACCTGAACAAATTGAATTCTGTGGAGGGGTAAGAACTGTATCCACCTAACCCCATGAATTGAACACAAGAAGTAGTGGTGGAATTAGCTGAGGTACCAGGAATACATCATCCATTGATATGGCCTGTGTTTGAAAACAGGAAGGACCATTGCAACTCAGCCACATGCCTTAGAAGGAGACAATGCCGAGGGCACTCAGCCTCCTGGAATTCACATTGCAGTATTGAGGTTTTCAGAATCATCCAGCTTCTAGGAGGTGAACTTTGTATGAACACTGTCAACCAGAAGAGGCAAAACTTGTAACATTACTTGTACTTGCAGCAAATACACATTTATTACACCTTACACTTTGTAGGTAACACAATGTAAATTGAGGCATATGGCACTGACTAGATGAGACTATGTCTGACAATACAGCTATGCCTCAAAAAGCACCAGGTGCCATTAGAACAAAAACAAAGGTCCCCAGAAATACAACCACTATCCTTTTGATGGCAGTTGACATTCATATCATGACTTATGGGTTCTAATACATTCCCCCTAGAGCTATGTTTACTGCTGTCCTAGAAAATAACACACAGGAGATGTGGATTAGAAGTTGAACTGCATCGTAGACTCAGACACTAAAGCAGACACATAGTAAAAATAGCAGTTAAATCTCTTTCCTTTGCAATCAGTACTTCCAACACTTGTGACAAAAGGCAGATCTTCATCCTCACCATCACTACCTAGGCAGATCACCCCACCTATTACCATTCTGAAGGTTGGACAGAACATGCCAAATCAACCCATGAACCTTTCAAGATCCAGTACCACCTAAAGAAGAATTTCAAGGAGGAGTACAAATTTCAACAAAGCAACCAGATGAATCCAGGGGTGAGGAAGTCCCTCTGTCATACAGTGAGTAAGCTTACTGCATCCAGCCAGATATTCAGCTGTTAGAGTGAGGGAGGAAATGATGGCATTGTAAAATGTGTGATAATGCCCTCTAAACCCCGAGAATGTCAAGAGGGTCCATTAACCCAAATGTGCTAAGGACAGCACCACTCACCCCAGTTGCTGCAACAATGCCCCTATTAAATTGTTGATGAAAAAAGGAGTTGTACTGCCCACAAAATGCAGATAACTTACCTCCAAATAAAGTTGAACAACAGTCACAAAAATGGAGAATGACTTGCTCTTTGCAATTAAAAGATGTGTTAGGGAGGTCAGGATTTTGATGCTAAGGATTGTTTAAGGATGTGTTGGAGGATACTGTGGCAGTTGTAGTGTTGCCAATGATTGATTATGGGTAACTAAGAGTAAAATGTTAGGAAGGAATAGGTTTATGCTGCAGTTGACTGGTCAGTGGTATTTGGCAGTAGGATTTCTCTTTGAAAATGCATACATGCTTTAGAAATACTTTTCCTATTTCTATTGATATCCTTAGCATGGTGTGGAACTTACAAGTCACAAATAATTATTTTTTAATAGCAGTCCGATCTACATCATCCTGAGATGGGGGTCTATCCCATGTCCACATTTTCATAATTGTACATAAAGGCATCATCCTTAAAATACCCATGAAAGTCATCGGTTGCTGGATGAACAACATGTAATGTGGTACTGCTCCATTAATACTGTAGGGTGCAGTGTGCATGTGCTGCGACCAAGGTGTCCACATGTTGCATATTGGAGGTATGCCATGTTTGCTGTGTTACAGAATACATATGAAAATCTCATACATATGTTTTACAGTGGTCAATTAGTGGGCATAGCGTGTTATTTATGGAAAAGAATGATGCATATCATACAGTTGGGTGAGGGAATACAAATGCACTCAGAGAAAGAGTGGACACTCTGAAGGAAACAATGGGTTGCCAAGCTGCTGCACAATAAAGAATGAGAAAAGTCCTTTACTACATTCTGAGATATTTAGGAAGCAGAGTGGAATGGATTGAAGTGAGTGTGCCCGACACTTACTTGCCAAAATCTGCAGGTTGTAGAGTCTCCATTGTATGAGGAATCAAGCAGTTCCTTAGGATCATGGCATTATGAGTGGACTCATGGGGCATGATTTAGAGTCTGGTAAAGAGGATACCCCATAACAAAGGTGACAGACTACCCTTTCATCAAACCTGCAGTCCAACCGATTCGTTTAGAGATGAGCAAGCTGTAAGTTTTCAGTTGACAAAGCCTTGGTTATCTTTGTTTATTGAAAAGTTCCTTTGATGGCCTGATGGAGTAAGAGCTGTTGGAGGAAGGGCATTACACCATCCACCCTGATTAGGGTGGAAGGTGCAATCTGTTTTTTTTTGTTCATCATTGCCAAGAAAAATCTGCAGGTGAAAGACAGAAACAAAATAGTGACCCACGTACCCTGGAAGAAAACTTTCAGGCTGTGGAGTCATACATTTTTTGTTTTGCAAAGCAGTTTGTTTCAGAAATACAAAAAATTTCAAACATTTAGTGAATGGCCTTAAAAACTGTTGGAGGCCACCCCCCCAAACCATTTGTACATTGTTAGGAACCACTGTGAGAGAGGTTCCCTTCAATGTACAAAGATAGCCCATGCACCGGTGGTCATTTCTAAATTTGATTGACAGTCATCCAACAGGATTGCAATGGTAATTTCCTCCACCATCCATCACACAGACAATTAGCCCATTGGTATCTGGCACAGTAAATTTGCGATACAGACGTCAGTGTTACATGAAATCTTCATGTTCGGTGTGCCACATCTTATGGTTCTGGTGCACTTGTTCCTTTACTATTGGAAGTATATGTGGAAGGTGGTTCAGACAATGACGTTTCCAGCATAACTATATTCTGTGATTAGAGGAGTATTGATGTCTAAAATCAATGGGACAGGATAACGATCGTTGTATTACTCCATTTGACTAAAATGCTGTAGGGTCAGCAATTTCCCCAAGGGAGGCATTGCATTCACAATGCAAGTCTTCCTCAATGGCTCCCTTGGAAGAACTGACAGGACTTATAATACCCATATCGAGACACCTGTGAGCCTTTCATGATGTTGAGATTTCTATCTGCGGCAGGACAGTGCTATTCTTTATAATTTTAAGGAGTTTTACAGGGGTGCTCATAACCCTCTACTTATCAAAAGGGTATTTTACAATGTTCATTCTGCTCTTTCCTCACCTGCAGCAAGGCATGCTTAAGTAGGCTGAGGATCTGATATGAAGCAATGAAGTATCTAGTATGCTGTACGCTGCCGATTGGTTGTTAGGATTGCTTTTAAGGTACTATGCCCTAATAGGTGACAGATACTATTTATTGTGCTTGACAGGGTTTTGGATGATAGAATAGCATCCCTTAATTTGGTGCATGGGAGGTAGGCTTTTGATCAGCAGATATGGGGTGGCACAGTATTAGTACCACAACATATATAAAGCTAATATTTGGCAATTTTCATTTCTGGCATTTGTGGTTTGAATGTGTTGGCAATTCCCTATTATATTATATTTGGGTGCCTCTTCTACTTTCTGATTATTGTGATAATGCCATGCACATTTAACTTGTCATACAGTGGTTTCTTTGACGTGTAGCATAAGTAGTTTCTCCTGCGGCTTTTCACCATCAATTTTAGGGTTTGCAAATTTAGCTTCAGTATAAACATCAATAGAGGTCAAATTTGCAGCACAAAAAAAACCCAAGGGAGAAGTCCAAATGAGGAGGTACTCTAACATAGGTTTTTGTTGTTGATTTTCTCTTTGAAATACCCTTGAAAATGCCATAATATCGTAAATAATGTTATGTTTTTGATTGGTTCACTGATACCACATCGACTCTGATAACATCGAACTATAAAATACAATATTGTAAACAAAAATATTGATGCACAATACACAAAATAGAAATGACATTAACATTGATAAATAAATATTGTCTAAATAAATCTCGATTACAAAAATATTGACGACAAAAATATAGAACACAAAAATATCAACAACACAATCATCGATAAAATAGATATAAACTATATTGAAAATAACATTTAAACACAATAATACTATTTATAATAATAATTTAAAAACATAGCAAATTTTTTAAAGAAACAATAAAAAAATACAATTTTACCACATTCATTAAAACAAATACTTTAGAAATTACAAAAACAAATACATTTACAAACAATACAACATAAAAATATATCGCAAATAACAAAAATAAAAAAATATATATATATAATATATGAAAATATTTAACACATTTATCTACATATAAAATTAAATAACACTAAACAAAGTAAAAACAAACAATAAATTAACATAATAATTATTAAACATATTAAATTGTAACAGCTAAAAAATTCGAAAAAGCTATCTCGACCATTAAATTTAAAACACATAAACACAAACCAATAGAAAACTCTAACTAATTAAACAAACACTATAAAAAACAATCAAATAATTAACATAAAATTTACCTTATGACGGACAACCTTTGAGGAAGAGTGAACCTTTGAGAGAGAAAAGGAAAGACTACTACACCAAAAACCATTCCAAACATCCCGAAATAAAGGTAAGCACAAATCTTTCTAACTATATAAATGAAATAAGCTTTTGAAAATATTATAACATGTTTACCTTTATATATAACAGATTCAACTTCAATAAAATAGCACCTAGAAAGTTCAACACAAAGATTTACGTACAAAACAACAATACAATATAACGAAGAGTAAGTATATGACTAAACCAATAAATACGGTAAATTATTTAAAAGTAACAAATGTAACAAAATACCCAAACATAGCTAACAGATATTTTTCTTTTAAACAGCTCTACAAAATTCAACAAAAGCACAACATCTACCAAGGACGCTCAATCAACTAAAAAAAGTAAGTATATTTATTTAATCACCAATAAATAAAAATAAACACTAAATAATAGAAATAATCAAATTAACTAAAATTCAAACATATTCTTTTATGTTTCACAGATTATGCTTCACAATAACTCCCCCTAAAACCCCCAAACAAACATTACGGTCGAAAACAAATACAAAATCCAAATAAGAGAAAAATATAATACAAAGTAAGTATATAAATTAACCAGCAAATAAACCTAACTGTATAAAAAATATAAATGTAATATTAAACAAATTATTACTAACAAAGACTTTTCTCTTAACAGCTTCTACAAACTTCAACAAAAAGCAACATCAGCGAAAGTTACTTCACCAACTACATTCAGTAAGTATATATTTTTTGCAATTAAATAGACTAAAAAACCAAAATAAACAAATATACTAATATTTTAACCTTTTATTTTATATTTCACAGATTGAACCTCACTAAAAATCCACCTAAAAAAGTCAAAACAAGGATTTACTTTGAAAACAAAGACACAAGCAGCACTACAGAAAAGTAAGTATATAAATTAACCAACAAATACAACAAACTAATTTAAAAAAAATTAAATGAATTAAAAGCAAATATAACTAGCAAATATGTTTCTCTTGCCAGCTTCTACAAACTTCAACCTAAAACTAAATTATCGAAATAAACATCATCAACGAAAAATAGTAAGTATTTCTTTTCCTCAACTAAATAAAAATAGAAACAAAATAATTAAAATACCACAATTAAATGTAACAATTTAAAAAAATAACATTTTGCTTTTAAACGAACAGAAAAAGAACCTGTGGTTAAACATCAACAATAAAAAAAAATCAAGAAAATCAAATCAAAATACATGTAAGTATATTTTCAAATATATTAATTATACAAAATATTTACTATTCATAATCTCACAATTAATAAATATGGATATACATATATTCACAGATACACCAAAAAATGGCAGACGGAGCAACATTCATTACTTCTCAAAAGGGAAACCGACTTCTGTGCTACATGGGCTACACTTACACACAAAAGAAAATAACTGGAAAGAAAACACATTGGAAATGCAGTAAATTTCGGAGGCAAGATGGCGTCTGAGTATTGTCTCACTCGAGACGCTCCTCCGGTCAGACCCCCAAACACCAAAAAATTACCAGATACTGTGCTAGAATGCCACCGGTGGGTTACCTGAGAATAGAGATAGCCGTGGCACACCTATACGATCCTTGTCTGTGTGGAGCATCTGGGACAAATGGTGCGAGCGGTGCGAGGTAGCTCCCGACATCCGTGCTGCTCACTCGGGCATCTGCTGCGTCCTTAGGCCTGGGGCAGATTGTCACGGAACAGCTGCTCCGAGCGTTCTCTGCGCTCATGGTGAGCCTGCAGAGCAAATACATGCCGAGCCAACATCAGCTGTCAGGAATAGACCTTGTCGCACTGAGCAGCTAGGGCCGCCAGCAGAGGAAGAAACTGTATGTCAAATCTCTAATAATCGTTAGACATTACATTTCACTATCAGGCATGTCAGGACTTTGTGGGAAATCCACTAAGACATGCAGCTCTCAACCATATATGGCCATAACAGCTGCAGCTAATCAGCCCCCCTCACTGACGGAGCAGCCTTTGGAAAACCAGGGTGAAAAGACTGAGGGGCGCCGCGGTAAGGCGGAGGAAAAAGTGGAAAAGGTGGACAAAACTGAGACAATATAAAAACCTCCACAGAAAATCCCGTAGGATTTAGCAGACTGTCAGCCACTAATTACTAATATCTTTGGTCCAGTAGGGGCAGGCTCACAAATGGCTGTGGAACAGGGTAAGGGGAGTGAGGAGCAAACCGCTGTTGGCACCACATCTACCCCAGTGGTGGGACCCAGACCAAACCGCCAGTCAAACTCTGTCATAGAACATGCTCTAGCTGTGGAAGATCATATTCATATAAGCCCATCCAAGTTCCCAAGAATGATAAGCAAATACTTAAAGACAGTCAGGAAATAACTCAAAATTTGACCCCCTCAGGGGTACGAATGCTGGAAATTAAGCAGTAAACACCCTGCTATTTCGGGCTAGATCTCCTGACACGCATGAGAAGTTTTGTTCTTTAACTGATGAATCTGAGATATCAGATGCAAGCATATCAGCCTCCAGTGAAGAAGAAGGGGCCAACTGGAACAGCATTTCGAGGTCGGAATTCCCCTCAACGGCTAAAAAGAAATCGCTAACAAAGAAAGGAAGAAGGAAAAACCTGCGTGAGACCTCTGACTGCGGCTGCACCGGGGGTCTGAAATAGGACTATTTGACCTCACAACTAACGACTCTCACAGACTAAACAATTAGAAAAGGGGGAAATCTTAGGATGACAAGCAACAGAAAGACCTCAGGGAAGCAAGTAGTGGTCAATGGGAATATGTTGATAAGTGACTTCACTTTACATTAACTCTCTAGACACTTTACATTAACTCTCTAGAGAAAGTCCTGGCAACTGTTACAACAGATATTCCGCGTGTGGGAGTAAAGTTTACTCCAGTACTCCTATACGCGGACGATACAGTACTTTTGGCAAGAACACCTAATGCCCTACAAAAATTGCTAGATTCATTTGGAGAGTTCATGGATAAATTAGACTTGGTGGTTAACACGGATAAATCCCATGTTATGTCTCTAGGGAAAAGCAGAAAGCAATTTAAAATAGTGTTGTGTAGTGCCAATATAATAACTAAGGTGAGAGTCTTCACTTACGTAGGAGTGGTATTTGATGATGTAGGTTCCTGGGTCCCCCAAATATCAAATAAAATAGCTGCCATAAAGAGATCATCATTTGCTATTCTTGGTTTTGCTAAGAGACTGGGTGGCAAACCAGGGGAAGCAATATTGTCTATTTATAAAGCGAAAACCTGTGGCCATAGCTAGGTACGGGGCTGCAATATGGGGCTATAAGGATATAACTCGTATACAGAGGGAGGAAGATACATTTCTACGAGCACTGCTGGGCCTCCCTCAATCAACTCCCAGTTTTGCTGTACATCGAGAGTTAGGGCTGGGTTATATCTCAGATCACCTGAATATGGCCCCTATTCTGCAATGGATAAAAATATGGATAAGCCCTGTCCTGACCCTTAACCAAAAGATTATTAAGGACTGCATGGCATTAGATAAAGCAGCTGAAATAAAATGGTTGTCATATATCAAAGTTTCATCTAACTATTTGGGGCGCCCGGAAATATTCTCAAACCCAGAAACCCTAGTTAAAGCTGACATTAACTGGGTAAAAACCAACTTTATAAAAGTAAGGGAAATGGACCGTGAGGCCAAGGAACTTTGTAAACCGACAGTAAGGGCTCACTACTTACTGATTTTAACAATGTCTATTCAACCATACCTGACTATTGTAACTAAACCTTATCATAGATGGCTTTTAACTAAATTCCGATTTAACCAACTGCATGTGTTATTGGGGAACTATAGGGAGTGGAGTAAACCGGAGGATGCCGCCCCCTGCAATTGTGATCATTGCTCATACCAGGACACTATGCATTTTGTGTTTTTTTGTCCATTTTATTCAGAAGGAAGGAAAAGGTTTATCACACCTCTGTTGAAATATAGGGGTTTTATGCAAGCTAAACATGCCTTAATTTACTTACAGATGATGGAATCCTCGGTTGTCATGTTTGGGGTAGCAAATTTTATTATAACATCTATCCGTAACAAAAAAATTAGACACTTAGAGGAAACAAATTGTGAGTGCGAGTAAAAGTAACTTATAATGTCGGTAGAGACCGTAAAGATTTAACCGATTAGACATTTGAATAAGTATTACTATTGATTTTACTTACAGACCTTGAGCATATTTGGTAAGATATTCTGGAAATCTGTGCACCTGATGAACCTTAAGACTAGTGTATATGAATTGTATTATATGTAAATATGACTATTTTATCTTATAAATGTCATTATAAAAATGTAATTGAATAGTATGCTTTTATGATTTTAAATAATCGAATAAAGTGGTTTTTGAATTGAATTGAATTGACTTCAGAGTGGCCAAGAATGCAACTTATCTAGGGATTAATATTTCAGCAAACATGGATGACATTGTCAAAGATAATGTAGATCCTTTATTAGTCAAAATCAAACAGGAATTGCCGAGACTACATAATATTCATGTATCTATCATTGGGAGATGTAATATCATCAAAATGTTAGCCTTTCCCTAGATTTTGTATTTTCTACAGGCAATCCCATTAGAATTTTCAATAGATTGCCTGAAGAAAACAGAAGACCTATTATCACGATTTATCTGGGCATACGCCAAACCAAGAAGGGCTTACAAATTCCTCACAATACCAGGGAAAGAGGGGGATGGGCCTTACCTAATCTTAGACATTACTATTGGGCCAACACACTATTGCATAACCTAGTACTAGTGCAAGTGAAACCGGGTAGAAGATGTCCTGAAGAGGTCCCGACCCCCCTCGTACTTAAAATAGGGGAAGAAGGTTGGGGATTTCTGTGGCGTTACTTAAACGATAATCATTACAAAAAAAAATCATTTTAAGACATTACTAGGGGGATTCAAAGTTTGGAAAACAGTTTGAAGAGTGATTGCAATTGGTAGGCTCAATTTTTATACACCACTAATAAGTAATCCAAATACTACCGGAATTTTTTAAAGATAATATGATTAAAAGATGGGGTGAAGTGGGACTGACAAAACTTGGGTCCTTTTTTTTTTTAGATGGTCTTGTGAAAATCTTAGAGAGTTGTTTGAGATAGGCTGGAGAGGTTTCTTTAAATATCTTCAAGTAAGGGATTTTATATTTAAGAAAGGAGGCGGAACAATAGGATTTTCCTGACATTTTACAGTCGAGAAATTGGAGAACAGGGACCTGCCAGTACGAGTTATCTATAATCTTTTTAACTCACTGGGGAAAGATGATTTGGAACAGCGGTCGTGAAAATGGAAAGAGAAAATTGGTGTATCACAAGATACCTTTTACAATCATTTAAAATGGCACAAAGTATCCTAATTCCGGCCTGCCTACATATTAAAAGGCCTGTTTCTCACTATATTATACCCCAAATAAGATAGCTAAATGGGGGAGTGGCAAAGGGACATTCTGTCCCCGGTGTACACTATTTCAGGCAGATCTGGATCACATTTGTGCTTCCTGCAATAGGCTTATTAAGCTCAAACAAGAGATGACCAAATTCTTTAAGGAAGCCCTAGGAAGAGAATGTTCCCTTTCTCCATCCCTGATTGTGCTAGGGGTGGAGGAAAATAAACTGGGGAAAGTTGGACAAGATTTGGTGTTTATTCATATGGCGGTTCTCCGGTTCTGTATAGCATCTGCTTGGCTGGGCTTCATTTTCCCAGGATTCCAGCAGTGGCTTTCCCACCTGCTGGCAATGTATCATTTAGAAAAGGCTGTTTATGCAAAGAGAGGGATACGCGCACAAATAAAAAGTTCAAAAATGTTGGCGCCACTGACAAAATGGGTAGAAGAATATAGGTTATCGATAAGGAGGACGGTAAGATGGTGACATTATGGCATATTGTACTTTATTTGCCCAGAAGTGAAGGAAGCTATATGAATGATATGAGTTATGTGAATTTCTGGTCTTTTTGGGTTCTTCAAAATGGTTAAACCTGGCCCAGAAATGAGCAACCTAGAAAATATGTAGGACTGTTTAGAATATATAGCAAATAGAGTATGTGGCTCTTACCAGCTCCCAGGGGTGAGTGGGTGCTGGGTGGGAAAATGAAAAATGCACAATTGGCTTGATGATCAATTCCAAATGTATTTTATATTTACAGTATAGTGCAAATAAAAAACTTTTATTTAAAAAACTAACATGAGCCTAACCTGCACACAGCAGAGATTATGGGCCCGATTCACAGAACTAACTTAAGACAAAATCCTAAACTTACTACCATTTTGGTATTCACAGAAGGCACTCACTCATTTTGGTATTCACAGAATGCACTTACTCATTTCGGTATTCACAGAAGTTAGGAGTCCTAACTTTAGGACTCTTAAATGCCTTCTGTGAATACCGAAAGTCTTAAAATTGGGTTTTTTCTCAGTTAAGTAGTAGTAAAGTTAGGATTCCTTACTTTAGAACTCCTAAATGCCTGCTGTGAATACCGAAAGTCTTAAAATTAGGATTTTTCTCAATTTAGTAGTAGTAAAGTCAGGACTCCTAACTTTCGGACTCCTAAATGCCTTCTGTGAATACCAAAAGTCTTAAAATTTGGATTTTTCTCAACTTTACTACTACTAAACTGAGAAAAATCCTTATTTAAATACTTTCGGTATTCACAGAAGGCATTTAGGAGTCCGAAACTTAGGAGTCCTAACTTTACTACTACTAAATTGAGAAAAATCCTAATTTTAAGACTTTCGGTATTCACAGCAGGCATTTAGGAGTTTTAAAGTAAGGAGTCATAACTTTACTACTACTAAACGGAAAAAAAAAACAATTTTAAGACTTTCGGTATTCACAGAAGGCATTTAGGAGTCCAAAAGTTAGGAGTCCTAACTTTACTACTACTAAATTGAGAAAAATCCTAATTTTAAGACTTTCATTATTCACAGCAGGCATTTAGGAGTTTTAAAGTAAGGAGTCCTAACTTTACTACTACTAAACTGAGAAAAAACCCAATTTTAAGACTTTCGGTATTCACAGAAGGCATTTAGGAGTCCTAAAGTTAGGAGTCTTAACTTTACTACTACTAAATTGAGAAAATCCTAACTTTAAGACTTTCGGTATTCACAAAAGGCATTTAAGAGTCCTAAAGTTAGGACTCCTAACTTCTGTGAATACCGAAATGAGTAAGTGCATTCTGTGAATACCAAAATGAGTAAGTGCCTTCGGTGAATACCAAAATGGTAGTAAGTTTAGGATTTTGTCTTAAGTTAGTTCTGTGAATCGGGCCCTATGTGTGCATGGAAATGTTGGTAGTGACACTAGAATGATAAAAGGTACAAGAGGTAGAGGAAAGACAGTGGTAATGGAGGAATGGGGGTACGAAATGGATGATGCTATATTTTAGGCATAAGAATCAAAAGACATAACCCAGTAAGTTCTCAACTAATTTTCTACAACATGACTGGAATATAAAGACACAATACTCTGGTGATTTTCAGTCGTCTTAAAAAATGAAAAAAAAAGGAAATGCAGTAAATATTACTCTAAGTCTTGCTATGGGAGAGCCACTACAGTAGAAATCAATGTAGTAAATGTCAAAAAACACAACCATCCCCCTAAAGTAACTAAAATCGAGGTTAGAGATGCTCTCAAGACAATCAGAGAATCAAGTACAAGCTCTCAACAGACAAGTACCAACATTTTTGAAAACCTGTTAAATAGGGTACCTGAACATGTCACAGGACAACTAAAATCTATCCCCACTCTAAAGACGTTAATTGCCCGAACTAAAAGAGCTACATTTCAAACACCACAGTGGGTGCTCCGACAGGTGGTTGAAAAAGGACCGCCTGTCGTCTTTTCGACCGCCATGCTTGACAAACCCTTCCCCCGCCACCATAATATGGTGGGTGGAAAAGCACATTGCGATGGCAGAGGGCCCGCCACCGACAGGCTGTCGGTGGCGGGCCTTCCGCCATCATAAATAGGCCCTAACATACATCTCCTTTCTTATTTAAATGTTCATACAAACTATAAAAATGTAATAAAAAATTACTATTCCTAACTCCCAAACCAACTAAACTCAGGGAAAGTGCTGGATAATAAAACAAATAAATTACTATTCTAACTGCAAAACTAACTAAACTCAGAGAAAGTGCTGGATACTAAAACATAATAAATTACTATTGCAACTCCAAAACCAACTCGGGGAAAATGCTGGATAATAAACCAAATTAAGGGGCTAATTACAATGGCAGAGAGACTGCCACTGCTGTGCCAGCGGTGGCGGTCCCTCCGCCATTTGGCTCCCCTTTCCCTGCCACATTAGGATGGCAAGGGGGATCGTGCTTCAAGTGATTTTATCAAAAATAAGTACATTAAAAAAATGTTTTCAATTGTTTAAATTACTTCCCAAACTTATCCTCTATGAACAAAACATCCCAATCCTAAAACTGTACAAACATTTTAAAATTAATAAATTATTAATCCAAAAATGTTAAATCACTCCTCACCCTTTTCCCCTATAAACCTAACATTCCGCTACTAAATGTTTACAAAATGTAAAAAATATTTTAAGATTTTCAATGCTTTTTTAAAATTACTCCCCTATAAACCCAATATCCAGCTCCTAAAACTTAATAAAAAAATAAATACAAACATTTTAACATCATTTTTTTAATGTAAATATGTAAAAAAAATACCAACAGTAAACCAGAACAAAACATTTGATATGGTTTACAACTGTATCTTTAATATCAAAATTTGCAAAATTGATATTTCTGCATTACATTAAAATAGATATTTTTAACAACTAATTTTTACGATGATATGCTATTACTGCATCCTTTTTGATCACTCGAATAGCTAAAAATCTTCTGAAGGTCAAACTAAAATGAAATCATGAAAGTCATCTTTTCATATATCTTAGTGAACTAGAGTCAGGTCATATATATTATTTATTGAATGGAATAAGGATTTTGCTTGTTTCTGCTCTTATTATGAATGGAGCACATTGATGCATATACAGGGGGCTGTACCAGTTGCAGTTGTACTGTTATGCTTTCTTAGGCATCTCATACACAATATATAAATAACCATTGAAAGAAACACCTATAAACCTTAGCCAACCCATTCTGATGTTCCTGCCATTCCTAGCTTTTCACCAAAATGCCACAATAAGGACCTAGTTAGGATGCCAGGATGGACATTCAAATAACTGCACAGGAATAAGACTTGTTAGTTGTGTGATAAATAGTGGACAATCACAGGTTTCCCCTGATTTACTTAGGCAGCAAAAAGCTGAAAAGATATGGGAAATCCACTAAAAAGGCAAAATATTTGAAATTTGGCATAATAATTATCACATATGCATGTTGTGCCTAGTTTCTAAGATAGGAACTGATAATTACAGATACTCCTCCATCTCTATCTTCCCCTGGGGTTGTGGTATTTATGTCTAAGTTAAATATCCTTTTTGTTGAAAAAGCTTAAAAAAATATACACTACATCCACATGTGTGCACTAATAAGATACTACTGCATTTGAAACTAGTTTAATATGACCTGCTAAAGTGTGTTTTCCTGGCTTATGCTAACTAGTCGTCAACTAGTCCTAGACGTCATCTTATTCAAAATGGATTTTACATTCACTGTTTGTTATTTATGCTGCCCGTAGATCAGCACGTCATGTTTGTTTATTTCTGAATGGCATTGTTATTGAAAAAGATTCTCTAGCATATGCCTACTAATATACCATTTCCTGAAGGATCTTCTGCTTGCACACATTTTTGCATTTATTCACAATGAATTACTGTTGTTTTTGTAACTAGTTTGTTCTGACACCTCCAGATGACATTAGGTCAGAGGGGGCTCAATCAATATTCATGTAACGGGTTAGTGCTTGGACGGAAGGGTTGTATGACATCTTTAAAGGTTTATTATGATTTGCTGAAGATGTATTTATTGCTCACACCACGATTATTCTGTACTTTCCATGATGTTCTATGAGAATGTTTCCTGTATAAACCCTTGAATCAGGTGGTGAGCAAATAACTTTCCAATGGTGTCTGGGATGCTGTCCAATTTCTTACTGAGTTTGCTGCCCATTTGAGTCATAGTCTATTTTTGATTTTGCCTAATATTCGGCATTGTACTACTACTGAGAGCTTTCACCGCAATGATATTTGCATTTATCTGAGACTTGCCACATCAGCACTTTATTATCTCTCTACTGTACCTACTGAAGTTTGGTAATAAATCTTCATACATTTTCTAATTCTACTCCAGAATTCACTCAAGTCAGCACTTCCTAATTTTGCAGTATTTTTGATATGTTGGCTTTGTACCTTATCTTGGGACACATTGCCTCACGAAACTGAACACTCAACCCGTGGGCATGCTTTTGAGGTGTAAGATGTTAGGCGTACAGCACGCCCACAGTGTTTATCACATCTCACAATCACGGATAAAGGGAGAACCTACTCACGTTCTGTTTTCCTGCTGAAGTCGATCACCAGTTAAGCTTAGATTACCCTGAAGCCATGTCACAACAGCAGCTTGATTCCATTCAAAACCAAAAAGAACATTACATTTTAATTCAAAAGGTTTTCCTGCAGGGATGAAAGAAAGTAAGATTAGGCATGGAACCTTACACTTAATTTCACTACACAAAGCAATTACCTTTCTACACTAAATTGGAAGCACTGTAGAAACAAAGCATCTACATAACCATTAAAGTGTGGGCCTGCTATCTCTTTTAGTATTATTATGCAATACCTCTCCTGGGATCTTTAGATGCCAGAATTCATTTATGCAGTGCTTCGTACAATTTATTTTTGTATCTATATTTCTTTAACAACGTATATTAATATATTCATCCCTCCATCTACCAGTTAGGAACCCCACATTCTTGATTTAATCCAGCCAACAATCAACCAATGTTTGTTTGGTATTACACATTTTTATCAATTTGCCTTACTTTCTTTCCTTTCATGTCCCCATGATGCAGTCCAATTTCACATATAATATTCCTCATCGAGTTGTTTACTATGTTCGTCTTAATGCTCTGCCTGCTGCGCCAATTCCACTAGCGATGTTTCCAACACCAGTTCCCCACCATCCTCTCATGTTTGGTATTTTATTCATTTCCACACCACACACTCTGCAAACACACATTGAATCATCTATGCCTCCCAGTCCACCAAGCCCTGATGCTTAGGGCCTGATTAAGATGGGGACTGTCCTTCATAGTGTTGGGGGTCCCATAGGCCAAATTACAATGCGACTGCCATTGTGGCGGTCACATTGTACAGGTTATCCATTGCTCTGGGTGCTGCTGGCTGCAGCACCCGCCCCAATAAAAAATAATGCCATTGTGCATTTCCCTACACTACGTGGCATGAACCATGCGGTGCCTGCCACATGGTGCAAGGAATAGTAGGGGGGCACTGTAGGTGCCCCCCAAGTGCACAACGGAATTTGCCCTGCTCAAGGTGGGCCTGTAACGGACCCCCAAAGTCCAACCCCGCCAGCCTTTTCATGGCAGTTGAACCGCCTTGGAAAGACTGGCAGGGATGAACATGCTGATTTGACCAGTGGTGCCCAAAAGGCTGAGCTGCCATTCTGGGCAATGCGGATGCTCCGACAGGTGGTCGTTCCCACCCGCCATGGCAACTGGCAGGCAGAGAACTGCAGTGCAAAGGCGGAGGGCCCGCCACCGACAGGCTGTCGGTTCCAGGCCTTCCGCCATCGTAATCAGTTCTGTATGCCTATTCCATAAGACTGCATTTCTCTCTTTGGCCAGCTCCAAGCCTAGCTCTACCACTTTTGACATTGCTATTGCACGTTTGATACTCCGGACCAATCTCAGCTGTCACAATTGTACAGCTGGTTGCATTGTTATTGCCATTAACATTTTCAACATATCAACCCTTGCCAAAAACCGTTCCATCCCAGGACAGTCCCTCCACATGTGTATGTATGTACCAGTTCTCACCTGGCACCTGAGGCAGGCATCTGCGTGATCTGATTTGTATCAAGTGCAGCAGTGGGGGAGTCAAATATACTCTGTGTATGCACTTATAATTGACCAAGTACAACCTGACATTTTAAGTAACTGTTTTTTAAAGCTCTTAGTATCCTATTCTATCCGTATACACTAATGTAATCCCCTGTATCCACACCCCAACACTCTTTTAGGTTTCCCAGTCTCTTATTATCTTTTGGTAGGACTGCGCTACATATCCTAAATGTCAGCTTCCAGTCTCCTCCTATTCCTATAAGAGTTTGATTAAGGTCGTCCATCTCTGGTTCCTGGAGGATATTAGGCCATTTCTCACAAAAGGCTGCAGCTTTCCAGTGTGAGAAAGATTGTAATCCCTGTATCTATTACAAAAGGCAGTAAAGCTCATCATCACATCTTCAAGTTTAACATGGGATTGCTCTGGGAAGTGTTTATCATATTGCAACATAGCTGATCCTCTAAAGTGAGTCCCATTAAACCTTTGCCTGCATTCATTTTCATCTATATGTCTCCCAGCAAAAGTACAGGGTTTCAGCAAACAATTGTGAATAGCACAATCACCCACTTGGCATGTAAAACCATCCTTCATATTCTCTCATGAACATTTTTACTAATTATGTATTTATGTTTTGCAATTGTGAATAAATAGACCTCATATTTTAGCTGTTGGACTTGGCTACCCCCAGATTTTTGCCTTCAATCCTCCTATTTATACTGAATTAGTTTTGCTGGCTTTAGGACTATGTGCACCTTACCACTGCTAATAATAATCCACATTTGTATAGCGCACAATCACCCGTTAGGGTCTCTAGGCGCTGGGGGCCGTCGGGAAGATTAAGCAAGCTATTGCCCAGAGTCACATGGTGCTGGGCTAACCTGCCGCCGGAGCCGGGGATCGAACCGTGATCCCCAGATTCCAGCGTCAGTCGCCCTGGCCGCGGCGCCACACCTCTCCCTAACTAATCAGTTCTAAAGGGCTTATCCTCACTCCCCAAAAATGGCAACATTGCCTTAGACCTGATTGGCATATTTAATTCACTTATAAGTCCCTAGTAAAGTGGTATGCCGTACACCAATGGCCTGCAAATAAATTATACTAGTGGGCTTACAGCACTTAATGTAACACCCACTTTAGTAGTACCTTACAACATGTCCCAGGCCTGCCTTTGCAGTTTGCATGCAGTTTTAAACTGCAAATGCGACTATGTAATAAAACCCCCTTGCAAAGTCTTAAACTCCCCTTTTATTGTGTATACGTCACCTCTAAGGTGTTGTGTAGTCCCTATAAACCTATATAGAATCTGCACGTTTAGACAACATACACTGTGTGCTTGGTGTCAGACTGATTCTAGACACCCTGACCGGGTATGTTGGCCTTTGCACCAGCTAGCTCACAGTGCCACTAGAAACTCCTCTTACCAAGGAGAGAATAGTTCTTGGCAACTATCAAACATGACAACCCTGATCCCTCAGGACCATGGAAACAGTGTACTACTTTTCTATTCAGTTACTCCTGCTCACTTAGTCTCAGAGAGTTACAAAGAATAAACGGTATGGACGTTTTTCAATAAGCATTTATTGTACAGCCGTTATTCTAGTGTAAAATAGGTGCGCTGAAACAATCATTAGATAGTACAGGATATAAATGATTAGAAGCACTAAGAAAGTAAAAGGATGCTAGATTTCTACTATTTTGCAATAACCATCAATACAGACAAGTATATAAAATACATGACAATGAAAATGTGTACTCCTACAATGCTACCCTAACTAGATGTACCTAAGTGTACCCAGCATGTATGTAGGTGTTAAGCTGAGAATCCCTCTAGGATAAAGTCAACCCTATTACTTGAAGTGAGAGACTGTGAGACCCCGTCTTGGTCTCAAGTTGGACTCCCTGCAAGAGATGTTAGACCACTGCGAGCTGGAGTATCTGCATGCAGGAATCTCAGCGCCTCACGTCAGTGTTTGTCAGTAGGTACGCTCGTAGTAGTGGAACTTGTTTTTATCCTGACTGGTGTGTTTTTTAGAAGTCCTCACACCTGCACTGACCGGGACTGTAGCTGAAGCTGAATCACAAGCTTGCACTGTACTTCGATTCCTGGAGCTGCTGTTGGCGTGCCTAATCTCTAATCTCCATCTGGGCAATCACAGGGGCGCGGGACTGCGAGGCCCAGAGGTCTTTGCGCCGTGTCCATCTCGCGCACCTGGTGCCTCTTCCCGCCCCTCCTCCCTGCTGTTTATTGCCGAGCTCAAATACGGCTCGTGGCCCCCGCTATGCAGGAGCCGCTCGTAGTCGTGGAACTTGTTTTTATCCTGACTGGTATGTTTTTTAGAAGCCCTCACTCCTGCACTGACCGGGACTGTAGCTGAAGCTGAATCACAAGCTTGCGCTGTACTTCGATTCCTGGAGCTGCTGTTGCTGTGCTTAATCTCTAATCTCCATCTGGGCAATCATGGGGGTGCGGGACTGCGAGGCCCAGAGGTCTTTGCGCTGTGTCCACCTCGCGCACCTGGTGCCTCTTCCCGCCCCCTCCGCCTCCTATTTCAGGAACGCCCATAACGCTATCGCGGGACGAAGCACGAGGCTAAGCCCGGGCAAAGGGCGGGCCGTCTGTGGCCGTCCGGGGCTGGCCAAGGCTGGGCTGGGCCACCTTATTAACTCATCAGGTATTATATGAACTAGAACTAAGGACTATTATTATGTAGATAATATACTCGCCAAGTTTGTAAATTCTGTGCTAATTCTATTACTGTGGGAAGATATATGTGTTTGATTTTTATGATCATTAGTCGGGCCTTTCTTGCTTTTGTTATTCTAACAAGGAACTATGAGTAGACGTAATAGCTCAGGTAGGCCGTTTCTGGTAGAGTGCTCTGTGAGGGGGACCCTTGATGCTGTTATTACCAGGGCTGCTTCAATACTGGAAAAAGAAATAGTTCTAACGGAGAAGCGTTTGTAGACAGAACTAATGAATAAAAAACGATCTTCTCTGTGGGCAATACAATCTGCGGTTTCTCCAAATAGACAGTATGTAGACGATACTAACTCCCAAATCCATGATTCCTTATCTACGAATGACTTGTCACAGTCGCTGCTTCTGGAAATGTCAATGCATGACACAAACAATACTGATTCATTAATAGATACCCTTTTAAATATCTCACCTGACCCCCTAATTATTTCACCCAAAAAGGGGCCTATTGTTAAAGAGACATCGGTTATAACAACGGGTATAACAGTCCCACCGTCAAAAAAGAGGAAGTTGATGAGAAATTGCCAGGGTAAAAAGGACAAAAAATCGGTGACGGTATCTGAAACCGAACCGAGTAGTACCCGGACAACTATTCTTAAAAATATCCCAACACAACAGCCGTCATCGACATTTGTAAATGAGCTTCTTCCCAGTTTAGAAAAGTTGATCAAATCACTTATCTTTCCATTATTAGAAAGGGGTTAAGAGGATTGGGGAACAATCAGGTTCTATTGAACAGGAGGTGCTAAAGAACTCGTCGTTGCTCAGTAAACAATGCCCCCCCTTGCCCTACAGTCCCTAAAAAAGACAATCATGCAGGTAAAGAGTCACTACCTAAATCCCCCAAAAAAGTTCAAATATCGTCCTTATCACAGAAGACGATTCCCCCTAAAGTACCACCAAAACGAACCACGAGTAATCAAAAGGGGGACATAGTGGAATTAGGGGAAAAAGCGGAACTCTCCCAAAATAAGGACAATGAGATCATTGCCTTACAAAATACACATAGACCAACCAACAGAAGAGTAGATTTACCACGAGAATCTGCTCCTTTTGTTGTTATTATGGCAGGAGTTCCTGTTCTCCCGGTGGGAGTAAAGGAAGATCATCGAGGCTTAAAAAATAAAGTAATATATTGGCTGTGTAATAATAGACCTCTGCCTGCCCACGTTAATGGAGAAATCCTAACTGTTAGATGTGTGAACTGGCTTGGATCTCGGCCTAAAGATAGAAAGGGAGACGCCATTATCATTAACTTTAAAGATCATCGAGCACTGAGGCATATTGGCGACTGGTATGATGCGAGAGGTAGTGATAATATCTCTACACATTATCTTAGCTACTTTTATCCGCAGACGTCGGCCTCACACTCTAAAGGCTTTTCTCTAGGAACACAGATTCTAAACAGGCGTGACATAGACCATTATGGTATTAACCACTCGATTTTTAATCATCCTCAAAGATTCCCCCTAAATCAGGGTTTCCATAGTATTAATACAGAACACCAGGGTTTTAATATTCCAACTTTTAATCACTTTTCGACGTTGTATGGGCTAGAAGGAGTGTATTGACGACTCTTGCTGAAGGAAATTGGCGCTGTGTGGACCCCTGGCTGGCTTTGTACTGACCTGCTGCCGCTGACTTTAGTGCCTTCGTCCTCCCGCCTCCCGCCGCCGACCCCTGCTCAATTCCTGGGTCTGGCAGCCGTGTGGAGCGCGGTGGAGGTCGGAAAAAACTACATTACCCAGCAGCACTAGCGGCGCTAATCGCGCCAAACGCGCGCCAGGAGGCGCTCAAATACAGAGTCACCCCGGTCGAGGGGGCGACTCTTTGCTGAAGGAAATTGGCGCTGTGTGGACCCCTGGCTGGCTTTGTACTGACCTGCTGCCGCTGACTTTAGTGCCTTCGTCCTCCCGCCTCCCGCCGCCGACCCCTGCTCAATTCCTGGGTCTGGCAGCCGTGTGGAGCGCGGTGGAGGTCGGAAAAAACTACATTACCCAGCAGCACTAGCGGCGCTAATCGCGCCAAACGCGCGCCAGGAGGCGCTCAAATACAGAGTCACCCCGGTCGAGGGGGCGACTCTTTGCTGAAGGAAATTGGCGCTGTGTGGACCCCTGGCTGGCTTTGTACTGACCTGCTGCCGCTGACTTTAGTGCCTTCGTCCTCCCGCCTCCCGCCGCCGACCCCTGCTCAATTCCTGGGTCTGGCAGCCGTGTGGAGCGCGGTGGAGGTCGGAAAAAACTACATTACCCAGCAGCACTAGCGGCGCTAATCGCGCCAAACGCGCGCCAGGAGGCGCTCAAATACAGAGTCACCCCGGTCGAGGGGGCGACTCTTTGCTGAAGGAAATTGGCGCTGTGTGGACCCCTGGCTGGCTTTGTACTGACCTGCTGCCGCTGACTTTAGTGCCTTCGTCCTCCCGCCTCCCGCCGCCGACCCCTGCTCAATTCCTGGGTCTGGCAGCCGTGTGGAGCGCGGTGGAGGTCGGAAAAAACTACATTACCCAGCAGCACTAGCGGCGCTAATCGCGCCAAACGCGCGCCAGGAGGCGCTCAAATACAGAGTCACCCCGGTCGAGGGGGCGACTCTTTGCTGAAGGAAATTGGCGCTGTGTGGACCCCTGGCTGGCTTTGTACTGACCTGCTGCCGCTGACTTTAGTGCCTTCGTCCTCCCGCCTCCCGCCGCCGACCCCTGCTCAATTCCTGGGTCTGGCAGCCGTGTGGAGCGCGGTGGAGGTCGGAAAAAACTACATTACCCAGCAGCACTAGCGGCGCTAATCGCGCCAAACGCGCGCCAGGAGGCGCTCAAATACAGAGTCACCCCGGTCGAGGGGGCGACTCTTTGCTGAAGGAAATTGGCGCTGTGTGGACCCCTGGCTGGCTTTGTACTGACCTGCTGCCGCTGACTTTAGTGCCTTCGTCCTCCCGCCTCCCGCCGCCGACCCCTGCTCAATTCCTGGGTCTGGCAGCCGTGTGGAGCGCGGTGGAGGTCGGAAAAAACTACATTACCCAGCAGCACTAGCGGCGCTAATCGCGCCAAACGCGCGCCAGGAGGCGCTCAAATACAGAGTCACCCCGGTCGAGGGGGCGACTCTTTGCTGAAGGAAATTGGCGCTGTGTGGACCCCTGGCTGGCTTTGTACTGACCTGCTGCCGCTGACTTTAGTGCCTTCGTCCTCCCGCCTCCCGCCGCCGACCCCTGCTCAATTCCTGGGTCTGGCAGCCGTGTGGAGCGCGGTGGAGGTCGGAAAAAACTACATTACCCAGCAGCACTAGCGGCGCTAATCGCGCCAAACGCGCGCCAGGAGGCGCTCAAATACAGAGTCACCCCCGTCTCGCGGGACGCGAGCGGGACGCCGGGCTAAGCCCGGGCAAAGGGCGGGCCCTCTGTGGCCCTCAGTGGCCGAGGTAGGCCGGGCTGGGCCCTGTTATTTTAGTTTTATTTGTTTTTCGCTGCTCTGATATTGCAGCAAACTTACATACATCAATATGCGGATGATCTCTTGACTATATTCCTGTTATCTGTTTATTGTGATCTCTTCGGCTATCTTCCGTAACCGACTATTTATATTTTTATAATTTAACGGAAGGACTATATCTTAAAGATTAATCATGTCTACCAAGAAACTACGTTCTGGGAAAGTACTAAAGGATAAAGAAGAGGTGATATCTGACCCTATACGCCTGAGGAAAAAATCAGAAAATAGTGCGTTAATAAAAGGTCAGATGCAACTGGAACATATTTGGGAAAAATCAGGAAATAAACTTGCAAAAGACCCAATAATTTCAAAGTCTGGTTTATCGCCTCACTCCCAATCACAAATTAAGTTAGAAATAGATTCAAACATTGGTGTACCGATTGAATTAAAACAATCTATTTCCCCTCAAAAGATGGATAGTATTTTCTTGGCGCATGATCATAATATTTTTACTGAGAGAGAAAAGGAAGGTGAAGACTTTGCTGCTACATCCATTTCCACTAGTATTGATCTTGAACTTTGTGGTCGATACATGGATAAGAAATCCTCTGCCCAGGTTGCGGACAGTAAAATTCCAATTAGAGCAACACCATCTGGAATGCTTCTATATAGTAGCACACCATCAAACAAATCTCAAGATGACTATTTAACAAACAGTGATTTGAAATCTCCTCATCTTAATATATCAGGGATTTGTTCTTTTGTTCAATCTAGCTACCCAAAAAATGAGAAACCGATATCAGAATCGTTGATTGCGCTTGAACAAATATTGTCATCTATACTGTTGCTCCTTGGTAAATTTGCTGTGAGTTCTGATTGTATTCTATCATCCGTGTCTGAGATTTTGAAGGAAATGTTGGCGAAAAAGGGTGCTAATGTCCAAGCACCGACCTCTGAACCTGTAGTAGAAAAGATTAAATTACCTTCTACTGAATCCGCAGTTCAGAGCCTGTCAATTTGTACTAATCCTTTGCAGGGCAATATTCCTTCGAAATTAATTGTCAAAGTAGACACCCATCCACCCCCGAAGAGCTCTGTCCTATCTGGAGAGAGTAAATCTATAAAATGCACTGACAAAGATGATAGTCTAATAGAGATGGTGCAAACGACGGGAAATGATCTTTTCCCAATCTTTGTCAATGAAAA
Organism: Lissotriton helveticus; assembly: GCF_964261635.1. Classification (NCBI taxonomy): domain Eukaryota; kingdom Metazoa; phylum Chordata; class Amphibia; order Caudata; family Salamandridae; genus Lissotriton; species Lissotriton helveticus. Next base: position 1,138,173,476 of record NC_136069.1, read on the forward strand.
AAAGGGCCAAGATGGAGTGCAGGCTCAGACTAAAACTAGAAAAGAAAGAATAAAAGGAAAAAATAGGAAGTTATTACGTAAATATAAGAAAAAAAGACCAAGGCAAATTATTTTCCAAAGCATATGTGCTGATGCACGAGAGGAGCCAGGAAACGGGGAAAATCCACTATTGAATATAACTAAAAATAAAGCAGTGGCCGATGAACTTAATGATGTATTAGATGATAGTACGATTAAGAGCTGTACAAATGAGCAGTCTTCTGCTCATGTGGTACTAGTCCCGGAACCTCTATCTGTGTTGACTGATGTTATAGACATTCCGCCACAAATAGTAAAAGTACTAAATCCAACTGCATTTACTTTCCGACCCCAACTTAATACTATTAGTGGCCCAACTCCTCAACCAGTAAAATGTGAAATGAAAACAGTAGATACATTAATACTGGATTTTCTTCCGTTGTTTGACCAAGATGTAAAAATGAATAGATCTTGGCTCCTAAACTGCTTTAAAGAAACTGAAAATTTAAAACTGATTTTGTCGAATGATATTGACCTGGTTTTCCCAGTAAAATCAAGCATTGGACAGCGAACAAGAGTAATATTTTATTCAAAAATAATTTCTAATCTTGTTTTACAACAAGCGGAATTTTTCCAATGTAGAGGAATTGATGTATTGCCATTCTATAATAGATCCACATCTACTGCCCCTAGAGATAGTATTAGTAATCCAGCATCTATATATAATGATGGTTATTCAGGTAATAAAGATCTGAAAATCTGGATCTCAAAAGGCAAAAGAATGGTATCTCAGGCCTTGCCATTGCCTGAACATGCAGATGTTCCTTTAATAGAAGACAATCAGAGGTGGAACTGGCTGCCGGGGGTTCTTTCTACTAACTGTGTGAACAACCCAAGACTTTTCCAACATCTTTAACAATAACTTAAAAATTGTCTCTTGGAATGCTGCTGGCATGTTTAATTCCCCTGAGAAATTTGACTTTCTATCTAAATTAAATGTCGATGTAATATGTTTGCAGGAGACGTGGTGTAAAAAGCTACCCTATATAGGGAATGAGTTTTATGTCCTAGAGGCCCCTGCAAAATCTTCAAAAAAAGGCCATGCGAAAGGAGGAATCGCTTGTTTGTTATCTACCTCTTTTCAATGGCATTACACGCATTATTCTGATTCTAGTAATCTTTTTCAATCTGTAACTATCACTAACCTGGGCAAAGTTGGAACGCGGTCTTCGTTTGTTATTTTAAACGCATATATTCCCCCTGAGGAATGTTTTAATTGTGTCATGAAGCGAATGTTTTCCTATGTAGCGAATCTAATGAATGCTGAATATCCCCCCTTTATACTAATGGTTGGAGATCTAAACAGTAAAATATCCAACTCTACTCTAGTTAAGTTTAGAAATAAACTGAAGGAAGAAGTATATAATATACCCCAAATGTCCTGGCCTCCTAATATAAAAACTAGTAAAAGAGGTAAGATCCTGTTGGAGGAACTAAGCCTTTTAGAAGGGCTTATTATTAATGGCAGAATGCCCTCTGATAGTCCTGCCCATTTCACACATGGTTCGTATAGGGGAGAGTCTATTTTGGACTATGCCATTACGGATTTTGAGTCATTCCACTTGATTGAGGATATGGAGGTCACTCATTCTATACTGAGTGATCACAAAATAATAAATCTGACTCTTCTATTAACCCCTTCTGAAACTAATGCTTGGTCCTTAAAGCATAGAGATCTCACTATTGATCGAAGATCAGGTAGATGTTTTTGGGGTTCCTCTTCCATGAAGGAAGTACAAAGCCTTTTGGCTCAAACCCTACTAGAACTTGACCAGTGGGAGGGAACAGAATTCCTGCAATTTGAAACTTTTATTAAAAAAGTCATTGGATTCGCCAAGAAAAAGGGAGGTCCAAAAAAACCTCACTTCTCACCTAGTCCACTATTTTTTCTGAATAGGGAGATAAATGCACTAATCAGGAACCAGTATCTTAATAGAACGGTAGAAAATGAGTCCCTACTAGCATTATTAAAACGCAGAAGAGTTAGATTGAGACTGAAACTGAAAAAAGAAAAAGAGGATCTTCTTTGGATTAGCCTGAGGGAGGCAATAACCTTTAATCGAACCAGAGAATTCTGGTCTATAATAAGAAAAGGTTGTGGTACCATAATAACTCCCCGTCCTATATCCATAAGCGAAAAAGTATGGACAGTATTTGTAACCGCATTATATGCCCCAAATGAAGTATTGGAGGATACTGGTATGATGGAATCAAATGATTTACAAAAATGCAATTTACCTACAGAAAAAATAATAGTGTCGGCAATAAAGAGTATGCGCTCTACTGGAGCCATGGGTCCAGACGAACTCCCTATGACAATCATTAAGCAGGATATTTGTACTTGGAGTCGGATTCTTCTCCCCTTATTTCAGGCCTGCTTTTTAACTAGAACTGTCCCTGACTCCTGGAGGGGCAGTATATTAATTCCTATATTTAAAAAGGGGGATCGGGAGCTGCCATCTAATCACCGCCTAATAGCGTTATTAGATGCCATAGGGAAAATTTTCGCCAAATGCGTATTAATGTTAATTATGGAATGGGCAGAAACTAATAAGATTTTACCAATGGAACAAACTGGTTTTCGTGAAGATCACGGAACGCTTGATAATTTGACGATGCTACAGGTGATCAGTGACAAGTATGTACGTATCCGTGATGGTGGCTTATATGCCGCATTTATTGATTTCTCCGCGGCGTTTGACAGAGTGGACCGCCCAACGCTGTGGAGAAAACTGGCGACATTGGGTATGCCAGGATACTTACTTGCGTTGGTCCGTTCTTTGCACATGAATACATGGTGTAAGGTACTACAAGGTGGTGAAGAGGGTATTACAACATCTATTCCCTCTCAGAACGGCCTCAAACAAGGGTGCATGTTAGCACCTATATTGTTCTCTTTGTATATAGCTGACCTCCCAATTTTTATTTCATCTTGTGAGGGTGCTGCTCCGAAAATTGGAGGATCAGCTATATCTATCCTAATGTACGCAGACGATATTCTTATTTTGGATTTGACCCCGAAGGGTCTATCTAATCGCCTGCTTGCATTGCATGAATTTGCTGTAGTGCACCATATGAAAATTAATTCGTCAAAAAGTAAAATCATGTGCATTTTTGGTAAAAGAAAATGTAGATCAAGCAATTATAGGTGGTCTATAGGGGGGCAAAGGCTAGACGTGGTTAAAACATATCCGTTCTTGGGTAAAATAATATCATCTAATCTTAGTGAGACACCTCATATCGAACATAACTCTCGTAAAGCTTTGACCCATGGAAGGGGGTTATGTTCGTTATATAATGCTACGGGGAAGAGACATTTCTCTCTTTTTTTGGAAGTCTTTAAAGCAAAAGTGCCAGCTACTCTCCTGTACGGAATAGAATTAGTGGAAATGAAATATTGGGGATTCCTTCAAAAAATGGAAGGACGGGTGCTTCGGAAAATTATGTCCCTAAGCAATGCATGTTCTACATCTTCATGCAGACTAGAACTTGGACTCCGCAGCTGTTGGACACAGGCATTGGTGGCATTAGTAAGATGGGTAGCATGCTTGGCTAGAGGAAAACCAGGTACACTAAGAGAGCTTGTTAAAAAGGAATTACTGGGTAATCTTAATGATTTTTCCTCTTTACTAAAAAACTTTAGGAAAGCTGTGGCACTGTTGGAGGTGGATGAGGATACCCTATTCTCACTTTCTCCTTCTGAGCTTAAAATTTCACTAAAAAGAGCCTCGTGGGAGCTATGTTATAGGTTGGATACCCTTGTCCAACCCAAATTATATAATAGGGAACCTTTGTTGGAGACATACTCCCCCAAGCTGACCCAACAATATTTGACTTGGAATGTTCCCCATGGAGTGCGTAGGTTATGGTATCTCCTACGACATGATCTACTCCCACTTAATTCACTCCTAGCAAAATGGCACGGAAGCTCCCCGATATGTAATTTTTGTGATGTCGCTGTTCAAGATCGTAACCACGTCTTGTTTGTTTGCCCTGCCTTACGTTCTCTGCGACTTAAATGGATTAAGCCTATTTGTCTACAATTGGGAATCTTAAATGCTAAACTGTTTATACATGCACTTTACTGCCCTCCTAATGAATTGTTTTGTTGTAGGATTTTTAAATTTTTTAAAGGGTTCTTAAATATTTATTAGGTTGCTGTAATGATGCCGTGGCTCACTTTAAAAACTGATAACTCTTGTGCTTTGTCCTGTATTATTGATTATGTAAGTTCATATATTCATATTATTTGTTATTATTGTACTATGTAATGTCTATTTCTTTTTTTATGTGGCCCTCATTGAGAGCCAAAACATAATAAATAAATAAACTTGATAAACTTGAGTGTATTGACTCCACCCCACTGCCATTCCTAATTCCAGTACTCCTTATAAGCCTGCAATGTCTGAAAGTTTAATAGCAGGAGATCCAGACATACAGGAAGAGGACACTAGGGCCAAACTGCCATCAATGCAATTCACTTGGAAGGTAAATAATATGGAAGACCAAAATAAAGCTGGAAATTTGATATGAGGGGCCACCCAAAATATAGAAGAAAATATTTCAGATACATCTGTAGCTGAGGCTCAGTCGGGAACATATTATACCCCCCGGAAGGTAGCATTCAAGTAAAAAATGGGCAATTACTTAAAGTCATGTCCTGGAATATGGCAGGCCTTCGCACAAAGGTTGATGATGGAAGTGCCCTAAATTGTGTCCAGAACCATAGTGTAATTTGTCTCCAGGAGACATGGGCCATGACAGAACTGCACCTGGTGGCAGATAAATCATACTTTACCTCTGTATTAGCAGTCACCTCGGGTAGGGCTAAGGGAGGTCTGACGATTTTTATAGCTAATACAATTCAGGGACTGAAAACAGCGGTAGTACATCTGGATGCAAATTATCAGTTGCTCAGTCTATCGTTTAATAATAAAGAGATCATCCTTCTGCTTGATTTTTATAATAATCTAGCAGAAGGACAGGCCCTGAATGTTCTGGGTTCTCTACGCCACAAGTTCTCCCAGCTGACTCAGAAGGTTGGAGCTAGAGCTAGTGTAAGTATAGTATGGGGAGGTGACTTCAACTAGCACCCTTGTATACACAGTAACAGTATTATCTGTGGGATGGTGGATGAATATGAAGAGCCAATCGTGCATTTTAACCATACTCGTACAGGGGCATACTTGAATGAAGTCCTCTCAGACTTGGGACTCATGATGGTTAATAAATTAAACATGGACTCCCATCGGCTAGATCCAACCTTTTTGGGGAGGGGTCATGAGACAACAGTAGATTACATCCTAGTATCAAATCCTTTGGCCAATAGAGTCATGAGTTTCGACTTAGTGGTGAACACATTAAGTGACCACAGTGCTCTTAGTCTAGAACTTCTACTTGTACACGCCCAGTCTTCCCCTCAGATCATAGCCAGTGCTTTAACTCAGAATACCCTGCATTTAGCTAAAACAAATGGATATTCCCTAAGATGGGAAAAGATGGACGCTGGGGAAATAACCAGAAAAGCGGTATGTGCAGTCTATCCTTCTATAGTTAAATGCTTAGATCTGGGAGTCTTGGGGGAGGAAGTCCTAGATTATTTTGAGGTAATTCTAGATAAAATAAAAGAATTACTAATAGTTAAGAGACAAAGAGATTGCCCTAGGAAAACAGGATGGTTTAATCACAAATGTACGGCAGCACACAAGAAATTGAAAACAGCCCTAAACAAAACGAACAGAGATCCGGAAGAAATAAGATTTTTAAGAAAGCACTATAACATAGCATGTAAACAAAGGAAGGCAGAACTAAAGCAAGCCCTATGGGACCAACTGAATGAAAGTTCAATAGATAAAAATAGCGAGGCATTCTGGAGGGTGGTAAAAGCTCCCTTCCTAGTAGATCGTAAAAACCTTCCAACTATAAAAGTAGCCATCGAGGCATCAGCCTGGATGGAACACTTTTCGAAAATATTCCTGAAAGGTCCGGAACCAGTACGGATTGACATAGTACCCAGTAGTAGTGCTTCTACGGTGGTATATCCCATTTCGCTAGAAATCACTATAAGCGAGGTTCTTCAAGCGTTAAATGCAAGCAGAAATGGGAAAGCCCCGGGCCCAGATGGGGTTCCAGTAGATTTTTTTTAAATACAAAACGGACTTGTGGGCCCCAATATTGACTAGGGTGTTCGGGGCAGTAATAAAGAATGACTTGCAGGCCTCCTGGACTAAATCCATCATGGTCCCTATTTTTAAGAAAGGAGATAGGCATGAGGTGTCCTGCTATCACCCGATCTCACTGCTGGACTCGCTAGGAAAGGTGGTGGCGAGAATAGTGCTCGAGCGCTTACAGCAGTGGGCTGAAGATGGTGGAATCCTCTCTGAGCTCCAGTTCGGGTTCAGGGAGGGTTTTGGGATGACCGAGCAAGCCCTAAATTTATCAATGCTGTTGGGTAAATACGTCTGTGCAAAGCAGGGCAGGTTATACATTTTGTATGTTGACCTGTCTGCTGCTTTTGACTGCGTCTCCCACACGAAATTGTGGTCCTTCTTGTTACTAATGGGTGTTGATGTCCCTCTGGTTGATTTCCTGAGGGAATTATATTTGAATGCCTCTGCGAGGGTACGTTTTGGTGTCAAAGGCAAGCTGTCTGAGTCGTTTAGAGTAGAGCGTGGTGTCCGGCAGGGCTGTGTCCTGGCCCCCTTTCTTTTTTCACTTTATACAAACGGCTTGGAGGCTGCAATGTTGAAGGGGGGCCAGGATTTACCGCAAGTAAGAAAACACCCGATCCCCGCTCTGCTCTATGCGGACGACGCCGTGATACTGGCCCGCACCCCACGCGAACTACAGAAGGCCTTGGATAGGTATGCCACCTTTATGGGGAACCGTGATTTACGAATAAATACAAAAAAGACCTATGTAATGGCAGCAGGTTTAGGAAAAAAAGGGGGTAAAGATATATTCCTTACTAAAGAAAGACTCGAAGTCACTGGCCAATACCCCTATCTAGGTATCATAATTGATGACAGATTAAACTGGAAACCCGCATTCGAGGCCAGGAAACACCACTTAATGCGAGCCATTGCTGCACTCATAGGTTTCCAGCCGTAGAATTGCTACAGATTTATAGAGCCAAATGCCAGACGATAGTACTGTACGGGGCTGGATTGTGGGGGCATGCTAATACTAGTCCCCTACAAGTGGCAGAGAACACTTGTTTAAGATTTTTACTAGCGGCACCTAAATGCGTTTCTACTTTTGCGTGTCATACGGAATTGGGGATCCCGGATTTGGTGGATTTGGCAAAAATACAACCACTTTTACTTTGGCGACGTATTTGGACATCAACGAAAAATTCACTCACTAAGCTAATAGTGGCTGATTGTATGTCATTTGACTAATCAGTTAACATTAGTTGGCTTATGTATGTGAAAAAGTTTCTGACTGATCTTAGGCTTGGGAATTATTACTTCGCTCCTGAGACGATCTCTGAAATATCTAGAAAGGAATTGAAAGTAAGGGCACTGAGCCTCGTATAGGAACTGCGTATCGCCACGGAAGCAAGTAAAGCTTCCGTTCAACACTCAATGGCGATCCAGATTGCCCCTTCAATTCAACCATATTTAACATATGATCTGTCACAATTTGAGCAATTTCTTCTGGTCAGATTCAGACTCAACAGCTTTCATCGACTAGTGGTATTTCCTGTTTAAAACAGTTGGGACCGAATTCTGTTATATTGTCCATGTGATGGAATATCAGAGCAATCAACTATTCACACTGTTTTGTTCTCTAAATTTTATGATAGTCATCGTAAGCTTTGGTTGTTACCGCTCCTGAAATCATTGGGTGTTAGAAGATGTCGCCCAGCCATGTTGCGACTACAGTTTCTAGAGACTGAACGGATTTGTAAATACATTGTGACATTTCTGAAATGTATTTTTAAACATAGAGCAAATCTTTGCCAAGTTTTATCTCCTTGGAAATATATGAATTTTAGAAATCTAGAATGCTGATATATTAGCTAACATGGTTCGGGATCCCCGTTTGTTCTGCATGGTTAATACGTTTCATATGAATTGTAATAGCTTTTACTCTCAATTATGTAAATTGATGTTTTTTATCTGTGAGATTGCTTTTATGGTTTTTCTATGTACTTTAAAAACCGAATAAAGAAAATAAAGAAATTACAGTAGGGAAGTCCTGATCTCCCCTCCTTGTCTCAGCAAGTTGTGATGTTTATATACCCAAAGGTCTCCCCGGGCGTTCTACCTTGCTGTGCCACTTGTCGGACTTAGGATCCTGCGTTCTGTGCGCAGTTTCGTATCAAAGTAAAAGGTCAGTCCCTAAGAACCATTATGTATGTAATGTAAGGAAGAATATGAGGTTACCTGAGCCAATATTAGGGTACCTATATGAAATATAACACCCACTCCTCATCCGACTGGACAACATAATTAAATTCTAACCTACTACTAGGTGTGTCTAAGCACTGCTACGTAAACAACTATAGTGAAACAATAGTACTACTAAAAAGTGTTAAAAAATTCTCCTAAAAAAAGAAAAATTGAAAAACAAAAAAATTGCCTTGCAAGCAATAGCTCTAATGTGTCTGTATATATAGTTCAAACCACTACAAGCATTGGAAAGCCATGCAGGAAAAAAGTGTAAATTGTTTTGGAGTTTCAATTTTTGTTTGTTTAAAAAGGCAGAAAAATTTTCCCTGCACATGACGTGTCAAATGTGTATGTGTCGTGGCTAGTAGACGCAACATTGCTGTTGCCTGCGTTTGCAGACGACGACCCGTGTAACACCTCACAGATCACGTCAATTGAGCACAGATGATCTTCCGCACTGCCTGAAGCCGATGCTGGGGCAGCATGTGCATCTTCCAAGGCCTGGATGTGAGTGGAGGAGCCAGTACCCATTCCAACAGGAGTCAAGACTTCCTGTGGAGGCTCTAAGAATGCCGCCATCAACATAGGAACATGCTGGGGACATTGCAGAACAAAAACGTCTGGTTGTGCAACTGATGGAAGTGTCAGACAGAGATCCAACACGCATTCTTCCCCACAGAACGGGCATCGGGGAACAGGTAGGATGAAGTACATCCAGACTGGTCTAAATGACAAGAACTAAGAGGCGCTCAGTTCTCGTAGATGTTGTACCATGAGATCATGTTATTTATGCTCCAGGAGTGCTTTTTCCATCTTCTTGGTGACTGGGACGTCCATTGGATAGCAGAAAAATTACAATCAGGATACCTGCTATTAGAAACAGGATCAGCGGAAGACCTCCAAATATGCTTCTGAATACGGAGTGCATAAAGTTTGGTATAACTCCGAGGACCATCTGAAAGGTGTTTAACAGTCCAGAACCTATGGTCTTAAATAGGTGGACTATACCGGTCATATCAGACATGCTAAAGATACGATTAACCATTTCTGTGAAATGGAAGGGGCAGTTTGTTCGTATGAATGCCTGTATCTCAGCCGTGGACCTTGAGATTTGGAGATCAAAAGTCACCCTGGTGGAGGCTAAGGGTACGATTTTCTGTCAAAGCATGGCTTTCATTCTGCTCAGTTTATCAAAAAGTGTAAAGGAAACATTCATCGAAGGCCATATTGGCACCTGCCTGACTGTGTGTGTCGGTGGAAACAATACTTGCATACAGCAAGTAACCCTGGTGCTTATGGTGACGACATATTCAATGCCTAAAAGCATTTCAGAACAACCTTGATCATTCAGCATCAATTAACTCCCATTCTAAAGTAGCTTGAATACCGGGGTAATCACAGCTGCTGGGATACCCTTCAAGTGGCAAGATAGGTTTCCTACTAAACCATTACAGGTCCCTGCAGCCTAATATCCTGGCATATGAGAGAACCACTTAAAGTGTTCTCGCAGTTTGTACCGCTTAGAAATATTTCTAGATTCCCACTCCTGCATCGAAATCTGTACAGTAATTCCCAAGATTCCTTGATGAATTCCCTATCCATTTCTTCATATCTGCCTGCCTGTTGTGTTCTAGGCAATACTGAAATTGGAAAGTTGTGACCAGTAATGTTATATGGCCATGGATCAACCATTCTGTGGACAGTGACTCAGCCATAGTAAAAGGTAGTCTGTCCAGATTTTAAGTACGCAGCATTGTATATTTAGCTCCCCTCTGTGCCATTTTTATCTGTTTTTCTGTTAGATTATATGCAGAAAACAGTGACATACTGTTGATAAAACACCAAGGCACATAACCTGCGCGCAATGATTGCAGCATCCAGCCCAATAACATAATAGAACGTAATTGTGATTGCCCGTGCTATAGTATGGGCAAACCTTGTTCTCGTACATAAACATCAGAAGATTCAATGTTGCCTAGTGAATAAATCCTGGATGTTAACATAGTCATACCATTGTCAACTACCGCTAACGCCATTTCTAAATTGATCCTATCTATTTCTTATAATCTCTCTGCTGCTTCTTGTTGGGAAATTTAACAAATTTCATTATAGACAGCATAATAGAAATGTTTACGACGTGGTTTTCAGGGACCCAATAAAAATCCTGTAGGTCCACATCCTCTGTAGTAAGGATACGTGTTGTTTCACCTGTGTTAGTGTTGAGGTTTTTAATCATTCAAGGCATAACTTCCCAACACTGTATGATGTCACCACCCCTGGATGTTCTCTTTGCACATATCGTGGGTCTGGCCTATGGATACTGAACCCTTCCATCGTACCCCTGAATCTTTTTTGACATCTATTATTGTCTGTGGACCAAACCAACCATCCCTTCCAATTGGAGTCTGATCTATTGTATTGTAAAATGTGATCGAAAGTAGTCCCTTCTCGTGGTGTAAAGTTACTCTCGGTATGTGATGGTGTTGGAATCCGAGGTGAGTTCAAATCCTTATTCTTGGCTATTCCAAGACAGGAAGTTTGTTGCACAGTATCATTTAGAAATATCATCTGCTGAGGAATGAGGCATGCTCTAAATAGTGCTTCTGTTCCATGGACTTGCCAATCTCTTGAACCCCAGACTGATTTTAACTCTATAGTGTCTTTCCATAAGTCGAAACTCTGTTTAGACAGATGGGTAATGAAGGAAGCAGAGTAAATCTATTTGGCGTTAGTCAACATATTTTTCTGTGCGGATATCAGTGCAGCCATATAGTAATATGAGGTTGGCTCAGAAATGTTAAACCCTGAAAAATATGAAAATGTTTGTGCAAACGTTTTTTAACTACTTTTCGGTGGTGTGAAAACATTCCTAGTGTTACTTTATTTGTATAGAAAGTGATGACCATAATGTAGATAACAATACATTGTGTCAAAATCCGATGTGTCCTCTAAAATGTCATTGCTAGAAAATGCAGCAGATTGTTCTAAATCAGACAACATATCTTTCATAGTTTCAAAATCCCAATCATAAGAAAATGTACTGGAGGTAATGATAACATTTAAGGAGATTTTGAATAAATGTGGTATTTTAAAAAATTCGGTCGGACCAAATATATCATAATCAACCTTGTCCCATACTATACCAACGGGTATAGGAACTGCTGTAATGTTCACTGACAATGACAATGACTCTTTATTTGTGTGATTAATAAAAACCAATACAAAAGAACAATCACTAAAAAAAAGAAAGTTAAAATTGAATAACAAAATAATATATATACACATATTGTTCCTAAAACCACAGTTTGGTGTTTTGTTTTATAAAATACAATTAATATTAGTCCTTTAAATGCGCTCGGCGAACTTTCAATGGGAGTCAGAATGCAGGGAACCCTCATCCGGATGTGTTCCATGTAGTACCTAGGTTGACCTGTCCATTAGGGCTTGACAAGCATGAAAGTTGAACTTAGCAAAATTGGCCATATGCTTCACTGTGTCCAGCGCATAGAACTGAAGGACGGCTTCTTTTGCCTTGCTCGTGCCCAGTTGGAGGAGAATGGGCCTTAGATGGATTGGGCGGACTGGCAACAGGGCGGGACAGCATAGCAAGATGTGAGCCAATGCTTCACAATTATGGTAGCAGAGACGATTCTCCATGATCGCTGGTCTTACTTTCACTGTAGGGTAGAGATATTTTAAAGGGAGCGGGTGAAGTCTGGCTGCAAGAATCCTTTGTAGGGATGTAATTTGAGACCATATGATGTATGAAGAGAACTTTGGGTCTCATGGAAGCCTATAACTGTCAGAGCGTCGATGTCCAATTTATGAGAGCATGTTCTTACTTGCTTTTTTATAGATGTTTTAATAGTGGTATACTTAATTATATTAGGATCCCAGTTCTCTATGGCTAGAATCAGGTGGTCTTTGGCTGAGGCAAGACCAGTTGACCATGGATTACCCGGATTTTGAAATATTTTGTTTATAACAGTCTTCATTGAATTCTTTGGTGCGACAGTGGTTAAATAAAAATATTTTGCCAGACTTGCCAATTCTTCCAAAGATTGTCAATTAAGGTTGAATTCCAATTGAATTAAAGTGTTCCTAGGGCATGCTGGAAACCAAAATAACTTTTGTATGCTGCGCAGTAGGTCTTTTCAAGGTCCTGTACAAATTTGCCTGGGTACGCCTGTATCACATAATTAAGGGAAGGTAATCATTTTGCCTTCAAGACTCGCTGGATGTCCGTAGTTGTTGGGCTTTCCAAGATGGCATTAAGTTTGCAGATGGCGTAGGTAACCATTTTTCCTTTCTGCTGGAGCTTGTGATGGTGGGCCTGTGACCGGCCAGGTTCACTGAACCAGGCTCCAAGATAATTGCACGATTGTGTACTGTTCAGTATTAGTGGTCCCAAACTCCATTTCATAAGCTTCTTTTTTAGATGGCGTCCAAAGATCACTATCTTGAATTTTGTTGGGTTTTCAACGAGCTTATTTTTAGTGTTATACTCTGAGAGTGCTGTTAAAGCTTTTTGAAGGCCGACTTTGGTGTGATCCAAGAGGAACAGGTCGTCAGCATATTGTATCAACTGAATCTTAATTCCCCCAATCCTAGTGGTCGCTAAAGTTGCTCCGTGCAGTGCACTACCCAGGTCTCCTGTGAAAGATGAAAGAGCAATGGGGCAAGGACACAGCCCTGCTTTAACCCGTGATCTGTGGGGATTTTTGCTGTAGCATATTCGCACGAGAGTGTAACTCTTACCCAAGTTTGCGTATATAATGATCTAATGGCTTGTAACAGTTTTGGGCAGATGTTCCAACAGGCTAATTTCCTCCATACAATGTTATGATCTACCCCATCGAATGCTGCTGTGTAATCGATAAAGCAAGCAAAGAGGGTCTGATTGCCCCAAGTCGTTGTTTGGTGTACTAAGTATGATAGGGCAATGATATTGTCTAAAGTGGAGCCTTCTGAACAGAACCCAGTCTGATCGAAAGGGAGCAGATCTTCCTTGCTGACCCAGTCTGCTAGTTCCGTCAGGAGAGTGCTAGCATAAGCCTTGCCCTTGATATCCAATAAGGCGATCATACGATAGTTCCTGGGGTCCGTGCTCGGCCCTTTTTTGTAAATTGGGTGTAGTAGGGATCCCCTCCAGGAATCTGGGACATCCTCCCAAAACCTGCACTCATAATACAATTGTCCCAAATTTTTCAGCCCAGAAGTTGATGTCCTCTCTAAAGAGGGAGCCAGGCTCCATTATGGCTTTTTTTTCAGAATAGTTTGTATTGTTTGTTCTTCTGAGAGGGTGGGAACGGCCGCAGGGTCCATAGTTTCAATTGTTGTTTTACTTGGATCTTCCCAGAGGGTTTTTATTTCTGTTAGTTTTGTCTTCCGGCCGTCGGTGTAGAGGGCTTTGAAATGGGCTCTACAGGTGCTAAGGTCAAGCGGATTCTCTCTGTTAGAGGTCCCATGGATTACCTTGTTTATGTAATGCCAGAAATCTTGGGATTTACTAGGTGCAAGCAGCTCGAAAATCTTCAGCCATTTTTTTTCTGTAAGTTCACGTTTTACTTGCCAGAATAATATTGAATGGCTCTTGGCCATTAGTTTTAGTTCCTTTTTTGCAGACTCTGATCTAGTTACCAGATAGGCCCTGCAATTAGAATTCAGTTGTCTGGAGCATTTCTTAATTGCTGGTTGATATCCCAATCTGTTAGCCGAATCACCAGAGGCTCTTTGAATGTCACTCCCACGAAGCTGATGTGCTATGTCATAAGCGAGTGAGCCCTATTCCCCTATTCGGCCCGTGTCTTTATGACCGACCTGCCAGCCTTTCCATGTTAGTTTCCAAGAGGCGAACTTATGGCTTGGGAATGGCCCCCATTTGATTCTTCTAAGGAGTCTGTATGACTCTTCCCCCTTTGTGGCTCCAATACAGCGAAGAGTATAACGTTTTTTTGCAGTGAGGGAAGGTAAGGGCGGGCTGGTCACTTTCGTTCCGGGGTTGGACTGCGTAATATAACATGTGTTTTTGAAGGCTCTCACTTAATAAGATGTAGTCTATTGTTGTCTGTTTGTCAAAAGTGGGCACTATCAGTGCTGTTGGGTTGACTGTTGTGGTTAAGAAGTGTGTTGATTCCAATTTATATGCCTGTATTAGGGCGTTGAATCTTCTGGTGCTCCCATTGCGGTGATTTTCAGGTGTCTTTTGCCCTATGTTGTGCATGTTAAAATCACAGAGAATGATGGGATCCACATCTTCATACTGTGATAGAAAAGTTTCAATCTCGTTTATCAGCTGATTGAGTTTGTCGTTTGAGCCCGGCATGTGGCTGTTAAAATAGACATTAATTAAGAGTATTGATATTGGGCCGTCTGTCATGATCAAACCTTTCAAGGTGCCAGCCAAAAACATGTCTAATGAATTCTTTATGACTGAAAAATGTACTTTTGGTGCGTGCTTGACGTATATTGAGATACCGTCGGACGGCCACCCGAAAATGTTGAGTTTTATTGCTAGTTTGAAGTATTCAGCATTATCCCCTATTGGTGTTGCGGAAGTAGCCCATGTTTCCTGGGTGCAGATTATATCTGCTCCTGCAAGAAATGTAATTGCCCCTGGACTTTGCAAGCCTTTATGTAGCCCTGCAACGTTCCATGTCATTATATTAATTGATCGGTTATTCTCAGTGGGGCTATTGTGCTGAGCGTGGCCGAAGGTGGTCCTTGATGGTATCGGTTGGTTTCCCAAGGAGGATCTTATATTGAGAGCTAGAATTTAGAGCCAGTGGGAGCCAGGTCCAATCTTTGGTACTGTTCCCCTTAGTTGAGCAGGAGCGATTGCCTCCATCTATATGTTTGGTGATTTGAATTAAATTGTTGCTCTGCTTTATTGCTTGTGTTCCACCTATGGAGCCGTGTAAAAACGATCCAGTAGCAGATAAAGTTAGGTATTTGCTGTTCATCCTTTTCTGTTTGTTCAGATCTAGTTCTCCCCGTTGAGCAATTTGGCTTTGGTTTGTCAAAATCTCTGGCTATTTAGTAACTGGTGGTGTCTAAACCTTTATGCCCCAGTTGTCCAGTTGCGTTTTGTGTCCTTTCAAAACATTCGCCATGGTCTGGTTTGAGAAGGTTATCTCAGTTGTTGCATTTGATTCGCTCGGCCTTGGGCCAGAAAAAGTGTTTGTATGTTTTCCAGACCCAGGATGTTTTCGCAGAGCTTCAGAAGGTTCCCTCTGTTGATAATGGCCCAACTCCCCTGCGAAATATATTCAGAATATAACAAAACCTTTGGGTTTTCGCAGTCCGTGACTGCAATGTTCACTGATGACAAGTCTCTTTTTTCACAATGTTATGAAACATGAGGTTTTAAAATCAAATTTACTTTTGATGCTGCAGTGCTTTGGCGAAGGTAAGTTCCATTAATAAGTAAGTAGTAAACAGTTACTAAGCCTATCCAGAAAAGAAAGAACAGTATACAAGTGATAATCCAAAATTCAAGCCAAGATGACTCCAGGTGTGTATTTTTGAGAAAAATTACGAAGTCTTTGATTTGTTGTTGATGATAAATCGGGACTGGCGTCGTTTCAGGTTCACTTGGGTGCAAAGAAAAGGTATCAAAGTAGATGAAATAGCCAGATGCAGTTCGATCTATTTTAGGTAGCTCAGCAGGTTGTGTTAAAATTGTAGAGGGCTCTTGTTTAGGCATATTTATGTAGACATCAGTGTTAGGTCAAATTGAAATTTGTGATTCATTTTGATTTTGAATGTCAGTTTCAAGAGGAATGAGTTCCATGGCATTGTTACATAGCCCATCATTCCGTATAGGCGACTCTACAAATGTGATGAGCTGTTCTGTTTGTACTCCCTGTATGGTAGCGAGAGGAGTGCATCAGCAACCCAGGAGCCCATGAGGCATACTATTCAGTATCGGCCACATAGTGTGGTTTTATCAGTTCGATGGAGACAAATCTTTTCTCCTTCTTTCCGGCAAGAGTTGGCAGAAGTACAGTTCTTGTCCCTTCGGCTGCTAGGACAGGTACAGGCTTTCTGTATGGTGGTACAAATTCTTTTTTGTCCATTATCTTTTCTATGACCAGAACCTCACTTTTGGAATCCAGACAGGTCTTGCCGTGACTGACTTGACTTCGCCAGTGGCAAATGGTTTTACTTGAACATTGCTCTGTAGTGCTCTGGTTTCATTCAGATCCTGTAAAATAGCAAAAACATTTATTGATGTCAAAAGTTTGTTCATCCGCCACTGTGTCTTCACAATCAAAATCAGGTACCCACATTTTCGTCCCAAAGAGGACCTCATAAGGAGTGACACCACCTAGAGACCTTCCTGGTATGTTGTTTAAGGCCCTCTGTACCCCATATAAATGATTGACCCAACTACAACCCGTACCTAATACTCTAGCTTTTAATGATTGCTTTAAGTCCTAGTTTTTCCTCTCCACAACCAAATTTCCCTCAGGATGGTACGGAGAGGAGTACCTCAATGCAAAACCCAAATGTCACATGGCTTCCTTGTAAGCCCGATAGCTAAATGCAGGGCCACGGTCAGAATGTAACGTGCCAATTGTGTATGTCTCTATAAAGACTCGCAAATCTTTGATAACAGTTCAAGCGTCAGCCAAGCACTGAGGCCATACCCATAGGAATCTCGAGCAGGAATCCACTGCAACCATAATGTATTTGTAAGCCCCATCAGATTGTAAGGTGCCGCAGTGGTCCAAATAAACACACGCGAGTGGTCTGTCTGATATTAACAACAGTGTCTGTGCTGGACGTGTTACGGTGGAGCTCTTCATCTGCTGACAGATGTCGTATTTTAAGACATAATCTTTAGTCTTCTTTGTTAACCCTGTTCACCAATAGTGTTGTTTCAATAGAGAAACAGTTGCCGTAACTCCTGCGTGTGCTGACCCCAAACCTTCGTATGCAGCTAATATTAAGCCTAATCTATGATCCATGTTTGGTATTACTCTATCTCCCACTCTGAGCAAATGGAATTGTTTTTGCATCTAACTTGTAGGAATACTTGAGTGGAAATGTTTTCGGTACAGCCGAGCTATTGTGTGCAGCAATGACAGCAACCATAATGTCTCCGTCTATTCTCGTTTTTGAGCGAGTGATTGCAGCTACAGAGCCGTACATACAGCCCCTTTTACAGCTTTATTAGCCAATGAATTCCTTTCAACGTGAAGGCCAACACTTTGATCGCTCAGTGTGTGTGTCACATGAGCTCTTGATAGTTCATTTTTTAACTCTGCTACCTTTTCCCATAGAATTTCATGCTTAATTGTGCCACCTTTTGAGTTCTTATACCCATTCTGTCCCCAGTAGTAAAGATATTCATTGTACGACTACACAGCAAAAGGAATTAATGTGGGGGATTCTCGATACGTATTTATCAGTGCCAGTAGTAGAGCTTTTAATTCTGCCAGCTGAGCCGTGAAGTCTCCTAGAGACTGAGTTTTTGTACAGCTTGGATGGAACTTTCTGTTCTGCATGCAAACTTTTACAATCGCACATACAACGCTGTATTGTTGCTTACTTTCAATGGCCGACTGAGCAGATCCGTCAGTGTAAATTATGTATCCATACTGAACTGGAGGCATTATTTCATTCTGGAGAGGATATTCTTGTTCATCTTGCATGAATGCATGTGTTTTTAAATTTCAGTCGTATCTGTATTCTACGTCTGATGCAGAGAGAGAATTAGCCCATTGCATGCATCTTAGATGTAACGCTTTAGCATTCGCAACGCTAGCCTTTGTAGCAGCCTCTAAGGCCGGTTCCGAAGTCACAACATTATTAGTTTTCCCTGAGCCAGTGCTCTTTCTCTCACTACCGCAGTCTGTACTGCTGTTAAGATTTTTTCTGTGGATGCAAAACGCATCTCAGCGTTTGTGTACAAATGTGATTTGTATGCTATGGTACCATTTCTCCTTCATTGTATGTCAGGAAGGTGTACCCAGATAGACCCGCAACTCTACAGAACACGAGGTTGAGGACATTTATGTGTGTCTGTAAGATTTTTGAAGCTATCATTTCAGCTTGCAGGGAACGAAGGGTGTCTGTGTGTCCCTGTGTCCATTGCCTAACTGAAAAATCTGGTCTTATGAGTTCGTAGAAAGGTTTAACCCTTTCTGTGCACACCAAAATGTATGTTCTGCCAAAGTTCAGGAATCCCAGTATGGATTATACATTTTTCAATGATTTTGGATGTTGGAGCAGCGCACACTTTTCTAAAAAGTTAACTGCCAAGCTTTTCCCTTCACTTGAAAGCTCATATCCCAAAAATAGGACATTGAGGTAAACTATTTTTGATTTTTTAAAGTTGAATTTGTAGCCCTCAGAAGCGAATCCCAAAATTTCTGGTGCTCACCATCGTCAAGTGTTCCTCCAGGTCATCATCCATCAGATAGATGTCATCTACGTAGGGCAATGCCTTTTCATCCATTCTGGAGTAACTGAGTTACTTTAGCTGAGAATAACCCCAACTGTTCGTATACCCCAGCGGGAGTCAACAAAATTGAAGTGGGAGCCTAACGCTGAAAAGGCTGTCAAATATCTGCTCTTAGGCACTATATTCTGGCAGAAAAATCCATTTGAGATATCTAATGTTGTTTTGTATTTTTTCCACAGAATGTTGTTCATTATTGCAGCACTATGTGCTTTCTGTACTGCAAATGTTTTGGTGCATGAGTTTAGATGTCTGTAATCTAAAACTAGACTATGTGAGTTGTCAGGTTCCATTACGGGAATTATAGGATTATTCATTGAAGTGGTGCAAGTTTCAATCACCCCCTGGTATTCAAGTTTTTCTAAGATCAACCTGACCAGTTTTTTAGCGCCTTGCTTTATTGGATACTGCTTCTGAGGAGTTTGAGTAGATTTTAATGGTATCACGTGGTGGGTTGAATCTTCATACCATTCAACATGGATGCGATATAGTGCTGGAGCAAGGGCTACTGTCCACTCGCATGTGTATGTGTGTTTTAAGTATTAGGGAATAAGGTTGCAAAAAAACGGCATAATTACCTTTTCTCCAGTTGGGCAATCCATAACAATAGTAGGCGGACAATCTCTTTCAGCTATAAGAATGTCATAGCCAAAAGTCAGGTTCTCCCAAAAGAGACGTTTAATTTTTCTTGGCTTGTGCCACTCCATTTGGAGTGTTATTTCATGTAACCTATGTGGGCACTTACCCTGGTGTCAGGCATTTCCACCGTGATATGTTCATTCAACTCCGCTGTCACCAGAAATTCCATCAGGTTCTGGCGAGCTATTGTTATTTATGTTGCGCTGTCTAGCATCATCAGAGCCCATTCCCCGTTCAGTAGTAGAGTCCTCAGAATTCTGGACATGTCTGATCTTAAGACTTGCTACTTTCTTATTTTTTAATTGAGGTTTTGATTTAGGCTCTTCTTCTTTTTTGGAAGTGTAGTTAGAAGTGCGTTGTGCGACTCTGGACTTTGTACGCTCTTCTTGCCTGTTTTCTGACCATCCTTCCCTCTCTGAGTTTTTCGATGAACCCTGAAAGGAACAAGAGGAACGTGTGTCAGTGAATTGATACCTGTCAGGTTTTCTAATGTTATCCCTATTCCTAAGGTTATAACTCCTTTCGGAGAGCTCCTTTGAAGAGACCTACCTCTGGATTAAGATCTATTGTTTTTATTTTTTTGTTGTTTGTTATTATCCCATTTTTTCTTAGAAGAAACAGGTGCTTGCTTTGTGTTGTCCTTCTCAGGACCACCCATGAGTTGAGGCTTTATTGCTCTAGCCCCCAAACCGTCTCTGCCTAATTCTGCATAGGCCGTTTCAATTTTTTTGGGTAATTCATGTTCCTGTTGTAGAGGACAGAACTCCCTTAGGCGTTGGCGTATCGCCACCGATGCTGCTTCCCCTTTAATATTTGCTAATATTATAACTGATACCTGTGCAAAGTTACCTAGTAACTTCATCCCTAAGTTCAGAGCAGGTTCTGCTTCATACTCGTTCTGTATTTGCCTTAATACATCTGGTATTACTGCTAATGTTGGGATACAGTGAGTTCTGGTACATATGGCAGCGAAAACTGTACCCCAAGAGGTACAATCTTCTATCTGGGGTGTTATCCCAATGGGCAAGCAAAATGTTAACATTCTGGGTTCGATTCCGATCCGGTAAAATCACCGTCCATACGATTCGTATCCGGAGCCGTTTCCGTACGACTCGTACACACACCATATGACTCGGTGAGTACGATCCAGACCGGGTGATCAGGACGCGATTCGTACGGGCCACGTCAGGTAAGGGCGATTCGTACGGAAAAGCGCACATACACACCGTACGGCTTGTACACCCCATGATCGTAGGGGTATGGCTCGTACACCCCATGATCGTAGGGGTACGGCTCGTACACCCCATGATCGTAGGGGTACGGCTCGTACCCCTACGATCATGGGGTGTATGAGCCGTACCCCATGATTGTAGGTGTACGAGCCGTACCCCTACGATCATGGGGTGTAGGAGCCGTACCCCTACGATCATGGGGGTACGCACCGTAACCGGGGGGGGCGTTCCAGACCTGTTTCGGGGCAAACTCTGCTTCTACGGGAGTTTTCAGCTCCCATAGAAAAAGGGTCGTACGACGGAGCGTACCCAACACAAATAGTACTTGCCGGGTCAGAAAAAGCAGCCGCGAACCGTACAGACGTCGCGTACAGCGGGTTCCGAGGGCGAATGGTACGGGGATATGATTCGTACGTTCTCTGTACGATTCATACAGAGTACGGCTCCTGGTACGAATCGTACTTCGTCGTACGTATGGGACATTTACAGGTACGATTCGTACGGGGAAAAAATGCTCCGTACGACGATTCGGAGCGCTTTTTACCGGATCGGAATCAACCCCTCTGTGTTTTTCATCTGGGGTGGTGTTTGGAAATACCACTTCTAGCTGTGTTATTTTTTGAGCCACCCAAAAAGGGATCTGTTAG
Source organism: Lissotriton helveticus (assembly GCF_964261635.1). Taxonomy (NCBI): domain Eukaryota; kingdom Metazoa; phylum Chordata; class Amphibia; order Caudata; family Salamandridae; genus Lissotriton; species Lissotriton helveticus. Next base: position 1,138,194,936 of record NC_136069.1, read on the forward strand.
CTTTTACTGGGCATTTTACCCATCACTGTGTGTAATTTTTGCAGTGTAATTTTAGTTGTTGATGTTTGAGTCCTACCTGTTGGTCTAGCCATTGCTGCCTGAACTGTTAGTGTGCTCATCACGAACTGTGTCATATTTCAGTAAACTTTTATTAGTTATGTGTGTTGTGTAAGTAAATCTCCTACTAGCATCGTTTCAATGTCAGGATGTGGTGTGTAGACCGCTAGTACTGGCCATGTTGCTCCTTCTCTTCTGAGCGGACCAAGTCTTACTCTATTTCTTGTATGGGGGAGGGCACCTTTAAATCATGATAAATTCTCCTGGTAAGTCAGCAGAACTTAAATGTCCTCACATGGAAAATATTTGTCTGGTATTTCATCTTCTGTGTAGTAATGAAATGTTTTTGTTAATGCATTTCTCTGTGGTAATGTAACCCATTATTAGAATACTTCTGTTCTAAATGATTTGTGTTCCTCAATCACAAAAGTTACTGGCACACCCCTAGCTGGTAACCCATGTGCAGCTAGTTTCAGGGTGATGGCATTGCTAACATTTTCTGTAATGAGTATTGCATCGGCGTTTTCTTCAACTTGGACTGTTATATTCAGATCGCGCACAGTGTCTCCCTGTTCAGTCATTTTATTTAGAAAGAAGAGCTCTTCAAGGGAGCTGAGATAAGGTGGTATGCACAAAATAGCAACAATGGGTCCTTCAAGCTTGATTAACCAACAACCAATAAATAGGATTATTTGCCTACTTAGCTGTGGCAGAGTTTGTGCCCTCCCACTCCAGGCGTCTCTGGGATGGTGTGCGAAGGGGTCTATGAGAATAGTATTACTGAACTACTCAGATTTGACTGTTAAATAAGTACCCAACCAACGTTGGCGGTGCCATGTCGTGTGGTTCCTATAAACCTATATAGAATCTGCACGTTTAGATAACATACACTGCGGGCTTTGAATCCGACTGATTCTAGATACCCCCACTGGGTATTTTGGCCTTAGTACCAGCTAGCTCACAGTGCCACTAGAAACTCCTCTTACCAAGGAGAGAATAGTTATTGGCAACTATCGAACATGACAACCCTGATCCCTCAGGATCGTTAAAACAGTGTACTACTTTTTCACTCAGTTACGCCTGCTCACTTAGTCTCAGAGAGTTACACAGAATAAATGGTGGGGATGTTTTTCAAGAAGCATTTATTGAACAGTCGTTATTCTAGTGTAAAATAGGTGCGCTGAAACAATCATTAGCCAGTACAAGATATAAATGATTAGAAGCACTAAGAAAGTAAAAGGATGGTGGATTTCTACCATTTTGTTATAGCCCTCAATGCAGACAAGTATATATAATACATGACAATAAAAATGCATACTCCTATGATGCTAACCTAACTAAACGTACCTAGGTGTACCTACGGTGTATGTAGGTGTTAAGCCAAGAATCCCTCTAGGATAAAGTCAACCCCATTCCCTGAAGTGAGAGAATGTGTAACCCGGTCTTGGTCTCGAGTTCGACACCCAGCAAGGGATTTTAGACCACTGTGAGCTGCAGTATCTGCATGCAGGAACCTCAGCATCTCGCCTCAGTGTGTGTCGGCAGGGAAGTACTGATCTCCTCTCCTTGTCTCAGCAAGATGTGATGTTTATAAACCCAAAGGTCTCCCCAGGGATTCTACCTTGCTGTGCCACTTGTCGGACTTAAAATGACATCGGGAATGAACTTTATACATAGATAACATACAGGAGATGGTAGCCCTGCTGAGTTTCCAAGAGTCCTTATGCATAATGTATGAGGCCTTTACCGGGAAAATCCCGCATTCTGTGCGCAGTGCTGTATCTAGGTAAAAGGTCAGTCCCTAAGAACTGTTATGTATGTAATGTAGGGAAGCATATAGGTGAAGGGTTACGATGTTACCTGAGACTATATTGGGGTGCCTATATGGAATATACCAAAGGTATGCCATGTGGCAGGGCATATTGTAATTAAAAGGTTAGATATGTACTTTTAAGTTTTACATGTCCTAGTACTGAAATAGTCCTAAATTTGTTTCCCAATACTTTGAGACCTAACTCTCCCATAGGATAACATTGGATTCCCTTATTACATTTAATTAGTGCACATTTTTGATTGGGAACATGTACACATATGTTATGTTTGGTTAAATTATAATTTAAAAATCCTCTTTCATTGTTAACTCAAATTTTCAGTTACAATTTTGAAAATGCCACTTTCAGAAAGTTGCCATTTCCTGTACCAGTCATTAGGTGCATGCAGCCTATTCCTGGATCACCTTACTGGGTGTAGCTGACAGCTGGACTCTGTTTATTCCTCCCAGATAGTAACAAAATAGAGTGATTTGGTGTGTTGGGGTGGGCCATCAACTGGCAGGATAGGGGCACAGAGCTGAGTACAGCCCCAGTTGAAACTCAATAGGCTGTGCTCTGCATTCACACAAAGACTTGTGACCCTTCCATTGTACATGCAGCCAGCTTAAATCAGGGGTAGGTGAAGCAAAACACTTTAAGTACTTCAAAGGAAATTCTCTAGAAACTTCTCCTAATTCAAATGAAGCACAAGGTCTAAAAATAGGACCCTCAGACCCACTTTTCTGTTCACTTTCTGGATTTGTGGAAAGTCTCTCAGAGAACTGTCAACTTCTGTGGTCTACTGTGTACGTCATAAGACTGCTTTGCTGCACCTGGAAGGCCATACTTCACTGTCTGAAGCGTGCCTTGAACCCTCAAAGGCCTGCCCTGCTCTTTGCACCCTGTTCTACTGCTAAACCCAGGACTACCAGAGTGACTCCAAGGGCTGGCCGACTAACCTCCTGATCAGAGCCTTAGGGGCAGAACGGGCTCCAATCTTCTCAAAGTTGTGCCCCCTCCAGTCCTAGACCCTTTTTGGAAGTGCTAAAGGTGCCCAGAGAGCCAAAATCCAAAACTTGTACCTTAAAAATACTTTGGCTCAAAACTGCTCTGCTGACCAAGAAGAGACGGGGACCAGCCTTGTCTATCCACCAAAGGTGCATTGGAGGTTGGCCTGACTTCACAGGAAATTCTTTTCAGCAGTCCTTTGCCAAAGGGGTATCTGGCCTTGTGGTACTTTCATCAGCCGAAGCCTCCAACCCCGCCGGTGATTTCTGACTTCCAAAAAGTGACTAAGTCTGTATGAGGAAATCTTCACAACAGATTTGTCCAGCAGTTCCCTGATGACGACACTTCCTCCTCAGACACTGCCTTCAGCCTTGCCCCATTGAACTTTACCTTCTCAGAACATTTTCTTCAGAATCTCTTTTAAGTCTAAAAGTAAGCACCAACCGGGCCTAATCCACTTCTTGTACCCGACTCGTCCTCCATCACAATCACCCATATTTTTCAACTTTGACCTGGTCTTGAATGACTATATGTCTGGAGTTCGTCCTTTGATATTTTAGGAACTAGTCTTTACCTTAAACATAAAATGTTAATAACTCCTGTTCTATATTTTTGTCACTTCAATGCCAATTAATTTATTAAAATTAACTCTATTTTCATAAATTGGTGTGGTTTTATTTTGTACTGTGTTTCACTTTATTCCTCTTTGTATGCTGCATCAATACTTTACACATTGCATCTACGTTAAACCTGCTTTCATGCCAAGCTACCAGAAGTTTATGCACAGGTTAATTTAGTGACTTTTGTGGTTCACTCTGACAGGAATTGTGGCTGTTCTTGAGCAGGGTTAACACCCTCCTCAGTCAACAACCCAATTTCTCACAATAGTCAAACATTAATATGACCATGCTCCACTTTACTGGCAGCATCATTCTCTTCACTCCTTAGTAGTTTAATTAATGTTTGTTATTTATCTTGCTCTAGCTGCCAAGTGAAACTATTCACATGGCTCACTGTAAATCATGACCACAGAATCTATCCATTTATTTTAGGATTTGCATACTGCATGACACAATTCTGACTCTGCCTCAGTGCTTTTGTTTGTCAGTCTCTGGGGGTTTATGACAGGCTTGTGGTTGAATCTTGTTAATAACCATGTCTGCTCCAACATGCCAGCTGGGCATTCTGGCAAGACTTAACTAAGAAGATGAGAACTAGTACACCAACATTGGCATGTGGCTGTCCAGTTTCTGTGGGGTAGCATATCTAGCAATGCGATCATTAGGTCCTGGTCTCTTTGAGGAAAGGCTAAGGGTGATGTTGTGTCATTATCTATTTCAAACATAAATATTGTCACATAGATCGCATGGTTCATCCTGAAAAGGTGAAGCTTGATTCAGACCTCAAACATAGTCCTAAGCTCTGGAAATTATTCCTGATGTTTGCCTTTCTGAACCTCTACTGGAAGATCTCAAAGATGAGGGAACAATACAGATTTAGAGTAGGAGAATAGTGAAGACCTAGTTTTCAACGACATGTGAAGTCTCGGCCTCCCAATAAGCACTATACTTTCTGTCTTAAACTGCATACTTTGCTAAGTTGTGACTTTGACACTAGGCCCACTTGTGTATTTTTTTCAAACTAATTCCCAGCCTTGATGCCTTGTAAAGCCTTGGTTTGAAGTCTTGAGAAGCTCTCCAATCTTTCAGATTCCATTCAATTAATAGAATGTAAGAGTCAGAGGAACTTCCTCAGCTTTTTTAAATGCTACCCCAAGCTTTTGTTCAGAGACATTCTGCAAACTGCATTGAAAAACCCCGGTCAGTTTTAAATCAAACATGATAAGTAGGTACCTACAATGAAGGGGAAGTGGAACAGGACATAAAAGAGTATATAGGCTCAGATAAACAGGATTATCTTGTTGAAGCTCTTATTGATTATGACATTTTCTCCATGTACCCACTATGAGCTCAATTACGATGTTGGTTGGAGTTGCCTCCAACCGACACCGTCGAGGTCCAGGACCAACCGACCTCCGATCTGCAGTCTTGACATCACAAATACATTGCGACCCCACATAGTGCGGTCCTGCCGTAAACCGGCAGTAGTACAGGCTCCCATAGAGAAATGGGAGAATCTGTTCATAACTAGGTGCCCCCTTGTCCCCCAACCGGAGGCCGCAGGGAAAAGGGGGCCCTGCTAGAGCCCCCCAAATTTCTTTAAGACAGGCTTTCCATGTCAGAAAGCCCGGCATGCAAAGCCTCCAGACACCGAGCATCGTAATCCCGATGGCAAAATAGCCGTTGTAAAGATTATGTTGCGGTCTCTGACAGGGCAATAGGATCCTAAAGTCCATTGGAATCCAGGCGTAATTACCAATCAGTTTCACTTTTGACCGCCTAGATTGTATTTAGGCGTTCGGTAGTGAAACCGACGATGTGATCGAAATTCTCCGACCTGAGGTCGGAGGCTTTCCGACTCACATTGTAATAGGGCCCTCAATAACCAAACCAATTGTGACAGTGTCTGCTGAAAACTACAGGATAGCTTGGATGTGATTCAATGTGTTAAGTAAATTTTGATGTGCAGGCTTCGGTCGATAAGAAAAGATCCCATTGAGACTACTTGCATTCCGGGGCTTCTGACTTATCTCAGTGACATTTAAGAACGATCAGTTGATCCACTGTGTCACATGTGCTACATAGATATTGTGGATTTAGAGCTAGCCATGGTTCTCCTATGGTCAGAATAAACTTTACACCTTGTGAATGTCTAAAGGATTGTATATGTCGGTAAATAGTCCAAATATCGAGTTTTCAATTTCGACTAGACATAATATCGAGTAAAAAATATAGAATAGACATAATATCGACTAGACATAATATAGACTACAAAAATATTGACTAGAAAAATATAATATCGAATAGAATAGCAATATTATCGAATCAAAAATATATAATGTACATAATATCGACTAGACAGAATATAGACAACAAAAATATCGAATTTAAGGTAAGTTAATATTAATGTTTAATTTTTGTGTAATATAATTCTGCAGCGGGTTGTAGGTTTATAGGGGAATAGGGTGGGAAGTAATTTAATTATAATTAATTAAATATGATTTTTTATTTATTGTTATTTATTTAGAATTAATTGATAAGTAATTATTAATTGGTAATTAATTAAAATATAATTGTTAATTAATTTTAATTGATTAATTGATAAATATATTATTTTTAGTATTTTATTTTCTGTAGCGGGTTGTGTGTTTATAGGGGAATAGGGTGGTAAGTAATTTAAATATAATTAATTAAATCTGTTATTTAATTGATTAGTATTTATTTAGAATTATTTGTTAAATAATTATTAATTGGTAATTAATAAAAATATAATTGTAAATTAATTTTAATTGATTAATTGATAAATATGGTAATTTCATAAATTTATTTTCTGTAGCGGGTTGTCGGTTTATAGGGGAATAGGGTGGGAAGAAATGTAATTATAATTAATTAAATATGTTATTTAATTTATTTGTATTTATTTAGAATGAATTGTTAATTAATTATTAATTGGTCATTAATTAAAATATAAAATTGATTAATTTTAAAATTGTAAATTTTTATTTGTATTTTTAATTAATTATTTAATATATTTTATACAATTGTAAAATATTTTAATTAATTTGTAATTGGTATTACTATTTATGTTATTTATATTTATATATGAAGTATTTACTTTCCCTACTATTGCACTCACTGGATTTGGAATAGTAATTTTTACCCCTACGCTATCCAACACTTTCCCTACTGTTGCACTCACTGGAGTTGGAATAGTAATTTTAACCCCTACGCTATCCAACGCTTTCTCTACTGTTGCACTCTCTGGAGTGGGAATAGTAATTTTTACCCCTACGCTATCCAACTCTTTCTCTACTGTTGCACTCTCTGGAGTGGGAATAGTAATTTTTACCCCTACGCTATCCAACACTTTCTCTACTGTTGCACTCTGTGGTGTTGGAATAGTAATTTTAACCCCTACGCTATCCAACGCTTTCTCTACTGTTGCACTCTCTGGAGTGAGAATAGTAATTTTTACCCCTACGCTATCCAACACTTTCCCTACTGTTGCACTCTCTTGAGCGTGAATAGTAATTTTTACCCCTACGTTAGCCAACGCTTTCCCTACTGTTGCACTCTCTGGAGTGGGAATAGTACTTTTTACCCCTACGCTATCCAACGCTTTCCCTACTGTTGCACTCTCTGGAGTGGGAATAGTAATTTAAACCCCTACGCTATCCAACGCTTTCCCTACTGTTGCAATCGCTGGTGTGGGAATAGTAATTTGTACCCTTACGCTATCCAACGCTTTCCCTACTGTTGCACTCTTTGGAGTGGGAATAATAATTTTCACCCCTACGCTATCCTACGCTTTCCCTACTGTTGCACTCGCTGGAGTAGGAATACAAATTTTTACCCCTACGCTATCCAACGCTTTCCCTACTGTTGCAATCACTGGAGTCGTTACAGTAAATTTAAACCTCTCGCTATCCTATGGTAAAAATATTGTATATGTTTTGCTAATAATATGTATATATAAAATACATTTATTTTTTTAAAGTTACATTAATTATTTCTTAATTTTACGTTTATTGATTATTATATTACTTTAAAATTACTTTTAAGACATTTAAAAAATTCGATATTTTGACAGTCTATATTTTTTACACTCGATATTTTGGAGTCAATATTTTTGTACTTACCTATTTGAAGATAGGATAGGAAGTAAGTCAATATTATTGCAGTCGATATTTTTACCTCGATATTTTGTCATCTCGATATTGTGACTGTCGATATTTCGTCACTGATCCGTATATGTCACCTCTGTCAGTAGCTTTACCTAAAAACCTTTTTTAACTAGGCTAAATTACCCACTATCAAGTGCCCCTTTATCTTTTATTACCTTTTATGCGGCCTTTTCTTGCAGCCCTAGTGCAGTCAGAGGTTGTTGGACATTAAATGGGACAATCTATATTTTTAAATTACAGAAAACACAACACCCAGTCAACCGAGTATTCACTAATAAAACCTTTATTTGACAGTTAATTAAAACCATTCAAATGAGTTAAAACAATAGTATGATTTTCCATTAATTATTTTTACAATAAAATGCATGTACACATAAAACTAAAACCTGTGGGTCTACTAGCATCTCTACTCAATCTCTGTTGATTTCAATAAACTCCAGTAGACACTAGGCGTAGGGCAACATTCATAAAATGTTTCTTAAATGATTGTGGAATGTCATGTAAACCAATGAATAAACAATAACAGTGCTCATTTTGCGCCATTTACACTCCCAAAAGTGATTTCCTAGTTTATCTAATTTGGAGGATTTCTAGTTGTTTAGCTGTAGATTTTAGCAACCTTGTCCATAAACCTGGAACATCTCACTGCTAGTCTGCAATCAGTTCCCTGGAAGCAGAGTCTAATGGCCTCCTGACAGGATTGAATGTTCAGCTCACAGAATAGTGGGTTGAGCAGTGCTCTTCTGTCTTGGTCAACATCAGGGCAGGCACATTAAATATGGCCCAAGACTCCTTGTGATAAGTGCACAAGTAACAGGTGTTGTCAGGCGGCTTCTCCTACATCAAATATTCACATAAGGATCCTCAGTAATTTTAATTTGAGTGTCTTAGAAATGGGCAGCTGTAAGTATTGTTGAAGAGCCTTTGCCTGTAAGGTTTGCACATCAGCTAAGCATATTGAATTTGAACAATTCTCGTCAGTAGGTGTTTGAAACATTCATAGGTGATGTTCAGGCACCATTGGTGAAACCATTTGGAGTTCCATGAGGATTTTCTCGATGGCAATTTGCCACAGCGTGGATTGGATCGGTTTCACTTTCGACCACCTAGATTGTAATTAGGTGGTCAGAAGTGAAACAGACGATGTGATCAGAAAGCCTCCGACCTAAGGTCAGAGTCTTTCTGAGTCACATCGTAATAGGGCCCTAAATAACCAAACCAATTGTGATAATATCCGCTGCATGCCACAGGATAGCCTGGATTGATTTATTGCGTTAAGACAATTTTTATGTGCAGGCTTTGGTAAATAAGAAAAGATCCCATTGAAACTCCTTGCATTACGGGGCCTCTGACTTATCTCTGTGACATTTAGGAACGATCAGTTGATCCACTGTGTTCCAAGTGCTAAATAGATCCTGTGGATTTAGAGCTAGTCATGCTTCTCATCTATGATATGTTGACCTCTTTGTAAATGTCAGTCAGAACAAACTTTACTCCTTGTGAATGTCTGAAGGACTGTACATGTCACTTCTGTCAGTAGCTTTACCTCAAAACTATTTTTAACCAGGTTAAATTGTCTACTACCAAGTGCACCTTTTTATTTTATTTACCTTTTGTGAGACCTTTTCTTGGGGTTCTAGGGCAGTAAGAGGTTGTTGAACATTAAATGTGACAATCTATACTGTGTTTTAATTATTTCATTATTCAGTTTTCCAGACTTAAAATTACAGAAAAGACCACACTCAGTCAATAGAGTATACACTAATAAAACCTTTATTTGACCGTTAATTAAAGCCATTTAAATGAATTAAAAAAAATTAGTATGAGTTTTCATTCATTATTTTTTACAATAAAAAGCATGTAGAACATAAAGGTATAACCTGTGGGCCTACTAGAGTCTCTACTGAATCTCTGTAGATTTCAATATTTTCCAGTAGATCCTATGTGTACGGCAACATGCATAAAATGCTTCTTAAATTATTGTGGAATATCATGTAAACCAATGAATAAACAATAAAATTGCTCAGTTTGTGCCGTTTACACTCCCAAAAGTGATGTTCTACTTTTATCCCATTTGGAGGATTTCTTACTGTTTAGCTGCAGATTTCAGCAACCTTGTCCATAAACCTGGAAAATCTCAACCCTAAGGGGCCCATTAGGATGGCGGGCGGATCGCCCCCGCCAAACCGGCGGTAGCCACCGCCGGCCTGGTGGCGGCGATCCGCCTGGCATCCGTGCCGGAATGAACCCCGCCATATTAGAATGGCTGGGGGGTCCGCGGCGGATGGAAAGACCATCTGCCGCTTTTCCTCCCCGGTCGCCTTGCGACTGGGGCGGAAAAGGGTTCATATGGTGGCGGTGTCTATCAGACACCGCCAGCCATATTACAATGGGCTTTGACAGATGCCTTTCCGTGGTGCCAATGCCGCCACAGAAAGGCATGCGGAGTCTGCTTTGGGGCCTGATGCGGGCCCCCATGGACTCTGGGGGGGTGGGGGTTGCACATTGAGGGTACCTATGGTACCCCCCAGCAGTTCCATGCACAGCATGGCAGGCACCGCACAGTGCCTACCATGCAATGCATTGAAGTGCACAGCATGCCTTCCTGCCATTGTGGCGGGCGGTGCTGAGTGTACCGCCTGCCACAATGGTAGGAATGCTGGATGCTCCCGCCACTGTGGCGGGTGCATCCTAATGCTGGCCACGGGACCCCCGCCCTTATGGCGGGCGGTCCCTTTTACCGGTAGGATGATGGGAAGACAAAGTCCACCCGTCATCCTAATGGGCCCCAAAGTCTGCAATCAGTTCCCTGGAAGCAGTGCCTAATGGCCTCCTGACAGAACTGAATGTTCAGCTTGCAGAATAGTGGTTTGAGCAATGATCTTCTATCTTGGTCAACAGCAGGACAAACGGAAAAAAACATGGGTCCAAGACGAAAAATTTCTTCAGACGAGTCACTGTGAAGGTGGCCCTCTAAAAGTGTAGCTCTATGTCAGGTAGGGAGAGATCTCTAAATGTGGTGGGTAGTAGTTTGTAAGGGCAGAGTATTAACTCCACTCCACTGGTGAACTTTGGGTTTCCTGTCAAACACTAAAAGAGGCCTTAAGTCTATTAAGCTCTCATCCGTTTTAGGACACTTACCTAGCCTCAGGGTATAGCAACTCTCCTTTTCACCATTAGCGGAGCAATGTCTGTGAAACTCCATACCATTTTAGTCAGCTCTCCGATAATAAACAGAAGGGCAACAAGTGGGCTATATTTACAATTGAAGTTTTACAACTGATGTCCTCAGGTAATAATTCTGTTGCACTCCAAGTGACCAAACACTGTCCATTAGCACTTCACTCATTGATAGTAACAGAGTCGATACATAAAAAAAAGAAGATATTTTTCTGGTCGATGGAGCAACCTCAAAAGGTATTACTGCTCGTAAACACAGAACGCTTCAATATAGAAACCTTCTGCTTGCCCTGCTTTCCTCGGGCTTCTCAAAATCTCTTTTCCATATATCTCTGTATGCTCGGATCATCCACTGTTCTTCATATCAAACTATTGTTGCACTTTTGCAGTGAGTACTCACCACTCTCTCAGTTGCTGTGCTTGCTACAGTGTAAATGATACAGCCTCTCAACACAGCATATTTTCAGGTCTGAATGCAGGCCCCACGACACTTTCTCAGTGCTTCTTCTGGAATGCTGCAATGTGAATGAGCTAAAAATGTCCATACTTGCAAATAATGTCCTTCATAGGCAATCCCGGCTCATATAGGCAATATATTGATTCTTGGCGAGGAAATGGAGCGTTTTAAAAATCTCCATAGTCCCACTTTTATTTTTGTTGACTGCACACAAAAATGTATGTACTTTTAGTGACTACATTTAACCCACTCTAAAGATTATGTCACCCCACTATGATGAAAGTGGTATACAGATTGTCACACTGTGTTTTCAATTTTATGTTGCCACTTCAATATCAATAGCAGAAAATAACATTATCTTACCTAGTTCCACCTCCTGGTTTTGCCCATCAGTAGGATCCAAAATGACTGGTTTATGAACAGTGTCTTTTTCTAGAATACAAAACAGACAATACATGGATATCAAAGCAGATATAAATATATCTTTTGCTGTATATAGTCAATATAAAGGAAATCCTTACAAATACATCCAAATACATTTCAAGACTATTTTACTACGTGCTTGCTGTATCTGGTAGGATGTCATCTTGTGTGGGTTTCTATCATCTACCAATTACATAGGTCTATATGTCTTAGGGCCAGTCTATACGGTGAAGCCTACAAACAGCCTACTTACACCTTTTGGTATGGATACATTGTTAGAATATACTCTGGTTAAAGGGAACTCGCGGTTATCCCATATAAAGTCTTAATACCTCTCTAAATGAGCGGTCAGAGGTAATAGGAGAAAGCGTTATTTTTTTTCTTTTATTTCACTTTACATATACATAAGGCAAATATATTGTTTCATGCATAATGGAACTGAAATCACACCTTTCAGCACCTTCAATCATTCTCCCCCTCCTTAGTCCACTAACTTGTAATATATTTGGATACTGTTAGACCAGGCATTCTGTTTTTGATGACTTTGTTTTTGCTGGCCTTAGGACTCTGCGCACTTTACCTCTGCTAAACAGTGCTAAAATGCCTGTGCTCTCTGCTCAACACATGGTAACATTGGGTTATTCCCATTTAGTATATTTAATTTCTAGCCAATTGCCGTCAATAAATCTGCCCCCGGAAGCACAACCATACGTGGTTGCTTTAGCGGGTGTCCCGGCCCTTAGTGAGGGGAAAAGAGAACATGAGGTAGACTTATATAACAAGTGTGTCCAGTGGTTGAGCCTAAATAGACCTTTACCTCCCAGTATCTCGGGTGAAATATTGGCAGTGAGAAGAATAGATTGGATTGGAAGGGGCCCTAAAACAGTGGCAGGGGATGTTGTTACAATTAATTTTAGGGAATCTTCCGCTGTGGACTACATCTGTAAAGCCCCTTCCCATAGAGATTCCCAAATATTTCCTCTGCACTTATCCTATTTCTATCCCACCCCTACTCACAAACTGACCTTCCATAGGAGGCCTCAACATATCAGAAATCGCCACTCCCCTCCTAATAGGATTCACCACTGGCAGCCATTTGTGGAGGGTATCTTTCCACCTATTCCTACTTACCCATTGCAAGCCCACTCGAACAGGTTTAGTGTCCTCGAGGAGGTTGATTGACTCACCCCGATAGGCACCTCTCTACTAGAACTTAACAACGGTAACCTAGCGGAGGGTTTTGCAACAAAGGAAAAGATTTTGCCCATGGTCATCGGTGAGGATTCTTATCCTAATGAAGTTACGAGGGAGGGGATTAGTGCAGAGCAGAGCTTGGATCAGGGACTCCCTAAAGAACAAGGGGATGTGCAAGGTAAAGAAAAGGTTATGGAAGGAAGTATAAAAATACTTTCATGCAACGTAGCCGGGCTAAAGAGCAAGCTACTTGTACCGGAGTGGTCTTCTTTTATGGCCACACACGATATTTGTTTGATGCAAGAAACTTGGTTCCTAGAGGAGAGTGCCAGCCCCGGCTTCGCGACCTACTATATTCCCGCAGTCTCTGGGGGGAAGGGCCGCCCTTCGGGTGGTCTTTCCATATGGGTAGGCGTACACTTAGGTGTACAGGCTACCCATGTGGATACAAAATCCCCAGATATACAATGTGTCCTACTAAAGCCCGTTGATAAATCCCGAGTGGCTACCATAAATATCTACTCTAGGCCCACCGTGAATGCAAAGGAATCGAGCACTATTAAAGCACTCGACCTTTTTTTCCAGACACTCGACCCCACAACTTCGATAATCCTTGGCGGCGATTTTAATTGCCAGTTCGAGCCCCTGGGTGGTTCCGAGTTGTGCGACGAGGATGAGGTCGACTTGCTTTGGCACATCCCTGCCCCAAGGATTGCCCCGGTAAGGGCCTCGACCTCGTTAGTACTACAAATCAAATCCCTGACCCTTGCAATGTCTCGGTGGGCATGCAACGGAAGGGCCAACAACGACAGTTCCGGCCTACCCACATATAATAGGACTAATCGTACTTCCACCATTGACTACCTCATGTTGGAAGCCAAACATTGGGACAGGCTCAAAGACTTTAGGGTTGTTCCAAGGTACGACAGTGACCACAACGCGTTGGTCCTGACGCTTAAGCCTGGTGCATTTGGACTAACTAACCCTGACTCCAGCCCTAATTTGGTAGTGCCACCCTATATTATATCCAATAACAGGAGAAGGGTTAAATGGCCTTCTTGTCTGGACTCTCCCACCCGTCTTGCAGAAATCTACCAGATTGCTACCCCACTAATAAGTGACAAGGGGAGCTCTACCTCTCATGGGCAGATTATAGAGATCCACAGAAAGCTAGTTGTGAGTCTGGGGGATGTATTTTATCCAGTTAGCGGGACTAAGTCGCTTAGAACTAAAACACACCCCTGGCACGACCATGCCTGTAAAAATTAAAGAAAGATCTTCTTACAGCAATTAAATCTAATGACACCCTAAAAATTCGAGCATCAAGACTGCTGTATAAGAAGGAACTCATCAGGGGTAAGAGTGAGTGGGAGGAATCTAGATGGGATGAGTTGAGACAGGCACTCCTCTTAAAAGATTCTAAGACCTTCTGGGCCATTGCTACCTCCTCGGCGGGAGGTGAGAGAGATGCTGGGGTCTCGAATATCGCTCCTGTAGTGTGGGAGGCGCATTTTAAGTCACTTTACACAAGTCCTGAGCTGGGGGCACCTGTGTGCCAAGGTCGGGACAAGTTGTCTAAGGTGGCTTTGGTCGCTCGGACCTGTATGGCCCAGGATCTCCTGCACGAGCATCGACTGCCGGGGGTCCTGGGGCCCGGGGCTTCCTCCTGTCAAAATCAGGACACCATGCCAGTTCCCGGGATTTCCAGGGCCCCAGACCCCCCGCACGAGTATAGACTGCCGGAGGCCTTGGGCCCTGGATACCAGATAGAGCAACTGGATGCCTACGAGAGGATTGTCACTAATAACCTAGACTCCATCTCCCTCAAGGAAGTTGAATCCGCTATTGAGAGACTGCTTCCGAATGAAGCCCCCGGCCTTGACAAACTTCCGGGAGACCTTTTTCGTTCCCAACCAAAAATCTGGGCTCCATACCTGGCGGTCTTGTTTAATGCGGTCTTACAGGGTTCCGCATTACCTGAGACCTGGCTGGGAGCCGAGATTGTTCCGATTTTTAAAAAGGGATGCCCGCTCGTCCCATCCAACTACAGACCAATCAGCTTACTTGACACCACCCAGAAGCTGATGGGCCGAATACTACTCGATAGATTATTGGGTTGGATGGAGGAGAATAAAACTTTGACCACCCTCCAAGCCGGATTTAGATCAGGGGTCTCGACCATGGACCAGATCTTCCGGGTCCAGGTCCTATACTGGAAAACTGCAAGAGTAGAGGGTGGCAGCCTCTACCTTGTCTTTGTGGACCTGCGAGCCGCATTCGATCTGGTTCCCAGGGAGAGGCTCTGGACGGTGTTGGAGGAACTTGGTCTCCCTCCCTACTTATTAGATGCCCTAATCAGACTTCACACTGGGAATTATGCACAGGTGAGGTGTGGGAGGAACGGGGAATTATCAGCTCGCTTCCCTTTTACCCGGGGCGTACGCCAGGGCTGCGTACTGGCCCCCACCCTTTTCAGCCTGTATGTCAATGGTCTGATAGATTAACTTAATGGCATTAGGGATAACGATGCTCCGCGCCTGGCCACTGGTAGGGTGCCCGCTCTGATGTTCGCGGACGACACTTTGTTGTTGTCGCGGACATCATCGGGCATCCATCGGGATCTGGACGGGTTTGTGTCCTTTTGTGCCTCGCGGGGATTGGAGGTCAACTTGGAGAAAACCAAGTTTATGATTTTCAATCCCCCGAGGCACACCCGTCCAAATCCCGCATTGAATGGAACTCCCCTAGAGCGAGTCAAGACTTTTATATACCTGGGGGTCACGTTGATTGAGGACTTTGCATGGGATCACCAAGTTTCTAAATCCTCCCTGAGACTGGCGCAGATTATGGGAGGCATAGGCAGATTTCACAGAGCCTCAACGTTTAAACCAGTTACCCCTGCCCTTGAGATATATGAAACACAGGTCAGGTCTGCAGCTTTGTACGCTGCAAAACTTTGGGGACACACGAACGTATACAACTTATTGAAGGTTGAACAGGCATTCATGTGACACCTGGTTGCCCTTCCCCAAAGCAGTCTCTCATTCCACTATGCTTGGATTTGGGCTTGGAATCCATTAACGAATTGGCAGCTGCACAACCTCTGCTCTATTGGAGAAGGCTCTGGTTTGTGCCGGAGCTCGTATCCCTTAGAGTAGAGTTCTTTGCAATTTGGGGGCAGCTAAAGAATAGGAACATACCCTGGTTGGTCCATGTAAAGGCTCTCCTCTACCAAATTGGTCTGCCCCAACTATGGGACACACCAGAGGACAGCTGCGCGAGGACGCAAAGGTCTGTATAAGTGGCGGCTGTAAGGTCATATAACCTCAAAATACTATGTAGCTCGACTTCCCTGGGCAGGCTGTCTACTGAGTTCCTACTGATGAAAGTTGAATCCAGGACGGAGGCGTTCTTGGACTTAGTGCAGCCTCCACTTGCAAGAAAATTATACATCCAACTGAGGCATGGCTCTATACCGATTGGGGCATTGACATCCAGATGGGCAAAATCGATGGAGGCCAACTGCCCTGCTTGTAACTACTGTAGGGAAGACATTGTACATATCTTCTTTTTCTCCCCGGCATATAGTGAAATTCGGAAATGCTGGATTATTCCATTGTGTAAAAACCTGTGTTTCAGACAATGTGCACAAGCTTGCAGAGTTTTAACCTACGATACCGCCCCTCTCATTGTTTTTGCTGTCTCCCGATTTTTACACGGCATGTGGCGGAGAAGAACTGTTTTTATTAACAAAAAATAACGGCCCACTGCTTTTCATTTTTTCTCATCTTTGATAACTTAACGTTTAATAACTTTTTAAATTGTCTATATTCATGGTTTTATTTCTGTGCTTGTACATATCTTATTGCACTTTTATGGTCAATGACCGAAATAAAGTCATCAAATGAAATATTTAATTTACTCATTAGTCCCTAGTAAAGTGAACTACATATGCCCAGGGCCTGTAAATTAAATGCTGCTAATGGGCCTGCAGCTCTGATTGAGCCACCCACTTAAGTAGCCCTTTAAACATTTCTCAGACTTGCAATTACACATCCTGTGAGTGCAGTCTAGCCATGTTGACCTGACAAAATTAACCTTTTGCGAGGCCCAAACCTTTCTTTTTAATACATACAAGTCATCCCTAAGGTAGGCCCTAGGCAGGACTAAGGGCAAGGTGCTGTGCATTTAAAAAGTTGGACATGTACTTTTAAGTTTGACATGTTCTGGTAGTGAAACAATCTTAAATTCACTTTTCACTACTGCAAGGTCTATCTCTTCCATAGGATAACATTGGAGTTGCCTTCTAAATTTCAGAAGTGTCATTTTCAAACGGGGAAATATAACTGGTTCAGATTTGGTGTGTCTGGAAACATAATTTAAAATTCTAATTCATGGTGAAGTCAGATTTTAAATTCCAAATCTGAAAAGGGCACTTTTAGAAAGGTGGCATTTTCTTGCCTTAGCCATATGGTACCTGCAGCCTGTCTCTGGTCACATAACTGGGTATAGTAGGCAGTTGGGCTTTGTTCATGTCTTCTGGAGAGCCACTTTGGGGGCTTAGATGTGACTGGATGAGTCATCACTGGCAGGATTGGAGGAACAAGCTGGGCACCAGCCTCACTTACATCTGAATAGTTTATGTTCTAATTTCACACAAAGGGCTGCATGTGCCCTGTACTTCGTCTGGAGCCAGGGCAGGGAAGGCAGGGCATCTGTGGACTTCAAAGGCGTTCCTCTAGAAGCTTCTCTCCACTTCAAAGATACAACTTTGTATAAAAGAAAGACCTCAGACATCACCACTTCGGCACACTTCCGGACCTGTGGATAGTTTGCCAGGAAGAAGGACTGCTGTGCTGCTGCAAGGACTGCCAATCTGCTGGACTGCTGCTCTGAAGGAGCTGCTGCTCTGCTGTGCTTACCTGCTGCCTTCTTGCCTTGATGAGACTTGCCTCTAGTCAGACTGAGGTTAAACCAGCTGGGGTCCTAAGCCAAGCGTACTCTTTTCAACCATTTTAGGCCAAAAGATTGCAAACAAAAACTCAAGGTGAATTGGATATTTATAACATGCCAAGAATGTCATTCTGGTCCAAGATTTCTAACACGTTTTTGGAGAAGCTGGTTTCATTCTTTACTTTGTTCTGCCGCTCCCGGTCTTTTCAGTTTCAAAAGTTTACTCAGGCTCCTGCAGTAACCAATGTACCTGGTTCAAAGCTAAAGTATTCTCACTATTAATGATTCTGTGATGAGAAGAAGAATAGCAGAGATTGTGCTTACTGGTCATTTATCAAGGATTTTTCAGACAATGCTAAATCAGCTAATTAGGGCTTCCTTACTAACTCCATACCAGCAGCTAACAACGATGAACAGCATTAAAACATAACATACTTCTTACCAATAGCCTGTATGATAACCACAGACCTCACTAGCCACTGGTCTGTTTTGTTAAATTGAATGTAGTCACATGCATAGATGCCTGAATCGGTTTCATAGATTTCGTTCCAGACAATTTCCTTTTCCTTTATCTTAAGAGAAAATCGGTATTCATCTGGAACGATTAAGTTCCCATCCTAATAAATAAATTAGAGAAAAAAAATGAGTTTATGTTAGAATTTTCACAGCACATACATGCATTATCAAGTATAGGACGCACTTTTAAGTGTTTACCTTATACCACTTCACTGACGACCTCTGTGTATCTTTATAGCAGTTCAGTGATGGGCAATAAAGGGAATTTCCAGTTTTAATGAAAAAGTAAAGTTTAGTTTCTTCAAAGTTGGAACAATTTGCGTTGATTTTCTCCTCAACATCCAGAATGATTTTGAGGCAAAGTAGTTCCTTTCTGAAGTGCATTAAAAGAAGAAAAAAGCTAAATAAGCACAGGGTATTGATAAAGTAAATAATATAACAACGCATATTAGTAAAGTGCTTATTCACCTAAAATGGTCTTTTGGTGCTATGTGACAGATGTGCCTTGTTATCCAACTTGTTGATACTCATTTTATCAACCTCATGAGGATGAAAGTAAGAATGGAACCGCCATGAATAAAACTGTTGAACATTGGGTCAAACACAAATTCCTTCAGTGCATGTAGTGGTCCACTGAGCCTTCATACCCAGGATTATATACCGCCTCCTACCCCACAATTATGATGTATCCATACGAATATCAACTAAGTGACAAAGTAGCATTGTCCCTCTTCCTCATCTTAGTCTATTTCTTTTGAGCCTCCCAAGAAAAAAGAAATGTTGTTATTACTCAGGATTTTGCATTAATAGGTTCAAATTCTTACTGCTTCTGTTTAGAACAGAGGCACTGCAAAATAGGAACAGCGCAAACAACAGTCTGGAACAATGACTATCGCAAAACGGGCCAACATGTAATTGAACAGTAGGTACAGGTTGTATCGTTCCTACCTTGAAACTTTGTTGTGCTTTCACTATTGTTTTCACACACATTCCAACAGTAGCAACTTTTTGAGAGCAGTGGCCCTGATGAATGCCAAGGGACTCTAAACATGTTGGCCCGTTTTGCGATAGTCATTGTTCCATACTGTCGTTTGCGCTGTTCCTATTTTAGTTAGGGGATGTGCCAAGTTTCTATTAAAGTTGCTGTTTAGACATATCACCCTCTTTTAGATTCACCACCTTTTCTGTTTTGTTGCACTGTACTTTATCACCTTTTTGAGCCATCACTATCAGACCAACAATTGGTAGTTCCAATTTTGACTGTGGACCATATCCAGTACTCACCATGACTGGGTGGCACGAGTTCTAGATGATCCTAGGACCCGCCTGGTCACAGTGTGAACGACCAAATGATAGGACTGATCACTTGGTTTTTTGATGGTTACTCACAAACAATATGTGTACTGGATCTAGTCTGACCAGTTCTTGATTAAGTCTTTGTCATTCTCATTCTTTGGTTACTTACACATTTGTTTCTCCTTCTCTTTTTTATATTACTATATGGTGACTGCAGCACCATCTGTCATAAAGATAGATTTGACAGTTTAGCCAGCTAGTTGCCTGGCCCATAGACCTCCTAGGTTCTTGCTTGTTATTTATGTGTTGTTACTGGGGAAGTGAACCAGTAGTAGGTCTCTAAAAATCCTTTCCCTTTGACCCTATCCTCCCGGTTTGTTTTTTAATATAAATTAACAACCAAAACGCCATTGTGGGTGGGTCCCACCTTACAGATGTTGAGTGGTTTAGTAGGATTTAAGGGGAGGGAAGGCACAGGGTTCTATATATTAGGAGATGTATGGTGTTCCCAGACATTTAAGTTCTTGCAATTCAAGCATACATTGAAATCATGGCCCAAGAAAGCGAGGGGTGTACTAAGAAGTCTGACCACAAAAGGCAGGACTATTTTGAGGATAAGAAAAGCAGTGCCTCAGACATGCTGAAGTTCAACTATGAAAATATGGGTGAATTGAAAGTGATTTGTGTCTGTGGGGTTATTGACAAAGAGGCACTTTCATTCACACGGTATGGAGTTTGTGTATTTTTTGCGAATATGGCAAACTACAGGACACAATTTAGAACAAATAGGAAAATGGCACTGGAATTAATGTTAGGAATAAATGCACTCACCATTCAACAAGCGATATAGGGTACACAGGAGGCAACTATAGATTATAAACTATTCATTAATCAAGGACTAATAGTAGTGAAGAGGAATGTAGCACAACAACGTGATAGGCCAATACTTTAAACAAGTGGGGATCGGAGTCACAAAAAAGTGCAGGTGCATGGCTGTGGGGAGAGTGGCGGGTGCAGAGCGTGCCTCTGCACAGAAATTTGACAAAATATGGGGGGGCTTTTGGAATATCATGAGTTTGACTGGAATAATACAACATCTTGGAGAATGCAATCAACCTTATTATACAGAATCAGTGATCTTGCATAAATGAATGTCAAAACTAAATAACCGTTTCAATCATGTTTTCTTTATTCTTGAGGCTGTACTGGATGTAAATATCTATAAATGATTGATGCACTTCTTGTCTTGCATAATAACCACAAACAAACATCACTGTGTTGGATTCATATCACAATCGTTCTATGTCTTCCTTTATAATAATACTGCTTTTCATCATAGTAAAATATAAAACTCAAAAGAAAATGGTTAAAAAGCTAAAATAATTTCTATACCAGTTCTAAATATACCTGCTTACTAGGAAGCTTAATGCTGTTTATCACAATTACATGCGGTGGTCATACACTTAGTATTGCAAGTGTTCTGTCACGACGTGAAGGCATAAGAATGTTTTATTTCTCTCTTCTCACATGATTGCACCATATTATAAAGGCCAGACCAATTGGTCTTTCTAATGCTCATTGGATTCCTTTTTCTACATTGTTCTATTGTTCTGACCTTGTGTGTAATGACCTAAGGTACTACAGCATGTTGCAGACAAGATTTGTGTGACACCAGGGACCTCTAGTAATGATCTATGGTACTGCAACCTGCATCAGAATTGATCTGTTACTGACGCTGGAGTCCTCTAATAAGGACCTAAGGTACTACAGCTTGCTATTGGAAGGTTTTGTGTCTGAACCTTAGGACGTACAGTAATGACCTATGGTACTGCAGCATGCGATAGTACAGGATTTTGTATGACACCAGTGACCTCTAGTATTAACCTATGGTACTGTACCCTGTGTCAGAGAAGATCTTTTACTGACACTGGAGTCTTCTAGTAATGACGTAGGATTCTACAACCTTCTACAAGAAAGATTTGTGTCTGAGCCCCAGGATTTACAGTAATGACTTAGGGTACGGCAGCCTTCTACTCGTCCTCAACCTGCCAAGTCACTGCCACATGTCCCAGCACCTGCACACACTCCATTGGCTCTCCATCAAAGCTAAAGTCACCTTCAAGATGCACACCCATGCTCAAAAGGTCATTCACAACACCGGACCAGCATACCTGAACAGCTGACTCAATTTCCACGCACCAGACAGGACCCTACGATCAGCCCAGCTCTCCGACGCCGTGGTCCCCCGCGCAGAGAAAGACCTGATCGGAAGGCTGCTCCTTCTCCTTCCTCGCGGCCAAAGCCTGGAACGCCCTTTCGCTCCACCTCAGACAGACAACTTCGCTCCCCTTCTTTGCAAGAAATCTCAAAACCTGGCTCTTCGACAGACCCCCCTCCTTGATGGACTGGAACCTGCAAAACCTCCCCCCCCAGCACTTTGAGACCCTCACGGGTGAGTAGTCGCGCTTAACAAACACCTGGTTGATTGATTCTACAGTAAATAATATTTTGTCTGATAGTAACCACCAAAGGTTCTGCAGCCTCGTAGAAAAATATATTTGTCTGACTCTAGGCCTCGGAGAACAATTTTTATTTGCAAATACATAGTACAAGCCATGAATGTAAACGTGACTATATCGAAAACATAGGGTAGTGCGTTATAAATCTATAATAGCAATTATTATAATCACAATCAAGAATAAGCTTGTATTGGGGCCATACCCTCTTTGTGATATGGCCTGCTGAAAAGAGAGCACAGTCAGGTTTTACCATTGTTTCTTTCCACTTTCGTGGACAGACCTCGGCTAGATGTACAAGGTACTCCAGCCTGGTTGCAAGAAGTACATATGCCCTTCACCCTGGACCTCTGTCTCAATGGATTTCTATTTACACCCTAGAGGACTGCACCCCACTTCAGAAATGTAACTGTGTTTGACTCCAGGGTCCTCTAGTAATGTTCCAAGGTGCTGTATTCGACTTCCAAAAAGAAAGGGATTTGTGTCTGACTCCAGACACAGCATACTGAGTGGTTGAATTGTACCCGTTTACTAATAACATCAAATAACTATTTTTCATCACAATGTTGTACCACCTTAGGAGAGGGCAGTACAGGTTTAGGCCTAGATCTACAGAGGGGTTGCGTCACTTTGTGTTACTTTTGTAAGGCAGACCTGATGCAAAATTATTTTGTGCATTTACAAAGTAGCATAAATGGCTATTTGCATTGTTTAAAAAAAAAGAACATTTTAACAGTACACAGCGCTGACTTCTCTTACTTTGTATCACTGAGGCATTCCAATAGTGGTGCTGGACTTTCCTGTCCACCCACCAATGTACTTTGATGCAAACCCATATCTATGAAGACTTATAGATATAGAAGTGAGTTAGACCACAATGATGAGCCTGCCTAAGGGTGGCACAACAATGAGAAAGATCTTTATTTCTCCTTGTTCTCTCATTTTACAGCACACATGCATAGAGGAAATAGCCTAAATAGGTGGGCTTTGTGCAGGAAAGTAACCCTTGTTGGCAGTACTGCAAACACCCTTGCACTATGGCGCAAGTATGCCTGTCTTGCCGTTAGACACACTACAACATTTATTTGAAGATATGGCACAGTTCTGCTCTCTCTCGTTCAAGCAACGCAATGCAGCACCTTTATTTGGTTTCCATTCTCTTCTGCTCTTTGCCTTTCCCGTTATTCCTTGTCTTTGTACATACATGGGTCCCGTATTAGCTCCCAATGCTAGAGTGACATCCAGACCATGTACAGTTGAATAAGACCCATGATAATTATCATCACGAAACAATATGAGCATATACATTTATGAAAATGAATATGTGCATAAAAGGAGAGGCTTGTGAAGGAAACTTCTGTTAAAGCTGTATCCTCTCTGTGATCTGGCCTGCAGAAAACAAAAGCACTGTCAACATGTTGCCATTTGATTTTCACTTTCATCAAAATATGTTGAATGGCAACTGCTGTGTGCCCAGGTCTCTGGTGTCCTGAGATTGACGGGGCAGTACTTTACACATGTGAGACCATAAGTCATATCAAAAGGTACTGCAGTCTGATTAGAGGAACAACATATGTCTGACTCCAGCAATCTCTATTAAAGCCTACGGTGCTACACAGTGCTTCAAAATAGGAACTGTGGCTGACTGCAGGCAGCCTGCTTGAGAAAACATTTGCTTCCGGCTCCAGAGACCTCCAGTGTAGACCTTGAACTAGGCCACAGCAGCTTGATTACAACGACAACACATATCTGACTTCAACAGCCTCAGGTATTGCAGCTTGCATCTAGCAATGACCTCTAGTAATAGCTTAAGGTTCTTCACCCTGCTTAATAGAAGATTTTTTCGTGACTCCAGAGATCCTTGGTAACAAACTAACACAATGCAGTCTGCTACAGAAACTGATTTGTGTCTAACCCCAGGCCTCAGGTAATAATGTTTCATTTTTCATATTGTTATACATTTTTCATTTTAGCAGATGACAGTGTATGTGGTTTTTCTTCAGCTCTATTTACAAAATTCATAAATTTAAATTTAACCAGTCCTGCACTGTCTGCTATGTTATTCGTGTGCAGAATAACCTATATCTTTAGCAAGAGAATTATTGCTATGTAGACCAATAGTCTTGTTTGTAAAAGCTGCGCAGGGGCAAACAGCGCAAAGCCATATCTACTAAGATTCGCCTGCTGAGGCTTTCATGCATTCTATTGGTCGGAAAACATGCTGTCTTGTGCAATGCATGGCCATACACTATGGTGCAGAGGTGAGTGTTTACTCTGTACCAAAGGATGTGTACAGATAGCACACGCTTCCTGTACAAATTCCTATGGCTAGACAAACTCAGAAGCATCCCATGCTTAGGATGTACACCGTTCATTGCAGCATACATGTAGTTCATGTTTAATTGAGCAATAAACACATTTCCTCTTGTTAAAGCCTTCTTCAAGAAGGCATTCGTTTTTGACCTAAAGCTTCAAAAATATTATTTAGAATTTTATTTTTAACCAGTTTTTTTTATAAAACACCTTCACATGCATTTTCATATTTAATTAATATGAAACAAATATTTAATCAAAAGTTATGCATTTTTTCTTTAAAATATTTGTTTTTTTAAGTCTAAATGTTGGATTTATATATTTTTAAAATTATTTTAAATATTAATGTTTAAAAGGCTAAAATGTTTTATTAAATCTAATCTAATTTCAATTAACCTTCCCTTTAATATGAGGTCATTTTGATATTTGCAGTGTGTGCGTGTACTTTTGGGCAACTGATTCTCACATAAAATGCGCCTGTATTGTCATTTCCACTGTATTTGTATGGTGCCTTCTCTAGTGTGACCCTGTAGCACTGATTGGTGCAGTCTAAATATGGAAATAAATGTTGTTTAGATATTCAAGACATAAGCTTCAGTTGGATTTATGCGGAACGTAAAATCATAAAGCAAAAGTTGCTTGTGCAGAAGGTATTTCATTGTGGTAAGTAGGCCTGTATTACATTTTCGGGAGTTGGGGGGTGGATGTGTGTGTGCGTGTGTGTGTGTGCATGAGTGTGTGTTTAAATGTATTCCAAACGTGTTGCAATAGTAGTAGTAAAGTTAAGAGTCCTAACTTTAGGACTCCTAAACTGAGAAAAATCCTAATTTTAAGACTTTTGGTATTCACAGAAGGCATTTAGGAGTCCTAAAGTTAGGAGTCCTAACTTTACTACTACTAAATTGAGAAAAATCCTAATTTTAAGACTTTCAGTATTCACAGAAGGCATTTAGGAGTCCTAAAGTTAGGAGCACTAACGTCTGTGAATACCAAAATGAGCAAGTGTCTTCTGTGAATATCAAAATGAGTAAGTGCCTTCTGTGAATACGAAAATGGTAGTAATTTTCGGATTTTGTCTTAAGTTAGTTCTGTGAATCGGGTCCACAATATCTTCGTGAGAAGAGACTTTTTAGTACAGTTGGGTATCATTTGGTTAAATGTGATATTGGATGTTAGATTAATTCAACAGTTCTGTTAGGGGTTCCATGAATTAGTTAAAGAGCATGGGTGAGAGCGAAGACCCACAAGAAACCCCTAATGTGACCTGTGCAGGATTGTATAGTGACATATTGACCATGATTCTTTGAGTTCTGTCCTGGGAAAATTAGGTAAATGAGTAAAGAAGAGTCCCCAATCAACCCATCCTACATTTAGGTAGTTCTAGGAGGCTGTCATGTTTGACAGTCGTGAAGGTTGACGACTGGTCAAGAAGGCAGGATTCATTTGGTCCAATATTTTTTGGGCATAATAAACAATGTGTGTGAGCACCGATTCAGTGCTGTGGCCATGGCAGAATCCTTATTGGAACTGATCTAAAAGACTGTATTGGTCAATGTGGTTACACAGTTGAACATGAACACATTTCTCAAGGAGCTTTCCTAGTGTCGGAATCGTAGCGATTGAGCGGTAGTTGTGTAAGTTTGACATTAAGAAGTTAGCCGTCATTTTTTTTTTAAAGGAGGGGTTATCTGCCCAGCTTTAAGGCACTCAGGTATCAATTGTTAAAGTAACAGAATTGACTATTTTAGTGTAGAGAGGGTGTAAGGACATTTTGATCTCCCTAAAGATGTTCGTTGGTAGAGATTTGTTGAAGTGGCTTACGGGTTTTAGTGTTATAATGATTTTGAGGATTGCACTTTCATGAAAAGTTTTGAATATGCTTCATGTGGCACTGTTTTTTGGAGGCGTGAATTGGGAGGCCTCAGTAATCAAGGGTGTGGGGTGCTACCATGAGTTGCGAGAGGAAGGCACTCTGAGGCTAATCGCAGGCCGTTTTAGATTTTTATTGTCTTTTCCATGAAGAAGGAGGTGCAATTTGGTTGTTGTGGCTTGGAACCTGAGGAGGGATAGTTGGATTGCTTATTTGATTGCAACTTGAGCAGTTTGAACAGTTTTTTGGGACGATTTCCAGCTTTGTCTAATTAGCTTCTAAAGAAGTTCACTTTGGAGCTTCTAATTTGTTTGTTGTAGATGTTCCTCAGGAGTTTAGGGTTTTTGATGGACGGTGAGTGATTGAATTGTGAAAAAAGGTACATGGTCATGTTTGCTTTGATGGTTCAGACATGGCTTTAGCACTTTGTTAAATGCAACTGGTTCAGAAGGTTTTCCTATGAACAATAAATGTGTTTTTAAGTTTGAGGTCTGGGCTTTGACGATCAATTCCACAGTGCGATTCTGAGTGGAATAGTTAAGTGGTGACTTAGTTTAAGAATATGGGGCATTTTTATCAATGTGTTGCATTGCCGTGCACCAAGCAAAGGGCGTGCAAGGGTGACACAACACTAAGGTAAGATTTATCAAGCAACTTAAGGACACCTTGCATGACCCTGCATGACTTGATAAATCTGGAGTAACACGACACAGGGTAAATCACTGCTTTGTATTACTCTGCCCTAGGGAGGCATTCCATTGGTGGACCGTGGATGTTCCCTTTCATCTATCCATGGGTTTTGGTACATTTCCAGATTTACCAACACTGGTGAACCTGGCAATGTGCCAAAATGCTGTGCCTCCTCAGAAGATGCAAATCAAGGAGATATAGCTTCATTTCTCCTCATTGTTTCCTCTTTCTCAGTGTGCTGCCTTCTGAAGCACACTTATAAAGAGGAAAATGCCTGAGGATTCTACCTACAATGAAGGCACCCTTGCACCGCGTCAATGCTTACCTGGGCTGCCATTAGTCAGCTAAAAGTGCACCAGCACAAGAAAACAATAGAAATGTGTTGTATAATGGCAAATAAGGCAGATCCCTGCCCTCTCCTTTTCACAAAGTACAGCAAGGTGGATTGTTGCACTGCGTGAAAGTTGGATAAATATGCCTATCTATTTTTCTAGAATAGTTTGATTCCATGCACAAACACATCTTGAAGAAGAGAGTTCTTCCAACTGGAAACCAGTGTAGCACACTGAGGGCTGATGTGGTTCCCTTGTGTATGCATAAGATATATACATCAGGGCCGAATCCGATGTGGTTGGAAATTTCTCCGACCATTGGTCGGAGCCATCCCGACCGCATTGGAATTGGCTGTTCACATTCCTTTCCATCCAAACCATTTTGATGGGGTCGGTCGGAAAGGAATCCAAACTGGATTTCTGAATGGCTTGCGACGGGCTTGGAGGGCCTTGCAGGCATTTTGAAGTCTACCATCAATCCCTCAGGTGGCTCTTTCTGACTGAGGAATTAGGATGGAGGATTTCCACAGCCATTCTATGACAGCCTTCCCGACACAAAAAGGCTGTGGCAATCCCATCTCCCGGAGGAATAAAAATTCCTAAAGAATGACAATGTTGTCACTCCGGCAATCTATGGGTTGCCCAAAATACATAAAAATTATAAAAATCCCCCCATGCAACCAATAGTGAGCTGTTTGGGATCCCTATTAGAGCCACTCAGCAAATATGCTGACAGCTTCATCAAACCATTTGCGCAGAAGCAGAAATCATATATCAGGGACCCAGCCCACATTATTTCTATTGTGGAGGGTATCACATTTAATGATCAAAATCAGATCTTAGTGACCCTCAAAATAGAATCATTATATTCTAAAATCCCGCAGAATGATGCACTATGTTGATTATGCAATGTATTACCCTAGTGTTAAAGAACAATATGTTTTATTAGGTGATGATCTTTACCTTCAAAGTGAAAGGACGAGCATGGGGGCAACCTGTGCCCCGAAGCCTGGCCTGTCTCTATGTTGGAAATTTCGAGAACAGACATATTTTTAATGAGGCAGCGCCATTTTATGAAAACATTGTCACTTGGCGCCGCATCATTGATGATATTTTTTCATATGGGAGGGCCAGGTGACAGATTTGGTGCACTTCTTAGAGTGGCTCAATCTTGGGGACCTACGTTTAAAATTTACGGTAGAGTACAACATCCACTCGGTAAACTTTCTGGATATCTCCATTAAAAATGCACATGGATACTTGGAAGTTGAGCTGTACACCAAGCCAACTGACAAAAACACACTCTTACATTATAAGAGTTATCATCCAAAAGCACAAAGGGACAATTTCCCATTTGGACAGTTCATCTGATTGAGGAGGAACTGTTCATCATTGGAGGATTTTTACAAACATTCCGAACTCTAAGGGAGAAACTTTTGGATAGGGGTTATCCCCAAAATTTTGTAAAGCATGCATTTAAGAGTGCATGGTTTTACAACAGGGAAAGCATGCTGGAGCAGAGCAAAGTACCTTATAGAAAGGAGGACTCCACAATGGATAGAATCGTATTTGTTAGTTTTGTAATATTAACAACAAGATAAAGAACAGTGGAAATTCAAATTGGAACATTTTGAATGAAAATGAAGAAGTAAAACTGTGCAAGCTGTTTTTTTGCATGTAAGCAAAATGACAATATACGCAAGAATCTGGTCCACACATATGGGGAGACTAGGCCCATGCAACAGAGTGCGCTCTAGAATGGTAGAGCACTGGGCAACAATAAGTGTGGCAGTTGCTCGATATGTGATCACTGTCTAGTAACAAGACACTGACACACAATGGGTACACGTTGAGATCAAAAAGCCTCAACAACTGCAGAAGCTCCAAAGTTATTTATCTGCTACGCTGCCCATGTGGCCTAGCGTACGTAGGAGAGACAGGGAGAGCACTAATGTTGAGATTATTGGAGCACAGGTCTGCTCTCAAAAAGGATAAACAGAACGACCCACTAGTGGACCACTATAATAATCTGAAACATAAACAAACTGACTGAGTGGTTCATTATAGAAAACATCATGGGCAACAGAAGAGTAAGTAATTTATTATTATTATTATTTATTATTTAAGAGTTTTATATAGCGCGAACAGGACCCGTGGGTATCAGAGCGCTTTACATATTATGAGGTAGTAAGGAGATAGCAGCTTATATAGAATAAAAGTATATATGACAATAAAAGACAATTAATTACAATATCTACATTATTCTTTCAGAGGCCTGTGATAATCTGATTTTGGTAAATGAAGTCCTGTATCTGGGCTTGTAATTTCCATCTTCTCCGCCCTTGTAGTATAACTCTGCTATTAAGTTATACAGTAGCCAGCTAGAGTTAAGGCAGGAATTTGCTCATTAAAAATATTTTCGTTTCCTTCTTAAATGTTGCTGTGTTTGTTATCTTTCTAATGTTAGGTGGAAGAGAGTTCCATATTCTAGGAGCAGCTCAGGAGAATGCTCTATCATAAGTTTTTTTCTTCTTGAATAAGGGTGGTCTCAGTACCATCTCCTTAGCACTCCTCGCAGGTCTGTCTCCTCCCGATAGAACTATCTTGTGGGCAAGATATCTTGGAGTGTTGTAGTGAAGTGCTTTGTGGGTGATACATGCTATTTTTAACTGAATTCTGGCTTCGTAGGGTACCCAATTTAAAGCTTTCAGGTGTGGGGAGATATGGTCGAACTTTCTTGAGCCAGTTATAAGTCTTGCTGCTGCGTTGAGGCAAGCTTTTAGCGGAGCAGTGGAGATTTGTGGTAAGCCTGCTAGCGTAGAGCAACCATATTCAATCCTAGTGATGACCAGTGATTGGACCGCTAGCTTGAGATCTGCTTCTGAAATGAAAGGTTTCACCTTTCTTAAGTAGTTCAGGTGGAAACGAGCTCTTCTTGCCATGACCTTGATATGTACTTTCATATCCAGGTTCTCATCTAATGATATTCCCAGAGATTTAGCTGAGTCGACCAATGTAGGGGTACAGTTTAGCGCAGTGATCATTCTGGCCCAATCCTTAACTTCTGTGTTTTTCTTAGATGGCGATATTAGAAGGAATTCTGTCTTTTGAGCATTTAATTTTAGGTGATTGATTGTTAGCTATTTTAACGCCACTTCTAAAGCCTCATTCATTAACCTGATGTCTTCCAATGACGAGATCTTAAGGTATAACTGCGTGTCGTCTGCGTACATGTGATAGGAGATTTTGAAGTTACGCAAAATTGCAGTGAGTGGTTCGATGTATAAGTTGAATAGTGAAGGAGATAGAGTGGATCCTTGTGGTACTCCAATCGTGTTAGGATGTGATGATGAAAGCGATTGATTGACTGAGAATCTTTGTGTTCTGTCCTGAAGGAAAGATTCAAACCATTTCAACACCATACCGGATATTCCCATCCTATCCTGTAGCCTGTTTAGTAGCTTCACGTGGTTCACCGTGTCGAATGCCGCTGATAGGTCTAGAAGGATGAGTAGACATGACCTATCTTGGTCTAGGGCTTGTAACGCATCATCAGCTATCTGTAAGATATCTGTTTCAGTACTATGTCCTGCCCTGAAGCCCGACTGGCATTCATCCAAGGGAGGAAAATTGTCTATGTGTTGGTTGAGTTGACTCTGCACACATTTCTCTATTAGCTTGGCAAGTACCAGAATGTTAGTTACCGGGCGGAAGTTGTTCGGATCATCGGGGTCCGCCGTCGATTTTTTGATAATGGGAACTACTTGTCCTGTTTTTAGGCATCCTGGAAGAATCCCTTGTGATAGAGAGGCGTTGACTATTTTAGTCCATAAGGGAATCACGGCCTGGTCGATTTCTTTTAAGTATTTCGATGGGAGTGGATCATTGTAGTGGTTATTGGGTTTAATTTCCCGTAAAGTTTTGGCAATGTAGTTTTGGTCCAATAGCTTGAAAGAGTTCCATTGCGCTTTGTTGTTTGCTCCATTAACCTTGATTAACGTATTGGAAATGTTTGTTGTCGGAGTTTGATTTTCTAGGTACTCCGCTGCACTTTTGAGCTCCTTTTCCAAGGTGTTGGATTTGTCTGTGAAGAAGGTTGAGAAGCTTTCACATTTTAGTTGTGTTTTTGTGAATTCTTGGTTCGTTTTGGCTGCCTTGTTGAACTGTTGTTTCAATATTTCGAATAGTTTATGCGGTCTATTTATGGCGGTGTCTAATTCCGATCTGATATATTCTTTTTTGGAGTTGAGGATCTTTTTGTTATATTCTTTTTGGGTTTTTCTTAGAGATTTCAGAGCTGGAGAAGTGGGGTGTTGTCTCCATTTTCTTTCCGCCATTCTCAGTTTACATCTTTCCTCATTAAGTGTTCCATTGAACCATGGGTTTTTAATCTTCTCTGTCATTCGTTTTAGTTTGAGAGGTATTGAGGAGTTGACTATATCCGTTATAGACGTATAGTAGTGGTCGGTTAGATGATTTATGTTTTGTATGTTCTTTGGCGGTTGTAGGTCCTTTTCACAGCCTTCTAGTAACAGCTCGATGTTCGAGTCTTTCGTGTCCCTCACCCATTTTTTAATTCTATTCGGTTGAGTGTGATTGTTCTTTTTCCATGTAGGAATCGTGAATGTTATGGCATGATGGTCTGACCAGTCACAAGGCTCTATTGTTACACCTGATATGTTCTTGTTTTTTGCAATTATCCAGTCCAACGTAGCTCCTTTCGAATGAGTTGGCTTTGTACAAAATTGTGAAAGATTGAGTTCAGTTAGGAATTCTTTGAAGGTATTTATTTGTTTGTCATTACAGTTGTTCCAGTGTAGATTATGGTCCCCATAGAATATATTGTTTCCGTTGGAGTTTTTATTTGCTGTGATTATCTCCATTAATTGATCTATGAACGGCATATTGTTACCAGGTGGGTGATAAAGTGCATGTAGGGTGCATGATTGGTTGTTTTCCGACCTTATATTTAGCCCTAGGTATTCGTATTCTTTGATCGGTTCTGATTGTATTTGGCCTATTTCTATATCCGAGCGATGTATGCAGGCTATGCCACCCCCTTTCTTAAGTTGTCTATCCAGGCTTACGATGTTGTAGTGGGGAGGCACTAGAAGGTCTAGAACTGGCGATTCAGATAGCCATGTTTCAGTGAGGATTGTCACATCAATTTCTTGGCTAATGATGAGGTCGGCTATGTCTGAAGCATGTTTAGCTGCGGATCTGCAGTTGATCAAGAGGCATTTCAGTGATTTATCTATGTCGTTTACGGACGGCATTTGTGGTTCAGTGGAAACCTGAACTTGTTGTAAGTTATTAAGGTTGGGTTTCCTGTCATTAAATCTAGGCTTTCTATTGACGTTGATATGGACTGTTTTGATTACCTCTTCTCTATTGTGCTCCGGCATCTCATAATCTGTTAGTAAGGATAATGTTTCTTCTTCCGTTAGGTCCTTAGGTGTTCTGTCTGGTCTATTATGTCTAATTGATAGAGGCATCGCCATCTCCTTGCTTTTTCTTTGGGAGTAAAGAATTAGTTCTATGATGTGCTCTATTTTCTTGTGGGTGTTTTCAGTATTTTCATATAGTTTTCCTAACTTAAGCAGAGATATTTTAATGTCTTGCAACATGATGTTCATTTTTGATCTAAGATCTTCGAGCTCTCTCTTGGTTTGAGGAGCTGTGTTCGTTACTTTTACCTTTTTGTTTGATTCGCCGATTGATTTCCCTTTTTTCTTTTGATCCGGTTTTTTCATCAGAATTTCTGATTTTTTGAGATTATTAGTTTTGTTTGTGAAAGGCAGTTTAGTACACGGTGATCTTTCTACGGTTCTTTGCACCTGGCTAGGAGGGGGAGTCAATGAGTTGGGATTTTCTGTATCTCTGCCTTCCCTATCTTCATGGAGTGGCCTAGATGAAGGAGATTGGATTTTATTCTGACCTTCTTTGTTGTTCTCCGTGTGTTGCGAGGCAGTTTCTGTTCTCTCTACTTCATTTCTAGGTGTTGTGCTTTTTATACGTCTTGAGTGGGTTACTAGAGTAGGTTCACCTTTCTTCTGATCTTCTATGTTGTTCTCCGTGTATTGCGAGGCATTATCTGTTCTCTCTGTTTCATTTCCAGGTGTTGTGCTTTTTATACGTTTTGTGTCTGTTCCTTGCGTAGTCTGTTGTATATTATGGGATTGTCTGATTATCATAAGATCTGTAGACCTAGTCTTCCTGGTGTCCGGTGTGTCTTCTAGACGCGTTAATTTCTGGTTTGATCTTGTGTTCTCCGTGTAACCTTTTAATGTATGGAATATCTCATCAAATTTTTCTAACTCGCGATTTGAGGCTTGTATTAGTGCTATACCGTTCTTGTATATAGTTATGTTAAGGTCAGCTTTGCATCTAGGTGTTCGTTTTGTTTTCATTTTTGTGCCATAAGGAATATTGGTAATGGACACTACGTTTAGTAAGTTTGAAATGATATCTCGCCATTTCGCCGTTTTCCTTGTAAAGAATATCAGGTCATTTACTTTAGTGCCTCCGACTCTGTTATGGGAGGGGTCTGAGATCAGCGTGTCTGGGTTTCTCCTCAAAAGATTATGTTTGAATTTTTTTGCTTCATTATTGGAGATTTTGTGAGGATATCTTATGCTGTGTGAGTTAATGCTTATTCGATCAAGGCAATAGTACGCCATGGTATTTGATTGGTAGTGTGCGTTATGAGTATAGTGAAGTTTTGTAATAAACTGATCGAGATGAGAGATTAATATCCTTTGCGATATGTTAGCCTTTCCTTTTCTTTCAGCATACCTTTTGTATAGTCTGTGTCGCCAGAACAGCGAATGGTATTTTAATTTATCAATGATTCATTGTAGTAGAGAGGCATGTTTCAAGATGGCCGCCGATTTAGTCCTCTTTTCCTTGTTGACATCCGATGTTATAAAGTGGCCCTTTCTCCATCTTGATTGCGTACTAGTCCTCTTTCCCTTCTTACTACTACCCTAAGTTAATTGTCTGGATCTTTGAGGTTCCTTGGAGGTCCTTTCTCTATCTTTATTGTGTGTACGTCCTCTTATCGTTGTTGATGGGCTTGTGATTAGGTGACCTCGGTGGCCGCCATTTTAAGGTCAGGCACTCGGAATCTCAGGTTCCTCTATATTTACCTTTCCTTCACCCCGATTATTTCAATTCTAGGTGCCTGCGAGCGGTCCGAGCGCTTATATATGGGATTTATTAACACTGGCGCTCACCTCCAGTTGAGTGGTGTCCCGCTGTAGATCTTGCTGTGTGCGCCCTCCTGCCTCTTTGTGCCCCTGGCGATCCCGTTCGGAGACTTGCGGTGCCTCCACTGCGCTCCGTATTCTTGGTCCCGCTGAGCAAGTGCTTCCCGTGTGGATCGGGTGATGTGCGACAACCTTTTCTTGTTGCTTGCACCTCATGTCCAGCTCCGCTCCTACTCAAAGAAGGCTCGTAGAAGGCTCGTAGATGTGCAGCAAAAGGACGTGGCGGGTGGCGATCGCCTCTCGGTCACACCCGGGCGAGGATGGCTCCGTTAACCTCTTATGCGCCCAAGTAATCTGGATAGAAAAATAAAAAATAGGAAGCAATGGTACTTCTCCAGATTGGACACCATACAGAAGGGACTTAATATCAGGGAAGATTGGATGAAATTAATAGTATAGTAAAAATATGTAATATTGTTAAAATTATCAGAGGGGACAGTTCTTCAGATCATTACTAAGTACTTATGAATTGGGTCACATGAGATGGTGTGCATATAGCATTCATAAATGGAGTTTGCACCTAATGAAATATATATGAAAAGTAATAGTATTAACATAATGATTGAAAAGGATGATGAAGTTTACAATATTCGTTGCCAAGCATGTTATAGATAATATTTCAATTATCCGTCTTTGTCTAGGTAAAAGGTTTCTAATATTAAAATCACCTCTAAAATAGGGCAATTTCTCTTCTTCTCTTTGATAGCAGGACAATATTGTTTATTTTATTAACATCAAAGACCCTTGGGACCCAGGAGATAAATGAGTATTGCCCCCATAGTCAGGAGCACGAGGTTAAGTATTAACAGTATTGCATGCACTGTCCCGGATTTCATAAACAAATTGCCTTCAGGGGTATTTTCACCATTCCTACATGGTGATATCCCCACAGGTACGTCAATCACGTGAATTTGATGTACATTCGTGTTTAAGTAAGGGGTCATAATAAAAATATCTAAGACAGGGGTAATTCCTTTCGCCCACAAAAAAAGAAAAGAGATGGTCATCGTCGGTAATAATGATGATCCTTGCTATTCAGGGGATAAATACATTTAGCCCCCACAATTATGAAAACAAGGTTAAACAGTTTTATGTATTGGTCCGGTTTTTGCAAATAGTTCTCTTTGGTATTTCTCACCACTCCAATATGGTGGCGCCCACGTAGGGATGTCCATCACGTGATTTTGACGTGACCAGAAGATACCACATATAAAGTTAGTGCGGGTCCAGGTAGAATCTTTTTTGGTATCGCTGAGACGTAAAGTGAAGGAAGGACCAGGCCGTGAATGTCTCGTCAGATTGAAAAGGTGAGCAGGCGCGAATAGAAGGACACCTGGGCTTGTTTGAGGTTTTAAGAGCAGGAGCGAATAGAGTCCTGTGTTAACAAAAACTTTTCATTTGTCCTAGCTACGGGAATAGTGCCAGTCCGAGGGTGTAACCTGATTAAGTGGACCTTTAGAGGAATTCCGGTGAGGGGAGCGTTAGAAGATAAATCGGGAATAAAAGTAAAATGCGATGAGATAGTCAATCATCGATCTTGTATGGATTCCCCCATGTGGGCTATATGTTATAGCCTTGCATATGATAATGTTATCCATATCAAGTAGAGGCTCATAAAAAATCTAGCACTTAAAAATGAAATGCGGGGAAATTATAGATTAAGGGTTATCACGTTACTAATAAGAGATTACGTAAAATATTGGATCCATTTTATATCCTTGTAGAGGATAACCTGGTCCATATTGAGTAGAGGCTCAAACAAAACTAGCACTTAAAATGAAATGCAGAAAAAATGATATATAAAGTGGTTATCATATTACCAATAATAGATAAGTTAAAAGATTGTAGTTTCTGGGTACCCCTTGATCGCCTGCCTTTTAAGATTCAGGATAACTATTGGAAAAATATATGGGGCCAAATAAGCAAAAAAACAACTACTTTTATAGGTAGGATATATTAGGCATATATATAGTTTTTGCTTCCAGACAAGAAATAGACACAAAACGGCCACCGGGAGCGTCCTACATTTAGGCAATCCCATAAAGAGGGGGTGTTTTTGGTAGACATTAGGGGCTGTTCAGGATTTTTTGATTCTCTCTTTTTATATGTGTACATATATTCTTTTAGAATACAGTGGGCAGACAGTGATGGATTGTTGACCCTAATACTGGGGCATCTTTTGTCTCAATTGAACACCCCAGATATACAGTGGTGTCAAATAGGTATGTAGTGGGTCGATACAGGAGTAAATAAAAGGTCCATACCTATGTCAGAGAACACATATTAAGGTTATTTATACCTTTATTCCTAAACATATGAAAAATTATCCATGAACAATTGAAAAGAAAGAGAATACATCTTGTCACCAACTGCGCTAGCACCGGTGAGTTGCATGTTAATCAGTGCACAAGAGCTTGAGCTCACTAAAAGCTGCACTGGGTTGTGGAAGCATGATGCAGGTATGAGTGTTGGTAATCGCACTGTGGGATGTTGGAGCACTTATTGTTAGTTTTTTAGAAAGCCAAATTGGGTAAATTTTAATGCATTTGGGTTTGCCTTTTTTTGGGGGGGACCTATGTAAACTTGACTGCAGAAATAAAGTGGTTGGAGATAAATGGACTATTATTTGTGGTAGTAGGCTTCCCAACATATATATATATATATCAAACAATTCTGTTATTTGTTTTTATATGATATGTTTTAAAGAAAATTGTTTTGTTTTTTTAACAAAAACGGAAAGGAGGAAAGTGAAATACATGTTTGTCCTGAGGAAGGTGGTCAAATTGATTTTATCCACTGAAACACGTCGACGTTGGAAACTCTGCTAAATTTGATCAAAACAGTAAAGACTCAAAGACTGAAAAATTGATAACTCTATGTTGTACTGTATATTATTGCAAATTAACATCCAAATGACAAATTTGAATGTCTTATGATATTCCTTTCCAGGGGGTTATTAAAAATGTGTAAAAGTATATTATATTTTTTGCTTTAGATATATTGAATGTTCTTTTTCAACGTGTATGTTTTTATAATTGTAAGAATTTGTATTAAATATTTTTGTGAGTGCCTTGACATCCTGAGTTGGTGTGATACCTGGTTGAGCAGTTGATGATTGTACTATAGTGGTGTGGATATCTGTTTACATATGTAAGATTGAAAGCATCTTAACCCCTTCCGTGCACGCAAAAATGTCCACGTTGTGCGGGAGTTTTCATTAGTGGGCGGGGATTCGCACGGCCAGGGGCCATCCTGCTCAGACGCCCACCGACGCGTGACGGCTCCCGGCCGTCACAAGCATGGAAGAGGTTAAAAGGACAAATTGTTATTTGACTTTTGTCCCCAGCAGGGCCCCAAAGGGTGCAAGGCCGTCAAATGACGGCCTAGGGGCACCTATAATGCCCTCGTTGATCCCAGCACTTGTTGGCAGGCACCTTGAGGTGCCTGCCACAGGGTGCAGTGATGAACTGCACCTCAGCTCTTTACCATGAAAGCATGAATTCCATTTGGAATGCATGTTCCCGTGGTAAAGAATAGGAGTGCGTCTGAACAGTTTTTGGTAGCATCCTACTTCCTGGGTTGGGCCTGACTACAGGAAGTCCTTTGGTCCCAGGTCCCAGCCGATGTCAGACAGCCTCCGGTCTCTCCGACATCGGAATCACACCATTAGTATGAGAATTTGGGTTTTTGATTGACTGGAAAGTGAGCCCCAGCCAAGCAACAGTCACAACTCCTTGCAGGGTGAACCACAAAAAACAGTCAAGTTTAACTTAATGGCAATGTGTAAAGTAGTTATGCAGCACACAAACAGTAAGAAAGAGAAAATACAACATAAGAAAAAATCCAAATCAATTTAGAAAAACAGAGTAAATCTTAATAAACCATTTGATATCAAAACAACAAAAATCCAAACAATAGAAACGGAGTTGGGAATTTTAAACGTTTTTAGTAAAAACTAGAGCCTAAAATTTCAAGGCACTAACTGAGGACATCTAGCTGCGTGAAAAAAGGGTCAAAGTAGAAAAATATGGCCGACCACAATGGAGTAAGGTTTGGACAAAAGTGGATTGTGCCTGGTCAGCGCTTACCTTTCTACTGTACTAAAGTTTGTGGGGTAAGGCTGCAGGAGTTGTCTGAGGAGGGAGCATCATCATCATATAACCCTTAGGACGTAGCCACTGTGAAGATGTCTACGTGAGGACTTAGGGCCTGATTATGATTGCCGTGAACCTACCATCGACAGGCTACCGGTGGTCGGTTCACTGCGATCTTGAGGCCTGCTAGCCATATTTTGATGGTGGGTGGATTTGTGATGGTCGCGGGCGGTTCACCCGCCATGTAAAGGCTGGCAGGGATAGACTTTGGGGGCCTTTTGTGGGCCCCCCCTTGATGAGGGGCAGTTTGTTTTTACACTTGGAGGGCCCCTATGATGCCCCCTATATTTCCCTGCAACATGTGGCAGGCACTGCATGGTGCCTGCCACGTAGAGCAGGGTAATGTAAAACTTGATTTTTTCCATTGCAGCATCGTCCGGAACGATGGCGGACAGTTAGTCTCTGAAATGGAAGTTGAAAATCTCCAGTGGGATGGGCAGAGGGCTGTAGCTGAAGACAATTCCACAAGGCCAGCTACCCCTTTGGAGAAGGACCGCTGAAATGGATTTGCTGCTACAGAGGAGAACGTAGAGGGAGAAGCTGCAAAGTTAATCCGACCGGTGATGCACCTCAGGCAGACAGGCGAGCAGGTTGGTCTGAGTCTCCTCCTGGTTCTCAGAGCAGTTTTTAGCCGAAATGTTTCTAGGTCTCTAGGTTCCAGCGTTTCGATTTTGGCTATCTGCCCACCTTCAGCACCACTTCCAAGGACCCAGGACTGGTGGGGCACCATTTGGACGGTCAGGACTCAGCCCTTTAAAGTCACTCTGATGGTCCTGGGTTCAGAATGAAGGTCTAGTCCTTATTCCACAGTCAAGAGGGCAGTAGGGCAGAGAGACAGCAGTTAAGCAAGACAGTGGCAGGCCAGGAATCCAGCAGAGTGGATTCCTTTCAGCAGCATAGCAGTCCTTGTTCCTGGCAGAGTATCCACAGTTCCAGAAATGTACTGAAGAGTTGGTGTCTGAGCTCCTACTTTTATTCCCTGATGTCCAGGTTCTGGATTGTGGAGAAGCTTCTAGACAGTGGCGTTGAAGCACCTGGAATTTCCTGACTCCCCTGCCATGGCTCCAAGCTGGCTACAGAGACAATGGGCAGATGTTAGGTCCTTTTTGTATGGGTAGAGCACTCCCTATTCAGTTGCAAGTGGGGCTGTTTTCAGCTCGGCCCTCTCATCCTGCTATAAATAGCCCATTGTAGGAAACTGGGTTATTAGTTGTGTGACCCGCACAAATATTAGATCAAGAATTGTCCTTTCTGTGAACCAATAGCCCCATTGTAGCACTTTACTCTGTCAGGGTAGCAACGCAGAGCAGTCAAAGGTCTACTCAGAGGAGGTGGTGTGGGCTAGTAATCACCATTTGCTGGCACGCAATAATAACACTCAATAAATTATTGTTCAGTCAGTGCTTTTATTACACACACTGCTAAATACTATTAAGTAATTTACATAACTATGTACATTCCAGATGGAAAATACCATAGATGACATTACATCACCACCTTTGACCCCCTAAATGGGTCATACATACATATATGTTAAGTCTGTTTGTTTAGTCAAAGGTTCAAGATCAACAAACCACTTGTTAAAGACATCATTTTGTAGGTTAATGCCATATTCGATAATAATCATCAGGTGTAACTGTACTTATTGGTGCTAATGAAGTATTGAAGTACATTCATTGTGATAAATAATGGTTGTCAACATTATTAAATTAATTAAGCATTTAAAATGAGCAAAACATGTTTGTGTATTTTTATAAAATTTTAAACCATGAAAATTCAATCATAAAAGCAGCAACATTTTGAATACATTACATGCACTCATCGACTTGGCCCCTAGAGGACACTTCAATACATGTACCGTTTTTATACACTTTCAGACCAAAATAATTGCAACCATAAAGACGTCTCTAGAGGGCCTTTCAAGTGCTATAAACATTGATAAAATCCTGGAGGGGTCCTGGATTCTATGACCTTGCAAACTTAGGGTCTTCATTACTGTTTTAAAATTTCCATGGGGGGGGGCTGCTGCACTCCTGAAACCTCCCATGCCTTTTCGTAATGTTGTTGGTGCCCCTTGCCCCTTTTTGGGGCCACCACAGTGGGAGAAATGACAGCAAACTGAAGACCCCGCAGGGCATTATGTGGTGCTCCGCCGGGAGCAGTGAATATTTTCCCACAGTGCTGGGGAGTTTGTCACAGAAAAAGGAGTATACCCATTAAAGTCACTGGGACCTGGGTGCTATAAGATACATAAAGAGAGTGGTCCCAGTACATAGTGTTTAGTTAAAAACATCACTTTAAAGTGATGAATGCATTCTCAGACACACTGTGATTAAATAACAGTGTGCCAATTTGATACATGTGTGCATCCGTTTCTATATTTGTGTTAAGCTCTGTTTTAACTAGACACTACTGTAGTGTAGTTCCTATCATCCCAATAGGCTCTGCGCATTGGAATAATACCTACAATAGTAAAGGCCTAGACCAGACGTTAACTAGGTCTACTACTGTCGATATTAGACTTAAAGTTTTGGGTTTGCCAGCTTAGCTCAGAGTTCACTAGAAACTTTCTCGAATGTTCAGGTAGGACTTAACTTCCCTGATTAGACAAGAAGGGATTTAGTTTCTGACAACCATAGAACATGACAACTTTGCTCTCCCCTAATCAAGAGTATATCTCGAGAGTCGTGTGAACAAAAGGCAATTTATTTTACTCAGTCAGTACGTGCATTCTTAGTCTCATCAGATTGTAGAGAAAAGGAAGAGACGGGCGTGTTCAATAAAAAGGTGTTATTTATTGATCAGTCTCTTTTCTCATACATGAGAAATGGATCGATATTATTGCAATACTTATAGTTAAGTAAAGTGCATACATTAAAAGCAGAAGTATAAAATAATACTGTAAAAACATTGATATGGTTTCCAAGCCATATGAAGGTTTAAAATGATTAAAATATATTACATGCTAATCAATTGGAGGGGGGGAGAAGGAAAGTACTGATCCCTCAGTTTCCTTGGGTAATTACAATTAATCAAGAGGGAGGGATCACTTGTCCTGCGTGAACCAGGGTATGCAGGAGATCGAACAACGGTGTCTCCAAAATTAAACCCTCATGCACGTGTAGGGTAGCGTGGTAAGCGGTATATCTTGATTCTCCGCTCTTCTGACACGTGTGTGCATAATCATCGGGTTTTTCGGTATGCAGCCTCCACCAGGAGGATCTTACCCTCGGTAAAAACAGTAGTGACCCAGTGATGTGGAGGGAGTGTAGGACAATAAAAATCCCCCGGAGACCCAGTAAACGGACTTTTATTAAATCTGGGTTCGGGTGGATCCCATTAGGGGAATGCTCCAATCATGTGCGCTCTGTTGAAAAAGTTAAGTTTTCAGGACGCACTAGCATTCAAAATAATTTAAAATGGCCAACATGTTTCAGCCCTCTATGCCGTGAATCGGACTTTAGGGCTTTCTTCAGGACCCGTGGTGAAAGGTGATAGTGATGCTAAACTATTAAATTTATAGCAAGCAGGTGTGTAGAAAAAGGGAAATTTTCAACCTGTTTCTTGGTTCTCGAGGTCACGATGTACCTATAGTTCAGACATAATGATAAGAGACATACACAGACATACACAAATACACAAAAAAGGGTAAGGGAGACACATAATGTAGTGAAATCACTACTAGTCAATGCAGATTGTTGCAACTTAAAATAGCAATACTTCGTAACCCCCAGTAATTGGCAATGTCAACTCTCTCTTTCTCCAACAGGCTAATGCATGCAAAAAGTGGTTCATAGACAATAAATCATACTCATATGCCAATTTTTAGGGTCTAGGAAACCCCACCACTTAGAAGACTATCGTGATAAGTCACAAGTGGTAATTGTTTGTCATGTGGCATGCAGTCAATACTCATTCATAAGTGCAATTTCTAATATCTTTAGCATGAAATGGATTGCCCCGCGTAGTGAAAATCTTTCATACCGCCGTGCTCTGTGCGTCAAATTCATACCTGGAATAAACAATAGTTACACCTCCTTCCGTTGTAACCGGGGCATATATACTTATATGCAAATGCTATGCCAGTAAAATAATACCTGTCCACTAGGACGACTATGGTGATGAATCGAGATATGTGGCCATTGTAGTTCAAACATCACATGCAGGATACCTCATTCGTGAAAAAATCTCTAATACATTACTATGTTGGAGCTAATAATGGTTGCTTAACGTGGTGAGGAAAACAGTCATGCCGATG
This sequence comes from Lissotriton helveticus, assembly GCF_964261635.1. NCBI lineage: Eukaryota > Metazoa > Chordata > Amphibia > Caudata > Salamandridae > Lissotriton > Lissotriton helveticus. Next base: position 1,138,238,036 of record NC_136069.1, read on the forward strand.
TGCTCTGTGCGCCCTACGCGCCAAAATCATACCTGAGATATATATTAGTTACACCTCCTTCGGGTGTGGCAAGGGCTTCGAGGGGGCTAAACAGAAGCCTGTCCTCGGAAGGAAGGAGGTGTAAGAAGGAGGTGTAACTATTGTTTATTCCAGGTATGAATTTGACGCACAGAGCACGGCGGTATGAAAGATTTTCACTACGCGGGGCAATCCATTTCATGCTAAAGATATTAGAAATTGCACTTATGAATGAGTATTGACTGCATGCCACATGAAAATAGAAAGGGGACTTCGTCGTCCTGCGTGTTCACAATGTTGTGACTCTAAGAATCTTGTTCTTCATGCCGCTTTGTTTTAATGCAAAATTAGTGGCGCTCTGGTATTTTTACGTAGAGCAGGTTTGGGGTTGTCTCTCATTCCGAATGTGAGCACATTCGGAATGAGAGACAACCCCAAACCTGCTCTGCGTAAAAATACCAGAAATGATCTGTGCACTTTATGCTAACAAATTGCTCGCCACAAAAATTCACTAATCTGTCAAAACTGTACAACTGATCACCATGATTTGGTTCATTTCGCAGTTTTCATTCATTTCATTTTTTCATTTTCCAAGTTTTGAAATAAGAAGCGTGACCCCAAGAAGAGCGCCACTCAGAACACTATTAACCATATCTCTAATACGCATAACGTAGGCTGTTTTTTGAGGAACATCTAAGATGAATTCTGTACCCTTTCACTACCTACTTCATCAATAAACTGACTACCCCGATTTGAAAGATATAATTTCTAAATTACTTAGCCTTTTCATAAATCCCTTTCTTTGTATTGATATTTCAAAGATTTTTCACAATATCCCTTTTTTGGACCAGTAATTTTGCATTAAAACAAAGCGGCATGAAGAACAAGATTCTTAGAGTCACAACATTGTAAACACGCAGGACGACGAAGTCCCCTTTCTATTTTCATGAAAATAGCAGAAATACCGACCCGGAAGCTCAGCACTGTTACTTCCGGGTCGCAAGAGGCAGCAGAAGCGCAACGCGAAGCGCGAGGACAGGAGCGTTAGGTATTTCCACGAGACCCTTCAGCAACCAAAACCGCAAGTATACTGAGCCAGGCCTCACGCTAACAATGCGTTATTCCTTCTGTTTAGCCCCCTCGAAGCCCTTGCCACACCCGAAGGAGGTGTAACTAATATATATCTCAGGTATGATTTTGGCGCGTAGGGCGCACAGAGCACATCGGCATGACTGTTTTCCTCACCACGTTAAGCAACCATTATTAGCTCCAACATAGTAATGTATTAGAGATTTTTTCACGAATGAGGTATCCTGCATGTGATGTTTGAACTACAATGGCCACATATCTCGATTCATCACCATAGTCGTCCTAGTGGACAGGTATTATTTTACTGGCATAGCATTTGCATATAAGTATATATGCCCCGGTTACAACGGAAGGAGGTGTAACTATTGTTTATTCCAGGTATGAATTTGACGCACAGAGCACGGTGGTATGAAAGATTTTCACTACGCGGGGCAATCCATTTCATGCTAAAGATATTAGAAATTGCACTTATGAATGAGTATTGACTGCATGCCACATGACAAACAATTACCACTTGTGACTTATCACGATAGTCTTCTAAGTGGTGGGGTTTCCTAGACCCTAAAAATTGGCATATGAGTATGATTTATTGTCTATGAACCACTTTTTGCATGCATTAGCCTGTTGGAGAAAGAGAGAGTTGACATTGCCAATTACTGGGGGTTACGAAGTATTGCTATTTTAAGTTGCAACAATCTGCATTGACTAGTAGTGATTTCACTACATTATGTGTCTCCCTTACCCTTTTTTGTGTATTTGTGTATGTCTGTGTATGTCTCTTATCATTATGTCTGAACTATAGGTACATCGTGACCTCGAGAACCAAGAAACAGGTTGAAAATTTCCCTTTTTCTACACACCTGCTTGCTATAAATTTAATAGTTTAGCATCACTATCACCTTTCACCACGGGTCCTGAAGAAAGCCCTAAAGTCCGATTCACGGCATAGAGGGCTGAAACATGTTGGCCATTTTAAATTATTTTGAATGCTAGTGCGTCCTGAAAACTTAACTTTTTCAACAGAGCGCACATGATTGGAGCATTCCCCTAATGGGATCCACCCGAACCCAGATTTAATAAAAGTCCGTTTACTGGGTCTCCGGGGGATTTTTATTGTCCTACACTCCCTCCACATCACTGGGTCACTACTGTTTTTACCGAGGGTAAGATCCTCCTGGTGGAGGCTGCATACCGAAAAACCCGATGATTATGCACACACGTGTCAGAAGAGCGGAGAATCAAGATATACCGCTTACCACGCTACCCTACACGTGCATGAGGGTTTAATTTTGGAGACAACGTTGTTCGATCTCCTGCATACCCTGGTTCACGCAGGCCAAGTGATCCCTCCCTCTTGATTAATTGTAAAATATATTACATACATATATACATTTGACTAAACGTACTCAACTGGTGTTTCTAAATACGCCTACCCCGTGTACCTGACCTAAGTCTAATACGTGGGCGGGAATAGAAAGTTGCAGTTTAAGTTAAGTTTGTTTTTGCCAAGTGACTGACTAAAGAATTCTCTGTGAGGGGTTATTCAGTTCTGTACCTGGAAGTTAGGATGAATGAGGGATGGTATCTCTCTCTCTGGTCTCGATATTCCAGGCTGCCTGCGAGGGCTACCCGGAAGCGCCGATGCTGGGTTTCTCGGCAGGAGAAAGCAGCTTCTCGTTCTCAGCGCGTCAGGAAGGCGGGGCTGCTGCCAGCGGGGTCTGCTCTGCTCTGGGCTTCGGCAAGTATGGCTGCTCCGTCTCGTCACCACGCGTGTGTTTGCATAGGGCAAGATCGGTAATATTTATACCTTTAAGGTGCCGAGATTGACGTAAGGATGGACATAGATACGTCAATAAGGATGTCATACGACTTGCTCGTTAGCACATTCTTTTACTGAAGTTCTCTGTGAAATCAAAACAATGGCCGCACGGTTTTTCCAGGTTGTCATAGGTTTGATTTGTTATGAGAACTCCGTATGCCTTATCCCGGGCTGGAGGAATATCGCTTGTCTAATTAGATCGCAAGCGTTATGACCTAATCAGATAACACGTTCCTGTGCCGTAGTGTGACTGCGTCAGATAACGGTATCTGCATCACGGGGGTTTTCTGCCTCATGGGCTGACTGCTAGTTAACTTGTTGGTTTGTTAACCAGAATAGGGTCAGGAATAGGGGGATCGATTCAGAACCTATAGGAATACATGACACCCACTCCACGCTAACTATGGACATATTTACTAATCTAGGCATAGTATAACATAGTACAACATACTATAGAGTAGTGTGTATACCTTACCACCCCAAAATACATAAATGCATTTCGAAATTTTCAAATATACGGAAAATTGCAGTCATATGTATTGTATGCACTTAAGCTGTAGAATAATGCCAAAGTAATTACGCATTTTCATACATTAATACTATTCGGTATATGAGAAATTACACATGAAATGGCTCTTAATACAGAAAAAAAGTTCGAGACCATTCCATCACATAATAAAATATTTATGAACATACCAGCGGGCAGCTAATGTCTATAAAGTATCGAAAAATAGAAATCTTAGTTCTCTAGGAATAGTTTCTTACTTTAAGCAGAAGATAAGTGTCCTCGAAAAATATGCAAAAATATTTAGGGGCTGCTGAAAAATCGCTGTCCGTGAACTGGAGGGAAAACTGTTCATGTGACTTTATTTTTAAAGTTGAAGGCCGAATTCAGGGAACGCCGTGTGCGAGTTTGCTCAAAAGTCTCTATTTCTGCTCTGGTGAGAACATCATATCATTTAGGCTTTTGAAAAAACTGTCAACAGCTTCATGGGAAAGTTCCACTAACTCGGAAATAGGTGTAACCATGCATTCGTGCGCATGATTGTCTCCATTGACATTCTGATTCGCATTGCTGACAGAAGGTCGTACCTGATCGATGCTGCTTTCATCTTGAACTTCACTACCCCTCAATCGTAGTGGTGAAGCTTCCACGAATGCCGTCATCAGGATTGGTAGCCTTTGAGGGCAGCACAAAGCATGAACCTTTATTGGGCTCAACAATATTTCTGCATCCATCGGCGCATCCGATTGTAGCGTCAGACAGGTGTCTAACACGCATTCTTCTCCGCATAGCAGACACCTTAGTACAGGTAAAACACATCTTTGCCACATTGGTCGAAATGATAGAAACCAAGTCATGTTCAGGTCTCTAAGCCGGGAGAGTCCCAGGATTTTTGATATCCGGTCCCGGTATCCAATGGCTAGGATTGTTTCTTCCATTGTCGCGAGAGTTTGGTCTGTGACATGGGTTGCCATAACGAAAAATAAGGACTAAGAATAGGATTCCTGCAATTGGTCCCAAGATCAGGGGAAGTCCGCCAAAAATCGAATGGACGAAATCTGGAAAATTACCCAGTATGGCTTTGAATGGTGTTAATGCCATCGAAAATACTGTCTTAAATACCTGTGAGACCCCAGTGGTATCAGAAATATTTAAGATTTCAATAAGGATTTCCGCGAAATGTATGGGGGAATTAGTCGATAACAATGAATGTATCTCTGCAGTCGTCCTTGCGACTTGGAGATCATACGTTTCTTTTGATGACGTGAGCCTTGTAGGCGTCTGAAGAAGCACTGTTTTCATTCTGCTTAAAGTATCTATTCGAATAGAAGTAATTTTCAAATTGGGCCATGCCCTTGCCTCCCTGTCTGGAAAGGAGCTGGGGAACAATGAGCGTCCACAGCACTTGACCTTCGCAGTCGTAGTTACGAGATAAGGAGTCCCGGGCATGAGACTACAGCATCTGCGGTCTACAATTAGAATGTAACTCCCATTATAGAGTCTTTGAAAGAATGGTTCTATTTCTGTTGCAGGTGCGCCTTGCTGGTGACATGAAAGGTTGTATGAATTCCCTTCGCAGGCTCCATGCAAACTAATTCCGTTACACAGAAGCGTGCCGCTTAGTGACATCGCACAATTATTGCCACTAAGAAACACTTTCTGTCCTTTATTACTGACACATGCATGTGAATAGGGCAGGTTCCATGTTGTTTTAATGTACCCCTTTCCCAATTTCTCGTACATGCCAGCCTGTATATATTTTTGGCAGTATTGAAACCTGAAGGTTGATATTGGAATATTTATTATCCCATGTATTATCCATTCACTGACAGGTCGTTCTGACATTGTCCCTGGTAATCTTTCAAGTTTTTCAATGCTCAAGATTGTATAATCAGCACCCTTTTGTGCCATACTGATTTGTCTATCAGTAAGGTTAAAGATTTGGAATAGTGACGTTGTGTTGATTAAACGCCAAGGCACATAGCCTGAACGCAGATTTTGTAACGTCCAGCCAAGCTGTACAATAGAACGCAATTGAGACTGACCGTGTTGTAACAACAGTAATTCCTGCGATAATATGTCGATTGCTGAAGACACAATGCTGTCCAAAGAAAAAATTCTGGAGGACAGAGTCATTAACCCATTGTCCACTACAGAAAGTGATTTTTCCAAATTAATACGGTCAATTTCCCGTATTCTCTCTGCTGTTTCAATTTGAGTAACTTTCCAGGCCTCATTATATGCTGCATATACAGAGGCTGCTATGAAACGCTTTTGACGCTGTTTGCGTGGTCCCATAATGAAATCACGCAAGTCAGCACCATCAGTAAGTAAAGTTAGGTGTTGCTTAATTTCTGCCAGTGTGGAAGTTTGTAGCCATTGAAGGCATAATTTGCCCACACTGTAGGTTGTTATTATCCCTGGGTGATGTCTTTGGGGATATCTAGGGTCTGGCCTGGTCATTTTGAACCCCTGTGTTTTATTCAGGAATCTGTCTTGACAGTTATTAGTATCTGTGGGCCAGATCAACCACTGTTTCCAATCAGGATGTGTTCTGTTTTGGTTTAATATATGGTTTACGTCTATCTCTTCATCTGTATCAGAGTTATTGCTAAACATTGTTGGCTTTGGAATAGACGGTTTATTTAGGTCTTTGATTTTGGCTAAGCCAAGACAGGTGGTTTGTTGGACAGTGTCATTTAAAAATATAATTTGTTCCGGGATCATGCAGGCTCTAAACAGTGATTCTATACCCTGTACTTGCCATTCTTTTGTACCCCAAACACTTTTCAATTCAACATTTTTGTCCCAATAATCAAAACCAAAAGTATTCATTTGTTCGAAGAATGAATCTGAATATATCAATTTTGTGTTTGTTATCATGGTCTTGGTCCCTGTCTTGTTTGACAATTTGAAATAAAATGTTTCAGCATTACTTATGTTAAAACCTGAAAAGTATGAATATTTGTCATAGAAGGTTCTTGAGCTTCCTTTTGGAGGAATTGCACAATGTTCCCATTGATTATAATTTAAAACATTTCTAGGTTGTGCAGATCTATGTAGAAAATGGTTACCATAGTGGTTGTAGCAATACATACTATCATAATTTGTAGAACCCTGCAAATAATCATGTTTGGTAAATTTAGCAGACATTACTAAGTCAGACATCATATTATTAATGCTTTCGAAGTCCCAATCATCAGCAAATAAGTTTGGTTTCACAAAGTCACTCAAAGAGATCTTAATTTGGTGTGGATATTTCAGGATTTCAACCGGACCATAAATTTCGTAGTCAGTGTTGTCCCATGCTACCCCACCCGGTATAGGATTGGCTGTGAAGTTGACTGAAGAAAGTTCTCTTTTCTCGATGTGTGAAGATGTGTGTGGTTTGAGGATCAAGTTGATTTTCTGACTTGCTGTGTCCATTTTAGCATATTTTCCCTCAATGAAGCGTCCCAAAGTTAGTACCATGATGAGCCAAAGTATGAGGATAAATGCACCAAAACCCACCCAAAATTCAATCCATGGAGAAATTAGATATGTTTCTTTCAGTTGTTTCAAAAGTTCTTTAGCTTTATCTTTATAGTTTTTGATGATGGCTGTGTCTTTGATTCACTGAAGTCTTCAGAGGAATCATCGAAGTTTATGAAGTAGCCGGATGCAGTTCTGTCAATTGTTCCAATTGCTTCAGGATTACTGTTTCTTGCATTTTCACTTGGTACTTCATTGTAGATTGGTGTGTCTCTGCTAAAAGTTTTTATTTGGGTTTTCAGAGGTCTAAGTTCCATTGCATTGTTGCATAGTCCTTTTTGTTCTTCTGTAGGCGTTTCGAATGTGATGAGCCTCTTTGATAGGACCTCTGTACTGGTAGCAAACCTTGGTGTTCTGCTACTTATTGGGAGTCCACTTGGCCTACTATTTGTTATCGGCCACATGATTGTGGTTTTACCAGGTCGATGAATACAACTCGGTTCTCCTTGGCGGTAGTACAACTGATCTTGTCCCGTTGACAGACAAGACAGGAACTGCTTTTCTGTAAGAAGGCCCAAATTCCTTCTTTACCGCGATCTTTTCTCTGACTAGATCCCCGACTTTTGGAATCCAGACAGGTCTTGCTGGGACAGGTGGTGGTTCTTCAGTGGTTGTTGGCTGCTGTTTCAACTTTATGTTGCTCAGGTCTTTTCTTGTTTTGTTTAAGTCCTGCAAAATAGCCAAACGGTCTTTGATATCAAAGCTTTTTTCCTTCACCACTGAAGTCTGACTGTCAAGGTCAGAGATTAACATCCTAGTTCCAAATAATAATTCGTACGGACTGAATCCCTTCAGAGAATTTCTTGGCAGGTTATTTAGACTACGTTGGACACTTATTAGATGTTTGACCCACCCAGCTCCCGAACCTAATATCCTTTCCGTTATAGATTGCTTTATGCCTTGGTTTTTTCTTTACACCATCCCGTATCCCTCAGGAAGGAAGTGAGAAGATTCCCGCTGTGCTATGCTCATTTGGCCATGTTTCCCCTCAGGCTGGAGGGCTAGAGTGAAAACAATGGTCAAACGTAGCATGCTCTTAGCGTATATGCCATTTAGACTCGCAAATCTCTGTATAACAGTACAGACGTCAGCCGAGTGCTGGTGATCTAAATTATAAGTGGAAACTAGCCTGTATATGTTAATCGCAAGCCTTGCTTTTTACTGGTGATATTTCCTGGAGTGAAACGACGAGGTATTAAACTGTTTCTCTCCCCACTGCGATTTCTGTTGCAGTTTGGGCAGTTTTTTACAAACATGGTGTGGTGCAGGCTCATGCCTGGCCACCAGTACCTTGATTGTAATTCTTCCAGAGAATCTTTTAGTTTGAGGTGTCTGAGACCCTCGACCATATGTGCGTCTGCGATTAACAAGTTTCTCCTGTCCATGTTTGGAATCACTCTATCCCCCACTCCAGGGATTCGAGCAAAAGGGACGGAGTTTGCATCGATTATGTATGTATAATTGAGTGGATAGTTGATCGGTAACGCTGAGCAGTCGCCTTTTGATGACGTTTTCACCGCCAGCACTGTTTCACCGTCAATGTATTTTAATGTACGCTTTTTTCGAACTACGGGAGCCGATTTAGTGGCTGCCGCTGTGGCTGTTTCAGCCAATGAATTCCCTGCAACGTGAACGCCATCACGCTGATGACTCAGTGAGTGTGTCACGTGAGTCTTTGGTAGTTCTTTTTGTAAAAGAGCTATTTGTTCCCAGAGCAGTTTCTGCTTTATTGGTGCATCATTGTCATCTTTGTAACCGTTTTGACTCCATGTCTGCAAATCCTTGTTATATGATTTGACGCAGTAATACGAATCTGACACTATAAGTGTCGGGAATTCGCGATCCGCATTATCTAGCGCCATTTTCAATGCTATTATTTCAGTTTGTTGAACTGTACAATCTCCTAAGGATTGTGTTTTAGTGAGGGTTGGTTTAAATTTCCCTTCGTGCCAGCGACCTTTAACAATCGCGCACGCAGCACTGTAAGCTTGTTTACCCCTACTGCGGGTTGTGCTGATCCGTCTGTATATATTATACAGCCGTAATGTTCTAGAGGCAGAATTTCGGTCGGCGGAGGACATTCAAATTCATATTGGAGAAATTCTTGTGTTTTTAAGTTAGGATCAAATTCGTATGCCACGTCTGTTGCAGCAAGAGAGTTAGCCCATTGTATCCATCTTGGATGGAGCGCTTTAGCATTCGGAATGCTTGCTTTTGTTACAGCCTCTAGGGCTGGTATCGGTGTCACGATTATTATTCGTTTACCTTGTGCCAGGGCTCGTTCTTTTGCTATAGCTGTCTGTGTTGCAGTTAGAATTTTTTCCGTTGGGCTAAATTTCATTTCAGCCTTAGTGTACAAGTGTGATTTAAATGCAATTGGTATCTTTTCTCCCTCATTAGAGGTCAGGTATGTGAATCCGCATCTCCCTGGGAAGACTCGAATCACAAGATTGCGTGTATTGTCACGTGTTTCTAATTTTGTTTTAATTAGCATGTCTGTTTGTAAGGATCTCAGAATTTCTGTGTGTATTTGAGTCCAATTGGATCTTTTAAAATCTGGTTTTATCAGATCATAAAGGGGTTTAACCCTTTCTGCGTAATTTGCAATGTATGTTCTTCCGAAATTTAGGAAGCCTAGAATTGACTGTAGGTTTTTTAGTGTTCTAGGAGCTTGGATTACGGCACATTTCTCTAGGAAATTGTCAGCCAGGCTTTTGCCTTCACTTGATAATTCATATCCTAAGAACAGGACTTTCAGATGGGCAATTCTGGATTTTTTTAAATTGAATTTGGAACCCTCTGCTGCGAACCCAAGTATTATGGTGTTCACTCTCTTCAAGTGAGTATCCAAGTCATCATCTGTTAAGTATATGTCGTCGACATAAGATAATGCTTCATCCTCATATATTTGTAGTAATTCTGTTACTCTCGCTAAGAATACTCCCGGGCTGTTCTTGTACCCCTGGGCTAACCGACAGAATTGTTTTTGAGTGCCATTTATTGAGAATGCAGTTAAATATCTGCTCTCTGGTGCTATGTTTTGACAAAAGAATCCATTAGAGATGTCTAAGGTTGTTTTGTATTTTTTGCGCACTATGTTATTCATTAGTGCAGCACTATGTGAGTTTTGCACTGCAAAAGTTTTGCAACATGTATTAAGGTGTCGGTAATCCAAAACTAGACGATACGAATTGTCTGGTTTGGAGACCGGAAACAAAGGGTTGTTCATTTGTGAGGTGCAAGTTTCAATCACCCCCTGGTATTCTAGCTGATCTAGTATTTCTTTTACCTGTTTTTTAGCTTCTTGCTTAATTGGGTACTGCCTTTGTGCAGCAGGTTGTGATTTTAACTGGATTTTGTGAGGAGGAGAGTCCTCATCCCATCCTACGTGATTTTTATATAAAGCAGGAGCTAGAGCCACTGCCCACTTTCTAGCAAGTGTGTATTTTTTATGAATTGGGATATGATTTGAGAAGGCAGGCATAATTATTTCTTCGCCATGAGGGCAATCCCTGACAAACTCTGGTGGCCAGTCTTTTTCAGCTAGAAGGATGTCATAGCCCTTGGAGAGATTATCCCAAAATAGTCCCCTTATTTTTCTAGTCTTATCCCCCTCTATACGTAATGTTATTTCGTATATTTTGTGAGGTTTGCTAACTCTGGTGTCTGCAGTTTCCACTTGAAGATATTCATTCGTGTCCACTGTCTCCAGATGATTCATAAGGACTTTGCGAGCTATGCTCACTTCTGCTGCGCTGTCTAGCATTGTCTGAGCCCACTCTCCGTTTTTCAGTTGTGTCCTCAGTATTCTCGGCATTGTTAACTACCTTGATACTGGCTACCTTCTTTTTTGGAAATTGTAATTTCTTTTTTAGATGAGCAGGTTCCTTGTCTTTGGACTTGGCGTGCTCTTCTCTTTGTTCTGATCGTCCTCTTCTTTCCGATTTCTGCGAGGAAGTCTGAAAAGATTGAGAGGGACGTGTATCAATGTCTTGATATCTATCAGGCTTTTTTATATTATCCCTATTTCTAAGGTTATATCTTTTCCCAGAGGGGTCACTCTGGGGTGACCTGTGTCTTTGGTTCGGAGATTTCTCCCTTCGCCTAGGAGACCTTCCTCTGGACTGGAATTTCTTTTCTTTAGGATTGGATTGTTTGTTTCCATCCCAGTTCTTTTTTGGTGATGTAGAATTATTATTAAAAAATATTTTTTCTGGACTTTCAATCAGTTGTGGTTTTACTGGTATTCCACCTAAACTATCTCTACCTAGTTCCTCATAGGATTTTTCTATGATTCTGGCAATTTCAGCTGGTTGGTCTGCTATATCTGTTTCTTTTAACCTCTGGCGGATCGCCACGTTTGCTGCTTCTCCCTTGATGTTCGCTAATAATATAGCCGAGACCTGCTTGAAGTCTTTCAGTAATTTCATACCAAGAGTTAAAGCGGGTTCTGGACCGTATTCGTCTTGAATTTGTTTTAGCACATCTGGTATTACCGAGATGGATGGAACACCGTGCGTTTTTGTGTAGATAGAAGCGAAGACTGTACCCCAAGTGTCACAGTCCTCTATGTGTGGTGCGATTCCTATTGGAAGACAGATAGTCAGAATCCTGGGTTTTTCTAACGGGGTGGTGTCAGGAAACACCGCCTCTATTTGGGTGATTTTTTGTGCCAACCAGAATGGTATTTGTTCCCGTTTAGCCGGTACTTTACCTAGGCAGGACTGGATGTTCTGTGGTGTAATTTTATTTGTGTTCCCCTGGTGAGGGGTCAGCTGTGGAAGTTTAATCGCTGGCTGAATTGTTGAAGTCCGCATCACATACTGGACTAATTGTCTATGAATTTTTATTAATTGTTTTAGCTGTGTTAAAAGCTGTGGTGCAGGCATCTCGTTGATGTCTGGATGTGGTGTGTATCCGGCTAGGACCGGCCACGTTGCTCCTGGTCTACCTAAAGGACCGAGCCTGGTGATGTGATTGTTATGTTTTAGGGCGCCATTAAATAAGAGCAAATGCTCTTGAAATTTAAGTGGTACTTCCACCTCCTCGAAAGGAGTGTACATTTCAGGAGGTTCCTCTATCTTGTAATAGTGGAAGTACTTTGTTACAGCATTTGCTGCTGGAAAATGTATCCATGAATAGTATACCTCTGTCTGCCGATATTCGTGTGCCTCAATTACGAATATGACTGTGCCACCTCTAGGTGTCAGTCCATTTTCTATAAGTTTTAGGGTTATAGATCTCCTTTTAATGACCGGGATGAGTATTATATCCGGGTCTGCGTCTTGCATAGTAGCATCCGCTGCTGCGAGTTCAGTTGCTAATCTAACTGCCTCTCTTTCATCTTCATTGTCTGACATTTTACTGTCCTGAAGGTTATTTTGTTTGTTTGCAGATCAGGTTTCTTATGGAAACAGAGATTAGATGCACAATATTTTAGAACAGTGTATCCTTCAACGTTGACTATACCAAGAACCATACATAGGAGTTCCCTCCTGCGAGGTTTTGGAGGATATAACCTTTCACCCACTCCAGACGTCTTTGGAGTATAATGGGAAAAGGGGTCTGAGTGAGAAAGCACGACTGAGTTACTCTAAATGTCTTACGTTAGTTTTATCGCCCTTTCCAAACGCGTTGGGCGCCATGTAGTGTAGTTCCTATCATCCCAATAGGCTCTGCGCATTGGAATAATACCTACAATAGTAAAGGCCTAGACCAGACGTTAACTAGGTCTACTACTGTCGATATTAGACTTAAAGTTTTGGGTTTGCCAGCTTAGCTCAGAGTTCACTAGAAACTTTCTCGAATGTTCAGGTAGGACTTAACTTCCCTGATTAGACAAGAAGGGATTTAGTTTCTGACAACCATAGAACATGACAACTTTGCTCTCCCCTAATCAAGAGTATATCTCGAGAGTCGTGTGAACAAAAGGCAATTTATTTTACTCAGTCAGTACGTGCATTCTTAGTCTCATCAGATTGTAGAGAAAAGGAAGAGACGGGCGTGTTCAATAAAAAGGTGTTATTTATTGATCAGTCTCTTTTCTCATACATGAGAAATGGATCGATATTATTGCAATACTTATAGTTAAGTAAAGTGCATACATTAAAAGCAGAAGTATAAAATAATACTGTAAAAACATTGATATGGTTTCTAAGCCATATGAAGGTTTAAAATGATTAAAATATATTACATACATATATACATTTGACTAAACGTACTCAACTGGTGTTTCTAAATACGCCTACCCCGTGTACCTGACCTAAGTCTAATACGTGGGCGGGAATAGAAAGTTACAGTTTAAGTTAAGTTTGTTTTTGCCAAGTGACTGACTAAAGAATTCTCTGTGAGGGGTTATTCAGTTCTGTACCTGGAAGTTAGGATGAATGAGGGATGGTATCTCTCTCTCCGGTCTCGATATTCCAGGCTGCCTGCGAGGGCTACCCGGAAGCGCCGATGCTGGGTTTCTCGGCAGGAGAAAGCAGCTTCTCGTTCTCAGCGCGTCAGGAAGGCGGGGCTGCTGCCAGCGGGGTCTGCTCTGCTCTGGGCTTCGGCAAGTATGGCTGCTCCGTCTCGTCACCACGTGTGTGTTTGCATAGGGCAAGATCGGTAATATTTATACCTTTAAGGTGCCGAGATTGACGTAAGGATGGACATAGATACGTCAATAAGGATGTCATACGACTTGCTCGTTAGCACATTCTTTTACTGAAGTTCTCTGTGAAATCAAAACAATGGCCGCACGGTTTTTCCAGGTTGTCATAGGTTTGATTTGTTATGAGAACTCCGTATGCCTTATCCGGGGCTGGAGGAATATCGCTTGTCTAATTAGATCGCAAGCGTTATGACCTAATCAGATAACACGTTCCTGTGCCGTAGTGTGACTGCGTCAGATAACGGTATCTGCATCATGGGGGTTTTCTGCCTCATGGGCTGACTGCTAGTTAACTTGTTGGTTTGTTAACCAGAATAGGGTCAGGAATAGGGGGATCGATTCAGAACCTATAGGAATACATGACACTACATACTGGGACCACTCCCTTTATGTACACTGTGCTGGGGAGAGCATGTATCTTGTTCATTTGTATTTTTATTTTTGGGAGTTGAACGGTTCCACCTGGGAACCGTCATGCCACCTCTCATTGAGAGCAGTCGAGGGACCCCACCCTTTACTGTCCATCCATGCACAAGAGCCATCAGCATTTCTCTCTCTCATCTTTTTGCAGTGGCCACCCCATTCACCCCACATACAGGCACAGGGCCTGGCCACCACCATTGGTGGGGTGACGGCACTCTCTAACGCTCCTTTTGATGTGAGGGCGAGGATGGGTCGCAAATCCCTTTCTGAGTAAAAAACGGCCTGGGGATGGGGTTCTTGGCCCCTCCTAGAGGAAAATAGACAAATATATTTTGCACTGACCCCTTGCCCTGGCCCAGCCTCGGGGTAAGTTTTGGAAATTGGCAGAGCCTCATGCGTTTGGCAGGAGAAATGAGGACAACGGTTGACATTCTTTAAAATGCCATAATTTGGGCCTTAATGGGGCCGATTTTGATGATCTTGGGCTAATTTTATTCCTGGTGGTGACCTCTAGCCACCAGGGAAGCTGCAGACCTCCTCACCTCCAAAGTGGTGTAATCCAGCCTTCCTCCTGGTCTTTGTCTCTGGGTGAAGGAGTCCAGGTCTATCACCCAAATTATCCTTAGGGGTTATAAGGGTAGTATGCTGACAGGATATTGAGTTGGAAATGTCAACCTACACAAATATCGAGTTGGAAATATCGTGACACAGAAATATTAACAGCAAGAATATTGTGGTCTAGAATATCGAATTTAAGTTATCGTTTTCAAAAATATAGTTGTTTAAAATAAAGATTTTTTAATTAGTGTTAGGTATTTTAGTTTATATTTTAAATGTATGTGATGTATATTTTTTGTATAAATATTGTTTATGTTTTTTAATACATGTGTTTCATTTTTAGTAGTTATCAATTTTATTTTAATGAAATTATGCATTTTTCAGTTCCTTAGCGGGTTGTGGATTTATAGGAGATTAGGGTGGGAAGTAATTTAATTATAATAAAATAATGAATATTTTTTATTTAATAATATTTATTTATTTGAGAATTTATAGGGGGCCATTATGATCTCGGGCAGACCGCCAACACCCGCATGGTGATGGTGATCCGCCCGAGATCCGTCCCCGCCCGCCACCCATTTCCCCCGACATATTCCTATGGCGGGAGGACCACAGCGGACGGTAGACCGTCTGCTGCTTTTCGACAGGGCGGAAAAGAGTTTAATATGGTGGCGGCGCCTGCTAGACACCACCATCCATATTATGAAGGGGCAGACACATGCCTTTCCGTTGGCGGCAACGCGCCACAGAAAGGCATGCGGGAATCTCTTGAGGGGGCCTCTTGCGGGCCCCCAGGGACTCTGGGGTGTGGGGGGTGCACATGGGGGGTACCTATGGTACACTATGCATTTCAATATACAACATGGCAGGCACCGCACAGTGCCTGTCACGTTGTGCATTGAAATGCATGACATGCATTTTTAGCATTGCAGCGGGCAGTGCTTTCAGCACCGCCCGCCGCAATGTTATATATGCGGGATGCGCCCACCACTGTGGCAGGTGCATCCTAATGGCCCCCACGGGACCCCCGCCCTTATGGCATGCGGTCCCTTTTCATGTCGGGATGGCGGGCGGACAAAGTCCGCCCGCCATCCTAATGTGCCCCATAGTGTTAATTCTGGGAAGTAAGTTATTTGTAATTAATTAATAATTGTTGCGGGTTGTGGGGTTTATAGGGGTAATGGGTGAGAAATCATTTTTGATTAACTAATAATTAGTTGTTTATTTATATCAATTAATTTATTGAAAACTAGCAGCCCGTCCCGACGTTGTCCGGGAGCAATTAGGCTTCAGGGCCCCCGCCAGCCCGACGTTGTCCGTGGGTCCCCCGGAGCCTTCCTCAATACATTGCAGTATTATACCTCTATGTTTACTTTGTACGCTTTTGTAGCAGCCCGTTCCGACGTTGTCCGGGAGCAATTAGGCTTCAGGGCCCCCGCCCGCCCCGACGTTGTCCGTGGGTCCCCCGGAGTCTTCCTCCATATATTGCAGTATTATACCTCTATGTTTACTTTGTACGCTTTTGTAACCTGCACACGTAACTTTTTCCTCCTGTAATGCACCGTTTGGCTCACTTTTTTAATGCTCCGTTTGCTTCCTTTTGCTACCTGCACACGTCACTTTTTCCTCCTATACCTCTATGTTTACTTTCTACGCTTTTGTAACCTGCACACGTAACTTTTTCCTCCTGAAATGCACCATTTGGCTCACTTTTGTAATGCTCCGTTTGCTTCCTCTTGCTCACGATGTACGCTTTTGTAACCTGCACGCGTAACTTTTTCCTCCAGTAATGCACCGTTTGGCTCACTTTTGTAATGCTCCGTTTGCTTCCTCTTGCTCACGATTTTCATTTTTGCTTCATTTTTCGGCTGCTCACCGCTGCCAAATAAATAAATAAATAACCTACCTCATCCGCCGCTCACTGCTTCTCCCCGCCTGTCCGCCGCTCCTCACCGCCTGTCCGCCGCTCCTCACCGCTCCTCCCCGCGCCATGTCCGCCGGTCCTCCTCGCGCTCCTGGACGCCGCTCCTCCCCACGCTCCTCACGTCGGGCACGCACGTCGCGGCCGGTGCTTCTTCCAAGGGACTACTTTTTTTTCGGTAAATGTTTTAAATAACGTATATTTATTACGTTTATATAGCCTATGTCCATCTGCACACCCTGACGATTACAACGATGTATCGGGTGTGTAGATTGGCGCTGTGGTTCCCGAGTTTACCCGCCTCAAAGGTTCAAAGTTCTTCCTTTATAATAGTAGTATAGATTAATTATGAAAATGGTGTCATTAATTTTAGGTGCAGGATGTGGGGTTTATAAATGTAAAGGGTGGGAAGTAATTTATTTGTAATTAATTAGTCGTTAATTAATATCAATTAATTGATTGAATAAAAAATATGGATATTGCATAATTAATTTCAGATGTGGGTTGTGGGGATCATAGGGGTAAAGGGTGGGAAGTAATTTATGTTAAATCAATAAAAAATTAGATGATCGTTATTATTAAATAATTAAATTATATTTAATTAGGGTTTTTGTTTATATTTTTGTGTGTGTGGATTTTACATTTATAGGGGTAAAGGGAGGGGAGGAAATGCATTTTACTTACTTTATAATTAATGGTTAAATTAATGGTTTAAGACTAAGGGGCCCATTAAATGACCACCTTGCCATATTAGTATGGCGGAAAGACCGTCCGCCGCTATTCCGCCCTAGTCTCCTTGCGACCGGGGCGGTAAAGGTCTAATATGGTGGCAGTGTCTAATAGACACCGCCAGCCATATTAGCATGGGCTTGTTTATGTGCCTCATCGCCGCCACGGAAAGGCATGCGGTCTTCACTTTGGGGGCCCCCTGCGGGCCCCCAGAGTGAAGGAGAGGTGGGGGTACACACGGGGGTACCTGTGGTACCCCTCCTGCATTTGCATAAACAAAGCGGCAGTTACCGCGTGGTGCGTGCCGCTTTGTTTATGCAAATGCATACGTGCATTTTTAGCATTGTGGCGGGTGGTGCTGACAGCACCGCCTGCCACAATGCTAAAAATGCAGGATGCCCTTATGGCCGGGGGTCACAATAACTGATAGGATGGCGGGTAGACTAAGTCCGTACGCCATCCTAATGACCCCCTTAGTTTTTTAATTGAAAATAAGTGTTAATTTTGTAATTTGTAATAATTTTTTTACAGTTTAATTTTAGCTGTGCGTTATGGGGATTATAGGGGTAAAGTGTGGGAATGTAATTAATTGTTATGAGTTTTAATTTGTTTTTTAGATAATATTATTTCTTTCATTCTTAATTAATTATGTTAATTATAGAAGTAATATTTTTTAAAATGTAGATGTTGTTTGTGAATTATGTGGTGTTATGGGGTAGAAAATAAAAAAGTAAATTAATGTGATAATTAATGTATTTGTTTCTAAATAATTTGTAATTCAAAATATTTGTTTAAAAATTATTTTTTATTTTAGGAGTGCACCTGTGATTCTTTCATTGAGAATTAAAATTCAAATCAAATACTTGTTACTGTAGTTCTGAGGTATTTCTGTGGTTATTTAAGATATAGTAGTCCAGAGTACTCGAACACATGTCATATTGATGTGGTGTTATTGGAGTGTGGGGTATTTCTGGAAGGGTGGGATTCTTTTTCAAGTTAACATTTTTGTGTACTAAAAATGATGTATAATATGCAATTTTACACATGACCCTACATTTAAAGACTAAATTAATGTAACTGCAGTTAAAACACCTTTCATGTGGTGTACAGAAGTTATTCAGGTGTTTTAGTTAGGCCGCATGTATGTATAAATCTCCATTTTGAACAAGATAGATTCCATCTGTCTTACTCACTCTTGTCCTCCCGCACACATTCTCTCCTCACAGGCTCAGAGGAGCACAGTCAAGCTGACGTGTAGTAGTTTATTTCCACTGTTATGATTGCATTGCTTTTGTTGGGACAAAAACACCCTCTGCATGGTAAAAGAGTGCCCAACTGTACTGTTGCTTAATGCAGATCTTTTGTCATAGGTGAACACAGATCATGCATGTGCGCCATGACATAGGTCTGTCTCATGTATTGTGGTCTTCTTAGACTGGGAGAGGAGCCCAAATCACTTCCTCATTGTGGTGGAAGGCTACCATCTTCATCAGGAGTTAAACAGCACAAGCTCATTGGTGGCATCATCCCGTGTTGTAATCAGAAGTAGTTAACAGAATATTTTAACCCTGTGACACTGGAGTAAGGCCTACAGGCTTACTCACCTTTTTAAAAGCTCAGTTGCTGTGTGCTTAACTCACTCTTGGCCTACATCAGGTAGATGTGGAGTGCTGCATTGAGCAGGAGTGGTGGCTTTGCATTGGGTGTATTTGTGCATGAGCAGGGTACAGTACAAGGATGGTGCAGTACATGTGTGGTTACTGCATGTGCAGGGTGGAGTGTATGTATGCCTGAGAGGAATACATTACATGAGAGAAGCAGTGCTGTGCAGTGCATGCACAGTGACTGCATGTGCTCGGTGTATGTGTGCTTGTGTGAAGTACAATACATGATGGGTGAAGCGCACATAGTGAGTGTGTGTGCTGGTAGGGTGCGTGTTTAAAATAAGCACATCCTGGCTGAAAATAGAAAAGTTGAAATACTGATCAGTACGCGCGGATATCAAATGCATATGTACAGCTAAATATACAAAGCACAGAGATATTAGTGCTTGACAGTAAGTGTGCACAGATCTGGGTCGAATCTATCATTGTTCTTTAGCTCACTTCTCCATCCCAGAAACAGGTCCCAGGATGCTTGTTTCTGGTCCAGAGAAGACCTAGCTTGGCAGTTAGGGCTGGACTGTTCCCATGAAGAACAGGGTCAAGACTGATTTGCATATGGCTGGGTCTGAACTGGGGTGGCGAAGTGAGCTAAAGAACGACGATGGATCCAACCCAGATCTGCGACTGGGGATGAGTGTCTGAAAATTTCAGCGCTCCGTCCATCAACTCCTTGTGTTTGCTTTGTTCATCCTAAGTTGGCAGGGTATGCTCAGAGGTGAGTCCCTTGCTCACTTTGCCAACGGATTCAAGTTACCCTGGCTGATGAGGGGGTGTTACCCTGAAACCGGTCCCAGGAGGCTTGTTTCTGGTCCAGGAAAGACCTGCTGTGGCAGTTCGGGCTGGACTGTTCCCATGAGAAACAGGGTCAAGACTGATTTGCATGTGGCTGGGTACGACCTTGGGTCTTGGGTGGCAAAGTGAGTAAAGAAGGATGATGGATTCAACCCAGATCTGTGACTGGGGGTGAGTGTCTGAAGATTTTCAGCGCTGCATCCATCATCTCCTTCCGTTTGCTTTGTTCGCCCTAAGTTGGCTGGGTATGCTCAGATGTGGGTCATTTGCTTGATTTGCCACTTCTCCTTGTGTTCACTGAGTACGTGTGGGTATGCAACGCTTACAACACGCGCGTTACCACGACCTACCATTAAAACGTGGTCGTAACAACGAAAGTTGTTACCACGCATTGCGCTGGGGGGCGCTCAAGGATAGGAAATGATTTAATTTACTATCCCAACACCTTCCCTACTATCCACGGGGACTGGTGTTGGAATAGTAAATTAAATTGTTTAATTTTGCGCCCCCCCAGCGCAATGCGTGGTAACAACTTTCGTTGTTACGACCGCGTTGTAATGGTAGGTCGTGGTAAACGTATGCGTTCTAACGTCATACATCCGTACGTGTGCCTAGTAGGGTACATTATATGGTGGACGCTGGGTTCCATTTTGGGAAGCCCAGGCCTGACTAGTAAAGACATGAGGAGGAAAGGATTCCCCCAGAAAGATTTGTGTATTGCAGCATTCCTGTGATCTGGGTGGGGACACATTGGAGAGAAATGGAACAGACTCCTTTTACATTTCATGAGACTGCTCTTTGATTCAGTGATAGATAACAAGGAAGGGGCATGAGTAATAGAGATTGAGCTGAGCTGATAACATAATCAAAGAGTAGGCATGGGGATCCAGGATTAACCTTTTGATACACATATCACTGTGGCTGACATCCAGGTGTAAACTCTGGTCACTCCCATGAATTATGCTGTGGCCAATCAGCTTCAGAGCTGTGCCTGCTGGCAGACCTATTTTATGTAGGAAGTTAAAAAAGGGAATTGCCCACATCAAAAAGAAGAAGGAACCTGACATAAAACGTCAAAGACTCAGACCCTAAATTACATTCTGTGCCTGGAAAAGCACTATAAGAAGGGGAGGTTGAGTCCAAAAAACATTGTCATCTGTCAACCAGCCAGACGGGCCGTGTGAGGGAATCTGTGCGAGACTTTTTTCTGTCAACAGGACTGGGGACCCAGGCCTGCTAGTCTCCCTGTTGGGTGAGGGGGCATGGCCCAGGGATACCAAGATCACCTGCCCTGGAGCCTGGGATACCATCACCTGCTCTCTTGCCCAGACCAGTGTGCCCTGTGAGAAAGATGAGAGCATTAGAGGAAGCTAGGTCTAGTGGGGAGCCTTGCCAATAGGAATTCCTGAGATGTGAGGAGAGAGACTGTGCACCGATCAGATCATTGCCCATGTGCAGGAATAGTCCAGTGACCAGGAGAAGGCCTCCGTGATCTCATCCATGAGATCTGCACTGTGCGGGAAGCACCAGGCACACACAGCTGCACCACATGCCAGAAGGGGGCACCAGTGATTCTAATTGGCCTGGAGCATGGAACTTTTGTCCGCCATGTTTAGGACGATCACACTGAAGAATCTATGCCTGATAGTGAGATATGCTGCAACCCCATATGCCAGAAGGGGCTGCTGCTATTGTTGTGGCCAACTGTTTTTATTGTGGACTGGACAAGAGTTTTACTGTTGGTACCCGTAGGCCTAGCCTCCCAACTGCACCTGACCTTTTCCCCAAGGATTACGGATGTCGCTGAGGCTGTCGCACCCTCGCCGGATCTGCAGTCGGGAGCTGGGAGACCCCCCCTTTTGTTAGGGGAAGAGCAATTTACCTTTTTTGCCCCGAAAGCAGGAACAGCTCCACTCACCAGCAACTGACCAGCAGTGCTGTTCGACAGTAAGAGACTGCGCTGCCAGGTGTTGCTGTGTCCAGTAGGAGCACAGCATCCACACTTGGGGGCATCTAAGGAGAGGACACCCACTGTCCAGCTGAACACTGTCACACCACAAGAGAGGCTAAGACTGCAACCGGGACTTTGGGTCTCTGGTGGATCCAAGGCTGAAGATGCTGTGGGCCATAGACAAAGTGGATTGAAATCCTGAAGACTCAAAAGGGAACTCTTGAGTGTAGCCTAATAGTTTGCATTCCCTGATGCAGGCCACAGTGAATGGAGAATAACCTTAAACACATTACATGGAGTTGGGTGTTACAGGGATTTTTTCTTTAAAAAGTAAGTATTTGACTGGACATTGATTTATTTTTCGTACAGAGTTGTGTTCACTGACCTGTCTCTATATACCCCGCTCATTAGGGAGCCTTGACCGCTCGACCACAGCTACAACTTAGAATCAAGTGCAGAAGGAGAACTTGGCCCAGTTGACCAAGATCCATAGTAGGTCAGGCCCTGTAACATAAGGAGTAAAAGGCTGCAGTCACCAAGGTAGGGCCCAGAAGCCCCTTTCTGCCTCATGGCACTTTGAATTGGGTTCTGACAGTTTTCAATGAACTTTCCCTGTTACCTATGGGGTCGTGGTCGGCCGCGCTGCAGGATGGCTGCTTGCTAAGCATGCTTTGCTAGCCAAGACCAGATCCTACATTAATACTGTCATCATGAGGGTCACTGCCACATATGCAATGCACCTAGGCACTGCCTGTGGGGCACTGAATCATAAGAGCTGCTCGCCGAGACTGTACTACGTCTCTGTGGCTAGTGGTGGGCCCTGACGTTGTGCTGCCTAATTCCAGTCATGAATCCCAGGACATGCGTGGGGCTGCGGCGCCGTCTAGAGCTGCTGGGATCGGCCTCTACCAGCGGCTGGAGGGATATAGTGGGCCAATTGAAGCTGTGCCGACCCCCGACTGTATAAGTGTGGTGTTTCCCTGTAGCAGTGAGGTCACGGTGTCATCCGGCTGGGCTGCTGGGACTCGGCGTTGGATCCTCGCAAAGACCGCTTCGCGCAGCCTGACCCGGCATTGTTGGGAACATGTGGGTGTCGGCCTATGTCCTGTTGAAGCTACTGGGCAGTGATTGCATAGCTTGCTGAGTAATGAACCCCATCTGAAGCTGGTTGATCGCCGGAGGCTGCAGGTGGTGTGGCGGATGGCCAGAGGTGTGTGTGCCGGTCCACCACTATAAGGTCAGGCACATCAGTGCTCTGAGATCGGAGGAACTACGTGAATATTGGAGGCTGTGCCTTGAGCTCCATAAACAGGTGCAATTATGCCATATTAATTCCTACTGCTTTGGATGGTTTTAACCGCATGTGGGAGGAAGTGGAGTATCATTGTGGTGAAGAAGGTGACGGCTATTTCTGGCAGGTTACACTTCAGGACATAATTCCTCTCACAAAGGGGGGGAGCTGAGTGGGTTGCTGGTGATCTGCCTGGTAAATGACTACTAAAGGGACAGGCACAAGAGCACTGTAAAGGCTGACATATTATACTATATTGACAGTGCGCCAATACATTTGGTTGGGAACTTGGTGAGGACCGCACAATCCAGAAGCAAGGCGTCCCCAACCACCCACGGCATACGTGCTCTGAGGTTCCCGGAAAGTGAGCTTGCGGCTGGGTGTCCACGTTTGTGAGGGAATCTGCGAAGTGGCCCAGGGGAGGATTCATTGTAGCCACAATGTAACGCGTGGACAGGCCGCAATGGGCAAGCAGGACGCAAAACAGTCGAAGTTGGACTTCGAAGGCAGGAGAAACACCAGACTCACCGAATCCGAACCGGAGGCAGGCACTGACCTGCTGCCCGAGTCCCAAGCAGAGGATAATGGAGAGGATTTCTGTACCCTGATATGGAGATGAGGTCAAATCTTCGCACCCTAGATATTAAGCTGGATGTGCTAACAACCCTGCTTGACGCAGTCAAAAAGCAGGTGGGGGCACAAGAGACTCGGCTGGACGTGCTCGAGAATCGCAGCACAGACTTCCAAGAGTTTCAGGTTGAAACTAAGGAGCAGCTGTTACACATGGACAGAGTGCTTGGCTTGATCAAGGCGAAGAACGAGGACTTGGAAGCTAGGTCCCGTTGCAATAATCTCTGAGGATAACGGTGATTCTGGAGACAACGGCCATCTCCATGATTGAGGTTTATATCACCGACCTGCTCCGTGAACTCTTTGATCCTGTCCTGTCTGCGGTGTTGGCGGTGGAGCGGGCTCACCGTGCATTGGGCCTTAAACCTCCGGATGGGGCTACACCTAGGCCCATATTAGCTAGAATCTTGAACTATCAGGATCGCAACCTTATCCTCAGACTTGCCAGTGAGTGGGGGAATATAACGCATAAAGGGAACAAGAGCTCTTTTTATCCTGATTTCATGCCAGCTGTGCAGGCTGCACGCCCGGAGTTTCTGCCTGCCAAATGGATCCTACTGCAAGCCCAAATTCCCTACTCTCTGTTGTATCCTGCAAAGCTCAAGGTAACACATGAGGGCATGGCACATTTTGTCACTGACACCAAGTCAGCACTAACATTTTCAAAACATGTTGTGGGTAAGAAGAACAAACAAGGCCCTCATGCTGGTGACTCTACTGCGGACAGACTGCGTGATAACGACTAGTTGGTATATTAAAATGTTGTTTTCGTCCACGAGCCTGGGCTGTCCAGGGCTAGATTGGAGCCCACAGGGATTCTGAAGTTTGGGGTCCCTCTCCCCCTATTTTCTTCTTTCAGTTTGTAGTTGAGGCAAATTGGTATTTTGCACAATTGTTAATGGATAGTCCTTTCCCCTTACCGTCTCCTCGGACACCATGCTGCATGTAGGGGAGTCCTCCGGGTTACTGCACCCCCGCCCCCCCCTCCCCTGGGAGAGCTCCCAACAGCTTTTTTTCTGCTTTAAAGGGGCACTCCTGATTGCTGTCCTGCTAGTTAGTACAGATCTCTTGTTTGTACATGTTGCTTGGGGTGGGTATTGCACAACCTGTTTGGGGGGTTGGAGTGGGTGATGGGAGGTGGGGGGGTTAATGTTATGTTTTTAGCCAGTTTACTGCTACATAGTTTCAACTATTACTACTGTATATCATTGCCTACTGTTGTAAATTGGTCCCACACTGTGTCATTGCTTAAGTGCCAGTCAGGTTAGAAATGTCAAGCTTAAATTTCTTAACATGGAACATTCGTGGTCTAAATGACCATAGGAAGAAGAGGTTGGTCCACTCTTACCTGGCGCGCCACCACATTGATGTGTGCCTATTGCAAGAAACACATTTGAATACTGCACCTTCCACTAGGCTGAGGTACAGAAGAAGGGGGGATGTTTATTCGTCCATCTATTCCAATTACGCTGGGGGGGGGGGGTGACTGTGTTACTTATACGAGGGCTGAAATGGAAGGAACAATATTCACAGGTAGACCCGGAGGGTAGATTCATTTTATTACTAGGTGCCTTAGGAGGGGTTCAGATGGCAATAGTTGCAGTTTATGGCTCCAATGTTTATTCCCCTGGTTTCTTACAGAACATTTGGGCCAAATTGAAGGCAACTGATTGTGAAACTATTATGTGGGGGGTGATTTTAATGTGATACTAGACGATGCATTGGATTGGAGTGGACAATCCTGCTTGTTACACCCTTCCGCAAGTGCCGCCCTAAATGCTATAATTTCAGATGGTGATTTGATTGACATCTGGCCACATAATCATCCACTTGTGCGGGAAGGCACTTGTATTTCCGAATACCACAAGGGCTGGTCCAGGCTGGACTATTGGCTGGTGTCCCGCGATGTTGCGTCTTGGACCTGCGAGATCTCTCATCTCCTGAGGTCCTTGTCTGACAATGCCCCTAGTCTCCTGCTTATCAGTCTTCCCAACTCCCTCCCCAAAATGTTTAGTTGGCGGCTTTCACCTAATGCTCTCCTAGATGAGGTGTTTAAGGAAGAGATTAGAGGGGACATCACCGATTACTTTGAACTCAATGCTGGCTCTTTATGAGAGGCTTTTAAAATGGTGATAAGAGGTCATTGCATAGCACGTCAGGTTGGAGTATTGAAGGCTACACATGGTACGTTAACCTCTCTTGAGAGACAGATTAAGAAACTTGAAACCCAGTTCTGTACCACGGACGATCACAAAATAGTGGCAGCACTGAAAGAGAAACTGTTGGAATTTGAGGAGGAGGCCCAGCGTGAGGTGAGGTGAGGTTTTTTGGAAAACATGCACAATCCAGGAGGTACGGCAAGGAGATTAGGCCTGGGAGAACCCTGGCACCATTGCTTCACGCGCCACTATCCACTGCCTATATTATTGAACTTAAGGGCGAGAACCCAACCGTGATTAGAGACCCAAAGGATATTCTGGACGTTTTCACACAATTGTATACAAAACTCTACACGTTAACCCATGGCTCTTCCACAAAGCCCTCAAGCCCTTTCTTGATTTGCTGGAGCTGATGTGGTTGGATCAAGGTCACAGGGAGTATCTAGACGTCCCGTTTACAGTGGAAGATGTCACCTAGGTAATTAAGAACCTGCCGCAGAAGAACATTCCCAGGGTCTGATGGTTTAACAGCGGCCTTTTATAAAACATAAGCTGAGGAACTTGCTCCACACCTGATCGCGCTATATGAGGAAGCTCAGAATTCGGGTATTTTACCACGGTCAATGAGAGAGGCAATCATTATCACTCTGCTAAAGCCAAAGGATTAATTTGATTCTTACCGTCAACTTTCGCTAATAAATGTTGACGTGAATATCTTGGCTAAGTTGATTGCCAATCTGATGCAGCCTCTGCTCCCCTTGATTGCCCGCCCGGATCAGTCGGGCTTTATCCCAGGGCATTCCATGTCCCACAACCTTAGGACCTTTTTTACCGTTGTTCATTACTTACACCCTGATTTGCAGGCAATAGCGGTGTTTCTGGGCGCTACCAAAATGTTTGACATGCTGGAGTGGTCATATCTTTTTGGGGTTCTTGGGAGGATAGGATTTAGCCCCCTGTTCCTTAGCCTGGTGCAACTGGTCTATATGAAGCCCTCTGCAAGGATCCATGTGAATGGCATGTTATCGGATCCGTTTGTTATCTCGCGTGGTACAAGGCAGGGGTGCCCTTTGTCCCCTTTGCTCTTTGCCATTGCAATGGAGCTTTTGGCAGAGTGCATTAGGCAACATCATACTGCCAGAGGGCTGGGTTTCAGCTAGAGGGGCCTCCTCATTTCATTATATGCAGATGACATTACATTATACAAAAAAGACCCGGCAATGAACATGGCTCCCATCCTTTGAGAATTCATACATTTGGAAGCCTATCGGGGTCTCTATAAACTGGGCTAAATCTACTATATTCCCCCTGACAGATGGCACTGCCCCTTTTCTAACTGATTCTCCACTCAAATGGGCTGGAAGAAAAGGTCACAGCATGGGCTGGGCTCCCTCTGTCACTAGCCAGGAGAATCGCAATAGCCAAGATAGTGGTCTTGCCGAAGTTGCTGTACTTATTTGTAAATATTCCGACTCGCTTAACATAATCCTTCTTTAGGTCACTTCGATCTTTGTTTATCTCCATGGTCTGGGTGGGCCAACAGGCACAGATTTCGTGGGAACTTCTGACCCTGCCTTTACATCAGGGAGGGCCGGGAGCCCCAGATATACAATTGTATGCACTGAGTGCACAGGCTCAGTTTTTTCATTACTGGATTCACCCATCCCCTTTTCAGATGCATACAGCTGTGAAGATGGATGTAGCAGCGCCGGTCTCTCTGAAGGTAGCATTGTATCAGGCCTATAAATGGGCCTAGAGAAGGCATAGATATAGTTGAAACCTTGCGATGGGTGTGGGAAGGGCTACGAAAGCTAAACTGAAAATTTTATAAGCCCCTTCTATCCCTCTGGCACACAATCCCATGTTACCCACAATGGGGGAGGGTGCAAGCAGAACACTGGAGCAGAAGATGGCTTTGGCCACTTTTGCAGATTTATACCCAGAGGAGCAATTTAGGCTACCACCTGAATCCACAGAGGAGCGGGCAGTGCCCTTCTC
The DNA here is from genome assembly GCF_964261635.1 of Lissotriton helveticus. Classification (NCBI taxonomy): domain Eukaryota; kingdom Metazoa; phylum Chordata; class Amphibia; order Caudata; family Salamandridae; genus Lissotriton; species Lissotriton helveticus. The sequence continues at coordinate 1,138,265,769 of NC_136069.1, forward strand.
TGAACTTTTTTTATATTATCAACTCAAGGCTACATGCAGGTCTCTGCACAATGCATTCCCAAACCCTCCAACTACACTACTCACACTTGAAAACATGCTCAAGACAGATTCCCCTTGTAGGCCTATTACACTTATTTACAATAATATGTAGAATTCTGCCCCATTGTTGCAGCCTAAGGCACTACAGGTGTGGAATGAGAAATATCAGGCACCTCTTACGGAAGAGCAATGGAACTAATGTTATACCCAACTCACGGCCCGATCCCCCAACTACAAGCTGCGGTTGATTCATTTCATGTATCGCCACAGATTCAATAGGACTCCCTTTCAATTACACCAAATGGGGATTAAGGAGGATGACAGTTGCTGGAGATGTGGCATGGCTCCCGCAACGTTCCTGCACAGGGCGTGGAGTTGTCCCCAGTTATTGTTGTTTTGGTCTGCCATATTCACCACAATCCATGACATTATTGGCACGATAAATGACCCGAAGCCCTTATTGGGGTTATTAGGGTATGTTAAAGACTCGCCAGTTGCATTCCGCAAACTGCATGCCATGCTCCTACTTTTTTTTAAGCGCTGGGTAGCCATGTACTGAGGTAAGAGGGGAACTCCTTCTATAAAAGCGTGGATCCAGGATCTCCCATTTAGATACATGCAATTAACCACTTTCTGGGAATTGCTGCCATCAGTATCCAGGCCTAGGGACATTAGGGGGCTGTTTGAGAAATGGACCCACACTCCACAGAATGTGGGGGAGGAATCTACAGGGGCTCCTGGAGATTCGGAGGTGTGAAGTTGACGACTCCGGGGGAGTTAGAGCATTGTAGTGTGTGATGTACCAAATACTAGTTCAGCTTTCATATAAGTAGGATCAGTGGTTACTGTCCTGACTGGTATCCTTAGGCTTAATAGTATCCATTTTGTCTAAGGGCCAGATGTAGGAAGCCTAATACCGGTCAGGAACGGCCAAAATTACTGAATTTCGGCCGTTACTGACCGGTATTAGGCTTTTCAGATGTAGGGGACTAATTTAAGGATTTGGTAATTTACTGAATCGGTAATTTAAGGAATCGGTAAATTACCGAATTCTTAAATACCGATTTGGTAAATTACCAAATCCTAAATGTAGGGAGCACACAAATGAGTGCTTTTCCCATTTTAGGATTCGTTATTTACCACCAACGACAAGTTGGTGATAAATATCGAAAAATCCAAAAGAAGCAATTGTTTGCATATTATTACAGTGCCATGTGGCAGACATATGTGCCCTTAGGGCATGTATGTGTGCCACATGTGCACCCATACACTATTCAGGGGTGCAACAGGGTGTCAATCAATCAAAAATTCTTTATTCGGTTATTAAAACACAATAACCATAAAAGTTCAAGTAAAATCACAATCAAATAACAAATACATCATATACACCGTTAAGAGATCATCATAAATCCATAGGCATCTCATCATAAATCCATAGACAATTCTTCATAATTCCAGGGACAGGTCAGCACGATTCCATATACAGTTCATCATAATTCAGGGTACCATTGTTTTACGTAATTTAAAAGCATTTTTAAAAAACGAGGAAATAAATACGACAGTTAAAATATTATCAAGTTTCGGTACAGCTAAAAAGGCAGGGCGACAGCGATTTACATCCATAATCTTCAATAGGGGAATAAACAATCTTCGTCTGGGCTTTATATAAAATTTACAAAAGAAAAGAATATGCATGTCTGATTGTTCTGAGAGGTCATCACAAGGACATTTAGTCAGATGTTTTGACCAGTCATTCATATCGGGGAAACTAAATAACCGGAACAATAAGTTAAACCTGAAACGAGTTAGTAAAAACCTCTCGTAATCACTCATTGGAAGTTTGACATATGGCTGCATTTTACTTGAGGTCACAATTTGTTCATGGGCAACCACCGTTATCTTTTCCATTTCTATTAACGCTCTGCTTTGGTGTGGGTATGCCATACATTGTTCCTTCAAAGCTTTCCTTGAAATGTTGGCTAAGGAGGATGGGTCATTAAAGTAATATGCAGTACCCAAATCCATAAGGAATTTCTTCACATGTGACAACCAACACATTTTTCCCCTATTTTCTGAGCCCAACGCGGCATTCAAAATCAGGCGGTTTAGACCACATTCGTCAGTTGTCCAGACTCTGTGCCATAACAGTACTGGGGCTGTTTTTATGATATCTTCCAAATATGGTTCCCCAAGTTCTGTGTGGCAAACATACGTAGAAACACTTTTTGGGACAGCCAGAAGGTATTTCATAAAAAGATTTTCCACTACCTGTAAAGTTGTCACATTAGCATACCCCCACAAACCTGCGCCGTATGTCACTATTGCTAAACAAGTAGCCTTATACACAGTTAACATTTCCCCTATAGGCCTCCTACCCATTTTTTGGCTAAAACTTTTTAAGGCCATTATGGATTTACAGTACAATAGCTTCCTTGTCTTAATTGTATTATTCCATTGACCAGTGTGATCAAACAAAACTCCTAAATAGGAAAAAGTTGGGGTAAAATCAACTGGGGACGGGCCAATAAAAACCGTTTCCCCCTTTTTGTTTGCCCCTACACCGCAGGTCATGGTAAAAGTTTTTGAATAATTTATCTTTAAATTTAAACCGATCATAAAATCTGCAAAGGAGGTAACTAGGGCTTGCAAGGCCAGTGGAGTTCAGGCCATCAGGACAGCATCATCGGCATACAACAAAGCGGGCACTGATCTTTCCCCCGCCATTGGCAGACCCCTACATTCCTTCAATAAAGTTTTCTCCACATCATTTATGTAAAGTGTGAAGAGGAATGGGGCCAGCACACAGCCTTATTGTACGCCCCTAAGCAACAGGGTGTCAAAGTGACACCCTGCCACCCTTCAATGTGTTCCCCCTTTTACCGCCTCCAGGCCCATAGGAATGAATGGGAATTACCGAATCGGTAAATACCGATTCGGTATTTACCGAATCTTACCGATTCGGTAATACTTACCGAATGAATACCTACATCCCATTTACCGATTCTAAATACCGAATCGGTAAAATACGGTATTTTAGAACCGGTAAATCTGGATTACCTACATCTGGTCCTAAATGTTTCATATTTGTACGAACATCACTTGATGAGATTAGCATGGAGGGTGTTGAAAACATTTGTAGAATTGGGATGGTGCTTATGTGTTAGGGTTAACAATTAATATTATTCTTGTGTTCTGATTTTTTAAATAACTGATTCTTTTGCACTCACAATGATTTTGTCATTTGATAAATTTTCTATATAAGAATTGTGTATAAGAACCCCTTTGATTTTGGGGATGAGCCAAAATTTCCCAGTCCACTAGTGATGGTCCCTAAGTTCTTTCTGATTTTACTGTCTATTGGGACTTACAATTAACCCTGGGCAAAGCACTACGCTATGCTTGTGTAGTTTGTTAAGTTTGCGCTACTTCGCACTAAGAGAATTGCACGTAGCACAGTGCAAACATTCGTAGCCTAGTGCAGCGGTCATTTTTTGCTTGCTCGCGGTCCTCAACATCAAGTTGGCGAACGCAAGCAAGCAAAATGACATCCCGGCAAGACTTTTTCCTCGCTCGCGATCAGTAACATCAAGTTGCCGATCGCGATTATGGAAAATAAACCTCCCGGCAAGATTATCAACGCGGGGAGGTCAGTTTTCTCATTGCAAGTGGTCACGTATGCTCGCAACCGCTCACGATGAGAAACTACCAGTCCGTGTTGAGAAAGCTGCCGCTCGAGTAAAAATCTACTCGAGCGGCAGAAAACTACAGCTCACACTGTGCAAGATGCCGGATGCTTGTCCACACTGGGCAATCATTGAAAACGGCATCTTGCACAGTGCAAACAGGTTACAATGCAGTTCGCGTAGTGCGAAGTGCACTTCGTGTAGCTACGCATAGCACTACTTCGCGAACTACGCCCAGGGTTACTTACAATATTTCTTGATTTTTATATACTCTGTATAACTTTGCATTTGAGAGCCTTCATGCCGTAGACACTGTACTGCTTATTTGAATCTCTGTAAGAAAACCCTTTAAAATGTAATTGATATAAAACTTAATTAGTGAGTAGGGCCTATTGCTTAATAACCTGCTATAGTCTGCTAATTGAGTGTTGGGGTGTGCTTTTAACCTTGAGACACACTGCCTCGTCAAATTGAGGTTTGCCACTGCCTTTGATCCAGTAAACTGTGAGAGAAAAGAATGAGGTAAATTATGGGCTGCGGTTTTGGGGTGCGGTTTTGCTCCCACAGAAGCGATTTTGCTAGAGTATTGTTTGGCGTAATGATCACCACATATGGGCAGTTGGGGCTCATGAGTGTATAAAATGTTCACCTTAGAGAAAATTTACACTTAGAAAATATCTAATAATGTACGTATATATGAAAGCACATTGCTGGAGTTCAAGATATTCTACTCTGGAAGGAATGGATCTTTTATATTTGCAATTAGAGACAATGAACCTGATATTAAAATTCCCACCACTTGTCAGTGAACAATGATTAAAAAAAGACAAACGAGTCAAGGATAGATCAGTGAGAACTGAGGTAAAAAGTGGCACTTTGCAATAAGCAATTCAGAATCAGATGCTTAGGTGCATGGGAAGGTAAAAAATGACAGAATAGACTGAATGCACCATAACTTTCCAGAACCTATATTTGGCTGATTCTGCAGGTCAATGTTCTGAGACATATTGGATTACTCCATAAACAGTGGGTGCATCTTTGCATGCCAAGTTCATTTGGAGAGGTGGGACAGGAGTAGTGAGGTGGAAATAGGGAAAAGACAATAGGAAATGAAGGTCAAGTAAGGGTTATAAAGATTTGCCAGTTTTAGGGGCAGAATATCAGAGGGTGGTCAGGATGGGCCAGGAGTAATTGTAAGACTTCAACATGATTTTCATGGGTATAACTGGGAGAGGCTGACAGGAGAGATTAGCTAAGGTCATGGTTAGTCAGTAGATTAAAATGGTGTTGAGTCATATGGGGGTATGGCAGTTCTGACTTGGTATACTATTGTATTCAAGTGTTTTGGAGAGAACGTAAAATACATATACAAGGCATATTTACAAGAGAAAATAATCTGACACAAGCACAGTGTGGGAGGAAATAATGAGAGGAGAGGAGAAGGAAGTATGCTTGGTGGAGGGGTTGACATGGAGGAAGGGGAGCTAAAGAAAGGCGAACGCTAAAGGGATGGTAATAAATAAACTGAGATTCACAGATGAGTAAGGATTGAGAAGTTTAAGTCAGGTTGTAGGTAAAACATTACAATGTCCATCATGTTAACTAAGACATTCCTAAGAGAAAAGGAAACAGAGTTAGCATCAATTGAGAGTGGTAAATTTGGTGGGTTAGCGCATATGTGGAGCACAAGATAAAGTAATGTGGGTGAGAGAGCAACCAAGTATATGAGAGTTGGGGAATAGAGTTATGAGGATAGCAGTGGTGAGTGATGGGGAGCATTGAGGTGGCATGTGGGACATGGGTGGATTCTGACTAGGCGTTAATGTTCCTGAAAGATGATTGATGGATGGAGAAAGAATCAAAATAGGAGACGACTGGTTGTATGGCAGACAAGTTTGGTCAGTTAAATGCTGATGGAGGAAGTAACAGCTCGAAAGGATGGTGGGTTGTAAGAGAGGGTCAAAGAAAAAGGGTGTTGGAGGTCAAAAAGAATGGGGTGTGCATGTTAGTAGGTGAGTGAAGTGGGGAACATTTTCAGGGATGAGAGGATGAGAAAACCTTCAAAGTAGGAATTTCTAAGATTTTAAGTTCTGCTGAGTTCCTGAACTGAATAGGTCAAAAGGAGGGGAGAGGTATAGGGAACAAGTTATACTGTCATCATAACAGTTCAATACATGTGGGTTTAGGTAAATCTCAGGGCCATCAGCTTCCTATATAAGAATATATCTATGCTGCATTCGGGGAGGCACAGTTACACAGGACACAGCAATAGAGATAGAACGTATAAGCAGAAGCCATCAAGGAGTACAAAATTCAATATGACACTGGAGTCACACAATGCTGTGTTGCCTTGTAAGTAATTATTAAAAGCAGTATGCTATGGGAAGACAGTGAGCAGTTATGTGGTACTATTCTATTTCCATTTTAGCCTAAAGAATTTCCTTTAGTTCTTCTTTTTCCGTTACTTGAGTAATACTCACATCACGTTAAACTCAGGATTGCGCACAACTATTTGAAGAATGGTGCTAATAAATACACATATAATACACAATATACATACCCTGTTCTGTCCCCTCAGCCTACTGATTGTTAGCAAAATGTTTATACAAAGGGATCACACTCCTGAAGATGAAGTGATGGCATGTTCCAGAATGCAGAGGCATGCATTACCTATGTGTGATGAAATCATAATGAACTTTGAATGACTTTATTTAAAACATACATTCAAGAAATGCTGTAAATTCGATTTTGAAAGATAATTTATTATAATTTATTGAGAATAAAAAATCTCTATTTTAAGAGGACACATGGAGATAGACTCAAAGTATTGCTTGGACCAAGCTTGGGCTCTTTTGTACCAATGAGTGATTAGGATTGCAATGCCTACAGATTCCGGTTCTGAAGGGGATCAATGGATGTGTTGGTCAATATATGCTTTACCCACACAGCTATATATTTAGATGAGGAAGGCACAGGTAGAGCTAGACGTGTTGTTTTAATGAATAAGGGAGAAACAGTACTTCAAAGAATGGATCTAACTATGCTTAATCGATCTACATGTTTGGAAAAGAGCAAATAATAATTAATCATAAAATCTATGGGATTCAGCCCAAAGATGTTTGAGTAAGATCCGGTGAGGTGGGGATACCTGAAATATAAAGGTGATTATATCACAACCAATCTATAGGATCAACCCAGGGGCGGCATCGGTGCCACCGCATTAGCACGCCTCCAAACAAAATGTATACACAAATGAATATATACAAGTCAATCTATGCAACTCATTATATCCCAGTGAGTTTGTAGTATGTACCCAGAAGCAGAATAAGTGCTAGATAGGGAAGCACATTTCCTAACAGAATTACATTGCTAATGAACATATCCCAAAAAATCTATGGGGTTTCTCCAAAAGCAGTGTTCTTGTCAACCAGCTAGGTGCAGCTCAAATCATAAAATGCAAGTACTTATAGGAGTTTAATTTAGATCCCAGACCCAGGATAATAACCCAGTAGTATATCTGACAGAGCTACCCAAACTCCCAAAGGATGCTTACGAAGACTGTGACTCACTAAAATATAAGGCTACCTACTGGTTCAGGAACACGTGGCACTGTTACTCAATCATAAGAAAAAATAATAAGTATGCTGAATGAGCAACGGTCCCATGGTTGCCAAAGGATGTAGTCGAAGTCTTGTTCTTTTGTATGGCCCTGTTGATGGTTTAATGTCAATTGATTCTCACACTATCCCCATCGCTATTACCTCCATTGCAATTAGATACAGACCGCCGGCAGGAATAGACAAAGAGCTATTAAATGTAAATCCGTATTTGTAAAGTGCAAACTACTGACCCTTACGGGTCTCAGAGCGCTGGGGGCCATCGTAGAAATTAAGTGAGCTATTGCCCAGAGTCACATGGTTCTGAGCTGAGTTGCCGCCAGAGCCGGGGTCGCCCCCACGCTCCTCCTGCGTGCTGGTTTCCTGCTGTTTGCCGCCACTCGCCTTTTCCCGCCGCTGCCCCCCTGCGGCCGCGCCCCCCGCCAGCCGATTGGCCCCCCCGCTCCCGCCACCCAGCGGACCCTCACTCCCAGCTACCTTCTTATGCCGCCTCCACGCACGCGCAGCGTTGACGCGCAGTGGGCGCGCCGATTGTGCGCCAAAGGCAAGTCCGTCTGCGCCCGTCCGCGCCTGTACCGCGCCCAGCGCCAGGATCCCTGGCCCCCGACGGGCCTACGACGCCGCCACTCTCATCGCACTCAAACCCGACCAACCAAGAGCCTGCCACCGAGCAACCCCGAGACGCACCCACGGACCCTTCACCTGTCAAGCCTGCAAATTCACCTGCCTCCGGACCTGCACCGCAGCCACCAAGCCGAGCACCAACAACAGCCACCTCAAGTGCATCCCGCTCAACACCCGCTCCATCCACAGACACGCCATCGAACTCTGGAACCTGCTCGACACAACCTCACCAGACGTCGCCTTCCTCACGGAAACCTGGATGAACGCCTCCTCAGCACCCGACATCGCCATCGCCATCCCGGACGGATACAAGATCATCCGGAGAGACCGCGTCAACCAGAGTGGAGGAGGCATCGCCATCGTACACAAGAACACCATCCGCATCACGACCGACTCCAACGACACCTTCACCGCCGCCGAGTATCTCCACTTCCAGATACACACCGACCCAAAGACGACCCTCAGAGGCACCCTCGTCTACAGGCCCCCTGGACCACGTACACAATTCAGCGACGACATCACGGACTTCGTCAGCCCGCATGCCCACCGCTCCGCTGACTACATCCTCCTAGGTGACCTCAACTTCCACCTGGAGAACAACAAGGACCGCAACACCGCCGCCCTGCTGGACAACCTCGCCAACCTCGGACTCAAGCAACTGGTGAACACCCCCACCCACTACGCCGGCCACACGCTTGACCCCGTCTTCTCATCCAGCAAGCACATCACCTTCAGCCACTCCACCGGACTTCACTGGACCGACCACAGCTACGTTAACTTCAGCTTCAGAAGAACCACGACCTACCACCACCCGCAACAGGTTCCTCACAGGAACTGGAGCAAGATCACCGCCGACCAGCTCACCACCTGCCTCAGCCAGAACCCACCCGCCAGCGCAACGGACCCCAACGAAGCAGCCCGCAACTTCACGCAGTGGCTGACCGCCTGCGCCAACGACCTCGCACCACTGAAGAACCCTCCTAGCAGACCCAGAAGCAAGAAGGCCTCCTGGTTCACCGAAGAACTCAAGGACTCCAAGAAGAACTGCCGCACCCTCGAGAAAGCCTGGCTCCTCGACCAGACCACAGACAACATGACTGCCCTCAAAGACGCTACCCGCAAGCACCACCAGCTCATCCGCACCACCAAGAAGAAGTCACTGAAAGAAAGACTGGACAACAACGCCCACGACAGCAAGGAGCTCTTCAGCATCGTCAAGGAGTTCTCCAACCCCAGCACCGGCAACAACGACATCAGTCCTTCACAAGATCTCTGCGACTCTCTCGCTACGTTCTTCCACCGCAAGATCGCCAACATCCACAACAGCTTTGACGCACCACCCAGCAACCCAACCGCCGAACCAACGCCCCCCACCGCCACCCTCCGCACCTGGACCACGGTGACCACCGAAGACACAGCCCGCACGATGAACACCATCCACTCCGGATCTCCGACCGACCCCTGCCCCCACCACATCTTCAACAAGGCCGACTCCATCATCGCACCCCGACTCCGGGACATCATCAACACCTCCTTCAACACCGCCACCTTCCCGGAGAGCTGGAAGCATGCCGAGCTCAACGCCCTACTGAAGAAACCAACAGCGGACCCCACCGACCTCAAGAACTTCCGCCCCATCTCGCTCCTCCCTTTTCCTGCCAAAGTCATCGAGAAGACCGTCAACAGACAACTAGCAGCCTTCCTCGAGACGAACGGATCCCTCGACCCCTCGCAGTCCGGTTTCCGAGCCAACCACAGCACCGAGACCGCCCTCATCGCTGCCACCGACGACATCAGAACCCTGCTCGACAACGGGGAAACAGCGGCCCTCATCCTCCTGGACCTCTCTGCAGCATTCGACACCGTCTGCCACCGCACTCTAGTCCAACGCCTCAGCAACATCGGGATCCAAGAGAAGGCTCTGGAGTGGATCAGCTCGTTCCTCGCCGGAAGAACGCAGAGAGTCCGCCTCCCCCCGTTCCGATCCGAGGCCACCGAAGTCATCTGCGGCGTACCACAAGGATCATCACTCAGCCCCACCCTCTTCAACGTCTACAGGAGACCTCTTGCAACCATCGCACGCCAGCACAACCTCAACATCATCTCCTACGCCGACGACACCCAACTGATCCTCTCCCTCACCAGAGACCCCACCACCGCCAGAACGAGCCTGCACGAAGGGATGAAAAGCGTCGCCGAATGGATGAAGAACAGCCGCCTGAAACTGAACTCAGACAAGACGGAAGTCCTCATCCTGGGGCCATCGCCCTCCGCCTGGGACGACTCCTGGTGGCCCCCCGCCCTGGGCACCGCTCCCAAGCCAACCGACCACGCACGCAACCTGGGCTTCATCCTGGACTCTTCCCTCTCGATGACCAGACAAGTCAACGCCATCTCCTCATCGTGCTTCAACACCCTGCGTATGCTCCGGAAGATCTTCCGATGGATCCCGACCGAAACCAGGAAGAGGGTCACCCAGGCCCTCGTCACCAGCCGACTGGACTACGGGAACACCCTCTACGCGGGAACCACAGCAAAACTACAGAAAAGACTCCAGCGCATACAGAACGCCTCCGCCCGACTCATCCTGGACATCCCCCGACGCAGCCACATCTCCGGCCACCTGAGGGACCTGCACTGGCTCCCCGTCAGCAAAAGGATCACGTTCAGGCTCCTTATCCACGCACACAAATCTCTCCACGACCTGGGCCCCAAGTACCTCAACGACCGCCTGACCTTCTACACGCCCACCCGTCAGCTACGTTCTACAAGCCTCACCCTCGCCGCCGTTCCTCGCATCCGAAGAGCCACCGCCGGAGGCAGATCCTTCTCCTACCTGGCAGCCAAGACATGGAACTCCCTCCCCATCCACCTCCGGCTGACACAGGACCATCTCGCCTTCAGGAAACAACTCAAGACCTGGCTGTTCGAGCAGTAGCGGACCCCTCCCCTAAGCGCCTTGAGACCCTTCCGGGTGAGTAGCGCGCTATACAAATGGTATGATTGATTGATTGATTGATTGAACCGTGAACCCTGTGCTCCAACATCAGCTGCCCTGGCCACTGCCCCACACCTCTCCACTATCCATTATGGGCACCCAGGTCTGCAATCAGAAGGAGGACCCCAACTAAAATGAGTGGTGCAGGAGCTCAGGTAATGTAATGTAATGTAATGTAAGCACACATTTATATAGCGCAGCTATCGCTCCAGGGAGCATCTTGGCGCTTCACACCCAACCCAGCTGAGATAAGTTGGTAGACAGAAGGCAGTATCACGCAGTACAATCACTACACCAATGCTCTGCAAGCTACATCAGAGAGCGAGAAGATCCATGTCTTCAGGGATCTCCTAAAGTCATTCTCCTTGACTATACAGCGGAGCTGAGCTGGCAGTTTGTTCCAAGCTCTTGATCCCAACACAAAAAGAGACTTCCCTCCTTTGGTGGCTAGTCTAAATCTGGGTACAACTAGAAGGTTTTGATTGGCAGACCTCAAGCAGCGTGTTGGCATATAGCGTTGAAAGCCCCTCAGAAGATATCTAGGGCCTTGAGACTGAGACGCTCTAAAGGCAATAACAAGAATCTTAAATAGTACACGCTTATGAATGGGCAGCCAATGTAAAGCCTTAAGCGCCGACGAAGCAGATGATCTTCTCGCCAGCGGAGTACCAGGCAAGCTGCCAGCATGTTGGACCATCTGCAGCCTATGCAGCACCACTTTATTGGTGCCTGCATAAAGACTGTTGCAGTAGTCCAGTCTAGATGTTATAAGGGCCACTGCAACAGTCTTTCTGGCTGCCAGAGGAAGAAGATCAAAAAACTTCCTCAGTGATTTGATGATCTGAAAACACGAGCCCGCTACAGCCACTGCCTGCTGTTGGAATGAGAGTTGGTCATCAAATTTGACCCCAAGATTTTGCGCAGAAGCAATGGTGTTAGGAGGAGCTTCTGCGCCTTCAGGCCACCATTGTGAGGGGGAAAACGAGTTTTGAGATCCAAAAGATATTATCTCTGTCTTTCCCGAGTTACACTTGAGGTGATTGTTAGTCATCCACTCAAATGTGGCCCGGAGACAGTCCATCAAGTTTTCTTCTGCCCCAGGCAACTCCCTATCCAGCACTAAAATCAGCTGGGTATCGTCAGCGTACGATATGACTTCAATCTGGTAAACGCAATCAGCTCAATCAAGGGGACCATATAAAGATTAAAAAGAACAGGACTCAAACTGGCGCCCTGTGGGACCTCTGAGCTGATGGTCTTTTCCTCAGATTTATAGTCACCTAGTACTATTACCTGACGACGCAGAGAAAGGAAATTAGTAAGCCATGCCAGCACCATTCCACCTACACCTGCGTTCTTCAAACGGTCGATCAAGATTGAATGTGCGACCGTATCGAAGGCCGCCGATAGATCAAGTAAAATCAGAACGGCCTTCTTCCCTTGGTCCAGTGCCATTCGTAGTGTCTCGACTGAGAACAAAAGAACGGACTCAGTCGAGTGCTTGGACCGAAACCCTGATTGATTGGAGTGTAAGATGTTGTTCTCCTCTAAGAAACTCGTCAGCTAGTAATTGACGAATTTCTCCGTCAGTTTAAACACTGCCGGAAGTAGGGAAATAGGGCGCAGGTTAGACAGAACGGTTGGATCTGATAGGGCTTTTTTTTGCAGTGGCATAACCGCTGCACATTTCCAATCATCTGGGATTGCAGCAGTGGCCAACGAAGAGTTGATGATACTATTGATCATTGGATTTAACTCTGCAGCCAGAGTTCGAAGGACCATGGGCGGGCAGGGATCAAATGTAGATCCAGATTTTATGGCCAAAATGGCCTGATACGAGTCCTCCAGAGAGACCTGCGCAAATGATTCCAAACAAGAAGTGTTGGATATCAAGGCGCCTGTCCTCATTTTATCCGGAGCAGCCGGAATGGAGGGGCTCGATGGGAAATCCCTGACAATGTCCTGAATCTTCTTTTCAAAATAGTTGGCTATATCATTACAAAGCGAACGCGAGGGGGGCAGCTCCTGGGAGAGTGCAGTGGGATTAGTAAAACTCTTGACTATCTTAAAGATCTCCTTCTGTCCCCTGTCAGAGGAAGAGATAACCTCCAGATAGTAAGTTTTTTTTGCCAGCTTGATTGCGGCATGATAGTTCTTACGTGCCAATTTATAAATATCACGAGCAGCTGACTCATATTTCCTTCGCCATCTGCGCTCCAAGGATCTTACTGCACTCAGATCCAATTTCAAAGCTAGTGTGAACTAGGGGCGCTCTTTTTATTTGTGGAGCCACGTGCGTTACCACGCTTCTTCCTTACATCCAAAGATGACCCGAATGTTGCTAACCTTTTTTTTTTTTTTTTTTTATTTATTATTGAAAGTTCATGACAATATAATGTTCTCTATACACAACAGTAGATATTAACACGGAAATATAAATATACATACAGGAAGATGAATACACATAATAAGAGCTCAGCTGTTAAAACATAAGGCCATAAATACAATAAATATGTTAATAGTATCAACATAGGTGTTAGGAGAACTATAGACCCCCATTTTTTAACCGCCTCCATAATGCCACGGGGGCCCAGATCCTTAGTCCCATTTCCCTGGATTTCACTCCCTTTAGGGCATACAGCTCTGACTCGATGTTATGGATCCCGAGCATCCTACACAACCACATTTGGAAGGTTGGGGCCTCAACATCCTTCCATGCAGCAGCAATTAATATTCTAAAAACAGCTGTTGATATCAAAACAAGTGCCTCAGACTCTGTACTTAAACCCAATTTGGCATCACACCCGATTATTAAAAGTGTAGGGGATAGGTCTATTTTGACAGCTAGCAACCCCTCTAAGAATTTTTCGATTTCCTTTTTAATAGGCCCTAATTTCCCACAACTACAAAACATATGTAGAGCATCAGCAGGCCCATTTCCACATCTAGGACAGTTGTTATCCGCTCTCTTTCCCCATTCATACAGTTTTGCCGGTGTATAGTATAAGTTAAAGAGAGTCTTAAAGTGCTGTGCTCTTAGATTTGAGGAGCGTAGGAACCTTTAATCCATAAGGATAGCTCTATCCAAGTCGATGTCAGGATCTCTCAACTTATCAACCCAGGCAGCCTCTGTCTTAAGCATGTCATCGGGTAGTGTTTCCAAGAATAATCCGTACATTACCCTGATGCTACGACCACCTCCCTTCATATAATCTAATAGTGTACAGTCTTTTGATATGTTTATGGTGGGTCTTTTTGATTTTATTGTGTTAACCAACTGCATATATTTGAACTCTTGGGAGCCTTGAAGTGAGTATCGTGACTTCAGAAGTTCGAGGGGCCTCAGAACATCCTTTATCATAACTTGACCTAATGTGCTGATTCCCTGTATTTCCCAATGTCTCCAAGGGCTATCTCTACTTAAGTGCTGGAATAGTCCTGATTTCCAGAGTAAAGTATGTTTATTGAACTTTGGGATGCTCTGATTCTTCTGTACGGAGGACCATAACCCCCAGATATCTTCCAGTATTTTATAGCCTAATGCCTTATAAAAGCGTTTATCGTATTTCCTTAGCAATACCCCGTGTGCTTCAATCCCTAGCGCCAGCTGATATATAGATGGAATATCTCGCTGACTGTGTGGCATATCATCAGGAAAAAAGAGTATAGCCATTTCTGTAAGGAGACAAGACCAATTGTAGAATTTAAGATTAGGTATTCCTAACCCACCCTTTTCCTGTGGTAGAGACATGAATTTAATTGATCGCCTCACCTTGCCATATTGCCAGACAAAGTTCATAAAGATTGCCTCCATTTCCCTGATCAATGTGTCGTCTACTTTAAAGGGGATAGACCTAAATTTATATAGGATCTTCGGGAACATTGTCATTTTAATAACATTGACCCTACCTATAATTGACAGATGTAGGGTGTCGATTCTTTTTAAGTCCTGTTTCATCTTTTCCAGTAATGGCAAAAAATTGTCATTAATGATTTCCCTTGGCTGGACATTAATTGTTATTCCTAAATATACTACTGAATCCACATATCTGTCATCCAGTTTGACTGTGTTTCTTGAACATAGTACCTGTGTTTTTGCCACATTAAGTCGGTATCCAGATAGCCTCCCGAAGTCAGATGTAATGCTAATTATTTCCCTCATGGCGCTGTCGGGATCAGTAGTGGTTATGGCTATGTCGTCCGCATATGCGAGGATTTTGGTGTGGAATCCATTAACGACAACTGGCTTTATATTAATGTTGTTCTTTATAAGACTAATCAGGGGGTCTATATAAAGTGCAAATAGAATGGGTGAGCACGGACACCCTTGTCTCGTGCCTCTCGTAATATGGATCTGTCTGGAGCATTCGCCCATAAGCTGGATGCTAGCAGTTGGATTAAAGTACATAGCCTTAATTGCCTGCTGGAATCTGGGACCAAAACCTCTATCAGCCATCACTTTCCAAAGAAAGCTCCACCTGACACGGTCGAACGCTTTTTCCGCGTCGAGGAGGATCATTGCAATCCCCCCCCCACCCGCAGCATGAATGTCGAACAGGGTTATGGCTCTTTTAATATGGTCAGTAGTGCCCCTGCCAGGGACAAAACCATGCTGCCAGGGAGAGACGAGACTCGCAATAATCCTCCCCAGCCGTGTAGCCATTATTTTTGCATATAATTTGTTATCGCTATTTATTAGCGATATGGGCCGGTAAGAGCCGGGACTTTCCTTGGGTTTGCCTTTTTTGTGGAATACCACTATATTGGTTTTGGTCCAAGATTCTGGAAAGACCCCAGTATTTATAACCCCATTGAATAGATCTAACAGAAGGGGTGCCGTTTCTTCCTTCAGATGTTTATAGACCTCCAGGGGTATGGCATCAGGCCCTGCTGCCTTACCTGCTGATAGATCCTTTAGTGCCTGAGAAAGCTCGTCCATAGTGATATTCTGCTCCAGAGATTCCCTCTCGCTAGACGTAAGTTTAATGCCTGTATCCTGCCAGTTTATACCCGGATCATCTATGTCCATCTCTTCTTTATAAAGATCCTGATAAAACCTCCTGAAAACTTCAAGAATTTCAGTTGGTTTATTATAAGTCTGATCATCTTCTTTAATTTCAGTGATAGTATTTTTTGAGGTGGCTTGTCTTATCCGTAGCGCTAGAGCCCTACCTGCATTCTCCCCTGTTTCATACATTCCAACTCTACGGGTCTGATACTCTGCTGCAGCTTTTTTAGCCAATTGCCGTTGAATGTCTGCCTTTTGCTGTTTAGCCTTTCTAAGCTCTGAGTACCCTGAATCCCGTGGCAGACGTCTCTCCTGTGTTGTTCCTCTGCCTCCGCCAATTTAGCCAAAAGACGCTCTCTGTCTTCCTAAGCTTCTTTCCACACCCGCCCAGAAAAGCTAATTGTCTCACCCCTCGGCCGGCTTTGAAACTATCCCAGACCATGACACGGGATGCACTATATCTATTCGCATCGAAGAAAGACTGGGACCAGTTCTTTATATATGCTATGTAAATACTGTCCGCTAAAAGCTTTCTATCAAAAGTCCAGGGTCTGATTTTCTACCTTTGTTTATTTACTATCATGGTGAGAACAAGGGGATTGTGATCCGATATTAACCTAGAAAGCATTGAGATTTCTACGTTAGGGAGACAGGTTGCTGATATTAAAAAATAGTCCAGTTTTGTATGTTTGTTGAATGGGTGTGAGAAGTATGTGAACCCGGGTTCATCTTTCTTTAGGCTACCCCACACATCCCTCAGCCCATAAGATTGAATTATAGAGGATACAGCCCTGAATACCCGGGGCTTATGACCAATATATGGGGTATCACCTGTGAAGTCAGCTGAGATGTTGAGATCACCGCACATTACTATAGGTGAAGGCCAGTTAGTAAGTTCCCTCTCTATGGTATCCATCACCCCCGGGTCGTCCAGGTTAGAGCCGTAGACTGAACATAAAGTTATGCCTAGTTTCAATTCGCATATTGCCCATCTACCCAGTACATCGGCCTTTGATTTTTTTACTCCTCCCAGACCTACCCCGCCCATAATAGCTACCCCCTTTACCGTTGATGTCTGTGAGGAACAGGACAAAATGTCATACCCCCTTAGATTTAGCCAGTGTTTCTTTTTCCAGGGTAGGTGGGTCTCTTGTAAACACACAATGTCGGCCCTAATTAATTTTACATACTCCTCAAGCCTTTCCCTCTTTTTCCAATTATTCAAACCACCTATATTGAGGCTAATTATCCTGATCCTTGACATACCCCTGTAGGGAACAAAGCCAACCCACTGACCAATCGCAATCACATTTTGTCCTGAGTTTTTCATCAATATGCATATCCGCTTTGAGCATCTCACTAATATTAGTAAACATATTTATTGCATGAACTTTCTTTTTTCTTTTTGCTTCCCCTTTACCCCACCCTCCCCCCACTCAAAACCTTGTCCCCCCCCAACCCCCCTGACGCCAACCCGCTCCCCAGTGAAGCGTGCAGACCGAGTCTGTGCGTGTGATGGGTGCAGCCCAGCAGTGAACACTATGTGAACTACTTATTAGACCTCATCCTCGACCTCATATATGATCATGAACCACCATATGTGACACCCTTAACTCTATGAAGCTTAAACTTAAACTTAGACTCAGAATCGGAAGTCATACCTTACCCCCCGCTAGGCTATGGAGGTTAAGTAACATACTATAATGAGTCCAGAAACTCCCGAGCTTTGATTTCCGAAGAAAAGCACATGGTCTTGCCTAAATGAATTACTTTTAACTGGGCAGGATTGATAAGATAGACCTGCACTCTTTTGTCCTGAAAAGGCTTGATTAATTGTCTTAGTCTCCAACGCCGCTCAACGGTGGAGTGACAGAAATCAGGCCTTACGAAGAAGGAGCCTCCCTCCAAGGTTCTTTGGCATCCGGCCTCGCTTTCTCTGAGATGGACTGGCGCAAAAGAAAATTACCTATATATATTAGGATAGCTCTTGGCTTATCGCCTTCTCTGACATTTTGTCTCAGTTTAAACGGTGTCCTATGCGCCCTCTGAATTTCAGTGGTCCAATTCCACCCAGCGATATCTGGAAAAGCTTTCTCGAAAATTTTGACTATAAATGCTTTAACATCCTGACCTTCGATCCCTTCCGGAATCCCAAGGACCCTAAGATTATTTCTTCTTTGCCTATTTTCTAGGTCCTCCAGCTTCCACTGGACGTCGATTGCTTGTGCTCCAAGAGATTCCATTTTGTTCGTGGCCGCAGCAGCCTCTGCTTCGGTGGCAACTATCCTTTCTTCTAGATTTGAAACCCTATCTCCAACACTCGCACAGGCTTTCGAGAGCTTCCTGACCACTACTTTCATCTTTCTCATTGCTGCTTGGGATTTAAGGTTGTCTGATCGGGTCTCTTCTCTATGTGCTGTTATTCCTTGGCGGATTGATTCCATCATTGCCATCATTGACATCATTGACAGTTGCATAGTCTCGTGATGCCGTGCGTGATCCGTACCCTGGTTGGAATTCCCTTGTAGGGATGTTGTTGGAGAGTGATCCCATGTTAGTTCTGGTTGGCCCCTTTGAGAGGGCATGTTTTTGATAGTAGTTGAAGGCAATCCTGCCTCGCTATCGCTCTCAGTTTCTGGGTTGCTGCAGTCGATATCAGAGCTATGAAGCTCCTCATCCTCTGACCAGTTGGCCTCCTCTGTTACGGAGAAGAAACATTCACTGGGGGTCTTCTCCTTTTCCTTCTCCTTTTCGCCATGTATGAGCCCAGAATAGTTAGCGTTTGCATTTACATTTGCCGTTAAACAACCAGGTTCATCCGGGGCCATAGTAGACATGATAGCCTCTTTCAATGCTTCACCTGTTGTTGAGCCTCCTTGAGTGTCTCCACTGTTAGTTAATGGGGGTATGGAAATAGACTCTACCATTCCTTCAGTTGATGAGTTTATCATATCCTTAGTTAATATAGGGGCTGTAAGCTCACTGTCCTCATTACCAGCCCCCTCGTCATCCCCCATGGTCACACCAGCTGGGGGCCTCAGTTGCACCATCAGATCCTGAGCACCGCACAAGACATCGCCCACGGCTCCGACCTCCTGACATGACTGATGCAGCTGCATTTGAGGTTGAGGCTGTTGAAGCTGTGAGGCTGATTGTAATGCAGACTCGACCTCTGATTCGGGTTCAGGCTCTCCAACTTCATCGGTATTCGGTAATGTCGCCACCGGTAATGTCGCCACAGGTACCGCTAGGTACCGCTGCTGTAGCTGGTTCCAATTCTTTAAGTTTTTTTTTCCTTTCATTGCGGTTCAACATATCTACCACACTAATAGTCGCGGTGGCTGTGGCTTGTCGAGTTCTAGCAGAGGGGGGGCACAACTCTTTGGGGGTATTCTGCCCTGAGGATGGTTGCTGCTGCTTTGCCCGACCCCCAGGTTCCACTTCTAATGTTGCCCCCTCAGTCCCGGTGTTCATTACAGGCGCAGTGCTCATAGAGCTGTCCGTGACATTGCCAGCCATACCGGCACCATCAGTCAGATTTTTCTTTTTTGAAAGCGGCTTACCTCCGGTGTTTAATTTGGGAGCCATCGGTAAGGCAGGTACAGAAAGTAGAGAGACCAACTGCCTCGCCCTGATCGGCCCCCTGTACACGCGAGCTTCACAGCCTCTTGGTTCCGCTCTGCCAAATCCGTAGCTGCTGCCGCCGCCGCCTCCACTCCGCTCACCAGATCCCGGCCTTGTGGAACTCCGCCTCCTGACTCCGCGAGCTCTGCCGGGCCTCCCCGCCAACCCGATCCTTAGCAGAAGCGAAACAACAAACCTCCGCAGACCGGGGGGAGGTACCCTGTGGCGAGGATCGATCAAGAAAAACATCCAGGTGATTAAGCCGCCAAGCCGCCAGCCGCTGTACTGTGCAGTATCTGGGCGCGATCACTCCACGTCCTCCCTCGTATCCCTCACTGACTACATGGTAAGTTCATGGCGTTTTTTCGGGATACAGGGTGAAAACCAGTGTGTCGAGGTTTACATCAAACTGTGTCCACACTGCTGATGCTGCCGCTCAGCCGCTGCTCACGGCCGCCATCTTGCTTCTCGACCCGAATGTTGCTAACCATTCGCAATATTGCTGGTTGTCTGTCAAAGTGCACCCTGTTAAACCAGGTTTACTGGCCCTCAACTTCTCCATGAGCTCCGGTCGTGCTAGGGCAGTGATCCAATCTGGCTTGTGATCAGCCGATTGTAGGTCTGCATTAGAGACCGGAACCTTCTGTTTCACCGAAAGATGAAATGGAATGAGTTTGTGGTCTGACGAAGTCAAGGTATATGGAGCTTTAACTGACAAACCATCCATATTAGTACAAATGCAGTCCAGGACATGGCCTGCTGCATGAGTGGGTTCTAATGTCAACAGGGTAAGACCGAGTGTATTTATAATATCCATAAAATCACTGGTGGCTGGTTCTTTAATGGAATCTAGATGGAGGTTAAGGTCTCCCATCACCGTGCAATGTGCGAACCTAAGAGTAAGCTCGCTCAGAGCGTCTCCCACACTTTCCATAAAATCTGTCAAAGGGCCAGGTGGGCGATAGATCAGGGCACCGGAGAAGGAAAGGGAGTCATGGATAGTAAGGCAGAAGGCCATAGCCTCCGCTCCTTTGATGTCAGGCAGTTCAAATGTTGTACATTTGATTGCGGTGCGAAAAATAATTGCCAAGCCGCCTCCCCGCTGCAATGGTCTATCCAGTCGTTGGATTGAGAAGGCATGAGGGAGAGCCACAGCTAGATCAGGATTGCTCCATGGGCGAAGCCATGTTTCCGTGACAAATAGCCAGTCTAAATCCATTTCAATGATCAAGTCATGAATATGCTGGGCAGTTTTTGCATAGCGACCTGGCATTAAGAAGCCCTCCCCGAAGAACAGTTGAATGAGAGTAGGCATAGGGACTTAATACGGGGGTGAGCTTTGTCTTACAGTGCTGACATAAGGCTGTTTCCTTCCAAGTGTCTGGCGACAAGAGATCGTGACAAGAGGGAGAATGGATATTAAAGGAGCCTAACCAGTCCCTAGAATGCACTACAGGTGTAGGTATGGGGACGGCATCTTTTACCCTCGCCACAGTATGACTGCAGAGAGGTGGATTGCCACCTCTATATGAATATGTAACCCCCTTGATTAAAATCTGACTGGGTCCCTAGCTCAAGCATCCGTAGGGATGGGGCAGTCTGTAAATGTTAAGGAAAATTGTGAGCATGTGGACCTAGGAGGAGAGGGGGTCAGCGGTCTCCCTAATATTGGGCAAGGGGGAGTATCTGTTCAGAGCATTATCAATCATGTCCACACCAATGTTCATCCTAGACACCTAAGAGTTTTGGTCTGGAATATAGCAGGGATTACCAAACTTTTAGTGGACCCTGATTGGGGTTCTTTTGTGGACTCATACAATGTGATACTCTTCCAAGAAACATGGAGTCTGCACACACCGTATATGAGTAGGTTCTCCACCTATTCTCCACCTATTGTCTAAATGCCACAAAGAAAGAGAAAGGGAGGCCATCGGGAGGCCTGGCGATTTGGATCAAAAATGCTTCTGGCCTAAAAATAAAGTTGGTCTAGGTAGATTCCCAAGATATCCTAGCTATAGATCTGGAATCATGTAGCGATCTGAAAATTTAGGATCTATAATGTTTACAACAGAGTTGTTCTGGGCTTTGGAGATACTAACCCTCTCAAAGTTGTAGATCATGTACTATCGGAATCCATTGATAGTCCCCTTGTTTTGGTAGCAGGGGATTTTAATTGTACATTTGAACTTCATGCCCTGACCCCCCGAGCCCTGACCAAAGAGTGGGACAGTGTCTGACAGGTGCCACAGCTAGATCTCCCCCCAGTTAGGTGTACAAAGAGAGGTAGCCAGGTGTTGGCGCTTGCATTTCAACATGACCTGAGAGCCACTGATGGGAGAACAAAATCAGATCAAAAGGGGGAGCTAACTTTTAATAGACCTGGCTATGCCAGCCAGAATGATTATTGCTTGGTTGGTCTTAGTCTTTGGACACTGGTTCATGATATGGCAGTGGCCAATTGTCTATTGCGCCATAACGCCCTGATCCTTTCCCTAATAAACCAGGGTGACAATGCAACTGAAATGGGCAGCAGGGGAAAGAAGGATCTGGGCGAACTATTCATTACGAACAATTTGAGAATGATTAGATGGGATTGGGTGGTGAAATATCCAGCGGCCCTGGAAATAGTTAAAGATAAAGTATGCCTGGATGTGGAAGAGATCAAAATCCCTAAAGATATGATAGTTGAGAAATTGACTACCCGGCATGAAACTCTATTCAATGAGATTAGGGATTTGTTGGTTAAACCATGTAGGGGCCAGAAACCAGAGTATAGTCATATCCAGCATAAGCAAGAACCCCAGGCAGTTTGGTACAATCAGGATTACAGGAAAGCCAAGGTTGACCTTGTTCAGACAGCAAAAACGAATGATCTGGTAGCTTGTAGAAAAAGTTATAAGAAAGTACTAGAGTTAGCAGAGAAGAAATGGGAAAGTTCACTTTGGTCCTCCCTACAAAGGTGTCAATGACTAAAGATTCTAAAACCTTCTGGAACAAGCGGCTTACTTGATAAACGGTAGGAAGCCGAAATTGTAGTATACAGTTCAGACAAAGGAGTGGAAGACCCACTTTGGGGTCTCTATGAGCTAGGTAGTACTGAGTTTGAGGCTCCACCCAGAGCATGATGGGAAACTTGCACGATGATACGGAGGACCTGGTGTTCTCCATGGAAGAAACCCGGGTGACAATTCTCTCTAGCATTCCAGCTAGAACACCTGGCCCTGACGAATTAGAAGCGATCTGTACAAAGCGGACTTAATTGTCTGAGCTCCTTATATTGACATGATAATAAATTCCATCTCAACATGCATGAATATTCCCCCCTCCTGGAACAGAGCAGAAATAATCCCTATTTACAAGAAGGGCGATAGAGCCAACCCAGCCAGCTATAGACATATAATAAAAAATTTCTGCAAGCAGGTGTTGCTATGTATCAAAGATTGGATCTCGGAGCATCATATTCTGAGTGATTTCCAAGCAGGCTTCTGTGCTAACTTCAGCACATTAAACCAGGTCTTCCATTTTTGTGTATCTACTGGAGGGAAGTCAGTATTAGAGGGGGCAAGTTATATATTGCCTTTGTGGATTTACGCACTGCATTTGATCTGGTACCGGGAGCTGAGTTGTGGAAAGTGGTGGCAGAGATGGGTCTACCTCATAATTTACTAGAGATCCTAACCCCTTCCATGCTCATGACGAGCTCAGCTTGTCATGAGTCACAGTGGAGCTGTGCTCATGATGAGCTGAGCTCATCATAACAGCCACAGCCCGCCGACGCGTGGTTAATTCCCCGCCTGTGCAGGAGAATTAATCAGTGGGTGGGTCTGTGACGAGCCTCGTCATGAGCACAGCTCCAGCGTGAGTCATGACCAGCTGGGCTCATCACAAGCACAGCGGCACCGCGGAGCCCCCTGCACCGTGGGGGAGATTACCCCCACAGCGAAGGGGTTAATTCAGTTGCATTCTTCAAATACAGCCCAATTTAGGTGGGGGAAAAACAACCAACTAACTGAGCAATTCCCTGTACAATGTGGAGTGAGATAAGGATGCGTTTTACCGCCCACGTTATTCTCTCTCTTTATAAATATAGATTACCTAGATAGGAACGGATGTGATGCTTTTAAAGTAGGGGAGAGAAGAGTACCAGACCTACTCTTTTCAGACGATACCCCATTAATCTCTAAATTCCCCCTTGGACTGCAACAGTTGTTGAAAGATTTTACTTGGTTCTGTAAGGAGCATGGCCTGGTAGTAAATGAGGCTAAAACTAAATATATAATCTTCTCTAAGGGGAATTCTAAACCATCTAAAAGACCCATGTATGTAGGAAATAGTCCCCTATAACAAGCTTCTGCATTAAATTATCTGGGTATCCATGTAACCCCAAGGCTAAAATGGGCATCACATATCGGATAAATCCAACTGTCACTAATCCAACAAACTGCTCATTTAAGTAAAATTCATAAACATGCAGTGTCTAGGAAAGTGGCCCTATCATTGGAAATGTACAATACCAAAAAATTGGGGGGCTCTTTATGGGTACGAATGGTGGGGCATTGGGAATACAAACTCTCTCACCTCTGTAGAAAAACGTTTTCTCCGATCACTTTAAAACTTTCCCAGTAGTACTCCTTGGCTCCTATGTTTTTGGATTTTGGCCAAAAACAACTAGCTTACAAGTTGTCCTATAAGCAGCTAATGTTTTGCCATTATCTGTGGTCAGTTAATGAGCTCTCCCCCTACAGAGCAGTGACAATTGATCTCCTTAAGCAACCCCAGGTAAACTCTATTTCATGGTTTAGCTCCTTGAAAAATCTACTTAGGAGACTTGAGATAGAGGAGTATTGGTCTACTCCGGAAAGATTGTACCACATTCAAAAATGCAGGGTCATGGAGATATACTGGGATACTATTATGGTGAAGGAGATGGCTAAACCAGTGGGTACACTGACCAAGGGTTTTATGAGTTTTAAATTCTTCCCATTTTATGAGGAAACTATGGATGAAATTGTTACACCCCTGACACGTGAACTATTTATACAATTCCACTTTTATAGTCTACCCATTGAACTGTTCTGCAAAAAGTGGTGTAGTAAGGCTCCATGAGCAGATCAGTGTCCAGCATGCAAGGCTAGCTCCGAATCAATAGTCCACTTGTTAATTTTTTGCCCCATTACAGAACCCTGAGGGGCAAGTGGATTGTTCCGTTGTGTAAACTAATTGGTCCTGGCCATTACATCGGGGTTTTGAGAATTTTAAACACTGACACCTGCAGGGCGGTAGTCTTTGGAAGGCCAGATTCTCACACATATGATGGATCAAACGTTATAAATGTATTGTATGAGCGGATGTTTTTTTTTTAAGTCTTACAAACTTTACACATCAAATCCTGGTTCACTTCTTGAACAATTACCTTTTAATTCTGCACTGTTTTAACTATTGTTGCAGTTTGCACTTTGTAAAATTATTTTTATTGCATGTACTATTTTATATTTGTGTTGCACTATGAAATTGTAAGAGCTTTATGATCGAAAATAAAGATATTTGATGATGATGCAAGTACATATAGGCTGAGAAGTTCATACTTGTCATCTTGTATACGTGTGCATAAAATAGGACTAGTGCAACATTCTATATGACTCTGAGCTGTCCAGAACTTGAGATGCTTTAATTTTTGTATTTGCATACATTTTATCCGAAGCAGTGCCATTTTACTACTCTGTATAGTTAAGATATTTGAGGTAATAATTTTCACCCTTCTCAATGATGCTCACATTTAAGAGCTCTGACTGGAGAATATATCATCAGCCCTGTCTGGATTTAAACTCTGAGTTGATTGTATGCACAGCTTTGAGTAAGAAGTGGGCTAACAGACCTCATTCAGCTAAATTGTCTCAGAGCTAAGTTAGATGCTAACAGAAAAGAGCTCTGTAGAAAAGGCCCAGGCATACATGGTGCTCCCATGGGCCTGCCAGGTTGTTACATTTCAGGCATGTTTGGGGATGCAGATGAATGAGTGGCCAAGAGAGTACTTTATTCTTACTCAACTAATGATAGGCTAATTGAAGAAAGTGTGGTAACATGATAAAGGAGCAGGGCAGGTGCCGAGCTGAAAGTGCTAACTTGCTTCCAAAAACCTGGATGTTAAACACAGTGGGCATATGATGGAAGTCCAGATTCTTTAAATATTTAAGTTATTTTTATGAATAAAAATACATACCTTACAGTGCAGATGTATGTTCCAGAATCCTTAATTCCAATTGGTGAAAACCACAGATAATTTCCTTTTGGTGTGATGTTAGTATCTCTGGTAAAGTCTATCCTTACCACACTCTTATCTTCCTGTACTCTGAACCACTCCACGTCTTTATTATAGGATGATGATGTGCTATAAATATATTTTGGTTCTGAAGATGGTGGGGCACACTGGAAGACAAAATCCTGCTTGTTGAAAGCATGGTATCTCCAAGCAGGCTCACTCTCTGAACAACCTGAAAGATTAGAGAGTTGGTTAGCACACCTCCAAAGGACACATAATTAATGCAGTATTACATTGAGTGATGGCTGACATCTGTTGTATGAAAGGAAACACAGGCAGGATCACTGATTTATTCCTGCACAGCCTATTGGTGTGAAATTACTTGTGAGTAAACCGTGCACAGCCCAGCTGACTTTTTAGTTCATAGGAGCCTGAAATCACTTTATAAAAGCTGATCTCTCATTTCCTCAATACAGAATACTTGTGACATCAATAGTCACCTGTGATAAAGAAATGATGTAGCCTCTCAACTGTAATAACTTAATACAGTTGAGTTCTGCCACCTCAATGCCTGCAGCCAGAGCTACCAGCCAAGGGGGAAAGCAGATCACAGCGCACAATTAAAGTTACACTTCAAAAATGTAAACAAAACATGGCATTTCCTTCTTATGTTCTGTATTTGTAGATGAACCGTGATAAGCAGTAAGAAGATACTTATAACAACATGTCTATTTTTCCATGCTTTAGGTAACTATAGGTGAGATAGAACCTCTCTGCATGATTTCACATATTCTGACCAACAACGTCATTAAAAAGAAAGACTTAAAGACTTATATTAACTAATTCTAATATATGTTTGCAATAAATATCTAACTGATTTTAAGTGTGTTTCATTTTGCACTAGAGATTCCATTTTTTCCATGTTAACAAAAATCCTATCTCTTTCGTAAAAAATAGCACAACTCCATATGTGGCTTGTTGGAAGGTTTATGGTGTGGCCATGTATTATAAGGAATATGTACCTCCTTGCAAACATTATAGGAATATTACAAGTCACCTTCAGCCTCCTTCATCTTTATAGGTATAGAACTACTCTGTGACTCAGAATATTGTTATGATATGCAGTGAGGGTACTTTATCATATATGTGCGTGTGTTTTCAGTGTGTGTGTGTGCATATATATATATGTATATAGGAGTGAGTGATTAGGCAAAGATATGAAGTTAATTGTTGCTTTTTCTTTAAAATGAATGGCAACTTAATAATGAACATACTTCAAGCAGGAAAGCAGGGGCTATTGCTGTCTTCATCAAGTTATGTGAGTTACTGAACAGCAGAGAGTTCAGTGGGCACATTTGATTAATGTATAAAAATCTGCATTTTTAAATTTAATTTGTATCCCACATTTGAATCAAACAAAGTTTGTTCACTATTATTAAATCACCATTACTGACAATAACTACTTATTGCCAGATATTTGAAGTCCCAGTTGAAGATAACCTTCCATAGTAGGCATCAAAAGTGTGAGCTTGGAATTAGCCAAGACATGCTGACTGACTGTATAGCCATGGGATATTTGGTGACATAGCTTATTTATTTTATTTTTATATTACTACTGCTAAAAGTGCAAAATGAAGGGCAATTATGGCACATATGCCCTAAGTGTCAAGTCCAAATGCTGTCGGGGGTACATGAGTTTGCTAGTTGCCCTGCAAAAGAACTATCCTGGGACCATGGTGCCCTTAAAATTACTGCAGCAGCTGATCTGCCTGTGAGATATGATCTCACCAACATTATGATGGAAATAACCTCTCAGCTAAAAGTATATTTTTTTACAGCAATATCTGTGGCAAATTTACAGCTCGCCTGATGCTGGAAGATCTAAGTATCAAGACATTAACAAAGTGATTCAAGTCCTTACTATGTAATTTTGGAGATCGGATGTATACCTCACGCAAACTAAAAGATATAAGTAAGTTAGGGGAAATATTTATGTAACAGGTTTTGTTCATGTGAAAAGGGACTACAAAGTTTATTCTTTGAGTCTGGAAAGAAGGGTTAAAAGATGAGAAGTATACACATATTTGCATATTTGTCAGCATAAAGGTGACAATTGAAACCAAACAACATAATGATCTCTCCCAGGTATATAGACGGGAAAGAAACAAGCAGAGTACCCAGAAATGTGCATCCAACATGTGTTTGGAGCACAGCACAGTTCAAGCTAGTATGGTCACAACTTTATGTAGTCAAAAAAGTCTGTTAACAACAACATTTTATTAGACATGACAAGTAGAAAATAATTGAACAATACAGGTACAGTCTTACACTATTCAATATATGTCACATAGGAAATATAGTTATAGAGATAGGGGATGCACTTCCTATTTTCTGAAATTCTTTTTGCTATGCTGCTGATCAGTTTGTTAACAGGGGTGCGTACCCACATCCTGTTTAGACCGTCCAGGCTATAACTAACCAATAAGTGCAACAGGGCTGAAATCCTGCCTGTAGGTAGCACTGTGCACTAATATAATATAAACAGAAATCGAACAATAAACAGTGCAAACCAAACGTGGCCTTAACACAATACAATAAGAACCAAATAGAGCCACAAATTGCGGTTAGGTCCAAGCACAGCCAGCACAGTCAAAACATGTTTCGTCTTTGACTAAGACTTCCTCAGGGCTGAAAAAGCAAAAGAGTACATGCATGATATCACAGTTACACATTTATGGATTGGTAATCACCTCCACGTTTATACACAAATACATGCAAAGTACCACAAGGTTGGTAACGTGTTGATAACCACCCCAATGAGAAAATATTGCAAACATTGTGCACCAGACTGATCCCAAAAATACTGGAAAATACTAAAGAACACTGAATACGTGAGAGAAATACGAATAAGCCAAATTGTTCGACAAAGATAACATCTAATCCTATAAAAAGCATCACATGCAATTAGAGTACACAAACCTAGGCAAAACAAGAGCCAGTGCCTTTGCACCCTAGAAATCTGAACTGGGAAACTGCAACTGGCAAAAGTATACGAGTAGATAGAAAAGAGATCTATGAGCACAGAAAAAGTTATCTCAAACCTTTAATAAGAAATACAGTTGAATGGTTGGTTTTTGATGACTAAAGTAGAGATTTTCAAAAAGAGGGTTGTATAGTCAATGGCATGAAATGTGGCAGAGAGCTCAATGAGTATTAGTATAGAAGACTGTCTATTATAGTGAACAAGTGATAATGTTGAAAATGTGACACAATCTTGCTGTAGAGTTTACAAGCCCGGTTTGAAATGATTAATTACATTATGGACAATGAGAAATGAGATGAGGCAGTCAAAGACAATATATTTGAAACTATTGGAAATAAATGGGGTGTGAGGCTGCATGGTACTTTACTGGACTGGATGGGTAAACTGTAGGTTTCTTGAGTGAAGGGAGTACAATGATAGATGGATTTAAGCATTCATGTTAAGTCCCAGAGCTAACACAAGTTAAGTACCAGAGATAAAACAATAGTTTAAAAGTGAAAACAGGCAGCTGTCTTGTCCTCTTATGTCATGTCTTGTGTTAAAATGACAAGCGGCTTGGTGAGATAAAATTGTCTGATGGTGCACAACAGAGATTATCATTCTTAATGGAAGCTATAAGTTCTACTAGTCATGTTGTACGGACAGCAGGTGCATTGTTGCATTAGAGAAAATGAAAGCTGGAAAGTATGATTATGGAGCTAAAGCTGACAGGAGGGATCAGAGAGTGTTTTTAATGTTAGAGATCTTAAATGAGAACTCTGCTGCAAATTTGAAGGCAGAGAGAGGGATGTCATCAGTGATGTCATTTGAGATGTCATTAGTGATGACACTCACCATGTCATGAGTGATGTAATATGTGATGGTATCAGCTGGGCATTGCGGGTACGCGAGTTGTAGGTAGCTCTGCTAACTATAATAGTCAAATTGCTCTGGTTTTATATGAGTGAAATGTCAGGCTAACTATAACGTCCCTGAAACCTGTGGTTTTTTTCAGTGAATTGCTAAAGTTTTTTAAATGCTAATTCCTAGCTATAACCTCCCTGAAACCTCAGTTTTCATCCGTGAATTGTGAATTTCTAAGGTTTTTTAAATGCTAATTTCTACCTATGCTTACCAAGTTTGTGAAGGTATGCATGCATTTGTTTTTTATTTTACTAATGACATGTTAGACAAAAATAAACATTCAAATACCTGTGTTTCAAACAGCATACTCTGTAAATTTTGTGTCCAAAGAGGTGTATGTATTTCTTTCTGCTCATAGTACAGGATACATCAGTATTCAATTGTATATTTGAGGGGCTCTATAACACCTATACATATATATATATATATATATATATATATATATATATATATATATATATATATATATATATATATATATATATATATATATATATATATTCACTGAAAAAAACATAAGTTTCACACCAGTTATAGTTCACTGAAAAAAACATAAGTTTCACACCAGTTATAGTTAGGAATTAGCATTTAAAAAACCTATTAAATTCACTGAAAAAAACATAGGTTTCACACCAGTTATAGTTAGCTGGAAGTTTTACTCGCATAAAACCATTGAAATTCCCACGTTATAGTTAGTTGGACTCACTATAACTTGCGCGTGCAATGCACTGCTGATGACGTCACATATTACATCACTCATGTCATGGTCAGTGACATCACTCATGACATCACTGATGACACCGTCCAGTGAATGTGTGTCTTTTTGAAAAATAAATATTAGTGAGTAATGTTTAAATATTTAAATATATGTATTAGTGTTTCACTTTGTGTATAAGTGGTTGCATGGGTTGGTGAGTCGGTACATGTGTTTGTATATGGGTTATTAGATGTTTTTCTTAGTATCAGTATGAGTGTTTGTATGGTTTGGTGGGGGTATTACTTAGCACATAGATGCATGAATGACTGACTCTCTCTTTGTATGTGTTTTGAAGACAGCATGGGTGGATGAGTGTGTATATGTGTGTGTTAGTGAGTGAATGACTGCCTCACTAGTGTCTTTATCAGTAACTACATATGTTTTAATCTAGTATATGTGAATATTGATGTATATAAGTGAGTATATGTGAGAGTGAGGGATTTTAAGAGTTCCTGTTTAAATTAGTATGTACTTCTATAAGTGATTGTTTAAGAGTGTAAGTATGTGTAAGTTTCCTTAGAAGTAAAGTGGTAGTGTGTGTATAGCTGTATATGCAAATAAATGGATGTTCAATAGTTTATTTGCATGTCTGAGTATGTGTGTGAGTAACTTTTGGATGCCTGTCGGTGTGTAACAGGATGTATAGGTGTATCACTACATATGATGAGTGAGTATATGTATGAGTGACTATATAGAACTGTTGGTGAATTAGTGCATGTGTATATAGATGGTGGAATTATTGAATTGGTTGTTGTAAGTGCTATGGGTATCTCCATTTTTTTGAAAATTTTAGTTTCTATTTTTGAATATTTGTTTCAAGGGTTACATTACAGTGAAAGGAGGTCTGTCACTCTGTCACAAGGATGTTGTCATCAGTGATGTCATGAGTGATGTCACTGACCATGTCATGAGTGATGTAATATGTGACGTCATCAGCAGTGCATTGCACGCGCAAGTTATAGTGAGTCCAACTAACTATAACGTGGGAATTTCAATGGTTTTATGCGAGTAAAACTTCCAGCTAACTATAACTGGTGTGAAACCTATGGTTTTTTCAGTGAATTTAATAGGTTTTTTAAATGCTAATTCCTAACTATAACTGGTGTGAAACCTATGGTTTTTTCTGTGAATTTCAATGGTTTTTTAATAGCAAATCTCTATAGGTATGAAAAGTAATATTTTTTATAACGAATTTTATATTGTATAATTATGTAATAGTTTTTTTTTCTTTTTTTTGCCCGGAGCGCTCCCGGGGCGCGTACCGATGCGCTCACCGGTAAGCACAGTGATGCGGTGCGCCCCGGGGCGCGTACCGGTGAGCATCCCGTTAGCGCTATTGCCGCGAACGAAAACAACATCGTGACGTATCGGGTAGCCGCGTGATGCGTCATATCACGCACTGCGTAAGCGCTCCCGCAAGCACGCGAGCGCATACGATCGCACAATGTCCCGACGTGCTTACGCTACGTGCCCGCCCCGGGGCACGTAGCGTAAGCGCGTCGGGTCATGTGATCTGAAAATAACACTTTTCATTGGTGCAGATCAGTTTTGGTTTCCAAATGATGAAAGCCCGGATCATGTGACTTGAAAATAACACTTTTCATTGGTCCAGAACAGTTTTGTTTTCCAAATGATGAAAGCCCCCACCTTTTTTCCTTATTCTGACTTTGTCCTTTGACTGAGGAAGACCTGTTTGGAGATCCGTCTCTAATCTTTTCTACTTTAAAATGGCTGCAGTAGCAGCAGCTGGAGCATCTGCACCACCACCACCACCACCACCAAGAGGACCACCACAACATCACATTGGTGGTCGAGAAGAAGAAGAGGAGGAGGAGGATGAGGAGGGGAGAAGGACATACCTCCCAGAAGACAATACCCCATATAGGCCAACGGAGCACATAGTATGGGAGTTTTTTTCCATTCCAGAGGGCAAAAAGAAAGTCAATGCACCAAAGGTGACTTGCCTAATCTGTGGCATGGAACTTTCAAGTGGGAACCCTAATAGGAAATATTCATTTGGTAATTACACCATGATTCGGCATTTGGAGGGGAAGCATCCCAACAACTATGCTAGGGCAGAGGTCCGAGAAATGGCCAGGAACCCTTCTCGATCTTCACCAAGCACCTCCCAAAGAAAGCAACCCACTCCATCGGATCCAGAGGCAAGAGAGACAATGTCTGTAATTCAACCCAAGTTTGCTGATTTTAAAATCGTGTGCAAATTTTGTGGGAAGACACTTTGCTATGGTTAGCAAAGTCTAAAACTTATCCTCTGTGCTGGTGATAACCTCAAGTGCCCGAAAAACACCTAATTTTTTTCCTGTTTTTTTTTGCTCCAGTTGAGCCATTTACAATTCCCTGTTTTTTGTTTCTCCCCATAAAAAATACAAAAAAAATATAAAACTGTTCAGAAAAGCCAAAAAAAGTAAAAAATGTTCAAAAAAACAATGAAAAAAATATAAAACAACAAAAAGAATAAAAAACAGTTCTTTTAGAACTACCTTTAATTTATAAAAAATAAACCTATATTTTTAAAGAATCTCTGTCAATCTTTTTTCCTTAGGGTACGCGCACCGGGGCGTGCACCCGAAAAAAAGAAAAAAAATTAATGAAGGAGTTAGCATGAGGGAAGAACACAGAGAGAGTAATGTTAAGAGAAAGAGAGCTAGAGGGAGCAACACAGAGGGATTGTTTATTACATAGTAAAAAACAGAGAAGGTGTAATAGGGTGAAAGTGAGAAAAGTAAAATGAATAAGGGAGCGAAAGAAGGGAAGAGAGAGGAAGAAGACTAAAGTAGAGGTAGTGGGAGAATGTGAGTGGGTGTTGAAAGAAAAAGAAAGGACAGTAAAAAATTGGGAATGAAGGGTAGTGACGAACCGGGATAAATGAACAACGGTGAGGGAGGGTGAGAAAAGAGCAGTGAGTGTAAGTAAAGAGGGGTGAAAGAGGGTGAAAAAAAAATTGAATTAGGATAATATATGGGCCTCCTAAGCCCCCCTCAGAAAACCTAGGGGGTCAGGGGGTGTCTACCATGCCCCCTTTTACCCATTCCCAACGTTGTTTGTCTTCCATCTTGTGTCTCAATTCTTCCGAAACACAAGATGGAGGACTCCCGTTGCGCTTACCGGTACGCGTACCGAGGCGCTCACCGGTAAGCGCTCCTAAAAACATTTAAAAGTTAATTTACATAAAAACCTCTGTAGAGAAGTTCACCAAATATAGAATAGGCAATACTACATACCAGTCCCTACCATTTTCCCAAATTTGGTGGAATTACATTGAGCCATTTGGCCTGTAGCCCTGTCTAAATATCCTGAGGTAAATTACATGACAAAAACACATCTGAATTGTTAGAATTTACAACCAATTAAAATGTTACTTTCATTTTCTACTATTATTTCCTGACATTTGATTGGTTATGTACATGAATATATATAAAAAAAGAGAGGGAAACAGCCATTTTGACTACTACTTCCTGAAGTACATTTGAAAAGGATTTTCACTGAGAACTTCAACTGCTTTCACAAAGGTAAGTTGTTATTTTGGAAAGTGAAGTATGTTGTGCACTTTAAGTTAATTTGGGAAAACATTTTCTGATAGTTATAAACTATCCCTCTGTAATAGTTATAGATTGAGATAGGCTTCTCTGTTATAGTTATGGATTGAGCTAGGCTTCTCTTGTATAATTATGAATTTACTTAGGCTTTATCACATACACTTTTTATATTTCTACTTCCAGCCTGATACCATACACTGCCCAAAGATAACTTCACTGTTAAAAAAGCAAAACTACCTGTCTGAACTTAAACCCAACAGTGCCCTATCTATACTGATATATTTATTTTTTATGCAATTTACAGCAAGAAAATGGAAGGAGAACAGAATAAAATTAATATTTCTTTTGAATTTGTTGTGGAGAACAACCCTGAAGAAAATATTGCTGAGAATGATGACTTT
Source organism: Lissotriton helveticus (assembly GCF_964261635.1). Classification (NCBI taxonomy): domain Eukaryota; kingdom Metazoa; phylum Chordata; class Amphibia; order Caudata; family Salamandridae; genus Lissotriton; species Lissotriton helveticus. The sequence goes on from NC_136069.1 coordinate 1,138,300,282, forward strand.
GACTTTATGGATGAGTCTCTGGACCATGAATTACTTGAGTGTGTGGAACCAATAGAATCACAGAATGAAAATGAGGACATTCCAGACAATATATTGTTAGAAGTTTTATTAAATTTTGAAAAAGAATCAGAAAAATAAATTTATATTTAATAATCAAAAATTGTTCGAGACATTCATTTTTATATGTAATTCATGAAGTAGTACCAAAATGATTATAATATAAAGTGAGACTTATAGTATACTGTGCAACTTTTTTGTGTTACATAGTAAATTTGCTCATAGTTACTTCCTTTCTCCCACTTTATTATCTCCAATGTGTATTTGACATCTCTTTTTCATCTCCTGCCTCCATGTTGTTTCTGCTTTCCTGACAGACTATAGTATAGATTCCATATACCACAATAACTTCTGTAACAACATGCACATTATCTACATAGGAGACAGTCTACATTGAATTTAGGACTCTACATTGGTACCTACATGCTGGTACTCATATCACCCACACAACACAACAACTCTATGCCGAGCTACCCTACCTCTAAGCACTTTCAATTATTATTTTACTGTTTCACTTGGTTTCCCCCGTGGTACGCTCCCCGATGCGCGTACCGGGCGCTCCCCCCGCGAAAATCGAAAACAAAATATTTATTTTTTTGCCTCGCGAAGCCTTTTTATGGCCCCCACATCAAACCTAGGGGGTCAGGGTGTGGAAAAGTAAATTTTGCCATGTTCTGTGTCCCTACGTGTTCCCCATCTTATGTTATGTGTGCATGATTAATATGCATATGTATTCCCTTATGATCGATTAAAGACGCAATTACAGTTGTGTCCATCTCTAGTATGCCAGTTTCCAGTTCTCGTGAAAGCTACGAGTATTAGGCCTATGTAAAGTTATGTTGCCACGTTTCACAGTGTGCACGTTAATTCAGTAAAAGTCCCCGTTTCTAGGCCTCAAAAGGGCCCGGACTCAGATTCAGCTCCTGTCTTCTAAACCCTCTCCGAGGAGCGATACAGCCCCCACCTGTATCCCTGACCCTTCACTTACTTCCTGCCTCACAGTGCCCGGCTCGGCCTGGCTCTGCCTCCAGTCTGCCAAGAGTATGTTATGATTCTAGTTATCAGTCCAGCCCTCCTTCTCCGCATTCCTAAGCTACTGAATCGCATCAATAGTTTCCGTCATGGTCTAGCCTTTACGTCTCCATGTAAGAGAAATACTGTATTAATGGTCATTTAATATTCCTCAACACGCACTACATGTAGAATAATGCATGCACCAGTCTTAGAGTCTGTTAGCCTTTACCCTGATAACTTTTGGATTCTATCAACATGTTCTCTAAACATCAGATACTAGATAGTGTTTAGGTACATATCGCTCTGACTCTCCAGACTTTAGTCTCTGCTTCTAGCGCAGAAGTCATAGCCCCCAGCTTCTCCCTAGTAACACGTCATTGCCAGTTTGCGCGCACCACTAGGTTAGAGGTCCCGGCTCCTTAGGTAGCCCCCTCCATGTTTCCGCCCCATTTATGACATATTGTGTTACGTTTACATCACATGTCTATGTATACGCCCTGTTCACGCCTCTTGTTACACCTACTTTCTGCCTTATCTTTCGCGACTGTTACAGGCCCTGCCCACTGCTACGCCTATTGTATTGAACATCATGTATTTTGTTTAACTATATATGCTTGTGCCCCGTTATTAAAAGTTGTGCAGCGCTGCCATCCTATTCCCGTGCAGGTTGTCCTGTTCCTGTCCTTTATGCTGTATTAAACCTGCAAACTCCAGCTACCTCGAATCTTGACTCTTATTTATTGAGCTATCTGTTATTTTATGTCTAGTCAAAAATAGAGGTATTATTTATTTATTTACCACATAATGGCGCCCGAACAGGGACTTGCCCTTTCCCCACGCGCCGGTGAAGCCACGCAAGCCCCCTGATCCTCTGCAGCCGTGACGGAACCATACGGTGCACGTGCAGATATTTCTGCTTCAAGTATCCCTCAGGCCCACGGAGGAGACGGAGGTTGCGGTCCAGCATCCAGACGAGGCGGTGGAGGAACGCGGCGAGTCCCGACCAGAGCCCAAGCCGAGAGTTCAAGGTCCGAGGTATCCGGAGGCCCACCCGTAATAGAAGTCCGAAGTTCGTCCGTCCGGCGTCGTAGCAGTCCAGTCCAGTCCGAGGCCTTCCGTTCTTGCTGCCCGGTGAGTACCGTTGCTGGGGTAGTATCTAGACAGGGTCAAGTAATTTGTCTCTGGTCCGTGGGTTTGGGTACGCAGATCCAACACGAAGTGTCCACTTAGGTGGATACGGGTCCTGACGTGTCTCTTTATGAGACCGGTAAGTTTCGTACTGTTTTAGCAGTGCATCTAGTTTCTGTTCTAGTCCGTCCTGTTCTCGAGAAATTCATGTATTCTGTTTTCAGTATTCCAGGTAGTATTATGTCCGAACTGTTATTTTAAATGTCATTCATGTATTTCAATGTCGTGGTATGAAAGTGGTGTTCTTCAGTAATTATCGTGTTCATTGTGTATTGTATTGTGTCTAGACTCCAGCCCAGTCATGCCTTTGTTTTCCAAATTACGTCAGTTAAGAACTAGAAAAGGTCTGTTAGAAGAAGCAGTTCCTGTCCCGCCTAGGGACAGTCCAGGTCATTTTATGTATCAGAAGCATGGCATAAGTGCCATATTATATCTAGATTTATGGGTGGAGTACACCAAACAGTTAGAAGAAAAGTATAGATGGCCCGTATCGGGTACATGGGATGCCGAGTGCATCATGCGAGTAGAAGAAGCATTATGGAAAAAGAAAGCCAGACAGTCACAGAAGGATGCCATCGAGTTATGGCGCAAAGAATCTCATAAAAGAACAGAAAAAGAAATCAGAAAGTCAGAATTAAGTAGAGAATCCTCAGAAAGAGCCCAAGAAAGGGAATTAATCGAAATAGGTGAACGAGTTAAAACCGAACAGTCAGACAGACAGAGAAATGCCCTCATTAAGGGTATGTACCCTCTTCTTGCCGAGGGCTTGCCAAAAGCAACCCCGGAGGCATCCAGTAATTTTCCGCCGCCCTTAGTTCCGACCAAGCTACGTCACAAACCGACCGCAGCTGATATTTTTCTCTCGTCCTATTTGGACGACACAGTCCCAGAATATGCAAATCCTGTTCCGCCAGCTCCTGTAAATAATGTAATTCATGGTCCTCCAGCCACCGGGGCACCTGTTACGGTACCCCCGGTTCAGCCTACATTACAAGTACCCGCTACATCCGCCACTTTGCCAGCACGAAGAGTATCAGTCGACGATTCCAGTATAGGGGCCGCAGGAGGAGGTCCTCCTCGTACCCCGCCGCCAAATAGACGTCTAGGGGCAGTCGAGTTACATGAACGTGCATTACAGCGTACGCCCAAATATCAGTCCATCGCAGAAATCAGGCGAGCTCTTACTGAATGCTGTTATGATCCAGTCCCAGGCGAGGATAGTATGGTTATATATTCCGTACGTATAAGGCAGGTGTCCGAGTATTTGGTCACCCTACCGAATATGAAAGAAGATCTAGACAGAATGTATCGTTTCATTCGTACAGGACAAGATCCAGAAAGTATTGCTGAAGTCATGTCTCTCAGGAAATCTGAGATCCAGTTCATGCTATTAAAGTTTCTGATCAATTGTTTAATTAGGGAACAAGATTCCCCGACTAAAGATCCGACCAAAATGAAAATTCTGACAAAGTGGAGTGATAATATAGCCGAGGGTAAGCACAAGACACTCAATAGTATAGAGAGTATGTACAAGAAAATACGTAAAGAAATAATAAGGTTACACGAACAACGCAAAGAAGCACAAGTAAGCGAGAAAGAGAATGACTCTCCTACTGAAGAGGTAGACGACGAGAATCCCGCCAGAATAGCGTATGTAGGTAAATCTAGATTTCCAGAACGACAGTCACGCCTAGAACACAAGAAAGTCTTTCATCTTCCAGCACCAGAACAAGGCTCTCTAGAACAAGTATTTCAAGCTACCGATCAAATTCTGAAATTACGAATCGGTTATAGTGAGTTAAGTACCATGCATGAACAAGAACTAGCCCGATCAGCAGTCCGATGGATTACTGATTCTACCACTTTTCCAGACGAAATAGTGGCACAAATGTTTCTGAAACTGCCCCCAGCCGAGCAGCGACTGGTGGGTATGTATATGATCCAGCACCTCATTACGCTGTATGAGGGTCAACATTCTGATCCAGGTCCGTTACATGATGTCCTGAACGAGTTACTCCAGTATAGATGGAAAGGTTTAGGTACCGATTTAATTAGTGTCATTCTAGAACAGCGCCACAAATATAGAACGTTTTTGAACCCGCATTTTGTTCATGTCTCACCTCCAGAAAGTAAACCGTTTTACATAGATAGACAGCATCCGTTACGAGAAGTACACCCAGTTAGGACACCAGGTGGTGAAATGCAACGAGTATTTGTTTACACCCCAGTTACCAAGATGGAACTCTTAGAAATGAAGAAGTTGATTCCCTGTCACGACAAAGATCCAGCAGGGTTCCACCGAGAATTAAAAGACATGCTCCGTATGGGAGAATACACGTATCCAGATATCATTAAAATGCTAAAAGTCCTGTTGCCTGCGGGCATATACGAAAAACTCAAGGAAAAGGATTGGGAGGTGGGAGAGAAAAAGATCGATTGGACAGCTCTAGAAGCTGAAGATAAGATACGAGTACCAGGTACCGGTCTTGGAGACAAATGTAAAGAATTACCCGAACTGTTAATACAAGTTTTGCCTAGGTTATTAGCCACTAAAAAGGAAGACTGGGATGCAATCTCAGCCTGTAAACAGAAACAAGACGAAGACACTAGTGATTTTTATTCTAGATTTGAGAAATGTTTTATAATAAACAGTGGTTTAAAGACGAGTAGCGAGTCATACCCTCATCTTTTTGTTACTAAATTAGTCGAGAATTCAAGTCCACAAGTTAAGAATCGAGTTTTGAAAGTCGAAAGTACATGGCAAGCTAGTACTCCGTCACAGATGTTACAGATGCTCCAGTATCACCAGAATAGAATCAGAGAAGAGCAAGAACACGAGAGAAGACGTATGAAAGACACGAAAATGAAAGTACTAGTTGCACAATCTGTTCCACAAGACAGCCAGAAGAGGGGTCCGAATCAAGCCAGTCATCCTGCAGCTCCCGTTAAAGGGACATGCAATTATTGTAAACAGCCAGGTCATTTTATAAACGAATGTGCAGTTCTGAAACACAATATAGCCACTGGTAAAACTAAAGAAAGACCACGTCCGCCTAGACAAGAACAAGTTTCACAGACTTCTCAGCCACAGAATGCACAACAGACAGTTACGGCACCGCAGCCTATTGCTGCAACACAGCATGTTACACAGCAGATGTACCAGTATGCACAGACAGAGTATCCAGAGTATCAAGCGTATTCATGAAACAGCCTAGAGAGGGAGGTAGGCTTGCCTCTCATCGAGATTCCTGTAGATCAAGAAGGTCCCTATGTTCACAGTCAAGTATTAGGGAAAGACAGAAAGTTTCTGATTGATACAGGGGCAAGTAGGACTACTAATAGTCACGACGAGGTTCCAGGGGCTCCGCTCTCAGGCTCTAGAAATGTTTCCCTTGGATTTTCAGGAAAGTAAACGAGATATCAAAGCCAGTTACTCTAGAAGTTGGTCCATTGTCCCGAACTACTGACCTATTACTTACGAAATCATGTCCAGAAAATTTGTTAGGCATTAAGACATTGAAAGAATTAGGTGCAGTTATTTGCTGCTCCCCAGAAGGAATACGTTTGTTTTTACGTGACTTTAAGGGTCACTATGTTTTACGAGATTTTGATCCGAGATTGTCTAATGTTCCGCAGCATCTATGGGCGCAAGGTCCAACTGATGTTGGTTTCATGCAAATCACACCCCATCGTGTGACTCTTAAGCAAGGTATAGTCTTACCACGAATCAGACAGTACAGATTGCCACCTGAGGCTGTAGCAGCCTTATCCAAATTTATTGACGAGCTCATGGCTCAAGGAGTAGTTGTAGAAACTGACTCCAATGTATGTAATTCTCCTATCATTCCAGTCATGAAACGTACTGATCCAAATGCACCCCCAGTGTATCGATTAGTGATTGATCTTCGAGAACTCAATAAATGTATCATTCCCCAGTATCCAGTTGTTCCAGATATCTCATCTCTATTGACAGCTATTGATCCTGAGGCAATATTCTTTACCGTAATCGACCTCAAAAATGCATTTTTCAGTGTTCCAATTCATCCAGACAGCCAGTACCTTTTCGGTTTTTGTTTAAATGGAAGGAGCTATAAATTCACACGAGCTCCTCAAGGTTTCACAGAAAGTCCTAGTATTTACAGTCAAGCACTTAAGAGACAACTAGACAACATTCACATGCCAACTGACACTGCCCTGCTCCAATATGTCGATGATCTACTGATCACAGCCCGTTCTGAACGTGACTGCGAGCGAGCGTCACTTACAGTTCTGTATTTCCTAGCCGAGATGGGGCACAAGGTGTCCCCTTCAAAGCTTCAATTCTGTGTCCAGCAAGTGATCTACTTAGGCCACTTACTGTCCAAGTGGGGTAGGCAGTTGACACCTGACCGTATCCAGTTAATAGCGAGTCTTCCTCAGCCCAAGACCCAGAAGGAGGTACGTGCTTTTATCGGCCTCACTTCTTATTGCAGACAATGGATTCCTCAGTATGCATTTCTAGCCAAGCCACTGATACAGTTAACGACACAGGAGGCAGCCGTATCGACTGTCCTCCCTTGGACATCTGAACATACACTTAGTTTTCATGAATTAAAGAAAGCCTTATGCCAAGCTCCTGTTCTAGCTACACCGAACTACAGTAAGCCTTTTACACTTTTTGTCACAGAACGTGATGGTACAGCATTATCTGTTCTCACACAAGATCAAGCAGGACAATACAAGCCCTGTGCTTATTTTTCGAGCACACTAGATCCAGTAGCCCAGGCTCTGCCTGCGTGCCTCAAGTCAGTTGCAGCCACAGCACTAGCTATCAGACAAAGTGATTCCATAGTATTAGGACACTCCTTGACAGTACAAGTTCCACACTCCGTGGAAGTTCTTCTAAACCGAACACAGACTCAGCACTTGACAATTGCACGCTTGACAGGTTATGAACTGACACTGTTCCAGCCACACATAGAAATCAGACGCTGCAATGTTCTGAATCCTGCTACACTGTTACCGTCAGTTACTTCAAATCCTGCCACACATGACTGTGTGGAAGTTGTTAACACTATGACAAAGCCAAGACAAGATCTGACAGATATTCCATTACCAGATCCAGACCTGACACTTTATGTGGATGGTTCATGTATGAGAACAAGTACAGGAGAACTAGTAGCCGCGTATGCAGTGACTACTGACACTGAAGTTATTGAAACATACCGTATTGACACTCTGTCCGCCCAAGCAGCAGAGCTAGTTGCTCTGACCCAAGCCTGCATACATGCCAAGAACCTGAAAGTTAATATTTACACAGATTCACGCTACGCATTCGGAGTCGTACACGACTTTGGAGTGCTCTGGCAAGAGAGAGGTTTCATGACTTCTCATGGAACCAAGATTCAGCATGGTCTCCTCATTCAAGCTCTGTTAGATGCAATACATTTACCGACATCTATCGCTATCATGAAGTGCAAAGCACATACGAAAGTTACAGACATTATTTCTCAAGGAAATGATCTAGCAGATCGAACAGCCAAGCTCACAGCTCAGACTCCAGACATTCCAGTTAACATGACACTGACACACACTCCAGAACAGACTACTTGTATGACAGTTAAGGACCCCACTCAAGATGTCATAGATATCCAGTTACATGCTACTCCTGAAGAAATCAAGAAATGGTCCGAACAAGGAGGGGTCCAGACAGATCAGGGATGGGTGACGAAGGGAAAGGCCACATGGTTTCTCCCCGACTCTATGGTTCAAGTCATTATCAATACCGCACATAGTCCAGCACACTTAGGAGAAAAAGCCATGTTAGACAGTATCCAGAACATTTGGTTCAACAAGCATTTACGAGCTGCAGCCAAGCAGAAAGTCCGTACTTGTATGATATGTTGCCAGTTCAATCCAGGTAAAAGTGTCCCGGTGGAACAAGGTGGATTCCAACCCCCTGACCACCCTTTTGAGGTCCTCCAGATGGATTATATTCAGATGGAGCGATGTCGAGGTTTCAAGTATGTCCTTGTAGTTGTATGCGCTTTGTCCAGGTGGACAGAAGCATATCCAGTCCCAGATTACACAGCCGCGACCACTGCCAAGCAGTTGGTTCGTGAATTCTTCCCCCGCTATGGACTCCCTAGGGTCGTGTATTCTGATAACGGCCAGCCATTCTCATCTGAACTCATGAAGCATGTTTCCCTTTTGTTAGGGTACCAGTGGAAGTTCCATTGTGTACGCCATCCTGAAGCAGCCGGTCTCGTAGAGAGACATAATCAAACCTTGAAAATCCGTATTGCCAAAATCTGTCAAGACAAAGGTGTAGACTGGTTAGTTGCTCTGCCAGTCGCTCTATTCTATATGCGCATGGTCGCACACTCCAGATCAGGTCTGTCTCCTTATGAGGTCGTATTCGGCCGCCCCCCGAATATGTGGGGTACACCCAGACCCCGAAGTATTACAGATGTTTCCAGTAATATGCTGACAGATTACCTAGCTTCCTTGATGTCTGCCCTACACTCTTGTCGTTCACAGGTTGCCGCTGCATTTCCCGACAATACTGAAGTCAAGCCACACGAGATCCTTCCCGGCACCCTGGTTTTAATCCGGAATTTTGATCGTTCAAGTCCACTGGAGCCTCGCTGGAAGGAGCCGAAGTTAGTCCTTTTGACCACCCGTACTGCCGTCAAGTTGGAAGGCAGGAAGGGGTGGGTGCACCTGTTGCATGTCAAGAAATTTCACGGACTCCGACTAAAAACTGTTTCCAAGAACATTTCCAAGGATTGTCAAGATTTTAAAGACTGCCAAGATACTATTCTTAAGGACTGTCCCGCTAATGACTTTGATTCAGATCCTCCCCGGTTAGAAAAAACTCCGCAGCAGGAGTATAAAAGTAAGCTACGGTCTAGTAAAATAAGTCAGCCAGTTTAATTGTCTAAGTCCCCCTGGGTGAAACGGTTAGACAGGTATCTGACATGTATGAGATAGACCCCCATAGTGAGAGAGTTAGTCAAAACTCAATCCGATGTATCGTTTTTCTAAGTTTCATATTGTTTTTAAGCTTGATGGTTACCTGCGCAAGTTATGCGTTTCATTTATGTTTTCCAATTTCTCATGCCAATATGTTTTCAAATGCTACAGTAGAGCACACGTTTAGTGATCTGCCTCCTCATGAACTATCTTATCGTCTTGCTATGCGCAACAATTCATTTATCCGTATGTTACATTATTCACACCAGACCAGCAATGCCACTAATTGTTGGGTGTGTGGTCGACTCCCCCCTTTCCAGACACCGAAGGGAGTTCTGCCACTGTTTCCTTATCCGTTTTCACATAATGGTTCATGTGGAGCCTGGTCCATGTTAACGTCATCCACAACAGATATGTCCTTTCTGAACAGTACATGTTTTCCAGACAAGCAAGGTCTTCCCCACAGAACAGGGTTAGATCTAGAAAATGAAGTTTATAATTTAGGAAATTATTCTTCGAATTTCATGGTCCTGAATGTCCAGTCTGATCCTACTCCAGACTTACCTGCTATTTCAGTACTACCAGTCAAAGGCGAATTATGTGTCCGAAATAATGGTTCCGCACATGTAGGACATAGTGATTGTACTACTATTGTCAAGTATAGTGACAGTGGGAAATCTATTTTCAAAGCTTCACGTCATTCTTATTTTGTTTGTGGTCAGACCGCATATGTTCGTCTGCCCCTCGATTGGGATGGAACCTGTTACATTGCCTTCCTACTGCCGCCAGTTTTTCTAGCCCCGTCCGATTATCATAGAAACACACATCTAGTACACATTAGACATAGAAGGGAGATCGAGTCCCCGATTGTCGATCAAACTGAAACTGCTCTAGAACAGTATACAGATTTCAATAAAGGATTCTTCTTCTTTATAGGCCCTATCCAGAATAGTAAGCTAATCCGTAGGTTAACCAGAACCCTTGAATCAGTAGTGAATGAGACTGCCTCTGCTCTAGGTAACTTAACCGAAGAGCAATCTGCTATGAGATTTGTCGTGCTCCAAAATCGTCTCGTTCTTGACGTCATACTGGCCGATAGAGGAGGAGCATGTAGAGTCATCGGATCTAGTTGCTGCATTTTCATTCCTAATAACGCACCGTCTGTTTATTCAGCTATAACCAGACTTCATAAAATTGCCCATCAGTTACACCAGAATCCAGGCACCTGGACATGGTCCGGTTGGTTTTGGAGTATAATTTCTGCCTGGGGATGGAAAGTATTGTCATTTCTAGGTATTGCAGTAGCGATCATATTCAGTTGCTGCCTCTGTATACAATGTGGCCCTGCGATTTGCGGCATTTGTGCTACCTCTTGTATTCCTAGTCCCAAGTCCTGTCATAGATCCCGTTCCAAGAAAATTCGAGACGAGCAAATGATACTATATGAAATGATAGATGGTATCATGAATATTGATGTTTCCTGATGGAAACGTAGTGACAAGGAGGGAATGTGGAAAAGTAAATTTTGCCATGTTCTGTGTCCCTACGTGTTCCCCATCTTATGTTATGTGTGCATGATTAATATGCATATGTATTCCCTTATGATCGATTAAAGACGCAATTACAGTTGTGTCCATCTCTAGTATGCCAGTTTCCAGTTCTCGTGAAAGCTACGAGTATTAGGCCTATGTAAAGTTATGTTGCCACGTTTCACAGTGTGCACGTTAATTCAGTAAAAGTCCCCGTTTCTAGGCCTCAAAAGGGCCCGGACTCAGATTCAGCTCCTGTCTTCAAAACCCTCTCCGAGGAGCGATACAGCCCCCACCTTTATCCCTGACCCTTCACTTACTTCCTGCCTCACAGTGCCCGGCTCGGCCTGGCTCTGCCTCCAGTCTGCCAAGAGTATGTTATGATTCTAGTTATCAGTCCAGCCCTCCTTCTCCGCATTCCTAAGCTACTGAATCGCATCAATAGTTTCCGTCATGGTCTAGCCTTTACGTCTCCATGTAAGAGAAATACTGTATTAATGGTCATTTAATATTCCTCAACACGCACTACATGTAGAATAATGCATGCACCAGTCTTAGAGTCTGTTAGCCTTTACCCTGATAACTTTTGGATTCTATCAACATGTTCTCTAAACATCAGATACTAGATAGTGTTTAGGTACATATCGCTCTGACTCTCCAGACTTTAGTCTCTGCTTCTAGCGCAGAAGTCATAGCCCCCAGCTTCTCCCTAGTAACACGTCATTGCCAGTTTGCGCGCACCACTAGGTTAGAGGTCCCGGCTCCTTAGGTAGCCCCCTCCATGTTTCCGCCCCATTTATGACATATTGTGTTACGTTTACATCACATGTCTATGTATACGCCCTGTTCACGCCTCTTGTTACACCTACTTTCTGCCTTATCTTTCGCGACTGTTACAGGCCCTGCCCACTGCTACGCCTATTGTATTGAACATCATGTATTTTGTTTAACTATATATGCTTGTGCCCCGTTATTAAAAGTTGTGCAGCGCTGCCATCCTATTCCCGTGCAGGTTGTCCTGTTCCTGTCCTTTATGCTGTATTAAACCTGCAAACTCCAGCTACCTCGAATCTTGACTCTTATTTATTGAGCTATCTGTTATTTTATGTCTAGTCAAAAATAGAGGTATTATTTATTTATTTACCACAAGGGGGGGTCTACCCTGTCCCCTTTTGGTCATTTCCCCCTTTGTTTTTGCCACCTCTTGTGTCTCGATCCTACCGAGACACAAGATGGCGGCCGCTCCGGACTGTTTGGAATGTTTACAGACACCCGAGAGCCAATCAGCTTTCCGCACGCGAACTCGCGTAGCGCGCTGGTACGCACCCCGGTGCGCGTACCGGGGCGCGCTTATAGATATATATTTTTTTTAACATAATTACTCAAAATCCACTGGAGCGCATATCTTGAGACATAGCAAAGGCACATCGGGCTACCAGTCCCTACAATTTTGCCAAGTTTGGTGGAAAACCATTCAGCCGTTCGGGCTAAAAGTGAGTCCAACCGCCCTATGGAAATTAACATGGGAAAAACATGTTTTGGGACCCCCTTTTATCTCGGCTCCCGCTTGACGAATCCCCCCCAAACTTTCAGGGAAGGAGCAGAGCGGAGCGGGTCATCTTCTTTGAGAAATTTGTGAAGATTCGTCCACCGGCGCCAAAGTTATTCCCAATAGAATGTTGCGGATTTCCTATGGAAAACAATCCTAACTATAACTACCTACTGGCGAACGCCAGTAGGTAATATATATATATATATATATATATATACAGATAAGGCTTGTCTGATTGTGCAACCGAATTACAGAGCAGAATTTAGAAGATTTGAACACCTATAGGAGAATGTACCCGCTACCATCTTCAGATGCATAACACATGTGAGAATACATATACAAGTAGATAAATACCTCAGTCACAAGAACATGCAGAACCTTAAACTTGACTCCTTGCACTTCCCATTAGAGTACAGAAAGAGATGAGAGAAGTTCATAAAGAAGCAAGAGATTTGCATGAAAAAAGCAAAAGAGGTGCAAAAAGAGGGAACAGGGGTGCTGACAGAGGCAAGAAAGGTGCAGAAAGAGGGAAGAGGGGTGCAGAACCTTGCAAGAGACATGCAGAGAGAAGCAAAAGCAGTTGAGAAAAAACAACAGAGGAGCAGAAAGAGGCAGGAAGGGTGCAGAAAGAAGCAAGAGAATTGCAGAAAGAAGAAAAAGAGGTGCAGAAAGATGGAAGAGGGTTGTAGAAAGAGGGAAGGGGGTACGGAAAGAGGCCCAAGGGGTGCAGAAAGAAGCAAGAAAGGTGCAGAAAGAATAGAGGTGTAGACAGCAGCAGGAGAAGTATAGAAAGAAGCAACGGAGGTGCAACAAAAGGGATAAAGAGTGGAGAAAGAGGCAAGAGTAGTGCAGAAAGAAGCAACAGAGATTCAGAAAGGGGCAACAAGGATGGGGGAAGTGGCAAGAGGGGTGCAAAAAGAAGCAAGAGAGGTGCAGAAAGAAACAAAAGAAGTGCAGAAAGAAGGAACAGAGGTGCAGAAAGAGGCAAGAGGAGTACAGAAAGAGAGAAGAGGGATGCAGAAAAAGTGACAAGGGGTGCAGAAAGAAGCAAGAGGGGTGCAGAAAAAAGCAATAGAAGTGCAGAAAGAAGCAACAGAGGTGCAGAAAGAGGCAAGTGGACTACCGAAAGAGAGAAGAGGGATGCAGAAATAGGAACAAGGAGTGCACAAAGAAGCAAGAGAGGTGCAGAAAGAAACAAAAAAGTGAGGAAAGAAGGAACAGAGGTGCAGCAGGAGGCAGAGTGGTGCAGAAAGAGGGAAGAAAAGCAGTGCAGAAAGAGGTGAGAGATGTTCACAAAGAGGGAAGAAGGTTGCAGAAAGAGGCAAAGGGGTACAAAAAGAAGCAAGAGAAGTACAGAAAAAAGCAAAAGAAGTGCTGAAAGAAGCAACAGGGGTGCAGAAAGGTGCAAGAGAAGTGCAGAAAGAAGCAACAGGTGTGCCGAAAGAGGCAAATGAAATTCAGAAAGAGGCAAGAGAGGTGCAGGAAACAGGCAGGAGGGGTACAGAAAGAGGAAAGAGAGGTACAGAAAGAGGTGAGAAGGGTACAGGAATAGGCAAGAGGCGGGCAGAAAGAGGCAAGAGAAGTACAGAAAGAAGCAACAGATGTACAGAAAGAGGAAAGAGAAGTGCAAAAAGAGGCATGACAGGTGCAGAAAAAGGCAGGAGAGGTGCAGAAAGAGAGAACAGGGATGCAGACAAAGGCAAGAGAGGTGCAGAATGAGGAAAGAAGGGTGCAGACAGAGTGACGAGGGGTGCATAAAGAAAAAAGAGAGGTGCAAAAAGAAGCAAGAGAAGTTCAGCAAGAAATAACCGAGGAGCACAAAGAGAGAAGAGGGGTAGAGAAAGAGGCAAGAGAAGCGCAGAAAGAGATAAGACAGATGCACAAAGATGGAAAGAAGGTGAAGAAAGAAGCAAGAGGGTAGAGAAAAAGACAGGAGAAGTGCAGAAAAAAGAAAGGCAGGACAGGGGTGGAGAAAGTGGCAAGAGAGGTGGAGAAAGAGGGAAGAGGGTTGCAGAAAGAGGCACAAAGGGGGCAGAAACAAGCAAGAGAGGTGCTGAAAGAAGAGAGGTACAGAAAGAAGCAAGAGAAGTACAGAAAGAAGCAACAGAGGTACAGAAAAAGGGATGGGTAGAGAATGAGGCACGATAAGTGCAGAAAGAAGGAACAGAGATACAGAAAGGGGGAATAGGGATGGGGAAAGTGGGAAGAGGAGTATAGAAAGATGCAAGAGAGATGCAGAAAGAAAAAAAAGAAGTGCAGAAACAAGGAGCAGAGGTGCAGAAGGAGGCAACAGGGGTGCCGAAAGAGGTAATAGGGGTGCAGAAAGAAGCACAAGTGGTGCAGAAAGAAGTAAGAGAGGTACAGAGAGAAGCAAGAGGAATGCAGAAAGAAGCAACAGAGGTGCAAAAAGAGGCAAGAGGGGTGCAAAAAGATGGAAGAGGGGTGCAGAAAGAAACAAAAGAAGTACAGAAAGAAGGAACAGAGTTGCAGAAATAGGCAAGAGGGGTGCAGTAAGAGGGAAGAGGGGTACAGAAAGAGGCAAGAGGGGTGCAGAAAGAAGCAAGAGAGATGCAGAAAGAAATAAAAGAAGTACAGAGAGAAGGAATAGAGGTGCAGAAAGAGGCAAGAGTGGTGCAGAAAGAGGGAAGAGGGATGTAAAAGAGGCACAAGGGATACAGAAAGAAGCAAGTGAGGTGCAGAAAGAAGAAAAAGAGACCTAGAAAGAGGTGAGAGGGATGGAGAAAGACACCAGAAAAGTACAGAAAGAAGAACCAGAGATGCAGAAAGGAGAAAGAGGGACAGAGAAGAAGGCAAGAGGGGTGCAGAAAGAGGAAAGAGAGGTGCAGAAAGAAACAACAAATGCAGAAAGAAGGTAGAAAATGAAGAGAGAGACAAGAGGAGTGCAGAAAGAAGGAACAGGAAAGCAGAAAGGGGCCCAAGGGGTGCAGAAAGAAGCAAGAGATGTGAAGAAGGAAGCAAGAGAAGTGCAGAAAGAGCAACAGAGGTACAGAAAGAGGCAAGTGAAGTGCAGAAAGAGCCAAGAGAGGTGCAGATACAGGCAGGAGAGGTGAAAAAAGAGGGAACAGGGGTGCAGAAAGAGCCAAGAGCGGTGCTGAAAGAGGGAAGAAGGGTGCAGAACGAGGCAAAAGGGTACAGAATAGAGGCAAGAGAGGTACAGAAAGAAGCAATAGAGGTACAGAAAGAGGCAAGAGAAGTGCAGAAAGAGGCGAGACAGGTGCAGAAGCAGGCAGGAGAAGTACAGTAAGAGGGAACAGGGATGCAGAAAGAAGCAAGAAAGGTGCAGAAAGAAGAAAAAGAGACCTAGAAAGAGGTGAGAGGGATGGAGAAAGACACCAGAAAAGTACAGAAAGAAGCACCAGAGATGCAGAAAGGAGAAAGAGGGACAGAGAAGGAGGCAAGAGGGGTGCAGAAAGAAGAAAGAGAGGTGCAGAAAGAAACAACAAATGCACAAATGCAGAAAGAAGGTAGAAAATGCAGAGAGAGACAAGAGGAGTGCAGAAAGAAGGAACAGGAAAGCAGAAAGGGGCCCAAGGGGTGCAGAAAGAAGCAAGAAAGGAGCAGAAAGAAGCAAGAGAAGTGCAGAAAGAATCAACAGAGGTGCAGGAAGAGGCGCGAGGAGTGCAGAGAGAGAGAAGAGGGAAGTAGAATGAAGAACAAGGGTGCAGAAAGGAGCAAGAGAGATGCAGAAAGAAACAAAAGAAGTACAGAAAGAAGGAATAGAGGTGCAGAAAGAGGAGAGAGTGGTGCAGAAAGAGGGAAGAGGGATATAAAAGAGCCACAAGGGATACAGAAAGAAGCAAGAGAGCTGCAGAAAGAAGAAAAAGAGATTTAGAAAGAGGTGAGAGGGATGGAGAAAGACACCAGAAAAGCACGGAAAGAAGCACCAGAGATGCAGAAAGGGGAAAGAGGGACAGGGAAGGAGGCAAGAGGGGTGCAGAAAGAAGCAAGAGAGGTGCAGAAAGAAACAAAAATTGCAGAAAGAAGGAAGAAAATGCACAGAGAGGCAAGAGGAGTGCAGAAAAAAGGAACAGGAAAGCAGAAAGGGGCCCAAGGGGTGCATAAAGAAGCAAGAAAGGAGCAGAAAGAAGCAAGAGAAGTGCAGAAAAATCAACAGAGGTGCAGAAAGAGGCACGAGTAGTACAGAGAGAGAGAGAAGAGGGAAGCATAATGAGGAACAAGGGGTGCAGAAAGGAGCAAGAGAGATGCAGAAAGAAACAAAAGAAGTGCAGAAAGAAGGAACAGAGGTGCAAAAAGAGGCAGGGGGTGCAGAAAGAGGGAAGAGCGGTGCATAAAGAGGCAAGAGATGTTCAGAAAGAAGGAAGAAGTATGCAGACAGATGCAAGGGGTGCGGAAAGAAACAAGAGATGTGCAGAAGGAAGCAAGAGAAGTGCAGAAAGAGCAACAGAGGTACAGAAAGAGGCAAGTGAAGTGCAGAAAGAGCCAAGAGAGTTCCAGATACAGGTAGGAGAGGTGCAAAAAGAGGGAACAGCGGTGCAGAAAGAGCCAAGAGCGGTGCAGAAAGAGGGAAGAAGGGTGCAGAACGAGGCAAAAGGGTACAGAAAGAGGCAAGAGAGGTACAGAAAGAAGCAATAGAGGTACAGAAAGAGGCAAGAGAAGTGCAGAAAGAGGCGAGACAGGTGCGGAAGCAGGCAGGAGAAGTACAGTAAGAGGGAACAGGGATGCAGAAAGAGGCAAGATAGGTGCACAAAGAGGGATGAAGGTTGCAGAAAAAGTCAAAAGGGGTGCAGGGCTGTAAAACAAAGCAAGAGAAGTGCAGAAAGAAACAACAGAGGTGCACAAAGAGGGAAAAGGGGTGGAGAAAGAGGCAAGAGAAGTGCAGAAAGAGGCCAGAAAGTTCCACAAAGAGGGAAACGAGTGCAAAAAGAAGCAAGCGGGTACAGAAAGTGGAAAGAGAAGTTCAGAAAAAAGCAACAGAGATGCGGAAAGGAGAATACAGGTGGAAAAAGAGGCAAGGGGGGTGCAGAAAGAAGCAAGAGAGGTGCTGAAAGAAACAAAAAAGTGTAGAAGGAAACAACAGAGGTGAAGAACAGGGCTAGATGTGTGCAGAAAGAGGCAAAGGGGGCAGAAAGAGGCATGAGGGGTACAGAAAGAAGTAAGAGAGGTACAGAAAGAAGCAAGAGAAGTGCTGAAAGAAGCAACAGAGGTGCAGATAGATGGATGAGGGGTAGAGAAAGAGGCAAGAGAAGTGCAGAAAGAAGCAACAGAGGTGCAGAAGGAGGCAGGAGAACTGCAGAAAGAGGCAAGGGAGTTCCAGAAACAGGCAAGAGAGCTGCTGAAAGAGGCAAGAGGGGTGCAGAAAGAAGCAAGAGAGATACAGGAAAAAGCAAGAGAATTGCAAAAAGAACTAATGGAGGTGCAGAAAGAAACAAAAGAAGTGCAGAAAGAAGGAACAGAGGGGCAGAAAGAGGCAACAAGGGAGAAGAAAGAAGGAAGGGGGCAGAGAAGAGGCAAGGGGTGCAGAAAGAAGTAAGAAAGCGGCAGAAAGAAACAACAAAGTACAAAAAGAAGCAACAGAGGTGCAGAAATATGCAAGAGGGCTGCAGTAAGAGGGAAGAGGGGTACATAAAGAGGCAAGAGGGGTTCAGAAACAAGCAAGAGAGATGCAGAAAGAAACAAAAGAAGTACAGAAAGAAGGAATAGAGGTGCAGAGAGAGGCAGGAGTGGTGCAGAAAGAGGGAAGAGGGATGTAAAAGAGGCACAAGGGATACAGAAAGAAGCAAGAGAGGTGGAGAAAGAAGCAACAGAGATTTAGAAAGAGGGAAGAGGGATAGAGAAAGACACCAGAAAAGTACAGAACGAAGCACCAGAGATGCAGAAAGGGGAAAGAGTGATGGAGAAAGAGGCAAGAGGGGTGCAGAAAGAAGCAAGAGAGGTGCGGAAAGAAACAAAAAAATGCAGAAAGGAATACAATGCAGAGAGAGGCAAGAGGAGTGCAGAAAGAAGGAACAGGAAAGCAGAAAGAGGCAAGAGGAGTGCAGAGAGAGAGAAAAGGGAAGCAGAATGAGGAACAAGGGGTGCAGAAAGTAGCAAGAGAGATGCAGAAAGAAACAAAAGAAGTGCAGAAAGAAGGAACAGAGGAGCAGAAAGAGGCAGGGGGTGCAGAAAGAGGGAAGAAGGGTGCAGAACGAGGCAAGAGGGGTACAGAAAGAGGCAAGAGAGGTACAGAAAGAAGCAATAGAGGTACAGAAAGAGGCAAGAGAAGTGCATAAAGAGGCGAGACAGGTGCAGAAGCAGGCAGGAGAAGTACAGTAAGAGGGAACAGGGATGCAGAAAGAGACAAGAGAGGTGCAAAAAGAGGGAGAAAGGTTGCAGAAAAAGTCACAAGGGGTGCAGAAAAAAGGCAAGAGGGCTGTAAAACAAAGCAACAGAAGTGCAGAAAGAAACAACAGAGGTGCACAAAGAGGGAAAAGGGGTGGAGAAAGAGGCAAGAGAAGTTCAGAAAGAGGCCAGAAAGTTGCACAAAGAGGGAAACGAGTGCAAAAAGAAGCACGCGGGTACAGAAAGTGGAAAGAGAAGTGCAGATAAAAGCAACAGAGATGCGGAAAGGAGAATACAGGTGGAAAAAGAGGCAAGAGGGGTGCAGAAAGAAGCAAGAGAGGAGCTGAAAGAAACAAAAAAGTGTAGAAGGAAACAACAGAGGTGAAGAACAGGGCTAGATGTGTGCAGAAAGAGGCAAAGGGGGCAGAAAGAGGCATGAGGTGTGGTTCTCAAGAATCCGGACCCTGTTGTTCTCCCGATATCGAGGTCCAATACCAGTGTCACAAAACCTCAACGTACCAAGACGATTTTGGTGTCTATGAACCGATAATAATTAGGACATCATTCCTATGTATTTGCGTCACAATCGAGGGTTGCCAACACCCCAAAATCGTAGTTTCCGTCCCCATCCCTTAAACTCCATTTTGTGAACGGCATCCATCTTGCATCTTGCCCTCATGATAAGTCAATTAAAGGTCGAGCTTGATCCAAAAGGACACGTCCACCTTCCCTGACTTCCCCCTGACCTGTCCCAACTGACTCCACTGCCTTCAGCCAGACCTGTTTGGGCAGCTCCTCGCCCAGTGGCCGAATACGATAGCATCAATACATAACATTCCACAAACCATTCACTACATACAGACCATGCTTTCTGCAAACATGCACCTGTCCACGTTCCTTGTTTATGGCCAGTTTTATGACTGGGTTGTACCTTTCTTTATTGAGGTTTCATCGATATCTGATGGGAGTTCCAGGCCTAACTGGGTAATCTATCAACGAACTGGACATCTAAAGTATGGGCTTGCTTACATGACTTCGCTCTTTGTATTATTGTAGAAATATGTGTATAGCCATATCATAAACTCAGGAATTCTTGCTTGCAGCTATTATTTTTGTATATAAGGAGACGGCTGGTTCTGTAAAAACGAACAGTCTCCCGAGAACCTACTCTCCGTGTGGTGTACTTCTGGGACACGTGTTACTTGGTAGCTACCAATAAAACTTGATCTTTGACGGTAACTAGAAGACTCAGTGTTTCTGTGGTCCGGAACAAGGGAGAACTCAGAGGTCTTCGGGTGCTACCCCCTGGCACCACCGGGTTCCTAAAAACCCGGCACCTCAGTTGGCGCCCAACTCGGGGCGATATCAAGCGGTGACGGTCCAAGCCAGATGTTCGTGAGGAGCTTCGTGTGAAAATTCCGGAGGACGGCCAGCCACTTCAGCGACCCCTGTATGTCGACGTGGTTCCGAAGGTCTTTGCTGCGAGGTTCCCCGCGTCCCGACGGCTACGAAGGACTGCTGCCCTGACTATCGCCTTGTTTTGGACCCAGTGATCCTTGGTAGAGCGAAACGATAGACGAGTCTTCTAGCGACGTCACAGATCTTCAAATACTTCAGTTAAGTATAAGTGGAGCGTCTCCCAGTCCTTAGTTTGTCCTTAGTTTTTGGTATCCTTGAGATACGACTTGATTTGGTACTTGCAAGCCCCAAAGCCGAAGGACTCGTGTATTCACGAGAAATATCGTAATAGATAATCCTTTGAAGTTTGAAGCTAGACTAGTGAGCGAAGATGCCTGGTTTTAGCAGACTTGGAAACTTGTTTTGTCTTGGTTGTAGTAAGGACTCCCGATTAGAGGATTCTTGTCCGGTTCCTCCAATTGGAACTCCAACGTATGAGCTCTATGTAAAGCACGGCGTAGGTCCTATAACATATAACGAAGTATGGATAAAATACACCCGCAAGGATGGTGTTTTAAAATGGCCCCAATATGGTAGTTTCGACTCAGAAGTTTTAGATAACCTAGAGGTCAAACTGTTCAAGAAAAAAGCCCGGCCGGCGATGTTTGACTCTTTCCGCCTATGGCGCAAAGAAGCCAAACAGAAAGAAATAAAATTAGCAAAAAGAAATAAAAGAGGTATGTCGATGGTGCAAGCTGCCGTTGCATACAGAGATAACGAGGAAGAGCAGGTAAGCGAACAAATGCTTAGGAGCAAGAAACTAGCAGTAGATAAATGTTACCCGATGTTACCAAATAAGGGACAGGGTCAAGAGAAAGGATCCGAGAAAGATCCATTAATGTCCCACTTATTAAATTCGCCACCACCCTATGCACAAAATGCCACAGCACCTCCGCAACCTTTAGTTGCACCTCTGGTAGCTGTTATACCAGCTCCTTTACAGCACTCACCGGCTACTCTTCAGCTGGCTCCTGTTTCCCTGGTGCAGCCTCCTCAAGGCTCACCGATCACATCTACTTCTCCTACTGTTCCTTCTAAAATGTCGCCTAGCGCACCTTCTAGTCTCTCTGATACTCGTTCTACGAATATTTCTGTTTCTACTTTGCGTGACTCTGTTCTACCACCAGTTATTCCCCCGCTTTCACCTTCCGTCTGGCATAAAATGCCCAGCATTGTTACTAACTTTCCTTCACTACTTTTTCAGTCGCCTAAAACGACCCCTAACACGGAACGAAGACAATTACGAAGCCAAATGCCCGATTATCAGGAAAGAGAATCATTGAATAAGCTAGCACGGAATTGGGCTATTGACACAGCAAGATACGATGTAGAGTCTGTCTTGAACGTTTTCCGTCAATGGGATGAACCAACGCAAAGATACGTCTTTGAGCAGATGTGTGTTTTTCTGTGTGAGGATTTGGAAGATAATGGTCAGAAGAGCAACCAGCAAGAGTTGTGTAGTATACGATTTAAATTTGGGGAGGGTATGATAGTTGGTCCTGACGTTGAAAAAGCAGTTGAGATATTATTATCACATCGAAGTACGGGTGGTAATTCTGGGTCATCCTCTGACAGTGGTACATCTAGCAGGAAAAGAGCGAGACAGTACCCCATGAGAGAGGTTCCTCCGGTTTGGAGGGAAGGTGACGCAAATGCAGTTCCACCGGTTCTGCCTCATTTCCAGCGTGTATGGGTACATGTCCCCTGGAAAAGATCCGAAGTTTTAGCACTCAAACAGACACTACCCGATCCCCGTAAAAACCCGACTGGGTATTATAAGGAGTTGTCCCAAACTGCAAGCTCATGTATAATGAATTTAGCGGATATAGACATGTTGTTTGGGAACGTTGTTCCACATCCTTTATGGAGTAAGATACGTCATACAGATCATGACCAAGACTTAGGTGACTCGTGGGCGAACATTGCGACTACAGATGCTAGACAAGTCGGTGGTTTCAAGCCTGAGCCGTTAATAGCTGAACTTCCTGGTAGAATTATTGCATACATGAAGACCATTATGCCTGAAGTACGTGTGAACTGGGACAAGCTATCCGCGTGCAAGCAAAAGAAAGAGGAGAATGTGTCTGACTTTTTCACAAGATTTGAGGAAACTTTCACTGACCATAGTGGTCAGGATATGGCTACCGAGGGTGGCCAAAGATTGTTCGTAGACAAGTTTGTACACAATTTGCTTCCTGAACAGTGTACTAAACTAAAGGATTCAGAGAGTGCTTGGGCTGTCTCTACGTCAGCACAGATTTTAGCAACAGCTCAGTACTACGAAAACAGGCGCAAAGACGAGCTAGACAAGGCAGACAAAAAGACGAAAGATTTAAAAACTAAAGTTCTTCTCCAACAGGCCTATCCGCCCCGTATGGCTAGCCAGCCCAGTTATCAACAGAATAAGCAGTATTCTAGAGACGCGCAAGGAAACGAGTCTACACATCAGCGTTTTCCGTATGGCCCGAATCAATGTGCGTATTGCAAGGAAGAGGGTCATTTTAAAAGTAATTGCCCGGCTCTTGCGCGACGCTTAAACGGTGTTTCAGGTGTAAGAGGGAGAGGTGTTCAACATGCCCCCAGAGGTAGGGGCCGTGGAAATTTCTCCCAGAACACAGTATCTTTTCCGCCTCAGAATTCCATGAATAGCTTTGACCAACAGAATAACGCATCGTCTAGGTCAGCTCAGTACTATGCTGACGACTACTACACCGAACACGACAATGAGGGTAATGATTGCTAGGACAGCCATGGACAAAGAGAGGGAGTTGTTTCAGTTCCAGTAGATCAGGATGGACCTTATGTCGAGGTAATTACCTCAGGAGTGTCAGAGCCATTTCTGCTGGATACTGGTGCTACAAAAAGTTCTATTATGCACTCAAAACTTCCTGGCGCACCTTTGTCTGGCGAAATGAATGTCTCAGTAGGCTTCTCTGGCGCCCCTGTTAGGAACCCGATCTCTAGTCCTATATCCCTTTCTGTTGGCCCCTGTGAATTAGAAACACCCCTCATTCTCACAACAGGTTGCGGTGAAAATTTGTTAGGATTGGATTTGCTAAAGAGGTTGTATGCGACTTTGTACTGTTCTCCCTCGGGAGTACAACTTACCTTAGGGAAAAAAGTCATTTCTCCAATGTACTTGTCAAAAGAAGGTATTCCAACCGAATTGTCATCACTTCCTGATATACTGTGGGCTAATGGTTCCAATGATGTAGGTCGTTTGGAGATAGCACCGTATGTCATAACTTTGAAAGCCAACGTCGGATTGCCACGTATTCCCCAATACAAAATATCTAACGAATGCGAGAAGGCATTGTTAACGATCATTTATGATTTGATCGATAAAGATGTTATCGAAGAAACAACAGGGAACGTTTGTAACAGTCCAGTTTTACCGGTCTTAAAACGTACTGATCCTTCACCGCCCCCTGTGTATAGATTTGTTATTGACCTCCGAGAATTAAATAAGGTAGTTATCCCGCAGTTTCCAGTCGTCCCCGACATTACCGCTTTATTGACAATGGTTCCAGCTTCAGCAGACTGGTTCTCGGTGATTGACCTGAAGAACGCTTTCTTCAGCATCCCGATCGCCGAAGAGAGTAGAGACCTTTTCGGCTTCAATTTAGGAGGACGAAGCTTCCGCTTCAAATGCGCTCCTCAAGGCTACTGTGAAAGCCCATCAATATTCAGTCAGGCTCTGAAAACACAACTAGACACAATTGCGCTGCCAGATGGGTCAACTTTAATCCAGTACGTAGACGATCTACTGATCCCTGCAGACACTAAAGAGATTTGCAAGGAAGCTACGTTGTCGCTATTGCGTCACTTATGTGACATGAAGCACAAAGTCTCCCTTTCAAAACTGCAATTTTGTCGACAAGAAGTAACCTACCTAGGTCACATCTTATCGAAGGAGGGAAGGAGACTGACACCAGAAAGGATACAGGCAATTACAGAACTAAGTGCCCCAAGGACACAGAGAGAGATTCAAGCCTTCTTGGGCATTACATCGTACTGTAGACAATGGATACCGAATTTCTCACTACTAGCCAAGCCCTTGCTGGCACTACTCCGCAAAGACACGCCTAATCCTATGCCTTGGTCTGAAGATTGTCAGACGAGTGTCCACGAGTTGCGTGATGCATTGTGTTCGGCTCCCGTGTTGGGAAACCCCAACTACAGTAAGCCTTTTACATTGTATGTCCACGAGAAAGAAGGTTGTGCATTATCAGTCTTAACGCAACTCTTTGGGGACAAACAACGCCCATGCGCGTATTTCTCGGCAACTCTGGATCCTGTGGCTAAGGCACTGCCAAGTTGTCTGAGAGCAACCGCCGCAGCAGCTGTCTGCATTCGACAGTCTGCTGGATTAGTCATGAATAACACTCTGATCGTTATGGTTCCGCATGCAGTAGACATTTTGCTAAATAGAACAAAGACACAACATCTTACTAGCGCTCGACTATCCAGTTACGAACTTACCCTGCTAGCAAGTCACATCCACATAAAGAGGTGTGATACACTCAACCCTGCTACGTTATTACCCATCCCGACAGAGACAGACAAGCTTGACAAACATGACTGCTGTTTCAGGACAGAAGAAGAGACAAAAGGGAGAGTAGACTTACAGGACACTCCCCTTCCCGAATGCAATGATACTTTATGGGTTGATGGTTCATGTTTCAAGTTGCCGAATGGTGATACGACTACAGCATATGCCGTAACGACATTACACACCATTGTAGAGACTGCACGCGTTTCCCACAATTCTGCGCAAGCTGCAGAGCTGATTGCGCTTACTAGAGCATGTGTGTTGGCGAAAGGAAAGCGAGTGAATGTGTACACTGACAGCCAATATGCCTTTGGTGTGGCTCACAGTTTTGGGAGATTGTGGCGTGAACGTGGGTTCCTTACGTCCCATGGTGCAAAGATACAACATGGCCAGCTAGTCAATGAGCTCCTTGAGTCACTCACCTTACCCCTACAAGTCGCCATTATAAAATGCAGTGCACACAAAAAGATTCAGGATGATGTTGGCCGCGGGAATGCATTGGCAGATGAGGTTGCGAAAGAAACTGCAAGGAACACAATGAGTCGGATGTATGTTATGGGTCCCGCCAGATGGATTGCTGATGTAGGAATGTGTGAGGACACCATTGAAAGCGTAAAATCGATACAAGCCGAGGCCACTGAGAACGAGGTGAATGAATGGAGAGAAAGCACAGGTAGATTGGATGCGAATGGTTGTTGGGTCGAACTATCGGAACACCAGCGATGGCTATTACCTAATGCATACGTACTTGCAGTAGTAACGATGGCTCACGGAATTGCACACATCAGTTCGAAAGGAATATGTAAACTATTGGCCCCAGTATGGCAGAATAGCAATATCCCAAAATATGCAAAGAATGTGGTCGGAAAATGTATGGTGTGTTTGAAGTACAATCCCGGTAGGGGAACCCCAACTCCAGCTGGTCACTTTGCGCCTCCAACGTATCCGTTCGAGGTTTTGCAGCTCGATTTCATCCACATGGAGAGGTGCAACAATCTAAAGTACGTGCTCGTTGTTGTTTGCGCCTTTTCGAGGTGGGTGGAAGCGTACCCCCTTAAGGACAACACCGACTTATCAACTGCCAAAGCCCTTGTCAAAGAGTTCTTCCCGAGGTTCGGTATGCCTAGAATTGTCTCGAGTGATAACGGAAGTGAATTCGTAGGATGCGTAAAGAAGAGAGTGTGTGAGTGTTTAGGCATCCACCAAAAATTCCACGCTGCAAATCACCCCCAATCAGCTGGACTAGTAGAGTGCTACAATGGCAGTCTAAAACTCAAACTAGCCAAGATCCAAGCCAGTACAGGTCTTAAATGGCCTGACGCCTTGCCTCTAGCACTTTTATCAACCAGGATGACTGTCCACTCCAGATTAGGACTTAGCCCCCATGAGATCGTGTTTGGCCGCCCAGCCAACGTCTGGGGCGTGCCAAGACCCAAGAAACTTAGTGAAATAGAACACCCCGTACTGCTTGACTATTTGTGCGAACTGACAACTAAATTATGTGTTTTACACCAACAGGTTCACAGTTCCTCTCCACCAGCCTCTGACGATCCAGGTCACCACATCGAACCCGGCTCGTGGGTTTTGGTGCGAAATTTCCAGCGCACCAACAACGGACAGCCGAGGTGGACCAGACCGCACCTAGTGCTGCTTTCAACAAGATCTGCTGTTCGGGTGGAAGGCAAGAAGAACTGGGTACATGGGACCCACTGTAAACGGGTCCCTCTACCCCTTCCATACGACCGGTGGGTCAACAAAGGACTTGCCGACTCTGAGACAGAATCCGTACCTCGCTTCATCCCTTTCAGCGATGCACGTTTGAAAGAAACTAGTACCGAAAAAGAGAGTGATCATATTTTACAAGGACTTGTGTCACCATCTATGCAATTGGACACTACCGAACCTGAGACGCTGTTTGAAGACCACACCGTACCTGGGAAACGACGGTACGACCTGCGGTCTAAACAAAGAGACTAATAAACGATTGACCTAATGTGATTTCCTTTTCCCCCTAAGAACTATTTTTAGATTTTTCAGCTCTCTCGTCCCAAGGGAACTAGCTCATTTTTGATTTTTCGAACCGCCATCCGGTTCTGCTTCTAGGGTCGCGGTTGAAGTCTGGGGAGTGCAACTGGGAAGTTCTAGGTCCACGGTTCTGATTGGTCCACGGGAGTTACCCCGGACTGAGCAGAGCGCGCTCCCTGGGAGAATCAATCAACCACCGCGGGCAGCAACTAGAGGATGGAGTTTCCAAGGGTAGAGAGACCTATCAGACTCACGAACTTCGGAAAACAGTTATGCACGATACTGTCCAAAAGAAGATTCCTGATACTATGTGTTTTAATGTTATGTAGCATACTTGTGTTTTTTACTGGTTATACTCTATTCGTATTTAAAGTTACCTTCTCGAATGACACCCAGACACCACCTCCTCCCACTATTTCTCCACATTACTTTCACCCTCTACCTGAACACGAGTCTGCCCGAAGACTCGAATTCGTAAACAACTCTTTCATTCAGCTTCTACACCAACACCAGTCCATAATGAACACATCAAACTGTTGGATATGCGGACTCATGCCACACACAACCGATAAGGGGATCCCATACTTCATTTTGCCATTCAGCTACTATGGTTCTCTGTGGGCTTTCCAGACCATGTTCCTATTCGCCCTAGAACCATACCCGACCCGTTCCACTGCGAGCGATTCCAGTAACAAGGCGCTGATTGCAGGGATAAGAAATATGAGTAGGGATATCGACACATATCTGACAATCCCCAAAGATGAACTCAGTCCCTACACCCGTTGGAATGTGACTAAACATGGGGTTTACCTGATCAAGAGCCAGGCAGCAAGGAAATCCCGCCCAGTTTGGATAGTGCCCCACTGAGGTCACTTATGCTTACAGGGTATTGGTAGGGACCCCACAGCACAGTTAGGAAAGAGCATTTGCACGGAAACATATGTATTTGCTTCCCGAACTTCCCCTATACTTTTGGCAGCAAAAGGCACGTATTTCGTTTGCCACGACCAAGCCTACACGTGGTTGCCCCCTGACTTCTCAGGTACATGTTTTATCTCATTTCTGCTGCCTCCCACCTACACGGCCAGAGCAGATTACCATCGGACAAGGACCGATGGGGTGTCGTGAGTAAAGACGACACCGTGGGTCAGGAATTCGCTGACTTCGCAAAGGGTTTTCTGCCATTTTGGGGGCCTATGGTGAACAGCAGAAATATTCGCCAGTTATCGAGGATAGTTGAATCCGCCGTGACTACGACGGCCGGAGCGCTTGGCAATCTGACAACCGAGCTTCAGTCGGATCGACTTATGACCCTTCAGAACCGAATTGCCTTAGACATCATACTCGCCGATCGTGGTGGTGTGTGTAGAGTCATCCAATCCAGTTGTTGCATTTTCATCCCTGATAACGCACCGACAGTATACAAGGCCATCTCCAAACTACACGAAATATCTGGTTCCCTTCACGTTGAGAAAGGGGATTGGTCCCTGCTGGGGTGGTTCTGGGAGCTGATCACTGCCTGGGGATGGAAAACTTTGATCTTCATTGGGATGATCTTGGCACTTCTGTTCATGTTTTGCCTGTGTATACAGTGTGCTCCTGCGCTATGTGGCCTCTGTGCTACCTCGTGTGTACGGAAGCCTGTGTCCCAGGACGAGCTGAGTAACAGAATGATGCTACAGCAACATCTCCTCGAATTTCTTCATACCGATTTGGACTCAGATTAGCATGAGTTATTGCCTTATATGAGGGCAAAAGGAGGGTCTGTGGTTCTCAAGAATCCGGACCCTGTTGTTCTCCCGATATCGAGGTCCAATACCCGTGTCACAAAACCTCAACGTACCAAGACGATTTTGGTGTCTATGAACCGATAATAATTAGGACATCATTCCTATGTATTTGCGTCACAATCGAGGGTTGCCAACACCCCAAAATCGTAGTTTCCGTCCCCATCCCTTAAACTCCATTTTGTGAACGGTATCCATCTTGCATCTTGCCCTCATGATAAGTCAATTAAAGGTCGAGCTTGATCCAAAAGGACACGTCCACCTTCCCTGACTTCCCCCTGACCTGTCCCAACTGACTCCACTGCCTTCAGCCAGACCTGTTTGGGCAGCTCCTCGCCCAGTGGCCGAATATGATAGCATCAATACATAACATTCCACAAACCATTCACTACATACAGACCATGCTTTCTGCAAACATGCACCTGTCTACGTTCCTTGTTTATGGCCAGTTTGATGACTGGGTTGTACCTTTCTTTATTGAGGTTTCATCGATATCTGATGGGAGTTCCAGGCCTAACTGGGTAATCTATCAACAAACTGGACATCTAAAGTATGGGCTTGCTTACATGACTTCGCTCTTTGTATTATTGTAGAAATATGTGTATAGCCATATCATAAACTCAGGAATTCTTGCTTGCAGCTATTATTTTTGTATATAAGGAGACGGCTGGTTCTGTAAAAACGAACAGTCTCCCGAGAACCTACTCTCCGTGTGGTGTACTTCTGGGACACGTGTTACTTGGTAGCTACCAATAAAACTTGATCTTTGACGGTAACTAGAAGACTCAGTGTTTCTGTGGTCCGGAACAAGGGAGAACTCAGAGGTCTTCGGGTGCTACCCCCTGGCACCACCGGGTTCCTAAAAACCCAGCACCTCAGAGGGGTACAGAAAGAAGCAAGAGAAGTGCTGAAAGAAGCAACAGAGGTGCAGATAGATGGATGAGGGGTAGAGAAAGAGGCAAGAGAAGTGCAGAAAGAAGCAACAGAGGTACAGAAGGAGGCAGGAGAACTGCAGAAAGAGGCAAGGGAGTTCCAGAAACAGGCAAGAGAGCTGCTGAAAGAGGCAAGAGAGGTGCAGAAAGAAGCAAGAGAGATACAGGAAAAAGCAAGAGAAGTGCAAAAAGAACCAATGGAGGTGCAGAAAGAAACAAAAGAAGTGCAGAAAGAAGGAAGAGAGGGGCAGAAAGAGGCAACAAGGATGAAGAAAGAAGGAAGGTAGGCAGAGAAGAGGCAAGGGGTGCAGAAAGAAGTAAGAAAGAAGGGGCAGACAGAAACAACAAAGTACAAAAAGAAGCAACAGAGGAGCAGAAATATGCAAGAGGGCTGCAGTAAGAGGGAAGAGGGGTACACAAAGAGGCAAGAGGGGTTCAGAAAGAAGCAAGAGAGATGCAGAAAGAAACAAAAGAAGTACAGAAAGAAGGAATAGAGGTGCAGAGAGAGGCAAGAGTGGTGCAGAAAGAGGGAAGAGGGATGTAAAAGAGGCATGAGGGATACAGAAAGAAGCAAGAGAGGTGGAGAAAGAAGCAACAGAGATTTTGAAAGAGGGAAGAGGGATAGAGAAAGACACCAGAAAAGTACAGAACGAAGCACCAGAGATGCAGAAAGGGGAAAGAGTGATGGAGAAAGAGGCAAGAGGGGTGCAGAAAGAAGCAAGAGAGGTGCGGAAAGAAACAAAAAAATTCAGAAAGGAATACAATGCAGAGAGAGGCAAGAGGAGCGCAGAGAGAGAGAAAAGGGAAGCAGAATGAGGAACAAGGGGTGCATAAAGTAGCAAGAGAGATGCAGAAAGAAACAAAAGAAGTGCAGAAAGAAGGAACAGAGGTGCAGAAAGAGGCAGGGGTGCAGAAAGAGGGAAGAAGGGTGCAGAAAGAGGCAAGGGATGTGCAGAAAGAGGGAATAAGTGTGCAGAAAGACCCAAGAGGTGCAGAAAGAATCAAGGCTATACGAGTGGATGTTTAGGGGGAATAATACATAATACAAAAAAAAAAGCGGTGAGAGTGATGGTGAGGGAGGGGGATCACAAAAAAAAAATAATAATAATAAGAGGGAAAAGATACACGTAACTCTTACAGGCCTGTACTATGAAGTTTGTTTATGGAGGGGGCGGGAGCGACTCAGGGGGGTGTCACCACACGTGCTGCCTCACCAACGGCGGCAGTAACTGGAGGGTGGTTCTTCCCCGGCTGGGGAGAGAGCCTGGGGGACGGGAGGGGGGTGGGGCCCCTTCTCCGCAGGTTGGGGGCTAGGGGAGGGAAAGGGGGGGTATAGCAAAAATTGTTGGCAGGATGTCAGGGGGAACCAACTTGATAAAGTTCGTAGCTTTTTTTTGGCTTTTTTGGCTATTGATGGTATTATTTTGTATTGTAGATGCTTTAGAGAACAAGCTATCTTATATGGATTTCTGAAGAGGGGCATAGCATTTCTATTGACATTAAAATGCATTTTATAAAATGTTTAGCTTGGAACGTGTCAGGGCTGAATAGTAAAAATAAAAGATCCCTAGTAGCAGAAGAATTGAAATTACATAACCCCCATTTTTGTTTATTAACAGAAACCCATATTATGTGGAAAGATAGGAAAACCCTAAACCAACTAGGGTATGATGTTTTGGTTTGTTCTACTTTTGTGAACCCTACGAGAGGAGTGGTTATACTTAAGGATAAGCGTTTTAGGGCACAAGTACTTCAAACTGCTCATGACAAGGACGGCAGATGGGCTATAGTACAAATTAGTTATGCAAACGCTAAATATGTCCTGTGTGCAGTTTATGGCTCAAATATAGATGAACCAAAATACTTTGACCAACTAAACGTGAAACTGCTGGATTGGGAGGGGGAGATAATTGTAATGGGAGATTTTAACTGTATTCTAGATTATAAAATTGATACAACTAAACCCCATGTACGTCAAAGGATGCAAAGGACCAGATCATCAATATTAGATTTATGCCAGATACATAACATCAAAGACGCCTGGAGGTATTTATATCCAACTCTACCAGGATATACGCATTACTCTGCTCCCCATAGGATGTGTAGCAGATTAGACATGGCTCTAGTGAGCGATAATCTATTACGGACCGGTCGTATGACCCTTTGTCCTCGGATAACATCCGATCATAATGCGCTAATAATGACATTTGATACACAAAGTACCAGGACACCACCTAGGCCATTTTCTTTCCCCAGATATCTAATTTCAGACACCACCTACGTGACACAACTTAAAACCCATATAAACGAATTTATTAACATCAATAGGAACTCAACCGGGTGCTGCACGGTATGGGATGCATGTAAGGCAAGCATTAGGGGCTTTACCCAGGCGTATGTTTTTAGGCAAAATGCAGAACAGAAACAACATAAGGTTACATTATTAGAGAACATAACTAACCAAGAAGACTTATTAGCTAAAGCCTTACAGATTAATTCTCCATCGGCAATGGAAATTATTATAAAACTTAGTGCTTTGAAAAATGACATAAAAGCTAATCTTATTCGGAAAAACAGTGCAAGGATTCACAAATTTAAAGTTGTTCAATATGAGGGTGGAGACAAGATTGGTAGAATTTTAGCTTATAAGGTAGCGGAAAAAAGAGCTGATACATTGATTTCTAACATCCGAGGATCGGGGAACAAGGTATATAGCCGACCACAAGATATACTAGATCAATTTGCGGTATATTATGAAAATTTATATACCCCGGACAACCCTGTAAACATAGACAACATTCAGGAATATGTGAACGACTACACAGTAAATTTAGGGAATATATTAGGCCTAGATGTACTCTCCAACGAAATACAATTGAGTGAACTCCATCAGGCTATCAACATATTACCAACAGGGAAGGCGGCAGGGGAAGACTCGATACCTCTAGAACTGTACAAAATCTGTAGATTAGAACTAGAACAGCTTCTTTTAGAAGTAATCCAATCAATCGGAATAAATGGAACAACCCCTAAATCCTGGAATCGGACTAAAATAATTTTTTTTTTTTTAAAAGGGAAACCTAAAGAGGAAAGAGGGTCATATCGACCCATCTCTCTAATAAATACGGATGCCAAAATATTCGCCAAGATCATCGCACTTAGACTTGCCCCATACATGCCCAGAATTGTAAACCCGCAACAACACGGCTTTATCTCAGGGAGAGACACAACAGTACACGTAAACATGGCAATAACGGCATTTGATATTGCGGAGATTGAATCCACCCCACTCGGTATGATACTATTAGATGCGGAAAAGGCTTTTGACCGGGTGGGGTGGACCTATCTCTGGTGCGTACTGTCTGAAATGGGGTTTGGGGGCAGTTTCTTGAAGGGTATAAAAGCGCTTTATGACAAACCTACCGCCTGTATCAGTTATGGGGGCTTGACTTCACCAGAATTCCCAATTAAGCGGGGGACCCGGCAGGGATGCCCTCTTTCTCCCCTCCTATTCGCCCTTTCACTGGAACCTTTTTTACTTGCCCTTCACTCCCAAACATTGATTGCTCCCTTTAGTTCCAGCTTACAGGAACTGAAATTGACAGCCTATGCTGACGACATCGCAGTATACACTACAGATGTAGCCAAGGCATTGAAGGGAATATATTTTGAAGCCGAGAAATTTGGGAAGGTGTCAGGCTATAAGCTCAACCAGCAGAAGACGCAAGTCATAGCCAATTACTCTCCTATTGCACCTATCCCTGAGATATGTAAAGAGGCCACTTATCTAGGGGTAAAACTAACAGCAACAATACAAGACATCAATAAGATAAATTACAATGATCTGACTACAAAGACTATTCTTATTTTGAAAAAATGGAATAAATTGCCATTGAATATGATTAGCAGGATAAACCTTATTAAAATGAAAATACTTCCAAAATATGTATATTTATTCCGATCAATTCCACTGGCGTTAAATAATAAATTCTTCCAACATTTAGATGGGATCTTTAGCAGCTTTATTTGGGGGTACAAAAAAGCCAGAAGGTCACTAAAAATGCTGAAAAACAATACAAATAAGGGAGGGCTGAATGCCCCAGACTTCAAATTATATTTTTGGTCTTCATTTATTACACGCATACGTTCTTTACTGCACGGGGGTAGAACTCTTTTTTTTCATTATTTTATGCTAAAACAAGATTCACAACTTTTTTTGTTCAGAATTAACGACCCGAATTACTACAAAAGGGTAAGATTCAAGACTGCTAGAGATATTATTAAAATATGGGAAAACATATTAAAATTCTGTAAAACAACCTTTATCCACCCAAATTTACCATTGTGGGGCAATCCAGGTCTTCCGGCTATATTTACAGACTCGACCACTAACAGTTGGGCATCTTTTGGGATTAATACCCTAGCGGACCTGTATGGCGTACAGGGGTTCTTGGATTTTAGCACGCTCAAACAAATATATGATCTTCCTGAAACTGCAAGATTCAAACATATGCAAATTCATGATTATCTGATTAATAAGAAAAAGGTACTAACTTTGTCGGAATGCGATATATGGGCATGCCTTTATACAAATAAGAATAAATCAATTATTAGTGAAGCTTATCGAATATTCAGCACGTTTAAAACAAATGACAATGACAAACTTGCTTTGAAATGGAGCATACAATTAAATTTAAACGTCACACCTAAGCAGATAGAGAATTCTTTTACTAACATTAACAAATTGGTACGTTCATCTAGTCTTAGGCTACAACAATATCGCACGACTTGTATGCTCTACTATACTCCTCAAAGGATCGCTAGTTGGTCTCCGAACCCCACGTTTAGTAGTCGCACTAAATGTCCCAAATGCTCGGCTGAGGCAGCTAATCTAGTTCATATTTTGTATTCATGCCCCAAACTTAAGAACTTTTGGGATGATATATTGAGGGTTTTTAGATTAAAAAATATTCCATTGCCCACCATCACGGCCGCTTCGGTTTTGATAGACCTTAATATATTCTCATCCCCACTATCCCCTCTAACGACTATACTGCTCTCATGTGCCAAACTAACTTTGGCCAGGGCTTGGATCGATTTAGACACCCCGACGGTTTGGAAGTGGTGGACATTGGTAACAGAGGTACATGCTATGGAGCTGGCTCTAGCCAATATCAGGGGAATACGATCATTGAATAAATTTGATAGAATTTGGGGTAGATTTATGGATTAAAATCAGGAAATTATTATTCCCATATCGTTTAAATGTTAAACCATCATGTATTAAAAATGTAACTGTAACTTTAACTAAGATGATTGCACACTATAACTAACTTGTTTTTTTTACATATCTAATTTCGCTAGTTTTCTTCCTGTAATCATCACATGAATGTTTTATGAAGGTTTTGCTTTAATTTGCTTTTTCCGTCATCCTGTCAACATTAATAAAAATCTTTAAAAAAAAAAAAAAAAAGAATCAAGGGAGGTGCAGAAGGAAGCAAGAGAAGTGCAGAAAGAGCAGCAAAGGTACGGAAAGAAGCAAGTGAAGTGCAGAAAGAGCCAAGAGAGGTACAGAAATAGGCAGGAGAGGTGCAAAAAGAGGGAACAGAGGTACAGAAAGAGGCAAGAGAGGTGCAGAAATAGAGAAGAAGGGTGCAGAACGAGGTAAGAGGGATGCAGAAAGAGGCAAGAGAGGTGTAGAAAGAGGGAAAAGGGTGCAGAACAAGACAAGAGGGGTGCAGAGAGATGTAAGAGAAGTGCAGAAATAAGCAATAGAGGTGCAGAAGGAGGCAGGAGAACTGCAGAAAGAGGCAAGGGAGTTCCAGAAACAGGCAAGAGAGCTGCTGAAAGAGGCAAGAGGGGTGCAGAAAGAAGCAGGAGAGATACAGGAAAAAGCAAGAGAATTGCAAAAAGAACCAATGGAGGTGCAGAAAGAAACAAAAGAAGTGCAGAAAGAAGGAACAGAGGGGCAGAAAGAGGCAACAAGGGTGAAGAAAGAAGGAAGGGGGCAGAGAAGAGGCAAGGGGTGCAGAAAGAAGTAAGAAAGCGGCAGAAAGAAACAACAAAGTACAAAAAGAAGCAACAGAGGTGCAGAAATATGCAAGAGGGCTGCAGTAAGAGGGAAGAGGGGTACATAAAGAGGCAAGAGGGGTTCAGAAACAAGCAAGAGAGATGCAGAAAGAAACAAAAGAAGTACAGAAAGAAGGAATAGAGGTGCAGAGAGAGGCAAGAGTGGTGCAGAAAGAGGGAAGAGGGATGTAAAAGAGGCACGAGGGATACAGAAAGAAGCAAGAGAGGTGGAGAAAGAAGCAACAGAGATTTAGAAAGAGGGAAGAGGGATAGAGAAAGACACCAGAAAAGTACAGAACAAAGCACCAGAGATGCAGAAAGGGGAAAGAGTGATGGAGAAAGAGGCAAGAGGGGTGCAGAAAGAAGCAAGAGAGGTGCGGAAAGAAACAAAAAAATGCAGAAAGGAATACAATGCAGAGAGAGGCAAGAGGAGTGCAGAAAGAAGGAACAGGAAAGCAGAAAGAGGCAAGAGGAGCGCAGAGGGAGAGAAAAGGGAAGCAGAATGAGGAACAAGGGGTGCAGAAAGTAGCAAGAGAGATGCAGAAAGAAACAAAAGAAGTGCAGAAAGAAGGAACAGAGGAGCAGAAAGAGGCAGGGGGTGCAGAAATAGGGAAGAAGGGTGCAGAACGAGGCAAGAGGGGTACAAAAAGAGGCAAGAGAGGTACAGAAAGAAGCAATAGAGGTACAGAAAGAGGCAAGAGAAGTGCAGAAAGAGGCGAGACAGGTGCAGAAGCAGGCAGGAGAAGTACAGTAAGAGGGAACAGGGATGCAGAAAGAGGCAAGAGAGGTGCAAAAAGAGGGAGAAAGGTTGCAGAAAAAGTCACAAGGGGTGCAGAAAAAAGCAAGAGGGCTGTAAAACAAAGCAATAGAAGTGCAGAAAGAAACAACAGAGGTGCACAAAGAGGGAAAAGGGGTGGAGAAAGAGGCAAGAGAAGTTCAGAAAGAGGCCAGAAAGTTGCACAAAGAGGGAAACGAGTGCAAAAAGAAGCACGCGGGTACAGAAAGTGGAAAGAGAAGTGCAGAAAAAAGCAACAGAGATGCGGAAAGGAGAATACAGGTGGAAAAAGAGGCAAGAGGGGTGCAGAAAGAAGCAAGAGAGGTGCTGAAAGAAACAAAAAAGTATAGAAGGAAACAACAGAGGTGAAGAACAGGGCTAGATGTGTGCAGAAAGAGGCAAAGGGGGCAGAAAGAGGCATGAGGGGTACAGAAAGAAGCAAGAGAAGTGCTGAAAGAAGCAACAGAGGTGCAGATAGATGGATGAGGGGTAGAGAAAGAGGCAAGAGAAGTGCAGAAAGAAGCAACAGAGGTACAGAAGGAGGCAGGAGAACTGCAGAAAGAGGCAAGGGAGTTCAGAAACAGGCAAGAGAGCTGCTGAAAGAAGCAAGAGAGGTGCAGAAAGAAGCAAGAGAGATACAGGAAAAAGCAAGAGAAGTGCAAAAAGAACCAATGGAGGTGCAGAAAGAAACAAAAGAAATGCAGAAAGAAGGAACAGAGGGGCAGAAAGAGGCAACAAGGGTGAAGAAAGAAGGAAGGGGGCAGAGAAGAGGCAAGGGGTGCAGAAAGAAGTAAGACAGCAGCAGAAAGAAACAACAAAGTACAAAAAGAAGCAATAGAGGTGCAGAAATATGCAAGAGGGCTGCAGTAAGAGGGAAGAGGGGTACATAAAGAGGCAAGAGGGGTTCAGAAACAAGCAAGAGAGATGCAGAAAGAAACAAAAGAAGTACAGAAAGAAGGAATAGAGGTGCAGAGAGAGGCAAGAGTGGTGCAGAAAGAGGGAAGAGGGATGTAAAAGAGGCACGAGGGATACAGAAAGAAGCAAGAGAGGTGGAGAAAGAAGCAACAGAGATTTTGAAAGAGGGAAGAGGGATAGAGAAAGACACCAGAAAAGTACAGAATGAAGCACCAGAGATGCAGAAAGGGGAAAGAGTGATGGAGAAAGAGGCAAGAGGGGTGCAGAAAAAAGAAAGAGAGGTGCGGAAAGAAACAAAAAAATTCAGAAAGGAATACAATGCAGAGAGAGGCAAGAGGAGCGCAGAGAGAGAGAAAAGGGAAGCAGAATGAGGAACAAGGGGTGCAGAAAGTAGCAAGAGAGATGCAGAAAGAAACAAAAGAAGTGTAGAAAGAAGGAACAGAGGTGCAGAAAGAGGCAGGGGGTGCAGAAAGAGGGAAGAAGGGTGCAGAAAGAGGCAAGGGATGTGCAGAAAGAGGGAATAAGTGTGCAGAAAGACCCAAGAGGTGCAGAAAGAATCAAGGGAGGTGCAGAAGGAAGCAAGAGAAGTGCAGAAAGAGCAGCAAAGGTACGGAAAGAAGCAAGTGAAGTGCAGAAAGAGCCAAGAGAGGTACAGAAATAGGCAGGAGAGGTGCAAAAAGAGGGAACAGAGGTACAGAAAGAGGCAAGAGAGGTGCAGAAATAGAGAAGAAGGGTGCAGAACGAGGTAAGAGGGATGCAGAAAGAGGCAAGAGAGGTGTAGAAAGAGGGAAAAGGGTGCAGAACAAGACAAAAGGGGTGCAGAGAGATGTAAGAGAAGTGCAGAAATAAGCAATAGAGGTACAGAAAGAGGCACGAGGAGTACAGAGAGAGAGAAGAGGGAAGAAGAATGAGGAACAAGGGGTGCAGAAAGGAGCAAGAGAGATGCAGAAAGAAACAAAAGAAGTGCAGAAAGAAGGAACAGAGGTGCAAAAAGAGGCAGGGGGTGCAGAAAGAGGGAAGAGCGGTGCATAAAGAGGCAAGAGATGTGCAAAAAGAAGGAAGAAGTATGCAGACAGAGGCAAGGGGTGCAGAAAGTAGCAAGAGATGTGCAGAAGGAAGCACGAAAAGTGCAGAAAGAGCAACAGAGGTACAGAAAGAGGCAAGTGAAGTGCAGAAAGAGCCAAGAGATGTGCAGATACAGGCAGGAGAGGTGCAAAAACAGGTAACAGGGGTGCAGAAAGAGGCAAGAGAGGTGCAAAAAGAGGGATGAAGGTTGCAGAAAAAGTTAGAAGGGGTGCAGAAAAAAGCAAGAGGGCTGTAAAACAAAGCACGAGAAGTGCAGAAAGAAACAACAGAGGTGCACAAAGAGGGAAAAGGGGTGGAGATAGAGGCAAGAGAAGTGCAGAAAGAGGCCAGAGAGTTGCACAAAGAGGGAAACAAGTGCAAAAAGAAGCAAGCGGGTACAGAAAGTGGAAAGAGAAGTGCAGAAAAAAGCAACAGAGATGCGGAAAGGAGAATACAGGTAGAAAAAGAGGCAAGAGGGGTGCAGAAAGAAGCAAGAGAGGTGCTGAAAGAAACAAAAAAGTGTAGAAGGAAACAACAGAGGTGAAGAACAGAGCTAGATGTGTGTAGAAAGAGGCAAAGGGGGCAGAAAGAGGCATGAGGGGTACAGAAAGAAGCAAGAGAGGTACAGAAAGAAGCAAGTGAAGTGCTGAAAGAAGCAACAGAGGTGCAGATAGATGGATGAGGGGTAGAGAAAGAGGCAAGAGACGTGCAGAAAGAAGCAACAGAGGGCAGAAGGAGGCAAGAGAACTGCAGAAAGAGGCAAGGGAGTTCCAGAAACAGGCAATCGAGCTGCTGAAAGAGGCAAGAGGGGTGCAGAAAGAAGCAAGAGCGATACAGGAAAAAGCAAGAGAAGTACAAAAAGAACCAATGGAGGTGCAGAAAGAAACAAAAGAAGTTTAGAAAGAAGGAACAGAGGGGCAGAAAGAGGCAACAAGGTATGCAACGTTTACAACTAATTTTTTACCACGCACTACCATTACAACGCGGTCATTACAACGCAAACCATTACAACGCATTGCACTGGGGGGCGCTCTAGGATAGGGAATAGGTTAATTTACTATCCAATAACCTTCCCTAGTGTCCACGGGGACTGGAGTTGGAATAGTAAATTAAAATATTCACTATCCAGCACCCCAAAGCGCTATGCGTTGTAATGGTATGCGTGGTAAAAAACGCGTTGTAATGGTATGCGTGGTAAAAGTATGCGTTGTAACGTCATACATCCGGCAACAAGGGTAAAGAAAGAAGGAAGGGGCAGAGAAGAGGCAAGGGGTGCAGAAAGAAGTAAGAACGCGGCAGAAAGAAACAACAAAGTACAAAAAGAAGCAACAGAGGTGCAGAAATATGCAAGAGGGCTGCAGTAAGAGGGAAGAGGGGTACATAAAGAGGCAAGAGGGGTTCAGAAAGAAGCAAGAGAGATGCAGAAAGAAAGAAAAGAAGTACAGAAAGAAGGAATAGAAGTGCAGAGAGAGGCAAGAGTGGTGCAGAAAGAGGGAAGAGGGATGTAAAAGAGGCACAAGGGATACAGAAAGAAGCAAGAGAGGTGGAGAAAGAAGCAACAGAGATTTAGAAAAAGGGAAGAGGGATAGAGAAAGACACCAGAAAAGTACAGAAAGAAGCACCAGAGATGCAGAAAGAGTGATGAGAAAGAGGCAAGAGGGGTGCAGAAAGAAGCAAGAGAGGTGCGGAAAGAAACAAAAAAATGCAGAAAGGAATACAAAGCAGAGAGAGGCAAGAGGAGTGCAGAAAGAAGCAACAGAAAAGCAGAAAGAGGCAAGAGGAGCGCAGAGAGAGAGAAAAGGAAAGCCGAATGAGGAACAAGGGGTGCAGAAAGAAGCAAGAGAGATGCAGAAAGAAACAAAAGAAGTGCAGAAAGAAGGAACAGAGGTGCAGAAAGAGGCAGGGGGTGCAGAAAGAGGGAAGAAGGGTGCAGAAAGAGGCAAGGGATGTGCAGAAAGAGGGAATAATTGTGCAGAAAGAGCCAAGAGGTGCAGAAAGAATCAAGAGAGGTGCAGAAAGAAGCAAGAGAAGTGCAGAAAGAGCAGCAGAGGTACGGAAAGAGGCAAGTGAAGTGCCGAAAGAGCCAAGAGAGGTACAGAAATAGGCAAAAGGCGGGCAAAAAGAGGGAACAGGGGTACAGAAAGAAGCAAGAGAGCGGCAGAAATAGAGAAGAAGGGTGCAGAACGAGGCAAAAGGGGTGCCGAAAGAGGCAAGAGAGGTGTAGAAAGAGGGAAGAAGGGTGCAGAACAAGACAAGAGGGGTGCAGAAAGAGGTAAGAGAAGTGCAGAAATAAGCAATAGAGGTACAGAACGAGGCAAGAGAAGTGCAGAAAGAGGTGAGACAGGTGCAGAAGCAGGCAGGAAACGTATAGTAAGAGGGAACAGGGATGCAGAAAGAGGCAAGAGAGGTGCAGAAAGAGGGAATAAGGTTGCAGAAAAAGTCATAAGGGGTACATAAAAAAGCAAGGGGGGTGCAAAACAAAGCAAGAGAAGTGCAGAAAGAAACAACAGAGGTGCACAAAGAGGGAAGAGGGTTGGAGAAAGAGGCAAGAGAAGTGCAGAAAGAGGCAAGAGAGTTGCACAAAGAGGGACAAAAAGAAGCAAGAGGGTACAGAAAGTGGAAAGAGAAGTGTAGAAAAAAGCAACAGAGATGCAGAAAGGGGGAGAATACAGGTGGCGAAAGAGGCAAGAGGGGTGCAGAAAGAAACAAAAAAGTATAGAAGGAAAGAACAGAGGTGAAGAAAGGGCTAGAGGTGTGCAGAAAGAGGGAAGATGGGTGCAGAAAGAAGCAAGAGAAGTACAGAAAGAAGCAAGAGGTGTACAGAAAGAAGCAAGAGAAGTGCAGAAAGAGCAACAGAGGTACAGAAAGAGGCAAGAGAAGTGCAGAAAGAGCCAAGAGAGGTGCAGAAACAGGCAGGAGAGCTGCAAAAAGAGGGAACGGGGTACAGAAAGAGGTAAGAGAGGTGCAGAAATAGAGAAGAAGGGTGCAGAACGAGGCAAGGGGGTACAGAAAGAGCAAGAGAAGTGCAGAAAGAAGCAATAGAGGTACAGAAAGAGGCAGGAGAAGTGCAGAAAGATATGAGACAGGTGCAGAAGCAGGCAGGAGAAGTAAAGTAAGAGGGAACAGGGATGCAGAAAGAGGCAAGAGAGGTGCAGAAAGAGGGAAGACGGTTGCAGAAAAAGTCACGAGAGGTGCAGAAAAAAGCAAGAGAGGTGTAAAACAAAGCAAGAGAAGTGCTGAAAGAAAGAACAGAGGTACACAAAGATGGAAGAGGGGTGAAGGAAGAGGCAAGAGAAGTACAGAAAGAGGCAAGAGAGTTGCACAAAGAGGGAAAAAGAGTGCAGAAAGAAGCAAGAGGGTAGAGAAAGTGGAAAGAGAAGTGTAGAAAAAAACAACTCAGATGCAGAAAGGTGGAATACAGGTGGAGAAAGAGGCAAGAGGGGTGCAGAAAGAAGCAAGAGAGGTACAGAAAGAAACAAAAAAGTGCAGAAGGAAAGAA
The DNA here is from genome assembly GCF_964261635.1 of Lissotriton helveticus. Taxonomy (NCBI): domain Eukaryota; kingdom Metazoa; phylum Chordata; class Amphibia; order Caudata; family Salamandridae; genus Lissotriton; species Lissotriton helveticus. Next base: position 1,138,341,953 of record NC_136069.1, read on the forward strand.
CAGAGGCGAAGAAAAGGGCTAGAGATGTGTAGAAAGAGGGAAGAGGGGTGCAGAAAGAGGCATGAGAGGTACAGAAATAAGCGAGAGAAGTGCTGAAAGAAGCAACAGAGGTGCAGAAAGACGGATGAGGGGTGGAGAAAGAGACAAGAGAAGTGCAGAAAGAAGCAACAGAGGTGCAGAAGGAGGCAAGAGACCTGCAGAAAGAGGCAAGGGAGTTGCAGAAACAGAAAAGATAGCTGTTGAAAGAGGAAATAGGTATATATAAAGAGGCAAGAGGGGTGTAGAAAGAAGCAAGGGGCGGGGACAGAAAGAGGCAAGAGAAGTTCAGAAAGAAGCATCCGAGGTAGATAAAGAGGCAAGAGAAGTGCATAAAGAGGCAAGAGAGATGCAGAGAGAGGGAAGAAGGGTGCAGAAAGAGGCAAGAGAAGTGCAGAAAAATAAAGAAAGGCGCAGAAAGAAGCAAAAGAAATGAACACAGAGGCAAGAGAGGCGCAGAAAGAAGCACAAATGGTTTGCATACCAATAGTAAAATTTAACACCCACATTTAGCAATAAGTAACAGATGACCATTCTAGTTTTGCAAAGGGCCTTCCACCACGCTGTAACACTTCTCACTGTATTTTTGGTAATGTTTGAGCCGTTTGAGTTTGTAACAAGGTTTTTTTGTCAAATCTGCAGATTATGTAGCAGATGATAGATTATTCGCCAAATGTGGAAAATGTATAACTGTGTGAAAGTCGGTGCAGCAAAACCGGTGCTTGATTCCAGTGCCCCTGCTCATACCTCTGACTACTTCCAGAAGTGCTCCTCAGTGGTTCCTTCTTTTTTTGTCTCATTGAGTTTATAGTTTAGCTTCTATGGAAACAAAGAAGTTTAAACCTGAGGTTACAACTCTACAACACATTCTACCATACCAAATAATAACTCTCCATAACACATAATTCCACTCAACATAATTCCTATATACTAATTACCACATACTTTCTATCCACATAATTTCACTGCACAGCATACCACATATTTCCTACTACACACAACGTACATCCACTCCACTCCAAAAAACATTAGTAAAAAGCTTTTACATTTACAACGCCAAAAGCTCTACCTCTCGCAAATGCAAAACCTATTACATCTCAAGTGCTTCTTTAACTAGTAGTCAATTTTGCAAAGTGGTGGACAAAGGGTGCTGGGCCTCCGACCAGCGCTCAGGAATTCCGCTACATAGGACCTACAAGACGTACCAGGAGGACTTCTTGGCCTCCAAAGTCCCTCAGGAGTAAAGTGGACTTCATTCCCCCAACCCGTAGGGTACCAGGAGGCATGTTTCAGATGACCTCTTAGCAATCCCACTGTTTGGGACTTACTGGAGGTAACAGGAGGGGTAGTTGGACCCTAAGGACATCTTTGGGGGCCAACAACCCTCCTATTACCTCCAATTAGTCCAACACAGCAGGATTGCTAAGTTCTCATAGCAGGCTATGCCCACTTTGCCCACCACTTTGAAAACGCGCCTCCTGGCATGTTCTTGGATGGGGATTAAAGTCCCCTTCACTGATGGGGGACCTTAGGGGCCAACTAGCCTACCTGATGTCTCCAGTAAGCCCAAGATAGTGGGATTGCTGAGAGGTGGACACAGGCCACACCTCCTTTCTCCACCACTCTGCAAACATGCCTCATCGCACGCTCTTGGTAGGGGGATGAAGTCCCCTTTCCTCCTGAGGGTCTGTGGGGGCCAACTAGCCCTCCTGTTATCTCTAGTAATAGTTAATCCCCCAACCCAAAACACGCCAGGAGGTGCGTTTGCAGAGTGGTGCAGGGAGGGGGTGGGACCTCCGGCGAGAGGGCCGCATCTCTTTTCTTTTTCTTGTCTTAGAAGGGTGGTTGAATCGCCCCCCTTCTCCTAGTATTTTTTGAGCCCTGGAGACCCCATTCCCGAGGGCCCAAGCTATTTAAAAAAAGAAATTAAACGCGAAGGGGGCTGCACGGCACCCTCCTGAGGCTGATTTTGGCCCCATAGACCCCATCCCCGGTAGCATGGTGAATTTTTTTAGTAAAACAATAAATAAACTACATTTAAAGGAGGGGGACTGCGCGCCTCTGAGGCCTTTTTCGGCCCCAGGGGGGCTATGTGGCCAGGGGGGCTATGTGGCCCCCCTTCCCTTAGCCACTTTTGGCCTCGGGACCCCATCCCCGGGGCATTGCACCACTGTCGGGGACTGCATTATTGGAGCCCCAATGCCCCCCCCACTCCCTGCCAGCTCCCCACCTCCTGTGTGAGCCGGCATTGCTTTTAGACAAGGGGAGATCTCATGCCCAAAAGCAATCAGCTTTGCTTGATGGAAGTGAGAACAGGTTTCCTGTTCTCACTTCCATGAAGCAAAGCAGTGTTTGCTATGACAGGGCAGGAGCAGTGCTCCCACCCTGTCATAGCAAACTGCAATATCCCAGGGTGGTCTCCCTTCCAACACATTATAACCCCGGGGAGGTGGTGGTCCCCAGGGGTGCACAAAAGACCCCTGTATTTGCATTAAGTGTGCCCTAGGGAGGTGGCGGTCACTGGAGCAGTGTGGGGGGGGAAGCTCCCCACATTTAATTTAAATTATTGGAGGTTGCAGTCCTGGGGCTTTGGGGAGACCCGCGAGGCCCCGGTCCAAAATAAATAAAAGGCCCGGGGGCGCGGTCCCCGGGGTTGCGTGAAGGGTATGAAAATTTGTTTAAAAGAAGCCCCAGGGAGGTGGCGGTCCCTGATCTGCAGGGGGGCCGCATGGACCCCGCACATTATTACCAAAGCCCCGAGGAGGTGGCAGTCCCTGGGGCCCAGGGGCTTAAAACAAACAAAGCGTTACAAACAAAGCTCAGGCCTGGGGGTCAGGGTGTTTCTACCCTGCCCCCTTTTCTTTTTGTTTATTGTTTTCTTACCTTTCTGCTTGTGACTCGGCTCAACCGAGTCAAAAGCTGGCTAGCAACACTTTCTGGTTTGAAGTGTTGGCAGCCAATTAGACTCAAGCTCGTGCTTGGGAGGGTTCGCGGATCCACCGAGGTCACCAGATAGCAATATTTTCTTATTTTTGAATTTCTCAGGAACTACTGTACGGATTTAAACCATTGACCATAAAGAATGCTTTCTGAACCAAGAGCGACCTTTTTGCGAAATGTGGTGTAATGCCATTGAGCAGTTCGGGCTATTGCTTGGTCTAAAGTTTCCTACAGAAATTAACATGAAGAAAACGTGTTTTGGGATCACCCTTTTTTCTCGGCTCCCCCTTAACGAATCACCCCAAAACTTCCAAGACAGGAGCTGACCCGAGCGCCTCCTTAGTTTTGAAAATTTCACGAAGATTTGTCAACTGGCGCCAAAGATATTGGCAAATAAAAAAACGCTTTTCCCTATGGAAACTAGGTCTTAACTATACCTACCTACTGGCGACCAAAGAAGGTATTCAGACAGAATATTGAGTTCAAAATATCGACAGATAAGAATATCGAATCAGTAATATAGTGACATGAAAATATCAGAATCAAGAATAACTATGTCAAGAATATTGAATTTTAGGTAAATAATATTGATTTTTAAAATATAAAAGTCATTGATATCATTTGCTAAAATATAGTTGTTTAAAATATTGTTTTTAAGTATTGTTATGTATTTTAGTATATATTTTAAATGTTTATTTATTTTTTTGTCATTTCCGTCTGTATTTATCCATATTTATTTTTGAGGCATTTTATCTGTATTTATCCACATTTATTTTTGGCGCAATCAAAAGGCAGCGCTACAGCTAGTATTTTTCCACATTAATATAGACAATGTACACCGTTTCCCTTTCATTTCTGTTTAATATGGGTGATGTGTGAGAAGCTACAGACATTTCTTTTAGATCAAAACAGACCTCAACTATGAAAAATGGGCAGGTGTCACAGTGATTATTTGTTGTAACATAAATAAGCTGCTGCCTTTGTGCACTCTGGTGAGCACTGCCGCTGCTTCCTTTGAAGCCTGTTTGTGCTTGAGCCTTAGGCTTGGTTCATGGAATCAGAAAGCTGACTTCCTGGCTCAAGGCTTCCACTGGGGTGTGCTTGAAACCAGGGTGCTAGCAGTGATGAGAACACTGTATAGGGTGGCCCCGGCCTGGCCTGCACGAGTATTATCGACATAACAAGCAAAATAAAAAGGAGTCAGAGAGTAAATACATTCAATTTCTTTGAGCAGCAGCCGAAAAGGGTAACTTTGAGGCGCCTCGCCCCCCTAGGCCAACTACTGCCCCAGTTAATGTATCACAAGAGGAGGGAATCCACCTAACTCCAGGGCTTTAAGCGAGCTGAGTCCCGCCGGTGCTCAGCATCAGCAGTTCTAAAAAACAGGGGTGTGGAATTCCGATCCGCACAATTATAACTAATTTGGTGTTTCTGCCCCTGGATTTACTGGGTGCAGGAACACTGGACTTGGTTTTACCAGCCAGTATAATCCCAGAGGGAAAATGCTTCAGTGACCCCCTCCCGACCCTCGGTCAAGGCACGGGAGGGTATGTGATACCAGGCGAAATCTTTCCCTTCGCTCCTCTGCCCTCCATGACCCCCTTCCTCCAGCTGCTGACCCGCATCAGACCCCTGCAGACATTTACCACCAGCTAAAAGGAAGTGGCAAATGTCTGCATTAAAACCTCCAGAATAGGGAAGATGGTATACACTGCATCTAGTGATTCCTGGTTCACATAGTTATTCCCCATTCAAGAGAATTAACTGGGAATTCAAGAAAATTTACATTGAGAATCTGGATAGTTTCAAAAATTCAGTTTGTCCGGAATCGTCGCATACAATTCTTCACGGGTGGAAATAAGGCCCTAAGTCTTGCAAAACAACCACCAGCCTCAAACTCAGTGTGCTAATGATTTACCCTATAAAAGTCGCATTTGTTGCAATTATCAAGCCTTATGCCTTAAGGCAGAGGTCTTCAAACTGGGGGGCCTCGAGTGATCCCAGGGGGGGTGCCAGGCTCTGGCCAAAAGAAACATTATGCTTTGTTTTCAGCCTAAACAAATTAGCTGCAGTAAGCACGTCGGTAATGGGCCATCATTCACATCCTTTGTCATTTAAATCCTGGCTGGGAGAAGGTGTCAAAAGGGAAGGGACTTCAAATTTTCTCCAAGACCCAGACTGCCTTTTTGAATAACCACACTGGATCCTTTGCACATTAGTAAGGCCTGCCTCACCGGAATAGTATGTTTGGAAATCATGTATTTGTTTGCATTTCTAAAACAGTGACAGAACTTAGCTGCAATGTTTAAATAAGTCTAGACATATTTAAACATTGCCAGTTAAATAAAGTAATTGTGAAATATTTTGAGGGGGGGGCCGGCGAATTGTTTTCTTACACTGGGGGGGGGGGGGGGGCGCGGAATAAAAAAGTTTGAAGACCACTGCCTTAAGGTGTCAGTTAATGGGTTTTTTAAGCTTCTCAGATGTGGAGGCGTTTTGGTTTTATCTTTGCAAGTATGTAAAGGGCATTATAAACGGATCATTGTATATTTGATTCTAAAGAGCAAATCATTTGTATTTGTATTTATTTTTTTTGTAAAGCGCTAACATTCATCCTAAAAGGACATCACGGCGCTAAAGAAGAATTACAAGTGATTTAACGGCAACACTTTAGAAATTATTGATCTGGGCTGGGGAAAAGGAATGTTTTTAGTTGTTTCCTAAAAGAAAGGAAGCAGTCAGTTGTTCTGAGTTTGTGGGGTAACTCGTTCCATTTTGTTGCGGCAATGTGAGAGAAAGCCCTCTCTCCCATCCTGACAGTCCGAGCTCGGGTGATGGATGCTCTTCCGGACGTCATAGATCGTAGGTTTCTAGAGGGTTTATGAAATCTGATCATATCATGTAGGATGATGGGGCCTGTATCGTGGAGTACTTTGTGTGAAATACACAACAGTTTAAAAATGGCTCGTTGTCGCATTGGGAGCCAGTGGAGCTCACGCATACATTTTTTGGCTGAGTCATATTTTCTTTTATTACAGATGGCTTTGGCAGCGGCATTCTGAACCAACTGCAATTTGGAAAATAGGTAATCTGCCATTCCCACAAACAGTGAATTACCATAGTCCAACCTACTCAGCAATAGTGATTGGACTAGTGTTCTCCTGCAATCTGTCGGAACCCAGGGAAATAATCGTCTGAGCATCTTCAAAAGGCCAAAGCCTCTGCCGCAAACTATGGAGACATGGGATTTCATGGATAAGTCCTTATCCAGTGTTATTCCTAAGTTTTTAGCTTTTGTAGTCGGGTTATCGTGTATAACTACTAGCTACTTTAACATGTAGAGCTGAGAAAATAATTTGAGGACTGGCTTGTAGCAAAGCTGTGCTTACTATTTTAGAACTCTGGACACATCATCAGGCTAGTAAAATATCTCAGTGATTTCAGCTATTGCTCTTGACAACTGTGTCTGGTCGGCAGATCGTAGAGTTGAATTATGGCAAGGTTGACTCATCCTCTCATCCTTCCGATGTCGAAAAATGGGCACGCATTCTGACTAAATAATAATCATTCTATCATTATAATTGCCTCTTAATTATTAACCTATATGTCCTTTAAACAATAAATGTTCGATGAATATTTTACATAAAGCGCTTCGGATAAAAGTGCTGTATAAATGTACAATATATAAATTATTATCTTGGAACACTACATATTGAAATAGATAAAGACTAAACAGCTATTAAATCAATAGACGAATACTATATACCACAACAGGTCAAACTGAATGACTCTGCCAATGCTTGTAGTCACTGGAGGTACCAGAGTCTGCCTCTCATTTGTACAGAATGTGCAATCTGTTTTGCGCAGTTAATAACTTCCAAAGAAGGCTCCATATCTTGTCCCCTCTCACCCTTTTAGAAATGCATTATTCCTGACAGCAATACAAGTAACACAACCTGCAGGTATTGCTGCAATTCAAACACCAACCCTAATATCAATCTGAGTTATAGTTTCAGTGAAATCGGATTAAAAATAAATGTTTTTCTTCTTGCACAGGGTTTACCCTCTGTAGAATCTGCCGCTGCAGTATTTGCTATTGACTTCTGGAGAATGGTGCCCGCATCAGCACTGGTACTTGAACACCTGCAGTGGTGGCATTTACAGATGCAGTGAACTCGCCTCCATCAGGTAGCCTTGCTCACAGTCGCAGCCACAGCTCTCACAGCGCACAATCACTGGGCCGATCTGCGCAGGATTAGAGCATGTTCCGCCTCGGGGGTGGAGGAAGGGGGGGAGGTTTGGGGGTGGAGGGCTGAGAAAACATTTCAGGGGGTGGGGGAGCTGACTCTCCCAGCAATAGTGAAATTGGAGATACAGGGGCTCTAAAAGAGGTGACAAAACAACTAAGCCTCATTAACAAGTTAAAGGTCTTTTAAGACCTGTGAAGTACTCGGGTGCGGTGGCTGTGTGTGCAAGCTGTCTCAGTCCAGGCTGCCACACACGAGGGGGGGGGAGCCTGCCTGCAGCTGAGGGACGTGGCAAGTCACCTGGCTGGAGCACGGCAGCACGCACATTTTACTAGTATTTTACCGCTTATAAATATAAATACAGACAAAGGAAAAATAGTTTTCCGTCTGTATTTATATGTAAATATCCGTTTAAACGGAAAACCGGGAGCCCTAAGTATTATTTATGTTTCCTATTATATTAGTTGCATTTTTAGTAGTTTTGAAATGTAATTGATATACATTTTGTGTTTTTTAGTTCTGTAGCAGGTTGTGGGTTTATAGGGGTATAGGGTGGGGAGTAATTTAATTACAATAAATTAATGAATATTTTTTATTATTCATTATTTATTTAATTGATTTTTTAATTAGGTTAATTGTGATATAAATGTTTGTATGTCAATGTTTTGCCAAGGTTTTGGGTGTATAGGGGTAAAGGGTGAGAAATAATTAATTAATAACTTGTTGCTAATTATTATTAATGAATTGATAATTAATTATGTTAATTGTTTAATAAATTTTTTTAGGTGCAGGTTGTGGGGTTTATAGGGGTAAAGGGTGAGGAGTAATCTTAATTATTTAATAGTTGTTGAATATTGTTAATTATTTAACTGTAAATTAATTATTTTATTTGTCTTATTGTTTTTGTTTAATTTGAGGTGGGATTGTGGCCTTTATAGGGGTAAAGGGCAGAAAGTTAATGAACTGTAATTAATTTATATTTATTTTTTAATAAATAATACTAGTTTAATCGATAAATATGTTAATTGTGCAGTCATTTTGATATATAAGATTTGGATTTTGTAGGGGAATAGGTTGGGAAGTAAATTATTTTTTAGTAAATAATATTTTTTTAAGTAATATTAATTATTAATTTGATAATTTATTATATTAATTGTATAAATAATTGTATGGTAAATTTCATGTGTGTTATGTGTCTTGTGAGTGTATACTGTGGAAAAAACATTAATTAAAATGAATTAATAATTAATATTTAATTAGTGACAATTAACCTATACTTTTTAAATAAAAATGTTTATTTGCTTGAAAAGTATTTTTGTATTTTATTTATAATAATATTTGTAGGTATTTGCAATATATATTAAACATTGTAATATGTCTCTATTTTTTATTTTTAATAAATATATTTGTATTTTTATTCAACATATTTATATTTTAATTTATTTTTAAAATAATAATTTCACTTTGTTCCAGATATTTTATTTGTTTTTAATGTTGCACAAACTGGAGCGGGTACAGTAAACTTGACCCCTCTGCAATCCAGTGCAATTCCCTACTGTTGCACTTTCTGGATTGGGAATAGTAAAATTTACCTCTCCGCAATCCAACACTTTCCCTACTGTTGCACTGACAGGAGTGGAAATAGTACATTTTATCCCTCTACAATCAAGCACTGTTCCTACTGTTGCACAGACTGGAGTGGGAATATAAAATGTACCTCTCCACAATCCAACATTTTCCCTACTGTTACACTGACTGGAGAGGGAATAGCAAAATGTACCCCTCCGCAATCCAACTCTTTTCCTACTCTTGCAATGACTGCAGTGGAAATAGCAAATTTTGCCCCTCCGCAATCCAACAATTTCCCTACTGTTGCACTGACTGGAGTGTAAATAGTAAATTGTACCCTTCCACAATGCACCACTTTCCCTACTGCCGCACTAACTGGGGTGAATGTATGACGTTGTTCTGCATTCTGTTCATCAATTGTTCTTTTTGTATTTGTCGTGGGTCCTGTGCTCTCCATCCCACTGGAGTCAAGCTATCCTGGCTGATGAGGGCTAAAACCCGACACCGGTCCTAGGATGCTTGTTTCCAGTCCAAGGAGGACCTGGCCTGTCAGTTTGGGATGGACTGTTCCCATTGGGCGCAGGGTCAAGACTGATTTGCATATGGCTGGGTCCAAACTGGAATGGTATGGTGACCAAAATAACGATGGATTTTGGCCCAGATCTCTGCACTGGGGGGAATGTATGACATTGTTTTTCATTCTGTCTATCAATTGTTCTTTTTGCATGTGTCACCCGAGTGGGATGGATATGCCCAGACGCGGTTCCCATGCTCTCCATGCCACTGGAGTCAAGCTATCCTGGCTGATAAGGGCTGGAAGCCCAAAACCGGTCCTAGGATGCTTGTTTCCAATCCAGGGAGGACCTGGCCTGGCAGCTCAGGCTGGACTGTTCCCATCGGGCACAGGGTAAAGACTGATTTGCATATGGCTGGGTCCAAACTGAAATTGCATGGTGAGCAAAAAAAACTATGGATTTAGGTCCAGAACCATGTACTGGGGTGAATGTATGACATTGTTCTGAATTCTGTCCATCAATTGTTCTTTTTGCATTTGTCACCCAGAGTGGGGACGGGTATACCCAGACATTGAACCTGTGCTCTCCATGCCGTTGGAGTCAAGCTATCCTGGCTGATGAGGGCTGAAAGTCCAAAACTGGTCCTACGATGCTTGTTTTCAGTCCAGGAAGGACCTGGTCTGGCAGTTGGGGCTGGACTGTTCCAATTGGGTGCAGGGTCAAGACTGATTTGCATATGACTGGTCCAAACTGTATGGCATGGTGAGCAAATAAACAATGGATTTAGGCCCAGATCTCTGTACTGGGGTGAATGTATGACATTGTTCTGCATTCTGTCCATCAATTGTTTTTTTTGCATTTGTCACCCCGAGTGGGACAGGTGTGCCCAGACATGGGTCCCGAGCTCTTCATGCCACTGGAGTCAAGCTATCCTGGCTGATGAGGGCTCGAAGCCCGAAACTGGTCCTAGGATGCTTGTTTCCAGTCCAGGGGGGACCTGGCCTGGCAGTTAGGGCTGGACTGTTCCCATTGGGGACAGGGTCAAGACTTATTTGCATATGGCTGGGTCCAAACTGGAATGGCATGGTGAGCAAAACAATGAGTGATTTAGGCCCAGATCTCTGTACTGGGGTGAATGTATGACATTGTTCTGCATTCTGTCCATCAATTATTCTTTTCTAAACTAACTGGAGTGGGATTTTAATTTTAGTTATACATTTTATTGTTGTGTTAAGTTTAGTGGGAATGGTACATTGTATTTTACAATGTTATATTTTATATAATTTCATATTTATTATAATTTGCAATCATTTATTTTATGTTGTATTTTATATCGCTATGTGTTTGATTTAATATAATATTATTTATAATTTACAATATTTTAATTTGTAACCTATTTGTAATAAAATTGTAAAATATGTGTGTTGTTTAATTTTTATTTTGAATTAAATTGATCCCTTTTTTAATATTTCATGTTTTTGGTATATTTAAATATGTTTACGTATATTTTTGATAATAGTATAATATTTACGATTTTTCAAACGTTTTAATTAATTAAAATATTAGTTTATTTATATATATTACCTACTGGCGGTCACTAGTAGGTAGGGCACACATATATTAGATTCAGGGGTCCATTGCAGACCTCCGGGGACCACCTCCTCGATGGGGCTTTGCATTTAAAGGGAGAGGGGGCCCCGGGGACCACCAGGTCCCGAGACCGGCTCTAGCAATGTCTGTAGTACCCACTCCCAGGACATTGCAGTTTGCAATGACAGGGCAGGAGCACGGCTCCGCCCTGTCTTTGCAATCTAAGATTTGCTTTATGGAAAGCAAGAGCAGAAAACCTGCTCTCGCTTCCATTAAGCGAAGCAGATTGCTTTCAAACAAGGGGAGCTGCATGTTAGCAATGCCGGCTCCCGCAGGAGGCGGGGACCTTGCTGGGACCGCGGGGGCATTGTGGCTGTCCCCGTGGCCCCTGAAATGAGTGCTGGTCCCAGGTGATGGGGTCTACTGGTCAGTAGTGGGCCTGGGAATGGGGTCAACGTGCCCCCCCCTTCCGTTTTGATTTAAATAGTAAGGATACTGCCGGGCAGGCCCGAGGGGTGGGATCCCCCGACCAAAATTGGCCTCAGAAGAGGGGCCACGTGGGCCGCTCTAAAATGATAATAATAAAGGCTGGGCATTCCCCGGGGAATAGGATATTCGGGGCCTAAAGACGCCACACGGCCCCCCCTTCTTTAAAAAAAGGTTTTGCTGGGCAAGCCCCTCTCCCTTTTCAATTTTTTTTAATATGGCTATGGTCTCGAGGAATGGGGACCACAGGCCCAGAAAGGGTTAATGGGAGGGGGGCCACAAAGCCCCCTTCCTAAAATAACAAAAAACAAAAGAAACCTGGCAACTCCCCAGAGGCCCCACCCCCTCCATGCACACCTATGCAAAGAGCCTCCTGGTGCATGTTGGATTGGGGGTTAAGTCCCCTTAAAGCCTGAGGGTTCTTGGAGCTAACTAGCCCACCAGGTACCTCCAGTAAGCCCCACACGGTGGGATTGCTGAGAGGTGGTCCAAGGCCACACCCCTTTTACACCACTCTGCAAACGTGCCTCTTGGCGCCCTGCTGGTGATGAGGTCCTCTTGTGTCCTGAGGATCTCAGGACAAAAGTGGACTTCATCCCCTGAACAGCAGTACACCAAGAGGCATGTTTGCAAAGTGGTGTAAAAGGTGGCATGGCCTAAGACCACTCTTAGCAATCCAGCTGTGTGGAGCTTACTAGAGATAACAGGAGGGCTAGTTGACCCCCAGGGACCCTCAGGAGGCAAGGGGACGTTATTCCCCAACCACAAGCGTACCAGGAGGTGCATTTGCAGAGTGGTGGAGAAAGGGGGTGTGGCCTGTGTCCACCTCTCAGCAATCCCACTATCTGGGGCTTACATGAGGTATCAGGTAGGCTAGTTGGCTCCTAAGGACCCCAGCAGTGAAGGAGACTTTAATCCCTTTCCCAGAGCACGCCAGAGAGTGTGTTTGCAGACTGTTGGGCAAATGGGGTGTGGCCTGCTATGAGTACTTACCAATGCTGCTGTGTGGGACTTACTGGAGGTAATTGGAGTGGTAGGTGGCCAACTTCCCCTCCTTACACCTCCAATAAGCCCCACACAGTGGTATTGCTAAGAGGTCTTTGTAGGACATGCCCCCTTTCTCTATCACTCTGTAAACACACCTCCTGGCACACGACGGATTGGGGGATAAAGTCTGCTTTACTTCTGAGGGACTTTGGGGGACAATAAGCCCTCCTGGTATCTCCTGTAAGTCCAATGCAGCAGAATTCCTAAGCGCTGGTTGGAGGCCCAGCTCCCTTTCTCCGCCACTCTGCAAACATACCTACCAGTTAAAGAAGCATTTGTAATATAATAGGTCTTGCATTTGCTAGAGTTAGAGCTATTGGCACTCTATATGTTAAAGTGTTTTACAAATGTTTTTTGGAGTGGAGTGGATGTACATTGTGGGTAGTGGAATTATGTGGAATGTTTTGTAGTGAAACTATGTGGATAGGAAGTATGTGGTATTTAGTATATAGGAAATATGTAGAGTGGGATTATGTGTTATGGAGAGTAATTATGTGGTATGATAGTCTGTGATGTGGAGTGGTAACCTCAGGTTTAGTCTTCCTTGTTTCCATAGAAGCTAAACTATGAACTCAATGGTGAAAAAAAGAAGGAAACACTGAGGAGCACTTATGGACCTAGTCAGAGGTATGAGCAGGGCCACTGAAATTATGCGACTGTTTTGCTGCGCCGACTTTCGCACAATTATACATTTTACTACTACTAAATGCCTTTTGTGAATACCAAAAGTCATAAAGTTAGGATTTTGTCTCAGATTACTTTAGTGAATCAGGCCCCTTCTTTCTAGCTCAAACTGCTCAAACTTTACAAAAAATGCAGCGACAAGTGTTACAGCGTGGTGGAAGGTCCTTTGCAATCCTAGCATGGTCACCTGTTACTTATTGCTAAATGTGGGTGTTAAATTGGTTCTAATGGTGTGCAAGCCACTCTTGCTTCTTTCTGTGCCTCTCTTGCCTCTTTCTGCATTTCTGTTGCTTCATTCTGCACCTTTCTTTCTTTTGCTGTACTTTTCTTGCCTCTTTCTGCGAATCTCTTCTACTTTGTGCACCCCTCTTGCCTCTTTCTGCACCTCTCTTGCCTCTTTCTGTACCCCTTCCTTCTTTTTGACCCTTCCTGCCTCTTTCTCAACCTCTGTTCCTTGTTTCTGCACTCCTTTGTTTCTTTCTGCACCACTCTTAGTTCTTTCTTCACCCCTCTTGCCTCTTTGTCCACCTCTGTTCGCACTTTCTACATCTCTGTTGCTTCTTTCTGCACTTTTCTTGTCTCTTGTCTCTTTCTCTACCCCTTCCCTCTTTCTGCACCTCTCTTGCTTCTTTCTGTACTTCTTGTTTCTTTCTGCAGCTCTCTTGCTTCTTTCTGCACCCCCTTGCTTCTTTCTCCACCCATCCAGATTCTTCCTGTACCCCTGTTACCTCTTTCTGCACCTCTGTCCTTTATTTCTGAAACTTTGATGCTCCTTTCCGCACTCCTCTTATTTCTTTCTGCACTCCTTGTGAATCTTCAAAAACCCTCTTTCTTCTTTTTGCATCCCTCTTCCCTCTTTTTGCACCAATCTTGCCTCTTTCTGCACCTCTGTTCCTTCTTTCTACACTTCTTTTGTTTCTTTCTGCAATTGTTTTGCTTCTTTCTGCATGCCTCTTGCTTCTTTATGGTCCCTTAATGCCTCTTTCACACCTCTCATCCCTCTTTCTGCTCCCCTCTTGCCTTTTTCTGCACCTCTGTTCCTTCTTTCTATACTTCTTTGGTTTCTTTCTGGACCTTTCTTGCATCTTTCTGCACTCCTCTTGCCACTTTCTCCACCCATGTTTTCTTTTTGCATCTATGTTGCTTCTTTCTGCACTTCTCTTGCCTCTTTCTCCATCCCCCATCTCTCTGTCTGCACCTCTGTTGCTTCTTTCTGCAACCCTTGTGCGTCTTCTGCACCCCTCTCCTTTTTCTGCACCCCTCTTGCCTCTTTCTGCACCTCTGTTCCTTATTTTCTGCACTTCTTTTGTTTCTTTTTGCACCTCTCTTTTTTCTGAATACCTCTTGCCTCTTTCTCCACCCACTTCCCCCTTTCTGCATCTCTATTGCTTTGTTATGCATTTCTCTTGCTTCTTTCTGCATCTCTCTTGCATCGTTCTGTACCCCTCATGCCTCTTTCTACACCCATCTCCATCTTTCTGCAGTCATCTTGCCTCTTTCTCCACCTCTGTTGCTTATTTCTGCAATTCTTGTGTTTCTTTCTGTACCCCTCTTGCCTCTTTCTGTACCTTTGTTCTTTCTTTCTGTACTTCCTTTGTTTCTTTCTGCACCTTTCCCCACCTTCTGTACCCCTTTTGCCTGTTCCTGCACCCCTCTTGCCTCTTTCTGCACCTCTGTTCCTTCTTTTGGTTCTTCTTTTGTTTCTTTCTGCAGCTCTCATGCTTCTTTCTGTACCGCTTGCCTTTTTCTCTATCCCTCTTTCCTTTTTCTGCACCCCTGTTGTCCATTTCTGCGCCTCTGTTCCTTCTTTCTGCACTTCTTTTGTTTATTTCTGCACTTCTCTTGCATCTTTCTGTACCCCTCATGCCTCTTTCTGAACCCCACTTTCCAAGTCAAGTCAAGTCAAATGATCTTTATTCGGATTATCAATACATCCATAAAAGTACATACAAGATAGAAATGCATTTAAAACAATTTAAAAACATGTATATAGATAAAAAACAAATTTATCAAGTTGGGTTTAAGTAGCATATGTCATAAAGTGCGAAGTGCATGTTATACAGTACAAAATGCATACTAGAGGGAGAAACAATGGTCTATTAACAAACTTAGACACAAAATTCAGATTATGTACTCCCGAGATAATCATTTATATCAGAATAGATATACAACTAAATCAGTAAGCAATTCACAAAAATAATTAAGTGCAAAAAGTGCAACAGATACCATAATACTGATATCAATTATCCAAACTCCATGCATGCCCTCGATTTCACACATCTTTTTATAAAGCAGCTCACAATATATATAACTTCGTCAGTATGCAGCACTTGGAGGAATTTTAATGCGAGATTAAAGTCTCTAAGGTTATATTTACAAAGGATCGGCCTTAAATATTTACAGGTATACAATTTGTAATAGCCACAGAAGAAGAAATAGTGCAATAAACTTTGTTTTCCGCCCTGAGAGCAGGGACAATCCAATTCTTCTAGTTTTTTATTATAGCCAAGGGGGAAGCTAAGCAAATTAACTATGCTTCCATCCCGAAACCTGAACAAAAGGCTCCGATTCCACTTTCCTATAGGTATTGACAAGTATCTATAAAAATTATTCAAATTATCACAACTAGAGTCAATAATAAGCTGATATCTAATAACAGCAGGTTTAATAGACTCAGATCTCAGTCGATCCTCTTTATATGGGTCAAGTAAAGCCCGTTTAATGCTATTCTTATGAGCGGGTACAATAGAATTCGGGGAACTAAACAAAGAACCTTGACCCACGCTCTGCAGGCTATTCTTGACTGCATTTAACCAAGGTATGTGGTGGAAACTATCGCTTAACAAACAGTCAGATATTATACTGCGCGTTAAGGACGCTGCTGGATTTAACCATACTTTGATCCAAAAAAGAGCAGGCCTAGACCTAATAAAATCAACAATATAAGACAGTCTCAGTTCGTTGTGACAAATAAGTGTAGAGGCGCACAGGACTCCCCCCAGCACCCTCCTACAAAATCTATTTTCCTCCGACTGGAGACCCGTGCTTTTGCAGTAACCCCACACTTCTGCTCCATATGTCCCAGTTGGCCGACATTGAGTACGGTATATGTTAAGTAGGGGTGTAACAACATCGGCCAGTTTCGGTTTTCGGAGGGATAAAATTAAGTTGATTGACTTGCCAATTTTATTTCTCGCATATGCAGCATGTGGCTGCCATGAGCCTGAGTTGGAAAATAACAACCCTAAATAGGGGAAAGTGCTAGTGCATTTTAAAATATTGTCTCCAGATTTAATTGATGTAATATTGTACTTTTTTGGTCCGCAGTTCATGATAAAAGATTTTTTAAAATTGGTATTTAAACCAAGATCGGACATAAACGCAACAAACCCAGAAATTAAGATGCGTAGAGCATTCGGGGTACGCCCCATTAGTACTGCGTCATCCGCATAAAGTAAGGTAGTAATGGGGGAACCATTTATAATTGGAACGTCCTTAGTGATCTTACTCAAAGTGCTACTCAACCCATTGATATATAAAATGAAAAGCAGGGGGGCGAGTACGCAGCCCTGTCTAACTCCTCTGCTAATAAAAACATCATTGGACAGATCGCCATCATTATTGATCCGTACTCTCGCTTTTAAGTCCCTATGTAACTCAGAAAGAAAATACACCAGTGAGTCATCCAAACCATATTCAAGCAAAAGTGACCACAACCTAGAACGATTAACAAAATCAAATGCGGAACTCAGATCCATGAAACCTAAATAAAGAGGGGATTTTTTAACGATGATGTATTTAGCCATAATCAGATTTAAATGTAGACACTGTTCGACTGTGCCTACTTGGCTTCTAAATCCCAATTGACTGCAATGAAGAACGTTGTTTTCTTCAGCCCAATTCCTTATCCTTTTGAAGATTACCCTACCGAGGACCTTTAACGTGTTATCGATCAGTGAGACCGGGCGGTAGCAGGCGGGGTCCGACCTGTCACCTTTTTTAAATATTGGTACGATTACACTGTTCGACCAGGATTCGGGAATTGTGCTTTCACACAGGTTATTAAATAAGTTGCATAGAAGAGGGGCCCAAAAATTAATTTCTGATTTAATCTGGTCAATAGAAAGACCGTCGGGGCCGGGTGCTTTATTACTTGCACTATCAATTATCGCGTCCTCAACCTCCATTAATGAAAAGGTCAGAGGTTCGGCGCTATTAAGTAGGGGGGCAATTACTAGAGAGGTGGCTGATATTGCGTAAATTTGAGAGAAATGCTCAGCCCACGCCTCACCAGTTATGTTGCAGTTAATTGGGTTAATGCTAGAGCCAAAAGATCTTAATGACTTCACTTCTCTCCAAAAGCCTGCTGTGTCCTTTAGCGTGGCAGTACGTGTAAGAGATTCCCAGTGATTAATCACCAGAGCCTCAGATCTTGTGTATAGGGCAATTTTATATTTTGATCTTAAATCTCTCACCAATGGCACATCCCTAGGGTTAGTTTTTAATGCAGCCCTCAGGTCCCTATTGGCCTTGGAGCATGAAGAATCAAACCAGCGGGGACCATGAACTATATTCTGCCTTGCAGGTTTAGAGGATTCTATTTAAATGGCCCCACATAAGTTGCCAAAAGCTTCAACCACAACACTACTGGGACTCGTGTGTGACAAACAAGTCTCTACTACCTCAGGATATTTTCTAATTACTCTAGCTAAAATATCTTTGTTGTCTACCCCTTTCCACACTAGTCTTAATCTATCGGTAGATAGTGCCAGATTTTTTGGCCCACACTCTAACTTTGCTGCAACCTTCATGGTCTGTGGATTATGTAAATGTATTCTAAGCGGATAGTGGTCGCTATAGGCGGAACAGATGACTTCTGCTTTTAAAATTATGTCGCTTAATGATGGGCATGTAAATATATAGTCTATCGTGGATGGACAACCATGACCCACAAAAGTAGGTGTTGTTATGTAATTTGCACTTGAACCCACAACTTCCATTACATTCAATAGGTCACGAGAGGCTAAATGATTTTTCAACTCTTCACCGTTTTTACATGGTGGGCTGCTACGATATATATGGGCATTAAAATCCCCTCCAATGCAAATACCATCAAAGGGCCCATACTTATGCCCTTCAATAATGTCGTCAATGAAAGTAAACAAGGAAATAAAATTATCATTAGGATGAGTTACAAAATTATTATTATAAAAATTAACAATGCACAGTTTCAATCTATTAAAATATTTAATAGCCATAAAACAGTTACCTAAAGTAGGAATCAATTTGGTTTGCACCCCTGATTTTATTTTGGACCAGATGGATAGGCCCCCACTAGGCCTACCCATGTGAGAGGGGGAGGCTTTTGAATTATAGCAGCAAAAACCCTCCATAGAAGGTGACGCGGTGCACCAAGTTTCTTGTAACATCAATATATCACAGTTATTGTCAACCCAATTTAGCCATTCTTTGATTTTCAATTTCGATTTTAGTCCTGCTATATTCCAGCTGACAAGAGATATTACGGAATCCAGGGTCATTTGTTTAGAAATCGAAATTTTTTGACTCATAACAGGTCGAAGTGAATGTTGAGAGACAACCTGAGATTCGGAAATTAGTGACGAAGATGGTACAACAGAGTTAGGCAAAGATGGTCAGTCTTGCAGATCTAAGTCCGACAAAGGAGCAAATCTATTGAACATCTTAAGAGGAAATGTGGCCGGTTGAAATTGCATAGGCGGTGGCTGAAAATACATAGGTAATGGGTGAAAGGGCATTGGTTGTGGTTGAAATTGCATAGGGGGAGGCCGGGGGTGTCTTGCCATTTGTCTGTAGAAATAACTCAAAGGTAACATGGTGGCAACAGTAGAAATGGCAGAGCAATTGCTGTTTCTATTAAGGAGGTTTCTCACAGTCCCTGGGTTATGAAAGTTAAGAACTATGCAGTCGCCTTCTTTATCTTTGGTTAAAGGGCTGACCCAAGACACCCTACGGACCGATAAAATCTCTCTTGAGATATCATAACCAACGCCTTTATGTTTAGTCAGCCAGTCTATACATTTGTTTCTCAATTGCACCCATGATTCCCCCTGGCCCTCCCTCAGCTGTGGTACACCTGCAAGAACCAAAACAAAGGGGCAAGCATCTGGAGGCAGGTGTAATGCAGGCCCCTGATGTTTAAAGGATTTGTTTGGCCCTTGTTTACCAGTACCCTCAGTATTATTCACAACAGTTGATCTTGGCGCTGTTGTTGGTTGGGTAAAACCATTCTTGTAGTTCAAAGCAGTATTGGTATAGTTGGCAACAAGGGGGGTTGTAGTTTTTCTTGGGGCGGGTGTAGGGGTAGGCCTAGTAGTTGAATCAGGGTTTATCAAATGTGGCCCTCCATCAATAGATCTTATTGGAATTGTAGATGAAGCAGTGGGCGGCGGTAAAGTTCCGGGGATACTCACAATCCCGCTCAGGAGAGTAGTAGTTTCCTGTTTCTTTACTGACAAGGTATTATTTACAGATTCCAATTCTTTTAAAAGACGATCAGCCCTGATTTGGTCCAGAATGACAGACCCCTTCTTTTTTGTTTCTCCGTTTTTGACCAAATTGTCTAATCTATCAAGTCTTTTAAAAACATTATTAAACTGACTGATCGTTTGCTTTTCTATCCGGTTAAAAATAGTATCCACTATAGTTTCTATAAGGTTCACATTCTGTCTTGAAAGATTATAGTTGTCTCCCATTAGTGTTGTTTGGGTCCAGACAGTGTTAAAGTTCTCACTCAAGTGAATAATAGATGCGGCAGAGTTACTGCCCATATCTGCTTGATCTTTATCCTCCGTAGGAACAGTTTGCGCCCCTGTAGATTTATGTTTATTCCACAAACTTTGAGGTGTGGGCTGATTCTTAAGGATTGACGGTTGTTTCCTTTTATTAGTACTTTGCTTGGTAGTGCCTCTATCACGTTTTTCTCCTCCCTGTTTATTGCTACTAGATTCCAAACTATCCAGGGTATGAACCTCATCCGGAGAAGCTATTATGATAGTAGGAACATTTTCATTTAGCAAGGCTGCAGGGGGTGGAGATATAAGTGCCGGCTTTAAGGCGACAGCTGTCGGTGATGTGGAGGCAGAATCCAGTGCTATAAAAGTGACAGTGTTTTCGTCATCCAGGACAGTGGGCACATTAACAGGAGGATGTGATGGCTTAACAACAATAACTGCAGGGGTTATGTGCATATTCCCATTAGTGCTACTTGTACTGTTTGTTGTTATACTCGATGTATAGTTGGTGGAAAATGGACCCATGGAGAACCTCCTCTCAGTCTCCACAATCTCATTAAAGGCTGTATCTATCAGTGTCTCGAAAGATGTAATGAGGGAGACGGAGGTATCAACACCCTGGGTAGAAACATCAACATTATTGACGGTAGGCGTATGATCGCCCATTTTGTTATCCAAGTACAGTGCTCACCTTAAGGGGGGAAATCTTAGGGACGTGGCCCGTCCCGTCCCTGGTCGTCCCCGGACGGCCACAGACGGCCCACCCTTTGCCCGGGCTCAGCCCGGCGACGCCCGCGCGTGTCCCGCGACGCGGAGGGAGCGTCCTGTTTTAATAGCGCCTCCGGGCACGCAGCGGCAGGAAGTGGCTGGAAGTGACCGCTAAGCCCTCTGGGAGCTGTAGTCTCCAGCCGCCGCCTGCCGCGATGGAGTGGAGCGGCAGCGGCGAGACCACAGCGTCAGGGCCCCAGAAGCGGTGAAGTCCAGCAACAGTGACAGCAGTGTCAGGTAAGGGCTCCCAGTCCGTTAGGCTGCAGGCAAAGAATGACCCCCGCTCCACCGAGGGAGCGTCCTGTTTTAATAGCGCCTCCGGGCGCGCAGCAGCAGGAAGTGGCCGGAAGTGACCGCTGAGCCCTCTGGGAGCTGTAGTCTCCAGCCGCCGCCTGCCGCGATGGAGTGGAGCGGCAGCGGCGAGACCACAGCGTCAGGGCCCCAGAAGCGGTGAAGTCCAGCAACAGTGACAGCAGTGTCAGGTAAGGGCTCCCAGTCCGTTAGGCTGCAGGCAAAGAATGACCCCCGCTCCACCGAGGGAGCGTCCTGTTTTAATAGCGCCTCCGGGCGCGCAGCGGCAGGAAGTGGCCGGAAGTGACCGCTAAGCCCTCTGGGAGCTGTAGTCTCCAGCCGCCGCCTGCCGCGATGGAGTGGAGCGGCAGCGGCGAGACCACAGCGTCAGGGCCCCAGAAGCGGTGAAGTCCAGCAACAGTGACAGCAGTGTCAGGTAAGGGCTCCCAGTCCGTTAGGCTGCAGGCAAAGAATGACCCCACTTTCCTCTTTATGTACCCCTCTTGCCTCTTTCTGCACCTCGGTTGCTTCTTTCTGCACTCCTCTTGCTTCTCTCTACACCTCTCCTGCTTCTTTCTGCACCACTTGTGCTACTTTCTTCCCCCCTGATTCCCTATTTCTGCACCCCTCTTGCCTCTTTCTGCACCTCTGTTCCTTCTTCCTGAACTTCTTTTGTTTCTTTTTGCACCCCTCTTGCTTCTTTCTGTACCCTTCTTTCTCCACCTGTTCCCCCTTTCTGCACCTCTGCTCCTTATTTCTGTACTTTTGTTTCTTTTTTGTAACTCTCTTGCTTCTTTCTACATGCCTCTTAGTTCTTTATGCACTGCTCGAGCTTCTTTCAAACCCCTTTTTCTGCACCCCTCTTGCTTCTTTCGGCGTCTTTTTTCCTTCTTTCTGCACTTCTTTTGCTTTTTTCTGCACCTCTCTTGTTTATTGCTGTATCCCTCTTGTCTCTTTCTCCAGCCCATTTTCCCCGTTCTGCATTTCTCTTGCTTTTTTATGCATCTCTTGCTTCTTTCTGCATCTCTCTTGCTTCTTTCTGCACCCCTCATGCCTCCTTCTGCAGCCCTTCTGCCTCTTTCTACACCGCGCATCCCTCTTTCTGCTCTCCTCCTTCCTCTTTATGCTTCTCTGTTGCTTCTTTCTGTGCTTTTTTGTTTCTTTCTGCACCCCTCTCGCCTATTTATGTACCTGTGTTCTTTTTTCTGCTCTTCTTTTGTTTATTTCTGCACCTCATGCTTCTTCCTGTACCCCTTTTGCCTCTTTCTGCACCCATCTTACCTCTTTCTTCACATCTGTTCCTTGACTCTGCACTTCTTCTGTTCCTTTCAGAAGCTCTCTTGCTTCTTTCTGCACCCCCTTGCCTCTTTCTCAACCACTCTTCCCTCTTTCTTCTTCCATGTTATCTCTGTCAGCACATCTGTTCCTTCTCTATGCACTTCTTTTGTTTCTTTCTGTACATCTCTTGCTTCTTTCTCCACACCTCGTTCCTGTTTGTGCAACCCTCTTCCCTCTTTTTGCACCTCTCTTGCCTCTTTCTGCACCTATGTTGTGTCTTTCTGCACTACTCTTTCTCCTTTCTGCACCTCTTTGCTTCCTTCTACATCACTCATGGTTCTTTCTGGACCCGTCTTCCCTCTTTTTGAACCTCTCTTGCCTCTTTTTGCACCTCTGTTCCTTCTTTCTGCTCTTCTTTTATTTATTTCTGCACCTCTCTTGCCTGTTTTCCCACTCCTCTACCCCATTTCTGCATCTCTGTTGCTTCTTTCTGCACTTCTGTTGCCTCTTTCTCCACCCCTCTTCCCTTGTTCTGCACCTCTGTTGCTTCTTTCTGCACTTTTCTTACTTCTTTCTGCACCCCTCCTGTCTCTTTCTGCACCCCTTGTGCCTCTTTCTGCACCCCTCTTCCCTCTTCCTGCACTCCTCTTTCCTGTTTCTGCACACCTGTTCCTTGTTTCTGTACTTCTTTTGTTTCTTTCTTCAGCTCTCTTGCCTCTCGCTGCTTCCTTCCTGCCCTGCTCCACCCCTCTACCCTCTTACTGCATCTCTGTTACTACTTTCTGCACTTCTCTCGCCTCTTTCTGCACCCCTGTTGCCTCTTTCTGTACCTCTGTTCCTTCTTTCCTCACATCTCTTGCTTCTTTCTACAGCTCTCTTGCTTCTTTCTACAACCCTTGCCTCTTTCTGTATCCATTTTCCCTCTTTCTGCACCTTTCTTGCCTCTCTCTGCATCTCTGTTCCTTCTTTCTGCACTTCTTGTGTTTCATTCTACTGCTCTCTTGCTTTGTTCTACACCCCTTTGTCTCTTTATCCACCCCTTTTCCATTTTTCTACATCCCTTTTGCCTCTTTCTGCACCTGTTGCCACTGTCTGCAGCTCAGTTCCTTCTTTCTGTATTTTTGTTTCTTTCTATATTTCTCGTGCTTCTTTCTGCACCCCTTGTACCTCTTTCTACACCCTTCTTTCCTCTTTTTCCACCTCTGTTTCTTCTTTCTTTACTTCGTTTGTTTCTTTCTGCACTCTTCTTCCCTTTTTGCATCCCTCTTGCCTCTTTCTGCAGTTCTCTTGTCATTTTCTGCACCTCTTTTTCTGCACCTCACTTACCTCTTTCTGTACTTTTCTTCCTTCCTATTACTCTGTTGCTTCTTTCAACACTTCTCTTGCCTCTTTCTGCACTTCTCTTGCTTGTTTCTGTACCTCTCTTGCATCTTTCTGCACCTCCGTTGCATCTTTCTGCACCTCACTTGCTTCTTTCTGCACCCCACTTGCCTGCACCCATTTTCACTCTATCTGTACCTTTCTTGCCTCTCTCTTCACCCCTGTTTCTTCTTTCTGCACTTCTTTTGTTTCTTTCTACAGCTTTCTTGTTTCTTTCTGCACCCCTTGTGCCTCTTTATACATTCCTCTTTCCCCTTTTTGCACCACTGTTCCATCTTTCTGCACTTCTTTGGTTTCTATCTGCACTCTTCTTCCATTTTTTGTATCCCTCTTGCTTCTTTCTGCAGTTCTCTTGTCATTTTCTGAACCTCTCTTGCCTTTTTCTGTACCTCACTTGCCTCTTTATGCAATACTCTTTCTTCTTTCTATACCTCTGCTGCTCTTTCAGCAATTGTCTTGCCACTTTCTGCACTTCTATTGCTTTTTTCGGTACCTCTCTTGCATCTTTCTGCACCTCTCAGCTTATTGCACCCCTCTTGTACCTCTCCTGCTTCTTTCCGTACCTGTCTTCCTTTTTTGCCTCCCTTTTGCCTCTTTCTGCAATTCTCTTGCTTCTTTCTACATCTCTGTTGCTTCTTTCAGCAATTCTCTTGCCTCTTTCTGCACTTCTCTTGCTTGTTTCTGTACATCTCTTATGTTTTTCTGTACCTCTGGTGCCTCTTTCTGCACCTCACTTGTTTCTTCCTGCACCCTCTTGACTCGTTCTGCACCCCTCTTTCCTCTTTATGCACCTCTCTTACCTCTCTTGCTTCTTTCTGCACCTGTTTACTCTTTCTGCCCCCTTCCTGCTTGTGTCTGCACTTCTCATGCTTGCTTCTGTAACTCTCTTGCATCTTTCTGCACCTGTTTCCTCTTTCTGCACCCCACTTGCTTCTTTCTGCGCCAAACTCACCTGCACCCCTTTTCCCTCTTTCTACACAATTCTTACCTCTCTCTGCACCTCTGTTCCTTCTTTCTTCACTTATTTTGTTTCTTTCTACAGCTCTCTTGCTTCTTTCTACACCCCTTTGCCTCTTTCTCCACCCCTTCTCCCACTTTCTGCACCCCTGTTGCATCTTTCTGCACCTCTGTTCCTTCTTTCTGTACTTTTGTTTCCTTCTGCACACCTTTTGCTTCTTTCTGCACCCCTCGTGCCTCTTTCTGTACCCCCCTTTCCTCTCCTTGTAGCTCTGTTCATCTTTCTGCACTTCTTTTGTTTCTTCCTGTACTCTTCTACCCTTTTGTATCCCTCTTGCCTCTTTCTGCAGTTCTCTTGTCATTTTATGCACCTCTTGTGCCTCTTTCAGAACTTCTCTTGCTTGTTTCTGTACCTCTCCTGTATCTTTCTGCACCTCTGTTGCTTCTTTCTGCACCTCACTTGTGTCTTTCTGCATCCCACTTGCCTCTTTCTGCACCCCTTTCCTCTTTCTGTGCCTCCCTTGCTTCTTTCTGCACCCTTTTTGCATCCCTCTTGTCTCTTCTTGCACTTCTCTTGCTTCATTCTATACCTCTGTTGCTTCTTTCAGCAATTCTCTTGCCTCTTCCTGCATTTCTCTTGCTTGTTTCTGCACCTCTCCGGTGCCTTTATATCACCTCTGTTGCCTCTTTCTGTACCTCACTTGCTTCTTTCTGCAACCCTCTTGCCTCTTTCTGTACCCCTCTTTCCTCTTTCTGCACATCTTGCTTCTCCGTGCACCCCTGTTCCCTCTTTCTGCACATGTCCTGCCTGTTTATGTACCCCTTTTGGATCTTTCTGTACGTCTGTTGCTTCTTTCTGTACTGAGCTTGCCTTTCTGCACCTCTCTTGCCTGTTTCAGTGTTTTTCTTGCTTGTTTCTGTACCTCTCTTGCATCTTTCTGGACCTCTGTTGCCTTTTTCTGCACATCACTTGCTTCTTTCTGCATTTCTCTTCCATCTTTTTGCACCCCTCCTGCCTCTTTCTATATCCCATTTGCCTCTTTCTGTACCTCAGTTGCTTCTTTCTGCACTTCTCTTGCTTTTCTGCTCCCTTCACACCTCTTTCCGCACCTCTGTTGCTTTTTTCTGCACTTCACTTCCTTTTTTCTACATCCCTCCTGTCTCTTTCTGTATCCCACTTGCCTCTTTGTGCACCTCTCCTACCTCTTTCTGTACCCCTCTTGCCTCTTTCCTTACCCCTCTACCCTATGTCTGTATATCTCTTGCCTCTATCTGCACCACTTTTGCTTCTTTCTGCACTTTTCTTGCCACTTTCTGTTCCCGTATTGCCTCTTTCTGCACCTCTGTACATTGTTTCTGCACTGCTCTTGCTTTTATGCACCTCTGTTGCAAATTTCTGTATCCCTCTTGCCTCTTTCTGTACCTCTCATCCGTCTTTCTGCACCATTCATTCCTCTGTCTGCACACCTTTTCCCTCTTTCTGCACCCTTTCTGTAGTTCTCTTGCCTCCTTCTGTACCTCACTTGCCTCTTTCTGCACTTCTCTTGCTTCTTTCCGAACCCTTCTTACCTTTTTCAATTTTTTTTAATATGGCTATGGTCTCGAGGAATGGGGACCACAGGCCCAGAAAGGGTTAATGGGAGGGGGGCCACAAAGCCCCCTTCCTAAAATAACAAAAAACAAAAGAAACAAAACAAAAGAAACCTGGCAACTCCCCAGAGGCCCCACCCCCTCCATGCACACCTATGCAAAGAGCCTCCTGGTGCATGTTGGATTGGGGGTTAAGTCCCCTTAAAGCCTGAGGGTTCTTGGAGCTAACTAGCCCACCAGGTACCTCCAGTAAGCCCCACACGGTGGGATTGCTGAGAGGTGGTCCAAGGCCACACCCCTTTTACACCACTCTGCAAACGTGCCTCTTGGAGCCCTGCTGGTGATGAGGTCCTCTTGTGTCCTGAGGATCTCAGGACAAAAGTGGACTTCATCCCCTGAGCAGCAGTACACCAAGAGGCATGTTTGCAAAGTGGTGTAAAAGGTGGCATGGCCTAAGACCACTCTTAGCAATCCAGCTGTGTGGAGCTTACTAGAGATAACTGGAGGGCTAGTTGACCCCCAGGGACCCTCAGGAGGCAAGGGGACGTTATTCCCCAACCACAAGCGTACCAGGAGGTGCATTTGCAGAGTGGTGGAGAAAGGGGGTGTGGCCTGTGTCCACCTCTCAGCAATCCCACTATCCGGGGCTTACATGAGGTATCAGGTAGGCTAGTTGGCTCCTAAGGACCCCAGCAGTGAAGGAGACTTTAATCCCTTTCCCAGAGCACGCCAGAGAGTGTGTTTGCAGACTGTTGGGCAAATGGGATGTGGCCTGCTATGAGTACTTACCAATGCTGCTGTGTGGGACTTACTGGAGGTAATTGGAGTGGTAGGTGGCCAACTTCCCCTCCTTACACCTCCAATAAGCCCCACACAGTGGTATTGCTAAGAGGTCTTTGTAGGACATGCCCCCTTTCTCTACCACTCTGTAAACACACCTCCTGGCACACGACGGATTGGGGGATAAAGTCTGCTTTACTTCTGAGGGACTTTGGGGGACAATAAGCCCTCCTGGTATCTCCTGTAAGTCCAATGCAGCAGAATTCCTAAGCGCTGGTTGGAGGCCCAGCTCCCTTTCTCCGCCACTCTGCAAACATACCTACCAGTTAAAGAAGCATTTGTAATATAATAGGTCTTGCATTTGCTAGAGTTAGAGCTATTGGCACTCTATATGTTAAAGTGTTTTACAAATGTTTTTTGGAGTGGAGTGGATGTACATTGTGGGTAGTGGAATTATGTGGAATGTTTTGTAGTGAAACTATGTGGATAGGAAGTATGTGGTATTTAGTATATAGGAAATATGTAGAGTGGGATTATGTGTTATGGAGAGTAATTATGTGGTATGATAGTCTGTGATGTGGAGTGGTAACCTCAGGTTTAGTCTTCCTTGTTTCCATAGAAGCTAAACTATGAACTCAATGGTGAAAAAAAGAAGGAAACACTGAGGAGCACTTATGGACCTAGTCAGAGGTATGAGCAGGGCCACTGGAATTATGCGACTGTTTTGCTGCGCCGACTTTCGCACAATTATACATTTTACTACTACTAAATGCCTTTTGTGAATACCAAAAGTCATAAAGTTAGGATTTTGTCTCAGATTACTTTAGTGAATCAGGCCCCTTGTTTCTAGCTCAAACTGCTCAAACTTTACAAAAAATGCAGCGACAAGTGTTACAGCGTGGTGGAAGGTCCTTTGCAATCCTAGCATGGTCACCTGTTACTTATTGCTAAATGTGGGTGTTAAATTGGTTCTAATGGTGTGCAGGCCACTCTTGCTTCTTTCTGTGCCTCTCTTGCCTCTTTCTGCATTTCTGTTGCTTCATTCTGCACCTTTCTTTCTTTTGCTGTACTTTTCTTGCCTCTTTCTGCGAATCTCTTCTACTTTGTGCACCCCTCTTGCCTCTTTCTGCACCTCTCTTGCCTCTTTCTGTACCCCTTCCTTCTTTTTGACCCTTCCTGCCTCTTTCTCAACCTCTGTTCCTTGTTTCTGCACTCCTTTGTTTCTTTCTGCACCACTCTTAGTTCTTTCTTCACCCCTCTTGCCTCTTTGTCCACCTCTGTTCGCACTTTCTACATCTCTGTTGCTTCTTTCTGCACTTTTCTTGTCTCTTGTCTCTTTCTCTACCCCTTCCCTCTTTCTGCACCTCTCTTGCTTCTTTCTGTACTTCTTGTTTCTTTCTGCAGCTCTCTTGCTTCTTTCTGCACCCCCTTGCTTCTTTCTCCACCCATCCAGATTCTTCCTGTACCCCTGTTACCTCTTTCTGCACCTCTGTCCTTTATTTCTGAAACTTTGATGCTCCTTTCCGCACTCCTCTTATTTCTTTCTGCACTCCTTGTGAATCTTCAAAAACCCTCTTTCTTCTTTTTGCACCCCTCTTCCCTCTTTTTGCACCAATCTTGCCTCTTTCTGCACCTCTGTTCCTTCTTTCTACACTTCTTTTGTTTCTTTCTGCAATTGTTTTGCTTCTTTCTGCATGCCTCTTGCTTCTTTATGGGCCCTTAATGCCTCTTTTACACCTCTCATCCCTCTTTCTGCTCCCCTCTTGCCTTTTTCTGCACCTCTGTTCCTTCTTTCTATACTTCTTTGGTTTCTTTCTGGACCTTTCTTGCATCTTTCTGCACTCCTCTTGCCACTTTCTCCACCCATGTTTTCTTTTTGCATCTATGTTGCTTCTTTCTGCACTTCTCTTGCCTCTTTCTCCATCCCCCATCTCTCTGTCTGCACCTCTGTTGCTTCTTTCTGCAACCCTTGTGCGTCTTCTGCACCCCTCTCCTTTTTCTGCACCCCTCTTGCCTCTTTCTGCACCTCTGTTCCTTATTTTCTGCACTTCTTTTGTTTCTTTTTGCACCTCTCTTTTTTCTGAATACCTCTTGCCTCTTTCTCCACCCCACTTCCCCCTTTCTGCATCTCTATTGCTTTGTTATGCATTTCTCTAGCTTCTTTCTGCATCTCTCTTGCATCGTTCTGTACGCCTCATGCCTCTTTCTGCACCCATCTCCATCTTTCTGCAGTCATCTTGCCTCTTTCTCCACCTCTGTTGCTTATTTCTGCAATTCTTGTGTTTCTTTCTGTACCCCTCTTGCCTCTTTCTGTACCTTTGTACTTTCTTTCTGTACTTCCTTTGTTTCTTTCTGCACCTTTCCCCACCTTCTGTACCCCTTTTGCCTGTTCCTGCACCCCTCTTGCCTCTTTCTGCACCTCTGTTCCTTCTTTTGGTTCTTCTTTTGTTTCTTTCTGCAGCTCTCATGCTTCTTTCTGTACCGCTTGCCTCTTTCTCTATCCCTCTTTCCTTTTTCTGCACCCCTGTTGTCCATTTCTGCGCCTCTGTTCCTTCTTTCTGCACTTCTTTTGTTTATTTCTGCACTTCTCTTGCATCTTTCTGTACCCCTCATGCCTCTTTCTGAACCCCGCTTTCCTCTTTATGTACCCCTCTTGCCTCTTTCTGCACCTCGGTTGCTTCTTTCTGCACTCCTCTTGCTTCTCTCTACACCTCTCCTGCTTCTTTCTGCACCACTTGTGCTACTTTCTTCCCCCCTGATTCCCTATTTCTGCACCCCTCTTGCCTCTTTCTGCACCTCTGTTCCTTCTTCCTGAACTTCTTTTGTTTCTTTTTGCACCCCTCTTGCTTCTTTCTGTACCCTTCTTTCTCCACCTGTTCCCCCTTTCTGCACCTCTGCTCCTTATTTCTGTACTTTTGTTTCTTTTTTGTAACTCTCTTGCTTCTTTCTACATGCCTCTTACTTCTTTATGCACTGCTCGAGCTTCTTTCAAACCCCTTTTTCTGCACCCCTCTTGCTTCTTTCGGCGTCTTTTTTCCTTCTTTCTGCACTTCTTTTGCTTTTTTCTGCACCTCTCTTGTTTATTGCTGTATCCCTCTTGCCTCTTTCTCCAGCCCATTTCCCCGTTCTGCATTTCTCTTGCTTTTTTATGCATCTCTTGCTTCTTTCTGCATCTCTCTTGCTTCTTTCTGCACCCCTCGTGCCTCCTTCTGCAGCCCTTCTGCCTCTTTCTACACCGCTCATCCCTCTTTCTTCTCTCCTCCTTCCTCTTTATGCTTCTCTGTTGCTTCTTTCTGTGCTTTTTTGTTTCTTTCTGCACCCCTCTCGCCTATTTATGTACCTGTGTTCTTTTTTCTGCTCTTCTTTTGTTTATTTCTGCACCTCATGCTTCTTTCTGTACCCATTTTGCCTCTTTCTGCACCCATCTTACCTCTTTCTTCACATCTGTTCCTTGACTCTGAACTTCTTCTGTTCCTTTCAGAAGCTCTCTTGCTTCTTTCTGCACCCCCTTGCCTCTTTCTCAACCACTCTTCCCTCTTTCTTCTTCCATGTTATCTCTGTCAGCACATCTTTTCCTTCTCTATGCACTTCTTTTGTTTCTTTCTGTACATCTCTTGCTTCTTTCTCCACACCTCGTTCCTGTTTGTGCAACCCTCTTTTCTCTTTTTGCACCTCTCTTGCCTCTTTCTGCACCTATGTTGTGTCTTTCTGCACTACTCTTTCTCCTTTCTGCACCTCTTTGCTTCCTTCTACATCACTCATGGTTCTTTCTGGACCCGTCTTCCCTCTTTTTGAACCTCTCTTGCCTCTTTCTGCACCTCTGTTCCTTCTTTCTGCTCTTCTTTTATTTATTTCTGCACCTCTCTTGCCTGTTTTCCCACTCCTCTACCCCATTTCTGCATCTCTGTTGCTTCTTTCTGCACTTCTGTTGCCTCTTTCTCCACCCCTCTTCCCTTGTTCTGCACCTCTGTTGCTTCTTTCTGCACTTTTCTTACTTCTTTCTGCACCCCTCCTGTCTCTTTCTGCACCCCTTGTGCCTCTTTCTGCACCCCTCTTCCCTCTTCCTGCACTCCTCTTTCCTGTTTCTGCACACCTGTTCCTTGTTTCTGTACTTCTTTTGTTTCTTTCTTCAGCTCTCTTGCCTCTCTCTGCTTCCTTCCTGCCCTGCTCCACCCCTCTACCCTCTTACTGCATCTCTGTTACTACTTTCTGCACTTCTCTCGCCTCTTTCTGCACCCCTGTTGCCTCTTTCTGTACCTCTGTTCCTTCTTTCCTCACATCTCTTGCTTCTTTCTACAGCTCTCTTGCTTCTTT
The DNA here is from genome assembly GCF_964261635.1 of Lissotriton helveticus. Lineage (NCBI taxonomy): Eukaryota > Metazoa > Chordata > Amphibia > Caudata > Salamandridae > Lissotriton > Lissotriton helveticus. The sequence goes on from NC_136069.1 coordinate 1,138,373,198, forward strand.
CTACAACCCTTGCCTCTTTCTGTATCCATTTTCCCTCTTTCTGCACCTTCCTTGCCTCTCTCTGCATCTCTGTTCCTTCTTTCTGCACTTCTTGTGTTTCATTCTACTGCTCTCTTGCTTTGTTCTACACCCCTTTGTCTCTTTATCCACCCCTTTTCCATTTTTCTACATCCCTTTTGCCTCTTTCTGCACCTGTTGCCACTTTCTGCAGCTCAGTTCCTTCTTTCTGTATTTTTGTTTCTTTCTATATTTCTCGTGCTTCTTTCTGCACCCCTTGTACCTCTTTCTACACCCTTCTTTCCTCTTTTTCCACCTCTGTTTCTTCTTTCTTTACTTCGTTTGTTTCTTTCTGCACTCTTCTTCCCTTTTTTGCATCCCTCTTGCCTCTTTCTGCAGTTCTCTTGTCATTTTCTGCACCTCTTTTTCTGCACCTCACTTACCTCTTTCTGTACTTTTCTTCCTTCCTATTACTCTGTTGCTTCTTTCAACACTTCTCTTGCCTCTTTCTGCACTTCTCTTGCTTGTTTCTGTACCTCTCTTGCATCTTTCTGCACCTCTGTTGCCTCTTTCTGCACCTCACTTGCTTCTTTCTGCACCCCACTTGCCTGCACCCATTTTCACTCTATCTGTACCTTTCTTGCCTCTCTCTTCACCCCTGTTTCTTCTTTCTGCACTTCTTTTGTTTCTTTCTACAGCTTTCTTGTTTCTTTCTGCACCCCTTGTGCCTCTTTATACATTCCTCTTTCCCCTTTTTGCACCACTGTTCCATCTTTCTGCACTTCTTTGGTTTCTATCTGCACTCTTCTTCCATTTTTTGTATCCCTCTTGCTTCTTTCTGCAGTTCTCTTGTCATTTTCTGAACCTCTCTTGCCTTTTTCTGTACCTCACTTGCCTCTTTATGCAATACTCTTTCTTCTTTCTATACCTCTGCTGCTCTTTCAGCAATTGTCTTGCCACTTTCTGCACTTCTATTGCTTTTTTCGGTACCTCTCTTGCATCTTTCTGCACCTCTCAGCTTATTGCACCCCTCTTGTACCTCTCCTGCTTCTTTCCGTACCTGTCTTCCTTTTTTGCCTCCCTTTTGCCTCTTTCTGCAATTCTCTTGCTTCTTTCTACATCTCTGTTGCTTCTTTCAGCAATTCTCTTGCCTCTTTCTGCACTTCTCTTGCTTGTTTCTGTACATCTCTTATGTTTTTCTGTACCTCTGATGCCTCTTTCTGCACCTCACTTGTTTCTTCCTGCACCCTCTTGACTCGTTCTGCACCCCTCTTTCCTCTTTATGCACCTCTCTTACCTCTCTTGCTTCTTTCTGCACCTGTTTACTCTTTCTGCCCCCTTCCTGCTTGTGTCTGCACTTCTCATGCTTGCTTCTGTAACTCTCTTGCATCTTTCTGCACCTGTTTCCTCTTTCTGCACCCCACTTGCTTCTTTCTGCGCCAAACTCACCTGCACCCCTTTTCCCTCTTTCTACACAATTCTTACCTCTCTCTGCACCTCTGTTCCTTCTTTCTTCACTTATTTTGTTTCTTTCTACAGCTCTCTTGCTTCTTTCTACACCCCTTTGCCTCTTTCTCCACCCCTTCTCCCACTTTCTGCACCCCTGTTGCATCTTTCTGCACCTCTGTTCCTTCTTTCTGTACTTTTGTTTCCTTCTGCACACCTTTTGCTTCTTTCTGCACCCCTCGTGCCTCTTTCTATACCCCCCTTTCCTCTCTTTGTAGCTCTGTTCATCTTTCTGCACTTCTTTTGTTTCTTCCTGTACTCTTCTACCCTTTTGTATCCCTCTTGCCTCTTTCTGCAGTTCTCTTGTCATTTTATGCACCTCTTGTGCCTCTTTCAGCACTTCTCTTGCTTGTTTCTGTACCTCTCTTGTATCTTTCTGCATCTCTGTTGCTTCTTTCTGCACCTCACCTGTGTCTTTCTGCATCCCACTTGCCTCTTTCTGCACCCCTTTCCTCTTTCTGTGCCTCCCTTGCTTCTTTCTGCACCCTTTTTGCATCCCTCTTGTCTCTTCCTGCACTTCTCTTGCTTCATTCTATACCTCTGTTGCTTCTTTCAGCAATTCTCTTGCCTCTTCCTGCATTTCTCATGCTTGTTTCTGCACCTCTCCGGTGCCTTTATATCACCTCTGTTGCCTCTTTCTGTACCTCACTTGCTTCTTTCTGCACCCCTCTTGCCTCTTTCTGTACCCCTCTTTCCTCTTTCTGCACATCTTGCTTCTCCGTGCACCCCTGTTCCCTCTTTCTGCACATTTCCTACCTGTTTATGTACCCCTTTTGGATCTTTCTGTACGTCTGTTGCTTCTTTCTGTACTGAGCTTGCCTTTCTGCACCTCTCTTGCCTGTTTCAGTGTTTTTCTTGCTTGTTTCTGTACCTCTCTTGCATCTTTCTGGACCTCTGTTGCCTTTTTCTGCACATCACTTGCTTCTTTCTGCATTTCTCTTCCATCTTTCTGCACCCCTCCTGCCTCTTTCTATATCCCATTTGCCTCTTTCTGTACCTCAGTTGCTTCTTTCTGCACTTCTTTTGCTTTTCTGCTCCCTTCACACCTCTTTCCGCACCTCTGTTGCTTTTTTCTGCACTTCACTTCCTTTTTTCTACATCCCTCCTGTCTCTTTCTGTATCCCACTTGCCTCTTTGTGCACCTCTCCTACCTCTTTCTGTACCCCTCTTGCCTCTTTCCTTACCCCTCTACCCTATGTCTGTATCTCTCTTGCCTCTATCTGCACCACTTTTGCTTCTTTCTGCACTTTTCTTGCCACTTTCTGTTCCCGTATTGCCTCTTTCTGCACCTCTGTACATTGTTTCTGCACTGCTCTTGCTTTTATGCACCTCTGTTGCAAATTTCTGTATCCCTCTTGCCTCTTTCTGTACCTCTCATCCCTCTTTCTGCACCATTCATTCCTCTGTCTGCACACCTTTTCCCTCTTTCTGCACCCTTTCTGTAGTTCTCTTGCCTCCTTCTGTACCTCACTTGCCTCTTTCTGCACTTCTCTTGCTTCTTTCCGAACCCTTCTTCCCTTTTTCTGCACATTTATTGCCTCTTTCTGCACCTCTCTTGCCTCTTTCTGCACATCTCATGGTTCTTTCTGCACTGCTCTTGCCTCTTTCTGTACCCCTCTTGCCTCTTTCTGTACCACTTTTGCTTCTTTCTGTATCCCTCTTGCCTCCTTCTGTACCTGTTGCTTCTTCCTGCACTGCTCTTGCTTCTTTCAGCACCTGTCGTGCCTATTTCTGCCCCCTCTTCGTGCAATTTTCTTGCCTCTGTCTGCACCCCTGGTCCCTTTTTCTGTACCTCTCTTGCCTCTTTCTGCAAGTCTCTTGCCTTTTTCTGCACCTCTGCTCCTTCTTTATGAACTTATTTTATTTATTTTCTGAACCTAAGTAGCATCTTTCTGCACTTCTATTGTCTCTTCCTGCAACCATCTTTCTTATTTCTGCACCTCTGTTGCTTGTTTCTGCACTTCTCTTGCTTCTTTCCGCACCTCTCTTGCTTCTTTCTGCACCCCTGTTCTTTCTTCCTGTACCCTCCCCCTCTTTCTGCACCTCTCTTGCCTCTTTCTGCATCCCATTCTCTTTTTCTGCACATCTCTTGTTTATTTCTGCATTTCTCTTTCTCCTTTCTGTACTTCTCTCATGTGTATCTATATTCAAATGGGAAGTGGAAGCTTATAACTTTAAAGGTCTGCATGCTCTCGCGACTGAGGTATATGTGTACTTGTACATGTATTCTCAAATGTGTTATGCATCTCAAGAAGGTAGCTTAAAAAGTGGTTGGCTTCTCTTATAGGTGGTCAAATCTTGTTAGTTCTGCTTTGTCATTTGGTTGCACAGGCAGAAATGGCGTATGTATATATGTGTTATAGAGCCCCTCAAATATACTATTGAATACCCATGTGCCCTGTATTGTGAGCAGAAAGAAATGCATACCCCTTTTTATACAAATTTAGAGTATTCTGGTTGAAACACAGGTATTCAAGTGTTTGTATGTTTTTTTTCATTTAACATGTCACTAGGTAAAAGCATACTCACACATGCATACCTTCAAAACTTAGTCAGACTTACAACAGTGATATGATTAGCATTGCTATTTTATATTTGGTAGGCCTAACATTCTGAGCAGTCGATTAATAGTGAACTTTCAAGAGAAAAGTGAGGTTTAAGACATCTTCGGAGAAGGATTAGTGATTAGGGTACTTGGTATGAGTCTGTTGTAAGGTACAGTCAAGTAGTCTTTTTCTGCACCTCTGTTGGTTCTTTCTGCACATCTCTTGCTTCTCTACTCACCTTGTTTCCTCTTTCTGAACTTCTGTTGCCTCTTTCTGCATTTCTTTTGCTTCTGTGTCACTTTTAATTATGTGCCAATGCTTATGTAGAACCCTATGTAATCGATCATAGTCTACATTGTATGATGTAATAAACCTTAGAGAACCTTCTTAGTTTGTGTTTTTGTAGATGTAAACATGTTATTATCTATTTTTATAGATCTGATACTTTTTGATGCTGCCTCTAAGATAGTCTTCGAATATCCTCTCTCTTCGAACCGTGTCATCGTTTCAGCCTCCACCTTATCATACTGCTCTTCTGTGCTACATAATCTCTTGGCCCTGTCGAATTTCAAGGGGATACTTTTAATCAGGGGTGTAGGATGCAAGAAGGTGTTACCTGCTGTGGGTATCCTAAATACAGTAGTAGTGAGTTTCTCTCCTTCCACTCTGACTAGTACATCCATAAATTCTATTTTGGTTTGACTGATTTTACTAGTGAAAACCAACTTAAGTTTGCTACAATTTAGTACTGCAACATAATCTTCTGCTTGTGTGGATGAGCCCTTCCATAATATGAAAAAATCATCTACATACCTGATTTGTAATACAGTATGGTCCATCCACTTCTCCATGGCACCAAGCACCTGCTCCTCCTACCAGCCCATATGCAGATTCTCATAACTGGGGGTGAAGCAGGTGCCCTTTGCCTGTACCTCTTTTTTCTTTATAAAGAACCTCCCCAAACATGAACATATTCTTAGAGAGGCACCATTCCATCATGATTACAGCATTTTGTTGTGTTCCATACATTTGATAGGTCTCATTCTCAGATAGTGCTCTGCTGCATTAAAAGCATCTTTGTGGCCATACTAGTATTTAGTGATATTATGTCTAATGTTATCAGGTACATATCACTCTCCCATTTGATGTCAATAATCGTACTTACAAAATTAGTGGTATCCTGTACATAGAAAGGCAGTGTTCCTACTATGGAATTAAAAAAATGATCAATGTATTTGGAGACATTCTCAAAAGTGCTACCCTGTGCGGCAATGCTAGGATGGCCCTGTGGTAATACAGGGTTCTTATGCACTTTTGGTATTACATACAACACAGGTATTTTGGTGTTGAGTTGCCTAAGGTAATTAAATTCATCCCATCTCAGGAGTCCATTTTCAATTCATTCTTTCAATAAGGATATAAAGTCCTCATTTGCTTGTATGTATTCTTTATCAGTTATCTTGCAATAGCAACCTATTTCATTCAGGTGTTTGTACACTTCTGCCAAGTACAGTTCCATTTTCCACAGAATTATGTTGCCTCCTTTATCGGAGGGTTTCACTACAATGTTCTCATTGTTGGAAATTGTGTTCACAGTTTCTTGAATTCTTTGATTCCTCATATCTCTTAGTGTCATTCTCTTGTTCTTAGTCACTTGTATCATTCTTATTTCTTTGATCATATTTCTGAGAATATGTATATATTAGCTCTCATCATTTTTGGAACTTATCTAGATCTCATTTGAAATGTAGTGCCTCCTCCTTCACTTATATTCAAATGGAAAAGTTCTTCTACTAGCAATTTTCTGTAGTTATTGACATTTGTGTTGATTCCATTTCCATTTCTAAAATTGTCAATAACAAATCATGGTCTGAAGCCATCAGATTCGATTCAACTTGTGGACATTCTCATTTTGAGTTTTTATTTTTATTTTTTCCCCATTCTATGTATGTTTGCTAGTTTTAACTTTCTAATATGTTTACACAGATCCACTCTTGTCTGTGCATAGTTAAATTCTGCTTCCTGACAAAAGGAAAGGCCTAATGAGAGGTTTAGTTTATATGATTCTGATTCTGTCACTGTTAAATCCGTCAGATTTAATATGGTGTGCAGTTGCTCTTTAGCTTCCAAACACTCCTTGTATTTCTCCCAATCACTTCTGCCTTTTCTTCTTGTTCCTTCACCACCTCTCTTTGGTTTCCACCACCTCTTTTCGGTCTTCCTCATCCCATTTTGGGGTTGCAGCCTACCTTTTATATATATATATATATATTTTCGCTGCAGCTCCTGTAGAGCCTGTAAGTTCAGAGTGAATACTCGAACTTATACAACCCCGTTTGAGGACAATCCTATATCCTTACGCGATCACTACACTTGCCGCACTGAACTAGCCGTCTATGTACTTACATGTAGCTGTAATTTGCAATACGTTGGTAGCACAAAGTTACCGGTGCACCAGCGCATTCTACAGCACTTGCGAGCTATTATGCATGCTGATCAGAGCTACCCGGTAGCTCGGCATTTTCAATCTGTGCATAACAAAAATCTGGCACATCTTACTTATTTTGTCATAGACGCGGTGATCCCCAATAAAAGAGGAGGTGACTACGAGAAGAAATTGCGGCAACTAGAGTCACGATATATAGTGTTACTCAACAGTAAGAGCCCGGGGGGTCTCAATATGGGTGAAGACCTTCACAATTTCTTGTGATCCTGACCCTAGGGTTTATTGTAACACAAGGGTTGTATCAGTAGGCAGAGATATTAGGTCCAGTTGACTCCGCAGCACCACATGAGCATCCCATCTATATAGGAATTGAAAAATGAGATGGCCCAAAAAGCCCCCACTATTGTACCTGACAGTTTTAAGATGCACGAGCACTTTACCACATCTGAATCATATTTATTCTTTTTTCCTTTTCTCTCATTTGCATTAGATTCACCTTTAGAGCACCCAGTTAGGCGTCGCACATTTTAATCATCAATTTTCATACATAGCCAAGACCTTAGATATGCTAAGAGAAGAGGATGGAGGGATGGAACAAGGAAGTATAGTCTGTTTCTGATCAACCAACTAATGGGCATCACAACAGTATTTTGTTTTGAGGTCTTTGCCTGCAATTGATATATACGATTTGTACGCAAATACGCAGGACGCATTTAATGCATTTGCACATATGTAGAGTAAATCCTAAAAAAATGAATTTGAAATGGATTGATATATGGGGAGAGAGAAACAACCAAGTATGATCTTTAACCCACAGGCGTACTTGCATGCAGGACGCATAGAAACATATCTACATGTAAATATATCTTTTTGATGCAAATGATTATGAATGTTCGTTGCTTGTAAATGTATTTGTACAGTGACATATTTTTTGAGGCATGGACTATAACAACTAATGTTTGTGTACAGGGTTAATGCTCATAGCGAATACAGAAACATAGGCTCATGAGCACACGCATCTTTTTGGACAATTCGGGCACAGTACTTATACAGTTCACATGGGGGCAGTATTTGGTTTGGTCTATTTCAGACACAAAACATACGCACAACTTAGGCATTTGAGCTGAAGTAAACAATTGTACAAGGGAGTACATACATGTTTTTGTAAACTTTATAACTCTACAATTGTGTATTGTTTGTTGATGGTCAAAAAGGACTTTCTGCCACATGTGATTTATTGTGTTTTTTGATGTTTAAGTACCGTTACAAAATGGCGCCCGAATTGTGATCCCCATAGGAGCTTATGTTCTCAGGGAGTCCTTCCACTCTTTCTACTATCAGTGAATCTTGGCGCCAGAATGTAATTTAAAATGAATGAGCGGCGTATGTATATTATCAGTGAGCAAGGGCACGGACGTGCCCGAAACGCGTCTGATGGCATTCTTTTACCCACATGTTGTCGTAAAATAAAGTACAGCAACTTCATACCATCCTGCCTTGGAGTGCTCATTCTGCTGTCTGCATGCCTTTCCGTGCGGCAAGCACATTGGAGAGAGGCTGGATCATTTTATATATATATATATATATTTCACTGAAAAAAACGTAGGTTTCAGGGACGTTATAGTTAGTTGAACATTTCACTCATACCAAACCATAGAAATTCCCCCGTTATAGTTAGTTTAGCTAACTCTAACTTGCGCCCCCGCAATGCACTGCTAAGGACGTCACATATTACATTAATTCATAACATGATCAGTGACATCACTGATGACATCATCCAGTGAATGTGTGTTTCTATAAAGTTTAAATATGAATTATATATATGCCAAGGTGTATTGAAGAATGAGTGGGTGTATAAGTGTCTGGATGGAGGATTTAGTAGGTGTGTGACTGACTGTTTAAGTGAGTGATTACATGTGTCTTGCTGAATGCACGGGTTAGTGACTGATACAGACATTCACACAGTTTAGTTTGTCAGTTGGTGTGTAAGTGGTTGCATGGGTTGGTGAGTAGCTAAATGAGGATCTATATGGGTTATTCATTGGTTGTCTGATTATCCGTATAGGTACCTGGGTATGTGTGTGGGTACGTGGGAGGTGTGTGAGTCTGTGCATAGATGTTTGAGTGATTGATTCAAGGTGTGTATGGGTTCAAGAGTGCATGTGGAAACAGCTGTATGAGTGTGAGTGTGTGTATGGTGTTTTGTTGAGGGATTGGATGTCTCAATGTTACATGTCCAAGTAACTACATATATAAAAGGCAGTGTATGTGAAAGTTGAAGTACATGGATGACTATACATGAGAGTAGTGATTGTGAGAGTGGCTGCATGGATGAGTGTGTACTTGTATCAGTGATTGTAGAAAAGAGTAAGTATGCATTTGTTTCTGTTTGAATAACTGATGTGGTGTGTGTATAACTGCTTAGGCCAGTAAATGGAAGTGTGATTGATTCTTTGCATGACTGACTAGGTATGTGAGTAACTCTGGCTGAGTGGTGGTGTGTGAGTGTCTGTATACAATGTATGAGTGCTAATGATAGTGTTGTATTGATGAGTGACTATATCTATGAGTGATTGTATGGGTGAATGAGTGGATGTGTATCTAGACTTAGGAATCAGTGAGTGTATATGTAATAACTGGTACAGTGGGTGTATCAAAGGCTATATTACAGTGTGAGGAGGTGGATCAGATTTTCATGTGGATGATGTCATCATTGATGTCATTTGAGATGTCATCAGTGATTTCATCAGTGATGTCATCAGTGATGTCACTGACCATGTCATGAATGATGTAATATGTGACATCATCAGCAGTGCATTGCAGGGGCGTGAGTTATAGTTAGCTGACCTAACTATAATGGGGAATATCTATGGTTTGTACGAGTGAAATGTTCAAGTAACTATAACGTGCCTGAAACCTATGGTTTTTTCAGTGAATTTCAATGGTTTTTGATGCCCTCTTTTCACCACTGTGTAAACGTGCCCCGTGGCGTGTTTTAAGTTGGGGGATTAAGTCCCCTTCAATACTGAGGGTCCCTGGGGTCCAACTAGCCCACCAGGTACCTCCAGTAAGTACCACAGTGTTGCAGAGAGGTGTAAAAAGGGGTGTGGCCCTGGACCACCTCTCTGCAACACAGCCCTGTGGCGTTAACTGGAGGTACCTGGTGGTCTAGTTGGCCCCAGGGACCCTCAGGACTGTAGTGGAATTAATTCCCTAACTTAAAACGCGCCACAGGGTGAGTTTGCATAGTGTTTCTGGGAGGGGGTGGGGACTCTGGCGCAATGCCTGCTTTTTTTTTAATTTAGTTTTTTAGAAGGGGTGCTGTGTGGCCCCCCTTCCTTTTCTATTTTTTGGGCCCTGGAGACCCCATTCCCCAGGGCCTGACCCCTAATTCATTAATTTGTTTAATAAAAAACAGAAGGGGGCCACGCGGTACCCCTCCCGGGGCAATTCTCATCCCCGGGGACCCCATCCTCCAGGGCATGGCCACTCTATACATTATTTTTATATATATTTTAGCTCCTCGGTGCTCATGACGAGCCCAGCTCATCATGAGTCACAGTGGAGCTGTGCTCATGATGAGCTAGGTCATCATAACGGCTGCGCGACGCCCATGCGCGATTGATTCCCCGCCTGTGCGGGCGAAATAATCAGTGGACGGGGTCGTGATGAGCCCAGCTCATCATGAGCACAGGTCCACTGTGACTCATGATGATCTGGGCTCGTCACAAGCACCGCAGCGCCGCGCTCACCCCCCACCCCCTGCACCCTGGGGGAATTATCCCGGCAGCGAAGGGGTTAAAGGAGGGGGGCTGTGTGTCCCCCTCCTGAGGCTTCTGTTAGCCCCGGGGACCCCATCCCCCAGGACTCTACTTCATTTATTTTTAGATTTTTACCGGGGAAAGGGCCGCTTGTCCCCCCCTCCGGCGCCACTTCTGACCCGGGGATCCTATCCGCCGGGGCCAGCCCTCTCCTTTGGGGACCATGGGGGGAGCCCCAATGCCCCCACAGTCCCTGCCGGCTACCCGCCTCCTGCAGGAGCCAGCGTTGCTTTTCCACATGGGAGCTGCTAACATGCAGCAACCCATGCGGAAAAGCAATCTGCTTTGCTTCATTGAAGTGAGAGCAGGTTTCCCTGCTCTCCCTTCAATGAGGCAAAGCAGAGTTTGCTATGGTAGAGCTGGAGCCGCGCAGCTCCCGCCCTACCATAGCAAACGATTCATAAAAGGGGGTGGTGATGGACAGAGCATCTGAATTAAGCAGAACACTCCTACCCAGTCAAAAGATCAGGGCTAGATCCATCACCGTTTTTTAGCTCACTGCACCATCCCAGTTCAGAACCTGGCTACATGCAAATTAGTCTGGCCCTGGCCCAGTGCATCATGGGAACTGGGCAGACCAAACTATCAAGCCAATTCTTTACTGGAAAGGAAACAAGCTTCCGGGGACCGGTTTCTGGCATTGCAGCCGTCTTCGGCCCAGCTAGCTTGAATCCTGATGGTGCAGTGAGCAAGGGACTCATGTCTGAGCATACCCTTCCACACCTGTAGTGGCCAAAACGATTCATAAAAGGGGGTGGTGATGGACAGAGCATCTGAATTAAGCAGAACACTCCTACCCAGTCAAAAGATCAGGGCTTGATCCATCACCGTTTTTTAGCTCACTGCACCATCCCAGTTCAGAACCTGGCTACATGCAAATTAGTCTGGCCCTGGCCCAGTGCATCATGGGAACAGGGCAGACCAAACTACCAAGCCAAAAAACGGTGATGGATCAAGCCCTGATCTTTTGACTGGGTAGGAGTGTTCTGCTTAATTCAGATACTCTGTCCATCACCACCCCCTTTTATGAATCGTTTTGGCCACCACAAGTGTGGAAGGGTATACTCAGATGTGAGTCCCTTGCTCACTGCACAATCAGGATTCAAGCAAGCCGGGCCGAAGATGGCTGCAATGCCAGAAACCGGTCCCCGGAAGCTTGTTTCCTTTCCAGTAAAGAATTGGCTTGGTAGTTTGGTCTGCCCTGTTCCCATGATGCACTGGGCCAGGGCCAGACTAATTTGCATGTAGCCAGGTTCTGAACTGGGATGGTGAAGTGAGCTAAAAAACGGTGATGGATCAAGCCCTGATCTTTTGACTGGGTAGGAGTGTTCTGCTTAATTCAGATACTCTGTCCATCACAACCCCCTTTTATGAATCGTTTTGGCCACCACAAGTGAGGAAGGGTATACTCAGATGTGAGTCCCTTGCTCACTGCACCATCAGGATTCAAGCAAGCCGGGCCGAAGACGGCTGCAATGCCATAAACCGGTCCCCGGAAGCTTGTTTCCTTTCCAGTAAAGAATTGGCTTGGTAGTTTGGTCTGCCCTGTTCCCATGATGCACTGGGCCAGGGCCAGACTAATTTGCATGTAGCCAGGTTCTGAACTGGGATGGTGCAGTGAGCTAAAAAACGGTGATGGATCAAGCCCTGATCTTTTGACTGGGTAGGAGTGTTCTGCATAATTCAGATACTCTGTCCATCACCATCCCCTTTTTTGAATCATTTTGGCCACCACAAGTGTGGAAGGGTATACTCAGATGTGAGTCCCTTGCTCACTGCACCATCAGGATTCAAGCAAGCCGGGCTGAAGACGGCTGCAATGCCAGAAACCGGTCCCCGGAAGCTTGTTTCCTTTCCAGTAAAGAATTGGCTTGGTAGTTTGGTCTGCCCTGTTCCCATGATGCACTGGGCCAGGGCCAGACTAATTTGCATGCAGCCAGGTTCTGAACTGGGATGGTGCAGTGAGCTAAAAAATGGTGATGGATCAAGCCCTGATCTTTTGACTGGGTAGGAGTGTTCTGCTTAATTCAGATACTCTGTCCATCACCACCCCCTTTTATGAATCGTTTTGGCCACCACAAGTGTGGAAGGGTATACTCAGATGTGAGTCCCTTGCTCACTGCACAATCAGGATTCAAGCAAGCCGGGCCGAAGATGGCTGCAATGCCAGAAACCGGTCCCCGGAAGCTTGTTTCCTTTCCAGTAAAGAATTGGCTTGGTAGTTTGGTCTGCCCTGTTCCCATGATGCACTGGGCCAGGGCCAGACTAATTTGCATGTAGCCAGGTTCTGAACTGGGATGGTGAAGTGAGCTAAAAAACGGTGATGGATCAAGCCCTGATCTTTTGACTGGGTAGGAGTGTTCTGCTTAATTCAGATACTCTGTCCATCACAACCCCCTTTTATGAATCGTTTTGGCCACCACAAGTGAGGAAGGGTATACTCAGATGTGAGTCCCTTGCTCACTGCACCATCAGGATTCAAGCAAGCCGGGCCGAAGACGGCTGCAATGCCATAAACCGGTCCCCGGAAGCTTGTTTCCTTTCCAGTAAAGAATTGGCTTGGTAGTTTGGTCTGCCCTGTTCCCAAGATGCACTGGGCCAGGGCCAGACTAATTTGCATGTAGCCAGGTTCTGAACTGGGATGGTGCAGTGAGCTAAAAAACGGTGATGGATCAAGCCCTGATCTTTTGACTGGGTAGGAGTGTTCTGCATAATTCAGATACTCTGTCCATCACCATCCCCTTTTTTGAATCATTTTGGCCACCACAAGTGTGGAAGGGTATACTCAGATGTGAGTCCCTTGCTCACTGCACCATCAGGATTCAAGCAAGCCGGGCTGAAGACGGCTGCAATGCCAGAAACCGGTCCCCGGAAGCTTGTTTCCTTTCCAGTAAAGAATTGGCTTGGTAGTTTGGTCTGCCCTGTTCCCATGATGCACTGGGCCAGGGCCAGACTAATTTGCATGTAGCCAGGTTCTGAACTGGGATGGTGCAGTGAGCTAAAAAACGGTGATGGATCAAGCCCTGATCTTTTGACTGGGTAGGAGTGTTCTGCTTAATTCAGATACTCTGTCCATCACCACCCCCTTTTATGAATCGTTTTGGCCACCACAAGTGTGGAAGGGTATACTCAGATGTGAGTCCCTTGCTCACTGCACCATCAGGATTCAAGCAAGCCGGGCTGAAGACGGCTGCAATGCCAGTAACCGGTCCCCGGAAGCTTGTTTCCTTTTCAGTAAAGAATTGGCTTGGTAGTTTGGTCTGCCCTGTTCCCATGATGCACTGAGCCAGGGCCAGACTAATTTGCATGTAGCCAGGTTCTGAACTGGGATGGTGCAGTGAGCTAAAAAACGGTGATGGATCAAGCCCTGATCTTTTGACTGGGTAGGAGTGTTCTGCTTAATTCAGATACTCTGTCCATCACCACCCCCTTTTATGAATCTACCATAGCAAACAGCAGTGTCCCGGGGTGGGCACAGAGGGACACTGCAGGAGCAGGCCCTGGGGGGTGGCAGTCCCCAGGGCCATCATGGGCTCCAGGAGGGGGGACGGGCAGCCCCCTCCCTTCAATTACAAAGCCCCGGGGAGGTGGTGGTCCCCAAGGCTCGGGGATATGAAACAGCCCCCACATTTGAATATTATTGCCCCGGGTAGGTGGCTGTCCCTGGGGCATGTGGGGGGCCATGTGCCCCCGCAAAATAATTAATAAAAGACCCGTGGCATCAATTTTGCCCTGGGGAGGTGGCATTCCCTGGGGCAGGGTGGGGGGATTAGGGTGCCCCCACACCTTTTTTCACTGCCCCCGGGACCTGGCCCACCCGGGGGCTCATTACAACTAAGCGCAGTAGTCCGCACTTCGTTTTTTTTATTTTCTCGGCAGATTCGCGCACCCAATTCGGCTGGGTTTTTTTTAATGCTTTTTTGGGCCCTGGACCTTGTGGGACCCCCTGAGCAGGGATTTGTTTTTCTGTTTTCTTGTGCCTCGCTTAACGAGGCACAAGATGACTGCCAACACTTCCTGGTTTGGAGTGTTGACAGCCAATTAGAATGAAGCTCGTGGGCGGGAGGGTACTCGGATTCACAGCGCCTCTATATATCGAAACCTTTATTTTTTTATTTTCTCAGCAACTACTGAACGGATTTACACCATTTAAGAAAAATAGTTCTTTCCGAAACAAGGGCAACTTTTATGCCAACTTTGGTGTAATTCGATTCAGCAGTTCAAGCTGTAGCTGTGTCTGAAGTTTCCTATGGAAAATGCATTTTTGACCTTTTTTTTCAATTTCTCAGGAACTACTGAACTGATTTACACCATTTAAGAAAAAGAGTTATTTCTAAAACAATGGCTGCCAAATTTGGTGTAATTCCTTTCAGCAGTTCGGGTTGTAGCCATGTCTAAAATTTCCTATGGAAAATAAAATGAAAAAACACATTTTGTGACCCCCCCACTTTTTCTTCGGCCCCTGCTTGGTACATCACCCGATACTTTCAGGATAGGAGCTCAAGTTTTGAAAATTTCGCAAACATTCGTTAACTGGCGCCAAAGTTATTGGCCAAACAAACAACTCTTTTCCTATGGAAACCTGGTTCTAACTATAACTACCTACTGGCGACCTCCAGTAGGTAATATATATATATTTATATGTAGCAAAGGATTCAGTTGCCTCCTTGATACCTCCCACACACAGACACGAACCATCAGATAAGTGCTTCAAGTTTGGTTTATTGCGATGTCGCCATTACGTGTTTCGGCTCAAAACGAGCCTTGATCACATGCAGCCGCGGGCCGTGGAGGGAGTTACGGTGGGGCAGGGAGGCGGGGAGGGGGAGGGGCGGGGTGGAGGGACCTAAAAACTGGCATATGGATAATTGCAGGTAAGTACACAATTTAATTATTAAAACGAATTTCGTAGCGCGCACAGCATCGCATTTTGCGATGCAGTGCGCGCTACGAATTTCGTTTTATTAATTAAATTGTGTACTTACCTGCAATTATCCATATGCCAGTTTTTAGGTCTCTCCACCCCGTCCCTCCCCCTCCCCGCCTCCCTGCCCCACCGTAACTCCCTCCACGGCCCGCGGCTGATCACATGACATGGCTCAGCGGTTTCAAACATTGCTTTTAAAGTAACATGTGCTTGTGCAATGTACAACTTGCAAATAGCGATCATAGACATAAAAGAGACACGCTTCCAAACACTCCATGTGTTTCTCCCAATTACTTCTGCCTTTTCTTCTTTTTCCTTCACCACATCTCCTTGATTTGAACCTCCTCTTTTCAGTCTTCGTCATCCCCTATTGGGGATGTAGTCTGATATATATATATATATATATATATATATATATATATATATATATATATATATATATATATATATATATATATATATATATATATAACCTGGTAGTTATAGTTAGTACCACCAAGTTTCCATAGGAAGAACATTTTTTGTTTTGCTTATAGCTTTGGCATTGTTTGATGAATCTTCATGAAATTTTCAAAACAAATTCTTTTTTCATATTAGCTCCTATGTGGAAAGCTTGGGGGTGATTAGTCAAGGGGGGACAGAGAAAATAGGAGGGTTCCAAAACGTGATTTCTCCATGTTAATTTCCACAGGAAACTTTAGATAAGGCTGCAGGTCGAACGGGTGAACAGAATTACCCCATATTTGGCAGGGAGAAGGGTCTTGGTCTAGAAAGCACGCTTTTGCTTATTTGGTGTAAATCCGTTCAGTAGTTTCTGAGAAATACCTAAATTTACAGATATCGATATTTGGGAATTCTGCCATCTGATTGGCTGAGGCGTTATGACCACAAGCTTGCTGCTGATTGTCTGCGAGTAGTTGCAACTAGGAAGTGTTGGCCGCCATTTTGTGATACCGTTGAAGCGAGTAAGGGAAAAAAGGGCAAAAAAGTGGGAAAGAGGAGGGTAGGAACACTGTTACCTCTGTGGGGTTTTTAGGGTGTGCTATAGAGGGGGTGTGAAGCGAAGTATTCACCCCTACCGGTGTGAAAGTGGTGGACTATGGAAATTAAGTGAGGTATTGCCTAGAGTCTGATGCTGCTATGGTGAGCTGGTGCGGGACTCGGGGATTAAAGGGTGAGCTCAAATTGTGTGTCTTATGCTGTGAAGTCTTGTGCTCTGGCTGCTGCACTACACTTGTGGAAGTAGTGTCAGCATGTGTTTATAACTACTAGGACGAACTACTGACCTGTACTGCTCTGAGAGTCCTGAGGTATGGAAAATATGTAATGTAATGTCTAGAGTCTCATGCTGCTAAGCTGAGCTGCTGCTGGACTCGGGGATGAAAGCGTGAGTCCAAACTGTGTGTTATATGTTGTTAAGTCATGTGCTCTGGCCGCTGTGCCACATCTGTCCAAGAAGTGTGAGCATGTTGGTATAGCTACTCGGATGAACTTTTGATTCGAACATTGTAACTTGTGTATGGTGCTTAGGGGTGTTATACAGGGAGTGTGAAGGTACATTCGCTCGTATGAAATGAATTTGGTATTTGTGAAGTGCAAACTACTCACTCCTACGGGTGTGAAGGCGATGGGGGCATAACCTGAGCTGCTAAAGGAGTTGGGGTAAAGTCGCTGAACTACTGACCCCTACTGGTCTGATTGTGCTGGGTACGGAAATTAAGTGGGGTATTGCCTAGAATGTCATGCTGGTAAATTGAGCTGCTGCTGGACTCGGGATGAAAGCGTGAGCCCAAACGGGGTGTCCTATGCTGTGAAGTTATGTGTTCTGGGCGCTGTGCCACACCTGTCCAACTTGTATATGGTGCTTAGGTGGTGTTGTATAGGGCACGCGAAGATAAATCAATACGGTATTTGTAAAGCGCAAACTACTGACTCTTATGGGTGAGTAGAGCCGGTGATCAAAGCGAGAGCTCTGTGCTGCAAAGTGAGATGGTGTGGCCACAGCTGTGTGCAGAATACATTTTAGTGACGGTCCGGGAGTTGCCGTTACCTGGCCCTAAAATAGCGGACCTAAGTTGTAAGTAATAGGGTGGCTCTAAAAAGAGCCCTGTGTTCATTAGTTGGAGCTACATATAAGTGAAGATACACAGCTTCAAGTTATTCAGGAAAACTCGATTTCCCTGATCTGTGAAGTGTACTCCATCACTTCTGTAGATATCAGCCATATCAAAACGTATGTTGTTGTTGTAGATGGACCCCATTTTGTGGTCTCTGAGGTATGCAGACACATCTTTGTTGACTTTTTTCCTAGATTTTTCAATCTGAGTACAAACTTGTTTTGACCATTTCCCCTTCTGTCTTTGGCATATATTGGAATATACAAAGACAGTTTAAGGCAAAAGTAACGTCAATTGTGCAAAGGTGTCCTTCATGAGCATTTCCCAAACTACCTCAGTCAGCGTGCCTAGGTCGTTTCCACCACAGTGCACAATCATGAGGTCAGGGTGTTGGAGATGCAAACAGGTTTTAACCAAAGGCATCAATTGGTGCCACTTCAATCCTCTCTGTGGAAACCATTTAATGTCCACATTTTGTAACCCTAGGTCTAAAGTCAATACGTCTCTGTTCTGCATACCTCTTGCACCAGAAAACATAGCTATGTCCAACGATCCACACTAACATTTTGAAGGTATGGCTGAAAGGTATGGAAAGATGTATGTAGCTCATGCAGTTCCTTCGTAGAATAAGAGATATGTTTATAGACGGGGAACTAGTTTTTTTTCACATACAAAACAATACCTGATTGGGAGATGAAAAGCATTGTTTTTTAAAAGTAGGGAGCACTTTCGTTTTGTGGAAAAACATGTTTGTGATTGGTTAAGAAAAAGCAGTTTGAACGTGGAGTACATATTATAGGATAAAATGTGCTCAACTCAACCACACCTGCTACTTGCATTTGGAAGGCACTGTTCGAGCTTAACACAATGGAGAACTTTTAACCTGCACGTGCCGTTAAATGTTCGAGAAAATGTTGCAAAAAAATATCGGTAGGTTTAAAAAAATTGATGAACTTTTAGCCTGCACGTGTTGTAGAATGTTCTAGAAAGTGTGTTGATAGAATACGTTGCACTGCTGACTTCGATGTGTTATTGAATATGAAAAAAAATGTTTATATGGAAAATTAAAAAGAAACTAATAGAGAGAAGTTTTGAAACGTAAAAGAATCAAGGAAGTATTCCAATTTGTACTTACTTGTATTTATGTTTGGAGGAACAAAATTATAGAAACAGCACCAGGAAGAGAAAGAAGCAGGGAGTGGGGGGACGGGGGGAGATGGCCACAATGGCACACATGTACAATGAAGTACAGCACAAGTATAGACAAAGAATGGCCAAAATGAAACACAACAACAAGGAGCATAAGTCACACAATCTGACAACATCACACCACTGAACAAGCATAGAAGTGAAAACTACACTGCATTCATACAGGATGTGTAGAAAGGCCAGTTGTGGTGTTGTGGGATGTCTGCGACCGTGGTCATGATGGAGGAGATTCCCAGCACGTGACACAAGGACGGGTTCACTGTGTGTTACGTTGCCAAAGAACTGCTCCTCCCTCCCACAAGCCTCCACACTTTTGTGCGGTGCGCTGTGGTATCCCGTGCACTCGTACGGCACAGCATTGTAATGTCAATTCCGGCATGTCCTGCGGCATTCGAATTACACCATGAGAGTGCCGTTTGGTGGTTGTGTATTCCACTTTACAACATCGTTTGCTGTGGCTCTTGTGGCAGGCCACACCAGAACACAGAGATACACTTAGCGCACTTCCTGCACATGGACATGTCCAAGACACCCCGTTGCCCTTGCCGGATAGGCACCCCCTAGCTGACCTGTGTACGCCAGACCACCATACATGTGTTCTGCTTGTAGGAGGATGAGTGCATAGCTACATGTCCAGGGTTACTGCCAATGCTGAGGTGACATGGTAACGTCTGCTGAAGACAGCACACTGTGATGTTGCAGGGCCTGTGCCTATCATGCTAACACAATGACCACACGGACACACTTGCTCAAATGCTGGTTTGGGGGGCGTTGGTGGTCCTGGTATTGTTGCAATGAGTCTTGTGGCCCTCATGGGTATCCCTGTATCGTGCTCATTGACTCTCTGGCAACTGAGGGTGTTATGGTGTGTCTCTTTGCTGTGTTTCTTTTCATGCTGCAGGGAGTCATCCTGCTTAACACCAGGAGAAAGCAGGTGTAAAATTCCTGGTGGTAACGTGGGTTATCGCCAGAATTAATTTCGCATTGCAGTTGTGAAAGTTGTGATGTCATTTTTCCGTGTGCAGAACAATATACGAACTGGGCAGTGTATCCCGTCAAGATGCAGCACCTGACGCACTATTCCTATTCAATATAAATATAATGAGATTTCTTCAATGATTTTGTGTGTCCACTGTAAGTGGAGGCACTACCTATGTGCAACTCAATAAAGGATTGTAGTATTTAGAACAAATTGCAAAGGTGCACCGCCTGTCTTTTTGCAAAGGACAGGTATTCTGCATTTCATTATCAGCACTTTAATGTAACTAAAGTTGAAATAAATCTAACACAGTATTCAAAAGTTGGTGCTAACTGCAGAGATCACCAGTATTCCTGAGATAAGTGCTCCAGAATTTAACACTGGTGGGTACCAGCAAATAGCAGTAATAAGAACAAGCAGTTGAGAAAAGAACCAGCAGTTGAGAAAACAACCGAAAAGGTTAGTAATTTATTTTTTTGTCTAACTTTATTTTTTATAAATCTATATAAACCATAAACTATTTATAAATTTAATTTTTTATTAATATATATATGAAAAATAAACCAATAAACAAAATTTAACAAATGTAATAGAAAAGAACAAGGTGGAAGAGTGCTGTGGGGACCATGGATGTCGACAACAGAGCCTGGAAAATAAAGCACAAAATAAGGGCGTGTGTAATGTGCATTTCAAAGGACTGCGAGAGAGAAACAGAGAAGGAAAAACAAGCCAGGGAGAAAAAGAGAGGGAAGGAAAGAAAAGGAGTGAGAAAAAGGGAGAAGGGAGAGAGAGATAGAAGGAAAGGAATGAAGAGAGTGAAAGAAAGAGAAGAGAGGGAAGTGAGAGAGAGAGAGAAAGAAAGAGAAAGAGAGAGAAAGTGAGAGAGAGACAGTTGCCTCTGCGCATCCATGAGCAAATAATTACCTGGTGCCAGCGGAGTGTGCAGCAGTGGGCGGACTCCACATGCCCGTCAAAACCCTTCCGATCTCAGGTGAGTTGCTGAGTCCTGAATGGCGGAGACCACATCAGATACTCCGCCGATCTCAGATGTGTTGCTGAGTCCTGATTCATGAATGGCAGAGACCACATCAGATTCTGCGCGGATCTTACAGATGTCACTGAGTCCTGATTCCTGAATGGCAGAGACCACATCAGCTTCTTCGCGGATCTCTCAGATGTCGCTGAGTCCTGAATGGTGGAGACCACTACAGCTTTTCTGCAGCCCGGCAGATTTCACACATGTTGCTGAGTCCTGAATCGTCAATGGCGGAGATCACCTCAGGGTTTGGTGCCGCTAAGCCTGTGGAACTCAAGTTCATGCCACGTGGTCGTAGGCTCCTGATGGCCACATGAGTTTGGGGTGGCACTAACCCTAGGCATAAGAAGTCCGCGCCAAGGGAATGGTAGGCCAATGACGGCCATACACCTGAGGGTGCAACTAACCTTCTGCACAAGCTTTCATAGACTCTTTATGGTTGAGACTCGTGGAGCGTTCGCCAGCTAGTCAGTGCCGACAATAAAGAATGTGACGTTGTCGATCTATTATATTTGAGTGGTCACATGGCCTGTGTCAGATGGGTGTGGTGTGTGTGCAAACCTGCCCTCAGGGAGTGCACGTGAGATGTTAAGAACTAGACCACTGATCTGCACAGCAACAGCGAGTATGCCTGCGACAGTTAGCTATGTGGGGCCAACATCGGAACGTAATCGGAGTGGCGTGGCGCATGACGGAGCAGGGCAGGGATAGAGACAATGACGCGGACAGCTCGTAGTACTGCATCTGGGAGTAGAGCGGCGGGGCTGCAGCAGCTGTCCCTCTGCGAGCCTGGGTCCAAACTGTTCATTACTCACACTATATAAGTATTGAAAAAACATTTTGTGATTCAGTCCATCAGCTGGCATCTGTCCGAGCTATTTGTGAAAACATATCAGAGTTATTTCTGTGAGTGATACCCCTTTGACGCTCCCTCCCCCCACATTAGCAGGTAACGTACCCTCTTCTCACATTACCAACATACCCCCAACAACCTTCTTAGGCCCGGGAGTGTCCCTGTGCGGTTGGTGAAAGAAGAATCTTAGTCATGTATAGATTTCAATATAAAAAAATGTATTTAAAGAAAAGAACAACAAATAAAACTGAAGGGAGTCTGGTGCTGTGGTCGCTGCTACAAAGTTGGGGTCACTGCCGTTCAGGACTCAGGACACAGTTACATATGTGGGATTGGTTTGTGTTAAATAGGGTTAGTGGTACCAGAAGCATTGAGAATGTATGAGCCTGTGATGATGGTTGATGTGGACGGGTCGCACTGAGAGCAATGTGCCTTGCCTACTGGACTGCGTCATGTGGAATCCGGACTGTATCTGTATTGATTGTGAGGCCTGCTGACCGTAGTGTAGGCCAGAGGTAGCGATGAGGAAGGGCCCACAGGCATGGGCATACATTGGTGGCCCCACCGGCCTGCGTAGTGCTGGTTCAGTGGCACCACTTGTCGGCAGACTTCAATCTGTAAATACTCCTCACTAATCAAAGGGAGTGAGGTGCAGTGGTAGCTGCCATGAAGTTGGGGTCGCTGTAATTCAGGACTCAGGACACAGTTACACATGTGGGATTGGCTTGTGTTAAACAGAGTTAGTGGCACCACGTGTCCCCGCCGTTGCATATCGAAATATGCCTCACTGATCGAAGGGAGTGTGGTGCTGTGGTCGCTGCCACGGACTTAGGGTCAGTGCGATTCAGGACTCAGGACACAGTTACACATGTGGGATCGACTAGTATTGAATAAAGTTAGTGGCACCACGTGTCGCCGCCGTTGCATATGTCAATGTGCCTCACTGATTGAAGGGAGTCTGCTGCTGTAGTTGTCTCACGGAGTTGGGGTCACTGCAATTCAGGACTCAGGACACAGTTACACATGTGGGATTGGTTTGTGTTGAAGATGGTTAGTGGCACCATGTGTCGCCGGTCTTCGACAGTGTAGGTCAGAGGTAGTGGTGAGCAAGGGCCCATAGCCATGTGCATACGTTGGTGGCCCCACCAGCCTGCTTCATACAGGTTCAGTGGCACCACGTGTGACCGGCCTTCCATGTACAAATATCCTTCACTGATTGAAAGAATTCTGGTGTTGTGGTCACTGCCACTAAGTTGGGGTCGCTGCAATTCAGGACTCAGGAACCAGTTACACATGTGGGATCGGCTTGCGTTGAACAGGGTTAGTTGGCACAATCTGTCACCGGTCTTCCACAGTGTAGAACGGAGGCAGCGGTCAGCAAAGGCCCACAGGCAGGTGACATTGACTTGAGCTGCACAGATTGGGAGCATTTGGTCTTCTTAACCCATTATAGTCTTTTACACAATTTGTGTCGCTACTAATCTTGAATTGTGAACCGTGTAACCCCAGTGTAGGGCACAGGCAGTGGTCTGGATGAGCACACAGCCACGTGGTGTTGAGTTGAGCTGCACAGTTAGTGGCACCTGGAGCACTCAGTGTATGCACCCTCTGCGATGATACGTGGTCCCGGCAGGCCGCACTGGGTTCAATGTCTTGCCTTAATAAGGGCACGTGGAGATGACTTATGGTGCAGTGAGTTAGTAGCACCTGAAGCACACAGTGTGTGCACATCCTGCAATGATGCGTGGTCCCGGCGGGCCGCACTGGGAGCAACGTGTCTTGCGAACTGGACTGTGTCATCTGCAAACGCCACTGTATCGGAATTGTGAGTCCTGCTGTCCGCAGTGTACATCGAAGGCAGTAGTTAGCATAGACATTGAGGAATGCTTTTTGTCACTTCTTCTTGACAAAATCCGAGGACATAAAGTACAATTCTCTGTGCAATTAATAAATCAAGGCTGAATTCAAATTGTGAACCCTGCTGTCCGCAGTGTAGATTGAAGACAGTAGTCAGTACAGACATAAGTCTGCGGTGCTGTGCTGCTGGGTTCGCAGGGGGCTTGTGTAGAGGACTCCCGCAGTCATGGTGGCAGCCACGTGCCAGGGTGAGTGCCGCCGCTCTGCAGACTCATTGGTCTTCCCAGAAGTGAACCAAGCCCAGGGCCTGGCCTATTTATTCATACTCCTACGCTGGAGTGGCGTACGTTGGACCAGCCCACTCCGCTTCTAGGGTAGGACAACACAGCTACATGACCGAGATCTTCCCCTCTGCCTGAGGTAACATGGTTGCGTCCACTGTGTACTATCAATAGTATATCTCCACATGGAGAGGTTTGTGGTTTGCATAGTTAAGTCTGTGCAGCACATCAGTGTAACACTTGGCATTGTGTGCATTATTATTGATGGGTGACTTGCCTTCTTCATATATAGTTGGTTGCTACATCGCCCAACATTCAGCTATTGTGCGGCTGAGGGGCCATGGTATTTTGGGAAGGTCCGTTGTCCTGTTTTGCGCTGCCTCAGTAGTAGTAGTGGGGGTGGTCTGGGGGAGGTTCTGGTGGTGGTGGCGCTGGTTGTTGTGGCCTTGTTGGGTGTCGGAGCTGCATGATCACTAGCTCTATCACATGTTGGTCTTTAGATGTGGCTGTGAGTTGGGTCTAATTCACACAGTAGATAGTCGACCTCCTTACACCAGTTAAAGGTTGATGTTAATTTGTTAATGGTAAGTCGGCGTATCGTCTGCTTTTTGGATCGCATTGCAGATTTGGCTGATTGTTGAAAATATGGGAAAGTGGTGTTTTCATGTTTTGCTTGCACAGGAATGCCTACGTAGCATATCATTAGCGTTAGTTGTGGCTCTCATTTTGTGGCAATTTTCTTGGGGGAAGGTATCGATGGAAGAGTGATGAGATTTGCAGTTTTCACAAGGTTGAGAATGGGATGATAATTAAAAAACACAGAAAAAAGGTTTGTTTAATGAACATTATTATTAGAAATTAACATTTAAAAAACCTTTGAAATTCACTGAAAAAAACATAGGTTTTACAGACGTTATAGTTTGGAATTAGCATTTAAAAAACCTAAGAAATTCACAGAAGAAACATAGTTTTCAGGGACGTTATAGTTAGTTGGACATTTCACTCATACAAAATGAAAAAAATTCCACTGTTATAGTTAGTTGAGCTAACTATAACTCGTGCCCACGCAAAGCACTGCAGATGATGTCACATATTACATCATTCATGGCATGGTCAGTGACATCACTGATGACATCACTGATGACATCATTTAGTGACTGTGTGCTTCTGTAAAGTTTAAATATGTTTTATATATATAAATGCCAAGGTGTATTGAAGACTGAGTGGGTTCATGAGTGTCTGAAGTATGATTTAGTAGGTGCGTGACTGACTATATAAGTGATTAAATGTGTCTTACTGAATGCATGAGTTAGTGAGTAAACAGTGTAAATGTCTGTATCAGTCTGTCAGTTGGTGTGTAGGTGGATGCATGGGTTGGTGAGTAGCTACATGAGTGTCTATATGGGTTATTGATTGGTTGTCTGAGTATCTGTATGGGTGCCTGAGTGTCTGTGTAGGTGGGTGGGGGGTGTGACTCTGTGTATAGATGTGTGCGTGGGTGATTCACTGGGTGTATGGATTTAAGAGTGCATCTGTGAAGGGCTGTGTGGGTGGGTGAGTGTGTGTATTGGTGTGTTGGTGACTGAATGGATGTCTCAGTGGTACATGTGTGAGTAACTACATATGTGAAAGGCAGTATATTTGAGTGTTGGAGTATGTAAATCCCAATATGTGAGAGTGAGTGATTGTGAGAGTGGTGGTATGGATGAGTGGTGTATGGATGAGTGTGTGTTAGTAGCTGTATGAATAAGTGAGGTGATGTGTGTATTACTGTGTAGGTGAGTAAATGGGAGTATGAATGATTCTTTGCATGATTGACTAGGTGTGTGAGTAACTCTATGGATGAATAGCAATGTGTGAGTGTCTGAATTAGTGTATGAGTGCAAATGATAGTGCTGTATTGCATGTATGAGTGACTGTATGGGTGAATGAGTGCACGTGTGTAGACCATCAATGACTGGGTATATTGTAACTGGTATTGGTGTGTCTATTGTTTCGAAAACAGTAGTCTATACTGTAGAGTGGGTTATCAAAGGTTATATTAGGGTGTGAGGAGGTGCATCAGATTATCATGTGGAGGATGGCATCAGTGATGTCATCAGTGATGTCATTGGAGATGTCATCAGTGATGTCATCAGTGATATCACTGACCAAGTCAGGCGTGGTGTAATATGTGATGTCATCAGCAGTGCATTGCGGGGGCGCGAGTTATAGTTAGATCAACTAACTATAACGGCCGAATTTTTCTGGTTTTGTACGAGTGAAATGTCCAACTACCTATAACGTCCCTGAAACCAGTGTTTTTTTCAGTGAATTTCTATGTTTTTTAAATATTAATTTCTAACTATAACATCCCTGAAACCTATTGTTTTTTCAATAAATTTCAAACGTTTTTTCAAATGATAATTTCTAAATATAACGTCCCTAAAACCTATGGTTTTTTCAGTGAATTTCAAAAGTTTTTTAAATGATAATTTCTAACTATGCCTACGGAGGTAGGACATGTGCAGAAAGAGGAAGAAAGGTACAGAAAGAAGCAAGAGAAATGCAGAAGGAAGCAACCGAGATCTAGAAAGATGAAGAAAAGTGCAGAAAGAAGCAAAAGGTATGCAGAAAGAACCAACAGAGGTGCAGAAAAAGGACTTTTTGCAAAGTCATCCTCTGCCCCCAACTGTTTACTGACTGGTACTGGTGGTAACTGACTCTGACTAACCAGGCTATGCTGAAAGACACTTAGAATGCAGTGAAAACACCTACATGCACTAGGGTACACTATGGGTTGGTGTACCCCTGTGATTGGCATGCCCTCCCCTGTAAGGCCCTAGTACATAATAGGACAGTGGGATAAAAACTACCTCCAACTCAGAGGTGCAGAAAGAGGTAAGAGAGGTGCATAAGCAGGTAGGAAATGTACAGAAACAAGGAACACGGGTGCAGAAAGAGGCAAGTGAGGTACAGAAAGGAGTAAGAGCTGTGCAGAAAGAACCAACAGAGGTGCAGAAAAAGGCAAGAGGGTGCAGAAAAAAGTAGAAGGGGTGCACAAAGAGGCAAGAGAGGTACAGAAAGAGGAAGGAGGGGTGCAGTAAGAAGGAAAAGTGCAGAAAGAGACAAGAGAATTACTAAAAGAAGCAACAGTGGTGTAGAAATAAGCAAGAGAAGTACAGAAAGAGGCAAGGGAGGACTAAAAAAGAGCAGTGCAGAAAGAACCAACAGATGTGCAGAAAGAGGCATGAAGGGTACCAAAAGAGGCGTGAAGGGTGCAGAAAGATAAAGAGAAGTGCAGAAAGAGGCAACAGAGGTACACAAAGAGGCAAGAGAGGAACAGAAACAGGCAGTAAAGGTACAGAAACAGGGAACAGTGGTGCAAAAAGATGCAAGAGAGGTACAGAAAGAGAACAGAGGGGTGCAGAAAGAGGCAAGAGATCTGCAGAAAAAAGCAACAGATGTGCTGAAAGAGGAAAGTGAGGTGCAGAAAGAGGTAAGAGATCTGCAGAAAAAAGCAACAGAGGTGCTGATAGAGGCAAGTGTTGTGCAGAAAGAAGCAACAGATGTACAGAAATAGGCAAGAGTGGTACAGAAAGAGGAAAGAGAGGTATAGAACAAGGGAAGAGAGTAGAACGAATAGGGAAGAGGGGTGCCAAAAAAGGCAAGAGAAGTACAGAAAGAGGCATCAGAGGTGCAGAAAGACGTAAGAGAGTAGCAGAAACAAGCAACAGAAGAACGGAAAGAGGCAAGAGAATTGCTGAAAGAAGCTGGAGAGGTGTAGAAAGAAGCAAGAGAAGTGCATAAAGAGGCAAGTGAAGTACAGAAAGAAGCAAGAGCAGTGTAGAAAGAACCAACAGACGTGCACAAAGAGGCAAGAGGGGTGCAGAAAGAGGTGGGAAAGGTACACAAAGAGGCAGTAAAGGTAAATAAAGAGGCAGAAGGGGTACAGAAGGAAAGAAGAGAAGTGCAGAAAGAGCCAAAGAATTGCTGAAAGAAGAAACAGAGGTATAGAAAGAAGCAAGCCAAGTGCCGAAAGAGGCAAGTAAGAAAGAACCAATTAGGGTGCAAAAAGAGGCAAGAGGGGTACAGAAAAAGTAGCAGAGGTGCACAAAGAAGCAAGACAAGTACAGAGAGAGGCAGGAGGGGTGCACAAAGAAGGAAGAGAAGTGCAGAAAGAAGCAACCGAGGTGCTGAAAGCGGCATGAAGGATATAGAAAGAGCAAGAGAAGTATAGAAAGAACCAACACAGATGCAAATGGAGGCAAGAGGGGTGCAGAAAAAGTAGGAGTGGTGCCCAAAGAAGCAAGAGAAGTACAGAAAGAGGCAGGAGGGGTGCAGAAAGAAGGAAGAAAAGTACAGAAAGAAGCAACAGAGGTACGGAAAGAGGCAACGGGGGGAACAAACAGGCAGGAAAGGTACAAAAAGAGGGAACAGGGGTGTAGAAAGATGCAAGAGAGGTGCAGAAAGAAAAAATGGGGGTGCAAAATAGGCAAGAGGGATGCAGAACGCAGCAAGTGAGGTGCATAAAGAGGTAACAGAGGTACACAAAGAAGCAAGAGCAGTGCAGAAAGAACCAACAGTGGTGCAAAAAGAGGCAAGAGGGATACAGAGAGACTATAAAAGTGCAGAGAAGCAAAAGGTGTGCAGAAAGAGGCAAGAGAACTGCAGGAAAAGGCAAGAGAGGTGTAGGAAGAGGAATGAGAGGTACACAAATAGGAAAAAATGGTACTGAAATAGACAAGAGTTGTGCATAAAGAAGCATGAGAAGTGCAGAAAGAAGCAACAGAGGTGCCAAAAGAGGCAAGAGAGGTGCAGAAACAGGCAAGAAAGGAACAGAAAGGGACAAGAGGGGTGCAGAAAGAGGTAAGGGTGATACAGAAATAGAAATATGCAAGAGAGGTGCAGATAGACGTAATAGCAGTGTAGAATGAAGCAGGAGAAGTACAGAAAGATGTAAGAGAGGTGGAGAAATAGAGAAGAGGGTGTAGAAAAAGGCATGAGGGATGCAGAAATATACAAAAGAGGTGCAGAAAGAAGCATAATCAGTGCAGAAAAAACTAACAGAGGCGCAAAAAGAGGCAAGAGGGATATCGAAGGAGGTAGGAGAGATGCACAAATTGGCAAGAGATGTACAGAAAGAGGCAGGAGAGGTGCATAAAGGAAGAGAAGTGTAGAAAGAAGCAACAGAGGTGCTGAAAGAGACGTGAAGGGTGCAGAAAGAGCAAGAGAAGTACAGAAAGATACAACAGAGGTTCTGAAAGAGGCAATAGAGGTACAGAAACAGGCAGGAAAGGTACAGAAAGAGGGCACAGGGGTACAGAGAGATGCAAGAAAGGTACAGAAAGAGAAAAGAGGGGTGCAAAAAGAGGCAAGAGGGGTGCAGAAAGAAGTAAGGGCCAGATGTATGAGCGTTTGCGATCACAATTTAGCTGTGTGCAATGTGCGATGCGCAATTAAGGAATATTTGGGAGTGGCAACAATTTTTGCGATTACTATCTACATAGCATTTTGTGAGTCCTTAATTGCGATTCTCTATGAATCGCTATTAAGGACTCACAAACTGCTACAATGATACATCTGCCCCTAGGAGATGCAAGAGATGTACAGAAACAAGCAAGAGAAGTACAGAAAGAGGCAATAGAATTGCTGAAAGAAGCAACAGAGGTGTGGAAAGAAGCAAGAGAAGTGCAGAAAGACAAATGACAATGACAATGATAAATAATTTTATTTGATTCAGACCTCAACTGAGGTCAATAAACACAAATACATAAACTAGAAAGTATTAGATTATGTTATTAAAAACATTTTAAAAAAACAATTTATAAGAAGAGACAAGTAATAATAGTTTGTGGTCCGCACGAACAACATACAACAGTTAAAACTATTGGATGTATGCACTTTTTCTTTAAAATAACTTCAAGAAACTCTTTAAAAATGTAAAAGAGTTACAACAAACAAATTCATTAGGGGGAGACTTACACACGGATGTACGTCAGTACAACGCGATCATTTTGATCGCGGTACTTTACAACGCGGTTTTCACAACGCAAGTCGTTACATCGTCTTACGTTGGAGGGCGCTGAATTGTGGATTAATTTAATTTTCTATTCCAACTCCAGCCCACGTAACAGTAGGGAAGGTGTTGGAATAGAAAATCAAACTATTCCTTAAGCAAGAGCGCCATCCAGCACAAGTCGTACTAATGACTTGCGTTGTAATGGCTGCATCATAAAGGTCGCGTGGTGTAAACACCACGTTGTAAAGGATGTTTCCCCTTACACACCATGATTAGATCTTGAGCTAAAATAGTGTTATGTCTGAAATGGATTGGCTTTATATATCAATGTCCAGCTTCTGCCAATATCGGGTTAGGTCAAATTAATAATACATGGTACAGATCTTGTGGTCTGCCATTGCACAAGTCACATTTGCCTAGAGAATTATTTGGGGCGTCCCATCTGGCTGAATATGTATTTAAACCCAATCACAAAAGAAGGATGCAGCGCCTTACACTGTGCTGTTACTGAAACTGTAGATAATACTCAGGTGTTTTAAATACTGTTTTCCGAAAAAGTTTTATAATGCTTTAATTGGATACAATATTCTTTGTCCATTTCATAGCATAATTTTGGCATCATAAGTTTTCAAAAGAGCTTCAGGTGTGCTGGAGACCAGGCCTGCAAAAGTACAACAGTGCATTCTGACACCGCAAGGGCTTTTAAAAGGTTCCTATTGAAGGTATACCAAGAAGCTTCGTCTCTTAAAGTCTCTAATGTTAATATATCTCTTAATGTGCCTGGAGCTGCATGAAAGAGATTATAGTCCCACCTTATAATATTGGAGATGACTCGAGCAAATATGCTTGTTATAGAGAGTTCAAAGCGTAAAGCTTGTACGGGACTGATTGGAATACATTTAACAGATTCCGAAGGATAATCTCTTCCTTTACTGTTATTGATTGCCATGTTTTAATTTGTGTATGTTCCATGGCGTAAGATAACATCGGTGGGATTTTCATGCCATAAACATCCAACAAAGATTTAAAATGTCTTGCTTGTTGAGCGATAAAATCTCTGTAGTGCCCGACATTGGAATCTTCCTTTAGCTCTAGATGTTGGAGATGATGAGTGTCTTGTAACTTATGCGTAAAGATACGGCCCAAGTAGACATATTATTTCACTGTCTCACTTGGGTTACCTCCCAATGACCACGTGAAAGGTAGAGATTTCCTTCTTCCACTAAAAGGTAACATGTTGGTTTTAGATATGTTTGGGACCAAGAAGTTTTCTTTTGCATATTGGTTTATTCATTTAAATTTCTTTGCAAGCCAATTGGGGTACGATCGAATATGGCAATATCGTCAGCGTACATTAAGCAATGGATATCGGGCTGTGCTAATTTTGGGGGAGAGTTCTTAATTAAGCAAAAGTGCCCAGGTCAGGGCCGGAATGGAAACCAAAACTGGCCCTGGCAAAGAGCTCGCCTGGCAACCCTGGGAACGGCTGAGCTGTTTGCCAGGGCCAGTTTCAGACAATTTTGTTACAGGGGCCGACTTTGCAAAAACGGCCCTCTAACAAAAACTGCCCCCAGGGGCCAAAAATCGGTCCCCACCCTAGTGGTCCACCGGGAAAATGCCCGGTGCTCACTATGACCAGTCCGGCCCTGACACAGGTAGGTCACTTATGTACATGGAAAATAATATGGGGGCTAGTAGGCATCCCTGTTTCAAGCCATTCATCGTAGGGTTTGGATTGATTAAGCCCTTTTCTTCCCCCATTTGGACTCTAGACCATGTTTCCGGGTGCAGGAGATAATTACTGTAGGAAGATCTGTAGGAATCCCTAAACACTCTAGTTTTCTCCATAATGTCAGTCTGTCCACGCTATCAAAAGCGGTTGAAAAATCGATAAAAGCACAGTACAATATTTGTGAGTTTAACAGAAACATATTTATCAAGGACAGTCTGAAGAACTGTGATGTTATCCAAAGTTAAGTGTTTTGGACGGAGACCGGCCTGTGTCATGGAAATCATGTTATTCAAGCATGCCCAGTTTTTTATATGCTCCAAAATAGATTTTGCAGTTTTCTCGTCTTGTATTTGCCTGAAGAGAAGCTACTACGGAATGTATTGTGTCTTCGTATCTGGAGATGGGATTGCCTTCCCTGTTTGTAGAGGCTGGCAGAAGAAGAGAAATGGTGGAGTTTATTTTACTGATTGCTTTGGAGTTCCATTGAATCCTTCCTGTTTTTTGGTTTATAACTGCCCAGCCTTCAAAGGCGCGTAAGGACCATGGGGATGTGGATTGTGTAAAAATATCAATTCCTATGGTTAAATATGCATGATCACTTTAATCTGTGTACTGAATTGATAATAATTGAACTTTTGCAAACAAATCTAGACTGCAAATTAGATAATCCAGGATAGATAAATTAAAGGTACCCAATCAAGTGTATGCAGCCGGAATATCTCCATCAATTCTCCCATTTGAGATAACACCATTGATTGCTTTGATGAGTGACAGAAACCGTTCCCCTAGTTTATCTGCTTTTATCTTTTCAAGGAAATGGGGGTTCGAATTTAACATTCTATTTCTTGAAGAGATTTCCCCTTGTTGCTAAAAAAGGCAATGGTAATTTTTCCATTGAAATTCCCAGCTATTGTCATCGGGGGATACCCCCATGCTTCTAGGGTTTGTCGATTTTCGTGAAGGCTTTTGCTAACAGGAGGTCATTTGAAAATCCAGGAGGAAAGTAGATATTAAAAAGTAATCGTTCTAAAGTAGGCTCTGTTCTTTCTTTCCGGCACTTGATGCTGATGCATTTTCACATTTAGGAGCGAAAGCTCAATTTCTTCTGGGTCCCAATCGATTTCTTCTTTTAATAGGATCACTAGACTACCTTTTGAGAGTTCTCTTCTTGAGGCCTCTGCTGCAGTGACAAACACAAAATAATCTTTTTTGATAAAGGCACCAAGGACCAAGTTTCTTGCAGCAACAAGATAGGCGGTGAATTTTCCAATATAAAAGACAACTTTTCTGGAGGTTTTCCAGCTATCTTCCATGACACTATCTTTAAGTTGCTGCTAAAATTGCAGTTTTAAATCTTTGCCTGACTTATTACTGTTTAATGAGCCAGCGAGCCACGCACAGGAATATTCATCATCTGGGAGCGACGTTTGGCTTGTGTCAGTACAATTCCAGATTCAGCGCAGTCCGTCTTTAAAGGACATCATCAGAAGACTGTCCTGCTTGTGCTTTGGTGTTTTACAGCCCGCGTACTGCTGATTGTTGTTATTAGAGGGGACCAAAACTCCTTTTAGCTCTTTTAACTGATTTAAGGCAGGACTCATTTGTTTGACTACGGATATGTCAAATCCGTTTTTGTGGAGAGTGTCTCACTCTTTAATTATTATGGCAGGGACTACATTGGTTCAGAACTCAACAATTGCTACCAAGCAGAGTAATTTATTTGGGAAAGAAACTAGTTTCATTTCTTCTGTGATAAGTGATTGGAGAGGCCGAATTGTATGTAATAGGGAGACTATTCTCTAGAGGTTAAGTGGAATGTTACCACTAGGGAATAAATCTGTTAATTCTAGGGCACTTGATGCTAGGTATTCCTCGCTGCCCTGGAGATCCGGATTGACAAGTTGATTTACTGAGTCAAGGGCATTATGGTTTGAAAGTTTTGTTATGAAGTTTGGTGCAGAAGGGTTTAAGTCTTTAGCATCTACTTAAGGTACCAATGAAGCAGACTGTTGGCGTATATTTTGAGTTCTGTTACAAACTTTCATTGCGTAGCTAATTTCTTCATCTGCTTGCTCTGTGGAGCATATTTGAGGGAACTTTCCTTTTCCTAAGGATATTCTCGTTATTCTTCACTTCTTTTCTTTTTGATTTTCTTTTTGCTAGATATCCCTTGGTTGTGTTTCCTTTTTTAGTTGGCAGTGTCGTAGACTCAATTTGAGTTATCTGTTTTGAGATGGGAACTTCCCCAGATGTTTTTTTTGCATTTATTGGAGGGAGGGGAGGACCTCCTTGTCATTCTTTTTGAGAGAAGATTGGAAATAAAGGGATGGTGATTTGAATGGTTTTCCGTGGAGAGCTCTCTGAGGGGGAATCTTTGAAAACTTTTCAGAGAGAATAGATTTTATCACCAGTAGGACAGTTGATTTTCTAATTCTGTGTAACTTGGAATCCCCCTGTCTGAGTTGCCTCCTGCTTTTTTTAGATGAAGAATTGCTGGAAACTGAGGGGCTAAGGCAGCACTTATCTTTTCTGCCATTGACAGACTGTAAATTTGAAGATAGTGTTTGGATGATTTGAGAAGATTGAGTAAATTGTTTTTCCTTTTTTTGTCTACGAGGTATTGTAGAATGCCTGTTTGAGTTTCCAGTATCTGGTCTGGGTTTTCCATGTTCCTTTCTAAAAGTGATAATATGGAATCCATGGTTCTCTGTAGTGATAGAATGGTACTTGAAATGGTGTCTTGCCTGTTTACAGACTGCGGCATGATGAACAACAGGAATTCAGAAGATTGTGAGAAAATTTGTACAACTTCTATAAGATTACTCGAAATACTGGATAGCAAATGTACCAGCTGTTTTGAAGTTTCTTTAGAGACAGGTTGGAGAGGCGATGTATAGTTTCTATCCAGGAGTGTGAAGTCAGTAGCTGGAACTTGTGTAGGACCCTCCAGATGTTCTGTTATGAGATTATGACCGGAGAGCTCTCTCCCTGACAGCAATTATGTAAGCTCTAGAGGCGGCATAGGCTCTGAGACTTTTGTAAGGTCTGACGTTTGGTTATTTTCGAGAGCTACTTCCTTTATAGGTAAGTATTAGGCTCAGAGTTCTCCATTCTTGCTCCTGCTTTATCTTTATCTGTAACTGTAGTGGCAGTTAGCTCATGATGGCCTTCCTGGGGAATTGGAGCTAATAGATCCCCTATTTTAGAAATAGTTGTAAAGACATGTATTATAGACTTCTCTGTTGATGCTCCAAATTGAGACCTTTTGCAGATGCTTTTGTAGTTCATAGGTGCATGTGCCATGCCCACTTTTTTCATATGTACTGTGCGGGACCGCAGCCTTTTATAGACCATGTTGTTTTATGTATTGGTAGAATCTAGATTGATCTCCTTTGAGGGGTGGTTGTATGACAAAGGAAAATGGATCAACTTCCCATCCACAACACAGACTTCCTTATGCTTATGCTATTGTAAAGAGTGGCTCAGGTCCTTCCATAGTTGTTCCGTGGTTATTGAAAAGGAGATAGTGAAGGTGAGGAATTTTTGTTTCCTACTTCTTGGAGTGATCCTTGAATATTCACTTCTGATTCTGGAATTGATACAGTGGTCTCTTTTCAAACTGCTCTTATGTTCTTTGATTATTCAGTTTCGTGGACAAGTGTGACCAGGTGACTGGGAAACCCCGGGTAGAGCACAAGTTGCACCTGGATCTAGCCAGACTGCTTCTACGATCACCTGGGTCTCACTCTCTGTAGGAGCTGAGTACAGGTCTTACAATGGCATTTTCTTTCCCCCCCCCAAATAAATTCTTTTTTTCCTCCTGAGGAGCGCTCACCTGCTTAGCAGTGCACAGGGCTGAACCCTCCGTTTTCAGTTCTCTGTAGCCTCTTCGCCTTCGCCTCATTTGCCTCATACGTCTTGGTCCTCTTTCCCAGGTCCCGGCCCCCAGCGGACAAATACACATTTGGGGCAGCAGCGTCCATGTCCATGCCAGCAGTACAGCAGCAGCAGAAAGAAGCAAGTGAGGTGCAAAAAATGTCAAGAGAACAGCAAAAAGAGGGAAGACAGATATAAAAAAGGGAAAGAGGGTACAGAAAGAAGCAAGAGAGGGACAGAAAGAAGCAAGAAAAGTGCAGAAAGAAGCAAGAGAGGTGCAGAAAGAGGGAAGACGAGTGCATAAAGAGACATCAGAGGTGCATACAGAGGCAACAGGGGTGCAAAAAGAAGCAACAGAGGTGCAGAAAGAGGCAATTGAAGTACAGAAAGAGGCAAATGAGGTACAGAAAGAGGCAAAAGAGTTGCAGAAACAGGCACAAGGGGTGCAAAAAGAGGGAACAGGTGTGCAGACAGAGGCAAGAGAGGTACAGAAAGATAGAAGAGGGGTACAGAAAGAGGCAAGAGGGATGCAGACATTTGCAAAACAGGTGCAAAAAGAAGCCAGAGCTGTGCAGACAGAACCAACAGAGGTGTAGAAAGAAGCAAGAGGGGTACATAAAGAGGTAGAAGAGGTACAAAAAGAGGCAAGTGGGATACAGAAGAGGCACAAGAGCTACAGAAAGAAGGAAGAGACATGCAGAAAGAAGCAACAAAGGTGCTGAAAGAGACAAGAAAGATGCACAAAGAGGCAAGAGAAGTGCAGAAAGAGGCAAGAGAGATGCAGAAAGAAGCAATTGAGGTATAGAAAGAGGCAAGAGATTTGCAGAAAGAAGCCAAGGAGGTGTGGAAAGAAGCAAGGGAAGTGCAGAAAGAGGCAAGTGAGGTGTAGAAGGAAGAGAGTGAGGTGCAGAAAGAGGCAAGTAAGGTGCAGAAGGAAGAGAGTGAGGTACAGAAAGAGGCAAGAGAACTGCAGAAACAGGCGAGAGAAGTGTAGAAAGAGGCAAGAGAAGTACACAAAGAGGCAAATGAGGTACAGAAAGATGCAAGAGAGTTGCAGAAACAGGCAAAAGGGGTACAGGAAGAGGGAACAGATGTGCAGGCACAGGCAATAGAGGTACAGAAAGATAGAAGAGGGGTACAGAAAGAGGTAAGAGGGATGCTGACATTTTCAAAACAGGTACAGAAAGAAGCAAGAGCAGTGCAGACAGAACCAATAGAGGTGCAGAAAAAAACACGAGAGGTGCAAAAAGAGGTAGGAGAGGTGCAAAAAGAGGCAAGTGGGATACAGAAAGAGGTACCAGGGCTACAGAAAGAAGGAACAGATGTGCAGAAAGAAGCAACAAAGGTGCTGAAAGAGAAAAGAAGGGTGCCGAAAGAGGCAAGAGAAGTGCAGAAATAGGCAAGGGAGATGCAGAAAGAAGCAAGTGAGGTGTAGAAAGAGGCAAGTGAGGTGCAGAAAGAAGCCACAGAGTTGTGGAAAGAAGCAAGAGAAGTGCAGAAAGAGGCAAGTGGGGTGCAGAAGGAAGAGAGTGATGTCCAGAAAGAGGCAAGTGAGGTGCAGAAGGAAGAGAGTGAGGTGCAGAAAGAGGCAAGTGAGGTATAGAAAGAGGCAATAGAGGTACAGAAAGAGGCAAGAGAACTGCAGAAAAAGGCAAGAGAGGTGTAGAATGAGGCAAGAGAAGTGCAGAAAGAGGCATGTGATGTGCAGAAAGACGCGCAAGAGGTGCAGAAAGAGGCAAGGGAGGTGCAGAAAGAGACAAGGGATCTGCAGAAAAAAGCAACAGAGGTGCTGAAAAAGACAATGGAGGTGAAGAAACGGACAAGAGAAGTGTAGAAAGAGACAAGTGAAGTGCAGAAAGAAGACAGTGAGGTGCAGAAAGAGGAAGAAATGTGCAGAAAGAAGCAAGAGAAATGCAGAATGAGGCAAGAGAGGCACAGAAAGACGGAAGAGAAGTGGAGAAAGAAGCAACAGAGGTGCTGAAAGAGGCGTGAAGGGTGCCGAAAATGCACGAGAAGTACAGATAGAAGCAATAGAGGTACAGAAACAGGCAAGAGAGGTACAAAAACAGGTAGGAAAGGTGCAGAAAGAGGAAACATGGGTACACAAAGAGGCAAGATATGTGCAGAAAGAGGGAAGAGGGGTGCAGAAAGAGGCAAGAGGGGTGCAGAAAGAAGCAAGAGAGGTGCAGAAAGAGGCAAATAAGGTACAGAAAGATGCAAGAGAAGTGCAGAAACAAGCAAGAGAAGTTCAGAAAGAGGGAAGAGGGATGCAAAAAAGGGAAGAATGGTGCAGAAATAAGCAAGAGAGGTACAGAAAGAAGCAAGAGAAGTGCAGAAAGAAGCAAGAGAGGTGCAGAAAGGGGGAAGATGAGTGCAGAAAGAGACAACAGAGGTGCAGAAAGAAGGAAGAGAGGTACACAAAAAGGCAATAGAGGTGCAGAATGTTGCAACTGAGGTGCGGAAGGAGGCAAGAAAACTGCAGAAAGAGGCAAAAGAGTTGCATAAAACGGCAAGAGAACAGAGGAAAGAGGGACAAGGGATGCATACAAGGAAAGAAGGATACAGAAAGAAGCAAGAGAGATGCAGAAAGAAGGAAGAGAGGTGCTGAAAGAGGGAAGACAAGTGCAGAAGGAAACTACAGGGGTACAGAAAGAGACAACAGGGGTGCCAAAAGAAGCAAGAGAGGTGCAGAAAGAGGTAATAGAAGTGCAGAAAAAGACAAGTGAGGTACAGAAGGAGGCAAGGTAACTGAAGAAAGAGGCAAGAGAGTTGCAGAAACAGGCAGAAGGGGTGCAGAAAGAGGGAATAGGTGTACAGACAGAGGCAAGAGGGATGCAGAAAGAAGCAAGAGAGATGCAGAAAGAAATAAAAGAAGTACAGAAAGAAGGAATAGAGGTGCAGAAAGAGGCAAGAGTGGTGCAGAAAGAGGGAATAGGTGTAAAGACAGAGGCAAGAGGGATGCGAAAATTAGCAAAAGAGGTGCAGAAAGAAACAAGAGCAGTGCAGAAAGAACCAACAGAGGTGCAAAAAGAGGCATGAGGGGTGCAGAACGAGGGAGGAGAGGTGCACACACTGGAAAAAAAAGTACAGAAAGATGCAGGACGGGTACAGAAAGAAGGAAGAGAAGTGCTGAAAGAGGCAAGAGAATTGCTGAAAGAAGCAACAGAAGTGCAGAAGGAGGCAAGTAAGGTGCAGAAAGAAGCCGGAGCAGTGCAGAAAGAACCAACAAAGGTATAAAAATAGGCAAGTGAGTTGCAGAAAAAAGTAGAAGACGTCCACAAAGAGGCTAGACAAGTACATAAAGAGGCAAGAGGGTTGCAGAAAGATGCATGAGGGGTGCAGAAAGAAGCAACAGAAGTGCTGAAAAAGGTGCAAAAGATGCAGAAAGATCAAGCGAGGTGCAGAAAGAAGCAACAGAGGTACATAAAGAGACAAGAAAGGTACAGAAACAGGTAGGAAAGGTGCAGCAAGAGGGAACAAGGGTGCACAAAGAGGCAAGAGAGGTACAGAAAGAGGGAAGCGAGGTGCAGAAAGAGTCAAGAGGGGAACAGAAAGAAGCAAATGAGGTGCAGAAAGAGGCAACAGAGGTGCAGAAAGATGCAAGCGAAGGTCATAAACAAGCAATAGAAGTGCAGAAAGCAGGATGAGGGAAGCAAAAACGGGAAGAAGGGTGCAGATATTAGAAAGGGAAGTGCAGAAAGAAGCAAGGGGGATACAGAAAGAGGGACGACGAGTGCAGAAAGAGTCAAAAGAGGTGCAGAAAGAATCAAGAGAGGTGCAGAAAGAGGCAATAGAAGTGCAGAAAAAGGCAAGTGAGGTGCAGAAGGAGGCAAGAGTACTGCAAAAAGAGGCAAGAGAGTTGCAGAAAATGGCAAGAGAACAGCAGAAAGAGGGAAGAGAGATGCAAAAAAGGGAAGAAGGGTGCAGAAAGAAGCAAGAGATGTGCAGCATAAAGCAAGAGAGGTGCAGAAAGAGGGAAGATGAGTGCAGAAAGAGACAACAGGGGTACATAAAAAGACAACAGGGATGCAGAAAGAAGCATGAGAGGTGCAGAAAGAGGCAATGGAAATGCAGAAAGAGGCAAGTGAGGTGCAGAAGGAGGCAAGAGAACTGCAGAAAGAGGCAAGATAATTGCAGAAACAGGCAAATGGGGTGCAGAAAGAGGGAACAGGTGTACTGACAGAGGCAAGAGAGATGCAGAAAGAGGGAAGAAGGGTACAGATAAAGGCAATAGAGAGGCAGAAATTTGCAAAAGAGATGCAGAAAGAAGCAAGAGATGTGCAGAAAGAACCAACAGAGATGCAAAAAGAGGTAAGAGGGGTGCAGAAAGAGGTAGGAGAGGTGCTCGAAGAGGTAAGAAAGATACAGAAAGAAGCAGGAGGGGTACAGAAAGAAGGACAAGAAGTGCAGAAAGAGGCATGAGGATTGCTGAAAGAAACAACAGAGATATAGAAAGAAGCAAGAGAAATGCAGAGAGAGGCAAGTAAGGTGCAGAAAGAAGCACAAGTAGTGCAGAAAGAACCAACAGACGTGCAATAAGAGGCAAGCACATTGCAGAAAAAAGTAGGAGAGGTGCACAAAGAGGCAAGACAAGTACAGAAAGATGCAGAAGGGGTTCAGAAAGAAATAAGAGAAGTGCAGAAAGAAGCAACACAGGTGCTGAAAAAGGTACAAAGGGTACATGTAGAGCAAGAGATGTGCAGAAAGAAGCAACAGAGGTACCAAAAGAGGGAAGGAAGGTCCAGAAATAGGCAGGAAAGGTACAGAAAGAGGGAACACGGATGTAGAAAGACACAAGACAGATGCAAAAAGAGAAAAAAGGGGTGCAAAAAGAGGCAAAAGGGATACAGAAAGAAGAAAGGGAGGTGCAGAAAGAGGCAAAAGAGGTGCGGAAAGGCGCAAGAGAGGTGCAGAAGCAAGCAAGAGAAGTGCAGAAAGAGGCAAAAGTATTGCTGAAAGAAGCAAGAGAGGTGTGGAAAGAAGCAATAGAAGTACAAAAAGGGGAAAGTGAGGTGCAGAAAGAGGCAAGAGAGGTGCAGAAAATGGCAAGAGAACAGCAGAAACAAGCAAAATAAGTTCAGAAAGAGGGAAGGCAAGTGCAGAAAAAGACAACATGGGTGCAGAAAGAGACAATAGGTGTGCAGGAAGAAGCATGAGAGGTGCAGAAAGAGGCAATTGAAGTGCAGAAAGAGGCAAGTGAGGTGCAGAAGGAGGCAAGAGAACTACAGAAAGAAGCAAGAGAGTTGCAGGCACAGGCAAAAGGGGTGCAGAAAGAGGGAACAGGTGTGCAGACAGAGGCAATAGTGGTGCAGAAAGAGGGAAGAGGGGTACAGAAAGAGGCAAGAGGGGTGTAGAAAGTTGCAAAAGTGGTGCAGATGTGGTATATAAATAAATAATACCGGATCTATTTTTGACTGGACATAGTAATAACAGATAGCTCAATAAAATAAGAGTCAAGATTCGAGGTAGTAGGAGTTTGCAGGTTTAATACAGCATAAAGGACAGGAACAGGACAACCTGCACAGGAATAGGATGGCAGCGCTGCCGGGGGCAGGATCGGAATCAGGCGTATAGTCGTAACATTTAATAACAGTGCACAAGTATATATACTAAAACAAATGCATTACAATACATACAATAGGCGGAGCAGTGGGTGTGGTCAATAGCAGTCGCGAAAGATAAGGGTGAAAAGAGGTGTAACAGGAGGCGTATACATAGACATGTGATGTAAACGTAACAGAATATGTCATAAATGGGGCGGAAACATGGAGGGGGCTACCTAAGGAGCCGGGACCTCTAACCTAGTAGTGCGCGCAAACTGACAATGACGTGTTACTAGGAGAAGCTGGGGGCTATGACTTCTGCGCTAGGAGTAGAGACTGAAGTCTGGAGAGTCAGGGCGACATGTACCTAAACACTATCTAGTATCTGATGTTTAGAGAACATGTTGATAGAATCCAGAAGTTATCGGGGTAAAGGCTAACAGACTCTAAGACTGGTGCATGCATTATTCTACATGTAGTGCGTGTTGAAGAATATGAAATGACCATTAATACAGTATTTCTCTTACATGGAGACGTAAAGGCTAGACGATGACTGAAACTATTGATGCGATTCAGTAGCTAAGGAATGCAGAGAAGGAGGGCTGGACTGATAACTAGAATCATAACATACTTTTGGCAGACTAGCAGGCAGAGCCAGGCCAAGCCGGGCACTGTGGGACAGGAAGTAAGTGAAGGGTCAGGAATACAGGTGGGGGCTGTATCGCTCCTCAGCGAGGGCTCAGGAGACAGGAGCTGAATCTGGTGTCCGGGCCCTTTTGAGGCCTAGAAACGGGGACTTTACAATGAAATAACGTGCACACTGAGAAACGTGGCAACGTAACTTTACATAGGCCTAATACTCGTAGCTTTTACGAGAACTGGAAACTGGCATACTAGAGATGGACACAACTGTAATTGCGTCTTTTACCAATCACGGGGGATACATATGCATATTAATCATGCACACATAGCATAGGATGGGGGACACGTAGGGACACAGAACATGGCAAAATTTACTTTTCCACATTCCCTCCTTGTCACTACGTTTCCATCAGGAAACATCAATATTCATGATACCATCTATTATTTCATACAGTATCATTTGCTCGTCTCGAATTTTCTTGGAACTGGATTTAGAACGGGACTTGGGACTAGGAATACAAGAGGTAGCACAAATGCCGCAAATCGCAGGGCCACATTGTATACAGAGGCAGCAACTGAATATGATCGCTACTGCAATACCTAGAAAGGACAACACTTTCCATCCCCAAGCGGAAATTATATTCCAGAACCAACCGGACCATGTCCAGGTGCCTGGATTTTGGTGTAACAGATGGGCAATTTTATGGAGTCTGGTTATAGCTGAATAAACAGACGGCGCGTTATTAGGAATGAAAATGCAGCAACTAGATCCGATGAGTCTACATGCCCCGCCCCTATCGGCCAGTATGACGTCAAGGACGAGACGATTCTGGAGCACGACAATTCTCATAAAGGATTGCTCTTCGGTTAAGTTACCTAGAGCAGAGGTAGTCTCAATCACTACTGCTTCAAGTGTTCTGGTTAATCTACGTATCAGTTTACTATTCACGACAGTACCTAAGTAGGGAAAGACACCTTTATTGATATCTATGTATTGCTCTAGAGCAGTTTCAGTATAATCGACAATCGGGAGGTCTCTCTTGTGTCTAGTATGTACTAGGTGGGAATTCCTATGATAGTCAGGTGGGGCTAGAAAAACTGGTGGCAGTAGGAAGGCAATGTATCAGGTTCCCTCCCAATCGAGGGGCAGACGAACATATGCGGTCTGACCACAAACAAAATAAGAATGACGTGAAGCTTTGAAAATAGATTTCCCACTGTCACTATACTTGACAATAGTAGTACAATCACTATGTCCTACATGTACAGAACCATTCTTTCTGACACATAATTCACCTTTGACTGGTAGTACTGACATAGCAGGTAAGTCTGGAGTAGTATCAGACTGAACATTCAGGACCATGAAATTCGAAGAATAATTACCCAAATTATAAACTTCATTTTCTAGATCTAACCCTGTTCTGTGGGGAAGACCTTGCTTGTCTGGAGAACATGTACTGTTCAGAAAGGACATATCATTTGAGGATGACGTTAACGTGGACCATGCTCCACATGAACCGTTATGTGAAAATGGATAAGGAAAGAGTGGCAGAACTCCCTTCGGTGTCTGGAAAGGGGGGAGTCGACCACACACCCAACAATTAGTGGCATTGCTGGTCTGGTGTGAATAATGTAACATGCGGATAAAGGAATTATTTCGCATAGCAAGACGATAAGATAGTTCATGAGGTAGGAGATCACTAAACGTATGCTCTACTGTAGTATTAGAAGACTTATTTACATGAGAAACTGGAAAATATAAATAACATGCATAACTCGTGCAGGTAATCATAAGGCTGAGATATAGCAGAAAACATAAAATAATAATGCAACTTTTAGAGTTCTCACTAACTCTCTCTCTATGGGGGTCTATTTTATACATGTCAGAAACCGGTCTAACCGTTTCACCTAGGGGAGGACTTAGACAATCAAACTGGCTGACTTATTTTACTAGACCTTAATTTTAACTTATACTCCTGCTGCGGAGTTTTCTCTAACAGGGAGGGTTTCGTATCAATGTCATTTGCGGGACAGTCCTTGAGAATAGTACTTTGGCAGTCTTTAAAATCCTGGGAAATGTTCTTGGAAACAGTCTTTAGTCCATAAAACTTCTTTACATGCGACAAATGTACCCAGCCCTTCCTGCCTTCCAGCTTGACGGCAGTACGGGTGGCCAGGAGAACTTGCTTGGGCTCCTTCCAGCGGGGCTCCAGCGGACTTGAACGATCAAAGTTCCTTACGAGAACCAGACTTCCGGGAACGATTTCATGCGGTGCCACCTCGGTATTGTCTGGAAATGCGGCGGCAACCTGTGAACGACAAGAGTGTAGGGCAGACATCAAGGAAGCTAGGTAATCTGTCAGCATATTACTTGAAACATCTGTAATACTTCGGGGTCTAGGTGTACCCCACATATTAGGGGGGCGGCCGAAAACGACCTCGTACGGGGACAGACCTGATCTGGAATGTGCGACCATGCGCATATAAAACAGAGCGACTGGCAGAGCTACTAGCCAGTCTACACCTTTTTCTTGACAGACTTTAGCAATACGGGTTTTCAGGGTCTGATTATGTCTTTCTACGAGACCGGCTGCTTCAGGATGGCGTACACAATGGAACTTCCACTGGTACCCTAACAAAAGGGAAACGTGCTTCATTAATTCAGATGAGAATGGCTGGCCATTATCAGAATATACGACCCTTGGGAGTCCATAGCGGGGGAAGAATTCACGAACCAACTGCTTGGCAGTGGTCGCGGCTGTGTAATCTGGGACTGGATATGCTTCTGTCCACCTGGACAAAGCGCATACAACTACAAGGACATACTTGAAACCTCGACATCGCTCCATCTGAATATAATCCATCTGGAGGACTTCAAAAGGGTGGTCAGGGGGTTGGAATCCACCTTGTTCCACCGGGACACTTTTACCTGGATTAAACTGGCAACATATCATACAGGCACGGACTTTCTGCTTGGCTGCAGCTCGTAAATGCTTGTTAAACCAAATGTTCTGGATACTGTCTAACATGGCTTTTTCTCCTAAATGTGCTGGACTATGTGCGGTATTAATAATGACTTGAACCATAGAGTCGGGGAGATACCATGTGGCTTTTCCC
This sequence comes from Lissotriton helveticus, assembly GCF_964261635.1. NCBI lineage: Eukaryota > Metazoa > Chordata > Amphibia > Caudata > Salamandridae > Lissotriton > Lissotriton helveticus. The sequence continues at coordinate 1,138,417,684 of NC_136069.1, forward strand.
TTCGTCACCCATCCCTGATCTGTCTGGACCCCTCCTTGTTCGGACCATTTCTTGATTTCATCGGGAGTAGCATGTAACTGGATATCTATGACATCTTGAGTAGGGTCCTTAACTGTCATACTAGTAGTCGGATCTGGAGTATGTGTCTGTGTCGGGTTAACTGACATGTCTGGAGTCTGTGCTGTAAGCTTGGCTGTGCGATCTGCTAGATCATTACCTTGGGAAATAATGTCTGTAACTTTCGTATGTGCTTTGCATTTCATGATAGCAATAGATGTCGGTAAATGGATAGCATCTAACAGAGCTTGAATAAGGAGACCATGCTGAATCTTGGTTCCATGAGAAGTCATGAAACCTCTCTCCTGCCAGAGCACTCCAAAGTCGTGTACAACTCCAAATGCGTAGCGTGAATCTGTGTAAACATTAACTTTCAGGTTCTTGGCGTGTATGCAGGCTTGTGTCAGAGCAACTAGCTCTGCTGCTTGAGCAGACAGGGTGTCAATACGGTGTGTTTCTATAACTTCAGTGTCAGTAGTCACTGCATACGCGGCTACTAGTTCTCCTGTACTTGTTCTCATACATGAACCATCCACATAAAGTGTCAGGTCGGGATCTGGTAATGGAATATCTGTCAGATCTTGTCTTGGCTTAGTCATAGTGTTAACTACTTCCACACAGTCGTGTGTGGCAGGATTCGAAATAACTGACGGTAACAGTGTAGCAGGATTTAGAACGTTGCAGCGTCTGATTTCTATGTGTGGCTGGAACAGTGTCAGTTCATAACCTGTTAAACGTGCAATTGTCAAGTGCTGAGTCTGTGTTCGGTTTAAAAGAACTTCCACAGAGTGTGGAACTTGTACTGTCAAGGAATGTCCTAATACTATGGAATCACTTTGTCTGATAGCTAGTGCTGTGGCTGCAACTGACTTGAGGCACGCAGGCAGAGCCTGGGCTACTGGATCTAATGTGCTCGAAAAATAAGCACAGGGCTTGTATTGTCCTGCTTGATCTTGTGTGAGAACAGATAATGCTGTACCTTCACGTTCTGTGACGAAAAGTGTAAAAGGCTTACTGTAGTTCGGTGTAGCTAGAACAGGAGCTTGGCATAAAGCTTTCTTCAACTCATTGAAACTAAGTGTATGTTCAGATGTCCAAGGGAGGACAGTCGATACGGCTGCCTCCTGTGTCGTTAACTGTATCAGTGGCTTGGCTAGAAATGCATACTGAGGAATCCATTGTCTGCAATAAGAAGTAAGGCCGATAAAAGCACGTACCTCCTTCTGTGTCTTGGGCTGAGGAAGACTCGCTATTAACCGGATACGGTCTGGTGTCAACTGCCTACCCCACTTGGACAGTAAGTGGCCTAAGTAGATCACTTGCTGGACACAGAATTGAAGCTTCGAAGGGGACACCTTGTGCCCCATCTCGGCAAGGAAATACAAGACTGTAAGTGATGCTCGCTCGCAAGCACGTTCAGAACGGGCTGTGATCAGTAGATCATCGACATACTGGAGCAGGGCAGTGTCTGTTGGCATGTGAATGTTGTCTAGTTGTCTCTTAAGTGCTTGACTGTAAATACTAGGGCTTTCTGTGAAACCTTGAGGAGCTCGTGTGAATTTATAGCTCCTTCCATTTAAACAAAATCCGAAAAGAAACTGGCTGTCTGGATGAATGGGGACACTGAAAAACGCGTTCTTGAGGTCTATGACTGTGAAAAATGAGGCTTCGGAATCAATGGCTGTCAATAGGGAAGAGATATCTGGGACAACTGGGTATTGGGGAATAATACATTTATTAAGTTCTCGAAGGTCAATCACTAATCGATATACTGGGGGTGCATTTGGATCAGTACGTTTCATGACTGGAATGATCGGAGAATTACATACATTGGAGTCAGTTTCTACAACTACTCCTTCAGCCATGAGCTCGTCAATGATTTTGGATAAGGCTGCTACAGCCTCAGGTGGTAATCTGTACTGTCTGATTCGTGGTAACACTACACCTTGCTTGAGAGTCACACGATGGGGTGTGATTTGCATGAAGCCAACATCAGTTGGACCTTGCGCCCATAGATGCTGCGGAACATTAGACAATCTCGGATCAAAATCACGTAACACATAGTGACCCTTGAAGTCACGTAAAAACAAACATATTCCCTCTGGGGAACAACATATGACCGCACCTAATTCTTTCAGTGTCTTAATGCCTAACAAATTTTCTGGACATGACTTCGTAAGTAATAGATCAGTAGTGCGGGACAATGGACCTACTTCTAGAGTAACTGGCTTAGATATCTCGTTTACAATAGGCTTTCCTGAAAATCCAAGGGAAACATTTCTAGAGCCTGAGAGCGGAACCCCTGGAACTTCGGCGTGACTTATAGTGGTCCTACTTGCCCCTGTATCAATCAGAAACTTTCTGTCTTTCCCTAATACTTGACTATGAACATAGGGACCCTCTTGATCTACAGGAATCTCGATGAGAGGCAAGCCTACCTCCCTCTCTAGGCTGTTTCATGAATACTGTTGATACTCTGGATACTCTGTCTGAGCATACTGATACATCTGCTGTGTAACATGCTGTGTTGCAGCAATAAGCTGCGGTGCTGGAACTGTCTGTTGTGCATTCTGTGGCTGAGAAGTCTGTGAAACTTGTTCTTGTCTAGGCGGACGTGGTCTTTCTTTAGTTTTACCAGTGGCTATATTGTGTTTCAGAACTGCACACTCGTTTATGAAATGACCTGGCTGTTTACAATAATTGCATGTCCCTTTAACGGGAGCTGCAGGATGACTGGCTTGATTCGGACCCCTCTTCTGACTGTCTTGAGGAATAGATTGTGCAACTAGTACTTTCATTTTCGTGTCTTTCATACGTTTTCTCTCGTGTTCTTGCTCTTCTCTGATTCTATTCTGGTGATACTGGAGCATCTGTAACATCTGGGACGGGGTACTAGCTTGCCATGTACTTTCAACTTTCAAAACTCGATTCTTAACTTGTGGACTTGAATTCTCGACTAATTTAGTAACAAAAAGATGAGGGTATGACTCACTACTCGTCTTCAATCCACTGTTTATGATAAAACATTTTTCAAATCTAGAATAAAAATCACTAGTATCTTCATCTTGTTTCTGTTTACAGGCTGAGATTGCATCCCAGTCTTCCTTTTTAGTGGCTAATAATCTGGGCAAAACTTGTATTAACAGTTCAGGTAATTCTTTACATTTCTCTCCAAGACCGGTACCTGGTACTCGTATCTTATCTTCAGCTTCTAGAACTGCCCAATCGATCTTTTTCTCTCCCACCTCCCATTCTTTTTCCTTGAGTTTCTCGTATATGCCCGCAGGCAACAGGACTTTTAACATTTTAATAATATCTGGATACGTATATTCTCCCATACGGAGCATGTCCTTTAATTCTCGGTGGAACCCTGCTGGATCTTTATCATGACAGGGAATTAATTTCTTCATCTCTAAGAGTTCCATCTTTGTAATCGGGGTGTAAACAAATACTCGTTGCATTTCACCATCTGCTGTCCTGACTGGGTGTACTTCTCGTAACGGATTCTGTCTATCTATGTAAAACGGTTTACTTTCTGGAGGTGAGACATGAACAAAATGCGGGTTCAAAAACATACTATATTTATGGCGCTGTTCTAGAATGACACTAATTAAATCGGTACCTAAACCTTTCCATCTATACTGGAGTAACTCGTTCAGGACATCATGTAACGGACCTGGATCAGAATGTTGACCCTCATACAATGTGATGAGGTGCTGAATCATATACATACCCACCAGTCGCTGCTCGGCTGGGGGCAATTTCAGAAACATTTGTGCCACTATTTCGTCTGGAAAAGTGGTAGAATCAGTAGTCCATCGGACTGCTGATCGGGCTAGTTCTTGTTCATGCATAGTACTTAACTCACTATAACCGATTCGTGATTTCAAAATGTGATCGGTAGCTTGAAATACTTGTTCTAGAGAAACTTGTTCCGGTGCTGGATGATGAAAGATTTTCTTGTGTTCTAGGCGTAAATGGCGGTCTGGAAATCTAGATTTTCCTACATACGCTATTCTGGCGGTATTCTCGTCCTCTATCTCTTCTGTAGGAGAGTCATTCTCTTTCTCGCTTACTTGTGCTGTTTTACGTTGTTCGTGTAACCTTATTATTTCCTTACGAATTTTCTTGTACATACTCTCTATACTACTGATGGTTCTGTGCTTACCCTCGGCTATATTATCACTCCACCTTGTCAGTGTTCTCATTTCGGCCGGATCTTTGGTCGGATAATCTTGTTCCCTTATTAAACAATTAATCAGAAACTTTAATATCATGAGCTGGATCTCAGCTTTCCTTTGAGACATGGCTTCGCCAATACTTTCTGGATCATCCCCTGTACGGATGAAACGATATATTCTGTCTAGATCTTCTTTCATATCCGGTAGGGTGTCCAAATACCCGGTCACCCGTCTTACACGTATGGAGTATATAACCGTACTATCATCGCCTGCGACTGGATCATAGCGGCATTCAGTAAGAGCTCGTCGGATATCTGCAACGGACTTATATTTGGGCGTACGCTGTAACGCACGTTCATGTAACTCGACTAACGTTACACGTTGGTGTGGTGGCGGGGTACCAGGAGGACCTCCTCCTGCGGCCCCTAAACTGGAATCGTCGACTGATACTCTTCGTGCTGGCAGAGTGGCTGATGTGGCGGGAAGTTGTACTATGGGCTGGACCGGGGGTACCGTAGCAGGTACTGCAAAAGGTGCCCCGGTGTCTGGGGGAGGATTTACAGGAGCTGGTGGAACAGGATTTGCATATTCCGGGACTGTGTCGTCCAAATAGGACGAGAGAAAAATATCAGCTGCGGTCGGTTTGTGACGTAACTTGATCGGAACTAAGGGTGGCGGAAAATTACTGGATGTCTCCGGGGTCGCTTTTGGCAAGCCCTCGGCAAGAAGAGGATACATACCCTTAATAAGGGCATTCCTCTGTCTGTCTGACTGTTCGGTTTTAACTCGTTCACCTATCTCGATTAATTCCCTTTCTTGCGCTCTTTCTAAGGATTCTCTACTTAATTCTGACTTTCTGATTTCTTTTTCGGTTCTTTTATGAGATTCTTTGCGCCATAATTCGATGGCGTCTTTCTGTGACTGTCTGGCTTTCTTTTTCCATAATGCTTCTTCTACTCGCATGATGCACTCGGCATCCCACGTACCTGATACGGGCCATCTATACTTTTCTTCTAACTCTTTGGTGTACTCCACCCATAAATCTAGATACAATATGGCACTTATGCCATGCTTCTGATACATAAAATGACCTGGACTGTCCCTAGGCGGGACAGGAACTGCTTCTTCTAACAGACCTTTTCTAGTTCTTAACTGACGTAGTTTGGAAAACAACGGCATGACTGAACTGTAATCTAGACACAATACAATACACAATGAACACGATAATTACACCACTTTCATACCACGACATTAAAGTACATGAAGAACATTTAAAATAACAGTCTTGACAAAATACTACCTGGAATACTGAAAACAGAATACATGAATTTTCTCGAGAACAGAACTGACTAGAACAGAGACTAGATGCACTGCTGAAACAGTACGAAACTTACCGGTCTCATAAAGAGACACGTCAGGACCCGCATCCACCGAAGTGGACACTTCGTGTTGGGTCTGTGTACCACCAAACCCACGGACCAGAGTCAATTAGATTGACCCTGTCTAGATACTACCCCAGCAACGGTACTCACCGGGCAGCAAGAACGGAAGGCCTCGGACTGGACTGCTTCGACGCCGGACGGACGAACTTCGGACTTCTGTTGCGGGTGGGCCTCCGGATACCTCGGACCTTGGACTCTCGGCTTGGGCTCTGGTCGGGACTCGCCGCGTTCCTCCACCGCCTCGTCTGGATGCTGGACCGCAACCTCCGTCTCCTCCGTGGGCCTGAGGGATACTTGAAGCAGAAATATCTGCACGTGCACGGTATGGTTCCGTCACGGCTGCAGAGGATCAGGGGGCCTGCGTGGCTTCACCGGCGCGTGGGGAAAGGGCAAGTACCTATTCGGGCGCCATTATGTGGTATATAAATAAATAATACCGGATCTATTTTTGACTGGACATAGTAATAACAGATAGCTCAATAAAATAAGAGTCAAGATTCGAGGTAGTAGGAGTTTGCAGGTTTAATACAGCATAAAGGACAGGAACAGGACAACCTGCACAGGAATAGGATGGCAGCGCTGCCGGGGGCAGGATCGGAATCAGGCGTATAGGCGTAACATTTAATAACAGTGCACAAGTATATATACTAAAACAAATGCATTACAATACATACAATAGGCGGAGCAGTGGGTGTGGTCAATAGCAGTCGCGAAAGATAAGGGTGAAAAGAGGTGTAACAGGAGGCGTATACATAGACATGTGATGTAAACGTAACAGAATATGTCATAAATGGGGCGGAAACATGGAGGGGGCTACCTAAGGAGCCGGGACCTCTAACCTAGTAGTGCGCGCAAACTGACAATGACGTGTTACTAGGAGAAGCTGGGGGCTATGACTTCTGCGCTAGGAGTAGAGACTGAAGTCTGGAGAGTCAGGGCGACATGTACCTAAACACTATCTAGTATCTGATGTTTAGAGAACATGTTGATAGAATCCAGAAGTTATCGGGGTAAAGGCTAACAGACTCTAAGACTGGTGCATGCATTATTCTACATGTAGTGCGTGTTGAAGAATATGAAATGACCATTAATACAGTATTTCTCTTACATGGAGACGTAAAGGCTAGACGATGACTGAAACTATTGATGCGATTCAGTAGCTAAGGAATGCAGAGAAGGAGGGCTGGACTGATAACTAGAATCATAACATACTTTTGGCAGACTAGCAGGCAGAGCCAGGCCAAGCCGGGCACTGTGAGACAGGAAGTAAGTGAAGGGTCAGGAATACAGGTGGGGGCTGTATCGCTCCTCAGCGAGGGCTCAGGAGACAGGAGCTGAATCTGGTGTCCGGGCCCTTTTGAGGCCTAGAAACGGGGACTTTACAATGAAATAACGTGCACACTGAGAAACGTGGCAACGTAACTTTACATAGGCCTAATACTCGTAGCTTTTACGAGAACTGGAAACTGGCATACTAGAGATGGACACAACTGTAATTGCGTCTTTTACCAATCACGGGGGATACATATGCATATTAATCATGCACACATAGCATAGGATGGGGGACACGTAGGGACACAGAACATGGCAAAATTTACTTTTCCACACAGAAAGAAGCAAGAGCAGTGCAGACAGAACTAACAGAGGTGCAGAAAGAAGCAAGAGGGTTGCAGAAAGAGGAAGCAGAGGTGCACAAAGAGGCAAGAGGGATACAGAAAAAGACTTGAGGGGTCTAGAAAGGAGGAAGATTAGTGCAGAAAGTTGCAACAGAGGTGCTGAAAAAGACAGAAAGCGTGCAGAATGAGGTAAGAGAAGTGCAGAAAAAGGCACAAGAGATGCAGAAAGAAGCAAGTGAAGTGCAGAAAGAGGCAAGTGAGGTGCAGAAGGAAGAGAGTGAGATGCAGAAAGAGGTAAGTGAGGTGCAGCAAGAGGCAAGGGAACTGCAGAAACAGGGAAGAGAGGTGTAGAAAGAAGCAAGGGAAGTGTAGAAAGAGGCAAGGGAGGTACAGAAAGAGGCAAGAGAGGTGCAGAAAAAAGCACCAAAAGTGCTGAAAGAGGCAGGTGAGGTGCAGAAATAGGCAAGAGAAGTGCAGAAAGAGACAAGTAAAGTTCAGAAAGAAGACAGTGAGGTGCAGAAAGAGGAAGAAAGGTACAGAAAGAAGCAAGAGAAATGCAGAAAGAGGCAAGAGAGGCACAGAAAGAAGAGAGGGTTGTGCAGCATTAGTACCAGTTTAACAGCCACATTTTGCAGTAACACATAACCATTCAAGCTTTGCAAAGGGCCTTCCACTACTCTGTAACACGTAAAGCTGCGTTTGTGGGAACATTTGAGTCGTTTGAGCTAGAAACACAGCTTTTTTGTTCAAATCTGCAGATTAAGCAGCTGATGATGGAATATTTGGCAAATGCGGAAAATGTTTAATTATGGGAAAATTGGTGTAGCCGAACAGTCACATAATTCCAGTGGCCCTGCTCCTACCTCCGACTAGGTCCAGAAGTGCTCCTCAGTGGTTCCCTGTGTTTTTGTGTCTCATTGAGTTTATAGTTTAGCTTCTATGGAAATGAGGAAGACTAAACCTGAGGTTACCACTCCACAACACAGACTACACTACCACATAATTACTCTCCACAACACATAATCCCACTCCACATAATTCCTGTACACTAAATACCACATACTTTCTATTCACATAATTTCCCAGGATAACATCCACATAATTCAACTACATACAACATAAATTCACTCTACAACAAAAATCATTGGGAAATACTTTTACAATGCCAATAGGTCTAACTCTCACAAATGAAAAACCTATTACATTGCAAATGCTTCTTTAACTATTAGTCACGTTTGCAGAGTGGTGGAGAAAGGGTGATGGGCCTCCGACCAGTGCTCAGGAATTCTGCTGCATATGACTTACAGGAGGTACCAGGAGTGCTTCTTGGCCCCCAAAGACCCTCAGGAGTAAAGTGGACTTCATCCTCCATCCCGTAGTCTGCCGGGAGGCATGTTTGCAGACTGGTGGAGAAAAGGTCCGTGACCTTTGAAGACGTCTTAGCAATCCCACTGTGTGGGACTTACTGGTGGTAACAAGAGGTCTAGTTAGCACCCAATGACATCATTGGGGGCCAACTACCCCTCCTTTTACCTCCAGTAAGTCCCACAAAGCAGGAATGCTAAATTCTAATTGCAGGCCCTGCCCCCTTTGACCAGCACTCTGCAAACTCACTCCCTGGCGCATTCCTGGATGGGGATTGTAGTCACCCTCGCTGCTGGGGGTCCTTTGGGGACTACTAGCCTACCTCTTACCTCCAGTAAGGCCCACACACTGGGAATGCTGAGAGGTGTACACAGGCTGCGCCCCCTTTCTCCACCACTCTGCAAATGTACCTCCTGGCGCATTCTTGGTTTGGGGATAAAGTCCCCTTGCCTCCTGAGGGTCCCTGGGGGCACAGTAGCCCACCAGGTACCTCCAGTAACATGCCTCTTGGCACACTGCTGCTCAGGAGTGGTTGTCTACTTGTGTCCTGAGGTCCTCAGACACAAGAGCACCTCTTCACCCCAACAGCAAAGTGCCAAGAGGCCCGTTTGTGGAGTGGTGAAAAAAGGGGCATGGCCTAAGACCACCTCTCAGCAATCCCACTGTGCGGGGCTTACTGGAGGTACCTGGTGGGCTAGTTGGCCCCTAAGGACCCATAAGATTCTACGGGACTTCCTCCCCTAACTCAAAACACGCCAAGAGGCATGTTTGCAGAGTGGTGCAGGGAGGGTGTGGGGCCTTCGACGAGATGCCGGCTTCTTTTTCTTTTTCGTTTTTTAGAAGGGGGCTATGTACCCCCCCTTCATTTAAAATTGTTTGGACCTGGGGACACCATCCCCCAGGGCCTGAGCATTATTTTATTTTTAAAAAATGAGAAGGAGGCCACGTGGCTCCCTTCCCTAGGCCACTATTAGCCGCAGGGACCCCAGCCCCCGGGGCCTGGCCTTGTTTAAAAAATATATATTTTTGCCAGGAGGGCAGCTGCGTGGCCCCCCTCCCTTGGGCCACTTCTGGCCTCAGGGACCCCCGGGCCTGGTCTTGGTTTTTTATTTCAGGAAAGGGGCCTCGTGTCCCCCCTCTCCTGGACGACTTCTGGACCCAGGGACCCCATCACCGGGGCCTGCCCAGCCTGGATTTATTTTTGGGGAGGGGACCGCATGGCCCCTCTCCTAAGGCCAATTATGGCCCCGGGTACCCCATTCCCGGGTCCGGCCTTCCTTTTTAAACAAAATACATTTAAAATATAATGGGGAGGGGGCAGGGTGGTCCCCTTCCCGGGCCACTTCTGGCTCCAGGGACCCCTTCCCCAGAGTCGGCCCTCAAGTTGGGGACCATGGGGGAGCCCCAATGCCCCAACGGTCTCCTACAGGAGCAGGCATTGCGTTTGGGCAAGGGGAGCTGCTAACATGTAGCTCCCCCTGCCTTAAAGCAATTCTGCTTTGCTTCATTAAAGCGAGAGCAGGAATCCTGCTCTCGCTTCAACAAAGCAAAGCAGTGTTTGCTATGGCAGGACGGGGGTAGGCACCCAGGGACATTAAAGGAGCCAGACTGGGGGGTGGCGGTCCCCAGGGCTATTGAGGGATCCATAAGAGGGCCTCCCTCCAACTCTTTAAAGCCCTGGGGAGGTGGTGGTGCATGGGGTCCACAACAGACCACCACACTTAATTTTCATATGCCCCTGGGAGGTGGTGGTCCCCAGGGCATGTGGGGGGCTCAAGGCCACCCACACTATTTTGTTTTAAAATCAGAGCCTAGGGAAGGTGGCGGTCCCCGGGGCTGCTGGGAGGCCGCGTGCCCCAATGTTTAATTATGAAAGCCCCGGGAGTTGGTGGTCCTTGGGGCTCAGGGGGGGCCACAAAGCCCCCATTAATGAAAAAGCCCCAGGGAGGTACCGGTCTCCGAGGCTTGGGGTAGCCAAGAGGACCCCCACCTAAAATATATTAAAGCCGCTGCAAGGTGGCAGTCCACGGGGCAGTGTGGGGGGATTGGAGCCTCTATGCATTTGTTATCCAAGCACTGTGATGTGCCCCCCGCATATCATTAAATAAGCCCCAGGGAGATGGTGGTCTCAGGGGCCTCTGTGAGCCCCCTCTACATAATTACATAAAGCCCCCGGGACCTGGCCCACCCAGGGGCTTAAGGATAACAAAGCGTGGGAGCCCACACTTTGTTTTTTAAATTTTCTCACCCGGATTCCTGCACTTGATGTCATCAGTGATGTCACTGACTATGTCATGAATGATGTAATATGTGACGACATCAGCAGTGCATTGCGGGGGAGCGAGTTATAGTTATCTCAACTAACTATAACGGAAAATTTCTCTGGTTTTGTACAAGTGAAATGTCCAACTAACTATGATGTCCCTAAAACTTGTGTTTTTTTCAGTGAATTTCTAAGGTTTTTTAATTGTTACTTTCTAACTATAACATCCCTGAAACCTATATTTTTTTCAGTGAATTTCAAAGCTTTTATAAATGCTGGTTTCTAACTATAACGTCCCTGAAACCTACGTTTTTTTCAGTAAACTTTAAAGGTTTTTTTAAATGCTTATTTCTAACTATGCCCACAGAGATAGGACATGTGCAGAAGGAGGAAAGGCGCAGAAAGAAGCAAGAGAAATGCAAAAAGATGCATCAGAAGTCAAGAAGGAGGAAGGAGGTGCAGAAAGAAGCAAGAGATATGCAGAAAGAACCAACAGAGGTGCAGAAAGAGGCCTTGCTGCAAAGTCAGCCTATGCCCTGGCCCCCCCCCAACGTTTTGCTGACTGGTACTAACTGACTGACTGACCTTGGGCTCTGCCTAACCAGGGCTGGAGCCAGTGCTATGCTGAAAGACATTTAAGAATACAGTAAAAACACCTACATACACTAGGATACACTATGGGTTGGGGTACCCCTGTGATTGTCATGACCTCCCCTGTAAGGCCCTAGTACATGATAGGGCAGGGGGGTTAAAACTACTTCTAAGTCCCTAGCATATAATAGGGAATGGCAGTTTAGAGGCCCTTTTCTACACTTACATGTGTGAACTGATGAGCCTGAGGTAAGTTTAAAAGTATCCCTGTGTGTGCAGAAAGAGGCAAGCGAGGTGCAGAAGGAAGCAGGAGAAGTACAGAAAAAAGCAACAGTGGTGCAGCAAGAGGAAAGAGGCTTGCAGAAAGAGGCAAGAGAAGTGCAGAAAAAAGCAACAGAGGTGCAGAAATAGGAAAGTGAAATTCATAAAGAGGCAGCAGAGGTACAGAAACAGGCAGAAAAGATACAGAAAGACAGAAGAGGGGTGCCGAAAGAGGCAAAAGGGTTGCAGAAATTTTAAAGAGAGGTGCAGAAAGAAGCTAGAATAGTGCATTAAAAATCAACAGAGGTCCAGAAGGAGGCAAGAAGAGTACAGAAAGAGGCAAAATAAGAGCAGAAACAATCAATAGAGATGTGGAAAGAGGCTACAGGGGTGCAGAAAGAAGCAAGAGAGGTGCAGAAAGAAGCTAGAGCAGTGCAGAAAGAACCAACAGAGGTGCAGAAAGAGGCAAGAGGGTGCAGAAAGAGGCAAGAGAAGTACAGAAAGTACCGAAAGAGGTGCATAAAGAGGCAGGAGAAGTTTAGGAAGAGGCAGCAGAGGTACAGAAACAGGCAGAATATTTACAGAAAGAGGGAACAGGGGTACAGATAGAGAATAGGGGTGCCGAAAGAGGCAAGAGGGGTACATACATTTGCAAGAGAGGTACGGAATGAAGAAAGAGCGGCGCAGTTAGAAATAACAGAGGTACAGAAGGAGGCAAGAGGGGTGCAGAAAGAGGCAAGAGCAGTGCAAAAAGAACCAAGAATTTCTGTAGGAAAAGGGTAGAAAGGTGCAGAAAGAGGCACGAGGGGTGTAGAAAGAAGGAAGAGATAAGATAGGTACAAAAAGAAGCAAGTGAGGTACAGAAGGAGGCAACAGAAGTGCAGAAGGAGGCAACAGAAGTGCAGAAAGATGCAATACAGGTACAGAAACAAGCAAGAGAAATGCAGAAAGAGGCAAGAGATTTGCTGAAAGAAGCAACAGATGTGTGGAAAGAAGCAAGAGAAGTGCAGAAAGATGCAAGTGAGGTACAGAAAGAGGCAAGAGAGGTGCAGAAAATGGCAAGAGAACAGCAGAAAGAGGCAAGAGGGACGCAAAAAAGGGAAGACGGGTGCAGAGACAAGCAATAGAGAAGTGCAGAAAGATGACAGTGAGGTGCAGAAAGAGGAAGAATGGTTGCAGTTTAGCTGGATTTCTAGAAAGTAGTTTATTGGTTGATCCTTGTTGCACTGATTAATTTGTAGCACTCCACTTAAAAACTGAAAATTTCTGGAAGATTTATATCTCTGAAGAAAAGTGTGTAGCCGTTCTTGTGATGAAAAGCGATTTTCCTGGGCAGGAAGAAGTGATGTTTGAGGATAGGATGTCTGATCTCTGAGATAACCGAATATTTGCTTTGATTTAACAGCACAAGAATTATATGGGACTAGTTTTGGAACTATCAACACAAGACTGAGATGACTATCTTGTAGGCTACTCCCGCGTCAATCTAAAGTAACCGCTTGCGGACAACAAAAGAATTGTAGCCTAAGCTCACTGCCACTCTGGCCTCTCACTCATTACATCAAGCCTGTTGCAAACTTAGCTGATGAGCCCTAAGTTGGGTGAAACCAGCCCAGGGTTGCTTGTGTTCTGGTTCAGGGAGGACTTTGCTTGGCAGTTTGGGCTAGACTGTCCCTAATGGAACAGGGTCAAGACTGATTTGCATATGGCTGGTGCCAAACTGAGGTAGCATGGTGTGCAAAATAGCAATGAATTGGGATAGGGCCTGAGTAATTACCAGTGGCTGAGATTAATTCAAGCATTCCTCCTATCACTTTTGTGTATATTTTGATCCATAAAAGAAAAGGTATAGTTTTATCTGGCCTAGGAAATTTTAACGGGATCTCGAAATAGCTTAGCCCAGTATATTTGTACAAACAAATTGATGATTGGCAAATGGAATTGATTCTTCATGGCTATATTAACAATAAACTTTCTAAAGTAGAATTTGTAAAACAGAATCTGAAAATACCACTCCCGTCTCGTCGAAGCTTAGCCAAATTGCAGAAAAATCTAGAGGTGCGGATCTCTTGTTAATCTTACAAAAACACTATGACTCTCCATCTACTTTATTTATTTTTTGAACATTTTTATAACATGTTGATATGACCAAAGAACACAAAAGAGTACTGGGTACCTCCAGAAACAGGGGGAATGGCAAGTGGGGTGACAGAGTCATTCAGGATTAAATGCTTGGAGCAAGAGGTGTCTGTTCAGATACTTTTGAAAGGAGCTGATGTTAAGATCATTCCAATGTCATCCTTTTAGGGAGCTCCATAGAGAGTAATCATGACGCTGCAGAGATTTTCTTCCAAACCATTTTAATCCATTTTAATTTAAAATGGGTGTAAAATGAGATGGTTGAGGAAGGCCAAAGCTAGGCAATATGGGGTGAAACATTTTGAAAGGTAGACCGGACATGTGTCATGTAGAGAAATATGCACCAGACCCCAGGTTTTCAAATCAGAGGAACATCTCCTAAACATTGCAGATGAGCTGAGCAATAAATTAGCATTGTAAATACTGCAGGGTCCATTAACAAATTGAATGTATCAACTTATATGCAAATATTGTCAGCCCAACCATTGCTCACAGCGTCATCTGCGCTTTCACCTTGCACTATTGTTCTTTCTTGCCACCACCTAAACTGTTTTCTTGTAAATGAGTGATTGCAGATGATCTTGCAAGATGTATAAATCACACTAGAGTAGGACTTCATTATTACAAAAGGCTCTCTGAGCATTCATTTCATAGATCACTCTTGTTCCCACACAGTGCCCTTACATGGTTTCTCAAAAAGTTAGTGAATGCTCCACTGGTGGGTTTATGAGTGCGTACTAGCATGAGGCTGGAGAAGATAATGGAGTGGTGCTTGTTGGGCACTCCTGCGAACACTTAAAGGTGCAGGAGCTTCCTGGTAGTGCTAAAGCCAGGGAGCAGTACGGCCATGTTAGTGCAGCATAGGACCCTTGTGTGATGTGAAAGCCATGGAGACCTGCAGTGTCACAGTTTGAGCAGTGCTGAAGCTGAGGAGCATAGCAAGCACTACTGCTGGTGATGGAACCAGGAACGGGCCCAGGATAGCGCCTGTGTTAAGGTAAGCCCTGGATTCCAGGCAGCATTCAGGTTTGGTTCATTGGGAATTGTCTGGGTGTCTTGGGGGGTGTTTACACTCGTTTACGGGGTGCTCCTCCGATACGATCCATGCGTCAACAAGTACCACAAACAGGTTTCTGGGAGGGGCAGCAGTGCCCATCGGTTGTCTGTTTGTTTTACATGTTTCTTTCCTTTTGTTTTTTTGCTCTGTGAATCGTCATCCGGGGCTTACTGGTGAGTTAAAAGGGAAAACATGACTACAATTGTTTTCCAGATCGTTTAAAGTAGTTGTGTAATAACAACAACAAAACACCTCACATCCTGCCCCAGTGCTCGAGACTGAATTAAAGGAGGCAGGCGCTTTGTTGGGCGCTCAGGCCGAAGGCCTTGTGGGTTTAAGACCAGGCCCTCCAGAGCCTGTGTGTACCCGAGCATCACAACCGTGGTGTTACATATAAACATACACACTGTGCCAGCATTCAGTTTCATACTGATGTGTATGGCACAAAAGCTTGTTGTTTCTGCAATACAGTGTATACAGTACAGGGCTGTCCAGCACAGGGCCTCAACAGTGGTGCATTGACGGCTGGGGAGGTCAACACCAAAGTTGGGGGGGAGACATACAACCATGGCTTCAGAGACACATCGATGAATCATCTAAACACATTTCTGTTCAATATTGTCTCCTGCGTAGGCTTAGGGGATGGTAGCTCTAGAAAAATTTCAAACAATATGTTCATCTTTCATCATTAAGTAACTCTGCTACACCACAATAGTGTCTAATAATAAAAGCTGTAGAGTCTGCAGGCACGTGGCGTGGTGCTGGGTCTGCAGACACAGCTGTACATTCAGAATTAATGTGCACTATAAAGAAACTGAGGTATGTCCTTCCTAGAAAAGTAACCCCGCCCCCCAAACACCATGTTTGCTTACATTCTCTAAAAAAAAAAAAAAAGAGGTCGAAGACATGCTGCCCACGACAATGCAGTGCTGCACCGGAGAGGTCGTCGCTGTGTATATGTCACTGTCTTAGTAGCACTTTACATGTCGAGGCGCTGCACGCCTTGTCTTAGCACAAATGTGAGCACATGATGCGTGTCTTTAGCTGCTTAGACGTAGGGTGGTTGCGCACAATAGCTGGTGCACGCTGCCCGTGGAAATGCAGCTGTGCATGTGGGCAATTAAAATGGGTGCTCAACATGAGTTGAAGTGAATGTTAGGCCCTCAATAAATGTTTTATTACACACAAGTGATTCTGTAGAACAGCAGAGAGAGGCGTGGGCGCATGTGTTGTCTGAGCGTGGCTATATGCATGTGTGCATGTGTGTGTGTCCTAGTGTGTCGTGTGCAAGTGTGTGGGGTTTAGTTCTTAGCATTACTTTTTATAGAAAGGTTATTGACTTTGATGGTAAAATGCTTGTCTCATCTTCGGAGCACTAGATTACTAGTAGCATACATGTAAATGCGACAGCATTTCTTTTTGCCTTTTTATTTCCTCACCTCTGTCCACCACCACCCTTCTCACCATTCATTTATTTAATTTTTCTTTCTTCATTTTTGTTTCTTCTTCATGTTTTCTTCTTCTTTGTTCTCTTTCGTCTCTATTGTTTTCATTCTCTTCGTTCCAGTCATTGATCGATTAAAGCCTTTCATTGTTATTTCTTCTATTTCTATCTTTCTTGTTTCCTCCTGCCTTTCACGCCCTCTAACTTCTCTTCTCTTTCCCCTTTTAATTCTTCCCTTCCACTTTGTGTTTCTTTCCCTGTTCACTCTCTCCACCTCTCTTTATTTCTTTCCGCATCAGCGACTCTTTCTTCTTTTTGTAGTTGTTTGAACATTTCATAGATTTTGTCTTACCATATATTTTTCCTTTGTCTATACGTTTATGATGAGAGCTGTTAAGTTTCCGTCTACTTTTACTTTAATGCGTTTCATTTTCTATGTTTTCTAAATCGTCTCCTTGTTTCCTTTATTATTTTTCAAATTCATTCTTAGGTTTCACTCTTTTTTTCTATTTTTCCCCTTGTCCTTCTGATCCGTTGATTCGGTCTCTTGAGTTGACTTATTGTTTTTATCGATCTTTTTTGTGTCTTTCTTCCTTCGTTCTCTTCCTACTTTTTACTTCTTGTGTTTTATTTTTCAATGTTTTCTCTCACTCTCTGCTTCTATTCTCACTGCTTTCAGTTTGCCTCTCTCACTCTTTCTTTTCTTTCCCAATCCCGGTCGCCCACTCCTCTCCTCGAGATTCAGTTTTTCAATGTATTGTATTTCTGCTTGTACTCATTTCCTTTTCTTTCTCCCATTCTTTGTTTTTTCTTTCTCTTTGTCTGTTCTTCCTTCTTCTCCATTTTTTATTCTTCCTCTCTGCCTGGCTTGGTTTCTTTCCGCCTGGCATTTGATCCTTCCCTTTATCCTCTTTTGTTACATCTGAATCTGTCTTGTTTCCTTCTATTCCTCCCTTCTTACACTCTCTTCCATCCCCTCTTCCTATTTCTGATCCATCTTTTTCTCTTTCTCTCATGCTTCCCCTTTGTCCGGTCTCTTTAATGATTTCTTTCATTCCTCGTTTCCCCTTTCCTCCTACTCCTTCCCAGCTTTATTTCATTGGTGTCTTCCTTATCATCTAGCTCTAACCGTCCCTCACTTTTTATTAAATATTTGCCTCTATGTAGTCCCCCACCCTACCACCCCCTCTCTCTCTCTTGTTCTCTCTCTCTCTCTCATCCTTCAGCCCGTGTCCAGGTCAGTCCACTGCTGCTCTGTGTGCGGGAGGTGGGACTCAAAGCATGCTGACACAGAAGCCAGCGATTAGAGTTGGGCGCTGCTCAGCTGCTCCTTATCTTCTTCAGCTGGGCTCTCCCCCTGCCCTGCCCCCTGCCCTGGCCGCTGCTCTCGGTACATGCTCAAGTCCAGCACTTCTGAGACATCCTCCTCTCTCCTAATGCCCTTCCCAATCTTTGGGCAGGTGAGGCTGTCCAATCAGCCCACCCCTCTATGGTACCGCACTATTTGTACTGCTCGACATGGATCCGCTCGCGGATTGGCTGCTGGGGACCCAAGGCAAGGGGTCATACCCTGCTCCTTCATCCATTCAAGCAGCAGAGACAGCTGACAGAGAGCCGAGGCAGCTGCAGAGGCAGCTTGCACTGCAGCAAAGGGCACCTACTGCAGGGAGCTGCAACAACTACAGGCAACAAGGGACACCACAGCCAACTTGAACAACAGACGTGTGCACAACTGCAGAGACTCACAGAAGCCTGCAAACATCACAGTAGTGCGCCTATAGACCACCCGGAAAGCGGGGGCGATAATTACTGCCGCGATCAAAGCTATTTCTGCTGCTTTGTTAATTTATGGAAGAGAACATTTTGCCACCAGCACGGGCACATGTCCTACTAGGTACAGTTTGATGTACATAGGCAATGGGAAAAAAAAAATATATATAGGGGCTTAAAACAGACAAAGCGCTGGAGGCCGCGCTTCGTTTATTTTTGTCCGTATTTGCTCACCAAGCACGTATTTGCCAGGTTTTTATTAATGCTTTTTTTGGCTTTGGGAACCCCCTGAGCAGGCCTAGGGGGTCAGGGTCTTTCTACCCTGCCCCCTTTTCTTGTTTTTCATCTTTGTTTCACCTTTTTTCTTGTGACTCGGTTACCAAGTCCCAAGATGGCTGCCAACACATTCTGGTTTGGAGTGTTGGCAGCCAATAAGAATTGAGCTTGTGCTCGGGAGGGTTGCGAACCCTCCTTGGTGCTCAGATATCAATATTGTTATTTTTTTAATTTCTCAGCAACTACTGAATGGATATACACCATTTCAAAAAAGAGTTGCTTTCTGAAACAAGAGCTACCTTATTGCCAAATGTGGTGTAATTCTGTTTAGCAGTTTGGGCTGTAGCCGTGTCTAAAGTTTCCTATGGAAATTTTACAG
Organism: Lissotriton helveticus; assembly: GCF_964261635.1. Classification (NCBI taxonomy): domain Eukaryota; kingdom Metazoa; phylum Chordata; class Amphibia; order Caudata; family Salamandridae; genus Lissotriton; species Lissotriton helveticus. Next base: position 1,138,436,525 of record NC_136069.1, read on the forward strand.
GGGGAAAATGTGTTTTGGGACCCTCCTTTTTTCTCGGCACCTGCTTGACAAATCTCCCTGAAACTTTGAAGACAGGAGCTGACTAGAACAGGCCATTAGTTTTGAAAATTGCAAGGAGTGGCACAAGGTGTGGGGCAAGGAGTGGCGCAAGGAGTGGCACAAGGAGTGGCGCAAGTAGAGGTACAAGTAGAGGTGCATGGAGAGGCGCATGGAGAAGCACAACTGCCCACAATGCTTGTTCCTCCAGAAGACGGGGCACATCAGGAAATCGAGATACAAGCGGAGGTTGCATCCGAGCAACCCACTCCTCCTGATGATCCATTGTCTTCCAGATCCCCAGCAAGAAAAAGGTCAAGGAGGGCTAGTACAAGTTCTTCTTCAAGCCCCCTTCCTTCTGATGATCTTGATCTTGATTGGAACCCACCAATGCAGTCTGAGAGGGAGGCACACCATGAGCCGACAAAGGTAGCTGAGCCTAAAAGGAAGGTTCCCGCAAGGCTTTCACTTATGGGTTATGACGAAGAACAAGAAGTAGAAGTGGTGGATTCTGCTGCTGATGAACAGTCTGACGATGATGACCCAGTCATCACAGTCGTCACTCCAGCCCCAGTGGGCATGCAGCAGACAGACATTTTTACCCTATCCCGAATTGCTGCTGAGCGGAATGAGGGCGGCGTGGCACTGGTACCACCACCAACACAGGTAACTACTACACTAACACGACCTACAGCTGCCATATTTTCTCTTCAGAAGGGCCGGCAGGGACCTCCATCCAGCTCGACCTCTGTTACCTCAAGTAGTGGTGCTGTAACTGTAAGTGCACAACAGAGTCAAATTCGGCCAGGCCCATCCTCCACTTCATCTGGCATTGATATAGCACCTCCACCACCACCACCAGACATCTCAACTCCCCAGTTTGGGACTTCTTTAGTGTTAGCAAAAAGGCGGAAAACCTAATTATTTGTTCGATTTGTAAAACTGTAGTTAGTCGGGGTAAGCTTGGTACCAACTATGGTACTGGAGGCCAGAGAGGTCATCCCCAAAAACACCACACTATCCGTGGGAGGTGCACCTAAGTAAGATCCGGGAAGCCAAAAGAACAATCCAAATGTAGACATTGATATTGCATCTGATGACGAAGAGGAGCTGATCGTGCAGGGGGAGGTGAATAACCGAGAGACATTTTTTCTGGCATACACAGAACCCCTGGCAGCAGCATTGCAGTGGTAGCACCCACACCCTCCTCTACCCCAACAACAGCAAGTAGGCACAGTAGTCTGGTAGAGACACCAATGCGAAAAAGTACATCAATGAGCCTAACTGGGTTGAAGAGTTCTGCAACCTCATCACATATGAAAATGGTCCAGACCCGCATTAAAAGCATGTTTTGGTCGGAGGCGCCATTGGAACGCAACCACCCAACGACACGTCTTTATAATGCAATGCTGGCTAAAATGTTAGCGCTGGACCTTCTCCCTTTTTCTTTCGTGGAAGGGGTGGGTTTTCGACAATTTGTGGCAACAGTCTGCCCTAAATGGAAGGTTCCTAGCCGGTCCTATTTTACCTAACCGTGAGCGTAAAATCCGTTACGCTCGCGGAATTTGCGGATTTTTGGCAATTTTGCGGTCCGCGAATCGCGCAAATTTGCCCAAAAATCCACAATTCGCAAGCTGGCGGATTTTTTTGCTTGGTCACGCTTGAAAAATACAATATCGCGCGGGCTGCATTGATTTACCGTGATTCTGAGTCTGCCGAGTTGTTTTTCTCCCGGTTTGCGTGTGCTGCGCCATTTTGGATCTTGCTACTTGATCGCGCGAGAGTTTTTCGACCGCGTGTACGTCATCGCGGCCCGCTATCTTGCACAGCGAGAGTTTGACAACGCGAGTACGTCATAAGGACCTGCGATCACGTATCGCGGGAGTAAACAATTGTGAACACGTAGATGCGGCGCGCAGCTGACTTCCGGCAGGAGATTTGAACAGCTCGCTTTCCCGAACTTGCAAAAATTGCAATTCTTCACAAGAAATCCACCGCAGGCAGCATACACCTGAAAATTATGATTTTGATCAGAATAACTCCTCAGATTGAGATTTGGCTGCACTTTTTTGTGCAAGGAGTCCATTTTTTGGGGGGGAGTGGGAGGAAGGAAGTGCCCCAGAGTCTACAACTTCCTGTTTCTGTCCAGCAGGCTCCTCCCAGTGCTTTGTCCATCTCCTGGTCACTTTTCATTTGGAGCTGGAAGGAATACTTTTTGTGGCTGCTGCTGGGTATTTGTATTTGAGGAGTTTTTTGGACTTTGGAGTTTTTGGATCACTTTTGGATTTGAGATTTTACAAGTAAGTTGGTGTTGTTTGTATGGGGCATTGCAGTTGCTGCAACTACAATTTTAAAACTTTTTCACAACTTTAAAAAAAATATATTGTGAGTAGCCACAGTATCCAGTAGGTCAGGGTTAGTCATGGGTGCATTATACAACTGTTTCTGTGAGTTTTGTTGAACTTGAATATCTTTTATGTCATTGAATTTTAGCGCACTATATGTGGATTTTTTTTTAATTTTGGGGTGCCTGTAAAGCCACTCTAGCCAGTAGGCCCAGGGGTAGTGAGTGGTGCATGGACCAAGTCTTTCTGTGGGGTGTCTTGAATTTAAACATCATTGAGGGCATGGATGGCATTGGATTGTGGTGATTTTTGTGTGTTTTTGACAATTTGGGGTGTTGTTGGGGCCTGGCCATGTGGGTGGAACCATTTTGAGGCCTGGTCCAGGCAGGGCCTGGCCATGTGGGTGGGGGTCAAGGGGCCATTTTGAAGCCAGGCAGTGTGCTCAGGCCTGCACCCAGTTTGCCTTGCTTTCGTCCATTAGGCCCAGGGGTAGTGAGTGGTGCATGGACCAAGTCTTTCTGTGGGGTGTCTTGAATTTAAACATCATTGAGGGCATGGATGACATTGGATTGTGGTGATTTTTGTGTGTTTTTCGACTTTTTGGGGTGTTGTTGGGGCTTGGCCATGTGGTTGGGGGCCATTTTGAGGCCTGGTCCAGGGAGGGCCTGGCCATGTGGCTGGGGGTCAAGGGGCCATTTTGAAGCCAGGCAGTGTGCTCAGGCCTGCACCCAGTTTGCCTTGCTTTCATCCATTAGGCCCAGGGGTACTCAGCGGTGCATGCACCAACTCTCTCTGTGTGTTCTCTCTTCTATTAATTTAAACATCCATTTTGGATTAGAATTGCAATTTTTATTTTGTGTCTTTCCGTTTTTGGGTGTGTTGTTGTAATAATAATAAATGCAATGCCTAGTTGCAAATATTAATTGAAGCACGACATATGCAACATTTATTTAACTAATGTTCCTCTGGCTTCCTTTGCTTTTAGGTGCAAAAGAGAATCACATCAGTCATCGTTCATCATCAGTGCCAGGAAGAAGTCCTGCAGCGGTGTGTACAGCACAACGTCACGTGTGACGTCACGTGGGGCCACAGACAACTCTGCAACTCATGCAACTGCGGCCTGCTGTTCTGACATCTGAAGAAGATGGGCCCAAAGAAAGGTGGCCTTAGCGCCTCTACAAAAAAAAGTTGCCAGTGCCAATGACAGTAAGACGGACCAGAAGAAGCAAGTGGCACAATCTACCAAGGAGACTGGTGTGCCCACAGACACCTTTTTTGGGAAAAAAAAATACGCCTGCAGCAGCAGCGGTGTCCGCCGGGGACCAAGCTGGGAGCAGATTTGATTTGATTTGATTTGATTTTGGGTTTTATAAAGCGCACAGCGACCCTTGGGTATCCCGGCGCTAATGAACACATTCCTGTAGGGTGGGAAGTCATGGGGGGAGTGCTCAGGGGAAAAGTAGGGTCTTCAGTATTTTCCTAAATCTGAGGTGGTTTTGTTCTTGCCTCAGGGAGAGTGGGAGGGCATTCCATAATCTGGGGGCATTGTATGAAAACAGGCGACCACCTGTTCTGGCCTTCCTGATTCTGGGGACTTTTGCCAGGGAGAGGGAGTTAGATCTAAGTTGTCTGCTTGATTGTTGATGAGACACAAGCGGCCTGAGGATGGGAGGGCCTTCATTGTGCATTATTCTATGGGCAATGCACAAAGTCTTGAAGTTGACCCGTTCCTTAACTGGCAGCCAGTGCAGACTTCTAAGGGCTGGCTTGGCCGAGTTCCTCGCGGCGGTTCCTGTGAGTAATCTTGCCACCGCATTTTGTGCACATTGAAGTCTGTGGACTACAGAGACTGGGGCTCCCAGATATAGGTCATTCCCATAGTCCAATCTGGAGTTCACCAGCCCCTGCATCAAGAGCTTCCTGGATTGAAGGGGGAGTAGATGGAGGATCTTTCGTGCCATCTTCATAAGGCCAAAGCAAGTACCCGCAGTTTTCCTCGCTTGTGTTTTAAAACTGAGATCCTGGTCCAGCCATATCCCTAGGCTCTTTACTTCGGACTTTGGGGATGGTGGAGATCCCATGCATGGTGGCCAGGGAAGGGGAGAGGGGATTTTATTTGGGTTTCCCAGGAGGAGTATTTCTGATTTTTCACCATTCAATTTTAACCGGGACTCGCACATCCACTGGTGCACCTTTTCCAGACAACTGAATAGATTGGGGAGGGCGTTGTCTGATTGGTTGAGGGACACGACGAGCTGAGTGTCATCGGCGTACATTATTGATTTAATCCCAAAAGGTTTAACAACATACTCGAGGGGTGCCATGTACGCCTTAAAAAGTGTGGGGCTCAGGGAAGATCCCTGGGGCACCCCACACTTGAGTGCCTGAGCCTTGGAGATGGAGTATCCATCTGTTACTTGAAAAGACCTGTCTTCAAGAAAGGATGAGATCCAAGCTAATGCGGAATCCGCCACTCCTATCAGTCCAAGACGGTGAACAAGGGTTGCGTGGTCCACCGTGTCGAAGGCGGCACTCAGGTCGAGGAGGATCACTGCCACTGATCCTCCTACGTCCAGTATGCCCCTAGCTTCTTCGACCACGGCTAACAGTGCGGTATCCGTCCCCTGTCCCGGTCTAAAACCTGTCTGGGTTTGGCGGAGGAGATGATTGGTCTCTAGGAACTCAGAAAGGTGTTGATTTGCTACTCTCTCGGCGATTTTACTGATAGCCGGTAACAATGAGATCGGTCTGAAGTTGGATGGATCTGTGGGGTCAAGATGCGTTTTTTTTATGAGAGCCTTCACAGTGGCTTTTTTCCAGTTTGCTGGGACTGTGCCATTTTCGAAGGAAGCGTTAATCAGATTGGTGAGAGGAGGGGCTACAGTGGAAGCAACTTGCTTCAGTTTACTGATCGGGGCTGGATCTGATGGGGCGCCACTTTTGACTTTATGCAGGACGTTAAGAAACGTTTCGGTGGTGATTTGGGGGAAGGAGAGAAGCCTCGGGGTGTCTTGGGAAGCAGGGTGATAAGGGCCTCTTGGTGCGGTTGGCGCCGCCGGGAGGGAGTTCAGGATTTTTTCGTTTTTTTTCGAAAAGAATTCGGCCATCTGGTTGCATTTTGCGCCATCCAGGTCTGGTGGTGGTGGGGGTTCCTGTATTTTGGAGAGGAGTTTAACTATCCGATAGGTCTCTTTTGCAGAGTTGGTCGCGGATGCTATTTGATCCTCAAAGTAGGAGGCCTGTGCCTTTTTTAATGCATTTTTATAGAGCCTAATACGGGCTTTGTAACCGCTTCTGTCTTCTGTGTTCCAGTACTTTCTCCATTGGCGTTCAAGCCTTTTGCCTTTCCGTCTTAATTCACGTAGTTCCTCAGTGAACCACGGTAGTTTCGAGGATTTCCTATTGGGAGGAAGGGTTTTGAGTGGCAGGACTGTATTGAGAGAGTCACTAATCCATTTATGCAATTGAATTTCGGCTTTGGAGGGGTCGGGGTCGACTGTGGGTAAAGTGGAGGACAGAGAGCGTTCCCATAGGATTGTCTCTAGTTTTTTCCATGGACGTGAGGGGGCCCGGGGGCGAGGAGTATCCGAGATCTTCCCTGGAAGTTGGAATTTGAAAGGAACCAAGAAGTGGTCAGACCAGGGAAGAGGGAGAGGGGTTTGAACATAGAGTTTGGAAAGGTTAGAGAAGATGGGATCCAATAGGTGTCCTTTCATGTGGGTGGGGTCATTGCTGAGTAGTTGTAAATTAAGGAAATTTAGATCAGTTTTTAAGTCTGTGGCAAGTTTATTGCCTTGATCATCGAAGTGGAGATTTAAGTCCCCAAGAATTGTAAAGTTTGGAGTCACGCAAGCCAGGGAGGAGATGGCATCCATGAGTGAGTTTATGAAACGCCCTACCTGTCCTGGCGGACGGTAGATTAACACCCCAGTTAGTGTGGTAGATGGTGGCAGATGTAGGGAAAAAAGGACATTTTCGCTATCAAGAATGGGGCTGTCTTTGAGCTGACATGCGAGGTTGTCACGATAGATAATCGCGATGCCCCCTCCCGTGCCCGTCGGTCTGTTGAGGGTTTTAATGAGGTACCCAGGAGGTAGTGCTTGGATAATGTCTGGGTCAGAGCTCTCGGAGAGCCAAGTTTCTGTTAAGAACAGAACGTCAAAGTCCGACTCTGTCAATAGAAGGTTAATTTCAGTGTGGTGCTTAGGGAGTGACCTGCAGTTCAGCAGGGCCATCTCAAGGCAGGCAGGTTCAGAATGGGATAGGGGCGTAGCCCTGTATGCGCAGTTTGGGCATCTAAGAAGCTCCTGTTCCGGGGTAATAAGTCTGTTACATCTAGTGTTTAACGGTTCTCTGAGTTGATACAGAGTTTCTTGTGAATATTTGATTCGTGGCGGTTTAGGACCGGCCAGGGGTGTGGGCTCTAGGCTCGGTCTGGCGCGGACGGGCGCAGACGGGCTTGCCTTAGGCACGCCTTCGGCGCGCAAACGGCGCTCCCGCTGCGCTCGTCCGCTGCGCTTACGTGGAAGGCACATTTGGGGAAAAAAGGGGGGGCGTGGCCTGTCCGGTGGGCGTGGCCTCGCGCCTGGCGATGGCGGCGCCTGGCGATCTACAAGCAGCGCTAAATCCGCTGAATGTGGGGTGAGTGTGTGTCCCAGCAAGAGCACAGAGTAGGACTAAAGTTTTAAAACAAATAACACAAAATATAAAAAATTTTAAATTCGGCGTTCAGTTCCTCCGGCTTTCCGCCTCAGAGGATGTGATTCAATAAGGCGCGCTAATAATCAGCGCTTCTTATAGGCGGATGGGGGGGCGTGGCCTGTTCGGTGGGCGTGGCCTCGCGCCTGGCGATGGCGGCGCCTGGCGATCTACAAGCAGCGCTAAATCCGCTGAATGTGGGGTGAGTGTGTGTCCCAGCAAGAGCACAGAGTAGGACTAAAGTTTTAAAACAAATAACACAAAATATAACAATTTTAAAATTCGGCGTTTAGTTCCTCCGGCTTTCCGCCTCAGAGGATGTGATTCAATAAGGCGCGCTAATAATCAGCGCTTCTTATAGGCGGATGGGGGGGGCGTGGCCTGTCCGGTGGGCGTGGCCTCGCGCCTGGCGATGGCGGCGCCTGGCGATCTACAAGCAGCGCTAAATCCGCTGAATGTGGGGTGAGTGTGTGTCCCAGCAAGAGCACAGAGTAGGACTAAAGTTTTAAAACAAATAACACAAAATATAAAATTTTTAAAATTCGGCGTTTAGTTCCTCCGGCTTTCCGCCTCAGAGGATGTGATTCAATAAGGCGCGCTAATAATCAGCGCTTCTTATAGGCGGATGGGGGGGGCGTGGCCTGTCCGGTGGCCGTGGCCTCGCGCCTGGCGATGGCGGCGCCTGGCGATCTACAAGCAGCGCTAAATCCGCTGAATGTGGGGTGAGTGTGTGTCCCAGCAAGAGCACAGAGTAGGACTAAAGTTTTAAAACAAATAACACAAAATATAACAATTTTAAAATTCGGCGTTTAGTTCCTCCGGCTTTCCGCCTCAGAGGATGTGATTCAATAAGGCGCGCTAATAATCAGCGCTTCTTATAGGCGGATGGGGGGGCGTGGCCTGTCCGGTGGGCGTGGCCTCGCGCCTGGCGATGGCGGCGCCTGGCGATCTACAAGCAGCGCTAAATCCGCTGAATGTGGGGTGAGTGTGTGTCCCAGCAAGAGCACAGAGTAGGACTAAAGTTTTAAAACAAATAACACAAAATATAACAATTTTAAAATTCGGCGTTTAGTTCCTCCGGCTTTCCGCCTCAGAGGATGTGATTCAATAAGGCGCGCTAATAATCAGCGCTTCTTATAGGCGGATGGGGGGGGCGTGGCCTGTCCGGTGGGCGTGGCCTCGCGCCTGGCGATGGCGGCGCCTGGCGATCTACAAGCAGCGCTAAATCCGCTGAATGTGGGGTGAGTGTGTGTCCCAGCAAGAGCACAGAGTAGGACTAAAGTTTTAAAACAAATAACACAAAATATAACAATTTTAAAATTCGGCGTTTAGTTCCTCCGGCTTTCCGCCTCAGAGGATGTGATTCAGCACCTCTGCTTGATTGGGCTCAGTGCCACCACGCCAAGTTAGGTCCAAGACCATGAGTGCTGCAGAGGCAGCCACAGTAATTGATCAATCACCATCGACCAGTGATGTTGGCTCATCGCAAGAAAGTAGCATCCAATTAATGCATTGTGTAACTCATCTGACAAGTGTTCAACAACCACAGCCGCAACAACAACCGCAGGTGCATCTAGTACAAGCGCAAGTACAAGCGCAAGTACATGCGCAAGGAGAGGTGCAAGGAGAGGCGCAAGCGCATGGAGAGGTGCAAATAGAGGCGCAAGGCGCGGCACAACTGCCCACAATGCTTGTTCCTCCAGAAGGAGGTGCACATCAGGAAATCAAGATTCAAGCGGAGGTATCATCCAAAGAAGCCACTCATCCTGATGATGATCCATTGCCTTCCAGATCCCCAGCAAGAAAAAGGCCAAGGAGGGCTAGTACTACAAGTTCTTCTTCAAGCACCCTTCCTTCTGATGATCTTGATGTTGATTGGACCCAGCAATGCAGTCTGAGAGTGAGGCATGCCATGAGCCAACAAAGGTAGCTAAGCCTAAAAGGAAGGTTCCCGCAAGGCTTCCACTTAGGAGTGATGACGACGAACAAGAAGTGGTGTCTTCTGCTGCTGATGAACAGTCTGACAATGACCCAGTCATCACAGTCATCACTCCAACCCCAGCGGGCATGCAGGCAGACATTTTGACCCTATCCCGAAGTGCTGTTGAGCAGGATGTGGGCAGCGTGGCACTGGTACCTCCACCAACGAACTTAACTACTACACCTACATGACCTACAGCTTCTATATTTTCTCATCAGAAGGGCCGGCAGGGACTTCCATCCACCTCGACCTCCATTACCTCCAGTAGTGGTGCTGTAAGTGCACAACAGAGTCAAATTCAGCCTCGCCCATCCTCCACTTCATCTGGCATTGAAAGTAGCACCTCCACCACTAGCAGACATCTCCAGTCCCCAGTTTGGGACTTCTTTAATGTTAGCAAAAAGGCAGAAAACATGGTCGTTTGTTCGATTTGTAAAAGTGTAGTTAGCCAGGGTAAGCTTGGTACCAACTATGGTACCGGAGGCCAGAGAGGTCATCTCCAAAAACACCACACTATCATTTGGGAGGCGCACCTAAGGAAGATCTGGGAATACAAAAGTACAACAAATCCAAATGTATCCATTCATATTGCATCTGATGATGACAAGGGGCTGATCGTGCAGGGGGGAAGTAAAGAAACGACAGACATTTTTTCTGGTACACCCAGTACCCCTGGCAGCAGCACTGCAGTGGGTGCGCCCGCACCCTCTACCCCAGCAACATGTATGAGGCACACTAAGAGTCTGGGAGAGACACCAATGCGAAAAAGTACACCAATGAGCCTAACTGGTTTGAAGAAGTCTGCATCATCATCATCACATAAAACGGTCCAGACCACCATTAGAATCATGTTTTGGTCGGAGGCGCCATTTGAACGCAACCACCCAACGGCACGTCCGTATAAAGCTGGCTAAAATGCTAGCGCTGGACCTTCTCCCTTTTTCTTTCGTGGAAGGGGTGGGTTTTCTAGAATTTGTGGCAACAGTCTGCCCTAAATGGAAGGTTCCTAGCCGGTCCTATTTTGCCAGAGTTGCGGTTCCAGCACTACATCAAGATGTGCTGGAGGTGATTGGGGCAGCTTTGCAGAAGAGTGCTGTTCACACTATCCACCTGACAACCTTCTCTGCACTGGACGAACGCAGCAGGCGCTTTTAAAGGTCGTTTTTTAATCTTTTTAAAATGACTGTGACCCTATTGATTAACTAATTGTGGAGTGCTGATATTAACTGCTCGTTTTTTTATAAACTTACTTAACTGCTGTTGCTTGATCCCCCTGCTCCCCGGTCCACCGCGGCTTGTCTGTGCCGATTGTGTGGAGGGACAGGTCGGGCGCCATCTTGGTAGTCCCGGACCCCTACTGGACCGGAGTTAGCGCTCCAGCTCGGGGAGGGGCTTGTGTGTCAAATAAAGATGCCTCCTAGGACGCGCAGCGGTCACGCGCAGCGGGCGCGCCGTCTGCGCGCCGAAGGAGCGCCAAAGGAGGGCCCGTCTGTGCCCGTCCGTGTCCCGGACGGGCCCAGGGCCTTCCACTCTGCTCGGCGACCCCCGGGGAGGGTCTTATCAGAGACACGCAAGTATTCGCGCCGCGATCTCTGGAAACTTGCCCCCCCCACCAAGGGTTCGCTGTGTATACGTGCGGGTCCTGACTGCGCCCTGGCCATTTGCCCTACCTGTGGTTTTTCTCCTCAACCATTCCCCCCCCCACGCTTAAACTATAACGCCACGGTTACCAATATTAGGGCGGGTCTGATAAATGCTAGGTCTGCGGTGAAGCATGCCGCTGAGATCTTTGAACTTCTGGTGGGCGGTCAGTTGGAGCTGTTGTTCCTCACGGAGACATGGATGAACGGCACCTCCGCTCCCAGTGTGGAATTGGCTGTCCCCAGGGGGTTTAAGATCGCTAGAGTAGATCGACCCTCAGGTAGAGGAGGTGGACTTGCAGTTGTTTTTAAAGAGGGGTGGAGCTTTGCCTCTGAGCCTCCGGTTGTGGGTGCAGGGGGTGAGGTTCTTCACTTCTCTATTGTAACTTCCCCCCATTTTACCTTGGGCGGATCCTTGATTTACAGGCCCCCGGGCCAGGCCTCGCACTTTCTGGACGCCCTAGAAGAATATATTTTATTTATTTATTTATTTAGCATACTTATAGAGCGCAGACCTGTCACCCAGAGGGCATCCTGGCGCTTTGATCAGAGAACCCCGCACTAGACACGAGCAATCGCGCCGCGGGCCTTAGGCTTTCCTAAGTTTCTTTTGGTCGGCGACCTAAATATTCATATGGATGTTCCCGACTCGCCTGACGCCCGCAGGCTTGGTGAAATTTTCGAGCTCGCTCAGCTTAAACAATGGGTGACCGCTCCGACGCATTCGGGTGGTCATCTGCTTGATCTGGTGTGCTCCAATTTCCCTATTCAGTCTGTGGTCACTGAAAAAACAACCTGGTCCGACCATGATCTGGTCAGATTTATGTGGGAGATGGAAGAGTCTAGTCCTCCACCTCTTATATGTTATTCCCAAAAGATTAACCTGCCCGTGTTCAGACAGGCTCTGGTTAAAACCCGTCCAAATTCTAAGATAATTCTGGACGATGCGGTTGGTGAGTTTAATGAGTGGATACGGCAGGCGGCTGCGGCCTCCACTAAGCAAACCACGCTGGCCAGAGCTAGACGCGCTCCTTCTCAACCTTGGTTCTCCCCTGAACTGAGGGATATGAAGCTGGGGTGCAAAAAACTTGAACGAGCGTGGAGACGCGCATATAGCACTGAGGCTAAATCCGTCTTACGGCTTGCCCAAAAAGATTATTATGCAGCCATCAAGGTAGCTAAGGGGAACTATTATGCGGGACGAATTGCCAAGGCAGATAACAATGGCAGGGAGATCTTTGCCATTGTTAAAAGCTTTGTTGCACCTGTCGCTGAGGCTGTTTCTCTTTTGCCCTCGGCACAATGGTGCGAAGAGCTGTCAACTTTTTTTTCTACTAAAATAGCAAGGATCCAGAAGGACCTGCTAGCTGCTCTTCCCAGTGACAGCCCGGCAGATGCCCCGCACCCCTCTCTCTGCCCAGGCTCTGGACAGCAACTTACTAACTTTGTGCTGATTGCGGAGGATGCTGTTCTCCCCCTCCTTCAGTCCCTAAAATCTGGCTCTCCAACTGACCCGTGTCCGGCCCGGGTGCTTTCGGAAGTGGCAGATATAGTCTGTGCTGAGACCACGCAGATAGTGAACCTCTCCCTGGTTGCGGGCGAGGTTCCTTCTGTCTGGAAACGGGCCAAACTTCTGCCGCTCTTGAAGAAACCTGGACTGGACGTGGCTACTCCTGGGAATTATCGCCCGATTTCCCTTCTTCCGGCACTTACTAAAATCTGTGAGAAGGTAGTATTTCAACAATTGGAGAGCTTTGTTGAAACTTCTAACGCCCTCCATCTTGCCCAATCGGGCCTCAGGGCTGCTTACAGCACTGAGACGGCCCTGGTGGAGATGACCGAGGCTATCCGGGACTGTTTAGACGGAGGTGGCAGAGCGGTCCTAATTTTATTGGACCTCTCTGCCGCGTTCGATACGGTCCCTCATGAGCTCCTCCTCGGCCGGCTGTCGGCTATAGGCATTGGGGGGGTTGTCCTAGATTGGCTGTCCTCTTTTTTATCTGATAGGACCCAGCAGGTCTGGCTGCCGCCCCATGCCTCTGAGCCCAAATCTCTGCTTACAGGTGTCCCGCAGGGGTCAACTCTTAGCCCCTTACTGTTCAATGTTTACATCACTCCCCTGGTTTACCTAGCGGAACAGTTTGGGGCTAAGATCATAGGGTACGCTGACGATACCCAACTGCTGTTCACCTGGCCTGATGCCGACCTGGATACATCTACGGTCCATTTGTGTTTGTCCTCGGTATTTCGCTGGTTAACGCAGGCCCAGCTGAAATGTAACGAGGACAAGTCAGAGGTGCTCTTTTATGGCTCTTTTCCCCCCTCGTTCAGGAGCTCACTGTGGCCCTCTAACATTCCTGGCCCGAAGGAGATGGGGAGACCTGCCAAAAATCTTGGCATCTGGTTCGCGGAGGACCTTAAATTTGAGCATCATATTAAAAAGCTTACAGGTACCTGCTTCGCCACTTTGAGAATGCTTCGCAAATTCTTCCCCCTGCTCCCCAGGGATGCGAGGGAATCGGTTGCTCGGGCGCTCATACTGGCTAGGTTGGATTATGCCAATGCACTGTTTAGTGGCATTCCAGCCTATCTGGTGCAGCGCCTGCAAATTATTCAGAATGCGGCTGTCCGTCTACTATTTAACATACCTAGATGGAAGAGCGTTCGCGCGGAGATGCGCACGCTCCATTGGCTTCCTGTTAGACAGCGCATTGTGTTTAAATCTCTGGTGTTGGCGTTTCGGGCAACTCATGATCAAGGCCCCCTGTATTTGAGAAAGAGATTTATCAGCTATGCCCCTGCACGTACCCTGAGATCTTCTACTCTGTTTAAATTGTCCCTTCCACGTTTCAAACGTGCCAGACTTGGTGGCCAGTCGATTTCTGTGATTGTGGCCCGGGCCTGGAACGCTCTCCCTTTCCATCTGCGTTCCATGCCAACAGTGGCTGCATTCAAAAAACATCTGAAAACTCACCTCTTCAAGAGTATAATATGATGTGTTTTTTTTCTTGCTCTGTGCTCTGCTGTCTGTTCTTTTTTCCCTCTGTCGCGCCAGGATACTCCCCAGTAATGGAGCGCGTTATAAAATGGTTTAATACTAAATACTAATACTAACAGACATGTGGACCAGTTGCCAAGCCCTTGATTACATGTGCATCATTGCACACTGGGTCTCCTTTAACCCCTTCCATGCTCATGACGAGCTCAGCTCGTCATGCAGTACACTGCTTGTGTGCTCATGACGAGCTCAGCTCGTCATGAACAATGGGATTCAAGGGAGTTCAGCACCAAGCGGGAATTGCTGTAGCATTGATAGTGTTAAAGGGGTTAGAGACAAGTTAAATGCAGGTGTTGACCCGGACACAGTTTTTCAAGCTACTCGGAAACATGCAACAGTAGCCATGTTTGCCATGGAGAAATCTCATACTGCACAAAACATTTTGGATGAGTTTCAGAGTAAGGTCTATGAATGGCTGCATCCAAGAAAAGCGCATGATTGGTTATATTTCCACGGATAATGGCAGTATTATAGTTAAGGCCATGCATGAGGGTGGCTATTTCAACATTGTTGTGCAAGATTTCTTGAAAAAAGAAAACTTAGTCAGCAAGTTACTGACCACCTGCCGAAGAATCTGCACACATTTCAGCCACTCTTTTAAGGCCCGGAAGCAGCTGAGGAACATGCAATGTGAATGTAGACTGCCAGTCAGAGGACTCATCCAGGAGGTGGTAACACATTGGAACTCAACTTTCTACATGCTTGAGCGTCTGTCTGAGCAGTGGGTCATAATCAATCAGTATGTCTTTTCACTGGGTACTACTATGAAAGACATGTGGCTAGAGTTGGAGGTTTGGAAGCTAGTTAAAATCCTGACAGACATGCTTCGTCCTTTTGAGGTCTTCACGCGTGAAGTCAGCAGGGATGACTGTACTTTGGGCAAAGCTATCCCATTGTTGCGCATGCTAGAGCACCAACTGAAGGCGGTGTCTTCAACGTTCCGAGATGATGCTGAAAAGCAAGATGCATATCAGTTGGCGGAGAGGTTATTAAGCCGCCTAGTTGACAATGAAAGGCTTAAAAAAAATACATACAGAACAACATTACATTTGTGCCACTATTCTGGATCCACGGTACAAAAAGGCCGTGGCCAGCAAAGCATTCATTGCTTTTATTGAAGCAGATGTTTCAAAGTACAAACATTGGCTAGCTCTGTCAGCCACTCGGTTCGAAAAAGAGTGGCAGAAAACTGAAGGAACCGGCAGAAGTACTACTGAATCAGCAGGCCATCCGGCGTCAAGTTCCACTTCTGAATCTGTGGCCGAAGGGAGTCACTTCCCCTCACAGCCGTTAACGACACCAGCAACCGTATCATCATCCTCACCTGCACCAGGCCCAGCCATAATATTGTCAGAAGCGGATTGGATAACTCATCAAGGGGTTGCTCGTTCCAGTGATGCAAAGGCCACAGATGGTATGCAAAGTGGAGCAACCCTGGAGAACCTTGAGTCGATGGTGCAGGCCTATCTGGATGACCCAACAGAGGTCTTTGTTAATCAGAACCCATTGCTGTATTGGTAAGGGAAAAGGCCTCTATGGCGACTGATCACCAACCTGGCTCTAAAATATTTGTCTTGCCCACTCGCAAGTGTCTTCTGAACGTGTTTTCAGTGCTGCTGGTGCCATTGTGACTTCAAAAAGGACCCGCCTCTCGCCCAAAAATGTAGAGAGGTTAACAATGATCAAGATGAATCAGCACTTCATACCACCAGATTACAAAATACGTGAATGCATGCAGGAAGAAGAGGATACCGACTTAGGTGATGGATGTTCTTCTCTGTTAGCTGACCTACTCCCATCTCAATTCACAGAGTTTGAGGACGAGCTCTACTTCCCTGACACCGAGGCCTGAAAATGACTTCCTTTTTTTATGTCATTATTCACATTTATTCATGTGTGTCTTTCTTTGTTTTGCAACTTTTACCACAACAAAACTCTAATCACCTAATCACAACAAGTCCATCAGCAGCACTGTCTTCATCTTATTTCCTTCTTGATTTGAAGGTGCCGCAGTCTGCATTCCTGAGGTTCACAAGTTCACAACTCAATCATGCTCCACTATCCTCCTCCTCCAGACTCCCCCTATCCATTTCCCTCAAGGCAGATGGCTGCATTACGCAGAATCAAGAAACTTTGTCTTCGGACAAGTCCCCTCAAGTGGGACTGGAATTACTGACAACATGCTTGCTGATTGCTGACAGTTACTTCTGAAATTGACAGGAGAGGCTGCCCTGTGGGCCCTCACTTTCAGAAGAAGATGCGGACAAAAAGTGGAACAGGTAATGAATAATGAGAAGATAGCATGCAGTGGACAGCAATGGCTGTCTGGCTCTGATGAAAGCAATTGCTGTTTGTTGTGCATGAAATGAATCATATGTCTTCTGTTATTATTTAATCTTTTACACACTAAATGTAACTCAAGTCTACTCTGCTTTTTTTTACCTTGTTTAATTCCAATTGTACTTCAACTGCAGGGGCCATTACGTTCCAATATGCAAAATGTCCTTGGACTCACTGTTTGCCAATATACCATGATGATTGCTTAAATAATATATCTTTTTTCTTTACAGTCACTCATTGGGATGGATGGATCATCAGCGTCGGTTTACGGAAGAACTATGGCAAATTCGTGAGTGGCAAACAGGTAAACCAGTCTACAACAACTACTACAGCAGAACTACATGTCTGGAGTGGTCAAGGTAGTGTAGTGTTCTTATGCCAGGCAGAGTCCAGACAGCAGCTCATGTAAAATTGGGGCTATGTGGCTTGCTGCATACAATTAGATATGCTTTGTCTGTCAGTGATAAAGAGCCTAGGTATGCTGCCTTGACCGTCTGCATGGCCCTGCCGCAAGCATGGGCCAAAAATCCGTTCCGCTTGCGAAATTTGCGGATTTTCGGCAGCAAATACGTAATCCGCAAATCTCACGAAATTGCCGAAAATTCGCACATTCTTGAGCGGAACGGATTTTTGTCGCATGCTTGTGGCAGGGCCATGCAGACGGTCAAGGCAGGCACCACTGAGTGAAGAAACCTGATGTAGCATACCTAGGCTCTTGACACAGACAGACAAAGCATATCTAGGATTTAGGGCTGTTTTGGGGGTTCAGTGCGGTTTAATAGGGATTTTGGGTTGAATTTGGTAGGGTTCCCGGAGTCTAGGGCTCAGGGCCCGATGCAGGCTCGTTCATAATGATGTTGGCAAGGTTTTAGGGGGTTTGGCGTTTTTTGGTCCAGAATTAGCCAAATTTTTGCCTTTTCTGGTGTTTTGCGGGCGCGTGTTTTTGGGTGAAAAGTCGTACACCTTCCAGTGAATCGATTTTTTTCTGCCTTGCTGAGATTATTGGGAGTCGCTGGAACAAGTGTCCTGGTAAGTTTCAAGAGGATTGAAGTAGTGGAAGTGCTGAAAACAGCAATTTTTTGTCAACGCGCGATTTGCCATGTTATCCAATGGGTGGTTTGGGGGCGCAAGGACAAAGTGTGTTTGCGGTGTTCCAGTTGAGCTAGGGGAACGGGGCTTCTGTGAGTGGTAGGGAGGGTAAATTGGTGGTTGTGCAGGAAATTTGGGAGGAATCAATTGATGGGAAGGGTGTGTTTAGGCAAAGTTGAGGAAGGGAAACCGCTGCCATAGGCGCTCATGTTAATTTTCGATTATTGCGTGTTTTTAGGGTGCGATTGGAGTGTGTTGTAGGTGGTTCTTAGTGGATTTGCTTAGCTGGGATGAGAGTTGGGAATGTCTAGTTTAGATTGCAAGTGGTTTGAAGAAAATCCATGGTGGAAAAGGAGTGTTTAGGGCCTAGTTTCAAAGTGCGTTTTGGCACTATTTTAACTTAGGCCTCTGCAAGGTAGTACTATTGCATGTTTTTGGGGGACTGTTTGGGGGTGTTCTATATTTTTGGGAGTGGGTTGAGGGGTCTGGGAGCACTGCTGGGAAGGTCTAAATTTGCTTGCAAGTGGTTTGAGGAAAATCCATGGTGGAAAAGGGGTGTTTTTGGGGGCCTAGTTTCAGAGTGCGTTTTGGCACGATTTTAACTTAGGCCTCTGCGAGGTAGCAGTATTGCATGTTTTTGGGGGGCTGTTTGGGGGTGTTTTAGATTTTTGGGGGTGGGTTTAGAGGTCTGGGAGCACTGCTGGGAAGGTCTAATTTCGATTGCAAGTGGTTTGAAGAAAATCCATGGTGGAAAACGGGGGTTTGGGCCTAGTTTCAGAGTGCGTTTTGGCACAATATTAACTTAGGCCTTTGCAAGGTAGCACTATTGCATGTTTTTGGGGGGCTGTTTGGGGGGGTTTTTGATTTTTGGGAGTGGGTTGAGGGGTCTGGGAGGCACGGTGGGAAGGTCTAATTGTGATTGCAAGTGGTTTGAAGAAAATCCATGGTGGAAAAGGGGTGTTTTTTTAGCAGTATTGCATGTTTTTGGGGAGCTCTTTGGGGGTGTTCTATATTTTTGGGAGTGGGTTGAGGGGTCTGGGAGCACTGCTGGGAAGGTCTAATTTTGATTGCAAGTGGTTTGAAGAAAATCCATGGTGGAAAGGGGTGTTTTGGGCCTAGTTTCAGAGTGCGTTTTGGCACGATTTTAACTTAGGCCTCTGCGAGGTAGCATTATTGCATGTTTTTGGGGGGCTGTTTGGGGGTGTTCTAGATTTTTGGGGGTGGGTTTAGGGGTCTGGGAGCACTGCTGGGAAGGTCTAATTTTGATTGCAAGTGGTTTGAAGAAAATCCATGTGATAAAGGGGTGTTTGGGCATAGTTTCAGAGTGCGTTTTGGCACGATTTTAATTTGGGCCTCTGCAAGGTAGCAGTATTGCATGTTTTTGGGGGGCTGTTTGGCGGTGTTGTATATTTTTGGGAGTGGGTTGAGGGGTCTGGGAGGCATGGTGGGAAGGTCTAATTTTGATTGCAAGTGGTTTGATGAAAATCCATGGTGGAAAAGGGGTGTTTTGGGCCTAGTTTCAGAGTGCGTTTTGAAACGATTTTAACTTAGGCATTGCGAGGTAGCAGTATTGCATGTTTTTGGGAGGCTGTTTGGGGGTGTTCTAGATTTTTAGGGGTGGGTTTAGGGGTCTGGCAGCTCTGCTGGGAAGGTCTAATTTTGTGTAAAAGTAGCAGTTTGGTCGTAGGTTGAGGGGAAAGGGAAATTTGGCCCTGTTTCTGAGGTGCATTTCGGTGCATAGGCTAACATTGCCGGTAATGCGTTATTGCAGATGTCACTGGAGACAACTCTTTTGGCACTTTACGCAGCTGTAGTATAGGAAAAGCACTATACATTTACCCAACGAGGTAGCACTTACTGGATTAGCCAGTAGAAAGTACTCCAGTAATAGTAATTCAAATCGCAAAAAAATCAGCGAGTTTGCGGGAAAATCCACAAATTCTTTGATTTTTTTTGCAATTTCGCGTGAATTTGTGGATTTTTTTGCGATTTGGCGCAAATTCGCAGACCGCAGATCCGCAAAATTCACCCATAGTTACTAATTTCTATCCTTGAAAAGGAGACTCAGGGTACGCACTTTTGAAATAATGCTTGTATGTAATACTGTCACCTCTGAAACTGAAAGTGTTATTTTTGCACTACACAACGTACCTTATAATTTTTTCTCCGTGGTGTTTTAATATCACTTCCTGTTTTTCCATCAACAATTACAGGCCGGCTTTTACCCTGTGCCATGGAACAAACGATTAACTCAGGCTTACCATTAGCGATCCGCAATTCCGCATCAGGCAGGCAGTGGACAGTGTGTCTGGTCACCAACATTGATCGACGGAGCGTCAGATCGAATGGAGGAGTACCGCGAATAAGAGGAATGGCTGGATGCATGCAACTTCACAAATTCAACAGGACAACTACAACATACAGTTATAGTATCCTCTTCACTTCTCCTTATCTTTTAAATGTTATTGTTGTGAACTTGAACTTCTACGAGTGTGACTCTGTACGTTTGTTTGCTCTCTGCTTCAAATTCATCCCTCCAGCTATTTGATAAGTTTCTTTGCTATTTTTTAAACTAATTTAATGTACTAATAAGTGTTTATTCTCTCTGAGGGCAGAGAGGCCAGTGAAATTGGGTAATTACTACAGCCATGTACTGTCAAATTGTTTCTTCATAGTTACTAGTAAGTTGTAGTAAGTACTACTTTTCAGTAACCTAACCATCCATTTAGCAAACAACTTCATGCATGCAGTAGTGCACTTCCTTTATGTCCCTTAAAAAATTTATGGATATCTTCGAATCCAAAGATTTGTTTTTCTTCATTTGTTGTTTGTCCATGCTGTGTTTTTTTTCCTCTCCACAAAACTTTCCCAAAAACCCCCATTCCCATCCAATTTTCAAACCTTAACCCTCTTTCCCCGGGCTGTGTGGCCATTCAAATCAGAATTTCATGTGCGCCATCGTGGATTGATCATCAACAACATCCTCCTCCTACACGTGACGAATCGAATGCTTAATGCTTACGTTGCTGTGTCCTTTGTCTAAATACTATTTCTTATAGTAGCCATACTCCACGCAACTAGTACTTATATTTTGAATACTTTAGCACTGTCAGTTAGTCAGTCAATCAACATTATTCGGGTACCACAGTACCCATAAAAGCACAATACATTACATACAAATAAAACATTTTACGATTTAAATACATTCATTATACAGATCATAAATCACATAGTGCAAAATTTAGGAACATCACAGTTGAAAGACTATTTGCATCGCTCTCAATCTTCAACCCTAGATCTGCGTGCCCTTACTGCCGTTTTTAAAAAAGTGCAAGTGCGGAAAATGAGGTCCTTGTCATCTAAAATTAGCATGGAATCAAATGCTGCCTCTAAGCTAATTGGTTTTCTCTTATTAAAATAGGAACATAAAAACTGCCTAAAATATTTAATATAAAATTTACAGGAGAATATAAAGTGCTTTATAGTTTGCTCACTCCTCCAATCGCATAGACACGGGATTAGGTTGAATTAGAGCAGTAACCAAGTGGAAATTAGAATGCAAACCGAATTGTGCCAGCCCTTAAACAACGCCCAAAACTTAACTATACTGGGTGATCTAAATCTCCACTTGGAGGACAAATCAAATAGTACAGCTATGAACCTCCTGGAGGATTTCACCGCTCTGAATATGACACTGCGCAATGAGGGCCCTACTCATAAAGCAGGACATTTGTTGGACCCTATTATATCAAACATACAGGAGTTAAAATGGCTTAAAACTGACCCCATTTGCTGGTCTGACCACTTTCTAACTCTCTTTAGCATTACCCTCAGAGAACCTACGCAGCTATGTTCCACCCGGCCTCCGATCCTTATGAGAAATTGGAAAAGGCTGGATCTGACTGAGCTGCAGAATGCACTGAAGAAATCCCCCCCTGTCATGGGTTGCGATATGGATAAAAATGCGTTTGAAACCCATACATGGTTGGAGAGGGCAGTTGACACTTGTCTACCTATTGCCAGGTGTAGAGGGAATGTACATCGCCCACCTGCTCCCTGGTACACTGAGGATCTTAAATTAGAAAAGACTAAATGTAAGGCACTTGAACGGAAATGGCGCAAACACTATGACCCTCTAAAAAAAGAGATCTACCGTAAGGCCAGAAACCAGAAAGGCCAGAAGCCTTTATCACTCGGCCTGTACGAGAGCCAAAGCCTGTTATGTAACGGAAACCATTAACACTGCTGCTAATAAAGCAGGGACTCTCTTTAATACTGTTAAAGAACTAGCTGGAGCAAACTCTATGGCTGCTGCATGCCCCCTTACCACCCAAAAATGTCAAGACCTTGCCACCTATTTTGTGGAAAAGATTGAGACCATCATTGCCAATATCAATCCTCCTACGAGGGATGGCAGAGAGGATCCGCCTCCAGTTAGGTCAGTAGGGTGCCGGCTTGATTCCTGGCCACCTATTACTTTGGAAACTTTGAAATCTCTAGCTACCTCTATTAAGTCAGGCTCCCCATGTGACCCTATCCCTATCAGCATTCTAAGCCAACTGGGTGAATCTGCTCTGAATATCATTTCCGAGACATTAAATGCCTCTATTCATCTGGCAAAAGTTCCAGCGTCCTGGAAACACGCCATGGTCAGCCCTCTGCTGAAGAAGCCTTCTGCTGATCCTGAGGTGTTGGCCAACTATCGCCCCATCTCCCTGCTGCCTGCTTTCTCAAAAATTCTGGAGAAACATATTCACGGTGTACTTACCACATTTACGGAGAACAACAACTTGCTCCATTTCTCCCAGTCAGGTTTCAGGGCTGGCCATTCCACCGAATCCGCCCTCCTGGGAGTCACCGAGAAGATTAGGGGGCTCATGGACGATGGGCAAACGGTTGCACTTGTCCTACTCGATCTGAGTGCGGCCTTCGACACCATCTCACATGACAGACTGCTTACCAGACTGAGTGAGGATGGTGTCGGAGGGGCAGCGCTGGACTGGATTGAATCCTATTTGTGCAACCGAACGTTTCAGATCTCGTCTTCACAGGCCCAGTCAGACACCTTTTGTTCGCCCCATGGCGTGCCTCAGGGCTCAATTTTGAGTCCGCTATTTTTTAATCTGTATCTCCGCCCTCTCGCCGATCTAGCGGAGCGAGTTGGTCTAGAACTAATGACCTATGCGGACGATTCGCAGATTATTTTTTCTCTTACTAATTCGGATCCTTCATCCCCTTCTGCGCTGAAACTAGGTCTTCATGAAGTCTTCAGCTGGATGTCAACGAACCAGCTGAAGCTCAATGGGGAGAAGACTGAGATCCTTCTCTTAGGTAAAAACAGAGACCTTTGGCAGGATACTCACTGGCCGCCATCCCTGGGCGCTTTCCCTATTCCAGCTACCCAGGTCAGAAACTTAGGGGTGCACATCGATGACACACTATCGATGAAACAACAGGTCAACAAAGTGGCTGGTACTTGCTTCACTATCCTCAAATGGCTGCGGAAGATTATCTGGATGTTGCCTGCTGATACCCAGAAGACCGTGGTCAATGCCCTCATTACATCTCGGCTTGACTACGGTAACATCCTTTACCTGGGTTCCAACTTAGCCGTGATCAGACGGCTTCAGCTTGTCCAGAACTCCGCAGCCAGGTTGCTGTGTAAAATCCCCAGGACAGCGAGGATTTCCAAGTACCTTAAGGACCTGCATTGGCTCAGGGTGGAGAACCGGGTTCGGTTCAAAGCCCTGAGCTATATGTTCAAAATAAAGGCAGGAACCGCACCAAAGTATTTGGAAAAATTAGTCAGGCCCTACTTTCCTGCACGTAATCTCCGCTCTCTAAATGCAGCAAACTTTGCGGTACCCAGATTTAAACTGGCCAGAGTGGGAGGGAGATCCTTTTCCTATCTGGGACCAGTCCTCTGGAACTCCCTTCCCCCAGCTATACGAAAGGAGGAAAACTTTGCCAGCTTTAAGAAAAGCGTTAAAACCTGGCTTTTCAATAAATAATTTGGTCTCTGGCCGTCTTGTTTTCTGTGCTGTTTGGTTCTTAGTCTTGGCGCCGGGAAACCCTTTGTGGGTATCTGCGTGCATTACAAATGCAAAAAATAAATAAATAAATAAATTAAACGAAACAATAAACTTATCTCCCAGCGAGTCATTAGTAAAAACAAGTAGGTGTGGAGTGGATGCCTATAATGTTCAATAGTCATATAGTTACGCACAGTAGTTTTGTTAGCCTCTACTGCCTCGCGCTCGATCTTATATAAGGAATACAGAGCATTCTGCAAATCCTTTTTTGCGACTAAGGCAGCAAGTGGGCAAAAACCCCCATTCCCATCCAATTTTCAAACCCTAACCCTCTCCCCCCGGGCTGTGTGGCCATTCAAATCAGAATTTCATGTGCACCATGGTGGATTGATCATCAACAACATCCTCCTCCTACACGTGACAAATCGAATGCTTAATGCTTACGTTGCTGTGTCCTTTGCCTTAATACTATTTCTGATAGTAGCCATACTCCACGCAACTAGTACTTAGATTTTGAATACTTTAGCACTGATTAGGCTACAATTGATGGCACTGTTCTCAACCGTACTGTCTATCGTACTGTTTCTAATGCTACGATCAGGCCACTCAATATTTCATTTCCTTTTTTTTCATCTGCTGCTACTGCCAGTGTGTACCACTACTACTACCAGCACATCAATGATATTTCATCCGTCCAGGATTCAAGTCAACACCCAACCCAACCTTAATCGCCATTTGACATGCAGCCAGCCCTGTGCCTAGCCCTATTATCAAACACGAATCACAGGTAAGATAAGCATTTTGGGGAGGTAGAATAATGGGCTATGACTCAGAGGAGAGGAGAGACTAACAGTAGTACTAGTAAAGTACTAGTAGGGCAATTGAATTCACTAACTCTGTTAGTGGCATTTTTGTACATTTTTGGACGTTTAAATAATTCATGCTGGTAAGTTTGAAGAAACCAAACGTACAGTAACCCCCGCCCACCGCCACACAAAATAATATGAACACGTATTCCATGTTTAAGTATGTAAAATAAATGAATATATTTCCCTTAACAAAAATAAACTAACCCAACTCACCCCCCTCCCTGACCCCAACCAATGTCCAAATGTCCTTCTTCAAGTCCCTTTCCCCAACGCCCAATTCCCACCCCCCCAACAGTCTTTAAAAAAGGGGCAAGGGACAGTCACTTCCTCTGGCGGTGTCCTGTGGACAGATGGTCCCGCAGCTCCATGCTGAGGTCCCGGAGCTGGCACTGTTGCTTCTCTGCCAAGCGCTCCAGGTAGTCCACTCTCTTTCGGAGGCAGCGCAGTTGTGCCATCCAGGCTCTGGGGGGGGCAGCTGTTGTTTTTGCTGCTGTGAGGCGGTGGCAGGAGGCTGTCGGGTCACAACGCTGTTTCACTGGAGGCTGCTGGCTGGTGGCCCCGGGGGCACTGGAGGAGGATGCAGTAGTTGCCGCCTCCTCCTCCTCCTGCTCCCGAGCCCACAGCCGCCGATATTCAGCGCAAATGGCCTCCAGCTTATGGGCCCTGGCCCGGACAGCCATCTCCTTATGGGTGAGCTTTTTTTGTTGCAGAGCATCTATATGAAGAAAGAAAGAAAAATACTGTAGCCAATAGTCTTCAACAATAACTCAAAAAAATTCAACAGAAAGTTGCCTCACAGTAACACTAGCAACTTGCAAGCACAGTATAACATTTTGGCATGTATCTTTCCGCCGTCTTTGTAGGCCTGTGACATTAGTGGGAGTTTCAGGAATTCTACTAGCAGCACTATGGACTCACTACTACATAGCCAGAGAGTCAGAGACTACACCAGTCTTCTTCTTTTTTTCTCTTGTTTTGCAAAAGAAATTACTTGTACATGAACCTGTGGTAGCGGGCATAATGCCAGCTCACTCAGCTTGCGCCCAAGAAAAACAGACACAAGCCATGATGACGCAGACTCGCATTACTTTAAGCAGTACATGCAGGTGAGGATAGGGAAGCTCTTACTTTTCTATAGAGGTGGCACTGGCCATACTCGGTTACATCAAGGGCTACTGCTCAATGTAATTTATATTTCACACTGCCCCCCCCGGGCCTTGACTACTACAAAAGGAAAATTAGGATTATTCATTTCTGATCATATATCCTGCCGGCCACATGATCTTTGCTTATATGATGGATGACTTTAGGTGCTTTGTTTTGATAGATTGAGTGAACAACAGCGATAGTCCACCCATGACACAGCTGAAAGAAAATTATTAACATAGGGAATGAGTGTGGTACCCATAATTACCAGAGGAAGGGACTTGACTTGATATAAGGTCAACTATACAATACATACACAATATATGCTGTACTTGCGAAGTAAACTACTGTACTGTTAGTCAGTGGAGTATTTCTGCACAATCACAACTTCTAGTATTTGGGTTTCCTCAGCTTTGCTACTCTGGCACGGACATGCTGTTCAAAGTAACACTCTTCATCCACTGAGCGTCTGCTCTTCTACATACACCTCTGCTATCTATGAGGAAGAAGAAGATACCATCCAGGCTTCCAAGTAAACGTCTATCGTTCTTCTTAATGTCTCAACTGTACCAAGTTCACTTTTTCTCAACAACCAACTAACACCCTTTTCATTTTATTTGGCAAACCACCGTCTTGACTTGCATTTGAGTTTGACCCAAATGATACATTGCAGTGCACACCACACATGCATTTTCTGATTCACCCACACAGGCATTCATCTTTTCTTTCTCCTCCAACGATCCTTGCTTCAAGCAGCCATGCATCTGATTCCTTCCTATCAGCCACCTCTACCTGCATTCAAAAACACGTATCATTCTTTACAGTCCTAAATGTTACAACTCGCTCGTCCTTCCTTTCACAATTCTTTCCCTTTTCGTTCTTCACATCCCTCAAGTTCGTCTGATATGACTTGGCTTCACGATAAAAGTTTCCCAGCTGAGTTGAAGTCAAATAGAGGGGGCCATTGCTAACCCGAGAACTACCGGCGCTAATGCTATTGCTAAGTCATGGTTGACTGTCTTCTCCGTGATTGACAAAAATATAGTTCTAAGTTAGTAACTGTTCTTAACAGTACAATGTACTTGTACTAGTGGACTGTCTACTGTACAGTACATCATACACTCCTTTGCGAGCCTACTAAAAATGTCAATAAGTAAGGAGTATAATAACTTACCACCGTCCGCCGCCACTGAACCATCCCCCACAGCTCCTCCTGGTGGCACTTGTGGTGCCGCCGTATCACCCCCTGGAGTAGACCCCTCCGCACTGCTGGCCCCGGCACTGGTGGTGTTAGGTGCCGCATCCGATGTTGTGACGTCTAGAAAAAACATGTCATATTTTCAGATGCCATACACCACCCCCTATTTCGTCTCGTAATGGAAGAAAATGTTAATAACCAATTTTTAATTATTGGGAATGAAAAAAAGTGACAGTTTTGGGGAGGGTGTTAACCTTTTATATGGTTAGCCATTAAATGCTACACTTTTTGACATAAGTGATGAATGCTTGCTTTTTAACCTGCACCATTTTTCCAATTATAGACAGAAGATTCCATTGCCCTTCTGCCAACAGGACAATTCACCACCTACTCCTCATCACCAGCAGTACTTTTAAGAAGGTGGGGGCTCCCGCACAGTTATTCTAATAATTTGATGTGTTAAGTTGAAGTATATTGATTCAAGGGAATGTTGTATAAACTTTAACGTCATCTATCACCAGTGCTCGCTCGGAATACTGCGCTATTAAAAATAAAGAAATCGTTTTTTTATTTCGTATTTGAAAATAAAACTTTAAAACTAACAAACACTGTGTGGTTTTTGTTCACGAGTGAGTGAGCGGAAGGGTTTGAACTACTGCACTTTGCAGGCATGTTTCCGTGACTCTGATAGGTCGGGACTCGGCGGTAGTCTTCTTCTGTTCTTCTGGGTCGTAATCATTGGTCAGACACACTAGATGGTCGGTCAGGGGATTGGGGATCAACTTCTGTTCAGACTGAGGTATGTGGAAAGTCGAACTGCACCTATCATCAACAATGTCCTATTTCTCTTGTCCATACTTCTGTATGTGCAGAATAGTCCCTGAAACACTAGCGGTATGGTATGTGCTCCTATCAAATCAAAAAAGCCAACTACGAGCTTATTCTTGGTGGACACATTGACATTTTGTTGTTGGAAATGGTCAAAGCACTTACATTAAGAAGACTGGAATAGACAGCAAGGGCAACCCAGAGGACTGCACTCAGTGCCTGGAGCTATTGCTGGATCAGAGTTTTGTTTAACACCGTTTGCCGACTGGGCAAGCTTAGCTACCTACACAGACCGACTCATAATATTAGTAAATAGTAGTAGCACAGAGAGTGTTGGTAGAGGCAGGATAAGAATGTAGAAACAGTCTAGAAGAAGATCAAAGACTATTTTGTAAAAAATAGAATTAGGAAACAGTTTGTAATGAATAGGAGCTGTAAAAGTTAGGGAAGTATAAGTATTAATATAACAATAGAACAATTTACTGGGGCCAGCAGAAGAGCCTGTAGAGGACCGATCCTGCTGCCCATCTTGTTCCGCCAGAGTTTCTGTTGTGGTAGTCTCCTTGCCCCTGGGAGGTGCTGATGATCATGAAATAAACACAAACATGGATGATTGTTTTTTTTTTTAAATATTTGATTTCTTTGACCACAATCTAAAATCATCTCGGGGAAACAAATTACCGACTATTGCACTACATGTATTGACCTATCTGATCTGGTCAGACGTCTACTAGGAAAGTTTTGTAAATCACTAACTACACTAACAACAAACAGGTTCTAGTACGACTGCCAGCACTCAGCAGCACGCGACGTGACAGACACAGTCCGTCATCATGATTGCAGACCACTAAAAAATGTCCTACTACTAAATAACAAGTCATAAATAATATACTCAACCTATCAATCCACCACTATCTCTTCTTAGTGGCAGCAGGAGTACAAAGGAAGGACTAGACTTGGGTCTCTAGTCTCTCTAGCATTATGCAGTTCTGCTCTCAAATGAGCACAAAGTTGCAAACAAGTAAGCATAGTAGCAACGTCACTGAGCAGGCGAGCACCTGCAATCACAGAAGCTATTTAAACATTAATTTACCTGCAATGTAATCAAATCAGCAGCATTCTTGCTCTTCGGGAATAACATATATTAGCAATATAACACAGAGCAGAAGAAAACAAGGAGGGAGGGCAAAGAGGTCTGACCACCGGCGCGTCGCTTGCTGGTAGGTGCGCCGGACCCCTGACTCCCTACGCATAGCCCGGCACACCTTATCCCACAGCTGGCGACGCTCCTGAAGGCCATACCCTAAACCGAGCCTGCCCCCTGCTGCCACGGTCTTCGGGAGGTGGCGCTGCACATAGAAGGTGAGTGCGGCCACTTCCACCGCACTAAAAACTTCCCTGGCCTGTACATTCTCCGCCCTCAAGCGCCCGCAAGGGATTCGGCGCCGGGGTGCGGGACCCTTCCCCTTTGACTTGCCGACTCCATTTGCCATGGTCCTGGGCGAAAGAATAAAAGAATAGAGGGGAAAATAAATAAATAAATAAAAGAGAGAGCTAAACAAAAAAAGTAGTTATTAAAGTAACAAAAAGTTGAAAAAAATATAGATGTAGAAAAATAGAGAGATAGATAATGAGCAAAAAGAAAACAAAAGTTCAAAGAAACAAAGGATTACAAAGATTAGGGAAGGATTGAAATAGCATGCCCAGAACCATAGCAATGAATGAAAAACAAGATGGCCGCGCCGATTAAGGACCGCGTAGGTAAGTTTGCGCAATATTTCTCTCGTGAACACTCAAAAACGGACGCGAACACTTAATTGCGGGCCGAACGAAGGAAATGCACAACGCAAACATGCAACGGGTGCCTGGAACCGGAAATACGCAACGCGAACACGTAAACAAGATGGCCGCACCCATGTACGACCGCATGGGTAACTTCACGGTCATTGCGCTGAAAAAATCCCGCGAACACGCAAAAATAAAAAAATGCACAAATTCGCACGAATACGCGGATTTTGCAGACCACGAAAACGATTTCGCGTCAATTCGCCTACCGCGAATTTGCAAATTTCGTCCATACTTAATTTTGCCAGAGTTGCGGTTCCAGCACTACATCAAGATGTGCTGGAGGTGATTGGGGCAGCTTTGAGGAAGAGTGCTGTTCACACTATCCACCTGACAACAGACATGTGGACCAGTTGCCAAGCCCTTGATTACATGTGCATCTCTGCACACTGGGTCTCTTTTGCAGGGGTTAGAGACATGATGTCTGCAGGTGTTGACACTGCCACAATTTTTCAAGCTAGTCGGAAACATGCAATAGTAGGCATGTTTGCCATGGAGAAATCTCATACTGCTGTAAACATTTTCGAGGAGTTTAACAGTAAGGTCTTTGAATGGCTGCATGCAAGAAATCGCATGATTGGTTATGTTTCCACGGATAATGGCAGTAATATAGTTAGGGCCATGAATGATGGTGGCTATTTCAGAGTGCCGTGTTTGGCGCACAGTATTAACATTGTTGTTCAAGATTTCTTAAAAAAAGAAAACAGTCAGCAAGTTACTGACCACCTGCCGAAGAATCTGCACACATTTCAGCCATTCTTTTAAGGCCCGGAAGCAGCTGAGGAAACTTCAACATGAACGTAGAGTGCCAGTCAGAGGACTCATCCAGGAGGTGGTAACACGTTGGAACTCAACTTTCTACATGCTTGAGCATCTGTCTGAGCAGTGCTTGGTAATGAATGAGTATGTCTTCTTTGCACAGGGTTCTTCTATGAAAGACATGAGGCTAGAGTTGGAGGAATGGGACCTAAACACCTGACAGACATGCTTCGTCCTTTTGAGGTTTTCACGCGTGAAGTCAGCAGGGAGGACTGTACTTTGGGCTAAGCTATCCCATTGTTGCGCAAGCTAGAGCACCAACTGAAGGTGGTGTCTTCAACGTTCAAAGATGATACTGACAAGCAAGATGCATATCGGTTGGCGGAGAGCTTATTAAGCCGCCTAGTTGACAATGAAACGCTTAAAAAAATACATTCAGAACAACATTAGATTTGTGGCACTATTCTAGATCCACGGTACAAGAAGGCAGTGGCCAGCAAAGCATTCATTCCTTTTACTGAAGCAGATGTTTCAAAGTACAAACATTAGCTAGCTCTGTCAGCCGCTTGGTTCGAAAAAGAGCGGTAGGAAATTGAAGGAACCGGCAGAAGTACTACTGAATCAGCAGGCCATCTGGCATCAAGGTCCACTTCTGTGGCCAAAGGCAGTCACTTTCCCTCACGGCCGTTACCTACAGCAGCAACCGTATCATCATCTTCACCTGCACCAGGCCCAGCCATAATATTGTCGGAAGCGGATTGGATAACTCATCAAGGGTTTGCTCGTTCCATTGCTGATGCAAAGGCCACAGATGGTAGGCAAAGTGAAGAATCCCTGGATGACCTTGAGTGGATGGTGCAGGCCTGTCTGGATGACCCAACAGAGGTCTCCATTGATCACAACCCATTGGTGTATTGGTATGGGAAAAGGCCTCACTGGCCACTGATCACCAAGCTGGCTCTAAATTATTTGTCTTGCCCACTCGCAAGCGTGTCTTATGACTGTGTTTTCAGTGTGCTGGTACCATTGTAACTTCAAAAAGGACCCGCCTCTCGCCCAAAAATGTGGAGAGGTTAACAATGATCAAGATGAAACAGCACTTCATACCACCAGATTACAAAATACATGAATCCACAAGGGAAGAAGAGGACACCGACTTAGGTGACGGAAGTTCTTCTCTGTTGGGTGACCTACTTCCGTCTCAATTCACAGAGTTTGAGGACGAGCTCTACTTCCCTGACACCTAGGCCTGAAACTGACTACCTTTTTTTTTCACCCTGACTCCTTATTCCCTTTTACTCCTGTATGTCTTTCTTTGTTCTGCAACTTTTACCACAACAAAACTCTAATCACAACAAATCCATCAGCAGCACTGTCTTTGTCCTATTTCCTTTTTGAAGGTGCCACTGTCTGCAATCCTGAAGTTCACAAGTTCACAACTCAGTCATGCTCCTCTATCCTCCTCCTCCAGACTCCCCCTATCCATTTCCCTCAAGGCAAATGGCTGGATTACGCAGAATGAAGAAACTGTCGCTTCATAGACGAGTCCCCTCAAAAGAAGTGGGACTGGAATTACTGACTATATGCTAATTGCTGACAGTTACTTCTGAAATTGACACGAGAGGCTTCCCTGTGGGCCTCCACTTTAAGAACAAGATGCGGACAAAAAGTGGAACAGGTAATGAATAATAAGATGGCATGCAGTGGACAGCACTGGCTGTCTGGCTCTGATAAAAGCAATTGCTGTTTGTTTGTTGTGCATGAAATGAACCATCGTATGTCTTCTGTTATTATTTAACTTTTACACACTAAATGTAACTCAAGTCTACTCTGTTTTTTTACCTTGTTTAGTTCAAATTCTACTTCTTCTGCAGGGGCCACTACGTTGCATTTTTTAATATGCAAAATGCCCTTACTGTGTGTGTAGACTGCGACTGCATGAACAACATTGAGTTTGCCAATATACCATGAAGATGATGAGTCTTGATGATCAAAGTTACACAATATCTTTTTTCTTTACAGTCACTCACTGGGATGGATGGATCATCATCGTCGGTTTACGGAAGAACTATGGACATTTTGTGAGTGGCAAACAGGTAAACCAGTCAACAACAACTACAGCAGAAATACATGTCTGTCTAGTCGTAGTATGGAGTGGTCGAGCCAGCGTAGTGTTGTTATGCCAGAGTCCAGACAGCAGTTCATATAAAATTGCGGCTAGGTGGCTTGCTGCATAGAATTAGATATGCTTTGTCTGTCTGTGTCAAAGAGGTATGCTACATCAGGTTGCTTCATTCACTCAGTGGTGCCTGCCTTGACCGTCTGCATGGCCCTGGCCTGCTGTGTACCAATTTACTATCCTTGAAAAGGAGACTTAGAGTACGTACTTTAGGTGATGCTTGTATGTAATACTGTCGCCTCTGAAACTGAAAGTGTTATTTTTACACTACACACCGTACCTTATATTTTTTTCTCTGTGGTGTTTTAATATCACTTCCTGTTTTTCCATCAACAATTACAGGCCAGATTTTACCCTGTGAGATGGGAAAAACGATTAACTTTGGTTTACCATTAGCCATCCGCAATTCCGCATCAGCCAGGCAGGCAGTGGGCAGTGTGTCTGGTCACCTAGAATGATCGACGGACAGTCAGATGGAATGGAGGAGTACCGCAAATAGGAGGAATGGCTGGATGCATGCAACTTCCCAAATTGAACAGGACAACTACAACATACAGTTACAGTATCCTATTCACTTCTCCTTATCTTTTAAATAATGTTATTGTTGTGACAAACTTCTATGAGTGTGACTCTGTGCGTTTGTTTGCTCTCTGCTTTGATAAGTTTCTTTGCTATTTTTAGTGTACTAATAAGTGTTTATTCTCTCTGAGGGCAGATAGGCAAGTGAAATTGCGTAATTACTGCAGCCCTGTACTGTCACATTGTTTCTTCATAGTTAGTAAGTTGTAGTAAGTACTACTTTTCAGTAACCTAATCATCCATTTAGCAAATAACTTCATGCATGCAGTAGTGCATGCACTTCCTTTATGTCCGTTTAAAGATATTTGGATATCTTCGTATCCAAAGATTTGTTTTTCTTCATTTGTTGTTTGTCTATGCTGGTTTTTTTTCCTCTCTCCACAAAACCTTCCCAAAAAACCCCATTCCCATCCAATTTTCAAACCCTAACCCTCTTCCCCCGGGCTGTGTGGTTTTCATTGAGGTGTGACTAAATCACAACAATAATTCCACACACTTGCTGGGGAGGATAAGGTGCAAGCAACCTCCTTAAATCAATTTTAAGGCAGCTAGATGAATCCTAGGATATTGTAATTCTGCTTAAAAAACACCAATGAGTATTTTCAAATCAATTCTGAATTTCATGCTCACCATCGATTGGATCCATCGTCAACAGTATCCTCCTACACGTGAAGAAATGTTACGCTGCTGTGTCAATGTTCTTGTTGTAGCCATAATCATCCATGCAAATATTTTTTTCCCATACTTATCTTCAGCATTGCTTAGGCCACAAATATACTGGTCCTTCTAGTACTAATTCACCTCTCAGGCCACTCAATGTCTCATTTCCTTTTTTTTTATATGCTGCTACTTCTAGTGTGGTACCACTTCTACGACCACCACAACAATGGAATTTCTGTCCTGGATGGATTTCATGGGCAACCGTAATCGCGATTTGCCATGCAGCCAGCGCTGTGCCTAGCTTTATTCTCAAACATGAATCACAGGTAAGATAAGCATTTTGGGGAGGTAGAATAATGGGCTAGGATTCGGAGGAGAGGAGAGACTGACAGTAGTACTAGTAAAGTACTAGTAGGACAATTGAATTCACTAACTCTGTTAGTGGCACTTTTGTACATTTTTGGATGTTTTAGATAATGCATGCTGGTAAGTTTGAGGAAACCAAACTTACAGTAACCCCCGCCCACCACCTCACAAAATAATATGAACGCATACACTATGTTGAAGTATGTAAAATAAATAATTATATTTCCCCTAACAAAAATAAACTATTCAAAAGACTCCCTCCCTAACCCCAACCAATGTCCATAGGAATGTCCCTCAAAAAGTCCCTCTGAATTCCCAACGCCCAATTCCCCCCCCCCCTAACAGTCTTTAATAAAGGGCCAAGGGACAGTCGCTTCCAAGGGTGTCCTGTGGACAGGTGGTCCCGCATCTCTTTACGGAGGTCCTGGAGGTCCTGGAGCTGGCGCTTCAGCTTTTCAACCACGCGCTCTAGGTAGTCTACTCTACGGCGGAGACGACGCTGACGTGCTATCCAGGCTCTCGGGGGGCAGCTTTTTTTTTTGTTGTTCCACGGTGGCGGCGGGAGGCTGTCGGACGGAGTGGACGCGTCCGCTCTGCTGGCCCCGGCACTGGTGGTGGTAGGTGCCGCATCGGATGTTGTGACGCCTACAAAAAACATGTCATATTTTTAGATGCCATACACCATCCCCTATTTCGTCTTGTAATGGAAGAAAATGTTAATACATAAACAATTTTTAATTATTGGGACTGAAAAAAAGTGATGGTTTTGGGGAAGTGTTAACTTTTTATATGCTTAGCCATAACATGCAACACTTTTTGGCCCAACTGATGAATGCTTGCTTTTTAACGTGCACCATTTTTCTAATTACAGACAGAAGATTCCATTGCCCTTCTGCCAACAAGAGCTTTTCAATTTTCACCACCTACTCCTCATCACCACCAGTACTTGAAGTTCAAGGTGAGGGCTCCCGCACAGTTATTATAATGATTAGATGTGTTAAGTTGAAGTATATTCTAGAAAAGGGTGTTTAAACTTTAACGTCATCTATCACCACTGCTCGCTGGGAATATGCGCTATTAAAAATAAAGAAATTCTTTTTTTATTTCTTATTTGAAAATTAAACTTTAAAACTAAAAAAACACTGTGTGGTTTTTGTTCACGAGTGAGTGAGCGAAAGAGTTTGCAGTTGAACTACTGCACTTTGCAAGCATGCATCCGTGACTCTGATAGGTCGGGACTCGGTAGTCTTCTGTTCTTCTGGGTCGTATAATCATTGGTCAGACTGACTAGATAGTGGGTCAGGGGATTGGGGGTTCAACTTCTGTTCTGACTGAGGTATGTGGAAAATCCAACTGCACCTATCATCAACAATGTCCTATTTCTCTTGTCCATACTTCTGTATCTGCAGAATAGTCCCTGAAACACTAGCGATATGGTGTTTGCTCCTATCAAATCAAAAAGCCAACGACTAGCTTATTCTTGGTGGGCATTGACATTTTGTTGTTGGGAATTGTCAAAGCACTAACATTAGGAAGACTGGAATAGACAGCAAGACCACAGGACTGCACTCAGTGCCTAGAGCTATTGCTGGATCAGAGTTTTGTTTAACACCGTTTTCCGACTGGGCAAGCTTAGCTACCTACACAGACCGACTCATAATATTAGTAAATAGTAGTAGCACAGAGAGTAATAGTAGAGGCAGGATAAGAATGTAGAACCAGTCTACAAGAAGATCAAAGACTATTTAGTAAAAAATAGAATTAGGAAACAGTTTTGAATGAATAGGTGCTGTAAAAGTTAGGGAAGCATAATTATTAATAAAACAACAATTGCACTATATGTATTGACCTATCTGATCTGGTCAACTAGGAGGATAGTACAGTATTGCTGGATTCGCAGACCATCTACTTGGAAAGTTATGTAAATCACTAACTAAACCAACAACAAACAGGTTCTACTACGACTGCCAGCACTCAGCAGCACACGACGTGACAGACACAGTCCGTCATCATGATTGCAGACCACTAAAAAATGTCCTACTACTAAATACCAAGTCATAATATACTCAACCTATCAATCCAGCACTATCTCGTCTTAGTGGAAGCAGGAGTACAAAGGAAGGACTAGACTTGAGTCTCTAGTCTCTCTAGCATCAGCAGTTCTGTAAAGTACTCACTCACGCATAATCACTCAGGCCAAATGAGCACAAAATTGAAAACAAGTAAGCATAGTAGCACCGCCAGTGAGCAGGCGAGCACCTGCAATCACAGAAGCTTTTGAAACTTAATTTACCTGCAATGTAATCGGCAGCATTCTTGCTCTTCGGAAAAAACAAATTGCAAAATTATAACACTTGCTCCAGGTCCAGGATGTCGGGCCACCGGTGCGTCGGCTGGTTGTAGGTGCGCCGGACCCCAGACTTCCGATGCATGGCCCGGCACACCTTCCCCCATAGCTGGCGACGTTCACGGAGCCCGTACCCGGCACGGGGCCTGCTGCCTGCCGTGACGGTCTTGGGGAGGTGACGCTGGATGTAGAAAATCAGTCGGCCACCAGCACCACGCTGAAGATCTCCCGGGTTACTACTGCCTCCCCCCTTAAGCGCCCGCAAGTGAGCCGGGTACGGGGTGCGGGACCCTTCCCCTTCATGTTCTTCCCGGCTCCCTGTGCCATGGTCCTGGACAGGAAAGGAAAATAAAATAGGAAAGAAAGAATGGGAAAAGGTCAATAAATGAAAATAGTTAAAAAATGTAGTTTTAAGTAACCCGGAGTAGAAAAAAACACAAAATATAGAGGTAGAAAAATAAAGAGATAGATAATGAGTAAAAAAAATTAAAACAAAGTTCAAAGAAACTAAGGATTGCAAAGATTAAGGGAGGATTGAAAAAGCATGCCCAGAACCATAGCAATGAATGAACGTCAAGATGGCCGCGCCCATTGCGACGACGTGGGTAAGTTTGCGCGATATTTCCCCGTGAGCACGCAAAATTGAACACGATCACATAATTGGGCCCTGCACGTAGGAAATGCCCAATGCGAGCATGCAACTAGCACCAGGACACGGAAATACGCAACGCGAACACTGAAAACAAGATGGCCGCGTCCATGTATGACCGCATGGGTAACTTCGCGGTCGCCACACTGAAAAAAAAACCCGAACACGCAAAAAAAACGCAAATTCGCACAAATTCATGGATTTTGCGGACCGTGAATACGCTTTCGCGCAAATTAGCGTGCCGCGAATTCGCAAATTTTGCCCATACTTAGTAGAAATACTAGTCAAGTATGCTGACAGCGACCAGGAAGACATTTTAACAAAGATTGAGGCCTTAAATGATGAAATTCAAGTGCAGAATGACCCACAACAACACAAAACAAAACTAAATGAAGAGATGATGCTAAGGGTTCAAATGGAAGAAGAGAAGATAAAACAACGCAATACTTACAAATTCAGAAGGGACAAACAGGATTATGATAACAGGCAGATATTTACTTTCACCCGTAAATATGATACATTTCGTAATGCCACAGCCACCAAACGCCAACAAGAAGGGGGTCACCCTGCACAAATGTCGCCAGAGCAAGAAGCGCCATCCACTTTGGATTTAAGCTCAGTGGTTGAAAGCGAGTCGGACATGGAAGGTCGTGATGAACATCAGAAGCGCAAAAATAAAGGTTTACAAATGGGGAAGAACTCGAGTACATAAGACAGAGTAGGAGAGAAACCCTACGTCCAAGAAGCCAACCGGCAAAAAACAGCGCACAAGGAGTAGGAGGGAAAGAAGGAGTGCAGCAAAACAACACAGGGAGCAAGTGGGGAGGACGGGGACAGGGGTCATGGAGAAGCAAACAGACAAACTAATGGCGATACCCTCGACAAGTCCACACAATGCTAATACAATCATCAATTTACCTAAAATAGATTTAACCGCAGCAGAAGAACAATTGCTCAATTTGGAACTAACATACTGTCCGGACTCGAAATTTTGACTATACTCAAAGAAGGGCAGATGTATACCAATTTATTAGAAAGCTGAAACTCCGCAAGTCCCACAAATTGCAATCACAAACACGTGGTGAAGTGCGGCCTGCCGCCAGCGGGACTGGTACTTCGAATTTGGTAGCTGGAGACCATGAGCTTGTGGTAAACAAATAAATAATACCTCTATTTTTGAATGGATAAATGAATAACAGATAGCTCAATAAATAAGAGTCAAGATTCGAGGTAGTAGGAGTTTTGCAGGTTTAATACAGCATAAGGACAGGAACAGGACAACCTGCATAGGAATAGGATGGCAGAGCCCGACAGGGGGGCCCCGACAGCTGCCGGGCAGGATCTGGGATGAGCGCGCTAACATTTAATAACAATACACGATCATATATACTAAAATAGTTGCATTACAATACATACGATAGGCGGAGCAGTGGGTGTGGTCAATAGCAGTCGCGAAAGATAAGGGTGAAAGTAGGTGTAACAGAGGCGTATACATAGACATGTGATGCAAACGTAACAGAATATGTCATAAATGGGGCGGAAACATGGAGGGGGCTACCTAAGGAGCTGGGACCTCTGACCTAATGGTGCGCGCAAACTGGCAATGACGTGTTACTAGAAGAAGCTGGGGGCTACGAACTCTGTGCTAGGAGCAGAGACTGAAGTCTGGAGAGTCAGGGCGACATGTACCTAAACAGTATCTAGTATCTGATGTTTAGAGAACATGTTGATAGAATCCAAAAGTTATCGGGGTAAAGGCGAACAGACTCTAAGACTGGAGCATGCATTATTCTACATGTAGTGCGTGATGAAGAATATTAAATGATCATTAATACAGTATTTCTCTAACATGGAGACGTAAAGGCTAGACAATGACGGAAACTATTGATGCGATTCAGTAGCTTCAGGAATGCAGAGAAGGAGGACTGAACTGATAACTAGAATCATAACATACTCTTGGCAGACTCAGAGGCAGAGCCAGGCTGAACCGGGCACTGCAAGGCAGGAAGTAAGTGAAGGGTCAGGAACACAGGTGGGGGCAGTATCGCTCCTCAGCGAGGCTCAGGAGACAGAAGCTGAATCTGGTGTCCAGGCCCTTTTGAGGCCTAGAAACGGGGACTTTACAATGAAATAACGTGCACACTGAGAAACGTGGCAACGTAACTTTAAATAGGCCGGATATTCGTAGTATTCACGAGAACTGGAAACTGACATACTAGAGATGGACACAACTGTAATTGCGTCATTAATCGAACATGAGGAATACATATGCATATTAATCATGCACACATAACATATGATGGAGGACGCGTAGGGACACAGAACATGGCAAAATTTACTTTTCCACATTCCCTCCTTGTCACTACGTTTCCATCAGGAAACATCAATATTCATGATACCATCTATCATTTCATACAGTATCATTTGCTCGTCTCGAATTTTCTTGGAACGGGTTTTAGAACGGGGCTTGGGACTAGGAATACAAGAGGTAGCACAAATGCCGCAAATCGCAGGGCCACATTGTATACAGAGGCAGCAGCTGAATATGATCGCTACTGCAATACCTAGAAAGGACAAGACTTTCCATCCCCAAGCGGAAATTATATTCCAGAACCAACCGGACCATGTCCAGGTGCCTGGATCTTGGTGTAACAGATGGGCAATTTTATGGAGTCTGGTTATAGCTGAATAAACAGACGGTGCGTTATTTGGAATGAAAATGCAGCAACTAGATCCGATGACTCTACAGGCCCCGCCCCTATCGGCCAGTATGACGTCAAGGACGAGACGATTCTGTAAAACGACAAATCTCATAGCAGATTGCTCTTCGGTTAAGTTACCTAGAGCAGAGGCAGTCTCATTTACTACAGCTTCAAGGGTTCTGGTTAACCTACGGATTAGCTTACTATTCTGGATAGGTCCTATAAAGAAGAAGAAACCTCTATTGAAATCTGTATACTGTTCTAGAGCAGTTTCAGTATAATCGACAATTGGGGACTCAATCTCCCTTCTATGTCTAAGGTGTACTAGACGTGTGTTTCTATGATAATCAGATGGAGCTAGGAAAACTGGTGGCAGTAGGAAGGCAATGTAACAGGTTCCCTCCCAATCGAGGGGCAGACGAACATATGCGGTCTGACCACAAATAAAATAAGAATGACGTGAAGCTTTGAAAATAGATTTCCCACTGTCATTATACTTGACAATAGTAGTACAATCGCTGTGTCCTACATGTACGGAACCATTATTTCGGACACATAATTCGCCTTTGACTGGTAGTACCGAAATAGCAGGTAAGTCTGGAGTAGTATCAGACTGAACATTTAGGACCATGAAATTCGAAGAATAATTTCCTAAATTGTAAACTTCGTTTTCTAGATCTAACCCTGTTCTGTGGGGAAGACCTTGCTTGCCTGGGAAACATGTACTGTTAAGAAAAGACATATCTGTTGAGGATGACGTTAACGTGGACCATGCTCCACACGAACCATTATGTGAAAATGGATAAGGAAAGAGTGGCAGAACTCCCTTCGGTGTCTGGAAAGGGGGGAGTCGACCACACACCCAACAATTAGTGGCATTGCTGGTCTGGTGTGAATAATGTAACATGCGGATAAAAGAATTGTTACGCATAGCGAGGCGGTAAGAGAGTTCATGAGGAGGCAGATCACTAAACGTGTGCTCTACTGTAACATTAGAAGACTTATTTACATGAGAAACTGGAAAATACAGATAAAACGCATAACTGGTGCAGGAAATCATAATACTGAGAAATAATATGAAACATAGAAAAACGATACATCGGATTGAGTTTTGACTAACTCTCTCACTATGGGGGTCTATTTTATACATGTCAGAAACCGGTCTAACCGTTTCACCTAGGGGAGGACTTAGACAATCAAACTGGCTGACTTATTTTACTAGACCTTAATTTCTTCTTATACTCCTGTTGCGGAGTTTCCTCTAACAGGGAGGGTGCAGTATCAGTGTCTTTTGCGGGACAGTCCTTAAGAATAGTACTTTGGCAGTCCTTTAAATGTTCGGAAATGTTCTTTGAAACTGGTTTCAATCCATAAAACTTTTTGATATGCGAAAGATGCACCCAGCCTTTGCGTCCCTCCAACTTCACGGCTGTGCGGGTGGCCAGGAGGACCTGTCGGGGCTCCTTCCAGCGAGGCTCCAGCGGACTTGAACGATCGAAATTTCGCACTAGGACCATGGATCCGGGAACGATTTCATGCGGTGCCACCTCGGTATTGTCTGGAAATGCGGCGGCAACCTGTGAACGACAAGAGTTGAGGGCAGACATCAAGGAAGCTAGGTAATCTGTCAGCATATTACTTGAAACATCGGTAATACTTCGGGGTCTAGGAGTACCCCACATGTTAGGGGGGCGGCCGAAAACGACCTCATACGGGGACAGACCTGATCTGGAATGTGCGACCATGCGCATATAGAACAGGGCAACTGGCAGAGCTATTAGCCAGTCTACACCTTTCTCTTGACAAACCTTTGCAATTCGAATTTTCAGGGTCTGATTGTGTCTCTCTACGAGACCGGCTGCTTCAGGATGGCGTACACAATGGAACTTCCACTGGTACCCTAACAGAAGGGACACGTGTTTCATGAGTTCAGATGAGAATGGCTGGCCGTTGTCAGAATATACGACTCTAGGGAGTCCGTAACGGGGGAAGAACTCACGAACCAACTGCTTGGCAGTGGTCGCGGCTGTGTAATCGGGGACTGGATATGCTTCTGTCCACCTGGACAAAGCGCATACAACTACAAGGACATACTTGAAACCTCGACATCGCTCCATCTGAATATAATCCATTTGGAGGACTTCAAAAGGGTGGTCAGGGGGCTGGAATCCACCTTGTTCCACCGGGACACTTTTACCTGGATTAAACTGACAACATATCATACAGGTACGGACTTTCTGCTTGGCTGCAGCTCGCAAATGTTTGTTGAACCAAATGTTCTGGATACTGTCTAACATAGCTTTTTCTCCTAAATGTGCTGGACTATGTGCGGTATTAATAATGACTTGAACCATAGAGTCGGGGAGAAACCATGTGGCTCTGCCCTTTGTTAACCATCCTTGATCTGTCTGGACCCCTCCTTGTTCGGACCATTTCTTGATTTCATCGGGAGTAGCATGTAACTGTATGTCTATGACATCTTGTGTAGGGTCTTTAACTGTCATACATGTAGTCGGATCTGGAGTGTGTGTCGGTGTCTTATTAACTGGAACGTCTGGTGTCTGTGCTGTAAGCTTGGCTGTGCGATCTGCTAGATCATTACCCTGGGAAATAATGTCAGTGACTTTCGTATGTGCTTTGCACTTCATGATAGCAATGGATGTCGGTAAATGTATGGCATCTAACAGAGCCTGAATAAGAAGACC
Organism: Lissotriton helveticus; assembly: GCF_964261635.1. Lineage (NCBI taxonomy): Eukaryota > Metazoa > Chordata > Amphibia > Caudata > Salamandridae > Lissotriton > Lissotriton helveticus. The sequence continues at coordinate 1,138,478,576 of NC_136069.1, forward strand.
ATGCTGAATCTTGGTTCCATGAGAGGTCATGAAACCTCTCTCCTGCCAGAGCACTCCGAAGTCGTGTACAACTCCAAATGCGTAACGTGAATCTGTATAAACATTAACTTTCAGGTTCTTGGCGTGTATGCAGGCTTGTGTCAGAGCAACTAGCTCTGCTGCTTGAGCAGACAGGGTGTCAATGCGGTGTGTCTCTATAACTTCGGTGTCGGTAGTCACTGCATACGCGGCTACTAGTTCTCCTGTACTTGTTCTCATACATGAACCATCCACATAAAGTGTCAGGTCGGGGTCTGGTAATGGAATATCTGTCAGATCTTGTCTTGGCTTTGTCATGATGTTAACAACTTCCACACAGTCGTGTGTGGCAGAATTCGAAGTAACTGATGGTAACAATGTAGCAGGATTTAAAACGTTGCAGCGTCTGATTTCTATGTGTGGCTGAAACAGTGTCAATTCATAACCTGTTAAACGTGCAATTGTCAAGTGCTGAGTCTGTGTTCGGTTTAAAATAACTTCCACGGAGTGTGGAACTTGTACTGTCAGGGAGTGTCCTAACACTATGGAATCACTTTGTCTGATAGCTAGTGCTGTGGCTGCAACTGACTTGAGGCACGCAGGCAGAGCCTGGGCTACAGGATCTAATGTGCTCGAAAAATAAGCACAGGGCTTGTATTGTCCTGCTTGATCTTGTGTGAGAACAGATAATGCTGTACCTTCACGTTCAGTGACGAAAAGTGTAAAAGACTTACTGTAGTTCGGTGTTGCTAGAACTGGAGCTTGACATAGGGCTTTCTTTAATTCATTGAAACTAAGTGTATGTTCAGATGTCCAAGGGAGAACAGTCGATACGGCTGCCTCCTGTGTCGTTAACTGTATCAGTGGTTTAGCTAGAAATGCATACTGAGGAATCCATTGTCTGCAATAAGAAGTAAGGCCAATAAAAGCACGTACCTCCTTCTGGGTCTTGGGCTGAGGAAGACTCGCTATTAACTGAATACGATCTGGTGTCAACTGCCTACCCCTCTTGGACAGTAAGTGTCCTAAGTAGACCACTTGCTGGACACAGAATTGAAGCTTAGAAGGGGACACCTTGTGTCCCATCTCGGCTAGGAAATACAAGACTGTAAGGGATGCTCGCTCGCAAGCACGTTCAGAACGGGCTGTGATCAGTAGATCATCGACATACTGGAGCAGGGCAGTGTCAGTTGGCATGTGAATGTTGTCTAGTTGTCTCTTGAGTGCTTGACTGTAAATACTAGGACTCTCTGTGAAACCTTGAGGAGCGCGCGTGAACATATAGCTCCTTCCATTTAAACAAAAACCGAAAAGGAACTGGCTGTCTGGATGAATGGGGACACTGAAAAACGCGTTCTTGAGGTCTATGACTGAAAAAAATGAGGCTTCAGAATCAATGGCTGTCAATAGGGAAGAGATATCTGGGACAACTGGGTACTGGGGAATAATACATTTGTTAAGCTCTCGAAGGTCAATCACTAATCGATATACTGGAGGTGCATTTGGATCAGTACGTTTCATGACTGGAATGATCGGAGAATTACATACATTGGAGTCAGTTTCTACAACTACTCCTTGAGCGCTGAGCTCGTCAATAATTTTGGATAAGGCTGCTACAGCCTCTGGTGGCAATCTGTACTGTCTTATTCGTGGCAGGACTACACCTGGCTTGAGAGTCACACGATGGGGTGTGATTTGCATAAAGCCAACATCAGTTGGACCTTGCGCCCATAGATGCTGCGGAACATTGGACAATCTGGGATCAAAATCTCGTAATACATAGTGACCCTTGAAGTCACGTAGGAACAATCGTATTCCCTCTGGGGAACAGCATATAACTGCACCTAACTCTTTCAGTGTCTTAATGCCTAATAGATTTTCTGGACATGACTTAGTAAGTAACAGATCAGTAGTGCGGGACAATGGACCTACTTCTAGAGTAACTGGCTTTGATATTTCATTTATAATAGGTTTTCCTGAAAATCCAAGGGAAACATTTCTAGAGCCTGAGAGCGGAGCCCCTGGAACTTCGGCGTGACTTATAGTGGTCCTACTTGCCCCTGTATCAATCAGAAACTTTCTGTCTTTCCCTAGTACTTGACTATGAACATAGGGACCTTCTTGATCTACAGGTATCTCGATGAGAGGCAAGCCTACCTCCCTCTCCAGGCTGTTTCATGAATACGGTTGATACTCTGGATACTCGGACTGCGCATACTGGTACATCTGCTGTGTAACATGCTGTGTTGCAGCAATAGGCTGCGGTGCTGTAACTGTCTGTTGTGCATTCTGTGGTTGAGAAGTCTGTGAAACTTGCTCTTGTCTAGGCGGACGTGGTCTTTCTTTAGTCTTACCGGTAGCTATGTTATGTTTCAGAACTGCACACTCGTTTATAAAATGACCTGGCTGTTTGCAATAATTGCAGTTTCCTTTAACGGGAGCTGCAGGATGACTGGCTTGATTCAGACCCCTCTTCTGACTGTCTTGAGGAACAGATTGTGCAACTAGTACTTTCATTTTCGTGTCTTTCATACGTTTTCTTTCATGATCTTGCTCTTCTCTGATTCTATTCTGGTGATATTGAAGCATCTGTAACATTTGGGACGGGGTATTAGCTTGCCAGGTACTTTCGACTTTCAAAACTCGATTCTTAACTTGTGGACTTGAATTCTCGACTAGTTTAGTAACAAAAAGATGAGGGTATGATTCACTACTCGTCTTGAGGCCACTGTTTATAATAAAACATTTTTCAAATCTAGAGTAAAAATCACTAATATCTTCGTCTTGTTTCTGTTTACATGCTGAGATTGCATCCCAGTCTTCCTTTTTAGTTGCTAATAGTCTGGGCAAAACTTGTATTAATAGTTCAGGTAATTCTTTACATTTATCTCCAAGACCGGTACCTGGTACTCGTGCCTTATCTTCGGCTTCTAGAACTGCCCAATCGATCTTTTTCTCTCCCACCTCCCATTCTTTTTCCTTGAGTTTCTCATATACCCCTGCGGGCAATAGGACTTTTAACATTTTAATAATATCTGGATACGTGTATTCTCCCATACGGAGCATGTCTTTTAATTCTCGGTGGAACCCTGCTGGATCTTTATCATGACAGGGAATTAATTTTTTCATCTCTAAGAGTTCCATCTTTGTGATAGGGGTGTAAACAAACACTCGTTGCATTTCACCACCCTCTGTCTTAACTGGATGCACTTCTCGTAACGGATTCTGTCTGTCTATGTAAAAGGGTTTACTTTCTGGGGGTGAGACATGAACAAAATGTGGGTTCAGAAACGTTCTGTATTTGTGGCGCTGTTCTAGAATGACACTAATCAAATCGGTACCTAAACCTTTCCATTTATACTGGAGTAACTCGTTCAGGACATCATGTAACGGACCTGGATCAGAATGTTGACCCTCATACAATGTAATGAGGTGCTGGATCATATACATACCCACCAGTCGTTGCTCGGCTGGGGGCATTTTCAGAAACATTTGTGCCACTATTTCGTCTGGAGAAGTGGTAGAATCAGTAATCCATCGGACTGCTGATCGGACTAGTTCTTGTTCATGCATAGTACTTAATTCACTGTAACCGATTCGTGATTTCAGAATGTGATCGGTAGCTTGAAATACTTGTTCCAGAGAACCTTGTTCTGGTGCTGGATGATGTAAAACTGACTTGTGTTCTAGGCGCAAATGGCGATCTAGAAATCTAGATTTTCCTACATACGCTATTCTGGCGGGATTCTCGTCCTCTACCTCTTCAGTAGAAGAGTCATTTTCTTTCTCGTTTACTTGTGCTGCTTTACGTTGGTCATGTAACCTTATTATTTCCTTACGAATTTTCTTGTACATACTCTCTATACTACTGATGGTCTTATGCTTACCCTCGGCTATATTATCACTCCACCTTAGCAGGATTTTCATTTCGGCCTGATCTTTAGTCGGGGAATCTTGTTCTCTTATTAAACAATTAATCAGGAATTTTAATAACATGAGCTGGATCTCAGCTTTCCTTTGAGACATGACTTCACTAATACTTTCTGGATCATCCCCTGTACGGATGAAACGATATATTCTGTCTAGATCTTCCTTCATATTCGGTAAAGTGACTAGATACTCGGTCACCTTTCTTACGCGTAATGAATATAAAACCATATTATCCTCGCCTGGGACTGGATCATAGCCACATTCGGTAAGGGCTTTTCTTATTTCTGCAACAGACTGATATCTGGGCGTACGCTGTGACGCTTGTGCATGTAATTCGGCTAACGTTAAACGCTTGTGTGGCGGCGGGGTTCCTGGAGGACCTCCCCCTGCGGCCCCTAAACTAGAGTCGTCTACTGATGCTCTTCGTCCTGGCAGAGTGGGAAATGGAAATGCAGGCTGGACTTGTATGGCAGGCTGGACCGGGGGTACCGTAACAGGTACTCCGGTGTCTGGAGGAGCGGGAAGTGCCTGATTTACAGGGACTGGCGGAGCGGGATTTGCATATTCTGGGACTGTGTCGTCCAAATAGGACGAAATGAAAATATCAGCTGCGGTCGGTTTGTGACGTAGCTTGAGCGGAACTAATGGTGGCGGGAAATTACTGGATGCCTCCGGGGTCGCTTTTGGCAAGCCCTCGGCAAGAAGAGGATACATACCCTTAATGAGGGCATGCCTCTGTCTGTCTAACTGTTCTGTTTTAACTCGTTCACCAATCTCGATTAATTCCCTTTCTTGGGCTCGTTCCAAAGATTCTCTACTTAGTTCTGACTTTCTGATTTCTTTTTCGGTTCTTTTATGAGATTCTTTGCGCCATAACTCGATGGCATCTTTCTGTGACTGTCTGGCTTTCTTTTTCCATAATGCTTCTTCTACTCGCATGATGCACTCGGCATCCCATGTGCCTGATACAGGCCATCTATACTTTTCTTCTAACTGTTTGGTATACTCTACCCATAAATCTAGATATAGTATGGCACTTATGCCATGCTTTTGATACATAAAATGACCTGGACTGTCCCTAGGCGGGACAGGAACTGCTTCTTCTAGCAGACCCTTTCTAGTTTTTAACTGACGTAATCTCGAAAAGAGGGACATTGCAAACTTGAATCTGAACACAATACAATACACGAGGAACAATAACAATTGAGAAAACAATTCAGGCATACCACGACATTGAAAATACATTGAATAACATTTATGAAGCAACAGTTCGGACAGAATACTACCTGGAACACTGAGAACAGAAACACATGAATTTCTCGAGAACGGAACAGACTAGAATTACTGGATGTGCTGCTGAAACAGCACGGAACATACCGGTCCCATAAAGGGACGCATCAAGACCCGTATCCACCTAGGTGAACACTTCGTTTCAGATCTGCGTACCCAGACCCATCGGACCAGAGACAATTTAGATTGACCCTGTCTAGATACTACCCCAGCAACGGTACTCACCGGGCAGCAAGAACGGAAGGCCTCGGACTGGACTGGACTGCTTCGACGCCGGACGGACGAACTCCGGACTTCTGTTACGGGTGGGCCTCCGGATACCTCGGACCTTGGACTCTCGGCTTGGGCTCTGGTCGGGACTCGCCGCGTTCCTCCACCGTCTCGTCTGGATGCTGGACCGCCTCCTCCGTCTCCTCCGTGGGCCTGAGGGATACTTAAAGCAGAAATATCTGCCGGTGCGCAGAAGAGTTCCGTCACGACTGCAGAGGGTCAGGGGGTCGGCGTGGCTTCACCGACGCGTGGGGAAAAGGCAAGTCCCTGTTCGGGCGCCATTATGTGGTAAACAAATAAATAATACCTCTATTTTTGAATGGATAAATGAATAACAGATAGCTCAATAAATAAGAGTCAAGATTCGAGGTAGTAGGAGTTTTGCAGGTTTAATACAGCATAAGGACAGGAACAGGACAACCTGCATAGGAATAGGATGGCAGAGCCCGACAGGGGGGCCCCGACAGCTGCCGGGCAGGATCTGGGATGAGCGCGCTAACATTTAATAACAATACACGATCATATATACTAAAATAGTTGCATTACAATACATACGATAGGCGGAGCAGTGGGTGTGGTCAATAGCAGTCGCGAAAGATAAGGGTGAAAGTAGGTGTAACAGAGGCGTATACATAGACATGTGATGCAAACGTAACAGAATATGTCATAAATGGGGCGGAAACATGGAGGGGGCTACCTAAGGAGCTGGGACCTCTGACCTAATGGTGCGCGCAAACTGGCAATGACGTGTTACTAGAAGAAGCTGGGGGCTACGAACTCTGTGCTAGGAGCAGAGACTGAAGTCTGGAGAGTCAGGGCGACATGTACCTAAACAGTATCTAGTATCTGATGTTTAGAGAACATGTTGATAGAATCCAAAAGTTATCGGGGTAAAGGCGAACAGACTCTAAGACTGGAGCATGCATTATTCTACATGTAGTGCGTGATGAAGAATATTAAATGATCATTAATACAGTATTTCTCTAACATGGAGACGTAAAGGCTAGACAATGACGGAAACTATTGATGCGATTCAGTAGCTTCAGGAATGCAGAGAAGGAGGACTGAACTGATAACTAGAATCATAACATACTCTTGGCAGACTCAGAGGCAGAGCCAGGCTGAACCGGGCACTGCAAGGCAGGAAGTAAGTGAAGGGTCAGGAACACAGGTGGGGGCAGTATCGCTCCTCAGCGAGGCTCAGGAGACAGAAGCTGAATCTGGTGTCCAGGCCCTTTTGAGGCCTAGAAACGGGGACTTTACAATGAAATAACGTGCACACTGAGAAACGTGGCAACGTAACTTTAAATAGGCCGGATATTCGTAGTATTCACGAGAACTGGAAACTGACATACTAGAGATGGACACAACTGTAATTGCGTCATTAATCGAACATGAGGAATACATATGCATATTAATCATGCACACATAACATATGATGGAGGACGCGTAGGGACACAGAACATGGCAAAATTTACTTTTCCACAAGCTACTATCAGATCTGCAATCGTTGGCTAAGCCAACGCAGTCATCATAAAACTTGAGTCAGTTGGATCAGCAGGAGATCTATATGGAAAGCTTTCTGAGACAATCTCCTCAAGAATTAAAGCAATGAGTTGCAAGAAACCTGATACCCCATTCAGGAACAAGTCTAAATTCACACCAGTCACAGCAAGAGACTAATTGGTGTTTTTATTGAATTGGTAGTGGTTCAGATAAAGAAACTCAATATGACAACTAATCGGGAAAAAAGGAAAATTACCAATCACGAAAGAAGATATGGACAGTTAATGGTCAAACTTAAAAAAGATGGAAACACAGTGATCAGAAATTCAGACGAAAGGGGGAACATTGTATTATGGCCTTTAACTGATTCATGATGGAAGCCAATAGTCAATTGAATAATATTGAATGCTATCACATAAGTACCCCCTTAAGTATAAAACCATACAGGACCAACTATATACGAAACTTTTGGCATGGAAAAGTATGGGTCTCCTCAGTTTGGAAGAATTTAAATTTTTACAAAAATATTACCCCTTAACTCCCATCATTTATTTCATACCAAAGATACATAAGAACATGGAGAGCCCATGGGCAGGCCCATCATTTCGGCCTGTGATGGTCCGTTAGAGAATTTATCTAAGTATATAGATTTCTTCTTGCAGGAACACGTCCATAGTTTGGAATCTTTTATTCAAGATACCAGTGACTTCATAAGTAAGATCAGGACAGTGGAATGGCAAGAAGGATAAAAACTAATTACTTTGAATGTGTCGTCATTGTACACTTGTATAAGAAACTGTGACGGTTTGAAGGCGTTAGAACACTTTTTATACAGGAGAACAATAGAGTATACACAAAATAACAGAATGCTAATGGATATGCTGGTTTTCTGTTTAGAAAATAATTTCTTTTTGTTTAAAAAGCAAATGTTCCAGCAGGTACAGGGTGGTGCTATGGGGGCCAGCTTCTCCCCCAGCTATGCCTGTATGTTTATGGGCTGGTGGGAGGAGCTGGTCCTCAGGAAGCAATATGACCATATTTATAAGGATAAGGTGGTGTCTTGGCTACGATGTATTGATGACTTGGTTATTGTATGGAAAGGAACAGTGAGGTAAGTAAAATAATTCATTGACCAAATCAATGTAAATATTGTTAACCTTAATTTTACTTCCTGTATAAGCAATCAGAGTGTTTCATTCTTGGATGTTAAGGTTGCAATAGCCAATAATACCATAACCACCTCCTTATTTCGAAAAGAGACAGCTGGCAACAAGTTGGTACATGCAGCAAGTGTGCATCCCCCTCATTTAATTCACAGCATCCCCTATGGGGAGATGCTGCGGTTACGGAGGATTTGCAATAATACCGCAGATTTGGAAAAACACCAATCTGACAGTAAGTCACGTTTTTTGCACCAGGGATTTAGCGCCAAAACCATTGACATAGCCATCAGAAAATCTAGGGCTTTAGCCAGGGAAGATCTGGTATTATATAAAGACAAGTCCCATAACATTCAGGAAAAAAGTCTAACTGCTCCAACAGAACCAGTTAGACTGATTCTGCCTTTTTGTAGACAGGAACAGCAATTGCGTAAAATCATCCATCGCAATTGGCACATAGTCAAGGAGGACCACACAATAGGCAGCTCACTCCCTAGGTTTCCTTCAATCACACATAGGAAATCTGTATCCATGGCCAATGTTTTGGTAAAAAGTAGTCCAGAAAATGAGGAGGAAGCGGGTTGGCTTACGGCAAGGAAGGTTATTTTTTAAATTTTCTAATTGCAAAGCCTGTGTATATGGAAGCAATAGAACAACATACTTGAATGCATTCAGTGACAAGTCGCAAATGATTACATACCATCTTAGTTGCAGAAGTGAATTTGTAGTATAAGTCTTAGAGTGTAGCTGTAATTTGGCATACATTGGAAGTACAAAGTTATCAGCACACAAAAGGGTGTTACAACACATTAGGGCAATCACTAATAATGACCCTAATTACCCGGTAGCGCATTTATTCAAAGAGCACCAGGATGGGAATCTTAAACATTTGAGGTATTACGTCATTGATACTGTTCCTATACAAAGGAGAGGTGGGGATAGGGAAGGAAAGTTAAGATGCTTAGAAACTCACTATATCCTCGAGCTCGACACCAAACAACCTGGCGGGCTCAACATTAGTGAGGATTTGTATACATATCTTGAATAGTGATCATTTCCATCCTCATGTAGTAGTAGAAGAAAACCAAGGTTCCTTTTGATACAAAAGTTCTTCTTTTATGATTGAATGTCACAAACGGTTAACAAACTAATTCAAATAATGAAGATGTCCCTTAATAGCATTTGCACTTTATAGCCTTTTGCACTTCATTTACTAAGAAATGTTGTAGATATGAGTTTTATAAAATGGAATAATACCGTATTTAACATTCCAGGTTTGTATAGGGTTTTTAAGGACAAATGTATTATATTTATAGAATTTTCTATGTACTTATTTATTAATTAATTATTTACATAGTTAAGACAACATATTTATAATTGTGGGAATCATTAGTCTCATTACTATTTCCTGATGAAACTTTTTTGGGCTCATACCCCATTAGATTAATTCTCTTTTGCACATGCTATCTTTTGTACAAGTTTTATGCCATAATAGTTAAATTAAATAAGAATAATATTATAATTGTACTATATTAGGCAGTGTCAGACATGATGTCATTTATTAAACATTTTTAGAACTCACACTTCTTTTAGAACACACACATTGGTGAGTATAGTTAAAGGTATAAGTTTAGAAATTATGCACTTCAATATTTAATTTCACATCTTTTCAGGGTTTTATAGGTTTACCGCCTGTTTCATTTTAATTTGTTTAATTTGGTTTGGTCTTTACATTGATGGACTCAAGGAGAACTTTGCATTTGAGCCTGAACTTATTCTTACAGGAAGAACGTATATATAGAATATGGGCATTTTGTAATGAACCTATTTAAATGGCAATGACATAAATTATTGTTGTTTATGAATGTATTTAAACATGATATAAGTATATGCATTAAGGCATGAAATTTCAAAGTATGTCTTCTATGTTTGTGACCGAACAATTGCACTGTCACTTTAAAAGGAGGTTGCACAAAGCAATGTTGTCATGTGATCAAGGCAGGGATCTGCCGAAACGCGTCATGGCAACTGGTGGTGTGTTTCAATAAATTCAACTGCACCAAACCTGGGTCTACGCTCGTTTGGAGGAAGAAACAGTTGAACGAGGTTCGTGGCATACATACATATACATGGATATATATATATATATATATATTTATATATCCAACATTCCAGGAAGCACTAAAAGGAAGGCCACAGGAAGCTTGATAAAGTTCATTTTAATAAATCAAACACTTGCCAACAGCCATTGCGCAAAACTCCAGGCTTCTCAGTCTTATTCCTTTGCCAGACGCGTTTCTGGATACATAAATCCTTTCATCAGTGGCAGATTGCAGAAATGAAAATCGCGCTGAACTTTCCAATTTAAAACACCTGCCCATGTGGGTGTGGCACTCTCACTGCCTCATGGTGTTTGTAGTCACTTACTCCCAAGTGGGTGCGCTGTTCACTCTTTTAATAAAGCACAAAATAAATTCCAAGTGGATCGATGCACTGTGCTTCATGCTTTGACTGTCCTGCTTTAAAGTGTTTAATTTCGAACTTGGTGCAAGCTGCAGCCCTGAAATGCAGCCTGTACTGCCTCCTCCTGATATTTCTGGGCTCACAGTGGAAGCCTGAACAGACCCGCAGAACACAGTGAGCCTTCCTCGTAAGGCGTGCAAAGCCCCAAACATCCAACATTCCAGGAAGCACTAAAAGGAAGGCCGCAGGAAGCTTGATAAAGTAAATTTTAATAAATCAAACACTTGCCAACAGTCATTACGCAAAACTCCAGGCTTCTCAGTCTTATTCCTTTGCCAAACGCGTTTCTGGATACATAAATCCTTTCATCAGTGGCAGATTGCAGAAATGAAAATCGCGCTGAAACTTTCCAATTTAAAACACCTGCCCATGTGGGTGTGGCACTCCCACTGCCTCATGTTGTTTGTAGTCACTTACTCCCAAGTGGGTGCGCTGTTCACTTCTTTAATAAAGCACAAAATAAATTCCAAGTGGATCGAGGTGTGTGTGTGTGTGTCTGTTTCTACAGTTTTTTAAAGGTGGTTTATTTGTTGTATTTGTTAAAATATACATTTAATTATATTTTATTTTTTATAAATTAATGTTAGTATTTAATATGTTTATTTTTATATTTTAAATTATATATTTTTTTAAATCGATATTTAAAATGACTAAATTATTGTAAACAAATATTTGTTTTATATTTTTGCACTTACCTTTTTAGGTATAGGGAGTTGATATTTTTGTATCCTATATTTTTCCCTCGATATTTTTTACATCCATATTTTTATGGTTGACATCTGTCAGTGAAACTCCAAAAAAAGCAGGACATGCACTCTCGCAATCAATACTGTAATTTATTTAATAAATGAGCAGACTTGTTTCGGCTACCGAGCCTTTCTCAATGCTCATGACGTACATGCACCATTATCACAGTTCTTTTTAAATTCATCAATCTGCGCTCCCATGGAGAATGGAATGTCTGCAGGGATAGCCGGGGAGTACAGAGGTCCACCGCCCAGCATTTTGTTAAGTTTACGCCAAGCGCAACATGAAGTAGAATGCGGTTGAATGTCATGTGGATCTGGTGGTATGAACCATAAACAAATAAAGGAGTATACCCAAAGACATAGGATATTAACGAGAGGATAAAAAAGGAAAAAAGGAAAGAAATTCCTTTTTTAAAAAGACCCCTCACCCACCAACCCAGTTGGTGATATGCTTCATCATTGGGGTCCCACCCGAGTAGCCGAATGCCACCCAGGTGTGCTTCAACACCTGATTACAGCAAAACAGGTTATTCATAACAATGGTGCAAGTGACTGAAATGGTGAGGTTAAAATTGTCTTTATTTAACTCCCTAAGAATTTAATATGGAGCAATGAGACAAGGTTTAAAATCAAGTTGAGATACCAGGGTAGGTTAAATTAACCTGCGGCATCTATATAAGATGGTGATCGTGGTGGTCTACATGTTTCAACCTGTTTGTGATATTACTAGGTTTTCTTCAGGACCTATCTCGATCACCCGAGCGGTATGCACATGCTACTGTGCACCCTACTCTGGGTCAGTCATACACCACACCGTATACTTACAGTATGGCAACCTCTCAGTCTTCGGGTATACTCCTTTATTTGTTTATGGTTCATATCCCAGGGGGACTGGGAGTATTCCCTTTGTAAAAACCCTCTCTCTCTTCTTATTAAGCATAGATCCAGAGGTATGCCCATTGGGAATATAGCTCCCAGCGGGGTGGGGGCAGCCAGGTCATGTTTGGGTTTTGTATGCCATATGCGGGTGTAGGGGCAAATTGATCCTGCACCACCATGAAATAAAGGTAAAGATCCGAGACTGCGAATCCCCCCAATTGCACAGGAGTGTCAAGGTGTCCCAAGCAATTCATGGTCTGCACCCGCCCATACCAATCGAATAAGTAGGCCCCTGAGAAAAAAGTGTTTCTGAGTGGGATAGGTATATTGACATATAGGTACAGGAACTAAGGTACTATGTTAATTTTAATAAGGGCGATGCGCCCGGCCATAGATATAGGTAATTGAATCCACCTTTCAACCTGCAGGGTAAGTTGCTCGATCGTAGCTCCATAGTTCAGGTGAATAACCTGTTCCTTATCTTTGTGTAGGTGAATGCCTAGATACTTGGTGGTCTCACCTGCCCATCGGAGGGCCCCAATTTATTAGCAGTCCGGACATGGCTCCGAAGCAGCTAATCTCATCAATTAGTGGCTGTAAGTTAGTGCTGGGGTGCCTGACGAAAAGCAGGATGTCGTCCGCGCACATGGACATCAGCAGGGGCCCCGAAGGAAACTGCCAACCTCGAAATATGTTTTTCCTGTAAGTGTCGAACCAGAGGGTGCATGGCCACTATAAAAAGCAGGGGGGACAAAGGGCACCCCTGCCAGGTCCCGCGTGAAATCAGAAATGAAGAATAAAGATAGCCATTTACTCGGAGCCGGGCAGTGGGTGACGAATAGAGCAACGTAATCAAGGTAAGGAAGTTGCCTTGGATGCTCAATTTATGGAGCGTAGCAGTTAATAATGGCCACTCTAGGGAATTGAAAGCCTTTTCCATGTCTAGAAGGGCAATCACTGCAGGAGTACTCAGTTTCTATTTGACTGATGACCAAGAAGAAAGTTCGGAGATTTAAGGCGGTGGGGACCTATGCAAATTAAACCCAACTGTATTGTGGAACGAATTTGCTCCAAAAGCAACGACAACCTAGAGGATAACATTTTGGACAGGATTTTGTTATCAAAGTTTATTAGAGAATGGGGTAGGATGAGGAGCAGCTAGTGGGTTCCTTACCTGGTTTAAGTAATAAAGAGATAGCAGCATCTCTCATGTAGGGGGGAGTGTACCGACCACAAGGGCCTCCGCATAGACCTCAAGTAGTTGAAGCACCAGGCTATCCTTGAATGTCTTATAGAATATCCCCGATAAAGCATCAAGGCCCGGCGCCTTTACACCAGCCGATGCACCTATAGCAAGCGTAACCTCTTCAAAAGCAAAGGGTTTGCTCAAAAACTCTGCCTGTCCTATAGTAAGCCATACCATTGCGACCTCTTCTAGGAATGCTAAGTGCTGAGAAAAATCCTTAGGGAGAGAGGTTGTGTAAAGAGAACAATAGTATGCAACCAGTTTAGGTAATATTTCTGTATTGTCTGTGGCTATGGGTTCATCTGAACGTTTTATTGCTGCTATGTGCCCGGCTCCCCTGGGGAGCTGCACCAGACGTGCCAGAGTTCTACCCGGGCACTCGCCCTCCCCATATCAGCATGTTGTGTGAAACTTGCCAAGCAAGGACGCCTCCCTATCAGCATGTTCATTGAATTCCAAAATAAGAGCGCTATGTTTCTTCAAGGTGTGTGATGTCAGTGGTGTCGCATTTAGTAAACCAAGTTTATTTTCAACACTGTCAAGTCTCCTGCGGATCGATCGCAAGACTGCAGAATGTTACATAAGTCAGCAGCCAATTGCCGACATTGAAGAAAGAATATCCTCCTGTTCTAGTTCATTACTCCGATGTCTCAAATATGGAACATACTAGTTGGGAGAAGCTGAATGAAAATTGCAATGGACCTAAAGGAGTCATCAGCTTATTTACAAACCCCTTGCGCCACTTTTGCGTCACTTTCAACATGAGAAAACGAACACAAAAGTGGTGCAAGAGTTTTGTAAATAAGCCCTAAAGAATATTGTCCTGCATAAAGACTTGATCTGTCTCATCTCTGAGTCATTTTTAAGACCTGTTGATCTGTAATATAAATATGACGCAGCAGGCACTTATATACAGACACCTCTTGAACGCAAGCCTATAAGACAAGTAAAATGTATAAGGCACACTGAACACGTAAAAAGAAAATATCGTCAAGTGTTACTTTAACTTGTAATGTTTCACCTCATTTAGTCACATCGATCTAATTTTAAACACTAATGTTCTTCTTTGTTTTGCAGATTACCTACCGTACTTCTATTGCAGTCCATATTACATGTTGTTTATTATAAATAATAGTTTGTTAAAGTTATGGTTCTAGTTATTTATTGTATTGCTATCTTTTAGTTATTTATTGTTTTAATAAAAGTTAATTAAAAAAATATATACGTCTTTTTTTGTGGGGTAGCAGTCCCCAATAGAAATGATATTTTTAATAATGTTAAACTTGATTTGCCCCCTGTATAATTCTGAGGCTAACTCTTTACCAGAGTCTATAGCTACAACTAACGGTTCCTCTGGAAAAGTTTTAAAACTACAACACCATTAGCAACATAGTGTGGTGAACTTCTAACCTCTGTGCTAATTTAAGTGCTCCATGAACTGTTACTATGGTAACAGGCAGTAAGCAGTTTGGGGGTAGGGTTGAAAGGTACTGGCTGTACAGAAACCGTTATATTTACCCAGGATCCTCTACAAGACAGAAAGGAAAGCAAACTAAGACAGAACACTGTGTACCAGATTTACAACCCCCTAGCACCACTTTTGCGTCCAGCCCCCCTACAAAATTAGAAGTGTTTGGCCTCAATGACCCCCCTTCATGCCCCGGAAGCCACCACCCCTGGGAATTTGTGTATTACGGGAGGCAGACTGCGTGGTCCTCCGCCTGGTGCCCTCGAGGACCCTGGGGACCGCCACGCCTGACGGCCGGCTCCTGCAATGCGCTATTTGCTTTGACAGGGCGGGACTCTCACGACTCCTGACCTCCCATAGCAAACTTAGTTTGCATTTTGAAAAACAGAGAAGTGAAATCTGTTCTCACTTTTAAAATCCAAAGCAGATTGCATTTCCACATACAAATTAGCATCTCCCCTTGCAAAAAAGCAATGTCGGCTCCCGAAGAACCAAAAGTTCATCACACAATGTTGCTAAATAAAACAGCAAGTGTGCTTGAATTCTCAACATACCAGCTTATCCTACGTAATGTTATTTTCGATCACGTACTGATAACCAATAAGAATCATGCTTTTAAAAAACAGAAACATGCACCCTAGCTTTCAGTATAGAATGTTGTCAAACAACCAATCATTTCTTTTCTGTTTTTCAACACTGCATCTTATACCCCATTTTATAAAAATCTTAGTTTTCCAACTGCCATATCATTTACAGAGACCATCTGAGTTCATCAAGACCTCCTTTCAAGATGGTAAGAGTGTGAATTGTGGGACACAAGTATATTTCCTTGAGCCAGAGACTATAGAATGGGATCTATTTACCACAACAATCTGCGTTTCAATATGCATGGCATCTATAGAAGAGATGAACTTTACAGATGAAGGGAACAGAGTCTTCCTCATGAACTTTAGACTCTGCATCAGTACTTACTTGTAGGTACTAAAATCTCTCAATAAACACAAGGGCTCTTTTTAGAGCCACTCAAGATCTTAACAGATAAGCTTGATGCATAGCTCAAAAATACATGCTTTGTTTTTGTCGCCGGCGAAATGCGCAGATTCTACGCACATCCCATGACTCTTCTTCACCCTGCCAACAGTTCCTGGTTTCGAATGTTTACAACTGCTTGACAGCCAATTAGAATTGAGCGCAAGATCGGTACAGTGCACTTATGCTACGATGTCAGTCCTCGCACAATCCGCGGATCCACCACGCCCATAGATATATAAATTACTTTAACCGTAATTTTCTCAGAAACTACTGAACATATTGACACCATATGAGCAAAAGGCACAAGTTGGAACTGAGGAATACCTCTCTTCCAAATTTGGTGTAATTCCATTCAGCCGCTTGGGCTGTAGCTGTGTCTAATGGTCCTACGAGAAATTGCATGGAGAAAACACGTTTTGGGACCCCCCTTTTTTCTTGGCCCCACCTTGACCAATGACCCCTAAACTTTAAGGGAAGGAGCGGATCTGAGCTGGCCAAGAATTTGGAAAATTTCAAGAAGATTCATCAATCGACGCCAAAGTTATTGTCAATAGAATGTTGCGGATTTCCTATGGATAATAGGTCCTAACTATAACTACCTACTGGCGACCGCCAGTAGATAATATATATATATATATATTACCCTCCAAGTTTTCTCCCCTTTGGAAGAATACACGCAGGCTGCTTCTGGATGCTTAAGTGTTTTTATTTAAGGCACAGAATCTGGTAGCTGCCTACCGACGCGTTTCGCCACTAAGGCTTGGTCACGGTCCAAGCCTTAGTGGCGAAACGCGTCGGTAGGCAGCTACCAGATTCTGTGCCTTAAATTAAAACACTTAAGCATCCAGAAGCAGCCTGCGTGTATTCTTCCAAAGGGGAGAAACCTTGGAGCATAATCTTAAGGGTGTCCGGCACCCACGCAGGCTCGCCGCAACATCGAAACCAGGAACAGCCGGGTATGGTGGATCGTATATATATATATATATATATATATATATATATATATATGCATGAAAATCCTTCCCAAAAGAAAAGGCGGAGGCCAACACGGGAATAGGTTTAGGAAGCCGTTAATTGTCAAATCCATCAGGGCGAATGCATTTCGGCATCTTGAGCCTTCGTCAGCACCGTGGAAAATAAAGGACAAGGATGCAGTCCACACTTTAAAATGTCCTGCCGCTGCTGGATTGGCTGTGGCCAACCCTCCCCCAAATGGGCTCCGCCAGGTGTAGTTAATACTGTAGGTACTTGAACTACAGGACCCAGAATTCAGCAGTCTGATTCGGGGTCCCGCGGCGGTGATGACAGTAGGATATGCCATTTCACAGGACGGAGTGCGCTGCAAATCCAATGTTCCCCCTATTATCGACTGTAAAGGCTTCCTTCCGTTCCCACCGCACAACCACTCTGCCCCGATGTCATCTTCGCGGGGGCATGCAGCAATGCTGCTAGCCCAGTGCAAGGAACAGTGTCCTCGTCACCGCGTTTCTTCCACCCGGATGTTGTGGTGGGCCTGATTGTGTCAGTTCATGACAGCAACAAAAGCCGAAGCGTTGCCAGCAGAAAATCAGGCCACTTGATATGCGGGGGCCTCCCAACAGGCCACTGGCAGATGAGTAATTAATGCAGGAAAATCCTTCCCAAAAGAAAAGGCGGAGGCCAACACGGGAACAGGTTTAGGAAGCATTTAATTGTCAAATCCACCAGGGCGAATGCATTTCGGCATCTTGAGCTTTCGTCAGCGCCGTGGAAAATAAAGTACAAGGATGCAGTCCACACTTTAAAATGTCCTGCCGCTGCTGGATTGGCCGCGGCCACTCCTCCCCCAAATGGGCTCCGCCAGGTGTAGTTAATACTGTAGGTACTTTAACTACAGGACCCAGAATTCAGCAGTCCGATTCGGGGTCCCGCGGCGGTGATGACAGTAAGATATGCCGTTTCACAGGACGGAGTGCGCTGCAAATCCAATGTTCCCCCTATTATCGACTGTAAAGGCCTCCTACCGTTCCCACCGCACAACCACTCTGCCCCGATGTCATCTTCGCGGGGGCATGCAGCAACGCTGCTAGCCCAGCGCAAGGAACGGTGTCCTCGTCACCGCGTTTCTTCCACCCGGATGTTGTGGTGGGCCTGATTGTGTCAGTTCATGACAGGAACAAAAGCCGAAGCGTTGCCAGCAGAAAATCAGGCCACTTGATATGCGGGGGCCTCCCAACAGGCCACTGGCAGACGAGTAATTAATGCACGAAAATCCTTCCCAAAAGAAAAGGCGGAGGCCAACACAGGAACAGGTTTAGGAAGCCTTTAATTGTCAAATCCACCAGGGCGAATGCATTTCGGCATCTTGAGCCTTCGTCAGCACCGTGAAAAATAAAGAACAAGGATGCAGTCCACACTTTAAAATATCCTGCCGCTGCTGGATTGGCTGCGGCCACTCCTCCCCCAAATGGGCTCCGCCAGGTGTAGTTAATACTGTAGGTACTTTAACTACAGGATCCAGAATTCAGCAGTCCGATTCGGGGTCCCGCGGCGGTGAGGACAGTAGGATATGCCGTTTCACAGGACGGAGTGCGCTGCAAATCCAATGTTCCCCCTATTATCGACTGTAAAGGCCTCCTTCCGTTCCCACCGCACAACCACTCTGCCCCGATGTCATCTTCGCGGGGGCATGCAGCAACGCTGCTAGCCCAGGGCAAGGAACGGTGTCCTCGTCACCGCGTTTCTTCCACCCGGATGTTGTGGTGGGCCTGATTGTGTCAGTTCATGACAGGAACAAAAGCCGAAGCGTTGCCAGCAGAAAATCAGGCCACTTGATATGCGGGGGCCTCCCAACAGGCCACTGGCAGACGAGTAATTAATGCACGAAAATCCTTCCCAAAAGAAAAGGCGGAGGCCAACACGGGAACAGGTTTAGGAAGCCTTTAATTGTCAAATCCACCAGGGCGAATGCTTTTCGGCATCTTGAGCCTTCGTCAGCGCCGTGGAAAATAAAGAACAAGGATGCAGTCCACACTTTAAAATGTCCTGCCGCTGCTGGATTGGCTGCGGCCACTCCTCCCCCAAATGGGCTCCGCCAGGTGTAGTTAATACTGTAGGTACTTGAACTACAGGACCCAGAATTCAGCAGTCCGATTTGGGGTCCCGCGGCGGTGATGACAGTAGGATATGCCGTTTCACAGGACGGAGTGCGCTGCAAATCCAATGTTCCCCCTATTATCGACTGTAAAGGCCTCCTTCTGTCCCCACCGCACAACCACTCTGCCCCGATGTCGTCTTCGCGGGGGGATGCAGCATTGCTGCTAGCCCAGCGCAAGGAACAGTGTGCTCGTCACCGCGTTTCTTCAACCCGAATGTTGTGGTGGGCCTGATTGTGTCAGTTCATTATTATATATATATATATAGATATATTCACTGAAAAACCCATAGGTTTCACAAACGTTACAGTTAGGAATTAGCATTTAAAAAACCTTGCAAATTCATTGAAAAAACCATAGGTTTCACACACGTTATAGTTGGGAATTAGCATTTAAAAAACCATGCAAATTCATTGAAAAAAACCTAGTTTTCACACATAGTTAGCTGAACATTTCTCTTATACAAAACCTTTGAAATTCCTCCATTATAGTTAACTCAGCTAACTATAACTTGCGCGCCCGCAATGCACTGCTGATGACGTCACATATAACATCACTCATGACATGGTCAGTGACATCACTCATGACATCACTGATGACATCTCAAATGACATCACTGATGACATCATCCACTGAATGTGTGTCTTTCTGAAAAATAAATATTTTTATATGTATATCTAAAGGTCGATGGAAGAATAAATGGGTAAATAAGTGTCTAAATCGATGTTTTTTTTGTAAATTTCATTGTATAACTGACTTATTAAGTGTATCTCAGTGAATGCATGTATTAGCGAGTAATGTTTAAATATGTAAATATCTGTTTCAGTGTCTCACTTTGTGTATAAGTGGCTGTATGGGTTGGTGAGTAGCTACACGAGTGTCTATATGGGTTATTAGTTGGTTTTTTTAGTATCAGAATGAGTGTCCGTATGGTTTGGTGGCGGGTATTACTTAGGGCACAGATGCATGAATGACTGACTCACTGTTTGTATGTGTTTTGAAGACAGCATGTGTGCAGAACTGCACGGGTGGATGAATGTGTGTATGGGTGTGCTAGTGAGTGAATGACTGCCTCAATAGTGTCTTTATGAGTAAGTACATATGTTTTAAACAAGTATGTGTGAGTATCGATGTAATAAGTAAGGATATATGACAGTGACAGATTCAAAAAGTTCCTGTATAAATAAGTATGTGTTTCTATCACTGATTGCTTAAGAGAGTAAGTATGTGTACGTTTCTGTTAAAGTAAGTGTAGTGGTGTGTGTGTATAGCTGTATATGCAAACAAATGGATGTTTGATAGTTTATTTGCATGTGTGAGTATGTGTGTGAATAACTGCATGGATGACTGTCGGTGTGTAACAGTATTTATAAGTATATGAGTACATATGATGGGTGAGTACATGTATAAGTAACTATATAGAACTGTTGGTAAGTGGTATTGGTATCTCCATTTTTTTTAAAATGTTTACTTTCTATTTCTGAAGGTGTGTATCAAAGATTATATTACGCCAAAAGGAGGTCTGCCATTCTTTCACAAGGATGATATCATCAGTGATGTCATTTAAGATGTCATCAGTGATGTCATGAGTGATGTCACTGACCATGTCATGAGTGATGTTATATGTGACGTCATCAGCAGTGCATTGCGGGCGCGCAAGTTATAGTTAGCTGAGCTAACTATAACGGAGGAATTTCAAAGGTTTTGTATGAGAAAAATGTTCAGCTAACTATAACGTGTGAAAACTAGGGTTTTTTCAATGAATTTGCATGGTTTTTTAAATGCTAATTCCTAACTATAACGTGTGTGAAACCTATGGTTTTTTCAATTAATTTGCAAGGTTTTTTAAATGCTAATTCCTAACTATAAAGTGTGTGAAACCTATGGTTTTTTCAGTGAATTTCAAAGGTTTTGTAAATGAAATTTTATAAATGTATTAATTATTATGTCTATCTTTTTATACTAATTTCTTATATTTTTTATATAAATATTTATATGTATTTAATTGTTTAGCTTATATTTCATATTCTTATTATAAAATATTAACAAAACTAAATTGCAAAGTAATTTTTGGATTAATTATTGCTTGACTTCGGTTGCAAGTGTAACACAACTCCAACAATGCTCTGGGACCCTATGCTCACAAAGCTGTATCAATCCTTACACCGGCTTCAAGCATGTGCAAGGTTTTGACGCAGCATAAGCTCAGAAGTGACTGAATGAAATGTTATACATTTCACTCAGTCACTTTTAGGAGGCGTTGCTGCACCCCATTCTGCACAGGAAAGCCTCTTCTGGCGCAGGGCTTTACAATGTAATGCACCCTCCAGATGCGTCACATTGTTAATAGCATACACCATGGCACATCTTTTGCAACACCGCTGTGTCTCAAAAGTGACGCAACAGCTGTGTAAAAGAGGCACAAGGGGATTGTAAATCCGCCCCTAACACATACAAATTCACCCAGGCAGTTTCACCAGCAGCGCAAATTGAAGCATAGACTTCTAACATATTTATGTACATATGTTACATTCAAGTGCTTCGCACATACTACAGTATACTAAAGGTAAAGACCTTATAGATTTATGCAGTAGCACTTCCTTACAGCTCTGCACTTTCACATTCTCCATACACTAGTAATATATTCATTCATTCATTTATGACCTACACATTCATTCTGACAAACTTTTACACACTAACATAGAAATATAGTTCTTTCTTTGACCAGTGAAGGTAGTTCTAAAAAGAACAGTTTTTTTGTTTTGTATTTTTTTTTTGTTTTCTCAACAAATTCCAAGCGGAACAAAAGAATGAAAAAAAGAACAACTAATGTCAAGGACAGCAATGATCCTGCATCCTGTGTTTCATCAGGTATATAGACTGTTCCCCATAACACAAAAGTTTATCGCAATAAATGCAAATAATTTTAACTTTAGCAAAGACAGAATCAATATGTGGGTGTGGACTGCTTGCTGAAAATGCTGCCGCAGTTGATGTGCTTGGTGTAGCAGCAGGTGGGTTCTCGTGCAACCTCCGTCTTTCAGCTCGAGCAAAGTTCTTGGGGTGCAAGTTCTTCATGTGTCGCACCATATTTGCTGTGCCAAAAGAGTATTTCTTACATGGATCACCCCTTGAAAGAGTTGTTTGGCAAATTTTACAGGTTACTTTTGCAGCATTAACCTTTTTTTGACCTTCTGGAAAAGTGAAAAACTTCCAAATTAGAGCTTCTTTCCTCTTCTTTGTACGTTCTTCAGGAATGAAATCTCCCTCTGAAGAACTGCTGGAAGATGACTCCATTGCTTTTATTATTGTGATCTTCCTTCTATTTGAGAAGATTCTCAGAACAAATGCTTCTTCTTTGAAAGTCAAAGTCGAATAATTATAATGGGACAGAAATTTCAACACTCGCAATAGGAAAAGTTATGAACCAATCAAATCTCTACTTTTAAAGTCACATGGCTTTGCGTACGCTTATGATGCGCTTGCGCAGCTATTTCAATACGAGTATGCATGATGTTCTACCGCGATTTGTGTAATTCTTTTTAAAAGTAATATAGGATTATTAAAAGTATTTAAAAAAATCATAGTTATCCCAAATGTCTGCCCTTAGTATCTACATTAAATACATACATGTTTTAAACCAAGTAGAAATATTGCCCCCTTTCGCGTACAGAACGCCGTACATGACGTCACACCGAAGCTTTAATGCGACTCGTAACGTCAAAGCATATTCGTACCGTATGCGCGGGTACACGCTGAATATGATAAGCAGTACAAACTATGGTGCGATCACTCCCTCAGTGACAAATTAGAGCTCAGGGCGCGCTAAGGAGAATGATTAGAAGTGCTGACTCATTGCAGATCCGATTCTGGGCCTGCCTCTGCGCACATTATAACACCGCCCCCATCTCTCTCTGTTGTTAATTGTTGGTGCACACACTCATATTTGCACATGCGCGGTGCACGCCCGCCCACACTAACTACATGCCACCAAATAGCATGCTTGCTATCATTTAGCCTGGAAACCAATACATTACCCAATGGCATGTCCCCCAGGGCCATCATTCTTGCAGACCGCGAAAACGCTACCAATGACGGCCCTGGCCTTGGTGTGACCAGCCCCCGCGGTTCCCATATAATGCGGGTACTGACGTGAGCACGCTCTCTTTTGTCTGCCTCTGCTGCGGTGACAAACAGACTGTCAAAAACACCCCAAACTCAGAAAAACCGCAGCCTTTCAAGACACGACAAAAGACGACAGAAGCAAAGGTAAGAGAAGACGTCACAACATCAGCTTCCACTGTAAATTGTATATACATAATGCTATTTTTTTATCCTTCATATGGCTTTCCTACCCCTCAATGGTTTTAAATTGTACTTACATAATTGAAATATTTCTTCATAAGTCACGAGGTCCTATACACCTCTAATCTTAAAAATTGTGCGTGCATGAATTTCTGTGTCGTATTTCTGTACTACGCCACATGCTTAGGCCTCTATTATTATTAATTGTGCGTCCATAATACTATTTTCTTTTCTGCGTCACTAGGCCGTCCCAGGCCTCTATTAACTTATTTATCTTCCTTTGTTTGCTGGAGCAGCAAGTCTTAAATTACGGAATATTAAGAACCCACATTAAAATTCACTTTTGATAGTAGTTACGCAACTCAGTTTACGATGACTAATCAAAATGTCCTTTTGTTTCCTTCACCAAACATCCTTCAGAAGCAACCACGGCCTATCGAGCAACAGCAATGGAATTCTCTGCAACTTATTGAATATACTTTGACGTATAGAGGCAGAGTTCAAGTCGAATGGTGAACTCCGGTGGCCACACTCTTTATACAAGGTAAGCACACCACCCTAGATCTACAAAGCCTTCATAGCAATGCATTCGAAATAATTCGGCATAACGGGCGTCAGTAACGCAGTAGGCACTTCCATATAGACACCACTTGAACGCGGCACTATAACAACTGAAATGTACCAGGTACACTGCACTCGTAAAACTGTACTGTTAGCTTTATTTGTGAAACGAGAGAGGGCCATATCATCAACCCTTGGCGACAAAATTATGGCCACTTTATTGGCAGCAAACTGCCGCTAAAGTGGCCATAATAGCTTTGATAATATGCTCTATGGAATTCCAGTCGAAGCTCATGTTAGATGTAAAGGACATCTGACATGACCTTCGATTGAAATTCCATAGAACATATTATCAAACTCATTATCGCCACTTTAGCGACACTTTCCTGCCGATAATGTGGCAATCATTTTGTCGCCCAGGCTTGATATTATTGCCCAGAATGCGTAGTGTACAGCAGCTTCTCTGTTAAATCTATAATTACCTCCGAGCAGTGACAACAGATAGGTTACAACAGTCTGACAAACAGATCCACAACCTTATTACGCAACTTTTGAGTCACTTTTAACATGGGTAAAGTGATGCAAGGAGCTAGTAAACCTACGTCTGGTTCAACAAAAAATCTCAACTCCAGACTCTGCAACACAGTTTTAATGTTGTTTTCTCTCTCTCTCACTCTCTGCGACATCATTTCTCTTTCTCTCTTAAACTTAGACACTGCTATCTGCTTGGACGTGTAGAAGGTCAGCCCAACTTAAGTTGTGAACTCCACTCCCTAATGTGTTTGGGCGCAAAGTTTACACAGCGGTAAGCACAGAGGCTTAGATCTACAAATCCTTCATAGGAATGCATTAGAAATAATTCGGCATAACGTGCGTCAGTAACGCAGTAGGCACTTCCATATAGACACCACTTGAACGCGACACTATAACAAATAAAATGTACCAGGTACACTGCACTGGTAATACTACAGTGTTAGCTTTATTTGTGAAATGAGAGAGGGCCATATTATCAACCCTTGGCGACAAAATTATCGCCACTTTATCGGCAGCAAACTGCCGCTAAAGTGGCCATAATAGGTTTGATAATATGCTCTATGGAATTCCAATCAAAGCTCATGTTAGATGTGAAGGACATCTGACATGAGCTTTGATTGGAATTCCATAGAGCATATTATCAAACTCATTATCGTCACTTTAGCGACACTTTCCTGCCAATAAAGTGGCAATAATTTTGTCACCCAGGCTTGATATTATGGCCCAGAATGCGTAGTGTACAGCAGCTTCTCTGTAAAATCTATAATTACCTCCGAGCAGTGACAACAGATAGGTTACAACAGTCTGACAAACAGATCATCAACCTTATTACGCTACTTTTGAGTCACTTTTAACATGGGTAAAGTGATGCAAGGAGCTAGTAAATCTACGTCTGGTTCAACAAAAAATCTCAACTCCAGACTCTGCGACACCGTTTTAATGTTTTCTCTCTCTCTCACTCTCTGTGACATCATTTCTCTATCTCTCTTAAACTTAGACACTGCTGTCTACTTGGACGTGTACAAGATCAGCCCACCTGAAGTTGTGCATCCAAGTGCCTGCAGTGTTTGGCCGCAAGGTTTATACAAAGGTAAGCACAGAGGCCTAGATCTACAAATCCTTCATAGGAATGCATTAGAAATAAGTCGCCATAACGGGCGTCAGTAACGCAATAGGCACTTCATATAGACACCACTTGAACGCGGCACTATAACAGAACAGGAATATACGAGTCACACTGCACACGTAAAACTGTAGAGTTACCACAAGTTCTAATGCTTCAGCTCATTTAGTCACATCTACATAATTCTAAACTCTAATTTTCTTTTTTCTTTGCAGATTACCAATCGGACACCTTTTGGAATCCATTTCACAATTTCTTTATAACATTGTTTAAGTTATTTTGCTAGTTCTGATATAGTTATAATTGAGTTTCGTTTATATTTATTGTTTCATTAAAGTTAATTTAAAAAAACGACATACTTCTTTTATTTTGTGGGGGAGGGGTATGACGGTCCACAATAAAAATAATGTTGAAATACTATAGTAAGATATTCCAAACTAGGATTGAAAACGACTGAGTTCTAACTAACTGATATAATAAATACAACGGTGAGAAACTACTAAAATGGCGGTGGACGGAGTACGTAATCAACGTTTGGCGCTTCAGCACTACCTTTCAAATAAATATATAAAAAATATCACTATTAATACTGTACAAAAGTACAGCACCGGATGAATAACACGAACCGGGAAAAGAAAGCGACAGATTTACTAACTGATATAAAGAACGGTTTGCTTGTTGATCTTGAAGAAAAAGAAAACGTGAACTTCGAAACTACGCTGAGCATGCGAAGAGAGTACAACTGCTACACCAAAAAAAGGAAAGCTTTACATACAAAAGGCAATACATTATCGTCGCTTTTATCGGCAGGAAACTGCCGATAAAGTGGCGATAATATGCTTGATAATAGGCCCTTGTAACTTCCCATAGCAGCCCAGGTTCTGGTGTTAACCTGGGCTGCTATGGTTATTCACAAGGGCATATTATCAAGCCCATTATCACCGCTTTGTCGGCAGTTTCCTGCTGATAAAAGCGACGATAATGTATCGCCTTTTGTTGATAATATGACCCATTGCTCTTTTTTTGACGAATAAACTTAGGTGCATATCATCAAGGACCGGTGTAAAAAGTATCGCCATTTTATTGCCAGGAAACTGCCGATACAATGACGATAATGTGCTTGATAATACGGCCTTCTTATTTCCCATAGAAACCCATGTTAGCACCAGAACATAGGCTTCTATGGGAATTTACAAGGACGTATTATCAAGCCCAGCCTCCCAACATTAATAAAAAACTCCAGACAATGCAGATACCCGGAGCTAGAAGGTCATTTTACATATCACTGCCCCAGAAAGGTGACGTTCCCCGCGACGTGTACGGGGAGAGAGAGAGAGAGCTCAAAACATATATACTTTTTTAAATGACCCGAGGGGTGCCGCTCACCGATACTGCGGGGAGTAGGACCGTAACCCCCCCTGCATACTTCAAAATAAAACCAGAGGAGTGCCATTCCCAGTGCTCGGGGCACCTTACAAGCCCCAATTATGCAGAAAAATTGCCCCCGTAATTTACCCCCCCGGGACCTAATGAATAAAACGGACTTCTACTTTTTTTTCACCTTTTCCACCGGTACTTTTTTCGAGTGTTGACAGACAGTTCACAGCCAATCAGCATGCAGCTCGCGCTCGTAATTGAACAGATTTCAGTAGGCGTACTGAACTCCAACTCTAGAAATCGCTATGATTTTACTTGCAATTTTCTCAGAAACTACTGAACGGATTTACACCATTTAACAAAAAGCATAATCTACGAACTGAACTCTACCTCTCTGCCATATTTTGTGTAATTCCGTTCAGCCGTTCGGGCTGTAGCCCTGGCTAAAGGTCCCTGAGGGAAATTGCATGTGGAAAACACGTTTTGGGACCCCCTTTTTTTTTGGCCCCCACGTGACGAATCACCCCCAAACTTTCAGGGAAGGAGCAGAACCGAGCAGGCCATGTTCTTGGAGAAATTCACGAAGATTCGTCCACCGGCGCCAAAGTTATTCCAAATAGAATGTTGTGAATTTCCTTTGTAAACTAGGTCCTAACTATAACTACCTACTGGCAACCGCCAGTAGGTAATATATATATATATATTTCTATATATATATATATATATATTCACTGTAAAAACCAGAAGGTTTCACACACGTTATAGTTAGCAATTAGCATTTAAAAAACCTTAGAAATTCACTAAAAAAAAAACATAGGTTTCACACATGTTATAGTTAGCTGGACATTTCATTCATACAAAACCATTGAAATTCCCCCGTTATAGTTAGTTCAGCTAACTATAACTCGTGCGCCCGCAATCCACTGCTGATTACATCACTCATGACATGGACAGTGACATCACTCATGACATCACTGATGACATCTCAAATGACATCACCGATGACATCACTGATGACATCATCCAGTGAATGTGTGTCTTACTGAAAAATAAACATTTTTTATATATGTATATCTAAAGGTTGATGGAAGAATAAATGGGTAAATAAGTGTCTAAATGGATTTTTTGTGTTGCAAAATTGATTGTATAACTGACTTATTAAGTGTATCTTAGTGAATACATGTATTAGCGATTAATGTTTAAATAATTAAATATATGTGTCAGTGTCTCACTTTGTGTATAAGTGGCTGCATGGGTTGGTGAGTAGCTACATGAGTGTGTATATGGGTTATTAGTTGTTTTTTTGAGTATCAGTATGAGTGTCAGTATGGTTCGGTGGGGGATATTACTTAACGCATAGATGCATGAATGAATACTGTGTGTGTTTTGAAGAGAGCATGTGTGCAGGACTGTATGAGACGATGAGAGTGTGTATGGGTGTGTTAGTGAGTGAATGATTGTCTCAAAAGTGTCTTTATGAATAAGTACATATGTTTTAAACTAGTATATGTGAGTATTGATGTATATAAGTGAGGATATATGAGAGTGAGAGATTCGAAGTGTTCCTGTATAAATAAGTATGTGTTTCTATAAGTGATTGTTTAAGAGAGTAAGTATGTGTACATTTCTGTAGAAGTGTAGTGGTGTGTCTATAGCTGTATGTAAATGGATGTTTGATCATTTATTTGCATGTGTGAGTAACTATGTATGAGTGTAAGTGTGTAACAGGATGAATAGGTGAATGAGTACATATGACGAGTGAGTACATGTATGAGTGACTATATAGAACTGTTGGTGAATGAGTGGATGTGTATGTAGATTTTGGAATTAATGAATAGGTTGTTCTAACTGGTATTGGTATCTCTATTGTTTTGTTGAAAATTGTAGTTTCTATTTTTCAATGTGTGTATCAAAGGTTATATTAGGGTGAGAGGAGGTCTGCCACTCTTTCACAAAGATGGTGTCATCAGTGATTTCATCAGTGATGTCACTTGAGGTGTCATCAGTGATGTCATGAGTGATGATTGTCACTGACCATGTCATGAGTGATGGAATATGTGACGTCATCAGCACTGGATTGCGGGCGCGCGAGTTATGGTTAGCTGAACTAACTATGACGGGGGAATTTCAATGGTTTTGTGTGAGTGAAATGTCCAGCTAACTATAACATGTGTGAAACGTATGTTTTTTTAGTGAATTTCTAAGGTTTTTTAAATGCTAATTTCTAACTATAATGTGTGTGAAACCTATGATTTTTTCAGTGAATTTAAAAAGGTTTTTTAAATGGTAATTCCTAACTATAACGTGCCTAAAACCTATTTTTTTTTTCAGTGAATTTCATAGGTTTTGTAAATGCCAATTTTTAAATGTATTAATTGTGATATTTATTTTTTTTATATTAATTTCCTTCCTTTTTTTATAATAAATATGTTTTATTATATTTTTTAAATTACATTACATATTTTTAATGTAAAATAATAAAATAACAAATTCAATTTTTTTTCTTCAATATATTAAAATTAATTTCTATATATTTTTTGCATTTTTTTTGCGGTAAACGTACGGTACACGTACCGACCTCGCACCATCCTTTGCACCTGTAATTGTACTGTCCGTGTATGCGTGCATACATTACGAATGCGTTTTGACTTTGCGTGCCGCATCAGCGCTTCCGTGTGACATCAGGTACATTTCTACGGCGCCCCATACGCATACCCCGTGAAAGTTTCTAAATGTTTAAAAAGATATATTTATGTATTTAATGTTAATATTAAGGGAAGACATTATCTGGGATAATCATGAAAATAGTATTGATTGAGTTTTAATAAGCGTATATTACTTTTAAAAGCAATTACGCAAATCGCGGGGTACGTCGTACGTACGCACACCGTAAGAGCACCCTAGGCGCACCCCTTGTGACTTCAAAAGAACAGATTTGATTGGTTCATAATACTTCCTTTTCTAACTGTTGAAGGACCCCACTCATTTTAATCATTCTTCTTTGACCTTCACTGAAGAAACAACTTATTGTGAAGGAGCTCTTTCTTCATATCTTCATCAGGGCTACCCAGCAAAGAAAATATATTTCAGAACACTCTTCTGAGGAAGAATTTGTGGCCGAAGACCCACCCACAAAGAGGAAGGAGGCACTAATCTGAAAAAATATTCCTTTCCAGAAGGAGAAAAAAAAGTGAACGCAGTGAAAGTTACCTGCAAGATCTGTTCAGTCATGCTCTCTCGAGGGAATCCCAATAAACATGACTCCTTCAGAACTGCCAGCAAGGTAAGGCATATAAAAAATCAACATCCAGTGTACTATGCTCGTGCTGCATGCACCAGAGTTAGAGAGGAGACAACAGCAGCTCAACCAAGCACATCTGCAGGTTCTTGAAGCCCGCATCCGAACATCCGTCCGAATTTTGCAGACCTGATAATTCTTTGCAAATTTCGTAAAGAGACATTGTGCTATGGGGAACAATCACTTGATTTGGTTTGCAGGCGCAAACAGGAGCACCGTTGCTCCTTCCGTTAAGTTTTTTTTTGTTTATTTGTTTCCGTTGCAGAGTTTTTTGTTTGCACAGTTCCTTTTTTCCCTTTTAAAAAAACAAAAAAAATAAAAAACTGTTAAAAAAAAAACCCAAAAATACAAAACTATAAAAAAGACACACAAAAAAAGTTATTTTAAGAACTAACTTCACTGGTCAAAAAAAGAGCTACATTAGTATAATAGTGTGAAAAAGTTTTTGGGAATGAATGTGTAGTGCATAAATGAATGAAAGAATACATTAGTAGAGTATGGTGAATGTGAAAGTGCAGAATTATAAGGAAGTGCTACAGCATAAGTCTATGAGGTGTTTACTTACAGTATACTGTAGTACTTCCGAAGCACTTGAATGTAACATATGTACATAAATATGTTACAAGTCTATGCTTCCCTTTGCACTGATGGTTAAACTGCCTGGGTGAATTTTTAAGTGTTAGGGGCAAATTTACAACCCCCTTGCGCCTCTTTTATGCCGCCATTGTGTCAGTTTTGTGACGCAGTGGCGGCGCAAAAGATGCGCCATGGTGCGAGGTATTTACAACGTGACGCATCTGGGGGATGCGTCACGTTGTAAAGCCCTGCGACAGAAGGAGGCGCAGGGGGAGGCTCTGGTGCAGGAACGCCTCCTAAAAGTGGCTGAGTGAATCTACAAGATTTCACTCAGTCACTTTTTGGGCCATGCTGTGTCAAAACCCTGTGCCTGCTTGAAGCAAGCATCAGGATTGACACAGCATTGTGAGCATAGGGCCCCCAGAGCATTGCTGGAGCTGCGTTGCGCTTGCGACGCAACTCCAGCAATGCGCTGTCTTTACTGCACAGATGCGTCACGCATCTGTGCTGTTTTTGCCGCATGGTGTGCCGCATTGTAAATGCGGAGCATCCATGGTGGCGGTGGCATGGTGCACAATAACTGGCAGATCCCTGGGGATGCGCCAGTTATTGTAAATCTGCCCCTTAGTGTTTTAATGCAGTGAATGGATTACTACACACTGATGAATGAGTCACTACAACAGTGCAACTGCAGTGACAGAGTGCTTGATGAAAGTGTAAGGATACAGACTGGGGAATGGAAGGTGTGAAACACAAGTGAGCAAGTGGATACAAGACTGC
Organism: Lissotriton helveticus; assembly: GCF_964261635.1. Lineage (NCBI taxonomy): Eukaryota > Metazoa > Chordata > Amphibia > Caudata > Salamandridae > Lissotriton > Lissotriton helveticus. The sequence goes on from NC_136069.1 coordinate 1,138,510,335, forward strand.
ATGCATAGTGCATCGAGGTTTGAAGCAGTGCATGTCCTAAGGCCTAGTTTCCTGCATCAGTACTTGGGTACTGACTGAATGATTACAGTTCTGCAAGGAGTGTGCCTGACTAAATTTATAAGTGCTTTAGTATTAGCACAGTGAATGGATAAGCACATACTGCTGAATGGCTCACTACAATACTGAAACAGCAGTGGCAGAGTGTTTGGTGGAAGTGTAAGGATACAGATTGGGGAATTGGAGGTATAAAAGACAAGTGTGCAGGTAGATACAAAACTGCATGCATAGTGCATAGGGATTTCAAGCAGTCCATGCCCTAAGGCCTACTTTGCTGCATAAGTACTTGGGTACTGACTGAATGATTGCAGTCCTGCAAGGACAGTGCCTGACTGAATTTATAAGTGCTTGAGTTTTAGTGCAGTGAATGGATTAGCACGGACTGCTAAATGGGTCACTACTGTAGTGCAAAAACAGTGACACAGTGTTTGGTGGAAGTATAAGGATACAGAGTGTAGAATTGAAGCTGTGAAAGACAAGTGTGCAGGTGAATAGAAGAATGCATGTATACTGAATAGGGGTTTGAAGCAGTCCATGTCTTAAGGCCTACTTCACTGCATCAGGAATTGGGTACTGACTGGATGATTACAGTTCTGCAAGGAGAGTGCCTGACTGAATTTATAAGTGCTTGAGTGTTAGTGCAGTGAATGGATTAGCACAGACTGCTAAATGGGTCACTACAGTAGTGCAACAGCAGTGACAGAGTGTTTGGTGGAAGTGTAAGAATACAGAGTGGAGAATTGAAGATGTGAAAGACAAGTGTGCAGGTGGATAGAAGAATTCATGTATAATAGATAGGGGTTTGAAGCAGTCCATGTCCTAAGGCCTACTTTGCTGCATCAGTACTTGGGTACTGACTGAATGATTACATTTCTGCAAGGACAGTGCCTAACTGAATTTATAAGTGCCTGAGTTTTAGTGCAGTTAATGGATAAGCACATACTGCTAAATGGGTTACTACAATAGTGCAGCAGCAGTGACAGAGTGTTTGGTGGAAGTATAAAGATACAGACTGGGGAATTGAAGGTATAAAAAACAAGTGTGCAAGTAGATACAAGAGTGCATGCATAGTGCATAGGAGTTTGAAGCAGTCCATACAGTAAGGCCTACTATATATCTAAGTACTGCATTTTACTAGTTGTATGATGTTACAACGCGTACATTTACAATGCACACATTTACAACGCATTTTTTTACAACGCAACATCCATTACAACGCATTCCATTACAACGCATGCCATTACAACGAATTTTTAAAAACTACCTTTACAACGCATTCCATTACAACGCATACTACCTTTACAACGCATACCATTACAACGCATAACATCACATTGCATGTATGGTAAGTATTGGATAGTGTAGGGGTAAAAATTACTATTCTAACTCCAGGGGGTGCACAAGTAGGGTGAGTGTTGGATAGTGTAGGGGTAAAAATTACTATTCTAACTCCAGGGGGTGCAACAGTAGGGTAAGTGTTGGATAGTGTAGGAGTCAAAATTACAATTCTAACTCCAGGGGGTGCAACAGTAGGGTAAGTGTTGGATGTTAATGGTATGCATTGTAATGGTATGCGTTGTAATGACTGTGTTGTAATGACATGTATTGTAATGGTATGCGTTGTAGTGTCATGCGTTGTAATGGCATGCTATGTAATGGATGTTGCGTTGTAAAGGTTTCATTGTAATGTTAGTGTGTTGTAAAAGGTGCGTTGTAAAGGTTGTTCCCCCATTTTCCTATACAACTCTAACTCGTTTTGCAAATACATAAGCAATTTGCTGCACTATTTGCACCAACATTACATCACAAAAGTGACACAATACAACCACAAAGAGGCACAAGGGGCTTGTAAATCTGCCCCAAAGTGTTTGCAGCAGTGTATGTATACTGACTGGGGAATTGTAGATTTGAAACACAAGTCTGATTCTAGACAAGCAACACTATCAATTACTCTTGAAGGGCTAATATGACTGCCCACATTTCAGGAATATGAATACTGCATTTTACTGTACAACCATGAGTCATTTTGCATACACAAAAGCAATAACTAGTTTCTAATTCTATCAAAACTTGAAAAAAGGATAGATTTTTAAGCAGTTATGTGTCTACAAACACAAAACATACAAAAATGCTTCACTCAGAATAATTCCTAAATGCACACAGACGCACAGTGTGATTCTAGACAAAAAATATTAGACCTTGCATTATACCAAAACACATTTACTAATCTAGAAACGGTAAAGTGACTGCACACATTCCATGTATATAACTACTACATTTCAGTGCACAACCCTGACTCATTTTTCAAATACATAAGCAATTTGCTGCATTATTTGTGCCAACATTGCATCAGAAAAGTGACGCAATGGCAGCACAAAGACGCGCAAGAGGCTTGTAAATCTGCCCCAGAGAGTTTGCAGTAGTGTATGTATACTGACTGGAAAATAGTAGATTTGAAACACAAGTCTAATTCTAAACAAGCAACACTATTAACCACTCTACAACTGGAAAATTGACTGCCCACATTCTACATTTTTTACTACTGCACTTGACTGCACAAAGCTGACTCACCAAACACATTAACTTACCAAATGCTTTTATCACAATGGTTATCCAAATGCAGACAAACTCCGGATGTGATTCTACACAACTAAACTATTCCTTGCACTTTAGAAGGATAAAAACATTACTCTGATTAAAAACAAAATGTACCACATACATCCCCTTACAAGTTAATAACTCACCTTTCAAATTGATGTGTAGATTAAGAAGAATGTCAGTCACACAGCAGATATTCTTATACAGAATCTCTGTACTTCAGTGTTCTTAGCAAAACCAGAAAATGGCAACCTTTCCCTCTCATTTTACACATATATACATGTAAATAACAAATCAAATTGCTTCCCACATTAATTCAAAAGCAAACACACATTTCTATTGGTTGAATCTTTGTAACCCTTTCCAACTGACATAACTTTGAACCCTACCCCCAAAACATCATGCAAAACTCAACTGACCACAGAGGTCAAAAGTTCAGCACACTGTAAAACACTCCTCCTCAACAGGTTTAGACTCTGCAGAGGTACTTACTTATAAGTACCAATAAAGAGAAAAGCTCTTGTTAGAACCAACCAACATCTAAACACAAAAGCTTGATAGATATCTGAAAAATATATTTTTTTATTGTTTTTTTCTTGCTTAGGTACACATAGGGGACCACTTAGAAACCCCGCAGCATATGTGGTATGGCCGCACTTGGTAGGCGTACTCTAATTTTACCGTAAAAAAACAATTTGCCCCTATCCCCCGGGACTCATATAAAATGTTTGGGACCGCGGGCGGAGCCCTAATGCTCACATGGTCCCAGCCGGCTCGCCGCGTCCTTCGGGAGCCGGCATTGATTTTTGTCAGGGAGAGCAGCTAACATGCTGCTCCCCCTGACGAAAAGCAATCTGCTTTGCTATTTGCAAGAGAGAACAGGTTTACCTGCTCTCTCGTCCAAATAGGAAAGCAGTTTGCTATGGTAGGGCGGGAGCCGTGAGGCTCGCGTCTTACCATAGCAAACTACAGTGTCCCGGGGGTAGGCACCCCGGGACACTGCAGGAGCCGGCCCTGGGAGGTGGCGGTTCCCAGGGCCACCACATGGCTCCAGGAGGGGGGCCACGCGGGCCGCCTTGTTAACCAGGTAGCATACGGTGTACCGTACGCATACCAAACGCGTGCACACCAGAGGTCACGCTGAAGGCCTCTCTCCGTACCCGTATCATGATTTTCCATTAAAAAAAATAATTTGCCCTAAATTTAAATATTTTTGGAGGAGGTCGCCGCGTGGCCCCCCTCCCGGGTTTCTTCTAGCCCTAGGGACCCCGTCTCCCGGGGCCGGCTTGCCTCCTTTAAAAAAAAAAAATCAATTATTTGGGGAGGGGGGCTGCATGGCCCCCTCTCCCGGGCCACTTCTAGCCCCGCGGACCCCATCCCCTGGGGCTGGCCCTCTTCATTGGGGACCGTGGGGGGGTCCCCAATCCCCCCACGGTCCCTGCCAGCTTCCCGCGCCCTTCGGGAGCCGGCATTGCTTTTTGTCAGGGAGAGCAGCTAACATGCTGTTACCCCTGACGAAAAGCAATCTGCTTTCCTATTTGCAAGAGAGAGCAGGTTAACCTGCTCTCTCTTCCAAATAGGAAAGCAGTTTGCTATGGTAGGGCGGGAGTCGCGAGCCTCCCGCCTTACCGTAGCAAACTACAGTGTCCCGGCGGTAGGCACCCCGGGTCACCGCAGGAGCCGGCCCTGGGGGGTGGCGGTTCCCAGGGCCACCACAAGGCTCCAAGAGAGTGCCACGCGGCCCCCCTCCCAACATTTAAAAGCCCCGGGGACCACCACCCCTTCACGGACCCCCCAATTTTAAAATGTAGTGCCCCTGGGAGGTGGCGGTCGCCGGGGCGTGTGGGGGGGGGCTTGAGCCCCCCACACAAGTATTTTTTTTAAATCAAGTCCCGGGGGGTGTCGGTCCCGGGGGCTGCAGGGTGGCGGTGAGCCCCCCCTCGTATGTATTTTTAAAGCCCCGGGGGTAGCGGTCCCCGGGGCTGGGGGCCCCTCTGTGCCCCCCATTATAAATAAATACATGGCCCCCGGGATTTGGCCCCCCCCCCCGGGGAAAAATAACAATAAAGCGGGCTTCAGGTTTTTTTTTCTTTTTCACGCCGTACGCCTAGAGGGTCAGAGTGTTTCTACCCTGCCCCCTTTGCGTCTTTTGCGCACTTGTTTTTCAGTTTTCTTGTGCCTCGGTTCTACCGAGACACAAATGGCTGCCAACACTTCCTGGTTTGGACTGTTGACAGACAGTTGACAGCAAATTAGCATGCAGCTCGTGCTTGTAATGGTATGCGTATAATCCTCGGGCGGTACGCGTAAATTCCGTTAAGCAGTTCAGGCTGTAGCCGTGCCTGAAGGTCCCTATGGAAAATTGCATGGGGAAAACACATTTTGGGACCCCCTTTTTTTCAGCCCCTACTTGACAAATCACCCCGAAACTTTCAGGATAGGAGCGGAGTGGAGCGCCCCATCTTCATGGAGAATTTCACGAAGGTTCGTCGACCGGCGCCAAAGTTATTCAAAATAGAATGTTGCGGATTTCCTATGGAAACTAGGTCCTAACTATAACTACCTACTGGCAACCGCCAGTAGGTTATATATATATATATATATATATATATATATATATATATATATCCAAAACGCCTTCCAAAAAGAAGAGTCTGAGGCCACTTGGGGGGAAATACAGCGGAGAGACTTTATTGCAGCAAAAGCACAGTGGCGCGGGCGGGCGTATGCATTTCGGCCGTGTGGCCACCTCAGCGCCCAGCATGTAATGAGGAAGATGAAAGCGCCTCTCAACAGTTCTGCCCCACCATGCTCAGGTGAATACTCAGGTTAGCTCCTTCCCCTAGCCGTAATCAGTGTCACCTGCTAGGGTACTTCCATGTGGATAGGAACTGCTGGTCCCAGCATGCAATGTTCTGCCAGGAACGTCATGTGTCAGTGGGGATGACAGGACTGTAAGGCAGCAAAACTCCTCGTGTCCCGCACTGCCTGCCACAGCCAAAGACCTCCTTGCGCCCCCCATTACCGCACAACCATAACATCCAGGTACGTTAATCCACGGGGACCCGTGCGGCAGTGCGCCGAGTCCAGAGCAGAGTTCAGTGACTCTACCACCGCGTCTCTTCCTCCTGTGTGCAGTGGTGGGCTTGATGCTGTCCGAAGCCTCGGAAAAATATATATATATATATATATATATTCACTGAAAAAAAACATAGGTTTCACACACGTTATAGTTAGGAATTAGCATTTAAAAAACCTTAGAAGTTCACTGAAAAAACCATAGGTTTCACACATGTTATAGTTAGCTGGACATTTCACTCATACAAAACCTTTGAAATTCCCCCATTATAGTTAGTTTAGCTAACTATAACTCACGCACCCGCAATGCACTGCTGATGACGTCACATATTACATCACTCATGACATGGTCAGTGACATCACTCATGACATCACTGATGACATCTCAAATGACATCACTGATGACATCACTGATGACATCATCCTTGTGAAAGAGTGGCCGACCTCCTCTCAGCGTAATATAACCCTTGATTCACACCTTCAAAAATAGAAAGTAACACTTTCAAAAAATAGAGATACCAATACCAGCTAAAACAACCTATTCAGTAATTCCACCATCTACATACACATAAAAGGTAAATTTGCAGGCGCATAGAACAGTGCATGCATAGTCTATAGGATATTCAAGCAGTCCACGCCCTAAGGCCCACTTTGCACCAAGTATACTTAGGTACTGACTGAATGATTAAAATTCCACAAGCAGAGTGTGTGGCTGAATGCATAGCAGCATTACTTTTACAACAGTGTATAGATAAGCACATGCTGCTGTATGGTTCACTACAATACTGAAACAGTAGTATGATAGTGTTTGCTGGAAGTGTAAGGATACACACTGGGGAATTGAAGGTATAAAAGACAAGATTGCTGGTGCATAAAACACTGCATGCACAATCTATAGGGATTTGAAGCAGTCTATGGCCTAAGGCCTGTTTTAATCCATAAGTATCTAGATAGTGAGTGGATGATTACAGTTCTGCAAAGAAAGTGCCTCACTAAATTTATTACAGCTTCAGTTTTACCACAGTAAAATGGAAAAGAACATACTGCTGACTGGCTCACTACAATACTGAAACAGCAGTGTCAGCGTGTTTGGTGGAAGTCTAAGAATACAGACTGGGGAATTGAAGGTATAAAAGACAAGTTTGCAGGTACATAAAAGACAGCATGCATTGTCTATAGGGGTTTAAAGCAGTCAATGGTGTAAGGCCTACTTTGCTCCATAAATACTTAATTACTGACTAGATGATTACAGTTCTGCAAACAAAGTGCCTAACTAAATTTATAACAGCTTCAGTTTTACCACAGTACATAGATAAGCACATACTGCTGAATGACTCACTACAATATTGAAACTGCACTGTCAGAGTGTTTAGTGGAAGTGCAAGGAAACAGACTGGGGAATTGAAGCTATAAAAAACAAGTTTGCAGGTGCATAGAAGACTGCATGTATAGTCCATAGGGATTTTAAGCAATCCATGCCCTCAGACCCACTTTGCATATTTTAAAACAATACAAAAATGTAAAGAATGTATAACTGAATCTATAAGTGCTTCACTTTCAGTACAATAAATACATTAGTAGATAGTGCTCAAACCTTTATTATTTTAAACAATAATTTTATACTTCTAACATCTCCTAATTTAACAGAGCTTCTAAAACAAGTTCATCAGGTATTTCGTGCACATCAATTCCCTCGTTAGCAGTTTCGGAATTAATTTGTTCTAAAATTTCAACATAATTTAATGCTTCCAGAAAATCTGCATCAAAGCTTTCGTCTTCGAAATCATAGCTCATGTCTGCAGCACTAATTTCCCCTTCTTCACTCTCTTTTTTTTTTTTTTTTTTTTTTTTATTATTTTTTTGGCAGAGGTAGAAGCATACAAGGACAAAACAAAACATAGAATATAAAATAAGTCTTTACAAATACACTCATTATTAAATTTAAATCCAATTGTCAATAGGGGACCATAACTTCCGGCCAAAAGTCTTCTTTTTAAGTCCCTTCAATTTGTAGACTGCTTTATCCATTCTATAAACATTTAACAGCTTTCCCAACCATTGTTCAAATGTTGGTGGATCTATATCCAGCCATCTGGAGGTGATACAGGAACGGTATATAGACATTCCAATAAACAAAAAGTATTCTTGATCAAGAGATAGATTCTGAGAAGGAAAATAGACACCAAAAATAATAACAGAAGGATGGAGCGTGATCTGAACATGTAGCAAATTAGTCAGAAACTTTTCAATCTTATCTATATATACCACCAATTTAGAGCAGCTGTAGAACATGTGACTTGAGTCTGCTGCTAGAGTTCCGCAGCGACTACAGTTAATACCTCTTATAGCTTTCCATTTGGCCAACTTAGCAGGTGTATAATAAAGATCTAGAGTGGACATATAATGTTGGCTTTTAAGAGAGCTATTGATTAGTATCTTATTACTCATCTCAAAAGCTCTTACCAAGTCTATCCCTTCTATACTTAAATTTCTCTGCCATTTCTGGGTTTGATGGTCGAGATCATCCTGCAACCTATTAGTCATTAGCTGATAAATTGTGCCAATACGATTATTCTTCCTACAGCTCTCTAGGATATCAATAGTCTCCATAGTATCAGTATATAACAGATTTTTTTTTTCTAGAAAACTACGGATCTGTAAGTATTTAAAAAATTCGTTCCTGGGAAGGCCAAATGTCTTTTGGAGTTCAGAAAAGGACATGAAAATCCCATTTTGATACAATTGCCCAATTAGGTGAATCTGTCTCATATGCCATCGATAAATAGCAATATCTTGAAAAATTTCAGATAGTGACTTATTGCCAGAAATAGGTGTATAAAAGTTCAGTTTTGAAGTTATACGTAAAGTTTTGTTCATTTGCCTCCAAACTAAAAAAGCAGCAAGAACCACCTTAAATTTTGTTTTTTTATAGTAACTGGGTTCAATGAGTTTCAGTAAGCACTGCCGAGCATGAGCGCCTAAAAGCATTTCAAAAATAGAAGGTGCCATAGACGGTTCAGTAACATAATCATGAAATAGTAGAACCCTAATTGTTTTAAGAGTAATAGCCCAATAGTACATTCTAAAATTCGGAAATCCCAGCCCAGCACATTCTTGCGGAAGAGTACACCATTTTAAAGATCTTCTAGAGCGACGGTACCCCCACAGAAACCTAGACAGCATCCTGTCTATTTTATTGAAAAGGGACATTGAGAAAAATAAAGGAATAGTGCGAAAAAAATACAGAAATTTTGGAAAGATCATCATCTTGATGACATTGGTTCGTCCGTATAAAGATAAGTGTAAGTTATTTAGTCTTTCTAACGTTCTATTAGTGGATATAAGTAAAGGGTCTATATTTAATGCGACAATGTCATCAACCTTAGGAGATAAAATTACACCAAGGTATGTGCCAGTAGTATTTAGTGGGATATCTGTAGGTTTACCCGTTTCAGAATGTATAATCTGAGTCTTTGTGATATTAAGCTTATATCCGGAAACTTTCCCAAACTCTCTAGCAACATCAATGATTTTAGGTAGCGCAGAGGAAACATCAGAAGTTACAATAGCCACGTCGTCTGCGTACGCTAGGACTTTATGGTCAACTTCAAAGAGTCGGACTGATGGGATATCAGGTTCCGAAATTAGTCTATTCAAGTAGGGTTCTAGATATAGAGCAAATAGAAGCGGGGAGCATGGGCAGCCTTGTCTAGTCCCCCTGGTAATTGAAAAAGGTCTCGAGTTGTCAGTACCTAATCTTATTACACCCTTAGGATTAGAATAAAGTGATCGTACCGCTTGAATGAATTGTGATGGGAACCCTTTCCATTCTAACACAGTCCAAAGGAATCCCCAGTCTACTCTATCAAACGCTTTTTCAGCGTCGAGTAAGATCACCCCAACTGGGGATTCCTTTGCTTGAGCCCAGTCCAGTAATGTAATAACGCGTTTGACATGATCTGTAGTATCTCTGTGTCTAATGAAACCATGTTGAATGTGAGAAACTAAGCCAGACATTACATGATTTAATCTATTTGCAAGAATTTTGGAATAAATCTTACTGTCTGCGGTGATAAGAGAGATGGGGCGATAAGAGCCTAATTCTTTTGAGTCCTTGTTCTTTTTTAAGAAAACAACTATGGTAGCAGTAGACCAGGAATCAGGGGATTTACCTTGAAATGCCAAATTAAAAATCTTTAACAACTCTGGTTTCAACATGTGTCTGAATGTCCGATAGAATTCAAGGGGTATCTGGTCGGGTCCCATAGCTTTACCTGCCGCAAGACTCAAAATGGCGTTTTCAATCTCATCCCAACTTATTGGGCGTATGAATGAATCAGTCTCCTCGGGACACAATGATAGTTGGTTAGCACTTTAAAGATAGTTTACGGGATTAAGAGTCTTATCGACTTCGTTATTAAGGTCGTTATACAATGTCTTATAGAAATCGTAGAATGACTCTAAAATTCCTTCCCTATGTTCATGGTAAACACCGTTCATGTCTTTAACACCTTGTATTTCGTTTATGGAAGATTTTTGACGAAGGCGTTGTGCTAGAATTTTGCCAGTGCGCTCACTATATTCATAGCGTTCAGTTTTATATCGCTTAAATTTTGATGCTACTTCATCGGCAATATGAATCCGCAAGCCAGAACGTTCAATAACTAGACGTAGTTGAGCATCTTCTATGCCTATGTTATTTTTACATGCAGTTGATAGGTCCATCTCGGCTATCCTGATCTTATTTAACCTCTCCTTGAAATCTGTTTGGATTTTTTTCCTCTTATAGTTTGCGAAACTAATTGTCTCTCCACGTACAATTGATTTAAAAGAATCCCACACAACTTGTGGGGAGGCCGTGTCATTGTTTATTAGAAAATAATCATTAATAATAGTAACCATAAATTGAAGATAATCTTCATCTATTAACAAATTTCTCTGGAATGACCAGGATCTAATTGGATTTTGACATTCTGTGGGAAACTGGATCTCAACAATTATAGGATTGTGGTCTGATATGACTTGAGGTAGTATTTCGATACAGATTGTCTCCAAAAACAGAGAAGATACAAAAAAATAATCTAGTCGGGCAAATTTCCGATGGGGAATAGAATAGAAGGTATATCCTGGATCTTTATAATGCAATTTGTGCCAGACATCAGTTAGCCCATTATTTAAAACCAAATCTCTGAGTGCTCTATAAGTTCTGATCTTACGACCCATATATCTCCTTCCTGATTTGATATTCCAATCAGCTGGCAAGTGAATATTTAGGTCCCCACATACTATAATTGGTTGTGTCCAAGTAGCTAATTCTATATTTATGGTATTGAGAACTTCAGCATCATCTAGATTGGGGCCGTACATACAACATATAGTGAATTTACAACTCCCGATTATTAGTTCAGCAAGCCCCCATCTGCCCCATTTATCAGCTGAGGTTTTCAGACACTTCCCGACTCCCTTTCGCATACAGATTGCGATGCCTCTTTTTATACCCATTTGCTTAGATGTAAGCAGAACATCCAATCCCAGATTATCCAAAAGAGAGCGCTTATCCCATGCGATATGAGTTTCCTGAATGCATAATAAATCAATAGATAGAGTCTGGAGCATTGAACGAAACATCCCAATCTTTTTTAAGTCATTAAGACCATTGATATTAATTGTACATATTTTCACCTTTTTATCCATGTTGAAATGATAATTAAAAAAAAATGTTAGCAAGCATCAACAATATGTGCTCTTCAATACTATAACTTGAGTGCCTTGTATACATCCTTGCATTGAATACCTCTTCCTTACACCCCCACCACCAGCCCTTGCCCTTGCCCACCCCCACCCTTTGACCCAGAACCCCTCCCCCCACCCTCCCCACTATAGGAGGCATAAGAACTATCAGTTCCTAAAACGTATGGGTGCCGCGTCCCTGGCCCATAGCGTCCTGACGAAGAAAAAGGAGAAGAGAAAGAATGAGAAGAGAAAAAAAAAAAGGGGAGAAGGAAAAAGAAATAGATGCTATAGAGAAGAACATAGTAATCCTACTTAATGAGAAAATAAGTTGATAACAACAACATGAATTACTAAACTTATAGTCCTTATAGTCCTACAATCTTACGGTCTACATTAATAGAAAAAGAGAAAAATTGTTCCTCCTAGTTATTATTCAAATGGAATCCAAATATTCCTTGGCTTTAGTTTCAGAAATAAAGTATTTTACTGTGCCCTTGAATATAGTCTTTAGCTTTGCGGGACCTTGGAGAAAGACTGCAACCTCTTTCTTTTGAAAATCAGGGATCAGTTGTCTCAATCGCCACCGTTGAGCCACAGTAGCTTGGCAATAGTCTGGTCGTACAAAAAACTGACAACCCAGTCCGTCCGCTTTCTTATCTGGTCTCGCACTTACATAGATAGCTTCACGGGCGAGAAAGTTATTAAATGAGACCAGAATGGCCCTGGGATAATTTTCTTGGCCTTGTCGTGGATTCCTCACAGTGAAGGGAAACCTGTGTGCACGCTGTATTTCTCGTGCCCAATCCCAATCAGTCATCTCAGGAAAAGCGTCATTTAGTAAATTAATAATAAACCTCCTCGGATCAGACCCTTCTTTATTTTCAGGAATTCCCAAAAAACGTAGATTGCTTCTACGGGCCTGATTCTCCAAATTAGCTATCTTATCGGATAGATCTTCTTTTAGGGCTTTGAAATCACCCACTTCCTGTCTTTGTGCCATACTTTCTTCTTCTAGAACAGATATTCTAGCCTCTGCCTCAGCAACTCTGTCGGTGGTCTCAGAGCACATCTTAATTGCACGACGAACTGCATTTTTAACCTTAGCGCAGGTCATCTGTGTACGTTGGTTTTCAGCTTTGCTTTCCGCCCTGTGGCTCACCATAGTGTCGAAGATCGTTTTCAAAGTAATCTCTTCGTTATTTTCATTATTTTCTTGTGGCGGGGCAGAGTCTAAAACAGAATTGTGATTAGATCCAAGAGTATCAGTGGTAGTAATAGATACTAGATTGGGAGATAGAGTGTTTTCCCCTCTAGGTGAGTTAGGGGCAGCTTCTTTACTCGTCACACGTAATGATCTCTTCTTCCATAACTTTTTCTTAATGATAGTAGCCGCGTTAGTATTATCAGGACTCATACTAACTTCACCATCTGAAGATAAACTTTCACAGCTAAACTCTGCCCAATCTTTATTTAAACCAGTTGCTTCATCAGATGAGAGTTCAGACAGAGAGTAGAATTTTTCAGGGAACTCCAGATTGTTTTGCTGTGCAATAGTTTCCTTTTCAGTCTGTTGGTCAATTACTGACGATACTGATAGCGAGGGAAGAGAGCATGCTCGACTAATTACAGCTCCGCCAGAGTCTACACCTCCCATAATACCCTTCCTCAAAGGATTAGTCAACATAGGGGTTGTAGAATTATTATGGGTATCAGCTGTCGTGGAACGTTGATTAGGCGGTTGTAAAATAGTCGTATCTGCATTTTGATTATTGCTATCGATTATTTTCTTTTGGCAGCATGTTCCCCAAACAAGTCGGGCAATGTTTGTGATACCGTATTCTTTGCGCTCGAGGCTTCACTAGGTTTCAAAGCACCCTTGTTAATGTTCTTACCCTGTTTTGTAGCGGTTTTACCAGGGGTTGGTGGTGCAGCTTCTGCCATCTCGAACTCCTCGTTGCCCGGCTCCTCTCTTCTCTGATCTCTTCCTGCGCCGTCTCTCTTGTTGCTGAGGGTACTGACAGAGGATGGTAGCGGTATCTTCTTTTTCTTCCGTGAGCCGCCTCTGCCAGGAAAAACGCTACTCTGCGACCAGAGCAGACAGAGTGTAGCTCGCCACAGCGGGGACCGCCGATTCAGCTCGAGGAAATTCAGCAACATTCGTGAACTCCGTCGCAAGGATAGTTTGTATCCAGTGTTTACCGCGGTGAAGTACCGTCGCGTTAGCTCTGCTCCGCTCTGAAAGTGCTTAGTTTGTACAACGTTCGCTCTGGTGTCCAACCCGGAAATGGTCAACGCCTCCAGGCGGCTCCGTCCAACACCGTCCCGAGCAGGGTAGACACAAACGGGAGAACAGCCACAGGCAACCGTACGGCGTTATTCGATCAGGTAGGACCTATTGAGCAGAGATGTACTCATGCACCAGAGATTTCACGCAGATTATCACGGCGATTTATCATGAAAAAACTGAGTTTTCCTTTCTCCTTCACTCCCGGACGCCTGGAACCAGGGAGCTGGCTGTTTACACAGCCTTCCTCACGGCAGCCATCTTGCCCTCCCCTTCTTCACTCTCATTGCCTGTGACAGATACGATTAGTTCTTCAATTACAGTCACGGCAATTTCCAAAATCTCCTCAGTATGGGTCTGTTCTCTTTCCATAATTTTTCTATTATGTTGTAGCTCCTTGTATAAAAATATAAACAGTTCATTTTATCAGTTTTCTTAATATAGAATACAAAACTAGCGTATTTTGGCCTAAAAAAAATATTATATAAATACCATTGTCTAATAACATCCCATTAGTAGAGTTTTACTCCTTTATAAAGTTATATAAATATAATTACTTATAAGGATATCCTGTTCTTTAGTTTTCTTACATTTTTAAACCAGTCACTTCTTATGACTATAGGAAAAGACGGAGGCTGTAGAAAATATTCTAGTCTAGGGGAAAAACGGATAGACCAGTTAAAAACCCTACCGAAGCAAAAGACTAGGGTAACCGCCGCTGTGACAAATCAAACCGATTGTAAGTCCGAGATTCAAAACCTGACATCTCTAGTGGAGAGATTAGATATGTATATAAGGCTGAGGTTGGATCAGATGACATCTAGAATGGGGGACGCCCTAGCGCACAGACGCACTTTGAAATCTACAGCGGCACTTTGAAAGCTACAGCGGCATTTTCTAAGGACTCAGCCTACCTCTCGCCGCACCCGCTCCGCGGGTGCCGCATCGTTTGTTTGGACACCGGGGCACAGCCAGGGGACTGCAGCAGGTTTACCGGGTGAGTGCGGTCAGCGGGGCTGCGAGCGTGCAGGGGACTCCATTGCCCAGGAGTCCCTGCTAGACCATCTCCCAACTTCCGGTCCGCTCTCCCCGCTGCCGCCCCCCGCCTCCCTGCTGTACTTAAGACCCTTCCACTCCTCCACCTGTGGGACGCCCTAGCGCACAGACGCACTTTGAAATCTACAGCGGCACTTTGAAAGCTACAGCGGCATTTTCTAAGGACTCAGCCTACCTCTCGCCGCACCCGCTCCGCGGGTGCCGCATCGTTTGTTTGGACACCGGGGCACAGCCAGGGGACTGCAGCAGGTTTACCGGGTGAGTGCGGTCAGCGGGGCTGCGAGCGTGCAGGGGACTCCATTGCCCAGGAGTCCCTGCTAGACCATCTCCCAACTTCCGGTCCGCTCTCCCCGCTGCCGCCCCCCGCCTCCCTGCTGTACTTAAGACCCTTCCACTCCTCCACCTGTGGGACGCCCTAGCGCACAGACGCACTTTGAAATCTACAGCGGCACTTTGAAAGCTACAGCGGCATTTTCTAAGGACTCAGCCTACCTCTCGCCGCACCCGCTCCGCGGGTGCCGCATCGTTTGTTTGGACACCGGGGCACAGCCAGGGGACTGCAGCAGGTTTACCGGGTGAGTGCGGTCAGCGGGGCTGCGAGCGTGCAGGGGACTCCATTGCCCAGGAGTCCCTGCTAGACCATCTCCCAACTTCCGGTCCGCTCTCCCCGCTGCCCCGCCCCCCTATTTCACTCGGCCACTTATTTATTGCCCCAACACTCCCGCAGCGCGGGACGCAGCCCGGGCGAAGACAGGGCAAAGACTGGGCCGTTTGAGGCCGTTCGAGGTCTAAGAGGGCTGGGCTGGGCCACCCTCCTTTGGTCTTAGTTTTATTTTTTTTATAGTGTGGCACATATTACAGTCTTATTGTTGTGTGTATATTTATTTATTGATCTGTACTCTGTAATATGTGTTCACGGGGTAGCCGGAGTAAAACCCTTATGGCTGCTAGTAACTCTAATAGGTCCATAGATGATTTCCTAGTCAAAACCAATTTGGCTATTGATGAGGAAATCAGCAAAATGCAGCATAAGGTCTCCCTAGAACTTGATGCTGCACGCAGGCTGTCGGCGCACATTGCCAACTCCAAAAAATCTTCCCTGGGGAATATTGCATCTGCCCGTACCCCCGATCGTTCTGCCAACCCACGATCCCTGCTAACATCGGTTGTAGTACACCCCGCTCCCCCCATTATCCCTTTACACTCCCCTCCAACTTCCCAACCTAACTCAGTACAACAAAATATTGGCTCCGTCCCTCTGTTTAGTATTGCTGGCCCCTTTCCACTTCCCAAAGCAAGACAGGCAGCCAGCCATTGTAGTGCTAAAAAAGCGGCAGCATACAAAAAGAAATGCCTTGCGAGAACCTTACATGCTAGGAAAAAAGCTAGAATAGCAAGGCTAAAGTTTTTTAACAGTAGGCGGGCCATGGGGTCTCCTGCGGTGAAAGATGTTAACCCCAAACCAATACAAAGTGTCTGTAATGGGGAAGCTACTTCGGAAATAGCTAGTTTGGTGGAAGATGATATTCTTATCATCTCTCCTAGCCAGAATAACATGAACACTCCGGAGGGTCGGGCTAGCGGTCCCGAGCAGGTCAAGGAGGGTGATAGCGAATTCCTCCAACTAGTCTGGGGAACGCTAAAGCAGTTACTTTCCCCCCTAGAACTAAGGCTTTCCCGTATAGAGAATAATCTCCTTGAGATGGATAAGACTATAGTTACTTTGGCCAGTTTGAGCCTTAAGGAAATGGATGCTAGGCATTTATGTACGACCGCACCCACACCACAGCCCTTAGAAACAGAACCTGTTCATCCACCCCCACAACCAGCCCTAACCATCCCTGAGACCCTACCTATTTCCAAACCTATCCCAAAACCCCGTACTACCACTGTAAAAACTACTGTACCTACCCCTAGTCCAGCGGTACCAAAACTCTTCCATCCGCATAAAGCAGCATATAGGCTGAACACTGACACTAGGGCACCAACCAACCACACCCCTAGGCTGCCCTTGACGCGCAATCCAACACGTCAGGTTAGTCGCCATAACTTTCGCGGAGGGTTTATCGACCTTCCGCCTGAAGCAGGGTCGTATGTTATTATACTAGCCGGTGTTCCAGAGTTGGGTCAAGAATCCCAGGAGAATGACCTTTCTTTAAAAAATAAAGTCATTCACTGGCTGAATTCCAACAAACAGCTCCCCGATCACCTAAGAAGTAGTGTACTCATGGTCCGGAGAGTTCCTTGGATTGGCCGCACCCATAAGTCGATAGCTGGTGACTGTGTGGTGGTTTCATTTTCTGATCCCCACACAGCCCAGTATCTTTGTGCATGGCCATCTCTTGAGGCCAATTCCACAATAGTAGTGAGGCCTCTTACTTTCTTCTATCCTCCAAGGCAACAACTAGTGAGTGAGGGGTCATGGACCACTGTTAGGAATGTTAGTCGCCCGACCCATAGTCTTGTTGGACAAAATCAACCTAATTGGTGGCAAGGGTTTCCAACCTCCAATAGGTTTGGATGTTTGGAGGAGGTGGATTGACTTGAGAGGTCTGGACACTCACCACCACCTAGGTTTACTCTCCACCAACGGAGGCCTCCATCTCCAAACCTATCCCATGTCGGGTCACTGTTATCTAATAACCCGGGCGTAATTTTAGACCCGGTATTCACTCCTGCTCTGGCCAACAATGAAGTTAAGGGTGTGTCACTGCTACCATGTGCACTGACTACGGATTGCCCATTAAGAATGATTTCCTGGAATATCGCAGGACTACGGGGACGCCTGGAGAATGACGACTGGGTCAACTTTATTGACTTATATGATATTGTCATCCTCCAGGAAACCTGGTCAACTATCCCATTGTATAGGTTGGGTTACCTGAACTTCTCAAAACCAGCAATTAAGAGCCCCAAGGGTAGGGCCTCTGGTGGCCTTACTATTTGGATAAAAAATAACCTGGGCTTTCATGGTAGGGAAACACTGGTGGCGTGTGTGGACCTTTTATGTATTAGACTGACCAAACCTAACACCACTGATATCCTTTTAGTTGATGTCTATGCTCGTGGTCATCAGGGTGGGAAAAAACAAGCTGTCCTGGACGATCTGGATCTTCTATTTAAGAATCTCGGGACTGACCAGATCGTAATAGTAGCAGGAGACTTGAACACCCCCATTGAGCCCATCTCCACTTTGGCAGAGGATGTGGGCTCTGAGGAGGACATTGTTTGGGCAATTCCCCCACTTACTATTGTAAAGGGTGTCAGGGGCACCGAGGCAGCCTTACATTGGCTGGGCTTTTGCTTAGAATGGGGCCTAAGGGCCGCCAATGGGCGTACACGATCTGATTGCCTTGGGTCCAACACCTTCGACAACGGTTTGTGTTCAAGCCGTATCGATTATATACTGATTAACATACAGTATTGGTCCATTGTACAAGACATGGTGATAGAGTCTCGCCCAGAGAGCGACCATAATCCCCTTTCACTTGAGATTTTGGTCCAAGGAACGGGGGCACCTGTTAGGAGCACTAATAGTCTAACATCTGATGTTATTTTGTGCGACAACAGGCGCCGCGTGAAATGGCCTAGGGTGTTGGAGGATCCTATACTTATTTCAAAGATTGAGGAAGAGGTACGGGGCGTGTGGAGTAGAATGCTTCTGTTATCTCCTGCTGGTAACTCAGACTCCATAATTACCAATCTTCATGAGGAGTGTTTTTCGACCCTCAAAAACCTTCTCACGAAACCATCTAGGTCTGCTAATACCAGATTATACAAAAAATGGTATAATAAGAAATGTAGAGCTGCCCACAGTAACTTACTAGCTGCCGTAAAGGCCAGGAACCTTGATGCCATAAGGATAGCAAGGCAATGTTACAAGCGCACCATCCAGGCTGCTAAGCGAGAGTGGGATGACTCCTATTGGCTTGACCTCCTTGGTGCATGTGATTCCCCTAACCTAACTGATTTCTGGCTGTTTATAAGGAGGGGAAAGGATCCTGCCGCCCAGATTCCGGTAAACCATGTTTCCGCTCAATCGTGGGTGGATTTTTATACCGCACAATTTAATGACCCAAATGTTGCGGAGGTATGGCCGATAAAACCCGCTCTACCGCCCCAACTGTCACTGGCAGGAGACAGACTCTTGTTTTCGGAATCTGACACCGCACTTGCTCTCGAGTCAGTTCAGTCGGGTAAAGCTCCTGGTATTGATGCTATTCCCGCTGACCTTTTTAAACTCAAACCTGACTTATGGATCCCTTATATCACCCTACTGGCAAACAACATAGCCTCAGGGGCCGAGATTCCTTTTTCATGGAAGGGGGCAGAAATTCTGCCAGTATATAAGAAGGGCGACCGCTCCCTTCCCAACAACTATCGGCCCATTAGTTTGATCGACTCAGTTCAGAAAATCGTGTCGAGAATGATCTTGGCAAGAATTCTGGACTGGATCGATTCAAATAATATACTTTCCCCTATGCAGGCGGGTTTTAGGTTTGGGACTAGTACTGTTGACCAAGTTTTTCGGTTTACACTACTTTTTTGGAAGGTGGTCCTGTTGGGCGGAGGTATGTTATTTGCTGCATTCGTCGATCTCAAGTCGGCTTTCGACTTAGTGCCAAGGAAAAAGCTGTGGGAGGCCCTTAGTCGCATGGGCTTTCCGCCTGAGCTTCTGATTTTAGTCCAGCGACTCCATGAGGACAACTATGCCCAGGTTAGGTGGGGTAGTCAGGGGCAGGTGACCAAACGATTCCCAGTACAACGAGGGGTGCGTCAAGGCTGTGTCCTAGCCCCCACGTTGTTTCTTTTATTTATCAATCAGGTCACGCAATATTTTCTTAACACCCAGTCGGATGCTCCCAAGTTGGGTGGCCGAAAGTACCCCATGCTAATCTTCGCAGATGACACCCTTCTGCTTTCTAAAACTAGAGCCGGGCTTCAGGTAGCCCTGAACAGATTTTCCGAGTTCTGCACTACGAACGACTTGCAAATAAACGCGGACAAAACCAAATTTATGTTTTTTTGCAAGAAAAATCCCCCTAAGTGCACAGTTTCCTTAAACGGAGTCCCCATTGAGCAGGTTAGGACCATGACATATCTTGGAGTGACCCTAGATCACCGTCTCACCTGGAACCCCCAAGTGGAAACGTCCAAACTTAAATTTAATAGGTTGGCTGGCTGTTTGATTCATGAACAGAGGAACTCGTTAACTAGGTGTGTTACCCCTGCTTTAAAAATTTATGATGCGAAAGTTATCTCTGCTACCCTTTACGGAGCCGAAGTCTGGGGTCATAAGAATCTCTCCAGTTTGGTAACTGCCCAGAACAGGTTTTTACGGAATCTGGTTAGTCTCCCCCAGTCTACCCCTACTAAACCCCTACTGTTGGACCTTGGCTGCAGACCAATCGACGAGATGGCCCAGTACCGTCTGGTGGCCTTCTGGCGCCGTCTCTGGTCCACTCCCGAGCTTGGTCTGTTTACCCAAGAGTTGGAGGAAGTAAAACTCATGTGGGGGGCACACAAATTACAATGGTTTGGGGTAGTGAAAAACATATTGAACCTGATGGGTCTTCCGGAGCTTTGGTCTAACCCAGGGGGGTCCAGATTTCCATCTAAACTTGAGTTTAAGGCGCTCTTTTGGGCCTGGAGAAAATCCATTCTTGTAAACCAATCATTGGACGCTAATTTAACTGGCTCTTTTCTAGTGTACAAGGCTGTCCCCTCATTAGAACAGTATTGGGACCTAATCACAAGTGTATTGGATCGAAAACTATACCATCAGTTTCGAATTGGCACTTTGCCCATTAACTCTTTCATAGTAAAATGGGACAAGTCCATAGGAAACAAATGCCCCTGGTGCCCTGACCAGGAAGAAAGTGTTGGCCACTTCTTCTTTGGTTGTCCTGCCTATGGAGCACCAAGAAGTAAGTGGTTAAGACCGATCTGCTTGACCCTTAATAGTGGTGGCTATCAAGATGCACTCCTGAAACTCCGTATTATTAGATCTGAAACCGTAGTGGTATGTGTTGCCAAATTTTTGAGATGGGCTTGGCTGATCCGATCCAAAAAATTGGGTATCCCCGTATGTTGAATGCCCTCATTCAGTTACATATAGTATCCTGTATGTTTTTTAGTGGTATCTATCTATGCGCATGTTATCTGCGTCCCATCTGTCTTATTATACACAGTCGTGAAGTATTTTTATTGTTCCTAGGAATAAAATGTGTATATTATTATCTTATTGTGAAATGCTTTTTAATATGTATGTATGATTGTACACTGTCTTTTATGAATCTTTTATTCGAAATAAAGACTTATCGAATCGACATCTAGAATGGATAATATAGAAAGTTTGCTGAAAACTAAACACAAAGTAACGGGTCAACTCCTAAATAATACCGAGTGCCCTGCCAATCCCCCAAATACACACACAGAAGTTATAGATTATCCTCCCAGGGCTAGAACAATTAAGAGTTTTGCCACTCCAGAAGATGTCATTTCACAGACCAATTTAGCACATAAAAAGCCAATAGAAAAAAGGACTCATTCTTTACAGGAAACACAGAATAGTATGATTAATAAAAATTTAACAACTTCATATACAAATTCACGACAAGTACATCCCTCAAATACTGTCCTTGAGCCCAAATAAGTATATTCTCTAAAGGCAGTAAAGGATGATATACTGCCCCCGGATACCCACCTTGACCTTCCCCCAGAAGCTACCCCCTATATTATTGTTCTGGGCAACGTGCCTAATAACCAAGCACCCACTGCAGAAACATGGACATCACTTAAAAATAAATCATTACACTGGCTGAGTAGTAGGGTTGGCTTACATAGACATTTTTTTCAAAATCTTAAGATGGTCAGACGTGTACGGTGGATGGGGTCGCGAGAAAAGGACTTGTCATGAGATTGTATAGTCCTGACATTTAGCTCACCACTGCTGGTCAAAGACATACTGAGAATGGGGGCCAATCATATTGTAGACACCATAGGGATAAACATATTACCACTAGGATTTTTGTATCCCCCTAGAAGAAATAGTCACCCTCAAAATAATTGGAGCAATCCACGCACGGACAAATGGATTCTCCCGCCCATATCTACTTATAATAGATTTAGTACGCTCTCAGGACTTGATGATAATGAATGAATGGAGCAGGAATCAGAAAATACAATAAAGGGCGATTTATTGGAGGAGCTGAATGGAGTGGCCCTTAGTCAGCCCCAAGTACTCCTTCCGGAGAACCCTCATGTATCCGTCCTCTCTGGGCATTCTTCATCTAGCTCAGACCCCTTATTAACAGTAAACTTTGAGGTCCCCTCCTAAAAGAAAATTTGTTAGGGAGTGGCCATTTAATACATTCACCTAATTCTCAGTTAACTCTACGGCCTATCACAGCCAGGCATGAATTGAAATCCCAAAAACGTAACATAGTTTTCTGGAATATAGCGACTCAACTCTCAAAGAGTACAAATGATAAGTGGCTGGAAGTGGTGAGGGCACATAACATTGTTTGTCTTCAAGAGACTTGGCTCAATACCCCAATCCATCTAGAGGGTTTTAAGACTTGCTTCTCTCAGGCTATTCCATCACTTTCGGGGAGAAGGAAGGGGGGCTTAACGATATATGTGTCAAACACACTGGCTCTAAAAGAATTAGTCTCTTTGAGCTTGGAAAGTAATTATCAGATTTTAATGTTAGAAATTAATAAATCAACTTGTTATTTCTTAGAAAATTTTTATAATAACTTGAACTCAAGGGATTTATTTGAGCTTTTAAACAAGGTTTCCTTTTTACTGCAGGAACTTCGTACAAAGTATATAAATAATTTATTTGAATTGATTTGGGGCAGTGATTTTAACCTATTTCTCTGTAAAAAGAACTGCACAAAAAGCTGTGGTGTTCAAGACGAGGTATGAACAAATTTAACGCACTTTCTCCATAATAAATACGGTAACGGGATGAACGAGATCATATTCGGCATGGATTTGGGGTTCGCAAATGAGTTGGTAACCCCTCCAGTACATTTTTCTCCTACTTTCCACGGGAGGGGTCTAAAAAGTATAAATGATTACATACTTGTTTCATATAGTTTAGCACCTACAATTGTGAAGTTTGACACAGTCAATAATGTATTAAGCGATCATTCCCCCATTAGTTTAATTATAAGTATTCCGAATAAAACGGAGGAGCTTACCTACATAAGTCTATTGGACCAAGAAAGTCTGAAATTAGACAGACTTAATGGTTTTGCATGAAAGTGGGGTAAAGTAGACCAAGAATTAACTATGACTATAATAGTCAAACGTGCACATCTTTTAATTGAAACTTGTTTAGATCCCAAATCCACTCCTGAAGTAATCCTGTCCAGTTATAAGGATATTACCAAAATTATAGAAGAAGAGCTATACCGTAAATACCCAAAGAAGAAAAACTCCAAAACGGGATCGTTTAACCATGAGTGCACCAAAACCTGCTCTGCATTAAAAGTCGCATTAAGCAAACGTAATGGGGAAAGAAAAGAGATTACTAACCTAAGAAAAGCTTATGCTACGGCCTTAAAAAAACGGAAAAAAGAGCTAAGGAATGATTTATGGTCCCAGCTACATAATAGCTGCATAATGAAAGAAAGCTCTACTTTCTGGAAAGTAGTGAAATCCCCTTTCCTACCACAATGAAATGATACACCAAATCTGGATGTCGCCATAGATGCCCAAACATGGGTCAATCACTTCTCAAAGATATTTTGTCAGAACCCGGATACGAATATAGAATATTCTGAGTGTATCAGGAGGGATAGACCTCCTCAAGAAGCTATTTACCCGTTACATTGAACTTTTACTCACACAGAGGTAAGAAACGCTATTAAAGCCTCAAAATCTGGAAAAGCACCAGGGCCCGATGGGGTCCCTGTAGACCTTTTTAAACATAACCTTGATCTCTGGTCCCCTATTTTAACAATAGTGCTAGAAGCGGCAAAGAATGTGGGACTAATCGACTTCTGGTCTACCTCAATTTTAGTCCCAATCTTTAAAAAAGGTGACCGCCAAAGCCCACTATGTTACAGACCAATTTCGCTTTTAGATTCTTTTGGTAAGATCGTGGGTCGCATTTTATTAAAGAGACTCAATGATTGGTCAGTCAGTCAGTCAGTCAATACCACTTTATTCGATTATTAAAAATCATAAAAGTATACTTTAAAATACATCCATGATTACAATTTTATAAAACTCCTATATACATTACAAAATTTTCTCAAGGAAATACAATTTCATTATAATTTAATAAATAAGCAATAAAATTCATGATTCTATCATTCCTGTGTTTCTTAGTTTCTTGATCCGAGCGGCGGATACAAAAACATTTGCAATATAAAATATGTTCCGTGGGTTATTCAGTAATTGTAGATACAGTAAGGCTGGTTTAACCTGTAAAAACCCTTTATCTTTTAACAGTGGGATTATGAGCTTCTTTCGAATGTCTATATAAAGTGTACAAAAAAATGTACAGTGCGCAGTATCCTGGATTGAATAACAATCACAGGTACAGAGAGCAGCGTCCTCTGGTTTACACCACCCTACATAATCCCCCAAAATCAGGTGAATCTGGTTAAAATGAAATATTGTTAATAACCAACGGTGGAATGGTTTTGAAACAATTTTTAAGTAGGGCTGGATAGTTAAGGTTGTTACTAATAAATAGTGTGCCCTAACCAGAGGTTTTTTTAGTTCCACTGCCTCTCGTTCCTGTTCTCTAAAATTCAGGAAGTTAGTTTTAACCCACTTTACATCTGCTTTTACTATTCCCTCAGGTACAAAGAAGATCTCAGGTCGTCCCAATATCGTAAACATTCCTTTGATATAGGACGACCACTGTATCTCATTAGCTCTCTCTAAGCTCACACAATCCTTTAAAATCTTATGATTAAGTGATAGCTCCGGATTCAGCCATGTTTTGATCCAACAGAGTAGGGGGGCCATACTCATTAGATCAGAAACATATCCCATCCCTAACTCCTGATGGATAACAAAAGTTGCAGTGGACTGGGGGAGGGATAGGAGTGAACGATAAAATGTGTTTACCGCCTTCTGAATATATTCCATTTGTTTATAGCCCCAAATTGCGGCACCATATGTTGCGATTGTCAGGCATTTTGCCTTATAGATAGAAAGAATAGCTTCACATGGTTTATCACCTAAACGCTGTCCAAAACTAAGTAAGGCTGAAGAAGAACATCTTACGGCATTTACTTTAGCTGAAGATTGTGCAGCCTAGGAACCTTTATCATCAAACAGGATCCCCAAATAAGTGAAGGCCTTCACCCTTGTGACCTCTGCCCCATTGCAGTAAAGAGATCCAATATTATTCTTGTGAAAGCTCAAAGACATGACATGCGACTTATCAATGTTCACCACCAGGTCCAGGGAGTTCATAAATTTCCCGAATGAGTTCAGTAGTTTTTGGAGTCCTAGCGGAGTGCGCGCCAGTAATACTGCATCATCTGCGTATAGGAATACCAGGATGGTAATATTTCCTATATGCGGGATGTCCGGAGTAGCTTTAACCAGGGTTTTGTCTATGGAGTTTATATATAGGGTACAAAGGAGAGGGGCCAGGATACACCCTTAACGAACCCCTCTACCCGATTTAAACCTTCTAGTACAGTTACCCTCCTGCGTCATCCTAATAGACGCGTACAAATCCCTGTGCAAATCAGCCAGGTAGTATACCAGGCAAGGATCAATACCCAGATCAAGCAGGATATTCCACAGCCTTGACCTGTTCACAAGGTCAAAGGCTGTGGATAAATCCATGAAGCCTAGATAGATTGACCCTTTAGATGCTACAGTGTATTTATTTACTAGCAGGTGTAAGTTAAGACACTGGTCCACGGTACTTCTACCTGATCTGAATCCATATTGCACAATCGTCAATATCTCTTTTTCAGTAACCCAATCTGAGATCTTAGCTAGGATTACTTTACCTAAGATTTTAACTGAAGAATCTATTAGTGATATAGGCCTATAGCACCTTGGGTCCCCTCTTTTTTCTCTTTTTTAAACACAGGAATAATAATAGAGCAAGACCAGGAGACAGGAAACCCCTGAACCGCTGTCGAGTTAAAAACATTGGTTAACATTTTTGCCCACGGTTTAGGATTACTTTTATATAGGTCAGCAGGGACTCCATCAGGGCCTGGGGCCTTATTACTGGCCGTATCATCTATTGCCATCTCCACATCCTCCTCCGTAAATACCAAAGGGGACAGGGGGGTACTCCTATGAGGGGCCAGAAAAGGTTCAGACACCTCATTACTCCCATAGATTTTTTCAAAATGAATCAGCCATTCGGATATTTACTTCTAATACACAGTTCTCATCACCCGAAAACAACGGGCTATGTACAATGGACCAGAACTTTGAACTATCACTTCAAACTTCGTTTGACATTAAAGCTTCCCAAGCCTCCGTTTTGATTTCATTTTTACGGGTCTGAACCACTGTCTTATATTCTTTTCTAAGGCTAATTATGTGAGCTTTATCCCCAGGTTTAATTTTTAGGGCCTTTAATAAGTCTTGATGAGCTCTAGAACATTTGGAGTCAAACCATCTTTTTCCCTCATTTGGCTTGGGCCTAAAAGTAGTTGTAAGCTCTATAGCCACCTGTGTACAAATTGCTTCAAAGGCTATAATTACTGAATCCACCGAAGTAAAGGGATTAGCACACTTTTCTATTTCATCGCCAAACTTTACACATACATTTTCAAAAAAATGTTTGGGGATTACTTTGGCCCATTTTAGCCTCCTTCCTTGCTCCTTAATTTTCACATCAGTGAGCCCTTCTCTAATGTCTGGTGCATCTAAAAAGGAGAAACCTTTGTTCAGTTCTAGTATAACCGGGTTATGATCAATAAAAATTGAACATAAAGCATTATAAAAAAGTACATGGCCTAAAAGTGCTGAAGAAATAAAAACATAATCTATTACTGTCTCTCTATCCCTTGCCTTGAACATAGCGACCCTCGCATTATTGTCAAAAAACCAGGCTCATAGAGGTCAGCATTTAGAAGAAGTTCTTCCAAAGCTTCCCCCCTGGCAGTGTGTTCAAAGTGCGAGAGAGATGAATAAGCAAGACCATGAATATCAGTAATACGACAGTTTGTTTTACACAGATGTATATTAAAATCCCCCATCAAAATGGTATAGACATAAGTGGTTTGCTGCACCTTATATACGTCTGAAAATTGCATCAAAGTGCAAAGGTGCTCATTATTATACTCTCTTTCCCTAGTGTTATAAAAATTGATTAACAAAATTTTAGGATTGTTTGGGGAAGTGAGTTCTGCTATTAAGCAGTTGGAAGAGGGTGACTATAACAGCTGAACTGAACCTTTAACTCTTACTGAGAAGAGGAACATAAGCCCTCCTCTATCTCTTCCTGCCACAGAGGTACGGGCTGGCATAAAATACAATTTGTACCCGTCAACCCAAAAGTTACACTCCCTATCCCAGGTCTCTTGCAAGGCAATGATCTCATATTCTTTTATAACTGTTAACCAGGTCTGGTCATCCCTTTTTGTACGTAACCCTGCAATGTTCCAACTTAGTAACCTAGCTGTCCCTATCCTCCCTTTGGAAACATTAAGGGTGTCCAAAACGACGTGTTGGGGCTTGATAATGGGGGACGCCAGTCAATCAACCTCCTCAAGCTGTGACAGGGAGGAGAACCTATTAGACAACGGTAATGACTCCTTTCTCTCAGTTGCCTGGGTATTAGATGCTTTAACTATTGCCCCAGGTCTAGGGTTAACCCAGTCACATTGATGATCTGTAACATTAGAATTGAAGGGGACATAGAGGGTCCAAGTTAATCTCCTCGCAGTCTGTACTGGGGGGCTCTTATATCTATATAAGGGTTTCTAAGAGGTGGATAAAAAAAACAGCGGTAGAGCTCTGATGTCTCCTTCCCCACTTTTTATAGCTGAGGCGTCCCAGAACAAACGGTCTGCAACATCCAATTTATTAAAATTACCAATAACGCAGTCCCCTTTTAAGTTTTTCCGTAAATTACCTAGCCATCCAACTCGTCTGGCCATGATAATACTAGAGGATATTTCCTTGTCTCCAGAGCAATTAATCTCACACCAGTTTTTAGTGGTTGCTATTAAGGTTACTGTAGTTTCTACTTCTCCTGACTTCAAAGGGGGAACCCCTACAAGTATCGCGACCAACGGGGCCGCCTCAGGAGGAAGGTTGATGAAGGATTGAGTAGCTATTTTAGACCCATTCATAAGTTCCCTAGATTTCTTATGGTCCCCTAAATAAACAGGGAGGTTTTGTGCCTCACCATTTCTATCAGAGCTCCTCTGTAACATCACCTCCCCACTATACTCATGAGGTTCTTTTAATCTAGTAGGCCTGAGTACACGATTCATTTCCATTGGAGAGTCTTGGAGTAAACTTCCATTTCCCTCCTTAGGTAGATTACCAGTGCAAGTTTTTAGAATTTACCAGCTGAAGGACAAGTTTTGAACCAGGGACACTATCATGCAAAGATAAGATGGAGTTCAACCGTCACATTTTTCCAGTAGGCCTGCAAAACAAATGTTCATAGTGGCAATAATGTATTTGGCAATACTGGTTAGTGCTGTCTCCAATCTCGATGTGAAAATATCAATTTCTCACATCGTTTCCTTCATCAACTTAGTTGTAACAGGGCCTTGTTTTACAGGAGTATCTTTGGGAGCTCTATCCCTCTTATATGTCCTCTTTATCACTCTCTTGGGCTTATTTAACTGCCCCCTAGTACCCAGGGCAAGAGTGGGGGAATTTCTTAGTGGCTCTCGATCATCCACCTTAGTATCAGCATGTTTTGGCCTCAGGTTATCTGGTGGAGGCTCAATTATTATCAATGGCTCCAGAGGGATATGATTTATCATAGTCGTGTTAAAAGAGGAGGTCCTGGTTGCCTGTACAATATTTGAGTCCAGCCGCAGTTCCCTTTCTGCATTTGCTATTTCAGTGTTCAGGGCCCCAACAGCAGAAGTTAAATAAGAAATAATACTGGCCGATTTTCTAGGGACTTTAGCCTTAACCTCCCCTTGATCTTGAGTAGACTGATGTTTCCGCTTACCCATGTTGTAGATCAAACGTACGAGGGGTGGCTCGGCCCCGGACGGCCTCAGACGGCCCACCCTTTGCCCGGGCTTATCCCGGCGCCGCCCACGCATGTCCCGCGGGGCGGAAGGGGATCCCAGGGATATCCGGTAGGAAGGGGGGGTGCTGGGTAGCGCTGGTGCTTCACGGACCAGCGAGTCCCTCACGCTGCTTCACCTGCTGCCCTGCCTCTCTGCTCAGGGGTCCTGGAGCCTGTGCGCCGAGTCTAGTGGCGTTGATTCCCCGGTTCTTGTGCGCTGCGTCTCCCCTGATTGGTCTGTTGAGCATAAAATTATCTCAGACCTACAATACGGGTTTCGCAAAGGATTGGGAACATTTGACCAGGCGCTGAATTTAACACTCCTTATTGGAAAATATGTACAAGCTAAACGGGGGTACCTTCATATGGTATACGTTGATTTGACCGCAGCGTTTGATTGCGTTAGTTATACAAAGCTGTGGTCAATCATGTTAGAAATGGGAGTGGACCCTATACTGGTGAATTTCTTGCGTGAGCTGTATTCGGGAGCAACAGCTAAAGTAAGATACGGGATGGCTGGAGAACTCACTGAATCTTTCCGGATAGAGAGGGGGGTGAGACAAGGATGTGTTCTGGCCCCCTTCCTATTTACACTATACACAAACGGATTAGAAGCAGCCATGTTGGAGGGGTCTAAAGACCTTCCAACAATTTGTCGTCGGCTAATTCCAGCATTGTTATATGCCGACGACACGGTGATCCTAGCCAGAACACCAATACAGCTACAGCGGTCCCTAAATAAATACTGTAGTTTTATGAATAGTTTAAATCTCAAAGTAAATATAAAGAAAACTTTCATCATGCGTGCAGGGCCTCGACCAAAGAAAATAAAGGATATATATGTAAGCAACATTGTTTTAGAAAGTACTACAGCCTATCCTTATTTAGGAATTTTAATAGATAATAAATCTAAATGGACACAGGCCATTAATTCCAGGAACGTACTATTCCTGAGGGCTACCACTGCCTTAGTGGCATTTGCTCAGAAAATATGCAAGAGACCCCCATTAGAAATGTTGAAGATCTACATGGCCAAATGTACGAGCGATGCAGTTTATGGGTCAGGGGTGTGGGGGCATGCTAAAGTAGAAGACCTACAGAAAATTGAGAACGCCCTCTGAGATATCTTCTCGCAGTCCCCAAGAGTACTTCAACCTATGGGTGTCACCTAGAGCTAGGGTTGGACTATATAACGGACATCATACGAATCCAACCTATCATGCTATGGTATAGAATCTGGTCTACGGACCAGTGCGAGCTAACACGATCGCTAGTTCGCGATTGCCTGTCACTCGATAACATGGATAAAATTAAATGGTTAGTCTATGTGAAAACATTTTTGAAAGATCTTGGCCTTGAGAGATACTTCCTTATTCCACTACTTATATCTGAGATGCCTAGAAAAGAATTTAAAAAGATTTCACTAGCGCATCTAGGTGAGCTCCGTCTATCAGAAGAAATAGGAAAAAGTACAGTCCAACATTTAGTATCTATTCAGACAGTCCCTGTTTTGCAACCGTATTTAACATACAGTATGAATTCACATGAAAAATTCCTTTTGACCCGCTTTAGATTTAATATTTTCCATAGGCTAGTTTTGTTTCCTTAGAAAAATGATTGGTCCATGAATTTACCTGTTTGTCCGTGTGAAGAAACCTCCTCACAATCCTCGATTCATATATTGTTTTTTTGTAAATTTTATAAAGCATCACGTAAACGTTGGATTGTGCCTTTATTGAAAGGTTGTCGTCCAGCTTTTTTAGCACTGCAGTTCTTGGACAATGAAACACACGCAAAGGCGATAGTTTGCTTCTTGAAGTTTTGTGTTAATCATCGTCCCAATCTGACTTGAATAATGCTATAGATGTTCCTTGTCTAACCGTACTACGTTTAGTTCCTTTTTATGAATGTATGAGTACTTGATGAATTTGTAATTTAATTAAGCCATTATTGAACCAGAGTGTAAAATAAGAATGCATTGTTTTTATGAACTTTTATGTTTTTTTACAAAATTATGGAAACCGAATAAAGATTTTGAACAGACTCAGGCTGTTATAGTAAAATGCAGTACTAAAAAATGTAGAATATGTCTATTCACCTTACCCATTCCAAAATAGTAAATGTGTTTTAGTAAAATGCAAGTGATAATAATGGTTGTCCAGAATAACACTGTGTATCTCTGTATATTTAGGTACCATTATCACACTATTTTTTGAATACTTCATGTCTTTTCACACAAATAAACTCTTAAAGACCTATCCAGTACTCGCCTTTTAACATAATTAGAGAATAGTAATTCCTTATATAAGTCGAAAATATTCACAGCAACAGGTATAGAACACTGGTACACTCAGTATATAATTTTTTGAAATGTCTTTAAAAGATACAAACCATCTTTGCACAGATATGTACTCCACCCATGTTTTTTTACTTCAGCTCGGTAGAAGGACATTCCATCGCCCATTTTTAACAGTTACTTCTACTTACCTTAAGCATAATAAATATTTAAAAAATATATATATTGTAAAATTACCATCTGTGGAAGACAAAAAACGAATTTTTCAAAGTATTACATTTGCCTTTTTTGCTGTTCTCAGAATATATTGAATTTCACTAGAAACAGTGAGTTCAATCGTACTCATCACATAACAGTGGGCAAAAAAGACAATCAATAAGATTATCTTAAAAAAAAACATTCAACATTCTCAATAACCACCTAAAAATAGAAATAAAACATATCTTAAATGTTTTTTTCTAAGAGCAATTTCTTACGTAAATATGAGACATCTCAAACAATCATAAAATAACAAAACATTATGATTAGTTTTCATACACTGTAAATAATGTTACTTACAAATATATGCTGACAAAATATACAACAAAAAGTCCTTAATGGTTTCACATACTTTTCCGCACGGCCAAATAGTATGGGCCAAATTCTTAGTTTGGAAATTGTTCAACAGTACTCCTGAGCATCTGCCTCCCAGCCTTCTGATCCAAAACCACCGACATCATTTGCTCCGTCCCCCAGTGCTCATCCCTCAGCCCAACACTATTCAACATCTACATGGCCACCCTCACACAAGTAGCCCACCATCACAACCTCAACAACATCTCGTACGCCAACAACACCCAGCTCATCCTCTTCCTCACCAAGAAGCCACATACCACCAAAAGCAACCTCCACGACACAATGAAGGACGTCACCAACTACATAAAAAGCAGCTCTCTAAACATGAACTCGCACAAGATGAAGGTACTCATCCTCAGACCCACCCCCTCAGCCTCGGACGACTCCTGCTAGCTGACTACACTGTGAACAGTACCAACACCTACCGACCATGTCCACAACCTAGGATTCATCCTCAACTCCTCCCTCTCTATGTGTAAGCAAGTCTACACCGTCTTTTTGTACTGCTATAACACCATCCACATACTCTGCAACATTTACAAGTGGATCCTAACCAAAAGAAGAAGAACAGTGACACAGACCCTCATCAGCAGCAGACTGCACTGTGGCAAAACACTTACACAGGAATTTCAGCCAAACACCTACAACAACTACAACAAATCCAAAAGACCTCCACCTGAGTGATCATCAATGTCCCCTGCTGCAGCCACATCACCCACCACCTTCAAGCTCCTCACCCTCACTTACAAAATACTCTACAACACCAGACTAACCTAGCTTAACAGCAGTAATCCTGAAAGTCCAAATTTTGTTCCTAAAATTTTGGCTTTAAAAATATTAGGTAAGAATTTGGTAATTCTTTAGGCAAACGTTGTTTAAAAACCAATTGACAATCATTACAATGTATCCAACCTTTCAGACACTTTAAATAAACATTGTAATGTCCAGATGTTGTAGAAGGTCCATCATAGAAAATAATTGCAACAGCTACAAAAGTTCTTCCTGATATTGAAATTTGACCAGCTACAAAATGTGTAATTAAAGTTTCCAATTTTCTTCCATCAGCTCTAAAACGTTGCAGCATTAAAATTATATACTGTCCATATCTTTGTATAAATAATGTTGATGACATTTCTGATTTACATTGTCTACACTCCATGTTTTGACTTGCTCCTCTAATTAGATTGTTAAAAGATACTGATTCACAATCAGGTAAAGTCAAATATATGAATCTTTCACTGTCAATGTTACTGCTACATGTAAACAAACAATTTTCACAGTTATGTTCCCCTTTTATAAGAAAGGCCAAAAAGATTTTTAATATCTATACCATCATCTTCCAATACAACAAGCATATACATTACAAACTCCAGACAATCTTGCTGAATATTCTGCGTAAGTTGAGTAGAACCCGAAAAAATGTCCAAAACATTTCGAATATCAGAAACACTTTGTATTTTACTTTTATCACTACTACATTTCTCATAAACACAATACAACAAAGAACAGAATCTTTCTTTCCGATTTTCAACAATTTGTTGTAGTAAACTTTCAAGAAAAAAAACAACATTAACAACTACATTAGCATAGCAGTTGACACCAGAACTATTTTCAAACTGATAATCAACATTCTCTTCAACACTGTCCTTTTTCTTTTTGCCTCCAATCACAACGTCATCTTGGTTTTTTCTTTCTCTACAGCTTCATTACAGATATTCTCAAATCTTCTTTTACTACCTACCACACGCTTTTCAAATATTGGATATTGACGTAGATTGGTTGCATATTCTCTTCTTAACCTATTTTACTATTTCACACAACTTGCATCTGCACTAATCTTTGTCTCATCAAAATCAATCAAGTACAATCCAGATAAAATTCTCATTCGAGACAAAGCAAAATATGCCATACCCTCTTTGAACACAGTACTTCCAATATTCACTAAAGCACTATCTGCACTAAAACCTTGAGATTCATGAATGGTCACAGCATACGCCAAACAAATAGGAAACTGTTTTTTGCGAACATACAAATCTTTTACAAGCAAAAACCGAGAAGAACAACTACTAAATTGTTGTACTTCTTCAATTTCATCAAATTTGAGTTTCAAAAATTCTCTACCATCTCTATTTAACAAAATTAACTATTTTACCCATTGCTCCATTTACTAAACCTTTTTCCACATTCAAATTACGGCGTAAAATTACCCTACAGTTTACACATGCATATAAATTCTTTTCTAAACCAGCAGTTTTACTTATCGATTTCTCTAAAGAATCCAATTTTCTCTTCAACTTTTCAGTCAAAATAATAGTGATTCCTTCATGTTCTATTTTATCAATAGCTTCCAATTTTATAATTTCTTCATTTTCCAACTTTAACATTTCTTCATTGAATATAGAACATTCACGAAGTGTTGGCATTAAGCAGATTACAGATTTGTTTCCTGCAATTCTCATGTATATTTTCTCTGGGACAATATTTTCATTTGGAAACAAATTGGAAAGTAATCATCTCTGTAAAGCTTGTTTGCAATGTTCAGTCACTTTCCCAATTCTTATATCTTGAAGAATACTTCCATAATCAGCATCATTTGCCTGTCGCGTATTTATAATAAGTTCCTTATACTCAAAATATGACCAAATGTTTACATTTCCAATGCTCCCCAAAGACGTTCTGGTATCTTCATGCGCCAGTGTTTTAAACACTGGTTGTCCTTTTACAGGAGTAAGTTGTAGAAGATCTCCAAAAACTATGACGTAGTAGTAAGTAGTAGTAATTTTATTTGCCCAGTTAATTAAAACCAATGCAATACAATACAAAATGCAATTGAAGTAAAACACAATATAAAATCACATATGTTTTAAAAGCATCATGGTGTGAGCATTGCTGTTCTGTTCATCCTAATTATAAAAATTGTATTGGCATTCCATTTGTCACACAAGTATTTGGACAGTAAACATAGTTTATATTATAAACTTGATTAAGATCAAAACGATTCAAGTGTCAAGTCCTGACATTTTTTCCTCCACAGCCTTTAAAAATTTTACAAGGCTGCAACTCAGTTGAGGGTCCTGAGATGAAAAACAGGTAAGGACTGCACTCCTTCGTGTGCGTGTCCCGTGTCGAATAAAATGGTGTCTCAAAAGAAGTTTCCTCTCGTCTTGCATTTTCTCACAAGAGCATAGCAGATGAAGCATATCTTCTTGCGTATTACCACATAGCTGGCATAACGTGCCTGCTTTCTTTTTTAGCCAGTGCGGTAAATACTGAATGCAGGGCAGCAGTCCTAACCTGTACCTTAAAAACACATTTTGGTCTTTTTGGCGTAGCCGAGACCAAGGTAGTTCTGGGGAGCTTTCCCAAATATGGGTTCAGAACCATCCAAGCGTGCGTTCTTTTTGAGAAATCTGCTTTATCTTTTACCCACGACTGTAGTTTGATCGACTTCTTTACCAATTTATTAAACGTTTTGTGATCTGAGGAGGCAGCCCAGAGCTGTTCCAGCCCGGTGTTTGCAAGGCTTTTTGTTAGATATTTAGCAGCTGGCGAGGTCGGAGACTGCTCTATCTCCCTCCATAGATAATCGTTCAGTGTTCCTTGAGCAGATTTCCTCACTTTGTCCCATACACAAATATAGGCCCCCTGCCGTGCCAGGAGCTGTTGTTGGATGCCAAACTCCAGCCTAATCTGTGGTGGGGAGGTTCGTTTAGGAAGACTGAAAATGATTCTGTATGCGGCTATGATTGTGCTGTCAAGTATTGTTGCGTCTCTGCCTCGTAGGACTTCACTTCCATAAGTTATAGTGGGCAGTAATTTGGCTCGGATAACTTATACCAAAGGTGTTAGAGATGGACCAGATAACTTGTTATTTAGTGCTTTTAAAGCAATTGCCAGAGCAAGCCCTTTTCCTCTAATGCTAGACCTTTGCGCACTGAATCGACCTCCGTTATCAATCTTCACGCCCAGATATTTATATGTTGTCGTGTCTTTGATGAGAGAATTATTCCCGAACCACGAGAAGATTTTTCTTTTCCTCTTACTAATAGTCATAGTTTGAGTTTTCTCGAGGTTTACTATTAAGTCGTTTGCCTTGGAATAGCTCTGTGTGGTGTTCAGGAGGTTTTGAAGCCCTACTTTAGTGTGGCTTATTAAAACAATGTCGTCCGCATATAAGAGGCATGGTAGATTAAGACCTCCTAGTTTAGGAGCATGTGAATTACAATTGTTCAAATTTGGAGCCAGGTCACCCAAAAACAGATTAAACAGTGTTGGGGCCAAGACACAGCCCTGCTTGAGGCCCTTGTTGGTCTCTATGCGCCTCGACAGTAGTGAGCCGTCCCCCACCTTTATCTGTATCCAAGTCTCCATATGCAAGTTTATTAACAGGTCCAGCAGGGATTTTGAAATCCCCCATCCATTTAATTTTGACCATAGAAGATTCCGGTTAATGTTGTCGAAAGCCGGTTTATAGTCTATGTAACAGAGATGTAAGGGCAGTTTTTTTGTCTCTGCCTTGTCTATTAGTAGGCCCATAGTTAGTATATTGGACGTCGTGCCCACTGATTTAACAAAGCCTGTCTGATAAACCGGTATCAGAGATTTTTTTGTGGCCCATGCCTGTAGTTCCTCCAGCAGTAGACCTGCAAAGTACTTCGCCTCATTGTCGATTAGGGCCACTAGTTGATAGTTTTGAGGGAGAGCCCTGTTGCCTGCTTTATATATTGGGGTGATAATAGAGCCCTTCCAGGAGCCTGGGAGAATGTTCGAGCTCCTGATTTCCAAAAAAAGTGGTTCAAGAGCTGCTGCCCAGTAACCCACATCTTGCTTGAAGAGGATTGGCAGGATCCCGTTTGGTCCCGGAGCTCCTTCCCTTCTGCCTTTTTTGATTTGGCATTTAATATTGTGTTGCAGTTTTGAGGGATTAATTAATTCATATCCGACTTTAGTGTTTGTGCTCAATTGTGTTTGTTGTGCATTGTCAACTTTGTTGTCCGTTCCGATGTTGGAGTTAGGTGAATCCCGGTTGTTGGGTGGGTCTTGATTGAAGTGCTTACCAAGGTAGAGTGCCCATGTTTCCTCTGTGATATTAGATGAAACCCCCAAGTTTGCTGGACATGTTAGGGAGTTAATGGTTTTCCAAAACCTTGCTCCATCATTCTGTTTGATTTCTAAGTGGAGTTTTGCCCACAAGTTGTCCTCCATTGTTTTGGTTGCCTCCCATTTCAGCTTTTTTAGTTTGGATTTCAGTGTCCGCAGATGGTTTTGCTTTTTTATTTCATTGGGATCCAGCTGAATTTCCCTCATTAAACGGTAAATCATCTTTTTTGTTTCCTTAATTTTTTCTCTATACTCTCGAGATAGGTTATCCATATTGCTGAGCTTTGCATATGCTTTGGTCTTCATTGCATAATTCAACATGGTGGTTGTAAATTGTTCCCATTTTTTAATTTCATTCGATCCAGTGCGCTCCAGAAAATGTTGTTGTGCCCTACCTATTAAAGTTTCGTCCATCGCTACCGAGTACTTATTTTTTTTAAAGTTAACAGTATGGATAGTCTCTTTTGGGGCATTTGAACGCTCGAGTATAGGTCTTGCAATGTCCAAGGCAATTTCTTGGGGGCAGTGGTCGCTGTCAGTTTTTTTTCCTATCCGAAACGAGGTTGTGTAATGAAAGAGAGGTAGTGAGATAAAGGTATAATCTAACATACTATTTGCCCTTGCTGAATGATAAGTTGGGGCTGGCGGGCTATCTCCCACAAATCTACCGTTTAGGGCTCTGATATTAAAGTGTTCCAGATCTTCGAGTATCTGTGCTCCCAATTTTGTTTGTTTAGCTATTTGTAGTTTCTCTTGCAATGGAAGGTTCCACGTTTTATTTTGAGCTAAAATTACCTCTTCTTGTGGCATACCCATGAGGTTAAGGTTAAAATCCCCTGTAAGCACAATGTTTGTTGTTGATCTTCCCAAAATGCACTCCTCCAAGAAGATGTATAATTCCTTTACCGCTTTTTTTTCCCTTTAGGATGAAAATAAGCGTTAATCAGAATGCAGTCAGTATTGACTTTGCCTGAACCTGGTGGTGCTAGGGCCAGCTTAATAGCAAGAGTAGCTGCTGAAGAAGACCCAATTTCTTCTATCTTAACAAAACTAGTGGTTGCTACATATGTTACTAGGCCGCCTTTAAGGTGCCCGTACTTGGCTGTCCTTTTGGCACCTGTAAAAAAACTTAAATACCCCTGGAGGTGTGGCGGTCGGCAAGCCATGTTTCCTGCAAGGCCACTATGTCGAAAGATCTTATGTAAGCTACAAATTCTGGATCCAGCATTTTGGTGGCTAGACCATTGATATTCCAGGAGCATACGCAGTTGGTTTTGCATATGCTCCCATGGGTTCTGGCCGATTTGTCAGTTATTATTTTTTATGGTTCTCACAATCCATCTTTGGTCTTTCAGCTAAGTTAGAGCTGCCCGGTCTGCTCCTTTCCAGCAAGTAATTTCAATGTGCTCGTTGCTGTCTGTTCCACATGGCCCTGCCGCGCCTCTAAGAACCGAGGTTCTGAAGCTGCCTGCATTATCCCTGGACTCCAGCTTTAGTCCTGGGTATAGTATGTCCGGGTATCTTGGCTTTATATGTGGTTTTATCGTAATGCCCCAGTTTTTTAATACCTCGGCTTCAGATAAAGTCTTCTGCGATATTGCTCCAGAGGCCCATGTCGCCTTCGTCGCTTCCCTTCCTTTGCCCTCTAAGTCTATAAATTCAATCGACAGCAAATCTGTACTAGGCACGTTTGCCAGTGAAGGGATATGGGATAGTAGCCGTAAAATGTTGCTTCTATTGAGCGT
Organism: Lissotriton helveticus; assembly: GCF_964261635.1. Taxonomy (NCBI): domain Eukaryota; kingdom Metazoa; phylum Chordata; class Amphibia; order Caudata; family Salamandridae; genus Lissotriton; species Lissotriton helveticus. Next base: position 1,138,549,106 of record NC_136069.1, read on the forward strand.
GTCATGTCTTCCTTTGGAGATATAATCTGGGTTAAACCATATAACGTCTGGGGTATTCCCTTGATCGTTTGTACACCGCCCTCCGTTGTAGATGTTTATTGATGTTTTCAAGTCCGCGCATTCTGTTGGTCTTGCTTTTACCAGGTAGGTGTCGATTTTGGTCACTCCATCAGAAGCTTGGTCATTGGCGCATTGGTAAGGTGCGAGAGTTCCGGGTTCTTTATGTCTCCCCCCTCCGCACGGCCAGTGCATGTTGCCTGTCAGATTTACGGGTGCCTGTTCTATTGTTGTGCGGTCTCCCCATGTAAGTGATGTCACAGTTGCTTGGTTAATGGCATTTAGTTGGCTATCCTATGCCTTGACTTTCTACTCTGTTATCTTTTCTTTGTAGAGTAAGTCCTTGTTTTAGGTTTTGCATAGGTTTGGGGCTGGTCTTTGTGTTATTTTTTAGCGCGTTTGGCAGGCCAGATTCAGTAGTCGTTATGCTATTCCTAGCTGATTGGGCAGGTACTAATTGGCCGTATTGAGAGTTGTCTTTTTGTTCGTCTGATCTGGTGTTAGCTGGATTTTCCAAGTTATCGTTTGTGTAGCTCATTTCAATGGGGTTATGGCTTAAAGTTTTTTCTTCCCCAGATAGTAGTTTGCTTTGATCTGTAATGATTGGTCGTCCAAAGAGTTGCGTAAATCCTTCGTGTTTTGAGCAGAGTTTATGTTTCCTGCCTTTACGTTTTTTAGCTTGCCTCAGTTTCGCGTTAAATTTTAGATCGATGTTTTCTTCATCTATGGTGTCCGTTGGTAGAGGGCTCATTGATCCCATGTCGTTGCCCGCTGTGCTTTTGGTTAGATCGTTCTTTTTAACTTGTACTTGTGCGCCTGTGCTCATTGGTTCAATCTTTCTTGCGACTTCTGGATCTTCACCAGTTTTTCCTTTTTCAATCACTTCTGTTTGTGTAGAGAGAGTAATTTTGTTGTCTTTTGTATTTGAGTGGCCCTGTATCTCACTGCCCAGCGTGGTGTTTTCCTGAGCAGGTCTTTTGAGCTGTGTACACAGGTCTGTCAATAGTGTTGGGAGGATGGCCAGCTTATCAATGATTGGGCCGCATCTGCACCCACTGCTGGTGCTCCTGTTTGCGTCTTGTAGATGGTCCAATTTACTCTGGAGAAGCGTGTTTAACATACCCAGCTTCCCGTCTATGGCGACCACAAACACGGCTAAGGTGTCTAATAGCGTTAGTTGGGCGTCCATTTTCTCCGATTGGTAGTGTAGCGCATCTACCAAGAGTTGTACTGTGTTTAGGAGGCTAGGCCAAGCGCTTTCCTGCCCAGAATTTTTTAGAACTTTTTGTTGGCTTCCAGGTGGCCCCTTGCAGTTTACTGCTCCTTCTGACGTGCCTGTTTCCGCTTGATTTCCCTGCATGCCTTCTGTTCTCGTGGGCCATTTATCTGAAGCCGTCCTGCTTCTGTTATGGTCTTGAGGATATGCAGCTATAAGTTCTTCCCATTCCTCCTTCCCCAAATAAGAGGATATTTCTATCACCTCTGACGCTGGGCTTACTTGCCTTTCTACATTGCTTTGAGTCCTTTCCGTCTTCTCATCTCCTGCCTCTTGCTTTTTATAAGAAGTGTCCAGGACTATCAGGGATAAATCCTTCTCTTTCTCACAATCAATTCCAATTTCCTCCTTGTTTTTGAGTTCTCCTATGAGGCTTTTGGCCTCTGGGCTTATTCTGTTCCTCATACTGTTGCGCCCGGCGTTGTCGCTAATGCTGAATCTGCTGTCATCAGGTGTTCTTGGTGACCTGGCCTTTGCATTGTTTGGCCAGTGTACTCGGATTAGATTGGTGTCTATGGTCAGTTTCCTCCCTATTGTGGCTACCCCAGATACGGTCTTTCGCCCTGCCTGGCAGTTAATAGGCTGGGGTGTTGATGTTGTTTGGGGTGAGGTTATAGGCATTGTACTGTTCTTTCCTTTGGTCTTGTCCTTGTCCTGTAGGGACTGTGTGCCACTAAACTGATAGGGCAGGGATAGCTGAGATGGTTCAAGGGGCGATTGTAATCCTGATACTTCATTGATCTTTGAAAACAGGGTATCCCCTGCGTTTTTTAGAAAACAGAATTTTGTATAAAATTTTGGCTGAGACGAAGATTGATTTATTTTTTTGCTCCTTTCTGTAGCGACCATGTGGTCGCTTTTTGAGTTGTTTAAAACAGGCGTGTCCGATGTTATGTCGATTAAGGAGCTCTGTGTCATGGGCTTAAGTTTGACTGGCGAAGACTCTTTGTTTCCCTCAGGTGACTTAGTTAGTTTGTTGCGCTTTGTTGCTCCTCCTTTGCTCGTTGGGCCTCCTCGAACCCTTCCTGATCTCATTTTGGGGCCTCTGTCCCTTAGTTGCAAGTTGGAGGATAGGTTGAAGGGTGTCAAGCGAGACCAACTGAACAAATCGCCTTTGTGTGACCTGTTGGTACTGTTTGCACAGGTTTTCCAGCTTTGACCCCCGTATAACTGTCAACACAAACGAGCCCCCCAAAAAACACCCCGCGAATGAGCTGGGGCTGAAGATGAGGTGTACCCGGTGAATCCCACTCTCCTCTTGTTGCTTAGTGGCCTGGTGATTCAGGCGCCGGGTCTCACACCCTTTCGCTGCAAGAATTTTTCCCTGCCCTCCAGCTCCCAAAGCAGCCCAAAGCAACCCAGTCTGTCCGTCCACTAGCCCGCCGCCCTGCCCTGCCCTGCCCTTCTTGGCTAGCGGCCACAGGCTCATGCAGCGTAAAACAACTTTCGCCAGGTGATTTGCAGTAAACCGCAGCCCCCGCCGTGTTAAACACACCTTAACTGTTCCCATTGTGGCAGGCAACCGGGCAGGCAGCCGGGCTGGCTCGTTAAACGGTAGCCTCAGGCGAAGAAGGGCCAGGTGGGGGGCCAGGTCGGGGTTGAGCCAACCCCGCCTCACCGTCTGCAGCTTTCTGGTGGCCCCACCAACAGCTGCGGTGGCGGCGGTGTTTTTTTGCAGCACTCGGCGCTTGCAGCTGCTCTCAGCCTGCTCACCCTCTGCTCAGTTTCTCTGCTCTCCGGCAAATGTGGACTGAATTCAGACCAATGTTAGACAAGGAGGGGGAGAGGGGCTGCAGCAGCGGAAAGATTACTGCTTCAAGGCTGGCGAGGCAACGCAAGACAGCGCAGAGAGGCGGCTCACCTTTCTTTCTCTTGCAGCTCTCGCCAGAAAAGGACCCCCGGTGGAGCAATGCGGCGATAGGATGCGGCTAAGTCTGGCCTCCGGGCCTCCGAGAAAGACGCTCTCAGCTGTTCCCTGACTGCTCTCGCCTTCACCGAGCACCTGGTCCCGCTCGGAAACCGCTCTCTCCACTCGCGGCAAGCCGAGTAATCAGGGTGAACATGCAGCTCTCAGCCGCTCTCGCCACCACTCCCACCGTCGCCGAACTCCTGGGCTCCTGGGCTCAGACACCGCGCTCTCCTCTCGCGGCAGTCCAAGCTGAGTCAAAATCAGAGTCTTTGAGAAACTATGACGTGTTTTCCTCCGAATAATATGTCATACTATGTTTTAGGAATTTGCTGCATTCCTAAATGCACAAAGGCAAGCATTAAGTTTGATACCATGCTTACCTCATCAATAATGAGAAGTTTCATTTTCCTCAAGACTCTTGAAACTTCACAACAAGCTTCTCCAGATAGCTTGTGGTATTCTAATTTGTTGTCATGCTCTACTGGTAGCATTATTAAACGATGTAAAGTAATTCCTTTAATATTGTGGGCTGCTAATCGAGTTGGAGCAGTGACAACACAAGACAAATGCGACATAGTTTTTTTATGTAGAAAAGTTGTGATTACTTTAATTAAAAAACTTTTGCCTGTTCCAGCTTGTCCATTCATGTACATTCGGATAGGTTCAAATGATGAGCAAGAGCAATCTTTCTTCTCATGAAGTAATCCATGGTCAATCTGTTCTGTCACTTGCTCATATATTTCTTTTGGTCAACAGACATAATATCGAATGAAAAATATAGAATGGACATAATATCGAGTGAAAAATATAGAATGGACAGAATATTGAATGGACAGAATATAGTGGTTAAAAATATCGAATTGAAGGTAAGTAATATCGATTTTTAAAATATAGAAAGTCAAAATATCGAAGTAAGAAATATCTATTTTTAAAATATAGAAAGTCATATATCGAAGTAAGTAATATCTATTTTTAAAATATAGAAAGTCAAAATATCGAATTATATAATATAGGTATTTAAATATATCGAATTTTTAATAATATCAAATTTTTTAAAGTTTTTTTTATGTTATTTAATTTTTGCGTAATCTAAATCTGTAGCGGGTTGTGGGTTTATAGGGGAATAGGGTGGGAAGTAATTTAATTGTAATTAATTAAAAATGTTAATTTATTTATTGGTATTTATTTTGAATTAATTGTTAATTAATTTTTAATTGATAATTAATTAATCTTTAATTGGTAATGTATTTGTATTAATTAATTTATTTTTTGTAGCGGGTTGTGGGTTTATAGGGGAATAGGGTGGGAAGTAAATTAATTGTAATTAATTAAATATGGTAATTTATTTATTGGTATTCAGTTTGAATTGTTCATTAATTATTAATTCATTCATTTTTAATTGGTAATTTATTTTTATTAATTGAATATTTGTTAATTAAGTTAATTTTATTAATTTATTTTCTGTAGTGGGTTGTGGGTTTATAGGGGAATAGGGGGGGAAGTAATTTAATTGCAATTAAGTAAATCATTTTTATTTATTAATTGGTATTTATTTTTAATGTATTAATTAATTGGTAATTAATTTGTATTAATAGGTAATTCATTTAATTTATTAATATTAATTTGTATTTGTAATTGATTAATTATTATATAATATTAAATTGGTAATTTATTTTAATTACTATTTTCTTGGTATTGATATTTAATTAATTTGTATTAATATATTAAATCTTTACTTTCCCTACTGTTGCAATCTCTGGAGTGGGAATAGTAATTTTTAGCCCTACACTATCCAACGCTTTCCCTACTGTTGCACTCTCTGGAGTGGGAATAGTAATTTTTACCCCTACACTATCCAACGCTTTCCCTACTGTTGCACTCTCTGGAGTGGGAATAGTAATTTTTACCCTCCCGCTATCCAATGCTTTGCCTACTGTTGCACTCTCTGGAGTGGGAATAGTAATTTTTAACCCCCCCCGCTATCCAACGCTTTCCCTACTGTTGCATTCATTGGAGTTGGAATAGTAAATTTTACCCCTACGCTATCCAACGCTTACCCTACTGTTGCACTCTTTGGAGTGGGAATAGTAAGTTTTTACCCCTACGCTATCCAACGCTTTCCCTACTGTTCCACTCTCTTGAGTGGGAATAGTAATTCTTACCCCTAAGCTATCCAACGCTTTCCCTACTGTTGCACTCTCTAGAGTGGGAATAGTAATTTTTACCCCTACGCTATCCAACGCTTTCCCTACTGTTGCACTATCTGGAGTGGGAATAGTAATTTTTACCCTCCTGCTATCCAACGCTTTTCCTACTGTTGCACTCTCTGGAGTTGGAATAGTAATGTGTACCCCTATGCTATCTAACGCTTTCCCTACTGTTGCACTCTCTGGAGTGGGAATAGTAAGTTTTTACCCTCCCGCTATCCAACGCTTTCCCTACTGTTGCACTCACTGGAGTGGGAATAGTAATTTTTACCCTTCCGCTATCTAACGCTTTCCTTACTGTTGCACCCTCTGGAGTGGGAATAGTAATTTTTACCCCTACACTATCCAACGCTTTCCTTACTGTTGCAATCTCTTGAGTGGGAATAGAAATTTTTAACCCTACGCTATCCAACGTTTTCTCTACTGTTGCACTTTCTGGAGTGGGAATAGTAATTTTTACCCTTCCGCTATCCAATGCTTTCCCTACTGTTGCACTCTCTGGAGTGGGAATAGTAATTTGTACTCCTATGTTATCCAACGCTTTCCCTACTGTTGCACTCTCTGGAGTGGGAATAGTAATTTCCCCCCCCCCGCTATCAAACGCTTTCCCTACTGTTGCATTAATTGGAGTTGGATTAGTAAATGTTACCCCTACGCTATCCAACGCTTACCCTACTGTTGCACTCTCTGGAGTGGGAATAGTAATTTTTACCCCTACGCTATCCAACGCTTTCCCTACTGTTGCACACTCTGGAGTGGGAATAGTAATTCTTACCCCTACTCTATCCAACGCTTTCCCTACTGTTGCATTCTCTAGAGTGGGAATAGTAATTTTCACCCCTATGCTATCCAACGCTTTCCCTACTGTTGCACTATCTGGAGTGGGAATAGTAATTTTTACCCTCCCGCTATCCAACGCTTTCCCTACTGTTGCACTCACTGGAGTGGGAATAGTAATTTTTACCCCTACGCTATCCAACACTTTCCCTACTGTTGCACTCTCTGGAGTGGGAATAGTAATTTTTACCCTCCCGCTATCCAATGCTTTCCCTACTGTTGCACTCACTGGAGTGGGATTAGTAATTTTTACCCTTCCGCTATCCAACGCTTTCCCTACTGTTGCACTCTCTGGAGTGGGAAAAGCAATTTTTACCCCTACACTATCCAACCCTTTCCTTACTGTTGCACTCTCTGGAGTGGGAATCGTAATTTTTACCCCTACACTATCCAACGTTTTCTCTACTGTTGCACTTTCTGGAGTGGGAATAGTAATTTTTACCCTTCCGCTATCCAACGCTTTCCCTACTGTTGCACTCTCTGGAGTTGGAATAGTAATTTTTACTCCTACGCTATCCAACGCTTTCCCTACTGTTGCACTCTCTGGAGTGGGAATAGTAATGTGTACCCCTACGCTATCCAACGCTTTCCCTACTGTTGCACTCTCTAGAGTGGGAATAGTAATGTTTACCCTCCCGCTATCCAACACTTTCCCTACTGTTGCACTCACTGGAGTGGGAATAGTAATTTTTACCCCTACGCTACCCAATGCTTTCCCTGCTGTTGCACTCACTGGAGTGGTAATACTAAATTTTACCCTTTCCGCTATCCTACGGTAAAAAAATTGTTAATTTTGTATTAATATTACATTTATATATAGGGGGAGGATTATGAGGACAAACGTGGGACTATGAAAATAAAGTACTTACAACAAGAGAGGAAGGAGTATGAAACAAGGGAAAATATAACGAAAAAGGGGAGTATAAAACAGACACTGCAATATAAGGGGGTAAAGGAAGTATGAATAAACAGGAAAGTATGAATAGGTAAGAGAGAGTAGGAATAGAAAAAGGGAAATAGGAGGACAGAAGAGTATAAGAAGAAAAAAAGGTGAGAGGACAGAGGGGGCACTATAAGAAGAGAGAGAGAGACTATAAAGAAAGAAAGAAGGAATATGTGAAAAGACGCACATCTATAAGAACAAAAAAGGAATACTAGCAAAGGACAGTGTGTATAAGGACAGAGAGAACAGTACCAGAAGAGAGCACGGAGAATGTGAAGTAAAGTGGAGCATAAGGAAAAAAAGGGTGTACAAGAACAGAGGGTACAGTATGAGGAGAAAAGAAGGAGTATAAACAGTTGGAGGATTATGAAGAGTGAAAAGTGTATGACAAAAGAGGCAGAAGTATGACAAGAGAAACAAGAGAAACAAATATAAAGAGAGAGGTCAGTATGAAAAGACGGAGAATATGAGGAAAGTGCTGCAGAGTATATGCAGGGAGTCAAGGAGGAGTAAGAGAAGAGAGCAAACAATATGAACAGATTTAAGAAGTATAAACAGAGAGGACAGAAAATGAAAATAGAAAAGAAATATGAAGAAAAAGAGGAAAATATGAACACAGAAAGAAGGAGTATAGGACAAAGGGGAATATAAGAAAAATGCAGTAGTATGAGGAGACATGGACAAGTAAGAGAAGAGAGAGAAGAATATGAAAACAGGGGGGAGTATAAGAACAGGGGGAAAATGAAGAGAGGAATGTGACAATAAGAAAAGACGGCAATTTTAGTAGAGAGTGCAAAGTATAACAAAAGAAAGGAGAAATGTGAGTACAGAATCAAGAGTATGAGAAGAAAAAGAAAAGTATGAGAAAACAATAGGGAGTACCTGCAAAGAACAGCGAGAATAAGAAGAAACAGAGAATATAACAACAGAAGAGTATATATGAAGAAAGAGGAAGGAATGTAAAAAGACACAGAGACAAAAATTTGCAGAAAAGACAAATATAAGGGAAGACTAACCGTATAAGGAGATAGGGAGTACTATGAGGGAGTACTATGAGAAGAAAGTAAGAACTATGACGACAGTGGCAAATATAAAGACAAGAGAGAATATAAAGAGTAGCAGAAATATGCAAAAAGAGGAGCAAGTGTGAAAAAAAGTATAAAAAGAGAGCAGAATATAAGAAAAAGAAGATAGTATCATGAGAGAGAAAGGAGTAAGACAAGAGAGGAGGGAGTAGGACAAGAGAGTGTAGAAAATATGCAAAAAGGGGCGAATATAATTCATTAATGTACACAGATGCACAGTGTGACATTACCCAAAAAATTATAAGACCATGCATTTTACCAAAACACATTTACTACTGTAAAACGTGTAAAAAGGGGCGAATATAATTCCTTAATGTACACACATGCACAGTGTGATATTAGACAAAAAAATGAGACCATGCATTTTACCATTTACTACTGAAAAACGTTTAAGTGACTATACATATTCCATGTATATAATTACTACATTTCAGTGAACAACACTGACTCATTTTACAAATACATATGCAATTTACTACATTATTTCTGCCACTATTACATCAAAAAAACGAACACAATAAAACAACAAAGACGCACAAGGGGCTTGTAAATCTGCCCAGAGTATATACAGAGGGAGAGAAACGAGAAAGAGGACAGAACAAGGAGTATCAAGAAAAAAATGAAATATGAAGTGAGAGGGAAGAAAATGAGGAGACAGAAGGAATAAGAGGGGAGAAAGGAAAATATAAAGACGAAGGGCAATATGAGCACAGAGGACAATATAATAAAAAGACAGTAGCACCGAGAGAGAGGAAGGAGTAAGAAGAGAGAGAGGAGAGTATAAAAAGAGAAGCTAGAAATTATGGAAAAAGAGACAAATAAAATTCCTTTATGTACACAGACGCACAATGTGATATTAAAGAAAAAATACATAACAGCATGCATTATAGCACAACACATTTACTACTATAAAACGTTTAACAAGGGACGAATATAATTCCTTAATGTACAAAGATGCACCACATACATTCCCATACAACTTATCAACTCACCTTTCAAATTGATTTGTAGATTAAGAAGAATTCCATTCACACAGTAGATATTCTTATACAGAATCTCTCTAGTTCAGTGTTTTCAGCATAACCACGAAATGGAACATTTTCCCTCTCATTTTACACATACATACATGTAAATAACCAATTAAAATCCTTCACACATTAATTTAAAATGAAACACACATTTCTATTGGTTCAACATTTCAAACCTTTCCAACTGACATAACTTTCCACCCTACCCCCAACAGATCATGCAAAAGTCAACTGTCAACAGAGGTCAAAAGTTCAGCACTCTATAAAACACTGCTCCTTAACAAATTTAGACTATGCATAAGCACTTACTTATAAGTACCAATAAAGAGAAAAGGTCTCATTAGAAGCAACCAACATATAAACACATAAACTTGATAGATAGCTGTAAAATATATATTTTTAATTGATTTTTTCTTTCTTATGTATGCATATGGAACGACTTTCAGAATTCGCACTGTACGCGTACAGTCAATATACCGTAAAAGAATAAAAATAGTATCTATCACTAATTTTTTACAATCTCCGGAGACCCCATCCTCCAGGGCTCAAATATAATGTTCAGGACCGTGGGGGGAGCCCCAAAACCCTCACGGTCCCAGCCGGCTCCCTGCGTCCTTCGGGAGCCGGCATTGCTTTTTGTCAGAGAGACCAGCTTACATGCTGCTCTCTCAGATGAAAAGCAATCTGCTTTCCTACTTGAAATAGAACTGTCCCCTACCATAGCAAACAGCAGTATCTCGGGGATAGGCACCCCGTAACACTACAGGAGCCAGACCTCGGAGGTGGTGCTCCCCAGGGCCATCAAAGGCTCAACAAAGGCCATCAAAGATTTTGACTTTGGGGATCATTGTAAAACCCCCTAAGCAGTCCTAGTGGGTCAGGAAGTCCTATAGTAAATAGCAAACTTTTCCTGTCAATCTACACACTCAATCTACACACATATACAATTAAATAAAAAAATCACATGTATTTGCACATTCAAAATGAAACACACTTTTATATTGCTTGAACTTTTGCACCCTTTCCAACTGACAAAACTTTCAACCCTTTCCCCATTCCACATTCTGCCAGTTACCATAGAAACACTTCAGGGAACACCTAACTGAGCACACAGGTGAAAAGTGCATCATACATTTTTGCAAATTAAAACAGCAAGTGTGCTTGACTTGAGAATATACCAGCTTATCTTTTGTAATGTTCTTTTCTATCAGTTTTTCTTCACCAATAAAAATCAGGCTTTTAAAAAACAGAAACATGCATCCTAGCTTTCTGTAGAATGTTGTCAAACAACCAATCATTTCTTTTCTTTTTTCAAAACTGCATGTTGTTCACCATTTTAGACAAATCTTACTTTTCAAACTGCCATTTCATTTACAGAGACCATCACAGTGCATCCAGACCTCTCTTCAAGATGCTTACAGTGTGGATTGTGGGACACAGCTATATTTTCTGGAGCCAAAGGTACGCAGAACAGAAAAGAATTCACAAACACCTACGTTTACCAAATGTAGACATTAAATGGAATGGACAGAGAGGATTAAAGTGGCACCAATTGATGCCATTGGTGAAATCCTTTTTACATCTCCAACACCCTGACCTCATAATTGTGCACTGTGGTGGCAATGACCTAGGCACTTTGACAGGGGTAGGTCTGGAAATGCTTATGAAGGACACCTTTGCACAATTGATGACACTTTTCCCCCAAACTGCCTTTGTCTATTCTAATATATGCCAAAGGCAGACATGGAACTGGTCCAACCACTATTTTCAACTGATTGAGAAAGCTAGGAAACATGTGAATAAATCTGTTTCTGCCTTTCTCCGAGACTATCGAATGGGGTCCATCTACCACAACAATCTGCGTTTCAATATGCATGACATCTATAGGAGAGACGGTGTACATTTTACAGATGAGGGGAACAGAGTCCTCCTCTTGAACTTTACACTCTGCATTGGTACTTACTTGTAGATACTAAAATCTCCCAATGAACCCAAGGGCTCTCTTTAGAGCAACCCAACATCTAAACACAGACACTTCATAAATATCTGAAAAATATTCTTCTTTTTCTTCCTTCAGTACGCTTATGGGACGACTTCCAATCATCGCACTGTACGCGTACCATGAATCTACCATTAAAAAAAATAGCCTTTACCACTATTTTTTTATAATCCCCGAGGACCCCATCCCCCAGGGCTCAAACGTAACATTGCGGACCGTTGGAAGAGCCCCAAGGCCTCCACGGTCCGAGCCGCCTCCCCACTTCCTGCGGGAGCCGGCATTGCTTTTCATCACAGAGAGCAGGTTACATGCTTACATTCTTCTTTCAAAGATGATCTCAACAGTTATACATTTTATAAAATAATATAGTACTGCACGCTAAAGAAGAAAAGTCACCACAATTATGATAGAATAGAAAATAGAAAAAAAATACTTCTACACTCAACAAACTCGTAAGCAGAGTACACAGTTTAATTTAAAAGCACCCTACCACAACTAGTTTTTGAAACACATTGTATAATAAAATGGAAAACACAACAGTACAAGGCCCAAATTTCCATTGTAGTGATTTCTTAGTTGCAGGTCTAGTTGTCAGATCGACACACACACTCCCTCATGGCTGGCATACACCCATACCACACCCATTCAGCGTATCCGTCACTACACACGTGACCCTATGTATAAAAAAGACAGAGCGCACATGTTGTATGCCATTTTAGAATTGTTCCCAAAGCACCGAACAAGGGGCCCACTACTACATGCGTGGCCTCTTTGGTCACTGAGTTAGTGGTGCCCGAAGCACTGACTGGGTGAAGAACCTGCGATGATGATGATGGGAGCACGAGTATGTCGTTAGCCATAGAGATATCAAGACTCGGCACCATATATGAGACTTCTTTGTTGGAGATCGGGACTACATCATGCAGAAGGTGTCTTTTCCACGAAAAGGTGAGCAGTGAGACTTGAGTACGCATCGGATGGAGTCAAAGGGTTTTAGCTGACTAGATACAAAAAATGCAACTCACTATTTTAGACGAACACACTCCTATATAGTGTATTAATTTACATGCATAAATTTTTTTCCCAATAGCAGTAAAGTTTTTATAATCGCTGAAATGTCCGGAATAATACCAATACAAACAGTTCGTAGAAATGTGAGAATGAACGTGTATAAAAGCGCGATGTTATCTAACTCCAAATTAATATAGTAACAATTACTAATCATAACATCTTTCTTTTAATATCTTTTAGATATACAGCTTCACAATGGATTATGTAACAAGGAAGACGGCAATGGCGCAAGGTGAGGAAAGAAGCTTGTTTCCGAAAGAACAACAAGTTATCTGTGAAAGGAGAGAATGTGTAGTATGCAGCAGGCGCGCAAAACATACATTGGGCTAACGGGGCTTCAGCTAGGATGAGATAGCTTCCTGGGCCCACAAAGTCGCACCTGAGTACTTCACAGGTCTTTTAAAGACACTTTGCTTCTTAGTGAAGCTTTGATGTCCCCCCTTACAGCTCCTGCAGCTCCACTCTTCTTTTTCCTTAAAGTTAACCCCCCCCGCAAGGAGCTTGTAAATCTGCGTCTGACTTTTCAAGAAAAAATCTCAACTCGACTCTGTGAGACAGTTTTAATGTTGTTTTCTCTCTCTTTCTCTCTCTCACTCTCTGTGACATCATTTCTCTTTCTCTTTTAAAGTTATAAACACTGCAATCTGCTTTGACGTGTAGAAGCAAAGGTGTCTTCAAGTTGTGAACTCCGGTGGCCGCACTGTTTGCCGCACTAAATATACAAGGTAAGCACAGTGACCAAGATATACAATACCTCCATTGCAATGCATTAGAAATAAGTCGGCGTATTTACAATCCTGTTGTGCCACTTCTGTGTCAGTAACGCAGTACGCACTTCCATATAGACACCACTTGAACGCGGGACTATAACAAAAGTGAAATGTACTAGGTGCACTGCACACATAAAATCGTAGTGTACCTTCACTTAGATAGGTTACAACAGTCTCAGAAACAGATCTACAAGCTTATTGCGCCACTTTTGTGTCGCTTTTACCATGAGAAAAGTGGCGCAAGGAGCTTGTAAATCTACGTCTGACTTTTCTAGAAAAAATCTCAAGTCCAGACTCTGCGAGACAGTTTTAATGTTGTTTTTCTCTCTCTTTCTCTCTCACTCTCTGTGACATCATTTCTCTTTCTCTTTTAAAGTTTGATTGATACGCGGCTGCCTGAGCCGCGGTGAGGAGCACCATCCGAGTTAAAGAGCAAAAGAGGCTGCGATAGGGAACTGGTCCCTGGTCGAGTACAGCACAGCGAGCCAAGGCTTAAAATATACTCTTTCCTTGCAACTGGAACTTACTGAAAGGAAAATAATTGTTTTAAAGGACACATGCAAGTACACCCACTTAGGGAAAATGTTTGCTCGTTTTTCAGGGACTATATAACCCAGTATGCAAAGCGCCTAAACCTGTGCGAACAAGGTCCACTAGGGGGCCACATACTCAATAAAAGAATCTTGTGATGTGAAAAACAAGCTGGTACTGCATGTGTTTACTGCCCAGGAAGAAGAGTCCGAGAGACTCGAAACGCAAAAGGCAGAGCTAATTTAAAACTGGGAGCTGGAATGAGTGGCATAGAGAAATCCGGATGGATGGTGAGCTGTTGTGTGCCCTCCTAAGCTTGCGGGCATTTGGTGGAACATATATATATGTATATATATCAGCTACATATCACCCACCTCTATAAGACATTAGCAGCACCATCAGGGGATAACTTGGGCTCCATTGAAGTCATTCAACAGCAGATGGACTTCTGGGAGTTGTAGTCTCCCACATCAGACTACAACTAAAAGACTCCAAATTCTAATCAGGGCCAGCTGCACTCCCATCAATGGGAGGAGCCAATGAGGTACAAATGAGGTTGGATTCCAATTTCGGTGTCAAAGGAATCCGAAGAAGGTTACTATGCAGAAATGCATCATGCAGTGCTGTTACCATTAAAGCGATCTTCCTCTAATTCACCGCTGTGTCTTTTTGGTTCCTTTTAAAGAAGTTAAAGTTTTTGTGATGTTATGCACGCATGCCAGTAGTGTGTGAAAAGGACCCGCTCTTTAAGTGGCCGAGGGATTTCTGGCATCATGTATAGTTGTCCAAGGTATTGGTTTCCCTCGGACCACCTCAAGAACCAGCCCAGCAAGTGTTTTTTGCAGGAGCAACCCGGAACTCAAAGGGGAACGCGGTCACTGTACTGCTGTTCCATGACCTGACTTGTTGTGGTAATGGAGGCGGAGCGTTGGGGACCTGAGGAAGACTGGGGGACCATCGCATCGGATTGAGTCAGCTACATATCACCCACCTCTATAAGGCATTAGAATCACCATCACAGATAACTTGGGCTCCACTGAAGTCATTCAACAGCATATGGACTTCTGGGAGTTGTAGTCTCCCACATCAGACTACAACTAAAAGATTCCAAATTCTAATCGGGGCCAGCTGCACTCGCATCAATGGGAGGAGCCTAAGGAGGCACAAATGAGGGTGGGATTCCAACTCCGGTGATAAAGGCATCCAAAGAAGACTACTATGCCAAAATACATCATGCCGTGCTTTTCCCATTAAAGCGGTTTTCCTCTAAATCCCCGCTGTGTCCTTTTGGTTCCTTTTAAAGAAGTTACTGTTTTTGTGATGTTATGCACGCATGCCAGTAGCATGCAAAAAGGACCCGCTATTCAAGTGGTCGAGGGATTTCTGGCATCATGTGTTGTAATATATATATATATATTCACTGAAAAAACCATAGGTTACAGGCCTTTGAAGTTAGGAATTAGCATTTAAAAAACCTTTAAAATTCACTGAAAAAACTATAAGTTTTAGCGGTGTTATAGTTAGCTGGACATTTCACTCATACAAAACCATTGAAATTGTTCCTGTATAGTTAGTTGTACTAACTATATTTCGCGCACCCGCAATCCACTGCTGATGATTTTATATATCCACTCATTCTTCAATGCAAATTGCTATATATATAATGCACATTTAAATAACAAAACTGTATATATTTTAATTGTGGCTTTTTAAAATCGGACACTGACTGTTCTGACGAGATTTGTTCGTCACAGGGGTCCCGATCTTCATCTCTCCACCGGCACAGCCGAGCACAGCGCTCTCGCCGGCTGGGAAACGCGGAACCGCCATCTTGGGGGGAGGCAGGGTAGCGCTCCAGCTCCTGGACGCCTCCCGCCCTCCCTCACTACTTAAGGAGTCTCGGACAAAGCTTAAACAGATTACTTGTTTCTCCCCTGAGGCGGAAGCCGGGGGCATTTCCTTATCTCTAATTTCTGAAGCGGAATACTTACGAGAGTGTGTGTGAATTGAAAACTTGAAAACTGTATGTGTGGTGATTTATGACTAGCATACAGACGCACTGACTGACACTTTTAAAAACTGTATATATTTTAATTGTGGCTCTTTAAAATCGGACACTGACCGCCTGCCTGTTCTGACGAGATTTATTCGTCACAGGGGTCCCGATCTTCATCTCTCCACCGGCGCAGCCGAGCACAGCGCTCTCGCCGGCTGGGAAACGCGGAACCGCCATCTTGGGGGGAGGCAGGGTAGCGCTCCAGCTCCTGGACCCCTCCCACCCTCCTCCCACCCCAGCAGGACATGGATAAAAGGAAGGGGCTCTCCCGTCCGCGCAGCGGGCGGGTGCAGCGGGCGCGCCTAAGGCAAGCCCGTCTGCGCCCGTCCGCGCCGGACCCGCGCCCAGCGCCAGTCCCCCTACCTCTCGCACCCCATTAATCACCTGGTCTTCTGAGCAACTTGTACACCTACGCAGTAGTGCATGCAATCCACGTAGATGTTGTAACCCCCACAGTTTGGATACCTTCTCTTATTCGTGTCTTTGCTGTAATTACCACATTCCTGTTTTTATTAAACGGTTTCCTCCCCCCAACTCGGTCGCTCAATGCTCTCTACCGCCTATCTTACATGCTGCCTTAATTAATTGCAGGTCCCTTCCTGCTCACGCATTGGACATTTGGCTGCTGCTTGCTACGCACATGTGGGACATATTATTTCTCACAGAAACATGGCTCAAAGACTCGTCCATGCCTGACATCAATTTGGCCGTTCCCCCTGGTTTCCGATTACTAGGCATTAATCGAGATAACACCAAATCTGGTGGGGGTGTCGCGATAATTGCAAAATCTCATCTTACACTGAACATTGCTAAAATTGCTAACTCCGGTCTTATCGAAGCCATGTATTTCACAATTAAGGACGCCGCAGGCACTATCTTCGCCGGTATCCTGGTATATAACCCCCCCCGTTACTGCATCTTCTCTCATTGCCCTGACGCACTCCATAGCGGACTTTTCCCTTAAACACTCGCACTTTACAGTGTTGGGAGATTTTAATCTTCATATTGACAATTCCTCCTGTGCTCAAGCCTCCTCACTTTTGGAAACCCTACATGGACTTACCTTGTCCCAATTAGTTAAAGGCCCCACGCACAAAGCTGGTCATACACTTGATCTGATTTTTTTCAAATCACCCTGGCATTTCTGTCCTTCCTTCGCTTCCCCTTACATGGTCCGACCATTTCCTCATCCCTTTTCATATTACCTTGCCTTCCCTTCCTCCTCCCTCTTCCCTTAATAGAGACAGTGGTCGTAAATGGACCAAGGTTACCTGTGAGGCGATTGATTCCCGATTTCAGTACAACTTTAATCAGATGGAAGATCTGGACAAGGAAACGGCAAGATACAACTCTGCCCTCACCTCTGCTCTGGATTCCATTGCCCCTCTCGCTCCCCTGGCGTCTGCCAGATCTCGTCCCTCGGCCCCTTGGTTCTCCTCTGTGCTACGGGAGGAAAAGAGTAAATGCAAAAGGATGGAACGCAAATGGCGCCAGAACTATGACCCAGTGGCCAAACTGGCATACAAATCTGCCCTAAATAAATTTCAAATACTCAAACGCTCCTCAATGAGAACCTATTTCTCAAATCTCATCCAACAGGCGCATAACTCGTCCAAAACCCTCTTCACGATTGTGAAGGATTTTGTTACTCCGACGGCCACCAAAACACAATGCACTCCTACCCAAGACCTATGTAACGGACTCTCTGATTTTTTTCAGGACAAAATCATTAAACTCGCCTCCTCTTTTGTCTCTGTCTTACCCAACTCACCGTCTGATGCTCCTCACCCCACACACTGCTCCTTTAATTCCTTTAGCGAATTAACTTTTGACCCTGCCCTATCACTACTTCATAAAGTCAAATCTGGCTCACCTTTAGACCCAGTACCTGCTAAAGTAATGGGCAATCTTGCCCCTATTTTAATCAATCCCCTCCTTTCCATCTGGAATTCCTCCCTGACCCAGGGTCTTTTTCCTTCGGTTTGGAAACAGGCTAGGCTACTTCCCATCCTTAAGAAACCCAACGCTGACCCCTCTCTATTCAGCAGTTACCGACCTATCTCGCTCTTGCCAAAACCCGCCAAGGTGTTGGAGAAAGTGGTTCAGAAACAACTGGCCCAGTTTTTGGAATCTAACAAACTGCTACACGACTCGCAATCCGGCTTTCGAACCGGTCTCAGCACCGAGACTGCGCTGCTGGAAGTCTCCGAGACAATCAGGGAATCAGTGGATAGGGGTGAGGAGGCCATGTTGGTCCTCCTCGACCTATCCGCTGCATTTGACACGGTTTCCCATGTCATTCTTACATCTCGACTACAACAGCTTGGGATTGATGGCACAGCCCTAGCATGGATCAAATCCTTTCTGTCCGGACGGACCCAAAGGGTATTGTTACATCCATTCCAATCCGAAGACAAACCTCTCCTGTGTGGTGTGCCTCAAGGTTCAGCTTTGAGCCCTTTATTGTTCAATGTTTATCTGGCCCCTCTTGCCAGGGTAGTTGAGTCTTGGGGAGTCAGGGTGGTCTCTTACGCTGATGATACTCAGCTTGTTTTCTCATTTAGAGACCATTCTGACTCCCTCTTCTCCAACTTTTGAAATTGCCTTGGCAACATTTGCACCTGGATGGCTGCTAATCATCTTGCCCTCAACACTGAAAAAACTGAGGTTCTCTTTTTCAGCCAGAAATCTACTCCCCCTGCAACGTTATGGTGGCCCACCGTTCTCAACCCTCCACCCATACCAGTGCATTCTGCCCGCAACCTTGGCTTTATATTTGATAACACCTTGTCCGGAAAAACTCAGGTCAATAAAGTTGCGGCGGCTTGTTTTAATAAACTTCGCATGATCAGGAAGATCTTTCCCTATCTCCCCCAGTCTTCCCGTAAAACAGTGGTCCAGGCACTCATTACTGCACACCTTGATTATGCCAACAGCCTTTATGCCGGTGCCCCCCAATATCTCATTGACCGACTCCAAATTATACAAAACGCGGCAGCAAGGCTCATTGGTAACATCCCTCCCCGCAACTCGGTCAGAGTATACCGAGAGGAACTACATTGGCTTCCCATAGCCCGACGTATTGATTTGAAGGTTCTGATTCTTGCCTTTAGGGCAATTAATGGCACTGGCCCTGGCTACTTGAGCAAAAGGCTTAAGATATCCTCTTCAGTAAGGCATCTGAGATCCAACAGTCTACGCCTTCTGTCCGTCCCTCGTTTCAGACTCACCCGCACTGGTGGCAGAACTTTCACCGTTACGGCCTCAAAGCTCTGGAATAGCTTACCTACAGACCTTAGGTTCTCCGAGTCTGAACAAGTTTTCCGTCGTAAATTGAAAACTTGGCTGTTTTCCAAGCACTAGCCAGCAAGATCCCTGCAGACCTGCTCTTCTGACAGATAGACATGTACTAGGCATCCCTCTCTGTGATAAACAAGTAGTCTTAGCGCCGGGACACCCCCGCTGGAGGTAGCCGTGCGCTCTATAAGCTTCCTAATAAATAAATAAATAAATAAAGCAAACCACATTCACTGGATGATGTCATCAGTGATGTCATCAGTGATGTCATTTGAGATGTCATCAGTGATGTCACTGACCATGTCATGAATGATGTAATATGTGACATCATCAGCAGTGGATTGTGGGTGCGCAAAATATAGTTAGTACAACTAACTATATAGAAGCAATTTCAATGGTTTTGTATGAGTGAAATGTCCAGCTAACTATAACACCCCTGAGACTTATAGTTTTTTCAGAGAATTTTAAAGGTTTTTTAAATGCTAATTCCTAACTATATAAGGCCTGAAAGCTATGGTTTTTTCAGTGAATTTCAAAGGTTTTTTAAATGCTAATTCCTAATTATATAAGGCCTGAAACCTATGGTTTTTTTCAGTGAATTTGCAAGGTTTTTTAAATGCTAATTCCTAACTATATAAGACCTGAAACCTATGTTTTTTCAGTGAATGTCAAAGGTTTTTTTAATGCTAATTCCTAACTATATAAGATCTGAAAGCCCACCAGGAATCTCCAAGATGCGCCAGGGGACTGCATTGCAGAGAGGTGTAATGAAGCCACGCCCCTTTTTACACCTCTCTGCAACGCAGCCCCCGTGCATGTTTGAAGAGGGGGAACTAATTCCCCTTGCATACTGGGGGCCCCTGGGGGCCAATAAGCCCACCTTGAACCTCCAGTATGCGCCAGGGGGCTGCATTGCAGAGGTGTAATGAGGCTATGCCCCTTGTTAACCTCTCTGCAACGCAGCCCCCTGGCACGTTTGCAGAGGGGGAACTAATTCCCCTTGCATACTGGGGGTCCCTGGGGGCCAACTAGCCCACCAGGAGCCTCCAGTATGCGCCAGGGGGCTGCATTGCAGAGAGGTGTAATGAGGCCACACCCTTTTTTACACCTCTCTGCAACGCAGCCCCCGTGCATGTTTGAAGAGGGGGAACTAATTCCCCTTGCATACTGGGGGTCCCTGGGGGCCAACTAGCCCACCTGGAACCTCCAGTATGCGCCAGGGGGCTGCATTGCACAGAGGTGTAATGAGGCTATGCCTCTTTTTACACCTCTCTGCAACGCAGGCCACTGGCACGTTTGCAGAGGGGGGACTAATTCCCCTTGCATACTGGGGGTCCCTGGGTCATATCTGCCCAAATGATAAAATTCCGAACGATTGAAAATGACTTTTCTTGAGAAACATTTGGATTTGGATTATCATGTCCTATACTTTGGAATTTTTGAAAGGCTGACTTTGAGGATGCTATAAATTACTCAAGCCTGCCCGAATTGTGTGGGTAAAATTGATACCTAGTCACTTTGAATAAGAATGTACTTATGTCTCCTCTAACATTTGGAAGAAATATCTAGTTATATGACAACAGGATACCGACATAACTTGAAGGAAATAAGAACGCCCTGAAGAAGTTCTGTTGTACAGAACGAAACGCGTCAGCTGGCTGTGGTACATAAACTTAAGGAAAATAAAAGCATTTGAATATACACCAAGATTCAGCGCTTCAATAAGGACTCTAAGTGATATGATTTGATTGGACTTATTTTGCAAGTGGTGCTGTGCCAAACTTTGGAATATTCTCCACTACTCTCTACTACTTACTCTCTACTACTCCACTACTCTCTAATACTTACTCTCTACTACTCATTCTCTACTACTCTACTACTCTCTACTACTCTCTCTCTACTACTCACTCCCTACTACTCACTATCTACTACTCTCTACTACTCACTCTCCACTACTCTCTACTCTCTACTACTCACTCTCTACTACTCTCTCTCTACTACTCACTCTTTACTACTCACTATCTACTACTCTCTACTACTTACTCTCTACTTCTCACTCTCTACTACTCTCTACTACTCACTCTCTACTACTCTCTCTCTACTACTCTCTACTACTCACTCTGTACTACTCACTCTCTACTACTCACTCTCTACTACTGTCTACTACTCACTCTCTACTACTCTCTCTCTACTACTCTCTACTACTCACTCTACTACTCACTCTCCACTACTCTCTAGTATTCTCTCTCTCTGCTACTCACTCTCTACTACTCTCTACTACTCACTCTTTACTACTCTCTACTACTCACTCTCTACTGCTCTCTACTACTCACTCTACTACGTACTATCTACTACTCTCTACTAATCACTCTCTACTACTCTCTACTACTCACTCTACTATTCACTCTACTACTCTCTACTACTCACTCTCTGCTACTCTCTCTACTGCTCTCTACTACTCTCTACTACTCACTCTCTCCTCTATTACTCACTTGCTTCTCTCTACCTCTCTCTACTTCTCTCTCTACTAGTCTCTACCTCTCTACCTCTACCTCTCTACCTCTCTCTACACGCACACATATACACATATATATGCATATACATGCATATGCATTTATGTATGTGTATATATATATATATACATACATATATAATCTGCATATCTATATAAATACAAATATAAATGCGTGCATACATATACATATATGCAAACATATACATGTTATTTACATGAAAGTTTTAAAAACACAAATAAAAGCAAAGTTAAAAAGCCACCTCATTACAAACAGAATGGCTTTAACTTAAACGAGGGCGAGATCTATTGCATTTTCAATGCTTGTTTACTTTGGTTCCATCAAGAAGGCTTTCAGATGTGTCACACATTTGCCATAAATTCTGAATGTTAGCACTCTAGTTGCTCATTAGATCACTGTAGTAAAGCTACTGCTCACCAGGGAAGTCTGCTGCTAATCATACTTTCTATGGCAAAATATACCCCTTCATTTTGTTCCTTTTTAAATTAAATGTTTTAAGAGTTACCACTTTATTCCAATCAAGATGGCTTCAGGTGTGCCATACTTTTGTAATAAGTAGGACTGTTAGCGCTCTAGTTGTTCTTTAGAACACTCTAGGAGGCTGCAGTAGAACACAAAGGAATCAACTGATAGTCTCTGTCCTTGTTGGATGTACATGTTTTACTGAGAATGTCAGACTTCATTCTCACATGACTGAGAAAGATAATGTGAATTTACAGAAAATATGCTTTCAGTTTAGCTTATAGATCCCCTTCCAAACCACTGTGGGAAAAGCATGAGATAATAGTTTTCTTTCAAACATGATTCATGATATCCCAGCAGAAGGCTTTTTCACATGGTAAAATCACCTTAGAACACACCACAATTCCTAAAATGAGTATGGTACCATCAACAAATGATCTATAATGTAACTAAAGTCCTAAAACCCTCTATTAACTACAATGCTTTTTAATGAGGTGCTATCATGTATATTGGTCCCAAGATGGCTGCCAACACTTCTTGGATGAAGTGCTGACAGCCAATCAGATCTCACGATGAGATGTGTGGTTAGGCTCTGCCCAGATATATATGTGTTTTTGAAGTTAATTTTCATAACAACCACTGGAGCAATTTTCACCAAATATAGCAAAGGCACTTCTGTGTACCTGTCAAGTTTGGTGTAATTCCGTTCAGCGGTTCAGGCAGTAGCCTTGTCAGAACTTCCTATGGAAATTAACATGGGGAAAACATGTTTTGGGACCCCCCTTTTTTCTCAGCCCCCACTTCACGAATCCCCACGAAACTTTCAGGAAAGGAGCGCAGCGGAGCTGGCCAAAATTTTGGAAAACTACACGCAAATTCCTCAACCGGCGCCAAAGTTATTCCCAATAGAATGTTGCGGATTTTATGGTAGCTAGGTCCTAACTATATATACCTACTGGCTATCGCCAGTAGGTAATATATATATATATATATATATATATTACGTATTGGCAGTCGCCAGTAAGTAGTTATAGTTAGGACCTAGTTTCCATAGGAATTTTTTGATTTGTTTTGCTAATTACCGGTTGACGAATCTTCATGAAATTTTCAAAACTAATGGTTGCTTGAGGTCAGCTGCTGTGTTGAAAGTTTAAGGGTGATTAGTGAGGGGGCCGAGAAAAAGGGGGGTCCCTCCAAAAAAATGGCCATGTTAATTTCCATAGGAAACTTTAGACACGGCAACAGCCCGAACTACTAAACGGAATTACACCAAATTTGGCAGAGAGATAGCTCTTATTCCAGAAAGCACACTTTTTTTTAAATGTTGTAAATCTGTTCAGTAGTTTTTGAGATATTTAAAGATCTACAGATATTGATATTTGAGAATTATGAGATTTGATTGGCTCAGCCATTCCGAGCACGATCTTGCCCCTGATTGGCTGCCAACAGTTAAACTAGGAAGCATTGGTAGCCATCTTGTGACTCAGTTGAAATGAGTAGGTGGAAAAAGGGGAAAAAAGTAGAAGAGGGGTGGCACAGGGAGTCCGAAGGTAAAAAAAATGTTTTATGTGTTTTCGGCGGTATTCGCGGTATTCGCGTAGGGCCTGGAAATCATTAGGGGAAAAAGAAAACAAACTGAGGTGTTGCGTGCTTCATTTAATTAAACCCTTGGGTGGGCTACTTTCCGGGAGCAATGTTTAGTTATGATGCTGGTATACTTCTGTAACGGGGACCGCCAGTTTATCAGAGCAAATATAGTGATATGGGGGTAATTGTCTTTCCTCTGCCTCCGCTCGAAAGAGGAGCAGGTGTTTGAAGGTATACATAAAATGTAAGTGTCATTGTCGTGGAGGTACTACTTTCCCGGGTATTCACATATTAAAATGTGGGGGTGTGTTGGGGAATGCTGGCCCCGGGAAGTACGATGTTGGCAGGCCTTTAAATTGAATGGAAGCGTATCGTCCAATTTCACTTGAGGAGGTTTCCATGGGCCTGGGTATCGTTATTTCCGAGGGCCGGTTTCAACAATGAGCTTATGTGCCTACCCCTGGGACATTTTAGTTTGGTATGGGAGGGCAGGATCTATGCAAAGTTGCCGGTGTATCTTAGCAAAGTTCTAGTTCGCTTCATGGAAGTGAGAGGAAGAATTTTGCTCTCACTTTTATGAAGCAAAGCAGTTTTGCTTTTGGGCAAAGAAAGCTTGCATGGAGCAGTTGGCTGTGTTCAAAAGGACTGCTGGCTGCCGCATGAGGCGGAGAGGTGGGAGGGAGTTCAGGGGATTGGGGCTCATTGCGCGGTTCCCAAACATTGTGGCCAGGCTCCGGAGTATATGGTTCCTTGGGCCTAAAATGAGCAGGCTAAGTTTTAGTTATAGGGTGGCTCTAAAAAGAGCTCTTGTTTTCATTATGAGTTTGTTGGTGCTACATGTAAGTGTGGATGCACAGCTTCAGGTTGTTGAGAAAAACTTGGTTTCTTTGATCTGTGAAATGAACTCCATCACTTCTGTATATGTCATGCATATCAAAACTTAGATTGTTGTTGCAGCTGGACCCCATTCTATGATCTCTGAGGTATGCAGACACAGCTTTATTGACATTCTTCCTAGCTTTCTCAATCTGAGGATAGATTTGATTTGACCATTTTCACTTCCATCTTTGGCATATATTGGAGTGTACAAACACAGTTTGAGGCAAAAGCAGCATCAATTGTGCAAAGGTATCTTTCATGAGCATTTCCAGACCTACACCAACCTACGTAATTGCCACCACAGTGCATAATCATGAGGTCAGGGTGTTAGATATGCAGAGAGGTTTTACCCAAACGCAACAATTAGTGCCACTTTAAATTCTCTGTGCAAACCATTTAATGTCCACATTTTGTAAACCTAGGTCTTTGTCAATACGTCTCTGCTCAGCATAACTTTTGCACAAGAAAACATAGCTGTGTCCTAGGTTCCACACTAGCATTTTGAAGGTATGGCTGGAAGGAATCAAAAGATTTCTGTAGCTCATGTAGTCCGTTGGTAGAATGAGAGATATGTTGAAAGGTGGAGAAGATTCTTTTTTTTTTAGAAAAACGATAACTGATTGACTGATGATGAATATTTTGTAGTGAAAACTAGGGTGCATGTTAGTTTCATGAGAAAGTATGTTTCTGATTGGTTAATAAAAGTTTTTTGAAACGTACACTACATTGCGTGAGAAAGGAAATATTGCATGCGTTTTGTGAAATTTGAAATCTGCATACCATCTACAGAGGTGAATTACAAATTAATAAGGTGTGTTATATATTGTGTAGTAGTGGTTAAGTCTTTGAGGCAATATTTTGAAGTTTGAAAATATTATTTTTTTAAAAATGTAGTGTTTCCGATGTGTGCTGGTTCTCATTTGTTACAAAATGTGGATAGTGTGTTAGTAGTTGCTGAACAAGTACTCCATATCTATTTAGGGGTATCCGAGACAGAAGAAGTGTAGTTTGTCATGTTCAAAGGAGTGTATGGTTTTGAAAATGAGGTACAGGGTTAATTTGGGTTCAAAAATCTACCCGGGCAACATAAAGGAAATGTTGAACGTTTGCAGATTGTGCGTTGTCGAAGAATACTCGGGGGGAGGTTAGAAGAGGCATGTTTTATTAACTTGAGGGAGATTAAAAAAATAGAAATGTTGTGTGCAGAGTTTGTGCTCGGAGTTTTGACACTGGGGAGCTATATTTGAATATAAATGAAGGGAACTGTCACACTCCCTGGCTGTGCAGAATGTGCAGACATTAGAAGGCAGGGAGATCGAGGGTCTAAGAATGACACGTCCCTTTTTACATGTATTTTCACACGTATTGTGCATCTGGAGATCCGAAACCTATAAAATACTGGTATATATATATTTGTATGTTTTTTTTGTATGTTCCACTAGGAAAAGGCACAGGTAGATGTACGCATGCTTTTAGTAATGTGGTGAGACATTCATCTGTGATATGGAAAGTATTTCTGCTTTGCATTTGGATAGAGTGAACACTGTTAGTAATTGCTGAGTTGTGAAGATACACAAGATTGATGAGGTCAAAGACATGGTGGTAAAGGGATTAGTGATTATGGTACTTCGTATGAGTCTCTAGGGAGGTATTGTTGAAGTACGCAGTACATATTTAAATAGGAATGCAGTCTCTTATGCTGATAGGACTGCATGGTGTTGTGACTAAGGTACAGGGTTGAATTAAGAGCAAAAATGGGCTCAGTAAATTTAAGAGAAATAAGAATGTTTGAAGATTGCCTTGTCTGAAAATACAGGGGGGGGGGGCATTTCTTTACAAGAGATATGTTTTATGAATGTCTGGGAGATAGAAAATAAATGGAAATGTGTCCTGCATAGTTTGTGGACAGATGTGTTCACACTGGTGAATTACATGTGAATATAAATGAATTTAATTGTCAGGGTCTCTCCCTGTTCTGAATCTGCGAGAATTAGACTGCCGGCAGATGAAGAGTTTGGGAATGATATGTCCTTTTACTCCTCCTCTCCCTATTTCTAAACCCCAGCGGTTCCTCTCTCTTCTGTTCAGGCACCCAATCATGAGCCTTGGCGCTAACAATGAATCTGCCAACAATGCACAACGATACTAAAATTGTACAGATAACTCTGGTGATTTATGATCCTGATGGAGAGCAATCATTTACTCTGTTGGTAGTTTTTAAATGCAGATAAATTGAATTTTATGTGGATAGCTCAGTCAGTTACTGCTCGTTCCCCCTTCTTCCTACCTCCAGAAGAATCAACACGAAAAGATCGTTTAATCGTAAATGGGGTTCAAAGTGGCGAGACTTGCATATCAAAAGAAAGTCGAGGCTTGTGTAAAACCATATACCGCAGTGGACTTAATAGTAGAGAAAGTGAGCACTGATGTGATGGGCAGTATAGCCCATCACATCAATGCTCCTGCTGCTGCTGTGTGCAACATTCAGGTAGATGGACGTTCTAACTTGACCAGCTTAGCCTTTCATTCCTCTGAGTTTGAAATGGGCACTGTGAATTCGGAGTGATATGTACCCACAGATGACCTAGTCCTGTATGGTCGTCCCCTGACAATGAGTTACAATGTGAAACAATACCGTGGTGCTTGCCTAAATCCTTCTAGACAGCACTTCCCATTCAAACAAACATCCTTCAAAAGGGACATTTTCATTTTTTTTTGTTAACCACACAATTTACTGCACCACTGTCCCCTACAGGTACAAACATACAAAAATATGCATAATAAACCAATTACTATTGACTTTTTACAAAGTCATGCAATTGATAAAAAAATATTAAAAACATACATTTTAGTTTTTTACAGAGGTACTTACAGTCCAGAAGTCTATCTACTCGGTGCTTTTTATTGGCATGCTGCACCTATCACTTTACACCCAACAAGCCCTTCAGAACCAATGGCAGGTCGGAACACTGATGTAGACATGCGGGGAAGACATAAGTAAGGGGAAGTCATGTTCATTCAATGCATGGCTTATGTGCTGGTAGTCTGCACAGCAGGCGTGTCTTTTTAAGTGCTTTCTGGGAATGGGTGGCGGACACGGTCTGTCTGAAGGGCAGCCAGAGTGTTCACACTGCAGAAATGCTTCTATTCTTTTATATGGTGCACACGTAGTCTGAGTTGACGTGAGAGCCCTTTAATAAAAAGCAGAATAGACACTGTACATTATCCACATTCAGAGCAGAAACAATTAAATCATGATGCCTCATCAGAAGTAGTAAGTGCTATATCAATAAATTGCCATACACACGTGTCCTCATTACAGAAGTGCTATCTTGGTGAACGAAGGTTGTGAGTGCAGAAATTGAAGATCCGCACGACAAGGTAGTGTCATGGCCAGAAGAGGCGCAAGATTTAAAAGAAGCTTTTTCAATGCAATAGGTCTTGCATTTGCTAGTGGTTGACCTATTGGCAATGTAAATGAGAATGCCTTTTATTTATGTGTTGATTTTTAAAACATGAAAAAAAAGGCATTGTCATTTACAATGCCAATAGCTTAAGCTCTTGTAAATGTGAGACCTATTGCATTGGTAATGCGTGTTTATTTAATTAGAAGTCGGGTCATTAGGGTAACTGGAACATACTTTAAAGTGTGTGCTAATTATATTTAATGCTATATTTCATGTGTTTTAAGATTGAAGGTGATTTTACTAGTGTTTTTTACCGGGAAAAATGAAAGTGGAACTGGATGGTGGCTGATAAGGGGCTGGAGCCCAAGGTCAGCTGTGACATATGATGCACTGGAGAGGGGTGGTAGAAAAGTGGATAATTGAGCCTGTAAGGGAGTACACTGCAGGGACCAGGGTTAGGTTGAGGTAGTAATGAAGAGGGAATATTCCTGAAGACTCGCACAGAGGGAACCTTAGTAGTGTCACTTGACTGCTACTCCCACCTCAGAAACCTTCTCTTCCCATCAAAGGGACATTACATGTAAAAAAACACATTTTAAGAGTGATAACATTTAGAAGGAGATTTGGAAAAGAGTGCATTCTACTGGGCCTTGTAAGACTAAGAAGTGATAAAGGACAGCCAAGAAGCAGGCCCGGCTAGACATATAAGCAAAAAATCGGGCCCACAGTGGCCCACCTAATGCATCCTTGGCCCACCTAAATAAAAATTCCTTTAGCCGGGCCTGCTTCTGTTTCTAAAAAGAAAGTAGCAGAGGCCCATCTACCATGAAAAATAGCAGTTAGACCTTTCGTGGAGTGTTGGTGGCAAATGAAGAGTTTGGGAATGATACATCCTTTTACTCCTCTTCTCCCTATTTCTAACCCCCAACAGCTCCCCCGTCTTTCTAAAAAGAAAGTAACAGAGGCCCATCTACCATGAAAAATAGCACTTAGACCTTCACTCTTCTGTTGGTGTCATCTGTAGAACAGAGAGAAAGTCACAATCAGTTTGAATGGTACAGGATTGTAGTGTGTTATGTTGAAGGACTACATGGTCTTGTGACTAAAGTACAGGGATGAATTAGGGTCAAAAATCGTCCAGGGAAATGTAAGAGGCATGGCCTTTTACAGATTAAACCTTTGCGGGAAAATACTGAGGGGGGTCTTTAACAGGGACATGGTTTATTAACTTCAGGTAGATAAAAAAATGAATTGTTTCATGCACAGTTGGTGCACAGGTTTGCGTGCACTCGTGAGGCATACATGAATATAAGTTAAGGTAATTTCCACACTTGCTGCTCGTGCTGAAGCTACGTACATCACGAGGGTGGCAGATCGAGAGACTGGGAATGACACGTCTAATGACCCCCTGTCCTTCCTCCCGATCTCTAACGGTTCCTCTTCCCTCATTTGCAAAAGGAAGGTAACAGAGACTCATCTGTGTTGACCCTGACTGGGCTGCTGGAGGCATCTGAGTAGGATAGAGAAAGTTATTATCGACTTTTATGCTATAGAAAAAAGCCACACACAGATGCAAATTACATACTGCTCAATTTAGATTGCTCGACGATTCATCTTAACAGTTTAGGTTTGCTGAGGTATGTCTATGGTTCAACATGTATTTCAGACTAGTTATGTATCGAAAGATCCAATACCTATAAAACACAGGTATCAATCTATTTGTATGTTTGTTTTAAGTATGATACCACTTGAAAAAGGGACAGGGAGATGCATGCAGCCTTTCAGTAATATGGTGAGACTTTCAACTGGACACGAAAAAGGTTTCTTGTTTGCATTTGAGCAGTCCCAACAATGTTAGTAGTTGGTGAGTAGTGAAGATGAACAGGAAATGAGGTTGAAGACATGGTGGGGAAGGAGTTTACTGTTAGTATTGTATTTGTAACCTATGACACAGATATGAAATATTTTAAACAATGTATTTAAAATAACATGGCATAATGTGCAGTATATTTATGCCACAACAAAAATAAAACTGTATGATTGAATTATAATCAGTATAGTACTGAATCGATATTTGATAAAGGGAGATGTGATTAGAAAAAGTGAATAGTGAAAAAAATATTTTGAGTAACGTTTCTCTTCCTGCAAAAAAGAAGTATCATTATAAAATAGAACATCTCAAAGGTTTGTCTGCAGACTATATAACTTTTAATATAGATAGTAATGTCCCCAACGGGTAAGTCCTCCGTTTTGCCAACCAGCTCTGGGACACCCAGCCAAATAGAGTGCAAACATAAAGATAGTGTAAACGATTTGTAAATGGGAATTTGTCAAGAAAGTCAATATCTGAATATCCAAAAAAAGAAGGAAAAGCAAAATGAGAAAAAGCAAAAAAAAAACTGTTTTCTTGAAGTGTTCAAAGAGGAAGTCAAATCAGGTTACCATACGCACTTATGGAAATCCATAGAAATTCAAGAACTCATAAACACAGTGATATGCACAGCTCCAAAAGGTCATCTGCACCTCTCCAAGCAAAGAGGGTTGCCATACAATTGAGCAAGTCGAAAGAACAGACATGGTCATCATAATATTCTGCGAGCACGAGCATGTCAGGGCAACTTGCATCATATTCGATGATACTCTGTTGCAACAGATGCTGCGCATGAGCGCATTTACTCCATTTCCCGTTATTGCATTTTGAAAGGCATCCATCAAGCGTGTATCTCCATAAGCAGTTATTATCCTTCTACCCAAACCTCGAAAAGACCCGTCCCATTGCGGGTCTTATAGGCCTCTGTCCCTACTCAATTTAGATGATAAAATACTCGCTAATATTGTAGCCAATCGCTTATCGCAGTTGATGGGATTAATTATTTCCCCTGCGCAATCCGGCTTTGTCCCTCATCGCTCTACATCTTTGAATCTTAGAAGACTGTTCTCGGTCCTACATAGGATCAACCCAGAGGTTCCCGCCGCTGTAATTCTACTTGATACAGAAAAGGCCTTTGACACATTAGAATGGCCTTTCTTTGTGTCCATCATGCGTCTCATGGGTATGCCGGTCGGATTTATAGCTACCACAGCACTACTTCACCTGAATATCCAAACCTTTCCCTCTTTCCCGTGGCACTCACCAGGGCTGCCCGCTGTCCCCCCTGCTAGTCATACTTGCAATGGACCCTTTAATTCGACATTTCCAGGAGAAACACTTGCACAGAGGCCTTCAATTTAACAGGGGTCCCCTCCTGGTATCATTATATGCAGATGACACTATTTTATAGAGAACCCCAGGAGAATTAGGAACCCCTTATCAGGGAGATTCTTCATTTTGGTCAACATTCAGGGCTAGGCATCAACTAGCGAAAGTCCATTATTTTCACCCTGACCCACAGCAGGGGCCCAATGGAATTATGAATTTCCTCTCGAATGGTGCTCAGACTCTGTTAAGTATTTGGGCATCCACATTCACTTGGATACGGACTAGATTTTCTGTCTTAATTATGGGCAGGCCATAGTTGCACTCGAGACCCAGGTGGAGAAATGGCTGCGCCTCCCGCTGTCCATAGCTGGCAGAGTTGCCATTATTAAGATGATTGTACTACCCACATTTTAGTTTGGAGGGGTAAGCAGCCGCGCGTCCGCTGGAAGTTCCTCACTTTAGCTTTTAAAAGGGGTGGGTACGAAGTCCCGAATCTACACTTGTACTATCTAGTGGCTCAATGTAGCTTCGCATTTACTTGGTATCATCCTGATGCCAAGTCACGTTCCTTTTCCCAGAGCCGGATTTCCCTCTACCTGACAAACTGAATGCTGTCCTGCCTAAGGGTGTCCCAGTGACCCTACCAATATACAGACTGTTTCGACTACCAGCTGGGCATGGGAAAAGCTTAAATGGTACACTGGCACTTAGGTGCTGTATTCCTTGGCTCTCCCTCTCCTAAACACCGGCTCGCTTCCAATAACTGTCGAGAAGCTAGTGCAATGCACTCTGTCCAAGTTCGATATCTCTACGCTTGGGGACCTGTACCCTGGCTGGCATATTTTCTCGGCAACCGAAGACTGCCGTTTCCACAACGCCACTTTCATGGACAGTTTTGTCCTTACGCTGCTATATTCTGCTTTATGGGCGATGCTCCCTGAGTTCCCTCTGGAACCAGACTCGTGCAACCCACTTTCTCTGATCATCGAAAGCTGGACTGGGCTGCACCTTTTATCGTAGCTTTGGAGGAGGATCAGGGCACCCCATTACAGACGACCAATGGACCAGGCAGTGGTAGCCCTTGTGCTGTCTAGATTAGATTACTGCAATGCCCTTTATGTAGGGATAAATAAGGGACACCTAGATCGACTTCAACTTGTGCAGAATGCCACTGCCAGGCTGGTGATGGGCCTTCCTAAATTCCACTTTGTATCGGCTACCATTAGAAGCCTGCTCTGACTCCCTCTGGGACAGAGAATTATGTTTAAAGCCCTATGCTTGGTGCACAAGGCCTTTTACAATATAGGGTCAGCAGGCATTAAAAAACTGTTTCAGAGATATGTCCCTGGCAAGCAGCTAAGATCTGCCAGCACGAAGCTGGTGACAGTTCACAGGTTTAGGAAATCCAGATGGGGAGGGTGGGCCTTTTCGCTGGCTGTAGCCAATCTGTTGAATTGCCTTCCTCCCTCAATTTCTACTCTGGAAACCAATTCCTTGTTCTGTAAGGCCTTGATGACCTTGCTCTTCACCTGCTCGAATCTGTAAGCCCTTTTCCCAAATGAACATCTCCGATCCTAATCCCTCTCCGCAGTGCCTTGATGCCCAAGGGCTAAGTAGGCACTTTATAAAGCTTATATTCATTCATTCAGATGGTGTGCCATCACAAGAGACATTTCCCTAAATAGCTGGCATAAATTGCTAGATTTCAAGTTCTTGCGCAGAATATACATCACCTCTGCCAAAGCCCATTGACTTGACCCGAGCAGACCACATTCTTGCCGGAAATATGAGACCCCACACGCCGACTTTGGCCATCTCACTTGGATGTGCCCCACGATACAACAGTATTGGGAGATAATTCACAAAACTCTGGGCGACATGACCAATGTATCCCTTAATCCCACTCCAGAAGTGGCACTCCTCGGTTACACTGTAAATTTCCCCAAGCCCGTGCAGAAATTTGCGTCCCTTGGTTTATTGTTAGCCAAACGAGAAATCGCTATCCACTGGGGCCGTAGGACGACCCCCACTCATCTGGCTGCACGGTCTAGCCTATTGCAGCACAAACAGTGAAGTCTACTCCAACCCAATGCCCAGCTCCTCCCGTCCCAAAGACATCTTGGGCCCCTACAGGACCTATGTTGATTCCCTTCAGGAATCGTCTGACTCACCTACAAAGATGGAAATAGTCCCCACAGGGGTGGGCTCGATGGTTAAGGTTCCTCCCTAGATTGTGTTCCAACACTGTATCATATCCTGTAATGTTGAACACCTCTTTTCCTGATACCTCCCGACTGGGAGTGGAAGCCAGATGGGCACGAACTATTGTATCTTCAACAAAAACTGGTTAAGCACAGAGAATTGGGGAGCACCACAGTATGGGTTCTTTCCATCACGTGTTTATGTTCCTGGCTTCTATTGTTCAATGTTATATTTCACACATTAACAGTATCTATAACGCACCGTAGATGTCAATGTATCTTTATTGATTACAATGTCATACAGAAAGCAATTACATTTTACAATGAGGTGTTGTGCAAAAATTATGGGTGGGAGGAATTTGCGAAATTCACTTTCGCAAAAATTTAAAAAATCTCCGCGAACACGCAGAAATATTGGAAGTTATTTTCCCGCCTGTTCACGATATTTTCTGCGTGATCGCGTCTTGCCAACTTACGCATGCGGTCGCTCATGGGTGCGCCATCTTGTTTTCACTTGTCCCGCGATGCTTACTTCCTGATCCGGGTTGCGCAATGCATGCTCGCGCCCGCTCGCGGTGGAGAATGACGTGTTCAAGGTCTCATACTTTCGCGGTGCATGATCGCGAGACGAATGACGTGATCGTGGGCGCCAACTCTCACAAGATATCGCAAATGGCTACCAACAATCCAACATCTCATGGAGAACGCGACTGGATCGGGAAAACTTGTTGGCGAACGCAGGGATCCAAGTAAGGCGATCGCGCACGCGTGAACGTATTTTTACAGCGCGAGCAAGAAAAAAATTCTGGTACGATGCGGATCGCGGAAATTTTGACATTTTGGGCTCTCTGCGGAACGCAAAAATGTCAAATTATCGCAATTTCCATGAGCGGAACGGAATTTGACACCCACCCCTAGCAAAAATTACAAAAAAAAGGGAAAAAAAAGTCAAATATGGAACAAATACAGAAATGACAACAACAAAAAAAGCTTGTATCTCCGGAACAATCCTGGTCATGAGCCAGTAGTGTCCGCAGCAACAGTTCATAATGCAGGGGATCGCGTGAAGTAGTAGAGAGGCATACATGCATGTCGCATTCAAAGGAGCACCGGAGACAGTAGAAGAAAGTTGAAGCCAAATATTTCTAATGACAAGCATTAAAAAACTTGTAGCATCCGTTCCTGGTAGAGCTCCAATTGACATCGGTGGGGTTCAAGCAGAGGACTGGCAGCCATTTCGTAGCAGAGCTGAAGAACGAGCACTGCACAAGCCAGCTAGAACAGCAAGGGAACCCGCCAAATGCGCTTGCAAAATTAGAATGAATGAAATCCGGTTTTACTACAAAATTAGTCTGAAATAAATAAGAAGGCGGGAGTTGACTAGTTCAATCAATTTTTCAATTAATTCTTTATTCAGTTATTAAAACACAATAACCATAAAAGATCAGATAAAATCACAATTAATAAACATAACAGCTTCATCCAATGCACCAGAGTCAATTCATCATAATTCAGGATACAATTGATTTCCGCAATTTAAATTTTTTTTTTAAACGAAGAAATTGATACAACGGTTAAAATATTGTCAGGTTTCTGTAAAGCTAAAAAGGCAGGGCGACAGCGATTTATTTCCATGGTCTTTAGTAAAGGAACAACCCACCTTCGTCTGGGAATTGTATAAAATTTACAAAAGAAAAGAATATGTATATCTGATTGTTCTGGCAAATCATCACAAGGACACTTAATCAAAATTTTCGACCAGTCATTCCTAGCGGGGAAGCTAAGTGACCTAAACAACAGATTAAATCTAAAACGAATTAATAAAAACCTATCGTAGTCACTCATTTGCATTTCAGCATATGGCTGTATTTTTCTGGAAATCACAATTTGCTCATGGGCAGCCACCGTAATTTTCATCAATTCTGTGGTGGTTCTGCGCTCATGCAAGTAGGTCATACACATTTCCTTCAAAACTTTCCTGGAAATATTACACAAAGAGAATTGTTCAGTATAATAATTTACCAGGCCCAAATCGGTGAAACATTTCTTCACGTAACACAGCCATCCAATTTTTCCACTCTTTTCTAGCCCAACCACATTATTCATGATGGAACGGTTTAACCCACATTGCTTAGTTGTCTAGATTCTATGCCATAGCAGTACCGGGGCTGTTTTTATAATATCTTCCAGATATGGTTCCCCAAGTTCTGTGTGGCATACATATGTGGAAACACTTTTTGGGATGGCTAGAAGGTATTTCATGAAAAGGTTTTCCACCACCGGTAATGATTTTACATTTGCATGTCCCCACAGGCCTGCACCATATGTCGCAATTGCTACACAAGTAGCTTTATACACTATTAACATCTCCCCAATAGGTTTCCTGCCGATTTTTTGACTAACATTTTTTAAGGCCATTATTGATTTGCAGTACAATAACTTTCTAGTCTTCATTGTGGTGTTCCATTGACCCGTGTGATCGAACAAGACTCCCAAATAAGAAAAATTTGAAGTTAAATCGACTGGGGAAGAACCAATAAAAAGTACCTTTCTCTTTTTATGTGCACCCACACCACAGGTCATGGTAAAGGTCTTTGAACAGTTTATCCTTAAGTTCAAACCTGACATAAAATCTGCAAAGGAGGTAACTAAACTTTGCATGGCCAGCGGAGTTCTGGCCATCAAGACTGCGTCATCGGCATACAACAATGCTGGGACAGATCTTTCACCCACCATCGGCATATCCCTACACTCCCTCAATAATGTAGTCTCTACATCATTTATATAGAGTGTGAAAAGCAAGGGAGCTAGGTTGCAGCCTTGTCGTACTCCCCTAGCGATGCCAAAGAATTTTGTACATTCGCCAGTTTTTTCCATGTCTGACTCTAGCGGATGCACCTGAATAAAGTTCCCGAAGGAAATTAATAATTGATATGTCTACCCCCAATTTTTCCATAACCAGCCAAAGTTTACTATGTGAAACACAGTCGAATGCAGAAGTTAAATCTATAAAAGTTAAAAACATTCGACCCTCCTTG
This sequence comes from Lissotriton helveticus, assembly GCF_964261635.1. Lineage (NCBI taxonomy): Eukaryota > Metazoa > Chordata > Amphibia > Caudata > Salamandridae > Lissotriton > Lissotriton helveticus. The sequence continues at coordinate 1,138,585,479 of NC_136069.1, forward strand.
GCTTTTGTATATTTTCTATTAAAATATGCAAGTTCAAGCACTGGTCAATTGTACTAAGCCCTTTCCTAAAACCATATTGTAAGTTGCTGATTTTCATATTCAAATCAGCCCATGTTTGAAGCCTATTTAACATTACCTGCCCAAAAACTTTAATGTGGAGTCCAGAAGCGATATTGGGCAATAGCATTGACAACTAGCTCTGTCCCCCTTTTTAAATATGGGAACTATCAACGATTCACACCAGGAGGATAGAAGGCCATTTCGAAGTGTAGCATTATAAAGTCGGGTAAGAATCGGGGCCCAGAGATCTACGTTATTTTTATATAGATCCACCGGAACCCCATCTGGGCCGGGTGCCTTGCCCCCCAAACTTGCATTAATACTAGCATTCACCTCTGCTACAGAGATATCAGGAACCAAATTATTCTTTAGATGACAGGGGTCCCCGATAATGTTTTCCTGAATTATATGATCTTCCTCTTGTCTCTCAGCAGAGTATAATTCCGAAAAATGCTTCACCCACTCTTTTTCAGTAATGGCTACTTCTATTCTAGCTGAAGCGTTATTATTCAGAAAAGGGGCATTAACAGCTGTCCGAAAAGCTGCAGTATCTAGACTTAACGATGCTTCGCACAGAGTATCCCATGCTTCTTTTTTTTAAATATCTTTTCGCTTTTTTTGGGTCTGCTTATAGGCCTTTCTGCACTCCTTAATTAAAATACTATTTTTAACTGGGGCATTTAAAGCATATTTAAGGTATGAGTAGGCCTTAGTACAGGCCGTATCAAACCAGCTCTTATGAATGTTTTTAACACCTTTAGTTTCCACCCATAATAACTTCTTAATTTGTGTTATATTTAATAGGAAGTTTTCTATAATGCCAGTATCTACAGTATTGGCATCCGTGCAGGCGTGAAACTGAGGCTCAGTACTCCTTACTAATTTTTGAAGAAAATCTTCCAGGACAATTTTTGTCCACTTTAAGGAGTAACCGTTTTTTCTAGCCATAGAGATGTTATCTACTTGTGTATTGGGGATATCCCTTCCGCATAGTGCCCTAGGCCTACGTTAAAGAACTAAACTAAAGGGAAAGTGGTCGCTCAATGAATTTTCGAGGGTATTAAAGACCTGCATCATACCCCCATGTCTGGCAGTCATGATAATGTGATCAATTGTGGAATTTGCCCCTCTGCCAGTAAAGGTGGGAAAGAATGGCATCTCAGGACTGGCCAGTCTGTTCGCAAAGCCCATTTCACACCCGAAGATAACTTCGTTTAGATGATCCCCACACTTGGAGTGCTCAAAATGGCTCAGACGGGTGTCTTTATCCAACATTACACCACATAATCCTCGCTCCCCTCTTACACATAAAGAACAATTAAAATCTCCTGCCCATATAACACAGACATCTCTAAATCTTCCTTCCACCATAGATTTTATATTACCACCTAAAGACTTAAAAATATTGTCCACGCCCTCACCCGGGACAATATTATAAAAATGTACCAAAACCATAGAAAACCCGTTATCAATAACAATCCTGATAATATGATAATATATGCTATTAAAAACAATTTCTACTTTGGTGCATAATAACATATTGGACACATAAGAACATAAACCCCCTTTAGCCCTACCATGGGCAGAGCTAATAGCTGGGGATAAATACGTTTTAAAACCATTAACATGATCAGGGGTCGTTGTCCAGGTTTCTTGGAGACAGACAAAATCATAATCGTTCACAAGGTTTAGCCAATTTTCGTTTTCCAGTTTAGACCTGCAATGTTCCAGCTCACAAATGACCATGTTTCCTTGTTTGTTTGGCTAACCAGCTTCTCCATGGTACACTTAGGCTCTAGGTTAACCCCTAAGGATGGGTTTTTATCTGAGGAGCTAACATTCAAAAAAGCCTGCTTACTTCTCTTAAGATCCCCTGAGCCTACCACATCCCTTATCTTGATCACATTCCCACTTGAGTTTTCATGGACAATCCTTGAGGCACAAGGTCTCGTGGGTATTAAGGGGCTAATAAAAGAAGTGTCTGTAACAAGTCAATCAATGTCCTCCAATCCCTGCAATGTGTCGTAACGATTTGATGTTGGTATGTTGTAACCGGCCCCATTTCTGTCCCTAAAATCCCTTGGTGCCATAAATTTGATGTAGTCATGTTGGAAGGCAATGATGGGTAGAAATTAGTCAAATCCAGACTCTGGATCCCACCATTCATTCTATACTTATTCCAACCACAAATGTATCTTACAGCACGTCTGTCTCTGAAATTAACTATTATGCAGTCCCCAGGAAGATCTTTTTGTTTATGTCCAACCCAGCCCACTCTGCGAACATGTAGGATTTCTGCTTGTACATACCCCGGGAGGGGTCTATTAGTGTTCGGCCGAAATACTACCTTATTCTTAAGTTCTAAATAAGATTCTCCTCTATCATTTTTCAATTCCGGGACCCCCGTCAACACAACAGTATAAGGTATAGATTGTGGTAGCAAATCAATGTGTGGATATCTAACCTTCTCTTTATCACTGCCATCGTTTCCTTGTTTTTTATCAGTGATGTTCCTAGTCTGCTTCCCTCCTGCTATATCCTTTACAGTCTCCCTATCAGCCACCTTTATTTCAGTATTTTTAGTAGCCTGTGCTCTGTTCTCTAAAGGCAAAGCATACTGACCAGGGCAATTTTTGCCTCCCTGCAGTAAAGTAGCTGGCTTATGGGATGGTTTAGAAGCGTTACTAACTGTAGTTAGAACTGGACCAGAACTAGGTGTATTCACAGTGTTGGCGTTAGCCTCAAGATGTTTCAGTAAATCCTGATTAGTTAAGGCCGTCTTTTCCAAATTCCCTATCTTATCTGTTAGAACTTTTATTTTTTCTAGCAGTGGTAGGATTAGGGACTTCATCAACTGCTCAAGATGAGTCATAAAACCCACGGGATTTGTGGGTAGTGTTTCTTGACGAACCTTAGGCCTCTCTTCACTGTGATGTATATCAACAGTGGTTGCCTGACCCTCGCACTTATCCCCTTTTTGACCCGATTCAGTGGGTGCCGTGTTCCGATATGTACAACTACTTTTACCTTTCCCCCTATTTTTATTTTTAGGCTGTTCTTTCCTGCTATAAGTTTGTTTACTTTTAGCTTTTTGCCCTCTAGTTCTTAGAGGGGGGGTCTCAGTGTTTGCCCTACCTATTAAATCAGATTCAATAATAGATGGTACATCCGACCCCTCCAAATCTACTGAGTCATTAATTAGCAGGGGCAGCTACTTGCTAATATGTGGGGGCTGCATAGTTGGTGTTGCAGAGAGTCTACTGGCCGAAGGGGAAGGTTCAAAAGGTGGATTTTGTTGTTGCGAGATTATACGATTGCTCTCGGCCCCTGGAAACTCTGAATATGAGTCCATAAGCATAGAAACAAAGGAATTTGCCAAAGTTATTGATGTATTAGTAGGTTGTAGGGATATACACATACCTGGGGGCAGCGAGAGGCGTCTCTCAGTACTCTCGATTGCTGTGACAACTACCCCTATAGTCTTCTGTAACATCCTGTCTATCGCAGTCAAAGTTGGAAGGGGGGTGGTAGTGGCTGCTTTCTGTCTAGTACTTGAGCGGGTGTGTACAGGAGTATTTTTACCCATATTGCAAGTGGCAGCTACAGTCACAATTTACAGAATTGAGAGTGCTTACTAGTCAATATCCTTCTTGAAGCAGTTAAATAAAGCTTGGCCAAGAGAAATGGCCCGGCCCGGCCTCCTGCGGCCCTGGACGGCCACAGACGGTCCCGCCCTTGTCCCGGGCTTAGCCCGGCGCTGCCCGCATGTGTCCCGCGACGCGGAGGGAGTGCCGGTGTTTTTAGCGCATCTGGGCGCGGAAGTGGGCGTGGGTGGGCGGGGAAATCCCGTGGAGGATTCTGGGGGCTGTAGTCCCCCTGCTTGGTGACCGCGTGATGGTATTTTGATCGGCAGCGGGGGGTACTAACAGCTGAGGGTGTCCGTGCGCTCACAGCGCGAAACAAGCAGCTGGTCAGAGAACCCCAGTGGCAGGAAGTCTTCAGGCAGGTATCAAGAGCGTCTTGACTAGTTTAAAAATATGTGTTAGGCCTTTAGTTTCAGAGTGATGAAACATTTGGCATATAAATTGTGCAAAATGTAGCAAAATATTACTATAGACCAGTGACTCAATATCACTTGGTGGTTTGCCCACCTGCTATTTGAAGGTCTCACTAGCTGATGTGTGAGCCACTTGTTGAAACAATAGCGGTTTGTGTTAGTGTTTAAAATTAAAATCTATTTTCAAAGTAGGAATGGAAGGCCAGAGCAAACAATCTCAAAACGTATGTGGGGGAGGATAGAAGTCATTGGTCCAACATGTTTTGCTTGTAGCCAATAGGACTTTTGAAAAGCACACTGACTGTGGGAATAACAGCAGCTACTGGAGTTTGTTTAAAAAATAGTTTAAATTAGGGGTGGAAAGTAGCAATTTCCGTTTGATATAACTTGTGTACAAACTAAAGAATATTGAACAGAAGAAACAGTGTGGTTCTGTGTTAGGAAACTTTACTTATCTTCATTCTAACAGCAATATTTAAAACCAAGGAGTCTAAAACATGAATAAAAGTGGTTTCAAGGTAGTGAAGAGTATGAACGGAGTAATGTTTTATGCAATCATGGAGGCTGTATTATACAGACATGAATTAATCAGACATTACCAACAAAATTATGCAAACTCCCCGTTTGTATTCTTGCATTTAATTAATGACTCAGGCAGTATGAAAGCAGTCATCGATTCCCTCAGGTACTACCCATGCACTCCCACAATGACCCTGAAATTACTCTCAAAGTCATGTTTTTACTCAGGCATTTTCCAAGCAGTGTTGTAAGCAGATGGGTATTATCTTTTTACTGCTATAGTCACTTAGGGAGTAGCCATGGACTCAGAGAATCAAGTAGGTAGTAGTACCACATAAATTAAATCATTCATGGATTATTTATGGCATGCAGTTATGCAATGAGTAACGGGGTAATTTTGCACTCAAGCATTCACCGAGGCACTATGTATGCAGAGATACATTTCTTAAAGTACTACCTATGAACTTATCCATTTAGTAATGTTCAATGGAAGAATTTCTGCAATTATTCCTCTCAATACAGTGCGACTCATAGAAACTGTGAGGCAGTACTGTTACAGTCCTTTTTTCACTACAGGAGTATGTATGTATTTATGTAATCTGCAACACAGTTTAGTTATTGTCAGACAATGCCTTACCGTAGTACAGAAGAGCTTGTGCAATCAGTGAATAACGCCTCACCTGCCTTTCATATTTTAAAAAGTTATTATGGACAGTGGATGTATTAAATAACGGTAAAAAAATAGGTTGAACATTGTTTTCTTATTTGTATTTTTAAGTTGTATATTTGAACAAATACACGTTTGAATGATGCATAAGTGTAGTGTGTCATTTTGAAAGAACTCTATGGTGTTTTGTATGAGGTAATGAGATAAATTGGGGTCCAAAATCGGTTTTGGGAATGTAATGGAAATGGGCCAAGTTTGCAGATTGTTACTTGTCAGACAATACTTGGGGGGGGGGGAGTTTTAGAATACATATATTATATTTATTTCAGGGAGATATAAAAAAAAATAATGTTGCCAGGACACTTGGTGCACAAGAATATTAGTGAAGGCAGTTGTCAGGTTTCCTGCTCGTGGCAAATTTATACTTATTACAGGGCCGGCAGATCGAGACAAAGGGAATGTTTGAACCCTTGCCCCACCCACACCCTGACACACCTAATGCTCTTTCCTTACGCTTTCTGTGCTCTGGTTTGTAAAAGCAAGGTAACAAAGGTCCTTCTGCGTTGAAAGATACCACTAAGACCCTAACTGGGCTGCTGTTGGTATCTGACCAGGAGAGAACAGTTGCAATCGCGTTTAGTGTGATACATAAAAGCGAAACACTGTTGCAAGTTTTTTATTTTTTTTATTTATTTATTACGTTTTTTCAGAACTTATAAAGAACATCCAGCATGACAGTTAAAGTATATAGATAGATACATACAGGGCAGCAACATCAAATCACCTAATTGATGTATTACAGAGACCACAATATTAAGAAAGAACAGCAGTAAGTATCATAAAACATGGATCTTAAAAAACTGAAATCTTATACACATCATGTAAAGTCAATTCGGTGAGGAAACAGGACATCACAGTACACAAATGGATAAATATAGTAAATGTAGGCAGTCAAAAAGTAAGACAGAATGTGCAGTATGTGGGGGGGGGGTCATGGTCTATTTCCGTTATCAAACGGGTGTTCCAAAAGATACATCTTGAGGGGGTCCCAGATATCACGAGGCTGGGACATGAGAGGACTGAGCTCAGCATATGCGTATGTTTTATCTTGCCAAAAAATCTTATCACCAATACACTCCTTGAATTTAGGTGCACGGCCTCTACCCCATCTGCATGCCATTCGCCTTCTAGCAAGGAGCAAACTGAATGAAAAAAATGTGCGATGTGTCACAGTAAATGCCTCTGTGTAGCCAAGGAGCGTTGAAAGGGGAGTTTGTGGAATTGTTAAGGATATCATTGATTCTAGTGCAGCAACAACCTGTCGCCAATAGACCAGAACCAAGCGACACTCCAAAGCAAGGTGTAAGAAGTCAGCGGCTTCCGCACCACACCTATCACATTGGTCAGTGCCGCGCAATTTGTATTGATGCAGCTTAACTGGGGTGTAGTGTATGCGATGTAGAAACTTGTGTATGTGATGCATAGTTGACTGCTAGAGGACACTTGTTCAGTCTGCGTACGGCAATACGTCCATTGCCGGTCGATGATCTCTTGCCCATTCTCAGCAGACCACTTATCCCGGGCAGCACAGGGGGTGGAGATTAGGTCAATATACAACAGTTATGATATAGCATAGACACTAAGTGTGAAGCGTTGCTAGTGCACAATATATGGTGCCGAGGGGCGATCTCTGGGGGCTCTGACGGGTATGAAGGGGTGTATACTTTAGGGCATTGTCTTAGTCGCATGTATCCATGGGGGTTGGGTGGGTATTCCGGGAATAGCTGCTACAGCGTGCAAAATGTACCATTTAAGTAGAGGTCTTCCCAGACTTTTTGAAGGTGGCCTCTTGCAGCAGTGGCATCTTCGGGTGATTTTAGAGGAACTTTTTTAAGTTCCAAAAATAGACACTTAGAAACTTTTCTGGTGAAAACCACACAATAAATTCCTATGGGAGGAAATACAAGTTACTGGTATGTACGCTTAGATTTACTTTTCAGGATCCGTACTGCGCTGAAAGATGCAGCACTGACGTTTCTCGTGATAACAGGTGAGTAAATCGGAATTCGCAGTTTGGCTGATTTTAGAGCAATATTTTGCTCAATAGTGAAGGAAGGGGGGAGGGCCTGAGGTAACATGTGTGCAAACACGCCCTGTGGCGCGTTTTAGGTTGGGGAATTAATTCCTCTTCACTCCTGAGGTCCCCTGTGAGCCAAGGGACCTGTGTTGCAGAGAGGTGTTCAGAGGGCACGCCCCCTTTTTACAACACTTGCAGCTCGCTCTGTGTCGCTTACTGGAGATACCTGTTGGACTAGTTGCCCCCTAGGGGACCTCTGGATTGAAGAGGAATTAATTCCCTAACTTAAAACACGCCAGAGGGCATGTTTGCACTCATATCACCTCAAGCCCCACCCCCTACCTTCACCACTGTGCAAATGTGCCCCGTAGCGTGTTCTAAGTTTGGCGATTTAGTCCCCTTACATACTGGGGGTCCCTGGGGGCCAACTAGCCCACCGGGAACCTCCAGTATATGACAGGGGGCTGCGTTGCAGAGAGGTGTAATGAGGCCATGCCCCTTTTTACACCTCTCTGCAACGCAGCCTCCTGGACACTTTTTTTTATAAAGCCACTGGGATTTGGTTCCCTCCGAGGGGTGATTAGAAAAAAGCAGACCAGGTTTTTTTTTCTCTCACAGGCTACGCATACCTATGCCTATCCCGCGATTTAAAAAAATAATAATAATCATTTATTTGGCCTTGGGGGTCATTGTGGGACCCCTGAGCAGGCCTAGGGGGTCAAGGTGTTTCTACCCTGCCCCCTTTGCGTATTCAATAAAAATGGAACAAAGTATTAATCGTTCCCCTGTGTCGTGTCCATTTCTGATTTGGAAACTGGAGTTGGAGTTTATATATATATATATATTTAATATTGGAGTGGGTTGGATGTTTGTCCCAGAGGGAGTGTATTTCTACATCCACCCAATGAGCACCAGCTGACCCTTGCTAACTTCCCGGCACTGAAGAAAGCTTACTGCTGAAATGCGTCTGCGGAAGCACGTAATGAGACTGCAATTGCTTGCCGTGCATACATCATGTACGGACATTAAATATGCAGAAATTAATCCGAGCTGTGTCAGAGCCTATTTTATTGAATGGGAATTGGACTCTATATATCAATCAGCTGACGCCACTGATATCCTGACATTCCCTCTCGTTCTGGAGCAACGCATACGGCCGCCATTAGTGGACTTTGTATTAAAAATACAAAGCATAGCCCCCTGTCTCACACACGGAGACAGGGGGGCTGGGCATTGGGGAGAGAGGAGGCAACACTCATCTGCCGTAAGGGATGTAACTCTGGACTTATTGCCTTACCTGTGTGATGCCAGCCGCAGCCAACAGGAGTTTGGCAATATTTTGTGCCTGAATGGTGGCTACTTAGCTGCTTTCCTGGTAGGGATTGATGTGCCATGGCTGGCAATGAACATCGCTGCCACACAAGCCGTAGAGGGTCACTATGCCTTTAATATTGGAGTTGGTTGGATGTTTGTCCCAGAGGGAGTGTATTTCTACCTCCACCCAATGAACAGCAGCTAACCTGTGCTACATTTCCGGCACCTACTAGCGGCTATGACCTATTTGCCATAGGAAAAGCACTTTTTGACTTGCCTATATCTTTGGTGCAATTTGACGAATCGTCACTAAATTTTCTAAAACAATTGTGCCACTGGGTCTTATTGTGCATCAAAAATTTTGGGGTGATCCATCAAGCGGGGCCAAGAAAAAGGGGGGGCAAACAATGTGCATTTTACATTTACTTCCCGTAGGGATTTTACACGTGACTACAGCCAGAAATGCTGAACACAATTACACCAAATTTGACAGAAAGCCGAAAAAGGGTGCCACAAAAACATAAAAAATGAAGACAAGGGAGCAGGATAGAAATACCCTGACCCCCTAGGCCTGGGGCTGGGGCTCTTCAAGGACCCCACCAGGGCCAAAAAGCATTTCTTTTTATAAAGTTCAAGGAGGAAATCGCGACTGATTTGTGAATTAGCGTGCAAAAAAAAAAAAACAAGGACAGTCTCCTGTGCTTATTTATAATATAGATTATGGAGAACCAGGTCCCGGGTCATGTGGAGATACAGATGAGAAGGAGGTGGCACACAGGGCCCACCTCCTAAGGACCTTTTGAGTCTCAGGTCCACCGCCTCCCTGGGGTTGAACATGTAATATGGAGGGGGAGCTGTGTGGACCCACCCTCCTGTGGCACTTTAGAGTCCCGGGGACCACCACCAGCTGCCCAGGGCTGAAATTAAGAAATTAGAGGGGGGTCCATACTGACCCCCCTGGACCCTGGGGACATCAACCTCCACAGGGCTGGTTCGTGAAAAGTAAAGGAGCCAATAATGGCCCTGGGGACAATCCCCACCCATCAGCGCTGGCTCCTGCTATCTCCCAAGGTGCCCAACATGAGGTACTTAGCAGTTTGCTCTCACTTGCCAGGAATTTTGGCAGCCCCAGCCAAGTGAGAGCAAACATTAACTCTGCTTCCAGCAGGCGGGAGCAGGAAATCTACTCCCACTCAGTGCAAGTAGAGTTGTTATCTGTTTTGGGAAGGAAAACAGATGAAGGAATTGTTTCCACATACATGGAACAGAATTGTGTGCTTCTCCCTATATGCAGGAGCAATGCCAGCTCCTACTGGAGCTGAAAAGCCGGTAGGGATATCGGGGGCATTGGGGCACCCTCCACAGTATCAAACATTGCACACTGGGCGGTCAGGGTGGGCTCCAGGGCACCCAACATGAAGAGGCCAGGCCCTAGGGGGTGGGATTCTTGGGGCCACATGGACCCCATCCCCACTAATATTTGGCCAGGCCTTCAGGAATTGGGTGCCCTGGGCCCCCATTAGGTTTTGGCTGGGCGGTTCTGGCCCTGGTGCTAATTTCACAGAAAGTATTCCTCAACAGGAAGCACTTACAGATATAAACATAGCGGGTGCCCCAGTTGAAGCTCCACTTCTGCACAGGGAAAATGATCCTGGCCTCCTGGGCTTGACGAAGGCAAAGTAAGTTTGTTTTCTTGGCAATTCCACATTGAAAGATGATCTGAAATGCTTTGTGGAGGAGAATGCATCATTGATAATTGGAGTGTAATCTGTAGTGGCTGTAAAGCCAAAAATATTTTTGGGGTTTCCAAAAAGCACATATTACCATATTAGTCCTTAACGCTGAAAGGAACTACCTTGTGTGTGGATGTGCTCTTTGTGAAAGGGAAGCATGATGTAACTCAGAGTGAAGTCAGACAGTGGCTTAAGTGTGAAAACCCAATGCTCTGTGATGTATGCTGCAGTGGCTGGAAGAAAACATTGAAGTGACATAACAAAAAAACGAATGGATGTAGTCTGAGTGAAAACGCCTCTAAGTTATTAACTAGTACACATCATTATAGTAAAATCAAAAGTCCTGCAGAACACACCAGACCCTAAAAAGGCAATATGTCTGCCATTGGCTGCCAATCTATTGGATGAAGCTTTCTTACAAATATAGAGGCTAGCAAAGACATAGAGAGGCTTACAACTTATAACGACAGAGAGGCTTGCAAAACAGATACAGAGTGGGTTGCATAGCTAGAGTTACAAATATAGATAGTGTTGAAAAGAGAGGTAGATAGTGTTGCAAAGATAGATAGACAGACAGACAGACAGACAGGCAGGCAGGCAGGCAGACAGACAGGCAGGCAGGCAGACAGACAGACAGACAGACAGACACTTGTTTCGGGGTAATAAAAATGCTTAGAAAGTTCTTCGACTTGCTGCCCCTCGAAGCAAGGAAAACTGTTACGATTGCATTAGTCACCTCCCGCATTGACTATTGCAATAGCCTGTATGCTGGCACCAATAAGATGGTTACTTATAAACTCCAGATGGTGCAGCATGCAGCTGCAAGGCTGGTTCTGAAATGGCCAAGAAGATCCTCAGCAACCAAAGCCCTCAATGCACTACACTGGCTGCCTATAACTAAAAGGGTCCTCCACAAAGTTTTAACTATCACTTTTCGCGCTGTGCATAATTCAGGCCCCACTTACCTAAGAAATAAATTTGTAAAATACTGTCCAAATCGCGCACTAAGATCCTCCAATGCCAATCTTTTGACCATCCCTAGATTCAGACTCAAAACCCGCGGGGGCAAATCCCTAGCGGTGTTGGGGGCCAAAGCATGGAATGCCCTACCCCCTCTATTAAGAGCACTGGACAAGGAGTCTGAGTTCCGCAAGCAATTGAAAACCTGGATTTACAATCTTCCAGACCCAATGGCCAGAGCGCTAGTGTGATCCCGGCTATGGTCTCCTTAGCAGTAAGGCAACTTTTTCATCTGGTTGTCCTCATATTGGCGCCGAGATGCTCCTTGGAGCGATTGCTAGCGCGTTATAAATGGACTCTACATCTACATCTACAGACAGACAGACAGACAGACAGACAGACAGACGGACGGACGGACGGACGGACGGACGGACGGACGGATGGATGGATGGATGGATGGATGGATAGATAGATGGATGGATAGATGGATAGATAAATAAATTGGAAAAAACATCAGAGCCAACATATTTAATATAACTGTTAAATGTCTATACAGACAAGACATACAAAAGCCCAGAAAGTACACTAGAAAACCATAAAAGCAGGATATACCGTCAAAATTGGTTTACAAATATAAAAATATACAACAGCACTAAAAGCAAACTAGAAAACAGGGTGGTGAACAAATATAACTGCAGTCCTCGATTAAAATACATACCTCCATGACATACAGGAGTGCAATTAGAAATGCACTTCATTGTGTGCATGCTAAAAAACATTACAAGTTAATGAGGAACAGTTGCATATGGACAAAAATGTGGTATGCTGTCAAATAGAAGCAGCTAGACAAACAATCATTGGCAAACCCTATAGGTCTGGTGTTGGCCACCAGCTTTTGGGCAGTTCTTGTTTTGTGATGATTTTTGGAACACTTTATTCCTGGGGAGATGCTGGGCAATTATCAATTTAAACATGGACTAAAGGCAAAATGTTGTTTTGGTCCCAAAAAAAATCACACGTTGCCATAGCACTCTTGCACTGAGGAGAACTACTTTGTGTGTTGATACTCTCCTCGTGAAAGAACAGTATGCCATAACTCATAGTGAAGTTAGCCAGTGGATAAAGTTGGCTGACAATTGCCCCTTGATGCATGCTGGAATGGGTTGAATAAACAAGTGAATTACGGAACCACAGACTAATGCCCGAAATCTGGATGAAACCCCCTATAGAAAACTATATTCTACACATAATTTCAGTAAAATAAAAAAGGTCTGGGCTGGGCTAGGCAGATGTAAAAAAAAAGCCTAAGATACATAAGAACAGACAAAAACCACCGGGGAGACCAATAATTTCAGGCATAGGGGGGCCAACTGAGAAACTATCTCAATTTGTAGACGCATACCTCAGACCTTATGTGCAGAACTTACCCTCTCACATTGAGGACACAAAACATGTTCTTAACACAATGAATGATGTACTGTGGGATAATGATATGATTCTAGCTACACTAGATGTAGTATCTCTTTACTCTAATATAGACCATGAGAAAGGAATACGAGCTATTGAAAGCTTTTTAAACAGTAGACCAGTGGAATATCTGAATCATACATCTATGCTACTTGAGATGACAAAGATGGTATTAGAAAATAATGATTTTCTTTTTGAATTTACCTGGTACAAACAAAAGATTGGGACTGCGATGGGTTCCAAGTTTGCTCTGTCCTTCGCGAACCTCTTTATGGGGAGGCTGGAGGCGGAGCTTATTTGGGGCCCTAAAGGCAGTCAATGGATCGACCATATATACTATTGGGGTAGATTCATTGATGACTGTTTGCTATTTTGGAGAGGTACATCAGATGAATTAGATTCTTTCTTTGAGTATCTCAATACAAATGATTTGAATATGTCATTCACTACTCATTACAGTAAAGAAAAATTGACTTTTCTAGATATTGAATTGTTTGTGGAAAATAACAAACTGGGCAGCCGCATGTTTCGTAAAGAAACCAGCTGCAATAACATCACATAGAAAATAAATTTAGTCTGCTGATTCGCGAGATGGTAGTCCGTCTCCATACCGAACAGAATCATTACCGGTGAGACCACAATCCGTGTTCCTAGCACATGTGATGTTATTGGCAAGACGAGAAATATGTAAAGTATGGAAATCTGAAGATGCTCCCACTTTCTCTGATTGTTTAAGGTATATTATATATATTAGTGAGTCTGATATAGCATGTGATAATTCCTCAGAGTCTAAGATCTGGGAGCTCCTTGTGGCATGGCGGAACAGATGAGAGTATTCCGATGATTTCACCTGGGTACTGTCGGTGCTTAGTCCTCAACCAATCCGAGGGTCGCCAAGTCACAGAGGTTGAGGTGGATAAAGCAAACAGTAAACACTAGAGGGGAGTATCTCTTTCCGGCCTTCTCTGGCATCGAATTCTGTGGTCGTAACATCGCGATGCCAGGGGGGGGGAGAGGATCTCCGTCTAGAGCACCCAAATAATTGGTATATGAGGAATAAAAAAAAAAAAAAAGAAAAAAAAAGAAACCAGCTGCAATGCACTACTACGAGCAGACAGTTGCCATCCAAAGAGCCAAATCAATTCAATCCCTTATGGGGAAATGATTAGAGCAAGGCGGAATTGCTCTAAAGACGAAGACTTTCATACTAATGTAATAGATTTGGTTAAACGTTTTAAAAATAGAGGATACTCAGATACTGTAATTAATAAGGCGACTAGAAGAGCCCACAAATTACAGAGAGATGACACACTGAAACCTAAAAGCAAACCTGAAGTTTCAAGAAACAATCAGAAAATTCGACTGATTACTAACTTTGGAAGAGGGAGCTATAAACTTTTTAATATCTTGAGCAAATACTGGCAAATGCTCATTTCTGATAAAGATCTGAAGCCCTTTTTAACGGAGCGACCAAGTATCACGTACAGAAAAGGAATGTCTCTAGCTAATATTGTGAGCCCAAGTTACCCAAAACCAATAACACTAGCAAACCAGAGTGACTGGCTTCGAACTCGCCCAAAAGGTTTCTATCACTGTGGAAATTGCAGCTCATGCCGATGGGCAATGAGGAAAGTACAGACATTTGAATATAACAATACTGGTACATTTCTGATCAATTCTTTTATTAATTGTGAAACAACATTTGTAATTTATGTTATTGCTTGTCTCTGTGGTAAAATCTACGTAGGAAGCACAGTAAGGAAACTTAAAGATCGCATGACTGAACACTATCGTGCACTAAAAAATGGTGACACAAGGTACCCAATTGCCTCACACTTCATACAAAATGGGAATGACTCTAAAAAGCACACATTTTTGTATCATGGTATAGAACAAGTGGCATCAGATAGACGAGGAGGAAATAGGCTACTTAACCTGAGACGTAAAGAGGCAGGATGGATTATGGTCCTTCGAGCAGTTGAAGAGGGACTTAACATAGATTCAGAGCTTCAATATTACTTGGGTGAACATTAAGAATATGAATAAATATTATCTCTGAATATTAACTAGCTCCTCAAGTTTAGAACCTGGTATATACTGTCTGAAATAAGCACATTATGATTTTTCCTTATGATGTGAGGGTGATTTAAATGCTATTGCCATGACCCCTTCTGCTGTTGTAACCAATATATTACCACAATTAGAAGTCGTAATGGAATGATAGGAGGTGCCTGACACTCTGTCACTGACAATCGCCTCCGTGAGAACTCTAAGTTACTTCTATTCTTAAATTCAAGATATATAACTGGATTCTTTATCCCTATATATCCCTTAGCAACCGAAACAAGACAAATAAATATAGGGTACAGAGACTAGACCATGATTATAATGGGCAGATATACTATTCCAATATGGCGGGACAAGAATATTCATTTCCACCAGTAGGTTTCGTCAGTTTAGGGTAATTTTGACAGTATATATAGCGATATAATGAGCCGCATCTATGTTACTCTATTGATTTAATGAATAATTATATTTCCCATATATCGTATAATAATTAGGGTTGTCATATAAAACGATAATTTAGAGATATTGATAATTTCCTAACACTGCAGATAACATGTTAAATTACAAATAATAAATCAAATATAACTATGCCTCCGTAGACAAAGTAAAAATCGAGATAGCAACCTTTATATAGTGACTTTATATCGTTTTTGTATAAAACGCGGTAAAACTTACACAAGATGGCAGCCCTAAACTACTATACGGTATCGATTAGATCATAGAATACTTAATGAAGATGGCGCTGAAGATAAACGCTTTATTTCCTTAAATTGCAGATAACATGTAAATTTACAAATAATAAACTAAACATAACTCTGCCTCCGTAGAGAAAGTAAAAAAATCGAGATAGCAACTTATATAGTGACTTTATATCGGTTTTGTATAAGACGCTGTAAAAACTTACACAAGATGGCGGCCCTAAACTACTACACGGTATCGACTAGATCATAGAGTACTTAATGAAGATGGCGCTGAAGACAGACGCCAGAGAAACCGACCACGATAGGATATAGCGGAAGATATTGAGACTAAAAAGGTAAGCGTTACTCCATTAGAAGTCGAAAACTGTAAAAATAACGAAGGATATGGATCTACAGATCTCTTCTTCCATTTTTAATAGATTTTGTAAATGAGATACGACCTAAGACGGAGATAACGGAAATATACAAACTAAGGACCAAATATATGATATACAAGATTCTGCGGTTGGATTGGTAAGCGGAATTTAACAAATAGGTATAATAGATATACAAATATGGAGGACAAGCATTAATAGTTAATGTCGATTTATTCTAACAGAACCTGCAAAAATACAAAATAACAAAATAAAAAAACGTCGAAGGACCACAATATTGAGTGACCGACGTGAATACTAACGAGGTAACATAACACTATTTGTAATGATAAAATGACTAGTCCAACAATAAAGTAAAAATGACTTTAAGTAGAAGTTTAAGAATATATGTTCAGTGGAAGCTGTTTTCAGTTATGATCCACCGATAGAGCATATATAATAACCATCAGAACCATTTATCAGATGAACTTTATATTTAGTTTAACTAGTTGTGATGTTTAGGACAGAGCTAAGAGTTTCCTTATATCATTCCAGAGACTTTAACTGATAACAAGGATGAAAAATATATTTTTCACGATAAAACTACAGATTGAAAATAACGGAAGATAAACTGTTTAAACTAGGTAAAATATACATCTGTTCACATGTATGGCGAAATACCCAAATGTTTTTTGTTGTGCATCGATTTTTGACACCGGGAGTCACATATAATTTATTAGAACCGATCAACAAATGGCACTTATATGTTGGGAACTATGTGCTTTCACTCTCACTTAGGTGGTGTTAGATTAATTAACATAAAAGCTCTTCTAAACAATGAGAGATGTTTTGTAATTATATAAATGTTTATATGTTGCTTTTGGCTTGCAGCCCTGATGAAGTTGTTTTTACAACGAAACACGAGTTGGCTGATCTGACTACAAAGAATGTTGTGAATCTGGCGACAGAGAAAGTTTTGAATCTTGGCTATTTGGATATAAAGATTAATTTTGAACTTTGACGCTGAAAATAAATACGGATCAACGTATATCAGGACTCTTGTGTCTAACTGGCTATTGGACAATATATGGACTTTAAGACTTTAGTTTGTGTACATGTATATGTATATTAGGTACATCTTTTGATTGCTCGGCAGGAATTTTGAATTTATACAAGCTCCCTGGAACCAGGGAACTAGTTGGGGAGTTAGGTAACCTTCCTATTCTGCCTAGTAGCAACCTGAGAAACTTGTGAATCTACTTTAGCCAAAATCCTTTGCAGTGCGCCCTTTCACCTGTTACCTACTTTAGTCTTGTAATTAGGTTGGGCTGCCGCTTGTGGCTTGCAATAAAAATGAATCGTGAACAAGAAGCGCAAGATCTATTCAAAAATCTAAGCACAGGCTCCTCTATAAATGTAGCGGTAGCCTCTACAACGCACACTAAACAAGAGGGTCTTAGAGCCAAATTTGTTAAACTGGAAAGGCTGAAAATAGCGGAACTTAACAAATGGTGGGATGCTGTAACACTAAAACAGTACCTAACCATTAATCGAATCCCAAGAGGTTTGAGATCGACTATTATACCAGCTTATGAAGACCTGGAACCAGACTTACTGGACAAATGGGAGCATGAATTAACTACTAGTTCGTGTAATCTGATAAGAATTCTTATTGATAATGCAGAACGCAAGATAGCGAAATTATTGATAGAAATACAAACAACTGAGGATGAAATAAAACAATTAAACTTACCGGAAGCAACCATTAAAAACTATAACAAGTTAGATGAGATACTGGCGAACTTACAGGCAGACATTAAGAGGAGAAAAGCACGTAAAATAAAGAGGGATGAACAAGATTATCTAGCGGGTAGAGTATTTACCTTTGCCCGCAAATTTGATTATTTATTTCCTAAAGGGCAGGGAAAGACTAGAACTACCACTCCCTTGAGCTCGGCTGTAAATACATCAACAAGTAGCCTATCTACTAATGATGACAATACTGAGGCTCCCACTGTCCCTAGTGGAGATAGTATAACTTCCAACAATAATTTTTTAGTGGAAGTTCAAAGAATCAGGAAAGGCAATCGAAATATAGGAGAGAGATATGGCAACAATCAAATGGGAAGACAAGGAGGGGGAGACGTGGCAAGCGCAGGAGAAGTGGCCCCAGGGATGAAAGAGAGACTGAGGTCATGGAGGAAGTGACTATAGGAACTAATGAGATCGAGGTAATTAACCTTTCATCTATTGAGTTGTCTGAAAGTATGACTAATATACTTAAGAAAGGCTTTGGATGTTGCCCTACTAAAAATACTGATTGGTATGCCACTAAGATTGATTTGTACAAATTTGTTTGTTTACTAAAGCTTAAAAAATTATTTTCAAACAAAGATGATGATGTGGTTAAAACTACCAATAAACCTGTTTTGAGTGAACTTACTATTCAAGAACTTTATGACACAAAACTATTGCTATCCCTAACGGAATCAGAAGAAGATCCAATAACCATGAATTCTCTTTTGAATGATCTTGAGATAAATCCAAGCTTAGCATCCAGGAGTGGTTTTAAAGAGAGATCTAAGTGGACACCCCAGTTATCCACGGGTAATGTCGTAGATGCTTTTTATAAATCTGTTAATTTGGAGATATATAATCTGATTAAAAGGGATCACCAGCATAAAACTAATTTTCCAGACAATTTAAAAATGGATGAAAGGGAAGCATTACGTAAACTAACAGACCATTCAGAACTTATGATTCGTAGAGCTGACAAGGGTGGCAACATTGTTGTTATGAACCGTAAAGACTATAATGATGAAGTTTTATCTCAATTGAGAGGTTATAGATACTACGAGAGAGTAAGCTCCAATCCCTTAGAAATGATTAAAAATAAAATCAATATAAAGCTTAAGGAATGGTATGAAAATTGTCTTTTAGATCATGATGAATATCTATTTCTTAAAATTGATTCACCGAGGGCCCCATGCATGTACTGCCTTCCTAAGATACATAAGAACAGACAAAAACCACCGGGGAGACCAATAATTTCAGGCATAGGCGGGCCAACTGAGAAACTATCTCAATTTGTAGACTCATACCTCAGACCTTATGTGCAGAACTTACCCTCTCACATTGAGGACACAAAACATGTTCTTAACACAATGAATGATGTACTGTGGGATAATGATATGATTCTAGCTACACTAGATGTAGTATCTCTTTACTCTAATATAGACCATGAGAAAGGAATACGAGCTATTGAAAGCTTTTTAAACAGTAGACCAGTGGAATATCTGAATCATACATCTATGCTACTTGAGATGACAAAGATGGTATTAGAAAATAATTATTTTCTTTTTGAATCTACCTGGTACAAACAAAAGATTGGGACTGCGATGGGTTCCAAGTTTGCTCCGTCCTTCGCGAACGTCTTTATGGGGAGGCTGGAGGCGGAGCTTATTTGGGGCCCTAAAGGCAGTCAATGGATCGACCATATATACTATTGGGGTAGATTCATTGATGACTGTTTGCTATTTTGGAGAGGTACATCAGATGAATTAGATTCTTTCTTTGAGTATCTCAATACAAATGATTTGAATATGTCATTCACTACTCATTACAGTAAAGAAAAATTTACTTTTCTAGATATTGAATTGTTTGTGGAAAATAACAAACTGGGCAGCCGCATGTTTCGTAAAGAAACCAGCTGCAATGCACTACTACGAGCAGACAGTTGCCATCCAAAGAGCCAAATCAATTCAATCCCTTATGGGGAAATGATTAGAGCAAGGCGGAATTGCTCTAAATACGAAGACTTTCATACTAATGTAAAAGATATGGTTAAACGTTTAAAAATAGAGGATACTCAGATACTGTAATTAATAAGGCGACTAGAAGAGCCCACAAATTACAGAGAGATGACACACTGAAACCTAAAAGCAAACCTGAAGTTTCAAGAAACAATCAGAAAATTCGACTGATTACTAACTTTGGAAGAGGGAGCTATAAACTTTTTAATATCTTGAGCAAATACTGGCAAATGCTCATTTCTGATAAAGATCTGAAGCCCTTTTTAACGGAGCGACCAAGTATCACTTTACCATCTGCCACATTGCTGCGCTCGCGCTCTACCAGCGCGGTGTTATTTTAACTCTCCTCGTTCTGGATTTTGGTTTGAGACTTTTTTTCACTTACCCCTGTTCTTAATTCGGCTGCCTGCAGCTCGCGCCCCTCTCTCCCCTCACTGCACATAAAATCGCACTAGTGTGCCTCATAGCACCACCACTTTGGTGGGTCCGGGTCTGGGGGCACTACCTTGGGGGCCATTTTGGATTGGGGCTCTTCCATCCGGCGGCGGCCGCCATCTTGAAGCGGACTCGCGCTAGAGGAAGGACTGGAGCGCCTATTTAAGGCGGTCCTTAGTGGGGCGCTGTACTTTACCATCTGCCACATTGCTGCGCTCGCGCTCTACCAGCGCGGTGTTATTTTAACTCTCCTCGTTCTGGATTTTGGTTTGAGACTTTTTTTCACTTACCACTGTTCTTAATTCGGCTGCCTGCAGCTCGCGCCCCTCTCTCCCCTCACTGCACATAAAATCGCACTAGTGTGCCTCATAGCACCACCACTTTGGTGGGTCCGGGTCTGGGGGCACTACCTTGGGGGCCATTTTGGATTGGGGCTCTTCCATCCGGCGGCGGCCGCCATCTTGAAGCGGATTCGCGCTAGAGGAAGGACTGGAGCGCCTATTTAAGGCGGTCCTTAGTGGGGCGCTGTACTTTACCATCTGCCACATTGCTGCGCTCGCGCTCTACCAGCGCGGTGGTATTTTAACTCTCCTCGTTCTGGATTTTGGTTTGAGACTTTTTTTCACTTACCCCTGTTCTTAATTCGGCTGCCTGCAGCTCGCGCCCCTCTCTCCCCTCACTGCACATAAAATCGCACTAGTGTGCCTCATAGCACCACCACTTTGGTGGGTCCGGGTCTGGGGGCACTACCTTGGGGGCCATTTTGGATTGGGGCTCTTCCATTCGGCGGCGGCCGCCATCTTGAAGCGGACTCGCGCTAGAGGAAGGACTGGAGCTCCTATTTAAAGTCGCTCCCCTACGCGCAGCGTGACGCCCTCGCTTAGCCTGAGTCGTGCCGGAGTCCTGCCCGTCTGCGCCCGTCAGCGTCCCGGAGGCGTCGGGGCGGCGGGGGACCCTGGTCCGGCACTACTCTGGCTGCGATGATTTGTTATTCCTCTGCGTCATTGCAGGACATGCGGGGCCATTCCAGCTCTTGTCGCTCCGTTTTCCCGGGCGGTTTAGGGGCAAACGACGCTGTCCGGGCTGCGGCTGGACGCCTTCCTGGACTCCTGCTACAGTTCCTCGCCCGGCAACTGCTGGCGTGAAGCATCTCTGCCTGCTGCTGAACACGAGGTCGGTAGGTCGCCATGCCCTGCACATTCATGATCTTCTGGTCAGGGAAAATCCCCTGTGCTTGCTACTGACGGAAACGTGGCTGGGAGAGGCTTCCAATCCGGACGTCTTCTCAGCTATTCCTCCGGTGTATAATATCTTCCGCCAGGACAGAGCTAAGGGCAGGGGAGGGGGAGTCGCGGTTGTGGTGAAAAAGAGCGTCTCCTGCTCAGTGCTTCCCTTGAATTCGGGAATGCCGAGTCGCTCGCCTTTACACGCAGACTGTCCCCGGGTCAGGCCCTGAAGGGGTTGCTGGTCTATAGACCACCAGGCCCTGTGGGTTCTTTTTTGGAGGATCTGCAGACAGCCGTCTCGGAGTTGGCGCTGACCTCCCAGCACTGTATTGTGGCCGGTGATTTCAATTTCCACCTCGATGTGGCGGACGACCCTGATGCGGCCAAATTGCTGGTTTAACCACACTATGTGTGGGAGGGTATGCTCAGACGTGAGTCCCTTGCTCATTGCACCATCAGGATTCAAGCAAGCCGGGCCGAAGAAGGCTGTGATGCCAGAAACCGGTCCCCGGAAGCTTGTTTCCTTACCAGTATAAGAATTGGCTTGGTAGTTTGGTTTGCCCTGTTCCCATCATGCACTGGGACAGGAACAGACTAATTTGCATATAGCCAGGTTCTGAGCTGGGATGGTGCATTGAGCTAAAAAATGGTGATGGATTAAAACCATGATCTCTTGACTTGGTAAGAGTATTCTGCATCATTCAGAAACTCTGTCCATCACCACCCCCCTTTTCCAAAATCGGTTTAACCACACTATGTGTGGGAGGGTATGCTCAGACGTGAGTCCCTTGCTCATTGCACCATCAGGATTCAAGCAAGCCGGGCCGAAGAAGGCTGTGATGCCAGAAACCGGTCCCCGGAAGCTTGTTTCCTTACCAGTATAAGAATTGGCTTGGTAGTTTGGTTTGCCCTGTTCCCATCATGCACTGGGACAGGAACAGACTAATTTGCATATAGCCAGGTTCTGAGCTGGGATGGTGCATTGAGCTAAAAAACGGTGATGGATTAAAACCATGATCTCTTGACTTGGTAAGAGTATTCTGCATCATTCAGAAACTCTGTCCATCACCACCCCCCTTTTCCAAAATCGGTTTAACCACACTATGTGTGGGAGGGTATGCTCAGACGTGAGTCCCTTGCTCATTGCACCATCAGGATTCAAGCAAGCCGGGCCGAAGAAGGCTGTGATGCCAGAAACCGGTCCCCGGAAGCTTGTTTCCTTACCAGTATAAGAATTGGCTTGGTAGTTTGGTTTGCCCTGTTCCCATCATGCACTGGGACAGGAACAGACTAATTTGCATATAGCCAGGTTCTGAGCTGGGATGGTGCATTGAGCTAAAAAACGGTGATGGATTAAAACCATGATCTCTTGACTTGGTAAGAGTATTCTGCATCATTCAGAAATTCTGTCCATCACCACCCCCCTTTTCCAAAATCGGTTTAACCACACTATGTGTGGGAGGGTATGCTCAGACGTGAGTCCCTTGCTCATTGCACCATCAGGATTCAAGCAAGCCGGGCCGAAGAAGGCTGTGATGCCAGAAACCGGTCCCCGGAAGCTTGTTTCCTTACCAGTATAAGAATTGGCTTGGTAGTTTGGTTTGCCCTGTTCCCATCATGCACTGGGACAGGAACAGACTAATTTGCATATAGCCAGGTTCTGAGCTGGGATGGTGCATTGAGCTAAAAAACGGTGATGGATTAAAACCATGATCTCTTGACTTGGTAAGAGTATTCTGCATCATTCAGAAACTCTGTCCATCACCACCCCCCTTTTCCAAAATCGGTTTAACCACACTATGTGTGGGAGGGTATGCTCAGACGTGAGTCCCTTGCTCATTGCACCATCAGGATTCAAGCAAGCCGGGCCGAAGAAGGCTGTGATGCCAGAAACCGGTCCCCGGAAGCTTGTTTCCTTACCAGTATAAGAATTGGCTTGGTAGTTTGGTTTGCCCTGTTCCCATCATGCACTGGGACAGGAACAGACTAATTTGCATATAGCCAGGTTCTGAGCTGGGATGGTGCATTGAGCTAAAAAACGGTGATGGATTAAAACCATGATCTCTTGACTTGGTAAGAGTATTCTGCATCATTCAGAAACTCTGTCCATCACCACCCCCCTTTTCCAAAATCGGTTTAACCACACTATGTGTGGGAGGGTATGCTCAGACGTGAGTCCCTTGCTCATTGCACCATCAGGATTCAAGCAAGCCGGGCCGAAGAAGGCTGTGATGCCAGAAACCGGTCCCCGGAAGCTTGTTTCCTTACCAGTATAAGAATTGGCTTGGTAGTTTGGTTTGCCCTGTTCCCATCATGCACTGGGACAGGAACAGACTAATTTGCATATAGCCAGGTTCTGAGCTGGGATGGTGCATTGAGCTAAAAAACGGTGATGGATTAAAACCATGATCTCTTGACTTGGTAAGAGTATTCTGCATCATTCAGAAACTCTGTCCATCACCACCCCCCTTTTCCAAAATCGGTTTAACCACACTATGTGTGGGAGGGTATGCTCAGACGTGAGTCCCTTGCTCATTGCACCATCAGGATTCAAGCAAGCCGGGCCGAAGAAGGCTGTGATGCCAGAAACCGGTCCCCGGAAGCTTGTTTCCTTACCAGTATAAGAATTGGCTTGGTAGTTTGGTTTGCCCTGTTCCCATCATGCACTGGGACAGGAACAGACTAATTTGCATATAGCCAGGTTCTGAGCTGGGATGGTGCATTGAGCTAAAAAACGGTGATGGATTAAAACCATGATCTCTTGACTTGGTAAGAGTATTCTGCATCATTCAGAAATTCTGTCCATCACCACCCCCCTTTTCCAAAATCAAATTGCTGGATGTTACATCTCCGCTTGGTCTTATACCATGCGTGTCAGGGCCAACACATGAGAAGGGGCATACCCTGGATCAGGTGTTTTCGTCTGTGCCACTCATGGAGGTTGATACCCTGCAGATGCTCTGGACTGACCACTGCTTGATCAGTTTTTCGGTGTTGGAATGTGCACGCTCGGATCACAGAGCGCCTACCGTGCTCAGACCGGCCTCGAGAGCGCTGCATAGAGTGACACCCGACATGCTAGAGCAGGCGCTGCTGGATCACCCCTGTCATCTCTCGGGCGATTTGGACAGCGACACGGAGACTCTGCAGCGATGGCTCACCGATAGGCTTGACGATCTTGCCCCTAAGGCAGCCCCCCGGCCCACGGTGGCACGGCAATCTGCACCGTGGTTCACGGAGGCGCTTCGAGTGGCTCGGAGCCAGTGCAAGGTGGCCGAGAGGGCCTGGCGCCTTTTGTATGATGGGGAGGCCAAACTCGCCTATAAGGCGGCGGTGAAGGCCTACCATCGGGACATCCTTGGTGCTAAGAGGGACTTTCTGGCTAGGAGGATTGAGGCATCTGCGAACTCCTGTAAGGAGATCTTTAACATTGTGAATGAGTTTACGACCCCCAGCTCCCATCTGCCCCCACCAGTTTCGGCGGATGCTTTGGCTTGTGATCTTGCTGGTTACTTCACAAATAAGATCAAGGCTATTCAGGCCACCTTCGTGGAGGGACCGGACGGAAGCAGCGCTGTGAGGGCGGACTGCAGACTCCCGCATATTTCTGCGGCGGTGCTGTCCGATTTCCCTGCTGTTTCCAGCGATGTCTCCCGGACGCTGTTGGCCAATCTTAAATCTGGTTCGCCACTTGACCCCTGCCCTGCCAAATTTTTGGCCGGGATGGCGGCAGTGGTGAATCCACTGGTCAACTCCATCCTCAATGCCTCCCTGAGGGAGGGAAGGGTCCCTAGTTCCTGGAAAAGAGCGATGGTGATCCCCCTCCTAAAAAAACCGGGTCTCGACACCGAGGTTTTGGCGAATTACAGGCCAATCTCGCTTCTACCAGCGCTGGCGAAGATAACGGAAAAACATGCCCATGGTGTCCTGTCGAGCTTTCTGGAAGCTAATAATCTGCTCCATCCATCTCAATCGGGTTTCCGTCCTAACTTTAGTACGGAAACGGCCCTGTTGGAGGTTACTGAGATCATCAGGGAGACCCTGGATGTCGGCGGTAGGGCCATGCTGGTCATGTTAGACCTTTCGGCGGCTTTCGACACCGTCCCCCACAAGGCGCTTTTAGCCAGGCTTTATGACATCGGCCTTAGGGGGACGGTGCTCAGGTGGTTTACTTCTTTCCTTGAAGGCCGCCGCCAGACGGTCTGGGTCTCCCAGAGTTCCGCTGAGATACCGCCATTGGGAGTTGGGGTTCCACAGGGCTCTGTGTTGAGCCCCACGTTATTTAACATCTTTATGTCCCCTTTGGCGGCCCTGGTGGAGGCCCAGATCGTCTCCTATGCCGACGACACGCAACTCCTCTTCACATGCGGGAAAGACCAAGAGTTTGATGGAGAGAGAATCCGGGACTGCCTTGCATCGGTCTTCGACTGGTTCCAGCGGAACAGTCTGAGGGCCAATTCGGGCAAGTCTGAGATTTTATTTTTTGGTTGCGTTGCCGATCCGGAGTGGCAGCATTGGTGGCCGTCCGACATGAACCCTCCAGCACAGTCTTCCTTGGTGGCCAAAAATTTGGGCGTCAAGCTAGACAACCAGCTGTCGCTACGAATTCATATTCTTGGCCTGGCCGGCGCCTGCTATGGAATCCTGAAAATGCTCTGCAAATTTTTGCCCTTGTTGTCTGAGGAGCACAGGAGGATTACTGTGCAGGCTCTTGTCGGCTCAAGGCTAGACTATGCCAATGCCCTCTTTCTCGGCCTCCCTGATTACCTGGTCCAGCGCCTTCAGGTGGTGCAGAACTCTGCTGCGCGGGCGATTTTTGGCCTGGGCAGACGAGCTCGAGCTTCCGGGTTGCTTCAGACGCTTCACTGGCTCCCCATCAGGAAGCGGATCCAGTTCAAATCCCTGACCCTGATGCATAAAGCTCTGCATGGATCAGGGGCTGGATATCTGCAGCGGAGATTGACTTTCTATCGTCCAGTCCGCTCTCTCCGTTCTGAGTCCCTCTTTAAAGCTACGGTCCTGCGGGTGAGGAAGGCCCGTGCTGGAGGGCGGTCTTTCAGTTGCAGAGCTCCCCAGCTTTGGAATCTGCTTCCACTACCACTCCGCAGCACTGCCAATTTGCTCCAGTTTAGGAAGGGCCTGAAGACCTGGCTTTTTAATTCTTAGTTTGCTTTACCGCCTACTGTTTTTATTATTTTTCTCTGATGTCTTCTGTTTTTAGCTGTGTTGTGTTATTTTACTTTGAGCTGCTGGTGGAAAGCGTCGGGACACTCTTACTGAGTAGCCGTACGCTATATAAAAGCTACATAACATAACATAACATAACATATCACGTACAGAAAAGGAATGTCTCTAGCTAATATTGTGAGCCCAAGTTACCCAAGTTACCCAAAACCAATAACACTAGCAAACCAGAGTGACTGGCTTCGAACTCGCCCAAAAGGTTTCTATCACTGTGGAAATTGCAGCTCATGCCGATGGGCAATGAGGAAAGTACAAACATTTGAATATAACAATACTGGTACATTTCTGATCAATTATTTTATTAATTGTGAAACAACATTTGTAATTTATGTTATTGCTTGTCTCTGTGGTAAAATCTACGTAGGAAGCACAGTAAGGAAACTTAAAGATCGCATGACTGAACACTATCGTGCACTAAAAAATGGTGACACGAGGTACCCAATTGCCTCACACTTCATACAAAATGGGAATGACTCTAAAAAGCACACATTTTTGTATCATGGTATAGAACAAGTGGCATCAGATAAACGAGGAGGAAATAGGCTCCTTAACCTGAGACGTAAAGAGGCAAAATGGATTATGGTCCTTCGAGCAGTTGAAGAGGGACTTAACATAGATTCAGATCTTCAATATTACTTGGGTGAACATTAAGAATATGAACAAATATTATCTCTGAATATTAACTAGCTCCTCAAGTTTAGAACCTGGTATATACCGTCTGAAATAAGCACATTATGATTTTTCCTTATGATGTGAGGGTGCTTTAAATGCTATTGCCATGACCCCTTCTGCTGTTGTAACCAATATATTACCACAATTAGAAGTCGTAATGGAATGATAGGAGGTGCCTGACACTCTGTCACTGACAATCGCCTCCGTGAGAACTCTAAGTTACTTCTATTCTTAAATTCAAGATATATAACTGGATTCTTTATCCCTATATATCCCTTAGCAACCGAAACAAGACAAATAAATATAGTGTACAGAGACTAGACCATGATTATAATGGGCAGATATACTATTCCAATATGGCGGGACAAGAATATTCATTTCCACCAGTAGGTTTCGTCAGTTTAGGCTAATTTTGACAGTATAAATAGCGATATAATGAGCCGCATCTATGTTACTCTATTGATTTAATGAATAATTATATTTCCCATATATCGTATAATAATTAGGGTTGTCATATAAAACAATAATTTAGAGATATTGATAATTTCCTAAAACTGCAGATAACATGTTAAATTACAAATAATAAATCGAATATAACTATGCCTCCGTAGACAAAGTAAAAATCGAGATAGCAACCTTTATATAGTGACTTTATATCGTTTTTGTATAAAACGCGGTAAAACTTACACAAGATGGCAGCCCTAAACTACTATACGGTATTGATTAGATCATAGAATACTTAATGAAGATGGCGCTGAAGATAAACGCTTTATTTCCTTAAATTGCAGATAACATGTAAATTTACAAATAATAAACTAAACATAACTCTGCCTCCGTAGAGAAAGTAAAAAAATCGAGATAGCAACTTTATATAGTGACTTTATATCGGTTTTGTATAAGACGCTGTAAAAACTTACACAAGATTGCGGCCCTAAACTACTACACGGTATCGACTAGATCATAGAGTACTTAATGAAGATGGCGCTAAAGACAGACGCCAGAGAAACCGACCACGATAGGATATAGCGGAAGATATTGAGACTAAAAAGGTAAGCGTTACTCCATTAGAAGTCGAAAACTGTAAAAATAACGAAGGATATGGATCTACAGATCTCTTCTTCCATTTTTAATAGATTTTGTAAATGAGATACGACCTAAGACGGAGATAACGGAAATATACAAACTAAGGACCAAATATATGATATACAAGATTCTGCGGTTGGATTGGTAAGCGGAATTTAACAAATAGGTATAATAGATATACAAATATGGAGGACAAGCATTAATAGTTAATGTCGATTTATTCTAACAGAACCTGCAAAAATACAAAATAACAAAATAAAAAAACGTCGAAAGACCACAATATTGAGTGACCGACGTGAATACTAATGAGGTAACATAACACTATTTGTAATGATAAAATGACTAGTCCAACAATAAAGTAAAATGACTAAGTAGAACTTTAAGAATATATGTTCAGTGGAAGCTGTTTTCAGTTATGATCCACCGATAGAGCATATATAATAACCATCAGAACCATTTATCAGATGAACTTTATATTTAGTTTAACTAGTTGTGATTTTTAGGACAGAGCTAAGAGTTTCCTTATATCATTCCAGAGACTTTAACTGATAACAAGGATGAAAAATATATTTTTCACGATAAAACTACAGATTGAAAATAACGGAAGATAAACTGTTTAAACTAGGTAAAATATACATCTGTTCACATGTATGGCGAAATACCCGAATGTTTTTTGTTGTGCATCGATTTTTGACACCGGGAGTCACATATAATTTATTAGAACCGATCAACAAATGGCACTTATATGTTGGGAACTATGTGCTTTCACTCTCACTTAGGTGGTGTTAGATTAATTAACATAAAAGCTCTTCTAAACAATGAGAGATGTTTTGTAATTATATAAATGTTTATATGTTGCTTTTGGCTTGCAGCCCTGATGAAGTTGTTTTTACAACGAAACACGTGTTGGCTGATCTGACTACAAAGAATGTTGTGAATCTGGCGACAGAGAAAGTTTTGAATCTTGGCTATTTGGATATAAAGATTAATTTTGAACTTTGAAGCTGAAAATAAATACGGATCAACGTATATCAGGACTCTTGTGTCTAACTGGCTATTGGACAATATATGGACTTTAAGACTTTAGTTTGTGTACATGTATATGTATATTATATACATCTTTTGATTGCTCGGCAGGAATTTTGAATAAAAAAAAGCCAATAGGTCTGGCACTGGTAGCCAGCCTCTTGCCTTTGGGAAAGGAAGTAAAAAAGAAAGAAAGAAAGAGAGACAGGGCAGCAAAGATAGGGTACCCTGATGAGCTTATATTTAGAGTTAATGTAAGGATTTGTGATTTATTAATTTATTGTTCAGTCATTTAAAACCATAACAAAATTACAAACACTATTTTTTTAAAAGGAGCAAATCACATAAAAGTTACATATCTCTAAACATCTTAAAATGTATGTAATTATAAAATATACTTCATGTGTTATCACTGTTCATATTTAGCTTTTAGTGCTAGTTCGTGAGTATGTAAAAATGTAATCAGTTTACAGTTCATTTGGGGGTCAGTAGAGTCCAGTCCTCTTATGATAGCTGTTCTGCACAACTTTATGCTTCTATCCAGAAATGCTCACCCTAAATATTGTGGTTCGTGCTGGTTGCAGTATCTTGCAATGAAATACAAGATGAATCAGATCATCCTTTTTGTAGCTACAATGCAGGCAATTTTCATTTTCCCTATATTTCCAATGAGGGGCTTCTGCAAGAGTGGGGAACTGTCAAAAACGTAATATTATTAATTTCCTCTTTACATAAATGTAGTAAGTGGAGTCCAAATAGGCGGCTTGTATCAGTGTTTTATAAGTGTTGATCACTGACCATGAACCATGAATGACTTCTTGTTGAAAAAAGGTCTTGGAGCCTTGTTTACTGTTAATTTGAATCTTTGATAGGACATTTGTTTATTCCACAACTCACTTGTGCAGGTAGCCTTTAATGCATGTTCAAAAAATGTGTATGTTGGCGAGTATTTATCTTGTTCCATTTCCTGCCACAGAAATTCGTTAAGACTGTTTTCTTCTGCGTTTTATTTTATTTGGTACCATACTTTAATGTATGTGTAGAGTCTGCCCAGTGTTTCGTTCATATGCCCAAACTCCAGGCTCATCTGCGCTGGTGAAGCAGTTTTCGGGAGTTGAAGAACCTTTTTTATAAATGCGCGCCATTAGTTTGTTTAGGGTTTCTGAGTCCTTCCCGTGAATTGCAGCACTGGCATATGATAGTGTTGGCAGTCTTTTGGCTGCAATTATCTTTAATAATGGTTTCAAAGACGGTTCCACCAGTTTCGTTGCAAGTGTTTTAAGGGTGAATGTCAATGCTCCTGCGCACTGTATCATATATTTCTTATGATCGCAAAATGATAATTTATCATCGATATAGAATCCCGAATATTTTTAGCACAATACTTTCTCCAATGGATTTCCCTTTATTCTAATTTGTTGAGTCGAGGCTGTTTGATTTGAAATAGGCATTGATTTCGTTTTTGAACAATGTAATTCCAACGTATTTACCGACAGAAATTCAGAGAGTTTGTTGAGTAGTCCTGTCAAGCCTACCTTGGTCAAGCTTAAAAGAACAATATCGTCTGCATAGGCAAGGTGGTATGATTGTAGTTTTCCCAGCTTCGGTGAGTGTGAGTTGATTTCATCTAGCTGACTTGTCAGCTCTGAGATGAATATATTAAAAAGGTGTGGGGCCAGTACGCATCCCTGCTTCAGACCTGTGTTGGTATACACTTTTCTGGATATTCTAGCTCCATTCCCAAACTTCATGCGTACCCAAGTATCTGTGCAAAACAGTGGTAGACCCGTTAATATTCTATTTGGTATACCCCAGGATTTGAATTTAGACCACATGAGTTTCCGATCTACGCTATCAAAGGTAGCTTTTAAGTTGATGTAACACAGATGAAGAGCTTGTTTTCTATTTTTGCATCTTTCAGCAATCACTGAAATTGACAGAATATTTGTAATAGTTTCAATACCCTTCCTAAAGCCGGTTTGATTTTTTGGTATTAGGTTACGTTCTCTAAACCAATCGGCTAGGTCTTTAAGGATTAATGAGGCAAAATATTTGGCTTCGACATCCTGTAAGGCAATTAATCTATAATTTTTGGGATTTCATCTGACTCCTCCTTTGTAAATAGGGGTAATGATTGATCCCTACCAACTATCTGGGATTTGATTGTTAAGTTCTACACCAATGTAGAGTTTCGCTAGGATCGAGCTCCAATACTCCGAGTCGTATTGAAAAGTTGCCTGGGGAATTCCATTCGGGCCGGGAGCACCATCGCTTCTGCCTTTCTTTATTATGTTCGATATTTCTTCTGTTGTGTACATTGGTTGATTGGTCTGTGATTTCAGTTCATTCTCGTTAGTCTGCTTCACGAACGATAACTGGAAATTGTCTATGTCGTGGACTTGTTCTTCTTTAAATTTATCCCTGAGGAAGTTAACCCACTGCTGCTCTTGTATATGCAACGTTAAGATGTTTCAAGGTCTAGAGAAGTTTTTTATTGTCTGCCAAAATTTGTTAATATTTGAGTGTCTTAAATTGTAAATTAGTTCAGACAAGAAACTCCGTGTTCTCCTTTTTAAATCCCCATATCATTTTTTTGAATTGTATTCTCATTTGTTGAAATACTTTCCAGCATACGCCCTTAGATTTGTCCTGTTGCGATTTCCTTTGAGCTTTTCTTAGTTCTTTCTTTAGCATTTGCAGGTCTTTTGGTAGATTTTTTGTCTGGTCTTGTGTTTTGACCCCAAGTTCTGAAACTTTCATAGTTTTTGCTAATTTGCTTAGGAAGTGTGACCAAGCTTGTATTCTG
Organism: Lissotriton helveticus; assembly: GCF_964261635.1. Lineage (NCBI taxonomy): Eukaryota > Metazoa > Chordata > Amphibia > Caudata > Salamandridae > Lissotriton > Lissotriton helveticus. The sequence continues at coordinate 1,138,617,758 of NC_136069.1, forward strand.
TTAATGGGTTCTGATGTAAGTTCGGCCAAAAGACGCTTTTTTGTTAAAAACAAGTCTATTTTATTCGCATTCATCTATTTCAAACGTTTTAAATTGATTGAGGTAATTTCACCCTCTGGAGCATTAGTAGGTTGATGTTTTGGAGGGTTTAGATTGAAGATGACGTGCTATATTGAGTGATCACTCAAGTGGGTAAACTCTATGTAGAAGCGAGCTAATGTTGGTAGTAAAGGAAGGGTTAATAGTGTGAAATCTAACATTGAGTGCGCCATTGGATCGTAGTATGTTTTTTCTGGAGGGCGATCTTCGTTGTTTCTTCCATTAAGGACCCGCATACCTTGGAATTCAATGTCTGTGAGTAGTTGCTGACCTATGCGGTCCATACGATAAGTCCCTGTATTATTTTGCTGTGGCACACACCAAAATGAGTTATCTACTGTTAGCATTTCATCTTCATCTGGCGTGAATATCAAATTTGAGTGACAGGACGTCACTCAAACCCTCTCCTTCCCAATCCCTCTGTGACTCCCTTAACTCTTTTTTCCTTGATAAAATCAGTAAGATCAGAGCAAATATTCCACCTCCATCCCGCTCCTTCACTAACCCCCCTCTTCCTCTGGCTGCAGCATGTCTAGACTCCATTCCCCCTCTCACGGTTGACTCTTTTCTGTCTCTTCTTTCTTCGATTAAGTCTGGCTCCCCATTGGACCCTTGTCCCACCTATATCCTGAAACAGATTTACTGCTCTTGTCCCTCACCACCTCTTATGTTCTTGAACAGTTCACTTTCCCAGGGCATTGTCACCCCTTCTCTTAAAGCGGCGGTAATTGTACCTCTCTTAAAAAAAACAGGTGCTGATCCCTCTGTTTCAGCCAATTACCGCCCCATCTCACTCCTGCCTCTCCTAGCTAAGGTACTGGAACGCCACGTAGTTAGTACATTGAGTACCTTTGTGGAAGGGAACAGTGTCTTGGCCCCCAGGCAGGCCGGCTTCCGCCCTGCGCACTCGACAGAATCGGTTGCCATTTCCGTCCTGGACACTCTCCGAGAGGGCATGGACACCAATCAGCCCCAGGCCCTGGTCCTTCTCGATCTTTCCACCGCTTTCGACACGGTGGATCATGCCATCTTACTCTCACGTGTCGAGGCGGCGGGGATCGGGGGGTCTGCCCTGGTCTGGCTGTCCTCTTTCCTGAGCGGTCGCACCCAAGCAGTTCGCTTGGGCGAGTTTTCAGCTGATTCCCGGTCTGTGCAGTGTGGGGTCCCCCAAGGTTCCTCATTGTCACCACTGCTATTTAATTTATACATTGCCCCTCTTATTTTTGCTTTACAGCAGCTGGAAGTCTCTGTCTATAATTATGCAGACGATCTCCAGCTTATTTTTTCACTTTCTCCCTCTTCTGTGTCTATATCCAATTTTCACTCTGTTATGACCTTCATTCAGGACTGGATGAATCACAACCACCTGAAACTCAATCCCGACAAAACGGAGTTGGTGTTGACGGGTGGTTGCTCCAGTCCTTGGTCTTCACTCTTTTGGCCCCCTTCTTTAGGTCCCCCACCCATCCCTGTCTCCTCGGTTAAAACCCTTGGTTTTAAATTTAATGATCAACTTTCCCTTCACTCTCAAGTTGGTGCGGTTGTTTCTTCAGCTTTTCTTTCCTTACGGACTATACGTAAAGTCTCCCGGTTTTTCACCCCATCTGCCCCTAAACTTATACTTCTGGCTATGGTGACGTAAGTTCTACACCAATGTAGAGTTTCGCTAGGATCGAGCTCCAATACTCCGAGTCGTATTGAAAAGTTGCCTGGGGAATTCCATTCGGGCCGGGAGCACCATCGCTTCTGCCTTTCTTTATTATGTTCGATATTTCTTCTGTTGTGTACATTGGTTGATTGGTCTGTGATTTCAGTTCATTCTCGTTAGTCTGCTTCACGAACGATAACTGGAAATTGTCTATGTCGTGGACTTGTTCTTCTTTAAATTTATCCCTGAGGAAGTTAACCCACTGCTGCTCTTGTATATGCAACGTTAAGATGTTTCAAGGTCTAGAGAAGTTTTTTATTGTCTGCCAAAATTTGTTAATATTTGAGTGTCTTAAATTGTAAATTAGTTCAGACAAGAAACTCCGTGTTCTCCTTTTTAAATCCCCATATCATTTTTTTGAATTGTATTCTCATTTGTTGAAATACTTTCCAGCATACGCCCTTAGATTTGTCCTGTTGCGATTTCCTTTGAGCTTTTCTTAGTTCTTTCTTTAGCATTTGCAGGTCTTTTGGTAGATTTTTTGTCTGGTCTTGTGTTTTGACCCCAAGTTCTGAAACTTTCATAGTTTTTGCTAATTTGCTTAGGAAGTGTGACCAAGCTTGTATTCTGTTAATGGGTTCTGATGTAAGTTCGGCCAAAAGACGCTTTTTTGTTAAAAACAAGTCTATTTTATTCGCATTCATCTATTTCAAACGTTTTAAATTGATTGAGGTAATTTCACCCTCTGGAGCATTAGTAGGTTGATGTTTTGGAGGGTTTAGATTGAAGATGACGTGCTATATTGAGTGATCACTCAAGTGGGTAAACTCTATGTAGAAGCGAGCTAATGTTGGTAGTAAAGGAAGGGTTAATAGTGTGAAATCTAACATTGAGTGCGCCATTGGATCGTAGTATGTTTTTTCTGGAGGGCGATCTTCGTTGTTTCTTCCATTAAGGACCCGCATACCTTGGAATTCAATGTCTGTGAGTAGTTGCTGACCTATGCGGTCCATACGATAAGTCCCTGTATTATTTTGCTGTGGCACACACCAAAATGAGTTATCTACTGTTAGCATTTCATCTTCATCTGGCGTGAATATCAAATTTGAGTGACAGGACGTCACTCAAACCCTCTCCTTCCCAATCCCTCTGTGACTCCCTTAACTCTTTTTTCCTTGATAAAATCAGTAAGATCAGAGCAAATATTCCACCTCCATCCCGCTCCTTCACTAACCCCCCTCTTCCTCTGGCTGCAGCATGTCTAGACTCCATTCCCCCTCTCACGGTTGACTCTTTTCTGTCTCTTCTTTCTTCGATTAAGTCTGGCTCCCCATTGGACCCTTGTCCCACCTATATCCTGAAACAGATTTACTGCTCTTGTCCCTCACCACCTCTTATGTTCTTGAACAGTTCACTTTCCCAGGGCATTGTCACCCCTTCTCTTAAAGCGGCGGTAATTGTACCTCTCTTAAAAAAAACAGGTGCTGATCCCTCTGTTTCAGCCAATTACCGCCCCATCTCACTCCTGCCTCTCCTAGCTAAGGTACTGGAACGCCACGTAGTTAGTACATTGAGTACCTTTGTGGAAGGGAACAGTGTCTTGGCCCCCAGGCAGGCCGGCTTCCGCCCTGCGCACTCGACAGAATCGGTTGCCATTTCCGTCCTGGACACTCTCCGAGAGGGCATGGACACCAATCAGCCCCAGGCCCTGGTCCTTCTCGATCTTTCCACCGCTTTCGACACGGTGGATCATGCCATCTTACTCTCACGTGTCGAGGCGGCGGGGATCGGGGGGTCTGCCCTGGTCTGGCTGTCCTCTTTCCTGAGCGGTCGCACCCAAGCAGTTCGCTTGGGCGAGTTTTCAGCTGATTCCCGGTCTGTGCAGTGTGGGGTCCCCCAAGGTTCCTCATTGTCACCACTGCTATTTAATTTATACATTGCCCCTCTTATTTTTGCTTTACAGCAGCTGGAAGTCTCTGTCTATAATTATGCAGACGATCTCCAGCTTATTTTTTCACTTTCTCCCTCTTCTGTGTCTATATCCAATTTTCACTCTGTTATGACCTTCATTCAGGACTGGATGAATCACAACCACCTGAAACTCAATCCCGACAAAACGGAGTTGGTGTTGACGGGTGGTTGCTCCAGTCCTTGGTCTTCACTCTTTTGGCCCCCTTCTTTAGGTCCCCCACCCATCCCTGTCTCCTCGGTTAAAACCCTTGGTTTTAAATTTAATGATCAACTTTCCCTTCACTCTCAAGTTGGTGCGGTTGTTTCTTCAGCTTTTCTTTCCTTACGGACTATACGTAAAGTCTCCCGGTTTTTCACCCCATCTGCCCCTAAACTTATACTTCTGGCTATGGTGACGTCCCGCTTGGACTACGGCAATGCCCTTTATTGTGGCATGCCGGCGTACCTCGTGCGGCGTCTCCAGTTGGTCCAGAACCAGGCTGCTCGCCTTGTGTTTAATCTACCCAAGTCACACCACGTCACCCCCCTTCTTATATCTTTACACTGGCTCCCTGTCCAGCAACGTGCTCTCTTCAAGCTGGGATGTATAATCTTTAATGTTCGGTCTGGTTTTGCCCCTGCCTTTATCAGTTCTGCTATCCACGATTATACCCCGACCAGAGAACTGCGCTCGTCCACCCAACTACTTCTTACCGTTCCCCGTTTTAAACGGAAAAAATGGGGAGGATCCAAGTTTTCAACTGTGGCTCCTGCCTTCTGGAATTCTCTCCCACTTTCCCTGAGATCTTGTTCCCAGTATTCCCTTTTTCGCAAAGCTCTTAAAACCTTCCTTTTCTCCCAGGCATTTCCCTCTTAAACCCCTCGCACCTGGCTTTTAGTTCTTTCCGTCCACTTGGGTTTGTAGTACTACAAAAAGCGCCATGAAACCGCTTGGTGTACGCACTTTTAAACTCAAACTCAAACTCTAAAATCACCTGTTACTATTAAATTCAAGGTCGGCTCATCGCAGCGAAATCTTGATATTGTTTTAATCAAAAGGGCATTTTTCTCCTTACAGTGCATGTAAGGAGCTGGTATGGTGTGAAACAGCAGCAGGCCATTTCAAAAGGCAATGACAGCAGACAGGAAATGATAAAGCTAGAATGTGTCCTTTGCTCTCATCTATTAGAAAGCACCCTGCTATCACATTAACCTCTACAAACCAAGGTAACATCAAAGTAGTAATAACATTAAAACAACAAAAAACACTGGCATTGAAGGGAACTACCTAATGCGTGTATGTGCTCCTAGCAAAAGGGCTAAATATAGTCACTCAAAATGTAGCTAACTCATGGCTGATGTAGGCTGACCCATTTTCCCAAGCTGTATGCTGTAGTGGGCAGAAGCAAAATGTAAATGATACAAAAACAGACCAATGGCCGAAGAGAGGTGTCTGCAAGCCTCTTTATCTTAAATATATTGTACATAGAATGTTAGTAAAATCAAAAGGTGTTGGCTAACGCCAGATCGGATGTATGTCACTACAACGCATACTTTTACAACGCATACCTTTACAACGCATTTTTTCAACGCAACATGCATTACAACGCATTTCATTACAACGCATGCCATTACAACGAAAATTAAAAAACTACATTTACAACGCATTCCATTACAACGCATAATACATTTACAACGCATACCATTACAACGCATAACATTACATTGCATGTTTTGGTAAGTATTGGATAGTGTAGGGGTAAAATGTACTTTTCTAACTCCCGGGGGTGCAACAGTAGGGTAAGTGTTGGATAGTGTAGGGGTAAAAATTACTTTTCTAACTCCAGGGGGTGCAACAGTAGGGTAAGTGTTGGATAGTGTAGGGGTAAAAATTATATTCTAACTCCAGGGGGTGCAACAGTAGGGTAAGTGTTGGATGGTAATGTTATGCGTTGTAATGGTATGCGTTGTAATGACTGCGTTGTAAAGACATTAGTTGTAGTGGTGTGCGTTGTAGTGTCATGCGTTGTAATGGTTGTGTTGTAATTGCATGCGTTGTAATGAATGTTGTGTTGTAAAAGTTTAGTTGTAATGGTAGTGCGTTGTAAAAGTTGCGTTGTAAAGGTTGTTTCCCGCCAGATCTAATATCAAAAAGGCCACTCTAAAGGGATTTACAATACCATTAGCAGAAGAGAGGGACTGATAAAACCAGAATGTGCCCTGTGCGCAACACAGAAGAGGTGATAGACAAGCTTCCTGGTATTACATCAAACTCTAAACACAAAGGCAACACCAAAGCAATGAAGTGATAACCAAAACACTAGAGCTAAAGAGAACTACATTATGTGCGGATGTGCTCCTCATGAAGGAGCAAAATGCAGCCTCTCAAAGTGTAGTTATCCAGTGGCTGGTGAGGGCTGACGCCCTGCCCCATGCAATATGGTGTAGTGGGTGGACGCAAAATGTGAATGACACACCAACAGACAAATGGATGAAGTCAGCTGGCTAAAAGCCCCTTTAATTAAGTATATTATACCTATATTTTCTTTAACACATCAAAAGGTCTTGGCTAATGTCAGACTTAAAAAGTAGCTTTTTAGAAAAGATTTCATAAAATATCTTCTGCTAACGTTATTCTGTACAAAGCAATTCTCAGTTAGTAAAGGTTTTTTAAAAGTGACAAACTTTCAACTCATGAATTTGCAGTACTCTTTGCTTACAAAAGTTACTAGTAAAATTCCAATTTTGCACAACTGATATGTCTTAAGCAAACACTTAGAAATCTCAAACACACTTGTATATCAAACGTCACTAGTTAGTATGAGCTGGGCTCATGAGAAGAAAATATTTTACCAGGTACTAATGTTCATGCGAATTTTCTGTTGACTAAGACGAGGAAGTGGGCACATATCTTTTTCTTTAACTGAGTCACTGAAGCAACGGATTATTCTGTCGAATGAATGTTCCGAATAAAATATTTTCGCTAAAATCTAAAATAAGAACAGAACGCTTACCTAATAACGGAAGTGCAATCCCTTCTGCGCATTTTACTAACACGAAAGTCCAAACGGCGATGAACGTGAGCTGCATGGTTGCTGCTTCACAAGTCTCCGATAAGTAGAAGAACGTCAGGGTAAATGGATGAACATTTTTCTTTCTCTAAATGAGACAAAAACAGTACCAGGCTACCTCCGTGCACCATGTACAGTCCCTTATTGCCAGCATTGTCACGCTCAGAGTTTTATAAGTGAGAAGAGCCTTAATTGCACAAGAACTATGTGTTTCCTAGTAGTATGACTGAAATTGTTTTGCAGGATTTAATGACGAGCGTTTTTCTTTCAGGCGTGCTTGGGCGTGTGCAAATAAACGATCTCATGCCATTAAGTCTCACATAATTAAAGGTACAGCGTTCAGATGTGGATACGTGTTGGCTGCTTTGGAATTCAAATGAGCTATTTAAGTAGACATAGGAACAATTAGTTACAAGCAACTGGCGTGGCTCCTGGAAATATTTTCGAAGAAATTGTTTGACAACTTGTAAAATATTAGATTATTTCCGATTGACAAAACTGGTTTCAAGCTCAAAATATTATATTTGTACATAATAATAATATATTAATTGTTACACGTTATACTCACTGTCAAAAGAAGTGCTTATTTTGCCTAACATTTTAAGCAGTCAGACTTCCTCTTTGATCTCCAGACTTGTCTTCTTTTTGACTTAATTCTTTCTCTCTCTCACCCTCGGTCTCTTCTACTTTGTCTCATTTTTTCTCCTTCTCTCGCCCTGTTTGTCTCTCTCTGTCTGTCTCTCACCCTCTGTGCTTTTGTCTCTGTCTCACTCACACCCAAGCGTATGTCCTAATACTTCAAACAGTGAAAATGCTACTGGAACTTTTTTTAATCTTAATGAAAGGAAGTTAAACAAGCTTTTGCAATGCAATCGGTTTCGCCTTTAGGAGCTTATATGTATTTATCTATGCAGCACATTAGCTTGGGTGCAGAAACATCTACTATTCTTTAAAATGGAGGGAAAGAAAGCACCACACTGCGTGAAATGCCGGGTATGGGAACACATGGAGAGAAATATTGCCTTTCAGCGGGAAATAGTATAGTCCAAAGCTGTTTTTAATATAAAATCAGGGCCTTCGGGGGTCATATCACTGACAGTACAAGATTTGAAAAAAAATATTATTGTCTACGGGTGCTTGTGGAAGACAATTCTATGGACTGGAATCGAGAATGCTAACGTGATTCTGGTATTTTACTGACCTCTGCTGGTCGTTTTCTATCAAGAAAGTTAAATAGAGACAGTTGCCATCAAAATAAAAAAAGGAAGTCCCTCAGCAGAAAGCAATTCTGGTATTTTACTGCCCTCTACTGCTCGTTTTCTATCAAGACATTTAAATAGAGGCAGTTGAACAAGCAGAAAGCAATTCTGGTATTTTAATGACCTCTACTGGTCATTTTCTATCAATACCAAGATGGCCGCTTGGTAGGAGCTCTATCCCAGAGCTCCCAGTGCTGGGGATCCCTTTCACGGTACTATCCCAGATAGCACCCATCGACGTCGAGGAAAACAAGTAACTGGAGCAACAACAAGTAACTGGATGCAACACAAGTAACAGGATCTCAAATAGTACTGATTTATTGAATGTTACCTGCAGTTCTGGTGGGATCCCTGCAGCTCTCCCTGGAGCCTCGGAGCCCTGGACGGCGGCTGGACCCCTGCAGCTCTCCCTGGAGCCTCGACGGAGCCCTGGACGGCGGCTGGTTCCCAGCAACTCTCCCTGGAGCCTCGACGGAGCCCTGGGCGGCGGCTGGACCCCTGCAGTTCTCCCTGGAGCAGCATCGACGGAGCCCCGGACGGTGGCTGGACCCCTGCAGCTCTCAGCTCTCACGGGAGCATTGACGGAGCCCTGGACAGTGGGGGCGAGCTTGTTGTGCTGGCTGGCGTGGCTGTCCTCCGTGCGACCTGCGGAGCATCTCGAGGGCACCTGTGGTCTGCCTATCAGGGCTGCAGCCTCTGCCGTGCAGCCCGGGGTCTGCCCCCTGACCGGCAATGGGGCGCAGCATAGAGGATTGACGACCGGAGCCCTCTGGGGGTGACTAACGCTCGTAGTTGAAGCCTTGTTCCTGTGCAAACTTCCATCCCAGATCCACGTCGTACTTTGGCCCCCTCCTTGCAGACGCCAGTACCGTTCAGCCCTCTGGGGGAGTCTAGCGCCCGTAGTGGTTGCCGCGACAGGGGCGGCGAACCGAGGGTGTCTGGTCCGCCTGGGGGCACGGGCGCTGACTCCCTGCGTGTGGTCTGAACGGGAGACACAGGACGGGAGACGGGTGTCCGCTGCGGGTGTGCCCGCCCTCGTCCATCGCCTTGGTCCCCTTCATCCTGCCTGCAGACCCCGTTCTTGACGCGGCGGGGGTCTGCGGAGGTGTCCGTACACGCATCGCCTGTGCGCCCCCGCCCAGCCTGTGGACTCGAACTGGGCGCAGCGCATGGGACCTGGCGCTGGCGGGGCAAGGGGGAACACGGGCGCCCTGACGAGACGGCTCGGCGTCCTGCCCCCCCCCTCACCTCCCCCCTCGATAACATCGTTGAAGCGACTGTGCAGGAAAGGAAAGAAAAGGACAGCATAGAAAGGAGAACGAGAGTGGACCTGCACAGCGCAGGCATTGAGGAAGACCCAAACTGCCCCCCCCCTCCTTGTCTCCTTGGAGACTCTCATGGTTCTTGGAGACTACAGTTTCTGCATCGGCCGGATGATCGCCCCTGAGTCTGCCTTATATCCTACGCTCTAAACTGAACAGCCTCAATATTGCCTGACAACAATGAAGGTATTTGCACGCATATTTTTATTTGATATTCACATTCTGCCGGCTCTACGTTCTCTGCCCTGAAGCACACATAATTAGTCTGCTTATAAGCTACCCTCATAGCTTGGAGGTTCTTTCACTCCTCTCACTCTCCATTACCTAAAATGGCAAGGGCCATATAACAGGAGCCATAAATCGCCTCCACTGCCTACTAGATGACCATGAGGCTACATACCAACGTGGACACAGGTCACCTAAACAGAGATAAGTCTCCCGTCTCGTCTCCGAGCAGCACAGAGGCTACTCTCTCTCCTCCACAACAATGAACACAGTCGATGGGACTAACTCGACCTGCCCCTGAGCAGAAAGTGAAAATGTCTCTCTAAGACACATCAACAACAGAGAAAGGACTACTACACCTGTCCCCCTATATGTTATCCCGGTGGCCATCTTTGACTAGTCCTCCACTGGGGCAGCCATCTTAGACTAGTCATCCCCACCCACCGCCCATACCTAAGACCACTTAGGCTTACAGCCCCTCAACCTCACAAACTCACCCATGTACACCCCCGCCCTCCTCTGCCTACGCCTCCTCCACCATGGAACGCACAGGCGAGCACACTTACAAAATCAACTACCCACCAGGGCTCTCCAAGAAAAACGCCAAACGCTACAAACACAACTTCCTGAAGGCTCACCCTGAAACACTGTGTGTGGACACCTACTTCTCACAGATCAATGGAGCCACGAGCACCGATATCATCTTCCACACTCTGCGTAGAGCACAGTGGAGGAAAGCGCTCCTCTCCATTCTCACTAGCTCCACCACCAGTAAATCCGCTCACAGCATGACGCTCTCTATCACGCCATCCCAAGTTTTCCCTGGCAGAGCCACCATCACCATCTACAACAACGGGATCATTTTATTCCAAGTCACAGATGGGAATCTCGACCGACTCGACCACCTGTTCCCTACCTTCCTAGATCACATCACCAAACGGCGGTCCCCCACCAAGATGCACCAAAGTGCTATAGTTAGTCAAACACCCAACGTAATCCCTCCGCACCCCTCACTCACTGACAAAGATCGTCCCCCTTCCCACATCGCACATACCCCCACCCCCCCTTCCACCCACTCCACACCTCCTACGAGTCTCGCTGAACCCACAACGGCCCGGAGCATATCTCCCTCCCTCCGTGGCAGATGTCCCTCCCACCCTATCTCCCCCCCCATTCTCACTCCTCACTTCCCCACCCTCCCAACCAGACACACAGAGCTCACCACCCCTCGCTCCTTAACATCCCCCCTCTCTACCCCCCATACTCAGCCCCCACTACCATCCTGCCACCCCTATTGTCTTCAGTCTTCACTCATCCCACAACTCACCGGCGTCGCCTCCCATCAACGTCCCCGCCCTTACGTCCCAGCCTACCCCTTCCTCACCCACACCCCTCGCCCACATTCTCTCTCATCCATCGAATACCACCCCACTCACTATTACTGCAGAACACCCCGCTGACACCTGCATACCCCACCCCCCCGTCCTCAACTCTGGACTCAACAACCCGCCCACGGCCCTCATCGCCAACGATAGCCCCAACCCACAGCTCGACCTGATTTTAACAACCCTCCTACAAGTCAAAGATGAGCTCCACACCATCAAAGAACTTCTCCACACACACCCCAGACAACACCGACCTACAACCAACACCTCCGTATCCAACAAAGGCCACACCTTCCCCACAGGCCCTCGCTCTCGGCACGCTCCAGGGGTGAGACGGGTGGGCTCACACTCTCCGCGCTGGCCCACTATCCCCGACCGCAACAACATACACCGCCCACGTCGCGCTCATAACTCCCTGTCGGATCAAGACTTAGACATCCTCCTCCGCTCATTTGGTCCTGGCCCGGTAAAACACACAGCGTCCACACAATTCCCCATACCCACAATTCTCACAAATCCCACTAGGCATCCAACTCTAAGCAGCAGAAGCTCCATCCCCAACAATTTCAGAAAAATACCCCTCGCTCTTGAACACTCGACCACCCTTCTCACCCCCAGACTCAAATGCATCCTACTCAACTGCAGATCGGCCCAGAGGCACTCCTCCAACATTGCAGATCTCGTCACATCTCTTGATCTTGACCTAACCATTTTGACTTAAACGTGGTTAACTGAAGCCTCTACACCCATCATGGACATACTAGTTCCCCCCAATTACCACATCATCAGACTCAACAGGACCGGCAAGACGGGTGGGGGACTCGCATGCATCTTCAGGAGCAACCTCTCCGTTGCTAAAATAACTTCCCCCTTCCTCACGTCTTGTGAACTCTTCTGTCTTGATATCTCCAGCGAGGGCAAACCAGTATGTGCTCTACATCTCATCTATCACCCGCCTGGGGACAACCTCATCTTCACCCAACAACTCATGGACACGATCTCATCCAACGCTGGTCGGCAGATAACGCAAATCTACCTAGGTGACTTCAATCTCCACTGGAACGATCAGGAAGACGCAGTGGTGAATAGTCTCAAAACTTTCCTTGACGCGCTTAACCTCACCCAAATATGCAACAGCCCAACACACGACAAAGGCTCCATACTTGATCTCATCATCGCCAACAAAGACTCCACCCAACTAGGGGCAATCCAACCTTGTGATTGGTCAGACCACCACATTATCACCTTCTTCATCAACGAAAAAGTCAAACCTATCACGGCTCAACCCACCAAATCTAAGATCTGGAAAAGGGACACGAAGAATCTTAACCCCAACTCCCTGCCTCCTCTCCTCACCAATCGCCTCCTTGCCCCTCCTGGCACCTCTGATGTTCAATCGCTGACTGACCACTACCTCGACTCTATGAACTCAATAATCAATGAAGCCGCCCCACTGCAACTAAAGAGAGTCTCCACCAAGATCTCGAACCCTTGGTATGACGGCAGACTCAATGAAGACAGGCGTGCTATGCGAATGGCAGAGCGCACATGGAGATCTGACCCCTCATCACTGCATCGCAAAACACTTAAGAACAAGAGAAATGCCTACTTCAGGAAAATCAAGCGTGCGAAATCCGACTTCTTCAGCCTTCAGCTGGACCAAGCAAAAAACAGACCAAGAAAGCTGTTCGAACTAGTCAAAACTCAAACCAAGACGCAACCCTTACTATCAAACGACACAACAAACGACATCCCACACTGTGAAGACTTTTCTGCTTTCTTTAAGTTAAAGACCGACAGCATAAGGTGTGACCTCCTTAATGATGTAATGAGATACCCGAGCCACATCAAAAGGCCCGACACCCAACCTAAAAATAACGCCTCCTGGTCGTCTTTCGACACCTACTCTGAAGAAGCAATACACAAACTGCTTGGCACCTTGAAGCCCTCTAATCACCTCACAGACCCCCTACCTGCTAATGCTGTAAGAGACTTCACCCCCGTTCTCCTCCCACTCTGGACTAAAATCATTAACAGCTCCCTTCAGCAAGGTCTCATCCCAGACTCCCTCAAAGTGGGGCAAGTCACGCCTATACTCAATAAACCTACAGCTGACCCTGTTGACTTAAACAATTACCGCCCGATCACCAATATCCCCACTCTGGCCAAGCTGCTGGAAAAATGTGTGCAACTCCAATTAACAAAACACATTGACAAATTGGAACTCCTCGACCCTCATCAATCAGGCTTCCGAGCGAAACACAGCACGGAAACGGCCATGACACACATAATTGATGACGCCCTCCAAATTCTTGATCGCAACGACTCTTGCCTCCTCATCCTCTTGGACCTCTCCTCAGCATTCGACACGGTCAAACATGAGAATCTACTAGAGCTCCTAAATACCAGAATGGGCTTATCCGGGACTGTGCTCAAATGGTTCACTTCCTTCCTACACAACCGATCTCAGAAGTTCAAGATCAACAACGTGCTGTCCTCACCTGTGCCAGTAGATTTAGGCGTCCCACAAGGTTCTTCCCTCTCACCCACGCTGTTCAACCTCATCATGGAACCACTCGCTACCCTGCTCCAAGCATCCAATGTACATTTCCATATGTATGCCGATGACACTCAACTCTACCTAAAGGTACAATCCCCAGATGATATCAAACTTCTGAACGGCACACTTAGAAACACCCAATCGTGGTTGGCCGACAATCACCTCAAACTAAATGCGCTGAAAACTGAGTTCCTCTGATATCACCCCCTGCGAAAATCACCACCACCCAATTATGGCTCAATCACCTAACAGCACTCAATGTCAGACCCACCATCGTGGACTCTGCGAAATCCTTAGGTATCACACTTGACTAAAAGCTCAATATGCAACAGCACATTAGCAAAGCAACGAAAGGAGCTAACTTCCAAATCAACACTCTGAGGAAACTCAAACCCTTCCTTCCAGCCAAAGATTTCCTAACTACTGTACAAGCTCTAGTCATCCCTCGCTTAGACTATGGAATTGTGGCCCTCAGCGGACTCCCTCTAGCAACAACCGCACCCCTAAGAGCCTCCTTGAATGCTGCAGCGAGACTCATTTCTGGCTCAAGGAAACACTCTCACATAACCCCTGACTTGAAATCCCTGAAATGGCTTCCCTTGAAGCCAGAATACAGCTGAAAATTGCTGTTATGACACATTCAGCCATACACCACAAGGCACCCAACTACCTCACTCAAAAGCTGTCTATATCAGGAGGCTCGAGATCCAATAGAAGTGCAAAAACTCTGCTCCTGAAACCTCGCAGATTCCGTAAGGAAAAAACATACAAACGTTCCTTCTCAGGAATGGCACCCAGGATCTGGAATGCACTCCCTCCTGAAACAAGGCTTATCTCCTCCACTGCACTCTTCAAGAAAGAAGTTAAAGCCATCCTTATGGCCAAGTTCACCTGATCCTTACTGTTGTTGTTCAGAGACTTTGCACCGTTTCGGTAACGTTGGATACTTACTGGCCCAATAACTTTATATTCATGACCTCCAGACCTCCTCTGCAGTTGGATCAAAGACTCTGCACCGTCTTATAGTATTGTCTATTTTGAGTGCTTATTGGTATCCTCTGATCTCTATTGTAGTTGGATCAGAGTCTTTGCACCGCCTTATTTTATTGCCTATTTGAGTGTTTACTGTTATCTCATGAACTCTATTGTAGCTAGACCAGACTCTGCACCATCTTATATTATTGTCTATTTTGATTGTTTACTCTTATCTCATGATCTCTATTGTAGCTAGATCAGACGCTGCACCGTCTTATATTATTGTCTATTTTGAGCGTTTACTGTTATCTCAGGATCTCTATTGTAGCCAGATCAAAGACTCTGCACCCCCTTTTATTTTACTGTCTATCTGAGTGCCTATTGGTATCTTATCAGCACAAGACTGTTATCCTATTAGGCCACATTTACTATACTGTACCCAATTTATGTCTAGTTACCCAATTATTATGTCTAGTCACCCTCCTGCTGCCCACTCCCCCCCTGTGAAGCGCTCTGATATCTGTAAAGATCTTGTTCGCGCTATATAAAACTTTGAATAAAAATAAAAAATAAAATAATACAGTTTAATAGAGGCAGTTGAACTAAAAAATAAGTTGCTAAGTTGAAGCAGACAAGTCCAAGGGCTGATCTCCAGAGCCCACCAAGTACATACACATATAAGTATATACTAAAGTATATACAAGAGGTCTCAAATGCTCAACATACAAATTTGACATTTATAAATACAAGCATACTAAATATAAGACCGCAAGTAACTTTGAACAAAGATCAGGATGGTAGATAATTAATGAATATGTTTATGGGCATTACTTCAAAGGTAGCAGAATTATTTCGAACAGTGTTCCCCCCCTCAGAAATGTTGCTTCACCGAACTGGGTCACAGGGAGTCAGAGTGTTCAACAATAGAAAAGAGATGTCTTTATGTGAGCACTGACTGGGCTCCCATAAGACCCAATACACTGATCCTTCAGAGCTCACTGGATTTCTCTAAAAATATCTTAGCTTATTGTGAGACTGTGAGATATGTGTGCAAAAACTGGCCAAACAAAAATGCAGTTAAGAAATAAAGAACTTAAAAGTCAAACACAAAATTAGTAGCAATGATAAACTCTTGAAAAAAACAAGACAAATCAACCCAAGGAAAATGGAGCAATGTGAAAAATGCAAAGAAGCCCTATGTCTTAGTCATTTTACCAATGTAAATGGCTCAAATGCATTGTATCTTCAGTGAAGTAATGTTCAATGTGGGTTGAACCACTTTGGGGCATATTGCTGAGCTGAGATCAATGTCCAATGCAAGCAGATTGAAGTTTATGAACAGCAACAAATGCTGTGTAAAGTCTTTGGCTTAATCAACTGTGGTGGCTACAAATCTATGCTGGCTTGTTGATTAACCATCAGCTCCGATGCCACCATGAACATAGAGTCTTAAAACTTTAATGACTCGAAACAGGGTAAAGGTGCAGAAATTCCCATCCAGAACGAGTGTTGAAATCTTAGCGGCTAGTTTTACTGACCTCAACTTCATTTAGCATTCACTCTCAGTAGCCCCATTTGAGTTTAGACTTTTCTTAGTTGCCTCATTTTTCAGTGTGCAAGGCAACTTCATTTCAGGTAGGACAGGAATCTCCAGAAGTGTCGTGACTATTATCACTCACCAATGCTCGTCTCAGCAGATGTGCTCAAATCCTCCAGGGAACACTATGACAGAAAACTAGGAGCAGCAAAATTCAAGATAGGTTCGAGACAACTTTCTCAAATACTCTGATAGGTAGTCAGGAATTAGCTGTTTCAGGCAGATTCTCTAGGGGCCAAAAAGACATTCATTAGGTGTGATTAAATTCGAGACCAAACTGTGTATGCCTCTTACCTGAGAATGGGCAGAATATATCCCAAATTCAAAAATTGATATAAAGGTAATACGTAATAAGAATGTAACCTCACAACTGGTCACTTCAGGACAGATTATCTCATTGCAGAAAATGTGGTTTTGCTAGCACATTCCAATCAAATGTCACAGGTTTAATATTTAAATACATTATTACAGTAGAAATATATCCAGCAGCATTAATCTAAAATAATATGTTATGTTTCAGTCATTGCTGGAAAATATATACGTCAATCCGACTCCAAATACCTGTAAAGAACCCCTTACTTCTCATACCAAGATATCTAATTTGATTAAGCCATTGGTCGGTATGAGGATCCTAAAATAATAATTTGTGGGCACCAGACTAAAATTCCCGAACAGGTGAATGGTGTGGTAGTGGAATCCCTCTAATTTTCTTCCTATCTTGACCTATTATACTTACATATTTCTTCTGTGCTATTTTAGCTTCTGTGTTTCCAGCCGCAGTTGTTTCTGGGGTTGTCTTGTTTGTTCCAGGTGCCCATACCATGGCCCAGCATTGTTTCTTCTTAGAGTTTAGTCTAGCTGTGTGAGGAGTGGGAACTAGTTGAGGGGGTGGTGTTCTGTAATCTGGGATCGTTTTTGATCAATTCACCTGCAACCTGATCAGGTACGCACCACAACTACTAACAGGAAGGGGAACATTTAGGTTCTTGTATTTAGACAAAGAAGACCCCAAAAGTGAGTGGGTCTTCCCCTTTTACCACCGCAAATGACTTTATTCAAAGCAAACTTTGTATGAGGTCTGAAGATGAGGTGATTGTGCACGAGGAGATTTTCATTCAAATCTTTTATTCTTACTTTTAAAAAGATGCTAGCCTACACGTTTTTACTACAGTAGAGTCTCTTCTTCATGGCCAGCATTTTACCTTAAGAAACAGAACATAAACAATTTATATTAAAGGCTGGCAAGAATATTTAAGGGCTTTCAGGAACCCCTTTGAAAAATATTCAGGATCGATACATATTACTCAGAATGTGGGAAAACACTTGATGAAATATGTTTTGTAGCTTTTGCAACCGTGAAACCATGTAAAAGGGGAGGTAATTGCTCCCAAAAACTGTGAGCGAAAGAGAGAGTTTCTAGATTTATAAGCTGATGGCAGTTGAATTGGGTTTTAATAAGGAAGAGGAGTTGCTCTACTTATTGTAATATCTCTTCTTGTTGTACACATTTTAACAGGTTTAGCACATGTTATTATAAGTGATTTCCTGTTGAGTTAGAGGAATTCAGAGGTGTAAACATGGGAAGAAGGTCACTATTCAAGACTTCCAAAATAGTCTCACATTTGGGTGGGGTGACTGTTTTCGAAATCAACTCCATTACATAGATATGACTTGGATTGCAGTTGAGATTACAGTTAGGCGTGTCTACTTTAGTTCTGCATGGGAAATTGCTGACAGTTGTTGTACTTGCTCCATCAATGTAGACAGATGAACTGAGCATAATGTACTAATTGAGAATTTAGGGAGCATTTACTACTCACAGGAAAGCACTCTAAATTCAAAAATAATTGAGTTTAATGCAGTCCCTTCACGAGAAGGCATACAGATCTAGGATTTGTAACATGACCAGGAGAAATAATGATGCATGTACAGGGATACACTGGTTGTAGATAGCACTTTAGTTCAATATTGTATTGAGTGTGTGAGAAATATTTATGTAAAGAAGCAATAAATCATGCCACCAAAGACATATAATTGTTTACATTGCTTGGTCATTCGCTTCACCTTTTAGAATAATTTAAATTTCATAATATAGGCTTGATCATGAGAGAGAAAAGGGCGACAGCAATTTGATACATGAGGGAGAAGTCAGCATACCAGTTGTTTTAACACTAAAGATCCCACGCTCACATGAAAACAGGAACCGAGGTTAAATGAATGGCGTTTGGGTTGACAGTAGTGAACAAAACTGCCTGAGATAACATTGTGTTGGTTATCATGCCGGTAAGACTATCTGTTTGATTTTCTGAGTCTAGTTTTAAGAATTTCTGCTAGAACTCTATCTTTCAATGGATTCTGGTTGGTTCAGTTCAACAGAAAGTTAGTTCATATTGCATTCTTAAATGGCATACAAAAGCGAGTGCAGTCACAAATCTGGTTTTGAGAAAATTGGTAATCGTTATGCAGACCTATATTCTTTATATTTATTTTTTAAATATTTTTATTGAGATATTTCTTTTAGGGGGGCACATAAATAAATTCTCATACAAACAATTATTCATAGAGATTTCATAGAGATAAAATTGACATTAGGGTGAAGAAAACTTATACATACAATAAGTAGCAGCTTTGCTTTCATACACAGTACTTCCAAATAGATATGCAGTTACAGACAATTATTCAGAAAGATTTCTTGGAGATAAAATAGGCATTGGGGTAAAAGAAAACCTAGGCATTAATAGCAGCATTATTTTTCATGTACAAGGTTTCAGTTCATTATTATTATTATTATTATTTTTTGGGCTTCCCAGCCTTTTCTTTCATAAATTCCTTTCTCGAGTTTAAAAGTGGAAAAGAGCCGGGCTACCCATTGCGAAAATGATGTGGCCGCGGGGGTCTAACCAGTCTATAGCGATACAGATTCTGACTAAGCATGGGTGCAAAATCCATTCCACTCGCGGATTTTGCGGATTTTCGGCAAATTCGCAATCCGGGAATTCCCGCGAATTTGCCGAAAATCCACAAATCCGCGAGCGGAACGGATCCGGGGGGCAAAAGTTCAAGCTTCAAGCTTGTAACTATTTTAGAATGGTGCCGGCAAGCTGCCAGCACCATTCTAAAATAGTTACTAAGTTAGCTTCAACAGGAAGCACTAATAGAAGCAGGTGCTCGAGTTTAACTGAATTCGAGCACCTGCTTTATTTTATCTATTAGTGCTTCCTGATGAAGCTAACTTAGTAACTATTTTAGAATGGCGCTGGCAGCTTGCCGGCACCATTCTAAAATAAAACAGGAGAGGGGCAGAGGGCAGAAGGGCACAACAACGAGTGTGGCAGAGGGCAGAAGGGTACAACAACGAGTGGGGCAGAGGGCAGAATGGCACAAAAACGAGTGGGGCAGAGGGCAGAATGGCACAAAAACGAGTGGGGCAGAGGGCAGAAGGGCACAACAATGAGTGGTCTCGCACAAACAAAACCCCACGAACACGCAAATCGCCCCGCGAACACGCAAAGCGCCCCGCAAACACGCAAAAATAAAAAAATCGCAAATTCGCACGAATTCGTGAATTTTGCGGATTGCGAATTCGCAAATCTGCAAATTTGCGGATTGCGATTTCGCAAAATTCGCCCATACTTAATTCTGACTACTACCATCGCCAGAAACATGAAATAAGGTTGGGTACCATCTGCTCCTGAGCTACTTACTCCCAATAGCATTAAATCTGGAGTTAAAGTCAAGTTCACCTTCAAGGTTACCTCTAAAAACTGTTCAATATCTTTCTTAGGGTATCAAACCGCGGGCAGGTCGAAAACATGTGCATCACATCTGCTCTGGAGGCTTGGCAATGGGGGCAGCTGATACCCACTGATTCCCCCCACTTTGCAGTTCTGTCTGGCTTGTAGTACATATCTAAGATCGTTTTAAAGTGCTTCGCCTATAGTTTTGATGAGCAAAGTATATTATGTCCCTTGTCTAGGCAATCAAGGAACCCAGATCCTTTTATCCCAAGCCTTTGGTCCCATTTATCGGCCTGTTTCTCTAAGTCGCCTGGCTGCAAGACAATCAACTTGCTATAAATTCTACTGATAGTACACCCCTCTGCTTAACCTTTAGCCCATCAATCATGGTATTCTTGACTATCCTTTTGGGCCCCCTGTTTTCTTCCCCCAATAACTATGCACCTGTAAGTATTTAAAAGTATCTTTCCTGTCTACCCCAAACCTATCTTGTATCTCTTAGAATGATCTGAATCCAGGTACATCAACTAGGTCCCCAATCACCTCTATACCCAACCCCTTCCACAGTCTCATTATATTATTATGAAATACTATTGGTACTGCTGGGTTCATGTATAGGGGGTATAGTAATTTAATCTCCCTTTCCCCATCTTTCTTTTTGTCATCTTCCAAATCTGCCCTGCTGCTAATAATGTCTTGAACCTCCCCTTTTTGTAGTAACTAGGTTCAGTGAACCTAAGAAAACAGTTTTTGGCATATTTCCCGACCAGTAGCTCATAAATATCTGGTATCCTCCCCTGATTCCAGCAATCAATAAATCAATCAATCAAGGGTTTATAAAGTGCACTACTCACCCATGAGGGTCCCAAGGCGCTAGGGGGGCAGCTCTAGATCAATCAAAGCTTTGGATCAATCGAAGAGCCAGGTCTCGACGTCTCTCCTGAAGGTTTGCAGGGTTGGGGAGCATTTGATGTTCATGGAGAGCTTGTTCCAGGTCTTGGTTGTGATGTAGGAGTAGGTTCGCCTGCCTAATCTGTTTCCGCGGATGTGGGGGACCTCTGCCAGCGTGAGGTCGGCGGAGTTGAGGTTCCTCTTGGGTATGTGGAAGGATACTCTCTAGTTGAGGTATTTGGGTCCGATGATGTTGAGGGATTTGTAGGCATGGGAGAGGAGCTTGAAGGTGACCCTTTTCTCGACAGGGAGCCAGTGTAGGTCTTGCAGGTGTTGGGGCATGGGTTTGTGATGCAGAGTCCAGAGGACGAATCTGGGAGCAGTGTTCTGGATGGTCTGGAGTCTGTGTAGTAGAGCTCTGTTGATTCCCGGGTATAGGGCACTCCCGTGGTCCAGTCTGCTGGTTATGAGCGCCTGGGTGATGATCTTTCTGTAGTTGGGGGGATCCATCTGAAGGTCTTGTGGAGGATGCGCAGGCAGTTGAAGCTGGCGGAAGCGACGGCGTTGATCTGGTGGTTCATGGAGAGGGAGGAGTCGAGGATGATGTTGAGGTATTGTGCGTGGTCTGCAGGAATGGGTGGATTCCCGAGGGAGGAGGGCTACCAGCTGATGTCCCAGGCGGAGTTGCAGGGTCTGAGGTCCTCCGTCTGAGTTGAGCCTCAAGCAGCTGTCTTTCATCCTGCCTGCAACGTTCTTCATTCCTTCCTGGAACCAGAGTCTGGTGTCTTCGAGAGTGAGAGATGAGTCATTGGTGTAGGATACAATGCTGAGCCCATGCTGTCTCACAATGGCGGCAAAGGGGGCCATGTAAATGTTGAAGAGCATGGGGCAGGGGTAGGGAGCGACCGCTGAGCCTGCTCCAGGCGAGGTCGCCCCCACCCACCGCTGCTCCTGCCCGCTGATTGCCAGTGCGCTGCCTGCTGCCTTCTGTGTACCTCGCCTCTGACTGTGATTGCCTTCTGTGTTCTTCCCCCCCCTCCTGCTGCCTCCGTTTTTGCCGTCTGTATTCCCCTCCGTTTTGCCTTCTGTTCTCCCCTTTTGCCTGTTGTATTTTGCCTCCTGTACCCCCCTTCCCCTTTTGCCTTCTGTACCCCTACTTCCCCCCCTTCTGCTGCCCTCCCCCTACCTGTTAGCTGTCCTTCTCCAGCCGCCGGACGACCCAGCCGCCGCTGAGCCGCCCTCGGCCCTCCTTCCCGCCACTGACCTCCAGGCGACTCCCCCCCACCCTGCCCACTGGCCGCCCCGCACCCGCCACCCAGCTGACCCGCCCTCCCGGCTCCTTACTTATGACGCCCCCTGAGCGACCACGCAGTGGACGCGCGCAGCGGGAGCACCGATTGAGCGCCGAAGGTGCGCCAAAGGTAAGCCCGTCTGCGTCCGTCCGCGCCTGGACCGTGCCCAGCGCCAGAACCCCTGGCCCCCGCAGACGCCAGTCCACCCGCCTGACCTACGACGCAGCCACCCTCAACGCACTCAACCACGGCCGGATCCCCGGTTGCTACCTAGCCACACCGAGACGCACCCACGGACCCTTCAGCTGCCTCTCCTGCAAGTTCACCTGCAGCCGGACCTGCACAGCACCAACACCCACCAAACCAAGCACCAGCAGCAACCACCTGAAGTGCATCCTGCTCAACACTCGCTCCGTCCACAGACACGCCGTCCAACTCTGGAACCTGATCGACACTACATCCCCAGACGTCGCCTTCCTCACGGAAACCTGGATGAATGCCTCCGCAGCGCCCGACATCGCCATCGCCATCCCGGACAGATACAAGATCACCCGGAGGGACCGCGTCAACCAGACCGGAGGAGGCATCGCCATCGTCCACAAGAACACCATCCGCATCACGACCAACACCGACGACACCCTCACAGCCGCCGAGCACCTACACTTCCAGATCCACACCGACCCCAAGACCACCCTCAGAGGCACCCTCATCTACAGACCCCCGGGACCGCGCACACAATTCAGCGAAGACATCGCCGACTTCATCAGCCCGCACGCCCTCCCCTACGCTGACTACATCCTCCTCGGGGACCTCAACTTTCACCTGGAGAACAACAACGACCGCAACACCACCACCCTGCTGGACAACCTCGCCACCATCGGTCTCAAGCAGCTGGTGACCTCCCCCACCCACTACGCCGGACACACACTCGACCCCATCTTCTCATCCAGCAAGCACATCGCCTTCAGCCATGCCACCGGACTCCCCTGGACGGACCACAGCTGCGTCCACTTCAGCTTCATTAAGAACACGATCCACCACCACCAGCAACAGGTCGCACGCAGAAACTGGAACAAGATCACAGCCAACCAGCTCGCCGCAGCCCTGAGCCAAGACCCCCCCGCCAGCTCCACGAACTCCAGCCAGGCCGCCAACAACCTCACGAAGTGGATCAGCAACTGCGCAGATGACCTCGCCCCACTGAGGACACCGCCCAGCAGACCAGGCAGGAAGAAAGCACCTTGGTTCACCGACGAACTCAAGAGATCCAAGAAGAACTGCCGTGCCCTCGAGCGAGCCTGGCGCAGAGACCCTACATCAGACAACATGACCACCCTCAAGCTCGCAACCCGAAAACACCAGCAAGTGATCCATACCACCAAGAAAACCGCATTCAAGGAACGACTGGACAACAACGCACACAACAGCAAGGAACTCTTCAACATCGTCAAAGAGCTCTCCAATCCCAACGCCGGAAACAACGACATCACCCCATCACAAGACCTCTGCAACTCCCTCGCCTCCTACTTCCACAAGATCGGAGACATACACAACAGCTTCAGCACACAACCGACGCACCCTATGACCGCACCAACGACCCCCACCACCACCCTCCGCGCCTGGACCCCGATCACCACCGAAGACACCATCCGCACGATGAACTCTATCCACTCCGGATCCCCAACCGACCCCTTCCCTCACCACATCTTCAACAAGGCCGACGCTGTCATCGCACCCCACCTGCGAGACATCATCAACACCTCCTTCACCACCGCTACCTTCCCAGAGAGCTGGAAGCACGCCGAACTCAGCGCTCTACTGAAGAAACCATCAGCGGACCCCACCGAACTCAAAAACTACCACCCCATCTCGCTCCTCCCGTTCCCGGCCAAAGTCATCGAGAAGACCGTCAACAAGCAGCTTGCCGCCTTTCTCGAGACAAATGGATCCCTCGACCCCTCGCAGTCCGGCTTCCGGGCCAACCACAGCACCGAGACCGCCCTCATCGCAGCCACCGATGACATCCGAGCCCTGCTCGACAGCAGAGAAACTGCGGCCCTCATCCTCCCCGCAGCATTCAACACTGTCTGCCACCGCACCCTAGTGCAGCGCCTCTGCAACGTCGGAATCCAAGAGAAGGCATTAGATTGGATCATCACCTTCCTCGCCGGAAGGACACAGAGAGTCCGCCTCCCCCCGTTCAGATCAGAAGCCACTGAAGTCATCTGCGGCGTTCCTCAAGGCTCCTCGCTCAGCCCCACCCTCTTCAACGTCTACATGAGCTCCCTCGCGGCCATCGCACGCCAACACAACCTCAACATCATCTCTTATGCCGACGACACCCAGCTGATCCTCTCCCTCACCAGCGACCCCGCCACCGCCAGAGCCAACCTACGCGGAGGGATGACAGACGTAGCCGAGTGGATGATGAACAGCCGCCTGAAACTGAACTCAGACAAGACGGAAGTCCTCATCCTAGGCCCGTCACCCTCCGCCTGGGACGACTCATGGTGGCCCACCACCCTGGGCAGCGCACCCAAACCCACAGACCACGCACGCAACCTGGGCTTCATCCTGGACTCCTCCCTCTCCATGACCAGACAAGTCAACGCCGTCTCCTCGTCATGCTTCAACATCCTGCGCATGCTACGCAAGATCTTCAGGTGGATCCCCACTGAAACCAGGAAGACGGTCACCCAGGCCCTCGTCACCAGTTGACTGGACTACGGCAACTCCCTCTACGCCGGAACCACCGCCAAACTCCAGAAGAGACTCCAGCGGATCCAGAACGCCTCAGCAAGACTCATCCTCGACATCCCCCGACACAGCCACATTTCCGGACACCTAAGAGACCTGCACTGGCTTCCGGTCAACAAGAGAATCACCTTCCGTCTCCTCACCCACGCACACAAAGCTCTCCACAACCAAGGCCCAAGATACCTCAACAGCCGCCTCAACTTCTACACTCCCACACACCAGCTTTGATCGACCAACCACGCCCTCGCCGCCGTCCCCCGCATCCGAAGAGCCACCACAGGAGGAAGGTCCTTCTCCTACCTGGCCGCCAAGACCTGGAACACCCTCCCGACCCACCTCTGCCTGACCTAAGACCACCTCGCCTTCAGGAAGCAGCTCAAGACCTGGCTGTTCGAGCAGTAGCAGACCCCCCCTCCCCAAGCGCCTTGAGACCCTCCGGGTGAGTAGTGCGCTATACAAATGCTTGATTGATTGATTGATTGATTGGGGCTGAGCGATGATCCCTAGGGTATTCCGCAGTCGATATTGGTGGGTTTGGAGATGAAGGGAAGGAGTCTGATTCTCTGGGTTCTACCGGAGAGAAAGGATCGGACCCAGTCGAGGGCGGGTCCTTGTTTCCCTGCGTCGCGAAGTCTCGCTGCGAGAGTGAGGTGATAAACAGTGTCAAAGGCTGCTGAGAGGTCTAGAAGAATGAGGGCCGCAGTGTGACCGCACACTTTTCTCTCTGGTACGCATTGCCAGTAAACACCCTGCCCTTTCACTACACGTGTAACATTACTCCCTTCTCATTGTATACTTCTCAGCGACCTTGGCAATACCTACATCAGCTATCCCTGCTTTAGCTAGGGCGAGTCTGTTCAAAATACCATCCTTATTCTCTCCAACCTCTATCACTTTAATAGTTCTTCTTCAATTAATCGTAATCTTTGGTAAAGTTCAACTAGTTGCTGGCGTTTTTTTTTTGTTGGAGCAGTATAAACTGAAGCTTAATGTCTCTCCTTGAATGCCGGCCTTCAGGGCATCCCAAACCATACCAATTTGGGCACTCCCTCTGTGATGTACTAAGAACTCTTCTGTCCATTTTATCATGTAGGCAGTATACCCTCTCCCCCCCCAATCTACAATAACTCCTGAACTCGGGGATTGTGGTCTGATCTCACTCGGGTACATTTCTCAATAAGTCATTTCCCCCTTAAACCCTGAGAAACAAAAAAATAGTCCAACGGAGCAACCATTCTGCAAGGAGCCGAATAATAAGTACTTCCAGATTTCTAGATGTACCATTTTTAGGTTTCTCCAAGCATCTAATAGCCTGTTCCCTTCCACTATAGCCACCTCTATAGGTCTGGTGCCCTGTGAAGTGTTTGCTATGGGATTATACCCTAACTGGTCTAAAGCTTTTATTATCGGCACCCATGATGTGAGTCTCCTGGAGACAAACAATATTGGATGGTAGCATTTTAAGTTCTTCTGCGACCCTACGTTGTTTTCGAGGATTGTTCAAGAGACAAATGTTAACTGAAGATACGCTTATATTTGTCCTGCTGTTCATTTTTCTACTTTCAATAGGAGCCGCCACCTTCCATGAAAATCCCTTTCATTGCTCTTCCGTTCCCACAGCCTACTTGCTACGCTTATCTGACATCTCCCTAGTGCTTGCTGTGCCCCCTTACCTCCCTTAACTACCCTGACCTCATCCCCCTCCCCTTGTACCTCCCCAAAGGCCCTCCGTCTACCCTCCCCATCGCTCCCCCCACCCTGTTAGTGAGACAAACAGACCTTGCGAGGTCTGGGTAATGGTGTCTGTGTCCCTTCCTGCCGCCACTCAGTGTCCACTACAGTTCCAATCCATATGTCTACTGATGCCTAGGCAAGTCCTCTCTTTAACACTCCTTCTTCCTTCTGCATTATACTACTGATAAATCTGTCCTTACTTTTGTATTTCATCGAGATATTCCATTGCCCTTATTTCAGATGTAAAGGCTCTCACTTTGTTGTTTTAAATTATTTTCAGATGGGCTGAGTTTAATAAATATGCCTCTGCACCTTGCACTTGACAGGATTGAATCAGTTGTCTTAAGCCCAGTGCCTTTCCACAGTTACATGGCAGAAATCAGGTCGTGTGAAAAAGGACTGTCCTTCATGTGATCGTTTGGAGTCTGGGCGAGCTTTGAATAATACCACTTCAGGCAACAGATAATTCCCGAAATAAACTATGATAGCTCTTGGTAACTGTGGATCTCCTGGGCGAATCTGCCTGGCGTTTTTAAGCATGAGGGGATGGCGGTTGAGCTGTTGGGCCTCTGTGTCCCAGTTCCACCAAAAAGCTCCCTTCAACGGTTTAGGAAACATGATCTGATGTCTCCTCCCTCTATGCCTTCTTCTATACCCAAGATTCTTAAATTATTGCGTCTTAATCGATTTTCATTATCCTGGATTTCCATTGCATATCCACTGTCTGTGCTCCCTGTGCTTCTGTTTGGTCTTGTCCTGTCGCCACTTCACTCTCTAAGCCGGCAGTATGATCCGCTATCGCTTTGATCCTTTAGTTAACTTTGGTGCAGGCTTTCGTGATCTTTGTGACCGCCCCTTGTAGCTTTTTGTGGCCAGGCATTTATTTTTGCTGCCTTGTCGTGTCTCTTCCTGATGTTGTTTGATCGAGTCATATATCAGTCTCAGGGTCGGCTCCTCGGGATCTTGGCTGCTCTGTGCTTTTGTGTCCGCCTTATAATGCTCCTCGTATGATTTTCTCTGGGCAGAATAGTCACACTTTAAGGCACGGTTTCCTTTTTTTCCTCGGGCCCTTCTTGCCCTGGGCCTGAGATGTTCACTCCTTGCTCCGCCTCAGATTTGTCTTCCTGCGGACTACTGTATCAGGTCCTTCCAAATGGCTACTAGGGCTGGTGCTGGGGGAGAGGGACACGCTCTCCCCCTCAGATATTCCCACGCTTGTATCCCAGCCATCCGTCAAGGAAAAAAACTTGTCCCCTAAGTCCAGGGATTCTTCGAGGGGTCTTCAACTTGCAGCCCCCTTTAATAACACCTGTGTCTTCAGTCCTGCCCTGCTGCAAGATGGAGGGCATGAAGCCTCTGGCATGATTTCATGACACTCTATGGTCTGGGGTACTTCTTCAGGTTGAATGTCATTTTGCCCTTCCCACATCCCTGGATCTTTGGGAATTAATGTTATTGAGGGGTCTCTTTCCCTGGATTGTTTGCCAATTGTTATGGCTCGAGCCCACCCCTATTATTATTAGCACCAACATTACAGTTCAGCTCTTCCGGATACGTTGTGGATTGGTACTCTCCCCCCCATCGCCACCTACCCCGCTGGTGATGTTGTGTCACCCTCCAGGAGCCACCATCATGGAAGTGAAGAATTTGGTGATCGGTTGCTGCAGGGGAGAGTTTGCTTTTGCCCCTGTACCCTTTTTGTCTACAATGGTATTGATATTGTTAGGATTAATCTCTGATTCCTTGCTTCCTACAGAGGCATTCTTAGGACCACAGGGGAGAGTGTTTTTTGATCCCTTGAGGTGTGGAGGGGGGCAGGTCACTGTAGTGGGGGGGCTTGCTGCTGTAGTAGTGTATGTTGGAACAGGCTGCCCGTCCTCTCCACTCCAATCCCAGGCAGAGCGGGCAGATTTGGGAGGCAATCCAACTTTGGCGCTTCTCCTCACCAACAGCCACCCGGGCCATACTGCAAGCAAAGCCAGGAGCTCTGCAGCAGCTCGGGCGGAGAGAGTGATCCATTTGAGGGACCGCTCGAGTCTCTGCAGCCACGTGGATCACAGAGCCGCTTCCTTGTCCCAAGTAAGTGCTCCACACGTTGTACTTCCTCCACAGGGCAGTTGTCGATCTTCGGAGGCCCTGTAATGCTATGGACGGGAGCATCGAGTAGCGAGGGTTGAGGCGACGACTGCTGTCTTTTCACGCAGAAGCCATCTTTTATCCACCCAGACATATATTCTTTTAAATGATACATTCTCAGTAATAAGATATGTTAAAAAATAATGTATGTTGAACTTTGGAGTTCGTATAAACAGTGATGAGTAATTTTTAAATAAAGGTTGTCGCAAGACATTAGGTTGTGTACCCAATAATTAAGATAAGGGCGCTTCTTTCTGCTTTTGGGTTAGGACATTTTGAGTTAAAATATTTTATTTGTATTCATCTAGAGGGTACGACATAACCTTATATTTAATTAAAGTGCTTTTAGGGTGGAAAAGCACAATTTAGAATCCATCCTTACATATCATGGAAATATGCTTATGTACCCACATGTAACAGTATATTTACTGTGTGCCATAACTTTATCAATGTGTGTGAAGATTTAAATGAATTAATGAAAGGTATTTGCTCTAGAAACTAGAGTTTTACAAATGAAATGAATTTGTACTTGTTAAGTAAATGTGCACTAATGTTCAGTTTCGCATGAAGACATGTATGTTGCATTCATGTTTTCATTTATTCTTTAAGTCACATTTGCATATATTCTGAAAGTCCTATTTGAAAGTGTAATCATTTATGCTTTTATTAAGGTTTACATTTGTTCTTGAGTTACATGTGCACAAGTCTAACTATATATTTGAAGTGCACTTTTAAATGTTTAATTAAAGTTAGCCTGACTAAAGGCCTTAATTCTTATTATTAGCCAAGTACCGTCAAAGTATACAAACATATAACATTACAATAGATACATCAGAATATATTTTAAAATATCTTCCAGCGCACTTCAGTTTCCCGTGTTTTTTGCATCCAGTAGAGGCTATTCAAAATTCTTTCTCTTCCATTATTACTAGCACATAAAAACCGAAACTATGAACAGGTTAGGCTATGTGCAAATAGTACAAAACACTTTAAAACATATCAAATTTACCTTTCTTCTTAATACATAAGAAACATAAAATACATAACATTGGCACAATTAAAATCAGACAATAATTAAAAAAGAATTCATCTAAGCACTAGAATTAAAATTCAGCAATCTACTGCGTTTGTACCACACGGCGTATAAAAATGTGCTCGTAGCAATAACAATAACCGGGGTAGTGTCGCTTTTTAAAATTCTGAGTGCCACTAAATGTTTGCTCACCCTCAAATTATGACACAAGGGAATAATCCATCTCCGGCATGGGCCATGTTAATGAGGACAGAAAAATAGTACATGTACCTCGTTCTAATCTCCCAGGCCACATGCTGGACAGATACTAGGACTTGAAACCTTGTGCCTTTTATTGGTTAGAGATCTTAAGGGTAGGGTGCCAAATCTGAAGCAAATATAAAGGCTGTTAGCTAGAGGAGAGGAAACAAATTCTAACAATTCCTCAAAATGATAAAAAGGTTTAATGTCTAAAAATCTATTTGTCAGTGTGCCTACTTGCTGGTTATTAAGATAACTGTCTTGGATATAAACCCAGTAGCTAGACTTCATAATATTAAGATCAATTTTGCTCATATTTTCCGGGTTAGTCCAGAATCTTTTAAGCCCAGTTTATTGAACCAATTGGAAACATGTTTAACCCAGGATATAGACATGGCACCCATAATAGAGAGCACTTTGACAAAGTAATCTCTGAATTTTTTTAGCTCATGGGTGACCCAAAGCCGAATCCAATAAACAAGTGTTCTTAGAGCAGCTAGATCTGCAATTCTTTTGAGTCCTAAATCCAGAAACAGGGGAGTTAGCGGTCTACTGTTGGGAACAGAGACAAGCCGTCTTTCAAATCTATTTTCTGCAGCAGTAAGTAGGAAAACATCAGCACATCCCCATATTTCAGCTCCATATAGAGCAGCCCCTTGTGCATTGCCGCGGAAGACTTCTGAAGCCGGCGAAACAGCACGAGAGCTTGTTTGGCCATGCAGTCTACTAATAGCATTTGCTCTATGCTCGAGTAGTAACATGCTTTTCCTGAGCTGATCGTTCCACTTCAGGCTCTCCATTACCTTAACTCCTAAATAATTAAAGCTCTTCACCCTCTTCAGTGTTTCCTCCCCAGCATGTGCAAGTACGTTTTTGGCCACTCCGTTCCCACACATATGAACTTGGTTTTACTAGCATTGAGCTCCAGACCCCTTGGCACACAGAAATCTGTGAATTTGTCAACAAGGAGCTGGAGTCCCATTGGAGTCTTGGAGATGAGAAGGGAGTCCTCAGCAAACAAGAGGATCGGAACCTTGCTGCCGTTCTGTGTAGGGTAATCATTTCTGCAATCCTTTAGGATGTCAGCCACTTCGTTTATATAGAGAGTAAAGAGCGTAGGAGTAAAGACACACCCTTGGCGCACCCCTGCTGTATAGGAATGCGTTTGGTTAGCTCTCCTGGATGCCCACACCGTATCTGAGCAACATTATTACTATGGAGTTTGGACATAAGATGGATCAGGTTCCCATGAACTCCCATCCTATTTAAGGTAAGCCACAGGTTAGGGAAGAGGATAAGATCAAAGGCAGTCCTAAGATCAACAAACACCGCATAGAGCATCTATTGTTGAAGTAAAATATATTTCCAGTATAATGTGTCAAGTCTGGAGCCTTGATCTATAGTGCTCTTCTTAGGGCGAAATCGTGCTTGAAAGGGTGACATAATGTTATTTGTGCCTATCCAATGTAGCAACTTGTCCGGGATTCGCCTTGCAAATATCTTCTGGGGATTGTCGATTAGGCTAATTGGCCTATAGTTAGAGGGCTCGCAAGCGCTGCCCTTCTTAAATATTGTGACGATCTTTGCCCCTCTCTAGGAATCAGGTATCTCTCCCCCTTGTGCCATAGCATTGGCAAGTAAATTAAAATAAAATGCCCAAATCTCGGGTTCTGATTTATATAGATCTCCTGGGATCTTGTCAGGTCCCGGTGCCTTAGTAGTTTTTAATACAGAGATGGCATTAGCAGTTTCTTCTAAGCTAAAAGTAATATCTGAACTATAAGATTCTGAGGTATCACAGCAAAACAAATCCATACAAGATCCTATGTTACCACATGTGCTTAAGGGGGCATCAGTCAGAAGCTCATATAGATTAGAAAAATGAGATACCCACTTATCAGCTGACATATGATGTAGGTAACTCTGCATTATTATCCACTCTAGTGTGGGCCACTATACACCAAAACAGACTGTTATCATATGTTTAAACGCAAGCAACACGTCCTCCCACATTCTATCATCCCAGCTCTTTTTAGGATGTTTTAACAAGACTTTATAAGCATGCCCGGCTTGAGCTATCTGACTCCTTTCCCATCCTAGAACGGCAGTCCGTACGGAGCACTTGTCTTGTTTACAGGAGAAATCGTACCATTTGATATGTTTCCCCAGGGCTGACTTCTTGTGGGCCACAACCTTATAGAACATCTGTTGCAGCTCGTAAAACAGTAATTTATGTATATCCAATATTGGGATTTACAATTCATTCATCCATTCATAGTTTTTAAAATAATTGATATAAAATCTGGGCCAGCAGGGGAGGGTTTGCCATAACTTTAGACCAGGAGACATAGCGGCTGCAGCTACATAAAACAGGTTCAGGCATGGCTGTGTAGCTTGTGTTTGTCATCCAACATAGGGATTCCACCATGTATTATGTGAATATATATGCACCCATGTGTGTGCTGCTATTTTTATTTTTATTTGAAGTGTTTAGTCATACGTGAAAAATGGTGCAAAAGGATCAGAGCTCTCTCAATTTGTTAGAAGAACAATGTTTCAAAAAATTGTTAAATACCCCTCACACACTGAAACCTGATTCAGTGTCATGCTTCATCATTGGGGTCTTCCCACCCCTCTATAGGACAGGGTGTTCTACGACTTACGTAGATGCATGAGCACTTTATTCAGTGATTGGTGAGAATGTGTAGTGTGTGGGTTCATGAAAAGAAAATGTGAGATGGTTAAAAATTCTCTTGCTAGTGGAAGGAAAACACTTTATTGTCTTCCCTGGCTGAGAATAGTAAAAATGGGGAGGTGCAGGTGGTATACTATAATGAGTCACTTCCTACAAGGTCGACATGTTTCAGAAACCATCCCCTTGGCTTTCTTCCTCAGGACCAAAATACCGATCCCTGTAACACCTCAATGGGTGATTGAATAAATGTACATATGCCTGATAGTCACAAACGCTGTCCTTTGTTCCCTGTTATGGGAGTAGAAAAATATACCACTTGTATATCTTAAGAACCTGAAGAGAAAAATATTTTAGATAAATCATGGCTTTCATCAATTATCTTTTATTTCCGTGTGACCCACTTGGGTTTGATTGAACTAGCCAAACATATGGCAAGACAGTTTTTTTTTAACAACTAGAGGTGACTTTTGTTATGCTAGAATATTCAAAATGAACTGTCTGATTATTTTAAATTATATTGTTCTAGCCCTGAAGAAGTCTGTGGTTAAACACCACTATAGACGAAACACGTGTCGGCTAGAGAATTTTAAGGACGCTTGCCACATGAAATAAAAGAAGAAAAGAAGAAAACGTTGACTTGTTATTTGATCCTTTCACAATTTATTCTCTTGTTAGCTCAAGACCTCTCCAATACTCATGCCATCCAATCTCCTGACTCTCCTCCAGGACCAGGAGAGACTGGACCAGTCATGGAGCTGTGTGGTAACTGGTCTGGACTGTCCTTGAAGGATTGGGCCCTATGGGCTCATGCATTGCTGGTGCAGAGTGTGGTCTGTGGCTGAGGACTTTTGGTTACTGATGAGATGTCTAAAAAATATGATCTGCATAAAGATTTTCATGAACCGCCGCTCTTCGCTTTCCGAAAAGAGAAAAGTTTGGCTAACCATGTGGTACGTGCTGCTTTACCTCGGGATACTAAACCGACACTAAGAGGAATGCTGGGGCTACCCCGATTAAAGGTCATCATAAGTGCGGAAATTGCACGTGTTGTGCACAAACGGAGGAGGGCGAAGTGTTCAGCTTTGAGGGAATCCATTGTAATCATGATAAATGTACTAACTGTCAGACAAGAAATGTGGTGTATGGTATCTGGTGCCCGTGTCCAAAATTGTAAATTGGCAAAACGACGCAGGAGGCACGCCAGCGGATTACGCAGCACAAATCGCGGATACGAAAAGAAGTCCCCAATGCACCATTGGTACAGCATTGGCTATCAGAAAAAACATAATGAGGATGATCTACTTTGGACCATCATCTCAAAAATTGAACGCGACCCTCGAGGTGGTGATATGGATCTAAAGCTGGGACAGCGTGAGGCGCTGTTAATAATGAAATACAATACAGCCCTCACTGGGCTGAATGAGATCTCTGAAATTTTCAGATCTACTCCTTAATCTATGATACTCTAAAAAATATGATCTGCATAAAGAGGGGACACATGCCATAGTCCAGCATGGCGGCAACTTGAGGTATAGCGCATGGGAGAATTAAAGTCAATGTACCTTAAATCACCTTCTTGTAGTCACCATTCAAATATCCCAACCAGTGCCAGGTCTTGTGAGGCTGCAGCAACATTTATCTTAACACGAACACCCACGCTACTGTGACTTTTTACCGTCAGTATTCACTATTTATTAACACTTCGATCATGAATGATGGCCAACCTTTTAATAAACACAGTTGTTGCAGCACTAGGGATTATCTTCCAGCATTACGACATCTGGGAACTGTCAACACTATCGGGCTTGTAATAAAGTTTTTTTCAGTACAAACAGACTATGTACCTTTAAGAGCAAACCCGACCACGTGGTGCGGAACTAGGGCGTTACATATGCATGGATCAGTGTCTACGAGCTAACCGTCGGATTGTTTACCGAGAGCAGCAACGAACATTAAAGTAAGTCCTGACAAGATGAATCTGGCGTTCTTCTGCTTTTCTGGCAGCCTAGAATGTGCTTATTCAGTCCACTTAATTGTTTGCCACTTTTGGTTGTTTTAGAAACGCCAGGTGACTCAAGCACCGCCAGCGATTTATCAGCCCGACGAGGGTCCATCTCGCTTTAGACCGGGTAAGTCTGTTTACCTACAGACGTTATGCTCTGAAGGAGTTATATATCATGACTGAAGAACTGCGTTAAATGGTTACACATGCGTTCTTCATTCTAGGCACTATGAGCCCCACCAACGTGCCAATAAGGTCAGTTTCAATCAGAGTTGCTGCTATTTACACGCCATTGCGTTGTGAGCCCCAAAATAATCATTAATTTCTCTTTCATTTAGCGCCGTAACACCAGTTTAATGAGGTGAGCCCCTTTAAACCGCCTCTTTATTAGCAATGATGAGCATTTGCAGACCATTTTTATGTGCAGTTAATGTCTACATGTTATTGTTTTTCGTCTAGAACATTGTGGTAACCTTACAAGGGATTCCATCTCTCTAG
Source organism: Lissotriton helveticus (assembly GCF_964261635.1). Classification (NCBI taxonomy): domain Eukaryota; kingdom Metazoa; phylum Chordata; class Amphibia; order Caudata; family Salamandridae; genus Lissotriton; species Lissotriton helveticus. The sequence continues at coordinate 1,138,652,864 of NC_136069.1, forward strand.
ACAAAAGGTAGGCGGTCGTGTGCCGGCAGGTGGCTATCTATTATTATACTAAGTGGTAGTGTCATTCAACGGGTAACTGAATTTGGCATTTTTTGTTTGTCTTTTTTGTAGAAATATTCGGTCCTGAGGAGAACCCCACAATCAGGGGGTTCGAAACGCTATACCTTTTTTGGCCCTGAGTCAACAAGAAAACTAGAAGGACTGTGTTAGGACTAAAAGAAATTTAGCTCTTACTGTATATTTTCATGCAACATAGTCACATTAGGAAATGGAATAGGGTTCATGACATTGCTCATTGATATATTTTGTTTTGGCAAAGGGCCATATTATATGTTTTTCTGTCATATATATGCGTGTGAGAATGTGTGATGTATGGACTAGTCAATAGTGGTGGTTGGATGTGTTGCAAATATGTACAGTGATCATTCTTTTATTGTAATTGTTTTCTATTGGATATTGTTGAATATGTACCTTCAAAGAGTTTTTTTCACAAAACAAAACATTAAAGTGACTAGTGAAATAAATAAATAAACAAACTAGTGACGTTAGAAAAAACGGACCAATATGTTTTATTCATATAGGGGCGACTAAAAAATAGTAAGTCAATTCCAGTACTGGCATTTGTGTTGTTGTTATTAATAGCAAAGGTGTCAAGTGAGTCGAGGAAAACCAGCTGATCGCGAAGAAAAACAGCTGATCGCCGCGTTGGAAATGCTCTTCAGAGCAACCGACGCGCTCAAGCCACAGAGAGCTCAAAGGAAAGAGGAATGACCCTTAGAAGGCGGGGTGCGTTGCGCCGCCGCTGTCGAGGGTCATTCCTCTGAGTGGGTGAATCTATGTGCTCGTCGCTTCAGAGCGAGTGCTTTGAGGTCTAAACAATAACAGTTCAAAACAAATTTAAAGAAAGCGTCAGAGTATTCAAGACAACTTATCAGTTTGAGAGCCGCATTTAAAAGAGGCTGATCTTCTCTGGCACATGCCTTTTATGGATACTATGATGTCATTTTGTTCTTATTCTAGTCTTTCTGATGTAAGCGGCTGTTTGTGAGCTGCATTAAAGGATTAATGCATAATGTAGCCTCCTGTCTTGTAATGAAATTAAGTACAGCTGATGAGCAGCATTGTGTGGTGTTTAGAGGGGGTCTCTGTTGGTGTTGGTGGCAGTCAGAAAATGTGTTATTGGTAGATGGGGTGGAATCCCCACTCAATTAAAAATCACAATCCTTGTCAGGATGAACCACAAAAGTCAATAATTGAACTTGTGCTTCACCCTCTGGTAACTCGATACCAAGCAGTCAGGCTTAAATTAGAGGCAACGTGTGAAGTATTTAGGCAGCTCACAAACAGTAATCAAGTGAAAAAAACATACAAGAAAAATCCCAAACTCATTTTGAAAATGAGAGTAAACTGTAATAAATAAAATTATACCAGAGCAACAAAAATCTATGCAGTAGAACCGGAGACATTCAATGTTAAAGTGTTAGATAAATATAGAGCCTAAAAGAGTAAAGCACAACTTGCGGTCATCTGGTCTTGCTACTTGGGGATAAACTCACATGTTCAGGCTGATTGCGATGAAGTGTGAGCCAGGTACAGGGTGTAGGTTTGTCCGACTGAACAAGTTATGTTCTTAAAGTCCGCCGAGGCCATGAGGAGCAGGGAGAGCTTAAAGGATTGTTATAGCTGACACGCAAAAAGCAGACATGGCGTCACAGATGGTTGTTGCTGTAGAGTGAACAGGTGGTTATTGATAGAGCTTCATGTTGTCAGCCACCGCAGGCTGTCATTGCTGTAACATGAAGAGCTGATCTCACATTGCCTGTTGTCACTTGAAGTCGCTGAAAGCGTGAGGAGTTGTGATGCCTGTACAGGGTAGGTGCACAGAAGCCGGCACCCGACGCAACCCAGATAGGGTGTGGGCAACCAGCGTTCATTAGCCGTGGACACCTTCCCTGCTTTGTGAGGGTAACTTTTCATGCTTGGGCATATCTACTAACTGAGATTGCGGACCATTTTTTAGGGACACTTACCCTATGGGCTACCCCAAGCCACCTCACACCTGTGTGGGTTACCACCCTGGAACCCCTTCCTTTTCTGTCGTGCACATTCACCACATTAGTTCTGGAGAAACGCTACTGATCATTCAGATAATTAAAGTGTGAAACATGTCGACCTTTTGTTAAGTTACACGGGCACATTAGGCCTCATTGTAACTCACCACCCTTCGGGTTTTTTTTAACCTACCAGGGGTACCACACTATTAAATAGCCCACCAGTGGAAACCCCTAAGTAACTTAATCTACTTTCGCACGCACCTCACTACTTTTTCTCATTGGATCCACCCCACACACCCACACTCACCTAACAGCTTTTCTCTTAAAATATCTCCGTCAAAGAGACCCTTCAGGGGCCCGTCGGGCATTGCAGCGCCGGCCCGACGAGGAGCAAAATCTCAATGATGAAGCATGACGTTCTTTGGGGTGTGTGAGTGCAACTAAGAGGAAAGACTTGGCCCTACCATTCGGGGTTGGATTCTTGATACTGGGGATGAGCCTTTGGCTCTCTCTTTTTCACCCTCCTCTTCTAGATCTTTCCGAATCTATACCTTTCCTCTTCTTTCAGACTGGGTGACACTTCGCACCCTCTACATGGAACAGTGTCCCTTGTGATTTAACATGTACAATTCATGCATTGTCCACTTGATGTATAGCCATGCTGCTTTGTGTTACTTTTGGGCTTCTTTTTGGCACAAATAAAGTTTTGCTCTGGGAAGTAAATCCCAAATCAACTGCTTGTTTCAGTTGGTGCCACTTTGTCCAAATTTGTAATAAATCTGCTCTCAAATGAGGTGGGTTAACTACAGGAACTCATAACCCACCAAAGTCATGAGGCGCTAAACATTTACGATCCTTACCTCTTTCCAGTCAGCGGTGCTAGGAGGTGGCCTGACAACTTTGAGGCTACTCTAAGTACCATTTAGATACATACTGAAAACAAAACAAAAATGCTGAATTATGACTGTATGTATCTTTGCCAGGCCTAAACCTTCTCTTTTCATACATATAAGTCACCCCTTAAGTAGGCCCTGGACAACCCAGAGGGCAGGGCGCAATGAATTTAAAAGTCAGGAGATGGACGTTTAAGTTTCAGATACTCTGGTAATAAAAAACACTCAAATTTATTTTTTTCAATACTGTCTATCACTCCTGTAGGATAACATTGAGATTACCTTATTACATTTTATAAGTGTAATTCCCAATTGGTAGAGACAGACTTTTCAAGTTTGTTGTCTCTGGACTCACAATTTAAAATCACAACTTATGGTGACGTCGGATTTGAAATAGCAATTCTAAAAATGCCACCTTTGGAAAACTGTTTCAAAAAATAGGGGTCACGTCCATTATGGGGGCCTGGTAGGACGTAATAAATTCAAAATCAGAGGGAAATTACCTGGCCTTCAATTCACATTACTGCTTTCTTATTCAGCAGATTTTAGGATACAACACAACCTGTTATTGTACCTCACTTTTATTTAAATCATCTTCAAATACCATCATTTTTCTTTGATGCATTCAAAAGATACATAATCCATTTTTCAGAAAATAATTCATCAACAAAGTAAAACAAATTTGTGCTCAATATAAAAAAAACATTAAAACATGTCAATATATTGCAAATCATGCACATTTTCACATGGTTACACCAGGCAAATTTTGTTAGCAAACAGCCTGCTTATACCAAAGTTATTTGCACTTTGCCTTTTTTTATATATATATGAAAGCAGACTAACTACGGGGAAATTATTATTTTTGTTCTTTCTATGGGTAAATTTTTTGTTAATAAACCCTCACAAGAGTCCAACACAATTTGGTTCCCTCGTAGATTGAAAGGAAAAATGCTGACGCGTTTCCAATCCCTTTCTAAATTTGGGGATTATCATCAGGGCTGAACCACGGTGTAATCTGGTGTTTATCGTATCTGGTACTGGCTGTGCACTTTCTTTTAACTTGGAACACAATGACCTGGTACTTCGCCAATAAATATTCTCATGCGTACTTTCAAGTTAATTTTCGTGCCCCATGCTGGAACGTATTCTTTCCTGTGTCTTTGAGTACTTAAGGGTGCTTGATCAATTGCTTGACCGGTTTCTGGCATTGCAGCCATCTTCAGCATCAAAGAAAAATGATGGTATTTGAAGGTGATTTAAATAAAATGCTACTAGTAAAGTAAGGTACAATAACAGATTGTGTTGTATCCTAAAATCTGCAGAATAAGAAAGCAGTAAGGTGAATTGGTGGCCAGGTAATTTCCCTCTGATTTTGAACCTTTAGAAAGCTGGCATGGATGTAATTTGATCTAAACTCACTGTAGGGGTTATAAATGGGGGAATTATTACCATCCACGGTACCACTTCATATAAGATGAACTCACAAAAGGTCACCAATGTATAACGGAGAGTGAGACTGATGCACACGTGTTAAGACGAGAACCTTCACTCACCCTAAGGTAACATACTTCATCGTTGGGCTCCCTGTTACACACCATGACTGGAACGTACCCAGTGAGGGCTGCAACTCACCCGTAGGAGAGGAGCGTGAGGTGTTTGATATCATCAAATGTAGGGCAGAGAGAGGGGCAGAGTGCAAAAAAATGAAATGTGAATTAAAGCTATCACCTGGTTGACAGGGTTAATCCTTTATTTGTGACCCCAGTGGATAGATTAAAATAATATCAGTGAAAAAATAGTGGTATGGATGTTCCCTATTGAGTTAAGGTCAACAAGTTTCTGCCTCAATAGACCCAAAACGTTCTCGCCATTCTTCAGGGCCAATTAGTCATTCCGCTTGATAAGTGTGAAATAATATTAGAAAATTACCCTACTTTCACTGGTATGGATAAAGTCAGTGGTACCAGCTAGTAGTCAGGTCCACATTCTGTAGGGTTATAAAATCACACATCAAAACACAGTATGCATTTTAACATTTCCAATATTCAAAACACCAGTGTCTTTCACCATCACTGCAAAAGTGTGTATGAAAATAACATATATAATTAACTGTATGAAGTCACACCAATTGGAGAGTACTAATTGACCTCCGCCTTCATGAGTCCTTTAGAAGCCGATCTCAGGACTCTAGAGGTGTAAAAGTCAGAGTGGTACACAGTCAGACAGATAGAAGGTATCAAACCCTTTTAAAAAAACACATGGTTCTTCTCGCACTAGGGGCGAAGACCGATTGTTACAATCTGTGTTGAGCGATGGCTCATTGAATAGAGGTTGATATGTGTAGTGGGAAAAGTGTGTCATGGCATCTAGGGGGTGTTGTGAGTATATTACACCTCTCTAGTTTGTCCATGCTTGCATAAAGAGTTTCTCTTGTCGCTCCTATATTGAAATGCTCCAGCCCATACCGTTTTAACAGCTATACCCATCGAGAACCACAAGGATGCAAGAAGGTATCATTAAAGAAGAGACACATACAGTGAGTCGGGAAGTTCTCCATACAAGGTATATCTAGATATAGGATATAGGTAGAGAATGTTGCAGTAATCCAATCAAGATTTAATCACAGCCTGAATAACGGTCTTTTTAGCATGTAGAGGTAGACGATCTAAGATTTTCCATAGAAACCTTAAAAGGCCAAAGCAAGTACTCGCCAAAGTTGATATCTGTTCTGTAAAAGATAGGGTATTATCAAACCATATTCCCAAATTTTTGATCTTCGGTTTGGGAACCGGGGTCGTCCCTATACTTCCGGCCACCAGCTATGCAACCAGATGGAGGGCTGTTTACCAATTACCATGATGTCGTCTTGCCTGCCTTTAATTGGACATCACAAAGAGGAGCTCAGAGGGAAAAGAAAGAACAGGGTTGCCCTCCACTCAAAAAACATCAATAACCACAAAATCCTGTCTTATGGGCGTAAATAATGTCAGTATGCCTTGCACCAGATCAGTCTCATGTCAGTGATCACTGTTGCATCTCCCTATCTACTATTGTTTTTTTCAGGGGTATTACTGCAATACGTCCAATACCGTAACAATTTTTTTGGCCAACATCTCTTGACAGTTACACAGAACACCACGGGATGTCTGTGAATCCACCAAATAAAGTTGGAATTGTCTAAAAGAAATTTCTGCAAAAAATGCATCTACCAAAAAAATGTGTGGCGAAATGAATGACACCTCACGGGAACACCACCCTCGGGGTAACTGGCAGGTACTCACCAGACTGGGCCCCTTTTCTCATCACTGGTCGTCATTCAGTTTGAAAAATTAAAACGAGAATGTGTCCAAACAAATCCATGTGATCTCCTGTGTGTTGTGTTGTTTGTGAACACAAAAATACATTGCATACATTTTTTTGACGAGTAGTGTACATACTCACTACACGAACTAAAAATGGATAAAAACTGTTTAGCTTTTACTGACGAACAGATAGCGGCAATTCTAGCGGGCGCTTCATTATTCCCTGGGGCTCCCCTACGAGGTACCACAACAGTAAGGGAGGAATGGGAACGATTGAGTACACATAAAAAGAAACAGGTCAGAATTGCTCTACATGGAGCATTAATGACTGAGTATTACACGGCTGGAGCAGCACCAGCAAGTCTCCTAGTGAGGATCGAGCCACGTATATTCCTTGAGGATAGTAAATTTAGTCTTGATTGGAGCTTCATTGCCAACAAGTGCATGAGAGATTGGCTTATACTCATCATTAGAACTGCCAAGAGGTTAAGCGAAGAACTTCTTAAAGAGATCCGTGACCTCGAAGAAACTATGAGGCAGGACACAACCCTGGTGGATACCAAAGAGCACCTTCAAAAGATCCAAGAAGACCTAGCTGATTATAAAAATGATATGGTTAACCAAAAATTAAAAGGACTGACCCGCAATTTAGAAAGGTACACACATGAATGGGTGTTTCCCTATGTGAAAGACGAATACTATCAAACGGTCCCAGAACAACAAAATTTAGGGGGACGCCAAAGGGGGAGGAGCGCAAGACAATACACTGGACGAACCCCCAACCACTGGACTTTTGACAACACTTCCAGTGAGGAAAAAGAAAATACCCCTCAGGGTAACCGGGTCAGATTCAATCAACAAAACCGCAGTAACGAAGACTTAGGAGTTCTTCTGAGGTCTTTTTTAGGTCAGGGCCAGAGGAACAACCCCAGAGGGGGTGGCCAGGCAGGAAGGGGCAGAGGTCGAGGCAATCAACCCCCGCAATGGCAAGTTTATTCCCCCAGAGTGACCCGCAGTCGGGGTCGGATGCAGAACTAAGTCAATTTATTGTGGTTAATCTATCGGAGCATGTACTTACGAGGAGTGAGGAGAGAGTCCTTAATAAAGGGCTGGGCTTCGTCCCCACTCCCGTACATGATTCTTTTAAATGCCAGATAGAGTTCTATGAAACCATGAGAAAAATCAAATTGAAAAAATTCTTTGCTAACATCAAGCAAGACGATACGAGATCCTTCGGGGCTGACCTTAGAAGACCATCTACATTCTGCCCCCGACACTGCGGTGGGACCTGAAGTAGCGGTTTTTGAATCACTAGTCCTGCAAGATCACTGACATGAGGTTGATCTGGTGCAAGGCATACTGACATTATTTACGCCCATAAAACAGGTTTTTGTGGTTATTTATGTTTTTTGAGAGGAGGGCAACCCTGTTCTTTCTTTTCCCTGTGAGCTCCTCTTTGTGATAGACTGTTTGTACGGCGGCTCAGCCGTGAGAGCTTTTTCATACTCAGGGAAGAAATAAGATAAGCTCCCCTTGTTTTAAACTATCACCGCAGGTGTAACCAGATTCCTGCCCCTTTCCTTTTCTTCCTTGACAAATCTATGTGATCTCCTGTGTGTCGTGTTGTTTGTGAACACAAAAATACATTGCATACATTTTTTTGACGAGTAGTGTACATACTCACTACACCAACTATAAATGGATAAAAACTGTTTAGCTTTTACTGACGAACAGATAGTGGCAATTCTAGCACGCCCTTCATTATTCCCTGGGGCTCCCCTACGAGGTACCACAACAGTAAGGGAGGAATGGGAACGATTGAGTACACTTAAAAAGAAACTGGTCATAATTGCTCTACATGGAGCATTAATGACTGAGTATTACACGGCTGGAGCAGCACCAGCAAGTCTCCTAGTGAGGATCGAGCCACGTATATTCCTTGAGGATAGTAAATTTAGGCTTGATTGGAGCTTCATTGCCAACAAGTTTATGAGAGATTGGCTTATACTCATCATTAGTACTGCCAAGAGGTTAAGCGAAGAACTTCTTAAAGAGATCCGTGACCTCGAAGAAACTATAACGCAGGACACGACCCTGGTGGATACCAAAGAGCACCTTCAAAATATCCAAGAAGACCTAGCTGATTATAAAAATTATATGGTTAACCAAAAATTAAAAGGACTAACCCGCAATTTAGAAAGGTACACACATGAATGGGTGTTTCCCTATGTGAAAGACGAATACTATCAAACGGTCCCAGAACAACAGAATTTAGGGGGATGCCAAAGGGGGAGGGGCGCAAGACAAGACACTGGACGCACCCCCAACCACTGGACTTTTGACAACACTTCCAGTGAGGAAGAAGAAGATACCCCTCAGGGTAACCGGGTCAGATTCAATCAACAAAACCGCAGTAACGAAGACTTAGGAGTTCTTCTGAGGTCTTTTTTAGGTCAGGGCCAGAGGAACAACCCCAGAGGGGGTGGCCAGGCAGGAAGGGGCATAGGTTGAGGCAATCAACCCCTGCAATGGCAAGTTTATTCCCCCAGAGTGGCCCGCAGTTGGGGTCGGATGCAGAACTAAGTCAAAGTATTGTGGCGCCGCCCTATAGTTTCGGGCATTCAGTCCATTTTGGAGCCCCTCTCACAGTATGCGGTTTTTCTTTCTGCGCGTGTCAGTTGTGAATCAAAAGTCATTCATCAAGGATACCACCGAAGTACTCAATATTCTGGAAAATATGCAGTTTGACCCCAGCAAGGAGTTCCTTGTAACCATCGACATCGAGTCACTATATACCTTTATCCCCCAGGACGCTACGCTGGTGGCAGCAGTCCACGCCCTGGGGGACCAAGAATGGTTTTATGATACAACCCAATCTTTTGTGTTACAGTGCGTCGAACTTGCCCTTACGAGGAACTATTTTAGCTACAAAGATCAGCTATATCTCCAGATCTCTGGTACGTCAATGGCCTGGCCTGTATTTACGTTGGGCAATTTGAGGAACACGTCATCTATCCATCTAGTAACCCCTTCCAGAGCCATCTCCGGCTCTGGAAGAGGTATATCGACGACGTGCTCTGTATCTGGTCGGGAAATGAGGAGGATTTGGCTTCCTTCCTTCAGTGGCTCAATGTCCAGGATCCAAGTTTAAAATTCACTTGGTCCTATAATCAGTACAGGGCAGTGTATTTGGACTTGGTCATTGAGTTTAAAGATGATGCCATCAACACTTGTGTTCATCAGAAGCTTACTGACAGGAACTCTTTGCTTCTGTATGATTCATATCATCCCGGGCATTGAGGGATAATCTCCCTGTGGGACAGTTCCTCCGGTACAGGAGGAACTGTTCGATGACTAATGCCTTTCTGGACCAGTCACAGGAGCTGACCTCTAAGCTGAAGTACCGCAACTATCCCAACAAAGTGGTTAGACATGCCAAAAAAAGAGCCCTTAATACACCGCGCAGTGTCCTCCTCGAAAAAAACGTGAGGAGTAGAGAGGATTGCGTCCCGGTGGTTATGACATTTGACCCCTTGGCAACGAAAATTAGACAGCCTATACGAAAACATTGGTCGCTTCTGTCAAATAATGAGTTTTGTATGCCACCACCCAGGTTTGCATTCAGGAGAGCAAGTAATCTTAAGGATAAACTTGTACTCACTCGTGAGCCCATGGATAGAGCATTGAGTACTACCACCATTCCTAATGGGCACTATCCGTGTGGCTCCTGTTCAGTGTGTCCACTTACCAAGAAGAAGTACCAGTGAGACGTTGGCATCAGGCAAAGAATGGTTCTCGAATCATTTTAGCAATTGTAATACCACCCATGTGGTGTATCGACTGCTCTGTCAGTGCGGCTTGCAATACATTGGGCTCACTTCACGAAAAATCAAGGTTAGAGTACAAGAACACCTGAGCACCATAAGGGCAGGGAAGCTCACGAATAAGTTAGTACAGCACTGCTTCAATGAAAAACATTGTTTCACTTGGACTGTCCTAGAAAAAGTTAAGGGCACCACTCAGAATATTGAGAATATGCTGTTATCTAAGGAAGCACGATGGATATATGGAGAGAAAAGTGACCAAATTGGGCTTAATGAGATTATAGAGTGGAACAGGATCAAGCTATAGGCACCTATGATTTAGCCCCATGCTCTTTGGTGTCAGCCGGGGCTCCGGTGGACTGTCCTGCTGAAGGGCTGGCACTGTAATCATGTAACATATTGCATATGCTTATTGAGTAGTTGCTTCAGCAATCATTGATCATACAGCAACTACACTCTGATCAACCTTTTAGATTGTTATTCTATATTTTGGGTATTTTGGTGCAGTGCCAAAACCTTATATAGGAATGTGGTTCTCATTAGGAGGCTGTAGTTTTCAAACGAACGAAGTTGTGATCTTTAACCCCCCTTTTTTTATGTTTTTTATGTTGAAATACACCACTACAAGAACATGACGCCGACGTTTGTTTCGTGACCTTTGTCACCGAGCGTCTATACGTCCTTTAATCCTTGTTAATATCATATGCATTAAGGCGATTTTCATTAGGAAGCTGCACTGTTAAAACAGATAGAGATTGAAATTTAACATATTTTAGTGTCTAAATACGCGTTCATAATGTATAAGATGGCGGCCATTGACGCAGACGCTTGTCATGTGACCTTCGTCACCAAGCGTCTCCGCGTCCGGTAAGCCTTATTTCTGAAGGGCGGGGCACGCTCCCGGAACAGAAGGGTTCCGCACGCTCCGCGAGCAAACTCACGGTGAGGAATAGGATATCCGTGTTTTAGGGGGACATACGGTGATCCTTTTGGTGAGGGCATCGTGAAGCGCATGAGGTACTGGGGCAATTAATTAATTTAATTGCGGGTTTCTAAAGCGCTAGAATCGACTCCCGAAGGAGTATCTCTGTGCTATAGACCGCTGGGGAACCCGTCCTGGCTTTCCCTGTGAGATGGTCCCTACTGGGTATCTCCAAGGTGAAACCAGGCATCCCCGGCGTATGTGGGGGGCCGTTGTGGAGATGAGGCAAGCTAATGCCCAGAGTTGCCGAGTGTGATCCCTAGTTAGAGTAGGCACGAGGTGAGAATTATCGAGTCCGCTGATCCTGGTCCAAGACCCTGCCGCGTCGGGAATTGAACCCTGGTCCCGGGCCGTCCTCTGCTCCTGGGTCTGCCGCCTCTAACCAGTGAACCACAACACTCCACCACAATGTTTACAGATTCCGTAGCACGCTATTAGAGGGGTATTGCAAAACATGCAAATGTTATCGATAGATTTAATATATCGCTATTGAGCGTGTGGTTTGCCCTCTTCCAGCATTTTTGGTTCGCCAGCAGTGGGCCTTTATAAAATAAGGAAACAAGATTGTTGTATTTAACCTAAAACCCTGGAACCCTCTACTCCATTTAATGCAGGGTGCAATGGAGATGACCTCCATATACTGTGCACTTGAATATGATAAACGAGGAAGATATATGCACTTTAGTTGTTAATAGGGACATATAAGCAGCCTCACGAGAATGGTAGGCGGGCTCACGAAATGTAGACACATTTGAAACATAGATGTCGCTGATTCCATATGACAACTGTGTTTTTGAGAATATGGACGCGGTTGTCCTATAGTTAACGCGAGTGCTGAGACACCGAGTTACTCCAGAAGCTCCATGATGCCTTACGATTACCTTTGGCCTGGAAAAGCTTTTAACACATGAATGCGTTGCATTACCATTTCAGACTGTGTAGAAGGTGTTTAGCCTTCGTGAGCGCAGTAAATGGGCCAACTTGTTTTTAAACAACCAGAAAGCGAGTACTGCTAATATTTGTGTCTTTGTGTTGTTTTGTCTTTCTATATGTGTGTTCTAGATTGATGATCACAATCGTATGGGCCAAGATTGCATTTAAGAAAAACTGACGTCAGGAGTAGTACGTTAGGCCCATTTCCCTCGACAGCTGGTATGAGTGAAGAAAGCTTCATAAGGTTTGGAAAGGTGGCATACTGGGTTTTTAATGTGTATATTATTGTGCTTTCCCCTACTTGACAGTTGACACAGAACGAAGTGTCCAACAGTGGTGTGGTGACAAGGTGTGTAGCCCTGACGAATTTGCCGAAACTTTTGAGGCAGAGAAACAGGTTGGCGATAGGTAATGGTAGCGATGTTAGCTACCAGCCTTTTTAATTCAACAGACCACGCCTGATAATCAGGAATAAAAGTTTGCGAATAGGTGTGCCTGTTGATTGTAATCACATTGTTCTGTCACTAGCAGAGCTATATGTTCTGCTTTTGCGCACGTTTCACTTTTTTGTTTGGACACATTCTCGTTTTTATTTTTCGAACTGTATGACGACCAGTGATGAGAAAAGGGGCCCAGTCTGGTGAGTACCTGCCAGTTACGTCGAGGGTGGTGTTCCCGTGAGGTGTCATTCATTTCGCCCCGCATTTTTTTGGTAGATACATTTCTTGCAGAAATTTCTTTTGCACAATTCCAACTTTATTTGGTGGATGCACTGTGTAGATTGAGTTTTCAGACATCCCGTGGTGTTCTGTGTAACTGTCAAGAGATGTTGGCCAATATACCACTCCTTTTTTTTTTAAATTGTTAAGGTATTGGACGTATTGCAGTAATACCCCTGAAAAAAACGATAGTAGATAGGGGAGTGCAACAGTGATCACTGACATGAGACTGATCTGGTGCAAGGCATACTCACATTATTTACGCCCATAAGACAGGGTTTTGTGGTTATTGATGCCTTTAATTGGAGGCAGCTGAGATTCATCCACTTAGCAAAATCAGTTAAGCAGGCTTTGAATTTTGGTGCAGCCTCTACATCCTTCTGTTCTAACATGATGATCAGCTGAGTTTCATTGGCATATGACACCAGCTTCACTTCATGTTTCAGAACTGTATCTGCTAGTGGGGGCATATACATATTCAATAACCTTGGGCTAAGGGCAGAACCCTGTTGGCACCCCTTGTAACAGGGGACGGATCTCTGACTTAAAGGGCCTTTGAAGGACTTGAAAGGATCTTTCTTGTAGGAAATGCTTGATCCATTCCCATGTGCTGCCTCTGATACCGGCATCCCATAACCGTTCTAAAAAGAGGCCGTGGGATACCGTATCAAAAGCCGGACTTTAATCCAACAGGATCAGTGCTGCCATCCTACCTTCATTTGCTACTATTTTTAGCACTTCAGAGACCAGGAGTAAAGCAGATTCAGTGTTATAATGGGTCCTGAAACCAAAATGAGTTTCATGTAGTACCTAATGTTCTTCCATAAACTTAGTCAGTTGGAAGTTGAGAAATTTCTCTCAATTTTAGGGATGAAAGGTAACAGTGAACAATATGTTTTTAGGTTTCGGCTACCGTCCCACTGCGTAAGCAGTGGGTGGGCGGAGCCGAAATCTTTTGTTAGTAGTATGGGGGCCTGAACACGCCCCTCTTCTCCATTGGCTGGCCTCGTAAATGCTGGCCAGCCATTGGAGGAGAGGAGCGTCACTGAGTTCAGGGCCCGCCTTGACGCGATTCGGGGGCGTTTCCGTGTCTTTTTTTAAGTCACGCCCTCTCCTCTTCCCATTGGCTGGAATTTTACCTTCCAGCCAATGGGAAGGGGAGAGCACGCCCCCGAATCCCTACAGGACGCTGTGCTTTCCGAGCAGCGTCCACCGAGGCCATGCGGTAAGCCTCTGCCCCCCTGTTTGTGCTGTTGTTTCTTGTTTTTGTATTAGGGGCCCCCGGCAATGCCCTCAAATCATCCCTGTACCTCCACGGGGGAATCACAGCGTCCGCCTTGTGAAGCGCCGTAGGCGTTTGTTTGGTATGGCTCCAGGGTGCAGCTTTCGGCGTGTGTGGCGCAGCTTGCAATACCTTCCGCGTGTCCTTCTGTCTCGCCGGGTTGTTGCTAGTGCCCTTCTATAATTAATCACCTCATCCACGGCACCGGGTCATGTCTCCCTTCAGCGCACCGCAGTTAAGTTGGGGTCAGTTTTATGCACGCAGCGGGTCTCTCTCCCAGCACCGCATTGTCTGTGCCTCCGAACCGGTGCTTCAATGATATTGGGCCATGCACCTTACTGTATGTCCTCTCGCCTCTCAGCCCATGGCACGCGTTATGTGTAGTCCCTTGCCTCTTATTTTTGTATTAGGGCCCCCCGCAATGCTCTCAAATCATCCCCGTTCCTCTGAAGGGGAACCGCAGCATCTGCCTTGCGTAGCGCCGCAGGCGTCTATTCAACGTGGCCCCAGGGTGCAGCTTTCGGTGTGTGTGGCGCAGCTTCCAATATTCAGCGGCAGCAGCTGATATCTGCTCTTTTTCTCGCGCGCCTCTGTCTCTGCCCCTGAATCTTATCTGGTGCCGGCTCGAAGTCCAGAATCCAGGAGCAGGTGGGTGCGTGCTTGCGTTGCGCTAACATCATTGAGTGCTCTTCTTCCCCCACATGTGGAGGCTGATCTTTCCCTCTGTGACCCCGGCCCAAAAACCACGAGCAGGCTGCTGAGTGAGCAGAAAGTCGCAGGTGACAAGAAGCTGCATCATTTCATCGATATCACGAAGCAGGGCCAAAGGGACAAGCACTGAAGCTCCTGCTGTGCAACTGGTAGGTTTTAATACCGCTTCTAACACCCAATCAACCCCGAGCAGAGCACTTACGAGCCGTTTGGAAAAAATGACTTGTCAAACATCGCGACTTCAGACTGTCAGCCCGACGTGAATGAAAACCAAATTCTGCAAATTTGGGCTCTGACTAGGGCCTGGGTACCTAAGGTGCAACAAACTGAAATACCTCAGAAGATGAAGGAAGTCCTGGCTACACCTGTCTCTGACTTAATGCTGAATGGTGTTTTCATACCATTTTATTTTGCTTTGTGACAAGACAACGGTGCATGCACCTGCAATGTGGATTCTGATATTACAGTGTTGCTGTACAAATCTGGGCAACACACTCCCCTCCCGACTCCCGCCTCAGATGTTGAAGCTGCCTGCTCTGAACCATAGCGGAGGTGAGAGATGTCGCACACTCCTCTCTGGGGCCCCGGTAAGTTCACTTCATTTTGCTCTGCTTCAGGATCCGCTACTGCCAGTCTCCCTCCACATCTGCGTTGCCCTAGCCTGCTGCTGTTCCTGAGAGCGCCACCTCACACCTCCTTTTCCCTGTCTGGATCCCAGTTTGGGCTGTCACGTGCTCCTATATTATGTACTCTGATTTTTTTTTACTTTTGGTGTGCACGGACCCAGTGGCTATGTGTACGTGCTTTGCATGTTTATAGTCAGTCACTCAGTGGGAAGGTGTGTCGCTGGTAGAAGGGGGCCCGCAGCGTGTCGGCCGGCACTGAGTAGGGTGCCTGGAGAAGCTTTGACTGAGTCCTCTTTCACGCAACAACCCTCACGTTTCGTGTCTACAAAAATACAGCGTGTCCGCCGGTTTCGTATGATTATGAGAATAAGTGATCTGGTAACTAAACTGAGTTCTTCGGAACCAGAGATCCGAGTTTGCAAATTGGTTGCTTCTGCTCTGCGTTATGTGATCCTGCCCAAATTACCCGAGTGTCTTCATCTGACCCACGTCTCTTGCCTGGCAAAAATAAATGGGATTGCCTCAGTGCATTATGTAAAGTTTGCATTGTATGTTCTCCATGAAAAACATACTTGTAGTTAAAAAATAACTTAATGATGGTAAGTGATGAGCATTATACGTGGTAGGTTGTATATGAGGCGCACTTGTTTACAAGTTGGATTCTGAACCAAACCGACACATCGGTGATTGCTGGCCATTTACTTAACCCTCAGATGTCTTTAATGCGATTCAATTGTGCGAATGACTCGGTGAAGGCTTGTATCAGCTGTGCTCTTCTGCTTCAGTTTCAGTTATTTGTTTGATGCTGGGACGATTCTTGCACGGTGCTTCAATCAGACGGTGTGTTTGTGTGTGTCTGTGTGAGTTTTTATGTGTGTTTATGTGTGACAGGTGTATGTGCCTGATGCGTTCTTAAAGATAGAGCAACATTATTCTTTATTAGTTCCAACACAATATGTTTTCGTACAGGTGGTGTTGTAAACCCATGTAAATAAGAAGGTGCTTTCATTTGTGAGAGTGAAGAAAAAGGAAGATCAGTAAAATAACATATTTGCCCAAGATCACACAATTTAGTTAACCCAGAAGCTGCGATGGATGCAGGCTTTCTGGTTTTACTTTGTCCCAAAGGCAAGACCTATTGGCTATGCCAATGCTTGTTATTTTAAGTAATAGTTTCAGTATGCTATAAAGGATGCAAATCTGTTTTCACCACGCACCTTGCATGCAGTATTAATTAGATCATCTCAGATTGAAGATTCCAGCATCTTTGTAGCCTTTGGTTCTGCAGAGAACTTCCTAAAGAAAGATGGGAATGGACAGGATTTCAGGATGTTGAAGAATGGTTATTTCTGTCTCCGTTTCATTTTCAGCTCTGTAGCAAGAACTCTAAACATAACAAGCATTTACAATGCAACGGTTTCGCCTTTGGAAAAGTTAGAGCTATTGGCAATGTAAATGACAATGCCATTTATTTATCTGTTTTCAAAACCAACACATAAATACAAATTTTGTCATTTACAATGCCAATAGCTCAAACTTTTCCAAAGGCGAAACCGTTGCATTGTAAATGCTTGTTTAAATTGTGTGTTTGAAAATGCCACTTTTAGAAAGTAGACATTTTCTTGTTTACCCAGTCTGTGTGCCTCTGACTATTTGTATATTGACTATCAGGTTTTGGCGCAAGAGGGGTTGGGGATATGCTTTCACTGTAGACAGCCACTGGGGGTTGGGGTGTGCCTGGTCCTTCCTGGATGACTCAGAGCTGAGTTCAATAGATTTTGGCTGAATTTAGAGCAGTGGGAGGAGATTTCCTCGCAACTAAATAGGGCCTGTCCCCCTTGCACAATGTTCCACCCCCTGCGGTCATACTGCACCAGTGAGGACAGAACTGGGCTCAGAGACCCTTGCACAAAGGGAACCAAGACATTTTGGAGAATCAGAATTACACCTGAAACCCCAGAACTGTGGATCACTTCTGGACTCTAGAGGAACCTTTGCCAAGGAGAAGAGCTAAAGAGCTGTGAGGAGGAGTGCTTCCCCTTTGCCCTGTGCTGTTTGGGGTTGGCCTGCAGTTGCTGTTTCTGCCAAGGAAAGGACAGAGACTGGAACTTTGATTTGAACCTGCTTGAAGAAGACCTCAAAGGGCCTGTGTGTGCTGGCCTCCAGTTCCAAAGTCTCAGGGACACAAACACTTTACCCCCAGCTCCTCCCCAGCTCTTCAGAACTCTATTGCAGAGAGTTATGACCTGTCTGGAGGTGCCTGTTCCAGTTCTGGGCCTCGGAGGTTGTGATTGCTGCTGGGAGCTGGAAGAAACCCAAAGAACTGAAGAAATCGATGCATCACTCTTCTTACTGCTGTTTTTATGGCGCAGCACTGCTGTGTGAGAAGAATCTCCACACATTGCTGTGCCACTGCCAAAACTGACACAGTGCCTGTTGCCATTGCAATAACCAATTTGTAACAAAAGGGGTACCCCTAATAAAGTTTCTTATATCAGGGTAAGCGTAGCATATGTGTAAATAACTATATAGGAAACAGTTTAGAGTGTGGACCAAGTATCTAAATAAACATGTACAAACCCATGGATAAATATTTATCAAAAACTCATATTTATTGTTCAAAAATTCATATCAAAAGAGAGAGATAATTTATGTATATATATATGTACATCAATCAATTAATAAGACCATAAATCATAGGTCAGTCTCTTGTTGGCACGATTTACAAATGGTTAATTTTATCAGTGCAGTGCCAAGAGTCCTATATCACATTCATATTCTACAATACATGTCCTAAAGACCAGAATAGAAAAACCTAGAAAAAACAAACAAATATCGCATAAATTGAGTACAATCATATAAATATTTCATGGTCAAATATACAATCTACGCACGTTTCGGCCTTGGGCCTTCATCAGGTAGCCATGTGTTTTTGCAGTCTTCTTTATCAATTGCGACTATGGCGATAATCTTAATGAATAGTGATGACAACTATGCATTCTCATAGGGGGCAGGACTCGGCCACAATACATATACGGAAAAGTGTAGGTAATCGTTCCCTAAATAGGAATAGTCCTCTAGAAAGATAAGTTAGTGATGGGATATTGCAAACTAGACTCAGAAAACATTGAGCCGTTATGTGACCGCCGGATCACTGAAATAATATCGAGGGACAGAATATCGACCAACAAAAATATCGTTGACAAAATATCGAGAGACAAAATATCGAGTTTCTATCTACAAACAGGTAAGTACAAAAATATCGAGTTAAAAATATCGTTTACAAAAATATAGTTGTAAGAAATATCGACTTTAATAAAAACAATGTTTAATTCCATTAATATAAAAAATTAATTACTAAAATATACTTAACAATACTTAAAATAAGGGCGTGGCTTGGCAAGCCACGATGGCGGCTGTGTCCTGCTGAGGCTCCGCGATCGGGCTAGCATCTTGCCCACTTCCTAAGATCGCCGGGAGCCTCAGCCTACACAATCTATTCCACTGAGGCTTACCTGCTGGGGGCGAACTCTGATTAGACTGCGGGGGCTGCGGATGAGCGTCAGCCACCGTCCCGTCCCTCATCAGAGCCGGAGCCGAGCGCCAAGTATCTAAGATGGCGGGCGCGGCTCCTTCTACCGACGGTGGGCACCACTGAGTGACGATCCCCGAGGCGACGGCCCTGGGCGGGGAGGACGGCTAGCGGCCCCAGAACCTCATCGCAGAGCGGAGTGACCGACTCACGAGCCCTTGGAACACGCTGGGCTGTCTACAGTGGTCGCAGCCCGGTGTGCAAGATGGCGGCCGCCATCCCGACGATCCACAACACCGGTGCTCCTACGCGACCGGGAGCCCAACCCCAGCGCTGATCGGCCCACTGCCACAGACTAAAGGACGCCAGTGGGGGTACTGCCTGCGTGACGCTGGGTCCTTCGGACGACCTCGTTCCCACCTGGAGGCGGTGAGTGCCGACCCCCTACTCCCCCTCCCCCTCCTGTGAACCTTGGTGCCGGAGACCTGGCGGCCTCCTACCCCCTCTGGGGCCCGCCGAGGGGTCGCGGATGGCGCCGGCCCTTGGTCAAAAGGGGGGGGGAGAAACCAGAACGCTCCTACCACATTGCGTGGCCCAGTGGACCCGGGTGCCTGACCTTAAGATGGCGCCCGCAGAGATCGAGACGCCGTGATCGACGTGGACTTCACCCTGCAGGTGCGGTGCTCCACTGAACCCGAGGCGATTGCCCCCCCCCGGGCCCTGGTCGCCTGCTCTTCGGCCCCTGGGGTCGCCTGAGGGGGCGGGATCAGACCTCACTGTCAAGCACCCTGTCTCCAGAGAAGCCTGGACAGTAGGAGCAGTAACCTTCTGCTGTGCATCTCCTGACACCTGGGCTGTCACCCCCTTGCTGCTGCACATTACTCTAGCAGAGGTCCCCTTGAAAGTAGGAACACAGTGACCGCCCCGAGACCAAGAGAGACTAGGAGCCCGACTTGCTCTGAGCTACTGCCCACCCGGATATACAGAGGAGGGGTGGTTTGCTGATTGCGGAACGCACGGAGAGCCGAGCCCTCCCCATCTCTAACTGCACTCATGGGGAAGACGAGGCCCACGCAGACGACGACTGTCCCCGAGACGGCCCCCGAAAGGATGCCTCAAACGAGAACATGGACGCAAGCCAACGCGTCGCAAACCGACCCCACACTGTCGGCAAAATTGAACCAAGTATTGGCGGCAATCGAATTGTCCCGCCTATCAATGGAGGAGAGATTGGGCGTCCTGACAACGGACATCAGTTTGATCCGCGACGACCACCGCAAATTGGCGGACAGAGTGAGAGACGGAGAACGGATTGTGACCGAGCTGCAACCTGCGGTGAAAACACAGGAGGTGGAACTGAAGGAGGTCCTGCATCGTGTGGCGGCCCTCGAGGAACGCACAGTGGACCTGGAAGGGCGCTCGAGACGCTGTAACATCCGCGTCCTGGGCTTGCCGGAAGGAATTGAGAACTCAGACCCTCTAACGTACATGGAGCTCTGGACCAAATCTTTCACGCCGGAGGCGGAAAGGTCGGCATTTTTTTCCATTGAGAGAGCACATAGGGTCCCGGCCCGGGCGCCCAAGCCAGGCCTCCCTCCGCGACCCATGTTGGCAAAATTCTTACACTTCCGGGACCGTGATGCGGTGCTTCGTGCGGCCCGGACGGCGGGCCCCCTACAAGTGGAAGACCAACACGTTATGGTGTTCCCGGACTATGCCCGAGAGATCCAACACCAGCGTTCCACCTACCTAGACGTCAAGAGGCGCCTCCGCGCAAATGATCTTCAATATTCCCTGCTGTTCCCGGCCCGCCTAAAAGTACTGCACAAGGGGAAAGCCCTCTTTTTCAACACGGCGGAGGAAGCACAGGATTGGACTGAGTTCCACTGCCCAATAATCCCTAATCCTGGACCCCAGAGAGCACGCAACAACGACTTCTGACGCTCCAGAAGACGAGGTGCGAGCCGTACTAGATCAGGCCGCCCCAAAAGCCAAACATCATCCCCCACGGGCTCACCCGATCTCAAGCAAATCATGCAAGAATGACGAGAAGCCCTAAGAGCGGTGACCGGACTGCACACGTCACCCATAGCGTCGGATTTGGAGGGTCGTCCGCACCTGTTCACCCCTGAGAAAGACCGGGACAGTGACGGAACAATGTCGGGAATTGGACCAATCTCCTCCCCCCTTGCTATGATACAAACCTCGGACGCTACCCTGGCCAATCAACCTGGCACCTCTTCATGATGAAAGAACTTTCCACTGTTATATCCTTTTCATGGTGGCCTATTGTATTGCGCGACGTCTAGGAGCCTAGACTGCTTTGTTTAATGATTGTGAGCGCTTGCGAGCGATAGACGCTTATCCTACCAGAGCCCGACCCGCGCACAGGCCCAGCAGCGACACACGCTGCCACCCCCGCAGATACCCGTTGTATTTCTCCCCTAGTGGGACACTCGTTTGGATATGCCACCTCCGGTGAGATATCCTCAGTATTGGGACTGTTTCCCACCCAAGGTTCTGTTCGCTGTTAATTCCCCAAGTCCCTCCCCCATGATTGTGGAAGCATGGCGCACTAGAAATACACGTGACACATACACACTGGCGGCCGTCGGGGGCTACATGGGGGTCCCTCTCCCACTCATGGCACCGTACAAATGGCGGACTCACGCACAGACATTAATGTCCTTACACTGAATGTGCGAGGCCTACACACGCCCAGCAAACGCTACTCTGTTTACTCATACATTAAACGTATGTCAGCCAGTATTGCGTTCCTGCAAGAGACGCATATGAACACCACCGAACTCTCTCGCTTGCAGGTCAAATGGCGAGGGACCTTCTGTGCCACTCACTATTCAGCGTTTGCGCGCGGCGCGTTAATTTGGGTCAGGCCAGGTACTCCCTTCCGAGAGCTCCGACGAGTGATAGATAGAGAGGGCAGGTATGCGCTCCTAGAGGGAATACTTGATGGACAGGGTATACTCCTTGGCAGCATTTACGCCCCAATACAGATCAGGATAAATTTTGGGACCACCTCACGGGCGTTCTAGCCCAGTTCACTACAGTTCCGTGGGTATTGGGAGGTGACTTTAACTGCACGCTGGACCCCACCCTGGACCGCTTGCATCCTCCCCCCGCACATTCCCCGGCTCCCCGACAGGCAGAACTCTTCAGGGCATGGACCACGCACTGGGCACTCACTGACGCATGGCGACACCTACACCCACTGGCTCGCATTTACTCCTTCCACTCGATTCCACATAACCTTAGGGTCCGCCTGGACCGTTTCCTCTGCTCTGCACCAATCCTCCCTAAGATCACTTCCACAGATTACCTGGGTCGGATCCTCTCGGATCATGACGCTCATATCATTAGTCTAACTTGGCGCCCCCCGCACTCACCTGTCCCCACCTGGCGCCTCCCTAGGGACTGCCTTTCAGATCCAGTATTCAGAGACACACACGAATCCAGTATCCGCGACTATTTTGCGCACAACACTAACACGGCATCGTCGGTACTGGTGGAATGGGACGCGTTTAAGGTGGTGGCGCGGGGAGAATGCATTAAGCAGGTGGTGGGAGTGCGTCGCACATTGGAACGGGCGCTCCAAGCCTCGGAACAATCTTTGGCCGCACTCACTAAACGGCCTGACGACTCGGAGGAGCACGCCGTGCTCACGGCTAAGACTAAGACGGAGTATCAGACTGCCTGCGCTGACCTCCGCAGATACAATTTTAGGGCTTACGCCTCTAGGGTGCATAAGGACAGAGACAAAACTGGAGCGCTACTAGCCTGGATGGCGAGGCAGGATACCGAAATCAAGCCAATCACGGATATTGTCGATCCGGACGGTGTATTGGTACACTCGCAGGCCGAGATCCTCCGAGCGTTCCAGCGCCACTATACGCAAGTATACGGGGCCCCGGCCCAATCCTCCCCACTCTCTGTGGATCGTTTTTTGGACCCACTGACGCTGTCCGCAATCTCGGATATAGACAAGCGCACCCTCGACGCCAGGATAACACCCTCTGACATCACCCAGGCGATTCGTGCCATGTCCCGGAATAAAGCGCCGGGACTGGATGGCTTCCCACTGGAGTACTACTCGACTTTCTCGCCCCTAATAGTCCCCCATTTATCACAGGTGTTCGAGACGTCTCTTCATCTAGGGAGGTTACCCCAGTCACTGTGGGAATCCGTGATTGTCACCTTTCCCAAACCCCACAGAGACCCACTCCACATGGGGTCGTATCGCCCCATCACGCTCCTGTCGGCCGACTGTAAAATCCTGGGGAAAATTCTGGCTGACCGTTATGCGCAGATCATACGCCCGCTGGTCCACCCAGACCAATGCGGCTTTGTTCCGGGAAGAAACACCTCCCAGAACCTCCGCCGAATCTTCCACGTTCAAGACCAGATACGTGGCAGATTTCCCCGCGCCGCCTGCCTCATTATGGACCTGGAGAAGGCGTTTGACACCCTCACCTGGCCCTATCTCTTCTCAATCTTGCAGCGCCTAAATATCGGCCCAACGCTCATAGCGTACACACGCCTCTTGTATACCGACTTGACCACGCGGGTACGTATCGGGAAACGCATATTACCAGCGTTCGCAGTACGGCGAGGTACGAGACAAGGGTGCCCCCTGTCGCCTCTCTTATTTGCGCTAGCAGTCGAACCGCTGGCGATTCGGCTACGTCAGGAAGGTATGGAATGGGGCATTCCACTTGCAGACAGCACGCACTGCGTGTCCATGTACGCGGATGATCTTCTCATATACGTCCGAGACATCGAAACAGACATGACCTCTATAGGGACGACGCTGGCGGACTTCGCAGAGGCCTCGGGACTACAGGTGAACTGGGACAAGTCCACAGTTTACCCCTTACACCCGAACCTACCCCCCCGGGAAGTCGGGCTAGGAGCGCACGCCCTCTCATGGTCCGCGGAAGCCCCCCGTTACCTTGGTGTCCGCTTGTATCATTCCCCAGCTGACCTTTTCGAGGGGAATCACCGCAAAGCACTTGCCAGTCTGCGCCTGGCGGTCGCTTTTTGGAATAAGCTCCCACTGGCCCCGATAGGAAGAATAGCTCTAGCCAAAATGATAATGCTCCCCCGACTCCTTTACCACTTCACGAATTTGCCGGTCCTACCACCCAGATCCTTCTTCCGCGACGTAGACTCCCTCCTAGGGACCCTTATCTGGGGCGAGGGCCGCCATAGGGTCGCCCTGAGAACCCTTCAACTTCCTACGACGCTGGGAGGACTCGGAGCTCCGTCCTTCGAGTCATATTTCCTCGCGGCACAACTCCAATGGCTCTCATACTGGACGGCGGACCGTTACCCCCAGGAGACTGTCACCTCGACTGGCAGAATCGCAACCCCGGAACTCACCCGTCTTCTTCTCCCGGGCACCAAGCCACGGCGTACGTACCCCCTCCAAGTGGCTATAGCGCGCCGGTGCATGATGCGGATCCACTGAATGTCCCCTAATAGGCCTCCGTATTCCCCGTTGTTACGTTGATAGGCAGCCCCAGGCAAGACTCCTACTTCACGGCTCCGTTCTTTACCGAATGGTCGCGCTGCGGCATCACGGATCTGGAATCGCTATTTGAGGAAGGCCAGTTAAAATCACTTGACCGCTGAATACGGGCTCCCCCCGGGCCAATTCCTCAGATATCGACAGCTGATTGACGGATACCGGCCCCATTTTAACATCTGTACTGGCGAGCCAGACACGCATCCAGTAATACACGCTGTCCTGCGTATGGGGGTGGGACGCCACTTAGTTACCTGGCTGTATAAATCCATCCGGGAACTCTCACACGCACCTCTGACAACCTTGCGGGCTACATGGGAGGAGGACATAGGTCGCGAACTACATGACTCGGAGTGGACTCAAGCGCTCGAGGCCCCTAAACGCGTCTCTAGGAACGCCCGCTTCAAGAACATCCAATACTATATCCTACACAGGGCGTACCTCACCCCAGCGCGATTACAGAAGTTCTATCCCTCCACACCATTCTTATGCCCCAGATGCTGCTCCCCTACTGCAGACTTTCGCCACATGTTCTGGAGCTGTCTAGACCTTCACCCCTTTTGGCAAGCGGTACACAACACACTGTCTGACCTAACAGGTCTCACTACACTATCCACCTGGGAATCTAGCGCATTAGGCATCTTCCATGTCCCTAAGCAAGCCCCAGTGCATAGGCGCTTCGTGTCCTTAGCGCTCCTACTGGCGAACAGATGCATAGCCATGCGCTGGCGATCCCCGGAAGGTCCCCCTATAGCAGCATGGACGGGGGCAGTCAGTAAATGGGCGGCGGCGGAGGAGGATGCTCTTAGAGAGGAAGAAGCCAGGGGTGCGCGTAAATTTCCCATATCCATGGAATGGGCCATGCTCCTCTACAGTTTTCGACAGTCCACGCGAGTGGGTGACCCACCTACTCCTCCCCCCCCCCGACCCGAGAAGACCGTTTACGTCTGTCTGTTGTCCCCCTCCCTGAGACAGGTTCCGGATACCCCCTACATCCTGATTGACTTCCCACCCTTCTGGAGTGCAGGCTGAATAGCTCCTTGGGCCCGTTTCCCCCCCCCCCTCCCCCCCCCCGGAGCCCATCGCCGATATTTCCACCACGCTAGCGCCCACATGCTTCCCCCCCACGGTTTTGTCCCCCCCGTTTTCTGGTAACACCATTACATGGACTGAACAGGCCCCGATCCACCGCCCTTTGAGACGGGACTTTATATTCCTGTTATCATGCACTGTCCTCCTAGCTATACAGGTTCATTGTCTTCTAACCTGCACACATGGTTGCATGGTATGTATTGATTTCTGGAGGAAATGGATATTTGTACCAGTTGTTTAAATGGAAAACACGTTGCACGCATGGCTGAATGTTGAGGCCACGTCAGCGGCTTATTCACACTGTACCGTATACTTTGATGCAACAATAAAACATATTTCAAAAAACAAAAACAAAAAACAATACTTAAAATAACTTTTAATAATTAAATAATTAATGAAAGTAAAAAAATAATATTTTTTTAATCATATTTCTTAAAACATATATATATATATATATATATAGTAACAAAATTTAATTAAATAATAGCCAATATTATTAACGTACAAATACAAAAGAGTAAAAATTACTATTCCCACTCCAGTGGGTGCAACAGTAGGGAAAGCGTTGGATAGCGTAGGGGTTAAAATTACTATTCCCACTCCAAAGAGTGCAACAGTGGATATATGACGTTACAACGCAACTTTTACAACGCACTACCATTACAACGTAAGTATTGGTAAGTATATAATACTTTTTATAATTTAAATTATTTAAAATTAATTTAATATAATTTAATTTAATTTAATTTCATTAAATTAAATTAATGTAAATTTAATTTTACTTTATTTTTACACTGTACCCCTGTACCCCAAAAACCCAAAACTGACCCTGAACCCTAAAAAAACCCTTTACCCAAAAACCCAAAACTGACCCTGAACCCTAAAAATACCCCTTTACCCAAAAACTAAAAACTGACCCTGAACCCTAAAAATACCCCTTTACCCAAAAACTAAAAACTGACCCTGAACACTAAAAATACCCCTTTACCCAAAAACTAAAAACTGACCCTGAACCCTAAAAATACCCCTTTACCCAAAAACTAAAAACTGACCCTGAACCCAAAAAATACCCCTTTACCCAAAAACTAAAAACTGACCCTGAACCCTAAAAATACCCCTTTACCCAAAAACCAAAAACTGACCCTGAACCCTAAAAATACCCCTTTAATTTAACATAATTAGCAATTAATCAATTAAAATAAATTAATTACCAATTACATTTTAATTAATGAACAAATATTTTTTAATTAACAATTAATTAAATATTACTACCCATTATTAAATTTACATATTTAATTAATTATAATTAAATTACTTCCCACCCTATTCCCCTATAAACCCACAACCCGCTACAGGAAATAAATTATTTAAATTTACACAATTAGCAATTGATCAATTAAATTAAATTAATTACCAATTACATTTTAAATAATTAACAAATATTATTTAATTACCAATTAATTAAATATTACTACCAATTAATACATTTACATATTTAATTAATTGTAATTAAATTACTTCCCACCCTATTCCCCTATAAACCCACAACCCGCAACAGAAAATAAATTATTTTAATTTACATAATTAGCAATTAATCAATTAAATTAAATTAATTACCAATTAAATTTTAAATAATTAACAAAAAATATTTAATTACCAATTAATTAATTATTACTACCAATTAATAAATTTACATATTTAATTAATTATAATTAAATTACTTCCCACCCTATTCCCCTAGAAAACCCACAACCCGCTACAGAATAAAATTACACAATAATTAAAAAAAAATCATTAATTAAAAATAATTATAACATAAAATGACACTTTTCACACATATTATAACATAAAAACACTATAAATAATTAAATATTATTTAAAAAACGATATTTTTTACTATCTAGATTATATACTTGCATATTTTCACTTTCTATATTATTTACAGTCGATATTACTTCACTTACCTTAAAAACGATATTTTGGCTGTCGATATTCTGTCCTGTCGATATTTTGTTCAAACGATATTTAAAACTCGATATTCTGTCCAAACGATATTTTGGTGTCGATATTATGTATGTGCACCGTGACCGCCCTAGGTCAGATAAGCGGGGGAATCCTTTTCCATCTCTCCGCTTAGATTTCAGCTGGATATGCGTGAACCAAACTCTCCTTCGGGTCCTGGGAGGCGTGATGCAGTGCCGAGAAAACACGTCACCACGTAATCCGCATACAGCATAGATGGATCATTGAAATACACACATCGAGGTAGCACGGCTGAAGAATCCAAAGCAGCGTCGTTCAATGCTGCCTCATCGGTCGCCGAAGCATCTCAAATTCCCATGCATTGCATCTTTGCGGTAAGTTTTCCCAACGCATCACCCGCAGACAAAAATCATCTTGGAGTCAACACATCACTTCCCCCTAAAGACCAGATTCGATGCATCACTTGTCCTGCGTGCAGCAGAACTGTTGCATCATCTCCCCATGGTCTCAGGAACTGACACATCTCTTTGTTTCCCAACACTTCCCATCACTGCAGCTGTTTGGCCTTTTCAATTATGATGCATCTACAGGTACTTTGTGAGAAATCATGTTTCCATGGTTTTCTATGGTCCACGTTGTTTGAAAATCTTCTAAAATCATATTCTTCTTAAAAGTATTTTAGATTTTTGTCATTTTGGTCTTGTTGAATTTAGATAGATACTTTATTTTTCTAAATGGGTGTGGTCCAAAAACAACCTCACCCTCCCCTCCCCCCATGCTCTTGTAGGAGTTTGTGAACCATCAGGGCTATGCCATAGGCAGTATTTTTTTTTAACTCCCACCATATAATTGGGTACCAAATCTTTGGGGATGCAGACCTTTTTGTCTCCTGCAGACACTGTAGAATTGCTGCCACCATTGCTGTGAACTGCTTGTTTTGCCCTCAGTTCCAGCTCTTCCAGGCTCCTTTCATGAGTGAAGGACTCAAAAGCAATGTTTTCCTTTATTTGTTATTTGGCCCTTTGCAGTTGTAACTCCCTCTATGCCTTCCTGTCCGCCAGTTCCTCTGGGGGCTGGCCATGTGATGAAACACTGTTTCCTGCTTTGGCAGAGGGATCTAATTCAGGGAATGACTCCTCCTCCTCCTCCCCTGAAGACTGAGTTCCAGGGCTGTTGTCCTTGTTTTGATCCTGATCCTCCATATCATCCTCATTCTCATTCTCTTGCATCTCTGTAGCTGCCTTCAGCTGGTGGAACTAGGTTCAGGTCCTCAGAGCTTCCAGATGGTCTAACTTTTTGGTGCCCTTGTTCATTTTTGTTCCCATTCCTGGCAGAACTGTTTTAGTTCGGCCACTGTTTAGCTTTCCAGGTTGGCCAGATCAAACTCCATTGCTGCAAGTATGGTCGCAGAACGTCCAGTAGTGGGAACAAGGGTAGATTTGGAAAAGTCATTATATGTAAATCATGGAGAATTTTTCACAAAAATGAATTGGTCTTAAATTATTTATGTGGGGTAGTAGTATGACACATAATTGTTGTATGACACTGCACAAATACATGTCCAATCCGACCACTGCTGCCAGTTTTAGAAATTGGGTTGTTGGTTGACTGAGGTGTAAGCCTTTGTCAAGCATCAACCACAATCCTTTTCAAGGTAAGGCACAAGCAAATCCCAAATTAACGTATGCTCACCCTGTTGGTAGATTGGCACAGAGGAGTCAGGCTTAACTCAGAGGCCATGTGCAAAGTATTTGTGCAACACTTCAAACAGTAAAACAGTGACAAAACACAACAAAATGAGTTTGCAACTAAGTTAGGGAAACAAAGTAATTTTTAATAAATTTACAAAAAACAATAATGACAAAAATATAATCAGTAGAACCGGAGATATCGCATTGTAAAGCTTTAGTGAAAAAAGTGCCAAAAAGCGCAAAGCGCTGACTGGGAGTACCTTAAATCCCAGTTGTAGAGTGTTTTGTGTATTCGCATCAAAGATGAGCTGCCCAGTTGAAGCGATACATTGGTTTTGAGATGCGGAAAGGCTTTGGGGTGAGGTCCTGTGGTGTTGTTGTTGAGGATACCCTCTTAAAGGCATGTGTTGAACAGTCTGTGTTAAAGATGAGGCAAACAGTGGGCAATGCATCAATTCCGAGGAGCTGCGATGTGGAGTCTCGTGTCGTCATCGAGGCTGCAGGCAACATGAGAGGTCAGGATCTGGGCTGTAGATGTGCTGTGCTGTTTGGACAATACGTTGGTTTGTAGGACTGCGGTAGTGGTGCAGGTTTTTGCAACTGATCCAAACCACCCAGCAGCGACAAAGTGTCCATTTTGCTCTGGGATGTGCTGCTCATGGGTCGGTTTACCAGGCAAGCACCTTAGACCCACTTCCAAGGTTCCAGGACTGGGGTGAAACAACTTGGCAAGGTAGACTCACAGATGGCAGAGTCAAGGTGCAAGTGAAAGGTAGTTATAAGTCTGTTATGTCTCTGAGGCTTCCGATCAGGAGGCCAGAAAACTAGCCCTTTTAGTCACCCTGGGGTCTGAGATGCATGTCCAGTCCTTCTCACCCCGGCAAAAAGCAGCAGGCGACCAGGCAGCACAGCAGGGCAGCAGTTCTTTCATAGCAGCATTCCAGCAGAGTGGCGGTCCTTCATCAGCACAGAAGCCCTTCTGCCTGACAGAGTACCCACAGGTCCAGATGTTTACTGAAGTGGTGGTATCTGAGGTCCTTCTTTTAAACACAGTTGTGCCCTTGGAGTGGGGAGAAGCTTTTAGTGGCATGCCTTTCAAGTGCACAGATGCTCTGCTTTCCCTGTCCTGGCTTCAAACTAACTACAGGGGGTATGCAGCCCTTTGTGTGGAGACAGGAAACAGCCCATTGAGATGTAAGTGAGTCTGGGCCCATCTCCTCCTTCTGACCATGCCAGTGATGGCCAATCAGTCACACCTAAGCTCCCACTGTATGTGGCTGTCTAGAAGGCAAATACAAAAAACAACTATCAACTACAAACAGTCATGTGACGAGAGGCAGGCTCCAGGCACCAAATGGCTAAGGCAAATAAATGCCAATTTTCTATAAGTGGCATTTACAAAATTGCAATTCAAAATCTGACTTCACCATAAGTTATGATTTTAAGTTATGATTTCAGAAACACAATACTTGTAGGGTTAGCTTTTCCCATTTGGAAATGACACTTCAAAATGTAATAAGGTAACTCCCATGTTTTTTTGTGTTTTTTTTTTTAAATGTGTCCTCATACCACCATTATATGCAAATATCAGACTGTCAACTGATCTATACCTTCCCAGGCTTTTGCGATATTTCAATAGCTCTTGCGCTCATGCCCTTCCAGTATCCTGGCTGCACAGACCACGCAAGTGTAATCATTGGACAGAAGGGGTTACACACTCATAAAACCATTTCAGTCCTGGAAAGCCACCCAAATCTTAGAATGTATATTGGACTCCAGATCAATATCCATTTATGCCGTTCTTCTTACTGCTTGTAACCAGTCCATCACTTGTGGTGGGGCGGGTTCAATCAATTTTTTACAAATTTTCCGCCTACCGAGAAGGATTAGATAAAAATAGAAAAGCCTGTTTATCCCCAGTGATGACACTACATGGCTTATCTTCTACCCCCAGCAAACTCAATAGGAGGCTAACTTTGATGTTTGTGTCAAAAATGTCATTAATTATCTTTTCCACCTCAGACCAGTACTCCTCTAACTGAGGACATTAAAAAAACTTATGCTTATCATTAGCACTCATTACTCCGCACCTGCGACATTTGGGGGGCATCGGTGATAAAGTTTGCTAGTTTTTGTGGAGTCCAGTAAAGTCTATTTGCTATGAAGAAGTGGTTCCTCTTCAAGTTCGATGGTTTAACCATTTTGTAAAGCAACTTAAAAGAAAACTGCCATAATTTTTGTGGCTCAGGAATCTGCATAACCTCATCCCATATTTCGTAGGGGGCCTTTATTTTTTTCTCCTCTGAAATCAGTAGTGCGTGGTACCATCCACCTATTTCCTTCTTCACTATAATTTCGTTCTTTAATTTTTTTTCGAACTCCCAAAGACTCTTAGTTTCATGCCTATTCGCCTTCCTCCAGGACTTTAACTGAAGAAATTTAAACCTAGACAAAGATCCCCTGTCTTACTCCATCATACTTCCCATGGGACCACTTCATCCATCACTATCAGGTCCCCCCAGACCTCTATTCCTGCCCTTCTAAGTGGCACGCTCAGTTGGTCCTGCAAACATTCAGGTGTACCAGGTGAGTCCAATATTCGAGCCTCTCCTGAATAATAACTGATTCCTAATATGTTCCCGATCTTTCCCCACAAAATCAGAGCTGTCTTCAACATCTTTAATTTTACATTTTTTAAAAATTTCTTCGCACCAAACTTAAACAAAAATTCCTTCCCTTCCCACCCCACTCTTTAATCATCTCCTCATACAACCTCCCCCACACCCTGTGCCCTGGTGTACATGGTAAAACCCTGCAATTTTTAAACTGGAATGCCATACAGTATAATTTTACGTATGGTAGTGCAAGCCCTCTTTCTGCCAATTTACGCCTACGTTTCTTCCGGGACATACGTGCTCCCCTATCTACCCAAAAAAAACTGCCCAATTTACCCTGTATTTTATCAATGAACCTACTCAGGAACATTAAAGGTATGCAGTTAAAAAGAAATGTAAGCTGCGGCAGAATCATCAAATTAACCCTTCCATATACCGTTAACGGGAGATTTTTCCACCTAGTTAATGTTCTCTCTATTTGCTTTTTGATTCTCTCAAGATTATGCTGTGGAACATCCTGCACTGTATTGAGAATGTTATTTCCTAAATACCTAATCTCTCTCTGTACACTCCCCCTCCAGTCTGGGATGTTCCAGCACATGATCCCGGGGTTTTCTCTGTTTACTAGGTATCCGGACAAGGCCCCAAATTCGTCCGCCTATTGCTCTATCCTTGGGATTGTTGTAACTGGGTCTGCTGTATAAATGATTAGATCATCCGCGTATAAGGAGATTTTTTTTCAAACATACCTAAACGGAAAGCCTTCACCTGGTTATCCTGACGAAGCGCCTGAGCAAATGATTCGATATATAAATTAAATAACAGGTGTGGTATTGGACAGCCCTGTCGCATCCCTCTCGTGATCTTAAAACTCTTAGTAAGGACTCCATTTAAAAGAATCCTAGCTGTAGAACAGTTATATAATGTTTTTAGTGTGATTATAAAGTCTGGCCCAAATCCCATAGGTTCTAAGACTACTCTTAAATATTCCCAGCAAACTCGATCAAACGCCTTAGCGGCGTCCAATGTGACAACCACCAAAGGAACAGATCTTTCTGTAGCTATGTCAATGCATCCTATTAGTTGTTGAGTCAACTCACACATTTGCCTTCCAGGGATAAACCCCTTCTGGTCCTCATGTATTAGTTGAGGTATTACTTTGGATAACCTCCCTGCTAAAATGCTGAAAAAGATTTTATAGTCAGCATTTAGTTGGGATATTGGCCGGTATGATTCTGCCTTAGCCTTAGCAGGTTCAAATATTAAAACTATAGAGGCTTCCCACCATGATTCTGGGGCCTGCACCCCCCCTCTATATATCGAGTTGAACAACTTCTCCCAGGTAGGTAATATTTCTTCAACTATGTTTCGATATACTTCCGCCGGGAGAGCATCAAGCCCTGCTGCCTTCCCATTTTTAGACTATTTTATTGCTCCTTATATCTCTTCTTTTGTGATTGGTGCTTCCAGTATTTCTTTCCTTTCTTCACTCAGTAATGGAAGATCAAGCGAGCTAAGCCAACATCTGATCTTTGTGGTATCAGAAATACTATTTTCCGTGTAAAGCTGTGAAAATAATGCAACTATGTGCTCCTGCATGGAATCCCAGCTATCCAACTTTCCTCCTGTTTCACTTTTTAGCTCTTTTATATCATTCCTTGACCCATCCACTCTCGCTTTCCAAGGTAACTCCCATGTTAATATATGGGAGAGACAGACCTTGCAGTAGTAAAAATGAATTGTTTCACTAACCAGGAAATGTGAAACATCAAAAAACATGTTCAACTTTTTACATACATTGCACCCTATCCTCTGGGCAGTCCAGGGCCTACTCTAGATGTAACATATATATTAAAAGGGAATGTTTAAGCCTGGCAAAAGCTTTATATTGCCAAGTGGAAATGGCAGGTTAAACTGTATACAGAGGATCTGCAATGGCAGGCATGAGACATGTTTAAGGTGCTACATAAGTGGATGGCACAATCAGTGCTGCAGGCCCAGTAGTAGCATTTAATTTACAGGCCCTGGGTACTTACAGTACAACTTTACCAGGGACTTATAAGTAAACTAAAAGTGCTATTTGGGTATGGGTCAATATTAGCATGTTTAGAGAAGAGAGTACATGCACTTTAACACTGGTTAGCAGTGGTAAAGTTCTCAGCGTACTAAGGTCTGCAAGCAAAAAAATAACAATCTCAGCAAAAATGGCAGTTTACAGGTAAAAGGTTTGGGGTGAACCTGGAGAAGAGAGGACCAGGTCCAGCAGTTGGCTAACCTCCAAAAGTCCATATGCCATCAGGTTGTCTGAGGAGTATGTGGGAGACAGAGCCAAAGTCGGCTCCATCATCTACATACTTAAAGTCCACCTGCCTCTAAATTGGGCTGCTGGACACTGAGTTTGGCATAGAGGGTTCTCTGTTGCTATTATGGTGGAGTAGTCCATCTGTAAAACCCTAAATAAGCCTGTAATTGAATTATGCATACAGCAACGACCCCATATTTAATTGAATTGAGACTATAGACTCTTCACATGTTTAGGGGTCAGAAGTTACCACGAACAATCCAACCTGATAAATGGAAATCTAACAAAAATCTTTCTGGTGCTTATGTTTCTATGACTTTCTTGAAGAAAACAACCTTTTCGATGATGGAGGTCATAGCATAGTCATTACCAATATGCTGCTAATAACCAGCTTTATTTTTCTCTTTGCAACCTTAGTGGTGTACCTGAGCTGGCACTACCAGTGTACCTGTCATTGCTGCAGGTTTTGCAACTGATCCAAACCACCCACCCACTCAAGGACTTGATAAGGGGATGCCAGAGATATACATTAGTCCTTAACAAGCTACAACTACCCCGCATAGAGGAAGACCTAGACACATCTATCAAACTACTATCTAGTCACACAATTGAAATGGATCTCATGGTAGGCTATTGAACCACCTTTCCCTGAGGCCCTTCATATGAGGAAGATGTTAGGCAAAGAGCCGCTATTCACTAGTGTTTTCTTGTATCAATCCAATCAGCAGGATGACATCACACTGTTAACGAGTATGTACCACTGCTAGCGCAGAGTACTACACAAGGCTAAAGCGAAGATAGCTTACTCCCCATTAGTATCTATGTGGTGTATGCTTGTATTCAGACAGATAGAACAAAATGCGGATGTGGTTGAGTGGTAAGTAGCAGATATCACAGTAATAGGCAACTTATATGACAGCACAGTGTCTCATACATTACAATGGATACAAAGTGAACACTCCTTCCCAACAGGGCAATTCATACCCTTTAGTTCCCTTATCAGTATGATAAATGCATATAGTCTCATCTTACAGAAGCCCTCTTAACCCATGCTGCACTGGAAAAAGTGCTGGAATGGTGTAACTCCAGAAAAGCAGGGACCGGGTTAAATATAGCACGAATACAGATGACCGAGACAAACTTACAAATAGGGCTGTGCAAATTGTTATTTATGCAGTCGTAATTCTTGAAATTGTGGCTATTATGCTTGTTACAATAAATTCCCCAAATTAAACCATTATGCAACATTGGGTAATTATGCCACATTCACAGAAAAATTGTAGTGCTGGAACAATGTGAACGACCAGAATGCGAACAACAGCTATTGTTTTTGAATCATACTGGACTGCATCTACACATACAAAAGAGGTGCAAGATCACATTAGGTGCTTAAATATAATACCAAATGCTGGATTTGCATTTATTGTAATTTGGCAGACTTTTCCTGAAATTTCGCGTACTTACACAAAAGCAAATTACACACATTTCTCATCCTCTAATTACAAAACCTTATAGATACTTGAGTGATAGATTTAAATAAAACATATCTGACCAAGAATGGAAACAAATCAATGCATGTTTTTGAAAATGAAGGTCTCAAAAAGCTGGATTCAAATTATTACAATATAACTTACAATATAGCATATTCTGGACAACAAGCCAGCTACACAAAATGTATCGCACAGCTCCTGACAAATGCCCAAGATGTCATCTGAACAATGCCAACCATTTACACGTTTTGTACAACACTAAAACACTTCAGGCCTAGTTCACAAAGGGACTCTGCACTCTAGGCAGAGGCCACACTATCGTGGGGGAGTCTCCGCAATCAGGGCGGAATCTCCGCAATCAGAATTTTCATTGCAGAGATTCCGCACTGAGTGCAGAGACTCCCCCACAACTTTGGGGCATCTACTCCGAGTATTAAGGCCCTTTGTGAATCAGTCTCGTCAGGTCTGGCAATGCCTCACTCAAGCAAAAGAAAAATTGGATAATGTAAAACTCGAAAACTCTTGAAAAGCCTGCATTTTTGGCTTAAGAATCCGAAACTAAGTAAAACAAAGATGAATACAGATTTATAGATCTAGGGGCAGATTTATCAAACTTTCATGTAACACAACACAGAAAGACAAATTGCTGCACTGCTCTGCATGAAAGGGTGAGTACTGGAATGTGCCATATTTACCAATATAAAGCACATTCCTGCTCTCTGCCTGCACTAGCATACCATATGCTGCCTAGCACAAATGAAGGCACCGAAGGCCGTGGTGCAAGGGTGCCTGTGCTGTAAGCAGGATTCTTTTGTGCAGGAAGGGATATCTTCCTGCACAAAAACAATCCTGAGAAGCGTTTTACTCTTTCTAAGTGTGCTGCAGAACTTAGTAAAATAAGAAATGTGACTGTGTTGCTGGAAAACAGCACTTTCTGCGGTAAAAAGAAATGGAGAATGTAGAAGAACCTTATAATATGTTATATTTTGCTATTTAACACCTTGGTGCACATTAGTGTCACCTTAGCAGTTTATTAACTCGTGACCTATATGTGTTGGAAGTGGGGGAGCAAACACGTCAATAACCTTGAAATACTGTATTATGGGTTTGCCAAAAATTATACATGAATTCAAACTAGCTTTGTAATACATTGATGTTAGAAATGGGATCTCTGGTTGGCTAAGGCTTGCGCCAAAGCCAGGCAGAGACCACCACTCTAGTCAGGGCAAGGGAGTTACACGCCACAGATAACCCCTGCTCACCCCCTTGGTAGCTTGGCACGAGCAGTCAGACTTATCCTGGAGGCAATGTGTAAAGCATTTGCGCAACACACACAGCAACAACATACTAGGCACACCACAAAAGGAACTCCACACAAGGTTATATCAAAAATAGCCTTTGTGTTATCATAAAACACATTAGAATAGTAATCACACAATATACACTGTGCCAACTGGCACTGGGCAATATTTACAGGGGATTATATACAAAAGACAGGGCCACTTGGACCACTGTCAGAACCATCACAAAGTGAACATAGTAAATGTAGAACATATCATAAACGTAGAACACAACCAGAAATTACTGGCAACCACTGTACTCAGCATCATCCTGTAACATAAATCATATTATGCACAGAATCACATTAGGCTTGAAATATATTCTGCGCCAACCGCATAAGCCTAAACACATTAGACCACAACCTCCTAAGGATAACTCTCATTAGGAAATAATATCACTAGCATAAACCACAGTAGAGAATTACTCAAACATAAACACAGTATGCAAAAACCGCATAATAATAAACCCCATTTAGAGGCATAAATCAGGGTGCGTAAATCATAGCATATAAATCACATTTCCTAGCACCACATAAATCACATTAGGGCCCTATACACCTAATAGTCCCCCTGGCCAACGGGCCTTTTCAAAGGGGCTCAAATGCCGATGCAGCAATATCCAAAAGCGCGCCATTGCGCAGACCTAAATGGTGCAGCTGATGCTACTTGCCGTGCAGCTGAGAATAAACATAATGAAGGTGCCATGGCACATCTGTGCCTCCTCAGCCCCACTGGGCCTCTCTTACCAACATGCCAAAGATGATGCAGCTTGCCGTGCTGGTGCGGCGCAGCTGTGGATCAGGTAAAGGGCCCCTGGCACAACTGTGCCCTCGGGCCCCACTGTGGCTCTCTAAACATAAATGCCCCCATTGTTGCAGCTGCCCACTGTCAAGCAAGGCAACTGTGAAAAA
Organism: Lissotriton helveticus; assembly: GCF_964261635.1. Classification (NCBI taxonomy): domain Eukaryota; kingdom Metazoa; phylum Chordata; class Amphibia; order Caudata; family Salamandridae; genus Lissotriton; species Lissotriton helveticus. Next base: position 1,138,690,688 of record NC_136069.1, read on the forward strand.
TGACCAAGACTGGAGGGCACGGGCACTTATAGGCACTCTAAACACACATGTGCCCCCTCGTAGGAGCGGCCCTCTTCCATGCGGGGCTGCTCAGAAACGAACCATCTAGCCTGTGCCTTGATCGGCACCTGCAACGGAGAAGCCCCAACTTACTGGGCTCTCCATGCTGTGCTGCTCCGGTCTCCTCTTGGCTTCACCCGGGCCCCCTTCTGGGACTCGGATATGGAGCCTGCTCGGCTCCAAACTTCTTTGGCGCTTCGGTCGTCTGGACTCTAACGCAGCGGGCAGGCACCGACAATGTGCCTCAGGCCCCCTCCGCCTCATCTCCAAAAATGCGGCTGGACACGGGCTCTCCTCCACGCCCTGGAGCTCCACTAATGATGGCAGCTCTTATCCTCTTCCCTTCAGCACATGCGGGGCTTCCCTCAGCTTATGGGAGCCCTGCTCAGGATTGCTGACATCTGGCCGGCTCGGAAGGCTCCGCCCACCGCCAGACAGGGCTGCCGGGCTTCCTGTTCGAACCAGGGTGCAGCGGTAACTTCTTTCCCAGCAGTAGAAGGCCGGGTGGGCACCCGCATTTAAAGATAAATATAACGCCGACAAAAAAGGAACCAGTAGGCGTGGTAGGCACCCGCAATTTCACCTACAATAAAGCGAGGTGGGCTCCCGCTATAAAAATGCTCATAAGCGGAGTGGGCTCCCGCTGAACAAGGACATAAACTGTGAGGGAATCCTTATGCTGGGGATTGCCTCCCTCCTCTCCTGCAGCGTGGCAAATGCCAGCTCCTCTCTCCTGGCAAAATCAAAATAAAGCGCTCACAGGGCGCTATAAGCAAGAGTCCTGCTTGGAAAAGAGTAAGTCCTTAGGGATTAAAAAAAGCAAAGGGGTCTCAAATAAAAGGTCTTCCAGGTCCAGGGGCAATGCAGGGCCCAGGGAGGCAAACCCTCATGGTAGCCCCCCTGGGCCCCCATTAACAGCACTCCCCCTCAGGAACAGCACCAAAGTACAGAACAACATCATGGGGTCACAGCCCTTATATTTATATCAACATTTCCCTTTGTGTCACAGCACAGGGCCTGGGGATACCAGTCAGAACTGGTTTAGGGGGGATTTGGAGCACTTTGTTTTCCAAGCTCCTCTCCCCCTTTGTCAGGTGGGGGCTAGGTGATCACTCACACCACAGGGGGTGGAGCCAGCATTCACTAGAGCAGGCCCCATCCTATTCAGAGTCAGGGGATTACTCCTCCCCCTAATCCCAGCCCAGTTGTCCGATTCAGCACAGCGCCGACTCATCCTGCCCCTCCTGAAGCCAAACACACCTCCCAGCTCCTGTCACTCACAAGTCAGACATGCAATTCACATCAGGCAGGCAGACACATAGCACACAGAAAAGCCAACTTCTAAAAGTGGCATTTCTAAAATAACCACAATAAATCTGCGCACACCATCGCGCAGCATTTATTCACACAATTTCATACATACCAGACTTGACCACTCTGCTCCTCTCATAACAGGAATTACCACTGACACATACTGATCAGGGCATCCCCAATGCATTCCAATGGGAGGGCAGGCCAACCTTACAAATGTAACACAGAGAGCACGCGCCCTTTACATTGGACCATAGTGCTAAAGTGCCCAGAGGCCTAAAACCACCAGTACCCTTGTCAGAGAGCAGGCAAAAAGTTTAGGGGTGAACCGGCCAAAAAGGGACAAATCCAACAATTGACAAATAATTCGGTGGGGAATATATGACAATTAGACGTGCTTATGAGAAAACTTTGAAAAAGAAGATGCATGCCTTATACAGAGATTTTTATGAGCCTACAAATGAAAAATGTATTGAGGCCGCCCTAAAAGCCAGAGGCATTAAAAACTCACCAGTCATCAATAGAATACTTATAAACATTGTACTAGTCGTACCTTATTTCTTGGCAACAAAGGCGAATGGAAAGTTGCTGTAAGAATGTTTTTCGGCCAATATTTCCGAAATAATGGTTAGAAAACAGAGGCATTGCTAAGGCAGCTTAGAAGAAAATATATCAAATGTCTTCCTGTCTCTAATATTTTATGGGAAAATGCTGTCTAAATGCACAGATAGGTAAAGCAAGCGTGAAAAGAAAACCATAAGCAAAAGTGACACTCTGGTATTAGAAGAGAGTTTAACGAAAGCATTGCTGAAATGTCTGAGGTTTGGGTTAGGCTGTTTCCTGCAGCGGAACTCTGCTTACAACTTTAAATATTCTTGCACAAACCTGTTGACTCTTTCTCGCGTGCTCGTTCCTGTTGTTCAAGCCCGGAAGCGCGACTTTTCCTGATTTCACAGCTTTTACAAATGTCACGTTCTTAACGGGTATATTGAAACATATTCAGAAACTTGAAGTTGAGTTTTGAGGCCTAGAACGACAATAACTTTACATTTTTTTTAATATTATGTATTATATTGAAGTGTCTTTCATCCTTATTCATTGTGGATGTCTTGAGAACGAATCGGTGGGCTGATAAGCCCGTCCTTACCCCATAATAATGTCGTACATTGCACACTTGACAGTTAAATCAGCATGACAGCACAAAAGAGTAGGTGAGCGCCTGATAGTAATGAATGCTACGGAACAAAACACATGTGGGTGGTGTTTGTTTTTTAATGTGTGACCTTGGGGTGAAGGTCTATGCAACCATGTGCACTCTGCATGGCTCTATCACATTTCACCAGAAGCATACGAGTAGTTCCCTTCAATTGTAAATATTCACCTTTCTTGTAAATGATACATGTGTAGGAATGGAAGGAAGATGGGGCTATAATTCGCTTGCAAAGACTCAGTTTCGTGGTGTTCAGGTAGAAATTGGGTTTCTGGTTGGCAGAGGTGGGCACCCTGTCAAAACAGTAACCACAATCTTAGAGTCAGTCACAAACACACCCTGAATTACTCTGTACTCACCCTCTGGCAGCTTGGCACAGAGCAGTCAGGCTTAACTTAAAAGGCAATGTGTAAAGTATTTTTGCAATACTTCTAACAGTAGAACAGTAAAACACCATATAAAGAGATTCCACAGGCAGTTAGAAAAGTAGTTCATAATTTAATAAATAAACCAAGATGAAAATGGCAAAAATCCAATACTTAGAACCAGAGATATTGATTTTGAAAGAATTAAGTGAAAATAACGCCAAAAGGCACAAAGTGCCAACAAGGGATATCTGGTCACGTTGGACTGGGACAAAGTCAAAAAGTTCAGGGTGACTGCGATGGGGTGCAGCCCGGCTACAAGGACCAGATTAGGCCAGCTGAACCAACAAGTACCTTGGTCTGGCTTGCGTCTACGTAGAAGATTCTGTTCACTGAGGGACTGCGGGTGCAGAGGGGGCAATGAGCTTATGTCAAGCCACTCTTCTGGTGATGATGCTGCAGTCCTGGTCACACAACAGCGTTGATGCGTTAGCTTCAGTGAGACGTGGAGTTTCAGCCTCAACATTGATGCTGTTGTGGATGGGGCTGCGAGGACCATACCTTTCAAAGCATCATAATGTGGTGGTCCGAAGGCAGAGCGGAGGCTCTGAGCCACATAAAATGAAATGAAAGATATTTATTTAGAGCACACATTCTCCTAAGCGTGTCCTGGTGCAGACGATAGGAACTCCTGCCTGCACAAAATGATCGTCTTATTCCATTTTTGAGTAAAGCCTGGTTTTTAAGCGTCATCCTGAAAACAGGAAGCTCTGAGGTGGCATGTAGTTCCAGAGAAAGTTTATTTCATGATTTCAAACCAAGAAAAGAGAAAGATCTTTACAGTGATGCATTGGTTCTGGTACTCACAACATCAGTTCTGATCCACACAATGTCGATGATGCGTCAGAGCTGTAGCGGCGATGCAGTGGTTCAGTTCCCGCAGTGTTGGTGAAATGTTGATCAAGCAACTTAGATCCAATTCCAAAGGTCCAGGACTGGGGTGCCCTCACTCGGCTGGGTAGACTCACAGATGACAGAATCCAGGTGCAGAAAGAAGATATTTGGAAGTCTGTTATGTCCCTGAGAGTTTAAATCAGGAGGTCAGCCAACTTGCCCCTGGAGTCACTCTGGGTTTTGGGGTCAAGTGATGCAAATTTAGTCCTTCTCACCCAGACCAAAGGGGCAGCATGCAGCAGGTCAGCACAGCAATAAAGTAGTTCCTTCCAAAGCAGCAGTCAAGCTGAGTGGCAGTCCTTCAAGAGCACAGCAGTCCATTTTCCTGTCAAAGTATCCACAGGTCAAGAAGTGCACTGAAGTGGTAGGGACTGAGGTCCAGTTCTTATACCCTGTGGTGCTTTTGAAGTGAGGGAGACTTCAAAGAAGGGCTTTAAGAGTGCACTGAAGTTCTCTCTTCCTGCCCTGACTCCAGCCTCAATCCACGGGGTTATGCAGACCTTTGTGTGGGGACAGGACACAGCCTATTCAACTTAAGTGTGAGGCTGTGCCTAGCTACTCCCTCCCATCCTGCCAGGATGGCTAATCAAGTCACAGATAAGCTCCTTTTGTGTGTGGCTATCAAGGGGAATACACAAAGCCCAGCTGTCACCTAACCCAGACCTGTGATCAGAGACAGGCTGCAAGCACCCAGGGCTAAGAGCACGAAAATGCCAGATTTCTAAAAGTCCCATTTTCAAAGTTGTAATGATAAACTTTGCTTTACAATTAAATTGGATTTATCCTTACAATACCATAGATATTAAACATGACAGGTCTACCTCTTCAGTCACAATCAGGAATTACAGCTTATTTATGTGATAAGGAATCCCCAATATTATCCTATGAGAGGGGTAGGCCTCACAGTGGTGAAAACTCATTTGGGAGTTTTTCACAACAAGGACATGTAAAATGTAAAAGCACATGCCCTTCCTTTTAAGTACATAGCATACTGTCCAATTGACAAGCTAGGGCCTACCTGAGGGGTGACTTATATGTAATAAAAAGGTAATATAAGGCTCGACAAAGTGTTTTAAATGCCAATTCAACATGGCAGTATAATACCGAATACATGCTGCTATGGCAGACTTGGGATATGTTTTAGGGGCTGTTTAAGTGGAAGGTGCGATATGTGGTAGCATTTAATTTAGAGGCCCTTGGTATATGGCATATCACTCTACAAGGGAATTACAGGTAGATTAAATATGCTAATTTGGTATTTGTAAAATAAACAATGTCAGGGGAGTGAGAACAAGCACTTTGGCACTGGTTAGCAGTGGTAAAGTTCACAGAGTCCTAAGGCCAATAAAAATGAATTCAGTAAAATTGGAGGCAACTAGGCAAAAGGTTTGGGGGAAGACCACCTCAGGCTTAAAGGTCTAATATGTGCTTATTGAATAATTGTTTCCTTGAAGTTTGTATCTCTCTCAATCAATCAATCAGGTTTCTTGTAAAGAGTACTCACCCTGAAAGGCCTCAAGGTGCTGGGGGGGGGGGGGGGGGTCGGCAGTTCAGTCATAGAGCTAGGTCTTGAGGTCTTTTCTGAATTGCAGCAGCGATGTTGATTGGATGAGGTGCAGAGTCAAGGAGTTCTAGATCTTCGCAGTGAGGTAGGAGAAGGGTCTTCCTCAAGCTGTAATCTTGCGGATCCATGGGATGGTGGCCAGGGTCAGTTGGGCAGAGTGGAGATGTCTGGTGGGAGTGTTCAAGTAGAAGGGTGCTTGAGGTATACAGGTCCGGGGCCATGGAGGGCTTTGTAGGTGTGCGTGAGGAGCTTGAAGGTAATTTTTTTGTTGATAGCTAGCCAGTGACCGTATCTCAGGTGGCCGGTGATGTGGCTGTGGCATGGGATGTTCAGGATTAGTCTGGCTGATGCGCTCTGGATGTTCTGCATGTCAGGCCTGGGCATAGTTCGAGGAGTTACATAAAAAAACTCCACGAAGTTCCGCAAGAGGTGGAGCGCAGTGCGAACGGCAGTTTGTGCTGGTATTCCTGCAGCTCAGGTAGAACTTACCGTGCGCGGAGTGCGGAGTGCAGAAAACTCTGCAAAGACGGCGAACGGAGTGAAGTTCACCGCCCAGGCGTACTGCATGTTTCTTAAGGAGTTTCTGGGTGGTGCAGGCATAGAGTGCACTGCCACAGTCGAGTCTGCTGCTGACGATCGCATGGGTGACCGTTTTCCTGAACTCAGTAGGGATCCACCTGAAGATCTTACACTGCAAGCAGAGCTTGAGGAAGCAGGAGGATAAAACAGTGTTGATATAGTGCTTCATTGAGAGTGAGGAGTCCAGGATGATGCTGAGGTTGTGTGCTTGGTCCGTAGGTTTTGGAGGTGCCGTGCGCTGCGGAACACCAGGAGTTGTCCCAGGTGGAGGGGTGGAACCCTGGATGAGGTCTTTGGTCTTGCCTGAGTTCAGCTTGAGGTAGCTGTCCTTCATTCAGGTGGTGACTGCCTTCATCTAGTTGTGGAAGTTGCTCTGGGAGGCGGTGTGTTCCTATTGGAGGGGGATAATCTCAAAACTGTTTTGAAGTGCTTCCAGGGGAGGAAAAGTGGAATATATTACATATCTATTATGTAGAGGACATGTCCGTGTAAAAGAACATCAAAGGATGTTTCAGGTTCGTTCAACAATCAGAATGTTGATGCGGACAAAGAGGCTGCCTGATGTAAAACTCATCCCCATTCCAACCACAAGCAAAGACTTTTTTCCCATCTAATCCAGAAAGTTAAATCTGAGGTGCCGCACAGGTTCTTGAAGAAGGCTTTGTCATCTGTACAGCCAAATAGTCTGATAAGAACTACAAAGCATTAACTTCTGCATCTCATACCTCACATCGCACTCCACCAACCCTATGCCAAATGGCAACATTTGCACTCATGGGCATTGATTACTTAATTGCCTGGGCTTGCTTATCACACACCCTTTGACTGTAATAGCATCACAAGAAGTGGCATCATCTCATTTTAAACCCGAATCTTCTCAGGAAATTATGTCACATGACCTTAACCTTGAGTTCCATTATAATCAAATGATAAATATAAAACCGACACAGAAAAATGTCTAATCTAGATACCTTGGCAAGACAAAGGGAGAGAGAAGACATATGAAGACATATGGGGCCATAAGTACAGTGAAGTGGCGGAGGGAGGCATTAGCCTTTCTGGCTTAACGTCTCTCTCTGCCACTTTTGAAACACAAGGCTGCACCATATTTACAAGAATGTGGTGCAGCCTTGCATTTCCCCCTGCGATGGCGCTAGGTTTAGCAATTTATCGCCAATGTAGGCATCCTTGCACCATAGTGCAAGGGTGTCTGCGTGCAGGGGAGGATTGTTTATGGGTAGGAAGGTGTCCCTTCCTGCACATAAACAATCCTAAAATGCCATTCTATCACTTTCATGTGTGCTGCTTCATGCACCACACATGAAAGTGACAAAATGGCCTTTTTTGCCTTTTTCATGCATGCTGCACAAGGCAGCACACATGGAAAAAGCAAAAACGAAGAGAAATAATTTCAATGGTGCAGCAGGTTCAGTGATACCGGGGCCCAATGCTCGAGGAACCCCTCTAAAGACCAAATATTTAAATATTTTGCTACTGAACAGGCAGTCACAAATGCAGTTATCTTGCAGGCACTAGGGGCATGATTTGAATGGTCCAACAGGTGCAGTGGTACCAGTCCAAAAGTTGTCAGAACTTCTCTAAACCCATAACATTGCTATTAATTCTATTATTTCCCTCATTCATTTCATTTTTCAAAATGTTGCTATTACTTACCCACACTATACCATTAGTAACAGCACAATGTATTGCCTTTTTGTACATAAACAAGTGATAACACTTTAACGGAGTTTCTTTGACTTATAATGTACAACTACTCAGCAAACTAAATTTACAAAAAACACAGCTTATTATTAATCACATAGGCGAAACCTAATGCTTTTACCAATGCTTGTTGCCTAGTGTTGCTCAGAAATTCGATTTTATTCAGTACTTCTCTCTGCTTCTTTCCTCGTCTGGAGCTTCGAGTCCAGTAACCCTTGCATGGGGTCCATAAAAACGGTCTCTAAATTATCATATCGTTTACGGTTAATGTGTTGAGACATATTGAGGAGCTTTATGTTGCTTTGGCCAGCAAACGTCTGTCTGTAACCGCATGCGCGCTAGCGGTTTTCCCGCTGCGCGCTGCGATTTTCAAAACCCCGCGTTACATGACGAGCCCAGCTCGTCAGCAGCGTAGGGCACATTTCGCTCATGACGAGTTAGGCTCGTCATGAGCGCCGAAGGGGTTAAACTGCTGAAAAGTGTAACACCCATTCGGGATGTGCTTATCGACATGAGTGATGTTAAACCTATCTGTAGTTTTATCACTGATGATGTAATTTGGGATGGCAATGTTTATATCTTGTGCAAGATTAAAGTCAAAGACTTTCAACTCAAAATGTAATGATGAATAATGGTTTTCCTAGTGACTGCTGATTAATGATAAATCATGAAATTTCTAAATTACAGTTCGGTGCCACTGGCTACGGATTGCCTACAGTCAAAGTATGATGCCAGCTCGGGCCGTAACATACATAATTGCCCGCGGACAATGAACTTTTTCACCAGCTTTTGAGCCCTGGGGTACCATAATATTACTCAAAAGCCTGCAGACATGTGTTCCTCTTCTGTAATGGAGGCGGGGAATAACAATACCAGCACAAAGCCTAACACTGAAAAAGAAAGAAAGAAATATGGTCATATTACTTTAGATATTGCAGACATGTATATAAACCACATTGTGGAAATGTAAAAAAAATAAAGTAAATTAAATAAATATAAAATTAATTTTAAATACGCCTTTTAAATCTCGGCATTGCATGCACTCATATACATCACATTGCACAAATAATGGGAAAAGTAATACATATATTTACTATAAAAATATAAAAAGTCACATAAGTGCAAATGTTGCAGACACCCAAACAACTCACATCACGCACGTATTAAAAGCATTAACAAATAAAAAGCAAAATGTAAACGAATTAAAATAATTGTAAACATTACTGACGGCTATAACAATAAAAAATGGAAACATAACGGATACACTTACGTAGAAAAGTACCAACAAGTAAATTGTAAATGAATATAAAAGTATGTTATTCAATTGATATCTAACATACTAAAAACAACACTCAAATACACATCATAACACATTTATTGTCCTAAGTACACACATACTGGCGCACACACACTCACAGACACAGTGGTACAAACATCATTTTAAGTGATATATGACTGAACAAGAATGCAGAGCACAAGGGGAAGAGGTCTAAGCCACGGGGATGGGATGTATTCATTCTCTAAGCAGTAATGTTTGCTAGGTATGTTGTGTACTACAAGTGATGTCGGTTTCTCTATTATTTTCGATTCTTAGTTCTTCATAGTGTAACACGACATTTGTGCATACGTTTTGTAGAACATGTGTGTGATAGACACCTAAAATATACCCCAACATTTACTAATGGTAATTTTATGCCATTATTTTGAGTTGAATGTGTCACCTCTTCCAAGGAGGGTATTGGAGTGACATACTCCTACTACAAGGTTTGAATCTCTGCCCAAAGGTGGTGAATTGGATGTAAGTAGAACATTCCAACTAGGCATTGGGATACATCTATGGATGTGGAAATTCCTAATGTACATTTACTTTTGTGAACTGGGCCTAGAAGTAAGACAGGAGTTTTCCGAGAATACTATTAACATTCAGAAATAAGCCAGGAATATTACAAGAGTAGGCCACCGCTACTCATAGCAAAATCTTTCAGAATCAGTCCCATAGTTTTCAACATTCCTCTGTGAGGAGTGTTTACTAGTCAGCTGCATCCAGCATGAGGCAGAGTTCAAGGGGCCTAGCCACAAAGTAATGGTGGTGTATGTAAGGTACTACTCTTTTAATTACTCTTACATCCCTTTGTGAATTGGCCCCAGAACGTCTAATATGCAGTGCTTAATTTGAGCTGGTGGTTACCGGTGGGACACACAGGCACTCATTTTTGAGACTAGCACGTATTTTTCCTCATCAGACATTGACTGAGAGCAAAAGAGGGAAACAGGGGTGAATGAAGGAGCAAGACGAAGTCTGAAGAAATGTGGCATGGGAGGAAAGAAGGAGCCTGCAAGGGAGAGATAAAGAGGATTGTAGTGGATTAAAGAGACATGAGGTGGACTAAAGACTATTCATACAGTGTGCCGACATTTAATAGTGCGAGCTTCAGGGTTCTAAACAGAGCTTTGGGCACCCGACATACATTGTTTTACAAATTAAGCAGTGCTAGCATGTTTATACAGAATTTAATATATTCATAGAATTGAAGATATTCATGTACAGTTTGGAGAAATAGAAAGGACTGTGCCCTCGTTGCATTCTTACTAATTCAAAGTTGGATGGTCAGGGACAATTCAAAGAGGCATGTAAGAGTATGTGAAGGAGAACTTCTGGAGTACTACTTTTCATATTTATAAATGCTTTTGTGAATCAGCCCCAAAGGCTGAAATCCATTTGTATTAAATTTGCAAGCAACAGTATCATGCATCATGTGGAACCCAATCTTGCACTTTACAAGACCCACTGCAAAAGGCAATGAGCCTCGTTCGTGAGGCATGCTTTAATGATGCATACATTGCATGGCTTGTGGCTATGCAAAAAAAGCTGTCCTTTACAGTATGGAGTGAACATTGTAAACATCAATTGAATGACAAGCACAGTACGTGCACCTTGTACACCATACAGATGTTCTAAACATTGACTGCAGTCTACAGATGTGGATCACGTCTAGTGCAATTCGGTCATGCACACTTTGCACGGTGTGGCACCTAACATGCTCTTCCACCGAAAGCTGTGAGTGGCACATGTTCAGTTCATGAAACAGGTACACAAAATGTCTGGCCTGTGACTACGTATAATATATCCCACTTTGATACACATTTCTGTTTTATGGGAATGCGCACTTGTACTGTGATGACAAGCCTTATTAACTCATTTTATGCCAAGATATTGGCATTATGAGTCACACCTTCAAATTGCATGAACTTGTTATTATGTGCCCGCAACAGATATCCTTTCCACCAGTGCAACCATAATATGCTATGATTCAGCCATGATACACCTAGGTACTGCCATCATAAGTGCACCACTGCCATTATATGTTCAATATGGCATTCCTGTTAAAGGTGTGCAAAATTGCAATGTTGTCTCGTAACATTTTGCAATATTTCTGCACAACTTAGCAACATTCACATTGCAGTAACCACAAGAAAATTGAATCTGAGGGTATACCTGGTGTTTAAAAGCCCATCGAGATATGGGTAAGAGGAGTGTCACAAGATGAAAATGTCTAGCACAGAGCATGTTCTGCTGGAACCAGTCTCCTGCTTGAAAGTGTGGCAGAAAACTCTGTGAAAAATTTGACCTAAATCACCTCAAATTTTATGAGTATTATATTTTGCATGGCCACTGTAAGTTTAAATAAAGCCACCGAAAATTGATCAAAAAATGGTTCAGTGTGATCCATCTCATCTAGAGGGATGGCCATCATATGATGGGATACATCAATCCTATGCCCATATGACAAATGCGTTTGGAACAGCTGTGACTGCATGCAAAGATAAAGTCAACATAGGCCTAATATCTGCCGTCATATCCCAATTTGCTGCCATTACATGGCCAACAACTGCCACCACAGGGCAAAGTCCAGTAATCATCCACAGGAATTTCAAGCTTTTGCCAATGGCCTGTCTTTATGAGCCCAAGACATTGGGACATCAAAACAACCTACAATGGCAGCACACACCCTTGTTTGGCATTCATATTCCAAAAAGTTCCACCTTTAACCCATATTGATCCAATATATGCTTTGAAACTGCCAGCTTATGTTCAGGCACGGCCAGTTTATACCCACATACTATTATCATATGCCATGAAATGTCAAATGTTGCTCATACAACACCAATTTACACCAGCATACTGCCAGGTCATGGTCACTCCCTATCATTCTATGAACAAGTACCACATTTATGTTTTTAAAGGACCAGCTAAAGAATGCTATCACAATGAGGTTTTACAACACAATCAGACATTATCAGACAAAGGGGCATTCTGCAGTCCCTTTTGTTGTTGACTGTCATTGATGTAAGACTGGGTAAAAGGATAACCCGTTTTTTCTTTTCACTATAAGGCTCCTTTAAGAAGTGCCACCAAATATCTTCATGAAGACATCTGGGAAGGAGGCGACAGTTTATGGACTATTACTGCCCATTTGGTGCTCTCGTATGTCCATATTTTGCACTAGTTGGCCCAATAGTGTCACTGCACTCCTTTCTTCAGGTTGTTCAGTGGGAGCATCTGAAAATATCAAGTCTTCCACAGACATGTACTTGCAGTGTTTTTCCACAGAACATTTATAACAATTCTCCAATTGGCATTACACCACAAGACCCATTGGAAAGAATTTGTAACTGATCAACTGACATCTCTGTTATGTCTTAGCAACTGAGCCATGGTATCCTAGTGATGGTTGCCAGCCCTCCTGTGTTCTGGAAGGTGAACCGGACTTGGTAGGATGGTTGCTACTGGCCACGGCCAAGGCGACTGACACTGGCTGCTGGGGCTAACGGTTCGATCCCCGGCTCCGGCGGCAGGGGTCTGCCCAGTACCATGTGACTCTGGGCAATAACTCGCTTACTCTTCACAACGGCCCCCAGCGCTGGGATGCCTCCGGGTAGCTGTGCACTTTACAAATACTGGATTTTTTTTACATTTTAACTGTAAAGGACGTGTTCAGGGGTTGCTCTTCTGTTACTTAATAGACTTCTTCCACCCCTATTTATGGTGTCTGAGCCTCTTAAAAATCTCCACCTGGTTATGGTCTAGAATGGGTGCTGCTCCTGAACATGTAATTAGCTGGAAAGAAGTTGAACCCTGATCACTCTAATAAAATAATATGTTTTTATTGTTGCTCCCATGAGGTGAAAACACCCACTGGCCAAGTAGTCACCAATCCAGGTTCCTACTCGTTAAATCATTTACTTTCTTTCCTTATTACATGTATGTGTGTATTTATTTATTAAATGCACGAAATAAAACCTGCCTGTAGTCAGATGTCCGCACTCATAAATATAAGAATATTTATTTTCTGTTGGACATACCTCATTTGGATGTTGCTGTAAAGAGAAAAAGGCATATTTACGCTATACTTCATCTGTAGTTCATTTGTTAGCCATATTACATAAGATACTAATCAATCAATCAATCAATCACAACACTTGTATAGCGCGCTACTCACCCGGAAGGGTCTCAAGGCGCTTGGGGGAGGGGGGCCGCTACTGCTCGAACAGCCAGGTCTTGAGTTGTCTCCTGAAGGCGAGGTGGTCCTGGGTCAGCCGAAGGTGGATGGGGAGGGAGTTCCATGTCTTGGCCGCCAGGTAGGAGAAGGATCTGCCTCTGGCGGTGGCTCTTCGGATGCGTGGTACGGCGGCGAGGGCGAGGCTAGCGGAACGTAGCTGGCGGGTGGGCGTGTGGAAGGTCAGGCGGTCGTTGAGGTACTTGGGGCCCAGGTTGTGGAGAGACTTGTGTGCGTGGGTGAGGAGTCTGAATGTGATCCTCTTGTTGACGGGGAGCCAGTGCAGGTTCCTCAGGTGGCTGGAGATGTGGCTGCGTCGAGGGATGTCCAGGATGAGTCGGGCGGAGGCGTTCTGGATTCGTTGTAGTCTTTTCTGCAGCTTGGCTGTGGTTCCGGCGTAGAGGGTGTTTCCGTAGTCCAGCCGGCTGGTGACGAGGGCCTGGGTGACCGTCTTCCTGGTTTCGATCGGGATCCATCGGAAGATCTTGCGGAGCATGCGGAGGGTGTGAAAGCATGAAGAGGAGACGGCGTTGACTTGTCTGGTCATCGAGAGGGAGGAGTCAAGGATGAAGCCCAGGTTGCGTGCGTGGTCTGTCGGCTTGGGAGCGGTGCCCAGGGCTGGGGGCCACCAGGAGTCGTCCCAGGCGGAGGGTGATGGTCCAAGGATGAGGACTTCCGTCTTGTCTGAGTTCAGTTTCAGGCGGCTGTTCTTCATCCACTCGGCGACGTCTTTCATCCCTTTCATGGAGGCTGGTTCTGGAGGTGTCGGGGTCTCTGGTGAGGGAGAGGATCAGCTGGGTGTCGTCGGCGTAGGAGATGATGTTGAGGTTGTGTTGGCGTGCGATGGCTGCGAGAGGTCTCATGTAGACGTTGAAGAGGGTGGGGCTGAGTGGTGATCCTTGGGGGACGCCGCAGATGACTTTGGTGGCTTCGGAACGGAACGGGGGGAGGCGGACTCTCTGTGTTCTTCCGGCGAGGAACGAGATGATCCACTTCAATGCCTTCTCTTGGATGCCGGTGTTGCTGAGTCGTTGGACTAGGGTGCGGTGGCAGACAGTGTCGATCGCGGCGGAGAGGTCCAGGAGGATGAGTGCCGCTGTTTCCCCGTTGTCGAGAAGGGCTCGGATGTCGTCGGTGGCTGCGATGAGGGCGGTCTCGGTGCTGTGGTTGGCTCTGAAACCGGACTGCGAGGGGTCGAGGGATCCATTCGTCTCGAGGAAGGCGGCAAGCTGTCTGTTGGCGATCTTCTCGATGACTTTGGCAGGAAAAGGGAGGAGCGAGATGGGGCGGAAGTTTTTGAGGTCGGTGGGGTCCGCTGTTGGTTTCTTCAGTAGGGCGCTGAGCTCGGCATGCTTCCAGCTCTCCGGGAAGGTGGCGTTGTCGAAGGAGGTGTTGATGACGTCTCGGAGTTGGGATGCGATGGTGGAGTCGGCCTTGTTGAAGACGTGGTGGGGCAGGGGTCAGTCGGAGAACCGGAGTGGATGGTGTTCATCGTGCGGGCTGTGTCTTCGGTGGTCACTGCGGTCCAGGTGCGGAGGGTCGTGGTGGGGTGCGTTGGTTCGATGGTAGGGTGCGAGGTTGGTGTGCCGAAGCTGTTGTGGATATCGGCAATCTTGCGGTGGAAGAACGAGGCGAGGGAGTCGCAGAGATCTTGTGAGGGGGTGATGTCGTTGTTGCTGGTGCTGGGGTTGGAGAACTCCTTGACGATGCTGAAGAGTTCCTTGTTGTCGTGGGCGTTGTTGTCCAGTCGCTCCTTCAGTGATTTCTTCTTAGTGGTGCGGATGAGCTGGTGGTGCTTGCGGGTCGCGTGTTTGAGGGCGGTCATGTTGTCAGTGGTCCGGTCGAGGAGCCAGGCTTTCTCGAGGGTGCGGCAGGTCTTTTTGGAGTCCTTGAGTTCGTCGGTGAACCAGGGGGCCTTCTTGCCTCTGGGTTTGCTTGGAGGGTTCTTCAGTGGTGCGAGGTCGTCGGCGCAGGCTGTCAGCCATTGCGTGAAGTTGCGGGCAGCTTCGTTGGGGTCCGGTGTGCTGGCAGGTGGGTTCTGGCTGAGGGAGGTGGTGAGCTGGTCGGCGGTGATCTTGCTCCAGCTCCTGTGGGGAACCTGTTGCGGGTGGTGGTGGGTAGTGGTTTTCCTGAAGCTGAAGGGGACGCAGCTGTGGTCGGTCCAGTAAAGTCCGGTGGAGTGGTTGAAGGCGATGTGCTTGCTGGATGAGAAGACGGGGTCAAGCGTGTGGCCGGCGTAGTGGGTGAGGGTGTTGACCAGTTGCTTGAGTCCGAGGTTGGCGAGGTTGTCCAGCAGGGTGACGGTGTTGCGGTCCTTGTTATTCTCCAGGTGGAAGTTGAGGTCCCCTAGGAGGATGTAGTCGGCGGAGGGGAGGGCGTCTGGGCTGATGAAGTCCGTGATGTCTTCGCTGAATTGTGTGCGTGGTCCTGGGGGTCTGTAGATGAGGGTGCCTCTGAGGGTCGTCTTTGGGTCGGTGTGGATCTGGAAGTGGAGGTGTTCGGCGGCGGTGAAGGTAATTAACGCATGCCTCCGTTTATTCCACAGATTTTGAAGAAATTATTCAACCAAACATCCTTGGACACGATGGGGTTAATTGTGAAGACGTCATCATAGGTATTTGCTATGTACTGTGCAATTGTTCTGTCTTTTCTTTTTCATGGTACTTTCAGCGCCTGCAGAAAATGCCCATTGTGTTTATTCAGTTGTCTTCTCCTGTTACTGATCTTAGCCCCCTTTACTACTCCTATGTTAACTGTATAATGAACCAGTTCTCGTGATCAAGGGCCTCCTTACATAAGGGGCAGGAGTTGGAAGAACTTCTACGTCATCACTTATACGACATTGCTCTCAAAATACATTAGAAAACGGGGTGGAATGACTTTGAAAAAAGTGGTCAAAGTCACTGAAGTTCTTTTTTTCCTGACTTCGCCTGACCCAGGTCAAGGACAATTTTGTGATTCTACCCTTGGGTGTTTGGTACATTATTTTTTGCTAAGTGCTGTTTACATTTTTATGAATATGCAGCTCCATGGTGGGAAATGCTTTGTTTTTTTAAGAGAGTTTTGTGCCACTATGATCTTGAGTGGAGGATCATTACATTGCTCCATAGAGGTGAATAGCATGAAGGTTATTCTCTTCTGTGCTCTCACAGCTCATTGGTCTCTCTAAATTTAATCAGACTGTGGCCAAGAAGCACTGCAAATGCTGCCATCACTTTCCAGTGAACTGACTTTGCAGGAATGATATGACTTGATGCTAAGTTATAAGGCTTGTTATATTCGGTAGTAACTGTGGAGGCTTGGATTAGGAACCCCCTTCTTGTCCATATGAAGAGTAAAGGTTCTCCTTATTCCTTGAGACCACTCCAGGTTCAAGTACCTTACTCTTTGACACAGCACCGAGGCCAATTCTTTGTTGTGGTTGAGTCATAGTTATGCTGCTGTGCTTATTGACTGCTACGAACTACTTATCAGCATTTACAAGCAATGAGCTGCTTCTAGACAGGAGGTGGATCTATTTTGAGCTGCTGTGTTGAGGTCAGAGTATCCATGATGTCTTCACAGCCTGCCAGTTACATTGGATAGTATATGAGATGGCTTCCAAGCTGGTTGACTATTGATGGTTTATCAGTAATTTCAGAAGGACACTGAATCTGGTTATCAGCTTGTCCAACTGTTTTATAAAATGGCCAGTTTTGTGGAAGTATCACAATGGCTCTTTCAGCCCACATACACAATCTCTGTTGTTTATGACTGTCAATAACCACGTGTGGATATTACTATAGGAGAAATATGGTTCATGGAGTTGTACTGTGGTTTCTTTTCTCATTATCGTACTCCATTTACCTACTTTCTTCCTCTTAAGCCAAGTTGGGCTCTGCATGTTTACTCAAGCAGCCTTGTGGCACAGCAGGCACCAGATGTAGATGTAGACCTCTTGGCAACAAACATACATGAGAATAGATTGTCTAGTTACCTTTGCAGCCTGGATGTTTTGGTCTGTGTTTCTCTGGGAAGGAATACTAACATTGGAGATTCAGGCATGAGTAAGATGGTTAATTTCTTAGAGCACATTATTATGGCAAATGGGTTGGAATGGCGTTTATGATTTTTTCTATGGCTCCAATGTTCAATTTCCTTACTCTATGTTTTGTCTGTAACACTACTGGTCCTGTTTGACTTTTCTTCATGCACTTGAGGTAGGACTGCCTGTGTTCCAAGGATCATGTTGAAAGATAGCAGGGTGTTTATCAACTTGTACTGTAAAACTCCTTCTTTTCCTTTACGTTTCTTTGGTGTGTTTGGGACTTTGAATAATATGCAGAAGTGTATGAGCGAGCTGTCAAGGTTGAAGATGATGGGCCCGATTCTCAAAGGTAAACTTAGACCTGAAGTCTAAGTTTAGACCTAAAGTCTAAGGGCCTTATTATGACTACGGTGCACTGTTGGACTGTCGTAGCCACGGTGACAGTGAGGGCACCGCTGAACCGACTGCCCCATTATGACTTGGGCAGTCGGACCTCATTGGTACTACTGCAACTGCCAGGGATCAGAGATCCCTGGCGGTCTTGAGGATGCGATATGCTTGGTGGGGTTGCTGCAGTCTCGCCAAGCATTTTATGATTTTACTCTCCGCCGCGGTTTTTCTGGTGGTGAGCCCACCATGAAAAGTGTGGCAGAGAGGGAACAAAGGGGGCCCTACAGGGCCCCCTGTCGCCTCTGCACCAGGGGATGCATGCAGGGGGGCACATGGTTTGCCCCCCTGTCTGCATGCACTCAGGGGGCAATGGCAATGGTGGTCCCATTGCGGTGCCTGTTACAGTTCACCTATGAGCCTTTAAACAGGCATCGCTGTGGGCCAGATTCTGCAAGACCACCCAACCTAGATTCCAGACAGAATCCAGCAGGCCATCTAATTACTGCTTTGGCCATGCTGGCTGCTGGCGTGGCGGCCCGCATCACCAAACTCATAATAAGTCCCAAAGTTTACACCTAAAGTCTAAGGGCCCAACTCACAAAGGTAAACTTTGACCAAAAGTCGAAGTTTAGGCCTGAAGTCTAAGGGCCTCATTATGAGTCTGGCGGTCCATGGACCATCAGACTTGCGGGAGCGTGGCAATGGCAGTCTTTCGACAGCCCTATTATGACCAGGTGGTCAGGCCACACTGGGATCACCACAACCTCCAGGGATCAGAGATCTCTGGCGGTGGCACAGTGGTTTTAAGGCCACAATAGGCTTGTCGGAACTGCTGCGGTCCTGCCAAGCATGTTACAAATTTCCTCTCCGCCCTGGTTTTCATGACAGTGAGCCTACCATGAAAACTGTGGCAGAGAGGAAAGAAAGTGGGCCCTACATGTCCCCCTGTTTCCTCAGGGCCATTGGGTGCATGCAGGGGGGCACATGTTGTGTTCCCTGTGTTCATGTACCCCAGTACCTGCACGGCATGGACTGCAACAGTCCATGCTATGCAGGTACTGATTTTGACGTTCCCATTGCAGTGCCTATTTCGTAGGCACCGCTGTGGGAAGACCCGCTCGCCAAACAGGATAAAACTCCTAATTTGGCTGGTGATTCAACCACAGTTTTTGTGGTGCTGGAGCAGGGTGGTTCCGCTTCCGCACCACCAAACTCGTAATGAGGCCCTAAGTTTAGACCACAAGTCCAACTTGACTAGTAGTAAAGTTAGACTTTTGGTCCAAGTTTAGACCTAGACTTTTACTTCTAGTAAAGTTATTCTTTAGACCAAAAGTCTAAAGTTAGACTTTTTGTCAAAGTTAGACTTTTAGTCTAAAATTAGCACAAAAGTCTAACTTTACTAGTAACAAAGGTATACTTTAGGTCTAAACTTAGACTTCAGATCTAAACTTAGACTTAAAGTCTAAATTTACCTTTGTGAATCGGGCCCTATGTTTAGATCTGAAGGCTAACTTTAGACCTAAAGTCTAAGTTTAGACTTGAGGGCTAAACTTAGACCTGAAGTCTAAACTTAAACTTCAGGGCTAAACTTATACATCAGGTTTATATTTAGAATTTTGGTCTGAACTTAGGCTTCAGGTCTACGTTTACCTCTGTGAATCGGGTCAGACATTTTTACAGATAGAAGTAGCTCATACACCATACCATGGGTCTTGCCTTTCCTTCTAGTTGACTGCCCTTGCTGATTCAGTCACTGTCAGTGAACTTCTTAACCAGCCTCTGGCTTGCAGGGTATGGCCACTCTCGTGATCACCACGTTGAAAGAGTATGAGTTCATTACTAAACCCCTATATGCCTTTCATCAAAGTACTTCATAGACCCTTTCGCTTCCTTCCTACATTACATGGGGCAGGTCATGTATTCAAAGGGAAACCTGCTCATTATCTGCATATTTGGGGTGAGAGTGGGATAGCCTTCAAAGGATGGTGCATATCAACGTTTGTCTTGGACAATCTTTCCTTTTCCTGTCTGGGCTAGGGTCCTATTTGGCCAAAAAAGGAACAATTAAAAACTGAAGGTATGTTGGGCTAGGGCTGCAGGGTTTCTGGACAATAGCTGGTGATGTATGATTCATCTCTATCTCGTCAGTGCAGAGCAGAAGGCTGTGAAATTAGAACACGTTGCTGAGCACATTCTCTTCCTCTTTTGGTGTTAGTCCAAAATGATTAAAATGCAAGAGTGATCAGCATTGCTTTGATATGGATATCAGAGACGTTGATTAAAATGTTTTATCAGAGCTCGCTTAAGTAACATTTAATGTTTGAATTCCATTCATGGTCTAGGCTCGGTTTTATGTTTGTTTTTTTACTCATTGTTTTATTGTGTCTAATTTATTTCATATAATTTCTGCTTCAGCATTATTCCAATCCATATCCTAATCTAAAACCTAAATATTATTGACTAGATGTACTCTTAACTTTAATCATTTGTATTTGTAACCTTAGCCCTAATTCTAAATGTTGAATTAAATCAAATAAACTATTATTACATTGATAGGTAGCAGGACTGTTATTCCTACCTTTCCCTTCAATTTAGATTATTACATCCACTTACAATTAATACAATATCAGCATTCTTACAGCCAACAATAAATTACCACAATTACATTATTTTTAAAATTATTTTCATAACGCCAATACGTGATCATACTGAACCTTAAAAGTTGTGTACCTGTTGGCTCATGTGAAGTGTTAGTAAACTTCAAAAAATGCACTCCAAACACGATTGTGGACAAACAGCCTGATTCATCAAGCCGAAATCGGCTCGCAAAGGGCCAGATTCTGAGAATCTGGCCCTTTGCGAGCGCTATTTTTGCATTTGGGATTCATCATCCCAAATGCAAAAATCGGTACTAGCGATTTCGCTATTTTGCGAGGAATTACATTTAAGGAATCTCTATTTGAGATTCCTTAAATGCAATTCATCATCCATTTAATAATTGCTAATTCGCAATTTCGGCCCGCTATTTACCGCGAGGTCAAACCTCGTGGTAAATAGCGAAAAGTTAGAAAAATGCTTTTAAAAGCATTTTTCTAAGTTGCATGTTGCACACATACATGTCCTATGGACATGTGTGTGCGCAACACCTGTTTCAATTTGCATTTAAGGGGTGCTACAGGGTGTCCTTTGGACACCCCTGGCACCCTTTAAATCGCAATCTTATTTGCGAATAGCTAATTACTAATCGCAAATAAGGAATACTCCCCATTCATTCCTATGGGCCTTTTGGCCGATAGGAATGAATGGGGAGTTATTCCTTATTTGCGATTAGCAATTTGCTACTCGCAAATAAGGAATGTGTAGGAATCGCTATTTATTTAGCAATTCCTACATGAATCCCGTTTTGCAAGTCCTTAATAGCGATTCCTTATGAATCGCTATTAGGAGCTCGCAAAACGGGAGAATGATGAATCAGGCTGTTAGTTAATAGCAGGGACGCAATCGTCAAAGTAAAGAGCGCAAAGTACAAGTACGATACCTTTTTTAGCGCCGTGTGAAGAGGCTTTGGGGACTGAACCTCCATCAGGAGTGTCCATGGGTCAGACTACTGCACATTTGTTTCTGTTTCCTTGTGTTTTACTGTGGCAGTTACTTCATGTAGTTTAACTCTGTCGTTTGGATGTGCAGACCTTTTTATTAGTCGTGGGTGGTGGGTCCTGGACAAGGTAGTAGTGTAGGACAGTGTGATTTTACCTGCAGCTGCTTCCATTTCATCCCTTTTCCATAATAAGTTAAAGAGAATGGTGCCTGCACTGCTGAAAGACTGTATGTAACCTGAGGAAAATCAAAAGGTGGCAAGATTCCTGTCCAGGCAGGAAATGGCCCCAGGAAAGTATTGCAGGTGCGTCAGACAACACTTCTTAATAACTGCTATTAGGAGCGTATTCTTATCTGTTCCCAGAAAGGTGCCTTTCCCATGAGTGGATGACAGCCCTCTGAGCACGTAGAGACAAAGGTGGGTCTACATTCCACAGATGCCTGTGAATCACGAGGCCGGGCAGCTCAGCCCGACATGACAGCCACCTCCCTGCTGATACACCAAGAGGCACATCGGGGCAGGCCACACTCCTGTGTGCATGTTCAGGCACCACTGTGTCTGCCTGCTAATGTGGGGCTGCCAGGGAAGGGTTCCCAAGCAGGAGTGAGCCCAGGAAGGGGACTGTGGCAGGTACATGAGTGAGAACGAGACCTGTCTTAACAGGCATGTGACAGCTGGGTAGTAGGTAGGCACTGTCCCAGGACCATGTGTTTTATATTTCCCTAACTTAACCAGATTAGTGTTTCCCCAGCACAGGAGAGACATAAGGGCAGGGGAGGCTTGGAGAATGGGTTGTCATTCTGTCCCAAATGGAGCAGGACCAAAGGCACATGCTACAGAGTAAAAGTTTATAATTCTTTACACAACACAAAAAACAGTAATGACATCGAAACTCTAATGTACATTTTGCACCAGTCTAGAAAAACATCACTGAAACCGAGAAAAGTTGAAGTACCTGCACCACAGAAGTGTGCTTGGATTTGTAGAAAAAGAAAGGCCTCATTTATGAGGCACTTCTGGCACTTTTGTACAGCCAGAACGTCACTTTTTTTACGTTCCAGTGGTGCAATGTGCCACGCCATATATTTAAGGCCACGTAAAGCCACTTCATGGCCTTATAAATATGCCCTCCTTTCACATAGAAAAATGCGTGAAAGGGGCATTTCATGGGTGTTGATGTGGGTGTTCCGACGCAACACCCATGGAACCTGACTTATTCTCAGATTTACGAGAAATCATAAACCTGGGAATATGTCAGGTCCTAGGGGAGGCGCAACGAGGAAAAATGTTTTTATTTCTCCACAGATTTCCTTTTTCCGTGTGTGCTGGAGCACACATAGAAAAAGGAAATCGCTTCTTGTGATTGATTTTATGCAGAAAGTTCTCCCTTCCTGCACAAAATCAATCAGCCCCGCAACACAGTCACCATTGCACCATGGCGCAAGGGTGCCTGCGTTGGCGCATGGCAACCCATAGTGTGCTGGCACTGGGGAAAAGGACAGGAATGCGCTGCCCCTCATAGATACAGTGCATTCCTGCCCTTTATTTTGACTTAGGGCAGCGCAGCAAGATTCTTTGCGGTGCTGCCCTACATAAAAACCTCATAAGTGAGGCCCAAAATAATCTAAATGCAATGGGCCTCATTTATGAAAAGTGTTGTATCGCTGCGTGAAAACAGCAATGCAACACTTTTTCAGTGCACCCTCCTTGTAATACCATGGATGCGCCGTTTTTACTGTACGGCACTCCATGTCGCAAGAATTTACAGATATGTAATTATTCCTGACATATCTGTAGACAGAAAAAGTGGTGCATTGCTGGGGGGTGTCTGAAAACAGAAGCAACTCCAGAAATGTGTCCTTTCACATGGGGCAAGTCACATGAGAAAGAGCCTGTGTCAGCCTAATGCCTGCTGTGAGGCAGGCGTAAGGATTTGACACAGTGGCATCCTAGAAGTGTTGCAGTGAAATTTTACAGATTTCACTGCAACACTTCTACGAGCCTTTTTTGGGGGGGAATGCCAACCCTGCATACATTATACTTGACGCAGGTATAATATAGCACAGGGGTTTCAAAGTGATGCATCTGCTTAGATGCGTCACTTTGTAAATTTGTAGCAGTGTGATGCATATTTTACGCCGCAGGTGCATCACAAAAACTGACGCACCAGCGGTGCAAGGGGTTCATAAATAAGCCCCAATGAGTTTAACATGCTTATGAATTGATTACTATTTTATTTTCACAATATAGTTATGAAAATTATTGGTGAAAATGCTTTCTTTCATGTAATTGTGCAGTTATTGATGATGAGACTTAGCATCTCTATTGCTTTCATTGTAATGCATCATAAGAAACGAAAAAGTGGTGCAAAATCTATATGCAATATGTTATACGAATAAACCTGATGAAAAACTGTCACCTCTGCCAGCATCAGAGATCCCGACGGGACCGCGGTCAGAGCATCTTCCCAGGCTGTCAGTGGTGATGAGGCAGGCATTGCCATCGGGATTACATTATTCCTTTCTAACAGCCTTTTTATGGTGGGAATCCTGCCATGAAAAAATTGTCAGAAAGGGATATTGGGCACACCAAACAGGGCCTCTGTCCATCGCCGCCACTTTTCAGTGGCCCTGGGAGCAAATGTAGTACCCCTACTCATCTCCATGCACTGTGTACCATGCACAATGTGTGCATAGCATGAGATGCTGCATGGCACACGGCGCATGGACATGCAGGATGTGCATGCTTGGCATTGGCATGTACTGCGGCCCTTCTCCATGGCTGCAGAATATCCTTACTGTATTTCCGACTGCCATCATCCTAATCGGGCGGTCGGACCATCCACATGCTTGTTGGTGATTTTCTTACCACCGCAATAGTTAACGGTGGTCTGAACGACCGGCATAAAAAATGGTGCCTATAGATTCAGTAAAATTATTGTATTATAATGATTTTTAAGAATAATGTACATGTATTGTTGCGGGGATTCTGCTCATACACAGAACTGTGCACAGAGACCCAGGACCTCAGTGAATTGTGGTGTACCAAAAAACTATAACAACAAAAAGTGTCCATGGGTCTCATTGAATGAACTTTAAAGCTGTACGTGGCAAGAGCCCAACAGAGACTGAAAAATAGAGAAATAGAATAATGCCAACGATGTGTGAACACAGAGAAACAGGATATATCTCAAGCGTAAAAGATACCCAGCAGTTACTGTCCGATACCGCCCTTGTCATCATCTGGGTCTCCTCACGCCAAGGAGATATCAGTTGTAGCTGTCAGTATTGAATGTAAGTTTTTGGATGCTACAACACTAGTGATGCAAGGAAATTATGTTAGGTATCAAAATGATATATATTAACTGATTTGCAGTGCATAAAGTGGTGAGAAAACAAAGATAGTGATGTGTATAAAATTGGAGAGATGGGAGGAAGACATTTTTAATAGTGCCTCTCAATCTTCCAATGGTTAAAAACAGTGCAAATAGGTAGCAGTTTGTACAAATATCTGCTACAGTACAATAGTGGTCAACATGTTCCAACAGATCAATTGGACAAGATCGTCCTCTGCCTTTGTCAGGACCTAATTTTTGCTACTGCAATGGGTGATAAACTAATACAATGAAGTGAAGAAAGTAAAAGACTAAATTGCCATCATGTCACCTGGTAGTACAATGTACATCTGATTGCTCCTCCTGATTGCTGCATCATATGAAGAAGAAAATATTGATTTCAAGTCACGTACAGGGAAGAAGAAAAAGTTGGTGTCACAATCATGAAACATCCAAATCAAGCAATAAATGCTGGTAAATCAGTCTGAGTCAATAGTGCATCAACTGACCCCATCAAGTTAGTATCTCTGTCTCCCTGCATACTTAATTGGCAGGAGGGTATGACATCGCCTCACCTGGCTGCGGCTCAGGTAAATGGAGCACTGCTCTGATAAAAACAGAAGGAGGGCGATATATCATGTAAAAGTACACCAACCTACCTAAGCAATCTATAGTGTGTTACACAAACCTGACCCTATTGACTATGTGTTTATTAAGTAGAACCAAAAAATGGTAATACTTCACACTGTGAGCCAACTGCCATGACTATGACAATCAGTCCTATTCATGTGGATAATAAAGGCAGCACATATACAGATGCCCTCTAATCACTGTCAGTGCCATCTACGTTGGTTATCTATCAAGTCTACTCAGGATAGTGATGGAGATCTTAGCATCCAATGGGCTGTAAAACCGAGCAAACAATCTAGCATAATTAGGTTCAAAGAAAATCATTCAAACCGGCATAGAGATAATAGGCTGGCCAGACTGGTTTAAAAAAACAAACTGTACCCTTGGGGAACTCAGCCCCGAGATGCCAAACCAAACATTTGCACTGTTAAAATGGCTCTTGATGGTATTATGAGCAAATAGTGTACCCTCGACCGACAAACAGGACGTGATCGGCTTACCTCTCCGTCGGTACTCCTGGCAAGCAGCAGAGCCGTCTTGGGGAGGTAACCGGTCACATCTGAGCACCATTTTTATCATGTATTCAAGGAGCGCGTAAATCACATGAATGTCATAAGTAACGTGTTCGAAAGAAAGGGGGGTTATGGGAAGAAGAAGAAAGCGCAATTACCTCGTGAGTGCGCATTTAACACCTGTGCACGATAATTCACGCGTGCACACATGGATCATGGGATTTGTAGTATATATTCTTAATACCAAGTCCAATCGCCACCTCAGATTTGCGACTTGTGTATTCAAAAATGGTAGTCGCATCAGTGGCACAATGATTGAGCTCATAGTGGCAGAATGGTTATCGCCCAACACTAATAGCGTTCCAATGTTGTAGTGTAGTTCCTATTATCCCAATAGGCTCTGCGCATTGGAATAATACCTTCAATAGTATAGGCCTAGACCAGACGTTAACTAGGTCTACTACTGTCGATATTAGACTTAAAGTTTTGGGTTTGCCAGCTAGCTCAGAGTTCACTAGAAACTTTCTCGAATAGGCAAGGAGGAGTTGAACCTCCCTGGATAGACAAGCAGGGATTTAGTTTCTGACAACCATAGAACATGACAACTTTGCTCTCCCCTAATCAAGAGTGTATCTCGAGAGTCGTGTGAACAAAAGGCAATTTATTTTACTCAGTCAGTACGTGCATTCTTAGTCTCATCAGATTGTAGAGAAAAGGAAGAGACGGGCGTGTTCAATAAAAGATGGTATTTATTGATCAGTCTCTTTTCTCATACAAGAGAAATGGATCGATATTATTGCAATACTTATGGTTAAGTAAAGTGCATACATTAAAAGCAGAAGTATAAAATAATACTGTAAAAACATTGATATGGTTTCTAAGCCATATGAAGGTTTAAAATGAATAAAATGAATACATACACATATACATTTGACTAATCATACTCAACTGGTGTTTCTAACTACGCCTACCCCGTGTACCTGACCTAAGCCTAATACGTGGGCGGGAATAGAAAGTTACAGTTTAAGTTAAGTTTGTTTTTGCCAAGTGACTGACTAAAGAATTCTCTGCGAGGGGTTATTCAGTTCTGTACCTGGAATCTTAGGATGAATGAGGGATGGTATCTCTCGTCTCTGGTCTCGATATTCCAGGCTGCCTGCGAGGGCTACCCGGAAGCGCCGGAGCTGGATTTCTCGGCAGGAGAAATAGGCAGCTGTTCGTTCTCAGCGCGTCAAGAAGGCGGGGCTGCGCCAGCGGGGTCAGCTCTGCTCTGGGCTTCGGCAAGTCTGGCTGCTCCGTTCTCGTCACCACCGCGTGTGTTTGCATAGGGCAATATCGGTAATATTTATACCTTTAAGGTGCCGAGATTGACGTAAGGATGGACATAGATACGTCAATAGGGATGTCATACGACCAGGTCGTTAGCACATTCTTTTGCTGAAGTTCTCGGTGAAATCAAAACAATGGCCGCAGGGTTTTTCCCAGGTCTGTCATAGGTTTGATTTGTTTTGAGAACTCCGTATGCCTTATCAGGGGCTGGAGGAATATCGCTTGTCTAATTAGATGGCAAGCGTTATGACCTAATCAGATAACACGTTCCTGTGCCGTAGTGTGGCTTTATCAGATAACGGTTCCTGCATCATGGGGGTTTTCTGCCTCATGGGACGGCTGCTAGTTAACTTGTTAGTTTGTTAACCAGAATAGGGCCAGGAATAGGGGGATCGATACAGAACCTATAGGAATACATCACACCCACTCCACGCTAACTATGGACATATTTACTAATCTATGCATAGTAAAACATACTGTAGAGTATCGTGTATACCTTACCACCCCAAAATACATAAATGCATTTTGAAATTTTCAAATATACGGAAAAAAAGCAGTTACATGTATTGTATGCACTCAAGCTGTGAAATAATGCTAAAGTAATCACGCATTTGTATACATTATTGCTAATTGGTATATGAGAAATTACACATGAAATGGCTCTTAATACAGAAAAAAAAATTCGAGACCATTCCATCACAGCATAAAATAATTATGAACATACCAGCGGGCAGCTAATGTCTATAAGCTATCTAAAATTAGAAATGTTAGTTCTCTAAGAATAGTTCTTACTTTAAGCAGAAGATAAGTGTCCCGAAAAATTCGAAAAATATTTTGGGGCTGCTGAAAAAAATTGCTGTCCGTGAACTGGAGGGAAAATTGTTCATGGTATTTTGCTTTTCTAGTTGAAGGCCAAATTCAGGGAACGCCGTGTACGAGCTTGCTCAAAAGTCTTTATTTCTGCTCTGGTGAGAACATCATATCATTTAGACTCTCGAAAAAGTTGTCAACAGCTTCCTGGGAGAGTTCCACTAACTCGGAAATAGGTGTAACCATGCATTCGGGCGCATGATTGTCTCCATTGACATTTTGATTTGGATTGCTGACAGAAGGTCGTACCTGATCGATGCTGCTTTCATCTTGAACTTCACTACCCCTTAATCGTAGTGGTGAAGCTTCCACGAATGCCGTCATCAGGATTGGTAGCCGTTGAGGGCAGTACAAAGCATGAGCCTTTATCGGACCCAACAATGTTTCTGCATCCATAGGCGCATCCGATTGTAGCGTTAGACAGGTGTCTAACACGCATTCTTCTCCGCATAGCAGGCACCTTAATACAGGTAAAACACATCGTTGCCACATTGGTCGAAATGATAGAAACCAAGTCATGTTCAGGTCTCTAAGCCGGGATAGTCCCCGGATTTTTGATATCCGGTCCCGGTATCCAATGGCTAGGATTGTTTCTTCCCTTGTCGCAGGTGTTTTGTCTGTGACATGGTTTGCCATAACGAAATATAAGGACTAGGAATAGGATTCCTGCAATTAGTCCCAAAATGAGGGGAAGTCCGCCAAAAATCGAATGGACGAAATCTGGAAAAATACCCAGTATGGCTTTGAATGGTGTTAATGCCATCGAAAATACTGTCTTAAATACTCTTGAGACTCCACTGGTATCAGAAATATTTAAGATTTCATTCAGGATTTCTGCGAAATCTATGGGGGAATTAGTTGATAATAAAGAGTGTATCTCTGCAGTCGTCCTTGCGACTTGGAGATCATACGTTTCTTTTGATGACGTGAGCCTTGTCGGCGTCTGAAGAAGCACTGCTTTCATTCTGCTTAAAGTATCTATTTGAATAGAAGTAATTTTCAAGTTGGGCCATGCCCTTGCCTCCCTGTCTGGAAGGGAGCTGGGGAACAATAAGCGTCCAATAGCAAAAAGGAGCCAAGAGGGATATGGAAAGGTATATAAGGGATCGCCCTCCACTCTAAACAGTCAATAAACAACAAGATCCCTATACCTGGGGCGATTAATACATTTCAGAGACATGAGTACACATCACTCAGGTTGTATTTTTTGTTTACATACCGAGGTACACCCCTGCTATCTATCGCAGTGCGGTATGAATCCTCTAATGTCTAGTTGTCCCCACTTAATCTATTGTTCCAAAAAAATTAATTACTGAGGTCTCAATTCAAACAGTGTCCAGGGTGATGTCCAACAAATGTCTGCCTTCTTTACTGGCAGTACATCTATCCACACTTAACCACATGTGCACAAACCTTAAGAGGAAAAAATGTGTGGTGGAGAGGAAGGCACCTCACGGGCGAACAACCCTCGGGGATGTTGGCAGATGTTACCAACTCAATGCCCCTTTCTCATCATCGGTTGCCTTCCAATCCGAAAAGAAAACAGAATAAGTACAACACATAAACTGAAATGCGTGTAAAGGTGCAACATAAAGAGTATCACAACATTAACTCATAACGGACAGAGTGACATAAAATCAACAGCCACACCCACTCAATTACTTTATTCTTCGTTTCAGTGTGAGCTGAAGAATTAAAAAAGAGGTTGGTAGCTTAGTATCGCCTACCAGTACCTGATACCGACATGTTTCACTGCCCCAATAATTTCGGCAGATTCATCAGGGTATTCAACACTCGGTCACTGCACCAATTTTTAGAACATCCTTTCTGGACACTGTTGAGTTGAGACACAAATAAAAACCAGAGACATGCCCAGTAGTCAATATAGATTCATAGGTTTCCACATTAGAGTAATGGTTGCAAACATCCTTATAATCATATAATTATACATTTATAATTATTATTATAATTACCCCAGGCCAGCATGGGCAACTCATACCGGCTGACCGAATCACACTTTGACTCGTTTAAAAACGATTGAGGTAGCAATCTATAGGAAATGAAAAAGATATTATGGAACAACCAGACCTTATACAACGAAATTGCACATCAGCGCTAATTTCTATCGTTTTTTTGTTGTGTGTCATAGTGCTGGGGGCATGGGGCCCATGGCAACCCTGCTCGCGCGTTTTAACAGAGAAGCGCGGGCGGGTTTCAACCCCAAAACCACATGCATCATAACGTCAGGGTTCCCTTTACCAATGCGTGGGGCACAGAACACCCAAAACAACGTGCGCATCGTTCTGTACATTCGGCCCTAGCTGCGTGGTAGCGTTACTTAAAGTGCCTGCTCGTTTGTAAATACAGTTTAATGCATCCGTCTACCAGCCCCCACTCCTCACCGTACGGGTTGGAACCAGGACCGTGTATCATCCCAGGAACACCGCGCTCATGCCGGCGTTTGTTTTTAAGCTTACCGGCGGAGTCCGGTCACATGGTAGATCGCGCATGCGCGCACAAAGGCGCTCCAGTGTGGAGCAGTGGCGCCATCTTAGAACGGCTAAATCAAATGACTACTGCATTATGCTCAGTGGCCCTAATACCAGCAAACACCCTCCTATCTGCCAGACTGTTAATACGTATAAACAGTAGCAGCGCCGAATTGCATGCGTGTATGTATATGAGATATATTTGCCAGAGAGTCGAATTGCATGCGTGTATGTATATGAGATATATTTGCCAGAGAGTCCACAAGGTGGTCGTCTATGGATACATCATTAATTAATAGCGCCATCTTAGAGTGGGAACATTTCCTATTTTACATGTAGTGTATAGTCTAACATGTTGCGCTGTCTTATTAACGTGTATTCTATGTGGCACTCGTTACAGCCACTACCGCGGAAGGCATTGGCACTAGGCGCGCAGCGCACAGCATCAGGGAATCGGGCCAAAGACTGAACCCAAGGCGGGGATGTATATCTATATGCAATTACAGCAAGTTTCCACCCTGGTTGCAGCCAGGCAAGTCAAAGCACAGTGTCCAGGACAATAGTATTAGCCAATTGACTGTGATTTAGATGTTGTAACTAGAAATCCTAGGGTAAAAGGTATGGGTTCATCATGAGGCAGGGTCTAGGTGGTGTCCCACTCTCTCTCATTGTCCCATACCGTGGTCAATTACCGTACAGGTCCATACATGACAGAGCACACAAGGCGCATTTATGGGCAGAATCAACAGCCCTCAAGAGTGACAGTTGAACAACAAGGAGCACATACCAAAAAATGGGTGGAGAGTTTACAGCTAACTCACCCTTAGAGGTCTATTTCACTCGATTCCACTCAAGAATTTCGTTCAGGCCTACACTGTCACTGCGTTCTCTGTATATCCATCTAGCTTCTTTACTGAGCAACGCTGTTTCCATGTTCTGTGGATTGCCTTTTATTACCTCCAACACAGTCCATGTGAAATCGTGTTTTTCTTTGTGGCAATGTTGTACCAACTTGGTAGTCAGTTTGCCCGCCCTGATCGTACTAAGGTGTTCCTGAATGCGCACCTTGATTTTTCTCGTGGTCAGGCCAAAGTATTGGAGGCCACAGCAGCATAGCAGTCTATATACCACATGAGTGGTGTTGCAGTTGCTAAAGTGGTTAAAAAACCATACTTTCCCTGTGCTCAAGGTCACACTGTTGCTTTTTATAGTGAGGGGGCAAACCGAACATGTCCCGCAGGGATAATGTCCCTTGGGCAAAGTAGACAGATCCCTTTTGTGTGGTACCGGGGTGCGGGTATGGACTAGTTTGTCTTTAAGGTTAGTTGCTCTCTTAAAGGCAAATCTAGGTGGTGGCATACGGAAGTCTTTTGTGGATAGTAAGTCCCAATGTTTTCTGATAGACTGCCTAATTTTTGTTGCCATGGGGTCAAATGTCATAACCACCGGAAGGCAGTCTCTTTTCTCTTTACTTGTGTGTTCCAGCAAGGCACTCCTAGGTGTATTCAGTGCCCTTTTTCTAGCGTTCTTCACGACTTTACTGGGGTAACTGCGCTGCACGAGTTTTTTTGTAAGATCTTGTGCTTGCTCCAGGAAACCACTCGTACTAGAGCAGTTCCTCCTGTACCTCAGGAATTGGCCCACAGGGAGGTTGTCACGGAGGGCTCTGGGATGATACGAATTATACAAGAGGAGTGAATTCCTATCAGTTGGCTTTTGGTGTACCCTGGTGTTCAGGCCACCCTCCAAACCCGTCTCAATGTCTAGGTCCAGATAGACCGCACTGGTGCGGCTGTAGGTCCACGTGAATTTGAGGCTCTCATCTTGCGAGTTGAGC
Organism: Lissotriton helveticus; assembly: GCF_964261635.1. Classification (NCBI taxonomy): domain Eukaryota; kingdom Metazoa; phylum Chordata; class Amphibia; order Caudata; family Salamandridae; genus Lissotriton; species Lissotriton helveticus. Next base: position 1,138,723,027 of record NC_136069.1, read on the forward strand.
CATCTCAGGAACTCCCCTAGGGATTCTTCAGTGCCCGCCCAGATGCAGAGCACATCGTCTATATATCGCTTCCAGAGGCAAATGTGCCGCTGGAAGGGGTTGGTATCAGGATAGACGATGTGCTCCTCAAATCTACCCACATAAATACATGCCAGGCTGGGGGCCATTGTGGCCCCCATCGATGTTCCAGAGGTTTGTAGGTAGATCTGGTCCTTGTATCCAAAGTAGTTCCTTGTAAGTGCGAGCTCAACGCATTCCATGATGAATGATTGGGGCGCATCATAGGGCCACTCGAGGTCCCCCAGTGCGCGTGCTGCTGCCACCAGCGTTGCGTCCTGGGGGATGCTCGTATACAGGGACTCAATATCGATGGTTACAAGGAACTGGTTGTTTGAGTCATAAGGGGTATTTTCTAGAATGTTCAGCACGTCGGTGGTATCCTTAATGAAGGACCGTTGGTTGATCACCGACTCCCGCAGGAAGTAATCCGCATACTGTGAAAGCGGCTCCAACACAGATTGTATCCCCGACACGATGGGCCTGCCGGGCGGGGGGCGGGTCGGTTTATGAATCTTTGGTAAGATATAGAAAGCTGGAGTCCTGGGGGTGTTGTTCACCAGGAACTCCGCTTCTTTTACCGAGATCCATTTGTTGGTTTTGGCTTTATTGACCATTTCTCTTATGGTTTCAAGCAGTTGATCCACCGGGTCTTTACTCAGGGGTTTGTAATTGGTGCGGACACTCAACAAACGGAGCACCTCTGTCTCATAATCCTGGGTATTGAGTACCACCACCGCACCCCCTTTGTCAGCTGACTTGATTGTCAACGAGAGGTTTTTCTCTAGGCCTCTTACTGCCTCCCAGTCCTCTTCAGTCATATTTAAATGATGAGAGTGTTCCTGGGATTTCTCAAAGTTCTCAATATCATTCAGGACTTTTTCCTCAAAGACAGACACTTCAGGGCCCACGGCGGATCCAGCCGGACAGAAAGTAGACGGTTTCTTCAGGTTAGTACCTCGGAACGAATTGATGTCTTGTTCGTTCTCCTTTTGAGCGAAGAATTTCTTGAGCTTGATTTTTCTCAATGTTTCGTGAAATTCCACGCGACATTTGAACGAGTCATGTTTCGGGGTGGGGACAAACCCCAGCCCTTTATTTAGTACTCTTTCTTCACTAGGTGTCAAGATGTGATCTGATAGATTGACTACAATGCTCTCATTTAGTTGTCCGTTCGTCCCCGGCTGCGGGTCACTCTGGGTGAGAATGTCTGCCATTGGGGTGTCGAGCTGCCTCTCCCTCGGCCTCGCCCTGTGGCACCCCTCCCCCTGTTGTGGTTGGATCTCTGGCCCTGCTCTAAAAAAGCACGTAGTAATGCACCCAAATCTTCCGTCTGGCGGTTTTGCTGGTTGAACCGCACCCTACTGTTTTGCTGGGGTTCCTCCTCTTCCTCACTCGAGGTGTTATCAAATGTCCAGTTGTTTGGTGTACGTCTCTGCTGTTGTCTCCCTCCCCTACCTCTGTATCTGCTATTTGTGTTCTGTTGAGCAGGTGCTTGTTGATAGTATTCTTCCTTCACGTAAGGGAAAGCCCACTCGTGAGTGTATCTTTCTAAGTTCTTTGTCAACCCTTTTATCTTCTGGTTGACCATATAATTTTTATAATCAACAAGGTCGTCCTGGATTTTTTGCAAGTGCTCCTTGCTGTCCACTAACGTGGTATCCTTTGAGATCTTCTCTTCCAAGTCGAGGATCTCCTTCAGGAGCTCCTCGCTCAGTCGCTGAGCAGTGCTAATGATGAGGATGAGCCAGTCCCTGGTACACTTATTGGCAATGAAACTCCAATCCGTGCGGAATTTTTCGTCATCCAGAAAGATACGTGGCTCAATCCTAACTATGAGGCTAGGTGGTGCTACCCCCGCCGTGTAATACTCTGTCATCAATGCACCATGCAATGCTATTCGGACCTGTTTTTTCTTTAGTGTGGATAATTTTTCCCACTCTTCTCTCACAGATACGGATCCCCGTAATGGAGCCCCTAACATCAACGAAGGGCCTGACAAAATTGCCGAGATCTGCTCTTCCGGGAAGGCCAGGCAGTTCTTATCCATTTATACCGATACTATCAAGCAACACAGAGGGTTTGGAAAAACACACCAGCGTTTCCTACGGGTGGGGATAGGGAAGTAAATCTACCCCTGGGAGTGTGAAGAGGTAATTCTATATATGTGCAACCAACCCCAATCACGGGAAACGGCAAGGCCACAAGGACCGAGCTACTGACTATCTCGTTGGCACGTCTCTTAAGATAAAAAGTATTAATTTTTTGACTCTCACGGCTGAGCCGCCGTCCTACACATACAATAGCAAAAAGGAGCCAAGAGGGATATGGAAAGGTATATAAGGGATCGCCCTCCACTCTAAACAGTCAATAAACAACAAGATCCCTATACCTGGGGCGATTAATACATTTCAGAGACATGAGTACACATCACTCAGGTTGTATTTTTTGTTTACATACCGAGGTAAACCCCTGCTATCTATCGCAGTGCGGTATGAATCCTCTAATGTCTAGTTGTCCCCACTTAATCTATTGTTCCAAAAAAATTAATTACTGAGGTCTCAATTCAAACAGTGTCCAGGGTGATGTCCAACAAATGTCTGCCTTCTTTACTGGCAGTACATCTATCCACACTTAACCACATGTGCACAAACCTTAAGAGGAAAAAATGTGTGGTGGAGAGGAAGGCACCTCACGGGCGAACAACCCTCGGGGATGTTGGCAGATGTTACCAACTCAATGCCCCTTTCTCATCATCGGTTGCCTTCCAATCCGAAAAGAAAACAGAATAAGTACAACACATAAACTGAAATGCGTGTAAAGGTGCAACATAAAGAGTATCACAACATTAACTCATAACGGACAGAGTGACATAAAATCAACAGCCACACCCACTCAATTACTTTATTCTTCGTTTCAGTGTGAGCTGAAGAATTAAAAAAGAGGTTGGTAGCTTAGTATCGCCTACCAGTACCTGATACCGACATGTTTCACTGCCCCAATAATTTCGGCAGATTCATCAGGGTATTCAACACTCGGTCACTGCACCAATTTTTAGAACATCCTTTCTGGACACTGTTGAGTTGAGACACAAATAAAAACCAGAGACATGCCCAGTAGTCAATATAGATTCATAGGTTTCCACATTAGAGTAATGGTTGCAAACATCCTTATAATCATATAATTATACATTTATAATTATAATTATAATTACCCCAGGCCAGCATGGGCAACTCATACCGGCTGACCGAATCACACTTTGACTCGTTTAAAAACGATTGAGGTAGCAATCTATAGGAAATGAAAAAGATATTATGGAACAACCAGACCTTATACAACGAAATTGCACATCAGCGCTAATTTCTATCGTTTTTTTGTTGTGTGTCATAGTGCTGGGGGCATGGGGCCCATGGCAACCCTGCTCGCGCGTTTTAACAGAGAAGCGCGGGCGGGTTTCAACCCCAAAACCACATGCATCATAACGTCAGGGTTCCCTTTACCAATGCGTGGGGCACAGAACACCCAAAACAACGTGCGCATCGTTCTGTACATTCGGCCCTAGCTGCGTGGTAGCGTTACTTAAAGTGCCTGCTCGTTTGTAAATGCAGTTTAATGCATCCGTCTACCAGCCCCCACTCCTCACCGTACGGGTTGGAACCAGGACCGTGTATCATCCCAGGAACACCGCGCTCATGCCGGCGTTTGTTTTTAAGCTTACCGGCGGAGTCCGGTCACATGGTAGATCGCGCATGCGCGCACAAAGGCGCTCCAGTGTGGAGCAGTGGCGCCATCTTAGAACGGCTAAATCAAATGACTACTGCATTATGCTCAGTGGCCCTAATACCAGCAAACACCCTCCTATCTGCCAGACTGTTAATAGGTATAAACAGTAGCAGCGCCGAATTGCATGCGTGTATGTATATGAGATATATTTGCCAGAGAGTCGAATTGCATGCGTGTATGTATATGAGATATATTTGCCAGAGAGTCCACAAGGTGGTCGTCTATGGATACATCATTAATTAATAGCGCCATCTTAGAGTGGGAACATTTCCTATTTTACATGTAGTGTATAGTCTAACATGTTGCGCTGTCTTATTAACGTGTATTCTGTGTGGCACTCGTTACAGCCACTACCGCGGAAGGCATTGGCACTAGGCGCGCAGCGCACAGCATCAGGGAATCGGGCCAAAGACTGAACCCAAGGCGGGGATGTATATCTATATGCAATTACAGCAAGTTTCCACCCTGGTTGCAGCCAGGCAAGTCAAAGCACAGTGTCCAGGACAATAGTATTAGCCAATTGGCTGTGATTTAGATGTTGTAACTAGAAATCCTAGGGTAAAAGGTATGGGTTCATCATGAGGCAGGGTCTAGGTGGTGTCCCACTCTCTCTCATTGTCCCATACCGTGGTCAATTACCGTACAGGTCCATACATGACAGAGCACACAAGGCGCATTTATGGGCAGAATCAACAGCCCTCAAGAGTGACAGTTGAACAACAAGGAGCACATACCAAAAAATGGGTGGAGAGTTTACAGCTAACTCACCCTTAGAGGTCTATTTCACTCGATTCCACTCAAGAATTTCGTTCAGGCATACACTGTCACTGCGTTCTCTGTATATCCATCTAGCTTCTTTACTGAGCAACGCTGTTTCCATGTTCTGTGGATTGCCTTTTATTACCTCCAACACAGTCCATGTGAAATCGTGTTTTTCTTTGTGGCAATGTTGTACCAACTTGGTAGTCAGTTTGCCCGCCCTGATCGTACTAAGGTGTTCCTGAATGCGCACCTTGATTTTTCTCGTGGTCAGGCCAAAGTATTGGAGGCCACAGCAGCATAGCAGTCTATATACCACATGAGTGGTGTTGCAGTTGCTAAAGTGGTTAAAAAACCATACTTTCCCTGTGCTCAAGGTCACACTGTTGCTTTTTATAGTGAGGGGGCAAACCGAACATGTCCCGCAGGGATAATGTCCCTTGGGCAAAGTAGACAGATCCCTTTTGTGTGGTACCGGGGTGCGGGTATGGACTAGTTTGTCTTTAAGGTTAGTTGCTCTCTTAAAGGCAAATCTAGGTGGTGGCATACGGAAGTCTTTTGTGGATAGTAAGTCCCAATGTTTTCTGATAGACTGCCTAATTTTTGTTGCCATGGGGTCAAATGTCATAACCACCGGAAGGCAGTCTCTTTTCTCTTTACTTCTGTGTTCCAGCAAGACACTCCTAGGTGTATTCAGTGCCCTTTTTCTAGCGTTCTTCACAACAGCAACAGTGTGACCTTGAGCACAGGGAAAGTATGGTTTTTTAACCACTTTAGCAACTGCAACACCACTCATGTGGTATATAGACTGCTATGCTGCTGTGGCCTCCAATACTTTGGCCTGACCACGAGAAAAATCAAGGTGCGCATTCAGGAACACCTTAGTACGATCAGGGCGGGCAAACTGACTACCAAGTTGGTACAACATTGCCACAAAGAAAAACACGATTTCACATGGACTGTGTTGGAGGTAATAAAAGGCAATCCACAGAACATGGAAACAGCATTGCTCAGTAAAGAAGCTAGATGGATATACAGAGAACGCAGTGACAGTGTATGCCTGAACGAAATTCTTGAGTGGAATCGAGTGAAATAGACCTCTAAGGGTGAGTTAGCTGTAAACTCTCCACCCATTTTTTGGTATGTGCTCCTTGTTGTTCAACTGTCACTCTTGAGGGCTGTTGATTCTGCCCATAATTAATGATGTATCCATAGACGACCACCTTGTGGACTCTCTGGCAAATATATCTCATATACATACACGCATGCAATTCGACTCTCTGGCAAATATATCTCATATACATACACGCATGCAAATCGGCGCTGCTACTGTTTATACGTATTAACAGTCTGGCAGATTGGAGGGTGTTTGCTGGTATTAGGGCCACTGAGCATAATGCAGTAGTCATTTGATTAAGCCGTTCTAAGATGGCGCCACTGCTCCACACTGGAGCGCCTTTGTGCGCGCATGCGCGATCTACCATGTGACCGGACTCCGCCGGTAAGCTTAAAAACAAACGCCGGCATGAGCGCGGTGTTCCTGGGATGATACACGGTCCTGGGTCCTACCCGTACGGTGAGGAGTGGGGGCTGTTAGACGGATGCATTAAACTGCATTTACAAACGAGCAAGCACTTTAAGTAACGCTACCACGCAGCTAGGGCCGAATGTACAGAACGATGCGCACGTTGTTTTGGGTGTTCTGTGCCCCACGCATTGGTAAAGGGAACCCTGACGTTATGATGCATGTGGTTTTGGGGTTGAAACCCGCCCGCGCTTCTCTGTTAAAACGCGCGAGCAGGGTTGCCATGGGCCCCATGCCCCCAGCACTATGACACACAACAAAAAAACGATAGAAATTAGCGCTGATGTACAATTTCGTTGTATAAGGTCTGGTTGTTCCATAATATCTTTTTCATTTCCTATAGATTGCTACCTCAATCGTTTTTAAACGAGTCAAAGTGTGATTCGGTCAGCTGGTATGAGTTGCCTATGCTGGCCTGGGGTAATTATAATTATAATTATAAATGTATAATTGTATGATTATAAGGATGTTTGCAACCATTAATCGAATGTGGAAACCTATGAATCTATATTGACTACTGGGCATGTCTCTGGTTTTTATTTGTGTCTCAACTCAACAGTGTCCAGAAAGGATGTTCTAAAAATTGGTGCAGTGACCGAGTGTTGAATACCCTGATGAATCTGCCGAAATTATTGGGGCAGTGAAACATGTCGGTATCAGGTACTGGTAGGCGATACTAAGCTACCAACCTCTTTTTTAATTCTTCAGCTCACACTGAAACGAAGAATAAAGTAATTGAGTGGGTGTGGCTGTTGATTTTATGTCACTCTGTCCGTTATGAGTTAATGTTGTGATACTCTTTATGTTGCACCTTTACACGCATTTCAGTTTATCTGTTGTACTTATTCTGTTTTCTTTTCGGATTGGAAGGCAACCGATGATGAGAAAGGGGCATTGAGTTGGTAACATCTGCCAACATCCCCGAGGGTTGTTCGCCCGTGAGGTGCCTTCCTCTCCACCACACATTTTTTCCTCTTAAGGTTTGTGCACATGTGGTTAAGTGTGGATAGATGTACTGCCAGTAAAGAAGGCAGACATTTGTTGGACATCACCCTGGACACTGTTTGAATTGAGACCGCAGTAATTAATTTTTTTGGAACAATAGATTAAGTGGGGACAACTAGACATTAGAGGATTCATACCGCACTGCGATAGATAGCAGGGGTTTACCTCGGTATGTAAACAAAAAATACAACCCGAGTGATGTGTACTCATGTCTCTGAAATGTATTAATCGCCCCAGGTATAGGGATCTTGTTGTTTATTGAACAATAAGCGTCCACAGCACTTGACCTTCGCAGTCGTAGTTACGAGATAAGGAGTCCCGGGCATAAGACTACAACATCTGCGGTCCACAATTAGAACGTAACTCCCATTATAGAGTCTTTGAAAGAATGGTTCTATCTCTGTTGCAGGTGTGCCTAGCTGGTGACATGAAAGGTTATTTGAGTTCCCTTCACAGGCTCCATGCAAACTAATTCCGTTACACAGAAGTGTACCGCTTAGTGACATCGCACAATTATTGCCACTAAGAAACACTTTCTGTCCTTTATTACTGACACATGCATGTGAATAGGGCAAGTTCCATGTTGTTTTAATGTACCCTTTTCCCAATTTTTCGTACATGCCAGCCTGTATATATTTTTGGCAGTATTGAAACCTGAAGGTTGATATTGGAATATTAATTATCCCATGTATTATCCATTCACTGACAGGTCGTTCTGACATTGTCACTGGTAATCTCTCAAGTTTCTCAATGCTCAGGATTGTATAATCAGCACCCTTTTGTGCCATACTGATTTGTCTATCAGTAAGGTTAAAGATATGGAATAGTGACGTTGTGTTGATTAAACGCCAAGGCACATAGCCTGAACGCACATTTTGTAACGTCCAGCCAAGCTGTACAATAGAACGCAATTGGGACTGACCGTGTTGTAACAACAGTAAGTCTTGCGATATTATGTCGATTGCTGAAGACACAATGCTGTCCAGAGAAAAAATTCTGGAGGACAGAGTCATTAACCCATTGTCCACCACAGAAAGTGATTTATCCAAATTAATACGGTCAATTTCCCGTATCCTTTCTGCTGTCTCAATTTGAGTAACCTTCCAGGCCTCGTTGTATGCTGCGTATACAGAGGCTGCTATGAAACGCTTTTGACGCTGTTTGCATGGTCCCATAGTGAAATCACGCAAGTCAGCACCATCAGTAAGTAAAGTTAGGTGTTGCTTCATTTCTGCCAGTGTGGAAGTTTGTAGCCACTGAAGGCATAATTTGCCCACACTGTAGGTGGTTATTATTCCTGGGTGTTGTCTTTGGGAATATCTAGGGTCTGGCCTGGTCATTTTGAACCCCTGTGTTTTGTTCAGGAATCTGTCTTGACAGTTATTAGTATCTGTGGGCCAGATCAACCACTGTTTCCAATCAGGATGTGTTCTGTTTTGGTTTAATACATAATTTACGCCTATCTCTTCATCTGTAGAGCTATTGCTGTTCATTGTTGGTTTTGGAATTGACGGTTTATTTAAGTCTTTGATTTTGGCTAAGCCTAGACAGGTAGTTTGTTGAACAGTGTCATTTAAAAATATAATTTGTTCTGGGATCATGCAGGCTCTAAACAAAGATTCTACACCCTGTACTTGCCATTCTTTTGTACCCCAAACACTTTTTACTTCAACATTTTTGTCCCAATAATCAAAACCAAAAGTATTCATTTGTTCAAAGAATGAGTCTGAATATATCAATTTCGTCTTTGTTATCATGGTCTTTGTCCCTGTCTTATTTGACAATTTGAAATAAAATGTTTCAGCATTACTTATGTTAAAACCTGAAAAGTATGAATATTTGTCGTAAACGGTTCTTGAGCTTCCTTTTGGAGGGGTTGCACAATGTTCCCATTGATTATAATTTAAAACATTTCTAGGTTGTGCAGATCTATGTAAAAAATGGTTACCATAGTGGTAGTAGCAATACATACTATCATAATTTGTAGAACCCTGCAAATAATCATGTTTGGTAAATTTAGCAGACATTACTAAGTCAGACATCATATTATTTATACTTTCGAAGTCCCAATCATCAGCAAAGGAGCTTGGTTTTACAAAGTCACTCAATGAGATCTTAATTTGGTGTGGATATTTCAGGATTTCAACCGGACCATAGATTTCGTAGTCAGTGTTGTCCCATGCTACCCCACCCGGTATAGGATTGGCTGTGAAGTTGACTGAAGAAAGTTCTCTTTTCTCGACGTGTGAAGATGTGTGTGGCTTGAGGATCAAGTTGATTTTCTGACTTGCTGTGTCCATTTTAGCATATTTTCCCTCAATGAAGCGTCCCAATGTTAGTATCATGATGAGCCAAAGTATGAGGATAAATGCACCAAAACCCACCCAAAATTCAATCCATGGAGAAATCAGATATGTTTCTTTCAGTTGTTTCAAAAGTACTTTAACTTTATCTTTAAAGGTTTTTGTTGATGGCTGTGTTTTTGATTCAGTGAAACCTTCAGAGGAATCATCGAAGTTTATGAAGTAGCCGGATGCAGTTCTGTCAATTGTTCCAATTGCTTCAGGATTACTGTTTCTTGCATAGTCATTTGTTACTTCATTATAAGTTGGTGTGTCTCTGCTAAATGTTTTTATTTGGGTTTTCAGAGGTCTAAGTTCCATTGCATTGTTGCATAGTCCTTGTTGTTCTTCTGTAGGCGTTTCGAATGTGATTAGCCTCTTTGTTAGGACCTCTGTACTGGTAGCAAACCTTGGTGTTCTGCTACTTATTGGGAGTCCACTTGGCCTACTATTTGTTATCGGCCACATGATTGTGGTTTTACCAGGTCGATGGATACAACTCGGTTCTCCTTTTTACCAGCAAGCGGCGGTAGTACAACTGATCTTGTCCCGTTGACAGACAAGACAGGAACTGCTTTTCTGTAAGAAGGCCCAAATTCCTTCTTTACCGCGATCTTTTCTCTGACTAGATCCCCGACTTTTGGAATCCAGACAGGTCTTGCTGGGACAGGTGGTGGGTCTTCAGTGGTTGTTGGCTGTTGTTTCAACTTTATGTTGCTCAGGTCTTTTCTTGTTTCATTTAAGTCCTGCAAAATAGCCAAACGATCTTTGATATCAAAGCTTTTTTCCTTCACCACTGAAGTTTGACTATCGAGGTCTAAGACTAACATCCTAGTTCCAAATAATAATTTGTACGGACTGAGTCCCTTCAGAGAATTTCTTGGCAGGTTATTTAGACTACGTTGAACACTTATTAGATGTTTGACCCACCCAGCTCCCGAACCTAATATCCTTTCCGTTATAGATTGCTTTCTGCCTTGGTTTTTTCTTTACACCATCCCGAATCCCTCAGGAAGGAAGTGAGAAGATTCCCGCTGTGCTATGCTCATTTGACCATGTTTCCCATCAGGCTGGAGGGCTAGAGTGAAAACAATGATCAAACGTAGCATGCTCTTAGCGTATATGTCATTTAGACTCGCAAATCTTTGTATAACAGTCCAGACGTCAGCCGAGTGCTGGTGATCTACATTATAAGTGGAAACTAGCCTGTATATGTTAATTGCAAGCCTTGCTTTTTACAGTTGATTTTTTCTGGAGTGAAACGACACGGTATTACACCGTTTCTCTCACCACTGCGATTTCTGTTGCAGTTTGGGCAGTTTTTTACAAACATGGTGTGATGCAGGCTCATGCCTGGCCACCAGTACCTTGATTGTTATTCTTCCAGAGAATCTTTTAGTTTGAGGTGTCTGAGACCCTCACCCATATGTGCGTCTGCGATTAACAGGTTTCTCCTGTCCATGTTTGGAATCACTCTATCCCCCACTCCAGGGATTCGAGCAAAAGGGACGGAGTTTGCATCGATTATGTATGTATAATTGAGTGGATAGTTGATCGGTAGCGCTGAGCAGTCGCCTTTTGATGACGTTTTCACCGCCAGCACTGTTTCACCGTCAATATACTTCACTGTACGCTTTTTTCGAACTACGGAAGCCGATTTAGTTGCTACCGCTGTGGCTGTCTCAGCCAATGAATTCCCTGCAACGTGAACGCCATCACGCTGATGACTCAGTGAGTATGTCACGTGAGTCTTTGGTAGTTCTTTTTGTAAAAGAGCTATTTGTTTCCAAAGCAGTTTCTGCTTTATTGCTGCATCTGTGTCATCTTTGTAACCGTTTTGAATCCATGTCTGCAAATCGTTGTTATATGATTTGACGCAGTAATATGAATCGGACACTATAAGTGTCGGGAATTCGCGATCCGCATTATCTAGCGCCATTTTCAATGCTATTATTTCAGTCTGTTGTTCTGAATTGGTTTCTACTGAGTGTGTTTTTGTTAATAGAGGTCTTAGTTTACCTCCGCGCCACACTTCTTTTGTAATCTCACATGTGGGGTTGTATGCTTGTTCTCCCCAAACGGAGGGTTGAGCATGTCCGTCTGTATAGATTACACAAGCGTATTGTCGTAAGGGCAGAATGTCGATTGGCAGAGGGAATGTTCTTTCATAGTCTAGATTTTTTAGTTCCTCTAGTTCTGGATCAAAGTAGTAGTATACTTTGTCCGTTGTAATTGAATTCACCCATTGTATCCATTCCGGATTCAATGTTGTTGTTGGTAAATTACATGGTGTTGTTAATGCCTCAAAGGCTGATTCTGCTGTTCTGACTGTGATACGTCTACCGTCTGCTTGATCTTTTTCTCTAGCTATTGCGGTTTGAACTGCATGAACAATTTTTCTTTAATGCTGAATTTCTTTTCAGCTTCTGTATACAAGTGTGATTTGAATGTAATTGGTACCTTTTCTCCCTCATTAGAGGTCAGGTATGTGAATCCGCATCTTCCTGGGATGACTCGAATCACAAGATTGCGTGTGTTATCACGTGTTTCTAATTTTGTTTTAATTAACATGTCTGTTTGTAAGGATCTCAGAATTTCTGTGTGTATTTGAGTCCAATTGGTTCTTTTAAAATCAGGTTTTATTAGATCATAAAGGGGTTTAACCCTTTCTGCGTAATTTGCAATGTATGTTCTTCCGAAATTTAGGAAGCCTAGAATTGACTGTAGGTTTTTTAGTGTTCTAGGTGCTTGGATTACGGCACATTTCTCTAGAAAATTGTCAGCCAGGCTTTTGCCTTCACTTGATAATTCATATCCTAAGAACAGGACTGTCAGATGGGCAATTCTGGATTTTTTAAAGTTGAATTTGTAACCCTCTGCTGCAAACCCAAGTATTATGGTGTTCACTCTCTTCAAGTGAGTCTCCAAGTCATCATCTGTTAAGTATATGTCGTCGACATACGATAATGCTTCGTCATCATATGTTTGTAGTAATTCTGTTACTCTCGCTGAGAATACTCCCGGGCTCTTTTTGTACCCCTGGGCTAACCGACAGAATTGTTTTTGAGTGCCATTTATTGAGAATGCAGACAAATATCTGCTCTCTGGTGCTATGTTTTGACAAAAGAATCCATTAGAGATGTCTAAGGTTGTTTTGTATTTTTTGCGCACTATGTTATTCATTAGTGCAGCACTATGCGAATTTTGCACTGCAAAAGTTTTGCAACATGAGTTAAGGTGTCGGTAATCCAAAACTAGACGATATGAATTGTCTGGTTTGGAGACCGGAAACAAAGGGTTGTTCATTTGTGAGGTGCAAGTTTCAATCACCCCCTGGTATTCTAGCTGATCTAGGATTTCTTTTACCTGTTTTTTAGCTTCTTGTTTAATTGGATACTGCCTTTGTGCAGTAGGTTGTGATTTTAACTGGATTTTGTGAGGAGGAGAGTCCTCATCCCATCCTACGTGATTTTTATATAAGGCAGGAGCTAGAGCTACTGCCCACTTTCTAGCAAGTGTATATTTTTATGAATTGGGATATGATTTGAGAAGGCAGGCATAATTATTTCTTCGCCATGAGGGCACTCCCTGACAAACTCTGGTGGCCAGTCTTTTTCAGCTAGAAGGATGTCATAGCCCTTGGAGAGTGTTGTATTGAAGAAGACAGCACATTAGTTAGGCTTGTAGATTAGGTTTATTCAGCTTAGGAGAAGCACAGCGACAGGAACCAGGCAAAGGCTATCAACTGCCAGAAGGCAACATTCTACTACAGAGCCATAGAACATAGGTACATAAAGGTTCTAACTACAGGTGCCAGGAAGGCACAGAACAGAGAATACTACATTATCCTCTTTTCTGTAAAAACAAAAGAAGAAACGTCCGTACTAGGAGAGGAAGAAGAAGAAGAGAAAAGAAGAGAAAAGAAAAGAAAAGAAAAGAAAAGAAAAGGAAGAAGAAAAAGAATGACAGTGGAGGAAGAAAAGCACAACTGGTAAAAGGGAAAAACAGAACAGCAGCAGCAGATTATCTGAACCTGGCAGGAATCTTACACACTCTATGACTCCTGCGAGGTCCAGGAACAGAAGCATCAACAACATCTCCACCATTACCATCAATAACAACAGTACCAGAATGTTTGTTACTTGGAACAGAGCAGGGATTAGGCTGAGAAACACCAGCATGAGCATCATCATTACTGACTTTAACAATTTTGCAGACGTTCCACCAATCCTTATTGTTAACCCGTACAGCATTACCACAGATCTTGTCAACCACAACAGGTTGAGAAAATTTGCTCCTACCTTTGGTAACATGGACAGGATTTTTAATTCGAACCACATCACCAACACAGAAGTCATGGGCAACAGATCTCTTCCTTTCATCAAAATAGGACTTTTGCTTCTTCTGAGCCTCGGACACATTGTCTCTGACAAAAACATCAACTCCATCCATAACATTCATTTTTACCCACTTGGACATCCAACCCGGACAAATTTTGGTGGAGGGTTTCCTGCCCCTCAGAAGCTCAAAAGGGGAAACCCCAGTAGAAGAATGGGCTGTGGTACGATAAAACCACAACATGGAACGCACAGCATTCTCAACTACACACTTGTTAGCAATGGCCCACTGGATGCAGTTGTTGAGAACACGGTTCATCCTCTCCACAAGGCCATTGGCCTGGGGGTGGTAAAGGGAACTTTTCTTGTGTGTCACACCACCTTGTTTGAGAAAAGATTCAAACTCACAACTGACAAATTGGACACCATTGTCGGTCATGACAACAGAAGGAAACCCCTCTCTCAAAAAGATATCTTTCAAAAAGGAAATTACACTTGCAGAGGAGGCTTCACTGACAAAACGAATTTCCGGCCATTTTGAGTAGTAATCAATGGCAACTATGGCAAAACGGGAACATGAAGGTAAAAGGTAAAAAGGACCGACCAAATCAATCCCAATCTTTTCCCACGCCCTTTCCGGAAATTGGACAGGCTCCATGGGAGGAGACCTAATCTTATGACTTTTATCTGAGGACTTGCAAATTACACAGTTGTCAATCAAGGAATCAACGCACACGTCCATCTGCGGCCACCAGAACACATCTCTCAACCTGCGTTTGGTGAAGGTCTTCCCTAAATGCCCTTCATGTGCACCATCGACCAGACGCTTCCGCAGGCTTTCAGGAGGGATGAGCCTCCCACACCGCATGAGAATGCCATCCTCAACAGTGAGCTCGTCAGCAACTTTGACAAAAGTTTGAAAGACCCCAGTAACATTCTTCTCCTTGGGCCAACCAGACTTCAGATAGTCAACAACTCGTAGAAGAATAGCATCTTTCAACAACTCTCTTTTCCACTCACTCTCACTAATTGCACACATGCCCTCAAGATCCAGACCCGCGACAAAACAGTCCTCTTGGTCTTCATCCTTTTCAACTTCTGATTCATTATCAGCTAATGGAAAACGAGAAAAATAGTCGGCTCTGACATTCCTTGAGCCTGGCAGATAAACAACCTTAAAGTCATACTGAAGAAGTTTGGTGGACAGCCTCGCGATTCTAGGGGTGTGTTCCTTGATTTTTTCCCCGGACAAAATAGAAACCAGTGGGCTGTGATCAGTACAAATAGTGAAATGACTACCCCAGAGATAGGGATTGAACTTCCTGACCGCCCACCAACAGGCCAAAAGCTCCTTCTCAATAACAGAGAAGTTAACTTCTGCTCCACGCAGTACTCTGGAGGCATATGCGATGGTGTTGTCAACTTGTCCGTTCCTCTGAGTGAGGACAGCCCCAAGACCAAATCCACTAGCATCAACAGTCACCACACACTCCTTGTTGGGATCGAAAGGTTTGAGAATGCTCTCCCCAACAAGCTGAGATTTAATCCATTTGAAAATCTCTTGGCAATTTTCATCCCAAACGAAAGGCACACTTTTCTTTAACATGTTAGTCAAAGGCTGAACTTTTGACGCATAGTCTTTGATGAATCTAGAGTAAAATTCGCTGAGACCAATAAAAGATTTTAGTCCAGACTTATCAGCAGGTGGAGGAGCATCAACAATGGCTTTCACTAGACCAGGACGTGGTTCGACACCTGCATGAGAAACAACATGGCCTAGAAATTCCATTTTTTCTTTTGAGAAGACACATTTCTCTTTCTTTAAAACAATACCCTTGTCTTGCATGATTTCCAGGACCTGATTTAGGGAGTAGTCATGATTCGCCTTGTTCTCGCCAAAAATCAAAACGTCGTCCTGGAATACAATCACTCCAGGGGTGTCTCTAAACATCTGACTCATCAACCTTTGGAAAACTGCGGCCGCTGACGCAAGGCCAAACGGCATCCTGCAGTACTGAAAACTCCCAAAAGGGGAGACAAAAGCAGTTAGATGTCTAGAAGATTGACTCAACACCACCTGGTGATAAGCGGAGGCCAAGTCCAGCTTAGTATACCATCTTGCCCCCCTGGTAAGGGACAATAAATCAGTAATCTTGGGCAAGGGGTGTGAGTCGATCCAGATGTTCTTATTGAGGCTGCGTAAGTCTACACAGACGCGCAAATCCCCATTCCTTTTTCTGGCGACAACAAGGGGAGACAACCACAGGGATGACTCAATTGGCTCTATGACTCCTTTTCTGCAAAGACCCATTAACTCTTTTTCTAGATCATCCCTCACGCTGAAAGGAACACTCCTCACCTTGTGTTTCACTGGGATGGCACCATCCTTAACTCTGATTTCATGGTTAAAACCCTTGATGATGCCAAGGCCACTCCCAAAAACTCTTGGAAATTTGGAGATCAAACCCTCTACATTGTCGCCTGGAATGATAACAGCTAAACTTCCTACATTATCACAGGATTCATCAATACTGATTTGTTCTTTGGAACCTGGTCTAAGGATCATCTTGAACAAACCCTGGTGGAACCAACCCAAAATGTTAAGGCCCTTCAAGGAAACGTACACTTTACCAAAGATCCTCCTTCCCCTGAACTGAATAATTTCTTCAAAGAACCCAAGAAGAGCTATTCTACGTCCTTCATAAGAAACAGGAGTTCTATCAGGAGGTAGGAGGTTCCTTTCAGGCCAGGTCACATCAAACAACTTTTGCGTGATCATAGTTACTCTGGCTCCAGAGTCCACTAGTAGGGTAACTATCTTGTCACCCACACCAAAATCTTCGAGAGGATCAACACAGTCAGACGGATCACCTATGATGACCCCATCATCTCGTACCACTACAACCATGTCTCTGAGGTCGTCTTGAATGCCATTCATGGAGTCAGAGTCATCTTCAGCATCACCACAGGACTCCGAGACATTCCCAATAGTGTTGACAGTACTTATACCCTGAGACTTGTTGTTAAAAGTAGAATTTCCCTGTTAGATTTTAAGCCAGGACATTTAGTATCGTTAGCATAATGCCCACTATAACCACACCTGTAACAAATAGGAATCCTATCATTTTTAGTACTTTGTGATACTATGTTAACTGTTAATCTTCTTCTTTATTATCGTCCTTCAAAGCAACCTTAGCACACCGTTTAGACATCTCTGCCTTCCTTACAATTGCAAAAATTTCATTCAAGGGAGCATCACCACAAGTCCATAATTTTTCTTGGATGGATGAATTGTTTGAGTGCATTATCAGTTGACCCCTAATTAAACTATCATGGAGTATCCCAAAATCACAATTAATGGCTAGTTTTTTTAAGGCCGAAACATAGTCTTCCACAGACTCAGACTTCCCATGTTTCCTTTTATAAAAATCATATTTGTGATGCCAATGAAATAACGACCAGTAGACGGTAGCAAATAGCCAAAATATCTGTTAGAATTCCTCCTTTAGCTCCGATTCTCCGGTGTAGATCATAAATCTTGTTCCATCTTCCAGCTCTATACGTTCTTCCCTCGATCAGTTTTTTGTATTTTCTTTGTTTCTTAAAACAAGAATTGCACCACTATTCGAAGTATGCGGTCGAGTGTTGCCGAGGTGCTCAAGGTGTGAATAGAGTTAAAAATAGAATAAAGTTGAAACAAGTTCCTTTTCAAGTTGGATTTGCGCAGATATCAGTGCGGTGATATACGTTAATAACAATAATCAGCACCACACAACCTGAAGTTAGGCGATAGTACTATGTCGGTAATATTAATCGATATTGTAAATCCTTACATTAAATAATAAACAGCTTCGTTTGTAAGTCTGTGCACTCCCACGCACAATTTAACGTTCCTTCTTTCTTGGGGAAATCCAACTAATCTCAGCTTGTGAGTCTTTTTCTTTTAAATAAACCAGAGCATAATGTAAATGTTCCTACTTATATGAGAAGGAAATTGATGCAGAGGTAATTTCAAGTTCAAAAAGAGGTTTTAAAAAGTAACTTCGCTTGTCTGTAACGTTTTAAGCACTCCTAAGCATCATTTAAACGTTCCTACTCACACGAGGAAATCCATGCAAGGAGTTTTGACATCACGAACAAGTTTAAAATTGAGGAGAAGGTTTCTTTAATTCTTTGACCAGAGAAGATGAATGAAGGAAATTGAGTCCATGTAAAATAATCCCAAATGAGGAAAAAATTATTTAAAATTTCCATCTTACGCGGGTTCTTAATTCTTCTGCTTGTTATCTTCTGACCCTATCCTCAGTCGCCAAAATGTAATGAAGTATCATCATTGGGATCAGCGCGAGACTGTTCATTGAGGAAGCTCGAGCGCGAGTGTACCACGTCATTCATTTCAGCGCGAGGCTCATCTCAAGCGCGAGCGCGTCACGTCATCAATTTCAACCCAGTCGCACGCGTTTCCCTGACGCGTCTCCATAGCGACTGTCAACAATTGCCTGAACTCTTCTCTTCAAAGACGCGTCTCCCCAGCAACGCGTCCTGACGTGCGCTTCTCTCTTCAAAGACGCGGCTCCTTAGCAACGCGTCTCCAAGCCTGCCTGACGATTATCCCAAAATAGTCCCCTTATTTTTCTAGTCTTATCCCCCTCTATACGTAAAGTTATTTCATATATTTTGTGAGGTTTGCTAACTCTGGTGTCTGCAGTTTCCACTTGAAGATATTCATTCGTGTCCACTGTCTCCAGATGATTCATAAGGACTTTGCGAGCTATGCTCACTTCTGCTGCGCTGTCTAGCATTGTCTGAGCCCATTCTCCGTTTTTCAGTTGTGTCCTCAGAATTCTCGGCATTGTTAACTATTTTAATGCTGGCTACCTTCTTTTTTGGAAATTGTAATTTCTTTTTTAGATGAGCAGGTTCCTTGTCTTTGGACTTGGCGTGCTCTTCTCTTTGTTCTGATCGTCCTCTTCTTTCCGATTTCTGCGAGGAAGTCTGAAATGATTGAGAGGGACGTGTATCAATGTCTTGATATCTATCAGGCTTCTTTATATTATACCTATTTCTAAGGTTATATCTTTTCCCAGAGGGGTCACTCTGGGGTGACCTGGGTCTTTGGTTCGGAGATTTTTCTCTTCGCCTAGGAGACCTTCCTCTGGACTGGAATTTCTTTTCTTTAAGATTGGATTGTTTGTTTCCATCCCAGCTCTTTTTTTGTGATGTTGAATTATTATTAAAAAATATTTTTTTAGGACTTTCAATCAGTTGTGGTTTTACTGGTATTCCACCTAAACTATCTCTGCTAGTTCCTCATAGGATTTTTCTATGATTCTGGCAATCTCAGCTGGTTGGTCTGCTATATCTGTCTTACTCTCCTTTAACCTCTGGTGGATCGCCACGTTTGCTGCTTCTCCCTTTATGTTGGCTAATAATATAGGCGAGACCTGCTTGAAGTCTTTTAGTAATTTCATACCAAGAGTTAAAGCGGGTTCTGGACCGTATTCGTCTTGAATTTGTTTTAGCACATCTGGTATTACCGAAATGGATGGAACACAGTGCGTTTTTGTGTAGATGGAAGCAAAGACTGTACCCCAAGTGTCACAGTCCTCCACGTGTGGTGCGATTCCCATTGGAAGACAGATGGTCAGAATCCTGTGTTTTTCTAACGGGGTAGTGTCTGGAAACACAGCCTCTATTTGGGTGATTTTTTGTGCTAACCAGAATGGTATTTGTTCCTGTTTAGCTGGTACTTTACCTAGGCAGGATTGTATGTTCTGTGGTGTAATTTTATTTGTGTTCTCCTGGTGAGGGGTCAGCTGTGGAATATTAATTGCTGGCTGAATTGTTGAAGTCCGCATCACATATTGGACTAATTGTCTATGTATTTTTATTAATTGTTTTAGTTGTACTAAAAGATCTGCTGCAGGCATTCTTTCGAACTCTGGATGCGGTGTGTATCCGGCTAGGACCGGCCACGTTGCTCCTGGTCTACCTAAAGGACCGAGCCTGGTGATGTGATTATTGTGTTTTAGGGCGCCATTAAATAAGAGCAGGTGCTCTTGAAATTTAAGTGGTTCTTCCACCTCCTCGAAAGGAGTGTACTCATTAGGAGGTTCCTCTGTTTTGTAATAGTGGAAGTACTTTGTTACAGCATTTGCTGCTGGAAAATGTATCCATGAATAGTATACCTCTGTCTGCCGATATTCGTGTGCCTCAATTACGAATATGACTGTGCCACCTCTAGGTGTCAGTCCATTTTCTATAAGTTTTAAAGTTATAGATTTCCTTTTGATGACCGGGATGAGTATTATATCCTGGTCAGCTTCTTGTATAGCAGTATCAGCTGCTACTATTTCAGCTGCTAATCTAACTGCCTCTCTTTCATCATCACTGTCTACCATTTTACCGACAGGAAGCTTATTTCTTTTGTTTGCAGATCAGGTTTCTTATGGAAACAAAGATTAGATGCACAATAATTTGGAACGGTGTATCCTTCAACGTTGACTAAACCAAGTACCATACATAGGAGTTTCCTCCTGCGAGGTTTGGCGGATATTACCTTTTACCCACTCCAGACGTCTTTGGAGTATTATGGGGAAAAGGGGTCTGAGTGAGAAAGCACGACTGAGTTACTCTAAATGTCTTACGTTAGTTTTATCGCCCTTCCAAACGCGTTGGGCGCCATGTAGTGTAGTTCCTATTATCCCAATAGGCTCTGCACATTGGAATAATACCTTCAATAGTATAGGCCTAGACCAGACGTTAACTAGGTCTACTACTGTCGATATTAGACTTAAAGTTTTGGGTTTGCCAGCTAGCTCAGAGTTCACTAGAAACTTTCTCGAATAGGCAAGGAGGAGTTGAACCTCCCTGGATAGACAAGAAGGGATTTAGTTTCTGACAACCATAGAACATGACAACTTTGCTCTTCCCTAATCAAGAGTGTATCTCGAGAGTCGTGTGAACAAAAGGCAATTTATTTTACTCAGTCAGTACGTGCATTCTTAGTCTCATCAGATTGTAGAGAAAAGGAAGAGACAGGCGTGTTCAATAAAAGATGGTATTTATTGATCAGTCTCTTTTCTCATACAAGAGAAATGGATCGATATTATTGCAATACTTATGGTTAAGTAAAGTGCATACATTAAAAGCAGAAGTATAAAATAATACTGTAAAAACATTGATATGGTTTCTAAGCCATATGAAGGTTTAAAATGAATAAAATGAATACATACACATATACATTTGACTAATCGTACTCAACTGGTGTTTCTAACTACGCCTACCCCGTGTACCTGACCTAAGCCTAATACGTGGGCGGGAATAGAAAGTTACAGTTTAAGTTAAGTTTGTTTTTGCCAAGTGACTGACTAAAGAATTCTCTGCGAGGGGTTATTCAGTTCTGTACCTGGAATCTTAGGATGAATGAGGGATGGTATCTCTCGTCTCTGGTCTCGATATTCCAGGCTGCCTGCGAGGGCTACCCGGAAGCGCCGGAGCTGGATTTCTCGGCAGGAGAAATAGGCAGCTGTTCGTTCTCAGCGCGTCAAGAAGGCGGGGCTGCGCCAGCGGGGTCTGCTCTGCTCTGGGCTTCGGCAAGTCTGGCTGCTCCGTTCTCGTCACCACCGCGTGTGTTTGCATAGGGCAATATCGGTAATATTTATACCTTTAAGGTGCCGAGATTGACGTAAGGATGGACATAGATACGTCAATAAGGATGTCATACGACCAGGTCGTTAGCACATTCTTTTGCTGAAGTTCTCGGTGAAATCAAAACAATGGCCGCAGGGTTTTTCCCAGGTCTGTCATAGGTTTGATTTGTTTTGAGAACTCCGTATGCCTTATCAGGGGCTGGAGGAATATCGCTTGTCTAATTAGATGGCAAGCGTTATGACCTAATCAGATAACACGTTCCTGTGCCGTAGTGTGGCTTTATCAGATAACGGTTCCTGCATCATGGGGGTTTTCTGCCTCATGGGATGGCTGCTAGTTAACTTGTTAGTTTGTTAACCAGAATAGGGCCAGGACTAGGGGGATCGATACAGAACCTATAGGAATACATCACAATGTATTGGGTCTATTCAGAAGAGAGCGATTACCTCATGAATGCGTATTGATAATGATGGGATCCGTAGTATGTATTCTAATTACCAAGTCAGCAGATCAACGCATAGAGCAAAATAGTCAAATCTGCGATATGTGTATTTAAGTGGAAATGAAAGAGTACGAACAAGTCTCTATTGATGTAATAAATATTGCCCATAGTTGTTGCGATTCTATGTATCTGATGTATCCTAAAAGAGCGTTTGTCTCATAAAAGTGACAAAAATAGGCTAGAGAAACTTGAGACATGCAGTATGCGATGTAGTACAAACAGCGCATATTTAAGTCTCGTATAATCGTGACGCCAACACTCCCTTTACAAAAGAGAGTGTGT
Source organism: Lissotriton helveticus (assembly GCF_964261635.1). Taxonomy (NCBI): domain Eukaryota; kingdom Metazoa; phylum Chordata; class Amphibia; order Caudata; family Salamandridae; genus Lissotriton; species Lissotriton helveticus. The sequence goes on from NC_136069.1 coordinate 1,138,745,332, forward strand.
CACGCCCAGTGTATTTGGAAAGTTTGGGAAAACAAATACGGTTATATTTCTACGCATAGAAGGCATATAGTAGTGCGCCTGTACTTATGACACTCTCATGTTTCTGATGTATTGATCATGAAAATGCGTAAAGGCCTGATTAACTTAGGACCCTTAGGACAAGTAGTCAAGTCATGGTGTATTATACATTATACAACAGGAGTCTAAACCTAGAGCCCTGACGACATCGAACCCTCAGATGTGATTCATTAGACCGATGTTTACAGTTCAATAGGCTCCTATTTAGGTAATCTTAATTGTACTCTATAGTGTATATACTGATACAAGACCCACTTCAGTTAAATCATGGTATGTTGTCCAACATTCATAATGACATCCATGGGATGTCCTCGTTCAAGCCTTCCTTATCAGTGTTCAATCTATATACCCACTTCTGTTCTTTCGAGAACAGGTATTTGCTGATGTCAATTATATGGTCAGGGATAAAAGGTTGTTCCACCACAGTCCACGTAAATTCTGTCAGTCCATGACCTGCAGCAAGAAAAGGACTAGTGAGGCGTGTGGCATGTTTCTTACACCGTATAGTGCTCTTATGCTCTGAGATTTGGAGTTTGAGCTTCCTAGTCGTCATACCTATATACTTGAGTTGGCACGGGCAGGTTATAAAATTAAATTTTCACTATTGCAGTTAATGAATTTTCTTTGCTGCCAAGGACGACTATGTTTTTACCAAGAAGGGGTAACCCTGTGTCCCTCAGAACCTGGGTATGTATGGTTAAAGACAAAAATGGTTCTGTCGGGTGAATAAATTGCTTTTGCGTGAAGGCTAGGTTAGCTCATAACAAAATATAACCAATAAAAATGAGAGGACCTCTCTGACAACAAATATAGTTCAAAACTTTTATATGAAAAAGCAAAGTCACATTAAAACACCGGAATTACTTCATTCCATTTCAGTTTCAATTATAAGTGAAAGGTGACTATTAGTGAGCAAAGTGAATAGTGCAACAAATTTAGTGACACATATTTACAAATATATACAAAGTTTATACAAGGAAGAGTGGGCGGGGGGAAAGATTTTTGGCGGTCAGAGTTCTAAGTTAGTACTCCAAGGAGACAGATGGTGACTGTGCCCGTTCCCGGAGGGTTCTTGACCAGTATTGTGCGTCGACGTTTCGATCCTGATGTGCCCCGATTGGTGGTCACGCGGATCTTTATCAAGACAGGGGGGGGAGGGGGGTCTGGAAAGAGAGGTAAGTTTTGTGTCAGAGAGGTAAGGAACAATTATTTGTACTGAAGCAGTCTGGTGAGTGCATTATACTCACACGAGGGGGGGGGGCGGGGTTGTGTTGATTTTCGGATACACAGGAGGCAAATGTCACACACTGTGAGAAGGCCAATAGGTCAATCTAGGGAAAGAATAACTGGAGTCAGTCCATTTTCAATAACTGCCAAGTCAGGCGCTATGTAGAAACATGCAATGATTACATGCAGGGAGTGCTCACACCAGGAATCAAGCGATGTCCTGACCCTTAAAGTGTTGTTTATATCAATATAAGGGGCGGCACTAGAATTACCATTAAACATAACCAGCACTCAGGGCACGCTGTGGGTGTAGCAACGTATACAGCCACCCGGCATGCAAGGTGAATAATTTACTAGCGCTCAGGGTTTAGGTCACAGGTCCTGACGCGCATAAGACACCAGTGACACTGGGGCAGGATTAGTGATTTCACCAGGGCCACAAACGAGTACACCTCAAGCTTGTGTTCCATTGCGAACACTCCTCGTGCGATTATGGTAGCTTACCTAACGTGGAGGAACACTTTCCAAAGGAGCAGGGTACCGGCTTTCATTGCTCGCGGTCGCTCAATCAAGCGAGATACTGGGCGCGAGGACGTTAAGCACGTCGGTCGCCTAGCAACGCCGTGACGTCAGCATGGCGCGTCATGGGGCCGGCGATGTGCTAAGCCATGATTGGGTAAGGGTGGCGGGCCCCTGGGTGACTAGGCAACGCGAATGCTGTAAACTATCGCGTTAAGATATGTGTCAAGAGACGGTTTGCGATCAGGAAATGATCGTATGGTTTGAGGAAAAGATCTTAATAATTCCATGATTCAGCGTGTAATTAAGCAAACATTCAGTAATAATTCAATGCATCACTGTGTGATAGAAACCACATTATAAACACATTGCAAGTGAACATAGTACGCACAATGTTGCATTTGATTGAAACTGGAGATGAAAAACACAAGAATTACACAAGAAATAGGACCACATGCAGGTTTGTTTTAGCATATCATAAAAGAGCAAAAAGTTCAAGGTTGGTGAATAGGCTCATACTCATAATAGTCCCATTTGTTTTGAAATCTCCTCATGTTCGTTTAATCCCTGGCTTACAGAATTCAGAATATGGATCCATTTACACTCCTTTCTATTGAGGGCTGAGGTAATGGAACCACCGCGTGGGTTCACATTGATTTTTTCAAGTATACGCCAGCGTATGCTGTCTGGGTCATGATTCTGGCTAACAAAGTGATCGACCATGGGGGCCCCCTGGACTTTACAGCGAATTCTACTCATATGCTGCAATATGCGAGTCTTAACCTTCTGTGTTGTTTGGCCCACATACGGCTTGTTACATGGACATAGAACGATGTAAATAACGTTTGAGGTATTGCAATTTGTCAAGGCGGGCAATGTGTATGTTTTGTTCTGGTGTGAAAAAGATGGTCCATCAATGCATAGCGGACATGCTTTGCATGTGCTGCATTTGAAGTGTCCTTTCACTGCAGGCAAGCCCAGTTGATCCCTCAAGGTTACCGGTTTTGGGGGTGCCAGAAATGCTTTTACCACGTTGTCCTTTATGTTCCGGCCTCTTTTGAAGGCAAACAATGGGTCTTCATTGGTATTGATCTCTGATGCAACCAGATTCCAGTATTTCTTTATTGTTTTTTTCATGATGTTACTCCTGGAATGGAATGTAGTGACACAGACTAGATTGGGGGAGACGACTTTCTTCTCTTTTGGGGCAAGCAACTCTTCTCTCGGATAGTACCATGCTCTTTTTTTGGCACGTTTGAGTAGTCCCAATGGGTAGCCTCTTTCGCGTAGGCGGTTGGTAAGTGTCTCACACTCTTTGAAGAAGTCTGTTCTTTTTGTACAGTTACGTCTCATACGTAAGTATTGCCCAAAGGGCAGGTTGTCACGTAGATTACGTGGGTGGTTAGAGTCATACTTCAACAGGGTGTTTCTCTCTGTAGGCTTTCTGTATAGGTCACAAATGATCAATCCATCCTCGACCTTAAACAGGAGATCCAGAAAGGCAATGTTCTTTTTATTGTAGTTCATCGTGAACTGGATATCGTTGCATCTGGTGTTCAGCCAGGTGAAGAAGTCTTTTAAATCAGCTTCAGTGCAAGTCCATATCATGATCACGTCATCAATATATCTTTTCCATATTGATATTGAGTTGACGTATGGATTCCTTGCTGTGTACAGATGTTGCTCCTCATATTGGTCCATAAATAGATTCGCTAGGCTGGGTGCATAGGTCGCGCCCATAGCCACTCCCTTGCATTGAATATAGAATTGCTGTTGGAAAACAAAATAATTGCGTTTCATCGCAATTTCCAAGAGATTGGTAAGGAAATCCGTTGGTATCCAATGCGGCGACGGCCGTTTATGCAGGGCATCACGTATGGTATTGATTGCCTCATTCTGGGGTATGGATGTATATAATGAGGCAACATCCAATGTCACCATGAGTTGGGTGGCTTCATCATAGGGTTGGCCTTCCAGCAATTGGATGATATGCATTGAGTCTCTTACATAAGACTTGGTTTCCGCTACCAATGGTTGGAGAAAATGATCTATAAATTGATTCACAGGTTCCAAAACGGATCCACAGCCGGAGATGATCGGTCTCCCTGGTGGATTATCCATCCTTTTGTGTACCTTTGGCAAGGTGTAGATGGTAGGAATGCGGGGTTCCTTTTTCATTAGGAAGTCTCTTTCAGGCTGGCTCAAGAAGCCTTTTCTGACACCATCGTCCACCAAGGTCTCAATCAAAATTCTGATACTTGATGTTGGATCTCTCTTGGTTGGTTGGTAGCTTTCTTTTACGTCGAGTTGACGTTTGATTTCGGCCACATAATCATTGGTGTTTTGTAGTACCACCGCTCCTCCCTTGTCCGCAGCCTTGATGATGATAGAGGTATTGCTGCTGAGGCCTTTCAATGCAAGGTTTTCATCCTTCGTGATATTGTATTTAATGTAATGCCTTTCCTCGAAACTCATCATCACTCTTGCATGACTATTTGTTCAAAGGCCAGTATTCGTTGGCTCATACAGTGGGCGCCAGGCGTGAAGGTAGACTGTGGTTTGAATGGAGTGGCTGCTGTTTTTGGAGTATAGTCATTCTTGGCAAAGTAGTATTTGAGCCTAATCTTTCGAAAGAATTTTTGTAGTTCCAATTTAGTTGTAAATGCATCTGGTCTGCTGGTAGGAACAAATGATAGTCCCTTACTCAGAACACTTCTTTCAGCCTCAGAGATACAGTGGTTGGACAAGTTAATGATGGGATCTGTAGGGGGAGCATTGGGTTGGACAGAGTCTTGCACCACAACGTGCTGTTCAACAACCGTTAGTGTTGGTTCTCCTCTAATTGTTGTTATAATTTCCTCTGAAGTATTCACAGCATCTATTTCCCCAGCCGGTGTTTCTACCATCAATATGTTGGTAGTATATTCTTCTCTGGTTTGAGTCATCATATGAAGGTTCATTTCTTGGTCGAGAAATCTTTCCCCAGTCGGCGTATGTCCCATCAGTGTATTGGTGGTAGTTTCTTCTCTGATTTGAGTTACCACCTGTAGGTTTGTCTCCTGGTGGAAATTTCGCCATGTACTTCCGGTTGGTAGAACCGTACTCTCGTGTTCCCTCTCGCCGCTCCTCTTGGTTTGTTCCATGGTCTTCTCGGTGTCCAACCTTGATGGGCAGTGCCGCCTCGGTTGGATTGGCGGTAGCCTTGGTCTAAAAAATGCTCTGGGGCCTGAGGTGGTTGCCTACTCGTGGAAGCTCCCTCTTGTTCGGATTCCGAGCCACTCCCTGCTGACGAGTTAGAGAAAGTTGCAAACCTTCTGGGTCCTTGTCTGTTTCTATTTGTGAAGAAACCTTGGTCGTCTTGCTGGTAGTATTCGTCGGCTAGGTAGGGATAGGTGATTTTTTTGTCGTAATTACGGATATCCTTTGTGAGTTTATCCAATTTTCTGTTTAATGTCACAGTGTTAAACTCAGCCAGAGTTTTTTCAGCTTTTTCCAATGCCTCTTTGGCGTTTGTGAGCGCCCCGTCTTCAAGTATCTCTTTCTTTAGATCCGCAATTTCTTGTGTTAGTTTTTTCACGTAGTCGATGGCTGTCTCCACCCCTAGCACCATCCAGTGCCTGGAGCAGTTATTGGCCACAAAGCTGAATCCTTCCCTGAATTTTGGCACGTCGATGAAGATGCCAGGCTCGTTTCTGACTTGTAAGCCCTTGGGAATTATATTGGATGCCAGATACTTGGTGAGGACGTGCCCATGCAGGCGAGAACGGATCAATTTCTTTTCTAATCTTTCTATTTTCAACAATTTTTCATTTTGTGTTACATCAGTGGTTGATCTATCTGAACCTAGGAGGAAGCTAGAGGAACTTTGCTCTTGTATTAACTTCGCTATGTATTCCTCACTGTATGCAAGAGTTTCTTTGTCAGACATTATACAATCTTAGGTATTTGTACATTGAGAAATTTTTACACGAAACAATTGAGTAAACAACAAATGAACAACAAATGACCCTCGCAAGTCAGCACTTGCAAAAGAATGTTTTTACCAAGAAGGGGTAACCCTGTATCCCTCAGAACCTGGGTATGTATGGTTAAAGACAAAAATGGTTCTGTCGGGTGAATAAATTGCTTTTGCGTGAAGGCTAGGTTAGCTCATAACAAAATATAACCAATAAAAATGAGAGGACCTCTCTGACAACAAATATAGTTCAAAACTTTTATATGAAAAAGCAAAGTCACATTAAAACACCGGAATTACTTCATTCCATTTCAGTTTCAATTATAAGTGAAAGGTGACTATTAGTGAGCAAAGTGAATAGTGCAACAAATTTAGTGACACATATTTACAAATATATACAAAGTTTATACAAGGAAGAGTGGGCGGGGGGAAAGATTTTTGGCGGTCAGAGTTCTAAGTTAGTACTCCAAGGAGACAGATGGTGACTGTGCCCGTTCCCGGAGGGTTCTTGACCAGTATTGTGCGTCGACGTTTCGATCCTGATGTGCCCCGATTGGTGGTCACGCGGATCTTTATCAAGACAGGGGGGGCAGGGGGGTCTGGAAAGAGAGGTAAGTTTTGTGTCAGAGAGGTAAGGAACAATTATTTGTACTGAAGCAGTCAAGGACGACTAGTCCCGATATCAATGCTCACTGATCTACAGGTTTGAGGACAAGCAGCACACGTGCCGCACGGATGACGACCCTCAACTGCTGGTAGACCCCAAAGTGTACCGACAGCTCGTAGGCCCTTGCTTTTTGGTCTAGTATGCACCAGTTTATCTTTTAAATTAGGACCACGTTTGAAGGTAAAAAGAGGAGGTGGTAGAGTGTCTGACCCAGTGTTCAAAATAGAGCAATGTTTTTTCACAATCTTTTGTATCTGATTGGACAGTGTGCTGTAAGTTTTAACAAAGTTCAGTCGTGAAGTTTTCTCTTTAGGAGCGGCAGGTTCCAGAAGAGCCTCTCGATTGTTGTTTGAAGCACGTTTTAATGATTATCGTACTAGATTTTTGGGTACTTCCTCAATCTCAGGTTTTTCTCCAAATTGTGAGCATGTTCTTGAAAGGTTTCCTTTGTGGAGCAGTTCCTTTGAATCCGTAGAAACTGTCCATACGGTAAGTTGTTTTTGCGTGCCCTGGGGTGACAGCTGTCGAAGCACAGCAAAGAATTGCGTGCCATGGGTTTTTTGTATAATTGCGACATCAGTCCAGTAGGTGTAGCTGATATTAAAAGATCCAAGAAGGCCAGCTGGTATTGGCCAAACTCCACTGTGAAGCACAAGCAGTTATTCCTCATGTTCAACCACTCAAGGAAAAGTAGAAGATCTTCTGTCGTTCCATGCCAAATGACGAAAATATTGTCAATATAACGTTTCCATACCCGCAAAGCATTGGGGTGTGGATTGGTAGGAATTAGAATATGTTCTTGTTCGAAGTGGTGAACATAAAGGTTTGCTGAACTCGGATCAATAACGCTTCCCATGCTGGTCCCTGATGTCTGTAAATAAATGGTCTCCTCAAAGCGGAAAAAATTGTCCTTCATTGCCAGGCATGCGCAAGACATAATGAAGTGCGCCGGGGTGATAGAGTTAAGATCTCTCACATTTAACAAAGTAGCTATCGCCTCTAGGTTGTCATCCTGAGGAATCGAGGTGTACAATGATTCTACATCAAATGACACCAAGAGATCTGTTCTGGTGTCGAATTCGATGTCAGGTAGTATACGTAGAATATCTTTAGTGTCCTGAAGGAACGTGGGCATTTCCTTTACCATAGGGCGTAGAAAAAAGTCTACAAATATCGACAGAGGTTCTAGAATAGACCCGATCCCTGATATTATGGGACGTCCTGGAGGAGGTCGCTGCTTCCTATAAACCTTCGGAAGTATATAAAAGTATGGCATAGTCGGTTGTATGGTTCGTGGATAGTGCGAATACACAGGTACCAGATCTGAGGCGGCAATTAGACTTGGTATTAAGAATATATACTACAAATGCCATGATCCATGTGTGCACGCGTGAATTATCGTGCACAGGTGTTAAATGCGCACTCACGAGGTAATCGCGCTTTCTTCTTTTTTTGAAAAGACCAGATACATTGTATCGTTATTAGCTTTGGGCAATATCTTTTACGCCTTAGTCAACTTGTGGGTACTATTGAATCACCATTTCTGCTTAACGCTATTACGCATTTAAAACATACTACAATTCCCATGATCCCCCTTTGTTTCGAACACGTGACTTATGACGATCACGTGATTTACGCGCTCCTTGAATACACAATAAAAATGGCACACAGACGTGACCGGCTACCCCCCCAAGACGGCTCTGCTGCTTGCCAGGAGTACTGACGGAGAGGTAAGCCGGTCACGTCCTGTTTGTCGGTCGGGGGTACACTATTTGCTCATAATACCATCGAGAGCCATTTTGACGGTGCAAGTGCGAGTGTTTGGTTTGGCATCTCGGGGCTGAGTTTCCCAAGGGTACGGTGTGTTTTTTTAAACCAGTCTGGCCAGCTCGTTATCTCTATGCCGGTTTGATTGATTTTCTTTGAACCTAATTATGCTAGATTGTTTGCTCGGTTTTACAGCCCATTGTATGGTAAGATCTCCATCACTATCCTGAGTAGACTTGATATATAACCAACGTAGATGGCACTGACAGTGATTAAAGGACATCTGTATATGTGCTGCCTTTATTATCCACATGAATAGGACTGATTGTCATAGTCATGGCAGTTGGCTCACAGTGTGAAGTATTACCATTTTTTGGTTCTACTTAATAAACACATAGTCAATAGGGTCCGGTCAGGTTTGTGTAACACACTATAGATTGGGTGCAGAGCAGGAATATCGTCAGGGAAATATCGTCTGACATAAATATCGCTGCAGAAATATCGAATTGAAGAAATATCGATAACAAAAATATAGTTTGACCAGAATATCGACAGACAGGTAAGTAATATCGATAACAATAATATAGTTGTAATAAATATCGTTTACAAATATATAGTTTACAAAAATATCGATTTTTTAATAATGTCATGAATTTTAGTGTTTTTAATGAGAATTGTTTGTCATTTTAATATATGTTGTTGAATTTTAATAGTTATTAATGTATATTATGTTCAATTTTGTGTTATTAGTTCCGTAGCGGGTTGTGGGTTTATAGGGGAATAGGGTGGGAAGTAATTTAAATATATAAAATTAATTGATTAATTAATGTGTTAATTTAATAATTATTTGGTAATTAATTTCAATTAGTCAATTATTTATTAATTATGTTAATTAATTAATTATGTTAATTAAATATGTTAATTGTTTAATTAATTTTAGGTGTGTGTAGTGGAGTTTATATGTGTAAATGGTGTGAAGTAATTAAATAGTTATTGATTGATTATTAAATACTTTATAAATTAATTACCATTAATTAATTAGTAATTATTAATTGTAAATGTGTAATTAAATTTAGGTTTGTGTTGTGGTGTTTATAAGTGTATATGGTGTGAAATCTGTCAATTAAATAATCAATTAATTAAAAAAATAATATAATTATCATTAATTAATTAGTAAATATTACATGTAATTGTGTAATTATTTCTAGGTGTGTGGTGGATATTATAGTGTTTAATAATGTGTAGATATATAATTATTTATTATCTTTGTTAATAATGAAATATTTAAATGCATATAATATTTATGTTTATATTGGAAATTAAATGTAATAAAAAATTTGATAGTTTGTTTTTTTATTGTTTTGGGTTCCAGCGCTTTCCCTACTGTCGTACCCTGTGGAGTGGGAATAGTAATTTTTACCCCTACGCTATCCAACGCTTTCCCTACTGTTGCACTCTCTGGAGTGGGAATAGTGCTTTTTACCCCTACGCTATCCAACGCTTTCCCTACTGTTGCACTCACTTGATTGGGAATAGTAATTTTTACCCCTACGCTATCCAATGCTTTCCCTACTGTTGCACCCTCTGGAGTGGGAATAGTAATTTTTACTCCTACGCTATCCAACGCGTTCCCTACTGTTGCACCCTCTGGAGTGGGAATATTAATTTTTACCCCAACGCTATCCAGCATTTTCCCTACTGTTACACTCACTGGAGTGGGAATAGTAATTTTTACCCCTACGCTATCCAATGCTTTCCCTACTGTTGCACCCTCTGGAGTGGGAATAGTAAGTTTTACTCCTACGCTATCCAACGCTTTCCCTACTGTTGCACCCTCTGGAGTGGGAATAGTAATTTTTACCCCTACGCTATCTAGCGCTTTCCCTACTGTTGCACCCTTTGGAGTGGGAATAGTAATTTTTACCTCTACGCTATCCAACGTTTTCCCTACTGTTGCACTCACTGGAGTTGGAATAGTAATTTTTACCCCTACGCTATCCAACACTTTCCCTACTGTTGCACCCTCTGGAGTGGGAATAGTAATTTTTACCCCTACGCTATCCAACGCTTTCCCTACTGTTGCACCCTTTGGAGTGGGAATAGTAATTTTTACCCTTACGCTATCCAATGCTTTCCATACTGTTGCACCCTCTGGAGTGGGAATAGTAATTTTTACTCCTACGCTATCCCACGCTTTCCCTACTGTTGCACCCTCTGGAGTGGGAATAGTAATTTTTACCCCTACGCTATCCAACATTTTCCCTACTGTTGCACCCTCTGGAGTGGGAATAGTAATTTTTACCCCTACGCTATCCAACGCTTTCCCTACTGTTGCACCCTTTGGAGTGGAAATAGTAATTTTTACCCCTACGCTATCCAACGCTTTCCCTACTGTTGCACCCTCTGGAGTGGGAATAGTAATTTTTACCCCTACGCTATCCAACGCTTTCCCTACTGTTGCACCCTCTGGAGTGGGAATAGTAATATTTACCACTACGCTATCAAGCGCTTTCCCTACTGTTGCACCCTCTGGTGTGGGAATAGTAATTTTTACCCCTACACTATCCAGCGCTTTCCCTACTGTTGCACCCTTTGGAGTGGGAATAGTAATTTTTACCCCTTCGCTATCAAATGTTTTAACTACTAATGTTTTAATTTTGTTATTAAATGTATGTATTAATATTTTTTAATACTTTTATGTGTTAATTAAATATAGAAAATGTTATTTTATTCAAAATGTTTTATATATGTTTTTATTTTATTTTTATATAATTATTAAAGTTTATTATTTAAATAAAGAAAATAATAAAATGTATTTAAGAAAATATATGTATATGTACACATTTATTAAGTTTATAATGATTAAATTAAGTTTATTTGTTATAAATAGTTAAAATATAAATGTAATGTCATTTATTTTGTTAATAATATTAATAATATTTAATTATTTAATTTAAGTTATAATATTTTTTAAAGTCGATATTTTTTACATCTATATTTTTTACATCTATATTTTTGAGTCGATATTATTGTACTTACCTGTTTAAGTAGAGGGAGTCGATATTTTTGTAATCGATATTTTTACATCTATATTTTTGTAAACTATATTTTTGTAATCGATATTTAAACATGGAACCATAGATTGCTTAGGTAGGTTGGGGTACTTTTACATGATATATCGACCTCCTTCTATTTTTATCAGAGCGGTGCTCCATTTACTTGAGCCGCAGCCAGGTGAGGCGATGCCATACCCTCCTGCCAATTAGGTAAGCAGGGAGACAGAGATACTAACTTGATGGGGTCAGTTGATGTACTATTGACTCAGACTGATTTACCAGCATTTATTGCTTGATTTGGATGTTTCATGATTGTGACACCAATTTTTTCTTCTCCCTGTACGTGACTTGAAATCAATTTTTTCTTCTTCATATGATGCAGCAATCAGGAGGAGCTATCAGATGTACCTTGGACTACCAGGTGACATGGTTGTACTTTAGTCTTTTACTTTCTTCACTTCATTGTATTAGTTTATCACTCATTGCAGTAGCAAAAATTAGGTCCGGTCGAAGGCCAATTGATCTGCAGAAACATGTTGACCACTATTGTACTATAGCAGATATTTGTTCAAACTGCTACCTCTTTGCACTATTTTTAACCATTGGAAGATTGAGAGGCACTATTAAAAATGTCTTCCTCCCATCTCTCCAATTTTATAGACATCACTATCTTTGTTTTCTCACCACTTTATGCACTGCAAATCAGTTAATATATATCATTTTGATACCTAACATAACTTCCTTGCATCACTAGTGTTGCAGCATCCAAAGACTTACATTCAATACTGACAGCTACAACTGATATCTCCTTGGTGTGAGGAGTCCCAGATGATGACAAGGGCGGTATCAGACAGTAACTGATGGGTATCTTTTAGGCTAGAGGGATATCCTGTTTCTCTGTAATCACACACCGTTAGCATTATTCTATTTCTCTATTTTTCAGTCCCTGTTGGGCTCTTGCCACGTACAGGTTTAAGGTTCATTTAATGAGACCCATGGACACTTTTTGTTGTTATAGTATTGTGTTGGGGGTTGTGTCTGTGCCAGGTCTATAAAAATGCCCTAGGACCCCTTTTTCCAATTGTGTGTTTTTGATGTACCAAAAAACTCACCTCAGTACCCCGAACCCCTAACCGACTAGAATCGGTGTCTCATTAGCTCTCCCTCATATAGCGAAGCTACCAATGATTAGACAACCCAGAACATGCAACTGAGGTTACTCTCAGGAGTGGTGGGAATCAAGAACACTCTTTCCTTTGTTATTCTCATACCAGTCCACAACGTGAGTAAATAGAGACACGGAAAATTTTAAAATGTTCATTTTAACGACATGCTCTCAGATGCAGTTTTTTGCTAACATAAGCAGGCATATGATTAAAAATAAAACAATCAGCATTGTTACAATTCCATAAAACACAAAGGGAGAAATCATATTAGAATGAAAGTGGAAACAGGTCCTATAGTGCCTTGTGTACCACCCTACTCTGCTAGGAACTAGGTTTTATAATAATAATAATAGAAGGTCTCTTAGGCTTGAATGGGAAACCCCATACCTCCAAGATCAGCAGAAGTGAATCACATCAGGATCAGCAAAGCTCTCTCTCTCTGGAAAAGGATTTTCTCCCAAGTGCCCTAATCATGCATGCAGTGCAATATTAAAGTCGCTAGAATTTCAGTTAGCTGCAGCTGTGTGCATGTTGTGTCTAGAGCGTGGGCCGATCATCCCGAATAACAGCTTACATTGTTATGGTAACCTTGGAGGCTTCTGCATACACTGTACAGACTAAGGTCGCGATGTAAGTCTAGGGATGTTAAAAACAAGCCGTTCTCATCTGAAGAAATTCAAGCAGTCTAACTTAAAACAACAGTTACATGCAGTGTCATGTGCAAAAGCCACAAAAAGGCAAAATGGTGTTTAAACTTCTAATAGGCTTATGCTAACATAGCAATGTGTGCAAGCAGGGCCCAGCCTTCACTACAGTATGTCCTTTTCATTTTTTTTGTAATATGCCATATTTAGGGTTGACCATTTCTATGCAATAATCACTGACAATGGTACAATTACTTCTCTATATGATATACTTGAATTATTTCATTATGTTTGAACATAATTGTGAGTTTATTTTACTAAATAAGAAATGCTAACTTTAAATTCATTGAATTGCCTTTGTCCCTAAGCTGTATGATTTCATAGCCTGGTGTAATTACCTTTTGCAATGTTTCCTCAAATATTGCTTTATCTGTTCTGTTTATGCAACATTCTTCAATCAGTAGTTTATTTTGATTGGACTGATGGGAAATCGACCTTTTGACTAAATACATGAAGAGCAACAAAGTATATTTGTTCTTTGTCAACTAACCTGTGAGGACAGAATGGACAGTTGTTTCTCATGAGCAACATGGAAGAATATGCTGGAGTATCAAATGTGTTCCTGGTGAACAGAAGAATGGTCACATGACAGCCAGACCACTGTATGGTGACAACTGACATCACAAATAGACGATTTAGAATATAAAAAGTGACTTTACAAAACAGGAGACACGCGCTACCACCTACTACAACGGCTGATGCTGTGGCTGCTGCTGTTCTTAACAGATTGACTGGAATCCTTCATTGCCAACACCCTTTCTGATTACCTATCCATGCCTTTTTTTCTTTGCTAATGAACTTGCCTACTTGACTATATGGAGCCATCTGGTGAGAGAACATACCTGAACTTTCCTAATTTTTACTCCATTCCCCTTGCCCACATCCATGAACTTTTTATTACTGGACTCTAACTTGATCCTTTCGCCCTTCTTAAATAATTATTTTGAACCATGCTCCTGCCTTTGTTGGTGATAGGCATCATTAACCTTAAACATTTTCTTTACGGATCCTTTATATAGCAATGGAGTTCTTTTACTAAATGTGTGGATTTATACTATATGCTGTAAGACTCATGACTGAACTGCTTACAATGTTACTAATATGCATTGATTTTGCATCTTTAATACAATAAGCAAATTATCTAAATTTTTCTGAGTCATTTATTATGTCTTAATGTTTTTTCCATAGAAACTGTGCGTAGGAGATATAGATTTCTGAATACATGATAGGGAGAGTCATCGATTATTTTCAGAACATCAGATTCTGTTGCTCTTAATCTGTATAGCGACTGCACAGCTTTTAGTTTGTATAATACTGGTTAGATCAATTTTCTGTAGAAGGTTGGGTCTTCCACTTGCAATACTCTATTTTTATAGCATGGTTACGAGGGTGGTGAATTAAAACCTTATCTCTAATTTGTGAATTGGCTACCAATTGTTGGCCCTCTCTGGATGGCCAATAGTGGCACATCCTAGTTTCTCACGCCTCACTATGATGAAGAAAGGTCCATCTGAGGACCAATGTCTCTGTGGTAAAGTGTAAAATCCGAGTTCGGTGATTGAATAGTATAATCATTCAAGGGCCCAGAACCATTATTAAAAAAGAAAGCCTCCGCTGCAACACACACTAATGCTGGTTGAGAATGGGTACCTAGAGCAGTCTCACAGGAACAGCGTAAGAGTCACTGAGCCTGGCGAAATGTGTCCTCATGTACAGATCCTTACATTAGGCAGGGTCTGGTGAACTAAGCTGGCATTGCTCTATTCAGAGGAGTGGTGCAGGTGTCCCCCTTTATTCGTCTTCTCAGGTACCAGGGGAACTTGATAGAAAAGAACTACTATAATACAACACAAATGATTTCTAGAAATTGGTTTCCTACAGTCATGTGCAAGCTAAGATTATAGAAATTGAATCATTAACTCTCTGTTCTTTGTACAGTACAACATGAAATATAATGCAATGTACATATATATTTATAATATTTTATATTCCTCTTTTAGGAAAGTCAAAGACACTTTCCTGCACAGCCGTCACCGTCCACTCAAAGACAACTGATGCAACCTTGCTCCACTGGCTAATGACAAATGCAAGTGAAAATGTTTTCATTGAAATTGACGGAGTACAAGAAACCTCAACATCGAAGTGAGTTTGTTAGCTGAAGATTTCGTGTCATAATATGACACATAATCAAACCTAGCTATTGACAGAGGAAAGCGAGTATGCAATCAAATGAAAATTATGGATATGTAAAAAGCATCGTTTTTATTTAATATCAGAGCATTGTATGTGCATCTCTGATTTTGTTGTGACGTGGATCAACTCCTTTTCCTCTGTCATGCAGCAATTGGTTCAAATAGAGCGCTCCAGGCTCCCAGAGCTCTATTCCATCTCCAGTATTATTTATCTTCTGGACGGAATCTGAGAATTAAGCAACACAAGTAGTCCTTACTTTAATATCCATGTCTCAAAAATACTATACACGTGACTCCTAAGTAAATTCAAAAGAATGACAGTGTACAATTGGGTTGTATGATAGAAGCACGCATGGTTAAAATACACATGTCTCTACCAGGCAGCCCAAACCACAAATGTGTCTTAACCAAGCATTCCTTTACCATGCATGCCTTGTCGACACAATTTTGTGGTATAGGGATGAATGGTAAAGGGGTATGTGTGGCTAAGGTCACCACTACCCCTAATGCCCACCACCCTTGCACTGTTCCTAAAACCCTGCCCCTTTACTAACACTAGATCCGTGCTGACTCTACCCATTCCCCTCCCCCTGCCCTAAGGCCTAAAACCCTGCCCCTTTACTTACACTAACCCCCTACTCACCACACTGTCCCTTAAACTACCCCCACCCCTTCCACTGCCCTGACATCTACCCAACCCCCAGCCCTAAAAACTACCCTGACTACCCATTCCCCTCCCACTGCCTAAGGCCCAAAAACACAGCCCCATTACTTACACTACCCCCCACCCATGCTGTCTCTTAAAATACCCCAACCCCTTCCACTGCCCTGAAACCTACCCCGGCCCCCCAGCACTAAAAACTACCTGACTACCCATTCCCCTCCCACTGCCTTAAAGCATAAAACCTTGCCCCTTTACTCACACTACCTCCCATCCCTGCACTGTCCATTAAACTACCCCTTCCACTGCCCTGAAATCTACCCCGACCCCAGCCCTAAAAACTTCCCTGACTACCCATTCCCCTCCCACTGCCCTTAGGCCAAAAAACCCTGCCCCTTTACTTACACTACCCCCCACCCCGGGCTGTGTCTTAAATTACCCCAACCCCTTCCACTCCCCTTCAACTGCCCTAAAACCTACCCTGACCCACCAGCCCTAAAAACTACCCAACTACCCATTTCCCTCCCACTACCCTTAAGCCTAAAACCCAGCCCCTTTACATAGTCTACGCCGACCCCCTCACCCTTACGCTGGCCCTTAAACTGCCCAAACCCATTCAACTGCCCTGAAATCTATCCCAACTCCCAGCCCTAAAAACTACCCTGACTACTCATTCCCTTCCCACTGCCCTAAAGCCTAAAACCCTGCCCCTTTACTTACAGTACCTGACCCTCCCACCCATGCGCTTTCCCTTAAACCACCCCAACCCATTCCACTGCACTGAAACCTACCCCGACCCCCCAACCCCACTCACCTCACCAGGGCATCTTCCTGCTTCTGTCTTCACTATCTTCCATCTAGCCAGCAGCTAGACTGTGCACTGCCTTAACCAAACATATGGTTGTTTAGGCATTTGCGTGGTTAAGGCAAGTGTAGTTGCACTTGCGTAGTCGGAACACTTGTGGTTAAGACCGCGGTGTTCCGACTGTTCCCCATTCAATTGAGCTTGAGACCATGCCTTTCAGCTAAAAATACATGCATGTTTTCCAATTTTATGAAACTGAAGTCAACTATGATTGAGTCTATCCTCATAAATAGTGGCTTCCTCCACTCCCAAATCCAATGTTGACTGTCAGGTATGCACTCTGAAAGCATCTCCCTATACACCACAAACTGCAGCAAAACAAAGCAATTCAACAGACATCAATCTCACCTCTGAGGAACATTTATGAAAAATAAACATAGCCTGTTTCCAATTTCATCTTCTAAGCAGAACAAAAAGTTTCCTCAAAATTCCCAATGTTTACCATACTACACATGCCTTGGTATTGTTTAATGTGCAATGGTCCTGCTCACTGACCTTCTTAACACTACCCAAACCCTGCTGAAATTTATCCTGCAAGCCTGCTGCACACTTCCTCATAAGAAAGAGGAAATGTGATCACATCATGCCCATCATTTAACAATTCCAAAGGGTGCCCTTCACCTACAGTGTCAAATGTAAGGTCATGCACATGCAAGAAAAGAAAGAAAGCATTCTCTCCTGGTGGACAGTTCACAGCAGGACAAACACACCACACTCTCGATGCCGGTGGTTGCCCCACTGCTCCCCCACCCTACTAATGGGCATTTCACCTACTACATCTGAAGCATAGTTTAATTAAAGCGGCTAAATGTACATCTACATAATAAATGTGGCACAAAGTCTGCATAGCCTCTGCTTTCAACCTGTGACTCCAGATTGAGAAAACCCTCTGAAATTGGTCATTTGCGGTTAGCTGAGCACATTGTAAATCATGCTCTCACCATGGAAATCCTAATTTGGGCCCCAAATGAAATCCTTATGACATTTGTATAATTAAATAGCAGATCTTTACAACATAACATATTTAAATGATAGCATACATCCAAACAAAGAGGGTATACCTTACAGACAGAGATGCCATTTATAATTTCAATGTTAAAGTGATATGTAATGTTGTTGTATTCTATGATGTCATTTTCCTGGCTATTGATGCTGTTTGTAGGCAATGTGATGCTTCCACTACTGGAATCCCATAGGTGGATTCTAGGAGGCCTGTGGCAGACAATTGCTGATGATCAGGCAGGCTAGGGGTCATTGTAAGCAGCTAAATAAACACCTCTTAGTTTTAAACCTACTGTCCTGACATCATAAAAATGGTGATGAAGATGGGGTGCTGACCAAAAGGACAACATGGTAGTGAGGATTTTGTGGACTGCGAGCGAGATTCAGCGTTCATCTCAGATTGAGGAATGATACAACCTCTGGACAGAAAAGAGAAGGAATTAAGCCCTATGATGCAGCTAAAGCTAAACCTGCATCGATGCCGAAACTGAGGAGTGTGCCATGAATGTTCTGCACTCTTTGGGGGTGAACCTGTAGCCTGACGAGAGAGTTCTGCCCATAGGAGTGTCAATATGGTGCTGCATGCATTGGGTCATTGCTGATCTGTCGGAAGGCGTGGGACAATATACAGTATACAATAGGAGCTGCAAGCTAAACTGTGGAGGTTGCAAGGGTGCCTACTGAGCCCCAAAATTGATGACGAGCATTGGAGATGAGCCACTTACCTGCAAGAGGCATCAATTGAATGTGGAGGAATGCTTCCCATGGCTTTGTTCAATTGCCTGTCATTTTTTCATTGGAGGGTGAGTACAGAGCTACAGCACTAGCATTCGGCCAAACGAAAAGTAAACAAAGAGGCACCAGCTGGGGGCGTAGGCATCGCTGATGCACACAACGGTGTGTGCGCGTGAGTAGTGAATTGCTGTGGCTGGCAGCTTCACCCACAGGTGGAAGAAATGTTGCTGATGTGCACAGCAGCGTGCGCATTGAACTGTATTCTCACCGACGGAGGCATAGCTGATGTCTACACCAGTGTGTGCCAGTGCTTAATTTGAGCAGGTGCTTTCATGTGCTCAGCACCGGCACAGCTTTCACAGGGCCGGGGCTACGATTTCTTGTCCTGCAGGTGGAGGTCTCAATATTAATTGCCCAATTTAAAATAAAAAGAACCGCATACCTTGCATGGTGACGGGCTTGTATGTTTTCATAGAGAGGCATACATCTGTTCAGGCAGGCATGATTGTGTATCATCACTTTAGTGATGATGTCGTCACGCCTGTCATGAATCCAAGAAGTCATCACTAACGAATGGCTTGCATTCTATTCCCCGTCTGCTGCACCCTGCCACTGCCTGGGCCTAAGCCTCCTATTGGATAATTGTAGTGGGGGCCTACAGCCCTGCATTGATACTAACCTCACCATGCTTGATGTGGCTGTGGCCCACCGCAACTTTTGTGTGCTATGGAGTCACCTGCAGTTTTCGTGCGCTTCCTCCAACCATGCTAATTGCTGAGTGTGCTTGAGCCCAGTTGGTGCAACAGCCATACTCACGTCTCACAGGCAGTGCAGCATTAAGGTTGGGGACAGTGCTTTTACTGTAGCACGCAGGGTCACAGCAAGCTAAGCAGTAGATGACTATGCCGTTGTCTTAACTGGACCAAACTAATTACAGGCAGCACTAGCAGTGACATGACCTGCTGTGCTCAAGCAGCCTCCTGACCTGCAACAAACCCAGTCAGACCGCACTGATTAATAGGTTAAAAAAAAGCATTTTCATTTGGTGTACATTTTGTTTTTGCACTTATCGGTCTGTGTAGGTAAAGAAGTAAAACGCATGTCTTATGGGACAGACAGCACAGCATGGTTACAAGATAGAGACTGAGGCAGTGCGGGTGTTGAAAGTTGGGCACACTGGAGGTAGAAGTGGGCTGTAGCCTCCTTGGCAGCATTTTCAGCCCGGCACTTAATTTTTTACAAATTAAGTACTGGTGTGTGCGCATAAGTAGATATTTGCTGTAGCTGGCAGCGGAACCAACAGGAGAAAGCCTTGCGTATGTGCACAGCATTGTGTGCATTGAGGTATATTTGTTGCTGATGCGCACAGTAGCGTGCGTGTTGAAAGATGTTTCCGCTGATGCGCACAGCTTTGTGATTACATCAGATGATAATCACACAGATGTGCTTGGTAGGATGTGCTACATTAACACCATTCTTTGTGCATTACAACAAGGTACTGTTGACTGTTTTCCAATGGGGGTTGTTTAAGTATCTTTCTTACAAAATATTGGCTCTATATTTGAGCCAAATTCAGAACTTCAGGTGATGGGCGGTGACACTCAGCTCAACAGTAGTCTCTCACCTCAACACTGACATGTTTGTTGAGCTACTTAGGAATGTGTAGTGCATATCCGTGGGTGTAAGAAACACAAGATAAGTGAATAAGGGAAAACTAGTAATCGTCTATACAATTTATATTGCAAACAGCAAGTTTATTGTGTGTTAAGCTGTCAGTTACCAGAATAATCCTGTTGTAAGTGGGGTCAGGGGAAAGCATGTTTTCCCTATATTTGAAAATATGTGTTCAGTCAAGAGAATCCAGTCTATATCTGCACCTCCAGTCATCTAACAAGATCCAGGGGTTCCATGTATGGGATGGGAAGACTTGAAGGAAATGGTTGAAATCTATTTGGAGGCTATAGTGGGAGATGTTTTTGTTGCCAAAGGAAAATTGGGCATTCTAAAATAAATTTTGAGGATGTAAGGCAGAAAGGTTCTCAAGACTCTGCCAAGAATGGGTGTGGAAGGGAGAAATGCAGATGAAGGGCGTGAGGCGGAGGAGGACGATGGGTACAAAACTGCAATTTGAGTCCTAAAGGAGAAGTTTGGCACGAAGATCAGTATTGTGGTTGAAAGAGGCAATTTATTTTCTTGCGCGCAGCTGTAGGGGGAAAACATTGAGCAGTATGTTGAAGCCCTGAGAAGGTTGCCAGTTTTGTGTAAATTTAGAGATCTCCGGGATGAAATTGTTAGAGATCAGATGATTAACAGGACTAACAATATTAAGATCCAGGAGAAGCTGTTAGGAGTGAAAGACCCTACTTTAGGTGAGATCATAGAAGTGGCTAGGCGTATGGAGAACATCTCTCGCTATGTCAAGGAGGTGGAAGGTGTTGCTGTAAACAGAGCAGGTGAATCGGATAAGGCATGTGATGGGAATGTTATGAAGAAATACTTCTGTAAGGGTAATGAAGGGGGAAAAAGGAAGGGAAAACGTATAATGTTGAGAAAAAGACAGCGTGCTAAAGGTGTGGTAGTGAGCAACACACAACTGTTGCGGTAAATTGTCCTGCAGCTGAGAGTAGGTGTTTCAAATGTAAATGGATAGGTGACTTCTCCAGAATGTGCAAGATGGTGGACAACTAGAAATCCAGGAGTGTGATAAATGTGGTGAATGGACAGGAAGCACCTAGTGATGACATGGATTTAGAATTGAGCGATGAGGGAGAGATTGAAGTGATGGTGATAGAGCGCAGGCTCACCTGCTCCGGGTTTTACCATACTCACCTGGGCCCATAGAAACATACACATTTTGAACAGGTAAACCTATGCTTAATCAGATTAATTTTAATTTACCATTTAGGACCTATACCATTTGACTTACCAATCCTAGTCACCGGTACCTAGAGTCCTAAGGGATCAAGGGTGTTAGCATAGCATAATAGGCATTAAATAATCATTGGCAATCATAAAATAACCACAGACTCGGGAAAAGTTTAAACACTTTATCTATGTAAATTCTTAAATGTCAGAGTCCATATTAAAGCTCAGTCGATTAAGAAGTATATGATCAAAGCAAGGTGATGTGAAAATATTATGGGACTTTCTTTAAGCATTGAAACATAGGAAGGGTAAGAAAAGGGAAACAGCACAATGTCATACCCACACTATTTCATATTTACCAAGAACGGTGTGAAGATCAACCCTGGCCACAGGCTGGATAAAGAATAGGACACCGATAGTTCAGGTGCCTACAGGATAGAACAGGTGCAGACCGGAATCAGGACAGGTACGTACCAAATTGGATAAGGATAGGACCACCCTAGGTCAGGACCGGCACCCACATCTAAAGTGCAACGCCAACGTTGCAACCCTCTCTGCAGCTAACAGTCGGACCCCGATTGGGTTATTGAATCTTCTTCCCAGAGCCCCAATTGGATTATCGAATTCCTCTCCCTCAAAATCCCGATTGGGTTATCGATTTCCTCTGATAGAGTGCTCCGCCAGCACCTCTGCTCTCGATCGCCTATTGAGTGCGTTGGGTAAGTGACAGGTCAGCTATTCGGGCAAGTTGGACAATCTAACTAGCTAAGCCTACCTTAGATATACCATTTTCCAGGGCAGTGTACCACCCCCCAATGTTGCAAGATGTGTATTCCCTCAATTTTGATTGGTCAAAAGATGAGGATAGGTCATCACACCATACCAGTTATGAGGTCATTTGACTCAAATATTCAAATTAATGTTCCCTCCCATAACTTTTTTTTCCCATGCACTTTTATTCCACCCGACAATGGATGTTTCAATAACAATTACATTGTATGTAAACTGTTCAATTTGGCTTCCTCTCAAGAGGTCGAGGGGTGAGCTTCCCAGGCGCATCTTCAGGCAAGTCTGTCGTTGGCATGAATTCAATGCCATGGCTTGTGGACTCTTGAGCTCTTCTGCGCAGTCGCAGGAATTTGCAAGATGGAGAGCAGCAAGATTGTATCAGGCCCAAATACGAGCTAATAGCAAAGTAAAAGAGACACAGTTTTAGAACAAAGAATAAATGAATACACTGTATACCACTTATCTCTACTCTATTCCCATTACTTAATTTTAACTACAGCATTAGGAATTAGGCAGAACTAACAATTTAGCAAAAGCAGCAATGCAAGCGTTAACATGTGAAGACATAAAGCAGCCATCGTTAGTTCTAATGCGCAGAAGAAAAGTTTTCCCACCAAGCAAAGAATACGTCACAACACGTGAGTTTGACAGACGCATGCGCAATAAAGTTCCTGCGTTGCAACGGCCATTTTAAGACACTCAAGTTACGATTAGTAGAAAGCACATTGTAAAGCTTCCCCTAGATACTAGAAATGTTGTGTGGTGCATTCTTAGTAAGACGAAACATGTTAATTAGTGCATTATGGTTTATTTCTAGAGGGTTGAATACAAGCAAGTCTCTTTACGTGCGAAACCTTGCTCCATCAATGGTGGTGTGTGAGAAGGAACCACAACTTATAGAGCAGTCAAGGGACTCTAGTGAGGAGTACGGCCCGACTGACTGTGCAATAAAGTGGAAGGGCTATTGTATTTCATATCGTTACCCTAATATAGGTCCAGGGAACATCGTACACTTTCCCTACTTTTTATTTCATATGAACGAGCCTTATAAGGTCATAACTCCAAATAAGAAAAGACTGCCTTGGATTAACATAACACCTCATAAGATCGGCAGCCTTTTATGGACTAAACCTTTCACTTAGTTCATAATGAGAGTGGGTTCTGCCCGATCGATACTGCTAAGAAGTCATCCTTAGCACATATGAATAATTAATGAGTACACTCTCCAGGAGGCACACTTCACCTCTCTCATAGACGCACAAGGTGTAATCCCCAAACGTCATCCCTATACTGAACAATGGGTAACACACGCACAAAGATTGTATAATTACAGCACCTCTTGCTATCAGTAAGCAGGAAGGACCCGAGACTTCAAGGCCGACACACTGATCAGAGACGCTGCGGCTCCGGCATGACATCAATCCAGCTGACAGTGGTCTGACGATCCCTTGCAGGTTGTCCAACTCGAGACCAGGACGGAGTCCCACACTCTCCCTATTCAGGTATGGGGGTTGGACTAAATCCTAGCGGGATTCTTGGCTCTTAGATTCTAGGCTATTAGGCTTTTAGGCTCATTAGCTCTTTCGCAACTACTCACATGCTAGGTACATTTAGGAATATCTAGTCAGGCATCTTAGGAGTGCGCACTTCATTTATAGATGCATTCTATATTCATGTATAGGTTCATGACTGTTGCAAAATGGTAAAACAATACTATTTCTTCTTATTCACTGTACTGCTGGCTCTATATCTCTGCTACTGTGTTACAGTCGTAACAGCACACCTATTCTACATGAGAAGAAATACTGTACAATAAATTCTTATTGTAAACACGTTTGACTGTTTCTTCTCTGTATCTCTGTGAGAGCAAAAACAAGCAAGCACGAGTGACTGGGTGACTGGGTGAAAAGTAGTGTATTGTTTCCATGAGTCTGAGGTTATTGTGTTCTAAAGTTGCACAAACTAATCTCTCTAATAACAGGAGATTTTAGTGGCACTGCAAGCTAGCTAATGAGAACCATAGGCTAATATATGCGGCGGGGGTGTACACAGAGTCAGTTTGCCACCAGACCCACGGTATATGTAATATGTAATCGTCTTAGGTCCTGCATGACAGGGTACTTTTTGGGACTACAATACAGGGCAAGGAGGTCCCCGTTTTTGCTGATTCATGCTCAGCATTTAACATCATTGATAAATTGATGTGGGAAAGACATGGATGCATGTGGTCTGTGTTGTTGTGTAGTTCTTATATATCCTATACAGGATCTGCACGTTCGGATAACATAAACTGGGTTTGGTAGCAAACTGGTTCTGAGCACCCCCGCCAGACATGTTAACCTGTTTGCATAAACTAGCTCACAGTGCCACTAGAGCCTCCTCTTATCAGGGAGAGAATAGTTTCTGGCAACCTCAGAACATGACAACCCTGATCCGTCAGGATAGTGGAAAACAATATACTACTTTTCGCCCAGTCACTCGTGCTCACTTAGTTTTTCTCAGAGATACACAGAATAAACAGTCTGGGCCTTTCAATAAGGATTTATTGAACAGTATTTATTATTGTGTAAAATAGATGTGCTGTAGCAACCATTAGACAGTAGCAGAGATATATGATTAGCAATACTACGAAAGTACAGGGATGGTACAGTTCTACCATTTTGCAATATTCATGAATATATACAAGTACATAACACACATGATAAGAAAGTGCATACTCCTATGATGCCTCCCTAACTAGATGTACCTAAATGTACCAAGCATCTGTTTAGGTGTTATGTCAAGAATCCCTCTAAGGTCTACTCAGCCTCATTACCTGAGGAAGGAGAGAACATGGTCTTGAGTTGGACACCCTGCGAGGGATGTTAGACCTCTGTGAGCTGGAGTGTCTGCATGAAGGAACCTCAACGTCTCTGGTCAGTGTATCAGCCGGGAAGTCACGGTCTTCTCTGTCTTACTAAGCAAGACATGATATATGTATATATACACACACAGGTCTCCCCAGGGGTTCTACCTTGCTGGGTTACTGTGTTGGCCTAAAGGATAACCTTGGGCCTGAATTTTATACAGAAATATTATACAGGAGATATTTGTCCTTCTGTCAGTCCATGTATAATGTATGAGTTTCGAACTAGGGAAAAACCTGCATTCTGAATGCAGTGTCGTATCTAGGTAAAAGGTCAGTCCCTATGAATAGTTATGTATGCAATGTAGGTGAAGGATATAGGTGAAAGGTTGCAGTTTTACCTGCGCCTATATAGGATACCTATATGGAATATAACACCCACTCCTTATCCGAATGAATGACATATGTAACCTATAAGTGCACTACCGTTCTAACTAGACATTGGTATGCACAAACCGTTAAAAACGTTTCTTTAGCTAAAAACTTTTTTAAAACTTCTAAAAATGTCTAAAAGACTTAAAAATACAAAAATAAAAATCAGATATCTAGCTCTAAAAAAGTGTTTGTTGTTATAGTCCGAACCACTATAAGCATTAGAAAGCCATTCATGCCCAAATAAATAAAAAGGAATGTCAATTTCGTATCTGAGTTTCAAATTGAGCTTGTTTTTAAAAAAGGGCGAATTTCTTCCAGCACGCGATGAGCCAAAAATGAGTCAATTGTTTATGTGTCCTGGCTAGTAGGTGCAACATTTACGTTGCCTGCTTCCACAGTAGACGGCCTTTGTGACACCTCGCAGAGAAGGTCAGTTGAACACAGATGATGTTCCACGCTGTCCGCAGCTGGTGCTGGGGCAGTCTGTGGGCCGTCCAAAGCCTGGGTGTCAGTGGAGGAGCCATTGTCCATACCAACAGGTGCAGTTACTAACTACGGTGGCTCAAGGATTGCCACCATCAACATTGGACTACACTGAGGACACAGCAGAACATGGGCCGTTATCGAGTCCAATAGAGCATTTACGTCGAGTTCCCACATGATGGGAGTGTCAAACAAAGGTCTAACACGCATTCTTCTCTGCAAAACAGTCATTGGAGGACAGGTAAGATGCAGTCCATCCAGACTGGTCAAAATGACAGGAACCAAGATGCACTTAGTGCTCTCAGGCGAGGTGTGCCTAGATTTTGTACCATTCGGTCAAGGTATTTCCGCTCCAGTGGTGATTTTTCCATCTCCTTGGTGACTGGGACATCCATTGCAGTTGCAGAGAGAAGGCAATCAGGATACCTGCTGTTAGAAACAGGATTAGCGGAAGTCCTCCAAAGATGCTTCCAAATACGGAGTGTATGAAGTTTGGTACAACTCCAAGTGCCGTCTAAAAGGTGCCTAGAAGTCCAGAACCTACGGTCTTAAATAGGTGGACAATGCCAGTCATATCAGACATGTTAACCACTTGGATGCTAAGCCTATTTGTTGATTCCCATGTAATTTCCATTGAAACCAATGGAAACTCCATGACGAGCTGGGCTCGTCATGAGCGTCGAAGGGGTTAAAGATACGATTTACCATTTCTACAAAATGGAAAGGGCAGTTTGAATGGATAAGCGCCTGTATCTCTGCTGAAGACCTTGCAATCTGGAGATCAAAAGTCTCTCGAGCGGAGGTTAAGGACACAGACTTCTGGAAAAGCATGGCTTTCATTCTGCTTAGACTATCAAACCATATTAGAGAAACATTCAGTGAAGGCCATAATGGCGTTTCCCTGACTGTTTGTGTCGGTGGAAGCAATATTTGCATACAACAAGTAATTCTGCAGCTCACGGTTACCAGATACGCGATGCCCAGGAGCATTCCGCAACAGCCTTGACTGTTCAGCATCAATAACTCCCATTTGAAAGTAGCCCGAATGCTGGTGTAATTATGGCGGCTGTGGCACTCCTTAGATGACAGGACAAGTTTGCTACAGAACAATTACAAGCGCCATGCAGGATTATATCCTGACATATGAGTGATCCACTTAAAGCGTTCTCACAGTTTGTACCGCTTAAAAATACTTCTCGATCCCCACTCCGGCATCGAAATAGAAATGGTAATTCCCAAGATTCCTTAATGTATCCCTCACCCATTTTTTCATATCTGCCAGCCTGCTTTTGTTCAAGGCAATATTGAAACTGAAAAGTAGTGACCGGTAGAGTTATGAGGCCATGGATTATCCATTCTGTGGACGATGATTCTGCCACTGTAAATGGCAATCTATCCAGTTTCCCCTTTGTGCCATTTCCATCTGTTTATCTGTTAGATTGTATTCAGAAAATAGAGACGTACTGTTGATAAAACGCCAAGGCACATAGCCTCCGTTTAAAGATTGCCGCGTCCAGCTCAACAACATTATAGAACGTAACTAAGATTGCCCGTGTTGTAATATGGCCAAATCTTGCTCTAGTATGTCTATCGCAGAAGATACAATGTTGCCTAAGGAATACATCCTGGAGGTCAGTGTTGTTAACCCATTGTCTACCACTGCTAGAGATTTTTCTAAGTTAATACGGTCTATTTCCCGGAATCTCTCTGCTGCCTCTTGTTGGATATTTTCCATATTAAATTGTAGGCAGCATAAATTCCAGCATATATGAAACGTTTTTGACATGGCATCATGGGACCTAGTAAAAATCCCTAAGATCCACATCCTGTGATATTAAGGATAAGTATTGTTTCACCTCTGTGAGTTTTGAGATTTTTAGCCAAACAAGGCACAACTTCCCAACACTGTAAGATGTCACTATCCCTGGATGTTCTCTCTGTACATAGCACGGATCTGGCCTATGGATGCTGAACCCTTCGGTCCTACCCATGAATCTAGCTTGACAACTATTGGTGTCTGTGGGCCGAATCAACCATTTCTTTCAATCGGGGTCAGACCTGTTGTATTGTATGATGTCATCTAATGTAACCTCTCCTTGTGATGTTCCATTACCCTCGTCATTGATGTTGTTTGCAGACGAGGTGTGTTCAAGTCTTTGTTCTTGGCCAGTCCAAGGCAAGATGTCTATTGTGCTGTCTCGTTCAAAAACATTTGCTGAGGGATGAGGCATGCTCTAAACAAAGCTTCCATTCCCTGAACTTGCCATTTTCTAGTACCCCATACCGATTTTCAGACTATGGTGTCTTTCCATAAGTCGTAACCTTGTTCAGACAACTGGGCAATAAAGGATACAGAATCTGTTTAGTGTTTGTTAATATATTCTTCTCTGCTGATGTTGGTGCAACCTTATAATAATATGAGGCTGGGTCAGACATATTAAACCCTGAAATATATGGAAGCTTTTGTGTAAATATTTTTGAACTGCCTTTTGGCGGTGTTGGACAATTTTCCCACTCATGGTATGTGAACACATTTCTAGGATTGGCAGACTCTTTAAAAAAATGATGACCATAATGCTGATAACAATACATTGATTCGAAATCTGGTGTGCTTTCGAATGTTTCACTATAAGAAAATGCAGCAGATCTTTCTAAATCAGACATGTTATTCACAGTTTCAAAGTCCCAATCATTGGAAAATGTACCTGAGGTAATGATATAACTCAACAATATTTTAAATAAGTGTGGAATTTTTAAAATGTATGTTGGGCCAAATATATCGAAATCAACCTTGTCCCAAACTATAGCATCCTGTGCAGGAACTGCTGTAATGTTCACTGATGACAAGTCTCTTTGTTCTCCATGAGATGATTGATGTGGTTTCAAAATTAAATTAACCTTTTGGGCTTCAGAGCTTTATTAAGGGTATTTGCCATTAACAGCATGCTAAAAACTATCAGTAAGCCTAAACAGAAAAGAAAGAAAAGAATCCCGCAAACTACCCATAGTTCTACCCATGGTGGTACCAAGTTCAGAAAGTCTTTAACTTGCTGCCTGCGTGGTTTTTGGACTGGTGTCGTTTCAGGTTCACTTGTATCCAAAGAAAACATATCAAAGTTTATGAAGTAGTCAGTAGCAGTTCGATCACTTGTCGGTGTTGAATCAGGATTTGTAGAAATCGGTGCTTGTACCTGTTGAGGCATTTTGATGTAGGCATCTGTATTTGGTCGAATAGCAACTGGTGTTTCATTTAGATTCTGAATTAGAATTTCAGGTTCCCTGGGAACAAGTTCCATAGCATTGTTGCATAGTCCTTCATTCAGTGCAGGAGACTCTTCGAACGTGATGAGTCTTTCCGTTTGACCTTCTTGAATTGTAGCGAGAGGAGGGCGTCTGCTTCTCTGGAGTCCACATGGCCTACTGCTCAGTATTGGCCACATAGTGTGGTTTGATTAGGTCAATTGAGACAAATCTTTTCTCCTTTTTTCCGGCAAGAGGTGGTAGAAGTACAGTTCTTGTTCCTTTCACTGCGAAGACCGGCACAGGTTTTCTGTAGGATGCCTCAAATTCTTTCTTGTCCGCTATTTTCTCTTTGACCAGATTCCTGACTCTTGCCATCCAGACAGGTCTTGCCGTGACTGATTTGACTTCCCCAGTGGCGGTCTGCTTCAGGTGGACATTACTTTGTTGTATCCTGGAGTCATTTAAATCCTGTAAAACAGCCAAACCATCATGGATGTGAAAGGCTTTTTCATCAGCCACTGCGCCTTCACAATCAAGATCAGGTACCCAAATTCTTGTCCCAAATAGGACCTCATATGGGGTGACCCCCCTAGAGAACTTCCTGGCATGTTGTTAATAGCCCACTGGACTCCATAAAGATGCTTTACCCAGCTCTCACTCGTGCCTAATACTCTAGGTGTTAAAGACTGCTTTAAGTCTCGGTTCTTCCTCTCCACGACCAAATTTGCCTTGGGTTGGTACGGAGAGGAGTACACCAATGCTACACCCAATCTTTGCATGGCCTCCTTGTAAGCCCGAGAGCTAAATGCAGGGCCCTGGTCAGAATATAATGTGCCATTTGCGTATGTCCCTATGAAGACTCGCAAATCTTTTATAACAGTTTGAGCGTCAGCCAAGAGCTGGGGCTACACCCATAGGAATCTCGAGCAGGAATCCACTGCTACCATGATATATTTTTTAGCCCTATCTCTTTTTAAGGTGCTGCAGTGGTCTAGGTAGACACACACTAGTGGTTTGTCAGCTATTAACAATAGTGTCTGTACTGGGCGTGTTACGGTGAAACATTTCATCTGCTGGCAGATGTCGTATTTTAAGGCATAGTCTTTAGTCTGCTTTGTTAAACCAGGCCACCAATAGCGTTGTTTTAATAAGAAAACTGTTGTTGAAACTCCAGCATGTGCAGAACGTATCCCTTTGTGAGCTGCTAGTAATAAACCAAACCTACGATCCATGTTTGGAATTACTCTATCCCTCACTCCAAGAATCTGAGCAAATTGAATCTTAGTGGCATCTAACTTGTAGGAGTTCTTGAGTGGAAATCTTTTTGGTATTGCACAGCCGGGAAACAGTCCCCTTTGTGGCTACATCAGCAAATGAATTCTCTTCAAAGTGAACGCCGTTACACTGGAACTCAGTGTATGTATCCCGTGAGTCCTTGGTAGTTCGAATTTCAACTCCACTACCTGTTCCCATAGCATTTTATGCTTAATTGTGCCAACTTTAGCATCTTTGAACCCATTTTGAACCCAGTATTGCAAGTATTCATTATATGACTGCATACAGTAAAAGGAATCACACACAGTTAGTGTGGGGAATTCTTGATCCGTATTTACAAGTGTCAGTATCAGTGCTTTTAACTCTGGCAACTGTGCCGTGCAGTCTCCTAGAGATTGCGTTTTAGTGCAACTTGGATGGAACTTTCCATCCCGCATGCGACCTTTAACGATTGCACATGACGTGCTATATTGTTGCTTACTTCCTATGGCCGGTTGAGCAGATTTGTCAGTGTAAATGATAAAATCTTCATACTGATCCAGAGGCATTATTTCATTAAGTATAGGATATGCTTGTTGGTATTGCAGGAATGCTTGTGTCTTTAAATTTGGGTCGTACCTATATTCTACATCTGTTGCAGTGAGAGAATTAGCCCATTGTATCCATCTCAGACGAAAGGCTTGAGCGTTAGGGACGTTTGCCTTTGTCGCCGCCTCTAAGGCCTGAACCGGAGTCACTACTATTATTCATTTCCCCTGAGCCTGTGCTCTTTCTCTCACTACGCAGTACAAAAGGGGGTGGTGATGGACGGAGCATCTGAACCAATCAAACACTCACACCCAGTCAACAGATCTGGGTTTAATCCATCACCGTTCTTTAGCCCACTCTGCCACCCCAGTTCAGACATGGCCATATGCAAATCAGTCTGACCCTGTGCATCATGGGAACAGTCCAGCCCGAACTGCCAAGCCATGCCTTCCCTGGACCAGAAACTAGCTTCCTAGGACTGGTTTCTGGCATTACAGCCGTCTTCAGCCAGGCTTGCTTGAATCCAGTGGCAAAGTGAGCAAGGGACTCATGCCTGAGCATACCCTGCCAACTTATGGCGCACAAAGCGGTCCAAAAGGGGGTGGTGATGGACGGAGCATCTGAACCAATCAAACACTCACACCCAGTCAACAGATCTGGGTTTAATCCATCACTGTTCTTTAGCCCACTCTGCCACCCCAGTTCAGACATGGCCATATGCAAATCAGTCTGACCCTGTGCCTCATGGGAACAGTCCAGCCCGAACTGCCAAGCCATGCGTTCCCTGGACTGGAAACTAGCTTCCTAGGACCGGTTTCTGGCATTACAGCCGTCTTCAGCCAGGCTTGCTTGAATCCAGTGGCAAAGTGAGCAAGGGACTCACGTCTGGGCATACCTTGCCAACTTATAGCGAACAAAGCGGTACAAATGGGGGTGGTGATAGACGGAGCATCTGAACCAATCAAACACTCACACCCAGTCAACAGATCTGGGTTTAATCCATCACCGTTCTTTAGCCCACTTTGTCACCCCAGTTCAGACATGGCCATATGCAAATCAGTCTGACCCTGTGCCTCTTGGGAACAGTCCAGCCCGAACTGCCAAGCCATGCCTTCACTGGACCGGAAACAAGCTACCTAGGACCGGTTTCTGGCATTACAGCCGTCTTCAGCAAGGCTTGCTTGAATCCGGTGGAAAAGTGAGCAAGGGACTCATGTCTGAGCATACCCTGCCAACTTATGGCGAACAAAGCGGTACAAAAGGGGGTGGTGATGGATGGAGCATCTGAACCAATCAAACACTCACACCAAGTCCACAGATCTGGGTTTAATCCATCACCGTTCTTTAGCCCACTCTGCCACCCCAGTTCAGACATGGCCATATGCAAATCAGTCTGACCCTGTGCCTCATGGGAACAGTCCAGCCCGAACTGCCAAGCCTTGCCTTCCCTGGACCGGAATCAAGCTTCCTAGGGCCGTTTTCTGGCATTACAACCGTCTTCAGCCAGGCTTGCTTGAATCCAGCGGCAAAGTGAGCAAGGGACTCACGTCTGAGCATACCCTGCCAACTTATGGCAAACAAAGCGGTACAAAAGGGGGTGGTGATGGACGGAACATCTGAACCAATGAAACACTCACACCCAGTCAACAGATCTGGGTTTAATCCATCACCGTTCTTTAGCCCACTCTGCCACCCCAGTTCAGACATGGCCATATGCAAATCAGTCTGACCCTGTGCCTCATGGGAACAGTCCAGCCCGAACTGCCAAGCCATGCCTTCCCTGGACCGGCGACAAGATTCATAGGACCGGTTTCTGGCATTACAGCCGTCTTCAGCCAGGCTTGCTTGAATCCAGTGGCAAAGTGAGCAAGGGACTCACGTCTGAGCATACCCTGCCAACTTATGGCAAACAAAGCGGTACAAAAGGGGGTGGTGATGGACAGAGCATCTGAACCAATAAAACACTCACACCCAGTCAACAGATCTGGGTTTAATCCATCACCTTTCTTTAGCCCACTCTGCCATCCCAGTTCAGAAATGGCCATATGCAAATCAGTCTGACCCTGTGCCTCATGGGAAAAGTCCAGCCCGAACTGCCAAGCCATGCCTTCCCTGGACCAGAAACAAGCTTCCTAGGACCGGTTTCTGGCATTACAGCCGTCTTCAGCCAGGCTTGCTTGAATCCAGTGGCAAAGTGAGCAAGGGACTCACGTCTGAGCATACCCTGCCAACTTATGGCGAACAATGCGGTACAAAAGGACACGCAGCATCAAGTTCAACTTCAGGGCCTGAGGGCAGTGCGTTTGGCTCAGAACACTTACCAACACTATCGACAACAGCATGAACCAGATCATTAGCCCCAGTAAAATCGTTAAAGGATTGGCATTTTCAGCAAGAATTTGGTAGGTCCAGTGCTGATGTAAAGACAAAAGAGCTTGAAAAAAGTCTAGCACCCCTGAACATTAAGCGGATGGTCCAGGCCCATCTGGGCGACCCAACAGAGGTATATATTGATCAAAACCCATTGCGGTATTGGTATGGGAAAAGGGGCCAATGGCCACTGCTCAGCAGGCTGGCGATAAACTATCTGACTTGCTCTGTCTCAAGTGTCTCTTCTAAACGTGTTTTCAGTGCTGCTGGTTCCATTGTAACAGTGAGAAGGACCAGTCTCTTACCCAAAAACGTGGAGAGGTTAATCATGATCAAAATGAATCTGCACTTTATACCTCTGAATTACACAATACATGATTCAAGGGAGGAAGACCAGGACAGAGGCTCAGGTGACGAAAGTAGTGTGTTAGATGATGATCACCTACTTCTGGTTGAACCCCCAGAGTTTGAGGATGAGCTATACTTCCCTAACAATTATAATTTCACTTCTTACTGACTTCCTCTCTTATTTAGTTTTATTTGTGTGTCTTTCTGGTTAGAAACTTTGAATCAAAACAAATCCATCACCACCGTCTACTAGTCTATATTATTGCCATATATGAGTTTCGGCTGTCTGCATTTCACAGTCCACTCCTCCAAATCCTACTCCTCCATCCTCCTGAATCCTCCTAAATCTTTTGCCCTCAAGCCAGATGATGATTGGATGATGCATAGTAGAAGAAAAAAGAAAATCTTTCCTCGTTCAGTCCCTCCAAAAGAAGTGGAACATGATGATGACTACTATAGCTATCTTCCTTTCTGAGCAGAGAAAGACTTCCCATTAACTGAAGATGAGAAGGAACAGGTAATGAATGTTGCCATGCATTGGACGCTGACTGAGTGATTTGTGTTGTTGTTGTTTGTTGTGTGTGAAGTTCATTCATCGTGTACTATATGTAATCTACACACTAAAAGTAACTCAAGGCAATTTTTCCCTTCTTGTATTTTTAAGAACACATTTTTACATCTGCGGCATGCCGAAAAAATGCATTTTGAATATAGAAATGGGACTCAATCTATACACTGCACACTGAGTTGCAGAACACGATGATAATGATGGCGAGAGAGACTGCCCCTTCACATAAGATGAGAAGGAACAGGTAATGAATGGCATGCATTGGACACAGACTCTGAGTGATTGGTGTTTGTGTTGTTATTGTTTGTTGTGCATGAAGTGAAGTCAAAGTATACTAGTATTTAATCTACACACTAACAGTGACTTAAGTCAATATTTCCACTCTTGTTGTTTAATAACAAAATTGTACTTCTACTGCAGGCCGATCCATTGCATTTCTGAATTTGGAATCTGGACTCACTCTGTACACTGCAGACTGTGTTGAACAACACCATCATGATGACCACAGTGACATAGTATCTTCGCAGTCACTCAGTAGGATCAGAGATGATTGATGGAATAAGTTAGGGCGTTTCATGAGTGGCATAAAAGGTAAACAAGTCAAAAACAACCACAGCAGACCTACAAATGTCATGTACTGTGCTTGATAGTGCTACTGTGCCACTATGTGTAGAATTAATTTGTCTTACTGCTTTGCTAAGAGTATATTCAGCCGCGGTCTGTAGTGGGTGTACTTGCAGGGCGGTGACGTGGGGAGGGGGAGGGGCAGGGTGGGGGGTAGTAATCTAGGGATTACGGAGCTTTACAGGTGAGTAAACATATAAATAAATAAAACTAATTTTGTTGTGTTCACTGCATCCCCAAATGTGATGTAGTGTGCGCAACATAATTTGTTTAAAAACCAAGTTGAAAACAAATTCACAAGTTACGGTGTAGTGCAACAAGAACACTTTCAGAGGTGGCATGGATGCAACATGTCTTCTCTAGTCTGTTTCGAGCATTAACCTACAACAACAACAGGACAGAGCATGGCCAGGGTGACGGCACCCTTTGCACATCCTCCATTTAGCTTACATTTTTTGACAGAGTTGGACAAAGCTGATATCCAGCAACATAGCATTTTACAATTTAAGTGACTAAATCAATGCATCGCTGTCAGTCCATACCACACTACACTCAACTCCTCCGCTACACAGACATTAAGGTCTGCTGTGGTTGTTTTTGACTTGTTTACCTTTTATGCCACTCATAAAACGCCCTAACTTATTCCATCAATCATCTCTGATCCTACTGAGTGACTGCGAAGATACTATGTCACTGTGGTCATCATGATGGTGTTGTTCAACACAGTCTGCAGTGTACAGAGTGAGCCCAGATTCCATATTCAGAAATGCAATGGATCGGCCTGCAGTAGAAGTACAATTTTGTTATTAAACAACAAGAGTGGAAATATTGACTTAAGTCACTGTTAGTGTGTAGATTAAATACTAGTATACTTTGACTTGGTGTTAGCCCATATTGCTCATCCATAAAAATGCTACACTTTTTGGCACGACTTAGAAATACTTGCAAAATACTAACGCACACCATTTTTCTCATAACGGATGGAAGATTCCCTTCTACGAACCAGAGCTTTGCAGAGCTTATGATGTAGCCAGTACTAGGTTCTTCTAAGGTGAGGGGTCTCCAGAATTCGCTCAGAGATCTTCATTTATAATTGTATGTAAACTATATTCCTACCAAGGGGAGGGTGATGCTTCCACCACTGTTCAGTTATAATGATTTCGCAGTTTGTCTTCGTTCTATGGACTTGTAGTTGTTGTAAGTGTAACTAAGTGTAACAATGTTTACTGTTTTCATCTAATGCATTTTGCTGTTGGTGCTGCATAGAACAAGGTACAGAGCTTGTCAGTTGAAAATAAACCTTTTGAACTTACATAGACTCGGTGGTATTTGGTGTGGACTCACACGAGTGAGTGAGCGAAAGGGTGTGCATGTGCATTGCTTCCGCGACTGAGAGGTCGGGAGTATTATGTTCTGGGTTGTCTACTAATTGGGTATCTTGGGGGGGTTTGGAAAGCTAATAGTAATGAAACACTACTACAGAAAGTCAGTCAGGGGATTGTGGTAGGTTCTGATTGAGGTGTGAGGAAGGTCCACACCTCAATCTTGCTGGTCTGAAAAAAATATATATTCACAATATAGAACACAGAGCAGAAGAACAGACACAAAGTAGTAATAATTAACCCCTTCAGTGCTAATGACAAGGGTAACTCGTCATGGAGTTTCCATTGATTTCAATGGAAAGTCAATGGGAAGAGGGGGATGTACCTTAGCAGCCAAGTGGTTAAATAGCTACTCACCAAGCCCCGGGACCTACACTCCGAGTAGGTGCAGTAGGTCCTGCTCCGGGTCCAGGATATCGACCACCGGTGCGTCAACAGGTTATGGGTGCGCCGGACACCAGAGTAGCGAAACACTGCCCGGTACACCTTTCTCAAATACTGCTGATGCTCCCGGAGCCCGTACCCGGACCCAGGCCTGCCGCCTGCTGCCAGGGTTAAGAGGAGGTGGCGCTGCACAAAAAAAAACAGTGCGGCACCCTCTGCTTCCCCAAATAAGACCCTGCCTGCACCCCTTGTTGACGCCGCCTTGCAGCTCTGGCTACGAGCCCTGTGGCCCTTTGCCATGGTTCTGGGTAGGCGGGGGCAGAAAAGATAAGGTAACAATTCAAAAAGTAAGTAAAAGAAATGAAGCAAGCAGGAAATAGAAAAAGAGTGAAAAAAGTAGTTAAAAACACACAAAAAGTAGAAAAAAACAAAAAATATAGAATCAGCAAAATAGAGAGATAGATAATAAATAAAAAAGATCAAAACAAGTTTCCTGAAACAAAGGATTGAAAAGATAGAGGGAGGATTGAAAAGCAGGCCCCAGAACCTTAGCAATAGAGTGAAAAATAAGATGGCCACGCCCATTGCAACCACATGGGCAAGTTTGCACGATATTTCCCCCGACCACGCAAAAAGCATCGGGAACACGTAATACGCGTTCCCAAACAGGAAATACTTATTGCGAATGGGCGGCAGCATGCAATGTGCGACCTGGAACAGGAAATGAGCATCGCCCACCCCTTATACATATATATATATATATATATATATATAATCAGCGCGAACCTATTGTTTTGCCTCACTCCGCCACACCACCCACCCAGGCTGGACGTTATAGTGCCTGCTGGGATCTGTAGTTTATTCATCCACAACAAACTGCTATGGGTGTGACAACTTCATTAGGGGAGGAGCAGCGAGCGCTGGACAGTATTTTACACAGGTGGGGATTGATGGGTGTGTTCTGCGTTGGGCGTTGAGGAAGGCTGTCAAAGCCGAAATGCATTCGCCACCGCTGCCAGAAGAAGAATAAATACGAGCTGGCTTCTCAGAAAACCCCTTCGGCCTCTGAGTCTCTCTTGTCGGGAGGGACTGTTTCCACCCCATATATATATATATATATATATATATATATATATATATATATATATATATATATATATATATATATATATATATATATATATATATATATATATATATATATATATTCACTGAAAAAACCATAGGTTATAGACCATATATAGTTAGGAATTAGCATTTACAAAACCTTAAAAATTCACTGAAAAAACCATAGGTTATAGACCATATATAGTTAGGGAATAGCATTTAAAAAACCTTATTTTACTCACACAAAACCATTGAAATTCCATATATAGTTAGTTGTACTAACTATATATCACGCACCCGCAATCCACTGCTGATGATGTCACATATTACATCATTCATGACATGGTCAGTGACATCACTGATGACATCACTGATGACATCTCAAATGACATCACTGATGACATCACTGATGACATCTCAAATGACATCACTGATGACATCACTGATGACATCTCAAATGACATTACTGATGACATCACTGATAAAATCATTCATGTGATAATACGATGAACCTCTTCAGACTCTAATATAACCTTAGATACACTCAGTGTAAACACAGACTCACAGATTGTCACTCATCCATGAAGTTACACACACACCTAGACAGTCATGCAAACAATCAATCACACCTCCATTTCCTTAACTATACAGTTAAACACACCTTACTTAATCAAACATATACTAAAACATATTTACTCACTTATACAATCCTGGATACAAGTTCACAATGATCCATACAGCCACTCACACATTCACTGGCTCTTATGCACAGTTATTTATATATGTCAACTCTCACATGTACTGTATTTTACATATGTACTTAATTTGACATGTAGCACTGAGATATCTATCCACTCACCAATACAGTCATGCACACAGTCAACCGCCCATACAGCTGTTTCCAACATGCACTTTTGAACCCATACATCTATGCACAGAGTCATACACTTCCCAGCCACCCACACACACACTCAGTCTCCCATACAAATGCTTGGGCAACCAATCAATAACCCATATAGTTACTCATATAGCTACTGATCAACACATGCAGCAGTTTACAGAACAACAGACATAATGATGCACAAATTAAGACAGTTTAGTCACTAACCCATGCACTCAGTGAGACACATTTAATCACTCACTCATACATTCAGTCATGCACCTACTAAATCCATCGTCCAGACACTTATACATCGACTCATTCATAAATATGTAAGACATATTTTAACTTTACAGAAAAATACAGTCACTGGATGTTGTCATCAGTGATGTCATCAGTGATGTCATTTGAGATGTCATCAGTGATGTCATCAGTGATGTCATTTGAGATGTCATCAGTGATGTCATCAGTGATGTCACTGACCATGTCATGAATGATGTAATATGTGACATCATCAGCAGTGGATTGCGGGTGCGTGATATATAGTTAGTACAACTAACTATATATGGAATTTCAATGGTTTTGTGTGAGTAAAATAAGGTTTTTTAAATGCTATTCCCTAACTATATATGGTCTATAACCTATGGTTTTTTCAGTGAATTTTTAAGGTTTTGTAAATGCTAATTCCTAACTATATATGGTCTATAACCTATGGTTTTTTCAGTGAATTTCATTGGTTTTTTAATAGCTAATATCAAAACCTTTACAATGTATTATTCTTTAAAAAGAAAAATATTTTTTACATGTTTTTAATACAATTTTTTTTTTATTTTTTTTTTGTTTCGCTCCCAGTACGCGTACCGGTTAGCTTCCCGTTAGCTCAATCCGGAGGCGCGACCCGGTACGCGAACCGGTAAACGTTCCTTTTGCGCACCTCTCGCGTTACAAAACAACATCGTGACGCGTCGCGTCAGCATGACGTTTCGCGTTCTCGCGTAATACGTCATATGACGTGCTACGTTCGCGTACCCGGAAGCGCAGCGGTACGCGAACCGGAAGCGAACCGCGGCGCGGCGCCGACCGCGTAACGTAAACACAGCAGGTCATGTGACTCGGTAATAACACTTTTCATTGGTTCATTTCACTTTTGGTTTCCTAATGATGTAATACTAGGTCATGTGATCTAAAATGAACACTTTTCATTGGTTTAGAACTTTTGTTTTTCCCAAATGATGAAAACCCCTCCTTCTTTCCTCACTCTGACTTTCATCTTGGTGAGAGAAAGACCCTTTATTGAGACTTTGAGATGGCTTCATTAGAAGCTTCAGCTGGTGCTAACCCACCACCTCCACCAAATCCAAGAAAAAGAGGACCACCTGCAGAAGTAATTTTGCAAGAAGAGGAAGAACAGGAAGAGGAGGAAGAGGAGGAAGAGCCAAGGTTTTTGCCAGAGGAGCCCAGGAGGTACAATCGAAAGGAGAATTACATCTGGCAATTCTACAGAATTCCTGAGGGGCAAAAAAAAGTGAATGCACGCTACGTGTTTTGCCGTATATGCGGTGATAGATTGTCAAGGGGCACTGATAAAAAATACAGTTATGGCAATCATACTATGCATCGGCATATGAGTAGGTGGCACCCAAATAATTATAGTGCTGCCCAGCTACGTGACGAACAACAAAATCCCCTCCCAATGGCAAGAAGATCGGTGGTTCCAGAGGTGTCGGGACCAGAGGCGAGGGAGATGATTGCAAACATCCAAATGTTGTTTGGGCACGTAAAGCAAGTGTGCGTGGAATGTGGCGATTTCATCTGCTACAGAGAAAGTAGCATCACTTTGATTTTGCGAGCAATTCAAAATCATGTTAATGTTTGTACGAAACGCCCCAAAAAATAAATTCTTTTTTTTTTTTTTGCTCCTGTTGAGCCCTTTATAATGGATCGTTTTTGTTTCCCCCCCCCCCAAAAAAAACAAAAAAATTTTAAAAACGTTCAGAAAATACAAAAAAAGTAAAAAAATGTTCAAAAAATACAAAAAAAAATATAAAACAACAAAAACATTAAAAAAAAAGTTCTTTTCAGAACTAACTCCCCATTATAAAAAAATTGGTAGAATATTTGGAACTCTGCCAACCTCTATTTCTCTTAGTTCGCTCCCCGGGGCGCTACCCGGTACGCGTACCGGCAGCTAACCAAAAAAAATATTTTTTTTAAAAAAGAACAGTAAGTATAAGGTAAGCAAACAGACAGTTATGTGAAAAGAAAGACAGCGTTAGGGAGTAAACAAGAGATACTGTTACCTACAATCCACTGCTTATGATGTCACATATTACATCATTCATGACATGGTCAGTAACATCAACAGCAGTGGATTGTAGGTAACAGTATCCTTAGTTTACTCCCTATAGCTGTCTTTCTTTTAACATGACTGTCTGTTTCCTTCCCTTATAGTTACTGTTCTTTTTTAAAAAAAAAATTTTTGATCA
Organism: Lissotriton helveticus; assembly: GCF_964261635.1. Taxonomy (NCBI): domain Eukaryota; kingdom Metazoa; phylum Chordata; class Amphibia; order Caudata; family Salamandridae; genus Lissotriton; species Lissotriton helveticus. Next base: position 1,138,786,538 of record NC_136069.1, read on the forward strand.
GTCATAAACAGTGACATTAATAGAAACAGAGAGAGTGAACAAGAGTGAAGAACTATGGTCCTCCTCAGCCACCCTCAGAAAACCAAGGGGGTCAAGATACATCTACCGTGCCCCCTTCTACCCATTCTGAACATTATTTGCCCTCCATCTTGTATCTTGATTCGACCGAAACACAAAATGGTGGACTCCCATAACGCTGCTGGTTTGCGAACCGGGCAACTTCCCGGGAAGCGGTCCAAAAAAAAAAGTTGGGAAAGTAATTCACAGACACTAAGAGTAATAGAGATGGAGTGAGTGAACAAGACTGAGGAACTATGAGAACAGAGGGACTGAGAAAAAGAGTGGAAGGAGTTGAGTAAGTAGGTAATAGAGAAAGGAATGAGGAAAGTAGCAAAGGCAGGAAACTGAGGATTAAAGAAGTGAAGCAGTGGATCTAATAGTAGGTGAATGTGATAGAAATGTAACGAAAAGAGTACAACTATTTACCTTGTAATTGCCGTTAAATTAATCACATTTTATTTTTATACTTTCAATCTGTGAAAGAGAGAACCAACATTTGAAAAATATTAAAACATGTATTTAAAAATTACAAAAGACAAGGGAAAATATTGAAGGACAAATAGTTTTTCAACAACTTTGACACTGACAGAAGCTTCTGCTTCTCCAGGTCCTCTACACAATCCTAAAGATATACATTTTAAACTAACAGTATCTTGATGCAGATGAAGTGAGGCCTATCTTAAAACATAGTGCATCTTTTGCATTGCTCTTGTTTCAGAAAAGTGTCGCTTCAGGATGCCAATAACATGTCTCCTATCCAGAGATTTGTTTGAGGTGAGGCCTACTCAGAGTTCAAGATGAGATTTACACTTGTTGAAGTGTACAGAGGAGATAATATCTGTGAAAGTCTACCAATGAAGTGAGTCATGTCCACTGCACTCTTCAACAAAGTAGAAACCTCCTATGTTTCCCTGGACAGACCTAAACTTGATCTGCACAATGTGATTCGTAATGATAGGAAACACAGGTGATGTAATTGAAATATGTGCAATTTATTTTGCTCATTTCACAATCACATCACTTGTGTTTCCTTTGCTTAGGTATCTCATTGTGCAGATGTAGTCCAGCATATGAAAGAATACGTAGAAGTGCAGCACTGCATGCAATAAATTTAACACTTACAGAAAACTCACCTTCTCCATGCCTCCTACACAGTTCTACATATACATCATAAATGCAAACAGTACAGAATTAATTATACATGTTAAATGGTTTATTTTTGCTGTTCTCAGAATGTATCAAAATTCACTAAAAACAGTGACTTGAAGGTATTCATCATGTAACAGCGGGGAAAAAAAAACACAATCAAAATGATTGTGTTTAAAAAACCCATACAACATCAGAAATTAAAATTCAGAACTCCTTAAAGTTAACTTACTTTCCATGACGTCCAAGGATGTCCTATGAACAGCTTACACTCTTTTGTGCTGTTATTACTTTCAGCCCGCCACTTTCTGAAAGAAAACCTCCATCGTTTTTAAAAACACGTTACATGCAATAAATGACTTATTGCTCTGTACCACTATTTTCCACAAGGCCAAATCTAGTCAGAGATATTTATAACTCTTGGATTTCTTGTAAGCCAATCCCATCATTTGGCATTTCCGCAACTTTCACAATTAAAATGTTGAAGATCATTTTCACAATCCTGGAATAGTAATATCTTCCCCTTCTTGCTCAGTCATGTTCTACATTTCCTATGACACTGATACTGCTTAATATGAAGCAGACTTACACTACCTCTATGAGTACTACAATTATTTAATTCTCTACATCACTTTTAATCACAAAGCAATGTAAAACAGTAGACAGCATTGCAGACTTACATTCCCTCTACTCCATGTTTTGATTGGCTGCTTCAATTAGCTTATGAAAATAAACAGTTTTTCTGAACTCATTCAAAGTGCACATATATCTCCATGATGTCCAATCCTATGATTAGAAGTTATGTCTCTGAACTACACTTATCCTCAAGGCCAAATTGTGTAGGAGCCATTAGAACTTCTTGAAATTCCACAGAGCACATCCCGAGATTATTTCCCTAAAATTTTGGTTTTAAAAACACCAGGTAAGAGTTTTTAAGGTCATACGGCAATTTTTTTTTGAAAATTAAAACAGAATCATTGCAGAATGACCAGCCATTTCTAGACTTTAAATAAGCTGTGTAATGTCCTGATGATATTGAAGGGCCGTCATGATATATAATTGCTGTAGTTACAAAAGTCCTTCCTGATATTGACAACTGCGAAGCTACAATTTTTTTTATTAAAGTTGTCAATTTTGTTCCATCAGGCCTACATCGTTGGAACATTAAAATGACGTACTGGCCATATGTTCGTATAAATAATGTGGACATCATTTCAGATTTACATTGGCTACACTCCATGTTGTGATTAGCAGCTTTTACTAGCTTATTAAAGGAGACTGATTTACTGTCTGGCAAAGTTAAATATATAAATCTTTCTGAGTCTACACTAGTAGTACTTGATACCATACAGTTCTCGCAGTCATGCTGCCATTGATAAGAAAGCCCAAACAGCTGATCTACATCTACACCTTCAGCATGTAATACATCAAGCATATACATTAAAAACTCCTGACAATCTTGCTGAATATTTTGAGAGAATTGTGTTTGGCCTGAACATCTATCTAACAGATTTCTAATTTCAGACACACTTTCTATGTTTCTTCTATCAGTGGTACATTTCTCTAACACAGAATTTAACAAACTGCAAAATCTTTGATCAGAATTGACCACAATCTCTTCTTTTACATTTTTTAGAGAAAACAAAACATTAATTACTACATTAGCATAGCAGTTGACACCAGAACTGTTTTCAAACTGAAAACCAACAACATCTTCAACAGAATCCTCTTTGTTTCTGCTTGTAATTTTAGGTTCATCGACTTTTCGTCTTTTTGCTACAACCTCCCCAGTATTGGTCACATTTCTTCGTTTCCGGCCTACCACACGTTTCTCAAACAAAGGATACTGAGGCAAATGTGGCGCATACTCTCTTCTTAACCTATTGTATTCCTTAACACAATCTAGATCCGCACAAATGTTTGTGACATCACACTCAATCAAGTACAATCCCGATAAAGTTCTAACTCGTGACAATGCCACGTATGCCATACCCTCCTTGAACACAGAACTGCCAATATTCACCAATGCACAGTCTACACTTAAACCTTGCGATTTATGGATTGTCACCGCATATGCCAAGCAAACAGGAAACTGCTTACGGCAAACATATAAGTCTTTTACAAGCAAAAATCTAGCAGAGCAACGACCAATTAGCTGTACTTCCTCAATGCCATCAAATTTAATTTTTAAAAATTCAATTCCATCTCTATTTCTGTATTTCACAAAATCAACAACATTACCCATTGACCCATTTACCAGACCTCTTTCAACATGTAAATTCCTTCTTAAAATTATACGGCAGTTCAAGCACACATTCAGAGTCTTTTCAAAACCTGCAGTTTTAGATATAGTCTTCTCTAATGAATCCAATTTTGTTTTCAGATTCTCAGACAAAATAATTGTTGATCCCATATGCTCTACTCTGTCAATAGCTTCCAGTTTCACAATCTCTTGCTTTTCTAAATTCAACATTTTGTTGTTGAATTTGGCACATTCTGCAAGAGTTGGCATCAAACATATTCCAGATTTCTTATCAGTAATTTTCTGAAAAATATTCTCAGGCACAACATCTTGTTCTGGATACAAATTTGACAGTAATCGTGCATGTAAAGCTTCTTTCCCATGCTCGGTCACTTTTCCAATTCTAACATCTTGTAGAATAGTCTTGTAAACTTCATCCTTCGCCTGACGCATATTTTCATGCAGTTCAGCATAATTGAAGTTTAACCATATATTGACGTTGCCAATGCTGCCTAGGCACTTCCTGGTATCTTCATGCGTGAGCATTTTGAACACAGGTTGCCCTTTCACTGGTGTCAGCTGCAGAAGATCTCCGAAAACAATGATGTGTTTGCCACCAAATAACACATCATACTCTGTTTTGAGAACTTCTTGCATCCTCAAATGCACAAAGGCAAGCATGACATTGGAAACCATGCTTACTTCGTCAATGATAAGAAGTTTCATTTTCCTCAAGATTCTTGAAACTTCAAAACAAGCATCTCCAGATAGCTTGTGATATTCTAATTTGTTGTCATGCTCCACTGGCAGCATCAGTAAACGATGTAAAGTAATCCCTTTAATATTATGTGCTGCCAGTCCAGTTGGAGCAGTGACAACACAAGACAGCGATGACTCTGTCCTTTCCTGCAAATAGCATGAAATTGCTTTAATGAGGAAACTTTTTCCAGTTCCCGCTTCTCCACTCACGTACAGTCGGACAGGCTTCAACGACGTACATGAGCACTCTTTCTTATCATGACTTAATCCATGATCAATTTGCATGGTAACTTCGTCATATATTTTCCTCTGCTCAACGTTGAGTTGCCTTTCCAACTCTTCTAAGTTAACCGCACCCTCTTGAGCATGTGCCATGGCTCTTTCCACTTCATTCATAGCAGTGGCAGCTTCATTTTCAATAAGAGGTCCTCCTAGTGGATCCTGACTCAATGAAGCAGAACTCTGACTGTCCTGAGAACTGTCTCTGGCAATCTCGGCTGCAATCGTTGCTTCCTGCTCAATTTCCGCATTCAACATTTCTACATATTTGGGAAAAGCAGGACATTCTATGGTCTCCTTGGCGGCATTGAAAGAGTCTTCGTAACAGAGGAAATCTCCAAGCAGTTCCTCTTCTGCACGCCAAGGCTTGAAAAGTTGCAAAAGTGCTAAATAGAAAAACTCCTTTTTTTCAGGAGATTCGCCACTCAATTTTCGATGGTTTATCAAGTGGCATTTTCTTTGCTTGACCAGACATCACTCACTTCCTATTACAGCATACACTCCTTTCTCAGTATCTTCTTTGATGTTCCTCTTGAACATGTAATTTTGCAGAACCTCATACAGACAAACATTCTCTAGGTGACTGCTTCGATTTGGATAATATGTATCCAACATGTTTGTCTTCAAAATGTCGGTACTGTTTGGCTCCTTTTCCGCCAAATACTCAATTTCCCGCACAGGTTTGAGAACTCGATTACGCGTTGCAGCAAGACCAAGACTCGCCCAAACGATACTCCTGGACTTGGCATAGAGACTTGCTGAAGACAACCGGTCAGAACATTCGTACGCTCCGATTTCTCGATGCGACAACATCTTCAGACTGAAACTGTACAACTTCTTGCTGAGGCTCTTTTCATGGGAAATGTCCTCCCACATATCCTTCAATTCTGTCTTCTCTTTTTTGGTGATGTAAGACGTCACATACCGAGCCACAGCCATACAGTTATCAGCCACAAACTGTATATCCATGTTAGCATTCCACATGGACAAATTCACCGGGTTGTAGTCGTTGATGTACTTGGACTCTTCGTTCCTCTTCAAATTGTAAGTGTTTTTAGGTGATTTCTTCATCACATTATGTCGCAGCGAAGACATCAAACTGTTTACTCTTCCTTTAGAAATCACCGGTCGTGGAAAGCCGAAACGACATTTGGTGTAGAACTTGTCTTTGTTTCGGAATTTACGACGGCAGTACTTTCCACATCGATGGCTTTGGAAACGCAGAACTTTTTCTCTTAGGCTTTTCTTCTCCTTTGCGTTTGGAACAGCACACGTAGAATACTGTTGGATGAAACTCATCACTGAGTCTTCTGGATCCGTTCCAAATTTAGGTGCATCCTTGATCCACAGCAACATATGTATATGAGGAGCACCTCTTGCTTGGTACTCCTTTCTCCAGAAGAAATCCAACACCTCTCCAAGAGGTGGATTCTTCTTATTCATGATGAAAGACATCATAGCTTCAAATCTATGATTGAAGTACCTACATACATTGACTGGATCCAAAGAGCACAGTTCTCCGGGTGTCTTGAATTCGATGTTTTCTACGTTAGCATTTGCCTCTCGTAGAAATTGAAGTAAGTCTTCCCAGCCATACTCGGCACAACTCAGAGTGAGGAACCATGTGGGAGTACCTAAGTTCCTCAGCATACATTTTAAATCACCATGACGACGGTACCAGTACTCATTAGTACCACGCTGACACGCCATGAGATTAATCAGGTGAGAATCCAAAATACTATCTTGGACATTCACTTTATCCATAAAATCACTTGCCGAGATGTTTTGCATGTGTATACCACTTTTCAAGATATGGTTCACTGCATATGACAGTCCAGACAGATCGCTTTCAAACAGGAGATGAAACAAATAAGGAATGCATTGTCGAAACCTAGCATCTCCTGCATACAATCGCAAAGTCCGGTATTCAGAAGCAGGAATTTGATGAGGTCGCTCATCATATCTTCCTCCCTGACCTGTTGGAAAAAGCTGTGGGAAACACCGAGCTTCCAAACTTTCCTCCCAAACACTAATGGGACTCCCTTTGGCTTGTTTCATTTGAAACAACTCAATAGCATTCCCCATGACTTCCTTCGAATGCAAAGGATGAACACTATAATGTTCATATATTTCCTCACTAGTAGAGGGTTCTACTTTCTCAATTTGACCAGCACACAAATCGCTATCCTCTTCCTCACTTACTTCCTCTTCTGCAACATATACATTCTTATAGTATTTATTATTTTTTTTCAAATACAATGTTGCCTTTTTAACTTTCCTAACATCTACTAAATCTTGCCATATTTTCTTATTCTTTGTCGGAACCCCATTAACTAAGATAACCAGAGGTTCCTCTTCCACTTTTTCTACTCCAATTGTGTTAATGTTTTTCTTGAAATCTAGAGGCAAATAAACAACTCTTCCCTTTAATCCTCTCTGTAAATCTGATGGAGGCAATTTCCCTGTCTTTGGCTCCATTCTTACAATAGCCTGAAAGGGATGGATACTTTGAATCAAAATAGATTCATAAGTATTTAAGTCCTTCAATTCAGAAGGAATCTCAACCAATTCCAGATTATTATGAACTGCTCTAGCAGGCATCTGGTTTTGTTTTAATTTGTTACAACAATAAGTACACACACGTTGATCCAATCCCAAATCAAAACAATTTTCTACCATCAAGTATGTTGCAAAATCCTTCCATTCACTATTATTTTCCCTTTCACTTTTTGCATATAAATCCACTAACTTAGTCTGATTCTTATAATAAGTGCGTCTACAACACACACAAGTGAAATTAGGCCTCTCACTTGATTTCATGTCAAACGTCGCAATTTCCCTCTGGAAATTATCTGTACTGGAAACATGTACACTATCTTCCAAATGACCCTCTACTTCTTGCTCAATTTCAACATTCTCCTCTTTACTTCCAAAGTAACAAAACTCAATTTCTTCACATATATTCTTCACATCTATTTCAGAACCATGCAAAAGAGCAGCGCATAATTGTTTCAGCATAATTGCTGGACTCTTAGCATAATACAACAGTCTAACTAACTTCCTCACTTTGTTATGATGCACTGCTAGCATCCTGAAATGATGAAAAACACTCTGGCATACTCTCCTGGAAAGACAAGCCAGTGAATGACCATGCAAACCTGTCACTTCTCTTACTCTGCAAGGATCTAATTCTTGCAACAACCTCATTTTCTGCTTCAAACTTTTTTTGTTAAATGACCGTACAAAATCACAAAGCAAATTGATGGAATCCTGTCGCACACTGCAAATACTACTACACTTCCAGGTGTACACAGGACCCTTAGCACGTCTTCCTAAAACCTCATTACCTAACAACTCTTCTGCCTCTGTTGTCACAAGTTTTTCTTTTTCAACTGGACAACCATCTTTCACTTCATAAGCACTACCACTGATGTCAACTGCATGCACCAAATCATTATCCTGGAAATAACTCTCTTCATTAAAAAATGCCTCACAGCTTGAACTATGTATCCATTCTCCAGAAAAAACTTCACAAAAATTACTACGATTAACTATTCTCTTCCATCTACTATTTCTTTTGAAATCAAAAATTGCCTTGTTTAGCTTCCTAATTCTATTGATTATCAAAATAAATAACTTACGTTTAATTTCAAATGCCTGATCAATAACTTTCTCAACTTTTTTTTTCTCTTATAAAAAACTAGTTTCTGTTGACCTTTCTTAATATTTTTTAACAAATTGCCAATTATCCTGTTACGGAACATTCGTTTACGAATCTCCCTAAACTGTTGTTTCCTTCTACTATCATGCACAGATTTATCTCTTGCTCTAGCAGTAACATTTTCATTTGTCCTTTTCTTTCCATTTGATTTACTTCTCGTGTTATGGATTGAAACATTTTCTGTGGTAATATTTTTTTTATTACAAATATTTCTTATGAAATATTTAGAGCTCTTACCCGGTGCTTTCTTCGTGGCTTGAGAAATCTTTTTGTTAGAGGACTGCTGCGTTTTTTTTTTCTCCTGCTGTCTTTGACGTTTTGCAGCCTTTATCTGTCTTAGTATTGTAGGCATATTGAAATCTTGAAATGATCTGCAGTTGAATCTGAGGAAAAATATAATAAAAAATGTTAATAAACATTATTATCAAACAGTAAGTCAGTAATAGTGATCAAAAACATAACACACTACTTACAATCAGATAGGAGAAAGCTGCGTCAAAACCCTGCGCCTGCTTGAAGCTGGCATAGGTCTTGACGCAGCATTGTAGAGATGGGGCACCCCTGAGCCTTGCTGGAGCTGCATCGCACTTGCGATACAACTCCAGCAATGCGCCACCTTTACGGCACAGATGCGTCACGCATCTGTGCCGTTTTTGCCCCATGCTGCGCCGCATTGTAAATGCAGCACAACATGGGTGGCGGAACAGTGGCGCAGGATGACTGTCACATCCCTGGTGATGCGCCACTCATCATAAATCTATCCCTAAGCTTCTTATCTTGTTACAGATGTACTGCCATATGTATCATCAAAATATTTTACATTTTCTAAATAGCGAATTTTAAGGAATAAATAGCGATTCTTTACCATTCCTAATTTGCGATGAGCAAATTGCTAATTGCAAGTTACCCATTGATTTCCATGGCCTAGGAGGCTAATATGAATGAAGGTTTAATTTGCGATTAGCAATTTGCTCATCACAAAGTAGGAATTTTTCCAAGGGTGCAGGGGTGTCTCAAGAACACCTGCTGCACCCCTGAAAAACAAATTTAGGGGCATATGGCACACATACATGCCTTAAGGGCATGTGTTGGCGTCATATGGCACCTTTTGTTTTTTTGAAAAAAACCTTTTTGAAAAGAATTCACAAATTACCACTAATTTACCACAATAGTTTCCAAATCCTTAATGTCATTTTTTACATAGTTTTTGTTTGATACATTGCATTTAAGTAGTCACAAAATTTACAAATGCTTCAGTGCAATCGCAAAATAAGGAATAGCAAATTTTGCTACTCCTTATTTTGCATCAAAGTTGTTTGATACATACCATTTGTCTAATTAACATTCGCAAAGGCCGAAATTCATAGAATTTTGATCTTTGCAAATGCTAATTAGCTTGATACATATGGCCCCAAGTGAGGCCTGTCTTGCGACATGGTGCATCTTTTGCATTACTGCTGATTGGGTTTTATGTGGTACGTTTTTTTTTTACACCATGACATATCTGCCTAAATGCATCAATTTTTAATGTTGTCACCTCATAGCAAATATTATGCACCACCGCTGCATCATAAAAGTGACGCACAGTGGCAGAAAAAAGGCATACACCTATCATAAATCTATCCCTAGCATTTTAAATGATTAATCCAGGATGACAATAAAGTGTGTCCTATCCAGAGGTTTGTTTAAGGTGAGGCCTACTCAGGATTGCAGATTAAAGTTACGCTTGATGAAGAATACAGAGGAGATAATACATATAAAGGACTACCAATGAAGTAAGTAATGTGCACTTTATTGCGCCAGTCATCATAAATGTATCCCTAAGCTTCTTATCTTGTTACAGATGAACCACCATATGTACCATCAAACTATTTTGCATTTCCTAAATAGCAAATTTTAAGGAATAAATAGCAATTCTTTACTATTCCTAATTTGCAATGAGCAAATTGCTAATTGCAAATTACCCATTCATTTCCATGGGCTAGGAGGCTCATAGGAATTAATGTTGCAATTTGTGATTAGCAATTAGCTCATCACAAAATAGGATTTTTTTCAAGCGTGCAGGGGTATCTCAAGAACACCCTGCTGCACCCCTGAAAAAGAAATTTGGGAGCACATGGCACACCTACATGCCCTAATGGCATGTATGGGCGTCATATGGGACCTTTTTTTTTTTTGAAAAAAATGCTTTTTGAAAAGAATTCGCAAATTACCACAAACTAGAAGTTGGTGGTAGTTTCCAAATCCTTAATATCATTTTTTACATATTTTTTTTTTGATACATTGCATTTAAGGAATCACAAATTTTGAATTATTGACATTTTAAGTAATTTCCACATGTGCAGTGTTTTCAAAATATAATTTGAAAATCGTTTTTGGGGAAAAGTAATGGTTTGCAAATTTATGACAAGGACATAATGGTGTATGCTTCTCTATAAGGCATTTCAGTATCTCTAATGTCATTTTTCCCATATTACATTATAAGACCTTTCCCCATGAAGCACATTCCTTGTAAATATGCTCCCACCTGTGCATTGCAAATTTAGATTTTGACTGTTTCAGACACATAGCCATGTTGAAAGTGACCCAAAAAAATTGCAAACGTTTTAAAATAACACATTCATGTGTCTTAAGGACATTTTAAGTCATTTCCCCATGGACAATGTTTTCTTAGTGGCACAAAAGAGGTATACACCTATCATAAATCTGTCCCTAGCATTTTAAATGATTAATTCAGGATGACAATAAAATGTGGCCTATCCAGAGGTTTGTTTAAGGTGAGGCCTACTCAGGATTGCAGATTAAAGTTACGCTTGATGAAGAATACAGAGGAGATAATTTATTGTAAAGGCCTACCAATGAAGTAAGTGATTTCTACTTCATTGCGCCAGTCATCATAAATGTATCCGTAAGCTTCTTATCTTGTTAGACATCAACCGCCATATGTATCATATAACTATTTTGCATTTCCAAAAAAGCGAATTTTAAGGAATAAATAGCGATTCTTTACCATTCCAAATTTGCTTTGAGAAAATTGCTAATTGCAAATTACCCATTCATTTCCATGGGCTAGGAGGCTCATATAAAAGAAGGTGCAATTTGCGATTAACAATTTGCTCATCACAAATTAGGAATTTATTCCAAAGGTGCAGGGGTGTCTCAAGAACACCCTGCTGCAACCCTAAAAAAGAAATTTGGGGGCATATGGCGCACATAAATTTTAACAACATTCCTTTACCTCAACAACGATTTTCAAATCATAACTTCAAAACACTACACATGGGAAAATTACTTAAATTGTCCTTAAGACACATAAAAGCGTTTTTTGATTGGCTTTCCTGCATGGTAGGGTCACTTTTAACATGGCTATGTAACACAAACATTCAAAATCAAAATTTTCCATGCACAGGTGGGAGCATATTTACAAGCAATTTGCGCCACAAAGAAAGGTCTTACATTAAAATGGGAAAAATAACATCAGGGACAGTCAATTGCCTTATAAAGAACCATACACCATTATGTCCTTCTCATGAATTTAAAAACAATTCCTTTTTCCCAAAAACGATTTTCAAATCATAATTTCAAAACACTGCACATGGGAAAATGACTTAAAATGTCATTAAAACACATGAAAGCGTTTTTTGATTGCCTTCCCAGCATGGTTTGGTCACTTTTAACATGGCTATTTAACACAAACATTCAAAATCTAAATTTTCCATGCACATGTGAGAGCATATTTACAAGCAATTTGCGCCACAGAGAAAGGTCTTACACTAAAATGAGAAAAATAACATCAGGGACAGTCAATTGCCTTATAAAGAACCATACACCATTATATCCTTGTCATGAATTTAAAAACAATTCCTTTTCCACAAAAACGATTTTCAAATCATAATTTCTAAACACTGCACATCAGAAAATGACTTAAAATGTCATTAAAACACATGAAATCATTTTTTGATTGGCTTTCCAGCATGGTTGGGTCACTTTTAACATGGCTATGTAACACAAACATTCAAAATCAAAATTTTCCATGCACATGTGAGAGCATATTTACAAGCAATTTGCGCCACATAAATCATAATTTTCTCCTTAAAGCACACTATTCTCTATCTAAAGTAAAGAAATATTTTCTCACCTTAGCAAATACTTTCAGTTTGAAAACAGTCTAAGAAACACACCAATTTGTCTTCAGCAGAGCAAAAGGTATGCACTCCAGAGTCTGCAGCTATCAAAAGCACAGAAATGCTGTAATTCTTCACACATATTTCTCATGTCACCCAATCAAAACTCTTCCCTCACTTTTTTTCAAATGAAAACCCTTCCCCCTCTGCCCTTTCTGCCTATTTTCCATAGCAACCACCTCTTGGAGAAACTCTGGTGTTTGCAAGTTCACACAACAATGTTGCAATTGAACTCTGAACTCTCAGTGCACCTGCATATCCAGTGCTTTCTTTCATTTAATGATTTTTTATTGACCACTCAAAATACATCTTTCAAACAACACATCTGTACACCCTAACTTTCTGTTTTCATCAATCAAAATCCACCAATCACTGTTACTGCTTCATGAACACAGAAACTCCACAGTTTTTTTCATTTCAAACTCTCATTTTTTCAACTGCCATTTCATTGCCACACTTCATCTGACTGCAGGAGAACCTTCTCTCACCATGTTTTCTGTCTGGATTGTTGGTCATAGTTATATTCACTGGGCTCAAAGGTACGTTGAAAGCAGGAATTTACCTAACCTCAATTTACAAGATGTGGAAATTAAGTGGTTTGGCCACAGAGGATTAAAATGTCACCAATTGATGCCATTGGTGAAAACCTTTATGCATTTGCCAAAACCTGACCTGTTAATTGTGCACTGTGGAGGTAATGACTTGGGCACTTTGACTGGTGTAGGTCTGGAAATGCTTTTAAAGGACACCTTTGAGCAATTAATGGCACTTTTTCCTCAGACTGCCTTGGTATATTCAAATATATGCCAAAGACAGAAATGGAGGTGGTCAAACCAATTTTGTCCACAAATTGAGAAGTCGAGGAAGCATGTAAACAAATCTGTTTCAGCTTACATGAGAGACCATGGAATGGGCTCCCTGTACAACAATAACTTGCGTTACTACATGCAAGATATCTACAGAGGAGATGGAGTTCACTTCTCAGATGAGGGCAACAGAGTTTTCACTCTGAATTTAAGAATGTGCATTGGTACCTACTTATAAGTACCTAAATGTACCATAAACCCAAAAGCTCTTCTCAGAGCTACCCTACATCTAATCACTCACAATTATTATTTTACTCTAACTTTTTTCACTAATTTTCAACAAAGTACACTCCCTGGGGCGCTACCCGGTACGCGTACCGGGAGCTAACCTCGCGAAATTTTTTAAAAAAATGTTTTTTTTTCGCACATATAAACCTCCTCAGCCACCCTCAGAAAACCTAGGGGGTCAAGATAACTCTACCGTGCCCCCTTCTACCCATTCTGAACATTATTTGCCCTCCATCTTGTATCTTAATTCGACCGAAACACAAAATGGTGGACTCCCGGAACGCTTAAGGTACGCGAACCGGGGCGCTCAACGGTTCGCGTACCGGGTCGCTCCCTGGGAAGCGCACCATCAAAAAAGGTGGGAAAGTAGTTCACAGAAAAGCCACTTGGGACAATTTCACCAAATATAGATTAGCTCATACTACATACCAATCCCTACCATTTTCACAAATTTGATTGGAATTCCATTTAGCCATTTAGCCTGTAGACCTCTCTAAATACCGTGAGGTAAATTACTTCACAAAACACATCTGAAATGTTGGAATTGACAACCAATTAAAATGTTACTTTCATTTTCTACTTTTTTTACCTGACATTTGATTGGTTGTGTACCCGAATATATATAAAGGAAGAGAAGGAAACACAGCCATTTTGACTACTACTTCCTGGTGTACATTTCAATAGGATTTTCATTAATAACTTCAACTTCTTTTTAAAGGTAAGTTGTTATTTTTAAAACTGAAGTATATTGTGCACTTTAAGTTAATATGGCAAACTTTTTCTGTTAGTTATATACTATCCCTCTGTAGTACTTATAAATTTAGATACACTTTTTTATATTCCTACTTCCACTCTGATACTATACACTGCCCAAAGATAAATTCTCTGTTAAAAACTGCCTATCTAAAATTAATCCCAACAGTGCCCTACCTCTACTAATATATATTTTTTTTTATGCAAATTTCAGGGAAAATGGAAAGTGAACAAAACATTTCATTTGAAATTGTCCTTCCAGAGTCCAACACAGAAATCATTGATCCAAATGAGATTGAATTTATGGATGAAACTTGGGACCAAGAACTACTGCAATGTGTACAAGCAGTAGATAACCTCCTTGCAAATGAGGACATTTTACAACCTCAGAGACTACAATCTATATTCCTTGATATTTATGAAATTTCTGACAATGAAATGTTAGAAAGTTTAATAAATTATGAAACACAATAAAAAAAGCTTAAAAAATAAAATAAAAAAAAAATAATCAACAAAACCAACAATCAATTAACATACAGCATTTGAAAAGTCTATCATTCATTTTTCATTGTGGTACGCTCCCCAGAACGCTTCCCGGTTCGCGTACCGGGCGCTAACCACGAAAAAAAACAAAAAAAAAATTTTTTTTTTTTTGCTTCGCGGGGCCCCTTTAAAACCTCCACATTAAACCTAGGGGGTCAGCGAGGATCTACTATGCCCCCTTATAGTTATTTCCCCCTTTGTTTTGGCCTCCTCTTGTCTCTCGATCCTACCGAGAGACAAGATGGCGGCCGCTCCGGACTGTTTAGAATGTTGACAGACACCGGAGAGCCAATCAGCTTCGCTACGCGAAGTTCCGTTACGCGTCAAGTACGCGAACCGGGGCGCTGCCTGGTCCGCGCTTACAGATATATATCTTTTTTTGAACGTTAATTTCTCAAAATCCACTGCAGCACATATATTGAGACCTACAAAAGGCACATCGGGCTACCAGTCCCTACAATTTTGCCAAGTTTCGTGCAAATCCATTCAGCCGTTCGGGCTAAAAGTGAGGCTAACCGCCCTATGGAAAACTCAATGTTAAAAACACGTTTTGGGACCCCCCTTTTTTCTCGGCCCCCCCTGGACCAACTCCCCCCAAATTTCCAGGGGCTGCTCAGAAACAAAATGTTCCATTTTGCTGAAAATTTCAGCCAATTCCGTCCACAAACGCCAAAGTTATTAGACATAGAATTTTCAAAAATCCCATAGGGAAAAAATCCTAACTATATATACCTACTGGCGACCGCCAGTAGGTAATATATATATATATATATTTATATATATATATATATTCACTGAAAAAACCATAGGTTATAGACCATATATAGTTAGGAATTAGCATTTACAAAACCTTGAAAATTCACTGAAAAAACCATAGGCTATAGACCATATATAGTTAGGAATTAGCATTTAAAAAACCTTTTTTTCTCACACAAAACCATTGAAATTCCATATATAGTTAGTAGTACTAACTATATATCGCGCACCCGCAATCCACTGCTGATCATGTCACATATTACATCATTCATGACATGGTCAGTGACATCACTGATGACATCACTGATGACATCTCAAATGACATCACTGATGACATCACTGATGACATCTCAAATGACATCACTGATGACAACATCCAGTGACTGTGTATTTCTTTATAACATCTACATTTTGAAAGGCACACATTATTGGGTTGCAGCTTATTTCTTCTTTTTCCTTTTCTTCACAAATGCTTTTTCTCCCCACTTCTATGTCCTTTCCTCCCTCCCGTCCTTTGTTCTCCGATTACCTGTGACAATTCTCTTTCTCCCCTACCATTCTGTTCTCAGAAAATATATAGAGAAATTTTCTTCTTTTTTGCGAACCAGTTCGTAGACATTTAAGTTGTATCTAAACAAGAATAGGATAATCTGGTCAACTAAATTGGATGACCTAAGATAATGTTGAACTTATTGTGGTTCTTGCAAACCTGAGATCATTTCCTGTAATTGTTGTAAATATCATGCCTTGCTAACTTTTCTGGGTATTTTTTAATTGAGTATAAGTTGAATGCTATGGGAGCCATGCCGATCCACGGCTAGATTTTGTTTTGTTTTGTTTTGTCTTGTCTCGATGTTGTCCACACAGCGTGCTGCCATTTAATAGAATTGTGATCTTTGGTCACGGGGTAGATACGCCAGACTTATGCCGATACACGGCAATATCTTATGTTTTCTGGCAGTGGCATCAACACTATGGGTACATAAATAGAAAAACGAGTACTAGGAAACTATAAATCAATATTTTGTATATTTGAATACAATCATGATGGAATTATCGTCTATTATCTGTATATATGTTGCTAGTAAATCTTGTTTTCTCCTATGTAAATATGGCCGCCACAATCACCCCACATTTGCGTTTGAATTCACATCGATATAATTTTCGCTAAGTCCGCTTTTTGTTTCTGTAGCACATGGTACAAGTAAGCGTCATAGACCTTAGGTCGGTGACACTGAAGAAGGACTAAAGGTTCGAAACGCGTCTGTCATCTGTGTTGTGTGCTGAATAAAGACACTTTGCCTAAACCTGGAGTGCTTTAACTCTCTTTCTGGAATGAGAGGGGGACCTTGGAGCTTTTATATATATATATATATATAATATTTAAAGATCTTATTACCATTTCTGCCCCCAATGAATGGCCAAACCCCTGCAGTGCAACACCTTTGGCAGTACACAGCTTCGAGTTGGGCGCCTAACTCTATGAAGGCGGCTAATTCCCACACTATACACAGTTGTTCAGCCGTGCATGTTGTGGGGTGGGGTTTAGCACAGGGCCTGAACTCAATACCCCCAGCAGGCAGCTATCCCTCCATGGACAGCCACCCCACATTTTCATTTTTGTAATTCATTTTCCTGGTCCCGCTGTTCTCTTGAGGATCCCATTTCTTTTCTGATTTTGACCCATGGGAGGGAGGTTTCTCTCAATCTCCCTCCCACAAGAGTCAGGGGGTCAAGGTACCCCTACACTGCACTCTTAGTATTTTTTAAACTTGTTAGGAGTCAGGAACTGGTGCCTGTGTCCAGTAATAGTGGCTACAACATTGTAGTGACGTAGAGCGTAATGACAGACCAAAGAAAGACCTGTATTTGTGGATTTATGGATCTCAACACTTTATGCTTTTAAATTACCAGTCCTGCTGGACTTCCATGGAACTCCAGAAGGATCAACTGTCATACCTTTATTTTTTTAACTTTCATTTATCCAAAACTACTTAACAGATTTACACCAAATCACCAAAAACATGCTTTCTGGACCAACATCTATCTTTCTGCCGAAATTGGTGTAATTCTGTTCAGCCATTTTTTTCTGTATCATTGTTTAATTAGCTCTATGGAAACTGCATGGTGATTTGCATTTTGGGTTCCCCTATTTTTCTCAGGAGCTGCGTGGATTAATGTTTTTGGAGAGTTTTGTGAAGATTCATCAAACAGCATCAAAATAATTAGCAAAAAATATATATATTGCCAAGAAAAACCTTACCTTACTATAACTATACTGTGGCGAAGCCATTTAAGGAGGGAACAAATAAAAGAGGCGGAGTAAGAAAGTGATATTTCCTATTTTAAGTCCTACAGGATTCTTTGTTCTCTGCCAAAAAAAACAGCTGAATGGAATTTCACCGAGCCTGATATGAAAATAGAACTTTAATCAAAGAAGTGCTGCTGCTTGGTTTGGTGTACATCTGTTCAGTCTATTTTGAGAAATTAGCATTTAAAAAGTATTTTAGGTGGGCCGAAGGAGCCTACCCTACTGATATCTGCACCATTACTCAACACAGTACACTGAGCTAAGTGCTGTGAAAAACAAAAGCACAATAGGCATAACTGAGTAGGGTGAGGTGTTTGCACAAAATGTCTATTAAAAATATCGGGAGACAGACGTAATATTACTGTAAATAATATAAATAATATTTTCACTAATATAGAGGTCAAAAAGATTGCTTTTAAAAAAAAATTATGTGTTTTAGTTGACATATTAGTTTTAACTGTTACTATTCTTTAAAAAAATGTTATTAAACTATTTTTAAAAGAGGGCTTGTAATTTGAAGTGATTTAAAATGTGTTATTCATTTTTAATAGTAATTTATATTGTTGTAGTGGTCTGTTGGGTTTGCAGGGTGATAGGGTGGGAAGTTAATCAGATAATAAGTAATTAAGAATCATTTAATAAATGTATTTTAATTATATGATTGATATTTATCATGAATTTATGTAATACTGATTTATTTTTGTTATATGTAATTTGTGGGCTTTTAGGTGTATAAGGGTATATGGTGGGAAGTTCATTAATTAAATAATCATTAATTTACAATTATTATAAATTGTTAACTAATTATTTCATTGATATTTTTATTATGTACTTTATGAAATACTTATTTATATTTATATTAATTATAGTTTAGTTTTGGGTGCTAGTAGGAGTGTAGGGTGTAACGTTACTCAAGGGATGGGAAGTTAATCAAGTAATAAACAATTTTTCAATAATTATTCATTATTTAATAGTTTTTGTAATTATGTAAAATATAAAATACTGATTTCCTTTACTCATATTATATTTGCGGAGATACTAATGGAAATAAATATTTAGCTATATGTTGGTGGGCCTTGCCACTAGGTACCCAAGGGCCATCCCACTGAGGATGGTGATTACACCTGCAGTGGCTAGGGCCCTATGGGGATTTTTACCTGAGTGGTGTCAGAGTGAGTCACCAATTTCATGTCAGAATACAAAAAGTCAATGTGGGATGAGTGGGGGATAACCTATATATTCTTGTTAGACTGTGCTTTTGCAGTGGATTTACCCCCCAGACTTTTTGCTTTTTGGCCTCCTGGTTTTGACCCTATTTTTGTTGGTTTTAAAATTCTGGGTACTTTATCACTGCTTTTCAGTGCTAAAGTGCATATGCTCTCTGGTAAATTGTTATTATGGATTGGTGTTTCCATAATTGGGTTATTTGATTTACTACTAAGTCCCTAGTACAGTGCACTGTGTGTGCCAGGGCCTATAAATCAAATGCTGCCAATGGGCCTGCAGGATGATTGTGCCACCCACACATAAAGCCCATAATAGGGTTCTCAGACCTGCCACTGTAGTGTCTGTGCACAATTGTGACTGCCATGTCGACTTAGCAAAGGTAACCACTTGCCAGGCCCTAACCTTCCCTTTTCTTACCTGTAAGACACCCCTAAGGTAGGCCCTAGGTACGTCTGTGAGCAGGGCGCAGTGTATGTGAAAGGTAGGGCATGTACTGTGTGTGTGACATGTCCTGATAGTGAAATAGAGTGTATTTTGTTTTTCACTATTGAAAGGCTATCTGTCCCATGGGATAGAATGGGGAATCTTTGTACCATCTTACAAGTATAACTTCCCATTGGGCCACGATAGAAAGAAGGAGTTAAGTATGCCTGAACTCAGAACATAAAAATGCATCTTTTAGTAAAGAAGAATTTTATATTGTGTGTTTGAAAATACCACTTTTAGAAAGTGGGTCTTTTCTTGCTTAGCCAACCAGTGTGCCTCTGTTGGTTTGTGGATTGACTGTCTGGCTTTAGATTGACAGGGACAGGGGCTGGGGATGCGCATTCTCTCAGACATCCACTGGGGGGGTAGCATTCTCATACTTGCTGTTGCTGGGTGCTGTGGATGGAGCCTTTAAACTCACTGAAGAACTTTGGAGATGTGACTTGCAAGGGCTGGATTTACAGAGTAAGTTGCAAGCATTACTGCACGTACAGTTAAATCAGCTTGTTTAAGAAGAAACCATTTGAACACTTTACACAGAGCCTTCTGGATGCCACTCAGACTATCGAAGCTGGGGAATCTTGCAACTAGGAAGTGTCAAAAATGAGGATTTAAGAAGACAGATGATATTCACATGGTTCTACAGTGTCCCAATATGCAACTTTGTAAGCAAGAGGAGGGTAAGAAGACATTGAATGACACACTGCAATGAAAGGTTGCGATAAGCCTTCCATTTGTATTCTTTGGTGTCCAGGAACAGGGTGTCTGTAAGTCTGACTCTGAACCTACTCCCATGAGGAAACAGGTCTTGTTAATTTTTACCTTGTTGCACTAGTCTAGAAGGGAGGTCTGCAAGAAGTGGATTTTGTGGATTCCTTTAAGTTATGTAGAATAGCTGGTCTATGTAATGCTTGCGTGTAATTTGGCTTTACATAAAATAGAACCCGTCACCATTTGTACTTTGCTGCTATTTATTTCAGCAGACTAGGGGCTAATATTTATAATCCTTGATCCTGGCGACATAAACAGTATGAATGTCTAATATGTTGACCATTTGAAAATCAGCACCGAGCAATATTAATTTGAAAGTGTATCACCACATGTTTTCAGACTTATAGCATTATAGAAATGTTTCCTTCAAAAATGTATAAATCCTTGCGAAATAATGTAGCTAGAACCAAGGATTGTAAATATTGGCCCCTAGTCTGCTGAAATAATTAGCAGCAAAAGAAAAATGGTTGCTGGGTTCTATTTTTTGTAACGCTTTATTCACACCCCACCTGGCCACCAATATAGGACGTAACCCTGTTTCTTAGCTTTGTATGTCAGTTGGAGCAGAAATGTTTGACTCCTAAGAAAGAAGAAATATGGCAGTCAGAGATAGCGTGGCAATCTGTAAGGTTGATTGGTGTGCCAGGAAGGTCAGGATGATCACTGTAGAATGTCCGATGATTACACCAATAGGTCAGCATGGTGGAGCAACCCCAGTTAAGCAGAAATGTCAATGACTAAGCCAGAGGGCCTGTTGGGAATCGGCCACACAAATGGCAACCACTCTAAGATTATAATATATGGATGTGGGTTAAGCAGCTAAAGATGATATGAGGACAAAAAAAAGATGGAACATCTCAACGAGGTTTAAGGCATTTTTTGGGGGCCCGGATACGTGTTGAAAGGGTTGTGGTGATTGGGGTACACTTCAACATGTGTGGTGGTTCTGCCACACAATTAAGTTGTTTTGGTGCAAAATTCTATCAAAGATATAATCTGTATAACACTCCCCTTAATTCCCTCGATTATGATACCTAGGAGAGAATAATGCATTCCCCTTGACCATGCCAGTGGGAAAACTAATCTCACACCTAATTCTTTCTTCCAGATTAACAATTGCGCAAGTCTGGTCATTTCCGTTAGCACCTCAGCTCAACATGTGGTGTAGTAAGGTGTGGTCCATTTATGCAATTGAAGTGCTTTCTAAAATTTATCATGATAGGGTATACAAGTTTGAGAGGGTGTGGCACATGTTCACCACACACATGAAGAGGAATCAATTAGTCAGGGGACATCATGCAATGTTGTTGGATGTACCACAAACTATAAGAAATGTCTCCATCGGATGACGACCAAGATTCTTCTGGATCACTTTAAATACAATATGTTGATGCAAGAACAAATGTATTCTCTTGTGGCTTGGTCGGTGCCTGGTGACCGACATTTGACTATTGATGCAGCTTACAGATGATGGCTTTGAAAATCAATGTGCCTTTATTGCTATATTCACTGATGCAATCTAAAATGTGCTCTACAGGTTCTGTGACTTATAAAATAAATCTAAAATACAGTTGGGAAATAAAAAAATTGAAAAAGAGGAAAAAGGTGGACATTTATTAAAAGTTCCACGGATGCTCAATTAGCGCACCTTAAGGCCATTTGATCTGAAGCACCTACTTAGGGACAATGCACAGGAAAAGAGTTAGCAAAATGTGTGCATTTATCAAACTACTGCCATTCACTATGTCTGTTAACAATGATTTATTTTCTTTTCACGCACTAATTTAATTCAGTATATTGTAAAGTTTAAAAAAACATAATGCAAATAAAGGTCTTTATAAAATGGAGTTACAGAAGGTAGTGAAATGGGAAAACTAGGTAGGCTTGGAGACTGTAAACTTAGACTCATATATTGTAAACTATATATCTGTATGAATATAATGATAATGGAAGCACAAAGACAGATTTGGAGACTAAGGCCATGGATTTATGTTTAATAGAATGAATTAGTGCTCACAGTAATTACCGTAACTACAGTGTGGGGCATTAATGGGCACCAAATTAACCTCTACTGAGTTTCCCATCTCAGAATGATCCCTACAGTGTGGAACTGGTGTTTATCACACTGATTACACCATGTTCTGTATTTATGTCTTAGCATTTTATCTTGATAGAATTCCTCTGGCATTTGCTGATGAAATCTATCAGGAGAAAATTGCAAAGCTTTGTGATTGATGCACAATACAGATACTCGCAAGCCCACCGACACTTAACGATCAGCTGAATTCAGTGGGTAAGGTTAAAAAGCTGAACCAATCCAGAGAGAGAAATAACTGGATGAAATTATGGGACCTATGGGACAGTAATTATCCCCAAGATGGAGAGTAGTAATAGGGTAGGAAGGGATGTCCAATGATTTCACATAATGCAACATAACAAATTTTGGGATCGTCACCACGGTGGAACCATGAGTGACTAACCTTGTGAATTAGGAGATCTCAAGAGACACTCTCACCTCAAGACAAGAAGGTGTTCCTTACTACAAGGCGAGGTGAGAAAAAATCCCTAGATGGTAAATGCCCAATAAGAGGGATATTTGTCTTTCTTTATCTCACCTTTTGCACAAATGAGGACAAAAAAAAGTACAAAAAAATTACAGAATTCCAATCCATGTGCAAACATCCATTTGCACATGGATCAAAATTCACAACTTTCCATCATGATCTAACTAAATTCTGCACATTTATAGAAGGCAGGGATAAGTTAAGTCAATACAGGTTTGCCACCTGTGTATTGACATAATTATGACCTCATTGTTCTGTAAGGGCTTTAGAATGTTTATTGTACTGTAGCTGTATATATAAAATACCAACACACCAGTACTGAGCAATTAGAAGTTAAGCCTAACAGAATGGGAATTACTGTGTGACTCCAGACTTACCAGGTGGTATTCTGAACCCTATTCCCTTTTCTGTGGAGTTTAACACCCAATTTTCCACCTGCTCTAAGCAGATTGCAAAACTGTGCAACGGGCTGTGGTAAAAATATGCAGGGGGGTTGCAAGGTGGGGAGAGAGGGTGTCAGGAGGATGAAGGAAGGATTGGATAATGTTGATTGGCAGGGGAGAGCATTTAATGCTTCCTCTGAACCTTGTCTGAGGTTCAGGCAGGAGTTAGTGAAGGGGCTCAAGCTAAACGTCTGTCTTTTCCCACTGTTGTTTTACTTGCTGGGTGTCCCCCCGCCACTAATAAAATCGTTTTTTTATTCCTACACCCATTAAATCCAGGTCTAGAAACATCAGACCTTTATAATTGTGAAGAATGGAACACCACAATGGAGTTTATCTCCTCACAGTTCCCAATCTGGGCGGTGGAATAACACCAAATGGCGGGGTCCCCTTCAGAATGTGAGAAGGGTCCCCGAGTCTCCCGTATCTTATAGATATACATTGGCATTTGGCTGAATAGGTGGCCTCTTAACGGGGTGGGGACCTCATGCGTTACAAGGGTTGCAGGGGTCTGCGTTACACCCCTGAATTCGGTCCATGTCTTTTATGTGCACCTTGCTTGTGGGCTGATCAAGTAGAGTGAGCACGATACAATGAAGCACCAGGAGCAACGAAAAAACAAACAACACCTCAAATGGCTTTTAGATTACCTCAGTGGTAGAAATGGGCAGGATCTATTGGGAAAGACAATTCCACTATTTTTTAATTTCCAAAACAGATAATGCTAACCTTTAGGTGCCTCTGAGTGAAAGGGGACGTGTGGGCTCTCCTGATCTGTGAAGCCAGGGCAGAGAAAGAAGAGACAACCCTCCTCACAAGGGTGTCTGCTACCTGAAAGAAATGCAAATGTGTGCAAACGGTTATTCCGCAAATCTAAAGACAGCTTGGGAGGCAACATATGACTTTAATTGATGGAGTAATTTGTGGCTTCATGGCGAAGGGAGGTAATACATTTTTAAGTAATGACTTGCATATTGATAGTGCTTTCAGTCACAGGATGGTACCTCGTAGCACTAGAAATACACACATCACTATTCCCCAATTCACCGACCAAGATTCAATTATGTGACTGCTTACACACACACATCTGCAGTGATCGCAGTAACCAATTGCTTTTTCCTAACATAAAAAATGCATTTCTCATCAATTACTTTAACACAGTTGCCTTCCGTTTTTCTGCACATCACTTAAAGATGAACTACGAAATACTTTGATGGAGGCTTTCTTGAGGCCCCATCTCCAGCTTAGTCCAAGCGACAGGGGAGGGAGGGTAGTGGAGAAAGGGAGAACAGACCCATGTAAGCCCAATGGGTATTGGTCTCCTTTCCCCTGTGCCCACAATTCCTACGCCCTCTTCCCGTGCCTTCTATACGATGGCAGTTACTCCTTAGGGACGCCACGTTCTGCTGGGAACCCTCGAGGCTTCGAGCTCTAATCAAAATCCAGTTTTTCTTGCTCTTGTAACCGAATTGCTGGCATATGAATTGCGAAACTCTGCGGTTTAAGTCAAAGAAATGGAGGGGAGTCTCAGAAAAAAAACTGCACCATTGATTTGACAAATATGCTCGTGGTGCAACCCGGTTGGGCGTGAAACCTACGTAGACTGTTAGGAGCGCGTGTTACAACTAGTTGCAGCATTCCTGTATTTTGTTTACAGTGCTAAACCACCAGAAGCGTCACACTTTGCAGTAGGGTATTTTTGTTCGCTTTTCAAGCACAGACCCTGTCGCACCATTTAACATACTTATAAGTGAGCTACCTGTGCAACAATTTAAAAACCCATTTCTATTAGGGCGTGTTCTGTGGTTCCCTTGCCCTTTCTATCCACACAATTAATAAGCTGAAATATTTTTGCTTTTTTTTATATATATACCACAGTAAAGCACTTGTTCTTTGCTAGCTACTGACTGACACTATTTAATGACCAATATGTTGCACACTTTTCAGGGGCACGCCTTGTTTTTTGAAAACGCGCTTTTAAGCTCATCAACCTTTGTATTTATCTGGGATCGGTCTCAATTGTAGCGCACAGGCACAGTGCCGTGGGGCATATCTTTATGTTATGCTTTTTGCGTGACTAATCTTCGGAAATAGTGAGCTGGGATTGCCTCTTAGTGGTTCCGACGTGTTCCGTCTAACACGCATTCATTAAAACTCAGAGAAATTCAAAGTAACGTGATAACTTAAGGCACCTCGCACACTAAAATGAAACGGATGCGCTGGCGCTGCTCATTGTTAGTTTACTTCTCATCGTGAAGTAATTGGTGGCGCGTTTCCATAAAAAAAACCTGAGTCATCCCTGCACTCTTCCTTTTACATATGATTACATATGATTCCACGCCCACTCTTGGCACTTACCTCAGTACTGTGACTGCACGAGTTCCTTGTTTACTTGGGATCAGTATGAAACAGGAAACCTTACTTTTGTTTGGCTACTAAACTCATTTTTCCGGTGAGAATAATTTGGATTCCTCTTCATAAACTCGCCTTTTTTTATTACAAAATCTGCGGCAGAACAAAATGAACTGGGGGAGTCCGACAGTCGTTTTTCTCCTCTTTCTCAAAGACTTCTTAGTAGGTGAGTGGTTTTGCGGGTAATTGGAGGTTGTTTGTGCTGTGTTGTGTTGTGTTATCAAAATTCGCGGACATTTCTTCCTTTCATGGCAACCATGACAAGTTTGTCCTTTGTCGTTTCTATCTTGTCTATACTGTTTTAGCCCAGCCTTCTGCAGACTGCATGACTAGCTTTGCATGTTGTGTCAACTTTATTTCCAATCAATTAAATTATAGTCCTTTTGATGATTGTACATTGCTCTTAAAGCAATTTCGGGTGGGGATTTTTGTGTATAAGACAATAAATATACAAAGAAGTAAGATATTGAGTTCACAGGTATATTTTTGCATGGTCTGTGAATATCCAATGTAGGGCATTGTCGAGAATCCTCTTGGTTTAGTGTGTGATATTATTTTAGGGCATTAGTGAATGAAAAGGAGAACATTAACATTTCTATCAATTGCCAATTGTAAATGGCTTCAATTGAGAAGCAGCCTCACTGTTTTACTCTAAGATGGTTTTCGTCAATTAGAAGTAATGCTGTGTATGTTTCCATTGATGAAGATACTTGTGCTTAGAAATAGAGAGCCCACATTACCCCCTCGGCTGTGCTCCTCGTCCCAGTACTAACACATGAGGTGCCCCTGCCACCCAGACAGCTCCTGCCTCAAGCTTTACATGTGAAGAGAATAGTTCCTCTTCACTTTCTACATCTTTCTACATCTCCACCCCCAGGATAAACTCCTCCTACCTCCCTGAGGCTTCCTTCTGGTTTCACTGTCATTGAGAAGTCATTTAAAAGACTTATCTTTCATTTCATATATAAATGATAAATGTTTCTTTGCTTACGCTCTGGTGCCTTAGCCTGTAGCAGTTTGGAATAGCAGTGATCAATGTGTTCTCGACTTGTAGCAAGCCACCGGACCCTCCTGCGGTGGCTCAAAGCCCCGGGTGTGCACTTTGTACATCCCCTGGCCACCCGAGCCAGATGCTATTCATTATAAAGTTTGGAGACCGCATGTGGGCTTGCACCTGTACTGTTATCTAGTGGATGTGTCTCCGGGCATTGGTGTCCACTAGCGAAGCAACAATTGCCAGGGTTGCCATGCAAGGCGAAGGGTTCCTGCAACATTGGCAACAAGGGTCGTGCCTGCATGCCTTTGCCACACCAAGTAAGGACATTCCAACGGCACTCCACTGTACCAAGCCGCACCACCATAAAGGGCAACCGCACCCAAAAGCTTGCGGTGTTCCCTGGCACTGCTGATGAGGCCACTGCTGATCAGAGCAACAAACTCTGCACGTCTCATGATTCCGATACTGGTGACACCATCCCCAGTCATGGCCGAAGAGGCCTCCTGCCCGTGCCATGCCGGCCAGGTGCATTTAGGCCGCACCGCGCTTACTGTGAGCCAAGAGCACACCGATTTCAGGGTGAACAGATCACCGCCTTATTCCAATTGGCAGAAGGATTTTGTTCATATAAACATGGAGATTCTATCAAATGTGTGGAGGTGCCAAATGTTTTGTAATTTTTCGGTTTTAATGTGGAAGAATGGGCTCTCTCTTAGTGATGGAAAGATGAGAGCACGTGTGCTTTGTTAAAATACCCCTCACACACTAAAAAAATCCGTTAGTGTCATGCTTCATCATAGGGGTCTTCCCGTCCCTATAACGGGGCGGGGCGTGCTACGACCAGACGGACTACGCGGGAGCACTATAATTGTGACAGAGCTATGTGTGGGTGCAGTGGTGTCAGTGAAGTGTAGGGATCTTACTAGTGAAATGCAAAAAATACAAAAAAGTTAAAAAATTCCCTGGCTAGTAGAACAAATACATTTTATTGGTATCTCTAGCTGGAAATATTAAAAAGGGGATGGAAGGTAGAGCGATTACTGGCTACCAAGTCGACATGTTTCATAGGCAGTCCCCAACTGCCTACTCATCAGGACCGTTCAATGATCCCTACTAGAAAAATAGCTCAGTTCTACAGTGGTATGCCTACTGTCCTATAAACATATCAGCAAAAATAGGCTGAATATTTCCGCTTCAGGGCATGAGCTGGCCCTAGTGAAGCAATGCACCAAAAATCAGTGCAGAAAAAGTGACCAGTGGTCTCTGTAAATCAAAAGGAGAAAAGGGAGAGAAAGCACAAGCATATTCGTATTTTTACTTATAATCATTGATTGTACATCCATATTATAAGTGAGTAATGAAAGATTCCTGCTGGAAAAAGAGCAAAGATGGGTGTTTCGCATCCAGTCTCATAAAAGGGGACTGAACGATGACATACCATGGGGACAGCTGTGACCCATTATTGGTTGACATTGAATCTGAATACAATCTATAGATACAATAACATGAACCACTCCACGTCCAACCGGAAACATCTATGGACAACCCATTGGTGCAATTAAGGGCTACATGAGTGGGACCTGGCATTGCAAAAAGCCCCCCCTTGGGGGAGTGTTGTCTGTCTCATGAATAATCATCCCCTTAGAGCAACACTGTGCTGATAT
Organism: Lissotriton helveticus; assembly: GCF_964261635.1. Classification (NCBI taxonomy): domain Eukaryota; kingdom Metazoa; phylum Chordata; class Amphibia; order Caudata; family Salamandridae; genus Lissotriton; species Lissotriton helveticus. The sequence goes on from NC_136069.1 coordinate 1,138,814,950, forward strand.
CTAGTACCCAGGATATGATATTGTACCAAGAAACCCTTGGCAAAACCTAGTTTGATCCACAAGCGCTGTTTGAACCCATTTCGGAGAGAAATTCTACATCCTGCACTAACTGATCCCACTAGGCGAGGGAACCCCCGGCTGTATTTTTGAATCAATTTTATGAGCAGACTTTGAAACTGATTGGTATCATCTCCTCATTTTTTCAAACCCAGGAGTTTGATAAAACATTCTATTTTTTGAAGATATACCAAAAATGAGCTAAATCACTGAAATGAGCTGAGGGACAAACACTACATTTTTATCTGTTTAAAGGCCCACGAGAATGCTAAAATCGGCACTCATTATATAGGATCCACTTGCTTTTCGATCAAGCCAGCCAGAGACAGAGAGGAAAGACTTCCGCTAATTTTTCCCACTGTGTGCCAAATAGCGGCGGCCATTTTCCAAGCTGTGCGGTCTAGTGTTTCACTCCAGGGGCGTGTTTCCCGGAAGCCTGAGGCAACACGGACGGCAATTACACAAGTATATCTACCGAACGAACGAGTGACCACGCGTCCTCGGAGCTGCATGGTAGGGATGATAGGCGATTTGCCATGCCGGTAACGTAAGTAACAGACTCGGATCCTGAGTCTCTAATAAACGGGTCACAGGGCTGCCATTTTCACACCAGGACTTGAGTGTACCGCATCTACTAACGGGGGTGGCAATGTTTATCTATCTTTACAGTCAACCGAGCAAAAAACTTCCTCCGCCTGCAGGCTCATGGGGCACAGTCAAACTAACGTAAAAGTATGTATGAAAAGAATATATCGACTACCACCTTTACCGATACTGTTATTTTCAGACCTGGTAAACTTACGATTTTAGGGTCTTGTTTTGCCGCCAGTGCAATTGGGTGAATGAATGTGTTGAGTCACGAATGTATGGATGAGGAATGAATTAAGAAACGTTACGATTTGGACGTTTTCTTTTTGAAAAATAAGTCGGACACAGGGTCCAGTAATAGGAGGTGCACATTGATCAATGCACCACGTTTGTGGCACAAGAAGTAGCGCTAAACAAGCAAAATCCTGCTGATTAACTGTAGGATGTAATCTTATAATATGGATGTACAATCAATGATTATAAGTAAAAATACGAATATGCTTGTGCTTTCTCTCCCTTTTCTCCTTTTGATTTACAGAGACCACTGGTCACTTTTTCTGCACTGATTTTTGGTGCATTGCTTCACTAGGGCCAGCTCATGCCCTGAAGCGGAAATATTCAGCCTATTTTTGCTGATATGTTTATAGGACAGTAGGCATACCACTGTAGAACTGAGCTATTTTTCTAGTAGGGATCATTGAACGGTCCTGATGAGTAGGCAGTTGGGGACTGCCTATGAAACATGTCGACTTGGTAGCCAGTAATCGCTCTACCTTCCATCCCCTTTTTAATATTTCCAGCTAGAGATACCAATAAAATGTATTTGTTCTACTAGCCAGGGAATTTTTAAACTTTTTTGTATTTTTTGCATTTCACTAGTAAGATCCCTACACTTCACTGACACCACTGCACCCACACATAGCTCTGTCACAATTATAGTGCTCCCGCGTAGTCCGTCTGGTCGTAGCACGCCCCGCCCCGTTATAGGGACGGGAAGACCCCTATGATGAAGCATGACACTAACGGATTTTTTTAGTGTGTGAGGGGTATTTTAACAAAGCACACGTGCTCTCATCTTTCCATCACTAAGAGAGAGCCCATTCTTCCACATTAAAACCGAAAAATTACAAAACATTTGGCACCTCCACACATTTGATAGAATCTCCATGTTTATATGAATCGTTCAGGAGGGTGATTCTATCTCAACCTCTACGCTTCCTCTATTGATCTTTTTAGAAGGATTTTGTTCCCACAACTGAAGAACGATCACAGCAGGGTGAACAGACCATGGCCAGCAACCTGCCACCCCCTGTTGGACAACAGGGGATATAACCGACATCAACAGTTAGCAAGAGGAGACAGCAGAGCTACTGCCTGGTGGAAGGGAAGTACAGAAAAAAAATCGCAAAGGGAGCACGACACCCCGCAAAGCGAGTGAGTACTTCCAAGTCGGATTTATTCCCTAGCGAGTGGGGAGTCCTACCAGAAGCACCGCCCAATCATGGCTGAAGCGTCAAATGCTGTGCCTCCACAAGGACAAAAACAAGGACAGCATCCACAGTAGCATGCACTAGTGGATGTTTTAAAAACTCTTCAGTGAGCTAGTCAACCCAGCTACAGCCTCACCCACTGAAAAACATGCTAGGAAGGCTAGACAACTATTTCATTGCCACCCAAGAGAACAATGGAGCTGTTAAACGCTCACTGCTACTCCATTTCGCTGCAGGTGAAGATATGTGTAAGTTATTCGAGCACCTTTCCTAAACCAGTGCATCAAATGACTGTGATGCAGCAGTATGAGCCAACAACATGCCTTTTGATCCCCAATTAAACCAGTACTTCGAGCGCTTCAAACTCCACCAAGCCTGCCAACGAGAAGGAAAGTCCATCCACACCTTCGATGCACGCCTATGCTTGGCCAGAAGTTATATAATAAAAGGGTCAGAGACCTCCCGAGACTTCCTCCTGTGTTGTTACCGAGGGGGTAATTAGCCCGCCATCCTATCGTGAAATGGGACTGCCCGCCATAAGGACGGGGGTCCCGTGGGGGCAATTAGGATGCGCCCGCCACAGTGGCGGGCGCATCCTGCATTCCTGACATTTTGGCGGGCGGTGCACTCAACACCGCCCGCCACAATGCCAGGAAGGCATGTCGTGAACTTCCATGCACGGTGCCTGCCATGTTGTTCATTGTATCTGCAGGGGGGTACCATAGGTACCCCCCATGTGTACGTCCCACCCCCCAGAATCCCTGGGGGCCCGTTACGAACCCCCAATGGCAAACACTGCATGCCTTTCAGTGGCAGCGTTGCCGCCATGGAAAGGCACAAGCCCGCACTAATACTAATATAGATGGTGGTGTCTCCCAGACACCGCCACCATGTTAGCTGCTTTTCCGGCCGGTCAACTCTGCGACCGGGCGGAAAACCGGCGGATGGTCTTTCTGTCCGCTGCGGTCCCCCCCCCGCCATGGTAATGTGGCAGGGTGAAATGCAGGGCGGGCGGCGATTTTTAGCGGGTGGATCGCCACCGCCATACGGTTGGTGGCTATCTGCCCGCTAACCTAATGACCCCCCTAGTGTGTATCTTTACATTGGTGCTTAACAACAACAAAGGAGCGTCAAATCAAAAGGACTGACTACCGGTTGAAGCAACAAAAAAGTATATTAACTCTGTTGTTTGAAGGAAAACCATAATAGATTTTTATGAAGGCCCTCACTCACCGACCTGGTCGGTGACATGCTTCATCACTGGGCCCCACCAGGAGTGGCCATTTTATCTATCACCTCACAATCACAATACCAGCTCCGCAGTAACCTGGCGTTGAAGCACACCGGGGTGGCATTCGGCCACTCCTGGTGGGGCCCAGTGATGAAGCATGTCACCGACCAGGTCGGTGAGTGAGGGCCTTCATAAAAATCTATTATGGTTTTCCTTCAAACAACAGAGTTAATATACTTTTTTGTTGCTTCAACCTGTAGTCAGTCCTTTTGATTTGACGCTCCTTTGTTGTTGTTAAGTATTATTATCCGAGGGGAATAGGAGTGTCCTTGTCTCCCTTCCTCTCTAGTTGTTATTGAGTATTTACATTGGTGTCCTATAGCACAGCAACTATTTCCAGGGTAGCCGTGCAATATGAAATCTCCCTGCAACACCACTCATGTACTGATCTCCTGGGGCAGGGATTATCTACAGTGTTGCTTACAGCATTGTGTGGATGCTGAGTGAGCAAGTACATAGATTAAACCAATGACATGCACAGGGCAGCTCTCAAAGTGAGAGAAGAGACCTGTTCATTTTTTTAATAGCATGTATAAATGCTCCATTGCTCTGGCTTGGGGTGGGTGACACAATGAAGCACGGGAAGTGTGTAAAGAAGTAGCATAATACTGAGCCGGAATCAGACCTGAAGGAAGTAATCTCATGTCAAAATCAGACTTGTAAATGCTGATAAAAGTGCTGTGAATTATGTCTTAAAAGATTGAGAGGAGGATCTTAAAGGGACAATATTTTGGGCCAACAGCTCCTATAACTTCTAGAGCATTTCATGGAAATGCTTAAATTCCAATGTCAGCCTTAACAAGAAAAGGAAAATTTTTATTTGCAATATATCTCTACGAGAGTTGATAATGTGTTTCTTTATAATGTGATAAAGAATATTATCACAAAAGAATTGAAGGAAATTGACAAGTTGTAGCGTCTCCCCAGCCTGGGTACCCGCTAATAACCATGCCACACACAGAACTTCATATTTCACGTCTTTATTCTGCTGTGTATAACTGCGAACTCAGTAGTCTAAAATAAGCTTTAATGTCATTGTGCTCTGACACCTACATCACAGACCCTTTAGTCCGTTCTAAAATTGCAAGATACAACATTTCCCCCTCTGTTAGATTAAACATTTAAAAAATTACAAATCACCAAATATATACATACAATCACATTTCTTCAATCGACCTTCTTGGCACATTAATTACTCGGCCTGATCTGGTTACTAGAAACTGTCATCTTCACTGTCAGAGATCTTCAAAGACGGTGAAGAAGTAACAGCAGTCAATGGTGACTCACGTTCAGTCTTTCTTGCATCATCTGAGTCAGAAGACTGAGGAATCAAGTGCTGAAAGTGAGAAAAGTCTCTGGTAACAGACTTCCCAGGATGCTGGGCAGTCACCATATATCCCTTGGTGGACACAATATGGAGAGGTGCAGTATCATATAGAGCATCAGATTTTCTCCTTCGCAGTTGGCAGGCAATCACTAGATCCTGTCTTAAATTCAATGTTCTTAGTATGTCGCCTCTTGTTAGAATAGGCTTACATTTTTTTGTTATTTACCAAGTCCAGCATTTGAGTTGTATTATCACCTCCTTCTCTTTTGTTGATCTATTGAGGTAACTTTGTTGTCATTGCTCTCCCGAACATCAGTCGCAGGATTTCGCCTGTGGTCAAGTGAGATGTTGAACAATAGGCTTGTAGGGTGGAATTCAAAACAGTTTGCAAATTGAGCCTCGCAAAAGTTGCATCCTGTACTGCTTTCTTTAGCATATTCATAAAAAACTCAATGAGACCATTGGCCTAGGGCTACTGTTCTGGTGCTCTACCTTCAGATGCTCCAGAAAGTCCTTGAATTCTTTACTGTTGTACGGCAGGCCACTATAAGACTTCAGAATGGCTGAAAGGCCCAGTGTTACAAAAATGCGGTCCGGCCTCTCAATGACTTGCTCATGAGTTGTAGAAAGGCAATTACATAGATGACAGGCCTTGAGATCCTTTTCAACCCTCTTATCTAAATAGGGAAACCAGCCTCAATCTTTGAGAGCTATTTTGGTGGCAACAATACCACAATGTCCTACCTAAGGCCCTTTGATTATCTTCTGTCTTGAACTCTCCGGAATTAGGATTCTCAATCTTTACAGTATAACTCTTTCCTGAGTTATACATAGGTCATCCTAAAACTTTTTTGTACTTTTGGTATTCACCTTCACTGATACGAGATCAATCATCTTGGTTCCAAGACTGATGTGCAATTATATCTTTCAACTTCAGCATGTCACTATCATGGCAGTGATGATCTGGGTTTAAGATGTGGCAGCTGGCCTATTTGACTTTACAATTAAATTAATGTAGGCTTCATCCATCGTGGATGGAGTACCTTGACCTTATACTTTCTTTCTCGGGTTGAGAGCAAGCACGTTCTGTTTGGAAAAATGTCTCCTGGCATATGCCACAATATGCCTTCGAGTATGTGGGTGTCCGCTGTGCTGTGCTAAGATAATGCCTAGCCCAGTAGGGCTAGCATCAAAAACAAACTGCGATTGTGAAGCTTTAGATTAAAATTGGACATTTTAGTAGCAGTTTCAATGGCTTGTTTGATTTTCTTGAAACTTCTCTCACATTCCTGTGACCACTTAAATGAAACATTTTTCTTCATTAACTGTCATAAAGGAGCGCTTATGGTTGCAAAGTCTTATATGTATCTTGAACAGTAACTGGCCATGCCAAGAAATTAACATTTTGTGGGAAATCAGCATTAGACAGTACTTGGACTTTAGCAGGATCGGGGTCCTACCTCCATCAGAAAAGATATGGCCAAAGCAAATTTAGTCTTGTGGAGCTCATACTTGTCTGATTCAAAGTCAGGTCTGCATTAGACAGTAAGCAACATACTTGAGTGAGAGCTTTATCATGCTCCTTTTGTGTAGGTTCGAAAATTAATATGTCATCGCTATAGTTGAATGCATTCACAACCAGATGTATGACAAGTTGAATGACGTCTTGGAAAAGGTCTGCAGCCGATGAGACACCAGAACTGGGTCTTTTATATCGAAACAGACCTATGTATTTAGAAAAGGTTGTAATATACCTGCAACCTTCTTCAAGTTCTAAATGATGACAACCTTCAATTAAATAAAGTTGAGGGAAAACCTTAGCACCATTTAGTTGCGTTATCATGTCAGCAATAAGTGGACATGGATGTTGTTCTTCTTCAATTGCCTTGTTTGCTTGGCTTATATCAACTCATGTGCGTACAACTCCTTCAGTGTTTGTTTTGGGAACTGTGGGAGAAAGCAATGGCGTCGGACCTGTTGAACACTTAATAATGTCATGTTTAAGCAATGATTCAAGTTCTTTTTCAACTGCTTCTTGAGAAAGAAAAGCAACTTGTCTATGTCTCTGAGCAACAAGTTGGGCATTGTCATTAATGTGTAACTTTACTTTCATAGACTATAGCTTTCCAAAACCATGAAACAATGAAGCAAATTGACTTACTATTTCATGTGAGCATTCAGGTTATAATTCACAGAAATTAGTCCCATATCAGTAGCGGTACTGAAACTGAGCAGATAGGCATTTGCGGCTGTGCCTTTGAGCACATAGATGGGTGCTTGCACCTTGGTTTTCCTGTGTTTCAATTTTGCTAAAAATGAACCTTGACATTTTATAGTCATTGATGCAGCCCAAGTGTACCCTTTGGTTTTCGAAGGTGTAAGTTCAGGTAATGGAGAAAATCCATGATATTTCTCTTCAGGCATTATATTTATTGATGCACCAATGTCGATGATGAAAGGTATCGAGCAGTAATTTTTTATGTGTGCCATTTTAAGACTGTGTTTGTATTATTTGGTTCTTTGGCAAACCGACTTTTCTTTGACTTATATTTTTCCTCGCACGCATGAGCCTAGTCCAACATGCGCTATTTTCTCTGAAGTAAACATTAAAATGGCGCACCATACTCCTCACTCTCCCTGGATACTGAGGCAGACAAACTGTTTGACGATAAACTAGATGACGATCGACTTCGTTCAGTGTTAATTTTCCTCAATTGATGTCGCCACTTGGCTTTGTGAGGATGCATCAAGCCTCGACTCTGGAATGTTCTAGCAATCATTTTGTATTTGCATCTGTGATGCACTTGCTTTTTCCTTTGCTTAACAGACTGTCACAAAGTGGTTGTCTTTCTCACAGCTTTTACGTATCTGTTCATTGGCAGGACATTTACCTTCATGTGGAAACAAAATCCACATCTAAAATATAACTTCTTTTTACTTTTTATGCTCATTACTGATTCACTTTGGGCAACTTCTACCTCCATTTCAGTGGCTTGTCTTACAGCACACTCTTCAGCTCTGGCAGCCATCAACACTGTCCCCATACTAAAGGTTTCTCTCAGCATTCATTTTATGAATGAATCTGACAAGCATCCATCAATAACACTAAAATGCATAGCTTCCTCATCATTAAATTAAGTTAACTAATAGTGTTTGATGAGCATATCAAGTCTCTCCACAAATTCATCAGTGGTTTCATCAACCTTTTGGTGCTCTTGACTGAAAATGTATCCTTAGTGATCAACATTTAGTACTGGATTTAACTTTTGATTCTGCATTTCTTAATTTTGACATTATGTAGTTTCTTCAACAATCTGCAGCATTTTCTTCATGGCTTCTTTCACACCATCACCAGTAAGATCTTTTAGATACCTAATAATCTTTTTACTTGTCTCTTCAAGTGCATCAATGAAATCATCAAATGTCTCTATCTACGCAGACCATCTGTTGCCAATTAATTAGCTTTTTGGCAGTATTGGAAAGTGGGGGCAGTTTCAGGAACGCAGCAGTGCTGTAGCCCAGTGTGGAACTAAAAGACACTGCAGGTGGATCCTTGTGACTTGCCTTAGGCAGCTCATCTGTGAGACCTTGTGATGTGCTGGCCTTGTCCTCATATATAATGGTAGCTGGAAAATTGGCTTTCTTCACAGCGATCTGAAAACTTTCACTATTCAGAAAGTTGCTCTTGGCTCCTTATTTTCCGAAGACCTGTGAAGTTGTTCTGAGCCTCACTCAGCACCTTTGTGAGTGAGACGTTTCAGGTATGGATGGCTCCATAGGCACAACACTTCTCCTTGAGCTACCTTGACAGAGTGCAGTGGTTAAGAGGACTCTCCTCAGGGCATTCAGTAAGTCTTTCTTCTTGTTGTCTACATGTCAATTTGCTTTTTGTAACACCTGGTCCATCTCCATCTTGCAGCGTTTCTTTACGCAGCGTTATTTTGTAGGTTATGATTATCGGAGGCTGTACTTCATAAACCAGGCTGAATTCTCATTCAGCGTTAACACTCCGTATAATGTTCAGCTTTTTCTTGCCTTGCATCATAGTACCTTTATGTATGACTTGACAATCAGGTTCTTGACCATTAATGTGTACACTCTTTGAAACAGCTTCCGTTGTCTTCATATGCTTTACAGCAATTGATGTTGCTCTTTGACTCCATGTGCATGATATGGTGACTCTGATCTTTGACAGTGACACATGTGGCATGCATGATATGGTGACTCTGATCTTTGACAGTGACACATGTGGCATGCACAAGCAGTTTTCTTGGACCACGGCAAACACTCTGGGAGAGCACTTTCATTCTCGAGGTTCCTTTTCCCCTATATCGTCGCCATTTGTAGTTTCTTCCCAGCCTGGGTACCCATCAATAAACACACAACACACGGAGCTTAGTAATACACGTCTTTATTCTGCTGCGTGTAACTGTGAACCCCAACATGGTAAAACAAGCTTCCATGCCATTTTCTCTAATGCCTATGTCACAACTCTACGGAGTCCGTTAAGACCCAAAAAAGGCTCCATTGTAAAATATTGCAAGACACTACACAAGTCTTAGGGGCATATTTACAAGAACTTATCATGCCGTAGCATCAATTTTTTTACGTTATAGCAGCTTTTATCACCTGATTTACAAGTTGCCTCTAACTGCAGTTAGCAGCACTTTTCCAGTGTAAAAGGAAATTTTCAAGATCGCCATTTCTGTTAGTGGGACTTAACTAAAATGAGATGCAAAGTAGGCATTTCCATGAAAACACTGCTGCTAACTGCTGCTGCCACTTCACGATATATATAATGAAATTCTAGTACGCCGATAACCCCTCTAAAACTGCTGGTAAGTCCAGTTAAAGGCAGTTTTTTAAGACCAAAAAATAGCTGGTCTTAAAATTGGTGAAACACTTGGGTCCACATATAAGATTTTAGGGTGCTGGACAGTGCTGCAAGGAATATTGCTGCTCTGCCCTGCACCAGAACAAAAGGTCAGGAATGCGCCCTAACAATAAGATGGGGCGCATTCCAGGGCCTCACTCATGAAAAGTGTTGCACTCCTGCAACAAAACAGTGTTGCAACACTTTTCACTGCGCCCTCCATGCGACACCATGGATGCGCCGGATTTACTGTAGGGCACTACATGTCACAATCAGTGACAGATACGTCTGGAATCCTGATGTATCTGTCAGCGCTTAAGTCACAAATTGCTGCAATTTTGTCGCAAGCTTGACACAACTAAAGCAATGCATGGGGCCAGCCTGTCCCTATGGCACTGCGTTACCCTCATGCCTGCCATGAAGCAGACTCAAGTTTTGATAAACTGGAGTCCTAGATTTGCCGCAGTGAAATCTGAGAGATTTCACTGTGCCACTCCTACGAGGTTTTGTTGCGTGGGAATACCCACCCTGCATATATCATACCTGACGCAGGTATGTTGTAGCACAGGTCTTAACAAGTTCATGCATATGCCTAGATGCGTCACTTTGCAAATTTGGCGCAACGTGGTACAAAATTCCCGCTGCAAGTACATCAAGAAAATGATGCAACAGTGGCATTAAACTGTCAGACGGGGCTAAGGAATTAGCCCCCCTGTCTTATTCCCCTACGATGGCACACAATGGCTGCCATGTGGCAATGCAGACACCCTTGCTCCATGGTGCAAGGGTGACTGTGTTGCAGAAGTGTTTGATGTTGTGTCTCCATCACTTCACAAGACGTCTGCAGGTGCGTCTGGACTAGTGGAGGGTGGGAGTGAATCAGTTGGCCTACTTGAAGTGTTGTATGCCCATTTTTTTCTTGAGGGGTGCCAGCGCAGTTAGAGATCCATCAGTGGAGGTTGTGCGCTGCGGTGTTGGTGTCTGTAAGTGTTGGCAGAGTGGTGGTGCTGAGGGAGTTGACGAGAAGTTCTTCTGTGGCCTTGATACAGCTGCGATGGCGAGAGGGCAATGATGGTGGTGGTGTACGGTGGGGGTGGTGAAGGCATGATCAATACAAGATTGTTCGTACAGGAGAGTTTGGTGGTGTGGCTGTAGTTGAATTTTACTACAGACGGAGAAGACGGGGTCAAGCGTGTGTCTGGCTATGTGGGTTGGTGTGGTGACTAGCTGGTGAGTCAGATGTTGGCGAGGTTCTCCAGGAGGATGTTGGTATTCTGATCACTGGGGTTGTCCAGGTGGAAAATGAGGTCTCCGAGTAGGTTGTAGTCCGTGGATGGGAGAGCATGGGGTCCGATGAGGTCTACAATGGAATCTGTGAATAGAGGGTCATGGGCCTGGGGGCCTGTAGACAAGGGTGCCTGCTGAGGGTGGTGTTGGGCTTGGTCCAAATCTGAAAGTGGAGGTGTTCCATGGTCGCTGTTGGATCATTAGCATGCATGGCCAGTCGGAGTGTGCTTTTGTAGACAATGGCAATGCCTCCTCCTGGGCTGGTGGGGTGGTCCTTGCGGGTGATGTTGTAGCCATCGGAGATGGCAATGTCCAGTCTGGAGCAGAGGTTGGTCCAGGTTTACATGAAGAAGGCGATGTCTGAAGAGTTGGCATTGAGGATGTTCCAGATTTCTCTGCGATGTTTATGGAGGGACCACACATTGAGGAGGAGGCAGTTGAGATGGTCAGGTGTGCTTTTAGTCTGCTGGGTGGCAGGAGGCGCTGGTGTGTTGATGTGGCAGAAGGTGTGTTTTCAGTTTTGGCAGGCAGAGGGTGCAAGGGTATTCTTCGGTGATGCTAGATGGCAGGCGGAGTGGCATCCAGGGTTGTGGGTGAGGAGGGTGCTGGCGTCAAAGTGGTGGAGTGCACGGGAGGCAGGGATCCTTGCACTGGATGCAGCCCATGCATGGACAGCGCAGACGGGCTTACCTTTGGCGCTCATTTGGGGCCCCAGTGCAACACCCGCTGAGCATGGTCACACAGCGGCTGCCATTAAGTAGTACTGAGGGGTGCAGGACAGATGGAAGGCAGGAAAAGTGGGAAAGGACACTGTGGGACACGGGGGATGCAGGTGATGCAACAGGGCCCCCTTAACCGTGAGGTTGGAGCACTCCCGCCACACAAGTTTGGTGCAGTTCCGGGGCCTCACTCTCCACAGCATCTGGGCAGCTCCACATCCTCCGGCCTAGAATATGCCTCCTTATTCCGCAGTCTTTTAGTAGGCAGGGAATCACAACGCGGTCGTTACAACGACCGCGTTGTGATTGCGCCTACCATAACTCCGCAATTCGGAACAACGACTTGCAGCGGGGGGGCGCTGGATGTTGGAATAGTATAATTTACTATTCCAACTCCAGTCTGTGTGGACACTAGGGAAGGTGTTGGATTTTAAATCCAACACCTCCCCCCCTCCTCAAGTCGTTGTTCCGACTTGCGGAGTAATGGTATGCGGAATCATAACGCGGTCGTTGTAACGACTGCGTTGTGATTCCCTGCGTACTAAAAGTTTTGTTATAAATGTTCTTTACCGCCGGCCTATGGTGTAGAGAGGTGCGGCCCACCATTGGCAATCTCCACTGTGCACCCTGGTGTAGTGGTGGCACCTTTTATGCTATACAGACCTCCCTACGTTGATGCACAGGAATGCCTCTACCGATCACTGCTCCAAGGGGCGCGAGGCAGTCTTCTCACACAGGTCAGCAATGTGTCTCCATGTGACCTGTAAGACTTCACCACCAGGTAAGGGCGATTACCGATGTCTCAATATCTACCGCCTTAGCCCAACGGCTTTGCCCCGAAGCTGCCCACCCCCACTGCCAGGCCGCAGCAGCTCCACACCACCTCCTCCTCCAATTCCGGGTATCAGACACAGGCCCAGCTAGGCCTCTGGGCCCCGGGGACTGTCCACGCTTCCAGGCTTCGGCTACCATGGTATCGCAGGGGAAGCGCTATGAAAATTGATGCATCACAGTCGGGGGAGACATTGAAGTGGGGATGGGGATGGGGAAGAAATCTCAAGTGTTGGTTTCACTTTCCCCAGCTCCACTGCTCTCCATGAGAGCGAAAGCAGTAGGACCCAGTGGCTGCCGGAAGCCACCACCAGACTTGCTACAGGTATTGATTTGTATGCAGTGCCGTCTGCTCTCCCCATTTACTTTTGTGCAGATAGTGGGTCTGGGGGGTTCGCTTCTGGAGAAAGGACATGGTTTCCTCGGTCCTGAGATGGGGATAAAATCCTGCTGTATCCTCTATCCTTAGCCAACTATCTTCTTGGCCAAGGCTGCACTTCCTTTTGCCAAAACGGTCTTGCATACAGAGGAAAGTTGCACGGTCTTCCTGTGACATGGAATTTGGACTTGAAAACAATTAGATCTTGGAGGTTCAGTACCCATAGTAAAGAAAATTAATTGTGCACACCAGATTCTTTCTTGCGCTCGACTCCTGTCACAAAAATAGGTGTTGCTGTTCCAGAAAAGAAAACACAACTTGTAAAATCCATTTAAGCTGTGCCTGCAGTGCAGATCAAATTTGTGATAAATTCATCATGGCTGTGGAGGTCAAACTAAGTATTGGGTTGTGATTCTATGTTTTGGGCTGTGGTTCTATCTCTATTGGTGTTGGGAGGTTGTATAATTGATGCAGCGCCTCGAAGCAAGTGACTTTGCAGTGCGTGCGCTATTTACACATCGAAACTTAAACTGCAAGAAACAGGAAAAAAGTTCTGTCTAGTACAATGAATAGTTGTATTTGACATGCTAACTGTAAAGAACGGCAGTACTCCAGGAAGTTGTCCAATTGTAGTTTATTTAGCTGATAGGAAGGAACAGGCGAGAGCCAGGCAAAACGGCTTCCACTCCAAGACACCGCTTAGAACACAATGTCCTGGACTGGAAGTCTGTGGAAGAATGCCAACATGCATCACATGCCACGCTTCAGCCACGCTCCATAACAGAAAGAAATACAATACATAACACCCCCCCCTTTACAACACAATGAAAGATAAAACCAAACCATATTAAAAACAAAATAAGTGGGACTTTAACCACATTACATGTTCCTTCAACCAACCAGGAATAACTCTTTTTCTTTTCTCACTATCGCCAACACCCACATCCTCAACAACAGGGTCAGTCACTTCAGACTGCACTTCGTCAATCATTCCAGAATGCACCTCCTCTGAAGTATCAACTGCTTCCAAAATACCTTGGCCACTAGGCTCCACACTCTTCTCCACCACCTCTTTTTTACGAATAAGACCAGAAGCCAAACTAAATTGAACAGAACTCCGATCAAAGAAATCTTCTACCCATTCAGTGTCCTACATACCATTTGCATGCAAAATTTCTCCTCGCATGACAGCAACATTTTGCCCTGATCCCAAAGATTCCAAATGTTGCTATCCTTCAATCACACAGCATTGCACAGCAACTCCACAACTTCTTGTAGTGCTCCAAACTGACTCTCACGCTTTGGAATCTTACCAGGTTTCTTCACTCGCACCCAATCACCGACCTTCACCTGCACATCCTACACACCATGACTCCTATAATAATAAACTTTACTTTCACTAGGCACTTCTTCCAATCTGTTTTTACTGCATCTGCTGACCAATGTTCCACCATACCATCACAAAGTCAAACAGGAGTGAACTTGCACCTGGGTTTCTTACGTCTCATCATGATAAAAGGAGACAACCCAGTGGCATCATAAGTGGTAACCTTATACACCCAAACTGCCTTTTGTAACTCCAATTCCCAATCCATATGCTTCCACATGGCGGCCTGAAAGACCCCTTCAACACGGGGTTGAAAAGTTCAACAGTGCCATTACCGCTGGGATCATAAAGAGCTGTGGTCTTATGCTTACTTCCAACTCTATCAAAATAGTCCTTTGCATTCCTAGATGTGAATTGCAGTCCATTGTCGCTCAAAAGACAGACCGGTAACCCTTCCATCACCAACAACCTGTGCAGAAATTCAAGCACAGTATTAGTGTCCACGCTTGCTGCTATTTCTACAACTATATACAGCAACAACCTCCCAGTGCAAACATGGAATCAACCCCTCACTCATTGGTGGACTTAAATTCTTCAAACACTTGTCAGCAGAAGAACAAACTTCACATCTTCTCAAAAACCTCTCCACCACATTGTCTACTCCTGGCTACCAAAAAACGCTTATAACAAGAGTTTTGGTTCTTACCACTCCAAAATGCCCTTCATGGCACAACTGTAAAACCTTGTTTAATAAATTCCCAGGTGCTATGCCTCCTTGCACAGATACTCCAAAACCATTTGTAACCTACTATCCTTCAGTTGTTCCTCCATCCACTCAATTTTCTGGATAGCAGAATCTTGGACAAACGCAATGTTGAAATTTCCCCACGGATCATCCAAACATTCTTCCATAGCTACCGGTAACCTGGACAAACAGTCAGCAAACACGTTCTCCCTGCCAGGCACATAAATTAACTTTTACACATTCTCTTTCATCCTCATTGAAATCCTCGCCAACCTGGCTGACGCTGCTACACTCCCCTCTGTAGTAAGGATTTCCACCAGAGGTCGATGATCAGTACGAATGGTAAAAAGGCTTTCCACAGACAAAAGCACGAAAATGTTCCAAAGTCCAAACACAAGCAAGTGCTTCTCTCTCAATAATTCAAAATTTGTTTTCCGTAGGTGATAATGATCTGGACGCAAACAGGATGATTTTCTCGCAACCATCCACACACTTTTGCGATAAAACTGCATCTAACCCTTAGTCACTGGCATCGGTTGTCAAATACCATTCCAAATTGGGGTCAAAACTACTCAAAACATTCACATTTTCCAAATCTTTTTTTTTACCAAACAAAATTCTGTCTCACATTCATTAGTCCATTCAAATTGTTTGTTCTTCTTCAACAGAGAACGTATGTTATATACCTTGCTAGCAAAATTAGTGATGAACTTCGCACAGTACTCAGCCATACCTAAAAATGACCTACCTTCCTCTTTATTTGTCGGAGCAGGTAAACCAACGACAGTATTGACCAATAAAGGTTTTGGTTTTACACCTTCCTCACATATTATATGTCCCAAATAGGACACACTCTGAGCGAACTTGCACTTACTGAGCTTCACAGTCAAACCAACCTCTTGCAACACACTCAAAACTTCCTTCAGCTTGCAATCATGCTCCTCCTTGCACCCGGCATGGACAAAAATAGCGTCCTGAAAGAATCTCACCCCACTCATTTTGCCAAACAACTAATGCATCAACCGCTGAAACACTGCAGCCGCTGATGCGAGGCCAAAAGGCATACGATTATATTGGTGACAACCATAAGGCGTTATGAAAGCTGCAAGTTTCCTTGACTCCTGTGTAAGTATAATTTGGTGGTACGCCACTGAAAGATCAATGGTGGAAAACCAAGTTGATCCTTTGTGAGACGACACCATCTCATTAATCTCAGGCAACAGAAACCTTTCAATTACAATATTGTTATTCAGATGGCACAAGTCAATGCATAAACAAATTTTTCCATTACTCTTGTGTGCCACCACCATCAGAGAAATACATTCTGAACTACTTTCCACCTATTCAATCACATCCCTTTCAATCAACCCTTCCAACTCTTTTGCAACTTCCTCTCTTATTAATATTGGAATTAGTCTCACTTTGTGCACCTTGGGTATTGCATCCTTTTTAAGCAAATTAGTATGTTCAAACCCCTTAAGAGCTCCTAATTTCTTATTAAAAACTTTAGGGAAATTCTTAGTCATAACATCTTCCGTTCTACTAGTATCATCCACAACAAGTACATTCTCCTTGCTATTGTGGAGAAGTGTGGCTCAATGGTTAGAGCGGCAGACCCTGATGCAGAGGTCTGGCACGGGACCAGGGTTCAATTCCCGCCTCGGCGGGTCTCAGGCTTAATTTCCTAGGACCTGATAATTCTCGCCTTGGTGCCGATTCTAACCATGGGTCCCACGCTGCGACACTGGGCAATAGCTTGCTTAATCTCCACAATGGCCCCAACAGCGCTGGGATGCCTGGTTTCACCTTATGGGTGCCCAGGAGTGGGCATTTCACAGGGAAAAGCCAGGAAGGGTTCCACAGCGGTATGCGTATAGCGCCAAGACACTCATGAGTATAAGTGCGCTTTACAAGTACGAATCATTTCATTATTTGGGTCCAAGATAATGTGCAAATTCTTCATATCTATCCAACCTAATACAGATGGACCTATATTAGCCACGTAGAGTTTCCCTCTCGCTGACCTACCTTTAAATAAAAAGGTCAACCATCTGTACTCCAACATGTTAATTTTCTCACCAGTGAAACTCACCTGGGTAACATTGGTGGAAACTAAGGGGCACATTAGGATGGTGGGCGGACCTTGTCCACCTGCCTTCCTGTCGTACAAAGGGACCGCCCGCCATAAGGGCGGGGGTCCCGTGGCTGCCATTAGGATGCGCCTGCCACAGTGGCGGGCGCATCCTGCATTCCGAACATTGTGGCGAGCGGTGCACTCAGCACTGCTGGCCACAATGCCAGGAAGGCATGCTTTGATCTTCCATGCACAACATGGCAGTTACCGCGTGGTGCCTGTCATGCAGTGCATGAAACTGCAGGGGGGTACATGTGCACCCCCCACCCTCCCGGAGTCCCTGGTGGCCCGCAACGGGCCCCTCAAGCAGACTCTGCATGTCTTTCAGTGGCGGCATGGCGTGTGAAAACCCACATCCTAATATGGAGCCATATAGAACCCTTTTCCTCCTGGTCAACATGTCGACCGGGCGGAAAAGCGGCGGACGGTCTTTCCGTCCACCGCATACCCCCCAGCCATTGTAATATGGCGGGGGGTCATTTCTGCACGGATGGCGGGCGGTTCGCCCCCGCCGACCCGGCGGGGGGGAACCACCCGCCATCCTAATGGGGCCCTTAATCTTGTCCTATTGTCTTTACAAACTTTTCTTTCCAGATTTCCTCACTTATTATAGAATCGGGTGATCCTGAGTCTGCAAACATCTTAACTGTTACACCCCCAATAGATATGTCACAGACTGGTTTCCCTTTCACAGAGCCATCAGAGATGTTTATCACAAAATTCCCCTGCAAGCTCTTCACACATTCCCACTTTGAATTCTCATTCTCTACCTCACTATCAGTAAGTATGTCTTCCTCCCACACATATTTAACATTGCCTTTCCTCCTTTTACAGACTTTACTGAAATGCCCTATTAGTCCACAAACAGTACATTTCTTTTAGCTGCAGGACAATGTTTGGTGAATGCCAAGTGATCTTTGCTGTCACAACGATCGCACTTTCTACCCTCCAGTCTCCTCTCATCCCAGGTGCTCCTCTGGATTTGACTTTGACCTCTTCCCATGATCTTGAAAATCCCCACATTATTTTTGTCAGATACTTTAAGTTCCGTTGCACATCTCCCTGACATTTCCGCCTTCCTTACTATAGTTAGTACATCATCCAACGGCGCGGCTCTAATTATCCATAAATGCTCTTGAATCGCCGAGTTACTACTGTGCATGACTAATTGATCACAAATTAAGTCATCATGTAGACCTCCGAACTTGCAATCAATAGCCAGTTTCTTAATATCATCAATATACTCATCAACAAGTTCACCTTTGTTCTGTTTTCTTTGAAAGAATTTATAACGGACAACACCAATGCAAACCTTTGGTGCAAAATATTTATCTAAACCTTTCAAATCTGCCTCAAAAACATTTATTTCTTCACTTGCGACCATCTTGGGCATTCAAGTATACGTTTTCAATCCTACTGGCCCCAGAGAATGCAACAAAAGTCTCTTCATTTGATCTGCTTTCATTTTACCAGCCTCTTCCACCGCTTTGATATAATTCATGAAGTAATCTTTCCATTCCAACCATTTCATTGCATGATTTATTTTCCCAGAGGCTTACATGTTGTACAACTGCAAACTATTTTATTCCAATGAGCAAAAGTGCCAAAGGTTTTGTCAGGCAGATGCAGCTAGAAAAACGCACGTTGTTTCCTGTCTTTGGGTTTGCTTCAATTGAAGCTTTGCCTGACCAAAGCTGTTTACTTATACCTCCCTTGGATGATTTCAAAGGTGCCCTTTTCAAAATGTATGCTCATTTTTGTTTCATAGACATAATCTACCGCAGCTGCAGAGAGCTCAATGTCAGGGGCGACTTTTTCCTACAAAAAACAGGGTGGCCCCACTGCTTCTCCAAACACTGCAAATCCCTTTAATTTGAGATGTTGTTTACTTAATAGGTGCCAGTAGCAATTCTCAAAGGTACGTCTTCACCTGAATTCTTTCTCTGTGTGCTTGTCGATCGATTTAAGGCACATGTGGTATGCCAGTCAGTTGCCACCAGAGGGTGTGCTCTGCTTATAGTAAGTGTGAAGGAGTGTAGTGTATTCCTGTGCACAAAATGGCAGAGCAATACTCCGAACGTGCGTGGAACTCAGTGTAATTTGATGGGAACTTTTGTAACTCCGCGTAATTCCGTGGAGTGAAACTCTGCACGCTCCGCCTATGCAATAAGCGAGAATTCCTTCCTTCGGAGGAAGTCATTGCAATCATCCTAGGGAACTGTCCATTTCGAAGCAGTGCCCTGGGTAGGGCACTGTGCTGCCTGATAAATCCTGGCTACAGTCAAGCGGTGTTCAACTGCTGACAAACCCATGACTATGGCTGGAATGGTGGGAGGAAATTTAAATAAACATTGCCATTGGTGGCAGAAACTAATAAATGACAACTGGGTATTATCCATTGTCCGAGATGATTACAGAATCAAGTTGGATATGTCAATTTGAGTCCAATCTTCAAAGTGATGCAGTTTCCCAAATCAGAACTTAAGAGAGAAGTAATGTTGGAGGGGGTGGAAGCATTGTTGACCAGGAGAGCGACTCTTCCAGTTCCTCAATCACAGAGATGATATGGAATTTATTCTATAATCTATCTTATTAACAAACGATAAGGGAGGTTCTGACCAATATTTGCCCTAAAGACTCTAAACAAATAGGTCCTATATACATCATATACGATGTTGACATTTCTTATTTTAATGGTGAAGGGAGACAATCATGTTATTCTGCACTTACAGAATGCATATTTCATGTCCCAATGCACTAGAACAGCCAACAGTACCTGAAATCCGTGGTAGATGACCAGCATTAACAGTGCAGAGTATTACCCTTTGATCTGGCTTCATCGCTGAGGCTATTCACAAAGTTATTCGATGGGGTGGTAGCACTGTTACAGTTGTGGGGAATAAAGGTTTTTCCGTATCTCGATGATTGGCTTAGCTCTAGTTCTTTTTTTTTCAAGGTCAAAAAGAATATGGATGTGGTGTGCAGATGTCTGCAGTCACTAGTCTTCTTGCACAATCATCAGAAGTCCAGCTGGTGGAAAGGGAGATACAGTGGTGGCTAGCTCCACTGAGTTTGTAGCAGAGGATATTTTTTTCAATCACCATCTGCACTTATTGTAACAACGGATTCAAGCCATTGGGGTTGGGGTGCAACATGCCAGGATTTGGAAAACAAGGGCAGATCCCTGCAGTCCGAGGAGGCTGAACCCTCCAACTGGAAAGAGCTAATGGCAGGTTGGAATGCTTTTCAAGAATTTGTCAGCACCTGAGGGGCAGTTTAATAATGATCTGGACTAACAACTAGGTTGTCAAGAACTATATAAACAGGTGGGGTAGCATGAAAATCAGTTCCTTGGATCAGATAGTTCACCTAATGTTCAGTGGGTGGAAGACAATGTGTTATCCCTGAGAGGGATGTACGCTCTAGGGAAAGAGAATGTTTTAGCGTACTGGCTCAGCTGTATTCCAGTTTTCCCCTGAAGCAAGAAGTATTTCATTAAATAATCCTGATGCACCGGATTCCATGGCTTCATCTTTTAACATCCTCTCCAATGCTCTCTTCCTAGTTTTTGCACGGCGATGAGGTGTTGGGAAAATTGAACAGTGCATGTCATTGGCCACGAGAGATTCTCTTCAAATTCCCTCCATTTCCCACCTCCCAAGGGTGCTTCAGATGATTCTGGAGGAGAAGTGAATGATTCTGAAGGAGAAGTGTTTCTGGTTGCACCCTTTTGGCCACTGCTTGCCTTGTTTCCCCTTCATAATTCAGTTAGCCTACAGACTAACTAAAAGGTTTAGGTTAAAGAAACCTTTGGCCCTAATACGGCCCATCTTGAGATCTCTTGGTATTCTTTTAGGGTTTTCTAAAACAACCCATTGAAACGTTTGAGTAAGTTAAAGTTTCCTGCTTTCAGGAAAGGTTGCGGTCTTGTTGTCCATCATGTCGGGAAGAAGACTTGGGTAATTATGCACCCTTTTTGTCGCTCATCCTTACCTGAGGTTCTTTCCTGATCTGATGTATTTCGCGCAAGAGATTGTCTTACCAGTTCTTAATGAACAAGCATAGAAAACAGTTCCCATTACTTTTATATGTCAAAAGAGCTTTATTGATTTAATAATATGAAAGATTTTTGCTCATCATCTACCCTGTTTGTCTATTATGGAATGGAGAACAAAGATAAAAAATGTTAGCTACTAAGTTCGCCAAGTTCGTTAAGTTCGCCAAGGTTTTTCGCAGGCTTATTTTTCAGCAGGTCAAGAACTGAAAAAGAGTATTCAAGAACACTTTACTATGGCGGTCTCTGCTTTATGGGAAGAGGCAAGAAGGGTTTCTCTGTGAGCAGTTTGCAGAGTGGCCACATGGTCTACCCCAAATACTTTTTTATTGTATTATAGGTTAGATTTGAGTAAGTAATTTTTAGACAAATTTGCTAATGAAGTATTGAATATTTTAATGAGGTAATGGCAATAAAACCATATACTTCTATATAAAAAAATAATGGGGTGTGGTGCATTCGTATTGCCAGTGTCTGGTTTAAAACAGTTGGGTATATGTTATGCATCAGGAATGGGATGAGGAATACTGAGGAACTATTCATTACTTACCTGTAATATGTATTACCCTAGATCATGGTGCTCCTCATGGTAGTCCTCAAACCACCTTCCTTCTCAGCTAGATGAGGCACCTCCAATACCTAGTTTCTTGTTACTTGCGGGAAGGTTCAAGGATGTAGGAGGGGTTCATACTGGTGGGGTAGAAACTAATGGGCAACTATGTTCTTCATAGCTAAAGCTTGAGAAAGGTGCTGGATAGGGGCTGGAATGAGCAGCATGACAAGTCTGGGTATTGAAGGGTAGAGAGACAAAATATCGAAATTAAAATATCGATATACAATAACATTAATGTTTTAATTTCGATGGTATAGAATATCGATGTGCAATAATATCGATAGACAGAATATCGATATTAAGGTATGTATGTTACTAATATCGAAATTGTGTTTATTGTTATGTATTTTATTATGTTGTTTATATGTTTGTTAAACATGTTTTTTAATGTATGTTTAGAATTAGTAATTTTGTTTACATTTTGCGTTTTAGTATCAGAGCGGGTTGTGGGTTTATAGGGGAATAGGGTGGGAAGTAATTTAATTCTAATTAATTGATTAATATGTTTTAAAAATATTTTTGATTAATAAATAATTATTAATTAATAATTAATTGGTAATTAATTATTATTAATTAGGTAATTACATTAATTAGAGATAATGTAGTAGTATTTATTATTTTTTGTTATTGTTAATTAATAATTAATTAGTAATTAATTATTATTAATTAGTTAATCAAATTAATTAGAGTTAATGTAGTAATGATTATTATTTTTTGTTATTGTTAATTAATAATTAATTGGTAATTAATTATTATTAATTAGTTAATTACATTAATTAAAGAGATTGTATTTATTTATTGGTGTTTATTGGTAATTAATTAATTGGTAATGTTTTTAAAATTATTTCATAATATTAATTATAAATACTTTCTTAATAAATATTGTTTATTCTTGTAAATATCTTGTTCATTAATTGGTAATTAATTATTAATTGGTAATTAATAAGTGTTAATTAGCTAATTTATAATTACATCAATTTAATATTAATTTTTATTATTTATTAATTGATATTTATATTAATTGTGGTTTTTTGTATGTGTAGTGTGTTGTGTGTTAAAGGGGGAGTAGTGTGGGAAGTAATTTTTACCCCCATGCTATCCAACGCATTCCCTACTGTTGCACCCTCTGGAGTGGGAATAGTAATTTTTACCCCTACGATATCCAACGCTTTCCCTACTGTTGCACCCTCTGGAGTGGGAATATTAATTTTTACCCCTACGCTATCCAACACTTTCCCTACTGTTGCACCCTTTGGAGTGGGAATAGTAATTTTTACCCCTACGCTATCCAACGCTTTCCCTACTGTTGCACCCTTTGGAGTGGGAATAGTAATTTTTACCCCTATGCTATCCAACGCTTTCCCTACTGTTGTACCCTTTGGAGTGGGAATAGTCATTTTTACCCCTACGCTATCCAACGCTTTCCCTACTGTTGCACCCTTTGGAGTGGGAATAGTAATTTTTACCCCTACGCTATCCAATGCTTTCCCTACTGTTGCACCCTCTGGAGTGGGAATAGTAATTTTTACCCCTACGCTATCCAACGCTTTCCCTATTGTTGTACCCTTTGGAGTGGGAATAGTAATTTTTACCCCTACGCTATCCAACGCTTTCCCTACTGTTGCACCCTTTGGAGTGGGAATAGTAATTTTTACCCCTACGCTATCCAACGCTTTCCCTACTGTTACACTCTTTGGAGTGGGAATAGTAATTTTTACCCCTACGCTATCCAACGCTTTCCCTACTGTTGCACTCTCTGGAGGGGGAATAGTAATTTTTACCCCTACGCTATCCAACGCTTTCCCTACTGTTGCACCCTCTGGAGTGGGAATAGTAATTTTTACCCATACGCTATCCAACGCTTTCCCTACTGTTGTACCCTTTGGAGTGGGAATAGTAATTTTTACCCCTACGCTATCCAACGCTTTCCCTACTGTTGCACCCTTTGGAGTGGGAATAGTAATTTTTACCCCTACGCTATCCAACGCTTTCCCTACTGTTGCACTCTTTTGAGTGGGAATAGTAATTTTTACCCCTACGCTATCCAACGCTTTCCCTACTGTTGCACTCTCTGGAGGGGGAATAGTAATTTTTACCCCTACGCTATCCAACGCTTTCCCTACTGTTGCACCCTCTGGAGTGGGAATAGTAATTTTTACCCATACGCTATCCAACGCTTTCCCCACTGTTGCACTCTCTGGAGTGGGAATAGTAATTTTTACCCCTACCCTATCCAACGCTTTCCCTACTGTTGCACCCTCTGGAGTGGGAATAGTAATTTTTACCCCTACGCTATCCACCGCTTTCCCTACTGTTGCACTCTCTGGAGTGGGAATAGTCATTTTTACCCCTAAGCTACCCAATGCTTTTCCTACTGTTGCAATATGTAGAGTAAGTAAATATATTAATTTATATGTAGTTTTTAATTTATTTTAAATGTGTATGTATTAGTTATTATTTTTTAAATATGTTTTAATGTTTATATTTATAATTTGCTAAATTATATGTATTTTTAAATATTTTTACATTATTATTATTACATTTAAAAAACGATATTTTTAATTTCGATATTTTTGTACTACTATATTTTTTTTCGATATTTTTGTACTTACCTTTATGTAGATAGAACTCCGATATTTTTGATTTCGATATTTTTGTGTCGATATTTTTGTATGTCTATATTCTGTCTGTCGATATTATGTCATAGATTCGTATTGAAGATTACCGGTAACTAATAGGATCTTTTAGGATGACATTTCCCTCTCGCCAAGTATCCAGAAATGTTATGGCCTGTGTCTTAGTACAGTTTGCAGGTATCGCCTGAACTCTGAAACTAGGAGAACTTGGCAAATAAGTATAATATACATTTGGATGGACTTCTATGCCCCATAATAAAGGACTTGAAAAATTCAATGCAGAAAAATGGCCTCCAGTGGTAATAACACCAAGATTTTGCAGATTTCATACATGTGTAGGTGCATTATTCATGTTTCAATACAGGCCTGTAATAAGTAGATAATCTTGATAATCTTGGAAATCCATATTGAAATAGTGAGAGAATTGATATATCAATTGTGTATAAAAAATTGTTATAGCCGCAAGAATTTAAAATGTTCTTTTTAGCAAAGGAATCAATGGCACTAAATGCTCTATTCACAAATCCCTGGCTTTGGAAGTCAGAAATTGCATCCATAGAGATTACAGGATTGATACCAGATTTTAGCAGTACTCTAGGGGGTCCATTAGGATGTCAGGCGGTGGCACCACCGCGGTGGTGGCGGGGCGGAAACACAGCATTTACCACCCGCGAGCAGCGGAACTCACGTCCGCTACATTAGGATAGGTAAACACAGGTCTTTTCCTGTCCGCCGCGGAGCGCCGCGCACCGCCATCAAAGTGTGCCCGCCACCGCGGCGGCGGGAGCTAATCGAGACCCTCCGCCGCGCACGAGGACGTCCGCCCCGCACGACAAATTAGGATGGCCCAAACAAGCAGACACACCTCAGCGGAGACACCACACAGCTGAAGCAGGCGGAAAGTCGACAGCGGAGCACGAACGCCGAGACCAGGCATGAACCCCATGGACCCAGCCCTCCACATGCTTCCGGTCATGTACCTGCTGCAACACTATCGCCAGATAGGCCGCCGCGGATGCCGCCGCAGGTACGGCACTACACATATGCACCACACAACACACATGCCGACACAGGGCCCAAGCACCACATAGGCATCCTGCTGGGGGGCACAACACATCCACATGGGCACCCACACATCACCCACCTCACAACAAGGCACCCCACGGCATCCGGAACACACAACGTCCGCCAAGCAGCAGTAACGTCACGGTCACGGACACGTCACCGCCGCAGTCAACACATGCGCACTATGTAGAAGGCAGGGCCACACCAAGGCATGGGCAGGGCACAAACATCACAGGAATACACCACCCCAAACCACACTGCACCCCACCCGAGCTAGTCACAGGCCAGGTGTTCATCCCGTGCACCCCATGCACACCAACAAGCACTGTAACAACAAGCACAATACACACACACTGCAACACACAACACACAACCAGGGACACAGGCACTGCAGGATTGGCTGACAAGGAACACACAACACCAGTGCACTCCCCACTGCCCACACAATTGCATACAAACATCCACACAGGGCAAGACAAAACAAATAGGCATACAACTCCTGGCTGACACGTGTGTGTCTCACACTATACAGGGGCACACATACTTACACTACAAACTTACACCCTTCACACTGCACACCTCTGCCACACCCAACACCACACATGTCATGTAAGCCATGCCACCAGGACTAAGGGTCAACACAAGATGAACATACACATACACCCCTGGGCATACAGAAAGGAAAACACACACATACGTCATGACATCACAACCAGCTACAAAACCTCTGAACAGCAGCACACCCTGTGCTGCCAGTGTCACCCAACATGACCTGTGAACAGTGTATGCAAGAATAGCAAATCACCAACAAGATAACTGCATGGCCTGTAAAATAGCCATCACAGACTACAACATCAGCAGGGCCAGAATGGACTGAAGACCCTGTCACCCCTGTCTAAAAATCAGATGGCTACAAAGAGCCTTGCAATGTTGAACTGAAAAATAGAGCATGGTACACAGTCAAGCAAATGCAAACAAGAAAAGGACTTTAATCAGCAAGGAGACTGAGAAAATACACACCATAAGTAACTCTATTTATTCACATATTGAACAGATGTAGCAATACAACATTAGTAGACAACAGCAAGCCACAAAATCATGTACAAGTGGAAGGGACTATGCACAGGTGAAACAAAAACAGGAAGGCCAGAGTCCTTAGCAGGGTAGACAGCAAGTACATGAGAGGCTGCACAGGGGAGAGTACAGCACATCAGAGCAACAGGCCCAGAGTCCTTGGCAGGGTAGACAGCAAGTACATGAGAGGCTGCACAGGAGAGAGTACAGCACATCAGAGCAACAGGCCCAGAGTCCTTGGCAGGGGAGAGTACAGCACATCAGAGCAACAGACCCAGAGTCCTTGGCAGGGTAGACAGCAAGTACATGAGAGGCTGCACAGGGGAGAGTACAGCACATCAGAGCAACAGGCCCAGAGTCCTTGGCAGGGTAGACAGCAAGTACATGAGAGGCTGCACAGGGGAGAGTACAGCACATCAGAGCAACAGGCCCAGAGTCCTTGGCAGGGTAGACAGCAAGTACATGAGAGGCTGCACAGGGGAGAGTACAGAACATCAGAGCAACAGGCACAGAGTCCTTGACAGGGTAAACAGCAAGTACATGAGAGGCTGCACAAGGGAGAGTACAGCACATCAGAGCAACAGGCCCAGAGACACACCCAGGTCGCAAACAATGATCTTGAATAGCACACCTGTGTGGGGCACAGGCGTATGAGGGTGTTGACAACTCACTCCTGGCTGTCATGCGGACTAGGACCTGGCTGTGTTTTTTGGACAGTAGGCCTACTTGACTGGTGTGACTGCGGCCCATGTGATGTGGTAATAACAGAGGGCCTGCAAGGTGGAGGGCTGTGTGGACCAGGTGGCACCGTGGCACGTGGAGGTGGAGTCATGCACACCCCTGACACAGTGTGGGTGGGAGCGGTTGGAGGGGTGCCCTTCCACTTTTTGGGGATATGAAATTGCTTCCCTGTCTTGGGGTTGATGGGAAGTGGTGGTGACACAACAGGCACACACACCAACTGTCCCACATCAGGGGCAGACACTGGCACTCCCTCTGGTGATGTGCTTGATCCTGCTGAACGCTTGGGCTGGCTACGCCTCTTGACCACCTTACCCTCTCTGGAAGGTGTACCCCTTACAGTGACCACCTTCCCACTTCCCCCAGGGGTGGTGTCTACAGTGCCCTCCTGTCCCTTCTTGCTAGGGCTGGTCACAACACTGCCCTCCTTTTCCTGAATCACTGGCCTGGACACAACACTGGCCTCCCCTGCCTTAATCAATGGGCTGGTCACAACAGGGCTCTCCTCTGCCGCAATGACTGGACTGGTCACAGCAGGGCTCTCCTCTGCCTCAATGACTGGGCTGGTCACAACAGGGCTCTCCTCTGCCTCAATGACTGGGCTGGTCACAACAGGGTTCTCCTCTGCCTCAATGACTGGGCTGGTTACAACAGGGCTCTCCTCTGCTGCAATGACTGGGCTGGTCCCAACAGGGCCCTCCTCCACCTGCCTCAATGTACTTTGTTTTGGTGTTGATGTGGTGGGTGGTTGTGTCCCTGTGCTCTCCCCAGGTGTAGCCATGACATGCCACACATCCTCTGTGGGCATAGGTGAGTCAATTTCTGGTGATGCCTCTGCAGCATGTGTGCCTGATGTCTGCCACAATGATCTTCTGGCCTTGCTCTTCTGTGACTTCACCTTGTCTGTGCATATTGGGGGGCCCTGCTCTTCTTTGGGGATGGAGTCTGTGGACGGGATTGTTTTGTTTGGGTCTGACCTGTGCTCCTAGTGTTGTATCGTTTAGTTGACATAGGTCCCAAGTGGTCACTGTCATCTGATGTGGCCACTGAATGGGTGGTCGTCACAGGCACCTGAGCTGCAATGGGAGCATGTGCCTGTTGGAGGGCTGACGTGACTGTGGCTTACAATGACTGGACTGTACGGTGTAGCCCACCCACGTCAGAGTGTATGCCTCCATGAATGCTAGAACCTGGCCTAATTTGTTCTCGTGGGCACTGAAGGCATTGAGCAGGGCGGTCTGGCCCACGCAAAGTTGGCGCAGGAGCTCTACGCACTCTGCACTGAGGGCAGCAGGGGGGACAGGTGCAGGGGCAGCGGTGCCATGTGTGAACGTTACACTTCCCCTCTTAGTTACACGGATACGGCCAGCACCAGAGGAAGTTGATGGGAGGCTGGGCAGTGGCCGCTGGGTGTCAGATGGTGCAGCAGACTCCCCATCCCCTGTGCCTGCTAACAGGGATGCATCCCCACTGGCATCAGATGAAGTGGTACTCTGTGTCGCAGCCACAGATTCCTCATGCATACTCCTGTCACCCTCAGGAGCGCTGGTGTGCTCAGTGTCACTTGGCTCAGTCTCACTTGCCTCTGCTGCCGCTGTCGTGCTGGTCTCGCCACCACTTGTTTCAGGATCATGTACCGCCGTGGTGTCTTGCGAATCTGCATTAGTGAGAGAAACAGGGTTGTGTAAGTGTCATCATCTGGTCACACGATTTCAGATCAATGCAGCACAGTAGAGGCCTAGAGCTACATGGTGACCACCACACCCTGCAATCACTGTGCAGCTACACACTATATAGACCACAACAGTGCCTGTCATGCAGACAAACTGCCAGGAGTGAGGCATGTCGATGCCACACAGCACTACACCCTGCCCATGGATGGTGTTCCCCCAGCCCACATTGACCTTCCCCATGGACATGATGTAGCCACAACACACATCACCACTTACAGCCCTACAGGGAACCAGAGGGGACCACACACACCTGAATTGACTACACATGCCACAATGCCAACTAGGCCATAAAAATCACCATGTGCCAATCAGGGTTCACATTGTCGTCGGATGTGTGGGCCTCAATCATCATGGTGCATGCAAAGTAGACAGATATGGTGTCACACTCATTAAGTGGACACTGCAGTTCGCCACAATATGGACTCCCCACACCATCCCAAAGAAGAGTGACCATGTGGACACAAAAAATCTGTCAAGGACTGAGAACTGCAGGCAGGAGCAGCACAGTAAGGCCATGGTGGCCCAATGCCTCATACAGGCACACATCACAGTCGCCTCTCACATCACATATCACAGCATGGCAACACACGCACATCACATGTGTCACCGCTGCCACAGGCCCTGTACACATGCATCCACTCCCAGACACACTCTCCCCAGATACTCACCATCTCTGTCTTGCTGCTGATGCCCCTTCAGACGTGCACCCAGGTCTGGATTGGTCACTGCCAGTATGCGTCCCATCAGCGGAGTCATGGTGCGCCGTGCCACATGCCCTGTGCGTGGTACCATCCCCAAGGTCATCTCTGCCACTTGCTTAGCCATCCGGCTGATGTCGTCCCACCTCTTGTGACAGTGTGTGTGTCGTCTCTTTGATACCCCCAGGGCTCGCACCTTTGCTGCTATGGCCCTCCACACGGCCTTACGTTGGTGTACATTAAGATGCAGGTATGAGAGTAAAGAAGGGCAAATTAACAATTACACAATGTCAGATGTCAGCATCTATCAGTACAGCAGACAGACACTGACTCAGGACTCACAATAACCTCCATCCCTCCAGAACTGGGGGTACCCTCACAAGAGCACTCTGCATGGCATAAACATTAGTGAATGCATGCACACATTGTTGTTCCTAGTCTCCATGATATTCACACAAATGCATGATGCCTCAACACAAATGCATCGACAGCAGTGTGTAAATCAGAAATTGTACAGGGCACTGATGGGGCATATCTACTAATCAGTTTGAAGCAACTGTAGCATGTAAGTTGGCTGATGTTCAACGTTTGGCTGTGCAGCCACTGAACCTACTCTGTGGGTCACACTGACTCTGACTACAGGGGCACCCCGAAATGTCCTCACAAGCATTCACTGTCCTGGCATCTAAAAGGCTAACAACCGTTGGTTCTGTATGCCCGACAATGTAACACACCCCACTCACACATATGAGTACAGGCCTAGGAAAGAGTCACATTGCAACACACACAATCCCTCGACCTGGAAACAGCTTGTCTGTCATTGTTTGTCATCACCCCACATCCCCAAACATATACTGCAGCATCACAACTACACGTCTGACACCACCCTGCCCTACAGCTCCCTTCATGGTGACTTACGACAACATTGGGACCACCAAACAGCCGTGGGTACTGTGCCAGCACCTCGTCCACAAGGACATCCAGCTCCTCACTCGTGAATGGACTGGCACGGATCTTATCTGTTCTTGACATCCCTGTGGATATGGCAGACCTGTGGCGGAAGTGAGTTGTGAGGGTTCCCAGGCAGCAGACTCTTGAAGCAGCAGGACAGGGTCCCAGGCAGCAGGCTCTTGGGGCAGCAGCAGGACAGGGTCCCAGGCAGCAGGCTCTTGAAGCAGCAGGACAGGGTCCCAGGCAGCAGGCTCTTGAAGCAGCAGGACAGAGTCCAAGGCAGCAGGCTCTTGGGGCAGCAGCAGGACAGGGTCCCAGGCAGCAGGCTCTTTGAAGCAGCAGGACAGGGTCCCAGGCAGCAGGGTCTTGGGGCAGCAGCAGGACAGGGTATCAGGCAGCAGGCTCTTGAAGCAGCAGGACAGGGTGTTGCAGCAGAGGTGGTGATGGGGAAGATGGGGGCCTGGGACCTCTGGGACTGTGGCACACCAGATGGGCCGGCCTGGAGCTCATCATCCAAACTGTCCTGGGAGTCCACATCTGAGAGCCCATGTTCTGGGGGTGGAGACTGGCTCTGCTGGTCGTGGTTGTGCTCCTCAGCAGTGAGTTCTTCATCCCCTGTGGAGTAGATGGGGAGTGTTCAGTGTTTGTGTCATCTGCGTATCATCATCTGTCTGTACACTAGTTATATATGCAGTCATCAGTAGTACAATTCATGGCAACACCGTCGAACATTTCATAGTGCAGAGGGACATCATGGAGTCATACATGTTGAATGTCAATGCATTGCGTGCAATTGTTGTTGGTTTTCTGGATGTAGGTCCCCCACACACACTTCATGAAGAATTACGTTAGGTACGTACCTGTTAGGTGAGTGTGCAGGGTGCAATGGCTGACACATGCTCCTGGGTGTGGGAGGCCTCCATGCTGCTGGGGTGTGGGCCAGGGGGAATGGTAGGAGCAGTGAGACTGGCCTCCCACCCCAAAACAGTGCTCCAATACAAGATGGCTACCAACCTGTAAGTCTGTTTGTTAAACAGTGCAATGGCTGACACATGCTCCTGGGTGTGGGAGGCCTCCATGCTGCTGGGGTGTGGGCCAGGGGGAATGGTGGTAGTAGTAGTGCAGACCTCCCTCCCTCCCACACACACCCTCCCAGTGAAGATGGCTACCAACCTGTAAGTCTGTTTGTTAAACAGTGCAATGGCTGACACGTGCTCCTGGGTGTGGGAGACCTCCATGCTGCTGGGGTGTGGGCCAGGGGGAATGGTGGTAGTAGTAGTGCAGACCTCCCTCCCTCCCACACACACCCTCCCAGTGAAGATGGCTACCAACCTGTAAGTCTGTTTGTTGAACAGTGCAATGGCTGACACATGCTCCTGGGTGTGGGAGGCCTCCATGCTGCTGGGGTGTGGGCCAGGGGGAATGGTGGTAGTAGTAGTGCAGACCTTCCTCCCTCCCTCCCACATACACCCTCCCAGTGAAGATGGCTACCAACCAGTAAGTCTGTTTGTTAAACAGTGCAATGGCTGACACATGCTTCTGGGTGGGGGAGGCCTCCATGCTGCTGGGGTGTAGGCCAGGGGGAATGGTGGGAGCAGTGAGACTGGCCTCCCACCCCAAAACAGTGTTCCAATACAAGATGGCTACCAACCTGTAAGTCCGTTTGTTAAAAAGTGCAATGGGATGGGAGGGCCGCTGCCAGTCACGTTTGCCAGCGTCCAGTTCTTGCTCCTCCTCTCCTTGACAACCCTCTTGAGGTCATGCCACCGCTTCTGGATCTCCTTCTTGGATCTTGGGGTGGCCCCTACTGCATTCACCCTTTGGACTATCCTTTCCCACATTTGTGTCCTGGTAGCTGATGGTGTCTGTTGGACCAGGCTACCAAATAGTTGTGGCTCTACTCTTACAATCTCGTTGACCATGACTGTCAACTCACTCTCGGTGAATTTGGGCATTTTTTGTGCTGTCATGGTGTGTGGGGGTTGAGGTGTTTGTGGGTGCAGGGGTGTGTGGGTGCAGGGGTGTGGTGATGATGTGTGAGGTGTGTTGTGTGATGGGGTTTGTTTGTGATGGTGTGATTGTGGTGTTGATGGTGGTGGTGGGTGGGTGTGTGTGCTGTGCTCTTTTGTCTCTCCTGTCAGGTGTGGTGTATGGCCTTCTCTTCTGGAGTGAGGCAAAGGATCGTGGTCAGTGAAGGGGGTGGCTTTGTACTCAGCTGTGTGGGTGTGTCCAATTGGATTTTGGTTGTCAGGTGTGTTGTGGGAGTGGTTCTGTGGTTTTGTATTTTATTTTCGTTATTTATGTTTCTGTGTATGTGTGTTGTATATTTTGGGGCAGTGCTACTTTGTTTATGCAATTTAGGCATCACTGCGGTGTTTTAACATCGACCGCCATGTTTTTCATGTTTGTCCGCTGCGGTGGCTTTGCTGCTGCTTGACCGCTATTTCTCCCATTCACTGCTGGATGCGACCGCGGCGGTCGGTGTCGGCGGTTCCGCCCGCGACACCCTCGGGGATATCGTAATTTCCCGTGCGGTGTGTCCGCTTTCCCTGCGGTGGGTTGTGCCTTTTACGCTGCTTATCCGACCGCCGCGGTCAATTTTTTGCCATCTCCGCCCGCGTCGGACGGCTTTGCTTGGCCCACTTCCGCCACGGTCGGTCTTTTGTGGCGGTTGTTCCTAATGTGGCGGACGGTATTTCCGCAGTCCTGGCGGGCGGTTGGTTTCCGCCTCCATGGCGGTCGGGGTGGTTTTCCGCCCGCTATCCTAATGGGCCCCTAAGTGTTCTAGGAAAGTCTCAGATTGCCATAAGTACTCAAATGCCTAAAATGTATACATGCATGATTTCCATCAGTTTGAACATTTTGTGTCGATAACTGTAGCACAAACATGCATTTGAAAATTTCAGTTTTCATGTTTTCACAATGAAGAAAGTAATTTCCCTACACCCCCATAAAACTTGGGAGTGGTCCTTCCCCACTTCCCACCTGGAAATGCATTTCTTGACTGGAGTAAATTTCCATGCCTACCCGTGTGTTGGGCCGAAAAAAAAATCTGCATGATTAAAGATGTGTATCCTTGCCCTGAGTGCACTACGGTACCGTTGTTTGGATTCCTAATGCTGATTTTTTGTTATAGGCAAACATAGATAATGCATTTGTGCCTTGACACAGGCCTGTCTCTCGGAATGCAGCCTTGTTGGACCAGATCAGAACCCAAAGCACTACCCTCATAGTGGTGGAAGGCTACCGCCTTCACCAAGAGTTAAGCAGTGCAAGTGCTGTGATGGCAGTGATCAGTAGTAAGGAACAAGTTCTTTCTCCCCTGTGTCATTGGAGTGAGGCCTACCGGCTCACTCACCTTTTAAAAGCTCAGCTGTTGTGTGGTTAACTCACCCTTCGCCTACACCAGGTAGATGTGAAGTGCTAAGTAGCGCAGGAGTGGTGACTCTGCGCTGGATGTGTGTATGTCAGGGAGGGTGCAGTACAGGGATAGAGCAGTACTGTGTAGGTCACTGGGAAATAGTGAATGTGCTGGGTTTATGCATGTCTGTGAGCAATACATGACATGCAGAGGCACAGCTTCCAATAATGCAGCTCATCCAATGCACCAGGACCCAGGGCTGGAAGGGGGCCCAAATACAACAGCTGCTTGAGCCCTGAGAGGGAGCCTAAATAATCATGCTGAAGCTCTGAAGGTGAAGGAGCATTAAAGAGGACTTTAATTTTCCAGTCACATTTGCTGTACATTCAAAAATTGAGGTCAAATTTCAGTCCAGTCTAGTCTTCTGATAGATTGCTGTCTTTTCTTTTCAAATGAAGAGTGGGGTTTACTTTTATTATCCCTGCTGCAATTTGTGAGGAGTTTTTAAAGCAAACCATGTGAAAACCTTTCTGGTGTGGCAGGGAACACTGTAGGAAGCCAAGATTTTAATAGGGTCAAAACAAATCAAGACTCTTTAATTTTTGATACACAAATGCCGATTATTCACCGAAACATAATTTCCACACATTACCAGTTGTGGACTATATAGGTTTATCAGTATAATTGTATGTCTGTGCAAACTTAGTGGTTGTTGCAATAGAAAATGTGCTGCATATAAATGACAGGGGCTACCACACTATGCTTTAGTAATATAATTGAGACAGTGTGCGCCTAACTGCGACACCAGCTACATATTACCCTTTTAACAACCTCTTGCTGAATGGACATTGCTAATTTGTGCCATTTTTTCTTTGGATGATGCTTGGGTTTTTCAGAATTCCTATGAGTTTGGTGAAGTAACATTGATGGCAGCTCCACTAGTTTGAAAATTGCTCCAGCACCAATGCCTGGGAGGCCAAGAGGAGACCTTACAGCACTGGGAGGTTGCTGTTAGCTCTGTTTGATTCCCTCAGCTGCAGGAGTCAGACTCTCGGCATAATAATCTTCTGAAGCACCTGGCTGAGCAGTGTGCATGCTCTCTTTTGTAAATGCAGAGTGCGAATTCGGCCCTGGCTGCAGTACGCCATCAGAGGTCAAAGAAGAAGTTATGCCCATGCTGCTGGGTAGCTTCGGAAGACAAGAATGTCACAGTACTCACTGTGCTAAAGCCTTACAGGTGGAGGGCAGACAATGGCAGTTGGTGAAAGAGCATTGCTTAATTAAGACAGAGTGGTGGAACCGGAAAAATGAACGACTTGGGTGGTGTTTGTTTCGTTTTATGTTAAAACAAAATGTACAGGTAACATTAAACAACATCTTGCATATGCTAATGAGCAATTTTTCATTATTAAAATCAGACCTAGGAATAGTTACCCTGCTGAGACCCATGGAAACTGGCCAGGATCGCAAAAAACAAGATGCCGCTCCCCAGAGCAACACATTGAGATAGGGGGAACTCGAGTAACTGCTATACAGAGTGCTGCATTTGAAGTGGAAGAGCCAATATATTAACAGTGAGGGCAGAGTTAAGGGTCTTCTTTGGCATTAAGAGCCCCTCTTAGCTCTAAGAGCCCAGGCACGAGGTGAGCCATGGGAATAGTCGGCATCAAAATCATGCAACAAATATTATGTAAAAAATATGATAGTGTCTTCAAAATTCAAAAGTGCATATGTCTTTCACAAGCATTTCACCTTAGTTCATCAGATTGAATATATCACTGCATTTAGAGATGTTTATTAAAAGTGATAGTTTTTAAAAATGAACTTTTTAGCATTCATGCCCTCACCCCCCAAGTCTGATGACAAAACCAGTGCTGACCTAAGAGAAAAGTCAGTTGTCATCTGCACCCAACATTTGGACCATATCCTTATTTTACAGGGAGACAACTTTACAGTCCATTAGGTCAATCACAAGAGATTTCTGTTTAAGAAACATCCTCACATTTTTCAAGGTTTTCTCAATTGTTCAATAAGAAAATAGGAGGCACAGTACAATAAAATACTTGCCCACAATCACACAATTTGGTCATGTGGTCAAGCCATGATTCATCCCAGGCTTCTGGTCTCACATTGCATGATTCAGCCACTAGATTGGTATCCTTTTATCACTCCCGTTTGACTTCAAAGTTTAATGCTTTGTCTTTCATTCCTGGTGCATGGGGTTCTAGCGTGGGTAGCAAGCACAAGCAAAAAGACAGCTCAACTCAATTTAGGGTTGAGGTATCAAGCAGACCTTGAGCTGAATCAGAGCCTAGCATCTGACTTGACACTTCAGTGCCTCACACACCTCTGTACTTTACTCTGGGTATTCCATGCCTGAAATAAGATTAGATACTGCTGCCATTGTGATACCTGTTTTGTATGTAAGGATATCTTAGTTTCCACTGCTAATGGCCATTCAGTACCTGTGATGCATGTGTGAGGAACTTACACTACTGCCAAATGCTGCATATTTTGAATGTTTGTGTGTTTACACACAGGCTTGGACTACTCTTGCTGAAGGTGTCTATGCTCTGTGCATGCGAGGGAAGCTTACATTATTTCTGACCAGATCAGTATGTGTTCTGTGGGTATGAAGGAAGCATGTACTCCTACCTGATGCTGTACCTATTTTGATTGTGGAAATCTTGCTAGGTGTGTGAGTCAAGCTTAAACTCATACAACCCAGTGCTGTTCCTTATATTATCACCAAGTCTGAAATGCTGCCTCTTTGTTGTATCTGGAGGAGGCGTTAAATGGTGCTGCCCAGTGCCACACATGTTTCATATCGTTGAAGGAAGCTTGCACTGGCTGGCCCTGCAGTACTATCCTTGTTCCATGTCCTTGATGCAAGCTTTCACTGGCCCTGAGTACCACACCTGTTGTATGTATTTGAAGGAAGCTTACACTCGCCCTACAGTGCCATACTTCTTCCAAGTCCTGAAAGGAAACTTGCACAGGTTCTGAATGATCACCTTTGTTTCATGTCTTTCAGGGAAGATTGTGATGTTATTGCCCAGTGCTCTATGTCTGATGCATGTGACCCAAGGACCCCCTGTCATCCTGCTCCCTTTGCTCTATCTATTTCTGTGTGTTTTAGGTGTGATCCAAAAACCCGTTCAGCTGTCTCACCACCTTCATGCTTCTCAAACATAATAATACATAATCTTGCTTGGAGATAAAGGGTTTTAGGTAAGTCAACTTCAGTTAATCATCAGACAGAGTGTCTGGGAAGTGGGTCAACCTCTTCAGCCAAAGACTTTGTTACAGAAGTTTGTTTCTTCCTAGTAGACAACCTCTGGTCTTTAGGATGTCAGGCAGTCTGAGTAACAGTATGTTGCCTGCTTACTCGTCTTACTCTGCATCTAGAGAAGTCCGAGTTCAGTGAGAGTACAAGCAGCTCTGCTGTATAGTTACTGGACTACAAGTTTATATTGCAGCATGACATGCATTACTGCTGCAAACTTCAAAACCATGCCACCATTGTGAAATCGTATTCTGCATATGCTAAGATTTTTTAGTGTTCCAAGATGGCGGGCCAGTGCGAAGCTGTACTTTAAAAACGTTTAATTGAAGCACATGCTGTCCACAGTTAGTTGGCATATTATTTCTTTTGTTATTCTTTATTTCGTTCTTTATTTATTTTAACATATCTTTGGACTACAAAGAAAACCACCATCTTGTTTTTTAGAAAGCAAGTAGGACTTTTTTAAATACCAAGACTATTCCCTGCAATAGTTCATGTAGATCAGACTCATAGTCTACAGTACTGGTCCAACTATGGCTCATGGGAGATATGATAACTTCATTGGACATTCTGACTTTAGTGTAGCTTACATCAATAACTTTGAATGACACTAGAGGATTAATGCCCCATGAGTCTAAACTCTTCCTTCCTAGTGAGCGCTGTACCTATGTGTGAGCAGTGTGCTTGAATGAGTGCAGGATAGCGCACTATTTAGTGAGTACATTGTGAGGGATGCACCTGTGTGAATGTAGGATTAACATTGTCTTTTGTGAGTGCAGGGTAAATGGTAGGCAGGTTGAAAGTTGTCCCTGTTTAAGTGCAGAGTGAGGCATATGCCTCTTTGAGTGCAGCGGAGGGAGGTGCTTATATGAGGGCAGCAGTGTGAGGTCTCCTCATTTTGGGCCCGATGTAGGTAATCCCATATTACCGATTCTTAAATACCGAATCATACCGATTCGGTATTTAAGAACTGGCAATCGGGATGTAGGTAATTTTACCGAATTAATTACCGAATTGGTATGATTCGGTAATTAACGAATCGGTATTTACCGATTCTGTAATTGGCATTGATTCCTATGGGCCTTGAGTCCCATAGGAATCAATGTCAATTACAGAATCGGTAAATAGCGATTCAGTAAAAATACCGAATTTGCAAGGGGGACAGGGTGTCACTTTGACACCCTGTTGCACCCCTGATTCTGGCTTGTGTGTCATGTGGCACACAACATGCCCTTAGGGCATGTATGTGTGCCACATGGCACAGGTGTACATGCACAGATGTGCATGTACACAGGAATTCGTTATTTACCATGACATAGTATGTCATGGTAAATAACGAATTCTTAAGGGCCGGTGGCACTGTTTTCAGTGCCACCTACATCACAAATGTGAGATTCGGTATATTTACCGATTCAGTAATTTACAGAATCTGTAAATTTACCGATTCTGTAAATATACAGATTCGGTAAATTTAAGGCTCCCTACATCTCAGTCACCAAATACCGGTCGGTAACGGCCGAAATCGGCCGTTACCGACCAGTATTTGGTGACCTACATCTGGCCCTTAATGTCTTAGTATGCGTGCACTTTACAAGGACTAATCCTTTTGAATTTGGTAATGTGTTTTAGGGTTATGGCTTTGACTTGCAGAAATGCAGTGCAGGGAGTGTGTGCCTGTGAATGGTACTACATTTTGATATGTCAGATACAGACTCTGCCTAAGAAGATTGAGGATTGTCGGGGGCAGATGACAGACTGAAATGTCACCCTTGTGTGGGTGCCCAAGTAATCTGATGCACTAGTGTCCATTGCAACCTAGCTACACCACTGATGACAAAAAAGATGTAGTGATGTGCAGTGCATGTGCAATTAAAGCATGTGATGTTTGTATGCATGCAAGAAGGCGAAATGTTGTGCAGCATGCACATTGTCGGTGTGTGTACTGGCAGAGTACGTGTTGGCAAATAGCACACCCTGGTATAGTTTAAAAAGGCGACAGTGCTGACAAGTGTGTGCAGGCTAAATGTCTATGCTGAATTCATGTATCTGTAGTGGCACTATGGACGGCAGTGACAGTACTGGACAGTAAGTCTGCTGTGAATGTACCCTGAGGGCCTAATTCACAAAGGTAAACGTTCTCTTTTGTGTAAATTTACAATTATTTGCAATTCACTAATGTATTTTACTAGGAGTATCTTAACGATTGTGAACTGTCCATACATAAAAATATAGGGTACTCTTAGCGTAAACTTACACAGAAGTATAAGTTCACCTTTGGCAATAAGGCCCTGAGTGAGTGTGCTTGCATTTGTACATTACATGGAGGACCCTTGGTTCCATTTTAGGAACGCCAGGCCTGCTTTGTGAAAACATGAGGAGCATATGCAACCCCAATGCACATTTGTGTATTGCTGAATTCCTGTGAGCTAGGTGGGACACACAGGAGGAAGCGATAAAGGAACCTTTCCTTTACACTTCAAAAGGTTGTTCTTTGATTCAGTGATAGATCACAAGGAAGGGGTCTGGACACATCTCAGGAAAGGAGTAGGACTGTTAGTCTGGGATTAACCTTTTGATGCCCATTTATACTGTGGCTGACATTTAGGTGTGTACTCTGGTCATTCCCATGAACTATGTTGTGGGTCAATCAGCTTCGGATTCTTGCTTGCTGATATGACTTCATTTCAAGGAGAAAAAAGAAAAAGAGAAGTGGACAATTCAAAATAAGCAGAGCTCCAACATAAGACTTAAAAGACACAGACCCTAAATCATATTTTAGTATCTCTAATTTGACAATAAGAAGGGGAGGTTAAGACCCCAAACTTTATCATCTGCCAAGCACCCGGAAGGGCTGTGTGGGAAGGGGAAGACCTGCAGGACCTCTTCTCTCTGCTGGGTGAGTGAAGATTCAGTGGGGAGCCCTACCGAGAGCAATCCCTGAATGATGTGTGAGGAGTAGGGGTAGGTGAAACTCGTTGATTTTGACTCTGCCAAATTCTTCCGAATTACGAAAAAGCTCTGCAAAATTTTGTGGACTTCTACCAACAGGTGAAAATAGGCATGTCACACTGCTTGTGCTGTGATTTAGTGCAGAGAGCACGTTTCATGCTGAAAAATCTGCAGAAATGGGATCACAAGCCGCACCAAAGGGTGCAGCTACTTAAGTTGATTTTGCTACCGCCCAATTAGATTTTCTTCTGACGATGAACAGTCATGACCACCCGTGAACGCCAGCGCTGGAAAAGTCTTGCTGGATTTTCTCTTTGCATCAAGAAATCGCACTAGGGGATGCCAAATCTCACTTACGCTTGCCAAATTACCACACTGGAGTTGCTGGAAAGTAAACATTTTGCCACACGGGGATTGAGGATTTTGTCCAGAACACTGCTTTACAAGAGTAACATGGTGCTATCAACATTCTGCCAATTCCGGTGGTGTAATAGAATAGTTTACTAACCCCTAGTGAGGAGAATGGCTGTGCACTGATTTGGCCATTGTCTATGTGCTGGAACGGTTTGGTGACCCCTGTATGAACGGAGAGGGCTGCTGTGATCTAAGCTGTGTGAGAAGCACCATGTGGGAAGCCCCATCACCCCCACTCATGGATCAAGTGAACATAGAGTTAGGCAGATGGGGGTTCACCTATGTGCACCAGACTGCAGTGGGTCACTCAGGGCCTCTTGGTATCATGTCACTTGTTTTCACCACACCCTCTGTTCCCTGCTTTTAGGTGCACTCTGCATCACCATCAACAGTGGCCACCCATCAGTTTTCTGTTTTCACATTGGGTACACATGCGCCTGGATGCCCTCATTGTCCGCCTGGTTCCTCAGAATGAAAGCTTCTAGAACCAGGCTCTGCTATCTGAAAAAAAGGCCATCTTGAGCTTGGCTAATATCCAATTCCTGCACCAATCGATATTTAATCATAACCTAGGTGGAAGAGACCCTGATGCATAACTAGCAAATCAAAGTTACTAAATATGTCTTTAAACTGTATGAACTAATACTGTTTTGAGGAGGAAAGTTGAAGGTAATTGTGAGGGTGGTGTGGGAGAATGACAAGATGCCAAATATTGTTTTCTTAATTTGTGGATAGGGAGCGGGGTATGGTCACATAATGGTCGATTGGGTGATAGGACACAACATTATTTGCTAAAGGTTGCATGGGCACTTACTTCCAGAGTGCTGTGCAGTTGTGCACCACTTCTGCTTGGTATTATAGTGGCAAGCAAATTGATTCAATGCTTTACATCACTTTGACTCACTTTGCACCACAAGCAGCTGCACCTAATATAGTAAATATTTCCCCTTGTCTAACACAGACGAAGGGCTGAGGCAAGATGAGGCCATGTTGTGTAAGGTTCTTCTGTAACTACTTTACTCCTTTACAGTTGTAGAAAGCAGGGGTAGGTGATTTGGAGGGGAGACACATATATCATAATATTGTTGATGGGTAAAAGCGAATAACTGGAATGCTTTTCACCAAGGGTTTATTATTAACATCATAGATAGTTCATACTTTGCTTTATTTGATGCAACCCAAAGCTTTCTGTTGAAAAACGTCTCCATTATTCACTGATGCTCATCTATAATTCTCCATGTTACAATATATTTGTTATACTTGTATTAGGTTCTCTGACAGTGTAGCATTCTCTGCAGTTTGTGCATGTCTTTTGTGCTTTAGAGTGAAGGAAATTTTAAATGTGACTGTTCAAAAAGCTGAGTAATATGCTGGGAGCTAGAAGTTGTTGCTCTGCTATCTGGCACATTTCCTCTGATGGTAAATGCATCCCAATGATTAATTTTTTCCCCTGAAACTTTGGGGTTGGTTTACTACAGAGACAGATGAAAATCACATTTCAGAGCAAATAGGTACTCAAAAACTGATGAAACAAATGGATGTGATCATGGAAGCCCTCTATCAGTCCTGAAAGGACTCCAGAAAATGCGGAACTCAACAGCAAAACGATTTCTACATGTAAAGACACAGTCACAAGAAGCT
Organism: Lissotriton helveticus; assembly: GCF_964261635.1. Taxonomy (NCBI): domain Eukaryota; kingdom Metazoa; phylum Chordata; class Amphibia; order Caudata; family Salamandridae; genus Lissotriton; species Lissotriton helveticus. The sequence continues at coordinate 1,138,857,214 of NC_136069.1, forward strand.
CTTCATTCAAACGTGTGTATCACTCGCAAGGTAACACACAATAATGGTTCCAAATTCCTCCAGATTAAAATCAACAAATACTCCCAACCTAGGAATTTACAATCCAGGCTAGCTCCATGTAACCTATAACAAACTGCTGGGGGGCACTGCTTTGTGCAGATTGCCAAATTATGGAACTCTTTCTCTGGGAAAATAAGATACATGAGAACTATCTGGAATGTAGATAAATGATTTTCCCAACCTGGCCATCATGGACATCTTGATGTCCCTACCCCTAAAAAAGTGACACTCACCAATAATAAAACCTGCTCTGTATAAAAACAGAAGCTCTGGTCAACATGTCAATATACTATGCGATATCACAATTAATCTTACCTGCTAAAAAATCTTCCTCTCACCCATTTGTTGTAATTTAATTAGCACTATCAAACACCCACATTTGTTTTGCCACCACACGCTCAAGATTGAATTCTTCAAAAGTACACCCACTAAATTGCATACATTCTCAGGCAAAAAAAATAGCTTTGATTATGGACACAGAATGCTTACTATCCTCTGCATGACCTGATACTCTTAGTCGACTCTGAACAAAATTGCATGATCTAAATCAAATCATACACAAATGTGCATGTCCTCTGAACTACCTTTCTGTATTCGCCATGACCTAATTCACTAACTGTATTTTGAAGTATGCTTAGTAGTGCTACACTAGTTTTAGTAGTGCTTCAATAGTACTACTAATGTACTACAAAATGCTATTAACAAACCTACATGCAGATGTTCTGCTTCCTCCTCTCCTATATCTGTGAAGATCTCTCCTATATAAGGAATGGGAGTTGGCAGAATGATAAACAGTATGAATTGTGGGTATGATGAATCACCCTTATCTTAATACAGTGTGATTCATTGTGAGTTGGGTGCCAAGCATATTGTTTACACTTTTGTACAAACTCATACAAAAGACTTGGGGGAAGCTCCAGCACTAATCTTGGTTTGTGCCTCCAAGTAAATGGGTACCACTTTTGTTATAGATGGAAGGTGATCACCCACACACTCGAACTAGAATACCTAATTGAGAACTCATATGACAATGCACAATGGCAGTGATCGTCAATGTTATTTATGTTATGAGTGATGTAGCAGCGCGTGTTTTGTACATCACTCTAGAAGTGCACTGGTATCATGAAAATAACCTGGAGCGAGGGATAGTTTTTATTGTTTTATCGGACCACAGTTCCCATGAGCTCTTTGAAATCGTGCAGTACTGCCAAATCGCGCACTCTGCAGATTAAGGCTCCATTTCAGATTGACAGAAGAAGAATATCACTTTCACTGTGATTCTATCCTACTACCTCTAACAGTAGACGATTCGAAAGCCCACAAGTTTTAAGCTTCTGATCTTCATTGAGCTATCGAAATTTGGGGGATACTCAGATCACAAGACAGCTTTGATTGTGTCAAAGATTTATAGACGCTCTGCCTTTCCTCGACATCCTTATTTCCCGTCACTAAGTGGAAATAAGTTTGCATTGTCCCTCAAGTTTCCTTATGTTCGTGATTAAGAACTGAAATTAAGGAAACCTGTGCCTGAATTTAAATCCCTTTATATTCCAACAACCTTTTCGCAACTCCTGTGGCTAATAAATTAAGGGCTTTACAAATAATAATTGATCAGTCCTGAAGATGGTCTCAAAGAAACATTCATATGAGACCGAAACGTCGACCCTCACCTTCATCCTATAAGAATTATTAACACTTTCATATTGGATAGGCGTGTCCAGGTTTTACAGAGGAGTGAATTGAGATTGACTTATCTCTTCCTGTTTACCTGTGTATATATATTTGTATTTTAAATCCCTTGCAACTCATTATTTGATAAAATTCAATATTTTGCATATACACCTTCTTGTTTCTTGTTTGTTTCTGTATTTGTGATTGTTTTGCCTAGCAATGTTGAATGTTTTTTTGCATTAACACACAATTGAATTGATTATACATATTTGATTGAACTAAACTCTATTGGGACCATTCAATTGTCCTCCATAGTAAGATTCTAAAAAACATTGAAATATTTGTAGAATAAACTCCCTTGGAGGCAACTCTTACCCATTCCTCATCAAGGAAAGGCATCGCGTTTCTCGAGCTTTTGGAGAGCAATCAGCAAAGTCGGAGGTCGGGCAGTGAGGGAGCGGCAAGGGAAGTGCTCAACGGCCAGGCGGGGATATACCACCGCGCCCGGTGCACTCACCCCCTGATGCAGGCATCCACGGCAAGAACGGATGTGTGACAACGTCGAGGCGAGTAGGACCACCTCATGGGTCCAGTGTCTGGAGAGCAATCCATCGTAGACGGAGGACGGGCAGCTAGGGAGCAGGTCCAGGCAAGCGCGACCCTCGATCCCCCGGTAGGTTGACGATGAGTGATGAAAAAGAATTCTGCGATCCACCTCAAGGTATAGCTCCCGTGGTCAACTGAAGGAGAGGAGGGGGAATTCGGTATCACAGGTCAGGTCTTCCAGCGGCGGTCCCCAGTGCAGGTAAGCGTTTTCAAAAACTGCAAATCTGCCGTTGTAGTAGTTCTTCCATGGATATCTGATGATGTGGGGTGGATGGCGGGTTTATCAGAGGATTTATATCGAGTTGGTGATCCTCAAACCCGGGAGCTCCTAGACTGAGCTCCTACTTGGCGGCCATTTTCTTTTCTTCATGGTTCGAAGTTTTAAATGTGTGAAAGTATGAAATTAACTTTGGTTGAAGTCTAGTGGAAGTTTATTCAATAATAAAGTAACACATGATTGTTTATTGCTGTTCATGTCACTGAGCTTCCTCTGACGAATGCTATGGTATATGTTTTCAAAGGTTTCTGGAAAGTCATGAAAATACTATTAAAGATGAATTGCACAATATTCTGGGTGAATTAACTAATGATTCACTCAGAATTCATGTTGATGAGTTTTAAAACAGTTTGTTAGAAAACACTCCCAATCTTACAAGGAATCTTACGAATACATTTAAGTAAGAGATCACTGTTCACAACAAATTACAATAGTGCCATCACCCTTTCACAGAACCGTGTGATAAGACTGCAAAGCACTTTTATTTAAAAATGGGGTGATTTTAGTTTAACGATCAAGTGTGAGTTTCAGTAATACATTTCATATTGCATTTTGGCTGGGGTTCTAGGATGGTTAATTACATTTAGAGAGCATGAACTACATGAATTAAAGGGCCTGATTTAGATCTTGGAGGACAGGTTAATCTGTCACAGCGGTGACGGATATCCCGTCCGTCACGGGATATAATGGGATTTATATTTCAGCAGATGGGATATCCATCACGTTGTGGTAGAGTAACCCATCGTCTAAGATCTAAAGCAGGCCCAAAATCTCCTTACCTCCATATTTGTCGGTTATGTTTGGGGGTGTTGAGGAATTGCTCATGACATCTTCTACTGGCAAATAACACTAACACATAACACTAACGCATCTTCTACTGCCAAATAACACTAACACATTCATCTAACCTTTCCCTTTGGCTTTAAATATGTCCATTGGTCTGTAAAATGATTCAGCATTAGTGGTCAAATTTTCTGGACTGCATTTATTGATAGCATTTGCATGTTGCAATTTCACACCAGCATAGGAGCGCAGGACACATGCAAAATGGCGTGTGTACCAACATGACAGTGTAAAAACAATAGTGTGCATGGATAGTGTTGTTCATTCATTGGTGTTGTCTAACTAATGTGCTCTAATTTGATATGTTGTGGTTGTTTGTTTCTTCCTTACCACCTTTTTATCGATATGCGAGATTTGTAAGTTGGATTTGCAATAATTTTCCTGATTGTACTTCTTTGTGTGTTTTGGTGCCAAACCTTTGTCCAGGAGACTGGATGGCTTTCTGTCCTGAATGATGAAAGAGATCTGAGCTCTGTGGAGGTTTCTCTGATGCTTTAATGTGGTTCAAGGGGTATTCAATGGCTAATGTGTTCCCATCATGGGGAAGATGGTATAAACAAAGCATCTACTCCTCTGTAAAGTCTTACCAGTCAGTACATTAATTTGCAATTGATTCATAATAAATAGACTACCATACACCAAGACATGCATTATTAAGAATAGGCAAAGCTGAGCTGGCTGGCTTACATTTTGAGTCCTGACTAAAACATCTAAGAAATAAAAAGAGATAAGGACTCACTTTTTGTATTTTGTGCATATATGAGATCAAGAGTCTGTGAGTTGCTCCTTGATATGTGGGCAGCATTTAACACTGTTTCTCATGCCATTTTGCTGAATCGGCTTAGTGTAATCTGTTCCAAGCAATCAATATTATGCTCAAAATTAGGTAAAGAGAACATACTCCTATTTTTTTTAGTTTCGAACCCGCCCCATATAAGAAATGTCAAACCTTCAAATTAAACCTTGTTTTAAATCTTAGACAAATCGGAAGTTCTCTAAATTAACAGATCTTTCCTTACCTAAAATGACTATCGTAAAGTGAGGGAAGTAGAACTAGTAATTTTGAAGTCACCAACATTTTGCTGAATTTCTTGGCAAAATTGAAGCAGCCCGTTGACCCCGCTACACAATGGTTTTAGTTGCCGAATGCATCTCGAAACTAGAGCACGTTTATCAACAAACACATGTATGACTTAATGGATGCAAAGAATAACAATGAAACAAAACGTAAATAACAGCTTCATTCGGTAGGAAAGTGACCAGAGGCTACTTCAATGCTTTATTCATCAGCAATAGTGTGTCTGTACTTATGACAGTAGCAAAATCTCACTGAAGTGTAGCTTTTCTTATGGCCCAACTTATTTGTTTCAGTCACTGGGGAGAGGATGTGGTGTTACAGCAGAGCTGCTGACCTTGGAAATGAGGAACCAGTTTCGCTTCTCAGAGTTGGCTCAACATCCTCTGAGTCTGGGCAAATCAGTTCATTTCCCTGTACCTAAAAAGTGCATGTGACCTTGTGTAATATACCTGGTGCTCATATTAAGTGCTCCAAAACCTTCGGGTGGAGTTGTATAACTGCAAAAATGTATTTTTTGATTTGTTTTCATTGCAAAAAATAGCGTGGGCTTTAATAGTGGGAAAAGTCTCTGGAAAATGTTTCTCATCTTTAAATTAATTAACTGTGTAGTCAGCCCATCATGAAGACCCACTTCAGGAGCCAGACAGCGTTGTTTGATGTCAGAATTCAAATGTGTGTGTTGCCTTAATGTATGCACCGCAGTTTAATTCTGTGTACTCATGCCTGTTACACTCATCCATCCCAAATCTTCTTACTTTCTATATATTGTACCAATTTCCGTACAACGCAAACTACAGTCCATTGTTAAATGCACCTTTCATGAACGGCGATGTGTGCCGGAAGCAATTAGGAGTTTGATATTTCTGTACAATATTATTTCAATACAATGTATCTCATGCTGAAACTAAATTTCAGATATGTAATATTAGGAATAGTTTATTTTCTGATTTACAGTGGCAAATTATTTGGTATGGAAAAATATTCTGATCTCACATTTCATAATAAGTGCAAACATCAGACATCATGCACCTACATTTTATAATAAGTGCAAACATCAGACATCACGCACTTACTTATTGATTTATGTACTGATGAGAAATACCCAAATTAGCAGATTTCAGTTGCAAAGCGCACTTTTGGGCATACCTTCGTAGTGTACAAAATCGGGCAAGAATGTTACTCAATCGGAAAGGGCACTACTAGGAAGTCAGCATTTATGATCGAGCCAAACTGATTGCATCTCATGGGCTCTCTTTTTTCTAAATATTAATGTCGAGTGTTTAGAGCACGTCCTTATTTATTTATTTTCACGTATGTGTAGACATAAGTTAACATGCCAGGGATAAGGGAATAGTGGAAAAAGATAATATCGAAATGATAATAAATCGTTCATAATTTTTCATTAATAAAAATAAATTCAAGTATATAAAAACAACCCCCAACAAACTAAAACAAATTTGGATTTCAAATAGATATTGTTAAAAAAATCTCTAATAGAAGGACATTAATTGTCTGCTATCAAAGATAAAATTGATTATTGAAGGTGCATGATTCTGATTTCTCTACCAAATCTAAACCTGTAACCTCATTTAAGAAGCTGAACTCCACCTGTATTTTTGTGGCTGATCATACTTGCGAAAGGGGACATGCTTATTTATAACATAAGTCCAAAGAATTGTAAAACCGCAACCTGGATTTGCAAGAGATAGATATTAAGCCTTGTATCAGTACTGTGTCATATTTTATGTTGATAGTTGTTAGAGATAGGGTTTCTGATTGACTACAGTATGCACTTCGGCCAAGCAGAACCTACCACTCTAGTCAGGATAAGTCAGATAACCAACTTAGATAACCTATGCTCACCTTCTGGTACCGTGGCACAGAGTAGGTCGGTTTATCAAACGAAGTGATTTGTAAAGTATTTGTGCAACACACACACAGTAACACAATGAAAACAGCAAAAAAAGACTTCACACAGTATGTATAAAAATACCTTTGAATTATAAACCCATTTAGAATTAACACGACATAACCATCATGTTTAATTTGCAAAATATGCAATTGTCAATGTATCTCAGTTTTAAGAATACTGGTGCTTCAGAACCAAATTAGGCTAGAACGACATCAATAAATATATACTTTAAATAATATGAACATGCCAGGATAACCCTCATTATCTTGCACAAAACAAACCTAAAACGATTAAGATTGGTTAAGGGAATCCAAAGATATACATTTTTACAAGTTCAAGGGTAAGATCAGAGCTCAAACTCACTGTACCCCTTTTTAGAGCCGTGGCGGTACTTTGCTTTGTGCGATAATGAGCACTCAAGTACAAGTGAATTATGGCCCCTCGGGACCGGGAAAGCAGTACAGCAAATGCAGAGCAAAAGGTATGTCAGTTATGGTTCCTCAAGACCGAGACAACAAATGCGTCAACTGCAGACACAACAGGCAGCTCAGAATTGCAGCGCAGGCCTCGCCCGGGGAAAACCAACATTGAGGTTGAGCAGTCCGCTCCCTCATGTATGTGTTCTCCTCATGGTTGGGCCGCAGAACCTGCACACCCAAGGCAGGTCAGAGCTGCAGCAATGGGTGGGCTCCCTCTCCCTCTGCAAGATCATGAGCAGTACAGAACGAAGCCTCAACCGATCACATCCCATATCCCACATAGCTTGATGGAGGACTCGCCGTTGCTAGGCGACACTGGGCTTCCCAAGCTGGGATTTCCCTTGGTGCCTACAGACACCTGTTGAGCAGGAACACATGCCAATTCTGGGTACAAAATAGAGTGCCTCAACATGCGCTTACTGGCAGAATCTTGGGCAGTGCTCTGCACGCTCTTGGGCTGCTATAGAAGCAAGCATTCACCACACACTGGCAAACTGAAGCTGGGGAAATACTCAGAGCTGTAAAACACACTCCTCTTTGAGATGTCCTCCTGCCAAACTCACAAAAGACCGAGTCCCACATCAGTGGTGTAAACTTGAAAACTTTAATGGCCCTGAGATTTCTTAAACAAGGGGCAGGCCAACACGCCCTTGGAGATCACAATTTAGGCACAGTCAAAGGGCAGCAGGTCAGCACACCCAAACAGATCACATTGTGGCAATCTCTCCTGCAGCACAGCACTCAGCAAGCAGCAGACCAAAGCAGCAGAGTAGTTAGCAAGGTGGCATACCCTCCTGGCAGCACAGTAGATCCTTATGGTAATAGGCTGATGTAGAGCCAGCAATGTCTGGTTACAGGTTCAAAAAGTGTCTGATTGGATGGGGGTCAGAGCACCAGTACCTATATCCCAAAATGCATTTGAAGTGGAGTTGACTTCAAATGAAAGCCTTTTAAGTGCACAGGCCCCCTCTCAGCCCAGCCCTATTAGCCATACCACCCCAGGGGGTTAATCAGATCTCTGTGTGGGAGCAGGACACTACCTTTTGCAGTGTATGTGTCAGCTCCTCCCCTTTTCTCCTGCCAACAAGACCCATCAGAATGAAGATATATGCAGATACAGTTGAGTGTCCTGTACTTGTGGCTGTCTAGGGGGAACGCACAAAGTGTAGCTGTCACTCAAACCCAGATATGTATTAGAGACAGGCTGTAAGACACACAAAGAGCAGAGGAATGTCCACTTTCTAAAAGTGGCACTCCTAAACTAGTAATGCCAAATCCAGGTTTACCAGTAAAGATGATATGTCACAGCTAATCTAAAGATATTAAACATCACGCAGCTACTCCTCTGCGATCAGGTATTACGGTGTAAAAGTATTCTAAGGAATCTCCAATGATAACCTATGAGAGGAACAGGCCTTGCAGTAGTGAATTTGTGTTTGGTGTTTGTAACTACCATGACAGGTAACATAGGTTCATGTCCTGACTTTTACTTACATAGCACCCTGCCCTCAGGCGCACTCAGGGCCCACCTTAGGGGTGATTTATATTGAATGTAAAGAAGAGTTTAAGGCTGGCAAGTAATTTTAAATGGCAAGTTCAAGTGGCATTAAACTGTGCACACAGGTCCTGCAATGGTAGGCCTCAGGCAGGTTTAAAGGCAACTTATGCAGGTGGCACAGTCAGTGCTGTGGCCCACTAGTATCATTTGAAATACAGGCCCTGGGTACATGGGATACAAATTACAAGGGACTTACATAGTAAATCAAATATGGCAATCAGCTGAATCAGCAAAACAGGAGGTAAAAGGCAAAATGTCTGGGGAAACACCACCCTGAGAATGCCAGGTCTAATAATAGTAGTGTATTGGTGACCTTTTTCTAAAATGAAGTATGTGTGAAATTGAGGGCATTCACATCCATTTATAGGTCTGAGTCCACAATCATGAAATACCCTGTGTGCTTCTCTAGATGGGATTAGCTTAAACCACTGAGATAGATCAGGAAGTGTCTGTCTTTATTCTGAGATGATATGTTGCTAGCATCAGTCTTATTAACAGTAAAGTTCAGTTTCTATGTGAAACAATCTTGTCTTATTCATTAACAGGGAGCATATTTTATAGAAAATCTGTAAATTATTGTAGTGATAAGTTATTTTTCTTAGGATCTGATGGTGTGTATATATATTTAAAAAATATCACTTTGTTCAACAGGGTTTTCTTGTGGAATTAATCACAAAACACTTGGAAGTGCACCACGTTGATGTCAATTTCAGTAGCCACAACATCATAATTACTATTAAGTAAATGAATTAAACAATTCTAAACCAACCATCTCAGTTGTCCACGTTTCCTGAGTAGAAATAACACTGTTAGTACCCAAAAAGTCCCAGATTTTCTTGACTTCGAAATTAATTTTGATCTGAGTCTCAGTCCAGAAGTCCAAGGTAAAACTTTCCATTGCTTTTGAATGTTTATATGATTCTCTATTAGTTCTGACAAATTTGGTATTAGAGGTGCATCTGACTATTTGAGACTGGGGCAATCCAGCTCCAGTCACCATCGTCCCTTGTCTTTGGGTTTGGAAATAAGCCTGGCAGGTATAAAAAGCTTCAGGACTTTCCCCTGCTTTTGTTCTCTTTTAGATGAGCAATGTTTATGCATGTACAAAATTAATTAAAAACTATAGGAATATATGACAAAATACATATAACAAAATTCATAAGTCCAGACATGGAAATTCAGGTTATCCTAACAGCTCATCACAAGTGTATTAATGCTGAATATTAGTTTAAATCTTAAAAATCATCCCATCTCATTGCCAATTTGTCCCAACAACTGTGGAACTTTTCTGCTTGTTAACACAGAGGTAAAACAAATAATTCTACTGATTGATTTTCTTCACTGTAATATGCAAATAGGCAAAATATATACTTTTGGAGATTTCCAAGGAGGGGATATAATTGATTGGTTGATGTGCATTGAGACAAAGATACAAAAGTTAGGTTACAATTTCAGATGCATCTCGCATTCTACAGTGCTTAAATATACTGTTTTGGGTGTTTGGCTGAGTGGATTTCCTTAGTATAGTGATAATAAATTGCTCCACAAACTCATTCAGAATCGTGCATTCCAAAAATCTATGTGTATGGTCCCACAAATAGATATCTGAAACAGCCATGGAGGGCAATTAGCAGGTATATGGGAGATCCTATTCAATTTATCCGAAGTGTAGTATAAACTCCATATTAAAAATAACCTTGGGCGTAGTTCGTGCAGTATTGCTACACGTAGCTACGCGAAGTGCACTTCGCACTACGCGTAGCTACGCGAACTGGGTAGTGCACTGTGCAAAAGGCTCTTCGCACTGATTGCACAGTGCTGGATGCTTGTCCGCACTTTACAATCAGTGCAAACCGCATCTTGCACAGTGCAAGTGGTCGTTTTCCGCCGCTCGAGTAGATTTCTACTCGAGCGGCAGCTTTCTCAATGCAGACTGGTAGTTTCTCATCGCGAGTGGTCGTGAGCATACGCGACAACTCGCAATGAAAAAACTGACTGCTTTGAGAATCTCGCCGGGAGGTTTATTTTCCACGCTCGCCATCGGCAACTTGATGCTGCTGATCGCGAATGAGGAAAAAATCTCGCCGGGATGTCATTTTGCTCAACTTGATGTTGAGGACCGCGAGCAAGCAAAAAATGACCGCTACGCTACGCGTGTTTGCACTGTGCTACATGCAATTCGCGTAGTGCTAAGTAGCGCAAACTTCACAAACTACATGAGTGTAGCGTAGTACTCCGCCCAGCGTTAATTAAAAACACTATCCAATGAAAATTAAAGCTTTCAGAGTTCAATAGGTCAGGTTGCCAATATTGCACCATTCTTGGTCACAATACATTATCTGTGTCTAATCCTCCGGATCTCTTTTTACAAATTCACTGGTACCAAAAATAGCCTGTTACACAAAACTCAAAATTTAAGATCAGTGTGACTTTTGGAATATAATTTGTGCACAAATTCTGTGGTAAATTCAATGTCTCCCTCCAGCAATCCCTGAAATATGTGACTATATTTGTGCGTAAACTAAATGAAACCTGTCAGTGTATTGTTTATTCCCCAGTAGCTGAAGACCCACAAAGTCCTTAAGAGCAAAGTTAGTATGGAAATCTCTGAGTTTGACAACCCCTACATGACTCCACTTTTGGGAAAAGAGCAGAATATTATAGGGGTCAAATGTTGGTGTTGCATGAGTGCAATTTCCTCATGCAAAACTAGAACCCGAGAACCACAGTAAAATAGTGACTGATACTTACTAAAAGCTTTTAGGGACATGTACGAAACTGGTTTAGGAATCTTAGTAAGTTTAATGAAGGTGGACAGGTCTGGAACTTTTATTTCATTAGAAGAAATCTATGATCAAAGGAAGGCCCGTCCCTCCCCCATTTTCACAGGGCAAGTTCAAAATCTTATTTTTAAATCTGGACTGTTTGTTGGTTCAGATGATGCTTGAGACAAGCCCATCAATATGATAAAAAAATCGGAATTATGTTTTAAACTAAAAATGGACATAGCAAACAAGACAATTAGCAATAACACCAATATATTGAATCAGAGAAATTCAACCTATAATGAAAAGAGTCAGGTTATCTCATCTTTGAAAATGATTTTTGATCTTACTAACCTGAGAATTATAATTAATATCAAAGAGGGCTTTCGGGCATTCAAAGTATTTTATCCAGAATAGCATTTTGGGTATGTAATATAATGCAAGTGTTGTAATATGTTCTTTAAAGTGTTGAAACCACAAGTAGGTTTTAACAGCATCCAAGGCTACTATTATTGTATTTAAAGTCACCTTAAGATATTGAGTAATCTAATACATGTTGAGTTTTATCACAAAAGTCTCCACAGGGACTAATACCATATCAAGGAACTACTAAGAGATCAACGGATAAGGCAAAACAGATCAAAGTAAAGTAGCAACTTTGACTATATCTGTTTGTATCTGTACCCTCCCTTATAAATATTTCTGATGATGATTTAAGTTGATAGGATCATGTACAATGATGTTATTAACTTCACGACTGGGAAGAAAAGATACACTCTTTGAAAAATAGTAACAAATATTCCCAACTCACAAAGTTAAATGCATCTTGTCATCAACTAACATCATCCCAGCAGATATTTTGTCATGAAAATATTCTGATACTTCTGCCAAGAACACATTTATCACTGGCTGACTTTTCACAGGTTGGGCAACGCTTCTGATCATTCTGAATTAAAGGGGATCTCACATAAAGAACACAACTAGTTATGATCTTAACACAATTTTACTATCAATATTTAATATGTTTATGAGCAGCCACGCCTATGGAGGGAGTTCCGGTGGGGCAGAAAGGTGGGGCGGGGGAGGGGCAGGGTGGTGGGTGCTAAAAAACGGAATATGGATAATTGGTGGTAAGTAAACAATTTAATAAATAACATGAATTTTGTAGTGCGTATGGCTTTGCAGGGCATTTGCCCAGTTGTGTGACGGGTGAGTAAATTAATTATTTAGAGAAAATGCCACCATTCTTGATTTTGTAATTAAGGAAGGAAATGTTGCCCTCATAAATGCTGATGTAAATGCTGATGTTTGCATTTCTGAGATACACTGTGGTGCGCAAATACCTTCATGCACACTATGTCATATAGCCCCTGATGTGTGTGCACGGTGCCATAGTTCCTGTGTGTAATATTGAAAGCTGCAGAAGACATGAATATGAAGTGGATGGTTGTTTCAAATTAATTTCTGTATCTTCAGTGTAATTTCGAAAGAGATTTTATGTTCGAATACACAATCATGATTTCGAGTGTTCAGCAGTTTCCTTTTATCAGGAAATAAGATGTTTTTTTCACTTGACAAAGTTTCCTTTTTCTTCAAGGTTCAACACCATTCACACCAATACCATGTACCATCGAAGGGGATGTCTCACAAATGAAATGTCCTGTGCACATTGAAGAAAATCCAAATGTTTCCCAGAATTCAGGAAATGTATTCACCTGGTTCAGAGAAAATGAAACAAAAGAGTGGACCAGGGTGAGCCAAGAAACTAACAGCAGACTTCGTGTAATTAAAAACAGACTTCAATTCTGGCCAGTTGAAGCATATGACAATGGGCAATACCTTTGTGTTTATGGGTAAGTAAACAAGCTATTTAAAACCGTGCAATAATAAAATATGTTAGCTATCAATAGATCACTAATGATTTTGTAAAACTTGAGACAAAATTTTAAACTGACTATACTACATACTTCTACTATTACCTTTCTTCATTGTTCAATTTGTAAGATATTGAGTTATTAATTGTGCTGGATATAAGGCCTGCATAAGTAAGAGGTCCACAATTGTCTTCTTCCTGGTGACTGAGCACCACATTGTAACACTTGACTCTCTCAAGGTAACGAAGCAGAGCATGTGAAGGCCTACTCATGAGAGGATGGTTTGGGCCAGTAATCACCATTCACTGGCACACAACTATGATAATCAATAAATGATTGTCTTGTCAGTGCTTTTTCTTTGAAAGAGGAAAAGTTCATTTATAGCACACAGCACTAAGTACTACTGGGTCATCACTCCCAAAATCACAGTAACCTCCACGTATACCAGATAGAATATCACAATATGGGGGCATAACTTAAAATAAAGCAGACCTATTGGCTTTGTCATTAGGTCGCCACACCAATGTGTAAGTCAAGCCTATTGGCTTTGTGAAGAGGTTGCCATGTTAAGGTATAAGTAAGTAAGTAAGTAAATCGTGTATTTGTACATGATTAATTAAAATCTTTACAAAACCATAAAACATTACTAAAAATTATTTAAAAAGTTCATTTGTGCGCAATCTCCTCAAATTAAAAGTTTGAATAATATCAGTTCATGATTGTCCATAAAATCTTTTAATGTTCATCAAGCGCTCTTATATCTTCTTTCTGCTAAATCAAAAAACTTTACGACCTGGCAGTTTAATTTGGTGTTGCTGGGGTTAAAACACAGTTTAACAGCCTGCCTGCATGTCCAAATGCCGTATAATTTGAAAGAGGACCGTAATAAATTGTACCTCAAATCCTTTAATTTGGGACAAATACAAATCGCATGGACAATGTCTTCCTTGTCAGCTTTACACAGGCGGCACTGCTGTGAAAAGTTGTTTCAGATGTGGGCTTAATAGAATTATGCCGAGGCGTAATTTTAAAAACTTTTCTTTAGTTTTTAGGTTCATACCAATGTTGAGGTATGCTTGTGGTTGCGTTTTTCCGTAGTCACTGAGCGTGATGCAGCCATGCGCTCTTTTTGCTAATGCCTCCTTGTCCTCAATAGCTGAAATAATATGTGCTGATTTTTTCGCAACTTTTTTGAAGGACAAGAGGTCTATTGGGGTGTCCCAGACGTCAGACAGACCTAGGGCTTGAAGTGAGTCAAGAAGGTAGTCTCTGGCTGAGGATTTATGGTGTCGAAGCAGCTCTTCCCATACGTTGGAACTTAAAGAGCCAACCTCGGCAGTGCGAATCTTATGCCAGCTGGTAACATAAGCACTCCGCCTTTCTAGTGTTTGTTTGAGAATACCGGATTCTAGCCAGATCTGTGCAGGCAAGACGTATCTTGGCAGTTTAAAGATGGCCCTGTATGAGTTGGCTATGACTATGCCCAGTAATGCGGCGTCCTTCCCTTGAAGGGATTCACTCCCATATGTGAGAGTCGGCTGTAACTTTGCACGCGGGATCTGGAGGAGAGGGTTGAGCGTTAGGTCAGGGAGTTTGGCCATAAGGATTTAATAGCCAGGTAGGTCATGGTTCCCTTTCCTCGTAAGGAGTCTAATTGAGGTTTGAACGTATTCTTGGAGTCCAGAATTACACCCAAGTACTTGTAGGTAGTTACCAGGTCCAGTCTTTCTCTATTTAAGTGTCAATTAATTTTCATTTTTTTTTTGTAATTCACAGTCATGACCTTTGATTTGTTGAAATGTATTTGCAGGGCATTCTTTACTGAAAAGGAGTGGGCTACATTCAGGAGATGCTGGAGGCCCATAGGTGTCCGGCTTATCAGCACCAAGTCGTCCGCTTATAGCAGATTGAACAGGGGAATTTTCCCTAGTTTAGGTGCATGACTAAGGCATTTATCGAGTTCCCCTGGTAGATCAGCAAGGAAGAGATTGAATAAAATTGGTGCTAGCACACACCCCTGTTTTAACCCTTTTGTTGTCCGGATGGGTTTAGAGAGGTGTGTGCCCGCTCCTAGTTTGACTTTAATCCAGGTGTTTGAGTGGAGTAGTATCAGCACGTCTAGGAGGTGTTTAGGTATTCTCCAGTTATCTAATTTCTGCCAAAGTTTGTTGCGATCCACATGGTTGAATGCAGCAGTATAGTCAATAAAGGAGAGGTATAGAGTTTTTTTGATCTCTTTTGCTGCTTCCATCAGCAGGGTCAGTGCCATGATGTTGGTTGTGGTCCCTTGGCCCCTGCAGAACCCCGTTTGGTTGATTAGGATTACTGAGTTTTCAGATGCCCATAACGTTAACTCCTCCAGAATGGTTCCTGCAAAATACTTGGCCTCCACGTCTATGAGGGCGATAAGCCGATAATTGTTTGGGTGTTTCTTGTTGCCATGCTTAAAAATTGGGCTGATAACTGACCCATGCCAGGACTCAGGAAGAGTCTGGGTGTTCTTTATGCTATTAAATATTGGTGTTAGTGCTGCGCTCCAAAATTCCACGTCTGATTTGTACAACATTGATGGAATGCCATTTGACCCAGGGGCTCCTGTCAGTCTACCCCTAGCTATTTGCCTTTTGAGATCGCTGGCACAGTCATCAGTAGTCCAAACTCAGTGTGGTAAGAAGAACTTGCTTCAAACATTAGTTTATCAGATCTGGGTGGCATGGCCCCATTCTCACGTGTTTCTTGGGTCCTTGTCGCCATGTAGCAGTTATCTGGTTTTTCCCTCAGAGCTTCTTTACTGAGTTTTATTGTCACCACCTTTTCAAGGTTGTCCTCAGTGTTAAAGTGCTTGAATAGATATTTTGTCCATACCTCCTCCGATATGTTTGAATTTAGGCCGAGATGTTCTGGGTTCTTTATTCTTTTAATCATTTGCCAGAACCTTGAGCTATTTTTCCGTTTTCCTTCATAAAGAAGTTTCGCCCATAGGTCGTCATTTCTTTGTTTCTGTTTTTCCCATTTCTTCCGTTTTAGCAGTTTTTTCGCTTTCCGTAAGATAGTTTGCAGGTCGCGATTTGTTGGATCCTTTCGCATCTGCCTCAATGTTTGGTTTATTAACCATTTATGCGTTTTCATTTCTGGGGTAGATTGTAATTTGTTTGAAGTTCCCTTCCCTTGACGTAAACAATTTGGCGAACTTGTTAGCAATTTCTCACTGATGTTTTAAATGAAATTTTGCCAAACTTCTGACAACTTAGTTGTAGAGTTAGCGGTCTGAGTAAAAAGAGTTATCGCTACAAGGCTTATGGAGTCGATGTTATCGGCGTTACACCGAAGCCGCCTTAGATTTGAAGTCACTTCAATGTCAATGCCTATGTGTGGTGAATAGGATTCTGCATCCAGAATATAAAGAACCAGGCTCGCACATCATGGAACAGACATGGATTAACCACCTTTCCAGCCATTTCAACAATCACCTGGAACAGCCAGGAGCTCAAGAATCCAACAAAAAAGAGCCCCACTGCATAACGCCCCCGTCGGAGTGTCAGATTAAGAAGGAGCAAGGCCTACCGGAAAGTATCATGGTCGCATCAGCCTCTCAGCAAATATCATTAATATCAAAACAAATTCGCAAGGGCAGGAAAGAAGGGGCTCCAGGTCCCAATGGCATACCGCCAGCTTTATTCAAGGAAAAGAGACAAGAATGGGCCACTATTATGCAACCGCTATTCTGGGAAGTCAGACTTCTAAATAAAATCCCAGAATCCTGGAGAGGGTCGACAATCGTCCCCATATATAAAAAAGGCGATAAAACGGATCCAAACAACTACCGTCTAGTAGCCCTTCTTGATAACGAGGCAAAATACTTTGCGGGTACAATCCTGGAGGAGATTGTCTCATGGGCGGACTCTAATGAGATTATACCTTTAAACCAGACCGGCTTCTGGAAAAACACTGGAACAACTACAAATATTCTGGCCATCTCACTAATGATCGACGCAGCTAAAACACGGAAATTGCCGCTGCACATGTGCTACATTGATTTCAGTGCGGCATTCGATAACATTGATAGAGATAGACTCTGGTGGAAACTGGCACAATGGGGAATACCGCATTCCACGCTAAGCATGCTGAAGCTTCTCCATTCTGACACCTGGGTGCAGGTGAATCTAGGAGGCGGCACACATCTATCATCTAAAGTCCGCACCACCAAAGGCCTTAAGCAAGGGTGTGTGCTCGCCCCAATATTGTTTAATTTGTATATGGCGGATCTACCAGGCATACTAAACACTTGCAATTCCCATTCCCCGAGGCTGGGAGGGAAATCCCTGAGCAACCTTCTGTACGCAGACAATGTTGTGCTACTGAGCCATACCTACATCGGCCTCAAGCAACTATTAATTCAAATGCATAGTTATGCCATGGAAAACAAACTAAAAATAAACTTGAGCAAAACTCGCACTATGTCAATAAACATACACAAAAAACCGCAGAAGATATGGACTCTGGGCGGCAAAAAAATTGAGCCAGCCTCGGACTATAAATATCTGGGAGTCATCTTCGACCAAGACGGTTCATTCTCACAGCAAAAGCTGGAAACAAAAAGGAGAGCATCTTGTATTGCCGCCACATTAAAAAGCATAGCTAACCAACTATTAGGACCAATTTTGACTCCTTATCTGAAAATCATCCAGGCTAAGCTACTACCATCCATCTGCTACGGCAGTGGGGCTCTACGTGGGAGAGATGCCAAGAATCTGGATTTAATCCAGACAAAAGCCTACCGAACAATGTTTTCGCTCCCGTCCTATACATCGCCCGCCCAACTCAGGCTGGAATTTGGACTACAAAAACAAGCTCTTGCAAGACAGGGAGCTTACATCATTTGCTGCCATAAACTTCGTTCTGCTACTACTAACACTTTAAATGAGCTGTTATGGCAAGACATTCAAAGCAGGGACGCTTCTCAGGCAAGATCTTACCTGAAGACAGCCTTGGGGGCCACCAAACTAACGATGATCTGGGATATGCAACTCGGACACAAAGCATTAAAAAAACTGGTTTGGAAAACTGTCAAAACTCTTTCACTACTAGAGGATAAAGAGTCATTTGCTAAAAGAAACCATGCATGGATGACCATAAACACATATAAATCCCTGACACCTCAACCATACTTCAGCCAGGGTTATCCCAAGACAATAAAACTGAAGTTTCTGAAATACAGACTAGGGGTCTTGCCCACTAGAGAGCATTTTCCACCATGGCTCAGGAATAATGGCCACGATGCCAGCACCTTCTGCAACACAGAGAAGGGCGACATACTTCATATGACTTGCCTCTGCCAAGAGTTCAGGCCAGCACGCCAGCTGTTCTTAAAGGACCAGCTTAAACAGTTAGGAACTCGCACTAGAAGGCAAGCAGTACTGGCTTGTCTTAACCCTGCAAACACAAAACTAAACTGCAGGTTTGTAAAGTTCCTAGCGCTAATTGAGCAGAAACTGCCAAAAAAACATTACACAGTAAAACATATAGACGCCAATTTGAACTTATTGACACCTGTTCTTACCCAAAAGGAATGCATCTGGAACTTTGTATTGGGCTTTTACTGTTTGCTTTTTTAATGACGTTTTAAAGATACAACTTCTTTTATGATATTTAATCTGTTTTGTAAAATGTTTGCACTGCTTTTAATTAACTATGCATAATAAAAATTACCTTACCTTACCTTACCTTACCTATGTGTGGATCAGTTTCCGGTTGTGAGTTGACTTTTTATTGTAACTTCTTGGTACTAAGGTCGCTCGTCCCTTTTTTGAAAGCTGTTAGCCATCCAAGCATATTTAAAGATGTGAACGTGTAGTCCAGGGGGAGGATTGTTTGTTGGAATGAAAAGTTGCAACAGGTGGATTGTCTTCGACGTAGCGCCCGTTCAAGGCTCTTAAATTGAGGTGTTCTAGTTGTCAAAGTAAGTTTTTGTAGTACTTCGTTGGTTTGTTAATTTTTGCGGAGCCTTGTCTTGGCACGCCCCATGCAGCATTCAGTTCTTGGATAAGGTCGTCATCTGGATCTGAACTAACCAGGAACATGTTGAAGTCTCCTGCCAAGATGATTAAATCAGAGTCCTCTTCTTCCATTATTTTTTCCAAGGCTTTTATCAGATCGTTGGCCGCTTTTTGTTTCTGTTTAGGGTGGATATAAGTATTGATTATTATTACTTCTTGAGGCTGTTTGTGTAACCGAAGTGAAATCTTTACCACCTGTATTGCACGAGGAGGAGTTGTGTGAGATTCTATTGTCATAATCTCGTCTATTGTTGCTATTGAGGCAAAAATCATCAGGCCTCCCGACCTGCGACCAAAGGTGGAATTGTTGTTTGCTGGAAGGCAACAAGATGTAAACCCTTGCAGCTCCCAGGTTTCTTGGAGCAGTAGCAGGTCAAATGAGTTCAGATATTGTAAGAACTTTGGATCGTTGCTTTTACTGGCTAGGTCATTGATGTTTCAGGAGAACACACTGATTTCCCTGGTCTTCTCTGAGGGATTATCAAAGTTTTTCCCCCCTTGTCAATTTGTGTCATTAGTTATATTGATTGTTCGTTGAATTGACTTCCAATTCAGGAGAGTGACTGGCGAGACATGATCACGTGCCATGGTTTTTGTTCAGATAAAAATGTTTTTGTATCTTGGGAGTACGCCATTGAAGAACTGCTCCTAGCTCCCTTTAGTACTGAGTTGGTATTTTTTCACGTCGGTGGCCTAATGAGGGGTAAAAAAGGCGTCGGATAGCAAGGTTGCTTTTTAAGTCTCAATTTTATCCCCCATTGTTGGAACGTTGCTTCTTCTTCCAAGATTTTCTTAGCTGTCTCGAAGGAGTTCCAGGTTGCTTTTGTTGTTTCTGAGCGTTGTGAATCGTTGCTTGGCAAAAACTCTATTTGAATGAGGTCAGAGGAGCTGATGTTTTCTAGGCTTGTAACCGAGTGTAGCAGTCTTAATATATTTCCCCTGTTCAGTATGTCGTCCCGTCCTCTGGACGTATATTCAGGGGGGAAGAGGATGATTGTCGAACTGTCCGGATGGTGGACTGTTGTTGGGTTTATTGATGGTCCCTCATGGCCATGATGACCGGTCTGGGGTGAACGGCTTGGGCTTCCAATGTGTAGGCAATTTGGTTGATCACTTTGATGGTTATCTGTCCTCAGTGCTCTTGTGTTGCTATTCGATCTTCGTATTGGTTGCTGGGTTAGCTCTCTGTAGGTAATCATAGCATTGTCTTGAGTTTCTATTGTTGGAATGTGTTCAGGCGTTGTTAGGTCAATATTGTGTGCTGGTTGGGTTGTTTTTGGTTGAAGAAGCTTCTGCTTGCTTTCGCTCGGTCGAGATTTCTGGATGGCACTGCGTGTTGATTTTGTCAAAACTGCTGGAGGCGATGGAGGCAGACTCTCTGGGTCCTTGTGCAAGGATAATAGTAGAGGTTGTTCCATGTCTTTGGATTTCCGACCCCAAGTCGTTACTACTGGGGATGAATTTAATTGCATTTTTGTGCTGCATCTTGCGTCAGTTAAGAACCGGTTTCTTCCTTTCCTTTTTTTCTTTCTACGAGTCTTGTTGAGGGGCTGAGCATTGACTGGTGCCGATTCAAATAGAGTTGCAGTGTAATTCGTGGGTTCAATTTCCATGACCACTGACAATGACGGTAAAGCTTCTCTACCACCTGGGGGTGGATTGATAGTTGTAGTCTGTTCGGCTGGCGGCTCGGTCACTAACGTTGCTTGTGTTGCAGGTTGTTCTGAGCTAAGATCTGAAATTTGCGGGACTGCCGATTTTAAAATCGCATGTCAGGTCCCCTAACGTGGATGGTAGAGTTGATAGTTTGTCTGAGATCGGATTGCAGGGGCATGGTGGTGGTATCGTTTGAGCCGTGTAAACCGCACCTTGGCCCCTCTTTATGAGACCATTTAATTCTGAGATTTTCCAGTCAATTCCTGAAATAGAGTTGGCCATTGTCTGTAAGATGGAGAGCTGCAAGTCCATTTTATGTGATTGAAATTCTAGAGCTGTGGCAGAGTTTAGCAAGGTGTTTAAAATTGTTGTCCATACAGATTTGGGGAACGAATTTCCAATGTTGTTGCTTTTATCCTGTCTTGGGGAATTATTTGCTTCGTTGGGTGATTTAGCGTGGACTGGTTTAAAGTTGTAAGAAACAACTAGTTCTTCCCATTCCTGCGTTGCTATAAAGGTCACGTCATTGTTTAAGGAGTTGTTTGTGGATTGGGAGTCATTATATGGTAATAAGGTACGGCTTACAGATGACATCTGTACTGCTGATCTACTATTTGTTGCTGTTTGTTCCCGGTGCCATTTGAGAATGTTTGAGATGTCTTTTTTTGAGTAGGTAGGCTGTTGGTTGATTGGAAGAATTGCGTTTTTTTCTTCCCTGCATTCCTGCTCTTTAATCATTGTTGGTTGTTCTGTCTGTATTTCTCGGATTGTCTTCATTAGATTTGGCGAACTTCTAAAAAGTTGAGGAAGTAGTGAGTCTTGCCCTTTTCCACCATTGTGGATATGAGCCTTGATTTTGATTAATGAGTCCCAGTTTTCTAAATGGGATGTGCTTACTTGGCTAGAGTGTGTCTCATCCTGACTGGCTGGGTATGAATGGATCGCTATCTCGGCAAGCTCGACTGTCTTCAGTGGACTCCGTGAGCAATCATTAGCGGTCTTTTTTATGGAGCGTGCCGTGTCCAAGTTATCACTGCTTTGGCTGTTATTGTTGTTAGCTCCTTGACCTGCTAAGTAGGTGGATTCAACCTCTCTTCTGGTTACGGGTGATGTTAATGCTACATATGTTACCTCTATGATGGGGTGATTAAGACCCCTGGCAGTTCGGGGTGAATTAGCTAGGTTGCTGTGGGTACGACTGCAATCAGATTTGCTTGGTAGGAGTGGTGTATGCAGTCCTTTTATGTTCCCAGTCTTGCTGTAGATGGCTGTTCCAGGGTCTTTTAAAAAGGAAAACCTAGTATATATCTTTGGTTGATGGGTGCATATCTTTTTCCTCACTGGCATTTCTTCAATAGTTATGAGGTCGTTTAGGTCCTTTGATGATGACTTTGATGTAGGGGGCGATGAGAGCTGTGGGAATTGCTGTGATATCTTTGGTGGGGTCGATGATCTTAATGGCTGCTGATGAGCCATAATTTAACATGTAGTAGAGGCGTTGGCTGTCGGTGGTAAAATGTCCCTTTTGTTTTCATTTTCATTTAAGGTGAAAATTGAGGTTAAAGTTGCAGTTGGCATTGAAGTTGCCATAATGGGCCCTTCTTTGTCTAAATTATGGACATTGGGGTTCGCTTCTGAGGGTTGACTGGGTGTGATGACATTATTGGCTCCAGTTTCCTTTTCCTCGACTTGGGCTTAGAGATGGATTTTCGTTTGAGTAGGGGTTGCCTAACTCTACCGGATCTCATAGCTCCTATATATTGTTTAGTTTAACTTTTTTTTTTTTTTTTGGTTAGTTGTGTCGAGTTTATTGCTTGAGTGCTTGTGGTGCCTCCCCTTTGATAGACCCCACCTGGCAAGGCCTACCACGGGTGTTCACACTTAAGCCGAATCTTTGGGCCTTTAGTATTGGGCCTTGAATGTCGATAATGTAACTGATTTTGGTGCTGGGACTATAGTTGTCGTTAGAGCCTTGAGCTTTAACTCTGTACTTTGGTTAGAGTTAGAGTTTAGACTACGTTAAGGACCTTGGCTCATCCTGATCAGCTCTCCTCGAGAGATTACTGAGGCGTAAGAAAATGATTGAAGAGGTTAACAGACTGAGTGTAGGATAACTGATCAGTCTGGCTAGCCAAAGATGCAGTCTCAGCCCCAATCCCAGTCCGGAGCACTAGAAGGCACTAGAAGGCGCTAGAATGCCCTAGGCAAGCCCAGAAGGCTCTGTGAACAATAGAGCAGTGGAGGGGAGTAGGGGGGTACTAGAAGGAAAGCAGCAGTGTGGCAACTGATGGTAACAGGATGGTAACAGAATTGTTTAACAGGGCAAGGGCGGAAGGGCGGAAGGCTAGGGCTAAAGGCCAAGTGCGCAACCGTTCTCGGCTGGCCTGTCCTTGCTGTCGCACTCCCCTGCCCCTTTTACCTCTTGCCTCCGGTTTCGTCTGATGTGTGCTGGTACTCAGTGCATGTTCCAGTGCTCGGCAGTCTGAAGGCAATCCTCAGGCAATCCTCAGGCAAAAAGATGAGGAGCAAGAGCAAAAGGGGGCAAGACACGAGTCACTAGTCTCAATAACCCCCAGCCCACCCCCGGGGCTTAATGGCTGATGGCAATGCTGGTGGCAACGCTTGTTCTCCCCTGCAGGCGTTCTCCGCCGCCAACACAGCCTCACCCTGGTCCGCTGGTGGAGGTGGCCAAGCTAGACAAGCACCCCCCAAGGACAGCGGGTCCTGCAGGTCCTGCAGGTGGGTTCGCAGTCTTAGGCGGGGTGGGGCGAGTCTCGCAGCTGGCTCCCCGCCACAGATCACCTCGCCAAAGCCGCGCCAAAGCCGCCAAAATGAAGGCGCTCTAAGGATCGCCAAGACCTCCCTGGCAGGCACTGCTCCCCCCTCGAGGGCTGTTTAAAGTCACCGTCGTGTTACCCATGGGTCCCGGCGTCTCTCAGTAACCCCCGCCACACAACGCTGTGGCTGCCGCTCAGATTGCTTCCGTGGCTCTGCTGCGATTCTCTACAGCTCTCTGCTGCTCTCTGTTGGGTGCTGTATGACTTTCCGATGTATAAGTAGTGTTGGACAGAATATCGGGAAAAAATACTGCTACAATTCCAATTAAATACAGGAGCCCGTGTACGCCTACCTTGTATTTCTTCAGCTACTACTTCTTTGACATTTCTAGGAACCATTTTCTCCTTTGCACTGGGAGACCAATATTTCACCTCATAACATCAACCACTAGTATCAACTGCTTGTACTAATGTATTGTGCTGAAAATAGTTTCCATCATTACAGAAAGGCTCAGTGCTGGTTGTATGTTTCCTTTAACCAGTAAATATTTTACAAAAGTTAGTTCATTTTACCAGTCGTTTTTTCTTACTTTTTTCTTTCATAAACACCACTGCTTTATCCAGTGTTCTCAATTTGTTAAATATTAAGTTAAATAGTTTTCATTTCACAACACATAATTCCCCTACACACCACATACCTTCAATCCACACCACAGATTTCTACATCATGCCACATAAATCCATTCAATACATGCCACTCCGGAACATACAGTACCACTATACATAAGTCCACTACACTTCATACCACATTGATACTAATCACATAATTCAATTGCACATGCAAATACTGATTCAGCATTTCTCATAGTTTTTCACTTCAGGTCTTTCAACACACTTTCTTTACCATAAAGTTTCAAAAAACCAAACCACACACTCTCTACACCTTTACAAACAAAAAACATAAGAAAATACAATATAGTTTACATGCCAAAAGCTCTAACTGTCACAAATGCGAGACCAATTGCATTGCAAATGCTTATGCTTATAAGCTTCTGATCTTCTTTGATACTGTTTTAAATTCTTAAGTAAATTTTGAATTATTCTATTTCTAAACATTCTTCTTCTTATATCTTTATACTATTTCTGCCATCTTGTTAGATGAGTTGTTTTACAATTTGTTGTTCTTTTGAAATTTTCCACAGTTTTCGTTCTTCTTAATACTGTTTTAAAAAGCGGCTTCGTTCTCTTGGCATAACATTTTTTTCCTCTATAATAGTGTGTCCATCATCCAATTTCTTCTTTTCACACATTTTTAGTTAGTACTGTTTTTTCCAGCTCTTCTCTTTTCTTGTTTTCGTGTCATCTTCAAGTCTTTTACTTCAAGTAAACTAAATATGTAAAAAAGAAAGAACACTTTTAATAGTTTGTTACATAATATAATAATTTTAAATTATTAATATAACATTATTCATGACAATCACTAAATTATCCCAACATTGTCTCAGTTAATGATAGATATGTAGGGTTTCATAGTATGCACATTAGGAAAGCTGTAAATGGTTGAAAGTCCGGCTAAAAGGTTGTGTAAGTTGGTATCTACTCTAATTTTCAACATGGACGACTTTATACTTATTATACAGTTATTATAAAGTTATACTTTTTATACAGGACAGCCAGGTATGAACCTGTGCGTTCAAATGTTTCCATCAGCCATGCCTAGCAAGCAGAACTGTGTTTCTGACACGGTAAGGTGAAATACCTCCAATAATATTTCCCCAGAGGTATGATAGAGGGTATCGTTTTTAAATTAGGATCATCAGCTTTATGACACAAGTCATACTTTATGTAGAAGTCAACACATTCATAAGACATATTAGCAGTCAGGTATTGAAACTTGACAAAATACGCTTTCACTTTCAAGCAGAGAAATCACTATTTATGGCTTACTTGCAGTGTACCTTTGCGGAAAGTTATATGCAGTAGAATAAAACCGAATCCACTTGTCAACATGTTTTAAACCTCATAATTGTTGTGTAGTTCCTATATAGGATCTGCACGTTTGGACAACATATACTGTAGGATTGGCATCAGACTATTTCTAGACACCCCTATCGGATATGTCAGCCTGTATACCAGCTAGCTCTCAGTGCCACTAGAAACTCCTATTATCAAGGAGAGAATAGTTCTTGGCAACTATTCGAAAATGGCAACCCCGATCCCTCAGAATAGTGGAAACAGTTATATTTTTGCTCAGTCACTCGCGCTTACTTAGACGCAGAGAGATTCACAGAATAAACAGTGAGGACGTTTTTCAATAAGCATTTATTGAACCAGCATCATTCTACTGTAAATTAGGTGTGCTGAAACAACCAATAGACCGATATAAATGATGATAAGAACTAACAGAGTAAAAGGATGGTAGTTTTCTCCCATTCTGTTAAAACAATGAATAATGCAAGTATATAAAATACATGACAATAAAAATGCGTACTCCTACAAGGGAAACATCCATTACAACGCTGTCATTACAATGACCTACCTCTACAATGCAGCTGTTACAACGAAACTTCCTTTATATCTCATGCCATTACAGTGCGTGCCATTACAACGCATGTCATTACAACGCATTATAAGGTAAGCAATAGATATTCTTTTTAGTATTAGGGTGGCTATGGGTTTTGGGGTATATGAGAATAGCAACTTTTACCCCTACACTATCCAACACTTTCCCTACTGTTGCACTTACTGGAGTGGGAATAGTAATTGTACCCCTACACTATCCAACACTTACCCTACTGTTGCCCTAAAAGTATTATGCATTGTAATGGTATGCATTGTAATGGTATGCGTTTAATGGTATGCGTTATAATAGTATGCGTTGTAATGGTACGCCTTGTAATGGTAGTTTCTAAAAATGTGTTGTCAAATCATGCAATGTAATGGTAGTTGCGATGTAAAGACAGTGTTGTAAAAGCATGCATTGTAATTGCACGCGTTGTAATGTCATATATTCCTCCTACGATGCGTCCCTGACTAGATGTACCTAAGTGTACCTAGCCCGTAGGTGGATGTAACAGCCAAGAATCCCTCTAGGATAAGGTCCACCCCATTACCTGAAGTGAGAGACTGTGGGAGCCTGTCTTGGTCTTGAGATGGACACCCCACAAGGGATGTCAGACTGCTGCGAGCTGGAGTGACTGCGTGCAAGAACCTCAGCGTCTTGCGTCAGTGTGTCAGCATGGAAGTCCTTTTCTTCTCTTACTTCCTCAGCAAGAGATGGTGTATATATACCCAAGTGTTTTACCCCCTGGCGATATACCTTGCTGTGTCATGTCGGACTGTGATGACAGAAGGAATGACCCTTATACATAGTTATTATGCAGGAGATGGTAGGCCTGCTGCGATTCCAAGAATCCTCATACATAATGGATGAGACTTAAGCTTTTCGGAGTAAACCCTGCGTCATCTTGGACATTACAGTAACTAGGTAAAAGGTCAGTACTAAGAACTGTTATGCAGTGTAATGCTAGGGAAAATATAGATGAAAGTTTAGAGCCTATATTGGGGTACCTATATGGAACATAACATTTTGTACTAGTTTCATTACAGCGGCAGTGCTAACAATGCCAGGCTTTACCCAAAACAAAAGCCTTGGTTCTATCATGCCACTCTTATTAATGTCAGCATCTTTCGGGACACCTTAATCAGAATGTCATTGGCTTTTAGGGGTGAGATGACACATGTAAAATAGGTTATATGCACTTGTCTACCTCTGTTTCACACCACATGCTCCCTAAATGTGTATAATAGAAGCTAAATGGATCACTTTCTACTCATTATACAGGGTAACCTGTTATGAAACTGTGTCTTCGATTGCTTCCTTGACACCTGCCTAGGTAACAGATTTGTGCTTCTGGCACTGAATGCTGAAGTTGCTCTGACAATTTGTTCAGGGGTATGGTAGACTGTATATTCCTGCAGCTGATGACCCTAACTTAAAAACGATACAGTCTATCATTCCCTTGGAGAAATATTGTGAGAGCAACTTCAGAATTCAGTCCCAGAATCAATATTGTCAGAGCTACTTTAGCATTCAGTCCCAGAGCACATATCTGTTTGCTCTACAAGTTTCATTGCAGAGGCACAGCTTGCAATGTGTGCCATAAGCCGTAATCGAATTATGACTTCTGTCATGTCACTCCTCTGAGTATTAGCATCTTTCTAGAGACCTGAATGAGTGTACCAGTGCCTTTCTAGGAGCAAGATAATACATGTAAACAAGCCAAGAGGAGCTACACTACCTCTGTTTTACACTGAATGCTCTGTAAATGGCTGTAGAATAAACTGCATGGATCACTTTCTACTTAATATACAGGGCAGTCAGGGATGAAGCTCTCTGTTGAAATACTTCCATAAAACCTACCTTGCCAAGTTGTGCTTGTGGGACTGAAGGGTGAAGTACCTCTCACAATATTTGTCATGGGGTACAATAGAACATATAGTTTTTAAGTTACAGTCATCAGCTGCACTCCATGTCAGACTACATGTAAAAGTGCAGACATACTTGAGACATGGTAGCAGTCACACATTCAAACTGGACAGAGTAGACTTTCAGTTTAAAGGACACACCTTTTTAATTTTTATTTTTTTTAGTCCTTATTGCGCAATAAACAGGTTGAGATGAGATAACACATTTTTCACGGTAGGGGGACCATCTTCACCTTACTGTGTTGCCCTTGCCCTGCCCCATGTCACATGCCTTCGGTTGGGGGTCTAGGTGTATGGGGGTATCCTATCGGCCACTATGCTCCCCCTAGGCACCTTGTCCCTTGTTGAGAGTCATACCTGCCCCAGCAGTTCTCCCGTCTTCTTATTGCTGTTGTGCTTAGTCATTGGACTTTTCAATTTTCCTAGACACTACGTTCCAACAATTCAATGTTGTTCCCATATTTATTTATTTTCTTATTAGATTTGTAATGCACAAAAACTACCCAAAAAGGGTTTCCCGGCGCAAAAGCAGATCCGAGACACAGTTGAAGAAGCTAGCAAACTATTTGTTAAAATGCCTTGTCTTCAGGGATTTGGAAAAAATGAAAGTAGTCAGTGTCATTACGAAGAGCTGTAGGCAGAGTGTTCCACAGTGAGGGGCCCAGATAAGAAAAGGACCTTCCGCCCATCCGAGATAGTTTGATTTTGGGAATTGTGAATTTCCCCTGGGTGGAGGAGCGGGGGTTATGGGGGTGGAAGTAAGGACAGACCAAAGATTGAAGATATTGAGGGGTATTTCCTTTTTTGGTTTTGTGCATAAAGCTCAGGGCTTTGAACTTGACTCGGTTCTCAACTCTGAGCCAGTGCAAGTTCCTTAAGTGACCTGAGATGAATGTTGCTCTCAGGAGTCGGCATAGAAGCCGTGCTGCAGAATTCTGCACCATCTGTAGCCTATGGGTTACCTCCTTATTTGAGCCTAAATAAAGTACATTTCTTTAGTCCAGCCAGGCATTGACAACGTTTTTCTGGGTGGATTCTGGTGACATCCAGCATACTTTTTTAAATCATTTTAGTATGGTAAAGCATGTTGCTGTTACTTTGACTGCTTGGGAGTGCAGATTTAGAGAATCATCAATAGTGAAACCCAGATTACGAGCTTGGCGAGAATGTGTGGGGAGATTGCCCGTTTCGCAAGGCCAATGTTGGGGGCCCCAGATTTCCTTGTTTTTCCCGAATACAAAGACCTCGGTTTTCTCACCGTTTAACTTGAGGTAGTTTTATTGCATCCATTGTACTCATTTGCCCAGACCCAGCTGAAGGGGAGAATAACTACCAGTGCTCTTCATGGAGAGAGAGAAAATGATTTGTGAATCCTCGGAACGACTGATCCTCGACGTACCACGACAAGGCCACATCACCCCCCACTTGAGAAACCTGCACTGGCTCCCCGTCAACAACAGAATATCCTTCAAACTCCTCATCCACGCACACTAAGCACTCCACTTGACCGGACCAGCCTACCTCAACAGACAGCTCTCCTTCTACATCCCCAACCACCAGCTACACTCCGCCGACCTCTCACTCGCCACCGTCTTGCGCATCCGAAGAACAACCAACAGCGGGATATCCTTCTCCCACCTCGCCGCCAAGACATGGAACACCCTCTCACTGAGCCTACGACAGACCCAAAACCTACTGACCTTCAGGAGGATACTCAAGACCTGGCTGTTCGATCAGTAGCGCCACCCCTCCCAGCGCCTTGAGACCCTCGTGGGTATGTAGTGCGCTTTACAAATGATTGATTGATTGATTGATTGATCTGCATAGGAGAATAAAGACAGCCTGGACTCCTCTGCCATGTCGGAGAAGGGTCTTATATACAAATTAAAAAGTACAGGGCTGAGGATGGATCCTTATGTCACTCCATGGATGAAGGAGTGGATTTCTGAGCTGGCTATCGGAGAATAAACTTGGAAGGTGCGGTTGGTGAGGAATGAGGTGAGTCAATTCAGAGCTGAGAAGCAAATACCCAGTGATCTAAGAGTATTGTGTGGGACACCGTGTTGAAAGCAGCGCTCAGATCCAACAAAATGAGCGCCACAGTGTCCCCTGTGTCTAGATGGCGCCGTATTTTCTTCGTTACCCCTACAAGCGTGGTTTCAGTGGAGAAACCGGCTCTAAAACCCGACTGGGATGGATGTAGAAGCCCTTGGGTTTCCAGGAACTGAGATAGCTGTGTATGGACGTGCTTCTCCAGAATTTTAGAATAGGCAGGTAATAAGGAGATCGGCCGATAGTTCACGGGAAAATCAGGGTCGGCATTTGTCTTTTTGAGGAGAGGGAGAATCATTACATGTTTCCAGTCTGACGGGATAGTAGCTTCCAGCAAGTAGGCATTGAGGACGTCCATGACCAATCTCAGTGACAGTGGTTCCAGCAGCCAAAGCACAGAAATCGGCAGAGGATCCTTGGGTGATCCTGATTTGATGTTATTTAGGAGTTTCTTCACAGTGGTTGTGTTTAACAAGTGCCAAGTATCTAAGTAGTTGTCAGGAGTGCTGAGAGGTTCAACCTGGTTAGGAGATATGTCATGTTCTGGAAAAGATGTAGATAATGTAGGAGGTGAGAAGAAATTCGCGTTTTGCGCAAGCACTATGCCCTGTTAAATTTTGTCCACTTTCTGGACAAAGAAGGACGCCAAAGCCTCACATTTCTGTTTACTGAGTGCAGGGGGCCTAGAATGGGTTTTGGAACTGGCTAGCTCTTTGACCATATTAAAGAGTGTTTTGGAGCAGTTACAAGCATTCGAGATGGTGGTGGAGACATAGTCTGCTCGGGCGGTAATGCAAAGAGTGTGATATGTTTTAGGGTGGTTTTGTATCTGATTTTGGATTCAGGCGTATCCTTCTCCATTTGCCTTTCAAAACTTTACAGTTGTTTTTTTCTTTTTTCAGCACTTCTGTAAACCAAGGTGCTGGGGGCCTGTGATTGTTGGCTCTATTTTTTGAGAGAGGTAGGCAGGTGTGAATGGCGGTAAGGAGCCATTTTTGCACCGAGGCTGAAAGTGAATTCACCAATTGTTTGGAGAAAGGCAATTGAGAGTTTAAGATAGTGTTTAGGGCAGTGATATCAAGTTTTTTTCAATTCCTGGTTAGATATCCTAGGTCGGGGTTAAGTGCAGGGGACACAGGAAGAGTCAGGTTGAACCTTGTGAGAAAGTGATCGGACCAGCATATGGGGAGTGCCGGGGAGCATTGAACCTTAACAAGGTTGGAAAAGATGGGGTCCAACAAGTGGCCCGCCTCATGTTGGGCCCGGAGTTGACTAAATTAACATTAAAAGAAGCCAAATCAGAATTCAGATTAGTGCTAGTTTTACATGTGGGATTCTCTAGATGAAGATTTAGATCACCCTGAATTGAAAAATTTGCTGTTTTCATGACCAGGGGTGTTATTAGTACAGGGAAAGCAGAAGCCCAGGGGCCAGAAGGTCTGGGAGGCCGATAGATGAGGGCGCCTGAAAAGGTCAACTTAGAAGTAAGAGTCAGCTTAAATGGGGCTGCCTCACAGTTAGGGAACATGAGGTGTTCGAAATTACATTGGAAGACCTTTTTAAAGATAACGGTTATACCCCCCCCCTGGTTTTAGTGGTGCGATAAATCCCAGAATCCTTGCCTCTTACTTTGTATTCCCACCTGGTCTAGTTTATTTATCCTATAGGCTGATCCCAACCATTCCGCTTGAGTAGGTGGATCATGGTTAACCCATTTATTGCAAATCTCCTGCCTGGCCAGTAATATCAAAAGGAAGAGCAGATTGTTCTGCTTTTTATTCAACCTAGGTCCTGGCCCTATTATCATATCCACCTTCCACCCCAAAATGGCTAACTGGAGGCTTACCTTAATTTCGTGATGTAGTACTTCCGAGAGGATCTTACCCACATCTACCCAAAAGACCTGTAGTTGGGGACACTGCCGAAACATGTGGATATCGTCCGCTCTCTCCTCACCACATTTGGGACACTTTTTCACCCCTCCTCTTTTCAGTTTGGACAATTTCTTTGGTGTCCAATAGGCTCTATGCAGGGTGAAGAAATGGTTCTTTTTGAGAGGTGCAGACTTGATTTTGTATCAACATGTAGCCATTGATACTTGCCATAAATGAGATACATCCAGTGTTGGCAGGTCTTCATCCCACTTCTCTGCGGGTAGGCTAAATTCCTTCTCCCCTTCAGAAACGAGCAACCAGTACCACTAAGCTACTTCTTTCTTCAAAGCTTCCCCTTGAATTTTCGCCTCTAAGTTCCTGTTTCCTGTGCCATCTTTCCCTAGGGAATTTACCCAGCTTGTCAGTTGATAAAATTTAAAATTAGATAGTGCCCCATTGGTCAGAGACACTGAGTGGCCCCAACCGACTATTGCGTTCTCTGTTATTAGTTGCCCCCACTTTGTTATCCGCCCTTCTCTCAGAGGAGTTGATAACGAGTCATCTAGACAATTTGGCGTTCTGTGTGAATTCCAAATTGGGGCACAGTCACTGTAATAAGGGATTTTCCACAAGTGCCTCAAATGAAACCATAGTCCAGCAGCAGACCCTAGCATCTTTAATTTCACCTTTAAAAAAGTTTTGCCATGGCTTGCATGTAACGTGGGTATAACCAATCTTCTTTGAATAACACTCTAATGTTTTTGAAGTGAAAAGTCCTGTAATATTGGAA
The DNA here is from genome assembly GCF_964261635.1 of Lissotriton helveticus. NCBI lineage: Eukaryota > Metazoa > Chordata > Amphibia > Caudata > Salamandridae > Lissotriton > Lissotriton helveticus. The sequence goes on from NC_136069.1 coordinate 1,138,890,030, forward strand.
CAAGTCTGGGCTTGCAATCCTCTATGTTCTTTCTTCCTCCTTATCTTCTTCCACGAGATTCTGACTCTTCTTGAAGCTCAGATAAAACTGCTGATATCCCCCTGTATTCTGTTGAACCACTCCTTTTCTAATTCTAATGGTATGGAGTTGAAGATATACATGAATTTAGGGAGTATCATCATCTTTACTATATTAAAGCGACCCAGGAAAGACAAAGGGAGACTTTTCAATGCATTGAAGAGTTTTTTGGATTCCACTAGAACTTTGTTAAAATCTACTTGGGCGATTTTTCTTATTTCTCCCACTATTTGAATACCCAGATATCTAATCTGTTGCTTTACCATAAAATTGTTGCAATTGGTGTTCCAATCCATGATCTCTGTCTTCTGTTGGTTTATCTGGTAGCCAGAGATTTTCCAGAACTGCTCAAGTGACTCTATTATTCTTAAAAGTGAACCTATCAGATCATCCGTAAATAGCATTAAATCATCCGCATAAAGTGTGACCTTCTTCTCCCATTCCTTATACTTGAAGGAGGTTATCTGGTGGTTTGACCTTAAGGCATTTGCTAGAGGCTCTACATAAAGGTTAAACAGAAATGGGGAGAGAGGGCCCATTTCCGATTCTCATGCTGAGGGGGTTCTATATAAAGATCTTACTGCCCCTGCAAAGGTACTTCCCAGGTTGAATGCTTCTATTGCTTTGTGTAAAAAGGACCAGCTGACCCTGTTGAACGCCTTTGCAGCATCAAAAGTGATTACCGACAGGGGGATCTTCTCCTGCATAACCACATCTATTGCTCCCAGTAGTGTGTGTGTTTGTTCTTGGATCTGTCTGCCCTTTAAACCTTTCTTGTCCTCGTAGATTAGACTCCATTCACTTTGCCCAGTCTTCTTGCCAGCAGTTGAGTGTATATCTTATAATCGCTGTTTACCATTGATATTGGCCTGTACGATTCACACCGCTTTGAGTCCTCCCCTAGCTTCAATAAAATGCATATTGATGCTTCTTTTCACTCGGTAACTCTTGACCCTTTAAAAATACCTCATTAAACAGATCGGTCAACCTGGGCAGCAGTTCTTCCTTCAAGGATCTATATATCTCATTTGGCAGAGCATCTGGACCTGCCGCTTTTGCCTTTCTTCAACTCTTTTACTACCGCCATTACCTCTATGTAGTAAAAACGGTCCACACGAGATGAGGTAAGCACAAGCTTTATTCCATCAGTTTCCAAGCTCCTCATAACAGCTCTGCTGGGCTTCACAGTCACCCTCAGATAAACGTTCTAAATTGCCTTCAGCCTGGACCGAACCAAAGGAGGTAGGAAAGGAGGGGGGGAAGGAGGGACGCAGGAACAGGTCACAGAGGGGGGTGGGAGGGTGAGGGAGATAACATAAGATTACAACACATCTCCCTTTCTACAGAATTGAAAAGGGGAATATATATTACAATGCTAGGAACATAACAAACAGTACGTTGCAGATAGAGAAGGCATAATAGGAACAAAATGGAGAACAGTTCATTCAAGTACATAGTCCTTCTGCCAATACGGGGTCTTGACGACTCTCTTAGCCCCTGACACCCTAAAGTTGGTGAGCCCATTGTTTGGTACATTGTTTGGCTTGGAAGTGATTGTTTGTGAAGGACACTTTACTAACCTGTCCATGCTCCACTTCCTGCCATTGAGGACTGTAAAATTTGTGGTACCTATTAGCACTGGAGACAGGTTTTTTTACAAGGACACGTTGTCCAATTTCCCATTTGCTGGGCTTGGTTTTCCATCTGAGATCATAGTCTATTTTGTATTTCTCTTGATGACTCTGGATCTTCTTTTGAGTGGTAGTTTTGTCCCACACAAAAGTATTGTCTTCAAAAAGCCAATTGGGAGTGAGTTTGAACCCATGCTTGCGCCCTCTTAACAGGCAAAAGGGCAAATATCCTGTTAAGCTGTTGGGCGTGGTAGCATAGGACCACAACATGTCCTTTATAGACTGCACAATGGGTCTGTGGGAAGCTACAGCAAGTTGAAGGGCATCTTTTATCATACGATTGCAGCGTTCCACTAATCCATTGGCAGGTGGACAGTACAGAGGTGTGAATATATGTTTTATGGCCAAGCTAACAAGGAATGCCTTCATCTCTTCTGAAACAAACTGTACCCCATTGTCCGTTATAAGAGTATGGGGAATACCTTCATTGGCAAATGTGTCAGAAAGAAATACTTTAATGGCTTTGGTGTCAACCCCATTTACCAAACTTAATGGTGACCCATTTTGTAAAATAATCCACTAACACCAAGATGAATTTTTCTTGTAAACCTAGAATTTGCAGAGGCCCAATGATGTCTAAACCCAACTTTTCCCATGCTTTCATAGGAACAGGAACGGGTTCTAAAGGTGTCCTTGTAGTACATTTGGTTTTGTCACTGGCTCCACAGGCATGGCACCCTTTAACTAATTCTTCAATGGAAGAGTCCATTCCAGGGAACTAGTATTCAGCACGTAGTTTACTTTTGGTTAAATTCCTCCCTAAATGGCCTTCGTGAGCAAGATCACTAATCTGTTTCTTTAAGGATTCTGGAGGTATAACCTTGTCATTTTTGTAGACATAAGACCCTACAATGGATAGTTTGTTTCTTACATTCCAGTTGGGTTGCAATGCAATGGGGAGCTCACCACATCTGTCAGACCACCCATTCTAAATTTTGTCTCTCACAGCTTTAAGAACTTTATCTTCTTTGTAGGAAGAATTCCATTCATCTTCTAGTACAACCGGAACTGACACCATAAGAACTTCAAAATCTTCTTTGTCAATCTCGCTAGGTGTGTCTATGGGAAGACGAGAGAGACAATCTGCTACTAGATTTTTATTGCCAGGCACATGCTCCATGGAAAAGTTGTAATTTTGTAAAGAAACCATTTCCCAATTCTAGGTGTAGATTTTCCAATGTCTTTGGAGGTAAACAATGAAACAAGAGGTTTGTGATCAGTTTTAAGTTTGAATGGTATTCCACATAGGAAATACTTGAAGTGATTAGTGGCCCAGAAACATGACCATGCTTCCCTTTCTACAGTGGAATAGTTCACCTCTGCTTCCTTCAAAGTTCTGGAGGCAAAGGCTAAGATGGTTTATTTGCCATTATGTAGATGAGATAGCGTGGCACCTAGCCCTCTTTTACTGGCGTCGGTGGTGAGAAAAGTATCCTTGGCACTATCAAAGTTGCCAATGCACGGTGCTAATGTAATAGCTTTCTTGATGTTGGCAAACGCTAGATCATGTGGCAGGAGCCATGAGAACTTGACATCCTTTTTTAAAAGGTCTCTAATGGGTTGGACCACATCTGAAAAATTCTTGACAAACTTTGACATGTACTCTGCCAAACCTAGGAAGGATTTAATTTCTTCCTTGTTTGTGGGCGTGGGAGCTTTGACCACTGATTCGATGAGGTCTAATTTGGGTTTGACACCATCACATGAAAGTGTGTCCCCAAGAAATTCCACCGAAGCTACACCAAATTTACATTTGTTTTTCTTTATAGTAAGGCCTGCTTCTTTGAGTTTGTTGCAAACTTTTCTGAGATTGAAATCCCCATTTGACCCATAAATGAGAATGTCGTCTTGGAAGCACAGTGTTTTATCAATATCTGCCAAAAGATGTTGCATAATTCTTTGGAATGCCGATGCGGCCAAAGCCAAACCAAAAGGCATCCTCAAAAATATGAAAGTGCCGAAGGGTGTGGTGAAAGCCGTCAGGGATTGAGACTCAGGGTGTAATGGCACTTGGTAGTAAGCTGACGTGAGGTCTAAAACTGTAAAAAAACGTAGCACCATTGATGATTGACAACATTTCATTTATATTGGGCAGGGGAAACCTATCCACCAATATGCTTGGGTTCAAACTCCTAAGGTCCATACACATGCGGATGTCCTCGGTATTTTTTTTTTTAGTAATGACAGTGGGGGCGACCCATTTGGAGTACTCGATGGCTTGGATGATACCTTGTTTCCGCAACCTTTCCAATTCTAATTTCAGTGGTTCTCTTAGGAGTAGTGGAACTGATCTAGAATTTATGTGCAATGGGGACCGCATCCTTCTTGAGTTTAATTTTGTGTTCATAGTTGTTCAACACACCTATCTGGTCAGAAAAAACTTCAGGAAACTCTTCACTTATATTCCCTCCCATCAAGGATCTGTCCACCAACAAAACTTGATCTTTGTTGTTGGGGTCTAGGATAATCCCTAAGTCCTTTTGGTGTCACCACCCCAACAAATTACTCCCTTTTTCAGTGATATATACTTTACCATAAGTATGTCTATCTTTGAATGAAATGCGCATCTTCACCATGCCTTTGAGGGGTATAGGTTCCTTATTGTATCCCCCTGGGCGTATGTCAGGTTTCTCATATTGGTATTCATCTTGTTGGAATAACTTATTAAATGACTCTTCATCAACTAGCGTATATGGTGAACAAGAATCAGCAAAAGCATGAATTTTTTTTCCATCCAGGAGAATCTCACAGACAAGATAATTCATTTCCTCCTCAAATTCTTCTTGATCTTTTACTTGAAAAATGAACTTATTTTCATTAGCATGTGAAACTTGTTCATCATAAACTGCATGCACATCGTTCTTAGTATCTTTTGTGTTACAACATTTGGAAAAATGACCAATTTTATTACATTTCCTACAAGTAACTCCTATAGCAGGACATCTGGGAGAATTGGCAAGATGGCTGGTGTTGCCACAACGAGAACATTTGTACACTTCTCTCTGCAGTCTAGATTTGTTCGCCACATCACCCTTAGTAACTTTTAGAACATTTTCTTCTTTAATTTCATTCACCTTACTCTCTTCAAGAGAAACATATTTACTGGTTTTCATTTCTTTCACACAGAAAGCTGTGGGCTCTATGCTCTTTGCTATACTTATAGCTTCTTCTAAATCAGGGTTTTGTGTAAGCTGTCTCTCTTGTACTTTATGGTCATTGGTGCAGCGTACCAATTGATCTCTTATGAGAGAGTCTGCAAGCATCCCAAAATCACAAGTTGCTGAGAGACCTCTTAAAGCTGCTATGTAAGAGGTAACTTTTTCGTTTTTACCTTGAACTCTCTTAAAAAACTTGTGTCTCTTTAACACACCTTTGATTTTGTCTTTGAAATGTAAACCCAATATCCTTAATGTAATTGTGAATACATCATCATCCCCTTCACCTCCTTCATCCTCCCCATCTGCTAAATTGTGAAGCAGAATGTGTTGTTTCCTGACTGAGGAAAGCTCCTCCCCCCCAATAGCAATTAGGTAGGAGTGCAACATTTTTACCCATCTGTCCCAAGGGATCTCAGGTTCTCCTTCTTCGTTTAAGAAAGTTGGCGGTTGGTTCATATTTGCCACCGACATTTTGAACAGTAGCGGTAGGATACACTAGAATGGTATGAACAAAAACAAATGGTGGAAACAAGATAGGAAGGAAGTGTGAAATAGCGAATAAGGGGAATAAGAATGAAACGGAGGAGACCAGGAGAGGGAACACAGAGGCACAAAAAGGAAAGAGAAGAAGGTGAAAGAAAAAAGTAGTAAGAAAATCAAGAGGAGAAAAAACAGTACTGATAAGAGGTCAGTACAGAAAACACAGAAGCAATAAAATGTATGGCTGATACTCCTTATGACAGGTAATCAATGAACAAATTCCCCTAAGAAGTGTACATGTAATGAATAAAATGGTAATGAGGCACCAATCGTAAGTGTTTATAACGGAGGAACCCACTGCAGGAAAGAGCACAACAGTGCCGATAGCGCACTTCTTAAAAGCGCCACTCACTTCATGAGGAAAATGCGAAGAAGAGAACAGTCTGCAGATGAAAACGCCTACGTAGATGACGGTTTTGCTCCCATATCAGTCAAGGAATCTCTCTCTTTGTGTTGCTTTCTCAACGGAGGAACCTCGATGAGGAGAGAGATTGGGTGGAACTTGCAGGCATTCCTTTCAATGCTGTACCCTGAAGGATCGAGAGGCCACTCTCCTCACGCAGTTCCCTAAGATGGCACCTCAGACATAGAAAGTGATGAGCAGGTGCTCAAACAGGATGCTACTCTTGAGGAGAAGAGCACGTGATAATCACAGGCAACCACGCAGGCTCCATGCATAGACGCCACTGGAATCACGTGACAGGAAAATCAGGAAGCAAAGATCAGCACTCATTTACCACAGGAACAGCGCTTACCCCAGGACAGACAGTGTCTATAAACGCTCCCCCGAGCAGGGGAGAACTGAAATGATCACTATCACTTGCCCCTCTAACACAGCACTCACCCTAAGTCGAACAAGGTGCTGCAGAAACTGCCACGATGAGATTAAGAGCCGAAAAAGTTGGAAAACTCCTGGCTTAAAATAGCCTCACCCTGACAGCAGACGGAGTCCAACGGTGCTCCGAAGGGCAGGATAAGCGACAAGCAACGATGAGGGACAATGAAAAGAGTCCTGGGGGAGAAAGATGATCGGAGCACCGACTAAGTCCGAAACACTCCCACGAGCAGGGGAGTTAGTTGGAAAGGTTCCACTTGCAATCAGAAGCCGATTTCCAGAGCCTTGAATACACAGTGAATGATGAGGTGATAAATGAAGAGGGGGGGAAACTGAAGCCGTCCCCCACACAGCTGCACCTCAGTCTCTGGTACCCTTGTCGCCAAATTTGTAGTAAAAATGGTCCACACGAGATGAGGTAAGCACAAGCTTTATTCCATCAGTTTCCAAGCTTCTCGTAACAGCTCTGCTGGGCTTCACAGTCACCCTCAGATAAACGTTCTAAATTGCCTTCAGCCTGGACTGAACCAAAGGAGGTGGGAAAGGAGGGGGGGAAGGAGGGACGCAGGAACAGGTCACAGAGAGGGATGGGAGGGTGAGGGAAATAACATAAGATTACATCACTCTACTTCTGTTATTTTAACATTTTACTCCTTTCTGTGCTTTCCTGATAGTGTCTGCTTTATCCAGGTTTTAAGATAATCCTCTATTTGCTCTTCACTAGCCCGTGTGTCCTCGGTATATAAATCCCTAATAAAGCTGTTAAACCCGCTCTGTATGAAGCTGTGGGATGAACTGCTTTCATGAGGTCTGCTTAGCAAACAGATCTGTAGTTCTGGGACTGAATGCTGAAGTAGCTTTGACAATATTAGTACAGGGGTATGATAGACTGTATATTCCTGCTGCTGATGACCCTAACTTAAAAACAATACAGTCTATCATTTCCTTGGAGAAATATTGTCAGAGCTTCTTCAGCATTCACTCCCAGAAGCGCAGATGTCTTAGCTAGAAAGGTGTCAAAGAATTACATGAACACAGATCTTCATACCTAGCTGCCCTGTATAAACAGGAAAAAGTGACCCATGCAGCTTCTTCTACACACACCTAGAGAGCAGGCGCTTTGAATCAAAGGAACTTTCGCAGCTATAGGCTTCTTTACAAAAAAGCACTGACACACTCATTGAGGTCTTTAGAAAGATGCTGACACTCGGAAACATAACATGAGAGGAGACGGCCTTTCATTTTGACTTAAGCTTGGCATTGGGAACTCTGCCTCTGTAATGGAACTGGAAAGAGAAAAGTGAGTTTAAAACAAGTTGCCAAATGTATTGAGCTGCATCCATCTCCAATAAAGTCTCTACAAAGCTTCACTGCAAGAAGGCAGTAGAAAGTGAGGTATGTACCTTAAACTGAAAGCGTAGTCTGTCAGGCTGGAATGTCTCACTGGTTCCATGTCTCAGGTATGTCCCTACTTTTTTTTAATTCTCTTTATTCCAGATTCACAGTTATACAAAATACTACAATGGATGTCATGTACAGCAGTGACAGGTCGTCTTTTCTCAATGCGCAGGCAAATGGATTATATTTCATTCACCACTCATATGATCTTATCACAGTCATTTCAAGAGCTAATAATTATTAGTTTCCATTGCAGAGAATAGTGCTCAATCACAGGATGAATTTTTAGGCCCAAAAAGGAAAAAAGTGCCATTGCAACAACCAGGAGGGATGGAGGAAGGTTACAGAGAAAGAGAAAAGGGGACTGACCGATCAGTCTTGTCTAGTCAGACGGAATAATACCGGTTGCAGTGATGGGTGTGCACAGTATGTGTGTCTCATGTTACTCCTGATTGCCTGGGATCTGAGGGTGCGAAAACTCCTTGTCCTCTGCGAGCGATCGTATATATAGTTGTGCAGGCCCCATACATCTTTAGGTCGGGATTGAGTCGGCATTAGGTCCCAGTATACAGACAACTGTTCCTGACAAAGCACTGAGACTCTGTGCCATTCCTCTTTTTGTGGTGCGTGTGTTCTACTCTATTTCTTTGCTACACATCGCTTGGCAAGCAATAGGAGCAAGGTAGTAGGATTTCTGCAATCAGTTGGTAGATCCTTAACATTCCCAAGCAGTGCCATCAGTGAAGATCTCTCCATGGATATGCCCGTCGTTTACTCTATAGCGTCAAATATCGTCGCCCAGTAGTGATGAATATGGGGGCACTCCCATGCAAGATGAAGGAAGGTCGCCACATCTATGTCAGTGAGCCCTAGCGATCAGTCCAGTTTTTAAGCCAAGCTGGTGTCCTATATAGTCTATGGAGGAATTTAAAGTATATAAGACGCAGTCTGTAGTCCGGGGAAAGTGCTCACACTTGCACGCAGCAGAATGTCCATTTTTCCAATGTGATTGAGAATGCAAAAGCGGCTTCCCACTCTTGATGGGCGAGCAGTGTACACATGGAAGCTGTATGTTGCACATCTGTGTATGGGTGCGTGATTAGCTTACATGGGTAGGGATTCTTCAGAAAGCTCTCCAGGGTTTGGAATGTCGGATGTGCGGCTGGAAAGAAGGGGAGGCAGGCATGCAACATAGCACTCAGCTGGTAGTATGTCATCTGTTCAAAAGTAGTCATCCCTCCCCCTCCCTTAATTGATGAGGCACAATAAAGGTACTCTCCGGGGATGCGTCCCCCATTTTAGTGAGCTGCATTGTTCGCAATCCAGAGCAAGGGTCACCCTCCGCCAAAAATGGCAGGGTCATGTGCTTAAGCAGGGGCATCGAGAGGGCATGTATTACTTCCAGCTGTGCCCTCCAGCTCAGCCCATGCCAAGGTCTCGGTCTGAGGTCAGACCATGTCTGGTATAAAGCCAAGAGGAAGTGGTGCCACCTGATCGTGATCAAGTGCAGCGTGCACCATGAATTGTGTAGGGTATACACAGTGGTAGGCGAACTGAGCTTGGGCACACCAGAAGTACAGGTCAAAATCCGGCGCACCTAGTCAGCCCTGCTCAACTGGGAGAGAAAGAATCTCCCAGGCTATTCTGGGCTGTTTGCCCGCCCATGCAAGAGTGATCTTATTTGAGCATAGCTACCTCCTAAAACTGTAGGTGAGGGGGAGTGGGATATTCATGAAAAGGTAGAAGAGCTTGGGTAAAACTACCATTTTGGCAATAGGCAGCCATCCAGTTAAGGACAGAAGCAATGCAAACCAGTTCTTTAGGCACTGCTCCAGATAGTCCACCAGTCTGCCGTAGGCAGCGCACCAGAGCTCCTCGGGGTCAATCAATCAATCAGAGGATTATAAAGTGCGCTACTCACCCGAGAGTGTCTCAAGGCGCTTGGGGGCGGGGGGGGGGTAGGCAGCTCCGGATGAGTCAAAGAGCCCGGTCTTGAGGTCCTTCCTGAAGGTGTGCAGGGTAGGGGAGCATCTGATGTTCACAAGGAGCTTGCTCCAAGTCTTGGCAGCGATGTAGGAAAAGTCTCTCCAGCCTTCTTTGTTTCTGCGGATGCAGGGGACTTCTGCCAGGGTGAGGTCGGCGGAGCTGAGTTTCCTGTTGGGCACGTGGAAGGATACTCTCTCATTGAGGTATTTGGGTCCGATTTTGAAAGAGAGATTTATAGGCATGGGTGAGGAGTTTGAAGGTGACTCTTTTCTCAACGGGAAGCCAATAGAGATTTCAGGTCACGTGTTCCTGACGCGGCGTTCCTAGGAAAAGTCTGGCCGCGGTGTTCTGGATGATCTGGAGTCAGTGTAGTAGAGATCTGTCTATTTCGGCATACAGGGTATTGCCGTGATCTAGTCTGCTGGTTATGAGTGCCTGGGTGATGATCTTTCTGCAGTCAGGGGGATCCAATGGAAAGTTTTGCGGAGGATGCACACTCGTTTATGGAGAGGGAAGAGTCGAGGACTATGCTGAGGTTGCGTGCATGGTCTGTATGAGTGGGTGGGTTCCCGAGGGTGGGGGGCCACCAGGTGTTGTCCCAGGTGGAGTTGCAGGGTCTGAGGATGAGGACTTCGGTCTTCTCTGAGTTGAGTTTCAGGCAGCTGTCTTTCATCCAGGCTGCCACATTCTTAATTTCTTTCTGGAAGCAGAGTCTGGTGTCTGCGGCATCCTTCATGAGTGAGAGGATGAGCTGGGTGCCGTCGGCGTAGGATACAGTGCTGAGACCATGCTGTCTGACAATGGCGGCGAGGGAGGCCATATAGATGTTGAAGAGCGTGGGGCTGAGAGATGAGCCTTGGGGTACACCACAGTTGATGTTGGTGGGTTGGGAGAGGAAGGGAGGGAGTCTGCTCATTTGGGTTCTGCTGGAGAGAAAGGATCAGATCCAGTCGATGGCTGTTCCCTGGATCCCTGCATTGTGGAGTCTGGCTGCAAGGGTGCGATGAGAAACAGTGTTGAAGGCTGCGGAGAGGTCTAGAAGGATGAGGGTTGCAGTGTGTCCCTGGTCGAGTAGCACGCGGATGTCATCAGTGGCAGCGAAGAGAGCGGTCTCGGTGCTGAGGTTGTTGCGGAATCCAGACTGGAAGGCATCTTGGATGGAGTTCTCTTTGATGAAGGTGGTCAGCTGGGCATTCAAAAGTCTCTCAGTGACTTTGGCCATGAAAGTGAGGAGAGATATGGGTCAGTAATTTTTCAGGTCAGTTGGGTTGGCCGTGGGTTTCTTGAGGAGGGGTTTGACCTCCGCACGTTTTCCAGTCATCTGGGAAGATTCCGGACATGAAGAAGGAGTTTATGGTCCGTCCCGGTTTGGGTGCAATGGCGGCCGCGGTCTTGTGGAATATGAGCGGTGGGCAGGGGTTGGTAGGGGCTCCTGAGTGGGTTTCTGCATGGTAGCGGTGATGTGTTTGATGGGAGCGGGATTCCAGGTCATGATGGTTGGATTGTCGGCAGCATTGGGGGGGGTGTTGTCTGCCGTTGGTTCGTTGAAATTGTCGTAGAGGGCCTTAATCCTCAGGTGGAAATATGAGCTGAGCTTGTGGCAGAGTTGCTGGGAAGGTGTGACGTCCGTGGCTTCGCTGGGGGGTTTTGTGAACTGCTGTATGACGTTGAACAGTTCCTTCACGTTGGTCACGTTGGTCTGGACATTGTCTCTTATGAAGGTCTGTTTGGTCTCTCTATGTACCGGTGGTATTCCTTCAGGGAGCTCCTGTGGTTGTATCATGATTCTGTCATTTTCTGGTTACGCCAGGTTTTCTCTAGGCGTCTGCAAGAATATCTGGCTTCCTGCAGTTCGGTGCTGAACCAGGCAGCCTTCAGCGGGCGTTGTTTGGTGGGGTGTCGGAGTAGTGTGAGTATGTCGGCGCAGCAGGAGATCCAGTGATGAAGTTCTGTGGCAGTGGAGTTGGTTCGGTCGTGGCTCTGGGGGGGTCGTGGAGGAGGGTGGTGATGAGGAGCTCTTCTGCGACCTTACTCCAGTTTCTTTGTGGTGCTCGCAGTGTGGGCTTGGGTGCGGTGGTGGTGTTGAAGGTGAAATGTATGCAGTGGTGGTCAGTCCAGAGAGGCTAGGTGGTGTGGCTGAACAAGATGTTTGTTCCACCCACAAACATAGGGTTGAGGATGTGTCCAGTTCTGTGTGTGGACATGTTGACCAATTGCTTCAGTCTGAAGTTAGTGAGGTTGTCGAGGAGAGCGGTGGTGTCGGGGTCTTTGGTGTTGTCGAGGTGGAAGTTCAGGTCCCTGAGTAGAATGTTGTCCATGGAGGTGATTGCTTGGGGTGTCGGCGAGCTCAGCTATGGTGGTTGCGGAATGGGTGCAAGGTCCCGGCAGTCTGTAGATGAGGGTGCCCCGTAGAGTGGTCCTGGGACTGGGCTGGATCTGGAAGTTCAGGTGTTCTGTGTTAGAGAGGGGGTCACTCGTGCTTGATGTGGAGAGGCAGAGGGAGGTCTTGTGAACAATGGTGAGTCCTCCTCCTGGGCGGTGGGGGCGAGCCAATTCTCTGGTTCTTGCAGCCGTCGGGAATGGCGGTCGCGATATAGGGGCCGGCGGTGGCGTTGGTCCAGGTTTCAGTGAAGAAGGTGACATCAGGCAAGAATGTGTCTATCAGGTCCCAGATCTCTATGGTGTATCAGTGGAGGGAGCGCACGTTGAGGAGGATGCCTGCAGGGTGTTGGTGGTGCGCGCATCAGACGGGCCTTCAGCAGTGATGGGGGTCTTGTTGAAGGTAAAGCATCTGTGGCAGGCTCTGCACAAGAACTGTCCTTGGGTGGTGTTTGGAGAGGATCTTGCGCAGTTGGTGTGTCTTCCGAGATTGAGTGCTTTGAGGGTGGTAGAGTTGTAGCGGTGGGACCTGGGAGAACCAAGGTTCCTGGCGCTGGTCGCATTTGAGTCGTGGCCGGGCGCAGGTAGGCTTGCCTTCGGCGTGCAAGCGGCGCAACAGTGCATCGGTCTGCATTAAATAGGAGAAGGGAGGGATGCTCAGCTGGGAGGAGGGAAAATGGTTGCGGGTAGAGGGGAGGGGCTGGGACACCAGTGATGGGAAAGGGGGAGGGGGAAAGGCACGAGGGTGCAAGCACAGTTAAGGGGGAAAATAGTTAAGCAAAGATTAATCGAATGTCTTAGTGGCAGCTAGAAAAATTGTAGCTGCCTGCAGCTGCCGGTCCATCTCCATCTCCTGTATTGTGGCAAAGAGCACTCAGAGTTTGTGGGTCATACCCCTGCCAGGGACAAAGCCACATTGGTCTGGGCGTGGGAGGAGTCGTGCCACGATGAGCTTAGCAAGAATCTTATTGTCCACATTTATCATCGAAAGATGCCGGTATGAGTCACATTTGAGGGGGTCTAGTCGGGTTTCAAGATTTTGATAATTAGGGCCTCACGGAGCGATGAGGGAAGCACCCTCTGCTCTAAAGATTCCTTGTACATGTTTATTAGATGCGGAGTGAGTAAGGTAGCATATTCCTTATAAAAGGCGGCTGATAAGCAATCAAAGCCTGGGCTTTGTCACCTGGGAGAGCCCGAAAGGTTCTTATCACTTCCTCCTCTGTGAAGGATTCATCAAGGTAGGCCCTATGTCCCTCCACAAGCCACAGCAACTGCATTGTGTCAAATAATTTAGCCAACCGTGACCAGGAAGGTCCAGCGGACTACACAAATGTGTCAAGCATCACGTCAGGGTGTCTGTCCCGCCATACATCTATCAGGTCACCCTCTGAGATTAGAGCATGTAGTTGTGCTGCCGCTCAGGTTGGGAGCAGCAGGAGTCTCCTGATCTGTCTTTTTTGACACCAAGTACTACATTGTAATCCCCACCCCAGATTATAATGCCTGGGCCAAGAGAGTTCACCACACTGCAGACCTCTGCAAAGAAGTCATGGTCGTCAGCGTTAGGGCCATATAGTGAGATCAATCTGAATGGGTGTCCCCTTAGAGAGCCAACTATCATGACATATCTGCCCTGTTAGAACTGGGGGTCTCTAGTTGGCAGAGGTAGGTACCACTGTCCAAATAGGGACACTTGCTTCTAGTCAGGGCAAGGAGATAACCCTCTGAGATAACCCCTGCTCACCCTCTAGGTAGCTTGGCACGAGCAGTCTAGGCTAACCAGAGACAATGCATAAAGTATTTGTACCAACACTCACAGTAACACAGTGAAAACAACACAAACTGACTCCACAACAGTTTAGAAAAATAAAGGTATTTTTAACCTAAACTACACAAGACCAAAACGACAAAAATCCAACATACACAGTTCAAGAATATGGTTTCAAAAAGAGTTCTTAAGGTTGCGTTAAAATTCTTTAGGTTGTGACAGAATTCTCTGCAGATGCGTGAAAAGTTCACAGTTGTGTCACGTTTACTCACAGTACCTTTTAGTTGCAACAAAGTTCCAAAAGCAGAAGCTGGTCCGGTGGAAAACAAGGGATGCGTTGCTCCTGAGACCCTGGGGAGGCGATGCGACAGCCCCGCTGCAGCAGCGGGCGTGTTGCGACAAATCCGGTCTGTATGGGGAGGAAGGCCACTTGTATGGATTCCGGTGCGTAGGTTCCGTAGGAAGTCTGTTCTCGCAAAGGCACGATGCGATGATCTCGAAGGGGCTGCGACGATCTCCGGGGCGACGATGCGCGGTCCAGCGGTGATCCTCTCTCTCGCAGCTCCTTGATGCGATGGTTTCTGCGACGACACTCGCAGCGACGTGATGCGGTCCGCAAGCAAGCGGTGCGGCGATCTCACCCAGCGACGACAGGCTCTGCGACGACACTCGCAGCGATGTTCTATTCTCCCGCACCGGTCTGGTGCGTCCCGCAAACGAAGGATGCGACGGCTCTGGCAGCGGCATCAGGCGCTGCGACGATCTCGGCCTTCGTAGCGGCGGGAATCTTCTCGCACTGTCGGGGATGCGCTCCGCAAGCGAGCGATGCGACACTTTTCAGTTTCAAAAGTCTCTCAAGCTGAGTTTCAAGCTTCCCAGCACAGGTACAACCTCCAGAGCCCCACAACTGGATCAAGCACTCTAGGAGGGACAGAACTCTCTCAGCAGAGTTCAGGGAAGCTGGGGGTGAAGTCCTTTTGTTCCTGGGACTTCAAAACAGGGAGCCAGCTCTTCTCAGGCCCTTGGAGATTCCTTTCAAGACAGGGGACACAGCACACAGCAAAGTCCTTCCCCTCTCCTTGGCAGCAAAGCAACAGCAGGTCAGTCCAGCAGAGCAACAGCAGGACAATCTTCCTTCTTCAGTTTCAGCTTTCTCCTTGGCAGAGGTTCCTTCTTGGGTCCAGGATGATCTAATTTTCTGTTGTCAGGGGTCCTGTACTTATACCCCTAAAGTCTTTGTTCTCTCTGTGCATGTGGGCCCTGAGCCCGGTCTGAACCAGTTCTGGGTGTTTCCTGAGTACTTTGTTTTGCTGGCTGCTTCTTTCCTTTCAGAGTGATGGGCAGGGTCCTCAGCCGCCCAGCAGGGGGGTGGAGCCAGCATTGTGGAAGGCAGGCACAGCCCTATTCAGCCCAGGTGCTAACTCCTCCCACCACTCCAGTTGCAAATGCAGTCATTCAGCCTAGTGCTGACTCATCCATCCTCCTGGGGAATTCCCCAGCCCCTGTCACTCTCAAACCAGACAGTCAATACACAAACAGGCCCAGGCACACAGAAGGGTCAGACAAGAGAACAGCAACTTTCTAAAAGTGCTGTTCTCAAACACAGGATTTAAAAACAACCTTTCCTAAAAGATGTGTTATTAAATTCTGAGTTCAGGGATACTAGATACTTATGTCCTATCTTGTTCCTATGGGAAGAAATGCTGTTAACCACTGTAGCTAGCATCCCCCATGTTAATCTATGGAGCAAGATAGCCTTACAATAGTGAAAAACTAAAATGGCTGCCATTCACTATCAGAGCATGTTACCTGCACTAGTACATGCTCTACCTTTTACATACACTGCACCCTGCCCAGGGGGGTACCTTGGGCCTTCCATAGGGGTGGCTCATGTGCACAAAAAGGGAAGGGTTAGGCCTGGTCAGTGGGGACACTGACCAGGAGGACATGGCAGTTCTAAACTGCACACAGGCACTGCAGTATCAGGCCTGAGACATCATTTTAGGGCTACTCCTGTGGGTGGCACAATCAGTGCTGCAGGCCCACTAGTAGCATTTGTCATCACCAGCCCTGGCACACCCAGTGCACTTTACTAGGAACTTTGTGGTGATACAAATATGCCAAACAGGTATATCCAATCAGAATAATACTTTCCATAGAGAGCATATGCACTTTAGCACTGATCAGCAGTGGTAAAGTGCGCAGAGTCCTATTGCCAACAGCCACGGGTCAGGAAAAATAGGGGAGGAAGAAGCAAAAAGTTTGAGGATGACTCTGCAAGGAGGGCCAGTTCCAACACAACCCCCTTCCAGCCTAAAGCCAGGGTAGACCAAACGATACCTCGATGGGATTCCCTGCTTAAGGCGATAGAACACGGAAACTGGCCCACACAGAAGGGCAGTCCTGTTCTACGCCGTCCTAAACCCAGTTGGATCACTCTATCCATACTTTCCGGGTCCACCATGCCAATCCATGTGGAAACCTTCTCCTCACCTGTGGACACCACATGTGCAGCACCTAACCTTAATATACTCACAGGTATGTCCCAACAGACAGCCAGCCAGCCACAGTGACCACCGACAGGGATCAGGGATGAGACCCAGGCCTCATGCCTCTCACGGCTCTCAAATCCCTGTGGCATCAGAGGGTGGGGGGCAGTAGCCCCAGGTGCGTGGCATCCTTTGTCTACTCCCTCTCTTGTCAGGTCAGGTCTGACACTCTGGCACTGACCCACCAGTCCCGGACCTGTATCCGGCGGCTGGACAGGAGGCTGGGGTGGGCTTTCCCACACCCGGTCCTCCTCTACCTTGGGGCTCTGTACCCTCCCACCTGGAGCGGTACCCCCTTCTAGGATAGCCAGGGCACCTGTGGCAGGTGTCCCATACCATTCACCCACCAGTTCAGGGCTGCTATCCTGCAACTGGTATTCCAGGTCAGGGGGGATACCCCGGGCCTGGCCCTCAAACCTAGGCTCCAAACCCTCCAGGTCAGACAACACCTGAACCTGGCTTCCCCACCCAGGGACCAACCCTTGCGATGGAACACTTGCCTGGCGCACCAGGACTTCACTCATAGATATGCCTACACTGGTTTCCAGGGGCAACCCTGTCCACCAAGACAACCAAGAACACAACTTTCCTACTAGTTCTGGACCTCCCTCCAGCAACTGATCTCTCAACCTAGGGTTTAACCCCTCAGGTTGTACCGGGGTCAGAAGCGAGGACTCCCTCCCTCTGTACCCCCTTCCAGAGCGCTGCACCCTCCCTACAGGAGGGGTACCCCTGGGAACCATATTGGTCAGGGCACTGGTTACAGATGCCCTTCCTTCCAGGTCTGGTAGATCCTGAACCTGGTCTCCCAACCCAGGGACCAATACCTGCGGTTGTGCACTTGCCTGGCACGCCAGGACTTCTGGGGACTTACACAGTACCCCCATGAGGGTGACACACAACTCATGTGTCCTGTGACAGTCTGCCTGGCGCAGATCTCCCGACCCCTGTCCACCTGACAGCACGGGACGATCTCCCAGGACAGAAGTGAGGTCACCATGGTCACTCACTGGGGACTCAGCCCTTCTGACTGGTCTCTGACCCACTGGTTCTCCCACTGGGGACTCCTTCCCCCTCTCACCCCCCAGTCTGGACTTCGGTACCCTCCCAAATGGAGCGGCACTGCGAGACACCAGAACTGATGGAGGCCTGGTTACAGGCACTCCCCGTTCAACAGACACTAGGAGATCCACCTCAAATGGCCTACTAGCAGGGGCGGTGGGTGACATTTGAAAGTGGTGGGGCGCAAAGTAATTAGCATCCAGCACCGTAGCGAGCGAGCGCAGCGAGCGAGCCCGAACCCCAAAAGGGGGGTTATGGGGGAGAACCCCCCCTTAGAAAATTTTGAAAAAAAAGAAGACAAATCGTGCATTTTCAAGCAAATTTGAGAAAGCAGGAAGGTTAATAAAGCAATTGTGAAAGTGCAGTTATTACATTAATAGATGGCATAACATAGGTAGCTGCTTATTCAGTATAACCACAGAGCTTCATACATTCCGTCCTATTACGCTCAGGTGCTGAATTCAGACTATAAGACTTTCATGAAAATCTCAGCTCTAAGAGAAGAAGAAGTTGCTCAGCAGTTGGGAAACAGCCTTCACAAGCATTGGGAAAATGAGAGGCAATTACTTGAAAGCAAACTGAAAGCAATGCATCAAGTAGTAACTTAAAGCAATGCATCCAGCAAAACTGTGCATGCAGTCAACCATACAAAAGTAAACTAAAGCAAGTGTGAACCTGTGAACCTTCACTTTGAAAGCAGGGTGCTAGTCAACAGGCCAGCACATACATTTAAACTGAAGAAGAGTACACCTCAGCATGCAGGCACCAACATAAAAGCACCAAGCAAGTCAAACAGTTTAATGAAAGAAAAATGAAAGCAATACATCCAGCAAACTAGACAGTGACTCAAAAAATAAACTGAAGCAAGTGCACACTGAAAGGAATGCGCAGTCATTAGTCAGACATTCACATAAAAGCAACTTACCAAGACACCTAATCAATTACATGGGAAAAAACTTGAGCCAATGCATCCAGAAAACCAGACCAGCACACCAAAGCATCCCACCACTGATAGGATGGCAGCTGTGCTCTTAGGGTCACCCCTCAGTTTTTTGGCAGGGTTGAGCAACCCCCACTTTTATGCCCTGTGTGTCTGAAGGGGAGACAGGTTAAAGGGGTCATAATGGGACATCTGGCACAGCCACTTTGTAATTGAGGTCACCCACCCAGCTCAAGACTGAGTTACAGGCTGATCCTAAATCTTTAAACAACCACAAGGGTCTCCAGCTAGTTGGTTCTTGAGCCAAAAGAGTCCTCAGCTCACTGGGAGTCTTTACATCGCGCCTGAGATGACATGACAATGTCCCTTAATCCGGAGCAACTGTGGGGACTGGTCTGGGTCTGGATCTGGATCTGACTTGGTACGCGCAGGATACAAAAAGTAACGGGTAGGTGGTAACCCACTTCAAGTGAAGGAGCTGTAAGGAACCTAAGCGCACTGGTGTTGATACCACTAACAGGGCAGCTCTGGTTTTCTCAGGGTGGGTGTCAGCTGTGTGATGAAACCAGCATGTGAAGCAGTTACCTCAAACAAACTAAAACCAATGCACTCATCAAGACAAGGATTTACATGAAATCAAATAGAAAAACACCATCAAGCCAGGTAGTCACCTAAAGGCAAATTGAAGTGACTGCACACTATGGGAAGTGCACTTCACCAGCCAGCCTATTACACTAAAGGAAAATAAAAGCAATGCTCCCAGTAAACAAGACAACATAAATTGAAAATGTTTCCCCGCAGGACCAACAGTCACAAAAAGTAAAGAAACAGAACGAAGTCAGAGGCACTCCAGGAATCCAGGTAGTCACACAAAATCATAACTGATTGAGCAAACTGTGTACTGAAAACTATTGCAAATAAGACAATTATATCAGAACAAACTAGTCACAGGAAAACAAATGCATGCACCCATCAAGCCGTGCATCACAAGTCAGCAAACTGAATCCAATTAAACCAGCAATACTTGGTGTCACCCAAAAGCAAAGTATAAAGTGCACTTCAGCACCCGAGATGCAATATGTACACACAAGGTAGTGGCACTCTTACCTGCAATAGGCGTACTTTTTGCCCTTCTTGCCCTGGACGGTTTTCGGGGAGTCGTTGGAAGCGGGGGAATGCTGCACGAAGTAGTTCATGCGGGCTTTCCAATCTTTCAAACTAAAAAGGAAGAATAAAAAGGCACGTTAAAAACATGTCCCTCTTGGCAAAAGCGAAACAAGTGTGACAACGAACTACAGTAGGCATGCACAAAGAATGACAGGGGTCACAGTGGGGGATGGGCATGCACAAGATCACATGGAGCGGCCGCAGCGCTGGAAGCAGCGTGCATCTAATTTTCACACACCCACTCACTCGCGCTCTCAGACACCCCGGACTTTTCTAGTCGATTCCAGAGCCAAGTATGCAGCACAAGCTCGAAAGAACCACCACAATCCCGGAAGTGACCTTTACACCAAGGTGCGGTGAAGGCGTCTCAAAGTAAAGCTGATAATCGCTTTCCTGCATTCTACATATCATCGCGTATTTACAGACGTTTATGTTAACCCTTTGTTCGGCTCATTTATCGGGCACTGATGGGATTTTGGGAAGGAAGGCAATGTACCCAGATGTGGGTATCGGTCGCAAAAGATATACTCGCCCCCCCTTAGTAAAAAAAGGAAATCTTCCTAAGTGCAGAAGAACAAACCTCTTAGTCAGCCCTTTGGGGCGCTTCAAATCGATCTGCACTTGCATATTTCTGCAGCAGATGTATTAACCCGCTGAGCTAAATAAAAGGGGATTTCACACCAATTTAAGTGCACTGGCGAGAAAAAAAACACCTTTCTGTTACAATGTTCTTTAGGACGACTTTGGAAATCATACAAATTCTGCTTTTCGCAGTCAACGACTAATCGATTCCATTATCATTTTAATTACATAAAAATAACTAGTTATACAGCCGCCATCGAATGCCGGGGTAGCCTAGCCAACAAGGATGCTACATTGAGGACGGTAGTCGGAACAACTGGATACTCGCAGTGAAGCACGCCAACGAATGGCCAGGGGTAGTAGGCGCTATATAAATGCAATTCCCAGTTTCCCTCATAATACAATAGGTACTATCCTGGGATTCGGCAGAACTCCCTTCCCATCCAAAACTGTTTAATATACATTTGCAACAGAGGTCAACTGACAGCAAACATGACGTACATATAAACACTGCGCAGACAGGGCTTACAGACAACTCTCGCCAGCAGTTCTGCAAACAAGAACACACCAAGCCCAGACTACTGCATGTGATCACTTTCAGATGCTGGTAACATTCCTACTCCCATGGGTCCCGCTGCCCCTGTTCCTTTAACCCTACTGCAAGACCCACCTCCTGCCTCACAACACATGGATGTGATCAACCTCATCGCTGGTACACACATCTGCAAATTTATTTTTGCACTGCCATGTTGAAAGGCCCTGAAACGCTCTACCATAAAAATGTTGGGTATGGGATGCGGTAGCTACAACAGCATGATGTGTGCTGAGAAGGTTCAATGGAAGAGACGCAGTAACATGTACTTGGCATATAACTCGGCACGTAACTCAAAGCACATCAACATATACATTTACAGTTCTGTGCACATTGACATAGATATGCCCCAAATCACATAATGTCAAAATGGAATCTGGACCCATGTCTTGCTCAAACCAGCAGCTTTGTAGTCGCATCAAGTTGGGGCAATGGCATGACCTGGAAGTCGGTGCCCTCGCACCCGGTATTAGCGTTGCCAATATTCTGCAACTCTTTGATAACTCTAAGCCACCAGCTAGCAGCACATTTGTTAAGGTCAGCTGTTTTCATTTGGCCGCTTTAATAGGGTTTGAGTAAACGTTGACCTGTAGCAGCGGACACGAGGACTCGCGCAGACGGCTATTGAGGGGAGCATGTGGTTTTCACCTTTAAGGAGGTGAAGCACAAGCATGCCTACAGAATGGTGGCTTAATCACCTGCTGTAAGAGGAAAGTGCTTTGAGGCATTCGGATCAAAGCCATTTTTGTAAACGTATCATCTGTGTACGTTCAAAATGCCAGCTTTTATCTATGAGCAGACATAATCACTTATTCTTTAAAGTCAAATTAATATTTTTTCACTCCCCTGAGATGTTGGTCATATTATAAACATGGACATACCACAGTGTAGAAGAAACCTATTTTTTCAGTGTAATAACCATAATTTCCTTTTAATAAAGCGCTTCATACCGCCCTTGTGCTGTTTCTAAGCCGCTGTAAATACCAGCTGTTGCCATTACCCAGTTTAGTAATACTGTATTACTCACGTAATTTTTGTGCAACTAAAAGCAAACTGTATGTTGTCAAACAACCTTATGTACTAAAATTTGCTCACATGCCCTATGGTAATTGTTGGGATTGGTAGAAAGAAATGATTTTTAAACCACGCTGTTAAAATCTGGCAGAAGTCTGCCAAGAGTCTCTGTACTATATATGAGATATACTATATAATATATATTCATTATTATCTAGAGGGAACATGTACTAAAACCCCTCAAGAAAGAAACCTGTGTTGTTATTTCTGCTGTCATTTCAATCATCATGTATCAGACATAAAATGCAGTGACCGAGGAAGCGGATTGATTTTACAGTGTGCTTTCCTCCACCCGTCCTAACATGTCGGTAATGGAAGATCCTCACGTGGGCTCCAGATAATCATGTTTTATCGCTGCAGAGAGCAGGCATCCGAGTGATGGCTGCCTGAACCCCAGCCGGATCAATAGCCAGCAGACAGGTCATCGAACGGGTGGAAGGCTGAGTCAGCCTTCCAGGTTTGAAATCATGCCATCCAAATCATCTCATCTCAGCAGCAGTCTTTTATTCACCAAGCAGTCCTGACAGCCCAGCCCGTGTACAACAGGCGCTACATAGGGTAGAAAGTTCTTGTCCATGGAACTGCCTCGCAACAACGGACATCAGGAATATCTGTAAATGTTGGCAATGAAGGTGACTGTGGACAGTACGAACAAAACAGGCTCCAGACAAACTGACCACCAATCCCAACAAGCAGACACACGAGCTACGAAGCGTCTTGTAACACACTGTTTGCTACCTCGCACATTTTGTTTGCTTTAGATACTTGCACCCGGCCACCATTGCCTACGTAACGTTTGTTCTTGTGCTGGAGTGTCTGCCTTTTATTGCAGTATTATACTTCTACTTGTATTTTGTACGTTTTTGTAACCTGCACACATCACTTTTATTTCTCCTGTAATGCACCGATTGCTACCTCATGTATTTTGGTCGCTCACTAGTGACACTTTTGATCCATGTAACTTGTTTGCTTTCGTATTTTGTTCCTCGTGTATCATTATTGGCCCTTTTGTGAAGCGCTCTGACACCTTCGGGTAAAGTCTGCGCTATATAAAATTGCATAAATAAATAAATTTAAAAAGCCGGGTCAGCGCCAAAGCAATGGTGCATGCAGGGAGCAGTTCTTCATCATCCGCCGGACACTTACATGGAACCTAGTCATTATTACCGTCTAGCCTTTGCGAGCATCAATACCTGTAACTTGCAAGACTGTGGTTAAAACCGCATTGAGATTGACTCCGTCTTTCGCTCCCGTATGTTGATAAAATGTGTATCATATAAAAACACCTTCAGATCTATTAGTGGGTTAACACTACATAACTTCTAAGACTCTCAGAGCCCTGCGAAAATACAGCGAATGTTAACATCTAGACTCGAAGCACAGGCACCTGGCAAAGGGTTTGAAATCATAAAAAGGCTCTCAGAGAGAAAATATTCAGGGCTCATGCTTATGAACACACACATCTTAGAACAGGGGGAGGCAGGAACCGTAACACCGACCCCACAGAGGTGGGGGCTCAACACTGTTCTGACCCCCAACTTATTATAACTAATTTATTTATTTATTTGTATTTATTCATGCGTTTTTCTCTCACACGGACTTTCCCCGAAGGCGTCAGAGGCTTCACCAGAAGAGCAGGAGGCTGGGAGGGAGGTGAGTGAGTGCCAGAGTCCTTCTGTCCCTGCGCGCGCTGCTTGTGACCCTCGGCAGATGATGCGCCGTGTGACCAGGGATCCACACTACACCCGAGGCGGGGGGCTCTCTGAACCTCCTGGTGACCATAAGATAATATGGCTCTGATACGAACCCCTTCAAAGAGCTGCTCTGGAAACCCTCAATAAAGGGGCCGTTTGAAGACACAAAGGCACAAAGACAAACCATGCCTGTCTGTACAGCAGATCAGAACGAAGAGGAACGGCTGTGATTGTGAACTATCAGCGCTCCCTGTCCACACACGCAGGTACAATGGACGACGGGCTCGAGCAGCTGACACAACAGGCTATGTACACAACATTACAAATGGTAAATGCATTACGTTTTGGAAATACAACTTTTTTTACACGTCGTCCTGAAAAAAAAAACAATAACGGGAGAAAGGTTCCCAAAGTTTTCTTACCGCGGCGCCGACATCCTAGCAGTGCGTGCGTCAGACAGTGTGTGTGCCACCCCCAAGCGCGGCATCCAATGGGATGCTGCACCGGTGGACAGCAGCGCAAGGATTGGCTAGCGTGGCATATTTGCTGCTCGCCCTTTCGCCCTCTGTAAACCCGGGCTGTGGCAGGCGAACAGCACCCCTGGGTCCCGCTGGGGACCTTACAGTGCGCATGCTTGGGAAAGTTTTCAACTTTCCCAAGCATGCGCACTATAAGTTCCCCAGCGGGACTGCCCACTACGGTCTGCTGCAGCCTGAGTGTCTGTCACTCAAGCTGCAGCAGGCCACACCCCCCCCTGCGCATACCCGGCGGCTGATTTGTCTTTTATTTAGATAGGCCGGCGGTCGCGATGCGTCCATGGTGGCTGGTGGGGCTCCGCCCTTACGCCCCAATGGACGCACCGCTGCTGCCTACTAGTACAGTCTAGGTCCCCAACCTGGTGTTCCCATAAGGAACCCTCCAGGCCCTGAGACTGGGTTTCGGGTACCGTGAGACACACCGTCCCACACTCATTCCTTCTCCACTGAGACCGGACATGAGCCCCTACGGTTCCATGATGAAATATCGATTACTAAAACATCGACCTACAAAAATATCGCCACAAATTCATCGTCTACAAAAATATTGTCACCATATACTTAAACAAGGATTTACACAAATATCGATATTTTTTTATCGACTACATACACTACTACATTATCGACAATCTTTAAAATAACATTACCTTCTACACTAATATCGACAACACTAATATCGACTACCTTTCTACTTATATTAATATACAAAAAATATCGTCATTTCCTTTATAACCTGAAAACTGAAAACTGACCCTGAACCCTAAAAATAACCCCTTTACCCAAAAACTGAAAACTGACCCTGAACCCTAAAAATACCCCTTTACCCAAAAACTGAAAACTGACCCTGAACCCTAAAAATACCCCTTTACCCAAAAACTGAAAACTGACCCTGAACCCTAAAAATACCCCTTTTCCCAAAAACACAAAACTGACCCTGAACCCTAAAAATACCCCTTTACCCAAAAACCCAAAACTGACCCTGAACCCTAAAAATACCCCTTAAAAAAAACAAAAACATATTACATTTTTACCATTCTATACATATTATTTACACTACTTTTTTATCATTTTCTCGATATTATATTGAACGATATTTCTCT
This sequence comes from Lissotriton helveticus, assembly GCF_964261635.1. Taxonomy (NCBI): domain Eukaryota; kingdom Metazoa; phylum Chordata; class Amphibia; order Caudata; family Salamandridae; genus Lissotriton; species Lissotriton helveticus. The sequence goes on from NC_136069.1 coordinate 1,138,915,162, forward strand.
AAACGATATTCTATACAACGATATTTTATTTTGACGATATTTTTGTCATTAAACAAAATCGATATTTACAACAACGATATTTACTTCAACGATATTTTTTAAAGTCGATATTCTTACCTCGATATTTATGCTAGTCGATATTATCCCGTCGATATTCCTGCTTTATACCAGCCCCTACACCCCTCCTACTACACTGGGACCTAACTGGGCTACACTGAACCTCTTCCACCTCACAGGTCTGGAAGATATCTGAGCCACTCTTTTTGGGGTTACTCCCCAATGCCTCCTCAGACCCTTGGGACTCCACCAAGAGGTCTACCTCCAATGCAAGCTCTCTGGGGTCAGAAAACTCACACTCCACCGGGTGTTGGCATAGCTCTGGAAAACATCGACTTAAAATATGCTCTCCAACAAATGAATCACACAGCCCCCACAGTTGTTAACCAAGCTACCCTTTGCCTCACCCTCCAGTGCCTCATACAAGTGCCTCACACAAGTACCCCACACCACTCTCCTGAGACTGGCAAGACAGTATCTGACTGTCTCTGTCACACAACCCACACTCTTCTGGCTGTCTTCACACACACACACCAAGGTTTCTACCATGGGGGAACCCCTCTCCCTGTACCTCTCATCTAGAGTCAGTAGAGTGTCCCTCCCATCACTAGGAATACGGTCCCCTGTGCCAGTCCCCCAATCTACTTCAGGGACACTGCACTCCACTGGAACTACATCATAAACCTGAACCCCCTGGTGTATGTCGACCCCCTCCCTCAAGTCAGGCGCTACATCTCTGGGTGTTTGTACCTTTCTTTCCACACTAGATATCATAATCATGCTGCCACCATCTGAGCTGGACTCCACCTCCAACTCAGCAAAGCTCACCTCTTGAGCTACCCATGTTACTTCTTCAGCTGAGACCCTCATGGCCTCACGCTTCTTGAGCTCCAACTCAAGCTTCCTCATTCTTAATTCATGGGCCAAGGTCAATTTCAATTCTTCCAGGGCACGGGCATTTTTGCTCTCCTCCGCCGCCCTTTCTCTCTCTTTATCCATTTCCAATTGCTTCAGCTCCATTTCAAGCCTCAACATGTCTAACTTATGATCTCTAGCCCTTTGGTTTTCCTCCAACTCTTCTGGGGAAAAACTTTCAGCTGAATGGTTGCTGCCAGCCCTTGAGGCTGCTCTGGACACAGGCAGATCCTGTGGCCTGAAACCATCCCTTTGTGCATCCTCATCCACTTCTGCATCATCTGTCTCCCCAGCCTCTTTGGTCTCCCACCAGGCCCTTAATCAATCAATCAATCAAAGCATTTATATAGCGCACTACTCACCCGGAGGGTCTCAAGGCGCTGGGGGAGGGGGTCCGCTACTGCTCGAACAGCCAGGTCTTGAGCTGCTTCCTGAAGGCGAGGTGGTCTTGGGTCAGGCGGAGGTGGGTCGGAAGGGAGTTCCAAGTCTTGGCGGCCAGGTAGGAGAAGGACCTTCCTCCTGTGGTGGCTCTTCGGATGCGGGGGACGGCGGCGAGGGCGTGGCTGGTCGATCGAAGCTGGCGTTTGGGAGCGTAGAAGTTGAGGCGGCTGTTGAGGTATCCTGGGCCTTGGTTGTGTAGGGCTTTGTGTGCGTGGGTGAGGAGCCGGAAGGTGATTCTCTTGTTGACCGGGAGCCAGTGCAGGTCTCTCAGGTGTCCGGAGATGTGGCTGCGGCGGGGGATGTCCAGGATGAGTCGTGCTGAGGTGTTCTGGATCCGCTGGAGTCTCTTCTGGAGTTTGGCGGTTGTTCCGGCGTAGAGGGAGTTGCCGTAGTCCAGACGGCTGGTGACAAGGGCCTGGGTGACCGTCTTCCTGGTCTCGGTGGGGATCCATCGGAACCTCTTACGTAGCATGCGCAGGATGTTGAAGCACGACGAGGAGACGGCGTTGACTTGTCTGGTCATGGAGAGGGAGGAGTCCAGGATGAAGCCCAGGTTGCGTGCGTGGTCTGTGGGTTTGGGTGCGCTGCCCAGGGCGGGGGGCCACCAGGAGTCGTCCCAGGCGGAGGGTGAAGATCCCAGGATGAGGACTTCCGTCTTGTCCGAGTTCAGTTTCAGGCGACTGTTCGTCATCCACTTGGCAACGTCTGTCATCCCTTTGTGTAGGTTGGCTCTGGCGGTGGCGGAGTCGTTGGTGAGGGAGAGGATCAGCTGGGTGTCGTCGGCGTAGGAGATGATGTTGAGGTTGTACTGGCGTGCGATGGCTGCGAGGGGGCTCATGTAGACATTGAAGAGTGTTGGGCTGAGCGAGGAGCCTTGAGGGACGCCGCAGATGACTTCGGTGGCCTCCGATCTGAACAGGGGGAGGCGGACTCTCTGTGTCCTTCCGGCGAGGAAGGAGATGATCCACTCCAGTGCCTTCTCCTGGATTCCTACGTTGCTGAGGCGCTGTACTAGGGTACGGTGGCAGACAGTGTCGAAGGCCGCGGAGAGATCCAGGAGGATGAGGGCCGCTGTTTCTCCGTTGTCGAGCAGGGCTCGGATGTCATCGGTAGCTGCGATCAGGGCGGTCTCGGTGCTGTGGTTGGCCCGGAAGCCAGACTGCGAGAGGTCAAGGGAGCCGTTCGTCTCGAGGAAGGTGGCCAGTTGCTTGTTGGCGGTCTTCTCGATGACTTTTGCCGGAAACGGGAGCAGCGAGATGGGGCGGTAGTTCTTGAGGTCGGTGGGGTCGGCTGATGGCTTCTTAAGTAGGGCGCTGAGTTCGGCGTGCTTCCAGCTCTCCGGGAAGGTAGCGGTGTCGAAGGAGGTGTTGATGATGTCCCGCAGGTGGGGTGCGATGACAGCGTCGGCCTTGTTGAAGACGTGGTGAGGGCAGGGGTCTGTCGGAGATCCGGAGTGGATGGAGTTCATCGTGTTGACGGTGTCTTCGGTGCTGATCGGGGTCCAGGCGCGGAGGGTGGTTGTGGGGGGCGGTGGTTCAGTCATGGCGTGCGTCGGTTGAGTGCTGAAGCTGTTGTGTATGCCCGCGATCTTGTTGTGGAAGTAGGAGGCGAGGGAGTTGCAGAGGTCTTGCGAAGGGGTGATGTCGTTGTTTCCGGCGTTGGGGTTGGAGAGCTCTTTCACGATGTTGAAGAGTTCTTTGCTGTTGTGTGCGTTGTTGTCCAGTCGTTCCTTGAATGCGGTTTTCTTGGTGGCATGGATCAGTTGGTGGTGTTTTCGGGTGGCGAGCTTGAGGGCAGTCATGTTGTCCGGTGTTAGGTCTCTGCGCCAGGTTTTCTCGAGTGCTCTGCAGTTCTTCTTGGAGCTCTTGAGTTCGTCGTTAAACCATGGTGCTTTCTTGCTGCCCGGTCTGCTCGGCGGGGTCTTCAGAGGGGCGAGGTCGTCTGCGCAGTCGCTGATCCATTTCGTGAGGTTGGTGGCCGCTTGGCTGGGGTTCGTTGTGCTGGTGGGAGGGTTCTTGCTCAGGGAAGTAGCGAGCTGGTCTGCAGTTATCTTGTTCCAGCTTCTGCGGGGAACCTGTTGCTGGTGATGGTGGAGCGTGGTCCTTCTGAAGCTGAAGTGGACGCAGCTGTGGTCCGTCCAGTGGAGTCCCGTGGCGTGGCTGAAGGCGATGTCCTTGCTGAAAGAGAAGACCGGGTCGAGTGTGTGTCTGGCTTAGTGGGTGGGGGTGGTCACCAGTTGCTTGAGTCCGAGGTCGGCGAGGTTGTCCAGCAGGGTGGTGGTGTTGCGGTCGTTGTTGTTCTCCAGGTGGAAGTTGAGGTCCCCGAGGAGGATGTAGTCGGCGGAGGGGAGGGCGTGCGGGCTGATGAAGTCGGCGATGTCTTCGCTGAATTGTGTGCGTGGTCCCGGGGGTCTGTAGATGAGGGTGCCTCTGAGGGTGGTCTTGGGGTTGACGTGGATCTGGAAGTGCAGGTGTTCGGCGGGTGCGAGGGTATCGTCGGTGTCGGTCGTGATGCGGATGATGTTCCTGTGGATGATGGCGATGCCTCCTCCTGTCTGGTTGACGCGGTCCCTCCGGATGATCTTGTATCCTTCCGGGATGGCGATGGCGATGTCGGGCGCTGAGGAGGCGTTCATCCAGGTTTCTGTGAGGAAGGCGACGTCAGGGGCTGTGGTGTCGAGCAGGTTCCAGAGCTCGACGGCGTGTCTGTGGACGGAGCGGGTGTTGAGCAGGATGCACTTCAGGTGGGTGCTGCTGGAGTTCGGCTTGGTGGGTGCTGGTGTAGCATGGGTCCGGTTGCAGGTGAACTTGCAGGAGTGGCAGCTGAAGGGTCCGTGGGTGCGTCTCGGTGTTGCTCGGTAGCAGCCCGGGGTTTGGCCGGTGTTGAGTGCGTTGAGTTCGGTGGCGTTGTAGGTCCGTCGGTTCGGCTTCCGTCGGTGGGGGCCAGGGGTCCTGGCACTGGGCGTGGGCCAGGCGCGGACGGGCGCAGACGGGCTTACCTTTGGCGCACCTTCAGCGCTCATTCGGTGCTCCCGCTGCGCGCGTCCGCTGCACGGTCGCTCTGGGGGTGTCATAAATCAGGAGCCGGGAGGGCGGGTCAGCTGGGTGGCGGGAGCGGGGCGGCTAATGGGTAGCAGGTGGGCGGGGCCGCAGGGGGGCAGCGGCGGGAAAACAGCAGACGCGGGCGGCTCAGCGGCGGCTGGGTCGCTCAGGGCAGCGGCGGCAGGAGACGTCGGGAGCAGGAGGGGTGACCCGGCCTGGTAGAAGGCCTCCTGTAGCTCCTCCTTCTTGGAGCAGCGCTTCATGGGGCATCCAAAGTTCCTGCAGAACTGCCTGAGCTGACCTACTTTGTAATCACTTAACATTTCAATATCAAACTCCAGTTCTGCAACATCACTTGCTGGTTTACCATTCTGAGACATGATGCTTGGATTCTTTCAGGGTTACGATCAAAAATAGAACCAAAAATAAAAAATGTAGTAAGCGGTGGCGTAGTGGTCTGCACTCACTAGTGATGTACACCAATCACTGTGGGTCTAGTACAAATACAAGTTCAAATCCCACCGCCTGACCACCAATGTTAGAACTGGGGGTCTCTAGTTGGCAGAGGTAGGTACCACTGTCCAAATAGGGACCCTTGCTTCTAGTCAGGGCAAGGAGATAACCCTCTGAGATAACCCCTGCTCACCCTCTAGGTAGCTTGGCACGAGCAGTCTAGGCTAACCAGAGGCAATGCGTAAAGTATTTGTACCAACACTCACAGTAACACAGTGAAAACACCGCAAACTGACTCCACAACAGTTTAGAAAAATAAAGGTATTTTTAACCTAAACTACACAAGACCAAAATGACAAAAATCCAACATACACAGTTCAAGAATATGGTTTCAAAAAGAGTTCTTAAGGTTGCGTTAAAATTCTTTAGGTTGCGACAGAATTCTCTGCAGATGCGTGAAAAGTTCACAGTTGCGTCACGTTTCCTCACAGTACCTTTTAGTTGCAACAAAGTTCCAAAAGCAGAAGCTGGTGCGGTGGAAAACAAGGGATGCGTTGCTGCTGAGACCCTGGGGAGGCGATGCGACAGCCCCGCTGTAGCAGCGGGCGTGTTGCGACGAATCCGGTCTGCATGGGGAGGAAGGCCACTTGTATGGATTCCGGTGCGTAGGTTCCGTAGGAAGACTGTTCTCGCAAAGGCACGATGCGATGATCTCGAAGGGGCTGCGACGATCTCCGGGGCGACGATGCGCGGTCCAGCGGTGATCCGCTCTCTCGCAGCTCCTCGATGCGATGGTTTCTGCGACGACACTCGCAGCGACATGATGCGGTCCGCAAGCAAGCGGTGCGGCGATCTCACCCAGCGACGACAGGCTCTGCGACGACACTCGCAGCGATGTTCTATTCTCCCGCACCGGTCTGGTGCGTCCCGCAAACGAAGGATGCGACGGCTCTGGCAGCGGCATCAGGCGCTGCGACGATCTCGGCCTTCGTAGCGGCGGGAATCTTCTCGCACTGTCGGGGATGCGCTCCGCAAGCGAGCGAAGCGACACTTTTCAGTTTCAAAAGTCTCTCAAGCTGAGTTTCAAGCTTCCCAGCACAGGTACAACCTCCAGAGGCCCCACAACTGGATCAAGCACTCTAGGAGGGACAAAACTCTCCCAGCAGAGTTCAGGGAAGCTGGGGGTGAAGTCCTTTTGTTCCTGGGACTTCAAAACAGGGAGCCAGCTCTTCTCAGGCCCTTGGAGATTCATTTCAAGACAGGGGACACAGCACACAGCACAGTCCTTCCCCTCTCCTTGGCAGCAAAGCAACAGCAGGTCAGTCCAGCAGAGCAACAGCAGGACAATCTTCCTTCTTCAGTTTCAGCTTTCTCCTTGGCAGAGGTTCCTTCTTGGGTCCAGGATGATCTAATTTTCTGTTGTCAGGGGTCCTGTACTTATACCCCTAAAGTCTTTGTTCTCTCTGTGCATGTGGGCCCTGAGCCCGGTCTGAACCAGTTCTGGGTGTTTCCTGAGTACTTTGTTTTGCTGGCTGCTTCTTTCCTTTCAGAGTGATGGGCAGGGTCCTCAGCCGCCCAGCAGGGGGGTGGAGCCAGCATTGTGGAAGGCAGGCACCGCCCTATTCAGCCCAGGTGCTAACTCCTCCCACCACTCCAGTTGCAAATGCAGTCATTCAGCCTAGTGCTGACTCACCCATCCTCCTGGGGAATTCCCCAGCCCCTGTCACTCTCAAACCAGACAGTCAATACACAAACAGGCCCAGGCACACAGAAGGGTCAGACAAGAGAACAGCAACTTTCTAAAAGTGCTGTTCTCAAACACAGGATTTAAAAACAACCTTTCCTAAAAGATGTGTTATTAAATTCTGAGTTCAGGGATACTAGATACTTATGTCCTATCTTGTTCCTATGGGAAGAAATGCTGTTAACCACTGTAGCCAGCATCCCCCATGTTAATCTATGGAGCAAGATAGCCTTACAATAGTGAAAAACGAAAATGGCTGCCATTCACTATCAGAGCATGTTACCTGCACTAGTACATGCTCTACCTTTTACATACACTGCACCCTGCCCAGGGGGGTACCTTGGGCCTTCCATAGGGGTGGCTGATGTGCACAAAAAGGGAAGGGTTAGCCCTGGTCAGTGGGGACACTGGCCAGGAGGACATGGCAGTTCTAAACTGCACACAGGCACTGCAGTGTCAGGCCTGAGACATCATTTTAGGGCTACTCCTGTGGGTGGCACAATCAGTGCTGCAGGCCCACTAGTAGCATTTGTCATCACCAGCCCTGGCACACCCAGTGTACTTTACTAGGGACTTCGTGGTGATACAAATATGCCAAACAGGTATATCCAATCAGAATATTACTTTCCATAGAGAGCATATGCACTTTAGCACTGATCAGCAGTGGTAAAGTGCGCAGAGTCCTATTGCCAACAGCCACGGGTCAGGAAAAATAGGGGAGGAAGAAGCAAAAAGTTTGAGGATGACCCTGCAAGGAGGGCCAGTTCCAACACAACCCCCTTCCAGCCTAAAGCCAGGGTAGACCAAACGATCCCTCGATGGGATTCCCTGCTTAAGGCGATAGAACACAGAAACTGGCCCACACAGCAGGGCAGTCCTGTTCTACACCGTCCTAAACCCAGTTGGATCACTCTATCCATACTCTCCGGGTCCACCATGCCAATCCATGTGGAAACCTTCTCCTCACCTGTGGACACCACCTGTGCAGCACCTAACCTTAATATACTCACAGGTATGTCCCAACAGACAGCCAGCCAGCCACAGTGACCACCGACAGAGATCAGGGATGAGACCCAGGCCTCATGCCTCTCACGGCTCTCAAATCCCTGTGGCATCAGAGGGTGGGGGGCAGTAGCCCCAGGTGCTTGGCACCCATTGTCCACTCCCTCTCTTGTCAGGTCAGGTCTGACACTCTGGCACTGACCCACCAGTCCCGGACCTGTATGCGGCGGCTGGACAGGAGGCTGGGGTGGGCTTTCCCACACGCGGTCCTCCTCTACCTTGGGGCTCTGTACCCTCCCATCTGGAGCGGTACCCCCTTCTAGGATAGCCAGGGCACCTGTGGCAGGTGTCCCATACCATTCACCCACCAGTTCAGGGCTGCAATCCTGCAACTGGTATTCCAGGTCAGGGGGGATACCCCGGGCCTGGCCCTCAAACCTAGGCTCCAAACCCTCCAGGTCAGACAACACCTGAACCTGGCTTCCCCACCCAGGGACCAACCCTTGCGATGGAACACTTGCCTGGCGCACCAGGACTTCACTCACGGATATGCCTACACTGGTTTCCAGGGGCAACCCTGTCCACCAAGACAACCAAGAACACAACTTTCCTACCAGTTCAGGACCTCCCTCCAGCAACTGGTCTCTCAACCTAGGGTTTAACCCCTCAGGTTGTACCGGGGTCAGAAGCGAGGACTCCCTCCCTCTGTACCCCCTTCCAGAACGCTGCACCCTCCCTACTGGAGGGGTACCCCTGGGAACCATATTGGTCAGGGCACTGGTTACAGATGCCCTTCCTTCCAGGTCAGGCAGAATCTGAACCTGGTCTCCCAACCCAGGGACCAATACCTGCGGTTGTGCACTTGCCTAGCACGCCAGGACTTCTGGGGACTTACACAGTACCCCCATGAGGGTGACACATAACTCATGTGTCCTGTGACAGTCTGCCTGGGGCAGATCTCCCGACCCCTGTCCACCTGACAGCACGGGACGATCTCCCAGGACAGAAGTGAGGTCACCATGGTCACTCACTGGGGACTCAGCCCTTCTGACTGGTCTCTGACCCACTGGTTCTCCCACTGGGGACTCCTTCCCCCTCTCACCCCCCAGTCTGGACTTCGGTACCCTCCCAAATGGAGCGGCACTGCCAGACACCAGAACTGATGGAGGCCTGGTTACAGGCACTCCCCGTTCAACAGACACTAGGAGATCCTCCTCAAATGGCCTACTATTACAGTCTAGGTCCCCAACCTGGTGTTCCCATAAGGAACCCTCCAGGCCCTGAGACTGGGTTTCGGGCACCGTGAGACACACAGTCTCACACTCATTCCTTCTCCACTGAGACCGGACATGAGCCCCTACACCCCTCCCACTACACTGGGACCTAACTGGGCTACACTGAACCTCTTCCACCTCACAGGTCTGGAAGATATCTGAGCCACTCCTTTTGGGGTTACTTCCCAATGCCTCCTCAGACCCTTGGGACTCCACCAAGAGGTCTACCTCCAATGCAAGCTCTCTGGGGTCAGAAAACTCACACTCCACCGGGTGTTGGCATAGCTCTGGAAAACAGGGACTTAAAATATGCTCTCCAACAAATGAATCACACAGCCCCCCACAGTTGTTAACCAAGCTACCCTTTGCCTCACCCTCCAGTGCCTCACACAAGTACCCCACACCACTCTCCTGAGACTGGCAAGACAGTATCTGACTGTCTCTGTCACACAACCCACACTCTTCTGGCTGGTCTTCACACACACACATCAAGGTTTCTACCATGGGGGAACCCCTCTCCCTGTACCTCTCATCTAGAGTCAGTAGAGTGTCCCTCCCATCACTAGGAATACGGTCCCCGGTGCCAGTCCCCCAATCTACTTCAGGGACACTGCACTCCACTGGAACTACATCATAAACCTGAACCCCCTGGTGTATGTCGACCCCCTCCCTCAAGTCAGGCGCTACATCTCTGGGTGTTTGTACCTTTCTTTCCACACTAGATATCATAATCATGCTGCCACCATCTGAGCTGGACTCCACCTCCAACTCAGCAAAGCTCACCTCTTGAGCTACCCATGTTACTTCTTCAGCTGAGACCATCATGGCCTCACGCTTCTTGAACTCCAACTCAAGCTTCCTCATTCTTAATTTATGGGCCAAGGTCAATTTCAATTCTTCCAGGGCAGGGGCATTTTTGCTCTCCTCCGCCGCCCTTTCTCTCTCTTTATTCATTTCCAATTGCTTCAGCTCCATTTCAAGCCTCAACATTTCTAACTTATGATCTCTAGCCCTTTGGTTTTCCTCCAACTCTTCTGGGGAAAAACTTTCAGCTGAATGGTTGATGCCAGCCCTTGAGGCTGCTCTGGACACAGGCAGATCCTGTGGCCTGAAACCATCCCTTTGTGCATCCTCATCCACTTCTGCATCATCTGTCTCCCCAGCCTCTTTGGTCTCCCACCAGGCCCTTGAGGCCTCCTGTAGCTCCTCCTTCTTGGAGCAGCGCTTCATGGGGCATCCAAAGTTCCTGCAGAACTGCCTGACTTGACCTACTTTGTAATCACTTAACATTTCAATATCAAACTCCAGTTCTGCAACATCACTTGCTGGTTTACGATTCTGAGACATGATGCTTGGATTCTTTCAGGTTACGATCAAAAATAGAACCAAAAATAAAAAATGTAGTATGCGGTGGCGTAGTGGTCTGCACTCACTAGTGATGTACACCAATCACTGTGGGTCTAGTACAAATACAAGTTCAAATCCCACCGCCTGACCACCAATGTTAGAACTGGGGGTCTCTAGTTGGCAGAGGTAGGTACCACTGTCCAAATAGGGACCCTTGCTTCTAGTCAGGGCAAGGAGATAACCCTCTGAGATAACCCCTGCTCACCCTCTAGGTAGCTTGGCACGAGCAGTCTAGGCTAACCAGAGGCAATGCGTAAAGTATTTGTACCAACACTCACAGTAACACAGTGAAAACACCACAAACTGACTCCACAACAGTTTAGAAAAATAAAGGTATTTTTAACCTAAACTACACAAGACCAAAACGACAAAAATCCAACATACACAGTTCAAGAATATGGTTTTAAAAAGAGTTCTTAAGGTTGCGTTAAAATTCTTTAGGTTGCGACAGAATTCTCTGCAGATGCATGAAAAGTTCACAGTTGCATCACGTGTACTCACAGTACCTTTTAGTTGCAACAAAGTTCCAAAAGCAGAAGCTGGTGCGGTGGAAAACAAGGGATGCGTTGCTCCTGAGACCCTGGGGAGGCGATGCGACAGCCCCGCTGCAGCTGCGGGCGTGTTGCGACAAATCCGGTCTGTATGGGGAGGAAGGCCACTTGTATGGATTCCGGTGCGTAGGTTCCGTAGGAAGTCTGTTCTCGCAAAGGCACGATGCGATGATCTCGAAGGGGCTGCGACGATCTCCGGGGCGACGATGCGCGGTCCAGAGGTGATCCTCTCTCTCGCAGCTCCTCGATGCGATGGTTTCTGCGACGACACTCGCAGCGACGTGATGCGGTCTGCAAGCAAGCGGTGCGGCGATCTCACCCAGCGACGACAGGCTCTGCGACGACACTCGCAGCGATGTTCTATTCTCCCGCACCGGTCTGGTGCGTCCCGCAAACGAAGGATGCGACGGCTCTGGCAGCGGCGTCAGGCACTGCGACGATCTCGGCCTTCGTAGCGGCGGGAATCTTCTCGCACTGTCGGGGATGCGCTCCGCAAGCGAGCGATGCAACACTTTTCAGTTTCAAAAGTCTCCCAAGCTGAGTTTCAAGCTTCCCAGCACAGGTACAACCTCCAGAGGCCCCACAACTGGATCAAGCACTCTAGGAGGGACAAAACTCTCTCAGCAGAGTTCAGGGAAGCTGGGGGTGAAGTCCTTTTGTTCTTGGGACTTCAAAACAGGGAGCCAGCTCTTCTCAGGCCCTTGGAGATTCCTTTCAAGACAGGGGACACAGCACACAGCAAAGTCCTTCCCCTCTCCTTGGCAGCAAAGCAACAGCAGGTCAGTCCAGCAGAGCAACAGCAGGACAATCTTCCTTCTTCAGTTTCAGCTTTCTCCTTGGCAGAGGTTCCTTCTTGGGTCCAGGATGATCTAATTTTCTGTTGTCAGGGGTCCTGTACTTATACCCCTAAAGTCTTTGTTCTCTCTGTGCATGTGGGCCCTGAGCCCGGTCTGAACCAGTTCTGGGTGTTTCCTGAGTACTTTGTTTTGCTGGCTGCTTCTTTCCTTTCAGAGTGATGGGCAGGGTCCTCAGCCGCCCAGCAGGGGGGTGGAGCCAGCATTGTGGAAGGCAGGCACAGCCCTATTCAGCCCAGGTGCTAACTCCTCTAACCACTCCAGTTGCAAATGCAGTCATTCAGCCTAGTGCTGACTCATCCATCCTCATGGGGAATTCCCCAGCCCCTGTCACTCTCAAACCAGACAGTCAATACACAAACAGGCCCAGGCACACAGAAGGGTCAGACAAGAGAACAGCAACTTTCTAAAAGTGCTGTTCTCAAACACAGGATTTAAAAACAACCTTTCCGAAAAGATGTGTTATTAAATTTTGAGTTCAGGGATACTAGATACTTATGTCCTATCTTGTTCCTATGGGAAGAAATGCTGTTAACCACTGTAGCCAGCATCCCCCATGTTAATCTATGGAGCAAGATAGCCTTACAATAGTGAAAAACGAAAATGGCTGCCATTCACTATCAGAGCATGTTACCTGCACTAGTACATGCTCTACCTTTTACATACACTGCACCCTGCCCAGGGGGGTACCTTGGGCCTTCCATAGGGGTGGCTGATGTGCAAAAAAAGGGAAGGGTCGGGCCTGGTCAGTGGGGGCACTGACCAGGAGGACATGGCAGTTCTAAACCGCACACAGGCACTGCAGTGTCAGGCCTGAGACATCATTTTAGGGCTACTCCTGTGGGTGGCACAATCAGTGCTGCAGGCCCACTAGTAGCATTTGTCATCACCAGCCCTGGCACACCCAGTGCACTTTACTAGGGACTTCGTGGTGATACAAATATGCCAAACAGGTATATCCAATCAGAATAATACTTTCCATAGAGAGCATATGCACTTTAGCACTGATCAGCAGTGGTAAAGTGCGCAGAGTCCTATTGCCAACAGCCACGGGTCAGGAAAAATAGGGGAGGAAGAAGCAAAAAGTTTGAGGATGACCCTGCAAGGAGGGCCAGTTCCAACATGCCCATCCTATTGCATACTATTGTACGTGCGTGCCAGTGCAACCATTTCCTGACTAGCAGCCAGGTATGAAGCTGTGTGATCAACTGCTTTCATGAGGTCTGCCTAGCAAACAGATCTGTGCTTCTGGGATTGAATGCTGAAGTAACTTTGAATATTTGTGCGGGCGTATGATAGACTGTATATTCCTACAGCTGATGACCCTACCATAAATACTATACAGTCTATCCTTCTCCAGGACAAATATTGTAAGATCTACTTCACTTTTCAGTCCCAGAAGCACAGATCTATTTGCTTAGTAGACCTCATGGAAGCACTTGAACGCACAGCTTCAAACCCGGCTGCCCTATATAATGAGCAGAAAGTGACCCATGCAGTTTCATCTGCAAACATTTAAACAGCATGCAGTTTGAAACAAAGGTAGTCTCATACTTATAGGCTTCTTTACATGTGTCATCTTACCCCAAAAAAGGCACTGGTCCAGTCACAGAGATCTCTCGAAAGATGCTAACACTCAGAAATGTGGCATGAGAGGAGTGAGCCTTTCATTTTGGCTTAGGGTTGGCATTAGGAGCTCTGCCTCTCTAATGAAAGTTGAAGAGAAAAGCTAGTTTATAACATGTTGCCAAATGTATTAAGCTGTATCCAACTCCATAAAAGTCTCTACAAAGGTGCACAGCAAGAAGGTAGCAGATAGTTAGGTGTGCGCTTTAAACTGAAAGCGCACTCTGTCAAGTTTGAATGTCTCACTGCTGATGTGTCTCAGGTATGTCTCTACTCGTACATTTATTCTGAGACATGTGCTGCAGCTGATGACCCTAACTTAAAAACTATACAGTCTATCATTCTCTTGAACAAATATTGTCAGAGCTACTTCAGCATCCAGTCCTACAAGAATATATCTGTTTGCTCTGCCAGTTTCATTGAGAGACATAGCTTGCAATGCCACCCCTAAGCATAGTCAAAGTGTAACTTCTGTCATGTCACCCTTATATGTGTTAGCACCTTTCTAGAGACCTAAATGAGGGTGCCTGTGCCTTCCTAGGGACAAGATAACATATATAAACAAGCCTAGAGGTACTACATTACCTCTGTTTCACACCACATGCTCTATAAATGTCTGTTAAAGAATATGTATCGATTACTTTCTACCAATTATACAGGGCAGCTAGGGATGAAGCTGTCTCTTCAAATACTTCCATCAAACCTACCTAGAACCAGAATTGTGCTTGTGGGACTGAAAGGTGAAGTATCTCTCACAATATTTCTCTAGGAGTACAATAGAACATATAATTTTTAAGTTAGAGTCATTAGCTACACCACATATGTAAGAGTACAAACATACCTCAGACATTACTGTAGTCTGACATTCAAACTTGACAGACACTTTCAGTTTCAAACAGACGCATCACTATCTACGGCCTGCTTGCAGTATACCTTGGCGAAACTTATATGCACTAGGATAGAAGTTAGTACACTTGGTAATATGTTTTAAATCTCACATGTGTCGACCAGATTCATTACAGACATGGAGCTCACAGTGCCAGGTCTCACCCAAACTGAAAGGCTGTCTCACGCCACTCTCATTAATATTAGCATCTTACAACAGACATCAATGAGTGTGTCAGTGCCTTTTAGAGATACGATAATACATGTAAAGTTCACTATGAGTAGTAGTGTACCTCTAACGCTATATTATCTGTAAATGTGTGTAAAAGAAGCTGCATTGATCACTTTCTATTTATTATTCACTACAAGTGGGTATTAAGCTGTGTCTTCAAGTACCTTCACAGGGCCTGCCTAGCTAAGTGAGTTTTGCTTCTTGGACTGAATGCTGAAGCAGCTCTGACAATATTTATCTAGGGGTATAATAGATTGTAAAGTTTTTAAGTTAGGCTCATCAACTACACCACACACACAAACTACACATAACCCGAGACATGTTAGCACACACACATTCAAACTTACAAGAATATACTTTTAGTTTAAAGCACACACATCACTATCTAAGGCCTTCTTGCAGTGTACCTTTACAGAGACTTATATGGACTCGGATAGAGGTTAATACATCTGGCAACATGTGTTAAACCTCACGTGTCAGGCTAAATGTAGAAGTGTAGACATACCTAACACATGGTAGGAGTCAGACAATCAAATTTGAGGCAAATTTGAGATTAAAGAACACACCTCACTACCTAGAGCGTACTTGCAGTGTACCTTTACATGGACAAGGATACCGGTTAATACATGTGGCAAAATCGTGTAAACCTAACTTTTCTCTACCAGTTTCACTAGAGAGGTAGAGCTCACAATGCCAGGCCTAACCCAAAATAAAAGGCTGAGTCCTGTCGTACCACTCTTGTGAGTGTCAGCATCTTTCTAGAGACCAGAATCAGTGTGTCAGTGCCTTTTTGGGGATACGATGACACATGTAAAGAAGCCTATAGGTACTTGACTGCCTCAGTTTCACACCACATGCTCTCTAAATGTATGTAGAAGAAGCTGCATGGGTGACTTTTTGATCATTATACAGGAAAGCCAGCTATGAATCCCTCTGTCCAAGTGCTTTCTTGATGCCTGCCTAGCTAATAAATCTGTGCTTCTGGAACTGAATGCTCAAGTAGTTCTGACAAAAATTGTGCAAGGGTATCATAGACTGTATAGTTTTTAAGTTAGGGTCATCAGCTGCACCACATGTGTTATACTACACATACAAGTAGAGACATCCCTAAGACATGGTAGCAATTAGACAGTCAAAATTACTATAGGCATATAAAACAAAATACCTATAGCATTATTTACACAAATAAAACACATAATTAATACAATATATATTTTATGTGAAAAAATAGTTCTCAACTTTTTAAAGCAGTTCATCTTATTGCTCATGAATTCATTAAAATCAATTAAGAACTCCTACACCATACATCATGCTCCTTATACATTTGTAATTTACCTGTGACATTTTGCTGTAGTTTCTGTATTTATCAAAAATTGTTAGATATTTTTCTTTTTCACACAATTAACGTACTGTACCTCTGTCAATAAGAAAGAACCAGTAATGTCCACAGAAATTAATGTTAGTAACAAATCAAAATAGTCCTTTCATTGTTCAAAATGTAAAACCTCTTCCTATTAGGTAATTACATTAATCCTTTACTGGTCTGTTCTAAAAAAGCCCAATACGGTTGTGTGACTTGATGGAGTCGCGACTCTGCCACTGTGCCCAGTGCGACCCCAGTGTGATGTGACAATGCAGTTGCGAATCCTTACGGGAGTTCAAAAAAGCATTTCCAATAATATTACTATAACGTCTTAACAACCTATTACTCTCAAACATACTAATGAATTGGAAAAAGTCCCCTTTCTAACATATAGCATATATATAATATTTAATGTTATATTTTAAAACGACACTGTTCTTCAAACCCTTCCCCCACACTACTTCACCTTAGTTTCCCTAACAACAGTTTCTGCAACATTCAACAGTACCAGTAAGTCAAAAGTTTACCGTATTTTTAAGTGCAGCACACTAGCTTCCTAATCTTTAGTAGCAGGTGTGCTTGACTACAGCAAAACATTGGTGTACCCTGCCTCTCATGCCTTTCAATATTTTCTCCACAACCAATCAGAAAAATACTTATTTTACAATGCAAGAAGCAACCTATTTTTAGGTAGGTAATGTCTATGAACAACAAATGACGTATCTCCTTTTCTAAAATGACATTCTGTACATTTTAGATGCTTTCATTATACAAACTGTCATATTCAGCTACAGACATCATTTGATCCCTACCACACCTCCCTTCAAAATGCTTACAGTATTTATTGTAGGTCGCAGCTTTGTTTTCTGGGCCAAAAAGTATGCTGGAGACAGAGGTAATGAGGAATTCTTGGGTTTGCATAATTTGGATATTAAATGGTTTGCACAGAGAGGATTAAAGTGGTACCAACTGCTGCCTATGGTTAAAAGCATTTTGAATTTACAACCCCCTGACATAATGTTTGTGCACTGTGGTGGCACTGACCTGGGCATACTGACTTGGGTAGGATTGGAAATCCTAATGAAGGATACCTTTGCACAACTGATGTCGTTTTTCTCTTACACTGTCTACGTGCACTCCAATATATGGCAAAGACAGAAGCAGAAGTGGTCAAATCAGTTCTGTCCACAGATTGACGAAACCAGGAAGCATGTTAATAAAGTTGTTTCTGCTTACCTCAGAGACGATAACATGGGCTCAATCCATAACAACAGTCTGCATTTTAACATGGATAACATCTATAGACCTGATGGAGTTCACTTCACAGATGAAGGAAACACGTTGTTTCTCAGAAACCTGAAACTGCATACGCACTTACATGTAGCTGTAACAAACTCATAATAAACACAAAGGCTCTACTCAAGCCACGCTAAAACCCAACACTGGAAAATATATATTTTTTTACTCTATATTTCTGAGAACCCATCGCAGATCTACAAACTAAAAGCAAAAACTCAATCCACAACAACACATTTTACTTTTTATATTATATTTTTAACTATATACATATGCAAATGTATTTCTACCTACTTTTATAACTGTATACATATATGAGTAGCTTTATGATAGCCTTCACAAGTGCCAGAGTGGGAATGTGAGTGGGAGCATCAGTTTATACGTAGCTCTGTGACTGAGCAAACCATTATATTAATGGGCTTCTGAGTGGGTGAATCAGTGTCTCTTGATACGTCACTGTCTGGCTACATCTCTTTGCAGGTGCAATACTATATGTATGGATCAGTAATGAACCATTGCAGTGTCTGAATATCGTGTAAGCATGTGCATCAGAGTCTGAGTTACTTTGTGTTTGAATGCATCACTGTTTCACTAGGTCTCTAAGTGGTTGTATCAGTGTCTCATTTGTGTAGTGACTGAATATATTACTGTCTCAGTGATTTGGTCAGTAGGAGCATCAGTGTCTGAATATGTCTGTTACTAGCTGCATAACTTTGTAACTAAATCCATGAGTGGATGTGTCAGTGTCTGACTGAGTCAATAACTGGGTATGTTACTGTATGAGACGAGCTGTGAGAGGATGCAGCAGTATATGAATGACTCTGTAAATGATTGTATAAGTTTGTGAATTACTCTGTGAGTACATGCCTCAAAGTACAAGTAGGACATTGAGAAGGTGCATCAATATCTGGCTGGATTTTCCAAAGGGTGTATAAGCCTCTGATTGGATCTGTAAATGGGTGGAACAGTCTCTGAGTCAGCTTCACAATAGATGTG
The DNA here is from genome assembly GCF_964261635.1 of Lissotriton helveticus. Classification (NCBI taxonomy): domain Eukaryota; kingdom Metazoa; phylum Chordata; class Amphibia; order Caudata; family Salamandridae; genus Lissotriton; species Lissotriton helveticus. The sequence continues at coordinate 1,138,933,299 of NC_136069.1, forward strand.
TCAGTATCTGAGTAGGTCTGTGAATGGATATCTGAATTTTTCAGTGGATCTGTCAATAGTTCCATCACTGTATGAGTGGGATGTCAGTATCTTATGGGCTGTGTGAGTGAGTGTGTGAATGTGTGCATTAGTGTCTTAGTGGGTTTTGCACTAACTTCATCAATAACCCAGTGGATCTCTCAAAGGGTGCACCAGTGTCTGGGTAAGTCTATGAGTGGGGGCATCAGTGTCTCAGTGGGTCTCTGTCTGTGTTCATCAATATCTGAGTGGGTTGGTTAGTGGGTGCATCAGAGTTGAAGTGGGTGGGTCAATATGTAGGCAGTTGTGTGAATGGGTAGGTTTGTATCAGACTGTGTCTCGGACTAGCTACATCAATAACTCAGTAGGTCTGTGAAAGGAAGTGTCAGTGTCTGTATAAATCTCTGAGTGAGTGCATCCATGTGTGAGTCAGCTTGTCAGTGAGTGTTTTAGTGTGTGAGTGGATTGATGAGTGGGTGCATCAGTGTCTGTGTAGCTTAGTGAGTGGACATGTCAGTAACTCAGTAGGTCTTTAAGTGGGTGCATCACTGTCCTCCTAGATTGATAAGCTTGTGCATCAATGTCTTATTGGCTCTGTGAATGGGTACATACATCTATGAATTTGTGTGCGAGTACACATGTCACTGTTTGTATGAGTCTATGAGTCAATACATTATTGAGTAAATAAATATTTGAATACTTTTATTTATGTATTTTGGGTAGATCTGCGACTCCACTGTGAAGATACACGGGGGATGAGCTGAGTGCCGTGATGGAGTTGTGACTCCCACCAAGTGGATACATTAAAAATATTCTTATTATTAACCATGGCCCTGCCCTTTTCTGGGCTGATGCTAGACCTCGTACCCCGGGGCCTGTGATTTTTTTTATATAAAAACAAGAAACAAACCAAAGTAGTGCTGTGTGACCCCCCCCCCCCCCAAACTGATGTTCGCCCCAGGGACCCAATCCCCCAGGGCCCAGCCTGAAGCGGGAGCCGGCATTCATTTTTACGCACAGGGAGCAGCTGACATGCAGCTCCCTGTGTGTAAAAAGCAAAGTGCTCAACTTTAAGCAAGTGAGAGCAAAATGATCTCGCCTGTTCAAGGCATACCACTTGTTTGCTACAGCATGGCAGGAGCAGTGCTCTGCCATACTATGGCAAACTGTAATGTCCCAGGACATTCTGGAGCCATCCCTGGTGGTGGTGGTTCCCAGGGCCATCTAGTGCTCCAAGAGGGGAGCTACGCGGCCCCCTCCCATATTCAAACTTGCCCCGGGGAGGTGGTGATCCCGGGGGCTAGCAACAGACCGCCTTCATTCATGCATTTATGCCCCGGGGAGGTGGCAGTCCCCGGGGCTGCATGGGAGGAGCTAGAGCCCCCCACTAGGCTTTTTTTTTAACATATATGTGCCCCCAACCATTACTATTATATATTTATTCCAGAAGGGGGGCTTGTGTGCCCCCTCCTATATTGTCAAATGCCCCCGAGACCTGGCACAACCCAAGGATCTAATTAAACAAAGCGCAGGAGACCACGTTTTCTTTTGAGGGGGAATCGCAAATCCAACCTGACACCCGCCAAAAGTTTTCTCTGGGACCCCCCCTCCCAAGAGGCCTATGGGGCCAGGCTTTTTCTACCCTGCCTCCTTATCTTTTTTAAAAAAACTTTTTTCATGTGACTCGGTTCAACCGAGTCAAAAGATGGCTGCCTACACTTCCTAGTTTGAAGTGTTGGCAATCACTCGTACAAAACCAGAGATATTCAGCAGTAACGTACGTCCCTGTAATGCACCGCTTATGACCGCACATATTAAATCACTCACAAGATGGTCAGTGACATCACTTATGACCTCTCTAATGACACTATCCAGTGAGTGTAAGTATTTTGTAAGAGTTTATGATGGCTAAACAAATATACAAAGCTATTACAAACCTCGGTTGTATACTAGGTGTATTGCTAATGAGTGATACTGCCTTTAAAATATATCATGTGAGTGGCTGTGTGACTGTATATATCATTGTGTGTATCAGTGTGTGAGTGGCTGTATGGGTGTATAAGTGGTTGTGTAAGCTGTTGTGTGAATAAGTGAGAGGCTGCATAAGTGGCTGTATTGGTGAGTGAGTTGGTATGTCAGTCAATGTATGGGTTGGTGAGTGATGTGTAAGTGGCTCTATCAGTGAGTAAGTGGGTATTTAGCGACTGTATGGGTGAGTGAGTGGGTATCTGCATGGCTGTATGAGTAAGTGACTGGGTGTGTAAGTGACTGCATGGGTGAGTGAATGACTGTTTGAATAGGTGTGAATGGCTATATGGTGAGAATAGGAATGTGTGAGTGCTTGTATGGGTATGTAAATGGGTATTTAAGTGATTGTGTGAGGGAGTGTATGAGGGCCTCTATGGGTGAGTGAGTGGCTGTGTTGAGAGGCTGATTGGGTTAGTAAGGGTGTGTGCGACTTTGTAGGTAAATAAGTGGATGTGTAAGTAGCTGTATGAGTGAGTGTATAGATATATGCTGGCTGTATTGTTGAGTAACTGGCTGTATGCGTGGCTGTATGGGCGAGTGCATGGTTATGTAAGTGGGTGTACAAGTGAGAGAGTGTGTGTGTTAGTAGCTCTATGGAGGACTGAGTGGGTGTGTGAGTACTGGTGTAGGTCTGTGAATGGGTATGTCAGTGGTTGTTCAGGTAAGTGAGAGGGTGTACAAGAGGTTTTATGGGGTGTGAGTTGCTGTGTTAGTAGTTCTGTGGATAATGTCATCTGTGATGGCATCAGTGATGTCATTTGGGATGTCATCAGTGATGTCACTGATCATGTCATGAGTGATGTAATATGTAAGCTTATAAGCAGTGCATTGTGGGGGTGTCAGTTATAGTTAGCTCAGCTAACTATAATGGCTGAATTACTTTGGTTATGTACGAGTAAAATCTGACCCTAACTATAAAGTCCCTGTAAACTTAGGTTTTTTCAGTGAATTTCTAAGGTTTTTCTAAATCTATTTGCTAAGTAGAACATCCCTGTAATCTTTGTTTTTTCAGTAAAGTTCTATGTTTTTAACTAGTAATCATTTTTACAGAGTGGTGGAGTAAGGGGGCTGGACCTCTGACCAGCTCTCAGGAATCCTGCTGTGTAGGATTTACAGGAGGTAGCAGTAGGGCTTATTGGGCCCTAAGGTCTCTCAGGAGTAAAGTGGACTGCATCCCCTAACCAGTAGTGCACCACGAGTGGAGCCACATTTACTGAGTGGTGGATAAAGGGGACATGTCCTCCAAAGAACTCTTAGCAATCCCGCTGTGTGGGACTTACTGGAGGTTATAGGAGGTGTAGTTGGCCCCTGAGGCCTGGCCTTTCCCTTTTGTTAAATTATTTTTTTAAAGGAAGGGGAGGGCAATTTGGACCCCGGGGACCCCATCCCCTGGAGCCTTCCCTTTTTTTGTTTATTTATTTAATGGGAGGGGGGCCGTGCTGTTCCCATCCTAAGGCCAATTTCGGCCCTGGGAACCATATCCTTGGGGCCAGACCTTCATCCTTTAAAAAATAAAATGGGGATGGGGCCTGCTCGACCCTGGGGAATGACCACAATGTTGGGAAATGTAGGGGGAGCCTCAAGGCCCCTGAGGTCCCTACCGGTACCCCACCTAGAGCGGGACCTGGCAATGCTTTTAGATAGAAGGAGCTGCAAACATGCAGCTCACTCTCTCCAAAAGACATTCTGCTCTGCTTTATGGAAGCAAGAGCATTTTTACTGCACTCGATTCTATGAACCGGAGCAGAGTTTGCTATGGCTTGGTGGGAGCAGTGCTCCCGCCAACCATAGCAAACTGCAATGTCCTGCAGGTGGGCACCGGGACACTTCTGGAGCTGGCCCTGGAGGATGGTGGTCCCCAGGGCAATTTACTGCTCAATGATGGGGGCTGGGCTGGCCCCTCCAACACAAATTAAGCCTCGGGAGGTGGGGGTCTCCAGGGCTGTGTGGGGGGTGGAGCCCCCACATAATATTTTTAAATATAGCCCCGGGGAGGTAGCGGTCCCAGGGCTGCGGGAGGGTTGCATGCCCCTCATTTCAGTGAATTAGCCCCAGGGAGGTGGTGGCCCCGGGGCTGCGGGGGCCCATGCTGGACTCCCCATCACTATTTTTAATTGCCCCCGGGACCTGGTCCATCCGGGTGCCTAATTTAAACAAAGCGTGGGAACTTGTGCTTCGTTTTTTTTCCTGTTTCGGCTGGAGCTGTGGATCCACTGTGACTCTTGCCGATTTTTTTTAAAATATTTTTTTCTGCCCTGGGATGTCCCTCTAGGACCTTCCGAACAGGCCTGGGGGGCCAAGATTTTCCTACCCTGCTCCCTTTTCTTTTTTTAAACTCTTTTTTCTTGTAAATCAGTTAATAGCTGTGCACAAAGCTGGTATTGGTTTGGTGCAGAGTGCTTAGTACTGTTTTCAGAGGTTTGCAGGCTTGGTGTGCTGCAATGCCCATGTTTCCCTGCTCCTTCATCTGACACCGGACTGGTAAATGTAAATAGAAGTCTTGGTTAAACTTCAGAAACTGCAGACTTGCTAACTGGAACAGCCTGTTTGTTGCAGGATCGGACTTAGTGCTGTAGCAGGGCCTTTCTGCTCTTCTTGTTCCTATCTCTGATGCCCACACCCATGCTGTTTGGTTGAATATATTCATACCACAAAACCCCTCTACTACCTCAGTCTGAGTGAGTCCCACCTGAGGGCGAAAGTCTCCCGGGCCACACCACTGCCCTTCGACTCAGCACGTGCACAGGCTTTGCTGGCCAGAGACCAGACCCTTCAAGAAGGCTGTAGCTCTGCTTCTTAGAATCATGACACAGGTCCATTATCCAGGTGAGAGCCTTAAGGGTATGTTTCCTGCAGCTCTCCCTGCAGTGAACATGGGAAAGAAACCAATAGGTTGTAGTGGAAGACCTCTTGTACCTCTGTGCAGGTTTTTGACCTCTAGTCTTCCATCATCAGAGAGGAAGTGGGGTTCGGAGATGCCCAGCTGTGACACACTGCATGCACTTTCCCCCCACTTTAGGCATAGATTAAAACTGACCCTATGGTGAACTGTAGCCTTAATGAGGGGTCATAAAATGATGTATATAGATCTCTGTGGAATCTGAATGTACCATGTTATAATCCCAATAACATAGCCTAGCAAGCTAATGCTCCTGTTGAAGTAATGTGTATCACCTGTATTTTACAGTTAGCAATCTCCGCAAAATAGCTTAATGGATTAATACCATGCTGAAGAGACCTCCCCTAAACATTTAGTTTACATGCATATTACATACATTTATTGCTTCCTTTTCTGCTCTCCCACCTCCAGGGTCAGTTGTTTCCATCTCCTGTCCCCTCTATCTTCTTCTTTGTTAGTTGTGTGCCTTTCTGGTCCCCGCCTTCTTAACCTACCTTGCATTTTCTCTCTCTTCTTAGCCTCTTCTTTCCCTTCTTTGCTTTCTTTCACCTGCACTTGTTCCTGCTTAAGTTTCCATGTCCCTTCCTTCATATATTGTATTTGTATTCCCCACCTTACTCCATTTTTTGTCACTGTCTTCTTTGTTATCACCTCTCTATCTTCCCTGTCTCCTTTGTATCCTCTTTTACTCTCATTTCACGGGTCTGGGTTTTGACTGCACATTTGGGAAAACCTGTTGCTAACAATATACATAAAGAGGGCTTTGACTTTGCCCGTTGTCACCATTGGCTTTTTTTTTTATCAGCCTCTTTCATCTATTCCCTGAGACTTTGTCAATTATGTCTTGTACCAATCAAATGCAATATATTAATCTTTCATCTAGTGCTTTTTGGATGTATCCTTCCTCCTCCACACTAGTGCTTGCATTGACTTGCATAGACTAGTTTTCTCTTGTGCTCTGTGTGCTTCTGCTACTCCCTCCTGCATGACTCACTCCTGTACTCTATGACTGCTGACGATAGATCCACATCTGTTGGCTTTGCCATTGCTTTCCTTTCTTGGTTCCCATTTCTCATTCTTGTCACCTCCCCAAAGCATGTCTCTACTCTGTTTGTTCCACTTCCTTCCATGCCTCACCTCTTCCTTTACCCTTCCTTGTCTCCACTCTACCTTCTAAGCTCCACTGTCTTCCTAATTTCCTCTCTACAATTGTTATGCTCTCTTCCTTCCTTGCTTCCTTCCCTCACTGTTCTCCCATACACAGTACTTCCATTTGTTCCATATCTCTCCTTTCCTCATTTGTTCATATCCTTGTATGCACTCTCCCATATAGGACTTCAGGCTCAGTTTCTCGTCTCCGCTCTCCATTCCTCTTCTCCTTTTTGCCATCCTTGAATGCTCTTCCCCTTCCTTTTCTCCCTTGTTCCTTTACCTGGTGACTGAATTAAAGAAGTGGAAATGTGGATGTGTTAGAGGTGAATATGTGGATGTGTGCTTGGTTGGGGTTGTTGGGCTTCTTCAGAAAAGGCATTTTGGTTGGATACTTGTGCTTGTTTCTAATAAACTTACCTGAAATATACACTGTAAAATGCACTATTTGACCATTTAAAAAAAATATTCTTGCAGGGGGAATTTTTCCACCTGTAGGATTGTTGTAATTTTGCAGCGATTGGGTTAGCATTAGCAGAAGCCATCCTGTATTTAGAAGTTATCTTGTCCGTTTTGTGGAATCCATTTTGTATTTCTGGCAGCCATCTTGTTTGCCATGCGCTACCACGTGTGTGCCATGTGCTCTGTCCTACCTTGCTGTTGTCTGCTCTTGAAATCTGCCTAGAGACAGGTTATATTTAGCCTCTTCTGCTCCGCACATGCTCAGTTGAGCTTGCAGCTGTCCTTGCAGCTGTCCCTAGTCTGTAAATGTCAGGATGTGTTCACCAGAATTAGCAACTGTTAGCTCCTCCCACTTGTTGACTGTGCATTTTCTGTATGACCTTATATGTACCTGAAACCTTCTCCTTTACTTGTACCGCCTTCTTTTGAGCCCCTGTGTGGGTATAAAAGGACCAAGCTCCTTCCATTCAGTGTGATACTTCATACATTGCTGAAGGGTGTTGTGTGAATGTAGTGTAAAAAAACTAGGTCGGGGACAATCGATAGTTGCCCGGCGATATCGCCTCTTTAACCCACGAATTATTAATCAATGAAGAGGCAGGCGCTGGAGACGGGAAGGCAGGAAACAAGGTTTATTCTCTCCGGAGGAGAACACATCAGTTAGACAGCAGGTATCGTCATGAGGTGCTCTAACTGCATCTCCGAGGCCTGGCCTCTTATATACAGGTTTACTGCTTTATTACATATAACACATTCTTGGCAATGCTTTGATGTACGGAAAGACATTCTCGGAATCCCCGCTCCAAGCCCGTTCCCACACACATTTACAGTTGAAGTCCCCACCCTGGTCACAACAGGTGATGAATATCGCGCAGCTGGACATTCCGCCGATTCACGGAATGTGGGGGTTTGATCGGATCTCATAGGGCGGGGGCTTTGATCAATTCGGGGGTCCTTTGATGAGGGAAGCTTTCTACTGTACGGGGAGGGGCAATAAACAGTATCGGCAGAGCTAGGTGTCGGCCTGGGAACGAGGAAGACAAACGGGCACAGGAAAAGGGTTTTTGCATCAAAGGGCCTGGGACCGTGAAAGGAATGAAGGGAGGTGTCGCGCCAGGAACAGGATGGGGCTCTGAGGCAGAGCTGCGCTGGAGAGGGGTTTATGACCCAAGGCATGTGAGAGCGGGGGGTTGTCAGCGCGCGGGCTTTGCGAGGGTGAAGGGTTATGCTGGGGGGGCTTAGTGGTGTGCAGAGGGTGGTTCTGATCGAGGCACCTAAAATGGCGGGTGCGCACGACAAAAGTGTGGCATCCGAGTAAAAGGCAAGATGGCGCAGATAATGTTTACCAAAATCGTACTAATTTTCCACAGTCCTCCCTTTAACATATCCAAGACATCTTGCTGGTCTATTTCCTATTCATGTCTATTGTGGTGGTCATAAGAAAAAGGTAGGAACCTAGGTGAAGGAGCTATAAACATTACATTTAAACTCTTTCGTCTTAGGAGGCGGGTCTATCGAAAAACTTGTTCGCGGGAAAGTCATAGTAATGCAATACAAAAACGATTCTGTAGTGAGAGCAGTGAGTACATTTCATAATGTGAACTGGTAGGTTATTACATATACAGGTTCTGTTCAGATTTGGTTGGAGCATAATCAATACAATGGCGGCTGGGAGAGAAATGAGACGTAGTAGAAACGATGATTGAGGGTGTCAATGTTCGAAGTTAATGAGTTCTCGGCATTCTTTGTCGTCTTTTGTTGGCGCTGTGGAGCACCGGCGGTGGAGCTACGGGTCCAGCTCTATTCTAGGTCCCGCGTTGCAAGGCACGACCTTTCTCTTGCGTTTCTGGTCAAAAAGGTCCTTTTCGCCCTGTGTCCTTTGAGTTGATTGTCACAAAGTTCAGATGGAAGAAATGTGCGTGTGAGCAGTCCTTTAGGGTAGGTCGGAAAAAAAGGGGGATGGAGCAGGGCCAGATCGGGAACAGACTAGGGGGACGGAAAATTTCAGATAGGCAGACTCATGACCGGGTTCAGAGAGCGGGGACTTTTCGGCATACGTTGAACATTGAGCAGGGGCATCAGGTCAGCCCTTTCCTCTCATTTTGTCGAAAACAGTGCCTCGTCCTGCAGCTCCTTACTGTCGCGGTCTCGCCTTGGCCAATGTCGCAGATGTTCCATAGTCTGTAGTCAGGCCACGTGCTCCCACATCCGGTCCTTCTTTCCTCCGACAGTCGTACCCTTAAATGAATTCGAAAAGACAGTCTTTAGAGAATTGGCAGAGGAAGGTAATCACATAAGTCTATTTCTCTCCCAGCTCCAGGCAAAAAATGGAAACGTCCGTTATATTAGGGTTCATAACTAACATATAAATGATTGATGATGGGCCTGCTGGATTTACTATGACTTTCCTTCACAACTATTTCTTTGGTGTTTGTTGGTCGTGGTGCGGGATCTGGTACCTTTTTATTGTATTACAGTTACGACAGTTCTTTTGATGGAGACCCACCTTCGTAATACGAGCCTTACAAAACTATACCGTTCTCTTGGGTTTTATATTTACAAAGGGTGCTGTGAGCTATCAACATGGTACTAATAGGTATCTCGCTGAGGGACGAACATACCCTAAACATTTTTCATTCTTATCAATGCATCCTGCCTTTCAACTAAACATTTTCGCTCTCAACAGGGTTCATTGCAATGATTTCTTCACTTCGGTCTAATCTTTAACTTTGTAAACATCATTCTGGTTCCTACATAGCCTCTTACGGCCTGACCACTTAATTAGAAAAGACAGGGGTCTTATGAGCTAGGGACATAGAAAACTGTGGTAAGGGCGTAAATCGACCCATCTCTTACAACCGGGGGTGAGGGACAGTTTTATAACTCTCGTCTAGAGCAGCTGATACGGGACAGGGGCGTTCCGGGAACATGAGGATGTTTCGATCACCTTTTCTGTTTGGGTATTGCGACAATTCGGGACGGGGAAGGTCGCGTTATCTGAGGCATCTTTTTATAACACAGGAGCCGCTGACATGTAGTTCCCTTATTTTGGGTCAGATTAGGGAACCTCAGTCGTCTTACCTGTCCTTTCCCTTATGGTCAAATCTCGGTTTCATCAATTTTTTTGCGGAAAGGAGAGGTAGTGACACAGCGTCAGGGTGATTTTATTAAAGACAAGTTTCGTGCAAATACTGGCGGTATTTGGAGCCAATTAGTTGGTATGCTAGGGGTGGCGGTTTGCCAATTTCGGTGTTAGTCGTTCGGAAGAGTGAGAGTGTGGAGGGAGAGAGAGAGAGAGAGAGAGAGAGAGAGAGAGAGAGAGAGAGAGAGAGAGAGAGAGAGAGAGAGAGAGAGAGATAGAGAGATAGAGAGAGAGAGAGAGATGTGCAACAATAGGCTAGATAGTACACATGCAACATAGGGAGCGGCCGTGTATTAAGATAGGCATTACTCGACACGAGACATCGCGGGTCTGTGTTAGTATTTTGAAAGCATGCAGTTCAAGACGGGCAAACATTAGGCAGGGTAGAGGGGACATGCTTTGAGAAAAAGGGAAAAGGGCACCACTGTGTCGCACTTCTTGCATTCTCGGTCCTTTGACCAGCTGAGTCAACGCTTCAGTTACACACAAACATTCTCTCATAGTTTCAGACATACGCGACATGTGTTCATTCGCGCAGCATGGATTAAGGGTGATCATTTTCCATCAGATCATACGATTTATTGGCTCGTTTGCTACATGAGTAGTTTGTGGGTGTGCTTAGGCGCCACCTTGCAGCGTTAGTTCACTTCGCGTATCAGACGTGGCAAGGCTTCAGATCTTCGCCATACCTCGGTTGTGATCTCTGATGTACCCTGTAGAGGGAGGGAAAAGAGGGGAAGGGAGGGGGACAACATTCGCGCATATCAAATACATGGATTCAAGAGTCCTTTACTTACCTCATACTCGTCTTTCCTCCTCGGGGTAGAGTCCCTGGGGTATGGTTTCTGGAGTCGGGGGGGGCAGTGTGCCCTTATAGGTCGGGTGTAGGGAAACGTTAAAAAAGGAAACCAAAGGTACCTAGTACGAGGTATCTAGTTGGTAGATGTATCTAGCTATCGGGGCCCTTAAATCTCTTTCAACGCTGTGATGTTCTAAGGTTTGTTAGTTCCTCGGTCAACTCTGTCCCTAGTACCTTTGAGTGTCGTATTTTTATAACATTCTATCAGTTACATCGTTTCATTTTACCCATCTTTTACATTCCGTCATTTATACCGTTTCGTTTTACCCATCCTCAGAAGTCGGGGTCTTTCTCCATGCGCGAGTTCATGAGTCAGTCGCGTATCTGAAGGCAGAGTATCGTGTCTTAGATCCGATCCTTCATCCGGGGCTGGGCAACCATCTTCTAATAACCTTAAAGAGAGAACAAAGTAGGGTGCACAAAAAAAAACTCTCCCGCTGATCCCATATATATATATTTTTTTTAAAAAAAGCATGCAATACCTGTTCACAGTTTGGAAAACCTTTATTTTGCAAAATAGGTTATGAGGGTGCAGTCGTACTTGGCCGGACACGGCAATGGCTAAAGTGCGTACAGTAGGGGGGGTTGTTTTGCAGCAATAAAAAAACATTCGTAGGTTTATTCATTCATTCGTAGGAAACTAAAACGTCTATCAATTGGTTGGGGGATCGGGGGCATTCATTTCATAATTTAGAAGCATAGTCAGACTAGTTGCAATCAGATTTCCTATATGCATACCGTGTGCGTGCGTCAAAAGCGAGGTTATACATCAGCTATAAAAATATAATACATCGTACATTTGCAATCAACATTTTTATCGGGATCCCTTTACATGTTCGTCGAGTGAGCTCTCCTTCTTTCTTGTCAAGTGTACAAAGGATCATATATATGTCTCAGAACATCAAGTTTTGTATTAGTACAAAGGAACACCACGAGGTGTTCGTAAGTTCCTATTGATACCGGCGCCATTTTGGGCGGGGCCGGGTTAGTCCGGAAGTAGCATCAGAGAAAAATGTTTCCTACAACCGGCAGTTGGACCAGAGTCCTTTTCGGCAGTTCAAGAATTCAGGCTAATAGAAGGAGAGGCTATGTCATGCTTATTTCGTTAGCGATCAAGGCCGTTGTCCCTTACCAGTAGCCTGCAGGGGCGAGGGCTCCTGGGACTTTTGTAGAATCTCCAAGGCTGTGGAGATGCTGTCGGAGGTGGGGGCTCGTGGCCCGGTGGGCAAGCGTCCGAGTTACATTGCCGGTCAAAGTCACTCCAGCGGCCTAGACCCGCCTTCCAGGGGCTCAGACGCCATTTTGAGGCCCTGCAGGGGCCGCCCTTCGTCGAGCCTGCAAGAGTGGAAGAGACCCTTTGGAGTGAAAGAAAAGGAACTCTGTGTCGTAGGAGCAGGACATTCAGCTAGGGTGCAGCTGTGGCGCCCCCACCCGGGGGGGGGGCGGGGGAGACTCGTTCGCGCCATCTCCCTCTCCCGGTGCACCCCACGCTGCTCTTTTTCATGGGCCTGCACGATGGCCTTTCCACATCTCGTGCTCCACAAGTCCCATGTTCAGTGCTACGGGAGTACGGCCACCTGCGGCGCACATTCGGTGCTGCACAAGTATCGGTGCAGCCATTGCATATTCGGTGCTGCGCAAATATGGGCACCGTTGCATGTTCGGTGCTGCGCAAGTATTGGCGCCGCCCGGCTGGAGGATTTCGGTGCCGGGCCGGGGGGCTGGGAAACCTCCTACCTGTGGAGGTGGGAGAGGCTCGTCCGCGTCGCCTCTCCCTCCCAGCCCAACTTGGACAAATTTCTGCAGAGGTATTTGTGATGGCCGGACTGGGGCTGGGAAGCCTCCTACCTGTGGAGGTGGGAGAGGCTCGTCCGCGCCGCCTCTCCCTCCCAGCCCGACCAGGACTAATTTTCGTGGAGGTATGTACAGGACATCCCGCCGCCCAGAGTTGTCGCAGCCATTGTTCATGATAGAAGTGGCGCCTGGCGTACTGCTGCGGCCATTACGGAGGGGAAAAGAAAGAAGTGTCCCGTCCTTCTCTGGGCCGGGCTTCCGGTGGATGTCGGCCGGACGCCCCTTGCTCTGGCCCCATGAACGGGTTCCTTGGCTCATCGGCTGCAGCCGGATCCAGTTGGCCCCAGTCCCTGGCCATTGGTGGCCGGGCCGGAGGGACATGTGGCGGGACTACCTGAAACTCTCAAGGCCACCGTGGCTGGACCGCTGGCCCCTGTCTCTCCTCTGGCTCCCCCATATGTTAAGATTTCCTGGCCAAGCGTTGGCAGCAGGACCCGCCTTATATGGGTTGCCGCTGGTTGGGCGTAGCCGTAACCCTGCCCTACTTTGGAAGGTTCCAGAATGGGGGGGTGTTCTGCTGACTTTTATTTTCTACAGTTTACCGTTCTTGTATTGTTATTGTTTCTTGCTTGTTATATTAAATAAAAGTTCGTGTTCATCAGTGGCTTACTGATTTCGTTTCCCATTCCTTTCTTTCCAGGTTGTTTCATGCTAAAGTTTCTATTAACAGAGGTTAAGTAACACGGAAACACAGGCAGAGGGATGACGTAGATTCATGCCTCACGTACACACAAACTCAGACAGGGAGACAGTAAAAGTATGACACACAAAGACCCAAAGACAAATATAAAACAGTTATTGGCCATAATTATCTCTTTCTGTCCGTTAATTTAGAGCTAGACTGGGTTCCCGTCTTATCATTGCCCGATCTATGAAAACTCGAGCATGTCACTGAAATCAGTCTGGCGAAATCTGTGCCATCGGGCATAATCAAACGTGGTGGTTCTATCTGGCCTGACCATGTCAGTCTGATTCTTCTTTATCTCGCGCTTTTTCCCTTTCTTCCGGACTGTTATTCCTGTCGATCCTCTGTTCCTACTCTCGCTCAGTAAAGTCGGGCATTGGGCTTTCCAGTGCCCGACATATTTACAAAAAGCACATTGGTCTTGCCCTAAGTCTGGCCGTCCAGTGCGTAGTGTCGGGGGATAACTTTCGGGTCGTGGTGTCCAGGGGTTGTCCTGTTGATATATTCCTCTACCTGCTCTGTCCTCGTCTCTTTTCTTTCGTTGTATTGCTTCTTTGCGCCACATACCGAGACTGTCGAGCATAATAGGTGTTGTCTTATTATTACAAAGGGCTATTTCTAACGTTTCTATTTTATCAAGATCAAAGGATCCTACCAGTGGCCACTGTTTGTCTTGACTTTCTTTGGTATACCTGTGCCACAATTTATTATAGGCTATGGTAACTAATCCATAGTTTATGAACATGTCTTTATTAGGGGTGCCTTCCAGCGGAGCTAGATGATCCACCTCTAATAAACGGTCCGGGCTGAACCAGCTATCAATCAGTGGGGAGAAGACAGACATGACGGCTCGCAACGAGGGACAAAAAGTCAGCACTGCCTATCTTATCACTGTGTGCAAAGACTAGACAGAATATTTCTATTCTACGTTGTTTGCAGGCAGTGAATACCTCATGAACCAATAACAAAACAATAAATAAATAAATGGCCGGTGGGGAGAGTAAGTAGATCCGCAAAAGGTCTGCGTCCTCTACCCTTTCACTATCTGCAAAGGGGAACCTGTTCTTTCCTGTTTGTAGACAGGGAATCTCCAGAAAACAATCTGCGAGCGGTAGCTCGGGGTCAAAAAAACCCAGTTAATCAGTGTGGGAGAGGGAATCTCCCGAAAACCGTTAATAAATAATCAATTCAGTGGGGGAGAAAAATAGGCACGACGGCTGCGTTACCTATCCTTCACTGTTTGCACAAGGGAAAGAGCCTACTGTTTCTCCGTGTGCAGACAGTGAATCTCCAAATAAGTCAACAAAGAGTAATACTAGTATTTTCTGAACAATCAAACAATTATTTTGCAGTTTGTCGTGTTTACACGACCTTACCCGGACCGTATGGACAGTTTCTTGTCTTCCGAATCCAGCGCCCGATCGTCCTCTTTTTCTCGTATTCCTCGCAGCACTCCTAATGGTTCCCAGTCAGGACCGTAGATCACTCGAGAGAGGTCTGTTCGGAACTAGTGAAGTTCGGATGATCGGCTGCCAGACGAGGGTCTATTGGGCAAGAGCTCTCCCGATCGTTGCAGTCGTTCACTCTGTCGTCAGGACCTCTCCCACTGGATCCACGAGTCGCTGATGGGCCCCACGTTTGGGACGCCAATTGTAAAAAAACTAGGTCGGGGACAATCGATAGTTGCCCGGCGATATCGCCTCTTTAACCCACGAATTATTAATCAATGAAGAGGCAGGCGCTGGAGACGGGAAGGCAGGAAACAAGGTTTATTCTCTCCGGAGGAGAACACATCAGTTAGACAGCAGGTATCGTCATGAGGTGCTCTAACTGCATCTCCGAGGCCTGGCCTCTTATATACAGGTTTACTGCTTTATTACATATAACACATTCTTGGCAATGCTTTGATGTACGGAAAGACATTCTCGGAATCCCCGCTCCAAGCCCGTTCCCACACACATTTACAGTTGAAGTCCCCACCCTGGTCACAACAGGTGATGAATATCGCGCAGCTGGACATTCCGCCGATTCACGGAATGTGGGGGTTTGATCGGATCTCATAGGGCGGGGGCTTTGATCAATTCGGGGGTCCTTTGATGAGGGAAGCTTTCTACTGTACGGGGAGGGGCAATAAACAGTATCGGCAGAGCTAGGTGTCGGCCTGGGAACGAGGAAGACAAACGGGCACAGGAAAAGGGTTTTTGCATCAAAGGGCCTGGGACCGTGAAAGGAATGAAGGGAGGTGTCGGGGGGTTGTCAGCGCGCGGGCTTTGCGAGGGTGAAGGGTTATGCTGGGGGGGCTTAGTGGTGTGCAGAGGGTGGTTCTGATCGAGGCACCTAAAATGGCGGGTGCGCACGACAAAAGTGTGGCATCCGAGTAAAAGGCAAGATGGCGCAGATCCACAGTAGTTCCACCTCATGAGGTTTAATACATTTTGTATTTTCTATTCCAGTTTATGTGCCAACTTCTTCCTATTGGTCTGAGGACTTGTGCAGAGAAGGGCGAACCCCTTGCACTGGTAGGCCTTGCTGAGGTTCACCACCACAGGATGACCCGATGCCTCCATGTAATGGGGACAACAGTTTTCCATTCCTGGACTGTGCTTTTACGTATCTTTGTTATCAGACATATTACTCTAATTGGCTGAATTATAATGAAACAAGACTACAACTCCACGAACGCATTGATTTGTAAAAACAAAGTAGTGTCCCAGTAATATGGAACCATCTAGTCTCCCTACCTGCACATCTTTTATTTCAAGCTTAATTGCTCGAGCATTCAACTAAGGTCTCAACTTTTTACCCCACTATTATCGAAATTCAGCAGCTGCCTCATGTCCTCTACATACACTGATTAGGCCTAAGTAGGGCATAACTGCTCTTTCCTTGCTTGTTATCCCATCTGCAGGGGACCGGGTAATTTAGGATGGATAGTTCCTATTGAAGCAGGACTAAGACTGATTTGTTTGAGGTGGGTCTCTATCTAGAGCAGTGATACTCAAAGTAAGGCCCGGGGCCGCGTGCGGCCGTCCTGACCCTTACATTCGGCACCCTGGGAAGCAGCAGCACTGGGCTGCTGTTTACTCAACTAAGCACTAACATGGAAACATTTTTTGAATATACAGCAAACAGTTATTTAAAGGTTAATTGCAGTTAGGGAAAGGAAATAAATAGGCTGTTAATTTTAGGAACACCTTTATTTTTAAAGGCAGCTTCTAGATATACATACTTTTCTTCCCCTACTCCCTCTTTACACCCCCCTCTGGCCTCAGTGTGGGCCCCACCAAAATGTTTGTGAGTATCCATGATCTAGAGTGTCACAATGGGCTAAAACGATGGATGGGAATGCAGCCCTGAGTGGATGCCAGTGGCTGAGATTAATTCAAGCATTACTTTAATGATCTTGATGTTTTTGCATTAGTTACCCTTTGTGATCACTACCAGTTACAATTGCATACGTGACACAATGCTTTTCTCAAATGACAATTTAAGAATTACGTATCAGATTAGATGGGCCTATTTTATCTCTGAAGCCTCACTTAGTAGAAGCTTTAGCTTACATTTAGCAGATTTGTAGGTTTGCAGTGAAATGATCTTACAGCTTTGTTCACTGTTTAAGATGGTATCATGAGCTCTGACAGTAAAAAAATGTTTATATTGGATTTCAAATAAGCTACACTTTCTAAGTGTTTTTTGAGTATGAAAAGAAACCCTTATGCAATGGTGAACAATGGTGATGGTGTTTGCTTTAAATTGCTGCTTTTTCTCTTGGAAATAAAGTCAGCAATCCCCAAAAGGATGTTGGGGCACATGCATCATTGGTTTTTGCATTCGCAAACGGTGCAAATCGGTAAAATCGTCCGTTTGCGAATGCAAAAACCATTTTTGGAATGCATCAAACTTTGTTGCACAATTTGCTTTTTTTTGCACTTCCAAAAAAAGCGAATGCATTTAAGGAATCGCATTTGTGCGATTCCTTAAATGCAATGCATCATTTTTTTCTAAAATTGCGAATTTGGAATTTGGAAGTGCAAATTAACACGAGGTTGAACCTCGTGTCAATTTGCGAAAATGTTTACAGAAACAAAAAAATGCATTTTTTAAAGTGTCATGTTACAGACACACATGTCCTTAGGACATGTGTGTGTGAAACATGCACTTTCAAATACATTTCAGGGGTGCAGGGGGGGGTCCTTTGGACCCCCCCCTGCACCCGTGGAATGCATCAGCAAATTGCGAATTCTTTACTGCCTTCCCATTGACTCCTATGGGCCTTTCGGCCCATAGGAATCAATGGGAATTGCGAAAATGCACTTTGGAATTCGCTATTTATTTGAGAATCGGTAAAAATTGCGATTTTTACCGATTCGCAAATAAATAGTGAAAAAAATGATGCATAGCATTTTGCAATTCTTAATTTGCGATTCGGTAATTTTCGCAAATTAAGAATCGCAAAAGCTATCAATGATGCATGTGCCCCTTAGTTTCCTAAACATTTGATTACCTGAAAAACATCTGGATGGAAGTAATGTAAAAATACTAATACTACTTCCTAACTTCTAGCCACTTCCAAATCATGTAGGCTTCATTTTTAGTTTGATTGATGCAGGACATCGGCAAAAATGTGATGGATGTCCGATCCGCCAAACTCACAATTCCCTTGTTCAATTTATATTCGGGGGAAACACCATATCTCCGATGGTTAAGCCTATGATGGCTTTACCGGCTGAAACCTTAGACAGACACCCTATCCCTTATTCAACCATCTGTTAATGTACCTCATGGAAAATGGCCCACTCTGAAGATCACCCCAAACATTTTGCTTTGCTCCTTTCCTTTTTTGACCTTCATTTTGTTGGTTTTAGGACTCTGAGCACTTTACCACTGCTAGCCATTGCGAAAGTACCTGTGTTCTCTTCTCTAAACATTGTATAATTGGTTTACACCTGTTTGACATAGCTTAATTGTAAGTTCCTCGTATATTAATATACCATATACCCAAAGCCTGTACCCTAAATGCTACTAGTAGGCCTGAGCACTTTTTGTGCCACCCACACAAGTAGCGTTTCAAACCTGTCTCAGGCCTTTAATTACAGGGCCTGTCTGTGCAGTTTTCTGCCACTTCGACCTGGCAATTAAAACCACTTGCTAAGCCTTAAACTCCTGTTTTATTACACATAGGTCACCACTAAGGTAAGTCCTAAGGGCAGGGTGCTTTGTAAGTAAAAGGTAGGACATATGGTTTTAAGTTTCACATGTCCCGGTAGTGACGAACACCCAAATTCATGTTTTTCTACTGTGAGGTCTAATCTTGTCATAGGCTAGCATTGGGTATTCCTTAATATCAGAGCCACAGGTCACTTACGTAGCCCTCAGTATTCCTCCCTGCGTAATACTGAACTTTCAGCGGAACCTCATCGGCTGACCCCCCCTTGTGCCAGCTAAGTACCGTAGGTGGGATTGGGGACTTCCAACAACATGTTATCTGTTGCTTGGCCACGAGGAGTGGCAAGTCAATAAGGCATGAATCTGCTGTAGAACTGTTAGATCTGGGATACAAACCCAATAATCAATGTTCCATTTGCCCCCAGTGTGTATTTTTGGTAATATCTCTGAGTGGGTCCCGTATCCCCTCCAAATATGATGACAAGACGGGGCACGTCCACATCATGTGTCGGAGATCAGCATCATCAGTTCAACATCTAGGGCAAGTAGATACACTGTGGGAAATATTTTGTGCAATTTGGAGGATGTTAGGTATGAACTGAATACATGTGAATCCTGTGTTGCGGGGTATCATACTAGGGTATTCCAGAAGGAGTTGCCATGCATTATCGTGAAGTGGATGATCCAAGTCTGTTTTCCCAGCAATCCTGCAATGAGGACATAGCTACACACAGGTAGGGGCATAGACCTTTGTATAGCCATTTAATAAAATGTCTGCCTTTGCCCATTTCATTTGTTGGTTATTCCAGTGAGTATATGGCAGGTTGAGCCCCTAAAGGTGACCAGTGATGTTGGACATAAAGTAGGATGATGGCATGTGTAAGAAACTCGGCCTCAGGGACTCCATTTGAGCGTGCGCAATCCAGGTGTAAAAGTAATTGTCCCTTCTCAAAGAGGTCCCTGATGCTGGAGACACCCACTGCCTCCCAAGGTGCTAGTCTATTGGCTGCAAGGGCACATGCTGGAGTGGATAGGCGACATCAGGGAATGTTCGGTACATAAGGAGTTGTGGTGTGTGTGAAATAAAGAGATATGAAGAGCAGTATTGTGGCGCCGCGGCCAGGGCGACTGACGCTGGAATCTGGGGACCACGGTTCGATCCCCGGCTCCGGCGGCAGGTTAGCCCAGCACCATGTGACTCTGGGCAATAGCTCGCTTAATCTCCCCGACGGCCCCCAGCACCTAGAGACCCTTACGGGTGATTGTGCGCTTTACAAATGTGGACTTTTACTTTAATATGCAATAGCATTATGAAATAGTAGAGGCAGCTTGTTCGGAGGAGGTAATTTCCTCCTGGGTAACATTAGGGTGTAAAGCTCACAGTGCTCAATTTAGAAAGAGTGCATCCTATTTCTTGCAAGTTGAATCCCGAAAAATTTCCACAGCACTGAAAACAAGTAATTCCAGTTTGGAGAATTAATTGCCTATTGTAGATCTAGGGAGAGACAGCCAGCACCATGGAAGGTGTTGCATACTATTTACATAACTTGGTACAGGCATCTAATGTTTAGAGAAATTCTCCTACATGGAGCAAAGCCGCATTGATCAATATGTGTCAGGTCCTTGAGTAGAGGGAGCAGCCTCTGTGCTAGGGCTTTGCTGACGATTTTGTACTCCGAAGTTAATAGAGAGAGACGTCTGTAGGATGAGATATCATCCGGAGCTTAGCTGGGCTTAAGCAGGGAGGTGACAAGAGCCAGACTAGTCAATGAGGGGAGAGAGTCAGCCTCCAGTGACATCATATAAAGCTTCTCTAAATGGGGAACTAGGCATGTGGCAAAAGTGGAGTAAATTCAATGGAAAGTCCATCTATGCCTGTTGTTTTATTACGTGCTATATCTCTAATTGCGTGTGCAGTTCTTCTGTCCTTATGGGAGCTGCTTATGAATCCTGAGCTGCTACAGGTGCCTGTGGGAGCTGCAAGGCATCTATAAATCTACTCCTCACTGCTGGGGGGGAGGGTGTAGAACTAGCTGCGTATAGAGTTGCACAATAGAAACAAAAAGTGTCATTAATTTCCAATTGCGTAGTACAATGTTTTCCTGCTAGTGAATTGATGGATGGGATTGGTGTGTGGGACAGTTGTGGTCAGATCAGGAATGCTAGCAGTGTTCCAGCCCTGTCTCCCTCCAAATGCAGACTTTGTAAGTAAGCTGTGTAATCAATAAGCCTCAGTTCTAAAGTCTTGGTATGTTGTATTCTAGTGTTCTGTAGCTCTGGTAAGCTTGTGGCTACCTAATTGTGTCTCTATGTGCTTGATGTTAGTAAGAACTGAGTGTTGGACTCCTGTTGTAGTGGCTATTGAGACCCTCCTGACCACCACCTTCAATGCTTCCCATTCTAACAAGGGTGTGGAATCTGTGCCCTCATTCTCAGCAAACTAAGTGTCGATGGCGGTACCCAAAGTGTCCCTTAATACTGCGTCTTCCAGCAGTGTTGGTTGCATGTGCCATGTGGGTAAGGGAGAGGGAACCCTGCCCCATGTCACGACCAATTCAAGCTGGTTATGGTCGGAGAAGGTCTTTCCAAAATAAAATGCATTGGAGAATTTACCCATCACGTGTACAGGGTCAATGATACAGTCTAAATCAGTGTGTAAGCAGAAAGGTAACGCAAAATATGAGTATTCCCACATATCTATGTCGTGGGCCCTCCATATGTTAGTCAGGGACCAGTGGGATATCCAGCTGGATAAGAATGCAACCTGTCTGTTGCGTTAGTCTTGGGAAAGGATGGATGCGACCAATCAAGGTTTGTATCGAGGACCATATCGAAGCCTCCTAGCACTCAGGGAATCTGTGCCCATTCAAACAGGATGGTGGGTAGTTGTTTTAGGAAAGCATCCTGGTCAGTATTCAGCACGTATATGCTTCCCTTAACCCCTAGCGCTCCATCCAACAATACCCAGAGAACCTGTCTTTAGCCAGATAGCTGCCCTGCAGGCAAACCCAGAGTATGTTATAGCGAATATTTGTCCCCTCCATTTCGTCTGTAGCTTAAGCTCTTCTGGGGCTGAGGTGAGTCTCTTGCAGGTACACTATATTTGCTTTTCGGTGGTGAAGTTGTGCCAGGACCCTATGTCTTTTATTAAGGGAACCCAACCCTCTGACATTCCAGGTCAGTATTTTGTAATATTGAGAGGTCGATGACACATTGATACATTGCTAGTGATCATGACTATGTGAATACTTCCTATATAGTGCAATATTTGTGAAATGTGTGGACTATCTGATGGTCCCTAAATTCTGGGTCCAGCAGGGAACAGTTGCTCGACCAAAGCAAAATCAACAAACAAGACAACAGAGCTAGATATTACATTGTGCAATCAGTTAAGGAGGGGGACCAAGCCTAGAAGTTATGCAGCCCCACCAATATAGGGTGATATTAAGGACTTGTGTCGTGCATTTGTGTGCCGGGATTCTGAAAACGATGCACCACCTGGAGAATATCTCAAATAAGATATAAAAATTAAATGTGAATTGACTAGGCCGCCTACTTGGCATAGAAGTCCGAACATGAGTGACAGGACAAACGAGCAAGTGGGAGGGGAAGGTGAACGGACAATAGGATGTTGGGAAGGGGATGTAGCCCATTGGAGGTATGACAACAAAAGTCACATGGCGAAATATTTTCCCTCCTGAAATGTAAAGCAAAGTGTCTACCGATTGTGGCATAACAGTAGGGAACAGAGCCACATCTGCATTGGAGTCCGCGTCTGAGTTCACACTAGCTGAGAAGCTTGAGGAGAGTTGTCAACGGTGTGGGTCAAGTGTTGACATAGTCACCAGTACTGCCACTCTGCCCTCCAGGGCCTGTTGGGGAGAAGGCACTGCTTTCAGACTTGACTGGTGAGCTTGTCTATGATGGCTGGGCAACCCAAGTTCTCTCCCCCGATTTAACTCCACTAGAGGTGGGCAACACATATTGGGGTATTGGCAATCCAACCAGTCCCAAGCAGCCTCAGGAGTAACGAAAAACAATGAACGCCCCTCATACATGATCTTCAGTGGGCCAGGAACATTAGGTAATAAGTAAGTCCCTCTGAGCGCAGATGCCGTTTGACCATTTGGATGGATGCACGGAGTCTTTGTACTTCCTATGTATAGTCCGGAAAAATAGGCACAGCAGAAATGTTCACAATGATAGGAGCCGCCTCCCTAGATTTACGGAGTAGATGATCACAATCTCTGCAGTTAAGTATACATGCTACCATGGGACGAGGTGGTGCTCCCACTGGGGGACCTTGGGCTGGCACCTGTTGTGCATGCTCTACAGTAAATAGGAGTGAGAGGCCCTCATGGGCTATTGTTTTTTTAAACCGTTGTTCAATGAACAGCATCAGATTGGGGCCCTCCATGCCTCTGGCATCCCCACTATTGAAACATTATGACGTACTCGGTTTTCTGTGTCTACTGCTCTCCCATGTTGTGCCTTGCTTTCGAAGCTCAGAAACGACCCTGGAATGGCCGTAGGCTGAGGGACCAGGTCGGACAGTATATTTTCTGCTGTGTAGAGTTTGCTGACAGTTTGCAATGCTCTTGCCCAGTAAGCCAAGGTCTGCCATTAGTGAGTCAATACAGTGTTCAATGGCAGACCTAGAATCACATATTTCACGAAGTATGAGATCAATTTTGTCCAATGGAAGATGATGAGTTCGTAGGTGGAATGCAGTCATCCAGTGTGTGAATAGAAGAACCATCCAATTGGTTGCGCTGCGTGGGCAAACGAGACTGCTAGAAGGATGAGCAATCAGATGTGGTACACCCCATGATGAGGTTAAGACTGATGGTGAAGAGCGATAGATAGTATATATATGCAGGTGTAGGTTAGATCATATCAGATCTGGGCATTTAATATTGAAGGGAGGTACACTATAGAGTCTAACAAGCAATGGCAGTCCAAAAGCACAATCAGGAGACAGCATATGATATAGCCATATGATATAGCCATAGGGCCTGGGACCCCACGTGTTGAAGGCGGAGTGCAGTCTTGTAGTGGGATCACGGCACCAGTACTCATACAAATACAATCTATTTTCCTAACCCTGTGTGGAGTATTTTTGTGGTGTTTTCATTGTGTTACTGTGTGTGTGTGTGTGTGTGTGTGTGCTTGAGATGCACAAAGACTTTACACATTGCCTCTTTAGATAAGCCTATCTGCTCTGTGCCAAGCTGCCAGAGGGGGAGCACAGATTTTCTTCAAGTGTTCATCTAGCTTACCCTGACTAGACTAGCGGTACCCACTTGTACAGGGTGCATACTCTGACAACCTAAACCCCCATTTCTAAAAGCACCTGAGACCATCTGTCTTATTTAGGCAGATGTTTGGGTTTTTAATTTTGCTGTTCCAGACACCAGGGAAAAGCTGACTTTTCCAAATAGAAATCAAAAAACTGTTGCATGCTGTGAGAAAACTGAGCATACCACAGACATTTCTTTTTCATTTTTCAATCTCAAACTTCTGCTTTGGCAGTTTGTTTTAAAAAAAGAATAACTTTGCTGAGCTGGTGCACTAATCGACACTCGCTCATCAAAGCCTCCGTGCATTGGGCAGAGCCTCCACAGTGGTAGCTCTGGAGAAGGGACAGAAGTCTTCACCTGAATATGAGTAATCTTTAAGTATTGCAGTTGTCCTTCCACCAAGTAAGTGGAGTACATACCTCCACTGCCCTGGAGGACCAGCAAATTGGAAGCCATATTCTAAATAAGGCCCTTAGCTATGTCTTGGGTGAAAGCCTTCATCAAAAGGAGCACATTCAAGCAATGGATAAAATCAGAAGATCTCAACTACAGACGATAAAAACTGCTCAACACATAGGGCCTGATTCACAAAGGTAAACGTACAGTTTTGCGTAAGTGTACTATCTTTACGCCATTCACAACCTCTGAGTTAATAGTAAGTTTATGACTGTGGAGATTCCACAGTTGAGCGGGGAACTCCTCACATAAAAAGATAGGGCACTATTTTTATGTGCAGAGTTCTCTGCCCCGACTTCAGTCTCCTCATTCATAAACTTACTATTAAATATGAGTTTGTGAATAGCAAAAAATTGAAACTTACACAAAAGTGTAAGATTTTATGAATCAAGTGCCTACTCGCTGCATCAGATTTAAAATTGTCAGTAGATGCTCTGGTAATTTATCGCCTTCCTGACCTTCCTTCCAAAAGAAACAGACTGATTCCTCTTAGGGAAGACTTGCATGCAGACGTGACATTCCTGGCCAAATATAAAAAAAACTTGAACATATCCCCCTATCTCTTAATGTTCTTAAATGTCTCTCCATTTGTGCTAGAAGCACTATGAAAACTGCCTGTGTCTCTCCCGAACCCTCAACTTCAATGATCCAAGATATGTCATGCAAAAATGATCTACTTCTGGAGGATCTTGAAAACTGATATTCAAGCCCATGACATCTATCTGTTTTCTAAGTCTCAGGAATTTGTGCATCATGCACAGATCCTTCCAAATGTCCCCGCATATCATGCTCACCCCTTTACACTTGCTTTCAAATACTTTCTTTCTAAAAATGCTAATGAAGAAACATCCTCCGATCAAATAAGGCCCTTCCTTCCTGTGGTGGCGATAGGGGCCTCGCCTTATTTACAAGGCAGCGTTAAAGCTGCCTTGTGAATAAGGCCCCCTTTTTGTGGTTTTTCAGCGTGAAAGGGGCGTGCAGTGGTAATTGTGGTGGGCGTTCCACAACAACACCCATTGATTTGGACGCTGCCCCCTATTCACAAGGGCAGCTTAAATAGGAGGTAGAGCCAAAATGAAGGCCAGGAAAACCCTGGTCTTAAGTTGGCGAATCGAGGAGAAATACTTTATTTCTCCTTGTTTTTGCTTTTTCCATGTGTGCTGCCTTGTGCAGCACACATGGAAAAAGCAAAATGCCATGGTTTGTGTATGTACAGGAAGGTGTCCCTTCCTGTACATAAACAAACCTTTTTTTCAAATGCAGTTTTGAAACTTACATATATGCAGCATGAAGCAGCACACATGTAAGTTACAAACTGGCATTTTAGGGTTGTTTATGTGCAGGAAGGGACACCTTCCTGTACATAAACAAACCTCCCTGCTTGCAGACACCCTTGCCCTCTGGTGCAAGGGTGCCTGTGTGGGCACTAAGTTGTGAAACTTTGCGACATTGCAGGGGAAACCGCAAGGCTGCTCCATATCCTTGTGAATATGGTGCAGCCTAGTGTTTCCGAAGTGGCGGAGAGAGGCGTTAAGCAAAGAAGGCTAATGCCTCTCTCCACCACTTCCTGTGATTATCCCCCACAGTGTCCAATCACATAGGTTTCTACTTACCTGGTCACTACCACAGTAAGGGGTCGATTACGATGGCGGTGAATCCGCATCCTCCGGGCCAGTGGAAGCCACCGCAGGCCCGGAGGATGCGGATTCACCACCGCGGCATAGTAAACACCCACCGCCAGATTATGATGGCAGATCCGACCGCCGCTGATCCGCGGGGTGTGGCCCGCAATATGGTGGCGGTGTCTGCAAGACACCGCCAGCCACATTAGGATGGGTGCGGAAACATGCTTTTCCGCGGCGGCTTTTCCGCCGTGGAAAAGCATGTGGACCTTTGCTTCTAGTAAAGGTATTCAATGAAGTGATAGAGACGGGAAAAATCCCTGATTCGTGGCGAGGATCTTTAATCTCTCCTATATCTCTCCTATATATAAGAAAGGTAATTGGTCTCTTGCAGAGAACTACAGACTCATTACCTTACAAGATACAGATGCTAAACTGTTTGCTGGTGTGCTTTTAAACAAACTAAATGAATGGGTAACAGAAAACAATATTTTACCAATGAATCGAACTGGATTCATTAAAGGGCTTGGAACAATGACAAACATCATGGCATTATCGCTAACAATTGAAAAATCACTGAGAATAAAATTACCCTTATATCTATGCTTTGTAGACTTTAAGTCTGCTTTTGACTGTGTGCAAAGAAATCTATTGTGGAAGAAACTTTTTGAAAAAGGCATCCCGGCCGCGCTACTAAAACTTATACAGATGCTGCACAACAAAACCTGGGTGAGAGTAAGGATGGGAGATGGTCAGACATTATCAAAGGAAATTCCTGCATTGGAAGGGCTGAAACAGGGATGTGTTCTGGCCCCCCTCCTTTTTAATCTATTTTTAGGAGACCTATCGGTCAAGCTGAACGACCTTAATGCACATCCCCCTAAGTTGGGGGGAAAATTGATATCCAACTTGATGTATGCGGACGATGCGATCCTATTAAGCCACACTAAAGTAGGTCTCCAGCGTTTAATCAACAGTACACTCTTGTATGCAAATGAAAATGGAATGGTTATTAACGAAACCAAAACAAAAATCATGGTGGTATCCAGGAACAAAAATATGAGACAAAAAAATAAATGGTACATGGGAAATAATCAACTTGAACAAATAGAGGTGTACAAATACCTGGGGGTACTGTTTGACCAGAAGGGAAACTATCTCCTACAGAAACAGGACATCCAAAGGAAAGCCAACTCACTAACAGCAGCATTTAAGATAGCACAAAAATCCCTTGGAAGTTTAAATTATGGCCCACTATTGAAAATCATAGGTGCTAAATTGCTCCCAACTATTACATATGGAAGTGAGGCATTGATGGGTAAGGATGCGGCACCAATTAATAAGGCACTCTCTAAAGTATATAGATCTCTCTTCCACCTTCCTATGAATGCTTCACCAGCACAAATAAGACTAGAATTTGGTTTGACCAATCAAGAGTTAGCGAGAAAAGGTCAGTTTATTAAAATGTGGTATAGGTTTAAGAATGACCATGATAATCAAATTTCACAAATACTCTGGCAAGAAGTAAATAATAATAAAAAATCACTTGCTGGGAGATATCTTCATGATGCACTAGAGGAGTTTTCATTGATGCCTATATGGAACAATACAATAAACAATGGATCGTTTAAAAAAATAGTGAATCGAACAACTAGTTTTTTATCACTATTACATGATAAAAACATGCTGGCAAAAAGGAAGCATGCGTGGACAGTAATAAATGGATATGAAAAAAAGAAAGTGCAAGAATACTTGGAGATACCGTGGTCTGAGAAAAGTAAACAATTTTTCATGAATGCAAGATTTGGAATTTTGCCAGGCCTCAGTCACGCTCTGCCATGGAAAAGATTTAACTCCAGTTTATTGTGTAGACTTTGCAAAGGTGGAGAAGAAAATATTGTCCATCTCCTATGTATCTGTCCTGGCCTTAGCAGGGAAAGATGTGCATTACTTAAACCTCATTTTAATCTTCGGGCCACAAGAACATGCAGGCAGGCATTGAAAATTTGTCTTGATCCAAATGATATAGTTATGAACGTTGCCTTTGTAAAATTTTTAAAAATTATAACTACCGAATTAGAAAAGTAGATGAGGAAAAAATCTTTTATGAAATCGTAAACAGATAAATAGATAATTAAAAAAAAAAATTTACTATATTTTTATTTAAGTCCAATCATCTCAATTTTAAGGATAAAAGAAATGCTTTCTCTTTTTATTGTATTGTATTGTATTACATAAATTGAAAATGTTTTTGTAATGGAAGTATTGTAAGATTTTAATTAATCAAACAATAAAGAATTACCTTACCTTTGCTTCTGGGGGCCCCTTGCGGGCCCCCAGGGTGTTGGGGGGTGGGGGTGCACATGGGGGTACCTATGGTACGCCCCTGCTTTGGCATGCACAAGGTGGCAGGCACCACGCGGTGCCCGCCACGTTGTGCATGTCAAAGGAAAACATGCATTTTTAACTTTGTGGCGGGTGCTACTTAAAGCAGCACCCCCCATAATGTTACATATAGAGGATGTGTCCGCCAGGGTGGCGGTCACATCCTAATTCAAATGGAGGAACCGCCGCTGCCCCTGCGGACGGTCCCTCCACCTCGGGGGTGGCGGACGGACTTTGTCCGTCCGCCATCCAAATCGACCCCTAAGTTCGTTGATTTTAGATTTATCAGTTGTGTAGAGTGTGAAGTTATCTCGGAGGCAAGTAAATAATCTAAATCAATTAGGTGTTCAGAGTTTGATTAAATTTGAGCACATGAACTGTGGTTTTTACATATTTGCAGTAGCCAATTTTTATGTTACACATTTACATTCATTACATGCATTTACTATTTGAAGCAGGGGGCATTTGAGGTTAGATTCAAAAAGTTTTTTAGCATATAGGTAATAATTGTGTACATGTAGAAATTTGTGATATTAATTTCCACATTGTGCTTGGTAGAATATGGATTTCTGTTTTTTCAGGACTGTAAATGCTGCATCCTGGTAATTGTTTTATTTCAGAAATACGTCTTCTGTAAATATAGAGTGTGGGGCAAGTAGCATGCTAGGATTTGTGTGTGTGCCTGGGGGGGGGGGGTGTAATCCAAAATGCAGTGATTGCGACAAACGTGAGTTTGTTGGTGTTTACAAGCAGTTTCTCACTGTGGATGCCTATTCCAATATACTCTAATATGGGTTTGGGCACGAAGATGGCCCGAAATTGTATAAATCTGTGCAGATCGAGTCAAACCCTGGTGTATAGAATCCTTGTCCGTAACATTTCAAGCACAAAGCATTTTTGTCTATTTTTTTACTAGCAGCTGTACTGAGCTGATTAGGGGTCCAGTGCGACAATCGTCCAAATTGTGTAGATCATAAACCGTCTTTTATTAGTGTTTTTTGTAATGAAACTTCAGGGTTTGGGGGGAGCAAATGAATTTGTGTTGTAATGTAATGACCTTTTTAATCGAATATACATCCTGTCATGTAAGAATTGTGATTAATCGAACATCAATAAAAACATTTCTTAAATATCTAATTCAAATATAATCCAATAAATAGCAGCAGCACATACCTTTCAAGTGTGGGGTGGAAACTAAAATTCCCACCATTGAAGAGCATAAGGAGGAAGGGGCTTTGTGTATAAGAAAATGATCGCACGTGAAAAATGTTTTCCCTTTTTTGAGTGAAAACATTTAAGTTAAATGTGCAAATTAGCATTACTCCATTTATTAATGAAGATTATCCACCTTCATAAGATAATTTTGTGATGTTGTAGTACGACCAAAGCAGATTTCCAGGTGTATTACCGAGACTCTTGGTCATTTCCATAAAAGTTTGAAATCTAATTGACACATTGGATAACGTTTGTTGGAGTAGATTTCAGAATTAATTTTCAAACCTGGCTTTTGTGACTCGGGCCCTGATTGATTTGCCTTGAGTGCGATCACGTTTTCTGGGGTCCAAGGTCTGCCATTTACCCACTAAATCCCATCTGGTTGTGGAATGTTTGCTAATTTTTAGTTGTAGATTATTTATGTTGTGCCACACGTGTCTGTGAGTTATGGCTGGGATCCAAAAATAGATTAAGATCCAACCGGGAGGTGGTGATGGACAAGGAGGTGGTGATGGGATTTCATGGCTTGATTGTTAAATAGGTATAAAGCATCTATTCTCCTTGAACTGGATCCTTTGATGTTCATTTGAAATGTCATCTTCAGATACAAATTCCAATATACATATGTCACCATATCGAATTAGAAGGAATACCACAATGAAATTGAACTTAAAGATATATAGCTATAAGCAACGTGGGATTGCTCTGCAACCCATTGAAAAATGGATAAAAAAGCAACAACTCTTCAGGAAAGAAAAGCAAAGATGTATTAGGAACAGAAGGAGCTTGACAAAACACCCCAATATAAAGCGGGCTCGTCTGTCATAGAGTTCCTGCGAGCTCAGCATTCCTAGGAGAGCCGCAAGGCACCTTCTAAGAAGAAGAAGAGGCATACATAGTGCCTGAAATGAAACAAAGGTCAATACTTATCTCTCAGTTAACAGCAAACGCCATACAATGGGATTAAGAGTTCTGGAAACAAAGGCAGCAGCCCAAAACTCGATGCATGGCGTTTATCATGATTACACAAAGCTTACCTATGCAGAAAGGAGTAAAAATGATTGTTCAAACATGTTTAATAATACCTTTGCTTGATTCAAGCCCCAGGAGAACTGTTCTGTAGCAGTTTCCTCAGAGTTTTCAAACTCACCACAGTTTTGAAAAGCTTGCTGTAATACTGGCATCATCTAGAAAATGATAATGGCTTGTCCTTAGAATTGGATGCTGGCCAGTGAGTCCATAGGAGCAATGAACCTATGTACTTAACAGAAATGGTATGCCCACTTAATCAACTTGTGATTGAAACAACTTATATTTGGAAACACAAGGAGATGATGGAAGGAGTGTTTAAACTTGTCAGACACTCACCCAAGTCACAGATCTTGGTTGAATCCGTCATCATTCTTTAGCTCACTTCACCACCTCAGTTCAGACCCAGCTATATGCAAATCAGTCTTGACCCTGTGCCTCATGGGGAAAGTCCAGCCCAAACTGCCAAGCCAGGTCTTCCCTGAATCAGAAACAAGCATTCACTTGTGCGGAGCGGGCAACAGCATCGCTGAAGGCATTGGGTTACCTTTTTCCTCTGTGGCAGCTGAAACATCCAGTTCCGGAAGCTGGTACCCTGAGGATTTTGAACTCTTTGATTTCCCTGATACTTCCAACAGTAAGCTAGCTCTATATCAAGTCCCTGGAGAAAGTTTGAATGCTGAAAGAACAGTCCAGTCCTTTCCCTGCCCAAGACAGAAGCAGCAACTGAAAGCCAAACCAGCAAAGCACAGAGCAAAGGGGCAGTACTCTTCCTGGCTGCTCTTCCAGCTCTTCTTCCTGGCAGGTTCCTCAGTCCACCAGAAATCTAAAGTTCTGGGCCCCAATATTTATGCCACATTTTCCTTTGTTCTCTTGTGACAAAAGTCTCCCAGCTCAGCCCAAACTAGGTCTGTCCTCCCTGGCCAGCTTCCTGGCAAGAGATGGAGCCAGCATTGGGTGAGGGATACAGGGCCTGTTCATGTGCAAGGGAAATCTCCTCCCACCACTCTAAATGCAGATCAGGGCTATTCAGCCCAGCTCTGAGTCACCCAAGACACACCTCACCCCCCCCCCAGTGGCTGTCTGCAGTGAATGCACATCCCCAGCCCCTATCACTGCAAAACCAGTCAGTCAATACACAAACCAGCAGAGGCACATAGGATGGCTAAGAAAGAAAATTCCCACTTACTTAAAGCAGTATTTTCAAACACATAATATAAAGATGCATTTTAACATCCTGAGTTCAGGCATACTAAACTCCACTTCCCTATCTTGTACCAATAGTGTTACACATTAGCTCCCATTCTATCCTATGGGACAGATAACCTTTCAGTAGTATAAAAACAAAATACACTGTATATTATAATCAGGACATGGCACACTCTCCAGTACATGTCCTACCTTTCACATATACTGCACCCTTGCCATGAGGGTACACTGGGCCTACATGACAGGTGCCTTACATGTAAGAAAAGGGAAGTTTAAGGTCTGGCAAGTGGCTGCACTGGCCAGGTTTACATGGCAGTTAAAAACAGCATGCAGACAATGCAGTGACAGGGCTGAGATACTGTTGGAAAGTGGGATTATGGTTGGTGCAAATGTAGGTCTGCCACTGGCAATATGGCCACTAACACATGGTAGGACCCAGCATAGGACTTAGAAAATTATTCCTATGCTCAACCCTTGGCAACGTGGCTGCAAGAAAACAGGCTTCATTTCAGAGACAGGTATGTAAAGCATTTACAAACACCATCTCAGTAAATAATTAAGACACAACACATAATAAAAATCCAACAACAATTTATAAAAACAGGAAATATTTTTATCGTTAAAATTACACCAAAACGACAAACATCCAATGTAGGGAACCGGAGATATGAATTTTTAAAGATTTAATAAAATATAGCACTTAGAAGATTGTAGCACCATATTGCGGTACCTGCTCGAGATAGGTTGGACCAAAGTCAAAGTTTCAGGCTGGGCACGATGAAGCCCTGAGTGGCTAAGCTCGCGGCAGGACCCGGTCTCAATTTCTACCTTCACACCTAGAAACTTTTCTGGAGCTTTTCTCCTCGAGGCCCCTTGAAGCTCCCAGCCAGTCTGGATTCGGTGAGGGTTCACAGGCTTGACTTGTGACAAGTTCCCAGTCAGATTCAGAATCAGAAAATGCTTTATTCAATTTTAAAAGTTAATAAAATCATGAAGCTGAAAATACAAAATATCAATTCATTATACATTTAAAAATACATTAAACTATGCAGTAAACTGTCAATTTATACTTTTTCTTTTCCTCAGTATAGTTTTTGACGAGGTCCCAGTCAACTTCCCTGGAGCAGACTTAAATATTTCAAGATTGCTTCAGCAGTACAACCCAGGAATCCAGGCCGACACGCGATGGAAGGCAGGCGGCTTGGCTCTCGTGGTTGCTCCCGGTCAGCTTTTCTACAAGCAGACTTAGAAACTTTTCTGGAGTTTTTTCTCACAGGGTCTCTCGATACTCCTCATGTTGCCGGATCCGGTGAGGGTTCGCAGACTTCAGATTTTCTCGAATCCCGGTCAATCTCTGGAAGTTGGAGCTATGGAGATTTTAGCAAGATGAACCTGGTTGGCTTGGCCGTCTCGCAGTTGAAGGCAGGCGGCCTGGCTGGCTAGGTTTGGTTCGGTCCCTCTATGGACCTTTTTTTTAAAGTTGGTCCAAAGTTCTCCAAACTTCTTGTACTTCTTCCTGAAGTTCCTCAAGGGGTCCCAAAGTGTCTCAAACTCACTCCAAGGGTCTGGAAGCTCATAGATGGTCCATGAAAGTTGAGGATGTCAGTTTCCACAAACCACTGATACAAATCCACTGATGGGTCTCCAAGGTGTAGATTTAGTTGGTGATGTTCCAGTTGAGCTCTTTTAACCTGTGGCTTTCAGGAAGTCCACTCTTTAGTTATTTTCCAGCAAGATAATCCACATGGCTGTAGTCACAGATAGTGCAGTCTTCAGAGGTCAGGCCTTAGAATTCTATGCACAGAAAAATCTTTTCAGCAGGGCACTTCTTGCTTCATTAAGTTTCAAGCAGCAGATCTGGAGGGCTCTGCCCCTCTCAGATACTTATTCAAAATTCTCTGGGTCAAGCAGCAGGTCACTCCTGTCCAATGGGAGCAGGGTAGCTCCTCAAGGCGATGATCACATCCTGTAGAGTGTGGCATTATTTTGTCCCAGAGTTTATCAAATCTTCCAAATCCATAATGGCTGATTTTCCAGCAGAGAGTCAAGACCTGGCTAAACACACCCCCAAGGATGGCTTATTTCCCTAGACTCTCCCACTACCATATGCACATAACTTCCTTAAGCCTAGCCCTGACTCTGGGTCAAAAGAGTCAAAGTTAACTGACACCCAGGTCTCCCCTCTGCCTTTGAAGAGCATGGTTTGCGACTCTACCCCCCTGGTCTGGCATTCCTATGGAAGAGCACACTGCCCTCTCAGGAGATCTGGTAACCCCAGTGGCTCTTTATCACCTTTTCAAAGCAGCCTGGCTAATCCTTTTAACTCTGACCAATCAGGGCAGACCACTGAAGGCTGAATTTGGACTCACAAACAAGAAAGTCCTATAACTACTTGTATGTACACTTTAGGAGAAATTCAACAATATGATACTGTTGGATTTAGCAATACTATTCTGAGAAGTCTTTGAACAGTAGCTATATCTCCTTCCTTTCAGGAGTTATTATTTAATAACTTCCTGCAATGTCAACCTATAGGGCCTGAAATTTGCAATTGGGAAAATGACTTGTGCCAGTTTTCCAGCACCAGGGCTTATAAAAACATATTTTATAAGGCTTTCAATACTTTCTACAGGACCCCCACCACATGTGCATCTAGGGGAGACTTTAGGGGTTCTGAATCTGCAGAAATATTGCAGATCCTCTTTCCACAGTGCTCCTAGCAACAAAGTCGAATTTGAGCAGCACTTTAACACAATGTGGGGAGTGAAATCTGAAATTTCACTTTACCCAGGCATCTAAAAACTAATTTTATAAGGGTGTACCTTATATATATCTGGCCCACCACCTCGGGATACCTTGGGGAGATCCTGGGGGTTCCTAATATGCCAAAACAGTGTAGGTTATCAATTTTTAAGTGCCCCTACCACCAAAGTCGAGTTTTGGCACAAGTTACTTTTTAAAAGCAGTCCTGCCACGCAGTGCTGTTTTTAAACTGACCTCATGCTTCAGCAGTGCACACATGCAAGTGCTGAAAATGCTGCTGGCCTCTAAACTGCCATGCCCAGGGTACTGGGGGCTTCTAGGTAGTTTCAATCCCCTGCCCTTTTTATATACTCCGGGCTTAGTGGGGAGGTCATGCCAATTACAGGGGTACCCCACCATACCATAGTGTACCCTAGTGTATGTTAGGTGTTTTAACTGTATTCTAATGTGTTGCTTTCAGCTTAGAACTGGCCCTGGGCCTGGTTAGGCAGAGCCCAGGGTCAGTCAAAATCAGTTACCACCAGTATCAGTCAGCAAAAAGTTGGGGGAGTGCCCAGGGCATAGGATGACTTTGCAACAGATACCTTTACAGGGCTACTCATGTTGGTAGCACAATTAGTGCTGCAAGCACACTAGTAGCATTTAATTTACAGGCCCTGGCAAACATTGTGCACTTTACTAGGGACTTACCAGTAAATCAAATAAGCCAAACATGGAAACACCAGTCCATAAACACAACTTATATGGAGAGCATTCGCACTTTAGCACTGAAATGCATTGATAAAGTGCCTTGAATCCTGAAACCAATGAAAACAAGGGAAAAAACTGTTGGCCAAAAAGCAAAAAGTCTGGGAGTGAACCTGCTGAAAATCCAAGTCTAACAGTGATGATCACATTTGTCCCGCATTCATTGTAGCATGGACAGTTTTCCAAGCCCCTCTCGAGCTCCCACAGAATGTTTGAAACTCAACTTTCATTGGTCTTTAACTAGAAGCTAACTTCAGCCACGCACACAGCTGATGTTCTTAAGCATGCAGTTTTTTTAATTGAAAAACACACTGGTTGCTTTAATTGGCATGACACAAAAATCAACGCGCAATGCAGACAGCATTATTTTTTCCAAACACTCAGCATTGTTTGGGTTAACAGTAAATACACGGGAGAACCGATGCCACACCCATTACCACTTCCCAAGCATAGCAACCAGTGCAGCCTGAGCCGTAGGAGCTGCAACACCAATACTACCATGCCATTTTACACACTATTATCAATTTTAGAAACCATGCTCCTTCTTTTTTGTTTTGCAATTTTGTATAGCCCGAACACAACCCTAAGGTGTCGATGCACTTTATATGAGCACCAGTTACATTACACAAGGACATGTTCATTTTTTAATAGGCGGTCAAAAATACTTTTTTTGCACTCAAATATTTATTTTGCCCTTCTCTCCCTTCATTCCCCTTTCCCCTTCTTTCTACTCTCTTCCTTCTGTCAATCTTTACTTCCTTTGCTCTTCCTCCTCATCCTTTTGCCCTCCACACCTCTCTTTTATATAATTTCCTTTCTCTCTCCATCTAGCTGCCCTGTGCCCTCCACACCCCCTTTCTTCCCTTGGTCTCCTCATCTCCCCTTTCCAGCCACATTCTGTGACATCTTATTGAACGAGGACCCGGAGGCTGCCCTCGTGAGTGGGAGGGATTCTTGTCTTGGTGGGGCCCTTTGCACCCCTTCTGGAGACCATTCTGCTGTGAGAGCAGTCCCCAGAACTTAGATCTCCCCAAAGAGGCCCTCAGAGTTCTCAGCCCCCCAGGGGATGTGATAATAGAACCATTTTACCAGACTCCCATGCTTTACATGGCCCCGTATACATTGACCTCCCACTGTGGACACAAAGGAGTCTAACGTCACAAACTGTCTTTTCAGTTTATTTTGTTTCTCTTCCTGCGAAAACCACAAAGAACTTTTATCATGACCGATCATTAAAAAAAAGTTGAAAAAGTGGGCATGTTCCGAGACAAGTGTGCACCCAATAGTCCTACCTAGTTCATCGCACCTGACCCCGCTGTTGTCCATTTATTACATTACTGCATTTTGTGTTTACCAAGTGTGAAAATAAATCTTTCAAAGCGCTACACAAATGTCCGCTCTGATCTTAGAACCTCAGCCCAACGACACGTTCATTAACGGTGTAAGCCAAAGCATGTGAACTGCACTTTAATGTAGTCATCGTTTGGCATAAGATTTCCTTATCCTGCAAAGAAATGGCTTCTTTTTATAAAGCGCTTCATACTCCACTTATGGCCTTTCGAAGAGCTGTGATTCTGAATTAACAGGTGAAACTGTTATGCACTTTAATGTGTTAGGATGTGGCACTACCGCCAGAGCGGGCGACTTTGGAGATGGGGGACTAGGTTTGAGTCTCAGAGCTAGCTCAACTTCCTGAGATTCTGGGCATGTCACTCAATCTCCCCGGGCCTACCACAAAATGAATGTGTAATGTAAAGTAAATTTCTGTAGCGCACTATCGCCCCAAGGGTATCTTTGCGCTGAGAGAATACCTTGTTGTTATAAGCTTGCTTTATCAGTCACCCTAAAAAAGAATACAGGAACTTGGTTAAGGAGAGAGGAAAAACCAGAAGAAATCAGGGGATGGATCAGTAACATTGCATCTGGGCATTATTTCTCCCTCTGGAATAACCACATCTTCAGTTTCTTCCTAAATTGCATTACATTCTAACTCTGACTAATTTTGGATGGGAGCTCATTCCACAGTCGTGAGGCCACTGAGCTAAAAGCTCCCCCTCCTGTCCTAGCTCTTTTAAATTTTGGGATGTTGACCACATTTGCTGTTGACGAGCAGAGATTTCTTGTAGGAGTATACCACATACATTTTCTCTGCAGTGGTCTAGGGTCCAGACCATGTGCTGCCTTAAAGACAATGCAGAGAGATTTAATGTGTGCTTGTGTAATGTAACTGGTGCTCATGTGAAGCACCCTGATACCTTCGGGTTGAGTCTGCGCTATAAAAAAACTGCAATAAAAAAATGGCGCTCAGTTTGCAGGCTGCTAAAGGTGATCAGCTGATCTGGTCTAAGCTTTGAATTCATTGCAACTGGATCACTGAGGATGCCAGCAGCGAGTGTTTAAATCACTAACCCATAGTGCCCGACGAAGGGTTGCATCTTTATAAAGTTGTATAAAATGTGACTAACTCTGAAAATTGCAAGACCTATTGCATTGCAAATGTTTGTTATACTTGAGGCCAAATTTTGGAAAACAGTGGCTCCTTCTATCATCATGACCATTTCATTTATTTGAGGTAAACGTTGGTAGTTGCCAATTACAATGCTAAACTATGGAGCTATCAAAAGAAAAGTTTGCATTGCTTTTGGCTAGGAAAATAGGGAAGACCCATTCAGATGATTCTATTTGTTCTTTTATATTTTTTGATGCCGTAATATGTAGCATAGAATGTAGCTAGTTTCTGACACTAATAGGTGCGCCCTATAGATTCTGCTTCTCAGGAATGGTGAGGTTTTAGGCTGTCATGCAGAAACCATTGCAACTTACTATGCCTGTCACTGAAGCATCTGGGAACGTGTTAATATAACTTGTAGAAGTTTGGTCCATGCCATTTCACACACAAACTTCTTCATTAATCAATCAGTATTTTGCATTTAGGTTGAGGCTGCAAAAAGGATTTATTAAAAATCTGTGATAAAAAAACAGGGCAGAGATGTAGAAACATCTACAACATTGGCTATCTAAGGTTTCACATTCTTTTTGTCTTCATTGTAAGCCTTGGCAACATGTCCTTTCCCGATGCATATTTTACAACCATGGGGCCTGATTTACAACGTTTGTGTAACTTGTGTGTAAGTTGAACATTTATTTGGGCATTCCCAAACTATGGGGCATGTTATCAAGCAGGGCGTTAAAAATTATCGCCGTTTTAGCAGCAGAAAACTGACGCTAAAGCGGCGATAATGGGCTTGATAATATTTCCTTGTGAATTCCAATAGAAACCCACGTTCTGGTGTGAACATGGGCTTCTATTGGAATTCTCCAGGGCATTTTATCAAGCCCATTACCGCCGCTTTAGCGGCAGTTTTCTGCAGCTAAAACTGCCATAATTTTAACGCCCTGCTTGATAATATGCGCCTATGAGCTTAATTTTAATGAAAGCAATTCTATGACTGTGGCGACTGCGCAGTCAGGCGGAAAACTCTGCAAATAAAACAATAGGAAAGGCCTATATTTTTTATGTGCAGAGTATCCACAGTCATAAAATTGCTATTAGTAAAATGTAAATCTTATTTTGTCAATACCAAAAAAATAGTAAATAAAAAAAAGAATGTAAATTTACCTTTGTTATTCATGGCCTACATTCCTGTTTCGCAAAGGTAAACTTACACTTTGTAGTAAGATTACTACTGTTTTGGTATTCACAAACTACGAGTTCAATTTTACTACTAGTAATTTTATGGCTGCAGAAGCTCAGCATTCGTGGCGGAGACTCATCTGTCATAATATTACTAGTAGTAAAATGATGTACTTTGTGAATACCAAAAAAGTAGTAAACTTACTTCAGAGTGTATGCTTATTTTTGTGAATTAGGTCCTTACCTAATTACGAGAGTGCCTAAATAAAAAACAATATGAAGAATACTTCCATTGAAAATGGAGTCATTTTTACTACTTTTGTTAGCTTCTGATTTTGGCAATTTGTTACTAGCACTACCAGTTTCTCTGAAGTTTTTCTGACAATTTTCACTCACTTTCATAACCCAAGATGCTGACTGCTCAGTCACTTTGGAACTTGTGAGGATTTTGTCTGAAGTAAGGTTCAACATAAGCCAATAATGTTCCTGGATGTTTTGAACTGTTTGTATTGAAAATTAACTGCTCCAGGAGCATACCATCAATAGTTGCGTGAAATTACGGAGTGTGTAAGACCTCTCGAGGCAAAAAATATTAATCAAAGTTCTCCCTTTTTGGTGCCATGTTTGAAAATTTTACCTATAAATATAAAAGCTAATGCACGGGCTAAGGTATATTTCTAATCTATTGAGAGCCTCCTCAAATTTTTTAATACCGCACTTTGCAACAAATCAGTAAACTCGGGATAGTTTTCTTAAAATATCTTAGTATTCAGATGCAAGACAATTGGGCCTGCAGTTTGTAATACGTTTAGGTTGTGGCCATCACCGACTTTATAATAACTACAGTGATATGTTCCTGTCAGAGTTTTGAATAATGTCAGACTATGTTTGCATGGTGTGAAGAAAAACTTGTTGAGGGAATATTTAAATTTACTTTACAGAGCACGCTTTAGAGGTGTGCGTCTCATCCAATTGATAACAAGCAATTATTCTGTCACAGGTTTAAGCAAAAACTACTTTATAGACTAAAAAGATTTAATTTAAAATACTTATGACCTGTATAATGGTTGTTGGTGGAAGGGGGTGAAACCCTACTCAAGTATCAGACACAATCCTTGCTGGGTGAACCACATTAAGGCACTACATTAACCTAAGCTAACCCCTCAGGCAGCTTGGCACAAAAGCAGTCAGGCCTTCATGCAGCAAACAAACAACAATAAGCTGAAAAAATACAAGCAAAATTTCACTCCAATTTCGAAAAATAGAGCAAAATTCAATAAATTATATGGCACCAATTTGACAAAAATCCAATCAGTAGAACAAGAAATATACTATTTTAAAGAAATAAAGTAGGTATAGCACCTAAAAGCTTCAGCGCCACTAGCAGTTCTGTGGTTTTACAAGACCGGGTGAAAGTCCCAAGTTCAGGTTAGTCCAGCTGAAAAAGTTAACTTCCAAATTATAGTGTGATGAGTCCAGCTCGTGATGGAGGAGGCCGCAATGAGAAGCGGGAGCTTCGCGGATGGTCATTGCTGTAGCGCGAAGTGCAAGCTGGGCATTGTGGATGGTCATCGCTGTAGGATGAAGATCCTGCGTGGTGCCGTGGATGGTCGTTGCTGGAGATTTGCATTAGGAATCACAGTGGACTGTGCATGCTGTAGCACAAAGTGCAGATCTCACATTGCCGGTCGTTGCTGGGGTTTGCTGTAGCGCAAAGAGTGGAATCCATCAGAGCTTTCAATTGGTTGTCGACAAAGGCGGCCAGATCTTTGCACGAATGAGCCCGTTAGTGATTGTGAAGAGCCCAAAATTTCAGTATTTCGCCTTTTCTTCAAGGAGGAACTCAACTGATGCCTCACCACAGGTGTCTTTAATTCCCTGCCTCCCTGCCCTGGTCCCTGTCTGTCCGGGGGCACCATAGGCTAGTCTGAAGTCCTTGTGTGTGGGCAGAGGCTGCTCCAATGAATTGCAATTGTGCCAGTTGACAGCTCCAAAACCCTCATCCTGCCAGAGATGGCCCATTCTGCTGGCACCCAGACCCTCTATCGTGTGGATGTCCAGGAGGAATAAACAAAGGCCAACTACACCTATTTATGTGACCTAGGAACAGCTTGCACGCACTGAATGGTTGGGACAAGAAAATGCAATTTTTCTAAAAATGTCATTTTCAGACTTGTGACTTAAAATCTGCCATTACCCTTAGTGAGAGTTTTAAAATACAATTCATCAGATACCAAACATGATATTCTTACCTGCTCCCACACAAATGTTCAACAATTGTGTTCACATCACCTTGCAATAGTTCATACAAAAGTGCATACCCACATCTTTTTTTTATTAATCTTTCTGTTGCAATTTCTTTTTTTATATTTCTTTATCAGTATGATGACCAACATCAGGTTAAGTAAAAAACATTTCAATTATGTTGTTGAACAATCCTAACATACACTGGTTTAATTTTCAATGGGATTCCCGTGTAGGTGTTGAGCATAATCAACATTGTTCAGTCTTAAAATATTTCTGCGTTTAAACTGTTGCATTAGCGTTTAGAATCACAAGTGGTTAAACATAATATATAATGGCATATATAATAGTTTAACTGAGCAATTAAAATAGTGTGAGTACCTGAAGTATCCACAGGGAGAGTTGGCTGGTGGGGGGAGGGCAATGTGTTACCTGCAAGACCTTTGTTGGTTGCATACAGCCTCTATATACAGGAGAAAGATACAGGGTGGGAGGGAATGGGAAGGGCCTGTCTGTAGGGCCTTGTATGAAGTTGCTTTTAAGGTGTGGTCGCGTTAAAGGATTTGGCTTCCACTGTCTCCAGGTATCTCTGCCAAGTTAGATTCGGTAGGGTGCCATTACACAATACTTCTTGTTCAGTAATTATGCCAGTGTGTACATTGGATGGCAACAATTTAGTAGAGGGGGCAACAGCTGACTTCCTGCTCATAGCTATCCTGCATTTAGCTAAGGCCAATGCTAGATAAATACATTTGTTGACAGGTTTACATGCAGCAGAACTGGACGTGATTCCTAGTAGGTAATGTAGGCCATCCTTTCTGAGTGGGGATCCTAAGGTCTCAGAAAGAATCTGTTGCAATTTTTGTTTCATCATGAAGATGGTATTTTCAAGACTTGTCTTTCCTAAAATGCAATAAATGCTCCACTTGAACACTGTTTTGTTTTTGATCATGGTAACATTCCTCAGATCAATGCTGTCAAGTATCCAGCAACTAGTTCACTTTGAGTTGCCAAGCAATGTTGTTTCCAGCCCAATCAGGATTTGACAGTCAGTCAGATGCTTGAAAAACAACACAGAGGAATGTCACTGTGTAATGACTTTCCTTGTGTGCACCTCCAGGAAACATTTTCTTTGGTATACTTCCTTGCACTCCACTCAACTGCCCTCTCACACAACCAACATTCTCTTACTGAAACTTCCAGCATTCCTGAAATATAGCCCTCGCAGGCTACTCACTTTTCTTACTTTGTGTGTGCGGGGCAGTCCCTTTGCCTACGAGTACCACCAAATAGAAGTTTTTTCTTTAAAATTACGATTAGGCTAGTCAGTGAAAACCTCTGTGAAGATTAATGTCTTTCACCTGAAATCAAAAGTGTAAATATAATGCCTGATGGCCCTGCAGAGGTGACTATCTTGGCCACTTTCTGAAATTCGGTTCTTTCTATCAAGGCATGTTTTCATGTCTTTTAGGGACGCTTGTCATCAAAGTGAAGTTTATTCCAAGAAAAAAATATGTAAAACATCAAGGTTGATCTAAAAATGTAATGTAGAGGGACCCCAGCCACAGCTAACAGAATTTCAAACCAATGCACAATCTGTGCTTAAATATAGATGTGTTCCAGAATAGAACTTTAGATAGAGAATCAATGTGATGGCCAAAAATCACAATCTAGAATCCAGACCTGAGTGCAAAGTTGGCACCCAAGTCAGGACTCACAGGACCATGAGAATGAGGTCCCACGATGAGAAAATGGATCTGAACATCAAAAATATCTTGCCAATATTAGTAATGTTGAAAGAAACCCTTTTCATGTTTTGGCAAAGTTAAGTTTGTTTGGCAAATAAAGACTCATTTCCTGAATTGATTGGAAATACCTAAAGGTCTTATTAATTTATAAAATAGGTGTATAGCTGTCTTTATTATGATTCAAATGTATTAATGTCTGAAATACCCTCTTTTATCATACAGAAATAGCACTCACAACGCCACCTCTGATCCTTTATCTTTCATTGTGAAGAGGAGAAATGCAGATGAATGTTCCAATCCAGTTTGTGCTCTGGAAAGATCTGCAAACAGAGGAATTGCTGGAACAGTTCTCTGTGGAGTTGCTGAGACTGTTCCAAATATCACTAATATACTCTGGTACAAGGTAGGGTTTTACATTATTGATTACATTATCTGCCTATTAAAGGTCATCCATTTGGAGATAGATAAATCTGTCGTAAAATATTGGTGCAGCTTACTGGTCTCAATAGGGTGGCGTGCTATGTAGTGCTGTGTTTTGTCATGCACCTTTTGGTATTGTCTGTCCTATTAAACTATTAAATTATATAATGTTATTTTATGTTACGCTATGTTATGTTATGTAACATTACATCTGCCTCTCTGAATTTGTACCAACCATCGAAGACTGGATACTATGCAACTAGCTTAAAATGTAGCCCTTTCCTGGTGGAACGCAGTCTGTTTTCATCACCGACTGGATACTAACTATGTTTTCCCCATATCCCTTGCAATTAAAAGGGATCTTTTATGGCTCCCTTTAACAACTTATTTATCCCTCTCTGCCTCTTTTAACGCTCCTTCTAAAAATAGTTCAGACGATGTACAAAAACCACCTTGGATTTCCCCTTTGCCTCTAAATCTAGATGATTAGTTAGTCTTTTATTGTTACTCTGTTTGTTTTAAAAACTCATTTATTGCTAGGCTTACTTGGCTAAATATTTTTACATAGTATGTTTCTGACCTTCAATTGTTTCCTATTTATTGCATTTCCTTTTAATCTCCCCACCTCGTTTTCTTATTGTTTTATATGATGCATTTCGACTTTATTTACCATGTGATACAAATATTATTATGTAACCTCATTCTTACCTTTTTACTTTTTTGTCAAATAACGCTTCATTATATGGTTATATTGTTATATCTCTTATTCTTTGTTATTCTTTGATAAACTCAAACTTAAAAAAAAAACATTCTTTAAAAATGTAGGGCCCGATTGCCAAATAATTTTCTCTGATTTATG
The DNA here is from genome assembly GCF_964261635.1 of Lissotriton helveticus. Taxonomy (NCBI): domain Eukaryota; kingdom Metazoa; phylum Chordata; class Amphibia; order Caudata; family Salamandridae; genus Lissotriton; species Lissotriton helveticus. Next base: position 1,138,977,192 of record NC_136069.1, read on the forward strand.
CTTGCTGTACTCCTAAATTCTAAGAGTACACCAGGAATAAGCCAACATGAAATCCATGAGCCAAGAATTCTAGAACAGCAGTTATCTCCTACTCATACACCAGTCAATGTGATTTGGGCCAATAGTTTTTTGTCTTATTTTGATAGCAGGTCTTCTGTCTTTCGCCTCTTTTCCACTCTGCTTTACAGTAGCATCCTCAGTGACGAACCTGGGAATCTGGAAATAACATACGTTGTAGTGGTGGGAAATAACAAGCCTTGATCACACCACACAAATCCCTTGTTTGTCTAAGACTAGAAGGCTGGGGAATGTGGCTGGTGCTGTAGGAAAATACATATAGACCACAGTACCGAAAAATGAACACTCCTGCATGGAAAATCTGTTGGTCTGTCTAACCCAGACGCTGGATCTGGTGTCAGCTCTCAGGGTCCTGAGAAAAAAACATCCACAAAAATATACTCCTTCCTGGGGTGGATGATACTAAACAGTCTTCTGTAGGAAAAAGGTCGAACTGTTCAATTGTATGCTGCCAATAGCGCATTCTTGAGTTTCATCTAAAGATGGATTATAGATTAATAAATATTGATTAAGACATTGTTGGGAAAATCCAAAACTTTAGTTGAAACATTTGAAAATGTAACTGTTGGTGGCATTGCGAGCATTGTGGTAAATGGCTCCAAGTAAAGAGCATCAGTGAAAATACATGGAAACTGCTTTATGTCCTATGACATCTGATGTACTCAGAATGACACAGTATTCGTTGTGAACAAGGGGGGCTATTTACAAGCCACTTGCGGCGCCGGTACGTCACTCTTTCCCATATGAAAAGGGACGAACCAGCGGGAGGTGCAAGGGACTTGTAATAAAGGCCCAAAGTGTTGGCACTTCATAATCTATTTTCAGCCTTTGAACTCTGTTGTTTCCAGCAGAACATAAAAACAAATATTGGGACACATTACATTATTTTTATAGGTGAAGAGTATCTTGATTGAAGTCAATTCTCTTTTCAGTTATGGTTAGGTCTGCAAACCAGATCTCACACAACTTACCATGCAAACCATAACTCACTCACCAAATGCAATGATTATGACCTCACATTTACAACAATCCTTTAGTGTGTCGTCCTAAGGGGGGACAGGGATGCGCAGACACGGGTCCCATGTACACTGTATTAATGGAGAAAAGAGATACCTAGCTGATGAACCCTAACTAGGGAGAAACCAGTTCTACATTACCTGTGTTCTGGTTAAGGGAGGACCTGGCCTGGGAGTTTGGGCTGAATTGTTCCCAGTGGAGCAGGATCAAGACTGATGTGCATATGGCAGGCTCCAAACTGAGGTGGCATAGTGACCTTAATATTTAACAGTGGCTAAAATTAATTGAAGCATTCCATCCATCACGTTTTGTATACTTCAAGCATTCCAGTCATCACTTTTTTGTAAACTTTATTGTGTCACCCTAAGTGGGACAGGTATACTCAGACGTGGGTCCTGTGCACACTGTGTCATTGGAAGCAAGCTATACCTGGCTGATGAGCACAAACTAGGATGAAACTTGTCCTAGTCTGCTAGTTTCCCAGGTCATGGACGACCTGACCTGGAGATTGGACTCAACTGTTCCCATTGGAGCAGGGTTAAGTTGATTTGCATATGGCTGTGTACAAACTAAATCTTCAAGGTGGGCAAAATAATTATGCACTGGGAGGCGGCCTGAGTTATTACCAGTGGCTTAGATTAATGCAAGTATTCCACCCATCACTGTTTTGTATGCTTTAGTGTGTCGCACTCAGTGAAATGGTTATACGCAGATATGGGTGCTTTGCACACTTTGTCACTGGACCCATGTTGTACCTGGCTGATGAGCCCTAGCATAGGCAAAAGTGGTCCTAGGATGCTTGTGTTCCAGTCCAGGAGGACCTTGCCTGGCAGTTAGTGCTGGATTTTTCCAATTGGAGCAAGCCCAAGACTGATTTGCATATGGCTGGGACCAAACGGAAGGTTGCATGGTGTGCAAAATAATGATGGACTGAGATACCACCCAGAGTAATCCCCAGTAGTTGAGAATAATTCAAGTATTCTATCCTCACTGTTTTGTTTACTTTTTTCTACACATTAGTGTATCCATAGTAATGTCACTCATAATGGGAATTGTATTATAAATTATAATACAATATTATAATTTATAATATGCCATGTCACCATTGAGATAATTTACATCATTTGAAAAGTCATCTGTTACATCAAACCTATATTAAGGTCTTATGGTCAAAATCAACCATGACTTTATATTAACTAGTTTTAAATGGAAAAGTGAAAGTGTTTTACTGGCGGTTGGGTGGATATATTTGGTGTAAGGTGGTGAATCATGATGCCACTCGATCATGCTGCAGCCTAGCCCCATTTCTGCATGGTTTTCAGGCTGTGTGCAGTGATGATTGACTACAGGCCTGGCTACAGACCAGGCCGTGGCATAACACTTTACACAAAATATCAGGCCTTTCAAATTAATAGTAGAAAATATATGTTCAATGGGTCAATGCTTTTATAAACCATATTTAGGACACAATATTTATGTCAGATGGTATCCATGACAAAAGTATTCTGACATGTAACCCTTCACACATGTGCAATCTATAAGTGAACAGAGCCTTCATGATCTCCCCTCTTCTTCTGACATGTACACCTTGTGGGATAAGTGCAGAAACCTAGAAAATGAAAACGAAAAATTGATAATCTGCTGCTGAAGTTCCAAAAAGTAACTTCTATTGCTTACGTGCTGGTGCCAGTGCTGCAAAAGAGATATGTGCAAAATCCGCAGTTTAGTTGATAATCACATTGGGTTTAGGAAAGAATTGGCTCTTTCCTTGTTAATGGATGGCAGTACCTTCCTGTCTTGGTTTAATGAAACTCTCTCAGCGGACGGGTTGGACATCTACCTAGCAAGTGTTGTGCTCTACAAATACGATAAATAAATAAATAATTCGACAGTCTATCCCCAGTTCTTGAAGGTGACCCCAGCTATTGGGTGTGACTCAATATAAAAGCAAAATCTAAATGGGATCTCTCTGCTTGCCATTGAGACGTCTGAACAGAAAGGCACCAGCATCCATGAGGTCTTACCTCTTTGCCTTGTAGACCAGCTGACCTAGTGCTTCACCTCTGTTTCTGTAGCACTTCATTGTGCGTTTCAGTTTTGAAACGCTAAGACTAATAGTCTCCAAGCTTATAGTGTGACTACCAGTTTCACAGTGCTTTCCTCAAACCCTACCAGAAGATGTTATGTTATGTTAATTAAACTTCTATAGCGCGCAGCTGCCCCAGCAAAGGGGCGTCCCGGCGCTTTGACCAGCAGAGAAGCCAGCTACCAACGAAGGTAAAGGGCAGCAAAAACAGTAGCAGGGGCAGTAGCAGAAGTTAGATTCTGGATGGAAAAAGGTGCGTCTTGAGCACCCTCCTAAACAAAAGAAGATCATTAAGAGCACGGATATGGACAGGTAATGAGTTCCAGAGTTTAGCCGCTAAATAGCGGAAGGAGTGCCCTCCAGCTCTACAACGTTTAAAACGCGGTACCATGACCAGGCCTTGTCCTTTAGACCTCAGAGAGCGTGAAGGGACATAGGGGTCAACAGGTTCTCAAGGATTTTAGGAGTGTGCTGTTTGAGGATTTTAAAGGACAGGCACAGTGTCTTGAATTGTATCCTTTGGGCCATTGGGAGCCAGTGCAGCTTCCGGATGGTTTCCTTCGCTGAACAAAACCTAGGTAGGCCAACCAAGGCCCTGGCCGCAGTGTTCTGTATGCGCTGCATCTGGATGATTTCCGCCTGGTTTGCCCCCAGCAGGAGAGAGCTGACATAGTCCAGCTGGGACAGTATGGTGGCCTGAATTATAAGTTGCCTGATGGGAGCATCAAAAAATGTCAGGATTGGTCTGATACCACGTAGAATGCCAAAACACGTGGCTGCAACTTTTTTGGTGTGGCCAGAGAAGCTGAGGGAGGGGTCTAGCCAGACCCCCTGATTTTTTACCTCAGTCACTGGTATGGGTGTCTTACCCAGGACCGTAGGCCACCACTGATCGCCCCACAGATCGCTGTTCTTACCGACGATCAGGACCTCCATTTTATTGGCATTCAGCTGGAGATAGTTAGCTGTCATCCAGCCTGCCACTGCCGCCAGACCATCCCTGAACCTGGAGGCCTCGTGGTCTGAGTCCTCCGAGAGTGCCACCACCAGCTGCGTGTCGTCAGCATATGATACCATAACCATGCCCCACTGCTTGGCGACAGCAGCTAGCGGCTGCACATAAAGGCTAAATAGGGTAGGGCTCAATGCCGACCCCTGAGGCACTCCCTGCTCAATAGGATGGACTTGGGATTGGAAAGGAGGAGTGGCTACCCGAAACGATCTTCCAGAGAGGAACGATCTGAACCATTCAAGGGCCAGGCCAGTGATCCCTGCCTCTTCCAGGCGATGAAGCATTACCACGTGCGAGACCGTGTCCAACGCGGCACTGAGATCGAGGAGAACCAGTGCCGCCGCTTGACCGGAGTCAAGCACGGATCGCAGATGTTCCGTCATCGCAAGGAGGGCGGTCTCGGTGCTATGGCCGGCCCGGAACCTATTCTGGGAGGTATCCAGAATGTTGTTAGTCTGGAGGTGTTTGGTGAGTATGCTGTTGGCATGTGCTTCGGCCACCTTAGCAGCCCAGGGGAGGAGAGAGATCGGTCGGTAATTCTCAGGCTTGCTCGGGTCCAATGTAGATTTCTTAAGGATCGGGGTATCAGAAGCTTGCTTCCATTTTATTGGTACTGTACCCGAGGCGAATGAAACATTGATAAGTTGGCGTAAAGGAGGCAGGCACAGCACGGCAGAGTCTCTAAACTGTGCAGGCCTAAGCGGATCGGCGGGGGAACCAGATTTAACTTTAACCGCTAGTTTGTCGAATTCAACCTCCGACACACCAGGGAGGATGGTAAGATCGGAGTTAGTGCTGGGGCTAGGCATCGACCATACATTCGAGGGACTTGTGCTCGGAAATGAGCGATAGATGGTGCGTACCTTTTCCAAGAAAAAGGCAGCGAGGTCTTCACAGTGCGATTGTGAAGAAACCTCTGACACTGGGACTCTCTTAGCGATAAGATCTTTAAGGATCTTAAAGACCAGCTTGGTCGGATTAGAACTACATTTAATCTCACTGGAGTAGTATTCAGCACGTGCCCTGCAGATGGCTCTATGATAGATTTTTACTTTGGCTAGGTACAGTGTTTTCTTCCCAGAGTCATAGTTTTTTCGCCAGTCTCTCTCTGCCTTTTTACAGGATTTCTTCAAGAGCATCAAGGTGTCATCATACCACGGACTAGGTTCAAGGGTGAGGCATTTGCTATAGGTAACTAAGATCAAGGAGTCAAGAGCCCGGGTGATCCAATCACAGAAGAGGTCATAGCCAGACTCTACTTCGTTGAATGGACCAGGGGGATTTTCCCTAAGGAGGCGATGGAAGTCCTCGAGCTTCAGCTTTCTCCAGGGACGTTTAAGAACGACTTCGTCTATATTTTTGAATGGTGGATCCGAGACTGGGAGGGATAGCTCCACCAGTAGATGATCAGACCATACCACCGGGGTCGGCAACTGGACATTAGCCGTTGCTAAGTTGGTGAATATAGGATCCAGTATATGACCACCCACATGAGTAGGGTTAGTGACCATCTGGTAAAGCTTGAACGCCGCTAAGTCGGCGAGCAAGCTGCCGATGGTCAAGGTCTGGGATAGGTCAAAATGAAGGTTTAGATCGCCGAAGATACTAAAATTAGCTGCTCCCATCGCAAGAGAGCCTCTGGAAGGGCTTTCCTGAATGTGACATCATTCCCTGGGGGTCTGTAGATCAATAGCCCAGAGAAGGTGAAGTGATGGTTTACCGAGATGCAAAAGTGCGCACTTTCACAGCCATCTATCACCATCTTCTTACACACCACCGGATAACAGGATTTTACAACTACAGCTATACCCCCTCCCCTGGTGTTTCGATTACTCGTGTAGATAGAGTACTCTGGGGGGAGAGCTAAATGAAGCTCAGCCGTCACCTCATCGTGGAGCCAGGTTTCTGTCATGAAGAAAATATCAGGTGCCTCATCTAAGATGAGGTCATAAACTTCGGCATGGTGTTTGACAAACGATCTGACATTAAGTTGTAAGATCTTAAGATACCGTACGGCCGGGGACTCGGAGAGTGCATTGATAGAGGTCGGTTGGTCAAGTGAGAAATCCCCGCATGGGCACTTGGACGGGCCACACAGCGGATGGAGGGGAGGGCGTTCGCACTGATGGACTTGCTGACGCACACTCAACAGGACGACTCTTGTGTAGGTACGTCCATCCAAATTGGTAGGCGCAGCATCCCTAGCGAGAGGCGATGGACTGGCGTGGACGGGCGCAGACGGGCTTACCTTTGGCGCGCCATCGGCACGTCCGCTGCGCCCGTCCGCTGCACTCTCGCGTCATGCTCGACCTAAATAGGACTTCGGGGGACGTCGGACAACTAGACCGCCGACCAAGATGGCGGGTCAGTGTGTGCTACCGGAAGTAGCTCTTTCCGGTCCTTGCTCTGAAACGCCCCTCCACATCAAACAGCCACAAGACTGTGGTGGAACGGGGCCTAGAGCGTAAAAATGCTGGGGTGTAAAGTTAAACAGGTAGGTGTTCAGGGCGCGATTTTAAAAGCAACACAACGTTTTTCTAAAAACACAGAAGAGCCCTCCACCCACCCAAATAGTACTTTGCACACTGAGAAGTGCTCCGTTCCCTTCTAAAAGCAGCAGGCAATAAGCTGCAAGATCAATATACAAGTAAGATTAGTTAGGGAGTTAGTTTGGGAGCCAGGACCACATTTTCAAATGTTTTACGCAATGCAGCACTGTGTTGCATGAAGAGAAAAGGGCAGTAGAAAACACTATTCTATGCAGTAAAAAAATATTATACTCAGACATAGTTTACAACTTTTCCAAGTTTGTATGTCTGCCGTGAATAGTTGGAAAAGTTTGGAAAAAAGAAAACTTTTCTCCAACATTAATCCTATCTCCAGGAGGCATACCATTTTGATGGAAAGCCATGTCTAACTTTCATTTTAGTGGATATGGCTTTGCACCATAAACCATGGGTGTTTTCATGGAAACACATATGTACCACCTATTTGATCCCCCTTCACACAATGTAGTGCACAGTAGCACTTAGGAAACTTTTCCATTATTTTAGAGCTACTCTCTAATGCAAAACAAGTTTTGGCAGGAAAATAAATCCAAAATCAAAACTCTGTGCCAGTGTGCGTTATTTTTGTGATGCAAACTTGGAACAAACCATTAGTAAATCTGTGTCTTATTGTATGTGCATCACAATCCTTTTGTATTATCACACCTGAAGACTGCATTTGGGACTAGTGCACCTACCGCATACTTTTTCTGAGTGGAACAGTGCTGCGAAATTGGCTTTGCACCACAGCCTTCAAGAGTTACCTGGTTATTTGGAGGTTGCAAGTTTGGTATTGGCACGTTATTTGATTCTTAGTTTATTTAGCTCTCCAGTCTTTTATCTGAATGTATGACTACTAAAAGACAAACCAACCACCATGAGTGAGTACTAGTATGGGAGATAGGTGAATGTTTCTGAATAAATGTTTTGTTAATATTTTTCAGGAGTAGCTATAGCAGACCTGTGGTAACCTTGCTTCTCTTAAAATTCCCAGTATAATAAAAAATTTGTTTTCAACTAGTATTGCACACTGCACTGCATAGAGAGGACAGGAGAAGCCTCTTTAGAAAGAATACAACCAGAAAGGCACGCAAATAGACTGTAAGAGGTGTGTGCAGTTGGGGCAAGTGAGAAAAGCAGCAAAATAAGTGTATGCTCTCTTCTTCTCTTAGTTCCTTATCCCTGCTCATGTGTGTCACTCACCCCATGACACATCATGGCAGTAGTGACAATTTATTTAGGGACTGGGGGGATCCACATCGCTCCTGCAGGACCAACGACGTCATCATAAGTTAGTCCATGGTGTCTCCAGACAGCGGGATTGTAGCTGTGTGAGATCAATTTATTTTGGAGTTTTTCTGAGACTACTATCAGGTGAAAAGCAAATTTAGCTAATGCTACTAATAAAATAAAACTTGTTTGATGCTTGGTTGTGCAAAGAGAACTAAAATGTGTTACCTAAACATAGATCTTTCACTTGTGTGTGGCTGCTTGTGTGTGGCTGGTGCCAACAATTAACACATCTTCTCCCACAAATGCACATTTGTGACATCTAGCATAATAATAATAATAAGCATAATAATAATAATAATAATAATTATAATAATAATTATAAAAACAATAATAATAATATAATATGGACATGTAATATAGCACAAAAATCACTCCCGAAGGAGTAGCTCGGTGATGCACTACTAAACAGGAGGCAAAGTGTTGACACAAGTCAATTTAGAGCGGTAACTGCAAACACAACAATGATGGACAGAATGTGGATCAATGTCACACATTCACCCCAGTCCAAAGATCTGGGCCCAAATCCATCGTTTTTCCACTCCACACCACCCTGGGTTAGACAATGGCGATATGCAAATCAGCGCTGACCCTGTGCCCCATGGGAACAGTCCAGTCCGAACTACAAAAGCCATGTCTTTCCCAGAACAGAAACAAGCATCCGAGGACCGGCCTGGTTTCGAGGTAACACCTCTCTTCAGCCCGGCTAGCTTGAATCCAGTGGTGTGGAGTGCCTGGGACTCACGTCTGAGCATCCCCAGTACACTTAGAGCGGTAACTGCAAACACAACAATGATGGACAGAATGTGGATCAATGTCACACATTCACCCCAGTCCAAAGATCTGGGCCCAAATCCATCGTTTTTCCACTCCACACCACCCTGGGTTAGACAATGGCGATATGCAAATCAGCGCTGACCCTGTGCCCCATGGGAACAGTCCAGTCCAAACTACAAAAGCCATGTCTTTCCCAGAACGGAAACAAGCATCCGAGGACCGGCCCGGTTTCGAGGTAACACCTCTCTTCAGCCCGGCTAGCTTGAATCCAGTGGTGTGGAGTGCCTGGGACTCACGTCTGAGCATCCCCAGTACACTTAGAGCGGTAACTGCAAACACAACAATGATGGACAGAATGTGGATCAATGTCACACATTCACCCCAGTCCAAAGATCTGGGCCCAAATCCATCGTTTTTCCACTCCACACCAGCCTGAGTTAGACAATGGCGATATGCAAATCAGCGCTGACCCTGTGCCCCATGGGAACAGTCCAGTCCGAACTACAAAAGCCATGTCTTTCCCAGAACGGAAACAAGCATCCGAGGACCGGCCCGGTTTCGAGGTAACACCTCTCTTCAGCCCGGCTAGCTTGAATCCAGTGGTGTGGAGTGCCTGGGACTCACGTCTGAGCATCCCCAGTACACTTAGAGCGGTAACTGCAAACACAACAATGATGGACAGAATGTGGATCAATGTCACACATTCACCCCAGTCCAAAGATCTGGGCCCAAATCCATCGTTTTTCCACTCCACACCACCCTGGGTTAGACAATGGCGATATGCAAATCAGCGCTGACCCTGTGCCCCATGGGAACAGTCCAGTCCGAACTACAAAAGCCATGTCTTTCCCAGAACGGAAACAAGCATCCGAGGACCGGCCCGGTTTCGAGGTAACACCTCTCTTCAGCCCGGCTAGCTTGAATCCAGTGGTGTGGAGTGCCTGGGACTCACGTCTGAGCATCCCCAGTACACTTAGAGCGGTAACTGCAAACACAACAATGATGGACAGAATGTGGATCAATGTCACACATTCACCCCAGTCCAAAGATCTGGGCCCAAATCCATCGTTTTTCCACTCCACACCACCCTGGGTTAGACAATGGCGATATGCAAATCAGCGCTGACCCTGTGCCCCATGGGAACAGTCCAGTCCGAACTACAAAAGCCAGGTCTTTCCCAGAACGGAAACAAGCATCCGAGGACCGGCCCGGTTTCGAGGTAACACCTCTCTTCAGCCCGGCTAGCTTGAATCCAGTGGTGTGGAGTGCCTGGGACTCACGTCTGAGCATCACCAGTACACTTAGAGCGGTAACTGCAAACACAACAATGATGGACAGAATGTGGATCAATGTCACACATTCACCCCAGTCCAAAGATCTGGGCCCAAATCCATCGTTTTTCCACTCCACACCACCCTGGGTTAGACAATGGCGATATGCAAATCAGCGCTGACCCTGTGCCCCATGGGAACAGTCCAGTCCGAACTACAAAAGCCATGTCTTTCCCAGAACGGAAACAAGCATCCGAGGACCGGCCCGGTTTCGAGGTAACACCTCTCTTCAGCCCGGCTAGCTTGAATCCAGTGGTGTGGAGTGCCTGGGACTCACGTCTGAGCATCCCCAGTACACTTAGAGCGGTAACTGCAAACACAACAATGATGGACAGAATGTGGATCAATGTCACACATTCACCCCAGTCCAAAGATCTGGGCCCAAATCCATCGTTTTTCCACTCCACACCACCCTGGGTTAGACAATGGCGATATGCAAATCAGCGCTGACCCTGTGCCCCATGGGAACAGTCCAGTCCGAACTACAAAAGCCATGTCTTTCCCAGAACGGAAACAAGCATCCGAGGACCGGCCCGGTTTCGAGGTAACACCTCTCTTCAGCCCGGCTAGCTTGAATCCAGTGGTGTGGAGTGCCTGGGACTCACGTCTGAGCATCCCCAGTACACTTAGAGCGGTAACTGCAAACACAACAATGATGGACAGAATGTGGATCAATGTCACACATTCACCCCAGTCCAAAGATCTGGGCCCAAATCCATCGTTTTTCCACTCCACACCACCCTGGGTTAGACAATGGCGATATGCAAATCAGCGCTGACCCTGTGCCCCATGGGAACAGTCCAGTCCGAACTACAAAAGCCATGTCTTTCCCAGAACGGAAACAAGCATCCGAGGACCGGCCCGGTTTCGAGGTAACACCTCTCTTCAGCCCGGCTAGCTTGAATCCAGTGGTGTGGAGTGCCTGGGACTCACGTCTGAGCATCCCCAGTACACTTAGAGCGGTAACTGCAAACACAACAATGATGGACAGAATGTGGATCAATGTCACACATTCACCCCAGTCCAAAGATCTGGGCCCAAATCCATCGTTTTTCCACTCCACACCACCCTGGGTTAGACAATGGCGATATGCAAATCAGCGCTGACCCTGTGCCCCATGGGAACAGTCCAGTCCGAACTACAAAAGCCATGTCTTTCCCAGAACGGAAACAAGCATCCGAGGACCGGCCCGGTTTCGAGGTAACACCTCTCTTCAGCCCAGCTAGCTTGAATCCAGTGGTGTGGAGTGCCTGGGACTCACGTCTGAGCATCCCCAGTACACTTAGAGCGGTAACTGCAAACACAACAATGATGGACAGAATGTGGATCAATGTCACACATTCACCCCAGTCCAAAGATCTGGGCCCAAATCCATCGTTTTTCCACTCCACACCACCCTGGGTTAGACAATGGCGATATGCAAATCAGCGCTGACCCTGTGCCCCATGGGAACAGTCCAGTCCGAACTACAAAAGCCATGTCTTTCCCAGAACGGAAACAAGCATCCGAGGACAGGCCCAGTTTCGAGGTAACACCTCTCTTCAGCCGGTCCCCGGATGCTTGTTTCCGTTCTGGGAAGGACAGGGCCCAGATCTTTGGACTGGGGTGAATGTGTGACATTGATCCACATTCTGTCAATCATTGTTGTGTTTGCAGTTACCGCTCTAAGTGTACTGGGGATGCTCAGACGTGAGTCCCAGGCACTCCACACCACTGGAATCAAGCTAGCCAGGCTGAAGAGAGGTGTTACCTTGAAACCGGGCCGGTCCTCGGATGCTTGTTTCCGTTCTGGGAAGGTCATGGCTTTTGTAGTTCGGACTGGACTGTTCCCATGGGGCACAGGGTCAGCGCTGATTTGCATATCGCCATTGTCTAACCCGGGGTGGTGTGGAGCGGAAAAACAATGGATTTGGGCCCAGATCTTTGGACTGGGGTGAATGTGTGACATTGATCCACATTCTGTCCATCATTGTTGTGTTTGCAGTTACCGCTCTAAGTGTACTGGGGATGCTCAGACGTGAGCCCCAGGCACTCCACACCACTGGAATCAAGCTAGCCGGGCTGAAGAGAGGTGTTACCTCGAAACCGGGCCGGTCCTCGGATGCTTGTTTCCGTTCTGGGAAGGACATGGCTTTTGTAGTTCGGACTGGACAGTTCCCATGGGGCACAGGGTCAGCGCTGATTTGCATATCGCCATTGTCTAACCCAGGGTGGTGTGGAGTGGAAAAACGATGGATTTGGGCCCAGATCTTTGGACTGGGGTGAATGTGTGACATTGATCCACATTCTGTCCATCATTGTTGTGTTTGCAGTTACCGCTCTAAGTGTACTGGGGATGCTCAGACGTGAGTCCCAGGCACTCCACACCACTGGAATCAAGCTAGCCGGGCTGAAGAGAGGTGTTACCTCGAAACCGGGCCGGTCCTCGGATGCTTGTTTCCGTTCTGGGAAGGACATGGCTTTTGTAGTTTGGACTGGACTGTTCCCATGGGGCACAGGGTCAGCGCTGATTTGCATATCGCCATTGTCTAACCCAGGGTGGTGTGGAGTGGAAAAACGATGGATTTGGGCCCAGATCTTTGGACTGGGGTGAATGTGTGACATTGATCCACATTCTGTCCATCATTGTTGTGTTTGCAGTTACCGCTCTAAGTGTACTGGGGATGCTCAGACGTGAGTCCCAGGCACTCCACACCACTAGAATCAAGCAAGCCGGGCTGAAGAGAGGTGTTACCTCGAAACCGGGCCGGTCCTCGGATGCTTGTTTCCGTTCTGGGAAGGACATGGCTTTTGTAGTTCGGACTGGACTGTTCCCATGGGGCACAGGGTCAGCGCTGATTTGCATATCGCCATTGTCTAACCCAGGGTGGTGTGGAGTGGAAAAACGATGGATTTGGGCCCAGATCTTTGGACTGGGGTGAATGTGTGACATTGATCCACATTCTGTCCATCATTGTTGTGTTTGCAGTTACCGCTCTAAGTGTACTGGGGATGCTCAGACGTGAGTCCCAGGCACTCCACACCACTGGAATCAAGCTAGCCGGGCTGAAGAGAGGTGTTACCTCGAAACCGGGCCGGTCCTCGGACGCTTGTTTCCGTTCTGGGAAGGACATGGCTTTTGTAGTTCGGACTGGACTGTTCCCATGGGGCACAGGGTCAGTGCTGATTTGCATATCGCCATTGTCTAACCCAGGGTGGTGTGGAGTGGAAAAACGATGGATTTGGGCCCAGATCTTTGGACTGGGGTGAATGTGTGACATTGATCCACATTCTGTCCATCATTGTTGTGTTTGCAGTTACCGCTCTAAGTGTACTGGGGATGCTCAGACGTGAGTCCCAGGCACTCCACACCACTGGAATCAAGCTAGCTGGGCTGAAGAGAGGTGTTACCTCGAAACCGGGCCGGTCCTCGGATGCTTGTTTCCGTTCTGGGAAGGACATGGCTTTTGTAGTTTGGACTGGACTGTTCCCATGGGGCACAGGGTCAGCGCTGATTTGCATATCGCCATTGTCTAACCCAGGGTGGTGTGGAGTGGAAAAACGATGGATTTGGGCCCAGATCTTTGGACTGGGGTGAATGTGTGACATTGATCCACATTCTGTCCATCATTGTTGTGTTTGCAGTTACCGCTCTAAGTGTACTGGGGATGCTCAGACGTGAGTCCCAGGCACTCCACACCACTGGAATCAAGCTAGCCGGGCTGAAGAGAGGTGTTACCTCGAAACCGGGCCGGTCCTCGGATGCTTGTTTCCGTTCTGGGAAGGACATGGCTTTTGTAGTTCGGACTGGACTGTTCCCATGGGGCACAGGGTCAGCGCTGATTTGCATATCGCCATTGTCTAACCCAGGGTGGTGTGGAGTGGAAAAACGATGGATTTGGGCCCAGATCTTTGGACTGGGGTGAATGTGTGACATTGATCCACATTCTGTCCATCATTGTTGTGTTTGCAGTTACCGCTCTAAGTGTACTGGGGATGCTCAGACATGAGTCCCAGGCACTCCACACCACTGGAATCAAGCAAGCCGGGCTGAAGAGAGGTGTTACCTCGAAACCGGGCCGGTCCTCGGATGCTTGTTTCCGTTCTGGGAAGGACATGGCTTTTGTAGTTCGGACTGGACTGTTCCCATGGGGCACAGGGTCAGCGCTGATTTGCATATCGCCATTGTCTAACCCAGGGTGGTGTGGAGTGGAAAAACGATGGATTTGGGCCCAGATCTTTGGACTGGGGTGAATGTGTGACATTGATCCACATTCTGTCCATCATTGTTGTGTTTGCAGTTACCGCTCTAAGTGTACTGGGGATGCTCAGACGTGAGTCCCAGGCACTCCACACCACTGGAATCAAGCTAGCCGGGCTGAAGAGAGGTGTTACCTCGAAACCGGGCCGGTCCTCGGATGCTTGTTTCCGTTCTGCGAAGGACATGGCTTTTGTAGTTCGGACTGGACTGTTCCCATGGGGCACAGGGTCAGCGCTGATTTGCATATCGCCATTGTCTAACCCAGGGTGGTGTGGAGTGGAAAAACGATGGATTTGGGCCCAGATCTTTGGACTGGGGTGAATGTGTGACATTGATCCACATTCTGTCCATCATTGTTGTGTTTGCAGTTACCGCTCTAAGTGTACTGGGGATGCTCAGACGTGAGTCCCAGGCACTCCACACCACTGGAATCAAGCTAGCCGGGCTGAAGGGAGGTGTTATCTCGAAACCGGGCTGGTCCTCGGATGCTTGTTTCCGTTCTGGGAAGGACATGGCTTTTGTAGTTCGGACTGGACTGTTCCCATGGGGCACAGGGTCAGCGCTGATTTGCATATCGCCATTGTCTAACCCAGGGTGGTGTGGATTGGAAAAACGATGGATTTGGGCCCAGATCTTTGGACTGGGGTGAATGTGTGACATTGATCCACATTCTGTCCATCATTGTTGTGTTTGCAGTTACCGCTCTAAGTGTACTGGGGATGCTCAGACGTGAGTCCCAGGCACTCCACACCACTGGAATCAAGCTAGCCGGGCTGAAGAGAGGTTTTACCTCGAAACCGGGCCGGTCCTCGGATGCTTGTTTCCGTTCTGGGAAGGACATGGCTTTTGTAGTTCGGACTGGACTGTTCCCATGGGGCACAGGGTCAGCGCTGATTTGCATATCGCCATTGTCTAACCCAGGGTGGTGTGGAGTGGAAAAACGATGGATTTGGGCCCAGATCTTTGGACTGGGGTGAATGTGTGACATTGATCCACATTCTGTCCATCATTGTTGTGTTTACAAGTCAATTTAGATCCACCACTGTAACCCAATGGGAACGTAACCATTGATTATAAGGGGATACAAGGAACCAAACACATGCATCATGCCTTGACTATAAAAATAAACCGAACTAAGGGGTCGATTACGATGGCGGACGGAAGGCCGACCGCCGTCCTGGAGTAGGCGGAAAATGCCTTTTTACAGTCCGCCAGCCGCGGCCTGTCCGTCCGCCATATTAGGATGGGAACCACTGTCAAATGTCCGTACGCCGCGGAAGAGCACGCACCGCCGCAGAAATACACCCGACCCCGCGGCGGACGTAACCAATCCAGAGACTCCACCGTACGGAATGACGTCTCCGACCGTCCTCTAAATCACGATGGCGGAAAACACACATCAAATCGCTGCGGCAAAACAACCTGCCGGAACACAGCGGATTCACCACAGCGGAGAGGCACACCATTGCAGAGATACCCACCACAGGCAGATCGCCGTCATGGACCCAGCGCTACACGCATTCCCTATACTCTTCATGCTTCACCACCAGCAAGTCATGGACCGTCGCAAACGGTGACGCAGGTACGCCAACACACCAATTGCTCTGGGAAGGGGAGTACCTTCCGGGGCCGTGACGTGGGGAGGGGGAGGGTCATGTTGGGGAAACAGCATTTATGATAGCACCAATATATCAACAATGCAAGGAGACAACCAGTAATGACAAAGACAAACCACTACACACGATTGACTTGCACATAATAGTGGTATAATCCGAGAGTATCCAAGAGAATGGGCACTGGGTAGAACAGACCAGGTACATCTGAAGCTGCACATGAGAGGGCACAATGCAGTATCAGAACAGCAATAGGGCAGTGTCCATAACAGTGCAGGTACATCTGAGGCAGCACATGAGAGGGGCTAAGTGCATCAACAGTCCATGGCAAGGCACATTTCGATCAGAGGCAGCACATGAGGGCACAATGCAGTATCGGAACAGCAACAGGGCAGTGTCCATAACAGAGCAGGTACATCTGAGGCAGCACATGAGAGGGGCTAAGTGCATCAACAGTCCATGGCAAGGCACAGGTACATCAGAGGCAGCACATGAGGGCACAATGCAGTATCAGAACAGCAACAGGGCAGTGTCCATAACAGAGCAGGTACATCTGAGGCAGCACATGAGAGGGGCTAAGTGCATCAACAGTCCATGGCAAGGCACAGGTACATCAGAGGCAGCACATGAGGGCACAATGCAGTATCAGAACAGCAACAGGGCAGTGTCCATAACAGAGCAGGTACATCTGAGGCAGCACATGAGAGGGGCTAAGTGCATCAACAGTCATGGCAAGGCGCAGGTACATCTGAGGCAGCAAATGAGAGGGGCTAAGTGCATCAACTGTCCATAGCAAGGCACAGGTACATCTGAGGCAGCACATGAGAGGGGCTAAGTGCATCAACAGTTCATAGCAATTGACAGGTACATCTGAGGCAGCACATGAGAGGGGCTAAGTGCATCAACAGTCCATGGCAAGGCACAGGTACATCTGAGGCAGCACATGAGAGGGGCTAAGTGCATCAACAGTCCATGGCATCGCAAAGGTACATCAGAGGCATCACATGAGAGGGGCAACGAGCATCAATAGCCCATGGCAGAGAGCAGGTACATCAGAGGCAGCACATCAGAGGGGCAACGAGCATCAATAGTCCATGGCAATGCACAGGTACATCAGAGGCAGCACATGAGGGCACAATGCAGTATCAGAACAGCAACAGGGCAGTGTCCATAACAGATTAGGTACATCTGAGGCAGCACATGAGAGGGGCTAAGTGCATCAACAGTTCATGGCAAGGCACAGGTACATCAGAGGAAGCACATGAAGGCACAATGCAGTATCAGAACAGCAACAGGGCAGTGTCCATAACAGAGCAGGTACATCTGAGGCAGCACATGAGAGGGGCTAAGTGCATCAACATTTCATAGCAATTGACAGGTACATCTGAGGCTATATTTACAAACAACAAGGGAAGCCCCAATATAATCAGCACAAGACCTCGGGGAGCAGTTATTATGAGAACAACAACGGTCCCATGCAACAACAATCAAGTGTACAGATAATACAGACACAATGGAATCTGTATTAAGATGACTTGTCCAGCCGGACAGTGGTCAAAATCTTTTAATAGTTTCAGTTAGATAAATAGAGAATATCCTTCGACAGTCTCACGTCGTGGAGTACAAGCCTGTACCACATTTAACCAAAAACACTTTAGTACATTCAAAGTGAACAGAAAGGGCTTTTAGGCAAAAAAGCTGAGTTGTTCTTGAAATCACAATATGAACAAATATATGTAAGATGCGCCATTACAATATCATAGTACACAATATACTCACAGTATAAGGCACACAAATTGGTCGACGGCGTTTCGATCCCACTTTTTATATCAAAGGGATCATCATCAGGACAGTTTAATAATTGCCTAATAATTCAAGCCTCTAGAACCTAAAAGGAATTAGAGAAAGAAAGCTTTAGGATAATTGTGAACATTAAAGATGTGACAACGTGACATGGAGTGAAGGAGTATCACTTTTAAGAAGCCAAGGGATTTATATAGTAAAGAGCTGATAGTGCACGCATTGTGGACGTCTAGGGAGAGATAAGGGGATAAGTGAATCCATCCCGTGATTGCGGAATTGTGCATAAAAAGTAAGTTCCCAGTGAGCAGGGAACTAACGTGATATTATGCCTATCAAGTAACTGGAACCAGTTGGCAGTTTTTGGTTTACCGAATTACGGTAATTTAATAAAAGTAAAACAATTGTAAAAAGATGGGTGCCCGGAGGAGTAGAGAGATATCCGACGTGCCGAACGAGTGAAGGTATCAACATCGACGCGGTGAAAGAAGGCAGCGCAATAAGGTTGGAGGTGGCTCACCAAACAAAATCCAGGGCGGAGGGTAATTGTGACGCAGTCGCTGAAATCTGGACCGGTCTGCTTAGGTTAAAATTAATTCGGAGTACCTAATAGGGGATAAGAGTAAAAGGAACAAGGGTAAGGGGCAGTCCCGGGTAAAGGACACAAAGGAAACCGGACAGGCAGGAGAAGGCTTACCAGGTCAGTCGGAATCCACGCAGCCACGACAATGCGATCTGTGATAGGCTGTTGGTGGGGCCACAATCAGGCGCACTCTTATTGGACTGAGCGCTGTCGAAAGTGAAGAGGGCAATTGGACCCAGTAACTGCTAGGGAGTGTGGCGGCCATATTGGAAGGGGGGAAAAAACGGGTGTATAGACAGTGAAAGTGACAATAGTGCTTGTGAGTGGCAATACCATGAGCCCAGAACATCAACATATACATTGCATTTAAAAAAACACTATAGTACATTACACTTTGGCAACAGGTAGGGCAAAAAGTTCAAAATTCAGGAAAAAGGCCAAATAGAAGGGCAGCACAGTCATGGGTTAGACCAGATTGGTCCAATCTTCCTGAAGGTTAAGTCCGGTATTTAAACTGTCCGTTCTCAGTATCCACTTTAATTCCTCTTTGTTGAGTAGTCTTGTTAGGTCACCTCCTCTGGGTGGAAGTATGACCTGATTGATCACTGTCCAGCGGACATCATTCTCATTATGCCCTTTCTCAGTGAAATGTTCAACAAGTGGGGCATTTGCAGTTTTACATCGGATCCGGCTGCGGTGCTGTGAAATGCGTAGTTTTATTTTCTGTGTTGTCTGCCCCACGTAGATCTTATTACAGGGGCAAAAAATAGCATATATCACATTGGAGCTATTACAGTTTGTGAATGTTCCATGCTCGTTTTTTACATTCTCAAAGACAAATTCCTTACCCTCAATACAAGACACACATACAATACAGGAGCCACATTTGTGATGACCCTTCATTGGGGGAAGGTCCCAATGGTCAATCAGAGTTAGATTAGGAGTTGTAATTGTGGGCAAGGCCGCCCTAACAAGTTGGTCCCTTAAGCTTTTATTTTTCTTGAACGCAAACAATGGAGTTTCTAGTCCCAGTGCGCCTACATTGAGG
Organism: Lissotriton helveticus; assembly: GCF_964261635.1. Taxonomy (NCBI): domain Eukaryota; kingdom Metazoa; phylum Chordata; class Amphibia; order Caudata; family Salamandridae; genus Lissotriton; species Lissotriton helveticus. The sequence goes on from NC_136069.1 coordinate 1,138,996,613, forward strand.
ATATGCCAATTCTTTTTGATGGATTTGCGAACCTTGTTAGAGATTGGAGAAAAGGTGGTCACGCATACAAGTTTTTCAGTTGATTTCTTAGGTTTGGGTTCTAACAATGTCTCCCGGGGGCAGTACCATGCCCTCTTCAGTGCATTTTTCACCAGGCGGCGCGGGTAGCCTCTATGCTGTAACCTCTCAGACAAAGTGTTTGCCTCCATAAAGTAATCAACTTTCTGGAAGTAAGGAATGTTCCAGGGGTATTCCCAGATAACCCCAAATATATTACTGGGTTCAGCCAGATTGGTACTACTTGCTCCCGCCACTGGTTGGTCCTTGGGATTGAAACAGCAACCGAGGAACTTAAGAAACTAGAAGTACTCATTAAAGATACTGAGAAACAAATTAATGATAACAATACTGTCCCTGATGCAAAGAAACTACTGTACAAAGTAGAGAAAACTGTACTAGAATTCCATCGCATCGAGCAGAACAAGAAATCTAACAAAGTAAAAAAAGATATTAAATCCTTTACAGTTGAGCGGGCATACCCGTATCTTCACAAGGATTTCTACACGAATCGTAACTTTAATCAATCCACGCAAAACCTGAGACCGTGGGGTCGCTTCAACAGAAGTAACACTCCTCTGCCGACTCTTCTGATAGCTCCGATCCAGTAGAGGGTGCCAGCTCCTCAACACATAATCCGCACCCCCATTTTTTAGGGAGAGGCAATACCGATCAAGGCAGAAGGGCCAGAGTAAAACGCCAACCGAGATGGTACAACCCTCCAGGTGAGAGACAGACCCGTCATAAATTCTACCAGTGGTAACAAATACTGTAAACATGACCATCCCTTTGTTTAATCTTGTGGCTCCTGTATTGTATGTGTGTCTTGTATTGAGGGTAAGGAATTTGTCTTTGAGAATGTAAAAAACGAGCATGGAACATTCACAAACTGTAATAGCTCCAATGTGATATATGCTATTTTTTGCCCCTGTAATAAGATCTACGTGGGGCAGACAACACAGAAAATAAAACTACGCATTTCACAGCACCACAGCCGGATCCGATGTAAAACTGCAAATGCCCCACTTGTTGAACATTTCACTGAGAAAGAGCATAATGAGAATGATGTCCGCTGGACAGTGATCAATCAGGTCATACTTCCACCCAGAGGAGGTGACCTAACAAGACTACTCAACAAAGAGGAATTAAAGTGGATACTGAGAACGGACAGTTTAAATACCGGACTTAACCTTCAGGAAGATTGGACCAATCTGGTCTAACCCATGACTGTGCTGCCCTTCTATTTTGCTTTTTTCCTGAATTTTGAACTTTTTGCCCTACCTGTTGCCAAAGTGTAATGTACTATAGTGGTTTTTTAAATGCAATGTATATGTTGATGTTCTGGGCTCATGGTATTGCCACTCACGAGCACTATTGTCTCTTTCACTGTCTATACACCCGTTTTTTCCCCCCTTCCAATATGGCCACCACACTCCCTAGCAGTTACTGGGTCCAATTGCCCTCTTCACTTTCGACAGCGCTCAGTCCAATAAGAGTGCGCCTGATTGTGGCCCCACCAACAGCCTATCACAGATCGCATTGTCGTGGCTGCGTGGATTCCGACTGACCCGGTAAGCCTTCTCCTGCCTGTCCGGTTTCCTTCGTGTCCTTTACCCGGGACTGCCCCTTACCCTGGTTCCTTTTACTCTTATCCCCTACTAGGCACTCCGAATTAATTTTAACCTAAGCAGACCGGTCCCGATTTCAGCGACCGCGTCACAATTACCCTCCGCCCTGGATTTTGTTTGGTGAGCCACCTCCAACCTTATTGCGCTGCCTTCTTTCACCGCGTCGATGTTGATACCTTCACTCGTTCGGCACGTCGGATATCTCTCTACTCCCCCGGGCAACCATCTTTTTACAATTGTTTTACTTTTATTAAATTACTGTAATTCGGTAAACCAAAAACTGCCAACTGGTTCCAGTTACTTGATAGGCATAATATCACGTTAGTTCCCTGCTCACTGGGAACTTTCTTTTTATGCACAATTCCGCAATCACGGGATGGATTCACTTATCCCCTTATCTCTCCCTAGACCTCCACCATGCGTGCACTATCAGCTCTTGACTATATAAATGCCTTGGCTTCTTAAAAGTGATACTCCTTCACTCCATGTCATGTTGTCACATCTTTAATGTTCACAATTATCCTAAAGCTTTCTTTCTCTAATTCCTTTTAGGTTCTAGAGGCTTGAATTATTAGGCAATTATTAAACTGTCCTGATGATGATCCCTTTGATATAAAAAGTGGGATCGAAACGCCGTCGACCAATTTGTGTGCCTTATACTGTGTGTATATTGTGTACTATGATATTGTAATGGCGCATCTTACATATATTTGTTCATATTGTGATTTCAAGAACAACTCAGCTTTTTTGCCTAAAAGCCCTTTCTGTTCACTTTGAATGTACTAAAGTGTTTTTGGTTAAATGTGGTACAGGCTTGTACTCCACGACGTGAGACTGTCGAAGGATATTCTCTATTTATCTAACTGAAACTATTAAAAGATTTTGACCACTGTCCGGCTGGATAAGTCATCTTAATACAGATTCCATTGTGTCTGTATTTATCTGTACACTTGATTGTTGTTGCATGGGACCGTTGTTGTTCTCATAATGGTACATCTGAGGCAGCACATGAGAGGGGCTAAGTGCATCAACAGTTCATAGCAATTGACTGGTACATCTGAGGCAGCACATGAGAGGGGCTAAGTGCATCAACAGTCCATGGCAAGGCACAGGTACATCAGAGGCAGCACATGAGGGCACAATGCAGCATCCTAACAGCAACAGGGCAGTGTTCACAACAGAGCAGGTACATCTGAGGCAGCACATGAGAGGGGCTAAGTGCATCAACAGTCCATGGCAAGGCACAGTAACATCAGAGGCAGCACGTGAGAGGGGCTCAGTGCATCAACAGTCCATGGCAAGGCACAGGTACATCGGAGGCAGCACATGAGAGGGGCTAAGTGCATCAACAGTCCAGGGCAAGGCACAGGTACATCAGAGGCAGCACATGAGAGGGGCAACGAGCATCAATAGTCCATGGCACAGAGCAGGTACATCAGAGGCAGCACATGAGAGGGGCAACGAGCATCAATAGTCCATGGCACAGAGCAGGTACATCTGAGGCAGCACATGAGAGGGGCTAAGTGCATCAACAGTCATGGCAAGGAACAGGTACATCAGAGGCAGCACATGAGAGGGGCAACGAGCATCAATAGTCCATGGCACAGAGCAGGTACATCAGAGGCAACACAGGTACGTGGGTCATGCGCACGGTCCCATGGACATTAGTAATGCAAGGGTGGTTACAATGGACAATCTAGACACCAAGTCAAATGACATGTGAGTGATTGGAGCTACACCTCACAGCACAGAATCTGGTGGACTGCTTGACCTAGTCGCCTCGGACACACTGCCAGCACCAGACACAGGAGTGTGAGACACTGCCACAGCTCTAGTGACTAACACAAGAGCCATAGACCCAGACACACTGCCAGCACCAGAAACAGGAGTGTGAGACACAGCCACAGATGTAGTGACTGACACATGAGCCATAGACCCAGACACACTGCCAGCACCAGATACAGGAGTATGAGACACAGCCACAGCTCTAGTGACTGACACATGAGCCATAGACCCAGACACACTGCCAGCACCAGAAACAGGAGTGTGAGACACAGCCACAGATTTAGTGACTGACACATGAGCCATAGACCCAGACACACTGCCAGCACCAGATACGGGAGTTTGAGACACAGCCACAGCTCTAGTGACTGACACATGAGCCATAGACCCAGACACACTGCCAGCACCAGATACAGGAGTTTGAGACACAGCCACAGCTCTAGTGACTGACACATGAGCTATAGACCCAGACACACTGCCAGGACATGTCCCTGTACAGCGACCAACAAATACCCTGCCAGCATTTGAGACATGAGAGTGGCGAACACACACAGTACCAGTACCTGAAACCGGAGAGGGCACAACTGACACAGTGCTACTACATGATGCATGACATCGAACAACAGACACTGTGCCACTATCTGGCACATGAGAGTGAACTGCAGTTGACCCACTAGGACCACTGAAATGATGAGCCACAGGACTGTATGGGCCAGGAGGCAGGGTGGCGCTGGGAGCTGGGGAGGGGTGTACTGGAGCGACATTGGGGTGGGCGGTGTCACTGGTGTGTGTCTCCGTTTCTTTGGGATATGTAGGTGCACCCCGGACATTACTAGACTGGTAAGTGGCGTGGCCTCATCAGAAACATCACCCTTCAAAGCTGGATCATGTGCCGGTGGGGGTCTGCTCTCTGGGGACGTGCTGGACCCTGCTTGACGTTTGCTGTGGGCCTGCCTTCTGCCCTCTGCATCATGTGTAATGGGGGATGCAACAATAGTGTACTCCTTCCTCTGCTTCTGCGGGGTGTGGATGGGAGTAGAGGTATGGGGGGACTCCACCGCAGACACATGTGTCTTACGTTCCTTCACCAACATCAGCCTCAGGGCAGCCAGGGGTGATGCATGCCTGTCCTTGATGGTGCTCGTGTCCATGGGAGAACCTTTGGCCGTGTGAGGTGCCTTGGCCGTAGGAAGTAAACTGTCTCTGGAATGTGCCTGATCCGTGGTCGGTGCCCTGTCCCTGGGAGTAGGCTTGTCCTTTGTAGTGTCCCTGTCCATTGTAGTGTACCTGTCCTTTGAAGTGTCCTTGTCCTTCGGAGTGTCCCTTGCCTTGGGAGGTTCCCTTTCCTTTGTAGTGTCCTTGTCCTTGGGAGTGTCCCTGGCCTTGGGAGCTGCCCTTTCCTTAGTAGTGTCTTTGTCCTTGGGAGTGTCTGTTGCCTTGGGAGGTGCCCTTTCCTTTGTAGTGTCCTTGTCCTTGGGAGTGTCCCTGGCCTTGGGAGCTGCCCTTTCCTTTGTAGTTTCCTTGTCCTTGGGAGTGTCCCTGGCCTTGGGAGCTGCCCTTTCCTTTGTAGTGTCCTTGTCCTTGGGAGTGTCCCTGGCCTTGGGAGCTGCCCTATCCTTAGTAGTGTCCTTGTCCTTGGAAGTGTCCCTGCCCTTGGGAGCTGCACTTTCCTTAGTAGTGTCCTTGTCCTTGGGAGTGTCCCTGGCCTTGGGAGCTGCCCTTTACTTTGTAGTGTCCTTGTCCTTGGGAGTGTCCCTGGCCTTGAGAGCTGCCCTTTCCTTTGTAGTGTCCTTGTCTTTGGGAGTGTCCCTGGCCTTGGGAGTACCTTTTGAGGGGTATGCCTGTGTTACATGTGAATCCCTGTCCCCCAACACCCCTTTAGGATCCTGTGTGTCAACTCCAGGGCAGCTGATGTCGTGTTCGGTTAAAGATTTACTTGTCCTAGGGGATGGTGTCTGTACCCTCCATGCCCTGCCTTGCTGCCTCTGGCTGCTTCTAGTGCAATACCTAGACAATGAGGCCTGGTCTGGAATTTCACTCTCATCTGAGACATCAAGTGGTGTGGATGGGTGAACTGAACAAGAACCTTGTCCATGCGACTGTAGAAAGGCTGAAGACACAGTGTTTGCTAATGACTGAACTGTTCTATGGAGACCAGCAACATCGCCATGCATCCCCTCCATGAATGCTACCACCTACCCCAACTTTCTATTGTGGTCTTGGAATGCATTGATCATGTTGGTCTGCCCTACACACAGCTGTTGCAGCAGATCAACAGCCTCAGCACAAATTGCACTTTGTGTTACAGGGGCTGTGGCAGGGGTGCCTGCACCGAAGGCAACTCTGCTCCCCCTACTCTGGCGAGCACGAGCAGTACTTGTTGCAGTTGGTGGCAGTGTGGGCCCTGGGTGCTGTGTACCGACTGAAGGTGTGGATTGCCCACTCCCTGTGTGTGACAACAGTGCTGACTCACCAACACTGTCTGAAGATGAGGACGATGGTGTCTCCACATGTGAGTCCTCAGGGACGGATCTGTCCCCCTTTCCGGGGCTGCCCTCTTCAGTGTCAGTCTGCGTGTGTGTGATCTCGGATCCGGATGCATTGCCACCACTCATCTCAGTCGTCTGTGGGTCAGTGCCCTCGGACAAATCTGAAAGAGAGAGAAAAGATGTTTACCTAAGTGCCACACTCACGTACTGAAGGTTACACAATCACAACTTTCCTTACAGTCGACTAACATGTTGCACCCATCCTGCACACGAACCACCCCTACCATACATCCTCATGTCAAAGAACCGGGGTGCCTGTGAAACATGTACATGAAACAAACAGGGCAAGTGCATGCAGACCACCACACATGTGATGCCATGGGACCACAGACCTCAACGGCATGTCCTGGGACCCTCCACTACAAAGCAACTGGTATGTCCACCTGGTGGACATGGATGCTAACGCTCACTCCGCTAATGGCACCAACATGCAATTGCAGCATAACATACGCACCACGGATGTCACTACTGTGTCTGAGCACCAATACATGCATGCACTCACAAGTCACAGACACATACAGTCTGCATACCGCTAGTTTGCTGTTGATCCCCTCTCAGCCGGGCGGACAGGTCAGGATGCGTCACAGCTATGATACGATGCATTAGAGGGGTCATGGTGCGTCGTGCAAGCCGTGTTGATCTTGAAATCAGCCCCAGTGTCATCTCCGCCACATTCTTGTTGAGCCTGGAGATGTCGTCCCAGCGCTTGTGGCAGTGTGTGTGTCGTCTATTGCACACCCCCACTGCCCGTACATCACGTGCTATGGTCCTCCACACAGCCTTGCGAAGGTGAAGCTTGACCTACCATGATGGGAGTCAAGAGGGGAACGTCAGTGGACAGTTGGACATTCACAAACATGGTAGAAACAGGTAACTTTCAGCAGCCATGCTCAGTACAACAGATGTGAAGGTCCCACAGCACACCGCAAAGCTTGCAGAAGCCAGGAGTCAGTGACCACCTCATGCACACCAACATGTTCCCCACTGCACTTACCACCTGTCCAGGGGCACCGTAGAGCCGTTCCTAGTGGTGGAGCACACTGTCCACAAGGACATCCAGCTCCGCGGCGGTGAAGGGACGAGACCGGATCTCTCGCACTCTCTGCATGGCAAGGTCCGCGACTGTGGCACTACAGCAGCAGTTGTTGGATAGCTCAGCAGCAGCAGGTCGAGGTGATGGTCGCAGGCAGTAGTTGTTGGATAGATCAGCAGCAGCAGGTCGAGGTGATGGTCGCAGGCAGCAGTTGTTGGATAGCTCAGCAGCAGGTCGAGGTGATGGTCGCAGGCAGCAGTTGTTGGATAGATCAGCAGCAGCAGGTCGAGGTGATGGTCGCAGGCAGCAGTTGTTGGATAGCTCAGCAGCAGCAGGTCGAGGTGATGGTCGCAGGCAGCAGTTGTTGGATAGATCAGCAGCAGCAGGTATAGGTGATGTCGCAGGCAGCAGTTGTTGGATAGCTCAGCAGCAGCAGGTCGAGGTGATGGTCGCAGGCAGCAGTGGCTGGAAACAGTGAATGTGTGCTGCAGAAATCCACACATTTATAGGGCCCTGAGCTCATATCAGTGGCACACGTCTGCAGCAATTGGTTTTCCCTGGTTGCCTCATTCAAAATGAGCCAATGACTGGCCCTGCTGTGGCGGTGTACGGCTTCCGCTATTTTTGAATGCTCTTACGCGCCCCGCGTTACCTGTTTCCATTGGCTACATGTGCACGGACCGTCACGGTCACACACCGGGAACCGCATGCGCGCGCTACCGCGATGGTGCATCATTTGAAATTAATCACTCACTGGCGTCGCTATGGCGGAGCTCGCATTCCGCGGGGGCGGTGCAGGCTAACACATACATTTGAATATGCAAGTGGAAATGGCAGTTGGTACCCCCTTACAGTCACATTGCAGCACCCACCACTGACCGCCGGGTGCTGGCCGGTCACCCACCGCCGGGTGCTGCCCGGTCACCCACTGCCGACCCTCTCCGGTCACCCACCGCTGGCCCTGCCCGGTCACCCACCGCCAGCACCCGGCGGTGGGTGACCGGCCAGGGCCTTCTATGGCAGGGTGACCTCAATGCACAGGGCGCTCACCCACCGCCAGCACCCGGTGGTGGTGACCGGCCAGCGGCCGGCGGTGGGTGATTGGCCAGGGCCATCTATGGCAGGGTGACCTCAATGCACAGGGCACTCACCCACCGCCCAGCACCCGGCGGTGGGTGACCGGGCAGCAACCGGCGGTGGGTGACCGGCCAGGGCCGGCGGTGGGTGACCGGCCAGGGCCTTCTATGGCAGGGTGACCTCAATGCACAGGGCGCTCACCCATCGCCAGCACCCGGCGGTGGGTGACCGCCCAGCACCCGGTGGTGGGTGACCGGGCAGCACCCAGCGGTGGGTGACCGGCCAGGGCCGGGGGTGGGTGACCAGCCAGGGCCTTCTATGGCAGGGTGACCTCAATGCACAGGGCGCTCACCCACCGCCAGCACCCGGTGGTGGGTGACCGGCCAGCACCTGGCAGTGGGTGACCGGGCAGCACCAGGCGGTGGGTGACCGGCCAGGGCCGGTGGTGGGTGACCAGCCAGGGACTTCTATGGCAGGGTGACCTCAATGCACAGGGCACTCACCCACCGCCAGCACCCGGCGGTGGGTGACCGGGCAGCACCCGGCGGTGGGTGACCGGCCAGGGCTGGTGGTGGGTGACCGGCCAGGGACTTCTATGGCAGGGTGACCTCAATGCACAGGGCACTCACCCACCGCCAGCCCCCAGCGGTGGGTGACCGGCCAGCACCCGGCGGTGGGTGACCGGGCAGCACCCAGCGGTGGGTGACGGGCCAGGGCCGGCGGTGGGTGACCGGCCAGGACCTTCTATGGCAGGGTGACCTCAATGCACAGGGTGCTCACCCACCGCCAGCACCCGGCGGTGGGTGACCGGCCAGCGGCCAGCGGTGGGTGACCGGCCAGGGCCATATATGGCAGGGTGACCTCAATGCACAGGGTGCTCACCCACCGCCAGCACCCGGCGGTGGGTGACCGGCCAGCACCCGGTGGTGGGTGACCTGCCAGCCCCCGGCGGTGGGTTACCGTCCAGCACCCGGCGGTGGGTGACCGGGCAGCACCCGGCGGTGGGTGAGCGGCCAGGGCCGGCGGTCTGCGGTGGGTGCTGGAATGTGACTGTAAGGGGGTACCAACTGCCATTTCCACTTGCATATTCCAATGTATGTGTTAGCCTGCACCGCCCACGTGGAATGCGTGCTCCGCCATTGCGATGCCAGTGAGTGATGATTTTCAAAGGATGCACCGTCGCGGTAGTGCGCACATGCGTTTGGCGGGGTGTGACCATGATAGTCCCTGACCATGCAGCATATGTCATGCACAATTGCAATATCAAGGATCATCTTCAGTGTTGGGGGAAGGCATACCCGGATGGCGTGTGCACACACACTGCATGTCTCCGCACACATGTAATGTTCATAGTTGTACATGTGTGTCAGGACATGTCCGGAGTGCATCAAGAATCATGATGTCAAGTCAATGGCCTGTGTCCACGTGTGTCATTCATGTCAATTTTTTGCATGTGTGGTCATACTATTGACCTTGCCAGTGGCTAACAAAGGCCATTGATGTGCACCCAAGTTGCGTCAGATGTGCATGGCGATGTGTTGACGTCTTGGTTTTCCGGACACACGTTTCCATTTGTACACATCTACACAGTATATCAAGGCTGTGTACCCAAATTCAGAAGCTGTTGTGAGTGTGTGGTATGTGTGTGCAAGTATCAATGATGGGGGTATTCATGCATTCTGTGTATGCGTATGTGTGTCGCCTGTTGTGTGCCCATGCATGTCATGTGAGGATGCCCAGCATTGTAGGTGGGGTCATGGGTGCATGAAGACAAGGAGGGTGGGTTTCATGTTTGTTTTGTGTGTGCACGTCCATGTGTGTCTGTGGTGACGCTTGTCCACACTTGTGCCCTCAGTCATGTGTTGTTGGCAGTTATTTCAACATGTGTGCACGTTACATTGGACATGTTTGCACACAGGATGTTGTTTGTGGGTAAACATTGTGGGCCTTATTTATGAAGGACTTGCGCCGCCGGTGCGCCACTTTTAAAATGGGAAAAAGTGACGCACCGACGGCGCAAGGCCTTCATAAATAAGGCCCTGTGTGTGTAGTTAGCTGTAGTGCCTTATATATCGGTCACGTCACACATAGAGTCAGTGACTGAAACATGCATTATATGTATTGTGTTGGTCAAGATGTGATAGTGTGGCACAGCTATGCGGTGTTGGTCAATTGACATCTGCTCCCATCTACTCCCACACAGGAGGGCTCCAAATGTGCATTGACCATACACTGTGCTGGAGGACATGGTTAACGAGGAGGTGATCCGCAAATTCCGGCTTGACCGACCGAGATTGCCGGAGCTTGTCACACAATTGGCACCTCATCTGCAGCCACGCAGGACATATCCAGGAGCTATTACACCCACAGCAAAGGTGATGGCGGCACTTCACTTCTTCGCAACAGGCACTTTCCAGTACACAGTTGGTAATGCCAGGGGGATGTCACAATCCATGTTCAGGATGGTGCTGCGGGATGTTCTGAATGCCATGATGCATTTTAAGGATGATTACATCCATTTCCCACGGCCGGCAGAGTTGGTAGCAGTCAAAGGGGACTTCTATGCCCTGGGCCGGATACCACACGTAGTGGGTTCCATTGATGGCACACATATTGGTCTCATTCCACCCCAGGCACGTGAACCTGTATATCGCAATCGGAAGCACTACCATTTCATCAACGTGCAAGTGGTGTGCCTGGCTGACAACATCATCTCCCATGTGTGTGCCAGATTTCCCGGGTCCGCACATGACTCCCACATCCTGCGGAGCAGCATTGTCCCCCAACTGATGGCTAATCTGCGTCCAGAACGTGCGTGGCTTGTAGGTGAGTGTGCTGTGAGGACTATTGTGTTGTATGCGTGCCCTGGGGTTCCCACCAATCCTGGTAATGATGTATGTGTCTGTTATCCCCCCACCTAGGTGACTCTGCATACCCAAACCGGCCGTGGCTGCTGAGCCCCCTACGGAATCCTACTACCCCTGGTGAAATGCGTTATAATGAGGCCCATGGGAGGACACGTCGAGTGGTGGAACGTACTTTTGGACTGTTGAAGTCTAGGTTTCGCTGCCTGGATAAAACCGGAGGGGCCCTGCCATACTCACCAGGCAAAGTATGCAAAATAGTGGTTGCCTGCTGCATGCTCCACAGCCTGGCCTTACGCAATAATATTGAACTGATCATGGACCCTGAAGAACAACAGGTTGCTCCGCCTCCCATCCCACCCATGTCCACTGATGAGGATAGTGGGGAGGAAGAAGGTGTGGACCAGAGGCGTCAGATCATTGATTGCTACTTTCCATGAATGTGAGTAACTACCTCTTGTGCTGCTGGTCAATGCGTGATGTATGTTTGCATGTGATGTGTGGATGTGGTGTGTGAATGCTGCCTGTTCTGGTATGTTCTGTTTGCAAATGGGTGTGTGAGATGGTGTACATGCAATACTCTCTGATGTGTGTCCTGTGATCTGCTTAATTCTTGATGAGTGTGGTTTGTGGGATGTTGCAGTACGGTGTGGTGTGAAGGGTGTGATTCAGTTTCCTGACCAGTGCTTGTTGTTCTCTCATTATCCCTAGGTCACTCCCACAGAGGCATGATTCTCAAGAACATTGATCCCTGCACCTGGTAATGACAACTTACAAGACAAACATGTGATTAAAACATGGAGGTCACACAGCATTGAGTGTTTACATGGTGTTTATTAACAGGTTGTGGATTGATGTTAGTGCATATTTACAAGTAGGTGTTGGGGGGGAGTGAGAGTTGAAGGTCATGGCAGATGAAAACACCGTGGGGACACCACATTGTGTGATGTACACCTAGTCCAACAGACGTGTGCCAATGCTTGGCAGTGTGGGGCAGGATAGTTCGCAGGGTGAATGGCAGGCTCAAGGAAGGGTGAAGTCAGTGGCGGCCCCTCTTCGAGCGGGTAGATGGTGCATTGCCACTGCTCTCAGCTGGATCCAGCCTCGGACGGCCCCTCCGTCTTGGAGCCGGAGCGGAGACAGCTGTGGGGGCAGGTTAGTCAGGGACCACCTCCCTGTCAGTGGCCTCAGGTGATGGTGGCGGTGGTGTTGGTGACCTGTCACGCTGGGCACTTGAGAGAGGGGGAGGTGGTGTGGTGCGGGATAACCACTCCCTCCAAAGAGCATTATGCTGCTCCATGAGGTCAACAATTTGGCCAATGCGAGTGTCCATCAACTGCAACAGCTGGCAGCTCTGTAGCGAGTCTTGGTGGACCCGATCAGCCGGTGCCTGCGACTGTTCATAAGAGGCATGGACTCTGGCGATGGCATCCAGGGTCTCCGTCCCAAGATTGGGTGGGTCTCGTTCCCGACCTTGCCTAGCACCTGCACTCCTGTTTGTGAGCTGTGGCCTCACCTGTGTCCTCTCCTGTCCACTCTCCCTGCTAGCCTGAGATGTTGATGGCCCATCATCAGACGATGGGTCAGGCAGGGTGGCACAGGCAGGAGTGGTGGTGGTGGTAGGTGCACAGCTCACAATGGCAGGTGTTGGTCTTGTGACACTGGCCAAGGTGGTGGAGGCCGGGATGTCCTGGGAGCCTGATGGCACTGGGAGTTTGCTTGGCCCAGCATCGTCCTCTGCACCTGAGGTGTCAATGTGATCCTCATCAGAGAGTCCGACTGTGAGGGTGGCGACTGGTGCTGGCGGTTGCTGCTTTCCCCGGTCAAGTTGCGATCACATGAGGGACAAGAATTTCAGAATCAATGCTGTGGACATGACAGGTTTTTGGTTGTAACATTAGAAATCACTATGGAATCAGGACATGGTTGGTGTTGGCATCATGTTGTTGTGGTTGACAGAAAATGGCAATATGGTGGCGTGGAGGTGGGGAGAAGATACTTGGATATGTGTGGTCCGGTCCTGCTATTGGATGGTGCCCCTGTGAAGATGCCTATCTACCTGTAAGTTTGAAGGAGGAGATGCAGTGGTTTGCAAATGGTGGTCGGACTCCATCTTGCTCTGGGATGAGACATGGGGGCCTGTTGGGAGTTGTAGTGCTGGTCTCTCACACACCCCACCCATCACCACCCTCCCTGTAGACATTGGGGACTGTTGGGAGTTGTAGTGCTGGTCTCTCACACACCCCACCCACCTCTTTCACACACCCCACCCACCACCACCCTCCCTGTAGACATGGGGGAGTGTTGGGAGTTGTAGTGCTGGTCTCTCACACACCCAACCCACCTCTCTCACACCCCCACCCACCACCACCCTCCCTGTCGACATGGGGGCCTGTTGGGAGTTGTAGTGCTGGTCTCTCACATGCCCCAGCCACCACCACCCTCCCTGTAGACATGGGGGCCTGTTGGGAGTTGTAGTGCTGGTCTCTCACACATCCTTCCCACCACCACCCTCCCTGTAGACATGGGGGCCTGTCGGGAGTTGTAGTGCTGGTCTCTCACACACCACACCCACCTCTCTCACACCCCCCACCCACCACCACCCTCCCTGTCGACATGGGGGCCTGTTGGGAGTTGTATTGCTGGTCTCTCACATACCCCACCCACCTCTCTCACATCCCCCACCCACCACCACCCTCCCTGTCGACATGGTGGCCTGTTGGGAGTTGTAGTGCTGGTCTCTCACACACACCACCCACCTCTGTCACACACCCCACCCACCACCACCCTCCCTGTAGACATGGGGGACTGTTGAGAGTTGTAGTGCTGGTCTCTCACACCCCCCACCCACCTCTCTCACACCCACCACCACCCTCCCTGTAGACATGGGGGACTGTTGGGAGTTGTAGTGCTGGTCTCTCACACACCCCACCCACCTCTCTCACACCCCCCACCCACCACCACCCTCCCTGTCGACATGGGGGCCTGTTGGGAGTTGTAGTGCTGGTCTCTCACACACCCCACCCACCTCTCTCACACCCCCCACCCACCACCACCCTCCTTGTAGACATGGGGGACTGTAGGGAGTGTAGTGCTGGTCTCTCACACACCCCACCCACCTCTCTCACACCCCCCACCCACCACCACCCTCCCTGTCGACATGGGGGCGTGTTGGGAGTTGTAGTGCTGGTCTCTCACACACCCCACCCACCACCACCCTCCCTGTAGACATGGGGGTCTGTTGGGAGTTGTGGTGCTGGCTGCTTTGACAACATGCAAGGCTGGGAACATAGGAGGCAACATTTGGGTTTGGTCATGGTGGGTGCATTTGAGGCCAGGACTTCACATTTGGGTGACTATGTGGCCCACATGCATGGATTGGAGCCTGGGAGATGTGTGTTGGCAGTTGTGTAAGGCAGACCATGGCAGTGTGATAGTGGTCATTGGTTTGTACTTACCAGCCTCTAGTCCCTCTTCGATTCCTTCCAAGCTCTCAGGGTGCAGTATGCCCAGCACCTTCTCCTCCCATTCTGCAAATGGTATAGGCTCCGGGGGAGTGCCGCCGCCAGTGTGGTGTGCCCGCAGGTGGTTCTTGGCCCTGATGCCTTTCACCCTTGCCTTGAGGTCGTGCCAGCGCCTCTGGATCTCGAGTTTGGTGCGTGGCACGGTCCCTGATTCATTGACTCTGGTCACTATCCTGTCCCACATGTTTGTTTTGGTTGCCAAGGTGGTCTGCTGGACTAGGGTACCGAACAGATATGGTTCGACACGATTGATTTCATCCACCATGACCTTCAACTGTCTGTGAACTTGGGGTTTTTCTTGGGTGCCATGGTGTGTGATGTGCAAGGTGTTGGTGGGGTGGGGTGTGCAGGTGTGTGGTGTGTAGAAATGGTGTTGTGGGGGTTTGTGTGGTGGGTGTGTTTGTGTGCAGGTTGTATGTGTGTTTGTGTGTGTATGCTGTTTGTGGTATTCTGCCTCTTTCTTGCTGCTATGCTGTGATGCAAAGGATTGTGGTAATGGGAGGGATTCATTTTATACTCTGTGTGGTGGTTGTGTCCCAATGGTTGTTGCCAGTTAGGTGTTCTGTGGGTGTGGTGACTTGGGTGCATTTATCGGTGCTTGGGAGGGGGTGTCATTGGGGCGTGTAGTTGTTGGGGGTGGGTGTTTCAGGTGGGTGTGTGTCCTGTTTTGTGTGTTTTCTATTTACTTCCTTCAGCCATTTTGGAATCGGTTTGTCGGCAGGGATGTTGTTCGTTTGGTCCTTCCGCAGTCATGCTCCGTTTGTCGAAGCATTGTTTCCGCTGCGGTCGAGGGAGGTGGTGAGTTCCGTTGGAATGGCGGCGTTATCTGAATCGTGCGGCCGGAACCTCCGTAGGTATTGCGGCGGTTGGGCATGTTTCCGCGCTCATGTTCGTCCGCGGCGGGGGGTGTTTCTTTGGTACCGTCCGCTTACGGCGGTCTTTGGTGTGATCCGTCCGTCGCGGACGGTGTTTGCTGTGATCCGTCCGCCGTGGTCGGTGTTTCTTGACAGAAATATCCTAATCGCAACCGCGGATTATCTGCGGTGCGGTCGGGAGTGTTTTTGACGCGACCATGGCGGACGGGGCACGTTTTTGTCCGCCATCCTAATAGGCCTCATACAGTGTATATTTAGGAGTTAAGCTAATAGTAGCTATTGCTTTGTAGCCTCACAGGAGGCTCTAATAACATAGAACTGGGGACGAGGGGTTAAATATTAATATAGCTGCTCCCTTCACCGAGGGATCCTGTGAAGGGAATTAAACCCCAATGTAGTAATAAATATTACAATCATAAAACCAACCCCAGTCACCTGTAGATAGGCAATGTCTGGGTAATGATGTTTTCGCCTGACCTTGAATATAACTCTCTTGCCCTGGCATTTTACTCTAATGAGAAAACAAAGTGAATGCCCCAAACCATATACAATGCTGCGGATGTCTTAGTATGTGCCTGACTCAACCCTCCTGCCCATCCTCAAATTCTGCTAGTCCGGCCTGCCAACTTTATTTTCATCCATTGTCTGATGAAAGTTTATAGTATTTTTGTAAAACACAGATTTCTAACCATATGTTATTTTACTAAGACAAGGATTATATCTACCACTTGCTTTATTTTAAAAGCAAGTTACTGAGTACTATCTAGGGCCATTATCCATGTTCTATTGTGAATACTAACTCCAGATGTGTTGCAGTGGTCGGTGCCATCTTGAATGCTAACTGTATGTATTTGGGATATATATGCAAGTGTGATGACCTTTAGAGGTCATCAAAACTGTGAAATTGTGCTTCACTAAAAAGCACAGGAGAGGAGGGGAGGGGAGGAGAGGAGAGGACAGGAGAGAAGAGGAGAAGAGAGAAGTGGAGGGGAGGGGCGAGGAGGGGAGAGGAAGAAAGGACAAGAGAGGAGAGGAGAGGAGGGGAGGTGAGAATAGGAGAGTCCAGGAGAAGGGGGGAGGTGAGGGGAGGAGGGGAGGGGAGGGCAGGGGAGGGGAGGAGAGGAGAGGAGAGAAGAGAAGAAGAGAGAAGTAGAGGGGAGGGGAGGGAAAGAGAGGACAAGAGAGGAGAGGAGAGAGGAGGGGAGGTGAGAATAGGAGAGTCGAATAGGGGAGGGGAGGGGAGGAAGGGAGGGGAGGGCAGGTGAGGAGAGGAGAGGCAAGGAGATTAGAGGAGAGGAGCGGAAGGGAGGAGAGGAGCGGAGCGGAAGGGAGGAGAGGGGAGGGGTGGGATGGGGAGGGGAGGGAAGGGAAGGGGAGGAGAGGAGATGAGCGGAGGGGAGGGGAGGGGAGGGGAGGGGAGAGGAGAGGAGGGGAGAGGAGGAGGGGATCCATTCCTAAAAGAAGCTCTTATAAGGTCTATTACCTGAGGGAGACAAAAAGAATCCGAGAAAAGACCTTGGGGCATAATACCAAGGTTGGCGATAGGCAATTATCGCCGCTTTTGCAGCCGTTTTCGTCCGCAAAGCGGCGATAATTCTATCGCTCTTTTAGGCGATAGCGAGCGGTTCGGGGCCCGCTTTGCATGTTAGTGATATTTATCGCTAATGACATGCAAAGTGGGCGTACCCAACCTCTTAGCGACTGAAAGCAGTCCCTAACATCGCTATCGCCTATTAGCAAGGCAGGCGTAGCGATGGAAATATTCCCGCTATCGCCAAAAGCCAACGCCTGCTCAGACCAGTTCTTAGCCATGTTATCCAATGGGAGGTGGATAACATGGCTAAGAGCATTTCGTCGCTAATGCGTGAATATCGCTGTATTCTCAGCGATATTCATGCATTTCGCCGCTTTTGCTGGATATTTTAGCACAATGGAGAAAAACGTTGCTAATAGCATGTTTTCTCCGCTAACATATCCAGCGATAGGCAACGATAAAAAAATTATCGCTACTTGTTGGTAATACGCCCCCTTGTCTTTTCTCATCTTCATTTTATCCCCCTCTTCGGCCTACTCTGCTCAGTCTTTCCTGGAATTTAATGAGTAAAGGTCTGTGATCTAAAATTGGAAATCAAGAAGAAGGACGTTCATTGAAAGATCAAACAGACCAGTGTGTTACTTTATTTTCAAGACAATATTGACGTAATTTCGTAAAAGGCCAAGTGTAGTACCATCAAAGCAATAGCTCTGGCAGATCCATTCGCAAGCTCCTACCCATCGTCCGATTAACAAACATATGAAGAAGCTTCTTTTACAAGTGTTTGTTTTGATTTGCATTGTTTTATGTTTTTAACACACTGCTTTTTAAATTCAGTCGACTCTTAAATGCAACATAGGCCGTAACATGCGTTGCCATACAATTTGCACTACGCTGTTTTGTAGAATATGTGTATATTGTATACATTTTGCAAAACACCCTGATGTTATTATATGGGTTTGTTTTAATGAGGATTGTAGTTACACAATTCACTGTGCAATGTTTGTTATTAATGTGAATGCCCTCGTCGTAGAAAAATGCACTAATAGTGTTTTTGATTATTTGTTTAGGGTTGTGATCTCTTAAACCAGCCGAATGAATTACGTCTTCATTTTAGAACATTAAGTGATACCGACTCTGGGAACTACACATGCGTGGTTACACTTACTCGTGAAGGAAAGAACTACACCCACACCAAAACAACTCAATTGCTTGTAAAAGGTGCGGAGTTTTTTTCTAAACTGTTCTTCTCCAAAATCCAAAGCCTAACAAATGCTGACTTCCACAATTTGAAAAGGGATGTATTGTTTAAAATTAAAATATTTTTTGTGGGGCTGTTATGTTTGCCATATTACAAAACTACTGTTGCACTACATAACTAGACCCTGGGCAAAATTCCAATTACAGCAGCATGATTAGCATTAGAAAATTTGCATTATGGTTCTTACATGAAATCCCCACTATTACGCCACATCATGTAATTACAGCGCTATTCACAATAAAATTATACTGCAGAAGAACAAGAACAATGGGAACAATCAGGACGGGAGGGGCTGTCGTTCGCAGAACTTGTATTTTGTGTACAATATTTCACAGCAAAAAGCATTTTGCTTTAAAATATCCTGCTCAATGACAGATTTGCATTTCATGCAAATACACGTAATTTTGCGTAACTTTCCCAAATTTCACATAAATATGCAAATGTAAGTCACACACTACTAAACTCTGCCTGTGCCAAAGTACTTTTCAAGTAAATTTCTGAGGCAACGTGTTCTGCATATATGGGCAGGACTGACATTTCTAATGCATGAGAGAGAAGACTTTAATCTTAATGCAAGTGAGAAAGAAAAAGTAATTTGCAATCCAGGCAAAGGAATCAATGGCATGCTTAGATGGCCAGGGCTGAAGTATGCCATGATATAAGATTAGAGATGGTGAGCTGGCCTGACCTCAGCCACTGTGCATAGTGAGGTGGAGGCTGCCTCCCTTCTAGGAAGTTTTCTCATTGGAGGATGAACAAAAGCATATGCATTCACCATCAATGTCTCATCATCATCATTACTTAAATCTTTATTTGCATACAAGTAATAAACTTAAAAGAATCACAAAAATAAGAAAAGATAAAATACAATAATATAATCAAATGGATTTCCATTTCACAATAAATCATTGCAGAGTTGAAACATCATGAGACTGTGCACGGGCTCTCAAAAATCTCCTTGGAGACATGCCTCTCTCATAAATCCAATAGATGACTTGTAAAGAAGTATCACACTTCACTACAGTAGGTATGTGTGATGATCAACATATAATATCCTACATCAACAATAGAGCAAAATATTCTCAGCCTTTGTACTGAATAAAACAGTCTAAAAAATCTATCACATTTTTACTCCAAACCAGTCATAACTCAGCCTTGTATGTAAATGCTTCTGCGCATGCAAAAACTTTCCTTCCAGAGATAGCAGTTAAGATAAAGGTGGAAACAGAATAACAGATCCACATTGTCTAGAGTACAGAAATAGTTGAAAGATTCCTGGGAACGCATAACATTTCCAGCTATAAACAAAGGTTGTAAAATGTGCTTTCTTTTGTCCCTATAAAAATTACAGAACAGAATAAAGTGCACAGGTGACTGATTAGATTCCCTGAAGCATCTGTGACCAAGCCCACATTTTAGGGAAAGCAACCATAAATGCAAGGTGCCCAGCCGTAATATTGTAAGATAAAATATGTGTTGCATATGTTGTACAGTTAACAGATAATTTTGAAGTCCTTCTTGTGTAGGGCATATCCTAGGAAAGAAACTGCCAATTCCTTGTGTACAATGTAGGAGGAAGTTGACTTTGTTACTCCCAAAAGTCTGCCTGTTAGAAATTGGGGTCTCTAGTTAGCAGAGGTTGTCCAAATAGGGACCCTTGCCTCAAGTCAGGGGTAAGAGGGATTCCCACTTTAAATAACCCCTGCTCACCCCCTGGGTAGCTTGGTACGAGCTGACAGACTTATCCCAAAGGTAATATGTAAAGTATTTGTACTCAAAACCCACAGTAATACAGTGCTAACACCACAAATGGACACCACACCAGTTTAGAAAAATAAAGTATCTTTATCTAAACACAACAAGACCAAAACAATAGAAATCCAGCATATGTGTAATAAGAATATGACTTTAAAAGAAGTTTCAAGCAACTGGGTCCATAGAAAACTATAGGTGTGTGATTTCACACAAAGAACCTTTAGATGCGTCAACATTCACAAGGCCAACCAGCCACAGAGATGGGAAGCGTGAGAAACAAAGAGATGGGTCAGTTCCTGAGACCTTGGGCAGGCGATGCAACAGTTCTGCTGCACACAATAGAAGTGATGCTTTGAATCCGGTCTGTAAGGGGAAGTGATGCGTCGACTCCAAGACGATTCTGGTCCGGAGCTGCTTCACTGTCTTCAGCTGCGATCTCTCGATGCGTTAGTTCTTGCAGCCGCGACAGGCGCTGCGTCAGTCAGTTTCGGAAGCAGTGTGGTGATGCATGGAGATTCTTCTTTCAAAGCGGTGCTTTGTCGGATAAACAGCCGCAAGACGAGCGATGCTTTGATTTCTTCAGTTCTTCTTCTCTTCCAGCTCGCAACCAGTAGGAACAACCTCCAGAGGTCCAGAACTGGAACAGACACGTCCTGGCAGGTCAGAACTCTCAGAAACAGAGTTCATGGTAGCTGGGTATGAAGTCTTTGTGTCCCCGAGACTTCAAACAGGAGGCCAGAGCAAACAGGCCCTTGCAGGTTTACATTTCAAAAAGGGGGTGGTGATGGACAGAGTATCTGAGTTAATCAGAACACTCCTACCCAGTCAACAGATCAGGGCTTGATCCATCACCGTTTTTTAGCTCACTGCACCATCCCAGTTCAGAACCTGGCTACATGCAAATTAGTCTGTCCCTGGCCTAGTGCATCATGGGAACAGGGCAGACCAAACTACCAAGCCAATTCTTCACTGGAAAGTGGTGGCACTCCACCACTTCTGAAAATCAGGGCTGCACCATATTTACAACAATATGGTGCAGCCCTGCGCTTACCTCTGCGCTGGCACTATATTTAGCAGCCTAGTGCCAATGCAGGCACCCTTGCATCATGGCGCTCATCCTCTGCACCTGCTACATTAGCAATTTCACAGTTTATTATGCTCATGGCATTAATAAGATAATGTGCAATGGCATTGCTGGTTTCCTCTGGCTTCGTGCCTTCCCTCCATGAGTTTCCGTTTGTCCATATTTATGCTATCTTAACTAAACAGGGCTAAAAGACAGTCAACATCAATTACCATAAACAAAAAGAGCCTTCTTACCATCTCTCAGATGGGGGCCCAGATTTGAAAGACCAATACAGTGGGCCCCGCCTGGCCTCGGTCATCCACGGACGGGCACACACCGGTCTGATATTACCCCGATCTAGATCCACGTTTCTCCGGGGGATTAGTAGCCCTTACGTGCTAGCTGCTGCTAACGTGCAGCACCTCTATCTGCCCTGCTGCAGTGTACTCTGGGCATTGTAGTGTGTGCTGTAATCCTGGTGTAGTATGCCCATAAAGGAAATGGCGGGCAAGTAATGCCAGGCACAGTAATCCAGAGATGATGCCCCCGCAAATGGTGTACAAGCCTCCTTTGCATCCTGAAACCCTCACAGAGCTTTAGCGCCACCAGCGCTGCGGGGGTTTAGCAGCCCTTAAGTACTGGCTGCTGCTGAGGTGCGGCACCTGTGTATATCCTGCCAAAGTGCACCCTTGGCATTGTAGTGTGCCCTGTGATCCTGGTGCTCTGCGCCTGTGAAGGAGATGGTGGGCAAGTAATGTCAGGCACAGACATCCAGAAACTATGCTCCCACAAATGGTATACAAGCCTCCTGTGCAACCTGTAGCCTCCATTGAGCGTTAGTTCATAAAAATGATTGTTTAAATTGAAACATTACAGCAAATGGCCTATCTCTGGTATTCTTGTTCCTGGTGTGACCTGTAATGTAGTTTGGGGCAGATTTATCAAGACACAAAGTCATTGAAAGTGACTCAAAGATGTGTAAGGTCTTGAGAGGGTATTCACTTTCCAGCCTAAAAACTTGTATTTTCTTCTGGAAAAGTGAAATTGTTTTAGGACAAATATAATTTTGCACCACCTTTCATCAAGAGGATATTACATTGTTAGTATATGAGAAATCCAGCACAAGAACCCATGTTTTTGATGCAAATCCCTATGTACAGTTTGGACTTCGAATAAAACCATACCTGCTCCTTGAGCCAGGCACCAAATTGGAAAAACATATTTATATTTCCAACATTTCACAAATGTCATGTGTGCTGCATTGAATAACGCACATCCAATGTGTGAAAAATTTTAAACATCTTCTTGGCATAGCATTTTGTTTAGAAAGGGTATGTGTCCAGTACTAAACCTGCTAGAGATCATGAACACACCATTGTCTAATGGTGCAAAGGTGTGTAGATGGCACTCTTCAGCCTGTTTGTGCACCAACTCAGGGTAAGAGAGAAGCAGCAAGCCATGTTTAGTAAATATGGCTGTGGCCTTCTTTCTCACCCTTGCCCGTAATGGTATGATAAGTTTGGTTGCTGCTCTGCATTGCACTAATAGTTACTTAGGGGTATATTGACAAGAACATGTGCTAAACATCACCAAAAATAGCTAACTTACCTTTACACATCGCAGCCGATCGTGGGAAAATAACGCTGTGTTAACGTGGAATTCACAAAAAGGCGGTAAATGTAAATGTACAGGAATTTATATAGCGCAAATCACCAAGCGGTTTCTAAGCGCTTGCTTAGGGAACCCGTCCTGGTATTCCCCTGTGAGATAACCCCGGCAGGTATCCGCAAGGTGAAAGCCAGGCATCCCGCCGCAAGGGGCCGTTGCGGAGATTAAGCAAGCTATTGCCCAGAGTCGCAGAGTGTGAACCCGTGAATCGAGTAGGCACCGGAGCGAGAATTGTCGAGTCCATGGACATTTTAGGACTCAAGACCCCGCCGAGCCGGGAATTGAACCCTGGTCCCGGGCTGACATCTGCTTCCAGGTCTGCCTCCTCTAACCAGTGAGCCACACTTCTCCACTTGCGATAGTCTGCCGAAACTGTGGCCAATGTCCGCGATACAACCACCTCGACGGCGATAAAAAGACAAACCTCAAGGCAAAAAAACATGCGATGGGTCAAAGCACGATGAGGAAATCAGGGATAAGCAGTGCCAGGCCTGCAACACACACATGGCAGGCAGGAAAATCATTATAAAAGTAGAAAAAATACCCAACCACAGACTGCCCAACTCCCAAGCACCATGGAGGCAGCTGTAGCAGGTGCAGAGGATGAGCGCAACCCCACAAGCACCCCGGACGACCAGCCTGGGACCTGGGACAGGGAAGGGCAAGGACAAAAAGAAGAGGAAGACGAAGTTCAGGCCGCAGGAAAACAGGATCCTGATTACGGAGGTGATGGAACACCATCAACAACTGTCACCTCCAACGTGTCATTGGGAACCAAAAATAGGATATGGAGGAACATGGTGGACAAGGTGAATGCCGTCGGAGCACACAGGAGGTCAATGGACGGGGCCAAGAGGCGATGGACTGACATCAAGCGAATGACCAAGGAGAAACTTGCAGCCAACCAGAGGCAGCAATGCAGACTGGAGGTGGGATCCCAGCCCCACAGCTCGTGCTGGATGGCATGGAGGAGCTGGTGTCGACAGTCATCAGTGTGGAGACCGTGGCTGGAGTCGGGGGGATGGTCACTGCTCGACAGGACACAACACAACCACAACAAGGTGAGTGACCACAAAGTACTGGGGGGACGGGTGGAGAGGGCCACAATGGCACACATGCACAATCAAGCAGTGCACACCCACAATGACTCTGGGTCATGTCCCTGATCTACACACTGTCACAATGTACAATGCCATGCTGTCTGAATGTCAACATGTACCATACGGCTACATACATGTGGACACATCATAATACACCATCTCGCCTTCACATTGCAGGAGCACCATCAACACCCCCTGCAGAGCAGTCCCAGCCACACTTCACTGATGACGAGGTGGACAACGCCAGCATCGACACCCAAGCCATCCAACACATCATGGACATCATCCTCAACTCAACTCCAGGATCAGGGCAGCCCAGCTGCATTGAGGAGAACCCACCCACTACCTAGAGCACCCAGCAGGAGGCGCCCACACCCCCGGCACTCTCCCAAGACTCCCAGGAACAAACCATGTCCTTCCAACACCATGTGTTGGAGGGCCAGAAGGAGACAGCGGAGCAGGTGCGGGTGGGGTTCAGCCTCATGGCTACCAAACTGGGAGCCATTCATAGGTGGCATCAGGGACCAGCTCCAGTCCCTAACAGACACCCAAGGCCCACTCCAATGAGCCCTGACTGACATCGCTGGAGTCATGACGCAGACAGAAGAACACCTGTCCGCGTAGAATGGCTCCAGCGATTCCATCCATGAGCTGGCACACATGTGGAGGCTCATGGAGGACATGGTGCAGATGGAGGCGGAAAGGATGGCAGCCACCGCTGCACATCAGCAAAAAGTAGCTAGGATCTACCATGCCCTGCAGAGCCTCATCATGGCATTGCTGCCACAAGGGGTGGCTCTGATGAATGCTGCTGCCCCCACCCCATCCACATCCCCGCCCCCTGGTGTGTCAGTGCCTTACAGTGCGGCAGGCATATCCACTCCGGCACCTGATGTGCCACTGCCACACAGTGTGCCTGACAATCCTCATCCGGCCCCTGATGTGTCAGTAGCACACAGTGTCGCAGCCGGTATTGCAACACCCACAGGTGGGGCAGAGCACAAATACGAGGACGTGGGTAGGATTGTTGTCAGAAGGAGGCAGTAGCATTCATTTCTGCCACCTGGCCTGTTTCTGCTTGGTGCCACACATGGCCTCGTGACCTCCCTCTGACCCCTGCACTGCACTCACCTTGTACCGTGACATGGACTGCCATATCCTGTTTGATGACCAATGACACGGTGACCAGGCTGCGGACTGTACCCTTCCTCTTCCACAGTGCCTGTCCTCCCCAGATGGACTATGGCTGGCCCTTCATTGTGTGGTGTGCTTGGCATGGCCCTGTGCCGCTCCAGCTGCTAAACTCCACTGGATGTGCAATAAACATCCAGTAACGCACTGCTGTGTCATGTTTTACATCATTCATGTATGAATGTGTGGATGGAAGTAGGGACAGTGATTTCCCCTATGTCAATGATGCTCATGTAGTGGGATGCCAGTCACCTTGTGCTACATTGCCTATTGTGTCCCGGGTGCCGTGGACACTACAACAGGGACACAAGCATTAGTAACTTCCTTGTCTGGACATGGTCTGAATCACGCCCAGAGCCCCCAAGTCATTGTTGCAAACCCTGCGCTGGTCTGGCGTTCGCCTGGCCAGACCACTCCACTTATGCTCCGAGGGGGGGCCCACATAGCTACCTGTCGCAGGTGTACTCACTGGTGGTGTGCAGGTCACTGGTCTAGTTGTCAGCATGTCACGGCCACTCCCTGAGGGCAGGTCTGCACACACACCACACCCACCCGGCACAAGCATCACAGGCCATGTGACCCCGCAACTATAAGGGGCGACAACATCACATTCCCCTCTGCTGGTGGTGACTGGATGACGGACGCTCCATGGTGCTCAATCATTAAGGGCCCATGGCACCCGAAGCCTTGTGGCTGACATGGGCCTACCACCACGTGGAACTGACTGGTGTTCCACAGGGTTAGTGGCACACGTAATTGCTGAGACGGTGTGCAGCCTGCGATGATGATGTGTGCACTGATGCGGTCTCTGCCATTGATGACTCAGGATTCAGCGTCATGTGTGGGACCTGCTGTGCTGCGGGCGGGCCCGTATGATGTTGACCATGACATGGTGGTGTGACCGGGCCTGGAACTCACACGGGCACGCGGTGTGCCTCCTGATGGACACACAGGTGGCAGCAGGTGAGCAGTGCCCCTGCGTGTGCAGGGGCGGTGGGTGAACAACCTTTACAATGAAACTTTTACAACGCACTACCATTACAGCGCGGTCATTACAACGCAAACCATTACAACGCATTGCGCTGGGGGCGCTCTAGGATAGGGAATACGTTTAATTTTCTATCCAACACCTTCCCTAGTGTCCACGGGGACTGGAGTTGGAATAGAAAATTAAACTTATCACTATCCAGCACCTCTAAGCGCTATGCGTTGTAAAGGTTTGCGATGTAAAAACCGTGTTGTAAAGGCAGGCGTTGTAATAGCCTGCGTTGTAATGTCATACATCCGGGGCGGTGGTGTCTCTCTCCCTCCCTTCATTTCCTTCTCTCTCACTCCCTCTCCCTTCCCTCTCTCTCTCTCACTCCCTCTCCCTTCCCTCTCTCTCTCTCTCTCACTCCCTCTCCCTACCTGCTCCCTCTCTCACTCTCCCTTCCCTCTCGCTCTCTCACTCCCTCTCACTCCCTCTCAGTTCCCTCTCTCTCACTTCCTCTCCCTTCCCTCTCACTATCACTCCCTCTCCCTTCCCTCTCTCCCTCTCTCTCTCTCTCTCTCTCTCACGCCCTCTCCCTTCCTTTCCTCCCCTCTCTTTCTCTCACTGGCTCACTTTCCTTCTCTGTTTCTCTGTGTCTCGCTCCTTTGATGTGCGCATGACAGACGTCCTGATTTTGTGCTTTCTTTTCCAGACTGCGTCGTCGACATTGTCCCTAGAGGACCTGATAGGAGTCTTTCGCACTGCTGTTTTGTGTTGTGGTTCAATAAAGTTATTGGTTGTTATTTCAGTGCTGTGTGACTGTTTCTCGTTCTTCTGGCCACACATGTGTATTTATTTTGGCACTGTAGGTCATCATGCATTTGTTGTGACTCTTGTGGCACTGCTCGGTATGTGTATGTCCGATGGGGCCTGGGGGGGTTGCGGTGGGCATTGTGGCCCTCATGGGTATCCCCGTTGCATGATCATTGTCTCCATGGCATCTGTGGGTCTTCAGGTGTGGCTCTTGGCTGCGCTCCCTTTTGTGCTGCAGGTTGTCGTCCTGCTTAACACCAGCAAAAGGCAGGTGTTAATTCCCTGCTGCTACCGCGGCTTATCGTCTATTTTTGGTTTGCATCGAAGATCTGGCAGTTCATTGTGAATGTGGTGTTGTGGTTTTTTTGTGTGTTTTTGCACAGGAACGCCTACTAAGCCTCTCATTAGGGTTAGTTGGTGGTGTCCACCGTGGAGATGAAATTTGGTGCAGTTATCGCTGTAAAACAGGCGATGTCTGCAGTTTGCACCAGCTTGTGAATGGGGTGTTAAATCTATCTCCATTTTTGATGCGTTAAGTTGGGGATAATTTGGGAGTTGAGTCCTTGTGAATATCCCTCTACATATTTCAGTTCGTTTTTAGCAAAGGAAATGGAATGGTTGTTTTTTTCTATCTTTTCCAAGAGTATTTGGTTGCAGATCCTTCAAGGCATTTGTAAGTGAGGCAAAGTCATTTTAACTCGCTTCATGCCACCACAGTGAGCCAGTGGAAGATTTTAGGTGGAATGTTGCATACTGTCTATTTTAGTGCAAAATTGAGATGGCAGCTGCATTTTGGTAAAAGCAGAAAACAAAATACAGTAGGGAAAGATGCTGTTTAAAGTGTATAGTGTACCTTCAGTTACTGATTTTATATTTACTTGAGTTAGTAGAGAGCAAATTTCAACCATAGGATTGTTTTGCTATTTCTTTCTTGCTGCAATTTTGTTTAGGTCTTTGGAAAAATGTGATATCTTTTCTCCCCGTGTATCAAGCGAACATCCCATAAAATATTCAGGGTCTCATTTATGAGGCCTTGCATCAGTTTTGCGCTTCTGATGCGTCACTTTTTGTGATGCATCGGCGGTGTCAAACATGCCTCCTGTTGCGCACTATTTAAAAAATGACGCATCTAAGCAGATGCGTCACTTTGTAAACCCCTGCGCTACATTGTACCTGCCTCAGGTATAATGTATGCGGGGGGCATTCCCCCGCAAAAAGCCTTGTGGAAGTGACGCAGTGAAATCTATGAGATTTCACTGCGTCACTTCTAGGACACCGTTGCGTCAAAATCTTGCTCCTGCCTCACAGCAGGCATAAGACTGACGCAGGCCCTTTCACATTGGGCTTGCCCCATGTCAAAGGACGCATTGCTGGAGTTGCATCACTTTTGTGACACACTCCAGCAATGCGTCACTTTTGTGCTTACAGATACGTCAGAAATACTGATGTATCTGTAACTCCTTGCGACATGATGCGTACATACAATAAATATGACGCATCAGGTATGTCGCAAGGAGTGCGCACTGAGAAGTTACGCATTGCTGCTTTCATGCAGCGATGCGTCATTTCTCATAAATGAGGCCCAAGGTTTCTATTCATACTATGCGTAGATGTTTGCTGCTTAAAATTGTACAAAGGGCATGCCCTTTACTACAATTGCATGCAAATTACCAACTCAACATATTGTCTATACAGTTGCAAATGCCATTCAGCGGGGACTGTTAGTACAGCTTCGGCACATATACAGCTTAACAAGACCCCCAAGACAATTTCTCCTTGAACCAAGCCTCCCATGAAAAAATTACATGAAAAGCGTAAGCTTTAGACAAAAGAAAACGATTAAAAATAAATAATAATTGGAATTTTTTGCTTAATTTCAAAGTTCACTTTTGCCTTATATTGTAGCAAATCTTGATTTAATTTTTCCACAATCTCATTTTCGGCACAAATGTGAGCCATTCATGACTCCTACTTGCATTTGATTATCAAAAAGTGTATTGAAATGTATGTGAAACAGCAAAAATGATATTTTGTTTAGAGGAGCAAGTACACCTTGGAAAAGATGATACGTGCTGAAATGTTACAAAGGTGTGTCCTTTTGAACCGAAGTTAGGTTCCAAGAAAAAAACATTTTCACAAAATTGCACTTAATAAGTAGAACCTGGAAATATCTGGTAATATTGGCGATTTGTCAATTGCATAGACTGAGCCTGGACTGGAGAATTTCGAGGCAAAGAATATTGTTGGTAATATACCACCCTACTTGAGAGAATCAGTACAATTTACTCTGGGAATTCGTGCCTCATCGGTCCTTCCCTCATTTGAATGGCCTGCTATTAATCCCTCTTCCGAATTCATAAACAATCTTCCCCTCAAAGCAGACACCCTTGCACCATGATGCAAGGGTGCCTGCATTGGCACTAGGCTGCTAAATATAGTGCCAGCGCAGAGGTAAGCGCAGGGCTGCACCATATTGTTGTAAATATGGTGCAGCCCTGATTTTCAGAAGTGGTGGAGTGCGGCGTTAAGCCAGGATGGCTAACGCCACACTCCATCACTTCTTAGTAAATTTGCCCCTCAGCACTGTAGCCTGATTAAGGAAAGGGAATATGTCTGTCTCTTGGGACCTCAGAAAACAGGTAGAGGGGGGTACTCCCTGCTTCATTAAACGATGCATGTCTGGCTCATGGGAGTCTGCTTCAGAAAGGATTCGCTTCTGACTATAGAGGCCTGTAGTGATGACCTATGGCGCTGCAGCCTGATTACAGCATGTACACATGCTTGACACCTGGGACCTCTGGTAATGACCTAGATACTTCAGTCTGTTACAGTAAGGACATTCGTCAGACTCCATGGGCCCATGCTTAGCCCCTCATTGAGACTTATACAGTACTGGTATTTGTATGCGGGGCAAGATGGCGGCCGTGTAGCTGCGGCCGTTAGCAGCAGGTCACGATGAGGATGCGGTTTTAGCACTAGGATGGTGTTGTGCAGGGATTACGGCAACCTGTGGCCAAGATTTCGAGAACTGAGTTACCGGCAATAAAAGAATGATTTTCCTACTCGCATGCAGCGGCTCTGGGCTCTGGCCCTGGCTGCTACGGCTCTCGCTCCCTGCTGCTGGCGTTCCACGAGTATCGGTGGGCGGGGCGTGCGAGTGAGGCAGCGGAGCAGAGCGGAGATCCGTGCGGAGACGAAGCACAGGAGCGGAGTCAGGAGCCGCGGCTGGGATTTGGGTGTCGGCAATTCCTGGAGCCAGACGAGCCTGACAAGGGGCCGGATTAAGAGAGGAGGCTGCCCGCTGTGCCCAGGAGCTATGGCCCCCAAACTGAACAACTCCAAAGCGGCAACATCCAAGAAGAAAGGAGGGGTTGAGGGGGGAATGGCGGCGTTAGCTGCGCTGGGGGAAGGAGACCCCCGGTTGAAACAACAATCACCCACTGCAAGGAAACATCAGCAGCTGACAGTTAAGACACGTCAGGCAACTGCTTCAATTGCGGAAATGTTTTCAAAGAACAGTAAGGAGAAAGGGGCCAAGAAGATCCCACTCCAGGCAGTGGATGGGGCAACACAGGATACTGGGGGCCAAGATGCAATGCCCACCAGTCTAGCTGGCATAGAAGAAAGTGCAGAAAGCACAACAACCCAGCAAGTATCCGAAGAAGTTCCTCAGAACGGTAGCGTGCAAGTAATTATATCCACACCGGCAACCGATATATGTGGGGACCCTGCAGTAGGAAAAACATCAAAGGGCCAAGAGATTCTGGACAACAAGGACAACAAGGCAGGCACCTCTCCCAAGGTAGGCCAATATACCAGCAGTGGTCCTCCCCAGGGGGAAGTGGGTAAGCAGCGTGAGCAGCATGAGGTGGGTGTAGCCCCGGGTTCCTGCAATCTTGACCCAGCTTCTATTGAGGCTATCCCAGGTGGAGCATCGGGGGTCCGGTGGAAAAAGTCCCAAGTGAGTGTTTTTTCTCGGTGTCCGAAAATGCAGAATGGTCAGACGAGGATGAACATAGCTCCTTCCTGGAAGGTAGTATACAGGACTCAGAAAGTGATCTGGAGAAAGAAACCGCCACTACAGCGGTCAGGCCTGGGGTTTTATCGAAGGGGCAAGAACACTATGAGCTAAGTTGGGATCACTCATCGGCCATGCCATTAAAAGGGAGTCCAAACACGGAGGTATCTCAGATGTCGCTCCTGGAATTGATACACCAGGAAATTATCGCCCATCGAGAGGAGACTCGCCAAGACAGTAAGAAATCACAAGCTGCTATGAGGAAGATGCAGGGGGTGGTGAGGAAGTTGTCTGAAGCTTGCACGAATCTGGGGGACAGAGTTTCAAATCTGGAGGAGAGAGTTGTCTCAACTGAGGCCGAGGCAGCAGCTGCTGTAACTAAAGTGGATGCCCACTGTGCACAAGTGGTAGATATTCAATGGAAACTCGAGGACATGGAAAATAGGCTGAGACGTAACAACCTTAGGGTCCTCGGGATTCCAGAGGGGGTCGAAGGTTCAGACATTAGAGCGTATACCATCAAGCATTCCCGGAGCTCTCCAGCTGGAACTGGCCATCCGAAATTCAGAGGGTACATCGCACTCCTTTCAAAGTTCGGAAAAATGCAAGGGAAGGAGACAAGCCAAGGGCCATTCTAATCTTCCTCGGCAATTTTGTATTGAGGCAATTAATTGCAGAGAAGGCAAGACCGGATGCAAGGAGGACCAGTGATGGGATTTCATTCTTCGTTCGGCCGGATTTCTGCCATGTAACGGTGGAAAGGAGATGGAGATTACAGCAGCTCATTAAACAATTTCAGGAAAAAAAACTACAGGCCTTTGTGATAAACCCTGCTCAGATAAAGGTTATTAATGAAGGGAGGACCCATTACTTTGCTTCTGAGATAAAGGCGAAGGAGTACCTTGACTCTTTGGGCAATTAGGCTCTAGTTGAAAGTGCATTAGCTGGACATCTTGTTTGTTAAGGGTATCTCCCAGGATACGGCACTTCTCTCTCTTTGGTTTTTCAGGTTTTCAGGTTGTGTACTGGGTCTCACGGTGCTTATGTGTGTCTATTTCCTGGGGCGGGATGTTTGGTTGAAGTTGTTTGGTATCTCTTTTATTCCTCATTGCGACCACTGCTTTACATCACACGCACAGACAAGGTCTGAGCTCCTCGACTGAGGGAGTGCAGGGGGGTGTGGGTGGTTCAGGGGGGTTTGTGGGGGGGGCAGAGGGGGGGTTGGGGGTTAGCGGGGCTGTGGGGGAGTGGGGTGGGGTAACTGGGCGACCGGGGAAAATGGAAAAAACGAGATAATCTGGTGTTGTATTGAGACTGGTATTTATGAGCCCGGTTGTTTAAGTGGTATAATTGTGTTGGTTGAGATAATGCTATTGAATACTCGGAGACAAATAGGGCAGACAGTGGTAAGGATGGTCAGTAAACTACTTAATGCTGAACATTAGAATATGTACAGTCAACGTCAGCGGCCTGAATGACTGGAAGAAACGGCAAAAGTTGATTATTTCGTTAGATACAACGGGATTGATATACTTTGTCTGCAAGAGACTCACCTGCCGCGGGTCAAACAGAATCTACTATTTATCAAGGGTTTTGACCTGATAGCCTGCACATCACAGACATCAACAACTAGGGGGGTTGCAATTCTAGGTAGATCATGTTTAGGGGGAAGAAGCGGGTTAAAAGCGATAGTTTGGGAAGGTGGGTCATTGCAGAGCTATGCTTAGGGTATACAATCTGTTCAATCTACGGGTCAAACTGTGATGATCCTGATGTTTTTGATTTTCTGGAAGAAGAGCTAGCGGGCTGGCCAACCCCAATGATAGTTTGTGGTGATCTAAATATATCTACCGATTGGCATAATGTACATAAGTACTCAGGGCGGAAACCCAGGGTGTTTCGGGCTATATCCTCTTTAATGAGCTCACACGGGCGAAAGGATGTTTGGGGGGAAAAGGAGCCACAGAACCCCGGGTTTACTTATTTTTCACACCCGTTTCAAAAATATTCTAAATTAGATTACTTCTTTATTTCATCTTCTGAATTGAATAGAGTTAGTATCAGGAAAATACCTAGAATAATCTCGGATCATAATCCGCTGATTTTATCCTGTGAAGTAATTAAAGTGTAGAAACGGCATACCAGCTGGACCTTTGAAAGGAGGTTATTATCGGATCAAAGATTTTTAGAACATATAAAAAATGGACAGGGGAGTTCTTTGATGCAAATCGCTACAGCACATCTAGGAATGGCGTCTGGGAAAATTTTAAGGCGGCCCTTAGGGGGGGAAACCATTAGCTGCTTGGCGAGACTTAGGAAAGCGGATAGGGGAGAGCTAGATAGACTTATGGGCGATCTAGCGAAGGCGGAGGAACTGCATATCAGTGACACTGGTAGGGGTGTAGATGGGACGGAGAGCCAAAGAGGCCTGGCAATTATTAAAGCCGAGCTCCAAAAATTGGTTACACAGAAGGCAGTAGGGGATTATCAGGCTTCTAGGGCTAAGAGGTATGAGACAGGGGAACAGGCAGGTAGGGTGCTGGTGCTTCGTATCAGACAGGATATAACTAGGATCATCATAGAGAGCATACAAGATGATGGTAAGAACTACTCGGAGTCAAAGGATATTTTAAAGGTCTTTAAAAATTTCTATCAAAAATTGTACGATGAAGAGAGCCGTCAAGAACAGCAAATGGAGGAGAGTGGGGACAGGGGCCCAATGCTGGATGAACTATCTAGAGAAGAGTTGGAAAGGGACATGACTATAAGCGAGATTCAGGCTGCCCTAGGGGATCTTGCCGCCGGAAAGGCAGCAGATCTGGATGGAATCCCCCTGGAAGTTTATAAAAGCATTGAATCTGAGATAGTCCCAATTTTGCAGGATCTCTTCAATTGTATACTGTGTACAGGGGATATTCCCGATTCTTGGAAAGAGACCAATATAATTAT
The DNA here is from genome assembly GCF_964261635.1 of Lissotriton helveticus. NCBI lineage: Eukaryota > Metazoa > Chordata > Amphibia > Caudata > Salamandridae > Lissotriton > Lissotriton helveticus. The sequence goes on from NC_136069.1 coordinate 1,139,030,327, forward strand.
CTTTCACAAGAAGGGTAAACCCAAGGAGAACCCGGGCTCTTACCGCCCTATTTCGCTCATTAATGCGGATACCAAATTATACTCGAAAATCTGGGCCAAAAGGTTGGGGCGGATCATCGGCGGTCTTGTCTCTCCCTGGCAGCATGGGTTCGTGCCTGGTCGAGGCACGACAGACCATACTCGACGATCTATAACGCTGTTTGATGCCCATGCCGCCAGGGGGGGAGAGATGGCCATGATCCTCCTCGGCGCGGAGAAAGCATTCGACCACGTGGTCTGCGAGTACTTGTGGGGAATCCTTGTAGGTAGGGGCTCTGGCCCTAAGGTCATCAGAGCTCTTAGAGCAATGTATAAAGATCCGGTGGCCTGGGTGTCAGTAATGGGAGAGAGAGCTCGGAGAAAATTGTGATCAAGAGAGGAACTCGCCAGGGATGCCCCTGCTCTCCGATCCTCTTTTCATTATATATAGACTCCCTGATCCAAAAAATCTTGGATTGCCCTCAGATTAATCCTGTGATGCTGAACGGGTTCACAAATAAACTGCTAGCATACGCTGATGATCTGGCGGTTCTCACTACCGATCCGCAGCAGGCGATGCCAGTACTTGCTGAACTGGCGAAGGATTTTGGAAGTAGGTCTGGGTATCTGCTAAATGAGGGGAAAACCCAGATTATTTGCACCCAGAACATTTTTAAGTCAGACAGTAGATACGTAGACTCAGCAGTTTATTTAGGGGTAAGAATTAACGCCTCAGTGGATAAGATCATCACAGATAACTACTGCCCCCTTATGGGATCGATTGAAGCAGAATTAAAAAGGCTGGATGTATTACACCTCTCTCTGGTAGGGAGGGTTAACGTCCTTAAAATGTCAATATTCCCTAAGGTCCTATACCTGTTTCGAGCCATCCCATTATTGCTGGAGGAAAAACTAGTAAAAAATCTGGAATCAATCTTTAACAAGTTTATCTGGCAATATGGGAAGACTAGGCGCTCCATGAAGCTTATGTCGCTCCCGTTTGAAAGGGGGGGCATGGCCTTACCAAACCTCCGTTTATATCATCTGTCTTGCCTTTTGGCTCAAATGTCTATACTGTTTCAACCCGGGGAGATAGGCATGACCCCCCTTCCATTTTTGAGCTTTTACTGGGGAAGAAGGCTGTTGGGCTACTTTTGAGCGAGGTAGATCGGAGATTAAGCATGAGCGCAAAATCCGCTACGCTCGCGGATTTTGCGAATTTTCGGTAAATCCGCGATCCGCGAACTCTCGCGAATTTACCGAAAATTCGCAATCCGCGAGCGGCGGATTCGTGGGGCAAAAGTTCAAGCCTTGCTGGCCTGTTGTAACTAATTTATGATGGCGCCGGCAAGCTGCCAGCGCCATCCTAAGATAGTTACTAAATTAGCTTCAACAGGAAGCTCTAATAGATAAGATAAAGCAGGTCATCGAGCGCCTGCTTTATTTTATCTATTAGAGCTTCCTGTTGAAGCTAATTTAGTAACTATTTTAGGATGGCGCTGGCAGCTTGCCGGCGCCATCGTAAATTAGTTACAACAGGCACAAAACGGTGGCGTCTTCTTGAATAAATATGAAGGGCAGGGTTCATTCTGGCACGACGGTCCTGGCACAAAAATTAAACCTTAACCGCAGGCACTTTCAGATATCGATTAAGCATGTGCCCTAGTTGAAGCTTAAATTCAGTGACTCATTCATCTGCCCAAAAACAATCGTGAGCGTTGTCAAGGCTGGGCAGATGTGCCTTCTTCCTAAATATACCATCGAAAATTAGGTGTGATGCTGGGCAGAGGCCTTTGCATTCTTGACTTTCACGAGCGCAATCCTTGTGCTGTTCCTGTGGCCAGGAGCTTCTGTATCTTTATCTGCTGCTTTGATCGGTCTCTGACGTTTTATACACACAAGAGGGATGTGCACTCGCATGGAAGCGCCGTCCGTTTGGCCCCGCCCACCCACTCGCGGTGTGCACCGTCTTCCCGCCATTTACCCACTATGATGGGCAGCTCACTCAAGGGACCCCTGCGCCCTTCGGCGCAATTGCATAGTAACACACACCTGGTCGCTGTAGACAACTCTCTGGCACTTTAGGCAGCTGTAGTGTAGTAAAAGCACTATACATCTACCCAGAGGCCTTTGCATCTTTCATCTGCTGCTCTGATCGGTCTCTGACCTTTTATACACACAAGAGGGATGTGCACTCGCATGGAAGCGCCGTCCGTTTGGCCCCACCCACACACTCGCGGTGTGCACCGTCTTCCCGCCATTTACCCACTATGATGGGCAGCTCACTCAAGGGACATCTGCGCCCTTCGGCGCAATTGCATAGTAACACACACCTGGTCGCTGTAGACAACTCTCTGGCACTTTAGGCAGCTGTAGTGTAGTAAAAGCACTATACATCTACCCAGAGGCCTTTGCATCTTTCATCTGCTGCTCTGATCGGTCTCTGACCTTTTATACACACAAGAGGCATGTGCACTCGCATGGAAGCCCCGCCCCAAATCCGCGGATACGCAAATCCACAAAATCCGCGGATTTTGCGGATCCACGATCCGTGAATACGCAAATCCGCGAATCGTGGATCCGCAAAATCCGCCCATGCTTATCGGAGATATTATAAGAAGGCCCGGTATAAGATCCTGGATGGGGTTTGGGGGACATGGAAAGCTACCCAAAAAATTTTGGAAATCCCTAAGATTAATGCGCACCTCCTCATCTGGAACTCTAACGTGTTCCCCTATTTGGGTATGGAGAGGAATTGCCTGTTCTTAGAAAGAACATGGAATAAGGACCATAGGGGACATTATGGCGGGGTGAGGTACTTAGGTTTGAAGTGATTCAGCGCAAGTTTGGGATTCCATCTAACCACTGGGTTCTCACAGACAACTGGTTCAAACAGTGATGGCAAGGAGCGCCAAAGGAGGGCCCGTCTGTGCCCGTCCGTGTCCCGGACGGGCCCAGGGCCAGGGCACCCTCTTACCTCCCTCGCTGTTCTCAGGCTGGCTCTCTGAGGTATTCTTCTGAGGAGCTGTGTGCCCTCAATACCTACAGCTGCGATGCCGCCAAACATTGGGAGGTGCTAGAGGCTATGCATCGCCGATGCCCGGCATGCGGGTTCTGTTTTGCAAGCCGACAATCTCCTGGCGGTGCGACTCGGACTAATTTAGATACTATTAAAGCTGGCCTGATCAATGCTAGATCAATGGTCAGACACGCTGCCGACATATTTGAGCTGCTTGATGAGAAGGAGTTCGATCTCCTTTTCGTCACCGAAACTTGGCTTACTGAGTCCTGTATGCCGGTGGTTGAACTTGCTATACCACGCGGCTTCAGGATTACCAGGATGGATCGACCGACGGGCAGGGGTGGCGGTTTGGCAGTAATTCATCGGGACCACTGGGCAGTGGTGAGCGAACCGCCCGATCTACTTGGCGAGACAGAAATGTTACACTTTGCTGTGGTCCTCTCCCCTCATTTCACCTTGGGAGGTACTCTACTTTACCGCCCCCCTGGCTATGCGGGCTGTTTTTGCCGGTAATATTGAGGAGGTCATCGTTCCCCGCGCCCTTAAATTCTCTCGATATCTTCTTCTGGGGGATTTTAACATTCATATGGACGCGGTGGATTTACCGGAAAACGATGGGCTTGGCTGAAGTTCTTTCGCTGGCGCATCTTACACAATGGGTGAACTTCCCCACCCATGCGGCTGGCCACTGGTTAGATCTGGTTTGTTCTAACTTTGAGATCACTATGTCACCCCCTAGGAGGGTCATTTGGTCGGACCACGCCTTAATTCTGTTCACCTGGCCCCTAAACTCAAAAGGGCTGAGGGAATTGCCTGCCTCTCAAGCTCACTCTCAGCGAATAAATTTGACCACCTTTTCGGACTCTCTTATGTCTAACTGGCCGACCCTGCCATCAAATCTTGATTCTGCGGTGGAATCATTTAACGCCTGGGTTGAACAAAGTGCTGTCCTGCCCAATAATAAGGGTGGTAGCAGGCGGACTAGGTCGTCTCCCTCCAAACCTTGGTTCTCCCATGCTCTCAGGGAACTCAAATCCGGTTGTAAAAAGCTGGAGCGAGCTTGGCGCCTTGAGTTCCGGCCTGAACTGAAGAGCAAGTTGCGGAGGGCTCAGAAGGTATATTATGCTGAAATCAAGGCTGCCAAAAGTAGCTACTTTTCAGGAAGGATTGAGAAGGCGGACAACAATAGCAGAGAAGTCTTTGCCATTGTTCAGAGCTTCCTTTCTCCGTGTGCTGCCTCCCCAGTTCTCCCGGCATCCGATCTGTGGTGTGAGGAACTGTCATGTTTCTTTGATAATAAGATCGCTAAAATCCAAGAGGAGCTCCAAAATTCATGTGGTCCCCTTCAGCCTTCACCACCTATCATCGATTTGGGTGTGAAGCAACCTGTCTGCCAATTTTCCATCTTCGAGCCAGCTCAGCAAGCTGATGTGTTGGCTATTTTGGAGGCATTAAAGTCTGGTTCACCTTCTGACCCGTGTCCTGCTAGGGTCTTGGGGGGAGCGGCAAGCCTGGTGTATCAGGAGGTCACCCAGGTTGTTAATCTGTCTTTGGCCTCTGCCTCTGTACCCCTCTGCTGGAAACAGGCGAAACTTCTTCCTTTGCTGAAGAAGCCTGGCCTGGATCCCTTAGCTACCTCCAGTTACCGTCCGATATCGCTGCTCCCGGCACTAGCGAAAGTGTGTGAAAAAGTCGTTTTCAGGCAACTGAATAATTTCATTGAGTCCTCTCAGGCCCTGCACCCGGCTCAATCGGGGTTCAGGGCGGCTTTTAGCACTGAGACGGCTCTGGTGGAAGTTTCAGAGGCCATTAGGAAGTGTCTTGACGGAGGCGGCAGAGCGGTCCTGGTTTTGCTGGACCTATCTGCCGCCTTTGATACGGTACCCCATGCTCAGCTGTTGACAAGGCTGGCAGAGGTGGGGCTGTCGGGTGCGGTTTTGGCCTGGCTGTCTTCGTTTCTGTAAGAGCGGACGCAGCAAGTATGGATGCCCCCATTTGCCTCATCACCCAAGAAGCTTACCACCGGGGTACCACAGGGCTCGACGCTAAGCCCTCTGCTGTTCAACGTCTATATGACCCCGTTGATCTATTTGGCTGAGCAGTGGGGAGCCAAAATAATGGCATATGCCGACGACACGCAGTTGCTGTTTACCTGGCCTAAGGACTGCTTAGATGCCCGGGCTGTCTGTTCCTGTTTGTCCTACGTCTTCCGGTGGCTTGCCTCAGCTCAGCTCAAATGCAACGAGGACAAGTCAGAGTTGTTATTTTATGGCAATTTTCCGGCCAATTTAGGGATCTTATTTGGCCGACTGATTTTGCATGTCCCAGCTCTCACGGAGGCCCGGCCAAAAACTTGGGGGTCTGGTTCGGACAGGATCTTAAGTTCGAAGCTCACTTAAAAAAACTTACCGCGACCTGTTTTGCGACCCTCAAGTCACTTAAGAGATTCCTTCCGCTTCTCCACAGGGAAGCGAAAGAGACTGTTTTGCGCGCTCTGATCCTGTCAAGGCTCGACTATGCCAATGCTCTCTTCAGTGGTCTCCCTAAATACCTTATAAATCGAATGCAGATCATTCAGAATGCGGCCGTGCGACTTTTGTTCCATCTTCCAAGAAGAACTAGTGCACGTGCCCATCTTCGAGAGCTCCACTGGCTCCCAGTGGCCCATCGTATTATGTTTAAATCATTGGTCCTGGCCTTTCGGGCCTTGCATCAACAAGGCCCACAATATCTGCACAAGAGGTTTACTTTCTATACTCCTCGCCGTGCTCTTCGATCGGCCAATCTCCGTCTGATGTCCATGCCCAAAGTCAGATACGCGAGACTGGGTGGTCAGTCTATTTCTGTCCAAACAGCACGGTCCTGGAATGCCCTGCCGCTTTCTTTGAGATCATCAGCCACATTGGCGGGATTCAAGAAAGGGTTAAAAACCCATCTTTTTAATCTCAGTATCTAGTTCTCTCTTCTTTTCTCTTGGATTGGCTCTGTTTAATGTTACATATCGCGCCAGGATACTCTGTAGTAGCAGAGCGCGTAATAAAATATTTTATAACATAACATAACATTTAGACCGAGGATTTCTGTAACGAGCCGCATCCCCCTAATTGATTATTTATGGAATGGGGGCAATAAAATTAAACTAGTCTATAACCATCTAATGGTGGGCATCCAGGACGATTTGGATAAAACAGAATCTGCAATTGCAGTGAAGTTAGGCGATCCTGATGTTGATTTAGATCTAGCACTTGCACTAGATAAGAGATTATTTCGATCCTCTAACTTACGGGCTCAGCACTACAAAACGCTGTTTAATTTGTATCATACTCCGGCGAAGCTGCATGCTTGGGGCCTGGTGGAGAACGATAAGTGCCCTAGATGTGATAAGGGTCACGCTGATCTAATTCACATGTTCCATCAGTGTGATCAGCTTTCTTTGATATTAAGGGAAATTTCAAATTTTTTGGAGGGGCTGCTAGAATGTAGGATTGTTCTATCCCCTTCACTGATGTTATTAGGCGTAGATAGGAAATTGAAGCTGGGAAGTGCTGCCGAAGCTTTGGTTTTTATATCTACTGCTGTACTTCGTATCCTTATTTCAGCAGGCTGGAAAGATTTATCCCCTCCCACCTTTCAAATGTGGATCGCAAAGCTGCTCGGATTGCACAATATTGAGTCTTGCCTCTATGAGCTAAAAGGTAAAAAATTCAGGGAATTAGGAAGAAACATCTGGGCACCACTCGCTATATGGAGAAGTTCGAGTGGCTAAGTATAGTTTTATATGTATCCTGATCATGTATGGTTTATTGAACAACTGCCTTATTATTTTAATAGCATGGTTTTGGATAACATGTATTTATTACTGAATTGTTATTAACTTGTATAATGACCTTCTTTTTACGGTCCAAATGGAATAATTATATAATGAATTTGTATATACCTTTTTTTGTTTGACATCAGTAATCTCAATAACAAAAAGAGACTTAAACAGTACTGGGGACATGGTACCATTGCATGTAATTGTATTTTTGCTGTACGGTATATTGGTCCAAGTATCGTGCAATTACAGATTACGCCCCATTGAATGGGAAATTACTGGGTGAGGCTGATGTTTTTCTGATCATAAAACTACATGTAATTCCCACTTACATGAAGTTTAATGCATTAATTTACATCCTGAAGCAAGTGTTAAATGTATTCAGGGACATCTGGATGTGATAGGGGAAATGAGGAGTTAGGGGAATAGAGGGAAAGAGGGAAAGAGAATGTGTTTTCTGCCAGGGGCGAGCACTATATGCTTCCTTTTTTTTTGTTAAATAATTTTTATTGAGGATAAATAACACAGGAATACAAATAAAATCATTTGGTTCCTATGAAGGAAAAAAGAAGATAGGTATACATACAAAGCATCAGTAGAATAATACAGATTGTATAATTCTTATACTACTCGTCTTGAACAAAAGACTATGAAGCAAAATACATAAGAAGAATAGAACTAGGACATAAACATTTGTATTAGTGAATTAAGAACCTGCGTGAAAATAAGAGAAGGTAAACAGTATTCAAGAAAAACAATATTTTTTTATGTATAAGAAAGGATAGAGGGGAAGAGAAAAGAGAGAAAAGGGAGATAGAAAGAAAAGAAGAAAAAAAAGGCAATAAATAGTATAATGAGAAAACTATAAAGAAGGTGAATTCAATGATTGAAAAGTAGTGAGTGATAGCCACAATAAATCAGATTTAATTTGTAGATAAATTGAAGCATGGGGCACTGAGGCAATTCTATGTTCATCACATATTAGATTCCACCAAAGTAAAAATGATAGTTTAGCGTTGTCTTTCCAGCATATATATAACCTTAAAAGCTATAGCAATAAATAGATCAAATAAAAGTGATTTGGAGATAATTTGATCAAAGTCAGGGGACAAAGTATCTAAAAATACATTGTGAATATTAAATTGAATTTTATAGGAAAAAATCAATACACATTTTGACCGAACAGCTTTCCAGAAATCATGAACCTTAGGACAATAGAACAATAAGTGCATTAAAGAACCTTCAGCAGTAAGACATGACCAACAAGATGAAGAGACTGATTGGTTAAACCTATGTAAAAGAAGGGGAGTAATAACAACTCTAGTATAAATAAAATATAAGGATTGTGTAATATGTGCAGCTTTGTTAGTTTTAAAGAGTTTTTGCCATAATTTGTCCCACTGAGATACAGAGAGTGTTTGAGAAAGATCCTGCTCCCATTCTAGTTCAATATTCGTTTTAACCCGTGTGCAGTTAGGAGTAGATACAGCTTTATAAACAAAAGAGGCACTGGGAATAGTGTCAGATGAAATTTGGTATAAGGGAGTATCAGGAATGAGGGAAGTAGGAATTGGATGAGAATTGAAACTCTGTAAACAATCCTGGAGTATTGGGGCTAAAATGTTATACTGTTGAATGAAGGAATCAGGAAGGTTAAAGGTCACTTGCAGATGATGAAAAAGTAGGATCACATTATTAACAATCATTTCATTAACATAAAAAATAGCCTTTTCTTTCCATTGTGTTTAATAAAAGGATTTGTGACGGAATTTGATGTGTTTGTTAAACCATATTGAGGAGGCAAGGAAAAATGATACTTATCAAAATTCTTAAAGAAAAGTGTATGAAGCAGATAATGAGAATAATTCAAAATTGGATATTTGGAGATAAAAGTACAATTAGTCATATATACCATATCCTTAACTGAGAAATCATTTAATAATGAACATTCAACATTGACCCAAGCAGGTTTAGACAAATCTTGATAATCTTTAGACAAAGCATAAAATTGACAGATCAGGAAAGCATTGTGATACAATTTAAAATCAGGAACTCGTACAACTCCCTCAGTCTTGGGATGAAGTACTTTGGACAAGGCAATACGTGGATGCTTATTATTCCAAAGAAACTTAACACATAAAGAATGAACCTTTGTAAAATAATATTTGGGGATTTTTAATGGTAACATTGAAAATGTGAACAACACTTGGGGAACAATCATCATTTTAATTGTATCTAGTCTGCCCCACCATGATAAAAATAAAGGAGACCAAGAATTTAACACATTGGTAATTTTAAGTTTTAAAGCAGTAAAGTTATGGGATAGTGTATCACGTATGTTATATGAGAACCATGTGCCTAGATATTTCATTTTTTGAGGACACCATGTAAAATTGGTAGAATCAAACATATTTCTATAACATGAAGGGTTTAAGGGCAAAATCTCAGTTTTGGAGAAATTTAATTTATAACCTGAAACGGTAGAGAATAATGAGATTAAAGTGTAAAAATGGGGTGAGAGAAGAGGCAGGATTGGACATATAAATAAGAACATCATCTGCATATGCAGAAAGTTTAATTTGGTGAGACTTTAGGGTAAAACCAGTAATAAGGGGGTTGCTTCTAATGCTTTCCACAAAGGGTTCTATACATAGTAAGAAAAATAAGTGGAGAGAGAGGGCAACCCTGATGAATACCTCTTTGGAGTGAGAAATATGGGGAGAAAAGACCATTAACAAAAACACATGCTTTTGGATTTGTATATAACAATTTAACAGATGAAATGAACGGTGGACCAAAACCGAACCATTGTAAAGAGCGTATCATGAAATCCCAATTAATTTGGTCGAAGGCTTTTTCTGCATCCAAAGATAATGCGGCTAAGGGAGAGGGATATTTTTTGCTCAGGGAAATAATATTGGAAAACATTCTGGCATTGTCAGAGGTTAAAAGTCCATCGACGAAGCCAGCTTGATCTGGGTTAATAAGAGAAGGGATAATTTTCTCGAGACAAGAAGCTAAGATCTTTGCAAAAATGTTACTATCATAATTGATTAGTGATATAGGACGAATGTTTTTGCAATAGGAGGGGTCTTTGTCTGGCTTAGGGATGACAATAATAAGGGCTTCTAAGAAAGAGCCGCAGGCCTTAGAGTTGGATATAAAGGAATTAAAAAGTTCTAATAATTTAGGAGCAAAAATTGATGAGAAGGCTAAAAATAACTCAGCTGAAAAGCCATCAGGGCCAGGAGTCTTCAATTTTTTCAAGGATTTTAAAGCATCAGATAATTTTTTAAGAGAAATATCCTCTCCAAGTGGTGTGAAAATATCCGGGAGAGTTGTAGGTTTAGGGATATCTTGAAAAAAGGAGGTAAAATCTTCTTCAGAAGGCTTAGTAGTTTCTGTGTATAAAGGATTATAATATGATTGAAATGTACTAATAATATCAGAATCAGATGAGAGGAGTGTATTATTCGTTTCTGCATAGATAGGGCAAATTACCTTATGTTCTGATTTGATTTTTAAATAATTTGCTAGCATTTTCCCTGCTTTGTTTTGGCCTCTGTGATATTTCGATTTAACATTAAGTTGGATGTTGCAAGCATCTACAGTAGCTATTTTATTCAGGGTGGATTTAGCTTTAATTAACTCTTGTAGTGATGATGAGGATTTGAATGTGTAATAATTATATGCTAATGTTTTGAGTTGTGATAGAGTTTCTTTATATTTAACATTCATTAATTTCTTATTTTTTAGGAATAAGCAATAGTGAAGGCCCTAAAAGATGCTTTAAAAGCACCCGATTATTGTGTAGGGAGGTGTCTAGAGAGTCATTAATAACAAAAAATGCATTAATAAAGGAGGTCGCTTCTGAAATAAAGGTACGATCTGATAAAAGGTGGTTGTTAAAACGCCAACGACCTTGTTTACATGTGGTGATAGATAAATCAATAGAAGTAAAAATTGGAGCATGGTCAGAAATAAAAATAGAGGCAATTTCCGATGAGTGGAGGCAAGGTAATAATGCTTTGGAAATTAGAATATAATCAATACGAGACCTGGTATGGTGTACAGGAGAGAAAAAAGTAAATTCAGAAACATCAGGATTACACGTTTTTCAAGTATCAAATAGGGGACGAGATGACAAGGCAGATTGGAAAGATTTGTGGGTTTTGTCTGGTGTAAATTTACATTTGGGTTGTCTGTCTGAAAAAGGATCTAGACAATTATTAAAATCACACCAACCACTATGTTAGAATTAGATACAGATAATAGTTTCAATGATATAGATTGCCAGAATTCTGGATCAGTTTTAACAGGTCCATATATATTGAAAAAAGAAATTTGTCTTTTGTTAATGATAGCATCAACCATCACCCACCGACCAGAAGGATCAAAATCTGATGACACAATTTGGGCATTAGTAGATTTATGAAACAATATAGCAACACCACCATGACGATCAATAGCAAGAGAAAAAAACAATTTGATTGACCCATTGGTGTTTGAGTTTAAGAGATTCAACATCATTACAGTGGGTTTCCTGTAAAAAAGCAACCTGGGTGTTAAGTTTAGCTAAATAAGACAATACATTTTGATGTTTGACACGATGCCCAAGACCACGAACATTCCAAGAGACCACATTAACCATGAGGAAGGATTAGGGAATACATGAGGAAACAGGAGCACGAAACTTCATAAACAACAAAGACAAAAATGGAAAGACAATGTTGGATATGTGATGATGCAGACCAATGATCAAATTCAAAACAATTGCCAAGAAACAAGACAAAAAGTGAGATAGAACAAGAAAAAAGGACATTACAAGCGACAAGACATGCAATAAACAATAGAACCACCAAAGAGATATAACAATAGGAAAAAGAAGAAAAGAGAGGGAAAGAAAGCCAGCAAGATAGAAGAATCATAAAGAAAGAAGGACAGAAAATGAGAGAAAGACAGAAAGAGGAAAGAAGAGAAAGACAGAGCAAGAAAAAAGTAGACAGATCAAGGAGTAAAATCCAGATCTGTAAAGCAAGAACTAACCGAAGTTGGAGGAGCATAGTGATGTCAAAGGACATGAACAACTATAATAGAAAAACATAGAGAAAGAGAGCATCATAAATAAGAGAACAACAATGATTAATCATAAAATTTTAACAAAGTATAACTTGTAAAAACATGTTAACCGGCATTGTATTATAAGAGCAGTTAGATGTTGGTATCCATTTCACGAGGTGTGATATTATGTAGGTAAAGTTTAAATTTGTCAGGGTCATCGAATGAACGTGACCACCCTTCATCTGCAATTTTGCAAAGGCATGGGTGAAGAATTCCATATTGAATATTAAGCTTTCTCATCTGAGGACGTAGGGCAAGAAATTCTTTACGTAGAGCATTTGTTGCGTTAGAGACATCCTGGGATATGTAGAGATTAAGGCCTGACCAGATGAGTCGACGTTTGAGCCTTACCGCCTTTAGGACATGCATGAGTTCAGTAAATTCCAAGAAAAGCATTATGATTCCACGTGGTATTTGAAGTAGGATGGAGACGACCAAGACAATGAGCCCTCTGTATGTTGAGGGGAGATGCGGATGATTGAAGATCTAATAGTTCAGGCAGGAGCTTCAGTAGGAAGGAAACCATATCAGAACCTTCAATATTTTCCGGAAGTCCGTAAAGGCATAGGTTATTCCTTCGATTACAATTTTCAAGATCCTCTGGGTGTAGTCTTAACTTGCGGATTTCTTGTTCCAATATTGGAATCTTTGATGAAGCATAACGTAAATCATTTACTTGTTGTTCTAGCTCCAAAACCTTTCCCTCCATGACAATCCATCTCTCTTCAATTTGTTTTAGCTTTTCATTAGTATTGGACATTAAAGGTTATAGCCCACGTACTTCATCTAATATAGAGTCCAGGACTGGATTTTGTGAAGAAAGAATAGGAGAAGGTGGATCATTTTTATGCCTTTTTCGTTTGGTGCCCGTGGAAAAAGATCTGACAGTATGAAGATCGCTAGCCATTGTGAATCCTTGAACAGAGTGATTTATAAAGCACAGCGTTGGGTGAATATGTCTCAAAAATATAGACAACAGGATGTGGGAGCACACCGCTGACCTCTCAGGCAAGGTTCGCCCCTGGGATTCTGGTAAATGCAGTCTCTTGTAGCTCGCTCCGATATTTTCGAGTATTTTGCCAAGGTTGGCGCAGATAGTGCTGATCTCTCGAGCTCGTGGATGAAGCACATGCGCGCCAGTGAGAGGTACCCGACCTGTTTTAATGTTTGGCAGCCTACTCAGCAAATGCCAAAATAAAGACTGTATTCTCTACTGATGATGATTAATAAACCAGAAACACGTATCTAGAGATCAGCACAATCTACGCCAACCTTGGCGAAATACTCGAAAATATCAGACCGAGCTACCAGAAACTGCATTTACCAGAATGACAGGGCCGAACCTTGCCTGAGAGGTCAGCGGTGTGCTCCCACATCCTGTTGTCTATTTAAAATACTCCTGTGAGTCATTGAGCTGACGAGCTCGTGGATGAAGCACCTGCACGCCAGTGAGAGGTACCGGACCTGTTTTAATGTTTGGCAGCCTACTCAGCAAACCCCAGAATAAAGACTGTATACTCTACTGATGATGGTTAATAAACCAGAAACCCGTGTCTAGAGATCAGCACTATCTGCGCCAACCTTGGCGAAATACTCGGGCATGAGAAAACAAATTGCTCACTTATCTACATGTCCAGAGCAAAAAAGGCCCAAAAATAATTTATTAATACCTCCTTCATGAGGAAAAACGGGCCGATGTGAAGAGAAAACGTGAGGGCTCGCGCCAAATACAAAATGGCAGGCGCCCGCGATTGTACGTGCTAAAATTCCCCACTACGGCAAAGGGGCTAGAAACTGGTGCTCTGAGCTTACAAGTTCCTGGAAAAGCTCACCGCACCCTCACGGAGCCATTGCAGAGCTTCGCGGTCATGAGTGCAGGTAAACGAGGCTTTACATATCCATTAAAGTCTCGCTTCGGAGCGGAGCTCAAGCAGGAAGCGCCATGCTCCTTCGGCGCGTAAGCCACGCCCCCTCTCTATGCTTTCCTGTCCGAAAAGAACAAGGGATGAGACTTGGCTGCTACTGTAGTCAAAGCCTCATGCTATTTTACAGTGCGAAATTACCACCCAGTAAAATCGTGTCTGGTTCTTCCACATCCAGGAAAAAAATGTACGGAATAATGGGCACATTTGAAATAAGGGCGAGTGGAATTCCAAGAGGCAATTTCGGTCTACCTGACTCCTAACGAGAGCTTAAGAGCCCTAATGACTTCATTGTGCTGCAATAAAAGATTTGTGTCAGACTCGAGGGAGCCTGTGTCAGAAAAGTTTATTTGTGTTTTCAGATACCACTTGTGACTGTCCCAGGTACTGGAACTTGCTATAAAGAACATTTTATTACATTTATTTATATTATTACTTTGTTCACAAAACAATTGCACAATTATTGCTTTAGCAATACATTTCCTACACATTAGGTAAGTTACATAATTGCCTTTATATTCCATTAGTTGAAACAGTGATACTATCCATTGTAACATATGTTTACCACACCATCCCAGCGCCCAAACTTGCTTACAATAAACATTTGTTTAGGACTCCAGGGATAGCGAGTAACAGCCTAGGGTACAGTAAACTGTTACAGAAAATGATTTGTGTCTTTCTCCAGAGAACCTGCTACAGAATGGATTTCATACCATTTTCCTTCCTTCCTATGCTCCCTGCTTTCAAGCTGTCACTTTGTATTTCCTGCATACCTGCTTCTATATGCAAGTTTTGGTACTAGTTAACAATATTAGAAAAGCTTATTCCAGAACATGTTGAAAAGCATTTAGACCCATCATAATTACTATTATCATAAAAAACCAGCATTAACATATGTATTTTGGACATAGAAATCAAAGAGTAATAGACGTGTTGAGGTGAATATGCAACTTTATGTTGAAGTTACACCCTCTCTGTGGTTTAGCCTGCTGAAAACAAATGAAGAGTCATTGCCATTGTTTCTTTGTACCTTCAATAGAAGACTGATGACGCTGAGTTCCACATTCTAGATTTACTCAGGAACCTCTGGCATATGGTCTTTGTTACCTGCTGAGTAAGTGTGGAGGGGAGGAAACAATTTCTATGGATTTTTAATTTCCCTGTCTCCATGCATCTATAGGAGCACAAACTCTTGACTCAAGTTGCTGAATTTATTATAAGGCCAAAAAGAGCAGTACATAAGAACATCTCAATATCAGGGTATAGAGATACAAGAACACTAATACAGAACCAAGTCCACAAATATAATTCCCTCGGCACAATAGGCACAGAAAAATGAATTCCAAAACAAGAACACAACTGAGTGTAGATGCTGCATCCAAATCCTTCTTCATTTATATTGCAGAATTACAAAAAAATAATCTGTCCCTACTCTACTCCCAGTCTGACATCCCTACTTAACTTCCCAGTTGATTCCCCTTAAAAGGTCGCACATGAAGACTTCCTAAGAAGAACACTCACGTTAAAAGGGTCAAGTAGCGTAAAGCCACGGAGCTTGTTCTAAAATGCTCCTGATAGAGCACGCGGGACAATTAGCTCAGTTTTGCCATACTCACCTGGGCGCATAAAACATTCACCCTTTGAACTAGCAGTCCTGCCTGTAATTACTAACTAATCTCCTATCAGTACTTTGAGTCCTTTTAGGACTTATACCTGTAAACCATGACTTACCAATCCTTGTCACCTTTGCTATAAGTCCAAGGGATCGAAGAGGGAGTTGGCATAAGCAGGCAATATTTAAACTCATTTACCTTTACTGTAATAACCACAGACTCGGGGAAAGTTTTAAAAGCTTTATATATGCAAGATTTTCTGAGTCAAAAAGAAAGAGGCCACAGTACCGTGACCATACATTTTATAAGCAAGAATATAATCAATAGGACATGAAGTTTGTAAGAAATCACAGAAACACCTTCAAACATTGGTACCTGGGAAGGGTGAGAAAGGTAAGTAGCACAAGGACATACCACATGAATTATATTTACCTAGAATGGTGCAATGACCAATCCTGATCACAGGCTGGGGCAAATAAGGACCAGGCTCCGACTAATCAGGTGCCCACAGGACAAGACAGGTGCAGATCAGAACAGGTGACCTCCGCTAAGTGCAACACCAGCGTCGCACCCCTCTCTCTTAGCAGCAAGCCAATTAGTAACCCAACTGGGTAATCGATAATTTCCACCACACCTCGATTCTTCTGACAGAGTGCTCCGCCAGCATCTTTGCTCTCGATCTCCTATAGCAAGTGTTGGGTCAGTGACAGGTCAGCTACGCGGATAAGTCGGACAATTTCTCTAACTAAACCTACCTTAGTTATACCATTTCGAGGGTAATGTACCACCCCTAAAAGTTGCAAATCTATGAGTTCCCCTTCGGTGATTGGTCAGAAGGACGAGGAGAGGTCATCACACCATACCAAGATGAGATCATCTCAATTGACTTGAATTGATCAAGTTCCCACCCACAATTTATTTTCTCACGATTTTATTCCGCCCACCAATATTATTTCATTTTAGCATACAATGTTATAACATTTTGCAAGTCTTCTTCCTTCTCCCAGGTCATGGGGTGAGGTTCTCAGGTGCATCGCGGGTAAGACAATCCCTGGCACAGTTTCATTGCCACAGTTCGAGGTCTCTCGTTTCTCCCGGTACATGCGCAGTGCATATTCAAAATGGCGTTTTCAGTCACCTCTCAGGTACAAATACGAGCTAGTAACAAAGTCAGAGAAAAACATATTAGAATACAAAAATAAATGAATGCACTGTATACCACGTATCTCTACTCTAACCACATTACTTTATTTTAACTTTTGCAGTAATAGTTAAGCATAACGAACAAGCTTAGTACAAGCAGCAGCATAAGCATTAGCATGTGAAATTTTAAGGGGCCATTTCTGGCACTAATGCGCAGTAGCGAGAAGTTCCCACCAAAAGCAGAGATATGTCACACCATGTAGATGTGGCAGACGCATGCTCAGTAAAGTTCCCGCCTTTTCGGCTGCCATATTAAGACACTCAGGTTTATGCTAGTAAAAGCACATAGGTAAGCTTCCCCTAGCTACTAAAAATGTTGTGTAATTCAGATATTAGTAAAAAAACATGTTGATTATTAATTAGAGGTTATTTCGAGAGGGTTGAATACAAGCAAGTTTCTGTACATGTGAAACCTTGCTCCATCACTCCCTTTCCTCAGTCCAAAGCAGAAGTCCTCCCGAATCTGTCCCTGTCTCTAATAAAAAAAGACAAAGTTACACCCCCAGCAGGTCACATGACAACCTGTTCTGAGAACACCTCCTTTAGGTAACTGTCCATAAAACTCCAATTAATTCTGGCTTTGTCCGACGACCTTTGTTCCCATGTTTCTCCAAGTACGAAAGGCGTCCTCCCTCCTATCTGTTCAATCTCTTCAAAGACTTTGATTTCCTCCCTATGTCTCTTCTTAAATCTTAATAACGAGGTTGAATTCCTGCACCTGCAGTAAGGATGAGTAAGAAAAACTCTCTCTAAATGCATAAATAGGGAGTCATTTGATAACATGTTGATGGATATCCCTGAGCTGACTACTCCTGCACAGGTCTGCAGGCTTTTGAAAGCTATGAAAAATGACGGTGCCCCCGGACCTAACAGCTTCTCAGCCACCATTTTCAAATGTGCTCCGGATGATTTGGCCAAGCTGTTATCCCCCTGTACAGCCACGCATTCATCCCATCCCAGATACCAGGTTCATGGAGAAGCTTGATTTTATGCCCAATTCTTAAAAAAGGAGATCCCTCCCTTCCTGCCAATTACCGACTCATAGCCTTACTAGATCTTGAGGCTAAGGTTTATGCTCGGTGTCTTCTCAAATCATTAGAAGGATGGGTTGCGGAAAATAACATCTTACCATACTAGACTGTGTAATTACAGGTTTGAATCATGGCTCCATGTTTTGCGCTGCTGTCTTATCTTAGATGTCCCCAGAATTTTTCTCCTAAAGTCATTATGTCAGAAAATGGGCATTTACATATGCTTGGAGGCATCTGCACTTTGCTTCACACGAACAGACACTCAAACGCTCACAAGGTCCGGAAAATACGTGAGAATCTTGGAAGACCTTTTTTCTCGTATCACCTCTCCCAATCTGGTCCCTGCTCCTCAAACACTCATTACTGACTATTTTATAGTACCCCCTAGTGTTCTCTCACTACACTAAGTCACAATGTTTATTTTATCTCTGTTTTTAACGTTTTTACTCGCAGTTAAGGCCACTGTGTAAGCTTTCCTTGTTTGAACAATGTTTTTTAAATGTGATGGCCAGTTTGGCCCTGCTATCAAGGATGTAAAGATGTTTTGGAGGCATTTCCATTGCATTGGTTTTAACTAACTGTGCAAAGAAGCTAATACATTTAATAATAAAGTTAAATGCATACATTGTAATCAAACTTATAACTTGAGAGCAGACAAGGAGAAACACAACTCAGAGAAACGAAAGTTAGGCCTATAAGATTGGCTAAGCTAAGAACATCCATTAACACACACATGGCACGAGTCTCTTATATGAATTGCTTACACAGAAATGAATACATTTTATATATGCGTTGTTGGACCCGGGGTTACCGGTCCACCTAGGGTAGCCTGGCTCAAGTGGTAAGGCCTATCTCTAAGGCGACTCTTCATTTCTCATGTAGTATACTTATCTCTGTGATTATACAACATGACACCATTTTTGTAGTACTAGTGAACCTCTCTTAACTTTGGTATACAAATAGGACAACAGCTTTAAATAGCATTCCTCTCAAATATTGGCTTAGTTAACTGTGATTCCGACTGGTGAAGAGAGTAGTTACAAACCATTAGCATGACACCATAGCCAAAATCAATAGATGTTAACCGTTGACCTACATCATGAAAAGGCCCAAATGGAATTAATTGAATATGACCACATTTCACCTTAAATGCAGTTTCCCTCTTAGATCACCTTTCTCTTATTTACAAAATAGCGCTAGAGAAGGAATACAGCTTCGCATTTCTCTAGTTGTGTTACACTTCCCATTTTATGAACATTCGTGCATTCAGTCGGTACATTCACTTCGTTTAGCACAGTCCACAATTCCTCCTCAGTTCACTGGCCCAATATGGGAGAAGGAAGAATTTCCTACGAGGTTTCAGTGTCCTCCACTTCCCCACCCACAGTCCTGCTTACTTCTCAATGAGGCGATCCAGCCGAGGATTGGGGATTGAGGGGCCAAGCTTTGACTCAGGGGAATTGTGGATTAATACGGGCCCGGTATGGGGAAGGCAGTCTCAACACCACAGGCAGTCTCCCTGTCGATCGAGCGTTTCACTTTTTAATGAGGCGGTCCGGTTGATGTAAGAGGACTGAGGGGCCAAGGATTTCACCTGGGAGAAGTTATGAATTAAATCTGGCCTGGTACAAGGAAGGCAGCTCCTATGGGTTTCTCTCTCTTCACGCCTTCCTTGGGCCGAACTCCTCCCCTCCTGACCTCTCCTGATCCCGCCTCTCTTCCTCCGGGACTCCGCTTTCTAGCGCCGGTTCAGTTTCATTGAGGACCCCTCTGCAAGAGTCACACCTCCGATGGCAGGTTCTCTGACAATCCCCGCTGGTCCCAGACTTCTCCTGATCAGAAACCAAGCCTCCCATGGGCCCGTTATATTCCGCCTCCTGTCACCCCAGCGCGGCTCACTCTGGAAGGCGCTGCCGACTCTGATACTTCAGCGCAGCACCTTCTCAACTCCCGAGCCCCCTCAGACCTGCCGCTCCAAGCTACACAGACGCGGGACGTTTTCGGAAGACCAGCACAGCCACAGTAAGTTGCCAGTCACGGGCGAGGACAGCCTCGGATGAGTTTCACACCTACAGCGGGATACCGATTTAGGCCAGCCTCCCAGTTCCACCGGGCTAACTTCACGAGGGCATTTTATTCCCCAAAAGGAGGCAGTCCTAGCCGCCCTCACCTGACAGTTCCTCTTTAAGTCTTGTCTAGTGGTCCCGTCTGGGATGAGGCACACTCCTCTGATATTTCAGATCTGATGTGAGTGGAAAGCTCTGCCGGGTCAGATCCACGGTGGAGGGAGGGTATCAGTCAATAAAGGGATCAGCCCCAGGAGGCTGTCAGACCCTCCACAGCGCGCCCACCTCCTCACGCCACAGCCTGGACTCCAGCTCACTTGTTTTCTGGTCACAACCACTCTTCTCAGCTCACTTCTAAAATGGCTGCACAACAGTCCGTCTTATATAGCCTGGGCCTAGAGTGTCTAGAGTGGACCAGAAGGTTCTGGAACTCCTCATGACAACCCTATGGCCTTAGGCTGTGAGGTAATCTGGTCAGTTAGCAAGCCACCATTTTGCGAGAGAGAACCTTCCTCCATCTTAGAGGAGCACCTGCACCTCATTACTAATAGGTAATAACGAGGCGCCCAGAGACCAAGGGTCAACACCAAAAAATGTAGTGGACACACAAAAAAAGAAAAACAGAAGGCAAAAAGGGGATAAAAAAAAGAATTGGGAGGGACCACCCAAAGGGCTGACAGGTCTAACACGCGTCCCCCCCAGCTGAAAGTGGGGAGAGCTACCCAACCCTTGGGGGTTCTCGTCACTAAGGCGGAAATACCTTGAGAGACCGTCTGCGTTGGCGTGGTCCACTCCAGGCCGATGTTCCACCCTGAAGTCCATTCCTGGTAGGGAGATGGACCATCTTAACAGCTTGGGATTCTCGCCCTTCATTTGCATCAGCCAACGAAGGGGCCGGTGGTCAGTTTGAACCAGGAAGTGCGAGCCAAACAGGTATGGTCACAACTTCTTCAAAGCCCATACCACCTCAAAAGCTTCCCGTTCAATCGAACTCCACTTCTGTTCCCGGGGGAGCAGTCTCCTTGATAGGAAAACCACAGGTTGGTCCAGACCCTCTTCATTGAGTTGCGATAACACTCCCCCAATGCCATGCTCTGATGCATCCGTTTGGACAATAAACTCCTTGGAAAATTCAGGGGCCCTTAAGACAGGAGCCTCACACATTGCTTGCTTTAGGGTGTCAAAAGCTCGTTGACACGCCTCAGTCCAGACTACCCTTCGAGGTTGTTTCTTGGATGTAAGCTCAGTCAAAGGAGCCACAATCGTGCCATAACCTTTGACAAAGCGACGGTAGTATCCTGTGAGGCCCAGAAAAGCTCGGACCTCAGTTTGGGTCTTGGGGGGCTCCCAGGCCATGATAGTCTCAATCTTAGCCTGGAGGGGCTGCACCGTTCCCCTGCCCACCAAGTAGCCCAGGTACACTACCGACCCCTGCCGAATCTGGCATTTGCTAGCCTTGATCGTCAAGCCAGCCTGTTTCAGGGCTTGGAGGACAGCCTGAAGGTGACACAAATGGTCCTCCCACTGCTGCTGAAGACAGCGATGTCATCAAGATAAGCAGCAGAGAAGGCCTCTATACCGGAGAGGACCTGGTTCACAAGCCGCTGAAACGTGGCAGGGGCGTTCTTGATCCCAAAGGGCATCACACAGAACTGGTAGTGGCCCTCAGGCGTGGAGAAAGCTGACCTTTCCCTTGCTCCATCTGTAAGGGAGATCTGCCAGTACCTTGATGTGAGGTCAAAAGTACTCAGATATTGGGCAGCTCCCAGCCGGTCAATGAGCTCATCCGCCCTAGGGATTGGATGAGCCTCAGTCTCTGTCACAGAATTCAGTCCCCTGTAATCCACAGAGAACCTGAGTTCGGGAGTGGTGCCCGGCGGGGCAGCTTTTGGTACCAAAACCACCGGACTGGACCAGGGGCTGCTTGAAGGTTCAATCACTCCCAGCTCCAGCATCTTAGTGACTTCACTGTGAATGTTGGCCTTCACCTTATCTGACAGCCGGTAGGTCTTGGACTTCACAGGTGGGCTGAACCCTGTGTCCACATCATGGGTACACAGGTGGGTCCTTCCCGGATTAAGGGAGAACAGCGAGGAATACTGCTCCAGGACTTGACGGCAGTCCCTCCACTGTTCAGGAGTTAGGGATAGTGAGAGGATCACCCCTTCCACCAACCCATCCTTCTCTTGGGACGAAAATAGATCAGGGAGAGGCTCACTTTCCTCTTCCTCCGCTCCATCATTCACCATCATCAAGATGACCTCAGGCCTCTCATGGTGGGGTTTGAGGCGGTTGACATGGAGCACCCGATGGGGCTGCCTAGGGGTCTTAAGATCCACTAAGTAAGTGACCTTGCCCTTTTTCTCAACTACTTCAAGGGGGCCTGTCCAGTGATCCTGGAGGGCACTAAGCTCTCCAGGCTCCATGACCCACACTTTTTGGCCAGTCTTCAACTCCACAGGGTGAGCATTGTGGTCATACCACTCTTTCATAACTGCCTGGCTGGCTTCCAGGTTGTCAGAAGCTCACTTCCACAACTTAGCCATTTGGCTACGGAAGGCCAGCATGTAACTCACCACATCCTGGGGAAGCTTCCTGGGAGTCTTTTCCCATCCATCTTTCACCAGGCTGAGAGGTCCTCTGACAGGGTGCCCATACAGAACTTCAAAGGGGCTGAAGCCAACTCCTTTCTGTGGCACTTCCCTGTATGAGAACAATAAGCAGGGCAGGAGGATGTCCCATTTCCTCCGCAGGCTCTCAGGCAGACTCCTGATCATGCCCTTCAAGGTTTTATTAAACCTTTCCACCAGACCATTGGACTGGGGGTTGGAAAGGGTTGAGAACCTGTAAGTAACTCCACATTCCTTCCACATGGCCCGCATATATGCTGACATGAAGTTGGCCCCCCTGTCGGACACAACTTCCTTGGGGAAACCCACTCGGGTAAAAATACCCATCAGGGCCCGAGCCACCGCAGGTGCAGTAATGGTCCTCAAAGGAATAGCCTCTGGGTACCGAGTGGCGTGATCCACCAGAACCAGGATAAACCTGTGACCGGCTGAAGTGGGTGGATCCAATGGCCCAACAATGTCGATGCCCACCCTTTCAAAGGGGGTGCTAATGACAGGAAGTGGTTCCAGGGGAGCCTTCAGCTTAACCCCTGTTTTCCCACTACCTTGACAAGACACACACATCCTACAGAAAGTGTCAGACGCCACCCTCATCTGAGGCCAATAGAAATGGGGGACAAGCCGGGCAAAGGTCTTGTCCTGACCCAGGTGTCCTGCCAAGGGAATCTCGTGAGCCAACTCCAAGAGAAAGGCTCAGTAACGTTGGGGTACTACCAAGGCCCATGACGAACCATGCACCGGAGTCTTGGGTTCACTGTAGAGAAGACCATCCTCCCAGTAAATGTGGAAGTTCCCTGCAATGTTACCTGCTGCCTGGGCTTTGGCCTGTCGCCTCAGACCCTCAAGGGTAGGGCACTCCTTCTGCCCCTGACAAAACTCTTTCCTGGTAGGTCCTCCCTCCACATGCCACTTGGCAGGGATAGGTAAGTCCTCCAGGGAGACAACATCCCCCTCCGTGGACTCCGGGCTCACCACCCCAGGTGTCCCATCCACCTCACGGGGTGTGGATGCCGAGGCATGTTTCTCCTGTCCCCGGATCTTCCCCTTTTTGGCAGCTGGCTGTGCCTTTGTTCCAGGCTCCAGCTGTTGCACACTCCCCCTCCGGGCAGTCGCGGACCGTGTGCTTGCACAGGTCCAATCAGGTGTACCCAGCATCTCTGAATGAGTCCGGAATTCCACCTCCCTCCAAGCATTGTGCTCCAAGTCATTCCCCAACAGACAATCGACTGGCACGGCAGGGCTCACCGCAACTCGAAGGAGGCCTGCAACCCCTCCCCACTCAAAGGGAACCTCAGCCACAGGAGAGTGACCTATTCTGCCATCAGCCATAGCGGCGGGGTGGAGTACGTTTGGAATCACCTGCTCTGGGGACACCAGTTGTTTTCTTACCATAGTCATGCTGGCACCTGTGTCCCTCAGAGCCTCCCCTCTCTGGCCGTTGATGGTGACCCACTGCCCATACTTAGTGGTATTTGAGGGCACCTGGATCTTGGGAACCATCTCTCTGACTCCCAGGGACACTAAGGTTATTCCCGCCCATTCACCTCCCTTATCTAAGGGCAATTCCTCCCCGAGCACTACACTAGCCACTCCCGGGGTTTTTCCTCCAGTGGGAGGGGGTGGTCTCTTTGGGCATTTGACATCCCCTTTATAGTGCCCAACCCCAATTCATAACAGCGTACAACCCTTGACTGCTGACTATGGTCAGGTTAGGTTTTTTTTTGTAGATTAACCGTAGGCGTGAAACCTGATCCCCTTCCGTGGTGACTGTTTTGGGGTCTTTTTGAGAACTCCTTTTTGTCTCCTCCCTCTTTCTTATGGGGAGCGCCCTTTCCAGTCCTTTGGGAATACCCTCCAGTCCCCTTTGAGGACACCCGGGTACTATCCCAGATGTCCGCCTCCTCTGCAAGCTTCCTAGGATTAGTCAGCTTGCTGTCCACCAGGTGTTGACGCAGCTCCGGAAAACATTTCTCGAGGAGGTGCTCCTTTAAGAACAAATCATACAACCCCTCGTAGTCAGTCACCTCACTGCCTTGCGCCCAACCCTCTAGGGCCTTCTTAGCGTAGTCTAGAAAATCTACCCAGTTTTGTGTAGCTAGTTTGTGGCTGTTTCGAAATTTCTGCCTGTATTTTTCAGGGGTCAGCCCAAACTTTCTAATCAAAGCAACCTTCATGGTGGGGTAATTGGTCTGTTCCTCCGGCTCCAGAGCTAAGAGGGCATCCCTCCCCACTGGAGGCATATACTTGTACAGGCCACCCCCCAATGACTCTCTGAAATCCCATGGGCTCTTAATGAGACCTCATAGGCAATCAACCATTTGGCAATGTCGTCTCCCACACTAAAACTGGCGACTACATCCTTGGGCAAGTAGGGTCTGGGTTCCCTGGTAACCTCCTTAGGTACGCTGCCACCAATAGGATTACTGGAGGTCCCTACCTGTAGGGCTTTGAGGTCTAACTCCTTTAAGCTAAGCTCATGAGTGAGCCTCGTCTCCTCCCTCTCCTTTTCCAACCTAGCTAACTCCCATTTTAATTGTCTTTCCTCCCTCCTGTCAGCTAACTCTGCTGCAGTCAGGTTCCTTTCAGATACACTACTGCCCGCCCTCGAAGGTGTCCTAGGACCTGGTAACAGATTCCCCCCTTCGGTTTGGTACAGCATGTCTACTTCAATGACAGTGTAAAGATCCTCCTCTTCCTCCTCCTTTTTCCCATCTGGGTGAGCTGCCACCCATGCTCTCAAGCTGGTTTGAAGTTCCACTTTCTTCGCCCCACGCTTGAAGAACACCCCCTTTTCCTGGCAAAATTCTCTAAGTTGGGCCGCTGTGTAGGTCTCCAACTCAGCCAACTCAAACTCCATTTCACCAGGTGGGACCTCAGACAGCTATTTTGGAGTACTTCAAGAAAGAGGCGTCAAATAAGACTACTTTCACCCACCACCAGAAAGGAATTTGGAAAAAACAAAAACGTCTAATTATGGAGATTACTAGGAGAAAACTCCAGGTGTAGGGTACGTGGTGCACACTAAGCCTCTGTCAAGTGGACGCAAGCACAAGCCCTCATCCCACCGCTGAACACCAATATGTTGGACCCGGGGTTACCGGTCCACCTAGGGTAGCCTGGCTCAAGTGGTAAGGCCTATCTCTAAGGCGACTTGTTGCACTTGCGTCAAACTCATTACAGTAGCACAGCGTACTTCCACTAAAAAATGACACCACACCTTCTTTCTAGAGAAAAAGTTAGAAAAGCTTTATATTCTCTTAAAGTTTGGTTCAAGTTGCATTTACATCAACATCTCTTAATTTCTCATGTAGTTTACTTATCTCTGTGATTATACATCATGACACAATTTTTGTAGTACTAGTGAACCTCTCTTAACTTTGGTATACAAATAGTACAATAGCTTTAAATAGCATTCCTCTCAAATATTGGCTTAGTTAACTGTGATTCCGACTGGTGAACAGAGTAGTTACAAACCATTAGCATGACACCATAGCCAAAATCAATAGATGTTAACCGTTGACCTACATCATGAAAAGGCCCACATGGAATTAATTGAACATGACCACATTTCACCTTAAATGCAGTTTCCCTCTTAGATCACCTTTCTCTTATTTACACAATAGCGCTAGAGAAGGATTACAGCTTAGCATTTCTCTAGTTGTGTTACACTTCCTATTTTATGAACATTTGTGCATTCAGTCGGTACATTCACTTCGTTTAGCACAGTCCACAATTCCTCCTCAGTTCACTGGCCCAATATGCAAGAAGGAAGAATTTCCTACAAGGTTTCAGTGTCCTCCACTTCCCCACCCACAGCCCTGCTTACTTCTCAATGAGGCCATCCAGCCGAGGATTGGGGATTGAGGGGCCAAGCTTTGACTCAGGGGAATTGTGGATTAATACGGGCCCGGTATGGGGAAGGCAGGCTCAACACCACAGGCAGTCTCCCTGTCGATCGAGCATTTCACTTTTTAATGAGGCGGTCCCGTTGATGTCAGAGGACTGAGGGGCCAAGGCTTTCACCTGGGGGAAGTTATGAATTAAATCTGGCCTGGTACAAGGAAGGCAGCTCCTACGCGTTTCTCTCTCCTCACGCCTTCCTTAGGCCGAACTCCTCCCCTCCTGACCTCTCCTGATCCCGCCTCTCTTCCTCCGGGACTCCGCTTTCTAGCGCTGGGTCAGTTTCATTCAGGACCCCTCTGCAAGAGTCACACCTCCGACGGCAGGTTCTCTGACGATCCCCGCTGGTCCCAGACTTCTCCTGATCAGAAACCAAGCCTCCCACGGGCCCGTTACACTCCGCCTCCTGTCACCCCAGCACGGCTCACTCTGGAAGGCGCTGCCGACTCCGATACTTCAGCGCAGTGCCTTCTCAACTCCCGAGCCCCCTCAGACCTGCCGCTCCAAGCTACACAGACGCGGGATCTTTTCGGGAGACCAGCATAGCCACAGTAAGTTGCCAGTCACGGGCGAGGACAGTCTCGGATGAGTTTCACACCTACAGCGGGATATCGATTTAGGCCAGCCTCCCAGTTCCACCGGGCTAACTTCACAAGGGCATTTTATTCCCCAAAAGGAGGCAGTCCTAGCCGCCCTCACCTGACAGTTCCTCTTTAAGTCTTGTCTAGTGGTCCCTTCTGGGATGAGGCACACTCCTCTGATATTTCAGATCTGATGTGAGTGGAAAGCTCTGCCAGGTCAGATCCACGGTAGAGGGAGGGTATCAGTCAATAAAGGGAGCAGCCCCAGGAGGCTGTCAGACCCTCCACAGCGTGCCCACCTCCTCACGCCACAGCCTGGACTCCAGCTCACTTGTTTTCTGGTCACAACCACTCTTCTCAGCTCACTTCTAAAATGGCCGCACAACATTCCGTCTTATATAGCCTGGGCCTAGAGTGTCTAGAGTGGACCAGAAGGTTCTGGAACTTCTCATGGCAGCCCTATGGCCTTAGGCTGTGAGGTAATCTGGTCAGTTAGCAAGCCACCATTTTACGAGAGAGAACCTTCCTCCATCTTAGAGGAGCACCTGCAGCTCATTACTAATAGGTAATACCGAGGTGCCCAGAGACCTAGGGTCAACACCCAAAAATGTAGTGGACACACAAAAAAAAGAAAAATAGAAGGCAAAAAGGGGAAAAAAAAAAGAATTGGGAGGATCCACCCAAAGGGCTGACAGGTCTAACATGCGTAATATTCGTAATATGCATGCATAACTACATTATGTTTGTTTTTTGTTTGTATATCTTTATTCGGTAAAATTGCTCACCATAAAAGAATACATTTTACACAATAAAAGAGTACATTTTATACAATAAACAGTAATAAAACTATCATTAGTAAAACCATGATTAAAAGCCTACACGATATACAGTACATTTATGGTTATTATGGACCCCAATTAAACATTCTCAACAGTTCATTATTCATAATGGTTAATACCTTCAATTACATCCAGTCTGATCATTTGATAACATGGAGTGCAACTTCAGTCTCCTCGAACGCGTCAACCATGCACTGCTCAGATATTTAGCCACCCCACATACCATAGCAGAAGATGTTGAATCCGTAGAGAGAACTCGTAAGGCCAGTCTATGGCACCTCAGCCCCAACCCCCTACATACTGGTTTCAGCCAGATCTTCCGTGCCACTTTGTAAGCGGGGCAGGCAAAGAGTAGATGGGCCACAGACTCCTTAGGAGCCGCGCACCCAGGGCAGGGTTGTGATCGGCCACCAAACTTAGACCACCCCGCGGTGAACTCATGCACTGGGAGGGTCCCGTACCTTAGTTTTAAATAAAGGGCTCTGTCTAGTGGCTTGGTTATGAGGTCAAGGAAGGGTTCCAACTTTCTAGCCCACTTAAACTCTAGAAACCGTTCAGTGAGTAAACCCCCTGCCCCACTGCGTGTTGCCTCAACCTGCACCCAATCCCAGTATAACTTCTTAATCACTGGTTTGGGCGGCGGCATTTGGGTCTCCCACACATCACTCAAACCCACTTGGATCATCAGGTGCCTCACGTTACTCAGCCAGCCAATCTTATTACCAGTATCGAGCAGTATTAGTTCATCCAACCCTGCAGCATATTTGGCAAGCTCCTTGGTCCTTCTCAGCCGAACCCAAAAGAGTAGTGGGCGCAGCCGCACTAGATCCTTTAGCGCTCATCTGCCCAAATCTAGCCGCAGAGGGATCAACGGAGTAGAAACGGGGAGAGCCACCACATCCCTCAAAAACGTATTTTCCGCTAGAGTTAGCTCAGAAACATTTTCGAACCCCCATAGCTCGGAGCCATATGATCTGGCCCTCATAAATAGCCATGACCGGTGTCACTGGTTTGCTTGTTGACTCCCGAAGCTCCCTCAAGGTCACCCCTGTTACTCTTTTGTGGCCAAGTAACATTTTGGCCAGGTGGTCCTTCCAATTCATCCGACTATTTATTCGCACCCCTAAATAGTCGAATGAATCACCCATCTCCAGGGGAGCCCCATTGAGCGTAAAATAGTTTTAAAATCTTTTGGAAGGTGAAAGAGCCATCAGCTTGGTTTTCGAGGTATTAATTGTTAGGCCTCGGTCTATACAAAAGGTGCTAAATCGATGCAAGAGCTTTTGCAGTCCCACCAGGGATTTAGAGATCAGTATGGTATCATCCGCGAAGAGTAGAGTGGGGATTCTTTTCCCCGCCAGGGATGGTGCGTCCGTCTCTTCTCCTCTCAGATGGTCCACCACTCCATTCACAAACAAGGAGAAGAGGGTCGAAGCCATAACACATCCCTGTCGGACTCCCCTCCTCACGGGCACCCTATCTGTCAGCTGTCCTTGGGAACCCCATCTGATCCTCGCATAATTCCCCTCGTGGAGCCTTGCAATTAAACTCAAGAGTGAACCGGGGAAGCCCATCCTCTCTAGTGTCTCCCACAATTTTACTCGAGGGACCAGGTCAAAAGCCGTCTTGAGATCTATGAAGGCCATATAAAGGCTGCCCTTTTTGATGGTAACTGTCTTCCAATAGATAACAAAAAAGCGAAAGACCTGGTCCATCGTACCCACCTTCCGGCGGAATCCTGCTTGGAGGTGGGAGAGGATGTTTTCCTCTTCCATCCATTCGCCAACCCTAGAGATGATGACCCTGCCAACCACTTTCTGGATTACATCTATCAAACTGATAGGTCTGTAATTGGCAGGATCCTCTCTAGCCCCCTTCTTATACACAGTGACCACCTCTGCCCCCTTCCAGGAGTCTGGCACAGGGTGCCCCCTGGCAATCAAATTCATTATAGAGGCAATTAAGTTAGCCCAAGCCATAGGTTACTCAATCAAAAGGTCCCCTGGGATCCCATCAGGACCGGCCGCCTTTTTTGGGGTCAAGTGTCTAATAGCCACCACTACTTCCGAAGCCAAGAATGGGCACTCGGCCCCCCCTATAGATTCCCCGCTCCCACCGCTATCTACCGTGGGACAGGTGGTAACTTCAGTTCCGCCATATAAAGCCGAGAAATGGTCAACCCATTGCTGGCTTGTTATATGGACGGCTAATGGTTGGGTACTCCGCTGTCTAGCTCTGTTGATGAGGTAATATGCATGCATAACTACATTATTTCTTTAAGCATGTGCAAAGTCCTAAACGTTCTCGTATACAGCTTTACAGATTCTTTTCTACTGTTCTGATATAACGATAGAGGCTTCATTCTAATAACATGAATTTCAACAAAACAACGGATATATATGAGTGCACATTATTCATGAGTATAATGCACCCCTACAATTTTATTAACAGCGCTGAGCGCTCTATCAAGACCATCAAAGGCATATGCTCTATACATAATTCTCCAGCTTCCTGAGATTATAGGAGTAGTGGTGGGTCTTGAGTACTTGCTTAAAGTACTGCAGTCCAATTAAAAGTAGGACATGTCTGACATCCTAATATACCGCATCCTGCTTCAGGGAAGAATGTGTGCCTCATTCCTGGCAGCATTCTTCAAAAAAGAGTTGTTTTTGACCCCAGCAAACTTCATTTATAGCCTAAAACATTCCAGCCCGAATACAGCAAGGTCATATATCTGACTCCAGTGACCTCTAGTAACAACCTGAGGTATTGCAGCTGGCTATAGAAAACAATTTGCACCTGACTCTAGTAAACCTCTTACCATAGGAAGTATTTGACATTTTAGTTTTACCAGACAACTGCAGCACATCATTATTTTTCCCTTACTTTCCTGCAGCTTATTTTATACAGTCTTTCCATTTCCCACTTAATTCCATAACTTAAAATGTTAGGGTGACGTATTCTAGAGACTGCACCGGATGCGTATAATGCCATGACAATGACTATTATCATAACAACCCAACACAGACATATCTAGTAGTAGATAGCAATCAATCAAAAATTGATGCAATTGTAAAAGTGAATATGAACATGTATGTTGAAGCCACGCCCTCCCTTTCAACTGGTCTGCTGAAAATAAACGCCTGGTAAATGTTATGTTATTTTTTTATTTAAACTTTCAATAAAAGACATTCAAGAACATCCTCTATATTCCTAATTCTCTGGAATCCTGAGATTGAAGGGACAGTGGTGAATACCTGTGGGACCTTGAGGATTTATATAAGGTGCTGCCGCCTGGCTAGCGGAAGGCTATATGTCTGACTCAGGTACATAAAAAACAGCCTAGGCTACTACACACTGCTTCAGAAAAAAACATTTGTAACACCACAGACCATTAATAAAGACCCAGCTCACTGCAGCTTGCTTCATAATTGTTTAGTATCTGACTCCAGAAACCTCTTGTAAAAACCTATGGCACTCAGCTCCACTACAGAAATTAATCTGTAATGCACCTTGTTCCTGAACGTATTTGAGTGTAGCTCAGGGGGCCTCTAATAGCAACTAAGAATTCTGCAACTAGATTACAACATGAACCTATGACCAAGTCTAAGGTACTACAGAAACAATTGTTTCTGACTTCAAGGACACATAAGGTACTATGGGGTACTACAGAAAACGTGTTTCTGACTCCAGGGTCCTCTAGTAACACCCGAAGGTAGCACAGGCTGTAAAGGATTTGTGTTGGATTCCATTGAGGCTTTCAACGAGGCATCTATCGAAAAATGTTATATCTGTCTTCACAGTCCGCTAGTAACTACCTAAGGTACAGCAGCCTCCTGCAGCAAGTACCATTGTCTGATTGGCGGGGTCTTTAGTAGCAAGCATTAGCATTTTCAGTTACCTGCCAGATCTATTGGCCTTGGCAAAAGGTTGGTTAAAAAATGTGGAACCTTTTGACTTTGCCAATACGTGTTTTCTATTGAAGAGAGTAAACATGTGTAATTTACATTTCAGGTTAGCTTTCTGATCTGTAATTCAACAAGAAGTATTTGTATCTTCTGATCTTCTTTGTGCCAGAGACCTGAATTAGACCATAGTAGGTCTTCCACGCCACTCCTCAGTGGCGGGAGTTCGGAAAAAACTGCACTGGCTCCCGGTGGGAAAAAGGATTCAGTTTAAGGCACTTTGTCTTGCCTTCAAAATCCTTAAAACCGCCTCCCCACCAATGTTGTGCCCCCTCCTGACGAAGTATATCCCTGGAAGGCCACTGCGGTCAGCAGGACAACATCTGGTGGTCATTCCCCGTACCAATCTAGCCAGAATGGGCGGTCGTTCCTTCAGCTCGCTCGCTGCCAAGCTCTGGAACAGCCTTCCGGAAACTATTCGTGGCATGCAGGATCTTTTGGCTTTTAGAAAAGCCATCAAAACTCACCTCTTTCAGTAACTGCTCCTCTTCTTTTCTGGTATTCCCCTTCTGTTTTTAGTTTCGCTCGCAGCGCCGGGACGCCCCTTTGCTGGGGCAGCCGAGCGCTATATAAATCCCGATACAATACAATACAATACAATACAATACTACCACAGAAGCTCACGTTTTGTGATACAGTGGTATGAGTGTTTATATCCTGTACTGTGCCATCTTTCACCTGAGAGTTACAGTACTAGCTGACCATAAAATGTTTTGTGATCCAGCCTGTAAATGCAAATGTATCTTATGTGGATAGCATGATATTATTTTAAGGATCCAACCCTTATGGATTTACATTTGCCTCCCGTACAGTTTTATTTGCTGCAAGGCCAGAATAAGTGATATTACATTTCTTATAAGTGTGCTAATTTTCCTTCCACAGATCCTGAAGAGAGTGTGATCCCAAACATACTAGAGGGTGATTCAATTAGTTCTGAAGCAGTTGAAATAGGTAAGTATTAAAATCACATTCACTGTATTCGTTTTATAATCATCGAGTTTTTAAGAACATATCCTAAGCACTTATATAAAAGGACATGATGAAAAAACATGTTGCTCTCCAGTTTTCGAAAGTGTGATATGAACCAAAGCAAGTTCCAAAATGACTTTGTTCTATTTTCAAACTACAAAAGTGGTGCAAAATCGGTTTGCTTCATTTTTCATGGGCCAGGATTTCCCTTTTAAAAGTTCTACTGTAGCCTGGGTGACATTTTAATTCTTTAGCAGGACAGGAGGCGAGGATTATATTTAACTTTCTTTTATTCAACTCTCCAGCAGATTTTACCGAACATTAACATCAGAACTAACTTTCCCATGAACACGAGGGAAAAGGAAGAACTACCATTCAGTCAATTATCAGTCCCAACTGGCAACAACAGTCTTTTATATCTCTCTCTCTCTGCCTCCTCTATCTTTAATACTTTATTAGCAATCAGTTAAGTACCTCTAGCTCCCTTCAACAGGTTACTAGACCTGTCAGCGTTAGGGTGGTCTTCTCCCCAACTTTTACCTTACTCCTCCATTTTTCCGAAATAATTTTTGGTTGGCCTTAGGACTCTGAGCACTTTATCACTGCTACTCAGTGTTAAAGTGTGTGTGCTCTCTCCTTTAAACAAGGATCGTAGCCAATTGACATATTTAATTTACTTATGAGACCCTAGTGAAGTGGTACTATAAGTGTCCAGGGCCTGTAAATTAAATGCTGCTAGCGGGCCTTCAGCACTGGTTGTGCCACCCACTTAAGTATAGCTCTTTAATGCCTCCTGCCATTGCAGAACCTGTGTGTGCAGTTTAAACTGCCATTTTAACCTGGCACAATTAACCTTTTACCATGCCCAAACCTTCCTTTTTGATACAAATAAGTTACTCTGAGAGTTGTCCCTGGACAGCCCAGAAGGCAGGGTGCAATTTATTTAAAAAGCAGGACATGTACTGTTATATTTTACTTGTCCTCCTGGTAGTACAAAACTCTTTACACAATTTTTTCACTATTGCAAGGCCTATTGCTTCCATAGGATAATATTTGAGTTGGCTTATTTATTTTATATGTGTAATTACCAAATGGGAAGCGATGACCCCTTCAAGTTTGGTCTCTCTGAAATGACAATTTAAATCCCTAACTAATGTTGAAGTCAGATTTTAAATTGCAATTCTCAAAATGTCACTTTTAGAAAATTACAGTATTAAAAAAACAAGCTCTATCCTTGTGCTCTTCCCCCAGGGCAGCCAGACTATATGTATACCAATTCAAACTAACGCATATCCTACCAGCAACCAACGTTTACACCAACAACAATGGGTTCTGGCGCCGATATATCAACGACGTTCTGATGATATGGACCGGTACAGAGGAAACCCTGACCTCCTTCCT
Source organism: Lissotriton helveticus (assembly GCF_964261635.1). Classification (NCBI taxonomy): domain Eukaryota; kingdom Metazoa; phylum Chordata; class Amphibia; order Caudata; family Salamandridae; genus Lissotriton; species Lissotriton helveticus. Next base: position 1,139,064,422 of record NC_136069.1, read on the forward strand.
TACATGGTTAAATGAACGTGACCCATATCCACGGTTCACAAGTACAGCTAATGTGCGAAGCATAGCTTTTCTTGACCTCCATATAGAGGCAGAAGCTGGCACTCTGAAAACCCTCACATACTATAAACCTACAGCCAGAAACTCTCTGCTCCAATTCGAAAGCTTCCACCCACATCCCCTCAGGGAGAACTTACTGTTCGGACAATTTTTGCGCATCCGACGCAATTGCAGCTCCATTACAGACTACCAAGTACAATCAGCAGACCTCACGCTCAAACTGCAGGAACGTGGCTACCCTGATAAAATTATCAAAAACACCAAAAAACGCGCCCAGAACAGAACAGAGAGGCACTCCTGGAAGACAATGCACTGACTGACACACCAGCACCACTGATCTGTGTAACAACCTACAACGGAATATCAAACCACATGGCGAAAATAATATGGAAAAAGTGGATGATTCTCAACACAGGAAATAGAAAATGGACACAACCACTATTTGCATACAAGAAAGCAAGTAGTCTGAAAGATCGACTGGTGTCAACCCGCCCAACAACAACTGAAAAATCCATGACTAACACAATCCAGAACACATAGGGTTTACTGAGTGTGGTCGGCCACTACCCATGTGGTGACTGCAGTGTCTGCCACCTGACCCAGCCCAGAAAAACACTAAATCTAGAACCTGGTAAAACATGGCACCAACTCAAACATACTACTGTAACTCAACCAATCTAATATATCTAATTGAGTGACCATGTAAACTCAGGTATGTAGGCATGACAGCCCGGAAAGTGAGGACAAGAATTGTAGAGCACTAGAGCACCATTTGCTGCAAAAAGATGAACAGCAAACTAAAGGACCACTACCTACAAGAAGGACACACCCTCAATGATATGTCCTGGAAAGTTATTGAACACATACCTTACCACCCCCTCAACAACGACAAAATCCTACTCTTTAAAGAACATTGCTGGATATACCGCCTCTTGACCAACACCCAAGGATTAAATGATAATATACCTTGGAACAGTCTCAGTCACTGAAACTTCCAACCCCCCTGGGGATGAACACATACACATCATAGGCTCACGTGATAACTATATACGAGTAACAATACTGCCCTATATAACACCTGCACAAACCTCCAAGACCCACCCTCACACAATAGACGAACCACAGGTGTATGTGATGCCAATATGCCACATACTGTTACCCAACCTGGGTCTACTAGTCTGCCGCCTACAAAAGGCTGACCCCATTGAGCAGTGGCCATAAATACCACACTGTCTATGATCATAATACACAACTGTGCACATGCCCACATATAATAATCTGTGAAAACACAGATTATTCGACACTGCGCAGTCGCATTTGTTCCCAACTAATTGGTCAAAACGCTCACTTAAATTGACTCCAAAATGATCATACTACACGTCTTAGTGTTAACTGCCCCTAGCACTGAAATCGCATCTAAATATTATTTAATTCACCCTAAATAATCATAGCATCCCAAAATATAAGCCTTGCCACAATTGTCTAGTCTTCGGCAAAAAGTTTATACGATGAATACCTCTTCAATACAGACTTTCACACACCTATGCCTTTACATGGTTGTAGTCTGTTGTTTGAGTTGCTTCTTCTCCCTACAGACGCTACTCACGCCAGAGAGACACGCCTTGCTAAGAACCCGCTACAGCTTTGGCATCAAGATTCTACTGAAACATCGACAGAAATGTCAAAAAACATCGACGGAGTTCCTGTTTGGCCGCTGTAGGTTGAGAAGTGGGTCCTGAGCAAGCACCAAGTAAGTAATACACGGGGCACCGCTGGACATTTGATATGCCTTTGCGAACCACCCCGAATGATTCAGACCGGGCAGCTCTCCCTGATTTTAAAGTGCAAATGGCGCCCCCGTTCATGGCACAGGGTGACGCCTCATTTCTCATTTAACTCTCTTTTTACCACCAGAGTGCTTCCCTTAAACTGGACCCCCTCCAGGGACTCATGGAGTTTGTCCTCCGGAATATAGGAGTAAGCACATTTTTCAACCGTTGTCACGGTCAACACCTTAGTCACTATTAGGTTAATTTCATTCCGTCTTTAGCCTATAGCACAGCAACGCATAGTTGCGCAACTCGGCAGTTTAATTCACATGCCGACATGAACTTCAAAACACCTCCGGTTTCTTCCGACTAGCACTTAGGCACGACGCAATGAAGTCACAGAAATTACCGTGCCTGAGATGGTCCTCATTTATATGTGTGTCTCTTTAAGTTGTTTTGTCCACTTATTTTTACAGGTACAATCTTAGAGGAAAGCCTCCTCTTACAGTTATCGCACCTTAGCGAATGCATCACTTAGGAGCGTATACATACTCTGTAAACCTCTTTTTAACTCACTTTTTACACATAGATCCAGACGAAAGTCAGATTTAACAAGAGGCATGGCTGAAACTAGTTGACCACACCGGATGTGGGAGCCCATAAGTCTCTCCAACCACATCCACTAGCCTTAATTTTAATACTGCCAATGACCCCTGTGGATACTGGGACCCTTAGGACAGTTTTTAATATACACTCTCAACACCATCACTGCACACTCACTTGACACTATCCGCTCCACTGTAAAAAGACGTCGCAGCACAACCAAGGCACACTCTGTGCCTTGGGTGGGGCCCGATGATGAAGCATGCCACCAACTAGGTTGGTGGATGAGGGCCTTCAAAAAAACTAATATGTTTTTCTGACACGCACTACATGAGCATTACTAGAACAGCTAGCTCTTTTTGATTATCAATACATATGTTTAACCTTCAGCCCCTCCTCTTGAGATCATTTCTTGAACAGTGGAAGACTCAGAAGAAGGACTGCTCTGCTGCCTTGCTGCTTGAAGGACTGCCCTGCTACAAAAACGACTGCCCTGCTGCCTAAGCAAGGAAAGACTGAACCTGCATCTTGAACCCAGGACCACCAGAGTGACTCCAAATGCGTGTTACATGGCCCCCTGTTCTGAGTTACATGGACATAACAAGCTTCAACACCCTTGGACTCTGCATCTGTAATCTGCCAGCAGTGAATCCTGACCCTCCAAGTTGTCCCCCAAGTCTTGTACCCTTGGAAGTGGTGTTAAAGGTGCTCTACCAGCCTAGTTGTGGGTTCCTTCAAAACTAGTGCAGCGTGATGCAACTCAAAGGAGGTCCTTGCAACACAGCCCTTGAACCTCCTCCTCAAAAGCACACAGCATGATGAATCATGCTGCAACTGCTCGCGTCTAGGACACGAGGTACAATTCTCAGCTGGACTGCCCTGATCCCTGTAGCTGGCCCATGCTCCACCGTGATCGCCCTGAAATTATGGTTTATTCCAGTCTGGGGTGAGCAGATAACCGCAGATGGTAATGTCTGCTTTTAGATGTTATTTTTACCTAAACCTTTAAAATTGCATATCTCCAGTTCTACTGATTGGGTTTTTGTCATTTTGGTTTCATTTTATTTATTAAACTAGCTGTACCCGGCCACGCATTGCTGTTGTTCAGTCTGGTTAAATGGAAGAGAAAGAAAAGAGTAAGCGCACATTTCTAATATGTTTAATTTCACAATGCTTATCCCCTCCTCCACCCACTTCCCGGTCTGCCATCCTGACACCAACTGTCCATCCTAATATATGTAAACTATTGCCTAAACGCGTCCCTTGTATTTGTTGTGCAGCAACCAAATCGATAGGGTCTGTTCGGTTTGCAAAGTGAACCAACTCCTACCCCCTCCCTCCACCCACTTCCCGGTCTGCCATCCTCACACCAACTGTCCATCCTAATATATATAAACTATTGCCTAAACGCGTCCCTTGTATTTGTTGCGCAGCTACCAAATCGATAGGGTCTGTTCGGCCTTTCGATTAAAAACATGTGCGTATTGGATACGCATGTATTCGAAACCAAGGTTGTGTATATATAAACACGCTCTAATGTTGCAAAGTGAACCAACCCCTCCCCCCTCCCTCCACCCACTTATGGTCTGCCATCCTGACAACAACTGTCAATCCTAATATATGTAAACTATTGTCTCTATGCGTCCTTTCTTAATGTTGCCAAGTGAACCAACTCCTCCCGCTCCCTCCACCGACTTCCCAGTCTGCCATCCTGACACCAACTGTCCATCCTAATATATGTAGACTATTTTCTCTATGCGGCTATTGTAGTTGTTGCGCAGCAACCCAATCAATAGGGTCTGTTCGTCCTTTAGATTAAAAACACGCGTATTTGACACACGCGTATTATAATCCAATGTTGTGTATATATAAACATGCGCTTACTCGAATTCAGCGTTGTGTCAAAATTTCAAATCAATCGGTGAAGAACTTTCGTAGATTTAAGATTTTTATCAAACGCACATTGATATTTTTATGTCTTTTTGTGCTTTTGATTAAAAACAAGCGCACATTCGACACACACGTATTCAAATCCAACGTTGTGTATATAAAAACACTCGCATATTCGAATGCAACGTTGTGTCAAAATTTCAAAGCAATCGGTGAAGAACTTTCGGAGATTTGAGATTTTGAACGAATGAACAGTTACATTTGTATTTATATAGATTTGGCCTGATTTTTCTAAATTGGTGTAGGATTTTTCATGTGTTGTGTTTCAACGGTATTACTGTTACTATGCTACATAGATACTTCACACATTGCCTCTATGTTATGCCTGACTGCTTTTGTGCCAAACTACAAGAGGGTTAGGCACAAGTTAATTTAGTGAAATTTGTGATTCACCCTCACAGGGATTGTGACTATTGCTTGAGAAAGGCTAATACCCCCTCAACCAACAACCCAATTTCTCACATGGCTCATCTCAGAGGGTTGGGAATTCCGGTATTCTCATACCTTGATGAGGGGCTCATTAAAGCCAGTTCGCCATAGAGAGTGCCTCACTGCTTGCAAGCAACAACTAAGTTGCTTTTTAACCTGGACTTTTCAATAACAAGCCCAATTTTCACCTGTCACCCTCTCAGTGCATTCTGTTCACAGGGAAAGTACTGGACACTTCCTCAGAGTATTCAGGCTGCGGTTCTAATGTTTCAGGATGAAGCGATCATTCCAGTCCTGATGGTCTTACATCTGCTCTGTCTGCTAGCCTCCTTCATTCTGTTGTTCACCCATGCACGTTGTCACATAAGGGCAATCCAGTAGTGTCTCTGAAGGCTATGTTTCCAACACAATGTATATCTATAAGCCTGCATCAAGACTAAAAGGGACACTACAGTAGATCTGCAGTGGTAAAGTGTGAGCAATAACCTTTCTCAAGGGAAGCCATTTCACCCTCTTCCTCTGATGGCAATAGCAGACACAGATGCCTCCATCGTATGACGGGGTGCTCATTTGAAGGAAATGGATTTCAGATGCCTCTGGTCAGCAGAAAAACAGATTCTACACAACAATCTCTTTGAAATGCAGGCAATACATCTGCCTGAATGCCTTCCTCCCTATCCTTTGTGGTTAGTCTGTCCATATCTTGGTGGCCAACATGACTGTGGTACATCAACAAGCAAGGGGGGAGAACGGTTAGTTTTTTCTATGCAGGGAAGCTCCACAACTCTGGTCCTAGGTTCAAGGCCAAATTTGCAAGGCCACACAGTGTGTGGTATGCAAACCTCAATCACCACTCCCTACCTACATGTCTAGAGATTGACTTAATCAACTATCATTCTGTAAATCTCTCATTGTTCAAAGATTCCTTAAAGTTGTAATTTGTCAATATTTATATTCAAGACTATCTTCTTAATTGTCCTCATGTTGGTTAGACAGGTAAGTGAACTTCAGGTTTTGAGTGTGAAGTCTCCCTTCATCTTCTGTCCTGACAAACAGGTGTTGAGGATCAGGACTGCCTTCCTACAAAAAGTGGTTACTCCCTTCTATTTAGCTCAATCGATCACACTTCCCACGGTCTATTCTATTCAACATGCAACTAAAGAGGAGGAAAACAACTGTTAGCTTCTAAGTAGAAAGAACACATGACTTCAGACTGGATGATCATATCTTTATGGGATACATTGGAACAATGAAATGCAAGGCAGTGCCCAAGTGGACACTCTCAAGACGGATTATCCTCTCTATAAAGATCTGCTATGCCATGGTACACAAGGAGTCTCCAGAAGGTATGCATGCTCATTCAACCAGAGCCAAATCATCTAACTCAGCACTGGTGAGAGGAATACTTGTATCAGATATTTGCAAGGAAGAGACTTGGTTGTCCCTTCAATCTTTTTTGGGAACAGTATTGATTGAAATCCAAAGTAAGGAGGGATATTCACTTTATTTATTCTGGTCTTCAGAATTTTAGGGTATAGACAGTCATGCACCCACCTCCAGGTGTGGGACTGCTTGGGGAATCTGTTCAAAATATGACAAATCTGCAGGTAGAAGTGTCCATAAGAAGAACTATTTTCTTACCTTCTGTAATTCTTTTTCTGATAGATACTGTAACTACCTGCAGATTCCTCAGCGACATGCCTTGCTTGGTTGTATTTACCAATGATCCTGATTATCTGTAATCTTTGTTTCTATAAAACCTGCACCTATATCTCTGATGTTAGTATCATCCATTTGTCTCAAAGGCGTGCTAAAATAATGGATGATAACTGATGTCAGCATACTGATCGGAGAGCTTTATGGCTCCAGTGACAGCATGCAGGACCGGGTGCAGAGCCATAATGCAGTTGGTGCCCCCTACTGGCATGGGAGAGCTATCGAAAAGTTTCCAGATCTAGTCTGGTGCTGGGATATTAAAATGTGAGGATTCTGTAGATAGATACAACAGTATCCAATAGAAAAAGCATTATTGAAGGTAAGTCATAAGTTCTTTCGTGTACTAAAAACATCTCCCTTGATAATACTCGCATAAAGTAGCAATATAGATATTTTTTGCAATGTAAGAGTTGCATTTTCATGTACTTGCGATAGGTCCTTGATCGCTACATTGGCTACTTTCTTGTATGCTTCCCAAGATATATCGGCATTATTTTAGAAGCTACTAGGAGATGCCAGAAAGAGTTCATGTCCAACCTGATTTCAGCTCTCCATCGGACCCCCTAATTGCTCCCAAAGTCAACACATGGTTCCCTCAGAAATGTGAATATTATACCTTCCCAGTACATCCTTCAAATCATACTCAGAATTCCAGATGGCTGCGAAGCAGGATTCCTAGATAGAAATAAAGTCATTTGTGAGTCACATCAGGTCTTCTGGTAAAGGAAGGGCACACACCTAATAATGGTCACCTTACTTGCACTTCCATATTTAGTTAGTAAGTATAGCAATCAAAAGGCGCGTTAGAGAATAGGGTGGGATATAATTTTCTTAGAAGGCCCTTTTCGTATCATTCAATTCAAAGTCTGTCATACTTGTAATTGTAGTGACACATGATTTTAATAATGGTCTGAACTCTGCTATGCTAGGCCTCTCTCATCAAGTACCTGGAGAGAAAATTATGAATTGTGCTAACTCGTTAATGTAACACCATTGGGTCACTAACCACCCTAATGCCATTCTGGTCCTTGCCAAGCCTATTCAAAAGTTACCAATGGGTTTTCTTAGGCTGACCATCCGATCTTTCTGCAAAGTGCATAGTATTTGAATATTGAACGTGTCCTGGTAACCTTAGACGAGGGATGAAAATACTATGTACGACATCTCTCATCTTTGACTCATCTCATGCATGTGTATGCTGACAGGTTATGTTGGAGGAGACTACCTATCTTTCGACCTGTCCCACACCTAGTGTTAATGGAGGACATCGACATCATCAGGAAATCACGTTTGCATCACCTCACACTGCGAGAGCTATGTGCTCATTTGAAGCCCCATTTGAAGCCAAAGCGAACATATCCTTCTGTATTGTCTGCTACAGTGAAAGAGATGGCTGAACTGCATTTCTTCGCCACTGGGTATTTCCAGTACAGTGTCCAGTGCCGGTGGGATGTCACAGCCCATGTTCAGTATGGTGCTGCATGGCGTCCTGTCAGCACTGACGCTGTAGAAGGACAGCTATGTACACTTTCCGAGGTGGGATGAATTGCCAGCTGTGAAGGGGGATTTTTTGATCTGGGAGGAATCCCAATTGTCGTGGGTGCTATTGACGGAACCCACATTGGCCTCATTCCACAACAGGCACTGAACACATTTATCGCAATCGAAAATACCACCACTCCATTAATGTGCAAGTGGCATGCTAGGCGGATCAGATAATCTCACACGTCTGTGCAAAGTTTCCTGGTTCTGCACATGACTCCAACATCTTGCGGAACAGCAGCATACCACAGTTGATGGCTCATCTGCACCCGAGCGGGCCTGGCTTGTTGGTGAGTGTGCTGTGTCAATGACTGTGATGTGTGTGTGACATGCTGCTCTACTCACATATTCTGATTGCAATGTTTGGCTGTGTTCCTCACAACTAGGTGACTCAGGGAATCCCAATCGTCCATGGTTGATGACCTCACTGAGGAATCCAACAACGCCCGGGGAAGTCCACTACAATGATGCCCAGGGCAGGACATGACGTGTGGTGGAGCGCTCTTCTGGACTGCTCAAGTCGAGATTTAGGTGACTAGACAAGAGTGGTGGTGCACTACTCTACTCCCCACAGAAGGTGTGCCAGATAGTAGTTGCTTGCTGCATGCTACACAACCTGGCCTTGTGCAAGAAGATCCCCCTGATTCTGGACAATGATGCGCAGCATCAACCCCCTGCTCCAAACCCACACATGCCCAGTGACAATGACAGTGGTGAGGAAGTAGGCCTTGGCGTGCATCAACATCTCATCACCAACTATACCCGTTGAGTATAAGTTGACAATGAGCGACTATGGCTGTGTGCTATGCTGTTGTCTCCCAAACTCTGAGGATTGTTGCAGGGATTTTGTCCACACACAGAACTATGTGCAGGATTAGAGGACTTGGGCAGGCCAGGACTGAGTCATCTGTCCACCTTAGCACCCTGAAGCACTGGACCTAATAGCCATAGTGCCTCACTAGCTCAGTTACTCACTGTCAGTGATACAAGCGCACAGACACCCCAGGACACAAAACTCTCAAATATCACAGGAATAGCGTTAGCATGACACACCCTGTTGCCCTGACTCTCATACTTGTCCACAAGGGGTTCATTTGAAGACAAGAAACATTTCAGAAGTTTTATTTTAACTGCCTTGTAAGAACATGCAGAATATGGAAACAAAGTATATGACATATGCATTCAGCACAACAAAATTTAGCAGAGTACCATGTCCACATATCATTAGGAAAGATGGTATATCAATAAGCACCATGGTTGAAGACCCACAAACCCATCCCCCCTCCTGGAAGAACCTGTATCAAATGTCCCTAAACTATGAGCTTTTTCAACAGAACACACTCTTCAGCCCATAGATGGTCAAATGTACATCACATGTGCTGTGTCACTCTTCTCTCTGGATAGTCCCCTACCCAAGTGTGGGGCACCTAGCTCGTGCCCCATAACTTCTAAGAGGCACCCGTGATCACTCGCAGCTGCGAGACTCTGTTGAGTCGTGATGATAAGGCCTGACCAGAACAGAATGACAAGGGACATTGTTGTTCGACCACGGACAGAATGTGCAAACAGTACTCCAGGAGCGCAGAGAAATGAAGCTCTTCGGACAGTTCCCATGTGACAGACATGAATGAAGCTACTTTCAAGACTTCAAAGTCAGGGATTTACAAGTGCGTCAGCTGCACGATGGAAGCCGGGCTCATAATATACGAGAATCACCCTGATGGACATATGACAGCCTCCCCTTCCTCAATTCTGTGGTACCAAGTGAAACAGACCGCAGAGGTCAGCAAAGTCAAAGCTAATGCAGACAGGGCCAAAGTCAGAGATGGCTGAGAACCTTTGTCAGAAGTAGGCGGAAAATGTTGAGACCATATCGAATTAGTTACCAACAGTTCCAGATGCTGCTAAGTAGTCACAGATCCAAGATGGCATATGCAGCTTCAAAGGGAAGCAGTTCCAAAAGACGGTCCAAATCAGCTTCAGCAAAAAGAACCACCATCCAATCCAGTAGCATGAAGGAACAGATGTGCTCCTCGCACTACAAGGATGAAGGGATCATTTCATGGCAAGCTGGAAGTGGCTCGATGTAGGCATGGCACTGAAGCCGTTGCGCAAACTCACAAGTGTAGCTGGGATCCTGCCAGACACGTTCAAAGGCATCCCATAAACGGCTATCCCCGAAACAGGCCTGGTCGTGGGCCAACAAAGGACTCACCCACAGGTCATACTCCACATCAGCATGGGATGTGTTTGAAAGGTAGACATCCATGGCACATTGAAAGGGGCACCAGTAAAAGTAGAACACAGGTTGCATGCAGGTAAAATAGGCATAGCGGAAGGTCAGCCTATAACTGATGCGGAGCACAGCCAATGGTATACATCCAATGATGAGCTGCATCCATTCATGGTACAGTTCCAACTGACCGGGGTTGGCTTGGACCACAACGCAGGCTGCAACTGCATGGGAGGAGCCGGAAAACCAGCAATCTGCAGTACTGGCAAAGGGTTCATGTGAAACCTCCAAATGCAGACTGTAAATATGAGGAGTGACACCCGGTAGGGCACCATTAATAGTGTGCAACGAAGTGACAAGGGCAGAGCCTATAAGTAGAAAAACTGTGCAAGGTCTTCAGTATCAGACGCTATTGATATTTGGTGTGTCAGTAGCCCAAAAACAAGTGGAAGATTTGTGTCTCACACAAAGTGAATCGTGCGGGACGGTCAAGGCAACTGGGAATCAAAGGTCCCACGGCCTGATGTGAGAGCGACTACTTGTTGAAACAAAAGCCCATTGAGCCTGCATTACTAATTGAAGTCTCCTAACATTTTGGAAATGTGAGGTCACAACTAACTATCTACAGCAAGGAACACATAGTGCAAGTGTACCTATTTACGGGATGCCTACCCGTAAACCACAGCAGTTGTGGTCATTCAGGATGAGATAACTTCCATTGAGAAGGAGCTTTGGTGTGGGTATGTGGTCAGTGACTGTCGTTCATGTGGGAACAGATGCAAAAAGACAGGACATAACCCCTGAAAAGCCCTGTATAATTGTACTTCAGTTTGTGAATGCGACAATGTCACCTTTGGCCACATGACAGAATGTATTTAGATACTGGCTCTTGTGAGATTCATTGATCAGCACTGTGTGTGTTGTAACAACCTACGTCACACCCATATTGATGTTATTAGGGGGATGGGAGCACACTACTTCACCTCCCAGCACAGTTCACCCCTTGGCATTCTGGTAAATGCAGTTCGGTAAAAATGCTTCCTTGCAATGGAGCTTTGAGTGTTTCACCTGAGTTGGGCAGTGAGAGGTACAGAGACATTAGTGTATTGTGGAAGCTTTCTCAGCCAACACCAGTCTCAATGGTATAAGTTCATGCAACAGATGTGTCTAGGAAATTTGACAGCACTAACCTGCATCCAGCCGTGGTGACTCACTTCCACAGAAAAAGAAGTAATCATGTCAACTGCGGTGCATTTACCAGGATGCTGAGGGGCAAACTGTGCTGAGAGGTGAAGTGATGTGCTCCCAGCCCCCCTCTGTCTATGTTGATGGTGTTGGCCTGTATTAACTGTTATGCATCTTGTACAGTGTTGCCTAGCGCAGTGCTTTTCCTGTACTACCATAAAATGTCAAATCACTGTCTTTCTCTTGTGTGGTTCCAGGTTCCCCTACTCTCTCAATTGATTGTCACATTCACGTCTCATGATACATTGCAATGTGAGTTAACATGCTACTTACTATCTATATAAATAAAAATGTAACTGTTCGTTCGTTCAAAATCTCAAATCTCCAAAAGTTCTTCACCGATTGCTTTGAAATTTTGACTCAACGTTGCATTCGAATAGGCGAGTGTTTTTATATACACAACGTTGGAATCGAATACGCATGTGTCAAATACGCACGTGTTTTTAATCGAAAGCATAAACAGACACAAAAATGTCAATGTGCGTTTGATAAAAATCTTAAATCTACGAAAGTTCTTCACTGATTGTTTGAAATTTTGACACAACGTTGAATTCGAATCAGCGCGTGTTTATATATATACAACGTTGGATTAGAATACGCGTGTGTCAAATGCGCGGGTGTTTTTAATCTAAAGGTCGATTGGGTTGCTGCCCAACAATTACAATAGACGCATAGAGACAATAGTCTACATATATTAGGATGGACAGTTGGTGTCAGGATGGCAGACCGGGAAGTGGGTGGAGGGAGGGAGGAGGAGTTGGTCTGCTTTGCAACATTGGTTTCGAATACGTGCGTGTCCAATACCCGCATGTTTTTAATCAAAAGGCCAAACAGATCCTATCGGTTTGGTAGCTGCGCAACAAATACAAGGGACACATTTAGACAATAGTCTACATATATTAGGATGGACTGTTGGTATCAGGATGGCAGACGGGGAAGTGGTTGGAGGGAGGGGGGAGTAGTTGGTTCACTTTGCAACCCGAACAGACCCAATCGATTTGGTTGCTGCGCAACAAATACAAGGGACGCATATAGACAATAGTCTACATATATTAGGATGGACAGTTGGTATCTGGATGGCAGACCAGGAAGTGGGTGGAGGGAGTGGGGAGGAGTTGGTTCACTTTGCAACATTAGGAAAGGACGCATAGAGACAATAGTCTAAATAGATTAGGATGGACAGTTGGTGTCAGGATGGCAGACCGGGAAGTGGGTGGAGGGAGGGGGGAGGAGTTGGTTCACTTTGCAACATTAGCGCGTCAGACCGAGAAGTGGGTGGAGGGAGGGGTGAGGAGTTGGTTCACTTTGCAACATTAGCGCGTATTTATATACACACAACATTGGATTAGAATACGAGTGTGTCAAATACACGCGTGTTTTTAATCGAAAGGCCTAACAGACCCTATTGATTTGGTTGCTGCGCAACAAATACAAGGGACGCATATAGACAATAGACTACATATATTAGGATGGACAGTTGGTGTCAGGATGGCAGACCGGGAAGTGGGTGGAGGGAGGGGGGAGGAGGTTGTTCACTTTGCAACCCGAACAGACCCTATCGATTTGGTTGCTGCTCAACAAATACAAGGGACGCCTATAGATAATAGTCTACATATATTAGGATGGACAAAAACATATTGTATACCCACAAGCATTGTGAAATTAAACATATTAAAATGTACGCTTACTCTTTTCTTTCTCTTCCATTTAACCAGACGGAGCCACAGCAGCGCGTGGCCGGGTACAGCTAGTGATAAATATTCCTCTTGACACAAAGGCATACAGGTGTGATTTGGGTTTATTTGTAAATGAGTGACAGGTGAGGGTTGAAGTTGAAAGTGATGGTACTTGGATGGTGGGATTCCACAGTCCAATAGTATACTCCCCTCCTTATGGCAACGTGGGATCGGATTTACAACAAAGTCAATGTTCAGTGTGACACTGGTGACATCAATGTTGGCTCCGGAACTGGTACGGCACAGAGCTTTGCCACGTGATCCTCCCTTGGACATTTTTGGGCAGCCCCACAGCTGTTTGGCTGGAGGGAACCTGCTGCATGCTCGGAGGTGTCTGAGGAGTCACTGTGGTGTGACTCACCCCTCCCTGTGGACACTGCTGTGTGTTGTGACTATCATCCTGCTGGCCCGGTGGGGGGCAGCTAATTGAGCTGCATGCATGTCCCTCAGTACACCCACAAGTTGGCCCACATACTCTGCAATTTGTCCCAAAAGAGTGTCCATGGACTTCTGCCGCAGGCGGAGATCAATCAGTTCGTCAAGGACCAGGGGCGGTGGGTGACATTTGAAAGTGGTGGGGCGCAAAGTGATATGCATAGTGCACCGTAGCGAGCGAGCGTAGCGAGCGAGCCCGAACCCCAAAAGGGGTGTTTGGGGGGATAACCCCCCCCTAGAAAATTTTGAAAAAAAGGAAGAAAAATCATGCATTTTCAAGCAAATTTGAGAAAGCAGGAAGGTTAATAAAGCAATTGTAGAAGTGCAGTTATTACATTAATAGATGGCTTAACATAGGTAGCTGCTTATTCAGTATAACCACAGAGCTTCATACATTCTGTCCTATTACGCTCAGGTGCTGAATTCAGACTATAAGACTTTCATGAAAATCTCAGATCAACAATATTCACACCTAAGGTGGGAGCAAACGAGGCACTCCACACTTTTCTGGCAAAGAAACACATTTTAAATTACTGTAGGACTGGTATATACATCTGGCAAAACTCCACAAATAATACCCTAGTGCTAGTGCGCCTCGCTGCGCTGGCGAGATTGTGATAAGTTAACATAGGTGATCTACTTCATATGTCGTGGCCTTGTCCCAAAAATACGGCCCCCTCGTGCTTGCTTTCCTGCCCCCTGTTCCCTCGTTGTGCTTGCTTTCCTGCCCCCTGTTCCCTGTGTATGGCTCTCTGTGTGTGTGAGGCTCTGTGTGTGTGTGGGGCTCTGTGTGTGTGTGGGGCTCTGTGTGTGTGTACGGCTCTGTGTGTGTGTGTGGGGCTCTGTGTGTGTGTGGGGCTCTGTGTGTGTGTGGGGCTCTGTGTGTGTGGGGGGCTCTGTGTGTGTGGGGGGGCTCTGTGTGTGTGGGGGGCTCTGTGTGTGTGGGGGGCTCTGTGTGTGTGGGGGGCTCTGTGTGTGTGGGGGGCTCTGTGTGTGTGGTGGGCTCTGTGTGTGTGGGGCGCTCTGTGTGTGTGGGGTTCTGTGTGTGTTAAGCTCTGTGTGTGTTGGGCTCTGTGTTTGTGGCTCTGTCTGGCTGTGTGTGTGGCTCTGTCTGGCTGTGTGTGTGGCTCTATCTGGCTGTGTGTGTGGCTCTGTCTGGCTGTGTGTGTGTCTCTGTCTGGCTGTGTGTGTGTGGCTCTGTGGTTGTGTGGGTGGCTCTGTGGTTGTGTGGGTGGCTCTGTGTGTGTGTAGGTGGCTCTGTGTGTCTGTAGGTGGCTGTGTAGGTGGCTCTGTGTATGGGTGGGTGGCTGTATGTGGGTGGCCGCTATGTGCAGAAAAATACTTGCGAGTGCAAAATGAGGGTACAGTGTCTGCCCTTAAAGTCCAGTGAGCTCTGCACCGTCTTTCAATCAACACACCCTACCCAACAGCGGTCAAGGAACCAATCCAGAGAAGAGTGGGAGCACGGAGGACCACACAAGACACGATGAAAGGCTGACCCAACAGCTGCCGATGGACCACACCAGAGAAGAGTGGGAGCACGGAGGACCACACAAGACACGATCAAAGGCTGACCCAACAGCTGCCGATGGACCACAACAGAGAAAAGAGGGGGGGAAAGAGGGCGGTATAAGACTATCAAAAGCCAACCCAACAGTGAACGAGAAGAAACCCCAATGAAGTAATGTGATATGATTAAAAGCCAACTCAGTGACTGCTGATATACAGTGTGGCAGAAAGGAACAAAGATGGCTTTACAGAAGTGTGATAATGACATTCAACTCAATTTTAAAGGGAGTGCTGATAGAGAGAAGGTAGGGGTGAGAGTGAAATGATGTTAATGAAGACAGCTCAGCATCTATCAACATTGCTGGATAATAGAGAGAAGTCAGGGCGACAAAGAGCTGCACTATGTTTCAAACCAACCTTAACTAATACAAGACCGTGCCAGAGAGCAGAGAGTGGGTGACAAAGAGATAAGATAATATTAGTGGCAAAGGTTGTCCAAGGACAGGACCAATGAAGACAGATGACTGTGAAACAAGGAGGAAGATACGACAAACTACTGAAAACCAAACCTGCAGCTACTAATGGACAGGACAAGTCTAGAACAGAAAATGCAACAGAGATTTGGACAGTGCAGAAAAACACGAGATAAGATGGGCAGAAACAACAAAATAGAGCCCTGATAGTGTACGATGCCAACAGAACTACCGCTGGAGGATATTGCTGTAAATCAGGCCAGGAAGGAGCCTAGTGTCAATTTAGGTCGCAGCGCTGCAGTAAACAACATTTCTCGCTAAATAAATAAATAGGAACATTAGCACCAGTTGTGCGGCTGCCATTCAGTTGAGTTAGCAACACATGCGCCTTTAGATCTGCCTATGGCAACAGCGGCAGGCAGCCCTTTGTCTACGAAGATGACTGTTCTTCTGTTTACGTTGTTGACAGAGATGGGCTAGTTGTCCAACCGCTCCAGAAATTTGTCTCCAACCTTATGAATGTAAGTTTGACTCCTGCTGTGCCCGATGTAGCCTTTTGACCCCATTGAAGTGCGTCTGCAAGTGCCTAGAACACGTTCAAGGTGTGATGTGCGCAATGGTAATGGTCGATGTTAAAATAGCGTTATTGACATGCACCGACCCCCAATAGCTATAACAAATGTGAGCTCTGATTTTCTGAGCCTTCCCTTGCCTGCAGTAAGGGTTTCAAGGAAATAAGCAACCGATTATAGCCACAATTATGTGGAGAGAGGGAAGAGAGAAAAGATTAAGTGCGGAGAAAGATGTCTCTGCGGCTGGCTTTGTGGTCCCGGCAGGAATTGGCCGGGCTCTCCGCTGCTATCCTGATGCATGTAATGATGTATAAATGACATCATAATGTGTGATGTAAAAGAATGTCAAAGATAAAGAATGTTGAAGGGACATTCATAGGATATATTAAGATAGAAATGGAAGCTGACTTACAAGCTCTAATAAAGAGATATTAAATAATTATATTTATTGAGTCTAATGGACTTCTTTACAATAGCGACGAAGGGAGAAAAACATTTATAAAGAAAGTGAGGATTTTTAGCAAAGGAACATTTCATGGAAATCTTCTTAGAGGAATTTACAAGACTCACAATTTACTGGATTTACATATTTGGCAATTGACTGCTTGGAGATATCCAATCAGCTGTGGACTGAACTGGCTAATAAGGAAAATCATTTCAAATTGCGCAAAATTTGTACAAGAGGAGAATTGATGGAAACTCCAAACATTCTTGATGGTAATTTCAAACTGTAAGTAAATTTAAAATTGACTATACAATATATATATATTTTTTTTTTCATCGTGCGCAGTTAAGTAATAAATAAATTGACTGGAAGTAAGCCAAATGTGAAGAGATTTGAAAATAAACAATAGCGTGTGAACTGCTAATTTAAGATAAACGTAGTTTGAGGCAGCTTAACAGGAAATAAAGGCATGACAGTGCCGAGTCAAGTTTAAAAACAAAGAAATCCATTATAAACAAGAGTGCAAGTGAAAAGCATGTTGTGAATCAAAATACAAGAGAAAGAGTTTCAATGCGTGTGGTCAAGCGTGAAGGCAGTAATTGAAAATAGACATTGCCAGCGTTTATACCTCAGTGCTTATAACTAAATAAAAGACGGGCAGCCTTTGTAGCGCAAATCTCTGCAGGGAAATAAGTGGGCATAAACATAATACCATCCCTGCACATACCGCCTTCCGTGTCTTGCATGCACAGCAATAGCAATCTTTAGAAAATGGAACAAAACAAACCCTGTTCTGTTTTTTTGTCTGCCTCTTTCTGCCCCGGACCCCTCCCTTCGATCTGCCATGGGTTTTGCTTTGCTGCTTGTGTAACTTTCACTGGAAGGGGGGCCCACTCGCACAAAAAGAGGAGAGATTAATTACAGCGAGGATTCATTATTTTGTACCCCTGCTACCTGGCTCACACTGTGCCGGGGGAGGCGTCAGCCGCTCCTCCTGCAGGGAGGATGCTCGGCTCCAAACCCTTGTGCAATGCTGTGACTGGCGGCAGCCCAAGACTTCTCTTTCTGTGTGCCGGGAAGTGACAGGGCTGTTAAAGGGATGGTGTAATTCATCTGACTTGGCAGGCAGACAAACAAACTTCTCCATCCTTCCTTCTCTCTTTTCTTCCTTCCTCTCTCCCTCCCTGCCTTCCTTCCTTTCTTCCTCCCTCGCTTCCTCCCTTAATTCCTCCCTTCCTCTCTCCCTCCTATTTCGGATTTCATGCAGAAATGCACATCCCCCCTTCATTCTTCCCCTCACACGTGTCAAATATTCTACCTTTCAGGCTGCTAACATTCTCTTGCTTGCTATTAAATGTACACGCTTGACTCATTTCTGCTTCTTTTAGTATTTTCTTCCTCGTTAAAACAGCTCCTCTTTCTCTCTGCATATCTCTTTAATTCTATGTGCTACCTCATTCTTCCTCTCTTAACTATCTTCTTGATCTCTTTCAGCTCTCTGTGTTTTCCCTAGTTTCCCCCTAACATCTTTGTTTGTTTTATCTTTTCTCTGCCTTTACCAGCCCTAATCTTGCAACCCTTTTCGAGACAGTTGGATGACCATTTGGCGCCTCATACCCCATTACCCGTTTTTCAATCATCGGCCCATCTGCTTTGTTTCCAGTCATCCCAGCCAAACTCTCTTGTCTAACAGTAAGACACATGCTTCTGCTAATTACCATGATTACGTTTTCACTGTCTCTCGTTAGAAGGTCGTCCATTGAGCCTCAAACCTCTGAATACGCTATATATGCAAAAGGATCAGCAGTCTTTTAATAATGATACTCACTCACCAGTGAGAGCAGGCTGAACCCGGCACGAGTGACGACGAGGCAAAGGCAAGTCCACACACGAGGCAAAGGCAAGTCCACACACGAGGCAAAGGCAAGTCCACACACCACGGTGACGACGAGGAGGGCCCAGAACCGGATCCTACGTCAGCAGCGCCGTGCACCGCAAATGGCCAATCACTGCACAGACTACATGTAGTCTGACACAGTGATTGGCCATTGTGCAGTGCGGCAGAGTCACCCACGGGCGGCATCCAATAATGGATTGCCCTGCCCTGCTGAAAGGTGACCGGCCAATCCTGGCGGCTTGGGGGGCACACTAGCTGCTCGCCCTGTCGCCCTTGTGAACGCTGGGGCTCCTGCCTGGTTAAATCAGCACCCCCCTGTCACCAGCTATCATGGGGGAACCTTCATCGCGCATGCGCAGGCTAGTTACAGCCCCACGCAACATATGCGCATAATCATTAGGTATGCCTGCATGCCCTGCTGTGTCTGACTGTGACGTAGACCTGACGTAGAGGTCTCGACTCGACTGTCCGCTCGGCCCAGCCCCCCTGCGCATCCCGTTTCAGTCGGGTGCGCTCCGGATTCCAGGCGGATAATCAACGAATAAATGATTTTAAAAAATACAGTAGTACATTTTCATAATCATTATTATACTTGCAGCAGCGGCGGGTCCCTGGGCTTGTGGGGCTACGCCCCTACGCCCCAATGGACGCACCGCTGCTGTCAAGGACCTGGCCCATCTGTGTCTGATTCTAATGGTATGCCCCAAGGGGCAGTTTGCACGGTGGTCTGGGCCTCAGTCTCATTGTCCTCCAGTGACTGTCCCCCAGTTGGCCTACCACCTGCCCTGCAGCCACGGACCTGTGGCAGCACCTGGCACTGCCGCCGCACAGTGTCCCCAGCATCCCGAGGCTGCCTGGTGGTATTGGCTACAACTGTCATCGGGAGAAGGTTGGAGGCAGCGGTGGTGATGATGGTGGTGGCTGCCATACAGGTCGGTGCTGCAGGGATCAGTGTTGATGTTGAAGCTGTTGTGGAAGTGGTGGTGGTAGTGGTGGTGGTGGGGACAGGGACTGCCGGAGTCTGAGCTTGTCCGGGCATGCCGGAGGGGCCAGGTTGGTACGCTTCATCCGTAAAAACGAGGGAATCTGCATCCGAGGGTTCAGCTTCTTAGGTGGGAGACTGGCTGGGCTCGTCCATGGCACGGGCGCTTCTGTCGCTGGTGAGTCACTTGTTGAACAGAGGTTGGATTGTCAGCAAGTTCAGTACAATGCACAACTTTGATGTTCATGTTTGGCACATTTCGTTTGCAACAACATGACTTTTCAGCTTGGCATTACTTGTCATTCCTAACAGTTTATCAGTAGTGGGACATGATGTGGAGGTAAATACATTGCTCGTCAGTGATATGACATGGCTGAATCAACAATTTCATATATACAGATATTGTATTTTCAAGTACATCTCCTCTGGTACCAATTTTTTGCTCATTCACTTCTGTTCATGCTAGGATATTTGTGACTTTGCTATGACTGTTTGTCAACTACGCCACAACTTCCTGATTTCTGTTGTGCTTATGTACTATCCTTGTGTGGTTTGTGATTTTTGACTGAGTCTACATGCATGTGTGGTGTTGATGTGAGCCTCTATGCTTTGGGATAATGGTACTTGCACATTGGGTTTTGGCCACTGCGTTCCTGGCTTTTGCTTTGCAGTGACATGTGACTTCATCAATGACACTGTGATTCATGTGAACTCTCAATGGTATTTTCTTCGTGGGCACTGGCTGCAACTTATGCAGCTTGACAGAGTTGGCTCAAAAGTGCGGGATGAGGTGTCCAGATAGCTCCCTGCTGTTTGGGAGGTAAAACAGAGGGCCTTGTGGGAGTTGTGGCCTTACTGTCAGGTCCCGACAACCCCATTACGAGTAAGATGGCTACCTACCTGTTAAGTGAAGCAGAGGAAGGAAATGCTAGCCCTATGAGACATTCATGCTGACAGCATGCATTGTACATGAGTTTGATTTTGCCTGGCAATTGAGGCTCACTTGTTGTAGACAATAGTACATTACAGTGGGATGTGATCATTTCGTTTGTACTTACCAGCCTCCACTCTCTCCTTGATTCCTGTGAGACTTTTGGGATGCAGTATGGGAAGCACCTTCTCCTCCCATTCAGTGAAGGTTAGTGGTGGTATGTGAGGGCCGCCACCAGTTTTTTGGGCCACCTCATGGTTCCTATGGGCCCGATGCTTGACCCGGGCCTCGAGGTCAACCCACCGCCTTTTGATGTGACACAGTGCATTGACTTTGTTGTAGATCCTTGTCCACATCTGGGTTTTGCGTACAAGTGGGGTATGTTGGACCAGGCTTCCATACAAATGTGGTTCTACCTTTTTTATATCGTTTAACATCACTTTCAACTCAGTGTCAGTGAATTTGGGCATTTTCTGTTTGGCCTTAGTGCAAAGGTGAGAAAACTGCAGGGTGCAGGAGCTGGTGGAGTTATGTGAAGTGTGTCAGGTGTGTGGTTGGGAAGTTGTGTTGTGTGGAGATGGTTGTATGTGATGTTGTGCTCAGTGGGTAAATGGTTTACTGTCTCTCTGTGTCAGCTTCTGGTGTGAAAAGGATACTGGTCCAGGAAGGGGTAGGTTTTATGCTGTTGTATGTGGGTATGTCCATATGTGTGATGTCCTCCAGGTGTTTCTTCCATGCTGGGCATGGCTTACATTGCCAATGGACATTTGGGGTGTATCATTGTGGCGTGTGTGATGTGATTGAGGGCAGCGTTGAGTGCAGGCACACTTTGTGCATCGTAGTTGAGTTTGTTACCACAGCCATTCATTTGGTCTATGCGCGAGGAGGGAAATCTGAACGCAATGACCCGTCCTCCAGCTCCTCGGTTTCTTCGTAATTGGCCATGTGGTCATTTTTGGCAGGAGTGGCCTTTTCAGTCCCTTGAACTGCTTTCCCTGTCGGCTGCCGTCGAATCTGCAACTTTTCCGGGCATGGCAGATGGTCATTTGTGAGTTTTGTCTGCCGTGGGGGCATTTTCTGTGCATTGCATGATAATTTCACAGACGGCGATGCCAAGGGTCATGCGGGTGTATTTTTGCCACGAGCACGGCTGACGGAAGCCTTTTCCGTCCGGCATTGTATTTGGCCCCTAAGCAACAGTAGGGAAAGTGTTGGAATGAGGAGGGGTTATATTCACTATACCACTCTAATGCAATCAACAGTCGAACGTGTTGAACTTCGGAAGTATATAAACCATTGTAACAAAATTAATAAATATTTTAAACATATTTAACAAATATGCATGCAATGTATACTTACAAAATAAATAAGCTATGCAAAAATAGTTTTAAAAAACTAAATAATTTGGTCAAATTAAATAAATCCCCCCCACAACCCCCAAAACACACCCAAACAAAAAATAATAAATAAAAAAAAGATTTAGATGATGGTATTTCTTGAATTAAACAAATAAAATGAAAAAACGCATTCCACTTATAATATTATTAAAAGCACATATCAATAAATTAATAAATAGTTCAGATAAAACATATTAACTATGCATAATTTCCACTTAACATATTAATTAAGATTGACTCTTAAATAATCTATAATTTCAATTAAGATTAACTGTTAAAACTATATATAATTTCAATCACTTCCATCCCTATTCCCCTAGGAAACCGACAACCTACTACTAAAATATAGATTACTATCAAAAGTATAACAATTTAAACATGCACCTCATGAATTAAATTAATTGTAATTTAATTAACTTCTAACTTCTAACCCTGTTTCCCTACAAACCCAACAGCCCACTCCTAAAATATGAACTGCTAGCATGCATAAAACACATATAAATGAAAAACTTACGAATTGCACTTAAATAAACAAAATAACAATTAAACAATTCCTTAATTGTTAATCAATAAAAATATCTATTCAATAAAAAAAATCAAGCATTAGAATTGAATTAAATAATTAATAAACTGTGTATTCTATTCCCATGCAAACCCAACAGACGGCTACTGCATTGCAAATTATAAATTAAATTAAATAATACAGTTAAACATTTAAAATTGCAAACTGTGTTTTAAAAAATAAACACAATTGTGCTAGCAATACTGACATGTAAAATTAACATGTATAAAAAATATATATATCACTGATTATAAAACAATATGTATTACTATTTAACAGTATTAAATACAACAATATTCTTGAAAAGTTATTAAATACAACAAAAAAACAATACTCAGTTCCAGGATATTCTGTTCCACAATATTTTGAACGTGAAAATATTTTTGACACAATATTCATGTTACACATCATTTAGAATCCGTTATTTGAGTCATTTACCCTCGTCAGGGGGGCGGGGGGAGTGGCAGCCGACAATCTTTTCCAGTTGCCTATAAAAAGTAATACTCTTTGCATGGGCATAAAGTGTAAAGTGAATATCCAGTACTCTCCCTTTCATGTGTGTACAGGTGGGGCATACATGCAGAGTCTCTGGAGACGCTCAACCTAGGAATTGATGCATAGTTTGCATAGTTGGTGTATACCCCATGTGGACTTTAGGTGTGGCCTTGGAGAAGTCCAGGCACCCTACCAAACACCCATTCAAAGAAAAGCCTAAAGCAGTAAAATAACATTTGAAGTTTTGTAAATCTGTACTCTAAATTTGAGTCTTCTTATCAATGAATTAAAAAATCATCAATCCACTGTGTTGTTTCATTTGCTCCTTGTTTTTGTAAATGGCATTAGCGCAATATTAGTCACTATTTTCACTATCCACCAGCATTTCTCTGTTACCGTGGCATGTTTGTTTGTATATGAATGATAACTATGCAAACAATTTAATACATCTGCAAATATGTACAAATGTGTAGACCAAATTATAGTGTCAGGGAAGCATGGGTTTAAGTCTTTAAATGGGGTCCGTCCTTTTTCTTTTCTTGTGACAGTCCTGTCTTTAGTGCATGCATTAACTTGATACATCACCGAATTAATGCATGAGTTATAGACCGCATAACTCAGAAACGAAAAGAGGCAATTGCTTCTCACTGTTGCGAGCTCTGCTGTACGCAGCATTTGTACGAAAACAGAGATTTTCCGAATTAATGTATGTGCAGTAAATATGGGAATATTGGGAAAACAAACAGACAGAGAAGCATAATAGTGCACAGGGACATTGTGACTGATTTTGTAACACGGAGCCTACTGACATACAAGCACTGGCAAAGCAAATATGTCCTATCTTGGCGAGATTATGAAATGGTGCATTTCTTTATTATATTTTACTGGAAGAATGTGACACAAAAAGATGAAGGAAAATATGTGACAACCTAAACAGGGCTGCCATATGCGTGCTGATGTGACCTTTTTAGCAGTGATGATTTTTGTTTAGAAACCTTTCAATTGTACCATGATTCTTATTCTTATTCTTATTATTATGGTTATTATTATTGTAATTATTATTAATTCTACTACTTTTATTTGCAAAGGAGATAAGCATACATGACTGCATAACTCAACTCTAAAACTGCTGGCAGTTACAATGTTACACTGCCTCACAGAGTGAGGGGTTTTTATCTGGGTGTCGCAAGCCCTTTATGATTGGGGTAGAATTTTGTTTTTCCTGATTAGTGTCAGTAAGGGTAGAATCACCTTTCCCACTGAAACATAAACATCTGTAAAAGATGCGAGATCAAAACGGGCTTATAAGCATCCTTAATCACCCTCTGCATGAAGATTTGTAGATCCAATTCTATGCAGAGTGTGACTAAGGGCACATATGAGCCAGATTTGATCTGGCATCTTCTAGGGAATGTTACAATGCCACATTAATGAATGAATGAGTTGCCAATTCTACAGCTGCAACAGCTGCTTGCAAGGAAGTGTCCTGGTGCTAGAAAGCACGGCCAACAAATCCAGGTACTGAACTTTCCTAAAAATTAAAGTCTTCAGGCTTGTATTATAATCACTCAGATCTTTCGACAAGTCATTCTACAGCTTAGCAGCCAGTATAGAGATAAAATGGCCACCTCTCCTAGCCTGTTGAACTCTGGGAATGCCGAGAAATATCTGGTTTGAGGAGTGGAGCTCTCTGATGGGAGTATATTCGGTAAGGCTGCTACAGGGTTAGTGAGGCCCCTTTTTGTAATAGCTCTACAGCGATATAGAGAGTTGGCATATTTCATGAATGGGCTGGTAAACATATTACGGTCTTTTTAGAGACTTCAGCATCGCAAAAAAAGTTGCTGTAATTTTGTTAATTTGTGGTTTGAAGGAGAGTTCCTCATCAAATTTTATCCCTAGATTTCTCATTACTGTAGCTGAGGTCAGTGGTTCTCCAAGATCCTTTGTCCATGGCCTCAACAGGTCTAATGGAGAGGGGTTATCAAAGACAATTGCCTCCGATTTATTGGAGCTCAGCGTTAGGCAACTCAGCTGAATCCACCTTGTCATGGCAGAGAGACAGCCTTAGAACCTTTCCAGCATTAAATCACTTACCTGCTAGAAAGAGAATATAAGTTGAATGACATCAGCATACAGTATTACATTGAAGCCCCTATGTTCCACTGCCTTAGCTAGAGGCACTGTATGGATGTTAACTAAGGTGTTCTTAAGGCCAGAGGCCTGAAGTACACTAGGGACTCTTTTACGATGCCGGTCGGAGTTGCCTCCGACTGACACCGTCGCGATCTCATCAACGACCGACCTCCAGTGCGCAGTCCGGACACAGCAATTACAGTGCAACTGCACATGGTGCGGTCCCATACTCCCATTTCTCCATGGGAGCTTGGGATGTGGCCGTAAACTGGTCGCAGCACAAGCTTCCATGGAGAAATGGGAGATTCTGTTCATCCCTGCACCGCGTGGCAGGCAACTTGATGTGCAACAGGGGGTACAATCGATGCCCCCTTGATCCCTAACCGGAGGTGGAAGGAAGAGGGGCCCCTGCTAGGGGTCCCCAAACTCATTTTCTGACAGGCTTTCTAATTCAGAAAGCCCGACATGGAAAGCCTGTCGGAAACCAAGCATCAGAATCCAGACGGAGGAAACACCATTGTAGAGCTATTATGTTCCGACTCTGACTGGCCTACGGGCTCCTTGAGACCATCGGAAGCCAGCCAGAATGACTGGCCAGTTTCAATTCCGACTGCCTACATTGAAACTGGTGGCTGGAATTGAAACCGCAATGAGGCTCGAAAAAACCTGAGATCGGAGGCTTTCCGACTCTCATCGTAATGAGGCCCTGTGTCTCAATTCTTCATAGTTTGATGTGTAGGAGGGAGATAAATAGCTTATCCCTCTCAGCTATACAGGGTTTTATCCTTAGATTGGCCTTGCCACCCACCCGATCTGCCCCTAGCCATTCCAACAAGATCTTGGGGGACACTGTGTCAAAAGTAGTTGAAGGATCTAAAAGAATGACGACTGCTATTTGCCTCGGTTCTTATTAGTTGGTTTGAATAAACCCCAGGGCCTCTAAAAGCACATCCTCAGTACTAAAGCCTGGAGAAAGCTGAATTAAGATGGATGCACGATCTCAATCCATTCTGAGAATTGGGAGAGCTGCTTGTTCACCAGTTTTCCAGAATTTTCCCCGGAGCTCAGAGCAAGGAGATAGGCCTATAGTTGTGCAATATTGAAGAATTAGCATTAGGCTATATCAACAGTGCCGGCACTTGGAGATTTTTCCAGCAGGGTGACTGAACCTAGCTCCAGGGATTGGTTGATCAACACATTGATAGATATCTTGATTGTTGAGTCCATAAATTTTAGGATTCTCGGGTGACCCCAAGCTTGCATTGGGCATAGCAGATTCTGAGTCCTCCAGCAAAACGTTTTCAAAAGCATCCAGTGCTTTTCCATCTCTCTTTCTCTGACCTTGTTGGCCCTAGGCAGACATTGAAGCATCTGAGCTTTTAGCAAAATTGGAGTGTATGACCCTCACCTTCTCATGGGAGTATTCATTGAGATTTTTGCAAAGAGATTGTGACACGATGTTTTTTGTTACCCTTCTGCAGGAGATGGAAAGGACTGAACTATCTTAAAAATCGTCTTAGGTACTTTGCCAGTCTTACCCATTTGTCTTGAGAAAGCCTCTGCCTGTACTCTTTTGATTCTTTAATCAAAGTCTTTTGGAACTATTTTATAGACTGTCTTGTCCTCTAGGAGTTATTTCCACCTCCATTTTCGTTCTGAACACATTATAACTTCAAAAAGGAGTTTATAAATAAATCACTCTTTAATGGAACCTCCAAAAAGGTAGGTAAAATCAGTAACCTCTATTTTGAGTTAATATTGAAAAATAACTCAAACTAAAAATCACACTTGGAACTATGCTTATCACTGAAGAGAAAGGTACTGCGTTCAGGGGGCTGTGAGTAACATACAGAGGTGTAATTAAGTCACTCACATTAAGCGGAGCCGATGGGTAAG
Source organism: Lissotriton helveticus (assembly GCF_964261635.1). Taxonomy (NCBI): domain Eukaryota; kingdom Metazoa; phylum Chordata; class Amphibia; order Caudata; family Salamandridae; genus Lissotriton; species Lissotriton helveticus. Next base: position 1,139,091,432 of record NC_136069.1, read on the forward strand.
ATGGGCTGACCTGCTTCCCCATGCTGTATGCTGTGGTGGGCATAAGGAATATGTGAATGACAATATAACGGACAAGTGGATGAAACTAGTCTCAAAGCCATACGTAAAAACAACACAGTTTGAGCTGAATATTTGTGGTAAATTTAGTGTGAAAAATTAGATGCTACAAGATGTTTTGTGCAAGCCTCACAACCATGTTTCTCTGTATATTCCCAAATAAGTGGTATCAGTTGACCAGAAAACGTTTAACAAATTCTGCCTAAGATTTTATAAACTACCCTGACATCACAATTGCAATAATAATGTATTTTTTATGTTTGGGGCAAGGGGCAAAAACATCACAGTTTAAGTTGATTATTTGTACTGAAATTAGTGTGAGAAAGCAGTTGCAACATGCTTTTTTTGCCCAAGAGTAAAACATTAATTTGTGATAATTTGTTGTAATGTCAGTGTCAACTACAGAATCTGGCTAAAAAACGGTAGCCTCACAATCTGTGTATATTTCCAAAGGCGCAGTATCAGTTGTTCAAAAAATTGATTTTCAATCTTTGAGGTTTTATGAGCCACTCTGCATTACAATTGAAGTAATGTTTTATTTGCTTGTTTGTTTTTCTTGTAGGAAAGCCACATACACTAAAGTGCAAAGGATTTATTGGCCACATGAAAGAAAACAGAGATCATAATATTTACTGGCTCAAAAAGGAAGCAGGGAGTAATCCAATTGTTGTTATGGAGTGTGCAAATAAAAAGTGGAAAACACCGTGTGAAACTGAGGTCCAATTTAAGTAAGCATAATAAGATTCTCCTTGCTTAGAGCTCTAGAGAAAATGCTGGGAAACTGGCAATTTATGTTCTGAAATATACCGGTGGATGCCTGTGATTATTGCAAGTCTTTTCTTAAAAAATTGTTTAATGCCATAAACTTAATGTTTCTTGAGGATTTCCCCACATTATCTAGGATTCTAATAGGCACGCACCTATATTGTCTATTCACTAAACACATAAAGGTTAAAGAGATATTATAGTTAGTTATAACATTGAGATCTTACCTTACATGGTTATTCTCTAACTTGGGGACCCTTAAGCGTAGCTTAGATGTGCATGTCTGTTTAGGTTTGCTCCACTTCCCACTGTGTGCCTTATCTGGTTAATCACTTTGATGCCTCTTGTTTTAATGAGCTTTAACAAATCCTAATTGTAATTACAAATCATCTTAAAAAAATTCACTGTAAAAATCCAAGGTAAAAGTAACATTATAGGTAAGGTAAAAAGATGTTAGCTTACATTCAAATCGTAGCAAATCACTGAAAATAAAAGGTTGAAGTGACTTTATAGTTTGGTGTTAAAATAATACAACCACTAACATTTAAAAACTAAAAAGACACGCACTGGTTATGATCTCACATATTACATCACTCATGACATGTTAAATGACATAATTGATAACATCATTGATGCCATCTCAGATCACATCATTAAATTTGTATTACTGTACCTAACTATAACATCACTTTAACTTTTGTTTTTTTCAGTGGATTTCTTGTTTAAAAAAAACATATTCACCCAACTACCCTGCTGAACACTTTTTTTGGTCTTATGCAGCAGGAGGTTGCCGAAGGCCTGACCTGCAGCATGACCCTGTGCCCAACCCCTAGCAGACAGCCAACATCCACACCATGTATAGCCTTCAGCTGAGGGTAGTGTGGAATTGGGTGGAGAGCCTGGGCTGTGACTAATCCCAGCACCCAACCCTATGCAGGCACCTGACTCCTGCAGCACATTGTCTTTGGCCATGGATGTTGGGGTGTTCCATGTATGGCTTGACCAGTGGCCAGGCCCTGCACCCAATGCCCGCAGGTTCCCAACACCCCGCTGCACATAGTCTTCAGCCACGTGTAGTGTTGATTTGGCCACAGAGCCTTGTCTGTGCCCAGGCCCTGCACTTCATCCCCTGTATGTGACCAATCCTTCAGAGACCACCACATATTTTTCCTATTTTTTTTTCACAATACATCACTGCTCACCTGGAAATGCCACCCAAGCTTCCCTATATGGCACTCTAGAACCCTATACGATTCACTTATTGCAGCTTGTGCTGTTGTGTGGTACCATTGAGGTGCCACATGTATGGCAGCTCCCATTGGAGTCCCATACAACCTAACAGGAGTGCCACGCTGTGTCCCATGGGAGTAGCGCAGTACTGATGATACACAATTATTTTCGCCCTTATATGTTTTTGCATTTATAGTACTGCAAGAGTCTCAGGGGACACCTGAGGGATCGAATATCAAAGTATACCTTTTTATTTTATCCCTTTCGAGCACCAGGTTAAACACAAATTTCTCAAAAGCAGCTGAACGGATATACAACAAACTCATAGTTTCTGTGTAAAGTTCCAATATAATGCCAACTTTGGTGTTATTCTGTTCAGCTGTTTTTCTTTGTAATGCTCACCAACATTTTCTATGGGAATTAGCATAACAATGTTATGAGGCCCCCCCTTTTTTTCTTGGTCCCTGCGTGGTGGATCACCACAGGAAGGAGCTTATAAGAAAAAACTTTTTGGGGAAAGTGGTGTGCAGATTCGACAAACAGTGTCAAAGTTATTAGTAAATCAAAAATTATTTGCTGATAGAAACTCTGACCTAACTATAACAACTCAGTGGCTACTGCAACTGTGGAATACATTTCCAACTTTTTTGCTCCCTAAACTAGAGAAGATCATGTTCTGTGAACAACAAAAACAGGCTTGACATTTACAGAGTTTACCTAGATCATTTATCTTTTTACTGTTTGTCACTAAGCTTCAAAACTTTTTTATTTTTATTTATGTCTACAATTTTGGTTTTAGAGATTCCATTTTGAATGTAGCTTTGAATATGAGTACCCTGGATGGGAACGTTCTGTTTATCACACCTGTTAAAATCTGACAGCCGGGGAATCTGAATTTAATGGTGTAATACATTTCACATATAAGTAGTGCCCAAAAATGTATTTACTGGGCCTTTTGCCGAGTTAAACTCCAGCAGATTGACATGGTGTAATCTATTTCCCAAGTGACAGAGAATGGGTGCCCCAAGCATCGCACACTTTGTAATTGTGCTCCATGTTCAAAGTATTCTTATTTTATGAGGCAGCCAAAATCAAGGCCTTCAAAACATTTTAGATGGAAATAATCTCCTGGATGAACACCTGGGCTGTATTATGTTGAAGGCTCATTTTCATTGTTTGCACTGGGTGCACCTTTAAAAATGTGGATCCGGCGCAAACAATGAAAGTGCGCCATATTACCGTGAATGTGCTACCCCAGGGCAGCCGTGAACACACGGTGCCCTGGGGGCAGCATATTCCAGTGAAATATGAAGCAGCTAGTTTACAGTCAGTCCGTGTTTGACTGTGCAGGCGGCCACCTGCCTGCACTTTGAAGGAGGATTTGAGATGCCCTTTAAGGTAGGTGCAGTCAATGACTGCACCCGCCTGCAAGCGGATGTCTGGGGGGTCCGAGGGCCCCATTTATCCCCTGCAGAAGGCTGCTCTCAAGAGACGCACTGACAGTGCATTACCTTTTAAATAGCACACGGTCAGTGCACCTCCTGAGGGCTTCTTTGTCTCTGCACCCACGTCTGCAATACAGCGTGGACGCAAAGGCAAAGGTATTCCCTCATTTACATGGGGCACGCCCCCATGCAAATGAGGGAACACACCCTGCAGATAGCCCTGGTGCTCTCTGTGCACCAGTGCTATTGGTATTACTGAAGGGGCCGCACCAGCCTCTGCGGCCCCTTCTGTCATACCAAAGTGCCCTGGTGGCACGCAAAGTGGGTGTAAACACCCTTTGTGACCCCATGGAACTTATTGTAATACGCCCTCAGATAGGATTCACCCCAGGATATAATACAGAAACTGTTATCCTGAGACTTGTAGGTAATGCCTTACACCTGCTGTTTTTACTAGTTCTTTATCAGAATCTGACACCATTGCAAAATCCTGATTCACACATTGAAGGATCACTTGGAGAAAGAAGTGAAGGCCTTTAAAAGGTTTGAAACATAACTTGCAATCTGTTCTCAGCCGATAAAGATTGTTACTCTTTCTCAAGCACTGTTCAATAGCACATACAGAGCCCTCTCTGCAAAGATATATTTTCAGACGTAGAATTTACTCAGGAGTAAATGTACACTTTCATGTCTCTGTAAATCTACACTTTTTCCTGATTCTTCATTTCTGTGTAGATGTACACTTAAATGGAGAATTACATGTCTCCAGCCCCTCAGCTCAGGGGGTGGTGAGGTCTAAGACAGAATGTGAAGTTACTAAGTGTAACTTTTCACATGTAGATGGAGATCACCACCACCGGGGCAGAAATCTTCCTATCAGTATGTACAGAAAGAAAGAATAAAGTTTATAAATTCTTTGTGAAATATTGAACATATTTTAATGAAAAATAAAAATGTAAAATAATTATTATAAACCTTAATCTAATTCCATAAAATGCTACAATACATTATCTCATTTGTTTCAAAAAGTGTATTACATGTTTAAATATTTAAAAACATATAATAATGATTTACATAAAGAAATGGTTAGTTAAAATGTACACTATTAATTAATAATTATGTATTTGTATTGATTTACAATATTTATAAAAATGTAAAATAATTATTATAAACCTAAATCTAATTCCATAAAATGCTACAATACATTATCTCATTTGTTTCAAAAAGTGTATTACATGTTTAAATATTTTAAAACATATAATAATGATTTACATAAAAAATGGTTAATTAAAATGTACACTATTAAATAATAGTTATGTATTTGTATTGATTTACAATATTTTAAAATAATGTTGAATTAATAATCAAAAATTATAATATATGCTATTTTACCTTTGATATAATATTTTTAACTACATTTTCTAATATATTTATTTAAACTTCAAAATAATGTATTTTATTTATGTTATTTCAATGTGATATTATATTAAGTCCCTTCTTCCATTATTTTCTATTATTCCAAGGCTTAGCTGGAGTACATTTACTAATGTTTTGGGGACCTATTAGGCAGTAGTAACTTTAGAAGAGTCGTTTGTGAATAACAATGGGCTTACTCTTTTGTGGGCGTGTGTTTGTATTTTCATGTCACTCCCTAAACCCTTCCTTACCCCAGCGTTAACTTCGGCCATTTAGTAATAAGTAGTTCCCATCTCCCAGCCACTCTCCCTGAACTGTGCCATATTTGCCAGCAAAAGGGTAATACAAAGATCTCCACACAAAAAAAATAGGAAGGGCCGAGGCAGAGCTCTCTGCCCATAGGTTAATGAATAGCATTTTGTAGTATGCGAGTAATTATGGTGATACTTTGCATACTATAAAATGCAGGTAGTGTATTGGCTCCACAGTCTTCAACCTCTATCTCAAATCTCTTGGTAACCTTCGATAGGACCCAGTCATCCTACATCACCAATATGCAGACGATGATGAATCTTACATGAAGATCTCCTCTCATGGCAATAGCTCCCACTTAGCCAAGGCCCCTAGCAGCAGTTGAACATAATCAGACTAGCCATTTTCCAAGACATCCAGTGATGCAGGTGGTCATGGAGGCCTGTATTTGCTCTCAGTCCTATTTCAACCTCAATGATCACAGAAAAATAAGCAATTACTAAAATAGTGCAGCATGCCATTCATTTCTATGTTTGCTGTTTGCTTATTTTATCTGCAACTTATTGTATGACCCATTCATATAGCAACATTGTTGATGCCTTCCTACTGGGTAAAGTAGCTACATTATTGATGCCTCTCTACTGGGTCAGTGTGAGAAGAACCAGACACTGGGCAGAGGAGAAGTATCTTTTGTAAGCAATTCTTCTCACATCTGCCACCCCTTCAATATTTCTGTTGCAAAGAAATTACAATGTGAATAAGGAAAATGTTTGCTTTTTCCCACTATATTCCCTACCATGGGGTCCATTATGATGGCGAACGGATCGCCCCCGCTGGGCCGGCGGTTGCCACCACAGGCCCGGCGGGGGAGATCAGCCTGCCATCTATGCCTGATTGACCCCGCCATATTAGTAAGGCTGGGGGGTCTACGGCGGATGGAAAGACCGTCCGCCGCTTTTCCGCCGGTCGACTAATCGACCAGGCGGAAAAGGGTATAATATGGTGGCGGTGTCTGCAAGACACCGCCATCCATATTATGATGATGGCGGACATCAGACTTTCCAAAGGCATGCGGTTTTTGCTATTGGGGGACTGTTTTGGGCCCCCAGGGTGTTGGAGGGGTGGGGGTTGCACATTTGCATGCACAAGGTGGCAGGCACCGCACTGTGCCTGTCACATTGTGCATGCAAGTGCACAACATGCATTTTTTACATTGCGGCGGGTGCTGTTTGCAGCACCACCCGCTACAATGTAAAAAATGCGGGATGCGCCCACCAGTGTGGCAGGCATCCTATTTTGAATGGTGGGACCGCCAGACCTATGGCGGGCGGTCCCTTTTGCCATTGCGGTGGCGGGAGGACTTTGTCTGCCCACCATTGTAAAAGACCCCCAAGTGTCCTGACCTTGGAAGCCCTCACAGTCATCTGCTACAATGATATCGTAAACCCCAGATAAAAAATAAGTCATTATTAAAGCAAACAGGATCGTATTTGATGTATCCTTCTGTTCCTTCCTCTCATACATCCTTTCCATCCTCTTATCTTGTTTATTTGGTGCCCATGCTGAAAAAACTCTGGGTTTTATTTACAAGCCCCTTGTGCCAGCGGTACGTCACTTTTTCCCCATATTAAAAGTGTCGCACTGGCGACACAAGGGGCTTGTAAATAAACCCCTTTGTGCCTATTCTAAACTGAACTATGTGTGGTGTTAATTAACTTATCTTATTGTTCGACTTTCCTGATATTATGCATCTTATTTGTCCACATAATTGTGGGCAAAGTTTGGAATTGTAATTGCACTTTGACTCAAAGCTTCTTTAGTGCTTTCATTTACGACCAACCTGTCATTGCTGATGTTCTGTAGTTCTCCGTATATCAGCTCTAAGGTTATATGTAAAGTCATTGCCGGCCAAGGTTTTAGCTTTCAGTGGCAAACTCAGTTACTGCTATTTGGTGTATAATACAGTACATTTATTAGGATCTTCCTTGGTTTCTTCTGATTCACGTTTTGTCTACAGGGGTCCCTATGGATTCTCGGAATCTCTTTTTCTATATCTATTTCCTGACTGTCTTTGACGACTCCTTAAGAAGATTTTTTATAAATCCCTTAGGGTCACTGCCCTTAATGCCTTCTGGGACATTTAATACTCTTAGATGAATGCACCGAGAATGAAGTTCCAGACTTTGTTTATTATCTGATTACATTGTTTCAGTACAGTGATTTCAGAGGTAATTTGGTCAGTTCTTGATCCATTCTATCCATATTAATTTACAGCACCATAGTTCTGTGAGCGATGTCATCAAGTTTTGCACATGTCCTGGATACCTTTCCGAATAGATTAAGATATTTTAAATCTCTTCTCGATCTCAGACCTGAGATCCAGCAATATGTTTTCAAATGAAGCCGTACTGGCGTAACGAAACTTGAGGGGGCCCCCCTGCAAAGCACAATGAGGGCCCCCCCCAGCGGCCGTGCCCACCACCTACCACTTTGCCCCACCAACAAAAACAAGCAGTCACCTAACGCCTTATTTTCAGCACTTATCTGTGCATACTTCTAACAGGAAATATAAATAGAATGCACTTTAATTGTCTTCTGGGGCTGCCTGAATGATGAGATCCATAACTCCCACCAACAAAAACAAGCAGTCACCTAACGCCCTATTTTCAGCACTTATCTGTGCATACTTCTAACAGGAAATATAAATAGAATGCACTTTAATTGTCTTCTGGGGCTGCCTGAATGATGAGATCCATAACTGATAATTAAAGGGAACAAAGACAGAAAAGTCCCATTACAAATGAATACATACTTTTTTATGTATAACCCTATTTAGTGCCAAGACGAGGTCTTTCCAGGCTCTTTAAACACATGGCTGGCTTTTTTCTTTAGGCAACCCCACTTTATATTCCTTTTCATTAAATGAATTCTCATACTACAACAGTAAATGTACAATTTATGAAGTAGGACTGTTATGAGGCAACTCAATGGTGCAACTAACGCCGGCGAGAGAGTGTAGTGCTGCCTGTGTGTGCTACAGCACTGATGGGGCCTCTGGAGGCTGGAAATTGGGGGCTGCTGGGGGCATAGCTACCAAGGTTTCAGATTGCCATGTGTAACATTTTCATAATTTCAGTGTAATTATGAGTGAAATTTAACGACTATGAGTGACACTTTCTTGCGAGTAAAATTAAGCAATGAAGATGATCAACACATATAAATATCAGAAATAACACCACAAAGACCGTTCCAAACAGAGACTACACGTGTGCTATGTACTAGCAGCCGTGCACACATGCTCCAATCAGCATGACAGCTATACACTAACAGGATATTAAAAGGCAGAAAAACACAATCACTTGAACAAAACAGAATACAATGGGGGTTTAAAGCAGAAACAGGGTCGGAGGAGTAGTGATTTGGGGTCGAGGCAAGCACGGTGAGGTGCGAGAGAGCAGGCAGAGACAGGCTGGAGGAGGTGGGGGAAACGGAAAGCAGCAACAAAGTGAAAAGCAACAATGGGGGAAGGGGTCATCTGTGAACGCGGCAAGCACTGGAAGGGGAGAGGAAGCAAGCAGTACCTGAAGGGAAGAGGTGGGGGGAAATCGAAAAGCAGCAACAATGGGAAAAATCAGTCACCGGGCAGGGAGTGATCTGTGGAAAGCCCACGAGGGCGGGTGGGAGGAGACAGAGCTGGTAAAAAAGCACAAGCACTTTGTACAGCGTTGAAAAAGAAAGAAAAAAGTACGTTGAAAAATGGTCGTAAAACGGGAGCAGTGGATGATTACAATTACTTGGTCCATGTTCTGGGGGGGAGGGATAAGCACAAGAACAAGCATGACCATGCATGCCAGGGAGAAATGGTGACAAAGAATACGAGACAGACGATGGAGTGAGCAAAGGGGAAACCTGTGGACGGGCTGAAACAGATTAAACATGTCTCTTCAAGATAGTGAGTGCGCTGAATAGCCAAGAGCTAAAAAATAAGTATACCATAATTCCCAGCTGTGACTGGGCAGTTTGAAAGGAAAGCAGGCGTTGGAACAGGAAAGGCCACATGAACTTAACGTGGGGTCCCTAGACAAGAAGTTTAAATGATGCAAGTGGGTAGAGAGGATGAAACAAACATGCCTGCGTTTCGGAACACCTATGAGGGAGACCAAAAATGGTGGGAATTTAATTCCCACTTTGACTTGCATACGAGGGGAGATCATTTTAACAGGTAAAACGGCAAAGTACGATCTTTTCTGCTTAAAGAAAATCAGGATTTTCCAGCCGAAAGAGGTAAGTGCATGGGTATACAGCCTTTACAACGAAACTTTTACAACGAACTACCATTACAACGCAACTTTTACAACGCAAACCATTACAACGCATAGCGCTGGGGGGCGCTCTAGGTTAGGGAATAGGTTTAATGTACTATTCAACACCTTCCCTACTATCCACGGGGACTGGAGTTGGAATAGTAAATTAAACTATTCACTATCCAGCGCCCAAAAGCATTATGCGTTGTAATGGTATGCGTTGTAAAACTTGCGATGTAAAGGTAGGCGTTGTAAAAGTAATGCGTTGTAACGTCATACATCCAAGTGCATGTACGAATAAGGGCTGTGTCCATAAGTAGATGACTGCCACAGTAGTAAAATAACCAGAAAATGCAAGAGCAGTTTTCAGGATGCCCCTGCTATCGCACTAACGCACTAAATTCATTAACAATGAGCTCTTTTGAAGTTGTTTACAGGGTTGGTACCATGCGGTGCTTTAACAGGGTGTTTTGCTTAACGGGGTGGGGGGTCCCTCACATGTACATTTTTGTGTTAAGTTTGGATCACTTCTGCATCTCCAGAAAGACTGATTGGCGCTGTTTAAACATCACAGAAAAGTGTATTCCTGTTATTGTAAGCAAAAAGCAAATAAACAAAAGAAAACATATTTTATATTATACCCCCCACCACTGTGTTATTTCCTTCAAAGTACTCAGTGAAAGAGTTGGATTTCACTCAATATCTGAAAGAAATCTGACAAGCTACACTGCTGTATTTTAAGCATAGGGCCATAGACAAACATTTCAAATGCTTATTGGCGCGTTTTTTGGGGGGTAGTAAAAGCAGCAAGAAGAAGAGTTCCTTTGGGTGATTTTTGGCAGGATAAGGGGAGTCAGTTTATATATTTTTGGATAGCTCCAATGAGTCTCCAGGTAACACAAGTTTTTAGTTCTGGCTTGATAGCAGAACTGTATGATACCTACTGTTACCTACACCTTAAAATATACATGCGAGTTATCACTCCGCCCAGCAGTGTATCCATCTCACCACTTACTATTGGCTGTTTGGTGTATCATCCTACTTCCCTAGAGTGATTTCACTGTAAAGCAGAAGGGACTATCTTTCATCTCAAAAATAAAATGAACTATCAGGCATTACATTCTGTTATAAAATAATTACATACAGAAAGTATTTGTCTTTGTTCGTCTTTTTTCTCTGCAGCAGGCTGTTTTAAATCTTTTAGCGAGGAATCAAAGTGCAAGTCAGATCTAGTGATTTTGCGAATACTTCAAAATTTGCAAACATTCGTGACAAGAATTTTCAATTCTATTAAGGACTAGGAGGCGAGGATTATGCTTTCTCATTTCTTTAATGAAATGCTCAGCAGCCAATAAAACAAAACTACAAATCCCATGAACACTTGGGAATGACCATAGAGATTACACTATATAAGGTCCAAACACTAGTACTTCTTCCTCTTTCTTTGGGGAAACAGTTCAACATCGAAAAACAATCCCAGGTAGAGCAACAACAACAGTTCCAAACACGCCGCCGAAATCCAAAGGATCCTGTAGCAGATGATGGAGGAATCCTGGGCCCGAGAACTAGGAGACATAGGAGACTCTCGAGGAAGATCAACCACATCATTTCTGATCTGAACCTGAAAAAGATACAGAGCCGTAATATCCAAATAATGGAGAAAAAATCAAAGCAAGTCAGGGGGGGGAAAGAACAAGGAAATATAGATCTGCAACAATATGCAACTATAATACAGTACATAACAATGCAACATAGTCATAATAAGGGTGGGATAATCCTCGCCTCCTAGTCCTTAATAGAATTGAAAATTCTTGTCACGAATGTTTGCAAATTTTGAATTCTATGTCAGGACAGGAGGCTCTGATTATGCTTGTTTAAAGCTCGTCCACCACAACAGAAGCAACACTAACAATTGGTTTATAATAAAACTGTTTGAAAACCGAGTCTGAAGACCAGTCTGCAGCTCTCATAATATCAAATAAAGTAACACCCATGGAATAAGCTTTTGAGGCCATGGCCCCTCTAGCAGAATGCGCCCCAAACACAGAAACATCAATGCCCGCCTCAGACATGAGCCAGCGCACCCAGCGAGCCAGAGTAGCCGGTGCAACAGGACGGAAAGGCTTCTGCAAGGCGATCAACAACTGACCTTGCATGTCCGTACGCAAAGAAGCGGTACTCACCTCATAATCCTTCAAACACTGGACAACACAGAGATTGGGATGATCAGGAAAAGAAGGATATGTTATGGAGGAAGTGTTGGATTTAGTCCTCCTAGAGAGAGTGAAAGTAACACCCTCAGGGGTGAAACTGCGACCCGCAAGGTCTAAAGCGCGAATATCCGAAACACGCTTGCAAGATACCAGACACAGCAACATGGTCAGTTTCGCACACAACTGTTTACGGGACAACAAAAGATTAGAAGGCCAAGCCTCCAAAAACCTCAGGACAACCGAAACATCCCACAAAGACACATATTTCGGTGTGGGGGGTTTCGCCAGACGAATCCCCTTAAGCAGTTTGGAAAGCAAATGATGTTCACCAACAGGTTTACCATCAATGTGGACATGGCCCGCAGAAATAGCAGAACGAAAACTATTAACGGTCCGATAAGCCAGACCGGAAGTGGCCAAGGAAGTCAAAAAATTAATGATTAGACTGACATCCGCTGAAACGGGATCAACTTCCCGTTGAACACACCAATCACACCAGCGTTTCCAAGCTCCTCGATACCGCTTGTGGGTATTGGGAGACCAGGCGTTACTAATGAATTTGGCAGCGTCGCTAGAAATGCCAGGGATCGACCAACGATCCCCGAGATTCGCCATGCCAGCAACTGGAGAGTGCCGGAAAGAATGAGGGGATGCGGATCTCCGAGAGGATCCTGTAACAGATTCCACTTCTGGGGAAGAAGGAGGGGAGGTGCGCAACACATCTCCAGGAGAACCGGGAACCACGCTTGAGCCTTTCACAAGGGAGCAATCAGAATCAGCTCCGCTCGAAACCGCTTGGTGTAAGCAAGCACTCTGGGAAGCATCATGAACGGGGGAAACGCGTAACAAAGAGTCGATGGCCACTGTTGGAGAAAAGCGTCTGTGGCCAGGGCTAAGGGATCCGGTCTCCAGCTGTAAAACTGGGGAAGTTGCGCATTGAGGCGAGAGGCAAACAGATCCAGGTGACACTGGCCCCACTGCCGAAGAAGGGCACGGAAGACTCGAGGATGAAGTCTCCAGTCGCTGAAATCCCGAAGATGTCGGGAGTGCCAATCCGCAACTTGATTGTTGCGACCCGGAAGATACTCTGCAATAACCGTGATCTTCCGGTGGAGGCAAAAATGCCAAAAATCCTTGGCGATCTCCGCTAATATCTTGGACCGAGTCCCGCCCAGCTTGTTGACATAGCGGACTGCGGACACGTTGTCCATTCGGAGAAGAATGCAACAACTCGTCTGTAGGGGAGAAAAACACCGTATCGCAAAGGAACCCGCCAGGAGTTCTAGACAATTTATGTGGAGAGACAACTCCTGGGGCGACCAACGACCCCCTGTCGAGACAGACCCGCAACGGGCTCCCCAACCCCACTGACTGGCATCCGATTCGATCACCAGTTCCGGAGATGAACCGAACAGGGCTCGACCGTTCCAGGCCTCCATGTGGTCCAGCCACCATTGCATCTCCCCCCGCACCTCCTCCGAAAGAGGAACTTGATCCGAATAGCGGAGACCTTTCCGGAGATGCTGAATCTTCAGGCGTTGCATCGCCCTGTAATGCAGAGGACCCGGAAAGATGGCCTGAATGGAGGACGCTAGAAGACCCACCACACGTGCCAACGACCTCAACGACACAGTCTGTTTGGAAATAACAGACGTCAATTCCCTCCTGATGTAACGGAGCTTCTGATTGGGCAAGAGAAGTTGGCAAGTCACCGAATCTATCTGAAAACCCAAAAAATCGATAGATTGAGTGGGAACCAAAACCGATTTCGGAACATTGACTAGAAAACCTAGAGACTGCAAGAGTGTGATGGACCACTCCAGATGTTGCAGAAGCTTGAGAGGACAATCCGCCATCAAAAGAATGTCGTCCAGATATATGATCAGTCTGACTCCCCTGGAACGAAGATGCTCTACAACCGGCCTCAGCAATTTCGTGAAGCACCATGGTGCCGACGAAAGGCCGAACGGGAGAACCTGATACTCGTACCAACGCCCCAGCCATTGAAACTGGAGAAATCGGCGATGGGGCCTGTAAATCGGGATTGACAGATATGCATCCTTCAGGTCCAGACGGACCATCCAATCTCCCTCCCGAAGGAGATCCCGCAGAAGATGGATGCCCTCCATCTTGAAGTGTCTGTAAACCACCCCGCTGTTGAAGTCTTTCAGGTTGAGAACTAGGCGAGATCCGCCTCCTTTTTTCTCGACCAGAAAGACTGAGCTGACAAAGCCCTTCGGATGGCGTTCGGTAGGAACAATCGCTCCCTTGCTGAGGAGAACCTCGATTTCGCCTGACAGACAAGCCTGAGAGTGACGGGAAAAAAGCATAGGAGGTGGAAGACGGGTCTGATGTATTGGGTGATAGAACTCTATCTTGAATCCTTGAACAGTATCTAGCACCCAAGCATTGCTGGAGATCATACGCCAGTTGTTTAGGAAAAACTGCACTCTGCCCCCCAACATCACATCGCAAGCATGAATCAAGCTCACCTGTAGCGCCGGAATCCTGGTAATGGCCTTGCTGTCCTCCAGAGCGACCTTTGCCATACTGGCCTTTTCCCTTGCGGGAGGGGTAGAAATTTGCGCGAGTGGAGTATCCGGAATCATATCCTCCACCACGCTGCTGCTGTGGGGCTCCCCGCTGGGACTGTTGGTGCGACCCACGGCCGAACGAGCGTCCACGCCCTCGTCCGGCCTTGGCAAAAACCGGAAGCATTGCTCGGCGCAACGAAGCCTGAGCCTTATCTATGCCACTGAAGGTTGAGACAAACTTCGTGAGCTCCTTCAAAAAGGGCTGACCAAATAACAGTCCCTGCGCCTCAGGACCCGACTCTGAAGACGACAGTTCCGCTAACTTCGGATCCAACTTCAGCAAGATGGACCGACGCCTCTCCGAAGAGATTGCACAATTAACATTACCTAATTGGCACACAGCCCTCTGCGCCCACTCAATGAGTTCGTCAGGGTTCACAAGAGCCGAGGCCTCTTTGGCCTGAAAGCCGAGATCTAGGATCTTGGTAAGAGGACCAAGCATGTCCAGCAATTTATCCTGGCACGACCTCCAGGAACGGTCGAGGCCCTTCTTAGGGTCCTTCGAATATTTCTTAAGGTAGGTGACCATCATAGGATCTACCTCCGGAGTCTCGGCTAGGTGGTCTGCAAGATCTGGCCTTGGGCACTCAGATCGGAGCCTGGCCCGAACAGAAGCATCAAAGGGTTGACGAATGTGCGCTTCTATGTACGCCGCCACAGCTGGGGAAGGCAACCATGAGGATGAATTTGGGTGGACAATGTCCGCAGGTTCGAAAGTCAGGAGAGACGGACGCTCTGGTGCGTCAACAAAATGTTCTTTGCGGGAACGCTTCTGAGGCGGGGGTGAATCCTGTCCAGAGGAAGTGTGAGCGTTATCCGAGTCATCAGTGGCACGTGGCGCAGATTTGGAACGCCCAGTGGCCAAAGTATTTGCCAACTTCTGAAAATCCGCCTTATGAGGATTCAAAGGTGATTTGGTGGATTTATGCGAGGCAGGCAACCAGCCCTGCTGCTGCGCATACTGGTTTAAATGACGCTTCAGTGGGTTTATGGCACGAACAAGCGCCTTGTTAACCGAAAGCTGGACACCTTTATCCAGCTCCTCCACCAAATCATAACCAAGAGTATCACCTTCCTCATCCCCATAAAAACAGTCATCATCAGCGTCATAATATTCCGCCATTGCACAGAAGTGCAACAATTCAAAGCCCACAAGATGACTGGAAGCAATTTACAGTATCACAGATACAATGCAGGGGGAGTGAGAACCCCAAAGCAGGCCAAAGAGAGTAGGAATAGACCAGACTCAAAGCACACAATTGAACGTGGAGGGAGTGAAGCCTGCCGAATTACAGTCACTCTAGGCAGAGCCTATGCACAACAATAAGTCTACCAAAGCACTTTCCTGTGCTCCGGCGTCAAACGGGGTCGAAAGGCTGAAGGCTGTGGGCGAGAGCGCTCTGGAAACGCTCGTTCTCTCAACCGGCGTGAGGTAAACAAAGCCTCAAGCCGGAAATGTCACAGTGCGCATGCGCGACACTGCGGCCCTCAACGCACCGGCTCGAGAGCGCTCGCGCTCTCCGAAGGAACCGCCGACCCCTACTCCCGCTCCACAAGGCAACCGGGCACAAGTGGCCAGGCGCAGGGAGGCGAACACACGCTCCCAAGAACACGCCGCAAACGGACGAAACAACCCCAAAGCGGGAAATACGAAAACGGAGCCGAGATGCTCCAAACTTGCACAAACACCGCGCGCTAAGCAGATAAAGCAGCGGAATACAAGGCAAGTACAAAATGACAAATTAAACCTCAGTAAATAAGCATGAACACGCATAAGAGAGGTAAATAGACTTAACTGGCTGCGGAGCAGCAAAGAAAGAGGAAGAAGGACTAGTGTTTGGACCTTATATAGTGTAATCTCTATGGTCATTCCCAAGTGTTCATGGGATTTGTAGTTTTGTTTTATTGGCTGCTGAGCATTTCATTAAAGAAATGAGAAAGCATAATCAGAGCCTCCTGTCCTGACATAGAATTGTTTAGATAGATGCAATGGCAGACACTAACCTACCTGACGAAGCAGTGTGCGCCACAGAGTAATGTCCTGCACTGCAAGCAACGGAACAATTATTTCCATAACCCTATTGCGCCTGGTGCAGTTTGCAGTCCTGCGAGTCTTGCGACTGGGCTTTCTATGCCTGCGTTCACTGGACCATCACTGCAGCATTGAGGCTGTGGATTGCTGATGCCTAATCACTGGATAGCTATCCCAGGGCCAAGATGGTGGTGGGATGTTGCGCATCAGACTAGGAAGCCCTTCCTTCTCACCTTACCTTTGAAATGCACATATGGTTGGTTGTCTCGTGGGGTTTTTCGCTGATAACACAAGTAGGCTGGTTTTTGCATTTGATACGGAAGCCCTTGAAGATGCTACAAGCATTGAGAGATGGAAAAATTACCAGGAGAATTCTAGAAGTATACTTAGGACAGCGTCACAGGCTTTATGCCCTCCTTTTACCATGCATCGTATTTCACACAAACATATGATCTCTGCCCACAACAAAAACGCCGCTCCCCTCCCTGCTCTGTGCCGCGGGCAGCACAGCAGAGTCTGAACCCATGCCCCCTTACCTCTCTGCTCACATTGCCACACCTGTACGGAGTGTCCAACAGACGGCAACCAGCAAGGCCTCCAGATATAAAGAGGGAAAAGGTTTCCACATTTTCAGCTGCCGCCGGAAACTCCCCTCTAGCAGGTTGACAAGGAGGGAGTTCCAACAGGGGGAGGACGAACCTGGCAGATAGCCGGCGGGCCAAGCAGGCGAGAAAGTTAGCAGCAGAGGCCTGTCTCTGGCTGTGTCCTGGGATGGGATACAAGTCACGTGTGGTAACGGTCACAGGTCACCGACACCAGCCTCACTCTGAAGACTGCGCAAACGCGGCTTGGAAATAACCGTGCACGCGCTACCACGCACGCACCCTTTAATTATGAACAGCATCAGAGGCCCGGCCGGGCCCGGGCGTGCGCGCCGGCCATATTATTAATTAAGAGGCCGGCAGGCGTGCGCACGGCATCATTTAATTTATGACAGCGGGGCCCCCACAGCGAGAAGGGAGGGGGCCTCTGTTACTCCCCTATGCCAACCATTTAATTAAAGAAGACGCACGCCGCCTGGCCGTGGTGTGCGCGGCTGCACGCACCATTTAATTAATGGAGAGGGTGGCTGGACGTTAATGAAGGCTCCCCTGAGGAGGAGGCCCCTCGAGCGCGGGGCCCTCCGCAGCCCCCAGAGCACGCCCCCCGCACCACGTGGGCTGCGGGGGCCTGTGTTACGCACCAAATTAATAGTAGTTATTTTTGTTATGTTGCTCATATTTACCACTGTGATGGGGCCTTCACCAACCCTCCCAGGACATATTTCCCTGCCTGGTGCATCCTTTGGGTAATGCTCTGAGCCCTTCAAACGTGTTCCTTGTAGGTATGCCCTGCATACTTGTACAGTTTGGGCTACCAAGGGCAGGGGTCTGCTTAGAATTAGCCGTGTAGCCAGTATGGTCTGTGCAAGAAGGGTACCTGCATGTATTTTGCCAAAGTTATTGTCTTTAATTGGGGTAGATTTGTTAGGGATATGCGTAAAATGAAAAAATGGGCAGTTGCATGGGAATGCACATGTGACACCCATGACACACCCCCTTGATGTAAAGTAGTGAAAATTGTGCATGATGCATTTTTGCTTTACTTCAGGCAGCTTTCCAGCGCAAATCAGGATTTGTGCTGCAAAATAAGTTCCTATACAATATGTTGCGCTTTCTGCCACTTCTGTAACACAAACCCTGTGCAAAGTGTTTATACATCTCCTCGGTCTATGAAAATCTATAACTCTTACCCTCCGCAGCGGAAGTTAACAAATGAAGATCTGAGTTCAATGTCGCTATACTCTTCACATAAGAAAAATATTTCATGCTAAAACAATACATTTTTGCTATCACAGTTATGACAATGGCAACGCATTCCTGTCGACAGAAGTACACTTCGAAGAGGTGAAAGAAGAAGATTTAAAATTCAATTACATTTGCAAGTTGGATAACCCTTTTGGAAACAAGAACAAAACATTTGAACTCAGAAAAAAAGGTACAGTCAAAAAGTTTTTAACCAATTGTCAATATACATTTACTTTTGCGCTGTGCAACAATGTGATAATGTTGTAATATTAATTTACCGAATCTGAAGTGAGCATCGTACAGTTACTCAGAAAACACTGCTCGGGGTATGAATGCCATTTTCACTCACTTATGAAGGTGCCCTAATTATTTGCTGTACATAACAGTTATTAAAATAATATCTGATAAATGAAGGGGCAGTGCCTTGTTGTTTACTTAGAGATGTGCATTTACAGGCCTAAATGTATACAACTTGCCTAAACGTTTCCAAACGCGCAATTTGACTGATTCATAACAGTGACTTGCATGTTTCTCGAAGTCCTCTAGCACTATGCTGTGTTGTGGCATCAGCTTGTTCTAGAATGTGCTAGAGCCGAGCAGAATGCTAATTCTTGAATAATTACTGGCTTTGACGTCCCACTCAGGGATTGAGACAAAGGGCCTGATTACGAGTTTGACTATCTCACAGCGGACGGTGCAATGTGCCGCGTCTGCGGTGGTACCTCCAAACCCATGGAGCGACCACCTGCCAAATTAGGAGTCAAATCCTTGTCTGGTAGGTGGTCTTTCATGCAGGCATGAATGTCACACTGTGCAGGAACTGTGGGTGCAAATATAAAGGGCACTACATGTGCTCCCTGCATGCACCCCCTGGGCCCAGCGGTGGCAGGGCCACCTTGGTTGCCTCACCAACACGCTCTTCATGGCGGGCTCACCGCCATCAAATGGTTGGTGGTGAGGCAATTAGGAATATGCTTGGCAGTGCCACAGAGGCACTGCCTCCATATTGCTGCCTCAACCCGCACCGCCTCTGCCGCACATGAACTTTGATCCCGGCGGTTCAGGTAGTCTTATGGTGGTACGGCCACAGCAGCCAAAATACTGCAGGCAGTCACCCCCGGTCGGTGGTGGTCTGACCGCCACCAAGGGTTCAGCGGTCCTATGGAACACTGAACTTGGAATCCATCCCAAAGACTCGTATGGACAGATGTGGCCATATCACGAAAACCACATTGTGCCATAGTTATTTACTTTCCACCCATCAAAGGGGTCAAAATAAAGTTTGTCAAACTGTTTCACCCTCTAAGTCTGTCTAAAGCTGTTGTGATACCGAATTTAGTGGCAGAAGGCACACGTGTTTGAGGTAAGTGAGATTGCCGAGTCTACCCAATCTGTTACTGCATAAAGATGCATCACAATTCAAAAATCACACCCACGTCACATTTTTGCACAAAATGGATGCACATCTCATAGTCTGTTCTAATTAGAAATTGTTTCAGTTTTTAATTTAGAAGAGCGTGGTATTGAGATAGCTGCCAAAAGAGTAGGATAAATGCATGCATGACCTCTATAGTGTCTTGATACTATGAGCGCTCAGACCCTTATGGTCCTGGGAGGACTCTAAACAGGAATGATGTAATCTGCTGGGATGTGTTAAGGTGTGGTTATAAAAGGTATGACACAATGAGTGCAGTTTGTGATAGTACGTGGAAGAAAAAATACGCCTGTTATAGAGCTCCTGTGTGACGTGTTCATTTGCATGCTCTTGTGCTGGTGATGACATTATATTCTCCTTTCTTTATGCCCCCCTGTGGTAGAGTACAGGAGAAACAGAGTTCCTGATGGTTGAGATGCTGTCTGTTCTGTCATCTGAGGAATCCCCTTATTGAGGAGCCGATGTTAGTGGACAGTGGAATGGTGTTGAAGAGGCTATCCTAATTAAGGAAGCTCTCTCATGCTATTTGCTCTGTCATCCTTTCTGTCCGGGACTCCATTGTGATCCTAGACATTGAAAGTCATGAAATGTCCAACAACATCTGTGGGAGAAAACTTCCAACAGATGGTGACCTTTCTGGGTGTATTATTTCTGAAGATTGACTACTACCTTGGTGTAGTAGCTTCAGGAACAGTGCAAGTAGGCCTGTCAGGTATGGTATGCCAGAAGGGCCACTACGTTTTTCTCCTGGAAGTAGGTCAGGACTGATGAACCACAAGGAGCCCTACTACAAATGCTCAAAGCCAGTCCCTCTTTTTTCCACGATTCACTCTATCTCTCTGCTTTGATCCATGCATTCTCTATCCCTCCGCTCTTGTCTCTCTGTCTCATAGCTTCTTTCTACCTCCCTCAGTCTCTTGCTCTCTTTCACCTCTCTTGAAAAGTTTTTACCTGGCCCTTTCTGCAGGGTTAGCCCAAAGCATTTTGCCTTCTTCCTCCTATGTTACTGGCCTTCTTTTTGTTGGATTTAAGACTCGGAGCTCTTTGCCACTGCTTATCAGTGCTAAAGTGCATGTGCTCTCTCCTTTAAACATGGTATGATTGGTTTACACCTTTTTGGCATACTTAATTTACTACTAAGTCCCTTGTGCAGTGGTATCCCATTGACCCAGGACCTGTAAATTAAATGCTACTAGTGGGCTTGCAGCGCTGCTTGTGCCACCTGCAGAAGAAGTCTTTCAACCATGTCGCAGGCCTGCCACTGCAGATCCTTTGTGCATAGTTTACTGCCACATTAAATTGGCATTTAAAAGTACTGGCCAAGCCTTAAACTCCCCTTTTACTACATATTAGGCAACCCTAATATAGGCCCTAGGAAGCCCTATGGGCATGGTGCTGTGTAGATAAAAACTAGATCATGAGGCCTATCCGTAGCAATTAGCTATATTTGACATTTGAAATTGACAAATTCAAGAAGTCAAGATTTAAGTCTCCACACTAGGTTATTTATACTTTTTTCTCAAAGTTTATTTTATAGAAATTCATATTTAGGCATACATTTTAAATACACATTGTAATTTAGCACTGTGGTGGTACTCTGGTACAAGTATGTATCTAATGGCTAACAATTCCGTGTTACGGTTATCTAACACAGAGTCACCACTATTATAGTATGCATTCAATATTTAAAATACAGTAATACAACGAATCAAATAAAAGACATTTTTTCACAATTTAAAATAGTCCAAAAAGTCGACGCGTTTCGGTGCGTATATTATACTTGGTGCACCTTCATCAGGACAGAATAAGTTAAAAACAGGTTTACATCTTCTTTCTGAAAAAATGAATAGAATGCATATTATTAGTGCGGAATTCCTGGTTTGAGATTTTAACCTAGTAGTGGGCTTAATACTTCATATTTACAACAGAATTTCCTTACTTTAAATTTAAGAAAAGGGTGTCCTTCGAATGGTTTTCTGGGACGTGTTGTTCTTTAGTTTGTCTGGTAGCACGTGTTTATCAATTCACGGCCGTCAGTGATCTATAATCATAATTTCCTTTTAGTTATTTTTTACATTATTTATATTTTCAATTCTCGGGTCAGTTACAAAATGCTATGCTGAACTTACTTGTATGGTTTATTAAAAGCATATAATCAATGATGCGATATTGTTGATGTCATCTCCAAGTGCCGTACTTTTCGTGAGGTCTGTACTCCTCTATGTAGTCACGTGACAATACTCTTAAGTGGAGAGAATATAATGGAGCGCGATTAGCTTCCCATAGAATTTGAGCACAAAAGATAAGCACATATATTACTTGCGCAGGTGCACAGGTATATCAAAATGGGCCGTTCTCATTTAATTAGGTTTTGGCTTTTAAAATTATCGATCTCGTTTTTCTGTAATCTTATCCCTGTATTACGCATTGATAACAAACTACAACGATGGCCGTCGTGAAATTAACAAAGATTTGGCTTCCAATGATTCTAGCCTCGTATCCAGTAACTTTGCTTTTGCAGTTGTTGCGCAATGACAACAAACTACAAATATGGCCACCGTGCACCGTGAACACTCAGCCCTTCCGGTGCACCGTCAGTTTTTACCCGGGATAAAGTAAGCGATAATGAATAAACTACAATAATGGCCGCAATGTTTGACACCAGACACACTTTAAATCTAATTAATGCCGCCAATATTCAATAATTCAATTAACAACGGTATATATAGTACTCAGTAGCCTCCGTGTGGTTGTCATTTCCAGTGAAGCGGACGCCAACTACACGAAGGGATTACGAGCCAGAACAGAGGTAAGAACGCCCGAAACACCCTGTTAGACGTAGCGGAGTCGAGTGAGGGTAATGAAAGCATTCCCGTTTAGTAGAGGAGTGAGCTCGCAGTGTTAGCGAGATGTCAGGGGCAACTCTTAGAGTAAACAGCTTAAGGAGTGCCTGCATAATTGAAATGAGGAATAAGGAGTGCCTGCATAATTGAAATGCGGGATTAGGACACGGATAATTTAAATGGGGAACAAGAAGCATAAGGGGATACCCACGCATTTCCCTGCTTTAAATGGTTAAAATAAATGCGAACAAAGTTTGAATTAGACTATCAGGCAATAATGGCCTGTGTCTACCTGTCAATATTGTTTGTGTGGATAAGACAGCGTCTAACTGCCCATACTAAACTAATCTATGCCTTACGCTTGTTATGCCCCATGAATAGCTCTCAAAAATCAAAAAAGGAGCGAGGCTGGTCTCAGGCAAGCAAGCGCAGTGACAACAAACTCCAGAAACGTCAGGACTACCAACTCAACGAGCAAAAAGCCTTGAAAACTGACACTATTTACAAGATCGGTAGGTATAAATCTGGCATGTTGGATACTAATATTTCCCTAAATAAGTCTCAGCTCCTAAAAAATACATTATATTCTCTCCACTTAAGAGTATTGTCACGTGACTACATAGAGGAGTACAGACCTCACGAAAAGTACGGCACTTGGAGATGACATCAACAATATCGCATCATTGATTATATGCTTTTAATAAACCATACAAGTAAGTTCAGCATAGCATTTTGTAACTGACCCGAGAATTGAAAATATAAATAATGTAAAAAATAACTAAAAGGAAATTATGATTATAGATCACTGACGGCCGTGAATTGATAAACACGTGCTACCAGACAAACTAAAGAACAACACGTCCCAGAAAACCATTCGAAGGACACCCTTTTCTTAAATTTAAAGTAAGGAAATTCTGTTGTAAATATGAAGTATTAAGCCCACTACTAGGTTAAAATCTCAAACCAGGAATTCCGCACTAATAATATGCATTCTATTCATTTTTTCAGAAAGAAGATGTAAACCTGTTTTTAACTTATTCTGTCCTGATGAAGGTGCACCAAGTATAATATACGCACCGAAACGCGTCGACTTTTTGGACTATTTTAAATTGTGAAAAAATGTCTTTTATTTGATTCGTTGTATTACTGTATTTTAAATATTGAATGCATACTATAATAGTGGTGACTCTGTGTTAGATAACCGTAACACGGAATTGTTAGCCATTAGATACATACTTGTACCAGAGTACCACCACAGTGCTAAATTACAATGTGTATTTAAAATGTATGCCTAAATATGAATTTCTATAAAATAAACTTTGAGAAAAAAGTATAAATAACCTAGTGTGGAGACTTAAATCTTGACTTCTTGAATTTGTCAATTTCAAATGTCAAATATAGCTAATTGCTACGGATAGGCCTCATGGTCACCTTGTGAAATAATTTCCCAGAAAGGAATCTTTTCTTTGTTTTTACCTATTGACCCAGTCCTTTCTGGTCCTTGGGAAACTCTCTTTCTTTGAGAAATAGATAAAAACTAGGACATGTGCCTTTATTGTGTGGCATGTCCTGGTAGTGACTCATCTCATAGTCTAGCATTGGGAATTCTCTTATAAGCGCTTAGGTGATAATATCTGACCTCAAAGGAGTAGTGTTGCCATGTTTGGTATGTTTGGAATAGCGATGAAAGATCAAGCTTACTGTGTAGTTGTATTTTACATTACTATTTTAGAAATGCCACTTTTAGAAAGTGTTGCCATGGAGTGAACAGCAACAGAAAGAACTCTGAGATGCTGAGTCGCATGTTTAAACATCGAGAAAGATGTTTAATTGGGAATACAGACTTTCTAAAATGTCAATAACTGCTTCAAAACTCTGAAGTAAATCTGTGCAAAGCCACTTTTCAGTAAGTTAAAACGCAAAAAATAAAAGGCATCCATCATTGAAAAATAGATGCATTGCACTGCCAACAACTGCATTGGAAAATCTAAGAGGAGACTCACACAACCCATACTGCATTTGATGATTAGTAATACCATAATGCTCCGTGTTTTGACCTGAATGGAACAATTTCAAAAAAGAATAATACGGGCATGAAGAACTTTGCCACAGAACACTATTTAAACCCATTTGCCTACAGTTCTAAGTCCTGGAGAGAACCCCAAAATCAATTGACAAGGGTTCTGTGTGGGGTTTCTGAATGTACAGGAAGAATGACGCCTGTGCTGGTAGCGGTAGGCATATGGTGTAGAGAAGTAATAATGGACGGTGCTACAAGTCAGAGGAGACCCCAAAAACCTCTGCAGAGAGTGGCCAGGGCCCACTCAGTAAATACAACAGAAGTCCTGTGCACACGTTCTATCAAATGTGTATAAATGTCATCAATGGTGCAAGGCAGAATAGAATCAAATGAAACAAGGTAGACCCATATGTATGGTTTCTTTCCAAATGCAGTGTATTGAGTCTTCCTTTCTGGAAGAGTGACATCAACGAAAAACAAACAACCAGCCGACACGTGTTTCGTCAAGCAGGCACTGGGCCCCTTACTCTTCAGGGCTGTGTAATGTCAAAGGTAAATGGTTCGCGTAGCCGGTGACATTTCCGACCCGGCAGATACGGGTATGCGGGAGGTACCATGAGCGATAATCCTGGTACTGATAGAAAATGAGGACGGGCGGGTACAGCTGTCTTCACGGCGATCTGGGTTGGCGCCTGAGAACGAGACCGGTAGTGTCTCACGTCAAAGTCGGAGAGGAGCCTTTTGGAACTTGGACCAAGTTTTGGCAGAAGGATTGCTGCTCTGCACAAAGGACTCATATGGACTGCCCTTCTACTGCTACTACTGGGTGGCCTAAAGGACTCACTGGATTGCTTTTCAACTTGTTGCCCTGCTGCCAGCTGGCCCCCAAGACTGAGATCTAACCAGACTCTCTAAGCTGCACAATTGAAGGAGGCTGCTAAGTTATCGGGAGGGACTACCATTTGCATCACTTGCTTTCATGAGTTGGCCTGCCTGCTGCTCCCTGCTCTCTGCCAGTGTTCTCAAAGCACATTACAAGAAAACAATGGCACGTGTGGAATTAGTATGAAAATAAACCTAGTATTCATAGTAATGATAGAGATTCAGCACAATGGCAATCATTTAGGAGATGTATGGATTATCAAAAAAGCACATATGGAGCCATGTAGGTAAAATGCATTATGATTTATATTAAGTTAAAAAAGTCCAAACAAAGGGGGTTCAAGGAACCGTGTACGGTACCCCAATGGAAAGGTGAAACCTATAAACTAAAGAGGCGAGTAGTGACATAATGTGAAGGTATTAAAAAAATACAGAAAAGCAAAAAGTGATCAAACTTAATCAATTTGCAGTAAACATTCACAGTCTCCTGTGACAATGACAGAGTGTGTATAATAGTTTGCTTTGCAATTGTGTCACAATAGCATTATTTTCTTGTAATGTAATATGTACCCTAGTTCCATGTGAATAGGGTGGTCCTTGTCTCCCTTGAACACAGTGTTCTCAAAGGGCATGCTGGTTGCCCCACCTGTTGTTCAGGGAATCTCAGGGGCAACAAAAAAATCCCCCATAGGGCTGTTTCCTGCTCCAGGACTCCTACAAGTCCTTTGCGTCTGGAACGCTTTGATATTTCCCTAAACCAACATGTGCTGAGCGCTATTATCCTTGAACCCAGTGCTCGTTCTGCACTCAGAGTGGTGTATGTATTTGTATCAAGAAACCAGTGTCGGAAACTCAGAGTAATGCACCAGATCAGCGAAAGCCTCTGTCGATGTGTTGCTGATCGACCGAATGCACTGCCTGCACTCCTTGCTGTCCAGATCTCCAACTTGGTTGAGTGCAAGTGTGGATTGAGATTGTCAACCCTGTGGGTCATGGAGACACTGCAGAGCTGGGAGAAGGCTGAGTACGAGGCATCCACATTGCTGTGGTGATCCCAGGCATCCCTGTGATGTTGGTTCTGGCCCACTGGAACAGAAACAATGCCAACACCCGCCTCAGAGTGTCATAACCCCTCCCCTACTGATTGCTGGGGAATCCCAGGCTGCTAAAGACTTCAGGACATCATTGCCGCCACACCCAGCAACGCATGGAAGCCCAAGTAGCTCAATATTGGTGGCCACAGCCTTACTAAAGATATTTATGGCCACACAGCCCCACAGTGTAACTCTGTTGCTGGTAGCTGCACAATATGGTCATGTTCAGCCGCCTTTACGTTTCCTACATGCGATGGACCAATTGGGTCTCCCTGCCCTAATCTATGGTGTGTGCCCCCAAGCACTGACACATACCTTGGGCACATGTGCATGGTCAGTGATGGCGTGGGCGAAACCTTGACGGAGATCCGTGATTTTCAGTAGAAACCTGCCACATGAAGGAAACAGCCCAAAATTACAGTAACAGATGTAGTAGGAGTGCAGGAGTTCCTATACTCTACATTTGGAGTATAATTACCACACAATATCTAAAATATCTAACAGGTGCACTGGAGCACTGTGCCCTATGATGTCCTGGGAATATTTGGTAATCTGTATGTGTTTTTCTAACTAAACTTGCATCCCATGCCCGGAGTATATCAGGTATATCGTTCTGATCTTTGCCTTGTCAGGAATTGCTTACTATGTACAGTATGGATGGTTCCTGTATTGGTAATATATAACCTGTTGCATTTCATGCCCTGTTGGTATAATGTATATTGCTTTAATTCTTGCACCATCAGGATAATGATGACTCTCTCAGTGTTGGTGTAACATGCACAATATCTATGATTTATGTTGTTCTGGTCTATGTGTTGTGTACAGTATATTACAAAAATGTGTATGTAATCCTGTGTGGACTCTCTTTTGTGGTGTGTTCTCTGGGTTACTGGTGTAAGTGTGTGGTGCAAACACTTCACACATTGTCTCTGGGCATATGCCTGATTGCTCTGTGCTAAGCTTCCAAGGAGGTGAGTACAGTTTATCTTTGGTGTGTAGCACACTTGCCCTGACTAGGGTGATGGGTTATGCCTGGCTTACTTACATACACTAGCCAACTAGAAAACCCAATTCCTAACATTGGAGATCAGCAGTGAGGATAGCACTTGTGTTTGCATTATACCACAGTAACTCATTGTTGCACTATGACTCTGTGCTCAGACCATTACATGTTTCTCTCCTGATTCTCGCATAGTTCATTTTTATTGTTTACTCATGCTTCAGCTCTTCTGCCTGTTAATCTTGTTGTTGCACTTGTGGTTTTGTACCTTGTCAAAATGGGGTTGATCTTTGACCTAGATGACCTGTTTTATTACAATTTAGCGGAGTTTAAGGTTTTCTGCAGTGAGAAGGGACTAGCTGTGAGAGAGGAATCCATTTTGCAGAGCTTCGCAGAGCCCTGTATTATTTTTAAAGGGACCACCAAAAAGTGTCAACAGAGAACCATGAGGGGGGCGTGTTTTAAGGAGGACCCCGAGATTAGTGAGGACTCTGAGTGGGAGTTTTCCCGATCTGCATGCCTTGAGGGCAGTGGCCCTGAAGAAACTGAGGAGGAAGAAGAAAATGACTGGGCAGGGATGCAAGTAGGCAGAGAGGACACCATAGATAGGGAGTCCCATGCTGGGTCTAGTGCCAGGAGCAGTATCACCTCCCATACCATGTTCTCCGAAGAGCTCAGAGATAGACAGGCAGAAAAGGACCTGGAGTTGTAGCTGGTGCAGCTAGCTGTAGCAGAAAGAAGGCTTGAGGCTGAGAGAGACCCAACTCATGAGAGAATGGTGGAGGCTGAAAGGGCCTTCACCAGAGAGAAACGAGAGGAGAGAATTGTGGAGGCTGAAAGGGCCTTCACCAGAGAGTAACTAGATCTTGAGAAAAGGTTGACCCTTGAGCATAGTTCTAGAGTTCTAGACTTGCTAGCATTGCAGGTGGAGTCCAGTGGTAGCACCAATTGTGAATTTAGTGTTAGGAACACCCCCCACATACCCATGGACTTGGTGCCTAGCTTCAAGAAGGAAGATGACATATATCAGTGGCTACAGGAGTATGAGAGGGCTCTGACAGACACTGCAGGATCCCTGAGGAGGATTGGGGCACTAGCCTGGGGAGTTATATTCCTAGTGATGGGAGGAATGCCCTACTGGCCCTAGAAGTGTTAGGGAGGAGGTGCACCCATGAAGGAATCCCTGATTGCAAAGTATGGAGTCTCCCCTGAAGGGTATAGGTTGAGGTTCAGGGGCAGTAGGGAACTGTCTCGCCATTCTTGGGAGAGTTTGTAGAGGATTGTTGCAAAGCACCATATGGATGAGTGAAGGTTAGCACAGCAAACCATTTTGAAGAGCTGTGCAATCTAATTATAAGAGAGCACATATTCTGTTGTTTCCCAGGGTCATGCCAACACCTAGAAGGTAAGTTCTCTGATCCTAGCATGAGGGATCTATAAACACTTGTGAAGTGGTAACGTAACTCTGAAGGTGCTAGGGCCTCAAGTTTTCCCTTTTAAAGGTAAAGCACTGACTGAGCATTCAGGTTATTCCCTATTATCTAATGTTACACTTTGTGTTTTAAATCTTTAAATCCCTCCAACTCTTAGCATAAGCAGTGACTGCTCATCCTGGCTGCCATGAGAGAAGAAAGTGCTAAAAGAGAGACCATGTCCATTCAATTGGAATGTATAAATTTGTGATCCCAGGACAGCAGTGGTAAATGACCTTAAACACACAGGGTAGGACCCAATAAACCTGACTGCTTGGGGGGGACAAACTCGGAAGCAGCGGCCTTGGGCTTTTAAAACTGCAGCTGATGGGTCCAGCCCACCAGGAAATGCCAAAAGGAATATAAAATTCAGCCCGGCCTTGTATGGAAATGGCTTTGTGGGGAAAATGTATGCAAAAGTGCTTCCATGGGAAAATGCCCCATGACAGTGCAGACTACTAATAACTGTGTAACTCCCCACCGCTGGAGTGGCAGAGATTGTGACTACCAATAAATTGCATCACTGACAGAATATCGACGGACAAAATATCGACCTGCAGAAAAATCTACGCTGGAAGATCGAAGGCAAGAATATCGACATCCTATCTACAACATGGTAAGTACAAAAATATCGAAACCAAAATATCGATGTTAAAAATATCATAATTAAAAATATCGGGGGGGGGGTTGTAATAAAAAAGTGTAAAATAAAGTAAATAATACTTATAAACTAAATAAACATCGTCAAAAGTATTCAATAATCTTTAAAATTAATAAATAATACATATACAATAATATACAATTAATTAAACATATACATAAAATATATAATATATACTTACTTAATAATAAGTTTTAATAATTATTTTAATAAATTATAATTTATTAAACAACATTATAATTTACAAATACATCTCATGAAGGACTATGCATTACGGGATGCCTGGAGAGTTAAACATGGCACCCAAAGAGAATACTCCTTTTACAGTAAAAAGTATCGTCAGTTTTCAAGAATAGATTTCTTTCTATTAGACCAGTCTTTCTTAGCAAACATTTCTTCTATTTCTTACATTCCAGTTGGTCTATCAGATCACTCTGTAGTTGAGTTAAAAATAAATTTCAAAAATAACATCTTAAACTATAGGTGGACACTTGACAGGACCATCTTATTAAATGAAGAGTTCAGGGATAAAATTAAGGAAAATTCTATGGAATTCTTTAGGTTTAATGATAATACTGCCTCAGACTATATCGTATGGGACACATTTAAGTCTTATATAAGAGGAATATACGGCTCCCAAATGACTCTAAACAGAAAGCTTATAAAAGAAAGAGATATTTAGGAGCTTAACTTAATCAAAATAAAAGAACAGCAACTTCACTCTGCTGCTTTGGATGATAGAGCCAGTATTCCAAAACTTGAGAAATAAATATTGGAATTACAAATAAACTTTAGAACAAGAACCGAAAAAACACTTAAAGATAAATGGGAAGTAAGTAAGCTACACAATTTTGAATATGGAGAGAAATGTGGGGCGCTGTTAGCATGGAAGGCCAGGATGGAAAGGAGCAGGAATAATATTAAATCATTGATACAGCGTGGGACCGGAGTAATCTTAACAGAAGACATAGAGATTAAAAGGGAAGACAGAATTTTTTATGAAGAACTATATCAAGAGATGACCAATCGGTCGGAGGGAGAACTGGAGAACTGGTGGACCTTAAGAGAATTGCCTCAGTTGAGCGATACAGATAAGGCTTCCTTGGCTAAGGAGATAACAGAGGGAGAGATTAGATCACAACTGAAAAGGATGGCTAGAAATAAGGCTTCCGGCCCTGATGGACTTCCGATCGAGGTTTATAAAGACATTATCGAAGAAATTCTAGCCCCATTACAGAGACTTTTTAATAAAATATTCATTCATGGAGAACAAATTCCATCTTCTTGGCTAGATGCTACAATCTCCCTGATAGCCAAACCGAACAAAGATCTGGAAAAAATAGAGTCATACCGTCCTATTTCACTTTTGAACTCAGATCTAAAGATATACTCGGGTATCGTGGCGTCCAGGCTTGCTAAAGTTATTAAAATAATCATCCACCCAGACCAGAGGGGATTTATACCAGGCCGTCAACTAAATGAACTTACCTTGCAAGTAACCGGAGCCATAGGTACCGCTATTGAGAAGAAGATGCCGCTCACTATTGTAACAATAGACGCGGCTAAAGCATTTGATCAAGTGAACTGGCTCTTTTTATGGAAATCAATGATAAAATTCGGTTTCCCGGAGATTTTTGTTAAGGGAATTAAAACTCTGTATAGGGGCCCGAGAGCTAAGATCCTAGTAAATGGTAGCCTGTCTGAATAGTTGAATATTTTTAGAGGGACAAGGCAGGGCTGTCCCCTATCTCCTCTTCTGTTTGATATTTATATTGAACCTTTTGTCTGTTCCCTAAGACAGGATCCAGTAATCAAACCATTTAAAAACGGTGATTTAATACTTAAGACAGCCCTATACGCAGACGACCTCCTCCTCTATACATCGAATCCCGTGGAAGCAATACCAAGATTATTTGAGCTGGCAGAGGATTTTGGTACAGTATCTGGATATGGCATTAACAGAGATAAAACTGATATAATGTGCTGGAATAATCCTGTTACTATCCCAGAAGCAAAATCTAAAATCAGATATCTTGGGATCCAACTTGCTCAAAACCTGAAAGATACCTCTAAGACTAGTTGGGCAACTGTAATAAAAGAGGTAAAAAAACTCCTGACTAGGTGGAGCACCCTGCCCTTAAACATCTACGGCAGGGTGAATTTAATTAAAATGATAATCCTGCCAAAAGTAACGTTTCTTTTCAACTCCATTCCCTTAATCTTTAACAAAAAAGATATTCTCAACCTGCAAGGTAGGATAGGCTCTTTTATTTGGGCTACAAAAGCTCCCAAAATAGCCTGGAAGAAGTTGAGGAGAGGATTAAAACTTGGTGGTTTGGCACTTCCAGACTTACTTTTCTATTGCT
This sequence comes from Lissotriton helveticus, assembly GCF_964261635.1. Lineage (NCBI taxonomy): Eukaryota > Metazoa > Chordata > Amphibia > Caudata > Salamandridae > Lissotriton > Lissotriton helveticus. Next base: position 1,139,123,360 of record NC_136069.1, read on the forward strand.
ATGCCTTCCAATTTAAAATTTTTAGACTTCTAGCCAATAAACAGGACTTTACCTCACATGGCAGACTTTTTCAGGCTATGTTATTAGACCCTCCACATAGTGCAGATTTCTTTTTGTTTAAGTTTGGTGACCAACATTTTTTGTTAAAAATTCGCCTGAAACTGCTAAGGGCCGCCCTGGATAATTGGCAACAGATCCGTAAAATATTAGGTATTCCTTACTACCACTCTCAAGCCCCGATTTGGGACTCCCCCGGTACCCCAGAGTGCTTAATGGATCAATTAGCTCTTCCACTGAGGAGAGCCGGTCTTGTGAAATGGGGGGACCTCTGTAATGCCTCGACACTATTAAGTTGGGATTCTTTAGTGAGTTTAACTGGGGGTACCCTCACGAGGTTCAAGTTTTACCAACTGTCTGCTTGGTGGGGGAGTCAAGAGTGGAGTACAGAAGAGGAGAGCCCTCTGTTGGAACTAATGAGCAGTAATACGGGAAGGAAGGGTGAGACTGCGGTATGGTATAAAGTTTTAGTGGGAAGTAAGGATAACCTCGAAACAGAAATTATCAAATTGTGGGAGACTACCATAGTTCAGAACTCAGATAATTTAGTGAAAGCTTGGATAGATTCCTTTACAATGTCTCAAAATACCATAAAACCTTCAAACGTGAGAAGAAATCACTTATTTACAATGTATAGGGCCTATTGGACTCCGGCGAAACTTTCTAAAATATCAACAGTACAATACACTTGTCCTAGATGTAAGTTTCCAGAAGCTAATGACACTCACATGTTTCTTGAATGTCCTGAAATAGTTAACTATTGGAGACAAGTGTGTTGTTTCTTGGAAGAGGTTCTGGTATTTCCATGCATATGTACCCCCAGATTAGTCTTTTTTGGTCTTCAATCTGATTATGACATTAACAGTTATATATCACAGTTTATCTTCTATGTGGTTGTCATCGCCAGAAGAGAGATCTGTAAGGAGTGGAAGTCGGAACTTCCCCCAAAATTTTCAGAATGTCTTAAAAACATCATGGCGGTGAGTAAATTTGATACACTTTGTAGAGGGGCGAAGACTGTTAAATTGTGGTCTGCGTTAAAAATCTGGAGTGATAAATAATATCTAATAGTCCAATGATTATGCCAGAGGTTAAGCGGTCCGGTCCTCCCAAGGTAGCAAGAAACATCGCAAGTGGGAGTTGGATGGGAAATAACCCTACCTCTGGGCAATCTTCACTGGCTATCCACAAACATCAGGGTTGGAAAGGAAGGTTTGTGTCAGTGGCTTGAAGAATGCCTATTTAGAGCTAACATCTACTGGTGGCATATATGAGGACTAAATAAAATAAAAATAAATATATATCTACACACATAAAACAATAACATAAATAAGAAGTAAATAATTATATTTAATAAATGAGAACAATTAAATATACTTTCAATATTTTTAAAATTGATAATATACTACATTATCAAAAATAATAATAAAAATATTAAATAGCTAAATAAATAAAACTACTATTCAAAGTCCAAAAAAACGACAGTAATGATAACATTGGATAGCGTAACACTTAAAATTACTATTCCAACTTCAGAAAATGCAACAGTAGGGAAAGCATTGGATAGCGTAGGGTAAAAATTACTATTTCAACTCCAGAGGGTGCAACAGTAGGGAAAGCGTTGGATAGCATAGGGGTAAAAATTACTATTCCAACTCCAGGGAGTGAAACAGTAGGGAAAGCATTGGGTAGCGTAGGGGTAAAAATTACTATTCCAACTCCAGAGGGTGCTACAGTAGGGAAAGGGTTGGATAGCGTATGGGTACAAATTACTATTCCAACCTCAGAGGGGGCAACAGTAGGGAAAGCATTGGATAGCGTAGGGGTACAAATTACTATTCCAACTCCAGAGAGTGAAACAGTAGGGAAAGCGTTGGATAGCATAGGGGTAAAAATTACTATTCATACGCCAGAGGGTGCTACAGAAGGGAAAGCGTTGGATAGCGTAGGGGTAAAAATTACTATTCCAACTCCGGAGGGGGCACAGTAGGGAAAGCGTTGGATAGTGTAGGGGTAAAAATGACTATTCCAACTCCAGAGGGTGCTACAGTAGGGAAAGCGTTGGATAGCATAGGGGTAAAAATTACTATTCCAAATCCAGAGGGGGCAACAGTAGGGAAAGCGTTGGATAGCGTGGGGGTAGAAATTACTATTCCAACTCCAGAGAGTGAAACAGTAGGGAAAGCGTTGGATAGCGTAGGGGTAAAAAATACTATTCTACTCCAGAGGGTGCTACAGTAGGGAAAGCGTTGGATAGTGTAGGGGTAAAAATTACTATTCCAACTCCATAGGGGGCAACAGTAGGAAAAGCATTGGATAGCGTAGGGGTAAAAATTACTATTCCAAGTCCAGAGAGTGAAATAGTAGGGAAAACGTTGGATAGCTTAGGGGTAAAAATTACTATTCCAACTCCAGAGGGTGCTACAGTAGGGAAAGCGTTGGATAGCGTAGGTGTAACAATTACTATTCCAACTCCAGAGGGGGCAACAGTAGGGAAAGCGTTGGATAGGGTAGGGGTCAACATTACTATTCCAACTCCAGAGGGCGCTACACTAGGGAAATCTTTGGATAGCGTAGGGGTAAAAAGTACTATTCCAACTCCAGAGGGGGTAACAGTAGGGAAAGCATTGGATAGCGTAGGGGTAAAAACTACTATTCCAAATCCAGAGGGGGCAACAGTAGGGAAAGCGTTGGATAGCGTAGGGGTCAACATTACTATTCCAACTCCAGAGGGTGGTACAATAGGGAAAGCATTGGATAGCGTTGGGGTAAAAATTACTATTCCAACTCCGGAGGGGGCATCAGTAGGGAAAACGTTGGATAGCGTAGGGGTAAAAATTACTATCCCAACTCCAGAGAGTGAAACAGTAGGTAAAACGTTGGATAGCGTAGAATTTAAATATAACATGCTTATTAATAATTTTTGTATTTAAAATATTAAATAATTTTATTTTTAAATAACTCTACATCATTTACAAATACCCATGTTTTTAAAACATAATTTTTATTGTTTTTTTCCCAACTTATAATGCAGTACTGGTAAGCCTCATAACAAATTTGCGTGTCTGCATTCCCCAAAGCACTTGGTAAGAAACAGAATCATTCATAGAGTAATGTCTATTGCTTTATCTGCGGCCTCCTCGAACTCCCAGTCCCGGTGCAGTTCGTGAGTGGGTGTCGTGCTATTATCTATTCTCAACTGCCCCCCAACCCTCATCCCCGCCTCAACTCAGTCATCCCCAACCACCTTCTACCCTCCCTCCCCACCCCCCAGGCGTGTCTTAGTGGACCATTCACTGCTGCCCTTAGGGGCCAAGACAATGTGCGTTCTATGCAACGGGATCAATGAAAGCGCTGTGGTATTAAACGTCTCACATGTGGGACAAGTGCAGCACTTCGCCGCTATCTCATAGTGGAATCCTTCTGACTATTGCGGTGTGTTATGCCGGGTGCGTCTCGAGGTCATCTGCTCAGGTCTCATCATCTGCATCTACAGGGGCTGTAAGTTCCATAACTAGTCTTTCCCAGGCTCTTGCCCTCTCGAACGCCTTTTCATCGCCCATTCTACATGCAATTTGTAAACGGACAGTGCCCTCAAACTCAGCCCACTTTCGGAATTCCGCTTTCCACTTATCTATACTAGGGCCCTTTTTTACTTTCCAATGGTAGGTTATAGTGCTTTTGGCCAATAGGAATCCCAAATCTATGAATTTGCTAGTGATTTTGTTTTTTGAGGTGTGGGGAAACCAATGCAGGATACAGTGTGCCGTGGAGGGTTGTAGATCTCTCTCGGTTACATCCATCAACAGAGCCGTCACCTCCCTCCAAAAGAGGTGGAGAGAGGGACAGTCCCACAACATGTGTTTGAAATCCGCCTCAGCCATGGTGCACCTCGGACAGGACACTGGCTGGGTCGGGAAATATTTATGCAAGCGGGCTGGTGTTAAGTATGCCCTATGTAGGATGTGAAAGTGCACTAACTGAAATCGCGCATTTCTTGTGCTTTTCCAGGCCCTTTCTACTATCCCGCTCCACGCTTCATCTGGGATGTCTTCTCCTATGTTCATTTCCCATTTAAGCTTCAGGGCAGTCAGTGGGGACAGGGACTCTAGTATCATGCGCCGATATAGACATGTAACCGCCTTTATGGTGCCCGCTGCAACCACAACATATTGGCACCCCATGGAAGTGGGCGGCTCTGTAAGGCCCGTTTTCCTGTGCTTTCTAATAGCTGCTGTGACTGCAGTGTATTGCAGAAAGTCGCCCCCAGGTAGGTCATATCGAGCTTGTAGATCATCAAACGGGCTCCCTCCTCGTAAAGGTCCCCCATTGTCTGCAATCCCTGCTGTTCCCAGGACTCCAGTTTCTGCCAGGTGCCCCCATGTGGCAGAGCCCTGCACATCTTCAGCGGTATGTCAGGGGCGTAAGGGGTCCCCAAAGCCAGTCTCCGCAGGTATCTGTTCCAGCATTTCCGGGCTGTGGCAAATTCCAGGGTAAGGTGTATGGTCCCAAGCGGGAGCGCGCAACACTATGCGAGATAGGACCATCAGGGGGCCCGACAGCTCACCGGGTCCACCTTTTTCCCTAGTGGCCCTCGCCACCCATTGCGTGAGCCATTGGAGTTGGGCTGCTAGATAATACATTTCATAATCCGGGACCGCTAGCCCTCCCTCCGCTCGGGGTCTCATGAGTGCCCACTAGCAGCATTTCGATTTACAAGCCCTGGGCACTCCTGATGCACTTTACTGGAGTCTGACAGACACAGTAACAAAAATGGAAGGGAGACCCACGCCAATGGTGCCAGGTCTAACATGTGTCCCCTCCACCTGAAATGTGGGGAGAACTTGTAGTGTAGTTCCTATTATCCCAATAGGCTCTGCGCATTGGAATAATATCTTCAATAGTATAGACGTAGGACTGTGGTTAACTAGGTCTTCTACTGACGATATTAGACTTAAAAGTTTATGTGTGTGCCAGCTAGCTCAGAGTTCACTAGAAACTTTCTCGAATAGGCAAGGAGGAGTTTAACCTCCCTGGATAGACAAGAAGGGATTTAGTTTCTGACAACCATAGAACATGACAACTTTGCTCTCCCCTAATCAAGAGTATATCTCTAGAGTCGTGTGAAAACAAAAGACAACTTATTTTACTCAGTCAGTACGTGCATTCTTAGTTTCACCAGTTTGTAGAGAAATAAGAGATGGGCGTGGTTCAATAAAAAGATGTTATTTTATTGATCAGTCTCTTTCCTCATACAAGAGAAATGAATCGCTATTATTGCAATACTTATAGTTAAGTAAAGTGCATACAGTAAAAACAGAATTATAAAATAATACTGTAAAAGCATTTATATGGTTTCTTAGCCATATGATACTAAAATGGATAAAAGTTATATACATATATACATTTGACTAATCGTACTCCACTGGTGCTTCTAACTACGCCTACCCCGGTTTACCTGACCTAAGCCTAATACGTGGGTGGGAGTAGATAAGTAGTTTAAGTTAAGTTTGCTTTGCCAAGGATCTGATTCAAGAATTCTCTTTGAGGGGTTATTCAGTTCAGTACCTGGGATTTAGAAGGCTGGAGGGTTGGTATCTCAATCTCAGGACTCGATATCCCAGTTGCCCGCAAGGGCGGCTAGGAACGCCGGAGCTGGATTTCTCGGCAAGAGAAAAGGCCGCGTCTCTCTCTCAGCGCGTCAAAAGGGAGGGGCAGCGTCCGTGGGCTTTTTCTGCATCAGCTGGGCTCCTCGGCAAGTATCACTGCTCCAAACTCGTCACCACCGTGTCTTTGCTTAGGGCAATGTCGGTAATATTTATACCTGAAAGGTGCCGAGATTGACGTAAGGATGGACATAAATACGTCAATAAGGATGTCATAAGAACTGGTCGTTCGTACATTCTTTACTGGAGTTCTTGGTTAAATCAAAACAATAGCTGCGGGGGATTTCCCAGGTTGCTGGAGGTTTGATTTGTTTTGAGAACTCGGTATGCTTTCTATGGGGGCTGGGGGAATAGTGCTTGCCTAACGTGGTAGCATGCGCTATGACCTAATCAGAAAACGGGTTTCTGTGCCGTTGTATGGCCACTATTGATATATTAACCGGACAAGGGTCAGAAACAGGTATATTGGTACAGTTCCCATAGGAAATACATCACACCCACTCCACGGAATCTATGTCCATATTTACTAACCTAAGCATAGTAAACATAACTAATATTGAATGTGTATTCAAACCCGCCCAAAATACATTAATTTGCATTAAATTTGGATTAGCGTAATACATGAAAATGAATATAGTTACTGTATGCATTCAAGCAGTGTAATCATTCAAAGAGGATGCACATTTTATATCTGCACGAATGATTTGCGAAAATAACACATGAAATGGCTCTTAATACAGAAGAAAAAGTGCGAGTCCATTTCATCACATAGAAATACAATCGTAGGTGTAAGTAACCTAGAGTTCGAGGTAATGTCTCTAGAAGTGTCTGTTCTCTAAGAATAGTTTACTTTAAGCAGAAGATAAGTGCCTGAAAGGTAAATATATTGGATGTTTGGAGAACGTTCCTGTTTGCAGGAGCAGACTCGAAGAATTCTTAGTGGCTTTATTTTTAAATTTGAAGGCCAAATTCAGAGTTCAGGGAACGCTGTGTGCACGTTTGCTCAAAGTCATTCTTTCTGTTCTGGTGAAAACATCATATCATTTAGATGTTCAAAAAAACAGTCAACAGCTTCTGGTGAGAGTTCGACAAGGTTGGAAAATGACGCTACCATGCAGTCATGAGCATGATTGCTTTCAGTGATGGTTTGATCAGCATAGCTGACAGATGGTCGTACCTGATCGATGCTGCTTTCATCTTGTACTTCACTACCCTTCAATCGCAGTGGTGAAGTCTCCACGAATGCCGTCATCAGGATTGGTAGCCGCTGGGGACAGCACAATGCATGAGCCTTAAGTGGACTCAACAAAGTTTCTGCATCCAATGGCACTTCCGATTGTAGTGTGAGACAGGTGTCCAACACGCATTCTTCGCCGCATAGCAAGCACCTTAATACAGGCATAACACAGGTCTGCCACAAGGGTCTGAATGAAAGAAACCAAGTCATATTTAAATTGCGTAGCCGTGCTAATCCAAGGACTTTAGTTATGCGGTCCCGGTAGCGGATAGCTAGGATCGTTTCTTCCATTGTTGTTGAGGTCATGTCTGTGACACGGTTTGCCATATCGAAGCAAAAGTAGCAAAAATAGGACGCCTGCTACTAGTCCCAACAGGAGAGGTAGTCCGCCAAAGAGAGAATGGACGAAGTTTGGAAAAATACCCAGGATCGCTTTGAATGGTGTTAAAGCGCCTGAAAAAACTGTCTTAAATACACTGGCGATACCACTGGTATCAGAAATATTTAAGATTTCGTTTAGTATTTCTGCGAAGTGTAGGGGGCTATTCGTTGATAGCAGTGAATGAATCTCTGCCGTTGTCCTTGCAACTTGGAGATCATACGTTTCTTTTGATGACGTCAACCTGGTTGGTGTCTGTAGGAGCACAGTCTTCATTCTGCTTAAAGTATCAATTCGAATAGAAGAGAAATTAAAACTGGGCCATAACCTTGCCTCCCTGTCTGGAGTATCGTTCGGGAACAATACTCTTTCACAGCACATGACCCTGGTAGTCACGCTCACGAGATAAGGTTTTCCGGGCATTAGGCTGCAACATCTGCGATCTACAATTAGAATGTAACTCCCGTTCGAGAGTCTCCTAAAGAATGGTTCTATTCGTGTTGCAGGTGTGCCTAGCTGGTGACATGAAAGGTTATTTGAAGTCCCTTCACAAGCCCCATGCAAACTTAAACCCTGACACAGAAGTATACCACTTAGTGATTTTGCACAATTATTGCCACTAAGAAATACACTCTGTCCTTTGTTACTAACACAAGTGTGTGTATAGGGCAAGTCCCATTGCGACTTAATGTATCCTTTACCCAACCTTTCATACTGGCCTGCCTGTATATATTTTTGGCAGTATTGAAACTGGAAAGTTGTTATCGGAATATTTATTATCCCATGTATTATCCATTCAATGACAGGTCGTTCTGACATTGTCAATGGTAATCTCTTAAGTTTTTCAATGCTCAGAATTGTATAGTCAGCACCCTTCTGTGCCAAACTGATTTGTGTATCAGTAAGGTTAAAGATATTAAATAATGACGTTGTGTTGATTAAACGCCAAGGCACATAGCCTGAACGCAGATTTTATAACGTCCAGCCAAGCTGTACAATAGAACGCAATTGACACTGACCGTGTTGTAACATCAGTAAGTCTTGCTCTATTATATCGATTGCTGAAGACACAATACTGTCCAGTGAATATATTCTGGAGGACAGAGTCATTAACCCATTGTCTACAACAGAAAGTGATTTTTCCAAATTAACACGGTCAATTTCCCGTATTTTTTCTGCTGTCTCAATTTGAGTTACTTTCCAAGCTTCATTATAAGCTGCATATATGGAGGCCGCTATGAAACGTTTTTGACGCTGTTTGCGTGGTCCCATAATGAAATCGCGCAAGTCAGCACCTTCTTTAAGTAAAGTTAGGTGTTGCTTAATTTCCGCCAGTGTGGATGTATGTAGCCATTGAAGGCAGAGCTTTCCCACACTGTAAGTAGTTACAATCCCTGGATGTTGTCTTTGGGAGTATCTAGGGTCTGGCCTGGTCAATGTGAAACCCTGTATTTTGTTCAGGAATCTGTCTTGACAGTTATTTGTGTCTGTGGGCCAGATCAACCATTGTTTCCATTCAGGATGTGTTCTGTTTTGGTTTAAAATACTGGTTACGTCTATCTCAACATCAGAGGTGCTATTACTATCCATAGTTGGCTTTGGAATAGACGGTTTGTTTAAGTCTTTGATTTTGGCTAGACCAAGACAGGTGGTCTGCTGAATTGTGTCATTCAAAAATATAATTTGTTCTGGGATCATTCAGGCTCTACATAAAGATTCTATACCTTGTACTTGCCAATCTTTTGTGCCCCAGATCGTTTTCGTTTCAATGTTATCATTCCAGAAATCAAAACCAAATGTATTCATTTTTTCAAAAAATTAGTCTGAATATATCAATTTTGTGTTTGTAAGCATGGTTTTAACCCCTGTCTTATTTAACAATTTGAAATAGAATGTTTCTGCATTACTTGTGTTAAACCCTGAAAAGTATGAATATTTATCATAAAATGTTTTTGAACTGCCTTTTGGTGGAGTTGCACAATGTTCCCATTGGTTAAAATTTAAAACATTTCTAGGCTGGGTACATTTATGCAGATAATGGTTACCATAATGATTATAGCAAAACATTTGATCGTAATTTGATGAACCTTGTAAATAATCATGTTCTGTAAATTTGGCTGACATCACTAGATCAGACATCATATCATTAATTACTTTCAAAATCCCAATCATCAGCAAATGTGCTTGGTTTTACAAAGTCACTTAATGAAATCTTAAATTGGTGTGGGTACTTCAGTAGTTCAACCGGACCATATATTCCATATTCAGTTTTGTCCCATGCTACCCCGCCGGGTATAGGATTGGCTGTGAAGTTTACAGACGAAAGTTCTCTTTTCTCGACGTGTGAAGATGTGTGTGGTTTAAGGACCAAGTTGATATTCTGGCTTGCTGTGTCCATTTTAGCATATTTTCCCTCAATGAAATGTCCCAAGCATAGTACCATGATGAGCCAAAGTATGAGGATAAATGCACCAAATGCCACCCAAATTTCAATCCATGGAGAAATCAGATAGGTTTCTTTCAGTTAATGAAAAAGTTTCTTTGCTTTGTCTTTAACAGTTCTTTTTGTTGGATGATCGTCAGGTTCATTCAGATCTTCAGAAAAATCATCGAAATTGATGAAGTAGCCGGATGCCGTTCTGTCAATTGTTTCAATTGCATCTGGATTACTTTTTGTTTTTAGGATTTGCTTTGTTTCATTAGCATAGTCCGTTACATCATTGTAGAGTGGAGTTTCTTGATGTAAAGTTTTGATTTGGGTTTTAAGAGGTTCAAGTTCTATTGCTTTGTTGCATAGTCCTTGTTGGTTCACTGTAGATTTTTCAAATGTGATCAGTCTTTCAGTTGGAACCTCTGTGGATGTAACAAACTTAGGTGTTCTACTACTTCTTGGGAGTCCACTTGGCCTACTACCTGTTATTGGCCACATGATTGTGGTTTAACCAGGTCGATGGATACAACTCGGTTCTCCTTTTTACCAGCAAGGGGCGGTAATACTACTGATCTCGTCCCGTTGACAGACAAGACAGGAACTGCTTTTCTGTAAGAAGGCCCACATTTCTTCTTTACTGCGATCTTCTCTCTGACCAGATCCCCGATTTTTGGAATCCAGACAGGCCTTGCTGGGACAGGTGGTTTCTCTTCAGTGGTTGCTGGCTGTTGTTTCAACTTTATGCTGCTCAGGTCTCTTCTTGTTTCATTTAAGTCCTGTAAAATAGCCAAGCGATCTTTGATATCAAAGCATTTTTCTTTAACCACTGAAGTCTGACTATCTAAGTCCTGGACTAACATTCTAGTACCAAACAATAGTTCGTACGGACTGAGACCTCTCAGAGAATTTCTTGGCAGATTATTAAGACTACGTTGGACACTTATTAAATGTTTGACCCACCCAGCTCCCGAACCTAATACCTTTGCTGTTATCGATTGCTTTATGTCACGGTTTTTTCTTTCCACTATTCCGTTTCCCTCAGGATGAAAGGGACATGAGTACCGCAATGCAATGCCAATGCTGGTCATGGCCTCCTTATAAGCCCGAGAGCTAAAAGCAGGACCCTGGTCAGAGTGTAGCATGCCAATTGCGTATGTGCCGATAAAGACTCGCAAATCTTTTATAACAGTTCTGGCGTCAGCCGATCGCTGGGGCCACATCCATATGAATCTCGTGCATGAATCCACTGCGACCATGATATATTTATAGTTACCATCCCTTTGTAAGGGACCGCAGTGGTCCAGGTAAACACACGCTAATGGTTTATCTGAGATTAGAAGGGGCGTCTGGGCTGGTCGTTTCACTGTTGATACCTTCATTCTTTGACATATTTCACATTCTAGAACATAGTTCCTAGTTTGTCTTCTCATTCTTGGCCACCAGTATCTCTGTTTTAATAATGATACTGTGGCTGAAACGCCAGCATGTACAGAAGCAAGCCCTTCGTGTGCCGCTATAATGATTCCTACCCTATGTTCCATGTTTGGAATTGCCCTATCCCCCACTCCAGGGATTCGAGCAAATGGAACGTTATTCGCATCAGTTATGTATGAGTACTTTACTGGAAAGCCTTTTGGGAGTGTTTCTATCGCATCTTTTACTGTAGCGCTGACAGCCTGTAATATTTCGCTGTCTATTTTTGTTTTTGACCGGGTGATAGCAGCTACGGAAGCCGTCTGCACAGCTGCCTTCGCTGTTTCATCAGCCAATGAATTCCCTGCAACGTGAACGCCATCACGTTGATGACTCAGTGTATGTATCACGTGAGTCTTTTGTAGTTCTTTTTGTAAAAGAACTACTTGTTCCCAAAGCATTTTATGCTTGATTGTGCCACCTTTTGCATCTTTAAAACCGTTCTCAACCCAGATCTGCAAGTATTCATTGTAAGACTGAACGCAATAATGTGAATCGCACACTATAAGTGTGGGGAATTCTCGATCGGTATTTTCAAGCGCCATCTTGAATGCTAGTAGTTCAGCTCGCTGAGCTGTACAATCTCCTAGAGATTGTGTTTTAGTTACAAGTGGTCTAAATTTTCCTTCATGCCAGTGACCTTTAACAATCGCGCACGCAGCACTGTAAGCTTGCTTACCCCCCACTGCGGGTTGTGCTGATCCGTCCGTATATATTATACAGCCGTAATGTTCCAGAGGCAGAATTTCTGTGGGCAGAGGACATTCAAATTCATATTGGAGAAATTCTTGTGTTTTTAAATTAGGATCAAATTCGTATACCACGTCTGTTGCAGCAAGGGAATTAGCCCATTGTATCCATCTCGGATGAAGTGGTTTAGCATTTGGAATGCTTGCCTTTGTTACCGCCTCCAGGGCTGGTATTGGTGTCACGATGATTATTCGTTTACCTTGTGCTAGGGCTCTTTCTTTCGCTACAGCAGTCTGTACTGCGGTAAGGAGTTTTTTCCGTTGGGCTAAATTTCATTTCAGCTTTTGTGTACAAGTGTGATTTGTATGCTATCGGTACCTTTTCTCCCTCATTAGAGGTCAGGTATGTGAATCCGCATCTTCCTGGGATGACTCGAATCACAAGGTTGCGTGTGTTGTCACGTGTTTGTAGTTTTGTTTTAACTAACATGTCTGTTTGTAAAGATCTCAAAATTTCTGTGTGTTTTTGAGTCCAGTTGATTCTTTTAAAATCTGGTTTTATTAAATCATAGAGGGGTTTAACCCTCTCTGCATAGTTTATAATGTAAGTTCTTCCGAAATTCAGGAATCCTAGAATTGATTGCAAGTTTTTCAGTGTCCTAGGTGCTTGGATTACAGCACATTTCTCTAGGAAATCTTTAGCCAGGCTTTTGCCTTCACTTGATAATTCATATCCTAAAAATAGGACAGTCAGATGGGCAATTCTTGACTTCTTGAAGTTGAATTTGTAACCTTCTGCTGCGAACCCAAGTATTATGGTGTTCACTCTTTTCAAGTGAGTATCCAAGTCATCGTCTGTTAGATAGATGTCATCGACATAAGATAATGCCTCATCATCATACATTTGTAGTAACTCTGTTACTCTTGCTGAGAATAATCCTGGGCTGTTCTTGAACCCTTGGGGCAAACAACAGAAATTTTTCTGCGAGCCATTTATTGAGAAAGCGGTCAAATATCTGCTTTCAGGTGCTATATTTTGACAAAAGAATCCATTAGAGATGTCTAATGTTGTTTTGTATTTTTTGCACACTATGCTATTCATTAGTGCTGCACTGTATGAGTTTTGCACTGCAAAAGTTTTGCAACATTAGTTCAAGTGTCTGTAGTCCAAAACAAGACAATATGAATTATCTGGTTTGGAGACAGGAAACAAAGGATTGTTCATTTGTGAGGTGCAAGTTTCAATCACCCCCTGGTATTCAAGTTGATCTAGGATCTCTTTTACCTGTTTTTTAGCTTCTTGCTTAATTGGGTACTGCCTCTGTGAAGTAGGTTGTGATTTTAACTGGATTTTGTGAGGAGGAGAGTCCTCATCCCATCCCACATGATTTTTATATAATGCAGGAGCTTGGGCTACTGCCCACTTTCTTGCAAGTGTATACTTTTTATGTATTGGAATATGATTAGAGAAGGCAGGCATAATTATTTCTTCGCCATGAGGGCACTCCCTGACAAACTCTGGTGGCCAGTCTTTTTCAGCTAGAAGGATGTCATAGCCTTTGGAGAGATTATCCCAAAATAGACCCCTTATTTTCCTAGTCTTATCCCCTTCTATACGCAATGTTATTTCATATATTTTATGAGGTTTGCTAACTCTGGTATCTGCAGTTTCCACCTGAATGTACTCATTCGTGTCCACTGTCTCCAGATGATTCATCAGGATCTTGCGAGCTATGCTCACTTCTGCTGCGCTGTCTAGCATTGTCTAGTTGTGTCCTCAGTATTCTCGGCATGGTTGATTACTTTAATACTGGCTACCTTCTTCTTTGGAAATTGTAATTTTTTATTTGGATGAGGAGGTTCCTTGTATTTGGACTTTACGTGCTCTTCCCTCTGTTCTGATCGTCCTCTTCTTTCCGATTTCTGCGAGGAAGTCTGAAAAGATTGAGAGGGATGTGTATCAATGTCTTGATATCTGTCATGTTTCTTTATATTATCCCTATTTCTAAGGTTGTATTTTTTCACAGAGGGCTCCCTTTGGGGAGACTTGCGTCCTTGGTCCGGAGATCTTTCTCTCCGCCGAGGAGACCTTCCTCTGGTTTGGAATCTTTTTTCTTTAGGAGTTGATTGTTTATTTCCATCCCAGCTCTTTTTTTGAGTGTTTAGATTATTTTTAATAAATATCTTTTCAGGATTTTCAATTAGTTGGGGTTTCACAGGTATTCCACCCAAACTGTCTCTTCCTAGTTCTTCATAGTATTTTTCTATGATTCTGGCAATTTCAAATGGTTGGTCTGCTATATCTGTCTCTTTCAACCTCTGGCGGATCGCCACATTTGCTGCTTCTCCCTTTATATTGGCTAGTAATATTGCCGAGACCTGCTTGAAGTCTTTTAGTAATTTCATACCAAGAGTTAAGGCAGGTTCTGGACCGTATTCATCTTGAATTTGTTTTAGCACATCTGGTATTACTGACATGGATGGAACACCATGTGTTTTTGTGTAAACAGAAGCAAAGACTGTACCCCAAGTGTCACAGTCCTCCACGTGTGGTGCGATTCCCATTGGAAGACAGATAGTCAGAATCCTGTGTTTCTCAACCGGGGTGGTATCCGGAAATACCGCCTCTATTTGAGTGATTTTTTGTGCTAACCAGAATGGAATTTGTTCCCGTTTTGCGGGTACTTTACCTAAACAGGACTGTATGTTCTGTGGTGTAATTTTATTTGTGTTCCCCTGATGAGGGGTCAGCTGTGGAATTTTAATAGCTGGTTGGACTGTTGAAGTCCGCATTATATATTGGACTAATTGTCTGTGTATTTTAATCAGTTGTTTTAGCTGTGCTAAAAGATCTGGTGCAGACATTTCTTCAATGTCTGGATGTGGTGTGTATCCGGCTAGGACCGGCCACGTTGCTCCTGGTCTACCAGGATGTGATTATTATGTTTTAGGGCACCATTAAACCAGAGCAGGTGCTCTTGGTATTTGAGTGATATCTCCACTTCCTCGAAAGGAGTGTAGATATCCGGTGGTTCCTCTATTTTATAATAGTGGAACTCTTTTGTTACAGCGTTCGCTGCTGGAAAGTTTATCCATGAGTAGAATACCTCTGTCTGCCGATATTCGTGTGCCTCAATTACGAATATGACTGTACCACCTCTTGGTGTCAGTCCATTTTCTATAAGTTTTAACGTTATAGTTTTCCTTATGTTGACCGGGATTAGTATTGCCTCCGGGTCTTGTTGTAGGAGACTATTGTCATTTGCTAGGAGTTAAGCTGCTATTCTAGCTGCCTCCCTGTCTTCTTCAATTTCTGACATTTTACTGTCAGGAAGGTTATTTTGTTTATTTGCAGATCAGGTTTCTATGGAAACAAAGATTAGATGCACAATATTTTTGGAACAGTGTATCCTTCAACGTTGAATAAACCAAGAACCATACATAGGAGTCTCCTCCTACGAAGTTTTGGCGGATTTGACCTTTCACCCACTCCAGACGTCTTTGGAGTATTATGGGAAAAGGGGTCTGTGTGAAAAAGCACGACTGAGTTACTCTAATGTCTTGCGTTAGATTTATCGCCTATCCAAACGGTTGGGCGCCATGTAGTGTAGTTCCTATTATCCCAATAGGCTCTGCGCATTGGAATAATATCTTCAATAGTATAGACGTAGGACTGTGGTTAACTAGGTCTTCTACTGACGATATTAGACTTAAAAGTTTATGTGTGTGCCAGCTAGCTCAGAGTTCACTAGAAACTTTCTCGAATAGGCAAGGAGGAGTTTAACCTCCCTGGATAGACAAGAAGGGATTTAGTTTCTGACAACCATAGAACATGACAACTTTGCTCTCCCCTAATCAAGAGTATATCTCTAGAGTCGTGTGAAAACAAAAGACAACTTATTTTACTCAGTCAGTACGTGCATTCTTACTTTCACCAGTTTGTAGAGAAATAAGAGATGGGCGCGGTTCAATAAAAATATGTTATTTTATTGATCAGTCTCTTTTCTCATACAAGAGAAATGAATCGCTATTATTGCAATACTTATAGTTAAGTAAAGTGCATACAGTAAAAACAGAATTATAAAATAATACTGTAAAAGCATTTATATGGTTTCTTAGCCATATGATACTAAAATGGATAAAAGTTATATACATATATACATTTGACTAATCGTACTCAACTGGTGCTTCTAACTACGCCTACCCCGGTGTACCTGACCTAAGCCTAATATGTGGGTGGGAGTAGATAAGTAGTTTAAGTTAAGTTTGCTTTGCCAAGGATCTGATTCAAGAATTCTCTGTGAGGGGTAATTCAGTTCAGTACCTGGGATTTAGAAGGCTGGAGGGCTGGTATCTCAATCTCAGGACTCGATATCCCAGTTGCCCGCAAGGGCGGCTAGGAACGCCGGAGCTGGATTTCTCGGCAAGAGAAAAGGCAGCGTCTGCATCAGCTGGGCTCCTCGACAAGTATCGCTGCTCCAATCTCGTCACCACTGTGTCTTTGCTTAGGGCAATGTCGGTAATATTTATACCTGAAAGGTGCCGAGATTGACGTAAGGATGGACATAAATACGTCAATAAATAAATATATAGAAAGAAAAACCATGTAGAAAACGCAGACAAGTGATGCTTATTGAGACATAAACATAACTGTAAAAATCAAGTGTGCACTTACTGAAAAGTGCTAATACTGTGCAAAAACCAGTGCCAGTTAAACAAAAACTCAGACAGGTCCATCACCACTTTGTGATGGCCACATAAACGGTGCGCCACATTGCGTCACCAACAGATAATCTGTGTATCATTAATCATTAGTATGAACACTTACCCATCAGTTTGTTATTTATTACAGGGAAGACCAACTGCATCTATTGAACAAAATAAGAAGATGTGGTAGGATGGTCCTGAATGACCACTCTGATTTGATTTTTGTTAAGAATTATTTTTTCTCACATGCCTTTATTAGAGCACATTTAATAGTGTAATTGCAGTAGCACCCAAGAGCTTGGCCCTGAAGAATGCCAGTGAACTTTCACAATATGGCAGAAACATGTTGGCCCTAATTTTGATCTCTACCAAGCAAGTTAGACAGTGATTTTGTCACACTGTCACCTCACTATTTTTTAATCTGACGTTCAGGCAAACGCTATTAAAGCTCCTTGTTTGCTTGTTCAGCCATTTTATACACTTCACTTGATTTATTACTTTCTTGCACTGCACATATCAGTCTCACCATCCATATGAACAACTGCGGTGACCAGACCATGGCAAAGTGATGCGATGCTAAAATACATCTGGGCGTTCGCACACAGACCAAGGTCTGGGTGTCCTACATGATGAGGCTCCGCCATTTGGGTGGTCTGATAGGACTCAAACAGCATTTGTTGATAGCCAGTTTAATTTTTGATTACTGACTCAATTTTTTCTGTGCAACATATCCAGTGTTAGTTTAACTTTCTCAGAGTTATGCGACTTACAGGTTTCTTGTTGTTTATGCGGTTACACTGGGGGTATTTACCTGTTTTGTCGTTAAAATATTTCCCTCGGACCCTCCCCTACGAGTAGTTGTTATATATTACACCCCTACTGGCTGCCATGGACCGGGTGGTCATGAACGCCCAGTCAGGCAGACTCACCATCCTCAGGTGAGACCTCTTCTCCACCTTCTCCCAAGGTGAACTCTCCAGGTCGTTCCCCAACAAACAGTCTACAGGCATGGCAATTCTCACAGCTACCTGAAGAGTACCAGAGACATCCCCCCCACTCAAAGGGAACCTGAGCCATTGGACACTCACTCTCAGTGTTTACAGCGTTCACGACTTGGAAGAATGCATGTGGGACAACCTGCTCTTGAGACACCAGGTGATGCTTGACAGCTGTCAAACTGGCTCCTGTATCTCTAAGAGCCCCCACCTTCTTGCCATTGATGGTCACCCACTGCCCAAATTTTGTAGTGTTGTTGGGCAGTTGGTTCTCAGGGACCACCTTACAGTCTCCTAAAGAGACAAGGGACATTTCTACGGTACCCCACCCACCTTGGGCTGCTACCTCCTCCCCAAAGGCTACGCTAGCCATCTGCCGGGGGGGAGCACCAGTGGGTGCAGGTTTACCAAACAGGCGACACTTGAGATCATTGGCAAAATGACCCAGCTCACTACACTTGTAACACTTTGGGGGCCCTCTTTGAACAGGGGTACCTGTCGGGGCCCCGGTCGGTTTCAGGGGTGGGGGGATGCTGAGAACCTTTCCCTTGGTTCCCTTGGGGATTACTTTGGGGTCTCTTTTGAAACTCCCTCTGTTTGCCCTTGTCCCCCCCCACTCTTCTGCTGGGGACCCTGCCCACCCTTGGCAGAGTCTCCCACTTGACCGTTGTGGATCCTGGTGCTGACCCAGAAGTCCGCCTCCTCAGCAAGCTTCCTAGGGTTAGTCTGCTTGCAATCAATCAGGTGCTGTCGTAGCTCAGGAAAACAAATACTAGACAAGTGCTCCCATGCAATTAAATCAAAGAGACCTTGAAAATCATTAACTTTGCTACCCTTCACCCAACCATCCAGTGCTCTGCAGAAAAAAGTGACATACTCAACATACGTACTGTTAGGAATCTTTGCACAACCCCTGAACCTATGTCTGTACAATTCAGGAGTTAACCCATACCTGGTCATCAAAGCTTCCTTCATGTGTGGGTAAGAATTATGAACTTCAGAAGACAAATCTAGCAGTGTGTCCCGCCCCTCACTGAGGAACGGCCCCCACAACCCCGCTCCCCAATCTCTCTCAGGGACCCGGTGGGAAGACATGGCTACCTCATAGGCCTTGAACCACTGTCCTATGTCATCATTCTTAAAAAACTCTTTTATCACTTCTTTAGGTATGTACACCCTTGATTCTACCTGCACTGGCGTTGTGCTGCCACCAGAGGGAGGATGTTCCAAACTTTTAGCTTTCAGCTCCATCTCCCTCAATTTCATCTCATGCTCCATCTGAATTCTTCTTTATTCAGAGCCATATTTTTGCTTTCCAGCTCCAGTTGCCCATTGATTTTAAGTTTTGCCATCTCCATCTCATGTGCTCGGGTTTCCTTCCTGTCTGCCAACTCCTCTGGCGACAGGACTCTGCCAAAATCATGGATGCTTTCTGCTGGTTCAATTTCCACACCATTCTCAGGTGCCCTTGACTCAATCCAGGCCCTCAGCGCCTTGTGGCATACGGGCACATGCATCAACGATAATTGTATTTCGCAATTTTAGGAATCGCAATCAAGTTGCGATTTCTAAAATTGCGATTGCATTTCAGAAATCGCAATTTCAGATTTCTGAAATGCAATGCATGATTATTTTTAAATTGCGAATTATCAATTTGGAAGTGGTAAATTAGCATGAGGTTGAACCTCGTGCTAATTTACCGAAAACCTTCAAACATGCACAAAAATGCATTTTTGAAAGTTGCATGTTACACACACACATGTCCTTGGGACATGTGTGTGTGTAAATTGCACTTAAGTTTAATTTCAGGGGTGCAGGGAGGGGTTCTTTGGACCACCCCCTGCACCCTTGAAATTGCATTTTCAATTTGCGATTTGCAAATTGAAAATCGCAAATTGTAAATGCCTTCCCATTGATTCCTATGGGCCTCTTGGCCCATAGGAATCAATGGGAAGGGTTTTCCTTAATTGCGATTCGCAAAATGTGAATCGCAATTAAGGAAAATTACCGAATGGCAAAAAAAAAATGTGAATTAATCATGCATTGCCGTTTGCGAATCCTTAATTGCGATTCCTTCATTTTCGCAATTAAGGATTCGCAAACGGCAACATGGATGCATGTGGCCGATTGTGTCTTGTTTCTACATCCAGACTTGGAAACTCCAAACTTTCTGCAGAAGCCCTTCAGCTGGGCTAAAGTGTAGCTCTCTAGTCTCTCTTCTTCCCATTCTATTCCTTCAATGTCAGAGACTACAGAAGCTGCCTTTTCTATGCTGTTTGGACCAGGCATGATTTCTTTAGAAATGGAGATCTTTCAGCAAAACAAAGATCAAAAAGTATGTGGCTGCGTTATGGTCTGAACTCACTACTTGGTGCTCACCAATCACTGTACATGAATCACAAATGCAAATTCAGAATCCTCACCGCTGACCACCAATGTTAGATTTGGGGGTCTCTGGTTGGCACAGGTAAGGACTTGTGACAAGCAGGGATCCTCTCCTCTAGTCAGGACAAGGGGATTACCCTCTAAAATAACCCCTGCTCACCCTCTAGGTTGCGTGGCGTGAGCAGTCAAGGCTTATGGGTTAAGCATTTGTAAACACATACAGTAACTTAGTGACAACACCACACCAGGGATTGTATAAAAATAGGTACTTTTATATAAGGCTTAGCACGAGATCCAAACAACGTTTAATATTAGGCCACAATACTATTTAGCAAATAAGAGTTCTTTAAAAATGCGTAGTTTAAGTTCCATGCGCTTCATGCTGCCTGTGCGGCTCTCTCGGGGATGATCGTATCTTGTAAGAGTTTAAAATCAGCGTCGCGGACTCTCAGGTCCGGTGCGCACACAGTCACAGCGCGAGTCGTACAGTTTACCTTGAAATGCGTCCGACGCGGACGAGGCATTTGCAGGAGTGAAGGCGAACCAGGGACGCTGTCGGCCCCTCTGCGGTACGGACCCCGCTGGCTGTAGGCGTCTTTGAGAGAGGCGTAGAGTGGGGACCCCGAGGAGCGAGGCGGACGGTGCTGGTTCTCCGGCGTTCACTGAGCAAGGCGTGATGCGTGTCAGGCCTCAGAGCGGGGATGCCGATTAGGACCCAGCAGCGTTGGCGGAGGCGGCTGGTATGCTTCGAGCGTACGTGCCGTACCTTTTAATGCGGGGCTGCAGGTTAAATCTCCGTAGCGCAGTGCAAGGGGCCCGGTACGCTTCAGACGTACGGGACGTATTTTCCTTGCGGTGCGCTCAGGTCTTAAATTCCAGTGGCAGGGAGGCAGCGAGTCAGTGCGGCTCGAAAGGTGTGAGGGTGAAGCAGGGTGCGGGCGGCCCTTCTGGGACAGTGCGAGCTACGGCTCGACTCTGGAGCGGAGTCACACGGTGTGGGGCGGCCGGGCACGGACTTCAAAGCGGACAGGGGGGTATGAGTCGCACTCGGATCGCGGCTCCAGCGGCAGGGCAAATCTTGGCAATGTCCAGCGGCTCTGTTTGAGGCAGTAGGAGTCCAATAGTCCTGGGACTCCGTTCAGGGGGCAAGCTCACCTACAAGCCCTTGGAGATTGTTGAAAGCACAAGTTGATAAAAAGTCTCTTTAGTCTTTTCCTCTCCTCTCGCAGCAGGGCAAGCACTGTAGGCCAATCCCCCAGGTCAGGGACAGTACTCCTCATTGCAGCTTTCCCAGTTCCTTCTCGTCGGGCAGAGGTTCTTCTTGGTTCAAGCAGGATCTAATTTCTTAGGAGCAGGGCTCCAATATTTATACCACATTTCTTTTGTTCTTTCAGGCCAGGGGGCCTTTGCCTAGTTCAGTTCAGTTTTTGAGCACTGTGTGTACAGGACTCTGGCTTGTCTTTTCAGTGTGCAGGGCATAGACATCAAACGCTCCACAGGAGGTGGATCCAGCATTGTGGTGGCAGAGCACAGCCCTATTCAGAGTCCAGGTGCACTCCTCCCACCCAACTGGCTGTAATCTTCCTATTCACCACCTGGCAGCCCCAGCCTGTCTCCTTGAATTCCCCAGCCCTGTCACTCACAGAAACCAGACAGCAGATACACATCCTAGCAGAGGGGGGCTGAAAAGGTTAGGAAAGCAAATATCAACTTTCTAAAAGTGGTATTTGCAAACACAGAATATTAAAACAACCTTTACTGAAAGATGTATTTTATTATCCTGAGCTCAGGCATATTAAACTTGAATTTCTAACATGTTCCCTGAGTCTGTTGGGATCATAAAATTTAACAATTCCAACAGCCCATTCTGGCCTATGAGAACAGGTAGCCTTACAGTAGTGAAAAACGAAAATGGCTGTAATTCACTATTAGGACATGCCACACACATCAGGGCTTGTCCTACCTTACACTTACAATGCACCCTACCCTTGGGCCTACCATAGGGGTGGCTAATATGAAGTTAAGAGAAGGTTTAGGGACTGGCAATGGGGTGCTCTTGCCCAGTCAGCATGACAGTACCAGACTGCACGCAGGTTCTGCAATGGCAGACCTTAGACATATTTTACAAGGCTGCTTCTGTGGGTGGCACAACCAGTGCTGCAGGCCCACTAGCAGCATTTGGATTTACAAGCCCTGGGCACTCCTGGTGCACTTTCCTGGGGTCTGACAGTAAACATAATAAGCCAATCATGGAATCCAATCAATATATACATTTTATACAGGGAGCACTTGCACTGTGGCACTGATTGGCAGTGGCACAGTACTTTGAGCAGCAAACACCAGAAAAATACATGAGGGACAGAAACAAAAATGGAAGGGAGACCCACGCCAATGGTGCCAGGTCTAACAGATACCATGGCCCAAATCGTGTCCCACACATTCTCGATGTCCATCATCCCATGGCGGAACCAAGGCCCCACACAGCTGATGTGAATGTAACGCAGGAAGTTTAAGTGGAAATGGTGTTGAATGCACAGGAGACCCGACAACCTTGCAAAACAGTGACATCCTGATAGGACTACGTTAGACACCATGAAGATCGTATTTAAGACCACCATTTCTTTTTTTTCTCAGTCATTGTTTTCTTTTTCTTTCATAACTAATGTTTGCTTTTCCATTTGTGCCCTGGTCATAACAGTGTCTACAATATGAGTTCCGTATTCCCCTGTCCTGATTTCCAGAGAAGCACTCTCAATTATACACCATGTGGCTTCTAAAGCACCCCACTCCCCTTGATTGATTGAATTGTTATATTCATCTTTCCTACAACCAATCCACATAATTCCATTTCTTTTATACATTTTTACGACCAATACTGTTTCGTACATGTCCATTCATCAAAACCGCATTGTCAATGCGAATGGCGAGTATGTGTTTGGGAATATCACATAAGGGCACAGTTATTTAACACATGGGATACATGTTTTCTGTGGGCATTACACACCTCACAAACCATCATGCTTTTGTCTATTGTTACATGACAAGAAGCCCAAAGTTGGAGAAGCAAACGTATGCAGTGAGTGGAAGGGATAGTTATGGCAAGTGGGACATGAGAACTGTTATGGAGGTGTTAAAGATGTTGTGGTCAGATCATGTTGTGAGTGGTAGGCAGATATTAGGGTGGCTGCCTGATGGAGAGTAAACAGGGGGATAGGAAATGGCTAGAGATATATCTGACACCAATAAGGGAGAGTAGGGTCATCTGGAGAAGTGGAAGTGGAGAAGTGTGGCTCACTGGTTAGAGGAGGCAGACCTGGAAGCAGAGGTCAGCCCGGGACCAGGGTTCAATTCCCAGCTCGGCGGGGTCTTGAGTCCTAAAATGTCCATGGACTCAACAATTCTCGCTCCGGTGCCTACTCAATTCACGGGTTCACACTCTGCGACTCTGGGCAATAGCTTGCTTAATCTCCACAACGGCCCCTCGCGGCGGGATGCCTGGCTTTCACCTTGCGGATACCCTGCCGGGGTTATCTCACAGGGGAATACCAGGACGGGTTCCCTAAGCAAGCGCTTAGAAACCGCTCGGTGATTTGCGCTATATAAATTCCTGTACATTTACATTTACATCTGGTGGATCCTGATTTGAGAGCACTAGAACCACAAGTGTAGAGTCCAAATCATATGAACTAAAGCCAAAGCAATTGCAAATATGAAGCACAGATAAGTGGTTGCCACCAACCCAGCCAGTGGCTTTAATCTGCTCCTTCTCACTGTTTTCCTGTGCCTGATGCTGGTGACTGATGACTATCTTTGAGTGTCCTGCACTCTCTCTCTCAGAGCTGCTAAGCGACTTCCAATAGTAAGTAGGGTATTGAGCCATAGGATAACACAAAACGCAAAAATGTGTTAATGAGATTCCACGTTGAGAAACAAAGGCAATTCATGTGTCGCATACAGGGTAGACATGGTATCAAGGGACACATGACAACAAAGGGCGATGATGATGGGGGACAGGGGAAACATAGTACACACATGAGACTGTGGAAATTAACTGACAAATGGAAAGCAGAGAGGAGAAATGATGAAAGGAGTGATAGAGCAACAGAGGTGATAGTGCAACAACAGACGAAGGGAGACTGATATACAGTGTTACACTGGAGCTCTTGTGGTAGGTGAACAGGGAGGCAGGGGTCACCCAGAAGACAGGAGTAGCAAGCAGCAAGAAAGAAAGTGAAATAAGAGAAAATCAAAAATATGGGAATAAATGCAACAGAGTTTGAATTATTTTGTATCTACATGGCCATGCCACACATGCAGCTTTTGGATTGAATGTTCCACGTTTCCACTCGTACCATGTGGGTCAACTGAAGACATGATCAATGTCTGCCTCCCAACAGAGCAGCTGCCACATGTATCTGGGCAATTTTACCTTTTATCAACTTTTTTGTCTTGCCACCATCATCATAGTGCACATCACTACTCTGAAGGGCACTCGCCATATCAGTGATATGCCGTTACATGACCTGCTTGGGAGGAGCAAATAGGCTGTGATGAGGCATTCGGAATAGCTCAGTGTCTCGGTTCCTAGGGTGGTGGGGATGTTGCTCAGCAAATTTTGGAGAAAGACGAAAAGGCCACGTGACTAAACTACAACTGCTCTGTATGGGTTTCATAATTACTGACAGATGAGAGAGAGTGTGTGTGTGTGTGTGTGTGTGTGTGTGTGTGTGTGTGTGTGTGTGCGTGTGTGTGTGTGTGTGCAATTGTTTACCCTGTCAGCATATTTTTATTTTATTTATAAATTCATTGTGGAAAGTCCTGCACCAACATGGAATTTGTACAGGGATATTAGTGCTCACACATGTAACTCCCTGAGTTTCTGATAGCGGAACTGTCTGCAGAGACTTAGGTGAGCAAATGGCCCAAAGAGTTTTTTGCATGTAAAAGCTTAACAGTTAATTAGGCCTAGGGATTTCTGTTACCGTGGTGTAAAACTTGCATAACCTTTTGAATTTCATGTTGCACTTGTTACGCATTTCATGAAATTTCACTTTTACACCACATGGTCTAATTATACCACTTTTGAGGCAATGTTTTAGCATAGGAGCATGCAAACCGAGCGAACGACTAGGACAAATGTTGGCTGTTGTATGCATTACTTGTGTTTTTGCACAATTCTTTATGTGAAATGTGTCCTTATTTTCAAAACGGCTGCAAGGATGTATTTTGCTCTAAAATGTAGTGCTAAAAATCGTTTTTGCTTTTCATATACTTTTGTAAAATTACACAAAAGCAAAGTGCATTAATTTTGCACACCCTGAAGATAATCACAGGTGTTCATCCACCTAAATATGTACAAAAATAAGGAGGCCCCCTATTTTGGTTTGTGGGACCAGGGGAGATAAGTAGAGAAACACAGGGAGTCCCAGTATAACACAAATGTAAAATCCTAACAGCTGTTGCAGAGCTTAATGCAAAGAAGTGCAACTTGATCACACAAGCATAAAATACTGATTATGAGAGAGGCAAGGTAGAACCAAAGGTATATTGTAACAGATTTAGTATAGTAATCATCTGCATGAGACCAACATATTGACTCCAGAATTAATAAACAGTCTATCGGCAATGTCATAAAAATATTATAAGTATTTATTCCATATGGCTGTCTGGAAACAGTTTGCAATTTATAATGTGTTTAAAAACATATGTTAATCAGCATACATATATATGAATCACAAAATTTACTAATCAATCACATGATACATCATTACATAGAGTACATAAACGGTATAAAAAAGATAAAAAAAGAGAATCAGGAACAAACAAGTGTCGACGCGGCGTTTCGGCTTTGTGTGAATAAAACGCCTTCTTCAGGACAGATTCTCAATGTTAAAAACAGGAGAAATGTATTGGACTCAGTCATATACTGGAGTTGTTGCGCTATTTTTTAGTTCTTTATTTGATAAGAGCGGTCTGCTGGCTTATCCCATCGATTTTGGGGACTTTGACAAGTTGGTGCCAGCTTTAAACAGTCCGGGGAAGCCCTTTGAAAACAGAAATATTCCAGTCCAGTCGAGGAGCAGCGAGGCCGAACCTTTGATACTAGATTTGGTTATGGGATGCAGGGAGGTCAACCCCCAAGCCCGTAGTGCCATAGTAAAAGAAGGCCTTCGGCTGCAGCGATTTCCATATAATGACAAAAGAATTTTAATTGAAAAAATCTTTCTACACACTATCGGTGGCTCCCCCGTACTGTTTAAAGCTGGCACCAACTTGTCAAAGTCCCCCTGTTACTAAGGTACAGCAAGTAATGTTAGACATGGCCCAGGGAGTGTGATTTATCTATCATTTATACCGCCAATTTGAAAGGATCGCCCGCGAGAGGAACTTACTTTACATGCAAGGTGGGAAGACATGATAGCAGGTCCCCTCACGGAGCGGGATTGTTTAAGAATACACAAAGGGGTTAAAACAGTAAGTTCCACTGAACTATTTAAACTGACAAAATATAGTTATGTACACCAGACTTACCTAACCCCCAAAAGTCTCAGCAATATATACACAGACCACTCCAGTGCATGCACCTGTTGCAAAGAACTGGAGGCAGACTTTATCCACATGGTGTGGACGTGCCAAGATATAACTACATATTGGGAAGCAGTGATAGTGAAAATACATGACACAACAGGATGGGAGGTCACCCGGAATGTCCGTATAGTATTACTAGGCTTATTGCCCACTTCCAAAGGCAAGAAATTAAGCAGAAAATTCATACATCTGGGACTAGTATTGGCAAAACATCGACTTGCTATTATATGGTTTAGCCCCATGCCCCTCAGGGTTGAGGTATGGACGAAAGAGGTGTGTGAATGGGCAACAGCGGAGCAGGTCCGCATGAAGCAGGTCCAGAGAGATGAGAAGCTTGATGACAATATCAGGGCATGAACAAATATGACCACAGACCTGAGGGCCCCCCCCCGATACATGAGATAATCGAAACAAGCCTGAGGGAGGAGTCGCGTGAAACTCCGGAGTATAGTTCAAGGTGATGATCCATCACATGACAAGATGAATACATGAAAAAGGGACACCCCCTAGAGGATATAGGATTGGAGGGACCTAGAAACCAGAAACGGAGGGGAGGTAGACCAGAAGGGAGGGGGTTAGTTTCTGAGAGTTAAAATGACATACAATGTTGAGAACAATTATTGATGAAACATTGCAGGCATACGGGTATGTAATAATAAAAGAGATGTTAGGAAAGGAGGGGATTAATTTCAATGACATTTATGCTCTGCGAAATAAATTGTGAGATGACCTACAAAAGGCAATAAAAAGGTTTTAAAAAAATCTTCTGAAATTCCCCCAAAACCCACTATTTAGTTGTAAATAGTCCCCATTTTCATACCATTCCTCTAAAAGCCTCCCACATTTGCCACGGATACATATATCTACATGTCCGGAAATCTCTGCCAGCTTGGCAGATATTTCCATACAGATAGGATTAAAGGGGTGGAGGCAGAGATCTCCAACTTTAGAATTGTGAATTTCATTTTCGGTATGTGAATAACGCTAATCTAATGCTACTTTATGTGTTACAAAATGCAATTTGTAAATTGGGCCCACTATGACGCTGGCAGAAGTTAAAAGAACATAACAGAAGGGAGAATGTAACCATATATGTATGCTATGTTACTCTTATCAGGCTTCATTACTTAATCACCACCTGTGCAAATATGTACTATTGAGCTAGATTTAAACACTATCATGATTGTAAATTAGATGCACTTGGTCTTGCATATTACAAAGATGATAAGAAATGTTTATTTTAACCTGTAATATTTGTGATACTACCGCATACATACCATTACATTTTGGCAGTCAATTGCCTTTCTGTAATGAGAGTAAAAAATCAGACTTAATCTCAAGTGTACAAGGCTATACTGGGATTAGCGTTTGAAGTTTTATATATATGGGATTAAAGTACCTCATGCTGTAAACTATAACATTATAGCACGCCACTGAGGAGTTCCATGACAATAAGGGGAACAAGGCCGAACTGATAGAACTCCGACGACGCAAATCTAAAACACATGAAACAACCTCTTTAGCAATCGGCTGTCAATCTTAATCCATAAAAGAAATCCATGAAAGAAAACCTTAAAAAACATTAATTTATACAATCATCATCGCTCATTTTGATCTCACTGGCTTTAATTTCACCTTAACATCAATGTTAAAAATGTAATGTGTGTTTTATGTAAGATTGAACTACAATGCTTACTATATTTGTATTTTTTTTCAGAACAACCTGACATTGCACAGCGGACATTCACTACGGGAATCACTTTAGCGATTGTATTGCCCATCCTATTCATTTTAATGTCTGTTGTGTGCTTGATATTCAGAATTGACTTAGTTCTGCAGTACAGAAGAATAACAAATAAAGATGAGACAAAATCAGGTATGTTTTTCATTTCTAATCACTATTCATCAAGGATGTTTCTTTCTAACTAAGTTTGTTGAATTGATAAATGTTTGCTTATACAAGAATCAGAAAAAGTCAAGACTAACTGTGGAATTAATGTCTTCTTTGTTCATCTGTATTAAACGTTTCGCTTCATTGCTACTTTAATTATCCACTTGCCATCCAGCCATCGTATTCCCCCCCCATACTTTGGCAAAGTTGTTAGGTCTGGCTCTACAGAGCAGCTTCAATCTCCTCCCTAAGTCCAACCCTATTCAACACCTACATGGCCCCTCTGGCCACCCTGGTCAGACTCTACTGCATCAACATATTCTCCTATGCGGACGATTTTCAGCTTCTCAACTCATCCTCTCATTCTCCTCAGATCTTACTAACATCAGGTCTAACTTCCACAGATGCATGACCAGTGTCACAAGCTGGATGCAAAACAGATGCTTCAAACTCAACACAGACAAAACAGAAATACTCATCTTTGGGAGAAACAGCTCCCTGTGGGTCGACTCTTGATGACCTAAGGACTCACAGAACACGCAAGAAAACTTGGATTCATTCTGGACAGCAAGCTCTCGACGAGGAAGCAAATAAATGGTGTCTCATCCTCCTACTTCCTCACCCTGTGCATGCTCAGGAAAATCTTCAACTGACTAGCCATCAGCGCCAGATGCACCGTCAACCAGGTGATCATCTCCAGCCACCTGACTACGGCAACTCCCTCTAAATGGGAATCACCTCACAACTACTAAACAGACTCCAGACCATCCAGAACAAGGCATCCAGGCTCATCCTTGACCTCGAGACATGGACCCACATCACCGTCCACCTCAAATCACTGCACTGGCTCCCCATCAGCAAACAATGCCAGTTCAAACAACATCACCGTCCACCTCAAATATCTGCACTGGATCCCCATCAGCAAACAATGCCAGTTCAAACCACATCACCGTCCACCTCAAATCTCTGCACTGGCTCCCCATCAGCAAACAATGATTGTTCAAACTTCTCACCCACACCTACAAAGCCCTACACAGCAAGGGAACTGCATATCTCAACCACAGGTAAACTTTCACCAATCTACCTGTATACTTCACTCCTCATCCCACTTCTGGGCCCACACACCCTGTTTTTGCAGGAGTGATGGCCGCAGCTTTTCACTCCTGGCAGACAAATCGTGGTTCGGCCTCCCCCTCCATCTTCACATAGCCCACACCCTGCAGGAGTTCAGGAAGGACCTGGCTCTTCGACTAATCCATCTCAGCAGCAACAACCCCCCAGCTCCTGGATACACTCACAGGTCATAAGCAGTGCTTTCCAAATTGCATTTGATTTGATTTGATTTTGTCCGTACTCTTAAATCATATACCTAGAGTTTCAGAGGAGTGAACATCTCTCACTGCAAGCTACTGACAGTTTAGCGTATCATTCTACCTGATAGGAAGTACTACCATTTCAGTGAGTGATTTGCATTGTATTCACTATGTAGCAGAGAACATTTTGTTAATGCAGAGAATGTCTTGGAAAGACTTCCCTCTAAAGAATAGCATCACACTTTTAAGCTGTTTACTCAAAAAATGATGTTGGTAAGAATGTAAAGGCAGTATTGGTACTTGTAAGGTCATGTATTTAGGAAAATATTTTAAGTGTGCAAAAATACACCACTCTATGGAAAATAAAAATAAGTTTTTAAAATTCGGACCCGAAAACGAATATACAGCATAGCCATAATTGACCTTGTCTTACTTAAAGAAAGCATCTGCTGGAAAGCTATGGTTCTCTTTTGTATGCCTATCCCCCAACTGTGGCATGCAGGTGAATAAATTAAAATGTCCCACTACCAGCTGAGGTCACCCAATTTCAAATATTTTCTTTTGTTCCCTTTACTTTTTTCACTCTATCTTAGTGATGAGGACTTCTGCTAATAAAGACATTTTAAAAATACAGCTTCACATCTCCACCAAAACATTTCACCCTATTATGCATGCATCCAGTGGACAACTCCCTTAAATGGGTCCATTTCCAGAAGAAAGTCCTTTCTCACATTCGGAGATAAAGGAAACTGGCCTTGAAAACAGAATTGTTTATGTAGTTTGCCAATCTAACTTAGCCTGGGCTGAACTCATGGAAGTTCACTACACGGAGTTCTGCAGAGTTACATTAAACTCTGTGAGATTCCATGGAGTTTTGCAAACAAGTAGAAAATGATGTGGTGCTACCATTTAGCACTGGTAGCGCATTCTGTGCTGAACAATCTGCACAAATGGCATCAGGCAGTGTGCAAGCACGCAGTCATTTTTTTTTTTGTTTAGTCTGCTCTTGTTATTTTCTCCTGACTCTGTCCTGCTCCATCCCATCCAATCCACCCATCTGATCACTATTCTTAATCATTCCCACCTTTTCTTTACTTTATTTATTACTTTATGATTTTCCCTGTGTGTATTAACATTTCTGTGTGTTTTTTTGTGACTTTCTTGTGCTTTGTTTTTCTGTTGCTTTCCTGTCCTGTCCTCTCTGTCCTCCTGTTTCCCTTCCCTTTCCATTCCAATTCCCTACCAGTTCCAGTCCCAAATGGCAAAAGCAGGCAGTGCCACCCACACCCCCTGTGGGCTACGCCGATGGGTGTGGTGCTGACCCACCCTATTTTTGGCAATACGGATGTAGGCACACTCATATTTTGGGCACAGTGCCCCCTCCCCTGCATGTTGGCAGCAGGTGGCAGGCTGAGGAAAGGTTACATCCTGCTGGAGCATCATGTGCTCTGGGGGTGAGTGTGGCACTGTGTGGCCAGGCAAGATGGCCAAACAGAGATGGCACTAAATAGCTTCTTTTAACCCTGATAACATTCTTAATAATTCTGAACTCAACAATACCACCCACACTCAATGACAGCAGGTTAAACTACCGGAGCATGCAGAGAGACACTGGATGTCATGGAAAAGAAAAAGAAACAAGTAGAGGCGTTCCCTCATGAATAGGCCTGCAGCAGATGCATGCAAGCTGAACCCAAGACTTAAATCAAAACAGAGTGTTGTACCTCGTAGGCTAGAAGATGAGGTACACAGCATGCATTGTGGGAAGTGAGAGGCTGGGGGACACCCAGAAGTGACTGTAGCAACAGTCCAACAAGCCAGGAGAATATGACCAGCAGCAGACGTCCAAAATGTCTGGTTTTTGGTGAACTCTGTGGAGCAGAGGAGAGGTGCTGCACCTGCAGAAGTTGAAAGATGGAGCCCATAGAATTAATTGATCTGACTGGGGCCTTTTGAAGTTAACCAAGTAGTTTCCTGTGTACAGCAGAGAAGTAGGCGCCAAGCGGAGTATGAACCTGAATGAGGAGAGGATCCTGTTGGGAGGAGAGAACTGGCCAGGGAGAGGAGCTGTCCTGTCGGCTGAAGTCAGAGCTGGAGTCAGAGCTGGAACAAAGCATATCCCATCAATAAAAAAGAGAAAAGGTTTTGACTCCCCAAAAAAGAGGGAGTCTGGGGCATGGAACAGTGCTGAAGTCCTAAAATGGATACATCATTAGAGAAAACTGTTGACAAGTGGCAATAAGTAAAGGAGCCACCATTAGGTTTAAGAGGCCGAAGTGGAGAATAAAAGGAATGAGTGAGCTCTTGAAGTGCACCCATTTTTCTCATTAGTTAGGGAGCATTCAGGAGTGACTCCCTCACATTCACTAGTGAGTCCTACAAAATTGACACTTCACCCTCAGCTCATAAGAACACTCTCTGGACTTGTGGATGAATGGAAGAAGACTAGATATGCTGTGTGGGACCTGTGTGTGGACCAAAATGGCTGGACTTGCTCCCACGTCTACCCAGAACTAAGAAGTGGCTTCCAATAATTAGATGACTGACCTTCAATGCGGCTACAGGGACACAAAAAGCTGCAAGAGGCCTTTATTCTAAAGTGACCATTTGCCCAGTAACAGGTTGGACTAGAGTGGACTTTGATGGTGGACTCTGCTGGAGTAAGACCTGTCCCTAAAATTCTGGGAGCCTTAGACGTGGCCAAGAGGATCTGCTCCAGAAAGTCTGAAAAATTTGACTTCCAAGACCTTCAGAGCTTCAGTGGGATCTTTCTGCTAATACATTGGTTCCCAAACTGTGTTCCGCGGACCCCAGGGGTCCGTGACACATTACCAGGGGGTTTGCAGGCAGCAGTTTTAAAAGCACTGCAAAGTTCCTTGTATAATCAGCAGTTTCCAGGCAACACTAAACGTATCAAGATAACTCCTGTGATTAATATACCTGCAGGGGAGAGATTGGAGTTTTGTCCAGTGGCAGCTTTGACCCATCTAAGGTAGCGCAGAGGTTTAATTTGCCTGCTGAAAAGAACTTGTACCTTACATTACAAAAAAATAGTATTTTATGTGTGTAGCTCAGTGGGTTACTGCATTTGTCACAGAGATTCTGTTGTTACTGTGTAATTCATAAGTTGCAATTGTAGTCTAGCACCGTGAGCTATGAACTGCCATCAAAGTGCTGAATGCAAACTTCATGGTACTAGTTAGTAAGTTATGTTTTCTTTTATTAAAGTCAACGCTGACCACTGTGTTATGTTCTGAATCTGAGTTTGTGCTTCTCTAGAGGAAGCACTCTTAAAAAATGCCTACCTGTATGAACGACATGTCAATTCTACACCTTTTAGTCCCCTTTGCCTTATGTAACATTTTCCTAACACTGATTTACACATGTAGTATTTATTGTCTCTGTATGTGTGTGATGAAAGGTGCTCTGACACCCTATACTGGTATGTGAGGTGCTATAAAACAAATGAAATACATGTGACAGAGGGGTTAAAGAGAGATAAGAGGCACTGTTGGAGGGTGATAGTGAGAGATTCATTGAAGAGCCCCAACAAAGATTGTTGTATCCTGGTGCACAGTAATGCCATAATTTACTATGCTTGAAAAGCTAATACAATTCAATATATAATGACAAATGTGTTGTAGAATGAACCACTTTTTCCCTAATTTTCTTGAAGGAGAGCACCCCCCAAAGACCCCTTTATAGTGGTCAGGCTAACTCGCTGCACTTAGTGTGCACCATACGAGGACTGGTCTGACAATATTTGCCAGGGCTGCTTTGGGTTCCAGTCCGGCCCTAGCAGGGGCAGTAGCCTCGTATCGTGAAATAAAGCCAAATATTGAAAAGTTAGCTGGAGAGATGCAGCCCGAATCTTCCAATTAAAGTTTTTCAATTTTTGCAAATTTTGTTCAATGCAAAATATTAAAATCTTTAGTAATTGGAGTATTTGTTTGGTGTCCACTTGTATGTGTATTTTTTGCAATTTACTGTTTTAATGTTTGAAATTAAATTGTACAAATTGTTTGGGGGTCCCCGACTTCCAGTAGTGACTCAATGGGGGTCCTGAGGAGTCAAAGGTTTGGGAACCACTGCGCTAGGATATCGCCATGCACTACTAATTACCTCACATATTATATCATTCATTACATGTTCTATGACATCATTACTAACATCACGGCAACAGCTGAAATGGCATCAATGATGACAAAACTGTGAATGGCGGCGGGCTAGTTATAGTTAATTTAGGGCATGAGTTATAGTTACTTGAAATAATGATAACTGGTGAATTTCAATGGTTTTGTTAATTTAAAATGGTGTGTTTTAACTACCATTTTCACCTAGCTATAGCGTCCCTTTAATCTTTGTTTTTTTCAGTGAATTTCTTACTTTTTTTATAATGCAAAGTTAGATATTATTACTAAACCTAATTATAAAGTCACTTTAAACATTGGTTTTTTCAATGAATTTCTAGTGTTTATTTTATCGTAAAGTAATATTTTATTGCCATACTTCCCACCAATCCCACTCCTTGCACAGCCGTTGGCGCCCAACCCCCCCAAAGGCGGACATGACTGACAATGTAATGTTAAAACATAAATGGTGTCATTTTAAGTAAGGCAGATATACTGACTTTCTCGAGGGGTCGAACAGGTCAGAACGCCAAAATATAAACAGTGACCCTATTGGCTTTATGACGGGGTCAGCATATCAACATATATAAGCACACTTATCAAAATATCACACATAAAAAACAATCAAAAGTATATTTAATAAATTCATACAGCATATACATCTTTGAGTCTTTAAAAAAAGTCAAGCTACAAAGTGCAGCCATAAAACCAACCAAAAGGTGGCTCTGCACTCCACCTGAAGAGTATAGAGCTCCTGCTAGGAGTGCTTTAAATAAATATGCTAAGCTTCGGGGGTCATAGGTTTATTGACCCAGGAGACTTTTTTTTTTTTTTTTTTAAATATTGCTTGGGAGCTGCGGCACTCTCTACAACCCACCACAACATTAGAAATACATGTTTGATGGTGCCCCTGACCCTTCTAGGGGCAACACCATGTTCCATAAAATGTGTAAAAAGCCTTTGCACTGCAACATGGGGAGAGCCATGCTTGGAGCTGTACATAATAAATGAGCAGCATCTGCCTCTCTTTCATTATTCCTTTTTTGTTGTTTGTTATTTCCACATGTCCCTGTGCACACCTGGGACACCCACCTCTTAATTTTTGTTAGGGGCTGCTGGAGGAACGCCAGTGCCAGCAGCCCCGCAGGCTCTCTGCAAGCAGTCCCATGAGCTGTGCAGGAGCCAGCAACACATGTTTTTAAATATTTTTTTTAAATAACCAGGGTGCGATGGTGTGCACATGGGTTACCCCACAGCATGTTTTATGTTGGTGGTAGGAGGGCAAACCCCACAGCCCCCATGGCCCCTCATGGGGGCACCCATACCTACAGATCACGCACGTAACCTGGGCTTCATCCTAGACTCCTTCCTCTCGATGACCAGACAAGTCAACGCCGTCTCATCTTCATGCTTCAACATACTACGCATGCTCAAAAAAATCTTCCGCTGGATCCCCACCGAAACAAGAAAGTCACCCACGCACTGGTCACCAGCCGACTGGATTATGGAAATACCCTTTACGCCGGGACCACAGCCAAACTACAGAAAAAACTCCAACGCATCCAAAACGCCTCAGCCAGACTCATACTGGACATTCCCCGTCAGGCTCACATTTCCGGTCACCTGAAGGATCTCCACTGGCTCCCCGTCAATAAGAGAATAACGTTCCGTCTCCTCACCCACGCACACAAGGCCCTCTACGACCTAGGACCCGAATGCCTCAACACACGACTGTCCTTCTACACACCCACCCGCCAACTACGATCATCCAATCAAGCCCTCGCCGCAATTCCGCGCATTCACAAATCCACCATGGGAGGAAGATCCTTCTCCTACTTAGCAGCCAAGACCTGGAATTCTCTCCCCACTCACATCCGACTTACACAGAACCACCTCTCCTTCAGAAAGCAACTAAAGCCTTGGCTATTCGATATGTAATGCACCCACCCTCCCTCAAGCGCCTTGAGACCCTCTGGGTGAGTAGTGCGCTATACAAATTCTTGAACTTGAACTCATGCTCCCTGCAAGACAAGAGTCAACAAGACTTTCTTATTTCTTTTTAATACTGAAGGCCAGGTTCCAATCTGGGGTACCCCGTAGTATTTTCAATATTGGGTGCTTAAGAGGGAGCCCCTAGGACTCCACAGTCCTGCCAGCTCCCCTGTCAACACCCATCTCAGGTGCGGTGGCAGCTGGCATTGCTACCAATCAGTCAGAGCAGCTTTTCTTTTACTCCTGCTGGGTAGGAGCTATTCTGTCTTTTCCTCTCTGCAAGAACGTGGGCAGGGAGAAACCTTCTGCTCCCACTGGGAGGGAGCACAGAAGACCTCCCTGCCACTATCTCACTGGTAGGGAAACGACATCGTCCCATGGAATGGGACCCCAGGGACATTCTGATAAAGCTGACCATTGGGGCATGGGGTCCCTGGGGTCATAGCATGGCTTGGAGAAGGGGCCGCCTGTACCTGTCTCCATTATTAAAATGCTGGCTCTGGAGAATCAGGTCCCTGAGCCTCAAGGAGGCTCTGGGAGGGGGGTCACATGCTCCACACTCCTATTAAATGAATAGGCCCCAGAAAATGGTGTCCCTGGGGCCTTAGGAAAGTTCAGAAGGGTGATGAATGCATCCCCCATTAAATATATTTTGATGCAACCCCTTGGGCCCTGGCACTGCCAGTTTTTTTTGCAAATGACGCGGATCAGAGAATCTTCTGAAAATTCAGAGCAAAATGTATGTTTTTGGCCCCTGGGATATCCCTCTAGAACTCCCCCCTCCTGGCCTAGGGTGTCAGCATATCCCTATCCTGCTGCCCTATTTGTTTTTTTCTTTTTCTCTGAGTCCTCAAGTCATAAAATGGTTGCTGCCACATCTTTGTTAATGTGGTGCCAGTCAATCAGATCTTATGTTAAGGTCTGCCGACTCCACAGATTCTCCATGATGTAAAATATGCACAGTTTTTGAGCCTTCATTTCTCAAAGACTACGGAATGGATTTACACCAAACACAAACATCACACTTTCTGGATGAAGATGTGGCTTTCTGCCAAATTTTGTGAAATTCCATTCCGCCATTTTGGCTGTAGCTGTGTCTAATTTTCCTATTGGAAAAAGTATGGTGAATGGGGAAAACGCTTTTTCTCAGCCCCGCTTGAGGATCACCCCAAAGCTTTCCAGTAAGCAGCTGAGGTGGAAGAACTTTTTTGGGGGGTAAATTGTGTGGTGCCAAAGGCTTTTTTATGCCCCTCTGTTGCTTCTTTCAGCACCTCTCTTTCCTCTTTCTGTACCTCTCTTGCCTCATTCTGCACCCCTGTTACCTCTTTCTGCACCCCTGTTGCCTCTTCTCGCACCTTTGTTGCTTCTTTCTGTACTTCTCGTGTTTCTTTTTGCACATTGCTTGTTCTTTCTGCATCCTTCTTCCCTCTATCTGCACCTCTCTTGCCTCTTTCTGTACCTCTCGTGCCTATTTCTGCCGTTCGCTTGGCTCTTTCTGTACCTCTGTTGCTTCTTTCAGCACTTCCCGCACCTCTTTCTGCACCCCTCTCTTGCCTCTTTCTGCACTTATGTTGCTTCTTTCCCTGCTTGCCACTCTCTACAGTTCTGTTCCTTCTTTCTGCACATCTATTCCCTCTTTCTGCACCTCTGTTGCTTCTTT
Source organism: Lissotriton helveticus (assembly GCF_964261635.1). NCBI lineage: Eukaryota > Metazoa > Chordata > Amphibia > Caudata > Salamandridae > Lissotriton > Lissotriton helveticus. The sequence continues at coordinate 1,139,160,953 of NC_136069.1, forward strand.
GAGTACTCCTCTTACCTATTTCAACACCGCTCTTTCCTCTTTCTGCATCTCTGTTGCTTCTTTTTGCACCTCACTGGCCTCTTTCGGCACCACTCTTGCTGATTTCCTGACCCCTCTCTTGCCTCTTTATGCACCTCTTTTGTGTCTTTCTCCACTTCTCTTGCCTCTTTCTGCAGTTCTGTTGCTTCTTTCTGTGCCTCTCCTGCCTCGTTCTGTACTTCTCTTCCCTCTTTCTGTACCTTGGTCGCTTCTTTCAGCACGTCTCTTGCCTCTTTCCTCTTTCTGCCCCCCTCTCTTGCCTCTTTCTGCAGCTGGTGCTTCTTCCCTCACTTTTCTCACCTCTTTCTGCAGTTCTGTCCCTTCTTTCTGTACTTCTCTTCCCTCTGTTTCTTCAATCTGCACCCGTTTTGCCTGTTTATGCATCCCTCTTCACTCTTTCTGCTCCTCTCTTGCCTCTGTCTACATGCCTCTTCCATCTTTCTGTACCTCTTTTGCCTGTTTCTGCAGCACTCTTGCCTCTTTTTGCACCTCTGTTGCTTCTTTCCCCACTTCTCTTGCCTCTTTCCGCACCACTGTTGCTTCTTTTCTTACTTCTCTTGCTTCTTTTTGCAGTTCTGTTCCTTGTTTCTGCACTTCTCTACACCTCTGTTGCTTCTTTCTGCACCCCTGTTGCTTCTTTCTGCATCCCTCTTCCTGCTTTATTCACCTCTCTTGCTTCTTTCTGCACCTCTCTTGCTTCTTTCTGCAATTCTGTTCCTTCTTTCTGTACTTCTCTTCCTTCTTTCTGCACCTCTCTTGCTTCTTTCTGTACCTCAGTTGCTTCTTTCTGCACCCCTCTTGCCCGTTTCTGCACCCCTCTTCCCTCTTGCTGTACATCTCTTGTCTCTTTCTGTACCTCTCTTTCCTCTTTTTGCAGTTTGCTTGCCTCTTTCTTTACCTGCTTCTCCTTTCAGCACTTCTTTCCCACTTTTTGCACCCCTCTGTTGCTTCTTTTTCCACTTCTCTGGCCTCTTTCTGCAGTTCTGTTCCTTCTTTCTGCACTTCTCTTTCCTTTTTCTGCACCTCTGTTGCGTCTTTCAGCACTTATCTTGCCTCTTTATGCACCCCTCTTTCCTCTTTCTGCACCCTACTCCTACTTCTTTCCCCACTTGTCTTGCCTTTTTCTGCAGTTCTGTCCCTTCTTTCTGCACTTCTCTTCCCTCTTACTGCACCTCTGTTGCTACTTTCAGCACTTATTTTGCCTCTTTCAGCACCCCTCGTTACCCCTCGTTCCTCTTTTTGCACCTCTCTTGCCTCTGTCTGCATGCCTGTTCCCTCTTTCTTCACCGCTTTTGTCTGTTTATGCAGTTCTCAAGCCTCCTTCTGCATCTCTGTTGCTTCTTTCCATTCTTCTGTTGCTTCTTTCTGTACCCCCTTGCCTGTTTCTGCAACTCACTTGCCTCTTTCTGCACCTCTCTTGCCTCGTTTTGCTCCCTTCTTCCCTTTTCTACACCTCTCTTGCTTTCTGTACCTCTCTATCCTCTTTCTGCAATTCTCTTGCCTCTTTCTCCACCTCTCTTGCTTTTTTCTACACCCATGTTGCCTCTTTCTACACTCGCCTTCCATCTTTCTGAACCATTCTTGCCTCTTTCTGCAACCCTATTGCCTCTTTCTGCACATCTAGTGCTTCTTTCTATACTTCTCTTTCTTCTTCTGCACATCCCTTGCTTCTTTCTGTACACCTCTTGCCTCTTTCTATAAACTTCTTCCCGTTTCCTGAATCTCTCTTGCCTCTTTATGCACCTCTCTTCCTTCTTTCTGCATCCCTATTGCCTTTTTCTGTACCTCTGTTGCTTCTTTATGCACTTCTGTTGCTTCGTTTTGCAACTCTTTTGCTTTATTCTGTACCCCTATTGACTCTTTCTGCACCCTTCTTACCTTTTTCTGCACTTCTCCTGCTTTTTTCTGCACCTCTCTTGTTTCTTCCTGCAACTCTCTTGTGTCTTTCATCACTTCTCTTGCTTCTTTCTGCACCTCTGTTGTTTCTTTCAGCACCTCTCTTCCCTCTTTCGGCACCTCTCTTGCTTTATTCTGTACCTTTATTCGTTCTTTCTGTACTTCTCCTGCTTCTTTTTGCACCTCTCTTGCTTCTTTCTGTACCCTTCTTCCCTTTTTCTGCACCTCTCTTGTCTCGTTATGCAGTTCTCTTGCATCTTTCTGTACCTCTGTTGCTTCTTTTTGCACTTCTCTTGCCTCTTTCTGCATTTCTGTTCCTTCTTTGTGCAATTCTCTTCCCTCGTTCTCCATCTCTGTTGCTTCTTTCAGCATTACTCTTGCCTATTTCAGCATCCCTCTTACATCTTTCTGCATGTTTGTTGCTTCTTTCTGTACTTCTCTTGCCTCTTTCTGCATGTTTGTTGCTTCTTTCTGTACTTCTCTTGCCTCTTTCTGCATCCCTCTTCCATTTTCTGCAGCTCTGTTGCTTCTCTCTGCATTTCTGTTGCTTTTACCTTTTTGTATAACAATATACATTGTATGCTGTTTGAAACACAGGTATTCAAGTATTTGTATGTTTATTTTTATGTAACATGTCACTAGGTAAAATCAGAGACAAATGCATGCATACCTTCACAAAGTTTGTCAGACTTTCAACAATGATATGGTTAGGATTGCTGTTTTACAGGAACTCAGAGAACCAATTATTAACCGATATAGATACTCATGTAGCTACTCACCAACCTATGCAGCCGCTTACATGCCAACTGACAGACTGATAGACATTCACACAGATTAGTCATTCTCCCATGCATTCACTAAGACACGTTTAATCACACATGTATACAGTCACGTACATACTAAATCATCCTTTCGGACACTCATACACCCACTCATTCTTCAATACACCTTGGTATATATATATATATATATCTATATATCTATATATCTATATATATATATTACCTACTGGCGGTCGCCAGTAGGTATATATAGTTAGGATTTTTTCCCTATGGGATTTTTGAAAATTCTATGTCTAATAACTTTGGCGTTTGTGGACGGAAATGGCTGAAATTTTCTGGAAAATGGAACATTTTGTTTCTGAGCAGCCCTTGAAAATTTGGGGGGGGGTTCGTCAAGGGGGGGCCGAGAAAAAAGGGGGGTCCCAAAACGTGTTTTTAACATTGAGTTTTCCATAGGGCGGTTGGCCTCACTTTTAGCCCGAACGGCTGAATGGATTTGCACGAAACTTGGCAAAATTGTAGGGACTGGTAGCCCGATGTGCCTTTTGTAGGTCTCAATATATGTGCTCCAGTGGATTTTGAGAAATTAACGTTTAAAAAAAGATATATATCTGTAAGCGCGCTCCGGGCAGCGCCCCGGTTCGCGGACCGGGGCGCGTACCGGAACTTTGCGTAGCGAAGCTGATTGGCTCTCCGGTGTCTGTCAACATTCTAAACAGTCCGTAGCGGCCGCCATCTTGTCTCTCGGTAGGATTGAGAGACAAGAGGAGGCCAAAACAAAGGGGGAAATGACCATAAGGGGGCATAGTAGATCCTCCCTGACCCCCTAGGTTTAATGTGGAGGCTTTAAAAGGGCCCCGCGGGGCAAAAAAAAAAAAATTTTTTTTTTTTTTTTGCGTGGGTAGCGCCCGGTACGCGAACCGGGAAGCGTTCTGGGCAGCGTACTACAATGAAAAAAGAATGAGAGACTTTTCAAATGCAGTATGTTAATTGATTGTTGGTTTTGTTGATTATTTTTTATTTTCTTTATTTTTTAAGCATTTTTTTTTATTGTGATTGTGTTTCATAATTTATTAAACTTTCTAACATTTCAATGTCAGAAATTTCATAATTATCATGGAATATACATTGTAGTCTCTGAGGGTGTAAAATGTCCTCATTTGCAAGGAGGTTATCTACTGCTTGTACACATTGCAGTAGTTCATTGTCCCAAGTTTCATCGAAAAATTCAATGTCAATTTGATCAATTGTATCAATCAATTCTTGGCTGCTCTCTTGCAGGTCCATTTCAAAAGAAACTTGGTTTTCGCCTTCCATTTTGCCTGAAATTTGGATTAAAAAAATATATATTAGTAGAGATAGGGCAATGTTGGGAATAATTTTAGATAGGCATTTTTTATCAGTGAATTTATCTTTGGGCAGTGTATAGTATCAGAGTGGAAGTAGGAATTTAAAAAAGTGTATGTGATTTAACGTAAGTAAATTCATAACTATACAAGAGAAGCCTAACTCCATCCATAACTATAACAGAGAAGTCTCTCTAAATCTATAACTACTACAGAGGGATAGTATATATCTATCAGAAAAAGTTTACCATATTAACTTATAGTGCACAATATACTTCCGTTTTAAAAATAAAAACTTACCTTTAGAAAGAAGTTGAAGGAATTAGTGAAAATACTATTGAAATGTACAGCAAGAAGTAGTAGTCAAAATGGCTGTGTTTTCTTCTCTTCCTTTATATATATTCAGGTATATAACCAATGAAATGTCAGGTAAAAAAGTAGAAAATGAAAGTAACATTTTCATTGGTTGTCAATTCCAACACTTCAGATGTGTTTTGTGAAGTAATTTACCTCAGGGTATTTAGAGAGGTCTACAGGCTAAATGACTAAATGGAATTCCAATCAAATTTGTGAAAATGGTAGGGATTGGTATGTAGTATGAGCTAATCTATATTTGGTGAAATTGTCTCCAGTGGCTTTTCTGTGAACTACTTTCCCACCTTTTTTGATGGTGCGCTTCCCAGGGAGCGACCCGGTACGCGAACCGGTGAGCGCCCCGGTACGCGAACCTTAAGCGTTACGGGAGTCCACCATTTTGTGTTTCGGTCGAATTAAGATACAAAATGGAGGGCAAATAATGTTCAGAATGGGTAGAAGGGGGCACGGTAGACTTATCTTGACACCCTAGGTTTTGTGAGGGTGGCTGAGGAGGCTTATATGTGCGGAAAAAAAACATTTTTTTAAAAAATTTCGCGAGGTTAGCTCCCGGTTCGCGTACCGGGTAGCGCCCCGGGGAGCGTACTTTGTTGAAAATTAGTGAAAAATGTTAGAGTAAAATAATAATTGTGAGTGATTAGATGTAGGGTAGCTCTGAGAAGAGCTTTTGGGTTTATGGTACATTTAGGTACTTATAAGTAGGTACCAATGCACATTCTTAAATTCAGAGTGAAAACTCTGTTGCCCTCATCTGAGAAGTGAACTCCATCTCCTCTGTAGATATCTTGCATGTAGTAACGCAAGTTATTGTTGTACAGGGAGCCCATTCCATGGTCTCTCATGTAAGCTGAAACAGATTTGTTTACATGCTTCCTCGACTTCTCAATTTGTGGACAAAATTGGTTTGACCACCTCCATTTCTGTCTTTGGCATATATTTGAATATACCAAGGCAGTCTGAGGAAAAAGTGCCATCAATTGCTCAAAGGTGTCCTTTAAAAGCATTTCCAGACCTACCCCAGTCAAAGTGCCCAAGTCATTACCTCCACAGTGCACAATTAACAGGTCAGGTTTGGGCAAATGCATAAAGGTTTTCACCAATGGTATCAATTGGTGACATTTTAATCCTCTGTGGCCAAACCACTTAATTTCCACATCTTGTAAATTGAGGTTAGGTAATTTCCTGTTTTCAACGTACCTTTGAGCCCAGTGAATATAACTATGTCCAACAATCCAGACAGAAAACATGGTGAGAGAAGGTTCTCCTGCAGTCAGATGAAGTGTGGCAATGAAATGGCAGTTGAAAAAATGAGAGTTTAAAATGAAAAAAAATGTGGAGTTTCTGTGTTCATGAAGCAGTAACAGTGATTGGTGGATTTTGATTGCTGAAAACAGAAAGTTAGGGTGCACGGATGAGTTATTTGAAAGATGTATTTTGAATGGTCAATAAAAAATCATTAAATGAAAGAATGCACTGGATATGCAGGTGCACTGAGAGTTCAGAGTTCAATTGCAACAAAGTTGTGTGAACTTGCAAACACCAGAAGTCTTCCAATGAGGTGGTTGCCATGCAGAAAAGGCATGAAATGGCAGAGGGGGGAAGGGTTTTCATTTGAAAAAAAGTGAGGGAAGAGTTTTGATTGGGTGACATGAGAGATATGTGTGAAGATTTACAGCATTTCTGTGCTTTTGATAGCTGCAGACTCTGGAGTGCATACCTTTTGCTCTGCTGAAGACAAATTGGTGTGTTTCTGAGACTGTTTTCAAACTCAAAGTATTTGCTAAGGTGAGAAAATATTTCTTTAATTTAGATAGAGAATAGTGTGCTTTAAGGAGAAAATTATGAATTATGTGGCGCAAATTGCTTGTAAATATGATCCCACATGTGCATGGAAAATTTAGATTTTGAATGTTTGTGTTACATAGCCATGTTAAAAGTGATACAAACATGCTGCAAAGGCAATCAAAAAACGCTTTTATGTGTCTTAAGGACATTTTAAGTAATTTTCCCATGTGCAGTGTTTTGAAATTATGATTTGAAAATCGTTTTTGGGGAAAAGGAATTGTTTTTAAATTTATGACAAGGACATAATGGTGTATGCTTCTTTATACGGCAATTGACTGTCCCTGATGTTATTTTTCCCATTTTAATGTAAGACCTTTCTCTGTGGCGCAAGTTGCTTGTAAATATGCTCCGACCTGTGCATGGGAAATTTAGATTTTAAATGTTTGTGTTACATAGCCATGTTAAAAGTGACCCAACCATGCTGGAAAGGCAATAAAAAAACACTTTCATGTGTCTTAAGGACATTTTAAGTAATTTCCCTGTGGGCAGTGTTTTCAAATTATGAATTGAAAATCGTTTTTGAGGTAAAGGAATGTTGTTAAAATTTATGTGCGCCATATGCCCACAAATTTCGTTTTCAGGGGTGCAGCAGGGTGTTCTTGAGACACCCCTGCACCTTTGGAAAAATTCCTAATTTGCGATGAGCTAATTGCTAATCGCAAATTGCACCTTCATTCCTATGGGCCTCCTGCTCCATGGAAATGAATGGGTAATTTGCAATTAGCAATTTGCTCATCGCAAATTAGGAATGGTAAAGAATCGCTATTTATTCCTTAAAATTCGCTATTTTGGAAATGCAAAATAGTTATATGATACATATGGCGGTTAATGTCTAACAAGATAAGAAGCTTAGGGATACATTTATGATGACTGGCGCAATGAAGTGGACATCACTTACTTCATTGGTAGAGCTTTACATGTATTATGTCCTCTGTATTCTTCATCAAGCGTAACTTTAATCTGCAATCCTGAGTAGGCCTCACCTTAAACAAACCTCTGGATAGGCCACACCTTATCGTCATCCTGAATTAATCATTTAAAATGCTAGGGACAGATTTATGATAGGTGTATGCCTCTTTTGTGCCACTTACAAAACACTGTCCACGGGGAAATGACTTAAAATGTCCTTAAGACACATGAATGTGTTTTTTTAAAGCGTTTGCAATTTTTTGGGGTGACTTTTAACATGGCTATGTGACTCAAACAGTCAAAATCTAAATTCACCATGCACAGGTGGGAGCATATTTACAAGGAATGTGCTCTATGGGGAAAGGTCTTATAATGTAATATGGGAAAAATGACATCAGAGACACTGAAATGCCTTATAGAGAAGCATACACCATTATGTCCTTGTCATAAATTTTTAACCATTACTTTTCCCCAAAAACGATTTTCAAATCATAATTTGAAAACACTGCACATGTGGAAATTACTTAAAATGTCCTTAATTCAAAATTTGCTATTCCTTATTTTGCGATTGCACTGAAGGATTTGCAAATTTTGCGATTCCTTAAATGCAATGTATCAAACAAAAAATATGTAAAAAATGATATTAAGGATTTGGAAACTACCACCAACTTCTAGTTTGTGGTAATTTGCGAATTCTTTTCAAAAAGCATTTTTTTCCAAAAAACAAAAGGTGCCATATGACGCCTATACATGTCCTTAGGGCATGTATGTGTGCCATATGCCCCCAAATTTCTTTTTCAGGGGTGTAGCAGGGTGTTCTTGAGATACCCCTGCACGCTTGAAAAATTTCCTATTTTGTGATGAGCTAATTGCTAATCGCAAATTGCAACCTTCATTCCTATGAGCCTCCTAGCCCATGGAAATGAATGGGTAACTTGCAATTAGCAATTTGCTCATTGCAAATTAGGAATGGTAAAGAATTGCTATTTATTCCTTAAAATTTGCTATTTAGGAAATGCAAAATAGTTTGATGGTACATATGGTGGTTCATCTGTAACAAGATAAGAAGCTTAGGGATACATTTATGATGACTGGCGCAATAAAGTGGACATTACTTACTTCATTGGTAGGCCTTTACATGTATTATCTCCTCTGTATTCTTCATCAAGCGTAACTTTAATCTGCAATCCTGAGTAGGCCTCATCTTAAACAAACCTCTGGATAGGCCACACCTTATCGTCATCCTGGATTAATCATTTAAAATGCTAGGGACAGATTTATGATAGGTGTATGCCTCTTTTGTGCCACTGTGCGTCACTTTTATGATGCAGCGGCGGTGCTAATTTGCAATTAGCAATTTGCTCATTGCAAATTAGGAATGGTAAAGAATTGCTATTTATTCCTTAAAATTTGCTATTTAGGAAATGCAAAATAGTTTGATGGTACATATGGTGGTTCATCTGTAACAAGATAAGAAGCTTAGGGATACATTTATGATGACTGGCGCAATGAAGTGGACATCACTTACTTCATTGGTAGAGCTTTACATGTATTATGTCCTCTGTATTCTTCATCAAGCGTAACTTTAATCTGCAATCCTGAGTAGGCCTCACCTTAAACAAACCTCTGGATAGGCCACACCTTATCGTCATCCTGAATTAATCATTTAAAATGGTAGAGACAGATTTATGATAGGTGTATGCCTCTTTTGCGCCACTGTGCGTCACTTTTATGATGCAGCGGCGGTGCAAAAGATTTGCTATGAGGCGACAACATTACAAATTGATGCATTTAGGCAGATATGTCATGGTGTAAAAAAAACGTACCACATGAAACCGATGCAGCAGTGATGCAAAAGATGCACCATGTCGCAAGACAGGCCTCACTTGGGGCCATATGTATCAAGCTAATTAGCATTCGCAAAGATCAAAATTCTACGAATTTCGGCCTTTGCGAATGTTAATTAGACAAATGGTATGTATCAAACAAGTTTGATGCAAAATAAGGAGTAGCAAAATTTGCTATTCCTTATTTTGCAATTGCACTGAAGGATTTGCAAATTTTGTGACTACTTAAATGCAATGTATCAAACAAAAAATATGTAAAAAATGACATTAAGGATTTGGAAACTATTGTGGTAAATTGGTGGTAATTTGTGAATTCTTTTCAAAAAGCTTTTTTTCAAAAAAACAAAAGGTGCCATATGACGCCAACACATGCCCTTAGGGCATGTATGTGTGCCATATGCCCCCAAATTTCTTTTTCAGGGGTGCAGCAGGGTGTTCTTGAGACACCCCTGCACCCTTGGAAAAATTCCTAATTTGTGATGAGCAAATTGCTAATCGCAAATTAAACCTTCATTCCTATGAGCCTACTAGCCCATGGAAATGAATGGGTAACTTGCAATTAGCAATTTGCTCATTGCAAATTAGGAATGGTAAAGAATTGCTATTTATTCCTTAAAATTCGCTATTTAGGAAAGATTTATGATGACTGGTGCATCACCAGGGATGTGTCAGTCATCCTGCGCCGCTGTTCCGCCACCCATGGTGTGCTGCATTTAGAATGCGGGGCATCATGGGGCAAAAATGGCACAGATGCGTGACGTATCTGTGCTGTAAAGGTAGTGATTGCTGGAGTTGTATCGCAAGTGCGATGCAGCTCAAGCAAGGCTCAGGGGTGCCCCATCTCCACAATTTTGCGTCAAGACCTATGCCTGCTTAAAGCAGGCGCAGGGTTTTGACGAAGCTTTCTCCTATCTGATTGTAAATACGGCACACCATGGGTGGCAGAGTAGTGGTGCACGTTAACTGGTGCATGCCTGGGGATGTGCCATTTAACATAAATCTGCCCCTTTACATTTAAGTATGTGCAGGACACACAGAGTCGGTGAGGCTTATCCAAGGTTAAGAAGAGATGAGTCCTGTTCACTGAAAATGTAGACATAGTCTTCACCTGCTCAGCATTGATGGACATGGCTAAATAATAGCTGCAAAATATTACTCTTGTTAAACAATTTTACTATTATAATCTCTGAGATTTGTCTCTTACTCTGCAACATCTCATTGTTGTTATCTTTCTTTAAAGATAACGACAACATCAACCATGAGCGACAATCAGCAATCAGTTGATTATGACATTATCATTGAACTCGTAATTGAAACATCAGTGGATGTTGATCCCTTGGATGATTTAAATCCTGAGGATGAAGAAGAACGTGATGAGGATGCAGATTTGTCCGAATTATATGACATAGGGTGGGAAGCTGACCTGCTTGAGCCTATGGAACTATAAACATTTATTTTTAAAATTTATAATTAATAAAAAGTAAAAAGGTAAACCGTTTAATTTAAAAATAAAGACACCTTCAAAAGCAGGTTATGTGTAGTGTCTTCAATAAAATATTAAAATATGCTCATAAAATTAGATCAGATTCACATATAAAATAGCACAGGTAACATAAATATAAATGTCATTTCTTTTCTGCTATTTCTGTATTGTAAATTTGCAAGGACTAAAAAATCTTCTATTTAAAATGTCAAGTAGTGTGTTAAGTTTTTGATCACTGTTATTGGTTTACTGTTTGGTAATAATGGTTAATAACATTTTTTATTATATTTTACCACAGATTCAACTGCAGATCATTTCAAGATTTCACCATGCCAACAATAGAAAGACAGAGAAAGGCTGCAAAACGTCAAAGACAGCAGGTGAAACAAAATAAGCAGCAGTCCTCTAACAAAAAGATTTGTCAAGTCACGAAGAAAGCACCGGGTAAGAGCACAAAATATTTCATAAGAAATATGTGTAGTAAAAAAAATATTACTACAGAAAATGTTTCAGTCCATAAAACGAGAAGGAATTCAAATGGAAAGGAAAGGCCAATCAAAAATGTTACTGCTAGAGCAAGAGATAACTCTGTGCATGATAGTAGAAGGAAACAACAGTTTAGGGAGATTCGTAAACGAATGTTCCGCAACAGGATAATTGGCAATTTGTTAAAAAATATTAAGAAAGGTCAACAGAAACTGGTTTTTTATAAGAGAAAAAAAAAAGTTGAGAAAGTTATTGATCAGGCATTTGAAATTAAACGTAAGTTATTTATTTTGATAATCAATAGAATTAGGAAGCTAAACAAGGCAATTTATGATTTCAAAAGAAATAGTAGATGGAAGAGAATAGTTAATCGTAGTAATTTTTGTGAAGTTTTTTCTGGAGAATGGATGCATAGTTCAAGCTGTGAGGCATTTTTTAATGAGGAGAGTTATTTCCAGGATAATGATTTGGTGCATGCAGTTGACACCAGTGGTCGTGCTTATGAAGTGAAAGATGGTTGTCCAGTTGAAAAAGAAAAACTTGTGACAACAGAGGCAGAAGAGGTGTTAGGTAATGAGGTTTTAGGAAGACGTGCTAAGGGTCCTGTGTACACCTGGAAGTGTAGTAGTATTTGCAGTGTGCGACAGGATTCCATCAATTTGCTTTGTGATTTTGTACGGTCATTTAATAAGAAAAGTTTGAAGCAGAAAATAAGGTTGTTGCAAGAATTAGATCCTTGCAGAGTGAGAGAAGTGACAGGTTTGCATGGTCATTCACTGGCTTGTCTTTCCAGGAGAGTATGCCAGAGTGTTTTTCATCATTTCAGGATGCTAGCAGTGCATCATAATAAAGTGAGGAAATTAGTTAGAATGTTGTATTATGCTAAGAGTCCAGCAATTATGCTTAAACAATTATGCGCTGCTCTATTGCATGGTTCTGAAATAGATGTGAAGAATATATGTGAAGAAATTGAGTTTTGTTACTTTGGAAGTAAAGAGGAGAATGTTGAAATTGAGCAAGAAGAAGAGGGTCATGTGGAAGATAGTGTACAGGTTTCCAGTACAGATAATTTCCAGAGGGAAATTGCGACGTTTGAGGTGAAATCAAGTGAGAGGCCTAATTTCACTTGTGTGTGTTGTCGACGCACTTATTATAAGAATCAGACTAAGTTAGTGGATTTATATGCAAAAAGTGAAAGGGAAAATAATAGTGAATGGAAGGATTTCGCAACATACTTGATGGTAGAAAATTGTTTTGATTTGGGATTGGATCAACGTGTGTGTACTTATTGTTGTTGCAAATTAAATCAAAACCAGATGCCTGCTAGAGCAGTTCATAATAATCTGGAATTGGTTGAGATTCCTTCTGAATTGAAGGATTTAAATACTTATGAATCTATTTTGATTCAAAGTATCCATCCCTTTCAGGCTATTGTAAGAATGGAGCCAAAGACAGGGAAATTGCCTCCATCAGATTTACAGAGAGGATTAAAGGGAAGAGTTGTTTATTTGCCTCTAGATTTGAAGAAAAACATTAACACAATTGGAGTAGAAAAAGTGGAAGAGGAACCTCTGGTTATCTTAGTTAATGGGGTTCCGACAAAGAATAAGAAAATATGGCAAGATTTAGTAGATGTTAGGAAAGTTAAAAAGGCAACATTGTATTTGAAAAAAAATAATAAATACTATAAGAATGTATATGTTGCAGAAGAGGAAGTAAGTGAGGAAGAGGATAGCGATTTGTGTGCTGGTCAAATTGAGAAAGTAGAACCCTCTACTAGTGAAGAAATATATGAACATTATAGTGTTCATCCTTTGCATTCCAAGGAAGTCATGGGGAATGCTATTGAGTTGTTTCAAATGAAACAAGCCAAAGGGAGTCCCATTAGTGTTTGGGAGGAAAGTTGGGAAGCTCGGTGTTTCCCACAGCTTTTTCCAACAGGTCAGGGAGGAAGATATGATGAGCGACCTCATCAAATTCCTGCTTCTGAATACCGGACTTTGCGATTGTATGCAGGAGATGCTAGGTTTCGACAATGCATTCCTTATTTGTTTCATCTCCTGTTTGAAAGCGATCTGTCTGGACTGTCATATGCAGTGAACCACATCTTGAAAAGTGGTATACACATGCAAAACATCTCGGCAAGTGACTTTATGGATAAAGTCAATGTCCAAGACAGTATTTTGGATTCTCACCTGATTAATCTCATGGCGTGTCAGCGTGGTACTAATGAGTACTGGTACCGTCGTCATGGTGATTTAAAATGTATGCTGAGGAACTTAGGTACTCCCACATGGTTCCTCACTCTGAGCTGTGCCGAGTATGGCTGGGAAGACTTACTTGAATTTCTACGAGAGGCAAATGCTAACGTAGATAACATCGAATTCAAGACACCCGGAGAACTGTGCTCTTTGGATCCAGTCAATGTATGTAGGTACTTCAATCATAGATTTGAAGCTATGATGTCTTTCATCATGAATAAGAAGAATCCACCTCTTGGAGAGGTGTTTGATTTCTTCTGGAGAAAGGAGTACCAAGCAAGAGGTGCTCCTCATATACATATGTTTCTGTGGATCAAGGATGCACCTAAATTTGGAACGGATCCAGAAGACTCAGTGATGAGTTTCATCCAACAGTATTCTACGTGTGCTGTTCCAAACGCAAAGGAGAAGAAAAGCCTAAGAGAAAAAGTTCTGCGTTTCCAAAGCCATCGATGTGGAAAGTACTGCCGTCGTAAATTCCGAAACAAGGACAAGTTCTACACTAAATGTCGTTTCGGCTTTCCACGACCGGTGATTTCTAAAGGAAGAGTAAACAGTTTGATGTCTTCGCTGCGACACAATGTCATGAAGAAATCACCTAAAAACACTTACAATTTGAAGAGGAACGAAGAGTCCAAGTACATCAACGACTACAACCCGGTGATTTTGTCCATGTGGAATGCTAACATGGATATACAGTTTGTGGCTGATAACTGTATGGCTGTGGCTCGGTATGTGACGTCTTACATCACCAAAAAAGAGAAGACAGAATTGAAGGATATGTGGGAGGACATTTCCCATGAAAAGAGCCTCAGCAAGAAGTTGTACAGTTTCAGTCTGAAGATGTTGTCGCATCGAGAAATCGGAGCGTACGAATGTTCTGACCGGTTGTCTTCAGCAAGTCTCTATGCCAAGTCCAGGAGTATCGTTTGGGCGAGTCTTGGTCTTGCAGCAACGCGTAATCGAGTTCTCAAACCTGTGCGGGAAATTGAGTATTTGGCGGAAAAGGAGCCAAACAGTATCGACATTTTGAAGACCAACATGTTGGATACATATTATCCAAATCGAAGCAGTCACCTCGAGAATGTTTGTCTGTATGAGGTTCTTCAAAATTACATATTCAAGAGGAACATCAAAGAAGATACTGAGAAAGGAGTGTATGCTGTAATAGGAAGTGAGGGATGTCTGGTCAAGCAAAGAAAATGCCACTTGGTAAACCATCGAAAATTGAGTGGCGAATCTCCTGAAAAAAAGGAGTTTTTCTATTTAGCACTTTTGCAACTTTTCAAGCCTTGGCGTGCAGAAGAGGAACTGCTTGGAGATTTCCTCTGTTACGAAGACTCTTTCAATGCCGCCAAGGAGACCATAGAATGTCCTGCTTTTCCCAAATATGTAGAAATGTTAAATGCGGAAATTGAGCAGGAAGCAACGATTGCAGCCGAGATTGCCAGAGACAGTTCTCAGGACAGTCAGAGTTCTGCTTCATTGAGTCAGGATCCACTAGGAGGACCTGTTATTGAAAATGAAGCTGCCACTGCTATGAATGAAGTGGAAAGAGCCATGGCACATGCTCAAGAGGATGCGGTTAACTTAGAAGAGTTGGAAAGACAACTCAACGTTGAGCAGAGGAAAATATATGACGAAGTTACCATGCAAATTGATCATGGATTAAGTCATGATAAGAAAGAGTGCTCATGTACGTCGTTGAAGCCTGTCCGACTGTACGTGAGTGGAGAAGCGGGAACTGGAAAAAGTTTCCTCATTAAAGCAATTTCATGCTATTTGCAGGAAAGGACAGAGTCATCGCTGTCTTGTGTTGTCACCGCTCCAACTGGACTGGCAGCACATAATATTAAAGGGATTACTTTACATCGTTTACTGATGCTGCCAGTGGAGCATGACAACAAATTACAATATCACAAGCTATCTGGAGATGCTTGTTTTGAAGTTTCAAGAATCTTGAGGAAAATGAAACTTCTTATCATTGACGAAGTAAGCATGGTTTCCAATGTCATGCTTGCCTTTGTGCATTTGAGGATGCAAGAAGTTCTTAAAACAGAGTATGATGTGTTATTTGGTGGCAAACACATCATTGTTTTCGGAGATCTTCTGCAGCTGACACCAGTGAAAGGGCAACCTGTGTTCAAAATGCTCACGCATGAAGATACCAGGAAGTGCCTAGGCAGCATTGGCAACGTCAATATATGGTTAAAGTTCAATTATGCTGAACTGCATGAAAATATGCGTCAGGCGAAGGATGAAGTTTACAAGACTATTCTACAAGATGTTAGAATTGGAAAAGTGACCGAGCATGGGAAAGAAGCTTTACATGCACGATTACTGTCAAATTTATATCCAGAACAAGATGTTGTGCCTGAGAATATTTTTCAGAAAATTACTGAGAAGAAATCTGGAATATGTTTGATGCCAACTCTTGCAGAATGTGCCAAATTTAACAACAAAATGTTGCATTTAGAAAAGCAAGAGATTGTGAAACTGGAAGCTATTGATAGAGTAGAGCATATGGGATCAACAATTATTTTGTCTGAGAATCTGAAAACAAAATTGGATTCATTAGAGAAGAGTATATCTAAAACTGCAGGTTTTGAAAAGACTCTGAATGTGTGCTTGAACTGCCGTATAATTTTAAGAAGGAATTTACATGTTGAAAGAGGTCTGGTAAATGGATCAATGGGTAATGTTGTTGATTTTGTGAAATACAGAAATAGAGATGGAATTGAATTTTTAAAAATTAAATTTGATGGCATTGAGGAAGTACAGCTAATTGGTCGTTGTTCTGCTAGATTTTTGCTTGTAAAAGACTTATATGTTCGCCGTAAGCAGTTTCCTGTTTGCTTGGCATATGCGGTGACAATTCATAAATCGCAAGGTTTAAGTGTAGACAGTGCATTGGTGAATATTGGCAGTTCTGTGTTCAAGGAGGGTATGGCATATGTGGCATTGTCACGAGTTAGAACTTTATCGGGATTGTACTTGATTGAGTGTGATAACACAAACATTTGTGCGGATCTAGATTGTGTTAAGGAATACAATAGGTTAAGAAGAGAGTATGCGCCACATTTGCCTCAGTATCCTTTGTTTGAGAAACGTGTGGTAGGCCGGAAACGAAGAAATGAGAACAATACTGGGGAGGTTGTAGCAAAAAGACAAAAAGTCAATGAACCTAAAATTACAAGCAGAAACAAAAAGGATTCTGTTGAAGATGTTGTTGGTTTTCAGTTTGAAAACAGTTCTGGTGTCAACTGCTATGCTAATGTAGTGGTTAATGTTTTGTTTTCTCTAAAAAATGTAAAAGAAGAGATTGTGGTCAATTCTGATCAAAGATTTTGCAGTTTGTTAAATTCTGTGTTAGAGAAATGTAGCACTGATAGAAGAAACATAGAAAGTGTGTCTGAAATTCGAAATCTGTTAGACAGATGTTCAGGCCAAACACAATTCTCTCAAAATATTCAGCAAGATTGTCAGGAGTTTTTAATGTATATGCTTGATGTATTACATGCTGAAGGTGTAGATGTAGATCAGCTGTTTGGGCTTTCTTATCAATGGCAGCATGACTGCGAGAACTGTATGGTATCAAGTACTACTAGTGTAGACTCAGAAAGATTTATATATTTAACTTTGCCAGACAGTAAATCAGTCTCCTTTAATAAGCTAGTAAAAGCAGCTGATCACAACATGGAGTGTAGCCAATGTAAATCTGAAATGATGTCCACATTATTTATACGAACATATGGCCAGTATGTCATTTTAATGTTCCAACGATGTAGGCCTGATGGAACAAAATTGACAACTTTAATTAAAATTTTTGTAGCTTCGCAGTTGTCAATATCAGGAAGGACTTTTGTAACTGCAGCAATTATATATCATGATGGCCCTTCAATAACATCATGACATTACACAGCTTATTTAAAGTCTAGAAATGGCTGGTCATTCTGCAATGATTCTGTTTTAATTTTCAAAAAAAAATTGCCGTATGACCTTAAAAACTCTTACCTGGTGTTTTTAAAACCAAAATTTTAGGGAAATAATCTCGGGATGTGCTCTGTGGAATTTCAAGAAGTTCTAATGGCTCCTACACAATTTGGCCTTGAGGATAAGTGTAGTTCAGAGACATAACTTCTAACCATAGGACTGGACGTCATGGAGAAATACGTGCACTTTCAATGAGTTCAGAAAAACTGTTTCTTTTTATAAGCTAATTGAAGCAGCCAATCAAAACATGGAGTAGAGGGAATGTAAGTCTGCAATGCTGTCTACTGTTTTACATTGCTTTGTGATTAAAAGTGATGTAGAGAATTAAATAATTGTAGTAGTCATAGAGGTAGTGTAAGTCTGCTTCATAGTAAGCAGTATCAGTGTCATAGGAAATGTAGAACATGACTGAGCAAGAAGGGGAAGATATTACTATTCCAGGATTGTGAAAATGATCTTCAACATTTTAATTCTGAAAGTTGCGGAAATGCCAAATGACGGGATTGGCTTACAAGAAATCCAAGAGTTATAAATGGCTCTGACCAGATTTGGCCTTGTGGAAAATTGTGGTAGAGAGCAAGAAGTCATTTATTGCATGTAACGTGTTTTTAAAAACGATGGAGAATTTCTTTCAGAAAGTGGCGGGCTGAAAGTAATAACAGCACAAAAGAGTGTAAGCTGTTCATAGGACATCCTTGGACGTCATGGAAAGTAAGTTAACTTTAAGGAGTTCTGAATTTTGATTTCTGATGTTGTATGGGTTTTTTAAACACAATCATTTTGATTGTGGGTTTTTTTCCCCGCTGTTACATGATGAATACCTTCAAGTCACTGTTTTTAGTGAAATTTGATACATTCTGAGAACAGCAAAAATAAACCATTTAACATGTATAATTAATGTTCTACTTTTTGTACTTATGATATACATTTAGAAATGTGAGGTAGATATGGAGAAACTGAGGCTTCTGTAAGTGTCAAAGTTAATGCTTACAGTGCTGCACTTCTGGGTACTGTTTTTTTTTGAAAACTGAATAGGCCTCACCTTAAAGAAACCTCTTGAAAGGACACATCTTATTTGTATCCTGAAAGAATCATTTAAAATGTTAGACACAATTTTATGATGGCTTTACATCTTTTTTGCGCTGCTATTGCATCACTATTGTGAGACATCAGCAGTGCAAAAGATGCACCATGTTCCAAAATAGGCCTCACTTCATCAGCATCAAGATACTGTTTGTTTAAAATATATATCTTTAGGATTGTGTAGGGGACGTATAGCAGCAGAGGCTTCTGTAAATCTCAAAGTTTTTGAAAAACTGTTTCTTCTTGAACCTTTTCCCTTGTCTTTTCAAATTTTTAAATACATGTTTTAATATTTTTGAAATGTTTCTTCTCTCTTTTACAGATTGAAAGTATGAAAAAATATTTGAAAAAGTTAACAAGAATTATAAGGTAAATGTTTTCTACTCTTTTAACCCGCAATCCACTGCTGATGATGTCATTGACTATGTCATGAATGATGTAATAAGTGGACATGACTTACTTCATTGGTAGGCCTTCACATGTATTAATGCATACACTGCTGCACTTCTGCGTACTGTTTCATATGCTGAACTACATCTGCACTATGAGATACCTAAGCAAAGGCAACACAGGTGATGTGATTTTGAAATGAGCAAAAGAAACTCCACGTTTTTCAATTACATTACTTGTGTTTTCTAAGTTTACGGATGACATTGTGCAGATGAACTTTAGGTCTGTCTATGGACACAGAAGAGGTCTGGCCGTTGTTCAAGAGTGAAGTGGACATGTTTTACTTCAATGGTAGGCCTTCACATGTATTATCTCCTCTGTATTCTTCAACAAGCATAAATTTGATATGCAACCCTAAGTAGGCCTCATCTTAAACAAAATTTTGGAGAGGACACACCTTATCGTCATCCTGATTCAATCATTTAATCTATCACATTTAACATCTATTAGTTCTACTGCTTCATTTCTTTAATCCTTACTTTCCTGCGTTTGCTACTTCTCTCATTCCTTTCTCTATTACTTAATTATTGTACTCCTTCCAGTATTTTTCTCAGTCCCTCTCTTCTCATACTTCTTCATTATTATTCACTCATTCTGTCTCTATTAATGTTACTGTTTCTGAATGATCTCAAAAAAATTTTAAAACAAGAACAGTAAGTATAAGGATAGGAAACAGACATTTATGTTACAAGAAAGACAGCTATAGGAAGTAAACAAAAGATACTGTTACTCGCAATCCACTGCTGATGATGTCACTGACCATGTCAAGAATGATATAATATGTGACATGATCAGAAGTGGATTGCGGGTAACAGTATGTTTTCTTTACTCCCTGTAGCTGTCTTTCTTGTAACATAATTGTCTGTTTCCTTCCCTTATACTTACTGTTCTTTTTTTTTTAAATTTTTTTGGGTTCGCTCCTGGTTCGCGTACCGGAGAGGGAACTGGAAGCAAACTAAAAGAAATAGAGATTGGCAGAGTTTCAAAAATTCTACCAATTTTTTTTATAATGGGGAGGTAGTTCTGAAAAGAACTTTTTTTTTGGTTTTTGTTGTTTTAAATTTTTTTTATTATTTTTCTGAACATTTTTTATATTTTTTTTTGTTTTTTCTGAACATTTTGTAATTTTTTTGTTTTTTTGGGGGGGAGGGGGGGAAACAAAAATGATTCATTGAGAAGGGCTCAACAGGAGCAACGAAAAAAAGAAGAATTTATTTTTTGGGGCGTTTCGGGCAAACATGATTTTTGATAGCTCTCATTATAAGAGTAATGCTACTTTCTCGGTAGCAAAGTGTTTGGCTGCACCACACGCACACTTGCTTTACTTCCCCCATGTCCATTTGAATGTTCGGGATCACCTCCCTCGCCTCTGGTCCCGATACTTCTTTGACAGCAGATGTTCTCACCATTGCCAGGGGATTTTGCTGTTCATCACGAAGCTGGGCAGCACTATAATTATTTGGGTGCCACCTACTCATATGCCTGTGCATCGTATAATTGCCGAAGCTGTATTTCTTGTCAGTGCCCCTTGACAGTCGATCGTTGCAAATACGGCAAAACACATATCTGGCATTGACTTTTTTTTGCCCTGCTGGAAATTTAAAAAATTGCCAGATGTAGTTTTCTTTTCTATTGTACCTCCTGGGCTCCTCTGGCAAAAACTCAGGCTCTTCCTCCTCTTCCTCCTCTTCTTGATCTTCCTCTTCTTCAAACATTGGTTGAGCAGGTGGTCCTTTCTTCCCTTGAGGAGGTGGGGGTGGTGGTGGGGGAACACTAGCTGAAGCAACAATGGAAGCCATTTCTCTATAAAGTAAAAGGGTCTTTCTCTCACCAAGATGAAAGTCAGAGTGAGGAAAGAAGGAGGGGTTTTCATCATTTGGGAAAAACAATAGTTCTCAACCAATGAAAAGTGTTCATTTTAGATTATATGACCTAGCCTTACATCATTATGAAACCAAAAGTGAAATGAACCAATGAAAAGTTTTATTACCAAGTCACATGACCTCTCACGCTCATGTTACGCGCTGCGGAACGCTCCCCGGTTAGCTTCCGGTTCGCTGCGCTTCGCGCCTCGGTCCGCGCCCCGGGACACTTCCGGGTGCGCTAACGCGATACGTCACAAGACGCATTACGTGGCAACGCGATACGTCGCGCTTTCGCGCCGCGGATCGCTTCCGGGGAGCTGCGTTTCGCGCCTCGGTCCGCGCCCCGGGGCACTTCCGGGTGCGCTAACGCGATACGTCACAAGACGCATTTCGCGGCAACGCGATACCGTCACTATGTTGATTTCTTACCGGTTCGCGGACCGGGTCGCGGCATCTATTTGAGCTAACGGAAAGCTTCCCGGTTCGCGGACCGGGAGCGAAACAAAAAAAATATTTAAAAAAAATTATTAATAAACATATAAAATATATTTTTGTATTTAAAGAAGAATACATTTTACAGCTATAGATATTAGCTTTTAAAAAACCAATGAAATTCATTGAAAAAACCATAGGTTATAGACCATATATAGTTAGGAATTTGCATTTACAAAACCTTGAAAATTCACTGAAAAAACCATAGGTTATACACCATATATAGTTAGGAATTAGCATTTAAAAAACCTTATTTTACTCACACAAAACCAATGAAATTCCATATATAGTTAGTGGTACTAACTATATATCACGCACCCGCAATCCACTGCTGATCATGTCACATATGACATCATTCATGACATGGTCAGTGACATCACTGATGACATCACTGATGACATCTCAAATGACATCACTGATGACATCACTGATGACAACATCCAGTGACTGTATTTTTCTGTAAAGTTAAAATATGTCTTACATATTTAAGAATGGAGTGGATGTATAAGTGTCTGGATGAAGGATTTAGTAGGTGCATGACTGACTGTATGAGTGAGTGGTTAAATGTGTCTCACTGAGTGCATGGGTTAGTGACTAAACTGTCTTAATTTGTGCATCATTATGTCTGTTGTTCTGTAAACTGCTGCATGTGTTGATCATTAGCTATATGAGTAACTATATGGGTTATTGATTGGTTGCCCAAGCATTTGTATGGGAGACTGAGAGTGTGTGTGGGTGGCTGGGAGGTGTATGACTCTGTGCATAGATGTATGGGTTCAAAAGTGCATGTGGAAACAGCTGTATGGGCGGTTGACTGTGTGCATGACTGTATTGGTGAGTGAATACATATCTCAGTGCTACATGTCAAAGTAAGTACATATGTAAAATACAGTACATGTGAGAGTTGACATATATAAATAACTGTGCATAAGAGCCAGTGAATGTGTGAGTGGCTGTATGGATCATTGTGCTCTTGTATCCAGGATTGTATAAGTGAGTAAATATGTTTTAGTATATGTTTGAATAAGTAAGGTGTGTATAACTGTATAGTTGTGAAAATGGAGCTGTGATTGATTCTTTGCATGACTGACTAGGTGTGTAAGTAACTCCATGGATGAGTGACAGTCTGTGAGTGTCTGTTTACACTGAGTGTATCTAAGGTTATATTAGAGTCTGAAGAGGTTCATCGTATTATCACATGAATGATGTCATCAGTGATGTGATCATTAATGTCAAACGAGATTTTATCAGTGATGTCATCAGTGATGTCATTTGAGATGTCATCAGTGATGTCATCAGTGATGTCATTTGAGATGTAATCAGTGATGTCATCAGTGATGTCACTGACCATGTCATGAATGATGTCATATGTGACATGATCAGCAGTGGATTGCGGGTGCGAGATATATAGTTAGTACCACTAACTATATATGGAATTTCATTGGTTTTGTGTGAGTAAAATAAGGTTTTTTAAATGCTAATTCCTAACTATATATGGTGTATAACCTATGGTTTTTTCAGTGAATATATATATATATATATATATATATATATAAGTTTGAAGCGTCAATTCGGAAATGCAATCCAAAAGTATGACAGCGGACCCAGAATTTTCGAAGGTGCTGATTTTATTCGTGCATGGTACCCCACACCTCAGCCATGACGCGTTTCGGGCCTACCTTGGCCCTTGATCACATGATATATATATATATCATTCTTAAACTCTTTTGAAACACTCAGTCACTGGATGATGTAATCAGTGATGGCATCAGTGATGTCATTTGAGAATGTCATCAGTGATGTCACTGACCATGTCATGAGTGATGTAATATGTGACGTCATTAGAAGTGCATTGCGGGGGGGTGAGTATTTATGAGTGAGATGTCAGCCTAAATATAACGTCACTGAAACCTGTGGCTTTTTCAGTGAATATATATAGGTCTGCGTTTCTAGACAGAGTGTTTTTTGTTTTGCTAATAACAGTGGCACCATTTTACGAATCTTCAGGAAACCTTCCAAAAAAGTTCATCCACCTCAGCTTCATCCTGGAAAGTTACGGGGTTATCTGTCAAACAGGGGCCGAGAAAAATGAGGGTCCCAAAATGCAAAACCCTCATGGATTTTCCAAAGACTTCTTTAGATAAAGCTACAGCAAAAACTGCTAAACTACTTTGCACCAAATTCAGAAGGAAGCTAGGATGTTTGCCTGCAGATTGTGCTTTTTGTGATTTGGTGTAAATCCGTTTAGTAGTTTTTGAGATATTAAGGGTAAAAAAGAGTTTTATATTTTGCACTTGGGCTCTTGAGAGTCCTGCAGGCCTCCAGCAAGAGTGCAAAAATAAAAAACAGTGCCCTGCTATTGGTCGAGAGGCCTGTTTTCCCGTGAGCCTTCACGCTCTTGCTGGAGCGTGAGGCTCCCATGAGTCCAGTGAGAATGAGTGCTCTGATTGCCTGGCTGTTGTAATGGTAGAAATGTAATGGCCATCATTACCTTTAACAGTGCAAAATTAGAGGTGTTGTAGAAATTAAATAAAAAACTGTATGAAGGGGCAGCAGAAAGGCATGCTGTCCCCCTAGATTTAGAGAGGAGGTGTTTAAGGGCTAACTACGCAAAAGATAATACATTTATACTGTTTTTAACAACATTTTAAGATCTCACAGGACTCTCACAGGATCATTACTAGTAAAAAGGAGTAGATGAGTCCTCAATAAACACTGTGAGTAGGAATGCATGATATGGTCCTTGTTTATGAGATGAAGTGTGCAAGAGATAGGTACTGTGTTGATTAGAAGGTTACATCTTTTAAAAAATATATATTATGATCTGTTGAGATTCTTGTCTGGATTGTGAAAAGTAGGAACGAGTGGGTGATTTTTGTATACACTCTAGTATACACACTTGTTACCGTAGGAATGAGTCTTACTGGAAATGGTGTTTAAGAGAGTATACAATTTATGGCCATCAGGTTTGTATGAGTTGCGAGTATAGTCTCTTACCACACCCTACTATGAACACCCATCATGGGAAAGAGGGGTGTTAGCAGGGAGGACGGTCCTTGGACTGAGCATACAATGCATACATGTAATCCAAAAGAGAGGTCTCAGTGCAGAGGTCAGTCTCTCTCCACATGGCCTACTATTTACATGCGTCATCTGAAATAGATGTCTGACAGAAGAGGTCTGTCAATGTACACACCCTACAATGCACACCCATCATCTGAGAGAGAAGTCTAATAGGAGAGGCCAGTCCATATACACACCCTAATACGCATACCCGTCATCTGAGAGAAAGGTCTGACAGGAGAGGCTAGTCCATGTACACACCCTACTACACACAGCCATCATCTGGGACAGAGGTCTAACAGAAGAGGTCAGTACATGTTCATACCCTAAGGAGTATATCCATCATCTGTGAGAAAGGACTTAGTGGAAAGGCCTGTCTCTCTTCATACACCCTACTACACAAGCCCATCACCCGAGAGAGAGGTCTGGAAGGAGAGAGCAGTCCATGTACATTCCTTACTATCCACTCCCATTATCAGAGAAAGAGGTGTGGAAAGAGAAGGCAGTCCACCCACACACCCTACTACACACACCTCTCATATAAGAGGGAGCTCAGAGGGAAGAGGACAGTTTCAGAAGGAAGAGTGCAGTTTTTTCACACCCTGCCACCACATCCATAATCAAAGAGAGGAGTCTCAGTGGAGAGGACAGTTACTCTCTATACTCTACTACACACACCTGTCATCCAAGAGAGCGGTCTCTGTGGAGGGTTCATTTCCTCAACATACTCTAGTACACTAACCTGTCATGCAAGACAGAGATTTTACTGTAGAGGCCAGGGTCTCCCTACACTCTATTACACTCACCTGCGATCTAAGAGAGAGGTCTAAGTGAAGAGGCCAATCTCTGCCCATACCCTACTATACATACTTGTAATCCAAGAAAGAGGCATCAGCAGAGGGGCCAGTCTCTCTGCAAACTCTTTTATGTACACTTGTAATTGATGGGAGAGGTTTTAGCTTAGGGGTCAGTCAATCCAGACCTCCTACTATGCGCGCCCATCATCTAAAATAAGGGTCTAAGTGGAGAGCATGTCCCTCCACACACACTACTGTGTCTGTAAAGTGGATACTCCATCCCATATACTATTATTTCCCCATGATTTTGTTTAGATCCCACAAGACTCCTGCGAGAGTAGCTCACAAGCCTCAGGGAGCAAAGCTTGCTGCATAAACATGTATGATCTTGAGAGACCTGAGAATAAATTACTGAACCTCCCACAAGGAATTTTCCGGTTCTGGGGAGCCTTATGAGATCACAATGGAGAGAAGTAGAAAAAGGGACCAAGGCTCAACCAAATTTTACTATTTTTATTATATGTTGAAAGAAATAGAGCGATGTGATTGGGTACAGAACCAGAGATAGTCCACATTGTTCTTGGTGATTTGGAGGTGAAGGAAGCCTGTTGGAGTTGTGTTCAACAAAAGTGACTGAACTTGGAACTGGGACAGACTGGTGACTTCAGTTGGATAGAAGAAACTGCTCTAAGTACAGGTAATTGAAAATATACTTTATGAACATTGTTGAGAAGTGTCAGTAAGTGCACTACAGTTGGTAAAAATGTACTATACAAGGTTTAGTGAGACAAACGTTATTTGTGGAGGTGTATACTTCTTAATATAGGTTTTTAGAGGTAGACTTTAGAATGTAGAGAAATATCACCACGTATTGGACGATGTATTAAAAAAAATCAATGTTCAATCCGTATGTAGTTGTAAGTAAAAAAAGGCAGTGCTTCTGAAATTATAAAACAAAGATTCTGCAATCTGTTAATACAAGTATGAACTTTACTGTACACATATTTCACCACAATGAGATGTTTGAGTGGAGATATTGTTGTTTCTATAGAAAACAATGTGCTCAGCGTTGGGAAAGGTGTGTAAGAGGAAAATGTTACTTTACAAATTGTCATGGAACCATGTTTGACGGCATGTTATAATTTGATAGTGGATATCCAGGGGGCAAACGAAGCAAGAGGGAAAGTGGTG
Organism: Lissotriton helveticus; assembly: GCF_964261635.1. Lineage (NCBI taxonomy): Eukaryota > Metazoa > Chordata > Amphibia > Caudata > Salamandridae > Lissotriton > Lissotriton helveticus. The sequence goes on from NC_136069.1 coordinate 1,139,187,156, forward strand.
TTGCTGCCAAGTAATGAGAAGGAACAAAACATTGGTAAAGTCTGTTATTTTTTAACTGTTGGTGTTGTAGTTTGTTGATGTAGTTGTTGTTTGTAATGTTATTAAATAGTTGTTTTAAGTAAAATGTTTAAAGTTCCTACAGGATTCATTCCTTAACTGCTTTTAAAGACTTCAATATATTATCACAGTCTTGCAATGTTGACTTAAAGTAGCACTTTCATATTCATGAATTGTAACTGTGCTGCTGCATGTATATGTATGTTTGAGGTACTAAAGAAAGTTTAGTGCTTCTTCCCACTGTAGCATAAATATATGTATACAAGAGACAGGTTTTGGCACAGAGGCAAATGTATTCTTTTAGTATACTACACACTGCAGTCAGCTGCTGGAGAGGGCAGTTCCTTTGCACATCTTAGTATATATGCTTCTCACTCTTGCGAGGAGTTTCATTGCAGAGGTCTGTCTCTGTGTGAACCTTACTATACATCCCTGTCTCAATAAGGAGATGTCTGAGAGAAAGTTGAGTGTGTCCCTATATTCAAATATGCACACTGGTTGTCCAAGACACAGTTGTCAATGGAGAGGATACTTCATTTATATTCTACTAATAACATTCATTATCCTGAAGAGAGCAATGAGCAGAGAGAGTAGTCTCTACCCACAGCCTATTTTGCAATTGTTACTCTAGGGGAGATGTCTGAGCTCACCCGGCAGTCTCTCTATAACCTAGTACATATGTGTGTCATCCAAGAGAAACTGCTCGATATAGAGCTAATTTCTTCCCCACAGCCTAGTTGTAGATTTGCATCCAACAGAGATGCAAAGACACCAGTCCCTCTCAACACCCTACTATGCATTCCCATCATCCCAGAGAGATATCTGAGGATAGGAGCCAGTCCCTCCCCACACCCTTTTACACACACCCTTCATCCAATTGAGAGGCCTCAGTGGAGAGGCCTGTACCTCCCCACACCCTACTGTGCACGCCTGTATTCTGAGATAGGTCTCAGTGTAGAGGCCAGTTTCAGCGCTGCATCCTAGTACACACACCCTTCATCCAAGATAGAGTTCTTAGTGTTGAGGCCAGTCCTTCCACACACTGTATTGCACATCCTTGTTCGCCTGGGTAGAGGTCTTTGTGGAATAGCAGGTCTCTCTTTTACCCTACTATGAGGAGTGGTTATCCTATAGTGAGGTGTTTTTTGAAGTCTTATCTCTCCTCATTCCCTACTATATACTGCTGTAATACTGTGGAAAGCTTGGACTGGACTGGTCACTTTTTCCTAAAGTCCTAGGAGAGGTGAGTAAAAGTTGTATGTACTGTAATGAAGAAGAGTGTATGTTATGTGATTTAATAAAACTAAAAAAGGTAGGGGTGGTAGAGATTTTTTTATAGAGTACGTGTCAGCGTATAGGCTTATGTGTTTGAATACTCTTCTACCCACACTGAAAGATGCAGACCTGTTGTCCATGAGAAATATGCTAAATGCTCGAGCATTTCGCATGGAAAATTACTGGGACTGACACAATGGGGTCCATTAGGATGGCGGGCGGATTGCCCCCGCCAGGCAGGCGGTAGCCACTGCCGGCCTGGCGGGGCAATCCGCCCGCCATCCTGACTAAACCCCCCCCCCCGCCATATTATCATGGCATGGTTGGCCGCGGCGGACGGAAAGACCGTCCGCCGCTTTTCCGCCTCGGTCGCCTTGCGGCCGGGGCGGAAAAGGGTTTATATGGTGGCGGTGTCTATTAGACACCGCCAGCCATATTAGGATAGGCATTTGGGAATGCCTTTCCATGGCGGCAATGCCGCCACGGAAAGGCATGCGGAGTCCCCCTGCGGGGGCCCGTTGCGGGCCCCCAGGGACTCCGTGGTGGGGGGGGGTGCATGCCCCCTGCATTTTAATGCACAACATGACAGGCACCTCGCGGTGCCTGTCATGTTGTGCATTGAAATGCACAACGTGCATTTTTAGCATTGCGGCGGGCGGTGCTTTCAGCACCGCCCGCCGCAATGCTAAAAATGCGGGAAGCGCCCACCACTGTGGCAGGCTCATCTTAATATGTAAAACGGGCCCCCCACCCTTATGGCGGGTGGTCCCATTCACCGGTAGGATGACGGGCGGACAAAGTCCGCCCGTCATCCTAATGGACTCCAATGTGTTTTACAATCTTGCAAGTGTTTTGCGGGATCATATAAAAAAAGGAGTAGTGATAATCTTGGGATCACTGAAACAATATCGACGGACCGAATATCGAGCACCAAAAATTTTGAGGTAAATATATCGACTACAAAAATATCGACTCCCAATACTTAAACAAAAAACTACACAGATATCGAGGCCACAATATCGCACCAAAATAATATCGAAAACAACGCTATCGACCCTAAAAAATATCGCAAATAAAATATATCGACTTTCAACACATATAAAGACATAAGCAAAAATTTCGAAAAAAATATATAGACCACTAAAATATCGCTAAATCAAATTATCGACTTCACTATACATAATAAAAAAACGAATATATCACGAAAAAAACATAGTAAATCGTAACATAAATCAGCATACTTATATAAAATAAAGCTTCCTGCAATCAAGCAATAAATAAACAGCAACATTTATAACATATAAAACATTTTTGTAATACAATAACTTCACATAATATAATAATATAAAACATACAGCTCACACTACAAAACAATATTAAATAAAAATAAACGCTCCACAATAAAAAAAACATTACTTGGCGTCTTCAAAATGAACCACATCACTACCAAAAACATTCAAAATATCTCAAACATCCAATAAAAAACACCAAACAATTAAATAGACCAATCAAAGCAACCAACACATAATTGAAACACTGTAAAAAGAAAGAAAACACACAATTAGATACCACTTCGTGCCACAAAACGTGAAGAAGGGGAAACTCTGCCAAATTTTCACCAGAACAGAAAGCTGCTACTATCAAACAAAGGATATACAAAATAAAAGTAAGTACCAATACCTGACAATAACTAGTAGGCTTAGCACTAAAAGCTACAAATAATAATTTAAACAATAAACTAATCATTTTCTTTCAATCTTACCATGTCTTGCAGATATACTGAAATTAACGAAAAAAAGGCCAACATTTACAAACCTATCAACTCTAAAAACAAAGTAAGTATACAAACTAAAATAACCGAGACAACTTCTAAAACAAAACTTAGCAAGAAAACATCCAAATGGAAAGAAATCCAATAATGCTAAACAAAACATATACAATAAATCTTTTTTCTTTAACCAACAGAGCCATCAACAAAACAAACAGAGAAAAAAAGCATCAAAAAATACAGCACAGCCCTCCAAACAACTGAAAAACAGGTAAATATACTGTGAAAATTTGATAAATGCTAATGATAAACATAAAACAATTCTAAATGTCTCTATGTAACATTTAGTTACTGTAGAAAGAAAACAGAACAATGACAGAAGGAGCTAAATTTATAAGTTCACAGAAAGGCAAAATGCTTCTTTGTTTTATGGGCTATACATATACCCAAGAAAAACAGCATCAATTGAAAGTGTTTTGGAAATGCAGCAAATAATACAGTAATAAATGTTATGGTCATGCTGCAACTCAGGAAACAACTGTAACTAACACAACAGAATATAACCACCCTCCCAACGTGACAGAAATAGAAATTAGACAAATGCTTGATTAACTAAAAGAAGCAAGCACTAACACAGACCACCCATCTACAACTATTCTTAAAGACCATCTAAGAACTCTCCCCCAACATGCATCAAGCCAACTCCCTTCTATAGATTCTCTAAAAAGGACAATAGCTAGGCAAAAAAGAACAACTACAGGTACACCACATGCCCCAAAAACCTTTGAGCCAGTTCAAATTCCCCCTGAACTAACAATAACCCATAATAACGAACCTTTCATCATCTATGACAATGCATCTAAAGAATGAAGAATTATAATGTTTGCTACAGCAGACAATATGGTGAAATTACACCAATGCGAAACATGGATGATGGACGGTACTTTCTCAGTATGCCCAAAACCATTCTACCAATTATACACCATTCATGGACACTAACAAAACTGCAATATCCCCTTCATATATGCCCTCCTACCCAACAAACAGCAAACAACCTATGTTGAGGTACTAAATAAAATAAAAGACCTAACAAATAATTACTTCCCCCAAAAACATTATCAGTGACTTTGAGAAAGCAATGATAAATACAATTCTAAAGACCTACCCTCACACAGCAATCCAAGGTTGCTACTACCACTTTAATCAATGTATATGGAAACATATACAAAAATCTGCCCTAAGCACCCAATACTGCACTGACAGCACTTTTGCCTACCAGGTAAAAGAAATAATTGCACTGGCCTATGTTCCAGTTACAGACGTAGCAGAACATTACAACCTACTAATAGACAGCCCCTATTATAAAAAAATGAAACAAAACTAAACCCTCTCTTAGATTATTTCGAAGATACATGGGTAGGGAGACTACACCGATCAGGACACAGAAGGCAACCAAAATTCCAAATCCCCTGGTGGAACGTCTATCTAAGTACACTAAATAAACAAGCTAAAAGCAACAACGCTGTCAAATGATGGCACAATGCTTTCAAAGCAAGTACAGGCAGAGGTTCCCTAACCCTACATAAACTCCTTCAAGCATTACAAAAGAAGCAAAGCTACCAAGAACTCTGAATGGAGCAATCTATAACACAAATTGGCCCTAAACTAACTAAAGACACAAAAATAATTTACCACACCTTACAAAGCCAGGTAACCCTATACCCAACTACCAGAGGCCTACCATACCTATCTACCATAGCTAAAACAATTCTTTAAACATAGCTGAAATACCTACACTTTTCAAATAGTAAACATAAAATATACATATTAAACACGTGTTAGAAACTATAACAAAATTATACAAATATATTTAATACATTTATTTAAATATATCTAAATAATTTCCTTACAATTTTTAACATATAACGTAAAATTATTTAAAAAATAACATGACAATCCCACCCAAAAAAAATGAAAAAGACTTACTCACTTTGTTTCTGAAGAGAAACCTTTGTAACAAGATAAATCCTTCCTTAGAAGTAATCCATCCAAACAATCCAAACGAGATGATCCAAAAATACCACAAAATCCAAAAACGTTCTTCTCCAATACAACCCACTCGAAAACCCTTAAAAACCCGAAAATAGTTCCCAAAAACAGAAAAAAGCTCCATGGAAATGAAATATAAAAAAAAAACACATCCCTAACGTTTCTTCTCCATAATCGATCCAACGATAACCCATTAAAAACCCGAAAATAGTGTAAAAAATAAAAAACGCTCCTGGGAAATGCGAAAATGTTAGAAAGTGTGTCTAAAATATATTAAAAAATAATAGACACGAAAAACAAAACGCAATCTTCTCCCAAAAACTACATCCACACAAAGTACCTGTAAAATAGAAAAAAACATACCCACCCGCACACAATGCACCCCAACATACAATTTAAAACATTAATAAACATAATACAAAACATTTAATTAACATTTCTAACCCTATTCCTACCTCAACATAGTAACCCAAAACGAGTAAACCGGAACCAAAACAAAAACCGTAACTACCGCCTAAAACACACACATCCTACAACTACCAAACAATAGAAAACCTACACACACTCCACAAACACTCGAACTAAACATATAACTTAAATAAAGTACTTAAAATTAAACTTACCCTTCCACACGCAAAGCAGCCTCCAACCGCAAGCTCTTCCACGTCAAAATGACCCAAAATAACATAGCGCGGTTACAAAATAGACCCCAACAAACAAATAGTCCCATTGATATTAACATTAAATAACATTCTAAAATTATTTTATACATGTTACAATATACATTATGTAACTATTGTATTTTTTTTAATTAAAGAAAAATGTAACATTGTTATAAAAATTATTACAATGTACTATATGTTATTTTCAATTACTGTATATCAAATAAACAAACATTTACTTTAATAAAAATTACTTACATTACAGTATGAATATACAATACTTTTATTAATGTTACTATTATTTACTGTTTGTATGAACCAATAATTTACCTAAAACATTACCTGTATAAAAATACTTTACCTCTGTAAAAAATTATTATTATTAATATTTTATATATTAATAATAATAATTTATTTCGAAAAATACAAATGTAAATTGTATATTAATGTTAACAAGACCTACCTTTTTTTGTTAATGTATATAAATATGTGTACTACAAAATTCTTTTTTAAATACTACCACAGTGTTAATATTTTCTAAAAATAATTGTTGTATATGACTTGTAAAATAAATCTTTATTTTTACATTAAAAACTGTGAAATAAACAAAAAAAGTACACTTAATAAATATTACTTTACTTAAACATATTTGCAAAAAATTATCTATGCAATAAAAAAATTGAGACAAATGTACAACTGTGATTAAAATGTAAATATGTTAAAATATATATCATGAAAATTAAAATGTACACATAACATTCAAAAATGTCAATAAAATTATTTTCTTATTTCATTACCCCCTTTTTGAAAATAATAAAATATTTAAAACATGCTGTGATTCTGACAAATGTATTTTTAATTACTAACAATTACAATAATTAATTAATATTTTTATAATAATTTTACAGTACAACATGTATTTAAACATTGTTAATATCATTGTATATACTCTCACAAAATACTAAACATTCAAATATTATAATTTACTATTCCCACTCCATCATCTATATATTCTACCAAGGAGCTGAACAGTCAACCCAAATAATTTATTATTCCCACTCCACCATGTATAAACTCAGGGAAGGTGCTGGACACAAAACCCATATAATTTACTATTCCAACTCCACCAAGTATAAACTCAGGGAAGGTGCTGGACACAAAACCCCAATCATTTACTATTCCCACTCCGCCAAGTACAAACTCAGGGAAGGTGCTGGACACTCAACCCATATAATTTACTATTCCCACTCCACCAAGTACAAACTCAGGGAAGGTGCTGGACACTCAACCCAAATAATTTACTATTCCCACTCCACCAAGTACTAACTCAAGGAAGGTGCTGGACACTCAACCCCAATAATTTACTATTCCCACTCCACCAAGTATAAACTCAGGAAAGGTGCTGGACACAAAACCCAAATAATTTACTATCCCTACTCCACCAAGTATAAACTCAGGGAAGGTGCTGGACACAAAACCCATATAATTTACTATTACCACTCCACCAAGTAAAACTCAGGGAAGGTGCTGGACACAAAACCCCAATAATTTACTATTCCCACTCCACCAAGTATAAACTCAGGGAAGGTGCTGGACACTCAACCCATATAATTTACTATTCCCACTCCACCAAGTATAAACTCAGGGAAAATGCTGGACACTCAAACCAAATAATTTACTATTCCCACTCAACCAAGTATAAACTCAGGGAAGGTGTTGGACACTCAAACAATATAATTTACTATTCCCACTCCACCAAGTATAAACTCAGGAAGGTGCTGGACACAAAACCCATATAATTTACTATTCCCACTCCACCAAGTATAAACTCAGGGAAGGTGCTGGACACAAAACCCATATAATTTACTATTCCCACTCCACCAAGTATAAACTCAGGGAAGGTGTTGGACACTAAAACCATATAATTTACTATTCCCACTCCACCAAGTACAAACTCAGGGAAGGTGCTTGGCACTCAATCCAAATAATTTACTATTCCCACTCCACCAAGTATAAACTCAGGGAAGGTGCTGGACACAAAATCCCAATAATTTAGTATTCCCACTCCACCAAGTATAAACTCAAGGAGGGTGCTGGACACAAACCCCATATAATGTACTATTCCAACTCCACCAAGTATAAACTCAAGGAAGGTGCTGGACACAAAACCCATATAATTTACTATTCCCACTCCACCAAATATAAACTCAAGGAAGGTGCTGGACACAAAACCCATGTAATTTACTATTCCCACACCCCCAAGTATAAACTCAAGGAAGGTGCTGGACAGAAAACCCATATAATTTACTAATCCAACTCCACCAAGTATAAACTCAGGGAAGGTGCTGGACACTCAAACAATATAATTTACTATTCCCACTCCACCAATTACAAACTCAGGGAAGGTGCTGGACACAAAACCCATATAATTTACTATTCCCACTCCACCAAGTATAAACGCAGGGAAGGTGCTGGACAGAAAACCCATATAATTTACTATTCCAACTCCACCAAGTATAAACTCAGGGAGGGTGCTGGACACTCAAAGAATATAATTTACTATTCCAACTCCACCAAGTACAAACTCAGGGAAGGTGCTGAACACAAAACCCATATAATTTACTATTCCCACTCCACCAAGTATAAACTCAGGGAAGGTGCTGGACAAAAAAAACCATATAATTTACTATTCCAACTCCACCAAGTATAAACTCAGGGAAGGTGCTGGACACTCAAACAATATAATTTACTATTCCCACTCCACCAAGTACAAACGCAGGGAAGGTGCTGGACACTCAACCCAAATAATTTACTATTCCCAACTCCACTAATTATATATCCAAAAACAATTAAAATAATAAACACATACAAATAACATACTTACAAAAACCAAACATCTTACACCAAATGTTTTTTTTTTTTTTTTGTCCTCATACGCCACTTTCCACCCCTTCTTCTCTTATGGCGCCCTTAGGTGGTTTTCAACTCAACTATGAGAGGTTGTTTCCTACTGCTTATGCTGCAAGCTTGTAAGGCTTGTAAGGCTTAAAGGGGGTGGGAAGTGCGACAGCCATACCTGGAGCAGAAAAGCATATAGACTACATTGACCTCCAAGAGCATCCAAAGTGGCTTAATCATCGGACCGTTGTTCCTCTCTCATCCTTAAAGACCAAAGATATTAAACTCCAGTTTCCCTCACCCATAGTGATTTAACAATAAATTCCAAAACTGGTGCTTCCTATTATTTTGTCCAGCCATATCCAGCTTAGCTATGGCTCTCATAGCTCTAATCCACATTAAGTCTGTCGGAGGCTCTGGCGACACCCATTGTTTACATATTTCTCTCCGAGCAATCAATATGGCATAAAAAAACAACTTAGAATTGTCATCAAGGCCCTTACCTTGTGTATCCAATCTGCCCGAGATGATCTGTTCAGGGCTTACCGTGATATTTAGCTCCATCACTTTTGATAGCGTTGTACTTACAGCTGCCCAAAAGTCTTGGATCTCTGGGCATGTCACAAACATATGAATGTCGTCTTCATTCGGACTTTTACACTTAGGGCATAGCACCATACCACCACACAAAGCTCCTTCACAAAACAACTCGCCCCAAACCTGTGGGCCCTCCGTTTTTAATGCCCTAGCTAATTCATCTTCCGTCCAACTTGGGGCCCCCGGAGTCTCCCAGAGTGGTGCAGCCGCACTAAAATATGGAATTTTTGTCACTCGCCTAATGCGGTACCACACCGTAGCTAAGTCTCTTAAGACCTTCAGTCTAACTTTCTTGAAGTACTTTGGGTCTGCAAATTTATATAAAAAGCCCCGCACATGGCATTTTTCTACTTTCAACATGGCCGCAAAGAGGACCCCTATTGATGAACTATTGGGGGAACCAAGAAGCATTCTACAATTCTTAAGCAAAAAGGCCCAAGAATAAAATTGAAAGTCTGGTGCTGCTAGACCTCCCTTAACATATCTTCTCCGAATTTTTTTCCAAGATAACCTTGACCCCTTGGAGCCCCAAATAAATGAACCAATTTCGCTCTGTAGTTTAGCCACCCCTTCTTTCTCAAACATGAGAGGAACCGAATCAAATAAAAAGGTCAACTTAGGAAGCACCATCATCTTAACTAAATTTACCCGACCAATCATAGTTAATGGTATTGAGCTCCAATTTCTCAATAATACAGTAATGTCTTTCCTTGCCTTAGCCAGGTTTACCGATGTTAACTGTTTTATATCTTGAGTTATTTGTATCCCCAGATATCTGATCTGTTTTTTTGAGTCCAGGCTCTACCTCCATATTCCAAGCCATAATTTCAGTTTTCTCAGAATTTAAGCGATATCCTGAGACTTCTCCAAACTTCTTTGTAATGCTTTCAATTTCCACCAGTGCGTTTGTCAAATTTGATGTTAAAACTACAATGTCATCCGCGTATAGCCCTATCTTCCTTGACCAACCCTGAAACGTGAAAGCCGGAATATTTTCTGTCCCTCTTATTTTGCAAGCCAAAGGTTCAATATAGAGGTCATATAAAAGCGGGGACAGGGGGCACCCCTGCCTAGTTCCTCGCATAATCTTGATAGATTTTGTAAGGACTCCGTTAACCAAAACCTTAGAATTTGGCGTGTGGTATAATCGTGACATCGTTTGAAGAAAGTTTTCCCCTAGCTGTAAATGCTCTAATAACATTTTCAAAAACTCCCAATTTACTCGGTCAAAAGCTTTGGCAGCGTCTAGAGCCACCACCGCCAGAGGAAGCTTTTGATCAACAGCGACATCTATGCTGCCTATCAGGGAAAATTTTAGTTCATTTAGATGCCTGCCTTTCACAAATCCTTTTTGATCTTCGTGAATAAAATACGGAATCACTTTGCCTAACCTATCTGCCAAAATCTTGGCAAACAATTTGTAATCACAGTTTAAGAGTGAAATGGGTCTGTATGAATCCATATATTTCGGAGATTTTCCAGCTTTAGGTATAATAATTATATTTGCCTGGTCCCACGATGCAGGAATCTCCCTTTTATCAAAAAATACCTCATTAAACACCTTTGTTAGTAGTGGTGCCAGCTCCTGCATCAAACTCTTATAAACTTCTACAGGAAGGCCGTCGGGACCAGGTGCTTTGCCTTTTTTTGCCTGCCTAATACATTCCTCTACCTCTTCCTGCCTGATCTCTCTGTTCAAGGCTCTTCGGTGATCTTCCGTATAGGGCTTTAGAAATCTAACCCAGTCCTCCATCTCCTGTTTGTCAGGATGCAACTCTTCACTATACACTTCCACGAAGTAGTTATAAAATGCTTCCACAATCTCATTTGTGTTTGAGGCTATTTTTCCTTCCTTGCCAACCTTAATCTCCTCTATCATGTTTCTAACCCGATCTTTCCTGCCCTTCCATGCTAAAAGTTTGCCTGAATTTTCCCCGTATTCAAAATGATCCTGCCTGGAAGCCTCCCATCTCTCCTTCACCCTTTTATTAATCACGGCAGTCAGTTGTTCCTTTAAGCCTTCCAGCTTTTGCAGAGTTTCCTCCTCAGGAGCTCCCCCGGGATTTATAATAATGGTTTCATACTTTCGAATATCTTGTTCCAAACTCTGTACTTCCTGGTAGTATGCTCCCCTTCTCTTAGCCCCCAGAGATCCCAGTCACCCTCTAAGAAAGGCCTTAGTGGTCTCCCAAACAATATCCAATCTGGTTGATCCTATATTCTGTTCTATAAAGACCTCAAGCTCCTGTTGAAGGGACTGCATTGCTTCCTGATCATACAAAACTGTACGGTCTAGCCTCCAGACTGAATCCACATCGGAACTCCCAATTTCCAATTCTAGGGAAACCGCAGAATGGTCGGACAAATGAACCCCTACGTGTGCCACCTCTTTCACTTTATCTCGTATTCTTGCATCTAATAAAAAGAAGTCTATTCTAGATCTGTGACTATATTTTTTATTGTAATATGTATATCCAAGCCCAGTCCCGGCCAACCTCCTCCATATATCACATAACCCAAACTGCTCCATTAAATTTTTAACACTGGCCGCCATTTTGCAGTTTCCCAAAGCTCTACTGTTCGCGGATCTGTCAAGCTTGGCGTCTAATACTGTATTGAAGTCGCCTGCAAGAACTATGTAACTTGACAACCCGGTCATCTCTTTTGTTAGTTCTAGCAACGGGGTGACATCATCCTGGTTGGGGCCATAGTAACCAATAATATTATATAGTGATCCCACTATCTTTAAGGTCACAATCAACCACCGACCTTTCTCATCCGCTGTGCTACTCTCTACCTTGCAATCGAACCCTTTTCTAATTATCACCAGTATTCCTCAAGTAACCCTCGTTTGTGGTGAACTATAAAAATGCCTTATCCACCGAAGTCGACCCAGAAATTGTTTGCACTCCTCCTTGGTTAAATGAGTCTCTTGAAGGATCATTATATTAGCTAAAGTGTCTCTTAAGTACTTCAGGATCCTGTCTCTTCTTGCTTTTACCCTTAAGCCGTTAACATTCCATGACAGCCAAATGTTTTATTAACATATTAAAAATATTGCAAACAATCAATAAAAAATCAATATTAACAATAATGATAAAATATTCTATCATTATTTTCATTACATAAATATAATTAATAAATATGTTTTAATACTTTTTATTTTAAAAAGTATTTTTCAATTAAAAAACAAAAACAAAAAAATGTATTTAAATATTGTTTTAGATTTTTAATAAATTTTTCCCAAAAAAATAAAAAATTAATAAAAAAATTATAGCTCCAACAATTTAATTTTTTTTTCAATAAATTAAATTTCTAATTTAAAAAAGCAAAAAAAAACTAAAAACATAATTAATACACCAAAAAGCAACCTTTTTGCCAAATTGTATGAAAATTTGAAATCAATGTTTAAACATTTTAATTAACATATTTTTACACAATACCAACCTATTTTCAAAACAAATCAAATACACATAACACTCCTATAATTTCTATAATATTAATATGAATGTTAAATATTTAAAAAATGTATTTAAACTTCAAATGCAAATTAAAAAAAAACTCCCCACACTATACCCCTAAAATCACACATCCCATTCCAATACTTTATTACAAATGTTTTGAAAATTAATTCCAATTTTTTTAAATTAAAAAATTGAAAAAAAATTCCAAATTCACCAATTCAAACACTCCCCACCCTATTTCCCTAAAAACCCACATCCCGCTACTTAAATTTATGATACATTTTTTTTAAATTAAAATATTTTAAAATTTAGAAAAAAATTATCCAAATTCACAATATTAAAATACTCCCCCCTATTCCCCTAAAAACCCATATCCCGCTCCTAAATTTTATTATACATTTAAAAAAAAAAAAAATTAATTTAATTTTTTTTTAAATAAAAATAACAAAATGTACAAATTCACATTCATAAAACACTTCCCATCCTATTCCCCTTAAAAACCACATCCCGCTACTTAAATTTATTAAACATTTTTTAATTATTTTTAAAAATTAAAATATGTATAAAAAAAGTAAATTATCCAAATTCACAATATTAAAACACTCCCACCCTATTCCCCTAAAGAACCACATCCCGCTCCTAAATTTTATTATACATTTTTTTTTAAATAAAAATTTTAAATTTTTCAAAAATTTAAAAAACATATTTAACAAATTCACATTCTTAAAGCACTCCCCACCCTATTCCCCTAAAACCCCACATCCCGCTCCTAAATTTTATTATACATTTTTTTTTTATTTAAAATTTAAATTTTTTAAAAATTAAAAAAAACATATTTTACAAATTCACATTCTTAAAACACTCCTCACCCTATTCCCCTAAAAACCCACATCCCGCTCCTAAATGTTATTATACATTTTTTACATTTTTTTCAAAAATGTAAATTGTTTTGTATTAAAAAAAACATATTTTACAAATTCACATTCCTAAAACACCCCCCACTCTCTTCCCCTAAAACCCACATCCCGCTCCTAAATTTTATTATATATTTTTTTAATTAATAATATATTTTAAATATTTATTAAAAATTATATAAAAATATATATTTATTTTTGTAAATTAACTAACATATTTAACAATCTAAAATCCAAATATCAATATTCTTACACTCTATATTTTGACTTTCGATATTCTAACATTCTATATTTTTACATTTGATATTCTGACACACTATATTTTTACTTTCGATATTATTTACTAACAAACATAAACGATATTTTACACACTCGATATTAACAACTCGATATTACTACCTTCGATATTTTTTTTCACTTTAAAAATCGATATAACTTACCTCGATATTACTTACCTCGATATTATTGCAAACTCGATATTCCTCACTCGATATTATGTCCACTCGATAAAAAAACTCGATATTTAGGGGCCCATTAGGATGTCGGGCAGATTGCCCCCGCCAGGCTGGCGGTGACCACCGCCAGCCTGGCGGGGGCAATCCGCCCGACATCTGCATTCTAATTCCCCCCCGCCATATTAGGATGGCGGGGGGACCGCGGCGGACGAAAACACCGTCCTCCGCTTTTCCGCCCCGGCCGGCCGGGGCGGTAATGGGACCATATGGTGGCGGTGTCTATCAGACACCCCCATCCATATTAGGATGTCTGTCTGCAGCTGCTCTTCCGTGGCGGCAATGCCGCCACGGAAAGGCATGCGGTAATTGCTTGTGGGGGCCCGCTGCGGGCCCCCAAGGACTCGGGATGGGGGGTGCACATGGGGGGTACCTATGGTACCCCCCAGCACTTCCATGCACAGCATGGCAGGCACCGCGCGGTGCCTGCCATGATGTGCATGGAAGTGCACAGCATGCCTTCCTGCCATTGTGGCAGGCGGTGCTGAATGCACCGCCCGTCACAATAGAATGAAGGCAGGATGCGCCCGCCACTGTGGCGGGCGCATCCTAATGCTGCCCACGGGACCCCCGTCCTTAGGGCGGGCGGTCCCCTACTACGACAGGATGGCGGGCGGACAAAGCCCGCCCGTCATCCTAATGGACCCCTTAGACTGCATACCATAATCTTGTGCATATAAATTATACCTATTTCAACAGAACATGTTCAGTAAAAATGCATATTCCATTTTTAAAGTGCACTTTCACGAGAAGCTCACGAGCATAAAGCACCAACTATTGCAGTGGATGCAGAGGATTGTGTGCCTGACTTTTGCGAGAGGCCCATGAAAGTTAACAGCGCTATTTGTGGTGTTTTTTTAATTCAGTTTTTTTAAAAAGTTACCACAAAAACAAGAAATTGGGAGTAAACAAAACTCAACATTTCCTTCAAAACAAGGAAGAGAAAAATTACTAGGATTTTTTTTTAACTACTGCCTAGGTGGGTATTTATGATCCTGGACAAGCCTATCATATGCGACCCTCCTTGATAAAAGATGAAAAATGATTCTGCTTGCATAAGCAGCAAAAAGTGTGAGTGGCTCTATGGGTGTGTAATACATGAGTAGGTGTCTGTATGGGTGGTTGCCTGAGTGGCTGTGTGGGTGTGTCAGTAGCTGTGTGAGTGACTGGGTGTTTTAGTGAGAATGTAAATGTCTGTGTGGGTATGTGAGTGGCTGTGTGGGTGCGTCAGTAGCTGTGTCACTGGTTTTTATGTATGGGTGTATTAGTGAATGTGTAAGTGGCTGTGTAGCTCTGTGAGAGAGTGAGTAAGTAGCTGTATGGATATGCACATGACTGTGAGACTTGCTGTATGGCTGTGTGAATGGGTGTCTGAGTGGTTGTGTGAGTGTGTGTGTATGTGTGAGTGTTTGGTGGGTGTGTGAGTGGGTGTGCAAGTGGCTGTCTGGATATATGTGTAGGTGTATGCCTGGTTGTATAAGTGTGTATGTGGGTGTGTGATTGGGTTTGTGAGTACACATGTGGGTCTGTTAGTAGCTGTTTCAAATCAAATCAATTACTCCTATTTCTGTGTTGTGAGTGGATGTTGTACTGCTTCTCTGGGTCTCTGACTGAGTATGTGAGTGGCTGTTCGAGGGTGTGAGCAGTTGAGTGGGTGTATGAGTGCATGTGTAAGTGCCTGTGTGTGTCTGTGAATGGGTATCTTAGTGGTTCTCTGAGTGGATGTATCAGTGACTGAATGGGTGTATGAGTGGGTGTGTGAGTGTCATTAGGATATGTGACTGGGTATGTGAGTAGCTGTATGAGTATGTAAATGGGTATGTGAGTGGTTTTCTGGATCTCTGACTGGGTGTGTGAGGGCCTGTGTGGGTCTGTGATTCGGTGTGAAGATGGTTCTCTGAGTTTCTGAGTGGGTGTATCAGTGACTGTATGGATATGTGAGAGGATGAGTGAGTGGCTATATGGATATGTGACTGTTTGTATGAGTGTGTGAGTATGTGTGTGAGTGGTTTTATGGGTCTTTGAGTGGGTGTGTGAGTGTTTCTATGGGTGAGTGAGTAGTTGTGTGGGTGTGTGAGTGTGTGTATTAGTGTTTGATGAGTAGGTATATGAGTGGGTATGTAAGTGAATGTGTGGGTAGGTGAGCAATACGTGAGTGGCTGTATCAGTGTGTGGGTGGGTGTGTCAGTGGTTTTGCTGTATGGGTGTGTAAGTAGGTATGTGCGTCAGTTAGTCAGTGTGTAAGGGGCTGAATAGGTTGTAGTGTTAGTGGGTTTGTGAGTGCTTTTGTGGGTCTGTGAGTGGATGTGTGAATGAATCAGTGGGTGTGTGTGAGTGACTGTGTAGATGTGTGAGAAGGTATGTGACTAGTTGTGTGGGGATGTGAGAGAGTGTGTGAGTGGGTCTGTGAGTGAGTGTATTTTTCATGTGTCTGCTGGATCCACTGATCCTTCATGGATTCACACGGGGAACCATGCTGAGTAATGCAATAGATCCACAGACCCTGACACATGCTTCAAAAAACTTTTTCCACATTTTCTGGGCCAAGAGTCTGTGAGTGGGTGAATTTTATAATTGTCCACTGGAACCTCAGATCCATTGCGGATTCACATGGGGAACCATGCTGAGCACCACAGTGGATCCGTGGACCCTCAAGTGTGCAACTAAAAACGCATTTCCACATTTTCTTGCCCATCCCTTGCAGACCCCTCCATCAGCTCCATGGGATCAGGATACCGGGAGCCTGACCCCTTATATCCTATTTTTACTTTATACACCCCTCCGGAATATGTCATTGCGAAGTTTTGTTATGAGTTGACCTTTTGTAAAAAATGCACACAGAATGTTGCAAGATGTGAGCTACAATTAGGGGCCATTTATGCGATGGTTTCGAATTTAAGAAATTAGCTGCCCTTATATAATTACCCACTGGGAATTTATATTGATAATTTCTCTTGGAGTTAATGAAATTAAATGTATTTCAATTAGTTGGGACTTGTTGAGGAAATTAGTTCTGTGCAGAATATGAAGTATCTATCATATTTTAGGTGAAGATAGAATATATCCGGAAATCACAGAACTCCATATATATGTAGCAGAATATAAAATTGAATATTACTATGTTGAATTGAGCAAGAATATATTGCGATATAGACTAGAACTTTAACTGTGATTTACCACTTAAAGATGGCCTACACTGCTGAAGTCCACTTTTGATTTCTATTATCACGCACTGTGTGTTTTTTTGAGCACGTAATGTTATCTTTATTTAAATGTCTGCTTGGCAATAATGAATTACCCGTGACCAAGGCGAGTGTTTCGCTGAAACGTATTGGGTTTTTTCGTTGGCTTGATGTTGAAATAAAGTCTTTCAAGCTACTCTGACTGACGGAATTATTGGGAAAGAGTGCACCACGTACTTGTGTGTACGATGCGGAACTGATATATATATATATATATGTATATATATATATATATATATATATATATATATATATATATATATATATATATTCATTGAACAAACCATAGGTTTTAGGGGCGTTATAGTTAGCTGGACATTTCACTCGTACAAAACCATAGAAATTCCTCCATTATAGTTAGTTCTGCTAAATATAACTTGCGCGCCCGCAATGCACTGCTGATGATGTCACATATTACATCATTCATGACATGGTCAGTGACATCACTGATGACATCTCAAATGACAACACTGATGACATCATCCATTGAATGTTGTTTTGTTTGATATTTATATATCTATTTTATATATATATAGCAATCTGCATTGAAGAATGAGTGGATATATAATTGTCTGGATGGAGGATTTAGTAGCTGTGTTATTGATTGTTTAAGTGAGTAATTATAAGTGTCTCACTAAATACATAGGTTAGTGAGTAAACTGTGTGAATGTCCACTCTGTTGTTGTGTAACCTGGTGCATCAGTTGGTCACTAGCTACATGAGGGTCTATATTACTTATTGATTAGTTGGCTGAGTATTTTGTATGTGAGTCTGAATGTGTGTGTGGTTGGGTGAGGAGTGTGTGACTCTGTGCAAAGATGTGTGAGTGGTTGATTGTCTTGGTATATGAGTTTAAGAGTGCATGTGGAAACAGTGGTTTGGGTGAGTGAGTGTGTTTATGGGTGTGTTGATGAGCGAATATATCTCTCAGTGGTACATCTCCAATGAAGTAGAAAAATAAAAGGCAATGTATGTGATAGTTGTTGTATATAAATAAATATAGGTAAGAGTCAGTGATTGCGTGAGTGACTATGGATGAGTGTATACTTCTAATAGTGATTTTATAAAATACTAAAGGGTCGATTACCATGTCGGGCATTTCTGTCGGGCGGATCGCCACCGCCACCATGGCGGTGGCGATCCGCCCGACAGAAATGCCCACCCGCCACCCTTCCCCCCCCCGCCACATTACAATGGCGGGGGGACCGCAGCGGAGGCAAACACCGCCCGCCGCTTTTCCGCCCCGGTCGCCTTGCGGCCGGGGTGGAAAAGGGTTTATATGGTGGCGGTGTCTATCAGACACCGCCAGCCATATTTGGATGCTTGCAAATAGGTGACTTTCCGCGGCGGCGATGCCGCCACGGAAAGGCATGTGGTCTTTGCTTTGGGGGGCCCCTGCGGGCCCCCCTGGTGAAGGCCGAGGTGGGGGTGCACAGGGGAGGTACCTATGGTACCCCTCTTCATTTGCATGTACAAAGCGGCAGGCACCGCGCGGTGCCTGCCGCTTTGTATATGCAAATGCGAAAATGCATTTTTAGCATTGTGGCGGGCAGTGCAGAGTGCACCGCCCGCCACAATGGTAAAAATGAAGGATGTGCCCGCCACTGTGGCGGGCACATCCTAATTCCCCCAACGGGACCCCCGCCTTTATGGCGGGTGGTCCAGAATACCGATAGGGTGGCGGGCGGACAAAGTCCGCCCGTCAACCTAATGAGGCCCTAAGTATGAGTTACTATCTGTATGAATAAATTAGTTTGTGTTTGTATAAGTGTGTAGGTGTGTGATTGTAAGTGTGATTGATTGATTGATTGATTGTTTACGTGAGTTAGTAGGATGACTGCATAACTGACTAGGATGAGTGCTGGTGTGTCAATGTTGATATTGGTGTATGACTGCATTTGATAGTGTTCTATTGATCAGTGAGAGCATGTATGAGTGATTCTATGGGTGAATGAGTAGATGTGTGTGTAGACCTATGAATCAGTGAGTGAGTATACAGAAACTGGTATTGGTGTGTGAATGGTTTCAAAAATAGTACTCTGTATTTTAGAGGGAGTGATCAAAGGTTATTCTGGTGTGTGATGAGGTGTATCAAATTGACACATGGATGATGTCATCAGTGATGTCATTTGAGATGTCATCAATGATGTCACTGACCATGTCATGAATGATGTAATATGTGACATCATCAGCAGTACATTGCAGACGTGCGAGTTATAGTTAGCAGAACTAACTATAACGGAGGAATTTCTATGGTTTTATACGAGTGAAATGTCCAGCTAACTATAACGCCCCTCAAACCTATGGTTTTTTCAGTGAATTTCTAAGGTTTTTTAAATGCTAATTCCTAACTATAACATGTCTGAAACCTATGATTTTTCAGTGAATTTCAAAGGTTTTTTAAATGCTAATTTGTAACTATAAAGTATCTGAAAGGTATGTTTTTTGCAGAGAATTTGAAACGTTTTATAAATGATAATTTTTAAGTGTTATAATACTTATATCTTTTTTTGGTACTGATTTTCTTCAGTCTTTTAATTGTTTATTTTTAAATATTTCATTTATTAAGTAACATTATATATTCTATAAGAAAATTGCAACAAAAATATTTAAAAAATGTAAACTGAAATATTGTTTCTTTTTTTATTTTTTAAATCTAATATATTTTAATTGTTTACTTTTTTTCCAACTTTTTTTGGAGTCGCGCACCATTTTAGAAAAGTCGTGAAGGATCCGCGTACGGTAAGCGACGACTTCCTGTTTTTTCAGTTACGTCATTTAACATTACGTGATGTGCGCAATAGGTATGCGACCGATGCGCGAGTCCTGGTCCCGCGCATCCGCTACACATGTGCATTACGGTGCGCGACGCTTCCACGATGGCGGTTCCCATGTGACGTCGTATACGTGCTGGTGCGCGCTGGCTGCGTGACTTCTGTGACTTTTTTTTATATCTAAAATGATATATGTATCTTTAATATACATATTAGGGCAAGATAATATCTAAGATACTTATAAAAATAATATATTTGTTCTTAAAATAAACGTATATTACTTTTAAATGTACTTTTGCGAAGTCGCTTTGGGTGCGTGCTGCATGTGCACACGTTGCGCGGATCCCATGTGACCTGCAAAAAAAAGATTTGACTGGCTCATAACATTTCCCATTGTAACTATTGAAGGACCCCACCCATTTCAATCATTCCTCTTGGAGCATCTTTGAAGAGACATCTCTGTGC
Organism: Lissotriton helveticus; assembly: GCF_964261635.1. Taxonomy (NCBI): domain Eukaryota; kingdom Metazoa; phylum Chordata; class Amphibia; order Caudata; family Salamandridae; genus Lissotriton; species Lissotriton helveticus. Next base: position 1,139,207,833 of record NC_136069.1, read on the forward strand.
TTTGAAGAACCCTTATTTCACCATTTTTGGGGGGGTTTTCAAACTAAAAGAAGAACATGGCTTCAGGATAGCAGCAGCAGGAGCAGGAACATTCTTCAGAAGAAGAATTTTTGCAGGAGGCTCCACGTCCTCAAAGGCCAGGATCAGTGGTGTGGAAATTCTTCACCTTTCCACCAGGGTAGAAGAAGGTGAATGCCACAAAGGTCACCTGCCGAATTTGTGAGAGAGTATTGTCTCGAGGTAGTGAGAAAAAATACTCATCTGGAACTGCCTCGATGTCCAAACATCTAAAGACCATTCATCCCATCAATCTGGCTTGGGAGGAATGCAGGCGAGCTGGACTGAACCCTCCAACTGCAGTGGCAAGTACTTCTGGGACATCAACTGCTACATCTGCACCAGACATTCAGCCTGAGTTTGCTTTCTTAGAGCAGCACTGCGTGACGTGCAAGAAACTGATTTGTTTTAGGGAGCAGTCTCTGGAAGCAGTTTGTGCTGCGCAACGGAACCATCATTGCTAGTTTTTTTGTTTGCTTTGTTTTTTAGAATGCTAAATAATTCCTGAAGTTTCCTGTTTTTTCATTCATTCTTTTTTTTAAAAACACCAAAAAAATACAAAATTGTTCTGAAAAATAAAAAAATATAAAAGAAAAAAAAAGTTCTTATCAGAACTACCTAATCTGGTTAAAGAAAGAACAATAATTGTATGATAATGTGTGAAACTTTGGTTGAATATATGTGTAGAGTATGAATGACTGAAAGAATGTATTAGTAGTGTATGGTGAATTTATAAGTGAAGATTTATGAGGAAGTACTGCAGCGTCACAGTGCAAGCTATTTAACTGCATTGCGCTGTGGCACTTCTGAAGCACAGAGATGTGACATATGTACATAAATATGTTGCAACTCTGTGCTTCCCTCTGCACTGCTGCACGAACTGCAGCCATGCAGTGACACAGGTCTCCTTGTACCATGGTGCAAGTACGCCTGTGTCGTGGGGAGATTGTATTTGTACAGGAAGTTACACCTTCCTGCACAAAAACAATCAGTAAAGACATTTTCCTCTTTCAATGTATGCTGTGCAATGCAGCATGAATTGAAAGAGGAAAAAATGAGGAGAAATGAAAACAATTCTCCTTGTTCTACCTGGCTACACCAACTCTAGGATGGCACAGCATTCACACACATCTCCAGATTTAGGATTTCTCATAAATCTGGAGATGTATCTTGTTCTATGAGTGTTGCGTGGGAACACCCACAGCAACAACTATGGAACGCCCTTACAATGCAAAGTGCTGTGTATGAAGTGGTCGTATTTACAAGGAGAAGAAAAGGTTTGCAGGGTCGCTTTTCCTCTCCTTGTAAATATGAAAGAGTGTCTAGCGCCATCAGTACGTTACAAAAAATGACGTACTGGTGGTGCAGGGTGCTTTTAAATCTGCCCCATAAGTGCTTGGGTATTGGTACACTGATACAATAAGAACATAGTGCTGGTTGGGTCATTGAAGAATTGCATGAGAGTGACAAGAGGTATCCTGTGCTGCATGGGTACTACTTCAGTATTTAATGAAGTGGATCAATAGTATGTATCTACTTAGAGATTTGAAGGAATTATGCACACTATATTGTATGTATACTTATGTTTGTGCCTAAGTCATTTTATAAGTATACCATTAGTAACTAGAATGATGATAGTACTGCAAACAGAGTGAATACTTCATTTAAAAGTGTGTACGTATTGGTGGAGTGATAGGATAAGTAGACACTGGTAGTTAAGTGATTAAAGAATTGCATAGGATAGACTGGATGATTCCTACACTATATAAGTACTAACCTGGTATTTAGAAGATTATATTGATAATATCTAGCTAGTTAGAGATCTGTTTGAATAGTGCACAACTTATTATAGCTGTACTTGTGTTACTAGCTAGGCCATTCCATAAGTTCATAACTAGTAACTACAATAATTACAGTATTACAAATAGAGTGTATAGTGAATTTAAAAGTGCTTAGGTACTGGTGGAGTAATAGAATAAATAGATAGAGTTGGATGGGTGAATGGAAAAGTGTGTGAAATAAAGAAAAGGATTCACAGACAAAAAGCACCAAAAAGAATGACGAAATAAAGGTTCTTGAAAGCACAGAGATATCTCTCCAAAGATGCTCCAACAAGAATGATTGAAATGTGTGGGGTCTTTCAATAGGTATAATGGGAAATGTTATGAACCAATCAAATCTTTTTTTTCAGGTCAAATGGGATCCTATAACAGAGGGATTCCAACATTGCATAGGTATTAGCTGGGTATTTAGAGGAGTGTATTAATAGTATGTAGCTTGTTGCAGGTCTGCATGCATAGTATATAAAGAAATTCACCTGTACTAGGGTTAGTGGCTAGGCCAATCCTTAAGTATATGCCTAATAACTATAATAATTTCAGTACTGCAAAGAGAGTGCAAGATAAATGTATAAATGCTTAGGTATTGGGAAAGTGATAGGATACATACATAGTGCTGAATGGGTGAATGGACAGGTTTCCTAGACTGCATAGTTACTAACTGAGTATTTAAAAGAGTGTATCAATTCTATTTAGCTGATTAGAAGTCTGCATACATACTGCTCAGTATATTGTAGCTGTACTAGTTTTTCTGATTAGGCCATTCCTTTGGTAGTTGACTAGTTAATAGAATAGTTTCATTGTTGTAAAGAGAATACATGCTTCCAGTAAGCGCCACTGCGCTGCGTTGCAGAGAGGTGGTCTAGGCCGTGCCCCTTTTATATCTCTCTACAACGCAGCTCTGTGGCGCTTACTGGACATACCTAGTGGGTTACTTGGACTCTAGGGATCCTTAGGATTCAAGGGAACTTAATCTCCCAACATAAAAAGGCCATAGGGCATGTTTACACAATGGTGAAGGGAGAGGACAGGGCCTGATGTGACATGTGCAAACACGCCCTGTGGCGCATTTTAAGTTGGAGAATTAAGGGGCATATTAGCAAGAAACTCGTTCAAAGTATAACCATTTTAGCGGCAGTTTCCTGCCGCTAAAACGGTGATAATGGGCTTGCTAATATGCGTTATAGAATTCCAATAGAAGCCCTGGTTAGATGTGCCGGACATCTTACCTGGGCTTCTATTGGAATTCTATAACGCATATTAGCAAGCCCATTATCACCATTTTAGCGGCAGTTTCCTGCCGCTAAAACTGTGATAATTTTAACGATGTTCTTGCTAATATGCCCCTAAGTCCCTTTTAATCCCGAAAGTCCCTGGGTCCAACTAGCCCATCCATGTACCTCTAGTAAGCACCAAAGAGCTGTGTTGCAGAGAGGTGGTCCGAGGCCATGCCCCATTTTATACCTCTCTGCAATGCAACTCTGTGGCACTTACTGGACATACCTGGTGGGTTAGTTGGCCCCCAGGGACCCTCAGGATTTAATGGGACTTTATCCCCCAACTTAAAAAGCACACACGGCATGTTTGCACACATGTCACCTCAGCCCCCTCCCTTCACCAGTGTGCAAACGCTCCCCATGGCGTATTTTAAGAGGTAGTTTTAATCCCCCTGCCCTATTATGTTCTAGGGGCTTACAGAGGAGGTCATGCTAATCATAGGGGTACCCCAATGCATAGTGTTCCCTAGTGTATGTAGGTGTTTTCACGGTATTCTAAGTGTCTTCTAGCATACCACTGGCTCTAGACCAGGTTAGTCACATTGGAATAAAGAGAAGGATTTCTTGACTGTATAGGTACTAAATGAATATTTAAAAGACTATATCAATGCTATGTAGCTGATTATAGGTCTGCATACATAGTGCACAGAATATTAAAGCTGTACTAGTTATTCTGATTAGGCTATTCCTTAGATACTTGACTAGTAACTAGAATAATTTCGGAGCTGCAAAGACAGTATATGTTGAATTTAGAAGTTCTTAGGTATTCTTAAAGTGATATAATACTTAGATAGTGCTGGATGGGGGATTGCGAAAAAACATGGCACCAACAGAGGGATTCCAACATTGCATAGGTATTAAGTGGGAATTTAGAAGAGTGTATTAATAGTATGTAGCTTGTGGCAGGTTTGCATGTGTAGTATATAAAGAAATGCACCTGTACTTGGGTTAGTGGCTAGGCCAATCGCTAAGTATATGACTAATAACTAGAATAAATTAAGTACTGCAAAGAGAGTGCAAACTAAATTTATAAGTGCTTAGGTTTTGACAAAGTGATAGGATTCATACATAGTGCTGGATGGGCGAATGGACAAGTACACGGGACAGACAGAAGGTTTCCTTGACTGCATAGGTACTAACTGAGTATTTAAAAGACTGTATCAATACTATGTAGCTGATTAGAGGTCTGCATACATACTGCACAGAATATTGTAGCTGTACTAGTTTTTCTGATTAGGTCATTCCTTAGGTACTTGACTAGTTAATAGAATAATTTCACTGTTGTGAAGAGAATACATTCTGAATTTATAAGTGCTTAGGTTTTGGCAGACTGATAGGTTACATAGATAGTGTGGGATGGGTAATTGAAGAAATGCATGGGATAGACAGGAGGATTCCTAGATTGCATAGGTACTACTTTACTTGGTAGTTGGTTAGGGGTTTATATACATAGTTCAGAGCTGAATGTAGTAGTGCATTGATAGTGTTTGCATTACTTAATCCTACCTTGACAGTAGTACATATCAAAAAATGCTTAACAATATTTTACTTGTTTTTTACAATTTACATTTCTGAAAATGTTGTACTTTACAATTAGAATCTGTGAAACAGAAGACAGAAGAAAAATACAGTTATAATATATAATATTATACTTTTTACAACACAACATAATTTTAACATTATATGAATTATTTTGTTTGCTTTTTTGCTGTTCTCAAAATATATTAAATTTCACTACAAACAGTGAATTTAATGTTACTCAATACATTGCAGTGGGCAAAAAACCACAATCAATAAGATTGTTTAAAAAAAAAAAATCTGTGCCAAAAATATTTTCAATATAGTCAACTATCTTTCAACATTCCATAAAAATAACATCATCAATAACATACCATGTAATACAAATCACACATATATAAAATGCTTCTTTCTAAGAGAATTTTCTTACTTCAATATGAAAAAACGTAAATAATATTTCAATGAACAATTCTTTATAATTTCTATATACTCTAAATGATGTTCTTTAAAAATATATGCTGTGAGAATGTCCAAGAAAAAGTGCTTATTTGAAATTAATACCTTTCCTCTAGGCCAAATGCTATTCCTGAAATCCTTTATACTGAAAATATCCAATAGTAATCGTATTAATACATTTTAACATATTTCTAATAGGCCGAATTATGTTCTTAAAACTTTGGCCTTAAAAATATTAGGTAGGAATTTGGTAATTTGTTAGGCAAACAATGTCTAAATACCAAATGAGCATCATTATAGTATGAGCATCCTTTATTGCATTTTAAATAGATAGTGTAATGTCCAGATGTTGTGGAAGGACCATCGTGGAAAATAATTGCTACTGCTACAAAAGTTCTTCCTGATATTGACACTTGACTTGCTACAAAATGTTTAATTAAAGTTTCCAATTTTCTTCCATCAGCTGTACAACGTTGTATCATTAAAATTATATATTGTCCAAATCTTTGTATAAATAATATTGACAACATTTCTGATTTGCATTGGCTACACTCCATGTTTTGATTTGCTGCTTTAACTAGTTTGTTGAAAGACACTGTTTTACAGTCTGGTAATGTCAAATGTATAAATCTTTTAGTGTCTATGTTAGTGCTAGATGTAAACATACAATTTTCACATTCATGTTCCCATTTATAACAAAGGCCAAAAAGATTTTCAATTTCTATTCCTTCATTTTCCAATACTGCAAGCATATACATTAGAAATTAGAAATTCCTGAGCATTTTTTTGAATATTCTGCGTAAATTGTGTAGAACCAGAACGGGAGGGTTCCTGTTCTAAGATGGCCACCATTTTAATTCTAATTAAAGTATAGTGATTGACATATAACGTTTGTGCAACCTGTACAACAATAATAAACAATAATAAAACAATATAAAACATGTTTTTATGCCACAAGTGAGTATTTTCCCAATTGTATGGTTAAAATTTTTGAAATATTTCGATCAGTCCGACATGATAGCTGCAACACAATCCAGTCGTTAGAAATAAAGAGCTGCTGTAGAAAGTGTATACCAACAGTCTACTGCCTTAAATATAATTGTCATAAATAAGAATGATGTACTTATAAGCTCGAGATAAATTAAATCCGAAATGTTTTCTCTTTGCCGATAAAATAAAAATACTATGGCAATAGTGTACTTGAAACGTGAGATGTCCCATTCCATGATGGCCGCCATTCTGATTAAAGAATAGACATTTTCGTACGATGTGTTTGCAAATACAACAAAAAATAAAATACTTTTCTGCCACAAGTTATAACCTGCATATTGAGAAGCATGACTCAACTTAATAAAATTTTTAAAGAAATACTCCGAGTTGTAAACAGAATAGGTGGTAATTGCACTCTGACCCCTATGACAGCGTATTTAAACGGACTCCGTGGCGCCAACGAGTCACACCCAAACCCGGAAGTGACTTCGTTGGACGCAGGGAGGCCGTTCGTCATTTTTTAGGTAAGCAACGTGCTAGGAAAATACCTCGTTTGCTTTAGTGACCTAGTTGTAGAAATAACTCGCACAATAAGGTATATAGCTGTTTTGGTAAATGCTGTGTAATATTAGTGCATTGGGTTAGTTACACTCTCCCACAAGCCGCATAGTATTTTATCTCCAGATTATTGTGCAAACAATTTTTGGTGCAATAGTCATTAAAATAAACAAATCCTAAGACACTGTGCAATATTAGTGCATCGGGGAAGTAATACTCTCCCATAAATCGTGTAGCATTTTATGTGTATTGCAGAATACTTGGGCACAAAACCTTCGGCGCCAGAGTCTTCAAAATATAATATTTTTAGACTCGGCCTGTAGCCCATACTTTTAGTGAGGATAATGTTGAATTGAACGCTGGGAACTGTCTATGGATTTCAAATCATCTCCAGTAAAGACTTAATACACATAGGAAAGAGACAGGGCACCGAATACAATGTATAGCCCACATTTTTTGGTGAGATGAGAAGAATTTATTATTGCTCTTTCTTTGTGTTTTAAGTCACTGTTGTACAAAACGAAGGGGTAAGACTGGCCCCTGGAGATGTGAGTTAGTCTAATGTTCCATCGCAATATCATCTACTAGATAGAATGACCCCATTTATTATCCTATTGTTACAGGCATGTCATTAGAAATTTAAAAATCAAAAATTGACCAACAGATACACCATTCTCAGGTAATTAATATCCTGTATACTACAATAGTCTTATTAACAATAAATACAAGTAGATGAAATCTGAATATAATCAAGATTCCTTATACATATATATATTTATTTTAAATAGTGTATAAAACCCATGGAAGGTTTCAATTGGGTCAGTATCCAGTCACGACTCATTTTTTCACCTATATAGGACCCATGACAGGCCCCCTTCATCTTGGAATCCAGATTTTATAGGCAAGTAACGAACATGCTGCTCTCTGGACAAACTGTCTTGATGTTGGAGAGAATAACAGAGGTATAATTCTTTGTTTGCTTCTGCCCAAACAGTTCATGTTTTATCAAAACTAGACGGTGGCTCCAACAAACCTTACTGTACATGTTCCTGGGCATTGACTCAGTGGTGTGTAAAATAAATCTATTGCTCTTCTAGTCAAAAATCATAACACAAATCCTTTTGATCTAAGGAGGTAGTGTTAAGTAAACATTTTCTACCTCTGTATTTTTGATGCGATATAGGTTTTAACTTTCGGGATATCATCAAGGTCCCGTGCCTTCATTTCATTGGCTAAATCTCGATAAGGAAGATATACAGCCTTCCTTAAATTAGAGGTATGGGAGCATAAATTCTTTAACCGTGGTAAATGTGTGATGAAATGGAATGTAGTTTATACCTGTAATTAAATTAAATGATAATATTGTTATATTTGTCATTTTTAAAAAAGTTTTGTTTGAAATGTTTAACCACTATGTGCCAGTGACAAATAATGTGAGATTATGTAGGAAGCTGCTTAAATGTAGGTATAGCACTGTCTTTTTTTCAAATGTAAAATAACATGGTAGATTTTTAATTGTATATAGTTAATTTATTGGTCCGTCAGCAACACAAGAATGTATAAATAACAAACTGTTTCCATTATTTAGAAAACTGTCCTGAAGAAGGTGAACATCTGCTTACTCACCGAAACGCCGCGTCGACCTTGTTTTCTAAAAATTTCATTATGAAATGTTTTTATGTACTAAATGTTTTTTAACCTTTGATTGTAATAAATGTATGGAACAACTTTTTTAATACTACTTTTGCTTTTGCATTTGTTATGTGTGTTGTGCTGACGTACCTTATAATATTTTTGTTGTCAATGGGTTACTATCAATGAGATCTTTGACATAGTCTTGGTAAATCTGTGCCTCTTATTTGGGACACTCTTTGAATTTTGGTCTGAACTCACCCTGTCCCTATTTCAATATTAGGGTACCTCCCTCTTTTGTTATATATACCAGCTTGACCACTGACATACATTCGGGTAGGTTGAAATGATGTGCATGTGCCTTCTTTCTTTTCATGAAGAAATCCATGGTCAATCTGTTGTCTCACTTGCTGATATATTTCTTTCCGTTAAACATTTAGTTGTTCTTCCAAGTTTCCTAAGTCCATAATATCTTCTTGAGCTTGATGCATTGCTGTTTCCACTTCATTCATGGCGAATGCTGCTCCATTTTGAAGAATTGGTTGCCCTAGTGGATTTTGACTCAATTGAGCAGAACCTTGACTGTCTTGTGAACTGTCTATAGCAATCTCAGCTGCAATATTAGCTTCTTGATCAATTTCATTGTTCAACATGTTGAGATAATTTGCAAAAACTGTACATTCTATGGTATCTTTACAAGCATTGAAGGAATCTTCATAGCTCTGAAAATCTCCCGGTAATTGCAATTCGGTATGCCACGGTTTGAAGAGTTGCAAAAGTGCTAAATAGTAAAATTCCCTTTTATCAGGAGAATCACAACTCAGTTTTCTGTGATTAATCAAATTTCCTTTTCTTTGTTTCACCAAACATCCTTCGGAACCAATCACTGCATATTTTCCTTCATTTATGTTTTCTGTAGTATTCCTTTTAAAAGTGTAATATTGCAGCACTTCATAGAGACATATGTTCTCAAGATGATGACTTCTATTTGGATAATATGGGGTAGATTCCGATTCGGGAAAAACCGCTCCGAATAGCCGTTCAGAGCATTTTTCCCGTACGAATCGTACCCTGCAACTTCCCCCATACGTACGATGAAGTACGATGAAGTACCAGGAGCCGTACTCCGTACGAGTCATACAAGACACCGTACGACTCTAATCTCCGTACTATTCTCCCTCGGAACCCGCTGTACGTGACATCTGTACGGTTCGCGGCTGGTTTTTACGACCCAGCAAGTACGATACGTGTCGGGTACGCACCGTACGACCCTTTTTCTACGGGAGCTGAAAACAACAGTAAAAGCAGAGTTCGCGCCGAAACAGGTACGGAACGCCCCCCCCCCCCCCCGGCTACGGTGCATACCCCCATGATCGCAGGGGTACGCACCGTACCCCTGTGATCATGGTGTGTACGAGCCATACCCCCATTGTACGATCGGTGTACGAGCCGTACCCCCATTGTACGATCAGTGTAAGAGCCGTACCCCCATTGTACGATCGGTGTACGAGCCGTACCCCCATTGTACGCTCGGTGTACGAGCCGTACCCCCATTGTACGATCGGTGTACGAGCCGTACACCCATTGTATGATCGGTGTACGAGCCGTACCCCCATTGTACGATGAGGGTACGGCTCGTACACCCATTGTACTATGGGGGTACGGCTCGTACACCGATCGTACAATGGGGTACGGCTCGTACACCGATCGTACAATGGGGTACAGCTCATATACCGATCGTACAATGGGGTACGGCTCGTACACCGATCGTACAATGGGGGTACGGCTCCTACATCGATCGTACAATGGGGGTACGGCTCGTACACCGATCGTACAATGGGGGTACGGCTCGTACACCGATCGTACAATGGGGGTACGGCTCGTACACCGATTGTACAATGGGGTACGGCTCGTACACCCCATGATCACAGGGGTACGGTGCGTACCCCTGCAATCATTGGGGGTACGGACCGTACGGTGTGTATGTGTTTGTGTGCTTTTCCGTACGACTCGCCCTTACCTAACGTGGACCATATGAATCGCGTCCTCATACCCAGTCCAGATGGTACTCGTCGGGTCGTACGGCATGTGTACGAGTCGTACGGTATGTGTACGAGTCATACGGTTCACGGTTTCAGCCTTGCAATACGTACGGATCGCGACGATTCGGACGGATTCACGGAATACGGATCGTACTTCGCGACTCGGACGGACGGGTACGATTCGTATGGAGAGGGCTCCGGATACAAATCGTACGGACTTTTTTTTTCCCAAATCGGAATCGACCCCTATGTGTCCAACATGTTTGTTTTGACAATATCTGTACTTTTCTGTTCTTTTTCTGCTAAATATTCCATTTCTTGTACAGATTTAAGTACTCAATTTCGTGTTGCAGCAAGACCTAGACTCACCCAAATGATTCTTCTAGATTTTGAGTATAAACTTGAAGATGATAACCAATCTGAGCATTCATACGCTCCAATTTCTCGATGGGATTACATCTTCAAACTGAAACTGTACAATTTCTTACTAAGACTCTTCTCGTGAGAAATGTCTTCCCACATTTCTTTCAACTCCGTCTTTTCTGATTTTGTTATATAAGATGTCACATACCGGGCAACAGCAATGGAATTATCCGCAACATACTGAATATCGATATTAGCATTACACATTGAGAGAATACCTGGATTATAATAATTTATATACTTTGATTTTCTAGTGATGGTATGTCTCACAGCTGACATGAAACTGTTTACTCTTCCTTTGGTTATTACAGAAGGTTGAAATCCAAATCTACATTTGGTATAAAACTTTTCCTTAGACTTATACTTTTGTCGACAGTATTTGCCTCATCAATGACTTTGGAATCGTAAGACTTGTTGCCTTAAGGTGTTTTCTTCTGTTCTTTTTGGTATAGCACCTGTGGCACATTCTTCAATAAAAGACAAAACTGTGTCATCCGAAACAGTTCCGAATTTGGGTGCATCCTTGATCCACAACAGCATATGTATATGAGGAGCACCTCTAGCTTGATACTCCTTTCTCCAAAAGAAATCCACTACTTCTCAAAGAGGAGGATTCTTTTTATTGCAGATAAAATACATCATAGCTTCAAACCTATGATTGAAATATCTGAATACATTAACAGGATCCAAAGAGTACAATTCTCCAGGTGTCTTGTATTCAATATTTTTTATATTCGAATTTGCTTCTCAAAGAAATTCAAGTAAACCATCCCAAGCGTATTCAGCACAGCTTAGGGTAACAAACCAAGTAGGAGTTCCTAAGTTCCTTAGCATACATTTAATGTCCATGACGACAGAAGCGATACTCATTAGTACCACGCTGACATGCCATCAAATTAATCAGCTGAGATTCTAAATGATCGTGTCTCTGATGTACTTTATCCATAAATCCCTTTGCAGAAACATTTTGAAGATGTACTCCTATTTTTAATATGTGGTTAACTGCATATGAAAGTCCAGACAAGTCACACTCAAACAAAAGATGAAATATATATGAGATACATTGTCGAAATCTTGCATCTTCTGCATACAATCTTGTTGTTTGATATTCTGATGCAGGAATCTGCACTGATCGTTCGTCATATCGTCCACCTTTTCCAGTTGGAAACAGCTGCGGAAAACAACGAGCTTCCAAACTTTTTGCCCATTAACTCATGGGAGTCCCATTTGCTTTCTTCATTTGGAATAATTCAATAGTATTCCCCATCACTTCTTTCGAATGAAGTGGATGTACACTATAATGTTCATAGATTTCTTCACTTTTGGACATGTCCACGTTTTCAATTTGACCACTTGACGTTTCACAATCATCTCCTAAAAGTATTTCTTCTTCTTCCACATACACATTTTTGTAGTAATCATTGTTTTTTATCAGATATAATGTTGCATTTTGCACTTTCCAAACATCCACTAATTCTTGTCTGATTTTCTAACCCTTGATAGGAACACCATTAACTAGGATAACTAGTGGTTCACTTTCAACATTCTCTACACCAATAGTTTCAATATGTTTCTTTGAATCTAGAGGTAAATGTACAACTCTTCCTTTTAATCCTCACTGTAAATCTGTAGGAGGCAATTTACCTGTTTTAGGCTCCATGCGAAAAATAGCCTGAAATGGGTGCACACATTGAATCAGAATAGACTCATACGTATTTAAATCTGTCTGTTCTGGAGGAATAGTTACCAGTTCTAGATTATTATGTACAGCTCAGCAGGCATTTTATTCTCGTCTAATTTGTTATAACAATATTTACAAATACACTGATCAGGACCCAAATCAAAGCAATCCTCTACCAACAAATACGTTGCAAATTCTTTCCACTTATCATTATTTTCTCTTTCACTTTTTAAATATAGATCAACAGTCCTAGTCTGATTTTTATAGTGAGTTTATTGGCAACAAATACAAGAATAATTTGGCCTTTCACCGGAAATCAACTTAAACTTTGTAATTTGTTCTTCAAAATTTTTTGTAGTAGTATGTTCCACATTCTCTTCAACACCTTCTTCTATTAATGTGTCAGTTTCTGCACTCTCTTGTTCAGGACCAAAGTAACAAAACTCAATTTCATCACAACCTTCTTGACATCTAATACTGTCTCACGCAAAAGAGCGCTGTTCAACTCATTTAACATTAGTGCTGGAATTTTTGCATAATACAATCTTCTGACTAACTTCCGCATTTGACAATGATGTACTGCTAACATTCTGAAATGATGAAAAACACTTTGACATACTTTTCTAGAAAGACAAGCCAAAGAATAACCTTGCAAACCAGTATATTTTCTCACTCCGCAAAGATCTAGGGCCAGATGTAGGAGCCCTAATACCGGTCGGAAACGGCCGTTTTCGGCTGTTTCCGACCGGTATTAGGGTTTTCAGATGTAGGGGGCTTAAAATTACAGAATCGGTATATTTACCGATTCGGTAAAATTACCGATTCGGTAAATTACCGAATCGGTAAATATACAGATTCTGTCATTACAAATGTAGGTGGCACACTTTACAGTGCCACAGGCCCTTAAGAGTCGGTATTTTACCACACAATCCTATTGTGTGGTAAAATACCGAATTCAGGTGTGCATGCACATCTGTGCATGCACACCTGTGCAATGTGACACACAGACATGCCCTTAGGGCATGTATGTGTGCCACATGTCACACAAGCCTGTACTTGGGGTGCTAGAGGGTGTCAAAGTGACACCCCCTGCACCCTTGCAGGATTCGGTATTTACCGATTCTGTAAATACAGATTCGGTATTTCCCATTGATTCCTATGGGCTTCAAAGCCCATAGGAATCAATGGGAAATACCGATTCTGTATTTACAGAATCGGCAAATACCGAACTTTACAGATTCGGTAATTCAGATTTTAAAATTACCTACATCTGCCCCTTTCCCATTTACAGACTCTTAAATACCAAATCGGTAACATTCGGTATTTAAGAGTCTGTAAATGGGAATTACCTACATCTAGCACCTAGTCCTTACAACATCTTAATCTTTTGTTTAACACTTTTTTTTACTATACTCTCGTAAGAAATTGCGTACAATATCAATAGACTCCTGTTGTATAGTACAAATACTACTGCAATACCAAGTATACACTGGGGCTTTAGGAAGTCTCCCTAGAACTACTTCAGCTATTAGTTCTTCTACATTTCTAGAAACCATCTTCTCTTTCTCAATAGGACAACCATTTTTAGCCTCAGAAGCTCGACTACTGGTATCAACTGCAAGCAATAAAGTATTGGTCTGAAAATAACTTTCTTCCTTAACACCTTCAATGCTACAGATATTCTCCCTTGGTGCTGCACTCCCTTAAATCCCATTGTTCATGACAAGCTCAGCTCGTCATGAGCACACGAGAAGTGTACTGCATGACGAGCTGAACTCGTCATGAGCATGGAAGGGGTTAAAGAAAAGCTCTGAACTTGAACTATGCTTCCATTCACCCAGCAAAATATCAAAAACTTTAGTTCTGTTATATTACTCTTTTCTTCTTAATTTTGGCCTTCATAGAACGGATTGGTTCATCTAATGATCAGATTCTTTTTAAAATTAAATGAATTTTTTTAATTCAAAAGCCTTCTCAGCAATAATTTCAATTTGTTTTTTCTTTTTATAAAATGATGCTCTTCTTTTGTATTTTTTCACATTTTTCAACAAATTAAAGACAACTATATTTTAAAACATCTTCTTTCTTATTCTTCATACTGACTTTTCCTCCTTTTATCATAAATTGTGTCTTTTGAATGTAAATTCCCATTTTTTACATTTTTTCCTTTATATTCTTTTTTCTGGTTGAGGCATTCTTTGTACTTTCCACAATCTGAACAATGTTTCTAGGCTTTGACAGTTTTTTAATAAATTCTTTTGTTCTCTTACCGATAGACTTCTTCTTTTTCCCAACATGTTGTTGGTCATCCAATACTTGTTGTTGAATTTTCTTCAAATAATAGTCATTTTTCTGTTGTTTTCTGTTTTCTGTTATTTTTTAGTCATGATAACTTTATTTTAATGATGATAAACAACATCTGTAAAATGTAAATATATATAAAATTATTTTAATGAATCTATAAAATATACTTATCTATGATTAAACAAACACATTGTACTTCAAAACCATTTAAACACTTCCTTTTGTAATCACAATTATTTACTGTAGGTACTAATTGAAAAATTGTAACAAGGAATACGTTTTTTACAAATGCATAGTAGTTCACAGCAAAGTGTACGATTGCTTGTATGAATGCCTAACTCATTCTCCAAGTGCATAAACAGTGAATAGGTTTTCATACTGCTAATAGTTGTCATTAGGATACGTTTATAAGCACTTATATGTCTGCAGAGAGATTAAATAAGCACATGCTTCTGTCAGGATGATTCTAAGACTGGACACAGACTCACAGTGTGATTCTAGAAAAGGCAAGACTATTCCCTGGACATTAGCAGGAGAGACTCAGTAGTTTGGAAGTGGTGAAACAGATTGCATACATTCTACACATTTGACTGTACCACTGCTTGTTTGAATGCCTGACTCATTCTCCAAGTGCATAAACAGTGACTGGGTTTTCATACTGCTAACAGTTATCATCAGGGTAAGTTTGTAAGCACGTATATCTCTGCAGAGAGATTAGATAAACACATGCTTCTGTCAGGATGATTCTAAGACTGGACACATACTCGCAGTGTGATTCCAGACAAGCAAGACTATTCCCTGGACTTTAGTAGGAGAGACTCAGTAGTCTTGAAGGGGTTAGGGGACTGCATCCATTGTGCTCGTTTGACTGTTGCACTGCTTTTCTGAATGCCTGACTCATTCTCCAAGTGCATAAACAGTGACTGGGTTCTCATACTGCTAACAGTTATCATCAGGATAAGTTTATAAGCACTTATATGTCTCCAGAGAGATTAAATAAGCACATTCTTCTGTCAGGATGATTCTTAGACTGGACACAGACTCACAGTGTGATTCCAGACAAGCAACACTATTCCCTAGACTTTAGTTGGAGAGACTCAGTAGTCTGGAAGGGGCTACGAACCGCATACATTGTGCTCATTTGACTGCTCCAATTGCTTTTCTACACCACATAAATTCTCAATACAAGCTTCAATTTGAAACCAAACACCAAAAATGATGTCACATATTTTAACTAAATCTCTGTAGATACTTATAAATACTACTCTCATCACTAATACCTTAACTCAACATATAGATTTCCAATTTAAAACCAACACCTAAAATTATGCACTATAATACCAATGTACATATGCACACATTAAAACAATCAATCATAATCAACAATCCCTATTGCATAACACACATACTAGCATACAAACTATATATTGAACAACATTTAAATACATTACCAAAAACTGTAATTAAAATTTCTTCATTAGAAAATATATCACAAACTCCAAATTTTAAGAATTATATTTTATGATTAAAAACAAAGGCACCACATAGAACACCTCACAAATTAATAACTCACCTTTCAAATTGGTTTGTAGATTATGAAATATCTGAATCACACACCAGATTTCTTATGCACACAATGAATGTACTGAAGTGCTCTTTGCAAAACCAACAAATGGCAAACTTTCCCTCTCATTCTGCACACATATACCCGTAAATATCAAATCACATTGCTCCCCACATTAATTCAAAAGCTAACACGCATTTCTATTGGTTACACATTTCAACCCTTGCCAATTGACATAACTTTCAACCCTACCCCCATTCTGCTTAATGCCTGTTACCATAGCAACAGTTCATGGAACACTCAACTGAACACACAGGTCACAAGTTCAGCACACAATTTTACAAATGTAAACAGCAAGTGTGCTTGACTTTCCAAAGTGCAAGCTTTTCTTATCTAATGTACCTTTTTAAAACATTTTACTAACCAATAAGAAACATGCTTTTAAAACACAGAAACATGCACCCTATTTTTCAGTGTATAATGTTCTCAATCAGCCAATCATGTCTCTTCTTTTTTTAAAACTGCATCTTGTCCACCATTTTAGAAATATCTTATTTTACAAACTTCCTACTTCACGTACAGACATCTTCTGAGTGCGCATCCAGATTTCCCTTCAAGATGCTTAGAGTGTGGATTGTGGGACACAGCTATATTTTCTGGTGCAAAAGACATGCTGAAAGCAGTGGTATTGACAAAGGCCTAGCTTTGCAAAATGTAGACATTAAATGAATTGAACAAAGAAGATTAAAGTGGCACTAATTAATGCCATTGGTTAAATCCTTTTTGCATCTCCAACACCCTGACCACATAAAAGTGTGGTGGCGATGACTTAGGCACTTTGACTGGGGTTGGTCTGGAAATGGTAATGAAGGACACCTTTGCAAAATTCACTTTTCCCCCCTGTGTCTACTCTGACATATGCCAAAGACAGAAATGGAACTGGTCCAATCGATTTTGTCCACAGATTGAGAAAGCTAGGAAACATGTCAATATAGCTGTTTCTGCTTATCTCAGAGATTATAGGATGGGGTCTATTTACAACAACAATCTGCATTTTAATATGGATGGCATCTATACGAGAGATGGTGTATATTTCACAGATGAGGGTAACAGTGTCTTTATCAACAACTTTAGACTCTGCATAGGTACTTACTTGTAGGTACCAAAATCTCCCAATAAACACAAGGGCTCTTTTTAGAGCCACCCAAGATCTAAACATATAAGCTTGAATTATATTGAAAATATATTAGGTTTTTTTTTGCTTGGAGTCGCGCACCCTGCTCGTTTTAGAGTCGCGCACCCAGCGTGTTCACACCAGGGGGCTGCGCTGGAAGTCGCGCACCCAGCGCGTTCACACCAGGGGGCCGTGCTGATTGTCATGCACCCAGCGCGTTCACACCAGGGTGCCAAGCTGGGAGTCGCGCACCCAGCATGTTCACACCAGAGGGCCGCGCTGAGCACAGCGCTGGAGTCGTGACTCCAAATTTTTCCATTAAAAAAAACCTTTGCTCCTATCACTAGTTTCTATTCTCCCTAGGGACCCCAACCCCCGGGGCCTATACACAATGATGGGGACCATGGGGGGAGCCCCAATGCCTCCACGATCCCGCCAGTTCCCCTTCTCCTTCGGGAGCTGGCATTGCTTTTCCACTTGGGGAGCAGCTAACATGCAGCTCCCAGTGTGGAAAAGCAATCAGCTTTGGTTTTTGGAAGTGAGAGCAGGTTTCCCTGCTCTCTCTTCCAAAAACCAAAATCCAGTTTGCTATGACAGGGCGGGAGCCGCAAGGCTCCCACCCTGGCTTAGCAAACAGCAGTGTCCCGGGGTTGGGCACCCTGGGACACTGCAGAAGGGGGGGGTCCCCAGGGCCATCAAGGGCTCTAGGAGGGGGACACTATAGTTTTTCTGCCCCCGGGACCTGGCTCACCCGGTGGCTTGATTTAAACGAAGCGTGAAATCTAATATATGACATCATCAGCAGTGCATTGCGGGGGCGCAAGTTATAGTTAGCTCAACTAACTATAAAGGTGGAATTTCTTTGGTTTTGTATGAGTGAAATGTCCAACTAACTATAACGTCCCTGAAACCTATGTTTTTTTTCAGTGAATTTCAAAGGTTTTTTAAATGCTAATTTGTAACTATAATGTGCCTGAAATCTATGTTTTTTTCAGTGAATTTCAATGTTTTTTTAAATGTTAATTTCTAACTATAACGTGCCTGAAACTTACGTTTTTTCAGTGAATTTCAAAGGTTTTTTAAATGCTAATTTGTAACTATAATGTGCCTGAAACCTATGGTTTTTTCAGTGAATTTCAATGGCTTTTTAGATGCTAATTTCTAACTATGCCTACAAAAGTAGGACATGTGAAGAAAGAGGAAGAAAAGCGCAGAAAGAAGCAAGACAAATGCTGAAAGAGTCAACAGAAGTCCAGAAAGACAAACAAAAGTGCAGGAAGAAGCAAGAGATGTGCAGAAAGAACCAACAGAGGAGCAGAAAGCCCTCCTGTGCCCCCAACTTTTTACCGACGGGTACTGGTGGTAACTGACTCTGATTAACCAGGACCGGAGCCAGTGCTATGCTAAAAGACACTTAGAATACAGTAAAAACCCTACATACACTAGGGAACACCATGCGTTGGGGTACCCCGGTGATTAGCATGACTTCCTCTGTATTTGCCATGAGTTAGAGCCTGGGTCATTGCATGAGTACATGGGTACTGAGTGGATGATTAGAGTACTTCAAGAAGAGTGAATGGTGAATTTATAAATGCTTGGGTTTTGGCGGACTGATTGCATAAGTACACACATGTCACTTCAGGCCCGACCCCCTCCCTTCACCACTGTGCAAACACGCCCCCTGGCGGGTTCTAAATTGGGGGATTAAGTCCCCTTGAATTCTAAGGGTCCCTGGGGGCTAACTAGCCCACCAAGTACCTCCAGTATGTGCCAGGGAGCCGCGTTGCAGAGAGGTGTTCAGAGGCCACGCCCATTTTTACACCTCTCTGCAAAGTAGCTCTGTGTCGCTTACTGCAGGTACCTGTTGGGCTAGTTGACCCCCAGGAACTCTCAGGATTCAAGGGGACTTAATCCCCAACTTAAAACGTACCACAGGGCGTTTTTGCACACTTGTCACATCAGGCCACGCCCACTCCCTGCACCACTGTGCAAACGCGCCCCCTGGAGCATTGTAGATTGGGGGATTACATCCCCTTGAGTCCTGAGGGTCCCTGGGGGCCAGCTAACCCACCAGCTACTTCCAGTAAGCGCCACAGAGCTGCATTGCAGAGAGGTGTAAAACAGGGCGTGGCCTCTCAACACCTCTCTGCAATGCAGCTGCATGGTGCATACTGGAGGTACCTCATGGGCTAGTTCACCTCCAGGGACCCTTAGGATTGAAGGAAACTTAATCCACCAATTAACAGTGTGCCAGGGGGAGCTTTTCCACACTTATAATGTCAGGCCCGCCCCCTCCCTGCACCACAGTGCAAACGCGCCGAAATAAAAAAAAAAATTGGGACCCCCTAAGCAGGCCTATGGGGTCAAGGTGTTTTCTACTCATCCCCCTTCTCTTGTTTTATATCTTTGTTTCTCTGTTTTCTGGCGACTCGCTTTTACCGAGCTACAAGGTGGCTGCCAACACTTCCTGGTTTGGAGTGTTGGCAGCCAATCCCAGTGAAGCTCGTGCACGGGACTTAGGCTCTGCCCAGATATCAAAACTTTTTTTTTCTAATTTCTCAGCAACTACCTAACAAATTGACACCATTTTAAAAAAAGGTTGCTTCCTGACCCACGCACTAGCTTTGTGCCAAATTTGGGGTAATTCCGTTCAGTAGTTTCGGGCTGTAGCTTTTTGAAAAACTTCCTATGAAAATTAACATTTTAGATCCCTTTTTTTCTCAGCCCCCGCTTGACGAATCACCCCCAAACTTTCGGGATAGGAGCTGACCTAAAAAGTGCAACTTTTTGGAATTTTTTTTATAAAGATTCGCTAAACGACACTAAAGTTATAAGCAAATCAAAAAATGCTTTTCCTAGGGAAACTAGGCTGTAACTATAACTACCTACTGGCGACCGCCAGTAGGTAATACATATGTGTGTGTAGATAGATAGATAGATAGATAGATAGATAGACAGATAGATAGATAGACAGACAGACAGACAGACAGACAGACAGACAGACAGACAGATAGATAGATAGATAGATAGATAGATAGATAGATAGATAGATAGATAGATAGATAGATAGATAGATAGATAGATAGATAGATAGATAGATAGATAGATAGAGATGAATATATCACTTAATTCAAATTCTTTTCCCAGTTTGTTGATTTCTTTTGTTCATACAATTTATTAGATGTTTACCAAAAATAGGATAAGCAAATGCCATCCACACCCAACTGAAAAAAGACAAAAGTCTTTTACTGTTCCAGGGAAAGAATTACAGCTTTGGATTTGTATTCTATTGATGAAATACCACCCAAGCAAACCTGTTAATTTCTAACTCAACATAGATGATGGCTCTGGGCCAATCCTATGCTTTAAAACTTTGCAAGAAAGACAGACATTTGTGATAAGCAAATCTGGAGTGTTGGTGTTGTTTTACAGCTTTCCATATAAAGGAGCTGATTCCCACCTCCATTTTTGGAAACTTTGATATATACATGAATTAACTGAAAAACACCAAACATTGGGGCCCATTCGGATGGCTGGTGGTTTATCCCCGTCATCCACACCAGAAAGTCCACCCGCCACATTAGGATGGCTGGCGGGTCCGTGGCGGATGGTCTTCCGTTGGTCGACTTATCGACCGGGCGGAAAACATGCATAATATGGTGGCGGTGTCTGCATGCGGTCTTTTCTTTGGGGGCACGTTGCGGGCCCCCAGGGGTTTGGTGGGGTGGGTGTCTGCACTTTGCGGGTACCCATGGTACCCCCCGACATTTGCATGCACAAGGTGGCAGGCACCGTGTGGTGCCTGTCATGTTGTGCATGCAAATGCACAACATGCTGATTTTACATTGTGGCGGGTGCTGCTTGAAGCACCGCCCACCGCAATGTAAACAATGCGGGATACACCCGCCAGTGTGGCGAGTGCATCGTAATGTGCACAGACGGACCTCAGCACGCCTGGCGGACGGCCCGAATACCGTTACGAAAAGTCCGCCCGCCATCGTAATAGTGCCCTTTGTTTGGAAGTAGTCCGGTCTGATGGGGCTTCAACACAAAACAAAATATGCTGATAAATTCCCTAGTTAAGGTATTTATGTATCGGGAAACTATATATATATCTTTACCCGATGTCCACGAACATTTATATAGATTCCTTATAGTGTATACACACTAGACCCTTGGGACCTCAGTTAAAGGTTGGTGGAGTGCAAACCCCACTGTGAAGAGGCAGGACTCCCATCATGCCAATCTTGTAGTTCCCCTACTTCACTATAGGTGTGGAAATCAGCAGGTGTTGACTTAGGTGCCTCTGTTGGCTCTGCATTTGAAAGCCTTTGACTATTATACCATCCACCACAGGTTTAGGGCTATCCTTCCATTGTGCGTTTGTCCTTTTTAGGACTGCCAAGCAAAGCCTGGTTGTCCTGCACAGGAAATAATATACATGCCTCTCAGGCGCTGGGAAAATACCCTCAGCGCCTCAGGGCAACTTTCCGTTTGCTTTTTTGAAAGCAAACTCCCACTTTGGAAATTTGTTTCTGAAAACAAAAAATGGAGAGTGAGACAAAACAACATGGCATCCGCTCAGTATTCTTTTCTGTGTTGTATGCAGCGACTGCAACTGTGGATTCAAAGAAGTTCAATGACAGGCAGTTCAGAATTCAATAATGTGTTAGTCTGTCCACCACCGGAAGAACAGAGAGTATGGCCTCCATACTGAATGGAGTGACAGATTACACACACATGCTTAATTTTGTGGACTTTCGTTTAGCCTTATTGACATCTTCTCAGAGAAAGTAACATACAAATATTTCCACTTAAGAACTTTAATTGGATTCCGAACCCCTTTTATGATGTGTACAGGTAGAGATATATATCCCGTTGTATTTACCCATTCACTTGACAGATATGAATATTAGTGGGTATGTGAAAAAAGAATTTGACTTAAGTGAGAAAATCGTGGTATTTTTCTTTCAGATGGAAAAGAGTATGATGCGTATGTGTCGTATCTAAAATATTCAAAGCTTGAGACTGAAGCTGAAACAAAGTTCGCACTGGAAGTTCTATCCCACACACTCGAAGACTTTTTTGGATACAAGTTGTGTATATTTGAGAGGGATGTTATGCCTGGCGGAGGTAAGAAAATGCATCCTTCAAAGAAAGTAGCACAAGACTTTTCTCTGTATTAGTTTGAGGCACATTTAGATCTGAAAAGAAAGGAACACGTGTTACATGATACTAAAATGTGAAAATAGGGCATTCAATGATTCATATGTGAAAGAAGGTGTTGATGATTCAGAGTAGTGTAAAACAGCATTAAAGTGCTTTAATCATAATACCAATATGCAGAGGAAGTTTTAATAGCACATTGGCCATATGCAAATAAATTATATGCGTGTGAAATTAATATTTTAGCAAATACACAGTAGCTCACAATATAAAGACTTATTAAGATGTTTATTCAGGAATCTGTTGCTAAACTGTGGTACTAACATCAAGGGTTTCTTGATAGAAAATTGTATGTGATACAACCATAGCTACAACAAAACATCATCAGGTAAGAAATAATACGTTTACAAATCCTACATTAATTTATTTTTAAGGAATACCACGTGGTAACCAATATTAAACTGAAATTAAGGAATTGTAATGTTGGTATCAGAACTGGAAACAATGAGAAAACATGAATAATGTAGGTCAATAGGACCAGGACCTGTGTACCCTCTGATACTGACTGCCAATTTTAGAAAGGGATATACAAGCTTGACATGAGCCAAAGGTTATGGAGGACTAGGTTAGGGGTACCATGTGTGGCCGACCTGTAATGGAGGTAGACCAAGCAAGCCACTGAGCAGAACAATCCAGGTCCTACAGAGATGAACATTAGCATGTCCACCCGTCCCATCAAGGAATTCCAGGCTATGCCGGAGGATGTGCTGATTGAGCCACGCTTCCAATGACAATCTGAACTTGAGTTCTTACTCAAGTTATTGTTGATGGGCCGACTTTAGGGCATCACGGTTTGACAAACCTCAGCATGTGAAGGACATACACAGCTTTGAAATGTTGTGACAGAGATCATGTCTTGTCCTGAAGAGACGCACGGGAAATAGGGTGTGGGTCAAACCACTGGCCCTGAAATAGGGATTGTTTAGGTGTAAAAAACTCTACTTAAAAATCAGAATTTGCATTTTACTGCGTAATTTCAAACATTGATTGACTTCCCTACTGTATATATGTATCACATTTTATTGTTCACTTCACTGCACCTATGACCATTGCACCATCTGCACCAATGTAAATAACATAACACCAATTTGGTAAATAAATACAAGGAGTCATTGTTGGCTCCAAGAAAGACTTTATTGCAATATTGGATTGTAACTTCATGGAGATTCATGAAATATGCCCATGGATCTCTTGTGTAGATTTTCTGTTGTACCCTGGTTCTGTTAATGGCTTTAGGGTTTGGTACTGTGTATTTTTTACTTTGAAGAGGTTGTATGTGACAACATATTGAGTGCAATAACATCGACACTCTGTTATGTTGATTGCAGACTATTGTCTTCAGACTTAGGCCCCATTACGAGTGGTGGCGATTTGCTGAATGCCAGACTGGCAGTCTGCCCGCTTCATTAGCACTGTGGCTATCGGACCATCACAGGACTGCTGCTGTCACCAGGGATCGATGATCCCAGGTGGTGGTGCAGCGGACTATGGCCCCTAATAAGCTGGAGGTGCGGCTGCAACATCACCAAGCATAATAGTAGTTTCCTCGCTGACACACTTTTAATGGCTGTGTGACCTCCATGAAAAGTGTGGCAGAGATAAAACAAAGTGGGCAGTTCAGGGCTCCCCTGTTGCCTCTGTGCCATGGGGTGCATGCAGGGGGGCACATTCTTGCACCACATCTACTTACCTTGACGATATGTTGACATTCAATATTGTTCAGTTGACAAAAGTACTGGTTAATATTTAGCCCTCAATATTCTCGTAGTAAATCAGGCTAGCTAAAGGTAATGTCAGAAATTTGATTACTTATAAAACTCATTGAAGGAGTTTAGATAAAATCCTATTTTTACATTGAGTTGACCATACTTATTTAGCTACACCTGCAAAATTAGAGTTTGTAAGCCTTTTTCTGACAAAAGAGATACACCAAAATGTCACTCATTACAACACAGTGTTCTTTTGTCTGAACACAATGCAAATGACTTATAGAAACTGTTACAAATGGGATCTCTGGTTGGCTAAGGCTTGTGCCAAAGCCAGGCAGAGACCACCACTCTAGTCAGGGCAAGGGAATTACACGCCAAAGATAACCCCTGCTCACCCCCTTGGTAGCTTGGCACGAGCAGACAGGCTTATCCCGGAGGCCATGTGTAAAGCATTTGCACACGCACACAGCAATAACATCCCAGGCACACTACAAAAGGAACTCCACACAAGACTATATCAAAAATAGCCTTTGTATTCTCATAACACATTAGCATAGTAATCACACCATATACACTGTGCCAACTGGCACTGGGCAATATTTACAAGGGATTATATACACATGACAGGGCCCACTGGACCACTGTCAGAACCATCACAAAGCAAACTTAGTAAAAGTAAAACAGATCATAAACGTACAACCAGTAACCACTGGTAATCACTGTACTTAGCATCAGCCTGTAACATAAACTACATTATGCACAATATCACATCAGGCGCAAATTATATTCTGCTCCAACCTCACCAGCATAAACACATTATGCAATCCTCTCATAAGTCTAAACACATTAGACCCTAACCTCCTAAGCATCACTCACATTAGGTGCATAAATCAAACAGTGAAACATAATCTCACTAGCCTAAACCATAATATGCAAAACAACCTCATAATCATAAATAACACATCTAGAGGTATAAAACAGGGTGCGTAAACCATACTACATACATTACATTTCCTAGCACCCTATAATCACATTAGGACCTGGCGCCCTACAAGCCTCACAGTCCCCCTGGCCAACTGACCATCTTCAAAGGGGTCCAAATGCCCTATGTCCCAAAAGTCAGGGCACGCTGCCAAAGCAGCGAAAGTCAAGGGTGCGCACTCTGCGCAGGCCTAAACGTTGCAGCTGGCACTAAGTGCTGCGCAGCTGTGAATGTCAGGGGCAAAGGAGTCCATCTCACTCCTAACTCAAATGACATGTCTCCAAATAAAGAATAACCTAAACGGTGCAGCTGCCCCCTACTTGCTGGGCAGCGGGGAATATTAAAATGAGGCTTGGGCTCTCAATGTGCCCTTAGAACAAATGCAAAAGTGTTGCAGCTGCCCGCGCTGGTGCGGTGTAGCCACGGATCAAGAAAAAGGGGCCCTGGCACATCTGGACCTACGGGGCCTCACTGGGGCTTCTCTGAAATAATGTTGCCCCTTTAAACATTGCAGTTGCCCACTGTCAAGTGGGGCAACTGTAAAAACATATAGCCACTATTGGAGCAAACACGGGCCCCCCTGGCCCTTAAGACAAATATGGCCCCTTCATTGAAGCCACACGGGGCTCTGAAAATAATCCTTCCCAACGTTGGAGCCACACGGGGCTCTGAAAATAATTATGCCACATTGTTGGAGCACACGGGGAGCTGCAAACAAATAATGCCCCCAAGCCCCCACGGGGACTTTAAAAACAAATGGTGGCCGCCTGCCCGAGATCAGCCCTCACTCACTGGGCTCTTCCTCGCGGCGGGAGTCCTCGTTGACCAGGACAGACCGGCAGCACTCCTCTCACGGCGCAGGGCTTCCCCCCCCACTCCTTTGAGCCCCGTGCTGCTGTCTGCAGACTCAGCCGCCTGGCCTACTTTACCCGGGCCCCCCTCCTGGGACCCAGGGCTTTGTCATTGAGCCTCCGAGGCTCCGGGCAGTACTCCCTCCTTCTCGCGTTCTCCGACAGACGGAACTTCCTTTCCTCAAGCGGAAGTCCCGTCCCGCCCCAGGCAACGGCTGCCTGATTTCCAGTTTTCGACCGGACGCGGGTGGTCTCCCGCATTACAAAAATGAGTATACCGCGGCCATGTGGAGTGGGTACCCATAATTAAATAAAAACTAAGCACGGTGGGCACCCGCATAAAGGTAAATGCATCAGCATTACAAAAGCGGGGTGGGCACACGCGAAACAACGATAACTGCGGGGTGGCACCCGCCGCTGCAGGCATCACAGGGGAATCCCCATGGTGGGGGTTCCCTCTGAAAGGGGGCAGCAGCTCAGCACTGCGCAGCCCCCAGGCTCTCCCTCTCCTGTGGTGAAAGTTCAAAAGATAGTGCTCCCAGGGTGCAAAAGAAAGGCTGCATAAAGTCCTGGGGAATAAGGAAAATGAATCAAAGTCAGCCCCCGTAAAAAGGTCCTCAAAAGGTGAAAAGGGCAATGCAGGGCCCAGGGAGGCAAGCCCTCATGGGAGCCCCCCCTGGGCCCCAGCAGCAGCTCGCCCTGGCAGGAACAGCAACCAAGAACTGAACAATTTCATGGGGACACAGACTCTATATTTATATTAGCAACTCGCTTTGTGTCACAGCATAGGGTTTAGGGATACCAGTTAGATGGGGTATAGGGGAGCTTTGGAGCACTTTTTTTTGCTCGGCTCCTCTCTCCTTTGTCAGGTGGGGGCTCAGGGATTAGACGCACCACAGGGGGCGGAGCCGGCATTGTGGAGGAAAGGCACAGTCCTATTCAGGTCCCAGTTGCAACTCCTCCCTCCCATCTACATGCAGATCTACCTATTCACCACTGGGCATACTCCCCCTTGTCTGCTGCAACCACCCACACCTCTCAGCTCCTGTCAATTGCAAACCAGATATGCAACTCACATCAGGCAGGCAGACACACAGGACACAGAAATGCCAACTTCTAAAAGTGATAGTATAGAGTTGAAAGTGCCACCAAGGGGCTTTTTTTCAATCCACTGATTTTCAGTCTAAGGTCCTGTATTAAACAATTACAGAGTCCTGTTGATCAAATCAATAACTGGTAAGATTTTTTATCAATTTAGATGACCAAATTAGTCACAATCAATGATCAAAGAAAATAAAGATGGGAAAAGAACACGGAAGATATTTTTGTTTAGTAAAATTTTTATCTTTATATTTTTTCTTTACTTATAGGGTACATCTCAGCTGTAGTTGTTGATTACAATGCTTGACAAATGAACAAGGAAAACGTAAAATCAACCTATATTTCATTTGAAAAAAGTCCAATCCTACACAAAGAATTATTAGATGACATCTATTCTACCACAATAAGATAGTCACCAATAAGTATCAATCATAAACAAAGAAATGGGCTGTAAATTTGACGTTTCGGTCTTGAGTTGAGTTAATCCTTTAGACCATCTTCAGGACAGATAAATATGCAAATGGTAGTGACCCTTCACAATGTGGTCCGAATGTGCCTTGTATATGTCCACCGACAATTGAATGACTTTTTTTTGATGATCCTGTTATTTATCTGTTTGTACTTTTCCACAGAATTAGACTTGGACGTTATTATGATTTGGAGATCAATCGTCTGCCAGTATTTAGTATCGGGCAGTTTTTATGCTTCAAATTTCAAGAAAATTAAATCCAGCGTCGTCGGTCAGAATCTCAATGCGTCACACCCGGGAAAGCCCCGAACTTCTATAAGTGGCTTTTCTCCACCAATCACCATAAATCTGCACACACCATTGCGCAGCATTTATTCTCACGCGTTCACACAAACTAAACTTGCCCCTGCACTCCTCTCATATCAGCAATTATCAAGGACACACATATTCCCAAGCATTCCCATGGGAGGGCAGGCCAATCTCACCACACGCACTCAGAGAGCACACATACTTTACACTGAGCCACAGTGCTAAAGTGCACAGAGGCCAAAAATCACTACCACTATGTCAGAGCTTAAGGCAAAAAGTTTAGGGGTGAACCTGCCAAAAGGGCCAAGTCCAACAGATCCATATTTCTTTTTGCACATTAGCTAGGCTGACATGATACATGTCAGATTTAAACATTTACCCTTGGGCTGAAGTCTATGCCCAAAAAAGAAGCTGGCAAAAGCAGGGGACAACTTCATCAGATGAGAGTATTGCATCTGTTACTGACACTCAACTATCTAGACCTCCTGTGCCTGCACCAACTCTAATCTCAGTGAGCGACACTGCCATTGCTGGCCCCAGTACTACTAAGGTTGCCTTTTTAGAGACCAGCCCTGCGGCAAACCGTCCGTGTTGAACAAAGGGAGTTAATTTGTTCCGACTTATCAAGCCAACAGCCTTGATTCTCAAATTGCTTTGTATAAATTCTGTGGAGAAGTGTGGCTCAATGCTTAGAGCGGCAGACCCTGATGCAGAGGTCTGGCCCGGGACCAGGGTTCAATTCCTGCCTTAGCGGGTCTCGGCGGATCTTGGGCTCATAATTCCTCGGACCTGATTTCTCGCCTCGGTGCCTACTCTAAGCATGGGTCCCACGCTGCAACTCTGGGCAATAGCTTGCTTAGTCTCCACAACAGCCCCCTACAGCGCTAGGGATGCCTGGTTGCACCCTGGGGATGCCCAGGAGTGGACATTTCACGGGGAAAAACCAGGAAGGGTTCCCTAGCGGTATGAGTACAGCGCCAGGACACTCAGGAGTATCAGTGCGCTTTACAAGTACGGCTACATTTACATTTACATTTACAAATTCACTAGAAAGTTAAGGTTAAGATACTTTTTTTCTACCATTCCTCATAAATCCTCTCCTTTACAAGAAGATGACTATCAAGTATTCAAACCGAGGAGCACTTTTGTTCCTCCCACGTCACACACAACTATTGACTTATTTGAGTCATTGGTCAAACAAGATTTAGCTAGACTTCCCAACGTCATCGCAGGGAAACCAAACTTACCAATTAGAGATCGGCTCACTTTGAAATCTTTACAATTGAACAAATCATTGAATTTTACCAAAGCAGACAAGGGCGGTGCTCTGGTAGTGATGGATCGCACTCAATAGGACACCAAGATTGACTTGATGTCGCAGGATTCATCGACGTATTTACCACTCTCTGAAGATCCTACTAACACTTTTTCGACTCTGTTGGATTCTATTTTAACACATGCCATTGAGATGAAGTGGAATGATTCCAAAACGAGAGAGTATTTGTTTAGCCGTTTTCCGCGGAGACCAGGTTTATATATGCTCCCAAAAATACACCAAAATTTGAGGGATCCCCCTTTAAGGCCCATAGTACCCAGTTGTGGATCTTTACACAAGCCACTAGAGCATTACCTCGATGTTTTTTTTCAGCCTATTGTTCAAGCCAGTCCTTCATATCTTCAAGATACTACCCATTTGCTCAACATTTTACGGACCATCAGTGTTTCTGGAAATGAACAAATTTGGTTGTGTACTATAGACGTAGTGTCTTTGTACACTTCCATACCACACACTGAGGGCATTGAAGCTATTAAATGGGCTTTGTTGAAACAAGACAAGATGAGAGCCAATAAGGTATTTCTTTTAGAAATTATTCATTTTTGTTTGTTTCATAGTTACTTTCATTGGAAAAAACAGTTTTTTCTTCAAGCCAATGATACTTTGATTGGCTTTTCTGGAGCCCCCAGCTATGCAAACATTTTCATGCTGAAATTTGAGACTGAGCAGTACAAAAGGGGGTGGTGATGGACGGAGCATCTGAATCAATCAAACACTCACACCCAGTCAAAAGATCTGGGTTTAATCCATCACCGTTCTTTAGCCCACTCTGCCACCCCAGTTCAAACATGGCCCTATGCAAATCCGTCTGACCCTGTGCCTCATGGGAACAGTCCAGCCCGAACTGCCAAGCCATGTCTTCCCTGGACCGCAAACAAGCTGCCGAGGACCGGTTTCTGGCATTCCAGCCGTCTTCAGCCCGGCTTGCTTGAATACAGTGGCAAAGTGAGCAAGGAACTCACGTCTGAGCATACCCTGCCACACTTATGGCGGCCAAAAGCAGTACGAAATTTGAGACTGAGAATATTCTTTCTAATCATGCGTGGACCTCGAATTTGGTCACATACAGACGTTTCATAGATGACATACTTATCATCTGGCAAGGGCCACGCAGCCAACTTAAAACACAGATTCTCAAACTTAATAGTATCAATCACCGGATCCAATTCACATTTCAAATTGAATCTCATAGTATAGCTTTTTTGGATGTCATGCTTAGACGCTCTGGCACTATTATAGAGACTACTGTTTTCAAGAAGCCCACTGACCGTAATAATGCTCTACCCTTGGCCTTTGAAACGCCATCTGCCTTTTTCTCAATTTTTGAGAATCAAACGGATAACTTCAGATTCAG
This sequence comes from Lissotriton helveticus, assembly GCF_964261635.1. Classification (NCBI taxonomy): domain Eukaryota; kingdom Metazoa; phylum Chordata; class Amphibia; order Caudata; family Salamandridae; genus Lissotriton; species Lissotriton helveticus. The sequence continues at coordinate 1,139,238,684 of NC_136069.1, forward strand.
AGTTAGGCTTGCAGACCATGAGAGAAGCAAAAAAATTTTTTTTAGAGAGGTTACCCTCAACGAGTCATTGACCACGCTGAGAAGAGAGCATCTGCCTTGAATCGTGAGAAATTATTATTACAAAAAATAACAGTGCCTTCTTTTCAGTTGATGGAAGTATTTGTATCTACTTTTTCCACTCACTCAGTGTTGGTGAAAAAAAGTATCCTACGAAGATGGGATCTACTCTAGTCTGAACCGGATTTCAAGGGCATGTTCACTAGTCCTCCTCTATTGGTATACAAAAGATCACATAACCGTAGAGAGATTTTGAGCAAACAACTTGATACGAATAAGGTTCCATTTAAAGGAATGACTAGGTGTATGAATTGTTCACATTGCAATAATGTCATTGTTGGCAATAGTGCATGTCATCCTCGCACAGGCAAAAATATTCCCTTGAATTTCAATGCGAATTGCAACAGCCATCACGTGATTTATGTTATCAGATGCCCATGTGACTTGTTGCATGTGGGGACGACAGAGAGGATTCTTTGCACCAGGATTACTGAGTACAAAAGCAGAATCCGCACTAAGACTATGAGTTCACCCCTAGCACATTGGCAGCGTGAAAATCACCCCATCGCACAGCTTAGATTCGGGGTACTTGAAAAGGTAGATGATCAAGTAGACAGGGACATGTCGAAGTTACTCTCTCAGTGTCAAATTTGAATTGTCATGCTTTTTGTAACTTCTGTTTGGCAACACTTTCTCATTTAGATATTTGCATTTTCTAGATAGCGGATTTTGTATTAGATCAGGTTATCTTGTTCAAGTGGACATTTTACTTTGGCTTTAGAGCACTTCCAATTTGTGTCGACTTTTTTGTATATTTGTCTTATTGCCTTTTTATTGGCATTTCGTTACTCTTATTTCTATTATTTCTATTGCACTCATTCATTTATTCCTTCTTCACTTTCTAATCCAATCATGTTGATGCATCAGGGTTAACAACGTACCTTTTATAATCGTGGTTGAGCCCATTTTGCTTATTGCGCTTCAGTGCTTTATTCGTTTTTGTCACACTCGACAGGTTTTTTTCTCAATGGGAGCTGGTTGTCGCAGTCTTCTTTTCTTGGTATTTAGGTGGTACGCTCTAATGCGTCTCGCAGTGATCGTTAAGCTGCCGGTTTAGTCCTCTTTCTATGCGCACTACTTTTTGCACGCTTGAGCCTAAGTATCTGGAACTAACACGGCACCTTAGTTGCGGCCGGTGTTCTTCAGAGGGAGTTCCTTTTCAGGCACTGCTCACATACTTGACGGGTAAGCTTAAATCTTACTTTGTTCAATTTTCTTTTTCAGTCTCAAGCGGAGCTTATATTGGGAGTACTTTGAATTACAGGTGGTTGTGATTTTACCAAGTGTGCATTTTGATTGCTGTAGGCTGCTTATATTTAGACAATGGCGTGGTGCATCGGAGGTAGATGTCTGTTACTCTTGTTTGTTCTTTTACTATTGTTTTTTCAGTTTTCAAGAGATTGTTTTCTCAATACCTGATTCCAATCCATTTCTTGTTGTTTTGGCAGTTCTTTTTCACTGATGCCGGTTATTTATTATGGCAGAACGTGCTTACAGTTCTGCTATAAGGTACGCAGATTTCGCTGTTTTATTGAGTGCTGATTTAATCACACTTTCACTATTCTTTTACGCTGGCACTATCAGAGTCTTAATTTTGGTAGTTGGTGCTGTGGTCATGTTTTTCTAGATTGTCACTTTTTGAAATGTGTCGACATGGAGTCGGGGAATTGGTGCTCTATAGTCACTTATTTTTAAAGCCCTATGTCAGTATTACATTTCTGACCAAGATTGCATTGATTTTCATTACAATTGTTAATTTGCTTGTTACAGATTCCCCTGATGAAGGGCTACCTTGTACAGCCCGAAATGCAATAGGAACTTTGAAGCTTGTTTCTGCATGCTGAATTTAAGCTGTATTATTTATTTCATATTGGATTTGATCTGCCAGGACGTTTGAATAAATAACGCAGATCTAAAATCGTTTGTGTTTTGGATGACATTTTTTTAACACTTTGGATTCCATGTATATTGTTTTGATCACTGAGGATTTATTGTATTACAAGCCACAGATGTCACTTATGTTTGTATAATTGTGGTTGTACACTATTTTCTGACACACTTGTAGTGCACCAGGCTAACTTGGATACACTCCCAGATATTCTTCTTTCATTTTGAATTAGGTGGTCTGCAGAACCCCTCACCTGGTGAACACGCAATTTTGTTTGTAAATATTCATATGCATATCTGTACTGTTGATGCTGATCGTTTGAATTAGTTTCTTGAATGCACCCCTGCTGCGTTCACTTTCTTGTAGATTTAAACCTTAGGCAGCTATGTACAACTGGTTAGACATTTAAGGCTGACATACTAAAGTTTTAAAGTACCTTCCTGCACAGTCAAGTCAACAAAGCTTTATTCAATTACTATATTAGACAATCATAAAAGCACATAAAACCACAATGCATTACACAATAAGGATACAAATATCAGATATAAAATTAATTCATTTTATTCTGCCACCTAAATGCTCTAATAAAAAAGTTAAATACTGTGCTTTTATCCATGGCAGGCCAGACAATCATAATGCAATGTTTTTCCTGCATTTAAGTACACTTTTTATAAACATTGCTACGCTCCAAACTGTGTGTTAATTTTCCAAAAACTGTAATACAATAAAAGCAGGTCGGCATTGTCTTATACAGAAGGATTTTAAAATTTATACAATACACGTTTTCCTAAGTCCATCATTACATTTACAGAATAGAACAATATGTAGGGTTGATTGTTCTGAATGGTCATCGCAGGGACACAAATGCAAAACTTGTGACCAGTTGTTCATTTTTGGGAAGCGTATAAGTCTATGTAAAATCCCAAGTCTGAATCTGGTCAATGAAAACCTGTCATAACCACCAGAGACAATGCATAAATAAGGTTGGGTGCTACAAGTTGTTAAAATCACATGATTAGACAGTGGGCTTTATTATGTTTCAAATAATGTTAGGCCCTCTTTTTTTTAACTCTTTTCTTGTGATGGTGGACATGGTTCTGGGCTTAGTGTAATAATTTGGATGGCCCAGATCACACATAACATCTCAGATATACCTTAGCCACGGGATGGTTAGAACCCCATCCATTTTAAAACTATCATTTAAGATATCCTGACTAAGGGGTCGATTAGGATCGCGGACGGACTTGAGTCCGTCCGCGACCCCAGAGGAGGAAGGAACGTCCGCATCGGCTGCGGCGTTCCCTCCGTGCAGATTCGTATGTGACCGCCAGGGTGACGGTCACATCCTCTATCTTTAACATTGCGGTGGGTGCAGCTTCAAGCTGCACCCGCTGCAATGTTAAAAATGCATGCATCGCATTTGCGTGCACAAAGCGGCAGGCACCGCGCGTGCTATTTGGGACTGCCAATATATATCTTAGGAACGCATTTTCCACTATTTGTATAAGGTGCAGGTCAACATAACCCTAAACCCCTTCACCATACATCGTCGTGGAGACACATTTCGCTCTGTAAATCTGTAAAAGCTCCACCGGCGGCCTCCTACCCAATTTTCTTGAACTGTGACCCTCATAAATGACAGTTTTTTGACTTGCACCACTTGGGCCTAGGAATCATTTAGATCAAAAAGAATGCCAAGATATTAGAATCTTGTAGTAAACTCCATCATCTGCTTATGAATATACATGTCCCTGCACTTTTGGCTGCCGTTGCCACATCTCATTATAAAGGTTTTCGATATATTTACCCTAAGGCCCTGATTGTACATAATAAGCGTATAGCTGTTTAAAATCCTTTGCAACCCCACTTGGGTACGCGTCATCAGGACTGCATCATTCGCGTTCAAGATAGGCATTAGCCTATTTGTGGAAAATCTTGGATACCATTTACCAGTGCTGTAAAGGTTAAAAAGGAAGGGGAACAGCACACTGCCTTGCCTTACCCCCTCCTTATTGGGAATGGGTGAGAGCATTCTTCATTTGCACCAAACCTCACTCTCGCCTTAGCTTCACTATATAAACATCCTAAGAAGTGAATAGTTTGCTATTCCACTCACAGATCCTCAAAAATCTTCCAAACCTTATTTTGCCTAACGCAGTCAAAGGCTACTGTGAGGTCCACAAATGCTAAAAACAGCCTACCCTTCCTGGCCTGAATATACGTCCCTATGATCATGTTTAAATTTAGTCTCTGTTTGACGGTTCCTAAGCATTTGCGAACGCCATACTGTATGTGAGTAACCTTGTTATCTTTGGCCCAGCCCTGTAATCGTTCCAGACTGATTCCGCCAGCCACTTTTACTACGGAGTCTACTAGGATATTGGCGTGTAGCGGCCGGGATCCTGGTGATCCCCCTTTTTAAAAATGGGCACTTAAATGGATTCCAACCAGATTGTTATAAAATTGGAGGAGCAGCTGGCAGTAATTACCTGAGGTAATAACGGGCCCCATAGCATCACATTTGACTTATATAAGTCTACTTAGTTTTATTAATAGTTAAATTATGTGTGACATGTGCAAATGTCTCCCCAGAGCCAAATTGGCTTTTCGGCAGTGAGAAAGTGATGCTTAATGGAAATTGATCTCTCAAAAGGTTATCATGAGTAGTAAATAGTTTGACTCTACTCAAGTGGCTATTTGACAGCAAAATATAGTCTATGGTTGTAAAACATCCTCTAACGTTAAACGAATGCCTAGGGCGATAGGCAGGACACATAGCTCATTGGCAAACCCTAAATCAAGGCCAAACATCACTTTGTTAAACAATTTGTACAGTAGTTACATTTTATGGGGTTAATGCACAGTTGAAAGTTAGTACCTGATTTAGGCTTATGACTGGAATATATTTAAAGCCCTCATTCAGCTGTTTGATGCCCCATGTCTCATCCCTCAGATTGGGCTGAGACGGTAATGGAGTGTGTATTTTTATTTCTTTTTGTAAATGGTCAGGGATTTTTCTACGTATGTTTAATTTACCAGATCTGTTTCTATTGGGAGTCCTCATTTTGTATATGTTCAAAATCTATAGTTGTAGTTAGTCAGTCTATGTCTTCTAGGGTATTGAAGGTGTCAAAGCGATTACAAACCGGGACCCTGTAACAATGCTGCATCATGCCTGGGTCACTCCTAGCCATGAATCCGCTCCACTGTACCTTTGGTGGTGGTAGAAATACCCTAGTGGGAATATGTTAATTCCTTGGGCCGTGATAGAGTGGTTAGCAGCCCTAGCAAGATAGTCTGCACCAGAAGGGGGGGATCTAAAGGTTAGGACCATGCAGTCGTCTGCAAAATCTTTACTTGCTTTACCAACCCAACCTATTCTTCTAGCCATAGTAAATTCAAAGAAGAGAATATTGGTTGGACCAGTTCTAGTGCTCAGCAAATGCAGTGATGTGTTCCTTAGGGTGGTTCAAAGTTCGTGAGCATGAGTGGAAAGTGGAGGGACATTTGCCAGTATAATCGTAAAGGGAGTGGCTTCGGGCGAGAGTTGCAAGGACTGATTTGAAATGATAGGGTTACTAAAGTTAGGCCTTTGCTGCTGCTGTGCGTGGGCATCTCTCCCTCCGTCCCCCAAGGAAGGAACCCTATTTAGTGTGATCCTAATAATAATACTACCATCCTGTATGCTGGAAATTGTGGGTCCTTCTATTTTAGGCAAACGCCCGATGGGTTCTAGGGAGTGTGGGGGCATTTGTAGGTGAGATCGAGCAATGTTTCCACTGTACTATCATTAATATTTAGGTAATGAGGCTGGCCACCCTTAGAGTTGATTACAAATGGGCGAGCCCCAACCCCAAACCCCAGATTTGCTGATCGCCAGGGACCCCTACCAGGACATGTACCCTAGGGGAGGGAACAATTCCTTATACCCAAACCCTCAATTTTTGTGAGTCTATCTTCAATTTAAGTTAATTTTAGTAACAGAGGGTTAATCAGAACAGAAACCATAGTCTCTAATCTTTTCCAGAAGTCCTCATCGATTTCCGTGAAGGCAGTGTAACAGAGTCAACAGTCCTCAATACCGAACTTGACCCAAATTCGCAATCTCTGTTCCCACTTTGGTTTCCACTGCTGGTGACTTGTAACTATAATAGGCCCATTTACTAACTTGGGAGGTGGGGGGGCTTGTAGATCTGGAGCCAGTTGTTGTATGGGTGGAGATTGAGGGGGATGTAAGGGGATACTACCCAAATGGTGACTGACAAGTGAGGAACGTTTCTGCAAAATCAAAGGCTCCAAGGAGAGCCTACACTTCGTTGGCTCGATCTCATGAGTGAGGACTGACTCAAGAGAAAAGCTTGAGTGCTCCTGCTACTCCAGGCCCGGCTGTCCATTAATGGTCTTCTGTTTGCTCATTTCCATACCACTGAAGATGTTAGTAACAATAAAATTGGCACTGTACCTCAGTGATGGTGCTTAGAAATCCCAGGTCCAGATGTTAGAGGGGGGCCCAGCCCAGCCTCCTCTGTGCTCTGATGGGCTTAGATAGGCCCGCCCTTGGCCCGGGCTGTGCTGCGGGACCCTGTAGCTCCTTTTAAGCCCCTCCTGGTGTGAGTTGCACGCTTTGGCAGCTCCTGCCACCATGCCCCTTGTTAGATGAAGTTCTCCCTTGCTGGCTACCGGTAAAGTGGATGTGTGCTGTACAAAAAGGAGTCCCCCCTTCCTGCACTGAAATAGTCCTTAGAGGCATATTTATCTTTCTATATGAGCTGCAGAATGCAGCACACATGGAAAAAGGAAGAACTAAGGCAAAATTTAGATATTTCCCCTCTATGTGCCTCTACTGGATAGGGACACCTTTTTGATACAAACACAGGTTTACAAGTCTTTGGAAATCAGGCTTTGGGTCGAAATACATAGATGAATGCCTGGAATATCCATTCTCCACCCACGTAACACCTACCCGAAGGTATGTGCTACTTTGCGTTACTTTGTATTTACTAAACCACACGAACCCACACAAAGTGGCTTTCCATGGCTTAGTAAACTCCAAAAATTATTTTGCGTCAGGCTACACCACAAAAGTGCCACAACCCCGATGCTAAATCATAGTGAATCTGGGCCTGGATTTGCATGAGGCAGGGGAAAAATCCCAACACCATGATAACAGATACCTACAGTTTGGGCACATAGGGAAGGAGCCAAGAGTTTGTACCATACAGGGGATATTACCGGACAGCAGGTAAAGAGGAGAAATGTAGGTCCTGGACTGGCAGTTTCATGGTCCACTCACCTCTGTAAAGCTGGCTGTCAGGTAGACACCTGTCCAAGTTGTGCAGTAGTGTTATTCTGGGGTCTTTGTCGAGCACCCCCGATTCGGTTAAAGAGAACTGGGAATATGGAACAAAAAGTGGTTCAGGAGCTCCCACTTTTATACAGAATTAGGAGACAGAAGATTTGGATTCTCTATCTTGCTTTCCTGTTTCCAGGTTGGAGTACCCATAACAGAGGCACAAAGAGGTGTGATCAGTCTGCGCTTTGATTACCAGCAGTCACATATGACAGTCACCAAGAAGAGAGATAAAGAGCTGCACCCTTCTAAAGGACCCTTCACATCCTGGCACAGGTTCTGTAGTCCCTCCCTTTATTCCTGCCACCCTTGAAATTGCAGCCTCAGAAAGACTAATCAGTGGCTCTCTGTATAAGAAAGGACTTAATTGTATATCTAAGGGCAGTCTGTCTCCTCTTTCTTCCCATTTCAGTGACTGGTTCCTCCACTCCAGTCTCAGGAATGTCAGTAATATACTTCCACTGTCTGAGAAAGCAACCTAACCTGAATCTTGTCCACATGAAAAAGCCAGTGGCTTCCGAAATGGAACCCACAGGACTTTCTCAGGCAATCATGCACTGCACATTAAAACCAGTAGAATACATGCATGACGGGTGCTTGTGATCTCAGCATTAGGATTTTGGGTTCACCATTAGCAGTGGAAGTTTGTATGGATGGGCCAGTAAGCTCCCATTCACCGGATGTAGGTAAAAATATTTTCTCAGACTCTAATTACTAATAGACAAGGGTAATTGTTACAAGTGTGAAACTTGTGACCGGAACAGTAGTCCCGCTTCACTATGGTAAATGGCTGGAGCAGCCCTCTAGGTCCAGGACAAGAAGAGAACCCTTCATGATCGACTGGATTTATTTGAGGTGGTACCAGAATTCAAAAACCAGCAAAATAGATGCTCACAGTTTGGGCACACAGGGAAAGAGAAACAAGAGTATACTATGTCAGGGACTTTTCTACCCCAGTAGGTAGAGCGGAGAAATATGGGTCCTGGACTAGAAGTATCATGGCCCATGAATGGCAAACAGATCTTCTACCTGACAATGTTCATGAAATTATAGAGCATAAACTCTTGCACAATCCTTTTGGAAAGGGTCACTAGGCACACCCACCAATACCAATATGGATCCCATGGCTTCCCTAAGCTTCCGTTCCAGTCCTCATGGGTATAGGATTTTAGGAAGTTCTTCCTCCATTGCCCCAGCCATTGCAACATTTAAAAAGAAAAAACAAATTGTAAAGCATAGGTGAAACATATCTTCCGTATGATTCACATAAAACACTGCTTAAATTAAACACTTTTTGGAATGCTAGCCATTAGGAAAAAATGCAGTGGTAGTAAACAGGTTATGTATTTAATTGTTCTTATATTTGGCTTCGATGAGGCAAGACAAAAACATTGGTTTGCAGGCGACGTTGTAATTTTGAGACAATATGGGTCCAAAATCAAACCTACTATTTGCTTCATGCTGGAGTCAAAATTTGCAAACTACTACACTGAATTGCTTTGAAAAGTAGAGTAATGTAGCCTAACCTACACTACAGTCCTCCCTTAAAAAAGTAATATTAATTAGAGCAAGATAGCTTATGATTTTCTTGATTTTGAACCATTTTTATTGATTTCAATCAGTGCAGACAGTTTTATATCAATGTCAGTTGTCAGTTACAAACTACATCCCAGTACGGATTCCAGAGGAGATAGATTATGATTGTGATAATTATGATGGTATTAGCCATATGTCATTTTGTTTTAGTTGCTGCTAGTATTAGCTATCTATGATTGTATTTTTGTTACAGCTGGTATTAACTATAACTCTCTGCCACAAACAGAAGTATCTTATTTTATGGATGAAATCAGCTCTATGAAATGTATCAAAGCTTACAAAACAGTGACATAGGATATGTTCCTAGGTGGCTAGCATATCATATATCTCCAGGAAGCAGATACATTAAACAAGCTCTCCTATTTTTTCCATGTCAGAGTGCAGCTTTGTTCTCCTTAAGGGGCGTTGAGTGTTTCTTCCAACACGTTGGCTTTATTGCTAAGACTGCAACTGCAACACAGCAACATATATGTCTTCTGCTATTCAGGGTTAAAGACAGGGTAGAAATGCTATGTCACAGGTAGAATGTAGGGGCAGTGCCAAAATTGAGCCGGTGGTTGCTGGTGAGCCCTGCAGGCACTTATTTGTGGGAACCAGCACTTATTTATCCTAATCAGATATTACTGAGAGCAAGAAAGGAATAAACAAAGATGGGGAAAGAAGCAGGAAGGGTAAGACTGAATAAAAGTCACAAAGGGAGATAGCAGAAACACACGCAAGTGACATAAAGGGTCAGGAAGTGTCTGGTAGTTGTTTAAAGAGGTATTAGGTGGATTCAAGACTACACATTCTGCAGTGCTGTGTATATTACCAAAGTGCCTTGGGGGTGCAAGAAGCCGGTGCAAATGGCAGTGTCTGTATCTCTGCGTGGCTTGAGAAAGCAATTACATTTGCTTATTTTTTTAACTCTTGAAGCTATCTTGTTGTAAGATTTTATTTTAATATTCTATTTTTAATCATTGTATGGCTCTCTGAACCTCACCTGGGCTTGGTTCACGTGGCCAAAAACGACAATTGAATAAATAAAATTGACTTATGGATGCTTCAAGGGCACTCCTGGAAGTCATAGTATAATAAAATTAACAGTGTTCTTTACCCATTGCTCTTTTAAGATATGGATGTGTTTTATTTTCCAGCCACTGTGGATGACATTGATTCACTTATTGATAAAAGCAGAAGATTGATCATAATACTGAGCAAGAACTACACCTCTGACAATGCAATGTATGAACTGGAGAGTGGACTCTACAAGTCACTGGTGGAACGAAAAACGAAAGTGATAGTAATTGAATACAATCTTCCAGAAGACTTTACACTATTGCCAGAGTCTTTAGACCTGTTGAAGTCCAGCAGCAAACTAAAGTGGGAAGAAGATAGATCTCGTCCACTCAATTCAAAGTTTTGGAAGAAAATGCAATATTTAATGCCAGCAAAACCTTTCAAGCCACCTGGCGAAAAACCGATAGCGTACAATGGAAAGGTTGTGACTTTCTCTTCTCGGAAAAAGTATACACTGATTAATTGCTTCGCAAAGGAAGTCTGAATATTTACAAATTGACACGTTTAATGTTTCAACCTATTTTAACTTTATTTTGCTCATAAACTATACTGCTTTTTATACTTTGTGCTTACATGATTTGGCTGTATTATCCAGAGATGAGATGCATGTATAAGCGCACTATTTGTCTTTCTTCTCATTGCAGCAGAAAAAGATACATTTAATCTTGACTGCAACCTGCAAACGAGATGGGCTACCTGCATATGTGAGTTCCTGAAGCAAGCAAAGAGAGGGCTGGATGTTAATCTTTATGTTTATGTTTATGTTTATCTTTATCTTTATGGAGTGTGTGTAGCCATAATAAGCCTGACCTGGTGTCCCCACCAACAGAATTGTTGTCCAAATGTTGATTGAGGGGAGTCCTATTGCTCCCAGTTTGCTGCATTTTTAAATCCTTTTAAATACTTGTTTTTAACATCACTCCTTCACACCATAGTTTCATTCACATATACAGTGGTTGTGTGCACTCAATAAAGCACTCTGCACGCTCCACGTATATAGGTATGCAGTAGTTGTGCACTGTAGTTATGTTATGTTATGTTATTTATATTTTTATAGCGCACAGCTGCCCCAGCAAAGGGGCGTCCTGGCGCTTTGACAGACACTATAACATAACACACAAAAGAAAGGGAAATTAACCAGACAAGGGAAACAGGAAAGTTTTAATCGCCTGCCTGAAGGCGAGCAAGTCTTCAAGAGCTCGGATATGTACCGGAAGCGAATTCCATAAACCTGCCGCGAGCACCCTAAAGGAGCGGCCACCCATTCTGCTCAATTTGAAGCGTGGACAAGCAGCCAGGTGAAGCCCCTCCGATCTCAAGGATCTTGTAGGAGTATAGGGCGTGAGTAGGTTGGCGAGTGCCGGCGGCGAAGAAAATTTCAAAATTTTAAAGGCCAGACACAGCGCTTTGAACTTAATTCGCTGTCTGACCGGTAGCCAATGTAAGGCCGTGATGGTTCCAGACACTGAGCAATGTCTGGGAAGGCCCACAATGGCCCGTGCCGCGGCGTTTTGTACTCTTTGGAGCCTAGAGGCCTCCGCTTGATTCACCCCTAGCATCAGCGAGCTGCCGTAGTCCAGCCGAGATAGTATTGAGGCCTGGACCACAAGCTGTCTGGTAGGGGGATCAAAATACTTTAAAACCGGCCTTATTCCCCGCAGAATGCCGTAGCACGTGGCAGCCACCTTCTTGGTGTGGTCTCTGAAGGTAAGCGCGGAATCCATCCAAATGCCTAAATTTCTCACTCCAGAAGCTGGAATAGGCGTGACACCCAACTCTGATGGCCACCATTGGTTACCCCATAGCTCAGCGTGCTTCCCTAATACCAACACCTCCGTTTTGGTGGCATTCAACTGAAGGCAGTTGGTACGAAGCCAGCTTGCCACTGCCACAAGACCCGCTCGGAATCTGGGGGCCTCCACCTCAGGGTCTCCACTAAGTGTCACCGCTAGCTGTGTGTCGTCCGCGTATGAGGCCATCGTAAGACCCCACTGTTTGACGACACCAGCCAACGGTTTCACATAGAGGTTGAACATTGTGGGGCTCAACGAGGATCCCTGTGGTACCCCCAAATCTAGGGGATAGGTGGCGGATTGGCCAGGTGGTATAGCCACTTTAAAGGAACGATCCGAAAGAAAGGACCGAAACCACTGGAGCGCGATATCAGTCACTCCCGCCTCCTGTAAGCGTTGGATCAGTATCTGGTGGGACACAGTATCGAAGGCAGCGCTTAAATCTAATAGTAAAAGCGCTGCAGTACGACCTGAGTCCAGTACCTGGCGAAGATGTTCCGTGATGTAGAGTAATGCCGTCTCGGTACTGTGTCCCGACCGGAAGCCGTTCTGACTGGGATCCAATATCTGGTTACGAGCCAGATGCTCAGACAGAACAGAGTTGACATGGGCTTCTGTCACTTTAGCAATCCAAGGCAACAGGGATATGGGTCGATAATTTTCAGGCAACCGGGAGTCAGAGTTGGCTTTTTTTAATATAGGAGTGACCACTGCCTGTTTCCATGCCGTGGGTACCGTTCCGTTGGACAATGACATATTGATAAGATTCAATATGGGGTCACGGCACAACGGGGAAAGAGTGTTAATAAAGGCTGGCTTTAACGGGTCCGAAGGGGAACCTGACTTGACCCTGAGGCTGAGCCTGTCAAAGGTCTCAATAGTCAGTTCACAACAGCGCCAGCATGCCACCATTTTTCCAATGATCTGGCAACAATGTGACTTATGATGGTTTTATACAATAATGCTTTAACCCTTGTTTCATTATATCTTTTTCTCTATGTATAGGCATAGGAATATCCACAGAGGTAACCTACACCACATACATGATACTAGCATGTTTTTCACGTTCCTCCCTTTTTTCATCTTTATTTAAGGTCCTGATGAATCGCGTGTAACTAGACACAGTGCGAGAAACATGTCGACCACCTTCACTTCTAGTCTCCTCTAGGAAAACAAGCATTGATCTGTTGACACCTAGCGAGCTAGTCCCACCTTTTAACCGCAGCCAGGGGACCCCCAGAATAAAGTGAATTCCGGTACCCCTTGCTACATTTTAACCTCCTTAGCACATCACTATACTATTTTGCCCACACACCCCCACTTCACCAAAAGGCTGTCGGATAAAAAGATCTCCGCCAAAGCGCCCCTCTTTGAGGTGAGCCCGTCGGGGATTGCACCGCCTCCCCGACGAGGAGCATACGCCGATGATGAAGCATGACACCCTTCTGGGTGTGTGAGGCAAATCCATCCGACATAATGGATGCCCCAGGGTGTCGCACGAACACCATTGGTCACGCCAGTTAAAACTCGTCTATCCCTTCATAGGAACAGTTCAGCAGCCCCCTCTTTGCTTGCCTATCACTTGATACGGACACAAGCTGTTACTGGACCTTCCACCCTTCCGGGTTGGTAAATTGTGTCTGTTGATCTAATTGATCACTTTTTCTCCCTCCTCTTTGTTAAAAAAAAAAAAGTCCCTGAAGCAGCCAATAAGGAGGGGACCAGGTCCTTACCTGACCTCTTTCACCCACATATTTCTGGCATGTGGTGCCACTAAAATAGTTAACACTTTAAGGGGGATATTAACAAAGAAGTGGAGGAGTGAGGCGTTAGCCATCATGGCTTAAAGCCTCACTCCACCACTTCAGAAACACAAAGCTGCACCATATTTACAAGAATGTGGTGCAGCTTTGCATTTCCCCCTGCGCTGGTGCTACACTTAGCAGTTTAGCGCCAACGCAGGCATCCTTGCAACATAGTGCAAGGGTGTCTGCATGCAGGGTAATATTGTTTATGTGCAGGAATGTGTCCCTTCCTCCACTTAAACAATCTTGAAATGCCATTTTGTCACTTCTCTGTGTGCTGCTTAATTCAGCACATATGCAAGTTACAAAATGTAATTTTATTTAAAGATTTGCACACAAAGCTAAGGTGCACTGCCAAGGGGTTCTATCAACAAAGAAAAATCAAATGTCCATATTCAACAGTTCTTTGATGTTTCATTTATTTCTTTATTTTCTCTTCAATCAACACAACGGACAGCCGACGCGTTTCGTCCAAATACAGGACTTCTTCAGGGCTGTTAAGTACAAACAAGTAAAAACCAATATAAAAACAGACTTGTAACTAACATGACAGACTTTTTCTTAAAAAGCTCAACAAAGACAGACAAACAGAATATTAGGATATTACAGAATTCAACTATGTACAAAGATACATGAAAGCTTCATGTTTTTACACCTAAGGCCAAAATGTCTACATGAAGCGATAAGCAAGGATATGCATAGACCCAGCCGGGTCTGTGCTCATACTTGTAGTCCTTACATATACATATCTTCTAAAATATCATATTATAAAAGAGACAATATGAACTGGTGTCACAAATAACATACAAACAAGTGAAGTAACCAGGAAGAAAATACTAAAGGACCCATTAAGTAGCGATCCCACTAAATGAAAGAAAAGAATAATAATAAAGAAAATAATATCAGAAAGTGATGAAAAAATGAGCGAGAAGACTGTAAACCTTTATTTCAATAGCACAAGCAATCCAGAACCTCACCCAAGTGGTTTGTAAGTATGAAAGGGAACCAGAAGAGCGAGTGCAAAACACAAAGGTACCCCAAACAGCACACTCAAAGCGTACAAAATGTGGTAACCATCTAAATAAGGTACCCACCATAAGGATAAAGTAGAAACACCCCATCCAGTCTTTTTCAGTAGGACGTGCCTCCGTTGCTCGCAACATCGCACGGCCGCTGTGGGGGGAGACTACAGCTCCCAGCGTGCACAGCGACCAGCACCAGCACCGCCCACTTCCTGCCTCAGAGCGCCCGGAGGAGCTTAAACACCAGCAGTTTCCACGGAGGAGCGGGGAAAGCAGAAACGCTACTTGGGGCCAAGCAGACCTACCTTGCCACACCTGCCAGTCTTGCTCCTGGGTCCCTGACGCTGTGTGTTCTCCCCCGCCGCCGTTGCTCGCAACATCGCACGGCCGCTGTGGGGGGAGACTACAGCTCCCAGCGTGCACAGCGACCAGCACCAGCACCGCCCACTTCCTGCCTCAGAGCACCCGGAGGCGCTTAAACACCGTCAGTTTCCGCGGAGGAGCGGGGAAAGCAGAAATGCTACTTGGGGCCAAGCAGACCTACCTTGCCACACCTGCCAGTCTTGCTCCTGGGTCCCTGACGCTGTGTGTTCTCCCCCGCCGCCGTTGCTCGCAACATCGCACGGCCGCTGTGTGGGGAGACTACAGCCCCCAGCGTGCACAGCGACCAGCACCGCCCACTTCCTGCCTCAGAGCGCCCGGAGGTGCTTAAACACCAGCAGCTTCCCCCGCATCACGGGACGTGCGCGGGCGGCGCTGGGAGAAGCCCGGGACAAGGGCGGGGCCATCAGAGGCCAGAGGAGGCCGGGCTGGGCCACCCCTCCAACAAGTTACAATGGGTAAGCGTAAACAGACTAATGAGGGTCATGGAGGGAAAGACGCCAAAGTACCACGCAAATCTGAGTCCATCATCTCATATTTAACGTCAGCAGTGGGGGCCATTAATCAAGAAATTGCCAACGCTGAAAAAGAGCTGGGACTCGAGAAGGTGGTTACAGACGGGGCATCGGCAGGTTTGAACAACATGATCATAACTGAGCTCCACCTAACACCCACAGATGCAGAGTCACATTGCTTATCCACCAAGGTAATAGAGACCCTGACCGCTCCGTCTCTTTTTCCACACCCATTGTCAGAAGAGGTACCGGGCCACAGTAGATCACAGACTTTGGACAGGAGCAATAGCACCAAGAAATGTGCACACAAGGCTAAACACTGCAACAAAGACTTAGAGCGTGACATTATTAATAATTTGGGGGATAAGATGGAAGAGCTGCTTATTGAATGTATAGAACCTTTGTTGGTGGGAATTGCCAAAGACATTGTTGATAACCTGAATACTTGTGTGGCAGGATTACTTAAAAGGTGCAAGACTATTGTTGATTTTATAAAGGACTATTGCAACCAAAATCAACACATTGTCTCACATCATAACACTGCTGCTTACTGTGCTCGAGAGAATACGGTAATAGCGGAGCACAATGCACCCCCTGCTATCCCTCTAATAACTGTGCCCAGATCCAACCCCCATTAGCCGCCAAATCAGTGAGAGTGGAGAACAATATGGTGAAGGCCACATCACATTCCAGCCTGGTTGCCACCGTAAAGAATACCAACAAGACATCTGCTGTCCAGTTCAAAACGAGTAAATCCATATCCTCTTTTAGCGACATCAAGCTGAACCTCCCCCCAGAGGCTGCCCCCTTCGTAGCTGTACTGACAGGGGTTCCTCCCCTAGAAACCGATTGCAGGGAGTCCACTGAGGACCTACTAGGCGCAACTAGGAAATGGTGTATGCAGTATTCAACCGGGGAGGATGACATCTCATCTTTTATTAACATGGTTAGAAGGGTGGGTTGGGTGGGCCAACGTCCCAAAACCCTGGCGGGGGATTGCATTATTGTAAATTTCAGCAAAATGGATCTAGCTGATAGGCTGTTTTGGGACGGGTCCGCCCTCAGTAACACGGGTATCAGACCGGTACCCTTGGGTTATTTCTACCCCCCGCGATATCAGAACCAGACATCTACTGTCTTCTCAGCGCAACGGGATTATGCCAGGAAATTACATCCTACCCAGGGGCGTGGTGGATTACTCGGGCATCACCCGTCTGATCCATCTGACTCGCACCACTCTCCTTCACATCCTGGTGTCTGGCAGGGACAGGGACTAGTGAACCCAAAGAGTGGGGGCCTAAACTTGTCTAATCGTTTCTCCCCTCTGAGTTCTTTGGAGGAGATCGACTGACAAGACAACTTGAGTGATGCTCAAGAGGTGAGTGTTGGCATCCAACCTAAAGATAACATCTGTAGATTCCTTAGTTGGAATATCGCTGGAATTAGAACTAAAGTGCAAGATGAGAACTGGTTGGCCTTCATGAAATTGTACGATATTATAGCATTTCAAGAAACTTGGGACACATCAGAGACTTTTATTTTGGATGGCTATGTTCATTTTAGTATCCCAGCCACTCCAGGACTGACAGGCAGAGCGAAGGTAGGTTTGACTCTGCTAGTATCATTGAACATGAATGGAGTGTTTAAACAGTTGAACGCAGGGTCCCTAAACTGTTTAATTGTTGAATTGTCAGTCAATAACTCCTGCACTGTATTGCTTATTAACTTTTATAATTCCCGTGACAGTGTTGATCGTATCCAACACTTAGCGTCCCTTGAGGAATTTATTGAAAACTATAGAAGTAATCATGACATCTTTGAGGTTTTGCTCATGGGTGATTTTAATATTCATCTCTGCAGCCTAGAGTGTATTTTGGAACACAGCGAGGGGCCCCCAAATTCGCAATTAACCCACTTCCAACACACGAAGCAAGGTGAAGCCCTGGAGAACCTCCTGGCCTCTTTGAATTTGTATGAATCAGGATGCAGTGTGGGCGGACCAAGACCGATTACTTTTAAGGGTGGCAACACAGGAACAGTGATTGATTATATTTTCTTGTCACCCTTAGTTTTGCTAGATGTTTTAAACTACAAGGTAGTAGAATCAGTTTTTAGCGATCACAACCCCGTGACACTTGATGTGGTCTCGGAGAGGTTTTTAATTTTTGAAGACACATATTCCCCTACTGTCATGGACCTGTCACCTAAAGATCAGGGTAGAAGACTGAAATGGGCTAATTTGATCCCGGAAAATTTCTTACGTGATGTCTTGGACAAGGTTGAAATGGAGGTGGGAATTTGCTTGGATCAACTAGCCTCTAACACTGAGATTGTCTAATCATTTAATGTAATATGCCAACAAGTTAATAATGATCTGAGGGTCAAAATAAACATGGCACTCAAACAGGCAAAAGATGGTTCGACCACAAATGCTCTAAAGCACACTCTGCCCTTTATAAAGCACTGAAAGAATCCCCAAGAAATAGAACACAGATAGTTTTACTACAGAAACTATATAAACAAGCCATTCACGATCGCCAATCCCAGATTAAAAGTGAAGCCTGGAATGATTTGTTAACAGAAGAGGCTTTACGGGATAGTGATAAATTCTGGGCCATCATTAATCAGCCTTTTTTTTCGGGGGGGGAGAATCATACCTTGGAATGTTCCATCCCAGACAAGTTGTGGCTCGCTCATTTTGGCAGTATTTATTCTCAGCCAAGTCATGAGTCCTTTCAAGAGCCCCAAGTTTCGAGCCAACTAGGGTCTATAATGGCTTTTGTGGAGGCAGATGTTGAAAAAGCAATAAATGACACACAAATTAACAAGGCACCGGGACCAGACGGGGTCCTTGTGGACCTGTACAAGAGAGCCCCGAAATTTTGGGCCAAGATCCTCACAGATGTTTTTAATGCAACTAGAGGAAACAATTTCCCGGAGTCCTGGGCTAAGTCCATTATTATAACTATCTTTAAAAAGGGACAACGTGGAGACCCGGCCTGTTACAGACCCATCTCCCAAATTGACTCTGCCGTTAAAATCTTAGGCAGAGTCATATTAGGTAGGCTCACAGACTGGCTAGAGGACAGTGGAATTATGTCGAACGCCCAGTATGGCTTTAGAGCCAGGAGAAGCACTCTGGATCAGTGTCTTAATCTTCAACTTTTAGTTAACAAATATACGGTCGCTAAGGAGGGGTCCATATACATGGCTTTTATGGACCTCTCCTCAGCCTTTGACCTAGTTAATAGATCGAAGCTGTGGAAGGCCCTTTTAGGAATAGGCATTGATCCCCCCCTAGTCGGATTTTTAGCTGACCTCCACTGCGGTCTCCTAGCCTCAGTTAGAGTCACTCAAGCGGGGAGGTGCACAAGTCACTTTAAGTCGGAGAGGGGGGTCAGGCAAGGTTGCATCCCGGCCCCCCTTCTCTTTACATTATACATAAATGCCTTAGAGCCTGCATTAGCAGAGGCAACTGTAGACATTCCGCGTTCTTCTAGCCCGATCAGGCGTTGCCCTAAATAGACTATTAGCATCCTTTGGTGACTTTATGACATCATTAGATTTGAAAATCAACACCTCTAAATCTCAGGTCATGGTGGTGGGAGCCTGTGGTAGGAAAAAGAAAGGGAAATGTAGTTCTTTCTTTTGTACGGGGGAAGAGGTTAAAAGGGTCCCCATCTTTTCCTACTTGGGTGTCATCTTTGATGAGAAAGGAACTTGGGGCCCCCAACAGAAGTCTAAATGTAACGCAGTTGCCAGGTCGTCTGCGGCTGTGTTGGGATTCGCCAAACGGTTGGGAGCCAGACCAATGGAGGCTATTCTCAAAGTAGACAAAGCTAAATGCCTGGCAATAGCCACCTATGGCTCCGCCATTTGGCGATATGCAAATCAGGATGACATCCAGAAGGTGGAGAATACATTTATTAGATCCCTTCTCTCCGTACCACAGTCAACCCCGACCTTCTCATTCGTTACAGATTTATTGAAATCCGCCCCTGTAATTTGCTGGATCAATACCTGGCTTCACCAGGAAATCTCCTTAAATCATCTGATTCTCAAGGATTGCCTGGCTTTGGATAAAGCCCACAAGATTCCATGGTTCGTCTATATTAAAGCCATACTTACGAAATTAGGCAGACCTGAGCTTTTCCATTCCCCCGGTTGTATAAGAAGAGAAGATGTGAGGGAGATTAAAATTGCCCTGTTAAATGTATTTACTGTTGAGCGGGAGGCAAAGGAGATGGAGAAACCACTTGTAAGAAGGAACTATGGACTGATAACTGCCCCCGGACTTGAACCCTATCTTCTTGTGGTAACGAGACCATTTCATCGGTTTGTTTTAACCAGATTTCGCTTTAATTTAATACATTTTATGCTTGGTTCTTTTCCTACCTGGGACACACCAGAAAAGGCCAAACCCTGTGACTGTGACAATTTTTCAATACAGGACACACTACACTTTATGATGTTTTTTGACCATTACGCCGAAATGAGGACAAAATATTTGTTCCCGATTTTGAGGGAGGCGGGTTTCCTCCAGGTGAGACCAGCTCTCCTGTTTTTGCAACTTTTATCTAGCACACGAGTCACTTTTCATGTAGCAAGTTACCTGGTAGCGTGTGTCCGTATTAACAAAGATCGCCGCAGGTCACAGTGTATTTTCTCCCAGCACATGAATTAATTGTATATTGGCTGATTTTAAATGTCTCTTTTAGAAATATTTTAACTGTGTTTTAATCTATGTGTAATTTATATACATATTGTCTGTATACCCAATGAATTGCTGTTGTTTACTCCCTGTGATGTATTTATATTTATGTCTCTTTTTTTGATTGTTATTAATCAAATAAAAGTATCTTGACTGACTGACTGACAGTAGGACGTGTATTATCTTTATGGTCGTCATTCTCGTCAAGGGCAATCTATGATGTATGAAGCAATGAGAAGGTACAAGATGACCAATACAGAAGATGAAATAAGATAAGACTCAAATCCTTTTTAATTGAGGACATACAGCCTGATTCATCATTCTCCCGTTTTGCGAGCCCCTAATAGCGATTCATAACGAATCGCTATTAAGGACTTGCAAAACGGGATTCATGTAGGAATTGCAATAAATATTGCGATTCCTACATGTTCCTTATTTGCGAGTAGCAAATTGCTAATCGCAGATAAGGAATAACTCCCCATTCATTCCTTTTTTAAGTTTTTGCAATTTACCATGAGGTTTGACCTCGCGGTAAATAGCGGGCAGAAATTGCGAATTCGCAATTTTTAAATGGATGATGAATTGCATTTAAGGAATCTCAAATAGAGATTCCTTAAATGTAATTCCTCGCAAAATAGCGAAATCGCTATTACCGATTTTTGCATTTGGGATGATGAATCCCAAATGCAAAAATAGAGCTCGCAAAGGGCCAGATTCTCAGAATCAGGCCCTTTGCGAGCCGATTTCGGCTTGATGAATCAGGCTGTTATATATTAACAAAAAATGTGCTCCTGAGGTAACTTGATATGAGGTAAAAGTAACCAGCTAGTCCATGTCCACATGAATGGGCGTTGTTCCCTAAAAAGAACAATCTGCAATATATAAGTAGGGCAAAAATGAAAAATGTGTAACCTAAAATTAATGTCATAAGTAGTTATACTAACTGCCATGACAAAGTAAAAAGAGAGAGAGAATCCAGAGGTAATGGAGTAGAGATAAAATGAGAAAAAGAGCCGAATTGATCAAAATCCCTATCTAAGTAAGAGAGACACCAACTTGCTACGTGATTCAAAAAATTGAGATGCAAGCTTGAGGGTAAAAGCATACCTTATATTTTATTTAAAGATTGTTTATGTGCAAGAAGGGTCACCTTCCTGAACATGAACAATCCAAGACGTTTTGCTTTTTCCATGTGTGCTGTCTTGAACACATGGAAAAAGCAAAAACGAGAAGAAATAAAGCATTTCTCCTCATTTGACCAAGTTAAGACCAGGTTTTCCCTGGTCTTAATTTGGGTGCAGCCTCCTATTTACGCCACCCTTGTAAATAGGAGGCAGCGTCAAAATCAATGGGTGTTGCTTTAGAACACCCACCACAACACCCACTGCCCACACCTTTCACGCTAAGCATAGCATGAAAGGGGGACTTATTTACAAGGCAGCATTAAGCCACGTTATGTGGCTTAACGCTGCCTTGTAAATAAGGCGAAGCCCCCATCGCCATGGAAACATCACTAAAAGTGACGTTCCTTGGTGACAGTGGCTTGTACATATGCCCCTAAGATTCTCTCCTACCTGCGATAAATTGATCACAATGCTGTGTATGTTAGAGTGGAAATTGCTGTAATCTCAAACGAATACGTTTTGGGATTTAGTTTTTAGTATTTTTGGTTTTTAGCATTTGTGTTCTGATTATTACTACAGAAATTAGTAATGGGAGAGGCACTCCAATTTCTTACAATGATAATCAAGATTTAGCTTGTTCTATAAGCGTGCAGCAGAGGAGGACGCAATGCCCATGCTGCGCCGTGGAAAGTAGACATGAAAGAATCAAGCTGTAAAGCTTGCCATCTGCGCACTGTAACTATTGCCCATCTGGGTGACAAATAGTAATGCTAAACGTATACTTTTTGAAATTCAAAGAAATTAATTCGAGAAATAAACACAACACAAGGTGTGAATTGAAACACATTAGATTATATTCTTTCAGATTGTTCACACTCATATGAGTTGTACAAAGAATTCATGAAATTTTCAATGTTGTAATCACATCTATAATGTGCACGTGTCTTACAATCTTAAAGCCATGAGTAATCATGCCCAATGCATTTCGGGCCACACGGCCCTTCTTCGGGGGCAGCACCTGAAAAGACAACATAAAACACATTGTAATCTAGTACATTGGTCTAACATCATACAGAGTTACAGTTCTCCACAACAAACGAACAGACATGATGAAAAAATAAACATGATGGTTGCATGGTTCAACTTCATGAAGGATTTAAAAGAAACTCTGAGTAATTTAAACATACACATGCACTGTCAATCATATGCGTTTAAAGGAATGGCTTTGAGCAAATAAACAATTTTGACTCTAAACGAGCACACTGCATATGAATTGAATTATATCACAGCGAAAAAAAAATATATGGTGACTCACTCTTTTGGCCTAAAAATGTGGAGGTATAGGAATTCTATAGGAGGTGTGTATCAGGAAAAGCCTCATGACTTCTGTGCGCTGAAAAAAATGACAGAAACGCGAATGAATACCCTCATTCTAAAACACTGTACGTGAAAATCCAGTGAGTGAAAGCTACAACGTACACACTCACAAATGTGGTTTCTGCTGTTTAACGAACCGAAGTAAAACAATGGCGCTTCAAAATAACTCGTGTCTCCGACCTGAAAAAAACGAAAATAACACTCAAATATAACGTGCACGCCATTTCGAATGCAAAAGTAATATCAATTCCAAGCTGCTACAGAACACGCATGTGTGCGTGATCTCTACTTTAATGGACCAGTGCCATAATTCTGATGCACTTACAAGCAAACCTTAACGCTGTGCTAGATGCAACTCGCAACTTGCTCAGTACCCTCTGGTTCCGTCAGCTATCTACCACATAAGAGAAACGGCAACAATTACACTATGCCTATAAGTGCAGCCGAAATAACAAAAATGCACGCGGTTTACCTTGGCAGTTCGACAAGAAACCTTCGACTCGGTCCACTTCCACCATTCAATCCCTGTCCTCTAACACGGCAAGGCGTCATTTAAATGACGTGCTACGCGCAATAAACACAAATAACGGACCAAAAAATCAAAACGATCAAGATGTGTCCTTCGACACTGAGCTTATTGGAACTACAAGAACGCCATTTTGTAATGGCAAAAATATATGATGAAAATGAATGTAGAGAGTGAGTCATTAAAACAGAAAAATCGTGGGGGTAAGTTCATGAAAATGATATTACGACTCCAAACCTGGAATGTTAAAAAACATACAACCATGCAATTTATATGTACTGTTACAACTAGCCTACAGCATACAGTAAATTGTGCAGTATTCTACAAATAACAACTGAGATCCACTCGATCATTTATCCCTTTGGGATCTTGTGTTTGTAATCTACGAATCCAAAAAATTTCTCTTTGTAACAGAGTTTTAGTGACATTTTTGCCCGGTGTAGTGGTAGCCATTTCGAGGATCTGAAATTTGACCTGAGCTATCGTATGTCTATGGTTTTCCCAATGTACAGCCAAACTGCTTTTCGGATTCTTGTTTCTGATAGTACTCTTGTGTTCCGAAATGCGAGTTTTGATTTTTCTTTCTGTCTTGCCTATATACAAAAGTCCGCATGGGCACTTAATGGCATAAATTACATTGGCCGTGTTGCAATCTGCATTGATTCGTAATGGAATAGTTTCGCCTGTGTGAGGATGTTTAACACAATCAGTCACAATTACATTATTGCAATGGACGCAATTTTGACATTTCTTCATGCCCTTGTTTACTCTCGATGAAGTTATAGGATGGCGTTTTAACATATCCTTTAGATTTCTTGAACGTTTGTATGCAAAAATTGGCTTCTCCACAAACAAGTCTTTGAAATCAGTCTCATGCCTAAGCAGTTCCCAATGTGTGGTGATACTCTTTTTGATCTCATGTGAACTGGTCGAAAATTTGGAAACAAATACCTGTCGGTGTTGTTGTTTTTTCATTTTCGGAATCAACAAAGATTCACGTGTTAATTTTGCAGTTTTGTCCTTGGCGGTTTCCAGCACTGTGGAAGGGTACTTCTTAGAGGCATACTTTGCATTGATGATATCCAAATTGGTTTGATATGTCTCTGTTTGTGAGCAAATTCGCTTGGCGCGTAACATCATGGAGTATGGTAAGTTATTGATGAGATTCTTTGAATGGAAGCTGTTATACATCAGGGCTGTATTTTTGTCAGTTATTTTATGATACACCTCAGTATGTATAGTATTCTCTTCTATCTTCACCAACACATCCAAGAAGGCAATCTTTTCACGTTGTATGTTGTAAGTGAATTGAATATTTTCGTCGTAGAAACTCATGTGATCAATCTTTTGTTGAAGTCTGTCCTTTGTGCCCTTCCAGATCAGAAATATATCGTCAATATAACGCCAATACAATAGTGTGTTGTTCACCCATTCTCTATCATTCAACAAAAACATTTCTTCATACCTTGCCATGCATGTATTGGCATACGCCGGTGCTCCAGAAAAACCCATGGAGGTACCCCTGTTCTGGCCAATATTTGGATCAGTTCCTACAACCTTTTGTTCAGAGTTGGTACTCTTATATCAAGGACACCACCCATTTTTTGAGAAAACTCATGGACATCCAGTTGATTTCAGATGTGTGGATTTGTACGCTAGACGTCAAGGCTCTCTACACCTCGATACCACATACTGAGGGCATTGAGGCAGTAGAGTGGGCCTTGCTGAAACAAGAGCAGATACCGGCAGAAAAAGTTTTTTTGTTAGAACTTTTGCATTTTTGTTTACATCATAGTTATTTCAAGTGGAATGAGGTTTTTTATTTACAGAACAGGGGTACCTCCATGGGTTTTTCTGGAGCACCGGCGTATGCCAATACATACATGGCAAGGTATGAAGAAATGTTTTTGTTGAATGATAGAGAATGGGTGAACAACACACTATTGTATTGTCGTTATATTGACGATATATTTCTGATCTGGAAGGGCACAAAGGACAGACTTCAACAAAAGATTGATCACATGAGTTTCTACGACGAAAATATTCAATTCACTTACAACATACAACGTGAAAAGATTGCCTTCTTGGATGTGTTGGTGAAGATAGAAGAGAATACTATACATACTGAGGTGTATCATAAAATAACTGACAAAAATACAGCCCTGATGTATAACAGCTTCCATTCAAAGAATCTCATCAATAACTTACCATACTCCATGATGTTACGCGCCAAGCGAATTTGCTCACAAACAGAGACATATCAAACCAATTTGGATATCATCAATGCAAAGTATGCCTCTAAGAAGTACCCTTCCACAGTGCTGGAAACCGCCAAGGACAAAACTGCAAAATTAACACGTGAATCTTTGTTGATTCCGAAAATGAAAAAACAACAACACCGACAGGTATTTGTTTCCAAATTTTCGACCAGTTCACATGAGATCAAAAAGAGTATCACCACACATTGGGAACTGCTTAGGCATGAGACTGATTTCAAAGACTTGTTTGTGGAGAAGCCAATTTTTGCATACAAACGTTCAAGAAATCTAAAGGATATGTTAAAACGCCATCCTATAACTTCATCGAGAGTAAACAAGGGCATGAAGAAATGTCAAAATTGCGTCCATTGCAATAATGTAATTGTGACTGATTGTGTTAAACATCCTCACACAGGCGAAACTATTCCATTACGAATCAATGCAGATTGCAACACGGCCAATGTAATTTATGCCATTAAGTGCCCATGCGGACTTTTGTATATAGGCAAGACAGAAAGAAAAATCAAAACTCGCATTTCGGAACACAAGAGTACTATCAGAAACAAGAATCCGAAAAGCAGTTTGGCTGTACATTGGGAAAACCATAGACATACGATAGCTCAGGTCAAATTTCAGATCCTCGAAATGGCTACCACTACACCGGGCAAAAATTTCACTAAAACTCTGTTACAAAGAGAAATTTTTTGGATTCGTAGATTACAAACACAAGATCCCAAAGGGATAAATGATCGAGTGGATCTCAGTTGTTATTTGTAGAATACTGCACAATTTACTGTATGCTGTAGGCTAGTTGTAACAGTACATATAAATTGCATGGTTGTATGTTTTTTAACATTCCAGGTTTGGAGTCGTAATATCATTTTCATGAACTTACCCCCACGATTTTTCTGTTTTAATGACTCACTCTCTACATTCATTTTCATCATATATTTTTGCCATTACAAAATGGCGTTCTTGTAGTTCCAATAAGCTCAGTGTCGAAGGACACATCTTGATCGTTTTGATTTTTTGGTCCGTTATTTGTGTTTATTGCGCGTAGCACGTCATTTAAATGACGCCTTGCCGTGTTAGAGGACAGGGATTGAATGGTGGAAGTGGACCGAGTCGAAGGTTTCTTGTCGAACTGCCAAGGTAAACCGCGTGCATTTTTGTTATTTCGGCTGCACTTATAGGCATAGTGTAATTGTTGCCGTTTCTCTTATGTGGTAGATAGCTGACGGAACCAGAGGGTACTGAGCAAGTTGCGAGTTGCATCTAGCACAGCGTTAAGGTTTGCTTGTAAGTGCATCAGAATTATGGCACTGGTCCATTAAAGTAGAGATCACGCACACATGCGTGTTCTGTAGCAGCTTGGAATTGATATTACTTTTGCATTCGAAATGGCGTGCACGTTATATTTGAGTGTTATTTTCGTTTTTTTCAGGTCGGAGACACGAGTTATTTTGAAGCGCCATTGTTTTACTTCGGTTCGTTAAACAGCAGAAACCACATTTGTGAGTGTGTACGTTGTAGCTTTCACTCACTGGATTTTCACGTACAGTGTTTTAGAATGAGGGTATTCATTCGCGTTTCTGTCATTTTTTTCAGCGCACAGAAGTCATGAGGCTTTTCCTGATACACACCTCCTATAGAATTCCTATACCTCCACATTTTTAGGCCAAAAGAGTGAGTCACCATATATTTTTTTTTCGCTGTGATATAATTCAACTCATATGCAGTGTGCTCGTTTAGAGTCAAAATTGTTTATTTGCTCAAAGCCATTCCTTTAAACGCATATGATTGACAGTGCATGTGTATGTTTAAATTACTCAGAGTTTCTTTTAAATCCTTCATGAAGTTGAACCATGCAACCATCATGTTTATTTTTTCATCATGTCTGTTCGTTTGTTGTGGAGAACTGTAACTCTGTATGATGTTAGACCAATGTACTAGATTACAATGTGTTTTATGTTGTCTTTTCAGGTACTGCCCCCGAAGAAGGGCCGTGTGGCCCGAAATGCATTGGGCATGATTACTCATGGCTTTAAGATTGTAAGACACGTGCACATTATAGATGTGATTACAACATTGAAAATTTCATGAATTCTTTGTACAACTCATATGAGTGTGAACAATCTGAAAGAATATAATCTAATGTGTTTCAATTCACACCTTGTGTTGTGTTTATTTCTCGAATTAATTTCTTTGAATTTCAAAAAGTATACGTTTAGCATTACTATTTGTCACCCAGATGGGCAATAGTTACAGTGCGCAGATGGCAAGCTTTACAGCTTGATTCTTTCATGTCTGATTATTACTACACCATCCGTAGGGTAGATGTGGTCTAGTGACTAAGGGGGTGATTCACAAAGAAAATGTGGACTACTCCACCTGAATGTTCTTTTCACTTGTTTGCTGGTCTCATAACAGATATGCTTATTTTTAGTGATAAAATTCACATTTAAGCAATGGAAAATAGCAAAGTAAAGTTCCGCCTATTGGTTTGGGGCTGTCATTTCATGTCATTTCTGTGAATATGGAAATATTTCACAGGTCCCTATGCTATACCACTGCAGAATAGATGTAATAGAAGACCGGTGGGTGTTCGCAAACATAAAGGCTATCCACGCCTTCTCCCACCCTCTACCTATTCATTTGACGGATTTTCAACTGTAATTTCTATGCACTCATCGAGGAGGAATAGATAGAGAAAAGGCATTTACCTTTGCCAGAAATCCTTTTGTAAATTTCTGACAGGCATTAATGAATTTTTTTTTTACCACAAACGTATTTTATATTCGAAAATGTGTAAATCTGGCTCTCATTTCTTAACTTTGTATGTCAGGAGACGTAGGACTAAGGAGGAGATTTACTAAGATGTTGCACTTTATTTGCATAACAAAAGTGATGCAAATCAGTGCAAAATCTGTTTTTTGCCAATTAACTTTCCAGCGCTAAACTTATTTAGCGCTGTAAATAATAGATAAGTAATGCGAAGCACCTTACAGAGCTGCTCTGCATTACTTTGCGCAATGGGGGGGTACTAAGGATGGAGCATGGGCGTTCCCATGCAACCACGTAATGTTTCTCATGCTAAACCCAATATACCAAAAAAAGTAGATTGAGTTTAGCATGAGAAAACTGCACCCTTTTCAAGTAGGTGCAAGGAAGAAGAAATGCTTTCAATCCTCCTTCCTTTTTCGACTTTGTACGTGTGCTGCACTTTACAAAACGCATACAAAATGGGAAAATTGTTAAAGTGAGTCTGTGCATAGTATTTTGTAATGGAAGGATACACTTCCAGTACAAAACCTATCCTAGACTCACAGAGACACCCTTGCACCATGGCGCAAAGGTGGCTCCGTGGAGCATGGCAGCTGATTTCAGTGCTGGTGCTAATGAGAGGGGAGGAGAGTGTCTTATTTTAGTAAATAGGACTCTCTCCTCCACTCTCCTTTTCACATAGTGCAGCGCAGCATTTGCGGCTGCTGCAGTGCTCCATGTGAAAGAATAGTAAATCTACTCCTACGCTATTTTGAGGTCGCAAATGACTCGATTCACAGAAATGAGCCATTTGCGACCACAAACACTTTTTGGTATGGCCAAACATCAAATTATGATTTGTTAACACGTTACTGAATCACAATTTGTGTTTGCAACCAAATGCCAATTCGGTATTTGGAAAGGGTGTCCCTTCCAAATACCGAATTGGATATGTATGTATTGATGTTTTGTAACTGAATTCTGGTCACAAAACAGTAATACTTTACCACCAATTAAAAATTGGTGGCAACCTATTGACAAAGGGAAGGGATCTTCATAGGATCAATTCCCCTTTGAGAATATTAAACAAAATATTTTTTAAGCACAGGCAGTCATCCCACAGACCACTGCCCTCTCCTAAAAAATGAAACTTAAACGGTTCATTGTGGGTTTTTTTTAGGAATCCCGTTTTCCTTTAAGCCTGTATTTCCCAAAAATAAAAGACTGCTTTATTAAAAAACAATCACAGAGTTGTGGTCTGCTCCAGCAGACCACCATCCCTGAGATGGCTGCCATTCGTAGCAGGTCACTAATTTTGACCTACCTTATTAATATTCCTGAGGTAGGTTTTTTTGCAACCCACTAGGAATAGCTATTCTTTTTTTTTTTTTAAACCTGTTGTACATTAGGTATTGTGATATCCAAACTGAGATTCGGTAAGAACCACAATTTGTGGATCACAATTCTTAATGTTGTTACATCTGGCCCCTGGTATCTAATCTTGGCTTTGATATATTACTGAATGTCATGGAGTTTGAAGCAATTCACTTATTCTGCCTGTGCATCATTTAGTAATAATGTGTACTGTAAAACCTTTAATGCACATATGTAAATCCCCACTTACAGTACAAGTTCCTAGGGCCATAAGGCCTTTTTATTCCAATGGGCATGTCCCTAGTAAGCTGCAGTACTTAGAGGCCAGCTTTTAAAGCCCAGATCCGCTCCTGGTACCACTGTCACTTTCCTAGGCTCTCTGAGGTTATGTGCTGCAGACACAAGGAGGCTTCAAGAAATAGAGATAAAGAGGGTGTGGGTGTAGAGAGAATACACCTGGCATCCTTGGTGTGGTTTCCACTGACTTTTTGCCTTCTGAACTCATGATTTTCTGACTTCATTCTTGCTAACTTTAGGGTTCTGGGCACGTTTCCACTGCTAACCAGTGCTAAAGTGCATATGCTCCGTGCTCTAAACTTTGTAACAATGGCTTATCCACAATTGGCATATTTAACTTACTTATAAGTTCCTAGTAAAGTGCACTATATGTGCCCAGGGCCTGTAAATTAAATGCTACTGGTGGGCCTGCAGCATTGATTGTGCCACCTATTTCAGTAGCCCTTTAAAAAAAAATTGATTAGGCCTGTCACTGCAGAGCCTGAATGTGCAGTTTAAACTGCCATTTTGCCCTGACAAGTTAACCTACTTAGAAAACGCTGGCAGCCATTAATATGAAGCCCTGATGAGAGTCCTAGTACTACAAGCCTGGGTAGCGAAACGCATTGGCACTCTACTTACACGGAGGATTAAAATTTGTACTTGTTATATTCTGGGAGGGAGTTGTGATGAAAACCGACCCCCTTTTATACACTTAAATCATTTCCCTGTGTTAGACACTTGGTTGGTCTAGAATTCAGAATAGGGACAGATTCATTGTGGTCGTTACATGGGTTTGATGCAAATGCAACAAGTTTATGTTGTTTAAAAGTATTGTATTTATTAACCCCTTGCGTGCTGCCCATTTTGCGGAAGTGCCGAAATCGCGGCCGCTGCAAAGGGGTTAAAGTGGCGTGTTTATTATTATTGTCGTCAGTGAATGTTAAGAACACCATTGTATGTCATTTGAAAATAATTGTTTCTCCATTTTTCACACATTTGAGATTGCCGGAAGTGAGCGAGCGAGCGAGTTCGAGCGATCTGGCGCGGTGGGAGGACGCCGCACGCTACCCCTCTGCTTTCTGCGGAGTGCAGCCTGGGTCTGAGCCTGATTTTGCAGGCTTTTGCGAGTTTTTCCCTTGGCTTTCCGTGACGGCGCAAGGAGAATTCTGTGGGCCACCGCGGCTTTCCAGCGGCTTCCCGAGGTTCTTGTGCCACAGAGGCAGAGGCGGAGTGACTTTGTGGGCTTTTCCGTGGTTCCCGCGGCTCCGAGGGCATGCAGCACGGCGGAGAGCATTGGAGTTTATCGAAGGTTTGTGGGAGAAGTAAAAAACCTCCGCCGGCTGTCCTCACTGCAGCACAACCAGCACCCATACTTGGATCACTGCTCTCATTAGACGGAACGTGCAATCTTGCACACAGAGAGCAGTCGGAGAGCCTGCACACCTTTGGTCCTGTGGCGGCTCCTAGCTTTAAGGGCTCGAGCTACCACTCCGGGAGCGGCTGGTGGAGGAAGTCGTGGTCTACTCACACTGGGCAACTCTCCGTGTTGGACTAAAGCCAAGCCGTGCCTGCCCGCGCTGTGCCTGCCCAGAAAACTCTAGAGGTTCCTACACCCACTAAACTAGGAAAGAAAGCTTGGTAGCCAGCACCTTTTTCTCTGAGCACGCAGCTGTGACGAGCTGGAGACAGGCGGTGAGTGGTAGCAGGTTGATCTTAGAACTCAGGTAGTGCCCTGCTCACAGGTGTGTGTAATTTAACAGCTCACCAGTTTAGCTGCTTTGTCTGCTCCATCTGCCGGTCTCTGGCTCCTCGGCTACACACTGTCATAGCACGCTCTGCTAAATCTACGGTGCCTCGTGGCTCCTTGTCGCCTTAATTTCGGCTACGTCAAATCATCCAGCTGCTCGGCTCCCTTGCAACCGCCACCGGTCTGTTTGGGCACTGTCAGGCATCCAAATACTGTACTAAGCTCAAGCTCGCTTCAGATAAGTGGCTGACCAGTGGCGGAAAGTGAACGAGTGGAAGTAAGGCAATTATAAAAGCTCAAAGGACCTGCGAGGCCTGCGAGGGGGGGGGCAGGGGAAGGCGGCAAACTCCATCTAGATCCTACTCCCCCCTGCTCTGCCACCACGCCCCACATTGCGCTTGGGCTTGTCTGCTATTTCCTCGCAGCTCGCACGCTGGCTACACAGTCATTTCCCAACAGCCACATTTGACTGCCTGGACAAGTCATCTAGCTTTCCCCTTCTCTTCTCCTCTGGCAATCAAGGATGAGATCGGGGAAGCAGAGGTCCATAGCTCCACAAAAGAAAATGAAACGGCGAGAAAATCTTGAGATATATACCACGGGCACAGATCGGCTACTCAACCTTTTGCTAAGCATTCCTGAAAACACTACAGATAATTCACTCTTGGGGCAACCGAAGGAAGTAGGCCTGGTGGGCCATCACACATTCAGTAATCAACCCCAAATAACGACATTTGCCTTCCTGAAAGACGCAGGGTCTGCAGTTTTTTCAAGCAACATGAAAATCAAGGGTCTCCCCATTCCCCTGAGCCCTACAGTGATCATCAGCAAAGGCAGCTCAGGTGGCAACAAGGAGGGGGGCAAATCTCAAATCAGCCAAGAGACAGCCATCAGCCAGTTTGACAAGCTCACTCAAGCACAAGAGGCAGGAGACCCCAACAAACCCACGCAGACCAGTTTAGAGGTCCTCGCAGCAACAACTTCTGACACCTACAAAACTAAGACCACCTTAACACAACCAAAGTCCAGGTGCGACTTTGCTGCCTCATCTGCTGCTAGACCAAACCCAATTTTAACAACATTAACCGCACAATTGAATTCAACAGAGAGTCAATAAGCGACTTAGCAGCTTTCATCACTGCTCCCCCTGAAGTCAGTTCAAATACATTGGGTAATTACGCTGATCCACTAACAAATCCTGCCACAAGGGATAGCGAATCAGCTACAATAGAGGGGGGCGAAGCAATCTTCATTTCCGCTCTCATATCATCTGCACCACAAGCGCTTGCACCCACAGGGGAGAGGGAGAAAGCGAACATGCACAACATGATTCTACCACTTCTGCGGCAATCGAAGGGGAAAAAATGCTGTCCTCATATGGCAAAAACACCTCTGACCAATTTCGTCCATTACTGTCTCCAAACGAGGAGAAGAAAGAGGAGTTTAAACAAGAGAAGGCATGGGCTACTGCCTTGGACATCCTACAAAGGTCAACTCATGCCATGACCTTCCAAGCAAACAAAATGGATATTCAAATTAGTCTTCAGAACACACTAGCTGTGTACGTAGCCAAAATAGATGTCAAAATCACACATTTGAACAACCTGATTAGACGGGCCCAAACGGCCGCAGACCATCCACAACAGGGATGCGTTTGCTCACCTATAATCGAGAAACTGAGCACGCTCCCAGTCATGATGGAAAACCTGTTGGCTGACCTTAAAGGAATTACAAACTCTAAGCCATCCCCTACATGCAGCAGCGAAGCTTCCAAAGTAAAGGTTGCAGCAACCTCAGGGGCACGAAGGGACGTGATTAAAGCTTCGCCCTCACCCCTGGAATTATCAGTCACTGACAGCACAGGGAGCGACCAACAAAAGTCTCCACTGGGGGGCAAAGTAAAGTCCACCTCACCATCTCAAATTGATCAAGACCTCGAAGCCCAGATTGGCAAGGCGAAAAGACAAAGAAAGCGAAAAGGCTGCAATAAGATCCATAGGAGCAAACAGGTTCTGAGCCTTTTCCCTCTGTTTAACACCAACAGACGAGCTGCTACTACAGAGCAAATTGACCCAATAAGAATTGGCGAGCCAAAAAACCACCATGAGGGACAATCTACCCCATTGGAAAGGGATAAGCACAAAAAGTCTGGCACCCAGCTACATGTAATAGAAAGGGATGCTGCCGGGGCAGACCTGAACCACTCGTCTAATGGGGGAAAAAAGGAGTCAACCATAACCTTACAAATGGCATCCCTGGACCAAAGGGCGCTGCAAGACGTCGAGGGACAAAGCTCCACTAGGCCCACGAACCTTCCAGGAAGCGCGAACCCAGTAAATCCGACTCGAATCAGCAGCTCACACCAAGAATCTTCGGGCAACCTTACTATATTCGTGAAGGGAAAGGCCAGCAAAGCACAATCTGCCCGTGGTATAAATCACAAGAGCTCTAGGGTACTGAATTTGTCACCTCACACACCTGCACACAAAATAAAGACCGGGCTATCAGCAGGTCCTCTGACCGGAACAGTTCCATCACTTTGGGTCAAAAGCACAGAACCATTAGCAAGGCTTCCAGCAGCCCCCTCCTGTGGAGAGCCAACCTTCACGTTTTGTTACCCACAGTATAAGTCCAAAGGCAGTTGCGACATATTAAATCGCGGGAACATCCTGAAACTGATAGAAGCGATTGGTCTGCACAATGTCATAACCTCAAAGGACATCATCTCAATAGAGTTCATCGCACCGGGCTTGGGTCAAATAAATGAAAGCAAGAAAGTTACTTGGAGCTTGACAGAGGTTATGAATAATATCTTACGACACACAGAAACCTTCAAGCAGTGGGGCATACTTATACTACTCGGCAGAGAACCAGGCTATCCACACTTTCTGCAAGAAACCCGAGTCCTTGAGCGTCTACATGCTGGAAAAAGAACTGTCTATTCAGGTTTGAGGAATGCCCGTGATGCGGCTCCCTCTTCCGTCTTAAAAACATCAAAGGTAAGAGAGGATCAGACCA
Organism: Lissotriton helveticus; assembly: GCF_964261635.1. Lineage (NCBI taxonomy): Eukaryota > Metazoa > Chordata > Amphibia > Caudata > Salamandridae > Lissotriton > Lissotriton helveticus. The sequence continues at coordinate 1,139,273,387 of NC_136069.1, forward strand.
CGCTCAAAAGTGACAAGGACCAGGCTGGAACATGGTCTTGACTGGCAGGCTCCCTCAATACAACCCGGCTGCTTCGTTGACATCACAAGAACCAAATGGGTTATGACATCCGCCCATTAAGGATTTGCTCTTGGAATATCAACGGGCTACCAAGTAAACTGGGGGACACAGTAATAATCTCCTATTTTCGATCATTTGAAATAATACTACTTCAAGAGACATGGCTTGTGGAGCCGCAGCACATAGAACGGTCCAAAACACATTTTATCCCAGCATTGAAATTGAAATCTTCAGGAAGAGGCAGTGGCGGCTTGGCAATTTACATATCAATAAAAAATGCAATCGCCTCTTGGGACCTTGCGAGCCCTTCCCACTTTCTCCAGTCGGTAGGAATCTCATTCATCACAAACAAAGGCCAGCCCAGGACCATCATTCTAATGAATGCCTATGTCCGCCCAAATTCAGCCTCTAGACAATCCTTCTCAGATGAGGTGACTGAGTCAGTGCTAAGGACAAAATCTGGTCTTGCGAATACAGACATAATTTTATCAGGCGACTTCAACATGTGGCTAAGGTCTGACCTACAGAAAAACGAGGTTACCAAAGTACAGGAAAGCATCTGGGCTATACCATCGCAGGATCTTCCAGGATGGCACAAGGATGACCAGAAGGGCCGCTCCTTACAATGAAACCTGGAGCTTCTTGGTCTTAGAGCCCTCAATGGGCACTTTCTTCCTGACAAGCCACCGGGCCTCTCATACTTATCGAAAAATGGGGCATCTTTAATCGATTACACCTTTGTCAGCCTTTCGCTCCTGCAGCAAATTTTAGGGTTTGGCTTTGGCAACAGAGCAGAAAGTGATCATAGCCCTCAAGAAATATCGATCAGCACTAGTCTAGTGCAACACACCGAGGCAAGGGCTCAAGCTTTCGCAAGCTATACGATCAACCTAAAACGAATCAAGTGCTCAGTCAATAACCTACAGCAGGTAACTACGGAGGCAAAACAAATTTTTGAGAGTACCAGTAGGTCAACCGATGGTTACATTGCGAACTGGATGACATTTGCTACAGAATTGACGGATAGATATGCAAACCCAATATTGCACGCAAAACCAAAGGGGTCGAATCAGACAACCTCTGGGAATCCAGCTATACGATCAGCAAAAAGAACAATGATCCAGTTATGGCGGTAATTAAAAATAAAGCCAACGGACCCTTCAACAATAATCCAATTGAGAGAAGCCGGCAAACACCTGAAGACATTAAAAAGAGACCAACATAGGGCTCACTGGAACTCATTTTGGACCAAACTACATCAAGACATCAAATCGAACAACTCTACGAGGTTCTGGCGTACCATCAACAGTCTTGGAGGGAACGCCCCGAAAGCTGCTTCATCTAACATACTGGAGTCTGAATGGTATTCCTTCTTGCTCAAACACTTCAATGATCAACAAGAAAACTTAGCTGAACTGCGATCTGGAGAAGAGGGTTGCAAAGCTCCTAATGTGACGATTCTGCCACCTGCGCAACCAATTAAATTGCCAGCCATGGAAGAATCTCCTTACCAATACAACTTACATGATAAGCAATTAGTGAGACTAAATCACCCAAGCAGCTTCGAACAAAGCCTAGTCCCGGAGGACCAAATTGAAAAACAGATAAAGAAGGGTCGGAGAGATGGAGCTCCAGGCCCTGGAGGCATTCCCCCAGCTTTGTTTAAGGAGGATCCGGCCTTCTGGGCCTCCAAGCTATCTCCACTCTTCACCTCTATCTTACAAAAGAATATCATTCCACCCTCGTGGCAAGGTTCAATTCTCGCACCAATTTTCAAAGGTGGGGACAAAAAATCTCCAGGTAACTACGGACTGGTTGCCCTCATTGATAACGAAGCAAAGTACTTCGCTGGGACTCTGCTCAACTCACTTCGGTCTTGGGCCAACGAACACTCAGTAATTCCCCCGAACCAAACTGGCTTCACAAGCAACACAGGTACCTCGGTTAATCTCATGACTCTCTCCTGTTTGATAGATCGGGCGGTATCCAGCTGTTGTCCGTTCTACATGGGATTCATAGATTATAAAGCTGCATTCGATAATGTAAACAGGGCCAAGCTCTGGCAGAAGCTTACTAGGCTGAAAATCCCAAATGCTCTTTTAAGAGCTATACAGCTACTGCACCGGGACACATGGGTCAGGATCAAAATTGGTGATGGATCCAGACTGTCACGTTCAATCCTAACTACTAAAGGACTGAAACAAAGATGCGTCCTGGCCCCCACACTTTTCAATCTATTTTTATCAGACTTCCCGGAAGCCCTTGACAAGGTAAACTCTCATGCTCCCAAACTAGCCAGCTTTCAGCTGTCAAACCTCCTATACGCCGGTGATGTAGTTCTCCTAAGTAATACAAAGAATGACCTTCTAATAAACAATAAGAAACCGAAAATCTTGGCAGTCCGTCCAGGAAGGCCCAGGAAGCTGGCATGGGTGCTAAAAACTCTGAAAGCATCGTGGAATCCAAGTGCCACAAGTACTTAGGAGTACTCTTAGACAATAACGGCAGGTACAAAACCCACTTAGAAGAGCAAAGAAAAAGGGAGTAGCACTAGCATTTGCACTCAGTTCCATTCACAAAAAGCTACTTGGTCCAACATTCACTCCAACACTGCAGGTAGCACAGGCAAAAGTCATTCCTACATTAACATACGGAAGCGAGGTGCTAAAAGGGCTTGACAGTGGTCAATTGGATAAAATCATTGTGAAAATCATCCGAACAGTGTTTCAGTTACCAACTTACACAATACCTGCCCAAATCAGGCTGGAACTGGGCATCTGCAATCAATCACTGGCCAGACTGTTGGGCTTCTTAATGAGTTGCCACAAACTGAGGTCGTCAAAAGAAGGCAGCTTAGCGCAACACCTCTGGTGAAACCTGCATGCGAAACGATGGTGGGCGGGACATGACTATTGGGCAAGAGGCCTAAAAACTTTAGGCCTGACCAACAAGTAACAAGAAACAAATCAGCCACAACGAATTCAAAAGGCTAGGAAAAATCAGTGCAAAAAAATTATCTTCACTAAAAGATAAGGCATGTCTCGCAAAAAGAAGCCACGGTTGGATGACTCTTAGATCGTACGACCAGCTGACGCTTATGGGTATCTAACTTTTTTGTTCACCGCTCGCACCAAACTCTGCTTCTTAAAATTAAGAATGGGAGTGATCAATTTTCCTGCCATCTTCCCAAATGGAAAAGAGAACAAGTCCAGCAACAATGTCGGCTTTGTGGAAACCACAGGGAAGACATAACTCACATCATTTGCCTGTGTCCAAGTTTGCTGAAGGAAAGAAGGTCCCTGTTACGGAGAGGATGGAACATCAACAAGGTCAGATCGTGCAGGGCCGCAGTACTAGCCTGCTTTGACCCACGGAACACCAGCCTAAACTGTGCTCTTGTGAGATTTATGGATCGAGCTGCAAAAAAACTAGGGGAGGGTACTTACCAACAGCAACCTCTTCCTGAAAAACAACTGGCAGATACACCCTGCAGGTCTCCAGTCAAAGGCAAAACAACTTTCAGAGGGACCAAAAACTGCGATGAGGGGCTCAGCGTATAAGCGGGCACACTACCGGGACTCGATTTTTATACTCTGGTTCTGACCTCCAATGCTCCAAAGGGTCAATACAAACGTGTCTGATAAAGGGTTACCACGATGCTCTGTAAAGGGGGGGTTCGGGGACCCGCTACTAGTATTGGGGTCTTTTATCTTCTTATAATGTGCAACACTTTTAATTTCGTGTAATTTGCAAAGGTTTTTTAAATAATGCAAAAAAGTTTTCATCACACATTTGAAAATGTCTTTGATAAAAAATTTCAGATAGCCAAAAAGAGCGGTTAAAACAAATAACCCATTTAAACAGAAAGAATAGTTGTCTGTTTGTGGCTCTAATGCAATAAGAGCTTAAGACGTGATGGAGCCAGGTCCCCCTTTTCGTGTTTTGAACTTTTAGAAAGTTGGCATTTTCTTACGTTAGACACTATGTCAAAGAAATGCTCCCTTTAGGAAATCACAATATCATACTTCACCTGTGAATTCTCACTCTACCTCATTCGCATTGGAACTGTAACAAAAGCCAACTGTAACAAAAGCCCAAAAATCAAATATATGAATGCATTATTCACCAGGTGATTGCAAAACATTAAAAGACATGTTTTAAAAATATTTCACAAAATAAAAAGAGTTAATAAACTTCAATTGATGTGAATGATGTCATGGCTGACAATGTCATACAAAATACATCACAATTGTTTTAGAGCAGAATACATAATGGTTTGATAAATCAACATCAATAATTCATTGGCAATTTAAACACTATATTTATATACAACCAATCAATACTTGTACATCAATCTAATATAAATGAAGACCAAGAAGCAACACGTTTCGGTGGCAATGACAGGTCCAAACCACCTTCTTCAGGCTTCAATATAAAAAATATCCCGGAGCTTAATCGTAATCTCTAAATGTGGACATCAGATGGGGTGTATACCTCCCTGTCTATAGTGGCCAAGCGTTCCCAGACTTCACACCCAATGACTCCTTGCAGTATAAGGAGTATAATAATTTCAGTTTGTAATTGAATATCCAACTGTGATGATAAAAACAAGGAAGCAGGCCTCATCCATAAATCAGAATTCCTTAATTGAAGCATGATTTTTATTAATTAAAATTGCATGTAGGGAATGTTTATCTCCCCTTCATCAGAATATTTTCATCCTTATTTTGAGCGTTTAATACCGGGATTTCAAAATATCAGCGTCCTCGGTAACCCCTCAAGACTCGTTAACCATTCTGTGCCACTGCCTGCCTCTGACTACACTCTGGGTTGGGTGAAAGCAGAGCTTTGAGCATTCCCTCTAGGCAGTCACACAAATGGAGAAGGGATATGACATTTGCATTCAAATGGCCCATCACCAGGCCGGATGGGCCTTTCTGAGGTAGATTGAGAGGGAAGAGCTGACACTTGCACCTGAATTCGGCTCTGCTTGTTCCCACACAAAGAGCTGCATACCCCCCGTAGTGAGTCTGAAACCAGGGCAGGAAAGGCAGTGATCTTGTGATCTTCAAGGCCTCTTTGAAGTATCCCCCACTTCAAAGACACATTGGGATATAGGCACAATTGGGTATATGTACTAAACCCCTGAAACTACCAAATCAGAACTTTGCTGGAACAAGCACATTCTGCCAGGAAGAAGAGCTGTTGTGTTGCAGGAGGGACTGCCACTTTGCTAACTGCTTTGCTGTGTTGGCCAGCTGATTGTCGTGCTGTAGGACGGACTGTGACTTTGCTACCTGATTTGCTGTGTTGGTCTATTGCCTGGGAGTGTGAAGGACTGGAACTGCTCTCTACATCCTTGAACACAGGTTTCTCCAAGGGCTTGTCCTCTATTCTTGAAGTCTAAGGGCCATCAAAGACTTACTTCAACTCTGCTTCAGCTTCTGTACTCTGCCATCTGTGAGTCATGCCTAGCATGATGCGTCCCTCCAGGTCTGGGTCTCAGAAGTGGGTTCAGAAGCAGTTTTTCTCCAAAATTGATGCATCGTCACCTCTGTGTTGATCGGAAATTCTGCAGTGCACTTTGACGGTAACATAATGCCAATCGTAAGACGCCCCTGCACGGCTTGATGACCATGTTGGACACAACTGCTAGGTTCAATGATAACACATCGATAATCTAAGGTCTCGACTGTGGGGCTCAATGACGATGCAGCACCTGCATCATTAGGGGTTCAACGATGACTGGGAGGCTCTACTTCGAAGCATCGCCATGACTGTGTGCATTGGAACCAACATATCGGGTCTTCATTCCTTGCTCCATCCAGGGTACTTTTTAAGTGGACACTGCGCTGGTCCTGTAGCCAGCCTGCCCTCAATTGCGGTTGGCCTAAACTTTGGATTTAGCCCTGTCTAATGCAACCTCAAGTAACCTTTTAGCGCTGTTGGCTTCTAAGCACTGTTTTGGGATTTAATCTTTCAAAATTAATATCTCAAGTTCTACTTATTGGATTTTTGCTGTTTTGGTCTTGTTTTACTTGGATACAACTTCTCTATTATTCTAAACTGGTGTGGAGTCGTTTTGTGCTGTTTTCCTTGTGTTTCTGTAATTTAAGAATTGTACAAATACTTTGCACATTGCCTCCTAAGTTAAACCTGACTGATTTTTGCCAAATTACCAGAGAGTGAGCACAGGTTAATTTAGGTTGTGTATCTGACTTACCCTGACTAGGATTGTGGTCTCTACTTGGACAGGGTGCATATCTCTGTAAACTAGAGACACACTTTCTAACAGCACCCCTGAGCCACCCCGCCAAACAACGCCTTCTGAAGGCCACCTGGTTCCCCACAGAACTACAAGAAGCCGGACGCTCCTGCAGACGCCTAGAGACAACCTGGTGAAACCCGAAACCCACGGAAGCATGGAACAACCACAGGAGCGTCCTGAAGGAATACCATCAGCGCATAAGAGACACAAAACGATCCTTCATAGGAGACAAAGTCAAGACCAACGCGACCAACGCCAAGGAACTGTTCAACATCATAGAGCAGTTTGCTAAACCCTCCAGCGGAGCCATGGACATCACACCTTTCCAGGAACTTTGCGGCAATTCAGCTCATGCTTCCATCTGAAGATCATGGTCCTCCACGTCAATTTCAGTGAACAGATGCCGGACACCACCCCCCCACTGCTGCCGATAAGCCAACCATCATAACCTGGAATCCCGCCGCCGACGAACACATCACCGGTACCATGAAGAAAACCCACTCAGGAGCCCCAAGAGACCCATGCCCCCGCACATATTCCACAGGGCCGCCACCACCAGCGCACCCGAACTAGGACAGACCATCAACGCCTCCTTTATGTCTGGCATCTTCCCAGATGACTGGAAGCAGGCGTTGGTTAAACCCCTCCTCAAGAAACCATCGGCTGACCCAACTGACCTGAAAAACTACCGGCCATCTCTCTCCTCCCTTTTGCATCCAAAGTCACTGAGACACTCATGAATGCCCAGCTGACTGCCTTCATCAAAGAGAACTCCATCCTAGATGCCTCCCTGTCAGGACTTGGCAGCAACCAAAGCACCAAGACCGCCCTCCTTGCCGCCACTGACGACATCCGCATGCTACTCAACCAGGGACACACCGCGACCCTCATCCTTCTAGACTTATCCGCAGCCGTTGACACTGTGTCTCATCGCGCGCTCGCAGTCAAACTTCATGACGTGGAGATACAAGGAACCGACCTCGACTGGATCCAATCCTTTCTCTTTGGCAGAACCCAGAGGATAAGACTCCCTCCCTTCCTCTCTGAACCCACCGATATCAACTGTGGAGTACCCCAATGATCATCGTTCAGCCCCATGCTCTTCAACACCTACATGCGGCCAGGGTTAGACAGCATGGGCTCAGCATTGTATCCTATGCCAACGACACCCAGCTTATCCTCTCACTCACCAAGAATCCCGAAGACACCAGACTCTGCTTCCAGGAAGGAATGAAGAACGTGGCAGCCTGGATGAAAAACAGCAGTTTGATGCTCAACTCGGAGAAGACCGAGGTCCTCATCCTCGGACCCCGCACCTTCGCCTGGGACAACACCTGGTGGCCCTCCTCTCTTGGGAATCCACCCACTCCTACGGAACAAGCATGAAACCTCGGCATCATCCTCGACTCTTCCCTCTCCATGAACCGCCAGATCAATGCCGTTGCTTCCACCAGTTTCAACTGCCTGCGCATCCTCTGCAAGGCCTTGAAATTAATCCCCTCGACTGCAGAAGGACCATCACCCATGCGCTCATAACCAGCAGACTGACTACTGCAACACCCTATATGCTGGAATCAACAGAACTCTACTACACAAACTCCAAACCATCCGGAATGCCACAGCTAGACTCGCCCTCGGGACACCGAGTCACAAACACATGACCCAACACCTACGAGACCTCCAATGGTTCCCTGTCGAGAAGAGGGTCACCTTCAAACTCCTGAACTCACACCTACAAATCCCTCTAGAACATCAGACCCAAATACCTAAACGAGAGAGTATCCTTCAACGTACCCAAGAGGAACCTCCACTCCGCCGCCCTCACCCTGGCAGCGGTCCTCTGCATCCGCAGAAACAGAACAGGTAAGAGAGCCTTTTCCTACATGGCAGCTAAGACCTGGAACGAGCTCCCCATGAACATCAGACGCTCCCCTGCCCTGCAATCATTCAGGAAGGACCTCAAGACCTGGTTTTTCGACTGATCCAGAGCTGCCTCCCCCCTAGCACCTTGAGACCCTCACGGTGAGTAGCGCACTCCATAAACCCCTGATTGATTGATATTTAATTAACTTGAAAGTCCCTTGCAAAGTGGTATACCATGCACACAGGGCCTGTAAATTAAAAGCTACTCTTGAGCCTCCCGCACTGATTGTGCCTCCCTCACTAATAGCCTTGCAAACCTATCTCAGGCCTGCAATTGCAGGGCCTGTGTGCTCAGTTTACTGCCACCTTGACTTGGCTTTTAAGACTACTGGTCAAGCCTTAAACTCCTCTTTTGTTACACACAAATCAACCCTAACATAGGCCCTGGGTAGCCCATAGGGCTGAGTGCTGTAAAAGTGAAAGATGGGATATGTGTTTTTAGGTTTTGCATGTCCTGGTTGTGACAAACAGCTCAATTAGTATTTCACTACTGTGAGGCCTACTTCTCTCATAGGTTAACATTGAGAATTCCTTAATACACCTTTTAGCTGTAATTTCTGATTAGAAGGGAGTTGTTTGGTCATGTTTTATATATTTGTAATGGTAATAATAAATCCTCCTTACTGGTAAAGTTGGATTTACCATTACTATTTTAGAAATGCCACTTTTTAGAAAGTGAACATTTCTCTGCTCTTACTGCTCTGTGTGCCTGCAGCCTGCCTCCAATCTATCTGGAGTGGATGGCAGCTCCACTTTGAGCATTCCCTCTAGACAGCCATAAAGGGAGGAAGGTTAGGTGTGTCTGAGTACTCATCTGCATTCTGATGGCTGTTCCTAGTCAGGAAGGGAGGGAGGGGCTGACACTCACATCTGAATAGGTAGTGGCCTGACTCCACACAAAGGGCTGCTTACCATCCAGAGATAGTCTGGAGCCAGGGCTGAGGAAGAAATTATATTTGTGCACTTCTGAACCTGTAACTGAACTCTGTCAGAAGAACAACTGTGCTTCATCAAGGACTGACACACTCTGCTGGACTGCTGATCTTAAAGACCTGCTTTTCTGCTTTGCTGCCCTGCTCTCCAACTCGGCTTCTCTCTGACTCTTCTGAGGAGAGCTGGATTCTGCTTTTGCACCAAAGTCATCTGCCAGGGCTTGTTGGGGTGTCTCCTGTTGCTTGAGACCCAGGGATCTCAATGTTTCTACCCCTGCTCCTGTGCCTTGACCCAGATATTTGCATCACGGACGTCAATGCATCTCCACTATGCGTGTAGCAGAACCGGTGAACCGAGTCAGTTGCAGAAGTAGAATCATCGCTTTGCTCTCAGAACCAATTCATCACCTTGAGAGCTCACCACATCAGAACTGGACATCGCAACCACAGCAGTGTGGAGATAGAGATGCATCCTTCAACTGCATGGAGAAACCCAGTGCATCTCACTTCAGAACCAAAACATCTTGGCTCGTTGCTTTGTCTACAGGACTGACGCATCACCACCGCTGTGTAATCAACATAGACGCTTTGCTTAGGTGCATCCCATCTTGCTGTTGCAACCAGGATTAAGAACTTCTTCACTGGGGCTTGCATGGGTCCAGTAGCTGGCCTGCATTACATCAGGGTTGGCCCAAACTGACTTTGCCCCAGTCCAGCGCGATCAGATAACCCTCATTGGCGCATATTGATTTTAAGCCCTACAACTCTTTTTATCCTTTAAAATTCTTTTTGGTCTTGATTTATTTATACAGTTATTGGCTATTTTTCTAATCCAGTTTAGAGTAATTTTTTGGTGTTTTTACTGTGTTACTGTGTTTGTGTGATGCACAAGAACTTTACAAAATGCCTCTTTAGATAAGCCTGAATGCTCTGTGCCAAGCTACCAGAGGATGATCACAGAGTATTGTTTAGTGTGTATCTAGCTAACCCTGACTTGAGTGGTGGTCCCTACTTGGAAAGGATGCATACCTCTGCCAACTAGAGACCCCATTTCTAAAACCTTCTTGTAAAGTTTAGCCCTTCAGATGTCTGCTTTGGTACGCAGACATAATATCGAAATTTTAATATCGAAGTGACATAATATCGAAGTTTAAATATCGATGATGAAATATATCGGAATCACAAATATCGATTACCAAAATATCATAATAAGTATGTGTGTTGAAATATCGATAGCAAAAATATCTAAGTAAAAATATCGTTGTAAAGAAATATCGATAAATAGTAAAAATATCGAAATAAAATATATAGTAATAATTATGTAGTAATATGTGTTATTGTTGTGTAATAATTAATAATATTTAGAATTTATTAATAGTAATGTGTACCTATAAAATATAATAAATAAAATAAATAAAACATATATAAATTTAGGAGCGGGATCTTGGGTTAATAGGGGATAAGGGTGGGGAGTGTATTACAAATGTATATATTATAAATATAAAATTGCTGATTTTTTTTTTTTTTAAATATTAAAAAAAAATGTATAAATAAATTTTATATAAAAATTAATTAATTGATATATAAATTTAGGAGCGGGATGTTGGGTTTATGGGGATAAGGGTGGGGAGTGTTTTAAAAAATATATATATTTTTTTTATTTAATTGAAAAAATATAATATAATAAAAAAATATTTTAAAAATTAAAAAGTTACAATTTAAAAAAAAATCTACATTTTAAAAATATGTTTTCAAATATATTTATAAAAAAATTGATATTTGAAATAGATGTTATTTTATAATAATTATTTTAAAATAATCTTATATAAAAAATGTATTTAAATAAATATATTTAAATAGGAGAAAAAATTTAAAATGGTTAAATAATTCTACATAAAAAATGTGTTTTAAATTTTAAATGTATTGGGAAAATATTTAAAATAATTTTTTTTTAATTTTTAATTTTATATTTTAAAAATATATAATGTAACATTTTTAGTTAAAATATGTAAATACATTTATAAAACCAACATGTACATTAAATACAAATTGAAAATTGAAAATTTCGAAAAAAAATTGCAATAAATTGCGAAATTTTTTCTATAACATTTTACAATATTGTTCTACTTTAAAATATGGTTAACAATTTATTTCATATAAATAATCGGAATTTTTTTTAACATTTATTTCATATTTACAAAATCGGATTGAGTATATTTGTTTTTAGAGTGTATGGAGTGAGTAAAATTGTTAACAATCTATATTGCTGTACAGTTTTGTATATTATACTACATTTGAATAGTGAAAATAAAAATTATTAATTAGAAAAGATTATTTTTTATATATTATTATTGTATATAGTGTTTAAGGTATGTATTTTTATTTAACTAAACATATATATTAAGCATATACATGCATTTTATGTACCTTGGAGTGGGAATTTAAATTTATATGTAAATAGTGTGCAAAAGTACCCCTAATTAATGTAGAATGGAGTGGGAATAGTAAATTATATATAATTAGTGTCCATCATCCATCTCTAATTAATGTAGACTGGAGTGGGAATAGTAAATGATAATTAATTAGTGACCAGCTCCTACCCCAAATTAATGGTGATTGGAGTGGGAATAGTAAATTATATTTAATTAGTGTTTAGCACCTACCCCAAATTAATGTAGACTGGAGTGGGAATAGTAAATTATAGTTAATTAGTGTCCAGCACCTACCCCAAATTAATGTAAATTGGAGTGGGAATAGTAAATTATAATTAATTAGTGTCCAGCACCTACCCAAATTTAATGGTGATTGGAGTGGGAATAGTAAATTATATTTTATTATTGTCCAGCACCTACCCCAAATTAATGGTGACTGGAGTGGGAATAGTAAATTATATTTAATTAGTGTCCAGCACCTACCCCAAATTATTGTAGACTGGAGTGGGAATAGTAAATTATATTTAGTTAGTGTTTAGCACCTACCCCAAATTAATGTATACTGGAGTGGGAATAGTAGATTATATTTAATTAGTGTCCAGCACCTACCCCAAATTAATGTAGATTGGAGTGGGAATAGTAAATTATAATTAATTAGTGTCCAGCACCTACCCAAATTTAATGGTGATTGGAGTGGGAATATTAAATTATATTTAATTATTGTCCCGCACCTACCCCAAATTAATGGTGACTGGAGTGGGAATAGTAAATTATATTTAATTAGTGTCCAGCACCTACCCCAAATTTATGTTGACTGGAGTGGGAATAGTAAATTATATTTAATTAGTGTCCAGCACCTACCCCAAAATAATGTAGACGGGAGTGGGAATAGTAAATTATAATTAATTAGTGACCAGCTCCTACCCCAAATTAATGGTGAATGGAGTGGGAATAGTTAATTATATTTAATTAGTGTTTAGCACCTACCCCAAATTAATGTAGACTGGAGTGGGAATAGTAAATTATATTTAATTAGTGTCCAGCACCTACCCCAAATTAATGTAAATTGGAGTGGGAATAGTAAATTATAATTAATTAGTGTCCAGCACCTACCCAAATTTAATGGTGATTGGAGTGGGAATAGTAAATTATATTTTATTATTGTCCAGCACCTACCCCAAATTAATGGTGACTGGAGTGGGAATAGTAAATTATATTTAATTAGTGTCCAGCACCTACCCCAAAATAATGTAGACTGGAGTGGGAATAGTAAATTATATTTAGTTAGTGTTTAGCACCTACCCCAAATTAATGTAGACTGGAGTGGGAATAGTAAATTATATTTAATTAGTGTCCAGCACCTACCCCAAATTAATGAAGATTGGAGTGGGAATAGTAAATTATAATTAATTAGTGTCCAGCACCTACCGAAATTTAATGGTGATTGGAGTGGGAATATTAAATCATATTTAATTATTGTCCAGCACCTACCCCAAATTAATGGTGACTGGAGTGGGAATAGTAAATTATATTTAATTAGTGTCCAGCACCTACCTCAAATTAATGTAGACTGGAGTGGGGATAGTAAATTATATTTAGTTAGTGTCCAGCACCTACCCCAAAATAATGTAGACTGGAGTGGGAATAGTAAATTATAATTAATTAGTGACCAGCTCCTACCCCAAATTATTGTAGACTGGAGTGGGAATAGTAAATTATATTTAATTAGTGTCCAGCACCTACCCCAAATTAATGAAGATTGGAGTGGGAATAGTAAATTATAATTAATTAGTGTCCAGCACCTACCCAAATTTAATGGTGATTGGAGTGGGAATATTAAATTATATTTAATTATTGTCCAGCACCTACCCCAAATTAATGGTGACTGGAGTGGGAATAGTACATTTTATTTAATTAGTGTCCAGCACCTACCCCAAATTAATGTAGACTGGAGTAGGAATAGTAAATTATATTTAGTTAGTGTCCAGCACCTACCCCAAAATAATGTAGACTGGAGTGGGAATAGTAAATTATAATTAATTAGTGACCAGCTCCTACCCCAAATTTATGGTGATTGGAGTGGGAATAGTAAATTATATTTAATTAGTGTTTAGCACCTACCCCAAATTAATGTAGACTGCAGTGGGAATAGTAAATTATATTTAATTAGTGTCCAGCACCTACCCCAAATTAATGTAGATTGGAGTGGGAATAATAATTTATAATTAATTAGTGTCCAGCACCTACCCAAATTTAATGGTGATTGGAGTGAGAATAGTAAATTATATTTTCTTATTGTCCAGCACCTACCCCAAATTCATGTAGACTGGAGTGGGAATAGTAAATTATAATTAATTAGTGTCCAGCACCTACCTTAAATTAATGTAGACTGGAGTGGGAATAGTAAATTATATTTAATTAGTGTCCAGCACCTACCACAAATTAATGTAGACTGGAGTGGGAATAGTAAAGTTATGTAGATTGAAATGTCATTAAATAAATATTTTAGTGAAGTAAAATATTAAATACTGTGGTGTTTTTTGGAACAAATTAATTTTTTTATTAACATGAGAAAGAACAACAATAAACATTAGTATAACATATATTTTTAACATTTATATTTATTAATATATTTGTGTAATTTGTGTAAATTTTATTAAACATTTCAAACAATATTGGTAATATTACTTAATTCAAAGAATACACATTTAATAAACATAAGTATTGTTAGAAGTAAATAAAATATACTGTTTGAAAAATACATATACAATGTATATATTCAAATACATGTTGTTAGTAAACAATAGTTTAGTATTTATATTAATATAAATATATTAATATTACATTTTGTAACAAACATTTTAATTGAAGAAAATATTGTAGAACAGATTTATTTATATACGTTATGTTAAACATTTTGTTAATTTTTTTACACCATTTCAACATTTTTACATTTATAATAATAAATATTATGTATTTTATAATATTTATTTTTATAATTTTACAAATTGTGTACATTTTTCTATGTAATTTAATACAAATAAAAAATTACTATTTTTTCATAGTATTCCTTGGTTTATTAAATTAACAAATACTTTGCTTGCATTAAATAATAAGTGTGTAATTTCTATCATTTTCTTTAGTTTTGGGTCCTTTATTTTGTAACCGCTTTAGGTCGTTTTGTGTCATTTTGAGGAAGTTCAGCTAGCGGTTGGGAAACACTTCACGTCTCTGAAGGTAAGGTTTATTTAATATGTTTTAACTGTTTTTTAAATTAATTTTGAGAGTAGTTTGGTCATATTTAGTGTTGTTAGAAGTAAATGTGTTGTATTGGCGATTATGATATGTTGTGTTTGCGGATGTACATTTAACGTACTTTTTAGTGTTGTATTGGCTTGTGTGTAGAGTTAGTGTTTCGATGTTTAAAGTTTATTATTCGAAATATTATGTTGCTATTACTTTTAGTAGGACTGTATGTGTTATTTTATGTGGGTGGGAATATTTCTTTTATGTCTTTCACTTGCAGGAGTTCGTGATGTCCGAAGGAAGCGTTTTTTTTTGGGGAGAAGTGTTCGTTAGTTTTATTAACTAATTGTTTGTTGACACTTCTTCAAATTTTTCGGTTTTCCTGGAGCGTTTTTTCTACATTTTTAAATTTTTCGGGTTTTTTATGGTATTTCGAAAGACCTTCGTGGAATGGATTTATCTATTTTGGGACACTTGTATTTTTTCATTTTTTTTTGGGTAACTGGTATTCGAAACTGGATTATTTTGGTGGAAATGGATTCTACATCATTTGGAATATCTTTGGTAAGTTTTTTTAAATATTTATAATTGTGGGTGGGTAATGTTTTAATGAATATTGTTTTGTTTTCTTTTTTTCAAACATAATTAATGTGTGTATATATATTTAATTATATAATATATATTCCATACATTAATTATTTTCGAGATAAATTATATGAATGTAATAATATTGTATTGGAACATTTTTCTATAGATATTGTTTGTGGCTTAGAGTAGTTTACAGTAGTGTTTTGGCTATTATATTGAGGTATTCCATGCCTATTGTGCTAGGGTACAGCTTTACTTGTTGCTCTAGGTATTTGTGCATTTGTTTTGTTTGTTTGGATGTTTTTGGAGTTAGTTCAGTAATGGATTGCTCCATTCTGAATTCCTGATAACTTTGCTCTTTTTGGAGGCATGTAATGAATTTTTCTAATGTTGGTTTAGTTCGGCCTGTTGATTGGAGGAAGGCATTGTGCCAACCTTCAACTGTGTTGTTTGTTTTAGATTCTCCATTTAAGGTGCTTCTGTAAACATTCCACCAGGGTATTAAGAATTTAGGATGTCTCCTGTGGCCAGATCTATGGAGTCTACCTATCCACGTGTCCTCAAAGTAGTCTAAGAGAGGACTTAACTTTGCTTCATTTTGTTTGTAAAATTGGCTGTCTATTAAAAGGTTGTAGTGTTCTCCCACATCTGTTTCAGGGACGTAAGCTAGTGCTATCAGTTTTTTTATTTGATATGCAAAAGATGAGCTTGTAGCATATTCTATGCTTAGAGTAGTTTTTTGTAAAGGCCTCCAAAGACACTGATTAAAATGATAATAGCAGCCTTGGATACAGGTATGGGGGTGTATTTTTAAAATAGCTGAGAGCATTGCTTGTTCAAAATCCAATATAATTTTTTCAGGGGAATAGTCATTTGTTTTTTGTTTGATAATGTTTAATAAATCCATATATGTTGAATTAGTTTTATTTGGAAGCAGTGCATATAGTAGAGGTATGTTACAGTTTTGATATAAGCCATGTATTGTGTAAAGTTGGTAGAAAGGTCTGGGACAGATGTTAAAAGTACCGTCCATCATCCAAAATTGGCATTGTTGGAGTTTTATTAAATTTATAGCAGTACCAAAGATTATTAGTCTTTTCTCATTGTTTTTATTGTCGTAAATTATAAAAGGTATTTTGTTTAAAGTTATAGTTTGGTCATGAGTTAAA
Source organism: Lissotriton helveticus (assembly GCF_964261635.1). Taxonomy (NCBI): domain Eukaryota; kingdom Metazoa; phylum Chordata; class Amphibia; order Caudata; family Salamandridae; genus Lissotriton; species Lissotriton helveticus. The sequence continues at coordinate 1,139,290,005 of NC_136069.1, forward strand.
TTTATATCACTATATGTTTTAGGAGGTGGAGTGGTAGTAGTAGTTGCTTTTTTGGTACGTGATATTGTTCTTTTGAGAGAAATTATATTAGGCATTTGGGTAGTGGCTGTTTTTGGGATTTGTGGAATTTGTTCTTTTAAAATTAGGCTTGTAGGTTTTTGGGAACCTGTACTAGCTTCTTTAAGGTTTTCTAATGCTGTTCTGACTTCTATTTCTGTTACATTTGGAGGGTGGTTGTGTTCCCTGGTGTAAAGGACAGTTGCTTCTCTAGTTGTTGCTCTTCCATAACATTTGTTAGAGTAATATTTGCAACATTTCCAATTTACTTTCATCCCAAATTGTTTCTCTTGGGTATAAGTATAACCCATGTAGCAGAGTAATAGTTTCCCTTTTTGACTGGTAACAAATTCAGCTCCTTCTGTCATTTTCTCCTTTTTAAATCTATAAGAAATATATGTTATAATTATTATAGTTATAGTTATATGTATTTTAAGTGGGAAATATAAATATTTATATTGTGCATGCTTACCTTTGGTTGAAGTTTAGTCTGTGATTTTGATGTTCTTTACTCTTTTCCTCGTGGTCTGTCTTTTCTGGTGTTTCTTTGCTTGAAAAAAAACATTTATTTGTGTTAATTGTTTAGTTATATTTTTTTGGGTAGCTTTTACATGTTTTGCTATAAGTTTAAGCTTTTACTTATTTTATCTTTTTGAAAAGTGTTTGGATATACTTACGTTGGTAGTTGTATCTTTGTTGAATTCTGTTCTTTGATATTTGTTCTTAGTGGATGTTGTAGTGGTGCTAGAAAAAAAAAAGGATATATGCGTAAATTATTACAATATGTTAGCAATTTTTAAATCTTTAGGAGTTACTGTTTGTCACATCATTTAATTGACTTACTTTGTATTAGTTGCTTGTTATGCAGAGTTTTAATGCTGTTGTAGGTGTAAGGCAATCTGTTCCATTTTCAGTTGTGGCCTGTATTTTCTTTGATGTCTTTATCTGTAAAAAAAAAAAAAATCTTTAAAATCCATATTTAGAAACATATTTTTGGTAGCAGGTCTGTTTGCTGTTTTAATGTTAAAGCTTCAATTAATTAATGTTGTTCGAGCAAAAAATAGAAAATGATTACTTTGTTAGTAGTTTCGTAGTTTTCTTCTTAGTTTTTTCTGTTCTTTAGTAGTGAAGTTTTCTGTAGTGGTAGGAGATAATATACAATACATATGTATGAGTAATTTGTGCTTTTTACTAATTGTGTAATTTTAGCAGTTACATTTTGTTACTTACTTTCAATCCTCTTAATGGTAGGTTGAACCTTGGTTTTCTTGTAGGCGTCGTCAAATGTATCCACAGTATTCTTTCCTGTCTTCTACTTTTCTCAGGTAATTTGTTTGTTGGATGTAATTGTTTATATAGTGTTTTGGAGTTAGTAATTAGTTAGCTATTGGTGAGTTTATGTTTGTACTGTTTTGATTGGTTGGTTTGTATTTTTGAAAAACTGTTGGTGTAATTATTTACCATATATGGTTAACGCTAATTAATGTTAAGCATACATACCTTTATATAATATGTTAAAGAAATAATTTATAAATGTGTAAATTATTTATTTTTAATTGTGAAAATATTTTTATTTATAAATTGTTGTAAAATGTTAATTGTAGTGCTAATAGTATTTTTTTAATGTTTAAAAGTGTTATAGAATAATAATAAAATTGTTCGATATTGCTTAAATAACGATATTATTGTAGCCGATATTTTTACTCTCGATATTTTTAACGTACTGTTAATAAATTTTAATTATCGATATTTAAATATTGCGATATATATGTGGTCGATATAATTGATATCGATGTTTATGTATTGCGATATTTTAATTTCGATATTTGTGTATGTAATTAAATAAGTATAGGATGACGATATATTTGATGTCGATATTTTAGTGACGATAATTTTGTACTACGATAATGTGTGTTTCGATATTATGTCATAGATGCGTCTGCTTTGAAAGAAGGCATATCATCAGTGTGGTAGCATTGAGGGTTTGCACCATCTCCCTGAACAGGTGGTCTGTGGATCCACAAACAGTATGATTGGTTCATTAGAAGCATGGAGTACTCCTTCCATCACCTGGAGTGTGAGTGATAAGTGAAAGGGTACATAGATCTGTCTGCATTCCAGATGGTATATGCAGACTGGTTTAGGGATGTCATTATTTCATGTGTCTAGTGACTTTATACAATTGCAAAAGCTAATTCCTCTAGCTGGAAACAATATAACTTTCACCAAACATGTGCCATAGTGGCGCAGAAATTACCAGAAACACCTATCAGATTAAACTGAGAAATGACTGCTATTTGACACCGATCAGATATATTGGTCAGAGATGCATTTGTTTGAATGGAATGCCATTCTAGCCACAGTGGCATTTAGCAGTGAAGTGCGTTTCGGGAAGAAACTATTGCTATCTGTGGTGGGCAGGATTGCTCTATCAAACTTGGTGGTTTTACACCTTTTTTGTACTCTTTTGCTACGCTTGCCAATTTATACACTGAGGGTGATATCAAAGTAAATAGATGAAATATTATTGTTCTTAATATAGGCTTCCAAAAATAAGGGAAAAGCCAGATGCACCTCCTTTGAACTATATTGCTGCCACTCAGTGAGTGAGTTGACACATGAGATCCTGACCCTTTAAAGGAATTGCTTCCAGAGGAAAAGTTTCCTATCTTTCTTCTGTGATCTCTTTTCCCTTTTTCATTCCATCTTCTGACTTTTCTTTCTTACAGCTCAACTTGCATCTCCTTTTACCATTCCATCTTTAATTCCTTTCTTGTACTCTTCTTTAATCCATTCTTTTGCCCTTTCTCTCTATTTACCACTGAAGTTTTCCTTATAATTTTAATCTTTCTCTTTGAAACCACATTTGGGTCTTCTGTCATCCCAATGGTCCGCACCCTACAACTGTTTCATGCTATCTTATTTCTGTTATTTATTTTATTCTGCAACCTCGAAGTCTTAGTTCAAAGATAAAAAAGAGGAATAGAAAACAATGTAATCTTGGCAGTGACAACCCTACGCAAGCTGATATGGCTGGTGCCCAAAAGACATAGAACAGCACTGCCCAAACCTAAACTGCCCATGGATGAGGGAGGGATAGCCATGGCAGATTATGACCTCTGTTTGCACAAAATATCAAGAAGTAGAAATATTGAGTTGTAAATATGCAGAAATATTGTGTGCAAAAATATTGTTGTAAGTTATAAGGTAAGTATTATCGATGTCAAAAATATCTATGTTGTTAATGTCAATGTTAAACCTATCTATGCTGTTAATATAGTTGAAAGAAATATTGTTGTTAATATTGTTTTTAATTATTTTTATAGATTTTAGTATACATTTTATTTGTATATGTTCCAAATTATTTGTATAATTCTTTTCAGTTTTTCAACATAGTTTGTACATTTGTTGTTGTTTTTAAATTTAATGTAATAATTTTCAGTATCGTAGCAAGTTGTGAGATTTCTAAGGGTACAGGGTGTGAAGTAAGTTAATTATAATCAATTAATACTAATGTTTAATTAAAATACATTATTTAATTGATAACTAATTATGTAAATTGCGTAAATATTGTTTTAAAGTAATCTTTTAGGTGTGGGTGTTTTAGGGGTAAAGGGTAGGAAGTAATATAATTATAATGATGTAATAATTCATGTTAATTATTAATGATTATTAAATTGATAATTATGTAAATTGTGTAATTTATATATTTTGTAATTTACATATCAGGTGTAGGTTGTTGGAGTTGTAGGGAAAAAGGATGGGAAGTTAATAACATATAATTAATTTATTATCAGTGCATTATTATTAATTGTTTAATAGATAATTAATTATGTATATTATGCATTTAAGATAGTTTTTAAGTTCTATACTAGGGGCGGGCTGTTGGGTTTGTATGGATCAAGAGTGGGAAGTTAATTAAATATAAAACATTTTTTATTAGTGCATTATTATGAATTGTGTAAATAATAATTAATTATGTAAAATGTGTAATTATTATACTTTTCAAGATATATTTTATATATGTCTTGTTTAGTTTGTAGAGATATATGGTGGGAAGTTAGTAAATGTAAAAATAGTAATTCATTCATTAAAATATTTATTATTGTATGTGTTAATTGTGTTATGCTTTTAAATTCTTGATAACATTATATTTGTTGGTGGTTATGATTACGACGATATATTGTGGTATTTTGATTATATTCATATTATTTGTTTTCATTTAAAATATTTATTTAACATTGTAATAACAATAATTTGTTATGTATTTATATATATATCATTTTATATTTAACTATTTATCATTTTTTTAATATTTAAATAGTTCCTAAAATATTGCATTTATTTGAAGTTAGCTACTCTCTCCCTACTGTTGCATAGACTGGAGTGGCAATAGTACATTTTTAACCCTTCTTAGTCCAACTATTTCCCTACTGTTGCACAGGCAGGAGTAGGAAGAGTAATTTTACCCCTCCACAATTCAACGCTTTCCCTACTGTTGAACTGTCTGGAGTGGTAGTAGTAAATTTGACCCCTCCTGAGTCCAACGCTTTCCCTTCTGCTACACAGACTGAAGTGGGAATAGTAATGCTTACCCCTCCTTAGTCCAATGCTTTCACTGGAGTGTGGATATTAAATTCTACCCCTCCTGAGTCCAACACTTTCCCTACTGTAACACAGATTGGAGTGGGACCAGTACAAGTTACTTCTCTGTAATACAACACTTTCCCTACTGTTGCACTGACTGGAGTGAGAATAATATGTGTACCTCTTCTAAGTCGAATGCTTTCCCTTCTGTTGCACAGACTGGAGTTGGAATAGTATGTTTTACCCTTCCTGAGTTTAACGCTTTCCCTACTGGTGCACCAACAGAAGTGCACATAGTTATTTTTACCACTCCTGAGTCCAATCCTTTCCCATACTATTGAACTGACTGGAGTGGGATTATTACATTTTACCCCTCCAGCGCCCAACACTTTCCTTACTTTTGTACAGACTGGAGTGGTAATAGTAAATGTTACCTTTCCTGGTTTCAAAGCGTTCCCTACTGTTGCACAGACTGAAGTGGGGTTGTACGTGTGTCCCCCCCTGACTTCAACGCTTTCCCTACTGTTGCACAGACTGGAGTGAGAAAAGTAAATTCTACCCCTTGGCAATCCAACACTTTCCCTACTGTTGCACAGACTGGGGTGTGAATAGTAAATTGTACCCTTCCTGAGTCCAATGCTTTCCATACTTTTGCACAATTTGGAGTGGAAATAGTATATGTATTATTCATATAATTTTATAGATTTGTTTATATTGTTTTCATTTATTTTATTATGATGTTTCTGCCTATTTAAAATGAAAATATTTTTCATCAGTAATGCCTATAATATGTAACACATTTTTAGGAAAATGTGATATTGTTATATATTGTTTACTTTTTGGGGTAATTCAATTGTTATGTTTTTTTAAACTTTTTTACAGGTTAACTGTTATGTTTTTTAATTATATATGTGTGTGTATGTATATACATATATATAGAGAGAGAGAGATGTGACCAAAGCTTACATATAAATATATATATCACATTTGTAAAATGTTAGACTAATATAATATAAATTAGAATTATTCTTTTAATATTAATTTTAATTAAATATGTGTAAATAAACATACACACATACATATATCCAGAGTCAGTGATGTTAACACCAGTGAAACTCACATTTGTGAGCTCTAGTTGTGCTGGAAACCTCACAGGAAGCAGAGGGAGTATTTCAAGGTCTCTGCTCGAAATCGGAATAGAAACGAGCACACCCAGCTCCTGGTTGTATTCATCAGGTAATCAGTTGGCACAGGATGTATGATGTATTCACGCATGCTTGTACAAAGCATGCCTTTACAACGCAGGCAATACAATGAATGCATCATTACCACGTGCGCCATTACAACGCAAGTTGTGACAACAACTTGCCTGAGGGAAGTGCTGGACTTTGGAATAGTATCTTTCACTATTCCAACTCCAGTTTGTGCAACAGTAGGGAAGGTGTTGGATTTAAAATCCAACAATGCGGGGGGAGGAGATGCGCCAGTGACCAAGATGGCTGCTCGAGCATCGGCTCCGCCAGCCGCCACATCCTGACCGAATATCCGGTACATTATCCTGTGCCCCGTCCCCACTATCGGGTGGGGGACCGTCACCTGAGTCGCTAGGTGAAATTTGGACTCGATCGATTGCTCTGGCGCTTGAATATCGTCGCTGGAAGAATTGGGGCCTGTGATCTCGGGGATGGTCCTGTGCCCCGTCCCCACTATCGGGTGGGGGACCGTCACCTGAGTCGCTAGGTGAAATTTGGACTCGATCGATTGCTCTGGCGCTTGAATATCGTCGCTGGAAGAATTGGGGCCTGTGATCTCGGGGACCGGGACCCCGGGTGTGCCACCGTCCGGGGTGAAATGCGACAACATCGGCCTCCGAGACCGGAAGTGGCCGGTCGGATCTCGCTTTGTCGTACCCGGGTGGCGACTGGAGCGTCCTTGTCCTCTCTATTCTATCCTGAGGCCAACCATCACAAGACCCTTCTCCACTCGACTGAAGAGTGGTGGGTTTCTCCTGCTTTTGCGGTTAAGATGGCGTCACGAGACCTCGACAAGAATCCTTTGAAAGTCCAGAAATCGAACCGGCAGGTCCAGTCAAATCGCATCGACAAATATGCTGTCTCTAGGGGATCCCCGTCTGATACGAAACGGTCCCCGACCGGGGGCCCCGATGGGGAACCGGTCGGCGAAGATCCAACCATGAAGGAACTAATGGCCGCCATCAAAGGGGTTCAATCCTCTCTGGGGACGATTGATACGAAACTGGACACGGTTACAATCGAGGTGGGTCTCATCAGGGCTGACCTCACCAAAACCTCTGAGAAGGTTAAGGACTTGGAGATAAAGACTGGGAGCCTCCTCGAGGATGTTTCGGAGCTTCAGAAGGTGGTGAGTGATCTTAAGGTGGCCCAGAATCAATTTGATTGGAAACTAGACGAGTATGAAGGTCGGGCGTGCCTCAACAACGTCCGCATCCTGGGGGTTCCAGAGCGATCAGAGGGGGCTACCACAGACCTTTTTGTTGAGGAACTCATCCTGCAACACCCTAAACCTAAGGGTCTCAGCAAGTTCTTTACAGTGGAGAGGGCACACAGGATCCCCGGTGGCCGCCCGAAGGTCGGGGCGCCTCCGCGTCCCATCATTGCCCGAGTCCTGAACTTTCGGGACAGAGATGCCATTTTGCAGATGGCGAGATCCGCGGGCCCGCTGGCCTATGAAAATACCTCTGTGTTGTTTTTCCCGGACTTCACCCAGATGGTGCAGAGACAGCGGCATGGATTTGTGTCCGTGAAGAGACGACTCCGAGACCGGGACATAAAGTACTCTATGATGTACCCGGCCCGTCTACGGATTGAACACGGCGGTAAGACTTGGTTCTTCGATTCTCTGGAAATAGCAGCGGACTGGCTGGATCGAATCGAAGGTTCCGATCCCGGGAGGCAGGCCCGGACCGACGACGAGGAACAATGATTCGTCTGAACTTTGTACCGCACAAATGCTGTCATCGGCGCTGAGGGACTGGTGGGGTGTTATTCGTTCTCTTTCCCCCCCCTCCGTAATGCTTCATTTATTGGCTTTAATCTCTATGCTTAAATTGGGGGGTATTTGGTCGGTCTGGGGTGGTGGGGGCGAGCGGCCTGTTGTAAGGTCCTCCTCCGTTTTCTACATTTAGATATCCGTAGTTAGTGGGGGCGACGGGCACACTGCGAGTTGGGGATCTGTACATGTTACATGTAGGGGTGCAGGGTGGGGGGTGTTCTACCTGGGGGTTGGGGGGTTTTGTGTGTTGGTTTGTTCGAGGTTCATGACCGGGGTTGGCTGTGGGACCCTTTGAATCTTGTTTGCTCTTTTGTGACTCATGACTTCATCTAGACAGGGCCTGGGGTTCTCCGTCCTCAGTTGGAATGTTAATGGCCTGGGTGATAAGATAAAACACACTGCTGTGAATCAATTTTTCAGACGGCGATCACCAGATGTTGTTCTGTTACAAGAAACTCACGTAATGGGAAAACGCTGTATGGCACTACACGGGGTGGCTATAGGCTTGTTGCACCCGCTGGTTTCACCTCCGGCTCAAGGGGGGTGGGCATCCTTGTGAAAAACTCCTTCCCCTTCACGATTCAGTCTACTTGGTCTGATAACCGTGGCCGTTACATTGGTGTTTCGGGTGTCTGGGAGGGTAGAACTGTTTCACTCATTTCTATATATGTCCCCCCAGCGTTGCAGGTTGACACGTTCCGTGATTTGGGTCGGATGTTCCTCACCCTACCCATTGGCCTAAAGGTGCTTGGCGGCGACTTTAATGCCGTCATGGACGGTGAACTAGATAGGCTCCCCTCCCGTGTGTTGTTGCCCTCCCGCAGGTGGCTGCCTGACTTCCTCTCTACTTCTGGATTGGTAGACGGTTGGCGTCTTCGCCACCCAAGTGCCGTTGAATACACGCATGCATCGGCGGCGCATCACTCCCTTTTCCGGATTGACCACGTTCTGCTACCGGCGGCCCATGCGGTAGCGGTTAGTGAGGTAACTCATTTGGTGCGGGGAGTCTGTGACCACTCGCCAATCTGGCTTCGACTGTGTGTGGGATGGGGAGATGTTGGTAGGGTTGCCCCCGTCCCTGCTTGGCGCTTGCGGGACCCCATGGTACAGAGGGAACTGGTGCGAGTCACAGACAGCTACTTTAGTGAAAACGAGGGTTCGGTCACTTCTAGGTGCTCCCTCTGGGAGGCATATAAGACCGTCGTCAGGGGGGAGGTTCTCTCCCTTGTCGCTGAGCAGAAGAGGAGGAGGAGGGCGGAGCTGGACAGAGTGGAGGCGGAGCTCTTGGCCTTAGAGACTGCTGTTTCCTCCGGGGGCGACCCGTGGGCGGATCACCGTCTCGGGCTGCTCCGGGTCGAATACAAAACTTTGACTCATGACGCCGCCAGGGCGCAACATGCCATCACTGAGGACAGGATTTATGAACACGGCGACTAGGCCGGGAAGTTGATTGCCTGGTTGGAAAAGGGAGACTGGGGTTCTAGGCTGGTTCCGGAGCTGCATATTGCTGGCTCTGCGGACACGTCGGACCCCCAGTTGATTGTTGATGAGTTTGCTCGATACTACGAGGCGATCTATACCTCATCGGGTGCGTTCACCGAGGCCGAAAATTCCGATATGCTACATGACATTCTTCTGCCGGTGCTGTCGGATGATGATAGGAAGTACTTGGATTCTGCTCTAACTAATGACGAGGTGGCAATGGCTATCAGGGGGGGTGCATTCTGGCAGGGCCTCTGGCCCTAATGGTCTCCCCATTGAATTGTTCAAACCCCACGCCGACAGACTGGCTCCATACTTGAGGGAAATGTTCGCCAAAAGTTTGGAACATGGTAAGTTGCCCTATGATCAACGGATTGCAAATATAGTTGTCATCCATAAGGAGGGTAAGCCTCGGTTGGATTGCTCTTCGTACCGCCCCATCTCTTTGCTAAACGTGGAGCCCAAGGTGTTGGCAAAATTGCTTGCTACACGTCTCGTGAAGGTCATCTCCACCTTGATTCATCCCGATCAATCCCGCTTCATGCCTCGACTCAACACTGCACTCAATCTTAGGCGGCTCCACGGTGTCTTGGCTAGTGCGCCTCATATTCATGAACCTGCTGTTTTTTTGTCCCTGGATGCCACTATGGCTTTCGACCGTGTGGAATGGCCTTATCTCTTTGCGGTCTTGGCCAAGTTGGGATTTGGTCCTGGTTTTATCGGTTTGGTTCGCCTTCTTTATTCGGCCCCCTTGTCCCGTGTTGTCGTGAATAACCATAGGTCCCGTGACTTTTGTCTTGGGCGCGGCACTCGTCAGGGTTGCCCCCTCTCGCCTCTGTTGTTCGCCCTGGCCCTGGAACCGCTGGCGGCCTGGGTGTGATGGGATCGCTCCATTAAGGGGTTGCGTTGGACCCCGGAGTGGGAAGACAAGATTTCGCTCTACGCGGACGATATCCTGATATATCTGACTTCCCCCCGGGCCTCATTGATTGTCTTTATGGACGTCCTCGCCATCTTTGGCCGGTACTCCGGTTTCTTGATTAATTGGGCGAAATCGGTACTGTTTGTGCTGAGTGGTGATCCGCCCAGGGTGCCCGTGAGCTGCCCCGTGAGAGTTGAGCCGATCAGCTTCCGCTACCTCGGGATTCACATCTTGAGGGACACCAGTGTGCGCTACCGTTTAAATTTACTGCCTCCCTTGGCCAGACTCCGTGCAGACGTCGCGAGGTGGAAGACGTTGCCGCTCTCCATGCTGGGCCGCGCGATCCTCTTTAAAATGATGGCCCTTCCGCGTTTTCTGTATGCTTTACAGAACTCCTTCGACCCTGTGCCCCCGTTGTACTTTCGTGAGATCGAGTCCCTGCAGCGCGGCCTCCTGTGGGAGGGGAGGCCGCAAATTGCGCTCTCAAAATTGAGGCTGCCCTGGTACGATGGTGGGATCGGTTTGCCAAACATCCGGAAGTATTACTGGGCGTCGCAGCTGGCCCCCATCAACCACGCAATTTATGGATCCCCAGCTGACCCGGGCAATGCAATGGACCGTGGTCAGGTGCCGGGGGGAGAGTACACCCATGTTTTGTATGCAAGGCGTGGCCGTTTTCCATTGAAGGGGCCCACTTTGTGCTCCACGAGAGTGTGGCATGAGGCCAACAGTGCTCTTCGGTGGGCTGGGCGTTTGACATTGTCCACGCCACTGTGGAGCTCTGAGAAACTAGGGATGCTCTGGAAATCGAAGGGTTTCGATCGTTGGGACCTGATCGGTATATCCCAGATGCGAGATATGTGGGGTAAGGGTAGGGTTCTGACATTCGAGGAGTTGCAGGCTAAGTACCAATTGTGTGACACTGAGCGGTTCTGCTACCTCCAGATTCGCCATGCCTTGAATGCGGCTGTCTCGGGTGAGGCGGTGCTTCCGGTGGCCTCCCCGGTGGAGGATTGCCTTCTTGATGGCCTTCTGCCCACCAAGGCGATCTCTCTCACATATCGCAAATTGATCAACCACTCGGAGGACCCCCTGGTGCGTTTACGCGACCAATGGGTCGCCGACGGTCTCGTCCTAGACGATGAGGACTGGAGGGAGGCGGCGGCATCTCCCAAGGAAGTGGCTGTCCCTATGAGGCTCCGTTTGGTTCAGCTCAGATTTTTGCATCGCTCTTACATCACGGGCCTGGGACTGCAGAAGATGGGATTGGCTGAGTCGGCTGGATGTCGAAGGGGCTGTGGGTTGCCGGGATCGTTCATGCATATCTTGTGGGAATGTGAGAGGGTCTGGGATTTCTGGAATCGGACACATGCTAAAATGAGTGAAGTGTGGGAGCTGCGAGTTGACCCAGAGGCAAGGAGATGTCTGTTGAATGTGTGGGAGCCCACGGACCTGCCGATTCATGACAAGGTCTGGGTGGCTCTCGCTTGCGCAGTCGCCAAACGCAACATTGCACAGCTCTGGGGTGCTACTCGGGTGCCCAGAGTCGGAAAATGGATGGAAGATCTTGATTGGTGTATGTTTCGTGAGAAGTCTGTGTATGTTTCCAGGGGGCGGCCCCGTAAATGGGTCAAGATATGGGGACCATGGAATACCTACCGAGGTGATATTTGTGAACCCCCGGACCTGGACCCAGTTAATGTGGACCTGGAGAACTCTTAGGCCTGTTTTTACTCTCCTTCATTCAATATGTAATGTTCAGAAGTCTATGTCGATATTTTGCGATTGTGGTCACCCTATGCACTTCGGTCACTGTTTAACTGTGTTCTTGATTTATTTTAATAAAAAGATTTTTTTTAAAAATCCAATAATGCATTTCCTAAAGCAAGTCCTTGTAACTACTTGTGTTGTAATGGAACGTGTGGTAACAACGCATTCTTTGTAGTGCCTACATCGTAATGGCACTGCATAGTTCTGCCTGCGATGTAAATGCTGTTTCCCATTGGCACAGTACCAAAATGAGTAAATTAGTAATCCCTGGTACTGAGTTTCTGTGTATCCTCATGCAACCTGATAACTTGCAATTTTTCCAACAACAGGGCCTGTGCTTGCTTTCTGCTGTGTAATGCACCTATAGTTGACTCACAATCAGCAAAAGTACCCCAATCCCTTCCAATGACTTTTTTACGTAAGACAGCCAAGGAACAGAGAGCCCTTTGTCAGAGGACAGTCAGTAAAAAATAATCTTTCTAGTGAGTGAGGCTTCCATATTGCTCATAACATAGAGCCACAACAGCGCTAGGCGAATAAGTATACAGTAATAAATAATTTAATGCTAACTCCTTATGGCAAATAAAATGTGAGGCTGATGTATGTACTAATAATAAACGCCTTCAGAAACAATGTTCTCCTATTTTCAGTGGATTCGGGTCACTATCCCCCATATTCCTACACCTTAGGTAGCAATAGGTACACACTGAGTTGAATATATTTGTAGCAGTGGGAGAAGGCCCCTCCCTCCTGGTGGTGACGGTAAGCTAAGGAGGGAGCCTTCTGCCTTCAACACTTTCTTTCTATTTTGTGCTATTTGGTATGCCTATGAACAAGAGGTGCTAAATAAAATCCTCAGATATCGTATAAACTTTGGGCTGCATGACATAGTAAACGATATTGAAAAACTTAGTCCTTAGGTCAATTTCTCCATAATTCTGCTAAATAATTTATTATAATGCGTAAGGCTATAGGGTTGCAGGCCATTAATACAGCATCATCCGCATATAAAAGAACAGGAATGGGTGCACCGTTTACCATGGGGACATCTGAGGTGCTATTTATAAGATCTGGACTGTGGTTATTTATGTATAAAATGAATAACAAAGGGGCAAAAACACACCCTTGACGCACACATGGTTTGACATTAAAAACATCTGATACTTTCCCATCATCCCCAAACCTGACACATGCTTTTGTCTCATTATGCAAAGATATTAAAGTGTGCGCCAGTATTGGGTCAATCCTCACTTCAATAAACATTTGCCATAACTTAGCCATGTTTAAACAGTCAAATGCTGTCGACAAGTCCATAAAATCAAGATGTAGGTTAGATCACTTCGCCATGGTGAATTTGTCTATATTAAGGTGGAACCTCAGGCATGTTCCATCGCACCTATTCCATTTTGAATAAACCAGCTGACACTCGTTCAATACATTATTTTTATTGACCCATGTTACTATCCTATTATATAGAGCTCTCCAAAAGATCTTAGACAATATATCTATCAGGGAGATAGGTGATTATTTTAAGGCTAAGTGCGACCACCCTTTTTTAAAAATAGGCAATCTAATTGAAAGTGCCCAGTATTTTGGAATTGTGTGATGGCTCATGGAATTAAAGACATTTGTCAGTAAAGGTGCCCACAAAATCAGATCACACTTAATCAATGCCGGGGGCCTAGCTGCACTTACTCTCCTGAATGGCAGCCTTTACTTCTGACAGTGATTCAGATAGGAAAGTGGAAGTATCAGTTTTGACAAAGTCAGTGTTGGTTTGGTTACTGGTAGCATAGATGTCTTTAAAATGCGCCATCTAATCCTCGCTCCTTATAAGGCAGCTGATAGTCGTGGCAGTTTGATCTATTGCCCTAATATGTGATACTCAGTGGTGGCTGCTCGACTAAGGCCCTGAGAAGGTAAAAAAGGCAAAAATTAAATGAGGATAACTTGTTGTTATTATCATGTTATTTTTATGTCTTTGCTCAGCTGGGGCGGGACGAGCTGCTCTGCTCATAGAGCAGCTTACACAAATAAGATGATGCAGAGGAATAAATAACACAGAAATTCCAGAAGGGAAAACCCAAATTAGTTTGTACTTACAGGTACTCAGTACCTCGGTACAATTTGTGATTGTTTCTGTAACCACATACTAACTAACTTTTAACAACAAAAAGGGACCACAACCATGTACACAAAACAAATAGGTCTGTACAATCACAATTCCTCCCTACCCATTCCCTTTAAATAACAGTTACTAAATATAGGCAAGGGTTTTTCAAGTAATCCGAAAAAGAGTTAGTCCAATACATATTGGAGGGGTGTAGATCAACCCTCAACACAGTCCAGAAAAGTGTGTATCCAATTTCTTTGTGTGACACTAATGTTCTGTGGGACTCCTTTGCTGTATAGGGGCAACGTGTGTCGGCCCACTAATTCGGGCCTCATCAGGACATCTGCAAAAGGAACAAACAACGTCGTCAGGTGGGACTAATTAAAAAAAAATTATTGGTAGCCACCAGTGGACTTGAGGGATCAGGAGAACTCAACTGTGGTAAGCGCAGTGGAGCCTCTGCTGCTTATCTGTCTATGTTTTCTATGCAAAAATATGTGCATGCTCTCCATGCAGGCTGCATCACAGCCTGCATGGAGAACATGCCTAGCGTCCCATTCTCTGGCTGAGCACCGATTCACTGCGCTGAGACCAATCACAACGCTGCATTGCAGGAGGCTGGGAGCCAGGTGCTTCCTGCTTCCTGCCCTGTGGGCGAAGAGGACTAAGAGGAAGAGGCAGCAGCAGCAGTGGTGGCAGACAGGTCAGTGTATTTTTATTTTTACTACATATCTCCCCACCGCCGGTAAATACAAGCCGCCACTGGTGATATTGTTCTCCATAAAGCCTTACTATCCTTTGTCTTAGCGGTATATGTACGGATAACCCACTAGTTAATTATAATTTCCTTTCTGCACTTCCAGATTACAGACCTATGCTACCTATGCAGAGAAAGTAATGAGGGCCCTGCCCAGGAGGCGATTAGTCATTGAGCCTCGTGACCGAACTACCAAGGGGCCTGCATCGCTTATTTAGGTGGCTACAATAAGGACACCCTGATTTCAGCACAAACTGTTACAAAGCCATCTTCAACCCTCTCCATACTTATTATCTCCGTTATGCACGGCATCATAACAGAGACATTTTTCACCTACTATTTCCCCCAAAGATTTTATCGGTTCAGGTAACTTCCAAGACAATCTAAGGTTGTCTAGTGTTGACTGTACACTACTCACACTAGGTTTAGTTCAGGCAGGATCCCTGACCGGTATTGCTAGAGCCATCTCGATTGGATCATGGTCACCAAAATTGGTGCAGATGACAGCTCCATATAATAGGCAGATTACCACATTTTGAGAAATAAAGACATAGTCTATTACAGAGGAACTAATCCGTCCCCTAAAAGTAGTTCACCCAGGCACGCCTAGCCATGGTAGATATGAAGCTAAATAAACCTGGAAAAAGTTGATTTGTTACATTATAAAAACCATTGTAATAAAAAGTTATAAGATACAGAGTTAAGGACCCTTTATATAGGACTGCTTGGTAATCGCTCTCTTGGGTTTTCAGAACTTCCACCCCCCTGCCCGCCTAATAACAGATTAATCCACATGGATAATTCACCCCGAAGCATGCCCTGCATGCTATGAGACAGACAGTACGTTGAAACACGATGAACCCTCAAAGATCATAGGGGCGATTTCCCATTTTCTTGGAGATGCAAGATGTAATAGGCCATTATAAACATTTTCCAGTCTGGGAGTGATATTTTTTAGTTGAGACCCGCTACATTGCAGCATAGAAGTTTTATTGGAGAGGCTTTATCTATCGAAGGTACTTTTGAAGATTCCAACGTTGGGCACCCCACTGTTATGGTATACGCTTTAAAATCTTTCTGCTTGGATTTGGTAGTAGGTGGATTGAAACCGGTCCTTGCATGCATTGCAATGCTAAGTCAGCTGCAAAGTTCCTTGTCAAGCAAATAATACCCAGATGGTGGGTATCAGACATCATCCTGTCATACAACAGAAAGCACCGTGTTAAGTCCATGATCGATCACATCTGCACCCTATTAGGAATAACACATAAACTGGCCTTCGTGTATCGCACCCCAAAGCAACTTCATCATTGAGAGACAGAACGGCCTGTTGAAAAATAAAATAAGCAAAAATTGCCCCAGCCTTAATATGAAATGGCTCCACTGTCTGCTCCTAGTCTCGTATATGCTCATCCAAAAACTAAAGTAAAACAAGAGCTTTTCAAAAAAGTTAGCGGTGTTATATCAGGACTCCGCCTTGAACAAACAACCTGGGAGATAATTCTCACAGGTGATTTTAACGCCAACCTACTACACCCTCAAGAAGAGGAAGATAACATCATCACTGCTAACGAACTATGGGCCGTAGAAACACAGGAGATCACATCTGCGAAGAGAATGGACAAAGTGGGTCGGCAGCTGATGTGGGAGCTCGAACACCAAGGTATGCGAGTGTTAAATGGGAGAATAAAACAGGACAGACCTGCCAATAGTACCTACACCGGTCCTAGTTCAAACACACCTCTGGATTACACCATAGTCTCCCTCCCACTCCTAGGACTAATCAAAAAGTTTCAAATCATATGCTCTCCAGATAGTGACCACTCGGCTCAGCACATTGAAATCAAATTATATCCTTCTAAACATCTAAAAGCCCCAATAAAAACCTCAACAATAAATTTGAAACGCTTAAGGTGGACGAGTGTCACACTACCGCAAATAGCTTTGGATGCAAAGAACCTAATGCAAACGCTCATCTCGGAAAATGAATTGACCGTTGAAACATGGAATACCTTTGTGAAGAAATTACCGAAGGCAGGAGTCAACGTCAAAACGAGGCACAATGAAAAGAATAACAGCCATCTTAGCCAGATAACACGCTCTTTGAGAAGGCGTCTGAGACAGTCCTTGAGGAGAGCACAAGGTCACAGCTCACAATCCAAGGTATGGCAGGACGTACGTTTCATAAAGAAACTATACAAGAAACAAATTTGGAATGAGAAAACAAATGAGGTCAGCAACTTCTGGACAAAAATATTATATAATGCAAAAAATCCGACTCCAAAGCATTCTGGTCGCAAGTAAACTCATTGAACAGATCTGCAAACACTATAAGTATGACCTGCATCTCAGAAATGGCATGGGTACAGCATCTAATTGATACCTTTTCAATAAAACCCATGACACTACAGTCATCAACAGTAATCCCTGTATATAAAACTCCAAATGCAGAGATTGAGTCGACAACTGTTTTCGATTTGATAAACATCTCGCATAACATACAGAAAGGCTCAGACCACATACCACGACCATATGAGGAAGTAGAAATACTACAAATAATAAAGAAAAGCAGGCAAGACAGTGCGCCAGGACCGAATGGCGTCCCCCAGGCAATCTATAAGCAAGATCCCCATTATTGGGCCAATAACTTTAATAATCTGTTCCGGACGATAAATATCACCAGTCGGATTCCGGAAAGCTGGAGAGGGGCAATTATCAATCCAATATACAAAGGTGGTGATCGAAAAAAACCAGCAAATTACCACCTAGTTGCACTGATCGACGCCGAGGCTAAGTATTATGCCTCACTGGTGTTAACCGACCTTACAAAATGGTCCGAAGACAACAACAAAATCCCTGTAAATCAGTCAGGGTTTCGCCGTGGCATAGGTACCATGGCAAACGCCATAGCAATAAGCCTGATAGCTGAAAAAAGCCTGCAAAAGCATCAAGCATTATATTTATGGTTCGTGGACTTTGGGCGGCCTTCAACCATGTTAGCCGACAATTACTATGGGTCAAACTAAAGCAGCCGGGCCTGCCGGATACAATCTTAAACCCAATAATGGACCTATACACCAACACCTGGATGCAGGTAAAGATTGATAATGGCCAACGGCTAACGCGGAAGATCACAGCTTGTGAAGGCTTAAAGCAAGGCTGCGTCTTGGCCCCTCATTTGTTTAATTTATTCATGGACGATGTGACACCAAGGCTAGATGGGACCAATGCACATCCTCCACGGCTAGGAACATTGCCCCTCACGCATCTATCCTATGCCGATGACGTTGTTCTCCTAAGTCAGACGAAAATAGGATTGCAACGTCTCATGCAAGAACTGGCTGAATACACCAAACAGAATCTATTGGAAATAAATAGTAAAAAAAGCAAGGTCATGATCATAACACATCGTCGTATCAATCAAACAGCTGAACTTCACAATCGACAATAAGAACCTGGAAGTAGTGGAAAGCTACAAGTACCTGGGGATACATCTGAACAGACGGTTCACCTTTTCCACGCACTTTGACGCTATCGAGAAGAAAGGAACAGCCTTATTACACGCATTCTGCAGTTTATCTAAGCAGCTAAAAGGCCTTCTGTTCACTCCCCTCCTAACAGTAATCAAAGCCAAGCTACTTCCAACGATAGCTTATGGCAGTGTGGTACATAGTGGAAGGAGTGCACCGCTCTTAGATAAAATGCAAATAAGAGTGTACAAATGTGTATTTAGCTTACCATGTGACGCCTCACCCGCACAGGTTCGCCTCGAATTTGGCTTGCATTCCCAAATATTGCACAAAAAATATGAGACAGTCACATTTTGGTATAGCATCTGGCTGAACCGCAAAATAGAAATTAACTCTGCCATTTGGGAAGCTATGCAAAGCAATCCTAATTCTCAGTATGCGAAGTACCTAAACTCCTCCCTTGAAACCACTGAGTTGGCGTCAATGTGGAAAAGGAAGTTACCTGTACCATTATTCAAGCAGACCGTAAAAAAGGCAGTTAACATGCACTTGTTGATCGATGATAAAACAACTCTGAGACATCGAGCACATGCTTGGATGATAATACAATCCTACAAAAAGCCGGTACCTGCAGCCTACTTAGGGCTTGCTTTTCCACCACATCTCAAACTAAAATACCTAAACCTATGTATGGGCAAACTGCCACCAAATGCTGACCAACCAGGCTGGAGGATACCAGGCCCAAAGGATTGTAACCTATGTGGCTCTGCCCTACAAGACATCATCCACTTGATCTGCATCTGCCCAGCATTGGATAGTGATCGCCGGAGCTTACTAAAGGCAAAATTTTACGAAAAAGGTATTCGTACATGCCGCTCAGCGATTCTACAAGCGTTGGACTCAGTGGATCCACAATTCATCTGTCGAATAATTAAACATGTTATTAATTAAAAAAAAAAAACTTTCAAAAGACCTAACACAAGCTTGAATCTATTGCACTCTGAATTCGCATTTGCTAATTTAGAATCGGCTTCCTGAATCATTAGGACACTAAGAACACCCGTGTTTTTATCATTTTAATTAACGGTTGTTTTAAAAACTGTATAAGAAAGTATTTTTTCTTTTTAATTTTTCATCGTAACATTGCATTTCATATTGTAACGGTTTTTATTAACTATACAATAAAAAATGTATTACCGGTAGTCTCGTTTGTGCTGAGAAGCATGTCCAGCAGCAATCATCGCCTCACACCACACCAGATCACGACTGGTAGATTGATGGGGACACCCATCCCAAAGACCATGACCAAACTGAGCTCTGAGGCTAACTATCAAGCGCTAGGGGACGAATTGCATGAGTAGCTCTCTGAATTAATAAAAACTGCCAGATTCCTATCAAAGCAGGCCCACCACCGGAACTCTAATGCCAAGCCAGCATACCAATCACCTCAACGTATTCAGGAAGTCTACATTCATAACTTTGTAAGGAAATGGAAGAAAGCCAAATGTGTAGTCTTCTCAACAACATCTGCCCTCAAAGTGGAAGACAAAAATGCATGGGTCCACCTCTCTGACATGTGGCTGAAACCTTCCACGGCAAACCCTCCATGAACTGTACAGTGCACTTTTTGCCTTGAACTTTGTTAACTAAAGGCACTTCTAATTACCAGAGGTTTACAGACATCTGAATCCAATCCCAAAACCTTTAATGCTCAATATGTTATATATTGATGCACTTCTGTGTACCCTCTGTTTACTATGGGTGTTTCTGCATCCATTCATCACCAAAGCATTGCCCAGTCTAAAGGATCCCACCCGAAGCTATCACCGCACATGCATAGGACCTTTCCCATATCACTTATAATTACACATACGCCGACAGTAACATTCCACATGCACTACTTAGTGGGCTCTTCCTCAACATGTGGCATCAGCACGTGACTGCAGTGGGCCCCAAGACAACAACCAGGCCATGTTACGTCTGTGTGCTGATCCTGCATGGGGTAGGTGCAGAACAGGCTTTACTTGTCCCAACAGATAGCCTCTGAAAAAGCAAAATACATTCTCCACACATAGGTATGTAGGATTAGGGCCAAGATACAAACCACAGCATTGTACCTTTTCACCAAGCCTAGCAAAATTCAGACTGAGCTAGATAGAATGCGCAGGAGGGGCACCATAGGAGAGGATACTGTTTGGCCCTGAGATTTTCCAGAGAAAAGATTCTAGGAGGTAGCAAAGCCACCACACAAATGCACTGGCCCTTATATATCTTAGGCTGCCTTCTTTAATAGCAAAAGGACCCCAGACAGGGATTTTCACTGTTGGGCTATCCACCTTGAAGATCCAAAGGGAAATAAGTCTTGTAGTGGAGGATTGAACAACAGCATAGATATCCCATGTCAGAAAATCTGGAATACGGAGGTGAATAGATATACGTGGTTAGGAGGGAAAGGGCAACCCCTAATTGTATGGAAACTTACATTCCACTAGGAACAAATGAGAACTGTGGCAAAAGACTGCACATTCCGGACATGCAATGTGGCACCTCCACGCTGATGGATACCTACTGGCAATGCAGCGAGTTTACCTACACTCAGCTCATCCCCAGATGGAGTGGCCTTGCTCCCTGATCACCATACACACCCGACCCTGGTCATTTCCAGAGAAGAAATGTCAAAGTTGCACCAATAGCGGCTAAAGAAGAAGACTCTGTTGCATCAGGCTCCAGAAAAAAGAACTGCTGAGTATTTTGTCTGGGCTCAGTACAAGGACATTCGGTGAGATTCCAGGATGTTTTCTGACACACAAGTAAATGCAGAGGCTCCATACCCTTCTTCATAGTGCAGACAAAAGTGAACACCTGATGGTTACAAATAACCAGGTGGGAAATGCTCAAGATGATGAACAGCAATGAGCTCATTTTCCTCCCGGAAATTGATCAAAATAGAAGCTTCTGACTAGGAGGAAAAGTATGTGGAAATGGAAATTTTGGTCACTGTGAGTCTTTAAAAAGTGGTCATTCAACATGAGGCACAATCCAGTTGACATTTTGAATCATTTTTTCTACAGTCCAAAAAATCAATTTTCTGATGTAAAACGATGACCTCGGACCTGTCAAACTTTCTCCAAATGGACAATTTTTTTTATATTTTCTCTTTTGACTGTAAATGACCATTGCATGTGAATTATTACTTTTTGAACTAAAATAGGTGTGTTTAGAGTCATTTTCCTGCCCGAAATTGGTCGAAATAGAAGCTTCTGAGTAGGAGGAAAGGTCTGTAAAAATTGCTATTTTGGTCACCGTGAGGCTTTAAAAAGTGGTTATTCAACATGAGGCACAATCCAATTGACATTTTGAATGATTTTTTTTGCAGTCCAAAACATCAATTTTCTGAAGAAAAACAACGACCTCGGACCTGTCCAACTTTATCCAGATGGTCAGAAATGATCATTTTTTAATGTTTTCTCTTTTGACTGTAAATGAATATTGCATGTGAATTATCACTTTTGGAACTACAATCAGTGTGTTTAGAGTCATTTTCCAGACCGTAATTAGTCAAATTAGAAGCTTCTGAGTAGGAGGAAAAGTCTATAAAAATTACAATTTTGGTCACTGTGAGGCTTTAAAAAGTGGTTATTAAAAATGAGGCACTAGACAATTGACATTTTGAATCATTTTTTCTACAGTCCAAAAAATCTAATTTCTGTTGAAAAACGATGACCAGGGACCTGTCGAACTTTCTCCAGATGGTCAGAAATGGTCATTTTTTTATGTTTTCTCTTTTGACTGTAAATGAATATAGCATGTGAATTATCACTTTTGGAACTAAAACAAGTGTGTTTAGAGTCATATTCTTGCCCGAGATTGGTCGAAATAGTTGTTTCTGAGTAGGAGGAAAAGTCTGTAAAAATGGGAATTTTAGTCACTGTGAGGATTTAAAATGTGGTTATTAAACATGAGGCACAAGCCAATTGACATTTAGAATCATTTTTTCTACAGTCCAAAAATCAATTTTCTGAAGAAAAATGACGACCCGGACCTGTCGAACTTTCTCCAGATGGTCAGAAATGGTCATTTTTTTATGTTTTCTCTTTTGACTGTAAATGAATATTGCATGGGATTTATCACTTTTGGAACTAAAATAAGTGTGTATAGAGTCATTTTCCTTTCCAAATTTGGTTGAAATAGAAGCTTCGGAGTAGGGGAAAATGTCTGTAAAAATTGCAATTTTGGTCACTGTGAGGCTTCAAAAAGTGGTTATTCACATTATGCACAAGCCGAATGACATTTTAAATAATTTGTTCTACAGTCCAAAAAAATCCATTTTCTGATGGAACACGATGACCGGACCTGTCGCACTTTCTTCAGAATGTCAGCAATTATCATTTTTTTAATGTTTTCTCTTTTGACTGTAAATGAATATTGCATGACAATTATCACTTTTGGAACTACAATAAGTGTGTTTAGAGTCATTTTCCAGACCGAAATTGGTCAAAATAGAAGCTTCTGAGTAGGAGAAAAAGTCTGTAAAAGTTGCAATTTTGGTCACTGTGAGGCTGTAGAAAGTGGTTATTCAAAATGACACACAATCCAATTGACATATTGAATGATTTTTTCTACAGTGCAAAAAATTAATTTTCTGAAGAAAATCACCTGTCGAACTTTCTCCAGATGGTCAGAAATGGTCATTTTTTAACTTTTAATCTTTTAACTGTAAATAACTATTGCATGTGAATTATGAGTTTTGGAACTAAAAAAAGTGTTTAGAATCATATTCTTGCCTGAAATTGGTTGAAATAGAAGCTTCTGTGTACGAGGAAAAGTTTGTAAAAATGGCAATTTTGGTCACTGTGAGGATTTAAAAAGTCGTTATTCAACATGAGGCACAATCCAATTGACATTTTGAATCATTTTTCCTACAGTTAAACAATCAATTATCTGATGAAAAACGATGACCCCGGACCTGTCCAACTTTCTCTAGATCGTCAGAAATTATCATATTTTAATTTTTAATCTTTTGACTGTAAATGACTATTGCATGTGAATTATCACTTTTGGAACCAAAATAAGTATGTTTAGAGCCATTTTCCAGACCGAAATTGGTCAAAATAGAAGCTTCTGAGAAGGAGGAAAGGTCTGTAAAAATAGAAATTTTGGTCACTGTGAGGCTTTAAAAAGCGGTTATTAAACATGAGGCACAAGCCAATTGACATTTTGAATAATTTTTTCTATAGTGCAAAAAATGAAATGTATGATGAAAAACTAGGACCCCGGACCTGTGAAACTTTCTCCAGATGGTCATAAATGGTAATTTTTTTATGTTTTCACTTTTGACTGTAAATGAATGTTGCATTATTACTTTGGGAACTAAAATAAGTTTGTTTAGAGTCATATTCCTGCACACAATTGGCAATTTTGGTCACTGTGAGGGTTTAAAAAGTGGTTATTCAAAATTACGCACAATCCAATTGACATTTTGAATGATTTTTTCTACAGTCCAAAAAATCAATTTTTTGAAGAAAAACGACGACCCCGGACCTGTGGAACTTTCTCAAGATGGTCAGAAATCACCATTTTTTAATGTTTTCTCTTTTCACGTTCAATAAATATTGCACGTGAATTATCATTTTTTGAACTAAAATAAGTGTGTTTACAGTAATTTTCCTGTCAAAATTGGTCAAAATAGAAGCTTCTGAGTAGGAGGAAAAGTTTGTAAAATTGGCAATTTTTGGTCGCTGTGAGGCTTTAAAAAGTGTTTATTCAGCATGAGGCACAATCCAATTGACATTTTGATTCATTTTTTCTACAGTCCAAAAAATCAATTTTCTGAAGAAAAACGACTACCCGGTACCTGTTGAACTTTCTCCAGATGGTCAGAAATGGTCATTTTTTTATGCTTTCTCTTTTGACTGTAAATAAATATTGCATGTGAATTACCACTTTTGGAACTAAAATAAGTGTGTTTAGAGTCATTTTCCTTCTCGAAATTGTTCGAAATTGAAGCTTTTGAGTAGTAGGAAAAGTCTGTAAAAATGGCAATTGTGGTTACTGTTAGGCTTTAAAAAGTGGTTATCAACATGAGGCACAATCCAATTGACACTTTTTTTTTTAAACTTTATTTATCAATTTTATCAAGTACATACCCAAAAAAGGACACATGCAAGAATTACAAAACAAATGAAGTGCATAGAGCTCAAGAACTTCCCTCCTCCCATCCCACCCCTAACCGCATCCCAGGAGGCCAAACATATATATATGTGCACATTCTGTGGTGACGGCATGACTACAATCTCTACATATTAGACAAATTACAACCAGTGAAGTCCATTCCACATATATGGAGAGATTAGAGCCAGGTTTGGTAGTAGTCCAAATCTTGTCCATTAGGGATATAGCAAGGGCAATACAGCAATTTCAGCACATACAATTGTACCATTCAAAATAAATCAGGATGAGTCATCAAATATGCCGTAAGGGGGCTCCGAAAATCTTTGAGTCGGGAAGACTCCAGCAACTCCTCCTCAAAGGCTTGCAACCGGCCCCTACAGTAAACCAGGTCCCTGAGCCACTACTTGATAGTGGGGGCTGACCTCGAGCCCCACCTCTTCGCCACCGCTCTCTTGGCAAACAAAGTGGAGATCGCAACAATGCGTATACTAGCTGGCTTTAAGCGTTTCATATAACAAAGAAGGCACAGCTCAGGCATACAGTCCACATGTTCCAACACCACCTCCGACAGAATGCGAGTCACATCAGTCCAGAAGGCCAGCACAGACCCACATAGCCATGCAACATGGTAAAAATCAGCAGTCGCTGCACCACAGCGCACACAGTTTGCCGTCTCTTTCAGGCCATACTTGTGGAGCCTCAATGGCGAGTAATTAACCTGATGCAGGTATTTAAAATGGATGAGTCTGAGGTTGCAGTTGGCTGTAAGCCGGCCCGTAAGCTGGCAGCAGGACGTCCAGACCTCTATCGTGATCGGATTACCTATCGTGCCCTGCCAGCGCTGGCATGATGGGTGGTCTTCTAACTCACGTTCCCACTGGAAGGCGTTATAAAGCTTAGTGATAAGCCCTTTATGATTCTCCCCCGTAAGCACCGCCTGCAGTGCCCGTAGAGTCACAGTCTCCGCAGGAAAGTCTGGATACACATCCCGAACGGCCTGACAGACCCAAACATACGTGAAGCTAAACATGAAACC
The DNA here is from genome assembly GCF_964261635.1 of Lissotriton helveticus. Taxonomy (NCBI): domain Eukaryota; kingdom Metazoa; phylum Chordata; class Amphibia; order Caudata; family Salamandridae; genus Lissotriton; species Lissotriton helveticus. The sequence continues at coordinate 1,139,315,403 of NC_136069.1, forward strand.
ACGCTCCACTCCATTTTGAGCTTCGCCAATGGTTTTGAATCGGCCCTCCTTGTACAGATCCCCTACTCTGACAATGCCCGCCGTCGCAAGCTCCTCCAAAGCTAAGGGCTCACGTGCTGCCGACGCTCCCGGGTGGGACGTGATGGGCAGAAGAGGAGGGTACACATATGATTGCTGGGCCCTAGTGGCTAGCACCCGCCAAGCCCAGGATGTGCACAACGGAGGATTGATCTCTGTCCTGGGCCCACCCGAGCCTCCCAAAAGGACCATCGCTTGCACCGGAACGGAAAGGACAGCGTCAGCCTCAATGGCCACAAGTGGTTGAAAGCGTTGTGGGAAGCGCCATTAATGAGCAAAATGTGCCTGCACACAGAGGTAATAAAGACGAAGGTCAGGAGCCTCAAAGCACCCCCTATCGAAGGGCTGCACCAATAGATCCCATCAACATTGGTGTTGTTTCCCTCCCCAAACAAAGGACAGCAGCGCCGACTGCAGCATGCAGAATAGTACTATATTCAGTTTAATGGGTATGTTTATAAAAAAGTACAGCATCTTAGGCAGGAATACCATTTTTACCACTGCGATTCTATCCGCTAACGATAATGGGAGATGCAACCATCGCTCTGCCTGCTCCGTGATTCGAGTGATAGAACGTCCATAGTTCTCTGCTATCACTACCTCTTGATCCCTGTGGATCCACACCCCCAGTTACTTCACAGGCTCAAAGGTCCAAACCAATGGAAATCAAGGTCAATTTTTTCCCTCGTATTTACAGTTATTGGGACGACCACAGATTTGGACCAATTGATGCCAAGTCCCGAGAATCGTTCGAATTGGACATACTCCCTTAGCAGTGGTGATAAGTATGTAGCAGGCTCCCGGACATAGAGCAGCATATCGTCCGCATAAAGCGAAACAATCAGCGGGCGCTGTCGTTACCGTAACACGGCGGCAGAATGATTCTGGCGAAGCTTACATGCCAGAGGCCCTGCCATTAACCCGTACCCTGGCAACCGGTCCATTATAAAGAACTCTAAGCCACTGCACAAAGAAGGGAGGAAACCCCATCCTGCTCAGAACCATGAACTTGTATGACCAGTGTACAGAATTGAATGCTTTTGCTGCGTCAAGCAGCACAGCAACTGCCTGCCAATCTGGTTCGAAATAGTGAAGCGTGGAAAATAATGTGCGCAGATTATGTGTAGTGGAGCTCTCCGTAACAAAGCCGGACTGATCTGGTAATACTAATAAGGGAATCAAGGGCTGAAATCTAGTGACTATAATTTTGGCCAATATCTTCGTGTCAATGTTAATGATTGATAGTGGTCTATAAGATCCACACTGATTATGGGGCTTTTCTGGCTTTAACAGAGTAACTAACAAGGCCCCCCGGAGCAAGGCGGTAGAGTTCCATTATCATAGGCCTTGACATAGACCTTCGTGTCAATGTTAATGATTGATAGTGGTCTATAAGATCCACACTGATTATGGGGCTTTTCTGGCTTTAACAGAGTAACTAACAAGGCCTCCCGGAGCAAGGCGGCAGAGTTCCATTATCATAGGCCTCGACATAGACCTCCAGTAACCGCGGAGCCAAGACCACTGTGTATGCCTTGTAAAATTCACTTGGCATACCATCAGGCAAGGCAGCCTTGCAGGTCGGTAAGGCCATTATACCCTCCTTCACATCCTCCTCATCAAAGGGCTGCACCAAATACTCACGATGAGCATTGGACAGCCACCCCAGCGCCACATCATCCAGATAGTCATGCATCTCCCCAGACGAAGGGAACTCCCTTGCAGCATAAAGATCTTTTTAGAATTTCAGTACGATGTCGCAAAGCGCCTCAGTCGAATGGCAAGGCAAACCAGTGTCATCAATAAGCTCATTAATGGGCTTCTGAATACGGGGCTCCACCAATTTTTGGCCTAGAGAACGACTAGGCCGCCCACCTTTCCCATAATAACAAGCTACGCGACGTCGTGAGCAGCGTCGTAACTCCTGGTCTACAGTGTCATTATGCTCCGTGACAAGTACCCCGATCCGTGCAAGTTGATCTGCAGTAGGGTCGGCATCGAAGGCACGCTCTAGGAGGGAGATGTCAGTCGCTAACTTCCGTATCCGACGACGGATATGACGTAGGACACCAGAGTACCCTCATTTTCTTTAAAATAATTCTCAATCACCTCTGCTATAGTTTGCTTAAACACCGGGTCTTTAAGCTCTGACGGCTGAAGCCTCCATGCAAATTGTGGCGTTTGATAATCTGGAAGTATCATCTCCAGGACCACCGGGGAGTGGTCAGAAAGAGATCGGGCCGCATGGGATACACGCTTGACCCAACGACACGCCTCTCCTGAAAGCAACCATAAATCAATGCAGAACCACAAGCCATGTACCGAAGACGCGAAAGTACTCTTGCGAGCCTCCGAGTGATGCAATCGCCAGATGTCGTGCACATGCCCCACGTCTATAAGGCCCCACAACACATCCGACGCTCTTTTTGGTCTAGCTTCGCCAATTCCATATCAGTCTTTGACGGAATCCAGATATAAATTGAAATCCCCTCCCCAGATGAATCTAGCAGGGGGAAACAATAGTATCCTATGCCACACATCCGAGAAAAACACGGGGTCATCCACATGAGGCCCATAAATATTCACGAACAGCACACTTTTTCCACCCAGCCTGCCATGCACAATCACAAGTCGACCATTGTCATCCATCTCCGTTCTAATTTCCGTAAAAGGGACCCCCTTCTTCACTAAGGTCAGCACTCCCCTCACATATGAGGAATATGAGGAAGACGCTCTCACACTGGCCCAACGCACACCTATGCGTGTTGCAGAAGTATCAGTTAGATGAGTTTCCTGAAGGAAAGCCACACTCACGCCCAAATGGTCTAGACCCGCAAACGCCATCCTGATTTTCCGTGGCGTATTGAGGCCACGTACGTTCCATGTAATAAACTTGAGACTACTACCCATTACTCGGTTGCAAGAAATTTAGACCTTCAATAGTGAATTCAGAGCAGATGAACAGCTGGCTGCAGTTGATGTGATATACCACTCCTTGACACCTAGGAAATAACACAGAACATCACCCAAACCCACCCCCTCCAACCCCCCACACACTTCAGCACTCCAACTATGCCAAAGCCATCCCAACACCCATCCCAGCCCATCCCCCCTCCAAAAATAGAGATCAATATACGGGGTACGCCCATGTGTGGGGGGCACAGATTCATAATCCTCCCACAGTGCAGGAGTTGACCGAGCATTCAATAATAACACATCTCAGCCCAAATTGACAGACATTGAAGATTCCAAAGAGTAATAGTGGGTTACCTAAACCATGAAAAGTCACTGGCCCTGAGTACAGCTAGGCTAACGTATATAATTTAACCAAAGGACTGTGAGGACCACGCAAAAGCCAATTCACCACATTAACCCGGGAGGCCGGGCAGCCCAACCCCTTCATCCCATTCCAGGGCCACAGAGAAGCTGACCTCCCCCTAAGATTATGTAGAATAAAGTGCCCTCATAGGAAAAGCAGTGTTAGAACATACAGCAAATAAGAATTGCAGCATAAAACCACATAGAGACCTCATCATGAACAAGAGAGACACAAAGAATAACTGCAATACAGCCCCGAATGGAGCCATAGGCATCCTCAGTATACTGCTATGCCTCCTCGTCCTGTGCCTTAGTAGAGGTCCACTTCCTGCGTTTCAGTTTTTTGGCATGTTCCATTGCGCCCTTCGGGGAGGAGAAGATCTTATTATCAGCCGCAGCGCCAATGTGGAGTCGGGCAGGATACAACATGGCGTACGGGCCCCTTCCTTCCGCAGGAACTGCTTCACTGCTCCAAACACCCTTCTTGCAGCTTGATCGGCCACAGTGAAATCCGGGAAGAAAGCTAGCGTATTTCCCTGATGTACAACAGTCTCCTTCTCCCTGGCCAGGCGCAGGATTGTGTCCCGGTCGCTGTAGTTTAATACCCTAGCTATTACAGGGTGGGGAAGCCCCCGGGACAGTTTGGGCCGCCAGGGACGGGTGGGCCCGCTCCACAATAAACATGTTGGACAGATGTTCAGTGCCAAATCTGTCTATGAGAAGGCGATCAATGTAGGTCTCCATCCTGCCCACATTTGTCAACTTGGGCAGCCTTGTGATGCGTATATTACTGCGCCGGGACCGCGCCTCTAAGTCCTCGTTCTTTGCTTGGATGAGGGAGAGGACTTTTTCCATATTCAAGGCCTTTTCGAAGACCGTGGAGAGGCCATCCTCGGCAGTAGAGACTCTCTGTTCCACCTCCCCCATTCGTGTGCTCTGTTTCTCCAGTTGGGATGACATATGATCAAGCCTGTGATTAACAGTGGCCATTGCCCCTTCGATAGATTGTAGGGTTCGCTGCATGGCCACTAAAATAGACTCAAATGTGGGAGGCCCGTCTGATTGGGCATCCGCCTCCGAGTCCAATGCAGCCTTCTGCGGAGTCTTGGGGGCCCTTCGTGACTCAAAAGTGAGTCGAGTTTGTTTTTTGTCTGTCCACCCCATTGCCGTGGACCTCACTGCAAGGACTAGAGTGGGAAGCAGCAATGGAACAGAAAGAACAGCACACAGGGCCCACTCAGGGCAGCGCCCTACACCACAAGAACGGGGGGTTCGCACAGCACTTCACAGAGACCCAGAAGGTGGGCAGAAGTGGCGCAAGCTCTCATGAGGGTGCAGGCAGGAGAGTCCTCCAATATTAGGAAGCACAGTATCCTAGGAGCTCCAACAATCCCGCCAGCTCACAGGGCCACTCCAGATTATCAGGAATGGTCATTTTTTTATTTTTAATCTTTTGACTGTAAATGACTTGCATGTGGATTATCACTTTTGGAACTACAATAAGTGTGTTTAGAGTAATTTTCCAGACCGAATTTGATCAAAATAGAAGCTTCTGAGTAGGAGCAAAGGTCTGTAAAATGGCAATTTTGGTTACCGTGAGTCTTTAAAAAGTGGTTATTAAACATGAGGCACAAGCCAATTGACATTTTGAATAATTATTTATACAATCCAAAATATTAATTGTCTGATGAAAAACGATGACCCCCGACCTGTCGAACTTTCGCCAGATGGTCAGAAATGCAAATTTTTTAATGTTTACTCGTTTGACTGTAAATTACTATTGCATGTGAATTATCACCTTTGGAACTAAAATAAGTGTGTTTAGAGTTATTTTCCTGCCCCAAATAGGTAAAAATCGAATTTTCTGAGTAGGAGGAAATGTATGTAAAAATGGCGATATTGGTCACTGTGAGTCTTTAAAAAGTGGTTATTCAACGTGAGGCACAATCCAATTGACATTTTGAATACATTTTTTCACAGTTCAAATAATCAATTTTCAGAACAAAAACGATGACTCCAGATGGTCACAAATGGTCATTTTTTAAATGTTTAATATTTTGACTGTAAATGACTATTGCATGTGAATTATCACTTTTGGAACTACAATACGTGAGTTTATAGTCATTTTCCAGACCAAAATTGGTCAAAATAGAAGCTTCTGAGTAGGAGTAAAGGTCTGTAAAAATTGCAATTTTTCTCACGGTGAGGCTTTAAAAAGTGGTTATTAAACATGAGGCACAAGCCGGACCTGTCGAACTTTCTCCAGATGGTCAGAAATGGTCATTTTATTTGTTGACTCTTTTGACTGTAAATGGCTATTGCATGTGAATTATCACTTTTGGAACTAAAATAAGTGTGTTTAGAGTCAAATTCCTGCCCGAAATTTGTCGAAATAGAAGCTTCTGAGTAGGAGGAAAAGTCTGTAAAACTGGCAATTTTGGTCACTGGTAGGCTTTAAAAAGTGGTTATTCAACATGAGGATCAATCCAATTGACATTCTAAATGATTTTTTCTACAGTCCCAAAAATCAATTTTCTGATGAAAAACAATGACCCCGGACCTGTCGCACTTTCTCCAGATGGTCGGAAATGGTCAATTTTTTGATATTTTCTCTTTTGACTTTAAATGAATATTGCATGTGAATTATCACTTTTGGAACTCAAATATGTATGTTCAGAGTTATTTTCCTGCCCGAACGTGGTTGTTTGAGAAGCATCTGAGTAGGAGGAAAAGTCAGTAAAAATTATAATTTTGGTCACTGTGAGGCTGTAAAAAGTAGATATTCAATATGAGGCACAATCCGATTGTCGAAAAAATCAATTTTCTGAAGAAAAACAACAATCGATTTTTAAAGAGTGAATAAAGATAATCAAGTCAAGTCAAGTCAAAAAGGCTTTATTTAGATAAAAGTTATCATAAAAGCTTCATAATAAAAATACATGAATTCATTTGATTAAAATAGGGGAAAGAAAATACAGCAATTTAATTCAAGACAATATTAAAAAGTTTCAATTTCATTTAAGAGAAGCATTTCATAAATAAAGTTAAAAAGAAGATTAAACAATTAGATTTAGCCTTTTGCTTCTGATGGACCATGCCCATGATAAAAATTTGGAAAGAGTGCAAACGTACAAGGTGCGACAGTCTGACATTAATATGCGTAGTGCCTCCTCATGGCGCCTGGTCCCCAGCAGGCGGCACAGGTGCTTGAGCCATTTTTTCCTTGGTAGGGCATACTCCCGGCATTCAAACAGAAAATGCGCCACTGTCTCTGGTCTAGATGTGCACGCTAGGCAGTACTCTGTGGTTTGGGCTGGCGATTTCCACCGGGATGTAAAAGCATGCAATGGAAGAGTTCCTGTTCTAAATTTGAAATAAAGGGCCCTATCAAATGGTTTCTCGATGGTGTCTAAATAGAGTTCCCGAAGTGGTAGGTCCTTGAATTTCAAAAAGTCCTCCGTGAGTCTGCCCAAAGAACAATTTATGCTCCTGGAAGTTGAAGTAGTAAAGGGTAAACAGCGAGAGGGAGATTTTTTGAGATTCCATGCAGGATTGGGGGTCAGGCAGGTAAAGTTAATAGCAGGGGGGCGAGGTGAGATGGAAAATATTACCATAGCAGTAGAAAATCAGGAGCTTAATAAAAATTGGGGCATTTGGGGCTCGGACAATAATATTTTTAGTACTTCTACATGGGGTCTGGATGAATCAAGGTGCCTTAGTGAAATCGATAAGGACAAGCCTGAGAATAATATCATGGAATATAAATGGGTTGGGAGGACAAAGGAAGGTGGACAGTTTAAATCATGGCTCAAAGTACCTTGATATCATATGTTTGCAGGAGACATGGCTATGCGGCAAAACCCCAGTAGTTGAAGGGTTTGTTCAATTTCATAAATCAGCCAGTAAAATAAAAAGATTTGGACGTCCGCTGGGTGGGATTATGACTCTCATCTCTACTAAGCTAGTGAAAGAGGCAAAGTTAATTAGCACATTATGTATATGGGTGCTGGGTTGTAAGGTATCCCACTTGGACAGTGAAGGGAAGGAGGTGTATTTGATCATCATAAATGTATATATCCAATGGAGCTCTCAAAAAGAATATGATACAGAATTGGGGCTCTTTAAAAAGGATATAACTAATCAAAATGAAACTTATGGAACACAAGTAATGATGATAATCACAAATTAAATTACGAAAAGGTAGATTACTGGTTCGAGGAAATCTTAGGCTCGTATAATATAGGTTCAGCCAAATTTTCCACGTGTGTATCTACCAATCAAGATGAAGCTTTGGGGAAGTTTCTGGGATCTACAGGTTTAATATGTTTAAGTGGTAGATTGGACCCAGACTGCCCAGCCGCACAGACTTTTAGAGTAGGTAGTCAACAATGTCGTATAGATTACATCTTTGTCCAGGCCTGGAACTATGAAATGGTTAAAAATTTCAGTACAATTAAGCGCACGGATAGTGACCATAATGCTTTATACTGTGAATATTCAAAGGGAGCAACAAGGCCTTGCGAGAGAGTGATCCCCCAAAATGTGGAATATCCCAAGCGCCTTACTACAAAACTGACGGAAGAATATGTGAAGAAATTGGTAAGCTTTCAACAAAACTTTTTTTTTAAAGTTTCCAAAACCTTAATTTTAACAATGCACACGAAATACATAGCTGACATGTCATGTTGCGTAGCATAATAAAGTCCCTCAGTAACTGCCAAAGCAAATGGTCTGTCAGAAACATGCACCCAAATAATACCCCCACCCAGATACCCCCCCTAGATGCAGTAAACATTGCTGGACATAAATTCCGCACATTTCAGAGCCTCGTGCGTTCACGGACTGTGTGTCAATTCTGTCGTCACAAAATTGTTACCTGTCATCATGTCTAATAAGGACTGTGTATGGCCCGTCCCTTTCAGGAAGTAGCTGCCACCCCCCACCTACTTGGTCTGTACCCCCACCACCCCTCCCATTATCCCTCTGCTGAGTTTGTTTGGGCGTTCCCCACAGGTTCAGGGATCCGTACTATCGATGCCTCCTCCCCCCCCCCCTGTGTGTCATCGTTGCCTACACGCTGTGCCGAGAGATATGATACCAGGGGCCCCCAGATATCTTTGGGGAATGACTTTAGTGGGAGCTGTTCCGCATAACTATGCAAGTGTTCCTGCCAAGTCGACATGTCTTTAATCCAATCTTTGAATTTAGGTGCTCTACCACGTCCCCACCTACATGCCACCTGTCTTTTGGCTATTAAAAGTCCCATTGCAAGGTAAGTCTTATATACAGTCTGTACCGCCTATGTCATTCCTAGGAGGCCAACGAGAGGCAGCGCCTCAATCCGTACTCCCAGCATCTCAGACATTCCCTCAAAGACTTCTGTCCAGTATTCCTCCACCCTAGGGCACAGCCAAGTGTATGAAGTCAGCCCCTTCCCTGCCACACCTATCTGTCATGCTCCCTCAAACAAAAGCGGTGAAGCCAAGCTGGGGTATGGTACAAACGATGGAGTACCTTGTAATGGATTAGCCTCAGGCGGCTGCTGCCAGTGATCGCCTCCGTTTGCAGACAGCTCCGCTCCCACTGGTCATCAGTCAATGTTACCCCCAGGTCTTTGTCCCATTCCGCCCTCACGCGCACGGGGGTCCCTACAGGGACATCCCTAACTTCCTTATATAGCAGTGAGATAACATGTGTGGGTGCATCTGCCTGTAGTAGCGTGTGTAGTGGTATGAATATATCAGGTTCCCCCGGGAAGGCTGGGATAACTGCTTTGATATTCTGTCGAAGTCTGGCATACAGAAACATATCCATGCTGATTGGGGTGTGGTCCCCGAAAAATTGTTCCGCTGTTAATGTTGTTAATGTTATGGGTGTCTTATATAGCGCTCGGCTACTCCAAGGAGTGTCCCGGCGCTTTCTAACCCACAGCAAAACTACAAGGAAACAGAAAAGAGGGCGAAGGAAAAAAGATCAATCATTGTCCATAGAGCCACGTTTTCAGACCTTTCCTAAAGGCCAACAGGTTCGAAGTACAGCGGAGCAACAGGGGGAGGGTATTCCATAGCTGAGGAGCCAGATGTTTGAAAGAATGTCCCCCAACCCTTGCTTTCCTAACAGCAGGGACAATAGCCAAACCAAGAGATTCCGATCTTAGGGATCTTGTGGGTTTGTAGAAGGCAAGGCGTTTCTGGATATATTCAGCTCCGACTGCATGAAGTGCCTTGTGTGCAAGTGTGAGTGCCTTAAAAACAATCCGCTTTCTAACAGGGAGCCAATGTAGGGAAAGAAGCAGGTCCGAGGCTTTCGCACAACGAGGTAGGCCAAAAATCGCCCATGCCGCCGAGTTTTGGACTACCTGAAGCTTTTGTAATAGATAGTCCGGAAGACCCAAATATAAAACATTTGAGTAATCAAGCCTGGAGCAGATAAGAGCCTGGACCGTCATCTTCCTATGCGCCAAAGGGAGCAAGGGAAGAAACTTGCGCAACATTTTAAGAAGACCATAACAGGTGCCGGTCAGGCCTAGAATCTGGGGCTTAAGAGATAGGCTGTTATCAATTTTGACCCCAAGATTCTTGGCAACCAGGGAGGAGGACGAGGGTGGAAACATGTTCACAGGCCACCAATCCTGCCAGCTGGGGTCAGCCTGACACCCGAAGAAGAGCACCTCAGATTTATCAGGGTTGCACTTGAGGCTGTTCAGCTGAAACCAGTCAAAAACAGCCCGAAGGCACCCGCAGATGCTCTCTCCGTTGAACTCCGCCCCCCTTCCACAAGTGAAAAGGAGCTGGGTGTCATCGGCGTATGACATGATCTGAGCCCCAAAAGACTCCGCCAGAGGGGTCATGAAGATATTAAACAGAGTCGGGCTAAGCACCGACCCCTGTGGGACTCCGACCTCCAAAGGCAGTACTTCGGCAGAGTGAGGGGGGGCCCAGACCATCTGCCGGCGACCAGCTAAATAAGATCTAAACCAGCTCAACACCGTCCCTCTCAGACCGATCTCATGAAGTCTGCTGAGGAGAGCCTCATGAGGGACGGTGTCGAAAGCCGCCGACAGATCTAACATTACCAGCATGGCTCTTCCACCTGAATCTAGCACTTCCTTAATGGCTTCATTAACCTCCAGAAGTGCAGTCTCGGTGCTTAGATTGGATCGAAAGCCCGACTGGGTGGAGTGCAACAAGCCATGGGTTTCAAGAAAAGGTGAGAGCACAGAGTGAACATGCTTTTCCACTATCTTTGCAAGAGCAGGCAGAAGGGAAATTGGCCTGTAATTGGCACGATTTTCAGGGTCAAGACCAGGTTTTTTAAGGAGTGGAACAACCATGGCTCGTTTCCAGACCATAGGGACAACACCACTCGTCAATGACAGATTAAGGATCGGATTGATCAGAGGGTTCAAAACCTCCGCAGCCCTAGCCAAGAAGGAAGCAGGGCAGGGGTCCAAGGGGGAACCTGACTTAAGTTTAGAGAGGAGGTCCTGAGAGATGGAATCAGAGATCGCTGGAAACTCCGATAGAAAAGGACCAGTTCCGTCTGTCAAGATCAGCTGATCCCTTGGGATGGCATCAGCGCAAGGGTTCAAGGAGGAGAAGGAATCTTGAATCCGCTTTATTTTAGTAGTAAAAAAATTCGCTAATGAAACCACCCATGGTTCGGAAAAGTCATGCTGCGATACACTAGCCTTAGGGGTGACAAACTCCTTAACAATGGTAAAAAATTCTCTACAGGAACTTGACGCCGTCTCAATTCTAGCTGAGAAATAGTTCTTTTTTTCGGCCAGGATGTCCGCATGATAAGCCTTTAAGGTGGCCCTATAGGCGGCCTTGGCCTCCGGATCATACTGCTGGCGCCAAAGCCTCTCAGCAGCCTTGCAATTACGCCGGGACAAAGCAAGAGACTCAGTAAACCAAGGCGCTGAAATCCGTCTTGTAGATGTCCGGGGCACAATAGGCGGGGCAAGTTCGTCTAACCGCTCTACTAGCCACTTCTGTAACACATCAAGATCACTCTCTAAGTCACCTGATAGGGAACAGGGATGCTCCAGACAAGCCTGAGCCAAACTCCCAGGGGTAACCAGATGATAGGCCCGCCTGGGGTGCCTTAGATGATTAGATTTTCCGCCAGGTGATTTGCTAGTTCCCTGAATCTGAAAAGCAAATCAGATAATGGTCCGACCAGAGGACGGGGGCGGGACTAGCCATACCAAGAGGAAAGGTGGAAAATACCTGATCAAGAGTGTGGCCCTTGTTATGGGTCAGAACAGACAGATAGGGAATAAGGCCCAGGGGGGGCGGTGATGTCATTGACCTTAATCGCATTGCCGTCCGTCCGGACGTCCATGTGTATGTTAAAATCCCCAAGCACAATACAATGTTCAGTTTTTAAGCAGAGTGCCGCGATTGACTCCTGCAGCTCCTCGTAAAAAGATCCACGCAGACCAGGTGGTCTGTAAACCAGGAGCCCAGAGAAGGATTGATGGGCAGATAGGGCAATAGAAAAAGCCAAGGATTCACAGCCAGAGATGGACGCCATAGGGACAACCACACATGGGGTAGATCCTAAAACCACAATCGCGACCCCTCCACCCCTCCCGATAGGTCTATCATGTCTGTGAATAACATAATCAGGAGGGATAGCAGTTGCAATGTCAGGGTTAGAGGACACCCCTAGCCATGTTTCAGTGAGCATAAGGCATACCGGTTTTTCGACCGTTAGCAGTTCATAAATATCAAGAGCATGTCTGCTCAGGGAGCGAGTATTGAGTAAAAGGCATTTATAATTAACAGAGGTCCTAGGGCTAGAGGTCCCATGCACCGGAAGGGTGCATGGAAACCATCCACAACCAGGACACCGGCATTTACCTCTATACCTCGCCGGAAAGACCATCTGACATGTGGTCGTATATTTCCTAAATGTCAAAAGCTCAGCCGCTGAATATGTAATCCTACAACCCGCAACACATCCCGCCCCGTCCGCCTCCGTGATGCGGATGGGCGCAGACGGGCAGGACTCTGGCATGACTCCGGCGTGAGTCCGGCGCGTCCGCAATACGCGTCCGCTACGCGGAGAGTGGACGTCCCTTTATATAGTAAACTAGAGCGCGTCACAGCGCTTACCACCCCCAAGATGGCCGCTGCGTTTCGGAATTGGCCTTCTAAGTAGAGGGCTCCACAGGTAGTGTATTGCAGCTTGCGCAACAGTCTACCGCCCAGCCTCTCTCACGTGACCTGCGGAAGTGGGCTGCGTACTAACGGCAATCTAGGAGAGTACATTAGAGTTGTCTCCATCTGGCGCGCCATCCACTTCTAGGCCGCCACAGTGCAATCCACCGTGGATGGATCTCTGCCCCTCTCCGTAACTTGTGTGAGTAAGTGCCCCTCAGGTGGGACTGGAGCCATATACCCATCTTCCACCGCCAGGTGCGCCATGTACGGAGGTGGGTGCTGCCAGTAGACCGCCAAGTGTGCCTGTGCACAGAAGTAGTACTGCTCAAAGTTGGGGACTTCGAATCCACCCTGACGATAAGGTAGCATAAGAGTCGCCAAGGTAAGCCGGGCCTGCTTCCCTCCCCAGATAAGCCTAAGCAGTTGGGTCTTGAGGGTACGGAAAAAGAAACTACCTGGATGGTATGGTATATTGATGAATAAATAAAGAAACTTAGGCAAATTTGTCATTTTTATGAGGGATATGCGTTCCGCCATCGAGAGGGGTAGCTTCAACCAGTGAGTTATGTTGTCAGTAATTCTATCTATGGCCTTACTATAGTTTGCGCGCATGAGCTCGTCCTTGTTTCTGGTAACATGTATACCCAGATACTTAAATTCCTCCACCTCCCACTGCAGCTTTCAACAAAACTTAACCGAGGATAGAGTTGAAGGACAGCAGGTAAAATGGTATGTGGATAAAATAGCGCAGGCTGTGCAATGCCTTAGAGTGCATTTAAACGATAAGAAACAGGGTATTGTAAAAATACAACATAGCCAAGAAAGGCAACCAAAATGGTTTAATCTTGCCTGTAGGGATAAAAAGAGGGCCATTCGGAAAATACCCCAGCGTCAGAGAAAATTTTATGAAGTTGGGAATCTAGAGATCTTGCTCAACTTGAAGACAGAATACAAATCCTTAGTAAAGAAGCAGAAAAGGATTTTTGGGGGAAAATGTTGGGAAAACCTACTAGAAACTATAGAAACTAAAAATATAAAAGGTTTCTGGAGGTTGATACAGGACACTGCAGGAAGGACTCAGGGTAAAATGAGCTGTGTGGTGGAAGAGGCAGCATGGGTAAGTTACTTAGGAAACCTATATAAAGCAAATAAGAACTTGGAAATAATTGAGGAAAATCCTATTTGGACAGTACCCGTCGATGAGCTAAAACAGCTTTTAATATAGAGAAAGTAAAAGAAACAATTAAGAAGCTGAAATCATCCAGTGCAGGTGGACCCAGTAATCTCCCAGCTATAATAATCAAAACGCAAATAGATTGGTGGGCAGGATTCCTATCCCATTGGTTTATGGCCATTTTAGACTCAGGTTGTGTTCCTAAAACCTGGAGAGGGTCGATAATTAGACCACTACACAAAAAGGGTGATAGGAATAACCCATCGAATTACAGGTTAATAAACCTATTGGATATTGGAGAAAAGGTATTCTCAAAAATAAACCTTGGTAGATTAAAGGAGTGGGTGGAGCGGCGGTCGATAGTCCCAATAGAACAGGAAAGCTTTAAGGAAGGTCACTCTACTATTGACCACTGCTTTGCCTTGTGGGCTGTGGCACGGAAGTCCATGGAGCTGCAGGGCAATTTGTATTGCTGCTTTGTGGACTTTCGCGCAGCGTTTGACTTGGTGGATAGGGAGTGTTTGTGGGAAACCATGAGAAACTATGAGGTACCACCCGATCTTTTGATGATGGTTCAGGAGCTACACAGACATAATTGGGCACAAGTAATTGAAGATACATCCGGCGGCCTAACACCAGAATTAGCAATAAATAATGGTCTTAGGCAAGGTTGTGTTTTGGCCCCGCTCCTGTTTGCCATATTTCTAGCAGACCTGCCAAGTACTCTGAGCTCTGCTAGAGGAGCAAGCCCAAAAATAAATGGAAGGCATTTGTCATGCTTGCTGTATGCCGATGATTTAGTGATATTGGACCAAACTGAGCTGGTTCTACAAAGAAAGCTAAACAGTTTTAATGCATACTCTACGGCCAAAAGAATAACAGTAAACATGGACAAAACAATAGTTTTGTGCTTCGGGAAGAGGAATACGAAGTACAATTGGTATTTGGGCCAAGCAAAACTAGATATTGTAAATGAATATAAATACCTTGGAATGTGGTTTACAAATTCCATGAAATGGGGTGTGCACTTAGAGGCACAGAAAATAAGTCAGTAATTCTATCTATGGCCTTACTATAGTTTGCGCGCATGAGCTCGTCCTTGTTTCTGGTAACATGTATACCCAGATACTTAAATTCCTCCACCTCCCACTGCAGCTTTCAACAAAACTTAACCGAGGATAGAGTTGAAGGACAGCAGGTAAAATGGTATGTGGATAAAATAGCACAGGCTGTGCAATGCCTTAGAGTGCATTTAAACGATAAGAAACAGGGTATTGTAAAAATACAACATAGCCAAGAAAGGCAACCAAAGTGGGATAATCATGCCTGTAGGGATAAAAAGAGGGCCATTCGGAAAATAGCGCGGCGTCAGAGAAAATGTTATGAAGTTGGGAATCTAGAGATCTTGCTCAACTTGAAGACAGAATACAAATCCTTAGTAAAGAAGCAGAAAAGGATTTTTGGGGAAAAATGTTGGGAAAACCTACTAGAAACTATAGAAACTAAAAATATAAAAGGTTTCTGAAGGGTTGATACAGGACACTGCAGGAAGGACTCAGGGTAAAATGAGCTGTGTGGTGGAAGAGGCAGCATGGGTAAGTTACTTAGGAAACCTATATAAAGCAAATAAGAACTTGGAAATAATTGAGGAAAATCCTATTTGGACAGTACCCGTCGATGAGCTAAAACAGCTTTTAATATAGAGAAAGTAAAAGAAACAATTAAGAAGCTGAATTCATCCAGTGCAGGTGGACCCAGTAATCTCCCAGCTATAATAATCAAAACGCAAATAGATTGGTGGGCAGGATTCCTATCCCATTGGTTTATGGCCATTTTAGACTCTACGGCCAAAAGAATAACAGTAAACATGGACAAAACACAAGTTTTGTGCTTCGGGAAGAGGAATACGAAGTGCAATTGGTATTTGGGCCAAGCAAAACTAGATATTGTAAATGAATATAAATACCTTGGAATATGGTTTACAAATTCCATGAAATTGGGTGTGCACTTAGAGGCACAGAAAATAAAAGCTCAGCTGGCAGTAGGCGGGCTGAAAAGATTCAATCATAGCTATGGTGATATGTCCCATAAACCTTTACTGACGGCCTATATAGCAATGATTTCCCCGCAATTCCAATATGGCTCGATGGTAAAAGCTCTTGGGATAAAGAGGAAGGGAAATGCCTAAAATCTTTATTGTCCCTTCCAAGCTCGGTAATGATCCAAGCTATCAGACTGGAATGAGGGCTGATAGCATGGAATATACAGGTGCAAAAAAGTCTTCTTAGGTTTTGGAATCGCTTGGGTCGTGAGGAGGTCACAAAGGTATCTCACTGGTGTATGAAAGAGATCCAAGTAAATGAGCTAAATTGGGTTAAAGTCGCAAGAAGCAAGGGTAAAGGGGTAAACATTTTATTGTGTACAGTTAATTAAAACCTTTACAATATTGTTAAATTAAAAAGACGTGTTGTTATTAAAAAAAAAAAAAAAAAAAAGTACAAGTTCTCGGGCAGTTGAAAAAAAATAGAAAAAAAGGTTTCTAGGGAGTCCATGTGTTTGGTTTAGTTATAAAAAAGATGTTTCAGAGAGTCTATTCGTTATGCTTCACGCGTCCGGCTTCGTGCCTTTTGTTTCCTTTTTCTCAGTGTTTTGTATTAGCTGCAGTGCCTTATGGCAAAATCTGGCGGCCCTACAAGCTGTCTGCAGTTGATAACTGTTCAGAGCAAGCATAACGGCCGGGCGGCATGTTCTAATTTGGAAGAAACGGTATACGTGAAGGAGATAGTAGCGTCTCAAGTTTTTCAAAAAGGGACAAATGCACAATATGTGCATCGTAGATTCTACCTTTTGACCACATAGTCTACAGTCAAGGCTCGTCCATGTTTGTTTCCATGGAGGGGTGTGTTCTTTCAAGATGGCAGATCCCAAACGTAGATTTAGAAGCATTTTATGAGCGGCGGTGGATATGTGGTTGACTAGATAAGGTTGCGGCGCCATTTTCCCGTACGTGGACAACACCGTCCAGCCGTGTTTTTTCTTTGCTGTTGCATCTTTGTCTGATAGCCATGATATCTGCTTTGCGGCCCCATTGCTCGCTTTTTTAAAAGCCGCGAAGGTTTGGATTGTGTTCCATGCCTTTTCCAGCTTGAGGTCTGACAGGGCATTCTCACATACTGTTTTCCAGCTGTTTTTCGAGTTTATCTGGTTCTGCATCTCCATCCAGCAGAGGCCCATTAGCGTGTCTTCTTGGGCTGCTCTTAGTTTCCAGCATGTTTTTAGGATAGCCGCTTGTCTGACTTGGTGCTGGTTTGATAGGCCAAATTCCAGACGGATCTGTGATTGGGATACAAACTTCGGGATCCGAAAAATGTATTTGAACAGCTCTGATTGTTGTATGTTCAAGAAATTTGCATCCTTTCCCCTGAACAGTTCGGACCCATATGTAAGAGATGGTAAAAACTTGGCGGCTATTACCTTCAGCAGGTGCGAATTAGATGGACAATTCAATTTTGTTTTTATTAAGTTTAAGGCAAAACGTAACTTATTTGCCTGAGCCTTTCTGTACAGTTGATGAGCTTTCAGAGTCCACCTGGCATCGACCACCATGCCCAGATATTTATAGGAAGCAGTCTGCTCAAGTGTGTTGCCTGCGATGTTCCATTTGAAAGATTTCTTCCCTGGCCGCAGGGCAAAACAGACGATCTTCGTTTTTTTGTAATTGATTTGCAAGCCCTGGGCACTGATGTAATCATGGAGCTTCGTGATGGCGCGTTGTAAGCCCATAGGGGTCTGACTGCACAGTACGATGTCGTCTGCGTACTGTATGCTCCTAATTTTGAGCTGGGCTAGCTTTGGGGGATCGCTTTCTATTTCCGCGATGCTTTTATCGAGGTCCACTGTGAAGATGTTAAAAAGCGTTGGTGCCAATACGCAGCCCTGCTTAAGGCCAACATGAGTGGGTATTTTTCCGGATATTCGGTCGCCATTGCCTAGTTTTATTCTTACCCAGGTAGATGAGTAAAGGTTGATAATGGCCTGCAGCAACATTGGGGGGATGTCCCAAGAGGCCATTTTTTGCCATAGTGCCCCCCTCGGGACTGTGTCGAATGCTGCTTTTAGGTCGACAAAACACGTATACAGCTTAGTTGTTTTCTCCCTTGCTTTGTCGACCAGGAGATTTAACGCAAGCAGGTTGCATAGTGTGTTGGTACCAGGCCTAAAACCTGTCTGCGTGATTGGGAGAATTTTTTTCTCACAAACCCAGTTTTCTAAGGCCCTCAAGAGATTCGAGGCATACATTTTTGCCTCGACATCTATGAGCGCGATAAGGCGGTAATTGCCAGGGTCAGATCTTGAGCCTGCCTTGAAGATTGGGTTTAGGATGCTGCCTCTCCATGATGGGGGAATATTTCCGGACTGAAAAGCGATGTTGTATAAGGGGGTAAGATATTCCGCCCAGAATTGGTGGTCTTGTTTGAACAGGGCGTTCGGTAAGCCATTCGGGCCTGGAGCACCCTTGGACCTCAAGTTTTTAATTACCTTTTCTACTTGCAATGTCGTTATCCAATTTGTGCCAAAGTGTGGGTCTGCCTCTTGGTTAATTTTTGGAAGTGAAGTCTGCTGGGCTGGAAACCAAGCTAGGGTGCTGACCCTTTGTGAGTGGTTTAAATACTGTATCCAGTCCCCCTCAAGTATGTTAGCGTTGAGTGTCTGAGCTGCACCATTAGCGATTTTGTTAATTTCTGCCCAAAATTTCCCGTTGTTATTTGATTTGCTGGATACTAGTAATGATAGCCAGATATCAGTTTGTTTTTTTGTTTTTTCTTGCCACACTTCTTTTTTATAATTTTGTCTTAGTTTGTGAATTTGATTGGCTGTGTCTTCACCCTTTGACTTGGCTATTGCTTGTAGTTTTCTGATTTCTTGGTTTGTGGACCTTTTATTGCGCGCAATGGATCCCAGGGATCCTTGAGAGGATTTGCCCGAGGTCGATTGGTAGCTACGTGTTCGGTTACCAAATCTTTCTATTAATGTTATGATCAGTCTGTCCCAGTTATCCAGATGTGCGAGTGGATCTTCTCCAGTCGCTGCCGAGTGGGCATTTGTGATGTACGTCATTATTTCTTTGATGTTATTGCCATTCCACGCAAGTCTCTTGAGGTTGTAGATACTTGGAAGTTCGATCAAGACTTCGCAGTTGGTGGCCCTATTATGTTGGAGACTGAATTCGAATGCTTGCAGGCTATGGTCGCTCTCCAGTTTGTGAATGATTTTGTAACTGACAATGGATTGCAGAACCACTAGATCCACTATGGTGTAATCCAACACAGAATGCGTCTGTTTGGCTATTCGTGTCGAGGATGCAGGTTGGTCAGATCTTGAGCCTGCCTTGAAGATTGGGTTTAGGATGCTGCCTCTCCATGATGGGGGAATATTTCCGGACTGAAAAGCGATGTTGTATAAGGGGGTAAGATATTCCGCCCAGAATTGGTGGTCTTGTTTGAACAGGGCGTTCGGTAAGCCATTCGGGCCTGGAGCACCCTTGGACCTCAAGTTTTTAATTACCTTTTCTACTTGCAATGTCGTTATCCAATTTGTGCCAAAGTGTGGGTCTGCCTCTTGGTTAATTTTTGGAAGTGAAGTCTGCTGGGCTGGAAACCAAGCTAGGGTGCTGACCCTTTGTGAGTGGTTTAAATACTGTATCCAGTCCCCCTCAAGTATGTTAGCGTTGAGTGTCTGAGCTGCACCATTAGCGATTTTGTTAATTTCTGCCCAAAATTTCCCGTTGTTATTTGATTTGCTGGATACTAGTAATGATAGCCAGATATCAGTTTGTTTTTTTGTTTTTTCTTGCCACACTTCTTTTTTATAATTTTGTCTTAGTTTGTGAATTTGATTGGCTGTGTCTTCACCCTTTGACTTGGCTATTGCTTGTAGTTTTCTGATTTCTTGGTTTGTGGACCTTTTATTGCGCGCAATGGATCCCAGGGATCCTTGAGAGGATTTGCCCGAGGTCGATTGGTAGCTACGTGTTCGGTTACCAAATCTTTCTATTAATGTTATGATCAGTCTGTCCCAGTTATCCAGATGTGCGAGTGGATCTTCTCCAGTCGCTGCCGAGTGGGCATTTGTGATGTACGTCATTATTTCTTTGATGTTATTGCCATTCCACGCAAGTCTCTTGAGGTTGTAGATACTTGGAAGTTCGATCAAGACTTCGCAGTTGGTGGCCCTATTATGTTGGAGACTGAATTCGAATGCTTGCAGGCTATGGTCGCTCTCCAGTTTGTGAATGATTTTGTAACTGACAATGGATTGCAGAACCACTAGATCCACTATGGTGTAATCCAACACAGAATGCGTCTGTTTGGCTATTCGTGTCGAGGATGCAGGTTGGTCTTGTGGAAGGCGGCCATTCAGGCAGACCATTCCGACCTCAGCAAACATTAAGGCGCACTGGTCACCGATCTTGTCCCGTTTTCGGTAATTTGTTATAATGTTTGGGATTGTCCTGCCGTTCCATTTATTTTGGGTCATGGTTGAGGCGTGGTCCTTTTGAAGCAGGAACATGTTCAGATCTCCGGACACGACCAGCCCCGCTTGCGGGTAGATTGATTGCATAGATTTGATAAGGGCTTTTAATGTCGCAATTTTCTCTTCTTTATGCTTGGAGTCTCGGTGTATATAGATATTACAAATTATCATCATTAAAGGATCTTGGGCCCTCTGTGTGCCTTTGCCGGGATCTTGCGTCAGCTCGACTTTGATGCACAGTATCCATTCTTGGCCAGTGTCAATATTGACATAGGTCCAGGCGATGCCGGTATTCAGATAGATTGATAGGCCTCCAGCTGCCCTTCCCGAAAGGCCTCTTTTGGATGCTGGTTTTTGGATTTCATTAAAGCCATCTATTTGTAGGGGGGCCATTAGCCAAGTTTCTTGTAATAAGATGATGTCGAAGTGATTTAAGAATGACATGAGTTCGGCGTCGTTGGTTTTTCCCCCCAGGCCATTGATGTTCCAAGAGCAGGCTTTTAAAGGCGGTTTTCATGCTTCCTCCATCTCGGCCGGCGATGTATTATGCATCGGTGTCAGAAATTTCCGGCATTTGTTAGATCCTGCGGTATGGCCAAGATGGATAATACGGAGATTGGCCCATTCCCCCTTCTTGGTGACCGTACCACCGACCGCCCCCCGGAGAAATCCGCCTTCTGGTTTGGGTCTTTTTTCTGCCGAGGCAGCTAGTGGGCCTGGGTATCTTTCTGGCGGCACTGGATATAGTTCAATTCCCCAGTTGGCGAAATCTTCTCTATATCGCCACACTTCTTTTGCAATTTCGGGGTCTTTCCATGTTACCACTGTCATTTCTCTCCCGTTTGTATTGGGCAATGTTTTGAATTCGATACTATCTATGTGAGTTGTATTCACATATTTTAGCGTCTCAAAAGAGTTGGTAAGTTTTAAAATGGCGCTCCGGTTTAAAATGTCGTGGTTTCCCCTTGAGCTATAGTGCGGTATTAGTTTGTGCATTGTGGAGCCCGCTGGGTAAGTCGTTTCTGGCTTCTCGTGCTGATTTGGGGCGCAGAATTGGTTGTTAGGTGTAGATAGTCTTTTTAGGCTGCCCTGATTTGGGGCGGTCAGCTGCGTTCCCAGCTTGGTTTCTAGGACCGCCTGCTGTGATATCGGGTCCACTGAGACTTGGGTGCATGATCTCAATTGGGGATACTCTATTGCGTGTTGCTTCTCTTTGGATCCCGGCACCGTTTTCGGGAAGTAATGTGTGATGGTTTTCTGTTCTACATGCTGATTTGGCGCGGAAGAGCCATCCGCCGATTGCATTAATGATTGGGATTGATTGGCTTTTGAACGGCTGTGGTTCTTAGTGGCAACTGTTGACAAGACTTCCTGGGGCTGAGTCGCTGAAGGGTGTATCGGCCCACGGAGCTCTTGCTCCTCCTGGTCCACCTCTGGTGACTCTTTAGGATTTTCAGCTGGAAGGCTTTAATTCCTGATTGCGACTGTTGGTTTAACTTCCGGGGGCTGTGTAGCTGGGGGGCATGATGACCTCCGGTCCACTTGCTCTTCCTGTGCCGCCGGATCTTTATGATGTGGGCCTTGAAATGACGTACCTGTGATTGAATTGGGTTTTGGGAACCTTCTGGCAACTTTGTTCCTCTGGTGCTTATTTTGTCTTGCTTTCCTCAGCCTCTTGCGCTCACGCTTTGTCAGTGGGATGATTTGGTTTGTTTGCCCGTTAGGTGTTATGTCAAGGTCTTCTCTCCTCAGATTTACGGGCTCTGCCGTACTTCTATAAGGTTGACTTTCATTCTATTGGGATGAGCCGGAGGCATCTTTCCCTGTATAGGGCTGATCCAGACGGCCTTTTTGATGGACTATTTTTGTGTCGGTGGTTGGTTCCACTTTGGCCGTGTGGCGAGGTGTTAAGCGGCCTTCCGTTTTGTCCACCCTTGTGTCCTCGCTAACTGTTGTGGCACTGGGAGTTAGGGTTAGCGTGCTTTCTGGTGAGGTTCCGGTCCCATGGGTGTCAATGACGTAATGTGCATTATTTGGTTTGTTTTGAACCTCTTCCAGAATGTCAATTAGAATTGCTGGTAAAACTTTAAGATGGTTCATTGTTTCCGAGCACTGACATTCATGGTACGTTGTGAGCGGATCTTTCTGTACCCGGTCGATAAAGGAGTTTAACTCAAGAATCTTTTTGTCTATTCCTGCGACATGCGTTGCTAGGATTTGCAGGATATCTATCTGAGATTCCAACTTTTCAGAATGTTGGAGTAGGGCTGTTGAGATAGTTTCCATCATGTTTATAAACGGCCGCCACAGTGGTGCATACAGCGGTGAACTGTTGTCGGCTGAGTGAATTGGGCCTTTGGGGCTGCTCCGACCTTTGTCCCTTGGTATATGCCTTTATGGACCAGGGGCTCTTGTTTCTAGAGTTTCTGGTGGGTCACGTTGGTTTTTGCCCTTACCCATGTCGGAAATAGGTGTGTAAATGGCCGTTCTGATCCTTTGGTCGGGATCTTTGGGAGAAGTTGAGAAGCTTGTTGTGGAAATGTTAAAGTGAAGCGGAAATAGCCCCGACGGGCGGTTTGATGAGTTTCTGCAGTTTGTGTTGTTAATGGTTGTGGGACTAGCACTATTCGGATTGTGTGCCATCTGCAATTCTTCACTAGCGGTAACATTGAGTGTGTAGTTATACTTTGCTTCTGCCTCCGTGCCTGGCGAGGCATCTCTTGGCTGTGTTGGACCGTTTAAGATCTTCCTTTCACTAGAGGGTTTATCCTTATTAGCTTTTTCAAAGATGACTTTGTCCGGTGTGTCCAATGGGCCCTTAGTGTCTGTTTTCAGGTCTTTGCGCATGGCCACCCCGCGGTCATTGTGGTCCCTCGGGTCGCAGTATGAGCCCAGACTAAGAGAGCGTCGCGTCTCTGGGCCAGTGGGTGCCAGTGATGTTTCCTTTGTGCCCTCGGTACGCTCGTCGCTTGGTGTAACATAGGGGTGGGGGTCACCGTTTACCTCCCTTAGGTTTATTTGGGCTTTCACCTTAAGTTGGTTTGACCTTTTGATTGGGTTATTTTGAGGATTATCCGAATGGTGATGTTCGTTTTCGTAGAGATTATGGCTCGGGGTATTGTTATGAAACTGCAAGGCTTTAGTTGGTGAAGTCGCCGATTGGGACCTTCTTTTGTTGTTGGTTGTGGCCATTAAATTTGGTTCCTGAAAAGCTGACGATACTAACGGTGCTGGCGGTATAGGTGATGGAAAGGTTGGGATTAGAAAGTCTGTGATCCTTACGTTCCTGAGCGTGATCTTCTTTGGTGTTTTTGGGGCGAAGACGCCGGCAGTGATATCTTTTACCTCTTTTGCGTCTGGCGTGTCCTCTGTAGAGTTCTCATCTAATATAAGAATGAGTTCTTCGCTCATTTTCCGTCGTAGGGGTTGTTTGTTTTTGCTTGATTTTGCTATGGGGTCTGTTCTAATTTTCCCTGATCTCATAATAAGGATGCAGTTTTGTTATTTAGGAGGACTTGCCGCCTGCTCCTTACGGCCTTGTGGCCTCTCGGGTGCCCTGTTGTGTGTGTGCCTGGGACCGTGATGGTGAGATCTCTACTGGGGACTCTGATGGAAAAGCGATCCTATGCTTTTGCCTTGGGCGGCGTGCCAATGTCCCAATGACCTGTACCCAAAGGTGTCCAGGGAGGGTCCAGGGAGGGTCCAGGGAACTGGTCCTGCAGTCTATTTGCTCTCACTGCCGCTGTGTGTGGATTCTAACGGTTTGTTTTTGTGCAGGCGGCGCTATGTGCTCTGAATTCGAGTACTAGGAGCTTCAATAGTGCACCAGGGGCGTCGCGGGCCGCCTCGCAGCGCCTCTATGCGCACTTGCTGTTGCAGTCACTACCTGGGGAGCCGAGAACCGGGCCCCAAAGGCCGCTACGGGAGAAGGGGAAAGGAAACACACCAACCTGCACTGCCTGCTGTGGTCCGCAGCGACCCCTCGACGGTCCTCCAGGTAACCCTGGGCCCAGCACTGATAGGCCAATTCTCCAGACGGCCTTCTTCGCCCCTGTTCCTTTTGCCACTCCTGTTCTCACTTTGGTTCTCACTGCTCACTGCTGTGTGCTGTTTTCCTGCTGTTGGCCCCTGCTGACAGCCTGGCCGATCCCCCGCTCCGCTCCCCGTGGGGTGGGGCTATCAGGAGATGAGGTTCGTACTCTCCCCGTACTCTCCCCGTGAGCTGTGCCGTGCGCTATGCCCCCTGCGTCTCCGTTGCGAGCGCGGCAGCGGCCGCGGCTCTGTGGCTCAGGCGGTCACTGCAGCTGTTACGGCTGCCACGGGGTCATGCTGCACCCAACTACCGGATGGGTCCTGGTGGGTCCGGGAGGCACGGGCGCTGGTCGCGCTGGTCGCGCTGGGCGTGCTGGTTGCGCTGGTCACCGCAACTGGCGGTGGCGGAGGAGAAGGCGCCCCCTCTTTTCGGGTGTCCGGTCTCGCTATGGGGCAACTTTCAAAATGCGCCACGCCACGCCACACCACAGTGCTCCTCGGCAAGAAGCAAACTTCAGACCATCAGTGACCACCTGAAGGTGGAAATTGACCCGATGACACTACAAACTACTGTAATAAAGTGTGTACTTAAAAGGCACAGAAAAGAACTGTCAAGAGCAAGAGACCTTGAGTATCTGAGTAAGAAAAATTCTGTAAAATTTATGAGCAAAAGCTGGGAGCAAAATATAAGTTATCCCTACCTTCATATACTACCTATTCGATGGTTAAGAATGGAAGTTTTACGGATAAGAATCGGAAAAAATCCGGCTGTAATAAAAAGTGCAATAAAAACAGGCCTAATGCAACCCGATGGCAAATGCATGTGTGTGTTGGGGATGAAATGTAACATTTTACACATTTTATTGGATTGCCGAATATTTTTAAAGTGACATTATGAATGATTTTTCCTACAGTCCAAAAAATCTATTTTCTGAAGAAAAACAGTGACCCCGGATATGTCAAAGTTTCTCCAGATGATCAGAAATGGTCAGTTTTTTTAATGTTTACTCTGTTGACTGTAAATGACTATTGCATGTGAATTATCACGTTTGGAACTAAAATAAGTGTGTTTAGAGTCATTTTCATTCCCAAATTTGTTCAAAATTGAAGCTTTTGAGTAGGAGGAAAAGTCTGTAAAAATGGCAATTTTGGTCACTGTGCAGCTTTAAAAAGTTGTTATTCAACATGAGGCACAATCCAATTAACATTTTGAATCATTAATTCTACAGTCCAAAATATCTATTTTCTGATGAAAAAGGATGACCTATCGAACTTTCTCCAGATGGTTAGAAATGGTCATTTTTTAATGTTTTCTCTTTTGACTGTAAATCAATGTAGTATATGGATTATCACTTTTGGAACTAAAATGAGTGTGTTTAGAGTCATATTCCTGCCCGAACTTGGTCGAAATAGAAGCTTCTGAGTATTAGGAAAAGTATGTTAAAATGGCAATTTTGGTCACTGTGAGGCTTTAAAAAGTGGTTATTCAACATGAGGCACAATCCAAATGACATTTTGAATAATTTTTTCTACAGTCCAAAACATCACTTTTCTGAAGAAAAACAACGACCCCGGACCTGCCGAACTTTATCCAGATGGTCAGAAAATGTCATTTTTTTATTTTTAATCTTTTGACTGTAAATGACTATTGCATGTGAATTATCACTTTTGGAACTACAATAAGTGCGTTTAAAGTCATTTTCCAGATTGAAATTTTTCGAATTGGAAGCTTCTGAGTAGGAGGAAAAGTCTGTAAAAATGGCAATTTTGGTCACTGTGAGGCTTTAAAAAGTGATTATTCAATATGAGGCACAATTCAATCGACACTTTGAATAATTTTTTACTACATTCCCAAAAATCAATTTTTTTATGGAAAACTATGACCCCGGACCTGTCAAACTTTCTCCAGATGGTCAGAAAAGGCTATTTTTAAACTTTTCATCTTTTGACTGTAAATGACTATTGCATGTGAATTAACACTTTTGGAACTACAATAAGTGTGTTTAGAGTCATTTTCCAGACCGAAATTGGTCAAAATAGAAGCATCTGAGTAGGAGAAAAAGTCTGTAAAAGTTGCAATTTTGGTCACTGTGAGGCTGTAGAACATGGTTATTCAAAATGAAGCATAATCCAATTGACATTTTCAATGATTTTTTCTACAGTCCAAAAAATCTATTTTCTGAAGAAAATCAACGACCCCGTACCTGTCGAACTTTCTCCAGATGGTCAAAAATGGTCAAATTTGTAATTTGTAATCGTTTAACTGTAAATGACTATTGCATGTGAATTATCAGTTTTGGAACTAAAGAAAGTGTTTTTAGAGTCATATTCTTGCCCGAAATTGGTTGAAATAGAAGCTTCTGTGTAGGAGGAAAAGTCTATAAAAATGGCAATTTTGGTCACTGTGAGGTTTTAAAAAGTCGTTATTTAACATGAGGCACAATCCAATTAACATTTTGAATCATTTTCTCTAAAGTCCAAAATATAAATTTTGTGATGAAAAACGATGACCTATGGAACTTTTTCCAGATGGTCAGTAATGGTGATTTTTTTAATGTTTTCACTTTTGACAGTAAAAGAATATTGCATGTGAATTCTCACTTTTGGAACTAAAGTAAGTGTGTTTAGAGTTATTTTCATGCCCGAACTTGGTTGAAATAGAAGCTTGTGAGTATTAGGAAAAGTATGTTAAAATGGCAATTTTGGTCACTGTGAGGCTTTAAAAGTGGTTATTCAACATGAGGCACAATCCAAATGACATTTTGAATAATTTTTTCTACAGTCCAAAACATCACTTTTCTGAAGAAAAACGACAACCGCGGACCTTTCGAATTTTCTCCAGATGGTCAGAAAAGGTCATTTTTTAATTTTTAATCTTTTGACTGTAAATGACTATTGCATGTGAATTATTACTTTTGGAACTACAATAAGTATGTTTAAAGTCATTTTCCAGATTGAAATTGTACGAAATGGAATAATCTAAGTATGAGGAAAAGTCTGTAAAAATGGCAATTTTGGTCTCTGTGAGGTTTTAAAAAGTGGTTATTCAATATGAGGCACAATTCAATCGACACTTGAATCTTTTTTTCCTACATTCCCAATGGAAAACTATGACCCCGTACCTGTCAAACTTTCTCCAGATAGTCAGAAAAAGTCATTTTAAAATTTTTAATCTCTTGAATGTAAATGACTATTGCATGTGAATTATCACTTTTGGAACTACAATAAGTGTTTTTAGAGTCATTTTCCTGACCGAAATTGTTCAAAATAGAACCTTCTGAGTAGGAGAAAAAGTCTGTAAAAGTTGCAATTTTGGTCAATGTGAGCCTGTAGAAAGTGGTTATTCAAAATGACGCACAATACAATTGACATTTTGAATGATTTTTTCTACAGTCCAAAAAATCATTTTTCTGAAGAAAATCAACGACCCCGTACCTGTCGAACTTTCTCCAGATGGTCAGAAATGGTAATTTTTTATTTTTTATTCTTTTAACTGTAAATGACTATTTCATGTGAATTATCACTTTTGGAAATTAAATAAGTGTGTTTATAGTCATTTTCCTGCCCGAAATTGGTCAAAATAGAAGCTTCTGAGAAGGATTAAAAGTCTTTAAAAATGGCAATTTTAGTCACTGTGAGGCATTAAAAAGTGGTTATTAAATATGACGCACAAGCCATGACATTTTGAATAATTTTTCTACAGTCCAAAAAATCAAATATCTGATGAAAACAATGGCACCGTACCAGTCCAAATGGTCAGAAATGGTAATTTTTTCATTTTTAGTCTTTTGACTGTAAATGGCTATTGCATGTCAATTATCACTTTTGGAACTAAAATAAGTGTGTTTAGAGTCATCTTTCTGCCTGAAATTTGTCGAAATAGAACCTTCTGAGTAGGAGGAAAAGTCGGTAAAAATTACAATTTTTGGTCACTGTGAGGTTTTAAAAAGTGGTTATTCAACATGAGGCACGAGTCCAAAAAATCAATTTTCTGAAGAAAATCAACGACACCGTACCTGTCGAACTTTCTCGAGATGGTCAATAATGGTCATTTTTTAATTTCTATTCTTTTAACTGTACATGACTATTGCATGTGAATTATCAGTTTTAGAACAAAAAAAGGTGTGTTTAGAGTCATATTCTTGCCCGAAATTGTTTGAAATAGAAGCTACTGGGTAGGAGGAAAAGTTGGTAAAAATGACAATTTTTGGTCACTGTGAGCTTTTAAAAAGTGGTTATTCAACATGAGGCACGATCCAATTGGCATTTTGAATCATTTTTTCTACAGTCCAAAAAATCAATTTTCTGAAGAAAATCAACGACACTGTACCTGTCGAACTTTCTCCAGATGGTCAAAAATGGTCATTTTTTAATTTTTATTCTTTTAACTGTAAATGACTATTGCATGTGAATTATCAGTTTTAGAACTAAAAAAATGTGTGTTTAGAGTCATATTCTTGCCCGAAATTGTTTGAAATAGAAGCTACTAGGTAGGAGGAAAAGTCTGTAAAAATGGCAATTTTGGTCACTGTGAGGTTTTAAAAAGTGGTTATTCAACATGAGGCACAATCCAATTGACATTTTGAGTCATTTTTTCTAGATTCCCAAAAATCAATTTTCTGAGGAAGAACGACGACACCGTACCTGTCGAACTTTCTCCAGATGGTCAGAAATGTTAATTTTTTTAATTTTTATTCTTTTAACTGTAAATTACTATTTCATGTGAATTATCACTTTTGGAAATTAAATAAGTGTGTTTATAGTCATTTTCCGGGATGGATGGGTTTTTATATAGCGCAATATCACCGCCAGGTCTCAAAGCGCTTTGCATTGGGAACCCGTCCTGGTTTTCCCTGTGAGATAGCCCCTACTGGGTATCCCCAAGGTGAAAGCCAGGCATCCCGCCGCAGGGGGCCGTAGTGGAGATTAAGCAAGCTATTGCCCAGAGTTGCAGAGTGTGAACCTGTGATTCGAGTAGGCACCGAAGCGAGAATTACCGAGTCCGTGGACATTTTGGGCTCAAGACCCTGCCGCGTCAGGAATTGAACCCTGGTCCCAGGTCTGATCTCAGCATCCGGGTCTGCCTCCTCTAACCAGTGAGCCACACTTCTCCACTGTTTTCCTTCCCCAAATTGGATGAAATAGAAGCTTCTGTGTAAGAGGAAAAGTCTGTAAAAATGGCAATTTTGGTCACTGTGAGGCTTTAAAAAGTATTTATTCAACACGGGGCACAATCCAATTGACATTTTGAATCATTTTATTTTACAATTGAAAAAATCGAATTTTCAGATGAAAAACGATGACCCCGGACCTGTAGAACTTTCTCCAGATGGTCAGCAATGGTAATTTGTAATGTTTTCTCGTTTGACTGTAAATGAATGTAGCAAGTGAATTATCACTTTTGGAACTAAAATAAGTGTGTTTAGAGTCATTTTGCTTCCCGAAATTGGTCAAAATAGAAGCTTCTGAGGAGGATTGAAAGTCTTTAAAAATGGAAATTTTAGTCACTGTGAGGCTTTAAAAAGTGGTTATTAAATATGAGGCAGAAGCCAATTAACATTTTGAATAATTTTTCTACAGTCCAAAAAATCAAATATCTGATGGAAAACAATGGCACCGTACCAGTCCAAATGGTCAGAAATGGTAATTTTTTCATTTTTAGTCTTTTGACTGTAAATGGCTATTGCATGTCAATTATCACTTTTGGAACTAAAATAAGTGTGTTTAGAGTCATCTTTCTGCCTGAAATTTGTCGAAATAGAACCTTCTGAGTAGGAGGAAAAGTCGGTAAAAATTACAATTTTTGGTCACTGTGAGGTTTTAAAAAGTGGTTATTCAACATGAGGCACGAGTCCAAAAAATCAATTTTCTGAAGAAAATCAACGACACCGTACCTGTCGAACTTTCTCGAGATGGTCAATAATGGTCATTTTTTAATTTCTATTCTTTTAACTGTACATGACTATTGCATGTGAATTATCAGTTTTAGAACAAAAAAAAGTGTGTTTAGAGTCATATTCTTGCCCGAAATTGTTTGAAATAGAAGCTACTGGGTAGGAGGAAAAGTCTGTAAAAATGGGAATTTTGGTCACTGTGAGGTTTTAACCACATGCGCGCGGCGGGTTTTCCCGCCGCGCGCTGGAGTTTTTAAAACCCTGCGGTTCATGACGAGCTCAGCTCGTCGTGAGCGCACGACAGGTAAACCTCATGACGAGCTGAGCTCGTCATCAGCGCAGAAGGGGTTAAAAAGTTGTTATTCAACATGAGGCACAATACAATTGACATTTTGAATCATTTTTTCTAGATTCCCAAAAAACTATTTTCTGAGGAAAAACGATGACCCAGGACCTGTCGATCTTTCTCCAGAAGGTCAGAAATGGTAATTTTTTAATTTTTATTCTTTTAACTGTACATGACTATTTCTTGTGAATTATCACTTTTGTAAATTAAATAAGTGTGTTTATAGTCATTTTCCAGCCCCAAATTGGTTGAAATATAAGCTTCTGAGTAGGAGGAAAAGTTTGTAAAAATGGCAATTTTGGTCACTGTGAGGCTTTAAAAAGTGTTTATTCAACACGAGGCACAATCCAATTAACATTTTGAATCATATTTTTCTACAAATGAAAAAAACAATTTTCTGATAAAAATCAATGACCCCGGACCTGTCGCACTTTCTCCAGATGGTCAGAAATGGTCATTTTTTTTATATTTTCTCCTTTGACTCTAAGTGAATAGTCATTTTCCTGCCCAAAATTTGTCGAAATAGAAGCATCTGAGTAGGAGGAAAAGTCAGTAAAAATTGCAATTTTGGTCACTATGAGGCTGTAAAAAGTGGATATTCAACATGAGGCACAATCCAATTGACATTCTGAATGATTTTTTCTACAGTCCAAAACATCACTTTTCTGAAGAAAAACGATGACGATGACCTGTTGAACTTTCTCCAGATGGTCAGAAATGGTCATTTTTTTATTTTTTATCTTTTAACTGTAAATGACTATTGCATGTGAATTATCACTTTTGGAACTAAAAAAGTGTGTTTAGAGTCATATTCTTTTCCGCAGTCGGTTCTGTGTAAGAGGAAAAATCTGTAAAAATGGCAATTTTGGTCACTGTGAGGTTTTAAAAAGTGGTTATTCAACATGAGGCACAATCCAATTGACATTTTGAATAATTTTTTCGACATTCCAAAAAATCAATTTTCTGAGGAAAAACGACGACACCGGACCTGTCGATCTTTCTCCAGATGGTCAGAAATGGTAATTTTTTAATTTTTATTCCTTTAACTGTAAATGACTATTTCATGTGAATTATCACTTTTGGAAATTAAATAAGTGTGTTTATAGTCATTTTCCTGCCCCAAATTTGTTGAAATATAAGCTTCTGAGTAGGAGGAAAAGTTTGTAAAATGGCAATTTTGGTCACTGTGAGGCTTTAAAAAGTATTTATTCAACACGGGGCACAATCCAATTGACATTTTGAATCATTTTATTCTACAATTGAAAAAAACGAATTTTCAGATGAAAAACGATGACCCCGGACCTGTAGAACTTTCTCCAGATAGTCAGCAATGGTAATTTGTAATGTTTTCGCTTTTGACTGTAAATAAATGTAGCATGTGAATTATCACTTTTGGAACTAAAATAAGTGTGTTTAGAGTCATTTTGCTGCCCGAATCGGTCAAAATAGAAGCTTCTGAGTAGGATTAAAAGTCTTTAAAAATGGCAATTTTAGTCACTGTGAGGCTTTAAAAAGTGGTTATTAAATATGAGGAACAAGCCAATTGACATTTTGAATAATTTTTCTACAGTCCAAAAAATCAAATACCTGATGAAAAACAATGGCACCGTACCAGTCCAAATGGTCAGAAATTGTCTTTTTTTCATTTTTAATCTTTTGACTGTAAATGGCTATTGCATGTCAATTATCACTTTTGGAACTAAAATAGGTGTGTTTAGAGTCATCCTTCTGCCTGAAATTTGTCGAAATAGAAGCTTCTGAGTAGGAGGAAAAGTTTGTAAAAATGGTAATTTTGGTCACTGTGAGGCTTTAAAAGTGTTTATTCAACACGGGGCACTATACAATTGACATTTTGAATAATTTTTTTCTACAAATGAAAAAATCAATTTTCTGATGAAAAACGACGACCCCGGACCTGTCGATCTTTCTCCAGATGGTCAGAAATGGTAATTTTTTAATGTTTTCTCTTTTGAAAGTAAATTAATATTGCATGTGAATTATCACTTTTGGAACTTAAATAAGTGTGTTTATAGTCATTTTCCTGCCCAAAATTTGTCAAAATAGAAGCTTCTGAGTAGGAGGAAAAGTTTGTAAAAATGGTAATTTTGGTCACTGTGAGGCTTTAAAAGTGTTTATTCAACACGAGGCACAATCCAATTAACATTATGAATCATTTTTTTCTACAAATGAAAAAATCAATTTTCTGATGAAAAACAATGACCCCGGACCTGTCGCACTTTCTCCAGATGGTGAGAAATGGTAATTTTTTTGATATTTTCTCTTTTGACTTTAAATGAATATTGCATGTGAATTATCACTTTTGGAACTCAAATAAGTATGTTTAGAGTTATTTTCTTGCCCAAACTTAGTTGATTTTAGAAGCATCTGAGTAGGAGGAAAAGTCAGTAAAAATTGCAATTTTGGTCACTATGAGGCTGTAAAAAGTAGATATTCAACATGAGGCACAATCCAATTGACATTATGAATGATTTTTTCTACAGTCCCAAAAATCTATTTTCTGAAGAAAAACGATTACCCCGGCCGGATATGTAGAACTTTCTCCAGATGATCAGAAATGGTTAGTTTTTTTAATGTTTACTCTGTTGACTGTAAATGACTATTGCATTTGAAGTATCACTTTTGGAACTAAAATAGGTGTGTTTAGAGTAATTTTCATCCCCAAATTTGTTCGAAATTGAAGCTTTTGAATAGGAGGAAAAGTCTGAAAAAATGGCAATTTTGGTCACTATGCAGCTTTAAAAAGTTGTTATTCAACATGGGGCACAATCCAATTAACATTGTGAATACTTTTTTTCTACAGTCCCAAAAATCTATTTTCTGATGAAAAATGATGACCTATTGAACTTTCTCCAGATGGTCAGAAATGGTAATTTTTAAATTTTAAATCTTTTGACTGTAAATGGCTATTGCATGTGAATTATCACTTTTGGAACTAAAATAAGTGTGTCTAGAGTCATCTTCCTGCCTGAAATTTGTCGAAATAGAAGCTTCTGAGTAGGAGGAAAAATCTGTAAAAATGTCAATTTTGGTCACTGTGAGGTTTTAAAAAGTGGTTATGCAACATGAGGCACGATCCAATTGACATTTTGAATAATTTTTTCTACAGTCCAAAAAATCAATTTTCTGAAGAAAACCGACGACCTCGGACCTGTCGATCTTTCTCCAGATGGTTAGAAATGGTAATTTGTTAATGTTTCCTTTTTGACGGTAAATGAATATTGCATGTGAATTATCACTTTTGGAAATTAAATAAGTGTGTTTATAGTCATTTTCCTGCCCAAAATTGGCCGAAATAGAAGCTTCTGAGTAGGAGGAAAAGTCTGTAAAAATGGCAATTTTGGTCACAGTGAAAATTTAAAAAGTGGTTATTCAACGTGAGGCACAATCCAATTGACATTTTGAATGATTTTTTCTACAGTCCAAATGTAGGAGAGTAGGGTCTGGTTCCTATGGTTACCCCCACTTTTTAATGTGTTTCACTGGTTTTTCGACTTTAGTCTGGCTGTGGCCCTGCAAATCAGGACCACAGCCTAGCTGTCCTCTCTCTAAATTGATACCATGTACTTTAGGTACATACCAGATTGGTTACTGGGTCACCCTTGTGAGTCCCTGTATATGGTACCTTAGGTACCCAGGGCATAGGTACCCAGAGGCCTAGCAGGGGCTTAAGCATGTATTATGCCACCTGGGAAGCCTTCCAAAATGGCACCACAGGTCTGCACTTGCAGCCTGGGTAAAGTGGTGTAAACACCCCTTACTTAGATGTAGTATACCTATATCTACCTTTACAGATAGAAACATATTAACCTATAAATCACTCCTATGGCAGGCATTGACAATCCTGAAGGCAGAGTGCTTGGTATTGTGTGAGAGGATGCCCTAGCATGAGCTGAGACCCTCTGCAGCTTTCGGAAATATCTCCTTATAGCTGTTCTATGATATAGCCATACCATATACTCTTAAGTCCATTATAATCCTCGCGGTTAATGCTAACTTTGGTTTAGCTTTATCAAAACATGGCATGTTTGGTGTCAAACACTTTGGAATACTAGCCTGCGCCAGTTCTGGCGCGGGGGCAGCATTCCAACCTTCTAGAGGGAAAAGACATGTACACACTGGTATACCAGGTTAAAGTTAAACTGAGCTCCAGCATAACAAAATGGATGCTGCTGCAACAGACACAAGTCTGACCTCCTGCTGCTGGATGAAACTCCAGCAGGGGCGGCTTGGTCACTAGGTTTCCTGTCCAGAGAGGTGCTAGCACCTCCCCAGACAAGCTTTAGTGTATTGGGGCAGGGTGGGTTGCATTCAGTGAATGCTTTTCAGACACTGCCTGGGGCACACAAGGTGCTTCATGCATTTCCCAGTTCAAAACGGTTGCTGGGGCACTCTGCCCCAGCTCTGGCATGAAGCTGGAAAAAGGGGAAGGGGTGTAACCACCCCTCCCTAGGTCTTCCCGTAGGTGGGACCCTAGAGTTAGTCCAACCCCTAAACTTAGTATACGTATGGGAACCCAGTCCCTAGGACTTTAGATTGCTTTGGACGAAACTCTGAAAAAGAAATCTTGGACCTTCAACATTTCATTTCGACTGAAAGACTGAAGAATCTCCCTTTTGGTCAAGGAGTGACCTCCCTGTTCAAACAAGTACCAAAGAAGCATCTTTGCCAGTCTGCTTTTTCAAGGCTCCCACCAGATCCTGAAGAACCTGCGACACAGGACACAGACTTCAAGACATCTCTGAAGCTGACACGAGTTCCAGCAGAGCTGAGACCTGTAGCTGACATGAGAGACATGGGACCGGACCTCCTGGATATCCTGCATTTTTGCAACTGCACCTACTTCCCTAGGTATCCCGAAGTTGTGCATTGGGGTATTTGAAGCCCCTGCCCAAGCACCTTTTGCACTGAAGTACACAGGCCAGCACTCCACGAGTGGCCCGTGAGTCCCCTTTCTTCAACGCAGCTTGAGGATCCTTTGCGGTTCCTAGTCTGTTGGCTAGTGAGCCCCCATAAAGGCCAATCCTTTGTTTCTTGAGCTTTCCTGGTTGCTCTAGATGTGTTTTGACTCCCCTCCAAAGAAAGAGTCCCTCAGACCTTGCTGGTCTGAACCAAAGCCAATCTTGTCATCTTGTATGGGTTGCTGTTGCCAAGGCTTGTTGGGTCCAA
The DNA here is from genome assembly GCF_964261635.1 of Lissotriton helveticus. Classification (NCBI taxonomy): domain Eukaryota; kingdom Metazoa; phylum Chordata; class Amphibia; order Caudata; family Salamandridae; genus Lissotriton; species Lissotriton helveticus. The sequence continues at coordinate 1,139,351,139 of NC_136069.1, forward strand.
TCCGGGTTCCGATGCTGCCACACGCGACATCCTTTGTGGGACAGCTCAAATCCAGCTTCTGGTCATCGTTGACACCTCCTGGTCCTCGTGGCTAAAGAGTCAATCTTTACCTCTTTCACCTGAAAACACCCGACATCGGCTGGCATCTTACTGTCGCCATCCTGGTCACTGGCTAGTGACCCAGACTCTGTCCCCTCTGCTTTCAGGTTCTTCACATCTCCGATCCACCCTTGGATCCACCCAGACACTTTTCCTCTGGTCGCCTGCAGCATTTCTTCGTGGCTCTCCATTGGAATCGACGACGAAACCCAACACCAAAAGACACCTATGCACCCGACTTTCCTTGGTGAGGTAACACGAGTACTCCGGTGCTCCCATGGGTCTTGACTCTCAAAGTGTCCTAGTCTAAAAGGGTTCCATCGTAGTTCACCTCTAAGCGTCCTTATTCTTTAAAATTGTAACTTGTTTGTTCTCCATAGAAAGTCAATAGTGATTCGCGGCTGTGTTTGGACACTGCACGCATCCCCCGTGGTCTCTTGCGTCCCTACCTTGGGTGGTTCCTGGTTGCCCCAGCGGTTCTCATACCACTATATTAATATATGGTTTGCGAGGCCCCTAGTGCATAACGTATACTGTACAGCTGTACAATTAGCAACTTATCGTATGCTAATTAAGTTCCTTGTATTGTACTTTTACCTCTGGACGTCATAAAGAGTCCAGAGGGAATGTGTTTAGAATAAATACATATATATTTGATATATACCTTGTGTTGTGTGCTTTCATTTGATCATTCAAGAGATTATAGACTGGTAAAACAACTTTCTTAACTCACCTCTAAGTCTTAGCCTGAAGGCTGCTCTCCAGAGCTACCACTAGGAGAGTTTTCTATAAAGGTTGACTTTAAACCTACCATCAATAAGGGTCGTTTGGAGTGGTGCAAGATGCCCACTAGAGTAGTGGACATCATATGCCAGGCCAGCTTCTGACATCGGTGTGCAGCGTGTGGGATTACAAATTGCATTGTTGTACCAGATAATCTTGGGAATATCATTTGAATAATCACTTAAGTTACCAGTAGGTACATGTAAATCAAGCTTAAAAATACTTAAGTTCTACTGAACTTAGAAGTTGTAGGTGTTAAGGGCCTAGCACACCCTGACTACAACTACTAGAGAGGTTTAGTAGGAAACCAAGTAGTGTAGGTAGGTGTACACACCACACCTCACTAGTCACTGGCTTTAAAGGCAGGACCTAGTGTGTCTCTACCAGATGTCAGACAAGAGCAGACAACTAAGTATGACACATTCACCTTCCAAGAGTTATGGGGTCTGTGTGCCATAAGAAAATTAAAGGAAGGACAAAGTCCCACCACCCAACACCTGATAGATCGCTTAGAGTTAGATGACTTGGAAAAAGCATCAGATCCTGATAGACTAGGTAATGGCGATGGGGTGCACCCATCAGCAGAAGAGGATCCTAGTGGGATGCCCACCCAGACCTCTGATGGTGATGATGATGCTGACCAGATTGATGTCAGTAGACTCAACCTGGGGAATCCAAGTCTACCTGGAGATGAAGAAGGCCGGAATGGGCCTCTCTCCATCCCCCCAAGTAGACCTGGTGGTGTGCCTAGAAGGGAATGATCACCTTCAGTGGAATCTCACCATTCTGGTACATCTCTAGGGTCATCTGCCTCGGCTCATAGGAGAAGAACGTCTCCTGAGAAGAGGGAGCATGAAGCCAGGATGAGAGAAGCCAAGCTTAGGATAAGGAGACAAGAAGTAGCCTTAGAAAAAGAGACCCTAGCTCTTGAGAGAGAGAGAAAAAAGATGGGACTAGAGTCCCATGATGGCAGCAATATCCCTAGTGGTAGGCATAGGTCTTCTGACCATAGAAACCTAAGCAAGATAGTCCCTCCCTATCAGACTGGGGATGACATCCACAAATTGATAACTGCACTGGAAAGGGCCTGCAAAGTACAGCAGGTACCACCAGGGCAGTGGGCAGCAATCTTGTGGCTCTCCTTTACAGACAAAGGTAGAGATAAGCTCCTCACTGTAAGAGAAGAGGATGCTGACAATTACCCTGCCCTGAAGAGTGCTCTGAGAGATGGGTTTGGCTTAACCACTGAACAGTATAGGTTGCAGTTCAGAGATACCCTAAATACACAGACTCAGGACTAGACTGACTTTGTAGATTGTGCTACTAAGGCTCTAGAGGGCTGGTTGCTGGGCAGTAAAGTGTATGACTATACATGATTGTATAATCTAATCATGAGAGAACCGATTCTTAATAACTGTTAGAACCAGTTGTTGAATCAGCACTTGGTTGACTCTGCTCTGACCTCTCCCCAAGAATTGGGAAAGAAGGCAGGCAAATGGGTCAGAACCAGGGTGAAGCAGAAGGTACAGAACCAAGGTGGGGACCAAAAGAAGCAAGACCAAAAGGGTGGGGACAAAGGTAAAGACCAGAAGTGTTCAGAAGGTCCCAAAAAAGCTTCTAATGGTGGGGGTCCCCAATCTAAAAAGAAAGAAGGCCCAAGAAAACCATGGCGCAACATTTGTAAGAATAATACTCACTGGACTAGTGAGTGCACCAAAAAAGGAGACAGCTCCAGCCACCATTGCCCCCATGTCAACTGTTCCCCCTAGTACAGCTACAAGTGGTAGTGGTTCCCAACAGAAGGGTATAGAAGGGCTAACCCTGGGAACTGAGATGGACCCTGGCCTAGTCAAAGTTCCAACTCAAGCTGTTTTGATCTGTGATGGAGGCATGGATATGACCTCCTCTGTGAGTCCCAGTAATCTGGGCAAGTACAGACAAACACCGTTGATTAATGAGAAAAAAACTCAGGCCTACAGGGACACAGGTGCCAGTGTCACAATGGTGATACCTGACTTTGTGGATCCTGGACAAGTCATACTTGGTGAAACTTGCCAAGTGACCAATGCCAGCAATGTCAGTACTACCCATAGTATGGCAGTTGTTAATTTCTCCTGGGGAGGGGTAACTAGCCTGAAGAAGGTTTTGATTAGTGCAGACCTCTCTGTAGAATGTTTGTTTGGCAATGACCTAGAGACTTCAGCCTGGTCTGAAGTGGAGTTTAGGACACATGCAGAAATGTTAGGAATCTCAGCACGTGTTCTAACACTGGACAGGCACTGGATTTTTGAAATAATGGACCAGTTGCCTACCAAGAAAAGGAGCTGTAGGGTTAAGGCAGTGCCTTCCCCCTGACTCAGAGTGAGTATCAGCCTTCTGAGGAAGCTGATTGTGAGCCTAAAGAAGGAACTGTCCCAGAGGAGCTTGGACCTGATCAGGTTGAGTTCTTGGGGACAGGGGGCCCTTCCAGGGCAGATCTGAGTCAGGCGCAGTTGGACTGCAATTCTGTTGAACCCCTCCGACAGCAAGCTGCTGCTGAGGCTGCTGGGAATGCTAATGGCACCAATGGAATCTATTGGGATGAAGGGCTCCTGTATTCATACAGTAGAGACCCCAAGCCTGGTGCTTCAAGGAGGTTGGTCATACCTTTGGCATTCAGGGGCTTCCTTTTGTAACTAGCCCATGATATTCCCTTAGCAGGACACCTGGGCCAGAACAAGACTTGGGACAGAATTGTCCCTCACTTTCACTGGCCCCACATGTCTAAAGACACCAAGGAGTTTTGTATCTCCTGTGTCACCTGCCAAGCCAGTGGTAAAGCAGGTGGCACTACAAAGGCCCCCTTATACCACTACCTGTGGTGGGGGTGAACGTGTAGGGATTGACATTGTTGGACCAATGGATCCCTAAACTGCATCTGGGCACAGGTTTATCCTGGTGATAGTGGATCATGCCACCAGATACCCAGGGGCAATTCCCCTTAGGACCACTTCAGCACCTGTTGTGGCAAGAGCCCTCTTGTGATTTTTCTCAAGAGTGGGTTTCCCATAGGAGGTAGTATCTGACTGAAGTGCAAACTTTATGTTTAGTTACTTGACTGCAATGTGGAAGGAGTGTGGAGTTAACAACAAGTTCACCATACCCTATCATCCACAGTGCAATGGTCTAGTTGAAAGATTTAACAAGACCTTAAAGGGTATGATTAAGGGTCTCCCAGAAAAGCTCAGGCGGAGATGGGATATCCTGCTACCCTGCCTTTTGTTTGTATACAGGGAGGTTCCACAGAAGGAGGTTGGCTACAGCCCATTTGAACTTCTGTTTGGGCACCCTGTTAGAGGACCACTTTGTCTGGTGAAGGAGGGATGGGAGTTACCTCTAAAATCCCCTAAACAGGATATTGTGGACTATGTACTTGGTCTCTGCTCCCAGATGGCTGAGTACCTGAAAAAGGCATCCAAAAACCTTGAGGCTAGCCTGGAATTACAGAAAGTCTGGCATGACCAAAAGGCTGTACTGACTGTTTACCAGTCAGGACAGAAAATGTGGGGTTTGGAGGCTGTGGCCCTAGCAGCTCTTAAAGACAAGTGGAATAGACCCCACACTATTGTTGAACAGAAGAGAGAGGTGGTTACCTACTTGGTAGATCTTGGAACTCCTAGGAGCCCCCATAGGGTGCTTCATGTCAACAGACAGAAACCATATGTTGACAGGGCAGACATGGGCTTGCTCATGGCTACTGATGAAGGATAGGAGGAAGAGAGTGACATTCTCCTAGACCTTCTCTCTCAGAACCCTGATAATGGATCAGTAGATGGAGTAGGCTTGGCAGGCAGCCTCGCCAATTAGCAGCAGACTGACTGCAGACAAGTTCTACAGCAGTACAGACAAATGTTTTCACTGACTCCAAGTCAGACTACCTGGTGCACTCATGAAGTGGACACTGGGGACAGTCTGCCTGTTAAAAATAAGATTTACAGGCAACCTGATCATGTCAGGGACTGTATCAGGACAGAAGTCCAGAAAATGTTGGAATTGGGAGTAATTGAACCTTCTGATAGCCCTTGGGCTAGTCCAGTGGTCCTAGTACCTAAACCTCACACCCATGGTGGTAAGAGAGAGATGAGGTTTTGTATAGACTACAGAGGTCTCAATGCAGTCACTAAGAATGATGCCCATCCAATACCCAGAGCAGATGAGCTCATAGATACGTTGGCCTCTGCCAAGTTTCTGAGTACATTTGATCTAACAGCTGGCTACTGGCAAATCATGTTAGCCGAGGATGCCAAGCCAAAGACAGCATTTTCAACCCCTTGTGGACATATCACTTTGTGGTAATGCCCTTTGATCTGAAAAATGCACCTGCCACATTTCAAAGGTTGGTGAATAAATTCTTAACAGGTCTGGAAAGTTATAGTGCAGATTATCTTGATGATATTGCTGTTTTAGCTCCACCTGGGAAGATCACCTGATCCACCTGAAAAATATTTTGAAGGCCCTGCAAAAAGCAGGCCTAACTATCAAGGCTACTAAGTGCCAGATAGGGCAGAGTCAGGTTGTGTACCTGGGCCACCTTGTAGGTGGAGGCCAGGTTCAACCATTGCAGAGCAAAATCCAGACCATAATGGACGGGGTTGCTCCAACCACCCAGACTCAGGTCAGAGCTTTCTTGGGCCTGACTGGGTACTATAGGAGATTTGTCAAGGGGTATGGTTCCATAGTGACACCCCTGAATGACTTAACTTCTAAAGGAATACCTAAGAAAGTTCAGTGGACAGTCAGCTGTCAAAAGGCATTTCATGACCTGAAGCAGGCCATTTGCACTGAACCAATTCTGCAAAGTCCTTACTACTACAAATAATTCATTGTACAAACAGATGCTTCTGAGTTGGGGGTAGGGGCTGTGCTATCACAATTGAATGATAAAGGTCAGGACCAGCAAGTAGCTTTTATTTGCAAAAGGCTGACCCCTTGAGAGAAACATTGGTCAGCTATTGAGAGGGAGGCCTTTGCTGTTGTTTGGGCTCTGAAGAAGCTGAGGCCATACTTGTTTGGTACTCACTTCATAGTTCAGACAGACCATAAACTCCTCTTATGGCTAAAACAGATCAAGGGTGAAAATCTCAAACTGCTCAGGTGGTCCATTTCCCTACAAGGAATAGACTATACAGTGGAACAAAGACCTGGGAGTAACCATGCCAATGCAGATGGACTCTCCAGATATTTCAACTTAGAACATGAAGATTCACTGGTCAAGGTTAGTTGAATGTCCCTGCGTTTGGGGGGGGGGGGGTTGTGTAGGAGAGTAGGGTCTGCTTCCTATGGTTACCCCACTTTTTGTTAAGAAGAATCATTTTAGAAGTGTCTGCAATCCTGTACAAGTAGTTTAAAATCTATAAGTAAAAGTGTAGAACATTTCCTTTTTTATCTTTAGGGTTTTCAGATTAGTACACAGGAATACACCAATGTAAGGATTTAGGGTATGTCTATGTTATTTTTCTCTTTGCCTCACAGTTTAATGAATGAACACAGACTTCCTTGGCTGCTTGGGATTGGGTGATGTTCACCAAGAGTTCCTTTTATACTTGCCAATAGGTCCAGGATGTTGTTTTTTTACTCTCACATACATAGATGGAAGTGGTTCTTGGGTGCCTTGCTAATATATGGGGCGTCCCAAGACTAGGAAGTATTCTGAGACTATCCTCTCTGTTGATAGACTGTTTCTGTGCCTTGTCTAAAGACCTTTTGTTCTGTCCACCAATAGATATTTGCTGCCTTACAACCATTGCCAGAGGGGCCCAGATATCAGATTCAACCTGGGGAGTCAGCGTCAGCATCAGTCCAGCTTGAAGCCAAAGTGAAGGTAACCAGCACAGGCATTGCTGGCAACCAGGATCTCAGTGAAGGTGGAGGCCCTGGGATAAAGTGTGTACCTCTGTCACTGTCTTGGGCGAAAGGCGGGGTCACAAACCAGAAAGGAGAAATTGGGGATCAAGTTTTTGATGCCCAGCTGAGAGTCACAGACCGACCAGAACGGCAAGGAGGCTTTGCTTGAGGTGACCCCTTTTGTAACAAGGGTTGCTTCAGAGATACTAGCATCAGGCCTCTGAATCCTGGTCCCGAAGTGAATGCAAGTTTGCTCCTTTGTTTGTTGGTCAACAGATACCTGAGCACAGTGGATGCAATGTGTGGTCCCAATGAATGAGCAGTGCGCCAGTAGAGCAATACAGGAGTTAGGGAAGAACTTGAGTTCAGGGTACAGGTGCTGTGTCTCTGGTGCCTGTTAGATTGAAGTTTAGGAAACTGGTGCACTGCCTGAGACACTGGACAGGATTGCTGAGAGCATTTGCCCTAGTGGGTGACTGCCCTATCCTGAAAGAAGATACTTTTTCCTTGAAACTGGGCTGTGATTCTTGAGTTGCAAGTTGTTCAGCTCCACTGTAGAAACAACAAGAGCCTGCCTGTGAGGCTCAAACGGACACAGGGAAAAGACTCCACTCTGGTTGGTTGTACAGCGGCTTCAATTTCCCCAAGGACTTCTTCTTTTTGTCAATAATGTACCCCTTTGGATGTCCCGTTTTTAAGGAGGAGCAGCCCTTTGCAGCTCTTCGTCCTAATTCATATGGCCCTGTGTGGTCCTCCTGGTCCCAAATATGATTGATGTTCTAGCCCTTATAAAAGGAAAATGGACAAGAGGCCCTGAAAATGTTTTTACTAGATGGTTTTAGGATTTGCTTAGGATTGTGAAAAATGATCATTCTGTTTGTAATAGTGGTCATTACTTTGTCCTGCTATCTGTATGTTAATTATGACCCAATGCTCCGTTCTCTTTGTATTCCTGCTTATACCTCATAGATACCTGCTTAATGAAATGTTTAGAAAGGAAAATGTCCACCTAGCAATGAATTAGGATATTGATAAATTTATGAAAATTAATGTGCAAATATTTTCTGTGTTCCTATTGGATCATAGGAATGTCTTTAGCTCATGCTTGAAGGACCATCTGTTAAAGAGTGCAGGGATTTGTTAGCATGACCTGAAAGCCATTTTGTATTTTGGGAGCCATTTTAGGTAGCCATGTGCTCGCCATGTGCTGTTTCCCTCTTCAGAGCCTTGCACATGCTCAGAAGGGCCTAGCTAGTAGAATGCACCTGCTCCTAGTATGGAACTGTCAGGCTATTTTTGCTGATGTATGGAGAAGTAACTCTCCTCCCACTTTGTTGAGCAAGCAGATCTTGCATGCCCATATTAGGCATTTTGCATGCTTACATGAGCCAGGACTGCCTCTTGGTCTTATGCTGACTATGTAACCCTAAGCATATGTAAGGCCCCTGTTTTCTGTACTCCTTAGACTGCCTCATTCAGTTGCTAAGACATCTGTGTGACGTAGTCTCCCTCATTTGAGGTTATTAAAGATGTTACTTTTATATTACAGCTTCTGTGCCAATTTCTTCTTTGTTGGTTTAAAAGGACCAAGTATCAGTGAGACCCCTGAGAAGGTTTCTATTTTCTACAGTAGCATTCCACCCTTCTAGAGGGAAAAGACATGTACACACTGGTATACCAGGTTAAAGTTAAACTGAGCCCCAGCATCACAAAATGGATGCTGCTGCCACAGACACAAGTCTGACCTCCTGCTGCTGGATAAAACTCCGGCAGGGGAGGCCTGGACAATAGGTTTCCTATCCAGGGAGGTGCTAGCACCTCCCCAGACAGGCTTTAGTGTATTGGGGCAGGGTGGGTTGCATTCAGTGAATGCTTTTCAGACACTGCCTGGGGCACACAAGGTGCTCCATGCATTTCCCAGTTCAAAACGGTTGCTATGGCACTCTGCCCCAGCTCTGGCGTTAAACTGGACAAAGGGAAAGGGGTGTAACCACCCCTCCCCAGGTCTTCCCACAGGTGGGACCCTAGAGTTAGTCCAACCCCTAAACTTACTATAAGTATGGGAACCCAGTTCCTAGGACTTTAGATTGCCTTGGACGAAACTCTGAAGAAGAAATCTTGGACCTTCAACATTTCATTTCGTTGAAAGACTGAAGAATCTCCCTTGTGGTCAAGGAGTGACCTCCCTGTTCAAACAGGCACCAAAAAAGCATCTTTGCCAGTCTGCATTTTCGAGGCACCCACCAGATCCTGAAGAATCTGCGACACAGGACACAGACTTCCAGACATCTCTGAAGCGGACACGAGTTCCCAGCAGAGCTGAGACCTGTAGCTGACACGAGAGACGTGGGACCGGTACTCCTGGACAACCTGCATTTTTGCAACTGCACCTACTTCCCGAGGTATCCCGAAGTTGTGCATTGGGGTATTTGAAGCCCCTGCCCAAGCACCTTTTGCACTGAAGTACAGAGGCCAGCACTCCACGAGTGTCCCTTGAGTCCCTTTCTTCACCGCAGCTTGAGGCTTCTTTGCGGTTCCTAGTCCATTGGCTAGTGAGCCCCCATAAAGGCCAATCCTTTGTTTCTTGAGCTTTCCTGGTTGCTCCAGACGTGTTCTGACTCCCTTTCAAAGGAAGAATCCCTCACACCTTGCTGGTCTGAACCGAAGTCAATCCTGTCATCTTGTATGGGTTTCTGTTGCCAAGGCTTGTTGGGTCCAATCCGGATTCCGATGCTGCCGCACTCGACATCCTTTGTGGGACAGCTCAAATCCAGCTTCTGGTCATCGTTGACACCTCCTGGTCCTCGTGGCTGAAGAGTCAATCTTCACCTCTTTCACCTGAAAACACCCGACATCGGCTGGCATCTTCCTGTCGCCATCCTGGTAACTGGCTAGTGACCCAGACTCTGTCACCTCTGTTTTCAGGTTCTTTACATTTCCGATCCATCCTTGGATCCAACAGGACGCTTTTCCTCTGGTCGCCTGCAGCATTTCGTCGCAGCTCTCCATTGGAATCGACGACAAAACCCGACAGCAAAAGACACCTATGCACCCGGCTTTCCTGGGTGAGGTAACATGAGTACTCCGGTGCTCCCGTGGGTCTTGACGCTCGAAGTGTCCTAGTCTAAAAGGGTTCCATCGTAGTTGACCTCTAAGTGTCCTTATTCTTTAAAATTGTAACTTGTCCGTTCTCCATAGAAAGTCAAAGGTGATTTGCAGCTGTGTTTAGATACTGCATGCGTCCCCCGTGGGTCTCCTGCGTCCCAACCTTGGGTGGTTCCTGGTTGCCCGAGCGGTTCTACAGGCCCTAGGCCTGCTTTCTAACCCTCACGTGGTTCTTATACCACTATTTTAGTATATGGTTTGTGAGGCCCCTAAGGCATAACGTATACTGTGCAACTTATCATATTCTTATTAAGTTCCTTGTATTGTCCTTTAACCTCTGACCTCATAAAAAGTCCAGAGGGGTTGTGTTTAGAATAAACAAATCTATATATTTGACATATACCTTGTGTGGTGTGCTTTCATTTGATCATTCAAGAGATTATAGACTGGTAAAACAACTTGCTTAACTCGCCTCTAAGTCTTAGCCTGAAGGCTGCTCTCCACAGCTACCACTAGGATAGCTTTCTATAAAGGTTGACTTTAAACCTACCATCAAAAAGGTTAGTTTGTACTGGTGCAAGGTGCCCACTAGAATAGTGGGCACATCATATGCCACGCTAACTTCTAACACCAAAAAATCAATTTTCTAAAGAAAAACAACAACCCCAGAACTGTCGAACTTTCTTCAGATGGTCAGAAATGGTCAGAAATGGTCATATTTCAATGTTTCCTCTTTTGACTCTAAATGAATATTGCATGTGAATTATCACTTTTGGAACTACAATAAGTGTGTTTATGTGCATAGAGTCATTTTCCAGACCAAAATTGGTCAAAATAGAAGCTTCTGAGTAGGACTAAATGTCTTTAAAAATGGCAATTTTCGTCACGGTGAGGCTTTAAAAAGTGGTTATTAAACATAGGCACAAGCCAATTGACATATTGAATAATTTTTTTCTACAGTCCAAAAAAATCTATTTTCTGATGAAAAATGATGACCCCGGATCTGTCAAACTTTCTCCAGATGATCAGAAATGGTAATTTTTTTAATGTTTTCTCTTTTGACTGTAAATGAATATAGCATGTGAATTATCATTTTTAGAACTAAAATAAGTGTGTTTAGAGTCACTTTCCTGCACGAAATTGGTCAAAATAGAAGCTTCTGAGTAGGATTAAAAGTCTTTTAAAAGGGCAATTTTAATCAATGCGAGGCTTTAAAAGGTGGTCAATAAACATGAGGCACAATCCAATTGACATTTTGAATAATTTTTCTACTGTCCAAACAATCAATTTTCCGAAGAAAAACGACGACCCCGGACCTGCCAAACTTTCTCCAAATGGTCAGAAATGGTCCTTTTTTAATGTTTTCTCTTTTGACGGTAAATGGATATTGCAAGGGAATTATTACTTTTGGAACTAAAATAAGTGTGTTTATAGTCATTTTCCTGCACAAAGTTGGTCGAAATAGAAGCTTCTGAGTAGGAGGAAAAGTCTGCAAAAATGGCAATTTTGGTCACTGTGAGGCTTTAAAAAGTGGTTATTCAACATTAGGCACAATCCAATTGACATTTCGAATAATTTTATGTACAGTCCAAAAAATGAATTTACTGATGAAAAAAGATGACCCCGGACCTGTCTTACTTTCTCCAGATCGTCAGTAATGGTGATTCTTGAATTTGTAATCTTGTGACTGTAAAAGACTGTTGGATGGGAATTATCAATTTTGGAACTAAAATAAGTGTGTTTAGAGTCATTTTCCTTCCCGAAATCAGTCAAAATATTAACTTCTGAGCAAGAGTAAAAGTCTGTAAAAATGGCAATTTTGGTCACTGTGAGGCCTAAAAAAGAGGTTATTCAACATTAGGCTTGATCCAAATGACATTTTCAATCATTTATTGTACAGTCCGAAAAATCCATTTTCTGATGAAAAAGGGTGAGCCTGGATCTTTCGATCTTTCCCCAGATGGTCCATAATGGTGAGTATTTTTTTTTTATATTTAATTTTTTGACTGTAAATACCCGTTTAATGTGAATTATCACTTTTGCAACTAAAGAAAGTACGTTTAGAGTCATTTTCCTGCCTGAAATTGGTCAAAATAAAAGCTTCTGCGTAGAAGGAAAAGTCTGTCAAACTGGCAATTTTGATCACTTTGAGGCCTAAAAAACGTGGTTATTCAACATGATGCAGGATCAACTCGACATTTTGAATCATTTTTTGTACAGTCCAAAAAATACATTTTCTGATGAAAAACAATGAACCCCGGACCTGTCGAAATTTTCTCCTGATGGTCAGTAATGGTGATTTTTGACTGTTTGATCTTTCGACTGTGACTGACTGTTGGATGTGAATTATCACTTTTGAAACAAAAACAAGTGTGCTTACAGTAATTTTCCTGCCTGAAAATGGTCAAAATAGAAGCTTCTGAGTAGGAGGAAAAACCTGTTAAAATGGCAATTTTGGTCACTTTGAGGCTTTAAAAAATGGTGATTCAACCTGAGGCAAGATCCAATTGACATTTTGAATCATTTTGTACAGTCCAAAAAATCAATTTTCTGATGAAAAACGATGACCCCCGACCTGTCGAACTTTCTCCAAATGGTCGTTAATGGTGATTTTTGAATGTTTAAATTTTTTGATTGTAAAGGACTGTTGGCTGTGAATTATCACTTTTTTTGGAGCTAAAGAAAAAGTGAGTTTAGAGTAATTTTCCTGCCAAAATCGTAAAAAATTGAAGCCTCTGAGTAGGAGGAAAAACATGTACAAATTGTAATTTTGGTCACTGTGAGGTTTTACAAAGTAGTTCTTCAACATGAGGCATGATCCAATTAACCTTTTGAAGCATTTTGTGTACAGTTGAAAAAATCTATTTTGTTATGAAAAACGAGGACCTGTCAAACTTTCTCCAGATGGTCAGTAATGTTGATTTTTGATTGTTTAATATTTTGACTATAAAAGACTTTTGAAAGTGAATTATCACTTTTTGAAGTTAAAAAAGTGTGTTTGCAGTAATTTCCCTGCCCAAAATCGGTCAAAATAGAAGCTTCGGAGTGGGAGGAAAAACATGTAAAAGTGTTATTTTTGGTCACTGTGAGGCTTTTAAAAGTAGTTATTCAACATGAGGCATGATCCAATTGACATTTTGAAGCATTTTATGTACAGTCCAAAAAATCAATTTTCTGATGTAAAATTATGACCTGTCAAACTTTCTCCAGATGGTCAGTAATGTTGATTTTTGAATGTTTAATATTTTGACTGTAAATGACTGTTGGATGTGAATTATCACTTTTGGAACTAAAAAAGGTGTGTTTAGAATCATTTCCTTCCCAAAATCATTCAAAATATAAGCTCCTGAGTAGGAGGAAAAACCTGACAAAATGGCAATTTTGGTCACTGTGGTGCTTTAAAAAGTGGTTATTGAACATGAGGCACAATCCAATTGACATTTTGAATCATTAAATGTAAAGTCCAAAAAATCAATTTCCCTGTGGAAAAAAGGATAAACCCGGACCTGCCGAACTTGTCGAACTTTCTCCAGATGAACAGTAATGGTGATTTTTTAATGTTTTTTTTTTTTACTGTAAAGGACTGTTGGCTCTGAATTATTACTTTTAGAGCTAAAACAAAAGTGTGTTTAGAGTCATTTTCATGCCCAAAATCAGTCAAAATAGAAGCTTCTGAGTAGGATTAAAAAACTGTAAAAATGGCAATGTTGGTCACTGTGAGGCTTTAAAAAGTATTTATTCAACACTAGGCATGATCCAAATGACACTTTGTAGCATTTTATGTACAGTCCAGTATTACATTTTCTTATGAAAAACTATGGCCCCGGCCGGATCTGTCGAATTTTCTCCCGATGGTCAGTAATGTTGATTTTTTAATGTTTAATCTTTTGACTGTAAATGAGTGTGGGTGTGAATTATCACTTTTGGAACTAAAATAAGTGTGCTTAAAGTAATTTTCCTGCCTTAAAACAGTAAACATAGAAGCTTTTGAGTAGGAGAAAAAACCTATTTAAATGGCAATTCTGGTCACTGTGGGCTTTAAAAAGTGGTTATTCAACACGAAGCAATATCCAATTGACATTGTGATTCATTTTTGTACAGTTCAAAAAATGCATTTTCTGATGAAACACGATGACCCCAGATCTGTTGAACTTTCTCCAGATGGTTAGTAGTAGTGATTTTTGAATAATTAATCTTTTCAGGATAAATGTCTGTTGGGTGTGAATGATCAATTTTGGAGCTAAAATAAATGTGTTTAGAGTCATTTTCCTGCCAGAAATCAGTCAAAATAGGAGCTACTGAGTGGGAGGAAAAACCTGTAAAAATGCCAAACGTGGTCACCGTGAGGCTTTAAAAAGTGGTTATTCAACATGAGGCAAGATCCAATTCACATTTTGAATAATTTTTTGTACAGTCCAAAAAATCTATTTTCTGATGAAAAATTATGACTCCGACCTGTCGAACTTTCTCCAAATGGTCAGTAATGGTGATTTTTTAATGTTTCATTTTTTTACTTTAAAGGACTGTTGGCTGTGAATGATCACTTTTGGAGCTAAAAAAAAGTGAGTTTAGAGTCATTTCCCTGCCCAAAATCCGTCAAAACAGGAACTTGTGAGAAGGAGGAAAAATCTTTAAAAATGGCAATTTGGTCACTGTGAGGCTTTAAAAACGATGTTATTCAACATGAGACACAATCTAATTGATATTTTGAAACAAAGTTTGTACAGTCCAGAACAGCTGCATTGACAATGTCACAGTCGCCTCTTCAGAACCTCCTGACATCGGTCAGCATTGTGTCTCCGTGCCTCCTGGTAACCTTCGAGTGGCATAGACTCTCTCCCCTCTGCTTCCAGGTTCTTCATTCCCAGAATCCACTATTGAACTCCACCGGACACCTTCACAATCTTCTCCAGAAGCATCTTCTTCAAAGTCATTTATTGTTGTCTACGGCAGGTTCCAGCGTTCTTTCACCCCTATGCACCCAGCTTCCCCGGTGTAGGTAACCTGGTTCCTGGGGCACCCACAGGTGGGGTGAGTCTCTAACCTTCTGTCTTCCAAAGGGTTTCTTTGGGGTCCTTCAGGAAGGGTCCATTTTCTTCCAAAATGTAACTGTGACTTGCCCATTTACTTCTATTGGGCACACAGCTATGTTGCCACTCTGCCCACAGCCTCCGTGGGGTTCCTGGGTACTTACCTTGGGTGGTTCCCTGTGTCACAAGCTCCTCAGAACCTTCTGGTCTAAGTCCAAATTCCCTTAGCGGTTCGCATTCAACTTTCTTAATATATGGTTTGGTCTCCCCCTGGAGACCACTGTATTGTGTGCTATTTACCTGATTGCTTTTGAAGTATTCTTATGTATTGAGATGATATCTCCAGGTCGGAGATAAACCAATGGGATTAGTGATTGCGTTGTAATAAATAGACTGATTTTTGCTAAACACTGTGTGGTTTCTTTTCATCTAACTTACACTAAAGATTAAACTGGTAAAACAAGCGGCTTAAAAATCCTTCAAGATAAGCCTGAAAGCTGTTCTCCACAAGCTCCTACTTAGAGAGCTTTCTATGGTTATCAATGACTACTAAAATCACCATAAGGGTTGTCTGTATTAGTGCAAGGTGCACCACTTGAATAAGCGTGCACCATATACTGAGCCAGCCTCCTACACACATAGCACAACTTTGATTTGCTTTGAGATACTTTCCAACACAAATCCTGTTTTGCTTTGGATAATAAATCCCACATTAACGCTCAGCTTCAGGTATGCATCACACAAGTGGCTCAAACCCAGGGCAAAGCATTAGTAAATCTCGGCCTTAGGTTCTGGGGAGCTGTAAAGAGTAGCGATGAGACAGTGAGGACTGGAATGTGTGAGTGAGGGAGGTAGAGAAGAGCGGCGGTAGTGGTAGAAAAATGGGTGTGAGTGGAGAGGTGCCACTTTGACAGAGAGAGTGACTGCTTCATGGAAGGAGCTACACAGCACTACACATATTCTGATGGACAGATCCAAAGAGGAAATAAGGGGGAACTGCTGTTAACAGACAATGAGAACCAGTCTAAGAAGGAAGGTGATATTTCTTTGTGCATTGTCCTTAACAGAACATCTTGCTTTGCATGTATATTTCAGGGTGTAGTGGGAGGTCACATACATTTCGACATGTTTATTGTTCACTGTCACCTTGAAAATATAAATTATATGATGCACAGTCATAATGATAATGCTTGCATGGAGCAGTCTAGCAATTTTAAGGCATCTTTTTGACAAAAGGAGTGGGTGCACAGGCAATTCTGAAACTGTGGGTTTTATTTGGTAAGGGTTGAAATTAAGGCCTGATGTCCATTGCTCTGGCTGGCAAAGTGGTAAGGCAACAGTTGCGTGCTGCGTTCCTGCATAAGCGTAATTGTGCTGACTCATCTGACCTGACAGATACCCCACAAGGACTTTTGATAAAAATATTTCCTATTTTTTAACAAATGCTTGCAATTCCAGACTATTCTATTTTGGAGTTTGAACAAAACCACTGCTCTAGTTACCCAATAGGGAGGTGTGCATGTTATTGACATAGAAGAATGAAAGACTGAGCCAACTATGTCAAAATTCCACTCTGACTTGAATTTTCAAGCATATCTCTGAGGCAGGTGTTCAACCTACCAGACAACATTAAGGGATCACTAGACTCTTGGGGCCCGATTCACAGAACTAACTTAAGACAAAATCCTAAACTTACTACTTTTGGTATTCACAGAATACATTTACTACTTTTGGTATTCACAGAATGGATTTACGACTACTAACTTTACGTCCGCACTCGGGCTGGAAATTCCGGCCCGGAGGCGGTGCTTCCGGCTTGGAGGTGGAGCTTGTGGCCCGAAGGCGGAGCTTCTGGCCCAGAGGCAGAGCTTCCGGCTTGGAGGTGGAGATTTCAGCCATGGCTATATCCCGACCTCTGAGCCGGAAGCTCCGCCTCCAACAGAAAGCTCCGCCTCTAGGCTAGAAGCTCTAACTCGGCAGCAAGCTCTGCCTCCAAGCCGGAAGCTCCGCCTCCAAGCTGGAATTTCCGGCCCGAGTTCGGACGTAAAGCTAGTAGTCGTAAATCCATTCTGTGAATACCAAAAGTAGTAAGTTTAGGATTTTGTCTTAAGTTAATTCTGTGAATCGGGCCCTTGGTGTGCTCCACAGCCATTCAGTTGTTCTCGATGTTCACACCGCATATGGCTCAGATGTCTGTCACAAGCAGCCTGGAAGCAAAGGGTTTTAACACCTAAGCAATAGAAGCATAGAAGGACAGTATATGCAAGATCACACTTTCTTCCCAACAACTCAAGGTTGCCCATCCCTCTGCTACCTGCCTAGGGTCTGCCTGTCGACCACCATAAAAAAATTCATTGTAAACTCAAAGTCAACCAGTCTCTAGGCTCCAGGCACGTAATCACAGACGAAATTTAGGAGCAGGTTGCTTGTATAATATCTACGCTGGTGCAGGGCAGGCTGCCTCTCCTCCCAAGCCCTGGTGCTGCTGCGCCTCTGATAGATACAAACCCACAGTTGTAATGTTAAAAGTGACAGTAGAGCAGTCCAAGGCACCACACAGTTTTCTATGAGCCTCACCCCTTTCTCTGCTCGTCAAAAGATGAGGTGTGATCAGAGATTCTAGCTGATCCCACCATATCCTGTGATGGTTTGTGAAAGGACCATCCTCACTGATTGACATCAGCCACAAACAGCACAGGGTTGAAGCTTAAAGCGCTCAGGTTGTGTTTGAATAATGAGGGTGATCTGTGTCACAGGAATGTTTGAAGCACATAGGCCCTCGAAAATTTGTGACGTGACGCATGCACACTAGTGCATGTGCCTGTCAGAATTGCCCTTACTGCCTGACCTTTGCGCATGGTGATGGAATTTATAGTACAGTGTGAGAATGAAGACAGTAAACCATGGGGGGCAAAGCCCCAAAGCCTACACTAATGAACCGCCACTGATATGAAGTTAAAAATAATACATCTGTCCTTCCCTGTATTTACTTACCTTGATCACACTTGATGTTACATATACAAAGAATATTCAAGAGTTTGTACACATGACTGTATCTCACAATAACACAGCCAAAATATCAACTTGCACAAATAGTGTATGCACAAGATCGAGTGTCTCAACAAGGTGAAGGTAAGTATAAGTAGAGAAGGATAGATTTACTTTTGTGTGTGTGCAAAAAAGGATGGAACCACCCAGCACCTATGCTCCCTCACGGCACATGGTTCAAAGCAAACACTTAATGCAAATAACATGATTACAGTCTAGCCTCTAAAGTGATTTTAATCTGTACAGATAGAAATCAGTGCATTGTGTCCTAGTGAAAAAAACACAGAAGTGAGACAATAAAGGTACTTTGGAAAGATAGACTTTTCAACACGTGTTTCTTTTAACACACAACTCTAGTTCCTTATTAGGGCAGTTCACCTAAGCCAAACAAGTATGTGGGTAAATGATGCTGACAGCGTTTTAAACTTATTTGCAGTATTGACTTTGGTTGGTAGGGACACTTGGATGGATTGAGGCCGCCAATTTGGGTCTGTGGTCCAGTTCCTAGCTCAAACAAGTGAATGAGGGACATGGCACCTAATGGTATAAGGAATAAGTGGATCCTTACTTGCAGAGTCCAAATGACCCAAGGAGTAAAGCCAGGTGTCAATAAGCTCTCAAGGGGAGCTGCATTGTGCACTGTCTGATTAGTTATTGGATTGCTGCAGGCTCACGGAGCAGTTTTATCCTGCTGGCAACTGTTGATACTTGAGCATGGTTTTGTCAGACAATTCCAAGTCACTGAAACCATACCCATGGAAAATCAATATCTTACAGGCGGAAGCCGGCAGGCTAATCAGGTGGGAGCAGGATTAACCTGCTGGCTCCCGCCTGTGATATATTATTCTTTTATGGGTAATGGCAATTCACTTAAGCAAGCCTAATTGTGTGCCTAAATGAGTTTGATGGCATTTTAAACTCACTTGTAGTATTGAGCTCCGGTCAGGCCAATGACTGGCAGGTACACCTGGTTATTATCGTGTCGGCACCCGCTTGTGAAATATTATTCTTCTACAGGCATGGTTTGACCGACTTGTACTGTCTTTCATGTGCAAGTCTAAATATTAACTGTTATAGGTGAGCTAATACCACTTTGAGAGCCTTCAGTGATTCAATCACTAATCATACAGCACACAATGTAGTGCCCCTTGGAGGGGTTAGTGACATGTGGCCTTACTTTTAGGGCCATTCCTTATCACATTAGGCCCCACATATCTAATTCACTTGTTTGAGGTAGTAACTCAAAGACAGACCCAAATGTGTAGCCTTAGTCCAGCCAGGTGTCCTTGCCAACCACTGTCCTAATCAGAACTAAATACTACAAATGAGTTTCAAATGCTGTCGACTCCATTTAGACTCAAACTCATTTGAGTTAAGTAAAATGTTATTATAGAGGACGAGAGTTTTGTATTAAAAGAAGCACGTTGAAAAGTTTTTGTCTATGTACAGCATCATTATTGTCTCACTTGTAAGTTTTTTTCAATGGACACAATGCACTGATGTCTGTCCACTTAAAACTGTATACAATGTATGTGCTATTTGAAGGATCATCCTTAACATTTTTTCATTGTCTGTGCAGACTAAAATCACTTAAGAAGCTAGACTGTAATCTTATTCTGTGTGTTAAGTTTGTGCATTGAATTGCTTCTCTCTGCTAAAAAGATCAATGTAGCTGAATGAGTTCCAGGTGAACCACTGTTCTTTATATATGATACTTACTTAGGTTCCCATCTTCATGAGGGCTGCTTTTGTTTTGTATTGTGCCCTCCTGGCACACGGCACTCTCTTTAATAACTCAAAACCCCTCTACCCCTTCATAACCTCCACTTACCCCTTCGAATTGCCAATGTTTTTTGTTTTTGCTTAGTGAAAATGTGCTCCCCAAATTTCATCAACATAAAACATAGGTAGAGCATGGCAGCAGCAGTTTGCCATCTCTCACACAATGATCAGTTGCAAGACAAACAGACGCAATGTATGTTACTCACATGTGAACACAGAACATGATCAGCTGTAGAGTGAGGTTGCCTCTGTGGAGGAATAAAGTGCTGGTGATAGCCAGTAGTTACAAAAACTATTGCCTTTTCCTGGCTTCTTTATAACGGAGATAAAAATGTAAAGACCATGGGGCAGATATACAAACCCCTTGCAACACTTTTGTGCTGCAGTTGCATCACTTTTTGTGACGCAGTGGCGGCGTAAACAATGCGCCACGTTGCAGCCCATTTACGTGATAAACCTAAAGAGATACGTCACCTTGTAAAGCCCTGCATCACATTATTTATACCTGCGCCAGTGCCCATGTATGCAGGGTGAGCGTTTCCACGTGGGAAAGCCTCACAGAAGTGACACACAAGATTTCACGGAACCACTTCTTGGACGCCATTGCGTCAAAACCTTATGCCTGCTTGGAGCAGGCATAAGGAGTGACGCAGCGTATTAAGAATAGACCTCCCCATGCATTGCTGGAGTTGCGTTGTGCTTGCAACACGACTCCAGCAATGCGTGCCCTTTGCACCGACAGATGCGTCAGAATTTCTGTCATATCTGTCAATCCTTGCACCATGGTGCGCCGTATTGTAAATACGGTGCGTCCATGGTGGCGCAAGGGTTTTGCACGCAGGCACAGGGTAACTGAAGCATCTATACAGATACATCAGTTTCTTGAAAAGAAGCCTCAAAGACATCACTGAGTCAGACCAACGCAATACTAAAACAATTTCAAAATTAATCGAAGTTTTCCTAAAAGTATTCCTATAAAAAGTACACTTTTCAGTAACAATGAGAACGCAGCACTATGGATCTATATCAATTACTTTATTTTGATTGTAGGGTTCATTTTTCACTTTTCTTTTGAGAATATTGCCACTTTGTCCATGTTCTTTATAGATATTTGCAAAAGTTTCTCTTCAATATCGAGAAGATTACACGGCGTTTTTGAAGCACAGACACATTTTACTTTTAAATTCCCATTAACATTCATGTATGTCAATGTATCTTCCATGAATATATGCGGTTGCAGAACTTCAGGATGGGAGTGGGCCACTCCTGAAAGGTCATGCCCAAAAATCTTTCAGTTTATGTAAATGTTCTTTCTTACTGGAAGTTCAAGGATTGGTTGACACTTTTGTATTTATTACTTGTAAAGAGTTTTAGTATAGAGTGCTACCTAAAGTTTATGTCTCATCCGATAAAATTGAGTACATTAACTCTGAACAGTTTTTGGTGACGTCAGGTATTTCACTGACCACCTCCTCTTAACTTAACTTTTAGGCTGTGTTGGAGTCTTTATAATCAGTGATAGATTTCCCACAAGTTAATATTATTATTGTCCTAATTCAGATACCAGTGGTAAATGAAAATATCCCTAAATTTCTGAAGAAAATTCAAAAGACGAATTAGAATTCACTGGCTGAATTCCTTCAACAATGGGGGTGTATGGTGACGAACAAACAGCTGTTGGATTTCACTCCATATTTATACTTTCCTCTAGAAACCTTATCATATTTTCAGCTACTATGGAACTCTAAATCAGGTCTTAGACAAGTAAGTACATAAATTGATTTAAAAGAACCCAGATCCACAGCGCATGGGAATGGTTATCATCAACACATATATCCGTTGTTTCTATAGAAGACAGCTCGAGCGACAACATCATTGGAGTAGTCTCGGCTGTATGTGCCACTATCCACATTGGGGTAACTTGTAACACTTCCAGGTCCAGCATTGTAGGCTGCAATCCCACCTGAAGGAAGATAAAACAAGGACAGATTTAGCACTAACAGTAAACCGAACTACTGTGAGCATCATTAGGTACTTCCGCGCATACAAGTTTAGGATTTAAAAATTCTAATAAGAGAAATGCTCTAGTGTCACAAACTAATCATTTTGTGCAATAAGTATCGGCTGATGGCCTTATACAGACCAATATTTCGAGCACCAATGCAGTCTGTTTTTCTATAAAGCCGACAAGGAGCATAGCCCGATGATGAAGCATGCCACCTTTGGATGGATGAAGGCTGGTGCTCCACATAGCTAACACTTCCAGTGACCTACTTGGATCAAGATACCTAATACACTATCTAGGACCCCCTAGCAGAACAGTGGACCATCCGCTATATGTATCAACAAACCATTTTGCATTTCCTAAATAGCGAATTTTAAGGAATCGCTATTTAGGAAATGCAAAACGGTATGTATGTACAAAATCGCTTTCCAATAGCGATTCCTTAGCATTCCTTAATTTGAGATTAGCAAATTGTCAATCGCAAATTACCCCTTCATTTCCATGGGCCAGGAGGCCCATAGGAATGAAAGTGCAATTTGCAATTAGCAATTTGCTGTTCGCAAATTAGGGATTTTTCCAAGGGTGCAGGGGTGTCTCAAGAACACCCTGCTGCACCCCTGAAAAAGACATTTGGGGGCATATGGCGCACATACATGCCCTAAGGGCATGTATGGGCGTCATATGGCACCTTTGTTTTTTTTCAAAAAAGCTTTTTGATAAGAATTCGCAAATTACCACCAACTAGAAGTTGGTGGTAATTTGCTAATCCTTAATGGCATTTTTGGCATATTATTTGTTTGATACATTGCATTTAAGGAATCGCTAAATTTGCAATTCCTTAAGTGCAATCGCAAAATAAGGATTAGCAAATTTAGCTATTCCTTATTTTGCATCAAACTTGTTTGATACATTCCATTTGTCTAATTAGCATTCGCAAAGGCCGAAATTCGCAGAATTTCGGCCTTTGCGAATGCTAAATAGCTTGATACATATAGCGGTTAATTATCAAGAAAGGACAATACATTATCGCAGCTTTTATCAGCAGGAAACTGCCACTGAAGCGGCGATAATGGGCTTGATAATATACTCTTGTGAATTCCCACGGAAGCCCAGGTCAACACCAGAACCTGGGCCCAGATTAACACCAGAACCTGGGCTTCTATGGGAATTCACAAGGGCATATTATCAAGCCCATTATCGCCGCTTTAGCTGCAGTTTCCTGCCGATAAAAGCGGCAATAATGTATCGCCCTTTCTTGATAATATGGCCCATTGTACTTTATAAACATTAAGCAAGAAGGACCACAACTTGCAAAAGTCATTGCAATAGTGCAATTACAGTTCATAAAATATAGGAGAGACTTAGTAAACTTAGCACCAAGAAAGAAGTTAAGGATTTATTTTTTTAAATGTCCTTTAAATGGGGTGTATTGCAATAATTTCAGGAGCATTTTACTCTAACAGTACACGTTTCTTAAACTTCCAAATATTCTACACCTTTTTTGAGACATTGCTACTTGGGGTCGGCACAGATATCACAGATTCCAAATTTAGGAAACTGAGCTTTGCTTATATAACACAGATTATACACATTCTAGCTTACATCAGAAAAACGATTCTCCAATTACACAGATATTAGTGGAGACGCAGGTGTCACACAGCAATGTGTTCCCTGAGTTTGCATATGCTTCATAAGGCTTGAAAGCAACTCCTCAGGTTGTAAAGATCTTCTAAACCCAAGCCTCTAATCCATCCCTCTGGTTACAGTTATGCAAAATTATACTCCAAAAATCAAACCTTTTGCACATGTTAAACGGATCTTTCAGAGTCGAGCTCCGGCATCAATTCTATCTCATAAAGCTACACATATCTTCAAGTTAGATATATGACTCAACCAATCTTACACACTCAACGCTCTAACAGCAGCTTTGTTCAAGAAGATCTTGGGATGGAGGGCTGCATATGCCTATTTATAAATGTATAAATGTGCTCTAATAAGATATACATGTGTGAGGAATAGTATACAAAGAAGATGTAAATATGCACCAAACCCCACTCCACAGACCCCCCCAGGATATAGTGGCATGGATTAGCAAATTTAGCGGCACAAATATGGAAATCTAGCGCTATTTTGGCGGCACTTTATTTTACTCATAATCATTCATTTTCAGCCTGAAATCACGAAATACTTGAGGGTCTGTATAGGGAATCTGACTGCTACGATGTGGCACAACATAATAGGTGTATTTGTAGGGCGCTCATTCACTCCAGAGGTGGTATCCTAGTGCTACTGAGAGTAAAGGAAAATGTGTTACCCAACTCACTGGTAGTGTTCATCAAAAATAAATACATTTAATTTTAAAGGAATAACAGTTATGCTAACCTCACCTGAAAGAGCATTTCTAGCTTTTGCCTTGAGTAAACCTTTAACTGGCACCATGGAGCAAGGATGTGTGGATTCTGTCAAGCATAGATTTTGTACTGAAGGTAGCCCTCCTAGTACAAATACTATGCTTTAATACTTATCCTGCTTTGTATGCATGCTGTACAACACAGCACACATGAAAGGTTTGAAAAGCATAGAGAAATTAAAACATTTCTCCTCTGTTATTTCTGCCTTGAGGAGGTGTAAGGTTCTGGTGCAAATCACTGTGTAACATTGTACGTAATAGGGATTTGCATCAAAAGCCATGGATAGCTGCATGGGAACGTCCAAGTACCACCCATGGCACGTCCCCTTGATACAAAGTACTTTGAAATACCCATCTTTCAATTGCAAATCCTGATTTTAATTGAAAGTAAATTCCACAGTAATGCTTTTGTGCTGGGTTTGGATTACAAAGGTAAAGCAACCCCAGTGCAAAGTGTTAGTAAATCCATGCCCTAATGTTTAGAATACATTTACCTGCAGACAAAACAGTACCATTTGAGTTTTCAATATTGTGGTAGAACTGCAGCTTAGTAGTGTTATTAGACATAGTCTCTGTGGTACTCCTTCATTACACCTGAATAAAACGTTGTTCAGCTCTAAATAAATCTTAATACAGATGTTACATGGGGCTAAAAACATTTCTCTGCAAAATATATGTATTGAAATCCCACATCAGCTGGTGTTCCCTTGCTAAAAACATACATTAAAAG
Source organism: Lissotriton helveticus (assembly GCF_964261635.1). Taxonomy (NCBI): domain Eukaryota; kingdom Metazoa; phylum Chordata; class Amphibia; order Caudata; family Salamandridae; genus Lissotriton; species Lissotriton helveticus. The sequence goes on from NC_136069.1 coordinate 1,139,376,014, forward strand.
AAATGAACATTTATGTTTAAGCAGCCGTTCATATTATCAGGGCAGGACTGTTGTAATAAGACAGATAGCTCAGGAAAACGTTTAGCATACTCCGGTAGGGGACCTCCAGAAAGACTGGGGCCCTGGGCCAGAGCCTACTTTTCCCATGCCATAAAACATCTCTGACTTGAGGTTTGCCTTGTTCCCCAGAGGACTACCCTGCTTCTTGAGGCCTGCTTTGTTCTCCATAAGACTGCCCTATTGCTTGAGGCAGGAAACAGCGTTTACAGTGCTGTTAAAACAACACAATGCTATTACAACGCGGTCATTACAATGACCGCGTTGTTACTACGCATTACCTTTACATCGCAAGTCATTAAAATGACTTGCTGTAGGGGGTGCTAAAATATCGGATATGAAATCCAACACCTTCCCTGCTGTTGTGCAAACTGGAGTAGGAATAGTAAATAATATTATTACTAAGTCCAGCGCGAAGCCTACAGCAAGTTGATGTAATGACTTGCGATGTAAAGGTATTGCGTACTAACAACGTGGTCATTGTAACAACTGCATTATAAAAGTACGCGATGTAATACCATGCGTTGTAATATGCTATATTCCTTGAGGCCTGCCCTGCTCTGTGAGAAAGCAGTCAGAACCTGCTCCCTTCATCCTAGGCTACCTGAGTGACTCCAAGGATCAGATGACTGTGCCACAGGGACATAACAAGCTCCAGAGGCCTCCCTGCCACTGCCCAGCTGGCCTGTTGCAACTGGACCTCCTGGCCCCTGCTGTAGTGAGTTACTGATCTCCAAGAGGTGCCATTTGTGGTAAGATACTGCCACCCATGACAACCGCCAATGCTAAGCTCAGGTGAACCGACTTTTCACAATACAGTGGCAATCAGCAACACAAGTTCTACACTTCATACTATAGCAACAACAGCCTATGGTAACCGCTAACCCAAAGCCTCAGTAATGACCATCCATGATGCCCTACCGGATCCTCGCATGGCAGTGGAGACCATCCACGACGCCAGCCCTGCTCTTCGCACTACATCGATGACTATTCATGATATTCTCCCTGCTCCTCGCAGCCTCCTCCACCACGAAGTGGACTTTTCGTGATGGACTTTGAGAAGGTACCTTTTTTTAGTGGGATTAACCTGGTCTCGTGATCCGGCCCATGCTCCATTGTGGTTGGTCTGAACTTGTGACTTTCCCCAGACTAGCACGACTAGGTGACTGTGAGTGGCACGTTGTACTTTTAGGAGCTATACTTACCTACAACTTTGAAACTTAATATCTCTGTTTCTTTTTATTGTATTTGTGTGGCATTGGTCTCATTTTGTTTATTGAAATTTACTATGTTATTCAAAAAAGTTCTTGGGTTGTGTTTTCACCTTATTACTGTGTGCTGCATAGATACACTATGCCTCTACGTTTTAAGTCTGACTGCTTTGTGCCAAGCTACCAGATGGCTAGGTACAGGTTAATTTAGTGACTTTTGTGGTTGACCCTAACAAGGATAGTGGATGTTGTCCGAGTGGGCCTGCTATTCCCCTCAACCAGTAACCCACATTTTTACAGATATTAAATTGATTTGATGGATAAATTAAAACTTAATAGTCATTGCAGCTACCAGACTAGAAGAGGTAATCTAAAAGAATCAATGTTTTTAATTGCAGATGGGAGTTTTTTTCAGTTGTGGGCATGGTCTTTTATAAAGCAGATCTGATAACCCTACAGGGTATTATAACCTTCAGCGTAAATTAGAGCACCATCCAAAAAAATAAACTGGGTTCCCAAGCTAATGGATGTATTTATTGATGTGTTTTTCTATTTATTTGAATGAATGAATGATTTCTTTAACTTGGTATAGCACTGTAATACTTAGACATGCACCAATGCTTATTTAGGTTTGTTTGGGCTAAGGTCTAGGCCACTGTAGTTGTTGAATAATTGTGAAGTAGATATCTACAACTATTCTGATATATCTGAAGGGTCCAAGATCCTCCATTAAGTACCGGACCTTTCTGATATGGTCCTTAGCACAAATGCAAGCAAAATTTTCCATTAGTAAATGGGTGTCCTAAGTGTCACTCTAGAATGCAGAAAGATCTAATTGAAATCAAATTAGGAAGAAAATAAGTCTAAAGTAGTAAAACTTTCATTCTGAGGTAGAGCTTTCACATTTTTACAGTGAAATAATTGGAAGAGCAGGCATGTGCATGAGATTATAAGTGCTCCAAGCTGGCAGCACCAGCACATACATTTTCTTTAAGTCACCTGCTCATTAAGCATAACTTTCATATGGTAGGCAAATACAGTATAATCTTCGAGAAGATAGCTATGGACTTTGGTGTGAAGGTACCAGAGAACTAAAAGAGGGAAAATGGAGTTGTTATGCTCACTGTAAACAGAATCAAATGAATGTCTGTATTTGTAAAGGAGCATGCTTGATCTGTGGGTAGCTGTTTCAAAGAAAAGAGCAAGTTCCCGCAGGCAGTTAAATGAGTAGCCAAGCGTCAAAGAAATCCCGGTGTCCTGTGAATAGGAGAAATGCTGCTGACAGCAGTGCTCCGAACAGCAAGTGCCACTGAGAGGCAGTAGACAGATTTCAAGGAAGAAACAGTAATACTTCATGGTCAGTCTGAAACCTCGCAACCCTCACAATCTACAATATTGAACTCATTTGGCAAGATAAACATTGCTAAATACTTCTAATTTATCATTAAAAGCACATACATCCAGACAATTAGAATTTCTGGCTTCTTCTGTGGCAGGGGTAGAGTGCAGACAAACATCATCAAAAGGGTCAACGTCTGAGGATCTACACCCGCACCATAACTACAACTGTCTCTGGACCACTCACGGCCTACTGAAATTTGTGGAATTCATCCTGGCTAAAGGGGTTACTAATTTTAATATTCATATGATAGACCTTCCAACCAGGAAGCAATTCCTGCAGAAAAGGATGTCACTATGGGACCATGTGGAAAAGAAAAGAGCTAGAGCTGAGTTACAGATTGATTATTTGAGGACTGCACCTTAATATATGAATCAAGCACTTCTCTTGTCTTTGCTAATGCTTGCACACATCATCATGAACACATGCTGTTTGCATAATACCATACATATTGACTCTGTCGTTGCTTGTTAAGATTGTGGCCCTAAAAGTCACCTGTCCATCTCTTTCCTCAGGCTAAGAGAGTGAGCAGGGAGTTCTGTTCTGCTCCTCCTAAAGGGCGTCAAATCGAATGCCTTGGTTTGCAATGGGGCAACCTTGCTCTGCGAGTGACTGTTTAAAAAAAAAAATGCAGTGCTTAATTTGAGCCGATGGTTTCCTGTGTTTGGCACCTGCACTTAATTGTCAACACTGGCACTTATGACAGCTGCCACATGGTGGCTCTGTTTGTATAATTTTGAGATGAGCAGAACAGCAATTGTTTATTATTTCAGTATACATTAAAAACAACTAATACCTGTTATACAAGTCATTTTTAAAGGCTTTTGGTGGCAATGTGTAGTAAATGCTGCAAAGGCCTCCTGACGAGGGCCCTGGTGCTTTTTTTTATCACATATTAAACACTGAAAACATGGACTGCATGTTCCAACGGGCAGTTCTGTGAGCAGCCAGGTGACAAATAAGTTACCACATTCTCTGAATACAGAAACGGTTGATGCCATGCCCCGATAGGCATGTGGCAGTTGGAGGCCGCTGAAAGATTTCATGAAAGAAACAGCTAAGAAAAGCAACTCAAAGACAGATGTCTTTGCTGTGACAAGCATCAGCGAATAAAAAATGCTAAGCTTGAAAACCTGTTGGCTCATCTCATCCAAATGTAATTGACACTTACAATAAGCTGGAGCTGAAGGTTGCTGACCCACACAAGATAATGTCAGAAGGGGCTTATACGAAGCCCACTCTCTGTTCAAGAATGACTTAATGCTGCTACTTACTCAGAAATATGTACCTACATTACCCTCCTCCTGTCAATTTTGCCTCCCCATCTCTTGCAAATGTTTTGCATACTAGTGTTGCAGGGATTCTGCACAACACAGAACTATGTGCAGGATTATAGGACCTTGTGTATAGGGACTGGGTTTTTCTACCACCTTAGTACCCACGAGCCCAGGACTGACTAGATATAGTGTCTCACTTGCTCTCCTACTCACTCACAGAGAAACAAATGATTAGACACCCCAGAACACAACACTCCCCGATCTCTCAGGAATCACGGTAACAAGACACACCCTTTTCGCTCGCACTCTTGTACTTATCCACAAAAAGATCTGACAGAGACACAAAACAGTTTAAATTATTTATTTTAACTAACGTACCCTAACATGCAGTATACGGGCCATGACAAGCAAGAAAATGCAGAGTACGAATATAGTCAGCAGAGCAGCTAGTCCATAAATCATGAATGGAGATGTCATCATAAAAAGACAATAGAGCTTAACCTCCCTCCCCTTGTTACAAAGCAGTATTATTATATATTAGAAGATATCTGTGCTTTGTCAGCAGAACCCATACCTTGGCCTATAGATGGTAGATCTACATTGTAGGTGCTGTCTCGCTCTTCTCCCTGAAAAGGTCCCTCTCCAAGTGTGTGCTACTTATTCGTCTATTCTAATAAAACCCAAGTCAAACAACAGCTGCATCGGTGTGTTTTGTCTAAGGGCTAAGGCCTGGTGAAAACAAAATAACAAGGGGCATTGTTGTCCGGTCTTGCACATAATGTTCAGTCAAAATCCCAGGAGCATGCAGAGAGTGAATACAGCGATGAGTTCTCATGTGAAAGCAGCCATAGAAAATATTGTAAAAGTTGCATAGTAACATGCGCACTGCAGCCAGCTGGCTGCAACATGCTCATGCTAACTTCGTGAAGACGACAATGTCCCCCTGGGCCACATGACACTAGCTGCTATAATGTGTATGTCGGCCTCCTGCAATTTTAGTTTTCCTAATAAAATTGTAAAGAGCTCTGACACCCATGGATCTAGTGTAAGCTATATGAAACTGTAAATAAATAGATAAATGAATACATTAGTGTACATAAGTTGGGATACTGGACCATGATAACCATGTGGAGGAATAAGTAATAAAACAAGTATTGTGACTAAAACTATTGTTTATGTCAACAGTGCAAACACATGAGGGGTCCTGTGTCCCCGAATCTACCCACTCTACAAAAGAGGATGTTTGTCAATCCTCTACAGGTCAGCGAAGTAGTGAAGAACCAGATATGGGCTATAATATCACACAAGTTATATTTTCTTCACAGAATAAGACTAAAAAGATCAGTACCTTAAACAATTGCATATATGAATTAATGACAGACTCAGGATATATAATTCTAAATGGATGACTAGTAGAAGATCAACCGGCCTCCTCAACCTATCGCAGGCCAACAGTGTCTTCAATTATGGATTTTACTTTGGTGCATTATTCCTATTTCCATCTCTGTAAAAAGTAGGCTATTATACCAAGACCTGAGAGTGATCACGATCCTCAAAGGCTAGTCGTCAACATAAAGCATGATTATTGGGAGACCCATGCAATGGCCAATAGTGGCAGACTGTATTTGGAATAATACTCTAAAAGAGAAGGCATCCAATCCAGAAGGAATCATGTAATTGAGTTCCCAAAAAGATATTGTACTACTAAACACTGTTGGCCAGATGCTTGGCAATCTATATTAAAAAATATATTATCTAGTCTTGTGCCAAACTTACAGGAATCATGAACTAAATTTACAAATAAAGCAGGATAATATGAATAATGCCTATGCCAAATTATATCATGCTATATTAACCAGGAAAGAACGAGCATACTGGTCTCTGGTGGGACATAGTAAAAATTCATATAAGCAGCCAGACGATCTGTTTATCCCAAGCAATAAGTGGGAAAATCATCTTAAAGCTTTGTATAAGTCAACTATGACCTGTAATTATACATTGCCAAAAGATGATGGAACATTTGAAGGTATAACTGAAGAAGAAATAGTAGAACTAATAAAGAGTGCGCGCTCATCTAAGGACGCAGGACCAAATGGTATCCCAGTAGATTTGATCAGGTTAAACATAAACTTTTTTTGGAGTATGCTGCTAAAACAGCTGTTTTAAAGGTAATTAAGCATGGAAGAATACCATCTTTCTGAAAAGGAACGATTGCCCATCCAACATACAAACAAGGCCAAAATCTGATCCGTCCAGCTATAGATTAATAGTGTTAATGGACTTTAAAGGGAGATTATTTGCAAAACACCTTCAAAACAAATTAAGGTTGTGGTAGAGGAAAAATCATTAATACCAATAATGCAAACTGGATTTTGCTCAGGGTGTTCAATAATTGATAACATCGTTTCATTGGCTCTATTAGGAAAAAAGCAAGTTTGCGGAAAATAACTATATATGCCTGTTTTGTGGATTATTCAACAGTGTTCGATAAGGTTAACCGACAAAGGCTATGAAGCAAACTAACAACATGGGAAATTGATCCGAATCTTCTGAATGTTATCATCGGCACGCATTCAGAAACATGGCTACAGGTAAAATTGGCACACGACAATACGTTATCACCATAATTTGATACCATAAATGGCCTTAGTTCTGGAAGGGGTGGGTTACCCAATATACCCTTGCGAGCTTGGGCTAAAGTTTAAAGTTTAAAGAAAATTGCTAGCAAGGGAATTTGTTCCTGATTAAATTGCAGGATCTTGATCGGTTATTTATTTATATCTCAGATCAATGAAATGTATTAAAGACCTGTTATTCTTGTTTTTTGTCTCATTCAATTGGACACAGTAATCAAAATACATAGGAATAATGAAAAGCTACACGGATATTATGTTTGTAAAAGAAAATTTCATTTTTATATGATTACTTAAAAAGGGTACTGTTACAATAAATGAAAGGAATTGATCAAAACACAAATGGACTCAGAAATAAATGAATTGTTCTACTCGTCCACCTATGCTGCCGTCCACCCTATATCTATAGGTAACAATGAATCCTGTGTTGCTTCATACAGTGATTCAAATTGTTTAATAGTTCAAACTTCAAAGATGTGGACAAAAAAGTCGACGTTTCGGGCTTCTAGTTGTTACATCCTCAAGGCCATCTTCAGGACAATTCAAATTTTGAGAGAGTAGAGACCCCCATTTTTGTTGAATGTAGGCCCAGAAAGACGATGGAACCTTTATTTGCAGTTTTCAAACGTCCTTTTTACTTTGGAATGTTTGAAACCGAAGTAGAAGATGGAGCGACTGTATTCTTTTCCGCGTCTCCACAATGTATTTGTTTTGACTTCCGACGTATCGGAGCTGGCTCAATCGTAGCGTAATCTCGCGAGAGGCAAGGTTGTGTTCTCGCATCGTTGTTATTTTCTCTCTATATTGCTGATATAGATATGGGGTTAAGTTTGGATATGGGCATTGCACCAAAATTAGGAGGTAAAGAAATAGTGTACCTAGCACACCCGGATGACATAGTGGTCTTGTCTCTAACTCCCAAAGGAATCCAACATCAACTGGACCAACTACATACCTACAATGCAGCAAATGGATTGATAGTCAATATGCCCAAGACAAAACATGTGACATTTGGACAGTCTATAAAACCTAAAAGGTGGACACTTGGAGAAACTTCAATTGAGGTGATGGAGCAATACAACTATCTTGGAGTAATCTTTGATAACAAGTTTTCATGGTCAAGTCATTCGGGTGGTAAAAATTCAAAATCAACTGTGATTACTAAATCAATTTCGATATTCATGAAATTTTTCAGAGGGAAAGCAATTAGTCCATCGCTTAAAGCGTTACAAATGAAATTGATTCCATACTTACTATATGCATCTCCAGTAATGAGTAAGAAAGTCATTCTTGAATTTGAGAAATGTTTAATGGAATGTGTACGCACCTTATAAATCTCAGACAGGCAACCCCACATTGTATCATGAGATTGTAATTTGGTCTAAAATCCCGGGAATTTTTGTAATGTAAAGTAAGGTCCACTTATATAGCGCGTCTGTCACCCAAAGGGTATCCTGGCGCTTAGATTACTGAGCAGCGAGAAACGAACAGAGAAGGCACATTCTACTCTCTAGGGATCAGCCTGGTTTTCAGTTCCTTCCTGAAGCAGGACAAGGTGTTCAATTGTCTAAACTCCAGGGGACGTGCGTTCCAGAGTCTAGATGCTGTGAAGTTAAAGGATCTGTCTTCCATTCGCACTTTCTTAACATGGGGAACACAGACCAAATATGCAGAGGATGAGCCTAGGGATCTAGTAGGCGAGTACCATAAAATTTCCTTTGTAGTACATTAGGCCGATTTTGTAATGTAATGTAATGTAATTGCCCATTTATACCGCGCAACAATCGCTCCAAGGAGCATCTCGGCGCCCCTGCAAGGTCACCCTAATAGCAGATGTTATATTAATGCTTGAATTGACCAGGGCCAGCATCACACTAGAGCTCTGGCTGTTATGTCTGGGAGCTTGAAGATCCAGGTTTTTAGTTGTTTACGGAAGTCTTGTTCTTTGTCTAGCGCTCTAAGATGTGGGGGGAGAACATTCCACGCTTTTGCACCTAGTACCGCCAGGGATTTGCCTCCTCGAGTTTTAAGTCTAAACCCTGGAACGGTCAGTAGATTAGCATTAAGGGATCTTAATGCTCGGGTTGGGCAGTATCTTGTGAATTTCTTCCTCAAATATAGAGGGCCTAGGTCGTGGACAGCTCGAAAGGTGATTACAAGCATTTTGTACAGGATCCTTTTAGTTATAGGCAACCAATGTAGTGTGTTAAGGGCTTTGGTTGCTGAGGATTTTCTCGGCCATTTTAAAACCAGCCTTGCTGCTGCATGCTGCACCATCTGGAGTTTATGAGTGACCACTTTGTTAGTGCCAGCATACAGACTGTTGCAATAATCAATGCGTGATGTCACCAGTGCAACCGTAACAGTTTTCCTTGCCTCAAAGGGCAGCAGGTCAAAGAACTTCCTGAGCCCCTTTATCACCCCAAAACAGGTGCCTGCTACTTTTACAGCCTGATGTTTAAAAGACAGGTTGGCATCAAAGTGCACCCCAAGGTTACGAGCCAATACGGTGGTATGCGGTGGGATTTCTGCCATCTCGGGCCACCATAATCTGGGAATAAAATCATTTTTTGGGCCTATTGGCATGATCTCAGTTTTGCCTGTGTTGCATTTTAGGTGGTTTCTCCGCATCCAGTCAAATGTGGCCGTTAGGCAACATTTGAGTTTTTCCTCCCATGCCTGGTTGTCTTTATCCATTACCAGGATGAGTTGAGTATCGTCGGCATATGCTATTACATCCATGCCAAATGACGATATTAACTTTATCAGAGGTGCGGTATAGACATTGAACAATGTCGGACTCAAACTGGAACCCTGAGGAACTCCCGTTATCAGTGGTTTCTCACTGGAACGGAATTCCCCCAAGGTTACCACTTGTCTCCTGTCACTAAGGAAATTCTTAATCCACTCCAGGGCTATTCCTGTAACGCCGGATGTTATTAGTCGGTCTATTAAGATAGTATGAGAGTCCGTGTCGAAGGCCGCCGACAGATCTAATAATATCAGGACGGCCTTCTTACCCTGATCTAAGGCTGAGCGGATGGTTTCAGTAGTGAACAAGAGAGCTGATTCCGTGGAATGTAGGGCCCTGAAACCAGCTTGGCTAGGATGCCATGCTTCGGTGTCTTCCAAAAAGCGTGTAAGTTGTTTATTTACTTTTGATTCTGTGATTTTGCACAGTGCCGGAAGTAGAGAAATGGGGCGTAGATTTGAGAGTATGGTGGGGTCGGGAAGTTGTTTTTTTTGCAGTGGTTTCACTGCTGCCAGTTTCCACTCTGGGGGGACATTGGCCGTGGACAGTGAATTATTAACAATGTCATTTATGACTGGATTGACAGTTTCTGCAATGAGGTGCAGGAGTCTAACAGGGCATGGGTCCAATGGTGAACCTGATTTTGTAGCCAGGATTGCTCGTTCGGTCTCTTCCAGACTAATAGTAGAAAAGGCTGTAAACTGGGTCGCATTATGCTTAATACCGTCAACCTCTTTCTGTGCGCCTGGTGAGGGGATCTCAAAATCCTTCGTCAGTACTGCCCTATAGACAATACAAAGTGCCTTATATTGTACCCTTTGTACAACAGGCAACCAGTGTAGATCCCTAAGGGCCAAAGAGGACAAGGCTCCCCGTGGCCGGTTTAATGCTAACTTTGCCGCCATTGTCTGCACTCTCTGTAATTTCTTGATCAGAGAGGCTGGGGCACCCAAAAGCAGTGCATTACAATAGTCTATTCTGCTTAAGACGATGCTCCGAACCACTTGAGATCTAGTGGCAGTGGGCAAAAAATGGAAGAATCTTACGCAAGACTCGAAGTAGGGACAGACAGGTGCACACTGTTTTATTCACCTGGGAGTCAAACTGGAGATTGCTGTCTATCAGTACTCCTAAATTGCACACTGTATTGGTGGGCATTAGGGAGTTATTAGCCGGGCCAGGCCAGAAGTCTTTTGGAAGGGGACGCTGAATAAGACCTTCCGTACAGCACAAGACTTCCGTTTTTTCCTCATTAATTTGTAAGGAATTTGTTTTCAGCCAATCCGCCGTTTGATGCAAATAGTTATGGAACTTTTCCAGAGACACTACATTGTTGCCCTCAAAAGTGAAGACAAGCTGAGTGTCATCCGCATAATTGATGACATTATTTCCAAACAATTTTATTAAGACAAATGGAGGCCGAAGGTATGATTTAAACAGGATAGGGCTGATAGCCGAGCCCTGAGGTACCCCTGTTTAACATCTCTGTATTGAGAGGAAAAAGATGGCAGAGTCACTGCCTGCTGTCTATTGGAGAGATAGGAATGTAACCAGTCTCGTGCCTTGCCCACAACGCCCAGTTCCTCCAGCCTTCTAATCAGGATCCGGTGGTTAACCGTGTCGAACGCGGCCGACATGTCAAGTAGCACTAAAAAGGCTGTCTGACCACTGTCGGCCCGCATTCTCAGGTCATCCAGGACTGCCACCAAGGCAGTCTCGGTCCCATGTGCGGGGCGAAACCCAAATTGGACCTCGTCCAGCAGATGATTATCTTCAACATACTTTGAGAGGGATTTGGTTACTACCCTTTCTAGAATCTTAATAAAAATAAAGGAGAGACCACTGACTTTTTCCAGCAGTCTGGAACTACAGCTGTGGCTAGGGATTGACTGCAGATATGATATAAAAGTGGGAGAGTTCACCTCCAAACAACTTCCAAAACTTATGAGAGAGTGGGTCCCTAGGGGAACCTGAGGAAACACCAGCAGCAATTACATGAAAATCCTCTTGTGAGGGCATCGGGAAGTGATCCAGGACTGTCATGTGTTCCTTATCAATTATAGCATTGCTTAATGAGGTAACGTTATCTGTATGTAGGTACCCATCCTCATCAGCCGGGGATTTAAGTCCTGTTAAAATTTTACAGCTTTTTTCCTCGAAAAAAATTGCCAGGATATCACACAATTCTTGTGAAGCCGGAATAGTAGATTTGGCACAGTCTGGGTTAGACAGGCCTCTAACTAATCTAAATAAAGTTTGTGATTTGTTAGAGGAGTGAAGAATAATCTCCTCAAGGTACTTGGCCTTGGCTTTGCCTATTAATGCTTTATAGGTGTGGAGCGGATTTTTTAAGGCTGCCGTATCTGCCTCTAAATAGTTCTTCCTCCACTTCCTTTCAGCTTGTTTATAGCTAGTCTTCATCAATCTCAGCTCTTCGTTATACCATGGGGCAGAAGGCTTTTTACAATTTTCAGCTTTCCTCAACGGCGCTAGTTAATCCAGCGAGTTGCAAATCTGATGAAATAGATTCAGGTAGTTTACCTCCGCCGAGTCGTGCATGACAAAACTGTCATTAACAAGCTGGGGGAGGTCTGCTAACCTGAGTATTTTAGACCACTCTCTACTAACTCAAGTAGCTGACAAGTAGCCATCTTTTTGACGGTGGTTGGCTACCTTCAAGGAGAAGAGGACCAAAAAATGGTCTGTCTAGCATTGTGGAAGTATATCTTGTACAGCTGTGTCGCTTTCATTTGCAAAAACGAGGTCAAGCACATGTCCCTTTTGATGAGTAGAATGTAATACCAGCTTTTCAAGATTAACATTCTTACAGGCTTGGAAAAGCTCTTTAAGAGCAGTGTCAAGAGTACCATTCTCCCATAGATTAAAATGTCCAAGGATCAGTAGCTTAGAATGGGAGAGCGCTTAGCTATATATTGCATCAATCAGTGCTTGATAGGCGTGAACATCACCCCCTGGTGGTCTATAACAAAGTAGGCCTGTGCATAAAGCACCATTGGTGCCTTTAAGTGAGAACCCCAGTGACTCACTCCCTGGGGTATCCTCTATGCACAGAGGACAGAAGTTCCAAACATCCTTATATCTGAATCCTACTCCCCCCCCCCTCTTCCATCCCGTCTAGGCTTATGGCAAATTTTATAGCCTGGAGGACAGGCAAGGCCAAGCTCAACTTCCATATCCACTCGCGTCCAGGTCTCCGTTAGAAAAAGGACGCCGATATTATGATCCTCCAATAAAATAAAAATCTCCATATAACGTTTGGCAAGATATTTGGCATTAATCAGCCCGCAGTTAAGAGTCTCTACTGTGGAAATCATGAGAGAGTTCTTACCCGGCCCACTATCTGCTTCAATACTCATGGTCCTATCCCTCTGGTTGTCAAGCTGAACAAGCTCTTCTCTTGAATAGACCAAACGAGGGGTATTGGGGCAGCTTGGCTGGCGCTGTGCGCGTCCGGGGTGCGGACGGGCACAGACGGGCTTGCCTTTAGCGCGCCAACTTTTACACAAAAGAAGCTGTGTGAACTACATTATTGACCTTTCACATTGAAACATCTAATATTTGAAGAGTTAGGGAGAGAGAAATTCAGAGGCATAGAACTGTATAGTATAATGCTGGAATTGGGATCCTATGGTTTGCCTGACTGCAGGAGATGGGTGGAATGGCCAGATCTGTGTGGAAAAATCAAATACGCAATATGTTAACTATAAAGCAGTGGAATCTAGACCGTCTACTGACTGGAAAATACAAACATACGGATTTAGTAATCTATACAAATACCATACAGAGTCAATATTATTTAGGATGGAATCTACCTGGTTATGTAAAAAGTAAATTTCTAAGATTTAGATTATTTTACATACCGATTGGGGAGTTTGAAGGGAAATGGAACCTAGCAGTTAAAGGTATTCAAACATGTCAGCTTTGAGGGACTTTTGAGGAAACACTTGAACATTTAATATGCATCTGCCCTAAGCAGCTGCCCATACGGAGGACATATTTGCGCTCCTTGTTTAACAATGCTAAAATAAGAACTGCAGGGGGCATTTGACACAGTTTAAGTCTCAAAGTGTTACGTTCCACTGAAGAGCGCCTCCTCTGCTGCATATGTCGGGTGCATCATGCTGTTGCATTCGGGAAAACTACAGATCCCAGACTTCCTAGCGGCAAGGAGCTGATGGGAGGTTTCATATGTGAGCCATTTCCTGCCTTCTGTGTCGGATATTCGAGTTCGTTTACAAACGGCAGCGGAGTTGGTCTGACCCTGCTCTTAGGATTCTTGTTCTTGGATTCCAGAGTTTCTGGTCTTGCACTTTTGAGTGTTCTCTCGGGCGGCATTTCCGCCGCTTTCCTGTTTCTGCTGTGTCCTCCGTTGGCGAGTCCTGTATGACTCATGCGGAGGACGGTTGTTTATTTGCACCAAGGTTTTGATCCGAACCTGCATTGCCCTCCTTTGGATGAGCCAGGACCGGCTCGTGCGGAGGACGATCTTTGTGTATGTTGTAAAAAAGCTTTTGTTTACATCATTTGCCCTCCGTTGGGGAGCCTGATTCTAAGGCTCGTGCAGAGGACGAAAACGCTTCAAACCTCGAAACTTCATTACCAGGCTTGGTAATTGTTTCTTCCTGCACGGAGTTGGCGTCTTGCGGTCCTAGCAGTGGAAACTTCGTTTCTGCCACTATAACTATAATCGCACATTCCAGTCCCTTGAATCTCTGGGCAACTCGGTGATTTCAGACAGAAGGTACTGTACAGTGTTCTTTAATTACGGGGTGAAGTAACCCCATTCTGGATTAAGTTCTTAGTGAATTAGACTATCTTCGGACTACTCCTTGATCACCCCCTATTGAGCTGTAGAGTTAGCAAAGGGGGGTATGTACAATACTTACTATATATATATATATATATATATATATATATATATATATATATATATATATATATATATATATATATATATATATATATTGATGCTTCAGGTACGTTAGGTTCCTACCAGGACAGCGGGTAAGGGTTGTTATTCCTTTGTGTGTTGCAGGTGGGAAGTAGCGCGGTCCTTAGTCTTCCAGGCTTTGATGATGGTGAAGAGTCGCTATCTTCTGCAGTACAGAGTCTTTATTTTCCTTTCCAGGTAGAGTGAGTGTGGGGGTAGATCAGTGGTTATGTTACATGGTTGTTTTGTGGTTTTTCTAGAGAAAGGAATGGTTCAACAATCTTTATTGTTTGTCATTTCAGGTCTCCCTCCCCGCAGTTCCCTCCCTTCCCCGCGGGCTTCTTTTGCCCTCGTCTGATCCTTCCTTAACCCTTGGCTATTACAGCATTCGGGGTTTGGATAGATCAGGAGGTGGCCTTAATTTTACATCACGCTGATTCCGAGGAATAGAAGGATAACACAAAGAGGACAATGCAATAACAAGGATGATAATGTTTTTAGATCATGCCTATAAGGCATTAATTGCTTAGATGACTTTTATAACAGGTAAAAATAATTATTTTTTAATGCTAGTGAATGGAAAATTAACAAGCATTTACAATGCAACGGTTTCGCCTTTGCAAAAGTTAGAGCTATTGGCATTGTAAATGACAACATTTTTATTTATGTGTTGGTTTTGAAAACAGATAAATAAATGGCATTGTCATTTACAATGCCAATAGCTTAATCTCTCGCAAATGCCACACACACACCCACTGAGAGCCCCCCACACAGAGCCCTCCCCACACACAGAGCCCCCCCCCACACACACACAGAGCCCCCCCACACACACACAGCCCCCCAAACAGCCCCCCACACACAGCCCCCCACACACTGAGAGCCCCCCCCCGCACACTGCTGCTGTTTACAAGGAGGGGCCGCATCAACCGAGAGGGTGACATAGGAAATCCATTTAACTAATCCGACGAGCGCTGCCTGGAAGTGTTTAATGTTTTTTCTCAGTTTGTGGAAAACAACTAATATTGGGTCACTGGATATTTAAAAATAAAATAGATGCAGACTTCTTTTTTTTTTACTATTTCTCAAGCGACTTGCCAGCTGAGATGTGAGTGTAGGGAAGCGATTTTTGGGGGACCAATCTAGAAAGTGGTGGGCAATACCTGTTCTATGGCATTGAAGGATTGGTCCTCAGACATAAGCGTGCTCTTTTGGCCTGATTGAGGACCCGTAGACTTCTAGCTGTGGGAAAACATTTGTATGACGGGGCCCACCGGTTGCCAAGATGGACATTGTCAGGCGCTGGAGTAATAAGGAGGCTCTTTCAAGAGAGGCTCTTTCGATAGTGGTATCGAGAGATGTATGCCCCTAGAGCAGGGTTCTCCAAAGTTGGTCCTGGAGGGCCACGTTGTGCCAGATTTTAAGAACTACATTTATCTAAATGGAGATATGCTAAAAATCTGGAATCTTTCCAGGACCGACTTTGCAGAACCCTGTCCTGGATGTTCCGGTATACCGAACTACAGGTGGCCCAACCAAAGCACGGTTAAATACTCTGCAATCGAACCCACTGGGACTTTACATTCAGGAGCCATGGATTGAAAAACAAAAGGTTTAACTTGAAAGTGTACATTAGCACATCCTCAGTAGCCACGTTACACATTTGTTTTCCAACACTACAACATCCTTTGCCCCCTTTCCTTACATTTGCATGCCTGCCACCGCTCCTCTGTCATGTCTGCGAAGTCTCCAAGTCCTGTTTTCCCAGTTTCAGTGTTTATGTTCTGAGAGCTATGTAAATCTTTCCGAGACTTTCCCTGGAAATGCACCATCATCGCCACTCCTGCTGGCAGTCAGAGCAAGAAGACAAATATTGGATGGGCATAAAATCTTGAACTTCCTCTTCAGAGAAGGAGGGTGGTATACCTGTCGAGCACTGCGGCCATGTTTCCACCCCTAGGGCTTCAGGAACACCAAATCCCCACTTTAAATTCTCCAAAGCGCCTCGAGGCACCCTGGTTAACAATGAGAGCTATACAAATCTAACTAATCACTTAGATATGTACAGTACAAGACCTGCAATAATGAAGTTTTAGATCGAGAAAAAGACAATGTATTCTCCTCCCAACAGCCCAAACTTTCCAGTGGAAAAGCACGGTAAGTCTACCTCCTGCTGGCAGTGTCAGCAGAAAACCACATATTGAATGGGCAAGTCTGCAGCATCGCGCGCACTCGCTAAATTATCTTAAGGGCAACAAGCGAGTTGACTGGTAGATGGAGAAATACACAAACACAGCAACGACGACCATAGCCATAAATAGGGCACAAACTCAAATATTAACACATACCTAATACAATTACAACCCATACATTAAAAAACGCACCTTCTCCCCACCGTCCAAAACCGGTCCTTGAAAGACACGGGAGCTGGCAGTCTCAACAGAAAGCCAAACATTGAACGTATTGTACTCTACTGTAAACATTTGATGGCCAGGTGAGATCCAACTTCCTAGCAGCCAAAGAGCCAACCGAGGTTTATGTTCTCTGGCTTATTTAGCTCCGTGAAACCAATGTGTTCAAATGTTTTTATCTGTTTGTCTGACAGTAACGTCCAATGTTTTTTTTCCCCACACCTGAGTGAGAGCACTGCCATTTGAAGATACTCCTGGAGCTAATGCATGGCACACCTCTACACTTTAATATCAATTAGTCCAAAACGAAGGGCATTTTCTTCCATTAACCGTAATTGACCTTCATATTCCATTAACCCCCCCCCCCTTCCCCTCCCTAAAGGTGGCTAGCCAGAGGGTCTCCCCGGTAAATGTAAAAGTCAATGCCGGCACTCCCAAGGTCACAAACTCCACGAAACCATGGCAACCCCGCAATCGGCGCACCTCCCCAGCTGCCCCTCATTGACACAGGCGCGTCATTAAGGTAACGACCTTTCCCCCGCCCTAATCTCCACGTGCCTGCTGCACCTGGCATCAAACCGCGCGCGCAATCCAACAGCTTTATTTATCGCATCGGGGGCAGGTTTTATTCAGTTTATTATGATAATAGTGGTTTTGACGACAGGTCAATATTCCCGTTTAATTCATTATGCCTATTAAAATTGACAACTTGAACTTTTGTAACTTTACTAGTAGTTCAACATTTAAAAATTGAAGTGCAGAGGGGCATTTTACCATACAAAATCCGATAAGCGGTAGCTGCGACAAAGCAGTGCGAACTGCGCGAGAGAGGTCGTGTAACAGAATTCGGCTTTATTTGACCGGCATACAATGATAAGCAGAAGCGTCGAGTCTTCCAATGACATGAAAACCAAGCACACAAAAAATCAGGGCGTAGTTTGTTCAATAAGATTGGGGGGGGGTTATAATTTGCAACAATCACGCAAGCTTAATTAGGCAGGGCACATGAGAGGGACTAATGGGTCAGTGGTAAAGCAGACAAATGTGGATTGGCAGGGGTAGTAAATAAGAAAAAAAAAAATTGTAAAATAACCAATATTTTTGAAGACTTTCAAAGCAGCGAGGGAGAGAGCGTGCGTGGTTATGTAAATTCTTGGCGAAATACGACAGACCCTTCACCATACCCGGCTGAAAGCAGCTGCACCCAACTATTTGCCATAAAATATATTTATTGGGGAGGGGAGGGGGGGGGGACACCCACCCAAAAAACCTAAAGCTACGCCCTTGTAAAAAAAAAAAAAAATAGTGATTATAGAAACAGTGCATCTCCCTTTCACCAAACTTTGCTTCTATCCATATTTAATCCCCCCCCCCCTCGCTGCCTCTTTCCCTCATCCTAGTTTTTGTCTTTCTGTTATCATGTTTCTCTGTCACGGTCCGTTTTTCTCTCTCTTCTTTTTCCGTGTTTCAGTCGATAGCCCTCCCTACTCTAACCGTTGAAAGTGCGCGTATTTTGCTAAGCAGTACCAAACACGAGTTTGTGTTTAATTATGCAGCCGTTGGCTCAGTGAGCTACTAGTGGTCTGTGGCCGACCCCATGCTCACAGTTTCAAAGTTAGAGGGTTTACTCAGCATTTCATCCTTCCGACATCGATAAAATGAGTACCACTGAGTTGATAACACGAACCACCTGTTATTCAGCCACACGACCTGCGGGATGAACGTGCACTTTACAAACATTTAAAATTACATTCACAGCGCTTACTATCCTGACGAGGCGGTGACATACAAGTTATGCTTCTTTATGCACGGAGTGTTAAAGGTAACGGGCATACAACCTGTGGAGCGGCGGGGACGTGACACGGACAGCTGCCTTCCTCAGCGTGTGGAGACGTCTTTGTCCACGTCTGTGGTTATATTAAGTTACCGCCCACAGACCGTTTCCCGGAAGGTAGACTGGTAGTTTGGTAGGGTGGGAATTGCCTCAGCCCCTGCTCCCTGACTGCGTCACTTGTGTGTTGTTCTTTGTTCTTATTGTGCACTTTGAGTTATGCCCCAATCATAAACTCATAAACACTTTAATGGCAGGGTCATAACGTGGCTGTCAGCCCTTTTGTGTGGGTTTCATTTGTGTAACTGAAGCTAATTAATGTATGTGGCGTTTCAATAAATTGTGCAGAAAGGTGAACTCTAGTTAAATCTCACGTTACGGCATATTTCATTTAAATCTTCGTCTGTTCAGTAGTGGAATTACTTTTTTTAGGTGGTAAATTAACAGAATTAACAAGTCAGGTCCCGGGCCGCGCTGTGATTGGCTGACGTCACGGGGGTGTCCCGGGCCGGCAGCCAATCACAGCGCGGCCCAGGAATGACGTCACGGGGGTGTCCCGGGCCGGCAGCCAATCGCAGCGCGGCCCGGGACAAAGGGGCGGGGCTTAAAAAAAGCACCAGAAACGCCCCCGAATCGCGTTTTCGAGAGAAAGCGCGATTGACAGCCTCTGTCTCCCAATGGCTAGTCTCCATTTATGGAGCTAGCCAATTGGAAACAGAGGCTGTCCTAACCTCACTATTGAAAACAATAGATTTCGATCTGGGAGGGGCTTCGCCCCTCGCCAGGTTTCGAAACCTAAAAACTGTACAATCTCGAGAAAAATATCTATTGTATATCCCTGAACTTTAGCACCTAAAAAAACAATAATTCGGTGGAAGAAAAAAAGTGAGATAAAAGATCACAATCTATAAATAAAAGAGTGTAGGAATTTGCACATTAAGCATATTCGCACTTCATCATATCCTAAAAATTATAGATTGAGCTGAAAATGTTTATAATATAGGTGAATGACTAAATAGCATGTGTAACACTTGTAGGGGAATGATAAGAAATTGCATTTACATCAGGGAAACACATGTAGAGAATCTTCTATGACAAATCGAATGGATATATTTTCAAAATAACACATTGCACTTTCATTTGGTAAATGAAATAACTTGATTTAAAGAATACAGTGATACAGTAGTAGACGGATAGACAATGAATGGAAGCCATAGTGTGATCTTATGTAAATATGGTATTACGAAATGTGTGCTGACCTTTATGGTAAGTTTTAATTATTGAACTCATCTCTTTTTTTAAACACTTGTATTTTTATTGTAATCACATGATTAATACAATAAAGTATTTTTACTATAACTACAGGTCAGCAACAGAACTGAAGGTACCACCCTTGGAGCTGGATGTCCAGAATTATAGGAACCAGGATGGCACCTATTTAATAGCGGTAGACATTTATGAGTTTCCTGTGGTTCTACCATCAGATGGAGGCAAAGCTGAGGCTGTCAGCAGCCACAAGCGTAAAGGCAGTAGGTATATGCCTAGTGCTCAGGAGAAGTGGAACTCGGAAGGTGTAATTTCTTTTTTAACGTTGTCCTAAATTATTAGCACGTATTACAGAAATAATTGTTGCATGATAATGCACAGGTTTTATGAAGTGTGACCTATGGGGGAATAACACATACAAATTTTGAATATTTAATATGCTTGTGATGTTTCTTCAGCGTTTGCTACGTTTTGGTGAGGGAATAGTAAAATAAGTCAATAAACAGAATCTTTCCATAGACATTTAAGGAAAAGGTTAAGTGAGGCTTAAAATGTAAGCATTTGGAACATTTACATAAGGGGTCCGGTCATGGAATTGGCGACTTTGAAAATTGTTTCATGGGAACATGAGATCTATGATGTTCTTAAAACCTCATGTATCAAAATATAGGGGTATTCCCTCAGACCAAACAAGACTTGGGTATGAAAACGGGTTAAAGAGAAGCTATGGAATAATGTGTTAATAGGTTTTACATAAGTAATTTCCACTGTGAATACTTAAATTAATAACTGGATTTGTAGTACAGTTTCACGAACCATAATTATATTGCTCATTGGGTAGCTTAATAATCCTCACTCTTGGTACTGGTACCTGGAGTGTGCATTAATGTTAACATTAAACGTAGCTATACACATACATAACAAAGCAAAGCAAGGAAGACAATCACCTAACTTCTGCATACAAAAATATATATATAAGACAAAAATAAATGTGATAATTAGAAACTTGCTTCAGTCTTCTAGTTGGTTCAAGTAGTGTGGCTGTACTCTTTATTTATTGCACATCCACATGGGTATGGAGAACAATCCTGTACTCTGTTTTTTAAATGTGTGTCTAAAACATTGCGTAATGTGTTAAAGATTGCAATGACTTCTCCAAATAATAGACACATTTTGGCCTTTTTTTTAGTGGGCCTCTTCCAGGCAATGGAGGAACAGATGTACGGTTTGGGCAATACGGAATGGTGTAAAGCGCCGAGCCTGTTGTTCGCTAGAGTGTGCCTTGGAGTGTTCCAGGGCAAGAGGTCCTGCGGAGTGAGCCAGTTAGGGAGAGGCAGTCGCGCTCAGGCAGTGGCAAATCCTGTGTCTGCGTTGGGTGGGAGAGTATCGCCACAGGGCTCTGGACGTCATTTTGGAATTAAGCGGCGTGAGTCTCATCTGCTGTGGCCAATTGCTGGAAATTGCAGCAGCAGAGGGTGTGAGGTGCATTGCTGCAAGTTACACTGAAAGCCTCTGCTTTAAAAGTAGGGACTCAATCCCCGTTTGCTGCCAAGATGAGGTACTATCAATAGTAAAGGGAACCCAATATACCCTTGGAGGCTTGGGCAACGATGTAAATAGTAAAAGAGGCCTACAAGGGGTTTGCTTTTGTAATAGTTTCAGATTATTCATAGATAAATCCAGGTGTTAGTCCTGATGGAACAGAGACCAGAGTGTATTAGACAACAAAAAATACAAAGAATGTAATTCTTAGTATAAGAAACACAGGAGACCTAATAGTTTGAAAAAATATACTTTCTTTTATATATATTCTGTTGAAAAAAGGAGTACAAATAGTTAAAAGCAATTCAGCAAGCAGTCATGGAGAGAAGCAAAATCAAATTGTCCTAACAATACATGACTGTAAATCTATTTCAAATTATTTATCAGTTCCACCTCTATGAGAAAGAGTCATTTTGTCAGCTATAACTTTGCTCGTCCTGAAGATGGTCTGAGGGACTACCGCAGAATAGACCGAAACGTTGACTTCATCTATTTCCAAGACAATTTGTGATTTGAATACAATACATATTCTCATTTAGAGATTTGTTACTGATAATTCATTTGGAATAGATTTACAGTCATGTATTGTTAGGACAATTTGATTTTTGCTTCTCTCCATGACTGCTTGCTGAATTGCTTTTAACCATTTGTACTCCTTTTTTCAACAAAATATATATAAAAGAAAGTATATTTTTTCAAACTATTAGGTCTCCCAGTGTTTCTTATACTAAGAATTTCATTCTTTGTGTTTTTTGTTGTCTAATGACACTCTCGTGCCTGTTCCATCAGGACTAACTCCTGGATTTATCTTTGAATAATCTACGATGAGGTACTGGGAGGCCGTCTCAAAAATAGCATAGTGGTATCACTCTGTTAGAGGATTGTGTGACTCTGTGAGTACTCTGTGTGCCGGTGGCGGATCAACTCAGAGAGAGTTGGCAGCTCAGGGTGTACCTGTTACCTATTATGTTAGCCAATAACCAAAATAAATCATGGTTTATGAAATTGTACATAAATATCAGTGATTAATTTAAGTGCCCACACTGGGAATAACTTTTGTAAAATCTGTTCCCACATTATACCATAGCTCCTGTTTACCCCGTTCTTAAAACCTCAGGTGTGTTAATTTAGGTCTATCAAGAGAGAATGGCTAATATAGTTTTCCTAGGTCAACTGTATGCAAGTAACCGAGCAACACTACCTGAGGTCTTCTTCTTTGGAAGCAGAAGAACTCTGGTATGGATTTTATTTACAAAGTAGTTGAGAGCAGGGGTATTAATTAGGTAGATATTTCTGAGAGATATAGCTAGAGAAAGAATGAGATGGAGAATCTTTATGTTTGAACATACTTAGACTAATGTACCCTGCTGTAGGTTAGCAAGGGGAGTAAATGGGAACAGTAAGAGTGAACGTTACGTTACGTTACGTTATTTATAAAGTGCAGGGCTACTCCCAGGAGTGTCCCGGCACTAAGCAAAGGACCACATAACAATCACAGAGAAAAGATCGACATAGACAGAAATCAGAAGACAGGTAGAGTTGGAAAAGCCATGTCTTGAGCCTTTTCCTAAAGGTGACCAGATCCTGAACCTGTCTGAGGTCGAAGGGAAGGCGGTTCCATTGACGGGAGGCAACCACCTGAAAAGAACGACCTCCGATCCGAGCAAATGTAACTTTAGGAACAGGGATCAGGAGTTGAGTGGAGGACCTCAGAGTACGTTGGGGAATGTAATAAGGGAATCTTTGTCTAAGGTAAGGAGCTCCAATCTGAATAAAGGCCTTAAAAACCAGAACATAGCTTTAAAATGAATTCTTTCCTGATCAGGAAGCAAATGCAGGGATGACAGAAGAGGGGATACATGAGTCAAAGGGGCTGCCAGAAAGACGGCCCTACCCGCCGTATTTTGGATCACCTGCTTTTTACCTACAGTGTGTTGTTTCAGGTAATAGCAAAACATGCTTTTTACCAATGCACGATATAATTAGCAACAAAATATCTTCATTGTGATAATGTTTATACACTCATAACTCACCACGCATTCACATGTATTTGTCATGATGCATTGACTATTTTTTCAATCTAAATATGCCTTTTTTTCGATGGTGGATGCCAACCTTGGAGCAGCATTAAGGGAATTTAAGGGAAAAAATAGACCTAGTAGTGTATTTTAGCTGCTGCCCTTGCCAAAAAAAACTTTTCCTTGATATATAAAAAAAATGTGACGGAAATGCGCAGAGGCGCAATGGAGATGTCAGGGAGGATTGAAAAGTAAATTTAAAAACAAATGCCTGAAGGGGGAGGGACAGGTTATGCAATGGAGAAACATAGAAACAGGGGTGACAGCTCAGAGTACGGGCGGCGGGGATATGAGGGGTAAGCAGTACACGAGAGAGAGATCAAGAAAACACATGCAATCCCATGGAGTTCTAAGATAAAAAGAAAAATGAACTTCCCTCAATGTAAGAAGTGGAGGGATATTATGTCACCCAATCAAAAGGATGGTAAAGAAGCTATGACCCAAGGGAGGGACAAATACGAAAAAAGGAAGAAAAACCATTGATTAAGAAGCAAGCAAATGAGATTGACAAGAAAGCCAACCAATGGTAAGCAATGGACTAACTCAGAGCCCACTTGAGTAATGTTAGAGTATGTAAAATTTCATTGACAACGCAGGTGAGACCTAATAAAGGGAAAGTATTGTGGGCAGGGTGTTTGATTAGCAGTATGTAGAGACAGAGAGAAAGTATTTGTATGGTCCTGGAGAAGTCGAGGCTACTTCTGCACTCACTCCATTTTGGAAGGCCTGGGGCAGGCTACACAGGAGGTGTTCAAGGGACAGACGGGAACCCTCGCCTTTGCCTCCTTGTCCCAACTCAACTAGCAGAGGCATACAGATAAGATATGAAAATGTCCGCACATGAGAACTGTGGATCGCAAGTAAGTATCAAGAGCCTCATTGCAATTGCCCTGCAAATATACATTCAGGTACAAACCTGTTTGTGCCTAAATCAGTATTTAGATTTTTGCAGTAACTACTACATATCTGTAGGTTTTGCACTTCAAATTACAAACTCATAGTTTGTGAAGAGCAAAAAGAAAGTAGTAAACATACACAAAAGTATATCAGTCCCTATGTGCACGAACTCCAATAACGTATGCTGTATCTCATTTGGAACAGGAAAACTCTCAATGGTGTGGTACATGCATACCCAGACTATAATGTGGCCGGATGTATCGGTATTTCCTGTGTGCACAATTATAACCTAGGATTGCAGAGCACTTGGAATGAGGTCATAAGTGGGCACCATGTAAAGAAATTGCAGGGCTTAGCAATCCCATGGGCCTGTAAGGTGCTCGGAATAGTTCCCAGTTAGGAATGTCTAGCTTGAAGTCAAGTCTTGGGTGAAGTGGCTAGTAAACGTAATGCTTGTGTGTCTATCACCCAACTGTAACAGCTTTCTCTGACCGTGAGCAGGAATGGGCTCTCAAAAGTGCATGTGGAATCCACAAGTGGCTCTTTGATGAGTTAGTTTTACCCTTATGTATTCACACGCACGCCACACACTTATACCTAGCGATTGGCTGTGAATGGAAGCCATTGGAGTTAACTTTGCCTGGAGATAGTGTAAAACTGACAAAGCGGGTAAAAGACTGGGTCCAGTTGTGACCAGGAACTACAGTGTACTTTTAAAAATGCATACCTGTGCTTGGGGGTATTTCCCTTGATTTTTGAAGCCAGAACATTGAGGTATACAAATATTGAGGACAAAATATTGACTCCAAAATATAGAAATCTGAGTAATTATATATTTTCTAGACCTAATTCCACATATATGTACCTTGATGAAACATATATCTTCAAGCTACGTAGAGGTGCAGTTAGGAATAGCAAATCTACACTTCCTCTTTATGCACTTAATGATCAATAATTTGTCCACAATATTTTTGTATCACGATACATACAGTCTCGATATTCAGCAGCAGAATCCTGCTTGGGTATTATTGTTAGTAAACTAGGCCATACAAAGAGCAATTCCCCTAACACAAAGTATTTAGGTTTGTAAAATTGCTAGTAACTTCCATCTGATCCAATTTAACAAAATCCCCTGTACACTGGATTTTAGTCTAGTGGTTTAATTATTTAGATTAAATTTATCATTTGATCTAGGTAACACATAATCTCACAAATATCATGTTACACCAAGTATGAGGATGAAATTGGTAGGGTCCCAATGACTGGTAAGTGCTGGGAACCCAGAGCGCGCCCCATTTTATGCTCCTTATGACTTCAAGAACCCTGTTATATGCTCTTTAGTATTTCAAGGGCTCACTCATACAGAATCACTCTCCTTAATTAGCTGCACTTGGAAGGGTCCGCTGTCTTTACCATCAAAGTCTTCTATTAGTATCCACCCTCATTGCTACTGTGATGGTAAGTAATTTGAAGGCTGTGGCTTCTCACCAAGCACCTATGGGCACTAACATATGAATAATGTTTTCCCATACAGTGTTTTGTTGTCCACTTCTGTTGTTTCTAGGTGTATCAAATAGCATTAATACTACCGAATTCACTGATAATCAATTTACAAGCCTCAAAAGGATGAAAGGCTGAGTTCGGAGCCGGACTGGCCGTAACGGGAATCAGGTGTTTTCTCGGGAGGCTGGACGGGTGGGGGCCAGTTTGTGGCAGTAGGGGGCAGATTTTTGTTACTGGGGTCGGTTTTACAGCGGTGCTGCAATATTGGCAGCCAGTAACAAAAGCAGCAATGCTTCACACTTGCACCTCCACTGTTCCCCTCCCCCTTCATCCTCCCAAGGGCTGGTCCTTCAAAATTGCAAGGGCTGCTTTGGGTTGCCAGTCCGGCCCTGGCTGACTTGGCCTTGACCAGATAAGAATATGTGATTTATAAATCGCAGTAGATGTCACTAGTAGTGTTAGCTCATTGACACATTTTATAGCGAATTTGGGGCCATATGTATCAAGCAAATTAGCATTCGCAAAGGCCGAAATTCGCAGAATTTCGGCCTTTGCGAATGCAAATTAGCTAAATGGTATGTATGAAACATTTTCGCAGCAAAATAAGGAATCGCAAAATTTGCCATTCCTTATTTTGCGATTGCACTTAAGGAATCGCAAATTTTGCGATTCCTTAAATGCAATGTATCAAAGAAAAATTAATGCAAAAAGGCCCATAAGGATTCGCAAATTACCACCAACTTCTAGTTGGTGGTAAGTTGCGAATTCTTTCAAAAAAGCAATTTATTTAAAATCCAAAGGGGCCATATGACGCACATACATGTGTATGTGCGCCATATGCCCACACATTTCATTTTCGGGGGTGCAGCAGGGTGTTCTTGTGACACCCCTGCACCCTTGAAAATATTCGCAATTTGCGATTAGCAAATTGCTAATCGCAAATATCCCCTTCATTCCCATGGGCCTCCTGGCCCATAGAAATGAATGGGAAAATTGCGATTAGCAATTTGCTAATCGCAATTTAGGAATGTTAAGGAATCGCCGCTCGAGTGAGGAGTTTGTTCTGCTTTCCTGCTTTGCTCGCCACAGGAGTGGTTGGGAGCCTACGCCTACTTGGGGGAACATTAATTGCAAGTCCGGCCGCAGCGGAGGTGAGAGGCGCAGGCGAGCGGGACTGCGAGGACCAGCAGTCCATCTGTCATCGCCAGCTGGTTCCTCTTCCCGCCGCGCCTCCCGCCCCCTCCCAGTGCCACGCCCCCCTGCCTGGAAGTGCTCTTTACTCCTCGCGGCCCCCGCTTCGCGGGTGCCGCTCGAGTGAGGAGTTTGTTCTGCTTTCCTGCTTTGCTCGCCACAGGAGTGGTTGGGAGCCTACGCCTACTTGGGGGAACATTAATTGCAAGTCCGGCCGCAGCGGAGGTGAGAGGCGCAGGCGAGCGGGACTGCGAGGACCAGCAGTCCATCTGTCATCGCCAGCTGGTTCCTCTTCCCGCCGCGCCTCCCGCGCCCTCCCAGTGCCACGCCCCCCTGCCTGGAAGTGCTCTTTACTCCTCGCGGCCCCCGCTTCGCGGGAGCCGCTCGAGTGAGGAGTTTGTTCTGCTTTCCTGCTTTGCTCGCCACAGGAGTGGTTGGGAGCCTACGCCTACTTGGGGGAACATTAATTGCAAGTCCGGCCGCAGCGGAGGTGAGAGGCGCAGGCGAGCGGGACTGCGAGGACCAGCAGTCCATCTGTCATCGCCAGCTGGTTCCTCTTCCCACCGCGCCTCCCGCCCCCTCCCAGTGCCACGCCCCTTTGTCATACTTAGGAGAACCTCCTCACGCGCGCAGCGGGACGAGCGCGGGGCGGTCACCGGGGCGAAGACCGGGCAAAGAGCGGGCCGTTCTAGGCCGTTAGAGGCCGGTAGAGACCGGACCGGGCCCCCCCTCTAACGCCCCCACTAAATTGCCCCATCAGTTACCCCAGTATGGCGTCCAGAGCCTTAAGGAATAAGTCTGTACAACAAGGCGTAAGTACTTTGGAAAAAATTTTCCCCAAGGCGAGCTCCCAAATTAGTAAGTGTCATTCAACCATGGACTCTCACCTTGAGATGGGTCCTGAAAGTGTGTTCTTGGACCACGGGGAATCTGCCTCCAATGATGTTAGTACACCCATCACTATGGACGTTACCCATATGTCATTATTGGACAGCATTGACCAGACTATTGAGTCGGTCCTTCAGCAGCTAAGAACTCCTGTAACGCAGAGGGATCGAAATTCCTCACGGCCATCTGGGACTTTTGACCTTTCTGCTGTTCTGGACAATATGGGATCAAATACGCCGGAAGCGGGTCAAGCGGTCCTGTTAACAGACCCTGTAGATAGTGGGATGGTACAGCCCTTAAAAAGGAAAAGGCCCAGGGAAATAAAGAGGGCAAAAAGGGCAAAAATTTATATAACTGAATCATCCCTCGAAGAAAGTACAGACATTTCGGTTTCCCCTGAGCTTATTCTATCTGGGTCTGGGCCGGATCTTGTGGCCTCGCCAGCTCCTGTGCTATCACCAGCAGCGGCGGGTCCATTCATCTTTGGTGGGGTATCCCCCAATAGTACAGACACAATTATTAATTCGCTCACAGTTATTATTAAGAATCTGTTAACCCCCATCTCAGCTAGACTAGAGGCTATAGAGAATTTACTCCAGTCCCGGGAAAATAACCATACTAGGAAAAGCCCTGGTATAGCTACAAATGCTCCGATAGCTACCGGGGAACCACCTGGGAACAGTTCACTTCCCTCCACATTGCCCCAGGTCTCCAGTAGGGTATTGCTGAGTACAAATGGTGCGTCTGTTTCTCAGACGCGCACTTTGTTACCTCCAGCACCTAGGCCCCCTGTTCCGGCTCCCAGGAGATCCAAGTTACCCCCTGCGCCGCAATTTGCGCCGCAGTCAAGGGCGACAGTGGGTCCTATAAATGCCCCGACCGATGGTCTTGCCCCACCCCCTGATAGGCGCAGGGTGGTCAACCTGCCCCCAGAAGCTGTTCCATATACGGCAATCATGGTGGGAGTTCCTGAGCTAACTGGTGGTGTTAGGGAGACTCAAGACTCCCTACGCAATAAGGTTATAAGCTGGCTCAGCATTAATAGGCCGCTGCCTCCAAACTTGAAAGGTGAGGTTCTGATGGTAAGGAGGATTCCATGGATTGGCCCCACTATAAAGAACAGGGCAGGGGACTGTATCGTTCTAAGTTTTAAGAGCCCACACGTTGCAAACTATATCTGCAACTGGCTTGTAAGGCCTGATAAGTCCAAAATAGAACTTGTACCCCTCTCATATTTCTATCCTAGTGGTAGCAACACGGTGGGAGGGAGTGAGAAGGGGTGGACTAGGGTGGGCTATGCTGTAGATGGCTCCCGCTACAGACCAAGGCACTCCTTACCAACTGCCCAGGCAAATTTCATACATCATAACAGGTTTTCCTGTTTGGATCAGGTCGATTGACCACAAACTAGGGCAATCCTGTCTGGTCCTGGGAAGATGGTGGATGACGTGCAAAGACGTGTAGGATCGGGTATAGTCCCTATGACGGAACTAACCCGGCTGCATACCGCGAATGAGCGAGGGGCTGACACGGACAACAATCTGTGCCAACTGGGACCCTCACTTAACACCGGGTCTGCCCATATTCTGCAAACAGGGGCATCGGAGCTGGCCGGGCCTGCCGCTATCGCGGTCTGCGGAAGTGGCTCCCTAGACGCTGGTTCACCCATGGTCACTCCGCAACCTCCTATTGGAGCCCAGGGCAACCTGCCACCTGATCCAGGTTTGAGAATTCTCTCCTGGAATGTGGCAGGAATCGCAAACAAGGAAGGCTCTCCTGAATGGGATTGCCTGGTAGGTGGATGTGATATACTCCTCTTCCAGGAGACTTGGGCGAGGGCCACCCAGTCTAGGAGAGGGTTTGAAGTATTCGAAATCCCTGCCAAATGGGCTGGGAGGGGGAGGCCATCAGGTGGCTTGGCAATATGGATTGCGAGTCACACTGGGTGCCAGGCGGAGCAGGTTTACACGTGTTCGCAGGACATCCAGTGTGTGCGGCTTACATGGCCTGGTAAAACCCCGTGGGCCATTGTCAACGTCTACTCGCGACCAGTGGCCTCGCAAAACGAATCACCTACCCTGAATGATTTGGCCTCCTTCTTGGGCCAACTTCTGGGTGACCTCAAGGTGGTGCTTGGAGGAGACTTCAATTGCCACTTTGAACCCTTGGAAGGTCTACTGGATGGTGCCCTTACGGCTGAGGATGACCACTGGGGGGTTCCACCCTCATCTTCTCCTCACCCTAAAGCCTGGTCCCCTCTAGCACTACAGCTCATGTCCCTTACCCTGAATTGCGCACTGAGGGCGTGTAATGGTCGTACCCCTTCCGATACCCCCTCAGTGTGTACTTTCAACAGGAGGGGCCATGAGTCGAGGCTAGATTACATCATGGTGGACATCACGCTCTGGCCTAAAGTGCTTGACTTCAGGGTAATTAAGAGGTCTGACAGTGATCACAATGCCCTTTGCCTAAATATCCTGTGCCCCCTGCCTATGACGGACTCATCCCCAGTTGGCCAAGGGGAAGATCCGGGGGATTTGTTCCTCACAACAAATAGGCGCCGGGTCAAGTGGGGAAAGTTGGTGAGCTCGGAAGAGTCCATTAAGAAATTATATGAGCTGGCACTCCCCAGCTTCATGGAGGTGGATGCTCTCCTGAATGAACTAAGAACCCCAGATTACTACGAGAAACTGGGAAACATACACCAGGATTTAGTGAGGGATTTGGCTGAGGTACTCCATCCGGAGGTCCCAACCAGAAAGAAAAGGACCCTTGTTCCCTCTTGGTACACCTCAGATTGCAGGGCAGCAAAATCTGAGCTCATTGCAGCAATAAAAGAGGGGTCAGATAAGGCCAATGTACGTGACCTTAGGAAGCACTATAAATCAGTGCTGGCGACTGCAAGGACCGAGTGGGACTGGAACCACTGGCAGGATCTTCATGATGCCCTAAAAGTCAGGGACTCCCGGAAATTCTGGGCCCTTGTAAACAATGGGACAGGGGAATTCAGTAAAGCGATCGAGCCCAATATAGCCCCCGCGGTCTGGGAGGCCCACTTTGGGGCTCTTTACCAAGATACTAGTTCCTGCCCGGACGCAGAGTTGCAACTGCCCTTGGGTACTCAAGATTTTGGAATGGAACTATCCCTGGGGGAAGTGGAGCTTGCCCTAGAACGCTTACCAGTGGGGAAGGCGCCAGGACTGGATAGGTTACCCGGGGATCTATTTAGGCATCACCCGGATATCTGGGGTCCATACCTTCTTATTATCTTCAATGCCATTCTTGGAGGTATGGCGATCCCTGGGTCGTGGCTGGGGGCAGAGATTGTACCCATCCATAAGAAGGGTTCTACTCTGCTCCCCGCCAACTACAGGCCTATAAGCCTTATAGATGTGCCCCAAAAGCTCTTTGCGCGCCTCATCTTAGACCATCTCCTAGACTGGGTCGAGGACAATGACATCATGAGCCCCCTCCAGGCTGGCTTCAGGAAGAACACGTCGACCATGGACCAAATTTTTCGCCTCCTTCTCCTGTATTGGAAGACGGTCACGCTAGAGGGAGGTCGATTGTACATGGTCTTCGTGGACCTGAGGTCAGCCTTTGACCTGGTCCCCAGGGGGAAGTTATGGGAGGTTCTGCAGAAGCTAGGAGTTCCCCCCCACCTCCTCAGTATCATCATTAGGCTGCATGAGAACAACTTTGCGCAAGTGAGGTGTGGGAGGGATGGTAAGCCCTCGGGCAAATTCCCGGTCCGCCGAGGTGTCAGACAGGGCTGTGTTTTGGCTCCGACACTGTTCTGTCTGTACATCAACAGCGTCATTCAACATCTTGACGCTGTTAGGGACAATGATGCCCCGGTTTTGGCAGGAAGGAGGGTCCCGGCAATTATGTTTGCCGACGATACCCTCCTTCTTTCCAAATCCCCTATGGGGATCCAGAGGATTGTGGACGGTTTTGGCCATTTCTGTCGACAACATGGGTTGGAGGTGAACACGGAAAAAACTAAGTTCATGATCTTCAACCCCCCCCACCAAAACCAGACCCAATCCAAAACTGGGGGAAACTAGCCTTGAAAGGGTCTCGACCTTTATATATCTGGGGGTATCACTCCAAGAAAACCTGACATGGGACTCCCAGGTAGCAAGATCTAGGTTGAAACTTTCCCAGCTATCGGGCGCACTCTTGAGGGTGTCCAATAAGTCCACCTTCAAGCCTGTTAGTCCGGCCCTGGAAACGTATAGGACCCAGGCGAAGGCAGCAGCCACCTACGGCAGTGAGCTGTGGGGACATAAAGCTGGGAAGGTCATGGCAGGGGTGGAAAATTGTTTTCTCAGACGCTTACTTGCTCTCCCGCAAGGCACACCACTCCTCCCCCTAAGACTCGACCTGGGCCTTCCGTCAATTGCAGAGGACCTACGGTCGAAACCTGTGAAGTTCTGGCACCGGATATGGTCCACCGAGGAACTGCATCACTATAGGCAGGACCTTATACACGTCATGAGGCTGGATGTTAACGGCAAGATCCCTTGGCTGGCATTTATTAAATCGGAACTGTCTAGCCTGAATTTGCCGGATTTATGGGATGATCCAGCTCAGGGCTGCCGAAAGATTTCGCGTAAAACCCTCGCACAGCTCTATAAGAACAAAAGCCTTGTTGATATGGACAATGCTTATGATAGTGGCACCTTGACGGGACGCTTTATAGTATCCAAAAATTCCTATGTGTTTGAACCTTTTATGGATTTTATTTATCCTCTTTTGGCGAGGAAACTGTTCCTGCAAGGGAGGTTTGGCACGCTCCCTACTAAAGTTTTTACCTATAAATGGTCGCTAGGGGGTGACAAGCTCTGCCCATGCTGTAAAGCTAATGATGAAGACGATTTGCACATAATGTTCTGTTGCCATGCCTATCGGAGCCCGAGGAGGCGCTGGTTAGCTCCTCTATGTCGGAACCTGGGCTTCAGGAAGTATTTACAGGCCTACAGGGTTATGAAAACCAACACCCTGGGCCACATTGTGTTTGCGGTTTCCAAATTCTTAATGGCAGCATGGTTAATAAGGAAGAAAATGTCTGGTTAATTCATATTACCTTGTATTTTCTAACATTGCAGGTCCAGTAGGATTTTTATTGTATATATTGTGTTTTATCTATATGTATTTTTACTGCATCTTTTATGGCCCATGTGGCCGAAATAAAGAATTTTTGGAATTGGAATTGGAATTTGATCTAGGTAACACATAATCTCACAAATATCATGTTACACCAAGTATGAGGATGAAATTGGTAGGGTCCCAATGACTGGTAAGTGCTGGGAACCCAGAGCGCGCCCCATTTTATGCTCCTTATGACTTCAAGAACCCTGTTATATGCTCTTTAGTATTTCAAGGGCTCACTCATACAGAATCACTCTCCTTAATTAGCTGCACTTGGAAGGGTCCGCTGTCTTTACCATCAAAGTCTTCTATTAGTATCCACCCTCATTGCTACTGTGATGGTAAGTAATTTGAAGGCTGTGGCTTCTCACCAAGCACCTATGGGCACTAACATATGAATAATGTTTTCCCATACAGTGTTTTGTTGTCCACTTCTGTTGTTTCTAGGTGTATCAAATAGCATTAATACTACCGAATTCACTGATAATCAATTTACAAGCCTCAAAAGGATGAAAGGCTGAGTTCGGAGCCGGACTGGCCGTAACGGGAATCAGGTGTTTTCTCGGGAGGCTGGACGGGTGGGGGCCAGTTTGTGGCAGTAGGGGGCAGATTTTTGTTACTGGGGTCGGTTTTACAGCGGTGCTGCAATATTGGCAGCCAGTAACAAAAGCAGCAATGCTTCACACTTGCACCTCCACTGTTCCCCTCCCCCTTCATCCTCCCAAGGGCTGGTCCTTCAAAATTGCAAGGGCTGCTTTGGGTTGCCAGTCCGGCCCTGGCTGACTTGGCCTTGACCAGATAAGAATATGTGATTTATAAATCGCAGTAGATGTCACTAGTAGTGTTAGCTCATTGACACATTTTATAGCGAATTTGGGGCCATATGTATCAAGCAAATTAGCATTTGCAAAGGCCGAAATTCGCAGAATTTCGGCCTTTGCGAATGCAAATTAGCTAAATGGTATGTATGAAACATTTTCGCAGCA
The DNA here is from genome assembly GCF_964261635.1 of Lissotriton helveticus. Taxonomy (NCBI): domain Eukaryota; kingdom Metazoa; phylum Chordata; class Amphibia; order Caudata; family Salamandridae; genus Lissotriton; species Lissotriton helveticus. The sequence continues at coordinate 1,139,410,038 of NC_136069.1, forward strand.
AAATAAGGAATCGCGAAATTTGCCATTCCTTATTTTGCGATTGCACTTAAGGAATCGCAAATTTTGCGATTCCTTAAATGCAATGTATCAAAGAAAAATTAATGCAAAAAGGCCCATAAGGATTCGCAAATTACCACCAACTTCTAGTTGGTGGTAAGTTGCGAATTCTTTCAAAAAAGCAATTTATTTAAAATCCAAAGGGGCCATATGACGCACATACATGTGTATGTGCGCCATATGCCCACACATTTCATTTTCGGGGGTGCAGCAGGGTGTTCTTGTGACACCCCTGCACCCTTGAAAATATTCGCAATTTGCGATTAGCAAATTGCTAATCGCAAATATCCCCTTCATTCCCATGGGCCTCCTGGCCCATAGAAATGAATGGGAAAATTGCGATTAGCAATTTGCTAATCGCAATTTAGGAATGTTAAGGAATCGCTAAAAAGAAGCGGTTTCCTACATACATACCGTTTTGCGATTTCTAAATAGCGATTCCTTAAAAATCGCTATTTAGGAATCGCTAAACGGTATGTTGATACATATGGCCCTTAAAGAGCAGCAGTACAGTTGCAGCATCACCTTCAAACGATGCCTTCCACCCTGTACTGTGCAAGAGAGATGTAAAATGCCCACATGTAATGAAATGTCCACTAGTGGTCTGAACATTACACATACCTTTGAGTTGTTGATCTACGGTCCAACCAGGGAACTTCCTCTTGATTTCACCGATCATATAAATCAGAATATCAGTCGCTTGAATAAGATGTTCCTCACTGTCCCAGGCTCCAACAACATTGTGCCATCTCACATCAACCTAGGATATCAGACACAAACATGAATGCTTCTGAACAAGAATAGAATGTATGCAGCAGAAAATATTAAGTGTGCTGTTTATGTACAAAGATCTTCCCTAACAATCTCTGCCAGATCTAGGAGCACTACATACCGTCTGGTTTCATGTGTTGTATCTCAATACTCTGTGAAATTCAAAGTTTGGCTCAACATTAGCAAGGTGCTCAGTTCAATAAGAGGCAGAATCAAAAACTGAAGTCTGCTAAATATAACACATGTTCGTTCATTACTTCTCTGTATTCATATCAATTCAAATGTAGTGATTAGAATCACGTTTTAATGATAAATGTGGGTAGCTTGCCAGAGGTGTGGGACTTAAGAACTACAATGCTTAAACACAAGCTTTAATTAGTGCTGTATGAAAAAGGAATATGAAAAAATGCTAAAACAGCCACTACATGTTAGGATATTTTGTAAAAAATGTAAAATGGTGAAATCATGGAAATACATATTATAAACATGGTTTTTTGCCACAATATTATATTGACATTGTCTACATGACTCAGAAGGGACACTGTACAAATATGAGAGCAAAAGGCATTATTTGACTCACTGAAAGGAAAAATAGTCATATTGAATTGTACTGTAATTGCATTCATATAGCACTTACTACCCCAGAAAATGCATCAATGCAGTTTTTAATGTGTAACATGCTGTTCCAGGAACACAGGGTTAGTAGTGAATGCAAAGTTATGTGTATTGTTATTGGTTGAAGGTAATAGGTTTTAGTCTTTTGTTCTCCACGTGTGTTCTTTCCTGCATTAAATCCACAGTTTTGAGTAACTGAGATTAGTTGAATTTGGATTGGAAAAAGTTAGGATTGTCTAAATTTACAATTGAAAAAGTTAAAGCAGAAAGGAATTTAAGATTTATGTGAATGGGTTTATTGCTTTAGGGAGTTAATAGACATTGCTTTAGGGAGTTAATAGACATTGCTAGTAGAAAAATGTGTGCTTTAGTGCCAATGAGTTGAGAAATGTGAAGGTGGATTTGAAGGGAATTATGTGATTGCTATGTTTATTGAAAGAAAGGCCACATTGATAAAAGACGGGGTATTTAGGAGATGATGATTGATAAGATAAGAGCAAGCGATAAATGTAGATCAAGCCAAAATGGCAGAAGATGTGTTGGGAGAAGTCAAAGGTGAAAAGGGAATTTTAGAGGGAAGTCAATATCAGTGGTATGCAGGAATGGACCATTTTTCCTTGTATAGTGATATCTGTTACATTCTTCAAATTAGTTCTTCAATGTTCTTCAAATTTGAAGAACATAACAGATAGCACTATATGGGTAAGGCATTTCACTCAGACACTAGATTAGTGTGAAGGGGGGACAAAAACCCAACACACAGGATACCAGAAACTTGCAGCTGGGTCCTCATGGCAGCGGGCACAAATGTATAGCATGCACTGGACAGTGCCATCCCAGCATTGGTTCTCAATAACAACTTAGAATTGTCAAAATAGCACAGTTTCAGGTCTGATATTTGACTAAGTGATTAAGGTTTAGCAAACCATTTTGGATAGTTATGGCCGAAGTATAATAATAGACTGTAAATTACACCATAGTGATCAAGTCATGTACTTTTTGCAGGCCTTAATTTTTATGACATCTCTATAGAATGGTTATTAGATTTTACGCACACCATGTATTTCTATAAAGTGTACTTGCATCTACAGATCGTGCATAGATCCAGAGTCTGAGAAAGGCAAAAACACAATAAAAAATCTATTTACTTGCTACCAAGCTGTAGGGTTATCTGTTTCTCTCGATGGCTGTTGGGTAGGGCAACCACATTTGATTTTGAGGCTGCTCCTGATTGGACTATAAACCGTACCCAGCCAGGACATGACATGGACCAATGAAATTAGATTATCTGTGAAGTGAAACATAAGCAGCTTATCGAGGTGGAGTAGAACCCGCCACTGCTCCTTACATCAAAACACTTAATATGTGCGGAAACTGCTGCATGTCTCAATGTCGGCACACTAGTGAGAGACAGGCGGGATAATTTCTAGGGGCGGCCTGGAATCTGGTTCTAGCTCAAGAACAGCTGCTAGAACCAGAATCCATCTGGAGCCCACTCTATTCCAGCTATTCCAGCACTAGACTTGAGGAAATATTCATTATGCAATAAAATATAGTTACTATTAAGGTAAGGGCAATCTTTTCTTCATAATATATCCTGCTTTGATAATGAATTGGATGGGAGTTTTTGTGTGAAAATGCTTCGTAGAGAAATCTACAAATCTTTTATATTCGGTCCATATGATATTTCATGGTCACTCTATGACTATTCTAATGTTGAACTTGTTATTTTGCAGAACACCATTGTATACACAACTTCCTTTAAATATAAAGCAGATCATGGTTTGGTTTGATTTTGTTTGGTTGCAACCGCTATTCACTCAAATTTATAAAACAAGGTATCATCATTTTAGATGAACTATGTGAGAGCCTGGTAGCTTCAGTATTCTTTTGATTACTTCATATCAAAAGCTCTTGCTCAGGCAATTTCACTCAGAAAGCATGGCAGCCCTGCAAAGATAGAACTGAAATCGGTTCCAACCTGCACACCTAATTTCGAAATTATATTCAAAGATTTTTAAGTTCATTCTTTTTTAACTGTTGTGTGCTGCTGTGGGCTTAAGGGCCTGCCTGTGGTTCTTTAAGACAGGACACTAACCTAATTTTTCAACCAGCCGACAGGAGTGGTGCAATTATAGTATTGGACAAACCTTTTTACGATCAAAAAGTGGATAAGCATGTTCATAATACAGACACATGCATTCAGTTACCAGCACATCCAACCACAGAATTCATGGTTATATTGTCGTGGATTTTAGTACATGCAGAAGAGATGGGTTGATTACAGAAACCACCAAATGCTTCCTTCAAACTATCACTCCGCAAATATCCCAATGTATATGTTGTCAAAGATGTATAAGGATTCAGTGAACCCTCCATTTCGCCCGATTGTGGCCGCATGCGGTTCCATTCATGAAGCCATTGGATGATACATAGATTTCCATTTACAACGATTGGTTCAATCATGGAAAACGTATGTAAAAGACACTACAGACAGCTTAAATAAACTTGAACTTATTCGGCATAGCTTTATGGATGACATACAACTAAGCGCCATTGACGTGTTGGCATTATACACCTCGATCCCCCATGGGGAAGGTTTGGAAGTGAATAGTCATCGAGATGATCTAAATGGAGTCTTTCTACTGGAATTGCTGCAATTTTCCCTTTACCACAGCTATTTTTCGTGGAATGGGAAATACTTCTTACAAACAACTGGAACATCTATGGGCTTTCCAGGAGCGCCTTCGTATGCCAATACTTACATGGTACATTTTGAAGACCTGCACATTCTAAACAACAGACAATGGCAAGAACACTTAATTGCGTATTTGAGATTCATAGATGATATCTTAGTAATTTGGAAAGGGAACCGTGTGACCCTAAAAGAGAACATCCACCAAGTCAATCATTGCAATCCACATATTCAATTTGCATGCAACATTCATCTCAACAAGATCCACTTCTTGGACATTGAAATACAGAAAACTGACGAGGGTTTACAAACATCGGTATACAGAAAACCTACCGATAGAAGCAATGCACTTCCTTTTTCTAGCTCCCACCCAATGTCTTTAAAAAAACATTTGCCCATTTCACAGTTTATACGCATCAAAAGGATGACATCCAGTCCTTTACAAACTGAAATCCTAATTCAAGAACAATTAGAGAGGTATAACAAATGTGGTTATCCATCAGAAACCCTTGAATCAGCCAAAACACTGGTCGCTTATATGAAACGTGAAGACCTACTTCAAAATGTTCCTAAAATTCAACAAAAAAGAGAGGAGTTTGTCTTAAATCAAGCGCAGCAAGCAATAAAAATCAAAAAGGTCATCATGAAGAGATGGGAGATTCTGGAACAGGAAAGTGATTTCACTACGGTTTTTTTGATAAACCTCTTTTAGCTCATACGCGGTCAGAGAATTTAAAAGAACTCCTTAAATCAAAAATTGAATCAACAACAGAAAAACATAAAGGCATGCGGAAATGTTGGAATTGTGGACAATGTGGAAGCGTTATTACAGGAGATTCTTTTCACAACCTCCATACAGGCAAAAAGATTTGTTCAAAACACACCTCAGATTGTAACACAGAGGGAGTGATTAACGCCAGTCAATGCCCATGTGGATTAACTTATGTTGGCAGAACAGCCCGCAAAATAAAAATGAGAATCATATAGCATAAGAGTATGATACGTACTAAAAAGTGCAATTCATGTTTAGCGGCCCACTGGATTGACACACCATCCCTCAATTACGATTCACAATTTTAGAGAAGATTGTGGCACATGCTGCTATAGAAACCCACACTTTACTAGCCCAAAGAGAAACTTTTTGGATGAATTACTTAAGGACCATTATACCTAAAGGTCTCAATGATCATTATGAATTGCAATGTTTCCTGTAATGCACTTGTGTTTTATTTCTATTTTACCACAGTATTCTTGTGTGTAAATCTGTGTTTGCATCCACCGTCACAAATACACTTTTTATTCCATTGTCGTTCACTTAATATCTTAGACTTTCATTATCACAAATGTAGCACACACGTTTATCCCGAATAAGATTGCACACGGATCCGTTCAAGATTACGTATTAATATACCGGCACGGTCACATTGGATTAAGTAATACGGAGTCATGTGACAAGTTACGACGAATGCACGGCAGACGCGGTTGAGTCTGAACGCCGAGCTTGTTTGATAGTATTAACTCAGGACTTCTGTTTTGGATGAGAATGTTTACTCAAACGTGTTACGTGCAGAGCGGATTTAATCAAGTTTCTTTCAATCAAGCTTTCAGGTTAGGGCACTTTGGAATGGGAGCAATTCAGTAAGCAAGCACACAGTACCAGCTAGCAGCAAGGGGGTCTATAACAGGTTACTCTGCATTTTCATTGCAGATTCATAGGCTGACGCCATTAACACCGGTAAGACTCTTTTGACTTTTTGGCATGTTAAAAGTAGTTAAGAAGGAGCATTGCTTTTGTATTTACGCTCACACGTTGATTTTCTACATATGTTCGATTTTGAGGCAGGAGGCTCACTTCGGGTTTCCAATCAATACACCGCACTTTTGAAGGTAATGCACTGTCCCTGGGACTGAATTACACTAAGTAGATAAGTGATGCATGCACAACTATTCACTCCTAACTTCTTTAGTAATGATAGAGTGAGAAGCAGGGTATGCGCCGCAATGAACCACACTTGGGCATTATGGGTTAAATCTCACATTGTTTGCACAAGGCCATTTCTAATTTACCTAAGGACACAATATATTTTCATTTTATATTTTATCATTTTTCCGGAGTCACCGTATATGTGAGTTGCATGGCAGTCATGGTCAAACTCTGTCACAGTGGCGGCAAGTACAGATATCTTAAGTCAGTTTGACGTCTTTGTATAATACATGAAAAGTGATGCAATTTTTTTGTCTTTTTTGTACTGTTCCGGCAGGAGGCCACAGATTACATTGGAATGCTTCAAACAATTTGCCCTGATGAAGGGTTTCACAACCCGAAATGCATTGGGTTTGCTCCGATTGAATGACACATGGAAGGTCTTGAGCATTTGTTTCAAATACTTGAAAAGCAGATATTCTGTTTGTACATAATTTGTTTGAAAAAAGACATCAAATGAATGAATCTTTTTTTAATCACTATGTATACTTTGTTGAATTGTAGATGTAATAGATTAGCCGACATTCATACTTTAAAAAGAAATCCCTAAGGATTTTACGCAGTGCGCTGTGTGTCAAAACGGATGTTTCCGCTTTCCTTTTCAGCTCTGCAAAGATACCATTTGAGAGTGATCACAGCAGTACCTGCATTAAGCCCCAGGCATTTCCATTGTCACCCCATCCATTGACAAGCCCTGTCCCGGCACGTGTCTCATGAGAAATGATGCCGGCAATCAAGGCTGGATCCACACATAGCCTTCGGCCAACATTGAGGATTTTGGTTTTATATCGTTCCATGTGCACCAAGTCAGTTTTTGCCATTGTTTGCGAAGCCTGAACTCCTGCAGAATAAGGAAAGGCAAACTTTATAAGTCAAATTGAATACATTTGTGTACATTTTATATCACATGTTCAACTCTATTCAGTGACCGTGAAAACTGATCTTCCATTTCTTGCATGAGGTTACAATTTCTGAACTCATCACATCAAGAACAGATGATCAACTGACTTATGAGAGAAGGTGAAAGCACAAGGCTTTAGGCAACAAGTGACTAGTAAATACCACTCTTCCAGACAAAATGCAAGATTTTACCTCATTAGTGATGCTATTGAATGACCTAGTAATTCACTGAATTGCATTAGTATTTACTATATCTTCTCTTGGCATCTTTTAGAAGCACAAATTGATCAATAGAGATGCCTAAATTGCCATAGTTTAGATTCTGAGGAAGGAGCAGACCACCTTCAGTACAAATGCCTTGGTAGACCCATCCACACACCCACACATGCACGTGCACACATAAGCAAATCAGCAAGTTATTGAACATATACTGCATCCTTAACGAAGACACTTAGGTCCTCATAACAAGTGGCTCGTAAAATTACTTGGATTTTCCCCACCTTCTACGCTACCGATTCTGCCCCCGACGCTGCCAGTCGCCTCAGTGGTCCTCTTCTCTCCTGAAGTCCCTGGGACACCAGTACAGGTTCCCCACCCAATCCTGGCACTGCTCTCAATAGCATGAGAGCAGCACCAGGATTGGCCTGGTTTGCAGACATGTGCACTTTACAGTGCAATTACCACTCCTCCTTGCCATGGCCTGGCCTGGCCGCGCTCCGCCCAAGACTTAATGGCTCAGTCAGTGAAAAAATGATAATATTATTTTATCATCATTTTATTTTTCGCTGACTGATGCCATTACAGAGGGGCCACCCTGGGTAGATCATTGTCATTTACAGACGCCGCATTTTCCATTGGAATGGCCACTAACTTTGCTCTAACATAATTCAACTGATAAAACTACACGGAGCAGACAATAATGTGTGGAAATCTAGTTTCAGTGAATATTTGTCACTTCCATATCACCAAGTAAAGCATCTTGATTTGCTTTAATCTTATTAAAATATTACCTTCCATCACGCTTCAGAATTGCCAAAAAAAAGCACTTGGGGCCTGATTACCTTGACGGTGGGACCACCACCGACAGCCCGTCTTCAGAATGAGGATTCCCGCCTGCCCATTATGATTGCGGTGGATCTACCCATCGGAGGAGCAGTAATACCTACAATGGTGGCGGTGCCTGCCAGGTCCCGCCGTTGGTATTACAATGCTACTTTCTGCCTGCCCATTCATGGTGGTGAACCTGCATGAAAAGCCTGGGGGAAAGGGACATTGGGGGCCCACAGCGGGCCCCCCTTCACCCATGGGCCTCAGCTTTGGGTCTTGGGGGGCACCAAAGGTGCTCTCCGACATATACCTGCACCATGTGGCAGGCACTGCAGGGATTTGTAGGTTGTCTATGTCCAGCCAGCAGCATGCACCACAATACAAAAGATAGACATTGCGACCGCTGTGGTGGCGGTCACATCCTAATTGGGCTGGCAGGACCACTGGTTTGTAGTCGGGCTGACCCATTTCCGAATGGATGGAGGTGAGACGTAAGTCCGACCGCCATCATAATGAGGCCCTTAATTTGTGCTTTACTAAGTGCTTACATATTTTAAAATATCTATATAGTTCATTTATAAGTAGTGACATGTTGTTCTGTGCTAGAAAAAAATACCCTTTCCTTTTATGCCGCCAAGATTACCACAATGTTTTTTTAATAACATTTTTATTGGCATTTTATCATCACTTAACAATACAATCATGTAATCAGTATTTCGCACCTCCACATCCCGCACCCACCACCCTCCCCACATTACAGCCGTTAAATATGTCATTTCGATCCGACCCAGTGGCCAAAGTACCGTGTTGCAATTGTCCATACTCTTCCGGCACAGGAGTCCCCAAGATGAACTCGTACATACATTTAATTGACCATCGTTCAAGTGTCTCTCACAGCCCCCCATCTAAGCCATGGTAGTGTCTCCATTTTCCCCAGACCTTACGGAACTTCTTCGGGCATCCCCTTGCTTTGAAAGTGACCCGCTCAGCAGCCATATATAGGTCTAAACCTCTCCTCCACTCATCCAACCCTGGTGGTTGCGATGCGCCCCAGTACTTTGCTATATCTCTTTTGGCTACCACTAGCACCAGTACCAGAAAAATCAATTGGGGGCGCACTACGTCCACGTCGTTAGTCATGACTAAGAGGGCCAACTTTGTGGAGCCGCACCCTGTTGTAGTAGGTTCTGTGTAGCACATTAAATTGAATGAGGCGCAGCCTAGATTTAATTGCCACATCTCTGGGATGCATCAGCACAATGTCCCAGTCGATAACCTCCATGTCTCCCACCTCCGCCTCCCACTTCCGTCTAAGCGTGGCCAGATCCCCCAGCATGTTATTTGTCAACGTCTTATACGTGTATGAGACCACTTTTCCCTGAATGCGCTCCTGTAAGAGGCGTCCCTCTAAAGGTGCATACTTCGCGAGTTCGTCTGCCTGGATGTTTTGGGCCCGCCAAGCATGTCTTAGCTGCGCGTATTTGAGGAACTGTGTACGATGCTGTCCAAAATGAGACCTCAGGGCCATGAATGATTTTAGTTTTCCCTTGGCCACTATGTCCCCCAGGGTGGAGATACCTATATCATCCCACCTCTGGAAGCCCTTTAGTTTGTTCAGTTCTGTCAGCCATGTACAATGCCACTGGGCGTCTGTCTTGTGGGTTTCATCCCCCACCCAGTGAGAGTTATCGCCTTCTTCAAGAGTTGCAAAGTGATTCTTGTAGCCAGAAGCATCTGCCTCCGCCAGGAGCCCCCGTATAAATAGTACATCAACGGCCTAGATGACATCCTGTATCTTTCAAGGGCGTACGTGGGATGATCTGCCTGTGCGTGTATCCAGTCATTAATCGGAGCTAAGTGTTCCGCCCAGTAGTAGGCTTCCAGGTTCGGGAGTGAAATCCCTCCGCTGTACTGATGCCTCTGGAGGGTGTTCAGCGCCACTCTGGGTTGTTTACCCAGCCAGAGAAAAGACTGCAGCTCAGCATGTATCGTAGAGATCACTCTTGAGGGGAGTGGGTAATATTCATTCTGCAGGGCGTATAAAAACTTGGGTAATGTGATCATTTTGAACATCGCTGCCCGACCCAAGAGTGTGAGCGGGAGCTGCCTCCAGCGGGTCGTGTCCGCTGTAAAGTTCACTAGGATGCATTCCAGATTCTGTCGATATGACAGCTGTCGGTCCAGGGTGACATACACTCCAAGGTATTGGAAGCCCTCTACGGTCGTCAACAATCGACCCGGGAGATCCGGCCAGGTCCCCTGCCCCTTAGGGTCATAGAGAACCGACTTGTGCCAGTTAATCTGGTAGCCCGCTCGCATTCCATACTGCTCTAATTCCAGAAACAATTCCAGTATGGTTGTTTCTGGGTGTGTGCTGTACAAAAGGATGTCACCCACGTACACCGAAATTTTTTCTTCTACGGAATCCGTCTCTCCCCGCCTGAACCCCCTAATGGCTACATTTTGGCGTATCCGAGCGGCTAGCACTTTTATTGTCAGCACAAAGAGGAGGGGAGATAACGGGCAACCCTGCCGGGTCCCCCTCTGGACCTGGAACTCTCGTGACACCACTCCATTCACTCTTACTCTGGCTTTAGGCTCAGTGTAGAGTAGCTGAACCCACTGACGGTATTTGGGGCCAAACCCAAATTTTTGCAAGACACCCTCAAGAAACGGCCAATGAACCGCATCAAAGGACTTCTCTGCATCAATGGATAAGAACCAGTAAGGGTCCTCCCTTCCCTGCACCTCCTGTAGCCAGTTGTGGGTACGGCAGAGATTTAACCTAGTGGCTCTCTCCGGCAGGAACCCCGTTTGATCTAGATGTACTAGGTCCGGTATCACCAAGCATAGCCGTAGTGCCTGTATCATTGCCAAGAGTTTCGCCTCTGTATTCAAGCGGGAGATGGGGCGATATGATGCGCAATCTACTTGCGATCTCCCCTCTTTATGTATTGGGATTATCGTCGCCCTGCACAGGTCTGGGGGGAGTCTCCCATCCCGTAAAGCCCCATTGAAAAGTCCCTTCAGATGGCGCATCAGGAGGTCCGCTGTGCGCTTGAAAAATTCTGCCGGGAACCCGTTCGGGCTCGGGGTTTTACCCGGTCTCAGCCTGGCCAGGGCTTCCGATATGTCCTCTAGAGTGATGTCCGTCTCCAAGGTTTCTTGTGCCTCAGAGGTCAGGGTCGGTAAGTCTATTTGTTCCAAATATTGTAAGGCCTCCTTGCCTGTCCCCAGGTCCCTGGCCCTGTAGAAACATTTGTAGTGATCAGCAAATGCCTCCACTATCTGAGCGTCGGACCTAACGAGCAATCCCGCCGAGTCCCTGAGTTGCTCTACCCATCTGGCTGCGCGCTCCTTTTTACTGAGCCATGCCAACAGTTTGCCTGACTTATCCCCCATATCATAGAGGCGGTGCAGGGTGGCCAAGGCCTAGGTTTTGGCCTCTCCCGTCACTAGTTCTCTATACTGCTGCTGCAGGTCTGTCAATCTCCTAAGTGTCGCATCATCTTTTGAAGCCTGATAGTCCCTTTCCATTTCTAGAATGGTCACCTCTAACGCAGTTGTTTCTGCGTGAATCTTCCTCCTTTCCTCCGCCAGCCTGCTTTGAGCCCTGTCTCGCATCACTGTCTTTAATGCCTCCCAGAATATCACTCCAGAGGGGACTGTCCCCTCATTTTCATCAATATATACCTTCACGTCTGCCCTCAGACCTTTCAGAACATTTGCAAGATTACCACAATGTTAACTTTACAAAATCCTCTCACTTTCAATCAGAGAAAGAAATGTAAACACTAAGTACACATGTTGAAAGAATAATCAGAAATTTGTCAGAAAATGTATTCTGACATTTGACCTCTGTGTTTGAAACCACAATAATTGTGACAAGTTAAAAACAAAGTTTAAAGGCATCCTTATTGCTCATTCAGCTTCAGAATTCCACCATTGGGATTTTGGTGGTGCTGCAGCACCCCCAGAATCCAGTACTTCTAGCGCCTATCCATTCACATATAAAGTAAGCGGGATTTGTTTTATTTATTCCAAATCAAGGGCTTCCTCGTCACAGTTCTAGCCATGTAAAGTGAGAGTCCACAAGACAGGCAAAATATTGTATTCAAGCTCCGTATGTAAATAAAGATTTTTCCATAAAAAATAATTTGCATAGTCTCGGACAGATCGAGGCCTATAATTGATGCGGTGCCGCCTCGTGGAACCTGCCTTTACCTGTCCCGTAGCCCAATGAGTGGTTGCGGGTGCTCCTACAGACCCACTTCAGCTGAAACAACAAGAACATTGCCAGAACCAACACCAGTAATCCCAGTGAGGAGCAGTGACCAGAGTGAGGCGGTCACCCCTGATTCGAGAGCCACCCACACAGATGCCCCATGGGCGGTCCTGATGCCTGGACCTCAGGGGTCGCCGGAGCAGCTCACAGTGGCCCTGAGATACAGAGGTGGTGACCTGCCTCGCACAAACGAAACAAAAGGAGGAGGTGGTGTTCAGGGCCTGGGCTGCAGACTAGCCCCCTCACAATCACACAGATGTGGTGATGGCAGCTGCGAGCGTCTGATGCCCATCGGATGCAGGGGTTGCACAAAGAATGAAGTTACGTGCCACTGCCTGGACACAACCCTATTTTACCAAGGTGAGTCCCCGTTGCGAGGCTGCTGGCTGTGCCTGCGGCCAACGGATGGGGCTCGGAGGTTGGATCTGGCCTAGGTCCCAACCCATGGGTACACAGGAAGCGCAGGAACATTGGCACCCCATGAGGGACCCCTTGCTTACCTGTGGGTTAGAGAGGATGCTGCATAACTTAATCAAAAGCCTTCATAGGCACCTGCAAACCACACAGCAACACACAGCCTGGCAAGCGATTGCACGCATGAAACTGTGCGACCAGCTATTGGGACAGGTAGAGCTGAGGGTGGCCCGGAGATCTTTTTAGGCCGAGGCCGCTTACCGCGAGTGCATTCAGCTCAGATTGGGAGTTTGCTACATGTTGGGGGTCCATTGCTCAGCTGCAAGACAACAGAGGGACCATGATGCCCGGGCAGCCACATGAGCCTGCGATTCTGTTAAACACTACGGCACCCATAACAGATTAGAGCTAAGGTGATTTAATATATAGTGGGCACAAGGTACAACCGACCAAGAGATAGGACTGGTCACACTCAATCTGCTGACCGCATCTCACCCGCATCGGTCAGGCCCTGTTGGTAGCCAGTTTCACAACACCCACTGGAGGCTAGAGGAATTATGGTTGGCAACTAGCTACGGTCACACATGGCACCAGATAGGCTATGGTACGGTTGGCACTAACCGTGAACAGCTGCGATAACCCACATATGCCCTCACCACTGAAGCTTGTCATGGGTCACCTACAATCAAATAACCCACAGATGACCCACCCGGAAATAGGTGAGACATCACAAGGAGAAGACGGCTGAACCCTGGAGCCCCCACACTCATCACTGGCCACTAAACTGGACTCGGTCTTAGCAGCAGTTGAGAAACTTGGAACAGCACTAGAACAAATGCTCACGTCCCTGGAGTTCAAAATCAATAAAGTCACATCCGACTTTACACTTTTGAGGAACGACCATCAAAATTAGCAGAGAAAGTCCACACAAATGCACTGGCACTACAAGACTCACTAGACCGGGTGAACATCTTAGAAGATAAACTTGAAGCTGCAGAAGGGTGCTCATGCTGTAACAATGTCAGGCTGATAGGCCTACTGGAAGAGACGGAGGGACAGGACATGGTGGCCAACGTCGAACGCTGGCTGAAGGAACTAATCCCAGACAAGGTGCTACTGCCCGAGTTCGTGGTAGATTGAGCGCATAGGGTACCCACCCGTAAACCCCCACCTGGGGCTAGTCCACAGCCACTCCTATTCAGAATGAACAACTACAGGGACAGAGATTCCATTCTACAGGAAGACCGCAAACTAGATGATGTCAAAATCTGAGTGCCCAGGTCATGTTGTTCCCTGATTACAAAGCTCAAGTGCAGAAACGACGAGGCTCCTTCATTGCTGTGAAACGCCAACTCCGAGAACTAAATATACACTATTTCTTACTGTTCCGAGCCCGATTGCGGGTGGTGGCGAATGGCATCACATACTTTTTCGATGTGCCCTTGGATGTGTGGGACTGTTTGTAAGGTGCTGGAAAGGCCACCGGGCATGCACCATCTAATGAGCCACCGGCATCAAAGCAAAGCAGGAAGGGTCAACGCAGTGGCAAAGGTCGGGCCCATACCGCCATGCCCTATAATCAGCAGTTCCTGACCTGGAGCAAATGTTGTTGGAGAGACGGAAGAGCTTCATAAGGCAGTGACACTCTGCGCCATGACTCAATGCTCTGACCAAGAAGCAGAGTCCACCAGATTGCACAGTGAGGATGGTTCCACTCCCACCTGGACTAGAGATCTGGACTCCCCCTTTCTGCCAGTTGTCATGCCTTAAACATCAGATGATATAATTTAAATTAGCACAAAGCAGCAACAAACTTAACTGTAACACACCCTTTCACATGAAGCAGGGGGTGGTCAGCACTTGGGTATTCCACACAATACTCGGCTGGTACGCTGCTCTCCCAGAAAGGTCGGGCAGGGGGGCTATGCAGAGCATCTCCCCCTGCTTGGTGATCTACACACTAATAGTAGCCCAATGGGACACACTTGCTCATACAGAGGAAAATTAAAGGGGTAGGCCAACAATAACAACTTGCAGCATGATAACCCCTTAATTAGACATTGTCAAAAGTAGCAGCAGCCATGGTTGGGCAATATTGTTTGCGCAAACTCCCGTTGCGAGTTCATTCTCATGAAGTTACACAAGTTGCACTTCAATCCCCAGTCTTTCTTTTCCAAACCTAAGTTGCACCAACCAGCCGCCTGGTCCCCCACTATAGGCACATGCCCCTTACTGAATGCAGACGCATCCATCCCCTGCCATGGCAAATGAGAACATTATTACATGGAAAGTGAGAGGTATACATACCCCTGCACGTAGATATTCCATATACTCCTATTTACAGCGTAAATCCACCAACATAGCCCTCCTGCAGGAAACTCATCTAACTCGAATGGAGGCAGATCGCCTCAGCCGGCGCTGGCGAGG
This sequence comes from Lissotriton helveticus, assembly GCF_964261635.1. Lineage (NCBI taxonomy): Eukaryota > Metazoa > Chordata > Amphibia > Caudata > Salamandridae > Lissotriton > Lissotriton helveticus. The sequence continues at coordinate 1,139,425,233 of NC_136069.1, forward strand.
GCAAATGAATAGCACTATTTACTCCTCCCATGCCAGAAGAATCTTAGTATGGGTAAATTGGGGGTCCGTTATGTGGTAGAGGAAGTAGAAACGTATGCAGAGGGCAGATGTGTACTAACAAAGGGCAGACTAAATGTCCAAAGCCTCCTCATAGGCTCCATCTATGCCCCCAATGTGGAGCAAATCTCCTTCCTTTGTAAATTGACTGAGGTCCTAGCCTGCTGGAGCGTAATCCCTTGGCTAATAGGTGGCAACTTTAATTCAGTACTAAATGTGACACTGGACCAATCATACCCACACCTGACACGTACCTTGGCCACATCAAAAACGCAGGCATTGGCGACATGGCTGTCCCACTGGTCCCTGACCGGCATATGGCGTATTCGCAACCCAAAGGTGCATATATACTCTTTCTACTCCCCAGTACATGACCTACATGTATGATTAGATCACATTATGGGATCCCACTCCATGCTTCCCCTAGTCGGTGAGACCAAATACCTGGGGCGCACACACTCCGACCACAACTCTTGCAGCTCAAATGGGAGTTGGGCCTGCCATCCACACCGACCTGGCGCTGGCAACCGGCGGCACTGGAGGATCAGGCATTCCGGGCGTCCCTAGGGGGTCACAACTGCGAAATACTTTGAGACAAACAGCAATTCTACTCGGGACCTACTCCTGGAATGGTATGCTTTCAAAGTGAACGTCAGAGGGCGTAGTTTAGGGCTCACCTGGAACATTCACAAACAACTGAGTGAGTCTCTTAGTAGTATAGAACGCCAACTCCTTCGGCACAAAACTAACGCTGCAGCACACGTGGGGGTCACACAGCGACTGGACGAACTACATAGCAAACACACAGAATTATTTGAATGTCTTTGATGCCACACTTATGCACCACACTCCGCACGCACGCAACATCCGAAAAAGCAGGCCGGATGCTGGCACCGCTGTTACGTCAGCAACAGGCTCTCCTCGACCACATGGGACACATGTTGTACATGCAACACGAAATACACGCAGCAATGTAGAGACACTACACAACGTTATACAAGTCATTGGGTTGCTGTGATAGAGAACTGAATGAATTTCTGAAATCAGTGAACCTCCCTAAGAGAACACCTGAAACAACGCATGACACTTGAGAATCCGATCACCCCAGAGGAAATCCAAGATGCTATCACGGCCTTAGCGACAGGTAAGACCCCCGGACCAGGCGGGCTTCCCGCTGAATATTATAAAGCATATGTTGCAACAATGACCCTCCACCTACACGCCCTCTGCAACACGGCCCTGGAAGAGACAAAACTCCCTCTATCGATGTGTGAGGCAAGCCTAGTGTCTCTATTGAAACCTGACAGAGACCCCACTAGCCATCATGAATGTAGACTACTAGAAACTTCTAGCAGTCAGCTAGCCCCTGTAGTTCCTACCCTAGTCCATATTGATCAAAAAGGGTTTGTGCCCTCTCGGACCACCCGCTTAAATCTGATGCGCTTCTTCAGAGTTGCTACATACCCATCACACCACTGGCCACACTCTGGATGTTTAATATTAGGCCTTGAGCTGATACCTTTTGCCACCTCTGCATATGTATTTACCAACAACAGGTAGCACTACTAGATGGCAACTTAGGCAGAACATTGGCTGCCATCCGTTCTCAAGTATCCTTCTGGGGCACACTTCCACTATCAATGGCAGACCGGGTGGCCCTCACTAAAATGGTGATCCTACCTTGACTCCTATACTACTTTTCAACTTTGCCCATATACATTTCTCTATCATTCTTTCACACCATCAAAAAAATACTCAGAGACCTTATTTGGGCAACTCTCGCCACCGGGTAGCTATCAAAAAGTTTATCTGCCTACAGACCAAGGAGGGCTAGAGTGCCAAATATGGAACAATATTATCTGGCAACACCGCTGCAGTGGGTGGCAAGATGGCTAGGTGAACATCAACTCTGCAATACAGCAACCACACAACCACCCTTGTCCCAAGTCCCCCTGACCCATCTATTTCACCCATGTGTTAAATCAAAAGCACATGTGCCCTTGCTACTCAATGTGGCATACAGATGTTATCGCAAGTGCTTATGTATCACCCGGTCCACAACACCATTTGAGCCAGCCTTACTGTTCCGAGGGACACCCAGGGGACATGCCATAACCACAGCAACTGAACTGCACAGCTGGGGGAGGCAAGGATGCAGGACATAGAGGACCTGTACTGAGAGGGTGTCCTAATACCATATGCCACATTGTTCGAAGACGGGTTGCACCCAGGCCAATTCCTGCTATATTGATCACTCCTCGGAGCACTCAACGCTGAATGGTGGGACATAACTAATGAATCCCCAACATAACTCATGATCCACTACCTCCGCGAGATGGGACATGGCGGGTACCTCTAATGGTGGTTTGCCGCTTCCCTTAGGCAGCATACCGCAATCACATTAGCACCACTGAGACTCCACTGGGAAGGAGACCTAGCCTGTTCATTTTCGAACCCTGATTGGGCTGCTGACTTAGAAGGTCCCATGAGCATCCCTCGAAAAATGCACCTTCACCAAATACAATGCTACATCACACAGAGATCATATCTCATCCCAGCCAAAATCAAAAGATCTTTTGATTGATTTGATGCCGCCTGCCCTCACTGTCGCCTTGTTGACGCGGATCTAATACATATATTGTGGGGATGCCCTAATACTATTCCCACTCCAGCAGGTGCAACAGCAGGGAAAGCATTGGACTCAGAAGGAGGCGTTAAATTAACTATTCCCACTCCAGTAGATGCAACAGTAGGGAAAGTATTTGACTCAGGAAGGGTTACATTTACTATTTCAACTCCAGTCTGTGCAATAGTAGGAAAAGTGTTGGACTCAGAAATGGTAAAATGTACTATTCCCAATCCAGTCAGTGCAACAGGAGGGAAAGTGTTGGACTCAGGAGGGGTTAAAAATACTATTCTCTCACCAGTCAATGCAACAGTAGGGTAAGTGTTGGACTCAGGAAGGGTAAGATGTACTGTTCCCACTCCAGTGTGTGCAACAGTAAGAAAAGTGTTAAACTCAGGAGGAGTTACATTTACTTTTCACATTCTAGTAGGTGCAACACAAGGGATAGCTTTGGACTCAAGAGGGGTAAAAATTACTATTCCCAATCCAGTGTGTGCAACTGTAGGGAAACATTGGACTCAGGAGGGGGTACATTTACTATTCCTACACCAGTAGATGAAACAGTAGGGAAAGGGTTGGACTCAGGAGAGGTTAAATTTACTATTCCCACACCAGTTGGTGAAACAGTAGAGAAAGCGTTGGACTCAGGAGGGGTAAAATTTACTATTCCCACTTGTTTCACTGGTAAAGTACAGAGAGAGTATGTCACTTCAAACATATGACATATTTTAACAGTTCTATTAAATACCCCAAAATATTTAATTCTAAATGTAAAAATTAAATGTCTTAATTTAAATGAAAATTAAAAAATAACAAATAATTATTATCAATTAACACAAATATTATTAATATCATTAAAATCCCACACTATATTACCACAAAAATAACAGCCAACAATTAAAATATAATAGAAATTAAAAAATTATAACACAATTAATATATTAAGTAAATGATTTTTTTTTTAAATGATTTGTTATTTATTCATGATTTCTTAAATAACGTCCCCATTCCTCAACAAATTAAACAACATACCAAAAATATAACTTAACAAATATAAGTACACATTTAACTTAATTATCAATTAAATAATTAATATTAAAGTAATATATAATTACCAATAAATTATTTTTAAATAATTTTCACAACCCGCACCTGACATATAATTAATTCAATATTCTGTATGATTATTATCAATTAAATACAAAAATTATTATTAATTACAATAATTTACTTGCCACCTTGTACCCTTCAAACCGCACCTAAAACATAACTTTAAAAATCCATTAATGACACAATTTACATAATTATCAATTAAATAATTAATAATAATTCCATCTTAATTATTAATTAATTATAATTAGATTACTATCCACCCTATACCCCCACAAAACCCACAATCAGCTACAACACTAAATATTACAATAAACAATTAAATTGAAATTACATTAAAAACAACAAAAAATATACAAACTATATTAAAAACATTAACAACAATTATACAAACAATTTATAACGTATACAACTAAAACATATACTAAAATACATAAAAATATTTAAAAAACAATATTATTAACAGCTAAATTTTTGTAAATGGTATTAATATCATCAATTCTTTTAACATCGATATTAATAACATAGATATTTTTGTAAATGATATTAACAACAGAGATATTTTTGAAATCGATATTACTTATCTTAGGAAATCGTTATTCTTGTCAATAATATTACTGCATCACCATCTTTGTGGATCACGATATAAAATACTCGATATTTCTGCATCTCCATATTTTTAACGCAATATTTTGTACGAATACCCTGGAAGTAGAGGAAACTGTACTATTGGGGATGGTGCGAACCACCGTACAAACTCAGATAACATAGAGCAAGGGCCAGTGGACTTCCACCTCCATAAAGGTCATTTTGAAAAAGTTAGAGACCCAGGAGGCACAAGCACTTTGCTGCATGGGAGCCAGAACCAACCACAGCAGCGCTGCAACCACAAGCTGATGGTACATCTGCAGAGACAGCAGAGAGTATTGTGGTAATTTCAGTGTGTGTCCATGCATTGTTCCCAACCTCTTCTGCGCAGTCCTTGAGTTTGCAGGAACCTCCAAATTACCATTTCCATCCACTAGGGAGAGAGAAGATTTTCTTGTGCACCCGCAGTCAGCCTCTAGGCTGAAGCAGGTAATTCTGATACCACAACATCACTAAAGACCTAATGGAACCTACACATAAATGTCAAGATCCCCTAGTTCCAGGTGGTGAACTAGTAATCCAATGAGTATGAATGGGGTAATTCTTATTACACAACCATCACTAAAGACCTAATGGAACATACACCTTAATGTCAAGATCCCCCAGTTCCAGCTGGTGAACTAGTAATCCAATGAGCATGAAGCGGGTAATTCTGATTTCACAATCATCACTAAAGACCTAAAGGAACCTACACGTAAATGTCAAGATTACCCAGTTCCGGCTGGTCAACTAGTAATCCAACGAACATCTTTGGTCTATGGGTATTCATTGTGTACTCAATATCGACAACAGGAACTGACTTTTTGAGATACAGTCTTTTAAAGTTTGAAATTCTAAATCGGACAACTATTCGGGTGCTAGTTCAACTCCAATATCAATAGTTTATCTCCATTTACTCCACTAAACTGGCTGTAATGAACCCTGTCATGTTTGGTATCAAACTTGTTGGAATCATAACCCCACACCATAAACGGTGTGTGAGGTATGATTCCATGCACTGTAAAGCTCCTCTGGCAGGCCTTCAGTGCCCCCGGTACCAGTCTTCAGAACTGGAAAGCAAGCTAGGGCTGCTGCCGACCAGAGTCACGTTTCTGTCCTCCTGCTACTGAGCCAAGCTCGAGCAGGGGAAGGCAGAACAAAAGATATCCTGTGACAGGGAGGTGTGACCACCTCCCAGGCAGGGTTTAGTGCATTGGGAGAGGGTGGGGGTACTTGTCAGCGCCACTGAGGTTTCTTGAAGGCACATTTGGTGCTCTCCTTGCATACTCCAGTTCAAATCAGTTCAAGGAGCCGTTGGCTCCTGCTCTGGTGCAAAATTGGACAAAGGACATGAAAGTATCCTCCTCACTGTCCAGCCCCTCCTCTGGGAGGGACCCCTGAATCGTCCCTACCCTTTCCTAAGGGTACTTAAGGGCTTACCTGTGAGTCGGTCCCTAGATTCATTGTGGGATAAGATTCAGATCACATACCACTTCAACTTCGACCATTGCACACTCTGGATTTCTCTGGACTTCGCTTTAGGAACCGAGACTGGAACGGGGAAGATTCCTGCTGCTCCTGGTCTCATTGTCCTGCTGGTCTTCTGCTATGTCTGTGCCCATGCTAGATACAGGTTCTTTACCAAGCCTGTGGACATCCAAGACACCCAAAGGAATCTCCTTTGGAGTGAAGGAGTCACTCCCCTGTATCTACAGGCACTGCAACACAGCTGAACAGTCTGCTGATCCTGGGCTCCCACAGACTCCGAAAGACTCAGCAACACAGGTGGTGGTTCTGCAACTACCTCAAGGCCTGCACTGTTTCATGTCGAGTTTGAGGCCAGTATCCTTTGTCGGAATCGCTGGAACAGAAACCCTGTGCACCTTGTCAAGATGCTGTTGCCTAAGCTTGTTGACTCTCTCCTCCTGAGATCTTCCAGCTCCAAGAATCTCAAACCTCAAGCAACTCCTGCAGCCAAGATATTTGCCCTCACCGCTTCCTCTGCACCGTTGGGCTTCTTCATTGATGAGCTGCTTGAGGTCCTCTAGCGACTCCTGTCCCTTTGGCTCATGGGTTCTCTTGATTGTCTTCTTGGGTTTCAGTGGACTCTCATGCATGATTGGGCCTGCTCTGACTTACCTGCTCATGGTGGGTCCCTTGGATCTTACTAGTGCCGACACTGCACCTTTTTTGTTTACTATGTTGCTTGCTGTTGCCAAGGCTTGTTGGTGCCCCTGCCATACACTGACCCCAAACCTCTCGACATCCGATATGGGACAGCTCATGAACAGCTCTTGGTTTTGCACAGTGTCGCCTGGTCTGCTCAGCTGCACTTACAAGGGCACATGCCAAACTCTCCTGCATCTTCGACATCGGTGGGCAATCATCTTCCATGCCTCCTGGTCACTGCAGAGTGGCACAGACTGTCCCCTCTGCTTGCAGGTTTTTCTCAACTTGAATCCACCTTTGGGTTCCACTGGACTCCTTCGCCTTCTTCTCCAGCTGCATCTTTCCTGAAGTCCTCCATTGTGGTCTGCGGCGGTTTCCAACGTCACTTGACACATATGCACAGCTTCCCTGGTGTAGGAATTCTGGTTCCTGGGGTATCCATGGGTGGGATGACTCTCCAACCTTCCATCTTCCACAGGGTTTGTTCAGGGTCGACTGGGAGGGGTCCTTCATCTTTAAAATGGCAACCGCGACTTACCTATTGACTACTATTGAGCACCCACTCTGCACACAACTTTTGTGGGGGTTCTAGATACTCACCTAGGGTGATTCCTTGAGTCCCCGGCTCTTCTACGTCTTCTGGGTCCATTGTTGACTTGAGTCGTGGTTATCATTCCACTATTTTATTATTGTGTGTATTGCGTTTATATCTCCTGATAGGAGATAATACAATGTGTAAGTGAGTATTTGTAATAAAATACATATTATAACTACACTGTGTGATTCTTTTCACTTAACCTATACTATAAGATTAGGTACTGGTAAAATAAGCCGCTTTACACTGTATCCAGACTACGCCTGAAGGCGGCTACCACTTAAAGAGCTTTCTTAGGTTGTCGAAGACCACTAAAATCACCATAAGTGTTGTCTGGATTAGTGCAGGGTGCTACACTTACATAAGTGAGGACCATATACTAATCCAGCCTCTCACATACTGAAATACTATGAGGCTTATTCGTAGGGTGATGAGGCTATAGAGAGGTGAGATATAATCATTGTAGCGTCTCTCTCCTAAATGGGAGTTCCATACCAGTATTATATTTAGATTTTGTTTTAGATTATAACTCTGGTTAACACTTTCTATTTTGAAATAATTGACGAGATGTTTTTCAAAACCTAAGTATTATCAAAGTTGTCCACTAGATGGTACTAGAGGCCATACTATATTTGTAAATATAAGCAATAGTGAATCTGTATCTGGGACAGTGCAATGGCCATACTGAATATAGAAAATATATTCTAATATTGTATTTTTATATAGCGCTAAGCAGGCGTTGAAGAATTAAAAATATTATGTAACTGTCTCCCGCATACAAATGCCTCAAAATAAGCGAACGGCTGAAGCATTGAGAGAAAATAGTTGCTTGCTATGGTGCTAACTATCGAAGTATACTATTTGTACTTTTCCAAACTCTTGATCAGCAACACAATGAGTAATTGATTTTTAAAAAAAAGTGAATAATGCATACTAATAGTTTTGAAAATCTGATGAGGCAGCAGAGTTCAATGCAGGAAGTGGGCACTCAACTGGCTTGTGTGGTGACTCAGTGTGAGTAATAGGGTCAGAACATTGATTTTACTATTAGGTCTTCCTTGCATCAGAATTGTAGAAGGAATCATGCCAAAATTGCCACAGTACCTTAAGAAGACCTCTGGACCTGTTAATATATTGCCCCGCAGCCAGAGCCCGTTTTAAGGCAGTGCGACCGGTGCGGGCACACTGGTTGCTGATCTGTGGAGGAGGCACTGGCCTGGGGAGGGGGGCGGTGTTTTTATCGATTGCCTTATGATTGGAGAGATGTGGGGCACTTTTGCCATTTGGTAGTAAGAGAATCCGAGGAGGCGGTCATGGGGATGGGGGAGGTGGGGTGCCAAAAATGATATTCGCACCGTGTGACCCCAGTCTTAAAGCCGGCCTTTCCCTACAGCAATGCATCTGTTGACCTTGCCGAGCTGCCTTATCTTCTAAATCAGGTGGAATGAAAGGTAGAGGAATATAAAAGAGCTAGGGTAGCAATTGTGCCTAAGATGCGCTTGACATTAAAGTAAAAAGCAAGGTAGATTTACGCCTGACTTCATCCACATTGGAAACTGTGCCCTTGGCATCTGGCCACCGGAGTGTCACTTTTGTTTGACGCTCCAGTGGCGCACAATGCTAAGCCGTATTTACAAAGCCACCTTGCACGACGTTTCATGGCCCTTGAAATATGACACACTTTCACACATTACTCTGTGAAAGGGGCATTCCATGGTAGTTGCTATGGGTGTTCCAACTCAACACCGCTGGATTATGATGCATTCCCAGATTGACAAGGTTTTGTAAACCTGGGAATACATCATATTCTAACACCTCCCTGGGAGAGTCGTTAAAGTGGTGCAACAAGGAGAAATACCTTTATTTCTCCTCGTGTTTTGCTCTTTCTATGTGTGTTGCATTCTGCAGCACATTTAGAAGTAGGTAAACACCAGCAATTATTGTTTTTGTGCAGGATTGTGTTCCTTCCTGCACAAAAACAATCATCTCTGCATTGCAGGCACCCTTGCACCATGGTGCCAAGGCGCCTATATTGGAACTAGGCAGCCAATTGTCATCATCTCAAAGGAAAGCAAAGGGATGCATCATATTGCTGTAAATACAATGCATCCCTGCACTTTCCTAATGAGGCAGCTTGCCACAGCAAGATGGCTTGCAGCACCATGCCATTTTCTAGTAAATATGCTCCAAGGTTTCATAAACCTGGGATGGCATCAGATTCTAACCCCTCCCCAGTGGAGGCGTTAAAGTGGCGCAAATAGAAGAAATACTTTTATTTCTCCTCCATTTTTGCCTTTTCAATGTGTGTTGCATCTGCAGCACATATAGGGAGGAAAATGCTATTAACCCCTCCCATGCTGATGACGAGCTCAGCTCGTCATGGCCGTTAAAACGCTCACATGCGGGGATGATTCCCCTGCTGTGCTGAGCGTTCTAAGGAACGGGCGTGGCCGTGACGAGCTCAGCTCGTCATCAGCACACGAGCACTGTGGCTGATGACGAGCTCAGCTCGTCATCAGCACCGCGGCGCTGTGCGCGCCCCCGCCCCCCAGCACAGCGGGGGAATTACCTCCGCAGAAAAGGGGTTAATGATTGTTTTTGGACAGGAAGGTGTCACTTCCTGCGCAAAAACAATCATCCTTGCAAGCAGGCACCCTTGCACAATGATGCAAGGGTGCCTGCGTTGGTGCTAGGTAGCCAATTGTGGGGCAGAGCAGAGCAGAGGAAAGTCGAGGGATCTGTCATATTTCCGTAAATACGATGCATCCCTGCTATTCCTAATGACGCAGCTCGGCGCACCAAGACAGCTTGCAGCACTGCGCCATTTTCTAGTAAATATGCCCTCCAATGAACACTCTGTACGTAAGATACTCTTTCAGAATGCACAAATTGATGCACGGACATGTTTAAATCATCCTGAAACACTATGGGGTAAATTTATTTAAAAGTCACGTAATGCAGTCCAGCAACCAAAGTTGCTGTGTTGTGTAAAAGGAAGACATCATGACAGCATCATATCTACGGAAGGTTAAGATGGGATTTGTGCCTCACCTGGTGGCAAACATTCCTAGCAGTCAGGCCTTAACGTAGGAACCCTGTCCTACCAGGCAAACATGCCTTGGTAGCATGATTTCATGTCAGGTCCACTGCTACACTGAAGGGCCCAGTATTTGTGAATTCTGTGCTAAACGCTTTCTTTTCACATAGTAGCACAGTATTGACATCTTCATTAGGTAGCTCTGTGACTCATGTATCATATACATGTAATATATCACTGATTTGTGCCATCGCATAAACATTAAGTAAAAAGAATTTCAGAAGGTATGCTTACCGCAATAGCCTAACAGATCACCCGAAGCAGTTTGACAGGAAGCACCAGTGGTGTCAATTGCTCCAATGTTTCCATAGCATCCACAGGCACTTAACGGATCTGGAAATTACAAATCAAGAATCTTTTAGAGCTGGGCAAACTAAAATGTTAATATTTCACTGAAAGGCGCCTGGATTGTTCAATCTCTTGGTCTGAATCACATAGATAGCCCTTTTGAACTTTCATGTAAAATTTTAAATGTAATAATACAGCCAATGGACAAGCTTGACGCAAAAGGGCAGTGTTTGACGCAGTCTATGCAAAAGATAAATACAGGGGCGGCTCCTCTGTAGGAGCGGAGGAGCGCCACCCCCCTCAAATGCCACCAAGAGGAAAACTAAAATCGTAATTAATTACCATTTTATTTTTCATCCACCGACCCGCACAGAGTATTAGGACATGGCGGGGCCTACTGAGTGACAAGGGAAGAAGGATGAGCTGTCTATGCTCTGTTTAGAGTGTGCATGTCTTCAAATGTTGTTCACTCTCATCCAGTGCTTAACTTGAGCCTGTGTTTTCCAGTGCTCAGCACCAGCACTTAATTGTCAGCACCAGCACTTATGTCAGCTTGCAACATGGTGTTGCTGTTTTTGTAATTTGGAGATGAGTACAACAACAGTTATTTGTTATTTGAATATACATTAACAAACATTGCAATATATACAATAGGTTTTGCGTTTGTGAAAGTTAGAACTATTGGTGTTGTAAATGACAATGTCTTTTACCGACATGTTTTGGTTTGGAGTAGAGTGGATGTATGTGGTGTGGTGGGCAGTGGAAGTATGTGGGTTTGGATTGGAATCGTTAGTTGTGGAATGGTGTGGGGTAGTTTGTGTAGTGGAATTATGTGGAATGGTGTGCAGTGAAAATATGTGGATAGTAATTTTGTGGTATTGAGTATAGTGGAATTATGCAGATTGGGATTGTGTGTCAGTGGAATTATGTGGATGGTAGTTTGTGTTGTGGAGTGGTATGCGGTGTGCTGTTGAATATTGTGGCATAATGTGGAATTCTGTGGTGTGGATTGGATGCATGTGGTGGGTTGTGCAATTGTGTTGAGTTGAATTATGTGGTTTGTTGTCGAATTATGTGGTGTGAAATGGAAACATGTAGAGTTGAATTGTGTGGCATGGAAGTGTGTGGCATTGAGGGATAGTATGCCGAGTGCAATTATATGGCTTGGTTGCAAAGTTTGTTTTAGAGCTGTTCCATGTCTGATGTGAGGAAATTGTTTTCCAATGTTTTTTTCCTTTGCATTCTAGTATTTTTAGCACCACATTTATAAAAACCAATCAGCAAGCCCCACATTTGTATAAAAAACATGACTGAATGTTCCATTCCTACACCGGGTCAATGAAAGAGGTATTTCTTTTGGCTGGGTTCCTAAATCTGGCAAATACCAGATTATCAGCCACATCGCTGAATGATTCAACAGGTGGAAGACAGGAAAGAATGTATTTGCTTGTCCTGCTCTGACTTAAATCAGCCAATGCAGGGCAGAGCAGGGGTTCTCCATGCTTATGGTGAGATAGGGCTTGGCCAAGGTCTGGGTTACTCCAAGGTAACGCCCTTTGAGGACTTCACAGTGCTCCCCGAGTGGGGAGGGGGGGCCGGCCGAGCAGTTTGCCAGGGCCGGTTGTGGTTCCCAGTCCGGCCCTGTCGGCAATGTGCCCGCGATGTAACACGGTGGGAGCAGATTTTTGTCACATGATGTGGAGTTGTCCTCAACTTGGAACATATTGGGAGGAGGTGAAACACTTTTGCATGATGTCACGGATAGGGACATAGAATTCACTATAGGCCTTTGTTTGCTACACTTGTACCCCCACACCTCTAGGAATAAGGTAACAAGTTAGTTTATAGATTTGGGGCTTTTGTTGGCGAAGAGGGAGATTACAGCTCACTAGAAGGCTAAGAATGGCCTAGTTTTCCGAGATGGCGCACTGTTAATAACAGAAAAGCTCTTTCAATTACTTTTGCTAAGAATGGTCAAATGGAGATTGTATGACAGCTGCCTGATTGTGGTGGAACGGGGTTCTTGATGACCAATCTAATGTAAGAGATCTTGGGTAGGTACATGGTAGCTAGAAAATTGTTGATGATAGTTCTTGGAGTGCTACATTTGTAGAGAACATTGTTTCCTTGAGAATTGAGAAAGACAAAGGTCTGATGATGAGCTGGATGGGTCACTTACCTTGACCAATTCCTAAAATTGAGTCAGAGAGTTGTTTGAAGAGTGCCATGGCCAGATTTTCATAGTCCAATTAATTGTGGTGACAGCAGTATGGTTGCTGGTTTCTTATTCCTGAAGTGAAACAGTAGAATCTTTGCTGTTGAGACAAGGTGGTCTGCAGTGCCATCACAGGCTGCTGAAGAGGGAGGGTTATTTGTGGTTGTGCATTTTGAGTTGCAGAATTCTGTGAGGATACTATGTAATTCCCTGGGGGGGCATTTGACATTGGAGATCAGCAGGAGTTGTGCAGTCATTTAAACTTTTTGATATAAATCCTCCTTAATGTGTCCTCTGACATTTTGGTTGTATATATTTTTTCTACCATCATTAGAGCATGCACATTTCTGTCTTCACCATTTTTAGGGGAAAAAACCTTAACAACGCAACTTTTACAACGCACTACCATTACAATGAAACTTTTACAACGCAACATCCATTACAACGCATGCCATTACAACGCATGACACTACAACGCATACCACTACAACACATGTCATTACAACACAGTCATTACAACGCATACCATTACAACGCATAACATTACCATCCAACACTTACCCTACTGTTGCACCCCCTGGAGTTAGAATAGTAATTTTTACCCCTACGCTATCCAACACTTACCTTACTGTTGCACCCCCCGGAGTTAGAATAGTAATTTTTACCCCTACACTATCTAATACTTACCAAACATGCAATGTAATGTTATACGTTGTAATGGTATGCGTTGTAAAGGTAGTATGTGTTGTAATGGAATGCGTTGTAAATGTAGTTTTTAAAATTTCGTTGTAATGGCATGCGTTTTAATGGAATGCGTTGTAATGGATGTTGCGTTGTAAAGGTATGCGTGGTAAAAGTATGTGTTGTAACATCATACATTCATCTTTAGCTCTTTGTTGAGCTTGGGGTCAATTGGTCAACAATTAGGTCACATTGACATCTTAAGCAATATGTGTCTGTCAAAGGTTTTGAAAAATGTGTGGTAAAGCTACTCCAATTCTGTTACTGGTCTGGATTGTAAAATGCCAAAGAGATTAGAGTTAAGCATTGTGAGTTTGAGTTTGTTCCAATCACTGTAGATACTCTAGTTGGTCACTGTTGCAGTAGTTGTTGTTGTCCTGTGGAGGTTGACAATGAAGAAAAAGAGGTGGTGATTGCTCCAAATAACAGAGGTTTCCCGTGAACTGTGATGAATTCAAGCATTACAAATATTGTGGTCTGAGTGTGCAGCAGAGTGTACAGATATAGAGGTAACATGGAATAATCTGACAACTACCCCTAGGTGGGAAACAGCCTTAATAACGAAGTTTTAAAAACGACTGACCAGAACAACGAATCCTAAACAACGACGATTCATCATGAGTATTTCTAGTTGTGTGAAGTTTGGTTCGTGAACCCAGATGTTCTGGTCTAAGTATGTTGTGATTTACGACCATGTTAGAGATGGGACCTAGGAAACGCCAAGGAATGATGGGTTGAGGCCTGTGTATCAGAAGGAACAAGTGTGAGAAAACGGGTGATAGGCAAGCACACAAGAAGTGATTTATATTCAGTCCTGATGAATTCTTGAAAGCTTGTGGTCTGTAAGGTGATCCTGGAAATGACCAAAGAAGCATAATGTCCTAATGTGGTTTAATTGATTAACAGGAAGTCCGGCTTTAATTCAGAATTCAGGTTGTAGATGTTCAGAGCAATGTTCAAGAGGTTCTTGTCCATTGATTAAGTGTCCCTAGGTGGAGGCACCGCAGACGGTGAAGTGAAAAAAATTAGATGATTAGTTAGTGTGAAAAGATAAAAGTTGGAGAGAAGAAGCAAGAGAAAGGAAGAAATGGAGCTGTGTTAAAATCAGAAGGTCTGTCTCCTGCTCCAAGAAGTGGAGCAGTGCCTTGACAGGGCTATGGGGCTTAGTGGAGGATGTGGGGTGCATTCGGTTAGTGAGGAAAGAGAGACAAGAGGAATTAAAAAGAGTGCCATAAGGTTTCTAAAATGGAAAGAAGAGAGTGAGGAGAAAGAGAAGATTGGGATGCGAGTGGCTAAGAGAATGTGACATTTATGTGGCAGTTTCAACAAGATTCATTAGATCCATCTAGAAATGCTAAATGAATACATAACTAAACCTGATTTCCTTAAACAGAATATGTGTTCTGGAATAAACGTTTGTGTTCAATACATTTCAACCAGTATCAGTTCAATCATTGACAAACTTTTAAAACTCTATGCCCCCTCTTGGTCTCTGGACAATATCTGTTCAAATAAATGGATAAAGTAGTTGACCATTTTAACTTTTGAAAAACATGTTATTATGATCTGCTTTCCGAAATTTCAAGCTCATGTTCACCATAATGCTTTGGCGAACTTGCGATATATATATATATCTGTCCATAGACCATCAAGAGCGTCATGCAGTTGATTTTGTTTCTTAGGTCAGTTAAGGAGTGGTGGGTTGTATGCCAGATCTAGTAGGAGGGCTGAAGGGCCCCAGATGGCCCAAAAGGAGATGCCGGATGTGCATTAGACTGTGATCAACTGAAGTGTTCGGTATCTCATAATGTTGGGTGCTATGGCGGCCACCCAGTCTTTTATGTATGAAGCTCAGAAGCTCAGAGGACTTAATGTAAGTTCAGTTACGAGCAGAATGTAGAGAGATAGGGATGTGTAAATGCCTAGGAAGAGTGCATTTGGACATGTTACAACCAACCACAATCAAACAAGCTCATACAACTAATTCATCAAATTCCTCGAACCTTATTAAAATGGTGCCCAGGACTATACAGCGTTATGAAGCCATGCGAATGGTAGAAGGTGCAATATAAATTTCTATCAGATGATGTGGAAATGGCTAGGAATAGTGCATTTGCTCTTCCTAATTTGTTAAGGTGTTCTTAAGAGTTGCTTTTCTCTAGATAAAACCCTTTTTTTATGGCACCCTACCACTTTTGGGGTAGTGACTTCTCATTCTCACCCAGAAATTGTATTTACTTCTGTGCTTGACAGCAGCAAATATGCTGCAGGACCTATCGTGGGAACCTGCCCTAAAAAAGCTTGTTAATACTCGCAAACACACAAGTTTACATGTTCATCCCCACCTTTGAATGCCGCCTCTTCACCCCTCGTAGCAGATTATCTCCCAAATTTCACACCAAAGTGGTGTCATATTAGATGTGAGTAAATATTTTTTTGAGTCTTAATTCACAATTTGTGAATTTGTTCTAGTAAAACTAGTCATTTCCACAAGTTCAACTTCGATGCAAAAATTGAGTTGTATTTTATCATCATTATTTTCCTCTTTGTAGAATGAGTATTAGAATCCTCAGATTTATCCCCAATACATGTTTCTATGAAAGATAATACCGAGAATAATACTCATTCAATAGAACACATCAAAAAAGTAGGGGACCACTCTTATGGTGGATGTGATATTGATTGTATTATTTAGGTCAATTAGTGTAACTTTGTGTGCATTAAATTTTAAAAGACATGACACATTGATCTATACCTTTTTGGAGAAGGAACAGCTTACGTTCCAACTGGTTGAGCAGGCACAATTCAATGGAATAGCTAAGTTAGGGGCCTAATACTGTTTCACCTACTTTCCCTCTGACTGATGTGATTTACTTATGAGGTGGCCTGATTTATTTTTTTTATTATTATGTTGCTGTCTTTCTTAGAAGTTTCTATGACTTTGTCAGTGTATAAGAAGATTTCTAGACCTGTGTTAACCATTTTGCAAATTCCAAATATTTGGATCTTTTTGGATATAGGTAATTAAATATATCCTTCTTTCTTATCACCATGGAAAGTTAAAGCTAGTACCACTTATTCTTTAGTATTAGTGCATCTACTTGTTTGATCGACCTTTTGGCTTCTGTTGGCAAAACTTACTGATAGATATTATTTAACTGTTGAAGGATTTCTATCTCTGTCTCCAGGTATCACTATTCAATTTATTCTTTATAACCTTACTGCTTGCTTACAGTCAAATATTCGGACTAGGTGGTGGTCTGCATGTCTTACATATGGGTATCTTGTTTTTTCCATTCCTTATTTTTTAATTGTTGTGCTCACAAGGTGTTAGGAGGTTGTGTGACGATGATCGCAACACATGAAGTGTTGCGCTAGAAGGGCTTTTAAACTTTTTTTTTTTAAATCCCCTTAGATAAACAAGTGTTATTAATCACTGTTTACTTTTTTTCTATGTATCATTTTATCAGCTTTGAAAAAGTCCCAATGTGGGGATGAAACACATGTCGGCTGAAACCCTCTATGAAGCATCACTATCAACATATTTGTAGTTATTGTTGAATTTTTTTTAACCATATTTGGAGGTTTTGATTCATTTTTGAGTGTCTAACTACATTGGTGAAATGGAAAAATGTTCTATATTTCTATATTTCTAAACCGTATAAACAGTTACACTAATTGACCTGATTTAATACAATCAATTTCATATACATAATAAGTATGCTGCACTGTTTTTTAGTTAGTTTGTTAGTAGTTAGTTTGTGCCTCGACTGGGGAATTTCTTTTCTCTGGTCCAAATATATGCATTGTGGCAACAGGAGTGTTATGGTGTTTAGAGCATCATTGTTGACTCACTTGACCTTTACTCTTCCAAAGATAAAGATGCGCAACTGGTGTACCACAGTTGCTCCATTGTACTAAAATACCTTATTGAATCAAGTCCTCAGTATTTCTACAGTATGGTATGTAATAGTAGAATGTGGATGATGTGATTGGTTAATTAGCGTTAGGTTGTCCTCGAGTGGAGTACACTTTATTCATTTACTGATACGCTCATACAGCACTACACACAACGATAGGGAGCTTCACATCGCACATGTGAAGGAAGATGAAGGATATGTTCCATGGTGAAAAGACTTTCACTACAGGCTTATAATGTTTTTGAGATGCGAGTAAACCAAGAAAGCCAAATAAAGCACTTTTACTGTGGGAGAGTTTGCAGGTGAATAACAGCGGCGTGGAAAAAGGGCAGGTGCCAAGCGGCTGATAAAAGATTAAAGAACAGGCATGGCTTGGGCGTTTAGAACTGTTTGATAAAGCACACCTGCAATGAACATGGACCATTCCAAGGTATTATCAGTCGGGTAAGAGCATTAGACAAACAGAAAGTCTATGGGAGGAGGGAGCAGCAGAGTTGTTTGAAAGTCATACAGAGCTCAAAGTAGGTAGGGCATAGTATATTCTTCCCCATCACTTCTAGAAGCCATCTCCTAGGTAGCAGCATCTCAGAAGCAATTTTCAGCTGGTTACACAATGGCCAACGGATACAATTTGTGAGATCACATACAACAGGCATTCATGAAGAGTGTGTGTGTAAGTGTGCGAATGTGTGTGTGCACATGCATGTGTGTGTGTTTAGATATATATACAAATTAGCTATTTGTTATTAATGAATAGGTCGTAATTTGCGACCTAAGTTGCAGCCATCATCGTGATGGTGGCCTGCTGAGATCAGCAGACCACCATGTCTGTAATTGCTTTTTAATAAAGCAAACTCTTTTTATTTTAATGCAGCCCATTTTCCATAAAGGAAAACAGAGAGTAATTACTTTATGTGTTGATTAATAAAAATCATTACAATCAGGAATAAAACGCAATAGGTTAAGAACATTATTTTTTACTGAAAAAATATACAGCTTTATACTGAAAAGTTAGCAGCAATAATAGAGAGCAGTAATGAATAAGGTGCATTTGTGTTAATGGCTGGAAGACAATTCCAAATACTAATATTAGAAAATAATAAATGATTTTCTTCTTGGCAGGCCTACAAAGTACAGGTAAAAAAATATAATAATAATAATTTTAAATCCATTTGTCATAAATCTCAAATGTGTTTATCCTATCACTGTAACAATTTAAAACCCTTTGAAACTTCAATTCGAAGTTGTGTACAGAACTTTTAGAAGCAGATTATCATTTTAGCATTAAAATCTTTAACAACACTTTCCTGTCTTAACATTCATTAACAATCTTGGTTAATAGTTGTTCTTCGGCAATATAAATAGGCTTTGTAAATTGTGGGATTAAGTGGGGCATATTCCCAGTAAGACAGATAATAATAGCATGTCGACATGTTCTCACCCCAAGTTCGTTAAAAATGGGTCTCACCAGAGTCTTCCGCTCTTCTAGCAGTTGAGGGCACGTAGTTACTATATGTGTTAAAGATTCGTCATGACAACCACATAGCCTACAAATTTTTGTGGACCAGTTTTTTTCCCATTTGGGTATTCCCTCCTTTGTCGGCTATCTCCCAAACCGCAATAACATAAATTTGTTCCTTAAAAATGGTTTTAAGTGAGTTATCAGGTGTGATTGAGGTTCTAATTTAATAAATGAGTTGATAACTGACTAGGAGTGATTCTTTTTTTTTTTAGCTCATCCTTGTCTAGAAGACTTGATAAAAGAGTAACTAAATGATTTATTGTTTGTTTAAAAACTGCTTTGCTCCTAACTTCGTCTTCAAAGGATGGGCTCTTAAAATTGTGTAGACTCTTTCTTAAATAGGATTGGCAACTCCTAGCATGCACATACCTCGATATCTCCTGCCAGCATTGGTTTGCAAGGGTACCTAGTTCTGAGCGAAACAGAGAATATAGCATTTTTAGAAAGGCTGATTGCCGTACCAGAGTTTGCCTTTTCAGAGTAAATTCTAATCTGACATTAGCATGTCCTATATGCCTAGGGATCCCAAAGACTGATATAAAGACTTTTATTTCTAGATCATCAGTAACTTTAGCGTCTTTATCACAAAAAATCATTGAGCCGTAAGCCAAAGAGGGAATCCGCTTTGCTTTCATGATCTTCAATAAATGTTCATGGTTTGGACATGACAACTTGTCCCTCAACTTTCTAAAAGTAAAGGACAAGGCTGAGGTAATTGACATGCTGTCCAAAGGACATATTATCGTCGAATGTTATTCCTAGATATTTTATAATATTTCACGGTTTCGATATGTAAGCCTTTGATATTCTATTCTTTCTTATCTTTTTTTGTACCACCTATTGTCATTATTTTTGTCTTTTTGGTATTCATTTGCAAACCATTAAGGGTAATATAATGATTAAAAGAATCAACCAGTCTTCTTAAGCCTATTACAGAATGGCTTAACAGTATGGTGTCATCAGCGTATTGTAAGTATTTGATGTCTTTGCCTAAGAAGCTAGGTGAGTGAGCTTTAACTTCTTTAAAATGGATTGGTAGGTCGGCCATAAAAAGATTAAAAAGGCATGGAGCCAGAACACACAACCTTGTTTCAGACCAGTCTTAGTTTCTAAACGGCGGATTGTGCTTCTGCCATCTCCGACTTTGCTCAGAGCCCATGTATTAGTATACAATCATTTAATCATGTTAAGCAGTCGGTTCGGGATACCCCATTCCAAAGGTTTGGCCCTAAGTAGATTACAGGGAACAGAATCAAAAGCTGCTTTAAGATCGACATAACAGATATATAACTATTGCTTTCTATATTTTTCCCTTTTGCCCAATAAAGTCAGTAAGGCCAAGTTCGTGATAGTTGATTCGCCTCTTCTGAAGCTGGTTTGGAAAGCTGGAGTTAGATTTTTTGGGGGGCCCATTCTTCCAAGTCTTCACGCAAGCAGGAAGCAAGCAGCTTGCAAAGATTTTTTGCCTTCACGTATGTTAGGGCAATTAGCCGATAATTTACAGGATTGTCTTGTGCACCACTTTTGTATATCGGCTGAATTATGCTTTCTTGCCATGACTCAGGAACTGATTCAGATTTAATAACATCATTAAATAAAATCATTAAAACCTCTGGCCAGTGCTCAAGATTTGCTTTAAAAATTTAATTTGGAATTCCATTTGGGCCGGGTGCTCCATTCGATCTGATCCTGCTTATTGCCTTTTTAACTTTCTCTATAAACCAACACTCCTTAACTTCTTGCTCAGCTTGGACAATGTGCTGGACGTTACCATATTGTCTGCCTTCTTCTCTGTGTGACTTGTTTGTCTTTTGACAAATAGTTTTGAAGTCAAGCTGTGGGTCAGAGGGTGCACCGTAAAGATTATAGATGAAAGATGCCCAGCAAGATTCGGTGATATTAGCACTATTCCCTCTTTTGCTACTATTTTGAAGATTGTTTATTGTGCCCCAGAATAGTTTTGGATTTTGAGTTTTACATGAGAAATGTAGCTTGGACCATATTCCTTCATAATAGGATTGTTTGGCTTTCCATATTTTGTTTTCATACTGTTTTCTGAGCCTTTTTAATTTATGAAGATCCAACGTTTTTAATACTCCATTCGGCTTTCTGGAGGTCGCCCTTATGGCTCTATTAAGTTCTCTTTTTAGGCGGAGTGACCAATTGGTGTACCATCTTGATTTTTTTGTCATCATGACGGAGCCTTTTGATGTCATAGAAGGGGGAAAATGATCCAAGAGGGAAACACACAAACAAGGCCAAATATCAACCATGGACTTCCCTTCATTTTCCTCAATCAGTACTTTGGCGATTGTGAGTTCTAGGAAATCAAGTATTTCCTTTTAGTTTCTCGTGTTCCACACTAGTTTTTTAAGGCTAAAGGCTGTTGGAACAATTTTCATGGATCTTGCTTCCGGCAGATGATCGAATGATAAAGCCAGGGAGATTGATTGTGGATTGTGGTCGCTTTCTATCCTGGGTATTACTTGATACTTGTAGAGGGAGAATGTCAGCCCAATTGAGATGATGGAATAATCAATGATGGAGAATTGACCTATTTTTTTTAATGTGGGTATTTGGCGTCATCCTGTAGTAACAAAAAGTTATATTTATTAAGCTAGGAATGGCACATCTGTGTCAGTGCTTTGGTTGGTTTATTAACGCAGTTTCGATTAAGGAGGTGCATTTTAAAATCTCCTGAGATGATTATCACAGCGCCTTGAGACCCTACGGGTGAGTAGTGCGCTCTACAAATGACCTGATTGATAAGTGGTCGTGATACATCACTTTGACTGTTTCCCATAGAGCAGTAAATTGAGAAGACTTGAGAAGACTTGTCAGATTGTTTTGAACTTAGGTAAACGTTTAGGAGTATAATGGTTGTTTAAAAGCTAGTTTGATACACAAAAGTCATGCCAATTGAAAGTCAATATCATAATGGTTGACGTCCAAACTCAAAGAAACGTAGATAGATAGGCCTCCACTTGCTCGGCCAAAGACTGCCTTACGGGATGCAAGGTTCCAATACCCAAAATAACAAATAAGGGGTTCCTTTTCCATGTTCCACGTTTCCTGGAACATTAATACATCAGAATCCCTAAAAAAGGTTACTGTATCAGGATCCTCTATAAGGGTTTTCAGACCATTGGTATTCCATGAACAAATATTAAAGGGTTTTATGTCTTTATGTGAGCTCTTTAAGCATCATTCGTGCATGTCAGCTCTCCCTTTTGTTAGTATTGTAGGGAGCCAGCTCCAATCATCACTGAGGGCTGTATCTTTCTTTATCTCTTCACATACACGATTGCCCGGGTTGCAGCTTGTAATCTTGATCCCGGGTGACAGATCTAAATTAGTTAGTGGCCCTGAGGCTCCTTTCAAAACCCTGAAATGTCCTCTTAATGTTGACCTTATAGCGGGATCCCTTGAGGCTGGACTGTTAATTGCTGATTTTCCATATTTTGATACCCCATTTCTCAACTTGTGTTTTCTTTGCCAATTTTTTTTTTAACTATGTCTTCACAATGCCAAGTTGTAAGAGTCATCTCTTTGTTGGAATTGTTATGATCTTGTATAAATTCAACTGAATCTAAGTCTTCCGATGTTAGATCTTTAATGTCAGGGATTGCGTTTAACAGTTTCAAAATATTACCGCAATTCAGAATATCGTGTAGACCTCTTGAAGTATACCATGGACAAAATGCTAATTTCGTAGCTGTATCTGAGAATTCATTATTCTTGAATTTTTCTTGAATTATATTACCAATGATCTCAGATGGCAGTTGCTTGTCTTGAATGACCCCATTGTCTAGCCAAGTGTCATCTACAATTATTTGTTTGGCGGATATTGTATGCTTGATGTTGGTTGACATGATTTCTGAAAAGGCAACATTGTTAGCACTTTCCCGTTTACCAA
Source organism: Lissotriton helveticus (assembly GCF_964261635.1). NCBI lineage: Eukaryota > Metazoa > Chordata > Amphibia > Caudata > Salamandridae > Lissotriton > Lissotriton helveticus. The sequence continues at coordinate 1,139,448,116 of NC_136069.1, forward strand.
CATTTTGCTCCTCAAATCTTTGATCGATTCCTTTTTGAGCCTGATCTTGACCACTCACTTGTAGATTGGATGTTGCAGACATTATGCAGTCGTGGAACACTTCGGAGGGAGGTCGTGTTGGAGCCGCCCCAATTGGCCATTGTGTTTAATGTTCAGTTTATCTAACTGAAAATTGAGAGCGTTGATGATGTTGTCTATTGTGTTAAGTAAACTGCCACATATTCCGCTTTCCAGGCTTTTTAGTTTATTTTCTAAAGCACAGGTTCCATCCCGAAAATGTTAATCATATTTGGCTAGCAATGATAGGTCAGCTGAACTAAGCTGAATAATCAAAGAATCAGCTTGCACAAGCTTGCTTTGGCTATTTAAAGAAGGTACATTCTCTACGGTAGCTTTGCCTGGGACAAGAATTGACTTATTGTCATTGTTAATGATACTAGTTTCCAAAATTATGCTTGGTGAGTCCATATTAAATGAATGTTTACTGCCATTTGGGCTGGAGGATGACTCTGGTATCATGATATGGCAACGCCTGGTGGTATCAGAATTAGACAGAGCAAGAGAGGGTATCCAAACGAGGGGGGACATAAAGACCTCGTCACATGAGTTTTGGTCTAGGCCAGACGATATATTGATCACAGAATTGGTCTCGCTGTGACTAGAACCTTGTGGCATTTGCATAATTGCACCTTTACGCCCATCAGATATTGCCGTAGAGGCCATAGAAGTGTGAACTTGGGCTTTTACCATATAGTTTGTGGTGTTGTTGATGAGATGGTCACAGTAGCTGCTGTAGAACAGATCCCAATGTTATTGACTGCTAATTGATAATCACTGCTGGCTTTGTTTGTCCCTGGGCAAGGTAGTACATTATCAAACTTACACCCTGAGTCGGGGCCTGAGCCATGCGAGAATACTGTGTTGAGCTCAGATATTTGATCAGATATTTAATCGCCATTAGCACCTATGGCTGCTGATGCTGTTTCATTATCCTTATCCTTGTTTACAGATTGTTGCTGCTTGAAAAATCCTGTGATGGGTGGTTGACTGATCCTGCTATCCTCATTCTTTCTCCGGCACATTAATTGAAGTGGTGGCAATGTCCCACGCAGCTGACCCAACCTCATTATATGGCATGGCGTGTTGCTGGGTACTAGGTATTGGATACTGGGTGTTGAGAAAAGCGGGGTGCAGGATGCACGGTGCAGGGTGCAGGACACAATTGGATAGGTGTACCACTCACCTCTGCTTCCCCCCTTATCACTGAGTGTTCAGCTGTTGCTAGAAGCGGGGGGCAGAATTCAGGCTCTCACCGCTGACCACAGCATCCCTCCGCACCCCTCCACACCCATCCGCGCCCCTCTTTATCTCCACTCACTTCTGCTGCTACTACTGGGTGCTGTGTGCTGAGTGCTGGGCGCTAGGTGCTAGGTGGAACCAGGTGGTGGGTGGTGAAGAAAAAAAGCAAAGGGCAGTTGTTTTTCAGAGCACCGCTCACTTCTGGTTTCCCTCCTGCTTGGGAGCTTGGGAGCGGGAGTGGACTCATGGTCAAGCTCTCTCTCCCGGTCACCTCTGCTCTCCTCCATGCTCCTCCGTGCTCACCTCTGCTTCCTCTGTGCCGGTGCCATTGCCGGTACCTGGGGGCGCTCAAAAGATCAAGAGGAGCTCAAACTCGGACTTCACTGTCCGCACGCCACACACTTGCCTCCGCCAGTGAACCACTGCTGCTACCACTGTCTGCAATCCACTGTCAATCCGCAGCCACGGCCCCCAGCCGACCGCTAATGAAAGCGGGGGTCGAACCGAAGTGGCAGGAACGAGACAGGCAGCCAACTGTCAGCTCGAGCAAGGAGCAGAGGTCCAGGGGAGCTGGGGCCGGCCAGCGTCTTCCTCATCTTTCGGCAGCTACTGCTGCTGCTGTCACGTGCTGCCGGACACTGCAAAACCACGGAATGGACTGCCGTACTTCACGGAAAATGGGATGTGTTTCAAAAAATAAAATTAAACTTTAAGTTTCATTCTTTAAGAGTAGACAGTGGTCTCTTGGACCACTCATTGCTCTTTAAAAATATTTGTTTCAACATTCACAAAGGGGAAGTGGTCTTGTAAGGAGCCCTTCTTATATGCAAATGGTACCAGCACCTTTAAGGAGTCACTAAAAAATTTATGTTTTGCAACCGTAATTCAGTAGCAAAACATTCATACATAGCACTGCAAATCGGTATTTGGAAGGGACGCCCTAAATGCACCCCTTCCAAATACCGATTTGCTAAACATAAATTGTGCTTCAGTAATACGTTACGGAATCACAATTTGCGCTCTGTACATATGGAAAAGCATTTTTTAGGGCCGTTTCCGATTGCCAAAAATGCTTTTGTACATATGCCCCCTATTTAAATAATTCTCTTGACCAAAAGATGACTGCTTAAAAAATATTGTTTTTTTAAATTTGGAAACGAATTTCATGCATCTTTCATGCATTGAACGCTAGGCACTGTATTTGACAAGACCATTGCTGCTCATAGTGGGCAGGGTAGCACTGCTCCACATCTTTCTCATCTGCTTTGGCAGCAGTGGGCTTCAGGGCGCAGCTCTCCTTCTGCTCAGCCTCCCCCACACCCTTCCAGACCTCACTGGCCCGCTCGGTGCACCAGGGCGCACTGGTGCCCCCTGCTGCTGGGGGCCATCTCTGCATGCTCTTGTCAACGAATCTATGACATAATATCGTCAGACAGAATGTAGACATACAAAAATATCGACAAAAATATCGACATCAAAAATATCGGAGTTATATCTACATGAAGGTAAGTACAAAAATATCGAGAAAAAAATATCGCAGTACAAAAATATCGAAGTTAAAAATATCGTTTTTTTAAATGTATTAATAATAATGTAAAAATAATGTAAAAATACATATAATTTAACAAATTATAAATATAAACATTAAAACATATTTAAAAAATAATAACTAATACATATACATTTAAAATAAATTAAAAACTCTACATATAAATTAATATATATACTTACTCCTGAAATTGCAACAGTAGGAAAAGCGTTGGATAGCGTAGGGGTACAAATTACTATTTCCACTCCAGAGGGTGCAACAGTAGGGAAAGCGTTGGATAGCGTAGGGATAAAAATTACTATTCCCACTCCAGAGGGTGCAACAGTAGGGAAAGCATTGGATAGTGTAGGGGTAAAAATTACTATTCCCACTCCAGAGGGTGCAACAGTAGTGAAATCGTTGGATAGCTTAGGGGTAAAAATTACTATTCCCACTCCAGAGGGTGCAACAGTAGGGATAGCGTTGGATAGCATGGGGGTAAAGATTACTTCCCACACTACTCCCCCTTTAACACACAACACACTACACATACAAAAACACAATTAATATAAATATCAATTAATCAATTAATAACAATTAATATTATTAAATTGATGTAATTATAAATTAGCTAATTAACACATATTAATTACCAATTAATTAACAATAAATACCAATAAATAAATACAATCTCTTTAATTAATTTAATTTATGTCACACCCTATTCCCCTATAAACACACAACCCACTACACATAGATAAATCACATCATTTAATCACTTCATGATAATTAATTACCAATTAATTATTAATAAAAAATTACAAAAAATTAAAAATATTAGCACATTAGCTCTAATTAATTTAATTAACTAATTAATAATAATTAAATACCAATTAATTATTAATTAACAACAAAAAATAGTAAATACTACTACATTAACTCTAATTAATTCAATTAGTAATAAGTAATTAACAATTAATTATTAATTATTTATTATTTATTAATTTAAAAAAATTCTTAAATATTAAATAATTAATTATAATTAAATTACTTCCCACCCTATTCCCCTATAAACCCACAACCCGCTCTGATACTAAAACGCAAAATGTAAACAAAATTACTAATTTCCAAACATACATTAAAAAACATATGTAACAAACATATAAACAACATATTAAAATACATAACACTAAACAAAATTTAGATATTAGTAACATACATACCTTAAGATCGATATTCTGTCTATCGATATTTTGCACATCGATATTCTATACCATCGAAATTCAAACATCGATATTATTGTATATCGATATTTTAATTTCGATATTTTGTCTCTCTACCATTGTCAACACTGGTGTGTACCAGGGTTGTGTCCATCACAGGAGCCTAGGCAGAGCTGGAGAGCCGGGCTAAGAACCGAGGAGTCCACTGCATCCTTCGAGCTGTACTCGGTTTACGGGGTGAGGGTTCATGGAAGAAGACTGAGACGGATTTGTGATATATGTTAACCGTTCTTTCAAGGCTAACCCATGATTCCCATGGTCAGTAAAGAGCACGGTGTTCTCTGAGATATGGCGGTGGGGGAATAGGAGAGGCGCTATGTCTCAGCATGCCACACCTGTCCCTGGACAACATCTATGGATAAAATGGTGGCAGAAATCGCGACGCTCCATTTCACCTGGTTGGAGCACTTTCCCCCAAGACCATGAATGCAGTCCACTCACCTTGCACATGCACTGATACCGACAACATCCAGATTACACTAACCAATGGCACTGTACTCCACACCACCTAAAACAGCTTCTCGCTCAAAATCCTCAGTTAGCACAGCCAGGGCCAGCTTAGGGAAGTGCAGCTAGCGCAACTGCACTGGGCGCTGACCTGGGGATGGGGCACTGTGAATAACATATGATTTAAAAACACCTGCTACAGAGTTCTTTGTGCATCCAACTTTCAGGCAGCAATAAAAATGCAAATATAACTCTTGAAATGAATGTTCCCGATAGAGAAAGAGTTTAACGTTTTGTCTAGTGGCAGTTTTGACTTGCCATATAGCAGCGCAGGTGGTTAGTACGCCTGTTGCAAAGAGCTTGTACCGTACAGGGTGCAGAGCCGGAATATCGGCGGAGAAATATCGTGGGACATAAATATCGCCGCAAAAATATTGTGGGGAAGAAATATCGACAGCAAAAATATGGTTGACAAGTATATTGACTGACAGGTAAGTAATATTGATTACAAAAATATTGTTGTAATAAATATCGTTTACAAAAATATAGTTCACAAAAATATCAATTTGGTAATAATGTTATGTATTTTAGTGTTTTTAATGAGAATTTTTTGTCATTTTATTATATGTTTTAGATTTTTACTAGTTATTAATTTATTTTAAGTTAAATTCTGCATTTTTAGCTCCGTAGCGGGTTGTGGGTTTATAGGGGAATAGGGTGAGAAGTAGTTTAATTATATAGATATAAATATTTATTTTTAGTAGTTAATTTTGTTTTCTTAAATTCAAATTTTACGTTTTTAGTTCCGTAGCGGGTTGTGGGTTTATAGGGGAATAGGGTGGGAAGTAATTTAATTACATACAATTTATTGAATCACTAATGTGTTTATTGATTCATTAATATTAGCTTAATAATTAGTTGTTAATTAATTTCAATTTGTAAATTCATAATTAATTTGTTAATTGTTTAATTTTTTAGGTGTGTGTTGTGGTGTTTATATGTGTAAATGGTGTGACGGGTGGCAAGTAAATAATTTTTAATTGATTAATTATTAAATATTTTCAAATTAATTACCATTAATGAATTAGTAATTATTAATTGTAATTGTGTAATTAATTTTAGGTGTGTGTTGTGATGTTTATAGGTGTGAAAGGTGGTAAGTAATTAATTTTGTATGGATTAATAGTACATAATAATACATTAATTTTCAATAATTAATTATTAATTATTAAATGTAATTGTGTAATAAATTTTAGGTGTGTGATGTGGATATTATAGTGTTAAATAATGTGCAATTAATTATTTTTTATTATCTTTTTAATAATAATATATTTAAATTGATATATTAATTATGTTAATATTGGAAATTACATTTAATAAAAATGTTGATGTTTTTGATTTTTATTGTTTTGGGATCCAGCGCTTTCCCTACTGTTGCACTCACTGGAGTGGGAATAGTAATTTTTACCCCTCCGCTATGCAACGTTTTCCCTACTGTTGCACTCCCTGGAGTCGGAATAGTAATATTTACCCCTCCGCTATCCAGCGCTTTCCCTACTGTTGCACTCACTGAAGTGGGAATAGTAATTTTTACCCCTACGAAATCAAACTCTTTTGCAATTGCTGCACTCATTGTGGTGGGAATAGTAAATGTTACCCCTCCGCTATCCAGCACTTTCCATACTGTTGCATTCACTGGAGTGGGAATAGTAAATTGTACCTCTCCGCTATCTAGCGCTTTCCCTACTGTTGCACTCACTGGAGTGGGAATAGTAATTTGTACCCATCCGCTATCCAACGCTTTCCCTACTGTTGCACTCACTGGAGTCGGAGTAGTAATATTTACCCCTCCGCTATCCAGCGCTTTCCCTACTGTTGCACTCACGGGAGTGGGAATAGTAATTTTTACCCCTAACCTATTCAACGCTTTCCCTATTATTGCACTCATTGGAGTGGGAATAGTAATTTTTACCTCTCTGCTATCCAGCGCTTTCCCTACTGTTGCACTCACGGGAGTGGGAATAGTAATTTTATTATTGCACTCATTGGAGTGGGAATAGTAATTTTTACCTCTCTGCTATTCAGCGCTTTCCCTACTGTTGCATTCACTGGAGTGGGAATAGTAAATTTTACCTCTCCGCTATCCACCACTTTCCCTACTGTTGCACTCACTGGAGTGGGAATAGTAAATTTTACCCCTTCGCTATCCAGCACTTTCACTACTGTTGCACTCATTGGAGTGGGAATAGTAATTTTTACCCCTATGCTATCCAGCGCTTTTCCTACTGTTGCACTCACTGGAGTGGTAATAGTAAATTGTACCCCTCCGCTATCCAGCTCTTTCCCTACTGTTGCACTCATTGGAGTGGGGATAGTAATTTTTACCCCTACGCTATCCAGCGCTTTCCCTACTGTTGCGCTCACTGGAGTGGGAATAGTAATTTGTACCCCTTCGCTATTCAACGTTTTAACTACTAATGTTTTAATTTTGTTATCAAATGTATGTATTATTTTTTTTAATGGTTTAATGTGTTAATTAAATGTAGAATATTTTATTTTATTTTAAATTATTTATACATTTGTTTATTTTCTTTTTATATCATAAAAACGTTTAGAAATTAAATAAAGATAATAGTTAATATGTATTTTAGTAAATATATGTATATGTACACTTTTTTGTGTTTATATTTATTAAATTAAGTTTGTTATAATTAGTTAAAATATATATTAAATGTAATTAATTTTACTAATAATATTAACATTTAATTCATTTAATTTGTTATTTTTTAGAGTCAATATTTTTTACATCTATATTTTTTACATCGAAATTTTTGAGTCCGTATTATTGTACTTATCTGTTAAACTATAGGGAGTCGACATTTATGTATTCAATATTTTTTTCATCAATATTTTTCACATCGATATTTAAACAGGGAACTACCGTACAGATCAAAGATGGGTATTTTATGTAGATAGCTGAGTGGATAACTGCTTCTGTCACAGAGATCCTTTTGTTCGTGCAATTCACAAGATACAACCCTAATATAGTACAATGACTGCTACGAACTCATCAAGGAGCTGAATGCAAACTGCATAAAATAGGTAAGGATGTTATGTTTTTTATCCCCAGCCTTTCATTATCTATCCCTAATGTTGCTAAAAAGTGTTTGCTTGGGTAGATATACATTCTTATTCGTAATACCAGTCTTTACCTGTGCTTTAAAACAAATGAAATGTATGTGAGATTGGGGCTATGGAGAGGTGTGGGGCACTTTTGCCTGGTGGTAGTGACGGAATCCGAGGAGGAATAGGTCATGGGGGAGTGGGCCAAAAATGATTGATGCACCAGCTCTAAAGACGGCCCTGAGCGCAATCTTGCCAGTGTAGGGTTAATGTTATCCCCATCGACTAATCAAGTCTTCCTTTACGAGGAACAGGGTATCCCATATGTATCTGATTTAATTAAGGCTGCACTATTATTGCTCTTGGTCTCAGTTTGGGCAAACACGCATATCACTCTTAATTAAGAGATTATCACGGACTGTTTCAACTACAAGAAGGGTAACAGGGGGAACAGGCCCTTCCATCAATCGCCCCTTAGAGAAAGCCTATCTTCCCACCCGCCCCCTCAGATCCGTGACCTCCAACCTCACCTCAGTACCACGCATTAGAAGAGCCAGATGTGGAGGCAGCTCGCTTTCTTACAATCTGGCCAAGACTTGGAACTCTCTCCCCCTCACTATCAGATCAGAATCCAATTTGCTCACCTTTCGAAAACTTCTAAAAACCTGGCTTTTTAATAGGACTTCGATCTAATTTTTTCTCTGTTCCTCAAATTCCAGCCTCTTCTGCTTAACCCACTATTTTTCTTCTACAGCGCTGGGACGCCCTTGGGTAGCCATCGCGCTATATAAATTCTCATTCCATTCCATTCCATTCCAATATAATCCCTTGGCTAAGTTATATCCAATCTACCCCCAGAGTGATAAAAATGGACTCAATTGTATAAATATCCTCATTCATTAAGAAAACCGGACATCTCTCGATCTAAAAAGCTTTTTTATTAATTACTGTGAGACATTTAGGGAGAAGGAGGATATGGGGAACCCCTGCTGAGGGACTATGCTATTGTTCAAATGTCATTAAACCTTGAACCAAGCCTGACTCGGGTAAAGAGCCCCCGGGAAGGGTCACTTTTAGCACAATTTCTACTGGGAACTATAAGACCACAGCTTTGCTTTCCGCCAGGCTAATATCACGAAGCATCTATCTTAATCTTTCCCTGCAATGAGACCTGCTTGCAATCCCTGGAACATTTTGTTTTTTTCTGTAAATATTATGAATTTCAGGGGTCATGGCTTAGCCGGCTGCAAAATGGCCGCACTTTGAGTGGGCTCTGCCGGCCAAGTTCAAAATCCTTCATACTCCTGCAGACATTCTGCTAATCGCTGCCATTTACCGGCATCATAGCGTCTCACCTGCTGGGACGGCATGCTTTGAGACCTTTCTCAGTCTCCTGTGCCGCTGCCGAGTCGGGAACTGCCGCTGTGCGAGGCCCGGCCCTGTGGTGTGCGCGGCTGGCCTGCCCTTCCTGGAGCCGGTGGAGGGCTTCTGATCTGGACCGGACTGTCGCCTGGAACAGTTACTTGTCCCTGAAGGATGTCATTGCCGGTAGGTCCGCTGCTGCAGGGGTGAGTTGCTGCAGTGCTGGGGGCGTGCTCACCGCACCATTTGGCCTGGCCCACATACTTCCGGGAGCCTTCACTCCCCCTCCGGCATCCCGGGTTCGGGTCTCAGCAGCTGGGCCTTGCAACGTGGGTAGCACGCCCCCCTTGACCCTCCCGCTGCGGGGGTCCCCCCGCCTGACGTGACCTCCGGCCTCCCGGTGATCCCAACTGCCGGCTCTCACCTCTCCCCTAAAGGCTTCTGTGGACCCAGCTCTGAAGATCTTTGTGGGCCGGGCGTGGTGCTCTCCTGGGCCGGGCTGGATGCTGGGGCCGGCCTGCTGTTTACCACCTGGGTTGCTGCTAACACGTGCGGCCACCGCCGCCCAATATCCTCCTTCCCACAGATCACCGCATTACTTCAGCGGCAAGGGGCCCGCCCCCTGCAGCTGGCACTGGGTGAGCCCTGCTGCCGGCCTGCTGCACACCTCTGACTTCTGCACTGGTGGAGCCCGCTGATCAACCTCCAATCTAGTGCCTGTCCGGCTGGGCCGCCTCTCTTCCTGTTGGCTCTGTACTCTGTCTACCTCCTCTCACCCCTGCTGTGCTGTGGTTCAGTGGCATACACCTGGTCACACACACGTCTGAGGTTTGATGCTGGCCTTGGCTATCGCCCCTGCTGCAACAAGCCATGACCAGCCCCTTCTGGTCAGGACAAGATCACCCTGGCCCCACCTAGGTTGGTTAGTGTCCTAACTTTGACGCTTGCCTGGTGTTGGTTCATTGGCTCATTGGATCCTTCTCCTCTTCACAAACTATTCACTTGAATGTTGGGTCCACGCAGGCTAGCTGCACCTTGAACTCCCTGGTCTGCACCCCCCATCTGTGGCCTCCTCTCCTGTCATCTGGCAGTTTCTTCTTCCTGCGTCTACCGGCCATGGGTAGAACTGACCCCAAGCAGCCCAAGATTGCCTTAGACCAACGTTGCGACACACTACATAGCCTCCTGGGACGCCTACCCCACAGGGGTCATCCGCCTAGCTACACACAGCCCAAACCATGTCAGGTGACCACGACACGCCCGGAGAGGGACAGAGAGGGGTTAGCATCTTGTATGGAATGTAAATGGATTGGGAAGCAAGATTAAGAGGGGCCTGGTCAACTCATATCTGACGCGTCTAGGCCCAGATATCACGCTATGACAAGAAACTCACCTCAAAGGTACTAAATGTGGCTTCCTAACTAGAGGTCGTTTTAGGCTACTGGCGCATGCAGGATACACTTCAGACTCTAGGGGAGTTGCCATTATTTTGAAAAAGACCACTCCATTCCTCATAACTCAGACATGGGCAGACCCCCAGGGAACATATGTGGCCATCAAGGGGATGTGGAATAGGTGTGCCTATACTATAGTTTCAGTTTATGCGCCGCCGAAGCTACAAGCATCCACACTGAAGACGGTGGCAGACATACTGATGGAAACGGCCGATACCATCCAGATTGTAGGGGGGGATTTCAATGGTGTCATGAATGTCACACAGGATAGGACAGGTACGACACAGAGGGTAGGGACTCAGACTCCCTTGTCCCAATGGGCGACCAACCTAGGCCTCACGGACGCCTGGAGGTGGCTACACCCTGAGTAGAGGGTTTACTCGTACTTCTCGGGCGCTCACCGGGCCTTCTCGAGATTGGACTATGTCTTTATGGCCCGACAGCACCTGACAATACAGGACGTGGCAGAATATAAAGCTAGAGGAGTATCTGATCACTCACCACTGCTGATCAGCCAGAGGGCGAAACGCCGGGGGGATAGGCATCAACTCCACTTGACGGCGTGGGATCTGCAGAACCCGAACGTCATACGTGGAATTAGGGCGGACATCAAGGTATATGTTGCTGAAAATGAGGGCTTGGTGTCCTCGAAAGTGGTCTTTTGGGAGGCTTTAAAGATAGTCATGAGAGATAGGGCGAAACATAGGTTAGCGGAGGAACACAGAAAGCTCCACTCAGAAGCTGGCATCATAGAACAGGACATACTGGCTTTGGAAAGGGAGTGCCAGAACTCGAGAGACTCAGCGGCACTTCGGAGACTCGTGGACCGACAGACGCAATATAGAGAACTTGTGACAGGAGAGGCGAGAACTCAAGCACTAGCTACCCTACACCGTCTGTATGATGTGGGGGACAAGTCAGGTAAGCTCCTGGCATGGCTTAGCAAAAAAGAACGAGTGGAGAGATGGGTGGAGCAGATTAAAGACCCTCATGGAACGGTACTCCACTCAGACACACATATAGCTGAAGCGTTCGCAGACCACTATGAGCACTTTTATGAGGCTAGGACCTTGGAGTCACGGGAGGAGGCACTGCACTACATGGACCAAACCGACCTCCCGACTCTGTCCGTTGACGACACAAAAATGTTAGACTCCAATGTCACCCTCGACGACATCTCTGAGGCCCTGACCAAACTCCGGCCAGGGAAATCGCCAGGTCCCAATGGTTTCCCAGCCGAATTCTTTAAACGTACGGCTGATCTCGTAGCGACACACTTAAAGGGCCTCTATGAGGATGCCCTGTAGGACGGGAGGCTCCCCCCTGACCTGACTCTGGCTACCATTGTCCCTATCCACAAGGAGGGCAAACCTAAAGAATACTGCGAGTCCTATCGTCCCATATCATTATTAAACACGGAAACGAAGCTGCTGGCCACTATCCTGGCAATGAGATTGCATTCGGTGATATCGCAGCTGATACACCTTGATCAGACTGGATTTATACCTGACATGGCCACCAGAGTAAACCTCAGGCGCACTCATAACTGGCTGCAGGAGGTTCGGGACAGGGAGGACCCACACTGGTTCCTGTCCCTCGATGCAGAAAGGCCTTCGACGCAGTGCATTGGCCGTTCCTCGAGGGCGTTCTACAAAAATTCGGCTTTGGACCAAAGTTCCAGGAGTGGGTAAAACTGCTATACACCGAACCAAGGGCCAGGGTGAGAGTCAATGGGGTCCTATCGCGAGAATTCCAAGTACGGAGGGGGACCAGGCAGGGGTGCCCCCTCTCTCCACTCTTGTTCGCCTTAACGATAGAGGTCCTGGCTGCTAAGATACGCCAAAATTCAGCCATCAGGGGATTTCACCGGACCGACGGAGACGCATACGAGGAAAAAATCTCGCTTTATGCGGACGATGTACTTCTGTATGTCACCTCACCGGAGTCGTCGATCCCGCAGTTATTTTATGAACTGGAGCGCTACGGTGACCGTGCCGGTTATCGAATAAATTGGCATAAATCGGTCTTGTATGACCCTACGGGGAGGGACGCCTGGTCGAACATTCCAGGAAGGCTGCTCACCACCACAGAGGGCTTTCAATATCTGGGGGTGTATCTCACCCTGGATAGACAGGTTTTGTACACCCGTAACATTGAGCGCATTATGGTGAACTCCGTTTCGGACATGGACCGCTGGAGACTCCTCCCTCTCACTCTTCTAGGCCGAGCGGCAATGTACAAGATGATTATTCTTCCCAAGTACCTATATGCCCTTCAAAATGAATATTATCCCCTCCCCCCAAAAGTCTTCCCCAGGATACATGCGGACCTGAGGCCATTTGTGTGGCTGGGTAAGCAACCTAGGGTGGCATTGACCACCTTACAGAGGCACCAGTATAGTGGGGGGATTTCACTCCCGAATCTGGAGGCATATTACTGGGTGGAACACCTGGTCTCGATAAACAAATGGATACACGCACAGGCAGTCCATCCCTCATATGCACTTGAGCGCCACTAACTAGCATCCAGACATATTCTCTCCTATTTATATGGGGGGGGGGGGGGGGGTGGACGCAGATGTCTTCTACCGGCAACTGAAATCACTCTTCTTGCCTGGAGGGCATCCACGAAACGTATGGGATGGGACAGGAAGCCATCGAGACAAACACCAATCTGGCATTGCGCGTGGCTGGCGGAGCTTCACAAACTAACGGGTTATAGGGGCTGGGACGACATAGGGATCTCTACACTGGGAGATATAATCACTAAAGGGCGACTGAAGTCGTTCGCTGCTTTGACCACGGAATTTGGCCTGCACCCCACACAGAGATACAAGTATGCTAGATTGAAACATGCATGGGGGCGCAGAATATCGATACCGCAGACCTGGTGGAATTCGCCCCGCTCGAAGGCAGGCTCCTACAGGAACACATCCAGCAGAAAGCGGTCTCTCTAACCTATAAGACACTTACGAATAACATGTTAGGTGACCTGGCCAAGCTTCGACGACAATGGGAGGCGGACGTGGGAGTCATGGAGGACATAGACTGGGAATTGGTGTTAACACATCCCAGAGAGGTGGCAATCAAATCTCGACTCCGCCTTATCCAATTTAACATATTACATAGAACCTACTTTGATAGGGTGAGGCTCCAGAAAATGGGAAAGACAGAAGATGCTAAGTGCTTACGATGCCAGGACCCCAGTGGGGACTTCTTTCATGTCTTGTGGTCATGATCTACAATACAGGGGTACTGGGCAGATGTTTTTGCGGAACTGTCGGCAGTCCTGGGGAGCCAATTACAGGTGGACCCCAAGATGGCTCTATTGGGCATGACAATTGATGTGGATCTTTCACGCCCTCTGCTGAACTTCCTGGTCATCCGCGATAAGAACAAAGATTCGGAGGTGCGCTCCCATCATAGTAATCTCTGAGTCCCCGAGTCCACCAACATCTCTCACATGGAGGACTATGTGGAGCAGCTGGCCCGGGAGCTCTTTGGTGACGTCCTCTCACCAGTTTTATCGTAGAGCGTGGCCATTGCTCCCTTGAACCCGCCCAGCCCCTGGGCTGCCGGCGCGTCCCATCATTGCCAAAATATTGAACTTCAGGGACCGCGACACCATCCTTCGGGCGGCCAGGGAGAAAGGAGAAATTTGCCATCAGTGAAATCAACTCTCGTTTTACCCGTACTACACCATCACGGTTCAGGCGGCTCACCGGGAGTTCTTACCGGCCAAACGGATCCTACAGAAACACGAGATCCCATACTCGCTGGCGTACCCGGCCAAGCTGCGCGTCAAACAGGGCATAAAAACTCTCCCCGTCCCGGATCCTAGAGAGGCGCTGGCATTTGCAAAAAAAAATCTACAGGGCTCACCGTTTCTCACCTGCAAATTCCCAAGTTGCTGCTGCTGACAACCTCAGTGACAATGATTGGCTCACTTTTTATCCTCAGATGTTGTATCCTTGAGACTGTTTTTTCCCACGGTCTGAACTCCTGATCCGGGTCTATGGTCCCTACGGCCCTCCGAGGCCCCCATATTAGCCTGTTTGTCTCCAATGAGCATTTCTGTTATGTTTTAAAGGTTATTCCTATGTCTGCTGACTCTGGCTGCTTAGCCACCCTGTCTCTCTATATATGCCGGGCGCCCCCATTCCCCCACGAGATAATTCCCACCATGGTCACGGATTTCCCCCCTCCAAGTTGCAGGTCCCTGGTGTGGTACTGGGTGGGGTCTCAGCCTGATTGGGGGATTGTGTGGGTGCGGAGTTGGGGGGTTTCTCTTTTTTTTTTTTAGGTGGGCTCCAGGGGTTGGAACTTCGGGATTTGGGATTTTCCTTCTGAAGCTTTGCTGTTCATCTTTGCACAGTCGACTGCTAATGATCTCCCTGTTATTGGGTCTCTTTTTTATGCTGGACTTCTACTGGTCCAAGGGCCAGTTCTGTTTGTAATTTCGGTACATTCCAGTGATTGCAAGATACGTCTGTTTTTATTCAGTGGTAATGTCTCCTTGTTTATTGACATGCTCATCTCTTATGTACTCTGTTGCACCGTTCATTGTTTATGCAAACAGTTTCTGTTCATCAAGCCCCTCTTTTCGGACATCCCTTCCCTGATTACAGCACCATGACTGACACTACATTCTGGACTTGGAATGTCCGTGGGTTAAATGACTATTGAAAGGCACGCCTGGTTCATGCCGATCTCACTCATCACAAGGTGGACGTATACATTTTACAAGAGACTCATCTTAAGCAGCCCACTGCCACTAAACTCCTCTCCCGATATTGAGGCGAAATTCACTCCTCCTTTTACTTTAATTATTCCCGGGGGGTGTGCATTTTACTATGCAGGGGACTCACATGGCAGACTTCCCAAGCATTCACTGACCCTGACGGGCACTTTGTCATACTTTGAGGCACCTTGCGGGCCCAGCCCCTGATACTCGCGGCTATTTACGGTCCCAACTGAGACAACCCAGATTTTTTTGCACAAGTCTGGTACCGTATATCATCTCTCGGCCCCGCTGTCCTTCTCTGGAGGGGGGGCGATTTTAACATGACTCTTTCTGCTGCCCAGAGCCAGTCGGTTCCCATATCTCCCATCCGCGCGCAGCCTCCCTCCTTAATTCTATCATTCAGGACAACTCGTTATACGACGCGTGGCGCCACTCCCACCCTGCGGTTTGCGAGGGTACTTGTATCGCGAGTTCTCTGGGTTGTTGGTCCCGGCTGGATTTCTAGATCACCTCCCCGGACGCACTTGCCTGGATGACATCAGTAGACCTTATGGCACGCACTCTTTCTGACCACAGCCCGGTCAGCTTATCGCTCAGGTTACCCCCATTCTCCTTGCCGCGTTTTCGCCTGGTGGCTCCCTCTAAACGCTCTCCGCGACACTGTGTTTTGCGACGAAACACAGACCGCCATTGTGAACTACTTCAAGCTTTATGAGGGGTCAGTGGACTCCCCGTCCATGCTTTGGGAAGACTTTGAGGTAGTTATCCGCGGGGAGTGCATTTCTAAGCAATCCGGGGTTTTGCGCTCCATTCGTGGCACTCTGGACAGAATTGAAAGAGAAATCAAGACTTTGGACGCCTCCCATGCTCAGCGCCCCAATGCTGACACACTTGCTCAGATACGCGAGAAGCTTACTGAGTTCTCTGATGAGACTGATAGGGTGCTGGCTTTCCTCGGACAAGTGGCGCGGGCGCGTCGGTTTGGTGAGGGCGACCATCCTGGTAAAACACTGGCTAATCTCCTTCATCAACCACGCGCAGCATCGTTTATTACCGCCCTGCATGATGGCGGGCCGTCCCGCACCGCCTCCCCCATAGACATTACAGCGCGCTTTACCACCTTCTACGCGCAACTTTATATAGCCGGGTCGGTCCCACCTCGTGAAGCACTTGATCAATACTTTGACACACTTCAACTACTCTGGTTTGAAAATGAGCATCGGGAATACTTGGGTGCACCCTTCTCTAAGGAGGAGATTTTAGCTGCCATAAACAGTATGTCGGGCGACAAGGCCCCGGTCTCTGATGGCCTGCCGGCCTCCTTTTATAAGGCATTTGCCCCTCTTCAATCAATCAATCAATCAGAATACATGTAGAGCACGCTACTTACCAGTAAGGGTCTCAAGGCGCTGAGGGAGGGGGTGTTGCTACTGCTCAAAGAGCCAGGTCTTGAGGAGTCTTCTGAAGGAGAGTAGGTCTTGGGTCTGGCATATGAGGGTAGGGAGGGTGTTCCAGGTCTTGGCGGCGAGGAAGGAGAAGGATCTGCTGCCGGAGGTCGTTTGTTGGAGGCGGGGGACAGCGGCGAGGGCGAGGCTGGCTGAGCGGAGCTGGCGGGTGGGAGTGTAGAAACTGAGTCTGCTGTTCAGGTAGGCTGGTCCGGCGTTGTGGAGTGCTTTGTGTGGTGGGTGAGGAGCTTGAAGGTGATCCGCTTGTCAATGGGGAGCCAGTGTAGGTCTCTCAGGTGGGGGGGTGATGTGGCTACGGCAGGGGACGTTGGCGATCAGTCGGGCAGAGGCGTTTTGGATACGTTGAAGTAATCGTAGGTGTTTGGCTGGGATTCCTGCGTAGAGTGCGTTGCCGTAGTCCAGTCTGCTGCTGACGAGGGCCTGTGTCACCGTTTTCCTAGTTTCGATCGGGATCCATTTGTAGATCCTGCAGAGCATGTGGGTGGGTGTGGTAGCAGGAGGAGGAGACGGCGTTGACCTGTTTCGACATGGAGAGGGAGGAGTCGAGAATGAATCCTAGGTTGCGTGTGTGGTCGGTGGGTGTTGGGGCTGTTCCCAGTGTGGTCGGCCACCAGGAGTCGTCCCAGGCTGAGGGGGTGGGTCCGAGGATGAGTACCTCCATCTTGTCTGAGTTCAGCTTTAGGCGGCTACTCTTTATCCAGTCGGCGACAGCCTTCATTCCCTCGTGGAGGTTGGTTTTGGCGGTGTGTGCATCCTTGGTGAGGGAGAGGATGAACTGGGTGTCGTCAGCGCAGGAGATGATGTTGAGGTTGTGATCGCGAGTCACTCGTGCGAGGAGGGCCATGTAGATGTTGAACAGCGTCGGGCTGAAGGATGAGCCCTGGGGGATGCCGCAGATGATGTCGGTGGCTTCGGATTGGAAGGGTGGGAGACGGACGCTCTGGGTTCTGCCGGAGAGGAAGGAGGTGGTCCAGTCAAGGGCCTTCTCTTGGATTCCGGCTTCTATGAGTCGTGTCTTCTGATCCCTCATCTTGCTGCTATGTATAATGAATCCTTTGAAATGGGCCAGGTCCCCTCATCGCTGCGTGAGGTACTCTTAACCTTACTTCTTAAGCCGGACAAGCCCCCTGAGATGAGGGACTCTTATCATCCCCTCCCACTCAAAAACACGGACAACAAAATATTTGCCAAGCTGCTTGCCTCCCGCTTACTCCTGCTAATGTCCTATATTGCCCTCCCTGATCAATCCGGTTTTATTCCCAGCCGCGCCATTTTCTCTGTCCTGCATCAGATCAACGCCCGGCGCTTCCGTCAGTAGCCGCTATACTCGACCCCACCAAGGCTTTCGATACTTTGGAGTGGGCTTACCTGTTTTACCTTCTTCCACGTTTGAGTTTTATTCTTATACACTCTTCCCACCGCTCGTCTCCGTATCAACGGCTAGACCTCCGAGCCCATTCCAATTGGGTGTATCACTCGACAGGGTTGCTCGCTCTCCCCCATGCTTTTTGCTATTGCTATGAAGCCTCTCGTAGCACGCCTGCGGCAGCACCATACTAAAAAAGCATTGGCTTTGCAGCGCGCGCCTTATTAGTCTCTATGTATGCGGACGATATTACCCTTTATGTTCGCCACCCTCGGGATAATCTCAGCCCTCTTGCCCAGGAGGTGATATGCTTTGGGGGTTATTCTGGTATCCAGGTTAACTGGAACAAATCCGTCTTATTCCCTCTCATGGAGGCCACGACCCCCTTCAACTCTGATAACCCCTTTGTGTGGGCTTCAGAGCCAACTAGATATCTGGGCATGTGGCTGAGCAGGGACGTTGATGAACTCTGGAGGGCCAATTTTGCCCACACTGTGGATTAGTTTGAGTCTAAGATCCCCATTTGGTACCGACTGCCGCTCTGCCTGGCCGGGTGTATAGCGATCGCAAAGATGGTGGTCCTTCCAAAGTTCTTATATCTCTTTGTCAATGTCCCCATCCCTCTTGCTGCTCATTTCTTCCGCAAGATCCGTTTACTGCTCATTACCCTAATTTGGGCCGGTCAGCAGCCCACGATCACCTACAGCACTCTGACCCATCCGATGTCGTGCGGTGGGATGGATGGGAGCCCCTGATTTCAAGCTCTAGGCTCTTAGCGCTCAGGCCAGTTTTCTTCATTTCTGGCTCCACCCTACTCCGTTTCAACCCCATGTAGAGGTGGAGGCAGACTTTGCCACTCTGTGGCCGCTCACAACTGCACTTTTTGCCCCAGCGAAGCTCCTATGCACTGAGATCAATACAGTCGAGACCTTACGATGGGCCTGGGATGGCATTCATGGGATCTCTGGCTCGGATCTGCTCTCAGCAAACACCATGCCCATTGTTGATCACCCCGCTTTCCCCCCACTCCAGTCGTCTGTGGTGGCTAAACATGCTGCTCGCCTTGGCCTCTCCACTATCTCGGATCTGTACCCTGGGGACACCTTCTTCCCACTCACCCCTGACACTGGCCCTATGAACACTTTGTTATTTAACAGCTTCAGGCGGTTTGTAGAAAGCTTCATTCCACTTTTCCCCAACCTCCTCCCTCGCTGGCCTCCCTTGACATGCTCTACGCATCTCCCTCTCCAAAGAAATCGGTCACTAAGATTTATGCTTATACTCTAGCTGCTTCTTCCATTTCCACAAATCGGGCGCACTGCGTGGGGCAAGGAACTGTGTATCGAGATCTCCCAAGTGGACTGGCTGTATTGTTGCACTCAGATCAAACGCCTTTCCCCTAACTACTGCCTTCGCTTAATGCATTTTAAATACATACACAGGCTATATCGCACTCCCACCCACTTTCACAGACTGGGCCTCGTGGCGAGTGAGAGATGCCTGCGCTGCTCCGCGGCTGATTTTGCTCATCTCGCTTGGTTGCGCACCCGAGTTTCGGCATTTTGGTGAGAGGTCTGTGCAATTATCTCTGAAATCACCTCGGCATCACTCCAACCTGACCCCGTGATTTGCCTCTTGGGCTTTGTCAAATTCGTCCCGGATGCCTCCCGCCGCCTGACCGCCATGCTATTGGTCCTGGCGCGGCGCAGGGTCTCCATTTGTTGGGGCTGACGGCCCGCGCCCAAAGTGCCTCTCTGGCTGGAGGACGCTTCCCGCAGCCAAACCCTCCTCCCTTAATTTTGGGACCTTCTGCCTGCCAAGTCCCGGCCATATATGGGGCCTCCTCATTACTCATCTCTCTAGTCGCTACCCTCAGCAGTCAGTGACCCCTCCTGCTCTCCCTGACGGCTCCCCGCCCGCAGCGGCTGCCGGTGCCAGTCCTTAAGCTGTTACCTCTTGGTCCACGGTCCCTCTACTCTCCCTGCCTGTCCCCTTTCTGATTGGTGCTTTTCCCTGACCGTTTATTCCTGTCCCCCTTTATTGAGAACAAAATACTCCTTTATGGTGTTGTCTGTAAGGTCTTTTGAATTTGTAATTATTTTCGTTGTGCTGCAATGTACTGGTGTGCCTAACATCTCACAAATGTGGAATTATGTACTTGTACTGTGCCTTCTTTATTTCACATACAGATTTTTGAAAATATATATATATATTATGAATTTCAAACCAAGAAATTTTTAAAGCCTGTTCTTAAATTATATAGTTTTCTCCAGAGAAAGACAGCTTTGCATTTCCTGTGTGTGCTTCCTATTCATTTGATCTGTTTTCTGTGGGAAATGTTTTGAAGTCAGTACTATGCAAGCGAAATTCATTGAATGTCTGACACTTTTTCTTTTTCTCATCTAATATATTACGGGGATTTATGTATATTTTTTAACTGATATCTTTGTGTGCGAAGCATTTATGATTGTTTTTAAATAACTGAATTAAGCTATTTGATTTGGTTAATTGATTGATTGATTGATTGATTGAATGATATGGTGTGAGACTTCACCGTGTAATACACTTCCAACCCCTTTAGGACCAGTCAGGCTTTGTTTCTCAAACCTTAGCTCAAGCCTGGGCAACAGTGGCTTCGAGCAGTCAGGCTTCAACAAAGGAACAAGTTTAAAGTATTTGTACAGCACCAAAACATTTGAAGAAGGAACATGACTCACAAGAAATCCAACACCAATGTATAAAAATAGAGTTTTTTTATGAATTTATTGATACCAAAGGTGGCGTGCGACTGTGGGCCTTAGAGTGTCCGTATGGGAAAGTGATGTTTTGACTTGGGCCAGGGCAGAGGAAAGGGCGTTGACACGAGAGGACAGAATTAGCAAAAGGGGCAGGCCTCTGGCGGAATGAACCCTGGGCAGAAGTAATGCAAGCGTGGGAAGCATGAGGATCTGGGGATGTTGAGAATCACAGGGGGGATCCCATGATTGAAGCAGAGAAAGGACCCCCCCTCCCCCCAGATGCCACAGTAGTAGGTTATAAGATGCATGCCACACATAGAGATGTCGCACCATATCAACTGGATTACCTGTGCTCGCCCCCCACTTGTCCCTTGCACCCTTGATACCAGAAAGAAGCACAACCAACGAATAAAATAGACAATTGAGGAATGAGGTGGATGTTGGCCCCAGGAGGAAGCAGTTGTTACTGGTTCATTATATTTATTTAAAAAAATGGTTATACATAAGACAATATCAGCAAGCATGGTGAGCTCCCCCCAAAGACCATTAATATACCAGAGGCATGTTTATATCTTATATGGACCAAGTTTATTTATGAAGGAATGACTACGAAACTAACATGGTAACAACTGATGAACAGTTTCTGCCTTCATTTGTTCTCCTGCTATCCCGCTGCATGCATAACGATTATTCTGCATAGGTAATTAATGTACAAGGTCTGCAAATTGTGATGTTTGATTGTAATAAACAAAATGCTGACAAAAATGATATGAAGAAAAACGAATGGATACCAAAATGAAAAAGAAACACCAGAGGTTTTCAAGAAACCCGTTTGTCAGAGTGTTATGTGTACACAAACGTGTAAGTTTAGCTTTGTGAATCAGGCCCTACGGTTTGATGGTTTCTTAGAACTTTAAGGGGGATGACCACATGTAAGGCCATAAAGGCAAGAGTCCTGCGTCAAACAGGGTCCAATGTAAAATGTAGTGAGGCTCAGGGGGATTTTCACTCAATCCCTTATGAAAGCCAATGGGCCATACGTACGACCTTTCCAAATTGCGAGCCGCAAATTGGAATGTACAACATTGTCAGAGACACTGATTGCGATTTCCAATGGGGTCGCAAAATGCGAGGCTCATGAATATTAATGAGCCACTCGCAGTTTGCGACCCTATTGGGAATGGCTGACGCTCCCAGGAATGGTGGCCTGCTGGGCTCAGCAGACCTCCATGTCTGGGACTGCTTGTCAATAAAGCAGTTTTTTTTAAATGCAGCCATTTTTCCTTAAAGGAAAATGGGATGCAAGAATTTTTTTTAAAATGAAACGTTTTCGTTTCATGTTTTTAAGGGCAGGTGGTGGTCCGTGGGACCACTGCCTGTCCTTAAAATATGTTTTTTAGAGCCAGTCTCAAAGTGGAATGGGTCCCCTTCACATTTGTGACCCCATTACTACCCTCTTGAAGAGGGCTGTAAATTGCGAGTGTTTTGCAACCACAATTGCAGTCGCAAAACATTCATACATGGCTAGAGAGTCGCTATTAGGAAGGGAACGCTCCTTCCTAATAGCGAGTCTCGACTATGTTGCGAGTCGCAATTGACTCGCAAAATAGTATTTGTACATGGCCATGTAGGTTTTTGCATGTGCAAACGGGTCACAAACCCGTTTGTGCATGAAAAAACTGGTCGTACATCTGGCCATATGAGTGTAAAATTCCCCCTCTGTATTGAGTAGAGGTTTTTTGCTTAGAATCCGGGTACATTTGGGAGCCCATTCAGAGTGGAGCATTAAAATATATGATTAGTTAACCTAAGGGGACCATGGTCCAAAGCATTCAATGTGAATTAAATCTTACAACATGGTACCACTTGGCAGGCTCTCAACTATTAAGTTTCATTAATAAGCTGTCTAGAGGTGAATATCCTACAAAATATCTAAACTATGTTAGTAGAAAATCCTTACCTTCAGAAAGAAAGGGTTAAGAGAATCATTGAAATAAAAAATATGCATAGCTCATTTGGAACTGTAGGAGCGTGGGTGCCATTTCTAAACAAATTTACTTTGAAAGACTTTATCCTTCAAATGTCCCAAAGATTGAGTAAGAATTATTTACTCAAGAAACCTTTTCTTATACTTAAACACACATGTTGATGAGGAGGGGATGGACCCTTGCTCACCCTCAGACCCATACAGATGATGCTTCTGGTATGAGAGCTGTTGCAGAACCTGCACTTGTACTCTCGGCATCCTGAGAGGGTGGCTCCTTCAAGATTACAGTATTGTACAACATGCATATCTGTACCCATGTTTTAAAATCATACCATAGAATATTGAAATGTGACCCGAATATACTGTGTTATGTTTTTGTACCTCTATAAAAAAAAAAAAAATTAAGAAACCTTCTCTTATGTCCTCACTCAATACCTTAGGTCAAGCAGATCTTTTTCCATAAATAACAAATTTACCCAATCCCAAATTCAGCATACAAATACTCCAAATATGGCTTGGTAATCCAATGGTCTCAAGACCAGAATGGTATAAAAACAAGAAGGGCAAAATGGTGTGTGCCAATGTTTTTTAAACATTAATTGTTCTATATGTCATGCTCTTATTAATTGTCCTTTTCATATGACTGTTTGTACGACGTTTTTAAAACAATTTTAAAAGAATACACAGTCAAGAAACGAGGGAATTGCACTTGTTTGATGTTGAAGTAAGAATTGCATGCTTCCTAATTTTATCTTAAATACAGAGTCTCAGTCAATGGCAATTTGTAAATTTGAATTTTTCTGTATTATTATGATGATGATATGCATTCTCTTACTTTTATTGTCTTTTTAGCAAGTTTTTTGGGCATATGTCCTGATAAACGTAGCTATACCTAATATTACTACCTCTAAACAGAGCAGGCGGACCAAGTACCTTATGTATATAGGCCTTGCAACATTTTTGCGCCTCAGTTGAGTCACTTTTCATGACGCAGCAGAGGCGCATACATAGTGCCATGTTGCGCCATATTTACAAGATGACTCATCTATGCAGATGTGTGACCGTGTAATGCACTGTACCACAGTATACCTGAATCAGGTAAAATGTATGCTGGGAGGTCGTTACCACCTAAAAAAGGGTCGTAGAAATGTATCGGTGAAATCAATGAGATTTCACCGCAACACTTCTAGGACGCCACTGCATCAAAACCTTACGCCTGCTTCATGTTGGGCGTAAGGGTGACCCAGAGCCATAGACACAGGCCTACCCCATGCATTGCTGGAGTTGCGTCATGCTTGCAACACATCTCCAGCAATGCGTGACTTTTGCACCGACAGATACGTCAGGATTCCTAACTTAGCTGTCATTCCTTGCGCCATAGAGTGCCGTACATTAAATATGGCATACCATTGTGTCGCAAGGAGGACGCAGGGAAAATTGTCGCATCGCTGTTTTATCGCAACGATGCAAGGGTTTTCATAAATGAGACCCAAGAGTTTAGGCGACAGGCCACTCCTCCGTGTTTGTGTGGAGTACCCTGTCCTTAAAACTCAAAATAAGGGCCTTAGTACAATTTCACAATAAAAGATGCATAATATATCCACTAAGCAAAAGCAATATCCCTAGAAAGAACTACTTTGGAATGAGATTTTAGAGAATGTCCAGACAAACTGTGCAGTTTTGTACGGAATTAGATAGAGATCAGCATGCAAGGCAAGAAAAGAGCAATGGCTATAAGACTGGACAATTACTTACCAATGAAAGCTGTTACAAGCAGGGTCAACAAAACCGCAAACATGTTGCTGTTTCTTTATTCTGGAGGCCGTAGGAGGATTCTAAAGAGAAACATCAAATGTATTAACAAAATGTATATAATTTTACAATGCCCTACCAATTTTAATTCAAGGTTTTTGTGATGGAATGCTCAAAAACACCAACAGAGCAAACCTTTGTGAAGGTAAAATCAGATCCTCATACATTTGCCCTAACAAACTTATTATCTGTGGAACACTGCATCAACTCACTTTAAAAGCCACATTACCCACTCTCACCATAAGTCACTTAAAATATTGCCAATTTCATCATTGCCAAAATGCAGAAGATCAGTGTGAAGAAACTCAACTGATATTCCATCTCCTCCTCTGGAAATATACTCAGTGGTACAAATTTCTCAAAACTGTTCGGATTTCTCTGCTCCTAATCTTCTCGTCTCTTAAGAGAGAGTTCTCCTGGACCTGACTTCATATGCCCCTTGACCTTCATTTTCACTCAAACATACATATGCTTATACATACACATGAAATCACACATACACACACACTCACACATACACACACTCTGCCTAAACATCAGCAGCGGCTGGCTCAGGTAAGCACGGTGGGGCGGGACAGGTTGCCCTATTCTGTTGTCCGTCGGCTTTCCTTCTGCCACGGTCTGCCCCACCATACTTACCTGAGCCAGCCACCGCTGTTACCCATGCACACACATTTTCAAATACACACACACTGCCTACACATGCACACACATTCACACATACACACACTCTCGTACATAAACACACTCAAAACTGCAAGCACACACACAACATACATTTTAAAAAACAATGTTACTCACCTCAGCTGCCAGAGAAAGGCACATTCCAGCTATTTGTACTACATGTATTATTAAATAGTGAATAATGTCATATTATTCCAAAAAAAAGTTGACAAATAACGAGGTGAGTGAAGCTCCCATCGACATTCATAAGGACGAGCTGCTTCTGGATCCTGCCACGGATGTTGCCACTGCTGATGCTAGGGGTCGCAGAGGCAGTGCCAAGGGTCACAAGGGGCATGCCAGGGGACTACCCCTAAAAGATGTCCATGATCCTCACGGCACAAACTTTGATGTAATCCTTTTCCAACTCTAGATGAATCCATTAAGAAAAAAGAAAACTGGAGATGGCATTTCCCTTTATCAGTATACAATACTGCCTAACTGTACCTGAGTGTGCCATCTTTGGAAGACAGACATTTACTGCAGTCTTAAATTAGTTCTCTAGAGGATTGGATGGTCTCTTTCTATCTCGAGGTAAACTCTGGAGTCTTGTCTTACTCCAGCAACTCTCCTGTCCAATCCTTGCATTACAGAATCTCATCATCAGGGAACATGTTCATTCTCAGCCCTTCGATCAAACCCGAGGGTCACTTGTCACACAAGATTACAACACTATTCCTCTCTCAAAATTTCAGGATAGTTGCTGTTAGGTCGAATGAATGCACTACATGAAGGTCTACCCAAAACGTCCTTAGTGACACTAGAAGTGGAAAGTGGTTCTATATTGCACAGATTGCCTAGTCACTGAAGCCAAGATTTCAGATCGTAGCATGCCTCTGTTGATCACAATCTGCTGGCTTTTTAATGCATTTGCATTACATTTGGAAAGCCTGATTTCTGTAAGGCATTTTAGATTGATCTCTTTCAGATTCACTTGATAGCTAGATAAGTTCTCATCCCCATTCCTCTCCACCACTACCCAACTTTCTTCTCCACTCCATGTTTGCAAGATGGCTCAGTGAGTTCAATACCTGCCACTGACACCTGGTGTGATTTGAAGATCATAAGTTCGAAGCCCGGCAAGACCAATACAGCCTTCCAAGCTATGTTAATTGAAAGCCATTAAAATAGGGACTTGTTGTTCAGGGTGCTCTGAAATGGAAGAAAAACTACATAAAGAAATGAGCACTGGCAAAGCCAATAGGTCTCGCCTTTTGGCTATGCCAAGGAAGATGTATTGGCTGCGCCATTGCTTTTTAGCAATGATGTTCAGCAGGTGCAAAAAGAAACAGGGTCCCTGGGGCCATTACAGAGTCAGGGAGTGGGGCCCGGGTCATCCTTCTCTTTAATTTTAGATAATCCCCAGGGGATGGGGTCCATGGGGCCTCTGGAGACTGGGGGAAGGGGGCAGTGTGCCCCCTCCTCTTTTTTAGGATGTCAGACCCAGGGGATGGGGCGCCTGAGGCCCGTGTAGAGTTGAGGCGACGGGCTGCATGCCCCTTCCCTATTTTACAATGTTGACCTTGGGAGAAGGGATCCCTGAGGCAAGTAGAGGGTCAGAAAGGTGGGCCAGGTGCCCCTTCCCTTTATTTTGATGATCGCCCCAGCGAATAGTCTCCCAGAGGCTCTGGATGAGGGTCATGTGCACCCCTCCCTTAAATATAGGTTTTCTGCCACCGCCACAGGCCCATCCCAAGGAGTATTCTTTTGCTGTTGCATACTTTTTTTATTATTGATTTGCGGATCCTCCGTGATTTTGCGGAAATGTGTTGTTTTTTTTGTTTTTCTAAACATTTCTGGCCCCAGGCCTAGTGGGTCAGGGTATTCCTACCCTGCCACCTCATGTCTTTTTAGGATCTTTTTTCAAGGACTCTGGACTAATGATGTCATGGCAGCCAATCAGATCTCAGCATGAGATCTCTCAGGACCACAGATCTGACACAAAGTGAAGTACGTTTTTGATCTTAATTGCTCAAAAATGACTGAACAGACTAAACAAGGGAGAGGCTCTGGAAGAGGGGGCTGGTTACATCGGCGGCATGTCTGCTTTGCCAGGCGGACCAGGGTGACTTCTTACACACAGTCTGGAGCTGCCCTGTCCTGGCATCTTTTTGGACAGAGTTTTTGACTGTTGGGGGGAGTGTTGGAGCTGATGTTGCCGCGGACTCCACAGTGCGCCTTGCTTCATATCTCAGACTACGTAAACGGAAACAGGAATCTGCGGACCCTGCTGTGGCTGGGTTAGGTAATAGCCAAACAGGACATCCCTTGGGCCTGGAAAGATGCCACTGCTCCTTCGCTGGATCAGTGGAAGGGAGGATTGGACCACTGCCTAGGCATGGAACACCCTATTTATATTGTGCAAGGTTGCCCTCAGAAGTATTATAAAATCTGGGAGTAGATGTACGGCTTATTGCTGGATTCACTTTCAGCCATGCCCCTGGCCAAGGGAGTAGCTCAAAGCAGAGATCAGAACTTTCATGCACTTTTCGGGGCGGGTGGGAGAGGAGGAGTGGGCAGATGTGCAAGACCATCTAATGTATTTCAATCATTCCGTGGTGTTGTTAGTGGGTGTTTTGTAGGTATTTTTGATTTGATCACCTAAAGTAATAGATGAGAATGTTGTCATCGGTGGTCATGGGGAAATATCTGTCAACATTCATGATCTATATATGCACTAATCTATATGTCACCTCTACTGGTGGTCAAATAGAGATGTATGGTTTTGTTTGTTTGAAAAATCTAATAAAAAGTATTTGGGAAAAAAAACTACTGAGTAGATTTACACCATATTACAAAATGTTTTTGCAGTATCACTCTTCAATTTTCCTACAGAAAAATGAATTGGGAAAATGCATTTTAGGACTCCTCATATTCTTGCCCACAGCTTGATTGATCATCCTGAAACTTTCCAGGAAGGAGCTGAGGAGGATGTGACTTTTTTTCTGAAAGGTTTCATGAAAATTCCTCAAGCAAAGCCAAATTTATTAGGAAAACTAAATGTTTTTTGCAATGGAAACGCAGACCTAACTATAACTACCCAGTGGCAAAACACGTCGGCCATACCTTCACTTGATTTGTTGTAGAAAATAAAGGCATTTTTCACTGTGTTGACAAATTGCTGTGCCGTTTCTTCTTTCCACATTGTGGCTGTCACAAAGAGTTTTGGGAGAGGAGACCTAATACGATATATATTTATGTGCTTTCACTGAAAAAAACAAAGGTTACAGGGACGTTATAGTTAGGCTGATGTTTCACTCATACCAAAGCAGAGAAATTAAACAGTTAAAGTTAGTGAGCTAGCTACAACTCACGCCGCCACAATGCACTGCTTATGACCTCACATATTACATCACTCATAACCTGATCAGTGACAACACTGATGATATTACTGATTACATCTCAAATTACATCACTGATGACATCATCCAGAGAATCTCTGACATACCCACTCACACCCCTTATAACCTTTCATGCACCCACTCACTGATTCATAGATCAACACACACATCCACTCTCCGACCTATACAGCCACTCATACATCCACCCACTCAATCACTAATACAGCCACTGATATATCCACTCATACACCCATATAGCCACTCACACACTGAGTCAGTCGCAATAGAGCTACTCACACACTTACTCACTCACCCATACAGTCAATTACACCACCACTTACAGTTACACACACACTCACTCATACAGATACTAACAAGTACTCACTCATCTATACAGTCACTGACAGAAGCACACACTTACCCATACAGCCACTCTTAAATTCACTAACTAACCCATACAGTAACTCACATACCCCATCACGTACCTATACTGCCTTTCAAATGCCCAGTTATTTACCCATATACCCCTGACACATGCACTCACACACTGATACAGTCATACACACACTCACTCACCCATACAGTCCCTCACACATGCACTCACTAACCCATACAGCCACTGACTCACCCAGTCACTCATCCATACAGGTACTCACACACACACCCTCGCCCACCCACAGAGACACTCAGTAACTCATAGAGGTACTCAGACAACCAATCACTCACCCATCTTGAATCTCATGTACCCACTCACACACCCATACAGCCACTTACAGCAACTGACAAGCAGATACAGACATTCACACAACCAGTTGCTCACCTATACATTCATGGAGACACCTAATCACTTATACTGTTAGTCATGCACCTAATGAATCATCCAATCAGGCACTCATACACCCACTAATTCACCAATGCACCTTAGCATATATATATTTAACACTAATAAACTTTAAAAAACACTCACACTCACTAGATGACGTCATCAGTGATTACATTCAAGATGTCATCAGTGCTGTCACTGACCATATCATGAATGATGTAATATGTGAGGTCATAAGCAATGCATTGCGGGCGCGAGTTATAAGTATCTCACTAACTATAAATGCTGAGTTTCCACTGGGCACAGCCTTTCTTTTTCTTTATTCTTTTTTGTTATGTAAAGGGAGGGGGGCCTAACGGCCCCCCTCCTAGTCCATTTTTGGCCCCACTGACCCCATCCCACGGGACCTGCACCGTTAAAAAAAAAAATACAAAATTTAAAAAGGGAGGTGGGCCTTCGGCCCCGGGGACCCCCATCCCCGCGGCCTGCCCCTTTTTCAAACAAATATTTTTAAAAAACAAAGGAAGGGGGCCAGGCCTGTAGTGTTGTGTGGCGTTTTAGGCTCCGAGTGAATTCTCCAGATTCATGCCCTTATATATGTACAATTCACATAGCCCAAGCAGACCAAATACAGGCATGGCTACTTCCACCCGTACCAAACGTCACAACGATTTCTTGGAAAATCGGCTCAAGCAGTTAGGGAACTTCCCCTTGCTTGAATATTGATTTGTCCAAGAACTCATGTACTTTGCAAAGAACAACTATTCCCTAGGGGTTCTTTCCTGACGTTATTATGCCTGACTTTATGTCAATCTATGGCATTCCTAAACACCTTCAAGGTATGAATATACCTTCACTTGCTATGACAAACTAGGGTGGTTCGGAGCAGTTCGACTATCTATTTGCCCGACGCAGCTCGCTACAGCAAGCGCCGAAGGAAGCCGACCCTCCAGCTGACGCACTGATCAAGAGACTGCCTTTCTCTCGCCGAGAATCCAGCTCCAGTGTTTCTAAGCTCCCCTTGCAGGGTGTTGGGAAATCGAGTCCTGAGACAGAGATACCAGACCTCCATCATTCTAAACCAAGGTATGGAGCGGATTAGAACCTAAAGAAACCTTTGGTAGATTCTTGGCAAAAACAACTAAACATATGCTACACAATACTTTCTTCTTCCCGCGTACTAGACTTAGGTTAGGTACATTGGGGTAGGCGTATTTAGAAGCACCAGTTGAGTATTTTAGTCAATGTTATTTATGTATGTATTTTTATATGGCTTAGAAACCATACAATGCTTTTACAGTATTATTTTATAATACGCTTCTCCCTGTACGCATTATACTTTGCAGTCTGCTTAACGATTGTAGCAGGTCACTTCTCTTGTATGAGAAAGAAGAGTGTTCAATAAACCTTTTTATTGAAAATGCCCGTCTCTCTATTTCTCTGCAACTCTGTTCAAACAAAGTATGCATGATTGACTGAGTGAAATACTTATCTATTGTTTCCGCGACTCTAGAGATATATTTCTTATTCTTGAGAAACAAAGTTGTCATGTTTATGCGGTTGTCAGAAACGAATCCCTTCTTGTGAATTCGAGAACGTTTCTAGTGACCTCTGAGCTAGCTGGCACTCACTATTAAGTTTAATATATTCGATAGAGACCTAGTCAGCCTCAGTCCTGCATCTATTCTATAGGATATATTATTCCAATGCGCAGAGCCTATTGGGAATATAGGAACTACACTACAGTAGTGTGGGTGCCCTGGTCCCACCCAGGGTACCCACATTTAAAATGCTGTGGTCCGCAGGGGGAGCCTGAATGCCCCAATGGTCCCCGCTGGCTTCCCGCCTCCTGCATGAGCTGGCATTGCTCTGACACCCAAGGAGCTGCTAACATGCAGCTCCCTGGATCCCAAAGCAATGTGTCGGTTTCCCTGGTCGCTTCACAGCGGGCAGGGAAACAGACACATGCTCTGCTTTCAGCAAGCGAGAGCATTTTCTGCTCTCGCTTGTGGAAAGTAGAGCACTTGTTTGCTATAGCTTGGCAGAGTGGTGCTCCCTCCAAGACATAGCAAACTGCAATGTTCCAGGGATGGACTCCCCAGGACATTGTTGGTGCTAGACCTGAGGGTGGTGGTCCCCAGGGTCATGTAGGGCTCCTATGGCTCCCTCCTTTGTTAATTAAGCCCTGGGGAGGTGGTGATCCCTGGGGCTGGGTGTCAGCAATGGATCCCCTTGACTATTCCCCTGCTTAAAAAAAAAATCTATGTATCTTGGGGCGGTGGCGTCCCTGGGGTAGTGGTGGAGGCCTTAGGGCCTCCCTCACATTTTGTTTAAATGAAGAACAGTTTGCCTCAGGGAGATGGTGGTCCCTGGGGCTTCGAGAGGACCATGCTGGCCCCCGCATGATTATTTACACATGCCCCTGGGACCTGGCCCACCCAGGGGCCTATATAAAAACGAAGCGCGGGAGCCTGCACTTTATTTGTTTTTACATTTTGGCGGGCGTCACGGAGCCAGTGTGACCCCCGCTGAAAATGTTTTTAAAAAATGATTTTTGGGCCCTGGTGGATCCCTGTGGGACCCCCACAAGAGGCCTAGGGTGTCAGGGTGTTTCTACCCTGCCCACTTTTTCCTTTTTTTTCCTTTTCTTCTTGTGACTCAGTTGGCAGCCATCTGTTCAGTCACAAGACTGCAGCCAACATTTTCTGGTTTGAAGTGTGGCAGCCAATCAGATTTCAGGCACAAGATCAGGAGAGGTGGCGGATCCTTTATATTTCTCAGCAACTACTGAATGGATTTACACCATTTAACAAAAAGGGAGCTTTCTCAACCTAGAGCTACCTTTATGCCAAAATTGGTGTAATTTCATTCAGCAGTTCGGACAGTAGCCATCTCTAAAGATTCCCAGAAAAAGTTTTTGCCACCTCCTCCTGTTCTCCGCCAAAGACCCCCAGGATATATCGGCATGGATTAGCAAATTTATCGGCACAAATATGGAAATTTAACGACACAAATATTGAAATTTAGCGGCATTTTTGCGGCACCATATTTTACTCATAATCATTCAATTTCAGCTTTAAAACAATGGAAACTGTTTTAGCAGCGTGTTCCACCTTGAAATAGGCCCTGATGTGATGTCATTTCCTGTGATGTCCCTTCCACTACTCCTAGCATTTTAGTGATATAACGCCCATGCTCTAGTTGGCCATGTTACCCCCTCACATTCCATGTCCAATGTGCCTGTATTTAAAATAAATCTTGATGCGTTGAGACAACCCATACTTTCATATATTAAAGCAACTTCTGAATGTGAAAGTAAACAACTAAAACATTGCACACTGTAAAGAAAGATAAACATACATCGAATTGAGAGTATGCATCAGGGATTATCTTTGTGCTGCAGAAGGAGGAACTAGCTCCTGTTGATTATAATTGGAATGGAATGAGTACCTTATGTGATTTGCAAACGGAAGCCTTACCAGTTGGATAGAAAGACACACAGCTTAGGAGGAGGAGCTACATGCACGCGAGCTGCAGGAGCTGCCGAAGCTACTGAAAACACCAACCTCACGCCGCCCTGCCCCCGCGCCTTGCTGCCCATCCATTGCCGTTCACCGCTCACCCCTCCCAGGCTCCATTGAGTCGTGAGACGACAGGCAGCAGGTGTCTAGGCCACCATATCAGGCATATTCTGCCATTGCCCTCACTCCTGCGGACAGTGGTTCCAGTAAGGCCAGGTGTCCGGCAGCGGTTTGCCGTGGCTGCAGCTCTGGGCGCAGCAGACTTAGGCCCCACAGCATTTGAGAAAGTCCCTGGTTGCAGATGCGGCCCAACTATATTCAATAGCTATGCCAAGTCCAAATTTGCAATCACAGTTTCTTTCAGCAACACTGAAAGTGCATGGGAAAGAAGAGAGTTAGCACGGAAAAATTGAAAAAGAAAAAAAAGTGCTTGAATCATGAATGCCCTAGTGAAGTGCTTCCTACACCCTTTAGAACTACGAACCAGTTTTTAAAAAGACAAACTTTCGCAACTCACCTACCTTTAATAGACATGAGGTGGGGCGATATTTTTAATGTTATTATTTTTTGAATAATTGTTTTACATTTATTATTGAATATCAATATTAAAAATCTGATTACTTATACGTGCCTGGCCTTTATTGACTCACTTATGGGTCATGACCCACAGTTTGAGAACACTAGCCTAGTGAGTCTTTGTGTACTTTGAGTTTCAACAGGCCACGCTGAGCCCTCAATGTTTCACTAGAGATTAGTGTAAATATAAGAGACGGGCTGGATACAGTGTGCAGAAAACAAACATAATTATAAAGGTTTATTCTCCGGTTTAGTGCATAAGGGCTATGTAATAATAATAATCCACATTTGTAAAGCGCACAATCACCCGTAAGGGTCTCTAGGCGCTGGGGGCCGTCGGGAAGATTAAGCAAGCTATTGCCCAGAGTCACATGGTGCTGGGCTAACCTGCCGCCGGAGATCGAACCGTGATCCCCAGATTCCAGCGTCAGTCGCCCTGGCCGCGGCGCCACACCTCTCCCTATGTAGGACCACATTTGTTTAGGGGACCAAACTTGCTTTGGCATGCAGTGGAATAACTGCGGACTCCTGCTCCTGAGAATAGGTGTCACCATTTCTGTTCATCTTGGTGTATTTCTGAGTGTGGATAATCTCTGCCGTGGCAGGCAGACTGTGTCCCTTAATTCATAATCCCCCGCCTGTGAAATCCAATATTCTGCAGCACACTTTCTACACGGCGATAAGGGATCAAACCAAATACAGCAGGAATAAAAGAGACCAGACCATATTTGTAGCAAAATGTAATTACATTTACCTCCCTGAATGCTTGCCTTTCACGTACTAATGCGCCTGAATTTCTAAGAAAGTACTGATGTGTATCAGTTCTGCCTGGTATTGATTTTCATATTCCTGCTGCCGATGACGACTAGGACTTCGAGATCTGTGAAGTCGGTGGGCACTTTTGTAAAAATGCCGCGATTTTTACAAAAGTGCCGATTTCGCGGGCACTATTGTAAAAATCGAGGCATTTTTACAAAAGTGCTGATTTCGCGGCAAACCGCAAAATCGCGAAATTGCGAAATCCTGAAGGGTCTGAACTTAACGGATCACCACGAAATTTTCAAGACAGCAGCAGAGGTGACTGACGAATTAGTTTTGAAAATTTTGCGAAGAAAATGTGATCAGTAAAAGCAATAAACACAAATTCCATGCAGTCCATGGGCCTTGTTTGCACTTTAGAAAACAATGTGAATGAATAATATTTAAAGAAAACAATCAAGTGGCACAAACATTCCTGGGTATTTAAACAGCCATCAGCCTGCAGAGGAGAATCCTGCGAGATGACACAGTAAGAGCACTGATGAGAGTGGAGGGACTCTGAAATGCTAATTTCCTTGCAGGTCAAGAGTTAACCTTAATGTCAACAGTCAGGCGTTTAGACCCATCCTTTGGCGGCAAGTCCCCCAGATCAAGTCCAACAGTAGTGTATCTAATACTTTAAATAGGGGAGTAGGGATTGTAAAAAAATATATAATAGCCGTGGGAGAAACACCATCTTAGATACAGCCACATGTCCCATTACGGATAGGGGCAGTGAGGGTCCAGAAGGTCGTCTGGGAGCGGAGTGAACTTATTGCTCTGGTCAGGTTGCCCTCTATTTGAACTTGTGGGGCTCTATAAATTTGAATGCCTGTATATTTAAAAGTGTGCTGCACTACAGATAGGGAGAGTTGTCCAAACTGGATCGAAGCTGGGCGTTCGTCAGGGCGAAAGAAAAAGGCTTGAGACTTTGCCTCATTTATAGCTAGGCCCAGGACCTCTTCAAATTGTAGGAAAATACCTGCGTTGGCTCCAGTTTGTTAGTCAGGCCCTTGGCGTATATGATTAGGTCATCTGCATATGCTGATACCACATGTGTGGCGTTTCCCAACCTAATACCCACTTGCCCTGCTTCTGCCCATAATCGGAGGGCCAGGGATTCTAATGCAAGCACAAATAACAAGGGCAACAGGGGGCTCCTTGTCGTGTGTCCCTGCCAACTGGGTATGTGCGCAAAATGTGATTCCCTGTGCTGGCCCGTGCTGTGGGGGCCGTGTACAGAAGCTGTACCCATTTCAGGTATGCAGGTAGTATGCCAAATTTCCCCAGCGACTTGACCATGTAGTCCCATTTGAGGGTGTCAAATGCCTGCCTTAAATCTAGTGTGATGCAGCCTGCATTATGGTCCGCTACAGGGGTGCTCTCCATGACGTGGAAGAGTCTCCTAATATTCAGTGATGTGTTGCACGCTGGTACGAAGTCGCATTAGTCTGAGTGGATTAATTTATGCAGGTATGGTAGTAGGAGGTGTGCCAGTATGTTGCCCAGTATTTTATATTCTGTGGTGAGGAGTGATAGAGGGCGATACCCTGAAGTATCCGTGGCTGGTCGACCCGGTTAAGGAAGTGATACTACTAATGCCTGCATTGTCGTGGAGGGGAGGGTCCCTGCGTCCAGTGCAGTTTGGTAAAATTGTTCCAGCTGGGGATCAGTGTGTCTGAGAAGGTGTCAAACAATTCTATCAGTAGGCCGTCAAGGCCTAGGGCCTTATTACGTTGTAGTTCCCAAATGGCTTCTTTAATTTCTGCTCTCGTGATGGGGCCTGACAGATCGCCCTGGGATACTTGGTCCAGTTGGGGGAATAGTAGGTCATCCAAAAAGATGTCCATGGAATCGTCCACCTTCCGTGGTGGGGTCGGATATAGTGTTTCGTTATATTTACAAAATGCCTTGTTTATTTCTTGCTGGGTTTTCACAGTGTTCGCCCCCCCCACCACCCCCACCCCCAGTGTGGTTATCTCATATACTGTTGCAGTGGGGGTGCATCCCGTATTATTAAACTATTATTCTGAGGCTTTCCAGCAGTTCAGCATGCTTAATGCATGCCTCCTGCAGCGGTGCTGTCTGTGTGCGATCCTTTGTCACTTCTTGTTCTAATTTGTTAATGGTGCTTTCAACTGCTTTAAGGTTGTTGTGTATTTCCTGCCATACCCCTGCTGTGGTGCTAATGGCTATACCACATATCACAGTTTTAAAAGCGTCCCATTCTATGTGACACGTGGAGGCGAAGTTGCCATTCTCCTTGAAGTAATCAGTGATGCCTACCGCCACTGCATTCCAGAAGACAGAATCTTCTAGCATTTGATGCCATCATTTCCAAGTAGGGACCGGGGTGGGAATTCTACCCCAGGCTAGGGTGATCTCTAGGGGATTGTGGTCGGAGAAAGTCTTTCCCAGGTATGTGGTGTGTGTTACTTGTGTGGTGAGGGGAATAGAGCAGAGTATCCTATCTATCCGAGTGTGGAGT
Organism: Lissotriton helveticus; assembly: GCF_964261635.1. NCBI lineage: Eukaryota > Metazoa > Chordata > Amphibia > Caudata > Salamandridae > Lissotriton > Lissotriton helveticus. The sequence goes on from NC_136069.1 coordinate 1,139,484,994, forward strand.
GGGTGAGCCAGGGAATAAAATGAATACTCTCGGCTGGTCGGGTTTTTGAGGTGCCATACGTCCCCCACTGCCCACCCATCCAACCATCTACATAGTGCCTCCGCTTGTTTGATTGGCCCTGCTCCCTTAATTGGGGGGGGGGGGTGAGCGGTACATGTTGGTGTCCATGACTGCAGTGTAGTCACCGCCTAATATCCATGGATAAGCTGCCCAATCCACCAACACGGTGTTAAGGCCTGTGAGGAATTGATTTTGTTCGAAATTAGGGGCATAAAGGCTACCCCGGACCACCTGTGCGCCGTCCAATGTGCCTCGCACTAAGATGTACCGACCCTGCGGATCTGTGTGTTGCTTTAATGCCATGAACCAGACCCAGATTGTCACCCCCCTGGCAAAAGCAGAGTATGATGTGCAGAATACTCGGCCCTTCCATTTCTTAAGCAATTTGGTTGCTTCAGATTCGGTGAGGTGGGACTCATGAAGGAACACCACTTTCGCCCTGCGCCTGTTTAGCTGCGCATGTATTCTGTAGCCTTTGTGTATTGAGCCCAGTCCCCGCACATTCCAGGTGACTATGTTATATGTGCTATGCATGTGTTGGTGTTTCTGTATACGCGTCGCATGGTTGTTTGAGGTATCAGGGTCGAAGGCATGTATCTCGGTATCTAGGGGAGCCAGTTTCCAAAAACTCCCTTAGAATAATATTGAATACAAGGTCCAGCGCTAGAACTGTGGTGGTCCAAACTAGAATCACAACAGTGTGAACATTTTACAGGTTATGACCTACTTTTGCAGTTAGGGGGGTGCTTCCTATGCCCTGCATGGTGAAGTAGGTGGTGTGAGAACCCACAAGTGTCCGGACCAAGTTTGTTTATCAATGTGTCTGTGTCGAAGCAGGAGGAGGATGTGTGCGCCGTTATCAGCACTTACATTTCGGGTTACGTTGCAGAGTGTCCGATCTGTTCCATCTAGGCCCTACTGTCAGGTAACTCGTTAGCCCAGAAAGTCATCCGCGGTCTGGGGAGTCACTGTGCGCGAATAAGGCTATGCTGTTCTCCAAGTCAGAGTGTACAGTGTTTTCCTCTGAGGATTCGGAGGTTGAGTGAGGGTTACAGTCCCTGAACATGCTTACCGCTGCTATCGGTTCTGCACGCCTCTGCACGGCCTACTCCAGAGTGGGGTTCCTGGCTTGAGATTTACGAGCAGGTTTGTTGCTGCGTGGTCGTTTTTTCTTCATGCACTTTGGACTCTGAGGCATGCTTTGCGATGAGGTCCCAGACGCCGTTGGAGGGAACATGACCTCCAGCCTTTCGTCCGCCTCGTCCAGGATATCAAAGAAATGAGTTTTCTGGTCATGAATGACCTTCAATCGGGCTGGAAACAACAGGGCATACTTAAGGTCCAGGGTTCTGAGCTTCTTTTTGGTCGCTTGGTAAGAGGATCTCCTGTGTTGTACAAGCATTGTGTAATCGGGGTATAACAATACCCAGTGGTTTTCGTAGTGGATTGGGGACCGTTCCCTGGCCTTCTGTAGTAACATGTCATGATTCCTGAAGTTTATTATCCGGGCAATCATGGGACGAGGCAGGGATCCTGCCGCCGGCTGGCAGGTGGGGTTTCTGCGTGCCCTCTCTACACAGAAGAAATCCGAGAGGTCCTCAGGGGCCACATGCTCGCATAACCACAGCTCCATGAACTTGGTGGCGTTGGGGCACTCAGAGTGTTCTGGCAGAGCTATGACTCGGACATTGTTCTGTTGAATTCTCCCCTCAGCATCATCGACCCTGTCCTGCAGCCCTGAAATTTGCTGTTGCCGTTGTATAATTTGTGCGGCATGCTCCTTATGCTGTGGTACCAGTTCTGCCAAGGTTAGTGTGTTGTTCTTAACAATGGTGGCTAGTTTGGCGTAATCTGCCTTTAGGAGGGTGAAGCCCGTTGTCAGGAAACCAATTTGCTGTTCAATGGATTTTCGTGAGTCCCTCACCTCCTGGAGGATTAGATTTAACTTGTCTGGGGTTGACTCCATATTCGTGGGTGGGGCACAGTGAAATAAGGGTAGTTGGGTGGCGGTGTGTATTTACTCTAATTGCTGCATATTTGTAGTGGTGGCCTCAGGTATTTTCCCTTTAGATTGCTCCATTTTGTGGTATTTCCCAATGTAGCACTAGGGTGTGATCTGCTGTGACTGCAGGGTGAGTGTGCCAGTCTGTGCTTGATGTATCACCACCCCCTTTTGTACCACTTTGTTCGCCATAAGTTGGCAGGGTATGCTCAGACGTGAGTCCCTTGCTCACTTTGCCACTGGATTCAAGCGAGCCGGGCTGAAGACGGCTGAAATGTCAGAAACCGGTCCTTGGAAGCTTGTTTCCGGTCCAGGGAAACCGGTCCTCGGAAGCTTGTTTCCGGTCCAGGGAAGGCATGGCTTAGCAGTTCGGGCTGGACTGTTCCCATGAGGCACAGGGTCAGACTGATTTGCATATGGCCATGTCTGAACTGGGGTGGCAGAGTGGGCTAAAGAACGGTGATGGATTAAACCCAGATCTGTTGACTGGGTGTGAGTGTTTGATTGGTTCAGATGCTCCGTCCATCACCACCCCCCTTTGTACCACTTTGTTCGCCATAAGTTGGCAGGGTATGCTCAGACGTCAGCCCCTTGCTCACTTTGCCACTGGGTTCAAGCAAGCCGGGCTGAAGACGGCTGAAATGCCAGAAACCGGTCCTCGGAAGCTTGTTTCAGGTCCAGGGAAGGCATGGCTTGGCAGTTCGGGCTGGACTGTTCCCATGAGGCACAGGGTCAGACTGATTTGCATATGGCCATGTCTGAACTGGGGTGGCAGAGTGGGCTAAAGAACGGTGATGGATTAAACCCAGATCTGTTGACTGGGTGTGAGTGTTTGATTGGTTCAGATGCTCCGTCCATCACCACCCCCTTTTGTACCACTTTGTTCGCCATAAGTTGGCAGGGTATGCTCAGACGTCAGTCTCTTGCTCACTTTGCCACTGGATTCAAGCAAGCCGGGCTGAAGACGGCTGAAATGCCAGAAACCGGTCCTCGGAAGCTTGTTTCCGGTCCAGGGAAGGCATGGCTTGGCAGTTCGGCCTGGACTGTTCCCATGAGGCACAGGGTCAGACTGATTTGCATATGGCCATGTCTGAACTGGGGTGACAGAGTGGGCTAAAGCACGGTGATGGATTAAACCCAGATCTGTTGACTGGGTGTGAGTGTTTGATTGGTTCAGATGCTCCGTCAATCACCACCCCCTTTTGTACCACTCCTTGGAAGGTGGCAATTTAAAAAGGCTAAGGATATTCTGTGTGAGGGGTGGAAGACAGGTAGTGGGAAAAGGGCACGGGGGAGCTTCTGTGATGTGGGGCATCAGGCATAGTCATGAGGGACGCTATGCATTAGTTGCTCAGGGCTGTAAAGGTAAATTTAAAAAATAATATGGAGTGTATACCTTTGCACATGCAATGGCAAAACACAACTTCTAGTGCACAGAAGGCAGAAAGGACCATCCACATTTGAAAATATGTGAAATCCAGTGGTGAAGTGGGTGAGGTCTGAGGGGTACGACATGCCACTATTTTTTTTAATTTAGGAAAAACAGTTTCCCGACTTTTTAGGTCTCAGATAGACAGTGCATGCATAGTCTCGAAGAGATGTGTTGTTTTCAATCTGTGGGCTTCAGCCCACACATCGGCTCACACCTCACTTCATCATCCCTCTCAAATCCTTTGTCCACATTTGTCCATGGCATGCATGCTTCATGGCTCTTCTTGTGTAGAACTTGTGTCCCTCCACTGCTCCCATTTTAGGAGCTACTTTGTTCTTTGTATTTGAGCTCTCCAATCAAGTGATTGTGTTTTCACTCGCTCTGTCGTCCTCTGTCTCCTGGTGCCAGTTTACCCTCTTCACCCACACCATTTCAATATCAGGGACATCGTCCTCACACTGCATTATATGTGCAGGAGATATATGCAGGAAAACTTTAGAAGACTGAAGGTACATTTTCTTCTCCCTTGATTTATAACACTGGATTTATTGAACGGATCAACAGCTGTTGTTATAATGATATAAATTAATTTACATGACATTCACTTAAAGTGCACCCTTTTTTTGTGTATTTTTTTATATAGCCAAACTGGACCCGAATCGGGTATCGGAGCGCTTTACATAGCACCAGTTACGTTACATGAGGACACACATTCATTTTTGTTAGGCACAGGGAGATTAAGTGATTTGCCCAGAATCACAATATGTTTATCGTCATTACCGAGACTCGAACCCAGATCCCCAGGTCCGAGGTCGAGCCCCCTAGCATTCCATTTCTGTGTTTAACCTAATCTGAATACATTTTCTTTGTTCTTATTTTGGAGGCAGTAGTGCTCCTAGTGCCATCTTGTAGCCAAATACGAGAACGTGTGATACTCCAGCATAAAGAATATCATTGCTGCCTCCTCTTCGTAGGCTTCAGTTTACATGATTAAGAAAATCGCCTTATTTATTACACTAGCTCAAAGAAGTGGTAAATATAGAAGCTACATGTTTCGCATATCCTCTAGGTAACTTTAATAAATATAAGTATTTGAGCACACTCCTTCTCCCTAGGCACAGACTATTTTCTTTGGCACTCTTTATGGAAAGATCTCTTTAAAAATGTTTAGTCACATTTGCTTTAGGCCATCAGTGTCTGTAGTATTTAAGATCATAGCCCTCTGACAAAATGAGAGTGAAGCTATTTTCAAAGATGTTATCGAGAGCTACTTCTTGGATGACCCACATTTTTGCATAGATTAGTACTTATTGGGCAGGTTTCATAATACTCATAACGCAAACAGTATTTAAATACCCTAATACACATGTAACATTGACAAAGCCAATAGCTCTTGCATCGCCAAGACCAATTGACTTTGGCAATGCTTGATATGAAAAGGCAACCATTCCAGGTCGGTCAAATTCAAGAGTTGAAATGCTTCAACTGAAGTCTAAAGCAGGGAGTCTCCTGTGCTGTGAACCCAAAGCGGGGACAGACCGCTAAACGTGCCTTCTTGCGAGGGTGCTTGCTTGCCTAAAAGAAATGTATATATGTGTAACTCGTTAATCTGCAATTGTTAAGGGTGCTTGGAAACCGGTATTCGCTATAATTCGTGCAATCACTTCAAGCAGTCTGATAACCAAGTTTTATTCGTTTTGGGTGGTGTTACAAGGCAGTTACCAGTTGAACTATGAAGTGTGTGCTTTTAAAGAACAGTTATAAAAATAATTGCACTACGCACAGTCTGTGAATTATTAAAATCAATATTTTGGAAGCCCTTTTTTATCTTAAACCTTTTTGCACATTTTTTCACATCCTATCTTCTACTGTGTGTAATGCAAGTTCAAAATAATGTCTTGCAAACTCACAGTGCTTCATGTCCCAGACTGGAACATCGTGGCACTAAACATACACAAGTCACTATTCTCCACTGCACCAACCAGGGTTCAATCCTGAGGCTTTCTGGTTACAGACACAGACCACCACAGTCCACTAACTAATAGAGGTCAGGTCTCATAATGAACTATAGTGTATTCCCCACTGATTACCTTAGCTTGTATTTATTTTTCCCAACCTGTTATCATCCCATCTCTTTGTTGGACTCCTCTGTCAAAATATTAGGCAGGGTAATACTGGAGAAACTGGAGGCCTGGGCTGAAGAGAGAGGTTTCCTCTCTGAAGTCCAAAATGGCTTCTGACCGGGCATGGGCATGGTCGAACAAACTCTCAACCTGCTCCAAATTTTTGATAAATATGTAAAGGCGAAGAAAGGTTCATTACACCTCGCCTTTAACCCCTTCAGCGCTGGTGACGGAACCACTCCGTCACCAGCCACGGTGGTGCTGTGCTGGTGACGGAAGGGTTCTGTCACGGCCCGGCCGCTGCGCCTGCGCGGCATCGATTTTGCGCCTGCGCGGAGCGTTCTATTATGCGGGCGGGGCCATGCCGGAACCACTCCGTCACCAGCACAGCACGCCCATGGCTGGTGACAGAGTGGTTCCGTCACTAGCATAGCGGCGCCACGCCCCTCCCTCCCCCCCAGCTCCGCGGCAGAATTACCGCCGCGGCAAAGGGGTTAAGGACCTGTCCAGTGCATATGATCTTGTGGACAGGGCCCTGTTATGGGATCTTATGAGCCAGGACAGGGTAGAAGCGTGTATCGCTGAACTCCTCAAACACCTGCACTGGGATACTATAGGCCACGTAAGCTTATGGTCAGGATGGGGAGTGTATAACCACTTTTATTGTTTCTAAGGGTTTCAGGCATTGATGCATCCTAGCCCCTTTTCTTTTTCTTTTTTATATTCATTGGATATTAATGCAGATGATGACGTGCTGCCATCGCGCTCAGCAGATGGGCTTCAGCATTTGCTGGATATATTCAACAAGTTTATGTTAGATCTGAAACTCAGGGTCAACCAAAAAAAAATCATTTGTTATAACACTTGGCGCTAAAAACATTTGCTCCCGCAGTTTTAGTTGGTACGGGGCAGTTATTATGAAGGTGCTAAATTTCAATTACCTGCGCATAGTGCTTGACACTAATTTCAACTGGGTAAAACTCGTCAAGCAGAGAGGGCATGAAATGCTTAGTACAGTTGAGGCCACCTTTAGTTTTGCTATGAATCTTAAGCAAAAACCAGCGAAAGATCTCCTATGCCTTTACAAAGCTAAATGCATTGAAGTGGGTACTTACGGGCAGGTGGTTTGGGATATGCAAATTGCGACTCCCTACAATCAGTTGACATAAATTCCTTTCTAGGCTGTTGGCAGTCTCTAAATGCACAGTCTCTTCCATTACACGCAATGAGGTTGGCCTCCGTATATTGTAAACAATTAAATTAGCTCCACTCTTTCTATGGGTTCAAATTTGGATCCCTCCATTTACCAAGTTCTCCAATTGTGTATTAGTTGACTACATTGACCTAGATCATAGTGGCAACATTGCTTGGCTAGCATATGTTAGGAAATCCTTCTCAGATTTGAGTGTTCCACAGTTTTTTTCCACCCTCCTAGCGAGATCACCGCAAATGCAAAGTCCCTGATCCATTCCCTTTTTCAATCCCACCACTAACTTAAAAGGCTCAACACCACACAGAATATGGACACTGTTCGCTACTATGCAGAGATTACCACACAAAATGGGATTGAACCCTATTTAGCATGGATCCCAAATCAGGGACATAGATTCTACATGGCACATTTGGGGCTATGCACTGTACACTTTTTGGTTGCCTTTCCCCAACAAAGCGGTTGTTTTTCATCTTTGTCTTGCTGCCTCTTCGACAAAACCAGCATACAATCCACTCTGTACTTTATGTTCTTTTGTAGCTTCTTTACAGTGCCTAGAGCTAAATTGCTACAACCTGTATTATACTATTTTATCTGTAGATCAGCCCATCAGAGCCTCAAGCTGTTACAGCGCCTGTCGACTGAGCCCCCTTTTCACTCCACTATTGGCTTTATTTGTCATGCCTTAAGGATCAGGAGGAAACTTAGGGTTATTTTAAATAGCAAACTGTGCAAAGGCTCTTGCACAATACCCAAATTTATCATTTGCATTCATTGTATTTTTACCATTGTCTTTTAATGTTTTTAAATCAATTGGCAAACTGTGAACCTGTCATATTCTTATTTTCTAATTTGTATTTATTGTTCTTTTATTAATGCTATTTTAATGCTTGTTTTCTCATGTCGAAAAATAAAATTCGGCACATGTTTTATTATTATTATCGACATTTTTTTCTTTGTACTCTTTTATGGCCAACTTTGGGCCAAATAAAGTTTATTGACTTGATTTACATTTAAGTTTCATTTAAGCTTTGCGTTATTAAACATGTACTTACCTGTAGGTGAAAGACCGAAAAAAGTTCCAAGATATATATATTTTTTTTTAGACATGCCTTTGATCCCGCCCCCACCTTCACTTACCCTGTCCACATTTGAACACACCATCACAGTTCCCATACTTTTTTAATGCACTTCAACCACTGGTGTAATCCATTAAATACCCGAAACCTTACCCCGTTCGTAGCCCTCTAGTTTTCAGTGGAGAAGCAAGGGTCCCATAGGCCCTAGTGCAAGTCAGAAAAATTATGCCCATAACTGATGTGTAGGTAGTAAAATAGAGCAATGATAAGGATTTAGTGGGCTCTTCGATCCTCTTGGCCCCTGTGCCACTGCACCTGTTACAGCATTGATAGATACTAGTCTTGCCCTTTAACCTCACCTTCCTTCCCCTCCCATTTGCCTCTCCTCCAATTCAGTTTTGCAGCTACCAGCATATCTCGATTTCAATGTAAAGCACTGTTTTGGAATACTCTATTTCTAGCTTTAATGAGTCCATGAACACTCCTCTTATCTGAGAGGTGACAGGTTGTGGTCAGAATAACTTTCCCATACTATGTTTATTAAGCATGCAAAAATAAGAATGATTTGTGACGATGAGTGTGGGAAACAACAAATGGGGAGGACTTCTCAAGAACACAACATGGATTCATTGTGGTTTGCATCTTAAACCAGCTTTTCGGAGAGGTTTTAGATGTGTAAGTCATATGTGAACTCCACACTTGTGAAAAGATCTGATGAAATGTTCTCATTTATTGTGTCACTGCTGAGAAAGTTTACATTGATATCTGTTTATGGGTAACTGTGGGATCACCATAGATTGCATCTTCAGTGCCTATTATTTCAGTTTCAGATAGGTCATCTCAGGATCTCTACTACACATGGCAGTAGAGATATGGTGATTTTTAGCGAACAGCCATTCCACAGGAACTTGGAAAAAAGGATAATTATGTAGTACAATATCAGATGGCATGGGTATTGGTTGGTGATCCTAGAGAGTGGCAATACTTCCATTTATGATGCCTATGCATGGTTGAGTGAATCCCAGGATGAACAAGCCTTTTCGAAGATCCATTTCTGCTAACCACGGTCAGAAAAGTATGGGCACATCTGGCATTGTATTGCAGCCGGCAGAGGAGTCCACACAGTTATTGCCACAGCTATTCTTCTATTCTGAGCGACTGTCAATAGCCAACACTTCAGCCAATGAGAATAGGCCCCTCTTTTAAACTAATTATACCTGAATGCCAGAACACTATTTCAATATCTGTCAATAATCACGGTCTTTCTGGACTGCGCTTTGCAGTCCACAGGGCTGCAGAAGAAGCACATTTTTAGGCATATAATCAGACCCTTTTTCTGACCCTAGCAATTTCGAAAAAATGAACTCCTTTCCGCTGTCTGATTGTAAAATAATAATGTTAGACCTGTCAGTCTTAGGGTGCTATTTGCCCAAACAGTTTACCTTACTCCTCCATATTTTTCTGAACTTGTTTTTGTAGGCCTTAAGACTCTGTTGACTTTACCACTGCGAACCAGAGCTGAAGTGCTGTGCTCACTCCTTGAAACATGGTGACATTGGCTTCGCCCCAATTGGCATATTTAGTTTACTTATAAGTCCCTAGTAAAGTGGTACTGCATGTACCCGTGGCCTGTAAATTAAATGCTGCTAGTGGGCCTGCAGCCCTTAATGTGCTACCTACTTAAGTAGCCTTGCAAACCTGTCTCAGGCCTCCCATTGCACCCTATTTGTGCAGTTTGAAACTGTCATTTTACCCTGGCACAATAAACCTTTTTCGAGGGTCAACCATGCCTTTCTAATACATATAACTCACCCCTAGGGTAGGGTGTAATGTATTTACAAACTAGGAGATGTAATATTAAGTTTTTCATGTCCTGGTAGTAAAAAGCCTTACATTTGTTTCTCACCACTGCCAGGCCTACTTCTCACAGAGGATAACATTGGAAGGAATGTATTATAAAGCTGTAACTTCCAAATGAGAGCCGATAAACAGTTCATGTCTGGTGTCTTTGGAATAATAATGACAAATATTCTATTATGGTAAAGTTGAATTTGGAATTGCAATTTTGAAAGTGCCACTTTTAGAAAGTTGTCATTTTTCTGCCCTAGCCATGTAGTGCATACAGCCTGTCTCTGTGTCACATGACTGGGTGTAGTTGGCAGTTGGCCTTTGTGTATTCTTACTAGACAGCCACACACAATAGGGAGTTTAGGTGTGCCTGGAGGAGCCATCACTGGCATGATTGGAGGGTGCAGGCAGGCACAGCCTCACTTACACCTGAATAGGCTGTTCCCTGCCTTACTACAAAGGATTGCATACCCCCTGGACTTAGTCTTGAGCCAGGGCAGGGTTTCAGGAAATCTCAGCACTTCAAAGGGAATCATCTATAAGTTTATCCCAATTCAAAGAAGGCACTAGGTATAAATATTGAACCCCAGACACCAACTCTTCAGTACACCTCTGGATACTACAAAAGAAGAACTGCTGTGTTGCTTTGCTGCCAGAAGGACTGTCACTCTGCTGCCCTGCTGCTCTCCTACCCTCTTTGCTAAGAAGCAAGGAAGATTGGAAAACTGAAGTGACTCCAAAGGTCAGTCAACTGACCTCCTGTTCTGAGCTACAGGGACATAACAAGCTCAGATGCTCCTTGCAACTGCCCAACTGACCTGCAACTGGACCTGCTTAGGCCCTGCTGGCCTCTGTTGAAGTGGGTTTCTGACCAACAAAGTGGTGCCCCTCAAGTCCTAGACCCTTTGTGTGGCCTCAGCGGAGGTCCCCTGAAGTTTTTGGGCTGTTCGTGAATGGGTGATTTTGCCACCATTGCCGCCTGCTAATGCCAAGTCCCGGCAAACCCAACTCTTCAGCTATAGTGACCAATGGCGCCTGGCAGCGCAATATCTGCACTTCATGCTACAACATCAAAAGCCCGTGGGGACCACCAACATGAAGATCCAGCAAGAACTGTCTTCAACTCTAACAGGAACTTCGCGCTACAGCAACGACAACGACCATTCCTGGCACCCAATCTGCTCTTCGTGCGACAATGACGACCATTCACAATGCTCTCACTGATCCTCGTGGCTCCATCTACTGCGAATGGAACTGATTGCGTGGAATTTTGAAGGTAACTCTTTCAGCTTGACTAACTTGTTCCCTTTATCTGGCCCATGCTCCATAGCACTTGGCCTGAACTTGTGACTTTCACTCATCTCGCACAAACAGATAGCCGCGAGTGGTGCTTTGTGCCTTTGTATGCTATTTTCACTTAAATGTTTTAAAATGCATATTTCTCCGGTTCCACTAAATGGACCTTTCTTGTTTTGGTGTCAAATCCTTCATTACATTTTACTCTATTCTTCTAAATTGTTGTGGGATTTTTCTGGTGTTGTGTTTTCACTTTATTGTTGTAGGAAGTGCTGCATAAATACTTTACACATTGCCTCTAGGTTAAGCCTGATTGCTCTGTGCCAAACTACCAGAGGGTTGAGCACAGGTTAATTTGGGGCTTGCTGTGACTTCACCCTTACAATGATTGTGGTTCCTGCTTGAATAGGACTTCGCCCTCCTTAATCAGTAACCCAGTTTTTTAAAAATAAATAGCTGGTTTGTAGCTGAGAACAGAACAGGCGATCCCAAAAATGTACACATCTGTACAATTAAAGATGTGTAGCTGTAAATAATAGAGCTGCTTTCCATAGATGAGTTACAAGTGGCATCTTGCAAGAGTGCAGATTACGTTGCCTATGATGTCACCTGGAACCCTGAGCTGCAAAACTCCATGTTATTGACAACTGTCCATCTGCAATATTATGTTGTATATGACCACCAATCTTCTTCCCCTACCCAATCATTAGTTCAGGAAAGGCACAAAATAACAAAGCACAAAATGGCCATACGTACCCCACCCCATTTAAAGTAAGCAAGCCCTACCCCATTTACCGTTAATCTCAGAAGAAAGAACCCTCTCTTACCCCTCTTAAGAAATACCTGTCATTTGACACCTACTGCACGCACCGTTGACAATTCAATTTACCCACTATTTCCCACCAAAAATACCTGGTATGCTGCCATCCTGCAAATTCAACCCTTGCAGTAGTCTGCCTTAATCCTCTCCCAATCCAAAATAAAAATACAAATATCTGGCTTCTAGTAACCCTCACTGTTTAACCAGGTGGTATCCCTCTGCTCACCATTCAACCCGATATAAGTACCTGGCTTCCTATCATTCACGAATTATTCCCTCCCACTACCTAAAATCATGCTCTCAGCACTCACAGGGACAAAACAGGTGGCACAGGAGTGACAGCTATATTCTGACTCCTCCCTCAGTCTCCCAAGACTTAGGGGAGGCAGCAAATCGCAATCAGTCAACGTGCAGGCTTCAGAACACCCATACATTAAAAAAACAGCAATGCTTATATATAATACTTGTGTTGATTCACTAAAATGCCTCATCTGCCCCACAGGCTCTTCATTTTCTTTAAAGGTTGACATAAATTGAAGCCCCTACACATTTTAGAAAAATGGTTTACTGTAGACTGTTACAGTTTATTCCCTTCTCATGGTAAAAATCATTATTAGTGATTCACATTGCCATAAAAAGATCCCTTGTTGTTATGAATTAATATGTCTACTAAGGAGTTAAGATTCTTTTTGTCTTTAGACGGCAGGAGGAAGGAGGACAGTAGCAACAATATGTGGCTTGGAACTTCTATACATGACTTAAATCAGAACAAATAGATATTGACAGCACTACAGTGAGTAAATGCCACATTCACGTAAATGAGCCACCGCCAGGGGTAATTATTAGAAAGAAACTAGACATTTTGGGAAATCAATAAGACTACTGAGATTAAAGACCGCAGCCCCTTAGTCTAGAGAAACGTGTCGACACATTCCTTTGAGAAGGAAGAAGCAGAATTTCCTTGCTAGATAAACCAAAGATTCCTAGTTTAATAAATCTCCAAACATTTCCCACCTCCAGAAGATGGACCACTGAGGAGAGACCAATACAGGAAACGGAACTAATCGAAGGGGCTACTAACGATAGTTTAGACACATTTTGAAATTGAAATTGGGTCTGTGGCTTTAACCATTATTCTATGTTTGTATGCTATTTAGTCATATCGTACTGCCCTTCTCGCACTGTGATGATTTACAACAATATTTCTGTAATGGTATTCAATGCAATGAAACACTGAAAATCTATAAGTGATAAATTGAATTTATAATTTGTATACCATACCTGCATCCAGTTTTTACATTACACAAATATATCACATAATTATATTTTTATGATACAGTGAAACATTTTGCACAAACACTGAGCTGTGACCCTTCACAATTATATAGTTGAAATCTGTTTATAAATTTACCAAATAAGCAATGTTGAATAATTGATTTCTGTGCTTCCTGAATAACACAGGTTGATGCGCTGCACATTAAGTTGTGTTGCAATAACTGAACACTTTTTTGATCCAATATTAGGCATCATCACCTGGACAGAGTATTCACTTTAAAAACAACAAGAAAGTGCAGCCCCAGAAGATTTTAGACAATATGGTTTATAGAGGCAGTTACAATTCATTCCTTTCTCGCGGTACAAATGTTGGTTATTTGTGCAAACCCCATTGCTTGAAAAGCAATTTTAATAATGATTGAAAACGTTAACTAAGAAATTAGAACATTAGAAATCATTAGAAAATTAGAAATCAGCACTATCTAATTACAAGTTTCTTACCTGTTTTCTTTTCCTTCTGATTCAGCACCACAGAGACCTTGTGGGGGCCTTATATGCCATTTTGTTATCACTTAGTTTATACTCTGAGAAACTGAACAGCTGGCGTTCTGACATTCATCATGACATAGCTGATAGGAAAAATAAATATTATTGCTGCTTAATACTTATTTTTAACGGACGTAAACGTGGACTAAATTCATGATGTGGCACTTGGTAACAGCTGCTTACATGACACAAAATACTGCCAAGATCCACTTCATCAGTATAGTGCAACATACAAGAAGTATTCAGCATAAGGAATCCTAAAGTCACAGTGAATTGTTCTCTTAAAACGTTCCAATTTAATAATTCTGAGATGCATGATACTAGGGGCACTGTAAAAGCATGTGGGATTATACTATTACTGAGCAGGAAATCCGAACCAGTACCGTGCAATTACAGGTTCAACCCTATGGAAGGGGAATTACTTGCAGGGGCGGCTCCTCTGCTAAGGCGGAGGGAGGTCGTCTCACTGCTCTAAAGCACTGCAAACAAGGAAAAATTAAATGATAATAACGGAACAACATTTATTATTGTTTTATTTTTAGTATTGCAGTTGCAATGCAAGGCAGCCAGGTTGTTAGGGTGGGGCGAGCGGAACGGCCTCCTCTGACGTCGAGGCTGGAGTAGGAGCGGTGGCTGTACCGTAAGTGTGCATGACGGTTTGGCCGGCCAGCCAAACCGTCTTGCGCACTTTGCATGTTCTCCACAGGCTGTGTTGTACAGCCTGTGGAGAACATGCCCAGCCTCCCAGTCCTTCTCTGAGCACCGAACCAGGGTGCAAAGACCAATCACAACGCTGCTGTACGTTTTTTCTTTTTATTATTTTTTTTCCTACCCCCACCTCACCCCCGCCACCGTTCCCTACCAGCCGCCACTGCATGTGAGGCTGATTTTTCGAGTTGTAAAACCACACATAATTCCCCAAATGATGTAGTTAAAGACATTCATTTACCACCTACTTGCAGGTGGTAAATGTATGGACGGGCATGTGGGTGTGGGTTGCGGGAGGGCAGTGGTGGGAGAAAGAGAGGGTAGGAGAAGGTGTTTTCTTGAATGGGGAGTGTGATATGCTCCCTTAACCAGAAAAAAACAAGGATTAAGGCCAGGTTCCTGCTGCTGTCAAACCCTCATGTGATTTTACTGAGTGGAATTACTGAATGGTAAAATCGGATCTGGTTCTGCCACTCCCAGAAAAACCAGGAGTGTAAAAAACGACCCACTTGGAACCAGACACAGCGGAATTCCATGAGGAAATTCCTCTCCATCTGACTCTTAAAATGGGATTGTAAGCCACATTGGGGCAAGTCCAAGGTAAGCCATCCACATGAGGCTCACTAGGTCAGCCTGAAGGGTATATATAGTAGTGTTATACGTTAAAAGTTACTTGTATGTTGTAGAAATATACAAGCCTACTCAGAGAGTGACCTGGTAATGTAAGAGTTATGTCAAGGTATATGTTTGAAAGATGTAATACCCTGAAGAGGTAGCACATGGGTAGCAGGAAACAATGTTTATACCCCTTTCTGAGGGAACCTTGCACTGCTGTCGTACACATACTGCTTCCGCACATGTTATAGCTCTTCTGTGAACCGTAGAAACATATGTTGCTGCCACCTGTCCTGTAACTTTTATTTGATTTATGGAAGCTTGCACTCTTGCTGCCAACGCTGTGCCATTGTTGTGTGTTAGTGGATGTCGGTGAGCACCATTTCAGTATATTGAAGTAATAGAGAATGGCACTAAAAAGTGGCAGAATGCAACCCCCTCTTTCTCCCTCCTAACTCCCCTTCCCCACGCTACTCCCGTCCCCTCCCCCCAACACCTCCTCCCAGCCTCTACCTTTAACTATGACATCTAGCCTCCCGCATGGCCTCCCACTGATCTCCCATTCCCCTAACTCCCACTCTCCTTATCCCCCCTTTATCTCCTCGTGTTCACCTGCCCTCGCCCACCCTAACCCAAGTACTCTCTACCCACGTGAGCTTATTATTTGACTTTTGTAAATAACATTCGCATTTATCTGCTTTCCTTATATTTGTTCTTATTGCAAAGTTGTTGACAAAATGTATCGAGTACTGTACCTCCTCGCGCTGTATAAAACCTTTAAAATAAATAAATGAAATAAATAAAAGGAGCATAGGGGCACAGTGTGAAAGGGGAGCAGAGGGGACCAAGGATGCAGGCTTCCTTCATAAAAAAAAGAAAACACATACATCAGTAAAAACAGCAGTGCATTTCACTCCCACACCGTGAACAAGTATCACAATGGAATCAGTAGTGCAAGCTTCCCTTGAAAATCGAGGTGTGCATGCATGTCTGTACCTGTGTTGTTTGTATGCATGTCTGCGGGTACGTGTCGCCTCTCTGCACATTTTCTATGTGCTTGCGTGCCGGCATGGTGTTGACTGAATACGAGTGCCTAAAACTGTGCTGGTCTACGTGTGCACATAGCGACCTGTAAATGTCTTGCACGTGTACATATAGGGGAGAAAGTGCTCTCTCTTTGCGCATGCGCTGTACACAGGTAAAACCTATTGACTATGGGCCCCAAACTTTTGACTCCTGAGGACCCCCATTGACTCACCACTGGAAGCCAGGGGCCCCCAGCAATTTGTATGATTTAAATTTCAAACATTAAAAGAGTATTTAAAAAAAATAAACACACATGTACACACAAAACAAACACTCGAATTACTAAGGATTAGTAAATGATGCCCTTACTATGTACCAGGATACAACAATCGTTGTTGGGGTTCTTCAATGATTCCCTTAATGTCACCCTTCAACAGTGCCTCTCATTTCTCCATAGCACATCTGTCACTTGTATTTCATTTGTTTTATAGCATCTCTCTTACAATTGTAGGATGTCAGAGCACTTTACATCACACACATATAGAGACAATGAAGCATACGTGTAAATCAGTGTAGAGAAAATGTTACATAAGGCAAAGGGGACTACAAGGTGTGGGATTCACATGTCATTCATACTGGTAGGCATTTTTAAAAGTGATTGGTCTGGAAAAGCATAAACTCAGGATTCAGAACATAACACAGTGGTTAGCATTGACTTTAACAATAAAAATCTATTTCCACCCAAATAAACCCCTTCAGCAGCATCAGGCTAATGAAAGACTGGGAAAAAACATAAGTTAGTAACTTTTACCATGCAGTGTGTAAGCAGCTCTTTGATGACAGTTTATAGGTCACTGTGCTAGATTATGATTGTCTCTTATGCGCTGCAGAGTAACACAAGAATATATGTGACAAAAGCAGTAACCCACTGACCTTTGTATATAAAATACTGTCTTTTAAAATGCATGGTACATGTTCCTGCAGCAAGCATATTAATGCTCTGCACTCCATTAGATAAGTCAAACCTGCCACTGGACAAAACCCATCTCTTTCCAGCAGGTACATTAATCACTGTTGTAATCTTGACACTTTTATTGGTGCTCTAAAACTGTTAATCCTACAAGGAACTTTGCAGTGCTTTTAAAACTGCTGCCTGAGGACCCCCTGGGAATGTGTCACTGACCCCTGGGGGTCGGCGGACCACAGTTTGGGAAACACCGGACTATGCCATTGCTTGTTAAGACACTCCAGCTGAGAAGGAGGTGCAGCTTGGGAGTGCATGAGATTTCTTCACAGCCATACTGGACTTTCTGAGATGCACAGCACGCCTGACATGTCACTTACCCTGACACGGCCCTACCTGTTTTTGAGAGGTGTGCCTGACGTGTAACACTCTGACCCATCCTTCTCTTCCTTCTCGAGCGTTCCTAATGCCCTGTGACAGGTGCGTTTCACATATGACTGACTCTGTCCAGCCCTGCTAGGCTGTCAGCAGTGCTTAATGTGAGCCAGTGGTTGCCAGTACGGCTCACCGGCAGTCATTTTCTGCGACCGGTACTCTCTTTTCTCACAAACGCGCAAAGAGGAAAGCAGGAGGAAAGGAAAGACAGAAACCCCGTTGCAAAGGGAGAAATAAGGGACTGATAGCAGTGAGATAAAGGGACAGGAAGTGCGTGGTAGTGGATTAAAGAGGACTGATGAGGATTCAAGACACGCAGGCCTTATACGGGCACTCGGATTTTACGCCACTGACCGCAGGCTTCTAACCAGAACTTTGGGATCTTTGCTTCTGGATTTCTTTTGCAAATTAAGCTCTGCCTGTCAGGGATGTGACTAACGTGGTTGACCCTTCTCAACACTTCCTCACCTTCAGAAGTGCATATGACGAATGGCTGACTCTTCTAAAGTCTCGCTGTCCTTTCGGAGGTATGTAATTGAATGACTCTGCTACAGCTGACCTTTGAGAGGCCCAACCAACATAAAACTATTGGTGACTCAGACCATTTGGCCTTTCAGAGGTGTGGCTGAAATGACTGACACCTCCCTAGGCCTGCTAGCCTTTCAGAGCTCTGTCTGGTGCGTGATTGATATTACCCTGGCCCCACTGGACTGTCAGATGTGTGCCAGGCAAGTGACGAACACTGCTTTCCTGTAAGATAGGCTCGTACTGTGTGTCTGACTCTTTCCCAGCCTATAAGAAGGTTCACCTGGCTTGTGACTGACTCTGTCCAGCATTAAGAAATTGTTAGGGTCAAGCCCCTGCCTGACTCTTAAGCAGTGTGTTGTCTTTTCAGGGCCATGGGCATTCCAGTTCCTAGGAGACCAGTCTTCTATCATCACTATTTACTTCTCAAGGTGTGCTCTGATTCATAGACACCCCTTAGAAAGCTGCATTAGGCACTTAAATTGTCATATTCTAAAGGTCATGAGTCAGAATCTGGGCAAGGCAGACTTAGCCTTCCATCCTTCTGGGATGTGTAATTTGATAACCATGAAATGGGTAATTGCAACAACTGTTATTTAGAGACCTTAGAACAGGCAGAAGTGTGATATTAAACCCTATATAAAAACAATATATTAGGTGCTGTCCCCAACCTGGCTTCCTTCTACAGTCTTGTAGACTCTTTAGAGTCTTATAGCTCCTCATAAATTCAGTAAATAAAATTACTTTTCTACAGGAATCATGTGAATGTGCCCTTTTCATGCATTGTATAATTAGGCTATTCTGTTTTAGCTTTAGACCCACAATAACAGAAAATTTCCAGCGAAAGGGAAACAGCCCTCATCAGTGTAAGCATATAAACACTAATTAACACCTACACAGCTACAAACTAAAATGTCATTCAAAGGAAAGTGAGAGAGAATGGGTAACTTTTATTTCTTCCAGAAGGGACCAACAAAATGTAACTTTGTTATACAAGGTAGGAGCAAGAAAGACTGATCTAAGATTATTCTGATTGAGTTTTGTTGTTTAGGGGCATCACTAAAATATAGGTTATCCTTCCTTTTGTTTTCCCTAGTTGTGTGTGCTTGAATTAAAGGTGTGGTGTTTAAAATCATGTTTTAGGTCTAATCTAAGTATTTTATACACTGTACAGAATTTGAGAATACGATGGTTATTTGATCTTTTCGCAGTGTTTATTTCTTTCACTAATAGGTGAAATGCTGGCTCATACGAATCTTGGCCTATATGAACTATCACATTTACCCACAGGCACAGAATCAGTAACACCCTTTCATACACCAGCTCCCTCTTCAAACAAATCATTATTGCTAGCAGGTCAGCTGCCAAACATCACATGCTTTAAACATTCAATATAAGGTGTAGTGGCAGGTACTGGTGAAAAGAGTGTGGTCATCATGCATATGTGATAGTGTTTTCTAGGTGTTGGGTTAGCTGTGGGAGTACACATCTTTCCATGATTTTGTTGACAAAAAAGGAAGGTTCGAGACAGGTCTGAAATTATTCAGATCTTCAGTGTCTAGCTCTGGTTTCTTTAATAGTGGTGTGACTTGCCCTACATTGAGGCAGTCTGGTACAATTCCAGAGCTCAATGAGCTGTTGATGATCTTGCACCTTATTGGCGCTAGGACTAGCTTCAGGTTTTTGGCCAGGTGAGGTGGTAGCTGGTCCAGGGCGTGAGTTGAGGGCTTGGCGTTGGAGATTAGATTGACTATCTCTGCTTCCTGGATGGGAATGAATGATGACCACTGTTTTGGAGATTTCACGGATATCACCTCCCACTATCCTCTATCCCCACTTTGTTTTATAGCCCGTCTATCCTTGCTCTGTTAAAGTCTATACTCACACCGCTCTCCTCTTTGTTTTGTCATCACTGGTCTGTCATCTTTCACACTGTCTTTCTGATTTGTCTTCTACCCCTGCTTACTAATCAAGCTCTGATTTTCCAAACCAGCTTAACAACCCCTACTTTCAAGGATTGTCATTGGCTTTTAACCACACAATTAGTTGCACAGAGAAGCACTATGACATGTGCATGGTGATGAGAGATGTGCAACATGAGAGAAAGGAAATAAAAGGAGGAGGGTAGAAGGCGGAGAGGAGAGCTAATCAGACATAGATGGAGAAATAAGACAAACCAGATGTTAAGGGGACAGAAAAACAGAAAGAGGGGAAAGAAAGCAGGGGTAGAGAGTAAATAGCAGAGCAGGGATAAAGTGAGAGAGAGCTAATAAGTGCTAGAGGAGATGTGGAAAAGAGCTGGGGAGAGACAGTATAGCATGGATAGAAGACAAAAGGCAAGAAAGTAGGTTAGACAGGAAGGATGGCTAGAAGACAAATCAGAAAGACAGTGTGAAAGATGACAGACCAGTGATGACAAAACAAAGAGGAGGAGAGCGGTTTGAGGATAGACTTTAACAGAGCAAGGATAGATGGGCTATAAACCAAAGTAGGGATGGAGGATAGTGGGAGGTGATATCCGTGAAATCTCCAAAACAGTGGTCATCATTCATTCCCATCCAGGAAGCACAGATACTCAATCTAATCTCCAACGCCAAGCCCTCAACTCACGCCCTGGACCAGCTCCCGCCTCACCTGGCCAAAAACCTGAAGCTAGTCCTAGCGCCAATAAGGTGCAAGATCATCAACAGTTCATTGAGCTCTGGAATTGTACCAGACTGCCTCAAGGTAGGGCAAGTCACACCACTATTAAAGAAACCAGAGCTAGGCACTGAAGATCTGAACAATTTCAGACCTGTCTCGAACCTTCCTTTTTTGTCCAAAATCATGGAAAGATGTGTACTCCCACAGCTAACCCAACACCTAGAAAACATCAAACTACTAGATCCCCACCAATCGTGCTTCAGAAAGGAATGCAGCACTGAAACAGAAAACATCAATGTCATAGACGACCTACTCAAGTCACTCGACTCGGATCAATGCTGCCTTCTCATCCTCCTAGACTTATCGGCTGCATTCGATACAGTAAACCACAATCTGCTCCTAAAGAGTTCTTCAAGAAAGGGCTGGTCTACAAGTCCTTCACTGGTTCTCTTCCTTTCTTCACAACCGATCACAAAGAATAAAAATCAAAAACTTCGAATCCGGCCTCCTCCCTGTCATCAGAGATGTTCCACAAGGGTCTGTACTCTCCCCCAGCTCTTCAACATATAAATTGAATCCCATACTTCTCTACTCAGAAAATGCAACATCCCCTTTCATCTATATGCTGACGTCACGCAGCTCTATCTGGAAACCACCTCAATTGATAACATCCAGAGACTAAACAACATGCTCAAGGAGGTCCAACACTGGTTCACACCAGCTCGCGTCCGAGATGGCCGCGTTTTAGCTCGGCTCCGTCCGCCTGCCTGATTTCTTCATTTATCCTGTCGTTATCCTGCCCCGGGAAGCCCTCTTTGCTGTGCTGTAGTACTAAGACGCCTTGCAGGCACTCACCCTTTGCTCCGGTGGTCCTGGGTGCCTTGGATCCTGTGCGGCGCTCCCGCTCACTTCGGAGCCTCCGGGGCGGGCTGGCCTGGACCTCTCGGCGGCGCCCGGACGGGACGGAGCACGATGAGCGGCCCTTGATGGCGCAGTGGACGTGGTCGTGGAGGCCGATGTGCGTGTAGGCCGGCTGTGCTTGCTGGCCGACTCCGGTGGGCCGGTGGCCTTGGGTGGAGGCACTCCCTTCCATTGACGGGGCTACTCGTATATCCGGCTTGTTCCCCCCTTTGTTCTCCGGTCCGGCCATTTTGATTTCTTCCGCCCGGACTCGGAGATCGGGGCCGGCGGCACTGGGGGGCCGGCGATTCCCCTTCTTCTGGTGGGCCTCCTTCCTGCCCCGGGGTGCCCTGCCGCCGGTCGGCTGGACTTCATTTGCCTTGCTGCTGCCCCGACGGGGGTTGACGGCCGCCGCGGCCTCGCTGGGCTTCTAAGATGGCGGCCGACCCTGAGTGTTTCAGCCGGGCCTGGACGAGCGCTGGAGGCCCGCCGCATGGCCCGGGTGCCGGATATTGTAAAGGTCTTCCTACACTTCGTGATATCCTGGATGCCCTGCACTCCTGGCGAACCTCTGTGGCTGCACCCGTCTTCGATCTGGAGGCGGAACCTCTCTTCGGGCCGTTGGGGCCCCCAACATCGGGTGTGGCCTCACCGTTGCAGGGTGCGGCTGGAATTATCCTAGGAACTGTGGCCCCGGCGACAGCCGCGTCTGTGGGTGTGCGGAGTTCCGAGGCCCTTCATCGTCCTGTGCTGTCTCCTCTGCCGCTGGTCCGGGGGCCGGTTTCAGTCTGGCCTGGCTTCGATGACTCTTCCTGCTCCTTTATGCCTCGATTGACCGGCCGTGGCTCCTGTACAGGCCCAGCTGGGTCGGCCTCTCTTGACTTGTCCCTGGAACTGTGCCTGCGATGTGTGCGATGTACCGTGACTTTCCTGGATCTTCCGTGTTTTCTTCCACGTTTCTTCTCCGGACTGCCGCCAGATCTCCCTGTTCTATGCCTTCGGTTCTTCGCTGTCTGGTTCTTGTTGGATCGGGCGGCTACAACTTTGGACAAACAAGGACAGGGCTGATGCGAATTTGCCTTTGTATACGGTAGTCTTGTATTGGTTTGATGATCGGCATGTACTGGTATGATTATGTGTGACTTTACGGGGCTCCTGAAATGTATCCTGATAAATTTTGACTTCCCGTGGGCCCGGCCCCCTTTTTCTCAGGCGGGTGGGTGGGTGCAGATAATACTGTCCCTTGGCCCTCTCCCGTGTGTGATCCTTTCCCTTTTTCCCTACCCCTCTCCCGTTTTTGTCCTTTGTTTCTGTCTTGTCCTTGCTCTTCTATATTTCGGGTTCTAGTTAGGGCGACAGGCACGCTGCTGGGGGGTAGGCCATAGCCTTCTGCAGGGGTGCAGGGTGGGCTTTTGGGGTGGGTGGGGGGGTCTGTAACTTTGGGGGGTCTTTTTCCTCCCCCTTTTTTCTCCCTTTTTTTTGTTCTATGGCTCTCGAGTATTCCCTTTTTCGGGACTCTGTCGCGTCATGTGTCCCCCTGGCGTGTTTCTGATGCATTTATCTTCCGGTTGTACTGTGATTATGATTAGCTATGTGTTCTATCATCGACTTTTAATGTATGCTATGTACCGGATTTTGTATTCCTGCTTTGTCGCCGGGGGGCGCGTGATTGGGTGGGAGTCCCTTCTTTTTCTTTTTCCTCCTTCCCCTCCCCCCTTTACGGGGGGTTTCCTGCTTTTTGTTGGGGTGCGTTTCGTATTGCTTTTTACGATGGGGTTCTTTTATTGAGGTTTGGTAAGTCGGGTGGTTGCTGTGGTGGGTGGGCGTTGGACGGCGAGCGCAATTGCCTCTTCTTGTGGTCCTCTGATTGGGCCTGTGTTTATTGATATGCTTCCTTCATGTGATTTATCCTGTATTTTTATGATCGCCGGATCGCAGCTCACCGCGGCCCCTCCCTTGTTGTTTGCCTTACTGCCCGTCATGATCCTGTATTCCCCGCCCCATTTAAAAAAAAGAAAATTACCCTTCTAATTTCCTGTTCCTGCGCTTGCTCTTTGGCCTTTGGTGTTTCTCCTGTCTCTTTGCAGTCATATCCTGTGGACGCTTTTGTATTGCTTATTATGCTTTTGCTATGTGGTGGCCAGCCCGTTGGGTTGTAGGCCCGTATTTGTGAGCATTTTCTGTACAATAAAGGTTTTAAAAAAAAACACTGGTTCACACCAATCACTTGAAACTGAACCAAGAAAAAACAGAAACTCAGATGGCTCCCAGTGAAGTTGCGAGCCAGCTTTAGAACATCCTGCCTCACGCACAAAGCCCTGCATACAGGTAAACCAGAATATCCGCCAAACTCAAAAGGGCAGGCCAGTCCAGAAACCTCAGGAATTCCAGCTCTCTACTGCTCATCCCGCCAAAAACTCGCAAGCACAGAACCACAGGCAAATCGTTTGCTGGAAACACACCTAAATCTGTAACTCCATCCCACCCCACATCAGAACAATCCCCACGTTTCCAAAATTCAAGAGCCTACTCAAAGCCCTCTTCCTCGACCTCCCTCGAGGGAACTGATAGACCCTGGATAGTTCCCCAACCAACGCTCCATCTTTACTAATACTCGAGACTGATAACATGGTCGCAGATCAAGAAATCCTTCTGTGTATAAACATTTTGATTGCCGATTATGTATGGTTGATTATCAGATCCTACCTTCTGACGCAGTTCAAGAAATCCTTTCGTGTATAAACTTTTTGTTTATCAGATTATCAGACCCTACCTTCTGACGCAGTTCAAGAAATCCTTCTGTGTATAAACTTTTTGATTACCGATTATGTATGGATGAATATCAGATCCTACCCTCTGCTCGTCTAACCTGCTGCCATATGCCAGTCCCTCGCCTGCCCTAACCCCCATGTTCCCCCACTCTCCTGTATCACATGTCTGTTCATTATTGTATATGGTGTGAAGCGCTCTGATACCCTTTGGTCCAGCTAGCGCTATACAAAACTACTAAAATAAACTATAAAATATTTTAATAACCATTTTATTAAAAAATAAATGTAACTATTACAAAATGCATGCGTTTAAATGAGTTCTACACATAACTTTTAGTAATTTTTATTAAATAATAAATAAGCAAAAACATTTTATTTAAGGTGGGACTCACTTGTTAAACAATCCCATAAAATGTAATATATTTAAATTAATCACAGTTTGATTCAAAATGAAGTTAATAGTGCTGTAGCTTTTTTATTTTGTTCTACCTCCAAAATAAATCTGTGAAATTAATTTACATTAATATTTGACATTCAAATACTTTTCTTAAAATTTACCGAAGGGAACTCTTCATCCTGGTGACACTGACTGTGTGTAAAAAGTTACTAGTAGTAACTAATGCTGTTATTCTGTATACCTTTGACTGAACTCTTTGTGTGTATGATTTTGGCTCGCCTACGTTTCTTCAGGAGATTTGAAGTGGTTGTGATAATTTTCTATCTTTATAGTATTGTGTTGAGAGTAATCTATACGATCTTTATTTCTAGCTTGTAGTTCAGTTAATTCCTGGTTCTCATTGGATGACTACTGGGACCCTTTATATCCAACACCATCGCTGCAAAAATAAGATCTGTCGGAGGGCCAAGAGCAAGGGAGAAGTGTGAAGCTCAGATACTGAAACAAAATACAAAAATCTGATATGGGCCTAGAAACACTTTAACACTACTGATGAAGAAAAGGTCTATAGGTTAGTATATTACAATCTACTTATTCAGGTTAAGTAGAAAGAAAAATGATTCCATGGTGGTCTTTTAATGTGAAGATACAGCAATCGAACCGGTCGTTCGCGCGTGGGTTCCTTCATGCATAGGTTGTACACAGTGCGCATGAACACATGACGGACATGCATGAGCTTCATTACATGACATGCAACAACATAGGTGCTACTTTTGACCCATACTATGCTTTTGAATAGTCTCAATTCTATGTAATCAAGACAAGACACATCAACATTGATGTGATTTTTTAGGCTTAATCACCAATTGTCATCTGCTGATGCAGTGAGCTGGGAGTAGGTAGACAAGGGCGCAGGACCAACTTTTCCGAAGGCGTGTCCACTATACATGGAAGAAGTGCTATCTTCGGAGGTGACTAAATAGCTGTGACTGGACAGTAGTTTGTCCACATGTAAACATTGAAACCTTGCCCCTATCTATTGGTTTTTCACAGATGAATTTGGTATTGCGTGGAGCGTTGGACTGAATCAAGATTTGGATGTTTTTTCTTGAGTGTCCTTCACCAGAGAATAAAAAAAGGGGCAGATTGATACTGCAATTGGTATTTTCTATCCTCACCTGGTTATTTTTTTATTGCATCCTTTAACCAGCAGGTTGTGTTAGTTTTTTTTACTTTTAAGCTGACTTGGCTGCTGCAAGTATGTTTCAGCCACCATTCTTTTTCCCAGAGGTTGGCGAATCAATACTTCCAAATGAAACGATGGAAACAACTTTTGGAATTGCATCTTTTAGCCATTGGGGGGTGAAAAGGTTATGCCAGTTATGACACAGGAATGTGTTACTTTACAATTTAGACTCTGAGGCCCCGAATATCTATGAGAGTATTCCTGAGCCAGCAATTGGAGAAGAAGAGGCCCATGATATTCATCATATGACTGGAAAGATACTTCAGTCCCTTTGAGCAGGGGTTGTAGTTGGAGAGCGGCAAAGTTGTCAGAATCCAAGAGAAAAACTAAGATTTGGTAATTATTATAAAGGCAGCCTAAGGAATAAGGTAAAGAAATATGAGAGTGGAGAAGAGATTTAGAGAACAGGTTGCGAGTTCATCAATAACCTAAAGACAAAGTAAAAGCTACTGGCAAGCAATCCCGACACAAGCCCTCCTTTAGTTGTTACCTGCCTTCCTTAACTACACGCCTAATTCAGACTGCTTTCAATTTAATCTCTTTTCAGTGGCTCTCTTGTCATTTTCAGCAAAAGCGCATTTCTGTGTGGTTTAAAAAAAAAAAACAATTTGCCTTTTTCACAATGGAACACGCGCAGAGTTCTAAAACCTCATCTGTGACTCATGCGCCTCGCAAAAAATCTGCTAATAACAGTAAACGCGTCAAGATATATCCTCCTTCGCCTTCCAAGTCTCCTCTCCCCATAACACTTGAGGATATTATGGAGGAACTTCACCTTATTAGGCCTTTTATGGCAGACACTACTACCACATTACAGAAAATCGACGAAAAATGGTCTTCCTTAGACAAAAGAATGACTGATGTTGAACAACAGATTAGTGATGTTCAAGATGTTGCTACTAAGGTTGGAAGTCTCACTAAGGAAGTTGTGCTACTTAAAAAAAACACAGAGGATTTGGAAAATAGAAATAGGCGCAACAACCTGCGTATTTATGGCGTTCCAGAAAATTCAGAGGGATCTGATATTATCGCCTTTCTGAAATCTCAAGTTTTGCCAATCACAGGCATCCCCAAAGATATGGACGTAAACATACAGAGAGCACACCGCCTTGGTCCTAAACACTCTACTGCTTCCTCGAAACCCAGGGGCATAATAGCGTACTTTCTTCTATACTCTGACCTCATGGAAGTCCTCCATTCTGCTAAACAACATAAGCAGCTAATGTGGTCTGGTTATAAACTTTTTTTCACCCAGGATGTATCAAAGCCGACAGCCGACCGTCGCAAGGAATTTTTGGACTTAAGACCAACACTTCGTGCTATGAATGCCAGATATGGACTCCTTCACCCATGTTTTTTCAAGGTTACATACAAAGAAAGGACCTACAGCTTCGACGATCCTACAGACCTTCGCAAGTTCATCGATACACATAAGATGGACATCATGGACCACAGTGGCTCTTAATGTTTCTCTTGTTTTTGTTTTGTTGATTCTATTTTACTGTGGCCCATTTCCTTTTCTTCTCATAATGTGATGTTCTGCTCCCTTCTTGTTTTTTAGATAGGGTGTTCCGGTCCTGTTTTGTTGACATCTCCCTTCCTCATTTTTTTTATGTCGCTATTTGACTGTCTCTATTTTACCCCAGCATGCCGACCTCCTCCATGGTTATTTGGTAAGTCTCCTTCATTTGTATTAAATTGTCGGGTCTGGTCTCTCTCCCCATTTTCTATTATTCTTTTACTTCTAGCTTTTCTTTGAGCCCAGATTCCAACATTACACTTATTTTACGCGGCTGTCTCTCTTGGCTGCTCCCGCTCTCACTCTATTGTTCGTTCTGTTCTCGTTGTGCACAATCTATGGCTAAAGCTCTCCGACTTTTAGCCATCCTCTCTTTTCTATCTTTTTTCTCGGGAGGTTTCTCCTCCATTTTACTCCTTTCTTTTTCCCTCTCTTCTTTCCCTCCTCTCTCTACTTCTCTTTTCCTTGATCTCTTCTTTTCTTTTTTCCACTGCTCATCATTCTGGACTATTCCTTCTCTTTTATGTTTTTTCTTGTCTTCTTCCCCCTTCTCACCCTGGCACTATGGCAATAAATTCTCCACTCTTTTCCTCTTTCGTACATATTTCCTCGTTTTGCACATTTATCTGCTACTCCTGCTTTGTTTTCATTGGTTTTCCTATTTCCATTTTGCTTGTCCTCTTACCTACTTAGTCTTCCTTCCTACTTTGTACACCACACATTTCTTCCAATCATCCCTTTGTCTACCTTTTCCTCTTACTTGTCTTGTTTCCTCTCCCTATATCTCTTTTACTCTCTCCTCATGAAAGGTTTCCGATTCATTTCTTGGAATGTTATGGGTCTTCGGAACCCTATTAAGAAACAACGTGTCTTATCCCACCTAGCCCGGCTACAATGTCAAATTGCCTTCCTTCATGAGACACATCTCTCTACACAAGATTTATCAATGTTACGTCGACAATGGGTTGGCAAAGTTTTCTGTTCTCCTGCTGTTAATCATAAAAATGGTGTGGTTATACTCTTTCATAAGACTTTATCTGTTCAAATACAAAAAGAAACTCTTGATGCTGATGGTAGATGGTTATTCCTAGACTGTACTGTAAATAATGTTCATCTCTCCCTCTGTAATGTTTATGGTCCAAATGGTATTGATCCCTCCTTTTGGCACGATTTTTCCTCCCTCCTCTCCTCCAATGCTAATGAAGACATGATTGTTGGGGGGGACTGCAATCAATTGATGGACCCATTTTTAGACCGCAAATCACAAACGCGTTATGTTCCAAATAAAATGCAAAAATCCTTCCATAAATCCATCTCCTCCAGAGGTCTCATAGATTCTTGGAGAATCTCTCATCCTGACTCCCTAGAATTTTCTTTTTTTTCTCCTGTACATACTTCCCTTTCCCGTATCGATTATATCTTTCTAACACATCACGCTTTTCAATTCATGACTAATTCCGAAATAGGCTCCATCCTCATTTCTGACCATGCCCCCATTATTCTGGATATGGACTACCCTTCCCCCACACCTCAATCTTCCCGATGGCGTTTTAATAATTCCCTTTTACTAGATCCTGCCTTTAAAACACACTTCACTCAATTTATGGACGAATTCTTTACAAATAATTCTCACACTTCCTCTGATTTTCACTTCCTTTGGGATGCTTTTAAAGCTACTGCTCGTGGCTATATTATCGATAATGTGTCACGCAAAAAGAAGAAAACACTTTCCCAAGCTTCTTCCTTTCTTACACACATTAAGGAGCTTGAACATCTCTATTATACCTCCAATTCCCCCGATTCTTTATCTTCTCTCATCTCCGCTAAAATGCAGTTCAATAAACACACCTGGGACTCTGCTTCTAATCAACTTCTCCAATTTAATGCAAAAATTTACGGTGGTCGTAACAAAGCCGGTAGAGCTCTTGCGAATTATCTTAAAATCAAAAAACAAAAATCTAAAATAGTCTCCATCAAAGACCCACAAGGTTCTATTCACTCCTCTGATGCTAAAATCCTCGACTGCTTTGTACAGTTCTATTCCTCTCTTTACACCCCTGAATCCACTCCCTCTACTGACCAATTAGATGCGTTTTTTCAGTCAATTCCCAATCCCTCCACTCCACTGATTGATTTTTCTTCTCTTGATGCTCCACTTTCAGAAAAGGAAATTCTTGCTGCCCTCTCCCTCTTACCCAAAGATAAAACTCCTGGTCCCGATGGTTTTACAGTTCGCTTTTTTTTCATTTCAAATCTATTTTACTTCCCTATTTACTCCAATTGCTCACTCACTTTTTCATCACCGGTGGGTCCAAAGGTTCCTTCACACAGGCTATGCTGGTCCTTCTACCCAAAAAAGATAAAGATCCCTCTCTGTGTAAAAATTACAGGCCTATATCATTAATTAATACTGATTGCAAGATCTTTGCGAAACTCTTGGCTCTTCGCATCAATTCCATTATTCCTGAAATGGTTAATATATATCAATCCGGTTTCGTTAAAGATAGATCCATCACCGATAATTCTAGAACTTTTCTCAATATTATTCACCTCTCCGCTAAAATGAATACTCCACTTGCTGCAATTACTCTTGATGCTGAGAAGGCTTTTGATCGAGTTAATTGGGACTTCATGTTTGGTGCTTTGCGTTGGCATGGCTTTAGCCCCACTTTTCTTAAATATGTCCAACTCCTCTATTCCGCTCCATCTACTTCTATCTGGATCAGCGGCATGCAATCCAAATACTTCCCCCTTTATAGAGGTACCAGACAGGGTTGTCCTCTTTCCCCTCTTCTTTTCATTTTAGAGTTAGAACCCTTCCTCGTAAAGATTCGTCAATCCCCTTCTTATTCTGGTTTTATTTTTAAGGATGTGGAAATTAAGTTCACCGCTTACGCGGATGATATTTTGCTTTACATTTCCAACCCTTCGGTCTCCCTTCCAACTTTTTTTTCTTTGCTACACGACTATTCCTCTGTTTCTGGATATAAATTGAACATCGACAAAACAGAAGTTCTCCCTCTCAATAAATTTTGTCTCCCACATATGTTTCATGGTTCTGGTTTCCAATGGACCTCTAGCCATATCAAGTGTCTTGGTGTTCTTTATGCTAACTCCACTAGAGAAACTGTTAAAATCAATCATTCTGATATTCTTAAAAAACTCTCTTCACTTATTGATCGCTGGCCTCCTCTTTTTCTCTCTTGGTGGGGTCGTCTCTCCACTATTAACATGATGCTCCTTCACATTGTGAATTTCTATCTCTCTATGCTTCCCATTCCCCTTCCTCATTTCTTCTTTAAATCCATCAACAGTCTCTTCTCTAAATTTCTATGGAATAATCGTAAAGCCAGAGTTGCTTTATCCCGTCTTCAACAGCCTAAACATCTCGGTGGTGTCAACTTTCCAAATATTTCACGCTTTCATTCTGCATTCTCCCTTAAGCAAATCTGGTCTTCTTTACTTGACTCTCCTTCGCTGCTTATTACATCCTGGAACTCTTTAGAATCAGCACAAATTTCCCCCTTCTCTCTTCTCACCGCTTCTAACCTCACTCAGCCACCTTCAAAATATTCTTCGCCTATTTTCAAACATTCAAAAGCCCTTGTACTTGCTCTTTTCCGCTCCTTTTCCTTGTCTTCTACTCTTCACTTAAATACCCCACTGTGGTACAATAAATCTCTTAAATTTCGTAACCGTGCCCTTTTTTGGAAGGAATGGATTGATAAAGGAATCCTTACTTATAATCATCTTCTTCTTAATAATTCTCTAGCGACTTTTCAGATACTTTGTGATTCTTTTGGTATCTCCAATAAATTCTCTTCACAATTTCACACACTTATTCCTTCTCTACACTCAACTATCATACAAGAAACACCCACTTCCTGTACTCCTCCTCCCTTATCCTCCCCTCCTAATTTTCACATTCCCCTCAAAGCCTCAGCCATCTACAAATTACTTTCTCCCCCACCTTTAGCGAGGCCTAAAACAAAACTTGAACTTTCTTGGGAATCAGACCTTGGCGAAACCTTCCTCGAGTCCACCTGGGATTCTATTTGGTCTAAACTCCATTCAACTTCCCGCTCCGCTAGTACCACACAGACCCTATACTATTTTTACAATAGATTGTTTTACACTCCTTGTGATCTTTTTAAATTTAAACTAATACATTCAAAAAAATGTTGGTCCTGTTCCTGTATTACAAGTGATTTTAAACATATTTTCTTTTTATGCCCTAAAGTACAATTGTTATGGTCACGAATTTGGTCTTCCCTGAACAAAATTGTATCTAATAATATACCCTTTGATATTTCTCTGGTTTTTCTGGGTGGTTTAGCTCCAGACTGGGATGTTCCACCTTATACTCGCAAATTCATTGACTTATCTATTGCTATTGCTTTTCAAATCATTACTACCAATTGGAAAGATACCAAGAATGTCGAATACGCTGCATGGTGGAATTTAATTTGTCATCACCATAGATTAGATCGTGCATATGCCTCATCCACTTCCCTTCTGATTAAACGTGATTTATTATGGTCCCCTTTAACAGATTACCTATCCAGATGTGCCATTTAGATTCATATTCATTTGTCTGCCATATGATGTTTTTTTTTTTGTTTTTTTTTTATTATTATTATAATTATATTATGTAATAGCTTTATTATTGCTCTACTATTGATGTCTCTTCCCCCTCCCTTTCCTCTTTCCCCTCTCTCTCTTTTCCTTCTTCTTCTTTCTTTTCCCTCCCCAAAACTCTAAAAGTTATAAAAGCATTTTCCCTTGGTATATGCATTACCTCCTTGAGGTTTTTATTTATACACAAAGCTTACTTTTGTTTCTTCTTATACCGTATTTTGTCTTTTTGCAGTTGCACTGATGTTTTACATTGTCTTTATCTACTCAATAAAGCTTTTCAAACTTAAAAAAAAAAACTACTGTGTCCGTCGAAGATGTGGAACACAGACGTATGGTTAGAGAAGTAGGAAGTGAATATTTGTGAAGTGAAAATAGTAAAATGAGGACAGTATAGGGATTCACAAAGTTATAAGAGCTGAGAGAAGTCCACAAAGGGTCACTTAAGTTCTTTCAAAGGCTGTAGACAGGGTACCACCTGCACCTCACTCAGTTTTTCTACTACCTCCAGCTCCAACAGGAACTCATGCCATATTTACAGACCAGCAGGTTCATTCCCAAATACACTCCCCTAGAGGTGAAAATCCTGCCCACCAGATATAAGGAACACAAGATGTCAATCCTCTATCAGACATTGCTGCACAACCAGCAGGATCCCATGGTCAAGGAGAGGGAGGCATGGGTGAGGGACTTGTGGCCGCTGAATGTCGAGGACTGGAATGAAGTGGTGGCTGCCCCTAGGGAGGCTGTGACAGCCTCTCAGCTCCATCTGATACAGCTCAAACTGGTAATTCGCACATACCTCACAAGTACAAGGCTGTGAAAAATGGGGCTGGTAAGCTGCGGATGCTGACTGCGGTGTAGGGATCCCATGGGAGACCTATCACAAACATTTTTGTGCTGCTCTGCATTATCACACTTTTGGCCAGGGGTATTGAGGACCCTATAGATAATATTAGGCTGGGAGATCCATAGGGAACTGAAATTGTTTCTTCTACACATAACAAAGAACTTAGGGTGTGATAGATGTAAGAGGGCGCTGCTCTGGTTGGGTCAGCTGATAGCCAAGCATGACATCGCAAGGGTATGGAAGGACGACGCGCCCCACCCCACCTCATGGATAGGTGGGTCTAGGTTATGAATTATTGCATGGGCCTGGAACGGCCGGTGTACCTGGCGGGGGGGTGCTAACAGAAACACTATAACATTTTAAAACACTGGGCCTGACTCAGAGGGATACACCTAGAGCCATGTCCACCCTGACCGTGGTCCTTAGAAGGTGAGAGGTGGTCCTTCAAGGCCGTCTCAGATTGGTTCATGGGGCTATGTTTGATGCTTACAGTTTCGTGTTTAGCCGTGAGTGGGGTCGAGTCTGTGGTGTTCACTTTGTGGCAATGTAATGTAAACTGTGGGGACTCTGCTTTAAGTTACTGTTGGTTCTGTACCATGCCTGGGTGTATTACAAGGTCAAAACTCAATAAAAACTTTTTTTATTAAAAAGAGTTGCGAGAAGAAAGTTTGTGAATGAGCATGTTAAAGGTGTGAAATGGTTTGCACACCTCAAATAACATGAATTGTTTTGCAAGAAAGACATTAATGTGACAAAAAAGTGAACTATGCTCAAATGTGTAGGAATTTTAAAGTTATGTGGAGAAGACACAATAATAAATGAAAAATGTGGTCTTGTAAGTTTCAGCAGTTGATAATTCAGATTTTTGGACAAGGTATGGACTGCTTCCTGATGGGGTTGGAGTCAAGATTCATCGGGTTCCGGATCACCTTAAACCCTATTTGGTAAGAAGGGAGGCTTTTGGTACACACTAGTGGATGAGTTAGAGAAATCTGACATAAGTCTGTGTGGGTACCCTGTGAAAAGGATTACATAATGAAAAATTTCCTAGCTAACGTACAGGAAAGTTTCAATTCTATTAAGGAGGCGGAGGCGAGGATTAGGCTGTCACTTTCTCCTTTATTTTCTCCAGCAGCCATTAAAAAGGTATCAACACAACTCAACAAAACTACATTTCCCATGAACATCAGGGAAAATGGACATAGAAAATGTCTCTGCAACTGTCCAATCCCAGTCCAGGGTTTCCCAATATCCTTCCCTGCTGGCACTCTATCCTCCTCTTTCTTCCTGCGACTCTGCCACAGATTTCCCTCCGTTATTCCTGCTTGCCCTTCTCAGAACCTATGGCACAAGCAGATTGCGTAAGGCGCCATGAAGGGAACGTCCAATCACATTAGTTAACAAGATAATCGACATATGAGCATAACAACATCCTTAAACAGGATAGAAAAACGTAGACTGTCATCACCGTCAACAGCACATTAGGAAACTGCATCATAAAGATTTTACTTACGATCCCAACGTAGAAATTCTGGGCGGGTTCGAATGAAGACAGGGTGGGCTAATCCTCGCCTCCTTAATAGAATTGAAACTTTCCTGTACGTTAGCTAGGAAATTTTTCATTCTATGTCAGGAGTGGAGGCTTCTGATTAGGCTAGTTTAAAGCTTCTCCACCACCAATGAAGCCAGAGAAGCTACTGGCTTAAAGTAAAATCTCTTGAAGGTGGAGTCTGAAGACCAATCTGCAGCTTTCAGAATGTCTTCCAGGCGAGCTCCCAGGGAATATGCCTTGGACGCCATTGCTCCCCTCACAGAATGAGCACCAAACTGGGAAATATCTATGCCAGCTTCCTGCATAACCCATCGTACCCATCGCGCAATAGTAGGGGATGAAACCGCCCTGTGTGGTTTAGTAAGAGCAATAAACAGTTGTTTGACACCCTGTGGGCGTAAATCAATCGTCGCCACTTCATAGGCCTTCAGTGCCCTAACCACACATAACTTCGGGACATCCGGGAATGCAGGATACGAGATAGACCGGGAATCCCCCTTGGTACGCCTGGAAATATGGAAGGTAATCCCATCCGGGGTTAAAACACGGCCTGTAAGGTCCAGGGCTCTCACATCGGAGACTCTACGACAGGAGATCAGACAAAGCAACATTGCCAGCTTCGCTGAAATCTGCTTCCTCGACAGGCATTTGTTGGACGGCCACTCTCGAAATAAGTGAAGGACCTTATTCACATCCCATAAAACTGAATAGCGGGGTTCCGGAGGAACTGATAACCTAATCCCCCGCAACAGTTTGCAGACAAGAGGGTGTTCCCCTATCCGGTGGTTCTCCAACGAGATATGCCCAGCCGATATGGCCGACCTGAAAGTATTGATTGACCTATACGCTAAGCCGTCCTTCGCCAGGGAGGCTAAGAAATTAAGGACGTGGACAATGTCTGCCCCCACAGGATCAATCTGCAATCGCAAACACCAACTACTCCACCGGGACCATGCTGATCGGTACCTCTTCTTGGTACTGTCTGCCCAGGATTTGGCCAACAGCGTGGCAGCGTCCTCCGAAAGCCCCGGGACTTGCCAACGTTGCCTGTAACCCGCCAGGCCATCAGACACAGGTTGCCTGTGGTCAGGAGGTGGTGAGGATCCCCTTGAGGATTCTTGAGGAGATCTGGAACGCGGGGTAGAGGGATTTTAAAATCCCAGGAAAGTTCCATCAGAACTGGAAACCAGGCTTGCGACCTCCAGATCGGGGTGATCAACACCAGATCCACTCGGTGTCTTCGTACCTGGGTTGACACTCTCATGATCATCGCAAAAAGAGGGAAATCGTAGCCCCTCTCCATGCTCCAATCCTGCAGAAACGCATCTACCGCCGCTGCTGACGGGTCTGGTCGCCAACTGAAATATCGCTCCAGCTAGGCGTCCAGACGGGAAGCAAAGAGGTCCACTGTGAACGGACCCCATTTGTCCTGGATCGCCTTGAACACATCCGGGCGAAGTTGCCATAGACTGGTGTCCCTCCAATGACGAGACCACCAGTCCGCCACCTGATTGGCTGAGCCTGGGAGGTGCTCCGCCGACAGGGATATCTCGTTGGATAGACAATACTCCCAAAGATTCCGGGCAAGATCGGATAAGGCCCTGGACCTGGTCCCTCCCAGGTGATTGATGTAGCGCACCGCCTCCACGTTGTCCATCTTTAGAAGGACACAGCATTGAACTCTGTCTTTCGTCCAACACTTCAGCGCAAACGATCCCGCCATCAACTCCAGACAGTTGATGTGAAGGTCTCTTTCTGTGGATGACCATACTCCGCCTGTAGAAACAGCGCCGCAACGCGCTCCCCATCTCAGGCCGCTGGCGTCCGATTCTATCACCAAGTCTGGTTTGGAACCGAAGATCGCCCGACCATTCCATGCATCCATATGTTCGATCCACCATCGAAGCTCAGTCCTGGCCTCTTCCATAAGGGGAACGACTTGGGAGTAAGTGAGACCTTTGCGGAGGTGAAACGCCTTGAGGCGTTGAAGGGCCCGGTAATGAAGGGGTCCCGGGAATATCGCCTGAATGGACGACGATAAGAGGCCCACGACCCTGGCAAGGTGTTGCAACAGAATCGTTGGACGTGCCAGGGTACGTCGCAACTCGTGCCTGATCCTGGAAAGTTTCCGAGAAGGCAGGGACAAGGTGGCCTCCACTGAATCTATCAGAAACCCTAGGAACTGCATTCTCCTGGAAGGGAGGAGGTCGGACTTGGCTTGGTTGACTATGAACTCCAAGGACTCTAGAAGGTCGACCGCCCTCTGAAGGTGGGCCAGCAACGTCCGTGGGCATTGGTTCAGGAGGAGCATGTCGTCCAGATAAATTATAAGACGGATGCCCTCCGTACGCAAGCGCTCCACTACCGGTTTCAGCACCTTGGTGAAACACCACGGAGCGGACGACAGTCCGAAAGGAAGGGAGGCAAACTCGTAGATCTGCTGACCCCACTGAAACTGAAGAAAGCGTCTGTGGGGAGCAAAGATGGGGATTGCTAGGTAGGCGTCCTTCAGGTCCAACCGGACCATCCAGTCCCCTTCCTGCAACAGATCCCGCAGGAGGTGAATGCCCTCCATCTTGAAATGGCGGTAGATGAGCCAGCCATTGAATTCCTTGAGATTTATCACTGGGCGATAGCCACCGTCCTGCTTCTCTACAATGAAAATATTGCTGAGGAAACCTCGCGGGTGCAGTTCCGTCTGCACTATGGCCCCCTTCCTCAGGAGATCCGCTACCTCCCTGTCTATCAGAGAGCATTGGTCTGGCGTGAAGCTGATAGGTCTGGGACGAACGGGTTGAGGGGAGGGGAGGGGAGCCCTGAGTATTCTATTTGGAACCCACCAACGGTCTGTAAGACCCAGGCGTCGGAGGTGAGCGAAGACCATGCCTGAAGAAAAAACTGGAGTCTGCCCCCCACCTTCAGGCCCATTACATTCTGGAGTCTCACCTTTGTGATTATTGTAGCCGCCGTCTCCTCTTCCTCTGCCACCACGGCGGCGGGGATAGCCTCTGGTTTGGTAGAAATTCCCGAACTTGTCAGGGTCCTGGTATTGACCTCTGTGGGATTCACCTTATAGGAGCCTCTGTTGTATGGTCTGCCAGACGAGCGGCCCCGTCCACGACTGGCTGCGCCAAAAACACGTGGCGTGAAGATCCGTTTGACGGACGTCTGGGCCTTGTCCAAAGAATTGAAGGTATTCACGAATTTGCCCAGCTCCTTTACGAACGGGTCTCCGAAGAGGTTACCCTCCGCCATTGGACCTGCCTCGGATGTGGCTAGTTCCCCCAACTTCGGGTCTATCTTAATTAAAATAGATCTTCTCCTCTCCGTCGAAATGGCTACATTTGCATTTCCCAGGAGAATTATCGCTCTCTGCGCCCAACCAGAAAGGGTCTCCGGGGAGATCAAGGATCCCGAGGCCTTGGCGTCTTCGGCCATATCTAAAATTTTTGCCAACGGCCCGGCCGTGTCCAAGAGCTTATCTTGGCAGGCCCTCCAAGAACGGTCAATGCCCTTCTTGGGATCCTTCACAAACTTAGTTAGGAAGGTAGACATTTTTGAATCAATCTCAGGGGTTACCGTAACTTTACCCACCAAGGTGGGACGCGGGCACTCTGCCCGAAGGCAACTACGTACCTCCTGGTCCAAGGGTTTGCGAAGCCTAGCTGCCATATAGGCCGCCACCTTAGGAGCGGGAACCCAGTGCGACAAGCGCGGGTGAAGCAACTCGTCAGGATTAAGCATGTCAGAGCTGGAATCTGAGCTGGACTCCTGAGTGGGCTGGTCGGGAAGCCACGAATGCTCTGGGTCCCCATCACCATCCGAGGTCTGGGGTGACTCATCCGGGTCAACGGTGGTCGAGTCGTCCCGGCCTCCCCCTAAAGCGCTAGTCGATGCCTCCATAGAGGGGGAAGGGGTATTTGCAGTCTTCGCGTCTAAAAAGGCTTTCTTTAATCTCGAAAACATGTCGGAGTCCATATCTGCTGGGCGCTTCCTCTTAGGATCTGAGGGCTCCGCCAACGGTTGGCTCTGGGGTATGGGGTTCGTGTGCCCTGAAAGGTCTGCCCCTTGCCCGGGTTGCTGACACTGCGCCTGCAGCTGGTCAATCTTTTTCTCTAGGGGTGCAACCACCCGCGACACCGCTTTGTGAATGGAAGCGTCCATAACCTGGCAGAAGTGGTCATCCACTGGCAGGTACATGCCTTGTTGCTCCTCTTTCTCCTCGTAGTACTCATCATATTCCATAGTGCCCTTGCGCCACCAAGGAGCCAACATAATAGGGGTTAAAGGTAGGGCAGAGCCCTGAAACAAGCAGTATGTCTTCCCACTGCAGCGGGGTAATCAAATTCAAGGTGGGACCAACAGCCTCTGCTATGAGGCACCACGTGAAAAGAACCTGCCCGGGCCGGTCCCAAAGGCTTGATAAATATCCTACCCGCCTCGCGGGTGTTCAGGCTCCAGGCAGGAGCTCTGATCTCAGAAAAACACCTTAGCGCTGCACAATGTCGAATTTCGACCCACACCAGTCTTTCCCCGCGGTGCGCGAGTACGTTGAGCCGCCTCTCCCGACGCGAGTAAGAAGCGGAACTCGACGACTCGCGCCCATCGGGGGGTAAGCTCCTCAGAGCGGCAGCGAGGCAAGCGCGGTCCCCTAGCGGCGGGAGGCCGCCCGCGCACAGAGCCTGTCAGAACAACACACCGCGAAAGGAGCGGAAAAACGCTCCCGTGGCTCACGCACAAAGACGCTATGGCACCCCCCCCACCCCCCCACCCCCGGGGAGAACCCGCCGTGCGTTAAATCAGCGCGATATTAAGCGCTCCAGCATATAAATCAGCAAACAGTAAACAGTTAGTCAGAAAAGGAAAACACTCATCTGTATGTTGCTGGAGCACCGAAGAAAGAGGAGGATAGAGTGCCAGCAGGGAAGGATATTGTGAAACCCTGGACTGGGATTGGACAGTTGCAGAGACATTTTCTATTTCCATTTTCCCTGATGTTCATGGGAAATGTAGTTTTGTTGAGTTGTGTTGATACCTTTTTAATGGCTTCTGGAGAAAATAAAGGAGAAAGTGACAGCCTAATCAGAAGCCTCCGCTCCTGACATAGAATTGGTATGCTTCGTATCTGTATTCAATTCAAGGCCATACACATTTGTGATACTCAATTATTTTTATGCATATATTATTAGGTTTCACTTTAAGGGCAGAGATGGATTATAGTTTGGAATAGTATAGTTTATGCTTATCTTATTTATCTAGCCATGGTACCCATGTAATGGTTGTGTTCTATATTCTCAATATTGTGACGTGGTTCATTAGCGGTTGGGTAGTGATTGAGGCAGCCATGTGTGGATAATTCCATTTATGCTTTGTTTCAAAATAAACCTGAAGACTTTTACTTTCTATGTGGACATCAGTTACATCACCCCTTTAAGTATGCAGGTTAGGGAGACTAGCTGAGTGTCTTTCCTCTTAGGTTACCGCAAAAGAGTAACCATAAGGGGAATGAATGTGAAGCTTTAGGTTTCTCTCAGTATCAGGGGCCCCACAAAAGGTTGTGAAATAAATAAAGAGAGGAGAAGGTTCAGGAACATAGAAACGTGAAGCAGAATGATCAATTATAATTTTAGAGAATGGAATATTTGGGGTACACCCGTCATCAGAGGCAAGATTCCATCCATCATTATTTGCCTCCTGGATCTCTTCTCATCTTCAATTGCTCTTGAGAAATCGAAACATCATCTTTACTCATACTGCTTAAAATGCCTGGTCAAAGAAAAATGCTAAAGATTCCTGAAAAGAGTTCCCGGATTCAGCAAACTAAAAACTAAATCAGCTGTTTTAATTATATTAGTTAAATACATTACTGGTAAAAAAAACTTACCTGTTCTCTTTTTTTGTTGAGGATCATTATAAATGTAAGGTCCATTCCTAAGTGGACTCATCTAGCTGATGGACCCATAAAATGGCCATATGTATTAGCATAATGCCATTGACAAACAAGCATTTGCAATGCAATAGGTCTCCCATTTGCAAGACTTTGAGCTACTGGCATTGTAAATGACAAACCTTTTATCTATGTGTTGGTTTGGAAAACAGATAAATAAAAGGCACTGTCATTTACAATGCCAGTAGCTTAAAATTTCGCAAATGCGAGAACTATTGCATTGCAAATGCTTGTTGCTTCATGTAATCCAGCACCTCACGCCTAGACATCTTTCATTTTGAGCACTGCAAGGCTAGTTTTTCTCATAGATCTAATAAATTACCCAAATGTTACAGTCCTTTCCAGGGTTGTTTTACTGCTTTGGCTAAATGTTTGACTTTTACATACATTTAGCAGCTGCATCGATCTACTATTGTATTGGGAAACCTGCATTTGCAACAGGCCACGCATTACAGCGCATACAAGTTCTGCTGTAGTTGTTGTTATCCATGCTGTGCTTGACTAGGACTCAGTGTGGTTCTGTTATCCTCCTACGAAGAAACCATTACATTTCCCTAAATCCAGAGGCTTGATGGGGGGGTGGTTAAATCTAAAGCAAACCTCCTCACCTTCCTCCGTCCGAAAACATAACACCTGTGCCACCTGTCATGAGCTAGAGCAAAGACGCTAGTGAGATAAACACTATTGTACCTTTACCTAAAAGCAAGTGACTTTGTGAACACCATATGGATCGGTCTGATGAGGCGGCAAGCTTATCTGAAATGTCTTGGTGAGAGACTAGAGCTTAGTTGTTGTCAGGTGACCGCCTCTTCCTGTTAAATATTGCAGGGATTTGTTAGCATGAGCTGAAAGCCATTTTGTATTTCTGGCAGCCATCTTGTTTGCCATGTGCTGCCACGTGCTCGCCATGTGCTCTGTCCTCCCTCAGTGTTGACTGCTCTTGTAATCTGCCTAGAAAGGAACTATATTTAGCATCTTCCACCTTCGCACAGGCTCAGAAGGGCCTAGCTAGTAGAATGCACCTGCTCTTCTTGTAGAATTGTCAGGCTATTTTTGCTGCTGTATGGAGAAGTAACTCTCCTTCCACTTTGTTGAGCAAGCAGATCTTGTATACCCATATTAGGCATTTTGCAGGCTTACATGTGCCAGGACTGCCCCTTGGTCTTATGCTGACTATGTAACCCTAAGCATATATAAGGCCTCTGTTTTCTGTACTCCTCAGCCTGCCTCATTCAGTTGCTAAGGCTTCTGTGTGACGTAGTCTCCCTCATTTGAGGTTAAGGAGGATGTTATTTTTATATTTCAGCTTCTATGCCAATTTCTTCTTTGTTGGTTTAAAAAGACGAAGTATCAGTGGGACCCCTGAGAAGGTTTCTATTTTCTACATTCCCCCCGCCCTCCTCACTTCCTATCTAAACGGACTTCCCTGGTCTTGAGATACGGGTACACAGCAGGCAGCATCTGATTAGTGTGCAGTTGGATGGTAGCAGCACGCGCCTTGCGCTCTCTTTAATCGTATCTTCTCGACAGTGACGTTATGTATTAGCCGCCGTGATAATCTAAGTAGTGTGGTAGCCACCGTTTGGGTACATTTCATTAATGCGTGCAACTTGCCTCACGCACATCCAGTGTCCACAGCAGTTGAATTACAGTAAAAAAAATCTGTTACCATTGCGCAAATGGAAAAAAGTGCTTACCGACTAATTGAAGGAGACAGGATAACGCCGCATGTAAAAGATCCAGTCCTGATGGGCGGTCCCAAAAGGAGACAGTGTGGTAACAAGGCAGGACTAAGAGGCCTCATTATCAATCAGAAGCCAGCGTTTACCATGGACGATGATGCCAGCCAATGAAAAATATGGGCGGGGCTTCCACACCACTTTTAAAACCTACCCTAATACAGCATGCCTCGCAAAGCGAGCAGCGCATGCGCTGAAACGCTAGGCTCAACCTAAAAAAGAAAGGCCAGTGAATATAATAACACAACACCCAGAAGTGCAAATCAACCACCCTCACTCAGATTAAGGTGTCTATTCACAAAGTACATTTTATAGTGCGTTTAGTAGTACTGCAATAAGACTACTATAGTACTACAAAATGCTATTCACAAACCCACGAGAGTAAATATATACCTCTCCTATCTTTCCTATGGGGAGATCCTCATATTTGAAAGTTTCCTACTTAGGGGCTGATTATGATCCCGTCAGGAAAGCAATCCGAACGATTCGGT
Organism: Lissotriton helveticus; assembly: GCF_964261635.1. Lineage (NCBI taxonomy): Eukaryota > Metazoa > Chordata > Amphibia > Caudata > Salamandridae > Lissotriton > Lissotriton helveticus. Next base: position 1,139,527,648 of record NC_136069.1, read on the forward strand.
TCTGGAATGCTTTCCAAACGACTCGGATCGGGGGAGTCTGTCTGAGCGATTTTGATACATCCGGATACTCCCCGATACTATTCGGTTGAACTCCTATTGACTTCAATGGGAGCCTGTGTTCCGAACGAGAACACAGGCCCCCATTGAAGAAAGGGGTGGCTGGGGAAAATCGTGCACCCTGTGGCAGGCATCCCGTGGTGCCTGCCACACTGTGCATAGTCTCAAAGGGGGGTCCCTTGGGTACCTCCTTGGGCCCGATTCGGAAGGCCCCCTGGTGAAGGAGGGCCTGCTACGTGCCCCCAAAGACAGATTCCTACAGCCGTTTTTTGGGACAAACCAAATCGAATCGGCTATCCAAATCGTTCATCGTAATCACTTGCATTGAAACCGAGTCCATAGAGCTGTACGATTTGGCTGTGAAAGACTCGACCTGTCCGAATGCCTTTCAAAACTGATTCGGATAGCTATAACGGTTACTGGGCATCGTAATCTGTCGTTGGGAGCTGTGTGCGATTCGGTCAGAAACAAGGGTTCCGAATCGGATTCGGCAAACCCAAATCCAATCCGGAGACCTTCTGCATGGCATTGTACTCGACTTATTAGTGATAAATGTGGGCTGAACAAGGGGCAGTTATAAAAAAGGGGCATTCTTGCTACTAAATTGTAAGGCGGTGTTTAGCGAGGGGTGTGCACCCACCCATGAAAGAGCGATCCAAGGCACGTAAAATGCTACTGAAATATATAGATTAAATACATTACTGGGAAAATCGGATGTATGACGGTACAACGTGTACCGTTACAACGCGTACCTTTACGACGCAGGTTTAACAACGCAAGTCGTTACAATGACTTGCGTTGGGGGGCGCTGGATAGTGAATAGTTTAATTTACTATTCCAACCCCAGTCCCCGTGGATAGTAGGGAAGGTGTTGGATAGTAAATTAAACTATCCCCTATCCTAGAGCACCCTCCAGCGAAAGTCGTTGTAACGACTTTCGCTGTAAATCCTGCGTTGTAACGGTACCGCGTTGTAACGGTTCCGTTGTAAAGGATGTTTCCCGTAAAATCAAACCTACCTCTTCTTTTTTTTGTTGATGATCATTTTAACTTGAAACTGAAAGGGCTGACACACTTTCATGTCTATCAGTTAGGGTTGCCACAAGAAAACGCTAGAGAAGAGGATTAAAACAGTAGATGTGACTCAAGCAATCAGGGCGCTAGCGCGAAACAAAGCCCCGGGAATGGATGGCTTTCCACTCAAATATTACAGTACGTTCTCAGCTCAATTGCTCCCCCATATGGTCACCGTGTATAACGATGCACTGAATAGGGCTGAATTGCAGGCATCCCTCGGGGAATCAGTCATAGTCACGTTTCTGAAACCCTATAGAGACCCAATGCTTCCCTCCTCGTATAGGCCAATCACCCTACTCACTGCGGATTGTAAGATATTAGGCAAAATACTGGCAGAAAGATTCGCCCAGATCCTAATACCATTGGTCCACCCAGACCAATGCGGCTTCATCCCACGACGCAACACATCCCAAAACATACGCAGAATATTCCACATTCAAGACAGATCGGGGAGACAGTTTCCCAACGTGGCGTGTCTAATATTGGATCTCGAAAAGGCATTCGATACTCTCCTATGGCCATATTTATTCGAGGTCCTTCGTCATTTCAACATTGGCCCAGTCCTGACAGCGTACACCAAGCTTCTCTACACACGCCTTACCTCTTGAGTCCGACTCGGCAAATACATCTCCCCAGAGTTCGCAATATAAAGAGGCACTAGACAGGGCTGTCCGCTGTCCCCTCTTCTATTCGCCCTCGTGGTAGAGCCCTTAGCGACACGCCTGAGGCAGGAGGGTAAAGAGTGGGGAATTCCATTGGCAGACACAGTACACTGCGTGTCCTTATACGCAGACGACCTATTAATATATGTTTGTGACGCCACCCGGAACATGACCTCTATCTGGAGGACACTCAAGGTTTTCGCGGAAGCCTCTGGCCACAACGTGAACTGGGGGAAATCTACATTATACCCGTTGAGTCCCCACCTAGCCCCATTTGAAGTACAGATTGGACCTCAGTTGCTCGCGTGGAATGCCGAGGCGCCCAGGTATTTGGGGGTAAGACTATATCACACCCCCGAAGATCTATATGAGGGGAATCATCGTAAGGCGTTAGCAGGAATCCGATCGGCAGTGGGATTCTGGAAAACATTACCTCTAGCCCCCATTGGCCGGGTGGCATTAGCGAAAATGATAATGGTCCCCCGACTATATCATTTCATAAACCTCCCGGTTATAGCGCCACGCTCCTTCTTTAAGGAACTGGATAGCCTTCTTACCGAGCTGATCTGGGGGAAGTCGACACAGGGTGGCGTTATCAACACTATACTTGCCCACGAAGGACGGCGGACTGGGAGCACCCTCATTTGAGGCATATTTCCTGGCGGCACAGCTACAGTGTCTGTCTTACTGGACAGCGGGCCGTCACACCGGGGAGACCACTACCATGGAAGGTCGCATACCACTACTGGCCCTTCACAGACTGCTGCTGCCGGGCACTAAACCCACACACACCCACCCACTACCAGTATCTATTGCCCGTACATGCATGATGAGAATACATCGTATGTCGAAGGATAGACCTCCATATTCCCCTCTGCTACCGTTGGTGGGTTTCCCCAATAAGGAGAAATACTACATAGCGGGCACCCTTCGGACATGGACGGACTTAGCAGTCACCGAGATGGGGTCCTTATTCGAGGAGGGTCAGCTCAAAACGTACGCCCAGATGATCATGCAACATGATCTTCCACCCGGCCAATTTTTAATGCATAGATATCTGATAGACAGTAGCCGCTGATATTGGAACCCAAACGCAGGGGAACCCCAGACGCACCCAGTAATCCATACCATCCTCCACATGGGAGTGGGGCGTCACCTTGCCACTTGGCTCTATAAAGCTGTGTGAGAACTGATCCTTCCCTCTCTTCAGCCCTTACGCCAAAAATGAGAAACGGACATAGTAAGAGTCGTCAATGATAAAGAATGGTAAATGGCCTGAGAGTATCCAAAAAAAGTCTCCAGGAACGCGCGGTTTCGTAACATACAATTCAATATACTTCACAGAGCCTACCTCACGCCACACCGTCTCAGTCAGTTCTTCTCAGACACACAATTTGCATGCCCCAGATGTCAGGCCCCCGCAGTAGATTTTAAACACATGTTCTGGGACTGCCCCAGCATTCACCACTATTGGGACGGAATCCATAGGACACTTATGGCAACAACAGGCATCACAACAATGTCCACGTGGGAAGCCTGTGCACTCGGGATCTTCCGCAGGCGGAAGACCGAAAAAGTGCAGTGTTGATTCATGTCCCTTGCCATCCTACTCGTGAAAAGGGGGATAGCCATGCACTGGAGAATCCCAACCGGCCCTCCAGATGCAGCCTGGGTAGGTGCTCTAAAAAAGTGGGGGAAGGCCGAAGAAGAGAGACTCAGAGAGGAAGAGGTTAAGGGAACCCGAAAACATCCTATCTCCCTGGAGTGGGCGCAACTGCTACATACGTTCACATACGAGACGAACCCGCCGGAGAATCCGGTGGATACACAACCCGGGACAATTCCGTCCCTCCTAGCTAGGCGCAATACAGACACGCCACATGGGAACCAGCCACCACAGGGTTAGCCACAGGCACTGGACGCGCATGGCATGCCCTTCTGAACATTGCTGGCCGGACCCCAGAATTGAACAGCCCCGACCTTCAATCCGCACATGCACACACACGCCTCCACACACTACTAAAGGTATGATATCATGGGCACATCATCCCCTGCAGGTACCGGGAAACAGAGCCCCCCTCCCCCTTCTTCCTTTTCTCCCTTAGTTTAATCCAACAGTTGATAGTTCGCAAGGTTCTGTTGGCAGGCTGTTACGCCAACAGTTGTTGGGGAACATACATCCACAAGGCTAAGCAAGACAGCGTCAGGCACCACCCATTACAGCGACAAATTTGCATCCGCCCATGAGCGGCAAGTCACATTCGCACAGCAGATAGACCCACTGGTGAGTTAAGACTGGCATGCTGACTCCCTATTGACAGTCCGACACCATGGGTTATTCAGATCTACCATAGTGAAGCATTGGAATGTACGGGGAAGTATGCTCACCAGCTCAGGCAAACCGCAATATTACAATGTTTGTTGATGTCCACATGTGTGATGTAAATTCATTTGGTTTTATTGATTTTCTATGCACTGATGTACTGAGTCGCAGAACCATCAAAATTGTAGAAACCCAATAAAAAAATTCAAACAAAAAAAAATCAGAGTTAGGGTTGCCAACCTCTGAGAAAATAATAGGAATTTGTACATATTTGAAATCCTGACGCAGCCAGGAGTTGGCACTGATTTTAAATTAAATCCTCTAAAAATGCTTTAGCCCTCACTTCGGCATCTGTTTGCATTAGTAACCATTTAGGATTACTGTAACTATATCTTAAATACTTTTGAAGTGTTTTATCTTGTATATTTCAAATATAAATTTCAATGTGAAAAATACCTCCTTTTGCAGACTTTTACCTTTTTCACATTTATCTTTAACTGAGCATAACATAGCAATGCTGTCCATGAAGCTAAAACACCAGGCAGGTGGCTCCCTTCCATAACCAGACACAACTGCTCTAGCCGAACAGCAGACGAGCTTGTCCAGCATCACCCTCTTACGACCTTCCAGTAACTACCTGCTTCTTTCTCCATTCTAGTACAGTTAGGAGACTGGGCAAAAAAGCACAAGGCACAGTGAGGCTTGGGTGGAATCTTGTAGGATCAAGACAGCTCAAAATGTGTCTAATGGACACAGCCACACTTTTGAAGATCCAGTTACACTGTTACTTTTAGGCACTGAAAATCCATTAGGTTACCTTGCTATGGTCACATACTCCGTGATACCAGGTTTGGTAATTACTGTGGTGTTGCCGAAAGGTCAGCACTGCCATGCGGAAAATTGTTCCAGCTCCACTGCATGACATGTTATCTTATAGTAATCCTAAACTAATAGACACAGGCCCATGCCTATGCACAACATTTGCCAGAAACCCCACTTTACACAGAGGCCACTAAATACAAAAATAAATACAAGGTCAGGCTTTCAAATTGAATGTGTGGGGTGGAATAGCTTTCAAATGGGCAACCACCAGAGCTGACTGTCTAGTGTTAGGCATCTAAAAGGGGTAAGGGGTGTTTAGCCTGTGCCTTGATGTGGTGAAGGAGGGTTACCAGAAATGCTGAATGAAAGCCATAGAGCTTGGGTCAGCTTACTAGAAGGAGGTCAGCCACTAAATCTCACCAGGAGCCCTAACCATCTTGCCTTCAGGAGAGGCCAGAGAATTCGTAGGGAAGGTGTTGTTGTAAAGAGGTTTGCCATTGAGGCAAAGATGCTCTTCTTAGCCTTCTGATCTACCCATGGGGGTAGAGGGGAAATGGAATCATAGGAAGTTGGCAGCCAATAGGGCTGGTTCATACTGATATTGGCTGGATTAATTGTAGCATGCTGCATCAAACTTCACTTATGCGCTCTGGTCACCACACAAAAACAGGATAATGAACAATTTAGTGATGCCCAAATTTCTTGGTAAGGGGTGGCATATGCTGCAAACAAATATATGGACTGAATATGAGGAACACGAAGCTCCCATAAACCTTTCAATGTACGTTTATTTCTTTGAAGTATTCCGAAAATATACATCCAATGTAATTTAGATTCATGTTTTTGAAAAAAAAGATGTATTCTAAACAGATCCACTCGTAAGCTGATTGTGGGGTTTCTTGGCACATATTTTAGTAATGTCTTAAGGCTTGCATTATGTTGCTTGGAAAAATAAAATTCCTGAAATCTTACATTTCTGAACAATTTGAACTTACAAGGAACTAACATCTCCACTAACTACTATGAACAATGTACTTGTGTTACAGAGGAAACGTTGCATACTGGTAATCATGTTGATCCATCATGGGGATCTTCACTAAATTCGAAAAACTGTAAAACACCCCCTCCTGTGCAAGCTCCCGGAACACGTTCTTCATTTATTTTAATTTATAGAGTGCGTTTATGCCCAGCACTGGAAAGGTATTACGCATTATAAAGTAACGGAAAATCACCAAAAATTAACATGAGCAAAACATTACGAAAAAAATATTTTTTTTTTAAACAGAGTGGCACGAGTAGACAAGTCCCAGTAAAAAAAAATTACAAAATTGAAAATAAAATAGTATCTTTTTGACCGAGGACAGAGCCTGGCAGTCATTGAGGGGTACTGGAGAATACATGAGCACTTTCCAAGAAACAGAAAAAGAATCAGATAAATAAGAGTTAATCAATGAAAGAAGAGGAGCAGAAATAACCAAGAAGTGTTGAGACTAAAGACAAAAAGGGTGATCCATATGAAATAGACAATAGTCTGTGGTGGTGACGGTGAAGGATAAAATTCAGAGCAAGGCAGTGTCTATAAATTGAGCTGGTCGAAAACTACACCGAAAGAGCTAATAGCATAGTCTGAAAACCATCAGTACAGCGGTCAGTGTAAAACACATTTGAGAATTTTAGACAGAGAAGGTAACCAAGAACCCGTGTGATAGGCACAGTGAAGCAAATTATCAAAAGAAGGTTTTTTCAATAAGGGAATGACAGTAGCTCATTTATAGGACGAGAGAACTATACAGATGATAAAGACCTATTGAACAAAAAGAGAAGGTAAGGCAAAACAAGAGGACAGACTGAACTGATTAGACTAGGGGGCTGAAGATTAGTCAGGGAAGAGTTCGAAATGAAGTCAGAAAACAACATAACATCTCTTATAAACAATTTTTAGAAGCAGAAATTGTTCTTTAATCTTAGTCCTATTTAAATGCAACAGTCATTGTTTTTAGTTTTACATAATTCCTCTCAGAAATACAATTCAGTTTAAAGTAGCTGAAAAGACTTTAGTTAACCCTTTAATAAGAAAAAACAAGCATCTGCAATGCAATTGGTGTCGCATTTGCGAGAGTTTAAGCATTTGGGATTGTACATGACATTACCTTTTATGCATATATAAACACATAAATAAAAGGCATTCTCATTTACAATGCCAATAGCTCAAACTCTTGTAAAAGCGAGACCTATTTCCTTTCAAAGAAGCGGCCGCCATTGTCCAAAGCTGCTTGGAAAGTGAAAGCATGCATGGCGCGCTGAATGTTGCAGGAAAGCATGTCGTGCCTGCAGTAGGAGAAACTCATTTAAGAAAATAGTGCTAAACAAGACATACCGTGTAACAACAGAAGTAAATGGGCCCGTGCTCATGGGAGGTTACAAATAAAGACAAGGCGGTACTAAGGAGGGACTAACCAGCCTAACAACGAATCAGAAGCCAGCATTTACAGAGGACAATGACATAAGCCAATGAAAAATATGGGCAGAGAGTGGGCAGGGTATCGAGGCCATACTCGAATGCAGCATGCCTCGCTGAGCAGCGCAGGTGCTGAACAGGCTCGACCTAAATATAGTCAACAAGACCGATAAGCACAGCCTTATAAAAGAAAATTTGCACTTTCATTTTAAGGTGGATAGAATTAAAGAGTGTAATGGAAGTGGTAGTCAGTTAAACATGTAGAGCCAGATAAAGAACAGAACGTATTCATTATATCCCATCCATTCTCCAGACTTTATAGGGGAGTTGAGGAGTTCGTTGAGAATTGAACGCACATACCAAAGGCAGAGAAGTAGTATTACAAGAGGTCAACATTTCCTTCTGCATAATGGGATTGACATGTAGATGTATAAAAACTGAATACAGGGCAAGTTCAGCCCCCATACTACTTGGCCGGTATGGCAGTAGGATGGATGAAAACAAGTGCAAATGAGTGGTAAAGCAAACACATTACACAATGAAGCCTGGCCAACATGAGCCGGATCCAAGCGACGGTGTTAAGACAGAGGTGTGCACAGATCTCCAACTGGCCACTCTACAAACTGTGAAAATGGGACTTGTTGTGTGCGCAAAGATACTTCCTCCCGTCTTCAGTTATATTAAGATTAAAATAAATGACCTTTTTTGCATTAGAGTAAATCGAAAATATGCTCTAGAGGAAAGATTATGAGAAAAACAATGGTAGACAAACTGTGTGGTTCATATGAAAATTCGTCAGAGCCAGCTATTCTAGATTTTGAATGACTTCTCTAAAGCATAACGCTGCAACACGGTATATTCTTCCTTTGAACCGAAAGTTTTCTTTTCTTCTGCACATCCTATAGCACACTTCATTGAATGCAATTCTGATCATAAAACTGCATGCATTATTCAGTGCAGATCTGCTTTTCATTTTCTGCCAACTGCAAATAGCCAGTCGGTGTGCTACAGCGTGTAAATACGTTTAAGGCTGTGACTTCAAACACTGAAATTTTTACTCATTTATTAGGTCATTGTTTCCCAGCATGATACCATGTATAGAAACTACCCCATTGGAAAAACATCTTAATGGGAGTATTCCTGCTTTAGAGGAAATGTCAATTGTTGTGCATTATTTCAGTTCATCAATACATGTACACAACTGCCGGGTGGTGTTTTGTGAAAAGACATGTCAAATATGAGCGGTTAGCCACAGAATGCTGCATACTGGAGCTTGTGATTTTTCTTTTGTTATTACAAATGTATGTTTTGAAGTTGCAGCTTGCTACACACACTGTTAGCCAAACACCCATCACCCACAGCCTCTTTCAGGTATGCAGGTGTGCCGTGTGGGCGTTATGTTGCATTTATATGTCTCCCTGTGAGTTATCTGCCAATAGCCTGGCTTGCATTTCCCAGTGTAAGACACACCTACAGGATTTGCCAAAGCTGCCAGGCACACTGAATCTGTGCTTCAGCAGGAGCAGGAGAGCTGCCAATCATGCTGAATCTCACCAGCAGCCCAGTGGCTGAATGTGTAGTCAAGGGTTCCTCTTATACAAACCATTATAAGAACCGCGCGTTGGGATCCATAGCAATTCATTTTGTGATAAGATTTACAAATGTGTCTTGAAAGTACTAAAGCAAAACCTACAATGCATGAATGAGAATGAAATGATGTGACAAAAAGTGTGATGGCTACATGGTCCAGATGTATAGTAGTCCCTCATGCATTGTAATTGAATGCTTTCTAGGCAACAGACTGATAAGCCAGATAAGCAAGAACATGAGGTGAGAAGTGTGTAGTTTATCTGGGCTGATCCAAGATGTCGACTGACTATTCTCAAAACAATGGTTGAAGGGGGCTGACCCAAGCAAGGGAATGACTTCAGGGGGCTGGGCCAAAGCTCACTATGTATATTATAAATAATAGGTCATGCAGACAATTGCGCTCTCAAGCCAGAGCCAAATAAAAAAAAAGACTACTAGATGACACCTAACAAGGGATAACTCTCCGAAATCAAATTGCACTATGTCCTAATCATTGACGCAGCTATGTACCCTTGAACTCTTCATTAGTCAAGTATTCTTCAGATGCTCAACCCTCGTGCTTCTCTGAGGTGTGATAGTGGGTGCGCTGATGCACCACAACACACCCTGCATTTCCCATTGCTGCATTGCGGTTTATCATTCTGCTGCACATTACATGTAGAACTGCTGGTATCTGGTGCTTGTTGCACTTTGTGAAAATACGAGTCTGTAGGTTTGCTGGTCTATGTGCTAATATTTATTTATTTGTGATTTTATATAGCGTTTGGACATCGTCCAGAGGCATCAGACCACTTTACATGAGTACAGTTACCAACAATCAAACAGAAGTACATTAGAGATACAAAATAGGAAAAATGAGAAGCAGACATTTGAGTGAGCGGGAGATAAAGGATTTAATCCAAGTGTCTTTCAAAGAGAAGAGCTTTGAGTTCCATTTTGAAGGAAGCATGGCATGCAGTCATTCAGAGGGTTGAAGGGAGGGAGTTCAATTGCTTGTGGCTCCCCAAGAATGATTGGTTCATATATCACGCTCATTGGAATGTGGGGGCTCCAGGAGAAGAGATTGAGCATTTGTTGAACCCATTTTTGAGCTGCAAATGTTCAATTTTTCAGGTAGGTATGCAAGCTAAGAGTGTAGTGCCTTGTGTGTGGAGCAGGCTGTTTTAAATTGGGGTCCCACCTCTAAAGCCACTGGAGGGATAGCAAGATATGAGCGACGTGGTCAAATTTCTTATGACCAGTAGCTAGGCGGGCTGCAGCATGTAGAACTGCTCTGAGTGGACCTAAGTGAACTTTGGAGATGCGTGAGAAGAATGAGATCCTGTAGTGACTTTATGTGCCCAGCCTACACTGAATCCAAACCTTCGGGCTTTGTGAATGTGGGACAAAATCAGAATGCTATTCAAAAATGTTTTCTGCATTTATTTATAACAAGTAATTGCATTACCAATGTACAAAAAAGCAAATAAACCAATTATGAAACATATAACAGGAATAGCCCTGCCTAATGATTTCCACCTGGTCACGGATGTCCATGATCCCATACCATTTTTATATCAGCTAGTATACAAATGTATTCATTCATCAAAGGACCACGCAGGCTGATCTGTCCCGTCGTTCTTGGCAATGTAGTGCAAACTAGGAATGCTGCATTAAAAAAACAGATGCTGAAGATTGCATTAATATTTTGATTCAACAAGAGGGCCTATAATTTTTCCAGGCTTTGGTTTCAATATGCACGGTAAGAAGGTTTTCAATACGAAAGGTAGAATTTTCAGAGCATTGAGAAACTCCTTGCTCAAAGGTATGGTAAAGAAACATGTCCTCATTTATATACACGACAGGTAGTAATGGTTCCTAGTATGAAAGAAACTAAGCCAGATATAGCTAAATTACGACAATGCATAGTATGTTTTCTTCTTGCAAGGTCCTAGGATCAATGGCTAACAAAGGAATACCATGAGTCCTGATATAAATGGCAGCAAAGATTGTACCCCAAGTGCAACAATCCTTTTCTTGTGGTGTTATCCCCATGGGCAAGCAGTTTGTTAGCATTCTGTGTTTTTCATACGGGGTAGTATTTGAGAATTCTGCCTCTAGCTGTGTTATTTTCTGAGCTACCCAGAATGGCATTCGTTCACGTTTTATGGGCATTTTACCCATTACTGCATGTAATGTTTGTGGTGTAATTTTAGTTGCTGTACCCTGAATTTGAGTTCCATTTGTTGCAGCTATTGCTGGTTGAACTGTAAATGTCCTCATGACGAATTGCGTCAAGTTTCTATACATTTTTATTAAATCTTTATATTGTATGAGTCAGTCTCCTGGTGGCATTGCTTCAATGTCAAGATGTGGTGTGTAGGCCGCTAATATTGTCCATGTTGCCCCTTCTCCTCCGAGCGGGCCGAGTCTTACTCTTCTTCTTATGTGGGGTAGGGCGCCTTTAAACCAGTATAAGTGTTCCTGGTACGTGAGCGGAACTTCAATGTCCTTGAACAGACAATATTCCTCTGGTGCTTCTCCTTCTGTGTATGAGTGAAATGTCTTTGTTCTTGCATTTGCTGCTGGGAATGTAACCCACAAATAAAATACCTCTGTTTTGTTTGACTTGTGTGCCTCAATCACGAAAACTATGAAGCCACCCTTAGCTGATAAACCATTTTCTAACAGTTTCAGGGTGACTGTATGTCTGAATATTTCTGCAATCGGAATTGCTTCTGCATCTTATTCTCCCCCCTCAGAGGTGCAAATCTACTATTACGTTATCTCTCGTCTCAGTCATTTTGTACAGAAGAAGTTTTTCCAAGGGAACAAACGTAAGGTGTTTATGCACAATTTAGGAACAATGTGTCCTTCAAGCTTGATTTACCAACAGCCAATAAATTGGATTTTTTTTAGCCTACTCAGCTGTGGCGGAGTTTGTGCCCACCCACTCCAGACGTCTCTGGTATTTTGTGAGTAAGGGTCTCTGAGAATAGCAAGACTGAACTACTCAGACTCTACTGTTAAATAAGTACCGAACCAACATTGGCTGTGCCATGTCGTGTAGTGTAGTTCTTATATTAGCTATACAGGATCTGCACTTTTGGATAACATAAACTGTGCGATTGAATTCTGTGCACCCCCACCGGATACGTTAGCCTGTCTGTATCAGATAGCTCACCGTGCCACTAGAATCTCCTCTTATCGAGGAGAGAATAGTTCTTGGCAACCTCGGAACATGACAACCCTGATTCATCCGTATCGGGGGAAAAATATACTTCCTTTCACTCAGTCACTCATGCTTACTTTGTTTGTCTCAGAGATACCCAGAATAAACAGTCTGGGCGTTTCAATAAGGGTTTATTGAACAGTTGTTATAAGCTGCAACAACCACTAGACATTAGCAGAGATATATGGTTAGCAATACCAAAAAAGTAAAGGGAGGGTATAATTCTACCATCTTGCAGAAATCATTAATATATACATGTACTTAAAACACATGATTAAAAGTGTCACCTAAAAGTGCCTACTCCTACAATGCCTCCCTAACCAGATGTACCTAAATGTACCTAGCATCTGTGTAGGTGTTATGCCAAGAATCCCTCTAGGACCTAGTCAACCTCATTACCTGAGAGTTAGAGAATATGGGACCCCGTCCTGGTCTCAAGTTGGACACCCCGCGAGGGATGTTAGGCCACTGCTAGCTGGAGCATCTGCATGCAGGAACCTCAGCGTCTCTGGTCAGTGTGTCACCCGGAAGTCACAGTCTCCTCTGTCTTTCTAAGCAAGACATGATGGATTTATTTATTTGTGGATTTGTAGAGCGCAAACGAATCATCCCCGGAAGGATCTCTCGGCGCTATGCAGGAGAAAGGTCAGGAGGGGGTGAGATTAAAAGAGCCATGGCTTCAGCAGTTTTTTAAAATTGGTTAGGTCCCTGCAGGACCTGAGGTTTTGTGGGAACGTGTTCCAGTAGTTGGCTGCCAGGTAGGAGAAGGCTCTGCCTCCCATACGTGCCTTCTGTATTTTCTGGGTGCACAGAAAGTTGGAGTTGCTGGATCTCAATTGTCTGGCCGGCTGATACCATCTGATTTTGTTCCTGAGGTAGGCTGGTCCCTTTCCCAGTAGAGATCTGAAGGTTATGCAGAGCATCTTGAAGATAGCTCTCTTCTTCACCGGGAGCAGAGGAGCTGATGGAGTTCTTGCTGGTTTGTTGAGAGCAAGCCGGGCCGTGATGTTCTGCACTACCTGGAGTCGAGATAGAAGGTCCTCCCTTGCTCCTACCAGCAGCGAGTTTCCATAATCCAGCCGGCTCACCAGGAGTGACTGGATGAGGGTCTTCCTTGCAGATAAAGGAATCCATGGAAAGACCTTTCTAAGCATTCTCATGGTGCCGAAGCAGGCCCCTGAAACCGACTTGACCTGTTCCTCCATGGATAGTCTATTGTCTATCTTGATGCCCAAGTTCTTCGCACAGCTCCTGGGTGCGGTGGCATTCCCAAGTTCAGTGGGCCACCATTCTGAGGACCAGATGTCCTCTGCCTTCCCGAACAGCAGTATTTCGGTTTTAGATGAGTTTAGCTGTAGAATTTTTTTTCTCATCCAGGTGGCAATGCTAGACATGCAGCTTCTGAACCTTGATTGGGTGGAGATAACATCCTCCCCAATCGTCCGCATATGATATGGTATGAAAACCATGGCCCCTGATGATGTCGGCCAGTGGGGTTAAGTATACATTGAACAGGGTCGGACTGAGCACTGATCCCTGTGGTACACCCTTGTCTAGCTTAATAGTTTGTGATATGAACGTATCTAGCTGGATACTCTGGGTACGTCCTGAAAGGAAACTCTGGATCCACTTGAGTGCCCTACCCTGCACTCCTATCTCCCCCATTCTGCCTAGCAGTGTTGTGTGTGAGATGGTGTCAAACGCTGCTGACAGATCGAGGAGGACTAGGATTACTGGGGTCCCGCTATCCAGGGTCATTCTTAGAGTATCTGTCACCTCCAACAGTGCAGCTTCCGTGCTGTGTGATGCAAGAAATCCCGATTGGGAGGGGTCCAGGAGGTTATGCTGATCCAGGTAGTTGGAGAGTTGTTGGTTCACCAGCGTTTCAAGAACCTTCGAGCAGCAAGGGAGAAGAGAGATTGGCCTATAGTTCTGTAGTTCATTCGGGTCTGCTGCCACTTTTTTCAGGAGTGGCTTTACCCGTGCACTCTTCCATTCATTAGGAAAGACCGCCACCTCCAGTGAGATGTTATATATCTTGGCCAGAGCCTCTGCCAGGACCGTACTGAACGCTGCCATAACGGCTGGAGGTGCCGGATCTAATGGCGAACCCGATTTTACACGGCTTAATAGGGGCTCCACTTGCTCTCTGGTTACCTTGGTAAAGGCATCCAACCCATAGGGCAGGGTTCGGTTCTTGTGATCTGTTTCCGGGCAGATATTCCTCCTCTTGGTTGAGAGATGTCGGTTCAAAGGATTGGTAGATCAGATCGATCTTACTGGAAAAATACCTGGCGATGTCATCACACCTGTCCTGCGTAGGGGGGGGGGCTTCATTGCTAGCCTTGGGGTTTGTGAATTCTTTCAGGATCCTATAAAGTTCCCTGGAGGAGTTGTCCGCCTCCATTATGCGTGCACCCAGATATGTCCTTCTTGCTGTATTACAGCTATTTAAGTAGGCTCTGTGGGAAGTCCGATATGTTAATCTATTTGACATCTCCTTAGTTTTCCTCCACCTCCTCTCTAAAGCCCTGCATAGAGATTTTTCCCTCCTGAGGGTATCCGAGTACCATGGGGCAGGGGCTGCCCTCTCCTGCGTTGTGGCTCTTTTCAGCGGGGCTATGATGTCTAGGGCTCCCTGAATGGCTCCAACTAGTCCTACCCATGCAGAGTTGGGATCTACGTCCTTGTCTAGTGCGGGGGCGATAAACGCCTGCTCAAAGGCCAGTGGGGTTACTCTTGCCCATGGTCGCCGCACGTTTTTCTGGCTACACATCCGTATTGCTAGGTGAGAGGATGGTAAAGAGAAACTAAGTGCCATGTGGTCGGACCAATGAAGGAGTTGGGGAGGTTTGACCGCCAGATCGCCCACGTTGGAAAAGTTGGCATCTAACGTATGACCTGCTATATGAGTGGAGTTGGTGACCTTTAGCAATAGCTCTAAGGATTCCATTACAGTGATAAGGCTGGCTGCATCTGAATTGGAGGACAGTTCTAAATGGTGATTTAGGTCACCTATTAGTAGAAATTTCGTGGCCTTCAGACCATGCGGCACCAGTCTGTCCAGGAGTGCGGTCAGGAATTCCTTGTTGCTGCCTCCCAGGGGATGATATACTAAGGCCCCTGTCCATTCGATAACCTGGGACTGTTCCACTCTGAATATTAGGAGCTCCATATTAGCAGAGGACAACATATCTAGTGTCCTAATATAATAAGGGCGGCGTATGGCAACAGCCAGTCCACCCCCTCGTTTGTCAGGCCTGTCCAATCTGGTGACCGCATAATCGTCAGGGAATGCTATTGCCAGTGTAGGCCAGTGTAACCTCTTGATTAAGCCATGTTTCCGTAAAGAGGCATATATCCGGCTTTTTTTCCTCAAGTAGGTCCCATATTTCTGTTGCATGTTTAGGGATAGATCTGGCATTCAGGTACAGTCCCTGGATGTCAGACGTTTGACCAACGCCTTGACCCCCTCGTCTCCCCAGTCTTCCCGCGACCCTCGGTGTCTCTCCTCTGTTGTTTTAATTCTGTCTGAGTACACAGATGATGATCGCCGAGGGAGGGGAGTTGTATGGTCCTGGCCAACCCACAATTAATGCAGTTAGCGATCCTGTTGGCCCTCTTACTATTATATTTCCCAGGTTCTATCCCATTAGTGCAAGATAGTGTCTGTCTACAGGCCAGGAGGGCCTCTCGAGTATGACCTATTCGGCTCCCCGTGGGGCCCAGGCGCGGAACTGGCAGCATTTCGTGGCGCCTGGCGGCGTACCGGTGCGGACGGGCGCAGACGGGCTTTCCTTTGGCGCACCCGCTGTGCGGCCACTCGGGGGTTTGGGATTTATGGCGGTGGGGAGATGGAGACTAGACCGCCAACCGCCAGGCTAGTAGACAGTAAAGAAAGACTGTCTGAGCTCTCTCCACTTCAATCGCCTAATGCGATTGCGGTGGACCGGAGAGTAAGTAAATATCCCCCCCCCCCACGAGTATTTAGATGCCCCAAAGTGTGGTGATGCGTGCCACCGAGCAGCGAAATTCCCCTGCAGCAGAAACAATTTACATCGGCCTGGTTGGTTGGGCAGGCCACTTGGGGGCGTTTAACTTATGGTGATATTTTGACTCTGTGCATGCCAAACTCATCCTATGTATATTGTACTGATTTCTGAAGCAACTGTGTTTTTTCTTTTTGGTTAATAAAAAGAATCATTATTTTTTTACAGTAAGAGGGGGGGCTGGGAGCTCAAAAACGTCCAGTGCCCATGCTCCTGGAGTAGAGATAAATGCAAAGGTAGGAGTCACTGTTTCTAAAAAAGGAAGGAGAAAGAGAAATATCTAGAAGTTGGACAGATCGTGAGGGACAGTCAACAAGACGGTTTTATCCCTCAAACATTCAGAGGGATGTCATGCTTCATCTTAGGGCAGTTGCTTCTCATCAGGCCAGTGCTGCAATGCCGTATGGGTCCCCTGAAGGGTCACGTTAGCGGAGATCTTTTTTTGACGTTTGATGAATGCAAGTAGTATCTAAGTGGGGGTGGTGTTGAGTGCGCTGTGATGAGAGTTAAAATTGATTGGGGATATCACCTAAACTTTTAATACCTGATTTCCCTGTCAGAATACAAAACCTCTTAGGTTAGTGCTACTAAGTGGTTTGTAATGTACCGTCGTAGTTTGTTTTTTTGCACCCTTAAAAAGATAAAACTCTGAACAACATGTGTCACGCCCCTGGTGGCCAAGAAAAGATCAGTTGCGCCTTTTTTTTTTTAAACAAATTTTATTGATTATCTGAACGTTACATCTTCTCGGAGCACAATTTTCCATGTATACATCTTTAGTATTTTTACACATATCTTAGACAATAGCTGATGTATATCAGTAACGATAATAAACGAACATTGCCTACATGTGTATATTTTCCTATACATTCCCAGACGTTTCCTTGTTTTCCGAGTCATTTCTGTATGTAAATATAACTTATCATTACCTACTGGCGGTCGCCAGTAGGTATA
This sequence comes from Lissotriton helveticus, assembly GCF_964261635.1. Classification (NCBI taxonomy): domain Eukaryota; kingdom Metazoa; phylum Chordata; class Amphibia; order Caudata; family Salamandridae; genus Lissotriton; species Lissotriton helveticus. The sequence continues at coordinate 1,139,544,850 of NC_136069.1, forward strand.
TATAGTTAGGATTTTTTCTCTATGGGTTTTTTGAAAATTCTATGTCTAATAACTTTGGCGTTTGTGGACGGAATTGGCTGAAATTTTCAGGAAAATGGCACATTTTGTTTCTGAGCATCCCTTGAAAATTTGGGGGGGGTTCGTCAAGGGGGGGCCGAGAAAAAAGGGGGGTCCCAAAACGTGTTTTTAACATTGAGTTTTCCATAGGGCGGTTGGCCTCACTTTTAGCCCGAACGGCTTAATGGATTTGCACGAAACTTGGCAAAATTGTAGGGACTGGTAGCCCGATGTGCCTTTTGTAGGTCTCAATATATGTGCTCCAGTGGATTTTGAGAAATTAACGTTTAAAAAAATATATATATCTGTAACAGCGGACCGGGCAGCGCTCTGGTTCGCGGACTTTTCGCGCAACGGAGCTTTGTGAAGCGAAGCTGATTGGTTCTCCGGCGTCTGTCAACATTCCAAACAGTCCGTAGCGGCCGCCATCTTGTCTCTCGGTAGGATCGAGAGACAAGAGGAGGTCAAAACAAAGGGGGAAATAACTATAAGGGGGCATAGTAGATCCTCGCTGACCCCCTAGGTTTGATGTGGAGGTTTTAAAAGGGCCCCGCGGGGCAAAAAAAAATAATAATAATAATAATTGAACGGCTGAATGGATTTGCACGAAACTTGGCAAAATATTAGGGACTGGTAGCCCGATGTGCCTTTGCTAGGTCTCAATATATGTGCTCCAGTGGATTTTGAGAAATTAACGTTCAAAAAAAGATATATATCTGTAACAGCGCTCCGCTTCGCGTAACGGAGGTTTGCGAAGCTGATTGGTCATTCTGTCACTGGGCTATAGTTGGGCTACATCTGGCTGATATTTGGGCTACATTTGTTTTTTTGTGTGTCTGGCGGCCATCTTTGGGCTACATTGGGCTTCATTGGGCTACATTCGGCTAATTAGCAAATAGCTCATCGCAAACTAGGAATGGTAAAGAATCGCTATTTATTCCTTAAAGTTCGCTATTTAGGAAATGCAAATAACTTTGATGATACATATGGCGGTTCATCTCTAACAAGATAAGAAGCATAGGGATACATTTATGATGACTGGCGCATCACCAGGGATGTGTTAGTCATTCTGTGCCGCTGTTCCGTCACCTATGGTGTGCTGCATTTACAATGCGGCGCATCATGGGGCAAAAACAGCACAGATGCGTGATGTATCTGTGCCGTAAAGGTGGCGCATTGCTGGAGTTGTATCGCAAGTGTGATGAAGCTCCAGCAAGGGTCGGGGGTGCCCCTGTCGCAGGGTTTCTGTTCTCACACAGAACTGTGGACAGAGGATTGGAACCTCGGCGAATGCATTGCTGGAGTTGTATCGCAAGTGTGATGAAGCTCCAGCAAGGGTCGGGGGTGCCCCTGTCGCAGGGTTTCTGTTCTCACACAGAACTGTGGACAGAGGATTGGAACCTCGGCGAATTAGGGTGTCCCAAAACTCACGTTAGTAATCAAAAACTCCTTAGCAAGCTAGGTACAGTGTCACATTGGATATAACAAACTCTCAATGTTTAGACAATCCAGAATATGAACTTATAGTACCTCAGGATACGTGGAACTCATGAACAGTCGGTCGTTATAGATTTCTTAGAAACCAGAACATGGAGTTAAGAAGAACAGATGTGTATTTGAAATGTTTATTTACTAATGCCGTCTTCTCAGGCGTAGTACCTTAGATAATAAAAGTACACATATTATCAGTAGCAAAATTACCAGCATAGTTACTAGTACATAAAAAGTGAATGGTGATAGTATGTTAACATGCTGTAAATGAATAAGAGTTAGCAACACTTATAAGCAGCCGCGGGCCGTGGAGGGAGTTACGGTGAGGCAGGGAGGCGAGGAGGGGGAGAAGCAGGGTGGAGAATACAAGTACACATATTATCAGTAGCAAAATTACCAGCATAGTTACTAGTACATAAAAAGCGAATGGTGACAGTATGTTAACATGCTGTAAATGAATAAGAGTTAGCAACACTTATAAGCAGCCGCGGGCCGTGGAGGGAGTTACGGTGGGGCAGGGAGGCGGGGAGGGGGAGGGGCAAGGTAGAGAGGGCTCCACCCTGCTTCTCCCCCTCCCCGCCTCCCTGCCCCATCGTAACTCCCTCCACAGCCCGCGGCTGCTTATATCTCACCCTCCCTAATACACATATTATATTATTTGCTAAGAAGGTCTCTTTGTGTTGGTTTAGGGCGTGCCCATACTTTAGTGTCTTAGATTTGAAGGAATCACATCAGCATACACCAGCTCTCTCTTCATGTGAACCGCATCAACTGTTGTGTATGTGTGTTCGGCAAAGCAATATAAAACCCGCCTCATGCCCAGAATTGGCAGAAGTTGCACTTATGTTATGAATATGAAGTCGTGGAGATCAGACCTCATAACAATTCTGTATCGTGTTGTTCTTGAAACTTTAGCACTCGCTGTACAGATATAGTTTAACAAGTAAAGCAGATAGTAGACCAATAACATATTATTCTCATGTAAACCACGATGAACTACTAGGTGGAAAGCTAAAGCAACAACTAAGTGTCGTGTGCAGAAGTTGCAAAAAAGGAAAAATGGCATTTAAACCGGTAATGAGCCCATGCTAACTTAACACGGTGTAAAGATATCCAGGACCTAGATGACACCTCCTCATGATCCGGAAACGAACTGAATAAGATAATAGAAGTGCCATCTCATGAGAGCAGATTGCAAGTTTATATGTGGACGGTCCGCAAGGTAAAGCATTAAAAACTAGGAAAATTTAATGCTAAAGAAAAATAAAACAGCCAAGTACTTTATCGAGTCTTAAGCCAATAGGCAAGGTAAATAATAAAAACTTGACAAATAAGTCAATGAATTGTCAATGAAATGCTAGTACTCAGCATATCAAACATGAAAAAGGTCTATGACATAACTGTGTATGCAAAATAAGCTGCAACAGCCTCCAATAGGAAGTCACCGTCTTCATCCGAAAACAGTTCAGCCATCCAATTTAAAAGCGGAAAAGAACATACGTGCTCTCCCAGGACCGGATCCTCTATCACCATCAGAGGACAGCTCGGTGGGTTTTCAAGAAAGCTCTGTTCCAAGAAAGACTGTGCTGCCGCCAGTAAATTCCAGGGACCAAGTAGTCCATGCATCAATGCCACAGCCATAATCCTTTCGCCAGGACAAACCAACTCGTGAGTAATGATAGGAGTCATCAGCTGATTAAAGTCGACGTCAGGAGAAACCGGTCCGCAGAGACACAAATCAATGGCCCAATCGAAATCACAGGTCAGGCAGTGAAATACAGGCTGGACACAGGTGAAGTAGGAGAACCGAAAAGATAATCCATATGCCGTGCTTAATATCGCCAACGGCATTGTGCCATAATATTCTAGCATGCGATTGCGGAACAGTGTCAGCAGCTGCAGGGTCGGAGGTTGCATAGGAGGGACATCCATATTTAAAAATGTAAAAAAGCACAAGAGCGTCCGCTGGTAATGCAAGTAAAAATGCCAATCCACGAACCAGAGTGCAGAAAATACAATGAAAGGAAGCAGGGATGACTCCAAAGATTTTCTCAAATGAAGTCACGAGACCACTGGTAACAACTTTAAAAAAGTGCACCAGGGACTTTGTGGAGGATGCGTTAAAGATAGTCGGAAACATGTTGCTGAAATTGAAAGGCAAATGTTAATTGAAAAAGGTTTTGCACCTCTGTATGGGTGTTCGCTATGTGAAGTACGAAAGTTTCACGGGCCGAACTCAAGGCCACCTCTCTCTGAGACAAAAGAGCTCTTATTCTTGCCATGCCGTTGAAACGTGTCTCAAGGTTGGTATTTGTGGCCAGATTGAAAACTCCCTATGTTCATGTGTGGGAGGAAATAGAACATTTCTGCAGCAAATAACCCGTTCACTTACTGTTACGATAAAAGGAATACTTTTAATTAACTCAGAACAATCTTCATTATTGAGCATCAAATAACTACCATTTTCCAACAACTTGAACGTGGGGATGATAGCAGGAACTGGCGTGCCTTGCAACACGCAAGCCATATTTGGTCGGTGTTTGTTGCATGAACCGTGTAACTGTATGTGCCTACACATTAGTGAATGATCTGGCGTCTCAGTGCATTCCTCTCCATTCAGATAAACTTCTTGATCATCTTTGAAACATCTGTATGTGTATGGAAGCGACCAGACCTCATGAAGAAAAGCACTACCTAAAGGTTCATAACGACCTATTGGTATATATTTCATACAATTTGAAAACTTATATAAAGCAAAAGGCAGCGTTATTAAACCGTGGATAAGGCATGTTGCCAAAAAACCCGCAATCCTCTGCTGATGATGTCACTGAGCATGTCATGAATGATGTAATATGTGACATCATCAGCAGTGGATTACGGGTAATGGTATCTCTAGTTTACTCCCTTATAGCTGTCTTTCTTTTAACATAAGTGTCTGTTTCCTTCCCTTATACTTACTGTTTTTGGGTCGCTTCCGGTTCGCGTACCCGCGAGCGAACTGGGAAGCGAACTAAGAGAAATAGAGGTTGGCACAGTTCCAAATATTGTACCAATTTTTTAATAACGGGGAGGTAGTTCTGAAAAGAACTTTTTTTTTATTTTTCTGAACATTTTTTTACTGTTTTTGAATTTTTCGGAACAGTTTTATATTTTTTTGGGTTTTTCTTGGAGGGGGCAATGAAAACGATTCATTGTAAAGGGCTCAACAGGAGCAACAAAACAAAAAAAAGAAGTATTTATTATTTTGGGCGTTTCGGACAAACTTGCATATGATAGTCAATAGCTCTGTTGATCAGAGTGATGCTTTTTTCTCCGTAGGAAATGAATCCATCGCAAAATGCGCAGATGTGTTTTACATCACCAAATCTCATTTGTATATTTGGCACCATCTCCCTGCCCTCTGGTCCCGTTACTTCCGGTACAACAGATCTTCTGGCCATAATAGGGAGATTATCTAGGTCGTTCCGAAACTGTGCAGCACTGTAGTTGTTAGGATGCCACCTAGTCATATGGCGATGCATTGTGTAGTTTCCGAAACTGTATTTTTTGTCGGTCCCTCTGGACAGTCTATCTTGACATATAAGGCAAGTTACGTATCTTGCATTTACTTTTTTCTGACCTTTGGGAATTTTAAAAAATTGCCAAATGAAGTTTTCTTTCCGGTGAGACGTCCTGGGCTGCTCAGGCAAAAACTGCCTCTCTTCGTGCTCGTCCTCCTGTTCCTCTTCTTCTTCTTCTTGTTGAATTACAACTTGAGCAGGTGGTCCACTCTTCCTTGGATGTGGTGGAGGTGGTGGGGAAGCACCAGCTGAAGCTACTAAAGAAGCCATTGCTCAGTGATCACAAAGGGTCTTTCTCTCACAATGATGAAAGTCAGAGTGAGGAAAGAAGGAGGGATTTTCATCATTTGGGAAAAACAAGAGTTCTCAACCAATCAAAAGTGTTCATTTTAGATTATATGACCTAGTCTTACATCATTAGGAAACCAAAAGTGAAATGAACCAATGAAAAGTGTTATTACCAAGTCACATGACTTGCTGTGTTTACGTTAAGCGCTTTGCAGGGCCTCCCGGTTTGCTTCCAGAAACCTGCGCTTTGCGACTCGCTTCGCGTACCAGTTCGCTAACGTAGCACGTCATATGACGTATTACGCGACAACGTGAAACGTCATGCGGACGGGAGGCGTCACGATGTTGTTTTCTAACGCGGCACTTGCGGTAAAGAAACGTTTACCGGCTCGCGGTCTATTTCGCGGCATCAAGGTCAGCTAACGGGAAGCTTCCCGATTCGCGAAGCGGGAACGAAGAAAAAAAAATATTAAAAAAAAAAATTATTCATAAACATATAAAATATATTTTTGGATTTAAAGAAGAATACATTTGACAGCTACAGATATTAGCTGTTAAAAAACCAATGAAATTCACAGAAAAAACCATAGGTTATAGACCATATATAGTTAGGAATTAGCATTTACAAAACCTTGAAAATTCACTGAAAAAACCATAGGTTATAGACCATATATAGTTAGGAATTAGCATTTAGAAAACCTTATTTTACTCACACAAAACCATTGAAATTCCATATATAGTTAGTTGCACTAACTATATATCGCGCATCCGCAATCCACTGCTGATGATGTCACATATTACATCATTCATGACATGGTCAGTGACATCACTGATGACATCACTGATGACATCTCAAATGACATCACTGATGACATCTCATTTGACATCAATGACCACATCACTGATGATATCATTCATGTGACAATACAATGCTTCTCCTCACATTTTAATATAACCTCTGTTACAACCAGTGTTAAATACAGAGTATAATTTTTGAAACCATTGACACACCAATACTAGTTACTACATACGCACTCACTGATTCCTACGTCTACACACACATTCACTCATTCATCCATACAATCATTCATACATACAATCACTCATCTTTACAACACTATCATATGCACTCATACACCTATACAGACATTTACACTCTGTTGCTCATCCATGGAGTTACTCACACACCTAGTCAGTCATGCAAAGAATCAATCACACCTCCATTTTCTAATCTATACAGTTAAACATAGAGCACCTTACATTTTCAAACATATACTAACACATACTTACTCTCTTATACAATCACTGATACAAGTACACATTGATCTGCACAGAGTCACACACCTCCCAACCAGCCACACACACACTCAGTCTCCCATACAAATACTTGGCCAACCAATCAATAACCCATATAGCCACTCATATAGCTACTGATCAACACATGCAGCAGCTTGCACAACAACAGACATACTGATGCAAACTTTCACACAGTTTAGTCACTAACCTATGCATTCAGTAGGACGCATTTAATCACTCACTCATACAGTCAACCACGCACCTACTAAAACCTTCATTCAGACACTTATACATCTACTCATTCTTCAATATGTAAAACATATTTTAACTTTACAGAAACATACAGTCACTGGATGTTGTCATCAGTGATGTCATTTGAGATGTCATCAGTGATGTCATCAGTGATGTCACTGACCATGTCATGAATGATGTAATATGTGACATCATCAGCAGTGGATTGCGGATGCGCGATATATAGTTAGTGCAACTAACTATATATGGAATTTCAATGGTTTTGTGTGAGTAAAATAAGGTTTTCTAAATGCTAATTCCTAACTATATATGGTCTATAACCTATGGTTTTTTCAGTGAATTTTCAAGGTTTTGTAAATGCTAATTCCTAACTATATATGGTCTATAACCTATGGTTTTTCTGTGAATATATATATTACTGAATTGCACAGAGCTGTCCTGTTCTCAAATTGAACCCTAAATTAATCATTACTCCCTCCTCCCACCTCCCTGCGTAATCAGACCTGCTTCTCGTCGTCGGTTAGAACAATTAGCCCCACATTCTTTCACCTGGACAATTAAGAACACAGTACCAACAGTAAATATCTAGTACATGGTATAACACTACCGCATCCTGGACTTCCTTACCACTTTTGCTGTAACTATTGTTGCAAGGATTCTGCTCCTACACAGAACTGTGCACAGAGACCCAGGACATCAGTGAATTATGGTGTACCAAAAACTCACCTCAGTACCTAGAAAACCCCCAACCAGCTAGCATCAGTGTCTCATTAGCTCTTCGTCCTATAGCAAAGTAACCAATGATTAGACAACCTAGAAAATGCGACTTAGGACCATCTCAGGAATGGTGGGAAGTGAGAACACTCTTTTGTTATACTCTCATACCAGTCCACAACAGGAGTAAAGAAGAGACACAGCAAGGTTAAAATATTTATTTTAACGACGTGATCTCAGGTGCAGTATCTTAGCCAACGTAAGCAAACATATGATTAACAAGCATTGGAAATGCAATAGGTCTCGCAGCATTAGAGTTAGTGCTTTTAGAATTGTTCTCAGGGCCTATGGACTTTCAAGGCTACAGATAGCATCTGCCATGTGCCTTAGAGGAACATTTATGTTTTAAAAATGTATTTGACAAATAATTATCGATCCATAGTTCAGCGCCGGCGAGATTATGCATTTTTGATATTTTTTGTTGCTGCACAGGCACTCGTGAGCATCATCTTTACCAGACTATACTATGGGTGGGCCGAGAGTTAGGCAGTCCAGGATCTGGGTGTTGCCATTTTAGAATGGCCCCTTACTTGCCAACTGATGGAGAATTGTTGGGTGGTCTCACTACTACTCGCTGATCTTGTAATTCATGCTCTAATACAAATGAACACTAAATAGCTTTTTATTCACCATCTCAGCAAGAGGCCAACAATTGAATAAGCAGAGTGTGAACCCTTCAGTGAACAGCACCAGTGTAAGTTGTGGATGACTTGAGGATTGTCGCTCATATTTTAACAGATTCGTAACTATTTCACATACATCTTTTTAGTACGAAAGATTCGCTGTTTTTTATTTTCTCATCTCTGATGCATTTTACTTGTTTCTTTTCATTCCTGCATAAACCATAGAGCCAACTCGGCACAAACGTGTTATAATGTGGTCAGAGGGAGGGGCACTAGATGACGAGATGTGGACTACCGCCACATTATGCAAGCTTGCCAGAGCCTCTGTGCCTTGTGGTAAACTACAGCTGTTCTTGAAGTGCTCAGAGCTGCTTCTTCATTCAACGTAAGCCATCGCTTCACTCCAATGAGAGCATCTGAGCATCCTGAAATTGACGTCCTTTGCATAATAAAAGTGTTTACATACCTCAAGCTTCTTTCTCTAGGATTCTTTCTGTAGGATTTCCTTCTGTTTCCTGCTCAATGGTTTCTTCAATGAAATGTTCTTAATTGCTTGTTTCTTTGCTGATTTTTTGGAGAGCAGAACTAGAGCACAGCTTGTAGCTACTCCTTTCAGTCTTTCGTCATATTTCAGTTACTGGTGCGTGTACTGCATCATTGAGGCACACGGCCCTGGTGCTGGGTGTGCAGGGTCGATTTTTACATTGACACAAACATGGGAAATAAGTGGTGCAAATTGAAATTATACTGTTTTCGTGCATGCTATTTAAAAAACAAAAATACGCTATTCCCTCAAAGTTATTACCAGCAAAATAACGAGAGTGTAGTTTGCACAAAGCTCTAAAATAGCACTGGAAACAAAGACAACAAGTGAAAGCAAGTTGCGGTAAAGCGGGTTTGGGCTTTCATTTAATGTTATTCCCGAAATGTGCTCCAGGCAACACGTTAATCTCTTTGTACGTCGTGTTTGTGCTGCATATTTGGAGGCTTGACAATAACATGCTAGTTGGGGCTGAGCAACACCAAAATGGTTAAAGGGACTGTAAGAAGGGACGGTGCAAGGAAAACAAACTGCGAGGGGCGGAAGGAAGGAGACAATGTAAAAAAAATTCAAATGAAAAGAAGCGAGACGGGTCAATTACAACAAACTGGTGTCCAGCACCATAGCATTTACATTGGCAATGCTGTGCTTCTGTCAGAGGGTGGTCAGAAGGCAGAAACAGCAAGGGTCCGGAACCGAAAGCAACGTTTAAAAAAAGTCAAAATGTTATGGACTTCGCCACGTTGTTAAGTGTCCTGACATATTCCCTCCAAGCGCAATGCCGCTGCCAGCAGCGGCAGAGCAAGAAAGTCAGCACAAACAAACGGTGCGAAGAGGTGGCTCAACATATAACGATGCCGACTTTGGAGCAGGAGAACAGGGTAACGATGCCGACTTTGGAGAAGGAGAACAGGGTTCGAGCCTCAGCGTGGGCGGCATCATTAATTATAAATTAAATAAACTGAGATCTCCTGCATATTAAATATAAATAAATAAACAGCGTGCGTGGGGTGAGGGCAGGAAGCTGCCAGATATGGAAATACCAGCATCAAAGAAAACAAGACGGAGGGAAGAGAGGGGAGAGGGGAGGGGGGAGGAGAAATGCGACACGGCGGGAAGGGGCAGGCAGGATGACTCAGGGGAGGGGGCGGAGCGGGGCAGAGCGGCATGTGGGTGTGAAGAAGCCGGGCCTTTGAAGTGAAGCTAAGCTTCACTTCAAAGGTGTCGGAGGAATGCGGGCGGCTGTGCACGCGCTTTTAAGCTCAATGCACATGCGCATTGAGCTTAAAAGTCACGGGCACTGCAAGGAATCGCCACGATTCCTTGCAAGTTAGATAAAGTGTAGATGAGCCCCTATAGTCTCGCTTGCTCGATGCGCATGCGCATCGACAGGCGAGACCTAAAAATAATATTGTCAGCATGGTTATAATTCCAGAAAACACAAAAGGAGAAAGCATATTATAATGCTGGTGAAAAACAATTAGTATAACACCCTCCCTATATAGGAACTATGTATTATAAACTAAAGAAGGTCTCTTAGGCTTGTTTTGGGGTACCCCATTACCTTTCCACTCAGCTAGAGTATATTACATCTGGATCAGCATAAGCTCTCTGCATCCCTGGAAACGGAAATCTTCCAAGTGTCTGAAATCATGGGAAGTGTGTGATAATAAAGTCGCCAGAATCTTCGTTGGCTCACAGCAGACAGCCACCCAGAGCAAATACATCCGGAGACATCAGGTTGCGCCCTGATACAGCTGTGTTGGTCAAGCCCGGTAAGGCGGCTCACCATAGGTCTTCATAAAAGCCTTTGAGTATCCATTAACACTGGTAGGCGAGGGCTATAACCTCCAGATGCCTACATATCCAGTATGCTGAGGCAGTGTGTGGATATCTCTAGGGTAGAATGGAGCTAGTTGGGTGGAGAATGAGGACAAAAAGGTAAAGAAAAAAAAAAGCTCTCTGCATCCCTGGAAACTGAAAACTTCCAAGTGTCTGAACTCATGGCAAGTGTGTGATAATTAAGACGCCAGAATCTTCATTGGCTCACAGCTGCCCAATTGTTATGTCTAACCGCGTTACTCGATCATGTCGGACAACATCAACCCTGTTATGATAACCTTGACACTTCAGCACTCACTGTACAGATTAGGGGCACGATGTGAGTCTAGAGATGTTGAAAACAAAACTTTTCTCATGCATAGACCTTAGCAACGCCTAACTTGCAAAAACAATTATATGCAGTGTCGTGTGCAAAAGCAGCAAAAGGTAAAATGGCGTTTAAACTTCTAAAAAGCCATGCTAACATAACATGCACGCAAAGTAGGCCTCAGCCCATACCACACTTTAATCACATTAAGGGAATATTTTTGCCCTGTTTATACTGTTTGAATCTCCGTCGCTATAAACTCTTCCAGCATCACATTCCATTCAAGTGATATAGGTTTTTTACGTATACCTCTGTGTTCCTCTCTCTGTAGCTCTGCACTCTCCGCCCTGCCCCATCTAACCATCTCATTATACCAGTCCGACACCTTAGGTGCTTTTTTCGCTTTACATCTCATGGTTATGGTTCTTTCCGCTAATATCAGCGCCAGGTTGACAAATCTGTACATGGGGTTTCCACTTTTTGTTTTAGGACTGAGGCCTAGTATATATCGCTCTAGTGAGACTCTCCTACATTCCGGAGCTATAGTGTGCAATATTTTATGAATCGTAGACCAGTAGGGTAACAGTCTGGGGCAGGCCCATAGCATGTGCATTAAGTCAGCATTAGATTCTTGGCATCTTGGGCATTCATCTGCTATGTCTGGGAACATAGTACTTAGTCTGCGAGGAGTCAGGTAAGCACAGTGTAATATCATAAGTTGAATTAATTTAAACTTCGGGTTACGTGATACCTTCCTCGGATATTCAAGTATTGCACCCCACTCCTCATCTGAAGCGCTGTCCCAATGTCAGTATGCCACTTATCTCGGATAGCCTCAATGGTATTGCCTTGTGTGCTCGGATCCCGTGGGATAACCATTTGGTTAAATGACTTCCGTTCCCCATTAAGTACTGCATGCTTACCAATTCGTATGTAGGGGGATCCATGGTGCTTCTTCGGGACAATAAATATGGGTGAATTTCCTACCCCACAATCGTATCAAAGGAAAGTACCCTAATAGTGGTGCCTACTTGTCTTGCCGTTGGATGGCCAACCCAGTTAGTAAAAGAGGAAATAGTACATGAAGAAATAACAACATTCATAATGTTTCTGGCACAAGAACTTCTTATTAACCAGAATGTCCCTTCTCATGGATCAATATGTGTGTCTGGAACTGAAGTGGCCACCAGACGTGGACAGACAAACAGATACACGTACACCATATATGAAAGTAGAATAAAATAAAATTGTGTGGATGCATACTCGCACATGAGGTCATACGCATTCAGTTTCCTGTTTTATCTAGTAATGTTATCAAATCCCAAATTGCGTCAGCAGTAGTCGTTCAGCCATTATAACTGTGCAGTTCCAAAGTATTGCCCAGTGAATCATACCCTGATGGTGATAGCCACATGCAACCTTAGTAAGTGAGAAAGTAAATAGAAGTGGTTGCGGCATGCTTTGATCGGAAGATTGATCATATTCCCCGTTTGGCATGATAATAATACAAGAAAGCTGCTGCCTTACCTAAGACTGCATGTTAAAAAGCCTCATGGGACTAGGCAGAGGTGCAGCACACTGGTGTGCTAAACTGGAAAACGGGGGGGAGGGGGTGGTGGATCGGAGAAGGGGAAAAGACACGGAGTTGATAACTTTACCCAAAAAGAAATGGTTTACGGCAGAGCGTGAGCTGATGGCTCGTTGGTTTAAAAAGGTGTCTGCCACAGTACTCATGGTTTCTGAGTGTGAGCCGCTTGGTGCACCTACCCTAATTGTCCGCTCTTCCGAAAGATTCTGCCGACCAGTGAACCCACTGGAGGGCTTCGGCTGAGGAGGCTGTGTGGTGGGGGCCCCGGGGGTTCCCTGGGCCTGAGGGGCACATGAGTTGACTTTCCCTGTTTAGGAACCCGGCCCTGGACACCTGGAGGCTATCATGATGACCTAGCTAGCTCATTCCTGAACAGTTGCTTCTTTTGAGGGTGGCGAGTTTGAAGCCAGCAGCTGTTGAGGATTCAAGCAGCATGTCACTGTGGGGAGCCTCCTGCCACTGGCCCGGTGAGTGACCACTGCTCTTGCGGGGATCCCCTGCCTGCGCATGAACTACAGCTGCACTCATGCCTGGATTGTGGATATGAAAGAGTGACTGGGGATTCCTGCACCCTGCTGCCAAGGCCTACCTGGATTAGGGGCCTGTGTCTCCTGCGCATCTTTGCCTGCGGGGCATCTTCTTGGAGCTTACCCTGACTGTGAAAGACCTTCTACCTGACCTCCGAAGGGTGTCTTCCCCCAGACCTGGTCTCATTCCACATGGGGCACACTAGAGCACTTCAAGAGCCGATAATGGGCTTTAGGTCTCAGAAGGGTGTCTTCCCCCCAGACTTGGTCTCATTCTGCTTGAGGCACACTAGAGCACTTCGAGAGGCCATAATGGACTTTAGGTCTGTCCCACCCAGAGTCCAGCAAGCTGCAGAACGAACCACCAGATGGGATGGCAAAGAGTGCTGGGGGCCCATTCCTTGGGTCACAGCAGACCTCATTCTAGAGCAGATCCTGGAGGACATCAACAGATCCAGAGGCTTCCTGAATTGCTTGTGGTGAAACAAGTAATCCTCCGTGATGATCATCACACGCTGAGAGCCAGAGTAGCAGAGACTGAGGCGGCCTCTGTATTGGCCCAGCCGCACCAGAATGCCCTTAGAGTGCATGACTTTACTAAGAAGGTGGATACTCTTGAGACGAGTGGAGGACGCCGAAGGCTGCAGCCCATGCACAAATGTGCATATAGTAGGGCTCCCGGAAAAGGTGGAGGACCAGGACATGATTTGCTACATGGAGGCCTGGTTTGAGGTGATGGTGGCCCCATGGAGAGTGCCCAAATACCTTGCCTGGAGAGGACACACTAGAACACAGCTCAGCCTCCTCCCCGGAGAGCCTGCTACATCCAGTAGTGGCACGCCTGCTGCATAACCAAGATCAGGATTTCATCCTGCAACAATCCCAAGAAGTGTGCAGACTTCAGGTGGACAATGTACCAGTGACTATTTTCCCAAACTACACTGTGGAGATGCAGCGGTGGTGAAAAGGGCTCTCAGAGAGGCGAATGTTCGCTATATGCTAATGGCCCGGCTCAAACTCCTAGTGATAACACATTCTGTGGTACCCCTGCGGGTGCCTAGGAGTGGCTTGAAATGCATACAGCAGGAATGAATGGCGGACCCTGGCACAGGAGGAAGATGCGCAGAAGATCCAGTTGCTCGAGGGTGGTCGGGCCATCAGAGGCTCAGGGCACACAGAGGTCGCTGGGAGGCGCTCGAGACAGCTAACACTATTGCTGCATTGAAACAATCAGACACTGGTGGAGGCATATCCGGGTCGAGCCCAGTTGGTACAGACTCAGAGGGTGAGCAAGATATTGATCCAACCCCACTGTCGATGGCTCGGTGGATTACCTCTAGATTGCTGCATCCCAACGTGGGTGCATGAGAAGCATACGTTTGGTGCACTGACTGGGTGTCCTCAGCCTTTATCCCAGGACTATATCCCGATGGACAGTGTTTGACACCCTGGATTAATCATGGACTGTCTGCTGCTGTACCCCTGTTGCTGCCTCCACAAGTATTCACTACTAGTATTGTGGCAAAGGGCGAAGGTGGGGGACCGATAGCGGAGCACAGCTACAAGCCATCCTCATGTCAACTCCTCCCTGACGGTGGAGTTTATTGTGCATGCTTGTATTGCAGACAACAGTTTTTGGGTGATTGTTTGGATGGGTGGCTATCGTCGCACTGTCCTGGGATTGGAAGTTGGGAATTCTTGACTCAGGTGGCCAGGGACAAAATTCAAAGCACTGGACTGGACATACGCTGGGTGGCATAGTGGTTGTACTGGAAAGGGGGGTACAGGAGGGTAATGAGCATGGTTTTAATACATCACTATGTCACAAAACACTCTTTGCACTCTCCTTAGTTGGACTGTGTGGGGTATGGGTTCTGCTGCAAACCGGTACAAATTTCTCTCAGATTTGTGGAGCAGAAAGGTGGATGTGGGCCTCCTGCAGGAAACCCACCTTAGGAATGGAGAGACTGATGCTCTGCGGCAGAGAGGGGGGAGGGATTATGCAACAACCATCTTGTTTTATGCCCGTGGTGTATTGGTGTGAATTCGGCCGGGGACGTCATGTCTGACCATTTCGATTGAGTTGGGAGGTGCGTCTTCATTAGGGGGATGGCTAAAGAGAGTTGAGTTGGTGTTGGGCAGTATCTAAGCAGCAAACAGTTATAGAACTCCTTAGCCTGGCTGCTGGCACATCCACCAGTCGTCTGAATGCTCCTGGTGGGAGACTATAATGACATAGCAGACCCAGCTCTGGACTGTTCTACCACTCCCCTTCAGGCTCTCAGACCATTAGAGTTGTTGCTGAATTCCAAGGTTGATATTCCCACTGGGGGTTATTAGACATTTGGCAAGTGCTGCATACGCCCGTGAGGGAACATACATATTACACCCCAGCCTGGCCTGCGCGTCACAGAGGGGTGAAACATGTGTTGGCTGTCCTATCTTTGTTCTTCACTCTGGCTTACCAGAAAAACTAGGAGCAAAATAAAAATAGTCTGAAAAGGCAACACTTCTTTCATTTAACTAGCTCTGTCCTTTCCTATCTCATGTAAGGACCAGTGCGGTTACGCCACCACCCACATCAGGCATAGCCAGGGTCAACTTGAATATTTGCAGGACGATACTAGACGTCTTCACACCTTACTATCAAGATTTGTAAGGTGCACGCCCGGCGCCCTCTGCCGCAGTCCTGGAACGGTTCCGGGTTAGAGGGCAACGTCTGTGCTTGGAGGCTGAGGATCAGGAGGCTCTGGGAGGGTCCTATCCTAGAGGAGGCTATCAGAGTCACCATAGTGGACCTAGCGGAATGGAAAAAAACAGGTACTGTCAACCTACCCACTGAATTCGATTAAACCTATGCTGGGGACTAGACCCCTAGACTTGCTGCACTCTCTGACCACTCGCTGAAAGAGGGATGCCTCAGACCACCACTCAGGAGGCTCCTATTGTTTTGGTGCCCAAATTGGGAGAAGGGGGTTGTGCCCTAATAAGAGCATATTGACCATTATGTAAGTTAAACATCGAATTTAAGATACTGAGTAAAATACTGGCGAGTCGTTTAATGACCATCTGGCCACTCTTATCCATAGTGATCAGAAAGGTTAAATTACACAACTCAACACCTCATACAACATCTGTAGATTGTTTCACCTCCTGGATGAGACACTGGAGGAATATGCCTGAGGTGCCCTGGCCCTCTCTGTACACTTGAGAAAAGCCTGTGACACGCTGGGCTGGTTTTATTTGCAGATGATGTGGAGAATGAGGGGAACAACCTTTATAACGCAACTTTTAGCACGCAGTGCTATTACAAAGCAGACTTTAAAACGAAAACCATTACAACGCATTACACTGGGGGGGGGGGGCTCTAGGATAGGGAATAGTTTTAATTTACTATCCAACACCTTCCCTAGTATCCACGGGGACTGGTGTTGGAATAGTAAATTAAACTATTGACTATCCAGCACCCCCCAGTGTAATGCGTTGTAATGGAATGAGTTTTAAAACTTGCGTTGTTACAGCATGCGTGATAAAAGCATGCGTTGTAACAACGTACATCCGGAGAATGAACATGAGCCTACGCTGGTGCCGGTGGGTTGCCCTTTCGTATGCAGCTTCACAGGCCCAGGTGAAGAGGCATCTCTGAGTCCTATGGGGTATTCTGGGGAACGTGCCAGAGTTGCCCCCTTTCCCCAATTCTCTGTGTGTTGGCAGTGGAAACTTTCGCCGGAATAATGATGATTGAGGGCATCCCCTAGGGGATACTGTTGAAAATTGAAGTAAAGTACATATAGTGTCCTTGTATGTGGACATGTTGATCTATCTGCGACATCCCGACTTGGATATACAGTGGTACCTGTCCATGTTAGAGGATCAGCGTGAAGTCTCAGGTCTTACAACTAGCTGGGAGAACAAAATACGTCTTCCCCTTGTTCCTAGGCTGGATTGATACACCCTATTCCATAACAGACCGACACATTTAATGGGCACCACTTAGCTGAAGTATGGGGGGGGTGCGTTTCATGGTGAGGAGGACACGAGGGTAGCTAACTTGGGAGCTGTGCTATAAGGACTTAAGGGGGCAAGTTACATTTTGGCGCTCTCTTAAGCTTCCCATTATGGTGAGAGTTGCTCTTACCAAGATGGTGGTCCTTCCACAAGCTTGGCTTTCCTAAAGGTGAGCAGGTCGTTTAGGCCGCGTATCCAAGTTGGCAGGTGGTTTTGACCTTTGGCAATGGGCGTAAGCTGGTCTCGTGGCTCTATAAAACAGCGCTAGAAATGGTCACAGATGACCTCTCACATAGGCATGAGTGGTGGGAGACAGCCTTGGACAGGAGGCTCCAGGAGAGGGAGTGGAAGTTGGCTATGGAGCAAGTTTGTAAAGTCCCACGTAACACTCGCTTTAAACATACACAATTTAATTACATACATACCACCTATCTGAACCCCACACACACACACAATAAATATAATGTAACAGACAGATCACATGCAGTGCCTACGATGTGCCCTGAGAGATCCAGGAGTTTCTACATATGGTATGGGAATGCCCCGAGATTTGGCGATTCTAGAGTGCTGTGATAACTGATGTGGAGCGTGCGGTGGGTAGGGGGAATGTTGGCACCATTACTCTTTGGTTGATGGGCATTTACCCACTTAAAATAAAGCATAGAGTGGGTGACAGATTTCTTGATCTAGTCATGACCTTCACGAAACAGGAAATTGCCCTATTTTGGAGGATGCCGTAAGGTCCCCCCACACACTCTGTGGCGCTTCTCTCTGGAGTTATGGGCCAGGGCAGAGACTGCGGTTCTGCGGAGTGAGAAGAGACGGAAGTGCAGAGACAATCTATTGCAGGACTCGGGGTGGAAGTGTTGGCAGTCTTTCTTGCTTGTTACTAGAAGAGTCTAGCTTCTAAACATGATGGCACATGAGTGCCTCAGCAGGAAACATTTTAGAGTAAAGTATCACCACCTTTGCCGTGAGGACAATCACACCGTATGTGCAACCATTAGATGACAGGGACATGCTCCTCTTCCTGCTTTCCTGAGAGGTTTTCTTTTCCAATGTCCCCCCTTTCTGCTGTACCTAGAGCATTAAATGTTATATGTACTTGTGTGTTCCTGCCACGGCTTGAGTCATGGTTTTGGGTTATTCTCTCCATTTAGTTTTTTGTTTCTATGGGTGTTTCCTCCTATGTGGGATCGAGCTGCAACATTGAAGCTCAATCGGGGTGGAGCAAGGGCAATGCTGATCATGATGTGCAGAGCGCCTGCCCTCACTGTAGTTATTTGTAAATTTTGAAGGGAGAGGGCAATGTCATATGACTACTTTACAGCTGGTGATTTTTGCGTACCTATGATGAGGCGTGCCAGCTGCAACTGCCTTTGTGTTTGAAGCAATATGAATAAAGAAATATTTAAAATAAAAAATGTTGTACAGTGTTAGAAACTGCGTTCTTGGTAGACTGGGGTAGAAGCCCTGGTCAAACAGTAACCACAATCCTAGGCAGGGTAAGTCACAAACACATTCTAAATGAACATGTACTCATCCTCTGCTAGATTAGCACAGAGCAGTCAGGCTTAACTTAAGAGGTAATGTGTTATGTATTTTTGCAACACTTTAAACAGTAAATCAGTGGAAACACCACACAAAAAGATTCCACACCAGGTTGGACAAATAGCTCTTAATTTAATAAATCAAACAAGACCAAAACAACAAAAATGTAATAAGTAGAACTTGATGTATACATTTTAAAAGAATAAACTGTAAAATAGCGCATATAAGCAATAAACGCTTACCTGGGATATCCGGTTGCCCCAGCCCGGATACAGGGACCCTGTGAGGCCCACTGAACAAAAGTACCTTAATGTAGGTTGCGTTGGCAAAGATGTGAGGTGCCGCTGAGCAATGCATCAGTGTTGATCCCGCAGCAGAAGTGATGCATACATTTTCCCCACGCAGTAGGGGCGAGAAGTCAATTAGCCCACGCCACATCGGCGATGCACCGGTTCCTATAATGCTGGGTTTCTCCACGCAGTAGAGGTGATGCTGCCACTGCATGGAGAAGACCGCGCGATGTGTTGATTCTGAAGCTGCGGTTCCAAAGGCGATGTGCTGGTTCAGAGGGCAATGCCAGGGTCCCATTCTAGAACAGCGGCGATGAAATAATTCTGCTCTTGTAGTAGAGTATTCTTTGGTTCCGCTGGAGCAACCACCTCTGTCCCACTTACTATGGTCCAAGAGCATGGTGGTTGGAAGTCTCATTTCCCTGAGACTTCAGATAAGGAGGTCAGTAAGCTAGCCCTTGGACTCTGTTTTCAAGTGATGTAGGTCTAGTCTATTACCCAGGCAAGAGAGAGCAGCAGGCAGCTGGTCAAAACAGCAAGGCAGCAGTTCATCCAGAGTGGCAATCCTTTAGCACAGCAATTCTTCTTTCTGGTAAACTGGTAACCGGTCCAGAAGTGTACTGAAGTCAAGGTGTCAGCGATCCATGACTTATACCCACTTGTGCCTCTGAAATGGGGGTTACTTCAAAGAATCTTTGAAGTGCACAGAGGTCCTCCCTTCATGCCCTGGCTCCAGACTGACTACTGGGGGGAGGGGTGCATGCAGCACTTTGTGTGGGGACAGGACACAACCTATTCAGGTGCAAACGTGAGGCCGTGCCCAGCTCCTCCCTCTAATCCTCCCCATATGGCCCATCAGGTCCCACCTAAGCTCCCATAGTGTGTGGCAGTCTAGATGGAATAGACAAAGCCCAGCTGTCATCCACCCCAGACATGTGATCAGAGACAGGCAGCATGCATCAAATGGCTAGGAGCAGGAAAATGTTTAACTTTCTAAAAGTGCCATTTTCAAAATAGAAGCAATAAATCAGACTTTGCCATTAAAGAGGACTTATCAATACCATTCCAAAGGTATTAAACATGACAGATCTACCTCCTCTCAGTTAGAAATGATAGCTTATTAAATGTAATATAGAATCCACAATGTTATCCTATGAGAAGGGTAGTCCTCACGGCAGTGAAAAACAAGTTTGGGAGTTTATCACCACGAGGACATGTAAAACGTAAAAACATATGTCCTACCTTTTAATTAAATAGCATCCTTCCCTATGGGCTACCTAGAGACTACCTTAGGGGTGACATATGCAATAAAAGGCGAGTTTAGGGTTTTAAATGACAAGTCGACATGGCAGTTTAATGCTGCATTCAGGCTGCAATGGTAGGCCAAAGACAAGTCTTAGATGGCTACTTAGGGGAGGCACAATATCTGGTGCTGGCCCACTGGTAGTATTTAATTTAGAGTTCCCGGGTATATGGTATACCACTCTACAAGAGATTTACAAGTAAATTAAATATGCAAATGTAGGTATATGTCAATCAAATCATGTTTAGGGTACTGAGAATAGGCACTTCACAAGTGCTAAAGTGCGAACAATCCTAAGGCCAACAAAAATAAATTCAGCAAAATTGGAGGTAAGCAGGCAAAAAATTTGGGGAAAGACCACCCCAAGACCGACAGGTCTAACATATAGTATACCTGAAGTAGAGCAGGCTGGCTAAAGAAAACAAAGTAATGCAAAAAAAGGCACTATAATCCAAAAGCAGTCTAGTCATTTTGAAGACGCATGCACCATTCATGCGCTACAGCACTGTGGGGTGGGGTATAACACAGAGTCTGAGAGAGAAGAAACAAGGAGGGTATGCATGGAGGGAAGCAATATTGGGTGCGAGTGACAAGGAGAAGCATTAAGAAAGAGAAGAGGGGTAGGTAGGTGAAGCGACATGCAGTGTCAGGGTAGGGAGGAGAAGTACCGTGGGAGAGACCAAGGTGGAGCAGGCAGGGGAGAAGCACATGTGCAAGAAAACAATAGAGGGGTAGAAAAGAGGAGTGAATTACACATGGAAGGGACACAGAGAGAAGCACCCTAGTGATCGAGAGCAACGTGGAGTGAAGGGCGAGAGAAGTATGCAAGTGAAAAAGCAGGAAATCACATGCATTCTCATGGAGTTCTTAACCCAAAAGAAAAAAGCTGTGCTTGTAAAGCAAACAGTATAAGCACAGAACCCAGCATAAGCAAAAGAAATTGTTAAGAGGCAATGCTCCATCAGAGAGAAACAAAAGATTGACAAGTTGGGACACAAATAAAAAGCAGCAAATGAGAGGCAGGAAAGCCAACCTATAGTAATGAATGGATGGATCCAAACCCCTATATGTTCTTGGTAAGACCACAATATGACTCTTGCAACCAGACAGCTAAGGAGTCTCACAAGTGTCTAGGTGAAGACAATTTTAAATTCTAATAGGAATGGTTTACACAAAGATGCTGTACTGAAAGGCAGAGAGGTTAAATTACTTCATGAAAAGCATTGATCTTTAGAAGAGTGTTATCCAGCAAGCAGGCAGACTGGGTCAACGTTTATATGTATCACTAAAATTCCTTTGGGGGTATCCATGTGTATCTTTGTAGTGTTCATTCTGTAAAACATTGCAAACTATCTAGCCTTGTAGCACAAATTATTATTTTTTTTTTAAAAAGGAAAAAGTTATTAACTTGTTTAGCCATTCAGTACACTTTAGTTCTGAAATGCCATACACATTTCCAAAAATTATTTCTAGGTTAGCAAAATGAAGTGCATCAGAAGCCTGATTAGTCTACAACCCGTAGACCATTTTAATCGGATGTATGACGTTACAACGCATACTTTTACTCCGCAGACCATTACAACGCGACTTTTACACCGCATACCGTTACAACGCATAGCGCTTAGAGGTGCTGGATAGTGGTAAGTATAATTTACTATTCTAACTCCAGTCCCCGTGGACCCTAGGGAAGGTGTTGGATAGTAAATTATACTTATTCCCTATCCTAGAGCGCCCCCCAGCGCAATGCGTTGTAATGGTATGCGGAGTAAAAGTCGCGTTGTAATGGTAGTGCGGAGTAAAAAATGCGTTGTAACAGGTGTATACCATTTTAATCAGACTTATTCATGTCATATTAAGACAACTTGTCTGCTTAACTGCTGTACAAACACATGCAAACAAATACCTATGCTTGTAAATTGCACTCATGTAATTGTGCAGACATTTTAACCTGACAAGAAGCTCATCTCATGGTCACTCCCACAAACGGAAGTAATGCCTTGAGTAGCCAGTGCTTTAAATGAGCAGGTACTAACCACCTGAAATTCTTTAACATGAAGCATGTGTTAATAACAAAAAGAATGAATAGCGAGGTCTGTTCCTGGCTGGTTATGATTCTTTTATTCAAGGTCTTCTTGATCATAAAATAGCAGTTCTGTACAGTCAACGAGTTTCGTCCACAATTTGGGCTTCTTCAGGGCCAAAGAAACTTTATTAACTTGATCATGTGTTTTAATTGACATAATTTTCCATAACTTCTCCCAGTCCATGTACAGGTAGGATAGTGTACATCTCTGTTTTCTATCAAGGGCAAGCATCTCAAGACAGTCTTTCAAACACAATACAAATTTTGAGGAACGGTGAATGTATGGGTCGAGTCATGGCCAGACATGGCACCAGCTACAAGAACTGAGTTAGACAAACTTCAATAGACTACAACTGCAAACAATACATGTTATTGTGTTTGAAAGACTGTCTTGAGATCCTTGATGTGCACTGTCCTATTCTGTTAATGGACTGGGAGAAGTTATGGAATGAAGACGCAGATCACTAAAGGGGATTGGGTTGATCTCCGTATGAGGCTCTGTAGTGTAGCTCCTATTTTCCCAATAGGCTCTGCGCATTGGAATAGTACCTACAGCAGTAAAGGCCTAGGCCAGACGTTAACTAGGTCTACTACTGTCGATACTAGACTTAATTTTTGGGTTTGCCAGCTAAGCTCAGAGTTCGCTAGAAACTTTCTCGAATGTTCAAGGAAGGATTAACTCCCCTGATTAGACAAGAAGGGATTTAGTTTCTGACAACCATAGAACATGACAACTTTGCTCTCCCCTAATCAAGAGTCAATCTCAAGAGTCGTGTGAGCACAAGGCAATTATTTTACTCAGTCAGTACGTGCATTCTTAGTCTCATCAGAATGTAGAGAAAAGGAAGAGACGGGCGTGTTCAATAAAAAGGTGTTATTTATTGATCAGTCTCTTTTCTCGTACAAGAGAAATGGATCGATATTATTGCAATACTTATAGTTAAGTAAAGTGCATACATTAGAAGCAATAGTATAAAATAATACTGTAAAAACATTGATATGGTTTCTGAGCCATATGATGTTTTAAAATGATTAAAATATATTTACATACACATATACATTTGACTAAACGTACTCAACTGGTGTTTCTAAATACGCCTACCCCGTGTACCTGACCTAAGTCTAATACGTGGGCGGGAATAGAAAGTTACAGTTTAAGTTAAGTTTGTTTTTGCCAAGTGAATAACTAAAGAATTCTCTGTGAGGGGTTATTCAGTTCTGTACCTGGAATTTTGGATGAATGAGGAATGGTATCTCTTTCTCTGCTCTCGATATTCCAGGCTGCCTGCGAGGGCTACCCGGAAGCGCCGGTGCTGGGTCTCTCGGCTTGAGATAGCAGCGCGTCTCTCAGCGCGTCAGGAAGGCGGGGCTGCTGCCTGCGGGGTCTGCTTCTGCTCTCGGCTTCGGCAAGTATGGCTGCTCCGTCTTGTCACCACGCGTGTGTTTGCATAGGGCAAGGTCGGCAATATTTATACCTTAAAGGTGCCGGGATTGACGTAAGGATGGACATAGGTACGTCAATAAAGATGTCATACGACTTGCTCGTTAGCACATTCTTTACTAAAGTTCTCTGTGAAATCAAAACAATGGCCGCACGGATTATCCAGGTTGTCATAGGTTTGATTTGTTATGAGAACGTCGTATGCCTTATCAGGGGCTGGAGGAATGTCGCTTGTCTAATTAGATCTCAAGCGTTATGACCTAATCAGATAACACGTTCCTGTGCCGTAGTGTGACTGCGTCAGATAACGGTATCTGCATCATGGGGGATTTCTTGCCTCATGGGCTGACTGTTAGTTAACTTGATAGTTAGTTTAACCAGAATAGGGTCAGGAATAGGGGGATCGATTCAGAACCTATAGAAATACACGACACCCACTCCACGCTAACTATGGTCATATCTACTAATCTATGCATAGTATAACATAGTACAACATACTATAGAGTATAGTGTATACCTTACCACCCCAAAATACATAAATGCATTTCGAAATTTTCAAATATACTGAAAAATTGCAGTCATATATATTGTATGCACTTAAGCTATGAATTAAATGCAAAAGTAAACACGCATTGTTATGCATTATTGCTTTTTGGTATATGAGAAATACACATGAAATGGCTCTTAATATGGCTATACAGAAAGAAAGTCGAAACCATTTCATCACATAAAATATTTTGTGAACATACCAGCGGGCAGCTAAAGTCTATAAAGTATCTAAAAATAGAAATCTTAGTTCTCTAGGAATAGTTTCTTACTTTAAGCAGAAGATCAGTGTCCCGGAAAAAAATATATAGAAAAATATTTTAGGGGCTTGCTGAAAAAATCGCTGTCCGTGAACTGGATTGTAATTGTTCATGTGACTTTATTTTTAAAGTTGAAGGCCGAATTCAGGGAACGCCGTGTGCGAGTTTACTCAAAAGTCTCTATTTCTGTTCAGGAGAGAACATCATATCATTCAGGCTTTCGAAAAAACTGTCAACAGCTTCATGGGAAAGTTCCACTAAGTCGGAAATAGGGGTAACCATGCATTCATGCGCATGATTGTCTCCATTGACATTCTGATTTGCATTGCTGACAGAAGGTCGTACCTGTTCGATGCTGCTTTCATCTTGAACTTCACTACCCTTCAATCGCAGTGGTGAAGATTCCAGGAATGCCGTCATCAAAATTGGCAGCCTTTGAGGGCAGCACAAAGCGTGAACCTTGGTAGGAACCAGCAGTGTATCTGCATCCACCGGCGCATCCGATTGTAGCGTCAGACAGGTGTCTAACACGCATTCTTCTCCGCATAGCAGACACCTTAGTACAGGTAAAACACACCTTTGCCACATTGGTCGAAATGATAGAAACCAAGTCATGTTCAGGTCTCTAAGCCGGGAGAGTCCCAGGATTTTTGATATCCGGTCCCGGTATCCAATGGCTAGGATCGTTTCTTCCATTGTCGTGAGAGTTTGATCTGTGACATGGGTTGCCATAACGAAAAATAAGGACTAGGAATAGGATTCCTGCAATTAGTCCCAGGATCAAGGGAAGTCCGCCAAAAATCGAATGGACGAAATCTGGAAAAATACCCAGTATGGCTTTGAATGGTGTTAATGCCATCGAAAATACTGTCTTAAATACCTTTGAGACCCCAGTGGTATCAGAAATATTTAAGATTTCGCTTAGGATTTCCGCGAAATGTACGGGGGAATTAGTTGATAATAATGTATGTATCTCTGCAGTCGTCCTTGCGACTTGTAGATCATACGTTTCTTTAGATGACGTGAGCCTTGTAGGCGTCTGAAGAAGCACTGTTTTCATTCTGCTTAAAGTATCTATTCGAATAGAAGTAATTTTCAAACTGGGCCATGCCCTTGCCTCCCTGTCTGGAAAGGAGCTGGGGAACAAAGAACGTCCACAGCACTTGACCTTCGCCGTCGTAGTGACGAGATAAGGAGTCCCGGGCATAAGACTACAACATCTGCGGTCTACAATAAGAATGTAACTCCCATTATAGAGTCTTTGAAAGAATGGTTCTATTTCAGTTGCAGGTGCGCCTTGCTGGTGACATGAAAGGTTGTATGAATTCCCTTCACAGGCTCCGTGCAAACTAATACCCTTACACAGAAGCGTGCCGCTTAGTGACATAGCACAATTGTTGCCACTAAGAAACACTTTCTGTCCTTTGTTACTGACACATGCATGTGAATAGGGCAGGTTCCAAGTTGTTTTAAGGTACCCCTTTCCCAATTTCTCGTACATGCCAGCCTGTATATATTTTTGGCAGTATTGAAACCTGAAGGTTGAGATTGGAATATTTTTGATTCCGTGGATTATCCATTCACTGACAGGTCGTTCTGACATTGTCATTGGTAATCTTTCAAGTTTTTCAATGCTCAAGATTGTATAATCAGCACCCTTCTGCGCCATACCGATTTGTCTATCAGTAAGGTTAAAGATTTGGAATAGTGACGTTGTGTTGATTAAACGCCAAGGCACATAGCCTGAACGCAGATTTTGTAGCGTCCAGCCAAGCTGTACAATAGAACGCAATTGTGACTGACCATGTTGTAATAACAGTAAGTCTTGCGATAATATGTCGATTGCTGAAGACACAATGCTGTCCAATGAAAAAATTCTGGAGGACAGAGTCATTAACCCATTGTCCACTACAGAAAGTGATTTTTCCAAATTAATACGATCAATTTCACGTATTCTCTCTGCTGTTTCAATTTGAGTAACCTTCCAGGCCTCATTGTATGCTGCATATACAGAGGCTGCTATGAAACGCTTATGACGCTGTTTGCGTGGTCCCAGTATGAAATCACGCAAGTCAGCACCATCAGTAAGTAAAGTTAGGTGTTGCTTAATTTCAGGCAGTGTGGAAGTTTGTAGCCATTGAAGGCATAATTTGCCCACACTGTAGGTTGTTATTATCCCTGGGTGATGTCTTTGGGGATATCTAGGGTCTGGCCTGGTCATTTTGAACCCCTGTGTTTTATTCAGGAATCTATCTTGACAGTTGTTTGTATCTGTGGGCCAGATCAACCATTGTTTCCAATCAGGATGTGTTCTGTTTTGGTTAAGTATATGGTTTATGTCTATTTCTTCATCTGTATCAGAGTTATTGCTAAACATTGTTGGCTTTGGAATAGACAGGTTATTTAAATCTTTGATTTTGGCTAAGCCAAGACAGGTGGTTTGTTGAACAGTGTCATTTAAAAATATCATTTGTTCTGGGATCATGCAGGCTCTAAACAAAGCTTCTAAACCCTGTACTTGCCATTCTTTTGTACCCCAAACACTTTTCAAATCAACATTTTTGTCCCAATAATCAAATCCAAAGGTATTCATTTTTTCAAAGAATATGTCTGAATATATCAATTTTGTGTTGGTTATCATGGTTTTCATCCCTGTCTTGTTTGACAATTTGTAATAAAATGTTTCAGCATTAGTTATGTTAAAACCTGAAAAATATGAATATTTGTCATAAACGGTTCTAGAGCTCCCTTTTGGAGGTGTAGCACAATGTTCCCATTGATTATAATTAGGGCTCCTGGTTTTATGGTATTTATTTTTTTACCATTTCCGTCTGTATTTATCCATATTTATTTTTTGGACATTTTTTCTGTATTTATCCACATTTATTTTTGCCACAGGCAAAATACGATGGTACAGCTAGTATTTTTCCACATTTATTTAAAGTGACACTGCACACATGCGCTCGGTTGTTATTGATCAACACTATACATTCATCTGAAAACTATGCCATTTGCAGAATGTCCCAAATATGCTTAAAAGTGCTATCACAAGCAGTGGTGGCTGGTGACATTTAAAAGTGGTGAGGCGTAAAATTAGTGTCGTGGTGGACTTCTCTGTAGTTAACAAAACGCATGCCAGCTTTGTTATTACAAACTTTGTTGTGGCATGAAAGATGCTGGCACGGCCACGCTCGGGACGATTTTACAGTAACTGAAACTGAACCTGAGGTGGGAGGGCCAACACCAGCCATAATGAGGAACAAATCTACCAAAAGTCATTGCACAAAAAGCTGGCATAAATAAACATTTGTAATGCCACGTTTATCCACCCCAAATACAAACTGTGTTTTTCACGACACATCACATATGTCTGCTCGGCAGTGTCCATGAATGTGACACTGACCACCAAACTCAAACCTTTACAAATACTCCTTATGTAATGAAAGTTAGACGTGAGGGAACACCCTACTCTAGAACACACACACAAAGGAATTATTTGTAAAGGTTTGAAATCCGAAATTAGTTCGGAGATGGATGGAAGTATCAGTATGTCAGCCGCGGCAATGGCAGACAAGGAATTGTGACTCGTTAATAATTTGTTGGCGAAGGTGTACCCACATTAGAGCAAAAAGATGGGAAACGGGCGCACTTTGTCCATATTTATTTATTTGTGAACTAGAGCTGGTGATGTCTCTCCGATCTTATCGGTGACTTTTGGTTGCCTGATGTGAAACTCTTCTGAAGAAAGTCTGCCCTTCTGCTTTTAGTACTCTGCACATAAAAAGACGTTTTGTGTGCAAGATATTCACCAGCTGCAGTGCTTTAAATGGGCCGGTACTCACCGGTACTGAGTACCGGCACTTCTCATGTTTACTGCTCTGAGTACCAGCACTTATCCGCTGCCAAGGAGAGTACCGGTACTCAAAGACTCAAAGACAGGCTCATTGTTGCTTTGGCTCACGTGGACGAACGAGGCTGTCTGACAGCCAAAGCGCCTCTGTAGCCCAAGCGAGGCCACCTTCAATCTATTCAGCAGGGCTCATCTACATAATGTCCGGTGTTCACAACCACGCTGTGTTTGACAGAGCAGGGTCCGTTCAGGGCAGCCCTGCGCTGTCAATCACATTTACACCATGGTGTGCATTTGTGCACACACTGAATCCAGGCATCCCGCTGACAGCAGCAATTAAGAAAGCCACGGGAGATAAGGAGTGTAAAATGGCCTTTATCCCACCTGAGTCTTTTGTGTGACTGCCTGCTTGTGTGTGCATGTGTGTGTGTGTGTGTGTGTGTGTGAGAGAAACGCGAGTGAAAGAGGGAGAGAATCCAGACACTAGGGAGGGATTTTAAAGGACATTCTGGAATGTTTTGTGTGTGCTTTGCTGCTTGTTGCTGTGAGTGCGCAGTCAAGAATATATAAGTTTTCGGCCACATAGTAGAAGTGTCTTATATGTCTTGTCTTTAGCCCCGCCCCTAGCCCCGCCCAATTGCTACACTCATAGCTCATTTTAAGAGTACCTGCACTTATTTTTTCTCATTTAAAGCACTGACCAGCTGGTACCGAATGATTTGCAAACGTAAACAGAGCACACTCTAGAGATTACCGCTCGGAATTCAAGTGGCTGACCTCTCAGTGCACACAGTGCTAAACTCACGTGCACTGTAGTGCGCACGCCTGTAAAGCATTTATCTGTCCACTAACGTAAATTAACTGCCCCTGGAAATGCATGGCAGGCACTCGAAGCACAGAGGGGAAAGCTCACTACTGGAGTATGTTCAGTGTGCCATGCCATCAACATCAAACTTGCACAGACAAACTACGCAGCAGACGTAGTGCTCAACTTCCTGCCTGCACCCTCATACCCCACCCCTTCACCATTTGTCACAGGGATGAGTTGGGCCAAGGGCCAGTGCAGTGAGGCTAACCCCACTCTACCCTGTAAAGAGCTGTGAAAAGGCGGCGTGACGAAGGTTAAATCCCCTGATTGACAGATAGCCCTCTGCACTGCAGGGCTTCTGGCTAAAGCGCCCGGGACTAACTTCATAGCAAACGCCTCAGGGGGCGGAGTTCAACCCACGAGGCAATAGCTTTGCCCTCAGGGTGTTCATGGTGTCCCAAGGTTTAACACCCTCTCTCCAAGACACTTCCCAGAGCGAGCTGCGTTTCTTCAGGCTCACACTGACTCGCCGACCCACTGGGAAAAAAGATGAGCAACAATGGTGTGAATACAGGCCCCTAATCTGACTCTGGCAGGGGCTCTTAGAAGGGGTGAAAGAACAACAAGGACTCATCAACAAGTCAATGGTCTTTTATAGACCTGTGAAGTACTCGGGTGCGGCTGGAAGCTCTGTGTCTGCCCGGGAAGCTGCCTCAGCCTGGGCTGAGACCTCTTAACCCACTAGTATTTTCCCGCTTTTATATATAAATACAGATAAAGGAAAATTTGTTTTCCGTCTGTATTTATGTGTAAAAATCCGTAAAAACGGAAAACCGGGAGCCCTAATTATAATTTAAAAAATTTCTAGGTTGTGCAGATTTATGCAAGAAATGGTTACCATAATGGTTATAGCAATACATACTATCATAATTTGTAGAACCTTGCAAATAATCATGTTTTGTAAATTTAGCAGACATTACTAAGTCAGACATCATATTGTTTATACTTTCAAAGTCCCAATCATCAGCAAATGAGTTTGGTTTTGCAAAGTCACTCAAGGAGATCTTGATTTGGTGTGGATATTTCAGGATCTCGACCGGACCATAAATTTCATAGTCAGTGTTGTCCCAGGCTACCCCACCAGGTATAGGATTGGCTGTGAAGTTGGCTGAAGAAAGTTCTGAAGAAAGTTCTCTTTTCTCGACGTGTGAAGATGTGTGTGGTTTGAGGACCAAGTTGATGTTCTGACTTGCTGTGTCCATTTTAGCATATTTTCCCTCAATGAAGCGTCCCAAAGTAAATACCATGATGAGCCAAAGTATGAGGATAAATGCACCAAAACCCACCCAAAATTCAATCCATGGAGAAATCAGATATGTTTCTTTTAGTTGTTTCAAAAGTTCCTTCGCTTTGTCTTTAAAGGATTTTGATGATGGCCGTGTCTTTTGTTCACTGAAGCCGTCAGAGGAATCATCGAAGTTGATGAAGTAACCAGATGCAGTTCTGTCAATTGTTCCAATTGGTTCAGGATTTTTGTTTTTTGCATTTTCACTTGGTACTTCAGTATAGATTGGTGTGTCTCTGCTAAATGTCTTTATTTGGGTTTTCAGAGGTCTTAGTTCTATTGCATTGTTGCATAGTCCTTGTTGTTCTTCTGTAGGCGTTTCGAATGTGATGAGCCTCTTTGATAGAACCTCTGTACTGGTAGCAAACCTTGGTGTTCTGCTACTTATTGGGAGTCCACTTGGCCTACCGTTTGTTATTGGCCACATGTTGTGGTTTTACCAGGTCGATGGATACAACTCGGTTCTCCTTTTTTCCAGCAAGTGGTGGTAGTACAACTGATCTTGTCCCGTTGACAGACAAGACAGGAACTGCTTTTCTGTAAGAAGGCCCAAATTCCTTCTTTACCGCGATCTTCTCCCTGACTAGATCCCCGACTTTTGGAATCCAGACAGGTCTTGCTGGGACAGGTGGTGATTCTTCAGTGGTTGTTGGCTGTTGTTTCAACTGTATGTTGCTCAGGTCTTTTCTTGTTTTGTTTAAGTCCTGCAAAATAGCCAAACGGTCTTTGACATCAAAGGTTTTTTCTATTACCACTGAAGTCTGACTATCAAGGTCAGAGATCAACATCCTAGTTCCGAATAATAATTCGTACGGACTGAATCCCTTCAGAGAATTTCTTGGCAAGTTATTTAGACTACGTTGGACACTTATTAGATGTTTGACCCACCCAGCTCCCGAACCTAATACCTTTGCCGTTATAGATTGCTTTATGTCACGGTTTTTTCTTTCAACAATTCCGTTCCCCTCAGGGTGAAATGGACAAGAGTACCGCAATTGCACGCCCATGCTGACCATGGCCTCCTTATAAGCCCGAGAGCTAAAAGCAGGACCATTGTCCGAATGCAGAATGCCAATTGCGTATGTGCCGATAAAGACCCGCAAATCTTTTATAACAGTTCTGGCGTCAGCCGTTCGCTGGGGCCACATCCATATGAATCTCGTGCATGAGTCCACTGCGACCAAGATATATTTATAGTTACCATCCCTTTGTAAGGGACCGCAGTGGTCTAGATAAACACAGGCTAATGGTTTATCCGAGATTAGAAGGGGCGTCTGTGCTGGACGTCTCACAGTTGATACTTTCATTTTTTGACATATTTCACATGCTAGAACATAGTTCCTTGTTTGTCTTCTCATTTGTGGCCACCAGTATCTCTGTTTTAATAATGATACAGTGGCTGAGACGCCAGCATGGGTAGAAGCAAGCCCTTCGTGTGCCGCTATTATCAGTCCTAACCTATGTTCCATGTTTGGAATTGCCCTCTCCCCCACTCCAGGGATTTGAGCAAAAGGAACATTGTTTGCATCAGTTATGTATGAGTATTTTACTGGAAAGCCTTTAGGGAGTGGTTCTATCGAATCCTTTTCTGAAGCGCTGACAGCTTGTAATATTTCGCTGTCTATTTTTGTTTTTGACCGGGTGACGACAGCTACGGAAGCCGTTTGCACAGCTGCCTTCGCGGCCTCATCAGCCAATGAATTCCCTGCAACGTGAACGCCATCACGTTGATGACTCAGTGTATGTATCACGTGAGTCTTTGGTAGTTCTTTTTGTAAAAGAGCTACTTGTTCCCAGAGCATTTTGTGCTTGATTGTGCCACCTTTCGCATCCTTGAAACCATTTTGAAGCCAGATCTGCAAGTATTCATTGTAAGATTGAACGCAATAATACGAATCGCACACTATGAGTGTGGGGAATTCTCGATCGGTATTTTCAAGCGCCATCTTGAATGCTAGTAGTTCAGCTCGCTGAGCTGTACAATCTCCTAGAGATTGTGTTTTAGTTAGGGTTGGTTTAAATTTCCCTTCGTGCCAACGACCTTTAACAATCGCGCACGCAGCACTGTAAGCTTGTTTACCCCCTACTGCGGGTTGTGCTGATCCGTCTGTATATATTATACAGCCGTATTGGTCTAGAGGCAGAATTTCGGTTGGCAGAGGACATTCAAATTCATATTGTAGAAATTCTTGTGTTTTTAAGTAAGGATCAAATTCGTACACCACGTCTGTTGCAGCAAGAGAGTTAGCCCATTGTATCCATCTCGGATGGAGTGCTTTAGCATTTGGAATGCTTGCCTTTGTTACCGCCTCTAAGGCTGGTATTGGTGTCACGATTATTATTCGTTTACCTTGTGCCAGGGCTCGTTCTTTTGCTATAGCTGTCTGTGTTGCTGTAAGATTTTTTTCCGTTGGGCTAAATTTCATTTCAGCTTTAGTGTACAAGTGTGATTTGAATGCAATTGGTACCTTTTCTCCCTCATTGGAGGTCAGGTATGTGAATCCGCATCTCCCTGGGATGACTCGGATCACAAGGTTGCGTGTATTATCACGGGTTTCTAATTTTGTTTTAATTAGCATGTCTGTTTGTAAGGATCTCAAAATTTCTGTGTGTGTTTGAGTCCAACTGGATCTTTTAAAGTCTGGTTTAATTAGATCATAAAGGGGTTTGACCCTTTCTGCGTAATTTGCAATGTAAGTTCTTCCGAAATTTAGGAAGCCTAGAATTGACTGTAGGTTTTTTAGTGTTTTAGGAGCTTGGATTACGGCACATTTCTCTAGGAAATTGTCTGCCAGGCTTTTGCCTTCACTCGATAGCTCATATCCTAAGAATAGGACCGTCAGATGGGCAATTCTGGACTTTTTGAAGTTGAATTTGTAACCCTCTGCAGCGAAACCAAGTATTATGGTGTTCACTCTTTTCAAGTGAGTCTCCAAGTCATCATCTGTTAAGTAAATGTCATCGACATAAGATAATGCTTCATCATCATATAGTTGTAGTAATTCCGTTACTCTCGCTGAGAATACCCCCGGGCTGTTCTTGTACCCCTGGGCTAACCGACAGAATTGTTTTTGAGTGCCATTTACTGAGAATGCAGTTAAATATCTGCTCTCTGGTGCTATGTTTTGACAAAAGAATCCATTGGAGATGTCCAAGGTTGTTTTGTATTTTTTGCGCACTATGTTATTCATTAGTGCAGCACTGTGTGAGTTTTGTACTGCAAAAGTTTTGCAACATGTGTTAAGGTGTCGGTAATCCAAAACTAGACGGTACGAATTGTCTGGTTTGGAGACCGGAAACAAAGGATTGTTCATTTGTGAGGTGCAAGTTTCAATCACCCCCTGGTATTCTAGCTGATCTAGTATTTCATTTACTTGTTTTTTAGCTTCTTGCTTAATTGGGTACTGCCTTTGTGCAGTTGGTTGTGATTTTAACTGGATTTTGTGAGGAGGAGAATCCTCATCCCATCCTACATGATTTTTATATAAAGCAGGTGCTAAGGCCACTGCCCACTTTCTAGCAAGTGTATATTTTTTATGAATCGGGATTTGATTCGAGAAGGCAGGCATAATTATTTCTTCGCCATGAGGGCACTCCCTGACAAACTCTGGTGGCCAGTCTTTTTCAGCTAGAAGGATGTCATAGCCCTTGGAGAGGTTATCCCAAAATAGTCCCCTTATTTTCCTAGTCTTATCTCCCTCTATACGTAATGTTATCTCGTATATCTTGTGGGGCTTGCTAACTCTGGTATCTGCAGTTTCCACTTGAAGATATTCATTCGTGTCCACTGTCTCCAGATGATTCATAAGGACTTTGCGAGCTATGCTCACCTCTGCTGCGCTGTCTAGCATTGTCTGAGCCCATTCTCCGTTTTTCAGTTGTGTCCTCAGTATTCTCGGCATTGTTAACTACCTTGATACTGGCTACCTTCTTTTTTGGAAATTGTAATTTCTTTTTCAGTTGAGCAGGTTCCTTGTCTTTGGACTTGGCGTGCTCTTCTGATCGTCCTCTTCTTTCCGATTTCTGCGAGGAATTCTGAAAAGATTGAGAGGGACGTGTATCAATGTCTTGATATCTATCAGGTTTTTTAATATTATCCCTATTTCTAAGGTTATATCTATTCCCAGAGGGGTCACTCTGGGGTGACCTTTGTCTCGGGTTTGGAGATTTCTCTCTTCGCCTAGGAGACCTTCCTCTGGACTGGAATTTCTTTTCTTTAGGATTGGATTGTTTGTTTCCATCCCAGTTCTTTTTTGGTGAATTATTATTATTAAAAAATATTTTTTCTGGACTTGTAGTCAGTTGCGGTTTTACTGGTATTCCACCTAGACTATCTCTGCCTAGTTCCTCATAGGATTTTTCTATGATTCTGGCAATTTCAGCTGGTTGGTCTGCTATATCTGTCTCTTTTAACCTCTGGCGGATCGCCACGTTTGCTGCTTCACCTTTTATGTTGGCTAGTAATATAGCCGAAACCTGCTTGAAGTCTTTCAGTAATTTCATACCAAGAGTTAAAGCAGGTTCTGGACCGTATTCATCTTGAATTTGTTTTAGCACATCTGGTATTACCGAAATGGATGGAACACCGTGCGTTTTTGTGTAGATGGAAGCAAAGACTGTACCCCAAGTGTCACAGTCCTCAATGTGTGGTGCGATTCCCATTGGGAGACATATAGTCAGAATCCTGTGTTTTTCCAGCGGGGTGGTGTCAGGAAACACCGCCTCTATTTGGGTTATTTTCTGTGCCAACCAGAATGGTATTTGTTCCCGTTTAGCTGGAACTTTACCTAGGCAGGATTGGATGTTCTGTGGTGTAATTTTATTTGTGTTCCCCTGGTGAGGGGTCAGCTGTGGAAGTTTAATCGCTGGCTGAATTGTTGAAGTCCGCATTACATACTGAACTAATTGTCTATGAATTTTTAGTAATTGTTTCAGCTGTGTTAATAGTTCAGCTGCAGGCATCCTATCGATGTCTGGATGTGGTGTGTATCCGGCTAGAACCGGCCACGTTGCTCCTGGTCTTCCTAAAGGACCGAGCCTTGTAATGTGATTGTTATGTATTAGGGCGCCATCAAATAAGAGCAAATGCTCTTGGAATTTGAGTGGTACTTCCACCTCCTCGAAAGGAGTGTACATTTCAGGAGGTTCCTCTACTTTGTAATAGTGGAAGTACTTTGTTACAGCATTTGCTGCTGGAAAATGTATCCATGTATAGTATACCTCTGTCTGCCGATATTCGTGTGCCTCAATTACGAATATGACTGTGCCACCTCTAGGTGTCAGTCCATTTTCTATAAGTTTTAGAGTTATAGATCTCCTTTTGGCGACCTGGATGAGTATTATATCCGGGTCTGCTGTTTGCATGGTAGCATCAGCATCTGCTATTTCAGTAGCTAATCTAATTGCTTCTCTTTCTTCATCACTCTCTGCCATTTTACAGACAGGATGGTATTATGTATGTTTGCAGATCAGGTTTCTTTATGGAAACAGAGATTAGATGCACAATATTCTGGAACTGTTTTATCCTTCAACGTTGACTAGACCAAGAACCATACATAGGAGTTCCCTCCTGCGAGGTTTTGGAGGATATAATAACCTTTCACCCACTCCAGACGTCTTTGGAGTATTTGGGAAAAGGGGTCTGAGTGAGAAAGCACGACTGAGTTACTCTAAATGTCTTACGTTAGTTTTATCGCCCTTTCCAAACGCGTTGGGCGCCATGTAGTGTAGCTCCTATTTTCCCAATAGGCTCTGCGCATTGGAATAGTACCTACAGCAGTAAAGGCCTAGGCCAGACGTTAACTAGGTCTACTACTGTCGATACTAGACTTAATTTTTGGGTTTGCCAGCTAAGCTCAGAGTTCGCTAGAAACTTTCTCGAATGTTCAAGGAAGGATTAACTCCCCTGATTAGACAAGAAGGGATTTAGTTTCTGACAACCATAGAACATGACAACTTTGCTCTCCCCTAATCAAGAGTCAATCTCAAGAGTCGTGTGAGCACAAGGCAATTATTTTACTCAGTCAGTACGTGCATTCTTAGTCTCATCAGAATGTAGAGAAAAGGAAGAGACGGGCGTGTTCAATAAAAAGGTGTTATTTATTGATCAGTCTCTTTTCTCGTACAAGAGAAATGGATCGATATTATTGCAATACTTATAGTTAAGTAAAGTGCATACATTAGAAGCAATAGTATAAAATAATACTGTAAAAACATTGATATGGTTTCTGAGCCATATGATGTTTTAAAATGATTAAAATATATTTACATACACATATACATTTGACTAAACGTACTCAACTGGTGTTTCTAAATACGCCTACCCCGTGTACCTGACCTAAGTCTAATACGTGGGCGGGAATAGAAAGTTACAGTTTAAGTTAAGTTTGTTTTTGCCAAGTGAATAACTAAAGAATTCTCTGTGAGGGGTTATTCAGTTCTGTACCTGGAATTTTGGATGAATGAGGAATGGTATCTCTTTCTCTGCTCTCGATATTCCAGGCTGCCTGCGAGGGCTACCCGGAAGCGCCGGTGCTGGGTCTCTCGGCTTGAGATAGCAGCGCGTCTCTCAGCGCGTCAGGAAGGCGGGGCTGCTGCCTGCGGGGTCTGCTTCTGCTCTCGGCTTCGGCAAGTATGGCTGCTCCGTCTTGTCACCACGCGTGTGTTTGCATAGGGCAAGGTCGGCAATATTTATACCTTAAAGGTGCCGGGATTGACGTAAGGATGGACATAGGTACGTCAATAAAGAGGTCATACGACTTGCTCGTTAGCACATTCTTTACTAAAGTTCTCTGTCAAATCAAAACAATGGCCGCACGGATTATCCAGGTTGTCATAGGTTTGATTTGTTATGAGAACGTCGTATGCCTTATCAGGGGCTGGAGGAATGTCGCTTGTCTAATTAGATCTCAAGCGTTATGACCTAATCAGATAACACGTTCCTGTGCCGTAGTGTGACTGCGTCAGATAACGGTATCTGCATCATGGGGGATTTCTTGCCTCATGGGCTGACTGTTAGTTTAACCAGAATAGGGTCAGGAATAGGGGGATCGATTCAGAACCTATAGAAATACACGACAGCTCAGAGAAGAGGGAATCCTTCATAGCCTAGGTCTTTAGACAGGAAAGTCTCAACATGCTTCAGTAGGAAACGAGGAAGAGATTCTGGTGTACACCTTGGTTGAATGAACAGAGGTGGTGCTTTGTTACACAGATTTT
The DNA here is from genome assembly GCF_964261635.1 of Lissotriton helveticus. Classification (NCBI taxonomy): domain Eukaryota; kingdom Metazoa; phylum Chordata; class Amphibia; order Caudata; family Salamandridae; genus Lissotriton; species Lissotriton helveticus. The sequence continues at coordinate 1,139,582,699 of NC_136069.1, forward strand.
TTGTGTGAAATTGTTCAAGTATTTATTTGAAAGACAACCAAGAAGTCAAAGCAGCTTACTCTTTTTAGGTCTCGCCTAATCTACAGTAAATGTGCTGTCTGTTGAAAGACATAGCGTTAGCTTAAAGGGGGCTTAGAGCCTGCCCATTACTTCCACTGGTTGGCTTCTTCGTCATTCACATGTGCTTGCATATTATGTTTGTACTGGTGGGCTTTTCTTTCTCTTCTAGCTTTTGTTCCTCCCCTGGAGCATGGACGCATTACTGTGTCCTCAGACTGTTTTTTCAGGCGCTACATTTTTTCTTTTAGTTTAAGCACTCCACAAGGGTATATTTTCCCAGTTGTCTCCCCAGTGTGCTTTACCTTCCGCATTGTTGTTCTTCTAACCAGTCTGCTCCTCTCCATGTTGCTTCCAAGCCCTGTTGGTTACATGCTCCTCCACTCCGTTGCTTCCCTCACCCACTTTGCCCTATTGCTTTCCTGCACAGTATGGCTAAAAGGCATTGGCTAAGGCACTAGATCTCAAATGCAAGACCTACTGGCCTTGCCAACACTTGTTTAGAATGGGATCTTTAATATTGTTTGAGCACCAAGCATTAAGAGGTTGGAGAAGGAACAAGAAAGATATATTAATTAACTAGTGCACCTTGGTATTTCTTGCACATCTGCATGGGTATCGGAATTTAAACAGAATTCTGAAGTGAAAGTAGGAACAGATATCCAAATTACAGCTTAACATTTGAGTCATTTATTTAAATGGTTATTCTACAAGCCAAAACAGCCTTACTCCCTCAGTATTGTCAGATTTTCTCTAATCAGTTTCTCATTTATAACCTCTCTCTTCATTAAGTTTGCAGTCACATTCACACAGTCGTCCGTTAGTCAACTTCAACTTTTTAACACATACTGCAATCCACCTCATCACTTCTGGCTTTGGGTGTAGATGTATGTAAGTAAATGTTTTCATCTGCTTCTCTGGGCAACAAGTTGGAAGCTTATTGCTATTTTTCTCAGAACAGGTGGCATAGGTTCAACTATTGCGTTTGCACATCAACATGGAGGGATGGAGCCAGACACCCGTGCTCTGGAGGTTCAGCAGGTGTTGCCCTGTCAATAACCTTCGAACTCCATGCCGAGATCTGAACTGCGCAACAGAGTGAAATATATCTTTAGCTGCCCTAACAATATTCTGGGCTGTTATATCCAGGCAGGGCCTGGTAGCAACTAAAAATACTGGTAAAAAGTTTTTTTCTTTGACCTCTCATAGGGGTTACTTTACCTCACTGCAATGGAGCAGGTTCGTAAACGCCACCAATCAGGCTGTTGGATGTGCTTAGAATGTGGAAGTTATTCAACGAGTGTTGGATGACTGTAAGCATCCCATGTCCTAGTGGGATGAATCTTCAACAGTTCCAATGAGTCCCCTCCGCTTCTAGGACACACTACACTCATCAACTGAAGCAAGAACTCCGCATTGTTTGCAGCCCATACATGGAGATGGGCTTTGAGGTGGCTTAGGCATCAAAAGATGTGCAGAGTGAACCCTCATCACCAAACATTTTGGTGACTACAAATCAGGTCACAGTTAGTCCTCAGTTATCTAGTTAAATTAACAGACATTGACGGTATTTAATATTGACCCGTGCACTGATAAGCCTGTACCATTAAGGCCCTAGTTTGAGGGCACATTCAACATGAAAACAGTAATCTTGGTGAGGAGAGGCGTTCTGTGCATCACAGGTGCAGCTTTTTTTTTTATGTCAGAGGATAAAATTCTACTTTTTACGCCAATACCCACCAGCACAGGTATTCAGGTGAAAACACATTGCAGACATGCTGAAAGGTTCCCCAGAACCGTTTTCCATCTATTGCTTTGCCTTTCGTCACTCACCTTGGCTTAGTTTCTATTTGCTGGTTTTAATTCTTTTAGGTTGTCCAGTTCGTCTCCTCTGTATAGGCTCTTAACCACATTTTATCAGATACTTCTATTCTTTGAACACCCACATTCCTTTTCGAGCACACTTATAGTAATTCAATGTCAATAATAGTCTTAATATCACAGGTATTCTTAGTCCACTTTTAATCCATAAACATCGATTCAGGTTGTGCAAAATCCAGTTCATTCAGAACCAATGTTTAATCCAAGTTTTCTGTTGAGTGCTTACGTACTCTGTGTGTGGACCAAGCACTCTTTTGCTCACTTGGAAAATGCAATTCACTATGTACACATTTTAACATAAGTTGGATAACTCAGTTACTTTTATTTATTGTTTGCCAATTGAATGTGCTGCTCTTCTACATTTAATATAATAATTATAAAAATCCATATTGTTTTGTTTTCATAATGCTTGCTTCATTCCCAATGCACAAGATGTTGCACATTTGTGTTTTAGCCAGAAAAACAGAATAAAAAAATTATTTTTCCTAATCGCCTTTGGGCCCAATATGCAAGAAAGAACATGTATTGATTTTACGTACTGAACGGTCGTGTTTTTCTTAATAAACCCCATATGAATTTGTTTATGGAGAAACCTATATAAAATAGTACATTTTTGTAGCCGCTGGCTATGGAGCCTGCAGTAAACAGCAACTCAAGGGTCACTTCTGCCTCTTGTCCCTATGCTGGTTTATTACTGCTTTGGGATGGTATTTTGACTGGCACAGGTTTGCAGCCCTGACAATATTTGTGATCATCTGCACAAACACTAAAACTGCAAAATAATATTTTTGTGTCATACCATTGCAAAATGAAGTACATATAGTGTCCTTGTATGCGGACATGTTGATCTATCTGCAACATCCTGGCTGGAGTATACAGTTGTGCATGTCTGTGTTAGAGGATCTGTGTGAAGCCTATGGTCTTACAATTAGCTGAGACTAAACATACACCTTCCATGTGCGTGTTTGTACATACACATATATACATATATATATATATATATATATATATATATATATATATATATATACATATATACACATATACATATATATACACATATATATATATACATATATATATATATATACACACACACGCACACACACACGATGTAAAACTCTTTGAGGCAATTGCTGTGACCGTTATGTTGTACACATTTCTCTAATGGATCTACTTTTGTATACTTTTATCTGCTCTTCATGAGTTGTGTTGTATGTAAGCGGCTGATCGGATAGAGGTTCTATCTTAAACTACAAATCTCCAAAATTTATTTGGGACCTATTGTATATTGGAAGCAAAGTAGAAAAAGTTCGGTTAACGTTTAATTGATAATCTGCCAAAGGAAAAAAAAAATGATGCAAGTAGGGTTTCAGTAGCTTCATCTCAGCAGAACTTAATATAGTACACTATGTCATCTGCAAGAACCACTAACAGGGCAGATATATCACATGTATAGCTGTATACTGTATTAAACAGCGAGTGGCTGTTTAAGCACTACTAATATGGCAAGAAATGCGTTTTAGTCTCTACTTTTAACTGATCCCAACTTCTTAATTTTGAACTTTTTGATCTCAAATCTGGCTTTATCTGCTCTTTTTGTGTTTGGTTGCCCACCTGAAATAGTTATATTTAGGTCTTGGGCTTACTCAAGAAGATACATTGCTTAACACTGTTTGGCTTTTCTGTCACTCTCATTTACCTGCTTCTTATTAGATGTTTTTTGTGTCAATCTTGTGTTTGCCGTTTCCATGGAGCATAGCCTCTTTGATTGGCTGGCTTCTGTGCTTCCGCTGCTCCCTTTTAGAAAACGTTTTAAGAACTCTGAGAGTGCATGTGTTTTCCAGCTGTCTCCTTAGTGTGCTTTTATCCCCACTCGCTCCCTAACACTAACACACACACACACACACACACTTGTGTTGCTCTCTCTAATCTATGTGCTCTTGCTCCACTTCTCTCCTTCACCTGTTTTCTCTTCCTCTTGTTGGTTCTCCCCACCAGCCAAGTTGCTTTACCCCCACCGCCCATTCCTGCAACCCACTCATTCGTTATTTTTATCCAAGCGCTTTTGACCTCAGTTTGGAAAAAAAACTGCACTTAGTATTTTTTTTTCATTTACCAATCCATTTTGAAGCCTATCCCTAGTTCTCCTATGCTCACTAGTTGCACCTGGCGATTTTCCATCTTCTGCGCCTTGACGCCTCCGGGCTAAGTCGCGCATTACAAATCTCCAATCAAATCAAACAGGCTTTATTGTCCCTTTTATTAAGCCATGGCAGATAGCCGGGGTGCTCTCCAGTATGGCCTAAAACATTAGCAAAGCGAATAGATCTTTAGATATAACTTTGGCAATTTGGCAAAATGAAGTAAATAATGTAGAAATTAACCGGAACAGATGAAACAATTGCACACAATGGTTTGAAAGCAGCATGATATAACATATAAACAATATATCCAACTTTCACAAAGAAAAAAACAAACTACTCACGTTTGAAAGTTATGTTTATTATCAAGCAAAATAGGAATTAATCTGAAATATATAACCAAATAGATAAACTGAATGGGAACAAGGCAGATTTAGTGGCACGAATCTACATAATTCTGTACAGTTATTCTTTCAATGCTGCAGTAGCTAGCATCGATGCAGCACAATTAGAGTGGCAGTAGAAGGCAACATGCTAAAAAAGACTGGACTGAAAAAACTGAAATTAACTTATTAAAGGATGTAATCAAGCACGACATGACATTGCATGGTAAGTTTGGCACATATTGAAGTGCTGAGCAAGTTACTATTTTTTAAAACTCTAGTAACCACAAGCCAATTTATTTAATATACGCCTTTTGAAATTCAAATATGTAAAGTAAAAGAAAGAAGTTTGTTCAAATACTTGTAAAATATGCCACCCTACGAAGACACTCCCAAAGCGTCCTGCAACATTGCTAGAAATGATTTCCCATTCCTTCGAACCATTCCTTCGAGCCTGTGTAGAGGCCTCCTTTTCCATTAGTCCGTTTTCAAATTTCATTTATTGGAAACCAAACAGAATAAGAAGGCAAGTACAAAACAAAAACAAGTCAGGAAAAAAGAAAACATATGCACCTGGACTGTCACTTTTGAACAAGATCTCTCAAAGTTCAGACACGCATGACTGCACATGAACAAAAACAAAATAAGGTACCTGATGTTGCACGATGTTATAAAAGTGTATAGAAAAATTGATTAGTCATTTTTTATATTCACTTTAAATTCAGGGTTCAGAAAAGGTCTATAAAAACAGGATGAGACTAAAATAATATTTTCAGTGATCTTGGGCTAGGCCCTAATCAGAGTCTGAATCATATGTCTTTTCTCTGATAGTTTTCTTCTCAACTTTCGTGAAGTTAGTTCCAAATTTCTTTTGGCCCAAAGATGGTGGTTCCAAAATATTTCCACTAAGGAAAAAAGAAAAAGTTAATTGTCTACTACAAATTGAACCAGAGATGCATCACAATTTACAGTGAACAAGCAAAAAGCTTGAATATTCACAGAACAGAATTACGTTTAAGAAAATGAATAGTAGTCCGCAAAAGTGATAGAGTTTCCTTGTTGATACAAGATCTTTCCATACACCTTCCTATTTTGTGGTCTTTGCCTGAGAAGGTAAACAATGGGTGGGTGCAAGGTCTGGAAAATCAAACAGGAGAAGCATCTTCAGCAAAGAGGCCCTATTTCAACTTCTGGAGTTCTGGGGACCACAACTCCTGAAGGATTAGGATAGATTCAAGATGGGTCAAATGTGGTTAACTAAGTCACAAGCTGGCAGATTACAAAATAATCAAATAATTGTTCATGCCACACATCCAATGATGAGATTCAAACGAACTAAACACTATACAGGCTAGTACTGCAAATGGTGCAGAGAGGTTTGAGATAGGAGACCTTCAAAATAATGAATGCAAAATGCATAAGGAAAGTACTTTTAAAAATTCAGAGGCTGAGATATGGAAATAGAGGATATGGCAGAGTTCAGGCTACTGAGAAAGTACATTTTAAAATTCAGAGGCTGAGATATGGAAATCGATGATGTGGCAGAGTTGAGGCTACTGAGAAAATCCTGAAATCAATTTGCCTAGACGGACCACAGAAAGTGTATTTACTAGACTCCCATTTGAAGGCCAGATTTATTTATTTGCAATGGTTAGGCAGGCATACATCATTTTTTATTAAGCAAAGTGGTTCTGTTCATTGATTTTGTTAGATTTAAGATACTTTTTTATGGTGACCAGTGATTACATTTGAATATTAAACGGAAGTTGGACATTATTGCCCCTTGTAGGACAACCCAAAAAGCCTCACAGTGGAGAAAGAAACAAACATCGAGAAAAAAAACTGTTTAAGATCTATCCAGGATAAATCATTTCATCCCATCCAGAGCCAAATTTGAACAGGTGCCATCCAAATACCTCTGGACAAGAGGAGGTGGTTTTCCTGAGTAAAAGGTTCCCAACAGATCCACTATAAGCAAGGATCACCCATATTTAATCCGTATTACAGAATATTGACAGCAGTCAGGGATACCACGTCTGTGACTCTCTAAGGTTTACTACTGCTTGCATAGGGTCAAGCAAACCAATCTACCGTACAAAGCTCTGTAGTGTACTGACACAAGGAGAACATTGCAGAGCTCTTGATGGTCCAGACTTTGCTTTTTAAGTAGGGATGTGACAATAGCCCTTTTTAAGCCAGCAAGCTATATACCAGTTTCAAGGCAGCAGTAAAACAGTGATGGTGTGGGTCATGCGGAAGAATTACATGTAATATATTTGGGGAAAAACAGTATCAAAAAACATATATAATGATTTTGATAAATAATACAAAACATTAATTTAACAATTCTGTATATATATATATATATATATATATATATATATATATATATATATATATATATATATATATATATATATATATATATATATATCAACAAATCCGGCTCAATTGCCCAGTCCAATGGCGCTCTAATATCGGTGCACGACTCCCAAGCAGAGCCCCGCTTGTATTAATTGCGCAAATCCTCTTAAGAAAGAAGAACGAGTCGGCACTCACGGAGTTATATCCCAATCCTCTTTATTTCCTTGTGATCACAGCCAGCATAGCAAAAAAACAACCAACGCGTTTCGCAACAAAAAGTCGCTTGTTCACGGTCGACACCACAAAGTATTTTGCCCACCTATATCGGGCGGACTCATCAGACATTTCCTGTATGTGATCTCACTTCCTGTTAACTACACAGGAAGTTGGATGGGAATTGTAGTTTTTTACAATTTGTTAAGGGTGAAATAACATTTTATCGTTAGTGCACTTTAAATGGAGGTGTAAATGGTAAACAGTGTAGGTTGTTTTAAAAACATTTATCTACACGAGGGCTGATACAATCCCCTGATTTTTGGTGTGGATTTACCCCCCACATTTGTTAGCTTTAAATATACCACGATGTTAGCTAACAAATGTGGGGGGTAAATCCACACCAAAAATCAGGGGATTGTATCAGCCCTCGTGTAGATAAATGTTTTTAAAACAACCTACACTGTTTACCATTTACACCTCCATTTAAAGTGCACTAATGATAAAATTGTGGGAGAAATTGAGTAAAAAAGAAATCAATAAATGGTGGGAGCTCATTACATTAAAAAAGTATGTGGAAGTAAAAAGAGTCCCTAGAGGTTTAAGAATATCTCTGATGCCAAGCCAACAAGATGTATCGGATGAACTACTAAATGAATGGGGAGAATATGTACTTGAATCTTCATTGGGCCTGATTAATATCTTAATCAAACATCTAGAAATTACTTTAACAAAAGTAAAAGCGGAACTAGCAGAATTAGAAAAAGAAATAGCCATATTGGATCTAACCCCGGAACAAACCAAACTAAGAGAGGACTTAGAAAAATATGTTAACAAACATGAAGAAGTGGTGAGGAATCGGAAACAGTCCAAATTTCAGCGGGACGAAGAGGACTACAAGCAGGGACGTATCTTTACATACGCCAAAAAATTCGACATTTTCAAAAATCAAGGAACAAAGGGCTTTGGCTACCAAAATGCTTCTAGTGCAACCTCTTTGACTTCAACAGGCACAAGCGACGAGGGAACAGAAAATACCAACCAGACAAACAAGGATTTTTTAGGGGATATGAGATTAGTCCTCCATCAGCGGCTATGGGAACACAATCAAAATCAAGGAACCAGAGGAAGAGGACAAGGACGCAGATGGGTACCCAGATCAGGAACAAGTTCAAAAAAACAATCAGAAGAGGACAAAGGAAACGATGGCTCAGAAAAAGTGGATACAGAAACAAGATCGATGCGCCAGAAGAAACAGAAATAGATATCCCAGCACAAGACACAATGGAGGGAGAACTGGTAGTCATAAATCTCTCACAAAGAAACATCAGTGAGAATGAGATGTCATTACTAAAAAGAGGAATACACTTTTGCCCAACAGAACCTATGAACATAGCACAAACAAGAATAGACATCTATAAATATATTAGAAAAATCAAGCTGGCCAAAACTTTTGAAGAGAATGAGAAAATGGCTATGTATGCAAAAAAGAAAAAACAGACACGGATGGATACAACCACAAGTGGAGAAGGATTAACATCAGGGGACTTACCTGCATTAGTGGCTATAACAAACCTAGATATAACAAATGAAGATACAAATCTAACAGAATCAGGTGTGGTTCAACAAAAAGGAGCTGGCCTAAGTGGTATGAAAATGGCATCAAAATTCTATCCTCAATTACCACATGGTAACAAAATTGATTTATTTCAAGACGCAGTAATAAAGGACATCTATAAAATCAAAAATCGGAACTTTAAGGACAATCTAACTAAAGAAGAGAGATTGGCCTTAAAAAACTTGGAGGAAAAAACTATAACTATAAAAACCGCCGACAAGGGTGGCAACATCGTGATTTTAGACACAACGGATTATGTAATGGAAGCCCACTCACAATTGAACAATAAAAAATACTACAGAAAATTGAAATCTAATCCCACAAAACTTTTCAAAGAGAAATTGGATCAAAAATTAGAAATCTGGGAAAATCAAAACCTGATTGATTTAGATGAAAGGAAATTTTTGAGTACCGAACATCCAGTGACCGCCACGATCTACTTCCTGCCAAAAGTGCACAAAAATCCACTAAAACCACCAGGGAGACCGAGTGTGTCATCGAAAGGGTCGTTAATGGAACCAGTTGCGAACTATATTGATTTTTTTCTTATGCCTTTTGTTACCAATTTAAGCTCTTATTTAAGGGATACTACAGACCTTTTGAAACATCTGGAGGAGTTAACTTGGCAACCCAATTTTTATTTAGTTACAATGGACGTTGTATCATTGTATACAAACATTGAGAATGAGTGTGGTGTAAATGCATGTGCATATTTTCTAAAAGAGCGCGACATCCAGTATAACAGGCATAACCAGATGCTAATAGACATGATCGAAATGTGTCTGACACAAAATGTTTTTTTGTTTGGAGATGAAATATACCAACAGATTCATGGTTGTGCCATGGGTTTCTCATTCTGCCCCGCATATGCATGTCTCACAATGGGGTGGTGGGAGCAACAAGTGGCGTGGCACCCTGACAACGATATATATGTGGAGAAAATTGCAAAATGGACAAGGTACATAGATGACCTTCTCATTGTGTGTCCAGACCACGTTACATAGAAAGGAGACAGCAACCAATGCAACCTTGCACTATGATAGCTTCCACAAACAATCTATAAAAGAGAACATACCATATGGCGAGTTTCTGAGAATTCGAAGAATATGTTCAGAGGAAAGTGAATGGCTAAAAAAGAGCAAAACAATGGCACAAAGATTCAAAAGCAGGGGCTACAATACTAACACCATAAGAAAAGGTTGGCAAAGAGCTAATACGAAAAATAGGAAAGATGCCCTAATCACGAAAAAAGAAATGAATAAAACATCAAACAAGGAAACATTGGAAAAAAAGAGAAATAAGATTGATTCTGGACTACACTAGGGAATCAAAACAAATTGTTGACATTCTCAGGAAAAATTGGAAATTATTACATCTGGATCAAACAACAAGCCAAATTATGGGTAAACATCCCTTGGTAACTTTCAGAAGGGCAAGGAACCTAAAAGACAGACTAATACAGAGCCACCATCAAGACCACTCAAAAAAGAAAAAGGGTATTCAGTGGCTCAAGACCAAGGGCTTTATAAAATGTCAGCACTGCAAAATATGTCAAATTGCAATTAACAAAAAAGAAGTGATGTTACCGAACAAAAAAATGTGGCAAATAAGACAACTAATTGACTGCACAAGCACACACGTGGTATACGTAATTGAATGCCCATGCTCTTTGAAATATATTGGGAGCACCAAAAACGAATTCAAGAAGCGAATTTTGGAGCATGTGAGAGCTACAACGAACAGAGACAGGAGCAATGCTGTAGCAAAGCATATGGAGACCATGCACAACAGCGACTGGAAACTTTTGAAAGTGTATGCACTTGAATGCATATTACCACATGAGAGAGGAGGCGATCAGGAGCGGAAATTGAGATGTCGGGAATCGAGACAAATCTTAAATTTTCGAACAATGACCCCGTGGGGGCTAAATCAGAGTGAAGAACTTTATGTACATCTTTGATAAATTAATTGTACAAGGAATAATCAATCAGCACATGTCCTGTGAATTTAAAGAGGAGAAAATCAATAACTATAAAGTATGAATAGACACTATTAATTGGACAATAATACATGAACAAATGGAAAATTTGTGATGATGGGATGAAACATAGGAGGTGTTATATTTGAACCAAGATGATCCCCCTTCCCAAGTAAACCCCCCCCCTACTTTTTCTCTTCCCTATGAAATCGATATGGAATGATAGCTTTTTTAAGTGGTACCTTATCTGGATATGATTTGCAACATTGTTTAGTCAGGACAATATGGCCCACTGGAGGGCTGAAAATGATTTGTATTGAATGGTAGTACTAGCAGCACAACCTGTTTCCTAATCATGCCACGACTGAAATATTAACAATATTGTTGCAATGGTTGACACGCCCACTGGAGGGCGATAATGTTTAGCTTTAAATATACCACGATGTTAGCTAACAAATGTGGGGGGTAAATCCACACCAAAAATCAGGGGATTGTATCAGCCCTCGTGTAGATAAATGTTTTTAAAACAACCTACACTGTTTACCATTTACACCTCCATTTAAAGTGCACTAACGATAAAATGTTATTTCACCCTTAACAAATTGTAAAAAACTACAATTCCCATCCAACTTCCTGTGTAGTTAACAGGAAGTGAGATCACATACAGGAAATGTCTGATGAGTCCGCCCGATATAGGTGGGCCAAATACTTTGTGGTGTCGACCGTGAACAAGCGACTTTTTGTTGCGAAACGCGTTGGTTGTTTTTTTGCTATGCTGGCTGTGATCACAAGGAAAGCTATTTGGATGTTAATCGCATACCTCGAGGGCTCAGGATAATGATAGCCCCCAATTACGACACACCCAATTCCCGCTTAATGGCTGAATGGGCAGAATGTAATCTAGACAACTCCAGGAGGTTGGTGGAGATTTTAGTGAAACATGCGGAGAGTGACCGCGAAGAAATTTTGCCCAATATTCACTTACTACGCAGAGAGATAGAGGCGCTAAGTGACCCACAAGAAATCAAAGACAAGTTTGAAGAGGAAATGGAACAACGCTTACAAAAAGAAGAAGACAAGATTAAAGTGCGTAAATCGTACAAATTTAGACGAGATAAAGAGGATTACGAAAATGGAAGGATTTTTACCTTCTCAAGAAAATATGATGTGGTGAGGAAGAATGCAGGAAAGGTGCCTAATCAACCCACTTTGGCAGCACAACAGTCAGTGAACTCTGCACCCGAGACTTCTTCAGTCTCAGGGTCGAGTGTATACACAGAAAGTGGTTCAGAGGAAGGTGATGAAAGCAGCAATGCCACCAAACCGACGATGGGGGAAAGAGCTGGAGTATATACGGCAGAGTAGGCGGGAGACCCTACGCTCTGCAACAACAGCGCAATCGGCAAAAAACGGCGCACGAGGAGCAGGCGGGAGAGGAGGGCCGCCCAGAAGAAACGCGACAGTACGAGGAAGCTGGAATCGGGGTTCATGGAAAAAGAAAAACAAAAATCAGAGTCAAAGAGGGGAGGAAGAGACAATATGGCGGAGGTCGGAACGAATTCTAATACCATCATTAATGTGTCTGAAGTAGCCCTTACAGTGGCGGAGAAGCAACTACTGTCACTGGGTTTATCTTTCTGCCCAGAATCCAACTTCCAATACACAAGAACTAGAGCGGACATCTTTCTGTTCATTCGCAAATTAAAGCTCCAGAAATTCCACAAGCTGCAATCTAGGGGCAAATTGAAAAATACACCCATCGTTGACACAGGAAACAAGAATATTAATTTGGTGTCAAGCGACTTTGAAACCCTAGCTGCGGTCCAAAGTATTATCAATACATCCAACATGGCACCCCACAATTTAGTATCTCAGAACAGTGAGATTTCCTTAACACCTTTTCCAGTTTTGACCACACAAGAAGTAAGAAGCCTGGGTAACACCAAACCGGAAACACCTTTTAAAATCAAATCTAAATTTGTGCCAACAATGATAAAGGATTCGATAGATGTCTTTAATGAAATTGTAGTGGCACAAGTGAAAAAACTGAACAGGAGAATCCAATCCACAAAAAAACACCGTTCCAATGAAAATTTAAGTATGGTCTATTGGTTGACAAATTGAAAAAGGAAAATAAGGTCGTAATAAGGAATTCGGACAAAGGAGGGAATATTGTGTTGCCCTCTCTGAATATCTTATTGAAGCAAACAAACATCTAGGGGATACTCAATGTTATGTCACCAGCACACCACTCAACTACAAGCGCATGCAAGATGACCTATGTACTAAATTACTGGCTTGGAAGAGTTTGGGGTTATTAAATAATGACGAGTTTAAGTTTTTAAAAAAAGAATTGCCCAAAACACCGGTAATATACTTTATACCGAAGATACATAAGGACCGTGCGAAACCTCCTGGTCGTCCTATAATTGCAGCATGTGATGGCCCACTAGAATATCTTTCTAGGTACATTGACTATTTTTTACAGGAGCATGTGGTAGAGCTGGAATCTTTTATCAAAGACACAGGAGATTTCCTATCAAAGATTAATAAGATTAAATGGCAAGATGGATACTATCTTATCACCCTTGATGTGTCATCATTGTGCACTTGCATTAGGAACCAAGACGGACTAAGAGCAGTGAAACATTTCCTAGGCAAAAGGAATATGGAGTTTGCAGAACACAACAGAATGCTTATGGACCTATTGACTTTCTGTTTGGAACATAATTATTTTCTGTTTAACAAACAAATGTATCGCCAAGTTCAGGGGGTAGCTATGGGGGCCAGTTTTTCCCCCAGCTACGCTTGCCTCTTTATGGGCTGGTGGGAAGAGCCGGTCCTTAGGAGGCAATATACGGACATATACACACACAAGATTGTTTCTTGGCTAAGATACATAGATGACCTGATGATTGTGTGGAAAGGTTCCCGGGAAGAAGCCATGGATTTCATTGGAGAGATTAATGTTAATGACATCAATTTACAATTCACGCACAATATAAGTAATTGTCAGGTATCCTTTTTGGATGTGTCAGTAAATATAGTGGACAATAAGATATGTACAACGTTGTTTAGAAAAGAAACAGCAGGGAACACGTTACACACAACAAGCGCACACCCCAGACACCTTATACATAGCATCCCGTATGGGGTAATGCTTGGGCTGCGCAGAATATGCAGCGAGGAGGATGAACTCAAAAAGCATCAGCAGGAAAGTAAGGCCAGGTTCTTAGAACGCGGCTATGGTGCAAAAGTGATTGATGCTGCAATTGCCAAATCCAATGTTAAAATAAGGGAGGAGCTCATAGGAAGCATGGGCAATCGTAAACAACCAGAGATTGATAATGCCCAAACAACTCAAGAACCCCCTAGGCTGATTCTGACTTACAACAGACAGCACAAGGATTTACGTAAAATCATACAGCGCAATTGGCATGTGGTAAAGGATGACCCTATAATAGGTAGTCATCTTCCTAAGTTTCCTGCAATCACATACAGGAAAGCCACCTCCATGGCTGATATATTGGTAAAGAGCAGCCCTGAGTATAAGGATTCTACAGGTTTATCATTGGCACGCAAGGGATTTTACAAATGCCCTCAATGCAAAGCATGCACATATGGAGTGAATAGGACCTCTTACATTACTGCCTTCAGTACGAAAGCACAAAACATTAAACATCATCTCACTTGTAAGAGCGAGTATGTGGTGTATGTTTTAGAGTGCAGTTGTAATTTGAAATATGTAGGGAGTTCCAAGTTGCCGGGCCACAGACGAATATTACAACATATAAGGGCGATTAACAACAATGACCAGAGTTACCCTGTGGCCCGTCACTTTCATGATGTGCATGGTGGCAAACCTAAAGACCTCAGATATTTCCTGTTGGATACGGTACCGATTCAGAGGAGAGGAGGGGATAGAGAGGGGATGTTGCGTAGGTTGGAGACTCACTATATTCTTCTATTGGATACCAAGCAACCCAATGGTTTGAATATGAGTGAGGATCTATACACTTATTTGGATTGATACACAGAAAAACATGTGATTAGATCAGGTATTGTCACCGCCAATGTTCCAATCCCAACAAACTTGTTTGAAGAGTACGCCATCTGGATCTTCTATATCGTTGCAAAATTATGCATAAAACAAATGAAATACAGGATTTTTTAGGAATGTTCTTATTATAAATAGTGATATATATTTTTGATAATATGGCATATTATGGCAATTTGATTTTAGGATTTCTTAATTATTTATGGATGAATTCATGGATTAACGGAAGGTATATATGATTAATTGTGGGAATCATTCATAAATATGGAATCTTAACATCTAGAATAAGGAAAACCTGTTTTCTTACGACTTAAGTTTAGTATAAGCTATAGTGGTCTCTGGAGTAAATTGGCTGCACATTAGTGCCATGATGACTTTTTAGGCCATTGGTTCGTAATAAAATTTCATTTAATTTAATTTAACACATTCAGGGAGCACTGTTTCGTTTGTTTGCTTAACAAAAAATAAAAAATAAACATCTTAAGAAATAACTTAGTTATGGGGTGGGTTCTAGGGATACACTTTTTATAATTTTATAGGCATTGGATTAAATACATACAATGATGGTTGAAACATCTGATGCGAAATAAGGTGGGCTGTTTGATACTGAAAGAGGGTAGGTGTCAATGTTGGATGCAACATAGAATAAGCAACTCACAAATATGACATTTATAATAGAATATATGTCAATTGATACTTAGGAGTTATGGGCCAATGCATTTAAGCACGGATGTCACTTTAATCATTGTCGAATATAAACTTTGGGATTATGAATTTTACATCAATGTTTGGTGAAGAAATACTGACATATTGGGATCATGTATTTTACAAAAATGTTAAGTGAGAAAATACTGATAGTATTTCTTTTATGCCTATTATAGCACTGTCACTTTAAAATTAGGTGTATCTCACAACACTGTTGTCATGTGATCAAGGCAGGGATCTGTCGAAACGCGTCGTGACGATATGGCAAGCACAAAAATAAATATCTTAACTTGCACTGAACCTGGGTCTTCCTAGTCTTTTTGTCTCTTTGAAGACGAGCCTAGTGGCAGGTATAAGAACATTTTAGGATTAAAGCACTCTCA
Organism: Lissotriton helveticus; assembly: GCF_964261635.1. Taxonomy (NCBI): domain Eukaryota; kingdom Metazoa; phylum Chordata; class Amphibia; order Caudata; family Salamandridae; genus Lissotriton; species Lissotriton helveticus. The sequence goes on from NC_136069.1 coordinate 1,139,598,482, forward strand.
AATTAAAGAGCATAAGTAATCCATTCTGGTACTCTGCTATCTAGCACACAAACAAATTCTGTCAAGAAGTAAGAATACAATCTAAGGGGGGGTGCTCTGAAAGTCTGCAACTCCCTACCCTATCAGGAAATCTTTAACCAAAATAATAAAAGCTGAAATATCACAGCAATAACCGGAGAAGGTTTGGACAGGTCTTACATGGAGCAAAGATCCATCAAATATTATGTATGTTAATATATCCAGCTATTCTTCTCTACTGGTTTATTCCACCACTTCTGTATGTTGTGATAGCATCATTTCTTTTTGTGTTGAAATTGTTTATTAGCATTTATTAAATGTAAGACAATACAAGCAATACAATACAGAAATGTGCAATATGTGCTTGAAGCTACATAAAGTGCTTTCTCACCCTTTGGCCTGTTTCGGTGAGTAACCTGAACTCTACCACTTCTAATGGGTACGGAGGAACACTGTACTTTTAATGAAGAACAAATGACTGATACCAGTGCAGGCTGGCTGCACGGGGAGAGGGAGCTGAGCTCTCAGAGCTGGTGAGAACCTGTATCATCACAATACACAACTGAGAAGCACTATTACATTACGGTTTTATTAGTTCTAAGATATTCGTTCTGCTTATATGTAATCTGCCCAGTGCTTAATGAATAACAAATTAAAGAAACGAAAACACTTAGGCAGGTCAGCATCATTTGCGGGGGGGGGGGGAAGAGAATAACATTCAACATGGTGCCTGTTCAGAGAGTTGAGATTTTTATTTTATTTTTTATTGAGCAGAATAAAAAAATACAAGAAGGCAGTTTAAAAATAAAAATAGATATACTAATACAATTGATCACAAATTTTGATGTACTAGAAAAGAGATCATTTCATATGGAGAGTTGAGATCTCAATGGGTTTGGGTAACAATGTGCAATGACTGGACGTGCATTAACGGCAGCCTGCGGAACAATCTTTTCATGTAGCCAGCTCAGAGTGCTTTGGAGTAGTCTGCTTGGCTCCACCAACTGGCACTTGTTTACATAACTGAACATAACTGCACCAGATTTTGTTGAAATTAAAAAGGGCTGATGCTGTGTAACAATTTCAAGTGGTAAATATAGGCAACTGCTAACAAGCACTTTGGTCAATAGTGAGGCATCAAAATAAAAGCCGAGGATTTGGACTTTAGAAACAGGAAGAATACATCAATCGTCAGATCTGAAACATGCTATTAAACTTTAACATCATCCTATCCGCTGCCACTCCAACTACATTCCTATCTACAGAAGTTAACTTAGTTAACTGAACAATAGGTACCCATGTGAATTATCAGCATACGTGTAAAAAAGAACACCCACTTCCCCAAGCAGCATATCAAGGATTCTACACAATCATTAAACAGTGCTAGCAGCAGTTTGGAGCCGTGCAGGAACTCTACCTGCACTTCAATCAAACCACACTGGAGCCCCTCAATGACCATACAGTTTCTTCTCAAATCCAGAAACGATACAAACCAATCTCCTTCATTTCCAGACCCCTTTATCAGTGGATGGAAAAGCACCTCATTTTTCAGATGGGAAAAGCTACTGATTAAAATAATAGCAGCAAGTTCACTAGTCAACATTCTCAAGAGATATTTAATTCCAGAGAATTCTGAAACTGCAATAACCACCCTTACCAGCAGTGAGGTGAAAAGCAACTGGATTAATATGGCAAGAAAATAAAATTGACAGTTCCAATAAAACCTTTTGAAAGAGAAAGGCAGCACTTCTTGAGAAGGGGACATTAGCAAAGACTAGAGTAAATACTGAAAAAGATTCCATATTGACACCGATTGGCCAGTGAAGATCAAGACATAGATGGTTGGCATGACCATCATCAATTTTTTCAAGTCATCCAGAAAAATGGATTTAACTATGGCCTTATTCAAAGTCTCAGTATGTGAGGAGGGCCCTGTGATTACCTATGGAAGTCACATCTGCATCTTCACCATCAATACTAAATATGGCTCTGATGTTAGTGATATTATCCATTACACCTGTTACACTTTTCGCCCACTTCTGGGATACCAGCAGCCCGCAACTATTATCTTAAATGCTACCTCCGAGCAGAAAGCAGAATCATTTATTTAATATGTAATGTGTACTGTTTCTGCAGCTATGATAGTCCTGTGTATTGCCTTATATTCTTGTCATGCAAGATTTAACTTTGGAGTCTGAAATGTAACCAAGGGTTTGGGTTAAATCTCTGAAGCCCAGATTTTTTTATGGTGGGTTTTCATTTTTCCCCAGTTAATACCTGGAAACCCAAGCTATAACTGACAACCAACTCTAGATAGTAAAGTGTTCATACCATATTAGGGAGAGGAGTTGGTTTAACGGCTAGGGCGGACGACCTCGAATCTGGGGAACTGGGTGCGAGTCTCGGCAATGACGCTGAACATCCTGCGTTTCTGGGCTGGGCACTTAATCTCCCCATGCCTAACAAAAATTAATGTGTCCTCATGTACGCAACAGGTGCTATGTAATGCGCTCTGATACCGGATTCAGGTCAAGTTTGCGCTATGTAAAATAAAACAATCTTGCCAAGCTGTGAATGAGACCTTCAGGAAAATCATTCATGGACCACCGATATAGCAAAATGTCAATCCATTGCCTACCAAAAGTCACCAGTGTTAGGGCCATGGCCAACACACGTTCTACTATAGCATCAAATATTGGGTAGTGCCAGACAAGAATGCTGCAGTCCCAACATTTCTGAAGTTGGAGCAGAGGGTGTGGCCACAGTCCAGATAGATATTCATGCAGCTACGGAAGCCTGCCCAAGAACCTGTAAGTGTATTCAATGTTTGCACGTACTTCTGTTCATAAGTGTAGGAAATGACCATCTTTTACGTGTGTACCCCCAGATGTTTTCCCATCTGTTTTTGCTGGCTGTTGAACTCCATGCACTCCCCTCCCCCCCCCCCAAAGGTAAAATGCCTTTGCTCCTCCTTTCAACATAATGAAATCGACATACTGGGTCATATTTAACGTATCTAGAATTCCCTGGTATACGATACACTGTGTATGCAAGGCCTGTGAGTTAAATGTGACTAGAGCACTGTAGCACCCATTGTGCTATCCACTACAGGGGCATGTACAAACACGACTGAGGGGCGGGCCACCACTTGTAGCCCAGCTGTTGCAGTGTTAAACTGAAAGTTTGTCCTGTCAAAATAACCCCTTGACAGGTCAAAATGTTCCTTTTAAATAGAGGTCAGCCCTAGGTAGGCCTTAATGCCCATAAGACAGGGTGCATGGTACTTAAAAGTAGGACATGTAGAATTTGAATGTTACACATGTCCTTACAGTGTAAAGGTCGCAATAGCCATTTTCACTGTACCAAGGCTGTCGTTTGCAAAGGAAAAGACTGGGTTACATAATTGCATTTGATAATGCTAATTTTGGCCAGAAAAAAAATAGAAATAGGAGTTAACCTCATCAGCGCGGTGCAGATTTACCGCGGTGCGCTGAAGAATGCGAAGACCCGCGGTTCATGACGAGCTCAGCTCGTCATGAGTGTACGAGAGGTGTACCTCATGACTAGCTGAGCTTGTCATGAGCGTAGAAGGGGTAAAGGATGCTTTTTAATAGTTATTCAAAACAATTTAATGGGAAAAATCGCAAAATAAATCCAACTATTAAGGAAAAGGCATACTTTCAGAAAGTTACTTTTCCCCTGCCTAAAGCCTTCGGAGGACATCGGTGTGAGCTCTAACTGTCACTTGGCAGCTCTATGCCCCACTTGGTGAGGTGTTAAAACTGCTCATAGCAGGATCAATGCTTTGGGTGTGGAAAGGGGTTTCTATTCCTACGGCAGGATCATCATTTGGGCTGTGTCCGGGAACTTGATTAACTTCAAATTGGCTAACCCTGTCTCAGCAAATGTTATCCAATATCTGAGCAGCCCCATCCTTTGTTCCCCTAGTTAGTCAAGCACCACTTACAGTGAGAGAGGGGGCTGCTGCCCCAGAACTAGTTGAGAGACCACAGAGGAGAGGTAGCTCATTTCCCTAGCTACACCTCTGGGGTGGGCACACAGGCTCTGCACAAGGGAAGTAGAATTTCAGTAGACAGAGGGAATTGTGGTACTATTTGCTGTAGGGCACACAGGAGTTGCTGCAAAGATGGTTAAGGGGTACCCCCAGGACTTTTATTGATAACAAAGGGGCCAGGAGTCACTCTGACCCGCAAGTTGTTGCCAGGCATAAATAGGGCACCCACACTACTATCTTCATAGCACTGGACCTGTGGGAGATTAAAAAGGTACTGAACATGCTTTCTGATACCTGAAAAGAGCCTAGAAGACTTGACTTGCCTTCTCTCTTGTACAGTTCAAAGAAGTGGCCTTTCCTGCACCTATCCAGCTGACCAGTTCCAAATGGGCCTGCCTTGAACACGGCTGCTAGCCTCTGCAGGAGCAAGTCATCACCCTTCCTCCCCCAAATGAGCACTGACTGTGTCAAAGTGTACCCCTCCTAATGTTTCCTGCACCCTGGCACTTAGAGAAATGTTTTAGCTCCAAAGACCTCCGGAGGACTGTGACCAACCCATCAAGCCAATGCGATGAAGGTGCAATGCTGCTGGGCCTAAGATTCAAGTTGCTTCTGCTCAGAACTTTTCCGCAGCAGCAAACTCTATTTAGCTGGACCTTGCTGGGAAGCTATCTGGCCTCATGGAACCACCTTCAGCTATAGCCAAAACCCTTGCCCCACTGGAAGAATCTGAGCTCAAAAAAGCAACTATGTCCAAAAGTAGAAATCTTTACTGGACTAAAGTACCAAAAATATCCGGACAACTAGAGAAATTCAAAATTCCTACCGCCCTGAGATTTGCCTCTGAAAGTCAACAGCTTCACCACGACCATATCAAAATAGCTATTTGACGTAATGGAGCCATCTTCGGCAACAGCCTGCTGTTTGCCCCTCTGAGGATATCTGACTTCCATTTTAGAGACTAAGGGCCTAATTAAGAGTTTGGCAGATGGGATACTCCATCATAAACGTGACGGATATTCCGTCCGCCATATTACAATTTATTTATAGCTTATGGAACTTGTAATATAGCGGACAAGATATCCGTCAAGTTTTGTGACAACGTATCCCATCTGTCAAACTCTTAATCAGGCCCTACGTACAAAGGTAAAATTTCCAACCTGGTTTAGGTGTCAAAGTGGTTTCTGCATCAGACCTGCACTCCTTCGCAGTCGGCCTTAACTCATGCTTAGGTACCAGTCCAGCGCAACTAAAAGACCTTTGTTGGTGCTAAATGCTTCTTGCCACTGTTTTGAACGGTAAAACTTTAAAAATTCATATCTCTGGTTCTCCTTATTGGATTTTGTCATTTTGTTGGTGTCAATTTCTTTTATTTAAAATGTTGTCAATTTTTCTAAATTGATTTGGGATTTTTCTAGTGTTGCGTTTTGACTTAATTACTGTTGTTTGTGAATGTTTAGTCTAACCGAAATGTTTTAACTTTGTAGATAAACCCCTGACGAAGAGCCGTAAGGGGCTCGAAATGCATTGGGTGAAAAAGATTATCTCAGGAGAAATACTTATGTTGCATTCCGTGCTTTAGGACCAAGCCACGTGCATACCTTCAGCGTTTAAAGGAATACAGGCATCTATAAGTGGCGTACATGTGACGGATTAACGAGTTTGAAATGTTTAACTAGTGGATTAATTGAATAAAAATGGATGAAAATGGACTTACTGTGGCATTATTGCAATGCACTATTCAAAGCTGTGCGTCCGGATTGGGGCGTCAATACGCCCCAGTATTTGAAGTGGTTTAACCAGCACGTGATTTGGCAGCTCACGATACCGGGTCTCGCACGCAACACAGGTGGAAACTCAATATATAGAGACTAACTGGAGAATTAAGGTGTGCACGGCGTCATTTGTTTTTTGATGAAGTATCACTATTCTGCCTTCGACGAGTAGCACCCAGGAACAACAGACGATGAAATTTACATTAACCACATGGTCACATGGCAGTCTTTTACAATCTTGTTTCTCTAAGTGGATTTGATGAACTACGATTTTAAAGCTATAGGGATCATCAGCGGTTGGACATATCGTTAACTACACGTTTTGACACAAAGCGCGATATTGATGAGTAAAATCAGCGGGTTTGTTTAGTGATTTAGTCATACTCGATGCCATGAGCGTTTAATGTGACATTCACGGGTGGGCGGGGAATTCAATGTCAATGTGTTTAAATGACTGGGAGAGGGGTTACGAAATGAAAATAAGTCATTTTTGAACAACAAACAGTACAACACTTGCATGAGATTAGTTGATGGGCTTTTTGTAAGGCATTCTGGGACTGGTAGTTTGATGCTTTGAAGGGGAGGAACCGTGAGTTTAAAGCGAGAGTTTAAATGATGAGAAAGGGGTGGGATTACAACACAGCCGTTGAAAATGGAGTGAGGCATTGATGTACAGAGTTGGGTTTTTGATCGGATGGAGAGTAGGAACCAGAACGTCTTATTGAAGGTATGGGATTATGTTTGGGGGTTGTAAAAAGTGGTGTATTCACATTCATGGGACCTAAGCAGTGGGTGTTTAAGTTCACACGGTGTAAACAAAATGAAATGAGTTAGTTAAAGAAGTTGGAACCAGCATTTATTCAGGTTTAATTGATTTCAGTGGGCAAAAACGTTAGTGGCGGGAAGAACGTAAATAGTATGTATATATCTCTCTATTGTTGCATCTGCGGATAATACTCTTGTGACAGGAATTTGTGAATGTTTAGTCTAACCGAAATGTTTTAACTTTGTAGATAAACCCCTGACGAAGAGCCGTAAGGGGCTCGAAATGCATTGGGTGAAAAAAGTGGCGTACATGTGACGGATTAACGAGTTTGAAATGTTTAACTAGTGGATTAATTGAATAAAAATTGATGAAAATGGACTTACTGTGGCATTATTGCAATGCACTATTCAAAGCTGTGCGTCCGGATTGGGGCGTCAATACGCCCCAGTATTTGAAGTTAATTACTGTTTTGACATTGTATAAATACTTTACACATTGCATCTAAATTAAGCCCATCTGCTCTGTGCCATAGCAATGAGTGGGTTGAGCTCAGGTTCATTTATAGACCCCCCCTAACAAAGATTAAAGTGATAGTTTAAGGTGGGTCCCCGTTAACAAATGGCACCAATATCGTCCTGTACTTTTGGCTTGAGGTTACCTCAAGGTACTACAGTAATTTGTGTCGGTTGTTGCTAGTGGGCATCACAGCTTTTATTTTTTGCCAACGAAGGTTCTTCAATTATGGGTGGCAAGCCTGGTTTAAAAAAAAAAAAAAAAAGAAATTGTCTTAAGCTGGATTCCCAAGGCCTGTTGTTCCTTTTGTACCTGTCTAGGCGCGGGCAGAGTTATAGCGTCGCTGGACACCGTGTGGGTTGTTTACTCTAATGTCACCACATCAGCACAGGGCCATGTATGCAAGATTGGCAGGGATTGGCATTGTCAAGTACAGAAACGACTTGTGCTTCAGCCTGCCTGCTTGTCTCACTGCTGACTAAGCCATGCAATTGGAGACATTAAGAAATGTTAAAGAAATTGGACTATAAAACTGATAAACAATTTTCACAGTAATACCTGCCTTTTTTATTGAGTATATTCAGCCCTAATGTTAAACTAATTTATTATGGCAACGTGCGGGCCTCTCTCTGGCCTTCAATCCACTACTCTGGCCATCAAGAAAGCAAGGCTCACTTGCTCCTCTTGTTAGTCTTCTTCCTACTGAATACAAGAATACGAGGGATCTTCTAGTGTACAGCTGGCACTTTCCTTTCTCCATCGTCCTGGTATGAGACAGATTGTAGAGGACCTGATGCAGGACCCCAGTGGATGTGGAGAAGTCTGAATCACTTCAGGCCCCAGATATATGCATGTATAATAAAAAAAACTTAGATCAAAGTCCCTTTCACATGGTGACTTGGTGCTAATGGGGGCTCTATATTACCTGGTGAATTGAAGGTTTTAGGTGGTGGGAGGGAATCTTAGTAAAGGACCTCATATGCCCTTCAATCAGTGCAGGTTGGAGAGAGGGGTTATGATTTCCTGTACTAGGAAAAGTGCATTAGCTAGATTGTGCACATGAGCTACATGTCAGTGTAATTAAAAATTGAGAGCATGGAGAGGGAAGACAAGGAGGAGTGATGGAGAGCAAGTGAAGTACAAGCACGATGAATGTGACTGAAAGTAGAACAAGTGATAGAATTGATTATGAGAAGAGTGACTAGGATGAGAGCAACTCTGTGTGAGAGAGGAGAGAGAATGCAAGGGAAGAAGTATGAATTCAATTGTGCATGAAAGTGAGCAAAGGACTGTAAGGGTTCTTGAGTGACCAATGTGAGCCTAGACATGTTTGCAGCATCTGCTATGATGTGTTCGCTCATGTGTGGTTGATGGGGATGGGCTAGGGCTTCATTATGGTAATCATTCATTGACATATTGTGGTGTTTTTGTTACATTCTGGCTATTTCTGGCATAATATTGACACATTTTTCAAATTAGTTCTCTCCATCAGGTTCTCCCAACAGGAATGACTAGTTTGTATATGTCTATCAGACCCTGGGGTGGGGTATGAGCAGGCTATCGAAGATTTTCTTATTTAGGCTGCCAAGCCTCTGTGTGGCATGTAGTATCATGGATGGCCTCAGAACCAAGGTTCATGCACTACCTGCATGCACGTTTTCATACCGGCCCTTCAACTATACTTCAACTTTCTGGGTGCTCATCTAAAATGAGTAGCTATAAAGCAACAGCAGTTATGGAGGGCAAGTGCTACGGGCACCCCTGCCTGGCAGGTTGGTGACGTACATGGGGTTCCTTGAATTGTTTTCTATTGTCATAACACCAGCAGTACTCATTGAACAATGGAATGCAATTTATAAAGCGCCTCTTGTACCCAGTAGGGACAAATCTAAAATTGGAATGTTGTCTTGCGTATGCCTGCCATGCTTGACTGAGACGGAATCCCCAATCTATAAGGATATATACATGGCAACTCTAGTTTAGTAAAGGCCTCCTTTTTGGTTTCAGATCCGACACACACCCCAACCTTGCCACACATCCATCCCAATATTACATTATAAAAATCACTTACAACATGCAGCCAGCATTTCATATAGCAGATATTCTGGGTCAAATGGATACAAAACACCCTACACTCAATGCCATCCCGCACAATCATTCCAGATGCACCTTCAAATGGTCATATTAGGATCATACATTAGACAAAAACATACATCCTCTCAAGCTCAACATAGCATTGATGTCAAATACGTGAAAAAGCACTCCCAACCCAATAGTACAGTAACAATCAGAAAGAGAAAGATTACTCCAGCATAAACAACGCTGCATCATAATGACCCATCATCAATACAAAACCCTTCCAAGCTTAACACTGAAGATTTTCTCTATTATTCTCATACAAACACCAACAAACATCCAACACAATCTATTAATAGTCTTTCAAGTTCCACAAGTAAGTGGGCCCAATTAGAGAATATACTACTTTGCCTTGCTGGTGGAATGCACTATAAATAATAATAACCTGCAGCGTTTCTAACTTTAGACAGCATTGCTGTATGAGCTTCTAAATAGGTTTACGTTTAGATTGTGAGATCTGTGTCATGTTTTAAGTTCCTCAAACCAACCTCTTCCAATGAGAGTAAATTATAACATATGATTAAGAAATTACTTAGAAAATGTAAAATTAAAAAATGAAAGTAAGTGAAAGTGTCAAACCCTCATCCATATCTTTACAAAATGACATGTTTATCATGAATGCTTGTAAATAAGTGTTCATTGAAAGTACTTACTATGTTACCATCTACAGTCGATTGGCATTCATGTTAAGCTTCACTAACAGTACAAAAAAACTAAGTTCATCACTATGCTATATCCAGATATTAAGGAGTATAGACTGGACTTCCTCTGTCAGGCACATTACTCAACTCAAATGATACAGAAAGAATAGGTTTAGGAAAGGTGAGAGCTCAGTAATTAAGAGACGAGATATCAATTGATCAGTCTGCTTTAAAGCACAAAGGAGACAGGACACAGGACTTCATAACAAGGAAATGCTGACATCCGGCAAACCACATAAATAAAAAGATAATCTAGGGCACTTGTGTACGATATTATGAGAAATCTTTGTAGGCCTCTCCACTGCTACCCTAAATACATGTTTAATATTATACAAAATATAAATTTAAAAAAAATACATTGCCTAATAGTGATCACTATCAAACTGGCACCCACACTGTAATTGCAGGGTTATAAACTCCGCATTTTCTTAGCAGGATCACTCTAGATTACAGCTTTCTATACCTTTTAATCAACATAAGTTACACAATACATTCTACTTTCTAAAACATTTGTAGGTATTCTGCTCCAAAATACAAAATGTTTTGGAAAATAGACTTCAAAAGCATAAAACACCACCAGTTGTAAAATTTAACTTTCTGCAAAATAGAGACTAATAACGGATTAAGAGTTTTGTTTTCAAATGCAAGTATTACCTGTAATTAATTATATCAGCACAACCTAGTCGCCACTCCAGGATCTCTGTAGTGAAGTCATCGGTGTTGCCCAGGTCCGTGAAGCCAACCACATAATCTTTAGTTTTTCCATCTTTCACAAGTGCTAAAGTCGGTATCACTTTGATGCGAAGCCTCTCAGTTAGGAATGGGGCTTTCTCAACATTTAGTTTGATGAACTTCGTCTCAATATGTTTTTTTGCCAACACTGTTAGATGCTTATCGAATATTTTGCATCTAAAAAAGTAAGAAAAAAAGACATTGTAGAGTTAGAATTGCAGGTATGAGCTTGTACGTAATCATGTGAACATAGCAGTAGCATCCTTCAATCATTATGGCTATTAAGCAACAATGAACGCTTAGGAGAGAATTACTATGACGTGGTCAATGTTGGCTGCGTCATATTGTTTCTAATGTTTTTTTACTTTAAGCCATGTTGCATAGCAGCTTGTGCCGCTGTGCAACATGTTTTAGCACGTGCCATTAGCGAGATGGATGTTAGAGAGGACAGAAAGATTACTGATAGAAGTGGAATTTATTTCTATTGTGCCAGTCTCATGACGGAGTGGGGAGCTCATTAAAGCTGTAATTGATTAGGAAACCCAGAAAATATTCTGTACACATTGAAGGGTAGTACCGTGCTCGATTTTTAGTAGTTTATAAAAGGATAATGATGGTATTGAATACCCACAAGCATGTGTGCCATAGTGGTAGCTCTTAGAGCTACAGCTGTTTGGCATGTGTGACCCAAAAAGTACACATTTAAAAAAAAAAAAAAAAAAAAAAAAAAGGAGTACCAGGCTGTAGGAACCTGCTTTGGAAGGGCACTACAAACCGGAAGCAGCACTTGGAACAGTCTACACATCAGCACGAAGATTAGGAAGAAGGAGGAGAGGAGGAGTGCTGACCAACAGGAAGCAAGGAAAAGGTTAAACACCACCACCTTGAACAATTTTGCTGCATGCTCCTCTGGCAAAGTAAAAACCGGAACTCAAGTAACATTGTTGACTGGTCGTTTCCGGGCTAATGGAGGAGTAGAATCTATAGCAATCAACAACACATTGATTAAAGATGCCCCTAAGCAGTGCCAGTATTGCTGACAAGAGTTGCTGCAACATCTAAGCGAGAAAACCTCTATCACCCAAACAAGGCTGGCTAAAATACGATCTAAAGCAAGATCAGATGAAGCGCCAGGCCCAAATGGCCGGCCACAGGCCCTGTTTAAAACAAACAACCCTCTCTGGTCAAAGCAGCTAGCAATCCTTTTTGATTACTCACTAAGGAGCTCAATTATACCAGACTCTTGGTGAGGGGCAAAAATTCATCCAATCTACAAGTCTGGCTCTCATTCATCCCTAAACTACTACAGGCTGATAGCCTTACTGGACAATTAGGCGAAGCACTTTGCGAGCATTCTACTCGAAGAACTGAGCTCTCGGGGTGACCTGAAAGGACTGATCCCAAGTAAATCAAACAGGCTTCACTGCAAACTCTGGCACCATGTCTAACTTACTGGCCCTATCAATACTTATCGATAATCAATAGTTTCATCCAAGTTAGTTTATTGCTGCTTTGTTGATTTCAAAGCGGCCTTTGACCGGGTTCCAAGGGAAGCACTTTGGGCCAAGCTAACGAAATGGGGAATCCCGGTCAAACTCATGAACGCAATAGTCCAATTACACACCAACACCTGGATACAAGTCAAGCTTGGTACCGGCTCACACCTATCTCGAAAAATCACAACGACAACAAGGGGAGTCAAACAGGGATGCGTGCTAGCTCTGCTGCTCTTTAATCTGTTCATTGCCGACCTCTCAGCGGAGCTAGACGCAATAAATAGTCATCCCCCCAAGATTGGCGGTGTTCAGTTAAGCAACCTTCTATATGCCGATGACATTGTCCTCTTCAGCCTTACCCGAGTTGGGCTGCAACGACTGCTAAATAAATTATATAGTTATACTGCCATGAACAACCTGGAGGTAAACTTAAAGAAAACTCAAGTGGTCATATTTGGCAAGAAGCTTCATGGAGGTGGTGGTTGGTCATAACTATAGACTCTCGATAGGAAAATCACATAAATCCTTGGGGATCAATATCGACTCTAGGGGCACCTTTTTCAAACATCGCAGCAACATCACTATGAAAGCCATGGCCCTTCAAGTGAACCTTTCAAAACTTTCTAAAAAAAGTACAGGTCCGAAACTAGCCCCAATGTTGGAAGTTATGAGAGCTAAAATAGGCCCCACGTTGTCATACGGCTTCAAAATCTCCCTGGGTAAACTCAGTACTACATTAAACCAACATGTGACCAAGATTTACAAAAGGGTCCTTCAGCTGCCAAAATCTGAATCTGCTGCACAGATTCGATTAGAACTAGGACTTCTAAATTATGATCTATTAAGCGCAGGCGCTTATCTAAAAATGTGCCACAACTAAGGCAGGCTGGAGCTGGTTCCCTCAAGTCATTGTTATGGTCAGATATCGGCTCTAGCAATCTTGGCAGGTCACACAGTCGTTTTTTTCACAAATGCGTACAGCAATTATCAGCAAGTGACCTTTGGAACCTCAACCCAAGTAACACAGATTTTAAAATAAGTATTAAGAAGCGCATCCGAATATGTTCCTATTCTTCTGGCAAAGTGACCTTTGCCAAACACAAGCACGCATGGGCAGTAATCAACTCTTATCAGTTGGCCTCTCTCCCATCATATCTGGCTTGAAAATACCCCCTGCATCTATATCTGCGGGTTTATGCCACTTAGACTGGGGGAGTGGCATTTTTTGAAACATCAACCCCTTTGGGGGGCCCATCAGATGAGCTTCTGTGCAGGGGTTGTGGGGAATCGGTTGAGTCTCTAGAGCATGTTGTATGCCTCTGCCCAGCATTGCGGTCCTTGCACATATCAAAACTGAGGCCAGAGTGGAACAGATTGGGAGTCTGCTCTTGTAGGCAGGGTATCATCGAGGCATTAAATCCAGAGAGCACAGCTTTAAATATTAGCTTCACACTCTTTATCCATCTTGCATATCGCAAGCTTAATTAGTAAATTCCAGGTCCAGTGTCAAAACCAGGGAACAAGGACAGGTGGTTAAAATAATGGTGCATCTTTGAAGCTGCTCTCCAACAAAACCAGTGTATTTAGCCAATGCCTCACAACATAGAACCTGAATTCAACAACTTGTCATTGACTATTGTTACTTTGAATTGTACATTAACTTTGGGATGCTCTTTTTCAAGTTGGTGCTCTACCTGCTGCTTTTAGAAGTAACCTATTTTTTACTAATTGTATTTATTGATACTATGTATTTATTGATACTATGCCGCCATGTGGTTTCACTTAAGCAACAGTTAACTTGTCCCAGAAGAAATTTTATATTAACAATTGTATTGCTTTATTGTATTGAGCATGATGGGAGGAGCTCAGCGAAAAATATTCTCTAATGTTTTTAAAGTTTTTATTTTTTATATGTGGATTGTAATGATTAAATTAATCAAACAATAAATATTTTAACTGAGAGAAAGAGTGATGTGGGAGTCGGCCAAAGGTAAGTAATGGGAAGGCTATGAACCCATTTTAAGATGGATTTTTTTTTTTTTTTTTTAAATCCAGGAGATTTTGCAACCACAGCACAAGCATCTGTGCAGGCAAAACCTAAAAATGCATCAATATGAAGAAAGCAAGCCACGAAGAGGAAGGAATATGCTACTTACCAGTATGCATCTGTTCTTGGCATAGAGGGCTGCAGAGTGGTACATTTATGAATAGATCGCCATCTGGTGTTGGGCTCGGATGATTGCACTTGTTTTTCTTCTGGAGAAGTCTTTGTCGTCATAGAGGACTCCTCCTCTCGGTGTTAGTGCGCATGGGCATCGGCTCCAACCTTAGATTGTATTGCCATAGTAGGGTTAGATGGAGTAGTGTAGTATAGTACATAAAGATATGCCCATGTAAGTGTATCTAAATAAGATAATGTTGGGACAGACACAGGTTTCCGGGGAGGCAGGGAGGGCATGTACCACTCTGCAGCCCTCTATGCCAAGAACAGATGCATACTGGTAAGTAGCATATTCCGTTCGAGGCATATGGGCTGCAGATGGTACATTTATGAATAGATTGTAAAGCAGTTACCTCCCTAGCGGTGGTCACCAGTGTCTGTCGCAACTGTTTGAAATAGAGTTTTTAATACAGCTTGGCCCACTCTGGCTTGTTGTGCAGCCTGTACATCAACACAGTAGTGCTTTGTGAATGTATGTTGTGTAGACCAAGTTGCTGCTCTACATATGTCATCTAGGGGAATGTTCCCTAAGAATGCCATAGATGCTCCTAGTTTTCGTGTAGAATGAGCTCTAGGAGGAACAGTTAATGTTCTCTTTGCTTTAATGTAACATATTTGTATACATCTTACAATCCATCTTGCGATGCCTGCTTTAGAGATAGGATTGCCCTTATGTGTTGGGGAAAATGCTACAAATAGTTGTTTAGTTTTCCTGAAGTTTTGTGTTCTTTCTATGTAGTACAAAATGGCTCTTTTGACATCTAGTGTATGTAGAGCCCTTTCTGCCACCGTCTGTGGCTTTGGAAAGAAGACTGGTAGTTCCACTGGCCGATTGATGTGGAATGCTGAAATTACTTTAGGCAAGAACTTTGGGTTTGTTCTAAGAACCACTTTATTCTGGTGTAACTGTAGGAATGGTTCTTGTATTGTCAATGCCTGTAATTCACTTACTCTCCTGAGTGAGGTAATGGCTATAAGGAAAGCCACCTTCCATGTAAGGAATTGTATTTCGCACCTATGCATAGGTTCGAAGGGTGGCCCCATTAGTCTGGTGAGTACTACGTTGAGGTTCCAGACTGGGGAAGGTGGTAATCTTGGTGGAATGACTCTTTTAAGGCCTTCCATGAATGCTTTTATCGCTGGTACCCTGAACAGGGATATGTGCTGCCTGTTTTGTAGGTACGCTGCTATAGCTGCTAGATTTACTCTGATAGATGTGTACGCTAGATTACATTGCTGTAAGTGTAATAAGTAGCAAATAATCTCCCTTGTTGATACGTCCAGAGGGTTAATATTGTTATTAGTACAGTGTATAGCAAACCTCTTCCACTTGGCTGCATAGCATGCTCTGGTGGTTGGACGTCTCGCTTGTTTAATTATCTCCATGCAATTTGGGGGTAGATCTAAGTACCCAAATTCTAGGATTTCAGGAGCCAGATTGCTAAGTTCAATTGAGTTGGATCTGGGTGCATTATTTCTCCATGGTTCTGTGTAAGGTGCATGGGTAGAATTCGTAGCTTTTGATGTGGCACTTGTGAGAGTTGCAGGAGCGTGGTGAACCACGGCTGTCTTGCCCACGTGGGTGCTACTAGTATCATGGTCATTGAATGTTGTTGCAGTTTCCTGACCACTAATGGGATTAGTGAGAGAGGGGGAAAAGCGTATGCAAATTTGTTCGACCAATTTATCCATAACGCATTGCCCTGCGACAGGTGATGTGGGTACCAGGACGCGAAGCTTTGGCATTTTGCGTTCTGATGAGTGGCAAAAAGGTCTATCTCTGGTTGTCCCCATTTTTGGAAGAATGGCTGCAGTATTTGGTGGTGCAGTTCCCATTCGTGTATTTGTTCCGACTGTCTGCTTAAGATGTCTGCTATCTGGTTTTGGACTCCTGGTAGGTGTTCGGCTAACAGATAGATGTTTTGAGGAATGGCCCATCTCCAAATTTCCTGTGCTAGTCTGGATAGTTGGAGAGAGTGCGTCCCCCCCTGTTTTTGAATATAATACATTGCTGTCATGTTGTCTGTTCTGATCAGGACTGCTTTGTTGGTAACATGTATTTGGAAGGCTTTCAATGCTAGAAATACTGCTAGTAGTTCTAGATGATTGATGTGCAGTCTCCTTTCCTGCACACTCCACCTTCCTTGTACTGTGTATTTGTCCATATGTGCTCCCCATCCGGTGAGCAATGCGTCCGCTGTTATTGTCACCTGTGGAATTGGTTCTAGGAACGACCGCCCCTTGGCAATGTTTGTTGTGTTCCACCACTTCAGAGAGCGGTGTGTGCGGTCGTCTACCAACACCAGATCTGTAATCTGCCCTTGAGCCTGATTCCACTGTGTCGCTAAGCATTCTTGTAGCGGACGCATTTGTAGTTTGGCATATGGTATTAGCAGTATGCAGGATGACATCATCCCTAATAGCTGCATGAACACTCTTGCTGGTAGTGAGTGTTGTGGCTGGAATCTTTGAATTATTGTAAGCATTGTTTGGATCCTGACTGGGTTGGGGTATACTTTGGCTTTTTCTGTGTCTATAGTAGCCCCCAGATATTGTTGAACCTTGTTTGGTTGCAGGTGTGACTTTGTGTAGTTCACCGTGAACCCTAGCTGGTGTAGTAGCTGAATTGTCTTTTGTGTGTTTTGAAGACATTCCTCTTGTGACCTGGCCTTTATTAGCCAGTCGTCTAAGTATGGGAAGACATGAATTTGTTGTCTTCTTAGGTGAGCTGCCACCACTGCTAGGCATTTTGTGAACACCCTTGGTGCCGTTGTGACACCAAACGGAAGGACGTTGAACTGATAATGTTGTCCTTCTACCACAAACCTGAGGTATTTCCTGTGGGCTTTGTGAATTGGGATATGAAAGTAAGCGTCTTTTAGATCCAGTGTAGAAAGAAAGTCCCCTTCCTTCAGTAAAGGAAGTACCTGTTGGAGCGTGACCATGTGGAAATGTTCCGAATTTATGTATGCGTTGAGAGGTCTTAGGTCCAGTATCGGCCTTAGAGACCCATCCTTTTTGGGAATTAGGAAGTATAGGGAGTATACTCCTGTTCCTTGTTGATGGTGTGGAACCTTCTCTATGGCATGCTTTTCTAGCAGGGATAGTACTTCCTGCTTTAACAGTGTTATGTGATCTTGTTTCATTGGACGCTGTCTGGGGGGGATGTTTGGTGGGGTAGATGTGAGTTCCAGGCAATAACCATGTTGGATAATTTGTCTCACCCACCTGTCTGATGTGATGTTTTCCCAGACAGGTAGGAACTGTGATAGGCGTCCCCCGACCGGTGTTATATGGTCTGGGGGGAGCTGTATGAAGTCACTCCTTTGGGGTTGGAGAGTTGCGGTTGTTGTTGTTTCCGCGACCTCTACCCTTGTTGTTGTTACCTCTGTAGCCACCTCTAGAATTACCTCTGGGTGATGTAGGTGTAAAAGAGGTTTGTTGCTGGCTTGTACCTGTATTTTTGGATCCTCCTCTATAGGTGGACCTACGAAAGGAACCTCTGTGTCGGCTGTTGCAATGCTCCCATTGATTTAGCCGTTTCGGTATCCTTCTTCATCTTTTCTAAGGCCTCATCTGTCCCTGTGCCGAAAAGTGTTTTCCCATCAAAGGGTTGGTTCAGTAACGATGTTTGTACTTCTTGTTTGAACCCTGATACTCTGAGCCATGCATGTCTTCTTAACATGATGCTTGTGTTTGTAGATCTTGCCGCAGTGTCTGCTGCGTCTAGGGCGCACTTTATTGAAGTGTTAGTAATTAACTTCCCTTCTTGTATGAGTTGATCTGCCCTTTTTTGGTGTTCTTTAGGGAGATGTGTGATGAGTTTCTCTAGCTCATCATAATGCGCTCTGTCATACCTTGCAAGTAGTGCTTGCGTATTAGCTATGCGCCAGCTGTTTGCCGCTTGAGATGCCACTCTCTTGCCAGATGCATCTATTAGTTTAGACTCTTTGTCAGGAGGTGGAGCTTCTCCTGTAGATAAAGAGTTTGCTCTCTTACGAGCGTTAGTGACCACTAGTGAGTCTAGAGGAATTTGCCCTTTAATGTATATTGGGTCTTTTGGAGCTGCCCTAAATTTGTATCGATTCTTGGGTTCAGTACCCTAGCCCTCACTGGGTCTTTGAATATCTCTGATGTATGACTGAGAAGGCCCTTAAGCATTGGTAGTGTTCCTGATGTTCTTTGTGCAGTAGGTAGTGTTTCTAATAAGAAATCCTCTATTTGAGGTTCTGCATGTAGTTCTACCTTATGATATGTTGCAGCTCTATTGATGAGTTGTGCAAAACCAGTGTTATCATCAGGAGGTGAAGGTTTTGAGGGATACAATTCAGGGTCGTTATCATTATCTGACCCTACATTATACTCTTCCCATGGGTCTGCCTCCTCTGGGATTGTGTCTTCATCATCCCCAGGATGTTCCCCCTCCCCTGTGTCACTCTCTACATCTGTTGTTGGTGTAGATGGTCGTGTGGGAGGAATATTTGGCCTATTGTGAGGAAGAGGAGAAGATGGTGTGTGTCTAGGTTTGGGAGAAGGGGGAGGAGTTGTATTCGTCCCCATTGTTCTCTTCTTCGGATGAGTCTTGTCGTCCGAATGTTCATTCTTCCTCTTTTTAGGTAGTTCTGTGACTACCTTGCCAGTCTTTGGGTCAATAAGCAGAGTCTTTTGTTTAGGATCAGTCCCGTGTTCCTGTATCGGTACTGCATTTTTCAGGTCCGAAAGGTGTTTTTTCTTTTGAATGTCCATTTGTATTTTCGGTACCTAGGTTTTATTCGGATCCGATTTCTTCGGTATCGAAGATGTCCCCGGTGTCGAGGGTGTTTTCAACGCCGAAACGTGCTTCGGTGTCGACATGGACTGCTTCGACTTCGAGCTGTCCTTGACTTGGAGCTTCGGTGTCGATGTGGTCCGTTTATCGGAACCGGAACCACCATGATGGGAGACCGAGTGTTTCGGTTTCTGTTTCGTTGCCGGGCTCGAAGGCGGGGCGTTGAAAACTTTTTTCGGTTGTCTGACCGGGCTCGAAGGCGGGGTCGATACCGTGTGGGGTCTGTTTTTTGGTAAAGGGACGTCGTCACTCACGGTTTGTTGGACGTCGATTTCCTCGACGTCGGACTCGTCCGCTTCAGACCCCGCCTCATCGGCCTCTTCTTCCTCCTCTTCTGAGTGCTGGTCCTCAAACAGCTCCGGGATTGCTTGTGACTGCATTCTCGATACCTCGTGTCTTCGGGCTCGACGGTTTCTAATCGTCGATTTTGAAGAGAACGCTGCACAGGCCTCAAAGTCCCTGGATTCGTGTTCAGGGGACAAGCAGAGGTTGCACACCTCGTGTAGGTCCTTGTGTGGGAACTTAGCACCACACGTTGGACATTTTTTGAATGGAGTCCTTTCCATGGACCCCGGGCTGGACTACGTCGAGTTTCTCGTATTCGTCGTCCTTCGAACCGCGTCGGTATGGAGTGAAGTCGCGTTCGATAACGATACCGTCGATTTGGAAATGGATACGCGCCGGTTATAACCTTCTTTGTTGAAGTCGGTCCGGAGCGCTTCGATCCTCATCCGAACCCGATGGCGGAAAAAAACAATCTAAGGATGGAGCCGATGCCCATGCGCACTAACACCGAGAGGAGGAGTCATCTATGACGACAAAGACTTCTCCAGAAGAAAAACAAAGTGCAATCATCCGAGCCCAACACCAGATGGCGATCTATTCATAAATGTACCATCTGCAGCCCATATGCCTCGAACACATTATTTTCTTTCTGGTTTAAAAAATGAAGTCAGTTAACCAAATAAGTCAAATGGCATGGGTCAAGGAGTCAGAAACAACACATAATGTTTGGTTCAGGTATGAACTGATAGCCAAGTGGTAGCCCCACTAATGTGCGGGATGTGAGTCGTTCTCAGAGCAGTTGCTTTCTCTCTACGGTCTTATTTGTAGAGGACAAATCTGGGAGAGCAGCCCCATAACTGACAAAAAGAAGTTTGGATTATCACAGATAACGTCTTTTTCGACCAATATCTCATTCAATGATTTCTTAGCATCTAATGGGTGGAGAACCCCCACGGCTGGGGATGCAGTGTGCAGAAAGACAGTAGGAAAGAAAGTCATCCAATATGGAATTCTGAGATAACCTAAGCAAGGAAAGATGTGAGACTTTTCAAAGAGGAAAACCTCTAGCTTGATAATTACCAAGAGGATTGCAACTGTCCAGATCAAATGTTGGACATTTGATCTTCATATGGCTTTAAAGGGTGGTCCCATTAGTTTAGAGATGGCCATGTTCAACTGCTAGGGGAGAGAAGTGTTTTTCATATTGGTGAACACTTTCGAAAGGCCTTACAGGGACTCCATCAGAGACCGTGAAAAACATAAGTCCAAGATAAACCTGTGCTGCAAGTAATATTTTTTTTAACATTCGATTTTCACTACAGTAAAAAAGGCAACGTTATAATGCATTAACAGTTCAAACATCAATGTTAGAAACATTTCATGACCAAATAGTAGCCTTTTTATGTCTGTGAGAAGTTGGCCTGGCATATGCTGTCCACTATTCTAGTGGGCACCTTGCACCAGTCCAAATGACCCTTATTGATGGTAGGTTTAAGACAACCTTTATAGAAAGCTATCCTAGTGGTAGGTGTGGAGAGCAGCCTTCAGGCTAAGTCTTGAAGGAATGTGAAGTAGCTCGTTTTAACAGTCTATAATCTCGTGAATGACCAAATGAAAGGAGAACCACACCAGGTGTATATATAAATACATGTATTTATTCTAAACACATCCCTCTAGCCTCTTTATGAGGCTAGAGGCAAAAGTACACTCAGTAAACTTAATTAGCACACAGTAAATTAGCACAATATACGTTGAGCCCTCGGGGCGTACCAAACCATATATTAAGAAAGTGGTATAAGAACCACGACTGTCAGACACAAGGCCTAGAGCCTGTAGAACTGCTGGGGCCACGAGGATCCACACAAGGTAGTGACACAGGGGACCCACAGGGGACGCGTGCAGGGTCTAAACACAGCCGCGAATCACCATTGCTTCTATAGTGAAAGTCGTGGTCTGAATTTTAAAGATTAACCCCTCCCACGCTCATGACGAGCTCAGCTCTTCATGAGCCACGGTTCTCGTGTGCTCATGACGAGCTGAGCTCGTCATGACCGTTAGAACGCTCACACGCGGGGCTAAATTCCCCTGCTGTGCTGGGCGTTCTAATGAACGGGCGTGGTCATGACGACCTCAGCTCGTCATGAGCACACGATAACCGTGGCTCAAGACGAGCTGAGCTCGTAATGAGCATGGGGTCGCTGTGCGCTCCCCCCTCACCCCCAGCACAGCGGGGGAATCGGCCCGCAGCGAAGGGGTTAAGGACACTTCGAAGAGGACTTGGAGCAAACCCTTTTAGAACTAGGAGGTTCTAGAGTCAACTCCCACAGGAGCACTGGAATACTCGTGTTACCTCACCCAGGGAAGCCGGGCGTATAGGTGTCTTTTCGTGCCGGGTTTAGTCGTCATTTCCAATGGCGATCTGCTGCAAAATGCTGCTGGCGTCCAAGCGTAAAGTGTCCGGGTGGATACAAACCTGGATCAAGGATGAGAAGAACCCGAAAGCAGAGGTAACAGAGTCTGGGTCACTTGCCAGTGACCAGGAAGGAGATGAGCAGATGCCCACCGAGGTCGGGTGATTCCAGGTGAAGAAAGGTGTAGCTTGACTCTTCAGCCACGAGGACCAGGAGGTGTCGAAGACGACCAGGTGCTGGAAAGGATGTTGAGTGCTGCGGTGTCGGTTTCCGGATTGGACCCAACAAGCCTTAGCAACAGCAACCCACGCAGGAAGTAGAAATCAGCTACAGTACAGACAAGCAAGGTCTGAGGGACTCACCACGCGGTGGAGAGTCAGGGCACGTATGGAGTAACCAGGGACGCCCAAGGAAAAGTAGAGTTACCTTCGAGGGAACCCACCATTCGACGGACCAGGGATCGCGAAGGGGCCTCGAGCAGAAATGCCAAAAGCAGGCTCACGAACACTCGTGGAGTGTAGGCCTACAATCTTTGGTGCAGATGGTGCTCGAGGCTCGGCCTACAATTAGCCCAATGTACAACTTCGGGAAGTCGATGCACTAGCAAATGTGCACGGTGTCCAGGAGTTCCAGTTCCACGTCACTCGTGAGAGCTGCAGGTCTCAGCTTTGCTGGGATCTCGTGTCGGCCTCTGAGAAGTCTGGCAGTCTGTGTCCTGAGTCGCAAATACTTCGGAGTCCGGCGGGAGCTTCGGAAATGCAAACCGGCAAGATGCTTCTTTGGTGTCTGCTTGGGCAGTGGAGTCACTCCTTGACCCCAAGGGAGATTCTGCAGTCCTCCAATCGATATAGTGTGTCGAAGTTCCAGGATTCAGCTTGAGTTTCGTCCACGTATAATCTAAAGTCCTGTTGCCAGGGATCCCTTACTTATACTAAAGAAAAGGGTTGGATATACTCTGGGGACCCACCTATGGGAGGGTCTAGGGAGAAGGGTGGTTACACCCCTTTCCCTTTGTCCAGTTTCGTGCCAGAGAAAGGCTAAGTGCCCCTGCAACCGGTTTGAACTGGGGTATGCACAGGGACACCAAGTGTGCCCCCAGCACTGTCTGAAAAACATTCTCTGAATGCACCCACCCAGCCCCAAAACACTAAAGCCTGTCTGGGAGGTGGTTACACCTCCCTGTGACAGGAAACCTATTGTCCAGGCCTTCCCTGCCGGGGTTTCGTCGAGCAGCAGGAGGTCAGACTTGTGTCTGTGGCATCCATTTTGTGATGCTAGGTTTCTGTTAAACTATTACCGGGCAGACCAGTGTGTACATGCCATCTCCCTCTGGAAGGGTAGGATTCTACCCCCGCCGCCAGGCCTGCCGGGGGGGGGGGGGGAAGAAATATAAGGTGTCTGACACCAAACACGACATGTTACCATGTAGTCATTCCAAAGTTAGCATTTACCGTGAGGTTATAATGCACTTAGGAGTATATTGTCTGGCTGCATCACAGAACAGCTTCAGAGAATAGAATCTGAAAGCTGCAGAGGGGTCCTGCTCATGCATGGGCACCCTCTCACACAAAACCAAGCACTCTGCCTTCGGGATTGATAAAGTCTGCCATAGGAGTGACTGATAGGTTTATATGTCAGTGATTAAAGGTAGATTATAGGTAACCTATATCTTAGTACGGGATGCATGCACCAACTTACCCAGGCTGCAGTAGCAGTCCTGTGGTGCCATTTTGGAAGGCTTCCCAGGGGTGACATAATACATGCTGCAGCCTCTGGGGTACCTATGCCCTTAGTACCTAAGGTACCTTATACTAGGGACTCACAAGGGTACCCCAGTAACCAAACTGGAGTGTACCTAAAGTACATGCAATCAATGTAGAGAGGAAGCTGCTAGGCTGGGTTCCTGAATAGCAGGGCCCGAGCCAGACTAAAGTCAATAACAGTGAAACACCTGCAAAAAGTGGGGGTAACCATAGTAAGCAGATCCAACTCTCCTACAGTCTCGCCTGGCGTTGCAGCGCAATGCGCTGTCGCTGGGCGAGAGATATTGTAATAGTAGATTTGAGAAGGAGACTTGAAGCCCCGCCCCTCCTTTTCATTGGCTGGCGTCACTATTTATGCTAAACGGTGGCCTGCCATTGGAAATTAGGTTTTTAGGTCACTGCCTTTTCTCCCTTTAGTCCGGCCGATCCAGACAGGGTCTTCTGCTTTGCTGGTGTCGCAAAACAATTTCTTATCTTGATGGGGGCCGTCTGTTTTCACTCTGCCCAGTGTTTATTTTTGCATCGCGCTTTCACTTAAAGTGAAAGTGTGATGCAAATATAAACAAGCGGCCGAGTGAAAACAGATGGCGAGCGCTTGTTTACTTCTGCCTTCCACGTTGTGACCTTTTTGCGTCTTGCCTTTTCTTCCAAGAAGTTTCTAAATCATATTATGACGAGAAAGTTGCTGGAAATGGGTGGAAAATTGAAAACAAATCTTACAGGTTCAGACGAAGGTGCAGGCAGGAAGCGTGTTCCTCAGAACGCTCCATTCTCGCGGCCACAAGGGGGAATGGTGATAATGTCCAGCGCTTCGGGGCCTGGCCGCACGCCAACAGGCATTACTTTCTCCGCAGCAGCAAATCACGTGTGCGCCTATTAGAAAATGTTACGCTGATCCGTCATGGCAGCTATTGGGGCTTGGAGGGTGGAGGCTGCCCCGGCCCTTCCAGTTTCACAAGCAGCCCTTTGTCTGGCTCCCTAGCAGGGCTTCCCCTCTCTCCCCGTGACCAGACTGGACACAGAAGAGCTAGCCCTGCTTGCAAGCCTACAGGAATGTGTCATATAAGGACAGCAATGAGGCGAAGACCCTCATACAACCGCACCTCAGTGAGCGCAAACGCCAACCATGCTGTGGATTGGCAAGTGCCCTTTTGTGAATTAGGAAAGGGAAAATCAGGGCGCGCTGTTATCGCGTTTCACATTTTCACAAACACTTTAGTTGCCCTGCTGCATATTTTAGCTGGTATATTAGAGGGGTGGGGTGGTATTAATTATCTGTGCAGGTCCGGGAGAACCAGGTGACATAAATCTGCCAAAATCAGAATGTCCTATTTGGGACGCACTGCTCCTTCAGACTGCTGGTTGAGGCGATGAGACGCTGACAGGACCCCCGCCGTTGCATTGTAAGAGGGTTCTTACGTTTGTATGGGTTTTGTCCCCCCTCGGTCAGCGCCAGACCTGCAGACAGATGGCCATCTGTTACGGATAGAACTTGGCTCGCAAGTAGAAGAATGCCGAACCTAACCTGGGAAAAGGGTGAAGTATTTTAGGAACATTGCTTTTGGATGACTACATAACACTAAAGTGAAGCAGCGTGTCGGAATAATTAGAGTTTAACTGGCGGCTGCCGGCCAGGCCTCTCTCTACTCCTTGGAGCGGCTTGAGATGTTTACAAGGAAAAGGTGGAGCTCTCCCCCGGCCGAGCCAACCCCTTGAAGATGATCTATCTGCAGCTCTCATCTGTGTGTCAGGAAGAGTGCCAGCGAGAGGTGTCAGCTGGTGATGGGCTGACTAGAAGCCCTTGCTGATTTCATGCACTCCTACTGCCCCAAGGAACAAAGAGCGATGGATGCAAATGCTTCAGCAAGCGCCCTTCCACTCGCCAGCATTCCATTCCATTGTTTGTAGCTTGTCTATGTTGTTACAGAATTGGATTAATGATTTGCAAACCAGCCTTGATATCACCCAAAATCAGCATTGTAGGATTTTGGCCTGACAAGGCCTCGCGCCAGAGGTACATTTTGAGCTAAGCTGGGCGAACCCGCGACTCATGTCTACGCATACACCTCATCTATGGAGACTTATCAAGACAAGGGGGATGGACACACTAAACTAACCACAATGAATTCTTCAGCCTAGTATTCTTTTAACATCCCACGCACCTCTCGTATACTTTTGCACTTCAGGGTATGGCAATGTTGTCAGTATAGCTTCCAGAGCCTTCCTTGCATAAAAGGATCGCATGGTGTATATGGCATATACATGTAGGTGCCTGTTTTAAAAACACTCAAATCCATGAAGAGATGCAAAAAGGTTTGAATTCTCCCAAACTTGGATCGCACTCATGAAAGAATTTCCGCTCTGCAATACCGATGTAGACATTAATTTCCATGATTAGAAAAACAAACAAATGGTTTGTGACAAAAAGGGATGTCATTCTATTTTGTTAAATTTAGTTTGTTTTCCTTTCCCATTGCAGACAATTAATCTCCACCCACCCCAGTCCATTGATTGGGTATACACCTTTTGAACAAAATTCTCATGCCATTCATTTCTGAAAGCACCAATCAGCAGGTGAAAGTTGCCCAGTTAACCTTTTGAGCTTTGGACGCTCCAGTGCACCTTGTGCTGAATATTTTGAGCTAGAAACAAGGTATGTATTGACATTCACAAATTATGTATCAAATAGTAGATTAAGTGGCAAGTGCTGCCCAATCCAAAATTATGAGGGGAAACTCAGAAGCTGTGAATTCCCATAATTCCAGTGGCAATATTTAAAGTGTCCCAGACCAAAAACGTAATGGTCAGAAATGTTTTCTAGACAGATCTAGGAATTTTGACCAATCACCACCACACCAAGTGACTCAGTCAGGAGGCACAACTTGGTTTAGCCCCCTTGTTAGGCCCCTTTACTACTTTGTTGAAGAGCTCTGGTTCAACATAACCTTTTAAGTTACTGAGTCTGAGAGAATTTGTGTCTGAGAGATTAGGAAGCCAAATAATTTTCTCCAATTGTCCATTTTGAATCTTGTTGTGAACCTCAAACAAAGTGACGAAATCCTGGAAGATTGTTTTGATATCCGGTTTGGCGTCCATGCCAACAGCTGGCTGGGTACCCAGAGTTGGACTGGCCTGTCAGGATTTTCCTAACAAGCTGTGCTTCTGGAAAGCCGGAGTAAAATAGAGGTATCTTTAGCATGTCAGCGTATCACGAGATTGACTCTGCTTGTGTGTTCTAAATGGAACTAACCTCTTGATCAATCATCTCTCATCCCAATAGGCACCTCTAGTGATGGACAACCTTAGAGAACCAGGTCCAAAAAACTGGTGGAGCAACTATCTGTAAAATGCCACTAGGCGCAATGGCAGCAGGCTCCCATTCCATTCGTCCAACCGAATATGAATGGCGCTCTGGAACATTTACCGCCTCTGGTGCAAAATGTGTCAGCTCGAGGCTAACCTCATTCTTTGTTTTCCAGTCAAATGGATGATGCAACAGTGATCAAAGCAGCCTTCAGGTGCCATTTGTCACTGTCGGGCCTCTTTCCAGGGGAAGAAATATGACCAAATTAGTCAAGTTGCATTTAAAGTCATTCCTTGTACAACCTGTTGCTTGGTTTCCTCCCAGACCAGGCAGTCTGCTCTCAGTTTATTTATCGATTAAAGGGGTTTGATGTTCCCCTAATAAGCAGCCCGGCCTTTGGTCTGTTTTTGTAACCATGCACTTTCTTTTCGCCGATTGGTTAATCAGTTCTAGCCAATGACATTTGTTTCTCAGAATATCACATTTGTCACTTAAAGGCCCAGAAAAGAACAGAACGTGACAGTTTCTCATCTGCTAGAGAGAGAGTGGCGAGACTGTAGGCAGGGACCTAGCTATCAGTAATGCGCCGGGTTCAGTGGCCCCGGAACCTGAGAGGCCATCTAGATCCAAATTAGGACTGTTTTGGTTTGCATTAGGGCCTAAGGCACAGTTGCTACACAACACGCAGTAGGGCTAAAAGAAGGTGTGAACTAAAAACTCTGTGCTTGTCATGAAAATATAGTTGAGTGCCTAATGCAATTCTACTTCAGCTTCTAAGTGCTCAAAGTTACTTCTAAGCAACAGGGAATCCCATGCTAGCCAACACCGAAAATAGGTAGGGCCATTCGACAGAGTCGAAGGCTTTAGTCGCATCCAGGAAGATGGCTGCGACAGGTATGTCAGGATGAACCGTGCGCAGGAGAGAGAACAGGGTACGAAGATTGTGTGAAGTAGACCGGCCAGCCACGAAGCCAGATTGATCCGGTAGCACGATTCGAGTCATCAGTAAGGACAGCCGGGTAGCCAGAACCTTAGCGAGAATTTTTACATCGCAGTTCAGAAGGGAAAGTGGGCGATAAGAGTCGCAGGAGCAGGGGTCCTTACCGGGTTTCAGAAGAGAAGTGATGACCACTTCACGCATGGAGCCAGGAAGAATGCCATCACTAAGGGACTCCGAGTATACCTCGCGTAATACGGGAGCCATTATATCAATATAGGCTTTGTAAAACTCGGCAGGGATGCCATCTAGCCCAGGGGCCTTACCATTCTGAAGGGACATAATGGCATCGCGGATCTCGTCAAGTTCGAAAGGTGCCGCCAGGAACGCTCTATCCCCATCGCTGAGCCAACAGAGCGCCACATCCTTTAAATAACTGGTATAGGACGCTTCGGAGCCCGTGACAGAGGTGTATAACGCGTGATAGCGTGTAGTGAACGTGTTGAGGATTTCATCCGAGTCCCTAATTGTGGTGCCGGATGTATCCTTGAGTTCAACAATAACATTGCGACCCTTAGGAGTCTGAGTGAGCATTGCAAGTACCTTCCCAGGTCGATCCCCTTCGCAGTATTTCCTGGCCTGCCAGTGTTTACCACGGAAATTGGTTTCCCTGGAGACCTCTTCCTCATACCTAGAAAGTGTCTCCCTGAAAGTCGCATGTAGTGTAGAGTCAGTGTCCTCCCCCATCCGGCATTCCAGGTCCCTCAGCTCTCCCTCCAATGTGCCAATAGTGCGAAGTATGTCGCGTAGGACTCCACAACTCTTAGAAATGCAGTATCCCCTGATGGTGACCTTAAAAGCCTCCCATATGTGTTCTACCGAGTCTACAGAGCCCTTATTTCTAGGGAAAAAAGCAGCTATCTCTTCACCTAGTTCAGTTCGGAATACAGTGTCAAGCAATATGTTAGGGCGGAGTCTCCAGTGTGGTCTAGGGTTATCCCACCCCGGAATGTGTAGTTGAAGCATGACAGGGCTGTGGTCAGAGTATGTCCTGGGTAAGTGCATTCCCCCTTTCAATGTTGATGCTATCTCTTTGGTGACAAGAATATAATCCAGGCGTGCCCACGTTCCTGTGTGAGACGTAAAGTGTGTGCCTTCCCTCCTGAATGGGTGCAAGTGTCTCCAAGCATCAAGCAGCTCGCCCTCTGTAAGCACCCCCTCCAACGCCTCGCGCGCTCTAGGTTTGTAAGTGCACACCCCATCCGCCCTATCTAGGTGAGGCACTATCGCCAGGTTGAAATCACCTCCCCAGATGACGTGACGTGATCCTATAGCCATGATCTTGCCCCATAGTGTAGAGAAGAAGGTAGGGTCATCCGTATTCGGTGCATATGCAACAACAAATGTGAAGGTATCTCGCCCCAGCCTGCCCCACATTAATGCATACCGCCCCTCCCCATCCACCAGTTCCCCACATTTATAAAACGGAACATTGCGGGCTACAATAATAGCTACCCCTCTCGCATATGTGGAATACGAGGAGAATACTCGGTCTCCAGCCCATCTACTCGCAAAAGTAGGTTTAGTACGTGGCGGCAAGTGGGTTTCCTGTATCATGGCGACCTGTACATGATGTCTATCCAGATAGGCTAGTACACTGCGACACTTCTTAGCATTATTTAGACCACGAATATTCCAAGACATAATCGTCAATTGAGAGTTAACATTCAGAGTAACCATAAGTAGTTCAATAGTAAAAATGATAGTACCAACCAATGCAATAGGTGCAGTTCAAAAGCATTCCACCAAGCCAGATGCATAAGCTGTCGCACAGTCTGCATACCCAGTCCGAGTGATAGTTGCCTCGTCTTAAAACAACCAACCCCCCCTCCCACCCCAGCATCCCAATCATGCCAGTAGCGGATGAGCCCCCCCCACCTTCCCCCCCCCCCATCCATCCCCTCCCAGTCTCTGCAACAACAACAACAACAAAAACAGTAGTAGTCTCAGGGGGAACACCCTGTAGGGGTTAGGCATAGAGTGTGCACAGCACCCTCTCGGTCCATAGCTCCCATCTGTACAGCCCTCGGCGGAGCATAGGGCCTAGAGAGTGGGCCTCGATTTACGTTACCACAGGTGTGTTGCATCCGCGCAGGTCCGAAGCAGGTATTCATCGCAGCGTCCGCAGGTAGGATGATGGACGTCATGCAATACGTAGAAAGGAAATATCCAACATAGTCTGTCCGGGTATTCAAGGAGCATTCTGTGCCGGCGGCAAGTCCTCGTCAGATACCTCCGCCTCAGCATCTCGTTCTTCTCTGCGTGCTCTCCTGAGCGATTTTAAGAAGTCCTCAGCCTTCTGCGGATTCGTGAAGAAGCGCTGTGTGCCCTGATGCGTGATCCGCAGCTTTGCCGGATACAGGAGAGCATAATCCACCTGTGCCTCACGCAACTTCTTTTTCACTGGGAGAAATTTGCGTCGTTCTTCTTGCACCATCGGGGTAAAGTCCGGATATATGGAAAACGCAATACCATTATAATTCAGCGAGCGCTGAGTACGGGCCACCCTCAATGCGGTGTCCCGGTCTCGATAGTTCAACAGTTTGGCTATGATGGGCCGGGGTGGCAATCCAGGTTTCGGCATAGGCGCTAAAGACCGGTGTGCTCGCTCAACAATGAATTGGGGTGAGAAAGCTTAGTCACCGATTGATCCCTTAAGCATCTTCTCGACGTATAGCTCTATTCTGCCTGGGTCTGTGGATTCCGGCACATTCGTAATGCGTATGTTGTTCCGGCGGCTGTGGGCTTCTAAGTCCTAATTTTTAGCCGCTATAATGCGAAGCAAATTGTCCATTCGGGCTAGTTGCGTTGTGTGTGTCGCGGAAACATCCGCATCATCAGAGACACGTTGTTCCACGGCCGTCAGTCGCTCCTCATGGCGATCCACCTTGTGGACCAGCGCGTCCAGCCATGCAGTGACACCGTCCACCTTTTCAACAACAGTTGCGAAGCCTTGCCTCATCTCCTGAAAAAGGCTGTGGAGGTCCAAGTCAGCTGACGGGGGCGTAACGGCCCTCGAAGGGGCCCCGCTAGGACCGGGACCGGTGGGCACTGATTTGGCGCCTTTTTTGGCGCCTTCAAAACTCAATTTGGCTTGGCGGTTATCCGGGCGCCCCATGATGGTCGTGGTATCCAGCTGTCGCTATCGCCTTCAGTAGGGTATATGGATAGAGTGTCCAGGCAGGTAAGTAGATAGACAGCCGGTGGGCCAGCCAGACACTGAGATTTATGGAGGCCCCCGACGAGGACGTCGAGGATAGAATGCAGCCGCTGTCGGGGGAAGGGCGCAGTGCTCCAGCCTCTCTCCGGTCCCTCAGTGTCCTCTCTGTAATGCTGGGGCGCAACGAGTAGTGGGGGTCAGAATATCTAGGAGACAGCAGTCACGAGGGAGCCGGCCCAAGCCTCAATGCAGCTAGGAGGCGGGCCGACGGCTGAGCAGCACACCGGGTGCAGCGGGTGAAGTCCGGGCGTCTCCCGGTTAGTCCGGGCTTTGCGGTTCCTTCTGCCCGGGGAGTAAGGGTGAGGAGTTCCACCGCCGCACAAAATCACTGCACGGCTTCCGCTCCTCTGCCGCGAGGCCCGGAGCACCGCCCGTCCCCCAGACACGCGAGAAGCGCTACACAGCTCAACCCGCTCCCGGCGGGAAAGCCGGCTTACCCGCGGTCCAGGCGCCGATGGCCAACAGCCGTGATGGCAGGAGAGGGGGGTAGACGAGGCCTCCGCACCTTGTCCCCAACCGTCGGCCCTTCGTCCAGGCACAGTCGCAGCACTGGGCGGATGGTGAAAGACGCGGCCCAGCCCCTCGTGGCCAGCCGCGGTGTCTCGTAGTGCACTGCAGCCGGGTCCAGGCGCTCTCAAGGACCAGGCTATCTCCGGTGCTGACAGAAGCGGCAATATCTCTGGCCCCACAGCTCACAGCAGCGTCAAACTCGGGTCGAGTGTGGAGATCGCCGTCCCACACCTTTTGCTGGCTGTATAGTCTGGAACAACACCTTGTGGCGCAGGATACGTGTAGGATCACTTGTCGAGGCACGGGAGCTACCAGCCTAGGCAGCCATTCCGCTTGCGCGCCCTCTAGCGCCCCCCACACACGTGTAAACTATTGATATGACAGCCTGGCATGAAGAGCCAGAGTTATCGATCTAATAATATAGACACCATTACATCTCATCTCGGAAGGGAGAACACGGTATGCATCTCAAGAAGCACACCCAGCCTCCGACTCGTCTGAGTTGGACTTGAAACAAGGCGCTAACCCACCGTCTCCTCCTTATGGTCTGTGGTGCCGCCTCCTGTAAGGACATCTAAAGTGCCTTCCTGCCCTGAACACATCCCACACCTCGTGCTTGCACCCCTGTCCTGGCTGCACCCCTCGGACTGCAGTACAGCTCTCCCCCCCCGCCCCCCCTGTCCCCCATGCTTGACCCCCCTGTCCTGGCTGAACCCCTCACACTGCAATAGAGCTCTCCCCTCCACCCCGACCCCCTGCTTGCACCCCCTGTCCTGGCTGCACCTCTCGGACTGCAGTACAGCTCCCTCCCGCCTCCCTGCTTGTACCCCTGTCCTGACTGCACCCCTCAAAATGCAGTACAGCTCCCCCCTCCACCCCGCTTGACCCCCTCTCCTGGCTGCACCCCTTGCACAGCCCTCCCCTCCACCCCCTGCTTGCCCCCACTCTGCCCTCACTGCACCCATCGGACTGCAGCACAGCTCTCCCCTCCACTAACTGCAGTACAGTTCTCCCCTCCTCCTCCGGCCCCCCCAGCTTGCACCCCCTGTCTTGGCTGCACCCCTCCAACTGCAGTACAGCTCTCCCCTCCATTCCTGGAGTTCTTCCCTTGCCCTTACAGGTCTCTTTCCTGCCCCCCCCCCCCTTCAGACTCTTCACCTCTCACCAAATCTTTCGGTCCAGCTATACCTCTTAGCACAATCCAGATCCCACAGACCTAGAAACCCTTTCCTCCACCAACAAAATATTCCTCTTTTATAGTGCTCCAGCACCTTTAAGTAATATCAGCGCTGTTTTATTATGCATAAATAAATAATACACAACAAGCACTTGCAATGCAATAGGTCTCGCATTTACGCGAGTTTGAGCCACTGGCATTCCAGATGACAATGCCTTTGAATTTGTTTTGGTTTTTAAAAACACAAATAAACAAGTATTTGCAATGAGACAGGTCTCGCATTCACATGAGTTTAAGTTATGGCATTGTAAATGGAAATGCCTTTTTAGGTCTCGCCTGACCCAGTGCATGCGCTGATCTGGCGAGACTTAGTAAGGGCTTCAACCAATGCTACCATGGCTGGCCTACAGTTTGCGTGCATGTGCGTTGGCGCGCGCTTATGAGCAGAGGCGCCATATGGCTTTCCTCGTCATGCTCATTAAGCGCATCGCTCGCCTCGCTTGATCGCGATCACTTTCACTGCCGCGTGTATTGTTCGATACAGAAGAGACGAGTTTTCTTTCTCAGTTCAGAATAATGTTCCTCCCCCATCAACAACCTTTGTTCTCATTCCTCCTTCAGAGCTCTGAAAATCTCCTTTGTCCTCTCGATTTGTACGGTCTTCTCAAAGTATCCTTCCTTTTCTTTTGGAGATCTGTTCCGTTGCTAGCTCCCTCAGACTCTTGCTTGCCCTCAAACTTCTGTTAATATCTCCTTGCTCTCCCAAATCTCCGGTCTGTGCCACCTTGCTTATTCACAACTCAATGGGTTTCTGCACTCTCTCAGAGCTCTGTATGTGGACCCCCTCAATCCCTTTTAGCTATGGATGTGTCCCCCGTGCTCCCAGAGTGGTATTTTGATGGTTTAATTCTTCGAGCTCTGAACCATGCCCCCTAGTTCCACGGTGTTCAGCAGGTATCCCCTAGCTCAGTCAGCGTCCTCTCATTGGTCTACCGGAGTTCTGTAAACGCATGCCTGCTCGCTCAGGGATTTGCTTTGCTTTTTCTTTGTTGCGTTGATGCCCTGTTCCCCTCACTTTGGTCCCTCAGGGCTCTAGAAGAGACTCCTTACCCTGATTTTTGTCTCGCCTTGCACTCCCAGAGCTTTGTAGTAGTCACTATGCGCTCAGATCTAAATGAGCCACTCTTTCCTCCATAATATAACTGTATACGCCTCCCTAACATCTGTGCCATGAGTTTCATTGCACTTGCTAGGTCCGTACATGTACTCACTCAGACCTATGTATGAACGTTTTTGCTCCATCTGTGTGCCCCACCACGCTCTAAGCTTTGGGTGTGCCCCTTTGCTCACAAGGAGCCCCCCCCCACTCCTCCAGACCTGTATACATCTGGCTCTCACAAAGCTCTGCAAGCGTCTCCCGGCCCTAAGAGCTAGAGTCTCCTTTCTCCCACGCAGCCCTAGGTGTCTCTTTCCTCTCACAGAGTTCTACCTCCTCGCACTTTTAGATCCCCGTATGGGTCTCTTTACTCTCTCACTACTGTGTTTCATCATTACTCAGGAGCACTTATGTCTCGTTCTTCCCTCAAATTTGCTCTGTACGCATGTCCTGGTTTTGTTACCCGGTTCTGTAAGTTTCGCCATTCGACAGCACCAACAGACCTCTGTGGACATCTCCTTCACAGCAGGTCTCTGCAGCACAGGCAGCTCTTAATAACTAAGGCCCTTATCTCTGCATGGCTGTGTGTGTCCTAAAGAAACTTTCTTATGCAAGCCTTGATCTTGCGCTGCCTTGTTCCGTAGGACATGTGCAATCTTTCAAGAGCACGATCATGGCAGAGAGCTGCACCCTACTGATAAGCATTGGCATAGCCAATAGGTCTCGCTTTTGGGACCTTATCAGTATTTAGTTATGCTGCACAATATCCTTGTTTCAACAGCAACTGTTGCATGGCTAAACACTTATAAGGTCCCAAAAGCTAGACCTATTGGCTATGTCAATGCTCGTTTATTTGGGTTTTAAAAACCCAAACATAATTCAAAGGTATTGTCTTTTGCAGTGCCCATGGCTCAAACTCGCGTAAATGCAAGACCTATTGCATTGCAAATGCTTGTTTTTTCCCTCCATCTTTTGTAAAAAGTAAACAATAAATCATGACAATAATAAACAGAACTTTCAACAACAGCGAGTCCTTACCCTTATTTTTTTTTAGTTTTCCACAAATAACGTTTAAAGCGAATTTATGTTATAATATGCCGCAGTATTTTTGGTTTTAACATAAAAAAAAAGTCATATTCCATGTAGATAAGATTTAAACTGGCTCAGCCAAATATTTAGTAGTATTACAGGACGTCAGAATCAGAATAAAGTTTATTGTTTAGTTAATTAAAACCATAACAACGTGACGATAGGTCGCACTGCATAGCACCATTTAACATAGCCAGTAAAAAAAAAAGTCATGCTTGTTAAAAGAGAAAAACAATTACTTATCACAGAAATTTGCACTACATCCTTGTTAGAAATGGGGGTCTCTAGTTGGCAATGGTTTGCAACTGTGTCCAAATGGAGACCTTTGCTTCTAGTCAGGGAAAGGGGGATACACTCCTAAAATAACCCCTGCTCACCCCCTTGGTAGCTTAGCACGAGCAGACAGGCTTATCTCAGAGGCAGTGTGTAAAGCATTTGTGAACACATACAGTAAATACAGTGAAAACACTACAAATTAACACCACACCAGTTTTAAAAAAAACTAATCTTTATCTAAACAAGTCCAACGACAAATATCCACATTATAGTGTTAAAAATGAGACTTTCAAATGGTAGAAATAGTTCAGTTCAATGCAAGTTGTAAATGCAACACTTTTCCAACAAAGTACCTTAGATGCGTCACGCCAAACAAAACAAAAGGGTCGCAGGGAAGGTGATGCGTTGGTTCCTTGCTTCGGGGGAAGTGATGCATCTATTCCTTACTGCAGCGCAGGTGAGGTGAAGCGTCGGTTCCTTACCGGAGAGGAGGTGATGCGTCGGTTTCTTACTGCATTCTGGTTATGATGCGACAAGATGGCACCTCGAGGCGATGTAAAGATCCGGTGCGATGCCACAAAATGGCGTCTTTGATGCGATACGACGAATTGGATGCGATGCGTGCACACCCGACGGCAGTGCGGCGAACTCGGCAGACTCTTGAGCGCGACTGAGGTACTGGGTTTTTCAGAACCGGCAACCCAGAGACCTCGGGTTCTTCCTGATTCAGACCACAGAAACTCAGTCTTCTAGGTGAAGTCAAGGATCGATTTTATTGGCTGCAACCAAGGTAACAAGTGTCCTAGAAGTACAACACACGGGGAAGTCTATTCTCAGGAGACTGCTCAAATTTACAAAGTCAGGCTTCTCTTCTTATACAGAATTTTAAGCTTCAGGCAAACATTCTTGGTTGTAAAGTAAATCGTTAACATATTTTCAATACAAAGAAAAAGCAGAGTCATGATGACATGTCCATATTTCACTTCGTACTGCCTACAACAAATCACCCGGTAAGGCCCAACATTTCATCAGATATCAGTGGACCCCCAATAAAAAAGGGCACCTCCCCACCATAAAGCCAGTGAAGAAAAAGAGTAGAGACAGATGCGAGCAAGATACGGCAGGTGTGGGTGCGCTGAAATGGTTTTATGGCTTGTTGAGCCTTGATGCTATCTTGTTCGGCCACTGGGAGGGAAACTGACCTAACGAGTTCAGCCTGGGGCAATGGTTCCAACTTGCACAGGTCATAGGAAAGTCGATTAAGGTGTACGTGTCCTTTGGGAATCGAATTCAGCTGGATTAAGGCCTATGTAAAGGGCAACTCATAAAATGGCTGCCATACATAAAATGGGAGTCAAGGGTTCTGAACGATATGGACGATTTCGAGGTGAAATCGTCACTCGAATATGCTGAAAATGCTTGTACATGATGTACTCGTCATTCTCGGTCTTTTGATACTAAATTCGTCATGTTATGATGAAGTTTTTATTCTCGAGTCCAGAATGATTATTCGAGTCCAGAATTTTCAGAACTACAAACCCTCCTTTGGCCCTTACATAGGCAATTAATCTATCCTTACATACTAATCGGAGTCCAGATCTATATTCCTAAAGTCACTGAGATGTTGCTGTAACATCATTCTAGTACTTAGTTCATCTCTTGATACAGGCTTCCTCACACATGATGAGACACAAAGGCCACATACTGCAGGAGCGCACTGCACGCATAGACAGAACAGGAAAAGAATGGCTAAGACCATCCCAATGACCATCAGAATTTTCCATCCCCAAGCGGATATCAGTTCCCAGAACCATCCCATTAACGACCAATCTCCTTTATCCACATGAATAGATTCGGGAATCTTATGTAATTTGGAGATGGCCTGGTACACCGTTGGAGCGTTATCTGGGATGAAAACACAGCAACTCGATTGGATCAATCTGCATACCCCACCTCGGTCTGCAAGTATGACATCTAAAGCGACCCTGTTCTGAAGGGTCATAAGTCGATCCGACTGGAGCTCAGCAGTCAAGTTACTAAGGGTACCAGCAGTTTCAATCACGGTGGATTCAACTACCCTTGTCAATTGCCTTATGTTCCTGCTGTTAGCCATGGATCCCCAGAACGGCAGAAAACCCTTTGCAAAGTCCCCAAATTCTTGACCTGCAGTGTCTTCTTTACTCAAGACACCTCTAACTATCCTTGTCCTGTGGTAATCTGCCGCTGCTGTGTAGGTGGGGGGCAACAGGAACGAAACAAAACATGAGCCCGAAAAGTCAGGGGGCAACCATGTATAGGCTCTATCATGGCAGATGAAATAAGTACCATTAGGTGCTAAAAACGCGGGGGAAGTCTGAGACCCAAAAACATACGTTTTAGTGCAGATACTCTTCCCTAACTGAGCCCTGTGATTCGTGCCATTACCTTGCAGACACAGATGACCCTGATGGGGTACAATCCAAATCGGGGAAGATCTCTTGGTTTGCTGTTTCTCACTCAGAGTGGCTCCATATCCAGTCATATTCCATCCTATGTATACTAGTGTCTCATCTCTCGGGATAGTCTCATAAGAAATACCTTCCTTAATCATATCTACTATACCCTTGTCTAGAGCACTTTTTTTAGGATTGTCTGTTACAGAGCGTAGGGGGTAGATTTCGTGTGCATATATGAACATTGTCCTATATGCCCATACAGAACCATTGTGACTGAATGGCAGAACCAGATATGGGATACCTTTATCCGTTGTGTGAGGCATAAGACCGCACACCCAACAGTTAGTCGTGTTCATTACAAGTTGGTGTTGGTGCAAGAGCTGAACAAAGGAGTTATTAATGAACTCCAATCTCCTATTGGATTCATGGTCAGGGAGAGGGTGGAAAGAGTGAGAGGAAACAGTAGAAGGAGGTATGGGTGATGTAGTGGGTGCAAATGTTACACGAAAAGAGAATAGAACATAACTTATTAAAAATATCATCATACTGAATAACATACAAATGCATAATATTAAAAAGCTTTTCTTTGTCATCACTGTGCATAATTTGCGTTTTAAGTTCGCTGGTTTGGCAGGTCTCTCCACCTCGGAAAACTCCATCCTCTCCAAAGTGCTGCCCGCGGTGGGAGGTTGATTCTGCTAAGGGATGTTTCTGTCAGTCTAGGGCAACTCCCTTGGACCAACCAGAACTACCGACCTAACGTCGTCAGCTGCACCCCAAAGACTTTTAAGCAACCGCGGCCCTAGCAGCGGAACCCGGATGGCGGTTCGAAAAACAAAAATAAGCAAGTTTCTCAGATGGGAGAGCTGCACTTTAAAAAAAAAATGGGGTTTGGAAGGAAAGAATATTTTATTAGTCCATGGGTCTTGGTCTCAAATTGCAAAAGAAATCGTTTTTATTAGTTCGTTTTTCTTGGTCTCAAATTATACCGTTGTCTTCCTGGTATAGTGTTATCTTGGAACAAGAGTTCAGGTTCTGCAGTGTCCAATGGAATTGACGGTGATACAGTTGGTTGGAAAAGTTTATCGTTCTCCTGTTCAGTCAATGTTCCTTTTACTCGTGCATCAATGAAGGGTACAACATGGGGCACGGTTTCAGGTTCTGAGTCAGCAGCACCCTTCTGGACCCACTGGTCATAAGGCAGAGGGAAAGGGATTTTCTTACAATGGATCCCGTGGACCCAATTGGCCTTCCCCTCCACCCGAACGGCTGATCTTGTGGAAAGAAGGACGAGGTGCGGTCCGGTCCACCTGGGCTGGTCGTTTTTAGTTCTCTGGAAGTTTCTGACCAACACCCAAGATCCAGGGTCGATGGTGTGACCTGGAGTCTCAGAGACCGGAGGCAGGGTGTCGTGAACCTGTTGATGCAAAACACGCAATTTAGCCGTCAATTCATACAGATAATCAAGCAAAACAGGGTGTTCAAGCTCGATGAACTTAGTGGGTCTAGGCACTCCCCATATGTTGGCTGGCCGGCCAAAAACGATCTCGTAAGGGCTAAGTTTCACTCGTGAATGCACAGTCATTCTGGTGGACAGAAGTGCTAAGGGTAGAGCGTCAGGCCATTTAAGACCTGTGCTCGCTTGGATTTTGGCCAGTTTAAGTTTTAAAGTGCTGTTGTAGCATTCTACTAATCCAGCTGATTGGGGGTGATTTGCAGCGTGGAACTTCTGCCGAATACCTAGCCCTTCACACACACTCTTCATCACACAACCACAAATTCACTTCCATTGTCAGACCAGACCATTCTAGGCATTCCAAACCTGGGGAAGTACTCTTTCACAAGGGCTTTTGCTGTGGACAAGGCAGTATTTTCTTTTAAGGGATATGCTTCTACCCATCTTGAGAAGGCACAAACAACAACGAGTACGTATTTTAAATTGTTGCACCTCTCCATGTGGATGAAATCTAGCTGCAAAACCTCGAACGGATACGTAGGAGGCGCAAAATGACCAGCTGGAGTTGGGGTTCCCCTTCCAGGATTGTGTTTCAGACATACCATGCAATTCTTGACGACATTCTCCGCACATTTGGGAATCCCTCAATTCTGCCATACTGGGGCCAACAACTCGCAAATCCCTTTTATGCTGATATGAGCCATTCCATGAGCCATTGTAACCACTGCAAGCACATATGCATCGGGTAACAACCATCTCTGATAGTTCAATCCAGCAACCATTTGCATCCATCCTACCCAAAACTTTCTCTCCACGTGCTCAACTCTTTCTCTGTGGCCTCAGCTTGGATGGACTTCACACTCTCTATCGTGTCTTCACACATTCCAACATCACCAGTCCATCTTGCAGGGCCTGCAACATACATTCGGCTCATCACATTCCTTGCAGTCTCTTTCGCGATTTCGTCAGCAAATGCATTTCCACGACCAACATCATCAGTCACCTTCTTGTGAGCACTACATTTCACAATCGCCATTTGCAGAGGCAAAGTCAGTGCTTCAAGCAGCTCATTTACCAACTGACCATGCTGAATCTTAGCTCCATGTGAAGTCAGGAACCCACGTTCTCTCCACAATCGTCCAAAACTGTGAGCCAGTCCAAACGCATACTGACTATCAGTGTAGATAGTCACTTTCATTCCATTAGACAACACACATGCTCTTGTGAGTGCAATTAATTCTGCTGCTTGAGCTGAATTATGTGGCACACGTGCAGCCTCAA
The DNA here is from genome assembly GCF_964261635.1 of Lissotriton helveticus. Classification (NCBI taxonomy): domain Eukaryota; kingdom Metazoa; phylum Chordata; class Amphibia; order Caudata; family Salamandridae; genus Lissotriton; species Lissotriton helveticus. The sequence continues at coordinate 1,139,639,043 of NC_136069.1, forward strand.
CAATTGTAAGCAAAGTCGTGACAGCATATGCTGCAGTCGTGTCACCACTCGGGAGCTTGAAGCATGAACCATCCACCCATAATGTACCATCACATTCAGCAAGAGGAGTGTCATAAAGATCAACTCTTCCTTTCGTCTCTTCTTCTGTTCTAAGGAAACAATCATGTTGTTCTGAAGCGTCGGATTCCTCTACAATTGTCAACAATGTAGCTAGATTTAGGGTGTTGCACCTTTTTATGTGCACATGACTTGCTAATAATGTTAATTCGTAACCGGACAACCGAGCACTAGTTAAGTGCTGTGTCTTGGTTCTATTTAACAACGGGTCTACTGCATGTGGGACCATCACGACTAGTGTGTTATTCATTACTAGACCAGCAGACTGTCGAATAGAAACAGCTGCTGCTGCTGTGGCTCTTAAACAACTTGGCAATGCTTTAGCTACCAGGTCCAAAGTCGACGAAAAATAGGCACATGGACGCTGCCTACCTCCAAACAACTGAGTCAACACAGACAATGCACAGCCCTCTTTCTCGTGGACATACAATGTAAAAAGGCTTACTGTAGTTGGGGGTACCTAACACAGGAGCCGAACATAATGCTGTGCGCAATTCGAGAAAACTTTTCTGACACTCTTCAGACCAAAGAATAGGATTGGGCGTATTTTTACACGTTAATGCCACCAAGGGTTTGGCCAATAACGAGAAATTTGGAATCCACTGTCTACAGTACGATGTAATGCCCAAGAAAGCACGCACTTCTCTCTGTGTTCTTGGCACATTCAATTTCGCTATTGCCTGAATTCTTTCTGGGGTCAGTTTCCTTCGATAAGAGGTGACCTAGGTAGGTCACTTCTTGTCGGCAATATTGTAGTTTGGAAAGTGACACCTTATGATGGAAATCACACAGATGACGCAACAATGACGCAACAATGACGCAACAATGACGCAACAATGACAGCGTGGCCTTTTTACAAATTCCCTCAGTGTCTGCAGCAATGAGCAAATCATCCACATACTGAATAAGAGCTGCACCTTCAGGTAGAATAATCGTATCAAGCTGTGTTTTTAGAGCTTGACTGTATATTGATGGACTTTCACAGTAGCCCTGAGGAGCGCGTTTAGAGCGGAAGCTGCGACCTCCTAAACTGAAGGAAAAAATATCCCTGCTCTCCTCCGCAATTGGGATGCTGAAGAAAGCATTCTTCAGGTCAATCACCGAAAACCAAGAGGCAGAAGCTGGAATCATAGTCAATAATGTGGTAATGTCAGGGACAACTGGGAATTGCGGCACAACTATCTTATTCACTTCTCGAAGATCAATCACGAATCTGTACACAGGTGACTGAGAGGGATCAGTTCGTTTTAAAACAGGCAGAACAGGACTATTGCAAACGTTGCCTCGTGTTTCAATCAATTCGTAAACGATCGTTAGCAAAGCTTTTTCACCCTCACTAGATATCCTATATTGGGGAATTCGTGGCATTTGAACATTGGCTTTCAATGTTACAACATAAGGTGGTATTTCTAAAAGACCCACATCATTAGGACCAGCGGCCCAAAGGATATCTGGAAGAAACGACAATTCTGCTGGAAGTTTATCCCTCGACAAATACATGGGAGAAACTACTTTCTTACCTAAAGTAAGTTGTACTCCTGAAGGAGAGCAGTACAAAGTCGCATGCAATCTTTTTAACAAATCTAATCCTAGCAAGTTTTCGCCACAACCTGTTATCAGAATAAGGGGTGCTTCGAATTCGCAAGGACCAACAGAAAGAGACAAAGGGTCAGAAATCGGATTTCTAACTGGGGCGCCTGAAAAACCGACAGAAACGTTCATTTCGCCAGACAAAGGTGTGCTAGGGAGTTTGGAGTGCATAATAGAACTCTTTGTAGCACCAGTATCCAACAGAAAAGGTTCTGACACACCTGATGTAATCACCTCAACGTATGGTCCACTCTGATCTACTGGAACTGAAACAACTCCCTCTCTTTGTCTATGGCTGTCCTAGCAATCATTACCTTCCCAATGCTCATCTTCTGTGTAATAATCATCAACGTAGTATTGAGCTGTCCTATCAGATGCAATATTCTGCTGATCGAATTTATTCATAGAATTTTGTGGTGGAAGGGGACGTGCGTTCTGGGGGACGTTTCCACGTCCTCTACCTCTAGGCGCTTGCTGAACACCACGACCTCTTACACCAGAAGCACCATTTGCACGCTGTAACAAAATAGGACAACTATAGTTGAAATGACCTTCTTCCTTGCAATACGAACACTGGTTGGGGCCTACAGGGACACGTGGCTGAGTGTACTCGACTCTTTGCGAGTTCCTCTGATACTGTTGAGGCTGTTGAAAATTATTCTGGTAGTAATTCTGGCCACTATTATTTTGATTACCACCACCACCACGTGGCGGATAGGCTTGCTGTAACAAAACCTTCGTTTTCAGCTCTTTAGTTTTCTTTTCTGCTCTATCCTTCTCATCCAGGTCTCTATTTTCGTAATATTGTGCAGTAGCCAATATCTGGGCTGAAGACGACACAGCCCACGAACTTTCTGAATCCTTTAACTTTTTACACAATTCTGGAAGCAGATTGTGCACAAATTTATCGACGAACAGTCTCGGACCACCTTCTGTGGTCATATCTTGACCGCTGTGGTCGACAAATGTTTCTTCGAACCTGGTGAAGAAATCTGAAGCAGTTTCTTCTTTCTTCTGCTTGCATGCAGACAACTTATCCCAATTTACACGTATTGCAGGCATTATCGTTTTCAAGTAATCAACTATTTTACCAGGGAGTTCTGCTATCAAAGGCTCAGGCTTAGCACCACCAACTTGTCGGGCATCTGCAGCAGCAATATTAGCCCATGAGTCACCTAATTCCTGATCGTGATCTGTATGACGAATCTTACTCCATAATGGTTGTAGAACAACATTCCCAAATAGCATATCTATATCGGCTAAATTCATTATACATGACCCAGCAGTCTGTGACAACTCTTTGTAATACCCTGCAGGATTTTTACGCGGATCAGATAGTGTCTGTTTGAAGGCTAGAACTTCAGCTCGCTTCCATGGGACATGTACCCATACACGCTGAAAGTGTGGCAGAATAGGTGGGTTAACAGTTGTGTCGCCCTCCCTCCATTGTGGGGGAACTTCTCTCATCGGGTATTGTCGCGCCTTTTTCCTACTAGATGCACCAGGCTCAGATTGTGACCCAGAACTGCTCCCCTTACTCAGATAGGATAACAATATTTCAACCGCTTTCTCCACATCGAGACCTACAATCATGCCCTCTCCAAACTTAAACCGTACACAACAACTCTTGCGGGTTGCATTCCAGATCATGGTATTCCAAATCTTCACAAAGGAAAACGCACATCTGTTCAAAAACATATCTCTGCGTCGGTGCTTCCCATTGATGGAAGACTTCCATGACAGACTCTACATCATACTTTACAGTGTCCATAACCCATTTACGCGCTAAACGATTCAGTGAATCTCTCTTGATAGTCAGGCAGTCCACTCCGCAACTGTCTGTGTCCCATGTTAGGGGTCGTGGTAGGCGACCCGAAAAGAGGTGAGAAAAGGTTAGTAACAGTGCTGGCCATTTTCTGCCGAATGGAAGGTGAAACTGAAGGAAGAACGGGTGGAAAAACGGGGCGAGACAAGGCAGGGGCAGAGACAATAGCAGAGGAGACATCAGGAGAAATAGAAGGAGCGCTAGGCAAAATCGTAGAGGGAGCATTAGGAGAAGTAGAAAGTACACTAGGCAAAATAGTAGAAAGCACAGGTGAAGCAGAAGTGGTTGGTGGGCCTTGACGAGGCTGCACCATAGAGACAGGAGTCAGCTGGAGAACAGCTGGTAGGTGCTGCGGAGGAACAGGCGGCACAGGTTGCACAACTAAAGATTGAGGGGGTGCCGTGGCATTTTGCGCATAGGGGGGGTGGCGAACTAAATAAATGCGAGATTAAGGGATCTTTTTCACGCTCTTTTGCTGCCTCTCGCTGAAGAGACGGCAAAACTGGATAGCATTTATCCATTGCCATTTTATGTTGCCTGTGCAACTGCTCACTCATCTGCTCTTCTTCATTGTCTTTAAACTGCATAGCAGCTTGCATAACTGAAAGTCACCCTTCTCTCATATTTTTCTTAGCTAATTTGATTTCCTTCTGTTTGGCCTCCTTACGCCATAGGCGGAAAGAGTCGAACATCGCCGGCCGGGCTTTCTTTTTGAACAGTTTAATTTCAAGGTTATCCAGGATTTCAGTATCAAAGCTACCGTATTGGGGCCATTTTAAAACATCATCCTTTCTGGTGTATTTGATCCACACTTCATTGTATGTGATGGGGCCTACTCCGTGTTTGACATATAACTCGTAGGTTGGAGTTCCAACCAGAGGAACCGGACATGAGTCCTCCAATCGGGAGTCCCTATTATTACAACCAAGACAAAACAAATTTCCAAGTCGAAGACTAGGCATCTTCGCTCTCTAGTCTCGTTCCAAACTTCAAAGGATTATCGATTACGATATTTCTCGTGAATACACGAGTCCTTCGGTTTTGGTGCTTGCAAGTACCAACAATTATCCCAAAGGATACCCAAGACTAAGACCAACTAAGGACTGGGAGACGCTCCACTTATACTTAACTGAGATATCGATGACGTCACCAGAAGACTCGTCTTAGTGTTTCGCTCTACCAAACTTCAAGGGTCCAAATCAGGGCGATAGCCAGGGCAGCAGTCCTTCCTAGCCGTCGGGAAGCGGGGAACCTTGCAGCAAAGACCTTCGGACCACGTCGACATGCAGGGGTCGATTAAGTGGTTGGCCGTCCTCCGGAATTTTCACACTAAGCTCCTCACAAACCTCTGGCTGGGCTGGTACCGCTGGAATCGCCCCAAACGTTGGGCGCCAACTGAGGTACTGGGTTTTTCAGAACCGGCAACACAGCGGTGTCAGGGTACACCCAGAGACCTCGGGTTCTTCCTGATTCAGACCACAGAAACTCAGAGTCTTCTAGGTGAAGTCAAGGATCGATTTTATTGGCTGCAACCAAGGTAACAAGTGTCCTAGAAGTACAACACACGGGGAAGTATATTCTCAGGAGACTGCTCGAATTTACAAAGTCAGGCTTCTCTTCTTATACAGAATTTTAAGCTTCAGGCAAACATTCTTGGTTGTAAAGTAAATCGTTAACATATTTTCAATACAAAGAATCATGATGACATGTCCATATTTCACTTCGTGCTGCCTACAACAAATCACCCGGTAAGGCCCAACATTTCATCAGATATCAGTGGACCCCCAATAAAAACGGGCACCTCCCCACCATAAAGCCAGTGAAGAAAAAGAGTAGAGACAGATGCGAGCAAGATACGGCAGGTGTGGGTGCGCTGAAATGGTTTTATGGCTTGTTGAGCCTTGATGCCATCTTGTTCGGCCACTGGGAGGGAAACTGACCTAACGAGTTCGGCCTGGGGCAATGGTTCCAACTTGCACAGGTCATAGGAAAGTCGATTAAGGTGTACGTGTCCTTTGGGAATCGAATTCAGCTGGATTAAGGCCTATGTAAAGGGCAACTCACAAAATGGCTGCCATACATAAAATGGGAGTCAAGGGTTCTGAACGAAATGGAGGATTTCGAGGTGAAATAGTCACTCGAATATGCTGAAAATGCTTGTACATGATGCACTCGTCATTCTCGGTCTTTTGATACTAAATTCGTCATGTTATGATGAAGTTTTTATTCTCGAGTCCAGAATGATTATTCGAGTCCAGAATTTTCAGAACTACACGACAGGCCCTGCGACGCGCTTCTCCGGTGATGCGACGGCAACCTCTGCGGCGGCGACACGCTTCTCCGGCGATGCAACACGCTTCTTCAGTGATGCATCGCCAAACAGCTGCGGCATGCTTCTTCGGTGATGCGACGGCAACAGCTGTGGCGGCGACACGCTTCTTCCTCGTTGCGTCGCACTTTCAGCTCCCAGCGACTAACAGTCTCTAGAGGTCCTAAACAGCAGCAGGCATCTCTTTGCAGGATAGAATTCCCAGCAAGGAAATTCAGGGGAGCTGGTGGTGAAGTCTTTGTGTCCCTGAGACTTCAGACAGGAGGCAAGCTCATTTTCAAGCCCTTGGAGATCTTTTCTTCAAGCCGGTGACAAAGCAAACAGCAAAGTCCTTCTTCTCCTTTCCTTGGCAGCAAGCAGCCACTGTAGGCCAACCCCAAACAGCAAACAGCACATGGGCAGTATTCCTCCTTCCGCTTCTCCGGCTCTTCTCCTTGGCAAAGGTTCCTCTTGATTCCCAGAAGTGACCTAAATGTCATGGTCCCCCTTTTTATACACACAAATCCTTTGTCTCTGAAGGCAGAGAGTGTCTGTACCCAGCCAAAACCAGTTCTGTCCTCTCTGGTGCAACTTCTTGGCAGGATGTGGAGACAGCATTGTTGAAAGCAGACCTGGCCCGGGCAGGTGAAAGGAAGCCCCTCCCCCTACTCTAAATTCAACCCAGGTCCCATTCAGACCAGCCCAGACTTATTAGACTGCTGGAGCTGCAGCTCTCTCCCAGCTCCTGTCACTCACAAGCCAGACATGCAACATACAAACCTAGCAGAGGCACTCTGGATGGTTGGGCAATAAAATACCTACTTTTTAAAGTGGTATTTTCAGACACAGAATGTTAAGATCACCCACACTAAAAGATGCACTTTAACATTCTGAATTCAGGCATACTAAACTTTATTTTCCGATCTTGTTCCCTGGGGCAGTTATGTTTATTAGATGTTATAATCAAACTGCCCATTGTGGCCTTTGGGAACAGATAGCCTTGCAATAGTGAAAAACAAAATTGGCAGTACTTCACTATCAGGACATGCCACACATCACGGCATGTCCTACCTTTCACATACAATGCACCCTGGCCACAAGGGTACCTTGAGCCTACCTTAGGAGTGACTAACATGCAGAAAAGGGAAGGTTTAGGGACTGGCAAGTGTGTGCACTTGCCAAGTCGACATGGCAGTCCCAGACTGCACACAGGCTCTGCAATGGCCAGCCTGAGCCACATTTTACAGCTGCTTCTGTGTGTGGCTCAATCAGTGCTGCAAGCCCACCAGCAGCATTTGATCAACAGGCTCTGGGCACATATGGTGCACTTTACTAGGGTCCGACAAGAAAATCAAATCAGCAAATCATGAAATCACTAATCCATTTACAAAGGAAGCATTTGCACTTTGGCACTGAACAGCAGTGGCAAAGAGCCCAAAGCATCTAGACCAGCAAAACATAGCAAAACACAAGAGGCAACAGCAAAAAATGGAAGGGAGACGCACGCCAATGGTGCCTGGTCTAACAATCCTGTTACAAATAAACAAATCATCTGATAAGATTTAACTAACACATAAAACCTAGTATCTAAAGTGCGGTTGTGCTACTCTCAACATTATGCGATAACGTGTTAAATTATCAGTTAAATTTGCACAGATCTAACTTAGTGGATGGAAAATCTGGCCGTTTTGCCACTAGCCTTGTTTCAATTCTTCCTTGTGATTAGTTACAGTTTTTATTAAACAACTGTTCAGCTGTGGATCTTCCGGATCGAGACATTTTAATATTGCAGTTTGACAGGAACAAATGCCTCTTATGTGGAGTAGTCCCTTTAGCAATTTCCGGCGATCCTGGCTTAAAGCTGGGCAGATACAAACTAAATGAATAAAATCCTGTGTTGCTGATCCACAAAGATTACATGACTTTGGGCCCTGATATTTCCAACTTGGCTGGTCTGCATTAGATGGCAGTTTACCAAAACGTATTGCTAAAAACTTGGACTTTAAATAGGAAGAAAATGGCTGACCCAAATATGACGCTGGTTAAAATTTTATATAGGATTGCAAGACCATCCATGCGTGGGCTCGCTTACTTAGGATGGCTTGATCCTCCAGTTTGAGTGTTGCTTTGACTCCTACAAGATTTGCTGAAAGGTGGTAAATGGAATATTCTTCTGCCAAAGGTCTACCATCCTAGTGGACTGTAAAAATGTTTGAAGGTATTTAAAATAGGCATCTTGTAACGCATTTCAAAGTGCATTATTAATCCCATTTTCTCGGTTGCACCAGACTTTATACCAGGCGTTTGTTCCGACATATCTTCTGGACAGCTGTTGCCCAAATTCTAACCAGACCTGGGACGGTGAGGCGCTCTGTGGAAGTGAGAATACTTTTTTATATGCTCGTGTTTGGAGACTAACATTGCAGCGTATTTTCCATGTGGAACTTCACTTCCATATGCTAAAGTGGGTAGAAGTTTTGCATTCATGATAGCTAGTAGTGGTGTGAAGGAGGAACCTTTTAAACTTTTTGCTATTGAGCAAAATGCAAATGTTAGGCCATTTCCCTTTTTTTCCTATCGCCTCATTCGGTTTTTGGAAAGTTAGTCTTTTACCCAAATGTATCCCTAGATATTTGTAGCTACCAACTACTTCCAAATTCACTTTGCTCAATTTAAATGATGATTTTGGTTTTTATGGATGGCTCGACTTCTAATCATTGCTTTAGTTTTTGTAACGTTTATCTCCAGCTGATTCTTCAGGCTGCCAGGGCAGCAGTTGTAAATCAAAAGACAATCTCTTATGCCATAGCCCAATTCATGAGCCCCATATCCATTTTTAAAATTACTTATATTCAGGTACAGTGTGATTCAATACACTATGGTCTGTTAGGGCGATACTGCAGGTGAGCATTCTGTTGACATTACTGCCACTCCTTTCACCTTAAAAGTTGTGAAGAAATTCATCCAAAGCAAGGGACCTTACATTGAGTAGTTTGCTTTTGTTTCTCTCCAGATGTAACATTATGCTCTCAATTCCGGCAAATGTATGGAAGCCAATTGTGGTCAATATATGATGTAATGTACCATTAAGTTGAGATTCAACATTATGGCTCCCCGAAGTTAATGTATGTTTCTTTGTCCTTGAAATGCTAATAAACTCTATGCAGCCTCCACACCTACACATGCGCTAGCTACGAAGGTTGAGATAGGGGTTGTCTCTCTTTCTGATCATGCCCCAGTGACGGTTGTCCTTTCCCTCCCCGCGACTCAGCGCGCGCAATGGACTTGGCGCCTCAGAGAGACATTATTACACCGCACGGAGGTGGTTACTCGGATACAGTGCGCTATAATAAAACTATCTTTTTTTTTTTTTACTTTTTTTTTGACATTTTCTAAAACAGGGTAAAGAAAAAGAAACACAGCATAAGTAGCACAATGACGAGATGTTCACAAACCATAAAGTCTGCCTAGACATTCAATGAGTAGTGGCGTAAAGTCCCATACAGAAATATAAAAATCATACAGCGGCAATATGTGATTACATTCATGCATATGTGAATCAAAACGAAGACATAGTAGTGATATATGAGGCACATCACGATTACACATCACCCAAGGTCTTCACAAAAAATACCACAAACAGAAACTGCACCTTCATCTCCACTACTCAATTAAGCAGGCAGTGTTGTAGTATCTAAGAACGGGTTATTGCTTCCCCAACCTCCCCCCCTACATCTGTCGTCTCCCCACCCTCTACAGCAGACTCTCCTTGTTGCAACATATAGTCCTGCAGCGGCCCCCATATGTCTTTGGGCCTAGAAGCCATGGGCTGTGTCTCAGAATATATGCCACTCTGATCTTGACAATATAGCATGTCCTACAGCCATTCTTTAAACTTCGGGGCTCTCCCCCTCCCCCATCGACATGCAAATCTTAGTTTAGCCAGCAGCAAAGCAGTATCTGCAAATTTTCTGCTACTCTTAGGAACATGTGCCGTGTGCCCGAGAATGAAAGTCAAGGGGTCCAACTCAAAGTGTTTACCCAACATACGTTCCAACGCAGCATGGACCTGCCCCCAGTATAGACAGATCTGTGGACAAGTCTATGCCAAATGGAAAAAATCCGCCCCTGGGTGCCTACATCTTTCACAGCAATCAGTGTCAGCTAATTTAAATCTATATTTCCTGGCAGGCGTGTAGTACACCCTGTGCAGGAATTTATAATGAATAATTTTAAATCTACAACTCGAGGTGATATGTCCAGTCACAGCACAGCAGTATGTCCACTGTTCATCAGTGATCTCACTCCCAAAATCAGCGTTCCAATGACTCTTGGCTGTTCCCTCCACCTCTGGGGTTTATGCTTGGATGCTACTGTATATGTTGGAGACTAAATGTGCACCTTCTGTGCTATTTAGCAAAACATTCAAGGGAGGGACTGCGTCTGGCTCTCTCGGGTAGTCAGGGATGAGGCCTTTAATTCCCTCCCGGAGACGTGTGTAATAGAAAATGTCAAGGGGTTTAGGGATAGCCTCGCCAAAAAACTGTTCCTTCGTACGGAACACTCCATTAAGAAACAGATCTCCCCACATTGTCAGCTGAAGACGCCTGCACATGTTTTGAAAGCCAGTCTCATGTAGAACCGGCAAACGTGGGCGATAGGTCAAGGGCATGCACGGTGCATAAAGCAGAGGGAGCTGCAACATGCGCAGTATTCTATGCCACGCATCGATAGTGCAGGACACTGTTGTCGGCGGTGTATCCACAACAGTTAATGGTCCATGAACAATAACACTCAGGGGCAAGGGTTGTGCAATCCAGTCCTCTACAGCTATCTGAGGCATATACCGTGTGGGCCTAATCCAGTGATATAGAAAATGCGCCTGAGCGCTGAGGAAAAAGGCTTCGAAATCTGGGATGTCAAAGCCCCCCTTACTATATGGCTGTACCATAACACTCCACTTAAGCCTCGGCTGTCGCCCCCCTCCCCCATACTAGTCTGATCAATTCTGTCTTCAAGGTCTTGAAAAAAAAGCTCCCGGAGGATATGGAATGTTAAGGAACAAATACAGGAAGCGCGGTAGTATAATCATTTTAATAAGTGAAGCGCGCCCAGCCATTGACAAGGGAAGTTGGATCCAGCGTGTGATGCCGTCTCTAAACGTCATCATGGCCGTACCATAATTCATCCGCAGCGTTTCCTCCCTATCTCGAGACCTGAATCCCCAGGTATTTTATATCAGAGTGGCACCATTCAACAGGATAATCCAGGGGAAAGTCAGTTACCGCAGGCGTAAATGGGAGAAGTTGAGACTTACCCCAATTGATACTTACGCCACACAGTCTGCCAAAGACCAAGAATTCACGTAACAGAGCATTAAGCCTGGTCTGAGGGTCCTTGACGTATAGCGTCACATCGTCCGCATAAAGCGACACCGAGATCTGCCTCTGTAGACAGAGGAACGCACTGTCCTGATGCAGCTGCCGTAGACGGCAGGCCAATGGCTCAATTGCAATAGCGAAAAGGAGGGGAGAGAATGGGCATCCCTGCCGGGTGCCCCTGGTGATGGATACAGCAGGGGAGAGATGACCATTCACTAATACTCTTGAGGTAGGGGTATTGTACAGTAATTTCACCCATGCCAGAAAAACGGGAGGGAAACCCATCCTTTGCAGCAACGTGAAGAGGTAGCACCATTCTATTGAGTCAAACGCCTTGGAGGCATCTAAAAACACAGCAGATAAAGGAAACTCCAGTGCCACAGTTTGTATTAGGGAGAAGAGAGTACGGAGGTTATGGCTTGTTGCTCTGGACGGGACAAACCCAGACTGATACGGGAGCACTATTTGAGTCATGAGCAGTGACAATTGAGTGGCGAGTACTTTGGCCAAGATCTTCGCGTCACAATTGATAAGTGACAGGGGACGGTAGGAATCACATGCTGTGGAGTCCTTGCCAGGTTTCAGGAGAGAAGTGATCTCCACTTCGCGCATGGAGTGTGGTAAAATACCTACCTCCAAGGATTCCTCACACACTTCGCGTAGTACCGGCGCCATTATATCTCTATAGCATTTATAGAACTCCGCTGGTATACCATCTAAGCCCGGCGCCTTCCCATTCCTCTGGGACATAATTGCTTCCCTGATCTCGTCCAATTCTAGAGGGGCGCTCAGAAATTTCCTATGTGTATCACTCAGCCAACATAAGGCCACGTCCCCCAGAAAAACGTCAAAATCCAGATCTCCAGAGACCCGAGTGGTGTATAGGCGCTCATAATGGGTCGGGAGGATGTCGATAAGGGCATTGTCCTTACATGCCTACCCACGGGGACGAGTAAGTTCAAGGATAGTATTAGTACCTCGGTCATTTCGTATGAGCATTGATAGAGCCTTTCCTGGTCTTTCTCCCTATCCATACCTCCTAGCAGTCCAATATTTACCTCGGAATTTCGTCTCTCGATCCGCCTCTGCTTCATACTCTGACAGCTTAACTCTAAATTCTTCTTGCTCTGCGGCACTGTTTCCCCCTTGCATCCTACGCTCTAGGCCTTTCAATTCTCCTTCCAGCTTACGGATCGTGCGCTGTATGTCACGGAAAACCCCAAAGCCTTTCGCTATACACCAACCTCGAACGGTACCTTTGAAAGCCTCCCAAATAATTTCTACGCTATCGACATTACCTTTATTGCGTGGGAAGAAATCAAGTATGTCACCCCACGATTCCTCTCTGAATACCGTGTCCACTAAGGTTGTGGGCTGTAGCTGCCATCTTGGCCTAGGGCAGGCAAAGCCAGGCATCTTCAGTGTAACTCGCACAGGACAGTGGTCCGAAAAGGTACGGGCCAAGTGGGTCGCAGTAGTTACACTGCCCGCTAGGCCCCGCGAGAGGAAACAATAATCTAAATGTGCCCATGTCCCCGTGTAAGAGGTGAAATGTGTGCCCTCCTGTGTTGCGGGATGCAGGTGTCTCCAGCCATCAACCAACAATCCCTCCTCCACTATACCCTGCAGGGCCTCTCTGGCATTAGTATGATAGTATGCTAAGCCATCTGCCCAATGCAGGTCTCAATGCCACATTAAAATCACCTCCCCAAATCACATGCGTAGAGCCAATATCCAATATTTTGCCCCATAAGAGTACGAAAAAGTCTGGCGCATCAGTGTAGGGAGCATAGCAATTTACTACTGTGACCGTGTCATCTCCCAGCCTCCCCTATATAATCAAATATCGCCCAGCTTTATCAACAATGTGGCCAAGGAACAGATCTCTTAATAAGTATAGCAACACCCCTATCGTAAGAGGAGTAGGAAGAGAAGTACCTGCATCCAGCCCATCTGCTCGCAAAGGAGGGTTAGTCTGTGGGGGAGAATGAGTTTCCTGTAGCAATACCAGGTGTGCCTGGTGCCGATCTAGATATGATAGAATCTGTCAACACTTGCGTGCATCATTAAGGCCTCCGACATTCCACGATATTACAGTTAAAGCCTCTTTAGGCGGGTCTTCAACCATTTAGAAAGAACATTCTAAGGAAAGCAATTCAATAGGTACTGTGGCACTGTCACCACTCCACATTCACCACAATCCATTGCAGCGTCAACATGTGCATTAATACTGCGGGATATAGTGGAGTGTTTTGGCTGTTTCTTTTGAGTTTGGATGGGGGCTAATAGACTGATATTGGGTCCTGTTCTGGGGGGGTGGATGGGGAAGAAAGTTGGGGATGTTGTTCTGAAGATGGGTACATTTGGTGTGGGCAGATGGTGGGAAACAGTCAGGGGTAGGCGGTTCATTAACGATGGGCACGTTACCTGAATTGATTTGCATTTCCTGGAACGTGGGAGGCTTACATACAATGACGAGATGTCACAAAGTCCATGCGTATTTAGTCAGGAGGGGAGTCCAAATAGCCTTCCTACAGGAGACTCATCTCACCAAAGCAGAGGGACAAGCATTGCAGAGTAGGTGTAGGGGTCAGATCTTCTGTACGTCGTGATCGGCGTTTGGTAGGGGCGCTCTGATTTGGGTGCGGGCTGGGGTTCCTTTTCAAGCTACACAACATGTTGTGGATCCGGGGGGGCAGATATGTGGCGGTAGAGAGACGATTGAATGGAAGGGACATCACTCTCTGCAGTATATACGCACCAAACACAGATCAGGCACACTTCTTCAAGCACGTGTCGGGGGCCCTAGCACATTATTTGACTAATCCGATACTAACAGGGGGAGATTTTAACTCACTTACGGATATCGAGCTGGACAGATCGCACCCTCCACTGGGGGACTCGCCGGTACACCGGCTCACACAGAGTAGATTGAACTGGCAGGAAAGATGGGGCTTAGTAGATATCTGGCGTAACCAGCACCCGAGGGATAGGGACTATTCCTTTTTTTCAGCCCTGCATGAGCTCCATGTTCGAATAGACGCGATTATGTGCTCACGGTCAATGGCCTCAATGGTGGGACGATCGGAATATTTGGCCAGGACTATATCCGATCACAATCAGTTGTTGATATCTCTTAATTGGGAGATGGCCAGATCGTCCATACCTACATGGCGCTTACGCCCTGAAACGCTGGAGGACCAGGTCTACCAGACAGTGATAAAGGAAGGCATAGAACAATATTTCGCAGAAAATTAGGGAACGGCGTCTTCTAGAGCGGTGGAGTGGGACGCCTTCAAGGTGCCGATACGTGGGCTCTGTGTCAGCAAATGTACAGGAATAAGAAAAGTGTTAACTGACGTAGATAAAGCGGAGGAGAAACTGAGGGGGCTAGAACAGCGACCAGAGCAGCCAGCTTTACACACACAACTGCTAGAGGCGAAGGAACAGGCAGCGACAGAGGTAGGGAGACTGAGCAGTTTCGATTACAAGAATTATACAGCAAGGGTACATGCGGAGGGGGATAAGGCTGGATCGTTGCTGGCATGGCTGGCTGATCAAACGCCGAGAGGTTGCCCAGTTTTGGCTATGGAAACAGGAACAGGCACTATAGCGTACACCCAACACGAGATCCTGGCACGGTTCTTGGGCTACTATGAGTTATTGTACCGATGTAGCTTGAGGATGGAGGAGGAGGCAATAGATGAATATTTGGAGGAATTCCACTTACCGCACTTAGAAGAGGAACAGGCTAAAATATTAGGACGGGATGTCACATTAGATGAGATCCGAAGCACATGGCTCGGAACAAAACTCTGGGAGTAGAAGGCTTACCGGTTGAATTCTATGCTCAGTATATTGATCTGCTAGCTCCTCGTCTTCTTGAAGTATACAGGGAGGCTAGGGAGTCGGGTCGGTTGCAGTCTTCCATGCGTGAGGTGTTGATTATTCCCCTCTTGAAACCAAGTCGGAACGGGGAGGAAGTAACATTCTATTGACCATTATCCATGTTGACAACAGATTATAAGATCCTGAGTAGGATATTGGCAACCCGATTATTACCTCACATGACCACCCTAGTGCATCCCGACCAGGCTGGATTTATTCCAACTAGAAACACTTCCTCGAATATACGAAGGACCATGAGGATCATGGGGACTGACCTTCATGACCTCGTCACGCCGGCGGTCCTTTCAGTGGACATAGAAAAAGCTTTTTATACCCTAGAATGGACATACCTCTATAAAGTACTGGAGCGGTTTTGTCTGGGTGCGCTATTTGGAAATTGGGTTCAAGTTTTATACTCTTCAGCAGTGGCGAGAGTGCGATTGGGGAAACTGATATCTACCCAATACCCGGTGCGGAGGGGAACGAGACAGGGATGCTCCCTGTCCCCACTGCTGTTTGCGCTGACAATAGAACCCCTAGCTGTGCAGGTGAGACTAGGATTGAGCTTTGACGGGCTATGGCAGAATGCGATACCACACCGGATATCGTTGTATGCAGATGACCTACTCCTATACTTAGAGAACACGGAAGGGGCACTGCGGGGGGGGGGGCGGTCACTTTGTTGACTAGATTCGGAGATTTATCGGGACTCAGAGTGAACTGGAATAAGACATGCCTGCTCCCAGTACGACCATGCGAGGTGGCACCAGCCCTTCCCCAGGAGATAAAATGGGAACCGAGGTGCCTCACTTATCTTGGGGTCCGAATTTATCACAACGCCACGAACATCCTGGAAGGGAACATAGGGCGCTGCATAAGGGCCTTAAAGGGGGAGTATGGCATTCTGGTCCACGCTCCCGCTATCAGTAATGGGGAGGATAGCCTTACTTAAAATGGTGGCATTGCCAAGGCTGCTTTATTACTTCCGAACGCTCCCGGTTTGGATCCCACCAGTGATGTTCAAGGAACTGAGGACAATGGTTATAGGCTTTTTATGGGGTACTGGTAGGAAACGAATAGCATTGGACAAGCTGATGCGCCCGAAGCTGGAGGGGGGACTGGCAGTTCCAGACTTCGAACTTTATTATTTAGCGGCACAGCTACAGGTGCTCACTCAGGCGATCTCAATGGAGTTTCGGGGCCCTGACCCTATGAGAGGCACAGGGATGCAAAGGCATATCCTCTCATACATAGTCTTACAACAGGCCCTTCTCCCCGGAGATTTGTCACTAGAGGAGAGCACTCTGAGGTCATGTTGGACTCGTAGCCAACGCAGGGCGGGAGTTCTACATCCATATGCCCCAGAGATCCCGTTAGGGATGCGGACGGCACTTCCTCATGGGAGCGACTGGTCTGCTCTCGAGGAGTGGGAGCAATTGGGAATCCAGATGGTAGGGGATTTATATGAAGAGGGGAAATTCTCATCATTTCAGGCATTACAGGAGAGATATGGCATCCCGATGGGTGACTTCCTGATTCACGATGCGGTGATTCGAAGGCATTGGATGGAGGGGCAGGCAGAACCTAAGACTACAATGGCATGCCAATATGTGGTAATGGCAGCAGGGACCTTTAAAGCGGTTACGTGCCTCCACTCCAGGATGCTACACGGAGGGTTGCAACCATTGGCTGATCTAAAATCGAAATGGGAGGCAGGGATAGGTCGGCCGATACCAGATACAACATGGGGGCATGTCCTTAGACGAGCTTGGAAGGGCACTCGCAATGCGAGACTTCAACTGATACAGTTTTTCATAGTACTCCGGGCTTACCTGACGCCGGGGAAGATTCAGAAGTACTTCCAGGCGCAAGATGCAGCATGCCCCAGATGTTTGGCAGGAGGAGCGGAACTGGAGCACATGCTTTGGGACTGCCCAAGAATAGGGAACTATTGGATAGAAGTGGGAGCACTTTTGAATGACATCACGAGCAGGGATCTGACCTATGATATGGCCACGTGCGTGCTGCTTTGGTTCCCTCATACACCCAAAACAAAAATAACGAGTACATTTATAGATTTAGGGCTCATATTAGCGAAGAGGGAAATCACCCTACACTGGAAATCGAAGGAGGGGCCATCCTATAAGCGCTGGAGAGCGGAGTTTTGTAAATGGGCGAGGAGCGAGAGCACTATTCGGCTGCGACAAGCCCAACGTACCTCACAGGAAAAGGCCCTGGAGCACGCAAGGGCATGGGAAACCTTAGTACAGGCCCTGTCAGACCTACAGACGGACAAGGGAAGCTAGGGCACTAGGAATGCACAAATAACACCTAATGTTTACAATACGTTGAGAACCCGTCACTGACAACTGCACATCATACGATGTATTCTTTTGGAAGTTACATGCCCACACCATTGGGGGGGGGGGGGGGGGGGGGGGTATCTGAATATGTTGGGGTATAAATGAAGATGTATTTGGCGAATGAGGGTGTTGTGCTTTATAATGATGCTGCATGAAGATAAACCTTCAATAAAATATGTTTTCAAAAAACCGTGCGTTAATGCTGTGCAAACTGTGACAAACATCCAATCCCCCAACCCCGTGCACCCCACTCAACATTCCCCCCATCCACTGAAGCAGCCCCAACTTGCCAGTTATCTACCCAACCACCCCCCACAGCTCCAAACAACAATGCATTTCCCCCCAAATAAGCATAGCCCATCCTAGGGGAATACCCGAAGGGGGGCATTCTAGAGAGCAGCACGTCCGCCCTGCTCACCTCTAGCCTCCGGACCTGTACGACCACTAGGCTCTAACTGAGGGAGGATAGCTGGTCCTAGAATACGTTACCACTGGAACCCTTGCTGATGTCTTCGGTCCCACATCGATGTGGCAGTATGTAAACACAGTTCACCTCCAGAACCAGCGAGTGACATCGGGACAGTTCAAAGATTACAGTCCAACACCAGATGCCACATTTCAAGCTTCTTCGTCCGTGCCTTGCTCACATTCTCGCTGCTCCGCATCACGTGCACCTCTTCCCCGATGTGTCCGTTTCAATGACCGCAGGTAGTCGTCCACTTGCTATGGGTTGGTAAAGAAGTGCTGCTTCCCCTGGTGCGTCACCCGGAGGCGTGCAGGATACAGCAGGGCATAATCGATCTGGGTTGTGCGCAGTTTCTTTTTTACCTCAATGAATTTGCGTCGCTCCTCCTGCACCAGCGGAGTAAAGTCTGGAAAGATCGAAAACGACACTCCGTTGTACACCAGTGTTTGTTTAGTACGTGCAGCCCGCAGGGCCACATCACGGTCTCGATAGTTTAAAAGGCGTGCCATGATAGGCCTTGGAGGGGCGCCTGGTTTCGGTCTGGGCCAAAGAGTACGATGCGCCCACTCCACAATGAACTGCGAGGAAAATGCTTTAGAGCCGATGGAGATCAGCAACAGATTCTCAATGTAGTCCTCCATGCGCCCAGTGTCTGTGGATTCCCGAACATCCGTGACGCGGATGTTGTTGCGTCTGCCACGGGCCTCCAAATCCTCATTTTTAGCGGCAATGACATGTAAGAGCTTGTCCATTCTGGCCAATTGCGCCGTATGGCTGGCGGTATTATTTACAACAAGGGGTGGTGATGGCTGGCGGTGGCATCATCATTGTCTGAAATTCTCCTCTCAGCCTCCTTTAGCCGGTCCTCATGTTGGTCCACCTTATGCACAATAGCATCCATTCTGGAGGACATGTGGTCCACCTTATCAACGACAGTGGCGAAGCCCTGGCGCATTTCCTGCAAGATCTGTCGCATGTCTAGGTCTAGGTCTCGGGATGCAGCATCATCGCCTAGTCTGAGGTAGCAGCCTCGGAGTTCGGCCTGGGCCCCTTCTTTGCAGCCTCAAAGTTCAACTTTGGTTGCCGGGTGTCTGGTTTCCCCATATCGCCGGTATCCGTAGGGCCAGCCGGCGGCACACGGGCCCAGCTCCTCGTTGGTATCACACTGACCGTCCCCAGCAATGCGAAAGTGCGATAGGGGCGACAGAATCTATCCCAGAGGCAGTGTATATAGGTACGGAGCACTCTCCCTGCAGCACCCCCTTTTTGGCAACCACGTCCGTTGCGGGATCGCTACCCGCGTCTTCCCGCCCTCCAGGGCAGTGTCACCGCCAATAGATGACCCCACGATTATCAGGCCCTCGTCAACGGCGTGTGTCATTTCAGGCGCCGTCTAAGGGATCCTTGTAACACTCCTCTCAACAAGTATTAGCCCCCGTGGTGCGAGACGCCAAAGCACGGCAATAAGCCCATCTCAGTGGGTGCCCCAGATCTTCGGGTCCATGCAGGCCACGCAGCCCCCGCATGCGCCGCTCCCAGGGACTGTAATAATTAGTAGGATGTCCTGCTCCACTTCGCGCCTCACAGCGCTACCACCCAGGCGCCCATGCTCTTAGCTTGTAGGATGGGGGATGTCAGGGCCAAATCTCAGAGCCGAGTAAATTGGCTCCCGTAGCAAATGACAGGTCAATGGGGCCTCCAGTGTGTGCGGGCGGTTCTCAAGCACATGCCCTACCGTCACCGATTTTTCGCGATGTCCAGAGACCGCCCCCAGGAAGAACCGCCGGACGCGGCCCCTCCAGAGCGCGTCCACGTCCACCGCGGCCTATCTCCCGCGTGGCGATCCCCAGCCTCGCCTGCCGCCAGCAGCCGCACGCAGCGAGTCAAGTAGCTCCACCGCAGTCCTCGGGGGAAACGCAAACACCAAATAAAGCAGCCGCGGAACCCCGGATCGCCATAAAATTTTCACCGAGGGCAGGCAGTGTGTTCAGGCGCAGGCAGGTGCAAATACAGCAGGTTGTGGGTCCAGTTTGTCAGGATAATTTACGGATAAGTGGCCCAGGTAGCAGGAGCCTCACCACCAGGCGGCCATTCTGCTTGTGCGCCCTCATATCAAACTATCTTTCACGGATGTATGAGGATACAACGCATGCTATTACAACGCATGCCTTTACGACGCAAGTTTTACAACGCAAGTCGTTACAACGACTTGCGTTGGGGGGCGCTGGATAGTGAATAGTTTAATTTACTATTCCAACTCCAGCCCCCGTGGATAGTAGGGAAGGTGTTGGAAACTATTCCCTATCCTAGAGCGCCCCCCAGCGCAATTCGTTGTAAAAGTTGCGTTGTGAAGGATGTTCCCCATCTTTCACACAATAGAAACACGGACACTACGCTCGCGACACAATGGGCTGCGCTGAAAGCCGTCATAAGAGGGGAGTTCATTGCAATCTCTGCCACGGATAATGCTGAACGCCAGAGTAAGAGAGATGACCTCACCCAGCGGACCAGGGAGCTGGAGCAGATGCACCAGAGGACCGGGGCCCCTAGGGTATGGAGGCAGTTGAAAGCGATTCGGCAACAACTACAGCTCTTGATCAAGACCGGGAAGAGTTTGCAGCTTTGCCGTTGCGTCATGCATATTATACTGGCATTGACAGGTGTGGGCACTTACTTGCGCACAAACTGCGCGAAGTGCAGCAACAGCAGACAGTGCAGGAAATCCTTCGGGGGGACGGTAGGCGGGTTACGGATGACTATGAGATTGCTGGTGTCTTCAGTGACTTTTATGCCGATCTCTATTCCGGGGACCATGCTGGTGACTGGGATCAGGATACCTTTCTGGACTCCATCCCTCTCCCGGTCCTCACAAAGGATCAGGCGGAACACCTAAAGCAAGACATCCTGCCAGAGAAAGTTAGGACTGCCATCTCACGCCTTAAAACGGCGAAGACGCCGGGACCGGACGGCTGTCCTGCGAGCTTTTACAAGACATTCGGTGCTCAGGTTGCCCCTCTGCTCACGCGCCTCTTTAATTCCTTTTCGGAGCAGGGGGTGATCCCAGGTGATCTCTTAGCGGCTTCCATAGCTGTCATACCTAAGCCAAGAAAGGACCGATCGCTGTGCGGGGCATACCGTCCTATTTCTCTACTTAACGTAGATCTCAAGTTGTACACGGGGATTTTGGCTGCCCGACTGGCACCCCACATGGGATGCCTTGTTGACCCAGACCAAACTGAGTTCATCCCAGGACGCCAAACCTCTGATAATACTAAACGGGCCCTCCACCTTATTGAAAAGGCGACACGCATGGAAGGGGAATATATGATGTTGGCTATCGACGCAGAGAAGGCGTTCGATGGGGCCAATGGACCCATTTAGAAAGGGTGCTGGGGAAGTTGGGGTTGAAGTTCCGTACATTTGTAATGAACTGCTACAAACTCCCAACGGCCACGGTACGAGTTAACGGCTATACATCCCCCCCGGTTTACTATTGGGAGAGGCACAAGGCAGGTGTGCCCATTGTCGCCCCTACTCTTCGCCCTCTACATGGAACCATTGGCGCAGAAATTTAGGCTCAACCCGCGAGTAACGGGGGTCAAATTAGGGGGCTATGTCCATACGATCAGCTTATAAGCTGATGATGTCTTGATCTCGCTATCTCAACCGAAGGACTCTCTACCGGCATGTTTTACGGACCTGGAGCGATTCGGTCGTGTTGCCGGGTTCAAGGTTAATATGAGCAAGTCGGTGGCCCTCGATCTGTCCATAGGGAAGCCCACTCCGGCTCTTTTGCAGGGCTCGTTCCCCATCTAGTGGGTGACGAAAGCAGTTCCCTACTTGGGGATTCAATTGGCCCCCTCCTTGCTAGATACTGTTAATATCAACTAAGCCCAGCTGCGTCAAAAGATTCAGCGGGAGTTGTGGCGGTGGAAACACTACCCGTTGTCTTGGTTGGGCAAAGTTGCAGTAGTCAAGATGACTGTTCTTCCACAGATCTTGTCCCTTTTCCGCACTATTCCCCCTGGGCCACCCTTGGGCTGGATAAAGCGGACACAATCAGATTTGGCTCAGTCCATATGGAACGGGAGGAAACCACGCCTGAAGCTGCGGCTAGCGATGCTACCTCCCGAACAGGGAGGAATTGGACTACCAGACTTGATGGCATACTTTCAGGCTGCTCGATTACGCCTCTTGGTGGAATGGAGTAGATGGGAGTCTGAAAGACACGTTGTTTCAGGACCAGGCAGTGGCTGGTAGACCCTTGCAAGAAATCCCCTTTCTCCGTAAACAGCATAAACCCCCTAATCTATACGCCTCATACATTACGAGGGTGCCTTTGGAAGTCTGGGACCGGACTAATGTTAGCCATGAACTCACCACTTTTCCGTCTCCTCTTACCCCTATTATGGATAACCCTGACTTCACTCCAGGGACGGATTCTGTAGCCTATGCGAAATGGAGGACTGCGGGTTGCCGGTACCTTTTTTCTCTGTACACGGCAGAAGGAGTCATTCCCTTCGTTCAGTTTCAGCAAGAATTAGGACTGCCAGAAACGGAGAGACTTTGGTATTTGCAAGCACGACACAGGGCGCTTAGCGTGCAAGTACGCCCTGTGGCAGATAGGCGCCTCACATTCTATGAACGTTGGTTAATCACGCGCAAAACTGATATTAGATTTTTATAAGATGCTACAGGGCAAATACATACACACCTAGAGTGCTGCCAGGGCGCGCTGGGAGAGGGAACTAGGCAGGACACTTAACCACAAAGACTGGGAGGGAATATACTACAGGGTGCGGCATTCTGCATATCACATGGGGCTCACAGACACCCTCACTAAAATTGCAACCTACTGGTACTATACCCCCCAGCGTCTCCATGAAATGGATCCCACTAGAGATGCAATGTGCTGGCGAGGCTGCGGACAGGTGGGCACACTGGTGCATTTGCTTTGGTATTGCGCGCAGCTCCAAGAGTATTGGAAGCAGATATTAGATGAGGTGGATGCACTTTGACACGGAGATCCCAAGTTTTCCATCATACGTCTTGTTGGGGCTACCGAACCCCTTAACGTACCCGCTGCACTCCCGCAGGGGTCGGTAGATCGCAATTGCGCTGGGTTCGGCGATGCAGAATATACTCGCACACTGGCAAACCGCACACGTTCCCACATTTCATGGGTGGCTCCAGCGCCTCTGGCTAGTCCTTGGTATGGAAAAGCTCTCGCTGACAATGGCTGGGGAGGGGACCAGATACTTGGAGCTATGGCAACCTTTTTTGTCCTTACTGGCCTCGGAATTTCATGAGGTCACTTGCACTAGATATCTCCGATTATTGCGCCTCTCGGACACAGAGTAGCTGAGGCCCAGATAGGGACAGTGTGGGCTTGGTTGAAGATAGGCGGTGGACATTGAACATGGGTGGTGGGTGGGCAGGGATCGGTGGTGGTAGGGGGGGGGGTTTCTGGTTATATGTTTTCTCCGTTTTCCTTCCAATTGCAGGATTGAGCATACTAGCCCTTCGCTAGTTTAAATTTACACCAGTACTGATGGACTCATTGGCCTTCTGATCTTTTGCTTTTATTGCACCTACGAGTGTGTTGGCTGTATCAGAAATGTGTGATTATCTGTGTGACAATTCTTTAATAAAAATGATTTAATACTAAACTCAATACAAACAAAAACAAAAAAGTAAAGGGTAGGACATGTACTTTTATGTATTGCATGTCCTGCTAGTGATAAACACCCTTTTTCGTTTTTCACTCTGCAAGGCCTACTCCTCTCACAGGGTAGCATAGGGGGGGGGGGGGGGGGGTAAAGCTGTAATTCCTGATCAGAGAACAGTAGCTTCCTCATATTTCATATGTTTTGAAAGGTATTGATTAATCCTACTTAATGGTGAAGTTGGACTTCATATTACTATTTTTAGAAATGCCACTTTTAGAAAGCAGACATTTCTCTGCACTTCTTGCTCTGTGTGCCCGACAGCCTGTCTCCAATACAGGTCTGGAGTTAGTTCATTCCCTCTTGACAGCCACAACACAGGAACGGTAGGTGAGTCCGAGCACCCATCTACATACATCTGCATTCGGGTGGCCTTGAAAGGGCAGGATGGAAGAGAGAGGCTAACACTTAACTTGAATAGGCTGTGTCATGTCCCCACACAAAGTACTGGTAACCCCCTCACAGATAGTCTGGCAGACAGGACTGAGTTTAAAGAGGTCTTTGTGCACTTCAGAGAGTTATACTGAAGGTACTGCGCACATCAAAGTCCCCACTTTGTAAAAGTACTGGGTGACTGACCCCCTAAAATCAAAAACTACTGGACTTGTAACTGAAGCTCTACCAGAAGAACTGCTGTGCTGCCTCAAGGACTCAACTGGACTGCGTTTCTGCTTGTTGACTTGCTGCTCTCAGACTCTGTTGAAGGAGAGCTGGATGCGGCCTTCTGACAGGTGAACTCTAAACAGGGCTCGAAAAATCATATAAATATTACTAGACCTGCAGGTCTAGTAACTTGAATACTCTACTTGACCTAACTGTAATGTACTTGACCCATGAACTGGTCTCAAATTGTGTGCTCCTAGGCAAATATTTTGTCTTATGGAGCAGCCTTTTTCTCGATTATCCGATAAAAGAGCACCTTCAAATATGCAAGTTCACGGTTTCTGCTGTAGAAAAAACATCTTTATTTACTAGACTAAATAGTTGCTCAAAGTATAAGAATAGAGCCCACATATAGGGTACACATGATACCTGGCTTACCGCTTAGTTCACTAATCACATTGTCATCTGGGCATGAACAGGAATCATTCCCAGTTCCTCTTTAAAACCTCCTTTTTCATAAACATATTAAAGCATGATGTGGTAGTGCATTGTAAAATGGCCAAAAAACGTTCCCACTAACATGTAGTTTTACTCATAAAACTATATAGTGCATAAACAATGTCTGGAAATTGGGATATATATATATATATATATATATATATTAAAAAAATCTCACCACAAGAATTACAAAAATTGGTCTTCATAACTAGAAAAATACATTTAAAATGTTTGAACAGTTCAAATATTAGCTATTTCAAAAAAGCCCGTCATCTTATAGCCTTTCATTTCACATGCATTGCACAGCACGATTGTCACAGTTCACTTTACAAAATCCTCCAACTTCAGTCACAGAAAGAAAATAAATGTAGGAAGACAAACTGACTTTTGACCTCAGTCTCCGAAAGCCGAGCAATTGTGACAAAATAGCAGGATCTAAAAGGCATCTTTATTGCTCATTCACTATGTGAGCAAGCAGAACATCTGTTGTCAGCTTGCCAGAACAGGCAAGTAGTCCCTAAAAATAGCTAGTCCTGATTAAATCTGACTCACCATAGCAAGTAATCTTACTGTGTATCTAGCTCACCCAGACTACAGTGTTGGTACCTGCCTGGCCTGGATGCATACTTCAACAAACAAGGAATCCCAGTTCTAACTAGGAGTATCTGTTACTTTCTTATCTTATTGTTCAAAAAGTGATTGCTTACTGTCAGATTCCCATGCCAGCCACAAAGGGCCCAGTGCCAAAGAATTCTTTGTAGAAATTATGGTACCAAAATGTAGGGGTTGTTGCATGTTTCTTGCATTACACATGTGTATTTCTTCAGTATGTTTCAAGTCTATATTCTTCATTCAGTACTTGTAATACACCAAGCCTTTCTTAAATTGTGGGATCCACAAATACACCTTCTCTCTCTTCCATTCCTAAATCTTCCCTCTTTCAAATCTTCTATAGTTTCTGTTCCATTCTTTCTTTTTCTTGTTTTCCCCTGCATTCCTGCCTCATCTTTGGAGTGGTCCTGATCTGGGTTTTAAATAGATCATCATCTTTGTGATTTTATGACTGATGAGACCTGGCCTAGTCTGCCCTCAGCCTTCTCCCACCTATCAGAGCCCCCAAAACAAGAAAGTCTCACATTTAGTGGTGTTGCTTGGCTGAGTATTGTCAATCTGTAGTGTGACCAAGCCTTTGTCTGTGAGGGGTGGTCTATAAACCCTCTCTATTAAAGTTCTGCTTTTATCTGAAACCCAGCATCTGGCGCGGACACCCTGTGTGTGTTGAGCATGTGTATGTGCAGTGAGTGGACGACATATATATGGAAGTAGGACCCAATGTTTGGATCGAATCAAAACAGTGGAGTCAATATTGAATATGCCACTTACCAGTATGCATCTGTTCTTGGCATGTAGGGCTGCTAACATTCATATCTTTAGCATAGATCGCCGCCTAGTGTTGGGTCCGGATGATTGCACCTTGTTGTCCTGGAAGAGTCTTCGAAGTATCACGAGATAGGTGGCTCCTCCCCTGGACTACAGTGCGCATGGGCATCGACTCCATCCCCAGATTGGTTTTAGCCATTGTGGCAGAGATGGAGTGAAATAGTGTAAAGGATGTCCATGCAAATGGTTGAATGCAAGAGAGTATCTGCAGCCGCTACGGGCACCGGGGAGGAGGGTGGGCGATATGAATGTTAGCAGCCCTACATGCCAAGAACAGATGCATACTGGCAAGTAGCATATTCAGTTCGAGGCATGTGGGCTGCTAAATTCATATCTTTAGCATAGAATACATAGCACTCCCTCCATTAACGGTGGTTGCCCATGCCAGCTGCAGAAGTCTGAAAGAGTGTCTTGAGAACAGCCTGTCCTACAGCTGCTTGCTGCTTGGAATGTACATCGACACAGTAGTGTTTGGTAAATGTGTGCGGTGTAGTCCACGTGGCTGCTCTACAAATGTCTTCCAAAGGAATGTTTCCCAGGAAAGCCATGGAGGCCCCCATCTTGCGTGTGGAGTGCGCCCTTGGGGGTATTGTTAAAGTACGCTTAGCTTTGTGATAACAGATTTGAATGCACTTAACAATCCATCTGGCTATTCCTGCTTTGGAAATAGGGTTGCCCTTGTGCTGTGCAGAGAAGGCAACAAAAAGTTGTTGTGTTTTCCTAAAGGGTTGTGTTCTATCAATGTAGTACATCAACGCTCTTCGAACGTCTAATGTATGGAGCATTCATTCCGCTACTGTTTGTGGGTTTTGAAAGCATGCGGGCAGGTCAATAGTTTGGTTGATATGAAACTGTGACACCACCTTTGGAAGGAATTTGGGGTTCGTACGTAGTACTACCCTGTTTGAATGAATCTGTATGAATGGCTCCTGGATTGCGAGCGCTTGCAGCTCACTAACACGTCTGAGCGATGTAATAGCAATGAGAAAAGCCACTTTCCATGTCAGAAACTGAATTTCGCAGGAGTGCAGTGGCTCAAAAGGTGGGCCCATCAGCCTAGTGAGGACCACATTGAGGTTCCACACTGGAGCTGGTGGTGTTCTCGGAGGAATGACTCGTTTCAGTCCCTCTAGGAAGGCTTTAATGGCAGGCACCCTGAAAACAGAGAGATGCTGCCTGTTTTGTAGATAAGCCGCTATGGCGGATAAGTGTATCCGAATGGAAGCGTACGCTAGATTGCACTTGTAAAGATGTAACAAATAGCAGATGATGTTAAGAATTGAAGCATCTAGCGGGTCAATGTGATGTTCTGTACAGTAGATGACAAAACGCTTCCATTTTGCTGCATAGCAAGCTCTGGTAGTGGGCTTCCTTGCCTCCCTGTCTATGTCCATGCATTCAGGAGGCAGGTTGAGGTAGCCAAACTCTAGGACCTCAGGAGCCAGATTGCCAGGTTGAGCTGTTGCGGATCTGGATGCTGGATGTCGCCATGGTTCTGCGTCAAGAGCCTTGGAGTGAGATGCAGCCTTTGATGCGGTACCACGGAAAGTTCTAGAAACGTGGTGTACCATGGTTGGCGAGCCCACGTTGGAGCAACCAGGATGAGCGTCATCGAGTGTTGCCTTAGCTTTCTTGCCACCAGCGGTATGAGAGGTGCTGGGGGAAAAGCGTACGCAAATTTGCCTGACCAGTTCATCCATATCGCATTGCCCTGCGATTGTGGGTGAGGGAACCTGGCGGCAAAGTGTTGGCATTTTGAGTTTTCCCTTGTGGCAAACAGGTCTATCTCTGGATGACCCCACTGCTGGAAGTACGGGCGGAGTACCGATGGATGTATCTCCCACTCGTGCATCTGATGGCTGTATCTGCTGAGCAGATCCGCCATCTGATTGTCCTTGCCCGGGAGGTGTTCTGCCATGAGGCAAATGTTCCTCTGAATGGCCCACTTCCACATGCTCTGAGCCAGATGAGACAGCTGTGGCGAGTGAGTACCTCCTTGCTTCTGGATGTAGTCCGTCCGGATCAACACGACCTTGTTGCACAGATGTACTTTGAAGGACTTGAGTGCCATGAAGATTGCCATCAACTCTAGATAGTTGATGTGCATTCTCTTCTGCTGTGTCGTCCATAGTCCCTGCACCGTGTAGTGGAGCACATGAGCTCCCCACCCCTGGAGAGATGCGTCCGTCGTTAGGGTAATCTGTGGCACAGGCTCTTGGAACGGTCGGCCCTTGCAAAGGTTGTGTGGATTCCACCAATGCAGAGAGTTGTATGCCCGACCGGTCACCAACACTAGGTCGTTCAAATGTCCTTGAGCCTGGGTCCACTGATGTGCCACGCATTCTTGGAGCGGACGCATATGCAGTCTCGCGTGCGGGACTATGAAGATGCAGGAGGCCATCATGCCTATCAACTGCATAAACGCTCTCGCTGGAAGTGAGTGTTGCGGTCTGAACCTCTGAATGAGCGACTGGATGCTGTCGATCCTCACAGGGTTCGGCTGAGCCGTAGCAGTCAGCGTATTTATTGTCGCGCCCAGATACTGACGCACGTGGGCTCGCTGTAGGTGCGACTTCGGATAGTTTAACGAGAACCCCAGACTGTGAAGGAGGTGAATAGTGTGGGACATGTCCGCGGCACACTGCTGAGCCGACTTGGCTTGAACGAGCCAGTCGTCCAGGTAAGGGTAGACATGTATGTTTTGTCTTCTGAGGTGCGCCGCCACAGTCGCCAGACACTTTGTGAACACTCTGGGGGCAGTGGTCACTCCGAAGGGTAGAACCCTGAACTGATAATGCCTGTTTTGTATGGTGAACCTGAGGTACTTCCTGTGGGATGGGTGGAGTGGTATGTGGAAATAAGCATCCTTGAGGTCCAAGGTTGGTAGAAAGTCCCCTTGGTTTAGCAGGGGAAGAATTTGTTGCAGTGTAAGCATGTGAAAATGTTCCGACAGTATATACAGGTTGAGGGGGCGTAGATCCAGAATGGGTCTGAGGGAACCGTCCTTCTTTGGGATAAGGAAATACAGGGAATAAACCCCTGTGCCTTCCTCCTCCATCCGTACGAGCTCGATTGCGCCTTTTTGCAGCATCACCACTGCTTCCTGCTGCAATAAGTGCAAGTGCTCTGCCGACATAGGACGTTGCCTTGGGGGAATGTTGGGTGGAGTGGAGGTCAACTCCAAACAATAACCGTACTGGATAAGCTGTCTTACCCACCTGTCTGTGGTGATGGATGTCCAGACTGGCAGGAACTGCTGGAGTCTCCCCCCGACAGGTGTTGGATGGTCGGGGGGCAGTGACACAGAGTCACTGTTTGTTTCCGGCAGAGGAACGGGAGTTGTTTTTGTTTCCTCTGCCTCGGCCCTTGGAACTATTACCTCTGTAACCCCCTCTATTCTGTTTGGGGTACGAGGATTGTGCACCACCTTTCGTGAACTGTGTTTGTTGACCCAAGTGTCCTCTGGTAACACCGCGTGCACCTGAGCGACGAAAAGTGCTCCCCCTGAACTGTTGAGACTGAAGCGCCCCCATGGACTTAGCTGTCTCATTGTCCTTTTTAATTTTCTCTAGGGTGGTGTCCACATCAGGGCCAAACAGTCTGTCAGGATTGACGGGCTGGTTGAGTATTGTTGTTTGAATGTCAGGCTTAAACCCTGATATGCGAAGCCATGCTTGGCGCCTTAACATGACGCTAGTGTTAATCGCCCTAGCCGCTGTATCAGCCACATCAAGCGCACACTTTATTGCTGCGTTTGAAATCAGTTTTCCCTCTTGTATGAGCATTTCTGCTCCCTCCTTAAACTGGTCAGGTAGGTTTCGGTTTCGTTTGTGATGGGACGTCTGCCATCTTAGGTGTTGCCGAATCCGAAGGTTTCGGTTTCGATACGCGCAATGGCGTCTCCGCTGTTGTGTCCGTGGCAGGGCCCGAAGGCGGGGCCGGGGATAGCGGTGCAGGGTCGTGGGTAAGGCCGAGTGGCGATCCCGTGACCTGAGCCTGAATCATGTAACTTTCGGGGCATAGCTCTTCCTCTGAGCTATCTTCCGCGGCCCCATAGACTTCTTCGTCGTCCCCTACCTCCTCGACGTATTCAAGGTCTTGGCTCTGTTCCTCGACTTGTTCATCGGGATCGGCCTCGACCTCCGTCGACGGTGGTGAAATCTGAAGATGATGGCTTCGGCCTTCTTCTGCGGGGTCGTCGAATATGTCGTCGGGTGCCGGAGCCGCTCGCCGGGCCTCGAGGCGCGCCGAAGCTTGAGCGTTTTCTTTGACCTGAACTTTCAGCAGGCCATGCAGTTGTCCTCGTTGTGGTCCGGCGAGAGGCATTTGTTACAGACTGGATGCACGTCGATATGTGGGTATTTAGATCCACAGACGGGGCAGAACTTGAATGGAGATCGGTCCATGGTAAGGTCGTCGGGGTCTTGCTGCGACGAGAGGGCCTCGATGTCCGAAGAGATGATTGACTCCGCAGAAATCCGACTCGAAGAGTGGGATGATGCTCGAGACCGCACGCTAACAATACCGACGCAGGGAACGAAGGCCTTTTGGCCTTAAGAAGTGAGTTTTTTTTAGATTCCGACAAGGAGTCGTCGAAATCACATCCGAACCCAATGGCGGAAAAAAACAATCTGGGGATGGAGTCGATGCCCATGCGCACTGGAGTCCAGGGGAGGAGCCACCTATCTCGTGATACTTCGAAGACTCTTCCAGGACAACAAGGTGCAATCATCCGGACCCAACACTAGGCGGCGATCTATGCTAAAGATATGAATTTAGCAGCCCACATGCCTCGAACATTTAATTTTGGATGTCCTTAGTATGGCCCAAGCTGGAAGATGAGGACTGCTTCCGTAGACAGTGGTAGGGCATTGCCAGATTCCTGAGGCTGGAAGGTGGAGACCCAAGCAATGAAGGGAAGGAGAATGAGACAGGGCTTTTCTTAGAAATTCAATGAGGCCAATGTTAGCAAAGGGTAGCTGATTATTTCAAGAACATCAAAACAGTGGTGGGAGGGAATTCAAGGAAGTTGTTAGAGGTGAGAATGTTTGGGCCAGAGTCTGCCCTTTTGTCTGTTCCAGATTACAGCTTCATGAAACCAGATGACAGTCAGGTGCTGAGATCTCTTACTTCACTGTAACCCTGTTTTAGATACTCCTGCTTGGAGCCAGTCTCACTCCTACTTACTGTGAGAAACATCACTTTGCACAAATGCTGTGTCGGAGGAGCAGCATGAAAAGGACATATGAAGGAGAACTAACCCACACAACTCTGAGGCCTTAGTCAGTGGATTCACGCCCCTCAGCTGGAAAAAAAAGGTACTAAAGTGAAATCGAAATTGCCCCACCTTGTTCCAAGTTCTTATTGACCAAGAAAGGGAGTGCGCCGCCAAAGTATTTGAAGAGCTGCTGTGCAACAGGGTTGGTGAAAGTCAGCTTCCCAGAAGTGAGAGGACATCACCTTAAGCCTACACTTTCTGCTGGAGGAGCAGAGGGTCTGCATGAAGTGCACTGAAGCCTGCCTTGGTGCTGACAGAAGGAGGGTGTGTGCACTGTCTTACCGGAGATACTTTCCAGGAGGAGAAGTCAAGTGTATTCCTAGTGTGAGGAGCACCCAGAGAAAGTAGTCCTTCTCCTGAGACAAGGAAGGAGCGAACTGTGCCATGAAGCCCCCCTCCCAACAGCTCTTTCAGCATAGTTCACATGTAAGTACAATAAGACTTTATTAAGTGTTCAACTGTTGCCCAACAGTCTGGCGCAGGTGCGGGAGACTGGTGCTGCCACTGCCGAATGAGAGTGAAAGCGGTTTTGTCGCAGAGGAGGTAAGCCTTGATACACCTTAGATGATCATCATATCGAGCGAGACCCTCACAGAAGAAGAGCAGCTGTAAGTGTGGAAGAGTAAACCCTATGGAAAAAACAGCCTGGACTGCAACAATGACCAGCAGGTAAATGCAGGGCTTAGTCTTTCCCAGAGAAAAGAGACTAATGCATGCAGACAAGTCTGCTGCACACGCTTAATAGTTTTTCTGAAAGGGGTAAAGACACTAAAACAGAGTAGCACATTTGATCAGTGAAAGTATCAGAAACATCTGCCCCTTTGCTTTATCCCAATAGTGTGACGGGGACTGCAGCCACAGGACATTGAACATGAAGGTAAAGAAAGAGGACATAGGAAAGAAGGGGCAATAACACTTCAGTTAAACACAACTTAAAATGCAACACTATATGCCCGTGCTAGTAATATGGCCCGCCAGTGCCTCAGCAGACCTTCCTTGACGGCCCACAGACCTTGCAGTCAATGTACCAGTGTTTCACAACGGAGCGTCAGTAAACACTAAAGAGGGCCGCTGGAGCATGTGCGATAGCAGTTTCACTGCGCTTGCTCCAGCTTTCCTCTTCTGTGTTTACTGAGAGCCTCTATGACACGCAGGGCACTGGTGGGAAAACGTCAGCTGTTCTGCTTTTACAGCCGACTTTTGGGGGCCTTTCAGAAAGCTTCCTGCTGCATTAATGTCTTCAGGTGGGCCTCTTAGAACCCTCACAATATGGATTTTGAGAGGGGCATGGAACTGAGACAGCCCTGATCACAGGTGCAAAAGAACTAAGAGCAATATTGGACATGGGGGGTAAGGCCGCCCTGATTTTGTTGGATCTTTTGGCTGCCTTCGACACAGTAAACCACGAAATATCAGCCACCAGGCTATTTGAGTTGAGGGTCAGAGACATAGCTCTTATGTAGTGGACATCTTTTCTTTTTAATAGTACCCTTTCAGTAGAATCCAGAGCCATTTCATCGGAGGACGTTACACTCCCCTGCTGCCGTGCCACAGGGTTAATTTTTTAGCCCTACGCTTATTAATGTTTATGTGACCCCACTGGCTTCAATAAGCAGACAAGTTGGCTTCGCAGTGGTTCCATACACTGACGACACCCAGTAAGTGGTGTCAGTCTCAAGTAACATTGAAGAGACAGCTGATCGCTTTAACAGCTGCATGACGCAAGTAAACCAGTGGATGCAGTCTAACTTCCTAAAATTGACCGGCAGAAAGACAGAGGTCTTGCTGCTGGGCTCCAAAACATCCTTTGGTCACCTAGATGGTGGCCCTCCAGTATGGGCGACTTCCCAGCTCCAATGCATAAGGCCAAAAACGTAGGGGTCAATTTTTAGGACAAGCGGACATTTGGAAATCAGATCAATACCCTCACCTCATCCATTTGTTTCTCCTAAAAATGATAAGGAAACTACGCCCTTTCATCCCATCAGACTCCCTAAAAAAACTGGTTACAGCATTAGCCTTGTTCAGGTTGGACTAAGGTAATGCCCTTTACATGGGGATCCAAGCACAGCACCTAAAAACGTTGCAGCGTCTTCAAAATGCGGCAGCCAGATTACTATTGGATATCCCTAGGTTCCAGACTGTTTCCAACGGCCTAAGGGCCCTTCACTGGTCCCAGTGGACAAAATGATTAAGTTTAAAATCGCAATGCCTAGCCTTCAAAACACTACACGGTGCCGGGCCTCTATTCTGGAGGACTCATTTGAAGTGGTATGTCCCGACAAGAAGTTTAAGATCTGCACATAGTAAACTCCTACAAGCACCCAGGTTCAAGAAGGCACGCTGGGGCAGATGAAGCCTTCTGTTAGGGACTGTCAAGACATGGAACCTTCTACTGGTCGCAGTAAAGAACAGCCCTACAGTGCTATCCTTCAGGAAGGCGCTAAAAACTTGGCTCTTCACCAACTAACATGTTCTGTACAACTACCTTGCCAACCTTATCTGGTCCGCCTGAATTCGGCGCCTAGAAGCCCCCCTGGGCATTTGTGTGCTTTATAAATGCATAAAACAAATCACATCTTTGTTCCTGCTCTTGCCTGCACTTTCCAATGCCATCAAGGACTGCAGCAGAGGGCCTCCCTGGATCATGCTAGCCGGCTTCCCTTCATGCCACTAGCAGAGCTACTTGGTGCTACATTCATGGTAGGATCGCAGAGTACTTTCTTTCTCTCCCTTTTCAAAGCTTTGGCCTTTACCTCCCCACCCCCTATTTTCTGAGTGCTTTCTACTTGGTTTTCCTTCCTTTTTCATTCCTTTCACCTTACTTTCCTGTCTGGGCCTCTTCAAGAGGTTGCTTGCGGAATTTTAGATAAATGCCTTAACTATGGTTACCACAGGAGACAGAAAAGGTGTTCCCATTAGATTTCATGACTGATGGTATTGGAGTAATGTCCCAGGGAGCCACTGTGAAGTACTTGTATTATTACAACGGTTTACAAAGCATGTTGTGTTTCTTTTGGGAGAGGTTTATAGGGAACAGAGTTCCTGTATTATTAACACGGAGTAGTATAAAATAGTTTAATTTTCATTGAAATGCACCTGATTTTATTTACATCCCGACAACCCCGAAATATCCAGTGAGGATGGTTTGATAATAAAAATGCATTATCAAAATGTCCTCTTTGTAGTTACATCTGCTTTTGAAATAAAGCATTGTCTAGTAATGTTTTGAAAAGGTGATGATTTTGTTTTTAGTCTAGCCTCACCCCCACCCCTGCCCACAGGTCCTTCTGACTGGAGTTTTGCCCCCCCCCCTGAACCCCCCGCCCTCCAAGAGAAGGTTTGCGAGTATCCATGCTCTGCAGTGAGATTCAAGTACTTTTTCAGCCTCCCACACTATTTTCCTGAGAAGCCTTTCTACCCTGAGAGTTCAGCACAGAAAAGGTTGTACTTGGCCCACTTTACAGAGCCATAGTAAGATGAACCCCACAACACCTGTAGCAAAAAAACTCAACCACTACGGTTGGTTTAACACCCCCATCTACCCGTTGGCGGGCAGAACAGGATCGGACACAGCCTGAGTGTTTTCAGCAGAGCTCTTTACCCGTGCATCTTTTATACACTGATGCTTAGGTAGCCTACTTTTAGTACATTCATTGCTGTGTTTTGAGAAAAAACCTTATTGCTTTTGCAATGTCAAGATGTCCGGATGTAATAGTCCATATAAACCAAAACAAAATAATCTATTTGTCTGCAGCCACCTTTCTCCTAATAAAACATACATTCCCTCTTACAGGTCTAAATACAGAACAGCTCATACGGTGGGGTCCATTCACACCCTTTGATGTGATAATGAAGGTGCTCTAAACTATAAATCATAACGAGGCAAAGAGGGGACTACATTTTGGGGAAAGTAGATCACCCCAGTGCTGAAGAGCAGCCTGGCATACATTTCAAAATCATTCGGATGCATACTTAACTAATAACCTTGCAGAGGATTCCCCAAGTTTATTTTTGTAGAGAAGGAGAACTGTACAAGGTAGGTAATCATACTTCTTGCCTCTATTAGATTTGTCATAGTATACTTTGAATCAGAGCATGCTTTTAAGGAAATACATTATAACAACTTTTTGAAAATATGCCTTTTACCTGAATGTGGACTCTTTGTAGAAATGGCAAATTACATTTTTACTCTCCTTCACCTCTGGGAAAAAGTCTTTCTCACTAGAAATTTCTCTATATTCCCCATGTCCTTTTGAAAGCCAGTCCTGATTTTGAAAAGGGTGAAAACAGTAACAATTTTAGATTAGGAGAAAGAAATCACCAGATGACAACACGATGGATATCCATAAAGTATAAATAATTCAGAGCACTTAAAACAAAAGTGTTGGGGAGGGCAGTATGTAGCAACAAAAATTAGTAGTTACTAGTCAACTTTTTGCAACCCCATCATAAAGGATTAATTGAAGCACAGCTGCAGTAGCTAAGTTACCCAAAATATCCAGCCTTCGTCCTACCGTCAGCTAATAAGGCAAGATCCTGGTTCCCAACAAATATTCTTCTGCTGGCATGTATGCATGACTGAGCAGATGAAGACAAAAAGGTGAATATTTAAAGAGAAGTCTCACCAATAGGAATTGCTCATTTACCAACTATTTCTTAACAATCAGAAAAATGGTCCTTATTTTATAAACAGTCGCTCGCATAAATGTGTGGCATGCTTCATCAAAGAGTCCTATGTCTGGTACAGACGGATCTTGTTTTTAAGATTAAAATTGCCTTCAGGTGAACCCAAAATGGTTTTACTCGTAGGACACCCTAACTGTGAATGTATGACTGGAGTGAGCAAGTGGCGCACACCCACAACATTAATACAAAACTGAAAAGGAAGAGCAATCAGAGTACCTATAAGGATCTACTATCATGCAATAAATCAGGCCAAAAGGCAATTCTATGCCTCTCGTATTGAATCAGGAAAAACCAAAGCTAAAGAAATATTTTCTATTGTACAGAGCTTCACGTCCCCTGCCGCCCTATCTAGGGAGTCTAAAACCACAGGCACCTGGGCGAGAGCCTCTCCAATTTCTAGCGGGATAAAATCCTCTCTCATTCAGGCGGCGTTTGTACCCTGTAATACGGACACTATGAAAGCTATGGCATCACCACCTGCTGATCCAGATCATTCTCTGCATCATTCCCTTATCGCCGCCACAGACGACATCAGGCGCCAACTAGACAACGGCGAAACATCAGCCCTCATCCTTCTGGACCTGTCAGCCACCTTCGACACGGTCTGCCATCGCACTCTAAAGACACGCCTCCTAGAAGCCGGAATCCAAGAGAAGGTTCTTGACTGGACCACCTCCTTCCTCTCCGGCAGAACCCTGAGCGTCCGCCTCCCACCCTTCCGATCCGAAGCCACCGACATCATCTGTGGCATCCCCCAGGGCTCATCCCTCAACCCAACGCTGTTCAACGTCTACATGGCCCTCCTCGCACAAGTGGCCCGCCATCACGACCTCAACATCATCTCCTACGCTGACGACACCCAGCTCATCCTCTCCCTCACCAAGGACCCGCACACCACCAAAACCAACCTCCACGAGGGAATGAAGGCCGTCACCGATTGGATGAGGAGCAGCCGTCTGAAGATGAAATCTGACAAGACGGAGGTCCTCATCCTCGGACCCACCCCCTCAGCCTGGGATGACTCCTGGTGGCCGACCACACTGGGAACAGCACCAACACCCACCGACCATGCACGCAATCTAGGATTCATCCTCGACTCCTCCCTCTTCATGTCTAAGCAGGTCAACGCAGTCTCCTCCTCCTGCTACAACACCCTCCGCATGTCCCGCAGGATCTACAAGTGGATCCCGACCGAAACAAGAAGAACGATGATACAGGCCCTCGTCAGCAGCAGACTGGACTACGGCAACGCACTCTACGCAGGAATCCCAGCCAAACACCTACGACGACTACAACGCATCCAAAACGCCTCCGCCCGACTGATCGTCAACGTCCCCCGCCACAGCCACATCACCCCCCACCTGAGAGACCTACACTGGCTCCCCATTGACAAGAGGTTCACCTTCAAGCTCCTCACCCACGCACAGAAAGCACTCAACAAAGCCGGACCAGCCTAACTGAACAGCAGACTCAGCTTCCACACCCCCACCCGCCAGCTCCGCTCCACCAGCCTCGCCCTCGCCGATGTCCCCCGGATCCAATGAACGACCTCCGGCGGCAGATCCTTCTCCTACCTCGCCGCCAAGACCTGGAACACCCTCCCTACCCACATACGACAGACCCAAAACCTACCCGCCTTCAGAAGACTCCTCAAGACCTGGCTCTTCGAGCAGTAGCAGCACCACCCCTCCCCTCCCCTCAGCGCCTTGGGACCCTCACGGGTAAGTAGCGCACTTTACAAGTACTCGGATTGATTGATTGCACACCTTCAAGCCTGTGCACCTTTCTGAGTCCCTTAAAATTCTCACGGGCCTGAAGTCGGGCTCCCCCTCGGACCCCTGCCCGGCTAGATTGTTTGCAGCTGTTGCTGAGACCATTAATAACGAGGTTAATGGTATCATCAATCTGTCTCTTTTGGCTGCCTGCGTACCAGAGGCCTGGAAACAGGCCAAGATATTGCCACTTTTAAAAAAGACGTCCCTCGACCCACTTATCCTAATGAATTACCGGCCCTTCTCCCTGCTACCGAGCTTGGCCACGGTATGCAAGAAGGTGAACAGACAACTCACGGAGTTTGTTGAGAGAGAGGGACTAATGCATCCAGCCCAGTCAGGGTTTAGAGCCTCCCACAGCACCGAGTCTGCCCTGGAGGAGGTGTCTGAATAAATTAGGGTGTGCCTGGACGCCGGCGGGAAAGCAGCGTTAATTTTGCTTGACCTGTCGGAGCCGTTCGACACTGTCCCCCACTCCCTCCTCCTATTGCGTTTAACAGAGATTGGGGTGTCCGGTGTGGGGATGGTTCAGATCCTTCTTGGAAGGACGGATTTAACAGATATGGCTTCCACCCTCCTCTTCTTCTTCCCAGGTAGTGACCACAAGAGTTCCGCAGGGGTCCTCCCTAGCCCCTTCTTTTTAACGTCTATGTTACACCTCTGGTGTACCTAGCAGCGGACCTTGGGGCTCCTCCCCTAGCCCCCTATTTTTTAACATCTATTTACACCTCTGGTGTACCTAGCAGAGGACCTTGAGGCAAAGGTCATGGCCTACGCTGATGACACCCAACTCCTTTTCACTTGGGATAAGAATGTGGACTCGGTCTCCTCTGCTCAACACGGTCTGTCCACTATTTTTCGTTGGCTAGCCGCTGCACAACTCAAGTGCAATGAAGATAAAATCAGAGATTCTCCTCTACGGAAAGTTTCCTCAGAACTTTAGAGATTCTGGACCCCCCCCCCCCGAGTTCCCCAGCCCCACTTCTACAGGGAAGCCGGCTAAGAACTTGGGGGTGTGGGTAGAGGAAAATCTCTCCTTCATCACACAGATTAAGAAACTTGCAGGGACATGCTTTGGTATTTTGAAATCTTTGAGAAGATGTCTCCCTCTCCTGCCTAGGAAGACGTATGAGTCCGTCATTTGCGCCCTTATTTTGTCTCGACTGGACTACGCTAATGCCTTGTATGTGGGTATTATGGGCTACCTGCTGAGAAAACTCCAGGTGGTCCAGAATGCGGCAGCCAGACTCCTTCTGGAAATTCCGGCCAGGACTAGAATGAGACCTCACCTCCGATCTCTGCACTGGCTCCGGGTGGTTGAACGGGTTAAATTCAAATCCTTGGTCATGGCCCATCGCGCTCTTCATTGGCTTGGTCCCATCTACTTACTGAAACGCTTCGCTTTCTACATCCCAGCTGCACTCACTGTCCCAGCGCCCCGCTCTGGTCTACCGCTTCCAACGTCAGAGGCTTGGAGGCAGCACTTTAGAGCGAAAAACTGCTGTTGCCTGGAATGTTCTCCCTCTCACCCTGCGGAATATCCAGGACCCGCTGATCTTCAAGAAGAGCTTGAAAACCTGTATTTTTGCCTAACTCTCTGAAGGCTGCCTCTCTCTGCTCCGCGCCGGGACACTTGAGAGTATCTGTGTGCGATACAAATTAAAATAACATAACATCCGTATGGT
Source organism: Lissotriton helveticus (assembly GCF_964261635.1). NCBI lineage: Eukaryota > Metazoa > Chordata > Amphibia > Caudata > Salamandridae > Lissotriton > Lissotriton helveticus. The sequence goes on from NC_136069.1 coordinate 1,139,678,672, forward strand.
CCAAATAAAAGCTGGGTGACCTCTTGGGCTACAATTAACCAGCTGAATCATGATGACCTGTGGATGTCGGCTTCTAGATTCTTCTCCCCATGCAGCGCATCATGTTTTTAAATGGCTATGGGTGCCCTACGAGTAAAAGCATTCTGGGTACACCAGAACACCATTTTAATCTTCAAAATCCAGATCTCTTCCAGTCTTGGAGACTACCATTAAACTGTTCCCTCTATGAGTGGGATTGAGCCCTTCTTGCAACAATAGCTGTGTGTGTGTGTGTGTGTGTGTGTGTGTGAGAGACAGGCCTTTTTTTTATTTTTTTTAATAAAGACTATTTTCCTGATTATTGGTGGGAAACAGGAGCTAGAGGACCAACTTCTATCGTTAGGACTCCTTAAATATTAAAATCAGGTTGTTGGCAAACCCGTTGTCCTTCAATACATTTCTCTCCTTTCTTTAATTAGGACAAAGACAAAAGGTGACTTTTGTTGTAACAACTATTTGATCCTATAAAGAAGAAAAACCAAATCTTCTGCTCTACCCACCTCCAAAACTCAGTTAGGCTACAGCTATGTGCCTGCTGATCTACAATCACCACAGAGTTTCCACAAACGTCCCCACTAATATGCATCGATTACCCCAACATCCACTTTCATTCAACTCTCAAGCCAACAACATATATATACACTATACATCATGCTCTTTGCCACAAATATAAGCGATGTCACTGCATGCATCGTCAGAGATGTCAGTCACACACTGGATATCCTCTTAATCACAGAAACCTGCCTCTTAATACATGATTGCTCTTATCATAGGCTACTGCATAAACTAACTCTTATGCACAGGAACCAGGAGACTTTGTAACTATTCATCAGTCTTTTTGGCCTTACTACCTCCAAGACCAAAGAAACCTCAACCCCCATTAACTCTTCACTTCATTATTTTTCTCTGCACCACTAAAACTTATATGCCAGCTCCTTTACAACCTGCCTGGACCCAGTAAAATCAATGAGCTGGTCACAGCAACATCAGACGCACTTCTGAAAGCAAATGGTCCAGCGAAGGGTTTTCCAAGTTCCCTGGACATTTATCCACCATGAAAAGGAAAGCAAGGCTTTACAGCTTCCTCATCTACACTGGCTGGTTATGCATGGACATGCATGCATGATACTATAAGATCTTGTGGCAGAATCGACATGATATATATTAAATAAATAAATCTCTATCAGGAAACCCTTTCAGAGCGCCACAGGGCATGCAGGATTTACTGGGTCCAACTGTGGTGGTGGAGGCCTTTTACTTCTGAAGTTCCCAGGGCCCAACATACTATGGATCCCACTTAAGTGGGCCAAGTACCCTTACTGCACTTGACTGTCGGTGGTAGCGGTGGTTGAGCAGTCAAGGCTCCCTCGCTTGTGGGCGCAAGGAGGGGGGACGTAATGTTGATAAACTGTCAGTGAAAACGATTCCTAACTCAACGTGCAAACACTAAATCAGTGTCCAGCATTGTACTTGCTTTTTTAAGAAAAAGTCGTATTTTGTTTCTAACTCTACAAATGCAAAGGAATACGACATTCAGAAGCAACACAAACCACCTTGAGGTTGGGGCTCTAGTAATCGTCAGTCAAATCCCCATCTCACCCCCCTTCACGTAATCTTGGTGACCACATCCAAGGAATGCACACTATGAGGCAGTACTCAAGAGTTCCCTTTGAACCTTTAGGATTGTAGTCAAAAGTGTCCATGATTATGTAGCCATTCACCAGTGAATCCCACAGGCCGAAAGGCCCAGTTCAAGTCTTACCCGCTTCTGCAGCACAGGAGTGTACGCCATTGCAGCCGGTGCCCTGAGCGCAGGCACTCGCAAGATCAGATCCTGCTTGCAGAAGTTCTGGCTGCTTGCTGTACAGGCGTCATGGTGAGGCATCATAGGCTCACTCTCCAGTGACTTGGCCAGCTCTCCCCCGTGATTGAAGAAGCTTCCAGCACGCATAGATGTGGTAGGTCAAAATCTCCCCAGCGGAGTAATTCAATTCTTTGGCTCCAGGCTGAAGTCCCACGAGGGCATGCCGTCCTTTTCGGCATCTTCCTGGTCCTTGGGGTCAGTTAGGGTAGGTATCACGTGCAGCTAGAACTGCTGTTTGCAGCCTCACTCCAGTCCCAGGAGACGGCCCGACGTCCTTGGTGATTGGATCTCGCAGCCCCTCCTGACACAAGGGGTTGCCACGGTATCTTCTGGAGATAATGTAGACTCCTCAAGTACAATGTCCCACACCATTACAGCTCCTACTGGAATGCGGGGTGGTTGCCATGGCGTTCATGAGTCGTGGCAAAAAGGTCACAAGTATTTCAATGGTGGCCCCTCTGGCATACAGGGTCACCGCAACAAACTGTGTCTGCTTGTTGCCCTTCGCACAGCGCTTGATACTAGGCCTAGTCTACGGCAGGACTCTTCTCGCATACAGGGGTTGCCGAAAGCATTCCTGCACACTGTCTACGGCCCGATTGGTGCACAGCCGAATACTCTGGTAGGACCCCTCTTCCTCAAAGGGCACAGTAGTCTTGCAAGCAAGCAGGTGTTGGTGCTCAAGGGCAGGTGATCTTGGTTTCCCTGGGTGATGCCCACTCACCCAGCAAGAAGAGTAGAAGGCTTTGCCCTCCATTCCGGATTATAGCCAGAAGTCTTGCAGAGCTTCCCTTCTCACACAGCCTGTATGGCTGCTTGGCAGATTTTTGGTAACTCAACTTCCCCTTCTTATAGTCCTTTACCAGACACCAAATTTGATTTATGGTCTGAATCTACGAAGTTTTATGTTGGAGCTCTGCTTCTTTCAAAGTGGACACTTCTATTTTATTTCTTTCCTCATGAAAGATGTCTGTCACAGCAGGTAAAATTCCGAAGCAGACTGTATAGCAACACAATTGGCAGTGCTTGAAGGGTGGCGACCTAAGGGCACACTTGATTCCTGTCCAAGCCGAACCAAGTTTAAGGTTTCCACAGTTTGGTCTATAAATTCCAGCTTCATAAGAGAGGGTGATAACTTGTTGGTATTCTTAAACTTTACAGATTCTGATGTCACCCAGAGGACTCAACCTACCTGCAGTAAAAGACAATGTTTAAATGTGGTTGTGCCATTTGAAATGAATATTAATATTGGAGCAAAATCAACAGAAAGGTCTAACTACTATTGTATTCCTTTTTAGGTCGCTAGGGCTGAACTCAGAAAAAATACATACATATAAATATATATCTTACTCGCTTACCTCAATTATCAGAGCTAACAAAGTTATTCTGGTAGATAATAAAATAAATCTTCAATTAAGTGGCATGAATTTATCAATGTAAACACAGCAACAGCGGTCAAGCGGACTTACTGCTTCCAATTTACACAGAGTGGGCCTCTGGTCTGCCCATTTCAAAAACTGGCTTTCTCCGAACATCCTCTTTCTAGCATGAACTGTTCGATCACTCTGCCGAACAAGCTAGTGGAATATTCCACTCCCACCTAATGCTATTGACTTATAAGTTGCATCTCTCAGCTTCCTTTTTTCCCTGCTAGACATACATAATGAAGAGCTCCTCTTTTATTGACGCACTAAAGCTAAAACAAAGAATCACAGGGTATTGCTTATGCTGCCTTACCTAGAAAGTGTGCAAATTATTTTTAGATGTATTAACAGCAAGTTAATTTATCTTTCACTAATGCAAAAAGTTGTTCAACATATTTTAAAGATCATATTGTAAGTAGACAAATGAAATATATATGTCACAACGATCCCGGTTAGGTTTCAGAGGCCGTCCAAATGCGGCCGGTCGGAGATCCGGTTGCCGGAAACCCTACAATCGCACATTTATTTCTTCGCTGTTACAAGAAATGCCCGGACACTCTTGTATGCTCCCAAAAAGTTTTTAATGGCTCCAAACGATGCGTTTCGGCTTACGCCTTGCTCACGCTCATCTCGGGTTTTCATGCCAGCCCTAGAAAAACGGCTTTAGTAAATGTAAAGGATGAACTTTCACAAAGGGTTGGTTCAAATCTAATTGGGCACGCTGATCTTGAGGCATTGGTCTACCACCTTCCACACTATGAATAATGGGGCTCGAGACAGCTGGTAAGTGTGGCTGGTGTATGTGAGGAAGCCATGAGCATGTCTCAAAGTTTTTTCAAAAACTGTCAGCTGGGGAGAATAGAGAACCTTATTTCACCACCTGTTGTGGACCCTTATGGTGTCCCTCGTGGCTTTCCATGATCTTCCTCCCCTCATTCCCCCCCCCCCCGGTATTTATCAAGTATAACCAAAATCTAATGCCAATATTTCAGAAGTACAGCGTTATGTTCTACTCCTACGCATACAACAAACAGGATGCAGAAAAAAGCATTGTGTTAAAGTGTCTTGTGCCTTGGGTACGTGGATGAAATGGAACAGTCTTCAGCTCAAAAGACAGAAACTTGACAAATTGAAGGAGGGCTCCAACACCTATTGAAACATCAGTTGTTAAATGTGAAGTTCCCTAGATGTTTAAGTCAAATGATAACCAACAGGAAAAGAAAATTGTTGGATCCATTTTGCAGCTCAATTAAACTCAGGTCCCAGATTACTGCCATCGTTATGCGAGCCTTCTATCAATTATATACATTTTGACAAAGGTTGTACCATTTTACCAAAGGCATTATATGTTGGTCAGTACTTTTAGACTAGATTTGGGCAATAAGGCGAAACTTCTTCAAGAACATCAAATATCAATAAAATAATCAAACATTTTCAAAAGTTATTACATACACCAGTGTGCTGATTTTGTGCTCTGCATCAGTCAAAGTTTAACTATCTGCCCATAATAAAAAAGCACGGAGTTCATTTAAACTGTGTTTAAAATATCTGAACTTGATAGCAAGCACTATTGATGTGATATTATGAAGCATGAGAAGCTCAGTTGTCAGAATATATGGAAGTCTTCTAGTGGTAGTCAACATCTAGCAGAGGGGGCCACTGGTGTATTGTACTGGGTTTCAAAAGCTGAATAGCTGTGCCTTCAACTATGGCTCCTTGAGTAGATTTTCTTTATACACAATGAAAAACCTTGTTTGTTAAAGATTCTCCTTGACAACGCATACACTGTCTCTTCTAGACATGTTGTTTTCCAACATTGGGGTTAATGCCCGTTCACTGCATACCACTGGTTGGTTTCATGGTCACTCTTGTTTTCTTGCTTCTAAGTGATCAGCTCCATTGGCTTCCTTCCTCGTCGTGTATTTGTCCCTCTCCTGTTGTATGGATGCACTTGTAGCCGAGGAAGGATTATTTTCTTTTTCATGAAATGGCTAGGATCACAGTGTTGTTTTTTTTGTGTTTTTAACTTTCAGCCACACAGCTGTGCAACATGGCTAAAAACATTGGCAACCCCAATCATTTATTGAATGTTTTTGTACCGTGGGCTGCCTTTACCTAGGAACAATATGTTTTGCAACACACACCTTACAAGTTAGTCAACAAGCATCTGCCAATAACCAAAACCACTGACAAACTAGACCACTTGACTATTCAAATCACCATTGCTTTCTCCAGACTATAAACCTACAACTGTTGCGCTGCATATAAGACTCATCTAATAGCACTCAAAATCAAAAAGTCTGGTCTTCACCATCACGCTCAAATCAAAGTCATAAGTGAGCCAAAATGTGTAACAACTCACTTCAGAGTAGCTTTTGGGAGGAAGTATCTTTTGAAGGTGGTATGTTTTACAAGTAAAATTATGATTTTTCAAGTTAAATAGTGGCTTGTTGATATTAGAAATGTTCAGTAAGAAGGAACAGAACCAATCCTTAGATTGACTGTCATTCAGTCCTACCCTTGAACAGGCCGTTCATGAGGAACCGTATGTAGGAAAACTATAAAACATTCTTATGAATCTAGCCTTGAAGGCTTTTCAGCATTACACTTAGTATATGGTATCTTTGCTCCCCCAGCAGGCAGATCAGTCTGGAATGAAAGCATGATGGGTTAAAATACCCATGATTCTGATTAGTCTGATTGGATGGGCTAAAGTGTGTGTTTATCAATTTCTTTATCCAACTAGCGCAATGAATGTTTTAATAGTCCAGAAAACATATGGCTGTGCTCTGTAGGCATGTTGTCACTTGGTACATCTGCATTGGTAAAGGTTACAAATGACCTACTAGAATCACCTAACTAGTAATAATGGGGAAGTGTACATCAAGGACTACAAAATATTGTTGCATCAGATTTCTGTTTTCAGGGGTGTCCGATAACTCATTACGTTTATTTTCCTTCAAATTAGGAACAAACCTTGCAGGGGAGCCAGGGGGTTGATTCTCAGAATGTATTGCACAGGGCTGTAGAAGGACTTAGAAAACTGCACTAATACAAGTAACTTTATGTATATAGTAACTTTATGATCGCTTGAGAGTCAAGCATCATATACGTACATTTGCTATTGAAGTATTGCCTGCAATATAAATGATGACATTGGGTAGGGAAACAAGAAATGGGTGCTCAAAAGATTTAGGGCCCATAATGGTTTGGGGACCACATAAATAAGGCAGAGAGAGCCTCAACATTCCTCACTACCAATAGTACCTTTTTTTTTTACTAATGGTACCTTTTTTTTTTTTTATAAAAAGGTAAGGGTTATTTTCCATTTCCTGGTCAATGTCTAACGTTTGGTCTGATCCAGACCTCTATAAACATAAAAAGTAATATTAAAAAGCAGCTTCACAAAACAGCTTGTTTGGCTGCACGTTGCCCAAAATTTGAACACATGAATTCTACATCTGCATTAGTCACCACATTATGTACAGATCTTTATAGGATAATGTTCCGTTACGCTTAAAACAAATACTCCGAGTGGGTTATTAGAAGTTTACTCTTAAAGAGTACCCAATTGTAAGTAAAAATCAAATATTGATTTAGTGGTCCTTCAAAATACAATACAATTTCAGAACATATCACCTATTTCTGATCTCTCGCTTCATAAAAGGGTATTGAAAATGTGCTTTCTGAGATAATAAATACAAGAGGGATTCACATTTGAGGAGGAAGAAAGGAAGGAAGGTATTCATTGTGAAAACAATGTTTTAAAACATTTAAACTAGAGAAGATGTACATTTACATTATGGGACTGTCACAGAGGAGTGGACCTTTCATCTATAAAAATGGTCCTCAAGCATGCCAAAGGACGCATTTTCTGGTAAGCAGAATGATACATCAAGTAGCCACGGGCACGTGGGGAGAGATTAATACTTCTTTGGTTGAAGGAGAGATTAATACTTCTTTGGTTGAAACAAACTCCACTTATTGTAATGTCTATGTTAGTAAAGAGCAAACATGTTTTCCTTTAACATTTTTGCCCGTGCTTGCTTCTTAGTAACAGTGCATTCTAGACGGTTAGAACTGTTACTTGTGAGCTGGCCGAGCAAGATCGAAGGTGGAGGTGTTTCGCTTTGTGCCTCATCTTGTGGCGTTACATGAGGATTAAATTTACTTGAAACTACGACTTGAGTAGCATCAGACTTTACAAAGTGGCGAAGAGCTGGAACACCATAAAGCAGCAGAACCAGGTGTGCAAAGATTAATTCAATGGATTGAGGAATAACTGCTTACGCGGCTAATTGGCAGCCCTTAAGGAAAAAAAAGTTCCAGTCGGAGCCAATGGAACCGTGTTCACTTGATTGGATTTCGAAGTTGAAACCCTGCATTATTCCGGAGGCATGGGAGCCTGTCCTTGTTTCCTTTGAATTGTGCCGTGCCCTTACTGGTGTTACAAGTTACTGAGGCATTGTGCAAACTACGGGAATTAATTATCGCTATGAATTTTAATTGAACCTGCCAACGATGCAAGTTGTAGAGCTAACGATTACCGCCTTTATTTTTCTTCAAACTCTGCACGCTCAAATCGGCATTTCAGCAATTCCACTACACTTTCTTTTGTGGAACTCTTATTCGGCCGCTCCACGTGACGTTTGCTCTTTGCGACGTTGGACGACAGTACGCTCTTGTGTAAGGATACCGAAATAGTCATCTCAGCGTGTATTTCCTAGCAACGTAGTGTAATTAACATTGAGGAAACAACCTTGGCAACGGAGATATTTCTTCCGGTACCTTCCATCCTGAACTGACTACAAGGAAGGAATCAACGCAGTTGAGGCCTTGAAGACTGCGAGGGAAGAATTGTGTATTTGCTCATTTCCTTCTCACTGATGCGCACAACTGACATTAACAACTACATTTCCAAATTCATTGTTATATCAATCATAAGGTCTTACCAGGACTTACATTTTTTTTCTTTCATCCTTATATTTTGGGTTAGTTAGTGAATTGTATTTGTTATAACTGCATTTAGTGGGTTAGTGTTGTATTGTTGCTTAGCAACTAGGTTGCACGCAGGGGCGGAGCTAGCCGGCAACTGAAATGGCCGCCTGAGTCCGGAGCTCCTCCGTATCATTGAAAGATCCTGCATATATCCTGTGGAGTTGAGCAGATATTGCCTTGTCCTATGCTATCGGAGTGAATGCCAAAGCTGGGGGCGCGATATTTTGCTTTTTTGCTCCAGTGCGCTGCCCGGCGTGCCGGAATCCGAGGGTGACGGCCGGAGCGCGGAGTGGGCCTGTGAAGCCGCGGCCTCAAGTTTGGCGATCTCCGCAACGAGGGACGTGACCTCTACTGCCGCGGACCCAGGTGATGCTGCGGACGCCGCAATCCGAGCTGCGGAGCACGGGAGGGATGGTGAGCCGTGGCGATTTAAACGGAGGGGGCGCGGAGCGGCTGCAGTGGGGGGGCACTGGCCATCGGGTCTTTCCTCCCTCTACCCCCCCTCCCACCCAGTGCACATTACCGCGAGGCCAGATCCGCAGACACCGATACCACTGGGAGTGCCGACTGAGGGGGGCCCGGCCTTAGACTGGAGTACCTGTCGGGTGTGGATCCCTTTCAGGTGTATAGGACTATATTGTGGAGCCACCACCCGACGTGGGGCGCGCCTGCCCGGGCTGTTGCTGCTCTCCCCTCTCCCCAATGGGCCTGGGCCGCTGACCCGTTCTATCTGGGAGGTGAAGACCGCCATTTTCTTTTCCCACTAATGTCATCTGAAGGGATCACTGGGCCTTGTTGATGCGCAAACAGCTGTCACTTTTCACCAGGTGCACAGGTGAACGCAAGGGAGTGAGGCCCAATAGAAAAGATCACAGACGCTACCCCTTTGCTGCACGAGCCGGTGCCGCACATCTTGGCGACGTTCTAGGCGGAGATTAGTCCTGTACCTCGGCCGTTTGCTGCTAGAATCTGAGGATTGCGGTCATCCATTCACTCTGCTGTACCTATTAAACTTTGTTGGGTGTGTTGCTGACGCGGGCCGTTTGCCCCCCCCCCCTTGTTGTATGGACTGTAGTCCCTGGAGCTCCTTTTTCTGACTGCCCACGCTTGGAGTCTTACCCCCGCGGGGTCCTGTACTGAGTCCATTGGTGAGCCCTGGCGAGGGTATATTTGCAGAGGGGCCTGGGCGAGGTGGGCTGCCTTGCGGTGCTGTGTGCCCGAGGCCTTATCCCTGTGCTAAGGGAGAGCACTGACTGTTGATATAGAACGCTCAGATAGAACGCAGTCTAAGCTCTCCTTTGGCCCCAGAGGAACCAAGACAATGGAGGCCACGGGAGGCGGCGGAGCGGCGTATCGCGACGCAATAGAAGAGACGCAGCAGCAGGACTTGCGTGGGATACTCCTTGCCATGGAAAAGAACCTGCAAGGGGGATGGCTACCCTGGGCACGAAAATCGACGCACTTACATACCGTATGGACCGTATGCTCGACAAGCATGCGAAGCGGATAGATATGTCGGAGCGCCGACTTATTGAAGTAGAGGAAGCACAGACTACGCTTGATTCGGAGAACAGTGTAGTATGCACAAGGGGGTATACCCATATAAAGTCAATGGGACCTGGGTTGAATATGTACTAGAAGGAAGGGGTCCCAGTGTATCAAGGGAACTAATTAAATCATTGAAACGTAATCATTCAAAAGACAAATGTATTCAGATCCACACGGTTTAATTCACAGTGGGATGGAGTATCATATACACATAATAGAATGCAATAAACTGTATTTAACGTCATACAGTGCCCCAAAGTAGGAAAAGGAACGTGATGGTGAGGATAACGTGAAGTGAAGGGATTAGGTGACAGTAAAATCAGTTGTTTAGGCATATATACGTGACACCAATGTGGTGGCAACAACTTGTATATCACAAAATAACTCGTTTGAAAAACAGCATACTACACCAGGTACAACATATATACAATAATGGTGTGTAGTTGCCACAATAAAACCAAACAGTCGACGTTTCGACCCTCTTGAAGTTGCAGGATCGTTTTAACCTTGCTGTAGGGTCTTCATCAGGACCAGGGGGTGGGGGCAAAGGACCGCAAGTCTGTTTGTTGTGTGGCTCTCGGATGGCGAATATCGTGAGTTAAAAACAGGTGGATGAAAGCCGCATCATATGGCGGCCGTTCATCCGATGGCGCTGGACAGGATTGCACAGTCGGCAGTCGCAGGCTTAATGCTCTGCAGGGTGAGTCGATTTAAGCGGCAACAAAATTGCACAGTGATCGTAAATATTCAAGGTAGGCGGCTTCTAAGCGAGATGAGTTCGGTGAAGGGCTCTGTGTTAATCCATGAGCGAGATGCAGATTCGGAGAACAAGCAGATTGGCAGAGCCGTGCAATCCCTCCTTGACAAAACCGAGGACTTGGAGGCCTGCTCTCGTCGGTGCAACCTCCGCATCACGGGCCTTCCGGAACCACACAGACTGGCAGCATGGAGCTGTTAGTTGAGGGTCTACTGAAGAAGCTTCTTGGGGACACTGCGTTTTCGTCCATGTTTGTGGTGGAGAGAGCGCACCGCTCATTGCGTCCACGACCTAAGCCGGGGGCTCCCCCTGCCCTATAATTGCCAAACTGCTAAATTATCGAGACCGCGACGTGGCTTTGAAACTTGCCAGGGACAAGCAACCGTTGCAGTACGAGGGCTCGGTTCTGTCCTTGTACCCAGATTTCACGACAAGGGTTCAGGAGGCCAGAAAGCAGTTTGCTCCTATGAAGCGCCAACTACGAGAACTGGGAGCCGATTATGCAATGCTATATCCAGCAAAGCTACGTATCAACAGACAGGGAAGGTCCATGATCTTCACAGACCCCAAGGCATTGCAAAAGGCTCTAAGAGAATGGCAGAAGGAGAAACGATCGCCGAGGAATGATGCAGAGGTTTCGGCGGGGGGTTCCTTGGAGGAGCAGGATTAAATGAAGTGCTATAGATTAGCTGCACGACTCCAGATACATGCTGTTGGGTTGTCTGGGTGGGTGCGGGGGTGATGGGGTGAATGTCCACTATTATTCTTTTCTGGCAGACTATTTGCTGGGGGGCTCTGCCTTTGGACTGGCAGCAGCGACCGGAGGCGACGACGATTATTCTTCATGTATCCTTTAAACTATTACGACCTAGTTGCTATCTTGAACTCTGATAGTGGGAGGTAAAATTCTGTTCACATGTCCCACTAGATTTCCTTCGCTTTTGCTTATTGGCAGTTCTGCTGAAGTCGCCTCGCTCATTATGTGGAACACGTTCTGCTCGCTCTGGGAGCCCTTTGTATCCGATTGTTCCTACACTTTGAGGCATTCTATCCTGATGGTTAAGATTCTTTGCAACTCCTAATTGTGTTTCATCTACACCTTTTTCTTCTGTTTTTTGAGACGGGGTGACGGTGGGCGTTGTTCATTGTATATTTTTGAGTTGAAGATTTGTTTTGTATTTGCAGGCTCCATCTGCCCCCGTGTGACAATCACTGAATTCCTATGTGCGTACAGGGGGGTGGGGGGGGGAGGGGGGGTTGTGCTGTTTGGGGTATTGGATTTTGATTAGTTTCATATTGGGGTGGGTTGCGGTGGGGGGCTGGGAGGTGTCTGGTGGGGCGGAGGGATGGACGCGGCCTAGTTGGGGTCGGGCAGGCGGGGCGTGGGTTTGGGAAGGGGATGCTAATGGAATTGTTTTTATTTGATGTTTTGGAAAGGCTCTTTTGCTTACGGCAGGAAAGCGTGCTATGCGAACATGCATGACTGTAGCGGTTATCTTTATTATGCACAGAACTAACATGTTTATGATGGACTTCACACGTTCACTATGGTGGATGCAATGACAGTTGAGGACGAATCTCCTGACACTTTGCGGTTCCTGACCTGGAATGTACGGAGTCTGATTGCCGCGGGGCGTGGGTTTGGGAAGGGGATGCTAATGGAATTGTTTTTATTTGATGTTTTGGAAAGGCTCTTTTGCTTACGGCAGGAAAGCGTGCTATGCGAACATGCATGACTGTAGCGGTTATCTTTATTATGCACAGAACTAACATGTTTATGATGGACTTCACACGTTCACTATGGTGGATGCAATGACAGTTGAGGACGAATCTCCTGACACTTTGCGGTTCCTGACCTGGAATGTACGGAGTCTGATTGACCACAGCAAGGTGCGGAAAATCCTGCAGTATTTAGCTAGACATAGGATAGACATTGCGATCCTGCAAAAAAACACACCTTCCACTTGACAGTCCCATTCTTAGATATAGAGGGATTGGGGGTAACATACGTGCGGCAGGTTTCACCACACATGCTAGGGGTGTCCTCACATGGTTCAATCCGAAGTCCTCTCTAAGGTGGGCCCCGTTGGTTACGGACAGTGCTGGGAGATATACGATTACTGGCTGCTACGGTAAAGGCGTGGACATGTGGGTTGTGAATACTTATGGCCCCAACTTTGACCTTCCTGACTTTTACATTGAACTAGCTGCAAAGATTGCCTCGCATACCGACAGGCTAGTTTGCTGGGGCGGGGACTTAAATTGGACGCGGCACCTGGGGTTAGACAGATCGGATGGTCCGACACGTCACCCATCGGCCTCTGCGCGTGCTCGGTCTACACAGCTCACCAATCTGGACTTGACCGATGTTTGGCGCCATAGAAATCCAGCGCTGGGTGGGTTTACTCACTATTCGGCCCCCCCATAACATACATACGAGAATAGACTACTGGTTTGTGTCGACTCGCTTTCTTCCTAATGAGCGATCCTGCGTAGTCATGCCGCGCACCTATTCAGATCACTCGCCTATCTTGATGACTTGCACCATACCCGCACGACGGATTCCGCCTTTTGCTTGGCGTTTTCCCCCTTTAAGGAGGAATTGTTGACGGCAATGGAAGTCTTCTTTGAAACTAATGTGGGTTTGGTTGATTCATTTCAAGCTGTCTGGGAGGCGTTTAAACTATGTTAGGGGAGTCACTATCTCTAAGCATGCAGGGGTGCTGAAAGCAATTAGGGGCTGACTCGGAATATTGGAAACTAAACTCAAGGATTTGGATCCCTGAGGATCCAACGGAAGATTTTTTTGAGCATGCGTAGAATGTTGAAGCATGATGATGAGACGGCGTTGGCTTGTCTGGTCATCGAGAGGGAAGAGTCCTGGATGAATCCCAGGTTACGTGCGTGATCCGTAGGTATGGGTGCAGTTCCCAGGGCCGGTGGCCACCATGAGTCGTCCCAGGCAGAGGGGGGTGATCCTAAGATGAGGACTTCAGTTTTGTCAGAGTTGAGTTTTAAACGGCTGTTCTTCATCCACTCTGCTACTTCTTTCATTCCTACGTGAAAGTTGGTTTTGGCGATGTTTGGGTCTTTGGTGAGGGAGAGGATCAGCTGGGTGTCGTCTGCGTAGGAGATGATGAGGTTGTGTAGGCGCACGATGGATGCGAGGGGACTCATGTATACGCTGAAGAGGGTGGGACTGAGTGATGATCCTTGTGGTACGCCGCAGATGACTTCGGTGGCCTCTGATCTAAAAGGGGGAAGGCGGACTCTCTGGGTTCTTCCGGTGAGGAACGAGATGATCCAGACCAATGCTTTTCCTTGTATTCCGATGTTGCTGAGGCGTTGTATGAGGGTGCTATGACAGACTGTGTCGAAGGCTGCGGAGAGGTCTAGTAAGATGAGGGCAACTGTTTCTCCGTTGTCCAGTAATGTTCGAATGTCATCTGTTGCTGCTATGAGGGCGGTTTCGGTGCTATGTTTGGCTCGGAAGCCGGATTGTGAAGGGTCGAGGGATTTGTTGAATTCAAGGAAGGCGGCGAGCTGACTGTTGACGGCTTTCTCAAGGACTTTGGCAGGGAATAGGAGGAGCTAGATGGGGCGGTAGTTCTTAAGTTCCATGGGGTCTGCTGTGGGTTTCTTCAGAAGGGCGCTGAGTTCTGCATGTTTCCAGTTTTCCGGGAAGGTAGCGGAGTTGAAGGAACAGTTGATGACATCGCGGAGATGGGGTGCGATGATGGAGTCTGCTTTGTTAAAAATGTGGTGGGGACATGGGTCGGTTGGCGATCCTGAGTGGATGGAGTTCATCAGGCGGATGGTGTCTTCGGTGGTGATTGGGTTCCAGGCACAAAGGTTGTTAGAGTGCGCTTTTGGTTCGGAGGTGGGTGGGGTGGACTGGTCTCCGGACTGGTTTTCAAAGCGGTTATGTATTTCGGCGAATTTGTTGTGGAAGAATGAGGATAGAGAGTCGCAGAGGTCTTGGGAGGGGGTGATGTTGTTGGTGCCGGCGGTGGGGTTGGTAAATTCTTTGACGATGTTGAATAGTTCCTTGCTGTTTTGGGCGTTGTCGTCAAGTCGGTCCTTGAATGCTGATTTCTTGGTGAGTCGGATCAGTTGGTGGGGTTTGCGGGTGGCGTTCTTGAAGGTGGTCAGGTTGTCAGTGGTTGGGTTTCTTCTCCAGGTTCTCGAGAGAACGACAGAACTTCTTGGATTTCTTAAGGTCATCGTTGAACCAGGGGGCTTTTTTGCTACCTTGCTTGATTAGATGGTTTTTCAAGGGTGCTAGTTCGTCGGCGCTGTGGGTGATCCATTGTGTGAGGTTGGTGGCTGCTTGGTTTGGGTCCGATGATTTGGCAGGGGGGTTTTGGTGAAGCGATGTGAAGAGCTGGTCGGTGGTGATTTTGTACCAATTTCTTCGAGGAATAGGTTGTGGGGGGGTTGTGGGTCGTGGTCTTTTTATAGTTGAAGTGAACGCAGCTGTGGTCCGTCCAATGGAGAGCTGTGGCTTGATCGAAGGAGATGTGCTTGCTGGAGGTGAAGATAGGGTCGAGCGTGTGTCCGGCAAGGTGGGTGGGGGTGTCAACAAGTTGTTTGAGTCCGAGATTGTTAAATGTAGATGAATGTCGCACACAGTTCTGTATATTTATTCAGGATATGTACGGTATGTGTGCTGCTCTGTATTAATGCCTGCCAAGCATTTTTAATGAACTATGAAAAGAGGCCTACCACCACATGGGCTGTTAGGACTACAGTGCGCACTACTTGGTCTGAATTATAAACATTCATGCAAAACTTTTTTTGAATTCATCAGCTTTATATTCAATATATTTTCCAACCAACCAACAATTCAATCGAATATTCATTTCAACAAATCATATTACACTTGCAATATGCATTTCTGTTCGTATTTCATGAACAACCACCCAATGCATTTCGGGACGTTCTTGTCCCTTCGTCAGGGGTTCCTGTTGTAGACTGAAAAAACAAGGAAACAATATATAAACGATGCCTTATCACATGTTTAGAGTAAACAATTATATAACCCTATCAAACATTAAGCAGTGTATTATTACCGTTCCTTCATTACACATATAACTTTGGTGTTATTTCATAGTAGGCACATAGTCATTAGTAGAAAAGTCAGGACATAAGTACAAATTCGCTATCCATTGTAAATAACAAGTATATTGACTCTCAATCATAGAACCTATACAAAACTAATTTGTTAAACTTTTATCAGTGTGATCATACTTGTATGCCTTGCAAAGATTTGAAAACCTCTGTCTCCATAAGGAGATGTGAATAAACCAGTCACTCTAGTTGCTGAATTTTACACATGTACTTTACACATGTACGTTAAAAAATGCGTGCTCACCTCAACAAAAGAGGACAATCGTCGTGGTTGAGTAACCATGAAATTTTAATTATAGCCGACTGTTAAGAAACAAGATTATACTGTCAGCGTCAACGAAGTATATCACCAAAAGTTGTGTAGCCGATGTGTAAAAAGGCTCACCTCTAACAAGACGAAGTTGTATCAACCGTCTCGAAGCGGTCTAAAAGTTGTCCGTACCTACAAAAGTAAAGGTAACATCAGTACCTTTAAGAATATAACTTGTTTATAAATCCGAAGCGACTGACACATACGCTTACCTCTTGAACAAACGGAGACGCCAAAAACTAACACGCCTGGCTGATTCGATGATGCACTTCCGTGTCATCATACTTAGTTTATATGCACGACTTCCGGGTGAAAAACATAAAAATTGACGACGGACTATATTTATTATGAGCTAGTGACTCTTACTGATGTAAAAGTACCACGAATATTGGAAATATATGTGTAGTCACCGTTTGCTCTGTTACAGATGTGTTAACTGTAACGTTAAGTATATAGAAAAATAATATGAAAACTACCGCTAAAATTATAAACAAAGCGTCATAGTTCAACCGCCTATAACTATGCGACGAACAAAAACCTAAAGTGACATTAATTTCTCACAAATATAAAAACTCATCTGATATTATCTGAAGAAAAATGTACATAATTTATACATGTGTTCTAATCTGAAGTAATTTTTACAAACATGCCTTTTAATTACACATTACTATGCAGTTTTATAACGTCAATTCCAAATGTAGATTACCTGCCTGCTATTTACACCTTATGCATTCACAACACTGACATTTTTTTAGTTACAACACATGATGAATCTTCCTATGTGTTATGATGATAAACTACTAATGTGTAGTTATATGTGTTTACCTAGTATTATTTGACAAGGATTCATGGTGGCTTATTAGAACGGTCATCAAGCCTGCCTAAACATATTATAAAAAACAGCTCATTTCCAATTTATCATTTAACCCGGATGGGGTCAAAGTCTGTAATTTTTTAATCCAGAAAGCCTCTCTTCGGAGGAGGGTCTGATCATTATCTCTGCCTTCATATCGAGGTACTACTTCAATGATCTGGCATTTGATTTGCGCAATCGTATGTCTTTTCTCCATCCAATGTGTCGCCAACGGTGATGTGGAATTTTGATTGCGTATCCGGCTCTCTCCGGCTCTCAGAAGTTATACAGTCGAGAAACATTTACGGAACGAAATAAAGATCACAGAATCCCCCAGCTCTCATCAGTGCACAAGGCAACCGTCAGTACATCAGCATCCTCAAGTCTGTCTCGGCGGCGCACCGCCTCAGCATAGGGGGTGTCCATAGTAATCATCTGGGCATCTGCTTTTTTGTTTTCTCTGAATTCCTCCCCCCCATAACAAACAGAACTATGCGAGGGAAATTCACAAAAATATCTCCGCAATCAACATTCATCAGTACAGTCATGATAATAGTATACGCAGTTCCCGCCAGCCCCAGCCCTCCCCCCATGTCCCAGTGTGCAAGTGGCCCAAAGACCTTCAAACAGGTAATGCGTGACATACACTTCAAGGCCCACTCCTAGCATCCGCACCCAGTTCGCCTCCCCCCGACTCACTCTCCAGCCCATGATACTGTCTCCACTTCGACCAGACCCTTGTAAACTTTTTTGGGCAACCTCTCGATTTATAGGTCACTCGCTCCGCCGCCATGTAGAGGTCCAAACCTCTTCTCCATTCCTCCATAGTGGGGACGGGCGCAACCCCCCAGTACCTTGCAATGTCTCGTTTTGAAAAGTAATTCTTGTTAAATACATGCACAAGAAGCTATTTACAACAGTGCCCATTATATTTAATCACCCAGCATCAGTCCACAGACCAGCTGCTCTTTGATTCTCTCTCTGTGAATGACTTTCTGGCCGACTGCTCTTACCTGTTTATTTGCTATAGTATATATGAGATGTTTCCCATCTCTTCAATGCTTGATTTTGCTCGTGAATAGGTGTCACTCATAGTCGTTGAAATGTCACTCATAATTACACTGAAATTATGAAAATGTCACACATGCCCATCTGGAACCTTGGCAGCTATGGATCAGTGCAGCCTAACGTTGAACGTACGATATCCGGTTTGGGCAGATCACTATCTGTATATTCGTCGAGGCGGTATTTTGACCGAAATTTGGAGTCTGTTGATGCATTGGGTCGGATGCATCTTTAAAACCCTGATCAACATTCCACCGCTTACCGGAGTTCATTGCGGTGTTCAGAATCTTCTGCAGAGTGTAGCGCGTATGACGTCTTCCGCTTGAGTCATTCCTCACCGTCAGCGGAATTGCGTCAATGTGCATGTTACGCTGCGTGATACGCGAGTCAGCCATTATTAGGTGGGTGTTGCCTAGTTAGCTTGCACGGAGCAAGTTTACTTTACCGATCCTGGAATTTGATTTCTTCATCACATCGGATGTTATTTGGAGGAACTATATTTCTCTTCCCTACGCAAGGCGGCATAATTAGGTATTTAACTCGACAATTCAAATATAATTTACCGCAAAATATGTTATCTACTCTTCAGTGAACTGCACAATCCTGGATTTGAATCATACCTTGGTTACCGGTATTCATTGAACTGCCATATTTATGTACTGCACAATATGTTATCCTTTTGAACTGCTCAATATTTGAATTCTTAAATTGGATCTGTAACTATACTAGTGTCATTTATTTGTATTATTTTGGGAACTTGTCTTACATTCGTAACATGACTTCTGAAGGTTCAAATGCTGTTTCTATCAACACTCCTAATTTCAGCATTTCATCTCCTCAGCCTTTTTGGTCTTCTGGTACGGAACTCTCCCTTAAGTGGACAGAATGGAAAGCCTATTTCGTGAACTATATTGAAGCAGTTGGTGAAGCCCAAAAAATGGCTCCTGAACAAAAACAAAAAAAAGGAGATTACTTTTACATGCTCTTGGTCCTATGGGTATTAAGGCTTTCCATCAAATAACTAATACTGTAACCTCAGGGGATTTTAAACGTATTTGAAGTTGCTTTGTTACAGTTGGACAACTATTTTAAGCCTAAAATTTGTATCGGAGTCACCAGATTTCAATTTTTTCAAAGGAAACAAGCTAAAATTGAGACCATTCATAATTATGTTTCTGAATTGAAAAAATTAGCTCTTGACTGCAGGTTTGGGGTCTTGCATGACGATTTGATCAGAGTTCAGGTCGTTATGCATGCCTCCAATCCTGCAATACAGGACAGATTATGGGTGAATGGTGATGCTCCATTGGATGATATACTGGCTATTGTGAGAAAGGCAGGTCGCTGTGCTACAGCTTTAAAGAAGGAAAGTCAAGAAACTGCGTTTGTAGGTAAAATCAATGCATCCAATGACCACAGTAAAAGTACTTTTAGGTTCAGAGAGAAAACCCCTATTACTAAAGCGCGTGCCAGATGTTATGGATGTAGGAGTCTGGATCATCTTGCCCACAGTAGAAGTTGTCCAGCTATTAAGCAAAAATGTTTGAATTGTGGTTTGATTGGTCCCTTTTTGAAAGAGTGTAACAGGAAAAATTCTAAAGTCAAATTTGTAGTCGATACCAATGACTAGTGATATCGTGGACAACTCAACTACTGTTCATGATATTATTTCTCATGATGACTTATCCATGATTTTCAGAAGCAACATGATGCTAAACATTGATTGTGTTGCTTGCACCAACAAACCTGTTTGTAACATGATTATTGGAGGTGTGAACGTAGATATCAATGCTGATTCCGGCTCCCCATACACAAATATTGAGGAAAAACTATGGAAAAGTAAGTCTGTAGATAAGGTTGGTGAACATCTTTTGGAACAAGATGTTCACCCTGAAGGGTATGGAGGCGAAAAAATTTATCTCATTGGCTATAGATGGTTTATTTTTGAGTTTAACGGCAAACGTAGTCGTGGGAAACTACGTGGCAAGGAATGGTCCACCTGTTTTAGGTTGGCTGGATCAGAAGTTACTGCATATTATTCTAAATCCCAACAGTAAAGAACAAGTCTTGATTGTTGACGAAGGGTCATCTTTGGGGGAGAAGACATGAGGAAAAGATTTCCCTCAGTTTTCAGTAATAATTTGGGTAACTTACGGGGTTTCGAACACAAAATATGCCTCAAGAAGAATGCCATTCCTAAAGTACATTGTTGTCGCAAAGTACCCATTCTGGTTAAAGACGATGTAGCAAAGGAACTGGAGAAACTAGTCTCAACTAAAGTGATAGAGCCAATAGAGGCTTCGGAGTGGATTTCTCCGGTCGTAATCGCCAAGCGCTCTAATGGCAAGATAAGATTTTGTGTTGATCTTCGCTATCTTAATGACAATATCTTAATCGATAGATTTCCTCTTCCCAAAATTAACGAGATGGTCAGTTGCCTCAAGGGAGCGAAGTGGTTTTCCTCAATTGACCTCTCGTCTGCCTATCATCAGATTTCACTATCACAAGACTCAGTTTGCCCGCATGCCCTTCGGCCTCGCTTTGGCCGCAGCTGTTTTTCAGCGTCTGATGTTTCACTTGTTTAACAAATTGGAAGGAGTAGAATTCTTCCAAGATGATATCTTGGTACATGGAAAATCTAAGGAAGAACATGATGCCATAGTTGTCAAAGTTTTGAGCATTTTAGAAAATAGAGGACTCACCATTGAATTCTCAAAATGTAAATTCGCTATTGACAGTGTAACTTACTTGGGTCATGTCATAGATTGTGATGGTGTCAGACAAAACTCTTCTTTGATTTCTTCTATTGAAGATGCACCAACCCCCACAAGTAAGGATGATGTCAGGTCATTCTTAGGAATGGCAGAGTTTTGCGCTAAGTATGTTCCTAATTTCTCTGCCAAATGCTTCAACATTTGCCCCAAAAAAATGTTCTTTAAAAAAAATTAATTTTGCATGGTCTAGCGAGTGCGAAAAAGATTTTAAGACCATTAAATCTGCTACTGCTGGTGCCATCAGCCTCAGTAGTTTTGATCCGGGTGCTGAAAGCATTGTGACTACTGATGCTAGTAATAAGGGTCTGGGGGCTGTGTTATCACAATCGGGTCAAGATGGTAAAGAACACATTATTGCTTTTGCCTCAAGGTCTCTCTCCTTGTGAAGCAAAATATCAGATCATGGAGAGGCATTGGCATGTGCCTGGGGTCTTAATCATTTCAAGTCTTTCACGTCGTGTGAAGAGTTGTATGTCAGCACAACGCGGGCTATTACCACGCGTGCCATTACAACGCTGTTTCTACAACGCAAGTCGTTACAACGACTTGCGCTGCAAGCGCTGGATAGTGGAATAGTTTAATTTTCTATTCCAACTCCAGCCCACGTTACAGTAGGGAAGGTGTTGGAATAGAAAATTAAACTATTCCTTGTCCAACAGCGCTCTCCTGCGCAAGTCGTGTAAAAGCAGCGTAGTAATGGCAGCGCGTGGTAATGCCCGCGTTGTAAAGTCTGTTCCCCGGTGTAAAGTATGTACTATAAGGTGTGATCACAAACCACTAGTTAAAATGTTGACTAGCGATAGTTCATCTAATATTTCTTCAAGACTTGCAAGGATCTCTATGCGCATGCAAAACCTGGCCTATAGAATTGTTTATACACCGGGCAAGGATAATTTTGTGGCTGACTTTCTGTCCATAATGCTGGTTATGCTGGAAAAGTGAGAGGAGGACAAATGGAATGATTTCCAAGTAGCTTTGGTCCATGATATTGGTAGGGCGGCTATCAACAAAGTAGAATGGAGAACTGAATTTAAGAGTGATGAAGTTCTAGTTAAGGTTTTGACCTTTGTGTGAAATGGTTGGCCTCGCAAGGACAGTCTTCCAGATGCCATTAAACCTTTTTGGGAAATTAGGTCTGAACTTACCTTTTCTGATGATTTTTTGTTGAGAGGAGAGAGAATTATACCTCCTGTTAACCTCCGATCAGGTATTATTGAATTATGTAATGAGGGACATTCTGGCATTACTAGAACAAAGTCTGTCCTTAAGAAGTTATTTTGGTGGCCTGGTTTGGACATTGAAACTGAAAGAGTGGTCAGGAACTGTATAGCTTGTGGTACTTCTGACAAATCTTTGAAAACCTGTAGACCACCTATGTGTGACACTTTAGTTGCTAAGGAACCTGGGAATACTGTAGCCGTTGACATTATGGGGCTAATTAGAGATCAATGTAGTGATTCTCAAAAGTATATTATTGTTCTTATGGAGGTTTTCTCTTGTTGGCCTGCAGTCAAAGTTGGGGATAAAGCTGATACTATTGCTATTCTTGAGTTTTTGGATGATATTTTTTCTTCTGAAGGTATTCCAGCTACTTTAGTGACAATTGTGTACAATTTGTTTCGACTAAAGCCAAGAACTACTTGGCAAAGTTCGGAATAATTCACAGCACCACCTCTTTATATAACACTAGCAGAAATGGTATGGTTGAGAGGTTCAACCGTGTGTTGAAAGGGATTATTCAAATTGCTACTAGTGGTTCCCTTGATTGGATCTCACAAATTGGGAAGTCTTTTTGGGCTTATCGTCGGACTGCTACTGAGGCAACAGGTTTACCTCCTTTTATTGTTATGCGTGGTCGCAAACCCAGGTCAAAATTTAATCCTGAATGATTATGTACTTCAGGTGTTGTTCATTGGTCCAAGGAGGAAGTTTGGGACAGAATGCAACGAATGCACGAGAAAAGTAAGGATTATTTTAATGCTAAACATTCCACCAAACCAGTGACAGTGGAGGTTGGTGACTGGGTTAGAGTCAAAAAAACAGGTTTTGTTTGCAAAGGTGAAAGTGCCTTTTTTGATGCTGAAGAAGTTGTTGAAGTTTTACAGAATGTTGTTAGATTGAGTAATGGAGAAGATCGGAATTTAAAAAGGATTGCCATGGATCATTCCTTTCATCAAAAAAGAGCCAACGTTGGTTCTTCTGAAAGGCTGGAGGATGATGTAGAAGGAACTTCTTCTCCTGCCGTTTCTCTTCCTAGAGAAGATCTAACTTCTGATTCCTTTGTTCTTGAGGAGGGAGAAGGGGCAGTTCCGCGAAATAGTACTCTTCC
Organism: Lissotriton helveticus; assembly: GCF_964261635.1. Lineage (NCBI taxonomy): Eukaryota > Metazoa > Chordata > Amphibia > Caudata > Salamandridae > Lissotriton > Lissotriton helveticus. Next base: position 1,139,701,763 of record NC_136069.1, read on the forward strand.
GCGGAATGGTACTCTTCCTGATACTCATTCATCTTCTGTTGAGGTTGAGTCGAGTGAGGTCTCTCACAATCAAACCTTTACGTATCAAAAAGCCTCCTGCGTGTCTAAAAGATTATGTAATGAATAATAAATATTTTTCTCTTTTTTTTTTCTTTCCCCTCTTTAGAAAGTTTCCTTTCTTTTATTAATTGTTGTTAAAATCATTTTTTGTTATTGTACAGAGGGGGGAAGTGTTGTATTGTTGCTTAGCAACTAGGTTGCATGCGAATGCAGATGCAACCTAGTTGAGAGAATGCTTTGAGTTAATTGTAGATTTGGATTCTATGAATGCTGGTAGACAGTTGCGAGGTGGATGAGAAGCAGGCAGCATCCACCACTGCTCCTGAGGAATAAAGCTATTTCTTCACTAAATGAGTTGTTTCTTCAGTTTTACCTTGATTTAAGTGTTGTGTGTGTGCTTACAAAATGAGTGTGCAAATGTATTCATTGACATCACCACAAGCATATTGGCCTGCAGAGGTGGAACCCTGTATGAAATGGCCTGAATGGAAATCTAATTTTCAAAATTTCATTAGATACTATTGACTGCGATGACAAAATGAAACCGGAGCAAAAAAAGCACATATTCTTGCATTCTGTGGGGCCATTAGGGTTAAAACTGTTTGAGCAATTACCTAAAACTTTAACAGTTGGTGATGCTAATGTATTTGATATGGCCATAGCTGCATTTGATAAATATTTCGCACCTAATGTTTGTATCTTAATTGTCAGATACAAATTTTTCAAAAGGAAACAGTGCAGAGATGAGTGTAGACGAATATGTAGCTGCCCTGCACAAGCTTTCACTTGACTGTAAATTTGAAGGGCTTCAAGAGCAGCTAATTAGAGATTAAGTGGTTATGCACACAAAAGATCCTGCAATCCAAGAAAGATTATGGATTAATGGGGATGCAGATTTGCAAGATATACTTGCTATTGTAAGGAAGGCGGAAATATCTTGTTGCATTAAGGAAGTTAAAAGGGGGGTCTGGGAATAGACAAGATGAAGTCGCTAACAGTGGAAAGGATGGTCAGAGAATGTCTCACTTGTGCCAATTCTGACATGGCTCTTAGGACTCTAAAACCCAGTTTGTGCGAGTTCATCATAGCCCATGGGAGACGGTGGCTATTGATATTATGGGTCTTATAGGAAAGAGACAAAAGTATGCGATTGCCTAATAGATACATTTTCTAGGTGGCCTGCTGTTAAAATAGTGGATCGTGTTGAAACTGATGCGGTAGTAATATTCTTAGATGAAGTGTTTTGTAATGAGAGTCTTCCAAAACAATTTATCATTGACAATGGTGTGCAATTCATGTCTGGTAAAGCGCAGGGTTACTTTGCAAAGTTGGTAATCAAGCATAGGACCACTTCATTGTACAATCCTAGTGGCTATGACATGATTGAGCGCTTCAACAGAGCAATCAAAAATACTGTACAGCTAGCTGTAAAGAACAAGGAAGATTGGGAAGTCCAAGTGGGTAAAACTGTGTGGGCATACAGAACTGGCATACATAATGCTTCAGGTGTTTCACCTTTTGAGGTTATGAGAGGTAGAGAGGCAAAAACTAAGGTCAATCCTGAACGGATTTCAGGATTCCGTTGGTCTCTCTTTAAATAAAGTTAGGAAAAATGTGGAGGAAACCCACAGGAAGTATAAAAGTCAACATGACGCTAGGAATAATTCTAAAAGATACTCAGGTAGAAGTGGGAATGATGGTCAAAGTGAGGAAACCATGGAAGGTGAAAGTCAATTTTCTGAACCATTGAAAGCGCTTAAAGTGTTGCGCAATTCTCTTATGCTAAGTGATGGTAAAGTTTGGAATTTAAAAAGAATTGCTGTAATTGACAGTGAGATAGCAAAGGGTAAAGAATATGGCAAGTACGAGTACCAGTGATTATTGGGACATTGGTGGAAGTAAGGTGGATGTTAGTGCTGGAAGTACTGAAGAGGGCGGTAGCAATGAGGGTATTGGTCCTGAAGTAATGTACAGGAAGGTTATATCGGTGGAACGAGTGGTGATGTACGGAACCTTGAAGAAAGATTGGAACTAGAGGATGGTATTGCAGATGTGCAGGGGTCCACCACTTTAGTGCAAGATTCTACTAATATACAGTATGGAGAGAGTACTGGCAGTAAGGTAGATAAACATGTTAGAAGTAAACACAAGTGGTTATCGGATTTTGAATATGATGTAGTAAGTGATTAGTGCGAAGTTTTAAAAAAAGTTTTTGGTATTATTAAAGGGGGAAGCTTTGTTATGTCTATGTTAGTAATGAGTAAACACGTTTTCCTTGAAGGCTTATTGCTTGCTTCCTAGTAACATTGCATTCTAGACTGTTAGAACTATTACTTGGAAGTTGGTTGAGCAAGATTGAATTGGAGGTGCTTCGCTTTGTGCCACTTCTTGTGTTGTTCCATTGGAATTAAATTTACTTGACTACTACTTGTGCAGTGTCATACTTTGCACTTAATATTAAAGAATTAGTAATAATACATAAACAGACAACTGTGCAAATAAGCTAAACCTAAAAAAGGCAGCAAATTTAGATTTATGCTGGGAAACATACTTGTTTTTGCTGCTGCGCCTTCTTTAGAGCAGCAAGTCTTCTTTCTTTCAGGCGGTCTAGCTCGTCATCGTCCATCTGGTCCAGTTTATTGATCTCTGCATCCAACTGCTGTTCCATTAAGTTGGCCGTCTGCACCATCTGGTTTTCCAACATTTTTGCAAACATTTCAGCAGATCCAGCACTTGCCATTTTTCGAAAAGGTTTCGTACAGGCTTGGGACCTATCACTATAAAGCAAACAGAAGTGTCAGAGTTAGACCCTCTAGGCATGAGTTATCGAGCAGAAAATGACGCGTCACTGGCGCATGTCAATGGGAAGCTGTAGCAAGCGTGCAATTTTACAGGACCAACAGCAGCTGGTCCGGTCGGTAGCCTTTGGTTACCACAACAAAACAGAGACTTAATTTTTTAATACAATTAAACAAGTCTCCGCTCCCACACGGCTAGGGTGACCCAAAATTTTGAAAATAACCGTTTTTTTTTTTTTTACCAGATAGCAAACCCCTGCCCCAGAAGTCACACTCGAGTTCGCCCTCAGATCACACGGCGATCCTCAAGCTGCACAAATAAAAAGACAGTCCCCATTAATATTACAACCCATAAACCTCAAAAGCATAACCGGTAAAAGTCACCAATACAATCAGTTCCTAAAGGTCTGGTTAGAATAACCCTCGGAGGAATCATACCCTGCATCCCCGCGATATTACCCCACAAAGCTCCCCCTAGTCCAAGAAATCAGAACTAACAGCCATCCAACACAGGTAAACCTGCAGATTCAACACCAAATATTACAACCCGAGCCTCTAGAATAGTTCTACAGCACTGGCCTTCAAATAATAAACTGCGAAAGGCCCCAAAGATAGCATGCGCAAATGAATACCGACACGTTATGAAATTTCCGGACGAGAATAAATCGCTGTTATCTGCTCACCTGACAGGTTGGGGGATGAGGAGTCTGTAGTGTCCTGCAAGGACACAGTCTAGTTCTAGAATCCTGCAGCCCGCAGTGAGCGGAAGCACACCCTACACTTCGGAGGCCCACCGTGAGCCGCCCCTGCCCGAGAGTGCCTGGGGAAGAAGAGCGAGCGGAGCCTACCCGCATCAAGGTGCCCAGCAGAGAAGCAGCAGGTCGTCGCGACACAGCGGAGCCCAACCGCGACAGCAGCGACGCCAGCCACTCCGAAGGTGAGCCTGCAGGCTGCCCGACGGTCACCAGGGCGACCGGAGGTCCGCGGGAGTCCACCCCGCCTCCGTGACTCTCACTGAACAATGAGGGGAGGGAGTGGCGTAGCTAACCACCTCCCGACCCCCCCTCGCGACGAGAGTGAAGCCTAACTGGAAGCGGAGCCCACCTGCATGGAAATGGCGCCCTGCCGGGCGAGACGCGGCCCGGCCTGACCCTGCCCGCAGTGTAGGCAGTCCAAAGAGGCGCTGTGGATAAGCGGAGCCCACCCGCGTGAAAGCGCCCAGACTACACATTTCACGGTCCCACAAGCGGGTGCTCACCCCGCACAGTGACACCCAACACTGCCGAAATCATCCAGCCCCTCTCCCGAGCGCCCGGAGGGCAGCAGGACAGCTCCGGAACAGAGCTAGTAGGCTCCGAGGGCAATGTCGACTTTTCCCCACCCCGCGCAGCGTGTGCAATGAGGAGCTGCGGGGGTGGGCTGTGAGCGCAAAGGGAAGCTGAACGCCGCTGGCGCTAAAACAAATATGCCCCCACCTGCCAGAATAATGAAACGCCTGCAAGCGGCCAGCGCCGCAGAAATTGAGGAAAGCTGCACCCAGCAGGGACTCTGACATGCCCCGTACACCCCACGTGAGACCGGAGAAATGCCTCTCTCCGCCAGCAACACACGCTAGATGCCTATGCCTCCTGCCCCCACCAGTAAATAAATAAAGGGAACGGACTTACCAGGAAGGCAGCGCGAGACCCGGTGCCCAGCAGCAGCTCCAGCCCCCCTGTGTGCAGCCGGTGAGGGACAGACAGTAGAGTGCACAACACAGGCAAGACAAGAGCCACAAGGCAGGCTGCTGCTAAATTGAAGTCTACCGCCATCTAGTGGCCGGAGGAGAAAAGCGCACCTGCCATTCAAGAAAAAAAAAAACAAGCACTGCACGAACCCACGATGGGTCAGCTGCAGCAAGGGGCAACAGACTGAGTAACGCCCCAAGGAAAGCATCCAATCTCACGCAGCAAGTAAGTGCGCAACAGCGCAGAAGACACCCATACACACCAGCAAGGAGTCGGCAGATGCCACTTCCAGCGCGACGTGGGAAGAGGCACGAACGCCTCACTAAGCATCCAAGCACTGACAGAACGTCTGGAGGAAACGACTGCCAAGCACTGGAAGAACGTCCAAAGGACGGAGAGAGCAGCGACGCCTTGTGGCCACAAGCACTCACCGCAGCCTCAACTACTCCCGCCAACGGTCCAAAGCAGCAAGTCCCTGACAACAGCCAAAGCAGCAAGTACCCAACGACTCGCAACAGGCGTCCAAGAACTCCACACCCGCACGCCAGGACCGCGCAGCACTGCGCCGGAACGTGCCAGGAATCAGGAGTGCCAGAGTGACGCTGCACAGCGACATGCCAACGCCACGGGACAGCACACAAAGGTCCCCAACAGAGACAGCGATGTCTCGCAGCAACCGGAGCGCCATCGTCAGCACGCATTGCAGCATGCACCAGAGTTGCACCAGGAGCGGTGACGCAACCCTCCTCCGCGCAGACAAAGCGCGCCAACGCCAAAACACCGTGACGGTGAATAGCGACCACAAAGAAAATAGCACAGCATGACAACTCATGCCCAAGATGAAAGCCGACCACCCAGTCTGGTCACCAAGGAAAGAAAAGCAGCAACAGAGAAGATCGCGACAACTGGTCCAGTCAGACAAGAGAAGAACACCATGCCGGAGAGCTAGGCCCAGACCAGAAAGAAACAGGTGGAGTGCACGCCGCCTGGGGAAGACTGGTCGGGAAGGCCAACGACAGCAAGAGGACCAGACAACGTCGCAAGAGGGAACATGGAAAGGAAGGGCGCGACGCCATAAGGAAAAGGAAGAAGGGACAGGAAGATATGACGACAGGTCTAATCACCAAGCCAAGTGAAGACAGTGTCCTACCACGTGGACAAGACCAAGGGGACGACATGTAGAGGGCCCGCTACATGGAGAAGCCTGGTTAGCATGCGTAAGCAAGAAAGAAGACCGGACCGCGTCGAGGAAGAAAACATAGAGGAAGGATGGAGAATCACAACATCACTCCACAGAGGAAGAGAGAGAACCACAGCACACAGGAACATCGGTGCTGTCCAAGGAGCATCGTAACAGTCAGCACACAGGAACATCGGTGCTGGCCAAGGAACATCGCAACATCCGTGTGGATCCCAGTAATCCCTACAACATGCATTCGAGGAGACCAACCACTGAAGAACTGCATGGGTGCCCCGTGAACCTGAAGCTTGCCGAAGCAGAGCATACCCGAGCACTAGACAATCCACCCTTGTGGACTACACAAGACTCGACTGTGGCCATGTCCGAAGTTCCGCAGCGACCCGCACAGCCCACGCGATCATGTGGCAGTCCAGGGGACAAGGGCCTCGGCCGCATGTCCTGTGAGAGAGGAATCCGGATGGGAGAGGTGCAGCAGCGGCAGCTCCACGACAGGCAACAGGAAGCATGAAGGCCCCAGGTAAACACCTGGCACCGAGAAACGGTCTGTCGAAGACACTGAACCCATGTCCTAACGGCAAGACCATCCTGGCGGATGACATCAACACCCCCGAGGACATCATGAGAGACTTGGCGGTGAGTCCGTTGGCAGTTCGGCAGCGACGCCTTTGCGCGGCTCATGCGAAGCCCGCACGGCCCACCCGGTCCCATCGTGTCCGGCAAGAGGGTCCTCCCAGCGCCTCTAGTGAGAGAAGAGTCCAAGCAGGAGAGGCCAGTCTTCGAGGCTCCAGTGAGAGAGGAGTCTGGCAAGGAAGGCAAGTCGGAAGTTACTTGGCCGGACGGAGATGTGAAGGCATCAAGATCAGCAAATCCAAGGAAAGACCTCTCGTGCCTTAGTCGTCTCCAACAACCAACTAGCGTTGTCATCCACTGGACTAGGAACACCTGCGAGACCCCTCAAGGGTCACACCCATTCTGCTCCCGATACTCCAAGTGATGAACACTGTATATAAGCGTCAACACAGCAAGACAAGGATGATCTGAAGTACACCACCGAGGTGAAGCTCATCTGACTGACTTTGTAGTCCTGGAACTTTCAACATTCTCCCAGCTGATCGCCTGAAGAAGATCTGTTGGGGCTATCAAATGTTATTATTCTGTTTTTCTTGCAGGTTGGACATTCGCTTTTCCTTTCATTAGATTTTGGGAGGAATGTAGTGTCCTGCTAGGACACAGTCTAGTTGTTTCATGTGTAACCCTACACTAAACACCCACCCACCACAGACGTCACTGGGTCAGGTGACGCTGTTAATAAAAAGACCCTGAGCGCACGTGCTCGAGGCCAGATCTACGATCCCCTAACTGGTGTCCTGTGTCTCATTCCTTTCACCATGCGGGCCTAGGGCCCCAACACTACAGAGTCCACTACGGAGGACAAGGGAGGATCAACGGCTCTTATCAATAGGCTCAGGACTCCAATAGGGATACACGCATGCGCGTTCTCTGTTTTCCATGCGTAGATTAGAGATTCAATGCAAGCCCAATCTGCTGTAAAAAAAAAAGCCTGACTCAAACCCAACCTGTAAATGGCAGTAGCGGGTAACAAAATATCCTCATAAAACGTCATTTAATAATATTATTTTAACGAATGTCAAAAGACCAGTGTTACTTTAGAGTCAGCTTTAGAGATATGCTACAGGTCATTTCAGGCTGGTTGGGTGTCAGGAAAAAAGCGGGACACAAGCTGCTCCAACCCTGTTCAGTAACAAGCGACTGTGTAGGGAGTTATCCTTTGTCAGTGTGGCGCGTGGAAATACATGTGGATCCCTCGCTGCTGTTGAATACAATGAGGCAGTGGAGCCCCTTTTGTGTTCATAAATCGGCACCTGGCTTAATTTATCTGAGTAGTGACTGGCCTCTGAACACACCCTGCACCCTTCCACTCACCTAAATTATGCACAGATTAGCGTCTCACACTGGTGCCAAATTGTTTGATGCATGTGTTAATAGTCTGTGGCAGCAGGGGGTGAGTGGAGATGAGAGTGCAAGAAAGCAGGCTGATGGGGTGTTAAAAACAGCCCTAGCACCAATTGAGCCAGGTGAGGAACCCTGTACCTGTGTTTGGTACTCTTTTGTAACATGCACACACCAATTTTCTCTTGTAACACACTGTTTGCTATCTCTCAAATTGTGTTTGCCTTTGATACTTGCACAAGTGCCACCGTTGCATATGTAACGTTTGTTCTTGTGCCTGAGTGTCTAGCATATATTGCAGTATTATACCTCTAATTGTACTTTGCTTTCTCTTGTAACCTGCACACTTGTCACTTTCTCCTCCTGTGCACTGTTTGCTACCTCGTGTATTTTGTTTGCTCACAATTGTCACTTTTACCTCATGTAACTTAACGTCTGTTTTTAGGTCTCGCCTGTCGATGCGCATGCGCATCGAGCAAGCGAGAGTATTGGGACTTATCCACTCTTTATCCACACTGCAAGGAATCGTGGCGATTCCTTGCAGTGCCCGTGACTTTTAAGCTCAATGCGCATGCGCATTGAGCTTAAAAGCGCGTGCACGTCCGTCTTTGTTTACCCGCTCCGCCCCCTCCCCGCCGTCTCGCATTTCCCCTGCCGCATCAAAGGCTTTCACGGCCGGCCGGCCATGCTTTCAGTTTCACGACCGGCCGGCCGTGTCAATTACATTACAAAGCCCGCTCTCCCTGCTCCGCCCCCTGCTCCGGCCGAGACGCATTTCTCCTCCCTCCTCCCCCCATTCACGTTTATTCTACTTCTTATCTGGCCTGGAAAGCCTCGACAATGCTTTTTCTTTCTCTCTACTCAGTTCCTTCTTCTCCTCATTTAATTCCTCTTTCTTTTGCTTCATTTCAGCTCACCTTGTTTTACCTCCCCCTCCCCTCTGCCCTGCGCTTCCCCTCTCGCCTCTGCTTCATGTCTCCTTGGCTTCTCCTTTTCTCTATTATCCTTTTGCTTCCACCATATCTCTCCTGTGCTTCCTCCCTCTTCTTGCTTACCCCGTGCCTCGCGTCACAGGTTTTCCTTCTTTTTTCCCGCCTTTCTCCCTCTCCTCGCTCACTCCATAGATGATGCCGGCGCCTGTGCTCAGCACAGAAACAATTATATGGTCTAAAACTCAGTTTAATAGCGTGCCTCCCGCGAGTGCCCCCCCCTGCAGCAATCAGTGTCTAATCCGCCATCACTGCTGACAGACGCAGGCCCTCGTGCTCCGCTCCGGTGCTGGCTTCCCGAATCCTCTCAGCGGGTCCCAAATCCCGACATGCTCGGGTTGAGTTGCCTGCAGTGCAGTGCTCTGCTCCTGTACGGTGGAAATGATTTACCATTGTCTCTGTATAATCCGGATTTATTTGCTCTCGTGTTCCCTTCGAGGGTGCTGTGACATTTGGCGAGATCCCACGGGATTTCCCTCTCGACTTCGAAAGTTAAGTAAAAGGTATAGTTATTAAGATACTTCCCTGAAATGACAGAGCCAATGGTTGGAGCTACAGAGACTCTTTCGGGCTAAGAAGGCGCCTGGAAGCCCACGGCACAGAGACATGGCACAGCAGAGCTGCCGGCCAGTCCTTCAGGCTCACCGGGCATGTGAGTAAATGTAATATCGATTTATCATACAGAACACAGCAGACTAAAAGTGTCCAGCTCTTAAATAATAGGTGTTATTACTGCCCAAATCAATTGTACCCATTATATCGACCTCTGAAGCCTGGAAGGCTGAGTCAATCCCGCTGGGATGGGAACTGTAAATGCTCAGTGGACACAGATGTAGCATCTAGGCGCCCAAAACTACTGTAGTGTTTTAATAGTGGATACACTTTTTAATTAAGTGTACTGTGCTGAACCCAACCGTGGTAAATTGCTTAAAATCACGGTTCCTCTATTAGTATAAAGTGTTTTAATAATACACGCAAGGCCTGCCTATGAAACCATTTGTGCGGGGCAAAGTCCCTTTATCTTCAAGGGTCCATTCTAAATTATGTGCGGTTGTCAAGGGACCAGACTTACTTAAAGGCAAACATGGAGCTAAGAACCAAAAAATGAACAACATTGTGTACAACTCATCAAACTAAAAAGGCCTTAATGTGCTACTGGCTGCTAGCAGCAAACTTACTGAGAATTCGAGCAGAATGGGATTTTATTTGACTTCAATATAGGCGTGTTAGTTGTTGGCGCTGATTTGCCGGAGATCGGTCGTTTGATCAGGTTTGTGACAAATGCTTGTTAGTGGATAACTGGACTGTTCCCTCCGTTTTAAGATTGGTAAATGAAAGGATTCTTAGGACCAAGATGCCAGTACCCTCGGCAGCTGGTTAAGTGTGACTCGTTGATGTACTGTCACTATTATTTCTGATGATGTCCTTTGGTGTCAGTCTATGGACCCAGTAGGGAGGCAAGTAGGAATCTATTTAGTTGTCAGTTTTATTTTTTATTCAGGGTTGTTTTCTGGGCGATTTTGACCGGGGTTTTACAAAATTGTTACAGGGCATTAACTTTTCTAGATTTTGAAAGTTGGCCGTTTTCACCAATTGCCGGGTTTGTTCAGCATTGCATAGTGACTGTTGGTATGTAATGTTTAAGAGTGAGGTTTAGAATATGCCAATGGCAAAGTTTGGAACTTTCTGTTTGGGGACACCCCTCACCCTCAAACCCTCACCCTCACTCACCCACCCTCAACCCCTCACCCTCACTCACTCACCCTCAACCCCTCACCCTCACTCACTCACCCTCACTCACCCTCAACCCCTCCCCCTCGACCCCTCCCCCTCAACCCCTCACCCTCACCCTCACTCACCCTCAACCCCTCACTCACCCTCACCCTCAACCCCTCACCCTCAACCCCTCACTCACCCTCACTCTCACTCATCCTCACTCACCCTCAACCCCTCACCCTCCCTCACCCTCACTCACCCTCAACCCCTCACCCTCACTCACTCACCCTCAACCCCTCACCCTAAACCCCTCACTAACCCTCACTCTCACTCATCCTCACTCAACCACCCTCCACCTCACTCACCCTCAACCCCTCACCCTCAACCCCTCACCCTCACTCACTCACCCTCAACCCCTCACCCTCAAACCCTCACCCTCACTCACCCACCCTCAACCCCTCACCCTCACTCACTCACCCTCAACCCCTCACTCTCACTCACTCACCCTCACTCACCCTCAACCCCTCCCCCTCGACCCCTCCCCCTCAACCCCTCACTCACCCTCAACCCCTCACCCACCCTCAACCCCTCCCCCTCAACCCCTCCCCCTCACTCACCCTCAACCCCTCACCCTCACTCACCCTCAACCCCTCACCCTCACTCACTCACCCTCAACTCCTCACCCTCAACTCCTCACCCTCAACCCCTCACCCTCAACCCCTCACTCACCCTCACTCACCCTCACTCTCACTCACTCACCCTCACTCACCCTCACTCACCCTCACTCACCCTCACTCACCCTCACTCACCCTCCCTCACTCACCCTCCCTCACTCACCCTCACTCACCCTCACTCACCCTCAACCCCTCACTCACCCTCACTCATCCTCACTCACCCTCAACCCCTCACCCTCACCCACCCTCAACCCCTCACCCTAACTCACACTCACCCTCACTCACCCTCACCCTCACTCACCCTCACTCTCACTCACCCTCAACCCCTCACTCACCCTCAACCCCTCACTCACCCTCACTCACCCTCACTCACCCTCACCCACCCTCACCCTCACTCACCCTCAACCCCTCACCCTCACACAGTGCAATAGGTCTCGGAGCATTTGAGTTAGAGCTTTTAGAATTGTTTATGGCTTTTTTTATTTGTAATTCTTTAGCATTGGCTACAGGAAACAAAAATGCTAAAGATTTACAAAAAAAAACCATAAACAATTCTAAAAGCACTAACTCTAATGCTGCGAGACCTATTGCATTTCCAATGCTTGTTGTAATCTGTTCACGTGTTATGTTCTCCTCATGTATAAGTTTTGTTCCTATTGTGAGGCGCTCTGACACCTTCGGGTAAAGTCAGCGCTATATATAAACGCATAAATAAAATAAAATAATAAATAAAATCTGCATGACCTTAATGGAGATAGCTTGCACCCCTCTGAAAATGAGCACCCTGGTCCCAGCTCGCCCATGCCAAAAGCTAGTCCAAATTATACACATACCTGGTACAGGAGTGTGGCCATCATACATATGTCAGAAAAAAATCCTACAAGTAGCTTAAATCATTAATCACTACACCTGCAACAAAGGGAGCACAAACAGGTAATTCCATTTGCACAGAATAAGACAGCTGGAGAGTGGCCGCACCATAAGAGAAGCACAAGTCCAGGGCTCGAGTCGGGGTACCACACGGGTGGACGGTGTCCCCCCACGTATTTTACCGGGGGGACATCATCCCCTCTGCCAAACAGCTGGACTTCACTCTTTGGCTTCTCTGGGACGAGGAACTCGGCACCTTTTGTGACGTCACTTCTTGTCGTGACGTCACTTCCGGTGACAGCGTCCCCCCACTTCTTTTTTTACGACTTGTGCCCTGCACAAGTCAGTCTCAAATTACACACGCTGCGAGTCAATCTTTATAATACTAAATTTGGCAAATACCCATAACTTCAATACAATATTAACAATAGAAAAAGCTTCCTACTTTTCCGTTGTATCCCACCCAGACTGCAAACATTTCCTTAAAGCGCAGCTTTTTTCTGTTTTCGTGACTCTAACAGTCACGCTAACTATTCAGAACTATATTTGGCACATCCTCCGCTGCTCTGAATTTCCTGCAACATATATTGAAGTCACAAAGGTTCCAGAGACACACAATATGAGCAGGGTTGGATTGGGATAAAAAATCTGCCTCGCACGCTAAAAAAAGTGGCCCACATTTGCATATAGCCTTTCCACAAAACACTGCTTCGGCGGAGTTTTATGAAAAGAAGGGCTGGTGGTGGGGGTCCTCTGACAGGCATTTTTTCTTAACTTCACTTAGATAAAAAACAATGCACAGATTAGTTTACACTGGAGAAACACACATGAAAACAAACGAGGCCACTTCTGCCCAGGCCCCCTGCCATGAAACACACCTGAAAGCAAGTGTGGCCACTTATGCAGGCCCCCTGCCCCGCTCAATATGCATACATTAATGGGTCGGCACAGCGAGAGAAAGGGAGTAACACCTCTGCCCCGTTTGTGGAAGGGAGGTAATGGACGCCCATCTGTATCCTGAAAGGCCACGCAGGCACCCACTGGGCCGCTGACGGCATCCGAACACCACAGACACCGCCCAAATGGGCCCCACAGGCTGCCCAAAAAAGCAGCCAACAGCTGGAACTCAGATACCAGCCCCTCGGATATTGCCCGAGTGCCCGACTTACCGATCCGACCCTGAATAGGAGGAAAAACACTTCAGTGTGACCGCATTTAGACCTTTTTTGGAAGCAGGCTGTAGATTACCAGATGCAATGTGCAATTTAAACTTGCACTTTTAACCACACATTTAAACAGCCTCATACAAAATGTCCTTCTTTACACTATAATAATGCTCACAGATTTTGGGACAGACATAGGTAAAACAGAATAATTAACAGAATGATTGGGGCCTAAAGCTAAATTTGGGTTTTGATTCCTTTCATTCCCCTCTCTAGCCAACTCTTCAACTATTTCTTCACTACCCCTGTACATTTCTCCCAGTTCTGTATTTTGCCTCTCTTTATTTCTAATTATAGGAAACATACCTCCCACTGTGGCCGTAACCCTCTTGCACCATGCTAAGATAATCTGAAATACAAGGCGCATCAATAGCAACAGAACTATTATAGACAACAAGGCCGTAGACAACCCCGATATCCAGGACTGCACCCAGTTGAACCAGCTAGTGAAGCACTCATCAGGAGCACCCCCCTCTTTCTTCACCTGTGTATGCAAAGTCTATATGGTCTGAGTCAGGTTTCAATCATCTTCATCAATTGCTGGTATGAAAGTGCAGTATACGGAATTCATCTTTTTACATACCTCTCCTTTGATTGCAAGTCCAAAATATTACGATCCTCCATTACCATAAGTCTGATTGAACGCAGCTCCTTTTCAATGGCATTAAAGCCAACTTCAGTTGCATTAATGGTCTTCATTAGCTCCCACCGGGTAATTTGGACCCAGCAAGCACTTGCTTTTGCTTGAAACATAGGTAACCGACTCTCAACAAATGTTTGGTCGTCATTAAACAGCCTATACTTTTTGGGAACATCCTGCCATGATGAAGTTCCAAAGTACTCAGCCATCCCTTTTTTTCTGTGATGATGCAGCATAGTTGATGCCTTACTCACTGGATGCAAATGCAAATCTTTTTTTTTGTTGTTTTTTTTTGGTGGTATTACCATAGATGGGGTATGCAAAGTCACCAATGAAAAGATTCCACTCCAGTCGGGAGGTAGTTGAGTGTATATTCGAGCGCCACACTGCCAGAAAAATTCCATAAGGCTGGAGGTACTGCCCTACATATCGGCACTGTAAATAGTTGAGCTACACTTGAGATTCCGTCACACTTTAGCAATCCCATTTCCCCTGAAAGCAAAGAGAAAATCTCATTAGTTTCACAGCCAGCTTAGGATGATGTTTAGTTCCAGGCCATGTATATCTCTGTATGTTTTCATACAATACCTGCTGACATGATCCTTTTATCTCATCAAATCTCAAATGACTATTTGTTTCTGTGCCATTCCATAAAGATATGGCCCTACGTGTAAACCTAGCTCCAGTAAACCATTTATTATTGGCAAATACTGATGCATCAATACTCAATACTGGCCTGGCTGTACAATCTGGGGGCAGTGGTTTGGCAGAATAATTATCACAGTGAGATGGTGGATTAGATCTCCCTAGAATACCTTGTTCCAATACCGCTTCCTCCCAATTTACTTAACTATATTTCTGGCCTGCTCCATTCATTCTGGATATCTCTTTCGTTATCTCTGTTTTATTTGTTAGAATTTGTTAAATTTCAGGGGCTGTATCAAATCTAGTTGTATTAACTCGGGCAGCACTAACCTGAGTTGGCCGTAACTGTGCTTTTATCCTACACAAGAAAACATGCAATAAACAGTTCGCTATAATAACAGGCACTTCTTTAGGATACACTAAAGGTCGTTTTTCTATGGCAAGGGGAATAAAAGAACATACATAACAACTATCATTTTGTGTATTGGTACCTATATCATACATACTTTTATACCACAAATTATCAAGTAAAGAATCATGCAAAGGATGTATATCTGTTTCATTGAAAACAGCTATACAAAAGTGTAATATTTCGTACCTTTTGCATCTACATAACACATAATACAATGGCAAATTATCAGAGTAATAATCACAATCACTGAACTCATTATTATAATACGAAAAATATAATTGAACTGTCTCTTCATTGTATCATTTATTCTTGTACCGTTGCCTCCTCCCCTCTCTGTGGGAGTGAGGCAAAAAATGGAATGAGGTCTGTTACGTGCACCCAGTTCCGCATCCCCTCCACTTTTACTGCTGTTGGCATGCTCTGTGTTACTTGGTAGGGGCCTAGAAACTTGGAGTCTTTCCATGTCCTCACGAAGTTGTGCACGAAGACCCAGGAACCGATGCTTATGGCTGTAGACAAAGACAGGGGTGGTGCAGTACTGTTGGCCTGTTGCAGCTGAACCTGTTTAGAACAAACCTGTACAGCTTGTGTTAAGGCAGACATGTATGCATTCATTACTTGCCAAACACTTTCTGATGCAGACTTAGTATCATAACGAATCGTTTGATTATGTTTAAAGGAAAAATTAGAATGCCTCCCTGTTACTACTTAGTGAGGGGTCACATGATGATCCTTTGAAGAGGCATTTCTAAAAGCAAACAGAGCAAGGGGAAGGCAGTGAAGCCAATTCTTTTTCAGTGTCTCACACATTTTTGATACTTTGCTTTTTAATAAGCCATTCATCCTCTCAACTATTCAATTACTACCTGGGTGGTAAACTGAGGTAAACAGGTGTTCCACTCCTAATAGTTTAGTAATTTGCTGAAATACGGTTTGCCATTATCGCTGCATATTGCCGCTGGAATCCCCCACCTCGGTATGACGTCTATCACCAGGAATTTGGCTGCCTGGTCAGCATCACACCAGAAGCAGGGTCCCGCCTCAATCCACCGTGAAAATGGACACACCACTACTAACAAGGACCTATATCCGTTACATTTTTGTATCATATCTACAAAGTCTATGTGTAACTATATGAAATAACTTATTGGTCTTGGAATAAAGGATGTAGGCATTTTTGGTGATCTCTTATTAGAGTACTGATAACACACATGATATGAAGCTAGGAATACATCAACTAATGGTCCTAGATTAGGGATAAACCAGCTTTTATTTAATCCATCCATCATTACTCATTTAGAATTGAGTGTTGGTAAATGAAGTTGTCGAAGGGGTGTTATAAGTAGGGACTGGGCAAGAAACCGGTCCTAGGATGCTTGATTCCGGTCCAGGGAAGAAATGGCTTGGCAGTTCGGTCTGGACTGTTCCCATGAGGCACAGGGTCAAGACTGATTTGCATCTGGCCATGTCTGAACTGGGGTGGCTTGGTGAGCAAAATAACGATGGATTAAACCCAGATCTGTGACTGGGGGTGAATGTTTTGCCATTGTGCAACATTCCGTCCATCATCTTGTGTGTTTTGCTGTTTACCCAATGTGGGAAGGGTATGCCCAGACGTGGGTCCCTTGCTCACTAAGCCACTGGAGTCAAGCTATCCTGGCTGAAGACGGCTGATAGCCAGAAACTGGCCCTAGGATGCTTGATTCCAGTCCAGGGAAGAAATGGCTTGGCAGTTCGGTCTGGACTGTTCCCATGAGGCACAGGGTCAAGACTGATTTGCATCTGGCCATGTCTGAACTGAGGTGGCTTGGTGAGCAAAATAACGATGGATTAAACCCAGATACGTGACTGGTGGTGAATGTTTTGCCATTGTGCAACATTCCGTCCATCATCTTGTGTGTTTTGCAATTATAACTTTACCTGAAGTTGCTGTTCTATAAAGAAGATCTGGAAATCCAGTCACTCCCCCCTTGGTTTCCAGAGATCTTTCTCATGTTGTGGTGCTGTATTTCGAATGTCTAATAATGTCTCTATAACAATATTCTCATAGTGATTTATCTCAACATCATCATCTGCATCTAAAGTGTGCATACTGCATGTTTTCATTGCATATAAACTAGCTTCCATTGCTGCTGTATCAGCAGCTTCATTTCCATTATACACAAAAACTGTTCCTTTTGTATGAGCCTGGCACTTAACCACTGCTACTTGACATGGTATTTGCAATGCAGTAAACAGGTTAGCTAAGAGATGTTGGTGCGCTACTGGGGTCCCATAAGATTTGAGAACTCCTTGTCGTTCCCATCTCTTCAGCCCTGAGTGAACTGTGGAAGCTATATATGCTGAATCAGTGTATATTGATACTGGCTGACCCTGACAAGCCTGTAGGGCTGTTATCAATGCTTTTAATTCAGCCACCTGGGCTTAGTCTTGGGATGGCAAGGGCAAGTGGTGCAATGTGTGCAAGGTATAATCAGTAGGTGTACCAGTAGCCTCAGCAACAGCTGCACATGCATGCCTTTTGCCTGTCTCCTGGTCTATCCATGAGGAACCATCAATAAACAATTGTCCGCCATCAGACAAGGGGTCCTCATGTGCCAGGTGATCGTCTACCTCTAATGTTACACTACAGTCATGATCAGTAGGCTCTAGTGGGTGCACTAAAAAAGTTGCAGGATTGACTGAGTATACTCGCTCAATCCAGATAGAAGGATTTGACAGTATTACTTAATAACCTGTCGCTCTTTGAATGGTCAGTGTACTTTTACTTTTCTGCAGCATATCAAATGGAGAGTGCTCAACATAAGTGTTCCTGGGCATCCTGCCATAATAGTGCTACTCTTTACCATAGCAAAAGCTGCAGCTGCAAGAGCTCGCTCACAAGGAAAGTGACCTTTCATTACTGGATCTAATAGTCAACTCAAAAAGGCGACGAAATTGTGAAACGTCAGGTATTTTTGAGTAAGGACTGATATCATGGAATCTTCTGTCGAAGCGGAAAACAGAAAAAAATCTTTTTGTATAGTCTGGATTTGCTAGCACTCGGGCTGAAGTGATTGCTTCTTTTAATGTCTGAAATGCACTTACACTATCATCAGTCCCCTGTATGTCTGTGTTGTCAGTTTTAGCTTGCTTCATTGCATATAATAGTGATTGTATGATAGTAGCATATTCAAATACCCACTGACATACAAAATTACAAAGGCCTAGAAATGTTTGCAAGTATTTTACTGTCTTGGGCTGAGCCTGATCACGTATTGCTTTTATTCTAGAATCTGCTATCTTTTTGCCTTTTGCAGACAACACTTGGCCCAAATACAGCACTTCCTGTTGCACAAACTAGATTTGTTCCTGTCCACTTTGTATCCCTTAGTAGCATGTAGCGTTAAGAGATAGACAGTGTCCAAAACACATTTAGATTCTGTTTTACTACATATTAATACATTGTCTACATATTGCAAGACTGCACTGTCTGACTGGAAATTTAACAAATCATCTTTCAATACTCTATTAAACACAGATGGAGACTCACAATAGCCTTGTGGGAGTCTAGAGTACATGATTTGTTCACCATCGAAACTGAAGGCTGTCAAGTAGTGATCGTCAGGATGTAAGGTATGATAAAAAAGCATTCTTTAGATCCACCACAGAAAACAATTTGCTGTCACTTGGTATATTAGTTAATATCACAGATGGGTCTGGCACTATGGGGTATTCTGCTAATACTATATCATTAAGAGGGCGAAAATCCTGAACCATCCTCCAAGTAGTACCTTTAGCTTTTTTACAGGGGAAATTGTAGTGTTCCAAAGTGATGGATAGAAATACAGGCCTCCCTGATCCTTCAGTCTTTGTATTGTCCCCCTAATACCTTCTTGCTTCTTTGGACAGTGAACACTGTTTTACACGGGGCAATTGTGCACCTGGCTTCAACTTTATCTTAACTGGTTCTGCAGATAGTATCAGTCCTACCTCGTCTGGAGCTGTTGTATAGCATTTTAGGACCCTAGTGTAATTTTCCCGATTTATGCCCTTATATAGGTACAAATCACCTTGCCCTTATATAGGCATAGACATCATACCCATATTTAGACATAGTCCATGCAGTCCAAATACAGGCATGGCTACTTCCACCAGTTCCGAAAAGCCACAACGATTTCTTGGAAAATCGGTTTATGCTGCTAGGGAACCTCCCCTTGCTTGAATATTGATTTGTCCAAGAACTCATGGAGTTTTCAAAGAAATACCATTCCCTTGGGCTTCTTTGATGACGTTATTATGTCCGACTTTATGTCAAACTAGACACCTTCAAGGTATAAATATGCCTTCACTTGCTCTAGCAAGACACAGTGGTCTGGAGCAGTTCGACTATATACTTGCCCGACGCAGCTCGCTACAGCAAGTGCCGAAGGACGTTGACCCTCCAGCTGACGCACTGACAGAGAGGTTGCCTTTCTCTCGGCTCAAATCCAGCTCCAGTGTTTCCAAGCTCCCCTTGCGGGGTGTTGGGAAATCGAGTCTTTTGACAGAGATACCAGACCTCCTTCATTCTAGCACCAAGGTACGGAGCTGATTAGACCCTAAGAGAAATCTTGGATAGATTCCTGGCAAAAAATACTAAACCTATGCTACACCACACTTACTTCTTCCCTCGTACTAGACTTAGGTTAGGTACATTGGGGTAGGCGTATTTTAGAAGCACCAGTTGAGTACTTTTAGTCTTTGTTATTTATGTATGTATTTTATGGCTTAGAAACCATACCATGCTTTTACAGTATTATTTTATAATACTTTTCTTGCTGTACATATTGTACTTTGCAGCCAGTATTACGAATGTAGCAGTTAATTTCTTCTGCATGAGAAAGAAGACTGTTCAATAAATTCTTTCATTGAAAACGCCCGTCTCTCTATTTCTCTGCACCTCTGATGAAACGAAGCATGACGGTTGAGTAAAATATCTATCTATTGTTTCCACGACTCTAGAGATACATTTCTTATTCTTGGGAAACAAAGTTGTCATGTTTATGCGGTTGTTTATTCGAGAAAGTTTCTAGTGACCTCTGAGCTAGATGACACTCACTATTAAGTTTAGTATATTCAATAAAAAATCTATTCTATAGTATATACTATTCCAATGCGCAGAGCCTATTGAGAATATAGGAACTACACTACATGGCGCCCAACGTTTGGTAAGGCACTAATTTAAGGCTAGATACTAGAGTAACTCAGTTGTGCTTTTCACAGAGACCCATTTTTCCCGTAAAATACTCCAATAGACGTCTGGAGTGGGTGAAAGGATAATATCCGCCATAACTGAGTGGGTCGAAGTTTTTGGTTTGTTCAACGTTGACGGATACAGTGTTCCAAAATATTGTGCACCTTATCTTTGTTTCCTTGAAACTTGCTTTGAAAAAATTTCAGTCAATGAATGTCAGATAGTGACACTGAAAACAGTGAACCTTCAGGAAATATGGCCACAGGTCTTGACGTTACAGGCTTTGATGAAGCCGATGCGGATGCTATAATCATCCCAGAAAATCTAAGGAAAACCATCACTATAAAGCTCATAACAAATGGCCTATCAGCAAGTGGTGGTAGGGTCATTTTTGTTATAGAGGTACATGAATATCGGCAGACAGAGGTATTCTATTCATGGATTGCTTTTCCTGAAGTTAATCCAAACACAAATGTGTTCCACTTCTACAAAATAGTGGAACCTCCAACGGAATACACTCCTTTCGAGGATGTTGAAATTCCATTAGCATACCAAGAGCATGCGCTCTGGTTTAAAGGCGCCCTACAACATCAAAATCACATTACCAGGCTCGGTCCACTAGGTAGACCAGGAGCCACATGGCCGGTACTAGCGAGCTATACACCACATCCTGCCATTGAAGAAATGTCAGGTCCAGAACTATTAGTTCAACTAAAACAATTAATCAAAATACATCGACAATTGGTTCAATATGTCATGCGGACACTAACAGTCCAAACTCCTATAAGGATTCCACAGCAAACCCCTCACCAGGGGAACACAAATAAAATACACCACAGACTATACAATCAGTCATTGGTAAATTGCCTGCAAAACGGGAACAAACTCTATTCTGGTTAGCTTAAAAAAATACTCAAATAGAGGCAGTATTTCCTGATAGTACACCTCATGAGAAACACAGAATTCTAACAATCTGTTTACAAATGGGGATCGCACCACACCTGGAGGACTGTGACACTTGGGGTACAGTCTTTGCTGCAATCTACACAAAAACACATGGTGTTCCGTCCATGGCGGTAATACCAGACGTCCTGAAACAGATTCAAAATGAATACGGGGCAGAGCCTGCTTTGAATTTAGGTATGAAATTACTGAAGGATTTCAGACAGGTCTCAGCAATAATATTAAAGGTGAAGCAGCATCTATGGCGATCCGCCAAAAACTAAAGGAACTTGATGTAACTGAGCAACCAAATGAACTGGCCAGAATAATTGAAAAATCCTCCGAAGAACTAGGTAGAGATAGTTTGGGTGGGAAACCAGTAAAACTCCATCTAACAGAAAATCCTGAAAAGGTTTTTATTAAAAACACTCTCACTACTCCTAAAAAAAGTGGGAGAATACTAAACAGACACTTCCTAAAGAGAAGCGTTCTCAGTCACGAGGTAGGTCTCCTCAAAATGAGCCCTCTAAAAAGAGGTATAACCTCAGGAACAGGGATAATTTGAGAAAACCTGATAGATATCAAGATACTGATACACGTTCCTCTCGTACCTTTCAGACTTCCTCACAGAAATCGGAAAGAAGAGGATGGTCAGAACACAAGGAAGAACGAGTGAAGTCCAAAGACGATCAACACGTTCAGAAAAATAAGAAAGCTCAATTCACCAAAAAGAAGGTAGCAGGTCTAAAAATCAGACATGCCGAGGATCTTGAGGACACAACTCAAGAATGGGGAGTGGGCCCAGACAATGCTAGACAGCGCAGCAGAAGTCACCATAGCTCGCAAGATCCTGAAGGATCATCTGGAGACAGTGGACTTGAAGGAATACATTAATAATAATAATAATAATAACATTTATACCGCGCAAACAATAACCCGAAGGCATCAAGGCGCCTAACAAAACAGATCAAAAAAGAAAAGCGCTAAATCACTGCAAATACGCTTGCACAAAGAGGTATGTTTTTAAAGCCCTTTTGAAAGCCTGAAGAGTAGGTAAGGATCTTATTTCCAGAGGGAGAGCATTCCACCACTTGGGCGCAAGAGTGGAAAAGGCCCTGCCACCCCATTTCACTCTCCTGAAACGGGGGGCAGATAGCAGAAGTCTGCCCGAGGACCGCAGATCCCTTACAGGGGTGTAGCGGACAAGATAGATCCTACACCAGTGGGACTGTTTCTAGCCAAGGCCCTGTAAGTCATACAAAGGGTCTTGAAGTGAATGCGGGACTCGACAGGAAGCCAGTGCAGCAGCTTTCTGGCCGCTGTAGCTGAGGTGCGCCTGGGAAGATCCAAGACAAACCTGGCAGCGGCATTCTGGACTACCTGTAAGCGCTGCAGTAGGCTCCTATTTATGCCCGCATACAGCGCATTACAGTAGTCCATCCTGGAGCCGATGAGGGCAACAGCGAGCTGTTTCCTTGCCTGTAAGGATAAATAATATCTGATCCTCCTCAGGACATGGATGATGCCCCAACAAGTGGAGATGGTATGGCTGACCTGCTTACCCATATCAAGGGAAGGGTCAATCACCACCCCCAGATTTTTTGCGGAGGAGGTAGGGGTGGGACAGGCTCCTAGTGAGTCTGGCCACCAACAGGATGACCATATGTCCTCTCTCCCTCCGAACACCATCACCTCCGTCTTCTCTCCATTTAGTTTAAGCTAATTAAGCATCATCCATTGACCGACTGCCTCCATACAAGATCTAAAATTGGAGGCAGTCGGGGCGCTAGCCTGGGAGAGAGAGACAAGGATCTGGGTGTCGTCCGCATAGGAGACTATCTCCATCCCATAAGATCTAATAAGCCTGGCAAGTGGGGTCACATAGATGTTAAATAGGGTCGGACTGAGTGCCGACCCCTGAGGGACCCCACATTGCACAGGGAGGGATGGAGATAGAAACTCCCCAGCTTCACTCTTTGAACTCGGTGGGTGAGAAAAGACGTGAGTAGGTCCAGGGCTGCACCTCGCACCCCAATCTCCCTCAGCCGGGATGTTAATACTGAGGGAGAAAGGGTGTCAAAGGCCGCTGTCAGATCTAAGAGGATCAGGAGGGTGGTCTGGCCCTCATCAACACGCGTGCGGATACCATCCAGCACTATGGTGAGGGCTGACTCAGTGCTGTGTTCCCTCCTGAAACCATGTTGAGAGGAATCGAGACAGTCCGAGCTCTCAACAAAAGCGGCAAGATGTACATTGAGGTGCGCCTCTAGCAACTTTGCCGGGGCTGGAAGTAATGAAATAGGCCTAAAGTTTTTTAAGACCGACGGATCCAGAGAGGGCTTTTTTAAAAGAGGTTTTACCACCGCACTTTTCCATTGGGTGGGAACGAATCCGTCTCTCATGGCTCTATTCATAATGTCCACTAGAGAAGGCAGGAGAATTTCCCTGCACTGCTTAAGAATCCGAAGGGGACACACGTCCAAAGGAGAGCCTGATTTAATTTTATTAAGGAGGTTATCCAGCATCTCCACAGAGAGGGGGGAAAGGAGTCTAAAGTTCCCAAGGGGGGCTTTTCAACCATGGCGGAAACTACAGCCCCTGCAGCAGGGGGTCCACTCATAAGTGATTTTTGTAGCTCCAGGGCAGAATAGATATCTGAAACGGCCGATACCAGGGTTAGTGTACCCCATAAGTTATATGAAATAACTCTCCGAATGGAGGGGGACATAACTAGAAAAATAAGAGCACTCTTTTGGGAAAAGCTCTCTAAGGGTTATGACATTCTTCTAGCTGAAAAAGACTCGCCACCAAAATTTGTCAGGGAGTGCCCACATGGCGAAGACATCATTGTAGGAGAGTGGGGTCTGCAATCCTATGGTCACCCCAGATCTTTGCTTTTTGCTTCACTGGTTTACGACTTTCCCTGGCTGTGGGCCTGCTAATCAGACCCACAGCCTAGCTGTTCTCTCTCTAAATTGACATCCATGTACTTGAGGTGCATTTACCAATTGGTACTGGGCCACCTTATCAGTCCCTGTACCCAGGGCATAGGTGTACCCAGGGCCTACCAGGGGCTGAAGCATGTATTACGCCACCCCTGGCTGGCCATCTAAATCTGACACAACTGGCTGCATGACAGCTGGGGCAAGGTGGTGTAAATACCCTTTGCTGTAGATATAGTATACCTATATCTAACCCTAAAATGGACACATATATTCCTATCAGTCACTCCTATGGCAGGCCTTAACAATCCTGAAGGCAGAGTGCTTGGAATTATGTGAGATGGTGCTCTGGCATGAGCTGAGCCCGTTTGCAGCTTGCGGAAACCAAGTCCTAATAGCTGTTCCATGATAACGCTATACCATATACTCTTAAGGGCATTATCAACCTCGCGGTTAGATGCTAACTCTGGTATAACATTATCAAAACATGTCGAGTAAGGTGTCATACGATTTGGAATCCTACCCCCTCGCCAATTCTGGCGACGGGGGTAGCATTCCACCCTTCTAGAGGGACACGACATGTATGTAACTGTGAACCCCGGTTAAAGTCAACTCGAGCCTCAGCATCACAAAATGGATGCTGCCACCACAGACACAAGTCTGACCTCCTGCTGCTGGGAGTCCTTCCAGCGAGGATGGCTTGTACAAAGGGTTTCCTGCCTTGGGAGGTGCTAGCACCACCCCAGACAGGATTTTGTGTATTGAGGTAGGGAGGCCTGAAAGGAATGAGACAGGCCTGGGGCACACAAGGTGCCCTGTGCATACACCGGTTCAAACCAGTTGCTAGGGCATCCCAGCCCCAGCTCTGGCGGGAAACCGGACAAAGGATAGGGGGTGTAGCCACCCCCCTTCCTGGTTCCACCCAGGGGAGGGACCTAGTCAGTAGTGCAGCCCCCTTTAGGAGAATAAAGGTAGGAGCTGGTCCCATTCCAAATTAGATTATCCTGAACTATTCAACAAGAAGAAACTCTGGCCTTCGACGTTCTGCTCCACAGAAGACTGAAGAATCTCCCTTGTGGACAAGGAGTGTCCACCCTGCAACTTCAGGCACCATCAAGCGTCCAGCGGCTTCACTTTGTCGTCTTCCCTCGAGGATCCAGACTTCAGAGCCCGACGAGACCAGGATTCCCAGACCTCTCCGACCTCTACCTACATCTGCAGCAAAGCTGAGACCCGTGGGTGCGACGAGACACGTGGGACCGGCCATCTTGAACGAACCTGCACTTCGCTTCCAGCACGACTCCCGAGGTAAACTCGACCAAGTGCTCTGGGGACTAAAAAGCCCCAACCCCGAGCAGCCCCTGCACCGAAGATCAGCCCTCCAGCATCCACGAGACCTGCGTGGGGCCCTTCTGCTTTGTTGCTGCTCGACGCGTAGTCTGGTCACTTGCCGGCTGGCTAGTGACCTCCCAGACGACGAACCTGTGAATTTCCACTGCTGATCTGGTTGCTCCAGATTGGCCCTTGCTCCCTTCCAAAAGAGGGGCACCCCGGACTCTCCTAGTCCGCACCAGACACTTTTCCTCCTCACCGCGTGGGTTGCCTTTGCCAAGGCCTGTTGCCTCCAATCCCGGATCCAACACCGCCGACAGCGAGAGCCTGCGTGGGACAGCTCGTGCCTCCATCCTGGTCGTCGAAGACACCTCATGGTCCACGTGGCTGCAGAGTCAAGCGTCCACTCTTAACCTGATCGCGACGTCGACATCTGGTTCCTTCCTGGTTCCACTCCAGTCACTGGCTAGTGACTGTGAACATTGTCCCCTCTGCTTTCAGATCTCCTTCTTCAACAATCCACCCTTGGATTGCACCGGACATCTTCCTCCTGGTCGCCTGCAGCATCTTTTCTTTCAGGCTCCATTGACTTCAACGCGAGAACCCGACGCACTTTGAACCCTATGCACCCGCGGCCCATGGGTGAGGTAACAAGAGCATTTCGGTGCTCAAGGGTAGTTTAACTGTCCTAGTGTCCAGTTCCACAGTCGTTGTCGTCCTATCTAGTCAGGATTGTCCGTACTCACCTTTTTCTTGAACTGTACTGTCCATAGACGTTGTTACGCATCTCGCGTGTGAGTTCACACTCTGCACACGCGTTCCGTGGGCCGCCTAGTACTTACCTGAAGTTAGTATAGCGTGGTCCCCTCGATCCTACAGCCTCTGGACAGCTCCATTCCTTTTATCGACTCTCACATTCCACTTACTTAGTATATGGTTTGTCGTGCCCCTAGGGCACCATTGTAATTTTGTGCAACTTGTAGTGTTTTTCGTAAGAGATTGTCATGTGCTTAGCCCTCTGACCTCATAAAGAGTTCAGAGGTGTTGTTATTAATAAATATACTGTTTATTTTCATAACAACCTGTGTGGTGTCCTTTCACTTGGTATTCAAGGGGTTATATTGTGGTAAAACAGCTGGCTTCACATGCCAAAAGAGTTTAGCCTAAGACTGCTTTGTCCATGCTACCATTAGGATAGCTGGTCTATAAGGTTGACTTACAACCAATCACCATAAGGGTCGTTTGGACTGATACAAGGTGATCACTAGAACTAGTGAGCATCATATATCAGGCCAACTTCTCACATTGGTGTGCAGCGGTTGGGATTTGAGCTTGCTGTTGTTTTTACCACATATAATCTTGAAATATCATTTGAAAGATCACATAAGGTACCTAGGTACATATAACAAGCTTAGAAATACTCTGAGTTCTACTGAACCAGCTGTTGTAGTAGAAAGGGCCTAGCACACCCTGACTACAACTCTTAGCAAGGGATCAGTAGGAAAACCCATAGTGTAGGTAGGTGCATCACGTACACCTCACTAGAAGCATGTCTACCCATGGAGAGTCTTCAGAGACTCCCCAAGTGGTTAGTGACCCTCCACAGGTCCTTTCCAGATATGCAGCTCTCAGTTTCCAGGAGATGAGACAATTGTGTACCTCCAGGAAATTGAAACAGGGTTCTAACCCTACCACTCCTTTTCTGTTAGGTCTCTTAGAGACATATGATGCTAGAAAGGCTTCTAATACAGATGGGAGCATGCCAGCCTTAGAGGGTACCCTTGGAGATCCAGACCTCCCTGAAACAGAGAATGTAGAAGAGGAGGAGGAAGAAGAGGACACCTCTGGGGATGAGGCAGACAAAGGTCCTGAGCTAGTCAGCAGACTTACTAGGGCCAACTTAGACCTACATAGGGAAGGATCTGGGGGACCCCCAGTACTGACCCTGAGCCGGCCTAACTTTGGAGTTAGAAGAAATAGGTCTCATTCTAGGGACTCCAATAGATCTGTGCACTCTCATGCATCTGCTCAGAGGAGAATGACTTCTCCCCAGAGGAGAATGACTTCCCCTCAGAGGAGAGAGCATGAAGCAAGGATGAGACAAGCTAATCTGAGGATCCAGAGGGAAGAACTTGCCCTTGCCAAAGAAAAGCTTGCATTTGCTAGAGAGCAACAGTTGAGTGGGGCAGGCCCCACTGGTGGCAGCAATATCCCTAAGGATAAAGACAGGAGTTTTGATAATAGACACCTGAGTAAAATAGTGCCCCCCTATAAGACAGGGGATGATATCCACAAGTGGATGACTGCTTTGGAGAGAGCCTGCAAAGTACAGCAGGTACCCCAGAGTCAGTGGGCAGCTATATTGTGGCTCTCCTTTGAAGGTAAAGGTAGAGACAAGCTCCTCACTGTTAGAGATGAGGATGCTAATGATTACCAAGTCTCGAAACTTGCTCTGATTGATGGGTTTGGCTTAACCACTGAACAGTACAGGTTAATGTTCAGGGATACCCAGAAAGCTCAGGCTCAAGATTGGACTGACTTTGTTGATTGTGCCACTAAGGCTCTGGAGGGCTGGTTACTGGGAAGTAAAGTTACTGATTACACAGGATTGTATAATCTAATTATGAGAAAGCAAATCTTAAATAATTGTCAGAACCAGTTGTTGCATCAGCACTTGATTGACTCAGATCTGATCTCTCCCCAAGAATTGGGAAAGAAGGCAGACAGATGGGTCAGGACAAGGGTCAAGCAGCAGAACCAGAACCAGGGTGGTGGCCAGAAGAAAGCAGACCAGAAGGGTAATGAGAATAAGCAAAATGACCAGAAGTCTTCAAAAGGGCCCCAACAACCTAAGGAGGGTGGGTACCAGAATTCCCAAAAGAAGAAGAATGATGGTCCTAAGAAACCATGGTGCCAATACTGTAAAAATAAGACTCACTGGTTTAGTGAGTGCACAAAGAAAGGCCAAACTCCTACCACTACTGTCCCTAAGACACCTGCACCCCCTAGTACAGTTAGTAGTGGTAGTGTACCTCCCAAGGCTATAGTTGGGTTAACCCTGGGAACTGAGGTGGGTTCTGACTTAGTTAGAATTCCTACTCAGGCAGTTCTTGTTTGTACTGGGGACATGGATATGACCCCTACTGTAAGTCCTAGTACTCTAGGCAAATACAGACAAACGCCTTTAATCAATGGAAAAATGGCTCAGGCCTACAGGGACACATGTGCCAGTGTCACCATGGTGACACCAACATTTGTGGATCCTGACCAGATCATGCTAGGTTCAGATTACCTAGTGACCAATGCTAGCAATGTCACTACCAATCACAGTATGGCAGTTGTTGATTTCTCCTGGGGAGGGGTAACTGGCCTCAAAAGGGTTGTAGTTAGTTCAGACCTCCCAGTAGATTGTCTTTTGGGCAATGATTTGGAATCCTCACTGTGGTCAGATGTGGAGTACAGGACTCATGTAGAAATGCTAGGTCTCTCCTCACATGTCCTTGCTGTGACTAGGTCACAGGCCAAGAAATGCCCAGCTGAACTAGTGCTGGATCCTGGAAGAATGGACCAGACACTAACCAAGAGAAAGAGCAGTAGGGGTAAAGCTGAGCCTTCCCCCCTGCCTCAGGTTGAGGATCAGCTCTCTCAGGAGACTGACCCCAAGACCCCAGAAGGAACTGTTCTAGAAGAGCCTGAGCCTGAACAGGTTGAGTTTCTTGGGACAGGGGGACCTTCCAGGGCAGACTTGAGACAGGCACAGTTAGACTGTTCCCCTCTTGAACCCCTCAGACAGCAGGCTGCTGCTGAGGCTGCAGGGAATGCTACAGGTGCCCATAAAGTTTATTGGGAAGATGGACTCCTATACTCTGAGGCAAGAGACCCCAAGCCTGGTGCTACCAGGAGGCTGGTCATCCCCTTGTCTCTTAGAGGTTTCCTTCTCATTTCATTTCATTTCATAGAGCTTTATTCGGAACATAAAAAACATGTCCATAAAAGCACATACATTTACATAAGCAGACATTTCAATAATTAAAAGAAGCAAAGATAAATGAAGAAAAATACACATATTACATTAATTATCCAGTGCGGGATGGAATAAATAAGTTAAAACAGTCTTAAAAACACATACTTTTCCTTACACCAATAGCCTTGAGTAGGAAAGTGGCCGTAAAAAAACAAATGTCCGGATGATGCATATTAAAAAGCAATTTCATAGAATCTGTGATTGTTCTTACTCCAAATCTTTTCAGGATGGGCTTTAAATAGATTTTCCGTAATTCACTATACAAATGGCAAGAAAAAAGAAAGTGCATAGTACTCTGTTCACTCTTATAGTCACAAGGACAGGGTCCCACAGGGCGTATTTTTACATTAGGACACGCAACCAGATGATGTACAATTCCCATCCTCATTCTAGTAAGTACAAACTGGTGGGAGACTCTGGTCACCTGTGTCAAATAAGGATGAAATCCAATAAACTCATTCAAGCCATTGTACAGATTACAGGTAGAGAGTTTTGAATCTTCCAGGGCACGCCTCTCTGTACAGAAATTCAGAAACATGATTTTCATATTTGATTTGGAGTTGTCAGATGCACAAAACCGATCATTGATCACATTATATCCAAAGACCTTTTGAAAATATTCAATATTATATTTAATCCAGGGGATCTTCAAGTGCTGGTCCAAAGTGAGGCAATCTTCAATGATAGCTCTGTTTAGTGAGGTGCCTTCATTCAACCAAACAGATCGCCACAATAATAGGGGTCTTAACATGATTAAATCATTCAAAAAGTGGGACCCCGTTTCCTTGTGAACCAGGATATTAGAGGTAGATTTGGGTAAACACAGGAGCCTTTTCAAGAAGTTATTCTCCTCTACCTGTAGGCACCCGGCAGATGTCACACCCCAAACTCCTGCCCCATAAAGGGCTGCAGATAGACATTTAGATTGGTAGATTTTTAGCATATCTGCTATGCGTCTATTTCCCAGTTTCTTAGCGAAAACGAAAACCCCATTAGCACTTCTAATCATCTTAGTTTTAACCGCTCTGTGTTCGGTATCCCAGCTGCCATTTTTTGAGAAATTAATCCCCAAATAGCAGAAATTGTCTACTTTTAGAACCTGGTTAAAGACAAAAATGGTTCTGTCGGGTGAAGGAATAAATTGCTTTTGCGTGAAGGCTAGGTTAGCTCATAACAAAATATAACCAATAAGAATGAGAAGACCTCTCTGACAACAAATATAGTTACAAACTTTTATATGAAAAACAAAGTCACATTAAAACACCGGAATTACTTCATTCCATTTCAGTTTCAAATATAAGTGAAAAGTGACTATTGGTGAGCAACGTGAATAGTGCAACAAGTTCAGTGACACTTATTTACAATTATATACAAAGTTTATACAAGGAAGAATGGGCGGGGGGAAATTTTTTGGCGGTCAGAGTTCTAAGTTAGTACTCCAAGGAGACAGATGGTAACTGTGCCCGTTCCCGGAGGGTTCTTGACCAGTATTGTGCGTCGACGTTTCGATCCTGATGTGCCCCGATTGGTGGTCACGCGGATCTTTATCAAGACAGGGGGGGAGGGGGGTCTGGAAAGAGAGGTAAGTATTGGGTCAGAGAGGTAAGGAACAATTATTTGTACTGAAACAGTCTGGTGAGTGCATTATACTCACAAGAGGGGGGGGGTGTTGTTTTTCGGATACACAGGAGGCAAATGTCACACACTGTGGGGAAGGCCAATAAGTCGATCTGGGAAAAATAATAATAACTGAAATCAGTACATTTTCAATAACTGACAAGTCAGGC
This sequence comes from Lissotriton helveticus, assembly GCF_964261635.1. Taxonomy (NCBI): domain Eukaryota; kingdom Metazoa; phylum Chordata; class Amphibia; order Caudata; family Salamandridae; genus Lissotriton; species Lissotriton helveticus. The sequence continues at coordinate 1,139,732,931 of NC_136069.1, forward strand.
GCTACGTGGAAACATGCAATGCTTGCATGCAGGGAGTGATCACACCAGGAATCAAGCGATGTCCTCATCCTCAAAGTATTGTTTATATCAATAAAAGGTGCCAGGATGAGCGGCACTGAAATTAACATTAAACATAACCAGCGCTCAGGGTACGTTATAGGTGTTGCAAAGTATAAGGCCACCCGGCATGCGAGGTGAATAATTTACTAGCGCTCAAGGTTTTGGTTACAAGTCCTATGAACGAACACCAGACGTGCATGAGAAAACAGTAACACTGGGGCAGGATTCGTGAGTTCACCAGGGCCAAAACCGGGTGCACCACAAGCTTGTGTTCCAATGCGAACACTCTTCGTGCAATTTCGATAGCTTACCTAACGTGGAGGAACGCTTTTCATAAGAGCGGGGTACCGGCTGTCATTGTTCGCGGTCGCTCGATCAATCGAGATACTGGGCGCGAGGACGTTAAGCACGACGGTCGCATAGCAACGCCGTGACGTCAGCATGGCGCGTCATGGAGCCGGCGATGTGCTAGACCATCATTGGATGAGGATGGCGGGCCCCTGGGTGACTAGGCAACGCGAATGCTGTAAACTATCGCGTTAGGAACTGTGTCAAGAGACTGTTTGCGAGCAGGAAATTATCGTGTGGTTTAGGGAACAGATCTTAATATTTCCATAATTCAGCGTGTGAATAAGCAAACATTTAGTAACCACATTATAAACACATTGTAAGTGAACACAGTACGGACAATATTGCATTTGACTGAAGCTGGAGAAGAAAAGTGAATAAGCAAACATTTAGTAATAATTCAATACCTCACTGTGTGATTGAAACCACATTATAAACACATTGTAAGTGAACACAGTACGGGCAATGTTGCATTTGACTGAAGCTGGAGAAGAAAAACACAAGCAATAGGACCACATGCAGGTATGTTTCAGCATATCATGAAAGAGCAGATAGTTCAGGGTTGGTAAATAAACTCATACTCATAATAGTCCCATTTGTTTTGAAATCTCCTCATGTTCGTTTAATCCCTGGCTTACAGAGTTCAGAATATGGATCCATTTACACTCCTTTCTATTGAGGGCAGAGGTAATGGAGCCACCACGTGGATTCACATTGATTTTTTCAAGTATACGCCAGCGTATGCTGTCTGGGTCATGATTCTGGCTAACAAAGTGATCGACCATGGGGGCCCCCTGGACTTTACAGCGGATTCTACTCATATGCTGCAATATGCGAGTCTTAACCTTCTGCGTTGTTTGGCCCACATACGGCTTGTCACATGGACATAGAATGATGTAAATAACGTTCGAGGTATTGCAATTTGTCAAGGAGGGCAATGTGTATGTTTTGTTATGGTGTGAAAAAGATGGTCCATCAATGCATAGCGGACATGCTTTGCATGTGCTGCATTTGAAGTGTCCTTTCACTGCAGGCAGGCCCAGTTGATCCCTCAAGGTTACCGGTTTTGGGGGTGCCAGAAATGCTTTTACCACGTTGTCCTTTATGTTCCGGCCTCTTTTGAAGGCAAACAACGGGTCTTCATTGGTATTGATCTCCGATGCAACCAGATTCCAGTATTTCTTTATTGTTTTTTTCATGATGTTACTCCTGGAATGGAATGTAGTAACACAGACTAGATTGGGGGAGACCACTTTCTTCTCTTTTGGGGCAAGCAACTCTTCTCTCGGATAGTACCATGCTCTTTTTTTGGCACGTTTGAGTAGTCCCAATGGGTAGCCTCTTTCGCGTAGGCGGTTGGTAAGTGTCTCACACTCTTTGAAGAAGTCTGTTCTTTTTGTACAGTTGCGTCTCATACGTAAGTATTGCCCAAAGGGCAGGTTGTCACGTAGATTACGTGGGTGGTTAGAATCATACTTCAACAGGGTGTTTCTCTCTGTAGGCTTTCTGTATAGGTCACAAATGATCAATCCATCCTCAACCTTAAACAGGAGATCCAGAAAGGCAATGTTCTTTTTATCGTAGTTCATCGTGAACTGGATATCGTTGCATCTGGTGTTCAGCCAGGTGAAGAAGTCTTTTAAATCAGCTTCAGTGCCAGTCCATATCATGATCACGTCATCAATATATCTTTTCCATATTGATATTGAGTTGACGTATGGATTCCTTGCTGTGTATAGATGTTGCTCCTCATATTCGTCCATATATAGATTCGCTAGGCTGGGTGCATAGGTCGCGCCCATAGCCACTCCCTTGCATTGAATATAGAATTGCTGCTGGAAAACAAAATAATTGCGTTTCATCGCAATTTCCAAGAGATTGGTAAGAAAATCCGTTGGTATCCAGTGAGGTGACGGCCGTTTATCCAGGGCATCACGTATGGTATTAATTGCCTCATTCTGGGGTATGGATGTATATAATGAGGCAACATCCAATGTCACCATAAGTTGGGTGGCTTCATCATAGGGTTGGCCTTCCAGCAGTTGGATGATATGCATTGAGTCTCTTACATAAGATTTGGTTTCCGCTACCAATGGTTGGAGAAAATGATCTATAAATTGATTCACAGGTTCCAAAACGGATCCACAGCCGGAAATAATAGGTCTCCCTGGTGGATTATCCATCCTTTTGTGTACCTTTGGCAAGGTGTAGATGGTAGGAATGCGGGGTTCCTTTTTCATTAGGAAGTCTCTTTCAGGCTGACTCAGGAAGCCTTTTCTGACACCATCGTCCACCAAGGTCTCAATCAGAATTCTGATACTTGATGTTGGATCTCTCTTGGTTGGTTGGTAGCTTTCTTTTACGTCAAGTTGACGTTTGATTTCGGCCACATAATCATTGGTGTTTTGTAGTACCACCGCTCCTCCCTTGTCCGCAGCCTTGATGATGATAGAGGTATTGCTACTAAGGCCTTTCAATGCAAGGTTTTCATCCTTCGTGATATTATATTTGATATAATGCCTTTCCTCTAAACCCATCATCACTTATTGCATGACTATTTGTTCAAAAGCCAGTATTCGTTGGCTCATACAGTGGGCGCCAGGAGTGAAGGTAGACTGTGGTTTGAATGGCGTGGCTGCTGTTTTTGGAGTATAGTCATTCTTGGCAAAGTGGTATTTGAGCCTAATCTTTCGAAAGAATTTTTGTAGTTCCAATTTAGTTGTAAAGGCATCTGGTCTGCTGGTAGGAACAAATGATAGTCCCTTACTAAGAACACTTCTTTCAGCCTCAGAGATACAGTGGTTAGACAAGTTAATGATGGGATCTGTAGGGGGAACATTGGGTTGGACAGAGTCTTGCACCACAGCGGGCTGTTCAACAACCGTTAGTGTTGGTTCTCCTCTAATTGTTGTTATGATTTCCTCTGAAGTATTCACAACATCTATTTCCCCAGCCGGTGTTTCTACCATCAATGTGTTGGTAGTATATTCTTCTCTGGTTTGAGTTATCATATGAAGGTTCATTTCTTGGTGGAGAAATCTTTCCCCAGTCGGCGTATGTCCCATCACTGTATTGGTGGTAGTTTCTTCTCTGATTTGAGTTACCACCTGTAGGTTTGTTTCCTGGTGGAAATTTCGCCATGTACTTCCGGCTGGTAGAACCGTACTCTCGTGTTCCCTCTCGCCGCTCCTCTTGGTTTGTTCCATGGTCTTCTCGGCGTCCAACCTTGATGGGCAGTGCCGCCTCGGTTGGATTGGCGGTAGCCTTGGTCTAAAAAATGCTCTGGGGCCTGAGGTGGTTGCCTACTCGTGGAAGCTCCCTCTTGTTCGGATTCCGAGCCGCTCCCTGCTGACGAGTTAGAGAAAGTTGCGAACCTTCTAGGTCCTTGTCTGTTTCTATTTGTGAAGAAACCTTGGTCGTCCTGCTGGTAGTATTCGTCGGCTAGGTAGGGATAGGTGACTTTTTTGTCGTAGTTACGGATATCCTTGGTGAGTTTATCCAATTTTCTGTTTAATGTCACAGTGTTAAACTCAGCCAGAGTTTTTTCAGCTTTTTCCAATGCCTCTTTGGCGTTTGTAAGCGCCCCGTCTTCAAGTATCTCTTTCTTTAGATCCGCAATTTCTTGTGTTAGTTTTTTCACATAGTCGATGGCTGTCTCCACCCCTAGCACCATCCAGTGCCTGGAGCAGTTATTGGCCACAAAACTGAATCCTTCCCTGAATTTTGGCACATCGATGAAGATGCCAGGCTCGTTTCTGACTTGTAAGCCCTTGGGAATTATATTGGATGCCAGATACTTAGTGAGGACGTGCCCATGCAGGCGAGAACGAATCAATTTCTTTTCTAGTCTTTCTATTTTCAACAATTTTTCATTTAGTGTTACATCAGCGGTTGATCTATCTGAACCTAAGAGGAAACTAGAGGAACTTTGCTCTTGTATTAACTTCGCTATGTATTCCTTACTGTATGCAAGAGTTTCTTTGTCAGACATTATACAATCTTAGGTATTTGTACATTGAGAAATTTTACACGAAAAAATTAAATAAACAACAAATGAACAACAAATGACCCTCGCAAGACAGCACTTGCAAAAGAATGTTTTTACCAAGAAGGGGTAACCCTGTGTCCCTCAGAACCTGGGTATGTATGGTTAAAGACAAAAATGGTTCTGTCGGGTGAAGGAATAAATTGCTTTTGCGTGAAGGCTAGGTTAGCTCATAACAAAATATAACCAATAAGAATGAGAAGACCTCTCTGACAACAAATATAGTTCAAAACTTTTATATGAAAAACAAAGTCACATTAAAACACCGGAATTACTTCATTCCATTTCAGTTTCAAATATAAGTGAAAAGTGACTATTGGTGAGCAACGTGAATAGTGCAACAAGTTCAGTGACACTTATTTACACTTATATACAAAGTTTATACAAGGAAGAATGGGCGGGGGGAAATTTTTTGGCGGTCAGAGTTCTAAGTTAGTACTCCAAGGAGACAGATGGTAACTGTGCCCATTCCCGGAGGGTTCTTGACCAGTATTGTGCGTCGACGTTTCGATCCTGATGTGCCCCGATTGGTGGTCACGCGTATCTTTATCAAGACAGGGGGGGAGGGGGGTCTGGAAAGAGAGGTAAGTATTGGGTCAGAGAGGTAAGGAACAATTATTTGTACTGAAACAGTCTGGTGAGTGCATTATACTCACAAGAGGGGGGGGGGGTTGTTTTTCGGATACACAGGAGGCAAATGTCACACACTGTGGGGAAGGCCAATAAGTCGATCTGGGAAAAATAATAATAACTGAAATCAGTCCATTTTCAATAACTGACAAGTCAGGCGCTACGTGGAAACATGCAATGCTTGCATGCAGGGAGTGATCACACCAGGAATCAAGCGATGTCCTCATCCTCAAAGTATTGTTTATATCAATAAAAGGTGCCAGGATGAGCGGCACTGAAATTAACATTAAACATAACCAGCGCTCAGGGTACGTTATAGGTGTTGCAAAGTATAAGGCCACCCGGCATGCGAGGTGAATAATTTACTAGCACTCAAGGTTTTGGTTACAAGTCCTATGAACGAACACCAGACGTGCATGAGAAAACAGTAACACTGGGACAGGATTCGTGAGTTCACCAGGGCCAAAACCGGGTGCACCACAAGCTTGTGTTCCAATGCGAACACTCTTCGTGCAATTTCGATAGCTTACCTAACGTGGAGGAACGCTTTTCATAAGAGCGGGGTACCGGCTGTCATTGTTCGCGGTCGCTCGATCAATCGAGATACTGGGCGCGAGGACGTTAAGCACGTCGGTTGCATAGCAACGCCGTGACGTCAGCATGGCGCGTCATGGAGCCGGCGATGTGCTAGGCCATCATTGGATGAGGATGGCGGGCCCCTGGGTGACTAGGCAACGCGAATGCTGTAAACTATCGCGTTAGGAACTGTGTCAAGAGACTGTTTGCGAGCAGGAAATTATCGTGTGGTTTAGGGAACAGATCTTAATAATTCCATAATTCAGCGTGTGAATAAGCAAACATTTAGTAACCACATTATAAACACATTGTAAGTGAACACAGTACGGACAATATTGCATTTGACTGAAGCTGGAGAAGAAAAGTGAATAAGCAAACATTTAGTAATAATTCAATACCTCACTGTGTGATTGAAACCACATTATAAACACATTGTAAGTGAACACAGTACGGACAATGTTGCATTTGACTGAAGCTGGAGAAGAAAAACACAAGCAATAGGACCACATGCAGGTATGTTTCAGCATATCATGAAAGAGCAGATAGTTCAGGGTTGGTAAATAAACTCATACTCATAATAGTCCCATTTGTTTTGAAATCTCCTCATGTTCGTTTAATCCCTGGCTTACAGAGTTCAGAATATGGATCCATTTACACTCCTTTCTATTGAGGGCAGAGGTAATGGAGCCACCACGTGGATTCACATTGATTTTTTCAAGTATACGCCAGCGTATGCTGTCTGGGTCATGATTCTGGCTAACAAAGTGATCGACCATGGGGGCCCCCTGGACTTTACAGCGGATTCTACTCATATGCTGCAATATGCGAGTCTTAACCTTCTGCGTTGTTTGGCCCACATACGGCTTGTCACATGGACATAGAATGATGTAAATAACGTTCGAGGTATTGCAATTTGTCAAGGAGGGCAATGTGTATGTTTTGTTATTGTTTGTTCTTCTCCAGCTTCAGTCAAATGCAACATTGTCCGTACTGTGTTCACTTACAATGTGTTTATAATGTGGTTTCAATCACACAGTGAGGTATTGAATTATTACTAAATGTTTGCTTATTCACTTTTCTTCTCCAGCTTCAGTCAAATGCAATATTGTCCGTACTGTGTTCACTTACAATGTGTTTATAATGTGGTTACTAAATGTTTGCTTATTCACACGCTGAATTATGGAATTATTAAGATCTGTTCCCTAAACCACACGATAATTTCCTGCTCGCAAACAGTCTCTTGACACAGTTCCTAACGCGATAGTTTACAGCATTCGCGTTGCCTAGTCACCCAGGGGCCCGCCATCCTCATCCAATGATGGCCTAGCACATCGCCGGCTCCATGACGCGCTATGCTGACGTCACGGCGTTGCTATGCGACCGACGTGCTTAACGTCCTCGCGCCCAGTATCTCGATTGATCGAGCGACCGCGAACAATGACAGCCGATACCCCGCTCTTATGAAAAGCGTTCCTCCACGTTAGGTAAGCTATCGAAATTGCACGAAGAGTGTTCGCATTGGAACACAAGCTTGTGGTGCACCCGGTTTTGGCCCTGGTGAACTCACGAATCCTGCCCCAGTGTTACTGTTTTCTCATGCACGTCTGGTGTTCGTTCATAGGACTTGTAACCAAAACCTTGAGCGCTAGTAAATTATTCACCTCGCATGCCGGGTGGCCTTATACTTTGCAACACCTATAACGTACCCTGAGCGCTGGTTATGTTTAATGTTAATTTCAGTGCCGCTCATCCTGGCACCTTTTATTGATATAAACAATACTTTGAGGATGAGGACATCGCTTGATTCCTGGTGTGATCACTCCCTGCATGCAAGCATTGCATGTTTCCACGTAGCGCCTGACTTGTCAGTTATTGAAAATGGACTGATTTCAGTTATTATTATTTTTCCCAGATCGACTTATTGGCCTTCCCCACAGTGTGTGACATTTGCCTCCTGTGTATCCGAAAAACAACACCCCCCCCCCCCTCTTGTGAGTATAATGCACTCACCAGACTGTTTCAGTACAAATAATTGTTCCTTACCTCTCTGACCCAATACTTACCTCTCTTTCCAGACCCCCCTCCCCCCCTGTCTTGATAAAGATCCGCGTGACCACCAATCGGGGCACATCAGGATCGAAACGTCGACGCACAATACTGGTCAAGAACCCTCCGGGAACGGGCACAGTTACCATCTGTCTCCTTGGAGTACTAACTTAGAACTCTGACCGCCAAAAAATTTCCCCCCGCCCATTCTTCCTTGTATAAACTTTGTATATAATTGTAAATAAGTGTCACTGAACTTGTTGCACTATTCACGTTGCTCACCAATAGTCACTTTTCACTTATATTTGAAACTGAAATGGAATGAAGTAATTCCGGTGTTTTAATGTGACTTTGTTTTTCATATAAAAGTTTTGAACTATATTTGTTGTCAGAGAGGTCTTCTCATTCTTATTGGTTATATTTTGTTATGAGCTAACCTAGACTTCACGCAAAAGCAATTTATTCCTTCACCCGACAGAACCATTTTTGTCTTTAACCATACATACCCAGGTTCTGAGGGACACAGGGTTACCCCTTCTTGGTAAAAACATACTTTTAGAACCTGTTCACCTTCTATACAATAATGGGAGTTAACTTTTGTTTTTGTCTTAGCTCGGCCTGAACACTCCATCACATAGGTTTTTGACCTATTGATCACCAGTTTCCTATTATTGATGAACTGAACAAACCTGTCCATCAACCGTTGGAGACCCAGGGGAGTCCTAGACAGCAGCACAGCGTCGTCCGCATAGAGTAACACAGGGATGTTAAGGCTGTTAACTCTTGGGACATCCGCCGTAACTGTTTGCAGGACAGCATCCACCTCATTGATGAAGAGAGTAAAAAGCAGGGGTGCTAAAACACACCCCTGCCTGATACCTCTCCCAATCCTAAACTTACTTGTGCATTCCCCATTTGGCCCATATAGGAGGCTAGTACTAAGTTTTTCATACAGGCGAGCTAGAAAGTACACTATACAGTCTGGAGCTCCCATTTCAATCAATTTGGCCCACAGTATCATATCGAATGCACTGCTTAAGTCGGCGAAGCATAAGTACAATGACCCTTTTTTGGCCTGGGTATATTTCCCGACCAAAAGTTCTAGATTTAAGCACTGCTCAATGATACCACGTCCTTTTCTAAAACCAAACTGACTATTAGTTAAAATCTCATTCGTCTCTGCCCATTCCTCTAATCTGGCTAATAGAACACGACTCATGACTTTTACTGATGAGTCCAGTAGGGATATTGGTCGGTAATTTTTTGCCTCGTCCCGGTCTCCCTTCTTATAGATAGGGATTATGATTGATTCAGCCCAGGTAGATGGTATTTTTGAGCAGACTGCTGCATTAAAGATCTTAACCAATAGGGGGCCCCAGATCTCCGGGGCGATCTTATAAACATCTATAGGGACCCCATCGGGTCCTTGGGCCTTCCCTCCCTTACTACCTTTTATACTAACCATAACTTCCTCTACTGTAATATTTAGTGCAACTATAGGCCATCCTTTTCCAAGGGGGGCTATACTATTGCCAGAATCAAATATGGTCGAAAAATGTTGGATCCATGACTTCATGCTCACATTAGATGTGAGCACTGGAGCCTTCTCATCCTTGAGGAATGGACTATTTACCGTAGACCAAAACAAATTACAGTTCCTTAGTTCTGCTGCTTGGCTTAAATTGTCCCACGCTTCCTGCTGTAACTCAGCCTTTCTGCGCTTAAGGACCAATTTAAAATCCTGCCTAAGTCGGATCACTAAACACTTGTCTCTTGGTTTGGCTGCTAAAGCTTCTTTAAGATCTCTCCGGGCATTGGAACAAACATGGTCAAACCAGCCCCTATTTTGTCTATTCACGTGCCCCACCTCTTTAGTAAACTTCTTACTAATAATTGAATTAATTTTATCAAAGTGGTCAATACTGGCAACAACTGTCTCCCCCTGTTCGAGAATTGCCGAGATTTCCGTCAAACAACTATTGATGATAGAATCAGATGTTTCGTCGGCTTTCTCTCCCTTCCACCTCAACCTAACTCCGTTAGTTCTGTGTGGTTCAATATTAACGATTGAACCCGAGTTGGGGGTGGTGTTAGGGTTCCAAAACTTAACTTCAGTGGTTAGACAGTTATGATCACTCAACATTACATCAACCACCTTGACCTCAGAGCACATAGAAATTAGGTTGGTAGACATGCATATAAAATCAATTACCGTATTGGCCCCCCTCCCTTTGAAGGTTGGGATACTTTCTCCCAGATCATTCTTTACGTTTTCCATGATTTCTATGTCATAATCTATCAAAAAGTTATTCAGGGTTTCACCATACAAATGATGAGGAAAATGAACTTCAGCATCCCCTGAATGATTATAGACACCACATAGATTCTGGGATGATAAGGGGCAAATGGAAACATTAAAATCCCCCACAAAAATAAATTCATAAACACCATTAAAATTCTCTACAAGATTACACACTGCTTTGTGTAAATCATTTACAGCTGTGTGCCTAGTACCATCGAATATATTATTGTAGAAATTAATCAACAGTACATTTCTATCAGCGTCCTGTGCAAGCCAAAGGATTTGGGAATAAGCCCCCACTTTTACATACTTTTTTACTAAAACAGGTAACTTTACTGAAATCAGAACTAGCAGACCTCCTCTAGATCTGCCGTGCGGTGAGGCCAATGCGGGAAGCTCATAGGAAACAAAGCCATCACTCCCCTTATATTCTCTGCACCATGTTTCCTGTAGACAAATAATGTCAAATAAACCGATAAAATCTTTCCAACCCAACATTTCTTCTTTGGCCATCAGACCAGCAATGTTCCAGCTAGCAATATGGCAGGTTGCCTTTACCCTTTCTAGGCTGACAATGGGCGTTTCATCATTAGATACGGACACGTTATTATTTACATAAAAATGCTCTATGTTAAACTCTAGATGCTCCTCCTCGTCCCCATTAGGCAAACAATCCATATTCACAATATTAATCTTTTCAATTAAGGACATTTTTAACTCTCCAGCATCGTCTCTCACCTGGACAGAATTACTCTTATGTCAATCATTTTGGTCCAAAAAACTCAGTGACTGAAACCTATTCTGAGTTGGGACTTGGTATAACATCCCATTAACAGGTGACATTACACTGTCGCATACTGATGGGAAATTAGATGCATGTGTTATAAATCTATTCCCACCATGGACCGAGTTCGACATATGCATTGGCGTAACAAAAGGGCCATCCTGTGGACCAAAACAGAAGGTGTGAGGCCCTGGTCTGTTTGCAGTAGAATGATTGTTAATATTATTCGAAAGCCCCTCCCAACTATTTACTGAGTGCAACCTGTTCAAATGGTTGTAGAAATATCCCAGTGGCCTTGCAACGACATCTGTCTCTGACTGAGTGATTGAGGCCGCTCTTAGGAGGACCGTCGCAACGTGTTGCGGATGTTTAAAATTAATAATCACGCAGTCACCCCCACAGGTTTTTCTAGTGTTACCAATCCAGTTGACTCTTCTGATAGAAATAATCTGATCAGAGTAGCCAACTGGATAACCACAGTGTCGACTTAGCCAAGAGATAGCTTTATTTTTTAATGAGTCTGCCGACTCTTGGGTAATAGAGGCCTGTGAGATTGGTGGGACATTCGTTAGAACTACAACGTATGGTACACAATCAGGTGGGAGGTCTGCATGGCGCTTACTTGTTCTTACTGGGCCCCTACTTGTTCCCCCTGTGGCAGCCACTGGAACTGTCACAGCTGGCACTGGGCCAGTCTGCACTCCATTTAAAGATAATGTTGGTCTTACATCCTGATTCGGAATGACCTGTCCTATACTGGATGTCACTACTCTCTGCTGCTGAGAGGGTCTACGCTTATCCTGAACAACAGAAGTTGTTGATACAGGTCGTTCTTTGGATAGTTGTTTCCCGGTGGTAACAATATCCTGAACAACAGAAGTTGTCGATACAGGTCGTTCTTTGGATGGTTGTTTCCCGGTGGTAACAATAACAGGGGGGCTATTTATGTTTCGTGGTTGAGCCCTTTCCTGTGAAGATACTAAGATTGGTGGTGTTATATCTTTAATCATTAACACGGTTTTATCCAAAGTAATAGAATGATGGTCAACCGCGTCCCTTAATCTTAGAACTTCACCGCACAAACCCTCTATTTTAGCAAGTAATGGCTCTATAATCGTGTTGATTTTCTTATCTATAGTGCCTATCAACAAATCTAATTGGTCAGGAGCAATGGAGACACAGCTGTCTTTAATTAGTGTCCCTATATCCTCTGAATTTTCTTTATGAGTTGAATCCTTTTTATATTTTCTACCTGAGTGATAATTTCCCCTTTTAGGTACAGTTTTCCTACAAGCTCTCATTAATCTTGTGGCCCTCATTGACTGTTGAGGGGTACCCTCACGGGTGTCACCTTCATCATCTTCCGCTATAGTCACATTATTAGTAACCTCATTAGAATCTACAGCGGTGCCGTTGTTGTCCATCTCAATTACTGTAACATGATCACTGGGTATACTATTGTAGCAGGGTTTCTGTACTCACACAGAACTGTGCACAGAGGAGTGGAACCTCGGCAAATTAGGGTGTCCCAAAACTTACCTTAGCAACCAACTCACCCCTTACCGAGCTAGCTACAGTGTCTCATTGGACATATCAAACTCCCAATGTTTAGACAAACCAGAACATGAACTTACAGTACCTCAGGGTACGTGGGACTCATGAACACTCTTTCGTTATATTATCATTACAAACCAGAACATGGAGTAAAGAAGACACATGTGCATTTGAAATGTTTATTTACTAATGCCGTCTTCTCAGGCGCAGTATCTTAGATAATACAAGTATACTTATTATCAGTATCAAAATTACCAGCATAGTTACTAAGACATAAAAAGCGAATGGTGACAGCATGTTAACATGCTGTAATGAATAAGAGTTAACAACACTTATATCTCACCCTCCCTAACACATATATTATATTATTAGCTAAGAAGGTCTCTTTGGGTTGTTTTAGGGCGGGCCCATACCTTAGTGTCCTAGCATGAAGGAATCACATCAGCATACACCAGCTCTCTCTGCATGTGCACCGCATCAAGTGTGTTAACAATTCTCGTGCAAAGCAATATCAATCCCGCCTCAAGCCCAAGTTGGCAAAGGCTGCACTTGTGTTATGACTATGAAGGCGTGGAGATCAGACCTCATAACAATTCCATATCGTGTTGCTCCTGAAACTTCAGCACTCTCCGTGCAGACATGGTTTAACAAACAAAACTGATATCAGAGCAATAACATATTATTCTCACATACACCACGGCAAACCACTAGGTTGAAAGCTAAGTCAACAATTAAGGGTCGTGTGCAGAAGTTGCAAGAAAGGAAAAATGGCGTTTAAATCTCAAATGTACCTATGCTAACTTAACACGATATAAGGATATATAGGAGCTATACAACACCCCCCCATGATCCGAGAACGGACTAAATAAGATAACAGAAGTGCCATCACATGAGAGCAGAATCCAATTATAAACGAGCATGAATAAAAATTCAATTATAAAAACTAATGCTAAAAAATAGCCCACAAGTATAATGTGGCTCAAGCCAATAGGCAAGAAAAAAAAATGTCTTGACTAAAAGTCAATAAAATCAAGGAAATGCTATCAATCAGCATGTCAATTTGAGGCAGTGTCTATGATAAGACTGTATATGAAAAGTAAGCTGCAACAGCCTCCAGGAGGAAGTCACTGTCCTCATCCGAAAACAGTTCAGCCATCCAATTTAAAAGATGAAAGGAACATACGTGATCTTCCAGCACCGGATCCTCTAGAACCATCAGAGGACAGCTCGGTGGGTATTCAAGAAAACCTCGTTCCAAGAAATTTTGCGCTGCCGACAACACATCCCAGGGACCCATTAGTCCATGTGCCACCGCCAAGGCCATAATCCTTTCGTCAGAACAAACCAACTCGTGAGCAATGATAGGACTCATCAGTTGATCAAAATCGACGTCAGAAGATATTGGTCCGCAGAGACACAAATCAATGGCCCAAAGGAAATCACAGGTCAGGCAGCGAAATACAGGCTGGACACAGGTGAAATAGGAGAACCGAAAAGATAATCCAAACGCCGTGCTTAGAGTCGCCAACGGCAGTGTGCCATAATAATCAAGCATGCGGTTGCGAAACCGCGTCAGTAGCAGCTGAGCGTGGTCTTGCACAGGAAGGGCATCCATATTTAAAAAGGCAGAAAACCACCAATGCGCCAGCCGCTAATGCAAGTAAAAACGGGAACCCTCCAAATAAGGACGAAAAAATAGAATGGAAGAAGGCAGGGATGACTCCAAAAATCTTCTCAAAGGAAGTCACGAGACCACCGCTAACAACTTTAAAAAAATGCGCTAGGCCCGTTGTGGAGGATGCGTTAAAGATAGAACGGACCATGGCTCCGAAATGCAAAGGCAAATCAGTGTTTAAAAGAGCCTGAACCTCCGTACGGGTGTTAGCAATGTGAAGCACGAAAGTTTCACGGGCCGAGCTCAAGGCCACCTCTTTCTGGGACAATAGAGCTCTTATTCTAGCCATGCCGCTGAATTCTGCTCCCAAGGTCGGTATCTGTGGCCAAATGGAAGACTCCCTATGTTCACGTGTGGGAGGATAAAGAACATTTCTGCAGCAAATAACTCGCTCACTAACTGTTACTATGAAAGCTATACCTTTAATTAAACCACAACAGTTTTCATTATTGAGCATTAAATAACTACCATTCTCTAACAATTTAAACGTGGGGATGATAGCAGGAACAGGCGTGCCCTGTAAAACGCAAGCCATATTCGGTCGGTCCTTGTTACATGAACCGTGTAACTGTATGTGTCTGCACATTAAAGAATGATCTGGCGTCTCAGTACACTCATCCCCTGTTAGATAAACTTCTTGTTCATCCTTGAAACATCTGTATGTGTATGGGAGTGACCAGACCTCATGAAGAAAACCGCTACCTAAGGGTTCAAAACGACCTATTGGCACATATTTCATACAATTTGAAAACTTATATAAAGCAAAAGGCAGTGTTATTAAACCGTGGATAAGCCACGTAGCAGTAGTGGCTTCTGCCACAGAAAAAGGTAAAGATTCCAACCTTTCAATATGGAGCATAGAAAAGGAAGCATCACGCATTGAAAGCAAGCGTTGTTTATCTGTCAAATTAAACGGTGAAAATAAAGAGGAAACGTTCATGTATCCCCAGGGAACTTTACCCATTTTCAGAGTCTGAAGTGTCCATGCAAACTGCATGATTGACCGTAATTGATTTTGACCATGGTATAATACTGACACTTCATCATGCACAATATCAACAACAGACGACACAATATTATCTAATGTGTAAATTCTAGAGGAAAGCACGTTAATGCTATTGTCAACAACTGCAAGCACTTTCTCAAGATTCGCCTGATCAATAGCCCTAAGGCGTGAAGCAGCCTCAATCTGTGAGTGTTTCCAAATTTCATTGTAAACCCCATATAACCACCGTTTCGACCTGCCACTAGCTGGGCCCTTAATGAAATCATTCAAATCCACGTCTGCATTCAGTTTGGAAAGGTGATACTTAACCGCAGGTAAAGTTGAATGTTTCAGCCAAGCTTGACACAACTTGCCCACAGAGTAAGAGGTGACAGTATGACTCAAATCAAACCGGGGATCAGATCTAACAGTCTTAAAACCGTCAGTTATATTTAAAAATCTTTTTTGGCAAGAATCAGCACTACGGTGCCAAAGCAGCCAACCCTTGGGATTCATACTGGAAATGTTAAAGGAGGAATTAAGAAGCAGAGCCTGTATATCTTTAATGGACAATCGAGTAAAATTACTCCAATCCTCATATTCCTCCAACTCCGGGAAAGACGGGGTGTTTAACCTTTTAGATGTAGCCAATCCAAAGCATGTGGTCTGGGAAATGGTTTCATTTAAAAACAACATATGATTCGGGATGAGACATGCACGGTGCAAAGCCTCAGTGCCTCGTACCTGCCAGGCCCTTGAACCCCAAACCGATTTAAGGTCTATTGTTTCCTTCCATAACTCATAGCCCCCAGTAACTAATTGACCTAGGAAGGCCTTCGAATACAACAATTTTTTATCGGTAAGTCTAACCTTGGACAGTGGCTGTTTGTGAAATTTAAAATAAAAGGACTCGGGATTGGACTGGTTAAAGTCAGTGAAATAAGTATACTTTTTAAGAAACGTTTCTGAACTCCCTTGTGTAGGAGCTGGGCAATGTTCCCACTGAGTAAAATTAACAGCATCCCTTCGGGAAGATGTTTTGTGTAAGAAGTGATTGCCATAATGTTGGTAACAGAACAATTCACCATAATTAGCAGATTCTAAATATAAATCCTCAGCATCAAAAGCAGCATAGTATTTCAAATCAGAAAACAAACTTTCCACAGCATTAACATCCCAATCATCAGAACGTATGTTTTGTTTCACCACATCCCCCATATTAACTCTTAGTACATTAGGAACATTAACGACTTCCGTTGGGCCATGAATCTGAAAACGAACTGCATCCCACGCGATTCCATCCAGAACAGGCCATGCTGTGATGTTAACCAAAGTCAAGTCTCTTTTTAATCTGTGTGTAGAATGTGAAGAGGAAAGTGGGGCCAATGTTCCATTTAAATGAGTAATGCAAGTTCTCTCCTCGACATAGTGTCCATTCATAATCCGAAAAAAATAAAACACAAAACCAATTGACATAAAAAGGTAAACCGAAAAAAGGACCAGCCAAATGTATATCCAAGGAGGAATCAAAAAATGTTTTTTAAACAGGCTAGCATATACCGCAATTTGAGAGGGTTTTTTCGAGGCAAGGGAAGCAGAGTCAAATGAAAATCTGGATTCCGTGGCTAAACGAGCTTGCAGGTCAGGCATGGACAAATCAGTGGGGTATGTATAGTCTGTCTCATCAAGGTTAGTTCCTGGTAAATTATTCAATAATGGACTGGAAACAGCAGGTAATTCGATGGCCACCTCAGGTTCATTATTAGAAGCAGTGGGCATAATTGAATTTCTCACAATGGAAGGACAGGAAACAGCTGGTGTCATGCTAAGAAGAATCGGCCACTCTGTGTATCTTGACATTGTCAATAGAAATAAACCTGTTTTCCTTACGACCTGGAAGTGGTGGTAAAATGACTGTTCTTGTGCCCTTCACTCCAAGCACTGGGACTGGAGCTCGATAGGAGGGACCAAACTCTTTCTTGTTGTCGATCTTCTCCCGAACCAGTTCTCCAACTTGGGGTAGCCAGCCAACTACCGGGATCTGCAACGCATCATCCGATGTGGAGGGCAAATGTTCCTTTGCAAGACTGTCTCTGGTCTTTTGTAGATTCTGTAAAACATTGCAATGTTCATCTGCGTCAAAGGAAGTGGCGCGAACCACAGAGTCTAGACCGTCAAGGTCAGGGACGTACATCTTGATGCCAAAGAGCATTTCGTATGGGGTCCGCCCACCCAGAGACCTTCTAGGGAGATTATTAAGAGCACGCTGCACGCCATAGAGGTGAGCCAGCCAGTTTCTGCCAGTGCCTATAACTCGGGCTGTCAAAGATTGCTTTAAATCACGGTTCATTCGTTCAACTACACTATTACCCTCAGGTCTGTAGGGTGACGAAAACTTGACTTGGACCCCCATCGAAGTCATGGCATCCTTATACGCCTTAGAGGCGAAAGCCGGACCCTGATCCGAATGGAAGGTACCACAGGCAAAAATCCCTATAAAGATACGCAAATCTCTAATGACAGTCCGTGAATCAGCGCTGCGATGTGGCCATACCCACACAAAGCGTGTGCATGAGTCAACTGCTACTAAGATGTACTTATACGCAGTATCAGATGAAAAAGGACCGCAGTGATCTAAATAAACACAGCCTAGTGGTTTATTAGAAATGTACAACTGAGTCTGTGGCGGACGCGTAGCAGTTGAAGGTTTAATCTGCTGGCATATGTCACAAAGAAGGACATAATCACGCGTCTGTTTGTACAGTCCCCGCCACCAGAAACGTTGTTGTAGTTGCGTTACAGTGGCTGAGACGCCCGCATGCGCAGACGCCACACCTTCATGAGCCGCTGTAATCAAGTCTGTTCTGCGATCCGAGTTGGGAATCAGCCGTTCCCCAACATCAGGAATTGTCACAAAAGGAACCTTTTCGGGACTTAAGTGGTATTTATACTTCGAAGGGAATCCCGCAGGATGTTTACTTCCCTTCTCAGAGGCAGCAATCGCTGCCAAGATGTCGCTATCAATCTTGGTTTTAGACCTAGTAACTGCTGCAACTAAGTATGTAGATACTGCTGATTTCGCTGCTTCATCAGCAAGCGAGTTGCCAACAGCGTGAACTCCTACGCGCTGATGACCGAGAGTATGAATCACATAAACGAGTGGCAACATAGCCTTAAGCTCTGCCACTCGAACCCAGATCATTTTATGTTTTATTGTGCTACCCTTGGAATCATGAAAATCATTTTGAATCCAAAAGAACAAGTTTTCATTGTAAGACTGGACACAGTAGTAAGAATCACTTACAATTAGAGTAGTAACACTTGGATCTGCGTACTCCAAAGCTAGTAAGAGAGCACGAAGCTCTGCCAATTGTGCGGTGCAATCGCCCAGGGGCAACGTGTGCACTTCCCTGGAAACGAACTCATCATTCAACATAGCACCGACCACAATGGCGCATGCGGAAACGTAGGCATGTTTAGAGCCATGCGCAACCTGCGCCGACCCATCAGTGTAAATGATGCAATGGAAGTCCTCCAAAGGTCGCATAGCCAGAGGAGCAGGATGAACGAATTCATACTGCAAGTACTCCTGCGACCGTAAGGAAGCGTCAAAAATAAACATGACATCCGTGGATGACAATGACGCTGCCCACTGAATCCACCGAGGGTGCAAAGCCTTTGAATTCGGTACACTGGCTTTCGTGACTGCCTCCAAGTGAGGACAGGGTGTTACCACTAGCATGCGTTTCCCCTGAGACAGTGCTCGTTCCTTTAGAATAGCCATCTGTACAGCAGTTAAAACCTTTTCTACTGTGGGAAACCGCATCTCAGCCGAAGTGTACAAGTGTGACTTGTAAGCAATAGGTACTGTGTCACCTTCATTAAAAGTGAGGTATGTGAAACCCACCGTCCCAGGAATTATTCTTATTACCAGGTTGGTGTGGTTATCACGAGTCAGTAAATATTTAGAAGCGAGCAGATCAGCCTGCAAGGATTGCAAAATGGCTGAATGCTCAGGCAGCCAGCATGATTTTGAGAAAGTTGGTTGTATCAAAGCATACAGAGGCTTGATACGCTGGGCATAATCCGGAATGTAAGTTCTGCCGAAATTCAAAAAGCCCAGTAAAGACTGTAATTTTTTCAGAGTTGTTGGAGCGCGCAATTGTGCGCACTTCTCTAAGAAGTGAGGAGCCAAACCTCTACCTTCATTGTTGAGCTCATAGCCCAAAAACAACACTGTGTGTTCTGCAATGTGCGATTTTGCAAAATTAAACTTGTAACCCATGTCTGCAAAGGTACAAATTATGGAATTCACTCGACACAGATGCATCCAAATTTCGTCGTCTGTGAGATAAATATCATCCACATAAGAACATGCATCCGGATCGATTCCCTCCAATAGTGTGACTATTCTGGAGGTGAAGACCCCAGGACTATTTTTGTAGCCCATTGGGAGTCGCCGGAAGCATTTTTGCACCCCAGCGGACGTAAAACTTGTCCATTGGGAGCTAAAGCCATCCAGTCTGTGGGCATAAAAACCATTGGAAATGTCAAGCGTTGTCTTGAAACGCTTACGCACTAGACTATCCACTAGGGCAGAGCCGTGAGTATTCTGTACTGCACAGTTACGGCAATGCGAGTTCAAATGCCGGTAATCCAATACCAAACGATATGATCCGTCAGGTTTGGTCACAGTAAAAAGGGGATTATTCATTGGTGACACACACGTTTCAATAACTCCCTGATATTCCAATTGATCAAGGATTTCTGCGACGGCCGCTTTAGCTTCACGCCGTATGGGATATTGAGGCTGAGGCTGCGGCTCAGACCGCAAAGGAATTTCGTGGCATGGGGACAATTTGTCCCAACCACATTGGTTGCGGTAGAGAGCCGGTGCAAGAGCCCGAGCCCACTCTTCTGCAAAATGCTGCGCATGCTCAGTCGAGACAGTGTGCGCGAAACTGGGAAGGATTACCTCCTCCCCTCGCGGCGCTGCGAGCACAAAAGGTGGGGGCCAGTCAGCCTCGGAAAGCAAAATGTCGTACGTAGACGAAAGGTTCTCCCAAAACACCCCTCTGACAGTACGCTGTATGTCACCTTCAATTAACAGGACAATTTCAAAAAGTCTTTCAGGGGGAGCTAATCTCGTATCAGCTGTTTCTATTACAACAAACACTTCAGTCGCTGTCACCCTCAGTAGTGGACGGAGCGCCTCTCTGACTATGGTAATCTCCGCCGCGCTGTCCAGCAAGGTCAGAGCCCACGTCAGATTCCGAAGCCGCGTTCTCACTATCTGTGGCATATCTATGCGCTGTTAAGGCCGCGACTTTCTTCTTCGCAAACTGCGGACGCTTAGGCGTAGAATCCTCCTGCTTCACTGCGCCGTCCGTCTGGCGGGACTGACCACGTCCTTGCTGGCCACCACGTCCACGTCCACCCCCTCCTCCACCACCGGTCTTCTGGGCCGATGTTTCCTGAAAGGAACGAGGAGAGCGTTGATCAGAACCCTGAAAACGATCAGGTGATTTAATCATCGCGCGATCGCGCAAATCATAAACTCTGTCTGCCGGCGCAGGAGCTTGTATAGCAGGAACAGAATCCTGAGTTTGCCTAGTCTGCTTCCCCTGTGTCTGTTTTTTAGGCCAATTCTGTTTTTTGGACTTGGGCTGGACATCTGTCACTGCAGATTGTCCCTGAGGTTGTTTTTTATCCTTCACTGGAAAATATTTCAGACCTCTACTTGTGCGGCCAATTGTCTTATAAGCGGCCACCACAATCTTTGCTAACTGGCGGGGTTTGTCGGCATCGGGCAGAGCAGCCAAAGCATTCGACACCTGAAAGTTAACTGCATCTCCTTTAACATTGGAGAGAATGAGATCACTTACAATCTCAAATGAACCACACAGGCGCATACCCAATTCAACCGCTGCCTCTGGACCGTGATCATTCTGAACACGTCTAATGATTTCAGGCAGGGCATTCATAGACTGGGTGCCGAAGCACCTCGTATAAACTGCCGCAAATGTTTTTCCCCAGCTTTCACAGTCAACAAGTTCAGGAGTTATATCCTTCGGTAGAGTAATCGTTAACATTCGATGTTTATCAGCAGGAGTAGAATTCGGAAAAACCGCCTCCAGTTGATCAAACTTCTCTGCTAGCCAGAATGGAAAGTCATCGTTGTCAACTGGACGCGCACCAAAAACCGAATTAACCATCACTGGATTGAGACGCATTCCGCCTCTTTCCATGGGAGCGGCCGCACCCCCCTGGGGACCACCAGGAAGATGTCGACCGATGTATTGCACTAAAGCACGAATCACGGAAATGGAAACAACATGTAGCCTGCGTATTTCTGCTAGGGTACAAGCCCCGTGATTCGGGTGCGGGGTAAAGCCACCCAACGCAGGCCAATTTGTACCTGGAATTGAGAGTGGACCTAACCTCGCAGCGGACAAAGAGTGTGGGAGGGCGCCATCAAACCAAACTCGATGCTGCCAATGATCAATAGGTATTTCCAATGCCCTGTACGGCGTATATTCAGCCGGGACATCCGAGGCGGTGTAGTAGTGGAACAAACCAGAATTAGCGTCCACAGCCGGAAACGTAACCCAAGAGTAAAACAACTCGTAAGGAAACGCCGGATCTGCACATACCACGAAAATCACAGCCATCCCATCTACTGGGACTTGGTACGTCTGAAGATGGTTGCGTACCGCTACGCGACTATGCTGCGCAATAGCCACCGCCGCCATGACAACACTGGAAACAAGAAAACACAAAGAATACTTTGTAGCACAACTGGGTAGTAATTCAAAGAAACCGTTTAAGAAAGAATCAAGCTTGAATAAAGACCTATTTCAAAAAATAGGTAGGTTTCACCGACACCCCGTTTTCCGGAAACGGATGTGAAGGGGTTAAGGCATGAACGATAAACTACTCGAGTGTCATGATATAAGACCACCGAAACCGTTGGGCGCCATGTAGCAGGGTTTCTGTACTCACACAGAACTGTGCACAGAGGAGTGGAACCTCGGCAAATTAGGGTGTCCCAAAACTTACCTTAGCAACCAACTCACCCCTTACCGAGCTAGCTACAGTGTCTCATTGAACATATCAAACTCCCAATGTTTAGACAAACCAGAACATGAACTTACAGTACCTCAGGGTACGTGGGACTCATGAACACTCTTTCGTTATATTATCATTACAAACCAGAACATGGAGTAAAGAAGACACATGTGCATTTGAAATGTTTATTTACTAATGCCGTCTTCTCAGGCGCAGTATCTTAGATAATACAAGTATACTTATTATCAGTATCAAAATTACCAGCATAGTTACTAAGACATAAAAAGCGAATGGTGACAGCATGTTAACATGCTGTAATGAATAAGAGTTAACAACACTTATATCTCACCCTCCCTAACACATATATTATATTATTAGCTAAGAAGGTCTCTTTGGGTTGTTTTAGGGCGGGCCCATACCTTAGTGTCCTAGCATGAAGGAATCACATCAGCATACACCAGCTCTCTCTGCATGTGCACCGCATCAAGTGTGTTAACAATTCTCGTGCAAAGCAATATCAATCCCGCCTCAAGCCCAAGTTGGCAAAGGCTGCACTTGTGTTATGACTATGAAGGCGTGGAGATCAGACCTCATAACAATTCCATATCGTGTTGCTCCTGAAACTTCAGCACTCTCCGTGCAGACATGGTTTAACAAACAAAACTGATATCAGAGCAATAACATATTATTCTCACATACACCACGGCAAACCACTAGGTTGAAAGCTAAGTCAACAATTAAGGGTCGTGTGCAGAAGTTGCAAGAAAGGAAAAATGGCGTTTAAATCTCAAATGTACCTATGCTAACTTAACACGATATAAGGATATATAGGAGCTATACAACACTATTGTCCATGATATTGAGATCCGGTGGTACAACCAAAGGGGAGTTTTCTAAAGTGCCTTTCCCAAGAGATTTCCTCCTGTCCGTATTTATTCTATTAACTACCTTCAGTAGATAGTTATCAGGTAAGGTGGATTGAATAGACATAATGGGTGATAAATCAGGAGACAGTCAGCAATGAATATATAAAATTGTAGTTAATGTCACTATATACCACTTGGAAGTACTCACAAGTAGAAATAAGGGGAGTGGCCCGTCCCGTCCCTGGTCGTCCCCGGACGGCCACAGACGGCCCGCCCTCTGCCCGGGCTCAGCCCGCGCGCGTCCCGCGACGCGGAGGGAGCGTCCTGTTTAAATAGCGCCTCCGGGCGCGCAGCGGCAGGAAGTGGCCGGAAGTGGTCGCACGGCCCTCTGGGAGCTGTAGTCTCCAGCCGCCACCAGCCGCGAGATGTGGGAACGCGGTAGCGGCGAGACCTACAGCGTCAGGGCCCCAGGAGCAGGAAGGCGTCTAGCAGGTCAGTGCCCCACAAAGTTATGGATTCCGCCGTGAAAATCACCCCCCGCTCCACCGAGGGAACGTCCTGTTTAAATAGCGCCTCCGGGCGCGCAGCGGCAGGAAGTGGCCGGAAGTGGTTGCACGGCTCTCTGGGAGCTGTAGTCTCCAGCCGCCACCAGCCGCGAGATGTGGGAACGCGGTAGCGGCGAGACCTACAGCATCAGGGCCCCAGGAGCAGGAAGGCGTCCAGCCGGTCAGTGCCCCACAAAGTTATGGATTCCGCCATGAAAATCACCCCCCGCTCCACCGAGGGAGCGTCCTGTTTAAATAGCGCCTCCGGGCGCGCAGCGGCAGGAAGTGGTCGCACGGCCCTCTGGGAGCTGTAGTCTCCAGCCGCCACCAGCCGCGAGATGTGGGAACGCGGTAGCGGCGAGACCTACAGCGTCAGGGCCCCAGGAGCAGGAAGGCGTCCAGCAGGTCAGTGCCCCACAAAGTTATGGATTCCGCCGTGAAAATCACCCCCCCTTTCTTTTCCTTCTCACCTTAGCCCATGAGATTCCCCTTGCAGGTCACTTAGGCCAGAACAAGACTTGGGACAGGCTTGCCCCACACTTTCACTGGCCTCATATGTCTGAAGACACAAAAGAGTTTTGTCGCTCATGTGTCACCTGCCAAGCCAGTGGCAAATCAGGTGGCACAACAAAGGCCCCCCTTATACCACTACCTGTGGTGGGGGTTCCCTTTGAAAGAGTGGGGATTGACATTGTTGGACCAATGGAACCCCCAACAGCATCTGGGCACAGATTTATACTGGTGGTAGTGGATCATGCCACCAGGTATCCAGAAGCTATTCCCCTTAGGACCACTACAGCTCCTGTTGTGGCTAGGGCCCTACTTGGAGTTTTCTCCAGAGTGGGGTTTCCTAAGGAGGTTGTTTCTGACAGAGGTGCAAACTTCATGTCAGGATACTTGACTGCTATGTGGAAGGAATGTGGTGTCAATTATAAATTCACCACACCCTATCACCCACAATGCAATGGGCTTGTTGAGAGATTCAACAAGACCCTCAAAGGGATGATAAAAGGATTACCTGAGAAGCTCAGGCGAAGATGGGATATCATTTTACCCTGCCTCCTGTTTGCTTACAGAGAGGTCCCACAGAAGGGGGTTGGTTACAGCCCTTTTGAGCTTCTGTTTGGGCATCCTGTAAGAGGACCCCTATGTCTGGTGAAGGAAGGATGGGAGTTACCTCTCAAAAAGCCTAAACTTGACATAGTGGACTATGTACTTGGTCTCCGCTCCAGGATGGCAGAGTACATGGAGAAGGCATCTAAAAACCTTGAGGCCAGCCAAGAACTTCAAAAAGCTTGGCATGACCAAAAGGCTGTCCTAACTGTTTACCATGCAGGACAGAAGGTGTGGGTGTTGGAGCCAGTGGCCCCAGCAGCTCTCCAAGACAAATGGTCTGGACCCCATACCATCATTGAGCAAAAGGGAGAAGTCACCTACTTGGTAGACATGGGAACTCCCAGGAGCCCCCACAGGGTGCTTCATGTGAATAGGCTCAAAGCATTTGTCAACAGGGAGGACATGGGCTTGCTCATGCCCACAGATGAGGGGCAGGAGGAAGAGAGTGACCCTCTCCCAGACCTGCTCACTCAGAACCCTGATGATGAGTCACTTGTGGGACACCCCCGCGCCGCACGGCCACCATCTGCTGCGTGTGCCCCCAGTGCCTGCCTCTGCCTCAGCGCCGGCCTCGCTGCCGCCCTGAGCGCTCTCCTTTGGTTTCCCCCGTTTTTGTCCTGAATTTGTGCTTGTTTTTCTAGATCGTGTATCACTGTCTTTTCCCCCGCTTTTGTCCTGAATTTGTGCTTGTTTTTCTTCCTGTGCCCCAGATCGTGTATCACTGTATTTTCCCCCGTTTTTACTTAAATTTGTGCTTGTTTTGCTGTATCTGCCGTTTCTCGTCGTTTGCCCACCTCGCCGCCCCCCGCTCCCGCTTCCCGCCACCGCCTTTAGCCCCGCCCCTTTTCTCTTCTGTTTCCCTCCCCGCTCCCGCCTCCCAGCTGCTCCGCCCACCCGCGCACTTCGCCTTAAATGGCGACCGTGCGAACGCGCAGCGGTCACGCGCAGCGGGTGCGCCGATTGTGCGCCGAAGGCGCGCCAAAGGTAAGCCCGTCTGCGCCCGTCCGCGCCTGGACCGCGCCCAGTGCCAGGACCCCTGGCCCCCACCGACGGAAGCCGACCCGACGAACCTACAGCGCCACCGACCTCATCGCACTCAACACCGGCCACATCCCAGGATGTCACCGAGCCGCCCCGAAGCACACCCACGGACCCTTCAGCTGCCACGCCTGCAAGTTCACCTGCATCCGGACCTTCCCTGCACCCGCCAAGCCGAACTCCAGCAGCACCCACCTCAAGTGTATCCTGCTCAACACCCGCTCCGTCCACAGACACGCCGTAGAACTCTGGAACCTGCTCGACACCACCGCCCCCGACGTTGCCTTCATCACCGAGACCTGGATGAACGCCTCCTCAGCCCCAGACATCGCCATCGCCATCCCAGAGGGCTACAAGATCACCCGGAGGGACCGCGACAACCAGACCGGAGGAGGCATCGCCATCATCCACAGAGACACCATCCGCATCACTACCAACACCGATGACACCCTCACCACCGCTGAACACCTGCACTTCCAGATCCACACCAACCCGAAGACCACCCTCAGAGGCACCCTGATCTACCGACCCCCGGGTCCACGCACACGATTCAGCGAGGACATCGCCGACTTCGTCAGCCCGCACGCTCTCCCCTCCGCCGACTACATCCTCCTGGGGGACCTCAACTTCCACCTGGAGAACAACAACGACCGCAACACCATCAGCCTGCTCGACAACCTCGACAACCTCGGACTCAAGCAACTGGCCACCCCCACCCACCTCGCCGGACACACACTCGACGCCGTCTTCTCATCCAGCAAAGACGTCACCTTCAGCCACGCAACAGGACTCCACTGGACGGACCACAGCTGCGTCCACTTCACCTTCAGAAGAACGACGATCCACCACCACCAGCAACAGGTTGCTCGAAGAAGCTGGAATAAGATCACAGCCGACCAGCTCACCGCTTCCCTGAGCCAGCACCCTCCCGCCAATTCAGCGAACCCCAGCCAGGCCGCCGACAACCTCACGAAATGGATCAACGACTGCGCGGACGAACTCGCCCCTCTGAGAACCCCACCCAGCAGATCCTGCAGCAGAAAAACACCATGGTTCACCGACGAACTCAAGAGCTCCAAGAAGAACTGTCGAGCCCTCGAGAAAGCCTGGAGAAGGGAACCAACGACGGACAACATGACCACCCTCAAGCTCGCCACCCGGAAACACCACCAACTGATCCGCGCCACCAAGAAAAATGCATACAAGGACCGGCTGGACAACAACGCACACAACTGCAAGGAACTCTTCAACATCGTGAAAGAGCTATCCAACCCCAACGCCGGAAACAATGACATCACCCCGTCGCAAGAACTCTGCAACTCCCTCGCGTCCTACTTCCACAACAAGATCACGGACATACACAACAGCTTCAACAACCAACCAACGCAAGCCACAACCGCAACGACGCCACCCACCACCACCCTCCGCACCTGGACCCCGATCAGCACCGAAGACACCATCCGCACCATGAACTCCATCCATTCCGGATCTCCGACCGACCCCTGCCCTCACCACGTCTTCAACAAAGCCGACGCTGTCCTCGCACCCCACCTGCGGGACATCATCAACACCTCCTTCGACTCCGCCACCTTCCCCGAGAGCTGGAAGCACGCCGAACTCAGCGCTCTCCTCAAGAAACCCACAGCAGACCCCACCGACCTCAAGAACTACCGTCCCATCTCGCTTCTCCCGTTCCCGGCCAAAGTCATCGAGAAGACCGTCAAC
Organism: Lissotriton helveticus; assembly: GCF_964261635.1. Classification (NCBI taxonomy): domain Eukaryota; kingdom Metazoa; phylum Chordata; class Amphibia; order Caudata; family Salamandridae; genus Lissotriton; species Lissotriton helveticus. Next base: position 1,139,760,294 of record NC_136069.1, read on the forward strand.
AAACAACTGGCCGCCTTCCTCGAGACGAATGGATCCCTCGACCCCTCACAGTCCGGCTTCCGAGCGAACCACAGCACCGAGACCGCCCTCATCGCCGCCACCGACGACCTTCGAACTCTGATGGACAACGGAGAAACAGCGGCCCTCATCCTCCTGGACCTCTCCGCGGCTTTCGACACTGTCTGCCACCGCACCCTAGTACAGCGCCTCAGCAACATCGGAATCCAGGAGAAGGCACTGGAATGGATCACCTCCTTCCTCGACGGAAGAACACAAAGAGTCCGCCTACCACCGTACAAGTCAGAGGCCACCAAAGTCATCTGCGGCGTCCCTCAAGGATCCTCACTGAGCCCCACCCTCTTCAACGTCTACATGAGCCCCCTCGCGACCATCGCACGCCAACACAACCTCAACATAATCTCCTACGCTGACGACACCCAGCTGATCCTCTCCCTGACCAACGACCCCGCCACCGCCAGAGCCAACCTGCACGAAGGGATGAGAGACGTAGCCGAATGGATGACGACCAGCCGCCTGAAACTGAACTCAGACAAGACGGAGGTCCTCATCCTGGGCTCCACGCCCTCCGCCTGGGACGACTCCTGGTGGCCCCCCGCCCTGGGCACCGCACCCAAACCGACGGACCACGCACGCAACCTGGGCTTCATCCTGGACTCCTCCCTCTCCATGACCAGACAAGTCAACGCCGTCTCCTCGTCATGCTTCAACATCCTGCGCATGCTACGGAAGATCTTCCGGTGGATCCCCACCGAGACGAGGAAGACGGTCACCCAAGCCCTCGTCACCAGCCGACTGGACTACGGCAACGCCCTCTACGCCGGAACCACTGCCAAACTCCAGAAGAGACTCCAGCGGATCCAGAACGCCTCGGCGAGACTCATCCTCGACATCCCCCGACGCAGCCACATCTCCGGACACCTGAGAGATCTGCACTGGCTCCCGGTCAACAAGAGAATCACCTTCCGTCTCCTCACCCACGCGCACAAAGCCCTACACGACCAAGGCCCGACCTACCTCAACAACCGGATCAACTTCTACACTCCCAAGCGCCTCCTCAGATCAACCAACCACGCCCTCGCTGCCGTCCCCCGCATCCGAAGAGCGACAACAGGAGGAAGATCCTTCTCCTACCTGGCCGCCAAGACCTGGAACTCACTTCCGACCAATCTGCGCCTGACCCGAGACCACCTCTCCTTCAGGAGGAAGCTCAAGACCTGGCTGTTCGAGCAGTAGCGGCACCCCCCCCCCCCCCAGCGCCTTGAGACCCTACGGGTGAGTAGTGCGCTCTACAAATGACCTGATTGATTGATTAGATGGTGTGGTCTTTTCTGACAGCCTCTCTGCCCATCAACAAGAGGATTGTAAACAGGTTCTTCAATCCTTTAGGCAAATGTTTTCACTGACCCCCAGTCAGACAAACTGGTGCACCCATGAGGTGGACACTGGTGACAGTCTGCCTGTCAAGCGTAAAATCTACAGGCAACCTGACCACGTCAGGGACTGCATAAAGAAAGAAGTCCAAAAGATGTTGGAATTGGGAGTCATTGAACCCTCAGAGAGCCCTTGGGCTAGTCCTGTAGTTCTAGTGCCTAAACCTCACACCCAGGATGGTAAGAGAGAGATGAGGTTTTGTGTAGACTACAGGGGTCTCAATGCTGTCACTAAGACAGATGCCCATCCAATACCTAGGGCAGATGAACTGATAGACAAGTTGGCTTCTGCAACTTTCTTAAGTACATTTGACCTAACAGCTGGTTATTGGCAGATCAGGTTAGCTGAGGATGCCAAGGCCAAAACAGCATTTTCTACCCCAGGAGGTCATTACCAATTTTTAGTGATGCCCTTTGGTTTGAAAAATGCACCTGCCACTTTTCAAAGGCTGGTGAACCAAGTTCTCACTGGGTTGGACGACTTCTGTGCAGCATATCTAGATGATATTGCTGTCTTTAGCTCCACCTGGGAGGATCACCTGATCCACCTGAGGAAAGTTTTAGAGGCCCTGCAAAGGCAGGCCTCACTATCAAGGCTACTAAGTGCCAGATAGGGCAGAGTCAGGTTGTGTACCTGGGCCACCTTGTGGGTGGAGGCCAGGTTCAACCATTGGAGAGCAAGATACAGGCCATAAAGGACTGGGCTCCTCCAACCACCCAGACACAGGTCAGAGCTTTCTTGGGCCTGTCTGGTTACTATAGGAAGTTTGTCAAAAATTATGGGTCCATTGTGACACCATTTAATGACTTGACAAGCAAGAAAATGCCAAGGAAAGTTCAGTGGACAGAAGGCATTTGATGACCTAAAGCAGGCCATGTGTACCGCACCTATTCTCAAGAGTCCTGACTACTCCAAAACCTTCATTGTCCAAACAGATGCATCTGAGTTGGGTGTGGGAGCTGTTCTTTCTCAACTGAATATTGATGGTCATGACCAGCCCATTGCTTTTATAAGCTGAAGGCTGACCCCTAGAGAGAAACGTTGGTCAGCTATTGAGAGGGAGGCCTTTGCTGTGGTTTGGGCCCTGAAGAAGTTGAGGCCATACTTGTTTGGAACTCATTTCAAGATTCAGACCGACCATAAGCCCCTCTTATGGCTAAATCAGATGAAGGGTGAAAACCCCAAACTTCTTAGGTGGTCCATTTCCCTACAGGGGATGGACTTTACAGTAGAGCACAGACCAGGGACTGACCATGGCAATGCAGATGGTCTCTCCAGGTATTTCCACTTAGAACAGGAAGACTCACCTGGTCAAGGTTAGTTTAATGTCCCTAAATTTGGGGGGGTTATGTAGGAGAGTGGGGTCTGCAATCCTAGGGTCACCCCAGATTTTTTGCTTTTTGCTTCACTGGTTTACGACTTTCCCTGGCTTGGGCCTGCTAATCAGACCCACAGCCTAGCTGTTCTCTCTATAAATTGACATCCATGTACTTTAGGTGCATTTACCAATTGGTACTGGGCCACCTTATCAGTCCCTGTACCCAGGGCATAGGTGTACCCAGGGCCTACCAGGGGCTGAAGCATGTATTATGCCACCCCTGGCTGGCCATCTAAATCTGACACAACTGGCTGCATGACAGCTGGGGCAAGGTGGTGTAAACACCCTTTGCTGTAGATATAGTATACCTATATCTAACCCTAAAATAGACACATATATTCCTATCAGTCACTCCTATGGCAGGCCTTAACAATCCTGAAGGAAGAGTGCTTGGAATTATGTGAGATGGTGCTCTGGCATGAGCTGAGCCCGTTTGCAGCTTGCGGAACCAAGTCCTAATAGCTGTTCCATGATAACGCTATACCATATACTCTTAAGGGCATTATCAACCTCGCGGTTAAATGCTAACTCTGGTATAACATTATCAAAACATGTCGAGTAAGGTGTCATACAATTTCGAATCCTACCCCCTCGCCAATTCTGGCGACGGGGGTAGCATTCCACCCTTCTAGAGGGACACGACATGTATGTAACTGTGAACCCCGGTTAAAGTCAACTCGAGCTTCAGCATCACAAAATGGATGCTGCCACCACAGACACAAGTCTGACCTCCTGCTGCTGGGAGTCCTTCCAGCGAGGATGGCTTGGACAAAGGGTTTCCTGCCTTGGGAGGTGCTAGCACCACCCCAGACAGGATTTTGTGTATTGAGGTAGGGAGGCCTGAAAGGAATGAGACATGCCTGGGGCACACAAGGTGCCCTGTGCATACACCAGTTCAAACCAGTTGCTGGGGCATCCCAGCCCCAGCTCTAGCGGGAAACCGGACAAAGGATAGGGGGTGTAGCCACCCCCCTTCCTGGTTCCACCCAGGGGAGAGACCTAGGGGCCCGATGTAGGTCGGTCGGTAACGGCCGAAAATCGGTATTTTCGGCCGTTACCGATCGGAATAGAGACAACGGGATGTAGGAGGCCGAAATCTTGCGAAATCGGCAAATTTACCGAATCGGAAAGTCACCGAGTCGGTAGAAATCCGAATCGGAAAAAAATTGGACTCGGGAAAATCTCCGAATCGGTAGAATACCTAATCGGAGATTTTTCCGATTCCGACCTTTTTCCGAATTGGAATTCTACCGACTCGGTGACTTTCCGATTCGGTAAATTCGCCGATTTGGTATAAATTCCGAATCGGTTAAAATCCGATTCGATGCGAAAAGCTGAAGAATGAGATGTAGGTAAGCACTGAAATACCGAATTTGCTTCAAATTCGGTATTTCAGAGTCGGACATTACCATGGATTGGAATCAGGTGGTAACCAGGTGCAACCTATAAAAAAGGACCCAAAATGCAGTTCTACTTGCAACATGGCAGCTTTCTATGTCATAGCAAGACGGCTACGGCTACAGCAGGAAGGAGAGAGGGAATGGCAGAGAGAGGAGCAGGTCTATAGACAGAGGGTCACCCTGTGCATGCTGACAGATCCAGAGATCCTACAGAGGTACAGGCTGGAGGCAGACACCGTCAGAGACCTCATCAGGGACCTCCAACCCCTGTTGCAGCACCCCACCCCAAGGGCACACGCAATCCCTGTGCAGGTGCAGGTGCTATGCTGCCTACACCTGCTGGCGTCTGGCAGCTATCAAAGTGTAGTTGCTGTGGCAGGAGGGGTGACCCAGAGCAGCCTGTCAAGGTTCTTCCACAAGTTCCTTGATGCCATGATCCAGAGGATGGACCACTACATTTCCTTCCCTTCCACCCATGCAGAACTGGCACAGACAAAAGCTGGATTCTATCAGATGGCAAGATTCCCCCACATCATCGGCTGCATAGATGGCACACACATACCGATTTGCCCCCCTGCTGACACGGAATACGTATACCGCAATCGGAAATCACGGCACACCATAAATGTGCAAGTGATATGCAATGCCAAGTGTGTGATCACTGACCTGGTTGCAAAGTTTCCGGGGAGTACCCACGACTCCTATATCTTCCAGAGTAGCGGAATTTTAATAGTCGCTTGTTTTTAAATTGTGACAGATTAACGTGTCTTTTAAAAATACCGCATTCTCTCCCATTTCACTGGTACACCTGGGCTCAATATTGCAGCCTGCCCGCCCCGGTCCGACTCGGCAAGCAGTGCCATTGTGCGGAGGGCGGACAGGCAAGAGCCAGGCTGCACTTCCGGTTTCGCCGGAGCTGAGGTTAGCGCTCTAGTGGCTACCTCACTCCGGGCTATTTAGGCCGCCCTGACTCTCGGATGCACGCGGTAGGGAGACGGTGGCAGTCTCTCCCGGACCCGCTGCTGCATTTGTGAGTAATTTACAGAGTGTGTTCATCGCCAGTGGTTGGGCTGCGAGAAGCAACATAATATCAAATAACAGCGGACAGATTTTAATAGTCGCTTGTTTTTAAATTGTGACAGATTAACGTGTCTTTTAAAAATACCGCATTCTCTCCCATTTCACTGGTACACCTGGGCTCAATATTGCAGCCTGCCCGCCCCGGTCCGACTCGGCAAGCAGTGCCGTTGTGCGGAGGGCGGACAGGCAAGAGCCAGGCTGCACTTCCGGTTTCGCCGGAGCTGAGGTTAGCGCTCTAGTGGCTACCTCACTCCGGGCTATTTAGCCACGCCCTTCCTACAAGCGCGCAGCGGTTGCGCGCAGGGGGCGCCTTCGAGCGCGCCTAAGAAGCGCCGAAGAAAAGCCCGTCTGCGCCCGTCCGCGACAGGACGGGGCGAGGGGCGATGGACCCTGGTCCCTCTACACGAGCCTGTACTGGTAAGGGCTACCAATCTCTCTCTTACTCCGCTCTTACACTACGTAGTCTCAGACCACCTACATGTTGCAGTACAGTCATACCTTGGCACCGTATTGAGGATGCCTATTCCTGTCCTCAGTGTTTGCGCCTCTCCAACGTCATTTCGCACCCTCCCGATTCTTACACTTCTACTAAGGGTTTGAAGAGCTTTCTGTTAAATGTACGCTCCCTACCCAAACATCAACATCAGGTCTGGGACGCAATACATTCCATTCAACCAGACATATGTTTCCTTGTGGAAACCTGGTTGAAACCCCATACAATTACAGCCATTGCAATGGGGATTCCCTCTGGCTATAAGATTAAACATCTAGACAGGGACATTAAAACGGGAGGTGGATTGGCAATTATATATAGGGACCATATTCAACTTACTATTATTGAACAACACTCAAACTCGCAGCTAGAAATACTGCTTTTTAAAATTCACCTTACTAATCTTTTCACTTGGAAGGGTGCCTTGGTCTATCGTCCCCCAGGAGTAAACCCTAATTTTGCACTTACTCTCCAAGAAATACGAGCCCCGCACATAAAATCTAAAGAAGACTTTTTGCTTCTAGGTGATTTTAATATACATGCAGACAAGCCTATGTTGACCGAATCCATGACTCTAATCACAGATTTATCGAACCTGGGCTTAGAACTGAAAAATCAGGGACCTACTCATGTAGGAGGACATATGCTTGATTTAATTTTCTTAAATTCTCCCAAAATATTCTGCTCACCGGCTAAAAGTATATCTTGGACAGATCACTCTTTGTTGGAATTTACACTAATAACCCCTGTAAGACCCACAAAGAATGTTCCTTCCCCCCCCTCCTGGAGACGCCAATGGCATAAAGTTAATATCAATACTGCCCAAGAAGCATGGACAGACCCCAATTTTCTGAAATCCGACACAGCAGACATAGCTTTAGCCAAGCTGAATGAGTCTATCAAAAAAGCCATCGACACTATAGCTCCTCTAAAAAGACATAAACAACACCCAGTGTCAAAACAAGAAAAATGGTATACGAAGGAATTGAGAGCAGAGAAACAAAAATGCAGACGAGCTGAGAAAGCTTGGCGGAAAACAAAATCCGAAGACAGTCGGAAAATTTTTCTAAATGTTCAAGCAGAGTACTACAAAAATATAAAGTTGGCTAGAAAACAACAATTAACACAACAAATAGCAGAAGCAGGCAACAGCTCTAGGGAACTTTTTCATATTCTGCAAAACTTCATAAAGCCCACGGCATGTGAAAGTTCTGACGACTTCTCACAGGATTTGTGTGACAAAATCTCTCTATTTTTTGAAGACAAAATCAACATCATCTATGAGAGAATAGTAGTAGCTAATGACATCAGCAAAAATAACATCAAAACTTGTTCAATTACAACCCCCTCTATACATAATGAACCTTCTCTGACGTCTTTCCCCTCTATTGATCACACAGAGCTCCTTACTCTCTGCAACCACATAAAAACAGGATCCCCTAATGACCTGGTTCCAGCTAAAATGGTTGGTCCTCTGATCCCTTTATTAGGCCCTCACATACTTGAAGTGGTCAATATCTCCCTCAGGACAGGCCAAGTCCCGGCAGACTGGAAAAAGGCAGTGGTGAACCCGATAAGGAAAAAGGCATCATCTCCCTGGACAGACCTTTCCAACCTACGTCCTATCTCTCTCCTACCTTACCTGGGCAAGATCACGGAGAAGCACGTGAACACCTATCTCTCTCAACATCTTGAAGCGACGGAAGGCCTGGACTATTCTCAATCCGGGTTCAGGCCGAACCACAGCACAGAATCAGCACTTCAAACAGTGACCAACAACATCAAAATGGCACTGGATGATGGTTGCTCTATGATTCTGGTGCTGCTGGATCTCTCCGCCGCTTTTGATACGGTGTCTCACAAGGTGCTTCTCCATCGCCTAAGGGAGGTAGGAATAGGCCGGGCGTTCCCAAGAGGTTAGGCTGGGCTCCCACAAATCCACCCACAGGGAGCTCAATAAGGGAGTGCCACAGGGCTCTTGTCTGAGCCCTACACTCTTCAATATATATGTGGCCCCCCTAGCCAACCTAGCAAGATCTTTCGGGTTCACCCCCGTGTCGTATGCTGACGACACCCAACTCCTTTTTCCTTTTAAAAATCTTACACCTGCTATAAAAAAATCTTTTGCAGATGGCATGAGAGCCATTGCAGACTGGATGTCATCAAACTGTCTGCAGTGTAACGTCGGGAAAACCGAAGTTATGTTGTTCGGTCAAGCAACGGCACTTTGGTCATCAGATTGGTGGCCCCAAGAACTAGGTCCTGTCCCCACCCCTAATAGCAAGGTCAAAAACTTAGGAGTACTATTTGACCAACAACTCACTTTTAAGGATCACATCAATCAAGTAGCTGGCACCTGCTTCCGGGCTATCGGGATGTTAAGGCGTGTCTTCCCCTATTTACTGGACTACTACAGAAAGACACTGGTGCAGGCTCTTGTTATCAGTAGGGTAGACTACTGCAATGGTTTGCTCCTTGGAGCCAACGAGGAGCAAATCAAGAAACTGCAGGTTATTCAAAATACTGCAGCAAGGATTGTCATGAATGCTCCACCAAGGACACCTTCCTGCCCCCTACTGACTCATCTACACTGGCTTCCTGTGAAGAAGCGAGTTCAGTTCAAGACCTTATGTACTATACATAAGAGCCTAATAGGGATGGGCCCCAAATATTTCACTGACATCTTTCAGCCCTATATCCCAGGACGCTCTCTGCGTTCCAGTAACCAGCAATTGCTGATGGTACCCAGAGTTAAGAAAGCCAGGCAGGGTGGCCGTGCATTGGCTCATACCGGACCCACACTCTGGAACACACTGCCGCCGGAACTAAGGTCCATTACCAACCATATGAACTTTAGAAGAAATTTAAAAACTTACCTGTTTCCTACCAACTAATGGTCATATTACATTGGGCTACACTCTTATTCTCACTCACATCTGCAGTTTTAGCGCGGAGATACCCCTTCGGGAGTCTAGTCTGGCGCTTTATAAGCATATAAAATAAAAAATAAATAAATAAATAAAAATAAATAAAATAAATTTATGCACGGCTGATGGCAGGGGAATTTGGCGAAGGATACCTCCTAGGTAAGACACAGTGTCAGACCCCCATAACCAAAATTGCAGTGTGAAGTACATGTATGCATGTGAGTAATGTTACCCCTTCTCCTTCTAGGCGACAGTGCATATGCCCTACGCTCGTTCATACTCACCCCTTACCTCAACCCCTCAACACCCAGCCAAAGGAGGTACAACCGTGCCCACAAAAGCACGAGGAACGTAGTGGAAAGGACCTTTGGCATCTGGAAGAGCAGGTTCAGATGTCTGCACAAGAGCGGAGGTGCAAGGCAATATACCCCCATCACCTGCTGCAAGATTATTGCTGTCTGTGCAATGTTGCACAACCTTGCAGTCAGGAAAGGCACTGAGGTAGAGCTATCCGACTACGAGGACCCTGATGATGACAATGCTGTGCCACTACCACTACCTGCTGGAGTCCCTGCACCAACTGACGGCAGATACAGGCGTCAGGAGATAACAGACAACTATTTCTGAGTGAGTACAGATGCACAAACAGGTCAATGTATGTTTTCAGAAATTAAATTTAATAATGTTGCATCAACGTTACTGCACTGATGTGCAACAAAAGAAAAGTTAAACAAGAAGGGGTAGAAATGTCCAATGTCCGGGTAGCCTCACCCGCAGTGGCAGTCTTATTTTTTGCTGCGCTTAGCAGGCCCACTAGGATGAGCCTCACCCCCTTCTGAATGCCCTGCAGCCTCAGCTGAGTGCCTGCTGCTCCGGCGCGGCTCTGACGCAGCGCTGGCCGGGCTGCTGCGGCTGCTGCTGTCCCCAGCCTCGCCCAGGACGGGATTCACTACGGTGTTGGAGATCAGTAGTGTCTCCATGGCGGTGGTAATACGGCCCATGCCCCTAGTGACCTCGGACATGTTCTGTGTGAGGCTGGCCTCCATGTTTGCCCCACGTTGGCATAGCTGGGCAGTCGCAGCTGCAAGGCGGTTGAGTGACCTGTTCTGTATTCGTGCATCCCTGCGACGACTCAGCTCATGGTCATCCAATCTGTTGCAGAGCTGGGTGATGGCAGTGGTCATTCGGCCAATAGATGTCGCTATTTCCTTGTTGCTGTCAACGAAGGTCTTGAAGCCCTGTGTCATTTCACCCATCTGCAGGTTGTGCAGACGCAACTGGCGATGGCAGGCCAGGATGGATTTTGCCTGCATCCTCTGTATCGTTACCATGCTGGTCTCCAGCCCTGCGAAGACGCTGCCTCCCGGTGCTGGTATTGGGCTGCTGGTTGCACGTGGCCTACGTGGATTTCTGCTGCCCTGCTGTGTGTGCTCTGGTGACGCTGGTGTCACGGGGTCTTGTGCAGGAGCCTGACCCGCTGCCCCCTCCATGATGACTAATGGAGCTACAATTCTCCTCCGGGCCGGGGAAGTGGCAGGTGCAGGGTGGCTCTGTGGTGGTGTGTTCTCCGGGGAGAATAGCAATGAGGGCAACTGAGACTGAGACAGTCGGGGGGAGTGTGGAGTTGTGAGGGAATGTCCAGTGTCCTCTTCATTTGCCAGGGCACAGCTGTTGTCCTCCTCCTCCTGTGCTGCTGCACTGGTGCTTGCCACCGCCGCACTGGCTGTTGGTGCTGGAGCTGGTGCTGGAGCTGATGCTGCTCCCCTGCCTGATGGTGCCCCTAGGTATAAAGAAGCATTTGTCAAGTGGGTGCTAATGTGTTCCAGTCACTACTATTAAAGCATTGCACATCTCATTACAAACACGTTGATGCTGTATTACTGTTATTTATCTTATGCTTCTGCTGTGGCATTTTTGGTAACTTTTGCAGAGTACATGTAGCAAGATGCATTGCTCATGTCTGTTGCTAGCAGTACTGGCCTGGGGTTTGGCTGTGCATTGGGTCTGTAGGGGAGGTGTCTGGTATGGTGTGTCAAGTTGCGCATGCTTCTTACCTGTAGCTGTAGCTCGGAATGAGCTATCCAGGTCCCCAATTCCCACGACACTGGCCCTCTCGATGGTGGTCGCCACTAGTTCCTCCAGCTGGGTGAGGGGTGGCGCACGGTTTGTTCCTCCTCCAGTGAGTCCAGCCTGCTTGTGCAGGTCAGCCAGTTTGCGCTTGGTCACGCCACGGATGTCATAAAACCTCTTCTTGAGGTCGTCTAGGCTCCTGTGGGTGACACCAACTGCATTCACTTTCTCCCCGATGTCGATCCACAGCCTCCTCTTGGTGCTCTCCGGAACAGTGAGGGACTGCCTTCCATATAGCTGGGTGTGCACCCTCACCACCTCCTCCACCAAAGTTTGCAGCTCCATGGTGCTGAATTTTGGATTGCGCTTACGCGCTGCCTTCTGGCTCTCTGTGCTGGTATCCATGTCTCACAGGGATCCTGCTCACAATGCTGCTCTCTCTGTGATTGCTCAGCTCAGGCAGCTTTCCAGAAAGTTCTGATGAGTTGCACCTGCCTGGGTTGCCACTCCCTGTGGGGGAGGGTGCTTACAGCTCATTGGCTGATGTCTTCAGTGTCACTCAACCTGCTCGGCAAATCGGCATTCTCCGAATCGGTATTTTCCGATTCGGTATTTTCCGATTATGTTCGGTAAATACCGAATCGGAATGTATAATGCCTTCCTATTGGCCTTTCGGCCCATGGGGCGTATTTATATTTCCGATTCGGCGTTTACCGAATCGGTTGGTTCCGCATTTTTTTATTACCGATTCGGACGTGTCCGACCCGGCCTATACCGAATCGGTACTTGGCGAATCGGTACGTATCGACTCTCGATACCGAATGCTACCGATTCGGTATTTTTCCGACTATTTTTTCCTACATATCGTTTTCCGATTTTGAAATACCGATTCGGTACGGATCGGTATTTTAAAATCGGTAAATCTATTTTACCTACATCTGGGCCCTAGTCAGTAGTGCAGCCCCCTTTAGGAGAATAAAGGTAGGAGCTGGTCCCATTCCAAATTAGATTATCCTGAACTATTCAACAAGAAGAAACTCTGGCCTTCGACGTTCTGCTCCACAGAAGACTGAAGAATCTCCCTTGTGGACAAGGAATGTCCACCCTGCAACTGCAGGCACCATCAAGCGTCCAGCGGCTTCACTTTGTCGTCTTCCCTCGAGGATCCAGACTTCAGAGCCCGACGAGACCCGGATTCCCAGACCTCTCCGACCTCTACCTACATCTGCAGCAAAGCTGAGACCCGTGGGTGCGACGAGACACGTGGGACCGGCCATCTTGAACGAACCTGCACTTCGCTTCCAGCACGACTCCCGAGGTAAACTCGACCAAGTGCTCTGGGGACTGAGAAGCCCCAACCCCGAGCAGCCCCTGCACCGAAGATCAGCCCTCCAGCATCCACGAGACCTGCGTGGGGCCCTTCTGCTTTGTTGCTGCTCGATGCGTTGTCTGGTCACTTGCCGGCTGGCTAGTGACCTCCCAGACGACGAACCTGTGAATTTCCACTGCTGATCTGGTTGCTCCAGATTGGCCCTTGCTCCCTTCCAAAAGAGGGGCACCCCGGACTCTCCTAGTCCGCACCAGACGCTTTTCCTCCTCACCGCGTGGGTTGCCTTTGCCAAGGCCTGTTGCCTCCAATCCCGGATCCAACACTGCCGACAGCGAGAGCCTGCGTGGGACAGCTCGTGCCTCCATCCTGGTCGTCGAAGACACCTCCTGGTCCACGTGGCTGCAGAGTCAAGCGTCCACTCTTAACCTGATCGCGACGTCGACATCTGGTTCCTTCCTGGTTCCACTCCAGTCACTGGCTAGTGACTGTGAACATTGCCCCCTCTGCTTTCAGGTCTCCTTCTTCAACAATCCACCCTTGGATTGCACCGGACATCTTCCTCCTGGTCGCCTGCAGCATCTTTTCTTTCAGGTTCCATTGACTTCAACGCGAGAACCCGACGCACTTTGAACCCTATGCACCCGCGGCCCGTGGGTGAGGTAACAAGAGCATTTCGGTGCTCAAGGGTAGTTTAACTGTCCTAGTGTCCAGTTCCACAGTCGTTGTCGTCCTATCTAGTCAGGATTGTCCGTACTCACCTTTTTCTTGACCTGTACTGTCCATAGACGTTGTTACGCATCTCGCGTGTGAGTTCACACTCTGCACACGCGTTCCGTGGGCCGCCTAGTACTTACCTGAAGTTAGTATAGCGTGGTCCCCTCGATCCTACAGCCTCTGGACAGCTCCATTCCTTTTATCGACTCTCACATTCCACTTACTTAGTATATGGTTTGTCGTGCCCCTAGGGCACCATTGTAATTTTGTGCAACTTGTAGTGTTTTTCGTAAGAGATTGTCATGTGCTTAGCCCTCTGACCTCATAAAGAGTTCAGAGGTGTTGTTATTAATAAATATACTGTTTATTTTCATAACAACCTGTGTGGTGTCCTTTCACTTGGTATTCAAGGGGTTATATTGTGGTAAAACAGCTGGCTTCACATGCCAAAAGAGTTTAGCCTAAGACTGCTTTGTCCATGCTACCATTAGGATAGCTGGTCTATAAGGTTGACTTACAACCAATCACCATAAGGGTCGTTTGGACTGATACAAGGTGATCACTAGAACTAGTGAGCATCATATATCAGGCCAACTTCTCACAATCATTATGCCAGCCTTCTCGAATCATATTTTGATTTACTAAAAATACACCAAAGCCAGAAAATGGGCTGTAGCCCAGGCTCCATCATTATATAAAAATCATGTAGGATGGGATGAGGATTCCCCTCACCTCAAAATCCAGTTACAAACTCAACCAACTGCTCAGAGGCAGTACCCAGTTACGCAACAAGCTACAAAACAGGTCAGGGAGATCTTATATCAACTTGAATACCAAGGGGTGATTGAAACATGCACCTCGTCCATGAACAATCCTTTGTTTCCTGTCTCCTAACCAGACAATACATATCGTTTAGTTTTGGACTACAGACATTTAAAATCATGTTGCAAAACCTTTGCAGTACAAAATGCACACAGTGCAGCACTGATGAATAACATCGTGCACAAAAATATAAAACCACATTAGATATTTCTAATGGTTTCTTCTGCCAAAATATTGCACTTGAAAGCAGGTATTTGACTGCTCTCTCAATTATGGGGACACAGCGTCACTTCTGTCGTCTCCCCCAAGGATTCAAGAATAGTCCAGGGTTATTTTCAGCTAGAGTAACAGAGCTACTACAAACGTATGATGGTGAGGCATTATCTTATGTTGATGACATCTATCTAACAGACGATGACTTGGACATGGACTTGAACAGAGTGAATACCATAATACTTGGCTTCGCCTCTGAAGGGTATAGATTCAATTTTAAGAATTCACGAATTGCCCATCTCAACGTCCTATTCTTAGGATACGAACTTTCAAGTGAAGGCAAAAGCCTGGCAGCAAACTTTTTAGAGAAGTGTGCGCTGCTCCAACCTCCAAAAACGCTGAAAAACTTACAGTCAATTCTAGGTTTCCTAAACTTCAGAAGAACTTACATTCTAAATTACACAGAAAGGGTTAAACCTCTCTACGAATTAATCAAACCTGATTTCAAAACAACTAATTAGACTCAAAAACACACAGACATTTTTCGTTCAGAGCTGTCAGACTTCCTGGTAAAGCAATTCACGTTATGTGTGCCCTGAGAACCAAACAACGTGTTATGGGCAAAAAGAATGACCTTTTCGGCAATCAATGGAGTTCACTGAATCACGAGCGGAATTCTAAGATGGCCACTGATTCAGAAAGTAGAGTCGCGGTCTAGTTGCCTGACTCTCCACAGGTGCTGGAGTCTTGGTGAAGCGTGCGCTTAATGACAGCAGCGCACCTCACTAGAGTTTATCCGTGAACGGACACTTGTTCGTAGTGCTCTATCCCTGTTTCCCTGGACTCGCGTCGGGTTCCGTAGCTGTTCCCTGTATCCTCCGAAGCAGGCAAATCCTTGTGGCTACCCTGGTGTTTATTCTGAACTTCAGCGGTAACGAGTGTGACGAGACGAGAGGCTCTTCTTCTGCTCCGCCCTTTCCTCTCGAGTGACAGCCGTTCTGGACGCTTCGTTCTTCAAAGAATTTCACAGGCAGCCTGCGCAGAGGAGAAGAAAGAGAGATAAGTGACTGTAATGAACTTGAGAATAAAAGGTTGATATTTGAATCTAAGAAAGAAGCACTTATGAGAAAATAAACGTACCAGATATTAGGTTTCAAGGTTGCAACCTGCAAGAAATAAAAAGACAATTAGGCTATTGGAATATAGTATAGTTAGGATAGATAATACATTTAGTTAGTATAGAATAGGATATTAAAATAAATTACATACAGGAAGAATTGGAAGATTTAAAACAACAAAAGAAATAGGAAATGGTAAGGACAAATTAACACAGTAAGGTTGTATAAAATATTAGAGATAGACAATAAGGTAACAACTCTTTTGTTTATTAGAAGCATCTCTTCAAAGAATAGAGTAAGATAATTTCCTGAAGAGAGTAAAGAAAGAAGAGAAGCAAGTTTTCTGGAACAATAGGTATGAATAGAATTGAATAAGGAATAGCTAGTTAGAGTAGGTATGGCGTTATTAACTCTTGTTTTTTTTATATAATTTAAGGTTTCTCAGAAGCAAACAGTCTGCGGGACAGACATGGCGAGAGAAGCAAATAGAACAGTTCCAGACCAGTCTCTTCTGTTGTTTCTTATTTTATCCACTCCCCCTTCCCCCTGAGAGATTCTTGAGAGTTTAGTTATTGAACGGACTCTTGGGTATTTTTTGGAGAGAGTTGGGACATCAGCAACTTCTGATCCTGTGCAAGTCCATGGTAAGAATTTCACTTCTAGTTCTTGACAGAGTGAAGTGCCCACGTAGCAATACTTGCACCCGAGCAGAATGGCTGAGGGCATCAATTTGCAAACCTTGGGAACAGTTTTGGAGGCAATCCCCAAAAAACTGGTAGCCGTTAGAGAAGACAATCGGAGTCTTAGACAGGAAATGGCAAGTTCTAGAAACGAGACAGCGGAGTTGGCGCAGAGAATGGGGCAGTCATTAAGTTCAGGAAGAGAAAGTGTTAATCCTTTGGGTGAAGTTTCAAACAGACTGGCAACTCAAGTAATGTATTCCTTGTCCCAGTCATTCCATTAGTCCCTCCTGAAAGTTTTAGTGGAGACCCACAGAAGGCGCAAATATTCCTCACCCAATGCTCCCTTCACTTCATGTGTCGCCCTTCCATGTTTCCCGATGCACAGTCACGAGTGGCGTTTGCATTGTCGTACTTGAGGGGCGATGCTGCATCATGGTCAATGCCACTAGTTTCCAGAGATGACCCCATACTACAGAAATATGATGAGTTTAAAATAGAATTCCTTCGCATTTTTTACAGACGAAGAATCTCTCAAGCAGTTGACAACGAATTATTGGAGCTACGTCAAGGAAATCGAGACCTAGTAGCCTACTTGGCCCAGTTTAACAAACTGGTAGTTGAAACGGACTGGCCAGAGAGTAAAAGAGCTGCAGTTTTTTACCGTGGGTTACGTGACGAGCTCAAGAACGTACAAGCACAAATCCCCAATAGACCCACAGAAATTTCAGAGCTAGTAGACTTGGTATTAGAAATTGATTTGCGTCAAGGAGAAAGAAGAGGCGAGAAAAGAAGACATTTCAAACCAGCCGTACCAAGGTTCAATAGGGCCAAGTCAGAAGGTAATCGCACTTTGGAAGGATCATCCAACCCAGAACCGATGCAAATTGGAACCATAAGAGGGCCTTTAACTAAGGAAGAGAAGGAGAAAAGGAGAGCTGGGAATTTGTGCATGTATTGTGGTTCAAATGGACATTTTGTAAGAAATTGTCCAAAGAAGCCTAAGACGTCATTTAAACCAAAGGAAAACTTGCAGCACCACCTGTAGGAGGAGTTGGACCGGTGGATGCTAATCAAGAATCAACTCCAAATGAGCACCAGCTGGCCAATACTTACAGTCCTCTTCACCCCATTTGATCTTGTCTAGGGTTATCAAGTTCCAACAAACCACTTTGACTGAAGTATCTGTGATGGTCGACTCCGGAGCCACGGGAAATTTCTACGATATAAAATTCGCAACTAGAGTAGGGTTGAGAGCAATTCAAAAATCCAAAAGTGAGCCTGTGCGAGCGGTGGATGGCACCAATCTCTCATCGGGACCTATTGTGAGCCATACAGAACCACTGCAAATGATTTTGAGTGATGGGCATGAAGAGATAATCCAATTTAATTTAATCGATGCACCCCAATTCCAACTCATTTTAGGATTACCGTGGTTAACAGAACACAATCCAGCCATAAACTGGAGTACTCGAGCGATAACGATGAGTTCTACTTATTGCAAGGAGAATTGTTTCGGAAATAAGGTAAAAGGTTCTGAGGATAATCCTGCTCACTCCCTATGTCTGACCGGCGTGTCAGTGTGCATTATCATCTCTCAGGAAATACCTCAGGAATACCAAGACTTCGAAGACGTTTTCAACGAGAAAGAGGCGGAACTATTGCCTCCCCATCGGGTGTATGACTGTAAAATAGATTTGGAACCAGGTGCTAATCTATCATGCAGTAGAGTCTATGCATTAACGGAAAAGGAACACCAGCACCTGAAGGAATACCTTGATAAGTATTTGGCCAACGGTTTTATACGGCCGTCCCAGTCCCCAGTATCGCCGCCTTTATTTTTTGTGCCGAAGAAAGAGGGAGATCTGAGGACCTGCATAGATTACCGCACCATAAATAAAATTACCAAGAAAAATCGTTACCCACTCACTCTCATCTCAGTTCTATTGTATCAAGTCAAAGGAGCACAAATATATACAAACTTAGACTTGAGAGGAGCCTACCATCTAATCAGGATGAAAGAGGGCGATGAGTGGAAGACGGCTTTCAGAACAAGATTTGGATTGTTCGAGTACCAAGTAATGCCATGTGGTCTGTGTAATGCCCCGGCTGCTTTTCAGCACTTTATCAATGATATCCTCAGTGAATACATAGACCAATGTGCAATAGTATATATTGACGACATCTTAATCTATTTCAATGACAGGAGTAAACATCAGGAACAAGTGAGAGGAGTTTTGCAACGACTCCGAGCAAACCGATTATTTCTAAAACTAGAAAAATGTGTCTTTAATGTCTCAAGGGTGGAATTTTTGAGATTCATTCTTTCACCGACAGGCATGAACATGGATGAGCGAAAGATCAAGGCAGTTGTGGATTGGAAGTCCCCAGCTAGTGTTAAAGAGGTTCAGAGTTTTATTGGATTTGCAAATTTCTACTTGAGATTTATCAGTGAGTTCTCGCAAAAAATATTACCTCTCACCAGGTTGCTGAGGAAAGGAGTTTGTGGTCGACAGAAGCTGAAGAAGCTTTTAATTAGTTGAAACAAGATTTTACTTCGGCCCCAGTACTCTTGCATGCTGATCCGTCAGAACCCTTTTACGTGGAAACCGATGCCTCTGACCAATCGGTTGATGGGGTACTGTCGCAACGACATAAGGAAATGGGGCAATTGCATCCAGTCACCTACAGATCGAGAAAGCTAACACCTGCAGAAATCAACTACACAATAACTGAAAAAGAATTGTTAGCAATCAAGGATGCATTTAAGGAGTGGCGACACTATCTTATAGGGGCCAGACATCAAGTGACAGATTTTACTGATCATCAAAACTTAACATTTTTAAAATCTGCTAAAACTCTGACACCCAAACAACACAGATGGTCACTCTATTTTGCCGAATATGATTTCGTAATCACTTACAGACCAGGGGCTCAGAATGGAAAGGCAGATGCTCTGTCCAGAATAGGAACTTAAAACCAGAGACCACAGACAGAAAGTCAAACGACAATACCAACCTCAAAAATCATTTGTGCATCTAAATCTCTTTCCTTAGAAGAACAGATTGTTCAGACCATGAAACCAGAAGACATGCAACAATGGGCCAAGGAAGAAGCCGGCAGAGAAATTCAACACCAAATGCCATATCACAAAGGAGTATTGTATTTACCCACCAAGGAACTACAAGATCAGGTACTGCACGAATGTCATGACAACCTTTTAGCAGGACATAAGTGAGAATCCAAGACTGAAGAATTGGTGAAGAGACTTTACTGGTGGCCTCGAATGTCCACAGATATAAAGAACTATGTTAAAACATGTGAAATCTGCGCTCAGGGAAAACCGGAACGGCAAGCACCAAAAGGATTATTGCAACCACTGCCCACCCCTCCTGGTCCCTGGCACACAATTACCCTAGATCTAATTGTTGACTTACCTTCCAGTCAAGGGTTTAATACAATTCTGGTAGTGGTAAATGCATTTTCAAAGATGGTGCATTTTCTGGCCTTAAAAGGGGTTCCCACTGCTAAACAGCTTGCCAGTTACTTCAGTACTCACATAGTTAGGTTACATGGAATTCCTAAGGTTATTATCTCAGATCGAGGTTCCCAATTCTTGTCCCATTTCTGGAAGGTGTTTTTCGTTGGTCTAGGAATTGAGGGTAGATATTCCACCAGTTACCATCCCGAGACAGATGGGCAGACCGAGAGGGTGAACCAAGAATTAGAGCAGTACCTAAGGTTGTTCCTTTTGAAGCAAGATGGGGAGTGGCCAGATTATCTTTGGGCAGCGGAGTTTGCACACAACAATGCTAGAAATGTCTCTACAGGTTACTCTCCCTTCTACCTATACTAAAGTAGGCACCCAAATTCCACAGTAAGACGCACAGAAATTTCAGTCCCAACAGTTAAAGAATTGGTAAATCATTTGAACAAGGTTCATCAAACTGCTTCTCGAAATTTAAAACAGGCAAAAGGAAGGTATAAGATTTATGCAGACAAAAAAAGAAGAGAAGGTCCTAATTTAAAAGAAGGAGATGAGGTCTGGTTAAGCACTAAAAACCTGAGGATAAAAGGAAATAGAAAGTTTCTACCTAGGTTTGTAGGGCCTTATCCAATCGAGAAAAAGATAAATCCAGTGACCTATCGTTTAAAATTACCTACCAAATGGAAAATACACCCTGTCTTTCACGTTTCTCTCATAAAAAAGACTGCACCGAATCTACAAAAAAATGTACCTCCAAAACCTATCCAATTTGAGTCTGGAGTAAAGTTTGAGGTGAAAGAAATTTTAGTCTCTAAACAGGTTAAGGGTCAACTGTACTATTTGGTGGATTGGAAAGGTTATGGTCCGGAGGAACTATCTTGGGAGGTTATGTCGGATGTTCACGTTCCCAGGTTGGTGAAGGCTTTTCATAAAAAATGTCCTACCAAGCCAAGAATGGAAGGACCTCTTTTGTTGGGGGGTACTGTCAGACCTCCTGGTAAAGCAATTCACGTTGTGTGTGCCCTGAGAACCAAACAACGTGTTATTGACAAAAAGAATTACCTTTTCCGCAATCAATGGAGTTCACTGAATCACGAGCGGAATTCGAGGATGGCCGCTGATTCCGAAAGTAGAGTTGCGGTCTAGTTGCCTGACTCTCCACAGGTGCTGGATTCTTGGTGAAGCGCGCGCTTAATGACAGCTGTACACTTCACTAGAGTTTATCCGTGAACGGACCCTTGTACGTAGTGCTCCGTTACAAACTCAATTAACCCTGTTTCCCTAGACTCGCGTCGGGTTCCGTAGCTGTTCCCTGTATCCTCCGACGCAGGCAAATCCTTGTGGCTACCCTGGTGTTTATTCTGAACTTCAGCGGTAACGAGTGTGACGAGACGAGACGAGAGGCGCTTCTTCTGCTCCGCCCTTTCCTCTCGAGTGACAGCCATTCTGGGCGCTTCGTTCTTCGAAGAATTTCACCAGCAGCCTGCGCAGAGGAGAAGAAAGAGCAATAAGTGACTGTAATGAACTTGAGAATAAAAGGTGATATTTGAATCTAAGAAAGAAGAACTTATGAGAAAATAAACTTACCGGATATTGTGTTTCAAGGTTGCAACCTGCAAGAAATAAAAAGACAATTAGGCTATAGGAATATAGTATAGTTAGGATAGATAATACATTTAGTTAGCATAGAATAGGATATTAAAATTACATACAGGAAGAATTGGAAGATTTAAAACAACAAAAGAAATAGGAAATGGTAAGGACAAATTAACACAGTAAGGTTGTATAAAATATTAGAAATAGACAATAAGGTAACAACTCTTTTGTTTAATAGAAGCATCTCTTCAAAGAATAGTGGAAGAGAGTAAAGAAAGAAGAGAAGCAAGTTTTCTGGAACAATAGGTATGACTAGAATTGAATAAGGAATAGCTAATTAGAGTAGGTAGGGAGTTATTAACTCTTGTCTTTTGATATCATTTAAGGTTTCTCGGAAGCATACAGTCTGCGGGACAGACAAGGCGAGAGAAGCAAATAGAACAGTTCCAGACCAGTCTCTTCTGTTGTTTCTTATTTTATCCACTCCTCCCTCCCCCTGAGAGATTTTTGAGAGTTTAGTTATTGAATGGACTCTTGGGTATCTTTTGGAGAGAGTTGGGAAATTAGCAACTTCTGTTCCTGTGCAAGCCCGTGGTAAGAATTTCACTTCTAGTTCTTGACAAGTGCAAACAGACATGTTAGCAACAAAACATTTACAAACTTGCGTAAACGTACGCAACCTTGTAATCCAAATCATCCCAGGGAGATGCGGATTCACGTACTTAACTTCTAATGAAGGAGAAAAAGTACCAATAGCTTATAAATCACACTTGTACACACAAGCTGAAATGAAATTCACTTCTACAGAAAAAATTCTCACAGCGGTTCAAACTGCAGTAGCAAAATAGAGAGCCCTCGCACAGGGAAAATGCATAATGGTCGTTACTCCTGTACCTGCCTTAGAGGCAGTGACAAAAGCAAGCATTCCAAATGCTAAGGCTTTACATCCAAGATGGATAAAATGGGTTAATTCTCTTGCTGCAACAGACGTTGAATAGGTTTTTGACACTTACTTGAAAACACAAGAATTTCTAAAATACGAACAAGAATGTCCTCTGCCTACTGAGATTCTGCCTCTAGAACAGTACAGATGTATAATTTATACAGACGGATCAGCACAGCCCGCAATTGGGGGTAAACAGGCTTAAAGTGCTGCATGTGCGATTGTTAAAGATCACTGGCGCGATGGTAAATTCTGACCTATGGTCACAAAAACACAATTTCTCGGAGACAGTACAGCTCAGCGAGCTGAACTACAGGCATTCAAGATGGCGCTTGAAAATACTGATCGCGAATTCCCCACACTCATAGTGTGCGATTCTTATTACTGCATTCAATCTTACAATGAATACTTGCAGAACTGGATTCAAAACGGTTTCAAAGATGCAAAAGGTGGCACAATCAAGCATAAGCTGCTTTGGGAACAAGTAGTGCAATTACAGATAGAACTTCAAAAGACTTGCGTGATCCATACACTGAGTCATCAGTGTGATGGCGTTCATGTTGCAGGGAATTCATTGGCTGCTGAAGCCGCGAAGGCAGCTGTGCAAACGGCTTCCGTAGCTGCAATCACTCGTTCAAAAACGAAAATAGACCGCAAAATAATGCTAGCTGTCAATGTCACAAGCAAAGGCAGCGGTGCAGCGTTATCTCTAAAATATCCACTTGAGTATTCATACATAATTGACGCAAACTCCGTTCCATTTGCTCAAATCCCTGGAGTAGGGGATAGAGTAATTCCAAACAGGAAACGTAGAGTAGCTTTAATACACAAAGCACATTTGGGAGAGGGTCTGATACATCAAGGGATCTCTAAATCTATACTAGAATTAAAAGAGACATACTAGTGGCCAGGGATAAATGCCCACATTCACGAATTTGCATTTAATTGCCATGACTGTAATAAAGATCGCAGCAGAGAACTCCGCCAGATACCTGACTACAGTGTAGCCAGCCCAGTTCAGATACCACTGTTAGACAGCATTAGACTTTCTACACGCGGACGTCACTATGGACGAATGCGGTCCCACAATTATTAGGACAGATTCATTTGGATGTGGCCTCAGCGCTCGGCTGACGCCCGCACGGTTATAAAAGATTTGGGTTCTTTATCGGCACATATGCAATCGGCACACTGCATTCTGACCAGGGTCCTGCGTTTAGCTCAAAGGCTTACAAGGAGGCCATGGCTAGCTTGGGCGTTGCATTGCGGTACTCAAGTCCATTCCATCCTGAGGGAAATTCTGTAGTGGAAAGAAAGAAACGGTACATAAAACAATCTATAACAGCTAGGGTATCAGGCTCGGGTGACGGGTGGGTCAAACATCTAAGTGTCCAACGTAGTCTAAACAATCTGCCAAGAAATTCTCTGGGTGGAATCACTCCATATGAAATGCTTTTTGGAACTAGAATGATTGTCGAAGACCTCGATTGTCATACTTCAGTGGTAGAACAAAAACGCTTTGATATCAAAGACCATTTGGCTGTTTTACAGGACTTAAATGAAACAAAAAGAAGTCTAAGCAACACAATACAAAAGCCAACGACCACTGAAGAAAAACCACCCGTCCCAGCAAGACCTGCCTGGATTCCAAAGATTGGGGATCTAGTCAGAGAAAAGATCGCGGACAAGAAGGAATTTGGGCCTTCTTACAGAAAACCAGTACCTGTCTTAGCAATCCATGGATCAAGAACAGTGTTGCTACGGCCCCTTGCTGGAAGAAAGGAGAACAGGTTTGTGTCCATCGACCTGGTAAAACCACACTATGTGGCCGATCATAAGTAGTAGGCCCAGTGGACTCCAAAGTTGTAGCAGACGACCAAATCTGGCTACTACCCAAGAGGTTCAAATTGAGAGACTCAACACCTTTGAAGAATCTGCAGTACGAAAAGAAGGACTATGCAAGAAAGCCATGGAACTTGTGCCTCTTGAAACCCAAATAACAGTTTGTCAAGAAATGCCTGTCTACAATGATATAGCATCTGACTATACTAATATGACAAGTGATCAGGTAGCTCCAGCGATTTCAACTAATCCTGATGCAATCCCTACAATTGACAGAACTGCCTCTGGATATTTTATCAACTTTGATACTTTTCCGAGGATCCCAGTGAGCCTGAAACAATGCCAGCAAATAAGACTTTTAAAGAACAAGTAACAGAACTTTTTCATCAACTTGAAAAAACGTATCTGGTTTCACCATGGGTTGAACTTTGGATTGTGTTAGGCATACATTTCCTCTTACTTTGGCTAATTCTTGTATTAACTTTGGGAATGCTGATAGATGGAAAGTATAATAAAATGGACACAGCAAGTAAAAACCTCAACTTGCTCCTGAAGCCACATAAATCATCTCATCGTGAACAAAGAGACTTATATCATCAGTGAACACCACTGCCATTCCTATACCTGGTGGCATAGCCTGGGACAGAACTGATTATGACATTTTCGGTCCTGCGGAGCTGTTAAAGATTCAACATCAATTCAAGGTTTCCTTGAGTGACTTTGTTTCACCCAGCACATTTTCTGATGATTGGGACTTTGAGACTGTTAATAATATGATGTCAGACTTAGAGATGTCTGCAAAATTTACGAAACATGAATACTTAGAAGGTTCATCAGATTATGAACAAATGTATTGTTATAATCATTATGGTCATCATTATTTGCACAAATCTGCAAACCCTGGAAATGTTTATACTTATAATCAATGGGAACATTGTCTAACGCCATCAAAGGGTAGCTCAAAAACATTGTATGAAAAATGTTCATACTTCTCCGGTTTTAAAGTCTCAAATGCAGAAACATTGTACTTTAAAAATGTTAACAAAACAGGAATGAAAAGAAAACTGTCTAGGGCACAAAAGACAGGCATGGGCAGGGATTAGAAGCTTTATGTAGAGCCTGCATCATCCCAGAACAAATAATGTTTTTAAATGACACTGTTCAACAAACATCTTGCCTTGGCTTAGCTAAGATAAAAGATTTAAACAAACCGTCCATACCTAAATCCACACCTGATAGTAATGACACTACAGATGAGGAGGTAGACGTGAAATATATTTTACAACAGAACAGAACTAATACTGATTGGAAAAAATGGTTAATCTGGTCCACAGAAAAAACAGAAGATCTCAAAATATTTATAATGGAGTTGTTACACTTTACGCTGTTTCACAGCTATTTTAAATGGGAAGACAAATTCTATATACAAGCTTCTGGAACTTCCATGGGCAATTGTGCCGCACCAACCTATGCGAATATTTTTATGCATAAATTTGAGGAACAACACATACTTGAGAATGAAATATCGAAGAAGAACACAATTGTATATAAAAGATACATCGACGACATCTTTGTTCTTTGGAAAGGTACCGAAACAACATTGAAGGAAGCCATAGACAAATTGAATGCAATAGAAGCAAGAATACAGTTCACAAGTATTATGAGCAATAAAGAATTGTCATTCTTGGACGTTTTGTTGACTAATATAAATGGTGAAATCAGAACAAGTGTGTACACCAAAAATACAGACAGAAATAATTTGCTACATTATAACAGCTTTCACCAACCTTCACTCAAACATCATTTGCCATTTTCACAAATTTTGAGAATAAAACGGATAGCATCCACGAATGAACTATACCTAAAACACAAACAGGAGACATTACAGAAGTTTAAAAAGAGGGGATATCCTGATCCCATTCTGGAATCAGCTGCCAACAGAGCAGACAAACTACAGCGCCAACACTTACTAAGATCAGTAACCAAACCTGATGAAAAAAGATGTGTATTTGTGTCAAAATTTTCCACGAAAAGCACTAAGATAAAAAAGATCATTCGTAATCATTGGCCATTACTAGCACTAGAAGAAGACTTCAAAGGAATTTTTTCTAAACCTCCAATCTTCGCGTATGAAAGAACTAAGAATCTCAAAGGGTTACTAAATCAACCAAAAACGCAAGAATTCACGAAATACAGTGGAACGCTACCTTGTCACAACTGTGGAAATTGTTCAGCTATTATTAAGGGAAATGTTATCAACCATCCTACTAAAGGCACTCCTATTCATTTGAAAGTATCTGGAACATGTAACACAGAGAATGTTATATATTTATTACGGTGCCCGTGTGGATTATCCTATGTGGGAAAAACGCAAAGGAAAATAAAAACACGTGTAATAGAGCACAAGAGCAACATACGATTGAAAAACCTGAAATCTACAGTAGCTACCCACTTTAACCAAGCTAATCACAATGTGAGCCAACTCAAATTTTGTATATTGGAGACAGTGAAAATTACCCCGGGAAGAGACAATAACAATCAGTTACTAAGGAGAGAAGTCTTCTGGATTAATTTTTTGTGCACCACACAGCCAAAAGGTCTTAATGAAAGGATGGACCTTAATTGTTTTCTATAAACTGACTTTACAATTTTGATATTTTTGATATGTATATATATTTTTGATATGTAAATTTTGACTGTCACTCAATGTATGTGCACACCGTAATTTAGGCAAAGTATCATGATTACAGTAGGAATCACCTTAAAACCTTTACATAGGCTACATGGTGCTCATAAATGTTTGCAGAAGACGCCCGAGGTTGAGGGTGTTTTTTTACCTTATTGTAAACACGGACGCAGATGTGGTCACGTGATCGGAACTAGGATATAGAGTTGCACACGAATGTAGAGCTAGAGCGACGCACGCCAGAGTAGCGAGGGGAGAGGAGCAGTAAGACATATCGGGTAAGAGCAGAGCTTTAGAATATAGAACTCCTTAATGCGTAACGCATTTTTGTAAAAACACGGAGAAACTGACGGTTTGTCGTTTTTTGGTTTACAGCGCGTGAATAGCAAAGAAAAATAATGAAGGTTTGTGAGTAAACACAACGTGGTTACGGGTTATAAGGTGCAATGTTTGCACATGTTTCCGATCACAAGAACCAGTGGGTTTACAGATGTATAAGGGCATAAGCATTCAGTGAATAATCTTAAATGGATATGATATAAACAAATAGGTGGCTATGGGTTATAAGGTGCAAAATAGTGCACGAAGTTACGATTTATGGAGAACGTACACATTGAGACATTGTACAATTAAGGTGAAACGTACCAAAATGTTGTTTTAGAATGTATGGGTAAGAATAGACCCCAGTACTTACTTTGTGTATTATGATTTCAGACTAACAAATCCCCTGAAGAAGAGCGTTATGCTTGAAATGCATTGGGATGAGATATAATCATGCAAATAATTATGAATGAAATATAATTTTGATGAATTGAAAACTCGCTACAGAATGATGTTTGAATAAATTCTACGAATTGTCACCTACATGTTTGGAGTAAATTTGTATGAAAAGCAAAAGGAGTGCAAGGAAGGAGTGTGTCCTGTAGTTACAGAACACACATGTTAAGTTTAATCTGGTCCACAGACATAAACAACTGTCAAGATAGATTCCTGAACAAGACACAAGGGTTTACATTCACTAGGCCAGATCCAAGATATGTCCAGAGACAACATCCAGGGATAGTAACAACATACAGTATAGAAAAACTATGCCTTGAGTGGCTACAAAAATCCACACTACCAGATATAAAACAACACTTAACTTTACTTAAAGATGGCGTTGATTTAAGAGACTTCTTACTAGGGCTTTGTAAACCACGTCATAAACGTTTCATATACGCCGGTATCTATGCTGCTTATAATGAAGCATGGAAAATCACGCAAATGGAAACTGCAGAACGAATACGAGAAATTGATCGTATTAATTTAGAGAAAACACTCTCTGTAGTTGACAATGGGTTAACGCCTCTGTCTTCCAGAATTTATTCTTTGGACAGTATTGTATCCTCTGCCATAGACATAATGGAACAGGACTTGCTCATGTTACAACATGGACAGTCTCAATTGCGTTCTATAATGCTGCTACGCTGGACGTTACAAAATCTTCGTTCAGGCTATGTGCCTTGGCATCTAATCAACACCACGTCATTGTTTACTTGTTTTAACCTTACAGATAAACAAATCTCTTTGGCACAGAGGGGAGCAGACTATACGGTGCTGAGCATGGAAAAACTGGAAAGATTACCATTGACCGTTTCTGAGAAACCAGCAATAGAATGGATAATACATGGCACCATTAGCTTGCCAGTGACAATTTTCGAGTTTCAGTATTGCTTGAAACACATACCAGCGGGCCTGTATGAAAGGTTGGGTAAAGAATACATCAAGTCAACCTGGGATTTACCATATACACACAGATGTTGGAGTGGGGGAAAATAAGTATTTCTTAGTGGTACAAACTGCAAAAGCGCACTAAGTGGTACACTTTTATGTCAGGATATTAACTTACATGGAGCCAGTGATGGTTCTACCAACAACTTATCCTGCCACCTGCAAGTTCCTCCGGCAGCGGTGATAGATCCAATTTTTAGGCAGCTTTCCAATGGGAGCTACATAATGTTGAATGATCTCAGCTGTTGTGGAATGAGGCCAAGAATAGCCTATCTTGTAACTGTGTCAGCCAGGGTCAGTTGCTGTATGCAAGTATTGTTTCCTAAAAGCAAGGACTTCTGCAGAGATACAAGCGCTTTTATCGACAAACTGCCCCATACATTTCGCAGGAATTTTAGGTCGTATCTTTAACATGTCTGATACGAGTAGTATTGTACATGTATTTAAGACAGTTATTTCAGGACTGTTAGCATCCTTTGAAGCAGTCCTCGGAATATTTCCAAACTTCGTGCACTCAGTGTTTGGCGGACTGCCTTTAATTTTGGGACTCGCAGCAGGGATACTGTTTTTGCTCCTTCTGCTCCGATATGGCAAGCCAATTCACCAACGACACCCAGTTCACAGTGGAGAACACTCTACTAGCAATGAAGTGTCGTGAGCGCATTATCAACATTTTGAACATTTTGGGGTTAACTCGTTTAAGAGAGCTGAATACCATATGGTTTTTGTCATTCAGACCAATCTGGCAAGATTGCATCCTACCTGTTCTGCGCTGCCTGCTATGTGGAGAAGAATGCATGTTAGACATCTGGCCTACGCTACCATCGGTCATGCCTATAGATGTTGATACTTTGCTTGGACCAGTAACGGCTCATGCACTGTGTTGTCCCCAGCGGCTACCAATCATGATGACGGCTTTCGTTGAGATCTCACAGACGCAAATTACTGCCAGTGAGATACGTGAGGCAACAGGCGCACAGGTACCATCAACTTCAAGCACTGCTAACGCGACTGACGCTGACGGCGATGCTTCTCATCTGTGTACTATCGGTCTACTAAGCGAGGTAATCCAACTCTCACCTACAATGATAGACAAATTCTTCACAGACTTAGAAGATGTGATGTTTTCTCCTAACAATGAAACTGACTTATAAAAGTTGGCACGCAGCGTTCTATGAACTCTGTATTCGACCTTCACTTTTCAAAACAAAACTTCTACGATTTGACTTTATCCAAAATTGAATTTTGTTTTGGGGCACAAAGTAATCTGCTTAAAGTAGAACTATACTTAGAGAACAAGAATTCTTTGAATACTTCCTAGAGACAATATTTGACGTTGTCCACAAACCAAAACAGTTTATATATTCTGCTATAGAGTGGTCTCGACTTTTCTTCTGTATTTAAGAGCCATTTCATGAATGTAATTTCGTGATTCCTCGGATAGCAAATGCCATACTATATGCCTTGAATGAAAAACATTGCTTTTAAAATGCGTACAGCACACATGTTCATTTTTCGTGTGCAACCATTTCAAATGCATTTTATGTATTTTGGGTGGGGTTGTAAACACATGCTTTAGATATGTTTTAAATGCTTAGAATTTAGTAATGTCAAACATATTTAAAGTGGAGTGGGTATTGTATAGCGTTTTAGGACCCTAGTATAATTTTCCCGATTCATGCCCTTATATAGGTACAAATCACCTTGCCCTTATATAGGCATAGAAATCATACCCATATTTAGACATAGGCCATGCAGTCCAAATTCAGGCATGGCTACTTCCACCAGTTTCGAAAAGCCACAACGATTTATTGGAAAATCAGCTTAAGCTGCTAGGGAACCTCCCTTTGTTGAATATTGATTTGTCCAAGAACTCATGGAGTTTTCAAAGAAATACCATTCCCATGGGCTTCTTTGATGACGTTATTATGTCCAACTTTACGTCAAACTAGACACCTTCAAGGTATAAATATGCCTTCACTTGCTCTAGCTAGACACGGTGTTCCGGAGCAGTTCGACTATCTACTTGCCCGACGCAGCTTTCTACAGCAAGTGCCGAAGGACGTCGACCCTTCAGCTGACGCACTGACAGAGAGGCTGCCTTTCTCTTGGCGAGAATCCAGTTCCAGTGTTTCCAAGCTCCCATTGCGGGGTGTTGTGAAATCGAGTCTTGAGACAGAGATACTGGACCTCCTTCATTCTAAAACCAAGGTACGGAGCTGATGAGACCCTAAGGGAAATCCTGGATAGATTCTTGCCAAAAAATACTAAACCTATGCTACACCACACTTACTTCTTCCCTCGTACTAGACTTAGGTTAGGTACATGGGGGTAGGCGTATTTTAGAAGCACCAGTTGAGTACTTTTAGTCTTTGTTATTTATGTATGTATTTTATGGCTTAGAAACCATACCATGCTTTTACAGTATTATTTTATAATACTTTTCTTGCTGTACATATTGTACTTTGCAGCCAGTATTACGATTGTAGCAGTTCATTTCTTCTGCATGAGAAAGAAGACTGTTCAATAAATACTTTTATTGAAAATGCCCGTTTCTCTATTTCTCTGCACCTCTGATGAAACGAAGCATGCACTTGACTGAGTAAAATATTTATCTATTGTTTCCACGTCTCTAGAGATACATTTCTTATTCTTGGGAAACAAAGTTGTTATGTTTATGCGGTTGTCAGAAACTAATCCCTTCTTGTTTATTCGAGAAAGTTTCTAGTGACCTCTGAGCTAGCTGGCACTCACTATTAAGTTTAGTATATTCGATAGAGACCTAGTCGACCTCAGTCCTATGTCTAATCTATAGTATATACTATTCCAATGCGCAGAGCCTATTGGGAATATAGGAACTACACTACAGAGCTGATGTCTAGAAATAAGGCGGACCGCTGCAAGCACTTCAATATCATGGGAGGGAAATGGCACAACTGGTAACATGGTATGTGCACAATAAACACGCACTAACATGGGTGCAGTGTGTGTATAAACTATCTCTGTCCTGGTGGGATCGTCTGAAGAGAGTTCTGAGTCAGAAATGTCCCGTGGTCTCAGACCAGGCAGAAGAAAAATCAGGACCTTCCAAATTCCTCCATCATTATCTGATGCCACCAGGGTGCCCCACCTGGTTATTTCCATGCACTCAAGGTAAAGAGTATTCACCTGTCCCAGTTCATCACCACCAACTTGCCTCCTGAAAATTAGTCTAGGTGGCAATTCCATCCATCTCCCTAAAAGTATTTCCTCAGTTTTCAGAACCTGAAATACTGCATCTGCTAGAAATTTATAATGCACTGGCTCAGCCCTTCCAACCAAATGTGTCTCTGGTATTCTTAGCAGATGTATCTCACATTTTGCTTGACCTGGTATTTCACATGTCATGGACCCATCAGAGGAAAACCTTATTATCATGTTTAATTTAGGCACGATATCCCTTCCTAATAAATTTGCTGGTGAATTTGGAGAATAAAGATGACGCTCCTGCGTTCGCACTCCTGCCACCTCTATGGGCACAGGTGTTGTGTATGGAAGGCGCTGTACTTCACCACAGAATCCCAGCATATCCATGGTGGCAGAAGACAATGAAACATTTCCTTCTGAGAGGCAAGATTGTGTTGCCACTGTATCAGCCAAGAAAGCATACCTCCTTCGCATTATAATAATTTCTACCATTAGTTCTTCCTCTGGGTCTAGAGTCCTAGCTACCACAGAACAATTGGGATTCCCTGGTGCATCCCATCATGCTGTATGATATAAGGGGTTTCCACCTTGAACAACCACGCCCCCTTGTCCTTGACTCCCTGTGCTCACCACTGCAGTAGTCTGCACCTGAGGTTAACCTCCTGTCTGTATTACAGGTGCTTGTGTCGCTTGAACAGGTACATTAGCAAATTGCTGTTGTGGCATATAAAACTGTGGTAGTGGGGTTGTTTGTTGTTGAGGGTAGGGGGCAAACTGATAGCGACCATACTGGGGTGCTCACCCTGACGTGTCACATTTTGTTGTCCCCTTCTTCTCCCTATTCCTATCACTCCCAGTGCTTCATCACTCTTCTTAAAGCGGCATTCAGCAATAAATTGTCCAATGTTACTGCAGTAATGGCATTTAAAATGTCTTCTTCCTTGCATCTGTCTCCCCTTCCTTTGACCCCTTCCTTGCTCCTAGTTTGCAACAGGAACCTGCACAGTCATTTCTTTGCCTGTCTTTTCTTTCTCATTTTTCTGTATTGTTTTGGTCACCAGTTTGGCTTGGGCTCTGTCACTTTGCTCTTTATTTTTCCTCTCATTTTCTCCTTTGAGAAAAAATGTATAATATGTGCTTGTATTTCTGCACAGCATTTTACATCAAAGGCCACTACCTGATCTAAATGGTCTTATATTTCTCCTGGTAGCCCCTGTTTTAAAACGAGAATAATCTACAACTACCTCCCATGTCTCCAGGTCCCACAACCCCTTCACACTCTTTCTTCATCCTTGTTATGTAGTCTGCACAGGGCTGTCCTGGAGACGTAGTTTGTGTCATCAATACCCCAATGTCTGGTCGGTCTGGGTACCTATTTCTTAATTCAGTCCACACCCTACACCGTGCTACTCCAAAAGCTGATCCCATCATGTTTTCCTTTAGTAATAGTTACTCCTTATATCCCTGCACTTCTCATTATTCTGTCCACCTCAACACCTACTATGGAGCTCAACAGGCTCTTTACATCTGCAAGAGCTAAAGGTATCCAGCTGTTGCATTTTCAAATGTTTTTATTCATTTCACTGCTCCTTAATGTAATGGAGGCAGGCCTTTTTAAAGATTTTCTTAACCATGTGTTGCAATGGAACTTAGACAGGTTATGCTCCCTGTGTCTTATACACCAGCGGCATCCGCATTACAGCAGTATTCCTGCCACCATATCCCTCATAAGGTGTCTTAGACCTTATAGCATATTTCTTCCACACACATAGACATTGTTGCATGGATTCATAATCCCACTCTGGGTCCCCAGAACTTTGAAAAATATACAAATCAGCCATATATATCAATTCAGGGTCAAAGAATCCTGCTCTTGGTCACACTTTCATCTGCGGTACCATACCTTCTGTCCACCCCACCCACAAGGTTCTTAGTAAATGGGACAACATTATACCAACAGTTTTCTCCCTTCGCTACTGTTTTATTGAGTGTCAAGTCACTATTTCCTTTCCTTTCTTTTATTTGTGTAAAACTTGTCATTCCCGGCATATTTCGTACATGAAGGGATCTTGCTCCAGTCGGAGAGGAACTTTGTCCTAACCCTATATTACCCTCTGTGATCCTGTTCTGACCTGCTCTGTTCAGGGAACACTGGGTGGCGCTGTTGAGACGAGTCCGCGACGAGAGTAGTGAGAGGAGTGCGTACCACCACCGCTGCCGAAGTACTAAAGCTACGATCTGCGGGGAGGGGGGGGCCGCAGTGAACAAAGCCGATATTATATCCCCCTTCTCAGCGGCAAAGGGAAACAGTAACGGCAAGCGGCAGCAGACAGCGGCAGGCGGCGGCAGTGGAGCAAACTGCGGGCCGCGAGGAGGCAGAAGGCAAATGGTAAGCGGCGGCGGCGGAGCAGTGAGGCAAGCCGCGGGCCGCGAAAAGCCGTGAGGGGGCAGTGGAGTTGCGAGGTGGGAGCAGCTGTGCCGTGGGGATTGGTGAGGGGGGGCCGTGAGAGGGCAGCCGGAGCCACAAGCTGCGAGTGTTGAAATAAGCGGAGAACCCGACCTCTACTCCCTCTATTCCCACTGCACTCACTGTACTCACGAGAAACTCACGAGAAACTAGTAGATCAGAGGCAGACAGAGGCTTGTGACTACAGCTACAGTAGATGGATTGAACTGCCACGTTTTTATTGAGACCTTAGATTTGAGACCTGACTGTATCGGTGTGGGTAATATTGGAAGTGGCATTGGCGGAGTTATTGGGGTTGCTTGTTGAGCCTGAGCACCCCCCTCCCGCCTCTCCGTGTAGCTTGGAGCAAGGAGCCCGGAAAGTGGAGCAGGAGTTTGAGAGTTTAGGAGATGTGGAGCCAGGCATGGACTGGCATGCGCTACTGATAGCCCGCCCCGGGGATTAGAGTTGGTGGCGACTTATGGTTCATGGTTAGCCGTCAGCTGGACGACTGATTGTACGGTTAGCGGAGCCCTCTCTCTAACTGAGCTACTGGGTCAGCTAGAGAAAAATGTCTGGAACTGTGGCTGAGTGAAATACGGGGGGAGAGTACTATCCTTTTAGCCTCTTGAACCGTTTAAGTCCCCTGAACCTTTGAGACACTAAGTTACTGAGCCCCGGAGTTCGTGAGCAGTTGGTCTGAGTAAGAGAGTAAGAGAGTGGAGGAAAACAGAGGGGGTGTATAGCATAAAATCTAGCTGGAGCTTGGACCCTCTAACTGATTATCTAAACAGTGTTGAGCCATATACCCTTGTACCTCTTCAAGGATCACGCTTCAAAAACACGAAAAGGGTTCAGTCGTACGGAATAGAGAGGAGAATTATGCGCTCTGGTAAAGAGAGGACGTCAGGAACAATTGCAAGGCGTACAAAGAAAATACAACAACCGAAGGTGTTAAAAAAGGTTAAAGCAAACACCGTAGGAGTGAATCAGACATTAATTTCTCCAATAGCAAGGATGTTTGAGAAATCGGGTAAAATCCCGGACAAATTTCAATTTATGAGGGATCCAACTGGAGTTCTGATGACAATGCAAACAGATACGGAAAATAATAAATTACAAACCCCAATCAAACCGACTAGTAGTGAGAAATCCAGTATGCAAGTCACACAAAGTAGCCTGCAAAAAGGAGAGTGTAACTCACAAATTAAGATAAATGAACAAAAGGATAATGAATTCCAAATCACAGATCAGGATATACTAGGTGTAACTATACCTTTCGGGACAAGTCATCAAGATAAACCAAAAGAAATGGATGTATCAGATATATCAGATGCATTAACTAAGGATCCCCATGTCAATCAGGTAATCCAGAGAGGTATGATGGAACAAAAACTGTCAATGATTCCTATAGAAGTAAACGTAGAAATCAAAAAAAGATATCAGACAGTAATTGAGGAAATATTGCCCAAACAATTGAGTAATCAAAGTTGCAATACTGGGAGTGTCATCCAAGAAGACGATGACCCTCATGGAATAAGGCAAGACAATCTAAATGGGGGGGTTAATTTAGGAAATAAAACAAATGAAGATACTGACTCAAAAATAAATGACATCTTCATGGCAGAATATGCAACTTCCACTACCAATAAATGTCAAAATGTAAAGACAATACAAGATAACCAAATAGGAACAAAAGAACAAGATATTGGGATGAGTTGGGATATTTTTTACCAAACCTTGACTCTCACATTAGAAGCACTAAAATGTCAATCTAATAAAATGGACATTCAAATTGATCTTCTTAAAATGATGGCAAATGCAGTTGCGGGGATTGACAATAAACTTGCTCAGCTTAATGGTCTGATAGTTAGAGCTCAAAATGATAATGAAAAAATGGCCACAGACTGTATCTGTACACCTATTATAGACAAGCTAGCAACAGTACCAGAGGTTTTGCATACCATAATAGAAGACACCAAAAAGACCATTCAAAAGGAAAATGGAAATGAGTATGAAAAAACTAAAGACAAATCTAAACTTATTATGAAGATTGATAAGGAGTATAATAGTTGCATTGAAAGTATTGATGAGCTAGAATTAACACCACCAAGAAAGTCGCAGACAAAATCAAATGTACATGGCGAAAGAATATCATAAATAGACGTACAATTATTGGACCAAACAATGGGATGAAACAACCAGTATAGAAACAAGGGTAGATCAGGAATGTAAAGACCAGGACACCCATGGCTTCACTATGTCAAAACGCCAAAGGAAAAAATTACGCAAAGCAAGGAAAAATGTAAAATCCAAAAACTGCGTAGTAATACAATCGGATGAAGACCTGATAACAACTATAGACACGAAAGGATATGATTTACGAAATGAATTACCAAGAGAAGAAAAAAAGATCTCATCAACGACTAAGAATGGGAATAATAAATACTTTGCTATATTTGGACGAGAACCATCAATGGAAAAAATGAGGGCCCAAAGAAATATAGCTATTAAATGTGCTAAAACAACCCAAATAGGGATGGAACAAAAAAATATGGAGAAAGGTATCAATCTGAGAAAAATAAAGTCATCGGGTGAAGGGCTGATTATAGAGCAAGCGCCGCTACTCGTAAAAAGTAGAAAACTAGAAGAGCCGGCGGAACTAAGGAGTATAGCTAGCCCACCTCAAGTTAAAGATAAGCCATTAAAAGAAGAGGAAGAACAGGATAGTTGCTCGATCATCTACAGTTCTCAGAGATGGAATGATAGCACTCCTATAAAGGTAACGATAAAAACAAGTCATCAACAACATCAATATGTTGACGAAAAAACAGAAACATATTTTAAATCTAATGTGAATGATGAAGATTAAAGGAATACACAAAAAATAGTAGAGACAAAAACAAAATTACCAAATTGGGATCAACTTGTTATTGAAAATCGGGAAGGGGTAAAGAGAATTACTTACAAAACAAAGCAAGCTATGGAAACAGATAGCCAGGATAACCATCGATCAAATGAGAAAGCACAACTTATTTTTAAACCAGAATTCGAATCAAGAGGGAGACAAGATACACTAAATAGAGGGAATATACTTAGATTATTTAAATCAATCCCATCACTAGCTAAAACTGTGAGTGAGGATTTTGACTCTATTGAATTTATGACTGATAAGGATAGTCTCCAGGCACCTACATTAATTACATTAAAATCAATGTCAATAGCAGAACTAATTTTAAATGAACATAAGAGATTTAAAGCCTGGGGCATATTAATTAGTAAGCAAGTTCCAAAGGTTTATCCGACACCACTCATTAGTGAGATAGATCAGGTACAGAAGGTAAAAACCAACATGCTAATGGGTACTGTACTAAAAAATGCCCGGGGTAGATCTGCTCATAAAATAGGAGTAACATTGCCGCTAAGGAAAATAGAAAAAAAATCACGAATAAATGAAAAATGGATTGCCCTGGCATTACATAGCAATAATGATCAATGATGGAATAGAATCAAGTTCCCCCCAATGAACGTAAAAGAGATGGGAAAAATGACGATGTGTTCATGGAACATAAATGGAGTGGGAACAAAGATTCATAATGCACACATAGATTCTATGCCACCCCCATGCCAGATTATCCTATTGCAGGAAACATGGGAAACCAATACATTTATGTTACAGGGCTATATAGGTTACTTCGCATATGCAAATAAAATCCATAAATATGGCCGTCCGAGTGGGGGGCTAGCAACATTTTTATCTAGTAACCTACAGGCTGAACATGAGCAATTGGACTCAAATAGTACGAACATCCTAATAGTCAAATTGAAATATAAAACAATTGATCAGAAAACAAAGTCCTTCATTTTGATTAATGTATATATACATCCAACACGCAGTAGTAGAGAATCAACATGTGCAACTCTTAATAACTTTTTGCTAGAACAAATGTTGGATGACCCTTTATCAGACTATAGGATGACTGGGGATTTTAACCTGAATTTACTAGCACCTTTTATAAGGGATGACATTTCCCAATCACAAGATCATCTATGTTCAATCCCCCATCAGAACCTATGAATGGAGACAAACCCCTTACGAAACAAAATCAGTATACAATTTGTTAATGACATAGAAGCAATGGGTCTGCGTATTCTTAATGGGCGATTTAAAGCAGATACTCCTCCAGCATATACGTACATCGCGCATAATGCAAGGACAAGGATTGATTATACAATGACATCACTCAATATCTTTCGGAACATTATCTCATATTAGCTGGAGAAAGTTGCGGATAGTGACCATTGCCAGCAGATAATAACTACCAATATCAGGAGTAATACAAACCAACCATACCAAACTGTGCCGGGGTATCTTGGAACAATAAATGATAAAAAACTTATTTGGACTGTCCAGAATAAGGATGATATGAATGAACAAGTCCAGAAACTTATAGAAAATTGCTTCAATGATAGAACAATGGAAACATTGATTGAACAGTGGGTATATTTTACCCGGAAGTTGGTTAAACCTCAACCTCGAATGTGATCGAACAAAAGGAACCAAAATTAGCAACGAGATGAAAAGAAAACATATATAAACCTTCCATATACAATAACGAAATTAAAAAGAACTCGAAATAGGATAAGAAGACAAATTAAAAATTCCATCGACAATGAGGAAATACTGGGTAAATTGAGATCTTTAAGTCAAAATTTGAAGAAGTTAATATGGAATGAAAATTATCAAGCAAAACAAGTATTCTGGTCAAAATTATTCCATGCAAGCAAACAAGCAAACGCAAGAGAGTTCTGGAAAATCATAAATGGGCTAGTGCAACCGAATACATTGGTGGTTTCATCAACTTTAACTGAGCAAGAATGGGTCACATTTCTCGGAAAACATCTAAATCAGAATGGAACAATAATTGAAACACAACCTACAAATAGACTAGACTATGAGATGGAAGAAGAAATTGTAATATCAAAAGCCCAACTAATAAAATTAATTAAGAAGCAGAAAGAAGGGGCACCAGGACCAAATGGTATCCCGTTTGCTCTCTATAAAGAAAAAGAAAATCCGGATTTATGGTCAGGATATCTAGTAAAGGTATTTAAAGAAATTATACAGACAGGTGTTATTCCCGAGTTATGGCGAGGGTCTTTAATCTCGCCTATCTTCAAAAAAGGAAACTGGGCGCTTCCGGAAAATTATAGGCTTATCACCCTATAAGACACAGACGCTAAACTATTTGCTGGGATATTGCTTACTAATTTAAATGAATGGGCAACAGAAAATAAGATACTGCCACCGAATCAGACTGGCTTTATTAAAGGGCTGGGAACGACGACAAACATCTTAGCATTATCTCTACTAATTGACAAGTGAATCAGAGCCAAACAGCCTCTGTATTTATGTTTTGTAGATTTTAAATCTGCCTTTGATTGCGTCCAAAGAAATTTACTATGGAAATGCTCCAGGGAAAAAATATTCCAACTGAACTGTTAAAACGAATTCAATTCCTGTATAGTAAAACCTGGGTTAGAGTGAGGATGGGGGATGGCCAAACATTATCAAAAGAAATCCCAGCAACTGAAGGTCTAAAACAGGGATGTGTATTGGCCCCCCTCCTTTTTAATTTGTTCTTGGCAGATTTAACAGGAAACCTGGACGAATTAAACGCACACCCTCCGAAATTACCTGGCAAACAGATTTCTAATTTACTGTATGCAGATGATGCCATCCTTTTAAGCCATACTAAAGTTGGACTACAGCGTCTAATTAATCGAACAACCATTTACGCAAAGGAAAATGGAATGGTGATAAATGAAACCAAAACAAAAATCATGGTGGTCACTAAGAACATAAAGTTAAGACATAAAAGCAAATGGTACATGGAGAACACCCAACTGGAACAAGTTGAAGTATACAGGTATTTGGGTGTACTATTCGACGAGAAGGTAAACTATCATCCACAAAAAATGGACATACAAAGGAAGGCAAATGCTTTGACTGCAGCATTCAGGATTTTACAGAAATCACTTGGCAACCTTACATATCGGCCCCTCTTGAAGATTATAGGGGCAAAACTGCTTCCGACCATCACATATGGCAGCGAAGCATTAATGGGGAAGGATACTGAAATAATAAATAATGCTCTTTCAAAAACATATAAATCTGTTTTCTACCTCCCAAATAATGCGTCACCTGCACAAATTAGACTGGAATTCGGTTTAAATAATCAATACTATGCAAGAAAGGGTCATTTTATCAAAACCTGGAATCGGATAAAAAATGACCATGATAATCAGATAACACAGTTATTATGGCAAGAAATAAATAATAATGTGAAGTCTCCTGCATGGAATTATCTTAAGGAAGCGATAGAAGAGTTTGCGGTTATGCCAATCTGGAATAACACAATAAGTAAGGCATCTTTTAAAAAAATAGCCAATCGAACAACAAACCAGCTATCACTTGTAAATGATAAAGATAGGCTGGCAAAAAGAAAACATGCATGGTCAATAATAAACGGATCTACAAAAAAGAAGGTACAAGAATATTTGGAAAAACTCTGGTTGGAAAAAAATAAACAAGTTCTTCTTAAAGCGAGATTTGGAATACTCCTGGGTCTTAGTCATCTCCCCCCGTGGAAAAAAATGGAGAGTTGCACACTATGCAGACTCTGTAAAAACGGAGAGGAGAATATTGTCCACCTCCTATGTATTTGTCCTGGACTTCATAATGAAAGAAGAACTTTACTTAAATTACCTTTTAATATACGAGGAACAAGGACATGTAGGCATGCACTGAAAATGTGTCTCCACTCTAATGATATAAGTATGAACGCTGCTTTTGTAAGGTTTTTATTGATAGCTAAAACAAAATTGGGAGATTAAGTTATAAAATGAAGATGTTTAATGAATTGTAATGAATTTTATGGTCCAATTGCTTTTTAATGGTTTTATTTATTATATGTTTTGTATTAGCAATATTGTAAGATTTTAAATAATCAAACAATAAAGAATTACTTACTTACTCTGCTTGAAATGGATGCCCAGAACTAGTTATACTACTGGGTAACACCTGCTCTCCTCTTGTTTGTTCTCTAAAGGCACTTTGTTCCTCTAATCTTCTATTTATTTCAGCATTTCTGTCCTCAGCCTCTTGCCACAATTCCATGCGCTCATGGTCAAGAACCCTTCTCATTTCACTCCCCACTGAGTTTATCTCTTTCTCATCTTTCTAACCTTCTCCTGTCAAATTCTTGATTTCTACATCATATCCTGTATCCTTAAGAACTGGCTTTTCATCTGTCTTATATAAAATAGATTTACATACATTTGAACAGTCATCAGCAATATGGCTTAGTCTCTCAAATGTGTTCTGTATTCCCTTTACACTGGTGGTTATGTCACAATAACCCTTATCTTCTTCCTAATATATCTTTTATCGTGCCCCTAAGTCAAACTTCACCTGTGGGGTGCTAGTATAGTATACATTTCCTTCACTTGAGTTTTAAGGTTTCCTACTAGCCCATTCTAACATGTCTTTTGACTTTTGTTCCATCAGTTTTCCATTATTGTCTTGTCTTAATTTTACTGAAATGTCTCATGTTAGGGACACTGCTCCCTCACATACTTTTTTAGGTTAAAAGGGATCTTTATTAATTATTTGAGCTATATCAACCTCCCCCATGTTTAACAAGTCATCAACCTTTGGTGTCATTTTGTTTATGTCAGTCAGGGCAATTAATGTTGGGTCTTTATAGCCTGCAGCTGGAACATCAATGTCCAATGAGTCCATTGAGGTAGTGGATGGCTTATCTTTCACTGACTGATGGATACATACCCTGATGGCATAAGGGCCCTTTAACCATCTCAGAATATGTCGGGGTGGTGCTGTGGATTCCACATGGGAATCCTGACTGAATATCTTCCACATGTCTAATGACGCTAATCTTTTTGTTCTTTTATCTCCTTTATATGCTCCTCAGGTATACGACATTACATGGGCTATCACTGTATTATCAAAAGAGTCACCTAGAGGCCATGGAAGCAGGGAAGTCTTTGTACCTTCTGCCCATTTCTGACAATGTCTTGTTATACTTTTTAGAGTCTCCTTGAAATGTGGAAATCATGTGGCCTAAATAATTCATTTTCTCTCCCTGCCTCCCCAGGGAAGATTTCTAAAAGAACGGCATGACCTCAACATTTTTTTTTAAATCTACGAGAAACTTTTACTATTCCTGTTTGTGGGGAAAATACTCGTGGACTATAAGACAGACTACTCCCTTTTGGTTAGCCTCATCTTCAGTTATCCCTAAATAAGCAAGTTGTGGGAGACTTACAAGAGTTTCACACAACACACCTATACTCAAAATGAGATGGATCTATAAATCTACCTGGTATCCTAGTAGATCCAACTCTTACTATTCTTAAAGGCTCCTGTCCTAATGGAGTTAACACTAAAAAACAGTTGGTACCTCTGATAATGCAAGAGCACTCATGATTTATTACACATGCTATAACAATCACAAATCTACATTACATATATAAATATTTTGTTAAAAAAAATCCCAACACATATTTATACAAAATGTCAACTTTTGCTCTCTTTTTCTGACGTTTTTCCAAATTTTAAATTATTTTTTATTTTTATTTGTCTTTTTATTGAAACAAGGCAGTAGAAAAAGTGCAACAATACGGAGGCGAAAACACTTCCACAGAACAGTACCTCACATCGAGAGTATTGAAGAGAGGGGGGGAGCAAGGAAAAGCAAAATACTGTTACATACATGGGTTACGGGGATTCAGAAATATCAAAGACAGAGTCCATTGGTGATACACAAATATCTCCTCTATAACGATTCCACAACCCCCAAATCTTTGCCCATTTACGAGGACGCCCTCGTGGCAGGTATACCGTCTTCTCCCGGAACATACACCAATCCATACTTTCCTTCCACCCATCAAGCGTGGGGGGCATGTCGGATCCCCACTGGTGAGCAATATTTTGTTTAGCTATCATTGCTCCCAAAGTAGCCCATCTGGTTTGTGCCGTGTTCAGATCCGTGGGCTCCCAGATATTAAGGAGACATCTCCTCGCCTCCGGCAACACTGCCACCCCCAATACCTCCTGCAGGACAGCATGTATCTTACTCCAATAGTCCACCATATAATGA
Organism: Lissotriton helveticus; assembly: GCF_964261635.1. Classification (NCBI taxonomy): domain Eukaryota; kingdom Metazoa; phylum Chordata; class Amphibia; order Caudata; family Salamandridae; genus Lissotriton; species Lissotriton helveticus. The sequence goes on from NC_136069.1 coordinate 1,139,803,109, forward strand.
CATTCCCAAAGGATATGAAGGAACGTGCCCAATTGACCACAACCCCGCCTACACAAACCTTCCTCAGACAACCCCATCCGAATCAAACGTGGACCTGTAACATATACTCTATGCAATATTTTTAATTGGACCAGTCTCAATCTTGCTGGAATCGCAACTTCCTTCGGGGAGGACACAGCCGACTGCCAGTCTTCGTCGTCTCATTCAATGCAATCCCGCACCCATTTGTCCCTCAGCTCTACGAGGAGGTCTGCTCTATGGTTAATCAACTTTTTATAAATCAGGGAAATAGTTCTCTCCGGCAGGTGCCCATCTAATATTCTGTCCTCCAGCGGCGAGGCTTCGGGTATCTCTTCCTCCGCCGGGAGCGCCATCTTTAAAGCATGACTGACTTGTGCATAGCAGAAGTACTTCGTCCTATTCAACTCGAACTCAGCTTGCAATTCAGTGAATGCCTTAATCCTCCCCCCCGTCCAAACATCGCGAATTGTGACAATCCCTATCAAGTCCCACTTATCGAAACCCTTAGTATTCCAAAGCTTGCCCAACTTGTCCGAGCTAAATAGTGGGGTGGCAAGCGTAAGGCGATCCCTCCACCCCAAAGAGCTAGTGGCGTCGTGCCATATCCGCACTGCAATCTTAGTTGGTCCTGTCAAACTCCTTCCTGTTGACTTGGCATACAAGGTTCTATTATAATTGCCACCTGGGAGTAGTAGCCTGTCCATCGCATATCCCGGATCCGTGTCAAGCCCGTAAGTCCCCAGGTTTATGGCTCCCAACTGTGAAGCCCAGTAATATCTCTTGATGTCAGGGAGGGCTATGCCACCATCATACCACGGAAGCGTCAATTTAGCCAAGGCAAAACAGGAGGCAGGAGAGCGCGCTCGTTGCGCACAGGCGCTGAAGGGGCATCAAGACTTGGCGCAGCAGGGAAATTCTCGGATAGGCCCAGGGGCGTTTCCCTCCCACCTCAGAAAAGCGGTGAGTCAAGAGGATGAAGTACGTGACTTTAGTGATAAGAGTGCGCAGGTTCCCGTGTTTAAAAAAGGGGTTCCTAGTGGTGTAAAGCCGGCAGCCCTCAAGAGAAAAGGGAAGGAAAAGGCTGCGAAGAAACTTGTAGTCACCCAAAGCGGGCTGGGGGCAACAGGGATGCCTACATTACCCCCAATAATGCGCCTTCAGAAGGGCTTTGACATTTCCTGTCAGGATACCAGGTCAAGCGCCATGGGACAGACTTTTATAGGGGGGGGGGGAGGCGGGAGGGTTCATTGGTTGCTTACTCCAGCGACAGCGAGGAGGGGGAAGAGTTTGCGGCGCAGCCTACTAAGGAGGTGACCTTTTTAAGGACACGGAGCAACATGTCACTGGACAGGAGCGGGATTGAGGAAAGCATAGAGTCAGGAGTAGAGTGCCCACCATTGTCAAGGAGGGGGGGACCCCGTGTGCACACACAGAGGTACTTAAGTCAAGAGTCACATGGTACCAGTGACTTGGAGATTGACTTAGAGTCAGACAGTGAGGAGGAAGGAGGAGATGACGAAGGGCTTGAAGAAGAGACACAGTTCCTTCAGGCTCGGCAGTTAGAAGATGGGATAGAGAATACTTATTCCCACGCGCTCGCCCGCCACCGTTTTCTACGCGGGCCATGGGTGACACCCAGCCCAAGAGCTTGGAAGGACAGTGGGTCTGGGTTGAGCACTTAAACCCTGCTGGTGACGACATGGCAGATGGAAAAAATTACAAAGGAAGTTTCAGCTCTTCGCGAGGTTCTCGCGACCTTTCTGGCGCGCAGATGGGTGGTTTGTTTACTGTGCCATCTGTTCAAGCGGTTACCTCTAATGTACCAGCGTCCATTGAGGAGCTTAATTTTACCAATATTAGCGAATCTAGAGCGGATTTTGTGCGGTCGGGCAGGCCTCTGGAGCGGAGTTCTGTCTCTTCTTGGACAACCTTTGATGGCGGGGTTGGGGACGGAGTATGTCCCAGTACTAGTGAGATGCTGTACGAGTCTAGGCAAGGTACAAGGGAGCAGGATGGGCTGTCGCTAAGGGGCAAGGATAATGTTAATAGCAAAAAGGTTTCTAAACAAACAGTTTCAGGTATGGTATATAAAGCGAAAGTGGGTAAAAGAGGGGGGCAACACAAAAATCTGTTTTATCGTTTCAGAGGTCAAGTGCGGACTCCTCTAATACAGAGCTAACACCGAGAGATTATCAAGAGCGGATGTCTCGGATGGAGTTGCAACAAAGAGCAGAACAGTTATCATACGGTAAGCCTCATTGGTGGGCAGTGTGGGATGATGGGCAAGGAAAAAAGGGAAATGAAAAAGTATTACCTAGTGCAAAACCTGTGGGGGAAATGGAAGGTGGGCAAAGTGGGTTGTTAGACGGGTCTGTATCATCAAGGGTTCTGACACCGCTTAGCGTAATAGGTAGAGGAGAGTCTCAGAATAAGCTAGCTAGTTTAGATGAAGGGCGGTCACAAGACGAAGTTTCTGACAAAACAGTGTCCTTTAATATTAAACGAAGGCTTCCTTACATGGGTCTTTCGATGCCCTTGGGGACGCACTTAACAGACAAAACCAAACAGAGGATATGGAACCACGAGTTTGTTGAAGTTTTTAAGTTACTACACCGTGATGTGCAAGCTAATGAGGGATCAAAAGAAGAGGAATGGGAGTTAGCGCAACGTCCCAGGGTCCTTCGTACCATAGAAAACTGGACCTCGGCTTTCCTGATATATGCAAGTATTTATTGCGAGAAATATCCTGAGAGGTCAGTTGCCCTCTATAAATACATGGATATAGTCAGGAAGGCGCAGCTGCAATTTGGGGGATACTCATGGTTGAACTATGACGAGGAATTTAGAGCTCGTATTAGTATATGCGCTGAGAAGCCGTGGGGGGATGTGAACTCGGAACTTTGGCTACAATGGATGTCCACGTCTCACACACTGGCAACGACGCACAAGGCAAGCGGATTGCCAGTACCTTATTGGCCCTTTCTGTGTCGTCCCGCTCACTCAGGGGCGGGTGTATGGGGAAGAGGTCTCAGCTCTGGGACGGGGCCCTGTTGGAACTACAATAGAGGATTGTGTAGTAGACAATTATGTCGCTTTAAACATGAATGTTCACAGTGTGGAGGGCGACATCCACTCACGCAGTGTGGTTCCCCAGCGGGAGGTTTTGGCGGCCAAAGATTCAGTGACCAGCAAAGATTTAATGAACAGACAATTGGGCGTAGAGGGGACGAGGCGCCCCTTTCCATGCTTTTCCAAAAGGCGCATACACCAGTTAGATTGTCAAGTCTGACGCCTTGGTTAGACATGTATCCAGATACTGACACAGCAGCCAGATTGTTTTGGGGGTTCCATGAAGGTTTTAAGCTTGGGTATCAGGGCCCCCGTCATCGAAGGTGGGCTGACAATTTACGTTCTGCTAAAGAGTTGCCAGAGGTGGTCCATCATAAGTTAGACGCAGAAATCAAGGAAGGCAGGATAGGGGGCCCCTTTCAGCACTGTCCTTTACCAAATTTAATGGTGTCCCCACTAGGTGTCATTCCAAAAAAGACAAAGGGAGAGTATAGGATGATACAACATCTGTCCTGGCCAGAAGGTGGCTCCATTAACGATTTCATCTCAGCAAAAGATACTTCAGTGTCATACACCACGGTAGATGAAGCGATTAAATTAGTGACACAGATGGGAGAAGGGGCGGAGATGGCTAAATGCCACATCCAATCGGCTTTCCGTTTACTACCAATACACCCTTCTGATTTTGAACTGCTGGGTATGTTTTTTCAAGGCCAATACTATGTGGACAGAGTTTTACCAATGGGCTGTGCGGCTTCATGTGCGCTTTTTGAGATGTTTAGTACGTTCATTCAGTGGGTATTTTCTCAAGTGTGCACCACAGGTGTCAGCTGTCATTATTTAGATGATTTCCTTTTCGTGGGGAAAGCTCAGTCGGGCCATTGCAGGGAAGCACTCACTCAATTCCAAGCACTGACAGAGTCTTTAGGGGTTCCATTGGCTCCTGACAAGACGGAAGGGCCGGGCCAAATAATGACTTTTCTAGGCATAGAAATCGATACATTGAAGATGACAGCGCGCCTCCCAGCTGGTAAACTACACGAAATCAGATCATTCTTACTATTGGTCCTAGACGCACGGAAGATTGAGTTGAGACAAGTGCAGCGCTTGTTAGGCTATTTGAACTTTGCGTGTAGAGTAGTGAGGGCAGGTAGGACTTTTTGTAGGCATTTGGGCATGGCGTTATCAGGTGCTTCTCTCCCACACCATAGAGTTCGGATGACTAAGGGAATTAAGGAGGATTTGAGAGTGTGGTTATGTTTTCTGGAAAGTTTCAACGGAATACCATTGCAATTCATGGACGAGGATTTCGTTTGGCAAGTACAAATTTATTCTGACGCTGCTGGATCAAGTGGTTTTGGCGTATTCTGGGAAGGGAGGTGGTGTGCCGAAAGTTGGCCTGAGCATTGGAAGCAACAAGGCCGCAGTATTGCCTTTTTAGAGCTGTTTCCTTTGATTGTTGCTCTGTTTGTATGGGGTCATGAATTCCGAAATAGATCTGTATTATTTCACGTTGATAATACAGCAGTGGTAAATTTAGTGAATAACCAGAAAGCCAAAGACGTGAGAGTTTTGCAATTGCTTAGGATGTTCATGCTATTGAGTTTGCAGTTCAATATGATTTTCAAAGCTAAGCATGTCCCTGAAGTTAACAATTCCATTGCTGACGCCCTTTCTCGCTCTCATTGGCAGAAGTTCCGAGAATTGGCGCCGGGGGAGGATGTCAGCAAAACGATGGTGGTGCCACACAACCTTTGGGCCCTAGGGGAATGAGGATCGTACAGCTAGTCGAGCAGTCCATAGCCCCTTCGACTAGACAAAGTTATGTACAAGCATGGGAAGAGTTTTTGCATTATAAGCAGGGTTTAAGTGCGACAGGGTCCGCAGCTATAGAGAGTGTAAATATTTGTGACTTTGTTTTAATGTTAATAGATAAAGGTTTATCACACACAACTATTGCAGGGAAATGATCAGGTTTGTCATTTTATGGACAATTGTTGTGGGGTTTTGATCCAGTAGATAACATTTTAGTTGGGAAAATGCTGAGGGGACTCAAGAGGAGGACAGTTAACTTTCAACAGCTAAGGGCCCCCATTACGTTTGAGCTACTACAACAGTTGTTAGAGCAGTTGGCGTTATTTAGTTATGATGTTTGGGAATTGGGGCATTTTAGATTGGCTATGATTTGGATGTTTTTTGGCGCATTCAGGGTGTCAGACGTTTTGGGTTTGGGGAGAGATCGAGGTTTATGCAGCAAGGAGATTTCAGTTTTTGAGCACAAACTAGGTATATGGGTAAGGAGGTCCAAAACTGATCAGTTGAGTAGGGGTATATGGGTTTTTCTGAATGACAGCGGGATAGCTCATTGCTGCCCAGTACAGGAATGGGTACGATTTTCTTCTTCAAGTTCTTTTCAGCAAGGCCACATTTTTATTCACGAGAATGGGAACAAAATAACGAGTGCACAATTTTTAGCGGTATTGCGAAGAGCCTTAACGTTCCTGGGAGAGAATCCGCAGAATTTTGCCACGCATTCGTTCAGAATAGGGGCGGCTACAGAGGCAGCTCGGTTGGGGCTGGGTCTGGACGTATTGCAACGTATTGGCAGATGGAAATCCAGTTGTTACAAAAGATATGTACGCAAATAATTATGCATTGACAAGTGACAAGTTTTGCTGCAGGTTAATTTCTGTTTTCTTATTTAGGTACTGTTCGGGGAGTTACATCAAGGTTTAAAAAGTAAACGTGGATGGTAGGTCATTCCTTTGTAAAATGGGCGGCTCTTTTTGCGGAGAAACAGATTTATGGAAGATCTCTTGGTATTCCCAGCGCCCAACATGAATTGGTGTGGAAAGGCAAAGGAGGTATGAAATGGGCTGATTTGTTCCCGACGCTAACATATGTTTCATGTACGAGGTTGCCCAGATTATCTCATTATCCATCTAGGAGAAAATGATTGGGTGGACTTATCTGGTCTAACGCTCATCAAAAGGATGCAATTAGATTTAGCGGTCTTGAGAGCCAATTGGCCGACCACTCGCCTCATCTGGACTGAAGTCGTATATAGACTATCTTGGAGAAATGCCAGATGTCATGTTGCAGTCGAGAAAGCAAGGATAAAGTTGAATAAAGCAATGAGGGTGTTTTGTACAGTGATGCAGATCAAATGTATTGTGCACGATAATATAACAAGCACAGAACGTCACCTTTTTAGGGAGGACGGAGTACATTTGTCGGACTTGGGTATAGTTTATTATTTAATGGAAATCAGGGATATGCTGGCTCATGAGTTACAAGTCAATTTGTGGTGTAATTCTAAATTGTGAATCACTTCATATTAGGTAGAGGGTGGGGCCAGGAAAACTCTTTGGTTTTCCTGGGTGGCAAAAATTCCGGGGAGGAAAAGTCTAGAGCGGGCTTCTCCAGTCATTAGTGGGGGGGTAGGGGGACTTATAGAGAACAATTGAGGGGAAGGATGTAAAGAAAATGTTGGGGAAGTTTATTTCAGTTTGGGATACAAGAAAAGTATATTGATGGTTTCGGTCTGAATTCATATTTATAGTTCAAAAGTTAAGATGACAAATGGTTTCGTTTTTCAATTGCCAAATTGCATATTATAATAATAGTAAACGGTTATCTGATGGGAATTCATATGTCTTGAATAAAGTGTCCTTTTATGCTATAAAGAAAAGCGTGTGGTATTGATTTTGTGGGCGATGTACTTACGAAATTCACCATGCATCTGTGTAAGTACCTTTTTCCTGCTCGACGGATGTGCAAGCGTTCCACATGAAACATGGACAAACAGCACTTGGGGGAGAACCTGCATGTATCATTGATGACCACACAAGAGATGACCACATACGGCTGGGCCATGGCTCTGTAACCGGAATGCAGAGAAGGGAGAATCCAAGCCCCGCCGCTTCCGTGCTGTTGCAAAACACAAGATGGCAGCAAGCACAGTGCGCTGTGCCGGATGGCTCCCCGCGCGCTTAGGCGCCGAACAGTGTCCCTCAGCCAGTGCTGGTGTGTCGTCACAGAGGGTCCTCTAGATGATCCGAGTGGCTTCAAGGATGAGGTGGGAAGCACGTGAACTAACTGGCATAACGACAGTTACGGCGGCAAAAGTTACGGCAAGTAATCAAAGTTGATGAGGAAAAATGTAATCACCACAGTTATTAAAATGTTTGCGAACGCCGTATGTAACGGTCATTGTACAAATGGTGGAACCAGTTCAAAATACACAATTAAATTACACTTACTTGAATACAGCCTTTTAGGTCTGGTGTGACCCCCTTGAAATCCTCAGTGTGAGACAGTGACTACCCAACAAGCACCGTGATCCACCGTTTGCGCTGACAAACATGTCCATATTTTGCTTCTGTGCAGCTACACATTTCCTAAAACACCGATACACCATAGCGGCAAGTTGTAGCTAGTAACAGACATCCTAATGCTGAAAGAATTTACCAGCATTGTGTCGCTTGCCATGTGGTGCCTGTAGTAATCCTCAGGTGAGGGAACTTTTCTTTTAAAACTACTTCCGTTCTTGTTGACTGGGATGTGTAGCTGTCCTCAGGGTCATACAGAATGCGAGTTGAAAAACAGATGCGTGGCCCAAATTAATTTACAAGCTGTGAGGTAAGTTGTTAGGCTTGACGACGTAAGCAGTGCTGGTTACATTAAAGTCCAAAGTAAGTAAGTAATCTAGATGAGCACAGCATGCCTGGGCTAGGGCTGTCAGATGGTGATGCCACTGGCGGGCTGAGAGGAGTTGTGCTTCTTTTTCACAGGTTTCTTGTGGACATCTCTGGTTTTCTGTGAAGAATTTCTTGCTTTCTTGTGGACGTCTTTTGTGTTCTGTGAAGAATGTCTTGCTTTCTTGTGAGCGCTTTTGCTTTTCTGTAGAAGGCTCCTCTTGGTAATGTACGTTACGTTGCCAGCATCTGTAGACTCTGTAGACTCTGTAGGTAGCTTCATCTTCAGGTGAATGAAGTTCAGCTGTAACACGTGGGTTAGTTACCAACTCGTCACCAAAATATGTGGAAATGAAGTCCAACAGGCAAGGTGTAGTTTTTGTAGATGTATTGAGTTCAGTTCCAGGTAGTTATGTTCCTGTGAAGCAGCCCCACCAGGAGCAGTCTGCCTGCTGCTCAGCATCAAGGTCCAACTGTCACACTTCACCTCACAGGCACCCAACATTCCAATACGCATCATCACGCCAACATTCCCTGCAGCACACAGCACATTCACACTGGCTGAGCAGGTAGAGATATAATGGCAGGACATTAACATGAACAGGATACTACAATATGCACAGAATAAGACAGCTGGGACAGTGACCGCACCATAAGAGAAGCACAAATCAGTCTCAAATTACACATGTTGCGAGTCAATCTTTATAATACTAAAGTTTGCAAACACCCATAACTTGAATACAATATTAACAATAGAAAAAGCATCCTCCTCTTCTGTTTTGTCCCACCCAGACTGCACACATTTCCTTAAAGCACAACGTTTTCCTGTTTTCGTGCCCCGCTCAATATGCATACATTAATGGGTCGGCACAGCGAGAAAAAGGGAGTGACACCTCTTCCCCGTTTGTGGAAGGGAGGTAATGGACGCCCATCTGTATCCTGAAAGGCCACTCAGGCACCTACTGGGCCGCTGATGGCATCCAAACACCATGGGCCCAGATAGGCCCCACTGGCTGCCCAAAAAAGCAGCCAACAGCTGGAACTCGGATTCCGGCCCCTCGACCATTGCCCGAATGCCCGCCTTACCAAACCGACCCTGAATAGGAGGAAAAACACTTAGGTGAGACCGCATTTAGACCTTTCTTTGAAGCAGGCTGTAGAACACCAGATAAATTGTGCAACTTAAGCATGCACTTTTAACCACACATTTAAACAGCCTCATACAAAATGTCCTTCTTTACACAATATTAATGCTTCACATGTTTTGCGAAAGACATAGGTAAAACAGGGAGTGTGGATGAGTCAGAGCTGGGCTGAATAGACCTGTGCGGCATTTAGAGTATTGGGAGGAGATTTTCTTGGACCTGCATGGGCCTGGTCTGCCTTGAACAATGCTGTCTCCACCTCCTGCCAGGAAGCTGGGCCAGAGAGGACAGAACTGGTTTGGACTAAGCACAGACATTCTCTGCCTGAGAGAACAAAGGGATTTTGAGTATAAATATTGTGGCCCAGACCCCAGCACTTTAGAACTTGCTGTAATCAAGGAACCTGCCGAGAAGAAGAGCTGGAGGAGCTGCCAGGAGGAGTACAACCTCTTTGCTGTGTTGTTGCTTTGTTGGGTTGGCCTGCAGTTGCTGCTTCTGCCTTGGGCAGTGTAAGGACTGGACTGAACTTTCTTTTACTTGTGCTAAGTATATCCAAGGGCTTGAAGTAAAGCTTGCCTCCTGTTCTGAAGTCTCAGGGACTGCAAAGACTTCACCAACCTTTGGGTACTGCTTCTGGGTTTGCTGTTTCAGTTGCAACTGAGAAGGAAAACGCAACCGACTCTGTCACCGACTCCGTCGCTAGCTCTGTGCCCTGACGGTACCGCAGAAGGTACCGTCCGTATCTTGTGCCGTAATCCTTGTCTCGCCGATGACAGCGACTGTCGCCGCCACCACAGAGCTGCTGCTAGCACTGTGACCTGTGGGCACCGCACTCCACACCGCCTCACTTCACTTCGCTATCCTGGTCTCACCGATGCCATCGCTGCTGCTGACTTCGACACCCGTGACCGCATCGTGGCTGGAGGCATCGCTTGTAAGTTTCACAATGCACTGCCTCGTCCCACACAGCAGTAAAATGTGTCATCAATTGTGTAAAGGTATTCTTCATTAGAATTTCTAGTCCTAGCTGAGTCACTTTGCCTAGGTCATTGCCACTACAGTGCACATTCATGAGGTCAGTGGTTGGGAGTCCACAATGCTTTCAACTAAAGGCAGCAATTAATGCCACTTTAATCCTCTCTGGCCAATCCAAATAATGTCCACATTGGACAAACCAAAGTCCCTGTCAATACCTCTTTTCTTTCAGCCTCTCTAGTCCCAAAAATATAGCTGTGACCGACAATCAACACTCTAAGCATTTTGACATGAAGCAGCAGTAGCAGACAGGAGAAGGCTGGAGCTCAACGAGGCAGTTTTCAAGGCAGTTAAAATGAAGATGTGATCCCGGAATAAAAAAAAAACATATTTGAATGGATGCTGTGAATATGGAGGTGAATAAAATTAAGTGGTGTGTTGAAAGCTTAAGTAACTTGATCTATGATTGGCTGTACTCAAAATAAATAAAGGGAAATGTAGACTTGGATGCGTTTTTACTTCTGTACTGTAAACCACACCTGCTGCAGCTTTTTTTGTAGCTAGCTTAGCTCTTGTAGAATGCACTGTGAACTACTGGTTCTAGTGGGTTGCTATGGAGACTGTGCTAAGAGTGTATTGGGGGAAAGGGTGTTAAAGAGAGAGTGGTCTTTTAAAAAAAATTGAGGTCTTTAGAGTGATTGTTCTGTTACAAGGATTATATTTCCTAGTTAGAGCTTGGGACTAAAGTGTACTGTAGTCTTAAAGTTATGAAAATACCAAGCCAAATATGTTTTACATATTCATATTACAATCGCAAAGTCTTCGAGAAAATGCAGAAATAGCCTACCATGGTGGGCTTCTTTTTAAGAGAGCATAAAAGGGTTAATGTGCAGTAACCTTTCAGAAGTGATTTGACAAAACTAAAAGAAAAGAAAGATATGTTTTAATTTGCTGCCTTCTGCACTATCAGAGAGAGCAGTGTTGTAAAGGTTAGCAGTTGTGGTTGCTTTGTATGAGAGTGGTATACCATTCCTGTGCTTAGTTTTCACATTCTCTGAGAGTAGTGCTTGTATCTATTAAGAGCAAAATAAACTATTTCACTAACAAACTAATTTTTCATGTATTTGAATTATATTTAGAAAAAAATGATTGAAAAGGTATATGTGTATGTGAAAATGTTAAAAGTAAGTATGACTTTTTTTGAGAATATATTTAAATTATATGAGGTAATGTATGAGTGGTTTTGTACGTTTATCAAGAGTTAAGTAAGGTGCTTATGAGTGTATGAAATTGTAACACTTTGTCTGATGTGCAGAGTAGCTGTGTGAGAAGTTGGTTCACAATCTGTTGCTCTGAATTTGAACATTGTACAATTGCTGCTTACTGCATGCTATAATTGGTAGTAAAAAAAACGGAGGATTAATAGTTAAACTTGTAGTTAGCAATGTATCGAAAGATAAGGAAATATTTACATGTGTATATATGATGTGCTGTTCTCAAAGAGCGTTTTTCTATTAATTCTGGGTCTTATAGTCCTGTTACACTGCTTTGTCAGACAGTTACAGAAGCTCATATACATTCAGACTCTTATACAGAAACTACCTGTGCATGCAGCAGACTCAAAGGTAACTGTAGTCACATCTATATTTCTCTCTAATGTCTAACACAGGCACTGAGGTATTTGTTCAGCCACCTACATAGACATTTAGAGGTTTATTAACTACGTTTTACCGCCGTGTTTGCACATACCAGCACATTTACTTAAAAATCTCATGGCACTGAAACAGGTGTACTCACACACTCACTCAGAAATGTATGCAAGGGCTGACACAACCATTCTGATCCATGTAGAGAAATAATCTTTCAAACATGGGTAATGCTTACTAGTACAAATCCTGCGTGTGCACATTGCTTTTCAGCTTGAATTGCCATATAAAAGCTGTTTGTCAAGTCTTAAATCCATGTTTCAGTATGCACAAGTCACATGTGAGAGATGCTATAGGAATGCCATACACCATGGTGCTTTGTGTTTAAAAGATGAAATATGTCCCTTTGAGTACAATGAGTTACTTCTGCACTTGGATACCTCTATGCAGGTACTATATATAGTGTGCCACCCCTTAAGCAACTTATATACATATTCACAAAAATGATAGAGCCTCTGTGTTACTTTGGGAGACAGCTACAGAAGTACATATACATTTAGTCACTTACCAAAAAAAGTCTTATGCTTGTTTCAGACTTAAGCGTAGTTGCAGCCACACCTACATAGCTCTCTATTCCCTAACACAGGGAGTGAGGTATTTGAACAGCCACTTACATACACATTTAGAGAGTTATAGAATTAGTAGGACAGACGGTCACACACTGGTAAATTTGCTTCAATATCTGATGGCACTGATTTTTTTTTTTAAATATCTTTATTGCATTTTGTATTTTCTGTTACATAGGATCTAATCATCGGCATATATTGCACTTGTGGTTACATTGCCAGTGCAAGTACTACGTATAACATTCAACATTGTTCCTGCATACAGTCATAGCACTTCTCATATCTACGTCTCAGGATTTGATGCGCATTTGTAAAAAAATAAAATAAAAAAATAACAGGCGCCAAAAGCCCACATATACTGTTATCTCTGATCGTGGAGCGAGACAAGGTTGACGCTTGTGTCTCATTCCAGCAATGGTTATCTTTGTACAAACACAACAGCATATACAAAGGTACGTGACCCATACTTAACTCGGCTTCGAGAGCATGACACGCAATGTTTTGTGAGTAATAAAATGCAAAGGTTATACATATGCCGGTATTCGTTGTCAGATATCTTCTTTTTCCAACATTGAAACCACAACCAATGAAAACAAAATAAAAGCAAAAGAAAGGGAGACATCAAATGTGCAAAGAAATATATAGTTGATACATATAGTGCCGTTCGAGTGCAGTCGTAACTAGGCTTGCCTGATCAAGTTGAGTGCGGGCCGTCGCACATACACATGCACAGTTGCATGGGAAGTAGAGTATCTTGTTGCCGTAGTCATGCTTATAAGTAGTCATTAAGGAGTGTGAGGTTAGTGCCCATCCCAACCCCCGCGTCCAAGAGTTCCCCTGATTGTAGCGTATCTGCTATACCCAAGTGTCATATCAGGCTTTGTCTCCTGTTTGTTGTGTGGAGGGTGCACACAGTGTGGGATCAGTTTGTGTAAGGGCTTTGAGAACATCGTCCCAGGGCTGTGCGATAGGATACTTCCACAACCCTGCTGTTTCTTCCCTGTGAAGGATAGTGCTCTCAGCCTGCGCCCAGACCTCTAAAGATTTTCGCCAGTGAAGTGTCTCAGGGGGGTCTTTGTGTTTCCATCTCTTACCGATCAGCCGTTTTGCAGTTATGAGGCCTAGGTTTTGAAATCTAGAACTTACTTTGTTGGCCTTGGTCCACCTGTAAAGTGCCAGGATACAGACTTCCCATGTGGCAGGCACCTCAGTGCTGGTGCAGTGTGTAAGTGTTACTGTTATCACGAGCCAGTAGGGTAGAATCAGGGGGCAGGACCATAGAATATATAGTAGGTCAGCGCCTAGGAGACGGCATCTCAGGCATGCAGAGGTATTGATGTTGAAATATTTATTGATCTTATCTGGTGAGAGATACGCTCTATGTAAAATATATGTTTGTATGAGTTTAAATTGTGAGTTGCGTGGTATGTGTGTGGCGCTGACTAGAACACGCTCCCAATCCTTATCCGTCCAGGGGCGGCCTCTGTCCTCAGTCCACCTTGTACGGAGTCTTTGTAATGGTTTCAGTACATTTGTAAGCAGAGCCTGTACTAACCAATGAACCTCATGCGACCCCTCCCCCATTACATGTGAATACTGCAATAGCTGATGCGTTGGCGCCTCATTTGTCAGGTCTTCCCATGCGTGCGTCAGTGTCCGTATGATAGCTGCATGCAGAAGGAATTGGCCTACCGGTAAATCATTATCAGCTGACAGGGTCGCGAAAGGTAGGAGGGTGCCGTCCACGTATAAGTCCCCCAGCGTCTCCACCCCCGAGTCTGTCCAGGGCATTAGCGCTACGTCGGTTATGGAATCTCTGCCTCTGGGCATTCCAACAAGTGGCAGTATTGGGGCATATGGGATCGTATCTTTTGTGAGTTGAAGGCTCCTCTTGTAACATTTGTGGGCTAACTCAATGTGTAACTGTGTCGGGCGGGGGAGTTTTGCCAGTGGGTGAAACAAACTGGAAACCTGTGTCTATGGCCACAGCGATGTCTCGGTTGCCATGTCTGTCAGATTTTTCCCACCTAGCCACTTCGCAACCCATTGCAGCTGTGCAGCTAAGTAGTATAACTCCAGATGAGGAACTGCCAAGCACTCACACTCCGGCGGCAAGTATAATTTCTGCAATGCTATCCTGGGTCGCCCCGTGTTCCAGATCAGGCCTCGAGTTAATCCCTCTAGTTCCCGAAAGAAACGCACCGGGACATATACCGGAAGGTTTGCGAAATAATACAATAGGCTGCGGAGTACTATCATTTTGGTTAATGTGATGCGACTCATCACATTGAGCGGTAGGGTCTTCCTGAAATGCATCTGCGCTCTTATGGGGGAGATGGCGCGTACCAGGTTTATTTATGTTATTTTATTTTGAAGGTCTTATATATCGTGAACAAGATCCTTGCGGATATCAGAGCGCTTTACATTCAATGAGGATTGGTATACAAACGAATAACTATGGGCACAACAAGAATACAAAATACATAGTGCAAATTGAGGCATTAGGGTACAGGAACAACATAAAACCTTTGCATTAGGTCGCGGTCAGCGTGCGTACCTAGAAAGTCTGGGATACCCCTTGTCAAAGTAGGTGTTAATGGAAAGGAGGTGCTTGGTCCCCGCGATACCTTGGCTTATGAGTGGGTGAGTTTCGCCATGAGGAACGCTTTCACTTCCTTTTTGAAAGAAGTGTTAGAGGCATTTAGTCTGGTTTCTGGGGGCAGTGAGTTCCAAATCCTGGGCGCCATCCCCAAGAAGGTTTGTTTATATGTTTTCTTCCTGTTGAATCTTTGGGGTTTCAGTAGCAGGTTTTCAGCGTTTCTTGAGGCTCTTGTCCCACCTGAGATCGTCAACTTCTGAGCGAGGTAACTGGGTGCTTTGTGGTGTAAGGCCTTATGTGTCATGCATGCTATTTTTAGGTGAATTCTGGCTTCAAACGGTAGCCAGTTCAAGGCTTTTCAGTCTGGGGAAATATGGGAGCTTTTCTTAGAAACAGTGACGAGTCTTGCTGCTGCATTTATTGAGGCTCTTAGGGGTGCTGTCGTTGCTTTAGGGAGGCCACATAAAGAAACACTTCTGTATTCCACCCACGGGATAACTAGCGCTTGAACTGCCAAATTGAAATCGTTTGCTGGTAAAAAGGGTTTCAGCTTCCCTAGCGTGTTTATCTGGAAGTTTGCTCCCTTTGTGGCATTACTAATGTGTTTCCGCATAGTTAGGTTGCTGTTCTCAGGACACCCCCGCGCTGCACGGCCACCAGCTGTGTGTGTCCCCCTCGCTGCTGCTCGCAGCCTCGCTGTTCCGTGTGCCTGCCGCCCTAGCTGCCTGCTCGCCTGCCTCGCTGCTCGTTGCCCCCGCAGCTCCGCCGGTTTTTCATAGTACTTTGTTGTAGTATTTCTAGATTGTATTGCCTTCTGTTCTTTGGTATTGTATTGCCCTCTGTCTAATTGTACTGTATTTCCCTCTGTTTAATTGCATTGCCTTCTGTTATTCTTAGCCGTTTTCCCCCCTGTGCCTTCCCCGCCCCGCTCCCCGCTTCACGCCGCCGTCCTCGTGGCCACGCCCACTTGTGTTCTGTGACCTCCCCGCTCCCGCCTCCCAGCTGGTCCTCCCTCCCACTTGTCCTTATATGGTGACCGCACGGCGCAGGTGAGTGTGACCTGTTCTCAGGACACCCCCGCGCCGCACGGCCACCAGCTGTGTGTCTCCCCCTCGCTGCTGCTCGCAGCCTCGCTGTTCCGTTTGCCTGCCGCCCTAGCTGCCTGCTCGCCTGCCTCGCTGCTCGTTGCCCCCGCAGCTCCGCCGGTTTTTCATAGTACTTTGTTGTAGTATTTCTAGATTGTATTGCCTTCTGTTCTTTGGTATTGTATTGCCCTCTGTCTAATTGTACTGTATTTCCCTCTGTTTAATTGTATTGCCTTCTGTTATTCTTAGCCGTTTTACCCCCTGTGCCTTCCCCGCCCCGCTCCCCGCCGCCGTCCACGCGGCCACTCCCACTTGTGTTCTGTGACCTCCCCGCTCCCACCTCCCAGCTGCTCCTCCCTCCCACTTGTCCTTATATGGCGACCGCGTGGCGCAGGTGAGTGTGACCTGTTCTCAGGACACCCCCGCGCCGCACGGCCACCAGCTGTGTGTGTCCCCCTCGCTGCTGCTCGCAGCCTCGCTGTTCCGTGTGCCTGCCGCCCTAGCTGCCTGCTCGCCTGCCTCGCTGCTCGTTGCCCCCGCAGCTCCGCCGGTTTTTCATAGTACTTTGTTGTAGTATTTCTAGATTGTATTGCCTTCTGTTCTTTGGTATTGTATTGCCCTCTGTCTAATTGTACTGTATTTCCCTCTGTTTAATTGTATTGCCTTCTGTTATTCTTAGCCGTTTTCCCCCCTGTGTCTTCCCCGCCCCGCTCCCCGCTTCCCGCCGCCGTCCACGCGGCCACGCCCACTTGTGTTCTGTGACCTCCCCGCTCCCGCCTCCTAGCTGCTCCTCCCTCCCACTTAGCCTTATATGGCGACCGCGCAGACGCGCAGCGATCACGCGCAGCGGGCGCGCCCATTGTGCGCCGAAGGCGCGCCAAAGGCAAGCCCGTCTGCGCCCGTCCGCGCCTGGACCGCGCCCAGCGCCAGGACCCCTGGTCCCAACCGCCGATGCAAGACCACACGACGAACCTACGACGCCGCCTCCCTCAACGCACTCAATGCCGGCCGGAACCCTGCCTGCTACCGAGCAACCCGGAGACGCACTCACGGACCCTTCGCCTGCCAAGCCTGCCGATTCACCTGCTCCCGGTCCTGCACCACCCCCGGCAAGTCGAGCACCAGCAGCAACCACCTGAAGTGCATCCTACTCAACACCCGCTCCGTCCACAGGCACGCCGTGGAACTCTGGGACCTGCTCGACACGACAGCACCGGACGTCGCCTTCCTCACCGAAACCTGGATGAACGCCTCCTCAGCGCCCGACATCGCCATAGCCATCCCGGACGGATACAAGATCACCCGGAAGGACCGCGTCAACCAGACGGGAGGAGGCATCACCATCGTACACAAGAACACCATCCGCATCTCAACTAACTCCAACGAAACCTTCACCGCCGACGAACACCTGCACTTCCAGATACACACTGACCCCAAGACCACCCTCCGCGGCACCCTCATCTACAGACCACCGGGACAACGCACACAATTCAGCAAAGACATCGCAGACTTCATCAGCCCGCACGCCCTTCCCTCCGCCGACTACATCCTCCTAGGGGACCTCAACTTTCACCTGGAGAACAACAACGACAGAAACACCACCGCCCTGCTGGACAACCTCGGACAACCTCGGACTCAAGCAACTGGTGAACACCCCCACCCACTACGCCGGCCACACGCTTGACCCCGTCTTCTCATCCAGCAAGCACATCTCCTTCAGCCACGCCACCGGACTCCACTGGACCGACCACAGCTGCGTCTACTTCAGCTTCAGAAGAACTACGACCCACCACCACCCGCAACAGGTCCCCTGCCGAAGCTGGAGCAAGATCACTTCCGAGCAGCTCACCGCCTCCCTCAGCCAGAACACTCCGACCAGCACAACGGACCCCAACGAAGCAGCCAGCAACCTCACCAAGTGGCTGACCGCCTGCGCCGATGACCTCGCACCACTAAAGAACCCCCCAGCAGACTCGGCAGCAAGAAAACCCCCTGGTTCACCGACGAACTCAAGGAATCCAAGAAGAACTGCCGCACTCTCGAGAAAGCCTGGCGGCTCGACCACACCACAGACAACAGGGCCGCCCTCAAGCACGCCATCCGCAAACACCATCAGCTGATCCGCGCCACCAAGAAGACGGCACTCAAAGAACGACTGGACAACAACACCCACGACAGCAAGGAACTCTTCAGCATCGTCAAAGAGTTCTCCAACCCCAGCGCTGGAAACAACGACATCACTCCCTCGCAAGACCTCTGCAACTCACTCGCCTCGTTCTTCCACCGCAAGATCGCCGACATACACAACAGCTTCGACGCACAGACCACGCACCCTACCACCGAACCAGCGCCCGTCACCACCACCCTCTGCAACTGGATCCCGATCAGCACCGAAGACACCACCCGCACGATGAACTCTATCCACTCCGGATCACCAACCGACCCGTGCCCACACCACGTCTTCAACAAAGCCGACGCCACCATCGCACCCCATCTCCGAGACACCATCAACTCCTCCTTCCACACCGCCACCTTCCCGGAGAGCTGGAAGCACGCCGAGCTGACCGCCCTCCTGAAGAAACCAATGGCAGACCCCACCGACCTCAAGAACTACCGTCCCATCTCACTCCTTCCCTTTCCGGCCAAAGTCATCGAGAAGACCGTAAACAAACAGCTTGCCGCCTTCCTCGAGACGAACGGATCCCTCGACCCCTTGCAGTCCGGATTCCGGGCCAACCACAGCACCGAGACCGGCCTTATCGCAGCCACCGACGAAATCAGAACCCTGATCGACAACGGAGAAACAGCGGCCCTCATCCTCCTGGACCTCTCTGCAGCATTCGACACCGTCTGCCACCGCACCCTAGTGAAGCGCCTCAGCAACGTCGGAATCCGAGAGAAAGCACTGGAGTGGATCATCTCGTTCCTCACCGGAAAAACCCAGAGAGTCCGCCTCCCTCCGTTCAGATCCGAGGCCACTGAAGTCATCTGCGGCGTACCACAAGGTTCTTCACTCAGCCCAACCCTCTTCAACGTCTACATGAGCCCCCTCGCTGCCATCGCACACCAGCACAACCTCAACATCATCTCCTACGCCGACGACACCCAGCTCATCCTCTCCCTCACCAACGACCCCACCACCGCTAGTGCCAACCTACACAAAGGGATGAAAGACGTCGCCGACTGGATGAGAAACAGCCGCCTTAAACTGAACTCAGACAAGACGGAAGTCCTCATCCTGGGATCATCACCCTCCGCCTGGGACGACTCCTGGTGGCCCCCGGCCCTGGGCACCGCTCCCAAACCAACGGAGCACGCACGAAACCTGGGCTTCATCTTGGACTCCTCCCTGTCAATGACCAGACAAGTCAACGCCGTCTCAGCCTCGTGCTTCAACACCCTGCGCATGCTCCGCAAGATCTTCAGATGGATCCCCACTGAAACCAGGAAGACCGTCACCCAGGCACTCGTCACCAGCCGACTAGACTACAGGAACACCCTCTACGCCGGAACCACAGCCAAACTTCAAAAAAGACTCCAACGCATCCAGAACGCCTCCGCACGACTCATCCTCGACATCCCCCGACACAGCCACATCACCAGACACCTGAGAGACCTGCACTGGCTCCCCGTCAGCAAGAGAATCACGTTCAGACTCCTCACCCACGCACACAAGGCTCTCCACAACCTGGGCCCCAAGTACCTCAACGACCGCATGACCTTCTACACGCCCACCCGCCAGCTACGATCGACCAGCCACGCACTCGCCACCGTTCCACGCATCCGCAGAGCCACCGCCGGAGGAAGATCCTTCTCCTACCTGGCAGCCAAGACTTGGAACTCCCTCCCCACCCACCTTCGGCGAACCCAAGACCATCTCTCCTTCAGGAAGCAGCTCAAGACCTGGCTGTTCGAGCAGTAACTTACCCCTCCCCCAGCGCCTTGAGACCCTCCCGGGTGAGTAGCGCGCTTTACAAATGCCGTGATTGATTGATTGATTGACTTTCAAGAGTTATTCCTGGGATTTAGCGGAGTCTACAATGTTAGGTTGAACGTTGAATGCAGTAATATGTTTGATCAGGTCTTGCAACATGGGTACTTTGGCGGGTGGGGCTATAAGGAGGAATTCGTTTTTTTGAGCGTTCAATTTGAGATGGTTTTCTGCCAACCAAATCTGGGTGTTCCTGAGCATTGTATTGAGCACTTTAATGTCTTCTAAGGAATGAATCTTGAGATAGAGTTGTGCGTCGTTAGCATACATATGATATTGAGCGTTAGACGCATGAAGCAATTCAGTGAGTGGTTTCAGGAAGAGGTTAAAAAATGTCGGAGATAGTGAGGAGCCTTGTGGGACCACCAGCGTAACTGGTACTGGATTGGACAGAGTACTGTTGACCTTGTATTTTTGAGTTCAGTTATGGAGGAAGGAGGTGAACCATTTTAGCACTGATCCAGATAGTCCTATTCTATGTTTTAAAATATCTATCAGATTCTCATGCTTAACCGTATCAAAGGCTGATGATAGGTCTAACAATATGAGAAGACATGCTCCGTTCTGATCCAGGATTTGTAGCACATCATCAATAATGTGTGTCCGCAGGGGATCGGTAGACAAATACGCCCAGGTACCTGAACGTGGTCGGACACCAAGTGAGCGCCAGTCTGTTGAACCTTATATCCGCCAAGGCTACATCCTCGCGGAAAGAGTAAGTGCCCGATTTAGTCCAATTTACCTTGAGGCCCGACACCGTCTCAAAGCCATGGAGCAGCGCGGATATGGTTGGCGGCACAGCATCCAGGTCTCCTACATACAGCAGCAGGTCGTCTCCGTATAGGGACACAGTGTGGAGACCTTCCTGTAAGAAGATGCCCCAGTCTGCACCACTTTCTCGGAGGAGAGTTGCTCAAGGCTCCATAGCTAGGGAAAAGAGCAACGGGGACAAGGGGCATCCCTGTCTGGTTACTCGTCTGACTCTGACCCTGATCGTGTCAGAAATAAGTTTACCCGTGCGGACCCGCACCGTGGGGTGCTCGTACAGCAGTTGTATCAGTTGTAAATATCCGTCTCCTAGCTCATATTTGCACAGGACCGCTGCTAAATATGGCCATTCCAATTAGTCAAAGGCCTTCTCTAGGTCTAGCACAAGACAACCAGCCCGCGGCCAATTCTTCGTTGCATACTTTTGTACTCTGAACAGCCTACGAATATTGAGCGAGGTATTTCTAGTTAGGACAAATCCATTCTGATCGTTGTGCACCAAGGTCGGCACTAACGGGGCTTGCCGTCTAGCCAGGGTGGAGGCCAGTATTTTGAAGTCTGTGTTTAACAGAGCCAGTGGACGGTAGGAGCCCAGCAGCTCTGGGTCTCTGCCCGGCTTTAAGAGGGAGATCAACGTTGCCTCGTTTTGCGTAGTTGTAAGTTCCGAGTCATCTAGAGCCACTGCGTACACCCGCAGCAGTTCCAGTATTAATATATCGGAGTAGGCTTTGTAAAATTCAGCCGGTAATTCATCCGGACCTGGTGATTTACCGTTTGAGAGGAAGAAAATGCTATCTCTGATTTCCTCCGGTAGTAGAGGAGCACCCAATTCTTCCTGTTGGTGTTCTGTCAAGTGCTGTAGCGTTAAGGTAGAGGGAAATTCCCGTATTACCGCATCCGTGGCCAGGAGACAGGGTCTGTACATCATGGAATAATATTCCACAAAAGCGTGGTGTATAGCCTTCTGTGTGTGTACCGTGTCACCTTGTGAATTCTGTATGGATGTCACAGGTGCAGAGACTGCATCTTGCCGTATCAGCCACGTCAGCAACTTGCCGGGTTTGTCACCCATATGATGGGTGCGTGCTGAGTGTGCTGCATAGTTCAGGTTACAAAGTCGTTCAAGCAACCTGGAGTGTTTCTCTTTGTCTTGCTCTAAGGACCTAGTACTACCCCTCAGCACCTCCTCCTGGCCTCGAAGCAGCCCACGTTCAAGGTGTGTGAGTTCGGCTTCCAACTGTCTTTGCATACCCGCCTGCGCACCGAGGCAATCACCCCTAACTACCACTTTAAACGCGTCCCATTCTGCCTGGGGCGTCGTAGCCGTGCCTGTGTTTTCTTCAAAGTATAGGGTGATATTAGCGGCCAGCAAACTACGAAAGGGGGCATCTAGCAGCAAATTTGGTAGCAGCCACCAGGTTGTAATTGGCGGGCGGGGTTATTCCCACGACACCTCTAAGATATGCGGGTTATGGTCTGAGTGTGTCCTGCCTAAGTAATAGACTGCAGTTATGTGCGGGAGCAGCTCCTTTGAAAGCATGTAGCGGTCCAACCGCACATGTAGGTAATGTGCACCTGAGTAGAAGAAGTATACCCTATCGTGGGGGTGATGATGTCTCCAGGCATCTCTCAGGCGCCATTGTGTCACCCAGCTAGTCAGCGCCTTCATGGCATTGTGCGTGTTTGTGCCTGGAAGGGGTGGGAAGGAACGGTCCAGCGATACGTCAAGTACACTATTGTAGTCACCTCCCAGAAACATGGGGATGTTATGCCATGGCGCCAAAAGCGCGTGATATAGTGTCGAGAAAAATAGCTTGCTCTGTGTTGGGAGCGTATAGTGATGCAATTAGTACCTGTCGACTGTCAGGGTACCTTAATCACAACATATCTGCCCTCTGTGTCTACCAACGATTGCGTGAGTTTAAACGGGACCCCTGGTCACACCCAGATTAGTGCGCCTCGCGCAAAAGCCGAATACCCTGTGGCATGCAATTGGCCACGTCATCGGCGGTGTAAGTATTGAACTTTAGTGGTGACCAGGTGAGTCTCCTGTAAAAGAGCTATTTGTATGTGGTGGCGTTTGAGGTATGAGTATATCTGATACCTGCGTGATGGTGAATGCATGCCCCTCACATTCCATGTAGCAATTCTAAGTGGATACATAGTCCTTATAGGGTGTGATATGGTCATACGTCTGCAGCGGCCCAGTAAACATGTATAGTACATACATCACAGCAATGCACATCTCTCCTAGTTTACTGACTCGTGGCATGTCATAGCATGTAAATCTGCCTGCAGCAGATGATGTCTCATAATAAATCCAGAACAGAAACATAATGATTAACAATTCCAAAAGGGCGAAAATGCAACCCGCAATCGTCCAAACTCTCAATAGAGATAACAGTCAAAAACGATCTGGGGGGTTATGCTACGTACTAGGCTTATATAACTTTACAACTCCTGTGACCAGTGTCTTGGAGGCTCCCCGTTTTCAGGCACAATATGGTGGACAATAAAAGAAAAAAAAAGAAGAATAGAGGGGGAGTCTATGCATACCGGCTCAAAAAAACACTCAGCAGGTACACAGGGTGGACTGGTGCACACATGACCACTGCTAAGCAAGTGTCGAGATCTCGCCCCTCCCTTCATTACAGGACATCTCCTCTTACCTCACGTGAGCACACAGCAGCACTGCAGCATCTATCGCGACCCACAATGTTATCCGCGACTGCATACCTCAGCATAAATATCACAATACCTCTAATCGTAGTTCAACCATGGATAAGGTCCAGTAATGTTCACATTATTGTGTCAGCCATCTGCGGGGTAACATCCGGTTGTTTGGTCGAGTTCTGTGAGTTCTGCAGGCCATATATCCGCTCATCGTCACTGGATAGGTCCTGCTGGCTGGAGTTGGATGCGTCCTCAGTTATTAGAGAGCCACTGATCTCCGCCATTGCCTGTAACGTGTCTCGTTGTCCGCTGATGATCAGATCCGAGTGCGGACCCACCGGCAGCGAGGGAGGCGTCTGCGCCCCCATCGATCTCCGCTCCCTCCGGCGGCGCGGAATGGGCCTCTTAGCTTCGGTAGGGTCGCTGTTGCAGCTGTTTCCCAAGGTCCCGCAGTTGTGAAGGTGTCTAGCCAGTCTTCTGCCTCTTCTGGCGTGGCAAAGAAGTGAGTCTTATCGCTGGCAATCACTCGCAGACGCGCCAGGAAGAGCAGAGAATACTTCCGGTTGTTTTGCCGAAGGCGCTTCTTCACCGCCATGAATGAGAACCTCTGCACTTGGATATTGTAGTCCAGGAAGAACATTATTTTGTGATTATCTATATGGATGTCTTGTAGCTTCCTGGTTTCCTGTAGGATGGTGTCCCGGTCCCAGTAATTGAGGAGTCAGAGGAGCAAGGGCCGCGGATTCGAGTCTGTGGGAGGGGGTCTTGCCGGGACTCTGTGTGCACGTTCTATGTCAAAGTGTGATGAGAGGGTCCCCTCCGGCAGTAGATCTCTGAGCCAGGTCACCACATGCAAGATAGGTCCTCTTCCCTCCCATTCTTCCGGCACGCCCATTGTTGCGTCGTGCTCGCCCCTCAGCGTCCTCGGCTCTGTCTTCCAGGAACTCCACACGGTTCAGTAAATCTTGAACATGCTTATCCGTCTGAGTCACTTGCGGCTTAATGTCAGCAAGTGTGGTCTCCAATACAGTGGTGTGGTCAGTTAGCTTCCGGTGATCCGCATGCGGGTGGGTGAGGTCGATAGCTACTTCGTCAATTTTGGATTCGAGGGAGGTGCGGGTCGGATTGATGGTTTCTTCCAGTCGCTCCATCGCAGCCAGCACCGCATCTAGCTTATTTGCAGTTTTGGTCTGTGTGCCCCTGCTTCGCCATCTTATCAGATTTGTGCTTGGGCAGAGGTGGTAGGGTCTGAGCTGCTCCTGTGCCAGTCCGCGCCAGGGTACCGCCCGACATGAGATGCAGTGGTTGTAGCCCTGTGTTGATCTATATGTGGCAATGTCACAGTGCAACGTTGTCAAGGCAAGAGAGCTCCACAACTGGTCTCGTGCCAACACCAGCAGGTCACAGATCATGACCACTCAACATCTCGTGGCTCCAGCTGTAGGGCTTCCCGGCCATGTTCAAGACCCAGCTCTCTTCGCGGGTGTACTCAGGCCGTGCCCGGGGTGCTGTGTGTCTTCGCCGCAAAGGGAGGTCAAGGTTTCCAGACGTCGGTGATGTAAGTATATGCGGGAATCAGTAAATTCCACCTCGGGTCCTCCCTCTGATGGTCAGTGTAGGATACCCCAGATGTGGCACACCAGAGCAGAGAAGGGTAGAAGATGATGATGTGGCACCACCAAGGTTCGGCAGATGTAGGTCGCAGTACCGTCAGCAACCGTGGTGGGTCGCTCATCCAGGCAGCGTCTGAGTGTCCATACAGTGGCAGCCCCGAGAGATCCCAGCGCTACAGGTTGCGAGCAGCATGCCGGGCAGACACAAAGCTCCTCCATGGATTCCCAGAGAGCTTCCAGTGTGGGGCCAGCAGTAAGCTCCACACCGCAGTTGTGGCTCAGCGCGCCCCCGCCATTCTCGGCATAATTTCAGGCCGCATCAGTTCAAAAACAGGGCAGTGTGTCACTGCAGGCAGCTCCGCTTCAGTGGCGCCCTCTGCTCAGCCGCGCCGTGTGCAATTTGGCGGCGCCGGCGAACACAGCAGCAAACCCAGTGTCTTCAGCACCCGCCGTCCTCCACCCTCTGCAGCAGCCAGTAAGTGGTCCGGTGAGTCGCAGGTGGCGGCAGGTCGCAGGCCAGTCCAGGGTGGCCCCAGGGGCACCCCAACAACAGCCAGCAAGAGTCTATGGGGGCAGCAGCAGGGCAAGCAGCCACTTGCTTCATATACCAGGGGGGCCTCCACCCACCGCATCTGCACCGCAAGAGCAGTGGCAGCGCAAACAGCCTAGGCAGTAATCACTCCCCCAGACCTTCCCACACGTTGCGGAAGTCAGAGGGTGGTCCCAGGGGTACACCGCCAGGAGCACCAAGGCGGTCTCAGCCACATGCAGTAGGACGGCGGGGGAGCCGGGATCAATGGTTCTCCTCCGCGGGAGTGGGCCCGCTCATTGCAGATAAGCCACGAAGGTAGCAACAGTGCAGGCGGGCAGGGTAGCACCTCTCCCTGTGGTCCGTCTCCTTCTATTGCGGCAGTCGGCCGCCCCCGTAGAGGTAGCACACGGCACAGTCAGACATGAGACCCAGCAGGGGTCCAAATCTCTCTCCCCTCGCATCAGCCAATGACCAGCAAGGTGTCGGCCGGATGGGCGGCTGCGTCCCACCGCCGGCAGCCCGCACCCGCTACGCCATGTCTTTCGGCCCTGTGGGCGAAGTTAAGCTCCGGGCTCGATTTATTCAGGCAGCCGCCCGAGGATCCCGCGTCAGGCAGGCCACTTAAACGGGATCCACTAATCGGACATGGGCAGGCCAGGACTTCCAGCAGCACCCCGAAGCGTGGTTTCCAAAGTAAATCCCATATTGCTCTATCCAAGATCGCTCTGTCCATAGGTAGCCAGTGTTTATCTGAATAGCTTTGGGACCATTCAACCTGGACCCGAAGTTGGGCTGCTTTGTAATGGAGGTTCAGTTTGAGCATCACCAAGCCAACCTCATCTGTAGGCTTTCTAAGAAGACTAAACGAGAGCCTTGGTCTTTTGTTCTGCCATATGAATTTCCTTAAGAGTGTGTAAACCCAGCAAGAGAAGTCTCTTTCGAGTTCACTGGATAGACTCTGAAACAGATGGAGAAATTTTGGTAGGACTTCTAGATGGCATGTATTATGCCCATCAAAAACAATCAGGGAGGATAGGGTCAAAGGGAAAAAGTTTAAAGACCTACTACAGGTTCGCTTCCCCAGTAACAACAATTGAATAACACACAAGAACCTAGGAGGTCTACAAGCCAAGCAAATCGCTGGCAAAACTGACAGGTCTATCTCTATGTCAGTTGGTGCCGCAGTCACCATGTAACAATGTATAAAGAGAAAAAGAAGAAAACAAGGGAGTGGTGATATATAGTAATCAATTGGAAAACTATGCAACCCAAATCCAGTACATGTGTATTTTGTGGATAACCATCAAACAAACCAAATGATCAGTCCTATCACTTGGTCGTCCACACTGTGACCTGGTGGGTCCTTAGATCATCTAGACCATATGCCACACAGTCATAGTAAGTACTGGATGCGGTCCTCAGTGTACTTCCAGTTGTTGGTCAGATTGTGATGGTCAGTAAAGAGTGGTGAAAATACAGAGCAACATACAAAAAAGGGGTGAATGTAAAATAGGGTGATATGTCTAAACAAATATTTTAATAGAAACCAGGCACATCCCCTAATTAAAAGATAGGAACAGCGCAAACGACAGTATGGAACAAATGACTGTCGCAATTAGGGCCAACATGTTTCTGCCTACCGGGCAACTCGTCCCTTGGCTTTCGTCAGGGCCACTGCTCTAAAAAGTTGCTACTGTTGTATGTGTGAAAACAAAAATGTATATAACAATTCAGTGAAAAAGAATACAAGAGTAGGGACGATACAACCTGTACCTACAGTTATTTACTCATCCTCCTTGTCAGTAGGTGCTCAACGCGATCTAGAAAAACATATGTGTGAAACTCATATTAATAACAGAGCTTATCACACCAGGGCTCGACAAATCCACTCGCCCGCTCGCATTTGCGAGGGAGAATGGATGAGGACGAGCTATTTTTAGGTCCTACTCGCCCTTTCTGGCGAGTAGGAAGACAAACTAACTTTTGTCCTCTGTCTTTGAAAACGGAGCAAAAATGACAAGATAACAAGATTTAAAGGCATTTTTATTGCTCACAAAGGAACTGAGCAATAAAGATGCCTTTAAATCTTGTTAACTTGTCACTTTTGCTCCGTTTTCAGAGACAGAGGTCAAGTAGGTTGCAGTTGGGTCGAGGGGATTTTCCAAGTTACTAGACCTGCCGGACTAG
This sequence comes from Lissotriton helveticus, assembly GCF_964261635.1. Classification (NCBI taxonomy): domain Eukaryota; kingdom Metazoa; phylum Chordata; class Amphibia; order Caudata; family Salamandridae; genus Lissotriton; species Lissotriton helveticus. The sequence goes on from NC_136069.1 coordinate 1,139,830,736, forward strand.
TACAATTTTTCAGATTTGTCGAGCCCTGCACACTCGAGCTCTCATCTTCTCTCACATTGATGGAAAACCATTCGACAAAAGAATATATTAAATTTAATAATTTGCTCACCCAACATGACAGGGGACTGGACCTCACCTCACCTGGACCGTGCTCAGGTATACGAGGCCCCGCACTGTGGAACAGATAAATGCGGACAGGGAAAGGCATCAAAACTCAATACTTCATGTAGAGTCTAAAAATGTCTAATTTTATACCCTGTAGCAAAACATCACATCTGTCCACCTATAAACTTAATGGTGGAATAACACCCTGGGCATACAGCAAAGACCCATTGACCAAATGTAAAATAATTGACTCTCATGTTGATAATATCATGTTTATCAGAAATTACTTATCATGATTGATAATATGTGATCCACTAAAAGACAGTCCAAAAATGAACTGAATGATGGCTGCTAAATAGCAAGAGTCATGCAGGCCACATATGGTTGTTAAATAAATGAAATAAATAAAAGACTATCATGCTGAAAGTATGAAATCTACTATTAGACAATCGAAATGATCTAAATTATAACTGCTCAGTCGTAAAAAAAAGTGGCAGAAATGGTGCAGACCTAAATAGTAGTCTCTATTTATACCAGCTTACCCAACACACAACAGATGCTAAGCTCACCTCTCCGTCGGTGCCACCAGACTCGCCTGAGGCTTGGGGGAGGCACCGAAACGGAAGAGGTGTAGAGTTAAATGCTATAGCAAACTAGGGAACTACTTATCCTTCGTGTCGGGACTGGTCCTAACAGTCTTAAATCTGTGTTAGAACTATGTTTAGACTTCGCCATAATAAGTCTTTTATGTTGTACACCCCTCGCGCTAACCAAATAGTGGCAAAACTGTACCAAAGACTAACAACTCACGTTATGGATACTGCGTGGCCATCCGCACTGTAGTATGAGCGTCGGGTGCCCGTATCCCTCCGCGGAACTACAGAGTGACGTCAGAACGTCCATTACTGTAGTTCCAGCGGCGCGAGTGCTCCTGACATCAAACCTTACGTTTTTACACCATAAACAGCAAATGGATAGACTGTTGATGCAACAAAGACAACATTTAATATACACTATTAGGCAACGGTGCCATTACAATTACTCAAGGTGATATTAATAGAAGGGTGAAAGTACAAACACCACACGAACTACAAAATGACCACAAATCGGCCATTATAGTAGTTCGGAACATGTCTGTGGTAGTTTAATGGATCTATTGTTTATGTGGGATTAAAATACCTAAACTTGGTCGGACTAAACACCATTCAGAAGTACTATGTATGTCCCAGGAGGCATAGCAATACTAGAGTACTTAACAAAGCCATAGGTGAAAATATATAATAGTGTAAATAAAGTTGGAAGAATTACACAAAGAACAAAGTATATTACAGAATAGAGCCAAAGGCCACGTTTGTGACCCATGAGCTGAGTTTGTGTATTCATACACAATAGGGCAGATAGACCTACAGAGAATACTACGGTATCTGATCATTAAGTCCCATGGTATCAGCGGAGACTTTGAAAACCCATCTTTGTTCTCTCAGGAACAGGTATTTGGCAACATTCTTCACATGTGAGGGTATAAAAGGTTTCTCCAAAACCGTCCATACAAAATCAGATTCCCCATGTTGTTTCTCGAGGAAGTGTCTTGTCAATTGTGTCATTGATTTCTTACAGCGGAACGAGCTCTTATGCTCAAGCATGCGCACTCGCACTTTGCGGGTGGTCATTCCCACATATTTGCAGGAACAAGGGCAGGTCAGTAAATAAATAAGGTTCTCGCTGTTACAATTAGTGAAGTGGTTTTGTAACCAAGGCCTGTCAGTGCCTATATCTATCTCAGTAGAGTGTGTTGTTTGTGGGCAGACAGAGCAGTTCCCACATGGATGATGACCGTTGCCTAATAGTGTATATTAAATGTTGTCTTTGTTGCATCAACAGTCTATCCATTTGCTGTTTATGGTGTAAAAACGTAAGGTTTGATGTCAGGAGCACTCGCGCCGCTGGAACTACAGTAATGGACGTTCTGACGTCACTCTGTAGTTCCGCGGAGGGATACGGGCACCCGACGCTCATACTACAGTGCGGATGGCCACGCAGTATCCATAACGTGAGTTGTTAGTCTTTGGTACAGTTTTGCCACTATTTGGTTAGCGCAAGGGGTGTACAACATAAAAGACTTATTATGGCGAAGTCTAAACATAGTTCTAACACAGATTTAAGACTGTTAGGACCAGTCCCGACACGAAGGATAAGTAGTTCCTTAGTTTGCTATAGCATTTAACTCTACACCTCTTCCGTTTCGGTGCCTCCCCCAAGCCTCAGGCGAGTCTGGTGGCACCGACGGAGAGGTGAGCTTAGCATCTGTTGTGTGTTGGGTAAGCTGGTATAAATAGAGACTACTATTTAGATCTGCACCATTTCTGCCACTTTTTGACGACTGAACAGTTATAATTTAGATCATTTCGATTGTCTAATAGTAGATTTCATACTTTCAGCATGATAGTCTTTTATTTATTTCATTTATTTAACACCCATATGTGGCCTGCATGACTCTTGCTATTTAGCAGCCATCATTCAGTTCATTTTTGGACTGTCTTTTAGTGGATCACATATTATCAATCATGATAAGTAATTTCTGATAAACATGATATTATCAACATGAGAGTCAATTATTTTACATTTGGTCAATGGGTCTTTGCTGTATGCCCAGGGTGTTATTCCACCATTAAGTTTATAGGTGGACAGATGTGATGTTTTGCTACAGGGTATAAAATTAGACATTTTTAGACTCTACATGAAGTATTGAGTTTTGATGCCTTTCCCTGTCCGCATTTATATGTTCCACAGTGCGGGGCCTCGTATACCTGAGCACAGTCCAGGTGAGGTGAGGTCCAGTCCCCTGTCATGTTGGGTGAGCAAATTATTAAATTTAATATATTCTTTTGTCGAATGGTTTTCCATCAATGTGAGAGAAGATGAGAGCTCGAGTGTGATAAGCTCTGTTATTAATATGAGTTTAACACATTTGTTTTTCTAGATCGCGTTGAGCACCTACTGACAAGGAGGATGAGTAAATAACTGTAGGTACAGGTTGTATCGTCCCTACTCTTGTATTCTTTTTCACTGAATTGTCATATATATTTTTGTTTTCACACATACAACAGTAGCAACTTTTTGGAGCAGTGGCCCTGACGAAAGCCAAGGGACGAGTTGCCCGGTAGGCAGAAACATGTTGGCCCTAATTGCGACAGTCATTTGTTCCATACTGTCGTTTGCGCTGTTCCTATCTTTTAATTAGGGGATGTGCCTGGTTTCTATTAAAATATTTGTTTAGACATATCACCCTATTTTACATTCACCACTTTTTTGTATGTTGCACTGTATTTTCACCACTCTTTACTGACCATCACAATCTGACCAACAACTGGAAGTACACTGTGGACCGCATCCAGTACTTACTATGACTGTGTGGCATATGGTCTAGATCATGGGTACTCACAAACTTTCTCTCGGGGGCCAAATTTACAGTGTTGTTTGTGTCGGAGGGCCGCACCAGTGGGGGCGGGGTCAGTGGGGGAGGGGGCGGGGCTAGAGCAACAAAAAAAACTGTGACCATGAGGTTGATCACAGGTCCCTCCAGCGGATGCCTTCATCCACTGAGCCACCAGACCCCGCATACACACATCTCTCTCTCTCTCTCTCTCTCTTTCTTTATCTCTATCTCGCTCTATCTCTCTCTCTATCACTTTCTCTGTCTCCCTCCCTCTCTCTAGCTCTCTCTCCCTCCCTCTCTCCCTGTCTCCCTCAGTCTCACTCACTCTGACTGTCTCACTCCCTCTCTCTCCTTCTGTCTCACTCTGACTGTCTCACTCCCTCTCTCTCCCTCTCTGTCTCACTCACTCTGACTGTCTCACTCACTCCCTCTCCCTCTCTGTCTCACTCACTCTGACTGTCTCACTCCTTCCCTCTCCCTCTCTGTCTCCCTCTGTCTCCCTCTCTCTGTCTCCCTCTTTCTCTCTCTCTCTGTCTCCCTCCCTCCCTCCGTCTCCCTCTTCCTCCCTCCATCTGTCTGTCTCCCTCTCCCTCCCTCCATCTGTCTGTCTCCCTCTCTCCATCTGTCTGTCTCCCTCTGTCACCCTCTGTCTCCCTCCCTCTGTCTTCCTCCCTGTCTCTCACACTCACTGTAGTTGTGTCCACCTAACATCTTAGGATAGCACATCCACCATCGTACAGCCGCCCACTAAAAGTTATATATGACCACTCAGGTTCCATTATGTGCTACTAGCCACAAGTATACGCCCACTCCCACCCTTCAGACAACCACTTTCATACACCCACAAACATATCCATACACACACCTGCGAATGCCGACACGTCCAGCCTCATCATAAACGCACACACTCATCATCATATGCCAGTACAATGATGGCCAGCATGTTCCTGCACAGTTTTTATTTACCAGTGCTGACGCATTACCTCTCTGAGACCGCAGTCGAACAATCATACATTCTTTTACAAATGTATAAACATAATCAATGATTCTGTCAAACACATCTAATTTTAAGGTTTCTCGAATAATATAACACGTGGAAGTTAAGACTGAATTAGTACAACGGGCCATGACACCCCTATTGCTCTTGCAATCTTCTTTCTAAAAATGATTTTGCTTCCTCTGTTGGGATACCCGATGTAAAACGTCTGTAGAAATGCAAAGTGTGCCTTTAGTTTATGCCACGTGGGAAGTCCCACTACCTCCCTCTGTCACCCTCTTCACCTCACCCTGCGTGTGTCAGCCTGGGCTGAGACAGCCTCCTGGCACACACAGCCCCACCCGAGCACTTCACAGGTCTTTAGAAAGACCATTTGTATGTTAATGAGGCCTTGCTGTACTTAACCTCTTCTTAGGCCCCTGCAGCTCCACTATCATTGGAATCACCGGCGGCCGGCCCCCACAGAGCAGCAGAGTCTCTTAGACTCGCGCTGCAGCAACCAGCAGTGTTTTAAAACACGATTTCCTTTTTTTAAAAATACAACATGGGTACGATGTCTGGAAGGTCCGCGGGCCGCCAGGGAAGGCTTGCCGGGCCGCCCCCGGCCCGCGGGCCGTACTATGAGTACCCGTGGTCTAGATGATCCAAGGACCCGCCAGGTCACAGTGTGGACGACCAAGTGATAGGACTGATCATTTGGTTTGTTTGATGGTTATCCACAAAATACACATGTACTGGATTTGGTTTGCATAGTTTTCCAATTGATTACTATATATCACCACTCCCATGTATTATGCCCAGCCAGGAAAGGTAAAGGGGTGCCCATCTCCTTAGGTCAGCTCATAACTGGCATAGGAGTGGAGGGTAGTTAGCTGCAAATAACCCTGAGATTTTAGGGGACAACTTTATTCCCAGATGGTTTTTTTTAAACTGTTTTTTACTGGTAGCGTTGTTTCATGTTACATCATATAACTTTATCGTGTACATCCTTACTGTGTTCTTTAAGACATATCAGATCCCAATATAATTGCAACGTCAATTCCGTTTACCTTAATCGTAATCAAATTCCAAGAATCACAGAGAAAAGAAAAAAAACCATATTAGTTCCCCCCATTCTACTGCCCCCCCTCCCCCGGCAGCTATCAGCATCACTCTTCAATTATTATGTATGTGGTCAGGTCGGATGACATAACTATTTTAATTTGATGTATGTGCGAGAGGGCCAGTGTTAATCTCCATGTAGGTTACCTGTACATCGTGTGTAGGTGTCTGCGAGTGTGTAGTGTCATCGTTACCCTGGGTTACTGTTACTGTCGCTTCCGCTAACATTTGTCCCCAATCCACCAAGTCACTCTCAGCGTTTTTGTCCATATGTACTGCCCTAAGTCGGCATTCTTCCGCCACACCCCACTCACGCACATCTGCTTTCCATTTGTCCAACATGGGTGGTGTGGAAAGAATCCAGTGAATCGCGATCCTTCTTTTGCCCATCATAAAGAACTTGTGTCTTATCTGTGTCCCCTTTTTTAGGTCTCACACCTGGCGACGCAGCGCGAAGAGCTGTCGCCAGCGAGACTTATTGCCAGCCACTTGCCTCTCAAGTGGTACAGACCGGGGCACGCGCAGGCGATTGGGGTCTGTGGACGCGCACGTACAGGCACGCGCACCTGTCCCGCTTTCCAGGCAAACCAGCATGCAGTTTCACTTTCGCCCCTCACTTTCGGCCCCTTGTTGGAGTGGCCCACAATGGCGGGTCCGCTCAGGTAATAAACATTGATACTGTGCCTTCATCGGCACAAATTGAGAATACCCCACTCACCCGGTCTGTGGGGGGGGGATCCTCCTGAACGGTGGATGGCTGCGACCGGAGCACTCAGGTCCTCTACACTTCTGGCTGCACGACGCGGGGCTCTCTCCATAGGCATGGGAGCCCCGCACTGCTATGTGCCACTCTTCCTCTCTGGCGCCGGGGCTCTCTCTTCAGCCCGGGAGCCCCGGAAGGGGACAGGCGCTGCCTGCACCGGCTGCACATGCCACAAATGGGCACGAGCCGCAGGGCACGCGAAAGTTGCAGGTACCGCGCATGTGTGGGCAGCCCTCGCCCTCCCAGGTCTCCTCCCCGGGCCGGATGTGAAGTTGCTTTCTGTTTTGCTTGTTGATATACCAAATGGGTCTCGGTGTCAGAACAGTGCTGAAGGATCTATAGGACGAGGGCGTGAACATACAGGTGTCTGCTTCCACAGATTGCTTACTAAACCCAGGGCGCGCTAGCTTTTACACAGTTTCGCCCGATCGCTACAACCCAAATAATGCACCGTCATAGGAGCTGGAAGGTCACTTATGTTTCTGTCCTTATGTTAACACTACTGCATCTTTCCTGATAATCCTCGCAGTTGTCTGGGTAATCTAGACTGATCACCTAGTCATGTTGAAGTGTGATTAACTTGGGAAGGTAGGGGTTCGCCTACAGGTGTCTGTGTGAGTTCAGGCGGTGGGCGAGTGCTCACGACCAGGCACGACTGAAATATCTGAGGTTGAAGGCACGTGGTTTCTCACAGTGGGACATAAAATGTGAAGACTACATGCACATTCAATCCTTGGCATCTCTGCAGAGCGATGCCCGTATATGTGCCAGTGTTAATTGTGTGACAATGTGTGACGGAGGTACACAGCTCTCGAAATCTGGGCAGCAGCAAGGGGAACGACAATGCAGTGGGGGAGTTGTAAGTGTGGGGGTTGAATGGTGAAGTGCAGGAGATGAAAGGTAGTACGAGCACCAGCAAAGCCAATAGGCCTGGGTAGTGTAAGGTAAACAACTTGATTGTTGTGTGACATGTCTGAGTGCAATAACAGAAAGTCCAGAGGCGCCCAAACAGTGATCAAGTAAATCAGTTAACAAGCACTGGCAAAGCCAATAGATTGGGAATATGCTAGGTATGTGTATTGATTGTTGTATGATATGTCTGAGTGTAATAAGACGAAGTTCAGAGAGGCAGTGGTCAGGTAATGTAGTCAGCAAGCACTGGCAAAGCCAATAGTTCGTGCTTGTGTTGGGCATACATGTATGATATGTCTGAATGCAATAAGAGAAAGTCAAGAGGCGCCCAAACAGTGATCAGGTAATACAGTTAACAAGCACTGGCAAAGCCAATAGATCGGGACTGTGTTAGGTATTATGTGTTGGTTGTTGTAAGATATGTCTGAATGCAATAACAGAAAGCTCAGAGTGGCAGTGGCCATGTAATTCAGTCAGCAAGCACTGGCAAAGGCAGTAGGTTTGGGTTGTGTTAGGTAAATATGTTGACTGTTCTGTGATATGACTGCACGCAAAAAAACTGAAAACTCAGACGCAGCCAGACAGTGGTAAGGAAATAGTTAACAAGCATTGGCAAAGCCAATTGGTCTGGACTAGTTTAGGTTTGTGTGCTGGTTATTGTGTTATGAGCCTAGATGTAATCACAGACGACTCAGGCTCCCAAATACTGGTTGTGTCACGCTATGTGAAGCACTTATTTAAATATGTTGACTTTACAAATGCAGTAACTGTAACTCGTTGATATACGCCTGAGTGCAATAGGAGAAAGTCCAGAGGCGCCCAAACAGTGATCAAGTAAATCAGTTAACAAGCACTGGCAAAGCCTTTTGAAAGTTTTCACACCCATGCAGTTTAACCTTCTTCCTGGCCTGCGATGTTTAGCCGGTCTCGAGGTTTTCCCTAGCTTGATTACATCATACTTGACGTCATAGCTGCCACTAAGCCGAGAGAAGCGCTGCGCCGTCTGACCCTCGAAGGAATGGCCCATGCTACGAGTGCCTTAACACGCTGCATGCCCCATAACTCCTTAGCCTAAGGCTGATTATATGTCCGGAATCTGACCCCACCACTGAAGGGCCTGTCGTGTATTGCTGCATCAGTCGCTCAGGGAACACACAGGACACCAGGTATCATTTCAATATTCTTTATTTGGATACTTGCTCAGGGTGCCTCAGCACGTCTGTCCTCGTCGTCGTCCTACGCTGTACTGTCCGCTTCCTGTCCGTCCACAGGAAGTAGTGTCCAGTGACCTGGACGCTGCCCTGTGACCCGCAGGGTCCTAGTGCCCTGCGTTGGTGGTCAGGTCACTACATCTCCCCCTTTGTCACAAACAGAACGTCTGTGTCACATGTACAAGTCCTTGGTACCTTTCCTCATGACAGTGAGATAATAGATCGAGGGTGAGAGAGAGAGAGAGAGAGAGAGAGAGAGAGAGAGAGAGAGAGAGTCTCTAAATTTCTTCTAGTAGTCTTCTCGTCTTCTTGCACAGTCTCTACATTTCTTCTAGTAGTCTTCTTGTCTTATTGCACTCCCTTTTTGGTCTTTGTTCTCTGCTCTGTTCTTGTCCTCCGTTTTCCTCTTTTAATGGTGTTGTCTCTCTTGTTGTTCCTTGCTCTCTTTCTTCTGTTGTTGTTACACGTTCTTCCTCTTCTACTTTGAATTCCTTGAAATGGGAGCTGTTTCTTGTTATTCTTTGATGGTCAGAGGCTGCAGTCACCATTGACCCTTTCACGTCAGTCACAACCAGCGGGTCTCTTGAGAATGGGCTGTCTGACTTCCTTTGTTGTTTCTGTCGCACTACCACCAGATCCCCTTCAGTCAGCTGGTGTTCAGATGCATTTCTCCTTTTGTTAGCATATTCTTTCATTTTCTTTTTTGCTTGGTGATCTCTTTCTGCAATGTCACTTCTGTTCGTACTGTTAGTTGCATCTATCTGAGGTATCCTTGTTTTGCTTGATCTTCCTAGCACCAGCTCAGCTGGGCACCTGCCAGTGGAGCTGTGAGGGGTATTCCTATAGTCTCTGAGCACTTGACAAAGCGCTTGTCCAATTGATATCCGTGTCAATTTTGCCCTCTGTATTGCTTTCTTGATAGTCCCCATGAATCGTTCTGCCATTCCGTTGGCCTGTGGCCACAAAGGAGTTCTTTTCCGATGCTTGATCCCCAGATACTCCAGGAATCTACGGAATTCCTCTCCAGAAAATGGAGGACCATTATCTGTTTTCAGTGTCTGTGGTGAGCCCCAGGCAGCAAATATGTCGTCTAGCACTGGTAGGGTAGCACTTGCCGATGTCGACGATACTTCTCTCACTATTGGAAACCTTGAAAATTCGTCGATGACCACTAGCAGGTATTTTCCACTCTCCAATGGCCCATAAAAGTCTGCTGCCAACTCTGTCCATACTGCAGGTGGCAGTTCCGACATTTTCAATGGTGTCGGTTTGGCAGGAGGTCCTGTTATCTGACAGGTGTGACAGTGCGATACCTCTTCCTCCACCATGTTGTCCAATCCCGGGAACCACACTTTTTCTCTCAACATCTTCTTTGTCGCTACAATGCCTCGATGCGACTCGTGTGCTAGCTCAACTGTTCTCTTTCTTAGCCGACGTGGTATTACAATTCTTGAGCCCCTCATCAGAACTCCCTTTTCTGTTTCAGACAGCTCTTCGCTTATCTTTTTGAATGCCAGTAGTTCCTCTTTGTTGACTCCTTCCTCTGTGATGGTGTTGCTGTTGATGTGTCTCCATCTCTGCTGCCGTACCACCATTCCGATGGCCTTCATTGTCGGGTCTCCTTTTGTTTCTCGCTCTAGTTCTTCATTTGTTATTGATGCCGGAGTGTTCTGTCTCACGATGAAGTTTAGATATTCTTCTGCCATTGTGGTGCCACCTTTTTGATAGGGAAGCGGGTGCCGTGACATGTAGTCCGCTGGATTTTGATCTTTTCCTGGTTTGTGGACAATCGTGAAGTTGTAGTCCATCAGCCTGATCCCCCACCGTTCAATTCTTGGGGGTATCTTGGCCTTTGGGTTTCCGTAGATTGTTACTAGTGCTTGATGATCTGTTATTATCGTGAATGGTTTTCCGTATATGAACATGTGATAGTGCTCACATGCCCATACTACCGCCAAACTCTCCTTTTCTGGTTGAGAGTATGCCCTCTCAATGTCCGACAAGCTCTTGCTTCCGTAGGCCACTATCTGTCGAGGTGAGTCTTTTCCGGCCTTATGTTGTGCTAGTATTGCGCCAAGGCCTACCGGGCTGGCATCTACTGTCAATTCAGTGCATAGGCTCGGGTCAAAATAGGCTAGGTGGTCCACTGCCGTTACTGATGCCCTTATTTCTTCAAACGCCCTTTGGCACTCTGTGGTCCATTCGAATGTTTGGCCCTGCTTCGTCAATTCTCTCAGTGGCGTGCTCACTGTCGCGAAGTCCTTTATATATCTCGCGCAATAGCTGGCAAGGCCGAGGAATGAGCGCACGTCAGCGACATCTTTTGGTTCTTTTGTTTTTTCAAGCGTGTCTATTTTGCCACGATCTGGTCTCATCCCTCTCTTCGAAAAGATGTGTCCGAAGAATACTAGTTCTTCTCTGCCCAGTTCGCATTTCTTCTCATTTACTGTTAGGCCCACCTCTACTAGCTGTGAACACACTTCTCTCAGGGCCTTATCGTGTTCCTCATCAGATTTTCCAAACACCAGGATATCATCACTATAGCTCAGACTGTTTTGGATCGGTCTGATGATCTGCCTGATCGTTTCCTGGAATATCTCTGCTGCTGACGATATTCCGAAGCTTAATCTCTTGTAGCGAAATAATCCGAGGTGCGTTGAGAAGGTCGTTATGTATCTGGACTGCTGGTCCAGCTCCAGTTGGTGGTACCCTTTGCATAAGTCGAGCTTGGAGAATTTCCTCATTCCCGTCAGGCAACTTATCATGTCATCTAGATGCGGCCCTGGGTGTCGTTCTCGTTCGATGGCTGTGTTGGGTATTCTCATGTCCACACATATTCTAATTTGTGTGGCGTCCTTTTTTGGTACCGCCACTATTGGTGACACCCATGGCGTTGGCCCCTCTGCTGGCTCAATGATGTCCTGTTCTAGTAGTGCCTTTATTTCTTCCTCCACCTGAGGTTGTAGATGGATGGGCACCCTTCGGTGATGCTGGGCCACTGGCCTGACTGATTCATTTATGTGTAAGGTTATTTGTCTTCCTTTCAGCTTTCCAAGCCCGTTCGTTAGCTTTGGGTACTCTTGTAATATGTTCTTTCTGTCCGACATGTGATACATCATCTGTAGTAGGCCCATGATCTTCGCCGTTACGTTGCTCAGTAAACATGGTGCGGGAATGTCTCCTCGTAGCACATGTATTTCTTCTGTGACAGTCTTGCCCTTGTGCGTCATGGTGTCCGTGAATTTTCCCATGTTCGTTACTGGATTCTGTGCACCCCAGGTGAATACTCTGACATTAGACAGTTGTAGTGGTGGTTTCTTCTTCATCTTATCATATTCCGTAGCACACATGATGTTACACGTGGCCCCACTGTCCAGCACAAATTCTGTTTGATGGGGCCCTACGTCGATGGTCACCCAATCCGTCTTTTTTATTGACTTCCTATCCACTAATCTGATGTGCTCCTCTACATGCCCTTCATCCGTGGACATGAGGTATAGGCGTTCTACCTTTCCAGCTGCTCTTTCCTCTTCTTCCTCGTCTCCCGACCCTACCGACGGGCTTCTGGTGGTCGCTTCCATGTGTCGTACATGCCTGTTTGTTGTCACTCTTGGTCTTCCTCGTTCATTTTTGAAATGTGCCCCTTGGCACATGGTGGCAAAATGGCCGCTTTTGTTGCATTTCCTGCATGTCTGACCGAATGCCGGGCATGCTCCTCGGTGTGGAAAATCCAGACCGCATCTGTAGCATTGAGAACCTTCTTTCCTTGTCCCTTGTTCCTTTGATCCTTTTTTCCAGTTGCTCGTCTTGCTTGTATTTGTCATGCGGTGTATCTGTTCTCCTCTCCGGTCCATCTGCCTGGCTTGTACCATTGCCCTTGCTTCCGCTCTCGCTAGATCTAGAATTTTTTCTACAGTGATAGGTTCTTTAAGTAGTCTCGTGCGAAATTCTGTGTCGCGACAGCCTTCTATCAGTCTTAGGCGAAGGGCCTGTTCATTGTCATATTTTTCAAATTCGCAGTGGGCCACTAGCTTTCTCAGCCTTGTTGCGAAATCGTCCATTGACTCATCCTGCTGTTGAAATGCTATGTTGAAGTTGTATCTTTCGAAATCGACGTTTCTTTGGGGGTCGAACTTGGTCGTTAGGCATTTTATCAATTTCTCGTATGTTTTTATTTCACTCGGGGGCAGTGTTATGAGGAGATCCTCCACCTCATCCCCCACTAGGTTTAGGAATAGTCCTAGTTTCTTTCCGTCCACTACATCTGTCGCTTCCATGTATCGCTCGAATTTCACAATCCACTTCTCCCATCGTATTCCCACTTGTGGCTCTGATACACTGAAAGGCAGTGGTGTGCGATACTGCGCACTTTGTTTTGTTTCTGGCATTTTCCTTCTTTTCTTGTTCCTTTTGTTGCCTTTGTACTTGTGTGTACTTGTACTTTTATTTATTTTCCTTTGTATCCTTTTTCTTTTTTTTTTTTTCTTTGTCCTTTGTACTTTTATTTATTTTCCTTTGTAATTTCTGTGCCCTTTTACTTTCCTTCTTCTTTGACCTCTTTTCCACTTATTTCTGTGTTTTTATCCCTTATTTGTGCCTTTCTCGAGCTTTTTGCCTGTTTCTAGGATGGCCGCTCGTTTTTCTGCTCTTCCTATTGGCCCGGTCGCCTGACCTGAAGATGGCCGCCAAGTCTCGTGATCTTTCGTGCCCAAACCTCTTACGCCTGACTTCAAAATGGCCGTTCCACTTTGCTGCTCTCCTATTGGTCCAGACCGCCTGACCCCAAAATGGCCGCCGAGACTCTCGCGAGAGCTCGCGCCGATTTCTTCTCCTTCGCGCGCTTCTCCCTAGCGCTTACCCGATCAGGTGGGGGTTCAGATGGCGATCTTGCTCCCAGTCCGCTGTCAGTCGGGGTGGGCTCCCGCGTCGCCGCACTTTATCGAGGGGCTGCTCTTCCTTCTTTTTCCGGCGGTGCAGGGCGTGCTCCTGTTTTTCAGTGATTCTTTCACGAGGGACACACACGCGTGGAGTCGTCAAGTACCTTCGTCGCCAGTTGTCGTGTATTGCTGCATCAGTCGCTCAGGGAACACACAGGACACCAGGTATCATTTCAATATTCTTTATTTGGATACTTGCTCAGGGTGCCTCAGCACGTCTGTCCTCGTCGTCGTCCTACGCTGTACTGTCCGCTTCCTGTCCGTCCACAGGAAGTAGTGTCCAGTGACCTGGACGCTGCCCTGTGACCCACAGGGTCCTAGTGCCCTGCGTTGGTGGTCAGGTCACTACAGGGCCAAGAGTTCCGTTGTTTGCACATGTTGCGCTGACGGCCTCAAGGTGCTTTTGGCAAAACAGCATGATCTGCAGGTCGCCTACCAGCAGCTTCAAAGCGCTCGCTGTGTGTCAGAGATAAACAGCATGGTCTGCAGATCGCCTACCAGCAGCTTCAAGGCGCTGGCTGTGTGTCAGAGGAAAGCAGCATGGTCTGCAGGTCGTCTTCCGGTGGCTTCAAGGCGCTGGCTGTGTGTCAGAGATAAACAGCATGGTCTGCAGATCGCCTACCAGCAGCTTCAAGGCGCTCGCTGTGTGTCAGAGGAAAGCAGCATAGTCTGCAGGTCGTCTTCCAGTGGCTTCAATGTGCTTGCTGTGTTTCAAGAGAAAATAGATAGCCTGCAGGTCGCCTGATAGCCGAGAGACTCCGAACGGAAGAGCAGTGGTCTTGCAGATTTTTGATATACCAGATGGGTCTCGGTGTCAGAACAGTGCTGAAGGATCTATTGGACGAGGGCGTGAACATACAGGTGTCTGCTTCCAAAGATTGTTTAAACCCAGGGCGCGCTAGCTTTTAAACAGTTTCCACTGATCTCTAAAACCCAAATAATGCACCGTCATAGCATAGGAGCTGGAAGGTCACTTATGTTTCTGTCCTTATGTTAACACTACTGCATCTTTCCTGATTGTCCTCGCAGTTGTCTGGGTAATCTGGACTGGTCACCTAGTCATGTTGAAGAGTGATTAACTTGGGAAGGTAGGGGTTAGCCTCCAGGTGTCAGGGTGAGTTCAGGCGGTGGGCGAGTGCTCACGACCAGGCTCGACTGAAATATCTGAGGCTGAAGGCACGTGGTTTCTCACAGTGGGACATACAATGTGAAGACTACATGCACATTCAATCATTGGCCTCTCTGCAGTGCGATGCCCGTATATGTGCCAGTGTTAATTGTGTAACAATGTGTGACGGAGGTACACAGCTCTCAAAATCTGGGCAGTAGCATAGGGAACGACAATGCAGTGGGGGAGTTGTATCTGTGGGGGTTGAATGGTGAAGAGCAGGAGATGAAAGGTAGTACGAGCACCAGCAAAGCCAATAGGCCTGGGTAGTGTAAGGTAAACATCTTGATTGTTGTGTGACATGTTTGAGTGCAATAACAGAAAGTCCACAGGCGCCCAAACAGTTATCAAGTAAATCAGTTAACAAGCACTGCTAGGTATGTGTATTCATTGTTATATGATATGTCTGAGTGTAATAAGACGAAGCTCAGAGAGGCAGTGGTCAGGTAATGCAGTCAGCAAGCACTGGCAAACCCAATAGATCATGCTTGTGTTAGGCATACGTGTATGATATGTCTGAATGCAATAAGAGAAAGTCAAGAGGCGCCCAAACAGTGATCAGGTAAAGCATGAGGAGTGAGGACCAGGCCTGCAAACCAGTTAAACAAGCATTTGCAATGCAATAGGTCTCGCATTTGCAATGCAATACGTCTTGCATTTGCGAAATTTTAAGCTATTGGCATTGTAAATGACAATGCCTTTAATTTATCTGTTTTTGAAATCAACGCATAGATAAAAGCTTTTTTTAATTATTTCACCTTAATCAGGATTTTATTGTTTAGAGCTCGCATTTGCAAGAGTTTAAGCTATTGTTATTGTAAATGACAATGTCTTTTATTGATCTACAACACATAAATAAAAGACATTGTCATTTACAATGCCAATAGCTCAAACTTTTGTAAATGCGAGACCTATTGCATTGCAAATGCTTGTTGGTGTTGGGAGAATACCCAGTAAGTACTGTTTAATAGAGATGCTATACGCACTGCTGTTGCCGTGCGGAGGGTCTGTACCGCCTGGTTCCAGTATGATTGCAAATGTATGCAAGTTCAGGTCATGTGTAAAAAAGTGGCAGGGTCGGTGCCGGATCGTGGGCAGGACGACGTGGCTCCCGGTATAAATCGCGCTCAATGCTGTGAAGTTACGTATGTGCGATGCAAGCAATGGAATTGAGTTAGCTTAAACCTAGCATTACTCGTCACTTCAGCCACCTGCGCTAATGCTCTCTACTATTCCCCGTCTGTTAGTGGGTATCAGGAACCAATCTGGGAAGATGAACGTTGGAATGCATTCTTCTCTCTGCTGGACACGCAGAGGCAGCTGGACCTCAACAAACCCCAGAAATCATCCAACGAATACTGAACCAGAGACACCAGTGCTCATCCGATAATCTCAAGGGAAGGGGGTTTAGGAACAAACAATAAACTAAAATAAATTATTAAAACAAAAAGCTAAAATAAGGAAAGAAGCAGCTGGTTTGCGTTCATGCCGGTGGAGAAGCAAACTCTGGGTCACAGAACAATCTAGGACATCTGTCCTAAACCTAGGAATGCGTATGGAGACCAGCTCCTTTAGCAGTAGTAAACACTGCAATAATAATATACACTTCTATCAGCAAGAACTATGCACAAATAATATAAATGATATGATGAGGAAATGACCAAAATCCAGGCAAGAAGCATAAAGTAAGCTGAGTGTGAACAAAAGCATAAAGTAAGCTGAGTGTGAACAAGAGGTAATTGTGACATAGGAAATGAAGTCAGGAAGTCTCTGACTGCGAAGAGTTTCGTGCGCAGTTACCCAAGATCTCCCCGATAACCAGAAATGAGCCGGGAGTCAAAACAATGGAATTCCACTGAGCACAAGAGTTAAATGGAGCCCAAAAAGGATTTAGACTTATCTGCGAGTAGCAGAAGCGAGATGGAACAGGACTCGTCCGACCAGCAACTGCAGAGAAGAGCTCCATATCTCTCTGACAACGCACGAGACCTTTGCGTACTGCAGGAAGTGACCTGCCGGTACCTGGAACCAGTTTTGCGCTTCCTCATACGTGAGAAAGGCTCTGTTTTGATATAAATCCCCAGCCCTTTCGCATCCTCCCT
Source organism: Lissotriton helveticus (assembly GCF_964261635.1). Classification (NCBI taxonomy): domain Eukaryota; kingdom Metazoa; phylum Chordata; class Amphibia; order Caudata; family Salamandridae; genus Lissotriton; species Lissotriton helveticus. Next base: position 1,139,847,468 of record NC_136069.1, read on the forward strand.
CGTACCACCTAGAGATGTCCATTGTCACCTGAATATTTTGACACCCCTGTAACCACCGAAGCGGCAGCGTGTTAGCATACGGTTCCCTGCGTAGAACTAGCTTGACGCCTGTTCCTAGGCCTCCGTCACTGGCTGAAGTATATGGGGGCAGTCTTTTGGAACCCTCAATCTCATCATGGGGTAACTCTGTAGTTGTGTACCTTGATTCCAGACCCCTAATAACTCTTTATCTACTGTGCGGCCCTCCATGCACCATTGTGCTGCATTTTGTAGTAAACCAGCTAGGTAATATAGCCTAAGGTCCAGTACCCCAAGGCCTCCCGCATTCATGTCTTGTTTAAGTATTTCTAGCATGACTCTACTGTGGCATCCAGCCCACACCAAGGATATCAAAAGACTATTTAATGTATCAAATGAGTGTTTTTGAATTTTACAGAAGCAATTCTGCAGGACGTATACGCAGCGGGGTAACACCACCATTTTCGATAGAGCCACTCTTCCCATAATCGAGAGGGGGAGTTTCTTCCAGAATTATATGGATGCTTTTAGTCCTGCAGGAACTTTGCCTCTATTGAGGTCGAACTGAGCCTCTGGCCGGTGCGCTATCTGAATGCCAAGATATCTAAAATGATCACACTTCCAGTCCAGTGCTACCACAGGGAGGTCCTGTGGATTCCCACGTGCAAGGGCTACCGATGGGAAGAGTATTATTTTCTGTTGATTAACTCAAAGACCCGAGACCACACCGAATGCGTCCAATACCCTGAGTTATATCGGGATCGCTTTCTCTGGCAGTTTGATATACAAAAGAGCGTTGTCCGCATATAAGGAGATGTGCAGGCTACCATCTATGTCTATGCCCCATGGCGCCATATCCCTCCGTAGTCTCACTGCCAAGGGCTCCATTGCAGCAGCGAAAAGGAGTGGAGACAGCGGGCATCCCTGCCGTGTGCCTCTTTCAATCTGTATGGCCTCTGAAACTAGGCTCCCATTTCGCACCTGGCCTTTCGGTTGACAGTACAGCAATTTAACCCATTAAATATATTCCTCTCCAAAACCCATTCTCCTTAGTACTTCCCAGAGGAACTCCCATTGCAGCATATCGAAGGCCTTTTCAATATCTAAGGCAACCACTGCTGCATGGTAATCGCTTTCAGCCATGGAGTGGAGGACATGGGACATCCTTCTTAAGTTCATATGTGTGCCTCTCCCAGGAATTAACCCACACTGATCTCCTTTCACTAGTGAGGTTACTGCCTTTCTCAGGCTGTTGGCCATGACCTTGTCTAGTAATTTAGTGTCCACTCCCAGCATTGACAAGGGCCTATACGCCGCCGGATCCTCCTTGTTTCTACCAGGCTGGGGAGAATTATTATCTGTGCCTCCCGCATGGATTGTGGTAGGCTTCTGGATGTTTTTGCCTCCTGCAGTGTTTCCAGTAGGCGCAGGAGCAGGATCTCCGCATATGTATGATAAAATTCCACCGGGAGCCCGTCCGGGCCCGGCGATTTGTGACAAGCCATGCCCTGTAGGGCTTCCTGCAGTTCCCCTAGCTGAAGTGCTGCCTCTAGGTCCCCTTGTTATTCGTAAGTCATGAGAGGGGAACATCCAACAAATACCCCCCTCCTCTGGGATCCCATGACAGGGGTTCTCGCGATACGTGTCAGATAGATGTAAAACAAATACAGTGTTGACCCCGATCTTAGTGACAGCCTTGGATCCATTAGAGCATTTCAACATTAATATTAACGGGGAGGGGCATTGTTGTTTTAAAAGCCACGCCAATAACCGCACAGATCTATCCCCCTCTCTATGCAATAGTTGTCTGTATTCTCTCAGAGCCAAGCAGTCTAATCTATCCCAGGTCTCCCCCACTCTATGTTGTGCCTTCAGGAGTGAGTCATTGGGAGGCACCACATCCTGCACTTCACGCCAATTTGTGGTGAAGTACTCTGCAACAACTTCCCTGAGTTCTTCTCTGAATACTGGGTCACGCAAGGCATCATGCAGTAATCGCCACAGTGGAACCTGTGGCCTGATTTTTTTAGGACCCCACACCAGCAGCACCGGGCGTGGTTTGACAGGAACCGACCCAATACTTCGGACCCAGTCACCTCATTGCATTCCTCTCGAGAAAGCAGAAATCGGTCAAGTCTGCTCTGTACCTCGCGGGCAGGGTTATAGCAAGTATAGTCTTGTTCTCCCACATGTGTATCACGCCAGATGTCCACACAGTCGAGTCAGCCTCCCGCATTCATGTCTTGTTTAAGTATTTCTAGCATGACTCTACTGTGGCATCCAGCCCACACCAAGGATATCAAAAGACTATTTAATGTATCAAATGAGTGTTTTTGAATTTTACAGAAGCAATTCTGCAGGACGTATACGCAGCGGGGTAACACCACCATTTTCGATAGAGCCACTCTTCCCATAATCGAGAGGGGGAGTTTGTTCCAGAATTATATGGATGCTTTTAGTCCTGCAGGAACTTTGCCTCTATTGAGGTCAAACTGAGCCTCTGGCCGGTGCGCTATCTGAATGCCAAGATATCTAAAATGATCACACTTCCAGTCCAGTGCTACCACAGGGAGGTCCTGTGGATTCCCACGTGCAAGGGCTACCGATGGGAAGAGTATTATTTTCTGTTGATTAACTCAAAGACCCGAGACCACACCGAATGCGTCCAATACCCTGAGTTATATCGGGATCGCTTTCTCTGGCAGTTTGATATACAAAAGAGCGTTGTCCGCATATAAGGAGATGTGCAGGCTACCATCTATGTCTATGCCCCATGGCGCCATATCCCTCCGTAGTCTCACTGCCAAGGGCTCCATTGCAGCAGCGAAAAGGAGTGGAGACAGCGGGCATCCCTGCCGTGTGCCTCTTTCAATCTGTATGGCCTCTGAAACTAGGCTCCCATTTCGCACCTGGCCTTTCGGTTGACAGTACAGCAATTTAACCCATTAAATATATTCCTCTCCAAAACCCATTCTCCTTAGTACTTCCCAGAGGAACTCCCATTGCAGCATATCGAAGGCCTTTTCAATATCTAAGGCAACCACTGCTGCATGGTAATCGCTTTCAGCCACGGAGTGGAGGACATGGGACATCCTTCTTAAGTTCATATGTGTGCCTCTCCCAGGAATTAACCCACACTGATCTCCTTTCACTAGTGAGGTTACTGCCTTTCTCAGGCTGTTGGCCATGACCTTGTCTAGTAATTTAGTGTCCACTCCCAGCATTGACAAGGGCCTATACGCCGCCGGATCCTCCTTGTTTCTACCAGGCTGGGGAGAATTATTATCTGTGCCTCCCGCATGGATTGTGGTAGGCTTCTGGATGTTTTTGCCTCCTGCAGTGTTTCCAGTAGGCGCAGGAGCAGGATCTCCGCATATGTATGATAAAATTCCACCGGGAGCCCGTCCGGGCCCGGCGATTTGTGACAAGCCATGCCCTGTAGGGCTTCCTGCAGTTCCCCTAGCTGAAGTGCTGCCTCTAGGTCCCCTTGTTATTCGTAAGTCATGAGAGGGGAACATCCAACAGATACCCCCCTCCTCTGGGATCCCATGACAGGGGTTCTCGCGATACGTGTCAGATAGATGTAAAACAAATACAGTGTTGACCCCGATCTTAGTGACAGCCTTGGATCCATTAGAGCATTTCAACATTAATATTAACGGGGAGGGGCATTGTTGTTTTAAAAGCCACGCCAATAACCGCACAGATCTATCCCCCTCTCTATGCAATAGTTGTCTGTATTCTCTCAGAGCCAAGCAGTCTAATCTATCCCAGGTCTCCCCCACTCTATGTTGTGCCTTCAGGAGTGAGTCATTGGGAGGCACCACATCCTGCACTTCACGCCAATTTGTGGTGAAGTACTCTGCAACAACTTCCCTGAGTTCTTCTCTGAATACTGGGTCACGCAAGGCATCATGCAGTAATCGCCACAGTGGAACCTGTGGCCTGATTTTTTTAGGACCCCACACCAGCAGCACCGGGCGTGGTTTGACAGGAACCGACCCAATACTTCGGACCCAGTCACCTCATTGCATTCCTCTCGAGAAAGCAGAAATCGGTCAAGTCTGCTCTGTACCTCGCGGGCAGGGTTATAGCAAGTATAGTCTTGTTCTCCCACATGTGTATCACGCCAGATGTCCACACAGTCGAGTCAGCCCATCACCCTTCCCAAGGCTGTTGCCATGTTTGGTTTAGCGTGCAATTTTAGAGGGTATCTATCAATAGGCCGCTGAGCACGCAATTAAAGTCACCCGCCCATATTAATGGCATCCCAATGTACGGGAGGAGCAGGTTTCTATATTTAAAAAGAAAATCCCTGCCATCTATATTCGGGGCGTATATGTTGACTAGGCACACCTCAGTACCATCAAGCATACCATGTACTATGAGGTATCTGCCCTCCACATCTGCCTCGTAAGTATGTAATTTGAACGGGACCTGTGCACCCACCCATATGGCCACCCCCCAACATAGGTAGAGTGGGTGGAGACAGACAATTACCCTCTCCACTTTCTGTGGAGTTTCTGCGTCTCAGTGTTGAGCAGGTGTGTCTCCTGCAGCATGGCAATCTGAATGTCATGTCTCCACATATGTTTGTATTCTGTACCGCTTAACAAATGAATTTAACCCCCTCACATTCCATGTTATAATTTTGTATTGACCCATATCATCCAACCCGTCTGTCTTATCTGTCTTGTATGAGTGTTGTGTAGTGCCCCTATTGCTGCCGGTGAGACCCTGAATCTGAACAGTCCGAACATCCCCCCCCGGGTAGACACATTAATAACAAAGCGTGCATCCCCATGTAACCCCCAACCCCACCTTGCCCATCCCTACCCTTGAACATCATGAGCAAACATACTTTCTTTGTTATAACATCAAAGCTCCAAAATGAAGGGAACACCACATTTCCACTTTTCATATCTCTCATGCTTCAATTAACGTACATGCACTCCTCATCCAATTGTCCAATGAAACTTCTGCCAGGCCAAAAAAAAACGTGCTACCCAGACCTCCTATGTGTCCGTCAGCGACGCCCCCCTGACCATGGACCTCCCACACACTCACTCAACCTACAACTGATCCTGTCCACTCATACTCCAAGTCATTCAATTATTTGAGAATCTGAATAAAAATTAGAAAGCCAAAAAAGTGAGTCTAGAGAAAGAAAGAACAATAGAAAAAGAATAAGATCGTCAAAATAAGAGATGATTAGAAAAATTAAATAAAAGAGTGAAGATGTGTGGGGGGCTGCGTAGGCTGCCCGTCGGTGCCAGTGTTCAGTCAAATCCAGACTACCAGTCTGGAGGTGAAAGAAACCAACTTCACCACAACCTAGCTCTATGCCCAGATGAAGTGTTGGTTTCCTAAATGTGGTCGCTATATGTCCAGCCCCTTAGTTCTGCTTTCCTGCTTCTGTCATTTCAGTCAATTTCTCAGGAGCCTCCGGGCTGGGGAGAGTCTTCAACGATATCGCCTGGGCTAGTATCAGAGCCCGTGGCCGTCACCTTCTTTACTTCATCCCGTATGATCACCACTCTTTGCGTCGATCTTGAAGACTGCCTGAACACCCGGCGGAGGGCATTAACCCTGCCTCCCTTGGTATTGGTCGGAGGCATCTTTTCCTCTCTTCCTCTGGCCATCGTCCTCTTACTTCTGTGTATCACCAGCCACTTCAAAACCGTGTCGTGAAGAAGTGGGCTCGATCAGCATGGAGCACCTTGAGCTTTGCTGGATACAGGAGCATGTACTATAAGTTCATGGCTCGCAGTTTTTGTTTCACCCCAATAAAGGACGCTCCCTGCTGCTGAACCAGTGTGTGTAATCTGGGAATATGCATATTTTTTGATTTCCAAGGGTGGGGTCTCCATCTCGCCTTGCAGCTTTGAGAATGAAATCCTGATCTCTAAAATGTAAGATCTTGGCTATTAGTGTCCTGGGTGGTGCTTCAGGCAGTGGTGGCGCAGCAAGCGCCCGGTGCGCCCGCTCAACAATGAAGATGGGGGAGAGTTCAGCTGCGGGGAATGCTTCCCTGGTGCACCTTTCCAGGAAGAGTTCAGGCTCCTTCCCCTCGAACCCCTCCGCAAACCCCATAAAACGCTCCACAACTTCCACTCTACCCTGTGTAGGGCACCTCGCATCAGAGGTAGACCGCCATCCGATCGCTGCTTTCCGTCCATAGGAGCTACTGCTGCGGTACACCGAAAGGATTGCTTCTTCCTCACCCCTGGAGCTTCTGAGATCTCTGGACACCGTCCCTCTGCGTGGATTTGCCTCCCAGAGGACGTCTTCTCCTAGGCCGCTACCACCACACCTGCGCAGCTGTCCTGGACTTCGGGGCTCCTCTCAGCGGGAACGCCGTCACTCATTCATAGGACCCAATCAGACCCTCCTATCTGCAAGTCTATCACACCCGCCTCATAATATCACAGGCGGGGTGGCAGGGCACCACAGGCTCGTCCTCTCTGCACCTAGAGATCACTCCGGGCTCCAGCCGCCACGGATAGGCCCGGCCACACCCCCCCTGTCACTCCGGAGGTCCCCGGGGTCATGGGAAGCCGCCCTCAAGCCCCGCAGCCTCTGCGCTCAGGAAACCACACCAGCCGAGGCTCCGACAGTAAGTTCAGCTTCCCAGTGGGCACTCCAGTACCTCAAAGGGTCTTGCACCTCGTGGCAGTGCAAGCCCAGCTCGGTTAGCCCTTCACAGAGACGCCAGGGGCCCCCACTGTTCTGTAATCCATTAATTCCTGCTACTGACCTTCATAGCAATGCAGGCAGTTATTTTAATGTTTCGCGGACTCGAGTGAGCAGGATTTTTAAGGATTATTGGACGGGCATGCTTCGGAGTTCGCTAAGTTGTGTCCACTCCAGTCGCCATCTTGGCCACGGCCCCATTCCCAGTCTTTCTTGGTCCACTGGAAGGGGGTTGAAGCCACCAGGTCTCTCATCTCCGCCTCCTGTAGTGTTAGGTTAAGGGGAAAGGATTTATGGAGATTGATACAGAGTCCCACTACCTCCTCAGCAATCTTTTTTTTAAATATGTCTTTATTAAATTTTTAACCATCAAATACAGAGATACATACATCCATTTGCTACAAAGTACATCAGATCACAGTCCATACAAATTAAGTCATGATACAATCTATACAGTTTCCAGCGTCCTCTATTGAGTAAGTGATTGAATATGTAATCCTACTTTCCTCTAAAGGCCTTTTACTTTTTTCCCCTTTATTCTCAAGGCCCCTAGTGTGCACCATATAGTTTGAGAATGCATTTCGCGGTAGTTTAGGGATGTGATGCTTAGGGAAGGGCGCAATAGGGCTACAGTTGTCTCTACCCTACGTCCGGTCCCACCTAAGATTTGCTTTGCTGCCTTCAGCCTGCCTAATCTCTGAGATACATCTTTAAGGGGGCCCAGATGTCTCATGGTCGGGAAGTCACTAGTAGGAGTTCTGCGTATGTCTCCCCACGTGTCAATCCCCATTTTACTCAACATGGTGCAACATAGTCCCTCATGGGTGACTAGGATTAAATAGTGGAAAAGGAGAGGAAACAGAGAAGAATATAGTACGGGTTTGTTCAGATGTCTGGCTAGCCGTCTCCACGCTAGGTTAGTGCAGTAGGTGGTGTCCTCGCCAGGGAATCTGGCTCCTAGGAAAGAGGGCAGAGGCAAAAGGACCATGTATCCCTGCTCAATGGCCAAGTGGGGCATGAATGGGGTGGATTAAGCCAGTAGGTCGCATAATGGGCCTGCGCTCATAGATAGTAGAGTTCCATGCCGGGCGCCTCAAACCCTCCCAGTGCAAAACAGAGAGTGAATGTCTTCCAATTCACTCTGGGTTGTTTGCCCCCACGTCAACCAAGTTAGTTGAGTTTGTACCGTGTGAAAGAATGGTCTCCACAGGGGTATGGTATGTTAAGGAAAAAGTATAATAGCTTTGGCAGTATCATCATTTTTACAAGGGAGATTCGGCCCGCTACGGATAGGGGCAGTGATATTCAGTAGGATATTGAGGTCATAATGGAGGTTATTGCTGTGCCATAATTTGCTTGCAATGTTTCCTCCCTATCTCTGGAGATTGTCACCCCTAGCTATCCCACCTCCCTCTCCTACCACTTCAGTGGGTAGTCCAACAAGAATTCTGCGGTACACGGGGTGAGATGAAATAGCTGCGATCTGCTCCAGTTTTTGTCTATCCCTCATAGTGCACCAAAGTGGATAAACTCTCTTAGTATGGGATTTAGACTGATGTGGGGGTCACAGATATACAGTGTGATATCATCGGCGTAGAGAGATACTAGCAGATGTCGAGTAGGGTATATGAGTGCATATTCTCTATGGTGTTACCAGAGCGTATCCGCCAAGGATTCAACTGCAAGTGCCAATAGGAGAGGCGACAAGGGGCACCCCTGTCTGGTGCCTCGTGAGATAGGGAAGGAATTGGACCTACTACCATTAATCTGTATGGTGGCTCTCGGTTTGCTATACAGTAGGGCGATCCAAGACAGGAATGAAGCGGTGAATCACATCCTCCTCAGCACCGCAAACATGTAGTCCCAATCCGAGTCGAAGGCCTTGGTGGCATCTAAAAAGACTTCCACCACAGCTATGTCAGGGTCTATATCTTGAATCGGGTCAAATATAGTTCTAGTTATGGGAAGTGGCGCTTCCCAGTATAAACCCTGACTGGTCCAGCTGTACTATGCCCTCAATCGGAAGACTTTGGGCTAGATGTAGGTAATTTGATTTTACTGATTCTTAAATACCGAATTTTACCGAATCGGTATTCATAAATCGGTAATTGAGATGTAGAGGAAAAATCGGTATTTTTTACAGAATCGGTAAAATTCGGTATCGGACTTTCGGAAAATATCGATTCGGTAATTACCGAATCGGTATTTACCGATCGGTATTTCCAATGGATTCCTATGGGCCAAAAGGCCCATAGGAATGCATTGCAAATACCGATCGGTAAATACCGATCGGTATTTTCCGAATCGGGCAGCAAACAAAAGTGAAACTTAACACAACAGCCAATCAGGTGCAACCACCCTCCCCCTTCCTACCAGGAAGTGGCTACCCAGGCAGCTGCAACTAATTAGAAGGTTCTGGAAAGGCAGTTGGAGCAGAGAGACTGGGAGCAGCAGCAGCAGCAGACAGAGCTTGTGTTTTTTGAAAACTTTAACATGGCAAGCAGCAGGGACACTGAGCAGGCTGAAAGGAAAAGAAAGCTAAAATTCAGTAGCATGGAGCTACAGGTCCTTGTTGAGGAGGTGGTAAAGGTATACCACAGACTTTTTGGAAAGCAGTCCCTTACTGTGCCTGAATCAGCAAAAAGGAAGATTTGGCTGGAAATCTTACAGAAAGTAAATGCAGTTGGAGTGACCACCAGAGTCACTGAAGATTTAAAAAAGAGGTTCTATGACCTAAGGAGCCTCACAAAGAAAAAATTGGCTGACCACCACAAACAGGCCTCGAAAACAGGTGGAGGAAAGAACACTGCACCCCCCCTCACTGACCTGGAGGAGCTGGTAACCACAACCCTGGAGGCTGAAAGCGTCCATGGACTGGGAGAAGAGGACAGCTCGGCGAAATCTGCAACTAAAAAAGGTAAGAAGCATGCACAGCAATCCCCCTCACACCCCCATCCATCCCTCACCCCTTGCAGCTAAGTTACCCCAGTTCCAGGGTTTCTGTGCAAAACTGTAGCAATGCATCATGGTACACGTAGTCAGTTATTGAAAGACCATGTCACACAGCACTGTAACCAACAAGTCATTTAAATGAATGCATACAAAATGAAGGGCAGGCAGCATGTACAAAGTGCAATGTCATATGTTTAATTGTAGTGGCTGTGACACATTTGCACCTAGCTGATATGTGCTCATATGTCCACAGGTCACACATCCAGAAGGCAGTCTGAGGAGGCAGAAGGCACGGCACCCGAGAGGGATGACAGTCAGGAGCCAGGGCCCAGTGCATCACAGGACACAGGTGTTCCGAGTGGGCAGCCACCCTCCCAAGAAACTGACATCAGTGAACAAATGCAGGGCTCACCAATTCCTTCACAGTCACCACTATTGGTCTCATCACCCGAAATGCCTGCATCCCTTGTAGTAGAAACACCTGCTGCACACCCTAGCAGGAGGCATGTCGTTTCCCCACTGCTGGAAATGGAGACAGCTGCTGATGAAATGGGGGGTGAAGACTCACAGAACTTGTCTCAAGCTGACATCACTGCCACACTGCAGCCCAGCACAGAGCCTGTACCAAGTACCACTAGACGCCGCACAGTACAAGGGAGGAGTGTAGGTGCACGTGGGGAGGGGTCCAGCGTCTTCCAGGGCCTGGAGGGAACCATGGTCAGGATTCAGAGGATGCAGGGCAAGGGCATCATGTCCTGTCAAAGACAAATGCGTAACCTGAACATCAACATGCAGGAAATTGGCAAGGGCATCAGGGAGATGGTGGAGGTTAACAAAAGCATGGCAACAGGCATACATGACATGTCCCAATCCATGGAGCAACTGTGCTCAAAACTGGACTCTGAAATCACATCAAGGCGCAGGGAGAAGCAGCGTGCACAGAGAACAGAGAAATCCATCCACCGCCTGGCAACAGCCACATCCCTGCTATGCAGGCGTAGCATCAATAGTCAGGAAGCCCTGACTCATAACAGCAACCAGTTGACAAGGGGCATAGCCGGAATGACCGGTGCGCTGGAGGCCCTACTCAAAGCTCAAAGTGCACAAAGTTCTGCTATTGATGTGCCGGACACTGAAGCTAGCACCAGTAGGAGCAGCACAGCAAGCCAACATGGCGTAGAGCCAAGGAGGAGCAGCAGGCGACAGGGTGAGGGTACAGGCCAAAGGCCCAGTGAACAGGCTGAGCCACATACACCTGCCAGTGCAAAGTGTGGCCGCAAATGAACAGTTGTAACTATGGCCTACTGCCATTGGACATTTGAATCATAGTTAATAAAGTTTCATTTGCACATTTGTGCCATTTCAACCTGCCTAGTGACAATATACAACTACGGTGGGTGGATTCAACACCTGTCTGTGTGTGTTTGCTCACTGTGAGCAGTGCTGTCAAATGCTTACTGTTGCACTTTTGTTCTTTAACATATCTTGAAATAATCTAATTAAACAGAAGCTTGTGCTTTCAATATAGCTCTCAGTGTCATCACTTACTCAGAAATAGTTGCGTGTTATTTCCTCACGTCTGTATCTGCCATCACTTGGTGTTGACACTCCAGCAGGTTGTCTTTCAGGCACAGCATTGTCGTCGTCATGATCCTCATAGTCTGATAACTCCACCTCAGTCCCCCTCTTAACAGCAAGATTGTGCAACATAGCACAGGCAGCAATTATCTTACAGCAGGTGATGGGGGTATACTGCCTTGCACCTCCGCTCTTGTGCAAGCATCTAAACCTGCTTTTCCAGATACCAAATGTTCGCTCTACAACATTGCGTGTGCTCTTGTGTGCCCGGTTATATCTCCTTTGGCTGGGTGTTGAGGGGTTGAGGTAGGGGGTGAGTATGAAGGAGCGGAGGGCGTATGCACTGTCTCCTAAAATGAAAAGGGAATAATTTACTCACATGCATACATGTACTGCTTACTGCAATAGTCTTATAGGGGTCGCACAACTGTGTCTTACCTAGGAGGTATCCTTCACCAAATTCACTGTTCTGAAATATATAGGAGTCATGGGTACTCCCAGGGAATTTTGCCACAAGGTCAGTAATGGCGAACTTTGCATTGCAGATCACCTGCACATTGATGGTGTGGGTGGACTTCCTATTCCTGTCGATGTGTTCTGTGGCAGCTGGGGGACAAATAGAAATGTGCGTGCCATCAATGCAGCCAATGATATTGGGGAAACGTGCCATCTGGTAGAAGTCTGATTTTGTTTGGACCAGTTCAGCATGGGTTACAGGAAATGAGATGTAATGCTCCATCCTCTGTAACATTGCGTCAAGGAATTTGTGGAAAAACCTTGACAGGCTGCTCTGGGTCACCCCACCTACCGCAGCAACCACACTCTGATAGCTCCCAGAGGCAAGCAGGTGTAGGCTGCACAGCACCTGCACATGGGGAGGAATAGCGTGTGCCCTTGGGGTAGTGTGATCCAACAGTGGGTGGAGGTCCCTGATGAGGTCAGTGATTGTGTCTGGGGCCAACGTGTACCTCTGGAGTATCTCTGCCTCTGTGAGCATGAACAGGGTTATCCTCTGCCTGTAGACCTGCTCCTGTCTCAGCCATTCCCTCTCTCCTTCCTCCTGTAGCCTTAGCCGTCTTGCAATCACATAAAATGCCGCCATTGTGCAAGAAGAATTGCATTTTGGGTCCATTTTTATAGGTTGCACCTGTTTACCACCTGATTCCAAACCATGGTAAATACAGACTCTTAAATACCGAATTTCAAGCAAATTCGGTATTTCAGAGCTTTCCTACATCTCAATATCCATTTTTACCACTTCTTATTTACCGAATCGGTAATTTACCGATTCGGTAACTTTACCGATTCGGTAACCTTTGCGATTCGGTAAATTTACTGATTCGGTAATATTTCCAATTCGGTATTTTACCGATTCGGTAACTTTACAGATTCGGTAAATTTACCGATTCGGATGATTTTCGATCTCCTACATGCCGAAAGCTAAATACCGGTCGGTAACGGCCGAAAATACCGATTTTCGGCCGTTACCGACCGGTAAAGGCCTTCCTACATCTGGCCCCTAGCCTGTTAGCCAGGACCTTTGCTAGAATCTTTGCATAGCAATTAATTGATGACAGGAACCTGTAGGCCTCACACGCTGTGGCTGCTTTGCCCGGCTCAAGAATGGCATTGATCATTGCTTCATGCATGGTTAGGGGAAGGATGCCGGAGTCTCTGGCCTCACTATAGACTGATTTTAGAATGGGGACTAGTGTTTCCGCATAACATTTATAAAAATCAGCTGGTAGGCCATACGTCCCCGGAGCCCTTCCAGGTCCCAGCTGCATTATAGCCACTCGGATTTCATCTTCCTCTATGTCTGTAGAGAGAAATTCCCTCTGTGCATCACTCAGCCATCCAAGAACTATGGGCCATATGTAGGTAAATGGAGAATACCGAATCCTTAATACCGAATTTTACCGAATCGGTATTAAGGAATCGGTAAACACGATGTACATAAAATTTCGTTAAAGTTTACCGATTCGTTAAAATTCGGTATTAAATACCGAATCAGAACGAATCGGAAAAAAAATATAAATTAAAGAAAGGCAAATACCGAATCGGTGTTACAGAATCCATTACCGATTCGGAAATACCGATTCGGTAATTCAAAAAATCGTAATTTGTTGAATCAGCCAATCCTGATTCACCCAATTACCTCCCAAACAGGAAGTGGCCACACCCAGCCAGGTGCACAGGACCTGGAGCTCACAGTGAGGCAGGTAGGCAGGCAGGTGAGCTGAGGAGCCAGCAGCAACACAGCCACACAGCCACAAGCAGGACTGAAATACTACAACAAGCATTGGAATGGCAAGCCAGGACAGTGAGAAGGAGGGAGGCCACAGAAAGAGAAAACTCAAGTTCAGTGACAAGGAGCTGGAGGTCCTGATCCAGGATGTCAGCCAAGAGCACCACAAGCTATTTGGAGCCCAGTCCCACCAAGTGCCAGAGTCACAGAAGAGGCAAATCTGGAGTGGCATCCGGGACAAAATCAATGCCATAGGTGTGACCCAGCGCACCATAGAGGACATCAGGAAGAGGTGGTACGACCTCAGGAAGACAGCAAAACTGAGAATGGCAGAGAGACAGAGGCAGGCTGGCAAAACTGGTGGAGGGAAAAACCGAGCCCCAGCACCAACTCCACTAGAACTGATGGTGGAGTCCACCATCCAGCCGGAGAGTGTGAGTGGCGTGGGAGACGCAGACAGCTCCGCCAGAGCAGCTAGAAATTAAGGTAAGAAGCATGCCCAGCATGCTGTGCTACCCCCTTCCCAACCCCAAACCCCATAGTGGCAAAGGGGCTCCCACTCCACCCCATGTCTTACTGGTTACCTGCAATGCATTATGGGTGATGAAGTCAGAGGGAACTCATGAATAGGACAGTCAGGCTAGCGAACACAATAGCATGGTAAAGTAATTGGCTACGTCAGGACAACCACTGTGCTCTGTAGGCATGTTGTTTAATGTAATTCCATAGCAGACAGAGCAGTGAGTATATCTACATTTGTGTCATGAAAGGCGAGTCATCTCGCAGTTCAGCAGAGAGCAGCCGAGCTAAGTCAGCCAGGCCAGAGGGGAGGCAAAATGAAGACGTCAGCATGCCTGCAGGGACCACAACCTCTGCGTCATCACAGCCATCTATTCCTCCACCACAGCCATCACCACAGCGCCAGGGAAGTCCGCAATCCCCTCTCACACAGTCCCCACTGCGAAGATCACCAACACCCCCACCACCACAGTCAGGCAGGAGGCATGCCGTGGCCACCCTCCAGCAGATGGAGGAGTCAGAGGAGGAGGGCAGAGGGGGCAAACAAAGTCCCATAGGAGATAGATCCAACAGGGAGAGGTCTGGTTCTGCATCCGAGGGTGCCCACATCTCATCCAGACGCCGCAGGGCAAGGCAGGACAGTCCAGAAGCAGCCGAGCAGGGTGACAGTGTGTTTGCTGGACTGGAAGACAACATGCTGAAGGTCCAGCGCCTGCAATGGAGAGAGATGAAGTCAATGCACAGGGAGGTGGCACACATAAACAAGCATATGCACAGGATGGAGAAGGGCATCAGTGCTATGGGGGAGAACTTGTGTGCAGGAATGGAGAGAGTAGCTACTTCGGTGGACAACCTCTGTAGCCAGCTTGAGCAGGACCGTCTAGCCAGGCGCAGGGAGAGACAGAGGCTCCAGGCCTATACCAAGTCTGTGAACCGGCTGGCCACTGCAACATCACTAATGTGTCGCAGGTCCATCGCCATGCAGGAGGAGATGCTGCATTGCAGCAGGGATGTGGCCAGGGGGATGGTGTCCATGACCTCAGTGCTAGAGCAAATGCAGAATGCTAAGGCGGCCACAATGGAAGGGGGGGGACAGTGAGGAGGCCACCAGCCGTGGTAGCATCACGCCCTCACCCACCGAGTGCAGAAGGCGTAGTGAACGTAACGTGCCTTCACAGGAACAGTCCAACACACCAGACAGTGTTGATAGGGAACGGTCACTGGCAGCGCGTGTCGTTACTCACTCAGAAATAGTTTGACGTAATCTCTGCCCGTCTCTGTCTCCCATCATGTTCAATAGCAACACCTGCTGCGCAGGGCTCTGGCTGAGAGTTGTCCTCGTCCTCGTCCTCTGAGTCAGTCAGTTCCACTGCTGTTCCTTTTTTTGTGGCCAGATTGTGTAGCATTGCACATGTGGCAATTATCTTGCAACATTTGATGGGGCTGTACAGACGTGCACCTCCAGTTTTGTGGAGGCAACGGAATCTGCTTTTGAGCAATCCAAATGTGCGCTCCACCACGTTGCACGTTGCGTGTGCTCCTATGTGCCACATTGTATCTCCTCTCCCTTGGGGTTGCTGGGTTGAGATATGGTGTGAGTAGATAAGGCCGGAGGGCATATGCGCTGTCACCTATGTACAGATGTGTTGGAATTGGGGGTCTCTGGTTGGCGCAAGTATGCACTTGTGACAAGCAGGGACCCTCTCTTCCAAGTCAGGGCGAAGGATGACCCCTTAGAATTACCCTTGCTCACCCTCTAGGTGCGTGGCGTGAGCAGCCAAGGCTATTCTTCAGGCGTTAGTTAGTTAAGCATTTGTAATCACACACACAGTAAAATATACCAATCCCCCCACAAATGGACACCAGGCTGTAAATATATAAAAATACGCTTCTTTATGTAAAAATATATATATGTAACTCAACAGACTTATCACAAGACCAAATAACGTTTTTGTTGCACCACAGGTTGTAAATAGGCAAAGGTTCTCAGTTGTAGCTTTCAATGGTTGTTTGTTCAAAAATACTTCAATGGTTTCACTTCAAGAAAATAGTTCCTTTTCTCCTTAGTTGCAGTTCAAAAATGGAGATTTCTCTGTTAAGGCGCTTTTGTTATAAATCTCCTAATTTCACAGTTCTCTCAGTGTTCTTTCCTTTCAAAGAGAAAGCCTCTCTCTGTTCTGGGGCTTTGGGACCCTCCCCGGGCCTTCGGCGTGCCTGGCAGCGCCTCTCCTGCCTTCAAGGGTGAAACTGACTCGGCCCCTACCAACTCTCACGCATCGGGCGTGAGCACGCCTGTGCCGGCCCCGGCTCTTCCTCTCAGCTCGAGGACAGAGTTAAAGGCGGGCCGGCCCAGCAGTTAAGGAGGACTCGGGGGACAGCGTGACAGGTGAGAGCAAGCTCGGGGGCCCTGACGGGGAGTGCTGACAGAGCACACAGCTCTACTCACCCGTGGGGGCTCCGGGCACTCGGAGGCTTCTCTGCGCAGCTCCCAGGCAGGGAGCGATGACGGGGAAAGAAGGAGTTGCAGGCCCCGGGCCCGGTGGTGATTTAATGCACACTTCTTCTTCTTTGGCAAGAGTCGGCACAGGCTTGTGCGACTCCAATGGGGGCACTCTTGGATCTTGACGCCAGCGGGCGTGTGCAGCCAGGCAGGCGCGGCCCGCGACCCTTGGCACGACGGTGCAGGGGTCTCCTCAGCGGGGGCGGAGCGGCCTGGCAAAACCTCGGGGATTGCGAAGCGGGGTCACAGGGCACGGACTGTGCAGCTGTCGACCCAGCGTGGATCACAATCCACAAAGGAAATTCCGGCGGGAGGGGTGAGAGCGCTTCAAGGCACTCCAGTAGCAGGCAAGGGGCAGAGGAGCAGGAAGCCAAGCCTGGGGGCAGAGAGCGACTCCGATCGGAGCGAGGCTCTCACAGGGCAGAGGCTGGCAAGCTCCCGAGTGCCACAGCCCTAGGAGGGGGCGATGAGGGGCGCAGTCTGGCTCCAGCAGGGAAGCACACACGGCTCGAAAGTCAAGACGAGCAAAAGCACCAAGGACCCACTAGTCCTGGGGTCCAGGTCAGGGGGCAAGCTCAATCAAGCCCTTGGAGAATGTTTAAAGCACAAAGAAGCAAAGTCTTTTCTCAGCAAGTCTTCTCCTCTCCTTTCTCAGCAAGGCAAGCAGCAGGCCAGTCCTCCCAGCGTCTCTTCTCCTTCTAGTCGGGCAGAGGTCCTTTGTGGTAAACAGGATTCTAATTTACAAGGAGCAGGGCTCCTACTTTTATACACAGTTTCTTTTGTTCTCACTGGCCAGGGGGGCCTCTGCATAACTGCTCTCAGCCTCTGAGCACTTGTGGTGGGTACTTCTGGCTTCTGCATTCAGGGTGAGGACAGGCACATCAGCCGCTCCCCAGGGGGGCGGAGCCAGCATTGTGTGGACAGGGGCAGCCAGGAGTACTTTGTTGACAAGCTTCGCCCTTCCTGGGCCAGGTGCAGGCTGAGTCATCAGTCGCTCCCCAGGGGGGCGGAGCCAGCATTGTGGTGGCAGAGCACAGCCTGATGCATAGCTCCGGGAAACTCCCACCTCCCACTAAGGTGTCATCCTGCCATTCACCACCTGTCACCTCCCAGCCCTGTCACTCACACAACTCAGACAGTCAGATACACACAAAGCAGAGGCGGGCTGAAATGGTTAGGCAAGCAAATGCTAACTTTCTAAAAGTAGCATTTGCAAACACAGGATATTAAAATAAACTTTACTAAAAGAAGTATTTTATTATTCTGAGTTCAGGCATACCAAACATTAATTTCTACCATGTTCCCTGAGCCTGCTGGGATTATAGAGTGTAATAATTCCAGCAGCCCATCTGGCCTAACAGGAACAGGTAGCCTTACAATAGTGAAAAACGAATTTGGCAGTAATTCACTATTAGGACATGCCACACACATCAGAGCATGTCCTACCTTACACTTACAATGCACCCTGCCCTCAGGCCTACTATAGGGGTGACTAATATGAAGTTAAGGGAAGGTTTAGGGGCTGGCAAGTGTGTGCACTTGCCCAGCCAGCATGACAGTACCAGACTGCACGCAGGTTCTGCAATGGCAGACCCTAGACACATTTTAAAAAGGCTGCTTCTGTGGGTGGCGCAACCAGCGCTGCAGGCCCACTAGCAGTATTGGCATTTACAAGCCCTGGCACTCCTGGTGCCCTTTACTGGGGACTAACAGTAAATCCAATGAACCAATCATGGACATCAATCACCTATACACTTTATACAGGGAAAGCATATGCACTTTAGCACTGGTCAGCAGTGGTAAAGTGCCCAGAGTCATTAAACCAACAAAAACAGGTCAGAGAGAGTATTGGAGGAAGGCAAAAAGTTTAGGGATGACCCTGCCAAGAGGCCCAGGTCCAACACAACCCCCTTCCAGCCAAAACGCAGGGTAGACCAATCACCACTGTGATGGGCTTCCCTGCTTTGGGCGATAGAACCTGGACCTGGCCAGCAACAGCAGGGGCACATTCCAGTTCTACGCCAATCTGCACCTACTTCAAATCCTCTGTTCATACTCTCAGGGTCCACCAAGCCTATCCCTGGGGCACCCTTCTCTTCCCCTGGGGACACCACCTGTGCAGCATCTAACCTTAACTTGCTCACAGGTGTGTCCCAACAGGCAGACATCCATTCCCAGTGGCCACTGACGTTAGTCAGGGCTGAGACCCAGGCCTCATGCCTCTCAGGGCTCCCAAACCTCTGTGACCTCAGAGAGCGGGGGCAGTAGCCCCAGGTGCTTGGCACCCTTTGTCCAGTCTCCCTCCTGTCAGGTCAGGTATGTCATCCTGGCACTGACCCACCAGCCCCAGGCCTGCACCTGGCGGCTGGACCAAAGACTGGGGTGGGCTCTCCCACACCCGGTCCTCCTCCTTGGGGCTCTGTACCCTCCCACCTGGAGTGGTACCCCCTTCCAGAATTGTCAGGGCACCTGTGGCAGGTGACCTGCACAATTCGCCCACCAGTTCAGGGGTGCTATCCTGCAACTGGGGCACCAGGTCAGGGGGGACACCCTGCACCTGGCCCTCTATCCTAGGGTCTAAACCCTCAAACTGCACCGGGGTCAGAGGCAAGGACTCCCTCCCTCTGCACCCCCTTCCAGAGTACTGCCCACTCCCAACTGGAGTGGTACCCCTGGAAGCGACATGGGCCAGGACACTGATTACAGTGGTCCCACCCTCCAGGTCAGACAATACCTGAACCTGACTCTCCAACTCAGGGACCCAACCCTGCAGTTGGACACTTGCCTGGCGCACCAGGACTTCCCGGGGAGCACGCATGCCCCTCCCGAGGGTGGCACATAGCTCATGTGTCGTGCGACAGTCTGCCTGGCGCAGATCTTCCAAACCCTGTCCCTCTGACAGTGTGGGAAGATCCCCCAGGACAGAAGTGGTGTCCCCCTGGTCATTCACTGGGGATGCAGCCCTGCTGGCTGGTCCCTGACCCACTGGCTCTTCCACTGGGGACTCTTTCCCCCTCTCGCCCCTCTTTCTGGACCTCTGCACCCTCCCAACTGGAGCGGTACTGCCAGACACCAGAACTACTGGAGCTCTGCTTACAGAGCCTCCACGTTCTCTAGCCACTGGGGGATCCCCCTCAGAGGGTGACTCATCCGGACAGCCTAGGCTCCCCACCTGGTGTTCCCTTAAAGAACCATCCAGGCTCTGAGACTGAGGTTGGGCACTACCGGGACCAAACCCATTCTCACTCCTTCCCCTTAAGGACAGGACGTGAGGCCCTACACCCCTCTCACTACTACAGGACCTAGCTGGGCTACTCTGCGCCACTTCCACCACTCTGGGCTGGAAGATACCTGAGCCATTCCCCACAGGAACATACCCCAATGCCTCTCCAGACCCTCTGGAATCCACCACAAGGTCTGCCTCCAATGTGAGCTCCCTGGGGTCAGAGAACTCACTCTCAAACAGGTGTTGGCATAGCTCTGGAAAACTGGGACTTACAATATGCTCTCCCACAATTGGATTACACAGCCCCCTAGCACGGTTAACCAAACTATCCTTCACCTCACCATCCAGTGCCTCACACACATACTCCACACCATTCTCCTGAGACTGGCCAGACAGTAGCGGACTGTCTCTGTCACACAACCCACACTCTTCTGGGCGGTCCTTACACTCACCCACCAGGACCTCAACCATGGGGGAATCCCTCCCACCACTAGGACCATGAACTCCTACGCCAGCCACCCTATTCCCTTCAGGGACGCTGCGCACTACTGGAGCTACCTCATGCCCTTGAACCTCCTGGTGTAAGTTAACCCCCTCCAAGTCAGGTGCCACATCTCTAGGTGGGCGCACTATGCTGTCAGCACTAGATACCTGAATGTTGCTGCCACCAGCTGAGCTGGACTCCACCTCCAACTCAGCAACGCTCAATCCGCCAGCTACACAAATCTCTGGATGTTGGGCTGAAGCCCTCCTGGCTTCAAGCTCTAAATCAAGTTCTCTCATCCTGAAGTAGTGGGCTCTTTGGCGTGTTTGCGCTTCCATTGCCAATTTTTGCATTTCCAATTCTATTTGTCCAGCTAACTTTGCCATCTCCATTGCATGTGCCCTGTCTGCTGCCCTGTCTGCCAACTCCTCTGGCGACAGGCATCTGGTTGCTGCCTTTTCCATCCTCACTGGACCAGGCATGACGTTTTCAAAAACACATGGAGATCTCCCAGCAAAATTATAGAAATGGAAACCTGTGGCTGCGTTATAGGTCTGCTCTCACTATGTGGTGATCAGCAATTCACTGTATGTCAACTACAAATGCAAATTCGCAAATCCTCACCGCTGCGTCCAATGTTGGAATTGGGGGTCTCTGGTTGGCGCAAGTATGCACTTGTGACAAGCAGGGACCCTCTCTTCCAAGTCAGGGCGAAGGATGACCCCTTAGAATTACCCTTGCTCACCCTCTAGGTGCGTGGCGTGAGCAGCCAAGGCTATTCTTCAGGCGTTAGTTAGTTAAGCATTTGTAATCACACACACAGTAAAATATACCAATCCCCCCACAAATGGACACCAGGCTGTAAATATATAAAAATACGCTTCTTTATGTAAAAATATATATATGTAACTCAACAGACTTATCACAAGACCAAATAACGTTTTTGTTGCACCACAGGTTGTAAATAGGCAAAGGTTCTCAGTTGTAGCTTTCAATGGTTGTTTGTTCAAAAATACTTCAATGGTTTCACTTCAAGAAAATAGTTCCTTTTCTCCTTAGTTGCAGTTCAAAAATGGAGATTTCTCTGTTAAGGCGCTTTTGTTATAAATCTCCTAATTTCACAGTTCTCTCAGTGTTCTTTCCTTTCAAAGAGAAAGCCTCTCTCTGTTCTGGGGCTTTGGGACCCTCCCCGGGCCTTCGGCGTGCCTGGCAGCGCCTCTCCTGCCTTCAAGGGTGAAACTGACTCGGCCCCTATCAACTCTCACGCATCGGGCGTGAGCACGCCTGTGCCGGCCCCGGCTCTTCCTCTCAGCTCGAGGACAGAGTTAAAGGCGGGCCGGCCCAGCAGTGCAGGAGGACTCGGGGGACAGCGTGACAGGTGAGAGCAAGCTCGGGGGCCCTGACGGGGAGTGCTGACAGAGCACACAGCTCTACTCACCCGTGGGGGCTCCGGGCACTCGGAGGCTTCTCTGCGCAGCTCCCAGGCAGGGAGCGATGACGGGGAAAGAAGGAGTTGCAGGCCCCGGGCCCGGTGGTGATTTAATGCACACTTCTTCTTCTTTGGCAAGAGTCGGCACAGGCTTGTGCGACTCCAATGGGGGCACTCTTGGATCTTGACGCCAGCGGGCGTGTGCAGCCAGGCAGGCGCGGCCCGCGACCCTTGGCACGACGGTGCAGGGGTCTCCTCAGCGGGGGCGGCGCGGCCTGGCAAAACCTCGGGGATTGCGAAGCGGGGTCACAGGGCACGGACTGTGCAGCTGTCGACCCGGCGTGGATCACAATCCACAAAGGAAATTCCGGCGGGAGCGGTGAGAGCACTTCAAGGCACTCCAGTAGCAGGCAAGGGGCAGAGGAGCAGGAAGCCAAGCCTGGGGGCAGAGAGCGACTCCGATCGGAGTGAGGCTCTCACAGGGCAGAGGCTGGCAAGCTCCCGAGTGCCACAGCCCTAGGAGGGGGCGATGAGGGGCGCAGTCTGGCTCCAGCAGGGAAGCACACACGGCTCGAAAGTCAAGATGAGCAAAAGCACCAAGGACCCACTAGTCCTGGGGTCCAGGTCAGGGGGCAAGCTCAATCAAGCCCTTGGAGAATGTTTAAAGCACAAAGAAGCAAAGTCTTTTCTCAGCAAGTCTTCTCCTCTCCTTTCTCAGCAAGGCAAGCAGCAGGCCAGTCCTCCCAGCGTCTCTTCTCCTTCTAGTCGGGCAGAGGTCCTTTGTGGTAAAACAGGATTCTAATTTACAAGGAGCAGGGCTCCTACTTTTATACACAGTTTCTTTTGTTCTCACTGGCCAGGGGGGCCTCTGCATAACTGCTCTCAGCCTCTGAGCACTTGTGGTGGGTACTTCTGGCTTCTGCATTCAGGGTGAGGACAGGCACATCAGCCGCTCCCCAGGGGGGCGGAGCCAGCATTGTGTGGACAGGGGCAGCCAGGAGTACTTTGTTGACAAGCTTCGCCCTTCCTGGGCCAGGTGCAGGCTGAGTCATCAGTCGCTCCCCAGGAGGGCGGAGCCAGCATTGTGGTGGCAGAGCACAGCCTGATGCATAGCTCCGGGAAACTCCCACCTCCCACTAAGGTGTCATCCTGCCATTCACCACCTGTCACCTCCCAGCCCTGTCACTCACACAACTCAGACAGTCAGATACACACAAAGCAGAGGCGGGCTGAAATGGTTAGGCAAGCAAATGCTAACTTTCTAAAAGTAGCATTTGCAAACACAGGATATTAAAATAAACTTTACTAAAAGAAGTATTTTATTATTCTGAGTTCAGGCATACCAAACATTAATTTCTACCATGTTCCCTGAGCCTGCTGGGATTATAGAGTGTAATAATTCCAGCAGCCCATCTGGCCTAAAGGGAACAGGTAGCCTTACAATAGTGAAAAACGAATTTGGCAGTAATTCACTATTAGGACATGCCACACACATCAGAGCATGTCCTACCTTACACTTAGAATGCACCCTGCCCTCAGGCCTACCATAGGGGTGACTAATATGAAGTTAAGGGAAGGTTTAGGGGCTGGCAAGTGTGTGCACTTGCCCAGCCAGCATGACAGTACCAGACTGCACGCAGGTTCTGCAATGGCAGACCCTAGACACATTTTAAAAAGGCTGCTTCAGTGGGTGGCGCAACCAGCGCTGCAGGCCCACTAGCAGTATTGGCATTTACAAGCCCTGGCACTCCTGGTGCCCTTTACTGGGGACTAACAGTAAATCCAATGAACCAATCATGGACATCAATCCCCTATACACTTTATACAGGGAAAGCATATGCACTTTAGCACTGGTCAGCAGTGGTAAAGTGCCCAGAGTCATTAAACCAACAAAAACAGGTCAGAGAGAGTATTGGAGGAAGGCAAAAAGTTTAGGGATGACCCTGCCAAGAGGCCCAGGTCCAACAAGATGTAAGTGGCATTAATATGTGTGACCAACAGCTTTAGCCAGGGTGTACATCAGGGTGTGTCACATTTACTTACCTAGTATGTATCCGTCTCCAAAATTCACCTGCAAGCAGACGTGTATGGATGCCACTGTTCCGGAAGATGTACGCGTCGTGGCTACTCCCGGGGAATTTGGCCACGATGTCAGTAATTATGTACTTTACATTTACATTTACATTACATGTCACCTGTACATTGATGGAGTGGGTGGATTTGCGGTTCCTGTATATGTATTCACTTGCTGCAGGTGGGCAGATGGGTATATGGGTCCCATCGATGCAGCCGATGACGTGTGGGAAGTGTGCAATTTGGTAAAACTCCAGCTTGGTCCTCTGCAGCTCCGCCTGTGTACTGGGGAAGGAAATGTAATGTTCCATTCTGTCCATCATGGCATCTAGGAAGGTGTTGAAGAACCGGAATAGACAGCTCTGTGACACTCCACCCACTGCAGCTATCACACCCTGGAAACTTCCTGATGCAAGGAGGTGCAGGCAGCAGAGTACCTGGACATGGGTGGGGACAGCGTGGGCCCTTGGTGTCTGATGCTCCAGATAGGGTTTTAGGTCCCGTATTAGGTCCAGGATGGTATCAGGGTGCAGTCTGTATCTTTCATGGATTTCTGCTTCTGTCAATTGGAACAATGTGATGCGCAATCTGTACACCTGCTCTTCCCGTCTCCAGATCCTCAGTCCTGCTGCTCTCAAACGTAGCCGCCTTGCTATGAGGTAGAGGCCCGCCATTGTGTTCACACAGATAAATTTTGGGTCTGTTTTTAAGCACTGCACCTGATTACCACATGCTCCTGAAAAGTGGTAAATACCGAATCGTTATTACCGAATCTGGTCATATTCGGTATTAACGAGGTTTGCTACATCGCTTTTTTGGGGATTATTCCGAATCGTTATTACCGATTCGGTATTCTTTGTTTCGGTAATTTTAAATCGGTAATTAAGAAATCGGTAATTTTTTACCGATTCGTTATTATCGATTCAATTCGGTATTACGTACATCTCACATGGCTAAATACCGGTCGGTAACGCCGAAAACTGGCCTTTTTCGGTGTTACCGACCGGTATTTGGCCACCTACATATGGCCCCATATCTTCAACATAGCTGTCCATATCAATGCGTCCTGTCCTACGCATAGTGTAGAGGGAGGAGTAAAACGCTGAGAAAGCACCAAGAATACTCTCAGTATTTCTGCATATTGAGCCATCAGCGTCGTCAACTGCCAGGATATAATTGGAGAAACTGGGGATGCGCATTGTTTCCGCTAGTGTTCTCTGCCTCCCCATACCTGCGGGCACGATGATATTTAGATCTGAATAGGTCTTCCTGTTCTGCTGTTTCCTGGTATTCCGTTGACAACTCGCAGAGGTGTGCCTGCCTCCGGCCGTTTGTTATGTCTACTGTTTGGGTATCCATGGCTTTGATGTCTGCTTCTATCTGCTCAAGCTTTTTTTAATATCTCTAAGGATTCCCCCTCCCTTCGCAATACAGATGCCTCGTACTGTGACCTTAAAGACCTCCCATACAATGGCCAGAGTCCAAACTGAATCTAAATTCCTGGGAAAAAAATTGCTTATTTCCTCACCCCGTTCTGTTCAAAAGCTGTCATCTAGTAGGGCAGTGGCCTGGAGTCTCTACGACAGGAAGGGCAGACTGGTACCAGGGGGTCGTAGTTTCAGCAGGACTGGGGAATGGTCAGAATATGTTTGTGCAAGATGATCTACACTAACAATCCAAGTGCCTAATCCCCGCGATAGCAGCCAGTATTCAATGCAAGACCAGCTGGAATGCACGCTAGAGTGAAAAGTGCACTCTCTAAGCCACAGCTTTCCAAACTTTCCACGTCGGTGACACACCTTTTCGACAATCTTCATCTTGTGACACGGTAATGCGAGCGAGCGCAGCGAGCGAGCCGAACCTCCTACAGGGGGTTCTCTCTCCTCTCCATCTCCCTCTCACTCCTGCTCCTCTCCCTCTCTCCCTCCTCTCCCTCTCTCCCTCCTCTTCCTCTCCCTCCTCTCCCTCCCTCACTCCTCTCCCTCTCCCTCCTCTCCGTCTCCCTTTTACTCCTCGTCCTCTCCCTCCTCTCCCTCGCCCTCTCTCCCTCCTCTCCTCCCTCTCCCTCTCTCCCTCTCCCTCCTCTCCGTCTCCCTCTCACTCCTCTTCCTCCCCCTCCTCTCCCTCTGTCTCCTCTCCCTCTCTCTTCCTTTTCTCCCTCCTCTTCCTCTCCCTCTCTCTCCCTCTCTCCCTCCTCTTCCTCCTCTTCCTCTCCCTCCCTCCCTCTCTCCTCTCCGTCTCACTCCTCTCCCTCTCCCTCTCCCTCTCCCTCCTCTCCCTCCTCTTCCTCTCCCTCCCACTCTCTCCTCTCCGTCTCACTCCTCTCCCTCTCCCTCCTCCCTCTCCCTCTCCCTCCTCTCTCCCTCCTCTCCCTCTCTCCCTCCTCTTCCTCTCCCTCCTCTCCCTCCCTCTCCCTCCTCTCCGTCTCACTCTCACTCTTCTTCCTCCCTCTCCCTTCCTCTCCCTCCTCTTCCTCTCTCCCTCCTCTTCCTCTCCCTCTCTCCCTCCTCTCCCTCTCTCTGGCTCTCTCCCTCAGTATCTCTCTCACCCTCTCTCTCTCCATCCTTCAGTCTCTCTCCCCCTCTCTATCCCTCCTCTCTCTTTATCTCTCTTTATCTCTCTCTCCCTCCTCTCCCTCCTCTCCCTCTCTGTCTCCCTCTCACTCCTCTTCGTCTCACTCCTCTCCCTCCTCTCCCTTCTCTCGCTCTCCCTCCGTCTCACTCTCACTCCTCTTCCTTTCACTCCTCTTCCTCTCCCTCCTCTCCCTCCTCTCCCTCTCTCCCTCCTCTTCCTCTCCCTCCTCTCCCTCTCCCTCCTCTCCGTCTCACTCTCACTCCTCTTCCTCCCTCTCCTCTCCCTTCTTCTCCCTCCCTCTCCCTCCTATCCGTCTCACTCTCACTCCTCTTCCTCCCTCTCCTCTCCCTTCCTCTCACTCCTCTCCCTCTACCTCCTCTCCCTCCCTCTCTTGCTCCTCTCCCTCTCTCCCTCCTCTTCCTCTCTCCCTCCTCTTCTTCTCCCTCCTCTCCCTCTCTCACTCCTCTCCCTCTCCGTCTCCCTCTCACTCTCACTCCTCTTCCTCCTCTCCCTCTGTCTCCTCTCCCTCTCCCCCTCCTCTTCCTCTCCCTCCTCTCCCTCTGTCTCCTCTCCCTGTCTCCCTCCTCCCCCTCTCTCCCTCCTCTCCCTCTCCCTGTCCCTCCACTCCCTCTCCGTCTCCCTCTCACTTCTCTTCCTCTCACTCCTCTCCCTCCTCTCCCTTCCTCTCCCTCCTCTGCCTCCTCTCCGTCTCACTCTCACTCTCACTCCTCTTACTCTCCCTCCTCTCCCTCCCTCCCTCCTCTTCCTCTCCCTCCTCCCTCTCCCTCTCCCTCCTCTCCTTCTCACTCTCACTCCTCTTCCTCCCTCTCCTCTACCTTCCTCTCCCTCCTCTCCTTCCTCTTCCTCTCCCTCTCTCCCTCTCCCTGCAGTCTCTCTCTCTCCCCCTCTCTTTCTCTCTCTCTCTCTCTGGCTCTCTCCCTCAGTATCTCTCTCGTCCTCTCTCTCCATCCTTCAGTCTCTCTCCCCCTCTCTATCCCCCCTCTCTATCCCTCCCCTCCTCTCTCTTTATCTCTCTTTATCTCTCTCTCTCCATCCTTCAGTCTCTCGCACCCTCTCTCCATCCTTCAGTATCTCTCTCTCTCTCTCTCTCTCGCTCTCTCCCTCTATCACTCCCTCTATCTCTGCCCCCCCCATATCTATGTGGCACCCTTTCGCCGTTCCCCTTCTCTCAGGAACTTCTCGCGTGAGCCGCCCCTGGAAAAGCATCGCCTCAGCTGTTTGTGCATTACAGGGAGCCGTTGGTTGTGATATTATTATTAAATGCAACTACTGAGAAATAAATTCAACAAAATAGACAAATACAATGGACAGAGTACCCACCTCTCTGCTAACGCCTGAGTTTTCTAATTAATAAGCTGCAGCGCCTTGAACCAGTGCGCCAAGCAGAGACTCCTTTCGAAACTGCTCGGAAGCTGCCACTGCCAGGTGTCCGACAAGGTCAAGGAGCAGGAATCATGTTTGCAGCAGCCGGTGCCCCTGGCTAAGGCTGGTGCTTGGCAGGCAAGACTGGTGCCTGCTGTGCCCAGGGTGGAGGGAGGCGCTACAGAGCAAATTAACAGCAGCAGACACCCCCCCAGAGCAGAGGCGCAACTAGAGCCACATTTCAGGGGGGGGGGGGGCTGAAACATTTAGCAGTAGGTAGGGTGGCGCTGCAGGGGCTCTTAGAAGGGGTGAAACATCAACAAAGCCTCTTTAACAAGCACACGGTCTTTTAATGACCTGTGAAGTGCTCGGATGCGGCTGTGTGTGTGCCTGGGAGCTGTCTGAGCCCGGGCTGCCACACACGAGGGGGGGTCATTGTCACGCGACACACCCACAGAGTGGAGGCGACACAGTAAGGTGTTGAGGCACACACTTTGGAAAGCTCTGCTCTAAGCGAAGGATGTAACATCCTCCACAAATCCAGCACCTGGTAATCCGACATAATTTCCACTAGACACTTTCCTGCTCTGGCTTGGGGCCCGGGGCACTATAGGAATGGTCCAATTCATGGATCTAACATGGTATTAAAGTCCCCTCCCCATATCAAGTATGTGGAGCCAATGTCCAGGATGAGTCCCCACAGTCTACTAAAGAAGATAGCATTGTCTATATTAGGTCCATAGCAATTCACAAGTGTGATAGAATGTGCTGCCATATGTCTCCACATGATGCAGTATCCACCCTGGGGGTCCTGCATAGCATCAGCTTGGTGGTATTGCACATTTGATTTAATTACTATGGCGGTCTCCCAAGCATAGGTATAATAGGAGGCAAAGCACCTGTGGGCTGCCCATTTGGTAGCAAAGGTAGCAGGTATCAAAGGGTCGAGGTGCGTCTCTTGTAGCACTGCGATTTGAATGTTATGCCTGTCCAGATACCCTAAAATGTGTCTGCGCTTCCGTGGGTCTCTAGGTTGGCCTACATTCCAGGTCAGCAAAGTAATAGAGGAGCAGTTCAGGGGCCCATTGGCCAATTCTTGATGATCAGCTCATTGGTGTCTAGTATTCGTGACTATTCATTTTCTTAACGGGTGTTATAAGTGTGGTATGACATCAATAAACGTACATGCAGCTGTAGATAGAAGTGTGGCCCCCTGAAAACAACTCGCTTTGCTAACCCCCACCATCCCCCCTCCCACACCAACAGCCCAACCGGCTGGTGAATACGTCCCATTAATATCACCCAACAAGAACAAAACAATAGAACCAATTTCAAGCTGTATGAGAACTCTGAGGTATCCCATTGGGAGGGAGACAATTATTGTCCCAGTAGGCGAAGAGTAAAGGGAGCAGCGAGAGTGGGATAGGAGCTAGAGAGGACTGAAGGGAGTAAGAGAGAGGGATAGAAAAGGGGGGAAATGAAAAATACTGCATTAAAGAAAGACAGACAGTATGTCAGCAACACCTGGGTCCATGTCATCATTCAGGGGAGTTCCCACTAGGGGTGCTTGCCAGAGCTCCTAGCGGTGCGCCTCGTCAAACGAGGATGTCCAGGATTCAGATAGGTGGCAGAGACTATCCCAGGCCTTATCTTCTTCTAAATAGTTTGTTCAGGGTGTTTGATGTGTTTCTTTACCAAGATGGTCATCCGCTAAAGTCACCCTGTAGCATGTGCGAAGTTGCCTCAATGAAGACGTCTTGTAAAATAATTGAGTGAGAGAGTAGAAATTTCAGGAGCCTAATGTTGATTGTGTGCGCCCCAGGCTGCTAAGTACAAGTGTGCCTCAGAATGTTAGTCTTTATAGGGTAGACAGCTCCGAAGATGGCCGGGCCTCTTATCTAGCCTGTGTCCGAAAGTGGGGATACTGATCTAGAATTGCAGCCAGATTCTTCCGCCTGAGCAGCCCGCCGGCTCGCTCGTTTCAAAATTCTTGAGCCTGCTGTGGGTTGGTAAATAAATGCTATTTTTCCTGGAAGGTTATGCGGAGCTTCGCTCAATATAACATGGCATAGGGGATGTGTGCCTGCTGTAGCTTACCCTTCACCGGGACAAACCTCTTGCGAGCCTCTTGAACTGCCACTGTGAAGTCCGGGTAAATGGAGATGGAGTTGCCTCCATAGTTCAGGTTGCCCTTCTCCCAAGCCAGCCTCAGTGCTGCATCTTGGTCCCTGTAGTTGAGCAGTCGAGCAATTATGGGCCGGGAGTGAGAGCCAGAAGGGAACCTGGCAGTTTAAGCATGATGTGCCCTCTCCACTACCAGCTGCTTGGAGAAGGGTGTGAAAATAAACTACAACTGGTTCCGTCGGGCGACCAATATCTTACCATTCCATCATTAATGTACAGAAATAAGAAGAAACTCACAAAGATGGGATGAGTCAGAAGTAGTATATTGTGCTATTTCTCTTTTTTCGTTTTTTGCATATGCGAGGCTGTCACCAAAACAAGACCATAGCTGAAAAGACGAAAAGGAGGCTTTTAAGTGAATAAGTGGTCCCAAAGTGACAAGGTGTTTAAGTGAATGTAAGATATACAGTGCAATTGTATAAAAACAGCATATAAAATCTTTGAATCAATAGACATCCGTCCCTAAGAACGTGAATCTCCAGTAACCCTCCTTTGGATTCTGTTATTTTTTGTAGGGTGAAGAACGTAGGGTATAGATTGTCAGGATATGTTGATGTTTCGACCCAAGAATGTGCGTGATTGCAACAGAGTCACCGCGGGTCTTCTTCAGGACAAGGTGTGGACAACCTATATGGACAGAATGATTGAACAATGAGTAGAGTGTGTTTCACGCCAGTATCATAGGAAACTGATGGTCAGCGAGACCTACCAGTATCAGTGGTGTAGGCTACCACTTGTAGTCCTTAAGAGGATTAAAGATGAGAAATCCACCGTCTGTTTGCATTTTGGAAAGATGCAAATAAAGGGTGTGTAGGAAAGGGCTAGAATGAGGCTAGCTCAGTTGATACCAATTGTAAAGAAAAGGGTGTACCTCTAGTTTTGGCAGGCGCATGAATGAATAAGGTACCAGTCTGCTCAGGGCGGAATCTGATTCCGTTGGTCAGAACTACAATGAGGGGGCAATGAATACAAAATTGGAGGAGTGGTAACCACCCAAAATTAAACTAAACATTGATACTGGCGCATAGTGCAATAAGAGGCCAAATATCGTTTATGCAAATTAGGAGCTACAAAGGGTGTTTGCTAAATACGAGCAAAAAGACTTTGCCCGTGCCTGATTAAATAGTAGAACCACTCCGGTCCCAGTTCAGGAGATAAGAGTGCGGGGACAACATGAGGAACTGTCAAACGTAGCGGGGTAGAGAAGGATATGGCTGCAGATAGATTCACCAGCATGGTCTCTACATAGTCCTCCATTTGTTTGGTGTCAGTGGATTCTGGAATTCCTATAATGCGCATATTGTTTCTGTGTGAGCGCATCTCCAGATTCTCGTTCTTGGCGGTAATGACCTTCAACAAATGTTCCTTGCCTTGCAGTTTCTCTCCGCTAGTCGTTGCTTCATCCTCTAAGTGGGAGATTCTCTGCTCTGTCTCACTGATGCGTCCATCATGCTTCTCGAGACGCTGCATGAAAAAATCCATTTGAATGCTCATGGAGTCCATCTTAGATTCAATCGAGGTGAGGCTCTGTTTCTTTGTGAGCAATAATGACTTCATACCCACGTCATCTGACTGCGTAGGTGGCTGCTGGGCTTCTGCCATGCTGGCATCTGTATCCCCCGGAGGGTTTTGTGTCGATTTGCAAGACTCAGATGGCAACTTTCCCATGTTTGGTCTCAGGCCTTCCCATGCTCTTGGTGCCATGTCAGTGGAGCCAGGCCGATAACAGTCCTCTAAATAGTAAACTGGGAACCTGAAGACATGAGCGCTACGCACCCAGCACCTATCAGCTGGCATGATTGTAGTCCAGGGCGTGTCTATACAGGCCAAGGCTCAGAGTGGACTTGCAGGTATACTTTAAGGCAGAGTCACCCCTTTTTTCCTCTCCGGCGAGCAATATAGGTTAAGCCCCAAATAAAAGTGAGCTTTTCTACTGTCAGATTCAATCAGGGCTCAAAAAATCTGAAAAATGGTACTAGTCCTGCAACTCTAGTACCTTGGAAAATCCCCTCGACCCAACTGCAACCTACTTGACCTCCATCTCTGAAAAGGGAGCAAAAGTGACAAGTTAACAAGATTTAAAGGCATCTTTATTGCTCATTCACTTTGTGTGCAATAAAAATGCCTTTAAATCTTGTTATCTAGACACTTTTGCTCTATTTTCAAAGACAGAGGACAAAACTTAGTTTGTCTTCCTACTCGCCAGAAAGGGCGAGTAGGACCTAAAAATAGCTCGTCCTCATCCATTCTCCCTCGCAAATGCGAGCGTGCGAGTGGATTTGTCGAGCCCTGTCAATGATCGCTGCGCATGGTGCTTTCCCAATATCTTGGCGGTGCCTCTACCATCACAGTGCAGCAGGAATCATCCTGGGTCTCTGCAGGCTGTTTCCGCAAGGATTATCTGTGTAGCGTGTCGGCTCTCTTAAGGAGCTGCGCCTCAGCCTCCGCCTGGTTCAGCGCCTATCTCACCTACAATATGCTTTTCCACTGGCTAAGCAAGTTGCAGTTATGCTCCAATTCCCTGTTATGCTCCAATTCCCTCAGTGTGTACAGCGCGATCTCGTAGGGGTCTCCTGTGATCTTGGCTGGCCGCAGCCCCCAGGATTTTGTGAGCGATATGCCGACCTCTCTCTGCGGCTCAGCAACCCGGCCCCCACCTGAGCCTTTAATCAGCTCACCGTTGCCTCTCCTTAGGGGAGCACGCCTTCCTCTGCAGTATTTCTGTGCTCAGGGGTGGAGTCGTACAAGAATCGCACCTCCGAAGCGGGGCAGAGGGACTCGACACCCTCAGTGGTCTCCCAGCTTTCCTACAGCGGCACCAGCCACCCCAGTAAATGTAAATGTGTGTATACTTGTAAAGCGCACTATCACCTGAAAGGTATTTGCCGCTGTATACCGCTGTGGAACCCTTCCTGGCTTTACCAGTGAGATGGCACCTTACTGGGCACCTCCAAGGTGAGGCCAGGCATCCTAGCGCTTTCGGGGCCGTTGTGGAGATTAAGCAAGCTATTGCCCAGAGTTGCAGAGTGGGACCCATGATTAGAGTAGGAGTACAGAAGGGGGGTCAACCCGGTAGTCGTAGGGACCTGGGTAATCATGTGTTATAGAGAAAGAGTGGTCCCTGGCCAATTGTGAGTTAATTCAAAATAATAAGAAAAATATTCATTAACAGTTCACTTAATAAAACACTACTGTTTATTCAAATAGTGTTGATACGTTAAACACTGTATTTTTTCATTTTTAGTTATAGAAACAAACATTTAATATACATTTTAACAGTGCCAGTGCGTTGGTATATGAAGCGGACTGGTCCCATATGCTAGACAACCCATATGAAATGAACATGATCACTTTGAGGTGGCTTGACAAGGATCGCGTGCACACATGAAATACATATGTACAACTGAAGAGTCCTTTTGGAATCTATACGCAAGGAACTGCCCACACCTCCCCCTTTCACTGTCCTGAGGAAGACCCGCAGAGTAAGGGATACCATCCCTACCACGAGGGTCGAAACGTCGACTATCAACTGTTGCACATAATCAGTGTGTGATTTTGTACACCTGTTATTTATGATGTCATATTGAATGTTATACTTAATTGAAGATTAATTCTGGCAAGGCTCCTCCGGGAAGCCAGAAAAACCAAAGGTGATGATGGACGGAGCGTTGACAATACAAACACTCACCCCCAGTCAACTGATCTGGGTTTAATCCATCACCGTTCTTTAGCTCACTCCGCCACCCCAGTTCAGACATGCCTATATGCAAATCAGTCTGACCCTGTGCCTTCTGGGTACAGTCCAGCCCGAACTGCCAAGCCATGTCTTCCCTGGACCGGAATCAAGCTTCCCAGGACCGGTTTCTGGCATTACAGCCGTCTTCAGCCGGGCTTGCTTGACTCCAGTGGCAAAGTGAGCAAGGGACTCACGTCTGAGCATACCCTGCCAACTTAGGGCGAACAAAGAAAAACCAAAGGTGATGATGGACGGAGCGTTGACAATACAAACACTCACCCCCAGTCAACTTCCAGGGAAGACATGGCTTGGCAGTTCGGGCTGGACTGTTCCCATGAGGCACAGGGTCAGACTGATTTGCATATGGCCATGTCTGAACTGGGGTGGTGGAGTGAGCTAAAGAACGGTGATGGATTAAACCCAGATCAGGTGACTGGGGGTGAGTGTTTGTATTGTCAACGCTCCGTCCATCACCACCTTTGGTTTTTCTTGGTTCGCCCTAAGTTGGCAGGGTATGCTCAGACGTGAGCCCCTTGCTCACTTTGCCACTGGAGTCAAGCAAGCCCGGCTGAAGACGGCTGTAATGCCAGAAACCGGTCCTGGGAAGCTAGATTCCGTTCCAGGGAAGACATGGCTTGGCAGTTCGGGCTGGACTGTTCCCATGAGGCACAGGGTCAGACTGATTTGCATATGGCCATGTCTGAACTGGGGTGGTGGAGTGAGCTAAAGAACGGTGATGGATTAAACCCAGATCAGGTGACTGGGGGTGAGTGTTTGTATTGTCAACGCTCCGTCCATCACCACCTTTGGTTTTTCTTGGTTCGCCCTAAGTTGGCAGGGTATGCTCAGACGTGAGCCCCTTGCTCACTTTGCCACTGGAGTCAAGCAAGCCCGGCTGAAGACGGCTGTAATGCCAGAAACCGGTCCTGGGAAGCTAGATTCCGTTCCAGGGAAGACATGGCTTGGCAGTTCGGGCTGGACTGTTCCCATGAGGCACAGGGTCAGACTGATTTGCATATGGCCATGTCTGAACTGGGGTGGTGGAGTGAGCTAAAGAACGGTGATGGATTAAACCCAGATCAGGTGACTGGGGGTGAGTGTTTGTATTGTCAACGCTCCGTCCATCACCACCTTTGGTTTTTCTTGGTTCGCCCTAAGTTGGCAGGGTATGCTCAGACGTGAGCCCCTTGCTCACTTTGCCACTGGAGTCAAGCAAGCCCGGCTGAAGACGGCTGTAATGCCAGAAACCGGTCCTGGGAAGCTAGATTCCGTTCCAGGGAAGACATGGCTTGGCAGTTCGGGCTGGACTGTTCCCATGAGGCACAGGGTCAGACTGATTTGCATATGGCCATGTCTGAACTGGGGTGGTGGAGTGAGCTAAAGAACGGTGATGGATTAAACCCAGATCAGGTGACTGGGGGTGAGTGTTTGTATTGTCAACGCTCCGTCCATCACCACCTTTGGTTTTTCTCTCTTCCTCCGGGAAGCCATCATCAATTGTTTAAAGTGATGTACAATTGAATTGTCACTGCACTCACCCACACCACTCCTGAGCACTACACTCCCTCCCCCTTCCCTGTACAGTGGGCACTGTTAAAATGTATATTAAATGTTTGTTTCTATAACTAAAAATGAAAAAATACAGTGTTTAACGTATCAACACTATTTGAATAAACAGTAGTGTTCTATTAAGTGAACTGTTAATGAATATTTTTCTTATTATTTTGAATTAACTCACAATTGGCCTGGGACCAATTGTTCTCTATAACCCATGATTAGAGTAGGCACCTAGGCGAGAATTATCGAGTCCGTGGACATTGAGCCCAAGACCCTGCCGCGTTGGGAATTGAACCCTGGTCCCGGGCCAGACCTCTGCCTCTGGGTCTGCCGCTCTAATCGGTGAGCCACACTTCTCCACTGATAGACAGCAGCCGCAGCACTCAGGGGCAGCAGTCTGTTTCCTCAGCCCCGCGGGTGTCTCGCCCAAGCTCCAC
The DNA here is from genome assembly GCF_964261635.1 of Lissotriton helveticus. Classification (NCBI taxonomy): domain Eukaryota; kingdom Metazoa; phylum Chordata; class Amphibia; order Caudata; family Salamandridae; genus Lissotriton; species Lissotriton helveticus. Next base: position 1,139,883,059 of record NC_136069.1, read on the forward strand.
ACCTCCACAGCTCTGGCTCGTACATGGGCACTGCAGCTCATGGAGGAGTGCAGTCTCACCTTACCCAGCAGTGCGGTGGCTCCGCCCGGGCAACACTCCTCACCTCAGGAAGAATGCGACGACTCAATAGCCCTCCAAGGCTATGGCAGGATTCCGACCAGGCCAGAACAACCCTTTTGAAGTTCGCTGTGTCCCGCTACAGGCGGTCTGCCATGTTGTCAAATGCCTTACCTCCTAGCATCAGGCCACGCCAGGCCTCAGTGTTTATCTTCGATCATTTTTGCCAGTTCGCGATCCTGATGTCTCCTCTCTATGGCAGCATGATGCAGGCCTTCACAGATGGATATGTTTTTGCAGTGACAGTCCCCGCTTCTCTAGGATTGTGCTCCCGGGCAGCAGGAGCCTCACTACAGTCCGGCCATCTAGCTTGCCGGCTCTCTGGCGCATCCTACTCACAAAGCTAATTTAACAGTACAGCTGCTGTGGGTATTCCTTCGTATTTACCCTGTTGGTCCCACAACCTCTAGACTGTCCCAGCTCTACCATTCCCCCAGGGGATGTTTCTGGATTTCAAGCGGGCTGCGGACAAGCCTTAGAGCGTTGCCAGCATGAGTGCCAATTGAAAGACAAGCCTGGAAGGTCAGTTCCATCCTGGGTTTGCCGTTTTCCTTACTTCGTTCTAAATTCTCGGCTGGACAATTTGCAACACTTTATAGACTTAAGGCATGTCCCAGGTTTTTGTCTATTGGCTCAGCTCAGGGGCCTGCGCTGGAAATGGGTTGACGTCATAGTTATCTGTCTCATGGTCTCTGGCCCACCAGAGAGAAGGTTTTGAGAATGATCAAGAGGAGTATTAACATTTTAAAAAGGGGTGGGGGATTAGTTTGGCACAAAGGACTGTGACCCAGCATGGCATGCCCAATTGAGGATGACCCGCACGCCCCCCTTTCTTATGGTTGCATGTTTAGGTCACCTCAGAATCAACCCCTTCAATGACACAGCTTATGTCGCAGTTTCAAATGGATTGGAATCCTAGTGACTTTATTAGTCATTTTATACAGTGCATGCCACAGGGCATCAGCATTATCTTGACATTCAATTTATTGTTCTCTGTGCCATCTTTTCAGGGACCAGACTCCTGTTGCTGTGTTATTTAGTTTGGATGATTAGTGGCTAACAGCTATTCGCTAGGCATCAAAAGGGTGGCACCCTACTACCATGCGGCCCTGATATCTTATTATATAGTACTAGACCCTCACATTAGGGAAAGCTCCAGCCATTTAGATCAGCGGAGGCAGGAAGTTTCGTTTTTTGTTGGCGGAAAGCTGACCATTCGGGCATAGCTTGGTTCTGACAGTATGTGTTTTGTAGGAGCTCACCAATCTGTTTAGGAGTTATACTGGCTAATGCCACCGCTTATGTACTATAATGGTTGGGCCAATCACACTTTTTGCATCTGAGTTTTAGACAAGGAATTTTGTACCACACCCTCTGTACCTCTCCTTCTGTTTGGCTTTGGTGTGCTGGTATAAATATGTAGAATGCCATATCAATCAACCCCTTTTACGTGTTGGAAAGCTTTCACCACCTGCTTTCATGCATTGAAAAAAATTACTTTGCTTCGATGAAGGCCTTGGTGGGCCTGGAAAATCTCTCAATTGGCTTAGGACCAGCATAGTTAGCAACAAAGTTCTATAATTACACTGCAGCAGCAGACTGGGATGGGACAGGCACTTATATGGGCAGAATCTCGCCACAGGCCATTTGGGGGTAGTACACTGGTCGGCTCATCCGCATTGGGGGTGGGTGTGCCACCCAGTTTCAATGTATGTTTCAAGACTTCTGGACTTTATCCGCATTGTGGGTTAAAAAGTAGACAGGTAGGGGGTAAGTGGGCATCATTTGTATAGGCATGTGGTCATGTTTTTTTTGCTTGGACCTGCTGTCACAAACCGAGGGAAGTCAACCATTCTTTTAAGCTTCCACACTCAATTTGTTACACTTTAAAAGTAGTGGAACTTTATCTTCTTCTATTACACACTGTGAGTACCTGGGCAAGACCATGTCTGACCATAATCCCATAGAGTTATTGTTGACTTGGGGCCGTTCCCCAGCTCCTATTCCAACGTGGAGAATGCAACCTATACAATTGGAAGACCAGGTGTATCAGGCCGCATTGTCTACAGCTATTGAAACATATTTTGTGGAGAATGAGGGTACTGCTTCGTCCAGATCTACTGAGTGAAAGGCCTTCAAAGTGACTGTACGTGGGGTCGCCATGGGGACTTTGGCGGGATCACGTAGGGAAACGATCAGGGACATAACTGACCTAGAGGGGGACTTGCAGGCTTTGGAAGTAGCGGCTCAGAGGAGTGCTGATAGCGTAGAGCCCCTACAGTCCGCTAGAATTAAGTATGCTGAATTGCTGGAACACTTACGTAAGATAGATTTTAATGCATAAACGCTGCGTGCACACACCGAGGCTGATAGGGCAGGTACACTGTTGGCGAGACTGATCCAACCTACGGTGAGTCCTACTCCCATTTTAGCTGTGAATACAATCCAAAGGTTAGTTACCTCTCAGGGTGAGATCAAAGCTGCATTTCAGGATTATTATGCTTGTTTATATACCGCCACAAGCTTGGATGTCTCAGCTCCCACACTCTCCTTCTTGACCAGGGTCCAACTTCCCACAGTTTCTGATTCGATCGCTAAGGACTTGGCAGCTCCGATGACTATTGCAGAGATCTGGGTGGCGATAAAGGCATTGGCCCGTAACAAAACGCCGGGCTCCGACGGCCTCCCTGTGGAGTTTTATTCAACTTTTGCTGATATGCTGATCCCTAGGTTGTTGCAACTTTACACTTCCTCCTTGGAAGACGGTGTCCTGCCCCCCACCGCTAGGGAGGCGATAGTCACGTTGTTATTAAAACCTGATAAGGAATCGACTGACCTCCTATCTTATAGACCTCTTTCAATCAATCAATCAAAGACATTTATAGAGCGCACTACTTACCCGTAGGGTCTCAAGGCGGTGGGGGGAGGGGGGTGCCGCTACTGCTCGAACAGCCATGTCTTCAGCTTCTTCCTGAAGGAGAGGTGGTCTTGGGTCAGGCGCAGGTCGGTCGGGAGGGAGTTCCAGGTCTTGGCGGCCAGGTAGGAGAAGGACCTTCCTCCTGTAGTCGCTCTTCGGATGCGGGGGACGGCGGCGAGGGCGTGGTTGGCTGATCGGAGGTGGCGTTTGGGAGCGTAGAAGTTGATTCGGTTGTTGAGGTAGCTCGGGCCTTGGTCGTGTAGGGCTTTGTGTGCGTGGGTGAGGAGGCGGAAGGTGATTCTTTTGTTGACGGGGAGCCAATGTAGGTCTCTCAGATGTCCGGAGATGTGGCTGGTTCGTGGGATGTCGAGGATGAGTCTGGCTGAGGCGTTCTGGATCCGCTGGAGTCTCTTCTGGAGCTTGGCGGTGGTACCGGCGTAGAGGGCGTTGCCGTAGTCCAGTCGGCTAGTGACGAGGGCCTGGGTGACGGTCTTCCTGGTCTCGGTGGGGATCCACCAGAAGATCTTCCGTAGCATGCGTAGGATGTTGAAGCACGCCGAGGAGACGTTGTTGACTTGTCTGGTCATGGAGAGGGAGGAGTCCAGGATGAAGCCCAGGTTTCGTGCGTGGTCTGTCGGTTTGGGTGCGGTGCCCAGGGCGGGAGGCCACCAGGAGTCGTCCCAGGCGGAGGGTGAGGAGCCCAGGATGAGGACCTCCGTCTTGTCCGAGTTCAGTTTCAGGCGGCTGGTCGTCATCCACTCGGCTACCTCTTTCATCCCTTCGTGCAGGTTGGCTCTGGCGGCGGCGGGGTCGTTGGTCAGGGAGAGGATCAGCTGGGTGTCGTCGGCGTAGGAGATTATGCTGAGGTTGTGTTGTCGTGCGATGGCCGCGAGGGGGCTCATGTAGACGTTGAAGAGGGTGGGGCTCAGCGAGGATCCTTGAGGGACGCCGCAGATGACTTCGGTGGCCTCTGACTTGTACGGTGGTAGGCGGACTCTCTGTGTTCTTCCGTCGAGGAAGGAGATGATCCATTCCAGAGCCTTCTCCTGGATTCCGACGTTGCTGAGGCGCTGTACTAGGGTGCGGTGGCAGACAGTGTCGAATGCCGCGGAGAGGTCTAGGAGGATGAGGGCCGCTGTTTCTCCCTTGTCCATCAGGGCTCGGATGTCATCGGTGGCGGCGATGAGGGCGGTCTCGGTGCTGTGGTTGGCTCGGAAGCCAGACTGTGAGGGGTCGAGGGATCCATTCGTCTCAAGGAAGGCGGCCAGCTGCTTGTTGACGGTCTTCTCGATGACTTTGGCTGGAAACGGGAGGAGCGAGATGGGGCGGTAATTCTTGAGTTCGGTGGGGTCCGCTGTGGGTTTCTTGAGTAGAGCGCTGAGTTCGGCGTGCTTCCAGCTCTCAGGGAAGGTGGCGGTGTCGAAGGATGTGTTGATGATGTCTCGCAGGTGGGGTGCGATGACAGCGTCGGCCTTGTTGAAGACGTGGTGAGGGCAGGGGTCGGTCGGCGATCCGGAGTGGATGGAGTTCATCGTGCGGATGGTGTCTTCGGTGCTGATCGGAGTCCAGGCGTGGAGGGTGGTGGTGGGGGGTGGTTGTTCGGTCTTGGTGTGCGTTGGTTGGTTGTTGAAGCTGTTGTGTATGTCCGCGATCTTGTTGTGGAAGTATGAGGCGAGGGAGTTGCAGAGGTCTTGCGATGGGGTGATGTCGTTGTTTCCTGCGCTGGGGTTGGAAAGCTCTTTCACGATGTTGAAGAGTTCCTTGCAGTTGTGTGCGTTGTTGTCCAGCCGGTCCTTGAATGCAGTTTTCTTGGCGGCGCGGATCAGCTGGTGGTGCTTACGGGTGGCAAGCTTGAAGGTGGTCATGTTGTCTGGTGTTGGTTCCCTTCTCCAGACTTTCTCGAGGGCTCGGCAGTTCTTCTTGGAGCTTTCTATTCTTAACACAGAATACAAGATACTCAGTAAGGTTTTAGCATTGCGGCTCCTTCCTCGATTGATCCAGACGGATCAATGTGTATTCATACCTCAACGCAGCACCTCTCTGAATATTCGCCGACTCCATGCCCTAATGCACGCAGAATCAGAAGCTTCGCCTCTTGTTGTTTGCTTGTCTTTAGACGTGCATCAAGCCTTTGATACCCTAAGCTGGCCGTATATGCTAGTAGTATTGTCTAAATTTGGCTTACCCCAGTCATATTGTACATGGATTAAATTTTTGTATACTAGCCGTACAGCGCGCGCTAACACGGGTATGATCATCTCCCCCTCTTATACAATCTCCTGGGGAATGCGCCAGGGTTGCCCCTTATCCCCCATGCTCTTTCTGTTAGCCCTCGAACCTCTTGCGCAATATCTGCGTCAGGTCAATGTCCCTTATGGCATCCCCTTGCGTGGGGTGATACACTCTGTATCACTATACGCAGATGATATGCTGTTGTATTTCCGAGATTTAGCTGCCTTTTCTAGTTTTGGGAAATTTCTGGCCTGTGTCTTAACGCCTCTAAATCAGTCGCCTTTTCCTTCTATAATACTTATGCTTCTCCCTTTTTACAATTTGGTCAGATGCAATTTAGAGTTGAACCTGTCACTTTTAAATATTTGGGAATTAATGTCTATAGATCCAACGCTGATACTATAGATGGTACTGTAGTGTGCACCATTAATTCGCTGCGCTCCCAGATCGCCTTTTGGAATACGTTGCCATTGACGGTGGCGGGCCGCTTGGCGGTGTCGAAAATGTTTATGTTGCTCTGCCTCCTTTGTTATTTTGTGAACTTACCGGTTGTCCTCCCGGCCTGGAATTTTAAAACACTTGACACACTGTTATCATCCTTGATATGGGGACGGGCAGACGGAGATTGGCGCTGACTAAGTTGCAACTGCCTAGTGCTGCGGGGGGCATGGGGGCGCCTGATTTTAAAACATATTGTATAGTGGGACAATTACAGTGGATGGCATATTGGTTAGCGGGTAAGAATTTATTTGAAATTGGGTACTCCCTGGACTTTTTGAAACGTGGAACCCTTCAATCACAGTTATGCCCGGGTGCACAAAAGCTAAGTGATCCTTATTTGCTGCAAGTTGCATTACATTATTGGAAACAGGCTAAAAGACAGGCAAAATTGCCATTTCCGTATGCCCCGAACATCCCGCTCTGTGGACTGCCTACTAGGTGTAGGATAATCTTGATGAATCGAATTCAGGGGTGGATGCCAGAGGGGGTGGGGACAGTCGGGGATCTCTTCTTAGAGGGCCACTTGATTCCCCACGATGAGTGTGCACGTTCTTATTCGGTGCCTAAAACCTTGGTTCTCACTCATGCTGCAATTGTGCGCTTTACTCGGACTTATTGGTACATGGATCAGAGAGAACCCCCAACTTTTCAATTGCTGAAATCGCTACACGTTATGGGGCACGGCAGACACTTGGTGCGCTGGCTCTATCGAGGCTTGAGGGAACATTTACATATTCCATTATTGCATCTTAGGCAGAAGTGGGACTTGATATTGGGGCGGGAAATAGAGGGCAGGGAATGGGCTCAAATGTTAGAGCACCCCCGGCGAGTCTCTCGTAATTGTCGTCTAAAGACGATTCAATTATTCATATTGCATAAAGCATACCTTGCCCCGGAAACGATACGAAAGATGTTTCCTACTGCGTCCTCGGCATGTTCACGCTGTAAGGCTCCTGAAGCTGATTTTTTTCTTATGATATGGTATTGTCCGGTGCTGCGGGGGTTTTGGTCGGAGGTTGTCCCGGGTCTGGGGGTGTTGACAGAGCGCACACCATGGGACACAGTTGAGGCCTGAATCCTGGGACTTTTTCCCCTCCCTAGGAAGGTAAAATTGCTACGCCGATTTGCAGGTTTGGCTTTGATGCTAGCTAAGCGTATGATCACGCAACGCTGGGAATCTACTTCAGCGCTCCGTGCAGGCACTTGGCGCCAAGAGGTGGTCAGATGGGCAGTTGCCGAAAGGGAGACTTTACAGCGTGTGGAGTATAGGGGACTGCGGAAAAGGACAATTTCTCTGGATTGGGCGCACCTAGTGGAACTGTTTAAGGCTCCTGTGGGGGATGACTTGGAACACTCAAAGACTGCAGTGCAAGAAAATGGTAGAGATGTTTGACTGCTAATGGTATGATGCCTATGCTCACCCTACCCTCCTGCCTCCCATTCTTTTCCCTTCTCTCTACTTCGCTCCCTCTAGCCTTCTCTGCCTTTTTCTCTGACTTTTTCCCGTTCTGGGCCTCTCCCCCCCCTCCTTGCGCACCCTTGCATGATATTCTCAGACCTGATAAACACCAGTTACAAGAACATCAGCTGAGTGTATTGTCACTGTGGCGGCAAATTGGTTAGTTGTTTAGTTTGAGGGTTGTTATGGGTAGGATAACTTGGGTGGGAGTTTAAAGGAGTACTATGACTAGTCGATCATGATTGGGTCATTATTCAGAGTACAAGTATACAGTTCGTATATTTACACTGCGAATATTGTTGCACTTTATGTACAGTTTATTCACTCACTATATGCTTTGCTCCAGGACGCACGCAGGATTAATGCCAAATTGTTCTTGGAAATGTAACCAAATGCTTACTATCGACTGTGTACACATGTATATTATCTGCAGTACTCAATAAAAATATTAAAAATACATAAATAAATAAAAGTAGTGGAATAATGTTAACTCATTTTCTAGATGCTTTGAATCACTTTTTCATCAATGGTGAACACATTGCTCTTCGAATGAGCAAGAAGTGGGGGGCATTTTCATTAACTGCGCTAGTAGTACATGTAGACACTGACAAGGCAACGAGAGATGTGCAACAAAATGTGGTTGAAACTGCATTATGCAAATACCAACAGGTACTAGGTGAACTTTTGTTTGCGATTCCTAGCTTTGCCAAAACATGTACGCAACCCAGCAGAGGTTCAGTTCAAGGGCTAAGAGGTTTGGTCGATTTAGAGTCTAAATCATTACACCTGATGCAGCTCCATGACCTAGGCAGACATACTGTTAAATAAGATTTCACAGCAAATCTGGTATAGAGCATATGAATTGAAACAAGCAAATAAAACCAGAGCAGTTTTACAAAGCAATGCTGTGGCTATTATGCTGTAAAAGGGGTTAGTTTCCTTTGCAGCATAATGCAAATGGGTCTTTGTTGGCACTTTTTCCATTCTATACAATACGTGCATTCTATCATTGCCACACTAACGCCGTCATTAAGACATGCTCCCAGGATGGAGGCGTTTAAAGGCTGGGCACAATGGGCAACTACCATGCCCCCCAACCTTACAAAAGGCACATGTAAAACTGAACCTTATGGTTCAATTCTATAATGGCGTGCCCAACTTTTACATAGAATCCAAGATTGTTTGGCATTATGGGGCTTGAATTGGAAGGGAATTAGTAATACATTTCAGTTGTTCCATACAGGGGCTACCCCAGAAGATATATTGCCTTGGGTACCCAAAATCCTTAAAGAGACACTGTCCCAGCAGAGGATAGTACCATCACTTGGACAATAAAGTACTGCTCGACTTCATGGAGGTAGAGCAGCTACCATGCATATCAGTAATGACTAATGCCAACGAGCTGCACAAGGGCAACTAAAATTCAATACAAGAGTGAGATGAATAAATAGGCCAAATGAGCCAGATGTTTAATTGGCTCCAGTGTCTCAAGGTTAGTGAGGCAGCAGACCTGTCTTATCCTCACGCAAACCACATTCTGACTTTAATCAGCAGAGGCTCTAGACTTTGATAGTAGTGCATGGAAGGTCCTCCGAAAACATGGAGCTTAAAGGGCAACAAGTCATATGAGTTTACTTGTAAGTGTGGGTATGTCAAGATCTAAGGACTATAGCATCGGTCCAAGAGCCTCAGGAATAAATAGTGACCTTGAGTTTGACTACATGCACCTATGAGAAGATAGTCACCCTAAAGTAGGCAACTTAGAAATATCTGTTGGCAGAGCACCCCAGCAAAGGGCGCTATTCATGGAGGCATGGTTCGTCAGAAAAGGTCAATAGGTTCCTTCAACAGGAAAGCCGAAACAAAGCAAAGTAAGCATTTTGAAGCACAATACGGCATCACAAAACTACGACAACATCTAAACAAGTAGGATTTTGCTGCTTATAAAACCCAGCAGGCATTGTTCTGAATTCTGTCCATCAATAGTTCTTTTTGCAATTGTCATCCTGAGTGGGATGGGTATGCTCAGACGTGAGTCCCATGCTCTCCATGCCACTGGAATCAAGCTATCCTGGCTGAAGAGGGGTGAAACCCCGAAACCAGTCCTAGGATGCTTGTTTCCAGTCCAGGGAGGACCTGGCATGGCAGTTCGGGCTGAACTGTTCCCATTGGGCGCAGGGTCAAGACTGATTTGCATATGGCTGGGTCCAAACTGGAATGGCATGGTGAGCAAAAAAACAATGGATTTAGGCCCAGATCTCTGTACTGTGGTGAATGCATGACATTGTTCTGCATTCTGTCCATCAATAGTTCTTTTTGCTGGGTTCATTTTCAACAGATTAGTGAAAAGGGTCACAGTTATCACATATTTAGTCAAGTAGTTGAACTCAAAGTATTGCCATTTTGCAGTGGCATGTGCTCATTGAGCCAAGGTCATACATGACAAGCTTCTATATTGCAATCACTGGGAAGCAATTAATGTAGTGCAATCCGAAGACGGCCTAGAGTGCATTCAGAGATATAAACTTAAAGTACCAACAGTATCATGGCCCAACCAAGGGACACAGTAGGTCGCACTTGTTGACAGCTGTATACATTTTCAACCTGCCGAGGCATTTGACAGCAGGAGCTTTATCTGCGTAGTGAAGAGCATGATTTTGAGTTATAGTTGCTCCAAGTGGGCTAAACAGAAAAGAAAAAGGGGCAAGTCAGTCGGCTAGAGTCACCATTCCACCCCAGTGGACAAAATAGATATAATGCTATGCTAAGCTGTAAGATGATATCAGGTTAACTGCATGAGCGCAATAGAAGTTGATAAGAGTCTAGGCTGCAAGGTCACGGCTCAACTAGGGGCAACAAAGGTATGCAAAGGAACTCCAACTGACATTGTACAGGTAGAGTCTCAACTATACCACAAGTGGGCAGACAGTAACATATACAGAAAGTCTGCAATAGTACCATGCTAACACGTCACACAGATAATGAGACATTCAATCCTTCTTTAGGATCTGCTTGACTTGTCTTTGTCCTAATGAAGACCCTCTAGCAAGGTTCTACCGTACACCTGCATTAATTTGCGTCGAAACGTCAACACTCTTTGCATTCTCCCAGCCTCTATTTTGATATATCATTAATGATTCTACTCTTATGAGGCATGTGTTTATTGAAACAACTGTTGTAGGAATTGCTATTTTTAGTTTGTTATCATTAATTATTAGTGGTTTTATTGTGGTCGTAATGACCAGTGTTTCATTAATTGTATAGTTTCCTCACTATCCACTCACCACCTTCCCTTCCCTTTCCTTTAGGGGCATTCAATTGTGATTTATTATTGATGTATTTTATGAATTTTGTTCTACTGTACACGTTGTGATTAAAAACAATGCTGTGATATTTCTATTTTGATTTTTTTCAAGATAATATCTATTGTTAGTACTTGGGACCACCTTGTTGATATCACTCATTTACCCAGGTCCCAGTGACTTATTGGGTCAACCCGTGTTTTTACAACACTGACTCAAGGATGGCAGCACTTCAGAAGCCTCAGGGGGTAGCCATACTGAGGCAATAACAAAACAAACAAGCATTTACAATGCAACGGTTTCGCCTTTGCAAAAGTTAGAGCTATTGGCATTGTAAATGACAAAATTGTCATTTATGTGTTGGTTATGAAAACGGATAAATAAATGGCATTGTCATTTACAATGCCAATAGCTTAATCTCTCGCAAATGCCACACACAGACCCACACCCACACCTACACACACACAGACCCACACCTACACACACACAGAGCCCCCCCCACACACACAGGGCCCGCCCCCCACACACACACAGCCACACACAGAGCCACACTTATGTCTACTATAGTCAACAAAAACGTGTCCCATCAAAACAAAGATAGAAGGGCTCATGTCAAAATAGAGGATGCTCTTCCAAAACGACTACTCAGTTTTTAAAATTTCAGCCATTATAGCTTTGAAACATGTTTGACATCTTAGTACACGGTACTTCGACTGACAGAACAAGTTCAGGTTGCCCAAAAAAAGGGAGGCACCTCTTCGCTTCAGAAATGCGCCCAAAATGACAGCCTCTAGCACTCGTGACAAGCTTAGGTCCTGGCCTCAGCAATTAGCATATAAACTGATAGAAAACTGCATGAATTAACAAGCTTTCCAGAAATGCTGTATGATAGCGTGGAAAGCCAGGTCAAATGCGGTGTCAGCGTAAACAGGCCGCAGTGACAGCAGTGGGAAGAGCCCGGGGGAGGGAGGCTGACAGTGTCAGGAACGGCAGCTCAAGAAGCGAAACCTAGTGCCACTGACACCTACCCACGTGTGAGTGCCGGTGGGGGCGCGGTTATCAACTGGTAAGATCCACGGTCGGAGGCTACAGAGCTACCTTTAGGCACACACGTCTGCTAGAGGCCCACTCTCTCTCAGCTGTCATGAGTCACACGTGACAGCTGACACCACTTAACCGGACCCTGAACATGGTCAGCCGTGCCAATATGACCAAAAGACGAAAACCTTAGAGATCTCCACGTTAATTCAATGACTTGATGAAATCCACCCCCTCAGTAGTCCAACTCTTACCGTTGACTAATATCCTTCTCTCTATGCTTCTTTATGTGTCTCTATACACATACGGCAAGTGCCGCAGCAAGGCAACTTGCTCGACAATCTACGCCCATGGTTTGTTTCTGCCCTGCGGCTTTCAGCTGGTCAGTGGAATGAGCTGCCTCTGCCCAAAAATGATGGCCCCATCTTTAACATCCCATTGAAAAGCACAGCATTGAATTGCATGGATAGGTTCGTAGGACACAGCTGAGAAGTGACCACATTGAACTACAGTTGCGCTCTCCAAATATGTGTGACTTAACTCAACTGTGCTATTGATTGCTCTTATACGGAGAGCGCTCTTTCATTGTTCTCTCCCATCATTGTCAAAGTACACCGACTCTCTTTCATAGTACTCTCTGTTGTGGTTCACCCTTGCCCTACATTTCCGATGGACAACATCCAACCTCTCCTATGTCCGTCTACAAAGATGCCCCCTTTATTGCTCCCCACTGACACATCCATGCCTCTCCCTCAAGTGCTCACCTTCTCGCTGGGGCTCAGCTGACACTTCTTCTTCAGACGACCCCAGTTAAGCAAGTTGCCGGTCTGCATTGTGAGCACGGAAGCTCTGTGCAGCAGGCTGCGGGAAGCGCAGCTGTCGGGACTCATGATCGGAACCGAAGGCTCACTGTGGCTTCCCTTTGATACTGTGTTCAGTCCCTCGCACTGCTGTGGTTCGCTGGTCCTTCTCCACGTGTCCTCTGGCCCCCGTGGCTCGTCCTCCTCTGTTCGGTCTCCAGCGCGTCCCTCCGTCCTCCTCATGCCCTGGCAGCTGCGGGGGCGGTGCCGCAGCAACTCTATAAGGAGCCCCGGGGCAGAGTCAGAGAAGGAGGCGCTCCAGAGTGCTGTGTAACCGTGACTGGTACCGAGCCTCCGAAAGCGACGAGGGACAAAGTAAACACATCAGCCAGACCGGCGACAGTGAAGAGAGACTCAAGAAGAGTACACTGACAGCCAGGGTCAGCAACGTTGCTCCCACGTTTTCTCTATGTGTATATGTGACTTCAGGTTTTTTTGCAGTGAGCGAACATGCCTTGTGTGACTTTGGCACGAGTAAAAGAAGCAATTATCGTTATGTCATAAGACAGGGATGACATCTGACCCCTTTCTGCAGAATGCAATAGTCTGGAACACTGATGAAAATGAAACAAGTCAGGTCCCGGGCCGGCTAGCCAATCACAGCGCGGCCCGGGGAATGACGTCACGGGGGTGTCCCGGGCCGGCAGCCAATGACAGCGCGGCCCAGGACAAAGGGGCGGGACTTAAAAAAAGACCGAGAAACGCCCCCGAATCGCGTTTTCACGGGAAAGCGTGATTGACAGCCTCTGTCTCCCAATGGCTAGCCTCCATTTATGGAGCTAGCCAATGGGAGACAGAGGCGGGACCAAAGCCCCATATGTAGGATCATGAGATTTCGCCCTGGGCGGAGCAACTGCTACGCAGTTGCAACGCCAGGGCGAAACCTAAAAACCCAAGGGGATCAGCTACAAGGGTTGCTATTGCATCCCTGCAACAAATTATAGCAACATGCAAATTCGCTTCACAAAACAATTATGGGTGGTGGATGAGCAGGCATGCTATCACTGAAGGGCCGACATTACCAAATGGCCAGCCTCATTAGTACCTACCTATTTTAAAGCCATTTAGTGAGGACTAGTAAACACTAGAGCTACACAAGTGGGGCACTCAGTGTTCCAGTAGGCCACCCTGAGCCATGGCGAGTCTTACAGGTGATCCTAATGCAAAAAGCGACGAATTCCCCATCATGTGGAGATGGGGCCGCTAAATATGTGATCTTCAGGCCATAAGGGGCCACTGAGATGAACGAGATGGTGAACCTTTCATTCCGCAAGGGACAGTTGGTATCATGACAGCTGGGGGTTGGCCTTACCTAGGTCCGTGGTGGCACGGGTGCAGCAACCATTAGTCCTAAACGGCGCTGCACTCATATGATCACCTGTAAGTTAACCCTACCTGTGTACTGCAGAACATTAATAAACTTGCAACAGTTTTCCCTAAAAAAAGTGTGTGGTCTGTTTTGTTGATGATGCAATTGTGTTTTGTCACCAAAATATGTTGGTAGACATGCAAGATGACAGAAGGACTAGGGATGGAAACTCTAGGTGGGTGGCCACGTCACCTGCAGGGAGACACTAGAAGGGACAGCCCCTTAGTGTTTCCTCACTGCCCAGAAGCAGTATTTTTCTGTTGCCACCTGTCCTTGAAGTTAGCCACTGTGAGTGCCAGATATCGCCTCCCCCGTGACCCCAGGTATGATGTAAATTCCGGGAGGTCTGTTAGGGTATTTAGACGGGCGCCACACCCGGATATTCCTTTTCCGGTGGCCAGCAGCAAAAGAATTCACCACCCACCCAGCCGGCAGGAACAGGAGAGCTAAGAAGAGCAGCCAATCACTGTACAGCGCTGCGGGCAGAGTTACAGGGTGATCCTAATGCAAAAGTGATGAATACCCAATCAAGTAGGCATGGGGCCGCTAAATATGAGATCCTCAGGCCATAGGGGACCATGAGAAGAACACTACAGCGAGTCCTTCATCCCATAAGGGACAGTTGGTATCCTGACAGCTAGGGGTTGGCCTTACCTTGCTCCTTGGTGGCACAGGTGCAGCAACCAATAAAATTATTAGGCCACAGCCCCAATGCGAAATATACAGCACTGGATGAATAAAGAGACGGCAATATAATGCTCAGTGGCTGGAGATTGTTTTAGGATGGGTGTCAGCAGTCAGCACTCGTATGATTCCCCGTTAGTTAACCCTACTTGTGTACTGCATACCAGAATATGAATAAACTTTTTTTTAGGATGGGTGTCAGTCGTCAGCACTCCTATGATCTCCCTTTAAAAAAAAATCTTTATTGATTTTCAAAATAATAAAGTTACAAAACTGGAAAAACAACCAAAAAAAAAAAGGACAGTGCATTTGCCATACAGACAATATTGCAGGAGATAGTGCAAATGCAGGAATCATCAACATCCCCAAAATAGCATTATATACCGCTGTAGAAAAAGTACATGGTCATTGACAAGTAGATACAAAGCCATCGTAACCAGTGACCTGACAATAAAAAAGGGCTATTCAATAGCGCATGCCAAGTACCAGACCATATCTCAGTGTCACTTCCCATTTAAACCTGCTGTCAGTGCACATTCAAGTTGAACCAGCATCATTTTCAGTGTGGACTTCCTCACCAGCACTACTTGACTGCTCCTGAACCCAGTCAATAAATGGCCCCCATATTTCTTTAGGCCTAGAGGCAGGCGGCATCAGTTCCCAGACGTGGCCAGTTGCGTCTGGCCATATATGACCTCCCTAATCCAGTTCTTGATAGTTGGTTTTCTCTTCCTACCCCACAGCAGCGCTATTTGACGTTTGGCGAAAAGAAGCAATAGTGCATGTAGTTTGTGTTTCTTAACATGTGTGTCCCTTACATAACCCAGTAAACCCAGTAGTGGGGATGGAGATAGTGACACCTCCAAAATTTGATTTATAGCCACAAATATCACAGTCCAATAATCAGTGATGGCCGGACAGTCCCACGCCATATGTAAGAAAGTGGAGGCAGCAGACCCACAGCGCCAGCAACAGTCGTCCTCCCTTAGTCCCATTCTGTGTAGACTAATGGGTGTTCTGTAATAGAGATGCAGAAGTTTGAAATGAATTAACGTAAGTTTATAACTGGGTGAAAATTCGGTCATTTGGGCACAGCAGTACGACCACTGGTCGTCAGACAAGGGGGGTGATATCTCAGCAGTCCATTTATGACGAGCGTTAGAAGCAGCCACAGGAGCGTCATGTTGCATGGCCGTGTACAGTCTGGTGATAAGCTTGCGTGAAGATGGCGCCTGCAAAAGATTTTCCAGAGCATTTAGCGGGGTTGGCTGGGAGGGGAAGTCTTTATGTAATGCCTTACAGGCGGCTCGGAATTTGTGATACAGGAATGCCTCACCAAAGGGCACTGTTTGTCCTTCCTCTGCAACTGGAGGGCCTCCGAACGTTCCTTCGGGGTACAGGTCTGCAAATGTATGGAGAGACATCTTTTGTGCCACCTTATCGCTTATCTCATTTTTAATGTTGGGTAACATAGGATTTTGTGCGAGGGGAATAGAGGGGGCATATAGAACCCTTGCTCCCGCCCTTCTCCGCAGTCCATCCCAAGCCCACCTTAGTGTCTCCGGGGTATCTACGTCATCCCTGGGCCGCTTATAGGGCTGATATATAGCCACCCTAAGAGGAACAGGCGCCACCACATCCGCCTCAACTGCCACGTGAGGTTGGAATGGCGTCAGATGCACCCAGTAATGCAGGAATTGTGTCTGCGCACATAGTGCGTACAATTTCATGTCCGGTGCGCCCAGCCCACCTTGAGTAGTTGGTAGCGACAAAAGGTCCCATGATACCCGAGCATGGCCATTCGCCCAAATCAATGAGACCAATAACGATTGCAATGTTTTGAAGAAGAGTCGGGTGAGTATGATTGGCAAGTTTACGAAAAGATATAGAAATTTAGGCAATATAATCATTTTGACCAGTGTGATTTTACCCGCAAGTGATAGTGGGAGTTTAGTCCATAGAGTTACCTTTTCCTCCAACCAGACAATGGCCCTGCCTTAATTTAAATTCCAAATTTCTTGTAGGTCTCGACTAATCCAGACACCCAAATACTTGACATGTTCCTGCTCCCATTTTAACGGGAATTCCGAAGTCACTGCCCTGGTATTGTCGATTAAGGGGAAGATCACGGATTTTGCCCAATTTATGGTCACCCCAGAGAGCCAGCCGAATCTGATGAATTCTCGCAACACTATGTCGAGATTGCGCTCAGGGTTAAGAATATACAATGTAATGTTGTCCGCACAGAGCAAAATCAACAAACTACGCCAGCTGAACCCTATGCCCTTGTCAGTGTGGTGTTGCCTGATGCGTGCTGCTAACGGCTCCATCACAATTGGCAAACAACAAGGGCGACAGCGGGCAGCCCTGCCTCTTGCCACGCGTTATCCGGAAAGAGTCAGAAACAATATTATTCAACCGCACTCTGGCCATTGGTGCAGTATATAGCAATTTGATCCATTGAAGAAACATGGGGCCGAAACCCATCCATTCTAGAATTTTGAATAAGTATGGCCATTCGAGCGAATCGAAGGCTTTTGTTGCATATAGGAACACCACCGCCGCCTGCACATCAGGGTGTAACTCATATGATCACCCTTAAGTTAACCCTACTTGTGTACTGCATAACAGAATATGAATGCAATAGTTTTCCTACAAAAAAAACTGTGGGGTCTGTTTTTCTGATGATACAACTGTATTTTGCCACAAAAGTATGTTGGTAGACATGTCTGATGACAGAAGGGCTATATGTGGAAACGCTCGGGCAGGGCGCTTACAAAGGTTTGAAGTCATTTAGAAAATGCTGGATTTTGTGTTGATTTTTTATTTTCCTAGTGTCCTACATTTTGAAGTGTGATGCTTGTATAGCTTCATTTTGAGTTGGTCAGTGTCATGTGGCGGAGTGAAGCCTGCTCTTAAAAGCCAGGCACAGCCGTCAACCTCTGTGAAAATCTTTCGGAGGTGTTAAAGTCACCTGCTGCCCAGTATACTATGACAGCACTGGTATTGCACAACTTTAACCTGTTTAAATTGTAAATAACCGCCCTGCCACGGCTTAACAAAAAAAACAATTTAGTTGGAAATAGGATGCGCACTTGCCTCACCAAACATGGCGACACAATCTAGTCATCTCGAGACCTCGATCCTTTACTGTTTCAATTCAAACACTGTCACAGCACTTGCACCACGCACGCAGTGTCGCAGGATTTTGACGAAACCTGAGTTAGGTGCGCACGTGCACCCGGCTCGTTCCTTATGTTCTTTCCCTGCCTGGTTTATCTTCTAAATCCATCAGAACCTGGGCTCCAGCGTAGTACATACACCGCGCGGTCAGCATTCGAGCTGAGGACGCGCTCTGTCTGTCTCAGCCTGCGCTGGATTCCCGGTTCCGTCATCAGCACGCACCGGAGACGCTGTGGCTCATGCGCAGTTTTCGGCTTCCTCCTTACCATATGTGCAGTGTGGCTGTGCCGGGCCGTGGGTTGAGGGCAGAGAGACCACAAACCATAATAGCGCAAGCCGGGTAGAGAGCACGAGAAGCCAACAGCGCCGCCGCCATGGGGAAGAAACAGAAAGGAAAGAACGAGGACAGGTAACCACTGTCCAAGTAGATCTCCTCTGACTTTAGCCTCCCTCGTCTTGACCGTAGCCTCCCCAATCACCCAAGCTTCGCAGGCAGTGGCAGCCTAGCCTGTTTGTTCCTCCCATCCTCCTGCTTTTAGCACACGTTTGCCTCCCTCTGCTGATCGTTAAGTCCCCACCCTTGTACGAGGACTATCGACATGCGGCCGAAAAGGTTCATATGAAATATTTAGGTTATCCAAGTCCTCATAGGTGACGTAGACACACATGATAGCTTTAAATGAATAGAATCCATACGTCGCAAATATGGTTAAAGTAAATCAAGATCTCACTGACAGTGTCCACACTCGTGTTATAAGCGTCGGAAACTGGTATCTTGCCTGCGGTGTGAAATGAATTCAACGTGTGCCTGGTACGATTGCTTTATCTTGTTTGGCAGGTATGAGACAGTTTTCTCTATGGGGTTAATATATAACCATTTGCTGGGTACACAATTATTTGCTGGAATGTTACAATGCCGTCAACGTCTACAGTGTGCCCGAGAAACAGTTTGTGGGAGAGTGGTTTTGTATGAAAGTAACCAATAGTAAGATTACCAATGTGCAGATGATATTTGACTAGAGACCTTATGGGGTCTTCATTGGCTTAGTGTGACAGCTTTTTTTTCTTCTCAGCTCTTTCCATTCATGCTACTAATTATTGTAAAGTCTGACAGTCGAGAGATGAGATTTTCGATTATCGAGAGAAGTAAGCCAGACTGTGTGAAGAAGTGGGTGTACGTTTTTTAGGTCTTGCATAGGCAGCACTTGCGCTGTCTCTTTGAGACATGCTGTATTTAGGTATGGACTTGAAGCTCCGCCCGTCTTTTCAATTGGTTCCTGTTACTATCCTTTTAAAATGGTGACTTTTTATTTGTTAATAGGCTTAGTAGTCCCTCCGTAGTACCTCCTTTTCTCATGTTGTAACCTCCCATAAGATCTACCCCTCTTGCATTTGTTGTCACTCGTTAGGTTTTATTTACACTCTGTGAGAACTATTTTCTTACAAGACTTTCTCCTACCTGCTGTTACAGGCGCAAGATGCTCTCCTGCAACATAATTATTTATTTTTTGCAGTGCAGCACACCATGCTTGCACTTTAACAATGGCAGCCGCACAACTTTTCTTTTGTTGTGCATGGCTCGCCCAACTCTATTTTTTTACTGCATTGTATTTTTTTCACCCAACGCTTCATTTTTAGCAGTAATGGCGACCACGCTTGACATATTCAAAATGCGCAGTTCTGCCCGGCTTGCACCTTTTCATGTATAAAGTATGGTTTATACATGAAAACATGATCAATCTGATGCATATAATGAGGGACACCCAAGAAAACATTTGAGGGCAGAATTTTCCCTTTTGGGTGTCGCCATAATGGACTACCTATAATATGGATTGCATATGATATTTAGAAGTCGCAGCCATATATTTGTATGAACATTTTTGGAAGAGAGACGTTTCCTAGTGTTTGTTTTGTGACACTTAATTTGTTTTGATTTTTGTATTTGATGATTAATGTATAAGAAGATATGTCCCACATTGTATTGTGAATAGACATTTGTTTTGTCACTATTATATGCCCATACACTGTTCTCAGCACCCCAGTTTAGGAGTTTTGGGGTTTCGCTTCTCAGAAAGGCTAATAAATAGCATTTTGTAATTCCATACCAGACCAGTGACTAATTATTGGCTTAGTTGTGTAACTATCTATTCCCACAGGCTACCACTTTTTTCTGTTTCCTTTACCTAATGCCCAGGTCCAAGTGGTTTAGCAGGGCATACACCTATTGTTGTATACATTTTTTAGAAGAGCAGCAGACTAAATTGCTTTTTTTTCTGTAATGCCAGTAAAACCTTTTTACAACCACAGGTAGCATAGCATGTAGGGCTTGCCGATATCTACTCACCACTTTCTCTCCGGTTCGAGGCGTCTCTCTTTCTCTCCAATGAGAAAGTGATTCTGCACAAAGTTCCTCCAGACGTGAGAGTGGTGTTCCCATCACCAAATAAACGCTTTTCTCTTCTAGCAACTCTCCCACCCACACATTTGTTGCGAGGCGGCATCATGTAGCACTGAATCGAGATAATCAAGCTGCCATGATAGAGCGACTATTTTTAAATTGTAAAAATGTAAGTCGATGTCTTCAAGAACATGTTTATATTTTTTTAAACTAACTTTTAATATTTTTGTCACATGCACACTTTATTTCCAAAATTCAAATCTACATATAATTACTTAATATAGTTAAAAAGGTATGGCAAAATTATTCCTAAATTAATATTTATCCTTTATTTTAAAACCCAGAGCAATTTGATGTGTTGCCGTTTATAATGCGTGTTCATATGCTGTGTATATTTTACACTCCATTAGTTACAAGGCACACAAGTTTATCTTGCATTTAATTTCTTTCTTGTTACTGAAACCGAAAAAAAGTTCTCATAGAAGAAGAATGGAAAAAGGGTGTCCGACCGCCATTGGCGGGTACGCTGATGAAAAGAAAGGCGCGTGGCCGCTATTGCCTGCCCGGCTCCCAAAAAACAAGAAAGTCGTGCGGCTATAGTTTTAAAGCGTGCCACGCTTAAAATAAATAATGATGATATTGTGCAAGTTGGGGCAAACTGTGCGTTTTGAAAACATAACGCGCGGCCGCCATTACTATTAAAAAAATATAAAAGTGGGCGCTGTGCCGAAACCTACAGCATGGCGCCCAGAGGCAGTACGGATGAGGAGCAGACAGTCAGCAGAGAGTGGAAAAGCTGGCACTATTGCAGAAAAGCATGTTGTGGGTGCAATAAGAGAATTTTATTTAGGAAAATAGTGCCCACAGTCCTGTAAATGAAACATACTGAGTAACAACACAAGTAAAAGGACAGTCCTCATGGGAGGCTACAAAAGCAGAAAAGGCGGTACTAAGGAGGGACTAGTAAGACTATTCACAAATTAGAAGCAACTATTTAGAATGAACAGTAACGGGAGCCAATCGAAAAGTAGGGCAGAAAATGGGCGGAGCTTCAAGTCCATACCTGAATACAGCTTGTCTCGAAGAGACCGTGTAAGCGCTGCCTAGGCGAGACCTAATAAAATGCGCTCAAGTGGAGAAACTTTGTACCGACAAAGGTGTACAAAGTTTCGGTGCAAAAATGGGCTTTAGTCTTGGCTCCCCTATTTGGGGAATGCAGAATGGGCGGGTCGATTCCCGACTCTTGGCTTGGCTCTCTCCTTGTCTCTATCTACAAAAAAGGCCCCCAATCCAGCGCCAGACACTACCGGATGATTGCACTCCTTGACTTTGAGGGGAAGTGGTATGCTAGTACCTTACTTCAAGCACTGACCGCCTAGGTGGAAGACCACAAAGTGAACCCATACACTCAAACCGGTTTTCCAAAGGGCTGCCATGTTGAAGACAACCTGATCTGTCTAGCTCACATTATTATTATTATTATTATTATTATTATTATTTATGAAGCTTGTAAAGCGCTCGGCTACCCCCGACGGGGGTGTCCCGGCGCTAAGGACCGTAGACTAGAAAAGAACAAAGCACTTTAGGGGGTGGTGAACAGCCAAGTTTTAAGTTTGCTTCGGAACAGTGATTCAGAAGAAATGAACCTGAGGTCTAATGGGAGGCTGTTCCAAAGTTTCGCTGTCACTACACCAAACGCTCTGCCGCCCATTCTAGAGCGGCGAAAGCAATGGACGACCAGTAGACGCAAGTTGTTCGACCTCAAGTATCTGACCGATTTGGATACTATAAGTCTCTTTCTCCGGTATCCCGGGCCCACCCCGTCGAGGGCCCGAAAAGCAAGAGTCAGAACCTTGAATTGAATGCGACGGGCAATAGGAAGCCAATGTAACTTCTTACGATAGGATGTGACAGAATGTCGGTAAGGAATGTTGCCAATCAGTCTAGCTGCCGCATTTTGAACGATCTGCAAACGTTCAATTTGATATAAGGGGGCACCGGCGTAGAGACTGTTGGCATAATCCAAGTGAGAAGTGATAAGGGCATGGATGATGGTTCTACGGGCATCCAGCGCGAGGTATGGGAAAATCTTCCTAATCATACGTAGCTTCCAGAAGCACGCTGCCGTGACCTTATTAATTTGAGCCTTGCAGGAGAGAGCGTCATCAAACTGAAAGCCCAGATTACGTACTGTTTGGACTGGAATGGGAGGAGGATTAAGCACAGTCGGCCACCACAGAGTGGCAGATTTTATTTATTTATTCAAAGTTTTATATAGCGCGAACAAGATCTTGACAGATATCAGAGCGCTTCACAGGGGGGGGGGGAGTGGGCAACAGGAGGGTGAGTAGACATAATAATTGGGTACGGTATAGTAAACAGTAGCATAATAGGATAACAGTCATGTGCTAATAAGATACAGGTAAACACTCAGACAGTAAAATAAGGCGGTGCAGAGTCTTTGATCTAACTACAATAGAGATTATGAAATAACAGAGAACACTCAAATAGACAATAATATAAGACGGTGCTGAGTCTGAGCTAGCTACAATACAGATCATAAGAGATAACAATAAACATTCAAATAGACATTAAAATAAGGCGGTGCAGAGACTCTGATCCAGCTACCATAGAGATCAATAGATACCAGTAAACACTCAAAATAGACAATACTATAGGACGGTGCAGAGCCTTTGATCCAACTGCAAACGAGGTCAGGAGGTCATGAATAAAAAGTTATTGGACCATTAAGTATCCAACGTTACAAAATCGGTGCAAAGTCTCTGAGCAGCAACAGTAAGGATCAGGTGAACTTGTCCATAAGGATGGCTTTCACTTCTTTCTTGAAGAGTGCAGTGGAGGAGATAATCCTCGTTTCAGGAGGGAGTGCATTCCAGATCCTGGGTGCCATTCCTGAGAAGGAGCGTTTGTAAGTTTTTTCCTTACGGAATCTGCGAGGTTTCGGGAGCAGACTTTTTGTACTTCTATTGGATCTCGAGCCTCCTGATATAGTCAACGTTTGAGTGAGGTAGTTGGGAGCCTTGTGGTGTATGGCTGAGTGTGTCATAACAGCAATTTTCAGTTGTATTCTGGCTTCGAAGGGAAGCCATTTCAGGGATTTCAAGTCAGGGGTTATATGAGAGTGTTTCCTTGAGCCCGAAATGAGTCTCGCGGCAGCATTCAAGGAGGCTCTTAGGGGTGCTGTTGTTGCTTGAGGGAGACCACTGAGGGCCACAATTCCATAGTCTATGCGGGGGATGACTAGGGCTTGTACAGTAGTTAGGAAATCTTTGGCTGGGAGGAAGGGTTTGAGTTTCCTCAGAGTGTTGATTTGGAAGTTAGCTCCTTTCGTTGCTTTGGTAATGTGCTGTTGCATATTGAGATTTGCGTCAAGTGTGATACCTAAGGATTTCGCAGAGTCCACGATGGTGGGTCGGACATTGAGTGCTATTAGGTGATTGAGCCATATTTGGGTGGTGGTAATTTTCGCAGGGGGTGATATCAGGAGGAACTCAGTTTTCAACGCATTTAATTTGAGGTGATTGTCGGCCAACCAAGATTGGGTGTTCCTAAGTGTGCAGTTCAGAAGTTTGATATCTTCCGGGGATTGTACCTTTAGGTAAAGTTGAGTGTCATCGGCATACATATGGAAGTGTACATTGGATGCTTGGAGCAGGATAGCGAGTGGTTCCATGATGAGGTTGAACAGCGTGGGTGAGAGGGAAGATCCTTGTGGGATGCCTAAATCTACTGGCAATGGAGAGGACAGCACGTTGTTGATCTTGAACTTCTGGGATCGGTTGTGTAGGAAGGAAGTGAACCATTTGAGCACAGTCCCCGATAAGCCCATTCTGGTATTTAGGAGCTCTAATAGGTTCTCATGTTTGACCGTGTCGAATGCTGAGGAGAGGTCCAGGAGGATGAGGAGGCAGGAGTCGTTGCGATCCAGGATTTGGAGGGCGTCATCAATTATGTGTGTCATGGCCGTTTCCGTGCTGTGTTTCGCTCGGAAGCCTGATTGATGAGGGTCGAGGAGTTCGAACTGGTCAATGTGTTTTGTCAGTTGGAGTTGCACACATTTTTCCAACAGCTTGGCCAGAGTGGGGATATTGGTGATAGGGCGGTAGTTGTTTAAGTCAGCCGGGTCAGCTGTAGGTTTCTTGAGTATGGGCGTGACTTGCCCCACTTTGAGGGAGTCTGGGATGAGACCTTGCTGAAGGGAGCTGTTAATGATTTTAGTCCAGAGTGGGAGAAGGACGGGGATGAAGTCTCTAACAGCATTGACAGGTAGTGGGTCTGTGAGGTGATTAGAAGGCTTCAAGGTGCCGAGCAGTTTGTGTATTGCTTCTTCAGAGTAGGTGTCGAAAGACGACCAGGAAGCGTTATTTTTAGGTTGGGTGTCGGGCCTTTTGATGATGCTCGGGTATCGACTTACATCATTAAGGAGGTCACTCCTTATGTTGTCGGTCTTTAGCTTAAAGAAAGCAGAAAAGTCTTCACAGTGTGGGATATCGCTTGTTGTGCTGTTAGATTGTAAGGGTTGCGTCTTGGTTTGAGTTTTGACTAGTTCGAACAGCTTTCTTGGTCTGTTTTTTGCTTGGTCCAGCTGAAGGCTGAAGAAATCAGATTTTGCGCGCTTTATTTTCCTAAAGTAGGCATTTCTCTTGCTCTTTAGTATTTTGCGATGCCGTGATGAGGGGACAGATCTCCATGTGCGTTCTGCCATTCGCATAGCACGCCTGTCTTCATTGAGTCTGCCATCATACCAAGGGTTCGAGATCTTGGTGGAGACTCTCTTTAGTTGCAGTGGGGCGGCTTCATTGATTATTGAATTCATAGAGTCGAGGTAGTGGTCAGTCAGTGATTGAACATCAGAGGTGCCAGGAAAGGGAAGGAGGCGATTGGTGAGGTGGGGAGGCAGGGAGTTGGGGTTAAGGTTCTTCATGTCCCTTTTCCAGATCTTAGATTTGGTGGGTTGAGCCGTGATAGGTTTAACCTTTTCATTGATGAAGAAGGTGATAATGTGGTGGTCTGACCAATCACAAGGTTGGATTGCCCCTAATTGGGTGGAGTCTTCGTTGGCGATGATGAGATCAAGTATGGAGCCTTTGTCGTGTGTTGGGCTGTTGCATATTTGGGTGAGGTTAAACGCGTCAAGGAAAGTTTTGAGACTATTCACCACTGCGTCTTTCTGATCGTTCCAGTGGAGATTGAAGTCACCCAGGTAGATTTGCGGGATCTGCCGACCAGCGTTGGATGAGATCGTGTCCATGAGTTGTTGGGTGAGGATGAGGTTGTCCCCAGGCGGGTGATAGATGAGATGTAGAGCACATACTGGTTTGCCCTCGCTGGAGATATCAAGACAGATGAGTTCGCAAGACGTGAGGGAGGGGGAAGTGATTTTAGCAACGGAGAGGTTGCTCCTGAAAATGCATGCGATTCCCCCGCCCGTCTTGCCGGTCCTGTCGAGTCTAATGATGTGGTAATTGGGGGGGGACTAATATGTCCATGATAGGTGTAGAGGCTTCAGTTAACCACGTTTCAGTCAAAATGGTTAGGTCTAGATCCATTGATGTGACGAGATCTGCAATGTTGGAGGAGTGCCTCAGGGCCGATCTGCAGTTGAGTAGGATGCATTTGAGTCTGGGGGTGAGAGGGGTGGTCGAGTGTTCTAGCGCGAGGGGTATTTTTCTGAGATTGTTGGGGATGGAGCATCTGCTGCTTAGAGTTGGGTGCCTAATGGGATTTGTGAGAATTGTGGGAATGGGGAGTTGTGAGGGCGATGTGTGTTTTACCGGGCCAGGGCCAAATGAGCGGAGGAGGGTGTCTAAGTCATGAACCGACAGGGAGTTATGAGCGCGACGGGGGCGGTGTATGTTGTTGCGGTCGGGGATAGTGGGCCAACGTGGAGAGTGTGAGCCCACCCATCTCACCCCTGGAGCGTGATGAATGCGAGGGCCTGTGCGGAGGGTGTGGCCTTTGTTGGATACGGAGGTGTTGGTTGTAGGTCGGTGTTGTCTGGGGTGTGTGTGGAGAAGTTCTTTGATGGTGTGGAGCTCGTCTTTGACTTGTAGGAGCGTTGTTAAAATCAGGTCGAGCTGTGAGTTGGGGCTAGCGTTGGCGATGAGTGCCGTGGGCGGGTTGTTGAATAGGGAGCTGGAATGCGAGCTGGGGACAGGGGGGAGGGGTGTGCAAGTGTCAGTGGAGTGTTCTGCGGTAATAGGGAGTGGGGTGGTATTCGATGGATGAGAGAGAATGTGGGCGAGGGGTGTGGGTGAGGAAGGGGTAGGCTGGGACGTAAGGGCGGGGACTTCGTTGGGAGGCGACGCCGGTGAGTTGTGGGATGAGTGAAGATTTGAAGACAATAGGGGTGGCCGGAAGGTAGTGGGGGCTGAGTATGGGGGGGTAGAGAGGGGGGGTGTTGAGGAGCGAGGGGTGGTGAGCTCTGTGTGTCTGGTTGGGAGGGTGGGGAAGTGAGGAGTGAGAATGGGGGGGAGATAGGGTGGGAGAGACAACTGCCGCGTAGGAGGGGAGATATGCTCCGGGCCGTTGTGGGTACAGCGAGACTCGTAGGAGGTGTGGAGTGGGTGGAAGGGAGGGTGGGGGTATGTGTGATGTGGGAAGGGGGACGATCTTCGTCAATGAGTGCGGGGTGTGGAGTGGAGTGGAGTGGGGTGGTGTGGAGTGGGTGGAAGGGAGGGTGGGGGTATGTGTGATGTGGGAAGGGGGACGATTATCGTCAGTGAGTGAGGGGTGTGGGGGGGTTACGTTGGGTGTTTGACTAACTATAGCACTGGGGGGATGGGTGGGGTGTGTGTCATTCCGCTGGTGAGATGGGCAGGGTGGGTTATATTGGGGGTGGGTGGGGTGTGTGTCCTTCCGCCGGTGAGATGGGCAGGGTGGGTTATATTGGGGAATGGAGTTGGGGGGTGTGGTGCATCTTGGTGTGTGCGAAGTGGGCGACCGCATTTTGGTAATGTGATCTAGGAAAGTAGGGAAAAGGTGGTCGAAAGGTGGTCGAGTCGGTCGAGATTCCTATCTGTGGCTTGGAATAGAATGATCCCGTTGTTATAGATGGTGATGGTGGCTCTGCCAGGGAAAACTTGGGATGGCGTGATAGAGAGCGTCAGGCTGTGAGCGGATATACTGGTGGTGGAGCTAGTGAGAATGGAGAGGAGCGCTTTCCTCCACTGTGCTCTACGCAGAGTGTGGAAGATGATATCAGTGCTAGTGGCTCCATTGATCTGTGAGAAGTAGGTGTCCACACACGGTGTTTCAGGGTGAGCCTTCAGGAAGTTGTGTTTGTAACGTTTGGCGTTTTTTTTTGGAGAGCCCTGGTGGGTAGTTAATTTTGTAAGTGTGCTCGCCTGTGCGTTCCATGGTGGAGGAGGCATAGGCCGAAGAAAAAGGGGGGGGGGGGTGTACGTGTGTGTGTGAGTTAGTGAGGTTTGTGAGGTTGAGGGACTGTAGCCTAAGTGGTCTTAGGTATGGGCGGCGGGTGTGGATGACTAGTCTAAGATGGCAGCCCCAGTGGAGGACTAGTCCAAGATGGCCACCGGGGATAACATAATGGGGTACGGGGTAGTAGTCCTTTCTCTGTTGTTGGTGATGTGCCTTAGAGGGACAGATTCACTTTCTGCACTGGTAATGCTGATGAAATGCAGGCAAAAATGTAGGTGTTAACATCAAGGTTAATGCGTCACGTGACACTAAAGGACAGCCAGAAATATATGAGGTAGCGATCGTTGTAAAGTGAGTTGGGTGCACATTAAGAAATATCCAAGTTACAGGAGGCAGTATAGTACTACAATAAGGACACTCTATCACCTGAGTTGTAAATACATGGATGTATAAAGTGCGCTGCAGATGAGAAGAGATTAGTCTAAAAGAGACCAGATCTTAGGGTAGGGTCACTTTAAGGTGAAACTGCTCCCGTTTTATGCCCCCAGCCAATTTTGAGCAGGGGAGATTTAACATACGTGATCTCGTGGGGTGATGAAAAATACCTCTTTGAAGTTGCTGTTCAGCAAGCCGGTCAAGATGTCTGCCACAAAAGAGTAGATAAGTCAGGATTTTTAGTCCTTTGTCTGTTGTTGTCTTTGTTGGAGAGATCAGTTTCCTTTTCTGTTGAGGGCAGGTCGAGTTAGTCCTGCTTCTATGTTGGTGCTTCCTAGTTGCTGCTTGGTAGGGAGGAGAGAGACTTATCTCCGGTTGTGCGACCCTTGATCTAGTTGGAATGTAGCTTTGCAGACATCTGGGGTGGTGGTGAATTTATTGCTCCTGTTATGGCCCCCGCCATTTTAGGCAGTAGAGACAATGTCGATAATGTCTGGCCGGTGAAAATAAGTATTTGGGCGACAGTAGCTCTT
The DNA here is from genome assembly GCF_964261635.1 of Lissotriton helveticus. NCBI lineage: Eukaryota > Metazoa > Chordata > Amphibia > Caudata > Salamandridae > Lissotriton > Lissotriton helveticus. The sequence goes on from NC_136069.1 coordinate 1,139,911,488, forward strand.
TAGACGCTTTGTGCACAGACCTTGTGAGGATTCAGGCGGCCGTTCGTAACACTCCTGGAAAAGGCTGCAGCTCCGCTCTTGTTAGATCCCGGTGGCAGCAGGGGGGGGTGTGGGGGCGACTAGTATCACTGTTGTTCTCTCCAGAGTCTCCGTGGCTGTAGGGTCGCCCTCACACTCCTATGCTTGTGCAGCCCGCTGTCCGCTGTGCCACACCTTTGCTTCCCCGCTCGGAGCTTCACAGTATCTCGAGGGGTGGGGTGGGACGGGGGGGGGTGGGGGGGTGAAGCCGGGCTTCCCTTGGCTGCAGGGTGACAATATCCAGCGGTATCTCTCCAATTCTCCTCCTCCTCCTCTTCCCCCCATAAATACCAGTATTCTGACAGAGTTTCCACCTATATCTCTAGAAGAGTTCATCACTCTACTTAATAAAGTCAGTTCGGGCTCCCCCAATGATTGCTGCCCCCCGCAGGTCTTAAAAGAAGCCTTCCTTGCTTGCCCAGGTCCCCCTCTGGCACTACTTAACAACTCCCTTGCCATCGGGAAGGTTCCATCTTCATTCAAGCAAGCTGCAGTTCTCCCTATATTGAAGAAACCTAACGCAGACCCTTCAATACTCTGCAACTATAGGCCCATTTCTCTCCTACCTTACCTGGGAAAGATTTTGGAGACCTTTGTTACTCGCTGCTTGAGCTCTTTTATAGAGAAATCGTCCTTCCTAGACCCCCAACAAGCGGGATTTAGACCCCTCCACTCCACCGAGGCGGTCATTGTGGCTGTCATGGACACCCTTAGGAAAGGGGCGGACAAAAACACTTCTCAAGCCCTTGTCCTATTAGATCTTTCGGCGGCTTTCGACACGGTCGATCACGCTCTTCTGATCGACCGTGTCCACAACGCTGGCATCCAGGGAGTGGCCCTTGACTGGCTCAGATCTTTTCTCCATCAACGTTCGCAGTCCGTTCATCTCTCCACCTTCTCCGCCTCTTACACTTCCCTTCCCTGCGGTGTTCCACAGGGCTCTGCACTTTCCCCTCTCCTTTTTAATTTGTACCTCCAACCTCTTTTAGCCTCCCTCCGCAACTCTCCGGTCACAATATTCAATTACGCGGACGACCTTCAGTTAATTTTCCCCATAGACTCCCTCCCTTCCTCCCGTACCAATTTCCAGACCATCATGCTGACCATCGCGGAGTGGATGCATCACAGCCACTTAAAGCTGAACCCTACAAAAACCGAGCTCGTTTTGGTAGGAGGCCCCAATCATCCTTGGAATGCCACGTTCTGGCCTACTTCCTTGGGGCTTGCTCCCTCTCCCGTGAGCTCAGTCAAAAGTCTGGGGGTGATCATCTCTGAAGACCTATCAATGCGACCCCACATCAACGCGGTCACATCTGCCTGTTTCTTCCATCTCAGGCGGATCCGTAAGATCAGCAGGTATTTCAGTAAAGAAGCCCTGACCCAAGTTGTCATTGCGCTAATCACCTCTAGACTCGATTACGCGAACATTCTTTATGCTGGCATTCCTGCATGCCATCTTCAATGACTGCAGCTGGTGCAGAACCAGGCTGCTCGCCTGATTTTCCACCAGCCCAAGCATCAGCATGTCACTCCCCTTCTTCGCAGTCTACACTGGCTCCCGGTTTCCAAACGCTGCACTTTCAAACTGGCATGCACCACCTTTAAGGCCCTATCAGACGCAGCTCCCGTTTTTATCTCTTCGGCCTTGTCCCGTCATATCCCTACAAGAGCTCTTCGCTCAGCTTCATTAAACCTCCTTGAGGTCCCTAGATTCAAAAGGAAAAAGCACGGTGGCCTGAGCTTTTCCGTCCTGGCCCCTTCTACGTGGAACTCCCTTCCACTTTCGCTCCGTCTCTGCCCTAAGTATGACTGCTTCCGCAGACTCCTAAAAACCCTGCTCTTCCAAGCCGCATATGACTAAACCTCCTGCTTCTGGGTCACGCCACCTGTCAATTAGCGCCAAGAAACCGATGGTGATAGTGCGCGTTATAAATGTTTTTTAATAATTTAATAATAATAATATCTCTATGGTGCGCGGTAACCATCCCCCGGAGCGAGCAGCAAGACACAGCGCTCCGCGGTCAGGACAGGGCGCACAGCTCCCAGCGTGTGATGCGTGTGACTCAGCCCGCAGCGATCAGCCAGGCGCAGAGCCCAAACGGGAGTGGAAGCCCTTGCTCGCCCGCGATCGGCCAGTCCCGGAGCGAGCAGCCAGTCGGACGGGACAAGGCGCACAGCTCCCAGCGCCGGTAGGACACCGGAGGTCCCGGCAGCAGTCACAGGCAGTCCCGGCAGGAGTCACAGGCAGGCAGGACACCTCCGCAGTGAAGTGCCCGCCGCTCTCCAGGTGCCAGCAATGATCCCAGTCCGGGTCCACTCCAGCGACGTCCCCCAGTCAACCACCGACCTCGCCAGGCACACCAGTCGCCCACAGCTGGCTCCAGAAGACATCCGCAAACGAGCTCCGCAAACTGGCCCGCGGGGGGCCCAAGGTCCGAGGAGGACGACGGGAACTGCTCGGTCCTCTCCTGCGGGTCTCAGTCTCCAGTAGGTCGGGGATCCTCAGCAGGTTTCATCCAGGCAGGTAAGCAAATCCAGTTACTTGTTTAACTCCAGTTACTTGTGGATCCAGTTACTTTTGTGTAGCGTTGCTCCAGACGGTGTAGCCCGGGGCTGACGGGGATAAAACCCAGAAAACTGGATCCCCAGCACAGGAGCTCTTACCGAGAGCTCCTACCCGGCGGCCATCTTGCCGAAATATGCGATAGAAAGTTAGCGAGGTTTTCTGATTAAAGAACAAGACCTCAGTCTTATCCGATCAAGGACACGCTCGCCATTAAAGGAAAGTCTTTGTATTTGGGGTTTATCAACTCCCAAACAGAGTTGCCCGCCCTAGGTTGTGGAAAAAAATTAAACAATTAGGGCATCCCACAATCCCTATTAAACGCTCTCATCGCTTTGTACTCTGATACCTGTGTGAAAATAAGAGTTTCCTCCGATGGTCAAGGACTAACAAAATCATGACCGACAGAAGCCTAAAGCAAGGGTGCATATTGGCCCCACTACTCTTCAATCTGTACCTAGCAGACCTGCCTAAGTGGCTGGCAGTCACTTGGGCATTTCTGCCAAAATTTGCTACCCTGAAAATTCAATCCATGCAATATGCAGATGACACGATCCTCCTTGACCAAACCCCGGTGCGCCTCCAGAGGCACTTCACCACTCTGGCCTCGTACTGTAAGATAAATGCTCTAAAGATTAACATCACAAAAACTAAGGTTATGACGGTATCGAGTCAACGAGTAAGAAAATGCTTCTGGCACATTGAAGGAAAACCTGTAGAGGTAGCGGCCGCATACACGTACCTGGGAGTCTGGATGGATCATAGAGGAAGATTGGCACCGCATATCACAGCAATGCAAGGACTGGCCCACAGTTTAAAGGGGGCCTTCTTAAGAATAAGGAAAGCCCTGAGCACGCCGGAATATCACCGCTAATTTGTGTAATGGGTGCCAAATTCTTTCCAACAGTAGCCTACAGTGCTGTGGTTTTTAAAGACAACATGTTTAGATAGTTGGAGTGCAATCAGCCTGCTTCAGCAGAGTGTTTTATCTCCCAAACTCGACCTCTTACGCCCAAATCTGTACGGAATTCAACCGCTCATCTCAACATTGGACTCTGAAAGCAAGATTTATAGCCTATTGCCGAAAAAACTAAAAACGCAAGAGACCTTCCTTTAAAGATCCACATTTGGTCACTGAAAAATAACTCGGGGTCCACTTGGAGCAATTTCTTAACACACTATTTGGATGTACTGGAAGCCCATGAAATCTGGTCAAGCTTGCTACCTATAAGCTTCAAAATTGTCAACTGAACAGGCAAAGATAATGTCAGCTGAATAGGAAGCGCTAGCAGTGAAAAATCTTTCTCATGGCAGCTGGGCGTCAACACTTTGATTGCGGAACTTTACCACACTACTTAACATCTCCCCTGAAGCCTTCATTGAAACACCACTTAGTAAGGCTACGATTTGGGCTAATCCCCCTGATGTCTTACAAATATGCTCAGAGGTACAAGGAAGGTACGTCCTCCCAGTGCCGCTTCTGTGACCGAGGGAGAATTTTTAATCCATGTTATATGTATTTTCACGATCCTGTGTTCTCTGTGATTTTTTTTTTTGACTGCGCCCCATCTGGCGCATCCTTAATGTACGGACATGCCAAGGGGCGCTGGAGGAGTTCATGAAGGGTGATTCCACCCAGTTGGCCGCCTGTTTTGTGAAATTCATGACTGCAATCAAACCCTTGTTTCCTATAGAAGGCCACCTGGAATTTTAGCCGTGTTGCATACAAACTTTTTTTTTAACAGAAATCACTTTTTTTTTTTTAAAATACCTTTTTTGGAAAGAATTGCAATGATTTTAAGTAATTGTGCAATAAAAAATCTAATCTAATCTAGAGTCTGGATGTTGAATACGCCATGTGTCCACAAGAGAGTATTTGGAATGTATTTTATGGAGACATTTTTGGGATGAAAATAGTCTGAACTGCTGTCTATGGTGGGGTCAGATCGAAGGTTAAAGCAACCTCCATTATCAGTCGGGAGTCATTAGGGAGTCCAGGCATTAGTTTGTCAATGTGTTTCCAAAAGTCTATGTCATTAGTATTGAGTCCATAAATGTTCAACAGATAAACTTCTATGCCAAATTTGGACAACTTATTGAGTATCCACCTCCTGGGTTCGTCAGTGATCGTGTCTAATTCTGTCATTTTTGCTTGTTTAGTTATGACAGTAAAGACCCCATACTTCTTGTGCGCGGGTGAAACTATGACCTCCGAAAACCAGGGGGCCTTAAAGGAGGAGATATTTGAGATGGAGAGTTTAGATTCTTGTTGCAGCAGTATGTCACATTTGACTTTGTATGTGTACTCAATAATGTACCTCGACTTATCCAGATGGTTCAACCCCTTTGTCTTAAGTGAGAGGAGTTGTAGGGAATCTTCCTAGTAAATGTTTAGAGTGGTAAAGTGATGGAGAGGCACAATTACTCGGCGTCGTCCCGATATGGTGTGAGAAGGAAGTGCACGATAAGTGTCTTGCATTGAGATTCTACTGATATAGCTAGTATGAATAATGCAAAACAGGGGCATCTTAAACATGATCTGGGAGACAATGCAGTCAAAGGAAAGAAGAGAGAGGAAAAAATGAAATCGAACATTTAAAGCCCACATCTCCATAACCCAACCCCACCCACGTGAACAAGCATTTGCAATGCATTAGGTCTCGCATTAATTACGTTTGAGCTATTGGCATTGCTAAATATTGCAACACCAATTGCAACAAAAGTCTATAAATTGTAGGCCAAAAAGATGTTTATTTTTGTAGCAATGGTGGCATGCTGCGCTTTAGATGGATAGGTTTAAAAGTAAAGTGTGCCATACTGCGATTGCTACAATAGTTAATTGTGGATGCGTTAACAATTGATGTGTGCACTGATGGCTGGTGGTGTGTGTGCGTGTAGAAATTGTGCACTGATGGCTGGGGGTGGGTGTGCCTGGTGAAAACGTGCACTGATGGCTGGTGGTGTGTGTGTGTGTGCCTGGTGAAAGCGTGCACTGACGGCTGGTGGTGTGTGTGTGTGCCTGGTGAAAGTGTGCTCTGACGGCTGGTGGTGTGTGTGCGCGCCTGGTGAAAGCATGCACTGTGACGGCTGGTGGTGTGTGTGCCTGGTGGAAGCGGGCAGTGACGGCTGGTGGTGTTTGTGCCCGGTGAAAGCGTGCACTGACGGCTGGTGGTGTGTGTGTGCCTGGTGGAAGCGTGCACTGACGACTGATGGTGTCTATGTCTGGTGAAAGTGTGCACTGAAGGTGTGGTTGTGTGTGTGGTTGTGTGTGTGTGTGGTGTTGTGTGTGTGTGTGGTTGCTTGTGTTTGTGGTTGCTTGTGTGTGCATGTGTGTGTGGTTGTGTGTTTGGTATTGTGTGTGTGACAGTAATACTTAAAGCATATCAAAATAAAGGAACACAAACATCGAGTTTGTGGAAAGAGAAAGCACGTTGTAAGTCAAACGGACAGCAGCAAAGCATTGAAACCTCTTCAATTCAGATGGGTTGGTTCACGGTTTTGCCCTAAAATAGCTGGGATTTTAGTTTAATTGCATGCACGTTTTAGAGAAGTGAACGTGGAGGCTTGCCCCGTGACGAAACAGCTGTGGCATCAGCAGCTGCCTTTCGACCAGGTTTGTTTGCGATATACAGTACTGCTGCAATAGCAATACAACGCAAGCAGTGTGGCAGACACGGGCGGGGATAGTTTATGAAAAACCCAGCTATGCGGCGGAGGCTGTAAATAGGCACGTTCATCGTGAGTGGAGGGGGGGTGGGTAAGGCTTGCTGTCCATTTGGCTCTGCTGAAGCTACTCTGTGCCTGGGGCGGTGACAGTTCCGGGTTAGCTTGGGTTCGGGTCAGGAGGCCCAGCGATGCGATAAAGGGAACAGCCATCTGTACTCAACTCTTCAAAGATGTGCTAGATTTGATTAAGAGTCCACCAGGGCAAGGGGAGACCGAGAAGAGAGAGATAGTGAGGCTGGGAGTCGATTTGTTGGGAGGCAGAGTCCAGGGCACAACTCATGCCTTAAAACAAGGCTCTCTCGGTATGCCGCTGGCTTCTAAAGTGTTAATTGCAGTCTTAATTTCTCCCCTATTGAGTAACCTTCCTTCCGTCCTCCTTACCTCTTTATCCTTAGAAGGAGTAAGGTGAAAAGCATTGATCACTGAAGCGTGTGTGCGCCTAAGTTCTACCCAATAGTGTATTTTTTTAGTATCTCCCCAAGGTTACCCTATGTATTTAAACTATGTGTTTGTCGAATATTTGCGTGGAGTGGGGCAGATTTGTAACGTGTTTATTCATCAACATCCCCTTCTCATTTAACAGCATATGGGAAACATCACTGTATAACTTCTGCCTTTGTTTGTGTTCCACCTTACAACCAATCACAGAACCCAGTTCAGACATTCGGGGAACGTGCGCTCTTATCTTCTCACTACAGAAACAACCGTGTTAGATCAAGTATGCAACTACAAGGGAAAATTCACCCTAGTTTCATGGACAGAGGTCACAAAAGTATATTTCGCAAATGTGCCTGAAAAGCACGGAATATATGAGAGATAGACAGAAGGAAAGGGAGAAGGGTGAGGGAGAGAGAAAGAGAAGGAAGGGGGAGGGAGAGTGAGGTAGGGAGGGGAGGCAAGAGGGCGAGAGAGAGAGAGAGAGAAGGAAGGGGAGACAGAGAGAGGGAGTATGGGGAGGGAAGAAGGAGGGAGGGAGGGAGGGAGAGAGAGAGAGAGAAAAGGAAGGGCCAAGAGATGGACAGAGGGAACGGGAGAGGGAGCAAGAGAGACAGAAGGAAGGGTCGAGAGAGGGAGGAGAGAGGGGAGGTGAGAAGGAGGGGGAGAAAGAGAGAGAGAGAGAGAAGGGAGGGAGGGAAGAGGAGAGAGGGAGAAAAAGAAAGAGTGAAGGAAGAGAGCAAGAGAGTGAGGGAAGGAGGGGTGGGAAGGGGAAATGGGAGTGGGAGAGGTAGCGACAGAGGGAGAGAAAGAAGAGGGGGGTCTAAAAAAATGACTCTCTCTCCATCAGAAAATACTTAGAAGGTCCCAAAAGCGAGACCTACTGGCTATACCAATGCTTGTTTTGTTTGCAGTGGGAAGAGGCCCAGAGGAAGCAGCAATGGAGGAGCTGGGTGTTGGGGATGTAAACAAATAGGGGCAAAAAGCATTTAGTTGGAAGAGTAACATAGAGAAGGGGGGGCAGGGATGTGAATGGGCAAGCAGCAGATGGCAAGGAAAGACCAAAAAAAGACATGCGCTCCTAAAGAGTGCTGAAAGCAAACGAAACAAGCTTGTGCAAGGTTATAGTATATGTGTTGTTTGTTGTAAGAAGTGTATGTGGTGGTGTGGGTGTGTGTGAGTATGTTGCAGTAGTGGTGTGAGAGCCAGTGTTCGTGCGCAGGCATCACCAGAGGTGAGGTTTTAGCGAGTGGTTGGAATCTTCTGTCAAAAATACTAAGTTTGCTGATTTTTGCAGGGATCTGCAACTCACCTTTTCATCACGGTGGCACCTCTTTGGAGCCGAGCATCCCACACCCCTTAGAATGACAGGAGGTGCGGTCTGCAGCATGAACGCAAGCATTTAGTTTAAATGCCCCAAAGCAAAAAAGATAGCCAGGCTGCTTTGGAATCCATAATAGTTGTGTGTTCCAATGGAATGCCAGCCATCTTAAATGCTGATCATTGTAAAAAGTATGGCGTGCGCACTTATCTTTGGAATCATGTTGGTCAGAAGCAGACAAAGGACTCACCATGCACTATCTTCGGAATGCTCCTGTTTCCTTTTTGAAGTGGGGTAAGTGCTTTGCACAAGCTGCACACTTCTGCCAAAGTGGGGGAAGCACTCCACACGTTTGTGCCACAAGTGAAGTGCCTAACACATGCTGAATATAAAGGGACATTAAGCGCTAGCCACAAGTTGTTTATTAAATGTAATGCAACATACAGAGCTGCCGGGAAAAAAGTGCTTCAATACCTTCAAGTTGAGTTCACCCAGAGCAAGCATCAATCGTAATGTAAACAAGCAAAGCAGTAAAGTGAGGGCTTCGGGTGGCAAATGGTGATCACTTTCGCGGCCGCTTTGATGTTCTCAGTGGCCGCGCGGCTCACTGAGAACATCAAAGCGGCCGCGAAAGGGCTCCCAAAGGCTGCAGGCTGACAAATGGTGCGCCCGCCCAGCGCACATGCACTGTACCCTGCACACTTTGGGAGCACTTTTGAAAGCCCCTTACTTCATATCTCACCAAAGCATCGCTAACGCGATGGGTTAGGCGAGACCTTAAAAAAAAATGTACCCCTAATTTTCCTAGGTGTCACTCAAAATCAGTTCATGCTGCTACTAAACTAGACATTTTTTCTTTGAAATTAAACCACAAATGTGTTAATTCTGGTCAATCTAAGTACATTTTAACCTGCGCCGTAGCTTATTTTTGTTGATAACCATTAGAAATACCTTCTGTTGGTTATTACTTTCGAAGTCTCTGCATCAAAAGTTTGCCAAAGACACCAGTCGTTTTTAGCAGTTCAAGTAAAGTGTGCAGGATTACCTGCAGTCCCTCTGTAATTGGCAGACATGCTAGTAATGGTGGGCAGGGGAAAATGTGAGCCAATCCTGTTATCTGATATTTTTTCTTGACCATGCCCTTAACGGTGAAGTTCTATGTGAGACAGAAATGTCGTTGTAATATCTCGTGGCTGCCCCCACCTTTCACTCCCCTGAACATTGTCGTTGATATCTGAGGTACAGAGTAATATTTCCACTGCACAGCATTTCCTCAAAAAGACTCCAAACTTGACCAGTTACAAAAAACAATCTCCAGCGACCCTGTTTATTTTCAACCTGGGCCCCCCTTTAAACAGGCTTAAATAAATGAAGACATTCTAAAGTGCAGCATGCCATAAATCCGAATTGTAATGCTCAGGATGGGCTCCTCTCCAGTCTCCTACAGCTGAAGTTAAGATTATTCCCTATTACTGTCAAAATCACACTGCGTCTCTGGCACCCGGCCTTCCTCTTTTACTTACCATGCTTCTTGAGCTGTCCTTAGCATTTATCCAGTATTCTCCTTTCCATATCAAACTTAGTCCATTTTCGGATCGCCTTGAGACCGTTCACCATCGTTTCTGACACTGTTGCTTTCTCAGGTGATCTAGTACTCAAAACTTATTATTATGCAGTTAACATGCCAGCTGCATACATATATTGTTAGCAGAACCTATTCTCGGACTTCAGGGGCACTTATTACATGTCCTGTCATATTTTTTACAGCAGCATGCTGGCAGACTTTTGGTGACATCGATCTTGCACTATCTGATACTAAAACAAGAAATAGAAAAGGAAAACGATACTTGTACCAACGTGCCAAACAATAACCATGTTAATAAATTCCTTCATGCCCGCAAGTTTAAATTAGTGCTTACCCGCTCTACATGGAATTAACGTGCATCCGCGATAAAGGAATTGTGCTCACGAAGTAAACGAGTATGGAGAAACCGGGAAGACGCCGGTTTGAAATGACGTGCGAGTGAAATCGCCACAAAAATAAAAGACAGACTGGACTCGAGCGGTGAGAAGTGAAATGTATAGCGGACCAGAGAGGGAGCATTTCTGAAAGGAGTTCTGCCTCCTGATTGGCTGTTTAACTAGAAACCTGCGGTGAGAGGAGCCGACGCAGGAATCGAAACTAGTGGTGCACGCGCACACCAGAGGAGCGGGGCAAGGGAGCGCGAAGACGCCGAGAGGAGGTAGGGGATGTGTGTGTAAGTGCCGGGGGTTGTCTGCGTATGTGTGCGCGTGCGTGTGTGTATGCGGGAGGGGAGGGGGTTCTGTATGTATGTATGTATGTGTGTGTGTGTGTGTATGGGGGGGAAGGGGGGGGGGGGGCTGTATGTGTGTTGTGAAGAGCCTGCCGGAATCGGAGCGCGTGTTGACGCGCGCGACCTGATCCCGGCAGGCTGCTGCTGCTGCGTGCTCGTGACAGTCTGTTGTCCTCTCCCTTTCAGTCATTGAAAGCCAGAATGATGACAATAGTCTCGCTCTGCGACAGCAGGCCTTTGGCCTGCAATCGCAGGGCGAGACCTAAAAAGGAACTACATGGGACCTAAAGGAGAAGACCAAACCTCTCCCGGGCACCACGAAAACAGCTCAGTACTATGTAAATGAACCCAAATATGGATGCATTGATTCTAATGTGCATCACAGCGAGAGCTAAACATACAGCAATGAAGATGGGAAGATGACACTAACATATTGACCCTATAAAGTGAGGATCCAGTTCCAAAACAGTTAATTATGCTGATTGGCCTAACAGTTGACAGAATATAACAGTCATCAAGACAGAACAGAGTGGATCAGCGTAGATATCTTACGAGTGTGATGGGATCCTCTTGCAAAGGAAAAAAAGGGCGAACAGTTGGTCATAAGGGGAAAGAATTGGTGATATCAGTCATCTTGGGCTAATGACATAGGTAGCCAAAGACTGAAGCAAGTGAGTGGTAGTAAGAGGGATAGTCATCTAAAGGGAAAGTTAGCGAGGCATTGCAACTCATTTGGCGTAATAAAGACTTCCCACACCACCGCGTAGATGTGTTAGGGAAAGGGAGCTGACTACGGTCATTGCTTATGAAGTATCATTACATTCGTGTGAGTATTTATGACATTTGGCTTAGTAATGAAGAAACAAGAGATTGACCGATATGAGCAATGAGGTTGTGGAATAAGCCTAAACATGTCTGAAATGGCAGTGCGTGTTGTGGCCTAAGTAAATTAGAACAAAAGAGCACTTTAGGCTAGCATTTGCAAGCTAAGTCAAACCACGTTTGTAAAAATATCACAGTCACCAGAAGTACTAAACAATTGCGTGCCCAAACAAAAAAAGGTAGATAAAACAGGATAAAAGGAGAAGATACTTTACCATGTCCCTGTGTTTAAAAGAGGATGTATCCGTCCCAGCTTCTTGAATGTTTTCCAGAAAGGAAGCCAAGTCTCAGTGGACGTAGAATGGGTGTGCTGATCCTTTGTAGGTGATATGAAAATGGGGATGTTCAAGTTCTGTTGGCTAGGTCTGTGAGAGAGGAAGCCTTTCCTTGTTTTGACAGTGGACTTAGAGCAGATGTCTTCAAACTTTGTTTGCTGTGAGCCCCCATAAGCAAAATCTTTTTAAATTGGGCCCCTGATCCAGCGGGCTATAGAAAATATATCATAAACAACGCTACCCAATTTCATAACCTATAAACAAAATTCTATACTAAATTATGGACCCATTTATAAACCTGACATATTTTGGGCCTACTGAATCAGGTGGTCAGATTAAATCTATATACACATTATCTACAAACTATATACAATTTTATACATCTGCGGAAAGAATATTGTCATTAGAATAAAACCTAATTATTTAAACGACCACCATAGGCGACGTGATCTAGCTAATAGTAACCTGCACTTCTGAATAACCAAGACCAGCTTGTTTGTCAAAAGTAAGATTTTATTTACTAAATTATGGTATTTTAATTGATAGTTTTATAAAAGTAATTTATTAGCATTGAAGCAAGCATGATAGTAGAGAAACATAAGAAAAATAAAATTTAAGCAAGTGAATCAAAGTTAAAGTGAGTATTTAAAGTTTAGCATTTCTAAAACCTAAGTCCCTAACTGAGCTAAATAGATAGAAATTAAAGTAAAGTTCTTTGAGGATTCTTACGTGCTCCACGCAATGTCCGACAGCACTTCACCCTCATCGGAAAGTCAGAAAGCAGCAGCCAGCCCATCCCTAGGGGCATGACTTTTTATACCTTTCTACACTAACTAAACTACGCAAAGGAAAGTTTTCAGAAATCTTCGACGTCCCATTGGCTGAGAGTGACAAGTGACATGTCACCCATATTTCAAAAGTTCCATTAGGTCACTTTTCTTAAGGACCATTGTCTTTTCTGAATGCAACCAGGAGCTTCCTAGGTTTGCAACAAATGTACATTAATGTTCTCACTGCTTCCAATTGACTTCCGCGGATGCCAAGTTAAGGGCTGACAAAATGTTCTTTTTCGACCTTGGCCATGTCCGACAGAAAGATGATAGCACGTCAGTTTTTGCTTTGTGAATGCAGCTTTTGACGAACATTTTATTTCAGAATGGGCGTCTCGTGACTTTTGCAGAAGTAAAATTCAGCCTTTTTGTAACTCGAGCAAACTAGGCCCAAAAGCAGGCAACTTATGCTTTCTAGTATAAAACAAACACAAGAAAAGTATTAATGTAAGAAATAATGTAGATTCTATATCCACCCCATGATTTACTAATTAATTAACCCACCCGATTAATCTAATGTTACCTAGCAAATGCAAACAAGTAAAGCAGCGTTTATATCTACCAGTCTTCATTAATCCATGAGACTTATATGCACCTAGAATAGTAGAAATGACATCACACAGACAAGGAAAAGCAAAACAAGCACATGCTTCTTTTAAGTTTGCAGCAGTTAGTAATGACAAAAACGAAAACAATAAATTATTTTATTATTTTGCACGAACAAAAAGATGCAACAATTATGCACGTTTATGAGCACACATGTTAGTCCCCCCATGTGTAAAGTTTAATCTAAGTTGTATTAGCACGACATATCACAATTCATTAATATTATTATTCATGTTATGGAAATGTGACTTCACGAGTTTAAACAAAATTTTGTTTTCTATCTCGCTCCATCAACTCCCTCATCTGGTGATTAACAAATCACCACACCAGCACCCAAAATTTTGGTAATTTAAATTTCCAAGAAATCGATTCAAATTCATTTGTATCAGTAATCCTAAAAGTCTGTTTCTGCATAATCTTTGGAATTAGCATAACGCTCTCTATGTAACTCCTGTAATTCGATTTCCCTTTCTTCTTCTTTTCTAAGTTTATAGATTCTTTTCTTTTCTTTCAACTGTTTCTTTCTTTTATGTAACAAACAACCTATTTTGGTCAAAATAAAAATGAATATTATTATAATCAAAGGTGCCAAAATCTTGCCAAGAATTGAACTTCCAATATCGTGAAACCAGTTTTTAATTGCTTGGAACCTTTTTGAAAGTTTCCCTGTAAAATCATCTTCTTCTAAAGGAATTATCTCTGGATGCATTTGTGTAATATTCTTAATGTACATTTCAATATTCTTACTTTCGTCAGGTATATATGTGCAACAATGTTGTACATGTAAAATGCCACAGACTCCTCCCTCTTTTGCTAGGAGTATGTCTAAAGCAAGGCGATCTTGAATTACCATGGATCTAATTGCAATAACTTCAACATTCACTAATTGAAACCCATCAGCTGTGTCAGTTGATAATCTATCAACTATAGTGGATAATTTTCTGATTCTCCCTGCATTTAAGGTTATACCAACAAAAAGGTATTACTGCTTGAAAAATATCTCCCAGAACTTCAGTAAAAGTTTCTCTTTTAACTCTATTTACATAATTATGAATTTTAAACAATCCTTCTGAATCTCTGTCAACATGAAACACTTTAGGAAAAACAATTCCCACATAACAAGTTCCATACCAGTGGTCTGGAAGGTTGTAGTAGGCTTTGTCACCACAAACAAAATAAATCCCAGGAAAGATTGGATCCTTTCCACCTTTGAATCCCCAACCTCCCAAAATCTGATAAGTATCTTCACAGTTACTTGCACCTACAAAATAATTATCAAAAAGTGTGTTATCTCTCCTAATGCAAAGTTTTCCACTAACTGGCTTGTCTATGTGAATTGCAATATTTTCAAGCATTTTGCCATTTAACTTCTCATCCTCTTTCTGCCAGAAATTAGACTTAGTCTGCTTGACTAATTCATTCCTCTTATAAATTGCTCTTCTCTCCTCAACCATATTCAAAAATTTCTTTCCTTCAGCACTTAATTTGCAAGTTAGATTATTTTTATAAGCATACTCATAAGTAAGTTCGTTAGTAACAAGGAAAAATTCTCTCATTTGCTTTGCTTTCTTGTGCTTATTTAACCCCTTCAGTGCTAATGACAAGGGTAACTCGTCATGGAGTTTCCATTGATTTCAATGGAAAGTCAATGGGAAGAGGGGGATGTACCTTAGCAGCCAAGTGGTTAAAGCATTTTCAATCTTAATATTTGCAAAAATTTCATCATAATTTGAATAGTAATATTCTAAACGTCCAGTTTGATAAAATAAGCTAGTTAACACACTACATGTTACAGCATAAGTGAGAGGAAGCATATTATATGTTACTCCCTCAGAAACAGAAGCAGGTAACTTAACGCAGACGTAGCAGTCTTTTGCATCCATTACCTTAACATATTCACTCAATAGCTTTGTGAATGTATTACTTGAAAAATCACTAATTGATTTATCTTGATGAATGTTAGGCTGATGATCAATAACTTTTGCGGACGCACTATGTTTAGTTTGGCTAACCAGAGCTTTGCTTGTTATGTTAATTTTGTGTAATTCTCTATTCATCTCCAAAGGGATAATCACAGCTAAAACCAACCAGAGCAGAATTAAAATGAGCAGACACACCAGAGTCATCTTACAGCATCTCTTAAAAACAGAACACTTTGAAGTGCTCTCCTTAACATAAGGCATTTTTGGTTAGTTTAGCCTCAAAAAATAAAATTTAAAACAAAACAAAATTTTAAAATTCTAAATTTATATTTACACCCCCCTTTTAAAATATATATATATATATTTTTTTTTTTTTTTAAACCCTAAACAAGATTTCTTCGACCTTATGTCATACATAAGTTTTTCTTCAACTAAACAGTTTTTCTTCGACCTTGTGTCAACTAACAAATTTTCTTCAGCCTTTTGCTAATTTATTGTTCCTGTACTTCAATCATTGTCACTAATTTCTTGGACTTCGTCTTCTTCTTCACTACTACCATATATGTCAATAACAGGTGGAATTACTAAATAAGTCCACTCAGGAGACTTGTATTTTTGGTTTGGTCTTACTATTCTTTTTCCTTTTCTCGACACTACTTCAATCTTCCTTCCAACTCCAACTTCTTTTCCAGGACTCTTTTGACTACTGATTTCTTCAACTTGTTCTTTTGGTTTCTTGATTAATCTGACTCTCAATCTTCCACCAGGCCAGTAGTCTGCTTTTCTCACGTACTTCTTCTTTGGTTCAGAATTATTTGATTCTGACTTCCAAGTCCTTTTCTTTCTGTTTTCACTTTCACCATCCACGTCACTTTCTTCAGTTTCGTAGTCTGAAATTTCAATTGACTCAGGAACTTCTCTATTCGGCAATTTCACTCCTTCAGGAACTTCACTTTGTTTTCCATCACTGGTACTCGGTAATTCGTCTTCCTCTTCTTCTTCAATTACCCCCAACTTCCCAGATTTCGGATTTCTGTTCCTTACTTCAGAGTTTGTTCTCTGCCTTTCGATACTCTCCTGGTCTGAAATCTCTTTCTGTTCTGCTTCTTTGTCTTCGATAGAGACAACCGAATCCTCAGTTATCTTTCCTTTTAATAGATTCTCTTCACCTTCAGAATCTATTTCAATGATTTCCAAGTCTTTTCTTGTCAAATTTCCATTCACTGGCACAGTTTCCAGATGTCGACTTTCTTGTCGATCTTCAGAATCTGGATTTATTTCACCTTCTGTTTCGCCTTCTGCTTCAGAATCAGAATCATCTGTGGTATCACTTTCAACATCAGAACTCTCAGGAGTTGGTACTGGAATAGTATGACTAGGATGAATCCAGCGTTTCAATCCTCTGCACTTTACAGCATTAGTAGTGATCAAAATTATCTGCCTAGGCTTCTGCCATCTAGGAGCTAGACAATTCCTTCTCCGATGTACTTTCGTTCTGACCCAATCGCCAGGTCTCAGATCATGTGTCAAAACCTTTTCATTTGATTGTGCTTCAGTTCCCACCTGATTAGACACAGAAGTTACCATATCAGATAACCTTTTACAGTAATCCAAAATAGCACTGTCATTTATGCTCAACAGTTTACCTACAGGTACAAAAGCTTGCCTCATAACTCTTCCCATTAAAATTTCATGAGGACTCAAACCTGTCTTTTTATCTGGTGTACTTCTTAATGACATCAAAACAAGTGGAAGAGCATCAGTCCACTTTACACCTGTTTCAAGACACATTTTTCCAATTCTGTTTTTAATTGTTCCATTAATTTGTTCAACCACCCCTGATGCCTCTGGTCTGTATGCACAGTGTATTTTCTGCTCAATGCTTAAAGCTTCGCAAATTAACTTCATCAGTTTGTTATCAAAATGGCTTCCTCCATCACTCTCAATAGTGACTGGAAAACCGTACCTTGGGATGATTTCTCTGAGCATTAGTTTTGCTACTGTAATTGAATCACAATGTCGTGTAGGGAAAGCCTCTACCCATCTTGAAAACAAGCAAACAATTACAAGCACATATTTCAAACAATTGTGTAAGGGCATTTCAATGAAATCCATTTGTAATCTGGTAAAGGGACCAACCACCCTCTCGACCAATTATTCCTGTCCCCACCACTGATTTTCTGTTTGGATTCATTTGTTGGCATGACAAACACCTTTGACAAAAAGATTCTGCAATAGTTCTAAACTTAGTATTGAACCATGTTTCTCTGAAAAGTCTAACCATAGAATCTCTTCCTAGATGTGCTGGACCATGATATAATCTGGCCATGTCAGCAATCAAGCAATTTGGTAAGACTACTCTGCCATCTTTGTAAACCCACACTCCATCTTCTTCACGTGGTCTACAATCTGATCTTAACCACAAGTCCTTTTCTTCATCTTCTGCTTCATTTTGTAAATCTCTAATCTCATGCCATGTTTCTACAACTGTTGTTAGCATTAATGAATTTGAATCAGTTTCTTTACTTCTCTCCCGATTGTATGCATAATTTTTCCTTGCGCAGTATTTAGCTGTTTCATCTGCGAAGGCATTTCCCTTGGAAATATAATCAATTCCTCTAGTGTGCGCTGCACACTTAACAATGGCGATTTCTTTCGGCAATTGTATTGCTTCAATTAATCTCCTAATGAAAACTGCATTTTTAATTGGTGATCCTGCTGATGTCATGTATCCTCTCTGTGACCAGAGTTGTCCATAATCATGCACAACTCCATACCCATACTGACTATCAGTAATAATGGTAACTCTTATATCTTTTGATATTTCACATGCACGAATCAAAGCAATTAATTCAGCCACTTGTGCTGAACGAACTCCTTCAAGACATGATGCTTCTTCGACATCTTTGACTGTACAAACTGAATATGAAGCTTTTAAGACACCTCCTTCGGATCTTAAGCATGACCCATCTACAAAGTAGACAAAATCCGATTCTGACAAAGGTCTGTCTTTGATGTCTTTTCTTGGTTTAGTGCAGAATTCCATGACATCTAAACATTCATGTTCTGTTTCAATGTCATCAACAATTTCAGAATCAGGCAGTAATGTAGAAGGATTCAGATTTAAACATCTTGAAATTGAAACATTATCTGCTCCTAGTATGATTTTCTCATACTTTGTCAATCTGCTACTTGCTAAATGCTGAGTCTTACCTCTTGTCAATAATATTTCTACTGAATGAGGTACAAAAACTTTCACAGGAAATCCCATAATGATCCCCTCACTTTGTTCGAGACTAATACTTGTAGCTGCAACTGCTTTTAAGCAACCTGGTAATGCTTTTGCAATTGGATCAAGAACTGCAGAGAAATATGCAATAGGTTTCTTTAGATTTCCATGTCTCTGAATCAACACAGATAATGCACATCCTTCTCTCTCACTGCAATACAGTTCAAAATCTTTCTCATAATTTGGCATACCTAAAGCAGGAGCTTGACATAAGCTTCTTTTCAGGTTTTCAAAAGAATCCATCTCAGCATCATTGAGAATAATTGGATCTTTTACATCTGACTTTGTCAGTCTTTGTAGTGGTTTTGCAATTACTGAAAATCCACTGATCCATTGACGACAGTAACCAACCATTCCCAAGAACATTCTGACCTGTCTCTGTGTTCTTGGTGGTAACATTGCTTGAATCATTTTTATTCTCTCTATTGTTACTTGCCTTTTTCCCTTTGCAATTCTGTGACCAAGATATTTTACTTCTTGTTTGCAAAACTGTAGTTTTGCTGGGGACACTTTATGTCCTTCTACTGCAAGGCGATTTAACAGAATTATTGTGTCTGTCACACAATTTTCTCTTGTCTTTGCAGCTATCAACAGATCATCAATATACTGCACTAACGTTGACCTACCAGGTAATTCTAGGTCTTCTAATGATCTTTTTAACAATTCATTAAAGATTGAAGGACTTTCTGTATAGCCCTGAGGGATTCTTGACCATCCGAGGGTCTTACCTTGGAATCTGAAAGCAAAGATTTCGTAACTGTCTGGATGTAAGGGGACAGTAAAGAATGCATTGCAAAGGTCAATGACTGTATACCATTCAGCATCATGTGGAATCTGGAATAGAATTACTGCTGGATTTGGAACCACAGGACAACATGGAACGACAATTTGATTAACCTTTCTCAAATCTTGTACGATTCTAAATGTTCCGTTAGACTTTTTAACTCCCATAATTGGTGAATTACAAGGACTACTCTCCATTTCTTTTAATACGCCTTGTTTGATTAATTTTTCAATTATAGGTGTAATACCTTCAATTGTTTCTGTTTTCATTTTATACTGTGGAATGTTAGGAAATTCTATTCCCTGTTTCAATGTAATTTTTACTGGATCTACATTTTTCATTAGACCCATTTCGTTCCCAGTAAAATCCCATATTTCAGATTTCACTGTTTCCTTGAGTTCTTCAGGTAAATCCTTTTCTTCAAATGCAGGAAACAATTTTGTTTCTTCTGCTTCCATCATCATCATTGTCATTCTGTATAAACCATCTTCCTCCATTGTTTGTAACTCAACTCCATCAGGAGAACAATATATTCTGCAATTCATTTTACATAGGATGTCTCTGCCCAATAGATTCACTGGACTACTATTACAAACCACGAATCTGTGTTTGTCTCTGTAATTTCCAATTTCAACTGGAACTGGATCAGTTAAGTCAGTTTTAATTTGCTGATTACTTACTCCGACAACTTGGATGGTATCCCCAGAGAGAGGTAGGTTTTCAATTTCCACTGATCTAACAGTAGAACGGGTAGCACCAGTGTCCACTAGAAAAGTGATGTCTACATCATTAACTTTCCCGTTTATAAAAGGACCAGACTGGTCAACCTCAAGAGTGGCTCCAACAACACACTCTTCCTCCTCTCTCGGGCACCGTCAGCAATAATCATCTGAATCGCTGTCTTGACTTTCTGCTAATAAAAATTGTTGTGAAGCATTTTGCATTTGGACTCTTTGTTGCTTTTGCTGTTTTTGTGGTTTTATTACCTGTTCACTTCCCTGAAATCCCACGTTTGGATTATATTTTTGGACTCCCCCACAATTCGGAAAAGGTGGTTGTGGCAATTGGTCTTGACGATTATTCACCTGTTGCTGTTGCTGTTGCTGCAACTGTCGCTGAATATTTAATTCGTTTAACCCCTGTTGCATCTGTAGCTGTCGCTGCAGGTCAACACCATTCTGCATCTGTGGATTCAATAAGGGATTCTTTAAGTTTTTAGGAGGATGAGGACACTCGTCTCTCCAATGTCCAATTTCGCCACAATTAAAACAAGGTAATCTTTGTTTCAACTCCTCAATCTTTGGGCTAAATTTCTTTGGGAAATTATTACTTTTAAACTTTCCTTGTATCTGGTTTGTATTTCCAGTTTGAACAAAATTAGTGTTCTTATTACCCATGCTGGCAATCTGTTGCTCAGCCACTTTAACCTGAGCCCACATGGCTTTCTCCTTGAGCTTTTTCTGTTTTACTTCTATTTCATCACTGCAATATTTAGCCTTTCTTAGAATATCATCTACAGATAGTGATTGCCATCCGACAATGCTATTTCTGATCATTTCTCCAATTTCAGGTTTTAGTCCATAAACAAATCTATAGACAAAATGGCTCATATCTTTTTCGCCTAGTTTTTCATAACCACTATATTGTTTAAAGATTAACAGTAGTCTTTCATAAAAAGAATGAACTGATTCTTTTGTTTCCTGTTCTGTCCTTTCTATTTTAACCCAATCGACTTCTTTGGGTGGAATTTTGTTTTTCATCCAAACAATCACTTTTTCATAAAAATCCATTACAAGTGGATTTGGAGCACCTGTTTCTTTGATTCGCTCAGGTTCTGTTTTTGGCCAACTAATTGATATTTTACATTCTGTCCAAAGATCTGATGGAACGACAATGTCAAAAAATCCATCTAAATCAATCCACAGAACTTTTGACACTTTGATAAATCTATCGACTTGCCTGTACCACTCAACTGGTTTTTCCCTCAATTTCGGAAAGTCATTTGTAAATAACAGAATGTCCTGTCTCGACCAAGGGACATGAACATATCCTCCACCTGCAATTTCTCTCATTGGAAATTGTTTTGACAATTTTTCCAATCTTTCATCTTCCTTCTTTTTCGTCCATTTTACTCTCCACTTATTCAGTTCTCCTAGCTTTTTGATATAAACAATCAAATCTTTTATATGTACTATTCTTCCCATTGAGTTCAAACTCTCAATGTCACTTTCTGAAAAGTCTAATCTGTAATGTTTCGCAAAATTCTTTTGTTTGCTCACATCAATTTCAAGTTCTGCTGCTAGATCCTCTAGTTGATCATATTTATTTTTTGTTTTCCACTGAATGCTTTTACAAATGAACAGTAGTTCATCATCTCGATAGTAATTTAAACTATCTGGACCGATTGTTCCGATTATTAATTCTTCGATATTCGCTTTTAATTTGGCCACATCAAGTTTTGGTGTGGTTACCCTGACTTCAGGACTCCCTATATCTGATATAGCACCCATTGGTGTTTTTGGAGATAAATCCTCATTAAAGGTTAAATCAGGCATTCTCGATTTAGAAGAGTTTATTTCAGATAAGTCTGAATAAAATTTTTCAGCAACCTTTTGAATTTCTGCATTCAAAGGAATAGTTAATCCTGTCTTGTTTGTTTCTTTTTGGTCAAATACAGGCTGAACAGGACCAATCGTTACTGGAACTGTCACAGCTTCCATGCCTTTTGTCATTCTTTTTATTAATTCTTCTTTAGATCTTAAATATTCATTATAATCGACATCTTCAACATTTCTTGCCTCTCTTATATAATCTTTTGGAGCTTCTCTTGCCCTTGGAGCCATTGTAAAATTTCTACCTTCATTTCGAGCATTATCAAATTCTGGTCTTCTAGGTGTTTCAATGATTTCACAATTATTTGGATAAAGTTTAGGAGCTTCATTAATTGGAGGTGCACTCGGTGAAGTTTCAGTAGAAACCACCGGAGTAGACCATGATCTAGGAGGTCTCAAAGGTTGATTCTTTCTAGCTGTAGTATATATTTCTTCCATTACTGCATCCTCAGATTCACTTTCCATTGATTTCCCTGTAGGAGTACCCATTACCATTTCTTGTATTAAATACAATCCTTCACTCATGTTTCCCTGTCTCCACTTCGCAATCTATCTTCATGAGTTTCTCTTCTCCAAGGTGGATTTTTAGAAGGTCTTTTAATTCCACTAGCTTCTCTTTGTAATTGATACATCTCATCTTCCCACTCAACTAAAGCTTCAAATTGAGTTGGTCTCGGTTTCGGAACAAGAGCATTCATTTTCTCTCGTAAATTTCTCAAGACTTTTACATTAAATGAACCATCATCAGGCCAAGTTAAAACACCGTCGTTCTTAGTATAGCGTTTCCAACTATCGAACCATAAGACAGTATGATATCCATATTCACCTTCCATATACGCTGCAGGTGTTTTATACTTATGAAGTAGTTTACCACCTCGCGTTTCAATTTTCTTATCAGGTGAAAATAAATTCTTAAACTTCTGAAATAATGTTGGCTTTTTCTCAACATGTTTAAAATGATAACTCATTTTTAAGAGTTAAATCTAATTCACAAAATCGTTCGTAAAATATTTCCGGGATGTTCCGCAAAACAACCAATCCGTGCGCGAAACACACCAACAAGCCAATGACAGTTGAGCTACGTCACTTTTTTGCTCAACCAATAAAATTGGAGTTTTTCTGAAGGACCAATCAGCTTACAGGTCGTCAGAGACTCAAGAGCCAATCAGAATATAGCTTGTGACGTAGGTCACCCAATCCCAGCGCGGCTCTGTGACGTACACAGCAGCTGCGGTTTCTCGTTTCTCACTCCTGGCGCTTACCCCTCCTTCACAAAATCTTTTCACAGCGCCATTTTAAGAACACTTTTCAGTGTAAATTAATTCTTAACAATGACTATAAGGACATCATCTGTTCGTTTCACTATTTAGGATAGTTTACATACATTCAAGTATCCACACTTCGGAATAGACGGCGCTATTCACACTAAGGATAATATCCAATTGTCAGTAGAGTAACCCTTACTCCACCCTTCTAACACGTATAATTATGAACTCGCTTTGCTCTGAACGCACCGCGAAGTGACAGTTCTAAGAGTTCCACTTGAACATAAAATACAAATCAAATTCGCACTTTCACACGGAAAATTCCCTAATTTCGAACACACATGAAATCCGTACAGGACTCTCACCTGTTTATAGAGATCATGCACCGTTAGCAAAATAACGACGTTATCCGTACAGGGCTCTCACCTGTTTATAGATATGAAACATGTACCCGTACAGGACTCTAACCTGTTTATAGATAGTCATGCACCGACGTTACTTTACCCTTCATTCAAGCTCGGATATAACTAATACTCTTATCACAGTGAGTTTTATGGAAGGCGCTTTGTCCCTATTCTCATGCTGCTCTAATTTCTTAGAAAACCCTCACTATACAAGATTCACACCTAGCCCTAAAACTGTGCTGCTCGGCGACAACACTATGGTACACGGCGATACCTCTTGTGATACTCGGCGATATCACTACAAACAGAACAGATGGCTTGCGTGACTAATTTCTCGCCACACAATCTATACCGGTATAGCTTACAGATAGCACGAAAAACGAACTCAACATGTGTTAAAACGTCGATCCTATTTTCATACCATAACACTTTAGTAACCCTTAGCAACCAACATATTACCTTGGTTACCCTTAGCAACCATCAATTTCTGCTACCAGAGAATTGATCCAGCGGGCTATAGAAAATATATCATAAACAACGCTACCCAATTTCATAACCTATAAACAAAATTCTATACTAAATTATGGACCCATTTATAAACCTGACATATTTTGGGCCTACTGAATCAGGTGGTCAGATTAAATCTATATACACATTATCTACAAACTATATACAATTTTATACATCTGCGGAAAGAATATTGTCATTAGAATAAAACCTAATTATTTAAACGACCACCATAGGCGACGTGATCTAGCTAATAGTAACCTGCACTTCTGAATAACCAAGACCAGCTTGTTTGTCAAAAGTAAGATTTTATTTACTAAATTATGGTATTTTAATTGATAGTTTTATAAAAGTAATTTATTAGCATTGAAGCAAGCATGATAGTAGAGAAACATAAGAAAAATACAATTTAAGCAAGTGAATCAAAGTTAAAGTGAGTATTTAAAGTTTAGCATTTCTAAAACCTAAGTCCCTAACTGAGCTAAATAGATAGAAATTAAAGTAAAGTTCTTTGAGGATTCTTACGTGCTCCACGCAATGTCCGACAGCACTTCACCCTCATCGGAAAGTCAGAAAGCAGCAGCCAGCCCATCCCTAGGGGCATGACTTTTTATACCTTTCTACACTAACTAAACTACGCAAAGGAAAGTTTTCAGAAATCTTCGACGTCCCATTGGCTGAGAGTGACAAGTGACATGTCACCCATATTTCAAAAGTTCCATTAGGTCACTTTTCTTAAGGACCATTGTCTTTTCTGAATGCAACCAGGAGCTTCCTAGGTTTGCAACAAATGTACATTAATGTTCTCACTGCTTCCAATTGACTTCCGCGGATGCCAAGTTAAGGGCTGACAAAATGTTCTTTTTCGACCTTGGCCATGTCCGACAGAAAGATGATAGCACGTCAGTTTTTGCTTTGTGAATGCAGCTTTTGACGAACATTTTATTTCAGAATGGGCGTCTCGTGACTTTTGCAGAAGTAAAATTCAGCCTTTTTGTAACTCGAGCAAACTAGGCCCAAAAGCAGGCAACTTATGCTTTCTAGTATAAAACAAACACAAGAAAAGTATTAATGTAAGAAATAATGTAGATTCTATATCCACCCCAGGATTTATTAATTAACCCACCCGATTAATCTAATGTTACCTAGCAAATGCAAACAAGTAAAGCAGCGTTTATATCTACCAGTCTTCATTAATCCATGAGACTTATATGCACCTAGAATAGTAGAAATGACATCACACAGACAAGGAAAAGCAAAACAAGCACATGCTTCTTTTAAGTTTGCAGCAGTTAGTAATGACAAAAACGAAAACAATAAATTATTTTATTATTTTGCACGAACAAAAAGATGCAACAATTATGCACGTTTATGAGCACACATGTTAGTCCCCCCATGTGTAAAGTTTAATCTAAGTTGTATTAGCACGACATATCACAATTCATTAATATTATTATTCATGTTATGGAAATGTGACTTCACGAGTTTAAACAAAATTTTGTTTTCTATCTCGCTCCATCACCCCTCCCTCCAAAACGTAATGGCAGTACTTGGGAGAGTGGAAGGTTCAGGACTGAATGCAGTGGGTAGGCTTATAATTTCTAAGGTACTTTTTCTTTAGCTCACAATCCACAGTAAATATGAGACTTATAGAAGAGGATCAAGCAAAAACACTACTACCTAGACTTTAGGTATTGTGAGCCCCTCACACTCCTGAGACCCTATGCAACTGCAGCTGTTGCTCTGATAGCCACGGCCCTGAGTAGCAGACTGTGTCCTGCGCCTCTTTCACCCCTTTCCCACCATGCCTGGCCATAACTCCATACTTGAAACAGATTTTGGGCCTCTTTCAGAATTAAATGATCTTTCACATGTTGCCCACCACTTTGCAGCAAGGGTGCCCTCAGCCCTGATGCTAACAAGGCACATGAGCCTCCAATCCTCTTTTATAAAACAAGACAGTCATAATTGTTATGTGGTGGGCTTTTCACACTCTTGGCGGCTTTTAATAATGGAGTCACTTGAAGCTTCTTGGTGACAAAGATCTATTCTTTTTGAGAGGTGAACTCAGGGTTTTAAGCTAAGGAAAGCATCCTCTTAAAGGGTTTATAAAAATGTTTGCACTAGGTACGGTGTATTACCTATTACTAAAAGGCATTCTTTGGGAGCACCTTCTTAATCTTAAAAACAAAATCATTTTGAGCAGCCTGCCTTATACTCAGGACGACTGGAAATATGCAATTTTATGGCTGCATAATCTTCTGTATAATTATGGATTTGATGCATAATTCACCATCTGCTATAATCAGAAGATTTTACACAAAAACAAAATGTGTTTCTATTTCAAATGGATACAAAGTTACTAAACATGGAACAATACATGTTGCAGTGCTGGGTAAGGCCCGTCGCAAAGTTTGAGTGGTCACCTTTCTGTTGCTTATTGCTATATTTGGGTGATAAACTGGTACTAATGAGAAGACACCTTTGCCCAGACAGTGTTAGCATGTGGAAAACTGGCAAAATAATGAAGTAATGTAATGTAATGTAATGTAAATTGGCATTTCTTAAGCGCAAGCTGTCACTCTGCAAGGAGTATCCTGGCGCTGAAGAATAAACAGTGAGTGTGGATCCTATATCATACCAGCTTATGTTCCGACTAGAAAAGTGCAAGGCAGCGGACATCAGAAATGTTGTATATCCATGTCTTCAATGCCTGGAGTAATACCACTTCAAAAAGAGCCACATCAAGCCTCATATTTTGCTTTTTTTGGATGAAAATTTAAGTTGGTCATGCTGAATAATTTAGTCCTACCCTGCTGTATAATTCCAGTGGTCAAGCTGATGCTGCGTGCAGTACAAGTTTTAAATAATGACTTGTATATTCACAGTGCTTTGTGTTACAGGCTAGGACTTCATAGTATTATAAATGTACAAGCCACTATGATGCACTGCGCCAACCAGGATGCAATTATTTGGTCATACAATTAGGCATCTGCAGCTATCATATTAATCAATTAAGGTTTCACAACATAAAAGGAAGTGTTCCCAATGATTAGTTTAATTTGCATTTATTTTTCATTTAGGTATGTGTATTATTTTATATGCAGATGGCTAAAGGTGAAAAAAATATTTACAGATCATTTTGTTCTTCTTAGTCACTTAGCAATGTATTTAATCCTTCCACCGGGGCACCCAGAATCACCATACATTTTTATGCCCTTCAACCGCTTGATTTCGATAACTACAGTCTTGAAATGCTAAATAAAGAAAGCCACACTTCCATGCCATCTTAATTTACAAATAGCTACAAAAACATTTGTGCCCCCCTGGGAGCGCAGCCACGGGCCCCCAGGGGTGGTGCCCCACAGTTTGATGTCCTCTGACTTAGAGTAATCATGCAAGATGGTGATCTGGTGTCCTTCCCTTGTGATGCACTTGTTCTTACATATGAATTCCAAAATAAATTCCACATGTTGATAATACAGGGTTTACAGACTATTGGCCTGGTCAGACCAGCTGAGGTGGCATGATAATTTTTTCGTGCGGGGATACGGTGCTCTCTTTAAGGTTCAAAATGATTATCAGAGGAGATATTGGTATTGTGAGGAATCCAGTCTTCTAGAAAGCCGATGCAATAACATATTGTCTTTCACTATTTTCTGGGATGCCAACAATCTTATGTTGTATCAACATACAAGAATGCCAGGGCTCAAGTTTAGTTCACACCCGCTTTTTATTTAGCTGGTGTGTACCTTCATATCATGGATTCCGAAGGTTTATTATTTTCATTTCAACATTTTCAAAATTAAAGATGTTCACATATAAATTGCACTACAGAGGATTAAACTTTCCTTCAATAGTCAAGACAATACAAACATAAGTCATGAATAACAATGCTTTCAAAAAATGAACAAATCATCACATTCAATAATAGTTATGCTTTCACTATTTCAACAACAGAACAAACTAAATTTCATACACCTTGAACTATTAAGGTACAGGTCCTTGTGATCAAGCAAATTTAATTGTTAGGACCAAACACATTGGGCCATATGATTTCGGTTAGGTCGCCCTATGTTCGTGTGCAAACCCATGGAATTTAGGTTGCCTTTGAGACAGCCGAACAGCCGACGCGTTTCCAAACCCTTTATTCAATTAATAGGGTTCTTCCTCAGGGCTGAGCTGTGTACCTGCGGTGTAAAATTGGGGGACATTTAGTATCTCCTATTCTCATTTTGTCAGTATTAAGGGAATAAAGCATGCGAAAAAAAAAAAAAAACAATCTTATGTTACCACTCCTGTTTCTAACCTCAAGTTCGGCAATAGCTTGTTGCGTTGATGTAGAGATTTGTGTAGCAAACTGATGTATTTTTTTGTAGCGAGAATCCAGATCACTGATGTGCTGTTCAGCAGCAGATAGGGTGTCTGGTATTTGCTAGATATCAGATCACATGCCCGCCACATCCTGCTGCGTTGTGTTCATGCTGACTTTTGTTGTCTGAGCGAGTTGTAAGAAGTCAGAACGTTTTTTTAAGGATGGTGTCCATTGTGCCCTTTAATTCCATTTTGTTTTTAGGTCTCACCTATCCCATTCCGCAAGGAATGGATAGTCGAGAATTATAGTAGGCAAAATAAGTTCTCAAACCATCGGGCGGATTTCAAGCAGTTCACGTGAACACAAGCACGCGCATTTCCCCACATCAAAGCCATCAGCCCCCCTCCCACAGGCTTCCCCAGCGTGCGCAGTGTGCGCTGGCCTCAATTCTCCTCCCCCCCTAATTGCTTTCACTTTCACGCCCACTTCAAAGGGATACTTTCCCGGCCGCTTTTTTTTCTTTCGGCGATGTTCTTGTTTAGACGTGTGCTGTGTTGAGGGCGCCTTCCACTCCTTAGCTCTGCATTAATGTTTTCACTATCACGGCCGCCAGGCCGTGTCTCGCATTTCTCCTCTCACCAGTGACATTGTTTTCAAATATGTTACACATGCCGTGCAGCGCTTTGTTTACTACTTTGTTTATTGCGTGTGAGGTAAGCTCAAAATTTTTGATACAAAAGCAGCATGTTTTTGTCCATTACAGCTTTGTCTGCAATCTGCTTGCTTTTGTATTTATTTGGCTTCTTTGAACACATCGCAAAGTTAATTTTTTTATAGGAGTGCCTTTCCCGAACTTTTTGTTGCTTTTGCTTGCCCACATCGCATAGTTTGATTTTGAGTTTACTGAATACTTTTAGCTATTATCTGTGCGTCTTCTATACTATGCAAAGCTTAGCCAGTGCTCACTACATACACCCTGACTGGCAGCACCAGGCATAGTGAAAGAGAGAGATCGGCTAATGTGCGGAGCGGCCGACTTCAGAACTGCAGGACTTGTTAAAACGAACTGTGAGCTGTGTGTTGTTTTATCCAGAATGCCTCCTCTCACCCGCCCCCCTATGCGCAAATGTCTTCCTCTTTCATTCTTTCCTTGCTCTCCCCAGCCTCCTCTCCCCCGGCCCCCTTTGCGCTATCCCTGCTTAATTTGTGACTGGGAAGTGCCGGGACTTGTAATTTAACATAATTTGTATTGCGCGAACTCTACTCCAAGGTATCAGAGTGCTTTGCATGAGCACAAGTTGCATTACAGAAGGACACAGTATATATATTTTTTAAGGCACTGGCAGATTTGCAGAGAATCACAGGCTCGAACCTGGTTCCCCAGCTTCAAACTCGGCTGCTCTGATTGTTAAACCACTTCTTAGCTCTGCATTACTGTTTTCACTTTCACGGCCGTCAGGCCGTGTCTCGCAATTCTCCTCTCACCAGTGACATTGTTTTCAAAGATGTTACACAAGCCGTGCAGCGCTTTGTTTACTACTTTGTTTATTGCGTGCGAGGTAAGCTCTAAATCTTTGATACAAAAGCAGCAGATTTTGTCCGTTACAGCTTTGTCTGCAATCTGCTTGCTTTTATATTTATTTGGCTTCTTTGAACACATCACAAAGTGAATTTTTTATAGGAGTGCCTTTCCCGAACTTTTTGTTGCTTTTGCGTGCCCACATCGCATAGTTTGATTTTGAATTTACTGAATACTTTTAGCTATTATCTGTGCGTCTTCTATACTATGCAAAGCTTAGCCAGTGCTCACTACACCCTGACTGGCAGCACCAGGACATGCAGCATCGTGAAAGAGAGAGATATGCTAATGTGCGGTGCGGCCGACTTCAGAACTGCAAGATTGTTAAAACGAACTGTGAGCTGTGTGTTGTTTTATCCAGAATGCCTCCTCTCACCCGCCCCCCTCTGCGCAACTGTCTGCCTCTTTTATTCTTTCCTTGCTCTCCCCCGCCTCCCTTTGCGCTATCCCTTCTTAATTTGTGACTGGAAAGTGCCGGGACTTGTAATTTAACATAATTTGTATTGCGCAAACTCAACTCCAAGGTATCAGAGTGCTTTGCATGAGCACAAGTTGCATTACAGAAGGACACAGTATATATATTTTTTAAGGCACGGGCAGATTTGAAGAGAATCACAGGCTCGAACCTGGTTCCCCAGCTTCAAACGCGGCTGCTCTGATTGTTAAGCCACTTCTTAGCTCTGCATTACTGTTTTCACTTTCACGGCCGCCATGCCGTGTCTCGCATTTCTCCTCTCACCAGTGACATTGTTTTCAAATATGTTACACATGCTGTGCAGCGCTTTGTTTACTACTCTGTTTATTGTCTGTGGTTCAAACTCAGCTGCTCTGATTGTTAAGCCACATCCTCTTGGGCATGAAACCCCTGAACACGCAGCGGCGCGCACCCTGTTATCCTGGACAGACTTCACACAGATACCACATGAAAGCGGCCGCAAAAGGGAACGCGTTTTGTTTTTCGCATCGTTGAGGAGTACATGTTTGGGACCCGGACTATCTATATGGTGCATTGAAGCCTATCAAAATATTATATTAGGAGTGGTAACCAGTGCGACTCCTCTCCAATCTGGCAGCCATGATGATATAATGTTGCAGTTAAAAGGTCGCAGCCCTTGCATTTTTAATCACGAGTGACAACTGACCAATGACTCCTTTTTAAAATGAACTGTGAGATGTGTGTTGTTTTATCCAGAATGCCACCTCTCCCTTGCCCCCCTCTGCGCAAATGTCTTCCTCTTTCATTCTTTCCTCACACACCCTCACACCCCTCACCCTCACAACCCTCTCACCTTCACAACCCTCTCACCTTCACAACCCTCTGACCTTCACAACCCTCTGACCTTCACAACCCTCTGACCTTCACAACCCTCTCACCCTCACAACCCTCTCACCCTCACAACCCTCTCACCCTCACAACCCTCTCACCCTCACAACCCTCTCACCCTCACAACCCTCTCACCCTCACAACCCTCTCACCCTCACTCACCCTCACTCACCCTCACCCCCACTCACCCTCACCCCCTCACACTCCCACACACCCTCACACACCACATCACTCGGGGGCACCACCACATCACTCAGGGGCACCACCACATCACTCGGGGGCACCACCACATCACTCGGGGGCACCACCACATCACTCGGGGGCACCACCACATCACTCGGGGGCACCACCACATCACTCGGGGGCACCACCACATCACTCGGGGGCACCACCACATCACTCGGGGACACCACCACATCACTCGGGGACACCACCACATCACTCGGGGACACCACCACATCACTCAGCCCAACACATCATCACTCAGCACCACAACAGCACTGTCCTTGCTTGCTACCAACAAGCATTGCCGTAGCCAATAGGACTCGCATTAGGAAAGTGTAAGCTATTGGCTTTGTGAATAACAATGCTATTAATTTATATAGTTTCAAAGCCAACACATATTAAAAAAAATGTGTCATTTACAATACCAATAGCTCACACTTTCCTACAGCAGCAGGTTTGTTTACAGCACTGTGGCCTCCTTAATTGGACACTGCATGGGTGAGGGTTTGCAAGCAGCGCTGTTGAGATTATTTTGGGATTATCCCCCCAAAAATAGGTGTGTAGGAGAGCCGATGATCATAGGCTCAGTTACTTATTTTTTCCTAGCCGAAGCGATTACATTGGATCTTCAGATTTGACTTTGCCATTTTGCAGGGACGGGAGCAGCCATGTTGGAGGCCACGGACAGCCCGTTGTTACGCCTTCGGATTGCGAGCGTCTGGGAGCGGTTTTGGGTCCTGAGCCACTTCCCCATATGCTCCAGAGCTCTCTTCCCCATACAGTTGAAGTGTAGCTAACTTATTTGGCCCATTTCAGGGGCAAGGACGTAGTGCTGAGGAGATGAGCGTGAGCAGAAGCGTCCAATTATCCTCTGCATCAGGCCACCGAAGACACTCATCTTTTTAGGTCTCGCCTAGGCAGTGTGCATGCGCTGCTCTAGGAGGGCCTTTAGCCATCGGTCTGCTCATTTTCAAGCACACACTGGTTCTTGTGCCGGCATCCACCTTGCTGGAGCGAGCAGCGGTGCGCAGCTGCGGGCCAACGCAACTTAACTTCCCGCTCGAAAAAAAAAAAATTCTTGTGGAGAAAGCCCTTGTTCTCTTATACCCTTGTGATATCTCACGATGCTATTCCCCCCCTCACTCACTCTTTCGCTCACACTCCGTCTCTCGCTTTCTGTTTTTATTCCCTCTCACTCGCTCTTTCACCACCACGTCCACCACATCTACCACAACGTCCACCACCACCGAACTGCCACCACCACGTCCGCCACCACCACGTCCGCCACCACCACCACCACGTCCTCCACCACCACGTCCACCACCACCACGTCCACCACCACTACGTCCACCACCACTACGTCCACCACCACCACGTCCACCACCACATCCACCACCACCACATCCACCACCACCACGTCCGCCACCACCGCGTCCGCCACCACCGCGTCCGCCACCACCGCGTCCGCCACCACCGCGTCCGCCACCACCGCGTCCGCCACCACCACGTCCGCCACCACCACGTCCGCCACCACCACGTCCATCACCACCACGTCCATCACCACCACGTCCATCACCACCACGTCCATCACCACCACGTCCATCACCACCTCCACCACCACGTCTACCACCACGTCCACCACGTCTACCTACACCACCACGTCCACCACCACCACGTCCACCACTTCCACCACCACCATGTCCACCACCACCATGTCCACCACCACCACCATGTCCACCACCACCACCACGTCCACCACCACCACCATGTCCACCACCACCACCACCACGTCCACCACCACCACCACGTCCACCACCACGTCCACCACCACCACCACGTCCACCACCACCACCACGTCCTCCACCACCACCACGTCCTCCACCACCACCACGTCCTCCACCACCACCACGTCCTCCACCACCACCACGTCCACCACTACCACGTCCACCATTACCACGTCCACCACCATGTCCACCACGTCCACCATCATGTCCACCACCACCACGTCCACCACCACGTCCACCACCACGTCCACCACCATGTCCACCACCACGTCCACCACCACCATGTCCACCACCATGTCCACCACCACCACCATGTCCACCACCACCACCACCACCATGTCCACCACCATATCCACCACCACCACCATGTCGTCCACCACCACGTCCACCACCACCATGTCGTCCACCACCACGTCCACCACCACCATGTCCACCACCACCACCATGTCCACCACCACCATGTCCACCACCACCATGTCCACCACCACGTCCTCCACCACCACGTCCTCCACCACCAAGTCGTCCTCCACCACCAAGTCGTCCTCCACCACCAAGTCGTCCTCCACCACCAAGTCGTCCTCCACCACCAAGTCGTCCTCCACCACCAAGTCGTCCTCCACCACCAAGTCGTCCTCCACCACCAAGTCGTCCTCCACCACCAAGTCGTCCTCCACCACCAAGTCGTCCTCCACCACCAAGTCGTCCTCCACCACCAAGTCGTCCTCCACCACCAAGTCGTCCTCCACCACCAAGTCGTCCTCCACCACCAAGTCGTCCTCCACCACCAAGTCGTCCTCCACCACCAAGTCGTCCTCCACCACCAAGTCGTCCTCCACCACCAAGTCGTCCTCCACCACCAAGTCGTCCTCCACCACCAAGTCGTCCTCCACCACCACGTCCACCACCACCCCGTCCACCACCTCCACCACCCCGTCCACCACCACCCCTACCACCACGTCCACCACCACCCCTACCACCACGTCCACCACCACCATGTCCACCACCACCACTACCACGTCCACCACCACCACTACCATGTCCACCACTACCATGTTCACCACCACCAAGTCGTCGTCCTCCACCACCAAGTCGTCGTCCTCCACCACCAAGTCGTCGTCCTCCACCACCAAGTCGTCGTCCTCCACCACCAAGTCGTCGTCCTCCACCACCAAGTCGTCGTCCTCCACCACCAAGTCGTCGTCCTCCACCACCAAGTCGTCGTCCTCCACCACCAAGTCGTCGTCCTCCACCACCAAGTCGTCGTCCTCCACCACCAAGTCGTCGTCCTCCACCACCAAGTCGTCGTCCTCCACCACCAAGTCGTCGTCCTCCACCACCAAGTCGTCCTCCACCACCAAGTCGTCCTTCACCACCAAGTCCACGTCCTCCATGTCCACCACCACCACCCGTGATGGCTAAAGTGTCACTGGAGGGTAGGGGTAATAGGAGTGTCAACCCTGGCTGTACATGGGACATTTAACCCCTTCAGCGCTAATGACAAGGGTAACTCGTCATGGACTTTCCATTGATTTCAATGGAAAGTCAATGGGAAGAAGAGGGAGTACCTTAGCAGCCAAGTGGTTAAGGATTCATTGGGACCGGGAATAAGGGCTAGAAGTATTACACCTGACCCAAGATACATTTTGAAGATGCGCAATGTCACAGGGGCTCCTGTAAAAGCACATGCAGCATCTCTACCTCATAGTGGAATACCTGCATGAGCCACTCACTCAAAACAAGCATTGGCATAGCCAATAGGCCTCGCCTTTGGGACCTTATAAGTGTTTAGCCAAGCAACACTTGATGTTGTTGCACCAAGGATATTGTGCTGGATAACCAAACACTTATAAGGTCCCAAAGGCGAGACCTATTGGCTATGCCAATGCTTGTTATGCAAGTTGCTGGTTCAGATTGCACTCTGGGGATGATATTGAATCTTGGGTGTAACAATGGCTGCTGCGACTCCCTCTCACCTCTCTTTAGTTCTTCTTTTGTGTATTGAACTTCAGCTGCCCCAAAAAATAAACACACTGACATAAATGTCTCATTATTGTTTAGTGCTGGGAATTCTTTAGTGATAGTAGTTCAGAAGAAATGGAGCTGAATATCAGATTATCTCTACAATTGCTACTAGCAGTTCTAATTCTTCCAAACCAAAGTATGTTCCTTTCCCTCTGTCTAATGGCGGAAGCATTGTGACCCTCTCAGGTCAACTGTTATAAACGATCACCATAGTTAAGCGATGTCCTTTTCATATTTCCAGTGAGTTGTTATGTCACAAGTAGCCTGTAATAAAAAAAATATAGGTTTCTATAGAGTTGTTAGTGTTTATATGCCCTAATTATCTTTGTATCCTCATCCTGTTACATTTGCATGAGTGTGGTGGACTCCACAGCCTGGTCTATCCAGTTTGGTCTAGCTGTCACAATATTGGCTTTTGTGTTTTGAGTTATGATTGGTTTCCAATTGTCTTTGTTGACACAGTAGTTGAACTGTGACTTTTAGATTACTTTCATTGTAATACATTTTCAAGTTGATTATTTAGAGTCTCTTCCTGTAGCTTTTAAATGTCAATCTTGCATGTCTTTTTTTAACACGGCTAGATTTCTTTGTGGTTGTGGACTTTCTTTTCCAAATTACTGGAACGCTTTATACATATGTGCCTGAGATAGTGAAGTAAAACATGCAAGTTCAACTTTGCAGCTAGCAACTGGCTGAAAGCTAAAGCCTACATAGTGCTTTTATGCTGAAGTGCACAATGCTAGCATTTGAGGGAGCATGAAGGGATGTATCTGCCATGCTGCCATTGTGAATCCTTTTCAATGCAGAAATGTTTGTGCTGACTTCCTCGGCTGAATAGGATTTGCTGATTTGACATAGGACATTCACATGCCAGTTTCATTTTTGATCTATTGAAGTTTGACAGCTGTATTTGTGTCTATTGTGCATTCTTAGAAAAAGCAAAGTCTTTAGCACTGACACAGCCATGATTCAAATTTTTGTTTCTGAAAGGCTGGTGACAAGGATGTGTATATTAAAGACTATAAGTAATTAGTGTCATAAGTATGATGCTGCTTAGACATTGAGAAACTATTCAGTGGTGATTGGCTTTGCCAAGCTCGGTGGCATAAGTACCCAAAATTAGACTTGTACTTGTGAATACAGCAATTATATCAGGGTAATTGCTTTATGTACAATAATGTATGATAAAGTCTTTCAATAACAGGGGCATTATTATTTATTTTACTATTTGCTACTCGCCTATATTCATATTGGTTATTAATAATTCTCTAGAAATTTCAAATTGACATTTGTGGTTACACTCAGTTGCATATTTCAGTATGTAGTCATCTGGTTTTAGATACTTCAGCCAGATATACTTAAAATTGTTTGGCAACACGTTTTTCACCCTTACGCCAATGTAGTGTGGCTTTCTTAATGCAAAAATAGGGATACATGCTATATTTGCTAGCAAATTCATAGACTGAATTAGGATTCCGATTCAGCCTTCATGAGACTAAAAATGCTAACATCATTTAACTTTGTTAATGTAGTTTCTGATACGTCAGAAGTTTTTGCCAAAAGTTTTACCTTCAGAAAGCCCATGCTGTATTAGCCCCTGGGTGAAAGACATGTTGACTGTAAGAGGATTTGAGAATTGTAGCAAGGTTCATGAGTCTGAATAGAAGTTATCACAAACAATTGAGCTGTCCAGGAGCCACAGTGGCCTTAAGCCCACCTTGCTAGAACCAAACCAGAGAAATCTGCTTTGTAAGTATTGATGAGCTACAAAAACACTCTAGGAGTGTGGTTAGCCACCATTGCACTAAAATGTCTAGTGTCAGCCCTATTTGTTTAGAGCCTGTTACACCCATTTTCCAGTTCAAGAAGGTCAAAGAAGAATTTTTCTTTCACTCCAAGCTTTTTATTGATTGTCTTTCCAGAGCCGTTCCAACAATTTCTCTGGCCATTAAGGATAACACAGTTTTTAAACTTCAACTTGTCCCTAATCAAATTTCAGGTTCCACAGTTGCTGCTGGGATAATTTATGTTCAGTTATTGTGCCATGTCCCAAAGGTGCCATCTCCCGCTGAAATATCGTTATATGACCAGTCGTTCACAAGTTAAAGGTCCTTTCAAATGTATTATTGCAGGGGACCTACTGTGAATGTCTATTGATGTCCATAACAATTAGCACCTTGGTAGTGAATTTGATCTTTTTTTTAATTATATTTAGATATCCCCTTTCCAGTCACTAACTACCAAAGCCTTGTATCCTAACCTTGGACTGGTTGTTTGGGCACCTGCACCAGCCCTCCTGAGAAAGTAGACCCAGTGGCTTCATTTAATAGCATTTTATCTGGAACCCTGGTTCCAGTTGAACTTCAGAAAAAAAATTCTTCATAAAAGTACTGAGCACCTTATCTTGCAAAACTAGATCAGGGCGTCCAGCCTCTTCCACATAAGATGATACTGGTTCAATGCCTATGATATGTTTGGCAATAATCTATCTTTGGGTCTATCCAAATTGTTGCTGAATAGTGAAAAGAATGATAATGAAAATGCCCATCTCATAGGAAGGCTCTGATTTTCTTATCAATCGCATGTAATGTAAATGTTGTTGCCAGTGTCGGCTAGCCTGGATTGGAGTTGGCGAGGCAGTAAAAAAAATGCACTTACCTCTTAACTGTGTCTTTCCTCGAACATCTCCACGTCTCTTCCTGATGAGTCCCCCCGAAACGGAAGCAGAAAGCGCACAGGCTCCCCATAGCCAATCACGAATTTGCTGTCAGCAGCGTCTTGATTGGTCTGATCACAGTGATTCGGCGCTCAGACATGGACCTGGGAGCCTGTGCTTGTTCTCCACCCAGGCTGTGCAATACATCCTGGTGTAGAACATGTTAAACCTTCATACGCACTTACAGAGTGCCCACCACCCCTCCCCCTGCTCTGTGAGCAAAGCCGCCCGGCCCGCAAAACTGCCTCCGCATGAAAAAATAAAATGATAATAACACCATGCTATTATCATTTTATTTTTCCTCTTTTACCCTGCTGAAAAGCAATGGAGACGGCGCTCATCGGCCTTAGCGGATGAGCTGCCACTGGTTGTCGCCCAAGGCAGTGAGCAGAATTTCTATCCCACAGCAGTTGCCATCATGTCCCTGTTACTACAGACCGCATTTACAGGGCAGGCATGAGGAAAAAGTTTGACCATCTTTAGCCATGCTGTTTATTTATCATTTTATCCCTGGAATGATAGTGCACACGTGTGTGAGGAGGTCATTGTCGTTATTATTCCTTCGGCGAGAAGCTTGATGGATTACTTCTCACACAATTTTGTTCATGTATCTTTTACAGCTATCTGCAAGTCTGTTGTTTGAGTGGTTGCAGTGGCAAACAGCAATAGTGACAAACTGAAGAGACATTAATATCAAGCTGCCATGTTGTGCCTACAGAAACATGACCTTATTAAACTGGCCAGGAAGCTCTCCATTAAACCTTGATGGAGTCTGTGATTATGTTCAGTGCCTGCAGAAACATGATCTTGTTAAACTGGCCAGGAAGCCCTCCATTAAACCTTGATGGAGTCTGTGATCATGTTCAGTGCACAAGCCTACTAGAATAAATGCACTGGGTGCCTTAAATGTTTACACCTATTTACCAACATGCTATGCATCTTAGATTTCACACAAGATCCAGCAGCTACCTATGAAACCTCTAAAGTACAACAGTCAATTACTGAGAGCAATATATCTAAACGCTAGAATGTCATTAACCCACATCTTAATGTAAAAAACTACCAGAGGTTTAGAATACCTCTCAAAAGAGAACTGTTCACACATTTAGTTGAAACCCTCACATAAGGCATAGTTGATTCTTCTTCTAGACTCAAACAGACCTTGCATTGTATCTGATTTGTGTTTTTATTTCAAATTGAGCCCCCTGAAGTAGCCATAAGAAGATGTGCAGCACAGAATAAAACATGAAAAGCCAGCTTTCCTGATCTTTGGCGGGGGGCTGGGGAGTGGAGGGTAGTCTGCACTGTTCAATAATTCTTGTGACCAGCATGATCTCATCTCTGAACTTCAAGATTTGGGTTCGGCGACATCTAACTTTGATGTCTAAAACGTTCCTTTTGGTTTTTGGTCTAGGGCTCTTTCTCCCCCCCCCCCCCCGGTGTTTTATATAGCGCAAACTTGGCCTGAGGGTATCAGAGAGCTTTCCATGAGCACCAGTTGTGTTACACAAAGACCCAGGGGAGATTAAGTGATTTGCCCAGAATCACAGGATGTTGAGCATCCCTGCCGAGACTCGAACCCGGTTCCCCAGCTTTGAGGTCGACCGCTTTAGCCATAAGTCCACATCCTCTCCCCAACTCTTAGAGGTAGAGAGATTGAGCAGTCAGACCTTGCTCTTTAAGGGTGATTTAGGCCTAGAAACTCTTGTTACAGTCTTCACATGACTAACCCACAGGAACCTTTACCCTGCCCAATTCTTCCTAAATTATGGAGCTCGTAGTGGTCGGCTTCTCAAATCAAAATGTTTCAGTGTGTGTCGGGTGAATGCATGCGCAGTGGCAGAATAGTATTGTTTTTGTTTCAGTTTTATTTTGAGCATTGACATGTCTTGTATTTCTTGTATTATACCTAGTATGTGACGTTTTGTTTAGAAATGTTCTCGCCTCGATTTGTGGCAATTAACTTGAATGTATGTTTAAAAAAAAAAATGTTTGCTCTAGGATTGCCACTATAATGCATCACAAATCTTACTCGTTGACGCATGCAATGCGCAGTGTGCATTTACCGCTCGCCCTTCTTCAAACAGCATTTCAGTACTTAGACTGTAGTGCTACTAACTGTCCGCTACACTCCAAAAGGTAAAAACTGTTTAGTCGTGACTTCTGCTTCATTTAGTACCAGAATATAGATTTTTATGGCTTCCCTAGTCTTCTCCCTTTCAAAACTTGTAGTCTACCAACATCTAGCTCTTGCAGTTACATTTGCAAAGAACGTTTAACAGGGGTGTGGAATTTAATAATATCTACTTGTCCGTGGGGCAGGTTGCTTCATAAATCTACTTGTCCTGTAACAAAATCAACTTGTCCCTTTTGTGGCATGTAATGCGGCGACAAATTATGGCAGCAATCTCTCTCTCACAAATAACTTTATTTCGATTCCACAACGGAGTCATAAAAGTATACACCAATATAAAATACATAAATTGTCATAAAAAATCCACGATACATATTTACATATTTAGGATTTACTATACATTAAAATTAACCTTGATCATGGACATGACATAAAGTGCTAAGTTAATTTCATCAACAGGCCAACAGGAGAAACATTTTATAGAATTTTTTTCACCCACAGCTTATTTCAATATCGATTTCTAATAGCAAAGGCTGATCTAATAAAACTAAGTACAGCATTACAAATGTTTGGGGTTGACAAGGACAATAAATGTTCATAGCCCTCTTTGTAATAGCATGATCCAAAGGATAGTAAAACTGGTCTAATAAAAGTATTTCTTGGGCCCTTATACAAAGCACAGAAAAGGATGAGGTGCAAAGTACTTTGCGAGACCCTATCATTACAGGGGCAAGGAGGTAGTCTCTCACACCACCCCCTTGCTTTGGAAAGGCAAAAAGAAAGTGTAGAGTACTGAGGCGAAACCTTGTCAAATAAAAACGCCATTGCGTATTGATGATATACGATAGATAAAAAGGCCGCAACAATTTGCCCCTAACATACAGTGCATGCTCACTATTCCTTAAGGTACCCAAATTAGAACCATAGGCATTTTTGATAATTAACTTTGAATCCTTGCTAATCATATCAGGGTTTTCAAACATATTACCTAACCCAATCTTGTAAAAGGTATCCCTAACATATAGGAGCCATGGAATCTCCCTATAGTGGTCAAGTTTAAGGCAATCTTGTAAAATATCCTTTGTCAATTACAATTCTTCAGATTGCCAAACTTTAGACCATAGTAGTAGTGGAGCTACATGTATAATGTCACTTACAAACTCCATACCCACCTCCCCATGACAAAAACTGTTTGACGTACCCGATGGGACAGATAAAAGTCGTTTTATGAATTTATTCTCCATAATCTGCAACTTTTCACAGTTTTGTGACCCCCAGACTCCTGCACCGAAAGTTACAGCGGAGACACACTTGGCTTTATACAAGGATATTATTTCTGCTATTCGCCGTTGGCCTAATTTACTGGCAAAACGAAAAAGGGCTTCAGTTGATTGTGTAACCTTTTGGACCCGAGCTGATATCAGAGGGTCCCAATTCAATTTCTTGTTAAATAGGTTACCCAGATAATTAAAATTATCAACTTTCATTATAATTGAGTCCTTCACCATATACCTGCGGATTTTTACACTTCTCGGGCCGCAAGTCATGGCAAAGGATTTAGTGAAGTTGACCCTAAGATCTAAACTTTCCATAAATGTATCAAAAGCATTCAGACAAATCTGCATGCTATTGGAAGTGAGGGTCATTAAAACAGTGTTGTCTGCGTATGACAACATTGGAATCCTTTTGCCATTAGCCTGTGGAAAGTCAGCGCCAGATTCTAACAGAAAACTTTCTAATCCATTGGTATAGACCAAAAATAAAAAAGGAGCTAAAATACATCCCTGGCGGACACCTTCAGTGGATAATATGGGTCTAGTCTTTTCCCCACCAGGGCCATATCTAATTCTCACTGTTGTGGCGGCATGGAGCCTGCGAAGCAAGGTAACCAAAGGTTCCTCAAACCCCATAGACTCCATCATCTGCCATAGCTTACCCCTACAGTGTCAAAAGCACTGGACAAGTCCATGAATGCCAAGTGGATGGAACTGTTCTTGGCACCCATGTACTTGCGCAATCTCATTATATAGGAGCTCTGAAATAGCCTCTCTGACTAGGACAGGGCTCATTCCATAGTAGGGTTTTAATACTCGCAATTCCCTTGCGTTACCACGTTTCCGCAGATCTACATACTGGGGCTGACGGTAATGATAAGCAAAGGTTCCTGGGATGAAATGCCCTTTTGAGTTTGTGCAAACCTACTAACTTGCACAAAAGCTGTATATCTGCACTTAATGCAAGGACATGGGTGCAATTTTGAGATTGTATTTAATAATTGGGCCTCTAATTAGGTCTAGCGTTATACATGACCTTTTGTGTTTATTAAAATTCTGTCTCTCTCGGCTAGCTTCACTGTGAGTGGCAGCATTCTGTACTTTCATAAGGAGCATATAGACACAGTCGTTTTCTTCCGTGCCAGGAACTACTGTGGTAATGTGTGCTTTTTTAGATCAATTTATTTTGCTTTTGCCAATGTTTGTTATACTGGTGAGGGCCCGGCAGCTCCCACACCAATAAGGTTTTACAAAAACCATGCCAAAACAAGTCACACATTGATAAAACAAAAAGGCCGACCAACAATTTCAGACCTACTGGCTTTACCAAAGCCTGTTTAAATGTATGTTTTCCATAATCCTATTAAAACTGGTTACACTGACTTTCCATTATGCATCTTTTTGGGAAATACTAGTATTGAACTAAATGATACTGCAAATAAATGGTACCTAACATTTTCCAGTACTTTAGCTAAATGTTTTTTGCATTTCTTTGTGAACAATTTATTTTGAAAGCAAAGAATCATCAATCTTGCTTTAAAACTTCTGCAAATATTTGCATAGAATCAGAGAGCATTGTGGGATATTTATACATAGCCTCATATTGCTAAACATTGAAAACGTGTGTACCCATTTTTATACTGGAACCACTGTGAGTAGTGAATTCTGAGCTTACAAGATTTACTAAGAGCGCTCACCCTAATAACTTTGCATTCATGAACCATAAATACAAGTTTGAACAGCATTAGCACATGGGCACAAATATTACCTTAACTGCAGGCAGTGCCTTTCCCTGATCCATAAGTGTCTGTGCTGCAGGGGGTTGGACCTACTTGTCCCAAGGACAAAATACACAAAAACTTGTTGTCCTTGACCCCAAACAATATGTCCCGGGCTTCGGGCTATAGGAATTCCACATCCCTGGTTTAAACTAAAGATCTTGCCTCAAGCGACTTTCTGCTCACACACAAGATTTACCACCCAAAATAAGGATAATTAAGTATAATTTCAATATCCGCTAGGATGGTAGTGTGAAGAAGTTGCATAGGAAAACAAGCATTGGTAATGCAGCTGTTTCATCAGTGTGATGAAAAAAGAGCTGTTTTTCATCAATCATCGTTCTGGAGAAGGAAAGAGCTGCCTGACCGATAACTCAGTAGTGGAGAGGATGTGGCACAGCTCCCAGAGCTGCTGACTGGAGAGTTTGGGGGGTCCTGTATCAAGTATCGGCAGAGTTGCACATCATCCTGTGATTCTATGCAAATCACTTTATCTCTCCGGGTGATAAATTGTTATATAAATATGCTGCAATAGTAGAAGACAAAACTTTATGAAAATATACTTCCACCAAAGTGGATGTTGACAGTATTT
The DNA here is from genome assembly GCF_964261635.1 of Lissotriton helveticus. Classification (NCBI taxonomy): domain Eukaryota; kingdom Metazoa; phylum Chordata; class Amphibia; order Caudata; family Salamandridae; genus Lissotriton; species Lissotriton helveticus. The sequence goes on from NC_136069.1 coordinate 1,139,955,045, forward strand.
CGACAGCAGGAAACTGATAAGAGACGCAGATAAGGAACAATCATTGGTAAATGCAGGAAAATATGCCACAGCCAGTAGAAATGGAGGAAAGGTGAGTGTCACGCACAGGAACCAATGAGAAGCAAGGAAAGCGAGGAGGCGATATGCAAGTCCCTTTTAAGTTTATATTAAAAAGAATAATATTTCTCAAATACAGTGCAAGCGCTCGGCAGGAGAAACATTATAAATCATTCTCCGTCAACAGTGTGGACACCTCCCCCCCGTTTTTAGTCGACCCTCTCCAAAAACCGGGACATGAGCTACATTTCTCGAAATCTGCCCGGGCAGCTGGTGAAAAACGGAGACCGTCCGGGTAATTCCGGGACGCCTGGTCACCCTAGGGGGAAGGTCTATTTTGCTACTGAAGGAGATCCAATAATAACCCCCTTACTCTCAATATAAAGATGTTCAGAACAGCACTTTCAAATCTAATTTTGCAAGTATGTCACAAAAAAAGATTGTTGGTGTGTTCCTGGTTCAGTGATGAGTGTTTAAGAATGAAGCACGTTTATTAGGGGCTGCTGTTATTTATTGAAAGTTGGCTTGGATGGTATTTAGCAATCCAAAGCCGCAATACTGTGCCTGGATCGAAAAAAAGACTTTTATCATGTTTCAGCGCAGCATGGATATCACTAGCTAATCTTTTGCTTGGAGACTTGGCTCCAAAAATAGAGTATCTTTTCTAGCCTAGTGTGGATGGCACTGTGCTATTACAATGTATAAAAATTCTGCTAGATAAACAGACATTTGAGGTGAGCACGTTTAGAGTGTTGGTGGTGTTCTAGAGTGCTCCAAACGAATGAGCTGCTCTCCTCTGAAACTTGGGAACTATCCAGCTACCCAGGGTTCCTTACATTTTTTTTGCACATGTATATTTTTATATGCACTTCTATAATTACTCACAACTTACATAAAAAAATTCTGTACATTTAGTTGGTTTTTTGGCCCTTGATATACATGTTCGAGTTTTTTGTCCTTTTTGATGAAAAGATCGGCAGGCTGGCAAGAAATGAGCGCTTATCTTCTGCACCAAGGTACAGGCACCGGTAAGCTGCCTTTAACATGTATAACTTGTATTACATTTCCGGTGTCATCTAACATATGGTTCAAGCTCGAATTTTGAACAAGAAATATAGACAATCCTGCAGTTCGGAACCGTACCAATTTGAGTCTCTCTGTTTTATGTAATGAAATAGCAGTTTGCACGAACAACGGATATTCTGTGTGCCACCAAAATGTGTAGGTACTCTGTGAAGAGTTTTCTGCCAAATCTTTTGAACTATTTTGTTTCTGTACTTCAGCGTGCCATTCACTTCTTTCAATTGCAGTGAGTTGCATCAGGCTAGGAATGCGTGCAGGGTATATTGATATTTTAGCCTTCTTTGAATCATTCATAAATCGACTAAACTGCATATTTTCATCGACCGACAATGTTGCAGTTCATTATTTGTAAATACTAGACACATTATAATTCTCCCTTTCTTTGAAGTTAATTTTTCGTTCATTTAAATGGCTTTCCCGAGACTTTGTTTTCACCAAAAGGGAGTTTCCGCTTGGCTTACTCAACAGCTTGCAATTTTTTGGGAATCTTAAATAGACTGTCCAAGCCGGTTGAGTTACACTTCGTTCAGATTTTGCTCAGTGTTAAGCCGCCCATATAGAAGGTGAGTTCATGGTTCTTTTAATTGTGACCTTTTATTATACCTGTAATTACAGATGTTTCTCGGAATGAAGCTGCAGAGTTTATTTTGAGTCGTTAAGATAGTGGTGGAAACTTATTGTTCAATTGCAAACGCTAAAAAGCCACTCAATGGGCCATATTGATTTGCTATGACATTGTCCAAGTGCTAGAAGTGAGCTATTCCGAGGTTGTTTCTTTAGATGAACCCAGTGTTTTTCAACAAGTTTGTGATACCCAACATGCCAAAATTAACACCATAGGAGCCCCCCCCTAAAATAAAAACATGTTGCACTGATAATAATTATGGTATAGTTTAAATAATATGGCCTAATGCCATCAGATTCGACTAACAAACCATGGGACCGTGAGGCGATTGTCTTAAAATGTTATCGGAAGCCTTGGGGTGCCTTTGTTGTCGTCTACTATACATGTTAACTGTTATGAAGTCTATGTTGCACTTTTATTTTCCTGGCTTTATCATGTAAATGTTTATTGAAAATGCCAAGCTCAATTAAATGACTATACTCATTGGTATTCCATAGCAAAACAAATCACAAAATAATTTGTTTAGAAGGTAGGGCTTTGTGAGGACGGTTTTTGCTGGGTTAAGAAATATATTTGGTGTAAATGTTGATGGATTTGCCTGCTCAGCAGCTTGCCCTGGTTGGTATAATCTGTAGGGTGTTTTAGGTTTGTCTTTACTATTCATAAAGAAAATGTTCATTAAACCAGTCTGAGAACAGTGTTATGCTGTTTTCACTTAAGGGTTTACCAAGTGTGGATTGTAATTAGCTGAGGATAAGTGAGGTAAATCGAACTGAGACTTGGTTTTCTATTTGATGAAATCCCTGGCTCACAGAAGTACTGTCATTTCTGTGAATTATTAAAAATAATTCAGGTCTGTGACCTCCTGTTAAAAAGGGTTTGAACACCACTGATTTTAAGCAGCAAAGATGGTAGCATCATCTATAAATAATAATTTAAAAAAAGTTTATCATCGGGGTCTGGCACAGTATTCCATGGCCATTTTTGACTTCCACAGAATACTAACTACCATATTGCACTTGACCCTTTCACCTGTGCAGGGACAAAAGGCGATATTTTAAACAGATACTATTATTCTACAGATACTACTATGAATTTAATTATTTTATGAGTGCTGTTATACTTCACTGTGTGACCAGGACAGGATGCGTGCCTAACAGAAGGACCCTTTCAGTTTCACTTGAACTGAGTAAAATATGTTGAGGGGGCATATAACACATGCATAAGAAGAAGTAAGATAAGTGAAGTAACCACATGTTCACCCTTAGGTTTTTGTTAAGTATTTGTTAATATAAGGATTTGTAACGCTGTTCAACTTGTTTCTGATCACTCCTGAAAAGTTCATAAGTGTGCAATTCTTAGATTTATTATAATTTGTTTTGATGCTTAACAAAATCTAAGACGGCACATCAACATTTTTCCATATGCTAGATTTCTAGGCATATTGTCTACCCTAAATTCACACTTTTATCATTGGTTAAATCTTCTTTTTTTTTTTTTTTTTTTTTTTACCTACAAGAAAAGCCTTACCAAACACCTAAATGAGAAATGGGGTTGATCCCTTAATTTTTCCCACTTTGGACGGCAACTTATTCCAAGAATTGAAGGGTCTGAACCAATTAAGATATTTCTTGGTGCTTCCCTTTGCAGTTTATGGTATGTAGGAAGTTATAGACTAGAAGGTGAACTATCCACCTCAGTAGTGCAGAAGATTCAGTTTGTGTGTATGGAATGCTACTGTGCATAGGGCAGGTTTTTTGTTCTTCCAAGTTTGCACGTTATTCTAGTGTGAGCCATATCACATGCTCTGCATTGACTTCAAACACTTTGCACCTAGTTTCCCACCCCGCCCCCAATATCCTTCAGGATATGGACATTGTTTCTGACTACCTGGTTTTTAGGTCTCGGCCTGGCGTTGGAGCGCGCATGCGCTCCTCGCCTGCGAGAGCTATAGTAAACAGTATGAAGAAGGCGACTTTAATCCATGCCCCTCTGTCACCGCCTTTTTCCTTTGGCTTAGGTAGTGATTGATGTATTTTCTGTGCTTCTGGTTTGGTGGCTGTCATTTTTGTTGACGCCCTTGCAGTTTTTCGGATGCCGCCTGTGACAAGCGCATCTGTTTTCACTCAGCCCAGATGCAAATACAAGTGGCTGAATGAAAACAGATGGCAAGCGTTTTTTTTTCTCTTTGTGGTTAACGGCTGAGGTGAAGACTTTTCTGCTTGTTTATTTGACAAGCAGATAAGAAAAGTCTTCAGAGAGCTGTGAAGCAGACGAGAGGAATGCGAATATTTAGTTCTTACTACCTTTGAAGATCAACCTGAAAATGTTTCAATGTAATAATCTAATCTAACTCACTGGAACCGTAACTTAATTTTTCCACTCCTTACTTTAACCGAACCCTAATTCAGCTAATGCTGTTCACAAAGCATTGTAGTCTTAACACATGACCGGACTCTAGGCTAGACTTCAAGACTAAAATGTGTAAACTTCAGCCACAAAAATATTAGAATAGTCCATGCCACGGATCTCACAGAGGAAACAGTTTTTGTTTTTACTTGCGGCACCGACCGCATAACGGACACCTTCCAGCCCTACCTACTTTTAAGAAGCAGTGCCCTTTCCCAACCATACCTACATTGAATACGGAGGGGAACGACCCTGACGTGGCTAACATTTTATTTGTCCTTCTGGCTGTTCAGGTAGGCATTAGCCTCTACATGGTACACTGTGCCCCCGCCCTACCTGTTTTTAAAAGAATTGTCCCTATGGTTTGGCATGTGACTGTCTCTGTCTGAGCCGCACCAGCTTTCCAGAAAAGCACCGCCTGGCTTCCCCTACCAGGCCCTCACAACCTTTCAGACAGGCACTGGGCTGACGTGTTACTCGTCAGTAGCTAGACCGGTCAGAGGCTGTTAAGCCTGTAACGTAGCCAGAATGTCAGGGGCCCTAGTTCGAGGAATGAGAAGCCCCCCTCCGCGGCTGCTGCTTGAATGATAAAATGCAGCAACAATAAGGGTTTAGTGGGCCCCAAAGGCCCCTGTACTACTGCACCCGCTGCACCAATGGAAGCTACACCCCTGGGTGCAGCCTCCTGACTTATTTCCTTTCGCATGCCCCAGCCTGACACGACTGATTCTTTCCCAGCCCTAATGTCCTGAACCTTTTCTGTCAGTTTGGGCGGGCCTGCCTCAGAGTCTGGGAATGCATGTGGTAGGTGGTTCTGTCAGGCTCCATTCTCCCCAAGCACCGACCGGTCCGTGGTTACGCTAGTCATGGAGCGTCCCAGTGGCCCCAGTGTGCAAGATGAGCTGAGTGGGCACATTCCTTCCCAGGGTGCGGGTCTGGGGTTGTGTGATGTGCAGAAGAATTGCTCTCGACCACACTGGGCCTCATTGAGCCCCCATGGCCTCAACGTTTGTGCTTGGGTCTCACCGGCTGCCTCTGCACTTCCTTGGTTGGTACCAAGGTGTGTGCTTCACTGCAGCTCGGCCTGCCAGATGTTCTCTACATCATATGCCTGCAAGTTGAATAACTCACGTTTCCACATTAGCTGCTGCTAAAATTCCCTCCTTGTTGTTTTTCTGCATTTTGGAATCCATGGCATCAGAGTGAGTTAACGTGGGCGAGGTTAAACAGTGGGGGGTGGGGCTTCCGTGTATGCAGTGCACTGGGCATGTGGAAGAGTTCAGTGTCTACCTCATCCCGTTTTGGACCCATTATGTATTTGGGTGTGCGTTTGTAAAGCGCTATATTCCACCGTCATGGCGCCTTGAGAAGCAGGTACGCATGTGAGTGAATAGTTCATAGCAATGTATTAGATGCACAGACCCAGGAAGTGGAAGAACTATTCTCAGGCCCAGGAAGGATGGAGTCTACCGATGGATATTCCCTCATTCTAACTTGACAACCGGGATGAAAAATCCTTGAAGATGAATGAATACTGAAAAGCTTGGGGAGGGGGGTCCAGGAGGATGATCTGTGGTTGATACTATGCGTCATTATGTGGTGTTATGCTGTGTTACCTTGTGTCGGCTGCTTCTAAAGGGCTCCTGCCTGCACTGCTGGACTGCTTCAAAGCACTAGGACTGGGAGAGGAAAATGACAAGCATTTGCAATGCAATAGGTCTCGCATTTACGCGGGTTTAAGCTATTGGCATTGTAAATCACAATGTCTTTTTAGGTTTGAAAAACTAAAACAAAAATAAAATGCATTGTCATTTGCGATGTCAATAGCTCAAACTTGCGTAAATGCGAGACCTATTGCATTGCAAATGCTTGTTGTGCAGGGCATGATTTAAATCCAGTCCCCACAGGCTGTACCTCTGCTAAAACAGAGCATGGGCGGACACATCTATTGACCTTTCCAGGCATGGCCTATGACCATTCCCATAGACTGATCTGGATAAAGGGTGTGTTTATTTTTTTACTGCAAATTGTAGGGGCCCATCGAAGAGATAACCTGTAAATGTATGCAATATTTATTCACTTAATTGTAAGTAATTACACCTGTCATTCATATGATTACATATGTGTATGTGATATTTATTCATATAACTGTATGCGATGAACCTGTCATTTGTAGCAGAAATATTGTAGAGAAGCAGTGTTCTGTACCTTGAAGGGCTGATAGAGCAGATAAGAAGAACTAAATTGGGTGCCTTGAAATTCTGCATAAAGATACTGTTTTGTGATGAATTGACAGCAAAACAAAGACATTGAGACAAGTTACATGATGGGGCTTCACAATAAACCTATTTACAGTTTAAAAACTTTATTCATCACTAATTGTTCTTCAGTTCTGCTCATATAAGAAATATCTTTGTGGTAGTTTTAAAGTCAGAGGAGTGGGCAACCATGGATCTCGTGCAGTAAGTTTCAGTGATGAGAATCAAGAAGATGGAGAGACTGGAATCTAGATGCTGTAAAAAATGGCTTGTGTGTGAACAGCAGGTTCTTGTTGGCAGAACATAGATTCCTGTTCTGGTTTAGCAGGTCACAATGCTGGTGGGGTAATGCTGTAGACCAACCACTTTGACTATAATTCTTAGTTGGTAATTCAGAGCCCGTTCATCGCTGAGAGCCAGTCAGCTAAATGACAGAAAAGAAGTGTGTGTTTGTCTGAGCTACTTAACTAAGGTTCTTGAAGCAAAGTAAAGAACTTAGTCAGGTCTGGAGTATGAATATTGATATTGGCCCACAAGCAATAATCCTATTTACTAGTGCTACAGCGGTATGGATGTGAGACCTTTCTAAAGTTAAGTACTTGATACAAAAAGGTGAGTATTTGATACAGTGGTGCGGTGGCAATGCGGTAATAGACCGTGCCATATGAATTGAATGGTTGCAAAGTAAACACCGACTTCTCACTGAGAAATAATTAAACTGTTGAGCGTGTTTAATGGATTGGATTAGGTGCTGGAAGTGGGTGTAGAAGTAAGAGGAAAGGAGAGCATCTCATTTTAAATGAATCCAACATAATAGATCTGAGGACCATTGAGTGTGGAGTTGCAGCAAGATGGTTTGAGCTGCATGTTTGGAGATAAGCAGAGTGAAGTAAAGGAGATTTGTGTGTCATCGGCATAGGGATGGTAGGAAAAGACAAAAATGGAAAGTATATCTGTGAGAAGTTGACCTGATGTATGATGTCCACAGTTGTGTGGGCACCTTGTATCAGTCCAAACAATCCCTTATGGTGGTGGTTGTAAGTCAACCTTATAGACTAGCTATCCTAGGGGTAGCATAGACCTAAGCAGTCTTAGGCTTAACTCAAGAGGGCATGTGAAGCCAGCTGTTTTACCATATGCAGTCCGTAATATCAAATGAAAGGACACCACACAAGTTGTATATTATAAAAATATATGTATTTATTACTAGAATAATCCTCTGTACTCTTTATGAGTCCAGAGGCACAAGCGTTTAAACAAAAGCACAGTTAAACATACACAAGTTGCACGATTATGGATAGGGCCGGTGGCCACTCAAACCATATATTAAAAAAGTGGTATAAGTATCACTTTAAGAACAGTGGTAAGGCCTAGGGCCTTGGGATTCGCTGGGACTACACTGGACTAACAGCAGTTAGGACGGGAGTAGCCCTCGGGATTCGGGTGCAGCGCTAAAAGCACACGCATGCACCAATGCAAAGTCAATGGTGCGTAAAAGTTAGAAAGTTACTGTTTTGGAAGTCTTCCGACTGGAATAAAATTACCACACTTCAAACTAGGACACTAGAGGTTTAACCACTTCAGGAGCACCGGTGTTAGATCGTTACCTCGCCCACAGGAAGCGGGTGCATAGGTGCCAAAGTTTGTCGGGTTTCGTCGTGGAGATCTATGGAGCCTGGAGATGAAGATGCTGCAGGCGGCCAGGAGAGAAGATTCCGGTGGGATCCAAGGGTGGATCGAAGATGTAGAGTACCTGAAAGCAGAGGGGACAGAGTCTGGGTCACTCAGCAGTGACCAGTGTGGAACCAGGAAGGAACCAGGCAATGTCGGGCGCAATCAGGTGGTTGTCGAGAAGCTTTTCTCCGCTGCCACGTGGACTCTGGGGCATCGAGGATGTCCAGGAGTGGATCACGAGCTGTCCCACGAAGGCTCTCGCTGTCGGCGGTGTCAGCTTCCGGATCGGAGTTAACAGGCCTTGGCAAATGCAACCCACACAGGATTAGAAGATCACTTCTTACTCGGACTAGCAAAGTTAGAGAGGTTGCTCCTTTTCAGGGGAGCGCGGGCCAGTCTGGAGCAACCAGACTATCGGTGTAAATTCGAAGGTTCGTCGGTACTGGGGCCACTAGCCAACGGGCAAGTGACCGGACCAACGCGTCGAGCAGAAAAATGCAAAAGGGCCCCATGCAGCACTCGGTGAGTGTGGAGGGGAGATCTTCGGTGCAAAAAGTTGCTCGGGGCTGGGGCTTCTCAAATCCCAATGCACAGCTTCGAGGGAGCCTCGGGAGCTGCACGGTCAGCACTTCGTAGTTTTTCCAAGATGACCGGCTCCACGCTTCACGTCGCCTCCACGGGTCTCAGATTCGCTGGGACTGTGGATCGGGCTGTTAGAAGTCAGGGAAGCTGGGTCTTGTCGATCTCTGTCGCTCGAGTTCCGGCGGAAACTGCAACAAAGCAAACCGTTGGGCGCTGGATGGTGCCTGTTTGCACAGGGTGGTCACTCCTTGACCACAAGGGAGATTCTTCAGTCTTCTACGTCGAGTAGGATGTCGAAGGGTCCAGAGTTTCGTTTCATAAGTTTCAGTCAGGATAATCTGATGTGCGTTACACCCCTTTCCCTTTGTCCATTTTCGCGCCAGAGCAGGGGCTGGAGTTTGACTGGTTTTTGCATGGGACACCTTGTGTGCCCCAGGCAGTCTCTAGTGTCATTCAGCCCTCCCTGCCTCAATCCACTATCTCCTGTCTGGGGAGGTGTAGCACCTCCCTGTGACAAGAAACTCTTTGTCCAAGCCTCCCCTGCCAGGTTTCGGTCAGCAGCAGGAGGCCAGACTTGTGTCTGTGGCAGCAGCATCCATTTTGTGATGCTGAGGCTCTGGCTAGAATTAACTGCGTTTAAGTAAAGTAACATGTCTTCTCCCTCTAGAAGGGTGGAATGCTACTCCCGTCGCCAGAACTGGCGAGGGGGTAGTATTCCAAAGTGTATGACACCTTACACGACATGTTTTGATAAAGCCAAACCAAGTTAGCAATTACCGCGAGGATTATAATGCGCTTAAGAGTATATGGTATGGCAATACCCTGGAACTGCTATAAGGAAATGGTTCCGTAAGTTGCAGACAGGCTAAGCTCATGCTAGAGCACCATCTCACATAAAACCAAGCACTCTGCCTCCAGGATTGTTAAGGCCTGTCATAGGAGTGACTTATAGGTATATATGTGTCCAGATATAGGTTTAGATATAGGTATACTATATCTAAGCAAGGGGTGATTACACCACCTTGCCCCAGCTGAGTGATCAGCCAGTTGTGTCGATTTAAATGGCCAGCCAGGGGTGGCAAAAGGTATGCTGCAATTCGCCCTACTGTGGTTACCTGATTGCGTGGGGGGCTATATCCCTCCCGTCCCCCCCCCTTCTTCTTTTGTCTATGTTGCATGACGCACTGGTAGATATAGCTGCTGCCACCTCTATAAATCATAAAATGGAACCTTATTTATCCTGGTGCCTACTGTGTAACGACTTTATTCTTCGTCTATACTGTATTCAGTTTGCCATACGCATTGTTGTTGCTCCTTTTTATCTCTCCTGCTTTTGCGGCCGGCCCCTGTGGTTGTAGGCCTGCGCTTGTACTGATGCGCATATTTCAATAAAGGTTTTTAAAAAAAAAAAAAAAAAAAAAAGGTATGCTGCAGCCCCATGTAGGCCTTGGATGCACCTATGCCCTGGGTACCTATAGTACACTGTACAGGGGCTGATAAGGTGTCCAGTACCAAATAGGTGATGTACATGTCTGTGAATTTAGAGAGAGAACAGCAGGCTGTGGGTCTGATTAGCAGGCCCACAGCCACATTATGTCGAAAACCAGTGAAGCAAAAAGCAAAAATTGGGGTGACCATAGGAAAGCAGACCCTACTCTCCTACAATATCCCCAAGTGAGGCAGCACAGAGAGACTGGGAAGAAGTGGTACTAATGGACCCTTGATAGACAACAAAAAAAAGTCTTTTGGGATCCCTTGCAATCTCACATTACTGAAAATGAGTGGTTGGAGAGCTGTGAGGTGAACCTCTGTAGAGCCTGGTCTTTAATTGCAATGGTATGGATGGAGGAAGGTAGCGTATAGGGATGTACAGGATCAAATGCTGCTGCTAGATCAAGAAGAATGAGATCATTAGATGGATGATTATGCTCAATGTGTTCACTGCACAGCACATCAGACACTTCTGGTTTAATAGTCATTGATGAGGCACTTAAGTGCTTCGGCTGATGGATAGCAATCTATTGCATAGGCTAACTTTGGTTGGAACGCAGATGAATTTGTTGTGTTGCTTTTGTGGGAAGTCTTTCAGTGCATTCCGTGATTCCCAGAATTGTGATCTTATAGCAGTATAGTTCAGCATTAAAATTGGAGAGCTGAATGATTGCATTTAAAAAAAAAAAAGGATCTTGACAATATGAAACAGGAGAGTCATTTTAGCACTTAACCATCCATTTCTATCCTGGTGGAAAAGATGGTGAGAATGGTTTATCTTATGAAAGGCCAATGATAGGTTTGCATTACCAGTAGGCATGATTCCCCTCTGTCCAAGGTTCCAAGTACCTGGTCAAGTATTGCATTTTGGTTGTAATCCTGATTGATGAATATTTGAGGTTGTTACTAGATATGTGTTCCAGTGGTTGTATTGCAAAAGAATCAATTGATGGACGGAATGCTATACAATGCACACATTCACCCCCAGTCACAAGGATCTGAGTTAAATTCATCATTCTTTTGCTCACCACACCATCCCAGTTTATGCTGAGTTGCCATATGCAAATCAGTCTTGACCCTGTTCATTGTGGGAACAGTCCAGCACGACCTGCCAAGCCATGTCCTCCCTGGACCGTAAACAAGCATCCTTGGACTGGTTTCAGGGCATCACCCTTCATCAGCCAGGTTAGCTTGATTCCAGTGGTGTAGTGAGCACGGGACCCATGTCTGTGCATACCCTTCCCACTTAGGGTGACATATGCAAAAGAATCAATTGATGGACGGAATGCTGGACAATGCAAACATTCACCCCCAGTCACAAGGATCTGGGTTTAATCCATCATACTTTTGCTCACCACACCACCCCAGTTTGGACCCAGCCATATGCAAATCAGTATTGATCCTTTTCCGAGTGGCACGGGTATGCCCAGACGTGGGTCCCGTGCTCTCCATGCCACTGGAGTCAAGCTATCCTGGCTGATGAGGGCTGAAAGCCCGAAACCGGTCCTAGGATGCTTGTTTCCAGTCCAAGGAGGACCTGGCATTTCAGTTTGGGCTGGACTATTTCCATTTGACGTAGGGTTAAGGCTGATTTTGCATATGGCTGGGTCCAAACTGGAATGGCATGGTGAGCAAAAAAAACGATGGATTTAGGCCGAGATCTCTGTACAGGGTGAATGTATGACCTTGTTCTGCATTCTCTCCATCAATTGTTCTTTTTGGTTGTATTGCAGCACCTTTTCCTTTTTTATTTCTTATATAACTAGTAACAGCAAATACATATACTCCCAACACTGTATTACTAATTGGGCTGGTAAAGATTTGATATGATCCTATACAGCTTGTTCATGGCCATTCAGACATTCCTGATATATGTTGATTGCATGTTTTAGCATAATCTTGGAATTTCCTCCAGTAAGATCACAGAATCCTTGAATTGTTTGTTTACATTATTGTTCAGTCAAATTTGCTAAAAGGGATCTTCGTGGTGACAAATAGTCTCTTGCCCACCAGTCACTAGGGGGGTCGAGGCAGATATAGCTGAGAGTTACTCGCAGAGCACCATGTGTTTAAGCCAGTCTTTAAAGCGCAGAGGACTACCTCCCCACACATGTCAAAGCTACTGTCCACTTTCCCAGCACTAGGGAAATGGCAACTAACTTTCTGTTTATTTCTAGAATTTTACAGATGAGCTCAACATGTCTCCATAGTGCTAGAAGGTGGTCTGGGGCAGCCGCCCCTCCCAACATCATCGATGTTGCTTTCCTCAGTTCATTTCAAAATTGTGCCACTTTGGCATTGTCATGCTAAATGTATAAAATCTGTGTCCTGCATGAAGTATCACCAGTCAAAAAACCCTTTTGGCCAAGCTAACTGGTGTGTGGTATACCCTATGGAGAAACGTACAGTGGATAAGGCAATATTGCACATTTCGGGAGATCTCAGTGGTTTGTTGATATCAGGAGAACCACTGAGCTTCTGTGAGCTACAATTCTAGATCATGTTACCACTGGGACCTTATGTGCATACTATTCACTATTAATCCTCCCATCAGAAAGAACATTGTACATTTTGGTCATCATATTCTTTGGGTATGATATTCACATGGATTAGAGGCCGCAGATCCCATTCCTTTGGCTCTTCCAGAAATGTTGGAAACAGTGATTGCAACATGGACTCGTATCTGGTATATGAATGCTTATTGTGGTGTCTTTCTCAGTGATTTCCCCCCCAGAAATTATAGTGTTCAGGTCGGAGATTTTGAAACACCAGAGGGTTAAGGTTGAGATTGTTAAAAGATGGACTAAATCTTGCCATATTGAATAGCATCCAAATGTGTCTATGGTATCCATGACTATCTGTCAGCATGTATGAGGGTTCGCTAGGTAGTTCAAGAGATCATCCATGTAGAGTGGCCACGATCTTTGCATGTGTCAGACCATAGAACCCCTGGAGGCGTGGGTTCCTCAGTAAACACACGGGCCAAGGGCTCAACTGCAAGATTGAATAATAGGGGTGACAACATGCCATTTTGGCCAGAATTCTTTCCCTTGGGGAGGTGGGATATATCCCCTGCAATCTCCTCTGGCGTGATCGGGTCGTCAAGGGTTAAGCGGTGTTCTGCTGAAATCTGTGACAAGTGGAGATTGGAAAGATAAGCGTCAACCTCTTGCACTGGGAATGTCTGAGATTTGTTTATGTAATACGGCATAGTACTTGGCGAAACTCCCCGCTATATGCAAGACCATCCTCAGGACCACAAAGGATCAGCAGAGCTGCATTTATCAAACACTCAATTCCAATTGTAACTATGAACAAACTAAGTCCGTACCTGATTCACTCATTTTTCTTGATATAAACTATTTAATGAAGCCAACTAGTAGCAGCTACATTTATTTATAATTGTCGGTCATTGTGAAACTCCTTTAGCATTTCTGGTCCTTGACGACTCATGTACTTGTTATACATATAGACCGAAATGTCATTACTCCACTTCTCACAAAGTAATTATTGGATCCCTGAATTAATTGTTACGTTGAAAGGACTGATTCCAGGTATCAATTGAGTGGACTTGACGTGCATTAATCTAGGTGGTTTTAATAAGATTTTTGATTTACTGGAAATGACTAATGTATGACAGGTTTTCTATTCCTAATGTACCCTACAATTCTCACTTTTTCAATTTCAAACAATATAAGGGATTTTTTTATATGTCTTTGTGTATGTCTGTTTCTCCTTTTTCTAACATATTTATTTGATTAATACGTTTTGTATGTCTCTAGATGTTAAATAGCTGTCAAATAGAAATAATCCACTTAACTATCTTTTCAAATGATGCTCTTGCTAGCAATTTACCTTATCGATCATTGAAACCCTAGCTCCCGAGGGGTTATTGGGTTGCCTATGTTTGGTTGTGGTGCTTATTGAGGCGGCAGAGATTCCTAGCTTCCTCCGTTTGGAGTGGTTTGAGTGTCCGGCTGCCCCGCGATGGTATCGTCTCCACATGTTGCTTAGACCAAGTGCTGTAGTGAATGTAGCCAACAGGTGTGCAGGGGTTGGGAATGCAGTCCATCAGCTCGTTAGTCGCCCATAGCATTGTGAGACCTGGGGGCTTGGGGTTTTGGCAGAAATTAGCTCCTTGCTAAGATGAGTGCGAAACAGCTACCTGAGGGTTGGTGAGGCATAGACCGAGTGCAGGACAGTAGGTGACCCCCACAGGGAGACTGCCACCCAGAGCTACAGGTCCAAGTCATCCTAGTAAATCCGGTCTAATAGGAAGTTGAGCATGATTAAGTGTGGCCACGACTCATGGTGGAAGCTTGAGTTTAATCTACCCTGAAGATGCAGCACAAAAGACATCTGTAGTGGTTTCCCTTGAGTTGTGTCTCCTGTAAAAAGAATACATCTGTCCCAAGCTGACCTGTCTGAGTATAGCCTTGCCTTTAATTTTGTTGAGGTGGCCGTTCACGTTCCAGGTAAAACAGTGTAATGGTGTTTCCTCCCCATGGGTCTTCGTTGGGGAGGGAGGTCATAGCATTTCGAGTGAGATGGAGTGTTGATGTCAACAACTGAGTGGCACTTGGTGTCTATGTGAAACTATTGTACTTTGTGTGCAGGTCCGCAGGTAGTGATGAGCTATCATCATGTCCCAACCTCCTGGAGGGTGGGGAAGTCGTGCATACCTGGTCCGAGGACTCTGAAGTTACCTGCCAGCATCAACGGGTAGCAGTCTGGTCATCCGAGGCCGAAGAATCATCTTCTTCCCCGCCAGCTCCTCTGCCGGGTGCAGGGGCCGTCCGCCCCCCTGGTCTTCTTTGCAGAGGGAGGGCCCTCTGCCAGTTATCCATTGTACCTTCTGCTTGCGTCTCCCTGGATTGGATTTGTGGCAGTCTTTCCTCAAACCAAGCCCAGGCCTACTCCACAGTGTCAAACAGGTGGGATTTACCCTGGTGGGTAACTTTAAGCCGGGAACGGTATAGAAGACGCGCATTGCTTCAGTTGGCCTTGACCACCGCAAGCCTTTTCCTCTGATGTTGAACTCTCGCCGTGTAGTTGGGAAAGCTCATTATCCTGCATTTGCAGGGTAACCCATTGTTTGACGTGGGCAACCCTCAGTATTGCGTCCCTGTCGAGGTAGGTGAGTAGTTGGAGTATCACTGGGCGGGGCAAAGCACCTGGAGATTTTAAAGTTTGATATAAGAGTCGATGTACTAGGCAACTTAGTAATGTTTCCTATGAATGGATGGGTGTGCTATAATTTTTTATTTAAAAAAAAATACTTGAAACATTTTTAATCTTTATGATGTACTGAGCTGATGATGTACAGTTTTTATTGTTTTCATAGAGTTACTATTGGGAGCTATTAGTTTGCTGTTATTTATATGAAAAGTTGCTCTAATGCCACTGCTCATATTTTGAAGGGCAGGTGACATTGGCCTGCAAGTGATAGCTATATAATGGTTCGTATGTAACGCACACATATCTGTTTGTGTTTAGATTAGTTTATTCAATCCATTGATTTGCATTTTAGGATTTACTTTCTCTATAACTACTCACCAAAATGACATTTTGTGGTTTCTCATTTTATCTAGTCCATTTAAGTGGGTTTGCCTTAACCCAGTTATGCTTTTGATTGTTGTCTCTTGCTTACTGAGTCCCATGTTGTATTAAGATATGATTTGTGCCCTGTAAATTCCACTATATATGCTAACTGCTGGTTTATTAACTATAAATCTTTGGTAGTCTCTCACACACTCTTGCACCCACACACTCCACTTGTATGAACTTGGAGCTGAGGTTGAATGAAAGCATAGATGGATCGATGCTAGCTTCATATAAACTTAGTTTTCATTCTGCAAACACAATGCGATTTGAGGTTAAGAATATTGTATTTATTTTTTATTTCTAAATTACAGTAAAAATGTCTATTTAATTATTGTGCTCTCCTTTGAAACACGACTTCCATTGTGTGATTGGGCACTTCAGCCTATTGAGACTGTGCTCAGTCTTTGGTGGAACCCGCCTTTTGTCGGAAATGTTAACTCCTATATTTCATCCCTCTGCCAGGAAGCAACATTGATAGGACACCCATATACTTCATACCTTTTCACAGTTAAGATAGCACACCTGTCCTATGAAACAATGTCTAACAAAACACCGGCAAACCACTTGGATTTTGCTAATGTAGACGTTCCTGCTCTTTAGTAGTGTGTCAGATGGTTGGTTGCCTCTCATCCATATGTTGTCCCTTTTCCTTTGCCTTGACTTTCCCCCGGTTTATGGATATGACTGTTTGTTTCATTCCCCAAGAGCTCTAATTAATCCGACTTGTAGTCTCTCCTATGACAACAAATGTGTTCCACTAAGGAAGCTTTACTTCAGAAAAATGTTTTCTCATTCCCTTTCTTTTTATTCCATGGTTACGTTTTATGAAGGGCATCATTAATTTGTGAGGGTTAACCTAACACGACTGCACACTGCATTTGACTTTTTATTCAATATACGCCGAGAGGCATCTTGTGGGACCACTATAAATGTGCAGTCAAACATTCTTTAAAAGTGAGACAAGCTGTTCAAGATAGGGTCTTGATGGCTGTTAGGAATATGCTATTATGTAGTTTGTCTTCACTGAATGTGGCTTCAATCTTCTTTTATTCTAGTGCCAAGGATGATGCTGACCTTGATGCTCTGGCTGCTGAGATAGAAGGAGCTGGTGCTTCAAAGGATCAGGAATCTCAGAAATCAAAAGCCAAAAAGAAGAAGGAGCGGAAAAAGCAGGATTTTGAGTAACACCACTTTTGTATCTTTTAAGTCTTGTACAGTTTTGTGCTGTGTAGTTTTGGCGAATGAACAAAACATATTGTTTTCTTTGCAGTGAGGATGATATCTTGAAAGAGCTGGAAGAATTGAGTCTGGCTACTCATGGTGGAAAGGCTGAAAAGGAGTCCGCTCTACAGGTAAGAATGGTAGGGGTAAGACAGGAATTATTATTGTACTAGTGCAAGTACATTTTTTTGGCAATACAGAGGTGTGCTGAGCAGCACCAGCCCATGGGATTCTCACATCGTTAGTGTAGATGGATGTGTAAGATACCATGTCTTGATATGTGACTTACAATTTAAGTAGGCCTGGAATGTGAGTTTTTTGAAGGACCTTCACAGTGAGTGAGAAGTCAGACGTGCACTGATCAGTGGTGAGATGGTTGGGAAAATGAAAGGCAGTTTTTAGAATGGTTACTATGGAATTATGATGCTTGTTAGAAGAGTACTAGCATTATGGGTGTAATCCTTATGAAAAACCATAGCTCATTTGTGAATGCATCGGCTATGATGACAAGCACAGCAAACAGGGCCCTATGCCAAAAAGGTGGAACTTCACTATGGCACTATTTCCTTTCTCTTTCCGAGCTGACCATAGGTATTTTGCCTCGAACAAAAGGGCATTGATTGGTAGCTACCATTACTTACTGGAATTGTTTTTTACTCAGTTGAAGGGAATTTGCTGTAGTCTTAGACTCATTTTACCATCATTCACATATCCCTATACTGGTAACCAAAACCAGAACAATTAAGGGGGTGCTGCATATTCCCAGTTGACCCCTTTTTGGCGCATCCGTTTTGGCTGTTACAGCTCTTATGTTAGTCCCTTGGTCCCTGATGGTTTAAGCTATTACGACTGAAGGTATTTAAATTTTTCCAATTTTCCAGTGGTTTGCAAGCAGTCTTGTTTTGCTACAGAGGTCCATGGGCAATAGCCGGTTACTCCTTTTCCAGTTTGGAAGTAAGGTGTTTCTTCTGTCGCACATCTTCAGGTCAGACGTACAGGCTTGTACTGTCTGACCTCTCTTGATGCCTATAGAAACTTAAGCTCAAGAATGAGCTTTTGTTTTTTCCCCTGGAAATTGATTCTAATATTGGTAAGTTACCTCAGTACTTTAGTCAAATTTGAAATTCCTACCCTTTGGATTTTGAAGGGAGCACATAGTTTAAAATAATGATCCTTTAGAACGGGGGGCACCACTGGTTTATCATTTAGTGGGCCCTATATTATTTTTCATTTATCAGCCTTTTTAGCTAGTGTTTTTTTGTGTTTTTTTTTTTTGGGATGCTCGCATGAAAAAAGATTTTCCTCCTTTCTTTATAAATTTGTTGAGTGCCAAAATAAGTTTGTGATATGGCTCTCTGATTGCCTCCAAAATTGCTTCCAAACATTACTTTTAAAGTCTTACGTACAAGACGGCAATAGACTCTCACCAGACAGCAAAAGCTATCACCCAAAATATACACATATATACCAATACTTATAGACCAAAGGGCTTTCAATCATTGGCTGTTATAGTTCACCTGCCATTAGGCATTGACATAGAGGGCTGTCCGTAGTCCTTGGTATCAACCCATAGCAGTTTGTAAATTTAACCATTCGAAAAATTGCATCTCACACAGTGAAGGACATGGCCCACTCTGTCTCCCCCGTCCGCCCCCCCCACTCCCTTGTTTCCGTTCACGCGGCATACTTCTCTGCTGCCCCAAGCCCTCTAACCAGACACTAGCCATTCACAGTCTCTTGAAATGTTTGGCTTTGCCAGTACTTGTTGATTTAGTTCAGTCATTAGCAAAGCATCTCACTGATGCAGCCCAAAATCTCATAGTGCCCTGGTGTGCGGCATTCGTGCAGGGTAGAGACCCGAGAAATTAGGCTGCCACTGCGGAAGTTGCTTTTTTAGTTACGGAGGTGTTGCTTTCAGTCAGCTTTTCATAAACAGAGCAGCCGCTTTTTAGGTCTGGCTTGACAGTGCAGCTTTCATGAGTATACAGAGTGAGGAACTGTTTCTCTGCCCAGATGTTATTTCATTTCAGTATTTGCTTCGGCAAAATATGTTTGCTTCCACAGAAAAAGTGGTTCTGTAGCACTCCTACTGGCTGTTTGGATGGTGCCCCTCACTTAACATATCTATCTAGTTACAGTGGCAAGCCAGGGGAAATTCTTTATGTAGCTGTGTGAGTATTTGATTTTTTTTTTTACCATGCTGAATGAGGCAGCAGCAGAATGGCATTATTGTGATACAGTAGTACATCACCTCTTTGATGTTTAACCACTTACCATTTTGCGAACTGGGAGTTGCACAGTGCCACAGGGGTGTCCGTGCTAGCGCACAAGCCCATTAGATATGATGGCCCTCACTGATGGTCATAAAGGTTGCCAATACCCTGAGCCTTCTGTTCCTGTTTCTCTTGAGCTCAAGCCCTGTGATTTCCTTTCTTTTTCATACATTAGTCGTGCTGGCCTGAAAGGCTGCCCCGCCCACCATTCTGCCTTTCAAAGTGAGTTGGCAGAGAAGGAACTTAGTAGTGGATGCTCCATTGCCTCTTGGGTGATGACCAATGGAAGTCACCAGAGTCCTCATAGTGTCTCTGTACTACCAGCCCAGGCAGTGCGTTACCGATAAGTCACTTGGGCTAGAAGCAAGTGTCAGGCCCTGCTTGTGCTGGGTACAGCCAGGAGTTGGTAGACTTTTTGAAAACTTGGTACTGGAAGTACTGCGAAGCAGCCACACACTGGAGCGAGGTACGCAGGGATAAGCAGTCACACGTAGATGAGGTTCGCAGGGCTGACGGGGGCACAGGAATTCCTGCTAGGAGTTGCTCCCTCGATCAGGATTTTTTGGGTTTCATAGTGCAGGTGATGCAGCCTCGAGGCTGGAGTTGAATGGAAGGCAGCATAGCAAGCAGGGGATCACCTTCTTAGAGGAGAGCTAAATAGATCTCTTCGACACTTAGGTTAATTGTGTCTGGCAGTGATAGGTGTATCCGTTACCTTTGTGCTTCTCACTTCCCTCTTTTCCCGTTCCCCATTCTCTCTTCTGCCCACAGACTCTTTTATCTCCATAGTCTCTCTTATCACCATGGATAACTTTGTATGTCACTTCTCTTTTGTTCTCTTTCACACCTCTTCCATATCTCCTCTTTTGTCAATGAGGCAGCTTTCCCTTCCTTCCTCATGCAAGTGCAGCATAAGCGGGGGTTGAACCTTTGAGTGTGGGCTGAGAATTGAACCTGTGAGTAAAGGGTGAGCAGAGTGTGTATAGACTGCAGTGTGTATGGAGCGCAAGTGAGCGATGTGTAGCGTGCCAAGCAATAGGTCTTCGTGTGTGAGTAAAGGATGAGCAATGTACCTGTGAGATTGCATGGGGAGCGGTGTGCCGGTATGTGTCTGTGTCATCAGAGCGAGCCTTGTGCCAGTGTGAGTGCAGGGTTGGCTGTGTGTACAGAGTAACTGGTGATTAGTGTGCTTAGTCTTATATCTCCTTTTTAGGTCTCGCGACCTATCATTGAGCAGAGCGAGATATAAAGGGGCTTAAACAGAGCTTACCGTGATCGGGCGATTCCATGCAGTGCCCGTGAAAAGCTCGCTCAATGCGCATGTGCATTGCCATAAAAAGCGCGTGCACAGACACCAGCCTCCCTCCCACAGTCATCCCCCAGCGTGCGCTGTGCCAACAAGCCTTTGAAGTGAAGCTTATCTCCACTTCAAAGGTATCCGCTACCCCCGCCCCCTGCTTCACACGTTTCTCGCATTTCTCCTCCCTCCCTCGCCTCCCTCGCCCTTCAGCATGCCTTTTCCTAATGTCCAAAGAGTCTGCGGCTACGTTTCTCCTCAATGTCCTTCCTTCTGTTGTTCACCCTGCTCCCTTTCTTCCTTCGTTCTTTCCTTTCCTTCTTTTGGCCCGTCAGCCTCCATCCTTTCTTTCCCTCTTCCTTGTCTTTAATTTGTTTTCTTTGTTAGTGTTAGTCTTCCTTTTGCCTTTACGGTGTCGTGCATCTGAGCAACTACAGTGCGACTTTTAAATTTATTATTTCTCTTAAACTTTTACCGCGTTTGGGGAGTTCCGAAAATCTACAATGATTTCTTGGAAAAACTCGCCTTCAGCAGTCAGGGACTTCCCCCTGCATGAATATTACTTAAGTCTCTAATGACGTTATTATGTCCAATCTTTCGTCAAACTCGGCACCTTCAAGGTATAAATATGCCCACACTTGTCCAAACAAACACTCTGTGGTTTGGAGCAGTTCGACTATCTACTTGCCAGACGCGCCCTGCTGCAGCAAGTGCCGAAGGAAGCCGACCCTCCAGCTGACGCACTGAGAGACGCTGTTCTTTCTCCAGCCGAGAAATCCAGCTCCAGTGTTTCCAGGCTACCCTTGCGGGTTGCTGAGAAATCGAGTCCTGAGAGAGAGATGCAAGACCTCCTTCATTCTAAACCAAGGTACGGAGCTGATAAGACCCTAAGAGAATTCTTGGAATAGATTCTTGGCAAAGAATACTAAAACTAGGCTACACATTACTTACTTCTTCCCTTGTACTAGACCTAGGTTAGGTACACCGGGGTAGGCGTATTTTAGAAGCACCAGTTGAGTACTTATAGTCATTATTTATCACTGTATGTATTTTATGCATTTTAGGTATTTTATGACTTAGAAATCATATCATGCTTTTACAATATTATTTTATAATACTCTTCGTACTGTACGCTTTGTACTTTACCACAAGTATTACGATTGCAGCAGTTAATTTCTTATGCTTGAGAAAGAAGACTGTTCAATAAAAACCTTTTATTGAAAACGCCCGTCTCTCTATTTCTCTGCACCTCTGGTGAAACGAAGCATGCACGAGTGACTGAGTGAAATAACTATCTATTGTTTCCGCGACACTAGAGATATATGTCTTATTCTTGGGAAACAAAGTTGTCATGTTTTAAGCGGTTGTCAGAAACTAATCCCTTCTTGTTCATTCGAGAAAGTTTCTAGTGACCTCTGAGCTAGCTGACGCACACATAATTAAGTCTAGTATATTCGGTAGAGACCTAGTCGACTTCAGTCCTACGTCTAAACTACAGGATATACTATTCCAATGGACAGAGCCTATTGGCAATATAGGAACTACACTACACAGCATACACCAACGAATTGGCAGACAAATAATCAAGCCAGCAAACAACAGTAAACAGTAGAAAGAAACTTATATAGCAAATATATATAACAAGTCTACAATAAGTAGCATACAAATAAAAAAAAAAGCATGACTTATCTTGGCTGCAAGCAGCGAAGAAAGAGGAAGTATGAACAGAGGAAGAGGACTATCAACACCAAGGGGATCTCGGATTGGTGCAGATGAATGGACATTCTATCTGTTGCAACTCTATTGGATTAACTGTTTATTCCCTATGATTTATGGAAATGTTTATTTTGTCTAACTTTAAAATGGCTGCTGTTGAATAGAAGTGAAGAAAGATGAGCAGGCATAATCCTCGCCTCCGGTCCTGACATAGATTTGTCTTTAACATTCTATTGTGTGATTAACGGACCTCTTCTCATAGATGTAATTTTGTCTTTAGAGCAATTTGTCCATACTTTTCAGAATAAAAGGAAATACTGTGAACAATTTATACAGTTGTTGAGCTGTCATCAACAGTTGAACTTTTTTGTCAGTGTTTCCCTCAAAAATGATGTTCTTTATTCACATTTTTCAATGTTATGACATATACAGTTATACAAAAGCGAGGCATCAAGGAAACAACCTTACAATAAACAGTCAAACAATACAAACATGGTTGCAGCATGGCAAGGTCTTGTCTCCCCCAAGGGGAGATAGTCCAGTGTGGGTAGCGTGCCTCCACCAAAACATGTGGCAGTAGGAGAGGACGGGCAGATCACCCTGGGAGGGGTGATATGGGTGGGTATGACAGTGGGGGGTAGGGGTCCAGGGAAGAAAAACAGTGAGGTAATGCACAGTCCCCCCCGTGTGCCCTCTCATACATTAGTGATAGATTGACTAGACACAGGGGGCTGGTGCAGGGGGAGGGAGGGGGCGTGGCGGGCTCCCAAAGGTCCACTTGACTGTACACATTCAATCAATACCCAAGCCAGCGTGTGGTCCTACTGTTAGCGTTTCTCTAGAATTTAAAAAACTAATTTACCAGTTTAGTAGTTGGTTTTAACACTTTGATTTGAAGTGGCAAGTTAACAGGTTTTACTTTCCTGTTTTTATCTTAGCAGAAAGCAGAAAACGAAGAACCTGCTGTTCAACCACCCAAACAGGACAAGAAGAAGAAAGGGCAGAAGGGCAAGAAAAGTACTTTAAATGATGATGATGGTGATGATGAGAGCGATGACATGGACAACAAAGATACAAAGTCAAAAAAGACCCAGAAACCAAAAGAGGATGTTTCTGATGATGACAGCGATTATAATAATAAACCTGGTAAGAAAACTAAAGGGAAAAATCAACAATCCAACAAGAAGATGGACCTTTCCGAGGAAGATGAAGCTCCTGCTAAAAAAGGTAAAGAGCAAAAGAAGCCAGACTCATCTGGAGGGAGTGGTGATGATTCTGATGAGTTTCCAAAAAGTAAAAAGGAGCAAAAGAAGAACCAGAAAGGCAAGCCACTCCAGCAAGCTGACAGTGGTGATGAGGAAGATGAAACCTCATTCAAAATGAAAACTGTGGCGCAGAAGAAGGCAGAGAAAAAGGAGCGGGAACGAAAGAAACGTGAAGAGGAAAGGGCTAAACTGAAAAAACAGAAGGAGAAAGAGGAGTCGGAGAGTTTAAAAGGTGAACAGCCAAAAGCGAAGGATCTTCCGAAGCCAGTACAAGAGGAAACTTCTCAGAAAAAAGAGCCAAAGCCCAAAATAGCTGTAGATGTAGCTCCTGCTGTTGTCTCAGAAGAAATTGGAGAGGCTGCTGAGGCTGCTGAAGGTCAGTAATTGATTTGTGTTTTTAATTCTTTGTAGAGACAGTTGTTTATATTCATGTAAAAAAAAAATTGCCTGCTTTGTTTTTAGGGCGTTTGTTGTAACTGCTTTTTTACTGGCATGGAATAGACAATATTGTGTTCAGAGGAAATCGGCGTCTGATGAGGCAGATTACAAACTAGGCTCCATTTCCTAGAATTGTGAGGATGATGTACAACACCTTGTTTGGAGTATCACCATGACACACTTCAACAAATCTCACAGATGCTGCAACTGGCTCCTTTTCATTGTAGTATACGATGTATAATGTGTGTCTGAGACTATGCACACTTGAAGTTGCTGGCTTCTTGGAACAGTGAACTCATGTCTACACCACACTATGCCTTCCTACTTTTAAAAAGTGTAAAGATGGATGGGATTCAGGAAGGCCAAACCTGATAATGGTCTCTAGTATTCAATTTGTCACCATCGTTGGGTGGTGGCCCTGGTCCGATAAGCCTTTTCAAATATGTTACAATGAGCACTTCAAGGTAGGTTTCTGGATGACACAATGGAGTTACTCTGAATAAGGCCAATGATAAAAGTATAAACTGACATTCATGAGGGTTCGGTTGACCTTATTTGATTGACTTCTCTGAGTCTCCTTGACAATAATATCATGAAAATGTGCTCATTCCTCAAAATGCAGTACATAGTCTTTAACTCCTGATTATGGGCAGTGATTCAGTTGAAATCTGACAGAATTGGGAGCTCTCTGTAGAGCTTAAAAATCCTTGAACTATTTGTAGCATTGCTTATGAATGAATGGAGCATGTTTGTTTTGGTCTGTACAGTTTACAGAACAGCATTCTTTAGCGTTGGCCATGAAGGCTTCCTTTAACATAGTTCCACTCTTCTGCCCAGGTGCTTTAGCTGGAGGAGGTCAGATAAAAGCTATGGATTGGGTCTTGTCTGTAATAAACTTTTTACATCCCTTAATGAAAAAGTGACATGCAATTGTATTTGATTAGCTGATTAAAAATAATCAAATCTGTTTAAAAAAAGAAAATAAGCTTTTTACATCCCTTCAGGGGAAATTTTATTTAAGACCTCTTCCAGTTTATTATTAAATGTATCCAGCAGGAGCATAGGATCATTCCCAATATCCAATACGAGGGGAATTAAAATATTGAATGGAAACACTTTCTATAAATAACTGTACAATTATTGAATTAGGTCATGAAACTGCTGCTTTGATTTCCTCACTAATGACTGGTTATGAAAGGCTGTTGTTACCAGAGGGTAATAAATAAAACAAAATTAAAGTACAGAAGACACCTCACCCTACACACTAAATGCTCGAAAGTAACACTGTCAAACTCAATCATACTATTTAAAAAAAAAATAATAATCTTCATTTTAATTTTTCAGTTAGCCAGAATAAAACAATCTTAAAAGTTGTCAAGAAAATATATAGAAATAGGATGTTTAAATCTTAATGACATCTTGACTTATGGCTGCTGTATATGCAGTAGAGTCAAAGTGCAGTCCCACACTCTTTTCATTTACATCTTGATTCTATAGGTTGGGACACATCCATAATAACATATCATTTAGGCAGTGATATGCAGGAATGTGATAGTGAGGCGAGGCCCTCCCCAGTCCATGGCCATTCATGTATTTGCGGCCCTCATGTTTAGTCTTGCCACAGAGTTTGATTATTTGCTCTCATATTCTCCGTTAAGGTTTCTGCCACCTCAGGATTTACCAACTCCTGCAGCATCTTAGTCTGTGTCATCAGGTCATCTACTATTTCATCCGTCTTGACTTCTCACATCCTCCTCTCTTCTATGAGTACCCACTCTGACACATCCTTACCCCATGCTTGCCCTGTGAATTCTCAGTATATACATGCATGTGGTATTTTTTATAGGACAAACCTAGCCAGAAGGCATGTAGTGCTGTATATGCTCCAAGGCAAGTTTAAAGTCGGTGAGGAACAGGAGAGGAAGCTGAGATGTGGACGGTTAATGCATTGTGTTGTAGTGTACTTTAAAAAGGTTTGTCTTCAACTCTTTCTTAAATTGATGCAGCGTAGAGGCTGTCTTGATAAATATGGGGGTTGTTCCATTTGCTTGGTGCATAGATGTCAAAGGCCAGTTGTCTTATCTTTTTATTTTTTTACATTTTTTAGTATGCAGTTTGATGGCGTCCAGGCTGAGAACCACCAGTCTTTGAGAACTCTTCTGCTACACAAGTGGGGGGTGTTGGATGTGATGGCTTTGTAAATGATGCAGTTGGTTTTAAAGGTGATGAAGGCAGGCAAGGGAAGCCAATGGAGTCCAATCAGGAAGGGCGTGATGTGATCATATTTCTTCAGCGCAGCTGCATTTAGGCTACCCTAAGGGGTGCCAGTGTGGAGTAGGGCGTTACCACCATTCAGATGCAAGAGTACAGGGCTTTAACAGCAGTTCTGAAGATGCTTTCTTGAAGAAAGTATTTCTCTTTCTTCAGAAGAGGGCTGATACCAGGCATTCTTTGTTTTTTTTGGCAATGTATTCTTTCAGGGAGAGGTTGCTGTCCAGGGTGAATCTAAACAGGACCTTCATTGTCCGCGACCGTTCTGGGGCAGCGGGGAAACTTGTCCATATTTCTTTAACGATCCTAGTCAATTTGGCAAATTGCAGGAACTGAGCGGGCCCACACCAAACGTTTTCTGTGGCTCTGCTAAATTATTCCAGCTGTCTCCCGAGAATAAATCGCTCAAGGTCTCGCATCCTCCATCTTGCCATTGTCATACCTCAGTTAATCTTCAAAATTAGCTGCAACTACCAGACTGGGAACTCTTCGTAAAATTAAGGTCAGCACATAATAATTTGTTCGAGGCATTTGGGCTGCTGAATTCATATCTTAGCATAGATCGCCGCCTAGTGTTGGGTCCGGATGATTGCACCTTGTTGTCCTGGAAGAGTCTACGAAATATCACGAGATAGGTGACTCCTCCCCTGGACTACAGTGCGCAAGGGCATCTCCATCCTTGGATTGTTTTTTTCCGCCATTGGGTTCGGATGTTATTCCTCTACTCCAACTTCGGAACCAAAACTAAACTACTTTCTAAGGCCAAAAGGCCTTCTACTTCGATGGTATTGTTCTCGTTCGGTACTTCTTGACTCGACCAAACTTTCCATCTCGATCCGGTCGTCGACGCGGGCCGTTGGGTCATTTAACGCCACGTGGGCCTGCTGTCGATGGAAAGGAGCCCGTTCAAAAGGTGCCCACAATGCCACTCCAAATTCCTGCATACTGACAAACATACAGTATGCAACAAGTGCTTATCACCGGAGCACAACAAAGAAAATTTCCCAGTGTGTGCCCAATTCCGTTCGAAGAAGACCATCCGGAATCGACGGGCCGCTAGGCAAGAGATGCAGCGGCCGGAACCGGAGAACATCTTCGATGATGAACACGAACTCCCAGAAGCGGTGGACTCTGATCTAGAAATCATCACCGTTGAGGACCAGTCGGACTCCGATGACTAGATCATGCCGGGGCAAAAAGTGATTACCCAGCCCCCAACACCGCTTATCCCAAAAGATAAGGCTCCGGTCGAAGCATCGCCTAAAGGCCTTAGCCGAGATCGACAAGCTCCTTCAGAAACCCCGCCTTCCGGCTCGGCTCCAAAGCTCAAAACCAGGCCCTCTGATAGCCCAGGACCGAGTACCACTCTCCCCAAGAAGGTTGTCGACCCCAAGAGGGTTGTCGAACCGAAGAAGGTCACCGAACCAAAGGTCGTCGAACCGAGGAAGGTTGTGGAACCAGAGGTCGTCGAACCGAAGAAGGTGGTCGAACCAAAGAAAGTCGTCCAACCCAAAAAGGTTCTCGAGCCGAAAGCTATCAAGCCAAAGAAGAGACTCGAACCAAAACGGGTCGTCGATCCAAAAAGAACACCTGACCCAAAGAAGGCAGTCGATCCTAAAAAGAGTGTCGATCAACAAAAACAGGATCAAACTACAAAGCCTGTCGAGCCGAAAAAAGCCATTGACTCGACCAAAAACATTGAGCCGAAAAAGGCCATCTAGCATAAAAAACGTATCGAACCATGAGCTCCGGTCGATCCGAAACAGGTTGTCGAGCCAAAAAAGGTCGCCGAACCTAAAAAGACTGTTAAACCAACAAAGGACGTCGAACCGAGAAAGGTTACTGACCCGAAAACAACAGCCGAGCCGAAAAAAGCTCCACAACCAAAGGCCCTCGAGCCAAAGACTCACAAACAAGGCACTAAGCCAAAAACATCGGCGCCAAAGCCACGGAAATTTATTTATTTATTTATTTATTTATTTATTTATTTTAAAACCTTTATTGTACAGAAAGCGCTCACAGATACGGGCCTACAACCCATCGGGCCGGCCACCACAATGAAAGAAGCATATCAGGCAGTACAGAAGCACCAAGAGGATATCACAGCAATCCATACAAAAAGCAAAGGCAAAAAGCCACTGAGCAAACATCACGAACAGGATGAGAGAAGGTTGATTTTATAATAGAAGAAAGGGTGTCGCAGAATAATGGTAATCCGTAAAGTCCAGAGGGCCGTGGTGGGCCGCGAGCAAGCAGAAGTATCAAACACAGGAAAATTCAAAAAGAACAGTTACATTTTGGTAAAGGCAGAACGTGAGTCCCACAATAATAAGCAATTGCAACCGCTGCCCAGCGCCCTCCCACCACTACGAAAACACACAATAATACACAAAACTAAAATTAGACTTGCAAAAACAAAGAGCCCTCTGTTACAACAACCCGGGGAAGGAAAGAAAAAAGGGGGAGAGGAGAAAAAAAAGGGGGGGAAAAGACATAGGAAAAAAAGGGGAGAGAAGTAAGAACGCAGCATCACTGTACGCGCCCCACGGCTAACAAAGCACTCGAGAATAGACCGGTACATGGAACTAATGGTAACAGGAGGAATGAATGCGCAGTAAACAGTGACGGCAGGAATACCAGAAGGCCCATGCTAGCAAACACACCCCAGGGGGCCACACGCCGACACCGCGTCTCGAAAAAAGGGGGGATACATAAGAGCCACAGAACCAAAAGGAATGAGGGGAAAACACAACAGACCCCACCCCGCACATCCCACCCTGCACCAGGCTATGGCCTACCCCCCGGCAGCGTGCCTGTCGCCCTAATCAGAACCCGAAATATAGAAGAGATAAGTAAGAAAGAACCACAAAGACAAAAAGAAGAAGGGAAAACAGGGAAGGAACAACGGGAGAGGAGCCATATTATCAAAACCCCATCAGCTCCCTCCCCCCGTCCGAAAATACTCAGAGCCCATGGGAAGATAGTAAGCACAAGGATAAACTCCAGGAACATGAAGGAGAATCGAACATAGTCATACAATCACAAACGGATCATCCAACCATACCGCAAGATAATAGTCCACCGAGGCAAGTTCATCTCATCCCTGTCCTTGTTTATCACAAGCTGTAGTCGTCCAATACACAAGGAACCAAATCATGCGAAACAGGAGGTGAATAACAGGGAGTCCGATCGGCAAGCCACACAAGCCATATCGAGTGCGACCCGGATGAACAGGAAGGGACGGCAACCACATCAGGCAAAGCAGGCACAGTTCCGGCGACAATATGAGGAAAGCCGATCCGGCGGAGCAATCACAGGATCTTCGTTCGGCCATTCGAGGCAAAAAAGGAAAGGGAGATCCAACGAGGACGGTCCGGACGGGACCCGGCCGGCGGACCCCCAGCACAGGGGGGAGCTCAGGATGAAGGCGGGCAGCAGAGATCCGTACACCCACTCCGACGGCGGCCGCCGGGCCCACGACCTCCAGGAAAGTTCCAGCAGCACACAACAGAGATGAAGCCGCACCAACCAAGGGGGGCCCAGCAGGCCCGGCAAAATGATCCTCCTCCAGGTCAATGATAGGTGCGGCCATGGGAGCGCCCCAGGAGCGCAAGGCGGCGAGGATGTCGCCAAGCGTAGGATCACCTTTACGGTATTCAGCAAACGTGCCATGCGGCGGACCAGCATCGCCAGTCTCGGCCAAGCCGAGAGACATGGGGCCGGCCGCCATCTTAGAAGCCCGGCGGGGCCGCGGCAAACTCCGACCCCCGTCCGGGCACCAGCGGGGCAAACAGGATACAGCCGACCACCAGCAGAGGCACCACCAGAGCAGGAAGGGGGGCCACCAGAAGAAGGCGAGTCGCCGGCTCCCCACACGCCACCGGCTCCGTTCTCCGAGTCCGGGCGGAGGGACTCAAAATGGCCGGACCGGAGAACAAAGGGGAGACGAGCCACATATACGGTCAACCCCGTCCATGGAAGGCAGCGCCCCAACACCAGGCCGCAGGACCGCCGGACCAGGCCCGGATAGCCGTTACCGGTCTAATCGCACATCGGCCTCTCCGACCGAGCCCACACCGCCACCAAGTGCCGGCCACAGCGCTTCGTCCCGCCCGGGCGCCGCCAAGGAGTGTCAGGCCCGCTCGCTCCGGAGGCCCCGAAGCAGACAAGGGCGCAGCTCAGGAGCCGCGGCACCCAGGAACAAACGGATCAAACGGTAAGTGCCTGTGAAATGTCGTAGTTCCATAGTCTATCAAAGAATACTTCCCGGGGCAGGATAAAACACAGGATAGACGTTCCAGACAGGAAAGCGAACGGAGCCGAGCTAAAACGCGGCCATCTCGGACGCGAGCTTGGCTCCTCCTCCTCAAAAGCCACGGAAAATTGAGGAAAAACTCTTCCATCCTGATCCAGTGAGTGAGGAACAACCTAAACTGTATATAGACCCTGAAACAGGACATGTTACAGTTTACCACCGGAAAAAGAGACCATTGGACACTGACACTCCTTCCCCTGTTCCTCCAAAGAAAAAAGACTTCGGGACATCTCCCTCAAGGCCTTTTACTCCTCCTCCTCTCTTTCCTAATATGCCTTTTGTGCCCTACTCTCCTACACATTCAGATTATAATGATGGAGATAACATGGGGGTAGATCCTCAGGATCTTTTAATGAACCAAAGGATCCTGATGCACAGGATGACACATTGGATGACCAGAATGATTCATATGACCCACAACCCATCCCAGACACCTCCCCATACCCTACAAAGCTGTCGCCTACTGACGACACCATTGTTTTTAACCAACTGCTGGATAGGGCAGCAAAATACCACAATGTCGACATGCACACTGACCCAATAGAAGAAGATTTTCTATTTGGCACTTTTCCTACTTCTGAGAAAAATGTCAGGACACTTCCTATGTTAAAAGGGGTACTAAAACACGCGCCAGACATATTGAAAGATCCAGCCAGAGCACGTGTACTCAATCCCAGGATTGAGAAGAAATATAAAGCGGCCCCTACAGACCCTACTTATATTTAATCCCAGTTGCCTTTAGACTCCCTAGTAGTAGCAAACGCTCGAAAGAAAGCTAACTCACAAACCACAGGAGATGCTCTCCGTCCTGACAAAGAGTCTAAGATATTAGAGGCCTCAGGCAAAAGAGTAGCCTCACAGGCTGCTAATTCATGGAGGATTGCGAACACACAAGCTCTACTAGCACGCTATGATAGAGCACATTACGATCAACTTGAAGGTTTACTGCAACACCTGCCAGAACCTTTTAAATCTCAGGCTAACGACCTTATACAGGAAGGCAAATTTATAACCAATGCTTCCATTAAAATGTGCGCTTGACGCAGCTGACACATCAGCCAGGTCCATTAATACTAGCGTATTACTACGTAGACACACATGGCTACGCATCTCTGGTTTTAAAAACGAGTTGCAATCCACCATCCTCAACCAGCCAGTTAACCAAGAGACTTCCTGTTTGGCCCTGCAGTAGATACCATCTTAGACAAAATGAAACAAGCATTAGAAATGCAATTGGGCTCTGATTTATTTGAGTTTGAGCTAATGGCATTGTAAATGCCAATGTATTGTTGCTATGTGTTATGGAGTGTGTTCATGTGGTGTGTACTGCCAGTGATCTCCTTGTGAGTGTGAGAATATTGCACCGTTACTGCCTGTGATGTCCTTCTTGTGAGTGTGAGAAGCTTGCACCTCTGCTGCCTGTGGTCTCCTTGTGAGTGTAAGAAGCTTGCACTGCTGCTGCCTGTGATGTCGTTCTTGTGAGTGGGAGAAGATTGCACCTCAGCTGCCTGTGGTCTCCTTGTGAGTGTAAGAAGCTTGCACAGCTGCTGCCTGTGATGTCCTACTCACTACTCTACTCTACTCACTACTCTACTCACTACTCTACTCACTACTCTACTCACTACTCTGCACTCTCTACTCACTACTCTACTCACTACTCTACTCACTACTCTACTCACTACTCTACTCACTACTCACTACTCTACTCACTACTCTACTCACTACTCACTACTCTACTCACTACTCACTACTCTACTCACTACTCTACTCACTACTCTACTCACTACTCTACTCACTACTCGGCACTCACTACTCACTACTCTGCACTCACTACTCTACTCACTACTCTCCACTCACTACTCTACTCACTACTCACTACTCTACTTTCTACTCACTACTCTACTCACTACTCACTACTCTACTCACTACTCACTACTCACTACTCTACTCACTACTCTACTCACTACTCACTACACTACTCACTTCTCTACTCACTACTCTGCACTCACTACTTTACTCACTACTCTCCTCACTACTCTACTCACTACTCTACTCACTACTCTACTCACTACTCTGCACTCACTACTCACTACTCTACTCACTACTCACTACTCTACTCACTACTCTACTCACTACTCACTACTCACTACTCTACTCACTACTCACTACTCTACTCACTACTCACTACTCTACTCACTACTCACTACTCTACTCACTACTCACTACTCTGCACTCACTACTCACTACTCTGCACTCACTACTCTACTCACTACTCTCCACTCACTACTCTACTCACTACTCACTACTCTACTTTCTACTCACTACTCTACTCACTACGCACTACTCTACTCACTACTCTACTCACTACTCTGCACTCACTACTCACTACTCTACTCACTACTCTACTCACTACTCTGCACTCACTACTCACTACTCTACTCACTACTCACTACTCTACTCACTACTCACTACTCTACTCACTACTTTCTACTCACTACTCTACTCACTATCTCCCCACTCACTACTCTACTCACTACTCACTACTCTACTCACTACTCTACTCACTTCTCTACACTCACTACTTTACTCACCTCACTACTCTACTCACTACTCTACTCGCTACTCTACTCACTACTCTACTCACTACTCTACTCACTACTCTACTCACTACTCTACTCACTACTCTACTCACTACTCTACTCCCTACTCTACTACTCTACTCACTACTCTACTCACTACTCACTACTCACTTCTCTACTCACTACTCTGCACTCACTACTCTACTCACTACTCACTTCTCTACTCACTACTCACTTCTCTACTCTGCACTCACTACTCTACTCACCTCACTACTCTACTCACTACTCTACTCACTACTCTACTCGCTACTCTACTCACTACTCACTACTCTACTCACTACTCTACTCACTACTCTACTCACTACTCACTACTCTGCACTCACTACTCACTACTCTACTCACTACTCTACTCACTACTCTGCACACTACTCACTACTCACTACTCACTACTCACTACTCTGCACTCACTACTCTACTCACTACTCACTACTCTACTCACTACTCTACTCACTACTCACTACTCTACTCACTACTCACTACTCTACTCACTACTCACTACTCTACTCACTACTCACTACTCTGCACTCACTACTCACTACTCTGCACTCACTACTCTACTCACTACTCTCCACTCACTACTCTACTCACTACTCACTACTCTACTTTTCTACTCACTACTCTACTCACTACTCACTACTCTACTCACTACTCTACTCACTACTCTACTCACTACTCTGCACTCACTACTCTACTCACTACTCACTACTCTACTCACTTCTCTACACTCACTACTTTACTCACCTCACTACTCTACTCACTACTCTACTCACTACTCTACTCACTACTCTACTCACTACTCTACTCACTACTCTACTCACTACTCTACTCACTACTCTACTCACTACTCTACTCACTACTCTACTCACTACTCACTACTCACTTCTCTACTCACTACTCTGCACTCACTACTCTACTCACTACTCACTACTCACTTCTCTACTCACTACTCACTACTCACTTCTCTACTCACTACTCTGCACTCACTACTCTACTCACTACTCACTTCTCTACTCACTACTCACTTCTCTACTCTGCACTCACTACTCTACTCACCTCACTACTCTACTCACTACTCTACTCGCTACTCTACTCACTACTCACTACTCTACTCACTACTCTACTCACTACTCACTACTCTGCACTCACTACTCACTACTCTACTCACTACTCTACTCACTACTCTGCACTCTACTCACTACTCACTACTCTACTCACTACTTTCTACTCACTACTCTACTCACTACTCAGCACTCACTACTTTACTCACTACTCACTACTCTACTCACTACTCACTACTCTACTCACTACTCTACTCACTACTCTACTCACTACTCTACTCACTACTCTACTCACTACTCTACTCACTACTCTACTCACTACTCTACTCACTACTCTACTCACTACTCTACTACTCTACTCACTACTCTACTCACTACTCACTACTCACTTCTCTACTCACTACTCTACTACTCTACTCACTACTCTACTCACTACTCACTTCTCTACTCACTACTCACTTCTCTACTCTGCACTCACTACTCTACTCACCTCACTACTCTACTCACTACTCTACTCGCTACTCTACTCACTACTCACTACTCTACTCACTACTCACTACTCTGCACTCACTACTCACTACTCTACTCACTACTCTGCACTCTACTCACTACTCACTACTCACTACTCTGCACTCACTACTCTACTCACTACTCACTACTCTACTCACTACTCTACTCACTACTCACTACTCTACTCACTACTCACTACTCACTACTCTACTCACTACTCACTACTCTACTCACTACTCACTACTCTGCCCTCACTACTCTACTCACTACTCTACTCACTACTCTACTCACTACTCACTACTCTGCCCTCACTACTCTACTCACTACTCTACTCACTACTCACTACTCACTTCTCTACACTCACTACTTTACTCACCACTCTACTCACCTCACTACTCTACTCACTACTCTACTCACTACTCTACTCACTACTCTACTCACTACTTTACTCACCTCACTACTCTACTCACTACTCTACTCACTACTCAGCACTCACTACTCACTACTCTACTCACTACTCTACTCACTACTCACTTCTCTACTCACTACTCTGCACTCACTACTCTACTCACTACTCACTTCTCTACTCACTACTCTGCACTCACTACTCTGCACTCACTATTCTACTCACCTCACTACTCTACTCACTACTCTCCACTCACTACTCTACTCACTACTCACTACTCTACTCACTACTCTACTCACTTCTCTACACTCACTACTTTACTCACTACTCTACTCACTACTTTCTACTCACTACTCTACTCACTACTCTCCACTCACTACTCTACTCACTACTCACTACTCTACTCACTACTCTACTCACTTCTCTACACTCACTACTTTACTCACCTCACTACTCTACTCACTACTCTACTCGCTACTCTACTCGCTACTCTACTCGCTACTCTACTCGCTACTCTACTCACTACTCTACTCACTACTCTACTCACTACTCTACTCACTACTCTACTCACTACTCTACTACTCTACTCTACTACTCTACTCACTACTCTACTCACTACTCACTACTCACTTCTCTACTCACTACTCTGCACTCACTACTCTACTCACTACTCACTTCTCTACTCACTACTCACTTCTCTACTCTGCACTCACTACTCTACTCACCTCACTACTCTACTCACTACTCTACTCGCTACTCTACTCACTACTCACTACTCTACTCACTACTCTACTCACTACTCACTACTCTGCACTCACTACTCACTACTCTACTCACTACTCTACTCACTACTCTGCACTCTACTCACTACTCACTACTCACTACTCACTACTCACTACTCACTACTCACTACTCTGCACTCACTACTCTACTCACTACTCACTACTCTACTCACTACTCTACTCACTACTCACTACTCTACTCACTACTCACTACTCTACTCACTACTCACTACTCACTACTCTGCACTCACTACTCACTACTCTGCACTCACTACTCTACTCACTACTCTCCACTCACTACTCTACTCACTACTCACTACTCTACTTTCTACTCACTACTCTACTCACTACGCACTACTCTACTCACTACTCTACTCACTACTCTACTCACTACTCTACTCACTACTCTACTCACTACTCTACTCACTACTCTACTCACTACTCTGCACTCACTACTCACTACTCTACTCACTACTCACTACTCTACTCACTACTCTACTCACTACTCTACTCACTACTCTACTCACTACTCTACTCACTACTCTACTCACTACTCTACTCACTACTCTACTCACTACTCTACTCACTACTCACTACTCACTTCTCTACTCACTACTCACTTCTCTACTCCCTACTCACTTCTCTACTCACTACTCACTTCTCTACTCTGCACTCACTACTCTACTCACCTCACTACTCTACTCACTACTCTACTCGCTACTCTACTCACTACTCACTACTCTACTCACTACTCTACTCACTACTCACTACTCTGCACTCACTACTCACTACTCTACTCACTACTCTACTCACTACTCTGCACTCTACTCACTACTCACTACTCTACTCACTACTTTCTACTCACTACTCTACTCACTACTCAGCACTCACTACTTTACTCACTACTCACTACTCTACTCACTACTCTACTCACTACTCTACTCACTACTCTACTCACTACTCTACTCACTACTCTACTCACTACTCTACTCACTACTCTGCCCTCACTACTCACTACTCTACTCACTACTCTACTCACTACTCACTACTCTGCCCTCACTACTCTACTCACTACTCTACTCACTACTCACTACTCACTTCTCTACACTCACTACTTTACTCACCACTCTACTCACCTCACTACTCTACTCACTACTCTACTCACTACTCTACTCACTACTCTACTCACTACTTTACTCACCTCACTACTCTACTCACTACTCTACTCAGCACTCACTACTCACTACTCTACTCACTACTCTACTCACTACTCTACTCACTACTCACTACTCACTTCTCTACTCACTACTCTGCACTCACTACTCTACTCACTTCTCTACTCACTACTCTGCACTCACTATTCTACTCACCTCACTACTCTACTCACTACTCTCCACTCACTACTCTACTCACTACTCACTACTCTACTCACTACTCTACTCACTACTCTACTCACTTCTCTACACTCACTACTTTACTCACCTCACTACTCACCTCACTACTCTACTCACTACTCTACTCACTACTCTACTCACTACTCACTACTCTGCACTCACTACTCTACTCACTACTCTACTCACTACTCACTTCTCTACTCACTACTCTGCACTAACTACTCTACTCACTACTCACTACTCACTTCTCTACTCACTACTCACTACTCACTTCTCTACTCACTACTCACTTCTCTACTCACTACTCTGCACTCACTACTCTACTCACTACTCTACTCACTACTCGCTACTCACTACTCTACTCACTACTCTACTCACTACTCTACTCACTACTCACTACTCTGCACTCACTACTCACTACTCTACTCACTACTCTACTCACTACTCTACTCACTACTCTACTCACTACTCTGCACTCACTACTCTGCACTCACTACTCTACTCACTACTCTACTCACTACTCTACTCACTACTCTACTCTACTCACTACTCTACTCACTACTCTACTCACTACTCTGCACTCACTACTCACTACTCTACTCACTACTCACTACTCTACTTTCTACTCACTACTCTACTCACTACTCAGCACTCACTACTTTACTCACTACTCTACTCACTACTCACTACTCTACTCACTACTCTGCACTCACTACTCACTACTCTACTCACTACTCTACTCACTACTCTACTCACTACTCTACTCACTACTCTACTCACTACTCACTACTCTACTCACTACTTTACTCACCTCACTACTCTACTCACTACTCTACTCACTACTCACTACTCTACTCACTACTCTGCACTCACTACTCACTACTCTACTCACTACTCTACTCACTACTCACTTCTCTACTCACTTCTCTACTCACTTCTCTACTCACTTCTCTACTCACTACTCTGCACTCACTACTCTACTCACTACTCACTTCTCTACTCACTACTCTGCACTCACTATTCTACTCACCTCACTACTCTACTCACTACTCTACTCACTACTCTACTCACTACTCTACTCACTACTCTACTCACTACTCTACTCACTACTCTACTCACTACTCACTACTCTGCACTCACTACTCACTACTCTACTCACTACTCTACTCACTACTCTACTCACTACTCTACTCACTACTCTACTCACTACTCTACTCACTACTCTACTCACTACTCTACTCACTACTCTACTCACTACTCACTACTCACTACTCTACTCACTACTCTACTCACTACTCTACTCACTACTCTACTCACTACTCTACTCACTACTCTACTCACTACTCTACTCACTACTCACTACTCTGCACTCACTACTTTACTCACTACTCTACTCACTACTCACTACTCTACTCACTACTCTGCACTCACTACTCACTACTCTACTCACTACTCACTACTCTACTCACTACTCACTACTCTACTCACTACTCTACTCACTACTCTACTCACTACTCACTACTCTGCCCCCACTACTCTACTCACTACTCACTACTCTGCCCTCACTACTCTGCACTCTGCCCTCACTACTCTGCACTCTGCCCTCACTACTCTGCACTCTGCCCTCACTACTCTGCACTCTGCCCTCACTACTCTGCACTCTGCCCTCCCTACTCTGCCCTCCCTACTCTGCCCTCCCTACTCTGCCCTCCCTACTCTGCCCTCCCTACTCTGCCCTCC
Organism: Lissotriton helveticus; assembly: GCF_964261635.1. Lineage (NCBI taxonomy): Eukaryota > Metazoa > Chordata > Amphibia > Caudata > Salamandridae > Lissotriton > Lissotriton helveticus. The sequence goes on from NC_136069.1 coordinate 1,139,994,153, forward strand.
CTACTCTGCCCTCCCTACTCTGCCCTCACTACTCTGCCCTCACTACTCTGCCCTCACTACTCTGCCCTCACTACTCTGCCCTCTGCCCTCCCTACTCTGCCCTCCCTACTCTGCCCTCCCTACTCTGCCCTCCCTACTCTGCCCTCCCTACTCTGCCCTCCCTACTCTGCCCTCCCTACTCTGCCCTCCCTACTCTGCCCTCACTACTCTGCCCTCACTACTCTGCCCTCACTACTCTGCCCTCACTACTCTACACTCTGCCCTCACTACTCTGCCCTCACTACTGTGTGTGTGTGAAATACGTACGTAAAAATCAACTCAAGGTGATGGCAAATAAAACACGCCACAATCTACATAGGTGTTTTTGTTTATTGCGAAAATCTCTGTTAAACTCTAACATATTGAAGGGAGGAGAAAACAGCTACGGAAATCGCTCCTCGCAGAGAAGAGGCAAATGTTCGTGCAACAACAGAAATATCTTTTCAGAAATCTTGAAAGACTGCGCACTTTTATTTTAGAAGACACGCGGATTGGCGAGGCAAGGGTGCTTGTATGCGAGGTATCTTAAAAAATACTGTGACTGCCCTTGAAGCTACAGGAAACTTCTTTCCATTATCTCCGCCGTGAACGTGGCACTCTGACAGCTCCTAATTAAAATGAATGGACTGCCGTGCGCGAAAGGTAAATGTTAAACGCGCGCATGATACATGCAATGCAATGGTGAACGCGCTCGCACCATCTGGATTGCATTACACGGGCACTCTGACAGCTCCTAATTAAGATTAATAAGTCTGTCGTGCGCGAAACCGCCGACAATATGCCATGCAACTGAAATCAATGACGGACGAAAAGTAAATATACCCTATCACGTCAAGGCTACTAAATAGACAGCACAGCGAAGACGAATCACTAGGCAGATGCCAGAAAAAACGCGGCGCGCACTAAAGAATGTGCCAGCCGGACCCCTTTCTGAATTCTTTTTTTTTTTTAACGCATAAGAGCTCGGAAGCTCCGCCCCCCACTTCGTGGTGGCGTAGGCCCGAGCCCTAAAAAGATACCGAAACTGCTAAGTCTATGGGCGCACTTCAGTTTCAACAACGTAGAGGTTCCTTTCGTCGCTCCTCCTACAGAGGCCCTGCAAGAGGCAACACATCACAAACTTCCTCTACATAAAAAAAGCACCACCCAAAGTTCCTTTAATAAAGGCTCCAACAGAGGAGGTTATAGGGGCAACAATAACAAGGGCAGGGGACGTGGCGGCAATAACACCAGAGCCTCCACTGCTGCAAAACAGTGACTTAATCACACTCCCTCCAGACCATCCAACACCAGTCGGAGGCAGAATCAAACAATTCCTACCTGTCTGGAACTCCATTACCACAGACAGGTGGGTGAGACAAATTATCCAGTATGGTGATTGCCTGGAACTCACTTCTACTCCTCCCAACATACCACCCAAACACCATCCTATGTCCAAAGAACACATCACACTGTTACAACAAGAGGTCGCGTCCATGTTACAAAAGGGAGCAATAGAACCAGTCCCTTTTCAACACCAGGGAACAGGGGTATACTCTCTATACTTCCTAATTCCCAAAAAAGATGGATCCCTCAGACCCATACTAGACCTCAGACCGCTAAATCAATACATACTTTCAGAGCATTTCCATATGATTACTCTACAACAAGTACTCCCGTTACTCCAGCAAGGCGACTTCCTTGCTACATTAGACCTCAAAGATGCATATTTTCACATACCTCTACTTCCTGCTCACAGGAAATACCTCAGGTTCACAATAGAAGGTCAACATTATCAATTCAAAGTTCTCCCCTTCGGGGTGACTACAGCCCCATGGGTTTTTACAAAATGTCTAGAGGTAGTAGCAGCACACCTCAGAAGGCAACATATCCACGTGTTTCCATACCTCGACGATTGGCTCATAAAGGCCAACTTGTACGCGCAGTGTGCAAGCCATACGCCTCAGACACTCCAGCTGCTGCACAGTCTGGGTTTTTCCATAAATTACCCAAAATCACATCTACAGCCCTCCCACATACAGCAATATCTGGGAACTACAATAGATACCTCAGTAGCAAAGGCATATCCAAATCCAGCCAGGATAGCCAACATGCAGACTCCCATTCAAAAGTTTCAGCCACAACACTCTTTGCCAGCTCGAGTATTCATGCAGCTCATAGGCATGATGGCCTCCTGCATATTCATTGTCCCTCATTCACGACTTCAAATGCGTCCATTGCAAGAATGCCTAGCACGGCAGTGGAACCAAGCTCAAGGACAACTAAAAGACCTAGTGTCGGTAGACAGTTGCGCTTACAACTCTCTGCAGTGGTGGAACCCACAAAACCTTTCCAAGGGGCGACTGTTCCAAGAGCCGGTTCCACAAGTAGTACTAACAGCGGACGCATCACTGACAGGTTGGGGAGCCCACTTACTTCAATACACAGTCCAAGGGCTCTGGACAACCAAACAAAAGACACTGCATATCAACCACTTGGAGTTGCTAGCAATATTTCTTGCACTGAAAGCATTCCAGGAATACTTGTACAACAAGGCTGTGTTGATCTGAACGGACAACATGACAGCCATGTATTACATCCAGAAACAAGGAGGGACACACTCTCCACAGATGTCTCACCTAGCACAGAGCATATGGAGTTGGGCAATTCCCAAAAACATTTTTCTCCTAGCAGAACACCTGCCAGGGAAAGACAATCAAATAGCAGATCTGTTAAGCAGACACAGCCAACAGCTGCACAAATGGGAGATTCACCCTCAAGTTCTCCAACCATTCTTCCAAGAATGGGGGCATCCAGAGATAGATCTGTTTGCCACAAACAAAAACTCAAAATGCCAGTACTTTGCCGCCATGTTCCCACATCCGTTGTCACAGGGCAATGCGATATGGATGAACTGGTCAGGCAGATTTGCGTACGCTTTTCCACCAGCCCCACTAATTCCGCTGGTGGCACCCAAACTACGCCAGCAGTCACTCACAATGATCCTGGTTGCTCCCACATGGGCAAGACAGCCATGGTACACGGCGTTCCTAGAACTTTCAGTAGTTCCCTGCCAAAGACTGCGCCTCTCGCCCCATCTTTTAACTCAGAACCATGGAGAAATCCGGCACCCAGATCCCAATCAGATGGACCTGGCGATCTGGCTCCTTAAGTCTTAGAGTTTGGATACCTTAACTTGCCTCCTGATTGCATGAACATTATCAAGGAGGCAAGACGGCCAACTACTAGAGCATGCTATGCAGCTAAATGGAAAAGATTTGTAATTTATTGCAATAATAACCAAATCAATCCATTAGATGCTTCCATCCAAAACATTATCTGTTACCTCTTGCATCTCCAAAGATGCAATCTAGCATATCTCCAGAACAGACAACACCTGTCCCTATTTAGAGTACCCCGAATCAAAGTTTTTATGGAAGGTCTTAAAAGGATAATCCCTCCAAAGCGGCCACCTTCAGCAGTCTAGAACCTACATATAGTACTTACCAGTCTTATGGGACCTCCTTTTGAACCACTCCGTTCATGTGAATTACAATTTCTAACATGGAAGGTGGCATTTTTGATTGCCATTACCTCCCTTAGGCGAGTAAGTGAGCTACAGGCATTAACCATTCAAGAACATTTCATGCAAATACATGCAAATAAGGTAGTACTACGGACTAACCCTAAGTTCATGCCAAAAGTCATATCCACTTTCCATATCAATCAATCCATAGAATTGCCAGTTTTCTTCCAATACCCACAGTCAGTGGCTGAAAGAGCCCTACACACACTAGATGTAAGGAGAGCTCTGCTATATTATGTTGACAGGACTAAATCATTTAGGAAAACAAAGCAACTGTTTGTTGCTTTTTCCCCACAACATAAAGGTAATCCCATCTCAAAATCAGGAATAGCCAGATGGATAGTTAAATGCATTCAAATATGCTATCAAAAAGCTAAACGCACTCTAACAGTTCCCCCAAAAGCACACACTACACGTAAAATGGGGGCATCCATGGCTTTCCTAGGGAATATTCCTCTTGAAGACATATTTAGGGTAGCTACATGGTCTACCATACACACTTTAACTAAACACTATTGTGTAGACGTGCAAACAAAGCAGCAAGCTGCTGTAGGCCAGGCTGTCCTTAAAACTCTTTTTCAAACTGCTGCAGCTGGTACAGGTGACCACCGCTAGAGGAGATACTGCTATACAGTCTATGCTAAGTTATGAATTCAGCAGCCCACATGCCTCGAACGGAAAATTCTACTTACCAGTATGCATCTGTTCTTGGCATGTAGGGCTGCTGACATTCAGCAACCAATCAGACACCCAACAGTCTTTAACATAGTCCTGCATTTGTGTCCCCACATCCTCTATAGTTGCACGAGTCATGCCGTTGCTCTTGGATCATGTGTCTTGTTTGCCAGAGTCAGTTCCTAGGTAAAAAGAGAGCAATTAACAAGAGGCCTCAAATAGAATAAAGCCTGCATAGGAAACAACAAATCATAAAACGAACCATCAACTCACATTGGCAGACATGTAACGTACATCTCAATGAGCATAATAACTTAATTCATACTCGTCACGAGGAGGGTTAACTGGATCAGAATCCACTGGGTGGGATAATCCTCACCTTCGTGTCCTTAATAGAATTGAAGCTTACCGTTACGATAGCTAGGACACTTTTCATTCTATGTCAGGACCAGAGGCGAAGATTATGGTAGCTCAAAGCTTGCTCACCACCAGACGTGCTATATCCAACACAAGCTTGAAGTAAAACCTCTTAGAGGTAGAGTCCGAAGACCAATCTGCCACATTCATGATATCTTCCAGACGAGCACCCAAACTGAAAGACTTTGAAGCCAATGCCCCATGAACGGAATGGACTTCGAAGAGCATCAAATAAATGCCAGCTTTCCTCATCACCCACATCACCTGAGCTGTGGTGGGAGATAACACCATCTTAGACCTTCCTGTGCATGATCACCACCGGTAGAATCTTTTTTCCACCGTTTGGTCTTGAAGCAGTTTGAAGGAGCTCAAAAGAATGTAAGATTGCGTCAAAGTATTCATCAAGGAAAGAGCTACAGAAAGCAAAAGAAAGTTGTAGACAATCAAGAAAAAGTCATGGTTGATCAAAAATCATTGTCTGAACCAAAATTTGCATCGAGGGACCCACTAACGCTCGACCATATAGTTGGAGAACGTTCACTCAGGTTTCCAGGGCATTTGGGGAACAGTGAGAATATGCCCTTTAGTTTAGTCCCCAGTGTCATCACAAGTTTTCACAGATCGACATAAGATGTGCAGCTAGTGCTTGCCTAAAGAGAACAGTGCTGAGGGTTGGGAGGCCTGCTCCGAAAATCTTTAGAATCTATGCGATGATGCAGTCTCAGCAAAAACATATCTCAAGGTCATCATTCTATCCAGCAAGGAAAAGGACGAAAACCCAGAGCAGACCGAGAGGTGAAGAAGGGGATTTTGCACTTATAAGATTGAGTGTGGCGAGGGAAGCGGAGAAAGAGGCAGGTTATAAAACAGTCCCCCCCCCCCCTCCCCAATGGGACGAAACCCCTCATCCCAAATGTCAAAATATTCTACAATTGAAGGGTGGTTAAAGGAACAAGCATTGGCATAGCCAATAGGTCTCGCCTTTGGGACCTTATAAGTGTTTAGCCATGCAACAGTTGATGCTGTTGTACCAATGATATTGTGCTGCATAACGAAATACTTATAAGGTCCAAAATGAGAGACCTACTAGCTATGCCAATGCTTGTTTACGTTTTGGCATGCAGTCTCTCTCCTTCACTCCCCCCCCTATTGTGTGTGGTGTCCTCACTGCCCCCCCTCCGCCGTTGTCTCATCCAAGACCCCTCCTCCCGCTCTCCGATGTGTTTTCCACACCCTCACCCCTCATGTTGTTTCACCCCTTAAATGCCGACCAGAGCATAGTGCTTTTTTTGGGGTGGGGATTTTTTGTTTTTAGTACATAACAACTTTGTTCCTTGGTTTTAATGCAGCCAAGGTCTGTGCTGCAGCCTATAAAGTGACCTTTAGTCGGCTGCTGCTCGGCAACACAAAACTGCCTTTATGCTCTGTGGGAAAATAAACCTTGTGGAAATTAGTGCATGAAGTGCTACAGACTTAAAAGGCTGTCCAACTAGGGGCAGTGCAGATCCATACCGGACTTTGTTTTCAGTAGATTTATATAACTCAAACTTGGCAAAGCAGCAATAGGGCAGATAACTTGGGACTTTTCCATGAAAGGCAGGCGGTTACACATTTGTAAGGCATCGGGAGGGAGTATGTGATTTCATAATCACAGGGTGTTCAGTTGAGCCGACGCCGAGACTCTAACCTGCTTCCCAGGTTCCAGACCGGCAGCTTTGGCCGTTTCATCTCCTCAGTGACGGCGCACGTCTCACTTTGCTTCGGACACAACACGGTAAAAAAAAAAAGCCATGACTTGTACAATGCAGTTTATAATCAATTTTACAGAGCGGATGTAATGAGACTAACATTTATGAATGAAAAGCCGAGCATGAGCCACCCGGTACAATCAAACACCAGACGCTCATGTGTAGCCTTGATGAACAGGAAACGATGGCAATTCTGCGTGAGCGGAATATCCCATGAAACCTTATTGTAGTGGGGGCAAGTTCAAACAGGATAATCCTAGAGCGTAACGTCGGTCAAAGCGGAGAAATAGCAATGCAGACTTACTTTTAACTAGGATGTTTAAATTAATTTAAAAAGTGGCAGTAGCGCAAGTGAAATAGTTAGTTTTATTAAATTAAGCGGCCGCCATGATATATGCGCAGCAGCGCAAGTGAAATAGTTAGTTTTAAGACTAGAGACACTGGCAATGCACAGACAGTAAACAAGCTGATCGCAGCAAAAACACAGCAGTGGATGCCTGCTTGTGCCCCGGGGGAACGGCAGGACAGCAAAAATAAAAGCACACGCGAAGCAGCGTTTTCCTTGCTATGGCAACATGGCGTGGAACTGTCCACAGTCTCTATGGACACGTGCATGCGGTTTGCTATGGACAAATGGCGAGAGCAGCCACGTTTGCCCATGCAGACGCGTGCCCTCGGCAGAATTGATTCCAAAAGGTACAAGCATGCGCTGCTGTTGCCAGGCGAGACCTAAAAAGAGCCCCTAATGTTTAAGACCAAGGACACTAGAGAAGCAAACCCTTTGAAACCGCTTTGATGCTGAAGAGTGATCGTCAGAAGAGAAAGTTGACAACAACCCTTGATGCAGAACAGCGGGCCAATGAGGTCCAATGCAAAAGATGTTGACTCAAGGGAGAAATGATGGCCATTTTACAAAAGGACTTTGAGTCCTTGAAAAGGTTTCGAATCACATCGAAATAGCAATTTATACATAGCCCTTATGGGTGGAACTAATGGGATTATCTAAAACTTAGTTGTCATGCAATCGATTGTAGTTGTTTGGAAAACTCTTTTCTTACATTGTTTGACTAGTAGACAGAGCCATTACTGGTCATGTGGCGGGATCTGCCACATACCGGTAGCAGTCGAAGTGCTCTAATTTACTCCACCTATGCAGGTGCCAAAGAGCTACATGCTGAGACCACTTCTTGACCTGTCACAATGATGGCCAAATGCAGGATCATTAATAAAGTCCATCCCATCAGATCTTCCCACCATCTCTTCCTCCATCCTATACTGTGTTTGGAAGCCTAAACTTTATATTAAAAATCACAAAATAGATAACTCAGAGCAGTAACCATGTGTAAGTGGAAGATAATCTTAAGAAATACCATAAAGGGGCTTGTGAAGCTGCTGAAAGCTGGCAGCCTATTGAAAACGATAAACTGAGTGCCTATCTCTCAACCTTCTTAATCCATCACATAGCTAAGCACTGTACCTTATAACACTTACAACCGCACCTCGGTAGTCATCATTCACAACCTGAAACCACTTTCCACATAGGATCACAACAAAGGCCACACTTTTCCAACCACATGCCCCACATCGTGCAGTATGCTACACGTGTAGGCAAGTGCTTTAGCCCTTCATATGGTGGTAGTAAGCACTATATAAATGTTACTATGCAATACAATGCCTTTACTAGCCAAGTTAACATTAACTGAACTGAATCTAAAGTAAATGTATTAAGAACTTGACTGAAACTCTCAACTAATTTCCTACCCAAACCATCCCTTGAGTTGTGCACTCCCCCAGAGTTAGTATTTTGAATATAAGTATCTGCAGCAACAATATCAATATTTAACAAAACTGGCAAATTGAATGGGTTCAATCTTTTAGTGCAATACATTTCTCTCTGAAGGCAAACAAAAATGTGCCTGAAGTTGTTTTTTTAATCATCTGACGTTTTGAGTGACAGTTCAGGTCCTAATTTAATGGAATGTCCTTTAAAGTGTTCATGAAAATTGGTATGATCAAGCATACGAGTTTGTAAAGAATGGCAAGTTTGGGAACAATGATTATAGATCAGCAACATGTTTGTACCTTTGTGGTTAATACATGCCAGGAGTATTTTAATGAATTTGTTTTCATGTGCAACTATCAGGTGATGAAAATGATGGTGACAAAAAGAAAAAAGATAAGAAGAAAAAGAAACTGGAAAAGGGAGAAAAAGAAGACAAAGAAAAGAAAAAAGGACCCAGTAAAGCCACTGTGAAAGCTATGCAGGAAGCACTTGCCAAACTTAAAGAGGAAGAGGAACGAGCAAAGAGAGAAGAAGAAGAGCGCCTTAAACGACAAGAGGAGCAAGAAGCCAAGCGCCTGGAGGAGGTACTGTCCGTCTTTTTACTAACAATTCATTTAGAAATCGATTTTCCCACACAATTTTATTTTTTTGTACTGATCATTTATTGTAAAGCTTGAAAAGACTGCCTTTTCTGAAAACGGTAAAATAAATAACAATAGAGCAGATAATAAATGACTGAACATTCATGTACTAAATGAGAGAAAACTATAATACTGTATCTATTAGTATCACTGAATAATGTCATCAGTGAAGTTGTATAGGCTATTACTAGTTATTTTAAATATTGTCTTAAATAGCAGAAACCTAGACAGCTGAGCACTCTACCTAGTTGAGCGAGAAGAAAGAGGTACTGAATGGGCATATTTACTTTTAGTTGTGTCCCGGACGTTTGAAGGAGGTCGACATTATTTATTTAGGAGTACATTAATCAGTTACTCCCTCGTTAAGTAGGAACATGAAGAAAACATTTGAAGAATTGCATTTATAGATCAGAGGAAGAGTTTATTGTAAATAAACCAAACTATTCATAGCAGCCGTCTTTATTCTGGATTTGAATTCAATAAGATGCCCGTTTTCATTTTCTTGTGCATTTATGTAAAATAGTAGTGAAGGCTCTGGAAATCATCAGAATGTTAGTAAAGCTGTAGAGCGAGGTAAAAAGGAGACTACAAACCAAGCTTTGCCGAAGAGGTCAATTTTCCCATTTGTGGACTTTTCTGCGGTCTACTATTAGGCTGGGAGGGAAAGGTTGTGTGTTCAAAAGAGAGCTATCTTCAATGTGCTGCATTACAGCCTCAAGGCTTTTGTATCTATGGAGTAGTGTGAGATTGTACTGATATGCTTACTTTTGATATCTAGTCAGGTAGTCACTTTAAAAGGTACTGTTGCAGGGATTCTGCTCAGACACAGAACTGTCCCAGAGACACAGGACCTCCGTGAATTAGGGTGTGCCAACAACTCACCTTAGTACCCAAATTCCCCTACCAGACTAGCATCAGTGTCTCATTAGCTCTTCGTCCTATTGCAAAGTAACCAAAGAGTAGACAACCTAGAACATGCGACTTAGGATACCTCAGGTAAAGTGGGAAACATGAGCACTCTTTCGTTATACTCTCATACCAGTCCAGAACAGGGAGTAAAGGGAGACACATGCAAATTTAAAATATTTATTTTAACGCCTTGATCTCAGGTGCAGCAGCTTAGCTAATACAAGCAGACATATGATAAGAAATAAGATTGTCAGCATAGTTACTATTTCATAAAATACAAAGGGAGAAAGCATGTTATAATACTAAATGGAAACCGGTTAAATATATACCCTCCCTTGCTAGTAGGTTATTTTATAACTAAAGAACGTCTTAGGCTTGCATAGGCGATCCCATACCTCAAAGATTAGCAGGAGTGAATCACATAGTTCTGCACAAGCTCTCAGCATACAAATGTTCTCCAAGTGTGTTCAATCATGCCTACACAGTGCATTGTTATAGGCGCCAGTATCTGAGTTGGCCACAGCTGCATATATGTTATGGCTAGAACGTGCGCTGATCAGTTCGAACAACAGTACAGTGTTGATATAACCTTGAAGGCCTCGGCACTCACTGTTCAGAGTAAGCTTACGAAGCAAGTCTAGCAATGTAGAAAAACAAGTTATTCTCATGTGAAGCAAAACACTCAGCCTAACACTAAACAATAACTAACATGTGTGACGTGTGCAAAAGATAACAAAAGGTAAAATGGCGTTTAAACTTCTAATAAGCTCATGCTAACTTAACACTGTATGAATGCAAGGCTCAGCCCCACTACAGTACTATAAATAATTGTCATACATGTCCTAGAAGACTTGGCAGGACGTTTTAAATGTCTCTTTGTTTGAAAGCCAGCTGCTGACAATACAGCAAAGCTGCTGTAGTTTGTTATTCAGGCCGAGAACTAGTCCGACAGCAAAATGTTGCCCTTTTTGAAGTCTACTCATAGTTTTTATAGGGGCATTGTACTGTATGATACATTCATCAATGTATTTGAGGCTACAGCAGTTTTTAGGGTAATTCAGATGTGATTGTCAAGTTGTTGAAAATGGTCCCTGAAATTTCTGGTTCAGTGTTGTGGTTTTGGGGTGTGCGACGAGGGTGTACAGGGCCAGGCCTCAGGAGCACGATGTCTGTTTTATCACTAAGCATGCATATCCATTTTTATGTCACTCAGTATTAAATGTGTATGAGGCAACCAATGACAAGGCACTGTTTTTTCTGATCTTTCGGATTCCTTATATTCTTGTTAGGAGTGGACCCTCAATATTAAGACAAGGTTCTAGGCGGCAGAAATGTATACTGAAAATCTCTGGGTAACTATTTCTGACAAAGAAAAGGCTGGTGCAAGACCTCATTCAGAAAAATTAGACATCTCTCTGTTTATCCCCCATTGCAGAGACTAAAATAAAGGTTAGCTTGAAGTCTCTTAAGAAATAAAGACCAATTTCAGGACTGCCTTCCCCATAGTTTGACATCAGAGTCCAGAACATATTAGTCATGAAATTGAACACAATCTTGTCGTCTTTCTGAGATCCAGAAATCTGCAGGGAGTTTCCCTCTTTGTATGTTTTCCCTCAAAGACTGGTAACACTCCCAAAACTATTGCTCAGTTTTCTTAAGCAGCGTTGAGGTATAGTCTCTCCCCTGGAGCTAAGCTTCCCGATTTAAAAAATGTGTTATGTTTCTAGTTGAACCAAAGCAGACCGTAGTTGCCAGCAAATTTGCCTTGTCTTATATAATGCTATTTACTGAACGCTGAATACTCTGGTAAAGTCTGTGCCATGGCCTTAAATACAGAAAAAGCCAATTTATTGGTTTGGATGGGTTTTCTTATCGACGCCCTATGTGAGATCTCCCACTGAGCGGTCTATGGTCTGTCTTTTTAAGCATATAATTTGCTACAAAAAAGCTTTTGTCACTAGGCATACGTTTCATATTTAATACTCCAAAGGGACACCCCCACTAATGCTCCCCACAATTGCCCCCTGCTCATGATTTTCCTACAATTTCAAGTGTTTTTACTAGACCTGAATGCATACTATTTGTGGATTAGAAGGATTTCCCTTAAAGTGAGACTTGTGCCACTCCAGCGTTGGCTTTAGAATTGCAGATACCTTCAATAGTCCATCTCAGTGTATGCCTCAATGCATCTCTTTGATAACCATTAATCTGAATGTCCCATCTTCACCACAGCCTTGCTCAACAGTAGAAAGCCATTGAAGTATAAAAGATAAGTCTGCATGATGAAATCCTTTTGGTTCAGCACAAGCCTATAAAAATCTTAAACTGTAAACCAGAGACTTACGTTGTCGAATTGTATCATCTCTGCCGTTGCACAACTCAACAGTTAGGAAAATATACAATCTTTCTGAATTGCAACACAATTCACTCTCGATAATGAGACGTTCAGGAATTATCTGGCACTAAACATGATGAGTAACAGGTTCTCTTAATCTCACTCCAATAATGAAATCAAAAAAGAGATGCACAAAATTCCTCAGTTGTAAAACTCTGACACAAAAAACAAAGTCTACATCTTACAGCACTGTAACTTGTGGTTGAAGCCCATTTCACAAGTTCCAAAGGCTGGGTCTGTTCATTAAAGATAGAATTCTCATATTTACGTTGGAAGAAGATGGCTTTAAGAATTGCTAAAACTGCCTCAACTACACATCCAGCATTATTTATGAGCCACACAAATATTTTGGGCCCCATAAAAGTTGCCAGAAATGAGTATGCAGATTGTTGGAGGTATTTTATGATTGAATCGTTGGGGACAAAATTGAAAAATCTAAGCTGAACATTCTGCCTGGTCCTTTGTTGACCCTCCAGGAATGGTGCAATTTCTTTTCGTCCTGAATCCACTTTCCTATCAGATGACATTGTTTTAGTAAGTCATTGTACACCTTACAAAGATGTTAGTGGCTTCCAAGAAACTAGTCCATCAAACACAATAACGGTGGTGGAATGCTCATTTCCTCATTCACAGACTGATATGACCTTCTCAGAAAATGCATATCCATTTTATCTTTTGTTTCGTTCTCACCCATGGATCATGTCCACTAGCTTCTTCAAATACTTTCTTAAAAGGATCATTACAACTGAAGTGCATAGAATTCCTTAAGATAACCCTGTTATTTCCCCTCATTCTGACCTAAGTGCTTGCCCCCAGACATCAGGAAAATAAGTATGACTTCTAGGTAGTATTGTTTTATTATGGACATAGGTTACAACCTTCAGCATCGTAGAAGTATTGCGTTGTTTTTTAAAGGTCCCTTGCCCGTCCACTATTGTGAACAGGGTTTTGAGAAATGAATATATACACATAAGGGGATCTGAAGAGGTTTAATGGACCAGCGAGGGCACACTCCTCAATTGAAGACTCAATAACACACCCAAAGCCATTGGGTCCGACGTAAAAAAGTGAAAGTAAAGGAGTGAGAATAACTAGTCTAGTGGGGGTTTCCTTTTTAAGGACGGTTTCCCTCAAACACCAGAGGTGTCATGCTTCGTCATGGCGAATCCTCCTCGCATCATGAAGCCTGGTCATGATGCGGGCTGCGACACTGCACGTCTCCCATCACACACGCTGCTCACATTGGGTTTTAGGAATATCCTTCATACTTGAAAACATCCCTGAGCCCCTCCCACATAGGGAGGGCTCTGTAGTCCGCATCATGACCAGGCTTCATGATGCGAGGACGATTCTCCATAATGAAGCATTACACCTCTGGTGAGTGAGGGAAACCGTCCTTAAAAGGGAAGCCCCCCACTAGACTAGTTGTTCCCACTCCTTTACTTTCACATCATTACATAGGACCCGAGGGCTCTGTGTGTGTTTTTGAGAAAGCAAGCCTGTTTTCTGTTGCTGTGATGCATCACTACTGATTCCTGGATCTTGCCTTTTTCAGTCCTTGTTTATTTCTATCTTTGATATACTGCACTTCAAAAAGTAGTTGTGGATGGGTATAGATCCTACATAGAACATACAATGTCTTACGGATACTTATACATGAAAATTCTTCACCTCCTGGATCTTCCCAGGGTCTAGACTGAATGCAGAAAGTTGAAACTGCTCTCCTGTGGTAGCCAGTGGCACCTTGACTCTTGTTGGACTCCAGCTCTTACCCCCATTTGTGACCTCCAGGAGCTATACAAGGCACCGCCTGGCATGCTAATGCTATTTTTTTGTGTGCCACCTGATGCAGATGTAGACTGCACTCCTGGAATTTATCTTCCTTTAACTCTGCTCCTGCCCAGAGGCCCAGTACTATTGCCTGTCTCACATTTGTCTTGTGCCCAGTGCTGCAGCATGCTTTTCTGACTAAGGTGGAAGTGACCATGCTTAACAGGCAGCGATTAGACAGATTTTGATGGTGATGTTCTGCCCTCCTTCGCCAGTCTTGGTCTGCCTCTGGGACAAAAAGTGCCTTTGGGTCTTCTAACCTCTTTCAAGCCTGTGACTTCTACTTTGGCTTTAATCAGCCTGCTTCCTTGTCAACGTCTTTCGACCTGAATGGTACTGGTTTGTTGCCTGGGCAGTCAATTTAAATTTGTTTATGGGGACATTGGTGCTGGGGATCGCATTACCCTCATGTTTTGCCTGCTACTCAGTGCTGGGAGACTTCTCTGACTGCCATTTGGAAAGGTGTGTGTGGGTGATGAGCCACTACCAGATGTGCTGCATGGATTCCAGTCTAGGACTCTTCGTGTTCTTTGGCTTCCAGTACCAGCTTTGAGGTGTTGCCCATCATGCTGTTGTGTTCTGGCACTGCTGTTGTAGTGGAGTCTGTTTATGCATCTGCCTCTGTAAAATGATTCTACTTGGATTTTCATTATTCCAGATGTTTGTTCTCTGTGTCCGCTTGGTCTTCAAACTTCCGAGCAAATTAGATACTCTCCCTCAATTTCAATTTTTTCCACTGCAGTTGTGCCCACCTCTCAAATATGTTATTGATCTGGCTCTTTTAAATTCCCTATGCGTTCTGGTGTTAGATGGTGCGCCGTCCATTCTGCTACCTTTGTTTTAGAGACTTCTACCCTTTAAGTCCTGTTTGTCCATTGACCAACTCAATTGCAACTCAATTCCCTAGGCAATCTATGGGAAGAATGCTCTTTTTGGTTAGCAGGACCTGATATCCCGCATGGTGTAATCAGTCTCTCCCTGATCTTCTTATTTTTCTTGCATCACTTTTTCATCTCAAAAGCCACTGCCCCCATCTGGTTTATTGCATTCGTCTCACAGCCATGGAGGAATATTGGTACTTTTTGAAAAGAAATCATTTAGGAAAAAGACTGTAAATCCTGTGGTACTAGAGGCTTTGTTATTATGTTATTATTGATCTTCAGATCTCATCTTATCGAATCAATTGCCCCTGCCAAAGCATGAAGAACCAAAACAAAAAGTTAGCTTGCAGTCTTAGTCCCATACTCAGCCATCCATTATCAGAAAAATTTAAAGGAGCGAGAAAGACAAATCTATTTCTTAGGATTGTTTTACTGCTGCACTCAAATCTGCCCTTGGTGTCTGGTCCGATGTATGCTAATGCACTTTCCTCAGAAGAGCCTCCTAATGTAGCTGAAGATTTCATTTTTAGGTTGAAATCTTTTTATTGATTTGAAAAATGAAACAAGATGCATCAAGCAATGAAGCCCAGATCGTGGTCCAAAAGCTACACAGGACCTATGTGATAGGTTAGCGACTTTCTTTGAGGAGAAAATTAATAAAATTATTGGTGGTCTGGAAATGGACAAGACCGATAAAATAGAACGCCAAATCAGAGTGGCTGAGATGCCATCACTGGCTCAGATGGAGTAGTGGGTAGGCAAGAATAAGTCAGTTACTCTAGACTACTTTGAGGTACCTATAGAGGAGAATTTCAATAGACTAGCTATGAGTGTCTCATCAGGATCCCAAATGGATCCCCTACTACACAGGGTGTGGAAGGAATTCAAGGAAGAACTCCTTCCGCAACTTCAACAGATCTGCTGCCAATTTCTGAGTGGCGGGGTAGTACATGCATGTTGGAAACGGGCAGTAGTGACACTGCTCCCGAAGAAAGCTACACTTGACTCTGTGTGCCCAAAAAACTACAGACCCATCTCTCTTCTACACTATTCTGTGAAAATCTTAGAGCGTTTGGTCAGCAAGTCTTTCGCAATTTCTAGAAACTAACCACATTTTAGTAGATGTGCAGTTTGGCTTTCTTCCAGGTCATGGTACAGAGACTGCCTTACTGACGGTCTTGGACGAATTTAGAATGCAAGCAGACAGAGGACAATCCGTTAAACTGATCCTACTGGATATGTCTGCCTCATTTGATATGGTCAGCCATAAAATCCTTATGAAGAGGCTCATGAAAATTGAGGTAGAGGGCATGGCATTGAAATTGTTTCAGTCATACCTGTCGGATAGACAACAGGCAGTGGCTTTACCTCCCTTTCTATCTAAATCTGGTAACATCCAGTATGGAGTTCCCCAAGGATCAGCAATTAGTCCGATACTGTTCAATATTTATATGAGTCCATTGATTTCAATGATTAAATCATACAAAGTTAATCTGGTGAACTATGCGAACGATACACAACTCATCATGTCATTGGAGGGGAGTCAATCAATATCACTTGACAGTTTTCACAAGTGTATGCAAAAAACTGCAAGATGGCTCAAAGATAACTCCCTGCAGTTTAATGTTGATAAAATAGAGATTCGGTTCTGTATGGCAAAGAAAGTGCCTCTCCCGCTCCCGGACAACTTTGGGCCTATCCCTACAGATAAGCCATCAACACCCTCTGAGGCAGTGCGCAATCTAGGGATAGTATTGATGACATTCTAGAAACCCAAGTGAATAAAACTGTTGGGACCTGCTTTTCCCTTATCAGAGCACTACGGAAAATACTTCCAATGCTACCGATTCAGCCAGAGCACTTTTAGTGAGAAGTATCATTTTGAGCCGGTTGGATTATTGCAATGCTTTGCTACTAGGGACCCCAAACTTGTTGATTAAGAAACTTCAGAGAATCCTGACAATAGCTGCAAAGCTAGCTTTAAAGTGATCACCCAGATCATCAGCTTCTCTGTCCCTCAAAGAGCTTCACTGGCTCCCAATGACACAGAGGATACAGTTCAAATTGTTCTGCATTGTATTTAAGGCTATGCCTGGACTTGGGCCCATGCCACTGCAGAGCAAATTTGAATGGTATGTTCCGACCAGAAGCCTTCGTTCCTCATCAGCCAACTTGGTAAGCATGCCCAGGTTCAGAACAACAAGGTTTGGAGGAAGAGCATTCAGCTCTGCAGCTGCACGGCTCTGGAATGAACTTCAGTCTAATCTTAGACAGACAGACAGAAGATCTCTTACAGTTTAGGAAAAGGCTTAAAACATGGATCTGTCCAAAGGTGTAACTCAGACCAGACATCAATCCCTAGTAATTGATATCTTCCTGGTAACATGTGCGGATAGTAGAACTAACGTAATTCAGCGCCAGGATACCCGTGGGGTGATAGTGCGCCTTTATGAGTCTGATTAACATAACATTGTAGTGCTACGCAGAGCATCAGAGATAAATCAAGACAAACACCTTCGCCCCCCCACCTCCCCCAACCCATCCCTCCCCCTCCCACCCGCCTCCCCCCACACCAACTGCTGCAACAGAAAAAGGGGATGTCAAACCTGGTGCAGAGCTAATCTGCGTGGCAGCGGCTAGCAGGTCAGGTCTTGTATTACCGCTGGGAGGCGCAGTAGCCGCAGGTACCTGGGGCAGTAGAGCTTGTGGTACTCCGAGCATAGCAATGCAAGACAGGGACTCCACCGATCGGCGAAACAGGCCCCATCTACCTGGAGCGAGAAGGAAATGCGCTCCAGGCCAAGCACATACCACGGTCGGAGCCATCGATGCACCGTAGGAGTTCTGAGCTTGCCCCAGTGAAACAGTATGTTCTGTAGTGCTGCCCACAGACCATTTCCCATCTGCTTGCCTTTACAGGACTTGAGGGGAAATGTGAACCTATTAGTTACGCCCAAGATGACATATTTAGGAAAGAGTAGGAGCGTGGTGTCAAAGTGGTGGTCGATCTCAGCCAGACCCTGCGTCCAGTAAGCTGTAAGAGTAGGGCATTCCCATAGCAAATGTAGTAGTCTACTCTCAGCTTCACAACTCCTTCAGCAAGTGGAAGAGTGGCTGGGGTCACTTGGGGGGGGGGGTGTACCAGGACATCATTGTCTTAGTGGCTGTTCCTACGCTGAAAATATTATGCGCTGTGTGTCGGGCCCTATAATGGATATCTGCCCATTCTTAGGGGGTCAGTGTCCACCCTAGCTCTGTTTCCCACCTTCTTAGGCCTGCAGATCTAGCTGCGTGGTCTGGGGGGCGTAGGATGTTGTACAGTTCTGTGATAAGTCGCTTAGTGGATTGCTTAGAAAGCCGCCATTGCTCAAACTGAGTAAACTGCCTCTCCGCTCCCTGGCGAACCTGGGGCTGCATAATCCAATGCTGAATCTGCAGATAATGGTACTGCTTGGTTTCGGGCATTGCGAAATCGGATCAAATATCCTCAAAGGACAGGGAGCCCTCCACATCGTATAAATGCCCTATAGACAGCGGCCTTCCCTGTCCCAATGACCAAATGCCACCCGATCAAGGCCTGGGGTAAAGTCCGTATTGTCAGTGATGGGTGTAAGAGGCGATGGGGAATGTGTTCAATCCATTGCGTGTGGCCGTGGCGTCCAAAGCCTTTAAGGTGACCCGCACTATGGGTGAGCCGTAGAGTCTGGGAGTCTGAAGGCTCTGCCAAGGAAGGGGACCTTCCACAACGACTGTCCTGCCAGTGTGCGCTCCATGAAGAGCCAGCGCTTCTCAGATTCTGGCTGGGTCCATTACAGCAGGGATCGTAACTGCGTCGCCTTATAATAGCGGTCGAGGTCGGGAATCCCCAGGTCCCCTCCCCATGGGGTCTAAAAAGAGTTATTTTTTTACCAGTTGCATGCAGAGGAAGGTCTGGAACCTGATTATTTTTGATCAGGGTCTTTCTTTAAAAATTGTCTTCCACTGTCCTTAGATGAACCTATTGAGTGTACTCTAATAAAGAATACTTCAGTGGTGAAATATCATTAAAGACATTTGAATAAGGAAAACCTCAGTAATGGCACAAATGCCTACTTATGCATACTTTGCAACACAGAATCTCTTTGTTATGTTAAAAAGTTCTTATAAAGCGCACGTACACCGGGTTGGTTTTATGGTGCTGCTCTAAGAGGTACCAGAGCCCTGGTAACTTACTCATATGCTTATCTAAACAGCCAGGTCTTGAGAAGCTTCCTAAAGCTCAAAGGTCTGTACGAGATCTAATTTCAGAGGGCAGAGAATTCCAATAGCCTGGAGCTAATACGGCAAACTTAGCACCACCCACACGCTTCAGTTTGGAGGAGGGAGTAGACTGAAGATGCTTATGAGCAGAACGGAAGTTTCGCGAGGGTATGTGCCTTAGAATAAGGCTATCCACAAATTTAGGGCTCCTGCCATTCAGTGATTTAAAAATGAGACAACACACCTTGAAGGCACATCCTTGAGGAATAGAGAGCCAATGCAGCTTCCTCATGAGGGGGGTGACATGTTGCCATCTAGGTTGGTTAAAGATCAGCTTTCTCTGTCTGGTTCTGTACCAGTTGCAGTAGTTTAGTTAAAAAAAAGTGTAATGCCAAAGTACAAGGAATTGGTGTAATCTATATGGGATAATGACAATAGCAAGAACAACCTGAATTAAGGCTTCCTGGGTGAGAAATCTACAGATTTTTCTTATTTTCCTCAACTGGTAAAAGCAGGTTGAAATCACTGAGCTAATTTGGGTCTTCATTGTTAGCTCACAGTTGATTGTTACATCAAGACTTTTAGCAGAAAATGACGGGGTGGGAGATTGTCCTAATTCCTGATCTCTTTCTGGTCAAAATGTCTTTGCACATCACATATCCATAGAAAACCTAAACAAACATTTACAATGCAATGGTCTCGGCATTATTAAAGGTAGAGCTATTGGCATTGCTCATGACATTTTTTTTAAAATCTTAAATAAATGGCATTGTCATTAACATTGCCAATAGCTTAATCGTTAAATAAATGTCATGGTCATTTACAATGCCAATCGGTTAATCGCTCGCAAATGCATGACCTATTGCATTTACACCCACACAGAGCCACACATACAAAGCCACCCACACATACATACAGAGCCACCCACAGAGCCCCACACACACCCACAGAGCCCCCCCCCACACACACACACACCCACAGAGCCCCCACACACACACACCCACAGAGCCCCACACACAACCACAGAGCCCCCCCCCCCACACACACACACCCACAGAGCCCCCCCCACACACACACCCACAGAGCCCCCCACACACACACCCACAGAGCCCCCCACACACACACCCACAGAGCCCCCCACACACACACCCACAGAGCCCCCCACACACACACCCACAGAGCCCCCCACACACACACCCACAGAGCCCCCCCACACACACCCACAGAGCCCCCCCACACACACCCACAGAGCCCCTCACACACACCCACAGAGCCCCCACACACACCCACAGAGCCCCCCCACACACCCACAGAGCCCCCCACACACACCCACAGAGCCCCCCACACCCACAGAGCCCCCCACACACACCCACAGAGCCCCCCACATACACCCACAGAGCCCCCCACACACCCCCACAGAGCCCCACACCCCCACACACCCCCACAGAGCCCCACACCCCCACACCCCCACAGAGCCCCACACACACACACACCCACAGAGTCCCACACACACACCCACAGAGCCCCCCACACACACACCCACAGAGCCCCCCCACACACAGAGCCACACACACACAGAGCCACACACAGAGCCACACACACAGAGCCACATATACACACAGGAGAGCAAGCACAGCGAGGGGGCAGGGAAGCAAGCACAGCCAGGGGGCAGGGGAGCAAGCACAGCGGGGGGCAGGGAGTTGGAGGTCGGAGGGGGAGAGAAGGGAAAATGTATGTGAAAATATCTGTGAATTAACTAAAACTTCTAACTCAAAGTTCTTCTATTCGTCCTCCACTCTCTGCACCCCAACACTACTGCACCCCGCTTTACTCATTTTACAGGATATGGGGAGACTCCTAGATTACACCGCACATATTCAACGCCACCGAGCCCAGGCCCGGCAAGAAGGTGAGCTCCGCCTAACTGTAAAAACACGTCAGGCTGGCGGGAAAAACCTAATCAGAACCCAATGTGGAGGCGAGGCCTGGCCACATCCGCAGTCATTTCATTCTGACAACGGCACATGTGGTACAAACAGAACATTCATTTTTATGTTAATCTTGAAAGAAGTGAAGGATTGCATTGCCCTGGACACGCACACACACCCACAGGCACACACACTCACGCACAAATGCTTTTACATTCACAGGCTAACACACACATAGAGGCAAACACACATACACAGTTGCGCACACACGCCCAGGCACGCGCGCACACACGGAGATGCACACACACACAGATGCGCACACACGCACACAGAGATGCGCACACACGCCCAGGCACGCACGCACACACACACACACAGATGCACCCACTGATACGCACACGCGCCCAGGCACGCACCCACACAGATGCACAAACATACACACAGGCGCACATACACAGATGCGCACACACAGGCACGCGCACACACACACACACAGACATGCATTCACATACAAAGGCAACCACACACAGGCATGTACACATACGCAGATGCACACACACGCCCAGGCACGCTCACAGACACACACACACACACGCGTGCACACACACACATTCATGTTTCCGTCTGCGAGGCTGGGAGAAAGAGTTAATTACAAACTCCCTGAGTGTTCACATCTTTGGATCTTATGGCCATCATTTACATGCATAATATCGCCCCATCGACCCAGCACATTCACCGCCACACTGGGCTCCATTAATATCCCCAACAGAACAACATGGCCTGTTACGGAGGTAAATATGACATCGTATTCCTCGGATTAAAACATATCTTTAGAACTCCATTAATTGCCAAAAGCACCTCTAGCTCACAGTATTTTGCAATAAGATCTATTCAGTGCTCTGAGAATTGCCTCATTCATACATTTGCCTCGTACATCTCAATCAAGCATGCCCCAGGAACACCATTGCCTAACAGATCGCTAGTTCAGTCGCACAGAAAAGCCTTCCCGCAGACAAAACGGCTTACCTCGACCTTCCCCACGGCTTGTAGGACCATTTTGCAACTTAACCCGGTCTTGGAGCTGGGAGAGAGTCCGGGACGGTCCCCGCTGAAGCTGCTATGATCGCCTACCATGATAGGGAGGGGGCTCGTGGGAGGGGAGGGCTGGGGACAGGGGGAGGCAAACCCGAGGGGTACCAGAAAGAATACATAGTTCGGTGTGCCCGCTCTGCGCATCCACGACTCTGGGCGCTATCTTCGCATCACGTGCTGCCTCCTCGGATGCCAGGGTCGCATGCCTGCCCCCCCTCTCTGCTAGAGAGGACTCACTCACTCACCCACCCTACCCTGCCTTCCCTCTCACATCGCCTGCTCGCTGCTTCGGTGAGCACCACATTGGGCGCTTTCCCGATTCTATGCACTGTGTGCCACACCTGCTGGACGCCCTGGAGTGGGTACTGGTTTACTGCCCGTAACCCCTGATATCCCTGCACACAGTAAATTGCCCGTCCTAACCTCCCCCACAACTGTTTTCGGCTGTGTTAGAGCGCAGCCTTCTAGGCGCTATTCCTAGACAGCGGAGCTCCGAGGATCTCTCCACTAACAACGCCGTGCCCCGCCTGCTCCCACCTCTGCTCGGGGCTGTGGGTGAGCTGGGATCACTCGGAGACCACGGGTAGGCACGGACTCTGGGCCCACTCCTGCTCCGTGAGATCGGATGGCAGAGGCCCATGTGCCCCACTTAGGAGGTTAATCCCGGCGCACTCAGCTCGCCATCACTTGTACACAGGGGAGCAGGTCCGCTGCCGGCTGCAGCCCCAGGAGACCAGAACCCTGCCTTGGCACTACCGCCCCAGTCACTGGCCCCGAGCCATTCCGGGCTGCTGGTCTCACGCGGGATTATTAGAAAATGATGCCAGCTTCCAGTTACCGCCAGACATGCATGTACTTTGTAGTGAGAATTTCAGGTTCCCAGATACACAGCAGATTCCGAATGCACGCTCGGTCTACATTTATTACAAGCTCAAAAGCTAAAAGTCCGTTAATCTTTGGTAAAGACATCTACGGCCCGCAAGACTGCTCACTCGCAGACCCCTGGTTTAATTCCCCAAACGCACACTTTCATGCCATGGCACCCTGCCGTATAAATAATGCTGCAGAGACCCCTGATGCACAGAAAACCTCGAGAGGGGACGGAAGGAGGGGGCAAGGGGGGACGGACACAAGGACAGCGAGGAACAACGATGAACGGCTCACCTTCACTGCGAAGGAAACAAAATGGCGGCCTCAAGCTTCCGATATTTTTCGGATTCGGGGGCGTGGTTTTGCTGTTTTGAGTGACGGACAACGTCACTGTCTAAAGAACAGCAAAACTTACGGCCCCAAATCCGAAAAAGACGGGGCTAAATCGGAGTGATGCATCTCTCCTCCAATGGCTGGCCTCCGTTTAGGAAGCCAGCCAATGGAGGAGAGATGGGTCAGGGAGGCGGGTTCAAACATCGTACTAAAGAACATTAATTCTCCTCCCGGAGACTGCGCAAGCGCAGCCTTCTCGGTCCTCAACCTAAAAACACCCCCACCCAATTAAGGACTAATGGGCCCCCTATAAAGAGGGGCCAGTCCTAAGAAAGCAGGACATGAGCAACATGGATGTGGGAGTGTAGGTAAAATTTTGCTGTGTACAGTGAATAATTTTAATTAGATCAGGAGAGTAGGTGCTCCTCTAGGATACCCAAGACCTTGACTTGGACTATAAAAATAGCCCAGTCATCAATTGTTTCCCTATGTAGATTTTTTTCAAATGTGCTAACCTTTGTCAGTAGTGGTAGACTCTCTGCTGTCTTTTCCTTGTCCTACCACGCAAATGATTCCAAGATTCTGTGTGCTGTGCAAAGTCTTACCCTCTGGGTTTTTGGGCTCAGGACACACATCAAAGGGTCTTCTACATTAGCCCACTCTTTGATGAGATTCCAGAGAAATGTAAGAGCAATTTAGAAACTGGGTCTCCAGTACAAAATTTCAACAAGGCTCGGTCTAGGCTACAACTTAATTGTGTTGGGGCAGGGCCTCCTTACTAATGGCGTTTTTATGGGGAGATCAGTTAAATTTGAGATATTAGTTGAAACCCCAGCAAAAACAGCCCTTTAAGGTACTCCTCTCCTTTTTTTCCAGTAGTGTTGCCAGCTGAACATTGACTAATGAACTGCTTGTATTGTAGACGCTGTCCTACACTTCACAAGCCAACTGGATAGATCACCTTCATAATATTTGGTTACGGTAGTACCGCAAAACAGTTTGTGCCCATGTTCTATTGGACAAGACCTAAGAGAAGATGGAAAATACTTTATCTATGCATGCGCATCAAACTCCCGAGTAGCATGAAGAGCAATGTACTGCACTGATGCCTCAACACAATTTGTCAACTGTGGGGGATGTCTGTTGCTATTTTTCAGACCTTGTACTGCATATAGACATTGATTTTGTTTGCCTGGAGCCTCACCAGAACAGGGAAGAGAGTTCTGTTTAGTTTGTTCTAAAAAAGGAAGAAAGTTTGAAGGCCACTTTCCTGTTAAGAACAAATGATGAGTTTATTTTTAGTGATGTGTGCTTCATAAGCCATTCATTAGGTCATATTGCACAGTGGGTTGATGTAGCTGCTGCAAAGATAATGTCTAACCTGGAGATTGCGGATTCACAAAAGTATTGCTTAACCGATTCTCTGTCCTTCATGTATATATAAAATCAATACCTTTACTTCAGGAACTCAGTGCACCTGTTTTAATATCTATTAAGCCACAGAATTGAAGCAGTGAATGAAGTATAAATAAAATCATGTCTGAACACTGAAGTCATTAAAGGTAAAATAAAGCTATGTATATTGACTTGATGCCAGAATATGGTGTATCTGACAGTGACAGATTGTTTCTGAATGCTTGATTTAACTGTGATCTTGCCATAACCACCTCTTGCCTAGGGTGGAGATGTTTTCAGTGTAGATGGATTTGCATGTAAGGATTTTGTGTTCTCAAAGCAATGAATTATTTACCATGGGTAATGATTTATTTTGCATCTGATTTGGTTAGAAAGTTAAAGGGGCCATTAGGTGTTCACACAATGTTTGTTACTCAGTGCAGCATCTCTTACAGTCACCAGCAATAGTCATTCCAGAATGGCTCCTGATTTGAGGCTGTCTGCTTGAGGTATTCGAGTTTATTGTGAGCTTTGACCAGTCATGTGAGGTCATTCATTGCATATCCCCTTTACAATCCAGGTTCCCAAATGTGAGTGTCTTTGGGAAAGTCTGCTTGCTGTCTGCAGTTAGATATTACTGAAATGTTCTAGTCGACAGCCCTGAAACTATCTCTAGTTCTCATCACAACATTCTTAATGGTTCAGGTGTAATGTCTGTTGTGGTATTCATTCACACCAACATCCCATAGCATCTTGGTTGTCCCGATCAGGCATATG
This sequence comes from Lissotriton helveticus, assembly GCF_964261635.1. Classification (NCBI taxonomy): domain Eukaryota; kingdom Metazoa; phylum Chordata; class Amphibia; order Caudata; family Salamandridae; genus Lissotriton; species Lissotriton helveticus. The sequence goes on from NC_136069.1 coordinate 1,140,019,670, forward strand.
TCATGTGTTTGGCATCTAAAACAATTGTTGACTTCAGACAGGACTGGTAGACCTCTGACGTCCATTGGACCATTAGTCAAATGGTCGGTTTTCGATGGAAGAGAACTCTGCTTGGAAAGTTAGTGCACCCTTTAAAGAAAAGAGGACTTCTTGGAGACTAATACTTTTTCTAGTCTAAAACAATATGCCAAATATCTCAGTATATACCAGCAAATATCAGTACATGCTGGATACAGCTATCTAGGGTGTATATATATATATATATATGTATATGTGTATATATATATATATATATATATATATATATATCAATTCCGCTTTTCCCATGGGGAAGTTTTTTCCTCATGCACTCCCGTGTGAAGAATTTCAAAAAACCACACCGGGTTTTAAATCCAATTATAATTTCTTTATTTCAGCAACCAGCAAAACCCAACGCGTTTCGGTCTCTACGGAGACCTTGCTCACAGGTTAGTGTGTTTGACACCATTTTACTGTTAAATAAAGAAAAAAAGAAGAGAGAAAAAAAAAAGGGGGGGTGGGACCCTTTCAAATTACATCACTTCCTGTAGATTATACAGGCATTCTGGGACATGTAGTTTGTTAATTTGATTCATGCGTGGCGCAGAACATAAATTTGTTGGTCTTTTTCAAAAGCATACATATTTTTTCAAATCAAACTTATTTGTACCTTAAGCATTTAACTCATGCATTTATATTCTAATTGAACCATAAAGGGATTTCATTTTCTCAACACAATCATTATTGAAGCCCTCTAGTGGGCAATTGTAACCATTTTTACGATTTTTGCACGAGTTCAACGATTATGCATTTGAATCATACATTGAAAATAATATCAAACAACTAAAATAAACACTAATGTAATCACAGCCCTCTAGTGGGCAAACCGGTTCTGCACCTTAGATCATACTTTTACGTTTAACTGTGTAATCCAATGTGTCCTGAATGAAGAACATTTTTGTGAGAATAAAGTTTTTTAAATAGATACTGAGTGGGCATCGATCATTCTCTGATAAGTGCAACTTTACAGATGGCAATGTAGTTCTTCGTCCTGATTGTGCCCAAACGGGCTCAAAGTGCGGAAATTCATAATATGGTTAGACTCTTTTTGTCATCACCAATTCACGGTCTCCGCCTCTTCGATTTGGTCCAACACTTTCGATTCCGTAGAAGATTAAGGATTTCCAATCACCTTTATGTTCCTTCTCCATATGTCTTGCCATGGCATTGCTACGATCACAGTTGATTGTGGCACGAACATGCACTAAAATCCGAAGTTTGAGTTCTTTTTTAGTGCTTCCAATGTACTTCTGGGAGCAAGGGCACTCAAGGGCATAAACAACAAACTGAGTTTTACAATTAATTAATTGTTCAATTTTCCAAGTTTTTTTGTTTGCCATTTGTATCTCCTTGGTTGTCTTGGCAATGCAACATACTTTGCATCCTGAGCATTTATAAAATCCTTTGGGTCTGCGCCATGCTTCCGGTTTCTTTTGTTCCTGAAAATGACTGTGAATCAATTTGTCTTTCAAGTTTTTTGCCCTTCGATAGGTTACATTTGGGTGATCTCCTACAATTTGAGATACTGTGGGATCCATATGGAGAATATGCCAGTTTTTTTGAAAAATCTTTTTAATGGCTTGGTTGGCCGTTGAGTGAGTGGTGATGAAACGAATTTTATCCAATTCATCCTCTTTTGATTTTGGTTTATCCGCCAATAAATCAGTCCTTTTTATCATTGTGGAGCGATTGGAGGCAGTTTGTATCCATGCTGGATTGTATTTCCTTTTTAAAAATCTGTTCCTGGCTAGGTTTTTATGTTTTTGTCCATCCTTTTCATTTGAACAGATTCTTTTGATTCGGAGAAATTCTCCATATGGGATGTTTCGCAGAAGACTAGATTGATGGAAACTCTGCGCATGTAGAACCGCATTTGTTGCGGTACTTTTTCGGTGCAATGTAGTGTGCAGAACATTGTCTTTAACGAAAATCTCCGTGTCTAAAAACACAACCCTGGAGTCACTGATGGTATAGGTAAAATTTAAACCAAAATTGGAATTGTTCAGAATTTCAAAGTACTTTTCAAATTCCTCATTAGTTCCTTCCCAAATGAGCAACAAGTCGTCTATATATCTCAACCAAGCTATGGTTTTTTGAACCGCTTGGTCGTTTTCTGATCTCCAGGCCCAAGTCCTTTCCCATTGCCCCATTGTCAGGCAGGCATACGAAGGGCTAAAGGAAAAGCCCATCGCGGTGCCTTTCGCTTGGCGATAGATTTCATTTCCAAATAAGAAAATGTTTTGCTCCAGGCACATCGAGATCATCTCCAACAGCATGTTGCTATGATCGGCCAGTTGTATACTTCTGTCTTTGAGGAAGGATTTACATGCTTCCATGCCAATTTTATTTTCAATGTTGGAATATAGAGATATTACATCCATTGTAATCAATTTATACGTAGGTTGCCATGGAGTGTCCTGTAGTCTTCTCAACATGTCGCCAGTGTCCTTTATGTAAGATGTTAAGCCCTTTACATAGGGTAATAGAAAGACATCAATGTAATTGGCAATGGGCTCTAATAATGCCCCTTTGGCAGAGATTATTGGTCTTCCTGGTGGTCTAGTGGGATGTTTGTGGATCTTGGGCAGAAAATAAATTGTTGCCATTTTAGGGTATTTAGTTTGCAGATATTTATATTCTTCAAAATCCAATAATTTTTGTGCGAACCACAAATCCAATTTTGTATCTAGATCTTCTTTGAGTTTGGGTAGAGGGTTGGTCTTTAGTTTCTCATAATATTCCTGGTTTTGTAGTTGCGAGTAGGCTTCCCGCATGTATGCCTCCTTATCTTGAACAACGACGTTGCCACCCTTGTCGGCAATTTTGATTTCGATAGAATCATCCTTTTGCAATGAGTTCAGTGCCTGGCGTTCTTGTCTAGAAAGATTGTCTTTAGTAAGTGGTAGGTTTAGTTGGTAAAGGTCTTTTACAACACATTCCTGAAAGAAATCAATTTTATTCCCAGGAGGGAGTTGTGGGTAAAATCTGGACTTTGGTTTTAAGTTTGAGATTCCCGCTCCTAATTGTGTGCAATAAGTTTGTACTTGTCCACCTCCTTCTCGGGGCGTTTGGCTTAGTTCCATCAAATTTACAAAGTGTTCAGCATCCTCCATGGGAATCTGAACGGTCGGTTGTATGGTTTTTCTCCTGTAATTAGCCATATCCGGTTTATCAATGAAAAGTTTGGCAAGTTTAATCTTTCTTATGAATTTGTAGAGGTCTATTCGCGTCTCAGCTAGATTCATACCACTGGTGGGGCAAAAATTCATGCCTCGTTTGAGAACCTGTAGTTCCAATTCACTTAATTGTTTTGATGATAAGTTGATAACTTGTAATTCTTGATCATTGGATGTGTCATGTTGATTTGGGTCAGTATTTGTCATGTTTTGGTCTGTTTCTGGAATTTCATGATTGTTATTTATGCATTCCATTTTTTCCTCATATTGCGTGTCAGAGTTCCCACGCGATCTTGGCCAGAAGCTTGTGCCGTATTTGCGCTTGCCTCTCCTTGTTTGTTTTGGGCTGTGCTTCCCCGTCCTCTTCCCCTCCCTCTGCCTCTTGGATTTGTGTATCTGGGGGGACCCATTGTTTTTTCCCAAGTCTTTTGGTTGAGAGCCAGTTTCAGATCGCCTAAAAAAGAATTTCTTGCTCTGGCTTCTCTTAGCTCTTCTTCTCCCCCACTGAGGCTTGGTTCTGTTGAAACAATGGAGGAGACTGAGGACATGCTTCCAAATTCATTATCTCTGAATCTATCGTATTTTTTGGCATACGTAAAAATACGTCCATCCTCATAGTCTTCTTTGTCTCTTTGGAACTTTGTTTGCTTCCGGGTTCTGACACTTTCCTCGTGTTTTTCAATGAATGTTTCCAAGTCCTCTTTGAATTTTTTCATTTCCGGATTTAACTCAATTTTAGCCAGTTCCTTTTCCATTTCTTTTAACTGTTTAGTGATTTTTTCCAGAGCTATTTCTACATGTTTCACAAGAATCTCCATTAGTCCTAGTGAAGATTTCAAAATAAATTCACCCCACTCCGTTAGCAATTCATTACTAGTGTCTTGGTGATTGGGCATGAGATTGATACGTAATCCCTGCGGTATGCGTTTCACATCCAAATATTTTTTGAGGGCTGCAACCTCCCACCACTTATTAATTTCTTTTTTTGACAGTTTTTCCCATGCACGTAATTTGTTTCTCACATCTGATTTACGTGCGCCAGCTCCATTGCTTGTTGTGGCTAAATCTTCCTCAAAGCAAGTTTGTATCAGAGTGGTTCGCGATGCCTCTCTTTTATCCATAGTTTGCTGGTTTTAACAAAATTTCAGGCTGTTTTCAATAGTAATTTAGACTGTTGTTAAAGTTACACACGGCTCCTTCAGTCACTGTGAAACTGCTACCAGTTTCATTTACACTGTAATTGTTCAAAGATCTGGTTCCCCGAGTATTATCTCACTCGTGTAGTTTGTGAACAGTGAAATTGACTGATTAGGAGACCAACCGACGGTTCTGTATAATACAAACTGGCTTTAAATGACATTACAGGCGGAGCACGTCCAGGTCGCTTACCGGCTGCAGGGTACTTCGGAAAGACTCGCTCCCTCCGGAACCGCCGTCTCCCGTTTCCAGCCTGCGCCCGCAGGTTTCCTCTCCGTTTATTCCGCCAAACTCGTCTCCAGCTTTCCAATGTCGGCGTTCACCCGAGCCTTCTTGTGAACAAGATTCGGTCTGGCCCAGACCGAGTGAACGCCGACATTGGAAAGCTGGAGACGAGTTTGGCGGAATAAACGGAGAGGAAACCTGCGGGCGCAGGCTGGAAACGGGAGACGGCGGTTCCGGAGGGAGCGAGTCTTTCCGAAGTACCCTGCAGCCGGTAAGCGACCTGGACGTGCTCTGCCTGTAATGTCATTTAAAGCCAGTTTGTATTATACAGAACCGTCGGTTGGTCTCCTAATCAGTCAATTTCACTGTTCACAAACTACACGAGTGAGATAATACTCGGGGAACCAGATCTTTGAACAATTACAGTGTAAATGAAACTGGTAGCAGTTTCACAGTGACTGAAGGAGCCGTGTGTAACTTTAACAACAGTCTAAATTACTATTGAAAACAGCCTGAAATTTTGTTAAAACCAGCAAACTATGGATAAAAGAGAGGCATCGCGAACCACTCTGATACAAACTTGCTTTGAGGAAGATTTAGCCACAACAAGCAATGGAGCTGGCGCACGTAAATCAGATGTGAGAAACAAATTACGTGCATGGGAAAAACTGTCAAAAAAAGAAATTAATAAGTGGTGGGAGGTTGCAGCCCTCAAAAAATATTTGGATGTGAAACGCATACCGCGGGGATTACGTATCAATCTCATGCCCAATCACCAAGACACTAGTAATGAATTGCTAACGGAGTGGGGTGAATTTATTTTGAAATCCTCACTAGGACTAATGGAGATTCTTGTGAAACATGTAGAAATAGCTCTGGAAAAAATCACTAAACAGTTAAAAGAAATGGAAAAGGAACTGGCTAAAATTGAGTTAAATCCGGAAATGAAAAAATTCAAAGAGGACTTGGAAACATTCATTGAAAAACACGAGGAAAGTGTCAGAACCCGGAAGCAAACAAAGTTCCAAAGAGACAAAGAAGACTATGAGGATGGACGTATTTTTACGTATGCCAAAAAATACGATAGATTCAGAGATAATGAATTTGGAAGCATGTCCTCAGTCTCCTCCATTGTTTCAACAGAACCAAGCCTCAGTGGGGGAGAAGAAGAGCTAAGAGAAGCCAGAGCAAGAAATTCTTTTTTAGGCGATCTGAAACTGGCTCTCAACCAAAAGACTTGGGAAAAAACAATGGGTCCCCCCAGATACACAAATCCAAGAGGCAGAGGGAGGGGAAGAGGACGGGGAAGCACAGCCCAAAACAAACAAGGAGAGGCAAGCGCAAATACGGCACAAGCTTCTGGCCAAGATCGCGTGGGAACTCTGACACGCAATATGAGGAAAAAATGGAATGCATAAATAATAATCATGAAATTCCAGAAACAGACCAAAACATGACAAATACTGACCCAAATCAACATGACACATCCAATGATCAAGAATTACAAGTTATCAACTTATCATCAAAACAATTAAGTGAATTGGAACTACAGGTTCTCAAACGAGGCATGAATTTTTGCCCCACCAGTGGTATGAATCTAGCTGAGACGCGAATAGACCTCTACAAATTCATAAGAAAGATTAAACTTGCCAAACTTTTCATTGATAAACCGGATATGGCTAATTACAGGAGAAAAACCATACAACCGACCGTTCAGATTCCCATGGAGGATGCTGAACACTTTGTAAATTTGATGGAACTAAGCCAAACGCCCCGAGAAGGAGGTGGACAAGTACAAACTTATTGCACACAATTAGGAGCGGGAATCTCAAACTTAAAACCAAAGTCCAGATTTTACCCACAACTCCCTCCTGGGAATAAAATTGATTTCTTTCAGGAATGTGTTGTAAAAGACCTTTACCAACTAAACCTACCACTTACTAAAGACAATCTTTCTAGACAAGAACGCCAGGCACTGAACTCATTGCAAAAGGATGATTCTATCGAAATCAAAATTGCCGACAAGGGTGGCAACGTCGTTGTTCAAGATAAGGAGGCATACATGCGGGAAGCCTACTCGCAACTACAAAACCAGGAATATTATGAGAAACTAAAGACCAACCCTCTACCCAAACTCAAAGAAGATCTAGATACAAAATTGGATTTGTGGTTCGCACAAAAATTATTGGATTTTGAAGAATATAAATATCTGCAAACTAAATACCCTAAAATGGCAACAATTTATTTTCTGCCCAAGATCCACAAACATCCCACTAGACCACCAGGAAGACCAATAATCTCTGCCAAAGGGGCATTATTAGAGCCCATTGCCAATTACATTGATGTCTTTCTATTACCCTATGTAAAGGGCTTAACATCTTACATAAAGGACACTGGCGACATGTTGAGAAGACTACAGGACACTCCATGGCAACCTACGTATAAATTGATTACAATGGATGTAATATCTCTATATTCCAACATTGAAAATAAAATTGGCATGGAAGCATGTAAATCCTTCCTCAAAGACAGAAGTATACAACTGGCCGATCATAGCAACATGCTGTTGGAGATGATCTCGATGTGCCTGGAGCAAAACATTTTCTTATTTGGAAATGAAATCTATCGCCAAGCGAAAGGCACCGCGATGGGCTTTTCCTTTAGCCCTTCGTATGCCTGCCTGACAATGGGGCAATGGGAAAGGACTTGGGCCTGGAGATCAGAAAACGACCAAGCGGTTCAAAAAACCATAGCTTGGTTGAGATATATAGACGACTTGTTGCTCATTTGGGAAGGAACTAATGAGGAATTTGAAAAGTACTTTGAAATTCTGAACAATTCCAATTTTGGTTTAAATTTTACCTATACCATCAGTGACTCCAGGGTTGTGTTTTTAGACACGGAGATTTTCGTTAAAGACAATGTTCTGCACACTACATTGCACCGAAAAAGTACCGCAACAAATGCGGTTCTACATGCGCAGAGTTTCCATCAATCTAGTCTTCTGCGAAACATCCCATATGGAGAATTTCTCCGAATCAAAAGAATCTGTTCAAATGAAAAGGATGGACAAAAACATAAAAACCTAGCCAGGAACAGATTTTTAAAAAGGAAATACAATCCAGCATGGATACAAACTGCCTCCAATCGCTCCACAATGATAAAAAGGACTGATTTATTGGCGGATAAACCAAAATCAAAAGAGGATGAATTGGATAAAATTCGTTTCATCACCACTCACTCAACGGCCAACCAAGCCATTAAAAAGATTTTTCAAAAAAACTGGCATATTCTCCATATGGATCCCACAGTATCTCAAATTGTAGGAGATCACCCAAATGTAACCTATCGAAGGGCAAAAAACTTGAAAGACAAATTGATTCACAGTCATTTTCAGGAACAAAAGAAACCGGAAGCATGGCGCAGACCCAAAGGATTTTATAAATGCTCAGGATGCAAAGTATGTTGCATTGCCAAGACAACCAAGGAGATACAAATGGCAAACAAAAAAACTTGGAAAATTGAACAATTAATTAATTGTAAAACTCAGTTTGTTGTTTATGCCCTTGAGTGCCCTTGCTCCCAGAAGTACATTGGAAGCACTAAAAAAGAACTCAAACTTCGGATTTTAGAGCATGTTCGTGCCACAATCAACTGTGATCGTAGCAATGCCATGGCAAGACATATGGAGAAGGAACATAAAGGTGATTGGAAATCCTTAATCTTCTACGGAATCGAAAGTGTTGGACCAAATCGAAGAGGCGGAGACCGTGAATTGGTGATGAGACAAAAAGAGTCTAAACATATTATGAATTTCCGCACTTTGAGCCCGTTTGGGCACAATCAGGACGAAGAACTACATTGCCATCTGTAAAGTTGCACTTATCAGAGAATGATCGATGCCCACTCAGTATCTATTTAAAAAACTTGATTCTCACAAAAATGTTCTTCATTCAGGACACATTGGATTACACAGTTAAACGTAAAAGTATGATCTAAGGTGCACAACCGGTTTGCCCACTAGAGGGCTGTGATTACATTAGTGTTTATTTTAGTTGTTTGATATTATTTTCAATGTATGATTCAAATGCATAATCGTTGAACTCGTGCAAAAATCGTAAAAATGGTTAAAATTGCCCACTAGAGGGCTTCAATAATGATTGTGTTGAGAAAATGAAATCCCTTTATGGTTCAATTAGAATATAAATGCATGAGTTAAATGCTTAAGGTACAAATAAGTTTGATTTGAAAAAATATGTATGCTTTTGAAAAAGACCAACAAATTTATGTTCTGCGCCACGCATGAATCAAATTAACAAACTACATGTCCCAGAATGCCTGTATAATCTACAGGAAGTGATGTAATTTGAAAGGGTCCCACCCCCCTTTTTTTTTTTTTCTCTCTTCTTTTTTTCTTTATTTAACAGTAAAATGGTGTCAAACACACTAACCTGTGAGCAAGGTCTCCGTAGAGACCGAAACGCGTTGGGTTTTGCTGGTTGCTGAAATAAAGAAATTATAATTGGATTTAAAACCCGGTGTGGTTGTTTGAAATTCTTCACACGGGAGTGCATGAGGAAAAAACGTCCCCACGGGAAAAGCGGAATTGTTGTAAATCGCAGCGGGTCCTGCTGCGCCTCGCGTGCACCGCCCCAGAGCACCCGGGAGCCTCCGAGCTTGGGCCAGACCGAATCTCATATATATATATATATATATATATATATATATATATATATATATATATATATATATATATATATATATATATATATATATATATATATATATATATATATATATATATATATATATATTCACTGGAAAAAAACATAGGTTTCAGGAGTTATATAGTTAGGAATTAGCTTTTAAAAAACCTTTGAAATTCACTCAAAAAACTATAAGTTTTAGTGGTGTTATAGTTAGCTGGACATTTTACTCATACAAAACCATTGAAATTGCTCCTATATAGTTAGTTGTACTAACTATATTTCGCGCACCCGCAATCCACTGCTGATGATGTCACATATTAGATCATTCATGACATGGTCAGTGACATCACTGATGACATCTCAAATGACATCACTGATGACATCACTGATGACATCATCCAGTGAATGTGGTTTGCTTCGTTATTTAAATATGCATTATATATATAGCAATTTGCATTGAAGAATAAGTGGATATATATAAATAAATATTTGGATGGAGGATTTAGTAGCAGTGTAATTGACTGTTTACTTGACCAATTTATAATGTCTCACTAAATATAGTGGATAGTGACTAAACTGTGTGAATATCTGTATCACTTTGTCAGTTGTTGTGTAAACTGATTCTACAGTTGGTTACTAGCTATGTGAAAGTCTATATTAGTTATTGATTAGTTAACAGAGTTTTTGTATGGGAGTGTGAAAGTGTGTGTGGTTCGGTGGGGGGTGTGTGACTGTCCAAAGATGTGTGAATAGTTGATTCAGTAGATATATGAAGTTAAAACTACATGTTCTAACAGTTGCTGGGTGAGTGAATATCTTTATGGGTGTGGTGATGAGCAAATATATTTCTCAATGGTACAGGACCAACAAACTAGAAAAATAAAAGGCAGTGTATGTGTCAGTTGTATATAAATAAGTATACATAAGACACAATGATTGTGTGAGTGACTGTATGGATAACTGTATACTTGTAATAATGATTTTATAATTCACTAAGTATGACTTACTATCTAAATGAATAGAAGAAGTGGTGTTTGTATAAGTGTTTTGCTAAGTAAATATGTAAGTATGATCCATTGTTTGCATAAGTGAGTAGGATGACTTCATATGTGAATAGGATGCGTGCTGTTGTTTAATGTCGATATAGATGTATAAGTATTTTTGATAGTGTTCTATTGTTCATTGACAGCATGTATGAGTGAATCCATAGGTAAGTGATTAGATGTGTGTATACATCTATGAATCACTGAGTGGATTTTTAGATACTTGTATTGCTGTGACAATGGATTTAAATATGATACTCTGTATTTTACAAAGAGTGATGAAAAATTGTAATAGTGTATGAAAAGGTGTATGTGATTGTCACGTGGATGATGTCATCAGTGATGTCATTTGAGATGTCATCAGTGATGTCACTGACCATGTCATGAATGATCTAATATGTGACATCATCAGCAGTGGATTGCGGGTGCGCGAAATATAGTTAGTACAACTAACTATATAGGAGCAATTTCAATGGTTTTGTATGAGTAAAATGTCCAGCTAACTATAACACCACTAAAACTTATAGTTTTTTGAGTGAATTTCAAAGGTTTTTTAAAAGCTAATTCCTAACTATATAACTCCTGAAACCTATGGTTTTTTCAGTGAATTTGCAAGGTTTTTAAAATGCTAATTCCTAACTATATAAGGCCTGAAACCTATGGTTTTTTCAGTGAATTTGCAAGGTTTTTTAAATGCTAATTCCTAACTATATAAGGCCTGAAACCTATGGTTTTTTCAGTGAATTTCAAAGGTTTTTTAAATGCTAATTCCTAACTATATAAGGCCTGAAACCTATGCTTTTTTCAGTGAATTTGCAAGGTTTTTTTAAATGCTAATTCCTAACTATATAAGGCCTGAAACCTATGGTTTTTTCAGTGAATTTCAAAGGTTTTTTAAATGCTAATTCCTAACTATATAAGGCCTGAAACCTATGGTTTTTTCCGTGAATTCGCAAGGTTTTTTAAATGCGAATTCCTAACTATATAAGGCCTGAAACCTATGGTTTTTTCATTGAATTCGTAAGGTTTTTTAAATGCTAATTCTATTAGCGCATAACGTTTTTATATATTAAAACGTTTTTTAAATCTCAAATGCCTGCTTTACTAACAGAGTTTTTAAGCACAGGCTCTTTTGTCTCTGGTGGCCATCTTGGGAGACTGCATATCAGAATTGTTTTAATGAAATATAAGAGGATTTGAGAAGTCACTCAAAATGTGCCCTAATTTTTCTTTCTTCAGCACTAATCATATTTCTATGGCAAAATGAACCCCCTCATTTTGTTCCTTTGCAAATTAAATGTTTTAAGTGTTAACCCTTTATTCCAATCAAGATGGCTTCAGGTGTGCCATACTTTTGTCATAAGTAAGACTGTTAGCGCTCTAGTTGTTCTTTAGAACACTCTGGACATTCTGCCATTGGGCTATAGTTGGGCTACATCTGGCTATTATTTGGGCTACATTTGTTTTTTTTTGTCTCTGGTGGCCATCTTTGGGCTACATTGGGCTACATTTGGGCTCTAACATATATATAGCCCAATATATATTTTTTCAAAGTTAATTTTCGTAAAAACTACTGGAGCACATATCTTGAGACATAGCAAAGGCACATCGGGCTACCAGTCCCTACAATTTTGCAAAGTTTGGTGGAAAACCATTCAGCCGTTCGGGCTAAAAGTGAGTCCAACCGCCCTATGGAAATTAACATGGGGAAAACATGTTTTGGGACCCCCCTTTTATCTTGGCCCCTGCTTGACGAATCCCGCCCAAACTTTCAGGGAAGGACCGGAGCACCGCGAGTCAAAGTTAAGGAAAATTTCAGGAAAATTCCTCAACCGGCGCCAAAGTTATTCCCAATAGAATATTGCGATTTCCCTATGGAAAACAATCCTAACTATATATACCTACTGGCTATCGCCAGTAGGTAATATATATATATATATATATATGTATATGTATATGTATATGTGTATATATATATATATATATATATATATATATATATATATATATATATATATATATACACACACACACACAGTGAATTGCTCTTTGTCATATTTACAATTTGTGACGTACTAAGATGGGAGCATGAGGAGTGCCTTCCTATTTTGATCTGAGTGAATCACATAGACTAATTTCCAGATGTAAATTCTAAATGCCTCCTTTGCATATTAGGCCTGCCATCTGGCACATATACTAATCTTCAGGACACGCATTACTCCTTTAAACGTCAAGAAGTATCTGTGACTCCTGCTAGATAATCAGTGCTGCTCATCTAGTTCTTTTTCTGAGACTTGAGTTTTTTCTTGGTACTTCTTAGTACCACGTTTCTTGTTTTTTCTTGAACTCCTTTTTCAAATGACTCATTGATTCTACCTTGCGCCTTTCCACGTGACTTCTCTAAGGTAGGTGAAAATATGTAAGTATATCATCCTAGTAGATTCTACAGGTGCTAGGTAAATGGCCTTTGAAGCTGCTATGCTGCTAGATGGCTTGCAGTATGGGTCCCAGAGTAGCTAGACTGGACCTTTGGCTACAGTGCTTTACAACTGAGGAGTGCTTGTCCAGATCTTACGGTAGTAACTGAAGAGCTCATTTGTCTGGTGCTGCAGTGTTAACTGCTATGAACATATAACGCAGTAGACTAATGTTAATCACTTTGTTTGGGCATGGGATACTTTTCTTAATTAAAGTTCTAAATTGGACCAGTATTAATTCCAGCCTAGACCTGCACCTAGTTTGGCTCAGTGCAGCATGTCTTTCATGATGATCTGATTGGGGGCAGTGAAAATTAATATATGGACATTTATAATAAACCAATAAAGTATCCTACCAATGGATAAAAAAAACCTTCTGCCACCAAGAATCCTTCTCGAGTTTTGTGGTTTATAAAACCTGAAACTTCACCATTGCTGTATACTTTGTACTTGGTTTCTTGCCTTAAGCTGTTGCTTCTCTTATTTATTGAATGCCTTTGTATGTTTTCATAGGAGCGTTTAGAGCAAGAAAGGAAAGAAAGGAAAAAGCAAAAAGAAAAAGAGAGGAAGGAACGTTTAAAAAAGGAAGGGAAACTTCTAACAAAAGCTCAGAGAGATGCTAGAGCCAGAGCAGAAGCGACACTAAAGCTTCTCCAAGCTCAAGGTAAGTTCTGTAAGGCTCAGCTTTCTGTATACCTATGCTGTACTCATCCCAAGTTGTGTGGGGAAGGCAAGATGTGATCAATACAGTTTAAAAATTAGGCATTTATAAAAGTCCACACTTGTAGGGAAAAGCAGACTAGCATGTCCTGATCTTAAATTATTTTTCTGTTTGATATTTCTGATCACAGATTCCTACCATGATTGTTACCAGGGGCCAGACTGGATCCAGAAACTCAAAAAGCAGAAACTCAAAAAGCAGTGTTACTGCATGTCTATTTGTGATGCTATAAGACTCTGTGCTTTCTTTTCCCCACTCTGGAAGCGATGAGCAGAGCCACATATAAGTGTCACCCATGTCACTGACATGAGTTATTTTTTTTGGATCTGGAGCTCCACTCCTTTTCTGCATTCCATGAAGATATTTTTTATTACCAATTTTTGTTTTTGTTTCTCAAATTCGTCCTGTGTGCAGGGGATCAAGTCATCCACTAAGACTACACAGTTTGAACCTTGAAAGGATAGTCTCATAAAATGTGTTATAGATCCCCAAGAGGTGTGCCTCTGGTGTTTGAGTTCAAGGAACAGCTCCAAGGCCTGAGATAGTTGCTCCCAGATTGATTTGAAAGCCGTCCGAAAACATGAGAGCTCTACACGGCAAAACACAGACCTGCATGTGAGGGCACGGATAGGCATCTAAAAGAAACTGAGATCAATGCGCGTGGGTAGCGCTTATATTCGGCTGCACCCAACACTTTCGGAGTGGCGCAGAGTTGTACAGCGCCACCTATGAGGATGCAGGAACAATGCTTTTTGAGTTTACGGATCTGCTATGGCACTCTGGGATATTTATAAGGTGAGGAATCTACGGTTAGATAGACTATTCACCAGAAAGATCATCTCCGAAGGTAAGTAACTTGTTTGCATAGAGGTTGCTTTCCATCATCAAAACATTTATCTACATTGTTATACTTCCATACATACAGTCGGCAGCATCAGGGGATTTGTGCTAGCTGCCAACCACTAGCTGCACATACAGTATGCAAGTTAAAACTAATCCCAGCTTTTCATCTTGCATGCAGATCTGTCAAATGGTGTCGGAAATTATCAGCAGATGAAAACTACGGGACACCTCTTGGCAGATCTGTATGAAGCCAATACTTTATGTAACGTTGATACCCAAAGAAAACGAAATCTGTAAACTCCTGAAAGAATTTTGTGCAGTTTTTGACAGAATGCCAAAGTTCTTAGCAATTGAACACTTTTGCCCCTCTAATCCGTGCTCCCTACATTGAGCTCAACATATCAGAAGCAAGTTAACCATATTAAAATGTGTGTAGATCTATCATTATGTATCATTATGTATGTATCTATACATAATGTATATGAACTGTTTCTTAAATAGAAAAGAAAATCATTTAAAAGGAATAATACATTAAATTGAGCTGCTAATTTTAGGCATTTTCTGTTACATTGCGATTCCACCATCCTTGTTAAGTACTGATTGTGAAGAGTGGAAAGCCTAATCTCATCAGTTGTATGGATAAATCCTGAGAGCTAGTTTTGGATCTCTTTGCTTTTATCGCTTTTGCAGGTGTTGAAGTGCCATCCAAAGATGATTCTGTGCCAAAGAAGAGACCAATTTATGTTGACAAAAAAAAGAAGAAACAACAATTGGAAAACAAAGAAAGTAAGAGTAACAAAATTGTGCTTTTTAGGTATTCTTTTTTTCCTGAACCCTTCATCCATAAAAATAAATTGTGTAATCTGTTGGCAGAATAACAATTCATCTATAATTGCTTGATTTTCATGGGTTAGTAATTGTCTTTAATGCATGCTAACTGAAATGTTGATATATGTTGACAGGGCATAAACCATGTGCCGAGTCACCTAATGTCTATTGAGTTAACTTATACAAAATTGTTTTTGTTTTTGCATAGTCATAGATAATTCTGCTCAACATCCATCTCCACTTCCGTAACACTGGAGAGATTATATCCTAGTAGCACATGCATGCTGCTACGAACTTGTGAATACTATGTAACATACAATAATAGTGTGGTCCATCTAACTACATAACTCTCAACAGAAAAATCTCTTGTTAGGGAAGTGATCCGACTGCACAACATGTATTTTACCATTGACAAAATTAGACATGGGCTTCTTTCATAACCAGATTTCGTGTTATGGGAAAATAGGATGTCTGATGTAAAGTGTGCCCTCTACTGAATTTCCTGCAAGGATGTTGCAGGACCTGTATCATCTGAGCGTCTTACACATCTCTACATTCTCCCTTCAGTACACAGACTTTGTAGATAAGAGTATGTGCTTCACCACAGAGTCTACCCTATGCTTTTCTTGACTGCGCCACTATGTTTTCCGAAAAATGAGAATTACATCAGCCAGAATGGATATAAAAAAACAAAAACACTTTCTACATGTCTTTTGACCTCACCGGTAGAGCAATCTGGAGCACTTGGCTCTATAGGTAAGAGGACAAGCCCATACTTTTGTAACCCACATCTCATTCAAACTGTGAGGGCAGAGATCCTCTAGTATCCCTCTCTGTGTATCTAACAAACACAGTATGTTGCTCTAAGTTTTGATCAAAATGTATCTACTGGAGTCGATATTTTTATTGTGTGGGTATGGCAAGCCACAACAAAGCTTTCCTAATAGTCCACAAAATTGTATATACTTAAGGACACATGCTAGTAGGTGAGATTCTTTGTAAAAACAGGTAACACATCCATGCATCAACGGACTCCTCTACTAGAGACTCACTGAAATGTAGCTTGATCCTTGCAAGTGTACACGGGCTAAATATATCGAGGAACTGGAAAGGTTTGTAGACCCAAGGCACTTTTTATATTTCTATATTTAGAACACCACAACCCCATGAACATGGAGTGTTTGGGAGTATGATAAGGAGATGGGCACAATCGGATACCATCTTCTCGTACAGACCCTAATCAGTATCAGTAACAAACAAGCATTGGCATAGCCAATAGGTCTCGCATTTGGGACCTTATAAGTATTTAGTTATGCAGCACAATATCCTTGGTGCAACAACATTAACTGTTGCATGGTTAAACACTTATAAGGTCCCAAAGGCGAGACCTATTGGCTATGCCAATGCTTGTTCGACTGCCCGACTTGGTGAGTCACGGCGCCCATTGGGAACCGTGTTAAGAGACTGCAAGGCTCCCCGTAACCTGTTACAATAGTATTCAGTTTGCACTGTAAGCCAGACTTTGACTAGGCTGCCAGGTCCCCATCTTTGGCTAAGCGCATCCCCTGCACATAAGCGCTATCCTTGCCCATAGGCGCTATCCTTGCCCATAGGCGCTATCCTTGCCTTACAGGGCTGTGGCTCAGCCTACGCTGTTTATTATCGCCTCCTAAAATATCCTGCTTCTCGCCTGTGCATCTTATTAAATTGCTGTTCCAGGCCTGTGCAGTGCAGGTTAGTATCCTCAAAGGTTTACCTCCATTCGCCCCGCGCGTCCCCAGTTTGAACCTACCCGGTACATCACCATGCAAACGCCTCGTGCCACGTCTTGCATCCCTCCCAAAAAGTGCTGCTTTTTAGTGCAGCTTGTTGCCTACCCCCCAAATAAGCTCATCGTACCTGGTGCTATATCTTGCAAAACATGTTGCCTTGTGCCCCTGAGAAGGTTGCCTTCATCTTATCAAAATCGCGGCACCACCCCCTGATTTATTTATGCATTTTTATATAGCGCGGATTTTACCCAGAGGTGTCAGAGCGCTTTACAAAAGAGGCAAGAACGTTACATGAGAAATTGAGAATAATAGGGTAGTAAGCGACGGTATCTATAGCTACTGTGGTTACTCATGAGAGTTACGTAATTACAAATGACCTATTCATTACAAATTGCATATTTAGAAAGTTTAATGCGATTAAGGTCACACAAAACCATATTTACAGAGTTAAAGCGGAAAGGTCGTTATAACTTGAGTGTCATGTATCAGTATCCATTAAATGTGAGGGCATATGCCTGGTGGGGAGCTTGGCAAGGAGAGATTGAGAAAAGAAAACACGAAATGCAAACAAGTTTAAAAAAAAAAAAAACACTGGGAGGGGGGAGGAGAAACACGAGAGACGGCCTGCGGCCGTCAAAGTGAAAGTACGAGGAGAAATGCGACACGGCGGGCAGGGGAGGGGGCGGAGCGGGGAGAGCGGCATGAGGGTGTGAAGCAGCAGGGGCCTGAGACGCGGCAGCCTTTGATGTGGTAATGCTAGGCAGGCAGGCGGCTGGTGGCATTGTGCACGCGCTTTTTAGGGCTTGCGCTTGCGCAATGACCTAAAAAGCACATGCACTGCAAGAAATCGCCAGTTAGGTAAACTCTCGATAAGCCCCTATATATCTCGCTCCCGCTCAATGCGCATGCGCATTGAGATAGGTCGCTCGACCTAAAAAGGATAACAATTTTCAGTTAACCAAAATATTTTCATTCTCTGTAGCAATGTATCTACTCGAACACAAGAAACCATTTTGTATATGTATTCTTTTTTGTACCTAGAAACTTGCCCTGATGAAAGGTCCAAAACTTAAATGATGCTGAAAAATGTCAACTCCAGTGACCTGATATGCGTAAACTATAGACCTGCTTTTTTTTTAGATTTGTTGGCAGCCGAGCAGCACAAATGTTAATACCATACGGGTTGCAAAGCCTCCTCACAATGTGTTCCACACACCATTTTTGGTACACATACGTACTAATTTTTTTAAACTTCTTTCTCCACTGCACAATATATTACACAACATCTAAGAAAGGATACTACAAGGATACTGCAAAGTGCTAGATGGAGAACCCAGTGATAAAGCAAACCAAAATATTTGGGTGAGGGTTTATCATGCTTTTACAATTAAGCTTCATTTACCGTTCATTTATGCCTTTTCAGTGTCCGCTTTATTGCCCCTGATTTCTTGAAGTAAGTGTAGGAAGCTGGCTCTGTATATACTGTACCAAAGTAAGGTATAGTGTGCACAGAGTCCAGTGGAACCCCAAAGGAAGACAGAGGTAAAAGTGGATAATATCTTACACTCTATTTGTTGTAGTGTGGGTGAGCAGTAAGGTTTTATCAGAGTGTAGTGTTAAGCATGTATAGTACACACGCAGGCAAGAAATGATGTTACACACACAAAGACTGAACTCAGACCAATTTTGTTGTAAAAAAAATATTGAGTTACATTTTATTTTCTAGAGCCAGGCCTGGTACAGGTAAGTATACTAATACTTTGCAAGATTTATGCAGATAATGAAAAATGTCCTAGCTACCGTAACAGAAAGTTTCAATTGTATTAAGGACCAAGAGGCGAGAATTATGCTTTTCTTTCTTCACATTTATTGACAGCAGCCATTTTAAAGTCAAATAAAACAACAACTTTCCCATAAATCATAGGGAATCAGCATACAACAACAGAGTGTCTCTATGTAGAGTGTCCCTTCAACTGGACCTATCCGGGGTCGTCCTGGTGTTGATAGTCCTCTGTCCTTGCCCATGCTTCCTCTTTGGTCGCTCAATCAGCCAGAAAATTCATATCAGGAGTCATTTTTATGTGAATTCCCTGCAAAGAACAAAGTAAACGTAAGTGACAGAAATGTTTATG
This sequence comes from Lissotriton helveticus, assembly GCF_964261635.1. NCBI lineage: Eukaryota > Metazoa > Chordata > Amphibia > Caudata > Salamandridae > Lissotriton > Lissotriton helveticus. Next base: position 1,140,038,871 of record NC_136069.1, read on the forward strand.
GTTTAGTTCTTAGGGGAGAGACTTGTCAAATCAATGACATTAAGCAAATCAGTAAGTCCTGTACAATACATAATAATGAGGCAGAAATTACTTACTCCAATACGAGGCAGGGCAAGGGTTCAACAATTAGTACCCTGGGTGGGATAATCCTCGCCTACGGGTCCTTAATAGATTTGAAACTTTGCCCCAGTATTGGAACTTTCATAGATTCCCATGCTTTTGTATCATTGCCCGTCGTCGGAATGGGAGTCTCGGTAACAAAAATAACGTAGCAGTAGGTACTGAAGAGAAAGAGAAAGGCCTAGGCCTCATTCCCTTTTGTAGCATATCCGCCTCTTTTTGTAAAAGAGACCAAACTTAGGCATCAGCCAATCAGAAGAGCCTCACCCCAGAAAACCCTCCTGAAGGAACCTCAGAGCCTCAGATTTTCCACCGCACGTTGTGCTAGGGAGTCTCCTTTGAGCTTTGCTCAACTTCTACTCTTCAGGAAGTTTCTTCAAGGTTTTTGTCTTCAGATTCTTTTCAGATTCTCTTCAGATTGTTAGCTGATCCTTCCAGGATGTCTGACAAGGAGAAGAAGGCTCTTTTCAAGCCATGTTCCACCTGTGGCAAGAAAAGGCTGTTCCTTGAGGATAAGCATAAAGACTGCATCTATTGCCTCTATCCTGATCACAAGGCTGCGGACTGTAAGATCTGTCGCACCTTTTCAACCAAGACCCTCTGGGACTGTGAGGGTAGGCTTCTGACATGGCTCCAGAAATTGAAGTCCAGGAAGGATACTGTCTCCAGTGACAGTGAGGACTCTGCTTCGAAGTCTTCATCAAGAAGGTCAGTCAAAAGGGGTAGGGGTTCCCCTTCCCCTTCTCCTTCTGTGGATCATCCTTCTAAGGCCTCAAAAAAGACCCCCAGAGAGTCTGAGAGCCGAGGTCCAGGCGAATCTCTTCACCGTGGTGAAAAGGAGAGTTTGCGACCATCTACGCCTTCAAAGGGTTTGAAGACTGATCCATCCTTCAGAAACCCCCCTTCCCCAGCTTCGGGAAAGCCTGACAGGAGTTCCAAGTCGTCGTCGATGAAGGCGTCATTGACGGAGGCTCCGTCGATGAAGAAAAAGAAGCCTAAGCTGACACTGGTTCCGTCGACGGGCTCGTCAACGGGACAACCGACGACGACGGGATCGACGACGACGACGGCTACAACAGTCGTCGATGAGAAGTTCGTCGACGGTGATGACGACGACAGTGTCGTCGACGAAAGCCTCGATGACGACATTGTCAACGTCTATGGCGGGAATGTCGACAGTCTCGTCGACGGCAGCGACAACGACGCCTATCTTGTCGTGTTTCAGTGTCGACAAAGCATATTCCGTCGACGGCTGCATTTTCAGTTCCATGCATCGGAGAAGAGAATCACTATCTCAATGACCTGAATTACGCCGGACATGACTTCTCCAAGGAGGGTAACCCCCTTGCCGCCAGCGCTACTGTTTAATGAGGATGAGTCAGAGGAGGAGGATCAGGACTCATATGACTACGCTGACAGTCTCTCTCAATTTCTGGTAAAGTGCCAGGAGACGGATTCAGAAGGAGGGTATGACCAAGAGGGTGATCATCATCATCATCATCATCATCATCATCATTCTGCCTAACCACATCAATATTCAGATCAGGGCATGGTTTCAGTTCCGTCTTCTTTCTTGCAAGACCTACACCAGATGCTACAGGATTACAAATCTAGAGCAGCAAAGTCTGCTCCGGCTCCAGTTGTACAAGCCGTTCCTGTCACGGCATCTACCTCAACCAGGTACCAGCTCAGGTGTCTCCTCCACCATAGACACCAATGCCAGAAGAGCCTTCCAGGCCAGTAGACACCCATGATTATTCCTCGGATGAGGATCATGATTCAGACGATGGTGATCAAGCTACTGAATGGGATGAATACATCATTCCGGACCCTCCATCTCCATGTCCTGACACGGTTGATTCCCCTCCGGTAGATATAGGCAGCTTCCATCAGTTAATGGAAAGAGCAACTGGCAGATTTAAGTTGGCAATGCCTGAGGTGGCCACTGAGTGTTTCTTGTATGATTTCAAGGAACCTTATACAAAGTCGACAAGATCCATACCAATAGTGCAGCATCTGTGGTAGGAAGGCCTTAAGGCTATGAAGAACCCAGCGACGGTGGTCCCTGTACTACCGCGTCTTGATAAAAAGTATAAAGTGCCTGACGATGGTCCAGCTGCCTTGACGGGTCACCCAAGACCGGACTCGGTAATTTCTCAGGCTGCGCAGAGAAAATCCCGCAACCCCTCTGCTCCGTTAACAACTTCTCCAGACAAAGAAGGAAGGAGATTGGACAATGCGGGAAAAAGATTCTCATCAATGGCGAGTCTTCTGGTGCGTGCAGCTAATGCCCTGGCAATATTGGGCAGATATGATCGCCAGCTATGTTGTGATGTCGCACCGTTTCTGGAGCAGCTTCGTCTGGAATCAAAAGTAGAAGCAAAGAAAGTCTTAGAGGAGGGAGAGGCTACATCTATGGAGATCAGTGACTGCGCCATGGACATTGCCACGACGGCGTTTCGGTCGCTGGCGGGGACTGCAGTCCTTTGTCGCCAGGGGTGGCTGAAAGCAACCTGGTTTTGACCCGAGATCCAAAATAAGGTCCTGGATCTTCCGTTTGATGGCGAGGCACTTTTCCAGAAACTGAATGACGACGCCCTCCAAGACATAAAAAGGACACTGAGACCGCCAGATCTTTGGGTATTCTACCGTACCGCAAGACTCCTTTTAGAGGGGCCAGAGGAAAGAGTACAAACTACAGAGGATCTTTTCAACAACAAAGATACTTATCCCACGGTTCAAGTTCACAGCAGTATCGCCAGCCTTATCAACAAAGGCAGGGTCAATCATCCAATGACTCCAGGCCTAACAATAGAGGAAAGCAGGCTCGCCAAGGATGCGATACCACCAAACGTCAATAGCGGCCTCCTGGCTCTTCCTGCTGTGCCCTCCTCCAGGAAGTCATCAGTTGGAGGCAGGGTATCGCAATACCTTCACAATTGGTCCAGGATAACATCGGACCGTTGGGTGCTCAACATCATTCGAAAGGGCCATACCTTAGAATTCACTCTCATCCCGCCATCAAAAGCCCCTGCAGCCATTCCATCGAAACACCTGCGTCTCCTGCGGCTCGAAGCACATCATATGCTCCTGAAAGGGGCAATAGAGCCAGTTCCTGCCGACCAAAAAGGACAGGGATTCTATTCCAGGTTCTTCCTGGTAAGGAAGACGCTAGAAAAATGGCGCCCCATTTTAGATCTCGGGGAGCTCAACACCTATCTCATCTCGCTGTCTTTCCGGATGGTCTCTCCTCAAGACATCCTGCGGCTCATCAATCAGGGAGATTTCATGGCCACGCTCGAACTCGAAGATTCGTACTTTCATGTACCGATTCACCCAGCGCACAGAAGGTTCCTACGCTTTACAGTAGCCAAGAGCCATTTTCAATTCAGGGTTTTACCCTTTGGTCTTGGCTCAGCCCCGAGGATTTTCACGAAGGTGCTGGCGCCAATAACCGCTTTCCTGCGAAGGAATCATTTTTAAATCTTTCCTTACCTGGACGAGTGGTTGCTAAAGGCCCCGTCCAGGGGAGCTGCGCAGGACGCGGTTCAGGCTTGTACAAACCTGTTTCAAAATATGGGTCTCACGTTAAACAAGGACAAATCGTCTCTGATCCCATCCAGGGAAGCATGTTTCCTGGGAGCAACCCTGAACTCAAAACTCTCAAAGGCTTTTCCAACTCTAGAAAGACGGGAGAAACTGCAGTCCATGTCTCTGGACATACAAAGAAGGTGTCTTTCAGTACGCCGCTACAAGTCTCTGCTGGGGGTATTGTCATCATGTATACCCCTGATACCACACTGCAGACTGCGAATGCGTCCTCTTCAAGAACAACTGGGCATCCAGTTGACACAAGTTCACGGGTCATTCGACGACAAAGTAAACATCACTCTGTCAAGGAAAAGAGTGGCCCGGTGGTGAACAGACCAGAGAAACCTTTCCCAAGGTCTATCCTTCGTAAGCGATCCGTCTCCTCAGGTGGTGACAACGGATGCATCCTTGGAGGGCTGGGAAACGGTGATGCAAGAACTGCATGTCAGTGGCCATTGGTCTCCTCACGATCGTCGGCTCCACATCAATCTATTGGAGCTAAGAGCAATAAAACTGGCTCTGCAAGCCTTTCTCCCTCACCTAAAAGATTCACAAGTGCTCATTAGGACGGACAACACCACGGCCATGCATTATGTGAACAAGGAGGGAGGAACCAGGTCTCTCCCATTGTCGCAGGAAGCTCAGGAGATCTGGGAATGGGCGATCCTTCATGGAATGTCGCTGCAGGCAGAACACTTGCCAGGAATTCTAAACGAAAATGCCGACAAATTGAGCAGGTTATCCTCGGTCAGTCACGAGTGGGAGCTGAACCAGCGGGTTCTAGAAGAGGTCTTTTACCAGTGGGGCAGACCAACAATAGATCTCTTTGCCACACAGACCAACAAGAAATGCCGGCCTTATGCAAGCAGACATCACCAACAAGGATCATTGGGAAATGAGCATTCAATAGCCTGGTCAAGGACATTTGTCTACGCCTTTCCCCCCATTCCACTGATTCCGAGATTGATCAAGAAGATCAAAGTGGAACCATGCAGGATGATCCTAATAGCCCCTGCTTGGCCGAGACAGTTCTGGTACACGGAGCTCCATCTGCTATCGCGAGCTCCTCCTCTCCCCTTGAGGGCTATTCCAGATCTCCTCACAATGTCGAAGGACAGGTTTGGCATCCAGATCCACAGTCGTTACACCTGACAGCATGGCTCCTGAGCAGCGAGAATTTATGAATCTCCCCATCTCAAACGAAAATAAGGTATTCCTCACCCAGGCGAGAGCTCCTTCCACAAACAGGACTTACCGCTTAAAATGGAAGACATTTTGTATTTGGTGCAGGAGGAAAAAAGTTGACCCCTTTACTTCAAAGCCTCATCAGCTTCTACCTTATCTCTTGTCCGTGGCTAAGTCGGGACTGGCCCATTCTTCTATAAAAGTTCATTTGGCAGCCATTTCAAGATACAGACGGTCTGAATCTGGTCCTTCGTTGTGGTCTTCCAGAATTGTGAAACAATTTCTAAAAGGCTTGTTCCGGGTCTATCCACCAGTGAGGCCTCTGCCTCCTACCTGGCACCTAAATCTAGACCTCACTCAGCTCATGAAAAGCCCATTTGAACCAATTCATCGTTCAGACATGAAGTTCCTTTCATGAAAATTGGCTCTCCTTCTTGCCCTCACATCGGCAAGACGTATTGGAGAATTGCAGGCTCTCACAATCCATGAACCTTTCCTGCAATTTAAAAGCAACACCGTTATCTTGAGAACTAACCCAAGGTACCCTCGGACTTCCACTTGAACAAGCCGGTTATTCTGAAGGCGTTCTTTCCTCACCCGGCTACACCAGCGTAGAAGTCGCTGCATTCTCTGGATGTTCAACGATGTTTAAGATTCTATTTAGATCGTACCAAGGGATTTCGGAAATCCTCCCAATTGTTTGTGCCTTTGGTGGTCCGAGCAAGGGTCTTCCGCTGTAAAAACGGGGATTGCAAGATGGATTACAAGTGCCATTCTACATTGCCATACTGCAGCAGGTAAACCACAGACTGGCAGGGTTCGGGCACATTCCACAAGATCAGTGGCTTCTTCAACAGCCCTCTTCGCGGGGGTGAAGTTTAAAGATATTTGCAGAGCTGCTACCTGGAGCAGCGTCCACACCTTTACTAAGAATTACTGCTTGGAATCCTTACAGCAAGAGGATGCGGCAGTGGGCCAGGCTGTCCTGAGGAACCTATTCCAGTAATTGGTGAGCTTTTCCTTCTATCCCACCTTCCGTTATTTTGCACATTTTGTATCTTTGTCATGTTGGCTATTGCACTGTATTCATGACACAAAATGTGTTTTTTATTGCAAACTGCTTGCTACTCTGATACAAAAGCATGGGAATCTATGAAAGTTCCAATACTGGGGCAAGAAAACAAGTTACTTACCTGTAACTTTGGTTCCCCAGTATTGGTAACTTTCATAGATTCCCATGCGCCCACCCACCTCCCCGGGGAAAACTCAGCTTTCAGCAGATATGGTGACTGTTACACAACGGCTCTGAAAATCTGAGGCTCTGAGGTTCCTTCAGGACGGGTCTATGGGGTGAGGCTCTTCTGATTGGCTGATGCCTCAGTTTGGTCTCTTTTACAAAAAGAGGCGGATATGCTACAAAACGGAATGAGGCCTAGGCCTTTTTCTTTCTCTTTTGTAGCTACTGCCATGTTATTTTTGTTACCGAGACTCCCATTCCGACGACAGGGAATGATACAAAAGCATGGGAATCTATGAAAGTTACCAATACTGGGGAACCAAAGTTACAGGTAAGTAACTTGTTTTCTTCTGTTACGTTAGCTAGCAATTCTTTCATTCTATGTCAGGGCCGGAGGCAAGGATTATGCTTGTTTTAAAGCTTGCTCAACACCAAGTGAGCCATATCAATAACCGGGTTTGAAATGAAACCGTTTAAAGGTAGAGTCTGAAGACCATTCTGCAGCATTCAGAATGTCTTCTAGACGTGCTCCCAGGGCAAATGCTTTGGAGGCCATTGCACCCCTGGTAGAGTGCGCGCCGAAATTCCCGCTTATTGCATTATCCATCGAACCCAACGTGCAATTGTGGGCGAGGACACAACCTTGTGGGGTTTCTTGAGAGCAATGAGCAATTGGTTCTCTCCAGGGGGTCTGAACTCCTCCGTCATCTCCTCATAAGCCTTGAGACTGGAGACTACGGGAATGCAGAGTAAGAGATAGATGTTGTTCCACACTTGGTGTGCCTCCATTTTTCCGTGGGGGAAAAAAACTCTACCCGACACATCTAGAGCCCGGACATCAGAAACACGTCGGCAAGAAATCAGACAGAGCAACATGACCAGTTTTGCAAATAGCTTCTTTCTAGAGAGATATCAATTAGGTTGCCACGATATGAGCAAATTCAGAACCTGGTTGACATCCCACAACTGGGAGTAGCGCGGTCCCGGGGGAAGCGAAAGACGGATACCGCGAAGGAGACGGCGAACCATCCACCACAGCATGTCCCACCGATATGGCGAAGTGGAAAGTATTAATGGTCCGGTAAGCCAAACCGTCTTCCGCCAGGGAGGCCATAAAAAGTATGATGGCGGACACATCTGCTGTCATGGGATCGATACCCCGTCGCAGACACCACCACCAACACCACCATCTCCAAGTAGATTGGTAACGTTTGACCGTGCTGTCTGCCCAGTCCTTAGATATGAACTTCTCAGTCACTCCCAAAAGGCCCGGGACCGCCCATCGTCCCCTGTAATCCGCCATGCCATGAGCCTCGGGGCACTTTGCTCGATCAGTGGATGAGGAGTCCCGTCCGGATCGAGGAGAAGAGTCAGAAAAAGGGGAAATGGGATTGTAGAATCCCAAGAAAGTTCCGGAAACCACACTTGAGACCTCCAGATCGGTGAAATGAGCACCACCTCTGCTCCCTGGCGCCGACCCTGGGCCGCGGCCTGAGTTATCATCGAGAACGGCGTAAAGGCATAACCGGTCTCCCCCTGCCAATCCTGTAGGAAAGCGTCCGTTTGTTCCGCCAAAGGATCCGGTCTCAAGCTGAAAAATCTGGGCAGCTGATGATCCAGGTGAGACGTCAAGAGATCCTCCGAAAAAGGACCCCAGAGGGATTGGAGGTCCGCAAACACTCCTGGATGCAATTGCAAGAGACTCTGGTCGTGCAGGTGGTGGTAGTGGAAGTTCGCCACCTGGTTGTTCTGTCCAGGCAGGTATTCCGCCGTGTCCGAGATCCGGTTGTCTAGGCAATACTGCCAAAGATTCGCCGCTAGGTCCGAAAGGGCCCTTGAGCGTGTTCCTCCCGGATGGTTGATATAGCGGACCGCTGATATATTGTCCATTTTGAGGAGGACGCAAGAATGTATGAGTCCTTGGTCCAAGGACGCCGAAATTGGAAACAGATAATCTCCGGCCATGAGGGAAACGACGGCGGGGCAGCACTGCAAATTCCCAGCGCCGTGAGGGCAACGACAAGAGACTACATCCCCCAGGTGCCCCAGGGACCACCGGCGCACCGGTGACGCTACAGCCTGCGCCCGGAGACGCTACTAAACAGCGGAGCACCGAGCGTTCTGGGGGGCCAAGGACGCCGAAATCGGAAACGGATAATCTCCGGCCATGAGGGAAACGGCGGCGGGGCAGCACTGCGAATTCCCAGCGCCGTGAGGGCAACGACAAGAGACTACATCCCCCAGGTGCCCCAGGGACCACCGGCGCACCGGTGACGCCACAGCCTGCACCCTGAGGCGCTACTAAACAGCGGAGCGCCGAGCGCTCTGGGGGGGCCTACGGACGCCGAAATTGGAAACAGATAAGCTCCGGCCGTGAGGGAAACGGCGGCGGGGCAGCACTGCGAATTCCCAGTGCCGTGAGGGCAACGGCAAGAGACTACATCCCCCAGGTGCCCCAGGGACCACCGGCGCACCGGTGATGCCACAGCCAGCGCCCGGAGGCGCTACTTAACAGCGGAACACCTCTCGTCCCACGGGATGCGCGTGGGCGTCACTGGGCTAAGCCCGGGCAAAGGGCGGGCCATCTGTGGGCATCAGGAGCCAGAAGAGGACGGGCCGGGCCACCCTCCTTGGCTTCAGTGATGGGTAAGCGAAAACAGGACACCAATGAGGAAGGGGGGTGGGAAGAAGGCCAAGGTCCCGAGAAAATCAGAGTCCACTATCTCGTATTTGAAATCGGCGGTAGGGGTTTTAAGTGTCGAAATAGCCAATGCAGAGAAAGAACTTTAACTGGTTATCCCATCTAATATACCTGAGGACCCATTAAGTATGGCTGTGCCGGTTCCGACATCTAGCATCCCTTTGGATCCTGTAGTATTGATTAAGAATCCACCACAAGTGTCTAAAGTGGTATAGACGCAACTGAAGATTCGACCAGTGATAAAGGGGGAAATCCCCCGGGCCAAGTAGGCAAGGATCTGGCGGGCATTGAGGGGAAACGAAGGAGCCCTAAGAAGACCACTAAAAGGCCGAAAGCAGGAGCTGCTACACAATCTATTGACCCTATTGTCCCTGATCAACTGGCGGCTCTCGTGGAAGAAATGTTTGAATCATGGCTGGAGCCTGTTCTTACAGGCATAGCCAAGAACATTGTGGACACACTTAACACTTGTGTTGCTAGCCTATTGAGGAAATGTGATTCTATTGATACATTTATAAATGAGTATAGGGATCAATTCTCTAGGGTCATACAAGTAGGTGAGGAGCCTAAGTGCAATGGGGTTAAAAGGAGGTATCAAGCCTCCACGGAAATTACACTACCGGTAGTGGTCCCAGTTAGTGTAGCTAACCCTGTGAGCATGGGGGATACTATTATAACAAAGGGTAGTTTGCTCCCAAATAATATCATGGTTGAAACTATATCTAGGGATGCTGGGGCGGCGAAACACTCAAGGATACACCTTAGCAGCAATAGGCCCATTCCATCTAGGGGAAGTACTTTGGATCTTCCACCAGATGCTGCTCCCCTGGTGGCTGTTTTAACCGGAGTGCCCTCCTTAACTAGCAATATGGTAGAGTCTACTCAAGATCTTATGAGGAAGTCTAAAATTTGGTGTACCCAGCTTAGCAGTGGTGGCGCAGACATTTCGCCTCATATTATCATGGCGAGACGGGTTGGGCGGCGTCATAAATGTATATCGGGGGATTGTGTGGTGGTCAATTTGAATAGATCCAATGTTGCAAATAGACTGTTCTGGGATGCCTCCGATATTGAAGAGTCTGGCATCAGGCCACTTCCACTAGGTTACTTTTATCCACCGGTACCCGACACACAACCCTTATTGTCTGCACAGAATAACCTAGCCCCTAGGTCGAATCAGCCGTTTCATGCCTCCCAAAGTAATGTAGTAAGAGGGCCCACTCCGAGAGAGGAGGGATTAGTATTGACTCCCCCTTGTCTTCCCGGCAATCTTCTAACTGATTGGGACACAGATATAGCTCTAGCAAACCATTTTTCCCCATTAGCCACTATGGAGGATAATGATTAACTACAGTACACAAACTTACATCTAGCTGTATCTTCCAGGATGTTAGGCAGCGCGCCTACCTGTAAAATTCTTAGTTGGAATGTGGCTGGAGTTAGACAAAAACGAAATGATGACATTTGGGTTGACTTTGTTAAACCGTTCGATATTATTGCCCTGCAAGAAACATTGGATATGTCTAAAAGTTTTAACCTGGATGGGTATTCCAGCTTAGCTGTTGGAGCAATTCCTGGATTAGGAGGCAGACCAAAAGGATGTTTAATTTTGCTTATGTCACTAAAACTAAGTAGTTTCTTAAAAATGCTGGATTCGGGGTCTAATAATATATTAATTCTTGAGTGGGCTTATCCAGATTTCCCTACTATTTTATTAATTAATTTTATAATGCCATTGAGAAGGATTTGTTGAACCAACATCTAGGTTCCCTGGCAGATTTTTTTTTTTTTTTTAAACATATTTTATTGGTCTGCACAAATATAAATGCAAAGCCCCGATCTCCGGAGTCTATAGCACACAGCAATGGAACGAATATAGCATTGTCGGACATTTTCATAAAACACAACCCCCCCCCCCCCCCAGGTTTCGCTGCTACCATACAGCAGGTCACTAAAAATAATAATATAAGCAACAAATACATGCCAGGTCCATCAGAGCACCACTAACGTGCTCCAGCACCCCTTGCAGTTAAATTGTCAAAGTGGAGTCACTCTCCGGGGGGGGGGGGTCCAGGTCCAGCCCCCTGTAGTCTGCCCACCGTTTCCAAATCCGAAAGTGCTTATGGGGGGCATCCCCTGGCCAGGAAAATCGGCTGTTCCAGCCCCATACAGAAGTCCTTGCCGTTCTTCCAGGCGGCCAGGGGCGCCTTCCAGGCTCTAGCTATGTCACGTTTAGCCAAGGTTAAACCAAGCAACAACAGGTGGCGTTTGTATCGATTGCCTCCAACCCCCTCCATGACATGTAATAAGGCCAATTTCAGTTCACTAGGCAATTCCCACGCCAGTACTTCTGATAGACCTCGAAAGACCCCGGTCCAGAACCTGTGCAGCGCCGGGCAACCCCATGTTGTGTGTAGAAGTGTGCCTACCTCGGATCCACACCGCAGGCAATCAGGAGATTCTATCATACTCTCCTTCCATAGGCGTTCCCTGGTGAAGTACGTGCGGTGGAGGTATTTGAATTGTATAAGCCTTAGGCGTGTGGAGATCGCCGCCCCCCTAGGACTCGCCAGGGCCTCCATCCAGTCTTCCTCCTCTAATTCCCCCACATCCCCCACCCACGCTACCCGCAGCTTCTGTAGGTCAGGGGAACAATGTCGCACTAGGGACTTGTATATACGGGACAGTTTTTTGTCTGGCAATTCCCCCATAAACAGTTGGGCCTCGAGAGGGCCAAAGTCCGGGAGAGTGTCCATGCCCGTCAGGTAACGTGTCAGTGCATGGCGAAGTTGGAGAAAACGAAAGTCATTCTGCAAATCTTGTAACGACTTCAGGGTATCGCCCGACATCACGTCCCCCAGAGTGGAGACACCTATAGCATCCCACCCGTCGAAACCCTTAAGGGTCACCAATTGCGGCAAGCGACCATTATGCCAAAGAGGGGTCTCCCGAGTGAGTACATTCCACCATTCCATCCTGCGCAGCGCCTGCCACCAGATGGAGAAGACCACTTGCGTGGTGGATGGAAGATTCTGCCGAAGCGGTGCCGAGTACAGCAAGGCATGGATGGACGACGAGCCCATCAGGTGGCGCTCCACAGCGTAAGCTGGATCCCCCCTGTCTCCGTACCACCAGTCATTGAGGACCAAAGGATGCGCAGCTTGGTAGTACGAAAGTATATCTGATGTGGCAAGGCCCCCTACGTATGAGGACCGGAAGCATGTCCGTAGCGCGACCCTGACGGTCCCTCCCTCCCACAGGAACCCACCCAGCGCCGAATTGACTTGTTGAAACCAGCGAGGCGGAATAGGGTAGGGATGATTCTGTAGTTGATAAACGAGCCGTGGGAGCGCCACCATTTTGAATATGGCCGACCTCCCAAAAATGGTCAATGGCATACGACCCCACACCTTCAGATCCTCCCGCGTGCGATCCCAAATTGGGGTAAGGTTACGAGCACGGGAGACACCTGCGTCTTCGGACAGAAAGACTCCCAGGTACTTCATTCCCCCAGAAGCCAACTGTAGGTCTACTGCCCACTCACCCACCGATCGCTCGTCACCCAGCACCCATAAGGAAGGTGGATTTACCCGGGTTCACATATAGGCCGGACGACTCTCCAAAGATCTGCAGGATGCGCAGTAGCCGTGGCCCCGACCGATCAAGGTCTGTAAGGAAGAACAACCCGTCGTCCGCGTATAGCGCTATTTTGTCCGTAAGACCCGGAGACCATCGAAAGCCCTTGAGCTGGGCGTCTATGCGCACCCACGCAGCTAAAGGCTCCATGGCAAGCGCGAATAGGTATGGGGTGAGGTGACACCCCTGTCGCGTACCCCTCTGAACCGGAAAGGGTGGGGACACTGCCCCCCCAACGCTGTGAGGCCGGTGTACAACAGCTGCACGTAGGCCAGAAAGCGAGGGCCTAAGTTGAGGCGGCGTAGCAGGGCAAACAGGTAAGTCCAACTTAACGAATCAAAAGCACGGTCCATATCTGCCAGGAACAAAGCAGCCTGCTCACCCAGATTCCTCCAGACTGAGACCGCCGCCTGGGCACGCCTGATATTGTGCCGGGTGGCCCTCCGGGGCATAAAGCCCGCCTGGTCGGGGTGAACCAGGTCAGTAATATAGGGCTTAAGCCTGTTGGCTAGGGCTTTGGCCATGACCTTGGCCTCCGTATTGACCAGCGATATCAGGCGGTAGGACGCGTGGCTCTCCGGAGGTCGGCCCGGCTTCAGAAAGACCACCACCTCGGCGTGCCTCCAGTCCGGCGGGAGCATCCCACTTCCCCGCGCCTCCTTTATCACCGGGCGCAGACGGGGGCCCAGCTGCACATGCAATCTCTTAAAATATTCACAGGGGAACCAGTTGGGGCCCAGGGCCTTACCGGGGTTGAGCTCGCCCAGGGCAGTGCCCAGCTCCTCATCCGTGAAAGGCCTGTCTAATAGGTCCCGAACCTCGTCAGAGACCGACCGCGGGGGGAGATCGTCTATGAACCACTGAACAGTCTCGGCCGATAGGCACTCCAGCGGTGCATATAGCCCTTCATAGTATGCGGCAAAGCTCTCTGCGATGGCAGGATCGCCGATCTCGGAGCCATCTGCTGAGTCCAACAACTGGGGCGGCGGCTGGGCATGAAGAGCGCCCTGACACAGGCGGTGTAGCATCTTACAGGATTTGTCCCCCCATTGGTACACCCGACTACGGGGGGCTATCCAGGCCTGTCTTGCCTCATCAAGTAAGACCGCTGCATACTGCTGCCGGGCCAGGACTAATCGCCGCCCTATTAATCTACTACTCTCTTCCCTACTCCTGCGTTCTAAAGTTTCCATCTCCGCTTCTCGCTGCACCAGATCCCGCCGCCTCTCTGCCCGACCCGCCACGCACCAGGAAATGTCCACCCCTCGCAGGGTAAGTTTAAGGGCTTCCCAAAGGATCGACTGGGAGTCAACTGAGTTGTTATTGGTAGTCAGGTAACTGTCAATTTCCCGAAACATATGTTCTCTGTAGGCAGTCTGTGACAACTGCCATCCAGACATACGCCAACGGAACGGGTGTCTGGCAGGGCCAACCCGAAAGGTAAGGGCCACCAGCGAGTGATCGGACAGTGCCCTCGGTAGGATGCCAGACGACACGATCCTCTGAGCCAGTCCCCTGGGGACAAACAGGTAGTCCAGCCTGGAAAACGAGCCATGTACCAAGGAGAAATAGGTGTATTCTCAGCTCGCGCCGTGCCCAAACCTCCAGACGTCTGTCCAGTCCAGTCCCGTGGCAATGGCCTGAAGCTTGGTGGGGGATCCCTCCACGTCCACGTCCGCGTCAGTCGTCCCCCTCCGCCACTGATCTAGGCGCAGGTCCATCACATCATTCCAGTCTCCTCCAACTATGACCAGGGTGTCGGGCATACCACTCCAGAGGGACATAACCTTTTCCACTAGGGGCCACTTCAGCGGCGGCGGGGTATATATGCTACCAAAGGTCACCCCATCTCCCCCAGCCCTGGCTGATTTTTTGACGGATTATAAATTAGCACATGAGACTTTATTCGAAATTACTTTAATGGGTGATTTTAACATCCATCCCTGTAGTTGGGATTGTGTTTTAGATAGCCATCAAGGGTCCCGCATTTCAAACATTCCAGGCAGGGAGAGGCCTCCTAGCTAACATGAACCTCTTTGAGGTAGCACGTGATCTGGGAGAGGAGAGGGCCGCTACATTTAAGGGCAAAGAATCTGACACTGCCATTGACTACATCTTTGTATCGTCTGATGTATTAACCAGGGCAACTCTCTATGAAGTAGTTGTCTCTGTGTATAGTGACCATAATCCGGTAACCCTTGATCTGGATCTGGGGGAGGTTACTGATATTAGGAACAGGTTATCCACTGAGGTTAACCATTTAACACCAAAAGATAAAGGTAGGAGGCTTAACTGGGCTAGGGTGATCCCAGAAGCGTTTATGGAGGATTTGTTAATAAAAGCTGATGAAAATCTAGCTGTATGTCTAGATAGTTATGCCCCAAGTCAGGACATTATTGGTGCCTATGTTTCCATCTGCACCCAGATCGGAAAGGACCTGAAGGTAAAAATAAAAGGGAAACCAAATAAACTGTATAGATGGTTTGATGATAGTTGCTCCAAAGCTCACGGCGCTCTTTTGCAAGCATTAAAACAAAAACCTAGAGACAGAGGCAAAGTTGCTAATTTAAGGAAGATATATAAATTGGCCATTGCTAACTGTAAAAAGGATATTAAAACTGAGGCCTGGAACAAACTTTTATCAGTAGATGTTCTAAGAGATAGTAGCAAATTTTAGGCAACCATTAACCATCCCTTCTTTTCAGGTCAAGAGAACACAATTTTAGACTGTGTAATTCCAGACGATAAATGGTTCTCACATTTTAGTGAAATCTATGGCAATGAGGGCATTGCCTGCCAAGAGATTGATCACATACCTATGCTCCCAGCTCCACCTCTTCTATTTAGTGAGGACGATGTTTACAGAGCGATATTGGAGATGTCCAAATATAAAGCCCCAGGACCGGATGGCGTGCCAGCGGACCTATATGGTACCCTACCCAAATTCTGGTCAAAGATTTTAACTAATGTTTTTAATGCGTCCAGCAGAAATGGGTTTCCAGCATCTTGGGCTACTTCTATAATAATCCCAGTTTTTAAAAAGGGCCTGAGGGATGACCCTTCCTGCTACAGACCTATCTTGCTGATTGACTCTGCTGTTAAAATATTGGGCAGAGTCATCTTGCATAAACTTAGGGATTTGCTGGAAGAGAGAAGGGTCCTCTCCAATCTTCAATACGGGTTCAGGGAGCAGAGAAGTACCCTAGATCAATGCCTAAATTTGCACCTTTTAATAAGTAAATATACTCAGGCCAATGAAGGGTTGCTTTATATGGGATTTATGGACCTTTCCTCGGCCTTTGACCTGGTCAACCGGGCAAAGCTTTGGTCGATTTTACTGAGTATAGGGATAGATCAATCTTTAGTAAATTTTGTAGCTGCTCTTCACCAGGGGCTTTTACCATCAGTCAGGGTTACGAGGGAGGGGGGTTGCACAAGTCACTTTAGCTCCAAGCGGGGTGTTAGGCAGGGTTGCATCCTGGCGCCCCTTCTTTTTACATTATACATCAACGCACTTGACAACTCGCTAGAGGGGGCCTCATTGGATGTTCCGCATATAGGATATTCCGTAATCCCGGTTCTCCTATATGCGGATAACGCAGTGTTATTGGCTCTAACTGGCATGGGTCTCCAGAGGTTGCTGGATTCCTTTGGGGACTTTATGGGATCTTTGGATCTGCAGATAAATAACAAAAAGTCTCATGTTATGGTGGCAGGTAGACGACCTAGGGGTCTAAAATTAAAACGCTTCACATGCAACGGCGCAGAAGTATCAAGGGTACCTGTTTTTACATGTCTTGGGGTCCTATTTGATGAAAAAGGTACTTAGGGACCTCAACAGAAGATTAAATGTAACACCGTAGCTAGGTCAACGGCGGCGCTAATGGGCTTTGCGAAGCGACTGGGGGCCAGACCTATCGAGGCAATTTTAAATGTTTACAAATCTAAATGTCTGGCCATAGCCTCGTATGGTTCCTCAATATGGGGCTTTTTACCCCAAGAAAAGATACAGGTTGCAGAAAATACATTTTTAAGATCCCCCTTGGCGGTTCCCCAATCCACCCCCATACTTTCTCTACACTCCGAATTGGGGTTGGGTTACGTTATCGATCAACTGAAAATTGCCCCATTGATATGCTGGATAAAGACCTGTTTGACCCTAGAGATTACATTGAATCACCTTATCTTTAGAGATTGTATCTCCTTGGAGAAGGTTGATAGGGTGCCCTGGTTAGTTTATATTAAAGAAATGTTTTTAAAACTCGGACGCCCAGAAATTTATTTGTCACCTGATCTTATTAAAAAGGAGGATTTAACTTGGACAAAGAATTTTTTTTGGGTATGCTATCTCTGGATCGTTTGGAACGGGAGCTGATGAAACCATGTGTCAGAGCTAATTATGTTTTATTAACCTCACTGTCACTTGAGCCATATTTAAAAACTGTTACAATTCCTTTTCATCGCCACCTTTTAATTAGATTTAGGTTTAATATAATTCATATGTCTCTGGGTTATTTTCCAATCTGGGGCAAACCTGAAACCTCAATCCCTTGTAGCTGTGATAATTTTTCGAACCAAGACACAATGCATTTTATTATGTTCTGTAAGCATTACGCCAATATCAGGAAAAAGTTTTTAGTACCGCTATTAAGAGAGGCAGGGTTTTTACAAGTTAGATCCGCATTTAGCTATTTGCAAATGTTAAGTAGTACTCGTGTAATATTTGGCGTTGCTAGTTTCTTGGTGGCTGCTGTACCTAACAATGCTAAAAGAACAGCTGTCCGTAACCACCCTGTCTGATGCTATACTTTTTTGAGATAGGATATAACTTTTTAGTATGCCATTTTATTAATTGTGTATATTGTAGGATAATTTGCACTGATGATTGTATGGATTTGGGACTATGTACTGTTTATATATGCTTTATGATTTTAAGTAATCGAATAAAGTGTTTTGACTGTCTGACTGAGTCCTTGGTCCAGCACTTGATCCCAAATGAACCAGCCAGAAGCTCCAAACAATTGATGTGCAAACGTTGCTCTGAAGGAGACCACACACCCCCCATGGTGAAGTCGCCACATCTCGCGCCCCAACCTGATCTGCTCGCGTCGGACTCTATAACTATATCTGATGCAGATCCGAAGATGGCCCGACCATTCCATGCCTCCATGTTGGCGAGCCACCATTGCAGCTCCTCCCTGGCCTCTGGGGTCAGGCACACTTTGTGGGAATATGGTCGGCCCCTACGCAAATGCATCGCCTTGAGACGCTGAAGTGCCCTGTAATTGAGCGGCCCCGAAAGATCACATGAATGGAAGCCGAAAGAAGGCCTATGATACGAGCCACCTGACGGAGGGATAGTTGAGTCTGAGCTAGAGCCCTCCGAATCTTGTGCCGAATGTTCTTCATCTTGCGTGAGGGAAGACTAAGGGTGGCTTCTACTGAGTCTATCAAAAACCCAAGAAAAACAACTTTTCGAGACGGAGATAGAGTGGATGTGGTTTCATTTATGACAAACCCAAGGTTCTGAAGGAGATCTACTGTGGTCTGCAACTAACGCGAAAGCGTCCCTGGATCTTGCGCCATCAGCAGGATGTCGTCTAGGTAGACTGAGCCTCACGCCGGACGCCCTTAAGTGTTCCATCACCGGCCGAAGACTCTTGGTGAAGCACCAAGGGGTGGAGGAAAGACCGAACAGAAGGGTGGAAAACTGGTAAGTCTTGCCTCGCCAAAGAAACTGGAGAAACCGGCTGTGGGGAGGAAATAAAGGAATCGCCAAGTAGGCGTCCTTGAGGTCGAGGCGTGCCATCCAATCGCCGGGTCGGAGAATGTCGCGAAGAAAATGTATACCCTCCATCTTGATGTGGCGGTAGACTAGCCACTCGTTGAACTCACGCAAATTGATGACTGGGCGCCGCCCCCGTCTTCTTTGTGGATGAGAAAAAGATTGCTGAAATAAAACTCTTGGGTCCGCCGTAGACTCCGCAATCGCACCCTTGTCTAGGAGGGACTGGACCTCCTGGTTGATCAAAGCTGATTCCGACTCTGAAAAACAGAGGGGATGAGGAGGCGTGACCTGATAAGGCGACCCTTTAAACTCTGTGAAAGCCCCTGTTCGAGGCATGTGAGCTGCAGATTGTACACTATGCATAGATTGCCACCTAGTGTTGGGCCCGGATGTTTGCAGTTTGTTGTTGTCCTGAAAAGTTCTTTGGAAGTCACGAGATAAGTGACACCTCCTTAGGACCACATTGCACATAGGCATCGGCTCCATCCCCAGATTGTTTTTTTCGGCCATCAGGCTCGGATGCATCTCCTGCGCTCCGGTTTGGAACCAAATTTCCTTCGGCGCGCAATCCTCACCCAGTTCGACGGTATTGTCTCGATGGCGATCTACCGCGCGATTCTCAAATAACTTCGAAGTCTTCGATACCAGTCATCAACGAAGGCCTTCGGGCCTACCTAGGCCTCACTTTCTGGCTCATGGAAAGGAAACCATTCAAGAAGTGTCCTCAATGTGGGTCGAAGTTTCCCCACACCTTCCTACATGAGGTGTGCAACCTGTGCCTTTCACCTGAGCACGAGGCCAAAGACTGTTCGGTATGTGCCTCATTCCGCTCCAAGAAGACATATAGTTATATAGAACATTGACACATTTATCTAATATTTTCACTGATTTGGTACCCCACACTGATTCTTTGATGTAAATCTGTACTTGACTAATCATTTAAAAAAGGTTTCGATAGGCACAGGTGTAATTCGAAAAATAATTTGAGAGTAATATAACATGTTAATGTGTAAGTAATTTCTCCACATACAGTAAAGAGAGGTGAAATATTTGTGTTGCTTAGAGCATGCATTCAAAGTGGGAATATATTTTTACCTCAGTTTCAGAAGCAGTACCTGATGTAGCTTCTCCAACAGAAGTGGTTCCAGAATCACCAGTTCCAGAAAAGGAAGAGGAGATGCCCCTCTCAGTGGAACCATCTAGTAAGTGACATTGGTGAAATTAAAAAGTTTAACATTATTTTAAGATAGTAATGCCACACTATGGTTTTGTATTCTTCACAATGGCAAGATAAGTAAATACTAGTTCGAACAGATTTGTCTTATTTTCATGTTTATCATACTTCATTTCCAGCGCTTAGGTATCACCCTGCTATGTTGAGTGTCTCCCTCTTAACATTGTCTCAATATGCATCCTTAGCTGTTCTTTACAATTTACATTTCGTCCCTGACTTCTGTGGGCGATCTAATTCTTCTGTCTGCCTACCATTGACACAAAGATTTTTTTTCTTTTTTCGGCTTTCTCATGGCAGGGTGGCACACTCCTCTTTTCTTACATGGATTGACATGTAGTAAAGCACTAATCTAAACTAGAGACTGACCTTATCTCCTTGCACAATATTTCCTATTTGAACTCTGCACTAAAGGGCATTCTTTTCGTATTATGATAAATTTAATATTTGTGGTTTTCCAGGAGGCGTTATGTCAGCTGTACCTTTCTTTAGAGGTTTTTCCAAAATCAGGTATGGCTCATACTTTCAAATTTCAGGTTGTTGAACAGCAGGATCTGTGGCCCTAGGGTAGAAATGCGGTCAGATTGTACCAACAAGAAATGCAGAGGTTGGTGAGAGCAAAGCAGTATTATGGCTTTGATATCGCCAATCACTGATTGGTGTCAGATAGCTCCTGATAGTTCACCTCAACGTCTCCCAGAGGCTTTGGACCAAGTCTGTTTGGCTAGAGAAGGTAAGAACCCCTACTTATGCAAGGAGGAAGAACCTCTTAGTCCTCTTTTGCACCACTATGGCGTCTGGCACAAGGATTTCGACACCAAGCACTTTAATAGATGTCTCACTGACTGTTCCAACCGCAGGGCTCCCAACAGAAACAAGACCTACAAAAACAACAAGCGACCCAGCTGGTACACGAATGACTTCAGGGAGTCCAAGTGCCCCTGCAAACAACTTGAGAGAAAATGGAGACTAGACAAAAACACTACTGCAAGATTCACATACAAAGCCACCCTAAACCTCTTCCACGAACAACTACAAGACGCCCAGAAAAAGGCACTAACTCCCAGACTCGAAGTCTGCTCCAACAATGGCAAAGAACTCTCCACCTTCGACGGGGAGTACTCCAGTCTCGTAGCTGTCAGAAACATCATCATCCTGTGGGAAGCTGGCTCTTTAGGTGATATTTCAAAATGAGATATATCACGTAAAGAGTCCAGGAGTTCCTTTGAGTGGACAGGGGCTTTCTATGGCAAACCCAAGGTGCGCTCTTCTAGGTGGTAATGTGGTCGACCAGCCTAGGAGTGCAAGACATCTGAAAATGCACACAATAGTCAATAAGTGAGTCACACAACTCAGGAAGCAGATCCACATCAATTTAGAAAAATAACTAGTATCTTTATATCTGCTTTGGCGCCAGAAACAATTAGTTCAGGTAAGTACTTTTTTTAATAGAAATATTTTAGAGTTCAAAAAGTCGACACCTAGTTCAATTTATGGAAGCTGCAATGTTATTCTATAGGAAGAAAAGTCAATGCGGCGTTTGGTTATATTACAATGACTTACAGGACCCTTGTCGAGGTGTTAAGGTGAGTAGTGGGCAAGGTCCAATGCAGCACCAGCAGAAAACCACCAGTGGCACTAAAGCGGTCCGGTGCAGAGGTGCAAAACAGCTTTGGGTGCCCAATGTTATCCTATGGAGAGCGGTCACAGTAAAAAGAGGCTGCAGGCTTTGATTGAGAGGCTATTTGGGCTGAACCAATAGAGGGGCTCAGGCCTCATGATGGTTTGGGTCGTAGGGACACCGTTGGTCCTCTTCTCCACGGCCCAGGGGCGATGGGTGCAGAGGTGTGCTTAGGCTATGGGTTTTTCTTACCGGGAGCAGTCGCTGTGGAAAGGACCTGTGTGCAAAAGCAGCAGGTGACGTTGGGGAATCCCCAAAAGGTGCCACCACACTGGACTTAGTCTCTGGAGGACCACAGTGATACTGGTGGACTTCAATTCTGGCTTGGAGCAACAGGTGCAGTGGTGCCTTCAGGTTTCTGTCGTCGCATAGTCCTTCCAGGGTTCTTTGGATGACTGCAGGATGGAAGGAAGCAGGTCCGCTGCTTCTCTGGAGGTCTTGGTTCCCGAGTGAAAGAGTCTGGCAGGTCTCTCAGGCTTTGGGGACTCAGCAGCTGCAGGACAGTCTACTTTTGGTGCAATTGGCGTAGGAAGCATGTAGGCCAGCAGGGTTGGTGCTAAGTCAGTGGCTGGTTCTTCAGTTCTTGCAGGATGTGACTCTTAAAGTCCTTCGTCCTTCAGGTTGGCAGGATCTGTTGTTCAGGTGCTAGGTGCTCCCCATACTACTTATTTAGGGGCGTTTGGAGAGTCTAAGGTAGTAGTCCATAGGCTACTGACTCTTGGGGACATTATGCCCCCTATATGGTCACTTCCTGTGGGAAGTGTGCCTAAGCCAGTCCCAGAATTCCTAAGTATGTCATCACAAAGAGGGCTACTTCAGAAAAGTCGTGTCCACCTCACAGTAGCCCACTATAGGGGTGGTGCTAGCCTGGAGGTGGCATGCCTAACTGACAGGCTACATTTCATGCCTGTCCAAGTGCCAAATGAGCTCTGGAGAAAGGATGTTGGCTTCCTGTCTTGTGAGAGGAGTCAGATTTGCATTTCAAAGTTGGCAGCTCATTAAAGTTTGCCAGCCTAGGAAGACTAGTCAACAGGTCATCCTGTGGAAGAGGGGGTGGCACTTTTTTCCCGGACAGGTTGTTGTTCTGGGTCTCCTGAGAGCAGAAGTCTCTCACCTTAGGAGGTCAGAACGGTGTCTCGATGGCTGGCTGGTAGAAACCAGTCAACAAGCACACCAGAGGCTCGTAGGTTTACAAGAGGGGCACCTCTAAGGTGCCCTCTGTGTGCATGTATTGGTAAATCCAACACTGGAATCAGTGTGGGTTTATCAATACGAGATTTTTTATACCGAACATCCCAATTTTCTGTGAAGCCATCATGTAGCTTGGGAACTCGTTTTCACAAGTGTCCAGCACATGTTCTAAAATGGCCTACCTGTCCATTTGCACTGGTTGTAATGGCAGCACAGGGGCAAATCTGCTCATGCAGGTATGCCCTCACATTTAATACTAAGCACCCTGCCTTTGGGATGTTAAGCCTACTGTAAGGTTGGCATAAAAGTACTGCTCACAGTGTTAGGGGGGCCTGCACACAGGGATGTGTGGCGGGTCATGTTTTCACTTTTGTCTGCACCAAAACATACACCCTTCAATATCAGCCCATGGTTTGGTAAGGGGTCTCGTAGGGTGTCACAGTTTGTGCTGCAGCCCTTGGGGGACCCTCTTTAGTACCTCAGGCCATAGGTGCAGAGGTACCATGTACTAGTGAGACTCTGCTGAGATTTCTGTCCTGATCGAAGAAGAGACTGTCGCGGGACAGCTCCCAGAGCCACAAGTCGTCCTTCTCCTCCCACTCGAGGTCTTCAGGACACTCAGGAAAGAGGTACAAAAAAGAGGTCTAGGGGGACTTCATCTTCACCTCGGCTGCTGTCTGTCGATGAACGAGGTAAAGAGCACCGACACTTTAGGCATGGTTCTGCGGAGACAGGGTCAACTCTGCGACTCCCTCCTTTTCCGGGAGCCGGAGCGAACCCCGCTCAATAAAATAATTTTACGAGGCCATGCGCTCCTTATTTGAGTGGGTCGACCCCTCTGAGCCATCAGGCCCTCAGGGTCGGAAGGGGCCCTATCAGATTCCACGCCATCTGCTCCGGCCATTGCACCGCCTCATGGATCTGATCCCCAATCCGGGATGATGCCATTTGTGCCAACGCGACTTTCTCCAGCGTCCGACCCGAAGTCTGTGCCTTTGGCGCCCACCGATGGTGCCAGCTCCATCTTCATTCCCGCCGACTCTGAGTCGACTCGGCGTCGCTTGACGCCAAGTCCAGCAGAAGCCAAAGATTCTATGTTGTTGCCTGATCATTTTCAGGATATATCAAGTACTGGAGAGGACTGGAAGGGGTCTATGGACCTTTTAGAACACCAGAATGTATCTTTACAACAGATGGACTGATATGAGGAACTTGTGGAAGCCAGTGGACTGGAAAGGGGTCTATGGACCCTTTAGAATACCAGGATGTATCTCTAGAACAGATGGACTGTTACAAGGAACTTCTTGAAGCCAGTGGACTGGACTCCTCCGCAGATACTGGCATGCTGTCTGCCATCTGTGGCTATGTAGGAGGGGACTTTTTATACCATGGTGGTACAGAGGGCAACTGAGGTCCTTGGATTTGAGTTGCCCTTTGTGCAGGTCTGGACTAATCTTCTGACCGAAGTGCTTCAGCCTAGGGTTTCCATCTCAGAAACCTTATTGCCCTTAAATGAAGCACTAACTGATGTCCTCCTAAGGCCTGTGGTCCAAGCCTAGCACAGAGGCTTCTGTGAACAGGACAATTGCACTCTGTAATTTCCTAGCTCTGGGTGACCAAAGCCAAGGTTTCCCATCCAACACCAACCCCTGAGAGCCTGGTGGTGCAGGCTTCGACTTCCCATGGCACATTCCCTTATGGCTAATTTCCCGCACTTGGGAAGATGTTTTCTTCCTTCAGCCTGGCATTGCGGTCAGTGACTACTGCATGCTTATTGGACCGTTTCTCCCACTCCATGTGGGAGACGATTGGGAAAGTGCTGCCACGGGTTCCGGAGAAGGCCCAGGCTGAGCTCTCCCAGGTACTGAAGGATGGGAGAGATGCAGCAAAATTCACCATGGTGTGGCCTAGACACGACAGAGCGGTTTCTTCTACAGAGGCCTTACGGCGCCACACCTGACTAAAAACATCTGGCTTCACAGGCGATGTCCGGGCTAATTTGATGGACATGCCCTTTGACAGATCTAGTCTCGGGAGAGGAGGCAGACTCTGTCTTGGAGCGCTTCAAGGACTCTCATGCTACAGCCAGATCCTTGGGCCTCTCAGTAACACCCTGTGGCCAGTCTAGCTATCGCCCCTCCTGTGACAACAGAAGAGGTTTTCAACTGTGTCAACTGTATCAGACTTCCCAAGTTGTGCGGGGACGTGGACACTGCTCATTATGACCTTAGAATGGAAGCCAGGCGTCATCTGCCACCCAGCTATCGGAAGCCACAGCCTCCAAGCACTCCTTGTTTGTCTCTGCAAGACCATGCTACTCCAGTTGGTGGGAGAATCCATCATCATCGCCTCCGCTGGAGTTCCATAGCATTGGACAAGTGGGTTTTGAAGATCATTCTGAAGGGATATTCTCTGCCTTACCTTTCCTTTCTTTTCTTCCTCCTATTCCGTCACATCAAGAACAGCTGGCAGAGGATCATCTTTATTTATTCCAAGAGGAAGTTACAGCTCTCCTGGCCAAGGGGACTTTAGAGAGGGTTCCGATTTCAGAAGTAGGCAGTGGTTGCTATTCCCGCAATTTCTGATTCTGAAGGAGAACAAATGGTTACGACTCACTTTAGATCTGCGGACCGTCAATCTGTTCCTCAAAATGGAAATGTTCAAGATGCTCACATTGACTCCGGTATTTTCTACTCCTAGACCAAGAAGACATGATGGTAGCGTTGGACCTACAGGATGCGTATTTTCACATCCCCATCCTGCCGTGCCACAGACATTACCAGCGGTTCAAGGTAGGCCAAGAGCACTTTCAGTTTACAGTGCTACCTTTTGGCCTAACCAGCACCCCTTGGGAGCTCACCAAGGTGATGGCGGTGGTCGCAGCTCATCTGCGCATGTTAGGGGTTTCAGTCTTCCCCCTGCCTCGACGACTGGCTGTTGAAGGTGGTCTTACCCCAGGTTATCGTCTCCCACCTTCAGACTGCAGCAGACCTCCTACATTCGCTGGGGTTTTCTATAAACATGCCGTAGTCACACCTGACTCCTTCTTAGATGCTCCTTTTCTTCTGAGCTGTTCTGGACACTGAAGTTTCAGGCTTATCCTCCAGAGGAGCCAGACTAGGATATTCAGGCTTTGATACCGATTTCTCAGCCTCTATCCTGAACTTAGGGGAGACTGCCTCTGAGGCTGCTGGACGCTCTGCAATTAATCAATCAATCGGGGTATTTAAAGCGCAGCTACTCACCGGTGAGGGTCTTAAGGCGCTGGGGGCAGCTCAGTTGAGTGCTGGGGTAATCCGAAGAGCCAGGTGTTGAGGTCCTCCCAGAACTGGAGCAGTGTAGGGACTTGCCGGAGTTGGAGCGTGAGGTTGTTCCAGGCCTTGGCTGTGAGATATGAGAAGGACTTTCCTCACGTTCTGGTTTTGAAGAAGCGTGTGATGGTGACCAGAGAGAGGTCAGCTGATCGCAGGTGTCACTTGGGTGCTTGGAAGGAGAGGCGGTTGTTTAGCTATGTTGCTCCCATGTTGTGGAGGGCCTCTGCAGTGGGACCTGAAGTTCCAGTGAGCGCAGCATCAGGGGAATCTCTCCACCATGGTCCAGATCTCGAAGGGAACTTATAAAGACCTGCAGGGTCAGAGGCAGACCACTCCCCAACCAAATCTTACAGTAGTGATTGATGCATCACTCCTAGACGCGCGCTAGGAAGAGTCCGCAGCGACCTAGTGCAAAACTACGAGACTGCACACAAAAGAAAACTGGCGGTGATGACTGAGCTCGGCTCAAGCGAACTGAGCCGGAGCCCAGGGGAGCGACTTGGGTGAGGGCGCTCACTGTGACAAGGAGACGCTGCCTAGTGGCGACAACGTGAAAACCGCCGGGCCCACAGGTAGGGCATGGAGTCTGGGGGCCGCAGAGGACGGGCTGGGTGGCATCCCCCCCCACCCCCCCCCCTCAAACCCATTGAGAGGATAAGCCGAAACTGGAATCTACACCCAGCGGAGCGTAATTCAATGCCAAGAGTCGACCCGATGTAGCCACGCCAGCCCACGGGAGGGGACTAACATGGAAAGGGTGAGCGAGCTGAAACCTGCGCTGGGATCATGCCAGCCGGACTCGCAATCTGAGTATATGCGCCCCGACATGAGGCCAATATCTAGCCGCCCGCAAGGATAAAGGCGTCGGCCTGCACTGACCAGGCCTGGCGATCCCACTGGGTGAAACAAGGGGATTGATGACGAGACATGCATGTAATGGCCCGAAAGAGCTGACTCTAGGCCCGCTGAGGCAACTCATGCACTGCCAACCCTATAAGCAAAGCAAAAGTGCATCAAGTGACGCTGCCAAGAGCCCTTGTCCCCGAACCCCGTCTGGTATGCGCCTACCAGAGACAACGCTGCCACACACAACTTGATATCACGGGCGGCTCCAAGGGGCCTGAACCAAACCTCACACTGGACAGGAACCCAAGAAGGCACAGTGACTACATGAGAGGTACCTAAGGTGAAATGAGCAAGACTTTGACGCCGGATCCTCCACTGCCACTCCCCGCCTGTCTGAGAGGGGTAAGACCTCATGAAAACACAACTGACGAGACGTGCTGACTACCTGTGAACAGTCCTACTTTTTCTTCGGGGAGACTTCAGCACTTGCGAGTGGCCGAGCTGGGGGACAAAAAGGAGGAACAAGTGCGGAACCTCAGCAAACCTTCTAACTGGCACCATCCTTTGGCAATAGAAGCGCTGTGCATCCCTCCTGCTCTATTTTGTTGGCGACCACCCTGCTACAGATAGTCTTTCGGACAAATACCCCACTGAGCACCTGCATGCCATCAGCACAGAAACTAGCCATTTGTCTCCTACACATAAACACGCAACAACCTGGCACACACTCGGAAGCACAAGGGACTCAGCATACATAGAATGCTCAGGAGGGGCCCAAAACCTCGTGCTCTCCACAAAACTTGTCTCAGTCCTGCTGCTGTGGTGAAGATAAGCGCTGGATCACACCCGGACCTCACTAGCATCAAAAATAGACAAGGTCGCATCTGACTGCACCCTACTGAGAGCCGATCATCGAAAGCTATTGTATAAAGTTCAAGCTAATAAACAAAACCTGCTAAAACTAAAGCCCACGACCACGCAGCAGCACCACAAGACATCATGGACCGAGTGAACACTCTCGAAGACTGGCTGGAAGACGCGGAAGGCCGCTCGTATCGCAACAACATATGCATGGTACGCCTTCCAGAAGCAGAGGAGGGACAATACCCTGTCGCATACATTGAACGATGGCTGCAGTAACTTCTCATGAAGGACGCACTGTCACCCCAATTTGTGGTGGATTGAGCACGCCTGGTACTGGCCCGACGGCCGCCCCTGGATTCCAGACCGTGACCATTGCTTTTCAAACTGCTCACCTACAAGGATAGAGACACAGTACTAAGAGAGACCCGTAAGCTCGCCGGCATAAAGGCGCAAAATCAACAAGTAATGCTGTTCCCAGATTACACCATGCAGTTACAGAGATGGCGTGGATCATTCATTGATGTAAAGTGTCACCCCCGGACACTGGACATCTGCTACTCTCTAATGCGAGTCGTCGCAAAGGACAAACGCAATTCTTTGAAACACCCTCTGAAGTCTGGGACTGGCTGGAAGAGTCAGGACTATTAATGGGGCCCAAACTAGATGTGGACATGCAATCGCCCCGCCAAGGCAGGAAAAACCACAGCGGTGGCAGAGAAAGAAGCCCCAGGCAGACCGCGATCCTTTACATGGAACAAAGGATGATGTAGCGGCAGGAGGCCCTCCATGTGGCTGCAACCATCCAGGCTAACTCGTAGCCCTCCAAACCTGAGACCCGCTCAGCCCTTTCCCAGAGCTTGGTTGGATCATCGCCAAAGCAATCTAAAGACTGTGAATACCTCCAGCTGCCGGACATTATGCTGCAGACCTCCGACGACATAATCTGAACAATTGTTTTATTAAGCGTGCCCTTTCACGAGGGGCGTGGCTTGGCGGCAGAGCGGAATGGCTGCTTTAACTTGCAGCCCCGCTCGCATTAATCCGTATAAAACACGAGGTATCTCGGTCCTGCTTGCTGGCAGGACTTAATGGAGCACCCCGCTTCTGTAATCTGGGGAAAATCGTGAGCGTGCAGACCCGGGGGAAGTCTGGCGGCGACGGCGGTCCTGGCGCCGAGGCGGTCCTGTGTGCCCGACATAGGCCGGGACCTCGAGAGGCGGCTCCGAGGGCAGCTGGGACTCCTACTGAGCCCTGAAGGACGACGCCTGCTGGAGCTGGCGGAGGCGCGGTTGCACAAGGCGGCGGGACAACCGGCCGGTTGGAGGGGACTACGTTGCTGTATGCGGCTGCCGGCATGGGGGCATTAAATGCTGGGATCAGCAGAAGGCTCTGAGAGGCGGCCGCGAGAAAAAACCGAGGAGCGGCCGGATGACAGGTGCTGCCGAGACAGTACCTGCGCTGAAGGCCCACATGCAGAGCTAGAGGTGGGTCTGCTCGGATGACATCATAGCGCATAACTGTTTTGCCCCCTAGCGCGCTGGAAATTCAGGGCGAGGTGGCCACGAGGCACGATCCCAAGATTGGATGTAAGGCTGGAGGCCGCCATTTTGTGATTGCATCGGAGGCCCATATTCCATGCCCGATGTGGAGAACTGCTGAAACATACGGCGAACAAATGTAAGTGGCGGACTAAAAATGGATATGACCTTCTAACTACCGGCAGACTATGTGCTAATCTGGCTGCAGTTGGGGCGAAGCGCTCCATAGCGTGACTAAAACATCGTGGGCAAGTGGCTGGTGGGGAGACTAGCCGGAGATAGTGCCGCACTATCACTTGAGCTAGTGGTGTCTGGATCTGCTTGGGAGCCTGGTGCGGACCTACTCGATTATGTGGCACAGTGTGCAGGACCTCGCAATGGGGCGTATTCATAAGGTGATGCAGGCATAGGAAGAGCACGGGATGTGTGTGGTGTAGCTGCTTTGTTCCTTCTGGCTGGGCCATATCCTGGGACTGCCCTGAACCAACGGCGGATGGTAGTCATTTAGCCTGCCTGAGGGAAGCACACTGACTCACTGCTTGCGTATGAGACCAGACCGGCGTGGCTGAACTGTATACCAGGTGTGTTGCACGTGGCTTTGGTGCAACGGTGTGACCGTGAATGTAGCTCCACACCCATATCACCGTGAACCTGACTTGCAGCCCTCTGGGATAGTAGAGGACGTGGATTGGTGTCCCTCAGTGGCAGCTACGTTTGCTTGTACAGTGCAGTGGACGACTGCCCTTGATTGTTGGAGCACTTCGTAACCTTTCAAGAGGGCAGCAGACATTTCGTACACTGCGGGAAGGAGGGTTACATCTGCTACGAGCGATACAGTAAGTGGGCCTCCAGGTTTGGTTGCACCGACGCAGTGAATCCGCAGGGAGCGGTTATAAATAACTGCTGTGTTGGCTGCCAGTTGGTGGAGGAACCAATACACCGCATCAAGATGGGAATGCCAGAAACGAGACAGCCTAAAATCACGTTTGACAAGAAAACAAATAAACAGACCGACACAGCGGCAACGGAGCGGGAGATGGAGGGTGATGGAGCGCAAGAACAACTTCCGGCGGCGGACATCCGGACCATGTTTCAAGAATTAAAAACAAGCCTGCAGGGAATCGACTCGAAGATGGACACGCTGGCTGACTAAATGGACAGAATTACACAGAGGATGGACAAGCAGGAAGGGCGGGTCAGCGTACTGGAAACGCACGTGACAGAGACGGAGGAAGGCCAAACTGAGATCAAGAAGAAAGTGAAAGGAATGGATAAAGTGCTGGCGCTGATCCAACAGAAGAATGAGGATTTGGAGGCGAGATCGAGGCGTAATAACATACGCATAACAGGTATTGCGGAATCGTCAGACATCCCAAACATGGAACAATATGTTGAGACTATGCTAAAGGACATCTTTGGGCCCGGTCTTTCCTCAATGTTCCTCATTGAAAGGGCCCACAGATCTCTGGGAACGCGGCCCAAGCCGGGAGCGCCAGCTAGACCAATACTGGCCCGTGTGCTTAATTATAGAGATTGTGATGCGATATTGCGCCTGGCACGCGAGAAGGGAACGATACAATACCGTGGTAACGACATTGCGCTCTATCTGGACTTCACCCTGCAGGTACAGGCAGCCCGCAGGGAATTCATCCCGGCGAAAAAGATCTTCCAGCAGACTGGCACGAAGTATGCTCTGATATATCCTGCCAAATTGAGGGTCCAGGGCCCTGGCAAACACACCTTCTTTGTGGATGCTAAGGCAGCGCTAAATTATGCAAAACAGTCCGAGAGCAATGGCAGCGGAAAGCAGCAGAGGAGGAACATTCGGAAGATGGACTCAGTGACCTTGAATGACTCATATCTATTTGCTCGTGATGGTGTAGTACCTAGCTGGTAGATACGAGGGAACGGATATGCCCCACTAGGTTCCTGGTTGGGAAGATGTGTCTTCTGTAACTATAATGGGTGTCCAAAACTCTCCGTATCGTGAGTACTCTGAGACTCACGGAAGTGTAATATATGCGGGTGGGCCCTTAAGATGCGTGCGTGGCATAAGTAGCTCGGTCACCCTGTCATTAGCACAGGGGAGTATGGTGGTCACTCTGCACGCCCCATGGGATGAATCCTGAACTTTGGACTGTGTTTTTGATATGTATGTTGGAAGGGGCACTGGGGGGGGGGGTGGAATTACACAACCTGATTGGGGGGTTGGTGTGGGAGGGGTGGGAAGGGCTGTAGAGCTGAATGTTCAGTGGGAAAGGTCACTGTACAATCTGTTTGGCAGGTTGGTATGGGAGGGGGGCGTCTGTTGGTCTTATGTTTTCAAGGCCTGCTATGCCTACAATTTTTATTGGAGTATTGTTATTGCCTAAATATCCGGACACAAACTGGCTCTGTGCTGTGGTTTACTATTAGCCCTTTGATTGTGCATGTCCTTGTGCTTACACGACCCCTGAGATTGCGGATTGTGGTGGGGAGGATGGTCGCTGATGTACATAATATTTGTTGGGAATACCTGTGCAGGATATAACTTGTTTATCTTGGAACATCTGTGGTTTAAATGACCGCAGGAAGGCGAGGTTAATCCACTCATATCTGCTGCATCGTGGGGTTGATGTCTGCTTATTGCAGGAAACACATTTAGCAACTACTAACACCAACATGCTTCGGCACAATAGATGGGGAGAAATTATAGAAGCCCCGTTCTCCAACTATGCTAGAGGGGTGGCCATACTGATACATAGAGGTCTGCAGTTGAAAACGCATACCTCGATCATAGACGCAGAAGGCAGATATATACTGTTATTAGGAACACTATGTGGTGCCCCCGTATTGATTGTCAATGTCTATGGCCCGAATGTAGATAGCCCTTCCTTTTTTCAAAATGTATGGCACAAGATTCAGTCCTGTGGGCCGGCGGCGTTATTGTGGGGTGGAGACTTCAATGTGGTTCTGTCTCCTACACCTGACAGGCAGGGGGTGACACGCGACCATCACCCTAGTGCGGAAGCGGTGCTAAGAGATTTTATGGTTGAGGAAAGTTTGGTAGACTCATGGAGAACTCTACACCCGGAGGCACGGGAGGGCACATGCGTGACTGCACATAGAAGCGCCTGGTCGAGGATTGACTATTGGTTAATGTCCAAAGATCTACACTCCCGAGTGGTGGCTGCTGATCTGTTGCCGCAGACGTTTTCTGACCATGTGCCTGTGCGAGTACAGCTATCCATTCCCCCACAATATGTGCAACCATTTAGTTGGCGATTTCCCTCTAGAGCGGTCTTAGACCAAGTTTTCAGGGGAGAATTACGGAAGAAATTGACTGAATATTTTGTGCTGAATGAGAAATCGGTGGACTCGCCGGGAACACTGTGGGAGGCGTTCAAGGTAGTGACAAGAGGTAACTGCATGGCGCTAAAAACGGGTGTACTAAGGTCAATCAGGGACACTTTGGGCAGACTGGAGGGTGATATTGCTAATTTAGAGAGGAGAAACAGGAACATACTTCTTCTACACAGGCGGAACTGAGGGCGAAATTAACAGCATTTCAAGAGGAAGCGGAGAGGGAAACGGCGTACCTAAACAAATATACACAGGCCAGAAGATATGGTGAGGGAGACAGGGGTGGGAAAACATTAGCATCATTGTTGTGTACACCTCGGGGAGCAGTGTACATTACTGAACTACAGGGAATGGACGGGGAGATGGCACGATCGCCTCAGGCTATACTTCGAACAATGGCGGAGTATTACAGGTCGCTTTACACGTCACGCACTCACCCCAGTGAGACGGACATCAGTGAGTATTTGGACACCATTGCTTTAGCATGGTTTAACAATGGTGCACGACAATACATGGACCTTCCCATTACAGTAGAAGATATGAAGGGTGTAATCACTGACATGCCAGCAGACAAGCTCCCAGGACCTGACGGGTTAACAGCTGCTTTTTACAAAGAGTATGTTGAAATTGTAGATCCTAGGCTGCATCAGGTATACATGGAGACCATGGAAACAGGAAAATTGCCGCCCACCCTTAGAGAGTCCATGATAATAACCCTCCTTAAGCCAGATAAAGACCCAACGAGTCCAGAATCTTATCGTCTCCTTTCATTAATAAACTTGGATGCGAAAATCTACGCTAAACTGTTGGCGGACAGACTGAAGCCCATGTTGCCGCAGATAGCACTGTCTGATCAATCTGGATTTGTACCAGGTCGGGCAACGTCCCATAATCTTAGAGTTTTATTTGGGTTACGCCGCTACCTGGACCCGCGGGTGAAGGCGGTGGCGGCCCTGTTGGATGCCACTGAGGCGTTCGACTCTCTTGGGTGGAAGTTTTTATTTGCACTGTTCACTCGCATGGGATTTAGCCCGTTATTTATACAGCAAATTCTGCTTTTATATGTTGCCCCTGTGGCAAGGTTGAGGGTGAATGGCCAGATTTTGGAGCTGATTGACATCACAAGAGGCACGCGGCAGGGTTGCCCCCCTGTCACCGCTTCTCTTTGCTATTGCCACGGAGCCGTTGGCGGCCCGTCTAAGACAGCATCACACTCACCGTAGCATTGGATTTACCTCCAGGGGCCTACTCGTGTCTATGTACGCAGATGATATGACCATCTACATGGTCAATCCTGCTGAAAACGTCGACCCGATTATGAGGGAATTTATCAGATATGGAGGCCTCACAGGTATACAGATAAATTGGTCCAAATCAACGATGTTGCCATTAACTGACGGCTCTGACAAATGTGATACGGAGTTTCCCATCACGTGGACGGACGATAGTGTTAAATATTTAGGGGTCTGGTTCAGTAGGTCCATTCTGGAAATCTGGCTAGCTAACTATGGCAGAGTAGTGGAATGGATAGAAGTCAAAGTACAAAGATGGAAGACCTTGCCCCTCTCCCTGACAGGACGTATAGCCCTTACTAAAATGGTAATTTTACCTAAATTACTTTATTTGTGAACATCCCTATGCCCCTAAATAGTCACTTTTTTAAACGGCTTCAGTCTGGGATTCTGGAGCTAGTTTGGGCTGGAAGGCAACCTAGGGTGTCGTGGAAGCTACTTACTCTCCCCTTCGGTCAAGGTGGGCTAGCTGCTCCGGACTTTGAGCTGTATGCGTATAGTGCGTAGGCACAGTACTTGCATTATTGGCAACATCCTGTCCCATTCCAGCCGCATGTGGCTATAGAAATTGGTATTGCTGCTCCCACCCCACTTAACACAACTGTTTACCACCCCTATAACGGATCTCCGTCGGACATTAACGCGGTTGAAGCCACGAGATGAGCCTGGTCGAAAGGGCTGGTATAGCGGAGCTGTATGCGCCGTCAATGCTGTTGGGAGGCAACCCTTTGTTGGGACCATTAGCGGATAAGGCGGTGACGGAGCGGGCGGGCAGACACGGGCTGAAGGTGGCAGGGGATCTATACCCTGACGACGAATTTTTCACACTGCAGCGGATGTGCGAACCAGAAACACAATCGGCTTCCGACATGTTATTATTTTATCAATTGCGGGCGGCTTGTAGGGCTCGCTATCCCCAGTTTCCGGCGGCACCATCCGCGCTGCCGGCATTGGAGGATTTGCTTTCTAATGGCTCCCCTCGTAAACTGATTACCCGTATTTATCGTATTACGCAGGAAACGTCACCTATTATAACATAGTGACTCCAAAGCTGAGTGGGTAAGGGAAAACAGGTATGGAAATAACTGATAAGCAATGGTCCTTTTGTTGTTCGCAACTTGAGAACTTCTCACCTAATTATAGGTTGTGGCTCATTCATTTCAACTATTTACACAGAACATATCGGACGCCCAAGCAGGTTTGTCGTATGGGCCTTCAGGCAGATGCTAATTGTTGGAGGTGTGGGGAAGCGGAGGCACATTTTTTTCATTTGACTTGGACGTGTGGGCAGGTGGCACAATACTGGGTGGAAGTGTTCGGGCACATAGGGCACATTATTGGATTGGAGTTGCGGGTACACTCGCTAATGGCACTTTTGGGCTTTGTCATGGAAATTCCTAGTGGTTTACGTAAGCTGACTGCTCTATTGCTACTACTGGCTAAGCGACAGATAGCGTTACACTGGAAGAAGATGGCCCCTACCAGGGTGGCGGGCTGGATAAGGTTGGCTGTTTATTGAAGAGACCAATTGACCTATAGGGTGGGTGTAGAGGAGGTGTGTTTGTAGTGGTTGTGTGTTGGTGGGTTGAAGGCCAGGGGGGCATTTTGTTTTTGATTTGTGTGGGGCATGGAGATGGGCCGGATTAGATCGATAGGGGATGTGAAGGGTGCGTATCGGATATGTTAGGTGAATTTTTAAGATATATTGTAATTTAGGGTGGGTGTATGGCAGGCAGGTTTGGGTTGTAGGTTGGTTAATTCTGTTTGATGACCATGAGAGAATATGATGCTTAAAATATATATATGTTTCACAAGAACTATGGCTATGCATGTGATAACTTTTTAATCGCCACCGGACCGTGATGGTTGTCGGTCACAAGGCTGTGTTAACATCATCGTATGCTCTGAAATTACTTGCTGCCGGCCTCCGGGTTGTAGGCTCCAAAAGCTGTGTTCTTTGTGTACAAGGTAATAAAGGTTTTTGAAAATAAAAAAAGTGTGTCCTTTCACTGTTTATGCACCTATTACATGGCTTTATCTATGCATCTTGATCCAACAGAAGAATGCTTAAGCACTCGGAAAAATCCGCTTGGCATAAATCAGGTAGGATACCCCCAGCGCAGAGCTCCTTCCCCACCAGACCAGATGCATTCACAGCCAAACTCCACGTATAAAAAAAAAAACCTAAAGGAATTTATTAACCACCCCTAGCAAATATCTGGATGTAATTCAACACACACAGGCACACGGCACGCACCCCCGCAGTCAGTCACATCCAACATTACAGTTGCCACTGTTTGGCCTCACAGTTTGGACGAGCACCTACTACGAGTTCACTCTCATAATGTTACACTCAACTCTGTTGCGTCCCTACTCCTTGTTATTTTTCCCCCGCCTCTAGAAACTGACTGGCACCCGGTGACTGATAACCTCAACCTCCCCCACACAGAGGACTACAAAACACACTCATGGCACGGAGTAATATCCTGACATTGAACATGAGGGGCATGCACGCGCTGCCCGCAGATACTCCATGTACGCACATCTCCCCGTAGACACGCAAAAAGTCTTTTTACAGGAAACCCATCTCACCCAAACAGAAGCCGACCACCTCTGCAAACACTGGAGGGGACAAGTATATTGTACAAATTACTCTTCACAGGCACGGGGCACTGGTATTGATATGGGCAGGTGTCCCGCACATAGTAGTGTTCACAGATCCGGAGGGGAGATATGTATTTGTGAAAGGCAAACTAAATGGGCCAAAGCTCCTCATGTGCTCCGTGTACGCCACAAACATGTAACAAGCCTCATTCCTTAGAAAACTTACAGGAGTGCTGGCCAGATGGAGTGGGCTCCCCTGGCTTATAGGAGGGGACTTCAACTCTGTTTTAGATGTAGAATTGGATAGGTCATACCCACCCCTAACACGCACCACGGCAAGATCTAATGCGCAGGCCCTGTCGGAGTGGCTAACAAACTGGTCGCCGACAGACATATGGTGAGTACTTAACCCTACCACACAAATTTACTCATTCTACTCCCCAGTTTAATGATCTTCACGTCCGACTCGATCGCATAGTCTGGTTGCCTCACCCTTCTCCCTCTCATCAAACACACTGAATACCTGGGGGCACACATTCTGACCACAACCCCCAGCTCCTGCAGCTCACATAGGACACAGGGCACCCTCTGATCTCCACGTGGTGCCTACAACCAGCAGTGCTGGAAGATCAGGCATTCCGCTCCTCCCTGGGGACAACAATACTCGAACATTTCGAGATAAATGATCATTCCACAGAGGACTCCCTCCTTGAATGGATTGCCTTCAAAGCGACAAGAGAACACATTCTGGGGGCCACATGGAATATGTGCAAAAAGCCGAACAATGCGCTCAGCAAAGTAGAACAACCGCTGTTGGGCCAGGAGTTAAAACAGAGGACTGCAGGGACACAAGATGACTGGACACACTACGGAAAGGGCACGCAAACCTGCTAGAGAAGCTCTGATGACACAACTATGCAGCGCACTAGGCACGTGCACACACCACTGCAGACCTGGTGGGAAAAAACACTAGTGTGGCTACTAAGCCAAGAGCAAGCACACCATCCCATAAATGCCCTAAGAACTGAAGCAGGACAGATTGTGTATACACAACATGGAATATACGCAACAATGGAATGTCCCTACACCACATTGTACCTGTCTAATGGCCTTCCAAACCCGGCCCCCAATCCACCCCTGTGGAACATGGTAAGACCTCAAGATCATCCTGGACACAGACCTCTCCACGAGCAAACAGATCAACAACGTCTCCTCATCATGTTTCCACATCCTGCGAATGCTACACAAGATTTTCAAGTGGATCCCACTGAACACTAGATTAATGGTCACCCAGGCTCTTATCACAAGTAGACTTGATTACAGCAACACCCTCTACTTCGGAATCCCAGCCAATGTCCTACGCAGACTGCGAACCACAGAGAATGCTGTCCCTAGACTCATCCAGAACATCCAGTGAAATAACCACATCTCCACCCCTCAACAATCTCCACTGGCTCCCAGTCCAGGAAAGATGTAAGTTCAAGCTACTCACCCACGCCTACAAAGATCTCCACAACACCAGTCCAGCTTACCTCAACCACTGCCTCAACTTCTACCAATCTGCCAGATACCTTCGATCTGCGTCCAAAGCAAAAGCACACCTCCCTTGCATCAAGAAGACCAGGAGGGGCGGACGCTCCTTCTCATACCTCGCAGTCCAGACCTGAAACAACCTCCCGAAAAACCTTGGAACCTTTCCCTCCCCCTCGTTTGTGGATATCTGAAGGAACCTCAAGACATGGCTCTTCCAGACGAAACTGGCAGGATCTCGTCCTCCCCCTCAGGCTAGCCCTACTCAGTACCTAGATACCCACACATGTGATTATCCGAACTCTACAAATTCACATAACATAACATGGTGAATACACCATACCTAATGACCATACCCCTTCCTGAACTTGGTGGAAGATACTAGCCTCCTTCGACATAGGTCTGTGAAAGATTTTACCAAGCCTCACTAACAGACACTGCACAAGT
Organism: Lissotriton helveticus; assembly: GCF_964261635.1. Taxonomy (NCBI): domain Eukaryota; kingdom Metazoa; phylum Chordata; class Amphibia; order Caudata; family Salamandridae; genus Lissotriton; species Lissotriton helveticus. The sequence continues at coordinate 1,140,077,009 of NC_136069.1, forward strand.
GCAGCAATGGCAGTAATAGTGGAAGTTTTCCTGACGTGCAGAAGAGGTCCTATAGACAGCAGTACACTCTTGCACTCAAACTCAACTCCCCCACCCTCTCTACGGCAATAATGGAGGGGCGGAAAAATGGGAGAGAGCAAATCCAATTGTGGGATGCAGAGAGAGTGAATAATACAACCTTCAGGAATTTAGTTTATATTTCAATTTTACATTGTACATATCACTGCCATACAGTATTTGAAGTACTGTGTCACATTCTGGTGGTTTCTTTGAAAATATTGTTTCCAATCCTCAGTTCCTCAACATGGACTCTCTATTCTACCTTTAGGAGGAACTTCTCTTGTGCCACGTCCAGTACTCAAGGGAACATCTGGATGTTGCCACTACATTTAGAGGCTATCTCTGACACATTGTAGGTTAGTCTAATGGCATTTTTAGGTCGAGCTGGCGTCGACTCGCTCGTGAGATTTTATGATTTAAAGGGAGATTCACTAGCGGGCCTCCCTCTATCCCATTGGCTGCCCCTCTATCCCGCCCCTCTATCCCATTGGCTGGCGTCACCGTTTATGCTAAACGGTGGCCAGCCATTGGGAAAGAGCACTTGGTGACGTACAGTTTTCTCTATTTCTGCCCTCCCACTTGGACAGACTGACCTGACTTCCTGCTAGCAAAAAAGGTTTGTTATCTTTATGGGGCAAAACAGATGGCCCCACAAAGAAGAAATTAACCTTTTACGCCAGCAGGAACTCAGTCCAAGTGGGACGGCAGAAACAAAATAGTCTAAGCGAGCGCTTGTTTTCTTTTACATTAAGATTTACTTGTGCCCTGGGTTCCTCCGTTGTTTGGTACCTGAAAGATAATGCATTGTTCACAGGATATCTCAACACTACGATTCCTCAAATACTAATAAATATTACATATATCATGACTCACCTGTGCACGGCACATCTCGTATGTGCTACCGCTTGGATCTCATGCTTGGAAGAGCCCGCATAGCTCTAATGGCACAGACGTCCTGCCCCCGAGCCCTGGTTGTATACATGCTATGTCAGTGGGAGATGCCACAATCATGGCGCACACCCACTTTGTAACAGATTAATAGCCAGAGGGCCGTGCCTTTCAAGTGCTTGACCTTTGCTGTTTTTTCCAGCCCCCGTTTGATCTTCTTGGGATATTTAGTTTTTTTAGCTGACCGGTTAGGCACCAGTCAGGTCAGGAGTCGGGGATGCGGAGTTTCAGCCATGCCGCAGAGCACGCTGAAGAGCGCGTGCTAAATTCACCCGTGCCCTACCTGTCTCCCCCACCCCAGGCTGAGGCTCTTCCTCCCCTCCAGCTCCCCTTCCAGCACGTCCAGAGGTCAGAGGCCACTCCACCGCTGGAAGTGTTTTCCAGCCTCCCCCCAAACCCGGCATCACCCCCCCGCCCCCTTGCGTTATCTAACTCTGGGGTTATTAATGCACGGAAGGATCGCCCAGGGGTGGCGGGGGTAGAAGGAGAAGGTGCAGGTGGCAGGATGAGTGGGTCGGGCTCCCTTGCAGTGGACGGGGTGCTCATTTTGTTGGCTGTTGCATTTACCAGTTGCCATCCCCCCCCCCTCTCTCTCAGTACTCTGGACGTAAAAAAGTCGCATCTCGTCTGCCGGCTGCTGGAAGCAATCACTAAAAATAACAAGAAAAGGGAAAACTCAATTTACTTTTACCTATGTGGTATTTTATTTTCCATATCTGGAGAGATGTCATGCGAGTTGTTCTTATTGTATTGACTTCTCCTGGCCGGACCGCGGCGTTGCGTGGGAATTCCAAAGAGTTCCATGATCTGAATGCGGAAGATCGCTGTGGGCAAGTTGGATGCTCGGAGGTGTGTAGCTCCTCCTTGTCGGACGGGTCCTGACCCGCAGGATGCTCTTGTGCTCATCGTTCCACGCTAATATAGGGGACTCTGACTTTGAGGTACCACTTTAGATCTCGTCGGCACATTTGGTACACAAGGTGTGTGAGTAATGGATGAGGCGAGTGGGGAACGGTGATACGTTGATGAGGCTACATGAGGTAGCTCCTCTTGCTGCTTGCGTGCATGTGCTTCATGATCGGGGAGTGTAACCCCTTCTGTACAAGCCGTTGTTGTGTCAAGGACATTAATTGATTCTCCATTCCTGCTGTTTTCTCCATGCCGGCGCTCTGTTATTCCCACTTGTTAGTTGGGAAATGTAAGATTCACACCCTCTGATTCTCACTAACTAAGCTCCGCCCCGTGCTCCCTTTTTGCTCCCATCCCCAACAGCAACTATGTCCAGACCTTTCTTTCTTTTTATTTATTTTTAAAGTTTTATATAGTGCTTGCCCGTAGGTATCGCTTTACATACACACAGTAAACAGCAGAAGGACATTACATTACATTGTAATCCGGCACGAAGGAAGCAAACCAAAGAAAAAAATACAGCATGGGAAATAAATATGCAGTGCAGCGGAGGGGGAGAGCGCAATACAAAGAAACAGGTGAGAATGACATAGTCCGGTCACCCACTATCCTTGAATGTCCAGGAAGAGAAGAGACAACTCGGGTATAGTAGTCTAGGTAAGTTGACGTTGGTACTGAAAGTATTTGTTTAGGAGATGGCGTTTCAGGTCCCTTTTGAAACAGGAGAAGGAGGGGTTGCATCTTTTCTCCTCAGGAATTGACAGGGAATGAGGCAGAAGCGAGACGACTCTCTCTGCCTGATATGGTAGGCGACTCTCCAAGGAAATAATCATAGCTCACGACAGGCTCGTCGTCTCCTGTGGACTGTACCTTCCGGCAATAAAAATAGTTTCCTGCTGTTCCTTCACTCCTGCAGACCTACTGTTCGGAAGTTTTCTTAATTTAAACACGGTAATCACCAGCCTCCTACCAGAGGCACAGTTCGCTCTATTTCAGTCAGGTCTGTTCATTTCCTTGCACTTAAAAGGTGCGTGCACGTGGGGGTGACATGCGTTTGTTTTATAAGTTAAGACATGACGGCATGGGGCGGTATGCATGTTCAGTCCAGTTCGAAGCGAATTAAGTAGAATATACCGTTAGTTGATATCACCCAACATAGAGTGGGCACTGTTGAACGGTAATAGTGTGAGGTCTGTGTGCAACCTAAAAGCTAGACAGGGCCACTGGAATTTTGCGGTAGGGGAATCACCAAATTATGCGGCGTGGATTATTAAAATATGCAGCACAGAAAGAAAAATGATGCGGCTAAATGCTGCACATTTTGAGACGTTATTACCTTATTCTTTTTTATCTTTACACGTGGTAATACTGTCAGGTAAACGATTTTACTTCACTAGAGCCAGTTTAACACCCAAATACAGCAGCAATAAGCAACTAAACGATGACCATTCAATGTTTGGGAAGGGCCTTCCACTATGTTAGGAACATGTTTTTAGTAACTTTAGATCCGTTTGAGCTAGAAAGACTAGAATACATTTTTTTATTTAAATATGAAGATTATACAGATGATGATGGATTATGTGGCAATTCGCAGAGCCATAACTATGGGGAAAACGTTACTTCTGCACAATCGCATAATTCTATTGGCCCTTGATATTTGAGATGGTGATACACACGGGTGTTCACCTTTCCAGGCGACAACACCACGTGCCGTATAGTTTTGAAAAGTGTCCAAGTGCTTATTTTTTTTAACGCAATAAGAAATCTAATATAAGTGATAGCAAAATAAATTATTAACAGTGTAGGGAATGGCACCATATTAGTAAATGTTTAATTGTTTTGTGATGAAGCATGCCTTAGGTTTTTATTGTTCTAAAGTTCAATATAAGTATGTGCATACACGCTTATTACTTTCCATGTACAAACAGGCTTGCGCCTTCGGAGACACTTTGAATGGCCTAGTCACTGAGTGTTCAGCGGCTGAGCCAGCCACCATTTTGTCTGCTCATTTGCTGATTCCAGAGGAGACTGGCGCGAAAGATAGCAAGGTCTCAAGAGTAGGTTAGAGGTAATAGATGACACTGTGCCTGGGTCGTGCTATCAACTGCAGGACATTTGAGCAGCAAACACCCTGTCCTTCCCCTGTGCTGTCCCTTTCTGGTACTTTCTCGGATGTAATGGTTGTAGAGACTTTTTTGCCAGTCGAACACGAAGCGCTCTGAAACTGCAGTTTTTTTGTTGTTATATTTGGGTCTCTTGAATAAATGTGTAACTTGATTCCTTATTTTATCGTGGTGTTTTCTCTTTAGAATATTTGCCTCTGTCTGTGTTCCATTGTTAATCCGTTTAACCCCCTTGTGAACTGTAGGGGTCTAGGAGTTGAGCTGACAGGATTGTCTTGTTTTCAACTAAAACTCACTATCGAGATCTGTCGTCGGGACAATCAATGCGCGGGGTGCGAGTGGATTTACCGGGGAGGGGGACGCAACACAAAAAAACAGGATTATTGGTTTGTGTGACCACAAGAGAGGGGCGAGCACACAGGAGAGCGCGAATCTTATTGTTTGCCAGACAGGGGAGCCTGATTTAGACTGTGCCTGTCTTGACTTTTTGGATGAAGAGTTTACACAATGGGGATTTGGGAGTCGAACGTAACATAGATCGTGAGCCATAAAGGCAAACGATATGTAGCTGCCTCCCCCAGCCCACCCCACCTAGAGCCCAAACAGTGCGGTAAATGGGCTGGCACACTATACCGGTGTGTGCTGCTTTCCTCCCGCTTAGGACCTGCACTTCTCCTTGCTCCGGTAGGGTGTATGTACCCGTAACCAGGAATTTGGAGCAGGGGCTGGAACACGGTTGGAGGGAAGTGATTCTAACAATGGGACTGTCAGAGCAAAGCCTGTCTGCACCAGTCTCTGACTGCTGAATGCCAGTATGCTCACCCCGACTGAGCCACAGAGAAATCATTCAGTAGAGGTTTATCTTATTTTCATAATGAAAGGATGGCTCACTGATAAGGACATTGCAGGCCCTGCACCACATTGTCACTAACATCACTCTATATGTGTAAGGTAGGGCGTGCTGTCTTCAATGTAAGTCGACCCAGAACAAAAAAAAAAAGAATTTGCAATGCAATAGGTCTCGCATTTACGCAAGTTTGTGCTATTGACTTTGCAAATGACAATGCCTTTGATGTTTTAAAAACGAAAACATAAATAAAAGGCAGTCATTTGCAATGTCAATTTCTCAAACTTGCGTTAATGCGAGACCTATTGCATTGCAAATGCTTGTTTATGTATTGTTTCCAAGTCTGGTGATCATATCTGAAGTGTACAAAGTTGCATCAAAGGTATTCACAGGTACTTAATCATGGGATCTGGGACCAGCGGTTCAAAAACACATACAATTATTTTTTATTATTGCAACTGCAACTCGTGTACAAAATGGCGGCCGCAAGCAGATACTAGCGGCGGTGACAGGCGGAGGGTGCAGAATCGTAGGGGGACTGTCCCCGTGATCCTGTCTGCGGTGCAGCAGGTGTACAATCTCCCCCGCAGTGAGGACAGCGAGAGTGCAACTGCTGCTAATGACCACAGCCGATGCTCGGTGAGTCCAGTGAGCAGCGGTGGGGGAATGCGCTCGGGCAGCACCACTAATTACTGGGAGCTGTACACCTCAACTAAGGATCATCAGGGCATCCACTACGCACACTTACACAGGGGCGGTGATTCTTGTGTCCTCCATGGCACTCTCAACTCTCAAAGACCCCGCGCCTGACCCTACGATGGCGCCCCACACTCGAGTCCGCAGCAGAATGAAAGAGGGCGCAAACGGCTTGGGGGCTCCCTGCACCAACTGAACGGAGGCTGTTTCCCCCCTGTGTGGCACCCCTCTCCCTGGAGCATCCTCTCAAGAACAGCCTGCATCCAGCAGAGCCCCTACCCTGCAACAACAATACACCACTGGAGTCCCCTCAGACCCACGGTGACCAGCTTGCTTGGAGATTGAGCCCCCTGGATGCAGCTGATAGTGCTTTTGCCCCTACAGACACAGATAGCTGCGACAAGGAAGCACAGGTACACGGTTGAGCAATGTCTCAACAGAATCTGGTGAGTGCCCTATCTTCCTCATCTTTGCCGCGCTCCAGGAGGGAGGTCTCTGATCCTAAGGCCAGAAGGGAACAACTTTGCAGCAGTGTTCAGTGGGCAAAAGAACTGGAACGTTGGCGAATCAGGGCAGCGCAGTTGATATACGCACAGTTACTTGCAGGGAACGTAAACGATACAGGAACGCATCCTACCCCACAGCCAGTGAATGTAAGCAGCGAGAAACAGTGGGAGAAAGACCAGCTACTCACCTATGTGTTCTGATGTCCAATGGAACTACCAGATAGCTAAAGAGTAGATGGGTTATGGACTTCCTCCGTCACCTACCCAGCCGGACCTTGGGCAGATTTCCCCCTCGTCTCTACGTCTTATCTTCCTCCTACCCCTTTACCCTATTCCCTTACCCCTCCTTGCTCCATCCACCTTGTCCCCTATGTTCTTTAAATGCTTTTCTTGATACTTATGTAACTTTTAACTGATGTTAATTGCAACATTATTGTTACTCATGTTACGCACTCTGATTCCTTCGGGTCTAGCCAGTGCTATTTAATAACTCATTAATTAAATATGTTACCATTTAGTACTCATGCTCTCTTTGTCTACTTCCCTAGCTCCTATCCCCTCTCCCCTGAATCTCTCTCCCCTTGCCTGCTACTCTGCCTAACCCCCTATCCTTTGTGCCCTTTGACTAAGCACTCCTTCTCCCCTTGTTGGAGAAAGACCCAATATTTATACTCTGGAGTCTCAGCGAACCCACTGAGAGAGTTCACTGCGCCAAGGGAGCCACTCACAGCTGAGGTATGGTATGGCACCCCTTGCCAAAGCACGCCCTCTCCCCTTTTTGGGGAAGGATCCCGTATGTAGGCCTTGGAGTCTCAGAGACCCCTCTGAGAGAGTCTACTGCATAAAGGGAGCCTCTCGCAACAGATAGGGAGGTGTTACCACTTCCGCTGGGATCACAGCTTACTGGACTTTGGACGTTGCTTTGACTCGTCTACCGGTTTGTGTCCCCATGGCCCTTCCCCATCTCTTTCCATGCGGTGTCTCTCACCCTCCTCTCCTCTTTCCCGCCTTCATTATCTGTCTACTTCACCTACTCCTACCCCCTCCCCTGAATCTCTCCCCTTGCCTGCTTTTCCCCTTACGTATTTGTGCTTATTGTTTATCTCGACCTTACAAGTAACTTTGTTGCCATTCTCTAATAATTGTGTAACCTTTGTAACGATGTAATCTGTAACTATGATCTAATACTCATGTTAAGCGCTCTGATACCTCTGGGTCTAGCCAGCGCTATATAAAACCTTTAAAAATAAAAAAATAAAAAAACCCTCCTTTCATTTTATGAACTGCCTTAATGTTGGTTCTCAAAGGAAACGGTTTAGCAAAGGGCAAGTTGTGATGCAGAAACTATAGGCTATAAACCATATCCTTAAAATTGCTGCATGAGAACTTTAGAACTATCCATTACCTACCTTTCTCTGTCTAGTTGAGCAGCGTACCAAATAGTATTTCTAATGGCTGCCATTAGTCAAATAAAATATAGAACATAACGATGAATATTTGAGTATGGATGGACCTGTTCATTGAAGGATGGGTACATGAATGACTAGATGGTAGATAATCAGTGAATGGATGATCCTGAGGTATTTTCTCTGTATCTCATGGCATTCTGTCATTAATGGGCAATATGCGAGGTAGGTACTGTCACTTGCCCACATTCCTGTGCCTTCAACCGATATTGCACTGTAATTGAATAACTCATTTACTCCCTTTGCACAATTTACTTTCCAGTGTTAGCTGCGTAGAGCAGACATAGCTGAGTCCCAAAAGATGTAGAACTTTGATATAGCCTGGCAGGTACAATGTCATACTCTCAACATTGAGTGCTCCATCAGAGCTATTACTTTTCAAAATGTTGTGCCTTTTGTTAGTGTATGCAAAGGATACCAGAAGCTTCAAGAATCTTGTGAAGCTGAATTATAATCTAATAGTTCTATACCACTTTGTGAGGTGTATAACCGCATTAACATGGACGTTTAAGGGCATTATCCTGTAGAGCTTTCAGTTTTTCCTGTGATGGTAATGCTTTTAGGGTTATACATTTTTTTACAAATATATCGCTGGTGCACAAAGCTCTTAACAGTTTTGGAGCAGTTTCAGTTCTGCTGCAAAGTAGCAGGTTAGCCTCATGTTGAAACTCCAAAGAGCGTACTCATTAAGAGTACGGGAGTTACTATAAATGTAACTTTAGCCTTTGTTTTAGATTCCACCTATGAATGCTTCAAGATGTTGGAAGGAAGCAAGGAACTTGGGAATTTAAGTTAAAAGTTTCAGGACACAGGAGAATAGTAGAGAATGCAGGGCTGGAAGATCAATGGCAAGAGAGCAGGAGAAAAAGATATGAGGGTAGGAGTAAGTAAATATTTAAAGCACCAACTGAAGTGGCAATAGCTGTTTTTCTGCAATTCTATCTATATGCTTTTCAGTTATTTTCCTTATACATTGTTCTAATTATATATATTTTTTTGTAGATGATGAACCAGAAGAGGAAGAGACTGGTGTGGATGACTGGGAAGCTATAGTCAGTGATGAAGAGCGGGAAAAAGGTAAGTCCTTGTGGTAATGGTTATGGCTTGTTTGTTGATTTTGGTTCAGTGAATACTTTTACAATAATAAAATTATCCATACTTAAACTAGAAACAATTCCAGAATCTCAATGACTCCATACAATATGCTACTCAGAACATATCTTGCTCACTAATCACTAATACTAAGATCTATGTACCAGACCATATCAGGGGAGTGCCCAGGATATTGACTCAAAGACGCCAACCTACTACATATGCTGTGGACAAAGAACTATAGTAGAGTATTTTGGAAATAGGTGATTGATCTGTTGAGAAGAATAGCTTGTTTTATAGTCTTACACACATTAAAGCATTGCCCACTGGGTCTACTATTGGAAATATTAATAGATAAAGGAAATCTGGAATCCAACGGTTGAAACAAATGAGTAGGTGGCGCCATGTATGTATGGATAAACTTAATGCCTAGGTGAATAGATAATGAATGGCATCATTCAGCATTAACTTGTAGCCTTCTTGCTTCTTCTTGTGCAGCAGCGTATAATGATACACTGGTTGCAGCAAATGAGTCTCTATCTTCAGTTATGGAAAAAGGATGGCAAAGAGTGTATGATGGCTGGAGAAGTTTGTATAAAATTAGTGAAAAATTATGATAAACTGTAAGAGGACCATAAGAGACTGTTGTGCAGCACTGAGTTATTTGGTCAGGAGTGGGGGTGTTGGTTGACTTCGCCCTTGTGGTGTCTTGCGCTCTGACACAACAAACTACCTCCTGGAGGCCCGGTGTAAGTAATGTAATGATTATTTGCCTCATTGATCCTGAGATTTCACTGATTTACACCAGAAACATTTGTGGGAAGTGTCGCTAAAATTCTGCTGTCATTTAAACATGACTACATAAAGGTTTCATGTCTAGAGAAGTTAATAAATTCCCTCCAAACCACAACAAAATTATCTCTTGTTGAGAGTTTACATTTTAGATAGTCCCACTCTATAGATTTGTCCCTCAATTTCCGAAAGGCATTACTGCCTACCATAGTCAGGAACTGATGATTATCTGTTTTATTATAAAGAGAAGAGTTTGCAAATTAAGTGTTTCGATATATATATATACACATATATATATATATATATGTATGAAAGTCGACCCTTTTAAGCAATTCGAAGGACAACAGCGGACCCAAATTTCAAAGGTGCAATATTTTTATTTGTGCAAGAAACCCCGCACCTCCGCCATGACGCGTTTCGGGCCTCCTTGGCCCTTGATTATATATATATATATATATATATATATATATATATATATATATATATATATATATATATATATATATATATATATATATATATATATATATATATATATATATATATATATATATATATATATATATATATATATATATATATATATATATATATATATATATATATATATATATATATATATATATATATATATATATTCACTCAAAGCTCCAAAGTTGCCCGCAGGAAAGGCAGCACACTCCAGCTGCTTGTCACGAGCATATTCCTCGCAGCAATAGTAAGGGTAAAAGCTACACTCCGTCCTTCTGTGATTACAGTCCTCGTGTCGCATAATGAAGCCTGACACGTTTCTGGGCTAATGCCCTCATCCAAGTCTCGACAGGAGATTTGTGGAGTAGACATGCCCACCTTATGTTTTTAACTACCCTCAAATGGGCTGCTTTCAGGTGAATAACCGCAAAGGCTTATGGGCCATGCAGTGCGTGTCCGCCACAATAATTTAACTGTATTAGGTGCCCTGGATGGGCCCAGAGGGGCGGGTGAGCCATCAATCCACTGCTGCTGGTCCACTTGGGTCTCGGAAGTCTCCGAGACTCGTGGTCCCCTACGACAGGTGGTGGTGAGTTAACATAAGACTGTTTATTAATTGATAGTCAATGAGATATGAATTGTCTTTTCAACATTATGAACATTGCTTTCATTCAGGTTTTTTGCAATTTTGCTTGAGTTAACTTACCATTCTAAGATGGCGCTCATGATTTGAAACACGATCTGTTTTCTATGTTGATTGTTATGCCTTATTTACTTCCGCCTTGCCGTCGCCAGCTGACACTGACGAAGGCAAGTGCTGAAACGCGTCTGTTTTTGATATTTGTGTGCAATAAACCTTAGCGGGTTTTACCTACTGCGAGTGCTGATTTTGTTCTTTGAACTGCGGAGCTTGAATATATAGATATATATGTATATATATAGATATATATATGTATATATCAGACAGTCGACACTTTTAAGCAATTCGAAGGACAACAGCGGACCCAAATTTCAAAGGTGCAATATTTTTATTTGTGCAAGAAACCCCGCACCTCAGCCATGACCCGTTTCGGGCCTCCTTGGCCCTTGATCACATTACCTACTGGCTATAGCCAGTAGGTATATATAGTTAGGATTGTTTTCCATAGGGAAATCGCAACATTCTATTGGGAATAACTTTGGCGCCGGTTGAGGAATCTTCCTGAAATTTTCCTTAACTTTGCCTCGCGGCGCTCCGGTCCTTCCCTGAAAGTTTGGGGAGGATTCGTCAAGCGGGGGCCGAGATAAAAGGGGGGTCCCAAAACGTGTTTTCCCCATGTTAATTTCCATAGGGCGGTTGGACTCACTTTTAGCCCGAACGGCTGAATGGTTTTCCACCAATCTTGCCAAAATTGTAGGGACTGGTAGCCCGATGTGCCTTTGCTATGTCTCAAGATATGTGCTCCAGTGGTTTTTACGAAAATTAACTTTGAAAAAATATATATTGGGCTACATTGGGCTATATATATATGTTGGAGCCCAAATGTAGCCCAATGTAGCCCAAAGATGGCCACCAGAGAAAAAAACAAACAAATGTAGCCCAAATATCAGCCAGATGTAGCCCAACTATAGCCCAATGGCAGAATGTCCCAGAGTGTTCTAAACAACAACTAGAGCGCTAACAGTCTTACTTATGACAAAAGTATGGCACACCTGAAGTCATCTTGATTGGGATAAAGTGTTAACACTTAAAACATTTAATTTGCAAAGGAACAAAATGAGGGGGTTCATTTTACCATAGAAATTATGATTAGTGCTGAAGAAAGAAAAATTAGGGCACATTTTGAGTGACTTCTCAAAACCTCTTATATTTCATTAAAAACATTCTGATATGCAGTCTCCCAAGATGGCCACCAGAGACAAAAGAGCCTGTGCTTAAAAACTCTGTTAGCAAAGCAGGCATTTGAGATTTAAAAAAAGTTTTAATATATAAAAACATTATCCGCTAATAGAATTAGCATTTAAAAAACCTTGCGAATTCAATGAAAAAACCATAGGTTTCAGGCCTTATATAGTTAGGAATTAGCATTTAAAAAACCTTGCGAATTCACTGAAAAAACCATAGGTTTCAGGCCTTATATAGTTGGGAATTAGCATTTAAAAAACCTTTGAAATTCACTGAAAAAACCATAGGTTTCAGGCCTTATATAGTTAGGAATTAGCAGTTAAAAAAACCTTGCAAATTCACTGAAAAAACCATAGGTTTCAGGCCTTATATAGTTAGGAATTAGCATTTAAAAAACCTTTAAAATTCACTGAAAAAACCATAGGTTTCAGGCCTTATATAGTTAGGAATTAGCATTTAAAAAACCTTGCAAATTCACTGAAAAAACCATAGGTTTCAGGCCTTATATAGTTAGGAATTAGCATTTAAAAAACCTTTGACATTCACTGAAAAAACCATAGGTTTCAGGAGTTATATAGTTAGGAATTAGCTTTTAAAAAACCTTTGAAATTCACTCAAAAAACTATACGTTTTAGTGGTGTTATAGTTAGCTGGACATTTTACTCATACAAAACCATTGAAATTGCTCCTATATAGTTAGTTGTACTAACTATATTTCGTGCACCCGCAATCCACTGCTGATGATGTCACATATTAGATCATTCATGACATAGTCAGTGACATCACTGATGACATCTCAAATGACATCACTGATGACATCATCCACGTGACAATCACATACACCTTTTCATACACTATTACAATTTTTCATCACTCTTTGTAAAATACAGAGTATCATATTCAAATCCATTGTCACAGCAATACAAGTATATAAAAATCCACTCAGTGATTCATAGATGTATACACACATCTAATCACTTACCTATGGATTCACTCATACATGCTGTCAATGAACAATAGAACACCATCAAAAATACTTATACATCTATATCGACATTAAACAACAGCACGCATCCTATTCACATATGAAGTCATCCTACTCACTTATGCAAACAATGGATCATACTTACATATTTACTTAGCAAAACACTTATACAAACACCACTTCTTCTATTCATTTAGATAGTAAGTCATACTTAGTGAATTATAAAATCATTATTACAAGTATACAGTTATCCATACAGTCACTCACACAATCATTCTGTCTTATGTATACTTATTTATATACAACAACTGACACATACACTGCCTTTTATTTTTCTAGTTTGTTGGACCTGTACCATTGAGAAATATATTTGCTCATCACCACACCCATAAAGATATTCACTCACCCAGCAACTGTTAGAACATGTAGTTTTAACTTCATATATCTACTGAATCAACTATTCACACATCTTTGGACAGTCACACACCCCCCACCGAACCACACACACTTTCACACTCCCATACAAATACTCAGTTAACTAATCAATAACTAATATAGACTTTCACATAGCTAGTAACCAACTGTAGAATCAGTTTACACAACAACTGACAAAGTGATACAGATATTCACAGTTTAGTCACTATCCACTATATTTAGTGAGACATTATAAATTGGTCAAGTAAACAGTCAATTACACTGCTACTAAATCCTCCATCCAAATATTTATTTATATATATCCACTTATTCTTCAATGCAAATTGCTATATATATAATGCATATTTAAATAACGAAGCAAACCACATTCACTGGATGATGTCATCAGTGATGTCATCAGTGATGTCATTTGAGATGTCAACAGTGATGTCACTGACCATGTCATGAATGATCTAATATGTGACATCATCAGCAGTGGATTGCGGGTGCGCGAAATATAGTTAGTACAACTAACTATATAGGAGCAATTTCAATGGTTTTGTATGAGTAAAATGTCCAGCTAACTATAACACCACTAAAACTTATAGTTTTTTGAGTGAATTTCAAAGGTTTTTTAAAAGCTAATTCCTAACTATATAACTCCTGAAACCTATGGTTTTTTCAGTGAATCTCAAAGGTTTTTTAAATGCTAATTCCTAACTATATAAGGCCTGAAACCTATGGTTTTTTCAGTGAATTCACGTTTTTTCAGTGAATATATATATATATATATATATATATATATATATATATATATATATATATATATATATATATATATATATATATATATATATATATATATATATATATATATATATATATATATATATATATATATATATTCTCAAAGCTCCAAAGTTGCCCTCAGGAAAGGCAGCACACTCCAGCTGCTTGTCAAGAGCATATTCCTCGCAGCAATTGTAAGGGTAAAAGCTACACTCCGTCCTTCTGTGATTACAGTCCTCGTGTCGCATAATGAAGCCTGACACGTTTCTGGGCTAATGCCCTCATCCGAGGCTCGACAGGAGATTTGTGGAGTAGACACGCCCACCTTATGTTTTTAACCGCCCTCAAATGGGCTGCTTTCAGGTGAATAACCGCAAAGGCTTATGGGCCATGCAGTGCGTGTCCGCCACAATAATTTAACTGTATTAGGTGCCCTGGATGGGCCCGAGGGGCGGGTGAGCCATCAATCGACTGCTGCTGGTCCACTTGGGTCCCTGGAGTCTCCGAGACTCGTGGCCCCCTACGACAGGTGGTGGTGCGCGCCTTCACGGCCCGGCCACCGTGTACATTTTCAAAGCTAATATTGTGGTCCAGGAATGCAAGATATTTGAGGCAAGGTGTAAGCAATATGTTTTATATTGTAGCATTTAGAAGCTGGCTGCACACAGATTTATAGACTTGACTAAAGCTTTGCAGAATTATTTCAGTTGTCATGGGGAAAATACAATGCCACAAATCAATACTCTGCTAGCTGATGATTACATTTAAACGACTAATTTCTCAAGCAGTTGTATATAATTGTTTTTATCTAGATATCTCCTGGATCTGTCAGCATGGCCACAATTCAGTTTAAGATATTTTTAAAAATCCTCTTTTAGGACGATATTTGTGAGTAAGATCCTTATAAGAATGTATGTTCTGGTGACTGTACAGATAGCTTAACTGAAAAATTACCCTTTCTCCCCATTTATGTGCCATATAATCATAGACAATTTCTGGTAACTGTTTTTACCCCAATGGGCATATACTGATTGAGCAATAGAATATTCAGGATTTTGACCCATTGCTGCCATACATTTCTTGCATCCTGGACTATCTTGAGCTTTACTTGTTCGTAATAGTTCGAATGAAAATGGCAGAGTAGCCTTTCTTTGCGTTCGTAGCTAAGCACATGGAGTATATAGTAATGTTGTTATCCTTTACCAAAAGAGAAAGCAAACTAGTGAGTCCCTTCCCAATCGCAGCCCAATAGTAAAACTGGGAATCAGTCTGTGACCACCCACCTTCTTCTGGAGAGATTTTAAGAGAGGTAGCTGTCCAGTTGACCATCTAATAGCTCCAAACAAAATATATAATTCTATAACAAAATAAGTATTAAGAAAGCTTATTGTCAATTTGTTTGTCCTGTAATACCCTCTCAGGTTATTAATCCATTGGTTGTAGATGCATCTGCCTAGGTTAAAGCCCAAAAACCTAGAAAACTACTTGCTAAGCACAGATGAGATGCAAATACATCACAAATGGTATGACTTAGTAATTAACACTGTTTCCCAATTTTTTTTTATATATATATATATATATATATATATATATATATATATATATATATATATATATATATATATATATATATAATATATCTATAGTGTGCTTATTAAAATAAGGTCAGTTGTGTAAATAAATCCATCAATGTTCTTTGTTCAGAATATGGTAATGAGGTAAATCTTGGTTGCAGTAATGTAGCCTTTATTACATAGTGTACTATATACAATCAGTTGTAATTGAATAAGTTCAGCCAATGTGTGTTTCACCCTATAGTTGCCTAGTGCTTTTTCATGGCTAGGTAGAAGCACAAAATAGATTGTAGGACACGAAGGCTTAGAATTGAGAGGTATTTTTGCCTTCAGTCAATCGACCAATCACAAGGTTAATAGTTCTTGTAATTGCCAATCACCGGCACGAAAAGCAGTGCAGGGGGCAATTGTGGGCTGTGGTGAGCGTCTTATGCAGTCTCTATCCCAATGAGCAGCCTGTATCCCAGTGAGCGACTTGCTCAGTATGATTCAGACTGCTTGAGATGCTTACTGTGGGAAACAATGGCCCCCTGCTATCCTCTTGACTGACCTTTCACAATTTAAACTGCTTTGTATTAAGTACACTTGAAAATAAAGGCTGAACTTCTGCAACCAGGCTCTTTGACATTACTGCATTTTAAAACTAAGACTGGATTAATTTATACAATGGGCATTAATAAGCACACGTACACTCATACACATAAATATGTATGTGTATATATATATATATATATATATATATATATTACCTACTGGCGGTCGCCAGTAGGTAGTTATAGTTAGGACCTAGTTTCCATAGGAAATCGTCAACATTCTATTTGGATTAACTTTGGCCCTGGTGGATGAATCTTTGCGAATTTCTCAAAGAAGATGGCTCGGTCCGCTGCGCTCCTTCCCTGAAAATTTGGGGGGGATTGGTGAAGTGGGGGCTGAGATAAAAGGGGGGTCCCAAAACGTGTTTTCTCCATGTTATTTTCCATAGGACGTTTAGACACGGCTACAGGTCGAACGGCTGAATGGATTTATAAGAAATTTGGCAAAACTGTAGAGTCCGGCTCGCAGATTACGCTTTTTGTGGAATGGTGTAAATCCGTTCAGTAGTTGTTGAGAAAATTAAAGTCAAAGTCAATTATATATCTATAAGCGCGGACGGGTGCGCGCACTTAAGCGGCTGCGCGCGAGCGGATTTTTTTTGTTGCTGCGTGACGTCTGTTAACTACGATTCGAAGGAAATCAGGAAGTGTTGACCGCCATTTTGTCACTGCGAGTAAATATATTGTCATTTCAAAGCGTTGGAACATGGAAAGGGGAGAAGGTAGAGATTGTTTTGCTGCGTAGGTTTTCTCAGGGTGTGCAGTAAGGACCTTAAACGCGAAAATATATATATATTTTTTTTTCGAAAAAAGTTGCGGGGTGCGCGCGAGTAAATATATTCTCGTTTCAAAGCGTTAGAACATGGAAAGGGGAGAAGGTAGAGATTGTTTTGCTGCGTAGGTTTTCTCAGGGTGTGCAGTAAGGTCCTTAAAGGCGAAAATATATATATTTTTTTTGGGAAAAAAGTTGCGTGGTGCGCGCACCCGGGCGTGACACCTATTTACAAGAGTGTGAAAATGGAGATAAATCAGAAGTTTGAGTGCTTTGATATAAGGTGGCTCTGAAAAGAGCCCTTGTGTTAATTGAGTTCTTTCTGCATTTATAAGTAAGTACCGATGCAGAGTCTGAAATAATATTGTTGGCAGCATTTTGAAAGGAAAGACAGGGGCCCATTTTCTGGTTAACAGGCGACCAGGCCAACTTTTCACGCCAGGCCCATTCCTGCAAAGTCGACTGCCATTTTTAGGAGATCTGCAACCACCGGCAGTCACTGGGTTGCAGGAGCAGATGGGCTCAAGCCTGTCGGGCGAAGCATCGTTGCACCGCCACAGTGGACGAGACCCTGCTGGGTGAGTGGAGCGTCGCTGTACCGCAACAGTGGGCGAGTCCTTTGCTGGGCTCGTGGAGCGTCCCTATACCGCCACAGTATGCGAACCCTTTGCTGGGCTCGTGGAGCGTCCCTATATCGCCACAGAGGACGAACCCTTTGCCGGGTGCGTGGATCGTTGGGGGTGCAGCTGAGGGGCCTCCACCTGGGGAGGCGGGAGAGGCTCGTCCGCGCCGCCTCTCCCTCCCAGTGCATCCCACGGCGTCTTGCTGACATTTGTTATGGCCGGACCAGGCGATGAAGAGAGGGGGGGGTCGGATATATATGAGTTATACTATTAGGTATGTCACATCCCCCCTTGTGGCCTGCAAGGCACCGAAAAAAGAAGAGAATGGGAAGACAACTACATCTCGGGTCGGGCCCATGCCTTCTCTGGCCGATGGCGGCCGGCCGCTCTTTGCCACGGCCCCAGGAACGGATCCCTTGGTTCATCCTGGGGACAGGCCTTGGCGCGTGGTGTCGCCTCCGGACTATTCGCGTAATGGTTCTCCACCCCAGGCCGTTGCCGACGGCTTTTGTAGACTTTCTGACGCTCAAAAACCCTACTAGAAAGCAGCCCAAAAGTAGCCCAACATTGCTACTTTGGGGAAGGAGGGACAGGGACGGCGTCAAGTAGACGGCGAAATGCATTGTGGGTTTGTTGCTGTGGCCGTTTTTTTTTTTTTGCTGCGTGACGTCTGTTAACGTTCGATACGAAGGAAATCAGGAAGTGTTGACCGCCATTTTGTCACTGCGAGTAAATATATTGTCATTTCAAAGCGTTGGAACATGGAAAGGGGAGAAGGTAGAGATTGTTTTGCTGCGTAGGTTTTCTGAGGGTGTGCAGTAAGGACCTTAAACGCGAAAATATATATATATATTTTTTTTTTTAAAGTTGGGTGGTGCGCGCGAGTAAATATATTCTCGTTTCAAAGCGTTGGAACATGGAAAGGGGTGAAGGTAGAGATTGTTTTGCTGCGTAGGTTTTCTCAGGGTGTGCAGTAAGGACCTTAAACGCGAAAATATATATTTTTTTTCCCGAAAAAAAGTTGCGGGGTGCGCGCACTCGGGCGCGCACAACCATTTACAAAAGTGTGAAAATGGAGATAAATCAGACATTTGAGTGCTTTGATATAAGGTGGCTCTGAAAAGAGCCCTTGTGTTAATTGAGTTGTTTCTGCATTTATAAGTAAGTACCGATGCAGAGTCTGATATAATATTGTTGGCAGCATTTTGAAAGGAAAGACAGGGGCCCATTTTCTGGTTAACAGGCGACCAGGCCAACTTTTCACGCCAGGCCCATTCCTGCAAAGTCGACCGCCATTTTTAGGAGATCTGCAACCACCGGCAGTCACTGGGTTGCAGGAGCAGATGGACTCAAGCCTGTCGGGCGAAGCATCGTTGCACCGCCACAGTGGACGAGAACCTGCTGGGTGAGTGGAGCGTCGATGTACCGCAACAGTGGGCGAGTCCTTTGCTGGGCTCGTGGAGCGTCCCTATACCGCCACAGTATGCGAACCCTTTGCTGGGCTCGTGGAGCGTCCCTATATCGCCACAGTGGACGAGTCCTTTGCCGGGTGCGTGGAGCGTCGCTGAACCGCAAGAGTGGAGGAACCCTTTGCCGGGTACGTGGAGCGTCGCTGCACCGCAAGAGTGGAGGAACCCTTTGCTGGGTGCGTGGAGCGTTGGGCGTTGGGGGTGCAGCTGAGGGGCCTCCACCTGGGGAGGCGGGAGAGGCTCGTCCGCGCCGCCTCTCCCGCCCAGTGCACCCCACGGCGTCTTGCTGACATTTGTTATGGCCGGACCAGGCGATGAAGCGAGGGGGGGGGGGTCGGAGGCATATGCAAGACATTCCCCCTTTGTGGCCTGCAAGGCGCCGAAAAAAGAAGAGAATGGGAAGACAACTACATCTCGGGTAGGGCCCATGCCTTCTCTGGCCGATGACGGCCGGCCGCTCTTTTCCACGGCCCCAGGAACGGATCCCTTGGTTCATCCTGGGGACAGGCCTTGGCGAGTGGTGTCGCCTCCGGACTATTCACGTAATGGTTCTCCACCCCAGGCCGTTGCCGACGGCTTTTGTAGACTTTCTGCCGCTCAAAAACCCTACTAGAAAGCAGCCCAAAAGTAGCCCAACATTGCTACTTTGGGGAAGGAGGGACAGGGACGGCGTCAAGTAGACGGCGAAATGCATTGTGGGCTTGTTGCTGCGGCCGTTTGTCATGTAAATAGTTGTTTTAATATATTTTTGTTCAAGAATAAAAACGTTTTAACCTGTTATTTTGCTGTCGTGTGGTATATTTCTAATATTTGTCGCTCTGATGTCGTTTCCCCTCCCAAATGTAACATGTGATTGTAATCTACAGCCGGACATTCCGACAGGACATGAGAGCAAAAGGGGGGGGGTCAGATCTGAAGTTGGGCAGGCGATAAGATCACGTTTTGCTATGTGTGGCTATCTATGTTCGTGATGGGGACTAAAAGGGGGCAAGATGGCGGGGCCACTGTGCCGTGACTTTCGCTTTAACTCCAACAGTGGTGAGGGTGAACGCAAATGAACGCCGCTTATGTACATATACATTTTCATTTTTTACACCACATGAAACCTGCGTCAGGTTTCATATAGGCGTTTTGTTGCAGGTGGGCATTCATTTGCATGAAAGCCCTGTAAAACTAACACAGTGAAATTTAGAAGATTTCACTGAGTCAGCTTTATAGCATTCCTGAATCAAATCCTTACGCCTGTTTGAAACAGGCATAAGGAGTGATGCACCATGCAATGTGTGGCTTGCTCCTGTGCATTGGAGTAGACATGTCGTGCTTACGACGTGATTCCTGCAATGTGCTGCTTTTGCGGCACAGGTGCGTGACGCATCTGTGTTGTTTTTGCTCAATGGTGCTCCACATTGTAAATGCGGCACACCATGGGTGGCAGAGCAGCGGTGCACATTAACTGGTGCATCTCTGGGGATGCGCCAGTTAACATAAATCTGCCCCTTTACATTTAAGTATGAGCAGGGGACACAGAGTTGGTGAGGCTTATCCAAGGTTAAAAAGAGATGAGTCCTGTTCACTGAAAACTTGGACATAGGACTCACCTCCTCAGCATCGCTGGACATGGCTAAATAATAGCTGCAAAATGTTACTCTTGTTAAAAAAATTTACTATTATAGTCTCTGAGATTTGTCTCTTACTCTGCAACATCTCATTGTTGTTCTCTTTCTTTAAAGATAACGACAACATTAACCACGAGTGATAATAAGCAATCCGTTGATCTCGATCTTATAGTTGAACTTGTCATTGAAACGTCAGTGGAAGTGGATCCCTTAGATGAATTAAATCCTGAGGATGATGAAGAACATGACGAGGATGCAAATTTGTCAGAATTGTATGACATAGGGTGGGAAGCTGACGTGCTTCAGCATATGGAACTATAAACATTTATTTTTAAAATGTACTGTAAATAAAAAGTGAAAATTTAAACCGTTTCATTTAAAATTAAACATAACTTGAAAAACAGGTTATGTGTAGTGTTTTTAATAAAATAGTCAAATATGCTCATAAAAATATTTCTAAACCAATGAAAAGCTTTATTAACAAGTCATATGACCTGTTATGCTTACGTTACGCGCTCCGCGCCGCGCCCCGGATTGTTGGTCATTCAAACTGAGGCTGGCGTCAGCATGAGAGCGCCAATGTCTCGTGGCTACGCCATTCAGAAAATATTGTTGGCAGCATTTTGAAAGGAAAGATCTGCAACCACCGGCAGTCACTGGGTTGCAGGAGCTGATGGACTCAAGCCTGTCGGGCAAAGCATCGTTGCACCGCCACAGTGGACGAGTCCTTTGCCGGGTGCATGGAGCGTCGCTGCACCGCAAGAGTGGACGAGTCCTTTGACGGGTGCGTGGAGCGTCGCTGCACCGCAAGAGTGGACGAATACTTTGACGGGTGCGTGGAGCGTTGGGGGTGCAGCTGAGGGGCCTCCACGTGGGGAGGCGGGAGAGGCTCGTCCGCGCCGCCTCTCCCTCCCAGTGCACCCCACGGCGTCTTGCTGACATTTGTTATGGCCGGACCAGGCGATGAAGAGAGGGGGGGGGGTCGGAGGCATATGCAAGACATCCCCCCCTCGTGGCCTGCAAGGCGCCGAAAGAGGATCGTCCGCGCCGCCTCTCCCTCCCAGTGCACCCTACGGCGTCTTGCTGACATTTGTTATGGCCGGACCAGGCGATGAAGAGAGGGGGGGGGGGGTCGGAGGCATGTGCAAGACATCCCCCCCTCGTGGCCTGCAAGGCGCCGAAAGAGGAAGAGAATGGGACCACAACTACATCTCGGGTCGGGCCCATGCCTTCTCTGGCCGATGGCGGCCGGCTGCTCTTTGCCACGGCCCCAGGAACGGATCCCTTGGTTCATCCTGGGGACAGGCCTTGGCGCGTGGTGTTGCCTCCGGACTATTCGCGTAATGGTTCTCCATAGTTGTTTTAATATATTTTTGTTCAAGAATTAAAACGTTTTAACCTGTTATTTTGCTGTCGTGTGGTATATTTCTAATATTTGTCGCTCTGATGTCGTTTCCCCTCCCAAATGTAACATGTGATTGTAATCTACAGCCGGACATTCCGACAGGACATGAGAGCAAAGGGGGGGGGTCAGATCTGAAGTTGGGCAGGCGATAAGATCACGTTTTGCTATGTGGGGCTATCTATGTTCGTGATGGGGCCTAAAAGGGGGCAAGATGGCGTCGAGCTCGGTTTCTCTCACTAGTTTCATATTTCTCATGAGGGGTTGTTCCTAATGTTTCTATTTTAGCAAGGTCAAAAAGAGATCCTATCAGTGGCCTACTGATTTTGTTCGATTCCTTTTGTTTTCTCTAACGATTTTTAAGTTAAAGTTTGCTAGTACGATACAGCGGCTAGTCCGCATTTTATATATATGTCTTTTTTATTAGGGGTGTCTTCCGGTGGAGTCGGACGATCTACCTCTAATAAACGGTAAGTGTTCCTCTGAAGGAATGCGTCTTGAAAGTGGCTGACTGTAATGTATGATATTTCACTCAGTGACTTTCAGGCCCATGCTGTTTCAAAACTGTGCATGTGTTTGAAGCAGGCGTAGGTATTGACGCAGCATAGAAACTACTAGGAACCAATTGGAAGTGTTGTTTTCTAGTCACATGACTTCACATGCGCGTCTCAGGACGTGTACGCGGTGATAGTATCTGGTTGGAAGTAGCGGTCTAATTCAGGGAAGTTTCAAAACGTGAATGGAGTAAATCGAAACATATCCGGATTTAATATATCTTCTGAGTAGTATAAGTTCTATGATGGGTCTATGAAGAAATTTAATAAGTTGCAATCGCGAAGTTTTCCCGAAATATATAGGCGGGTGCGCGCACACGGTCGCGCACGATCGAAAGCCAAAAAACGAGAGATAAATGCCCTTTATAATATGCTCCTGGAGCTGTTTTTGGTACAATGAGTTAGTTCTGAAAAGAACTTTTATTTTTATTTATTTTTTTAAAACAACTGTTATGTTGTTTTTTATTTTTTAAACTTGCAACAACATTTTCAAGTGTGACACAGGATCAAAATGAAATGAAGAAATTTATCTTTTCTCGGGGCATTTATGACTCAATTTTTAGTTTAGTAAGAATGAGGCTCTGCTCTCCGTACAGAAGAATTTCTCCACACTCGTTGCATTTCATGTGCACCTTTGCAAGATATGGTCTCAAGTCCATCACAGCACTCGATGGAGATACAGGTCGTCCACCAGAAGATGTGCTGGTGATGGTAATAGCGTGGCCAGGGCTCTTGTCGATGCCTTTGCAAATTCCACAGGGTGCACTTGTTTGACATGCCGCATCATGGTATGTATGGAAAAGGAATATTTTTTTCTTGGATTTCCTCTTGAGAGAACCGAATTGCAGATCGTGCAGGTAACTTTTGGCGCATTTACTTTCTTTAATTCTTCAGGATAAGTAAAAAATTCCCAAATAAAAGATTCCTTTTTTCTTTTTAAAGGTAGTCGCTCATTTCCTTCAGATTCGGAAGATGAATGCGGGGCGGCAGCCATTTCAACAAAGTCTTCCGAAGGGTGTTGAACGTTGTTCTCTTTTGAGAGCACAAAAGATAGTGAGGGAAGTGGGTGGAGTCCTCCGTGTTAATTGCAGAATAGAAACTACTAAGAACCAATTGGAAGTGTTGTTTTCAAGTCACATGACTTCACATGCGCGTCTCAGGACGTGTACGCGGTGATAGTATCTAGTCACGTACGTCATTTGGAAGTAGCGGTCTAATTCAGGGAAGTTTCAAAACGTGAAAAGAAGTAAATTCAAACATATTCGGATTTAATATATCTTTTGAGCTCGATTCAAGCATACAATTGTTAAAGTATAGAACCTTTTATATTTTTTTTAAAAATACCAAGGTGTGTACATTCGGTCACACACGAAAGTTTAAAAAGACATTCGGCTCCATTTAATGAAAATTTTCATAATATTAAAAAAGAAGCCTAGGTTTAGTCTGTTTGACGTATTATAAGTTCTTTGATGGGTCTATGAAGATATTCAATAAGTTCAGATTGCAAAGTTTTCACGAAATATATAGGCGGGTGCGCGCAGTCGGTCGCGCACGAAAGCCTGGAAATGCGCTATCCATTTTATTGAGAACTGTTGCCGAGAGTGCGCACTCCGGGTCGCGCATGAAAGTTTAGGAAGGCTATTTTTATTTACAGACAAATTTTAATGCGTTGAAAAAAAGGCAAGGTACAGACTTTCTAATTCTGTATCGCTTTACAAGGAGTCTCTATGCAACTTGAACAGTGAAGAAAACGGCTTGTTTCCGAAAAAAATATTGCCAGAACTTTATGGACAAAAGTATAGGTTGTATACACGAGATAGTTAGGAATTAGCATTTTAAAAACCAATGAAATTCACTGAAAAAACCATAGGTTTTACACACGTTATAGTTAGGAACTAGCATTTACAAAACCTATGAAATTCTCTGAAAAAACCATAGGTTTGACACCAGTTATAGTTAGCTGGAAATTTTATTGATATAAAACCAATGAAATTCCACGTTATAGTTAGTTGGACTCACTATAACTTGCGCGTGTAATGCACTGCTGATGACGTCACATATTACATCACTCATGACATCACTGATGACACCATCCTTGTGACACAGTGACAGACCTCCTTTCACTGTAATGTAACCCTTGAAACGCATATTCAAAAATAGAAACTAAAATGTTCAAAAAAATGGAGATACCCATACCAGTTACAACAACCAATTCAATAATTCCACCATCTATATACACATGCACTAATTCACCAACAGTTCTATAGTCACTCATACATATATTCACTAATCATATGTAGTGATACACCTACACATCCTGTTACACACCGACAGTCATCCAAAAGTTATTCACACACATACTCACACATGCAAATAAACTATTGAACATCCATTTATTTGCATAAACAGCTATACACACACTACCACTTTACTTCTAAGGAAATTTACACATACTTACTCTCTTAAAAAATCACTTATAGAAACACATAATAATTTAAACAGGAACTCTTACAATCCCTCACTCTCACATATACTCATTTATATACATCAATATTCACATATACTACATTAAAACATATGTAGTTACTGATAAAGACACTAATAAGACAGTCATTCACTCACTAACACAGACATATGCACTCTAATCCACCCATACAGTCCTGCACATATGCTGTCTTCAAAACACATTCAAACAGAGACTCAGCCATTCTTGCATCTATGTAGTAAGTAATACTCCCACCAAACCATGCAAACACTCATACTGATACTAAGAAAAACATCTAATAACCTATATACATACACATGTACCTACTCATCAACCCATGGAGCCACTTATACACAAAGTGAAACACTAATACATATATTTAAATATTTAAGCATTACTCAGTAATATATGTATTCACTAAGATATTCAATAATACATACATATATAACACATATTTATTTTTCAGAAAGACACACATTCACTGGATGGTGTCATCAGTGATGTCATGAGTGATGTAATATGTGACGTCATCAGCAGTGCATTACACGCGCAAGTTATAGTGAATCCAACTAACTATAACGTGGAATTTCATTGGTTTTATATCAATAAAATTTCCAGCTAACTATAACTGGTGTCAAACCTATGGTTTTTTCAGTGAATTTCATAGGTTTTGTAAATGCTAGTTCCTAACTATAACGTGTGTAAAACCTATGGTTTTTTCAGTGAATATATATATATATATATAAAACATTTTCTGGGAAATTGTGTTAATTACGAAGTCGTACTATTTCGGATGTAATTTGCATCTCATCTGTGCTGAAAATTCTCATACATATCGATTAAGATGTATTCTCACAAATATCAGACTTCTTTGGATTTAGCATATCTAGTTTGCTCCACTTTATACTTAGTTAAAATCGCCATTTTGGTATTTAGTTTGTATCCTTAAGCTCTCCCATACTCAGCAGCTAGTTGTTCAGTTGCAGGAATAGCTGTTTCAACATAATTGGAAACAGGTGCCATATCGTCTGCATATGCATCTACCTTTAACTGACAGTTGTTTAGATTAACCAGTTATGTGTTTTTTCTTTTAGCACCCATAAATAAAGCTCTAACTATAAAGCAGCAAGCAATGGGGAAGGTGGGCACACCTGCTACATGCCTTTCATAATTTCAATAGTAGTGGATACCGAACCCATCACCACTATACATCTGATTCTGATATAATTTTTGTACTAATTTCTCAAATGGCTGTCCTAAAATAATGTGACTTATCACCTCCCACAAACACCTCCAGTCCACTCTGCTCTGTTAAATGCCTTCTCAACATCGAGTGGGATCTTACTGGCCTGCCTCCCCAGCCCACCGGGGACATCAAACATAGTTATAGCTGTGTATATATGTTCAGTGGTATCTTTCGCTGGGAAAATAGGTTGTTCATGCATAACTAGCTGGGATGTCACTGAAAGCCTACAACCCAAAATTTGAGTGTGAGTTTTAGCATCCACGTTGACCAGGGAGATGGGCCGATATGATTCACATACCCCTGGTTATACTTTTTTAGGATACGCTCACAGGTTTCTGGAATTCTTACTACCATCATGTATACTATCCAGTAGATTAATATTTAGTGGGAGGGTGCTATCTAAAAATATTTTATGGAATTCCGATGGTATGGAATTTTCACCAGCCGCTTTATCATTTACACGATTTTTGTGTGACAGTCTAACCTTATCCTCAGTGAATGGGGTATTAAAAAAGGACAAACCAATGGATACGGCTTGTGTGGGTGCTATCAGTTCACTACTATCTCGCTTTGTACTTATCTGTTCATTTTAATAGTGAAGAACAAGAGAGAGTACACAGTTCCCCAGTGAGGGGGGTGGATGAACCAACGTGAGTAGAGGCACAAAGGAGGTGAATCCTCCTTGTCGGAACTAGAGCCCTACACACCCAGCAAGCTAAGTGCCATGCTTCATCATATGGACTCGCTCCTCTTCAGATCGGCGGTACAATACCCGACGGGCACCCATAAAGGGGCTCTTTAGCGGAGATCTTCTGTTCTTGCACTATGGTGCTGTGGGTGTGAGTGTAGATGTGAATGAGTGGTGTGTTTAAAAAGGTTGGATAGTCCACAAGGACATTTTTATGAAGTGGTAATCCACCTTGTTAAAAAATGGAAAGAGAGGCTGCTCGCTGGCTCAATGGTTCAGGGGAGCAGTGCTCTACTCTATGCTTGTGGTCGACATGTTTCATGCTGTATGTTCAGGATGATACAGTGCATTTCATCAGGACCTAGTAACTATCTACACTGGTCACAAGGTTCCTTCCTCCCACTAGTATTCCGTGAGAGCATGTAGTCCCGCCAAATCTAGTAATTTCTAGACAGAGATGACACAAAAAGACATAAAGGTAAGGTAAGTGGGGTCATCAAACCAGCCCCACAGAACGAGGTTTATCAACCAAGAGCATATGCGCTAAAGCTCTGTGCTCATGGTAACGTGATTTAAGAAAAAAGGGGGTCGGGGGTGGTTTGGAAATTTAAAAACACTACTAATGACTTGGAGACAACACAGTAAAGAATGTAAAGGGTGCAAGAAATTGGAAGATGCCTCACCCACTAGGTGGAAGCGCAGGATTCCACGGTCTTCTCAGCAGAGAGCACATCAATTCTGGGTGCCCTGTGTGGGGAGATAAAAACAACATGGCATGGATAAAGGGCCAAAAGTGCCCTTTGCAACAACGAGTGGGGCCATGTGTGACCCACCTCGGGAGGTGGAAAGATGAAAGATGATTGATCACCCCCACTATTGTTCAGCGAGTTAGGAGCCCTCCACAGTCTCAAGATTAGCCAGCATATTAGGTGCAGGGTTGAAGGGCTAAAGTGGGAGTGTGGGGCACCCATGCAACCCAGGGCTAGGCAGCCCCGATGAGTGCTCCATGGCCCCCAACACCCTCACCAGTCCAAATCCCAGCACCAACAAGCTTGCTTAGTCCGTAAAGGCTGATGGCGCCCGGTGGTTGTACTAATCAATTAAATTCACAGGTCCTCCCAAGGTGAGGACAACCAGCGTGTGGGCAGCGCTTCAGTACGGAAAACAACTACGGTCACTCCCGCAACAGTCATACATCCGCCTAAGACATTTACCTGTCCGTAGTAGGACGTCCGCCATTCACCTACCCCAGCGCAGGTACAGAGAAGCCGGAGCGGGTTGGTGGTGTATAAATAAGGCTTGGCAACCAAGAAATTTCTTGTCAGGAGTTGTGGCTCAAGCGTGGCTCTACGTCGGTCAAGCGTAGTGAGCATGTATAGAAAGTGAATGGTGGCAGCCCCATATTGGAGTGTACCAAGGAGGCCTAAATTGATAGCGGAATGGCAGTAAATCGTATTGGCATGCCAGTGTAAGAGGGCGGACGCCGTCCCCACTGCGAAATCTTGACCAAACAAGGCTCACAAGAGATTATACATTCAAAACCACAAACATGTGAAAGTGGTCATGGATCTTGCAAACAGGCTTGCATATTTACAAGAAAACCCACTAGGGTTTTTGAAGTATTAAAAAGGGCACTTAAGGAGACAATAGATGTAAGTGCATCGCGCTGCTATCTAGGTGGAAACAATAAGGTAAAGCGCTGCATTGCAAAAGGGAACAATGAGAATGACTAGCAATGTTATCAGAAACTTCTCATTAGTATCAAGAAATGCTGGTATGTAAAATCGAAGACCTGAGTGGAGCCCAAGGCATTGCTTACTTATTGGCCAGTTGCAAAAAACAACAAGTGATGGACTGAATGTGGATCAATGTCACACACTCCCCCAGTCAAAAGATCTGGGCCCAAATCCATCGTTTTTTTGCACTCCACACCACCCTGGGTCAGATAATGGCTTTATGCAAATCAGCTCTGACCCTGTTGCCCCATGGGAACAGTCCAGTCCGAACTACAACAGCCATATCTTTCCCAGACCGGAATCAAGCATCCGAGGACCGGACCGGTTTCGAGGTAACACCTCTCTTCAGCCCGGCTAGCTTGACTCCAAGTGGTGTGGAGTGCCTGGGACCCACGTCTGGGCATCCCCAGCGCACTTAGGGCGGCAATTGCAAAAAACAACAAGTGATGGACTGAATGTGGATCAATGTCACACACTCCCCCAGTCAAAAGATCTGGGCCCAAATCCATCGTTTTTTTGCACTCCACACCACCCTGGGTCAGATAATGGCTTTATGCAAATCAGCTCTGACCCTGTTGCCCCATGGGAACAGTCCAGTCCGAACTACAACAGCCATATCTTTCCCAGACCGGAATCAAGCATCCGAGGACCGGACCGGTTTCGAGGTAACACCTCTCTTCAGCCCGGCTAGCTTGACTCCAAGTGGTGTGGAGTGCCTGGGACCCACGTCTGGGCATCCCCAGCGCACTTAGGGCGGCAATTGCAAAAAACAACAAGTGATGGACTGAATGTGGATCAATGTCACACACTCCCCCAGTCAAAAGATCTGGGCCCAAATCCATCGTTTTTTTGCACTCCACACCACCCTGGGTCAGATAATGGCTTTATGCAAATCAGCTCTGACCCTGTTGCCCCATGGGAACAGTCCAGTCCGAACTACAACAGCCATATCTTTCCCAGACCGGAATCAAGCATCCGAGGACCGGACCGGTTTCGAGGTAACACCTCTCTTCAGCCCGGCTAGCTTGACTCCAAGTGGTGTGGAGTGCCTGGGACCCACGTCTGGGCATCCCCAGCGCACTTAGGGCGGCAATTGCAAAAAACAACAAGTGATGGACTGAATGTGGATCAATGTCACACACTCCCCCAGTCAAAAGATCTGGGCCCAAATCCATCGTTTTTTTGCACTCCACACCACCCTGGGTCAGATAATGGCTTTATGCAAATCAGCTCTGACCCTGTTGCCCCATGGGAACAGTCCAGTCCGAACTACAACAGCCATATCTTTCCCAGACCGGAATCAAGCATCCGAGGACCGGACCGGTTTCGAGGTAACACCTCTCTTCAGCCCGGCTAGCTTGACTCCAAGTGGTGTGGAGTGCCTGGGACCCACGTCTGGGCATCCCCAGCGCACTTAGGGCGGCAATTGCAAAAAACAACAAGTGACTTATTGGCCAGAGCAGCCCAGGGTATGCTATCATTCTGATAGATACATCTGCCAGTGGATTCCTCACCTTGTGAATATCCCCATTGCGTCAGCAACATTCGGAAATTCTTTTGTAGCTTCGCGCCGACGTGGACGACGTCATAGAGGCACGGCATTGCACGCGACTCCGCTGACGTCACCGACACTACAATAGGCCCACGCCGGCGTGATTACATCAGTTTCCTTTTTTTCTGCGTCGTCTACGCTAACGGTTTCGGGGAATCTCAGTAGCTGTTTAGTGACTTTGTTGCCTTTATCTTCGTTTTTCTGCTTCTTTGTTTCAACACGATGTCGACAAAGAAGACCGGCTTCAAGCCGGGAATGCGAGGAAATGATGTCCATCACGGACCCGCACGAGGACTGCATATGGTGTTTAAGTTCTGACCATGATGTGGATGGATGTTCATCTTGTCGGAAGATGAACCCGAAGGCCCTGCGGGAAAGAGACCAAACTTCTGGTGGCGAAGCTGAAGGGTGACAAGGGAAGAAAATCTTCGAGATCTCGTTCGAGAAGGGCGAGGTCGAGGTCGAAGTCATCCAGATCTCGAGAGGAGTCGTCTTCGAAGTCCGCTTCAGACCATGCTTCGAAGTCAAGGAAGAGACATAAGAAGAAGAGACGTGAGTCCCGGCGTCATTCCTGTAAGGAGTCGGTCTCGAGGTCGAGGTCACCGAAGAAGGTACGTTCCAAGGTGGTCATGCTGGATGTCTCAGATCAGGAAGGTGAGGCTTCGCCTTCGGAGTCGCAAGCTCAGTCGCCGACTCGGGCTTCGAATCCATCTCCGGCGCCATCCCCGGCCCGAGAGGAGGAAGAAGTTCATGTGGATGAGGATTTTGCGCTTGACGAAAAGCCGAATCCGAACCCCCCACAAGACCAGCCTGAGGGTTTTCAGCCACCTTTCCCAGCCCCAGGCCAGGACCCATCAACGTTTTAAAACGCTATATATAGTGTATTTTCAAGGGCGTGGTACTCCTCTGGCGCACCTTCGGGTCCCATGGGTCCTCTGGCCTTCAATTTAGGAGTCCCTCACTCCTATGCTACGGCTCCATTTATGCCGTCCATGCCGGCTCCGACGCCGCCATGGCAATACCCGGCTCCGCCGAGGTCGTCCACACCGGTACCGGCATCGCCCGCTCCAGATCGACCTTGAGGGCAACCCACTGGACCATCGGATTCGATACCGACGCCGGTTACGGGTCCATCGGAGTAGTTGGTGGATCCGGCGGCGAGGCGTGTTAAGGAGAGGTCCAGGAGGGAGGCACAGCGCCTTATGGAGGAGCGGAGTTATATGGAGTCACATCCTGATAGGGAGGAAGGTGAACTGGAGAATGACTGTTTTGAGGATCTAGCTGATGCTAATAGCCTGGATTTTTCTCCAGAGTGGGAATTACCATCCGGTTCTGATGTGCCTTCAAAGGACGTCCAGCCTTATCATGTGGTCATGAGTAAGGCAGCGGGAACTTCTGCAATTGACTTTACCAACAGTGGAGTTTAAGTCTAATCTTCTAACAGAAGTTTTACATTCGCCCAGCTCTGTGGTGGAACCATTGCTTCCGTTTAATGAGGCCTTAACTGAGCCTATTATGGAGGTATGGAAAAAGCCTCTAACAGCACCGGCTGTTTCCAAGAGTGTGGCGAGAAGGTACAGGGTTGCGCCAGAAGACCCTGCTTTTCTGACGTCTCATCCTTCTCCTGAGAGTCTGGTCATACAGGCAGCCTGTTCCAAAAAGACTGAGTGTATTTCCACAGGTGCCTGGTGATAAGGATGCCAAGAAACAAGATCAGGTGGCTAAAAAGACCTTCTCCTCTGCGAGTATGGCGTTGAAGTCAACTAATGCCACTTGCCTTATGGGGAGGTATGTACATGCCCTTATGGATACAATGCGTGCTTTGGCTCCTAAGATCCCTGATAACAGCAGGAAGGACTTTGAGGAGGTGTTATCAGACGCACAGGCAGCGGCACGTCAAGTGATACAAAGTGGACTGGACACTGCAGACTCGGTGGCACGTATCATGAGCACTGCGGTTGCCACAAGGAGATCGGCTTGGCTGAAAACTTCAGACTTTTCAGCAGATGTTCAAGCTGCTTTGCTGGATCTGCCGTTCGAGGGATCTGGTCTCTTTGGCAAAAAGGCTGATACAGCCTTTAGAAAGATTTAAGGACAGTAGGGCTACTGCCAAATCTTATGGGCTTCAAATCAGAGGTTCTACAGTCAAGAGGTTCAGAGGTTTTGGACGCTCTTCCTTTCGCAACTATCGACAAGGTCAGCAGCAGCAGCAGCAGCAGAATCCCTTGTACAGATCAAAAGGCTCGGCCTCGAGGTCGTCAAGCCTCTTCCTCCTCTACCTCCTCCAACCCCCCTGCCCCAGAAAAGCAGCCCTAGATCCGCCATTCAGGTTCATGTGGGTCCGGTGGGGGGTCGGCTTACCTGCTTTCTACGGGATTGGGAATCGGTTACATCAGATCTTTGGGTTTTCAATCTCGTAGAAAATGGGTATGCCCTTCCCTTTCGGGAATTCCCTCCCAATTACCCTCCTTGCCAAGGTTTTTGCACGGAGGAACATCTGTTACTTCTACAGGAGGAAGTGCAGACACTGTTAAGAAAGGGTGCGATAGAGGTGGTTCCAGAGCAGGAAAGGGGTCAGGGATGCTACTCCCAGTATTTTCTGATTCCCAAAAAGGATGGCAGGCTTCGTCCAATCCTGGATCTCAGGATCTTGAATCTCTATCTGAAACTAGAGAAATTCAAGATGCTCACCCTTGCACAGGTTCTTCAAGCGCTGCTGGAAGAAGACTGGATGGTGTAGCTCGACTTGTAGGATGCGTATTTCCACATCCCAATCCTCCAGTCGCACAGGAAGTATCTCCGTTTTATGGTGGGATCGCAACACTATCAGTTTGCGGTCCTTTCTTTTGGAATTACTACTGCGCCTCGAGTCTTCACCAAGGTGATGGCGGTGGTGGCAGCATATCTCAGAAGGTCGGGGATTCCAGTATTCCCCTATTTGGACGACTGGCTGATCAAGGCAGAGTCGTCAGAGAAGGTGCTCCAGCATCTGCAGGAGACAACTCAGTTGTTGTACCGGTTGGGTTTTTCGATAAATATACCCAAGTCTCACCTGGTGCCCTCCCAGCGCAACCTGTTCATAGGTGCTGTACTGGACACAACTGTATGTCGTGCATTCCCTCCACCTCAAATGATTTGCGACATACAGGAAATGATTCCTTTGTTCTACAATGGAGCGGTCGTTCCAGTCCTGAAGGTCCTTCGCCTGCTCGGTCTGATGGCTTCCTGCATTATGTTGGTCAACCATGCACGCTGGCACATGAGGGCGCTCCAGTGGTGCCTCCGCAGGCAGTGGTATCAACACAACGGAGATCTCAGGGAGTCGGTGAGGATCTCCAGAGAAACTGCGGCGGATCTGTCTTAGTGGAGTGTGGAAGGCAATCTGTCTCAGGGAAAGCCTTTTCATCTACCTCCTCCAGTGGCCACAGTGATAACGGATGCATCCACTCTAGGGTGGGGTGCTCATCTGGGGGATCTGGAGGTCAAGGGTCTTTGGTCTCCAGAGGAAAGGTTGCTTCACATCAACCTTCTGGAATTGCGGGCGATACGTTTGGCGCTCAAGGCCTTCCTCCCTTCCCTTTGCGGTCGGTCGGTTCAAGTCCTGATGGACAACACCACCGCGATGTGGTATGTCAAAAAGCAGGGAGGAGTGGGGTCGCAGTGTCTCTGCAGAGAGGCTCTGCGCCTCTGGTCCTGGGTTCAGGACCACCAGATTTGTCTGATGGCAAATCATCTGGCCGGAGTTCTGAACGTGCGAGCAGACAGTCTGTCGGCAGTTCTCGACCGACCACGAGTGGAGGCTTCACCCGGAGGTGGTTCGTCACGTCTTTCGGACGTGGGGGACTCCTCAGGTGGACCTGTTCGCCACTCGCGAGAATGCTCACTGCCCGTCATTCTGCAGCCTCCAGTTTCCGATGCAGGGAGCCTTGGGGGGCGCGTTTCAGTTGAGTTGGGACTTGCAACTCCTTTACGCGTTTCCTCCCTCCCATACCTTTGATTCCTCGGGCTTTGAGGAAGATTTGCCAAGACCGGGCCCAAGTTATATTGGTCGCCCTGGATTGGCCACGAAGGGTGTGGTACACGGATCTTCTCCACCTATCCTCTCGCCCGCCGCTCCGTCTCCCGTTCAGGGCAGATCTCCTCTCTCAAATGGAGGGGCAGGTTCTACACCCCCCACCTCCAGACATTATACCTTCATGCCTGGAGATTGAACGGGGCAACCTGAATTCCTTTTCTCTCCCACACGATGTGGTGGATGTCATATTATCTGCTAGGCGTGACTCCACTAAATCCATTTATTCTTACAGATGGTCTACATTTGTCTCTTGGTGTGGGGAGAAGTCTGTTGACCCTTTGAAAGCCCATTTATCTGATATACTACAGTTTGCTCTTTCTTTGGAGCAGCAAGGGTTTGCTGTTGCTACGGTAAAGGGTTATCTTTCGGCATTGTCGGCATTTCTCTGTTTGCCGGACCAGCCGTCTCTTTTTAAATCTCCTGTGGTTTTGAGGTTTCTGAAGGGCCTCACAAATAAATTCCCTCCTACTCCTTTTATTGTACCTCAGTGGGATTTAAATCTTGTATTAACCTACTTGATGGGTTCTCCCTTCGAACCCTTGCACAAGTGTCCCATGAGGCTTTTGTCTTTTAAGACAGTCTTCCTGGTTGCTATCACCCCGGCAAGGAGGGTAAGTGAGCTTCAAGCTCTTACTTCCAAGCCCCCGTTCTTGACCATTCATGCTGATCGAATTGTTCTTAGGACCAGGGCTGCTTTTCTCCCTAACGTGGTGTCTCCCTTCCACCTAGGTCAATCTATTACCCTTCCTACCTTTTATCCTCCCCCTCACCCTTCCAAGGAGGAGGAGAGACTACACCGTCTGGACCCCAAGAGGGCGGTGAGTTTTTATCTTGATAGAACTAAAAACTATCGTATGGATGACCAGCTCTTCGTTGGGTTTGCTGGCTGCAAGAAAGGAAGAGCGGTACATAAAAGGACTCTTTCAAGATGGATCATCCTCTGTATAAGGTTCTGCTACTCTTTGGCCGGTAAGGATCCTCCAGAGGGTATAAGAGCTCACTCTACTAGAGCTAAGTCTTCGACTTCTGCACTTTCAAGAGGTGTGCCGGTTGAGGACATTTGTAGAGCGGCGACTTGGGCCTCCCTCCACACTTTCGCAAACCATTATTGCTTGGACACTGAGATGAGGAGGGACGGCCACTTTGTGCGCTCTGTCCTCCAGGATTTTCTGGTGTAGAGGAGTGGACACCCTCCTCCGGGAGTGAGGACTGCTGTGGGACTCTATTCACAAGGTGAGGAATCCACTGGCAGATGTATCTATCAGAAGAACAAGTTACTTACCTTCGGTAACGCTTTTTCTGGTAGATACAGTATCTGCCTGTGGATTCCTCACTGACCCACCCGCCTCCTCGTTGTCCACTCTTCTATACCAGAGTTACTGTAATGTTTTTACTTTATTGTCAAGGAGTAAGTTTATTTCAAATGTTTTATTGCATTTGCTTCACACTGTGTGTGTTACCTTGATATTTGTACTGCGTATTCTGTGTATATGTCTACTGTCATTGGTCCGTCCATGTGCCTCGAAGGCACGGAAAAAAGGGCGGAACTGATGTCATCACGCCGGCGTGGGCCTATTGTAGTGTCGGTGACGTTCGCGGAGTCGAGCGCGATGCCGTGCCTCTATGACGTCGTCCACGTCGGCGCGAAGCTACAAAAGAATTTCCGAATGTTGCTGCCGCAAGGGGGATATTCGCTAGGTGAGGAATCCACAGGCAGATACTGTATCTACCAGAAAAAGCATTACCGAAGGTAAGTAACTTGTTCTTCAGGCCGCAGGTATCGGTTGCCAGGCGGTGCACCCATCTCTGCTCAATTCTGAAGAGTGTTTAGGGTGTGATACTGGGATGTGACTCAAGAACCATCCATTTCAAGGTATGTGACTTGTGGTTGAGGTCTCTACAGTGAGTGTATAGCTTAGTAGTTGTCTTCATGCAGCTCACGTTACTTTTGTGTTCAGTGATTAAAAGCTTGATCTGCCTCATCTTCATCCCTATGTACTTTTTGTCGCAGGGACATGCTAGGGCTGTATTACAGTTAGTGTGTTGCTTGACTTAACGATATGGCTTACCAACACGGGTCTCAGCACCAACCTCTATAGGAAGGCGACAGATAGAAACAGTCTCCTCCTATATGATAGCCACCCCACTGAGTCACTCAGGAATAACCTCCCTTTCGGGCAGTTATCCAGTATTGGGGTATCTTTCATAGATTCACATGCTTAAAATCATCCCCGCCGACAAGGTGGGAGTCTCACGGTACATTAAAACAAATACATTACAGTCATAATAATATTATGCAATAGGCTACTATAGACAGCCAAGTCACTACATTAGCCTATCTTAGTCCTTTGGCAAAAAGAACCAACATTGGAACACAGCCAATCATGCTGCAGCACCCTCTTAGAACCTTCCACAGAGATGCAAACCCTTAGATTTTCTACCGCACCTCGTGTGACAGGGAGTCTCCCTGAGCTCTGCTCAGTTTTTTCCTTAACTTTATCTTTTTTGTGAGAAATGATGTCTGATTCTTCAAAGAAAGGCTTGCTCTTGCCTTGTTCATCATGTGGGAAGAAGAGATTGCACTTTGAGGATCCACAGAAAGAATGTATTTACTGCCTTTACCCAGCTCACAAGGTCAATGACTGCTGGATCTGTAGAACCTTTCCTGCCAAGACCTTGAAAGACAGAGAAGGAAGACTTTTGGTTTGGCTTGAGAAGTTGAAGGCTTCATCTGATGTAGTATCTGGAGAAGTAGGCAGTGTAAGTCCTCAGGCGTCCACCCCTCAGGCCAAGAAGAGGGATAGATCTGGAGATCCACCCGAGAGACAGAGTAAGACCCTGAAGAAATCTCACTCCGAGATTGGTCACTCTTCCTAAAAAAAAAGAGAAGTCCTCTTTCTCTTCTGAGGTAAAAACTGGAGAAAAGGTAAAGATGTCTTTAAAAACTGCCTCAGAACAGCAGAAATCCCTTCTGAGCCTCCGTCGACATCGAACAGTGCTCCGTCAACGATGAAATCTCAGAAGGTGAGTGATTCATCAGCATCGACGAAGAAAGTCCCATCGTCGACGAGGACTCAGTTTCATCGCCGTCGATGATGCCAATCTTGTCAACGCCCACTTCGCTGTCGATAATGCCACCGCCGTCGACGACGATACAACTTTCGTCGACGGGTATGCCCTCGACGATCTTACACAATACTACCGTCGACGAGCCCACCGTCGGCGGTAATATTACTCTCGTCGACGAGCCCACCGTCAACGACGGCAGCTACTTCAACGTCGACGACAACATCGTCGACGATGGTTTTTCCGTCAACGACCTCAATGATTTCTACGTCGACGGTTTCTTCAATAATGGCCTTGTCAATGGATACGGTCTCGCCGTCCATGTATATTTAATCTACGCTAAAGCGTAAAAGGCCTACATCTCTGCAAATTACGCCAGTATTAACCTCTAAGTTATCTTCAAGAGAATTCTATCAGGACGTTTCACATATCTCACCTTTACCTCCTAGCCACTATCTGGAGGAGTCAGATGATGAAGGTCCTTTTGGTCCAACGCATGACTCTTCTCAGCTCCGAATAAAGTATCAGGAGGATGAAGACGATGAAGAATATCATGAACCCTGCGAATCTTTAAGAGGCCCTCAGGAATCTTGTCAACAAGAACCTACGGTTCAAATGCCTGCTACTGTGATGCAAGATCTCACTGCAATGTTGAGAGATTATAATGCATGCTTCCCACCAGTACCAGTTTCTGAACAAACCCCTGCGCCTACTGCTTTGCAAGTTTCGAGTCCTGCTGCCCCTGTCTCAGTGCCTTCAAGTAGCTTTGCGTATTCATTTCCTTCAGGATGATGATGGAGACACGGTGGCTGAAGAAGGAGAAATACCAAACTCACCCACAACTGTGGATGAATGGGATGAGTATTTAATTCCAACGCCAGCCTCACCAGTCCCTCCGGCGGTTGACTCCCCTCCTGAGGATATAGGAGGTTTTCACGCTAGATTCCATCTTGCAATACCGGTACAGAAAATTGAGTGTTTTCTTTATGATTTTAAGGACCATAGTAGAAAATCGGTACGTTCAATTCCGATAATAGATCATATTTGGGAAGAAGGAGCGAAGATAATGAAAACTCCTTTCTCAATTCCGGCAATTCTCCCTAGAATCGACAAAAAATATAAGGCGCCGGATGATGCTCCTGCCTGCCTCTCTGGGCACCCTAGACCAGACTCCGTCATCTCACAGGCGGTCCAACGGAAGTCTCGAAATCCATCTATCCCAGTAACGTCTCCACCAGACAAGGATGGGAGGCGCCTAGACAATATCGGTAAACGCTTTACCACCATGCTGGGCGCTACAGTTCGTGCCACAAATTCTGTGGCGATTTTAGGCAGATATGACCGCCAATTAAGGTCAGACATTTCACCTTATCTTGATTATCTGCCTGAGGATAAAAAACAAGAAGCGAGAAAGATCGTTCTGGAAGGCGAAAGGGCTGCTTCAGAGATTATCTATATCTCTATGGATATGGCTTCTTTGGGTTTTCGCCAACTTGCTGGAGCAGCGACCCTTAGACGTCAGGGTTGGTTAAAATCCACTAACTTTCGCCCAGCGGTCCAAACAAAGATTCTGGATATGCTCTTTGATGAAGTTTTTTTATTTGGTAAACGCATAGATGAGGCATTACAGGAAATCAAAAAGGATACGGATAACGCTAGGGCACTGGGTACCTTACAATACAGAAAAAAAACCTTTTCGAGGAGCGAGAGGCAGAGGCTCATATTCCTTTTGTGGAGGATATCAAAAATACCAACAGCAGGGCGGTCAAGGTCGATATGGATACCATCAGCAGCAACACAAAAAGAACAACCTCTTATCAGGCCGATCTGATTTATCAAATGGTAGTAACTCTAATCACAGTATTTGCTATGCAGCACAGATACACATAAATTAACTTTCTTTTAAATTAGGTTTATTTATCAAAAATATTTTTGTATATTTCGTTTTTTATATTTTCACACTTTTTTGGAATTATATTAATAAACACAGTACATAAAACACATTCACATTATTATTTCAATTAGAAAAAGACATTCCTTGACTTTTCTAAACGTGAATTTGTATTTTGGTAACCCCCAAAAAGAAAGCTTTGTCACTCCCATCATTCTTCCATTCTCACCTTTCATTCCTCTCATACATACCAACTATCATACTACATAAACAACTTCACAATAAAAACACGTCCGAGCAAGAGTCCTGCTCACTAGTTCTGTTCGTCATATATCAGTACATTCCATAGTTTGAACACAAACACAAGTCCATCACTTTGGTTTTAGATAATCGTTTTCTTGACTTGGTTCTTGGGTGGGGCTTACAGATGTGTGTCGCTGGCCTACGCACGTTTCGGTGAAAACAAAATGTTATCACCTTCTTCAGGGCCAATAAAGTACATATTTCATCTTTAGGGTTGTCTGGGGGTTTCCATCTGCATGTCTTGTAAAAACGAAATATACATAACTATTTTTGATAGACATAATTTAAAATAAAGTTAATTTCTGTGTATCTTTGCTGCAAGCCAATACTGTTTATTAGAGTTACTACGATTTAATAAATCAGATAGGCCTGATAAGAGGTTGTTCTTTTTGTATTTATTTCCTTCCCCCCCCTCCTCTTAGGCCTCAAAGAAACTGGGAGTATCTTTGTGCATATGTACCAGCAACAGCAACAGCAGTCCTATAGGCACCCCCCAGCGGCTGCTTACAAACAACAAGGCATAAGACGCCAACCTCAAGGCAGAGACTCTGCTAGGAAGCAGTGACAATCTTTTAACACCTGCACCAGATATGCCACAAGGAGTATACAAAATTCCAACTATATCCCAGCATCTCGAAAATTGGAAGAAAATAACCACAGACAAGTGGGTGTTGGATATAATCAAATTTGGTCACACCCTAGAATTTATCCCCCCCTCCTCAACCACCTCTAAAGAAAAATACACCGCATCTTGCTCTTCTCAGAAAGGAGGTACAAATCATGCTTTCGAAGGGAGCGATAGAAAAAGTGCCTCGCTCTCAAGTGGGAAAGGGATTTTATTCTCGCTTTTTTCTAATAAATGAAAAGTCTGGGGAATGGAACCAAGATTTACTGTGGCAGTTGTACATTTCCAATTCAAAGTCCTCCCGTTTGGCTTACGCTCAGCTCCAAGAGTCTTTACCAAATTCCTAGCTCCCGTACCAGCTCATCTCCGGCTACAGGGCATCCAATTATTCACGTATTTGGATCATTGGCTAATAAAGGCTCCTTCTTTTCGTCGGGCTTCTCACCCAACAGCAAACTTCCTGCAGGTTTTTCACTCTCTAGGTCTATCTCTGAACATCCAAAAGTCAGTCCTCTATCCTTACCAAACTATCTAATTTCTAGGAGCAATGCTGGTTACCATCCGAGACAAGGCATTCTTGTCCAAAGAAAGGCAATCTCGTCTTGTTTCTCTGGCGTCAGACCTAAAAAGAAAGTTTGCTTCTGTACGGATGATCAAGTCTTTTCTGGGGATACTTTCTTCAGCGATTCTGCTAGTACCTCACACCAGACTGAGAATGATACCAATTCAAGAGGAACTGGGCAATCAGTGGCTCCAAATCGCGGGGTTGTTCAATGACCCAATGCAAATAACTCCAGTTATGAGAGAAACTCTTTCCTGGTGAAGGCTTTCCAAAAACGTCTGTCGTGCTCTCCTTTCAACCTTCTGTACTGGATTTCATCCTTACAACAGATGCCTCCCTAGAACGGTTGAGTGCGCTTCTTCAGGATCTCTGCATAAGAGGGAAGTGGTCTGCTGCAATGGCAAAGATGCACATCAATTTTCTGAAGCTTCGAGCCATTTTCCTGGCACTGCAGTCTTTTTTACCAAGACTTCAAGGATCAAAGGTTCTGATCAGAACCGACAACACCACTCGCATGCATTATCTAAACAAGCAATGGGGTACCCGGTCTCACATTCTGTCTCAAGAGGCTCAAAGCATTTGGGAGTGGCTTCTCTCTCACAATATACAGATCAAGGTGGAACATCTTCCAGGAATCCACAAAACCTTGGCAGACACTCTAAGCAAGACGTCAAAATCCTGTCACGAATGAGAGCTGGATCAAACAATTGAAGAAAATATATTTCAGAAGTGGGGCAAGCCAAATCTGGATCTCTTTGCCTCCAAGAACAATCTGAAGTGCCAGTTCTTTGCAAGTTGGGAGCCAGAGAAGGGCTCTTGGGGGGAGCTCCTTCATGATGAGATGGACGGGGATTTTTGCTTACGCATTCCCCCCCTTTCCGGTGATTCCAAGACTTCTGCGCAAGATCAAGATGGAACCATCCTGCATGATTCTAATTGCACCGAAATGGCCACGTCAGCACTGGTTCACAGAACTTCTCCTTCTATACGAACGCAAACCGTTCCGTCTTCCAGCAATCCCGAACCTATTGTCAATGAGCAGAGGCCAGATTCTTCATCCTCGTCCAGTTCAGCTGCGACTTCATTCATGGTTTCTGGATTCACGAGTTCAAAGAGATAGATTTACCTCAAGACTGCAGAGGCATTCTTGCTAGAGGGAGAGCTCCTTCTACGTTGAGAACTTGTGCGTTAAAATTGAAAAGATTCTGTTACTGGTGCAGCAGCAGGAATATATATCCTCTGAAATGTTCTCCGGATAAGATTCTGCCTTATCTATTGTCATTGTCTAAATCTGATCTCATGTTTGCTTCTGTTAAACTATATCTAGCGGCCATTTCTACCTACAGGCGATCTTCAGGGGCGGCATCCCTTAGTTCTAATCGTCTCATTAAACAGTTCCTGAAAGGACTTTTCAGAACTTTTCCACCTATTAAGGCTCCTCCTCCAGAATGGAGGCTGAATTTAGTACTGCAACAGCTAATGAAGCATCCATTTGAACCCATTCACAAAGCAGATTTAAAGTATCTCTCATGGAAGACAGCTCTCCTATTGGCTCTCACCTCTTCTCGGCGAGTATGTGAAATACAGGCTTTCACTATCAGACAACCGTATTTGAAATTTACCAATGAC
This sequence comes from Lissotriton helveticus, assembly GCF_964261635.1. Taxonomy (NCBI): domain Eukaryota; kingdom Metazoa; phylum Chordata; class Amphibia; order Caudata; family Salamandridae; genus Lissotriton; species Lissotriton helveticus. Next base: position 1,140,119,453 of record NC_136069.1, read on the forward strand.
TATGTCCTTCCAAGAACTAATCTCACGTTCATACCTAAGGTTCCTTATTCATTCCATCTCAATGAGCCTCTTATATTACGCGCTTTCTTTCCTAAGCCGTCTTCCTCGGCGGAGAAATCTTTGCATACCTTGGATATCAAGAGATGCTTGAAGTTCTACATTTGACGTATTGTTTGCATCTGAAAATCTGACCAAGTATTCATTTCCTATGGTGGTCAGAAGCTGGGATCAGCAATAACGAAGTCCACTATCTCAACGTAGATTGCATCTACTATCCAATTCTGCCATTGCAAGGCTGGACACCCGTTGTCGAACAAACCTAAGGCTCACTCTACTAGGGCAGTATCATAGTCTACTGCACTTTTTGCCAGAGTGTCATTGGAGAAGATCTGCCATGTGGCAACTTGGAAAAGTGTACATGCGTTTACACAGCATTATTGCCTAGATCTGGCAACAGAGGCTGAGTCAGCAGTTGGTCAAGCAATGTTACGAAACTTTTTAAAATAAGTTAAGCCTCTATAGTAAGAGGATACTAGATTTATTATTGACATGTTCATTATTGCATATACTTATTTGATGCATACGTTTATGAATTGCCCTTTATTTGTGTTGAAATGTATCTACATTATTGTATTGGATGTGCATGGTATTTATTTTATTTTCTTATGATACCCACCATCCACTATACATTTAAGTATTGTTTACTGCTAGCTATTCTGATTCTAAGCATGTGAATCTATAAAAGATACCCCAATACTGGATAAGAAAATGAGTTACTTACCTGTAACTACAGTTATCCAGTATTGGTATCTTTCATAGATTCTATTCGGCTTGTCTCCGTGGGCACAAGTATGAGTCCCGGCCCATACCTGTGCCCACGGAGACAAGCCGAATAGAGTCTTGCTTCATTTGTATGGACATTACACTCCTGAGTGGGGAGTTAACCCTGGAGCACAGTGAACTATATCACACAGACATTTAAGGATAGCAGTGCTCAAACTTATCTTTCTTTTGATCTTTCATAGATTCACATGCGACCCACCCTCCTCCCCGGAGATGCTTACCTTATCATTATGGCATACTTACTGTCCCTTGTGCTACGAAAATCTGAGGGTTTGCCTCTCTGTGGAAGGTTCTAAGAGGGTGCTGCAGCCTGATTGGCTGTGTTCCAAGTTTGGTTCTTTTTGCAAAAGAACCAAGATAGGCTAATGGAGGGACTTGGCTGTCCATATTAGCCTATTGTATAATGTTATTATGACTGCAATGTATATGTTTTATTGGACCGCGAGACTCCCACCTCGTCGGCAGGGATGATTCTAAGCATGTGAATCTATGAAAGATACCAATACTGAATAACTGAAGTTACAGGTAAGTAACTAGTTTTCTTTCTCCGCATTAAGAGAATTGTACCACCCTGTCTGATTACAAAACGGAGGCCCAACACCTACAGCATAACTTAAGGGAAAGAGGCTATCCACTACAACAGATTAGGCACTCATACAAGAGGGCTATGAATAACCCAAGAGAGGTTTTACTCCAGGTGACAGAAAGGGAACCCACTGAAGTGCTCACCTGTGTCACATCATTCACTCAGAATTCTTCTTTCATAAAGAAAAAAATCAACAAACATTGGGGTATAGTGAACTCAGAGGTTTTAACTCTCTCACGTCCCAGGTTCGCATTTAAACGCACATCTAACCTGAAGGATACCTTGGTGCATACCAGACCTAGAAGCAAGGAACCAGGCCCAAAGGACGCTATGGGACCTACCCCCCGTTACTGGACATTATCCCTGCGGGGGTTGCTCAGTCTGCTATCAGGCAAATGTTTTCAAGGCGATCCAACTGTCAGAGACCTTTACATGGCAACTCAAGCGACACACTAACTGTAATACAGCCAGATGTATATACCTCCTAACATGTCCCTGCGACAAAAAGTACATGGGGATGACGATGAGACAGATCAAGCTACGAATCACTGAATACAAAAGTAACGTGAGCTGCATGAAGACAACTACTAAGCTATACACACACTGTAGAGACCACAACCACAATGCAGATACCTTGAAATGGATGGTTCTTGAGTCACATCCCAGTATCACGCAACAAGCACTCTTCAGAATTGAGCAGAGATAGGTGCACCGCCTGGGAACCGATACCTGCGGCCTGAAGGATAGCATACCTTGGGCTGCTCTGGCCAATAAGTAAGAGATGCCTTCGGCTCCACTCATGTCTTCGATTTTACATACCAGCATTTCTTGATACTAATGAGAAGTTTCCGATAACATTGCTAGTCGTCCTCATTGTTCCCTTTTGCAATGCAGCACTTTACCTTATTGTTTCCACCTAGATAGCAGTGCGATGCACTTACATCTATTGTCTCCTTAAGTGCCTTTTTAATACTTCAAAAACGCTAGTGGGTTTTCTTGTAAATATTCAAGCCTGTTTGCAAGATCCATGACCACTTTTACATTTTTGTGGTTTTGAATGTATAATCATTTGTGAGCCTTGTTTGGTCAATATTCCGCAGTGGGGACTGCGCCCGCCCTCTTACACTGGCATGCCAATACGATTTACTGCTAATCCGCTATCAAGCTAGGCTTCCTTGGTACACTCCAAGATGGCCGACTTGCATTCGGGGCTGCCACCCTTCACTGTCCATACATGCACACTGCGCTCCATGTGACCGACGTAGAGCCACGCTTGAGCTGCACCTCCTGACCAGGGATTTCTTGGTTACCGAGCCTTATTTATAGGCCGCCAAGCCGTCCCCAACCCGCTCCGGCTTCTCTGGACCTGCGCTGGGGTAGGTGAACTGCGGACGTCCTACTAATGACCGGTGAGTGTCTTGGGCGGATGTATGACTGTTGCAGGAATGATTGCAGTTGTTTTCCGTACTGAGGTGCTGCCCACACACTGGTTGGCCTCACCTTGGATGAATTTAATTGATTAGTACCACCACCGGGTGCCATCAGCCTTTACGGACTAATCGAGCTGATGGTGGCGGGATTTGGACTGGTGAGGATGTCGGGGTCCACGGAGCACTCAGCGGGGCTGTCTAGCCCTGTGTTGCCTGGGTGCCCCACGCTCCCACTTTATCCATTCAACCCCGCACCTAATATGCTGGCTAATCTTGAGACTGTGGAGGGCTCCTCTCTCGCTGTACAATAGTGGGGGTGAGCAATCATCTTTCCACCTCCCGAGGTGGGTCACACATGGCCCCACTCGTTGTTGCAAAGGACACTTTTGGCCCTTTATCCATGCAATGTTGTTTTTATCCCCCCACACAGGGCACCCAGAATTGAGGTGCTCACTGCTGAGAAGACCGTAGAAGCCTGCGCTTCCACCTAGTGGGTGAGGCATCTTCCAATTTCTTGCACCCTTTACATTCTTTACTGCGTTGTCTCTAAGTCATTAGTAGTGTTTTTAAATTCCCAAACCACCCTCCCTCTTTTTCTTCAATCACATGTTTCCATGAGCACAGAGCTTTAGCGCATATGCTCTGGGTTGATGAGCCTCATACTGAGGGGCTGGTTGGTTACCCCCACTTACCTTACCTTTATGTCTTTTTGTGTCATCCCTGTCTAGTAATTACTAGATGTGGCAGGACTACGTGGTCGCACGGAATACTAGTGGGAGGCAGGAACCTTGCCACCAGTGTAGATAGTTACTAGGTCCTGATGAAATGCACTGTATCATCCTGAACATACAGCATGAAACATGTCAACCACAAGCATAGAGTAGAGCATTGCTCCCCTGGACCATTGAGCCAGCGAGCAGCTTCTCTTTCCATTTTTTAGCAAGGTGGATTACCACTTCATAAAAATGTCCTTGTGGACTATCCACCCTTTTTTAACACACCACTCATTCACATCTACACTCACACCTAGGGCCCTCACTCCCACAGCACCATACGGCTGGAACAGAAGATCTCCGCTAAAGAGCCCCTTTATGGATGCCCGTCTGGTATTGCACCGCCGATCCGACGAGGAGCAAGTCCATATGATGAAGCTTGTTTGCTGGGTGTGTGAGGACTCTAGTTCCGACAAAGAGGATTCCCCTCCTTTGTGCCTCCACTCACATTGGTTCATCCACCCCCTCACTGGGGAACTGCGTACTCTCTCTTGTTCTTCAGTATTTTGAGTATGTATGCTGGACCCTGTTATACAGCCCACCTTGTCCCTCTCTTTGTTTAAGGTTCATTTTAATAGTCCCGGATGGAACTGCTCAAGGATTGCTGCTTGCTGAGTGGACACTTTACCATAATCATCCTTAATCTGTTCTATAGCAGTTCTTCTATTCTGTTACTCCTTAGAGTGAGGATTTGGGTGTTTTATATGGTGTGGCTGTGCAGCCTTACTGTGGAATACACATACTGTGGAATACACATTAGTCTTTTGTCAAGTCGGGGTCGATGGAACAACCTTAAGCTCAACCCAGGGTAGCTACGGCTTCGGGAAGCAAGGCTTGCTCAAAGGAACTTATTGTAAAGTGTTTAACAGTAACAAACAACAAAATAAAGCCACAGAACAGGAAAAAAACATAATACCATTTTTTTTTAAAAACATCTTTTTATTAAGCAGTTGGTTAAGAGTACAAATCTATTAAAGGCAAAGCTATATACATTCAAAGGCCACTAAGAGGGCGCCTTCTCCACAACAATGCAAACACTTGACCCAGGTCTGTTCCCAGGTAGCATACCCTGCCCAATTAGGGAGTGTCTCGATCCCTCCGCCCAGGCTTTTATATGGTAGACACCCCCCCCCCATTTCACTCCTTAGCCTAGCGGTTGAAGCCCCTGTGGTGTTTCCGTGGATCCCAGATCTTTTCCAATTTACGGGGGCAGCCTCAGGCGCGGTATGTTGTGTGTTTCGCGAGTTGGCACCAGTCCAGGTCCTCTTCCCATTCCCTAATCATTGGGTACCTGCCTGCACCTCAAAGTGTGGCTCAATGGTTAGAGCGGCAGACCCTGATGCAGAGGTCTAGCCTGGGACCAGGGTTCAATTCCCCGCCTCGGCGGGTCTTGGGCTCAAAATTCCACGGACCTGATAATTCTCGCCTCGGTGCCTATTCCAATCATGGAGTCCCACTCTGAAACTCTGGGCAATAGCTTGCTTAATCTCCACAACGGCCCCCACAACGCTAAGGATGCCTGGCCTCCACCTTGGGGGTGCCCAGGAGTGGACACCTCACAGGGAAAGCCAGGATGGGTTCCACAGCGGTATTCGTACAAGCGCCTTGAGACCCTTGCGGGTGAGTAGTGCGCTATACAAGTATCAATTTACAATTTACATAGTCTGGCTAAGTTGCACTTTGCCACCCCTGCCGCCATGTTTTTCCTAGTAAGTATGTGGCTGGGCTCTTTCTCTCCCACCAACACATCCAGCAGCAGCCATCTGACCTCAAGCCGGACAGGTTAGCTTGTTACTTCCCTCATTGTTTCTATTATTCCTGCCCAGAAGGTTTGGATCAGCGGACAAGTCCAAAGTGTGTGGTAGAACGTGCCCACGTTTCCACAACCTCTGAGGCATTCAGCTGAGTCGCTGTGGGCCATTTTGAACGCCCTTGACCTAGAGAGGTAGGATCTATGCAATATACGAAGCTGCACCAGGTGGAACCGTGCTCGTATAGCAATTTCTCTGGGGCACTGCAACACCCCGATGCACACCTCGTCCTCAAGGGGACCCAGATCGACTACCCATTCCTCTCTAAGTGAGGCTAGACAGTCCAGCATGTTGTTTATTATCTTCCTATATTTTAGGGAGACTGCCTCGAGGGGCATCGGGTCTAGTATCAATCGATCCTTCATGGTGGAGTAGTCTGGGATGAGCTCCCCTTCCGGTAGATGGCGTTTCAGGGCAGGCTGCATCTGCCGATTCCCTAAAATCTCCACCTGCACCTGCTCATATTCTGATTGCAGCAACTAGAATGTCACTAGGGTGTCCGCTCTCCAGACATCACCTAGTTTTTCTTTCCCTATATTGTGCCAATGTGTGTGGGTGCACAGCTTTTTAACCCCCCTCCCCCATCTGTCGCTGTCCCAGGGAGGGGTCTCTGCAGTCAGTCTATTGTCCCATCCCAGACATTTGTTGGAAGCTTTCCATGCCTGCAGTACCGCCCTTGTGTGGGGTGGGAGCGTGTCCCTCCTGGCTTTGCCATATAAAAGTCCTAGGTATCCCCTGCTTCCCATGACTAAACGGTCCACCTTATATGGTGGTTGAGACCGATCCCCAAATACCCAGTCATTCAGCACCACCAGTTGAGAGTCCCAATAATAAGCATGCAAGTTGGGAATCGCCAGACCACCGACATGGACACCACACTGCAGTTTCCCCAGTGAGATCTCCCCCCCTCCAATAGCAGGGATCTCAGAAAGCTAATAATCCTACAGAAGGAGGAGTCTGGTATTCTGAAAGGTATGTAGAGAATGCGTGGGAAGGTCATCATTTTAAAAAGGGCTGCCCATCCCATTAGTGAGAGGGGTAGTGTGCTCCAATGGTTTGTGTGGGCTGATAGCGGTCGATCTGGGGTAATTGGTTGCGGCCAAGAATGTTTTCATGTCCCTAGTTATGTAGATCCCTAGATAGGTGAACCCATCCTTTCCCATTGGGGCTGGACACTGGAGTGGCACGAGCATGTTATCGGAGGAAAGTGGGAAGATGAGGGACTTGTCCCATTTGATTTGGCAGCCAGACGGCGTAGATCCCCAAAATGCCAGAAATATGTAGAATTCTCAGTATCGAGAAGCTGGATTCTGTCACATATAACAAGATATCATCTGCATAGAGAGATATCTTCTCCTCCCAATTCTCCTCCACTGTGATGCCCTGGATTAACGGGTCTCCATGGACCCAGGCTGCTAAGGGCTCCAGGGCTATGGCAAAAATCATAGGAGATAGCGGACATCCTTGTCTTGTGCCCCTTCGTAACTCGAAGACACAGGAGTTGTAACCATTTTACCCGCAGCCTGGCCTGCGGCGCCTCATAGAGTAGCCAAACCCAGGAGCAGAAGTTTGGGCCAAAGCCCAGCTGAGGCAGCACTGCAGAAATGTATTTCCACTCCACACTAACAAAAGAATAGACCCCTGATAGTCTATTTGCTAGGACTTTAGCTAGTACGCTTGAATCATCTTGCAAAAGGGGAACTACCTGGTTGCCAGAATGTCAAAATGTAACCAAGAAAAGTGAGAAGACATTATGTTGCAGTTGTGATTGTAACAGACTTGTTGTTTTTGAAATAAAAAGAATAATAAAAAATAAAAAAAATGTACCTAAGTGAATCATGATCTTCGTCAAACAGAAATCTACCCTTCTGGGATGCAGTTAACAATTTCACTAGTGGATGGAGGAACTGTAGTAAATGATGTGCTTTGCTCTGTACAACTGACTTAACTCTTCTAAAGTGATCTGAGCACTTTCTCTGATTTTGTTTTTTTCTATGACATTATCTTCCCACAGAAAGCAAAAAAGTTCACATTGAAGTGAAGGAGAATAATGCTGAAGAGGAGGAAGAAGAGGAGGAAGACGAGGATGGAGAGAGTGAAGACGATGAGGAAGATGATGAGAGTGATGGCAGTGAAGATGAAGATGATGAAAAGGCATCGGATAAGGAAGGAGAGACTCACGTGGATGGAAAGAAAGCCACTGTCAAAAAGGCCAGCAAAGATTTTACGTCTGAGTCTGAATCTGATTCAGAAGACGATCGCACAAAGGAAGAGCGTGCATATGACAAGGCAAAACAAAGAATTGAGGTAACAAGCCCATCTATTGTTTCTGACCTTAGACACATATTTTTGCTTCCAGTTACTGCTTATAGAATAGTTACTCAATGAGAAGTTTGGTTTCACTGTGCACTGGTGTCTGTTGCTCGCTCTTAGCTAACATTATTGCTTGTACAGTGAGCACAGATCTGTTTTCGGTTTTTGGTAATGTCTCTCTTAACCTTCCTCAACCTCTTGCTTTTGTTACACAGTCCGGGTCCTGAGAAATCATAATTCTTGCCAGGTGCACCTTAACTAGTCTACATCCTCAATGTGCCATTCCCTTCACTTAGCTGCTATCCGAAGAAGACTGTAAACTTAGTTGTGTGTGTGTGTTTTTTTAATGTTTTGCCGTTATCTTGCCATGTAACTACAATCAGAGTTCAAGGTTTTACAAAAATTGTGCAGTTTCTCTGAATTACATTTCTACAGTATACACTAATTGCCGAATGGCTCTGCTTATCCACATGTTTGGGAGAAATGCACAATGATCATCTTCGTCTCCAAAATACACAGTCTTTTTTTGACGTTCCAAACATTGCACTTTTAGGAGCATTCTTATGCTCGTTACCATAAGCAAACCGTTAAAAAAAGGGTCAGAGACCAGCCATCCTTTTGCTTACAAAGTTACAAAGTTGACCTCTCCCTGGGTGTAGGATTCCAACGTATATGTATAAGGGTTCATTTGCATATACATTGGGTTTTTAATTGCAGCAAGCTTGTTGATCACTAAATCACTTACTTAAGCTGGGTTCTGTTGTTTAATAGCTAGGAGCTACAGCGCCCAAGATGTAAGAGTCCTCTCCTAAGTCATACAGGTTGTGACTAAAAATCTGAATATGTTAATTCTCACAATAAGCATAAGAGGAAAGGGCTTATAAATGTAAAAAATTATCGCCAGAATGTATTTTCCTCATTGACTTCTATTTAAGCAGAGGCAATTTCAGGTGGGAGACTGCCAAAATAAGGCAATTTTTTACTTAAAAAATTGGGAGTCTTCTGCCTGAATTGAGTGTATTGGCATGTATGCACATGGTAGCTTAGAGTCCACTGGTATGTTATTTTATGTGTATTTGCATAGAGCACAACTTGCACTCGAGGGTAACCATGGCGCTGAAGCAGGAGATCTATGGGCCAAGCCAGGATCGGGGCTAAGTGAAGAGCCAGGTCTTCAGTTTCTTGCGGGATTTAAGTACTGAGAGGAGGTTTGTATTGTGCTCGGTCAGTTGGTGATCCATGCTTTAAGAGCGAGGCAGGAGAAGGCACAACTTCAGAACCTGGCTCTGCATATGCGGGGTGTTTGCGAAAGTGGGATGTGGGTTTATAGGGGAATAGGGTGGGAAGTAATTTAATTGCCTCAAATTGTAAGGCGCAAAACTTTATAAATAAATAAACAGCAGTGCGGTTGAGCAGAGGTACCTGGTAGGTTTGTGGAAGTTTATGAGGTTGTTTAGGTACTTGGGACAATTTCTGTGTAAGGTTGGATGTAAACCCTGATGAAATAGTCTGTCTCGTCTCCAGCTTGTAGGAGATTTTGGAATGTAAAACTATTCCAAAGGAAAAAAGCACCGGGCCATATACTAAGCCAACCTCGTTCATTAGGATCATAGCAAAAGTCAGCAGCTGCTAGGCACCATAGATCGAAGCACAATGGGGCAAATGATGGAGCAGGGATCTCAGATGCAAGCATTCACATGGAAATACTGGTAAATAAGACAAACTATAGATTTTGGGGCAGTTTCTTGAGGCACAAAAAGCCCTACCTTCTCTTCTGCTCCACATATTTTCTCAGGCATATACTATGGACTGTCTAGGTGTGAACAGTAGAAGTAGGTAAGGCAAGGGCACCTCTGGAACTCCTCATCCCCCAAAAGGTCGTTCGCAGTTGACATCTTGCCTTTGTTATTCAGTAAACAACACTTGCCATCTTCAGGGAAACAGTACACCTTGGGTGTTTCCTTTCCAGGCCACGCCCGTCTTCAGTGTTGCTCCAGGAGGCAGCGAATCCCATTGCACCACTGTTGTGTGAGCCTTTAAACCATTCATTGGCTGAGGCTTTGTTAGCCACTTCTTGCCTTTCTCGTCAAAGACAGTGCTACTCACAGCTCTCCATTTCCTGCACAGATCCTTGTTGCTACATTTATACTTTTAGGCCAGGAACAACTTCTGCAGCTGCAGGAATGTACGACTACCACACCAGTGGTGCTTTTTGTTCTCTTCAGGGGCACTCTACTCATCCGTAAGTGTAGTGGCCTGACAGAGACCCAGAAATCAAACATGTTGAAGCAAAGGGGCATAGAAAAGATTCTTTAATATTTCTATCTCCTGAGGGACATTTTGGATTTGTTGCATGTTTGCATCCTGCAAGAATATAACTACCAAATTTGTGTTAATCACCTTTCCCAACAAGCAACGATTTGTGGGTATTACGGTTTTCACATTTAGTGTAGCCACTTGCATCTAAGTGAGTCTTTTGGCATACAAGTATTGTGTGTCTTTGACTTTTCTCTTGCGATAACAGAGCTTAGTGTCCTTCTGCATATGAAGTTAGAGGAGTCCTTACATAAATCCCAATCGTACATCCTTCAGCAGCCTTAGCTTCTGTCATCGCCCACAGTGTAAACTGAAATCAGAAAAAAGTACTAAAATAAACATAGAAAAGATTTCTCAAATTTAATTACCAGCTTGTCTCTATGATTACTTGCTTTGTTTTCAAGATTGTCCATCTTATTCGCTTACCATGCATCATTCATTTACATCACTCCTTTTTTCATCTCTTTCATAATGTTAAAATATTCAGCAAGTGGCATCTCATTGAAACATATAAAGTCCCTAAGAATATATACAAACTTGTAAAACAATTGCCATTCCATAGAGGTCAGGTAACCTCTAACCATTTGTTAATAGGAAATGAAAATGATCAGTGCAGCTATGCAGCATACAACTTACAGTGATGCAGTTCACACAAAAGTGTGGCTCAGCATTTCCGTTGTAATCAAACCTCGAAAGCTTTCAGTGTAATACTAGGTAAGGCCACAAGTGTAAAAACGTGGTGTTAAATCCTTATTTTACCTATCTTTGTTTTAGAACAACTACTCATCAGAGCAACTTGTGGAAGTTATATAGCCCTCTTTTCACAAGTAAAACATATTGCAGAAACAAACAGGTATTGGGCTTCAACCAAATAGCAAGCGTACTTTTACAGTGGCTCAGATTGAAAACTGTTATATCAATAATCTAGACAAAAAATAATGACAGTACATTGCTTAACTATTGTATGCCTGTAGTAAATATCTGATAGAGACTACTAGCCGCAGATTCCTTCACTTAGAATTATCCCCATGCGTGAGACTGGATCTGGAAACTTTTTGCCACAGCATTCCTACGCGCCGGGGGTGGGGCGACATCACGCGACTCCGCCCAGGCGTGGCCCGCGCATGTGACGTCAGCGAGGTCACATAAGCCTCACCCCGGCACTCCTACGTCAGTTTTTTCCTTTTCCGCGTGCAACGCGGATCCGGTCTTGCTACGGGCCTGTTTTGGACCCTTTTTTTCTTCACCATTGTCTTTTCTCTTGGTGGAACAGTGTGCGAATGCCTTCGGGCCTTGCATGTCGTGTGGGCGTCTTATGTCGGCAACGGACCCTCACCTCATTTGTATGTGGTGTTTAGGGGAGGATCACGGCACCACTGATTGTGAGGCATGCCAACAGGTGAAGCTGAAGTCGCGGCGGGAGCGCCGAATGGAACTACTCTTGGCGGGTCTCTCCAGGTCGACTTCTCCCCTCGATCAGCCTCTGCAGACGGCTTCAGATACGGCCGTGGTCATCGTCCTCGTCCTTTTCCGATGTCGCAAGAGAGTCGCTCCCCGGTAGGTAAGTGTCACAGTTTGTCCCCGGGGGCTGGTGTTCGGCCTGCCGGGGGCATGGACTGTGAGCTGGTGATGCGGCCCCACGTGTCTACCTCCTATCCACCATTTCCCGGTGCTGGGGCGGCTGTGGACATTCTACGCATGGGTGACCCGATTGCACATTTTCCGGTGGACCATCTCTTGGAGGTTCTCCACCAGGGCTCTTGTGGGAAGGAGATCTTGCTTCTCTTTGAGGGTTCGCTCCTTTCTTCCCTGACGGGGGCTTGGAGGCGTCCCGCCTCGGGGGATCCGGTGCCTCAACACCTTCTCCACTGACACCTCCCGGCGCCGCGTGACCCGGCGTGCCTTTCCCTCCACCTCTCTGCTGCCAGTAAACGTTTGCGGACCGCATTTCCCTCCCTGCCACCGCTGTTGACTCCGCCGTCCCGGGAGGCCAGCTTGCTGGACTCTTGGGGGCGCAACATGTTCGCCTCGACCAGTGCTGCCTTGAGGGCCCTTAACACCTTGTGTGTATTGGCTAGGGCCTCCTCTTGTTTGTGGGACTCAGCTGAGTCTCTGGGCTTTGCAGATTCCCAGGAGACTGTTCAGGTGGACTTACGGCATTATGCTTTGGATGGCCGCGAGCTAGCAGCGTTTATTCTCCGCTCTCCTCTAGACATCTCGGAGTTGCTGGGCAGGGCCATGGCTTCCTTAGTTGCCCTCCGCCGCCATGCTTGGCTTAGGGACAGCGTGTTCCCTGAAAATATTCGGGAGCAGCTCATTGACCTTCCGTTTGATGGCAGCCTGTTGTTCCATGCCCCGGCTGACTCCGCTATCCAGAGGTTCCTGGCAGCACTCCGTCCTCCTCAGCCTCCTCCTCCGCCTTATTCTCCTCCTCCCCCCCCCGGCCCCCCCCCCCCCCCCATCCCCTCCTCAGTGACGGCGGGGTTGAGTTGGTTTTGGGCCTTTTTGGGCGCCACCGCATGGGTCGCTGGACCACCTCTGCCACATCCCTTCCCCTCCTCTTGCTGCTAGGGGTCCTGGCACCTCTGCTACCCTCTGAGTCGGGGTCCTCTGGTCGTGCCTCACACCTTTTCTTGGGGGATGGTTGCCCTCTATGCTGGGGTAGCTTGGAGGTGGGTTGTTCCTGTTGGGACTGTCTCTTTGTCCTTGTTTCGGGGTGAGGGTTGTAGGCCTGCTACATGTGTCATGTCCTTTTACGCAGGTTCCTTGTCTCCAAGGGAGAGGGGAGGGTGGCTGTCTATGTACTGGCAGGGTGGCCGCTCTGGGCTTACTCTGTTCTTCCTTCTGTCCCTGCCCTTGGACACTGCAGTGTTGCAGTGTGCCTTAAGGTGTTTTTTTCTTTTTTATATACTCTTTCGCACACTGTTCCCATGCTCCCACAGTTTTTTGTCTGGTGGTTCCGCGTTGTGGTGCGGAAAAGTTTTCTGAAGAAAACTGACGTAGGCGCGCTGGGTGAGGCCTATGTGACCTCGCTGACGTCACGTGCGCAGACGACGCCTGGGCGGAGTCGGGTGATGCCGCCCCGCCCCGCCCCGCCCCTGGCGCGCAGGGATGCTGTGGCAAAAAGTTTCCGGATCCAGTCTCGCGCCTGGGGATAATTCTACGTGAAGGAATCTGCGTCTAGAATCGTCTCTACCAGATACATAGTTACCGAAGGTAAGTAACTCCTACGTTACTGTTCTGAATAGGTTTTTTTATCTTGTGTACTCTGTTTCTCCTTTCCTATCGCTGGAAAGTAAGTGGTGTTGGGAACAAGTACAGCAACTTTCTTTTACAGAATCAGTTATCTATTATTTGCATTTTGAGATGCATGTTACAGATTGACACATTTAAAACCAGCTGTGTTATCATTATCAGCTCAGTGTCCGCTTTTATTGTTCAGAGTCCGTTTATGCTCTTATGAATGAGTTATCTTTCTTGTTGTCATGTCTGTGTATGTTAGTCTGCATGGGCACATTTGGCTGGAAACGAGCTTGTATTGCAGTTGCATGCCCTCTTTGTGTTAAGATCTTATTGTCCCTTAAAACCTTTTTTCATAATTTTGTGAAAAAGCACATGTAGCACAACCCATATGGAAAATAGTGTGAAGCTGGTGCTCCATTCCAAAGCACTGGCTCTTGAGCAGGAGACTTCTAGCTGCAGAATCTTTAACTTACAATTTTCCCAGGTGTTAGACTTGAAATGGAAAATCTTGAGCAGCATCTCTGCATGCTGGTCGGTGGCTTTGATCAGCTTGTCGGTGTTGTCTGTGCCGAAAAGTGACATACATGGCGCCTGTATAGGGTGCCACCCAAGTGCGCTCACATGAGTTATTTTCCTTCTGCGCCATCAGCGCAGATCGGCAGAGAGCTACCACAGTCATTTTTGTTTTTGAAGTTTTGACGATATCCCCTAAAAAAAATAAAACACCTATGGGCTTTAAACCCTGGGGTTCCTGTCAGGCAGATGTCTGTGACAGACCTCTATCTGGTTTGCCTCTGGTGCCTGCAGCTGTTCCCTAGTGCTCATCATTGCGCTAGAAGCAGTTGGGTAAGTTGCATAAAAAAGTTGAAGTGCTCTTCGACGTCTTCGTGCTGTTCCAAGTCTTTGGATGAGGCGCAAAGTACGACATCACAGATCTAGGCCTAGCTCCCACATGTCAGCCAAGTGGCCGGAGTCTGGGTTCACTCCACTACCCCCAGAGCTTCCCAAAACAGGCGCGACGGCAGCCCAGTTAAGAGTGTTATGAAGCAATGCACCTCATATTTGGGCAGCTGAGCTCTCAAAAGCGCCTTTGGCCCCAAGGGTTCAACAGGTGCTCCCACTAGATTTTGACCGGCGGATTTGCCCTCTGCTCCAGTCGAGCCCCTTGGATCCGATCCTGGGTCCGCTGCAGTCGCAAGACCTCGACCTTCCCCAAAGCCCATTCCAATGATACCGTCTACCCAACTTCGATACGGAGCTGGATAGGCATCGGCCAACGTCAATTCCAGCGCCGGCAGGAACATGACCTTCCAAGTTGGAGATCGAGCCTACCTTTGTCGATAGACCCTGTGGTGCATACAATTGAGAAAGATCGGAGGATGCTTATGGTTACACCAAACCCATGGAAGAGCTGTGGAAAAGTAAATTTTGCCATGTTCTGTGTCCCTACGCCTCATCCATCATATGTTATGTGTGCATGACCAATATGCATATGTTATTCCCCATGTCTGATTAATGACGCAATTCCAGTTGTGTCCACCTCTGGTATGTCATTTTCCAGTCCTCGTGAATACTACGAATATCAGGCCTATGTAAAGTAATGTTGCCACGTTTCCCAGTGTGCACGTTATTCCATTATAAAGTCCCCGTTTCCAGGCCTCAAAAGGGCCCGGACCACAGATTCAGCTCCTGTCTCCTGAAAGCCTCGCTGAGGAGCGATACAGCCCCCACCTGTATCCTCGACCCTTCACTTACTTCCTGCCTCGCAGTGCCCGGTGCAGCTTGGCTCTGCCTCTGAGTCTGCCAAAAGTATGTTATAGTTCCAGCTATCAGTTCGGTCCTCCTCCTCTGCATTCCTAAGCTACTGAACTGCATCAATAGTTTCCGTCATTGTCTAGCCTTCTCGTCTCCACGTTAGAGAAATACTGTATTAATGGTCATTTAGTATACTTCATCACGCACTTCATGTAGAATAATGCATGGTCCAGTCTTAGAGTCAAGTTAGCTTTTCCCCTCATGACTTCTAGTTTATATCAACATGTTCCCTAAACATCAGATACCAGATAGGGTTTAGGTACATGTCGCTCCGACCCTCCAGACTCTAGTCTCTGCTCCTAGCACAGAGTTCGTAGCCCCCAGCTTCTCCTAGTAACACGTCATTGCTAGTTTTCGCGCACCATTAGGTTAGAGGTCCCGGCTCCTTAGGTAGCCCCCTCCAAAGTTTCCGCCCATTCATGACATATTCTGTTACGTTTGCACCACATGTCTATGTATACGCCCAGTTACACCTCTTTTTACTGTTATCTTTCGCGACTGCTACGCGTCACGCCTTCTGCTCCACCCACTGTTACGCCTACTGCAATGTAATGCTATGTGTTCGCGCTATGTATATATGCCTGTGTTTTGTTATTGAATGTTAGCGCGCTCATCCCAGACCTAGCCCCAGCAGCTGCTGGGCCTCTTTTCCCCTGTTGGGCCCCAGTTGTCCTGCTGGGCCCTGTCATTCTGTTCCTATGCAGGTTGTCCTGATCCTGTCCTTATGCTGTAATAAACCTGCAGAAACTCCTACTACCTCGAATCTTGACTCTTATTTATTGAGCTATCTGTTATGCTATAAGTCTAGTCAAAAATAGGGTATTATTTATTTATTTACCACATAATGGCGCCCGAACAGGGACTTGCCCTTTCCCCACGCGTCGGTGAAGCCACGCCGACCCCCTGACTCTCTGCAGTCGTGACGGAACTCTTCTGCGCAGTGGCAGATATTTCTGCTCAAGTATCCCTCAGGCCCACGGAGGAGACGGAGGAGGCGGTCCAGCATCCGAACGAGACGGTGGAGGAACGCGGCGAGTCCCGACCAGAGCCCAAGCCGAGAGTCCAAGGTCCGAGGTATCCGGAGGCCCACCTGTAACTGAAGTCCGAAGTCCGAAGTTCGTCGTCCGTCGTCCAGTCCAGTCCGAGGCCTTCCGTTCCGTGCTGCCCGGTGAGTACCATTGCTGGGGTAGTATCTAGACAGGACCAATCTAAATTGACTCCTGGTCCGTGGGTTGGTGGTGCCCAGACTCACAAACGAAGTGTTCACCTAGGTGGATACGGGTCCTGATGCGTCCTTTTTATGGGACCGGTATGTTCCGTACTGTTACAGCAGTGCATCCAGTAACTCTAGTCTGTTCCGTTCTCGAGAAAATCTGTTCTATTTCTGTTCTCAGTATTCCAGGTAATATTCTGTTCGAACTGTTATTTATAATGTTCTTCATGTATTTTACTGTTGTGGTATGAGTGCGATGTGATTTCGTGTTTTTATTGTGTATTGTATTGTGTCCAGATTACAGTTCAGTCATGCCCATATTTTCCAAGTTACGTCAGTTAAAAACTAGAAAAGGTTTATTAGAGGAAGCAGTTCCTGTCCCGCCTAGGGACAGTCCAGGTCACTTTATGTATCAGAAACATGGCATAAGCGCCATATTGTATCTAGATTTATGGGTAGAGTATACCAAACAGTTAGAAGAAAAGTATAGATGGCCCGTATCGGGTACATGGGATGCCGAATGTATCATGCGAGTAGAAGAAGCATTATGGAAAAAGAAAGCCAGACAGTCACAGAAAGATGCCATCGAGTTATGGCGTAAAGAAGCGCATAAAAGAACGGAAAAAGAAGTCCGAAAGTCAGAATTAAGTAGAGAATCCCAGGAACGAGCCCAAGAAAGAGAATTAATCGAGATAGGTGAACAAGTCAAAGCCGAACAGTCAGACAGACAGAGGCATGCCCTTATTAAGGGTATGTATCCTCTTCTTGCCGAAGGTTTGCCAAAAGCGACCCCAGAGGCACCCAGTAATTTCCCGCCACCATTAGTTCCGACCAAGCTACGTCACAAACCGACCGCAGCTGATATTTTTATTTCGTCCTATTTGGACGACACAGTCCCCGAATATGCCAATCCTGTTCGCGCTCCGCCAGTCCCTGTAAACCAGGTAATTCATGTTCCTCCAGACACCGGAGTACCGGTTACGGTACCCCCGGTCCAGCCTACAGTTCCATTTCCCACTCTGCCAGGACGTAGAGCCTCAGTAGACGACTCCAGTTTAGGGGCCGCAGGAGGAGCTACTCCTCAAACCCCGCCGCCACACAAGCGTTTATCAGCACTCGAATTACATGCTCAAGCATCACAGCGTACTCCTAAAAGTAATAAGTCTGTCACAGAAATCAGGCAAGCCCTTAACGAATGTGTCTATGATCCAGTCCCAGCCGAATATACTATGGTTTTATATTCCTTACGTGTAAGGAGAGTGACCGAGTATCTAGTCACCTTACCGAATATGAAAGAAGATCTAGACAGAATATATCGTTTCATCCGTACAGGGGATGATCCAGAAAGTATTGGCGAGATTATGTCTCAAAGGAAAGCCGAGATCCAGCTCATGATATTAAAGTTCCTGATCAATTGTCTAATAAGAGAACAAGATTACCCGTCTAAAGATCCCGCCGAAATGAGAATCCTGACAAGGTGGAGTGATAATATAGCCGAGGGTAAGCACAAGACCGTCGGTGCTATGGAGAGTATGTACAAGAAAATTCGTAAAGAAATAATAAGGTTACACGACCAGCGTAAAGCAGCACAAGTAAGCGAGAAAGAAAGTATCTCCGATCCTGAAGAGGAAGAGAACGAGAATCCCGCCAGAATAGCGTATGTAGGAAAATCCAGATTTCCAGATCGCCATTTACGTCTAGAACCCAAGTCTATTTTTCATCTAGCACCAGAACAAGGTTCTCTAGAACAAGTATTTCAAGCTACCGATCACATTCTGAAATCACGAGTCGGTTACAGTGAATTAAGTACTATGCATGAACAAGAACTAGCCCGATCAGCAGTCCGATGGATTACTGATTCTACCACTTTTCCAGACGAAATAGTGGCACAAATGTTTCTGAAACTGCCCCCAGCCGAGCAACGATTGGTGGGTATGTATATGATTCAGCACCTCATTACTCTGTATGAGGGTCAACATTCTGATCCAGGTCCGTTGCACGATATCCTGAACGAGTTACTCCAGTATAGATGGAGAGGTCTAGGTACTGATTTAATTAGTACAACCTTATCTTAAGTGTGTACAACACTTAACCTTGGCGCACTGTTGCTTTTTAGCGGAAACCGCTGTACATATAAACTCTTAAACCAGTCTCAACTTTGTTTCAAAAAAACTTATATTTTTGCATTAATAAGCAAATATTTTCTCTCAACCATTTACATGAGTTTAACAACAAAACTCCATTATTTGATCAACACAAATGTTTATATCATCACATTTCAAAAAATAAATGTCAATTCTTTAGACTTTTAACATTTCTTTCTGTCTGTGCCCAATGCATTTCGAGCTCAATGGAGCTCTTCTTCGGGGGCCTGTGGAAATGAAATAAGTCTACACTGATTTAATTAGTGTCATTCTAGAACAGCGCCACAAGTATAGAACGTTCCTGAACCCGCATTTTGTTCATGTCTCACCCCCAGAAAGTAAACCATTCTACATAGACAGACAGAATCCGTTACGAGAAGTCCACCCAGTCCAAGGGGCGGGTGGCGTAATGCAACGAGTGTTTGTATACACTCCAATATCGAAGATGGAACTTCTTGAAATGAAGAAATTAATTCCCTGTCATGACAAAGATCCAGCAGGGTTCCATAGAGAATTAAAAGACATGCTCCGTATGGGAGAATACACTTACCCAGATATTATTAAAATGTTAAAGGTCCTGTTACCCGCAGGGGTGTATGAAAAGTTAAAGGAAAAAGAATGGGAGGTGGGAGAGAAAAAGATCGATTGGGCAGCTCTAGAAGCTGAAGACAAGGCACGAGTACCAGGTACCGGTCTTGGAGATAAATGTAAAGAATTACCAGAATTACTGATTCAAGTTTTACCCAGATTATTGACAACTAGGAAAGAAGACTGGGATGCAATCTCAGCCTGTAAACAGAAACAAGATGAAGATATTAGTGATTTTTATTCTAGATTTGAAAAATGTTTTAGTATTAATAGTGGTCTCAAGACAAGTAGTGAGTCATACCCTCATCTTTTCGTCACCAAATTAGTCGAGAATTCAAGTCCGCAAATTAAAAATCGAGTTTTG
This sequence comes from Lissotriton helveticus, assembly GCF_964261635.1. Taxonomy (NCBI): domain Eukaryota; kingdom Metazoa; phylum Chordata; class Amphibia; order Caudata; family Salamandridae; genus Lissotriton; species Lissotriton helveticus. The sequence goes on from NC_136069.1 coordinate 1,140,138,892, forward strand.
AAAGTCGAAAGCACCTGGCAAGCGAATACCCCGTCCCAGATGCTCCAGATGCTCCAGTATCACCAGAATAGAATCAGAGAAGAGCAAGAACACGAGAGAAAACGTATGAAAGACACAAAAATGAAAGTGCTAGTTGCACAATCTGTTCCTCAAGACAGTCAGAAGAGGGGTCCGAATCAAGCCAGTCATCCTGCAGCTCCCGTTAGAGGGAACTGCAATTATTGTAAACAGCCAGGTCATTTTATAAACGAGTGTGCAGTTCTGAAACATAATATAGCTACTGGTAAGACTAAAGAAAGACCACGTCCGCCGAGACAAGAACAAGTTTCACAGATTCCTCAGCCACAGAATGCACAACAGACAGTTCCCGCACCGCAGCCTATTGCTGCAACACAGCACGTTACATCGCAGATGTACCAGTATGCTCAGACAGAGTATCCAGAGTACCAGCCATATTCATGAAACAGCCTAGAGAGGGAGGTAGGTTTGCCTCTCATCGAGATACCTGTAGATCAAGAAGGTCCCTATGTTCACAGTCAAGTATTAGGGAAAGACAGAAAGTTTTTGATCGATACAGGGGCAAGTAGGACCACAATTAGTCATGCCGAAGTTCCAGGGGCTCCGCTCTCAGGCTCAAGAAATGTTTCCCTTGGATTTTCAGGAAAGCCAATAGTTAATGAGATATCAAAGCCAGTCACTCTAGAAGTAGGTCCATTGTCCCGTACTACTGATCTGTTACTTACTAAGTCATGTCCAGAAAATCTATTAGGCATTAAGACACTGAAAGAATTAGGTGCAGTTATTTGCTGTTCCCCAGAGGGAATACGTCTGTTCCTACGTGACTTTAAGGGTCACTATGTATTACGAGATTTTGATTCGAGATTGTTTAATGTTCCACAGCATTTATGGGCGCAAGGTCCAACTGATGTAGGTTACATGCAAATCACACCCTATCGTGTGACTCTCAAACCAGGTGTAGTGTTACCCCGAATCAGACAGTACAGATTGCCACCTGAGGCTGTAGCAGCCTTATCCAAAATTATTGACGAGCTCATGGCTCAAGGAGTAGTTGTAGAAACTGACTCCAATGTATGTAATTCTCCGATCATTCCAGTCATGAAACGTACTGATCCAAATGCACCCCCAGTATATCGATTAGTGATTGATTTACGAGAGCTTAATAAATGTATTATTCCTCAGTACCCAGTTGTCCCAGATATTTCTTCCCTGTTAACAGCCATTGATTCCGAAGCCATGTTTTTCACTGTTATCGACCTCAAGAATGCATTTTTCAGTGTTCCAATTCATCCAGACAGCCAGTTTCTTTTCGGATTTTGTTTAAATGGAAGGAGCTATATGTTTACACGCGCTCCTCAAGGTTTCACAGAAAGTCCTAGTATTTACAGTCAAGCACTCAAGAGACAACTAGACAATATTCACATGCCAACTGACACTGCCCTGCTCCAGTATGTCGATGATCTACTGATCACAGCCCGTTCTGAATGTGCCTGTGAGCGAGCATCACTTACAGTTCTGTATTTTCTAGCCGAGATGGGGCACAAGGTGTCACCTTCGAAGCTTCAATTCTGTGTCCAGCAAGTGGTATACTTAGGACACTTGCTGTCCAAGAGGGGTAGGCAGTTGACACCAGACCGTATCCAGTTAATAGCGAGTCTTCCCCAGCCCAGAACCCAGAAGGAGGTACGTGCTTTTATCGGCCTTACTTCTTATTGTAGACAATGGATTCCCCAGTATGCATTTCTAGCCAAGCCACTGATACAGTTAACGACACAGGAGGCAGCCGTATCGACTGTCCTCCCTTGGACATCTGAACATACACTTAGTTTCAACGAGTTAAAGAAAGCCCTATGTCAAGCTCCAGTTCTAGCTACACCGAACTACAGTAAGCCTTTTACACTTTTCGTTACTGAACGCGAAGGTACAGCATTATCTGTTCTTACACAAGATCAAGCAGGACAATACAAGCCCTGTGCTTATTTTTCGAGCACATTAGATCCAGTCGCCCAGGCGTTGCCTGCGTGCCTCAAGTCAGTTGCAGCCACAGCACTAGCTATCAGACAAAGTGATTCCATAGTTTTAGGACATTCCCTGATTGTACAAGTCCCACATTCAGTAGAAGTTCTTTTAAACCGAACACAAACTCAGCACTTGACAATTGCACGTTTAACAGGTTATGAATTGACACTGTTCCAGCCACACATAGAAATTAGACGCTGCAACGTCCTGAATCCTGCTACACTGTTACCATCAGTTAATTCAAATCCAGACCCACATGATTGTGTGGAAGTAGTTAACATTACGACAAAGCCAAGACAAGACCTGACAGACATTCCGTTACCAGATCCTGACCTGACACTTTATGTGGATGGTTCATGTATGAGAACTAGTACAGGAGAACTAGTCGCCGCGTATGCAGTGACTACTGACACCGAAGTTATTGAAACACACCGTATTGATACCCTGTCCGCTCAAGCAGCAGAGCTAGTCGCTCTGACACAAGCCTGCATACACGCCAAGAACCTGAAAGTTAATGTTTACACAGATTCACGTTACGCATTCGGAGTTGTACACGACTTCGGAGTGCTCTGGCAGGAGAGAGGTTTCATGACTTCTCATGGAACCAAGATTCAGCATGGTCTCCTTATTCAAGCCCTGTTAGATGCCATACATTTACCGACGTCTATTGCTATCATGAAATGCAAAGCACATACGAAAGTTACTGACATTATTTCCCAAGGTAATGATTTAGCAGACCGCACAGCCAAGCTTACAGCACAGACTCCAGACATTCCAGTTAACATGACACATACTCCGGATCCGATTATATGCATGACAGTTAAGGACCCTACGCAAGATGTCATAGATATCCAGTTACATGCTACTCCCGAAGAAATCAAGAAGTGGTCTGAACAAGGAGGGGTCCAGACAGATCAAGGATGGTTAACGAAGGGTAGAGCCACATGGTTTCTCCCCGATTCTATGGTTCAAGTCATTATCAATACCGCACATAGTCCAGCACATTTAGGAGAAAAAGCTATGTTAGACAGTATCCAGAACATTTGGTTCAACAAGCATTTACGAGCTGCAGCCAAGCAGAAAGTCCGCACCTGTATGATATGTTGTCAGTTTAATCCAGGTAAAAGTGTCCCGGTGGAACAAGGTGGTTTCCAGCCCCCTGACCACCCTTTTGAGGTCCTCCAGATGGATTATATTCAAATGGAGCGATGTCGAGGTTTCAAGTATGTCCTTGTAATTGTATGCGCTTTGTCCAGGTGGACAGAAGCATATCCAGTCCCAGATTACACAGCCGCGACCACTGCCAAGCAGTTGGTTCGTGAATTTTTCCCTAGATACGGACTCCCTAGAGTCGTATATTCTGATAACGGTCAGCCATTCTCCTCAGAGTTAATGAAGCACGTTTCCCTGTTGTTAGGGTACCAGTGGAAGTTCCATTGTGTACGCCATCCTGAAGCAGCCGCTCTCGTAGAGAGACATAATCAGACTCTGAAAATCCGTATTGCAAAAGTCTGTAAAGACAAAGGTGTGGACTGGTTAATAGCTCTGCCAGTCGCTTTGTTTTATATGCGCATGGTCGCACATTCCAGATCAGGTCTGTCCCCGTACGAGGTCGTATTCGGCCGCCCCCCTAACATGTGGGGTACTCCTAGACCCCGAAGTATTACCGATGTTTCATGTAATATGCTGACAGATTACCTAGCTTCCTTGATGTCTGCCCTCAACTCATGTCGTTCACAGGTTGCCGCCGCATTTCCAGACAATACCGAGGTGGCACCGCACGAGATCGTTCCAGGCTCCCTTGTGATGGTCCGAAATTTTGACAGATCAAGTCCGCTGGAACCACGTTGGAAGGAGCCACGCCAGGTCCTCTTGACCACCCGAACTGCCGTCAAGTTGGAAGGCAGGAAGGGGTGGGTCCACCTTTCTCATGTAAAACTTTTCAATGGATTGAAATCAGTCTCCAAGAACATTTCCAAGGATTGCCAGGATTCGAAAGATTGCCAGAACATTGTTTTAAAGGACTGTCCCGCACAAGACATTATTACAACCCCTCCCTTGGTAGAGAAAACTCCGCAACAGGAGTATAAGTTAAAGCTCAGGTCTAGTAAAATAAGTCAGTCAGTTTGATTGTATAAGTCCTCCCCTAGGTGAAACGGTTAGACTGTTTCTGACATGTATAAAATAGACCCCCATAGTGAGAGAGTCAGTCGAAGTTCACTTCAATGTATCATTTTTCTAAGTTTCATATTGTTTCTCAGCATAATGATTTCCTGCACCAGCTACGCATTTTTCCTGTATTTACCAGTTCCTCATGTAAATATGTCTACTAATGCTACAGTAGAGCACACGTTTAGTGATCTGCCTCCTCACGAATATTCTTACCGCCTCGCTATGCGCAACAACACATTTATCCGTATGTTACATTATTCACACCAGACCAGCAATGCCACTAATTGTTGGGTGTGTGGTCGACTCCCCCCTTTCCAGACACCGAAGGGAGTTCTGCCACTGTTTCCTTATCCATTCTCACATAATGGTTCGTGTGGAGCATGGTCCACGTTAACGTCATCCTCAACAGATATGTCTTTTCTTAACAGTACATGTTTTCCAGACAAGCAAGGTTTCCCCCACAGAACAGGTTTAGATCTAGAAAACGAAGTATATAATTTAGGTAATTATTCGTCGAATTTCATGGTCCTGAATGTTCAGTCTGATACTACTCCAGACTTACCTGCTATTTCAGTACTACCAGTCAAAGGCGAATTATGTGTCCGTAGTTATGGTTCCGTACATGTAGGTCATAGTGAATGTACTACTGTTATCAAGTATAGTGACAGTGGGAAATCTATTTTCAAAGCTTCACGTCATTCTTATTTTATTTGTGGTCAAACTGCATATGTCCGTCTGCCCCTCGATTGGGAGGGAACCTGTTACATTGCTTTCCTACTGCCACCTGTTTTTCTAGCCCATCTGATTATCACAGAAACACACATCTAGTACACATCAGACATAGAAGGGAGTCCCCAATTGTCGATTATACTGAAACTACTCTAGAACAGTATACAGATTTCAATAAAGGTTTCTTCTTCTTTGTAGGACCTGTCCAGAATAGTAAGCTAATCCGTAGGTTAACAAGAACCCTTGAAGCTGTAGTTAATGAGACTGCCTCTGCTCTAGGTAACCTAACCGAAGAACAATCTGCTATGAGATTTGTCGTTTTGCAAAATCGTCTCGTCCTTGACGTCATACTGGCCGATAGGGGCGGGGCCTGTAGAGTCATCGGATCTAGTTGCTGCATTTTCATTCCAAATAACGCGCCGTCTGTTTATTCAGCTATAACCAGACTCCATAAAATTGCCCATCTGTTACATCAAGATCCAGGCACCTGGACATGGTTCGGTTGGTTCTGGAATATAATTTCCGCATGGGGATGGAAAGTCCTGTCTTTTCTAGGTATTGCAGTAGCGATCATATTTAGCTGCTGCCTCTGTATGCAATGTGGCCCTGCGATTTGCAGCATGTGTGCTACCTCTTGTATTCCTAGTCCCAAGCCCCGTTCTAAATCCCGTTCCAAGACAATTCGAGACGAGCAAATGGTACTGTATGAAATGATAGATGGTATCATGAAAATTGATGTTTCCTGATGGAAACGTAGTGACAAGGAGGGAATGTGGAAAAGTAAATTTTGCCATGTTCTGTGTCCCTACGCCTCATCCATCATATGTTATGTGTGCATGACCAATATGCATATGTTATTCCCCATGTCTGATTAATGACGCAATTCCAGTTGTGTCCACCTCTGGTATGTCATTTTCCAGTCCTCGTGAATACTACGAATATCAGGCCTATGTAAAGTAATGTTGCCACGTTTCCCAGTGTGCACGTTATTCCATTATAAAGTCCCCGTTTCCAGGCCTCAAAAGGGCCCGGACCACAGATTCAGCTCCTGTCTCCTGAAAGCCTCGCTGAGGAGCGATACAGCCCCCACCTGTATCCTCGACCCTTCACTTACTTCCTGCCTCGCAGTGCCCGGTGCAGCTTGGCTCTGCCTCTGAGTCTGCCAAAAGTATGTTATAGTTCCAGCTATCAGTTCGGTCCTCCTCCTCTGCATTCCTAAGCTACTGAACTGCATCAATAGTTTCCGTCATTGTCTAGCCTTCTCGTCTCCACGTTAGAGAAATACTGTATTAATGGTCATTTAGTATACTTCATCACGCACTTCATGTAGAATAATGCATGGTCCAGTCTTAGAGTCAAGTTAGCTTTTCCCCTCATGACTTCTAGTTTATATCAACATGTTCCCTAAACATCAGATACCAGATAGGGTTTAGGTACATGTCGCTCCGACCCTCCAGACTCTAGTCTCTGCTCCTAGCACAGAGTTCGTAGCCCCCAGCTTCTCCTAGTAACACGTCATTGCTAGTTTTCGCGCACCATTAGGTTAGAGGTCCCGGCTCCTTAGGTAGCCCCCTCCAAAGTTTCCGCCCATTCATGACATATTCTGTTACGTTTGCACCACATGTCTATGTATACGCCCAGTTACACCTCTTTTTACTGTTATCTTTCGCGACTGCTACGCGTCACGCCTTCTGCTCCACCCACTGTTACGCCTACTGCAATGTAATGCTATGTGTTCGCGCTATGTATATATGCCTGTGTTTTGTTATTGAATGTTAGCGCGCTCATCCCAGACCTAGCCCCAGCAGCTGCTGGGCCTCTTTTCCCCTGTTGGGCCCCAGTTGTCCTGCTGGGCCCTGTCATTCTGTTCCTATGCAGGTTGTCCTGATCCTGTCCTTATGCTGTAATAAACCTGCAGAAACTCCTACTACCTCGAATCTTGACTCTTATTTATTGAGCTATCTGTTATGCTATAAGTCTAGTCAAAAATAGGGTATTATTTATTTATTTACCACAGAGCCCAAAATTAACTGTTATGAGGAACTAGTTGATGCCAGAAGTCTGGACACCTCCCCAGACACTGGCCTAGTCTCTCCTCCTACTGTGACTATGGAGGAAGGGTCTCCATTTGACATAGTGGTGAGTCGAGCAGCTGAGATTCCTCACCTTACACTGCCTTTTGAAGCAGAGGTGCTACAACTGGGAGATGCTCCGACTGAGCCTCTCCTCTTTCGACAAAGCCCTCGCGTATGTCCTGCTCGGGCGATGAGCCAAGCATGTGCAGGGATTCCTTTGTACAGGACGATTGTCTTCCGCAATAGCATTGCTCCTGGGGATCCAGCTTTTCTCACCCAGTTATGTTATGTTTGCCAGCTTTTCTCACTCTGCCCACCTTCCCCGAAGAATCGGGTTGTCCAGGCCTCCATGTCCAAACTCAACCCTGACGCGTTCCCGACCACGCCACCTTCAGCAAGAGGGCGTTTTCTTCCACAGCCTTGCACTGAGGTCCGTGCTCTTGGGCCGGTATTTTTCACACTTTGGTATTCAGTTGTGCAAGTTGGATCTATTATCTCTGAGGAGCCCGGAACAATCCGGACCCAGGCTTATCGGCATGGACGCAGCAAAGTTCACCATATGTTTAAGGCTGGATACAACTGACTCACTAGGCAGAAAAATTGCTACATCTGTAGCACTGTGTCACCACGTCTGGCTGAGATCTACTGGCTTTTTGGGGAATGCCCATACATCCCTTATGGACATGCTCTTCAATGGCACCCGCTTTTTTGGCGACAAGGCAAATTCGGCACTCGGCACAGCAGGACCACTGACCAGTCGTTGAGATACTCCACGGCCTTGCATAAGCCCCACTCTGCCTTTCACCCCTTCCGTGGGAATGGTAGGATCTACCAGCTGTGTCCAATTCTGCCCAGCCACCACAGCAGACCGGGTCCCCAGCTCTTTCTTGGCCACAGGTGCAGCTCCCACAAGCCGCATAGGGTAGAAGTCTTCCCAGTCCATTACCCCCCAGTAGCCACAGCCGCCAAACCCTCTTAAAATGCCTTCTCACCATCACAGACAACTGGTCTTCCGCAGGATCAAGCATCACCTGCCCTGCTGGCAGTCTATAGCATTGGCCAAATGGGTGATTCAAATTGTGCAATGGGTTATGCTTTTCCATTCTCCAACACCCCGCCGTCCATGCCACCATCCTAAGACTGGCTGGAGGACCACCTCTTCCTGCTGTGTCAGGAGAGGCAGGCTCCTTTGGCCCGAGTATGCCCGTATTAGAAGTAGGTTAGTGATCGTAATTCCAGCTGCATTCTGGTGACCATAATGGACAGAGGCTTCCGCTCTATCTTGACCTGTGTTGTCTCAATTTCTTCCTGAAGGAGAAATTCAAGATGTTCACGCTAGCTCAGATTCTGGCTGCCCAGGAGACTGGATGGTAGCATTGGACTTGCAGGACGCTTATGTTCATATTTTATATTTTCAGTGGGCCACAAGCACTTTCAATTGGCTGTGCTCCTGTTTGGACTTACCAGTGCCCCTCGGGTGTTCATAGAGGTGTTGGCAGTGGTTGCACCCCAACCACGAAGGTCAGGGATTCCAGTCTTCCCACCGCCTCAATGCTTGGCTGTTGAAGGAAGACTAGCGCCAGGCTGTCATTTCCCATCTCCAGACTATGGCAAACCTCCTTCATTCGCTGGGGTTCACTATCTACGCGCAGAAGTCACACCTGACTGCCTCAAAAATGCTCCCTTTTATCTGAGACATTTTGAACATAGTGCAGTTTCTGGCCTATCCTCAGGAGTGGTGAGTCCAGGATATTTAGGCTATGATTCCGATGTTTCAACCTGTAGCCTGGATTTCGGTGAGACTGAATGAGGCTGCAGTGGCTCATGACCACCTGCATCCACCTGGTAACACAAGCCCATTATCAAATACACGCTCTGAAGTGAGACCAGACGCTCCACTGGGCACAGCATCAAAGGAATCTCCCCAACGTGTCCAGATATTGGACGGGAACTGCAAAAGATCTGCATTGGTGGCTGATGAACCGAGATTGAGTCAGCGGCATACCCATCTCTGTTCCCCACAGTGGAGACAGATGCCTCACTTATGTGTTGGGGTGGCCACCTAGCAGAGGTGGAGGTCAGAGGCCTCTGGCTGGTCTCGGGCAGAGTCTCAGATCCACATCAACCTGTTGGAGTTGAGAGCGATTCCCCTGACATTGAAAGCCTTTCTTCATTCCATCAACTGAATGCTGTTTCAAGTGTTCATGGACAACACCATTGCCTTGTAATATTGCAACTAGCTGGGCTGGAGTGGTCGTAGACCCTTAGTCAAGAGGCCAATGTATCTATGGACATGGCAGTAACGTCTGGACATATTCCTCATCGTACAACACCTGGGGTATCTCTGAACACCAGGTTGGACTCAACCCACAATGACTCGCGGATTACGAATGGTGTCTCCACATGGAGGTGGTGCAGGGTCTCTTACGTGACTAAGGAGAACCTTGGTTAACTCTATTCTCTACCACTGTGAATGTGTAATGCTATCCATTCTACTCGCTGGAGTTTCTGAGGTGGCTCTCGCTCGTAAAAGCATTTTGGCTCAAATGGACTTTAGGCCTCATGTGTACACCTTTCCTCCTATACCAATTCTGCCCAGAGTTCTAAAGATGAGAAACAAGCAGGCCCGAGTTATTCTTGTGACTCCAGATTGGGTATGAAGAGTATTGTATTCAGAACTCCTGAGCATCTATCCTTCAATCAGGCTGTCCCTTTAGGAGGATCTCCTGTCGCAGCAACTGGGCAGGGTTCTACACCAGAACCTGCGCATGCTCCGCCTTAATGCATGGAGACTGAGCAGACGCAGCTGAAAGTCTTTGACCTCCCTTCAGAAGTTAGTGAAGTGATTGTGCCAGCCAGGTAGCCCTAAACTAAGACTGTATATGCCTGCTGATGAGACAAGTTTATGGACTGGTGCACTGGCAAAACGTGCCACTATATTCACTTGCATGAATTAATCAATATGGCTGCTGAGCCCCCTAAATTTGTTACACGTCTAGGTCACATGGTACTGCCTTGCTTACTTTGACAACTTACATCCATGATAAATTAAGCAATAAGTAATCAGGTTAAATAGATCATTTAAAATTTCAACTAGTGAATACATACATATTTGAGACAAGTTTCCGTAGCATTTCCTGGTTGTATGACGATATAACGCATTCAGTCGCAATGCATGCTTTTACCACATGAGTTACAACGCGAATGCCATTACCACACATAACCTTTATTACCAACGTGCTTTTACCACGCATGCCTTTTCAACAATTTTAATAGTAAAAGCATGAATGTTCTAGGCATAATCGTAGTAAAGGTTTTCCTTTCTTTGTCATAAAACTAGTCCGATGTGCTCCCCCCTCATTCTTTAAATAAAAATACTCCTCCCCTACCCTGAACCCTAACAGCGGACCCATGTGCGACCGCCCAACAGCCCTTCTAAAATCTACCCCTCCCACTGCCCTAAGCTCTAAAAGCGGGACCCTGCGCGATGCCCCTAGCTCTTCCTAAAACTACTCATCCGCACCTCAAAACTGTAAATCTGTAGCCCCTGGCCCAATCCCCCTTACCTCTCCATGATTTTGACTCCTCTTTAGCTCTTCTGCGGCATGTCGTAAAGAGGAAGTGGAAGAGTTTCCTCTAACAATGCCGATAGCCTTGAGAACCGCAAACTTACTTTAACTGTAAGGTTTTCAATGCTGTACTTATTGCACCCTGTCCCCAGATGGTGAAAAAGTTGTACCAGAACACAAGAGGTGAACAACTACAAAGATGTGGGACTGGAATTCCATTCAAAGGTTAAAACTTTCTAGTATTACTTGCAGACAAGTCATGACATGCATTCATCAAACAGTGGCCACGACATGGAAAGAGTATTGCGACACGGACATTCCCGGTTTCATGCACTTAAAGCATACATGCTGCCACACACATATACCTTTTCCATACATACTTTCACAATATAATTTGTGGTAAAGGCTATGCGTGGTAACGATACATGCATTGTAAAACATGCATGCTAAATGCTATCATGTGAAATAGCCGCGTTGTAATGGCGGTTCCCAATTTCCAATGTCTCATAATCACCTCTTTCTTTTATGTGCATTGTAGTTCTGAAATAGTCTACCTCGAGGGAACGTTTGTGAATGTGTCTACCCCTGATTACTCTTGTATAAAATGCCATACTACATGTGCGAGTAGTAAATAGGTTTACAAAGGAAGAATACAACAAGGTGGTTTTATGCATGATGTTCTGGTACTATGTTTGCAACAGTATGCTGCTCTGGTAATACGTCTGCAACAGTTAGATTCAACATAACTTTTGTTGTAAGAGTCTAATTCTAGTCCAACATATCTGTTGCTTTTTGCAGTACCAATTCATATATCCGGATTATGATTTGGCTTTGTTTCATCTCAGTTAAGTACGTGGCTACACCTTATGTTGCAATTTTTGTTCTATTATTTGAATTGTGTTCATTTAGTTTTCCTACATGCATTTTTCCACAAGGACATTTTAACAAATCCACCACATTACATGTTTCACAGGTTGCCTAATGTTTAAGGTAGATTGTGTTTTAACCGTAGTGGAATATTGCCCATAATCCCCTTAGATTACATTTTTGCATTGCCAACATTGTAGACAAATATTCCTTTTATTCTGAATGGTAAATAACGTTGATGGTTTTCGATTAATCAGATTGTATTGGCATTTGGTGTAGATGTCTTTTGCCAGTGACCACAAACATTGGTCCAGTGACCAATTCTCAAAGAATCCTCATTTTCTACAATGTTTCAATTTTTATGCACAAAGTGAGTGATGTTATTGCTTTGTCTTGAATACAGTAAAACTGGTGTAATTCTTTCTTCTTTATTTTGATATTTGCTATTCTGTGCCTATTTTCTGTCATTGCTCATGATTTTAAGCATAGCGTTTTCCACAACATGGTCAGACCAGTTGTTGCCCTGGTCTGACCATGCGTTAATTGAATTTTGTATTCAGGCACCTAGGAGGAGAACTCATGTCATTCATGACACCCCTGGCTTTTTCAGACCGTGGAAGAGAGTTACCCAAGAGGGCTTTAAAGCCTCTTTTGTAGAGCCACGGATACTAGAATCAGATAACATCAAAGAGGCGCTTGCCAAATACAACTTGGCAGTTTCTAGTGCCATGGACCAGTTAGCCCCTCTGAAACCCCTCCCCAGTACACCTAGGCTCCCCCAGAACGCCTGGTATTCCCCCGACTTCGTACGCAGAAGCGAACTTGTAGGAAGTACGAAAAACGGTGGCGTGTCATGCATGATGAGGAGGACAAAGTCCGGTATCATGCGGCCCTGGCTGACTACCACAGGAATATTAGGGCAGCACGTAAAGATCATATAGCCCTACAATTACATCTGGCCAGAAATGACCCAAAGGTGCTATACCGCATCTTAAAGACCTTTACGGATCTGAAGGCGTGCGAGAATGCGATGGTTCCTACACAAAAAATGTGCGATGATATTGGTATCTTCTATATACAAAAAATTTAGACCATCTATGATAAAATTGTTCAATCAGGGGAGTATTCTTCCATTACTATGACTCCCATAGAATATGGGCAGGCAGCCATTCAATTGCTGGGAAGCTTTCCCCCGGTGTCCAAAGTGGAGACTGAGTCATTGATCCACTCAGTAAAATCTGGTTCACCTCAGGATCCTATGCCGGCAAAAATCATCACTTCTCTTGCCAGCCACCTGTCTCCCTCCATTGCACATCTCCTCAATCTCTCCCTTAAAGAAGGTGTGGTCCCTTTGGAATGGAAAGCAGCACAGGTTATGCCTATCCGGAAGAACACCAAGGCCCCGCTAACTGAGTTTTCCAATCTTCGCCCCATCTCTCTCCTCCCTTTCCTGGGCAAACTTTTGGAGAAACATATAAACATCCATCTCTCTAACCATGTCGAACGGACGGGCAGCCTTGATCCATCTCAATCAGGCTTTCGTCCCAAGCACAGCACAGAATCAGCCCTACTAGCGGTAACCGATAACATCAAGATGACCCTAGATAGAGGCCATTCTTCGATTCTGGTGCCGTTGGATCTGTCCGCCGCGTTCGACACAGTTTCCCATGAGATCTTGCTCAGGAGATTGGACTCAGATCTAGCCCTACAGTGGCTAATGAGTTTTCTTTCTTCTCGTTCCCAGGCGGTTAACCTTGGTTCCTATCGTTCCGCCGCAACAGAATTGTCCAGGGGAGTACCACAGGGCTCCTGTTTGAGTCTGACTTTGTTCAATATCTATGTGGCTCCCTTGGCCAATCTGTTGAGGAGCAGTGGATTTATCCCTGTCTCTTATGCAGACATTACCCAGTTGCTTTTTCCATTTCAAAGTTTACTTCATCAGTGGAGGCCACCTTCTCTTTGGGAATGAGAAACATCTCTCAGTGGATGAGGAGTAACTTTCTTCAGTGCAATGTGGGGAAGACGGAAATTATGCTCTTCGGTGAAGCTCAACTGCTGTGGAGTCCTGACTGGTGGCCCTCTGACTTGGGCACTCCCCCCACTCCAAAAACCTGTGTTAAAAATCTAGGCGTTCGACTTAAACAGACCCTCACTATGAAGGAGCATGCGGCACAGACAGCTGGCTTGTGCTTCCATGTGTTGGGTCTATTGTGACGTATCCTTCCTCTGCTTTCCGATTCATCTAGGAAAACGCTAACCCAGGCGCTTATATTAAGAGTCCTGGACTATTGCAATAGTCTTATGCTGTCTGCCAATGAGGCTGCCCTTGATAGACTTCAGGCTGTCCAGAATATGGCGGCCCGTCTGATTCTGAATGCTCCTCCAAGGACAGCCTCTCGGCCTCTGCTTTACCAACTCCACTGGCTCCCGGTACGGAAGCGTGTACAGTTTAAAGGTTATTGCACTATTCACAAGGCCTTGTCAAAGTTTGGCCCTAGTTATCTTGCGGATACATGTATCCCCTATATTCCACAGCGGTCCCTCCGCTCAGAATTCCAGAACCTTCTCACAGTGCCTAGAATTAAACGAGCCAGACAAGGGGGGAAGGGCCCCATCCTATCTGGGTCCCTGCCACTGGAACAAGCTCCCTGTGCAACTAAGGCAATGTTCGGAACATCTCCATTTCAGGAAACCGCTTAAGACCTTTCTTTTCACCTCTGATCCTTAGCTGACAGGCTTTCCCCTCACGCGACCCGTCTATAGGGCAGAGATACCCCTTCGGGGGTCGATTCTGGTGCTTTACAAATAAATAAATAAATAACTCATTCTGTTAAATTTGTTCACACATTTCCTTTTCACATGACGCCTATTTCTTTCTTCATAACTAGATGTAAGGCAGGTTTTCAACACTGATTTAGGTGAAAACCTGCGGCTTCCAGGATGCTGTTATTATGAGCGTTTTTGTTTTTACTGTGATGAACTTCTAGTTGATGATTTTTATGTTCCTATCTAAAAAGGTTGTCTGCTTGACCACTATTTTGTGTACTCTTAACAGTTCTAGGACAAGAACTCAGATAGTCACCAAGATGTCTTACTTCTTCAGATCCTGGTCAAATTCTCACTGTCATCTAAGTACCACCACCATATTGCCAGGTGTTTTTTCCATTCCATGTGTTTGCAGTACTTTTTTATTTTTCGATTTTTTGCATAAATAGATTTGCGTGGGTAGGCATTGTGTTACAGTCCATCAATACCTTTTTCGTGTTTAGATAAAACAGATTTCCTATTTTTCCTTACCGGATGTTTTCTGGGACAGGTAACCTTTGCACCCTTCTCAAATGTGTTTTGCTGTGGTGGCCTCTGCTTCTATACAACTGGACATGTAGTACCTCCAAGGTACTCCAGCAGTAGCCCAAGGGTATTCCATTGATTTTACTCATTAAGGCAATGGAAATAGGAGACAAACCATTCGTGGGGGTGAGCCTGTTCTTACAGTTCTCTGAGCAGATTCAGTATGCGATCTTGCACTGCCTATTTTATACAAAGTGGGGTTTGCGATCATAGAAGGATAACTCGAACAAGTACACGAATGGCAATTATAAGTTCTCTAGAGCCCACACAAGTTATCATGTTGGTAATCATCAAAGCAGACACCTTGCACATACTTTGTATGGACATCCACTTTGATTTAAAAACTAAGCATGAAAGGTAGGCAAACTGCCCTGGACTTTATTGATAAACTGAAGCAAGTATGTATTCCCTCATAACATTTGCAGAGGAGATTACTCACCTCACGACTGCAGGGTGGGGAGTCCGTGAAAAGTGTTCCCATTCTTAGGTTACACCAAGTACGTCATAAAAGGGCCTGAGTTCAGCATTTTGAGGGACGCTTTGGATCGGAGGCCCTACAACTGGTTAAAAAAAAGGACATGTAGGGAATCCACAGGACAAGCACATGTACATATTGTTAGGACTTGTATCCTTACAGCATCTGCAGCTGCAGATTTCCACAACTTCTACTGGAAACTAGTTTACATATCTGCACAAACTGCCAACATTCAGGATTTCCTACACCCCATTTTGCAAAGAAGGCATGTTGAAAGCTACTATATTTCAATAAACTAGCTGTTTACGACCTATTTTCTTTATTAGCAGTTGCAACAGCAAAGGTATCTGCTGCAGCCATGTACCCAAAGATTGCGGTATATTGAGTGATCCAGTTTTAACTCTACAGTCCCCTGAAAATGTGCTTAATGGCCAGTCAGGGTACCTTAACTGATGTTTGTCTGACTCATTGGTAAATATTTTGTCTCACTTTAGATCTCGTTTGTTATTTAATGTTCAAATTTTGATAGTGTACACACTATCTAAAGAGATTTACAATAAGGAAATGTAAACACCTATCTAAAGCTTAGGATACAATTTAAGCAATATGTATTATTTCTTGTGCTTTTTTTTCAGCGACGGCGATTTGAAAATAATAAAAATATAAATACAGATTTGCTAAGGGCTCCAGTAATTTGTGTGCTTGGACATGTAGATACGGGGAAGACGAAGATTCTAGATAAGGTAAGGTGCAACTCCCTTTTAATTGAATGATTTTTTTCTCATTATTCTAATAATGACTCAGTGGGGTACCCGCATTCAAATAAGGGTTAAGAGTTGGCTACAGGAGTCAAAACGTTAGACCCACTGCCCTAGATTATAGGGAAGAGAGCCTTATGTGACGAAGGGGAAGACTTGCCCAGTGATCTGAAACTAGAAGCAAATCACAATTAATTAATGAGCATTATACCCCTGGGAATCCCAGGCGACACAATTGCAAAGATTTGAACCACAAAATAAACACAGAAACAAGCATTCATCAAACAAATGATGAAATATTTAAATTCTCAAACAAATAAAAAAAAATGTAATAGGAAGTTTGGAGCTTTTCTAATTTCAATTGGGGTCACCCTTCCTCCAAATATTTTCTGTTTGATGCACTTGCACTGCTCCCACGAATCATGAGGATAACTTAAATTGTAGCCTCCAATTTCAAATTCCTCAACATTTACAGAAAATTTTTACATTTTAGATTTTGCTTTTTTTATATACACCTTATTCATCTGCTTATATTATTTTATTTTCTAAGCAGTCTCGGACCTCCTAGGCATCGAAAATGCCCCAGGGGTCCCTGGCCTACAGGTTAACAGCCACAGATCTAGGGTAAGCTAGGCTTCTCTGGTGTTTCCAAATTCACTGTTTTTTATGTATGCTTTCATGAGTGTTGTTTTGCAGTTTGTATACCAATGTTGGTGCTGTCATTGAACGTAATTTATGTTGAACCCCTTTAAGGTAATGAGTTGATTTTACATTGTTCTACTGTTTTCCCTTTCTTTGTTCTATGGGACAAGAAGAGGATATCTAATAAATAAAAAATAAGTATTGTTTTGCATATTAAATGTTTGTCATTGTCCTATCCTTTCATTTGCAATTTAACCCCAGTAGATAGTGAGTTTTGGATGGGTAAAAAACTACTCATCCTGAAGAAAGCCACTCACCCAGAGAGGCATTTCAAATGTGGCGTAACCCGCTGACGGTGTAGATGGGAGAATAATTGTGACCCTAGTACATCTATACTTTTTATCTTGTTGAATGTATCCTAATCAAAATAGTGGAGATATCCTAAAAGCTATTTTACCCTGTTTCAAACCCAGTACATTTTATTAAGCACCACCCAGCTCTGGTCGATCCCATTCTAGAATGCGGTACTGCTGCTATGATGAATAATGCAACAGAATGTGGGTGAGGGTTTTAACCTAAAAGAAAGACTCTATAATAACTTAAATGTAGTCATTAGGGTTATATTCCTAGATGATGTAAACAGGGAGACAGTCTGGAAACATTAGAACCCTATATCAGACATCTGCTAGACATCTCCTTTTCATCCAGTTCCATACCAGAGGACTGGAAACAGGCTGTGGTGCTCCCCTTACGTAAGAAGCCCAACATTAGCGCCGAGAAGCTAGAGAATCTTCGTCCCATCTCCTTGCTGCCTTATTTTTCTAAGATCGCGGAGAAAGTGGCAAATAAGCAGCTAATGAAATTTGTGGAAGAAAGTAACCTCCTTCACCCTACGCAATTCGGGTTTCGGCCGCGTCACTCTACGGAGTCTGCCCTTCTTAGGGCTACCGAAACCCTCAGGCAAGGTGCTGATGAGGGACAAACCATGGCCTTAATCCTCCTGGACCTCAGCGCCGCGTTCGACACTGTAGCACATTCCATCTTGCTACAGTGTCTGAGCAAAGGCGGGGTGAGAGGGGCAGCATTGAAGTGGATTTATTCATTTCTTACAGGCCGGGGTTTCCAAGTGAGGCAGGGTGACCATTACTCTGAGCGCATCTCTCTGGATCAGGGGGTGCCGCAGGGCTCGTCCCTGAGCCCTACTCTTTTTAATCTTTATGTCGCCCCGATTGCTACCTTGGTAGAGAGCTATGGCCTCCAAATGGTATCATATGCCGACGACACGCAGTTGGTCATCTCCCTATCACGTACCCCCGGTCCCTCGGCGGACATCTTCAGAGCTTGCATGCAAGATCTCGCGGCCTGGATGTCCGCCAATTGCCTCAAACTCAACGGAGGCAAGACCGAGGTACTGGTAGTGGGGGGAGGCCAATCAGCGTGGACGTCGGCGTGGTGGCCACCGTGCTTGGGCCCACTACCTGCCCCTTGCCAGAAAGCAAAGAACCTGGGCATTTGGTTTGATTCTGACCTTGCCTTCGGTCCTCAGATCAATCAGGTGGTTGGATCATGTTTTGGGACCCTTAAAAGTCTCAGGAAGGTATTAAAATTCTTACCTATCAGAGCCCGCCAAACTCTGGTGCATGCACTAGTCACGTCAAAGATGGATTACGGCAACCTTCTCTACTTGGGAACCTTGGAAAAGAACCTGAGCCGTCTCCAGGTTCTCCAGAATGCCGCTGCTAGACTAGTGCTTAGACTACCTAGAAGAGCGGGCTCCGCAGCAGCCCTCCGGTCTCTGCACTGGCTCCCGATTCGCAGCAGGGTGGAATTCAAAGCCCTGTGCACGTGCCACCGGATCATCAACGGGAGAGCTCCGCTCCCTTTGAAAGGATTGCTGACACCCTATGAGCCATATTTACAACAAGGGGTGGTGAGGGACAGAGTCTCTGAATTAAGCAGAATACTCTCACCCAGTCAAGAGATCAGGGCTAGATCCAACACCGTTTTTTAGCTCACTGCACCATCCCAGTTTCAGAACCTGGCTGTATGCAAATTAGTCTGTTCCTGTCCCAGTGCATGATGGGAACAGGGCAAACCAAACTACAAAAGCCAATTCTTACACTGGGAAGGAAACAAGCTTCCGGGAACCCTATGAGCCATCTCGCTCTCTGAGATCTTCCGGTTCAGGACTCCTGTCAATTCCCAAGGTGTCCAGAGCCCGGATGGGTGGAAGATCTTTTAGGCTCCTTGCAGCATCCAGATGGAACAAGCTACCAATGGCACTGCGACTAGAACCCTCAGAAACACTCTTCAGAGCCAAGCTGAAGACTGCTCTATTTTCACAGTAATTTTCTGCATTTATCAGTCTGGTACACATTAGCTCATTAGCGCGGGGACACGCCGCTGTGCGTCACCAAGCGCTCTACAAAACCCCCTAAATAGAAAAAATAGAAAATAGTTTGATGCATTTGTTGTAGTATGGCTGATTGGTAGGATGTACCAGTAAATAGTATTACAGCTTGAATCTTTCTGGATTCACATGCTGTGGATTCTGATAGATAGAGGTTGATCCGAAATTGTCTGCTTTGTTCTCTCTTTTTATTAATTTATATTTCTTATGTTTTTGGGTGAATGTCGTTGACCATTGGTATTACGTCCCTTCTTAATGACGTCTGGCCTACACCCTGAAAGCTCCATTGGATGGTCACCGTCTTCAGATTCTTTCTTCTGCCTTTGGGTCTAGATGCAGTGGAGGTAGTTCCTGGACAATCGGAAGCTTTTTTCTTGTAATATTGAGAGAGAACCAGAGGGAACTGGAAAAAAAACAAAGGACATCAAAGAAGATCACCATTTCACACTGAATATCTCAAAGGTTTTTCAACCCTAGCAGTCTAGAAAGTCCTCAACAGTGTGGCAGAAGAGTGAATGAAACACGCCATTCAGGTTCTGCCTAAATGTCACCAGACGTTTGCGCAGAAGGGTAATCATCAAGTCTGCAACTTGTGTCTGCCCCAATACCAATACCATACCCCAGAAGGCTGCCGCGCCCCCACAGAGAAGGTTTGGGGGGCAAATGAGGAAGACTGGGACGCTGCAGATGCACGCAAAGAGGTTGCCTGTGCTCTTGGCCTCTGAAGAAGAGGAAGGTATCCTTGAAACGCGTAAGGCCAGGGGGGGATCGTGACGGGGTGTGAAGCAGTATGCCAATTGAAATAAAAGTGTTGTCACCTACCTGTGGAAGAGTGCGGCCTCATCTCTGGGGAACTTTGTGGAAATACATATCACGGCGCTTCCAGGCCGTGGAGGGATTGCACCAACCTGAAAAAGGAAAAGGCTCTGCGCTTTTGAACTCTTCAAAATGCGAACAGTGAAGCAGGTAATCTAAATATGGCAGGCTGCGTCTCACTCGGGGCTTAATGGAGAGCTTTAGAAATGGCCCCCACAATACAGCGCAAGCACCAAACCCATTGGAGCGTTCAAAGACTGCATAAAAGGACTGCAGGTCCCAGAAAGCAGCACAAAAACGGCACATCGGAAGCCAATTAAAGTATGCAAATGAGGAAGACGGGGACGCTGCAGATGCACGCAAAGAGGTTGCCTGTGCTCGGGCGTGGTTTGGGCGCCGACTGGGATGGCGGCGTAAGCCCGGAGCTCCGTCCCTGATCCTATATTTCTCCTGAATTACCCTGCTGATGTGCCGGCGAACCGTCCGGAAACTTTGCCCTCCGCGTCGGGCTCACCGGGGCACGATCTGAGGAGGCGGCGAGGGCCCCAAGGCAGAGCAGAGACCCGACACGGAGCTCCGGAGGGTGCGGAGCCTGGGACCTAAGATGGCGGCGGTCCCGACCGGCAGCGGGGGAACAACGGACCGCGGCGCTCTCCGATTGCGGTGAACCAGGAGCTGCTGCCGGGAGGACACAGCGGACCGGAGGCCCGACAACGCGGTAGGGGCTGACGAAGCCCGCGGCAAAGGTGAGCGCTCGGCTGCTCTGTGGCCGGCGGCCGAGAAGCCCTTCCCCCCCCCCCTGCTGCTGTTGTCGGCTGCCCTCGGGGTGTGGGCTGCCCTGTAGGGCTGGGCGGTGAAGGCGGGACCGGCGTTGGACAGCGGACAAGTGCGGGGGAGACGGGGGCCCCAGGAGGAGCAAAGCGGAGGACTTACAGAACAACTCCCCGGGGCGGAGGCTGGTCGGTTGCTCGGCGGGGGCCCCTGAGAGAAGCCCTGCAGTCGGGGAGGTCTTACGGTGGCAGCGGAAGCAAGACGCAGGCTCTTGAAGTGCCTAGTGTGCGGCTTCTGTTATTGGAGCGGAGCTGGCCAGGAATAGCGATGCAGACTGCAATCTGACTGGATTGACCTGGGTGACGCCGGTGCATATCGCGTCGGGGCTTGCTGATCGGATCTGGGTGGGGAGTTCAGCGGAGACAGAGGAGCTGCGGACTCCTCTCCCCCCCCAGGCATTACGCTCTAGCGTGGAGCAGTGAACGGAGTGAAAGGGAATCGGCTGCAAGCACGAGGGCGCGGGGAGATTGGCCCCAATAACGAATGGCGCAGGACCCTGCCGACTGTTGAGAGGTGGTTGCCCCTGGGAGGAGCAATTGGAGACTGGCCATTTTGCTCGCTCGGGTAGTCTCCCTCTCACAGGGTGACCTATGGCTTGAAGGGGTGAATTAATACCCGGTGGACACGCAGTGCTGGACCAGGGGGTGTCCTTTCCCGGGGAGTCGGTGCCGCGGCTGAGCAGTACACCCTGAGGTGCTGTTGCGTAGGCCCGAGTGGGGTCCAAGATGGCTGATGTCGGTGGCGCAGCGGCGACCAGGCTGACCCAGGATCAACCGAATACGATGAGCGTGGGTGGCACGCTCCAGGGGTTCCCGGAAGCATCGGCACAGGAACGCAGACTGAATGCATGCCTCGACAGTATACTGGAGGCGATCACAGCGACCAAGGAGACGCTGCACCAGGATATAGCGCAGGTGGCCACGGGACTGGGCCTCCTGAGGGCGGATCACGCCAAACTTTCCGATAGGGTGAAAGAGAACGAACTGCTCCTTCAGGAGATTAAGCCGGCGGTGGTCACGGCGGAGCATAAACTGTCCGATATCCTTGCCCGACTGGCGACGCTGGAGAAAAGGGCGGAGGATTCCGAAAGTCGCAACCGCAGGAACAACGTACGAGTAGTGGGCCTGCCGGAAAAAATCGAAGGGGACGATGCAGTGGCGTATATGGAGAATTGTCTCAGATCCACCGTGGCTCCTGAAGGCTTGTCTCTTTTCTTTTCGATTGAAAGAGCGCACAGGGTCCCGTCTCGCCCGCCCATGCAGGGTCGCCCCCCCAGACCGATGGTAGCCAGGCTCCTGCATTTCAAAGACCGTGACTTGTTAATACAAAGGGCGAGATCTGTGGGACCCTTCCAGGTGGACAACAGCTCGGTCACAATCTTCCCGGACTATACACAGGAAGTTCAGAGGAGCAGGGCGACGTTCCTAGCGGTCAAGAAGGAACTGAGAGAGGAAAGTATACAATACTCGCTGCTCTTTCCTGCTAGACTAAGAGTGATCCTGGACGGTGCGACCCACTTTTTCCACACCCCTGATGAGGCTTGGTCGTGGCTGGAATTGTACAGAGCAGGAACTGACCGTCAGCACAAAGGTGGGAAGGAGAAACAGAGGCCAGTTCAGATCCGAAAATCGCAGCGGATCCGTAAACGTGACAGACTCAAGCAGGCGATGAGAGCTGAGCTGCTAGCGGCTGAGAGGAAGGGAGCGCTGGCTGCAACGGCAACTATCACGGGGTCGCAGCGGAGGGAGTTGGAGGAGGACTCGGACTCGGAGGGCGGTGGAAGGAAATCAGGAGGAGAGATCTCTGAAGCTGACAGCTCTGCAGGACCGACGGTCACACCACAGACAGCAGATGGACTATTTAATGAATAATGTGGGGGAATGGTGCTGGCCCTCCATTGGAGCACCTTATCCTGATGGTTGGCGTTTAGCAGGTACTCTGTTGTGACTTTCATGTGGGATCATGGGCTTGGGGCGAGGGTTGGCCGGCTCCGGGTCGGTACTGAAGCACCGCCTACTGCCCTTAAGGCCTCCTGTGGAGACTACCACAGGATAGTAGACTACGTGTGATGATACAGGTTTGGATGGGGGCTAAAGCGGTGCTCTTAGGTCCTGTCCTGGGGAGTGGGGTTGGGGATGTTTGTTGGGGTGTTTTGGGGGGGGGGGGTATTGCTGCAACGTTGGGGGGGTGGGGGGACACTGTTGAGGTGGAGGAGGGATGGCAGCGATGGGGTCGTTACCTGATTTGAAGTGCCTCACATGGAATGTTCGTGGACTCAGGACTATGTCAAAGAGATACAAGGTGCACGCCTATCTGGTGAGGAGGGGTGTTCAAATTGCTATGTTGCAGGAAACTCATTTAACCGAACAAGAATGCGCTGCATTGCAGAAACGGTGGCGTGGCCATGTGTTTGGTACCTCTTATTCGGCATTTGCAAGGGGGGTGCTGATATGGATTAGGGCGGGGATCCCTTTTCAGGTCACGAATCACTTGGTGGACCCTGGGGATCGGTTTGTGGCGGTGGAAGGGAGGCTATATGGCCGTGAGGTGGTCTTATGTAGTGTTTATGCCCACAATGTTGATCAGGCCCGATATTTTGATGTTCTCACGGGCTCGCTGGCCCACTTCCTGGCAGGTCCCGTTATACTGGGAGGAGACTTTAATTCAATCACCGATATAGCGTGGGATCGATCACATCCGCCACTGGCCGACTCCCCGGTGCGTAAACTGTCAGAGCGTAGGAGGGACTGGCAGGAGCGGTGGGGCCTGTTGGATGTATGGAGAACACAACATCCTAACGTTAGGGATTACTCCTTTTACTCGCCACTGCACGCTCTACATGTCAGAATAGATTCCATACTGTGTAGCGCCCCCATAGCAGCCATGGTGACACACACTGAATACCTTGCTAGGACCATTTCGGACCATAATCCCTTGCTGATGGCGGTAAGGTGGCAGAGGGCGAGGTCTGCGATTCCAACATGGAGGCTGCGGCCGGATACTCTAGAGGATGTGGTGTTTGGTGATAGGGTCCACCAGAGTATAGCGCTTTATTTCAGTGAGAACGAGGGCTCGGCCGCCACGAGATCGATAGAGTGGGATGCAATGAAAGTGATGGTGAGGGGCGTATGCCTGGGCAGCTTCTCGAATGTACGGAAGACTGTCCTAGCGGATCTGGAGAAGGCGGAATGTGTGCTGAGAGAGAGTTGCAGACCTGAACGGCCTGATTTGCAGGATCGATTGCTGGAAGCGAAGGAGGGGGTGGCGAGAGAAACGGAGAGACTGCGATGCTATGACTATAAGCTATACCTCACAAAAGTCCATGCGGAAAGGGATAAGGTGGGCACACTGCTTGCGAAACTTGCCAACCCGGAACCAGGGAGTGGCCCGATTATGTGTATCCGAACCGACACGGGGGAGGTGGTTCACTCTCCAACGGCGATACTGCAGCGCTTTCAGTGGTATTATACGGGCCTCTATGATACTCAGCTGGAGGCAGGGCCTTCCGAAATAAGTGACTATTTAAGTACTGTGCAGCTCCCGATGCTAGATGAGGAGACGGCGAAGGCCTTGGGCGGCCCGATCTCCTTAATGGAGATCCGTGGGGCTATTAAGCAGATGGCCAGAAACAAGACACCAGGGGTGGATGGCCTGCCAATTGAGTTTTATGCGAAGTACGTTGATGTATTGGCGCCCAGGCTACTGGCGGTGTACTCGGAGGCGGTAACTTTGGGGCGCCTCCCCGCCTCCATGAGGGAAGCTCTGGTGGTGCCGCTTCTGAAGCCAGGTAAGGATGAGCTGGAGGTGACGTCATACAGACCCCTCTCTATGCTGACGGTGGACTACAAGATCTTGAGCCGTATTTTGGCCACCAGACTACTGCCTCACATGACCATGCTGGTACACGATGATCAAGCAGGGTTTATCCCTACTAGAAACACGGCCAGTAACATCCGTAGGCTGATCCGTATACAGCAGGGTGCCTTGAGCTCAGACTCTGCATCGGCTGTCTTGTCGGTGGATATTGAGAAGGCCTTTGATAGCCTTGAATGGTTTTACCTAGATGGGGTACTGGAGAAGTTTGGACTTGGTGAGGGGTTTGGAAGTTGGACGAAAGTTCTCTATTCCTCTGCCACTGCTAGGGTGCGTCTGGGGTCACTCATATCATCCGCTTATCCGGTACGCAGAGGAACTAGGCAGGGATGCTCGCTCTCTCCCCTTCTGTTCGCTATTGCGATGGAACCGCTGGCGGCGCAGGCCAGGCAGGGGGAATCCTTTACCGGAATACAATTTGGAGGGAGTACTCACTACATCTCGTTGTATGCCGACGACTTGTTGCTATATTTGGAAGACACGAAGGCGGCTTTAAATGGGGCCATGAGGCTGCTCTCCTCCTTCGGCAGGTTTTTGGGACTTAAGGTAAATTGGGCTAAGACTTGTGTTTTCCCACTGCGGCCGGATATCCAAAGCCCTCCTCTTGCAGTAGAAGTGATCTGGGCGGACAGATGCTTTACGTACCTGGGCGTCCGGATCTATCATGAAGCAGCGAGCCTCCTAGAGGGCAATATAGGGCGGTGTGTCAGGGGATTGCGGGGCTGCATGTCCTTCTGGGCCTCCCTCCCTTTGTCGGTGCAGGGTAGAGTGGCATTGTTAAAGATGGTAGCTCTCCCTCGGCTGCTGTATTACTTCAGAACACTACCTGTCTGGATCCCGCAGCGGATCTTTAGGGACCTGAGGTCGTTGGTTATTGAGTTTCTCTGGGGGCGAGGCAGGCGTAGGGTGGCGCTGCACACAATGAACATACCCAAACTGGAGGGAGGGATGGCAGTGCTGGATTTCGAACTATACTACCTGGCGGCCCAGCTCCAGGTTCTGACACAGAATGTCG
Source organism: Lissotriton helveticus (assembly GCF_964261635.1). Taxonomy (NCBI): domain Eukaryota; kingdom Metazoa; phylum Chordata; class Amphibia; order Caudata; family Salamandridae; genus Lissotriton; species Lissotriton helveticus. The sequence goes on from NC_136069.1 coordinate 1,140,164,512, forward strand.
CTAGGGAATTTAGGGGCCCTGATTGGATTCGTGGAACGGGTATCCAGAGGCACGTCCTCTCCTATATAGTTATGCAACAGAGACTGGCGTTAAATGAGCTCACCTTAGAGGAAAAAACCCTCCGGTTGTGCTGGAATAGGAGCCTGAAGCGTGCACGGGTTGCGCGACCTTATGCCCCGGAGATCCCTATCGGGATGCTGACGGCGCTGCCGCACGGTGGAGATTGGTCTCCGCTGCTGGAATGGGAGGAGCTGGGCCTACAAGTCGTAGGTGATGTGTTTGTGGTGGGAGTAATGGCCCCGTTTGAGGTGCTGCAGGAGCGATTTGGCCTCCCAGATGGTGGTTATCTTTTGCATGCGGCGATCTCTGCGGCGATGCAAAAACACTGGAAGGTGGGACTGACGGAGCCGGATACGACCATGGCTTGCCAGTACGTGTGATGGCCGCGGGTACGATCAAGGCGGTAACCTGTCTCCAATCGCGGATGCTGAACGAAGGGCTAGAACCGCTCACGGCGCTGAAGGCCAGCTGGGAGGAAAGTATAGGCAAGCCAATTCCGGATGCAGAGTGGGGCCATATTATAGCACGAACATGGAAGGGTAGTAGGAATGCTAGGTTCCAACAGGTGCATTTTTTCCTTTTGCATAGAGCTTATCTGACCCCAGGGAGGCTCCGCCGGCACTTTCAAGTGCAGGACGCGGCATGTCCGCGGTGTTCGGCGCCTGACGCTGACCTGGATCATATGATGTGGGACTGCCCGAAGCTGGGTACGTACTGGCCTGAGGTGGGTGCACTTCTGAACACGATCACGGATAGGGAAGTGGACTTTGATAAGGCTGCTTGCCTATTGCTTTGGTTTCCGCACACAGCGAGGACGAAGGTAACAAGCAAATTTATTGATCTGGGGCTCATGTTGGCCCAGAGGGAGGTTACGTGGCGCTGGAAAACCAAGGAAGGCCCGGTGGTGAGGAGATGGACGAATGAGTTGGTGAAATGGTCAAGGTGCGAGAGTGTATTGAGAATGCGGCAGGCCACCAGAATGGGGACTGAGAGGAGCCTGGAGACGGCTAGGGCTTGGGAGACGATTGTGCAGGCTTTGTGTGATTCTTTGATAGGAGATGAGGAGGAGAGACTTTCGGAACCTGAGGTTCCATGAAACCAGAGGCACGAACACTTACATTTTCTTGATGGCGCGCCATTCTGTCCGAAACCCACAACCACAACCCACGCCAGCAGCTGTTAGGGGGAGGGGGGGGGGGGGGTATAGGGGAGTTCTTTGACCACCCTGGTAGGGATAGGAGCGCAGGTAGCCATGGGTAGGGGATATGGAATGCCGACATACTAGGGTATTAGCGGGACCCTGCTCCGCAAATCCAGTGGTCCAAATGTTGCTTACATGGTAAGAACGGCTCCTCTAGGGAGTGTCTAGGGGGAGGGGGGAGTTGTTGAGGGGAAATAAAAAAGCAGATGCGTCATTATGTTGTTGACCAGAAACCCCTCTGTATTATGCTAGGAGACCTCTGGTTGGACTTTGCAGTTGCGCCGCCCGGCCTCCGGGATGTGGGCTGATGGGCTGTGTACAACCCTGAGACTGTATGGTACCTTGTATTGTGGGGGTGATGATGGTTGAATTCACCCGGTGTTTTGTCCATAATTCTGCAATAAAAACAAATAAAAAAAAAAAAAAGAGGTTGCCTGTGCTCTTGGCCTCTGAAGAAGAGGAAGGTATCCTTGAAACGCGTAAGGCCAGGGGGGGCATCGTGACGGGGTGTGAAGCAGGCTGCCAATTGAAATAAAAGTGTTGTCACCTACCTGTGGAAGAGTGCGGCCTCATCTCTGGGGAACTTTGTGGAAATACATATCACGGCGCTTCCAGGCCGTGGAGGGATTGCGCCAACCTGAAAAAGGAAAAGGCTCTGCGCTTTTGAACTCTTCAAAATGCGAACAGTGAAGCAGGTAATCTAAATATGGCAGGCTGCGTCTCACTCTGGGCTTAATGGAGAGCTTTGGAAATGGCCCCCACAATACAGCGCAAGCACCAAACCCATTGGAGGGTTCAAAGACTGCATAAATGGACTGCAGGTCCCAGAAAGCAGCACAAAAACGGCACATCGGAAGCCAATTAAAGTATGCAAATGAGGAAGACGGGGACGCTGCAGATGCACGCAAAGAGGTTGCCTGTGCTCTTGGCCTCTGAAGAAGAGGAAGGTATCCTTAAAACGCGTAAGGCCAGGGGGGGCATCGTGACGGGGTGTGAAGCAGGCTGCCAATTGAAATACAAGTGTTGTCACCTACCTGTGGAAGAGTGCGGCCTCATCTCTGGGGAACATTGTGGAAATACATATCACGGCGCTTCCAGGCCGTGGAGGGATCGCACCAACCTGAAAAAGGAAAAGGCTCTGCGCTTTTGAACTCTTCAAAATGCGAACAGTGAAGCAGGTAATCTAAATATGGCAGGCTGCGTCTCACTCGGGGCTTAATGGAGAGCTTTGGAAATGGCCCCCACAATACAGCGCAAGCACCAAACCCATTGGAGGGTTCAAAGACTGCATAAATGGACTGCAGGTCCCAGAAAGCAGCACAAAAACGGCACATCGGAAGCCAATTAAAGTATGCAAATGAGGAAGACGGGGACGCTGCAGATGCACGCAAAGAGGTTGCCTGTGCTCTTGGCCTCTGAAGAAGAGGAAGGTATCCTTGAAAGGCGTAAGGCCAGGCGGGGCATCGTGACGGGGTGTGAAGCAGGCTGCCAATTGAAATAAAAGTGTTGTCACCTACCTGTGGAAGAGTGCGGCCTCATCTCTGGGGAACATTGTGGAAATACATATCACGGCGCTTCCAGGCCGTGGAGGGATCGCACCAACCTGAAAAAGGAAAAGGCTCTGCGCTTTTGAACTCTTCAAAATGCGAACAGTGAAGCAGGTAATCTAAATATGGCAGGCTGCGTCTCACTCGGGGCTTAATGGAGAGCTTTGGAAATGGCCCCCACAATACAGCGCAAGCACCAAACCCATTGGAGGGTTCAAAGACTGCATAAATGGACTGCAGGTCCTAGAAAGCAGCACAAAAACGGCACATCGGAAGCCAATTAAAGTATGCAAATGAGGAAGACGGGGACGCTGCAGATGCACGCAAAGAGGTTGCCTGTGCTCTTGGCCTCTGAAGAAGAGGAAGGTATCCTTGAAACGCGTAAGGCCGGGGGGGCATCGTGACGGGGTGTGAAGCAGGCTGCCAATTGAAATAAGTGTTGTCACCTACCTGTGGAAGAGTCCGGCCTCATCTCTGGGCAACTTTGTGGAAATACATATCACAGCGCTTCCAGGCCGTGGAGGGATTGCACCAACCTGAAAAAGGAAAAGGCTCTGCTCTTTTGAACTCTTCAAAATGCGAACAGTGAAGCAGGTAATCTAAATATGGCAGGCTGCGTCTCACTCGGGGCTTAATGGAGAGCTTTGGAAATGGCCCCCACAATACAGCGCAAGCACCAAACCCATTGGAGGGTTCAAAGACTGCATAAATGGACTGCAGGTCTCAGAAAGCAGCACAAAAACGGCACATCGGAAGCCAATTAAAGTATGCAAATGAGGAAGACTGGGACGCTGCAGATGCACGCAAAGAGGTTGCCTGTGCTCTTGGCCTCTGAAGAAGGGGAAGGTATCCTTGAAACGCGTAAGGCCAGGGGGGGGCATCGTGACGGGGTGTGAAGCAGGCTGCCAATTGAAATAAAAGTGTTGTCACCTACCTGTGGAAGAGTGCGGCCTCATCTCTGGGGAACTTTGTGGAAATACATATCACGGCGCTTCCAGGCCGTGGAGGGATCGCACCAACCTGAAAAAGGAAAAGGCTCTGCGCTTTTGAACTCTTCAAAATGCGAACAGTGAAGCAGGTAATCTAAATATGGCAGGCTGCGTCTCACTCGGGGCTTAATGGAGAGCTTTGGAAATGGCCCCCACAATACAGCGCAAGCACCAAACCCATTGGAGGGTTCAAAGACTGCATAAATGGACTGCAAGTCCCAGAAAGCAGCACAAAAACGGCACATCGGAAGCCAATTAAAGTATGCAAATGAGGAAGACTGGGACGCTGCAGATGCACGCAAAGAGGTTGCCTGTGCTCTTGGCCTCTGAAGAAGAGGAAGGTATCCTTGAAACGCGTAAGGCCAGGGGGGGCATCGTGACGGGGTGTGAAGCAGGCTGCCAATTGAAATAAAAGTGTTGTCACCTACCTGTGGAAGAGTGCGGCCTCATCTCTGGGGAACTTTGTGGAAATACATATCACGGCGCTTCCATCCTTCTACACATGCAGAACAAACACTACACACTCGAGACATCAAAAGGTGTCTTAAATTGTACCTGCAAAAGACTAAGTCTATCCGCAAGACAGATCAACTGTTCGTAGCCTATGGACAGGGTCTTCAGGGCACTACGGTTTCTAAAGCTACCATCGCAAGATGGACAGCAACCACAATTCAGTGTTGCCACGATAGGGCAGGCAAGCCTTTGTCAAAGACAGTGAAAGCGCACTCCACAAGAGCAGTCTACATCGGCTGCCTTGTTCGCAGGGGTGCCATAGGACCAAATCTGCAGAGCTGCGATGTGGAAGACGACTCATACGTTCATGCAGCACTACTGCCTGGAGTTGACACAGCATGCTGATGCAGCCGTAGGACAGGTAGTACTGTGTCATTTATTTCAGTGAGGTGAGCTTCTTTAATTAGAAGATTTCTTTTCTGCTGTCAGTATTCATCTGCGTTTGAAAATGTATCTTTATTGGTTACAGAAGTCGATATACTTCTATAAGATGATGATAGAGCTGTTTATTTCACATGCCAATGCAGTGATATGCATTTACTTTTACACTAGTACCTTCACAAAACACTCCTTTTGTGAATACATTTTGAAATATTATTGACACTACCCGCCATCCACTAAGGGTGCCTATTTGTTTTACATTACTGCTTGCTATTCTGATTCAAGCATGTGAATCTATGAAAGATAACCCAATACTGGATAAGAATTAAGTTACTTACCTGTAACTGCAGTTATCCAGTATTGGTATCTTTCATAGATTCGCATACAACCCACCCTCCTCCTGAGAGAGGCTACCCTTGCACTACAGTATTACTATCCACACTTGTGTTGGAAAATCTGAGAGATTCAGCTTTTCTTGGGAAGGTTCAAGAGGTTGCAGGTTACTGATTGGTTGTATTTAGATTTGGTCCTTTTATAGAAAATGAGGTAGATAGGCTATTAAATGCATGGTTGCCGCCATGATAGCCTATGGAAGTTTTGTAATTACTGCTTTATTTATATAACCGTGGGTCTCCCACTCAGACTACGGGGAATGATTCAAGCATGTGAATCTATGAAAGATACCACTACTGGATAACTGCAGTTACAGTTAAGTAACTTATTTCTTATTTAATGTTTACCTGGATCACATATCCTGTATTGCTCTACCTTGAGAAATGGAACATTATTGCAACCCTTAGTTAGATTCATTACAATCAATCTTCTCCTCACATTCCTCACTCAAGGCAGTCTTTCATCATGGTTAGCCTGCGGTGCTAACATCGTTACATCAGGTGCTTTCAAATTGGTTGTACTGTTTATAAATCATTGCATGGAGGTTGTTTTCTCCCTCTGCAGGTGTCCATTTCAGCATTTCTATATACCAGTTTCATAATTGTGGAGGTTGCTCCGACTTCCAAATCTTAGCAATCTGGTGCAGTACCAGCAGCATTCTAAAGTCTGCAAACTTAGATTCAGCCTCTTCTTTTTGGGATCGATTTCCCCAATCCCAAAATACAGTTCTCAGCCTTCAATAAATTAGGTCATGCCTGTGACCTCTGTTAAGATTTCTGTGATAGAACTCCAGTGTGACCTGAAAGCCCCACAACTCCGAACATGAACAATAAGTCTGCTTCAGCAGATCCACATCTAGGGAATGCATCCTTGACTGTGGGATACATCTGACAGTCTGAGGGGTCAAATAAATCCTATGCAACAACTTATATTGAAGCATCTTAAACATCGCGTTAGGAGAGACTACTGCCGGGTGCTCAAACATTTGGGACCATTCTTTACACGCAAACTGTATCTGCAGATCACTCTCCCCCCTGGTTTTTACATTTCCCAAACTAATCTTAGTCTGGTACAGCAGTCAACAGCACAGCACTCGAACAGCCTAACAACTAACCCATGGGTTAAAAGTGTTTAAAATGTATTATGAGGTGGGGGCTCCATTTGTTCTGGCATTTTTGTAGGCTTTTTTACACTGCAGATAACTGCACCATTTGTTCACAATTGAGCCTCCCAAATAGTTCATGAATCCGAAAACAACTGGAGCCTATAACCTTCAAATACATCTCTCAATGCTTCAATCCTTGCATTTTACCAAGTGGTTTCCACTACATTTGTAGAAGTATGTACCATCATAATAGGAGTGCATGTGCATCTGCCTGATACGCCGCAAAGACAAACCCAACAACCACAGTTAACAAACGTGTGTACACCGGAGTGTGTTTCATTCTGTTCACCACCATAGGTACCAAGTTCCTCACAACTCCCTGGAACCAAATAATATTGATTCATCCTTGCCAGTTGTGGAGCACTAGTAAACCACCCTTTGCAACTGCACTGCCATATAATACCACTCAATCAGGAACCATTCATGCCACATTCTGCGCTAGGTAGCTGCATTTTGCATAAAGCAATCTTGTGGTAACCTCCTCCCCATATAGATCCAACAGTAAAGAATTCAACGTTTTACAAAATCTCCTAGGAATAATTAACGGCCTTTTCCAAACAAATACAACAGTCTGGGAAGGATCACCATTTTAGACTAGCAAATCCTTCCCTTTTCAGATTATGGTAATCTATTTAAAAAATGGACAGACACTGTTCAGCTGGATATCGCTTTTCCCAAATTACACTTGGTAGAGTCCACATCCATATGGTACAACCGTATACCAAGATACCAAAAAGTGACAATTTAGCATCTCAACATTCGCCCCCTCGCACAGTGGAAATAAGCACAACTTACCATTATTAATTCCGAGGCTCGATATCTATAGTAACAACTCAACATTGAAAAAGCAATCGAGCCACCGTCAATGCAGGATTAATAACGTTCAACAGCACATCATCTGTTAGCAATAACAGATATCACCTGTATGAAGCTATACCTCTGTTTAATTCTTCCTCATAGTTAGCGGGCAATTGCTCCACCCTAGTGCAAAGAGTAGGGGTAACACAAGGCAACCCTTCCACATAGCCTTATGCTCATGGCATCCGTTTGAAATAATCGTGCAATTCCTAACTCCTGCAGAGTACAATAGTGTGATCTAACTCATCCTCTCATCTCCAAAGCCCAACACCTTCAACACATGAAACAAGTATTTCCAACCTACTGTGTCAAACCTTATTGCGATCAATGGAAGTTATGGAAGCCCACAACCCTCCCTAGAATGGGTGATTTAATATATGGTATATGTAGGAAACTGGGTTTTAGTTGGTTATCCCACTTTGTGTCCCATTTTTAGCTACTAGATGCGGATTTTCGACTCTGAAAGTGCACTGAGACTTGCTAACCAGACCTCAGTACCAGTGATCCTTCCCCAAAACAAGGTGTTGTCTAATTGTGCTACAATTGGCTAAGAACGTTAGCACCTCTGTAAGTCCCTAATAAATGGTACACCAGGTACCTAGGGCGTGAATGCTAAAGAGGGTCCCAAAGGGCTGCAGCGTATCTTATGCCACCCTGAGGGACCCACACACAAATTCCACACAGACTGCCATTGCAGTCTGCGAGACATGGTGCAAACCATGAGGGAAAACATGATATGACACACTCCTGTGCCCCATGCCAAAGTAACTGCATCCAATATATGTAATCCACCCCTACAGCAGGTATTTGAGCCCTAAGGCAGGTTGCATTATATTTTACGTTAGGACATATCTGCATAAGCCGCATAAAAACAAGAAATCAATCCCACCTCTGGTATTACCTCTCGCCAGATCCTTATTGACCAACTTAATCTCTACCATTGATATGGGGGCATTCAATTATTTTTACTCGGCCATTAATTTATGCAAACCTGTCTCCTGAATATACTGCAAAAGCACTGCATTCCCTACCAGTGGAAGCAGCATATCCTAGAGTTGCACATATTATTGTCGAATGCTTCGTTAATATCAGTTTACGTATGTAATACGTCACCATTCAATACACGGATTGCCAGTATTATCTGTGAGTCTGATTTGCCTCACTCATCAGTCCAACAGGCGGTCAGCCTTTTCACCCTGCTGTTTCCTCGCTATATACGCTCTATATTGATCTTTACCTCGTCTGTCAGGCAGCAGCTGCTAATTCGTTCTTGGCCCAGTTATAAACAATCCTGTTCAGGTGTCAACAGGGTCACTTTTTCCAAATCCCGCCACTGGTAGGGCACTACCCTTTTAGGGTATGTGGGCAACTAGAAAGGCAAGGGGACCCAGAAGAAGACACTGTCACATTAGATCGTTTTCTGTAGTAAGATCTGTTATACCCTTGCTAAGAAGGAACCATCAGCTGTAATTCATGCTCATTTTACCAGAGGGAAAGCGTTGACTTCAACACAGAGGACATTGGAGTTCCGATGGCAGAGTTTTTTAGTTCAGCAAAATGGTCATCCCTTCACACATTTGCTAAGAATTCTTATTTGGACTCAAAAGTGAGAAGAGATGTTCATTTTGCTCATTCAGTGTTTGGTTTATCCACTCCTTCAGTCCCACCACCAGGGATGGGGTACTGCTATGGTATCTATGTAAAACATGAATGTTCTGCTGGTATAAGTATTCTTCCCCCCAAAAAAGTCTTACCTTTGGGAATGATCCTTCTGGTGAATACCCTACATGCAGATTTCACTTGGATCCCGCCTACCTTCCCATTCTGAAGGTTGGATATAGACCTCTGAAAATTAATAAAGTTCCAATTTAGTTCCGGTGTACTACATAGTTTCATTCGATCTGATGCTGTTCTCATCTTTGCCTTTAAGGGCTCGGAAAAATGGACAAGAAATGGATGTGACAGAGCTGGGGTATTGCTATTTAGGTCCAGTGACATCACATTCATGCTGCAACTGACTGAATGGAGCCAGTAACACCCCCCAGTGCAGTACATGTATTGCAATAGTTGGGAAATATTGTTTTGCAGCGGGAATCTTTCTGGATTCACTATGCTGTGCATATTCCTCAATCTGGTGGTTGGGTCCGGAATCGTAGTCTTTTTTTTTTTTTTTTTTTTTCTCTTTTTTTTTTTTTCGTAGCCCAGGTGGGCATCGACGTCCAACCATTTGGTGTACCTTTGATGACGTCGGCATGCTTCCGGCGGAAGCTCCCACCCTTCGGCGCCATCTCCAGATTATTTTTTCCGCCGTTGGGTCTGGATCGTCGCGTGAAGCTCCAGAAGTTTTGGAGGAGAAAAAGAGAAAATACAGCAACTTTTCGAAAGAAAAGGCCTGAGAAGATTGGGAGAAGAAGACCATCAGAGAGGAGACAGCGAAGGAAGGAAAGAACCTCGAGATCTTCGACGTCCTTCGGAGAATGCGCACGCAGGGGGCCCTCTGAGCGCAGGGATGTACAAGACACCCTTTAAATTCTGCAGAAACTGCCACCACAAGTTCGCGCAGAAGGACCAGCACCCGGTCTGCAACCTCTGCCTGCCAATCGACCACGAGAGCAAAGACTGCAACGCCTGCTCCGTCTTCAAGCCGAAGACACTCCGGGTTCGAGAGAAGCAGACCCACTACACGATGCAGGGCAAAGGCCAGGCCCCGATGCTTTACGAACTGGGCCTCTCCATCGACGACGAGGACAACATCGCCGAGAGTCCAGATGACTTCACGGTCGCAGAGACCGATAAAAAGTCTGACAAGGTAGGAGAGTCTACGACCCCGAAAACCTCGACAGGGCCTCGAAAGCCTGAGGCAGACTCTCGAAAATCAGAGTCCAGAGCCTCGAAGGGAGCACCGGCGCCGAAAACTTCGACGACCGAAGCTGCATCCTCCGAAAAAGAGCCCAGCGGATCCTCCGAGAAGGACTCCCGGGCGCCGATGACCGGCGAAAAGCCATGGTTGTCGAAGCAAGCCCCCGAAAAGGGGTCTTCGACTTCGAAGGAAAAGGAGCCGAAAAAAAGCTTCGACATAGATGACGCCGTCGAAGAGAGCAGCCGAAACGCTCGACGACGAGCAGGCCGCACAGTTGGAGAGGAAGAAGAAAAGGCTCGAGGCCTAGATGGAGAACATCCTTCCGAGGAAGAAGGACTTCGAGAAAAAGATGAAAAGTTACAGGATCCCCTCGAAGCCAGCGACGTCCATCGCTGAGGTGCAGGAGCACGAGGAGTTCGACATCGAAGAGCCGCCGAAAACTCCGGAGCCCTCGGAACACGAAGAGGAAGAGGACCTCTATTACACAGAGGGGGAATATAGGGAGCAACAGTCAAGCTACGGCTCAGGATCCTCGACGGCCCAAGACCAGGAATGGCAGGACATCGAGGCCGAAAACCCGGAGGAGGCTGTGGAGACATACCCCTCGAGGCCTTCGCCACCGGATGACATTGGGGCATACAATGAGGTCGTCAGGAAGGCAGCAGCAGCTTATGGGTTTAAGCTGGAAGAGGAGAAGCCAAAGCAGACTTCCTGCTGGAAACATTGCTCCCCACGCAGACAAGAAGCCAGTTCTTGCCAATGCTGAAAAGTATCACAGACCAGGGGAAGGAAGCGTTCAAAGACCCGGCTACATGCAGATCAGTCACGCCGAGGACGGAGAAGAAATACAAATTCTCCTCCCAGGACCCTGCTTACATCAAGGGGTCCGTCACAGTAGATTCAATAATCGCTGCAACGGCCAGAAAAAGGGCCCACGTCTCAACAACATCTGGGCCACCACCTGACAAGGAAAGCAGGAGGATGGACCTGACGGGCAGAAAAATTTAGAGGAACGCCGCAATGCACTGGCGGATGGCTAACTCCAACGCCCTCCTGAACAGGCATCACTACCAGCATTGGGATGAGATCAGCCAATTGCTCAAGCACCTCCCGGAGCAATACCGTGAGAGGGCATTACACCTTGTCGAAGAGGGGAAAAGCATTGCTAACTCGTGCCTGAAGACAGCCTTGGATGGGGCTGAGACATCCAGCAGACTGATGGCTATAGGCATCACAGAGAGGGCAAGCCTGGCTCAGGATCTCAGGCTTCAAAACTGAGGTTCAGAACAACATCATGAACACACCTTTCAATGGAGAAACACTGTTCGGAGCCCCAGTTGATGAGAAACTCACCCAACTGAAGAAAGACAACGAGACTGCAAGGTCCATGGGGGCCCTTCAATTCAGGGGGATGAGAAGAGGCACTCCTACACGGAGGCCGAACGGAAGGGGTGGAAACCAGCAAGGACAATCACACCAGGCGTTACACCATGGTCAACAGAGTGACAACCAAGGTCACCAGGGCCAGCAGAAGCAAAACTGGAACTATCAGAACAGGGGCCAGTCCTTTCAAGCAAGAGGAAACGGACGGGGCCAGAGAAGGAGAGGTGGTGAACAACCCCCCTCTAAGTGACTTCACACGGAAAAAGGTGCTCACCCACTCAAACCCTCCGGGGGAGGAGCATGGGAAAACAAAGAGGAGAGGGCTACACGGACAAGACACAAAAGAACATGTTACACCAGTAGGAGGCAGGCTGAGATTTTTTCTCCAGGAGTGGAGAAAAATAACCACAGACAAGTGGATACTCAACATCATATAGTTCGGATACTGCATAGAGTTGGAAAAGAGACCACCAAACAGAAACCTAAAGAAAAGAGAGCACTCGGGAAGGGAGCTGCAATTGCTCCTAGAGGAAGCTCAAGAACTCCTCCTCAAAGAGGCTATCGAACCGATCCCATTCAAAGAACGGAACAGGGGAGTGTACTCAAACTACTTCCTGGTGCCAAAAGTGGACGAAAGCCTAAGACCCATCCTGGATCTACGGTTCCTAAACCAATATGTAAAGACTAAAAAATTCAAGATGACGTCCCTACAAGAGGTCATCCCACAGATAAAGGCCGGGGACTTCTTGTCCACCATAGCCCTCAAAGATGCGTACCTGCACATCCCCATGAACAGGCAGCACAAGCACATGCTAAGATTCACAGTAAACAAGGATCACTACCAATTCACAACCCTGGCATTCGGTCTAAAGTCCGCACCAAGGGTATTCACCAAATGCCTTGCAGCAGTGGCAGCACATCTGCGAAGAGAGGGGATACACGTGTACCCCTACCTCGATGACTGGCTCGTAAAGGCAAGTTCTTACAGGACATGCAAAGATCATGCAGAACAGGTCACAAGAACGCTAGCAAGCCTGGGATTCTCCATACACTGGGGAAAATGCTCGATGGAACCGGAGCAAGTGAAGACCTTCCTTGGAGCTCAAATCAACACCGTCCAATGCAGGGTGTTACCCAGCGAGAAGAGGACACTCAGCCTACTGAGGGAGAAACGTCACTACCAGAAGGGGCGAGCTCTGACAGTGAGGAAAGTGAGCAAGATCTTGGGAATCATGTCGTCATGCATACTCCTGGTCCCCAATGTACGCCTGCAGATGAGATCACTCCAAGAGTGGCTGCAACAGCAATGGTCACAAGCTACAGGAAGTTGGTAGGATCTAGTGGTTGTAACGCACAAAGTGCAGGAAAAAATAAAGTGGTGGACCAAAGAAAGGATAACAATAGGGAAGCCTCTAACGCCACCGGACCCAACAGTGACCATCACCACAGACTCATCCCAGAAGGGATGGGGCGCAGACATGAACAAGCTCAGAGTGAGGGGTCTATGGAGCCCAGGGGATGCGGTCAAACACATCAATTACCTGGAGCTGAAAACAGTGTTGCTTGCCCTCAAAGCCTTTCAGAAACAACTGTACAACCAGAAGGTGCTGATACAGACAGACAACACCACAACGATGTTTTACATCAACAAGCAGGGGGGAAAACAATCATTCCCTCTGTCAAGCTTGGCACAGGAGATCTGGAGATGGGCAATACCACTCAAAACAGACCTGCTAACCATACACCTGCCAGGGAAGGACAATGTAGAAGCATATTGGCTCAGCAGGCAAACTTCAGCATCCCACGAGTGGTAACTCAACATACAGGAAACAGAGAGACTATTCAGGAGGTGGGGCACGCCGACAATAGACCTGTTTGCAACACGCCAGAATGCAAAATGCCAGTACTTTGCATCCAGACAACCAGAGGCACTATCCCAAGGGAAGGCCCTATGGATAAGCTGGTCAAAAACATTTGCCTACGCTTTTCCCCCGATACCACTGATTCCCAGGGTTCTCAACAAATGCATGACGAGCAACATGACGCTCATCCTGGTGGCACCACAATGGGCCAGGCAGACCTGGTACTCACAGATAATGGAGATGGCACAGGGTCCACCCCACAAGTTCTCAAAAAGAAAAGACCTACTCTCCATGGAAAAACGGAGAAGTTCTACACCCAGAGCCGGAGGGCCTCAGCCTATCAGCTTGGCTCCTGAGGACTTAGAGTTCGCAAATCTGAAACTACCAGAGAGCACCCTACGGGTGCTGCGAGAGGCAAGGAGGCCCAGCACACGCAAGTGCTATGGGGAAAAAATGGAAAAGATTCACTCAATGGTGCTGCAAGAAAAAACTCCAGAGAAAGCTGACCAAGGAATCAACGGTGCTAAGATACCTCACGCACCTAATAAGAGCCAAGCTAAGCTCATCCTCGCTGAGGGTACACCTGGCAGCGATTGTGGCATACACAAGAGGAGAAACAGGGAGAAGTTTCTTTACATCTCAAGTAGTAAAAAGATTCCTGGAAGGGGCTAAGAGAATAGCGCCACCAAAATGGATGCCGCCGCCGGCTTGGAACCTGAATGTGGTACTGACAGAGCTCATGAAAGCATCTTTCAAACCCATCCACAAGGCATCACTGCAAATGCTGACGATGAAAGCGGCCTTTCTGGTAGCTATCACCTCGCTACGTAGGGTGAGCGATCTACAGGCACTAACACTGCAGGAACCCTACATCCAGATACACAGTGACAGGGTCGTGATGAGAACAGACCCGCACTTCATGCCAAAGGTGGTGTCAAGGTTCCACATGAATCGGAGTATTCAGATTCCTAGCTTCTTCCAGAACCCCACGACAATCGCTGAGAGGGCGCTCCACACTCTAGACGCAAGAAGGGCAGTGATGCACTACATTGAAAGGACGAAGGAACACAGGAAGACAAAACAGTTCTTCGTATCCTTCGCAAACAGTTACATGAGTAGACCAGTGACTAAGAACACCATAGCTTGATGGATCGCACAAACGATACAATTCTGCCACAAGCAAGCGGGGCAGGAGCTAACAGGAGGGGCACAGGCCCACTCAACCAGGAAGAAAGGAGCAACAATTGCCTTTCTGGCCAACACACCAATTCAGGACATATGCCTGGTGGCAACATGGGCTTCAGTGCACACATTCACTAAGCACTATTGCGTGGATGTACAGATGAACAAGGAAGCACAAGTAGGACAAAGAGTGCTTCAACATATATTCAACAACCAACGCTAATCTTCCACCCAGCCGCCACAAAAGTAACAAAACCGCTACAAAATCTATGCTCAGCATAGTGAATCTAGAAAGATTCCCGCTGCAAAACGAATAGTTTCTTACCTGTCGGTGTAGTTTTGCAGCTTGAAGATCTTTCTGGATTCACTAGCGTACCCACCCGCCTCCGCCAGAAAGATGAGGCTGAGAGGAAGGTGGAAACACATAGAAAAGAAAGCAAGTTGAAGCTTACAAGATACGTGAAAAGAATTACGTTGAAAGAAGGATTAACAAACATAGCCATGGAATCACTACAAACACAGAAAAGAAAAAAGAGACAGAAAAAAAGAATCCGAAGATGGCGCCCAAGGGTGGGAGCTTCCGCCGGAAGCATACCGACGTCACCGAAGGTGCACCAAATGGTGGGACGTCGACGCCCACCTGGGCTACGAAAAAAAAAAAGAGAAAAAAGACTACGATTCCAGACCCAACAACCAGATTGCGGAATATGCACAGCATAGTAATTCCAGAAAGATCTTCAAGCTGCAAAACTACACCGACAGGTAAGAAACTATTCATTCCTGAGGGTAAGTAACTTTTTTTCTTCACCCAGAGTTGGCAGGCCAGACATATACCCACCATGTTACTTGATTAATAGGATTGTTTATTTACACGAAGCAAGGGCAGTTCAGCTGTATGAATGTATGTATGGTTGTGGATTAGCTTGCGGTTATTGTCATTTACCTCATGCGATTCAAGGAGGGAGGTTTATATATAATCATTTTCAAACAGTTTAAATCTTGCCTCCAGATTTTGTATTTCTAATGAGCATACCCCCAGATGCATCAGTCATGTTTGCGAGTCCTTAATAGCGAATTTTAAGGATTCGCTATTAAAGACTCGCAAAACGGGATGCATGTACAAATTGCAATATTTTTTGCGATTTCTACTGCTTCCTTATTTGCGATTCGCTAATTGCTAATCGCAAATAAGGAATGGCTTTCCCATTCATTCCTATGGGCCTAAAGGCCCATAGGAATGAATGGGGAGTCATTCCTTATTTGCGATTAGCAATTAGCGAATCGCAAATAAGGAAGCAATTTCAAGGGTGCCAGGGTGTGCAAAGGACACCCTGTTGCACCCCTGAAATGTTAATGTACACTGGTGTTGCGCACACACATGTCCCAAGGACATGTGTGTGTGTAACATACAACTTAGAAAAATGCACAAAAGTGTATTTTTCTAAGTTTTTGCTATTTACCACGTAGTTTGACTTCGCGGTAAATAGCGGCCACAGATTGCGAATTCAAATTTTTTAAAAGGTTCATGCATTGCATTTAAAGAATCTCAAATTGAGATTCCTTAAATGCAAATAATCGCAATGTAGCGATTTCTAAAATTGCAATTTTTGCATTTGGAATGATGCATCCCAAGTGCAAAAATACCGCTCGCAAAGGGCCAGATTCTCAGAATCTGGCCCTTTGCGAGCGGATTTTGGTTTGATGAATCTGGCCGATAGTCTTTGCAATCCTGCAATGAAAGCCATGGACTACTATCCTTGAAAAGCCTAAATTGCCCCATGCACAACTGGATGACAATTTAGACTAAAATATTACTTTTTATAGGCTTCAATTTCTTATCTAATTATTGCGTTTTTCAGTAATGTAGGGTATAATCACTATCCTCATTGACTGATTAACTTAAGTATCATGTCTGGATCTATTTTTACTGGCACTATTTTAGACACCTAGATTGAGCTAATCTTTTGCCAAGGGAACTACAGCATTGCTTATAAAAAATATAGTCTGATCTTGAAAAGAAGATCTATGCATGTGTCAGAAAAGGAGAAATCGTGTTTTTTAATTTCTCTCATGCCGAATATCTCTTAGATATGTGCAGCTAGAGCATTCTTGAGTTACTTACAGTGCATTGATCAAGTTTCTCCCCATATTTGACGCACACTAGATTAAAGAATCCCTTTATTGTGACATCGCTGTCTGCAAAACCTTAAAAGTGTACTATGAAATAAAGAAGAAAGGCATCCTGTCCCTTGTTGAGGGAGTAGGGCATTGCCAGTGTTACCCTGGAGTTCTCAAGGAACCCTTTACCATCAGAAATGTACAGTTTTATCTTTTAAAAGAAAGTAGAGTTCTTTGCATTTAAAAATAGTTACCCCTTTAGGTTAAAAATTTGTCAAGAATTTGTGTGCCAGGATACTGTGTGTGCCTCATTCTCTGTTGATCTTTCCGCCTCAGGTTTAGCTCCTGGAGGCAAATAATTTCAGGCTGTTGCTCAAGAAGGGTCTTCCATTTGGCTAGTATGACTGACTGATTGTTGCTATTCACGTCCTAAGAGACCATATAAACCATGTTGTTTAGTCTACAATATGTTTTTACAAGTTAGCTCCAAAGATGGCGGTATCCCCCTCCCCACCTGCAACCAACGTGTTACCTTAGGTGTAAAGGACAGCTTAAACATTTAGTAGTAGCATGTAGCCCCTTGGCTTACCGCCCCACCCTCTGCTTCCAATTTCTCAGCTTTAAGCTAACAGAAGGACAATTAAAAACCTTAACAGAAAAGCTCTCGAAATTCAGGAAGAGCCTTGCCCCTTGTCGTGTCTATACCAGACACCTCTTCTGTGAGCAGTATGGAGGGACTAGAGAAAGATTAATTGCAAATCCTGTCTGCCCATAGCCCCCTTACAAACAAAAGAAAAGAGCAAGTCATGTCCTTTTGGTAGAGACCCACTGCAAAGCAGGACTATCTATTCCTAATCCCACATTTGTTAGCATGATCACTTGACAGAGTAGCACCCATTCAATGAGTGAACTTCAACAGTGACACCACAATGTATGCAGGGTCACTGGAATTATGTGATTATGCGGCCATGGTGTTTTTTAGGTCTCGCCTGTCGATGCGCATGCGCATCGAGCAAGGCGAGAGTATTGGGACTTATCCGCTCTTTATCCACACTGCAAGGAATCGTGGCGATTCCTTGCAGTGCCCGTGACTTTTAAGCTCAATGCGCATGTGCATTGAGCTTAAAAGCGCGTGCACGTCCGTCTTTGTTTACCCGCTCCGCCCCCTCCCCGCCGTCTCGCATTTCCCCTGTCGCACTTCTCCTCCCCCCTCCCCTCTCTTCCCTCCGTCTTGTTTATCTTGTTTTCCTCTCCCCGCCTGTCTCTGCAGTCGCATGTATTCTTGTTTTCCTCTCCCCGCCGCCTCACTTTCTCATCGCTCTCAACTCCGACACACACTCCCAGGATGATGCTGAATTTGAAAGTCCGGTTTTTATCTTGTTTTCCTCTCCCCGCCTGTCTCTGCAGTCGCATGTATTCTTGTTTTCCTCTCCCCGCCGCCTCACTTTCTCCTCGCTCTCAACTCCGACACACACTCCCAGGATGATGCTGAATTTGAAAGTCCGGTTTTTATCTTGTTTTCCTCTCCCCGCCTGTCTCTGCAGTCGCATGTATTCTTGTTTTCCTCTCCCCGCCGCCTCACTTTCTCCTCGCTCTCAACTCCGACACACACTCCCAGGATGATGCTGAATTTGAAAGACCGGTTTCTAGATGACACCCAGAAGATTGTTGCCAGCCTCGTTTAACCCATCACAATTTATTTGTGTTTAATACGTTTCTTCGGAACTTGGTTAGCTCATGCTTTATCAAAATGAATAGCGCTATCAGATTGTCTTATTTTATCATGCTCCATTACATAGCGCTTCATAGTGATTCATATAGCGCTTCCTATTAATGGCGAGGCGCCGAAGCGCGTTCGGAGGGCGAATAGCTTGATCAGATTGCCTTATTTGATCATCTTCAGTTACATAGCGCTTCGTAGTGCTTCATACAACTCTTCGCATCGAGGCACTGTAGCGCCTTCCATGGGCTGCTCCTCTTTTGAAATACACAATTGACTTTGCACATGCGAGGGATTACGTTGGGCGGCGGAAACATATTTAAGTGTCCCATCACAATTTATTTGTGTTTAATACGTTTCTTCGGAACTTGGTTAGCTCATGCTTTATCAAAATGAATAGCGCTATCAGATTGTCTTTTTTTAACATGCTCCATTACATAGCGCTTTACAGTGATTCATATAGAGCTTCCTATTACTGGCGAGGCGCCGAAGCGCGTTCGGAGGGCGAAGCGCGAAGCGCGTTTGGAGGGCGAATAGCTTGATCAGATTGCCTTATTTGATCATCTTCAGTTACATAGCGCTTCGTAGTGCTTCATACAACTCTTCGCATCGAGGCACTGTAGCGTCTTCCATGGGCTGCTCCTCTTTTGAAATACACTATTGACTTTGCACATGCGAGGGATTACGTTGGGCGGCGGAAACATATTTAAGTGTGCCTTCATCACTCTTGCCCTAATGCACTGCAGATGATTATGAAACAGAAGTACTCCTTACAGCGAAGCCATTCTTAATGCTTCTTCACAACATCGAGCCTCGAGCCCTCACTTTTGTGTCTAAATGCGAAATATTCCAGAGCGCAGAGAGCCTAGAAGAGCTCAGATGCTCTTTTTAATTGAGAGTTACAACAAGGAGGTCCTCACCTCACTCTGCATTTGCTGCACTTTCTCGTAGTGCATTTACGGGATTGTAGCATGTTTAGACATATTTGATTGTGTGTGGTGAAAACACTGCTTTTCACCCATTAAAAGTTGCATGGAATGGCCCACGCATTCTTTTTGCAGCTATATAAGTTGGTCAAACACACTGTCCCGGCATTAGTGCTCTCTCCTCCCCCCCCCCCTCTCTGTTGGTGTCTCCTTGAATCTGTGTGCCACACCATTTGTTGTCTGAGCCTCGGCATCAAAGGGTCCGCTCCCCCGCCCCATCAGGACCCACCCCCCTCCCTCGGTGTCACCTCTCATTTGCAATGCAATCGCGGGCCGCGGCACTCGTGCTTTAGCTGTAAACATCTCAAGTTACAGCTCGGTGCCGCGATTGCATTCAAATGCTTGTTTCATGTACTTCCTTTCATGTTCCTATTCTTTTTCCCCTTCAGGCAACTTTTCCCTTTCTTCTTTCTTCACCTCTCGTCATCATCTTCCTTCCCTCGTAGTTCATTCCTTTTCTCCCCTTTCCTTCCCTTCTGAGTTGTCGCTTCTTCTCCCATCCTTTCCCTCTGCTTATGAATATCTAAGCTCTTCTTTCCCTCTCTCTCATTTTCCTGTTCCCCTGTGACCTTTCTCTTCGTCCTTCTTCTTCAAGATCATTTCTCCTTTCTTTTCCCCTTAATTCTGCTGTCCTTCTGAACCCCTTCGTCTTTCCACTCGCTCTCTTCCTATTGTCTTTCCTTTAGCTCTTTTCTCTTTCCTGTCTCTCTCTCGCTCCTTTCATCGCTCTTTCTTTTCTATACTCAGCAGCATTCCACCGGGGGCTGCTGCATCCCCCACATCTCTGCTGAGAATGCCAAGCAGACAAAGCTCGCCGTGTCTCTAAATATTAAACCACAAAATGTTTACCACACATTTTGGACCAGAAACAAAATACCTCTTTCTAAATATCTCTAGTTTTTTTTTTCAGACCGGGCTCCCATCCCTGTAATGCCAGTCACGGATTGGCTCTGGGTTACCCCGACCCTACATGCCTTCGGCGCTGCCCTCTTTTAAGCCTTGTTTTTTTCATGGCGTGTGATTTATTTTACAACTTGGCAGGGAATGTTTGCATCTGTACACTGCTTAAATCACATGTAATACATTTTTGCTAACACGAGCAATTGAAATTCGCATGCGGTTATAGAGTGTTATTTTTGTTGCTAACATGAACAATTAAAATTTCCATGCGGTTATACAGTGTAATTTTTGTTTGAAAAGTAGGGTACATATTTTTGTTTAGTTGATTGTGTGTGGTGAAAACGCAGCTTTTCACCCATTAAAAGTTGCGTGGAATGGCCCACGCGTTCTTCTCGCAGCTATATAAGTCGGTCAAACACAAACCCTGAGCACACCAACAAGAAAACAATGTACTTTAACACTAGAATGTTTGTTGAGCGGATGATTTTCCTTCATAAATTGTCATATGCAAAACCATGAGTTAACACAACTGTATAACTTAATTGGAAAACTATAACTCGGATTTCAAACTCATTTGCTCCTTTTGCCAGGGGTGTAGCTTGGTCTGTAAAAATTGGGGAGAGTGGGAGGGGATCAGCTTCACATTTCCCAACAATCACATTGGCATGCCTTTCTCCTTATTGCCGTTGCGCGTCGTTATTTTCCTTGCACCTTGCTTCTTTCAATTTTTATGTTTTTTTTTTTAAACAAGCACGGCACAATTTCATTTTAGCAGCCGCGCACCTTCAGTTTCTTTTTTTCCAGCATTGCAGCTTGCTCCTCATTGTGTCCCGTGTCATTCCGCTCCAGCATCCATGCTTGTGGTTCCCTGATCTTTTGTGTGTCTCACTGTTTCTTGGGTCACTTTATATCACTGTCACAGCATTAGTGCTCTCTCTTCCCCCCCCCCCCTCTCTCTGTTGGTGTCTACTTGAATCTGTGTGTCTGAGTCTTAGTGTATGTGTCTTCCTGTGCCAATGGCTCCCTGTCTCACTGTTGGTGTCTCAGTATTAATGTGTCCTACTCCATGTTGATATCGCCTACTCTGTGTCTCCCTATCTTCATATCAGTGTCTCCCTCTCCTATTACAGTTGGTGTCTTCCTATCTTAGTGTGTCCCTGTCTTCTTGTCTCAGTGTCCATATGTCCTTGTCTAGGTCTCCCTGCTCCAATGTCTGCTCTCGGTATCTCATCGTCTCAGAGTCTGTACCTTCCCTCTCTTTGCCAGTGTCTCCTTATCTCAATTTTTCCCTGTCTCAGCGTTGTTTTCTCCGTCTCAATGTTTTCTCCCTATCTCCATGTTGGTGTCTCCCTCTCTGTGCCGTTTTTCCCTGCCTCAGTGTCCGTGTCTCCCTGTCTTAATGTTGGTGTCTCCTTCTCTGTGTATTAGCGTCTCTCTGTCTCAATGTCAATGTCACCCTCAGTGTCTGTCTCCTTCGCTCTGTCAGTGTGTCTCTCTCTCTGTTTTCCCTTTGTGTTATTTTCTCCCTCTCTTTCTCAATGTCTCCCTGTTTCAGTGTTTGTGTCTCAGTGTCCGTGTCTCCCTGGCTCACTCAGCGCAACCACAGCATCACTCAGCGCAACCACAGCATCACTCAGCGCAACCACAGCATCACTCAGCGCAAGCACAGCATCACTCAGCGCAACCACTGCATCACTCAACGCAACCACAGCATCACTCAGCGCAACCACAGTATCACTCCGCACCACCACAGCATCACTGGTTCAAATATGTTCTTTCAATCTTTCAAGCTGTTTTCAAGCTTTCAAGCTTTATTACAAATCACAAAAAGATGTTAATATTTCACTTCTGTTCTTGGATTTTCGTCACAATAAAAAACACTGAACATAATCTTCACAAAAGTTATTTACAAAAGTTTAAGCTATTGACATTACAAATTAAATAAATTATTTAAGTATTAATTATGTAAAAAATTAAAAGCCATTGTATTTGTAATATCAATACATCTAAGTCACGTAAATACAAAACATGTAGCATTACAAATGCTATAGGTGTCACATTTGCGAAAGTTATAACTATTGGCATTGTAAATGATAAAGCTATTAATTTAGCTATTTTAAAAAACAACATAAAATAAAAAAAAATGTAATTTATAAGACCAATAGCTCAAACTTTCCTAATGCGAGACCTATTGCATTTCCAATGCTTGTGCATAATTATGGGGTTGGATCTTTTGCCACATAATCCGTTATCTGCAGCATAATTTACAGATTTTAACCAAAAAACTCAAATTGCTTCTAGCTCAAACAGATCAAACGTTACTAAAATAGCAGTGGCCTGGTTTGCCGCCCAGTGGAAAGCTCTATGTATACGTTGACTGGTCATCTTTCAGTTGCTTATTACTGTATTTGTATGTTAAACCAGTACTATTAAGGTGAAACCTTTATCCAAGCAATGTTTACATGCGACAAAATGACAACATGATGCAATAATACTACCTCTAAACGTGCTGCATCAAGTCTGTTGATTGTGGGCTGGCCTTCTCCAACCCCCCTACCCTCTTTATGGATCTTGTCCAATCTTATTGGCGTTTGTTCTTTGCCTATGGGAATAGAGATCAATGTCTACCACAAAATCTTTAACCCCTTCCGCGCTCATGACGAGCTGAGCTCGTCATGAGTTGTGCCGCTCGCACGCTCATGACGAGCTCAGCTCGTCATGTAACGCGGCTTTATTAAAAACGCCGCACAGCGCGAAAAAAGCCGCCGCACGCATGCAGTTAAGGTCCACCTCCCATAGTCTTTTTGTAAGGCCTCCATTTAAAATGTTCTGTTGTCTGGAGTGTTTCTCAAGCTGCATTTTCGGGAAGCTGTGTCCTCCTTCGCTTGAAGTGTTCACAAATGTCTGGGACTTTGCAGTCCCCACTGCCCTCTTTTTGGTTGAGCATAGATTCCAGGTCTCTCATGATGACAACCACAAAATCAGAATCCTTTCTCAGGTTTTCTAATTTAGATCCTGGGCCTTCTCTAGGTTCTCAAAGTCTTTCATTAAATCTCCTTTTAAGTCTTTTCTGAGCCCCTTCTTGAAATTGGGTAGGCCTTCCATCAGTTCAATCTTCACGAGTGCCATGACTGTCTGCTCAGAGGGAGAGCTCCAGGGATGTGGTTACTCTGCATCAAAGTGGTTGCAAAAAATCCCAGTAGTTCCTTTTATGTTGGCATCAAACTGGCTGCAAAAATCCCTAGTAGATCCTTGTGTGTTTATTTTTTCAGAGGCATTTGAGCCTTATCAGATCTGCCTCATTGGCAGAATTGAACAGTTAGGAGTTTGATGAGCAGGTTGTATCCTTTCTGAAGGGGTTTCAGTCTAGCATGACTTTTGTGGAATAGAGACATCTCCTTTCCTATGTTGTAAGTGGGCTACAGTCAGCCTTCATGTCAGGATTTTAACATTGATCACTCTCAAGATCACTCTTATCCTCCATCAATACTATTGTCTGTAGTGCCACGTTACTTCAAATATTTCTTGGTCATAATGGAACTCTGCTTGATGAGAACTGAAAAGGGTTTTGAAAGGGTAAGTGTTGCATGGTCTGATGTGCTTTTGTCCCTGGTGGGTTCCCTCAGTAGAGGGCTCTCTACCCCTATCCTCTTCTTGAGCATATATTCAGTTTTTTTAGAGTGCATTCACTTGCGCTGTCTCTGGAAGGAGTTCCTATCACCTCTGTAATTTTTAGGAGCTGCTATCCCACTGTACCTCTACAGCGATTTGTCTGCAAGTATCATGTTAGAGGAGAGAGAGCGCAGAGCAGGAGAACCATACCCTGCTGGACACTTCTTTAGGCAGCCGTCTGTCTTCTCCTCAGTGCTGCGCAGTGCCCATCTTGAGACCACTCCATCAGTGAAAGGGGCATCTTCTTCAGCGGCTCGTATCAGTTGTTTCCATTCACGCTCCACTCTCCGTCTATCCTGAAATCAGGTAGCACCTCTGATGGCACAGAGCCGAAGATTCCTAGGGCTACAGTGGAGCTGAGGTGAAGAGCCTCACACTTGTATTGAGCCATGCCCTGCCCCTTGGTGTCAGCAGTTTAACATCATTAAAAAGTCTTTGGTTTTATAACTAGCTTGTCCTGTGAAGACATTTAAATCTAACCAATTTCAGTTCCTTTCCCCCTCAGGCCTGCCCAACTCAGCACCTGGATACCCTCACGGGTGATTCGTTGCTTTCTACAAATTCACATAACCTAACCGGAAGTTATGAAAGCAGTAAACGTCTATTTATTACATTGATGAGCAATAAAATACTTAGAAACTACACTGACCCACCAAACACGAAATGTTTAATAATGCAAACTGGACCATCTTATTCCTATAGTTAAGAGAATTGACTACAGTTCTCCCCAGATTGCTACATGTTTGCATTAAATTCTAGTATTGATTTCACATTCATCTTAAAAGCACCCCATGCCCAAGTATGAAGTTGCCGGGTTGTAAAGGCTTTCCCATGCCTAACCAGAGTCCAGAGAACTCTATTTATGAAAGTCAGATGTAATGGAGGTCTAAACTGTTTCACTATCGCACTTCTTTGGGACACCTGAAATTTGAAGTTCCAAAAGAGCTTCAAAAGAAAGACTATTGGATATTGGTGGCATATGACTACATAGGTGCTTCTCTGTGACGTCTTCTAGCTCCCACGCAGGGGTAGCCTCTGGTCTGTTTAGGGGAGTTATGTGATGATAAGAATATTGATGGCCTTGAATGAGCTAGTAGCTATCGCCTATGATGATCTTGCTGGTCCATTGATAGCTGCACCTCTACAATGCTTCTTCTTCTCCAGGGACATGGACCATGACTAATGAGTGTAAGCTTAGAGTATGTGAGGAGTGAAATTGAAACTTTTAGCTATCTTAGCATGTTTTCAACCTCAATGAGCAATGGATACGACTAGATAATGAGGACTATATTCTTCCCCGGGTATATGTAAAAAGATGGCACAACTGTTTGAGATAGTTTAAGACACATTTGTGCTTGTGCCACCCACATTTTTCCACTAGAACTGCAGAGTAGAAGAAGACATCCTGCAAATTTGGGGTGGAATCTCTGTTTGAAAAATCCAATGTTGATCACTGCAGTCTTTTCTCCACATCTAGCTGTTCTGTGATAACTTTAACTTGTTGCAAAAGGGACTAGTCTGAACCTACTCAAATTCTGTGGATCCAGCAGTGGTCCTACTGGGTGTACCTATGAAGCACATTTATTTGCTAAAAAAAGAGGCAGGTATAGTCCCCGAGATTGCTCTGATGCTTTTATGAGAAGCCAAGAGCAGTGATAAGAGGAGACAGGCTAAAGTATGGCCTATTGCAGAGGCTTGGAAAGGAAGAAAGAGGTGCAAGGTAAACTGGGCTGGAAAGGAGGATGTGTCCTGTAGTGCGTCCATGTGCATTGGAGCAAGATTCTGTCAGATGGCAGCAAAGTTAGAGAGAATGTATTGCTCTTGAAATTTTAAGCAAAATGACTTTAGTCAAAACATGTGGCATATTGGACTACTATTCAGGAGCTTCTCCGGTAATATTTCAGATTGCAAAGGTATTTGAACTCTTTGCCACGAACTACTCTCTGTTATTCCAGTACAAATAGAACTGAAGGAGTTTGTTTTTGTTGTATTCCTTTTGATGGTGGCTTCTGTTTTTGCTTTGTGTTATATTTATTTTCTGTCTGATTTTCACATAGCTCCGCCATACTCATGTGCAAGACGGTGAAGCTGGTGGAATAACTCAACAAATTGGGGCCACAAATGTACCACTGGATGCTATTTTTGAACAGGCAAAGATGGTGAAGACGGTAAGTGAGGGTTTTTTCAAGTGTTTAAGATGTATAGTGAGTCAATAAAAGATGCCTTTGTTACAAACGCCATGTTTGTACATTAAATATTGATTACATGTATTCTTTTCTGGCTAGAAATGATGTGTGTTGCTTCTTGGATTAAAAAAACAACATTGTAATAACAGATTGCTAATATGTATTAGTTTGACAGGGAGAAAGTAAAGATACCAGGAATGCTGATTATTGACACCCCTGGCCACGAGTCATTCAGGTAAACTTACTTACACATGTGGAATATTCAAGCTCGGTGTTTAATCACAATAAATGTTCTAAATATTAAATCAAATTATTATTTATTTTGTATTGATATGAAACCCAACAGCTTCATTATTTGTATTTTTGCAGACGTTGGTGTTGTGAACAAGGTCAGGGCAATTGGTGCAGTACAACATAACTAACAATACCCATTGTATAACAAAGTGCATTACTGTTTCCAGATAGTACCACCCTATAAGGCATTTAAGTAGATTACCCCACACCCCCAAATATTTGTGTTGTATGCCAAGGAGTAGAATCGATCTTGCTGAATTTAAATCCATCACCAAAGCTATTAAAATCTTAAGACCATTAATCTGACCTCTTCAAGTAACACAATGGAAATACTGTAGTGGTCTGATTCTCTACCTGCATTCTGTCTCCTATTATAGTCATATTCAAGGATGCGGTGCTGACTAGTAACATATGCCTGCCACAAGTCGCTTAATACCTTATTCGTAGCATGTATTGGCTGCAGATACACATGCAATGCTTACTCCTACCATCTAGTGTTCGGCCCGGACACTGTAAGTTTTTTTTCCTCGAGGAAGCTTTATGATTGGCTTTGTGCGTCATCTTTCCTCCCCTTGAGGTATTGCACATGTTCAGAGGCTCCTTTGTTAGAAAGTTATTTTCTGTCATCGTGCTCTGATGGATTGCGTTGGAGCTCTTGAAGATTCAACGCCTTCGTAGCCTACAGTGAATAAAACTCAACCAGAGGTCCAGTAAACTACATTCAACAGATCTGTGACGCCAGGAAGCAAGTACGCGGTGAGTGACACACACTCGGCAGTCGAGAATATCCATCTCCGGGTGATGGAGACAAAGAAAAAGCTTTTCTGACGGTGTGCTTAGTGCGGGGCCAGTACGCACATTCCAAACTCACGAAGTGTGTAATCTTTGCTTATCCCCAGAGCACAAAGAAGGCGAGTGTGCAGTTGGCACATTTTTTAAAAACAAAAAGAGGTTTTGGACCTGAAGGTGTCGTTACCTGGCACACACTTTGAAGCTAGCAGCTGAGGTGGATTTCTCGCATGATAGCGAGGAAGAAATAAATTGAGGCCGATGCACCAACAGGAAGTGGGAAAGTCATCACCAGCCCCCACTATGCCACCTCCTATTCGTCCTCTGGTGATGAACAAGGTCCGGTACATGTTGAGGGGCCTACATCACTGTTGCTAATTCAGTGTCGTGACCGAGGACTGAGGCAGCACCACGTACTATGAATACTGTTGACCTACCAGTGCCTAGTACAACTTTCACACACCTCCCCCACCATGCCACGGTGTGCCACAGCCCACAGCCCCAGGTTAACACCGTGAGCATGCCAGGGAGCCAAGAAGGGACGAGAACATTCTCAATCCCAATTGGGCAATAAGGCTACCTCACAGAAACGGTTCCAGCACCATTTGGGTACCGAATGAGTGACACACACTCGGCTTTTGTGAAATGTGCGCTATACAAGAAGTTATGACTAAGACGATGAAGCATAAGTCGAGACTGACAGCCACACGAAAGCTACCAAACCGACTTTAACCTCACATAAAGCATCGGATCCGAAGGAACGCTCGGGTTCGAGCATCTTGGAATCGAAACATCCCTCAACTCCGAGGACAGACAAACACCATGGCTACACTTCAGGACAGAAGAAGAGTCATACATCTGGTTTACAAAGCCACTCACAGTTTCTGAGGGGCCTCCACTGGCTCCAAAGAAACAGAAGACACAATCTCATATGCAACTGAGGAATAGGGCATAGTTTTTGAGGGACTGCAACAATTTATGAACTAAAAATGTAAAGAGGCTGCCAAAACATAGGCACAAGAGCAGGATCTGCCACTGCTTTCAACAAAAAAGGTGGAACTAGAGCACAGGGCCTCAAGCCCAATGAATTTAGCCCACCTGGATCCACACAAACACAACCACCTCTCCCCATGATGAGGGGGAGATCCTAGACACCGATTCAGAGGGGACACAAGACACCCACCACACCACAAGCCTGTGGAATGACTACAACGTTGTTCTGCCTGACCATGGCATGGAGCCTTCAGTACCATCAAAGGCATCACCCCCAGGTGACTCCCCCTTATATCACAGTGTCATTGATAGAGTGGCAAAGTACCACAAGCTCCCAATCCACACCACTGAGGAGCAAACAGATTTCTTGGTTCAATCACTATCGCGCACCGAGTGCACTGTGCAGGACCCACTCATGATAGGATATGTACGGAATGTATCCAAAAACATCTTCAGAGACACAGTCAAATCCAGGGTCTTAACAAATACAGACCGTCACCAACGGACCCTACATACATACATCAGGGGTCTGCCAACCGCCCCCCACTCCCCTCCAACCCCTCTCTGCAGACTCCCTAGTCGTCACAACTGCCAAGTAAAGGGCGGCAACACAGGGGACTGGAGAAATGCCTCTTCCGGATAAAGACAGCAAGAGGATAGATGCAAATGGGTGACAACTGGACATGCCGACAAGTGGAAGATTGCCAACTCAGTGGGACTACTCTCCCGCTATAACACAACAACCTGCAATGAGATACAGGAACTGATTTAGCATCTCCCAGACAACTATAAAAAGCAAAGAGAAGACTTAGTAAATGAGAACAGGCAAATATCTAATGTCACAATCAAATGTGCACTCGACAGGGTGGACACAGCTGCGAGGTAAACCTCTTTGTGCCTGCTGTGGTTACCCAGCTTGAAAAAACAAAGAAGACACCAATACAGCAAAATCAATGGGTGCCTTAAAAACCACACCTGAAAAGTAGCAGCCCTTTCAGGTTTACCAAGATAGAGGGGCCACAAAGACTTTTACCAGGGACACCACCTCATATCAACGCCAGAACAACCAGTAGCCGTATCAGCAGCAAAACTGTGGCTACTATAGATGCGGAAACAAAAACACCGGTAGAGGTACACCCAAGAAGGAGGCCTCTACACCTCTGTACCTTAACAGTGATTTGCCCACACTTCCCCCTGTTCACAAAACATCCGTCGTGGGACGGCTGCAACAATTCCACCAGTTGTGGCCAGACATAACATCAGAACAACGGGTGCTACAAATAATAATCAAGCAGGGATATTGCCTAGACCTAACTCAACAGCCACCAAATATCCCGCCCAAAAGACACATACGAAATCCACAGCATCTACATCTGCTGAAGGAAGAAGTAAAGCCATTATTTCTAAAAGGGACCATAGAACCTGTTCCAAGGAAATATCTCAACAAGGGAATCTACTCCCTTTATTTCCTCATCCCAAAAAAGGATGGCTCACTACGACCCATCTTAGACCTGTGCCCCCTCAATCGAAACATACTGTCAGAACACTTCCAGGCGGTGAAATTGCAGGGCATAAACCAGGTACTACAAGAGGAAAATTTCATGACTTTGTTAGATCTGAAAGATGCATACTCCCACATCCCAATCCACCCAGCACATGGCAAATACCTAGAGTTTGTGGTAAGCGGACGTCGCTATCAATTCAAAGTGCTACCATTTAGGGGGACAACAGTCCCAAGGGAGTTAACAAAATGCCAAGCCGTAGTAGCAGCAAAATTATGATCAGAAAACATACATGTATTTCCGTATCTACATGATTGCCTGATCAAGAGTCCAACCAAAGCCAAGTGTCTCAAAAGCACTCAACACACAGTCAACTTCTCACACAAATTGGGCTTCACTATCATTGCAACAAAATTCCATCTCCAACAGCTCCAAACATAACCCTATCTTGGAGCGATACTCAATTCAGTATCGGGGTAACATACCCCAATCCACAAAGGATTCTCCATCTCCAGAACCAACTGGAAAATTTTCAGTCACATCATCGCCTACCAGTCAAAATAGTGATGCAGCTTCTAGGAAGGATGTCTTCATGCATAGCAATTGTGCCACATTCAAGACTACACGTAAGACCCCTCCAAGAGTGTTTAGCATCCCAATGGTCACAAACGGGAGGGGGGCGCAAATAGGACGATCTAGTGTTGGTTTCACCCAAGGTCCATCAGGCACTACAACAGTGGAACACCTCAAACATACTGAAAGTAAGCCTTTAAGGACGCAATCCTGCAGGTGACGATCACAACCAACACATCAGTCATGGGTTCGTGTACTCACAAGGAGGACATTTTCGTTCAGGGACACTGGACCACACAACAATAGACATTACACATCAACATGTTGGAACTATAAGCCATTTATATGGCTCTCAAAGCATTCCTACCAAACACAATGGAAACATTGTCCTTCTACAAACAGACAATATGAAAGCAATGTATTACATTCAGAAACAGGGAGGGACCCATTCCATTACACTCTCACACCTAGCACAGACCATATGCCAATGGGCAAACAATCACAAAGACCACCTCCTAGTACTAAACATACCAGTACAGGACAACTCCTTTGTAGACATGCTAAGCAGGGCACAGCAACAAGTTCACCAGTGGGAAAAACATGCTCAATTACTACAACAATACTTCCAACAATGGCGAACCCCAACAATAGATCTGTTTGCCTTTGTTGAAAACTCAAAATGCCAAAGCTTCGCATCTAGACTCCCACACCCTCAATCCATGGAGAATGCACTCTGGATGAACTAGTCCGGGATATTACATATGCTTTTCCTTCTCTCCCACTCATTCCATACGTGATCAGGAAACTCAGACAGACTTCATTAAATTGAAACTCACTCCTCCCCGATGGGCTAGACAGCCATGGTACATGACTTTACTAGAGCTAACCCTAGTACCTCAAGAGGAGCGACCCAACTATCCAAACCTCCTCAGTCACAGCGGGGGCCAGGTGAAATATCCCAACACTCAGCAGCTCAATCTTGCAATGTAGCTCCTGGCGTCATAGAGTTTGAATACTTAAATCTATCTCCAGAATGCATATCAATTTTAAAAGGCCAAAAGACCAACCACAAAAGCATGTTATGCTGCTAAATGGAAACATTTTGTTCACTATTGTGCGTCACAAAACATTAATCCATCTTCTCCAACTGTACAACAACTAGTTTATTACTGGTTACATTTGCAAAAAGCGCAGTTAGCAAATATCTGCATACGCCTACATTTAGCAGCCATTGCACAATATCTTCAAAACAGGAAGCATCCATCCCTTTTCCACATTCCTGTCATGCAAGGATTGAAGAGTCATTCCAACTTGTACACCACCTATACCTACATGGAACGTAAACATTATATGAACAAGGCTCATTGGAACCCCTTCAGAACTGTCAAATACAATTCTTAATGTGGAAGGTGGCTTTCCTAGTAGCAATAACCTCCCTACGAAGGGTCCGTGAAATACATGAGCTCACAATTGAAGAACCATGTTTTCAAGTGTTTTCAGATAAAGTATTTTAACTCGCAAACCCAGACTTCTAACCAAAAGTTATATCACCTTTCCGTTGAAATCAAACTTTAGTGTTACCAGTTGTCTTTCCAAAACCTGAAACTTTTGCAGAACGTGTATTAAATACACTTGATGTTAAACATGCAGTTCTTTACCATTTGGAACACTACAAAAATTCAGAAAAACACAACTATTTGTATCTTTTTCATATCCACATAAAGATAATGCTATCTCAAAATCAGGAATAGCATGATGGATAGTCAAATGTATACAAATTTGGTATGCCAAAGCTAAACTAACACTATCAACCATGCCAAGGGAGCAGGAAAACAGGAGCAACAATGACTTTTCTAGCAAATATCTCTCCTTGACATTTGCAATGCAGCAACGTAGATGACCCCACACTCTTTTACAAAACACTATTGTATGGGTGTATAAACCAGACAACAGGCTTTAGTTTGACAAACAGTCCTTCGAACATTATTTTAAACAAACGCACCATCTCATGCCTAAAGTCACCACGAGAGGGGTAGTACTTTTCAGTCCATGCATAGCATGAACATTTGCAGCCAACACATGCTACGAATGGAGTATGTTACCCTGTAAGCATCTATACATAGCTTTTCGTGCTGCAGATTCACATGCACCATTCCACCTCCCTGGCAGGTATTAGATGGGAACGAATATACACCTAAATTACAGCATGTTCATCAGCAAGGCTAACTTAAAAAATTATATCCTCACTCCCTATATGGCAAAACAAAAAACATGATCCAACAAAGGAGCCATTGAACATGTGCAGTACTTCGTGGTGGAGGAGAGATGAAGCACAACGCTGATCATAAAACGTCCTTGAGGAAAAACAACTTGCAGAGTTCGAGCCCAACACTAGATGGGAGGAGTGTGCATAGCAGATGAATCAGCAGCACTATATGCTCTATCTTTGCAGAATAAAACGTAAGCTCTTGTTGTCCGCAGAATCTTGCGTAAATTGTGTTGATCATTCATTTCCTGTTACTTTCTTTTTTGTTTTTGGAATCTTTT
The DNA here is from genome assembly GCF_964261635.1 of Lissotriton helveticus. NCBI lineage: Eukaryota > Metazoa > Chordata > Amphibia > Caudata > Salamandridae > Lissotriton > Lissotriton helveticus. The sequence continues at coordinate 1,140,197,186 of NC_136069.1, forward strand.
TTATTAATTTTTTAATACACATTACAAGTACATAACCATGTAGGAACGAGCCCCCCCCTCCGCTCCCTCCTTGCCCATAGTTGCACATTATCTGGCTGTTCGGCGTGATTTCAATAGCTGCATCCCGGTACAAGACATCTCTATAAGAAAGAATTACATTTCATTTTGTCACATGATTTAAGACCCAATCTCATCTATTGACCCGTCCCTCAATTCTGTTGCCTGACTGAATGTCCTCCCGTCCATGATTCCTGCATTTCGTCACCTTCAAATTAAATATATGATTCATAACAATCACTGCTGAACAACATGTTTTTTAAACACTAGAAAAACAGTCTATTTTTGGGGGTAAACACTGATTTCAAAAGGTTTGGAAAACACTCAGAAAACCACACAAAATAAACACTAAAAATAGGATAGCTGATCTATATTCAACTTGTATTCTAACTATACCATGTTAAAGACATCAGAATCAGTTCATTCTCAACTTTCCCTAGGAGGCTCCAGTGTACACAAATTGACGTGTCAAATAATGTAAAAGAATACATTTCTCGATCTTAAGAAGAAAAGACTGAAGTACAGAAGTAGAAATTTTCCATTTACAAATGCTGTAGTTTGTATACACTCATTCTTACTGAAATAAATATTTTGTGAAAAATGTGAACACTATTTCTGAACTTAAACCGGCCTTTCTTGTACATACGTGTTCTTCAATCTGGTATGGAACTGGAGTTGAAATCAAAATACTTTGACTTAATCAGTGTGACACCGTCAAACTCGGCAATTGTAGAACAGCATTTCTGTGCACTTCAACTAAAGTGCATGGAAAGCTATCAGAACTACTGAGGATAATTTGATTGCTTTCCATACATGGTTAATATTTTCTTGTAAATTTAAATATTTCACATCATTGGTCACTGGTTATTTTGCTGCTACCTTCGTCTCAGCAACCTGTATATAATTACCTTGTCTCTACATGATCTGTTATAAACGAAATACGCTTCAGTGTACTAAGGCTGTGTTGGATCAAATGTTGCACCTTATAAAAATGTTTTTTTAAGTACAGAAACAAAAAACATGTTTGCAGTCTAAGGTTTTGTTGGGTTTCACCAGATATGTATTTGAATGCTCCTTCCAGGATTGTTTCCAGTAAAAGGTGCCAGCAGTAATTTGTAACATTTATCTAAGTTAGTAGGATGAGTGTAGACTGCACAGAACGGTGGGAAATCTGCAGGCTCAACATAATAATCCAAGACAGGCTGCCACAACGCTCTATATTTTGAATGGTGAGGAAGAGTATCGCTAAGTCTGAGTGTTGAGATACAAAATACATTTTCATTAATATATAAAGCAAGACTTCATTGTAATCACTAAGCTTCTGACTCAAAACCAAGGAGTTCCTGTTACTTAATTTGATTCAGTACTGTCTAAAATTTGCAAGACTCTTTTTGAAGTGGTACCACGTTAAGCGAATGCAGCTCTAGTTACCTACCGCTAGTAATTTATGATCATCTATGTGCTTGTCATACTCACTGCATATATGTGGAATTGCAGAACACGAATTTTTCTCACCTACCCGTCTAAAAAATGTGATCACGCAACCGTGGGTTGGACGAACCCATTTCACCTCGAAGTGCAACCCACCAGTTTTAGTAAACAATTTAGCCTAGAAAAATTGCAAAAATTAATAGTAATTTTTATTGTGACTCGATATGAGACACTATGAATAAATCTGAACTTGGAGCTAATTAATTCACAAATAAAGAAACTTGTATCAATGTGTGTCGACCATGTAAAAAAAAAAAAAAAGAATTGACCAAATAGTCAAATAAATAAATTATAGGACCCATTGGCCCCCAGGTACTACTTTGTAGGACGAAATGCACTGGCATCCAGACCCAATGGTTGTATTGGTCCGACTTATTGCCCCATTCTGTACGCTGTGGTGGGCGTAAGCAATATGGGAATGACAGCTGAACAGATCAGTGAAAAAGAGGGCTGACCCAAAGCCCCTCTGTGTATGTTCAAAATGTATGATTTCATTTGCTCCTATAGACATGAGACTGGTGAGACAGATAAAGCTGTCCCTATTCCAGACCTAAACTTGGACAGTTACATTTAGTATGTTAATTTGTGCTCGATTGTGCGGAACCTTGGTTCCTGTGCTGTATGGCAGAAATAACCATCCGTCCCATCCCGCTTGAGTTATGTCTGGTATAAGGCTACGTAGAACAATTTCCATCCTTTCAGAGGACACACTGGGCTCTATTTTTGTTTTTTTGTAGTTGAGCATTGTAGTGAGGGCTTTAACTACCGTGAATGTTTACATTTTGATCAGTTACTCTTGATGGAGAATGTTATGAAATAAACCTGTCACATTTCCTGGCAGCAACACCAGATATTATTGTAGCTCACAACGGGATACCTGTTAGATGTTTTGGGGTTCTTTCTTTCAGTCTGATTTTAGCAAATAGTATGTTTATAAAAGTAGAAACCCCTAGATGCTGCATACCTTAGAGTTGATTGATTAATATCTGTAACTACCTCAATGACTAGTCGAATCAAGAGCCAGCGTTTCAGGAGATGGTGGATCATATTGACCAGTCATAAACCAAATGTTTGACTTGCTGTCTCAGTAAATTGAACCACATTATTGCTGAATCTGGCCCAAAGGATTAAGATCAATGCGCCGTTCTTAAATACAGATATGAGGAAAGCCGTCCTCCATTTAGTTTGCAGGTAGCACGTACAGGAGGCAGTCAAATGCTTCAGTTTCATGTGTCACCAAACTTGGTACTTGAAGGGAGTATTTTGCCTCATCTATTTTGATTTCCCCAGACATGATCCACAATCTCATGTGCCAAAGCAAAAATGTAAACTATTTCTGCATTCTTTAATATCTACCCCACTTCTCCTATCTACAACAGGATATAGACTTCACTTTTCTCCCTATGCAGGAGTTCTGTCTGAAAGATAAATGAATGTAGATCCAGCTTTGCTACAGGGTTTGATTTAATTAATGCTGAATTTTAGTTTTTATCTATTCTGAAACTTTTTGAACTCAATCAGTTTGTGCCCATCCAGTTGGTTAGGGGGGTGACTTCCCAAAATGTTATCCCCTCCATTCAGGTTGAAAGTTGCTTATCGTCCTAAATTCAACAATGCTCCCTTTTGAGTATCCATCAAAACAAAATACAACTTTTCAAGATTTAAAAAAAGAATATCATTGTTACCAGTACAAATCCTTGTCGTTTGCCCTGACGAGCAAGGTCATTTTTCACAAACTTTGATGCTAAAATACTTCACCCTCCATATACCCTCATGTGCTGCCTTTCTATGACATGTTAAGGATTCATCATCTTTGAACGTCTGTGTTCATGAAACCAAGTTGCATAGTAGTTGAAGCTGTTCATTCACTTTTGCTGTTACGTAAGACATATAAGTAAGCTCTACCCCTAACTTCACAGGTTACTTTACTCAGTCAGGGTTTTATGTGGGTTTGACGTTTATAGCCCCGTTCTCGTTGATGGTGGCATGCTTCTCCATACTTCAGTTTACGATGTGCCTTCCTGAAGAGCACTATGCAGATGCCCAGTAAATTGCACAGTCCTATCTTAAAAGGGGTTGCAGACTGCCTCCAGAGGTTTATAACTAGAACCTGGTAATGGTGCTTCTACTCCTTCCAGACATTATTGTTACTAAGTTTTGTACATGAATAGGCGCCATAGAACGTTTGTGTTCGAGGCATGTGGGCTGGTGAATTCATATCTGTGCATAGATCGCTGCCTTGTGTTGGGTCCGGATGATTGCACTTTGTTGTCTTGGAAAAGTCTTTGAAGTATCACGAGATAGGTGACTCCTCCCCTGGACTACAGTGCGCATGGGCATCTTCTCCATCCTCAGATTGTTTTTTTCCGCCATTGGGTTCGGATGCAAACTCCTATACTCCAACTCGGAATCGAAAAAGAAACCTTTTCTAAGGGCCAAAAGGCCTTCGACTTCGACGGTATTGTTCTCGTTCGGTACCTCTCTGCTCGATCCAACCTTCCATCTCGAATCGGTCGTCGACGCGGGCCGTTGGGCCTTTTCGACGCCACGTGAGCCGACCGTCGATGGAAAGAAGCCAGTTTAAAAGGTGCCCACAATGCCACTCCAAGTTCCCACATACTGATAAACACTCAGTATGCAACAAGTGCCTTTCCCCAGACCATAGGGAAGAAACCTGCCCAGCCTGCATCCAGTTTCGATCCAAAAAAAACGATACGAAACCGACGGGCTGCCCGGCAAGAAATGCAGCGACAGGCACCGGAACTGGACAACATCTTCGATGATGACCAGGACCTACAAGACGCCCCAGACTCGGACCTAGAAATCGTCACCATCGAGGATTACTATGACTCAGTCGACGAACTTCCGTTGGGGCAAATCGTGAGTACTACAGCCCCGACACCTATTATCCCGTTACCAAAGGCTCCGGTCGAGGCATCGCCAAAAGGACAAGATCATAAAAAACTTTCGCCAGCCCCGCCTTCCGGCTCGGCTCCGAAATCAAAACCGAAACCTTCTAAAACCCCAGGGCCCAGTACTATCGTCCCGAAGAAGGTTCCAGAGCCAAAGAAGTTCACCGACCCGAAGGGCGTCGATCCAAAAAAGGCCACACAGCCAAAGGGCGTCGAGCCAAAGAAGACTGTCGACCCGACAAAGGCCGTTCAGCCAAAAACAGTCGACCCCAAAAAATCGGTCGACCCGAACAAAGGCACTCAGCCAAAGTCTGCCGAACCGAAGAAGGTCGCCGACCCGAGCAAGCCTGCTGTTCCAAAAAGCGTCGACCCGACAACCGGTGCCGTACCGAAACCAGTGTCGAAGCCGGAAAAAACTGTCGATCCAAGGACAAAGGCTCCAAAGACACCAGTCGATCCCAAGAAGAACATCGACTCGGTGAAAGACAGTCATCCGAAGAAGCCTACGGAGTACACGAAACATGTCGACCCGAAAAGTCCGGTCGACCCGAAACCAATCCTCGACCCAAAATTGGGGCCCGAGCCAAAAAAGCCACACAAGACTCCAAAAGTCGTCGAAAAACCAAGTGTTGCCGACCCGCAAAAGTCTAACACTAAATCCAGGACTGTAGAGGAAGAACTATTCCACCCAGATGCATCAGACGACCAAGCTAAAATATACATAAACCCAGAGACTGGCAAAGTTACCGTCCTGCATAGAAAAAAAAGGCCTTTGGACTTTGAACCCAGTTCACCTATTCCACTGAAGAAAAAGGACTTTGGGACTTCTCCCTCAAGACCCTTCAGCCCTTTTCAACCTATCATGCCTATCACACCTTTTGCACCTTCCTCACCTTCTCAACACGGGGACGATCAGGGGGACACAGGTTATGACCCACAGACTTTATATGATTTCCCACAAGATCCTCACCAAGAGGAACCCAGGGAAGAGCCAACAGACCCTTATGACACCCATCCCATCCCTGATGTACCCTCTTATCCCACTAAGCTGTCACCTACTGATGACACTGTGGTCTTCAACCAACTCATTGACAGGGCAGCACAATTCCACAATGTGGACATGCATAGTGACCCTGTGGAGGAAGACTTCCTGTTTGACACATTCACTACTGCAGAAAAAAGTGTCAAAACGCTTCCCATGCTGAAGGGAGTTCTAAAACACGCACCTGACATTTTTAAGGATACAGCCAGGGCACGGGTAATCAATCCCAGGATTGAAAAAAAGTATAGGTCAGCTCCTACAGACCCTACTTACATCAAGGGTCAGTTGTCACTAGACTCTTTGGTGGTTGCCAACGCACGAAAAAGAGCTAACTCTCAGACAACAGGGGAAGCACCTCCCCCTGACAAAGAGTCAAAAATTCTAGAGGCATCAGGCAAAAGGGTAGCCGCACAAGCCTCCAACTCATGGAGGATTGCTAACACGCAAGCCCTACTGGCTCGTTACAACAGGGCACACTATGATCAGCTCGAGAGCCTTATGCAACACCTACCCGAGCCTTTTAAAGCACAAGCCAATGATCTCATCCAAGAGGGGAAGTTCATATCAAACGCCTCAATCAAATGTGCGCTTGACGCTGCAGACACCGCAGCTAGGTCAATTAATACCAGTGTCTTGCTACGCAGACATGCATGGCTGCGTATTTCCGGTTTTAAGAATGAGGTGCAATCCACCATTCTTAACCAACCCGTCAATCAAGATTTTCTATTTGGCCCTGCTGTTGACACCATTTTGGACAAAATGAAAAAAGACACGGAAACCGCGAAATCTATGGGTGCATTGCCATTTCTACAACATAGGGGCTCCTTTCGACACTTCTCATACAGAGCAAATACACGAGGGAATGCTTCACAAACATCTACCTCATACAAAAGTAACACACAGGGTTCCTTCAACAAGAACACAACCAGGAGAGGTTACAGAGGTAACAGCAATAAGGGAAGAGGGCGTGGAGGCAATAACACCAGGGCCTCCACTGCCACAAAACAGTGACTTCATTACGCTGCCTCCAGACCACTTAACACCAGTTGGAGGCAGACTACAACAGTTCCTACCTGTCTGACACGCAATTACCACGGACAGGTGGGTGAGAGAAATTATCCAGTCTGGTTATTGCCTAGAACTGACTTCTACGCCACCAAACATACCACCCAAACATCGTCCAATGTCCATGGAACACATCACCCTGCTACAGCAAGAGGTGAAATGCATGCTGGAAAAGGGAGCCATAGAGCAAGTCCCTTTCCACCAACAAGGGACAGGAGTATACTCCCTATACTTCCTCATTCCAAAGAAGGACGGTTCCCTCAGACCAATATTGGACCTCAGACCCCTAAACCAATACATACTATCGGAGCACTTCCATATGATCACACTACAACAAGTGCTCCTGTTGCTACAGCAAGGAGACTTCCTAGCAACACTGGACCTCAAAGATGCGTACTTTCACATACCCATCCATCCAGCCCACAGAAAATATCTCAGGTTCACAATAGAAGGTCAACACTACCAATTCAAGGTTTTGCCCTTCAGGGTTACCACGGCTCCAAGAGTGTTTACAAAATGCTTAGCGACAGTGGCAGCACATCTCAGAAGGCAACACGTCCATGTGTACCCTTACCTGGACGATTGGCTCATACAAGCAAAATCGTACCAAGAATGTGCAGCACACACGTCACAAACAATCCAGTTACTACACAGACTAGGCTTTTTAATCAACTACACAAAATCGCATTTGCACCCTTCCCACGTACAGCAATACCTGGGAGCCACCATAAACACCTCAGTGGCGAAGGCATATCCAAACTCAGCAAGGATAGCCAGTATGCAAATGCTCATTCGCAGATTCCTACCACAACACCTTCTCCCAGCTCGAGTCTTCATGCAGCTCATAGGCATGATGGCCTCCTGCATATTCATTGTCCCCCATGCCAGACTTTAAATGCGTCCAATACGAAGAATGCCTAGCAAGGCAATGGAACCAGGCTCAAGGACAACTAAAAGACATCGTGTTGGTGGACAGTCGTTCTCACAAATCTCTGCAGTGGTGGAATCCACTAAACCTTTCCATGGGGCGACTGTTCCAAGAGCCGGTTCCACAACTAGTATTAACAGCGGATGCATCACTGACAGGCTGGGGAGCCCATCTCCTCAATACACACTACAAGGGCTCTGGACAACCAAACAAAAGTGGCTGCATATCAACCAACTGGAGTTGCTAGCGATATTCCTAGCCCTAAAAGCATTTCAGAAATACTTGTACAACAAGACGGTGTTGATCCGGATGGACAACATGACCGCAATGTACTATATCCAGAAACGGGGAGGAATGCACTCTCCACAGCTGTCCCATCTGGCACAAAACATTTGGAAATGGGCAATTCCCAAAAACATCTTTCTCCTGGCGGAACACCTTCCAGGGAAGGACAATCCGATTGCCGACCTGCTCAGCAGGCACAGCCAACAACTACACGAATGGGAGACTCACCCCCAAGTTCTCCAACCATTCTTCGAAGAGTGGGGTCACCCAGAGATAGACCTGTTTGCCACAACAGAAAACTCGAAATGCCAGTCCTTTGCCGCCAGATTCACACATCCACTGTCACAGGGCAATGCGATATGGATGAACTGGTCAGGCAAATTTGCGTACGCTTTTCCCCCAGCACCGCTGATCCCGCTGGTGGCACGCAAACTGCGGCAACACTCACTCACGCTAATCCTAGTTGCTCCCACATGTGCGAGACAACCGTGGTACACAACATTCCTAGAACTTTCAGTAGTCCCTCATCAAAGACTGTGCCTTGCACCCCATCTTCTGACTCAGAGCCATGGAGAAATAAGACACCCAGATCCCAATCAAATGAACCTAGCGATCTGGCTCCTGAGGTCTTAGAATTTGGATACCTTAACTTGCCCCCAGACTGCATGAACATCATTAGGGAGGCAAGACGACCAACCACACGAGCGTGCTATGCAGCTAAATGGAAGAGATTTGTTATTTACTGTAACAATAACGAAATCAACCCATTAGACGCTTCCATACAAAACATTATATGTTACCTACTGCATCTACAGAGATGTAACTTAGCATACTCTTCTATATGATTACACCTCACTGCGATAGCAGCATACCTTCAAAACAGACAACACCTCTCACTGTTTAGGGTACCAGCAATCAAAGCCTTCATGGAGGGTCTGAAAAGGGTGATCCCTCCAAGACACCCCCCTACCCCAGTCTGAACCTAATATAGTGCTTACCAGACTAATGGGGCCTCCTTTCGAACCTCTACACTCATGCGAACTACAATTCTTAACGTGGAAGGTCGCGTTCTTAGTTGCAATTACCTCACTCAGAAGAGTGAGCGAATTACAAGCACTAACGATTGAAGAACCTTTCATGCAAGTACACGCCAACAGGGTGGTTCTTAAAACAAACCCTAAGTTCATGCCTAAGGTTGTATCCAATTTCCATATCAACCAATCAATAGAACTGCCAGTATTCTTTCAAAATCCGCAGTCAATAGCTGAGAGAGCCCTACACACATTAGATGTGAAAAGAGCCCTACTTTGTTACATAGACAGAACTAAACCATTTAGGAAAACAAAACAACTATTTGTTGCTTTTGCACCACAACACAAAGGAAATCCTATTTCAAAGTCAGGAATAGCCAGATGGATAGTTAAGTGCATTCAAATATGTTATCAAAAGGCAAAACGCACTTTAACAGTACCCCCAAGAGCACACTCTACAAGGAAAATGGGGGCATCCATGGCTTTCCTAGGAAAATTCCTCTTGAAGACATCTGTAAGGCAGCCACATGTGTAGTGTAGTTCCTATTATCCCAATAGGCTCTGCGCATTGGAATAATATCTTCAATAATATAGACCTAGGACGGAGGTTAACTAGGTCTTCTACTGACGATATTAGACTTAAAGTTTTGTGTTTGCCAGCTAGCTCAGAGTTCACTAGAAACTTTCTCGAATAGGCAAGGAGGATTTTAACCTCCCTGGATAGACAAGAAGGGATTTAGTTTCTGACAACCATAGAACATGACAACTTTGCTCTCCCCTAATCAAGAGTGTATCTCTAGAGTCGTGTGAAAACAAAAGACAACTTATTTCACTCAGTCAGTTCAGTGCATTCTTAGTTTCACCAGATTGTAGAGAAAAGGAAGAGACGGGCGTGTTCAATAAAAGATGGTATTTATTGATCAGTCTCTTTTCTCGTACAAGAGAAATGGATCGCTACTATTGTAATACTTAGAGTTAAGTAAAGTGCATATAGTAAAAGCAGAATTATAAAATAATACTGTAAAAGCATTGATATGGTTTCTAAGCCATATGATATTTAAGATGGATAAAATAGATGCATACATATATACATTTGACTAATCGTACTCAACTGGTGCTTCTAACTATGCCTACCCCAGTGTACCTGACCTAAGCCTAATACGTGGGCGGGAGTAGATAAGTAGCAGTTTAAGTTAAGTTTGTTTTGCCAAGGGACTGACTCAAGAATTCTCTGCAAGGGGTTATTCAGTTCTGTACCTGAGATCTAGAATGGTGGAGGGCTGGTATCTCTTATCCAGGGCTTGATATTCCAGCTGCCTGCGAGGGCTGCTTGGAAACGCCGGAGCTGGATTTCTCGGCAGGAGAAAGGCAGCGTCTCTTTCTCAGCGCATCAGGAAGGCGGGGCAGCGCCTGTGGGCTTCGCTCTCTGCTGGGCTCCTCGGCAAGTCTCGCTGCTCCAATCTCGTCACCACCGCGTGTGTTTGCTTAAGGCAATGTCGGTAATATTTATACCTGAAAGGTGCCGAGATTGACGTAAGGATGGACATATATACGTCAATAAGGATGTCATACGAACGGGTTCGTTCGCACATTCTTTTACTGAAGTTCTCGGTGAAATCAAAACAATGGCTACGGGAATTTCCCAGGTCGCTGTAGGTTTGATTTGTTTTGAGAACTCCGTATGCCTTATCAGGGGCTAGAGGAATAGTGCTTGCCTAATTAGATGGCATGCGTTATGACCTAATCAGATAACGCGCTTCTGTGCCGTGGTGTGGCTTAATCAGATAACGGTTTTTGCACCGTTGAATGGCTGCTAGTTAATTATTAACCAAACCAGGGTCAGGAATAGGGGGATCGATACAGTACCTATAGAAATACATCACACCCACTCCACGTAGACTATGTCCATATTTACAAATCTAGGCATAGTGAAACTAGTAGCGTTTGTGTATACCGTACCACCCCAAAATACATTCATATGCATTCTGAAAATCGGAATTATGAAATATACGAAACACAATCACATGTACTATATGCACAAGCAGTATAATAATGCTAAACATATAACGCATATTTCAAACTCAGCATGAATAAATTGTGAAAACTACACATGAAATGGCTCTTTTATACAGAAGAAAAGTGCGAGACCATTCCATCACAATCATAAAGTTTTGTATGAAAATGCTAGAGGGTAGCTAATGTCTCTTAACTACCTAAAATAGAAATTCAGTTCTCTAAGAATAATGTCTACTTTAACCAGAAGATAAGTGTCCCAAAAAATTGTAAATATTTTGGAATTGAGGGAGGTGAGAGGAGAAAAAAAATATTGTTCCATTTCATTGCTCTACTTTTAAAGTTGAAGGCCAAATTCAAGTTTGCAGGGAACTCCGTGTGCTAGCTTGCTCAAAGTCATTCCTTCTGCTCTGGTGAAAACATCATATCATTTAGACTGTTGAAAAAACTGTCAACAGCTTCTTGCGAAAGTTCCACTAAGTCTGAAAAAGTTGTTACCATGCATTCATGAGCATGATTGCCTTCATTGATGTTTTGATCAGCATAGCTGACTGAAGGTCGTACCTGATCGATGCTGCTTTCATCTCATACTTCACTACCCCTCAATCGTAGTGGTGAAGTCTCCACGAATGCCGTCATCAGGATAGGTAGCCGCTGGGGGCAGCACAATGCATGAGCCGTTACCGGACCCAACAAGGTTTCTGCGTCCAATGGCACATCCGATTGTAGTGTCAAACAGGTGTCCAACACGCATTCTTTGCCGCATAGCAAGCACCTTAATACAGGCATAACACAACGTTGCCACATTGGTCTAAATGAAAGAAACCAAGTCATGTTCAAGTCCCGTAGCCGTGCTAGTCCAAGGACTCTAGTTATGCGGTCCCGGTAGCCAATGGCTAGGATCGTTTCTTCCCTTGTCGCAGGTGTTTTGTCTGTGACATGGTTTGCCATAGCGAAATAACAGGATCAAAAATAGGATGCCTGCCACCAGTCCCAAAAGGAGAGGAAGTCCGCCAAAGATGGAATGGACAAAGTCTGGAAAAATACCCAGGATGGCTTTGAATGGGGTTAAAGCTCCTGAAAACACTGTCTTAAATACATTTGAGACACCACTGGTATCAGAAATATTTAAGATTTCGTTCAGTATTTCTGCGAAATGTATGGGGGAATTTGTTGATAACAATGAATGAATCACTGCCTTTGTCCTTGCAACTTGGAGATCATACGTTTCTTTTGATGACGTTAGCCTGGTCGGCGTCTGTAGGAGCACTGTCTTCATTCTGCTTAAAGTATCAATTCGAATAGAAGCAATTTTCAAATTGGGCCATAACCTTGCCTCCCTGTCGGGAGAATCGTTCGGGAACAATACTCCTTCACAGCACATGACCTTCCTAGTCACGGTTATGAGATAAGGTTTTCCGGGCAGCAAACTACAACATCTGCGATCTACTATTAGAATGTAACTCCCGTTCGAGAGTCTCCTAAAGAATGGTTCTATTTGTGTTGCAGGTGTGCCTAGCTGGTAACATGAAAGGTTATTAGAAGTCCCTTCACAGGCTCCATGCAAGCTAATACCCTGACACAGAAGTGTACCGCTTAGTGATCTTGCACAATTATTGCCACTAAGAAACACTTTCTGGCCTTTATTACTGACACATTCGTGTGTATAGGGCAAGTTCAATGTTGACTTAATGTACCCTTTACCCAACCTTTCATACTGGCCTGCCTGTATATATTTTTGGCAGTATTGAAACCTGAAAGTAGATATCGGAATATTTATTATCCCATGTATTATCCATTCAATGACCGGTCGTTCTGACATTGTTAATGGTAATCTTTCTAGTTTTTCAATGCTCAGGATTGTATAATCAGCACCCTTCTGTGTCATACTGATTTGTTTATCAGTAAGGTTAAAGATATTAAATAATGACGTTGTGTTGATTAAACACCAAGGCACATAGCCTGAACGCAGATTTTGTAACGTCCAGCCAAGCTGTACAATAGAACGCAATTGGGACTGACCGTGTTGTAACATCAGTAAGTCTTGCGATATTATATCGATTGCTGAAGACACAATGCTGTCCAGAGAATATATTCTGGAGGACAGAGTCATTAACCCATTGTCCACCACAGAAAGTGATTTTTCCAAATTAATACGGTCAATTTCCCGTATTTTCTCTGCTGTCTCAATTTGAGTTTCTTTCCAGGCTTCGTTATAAGCTGCATATATAGAGGCCGCTATGAAACGTTTTTGACGCTGTTTGCGTGGTCCCATAATGAAATCACGCAAGTCAGCACCTTCTGTAAGTAATGTTAGGTGTTGCTTAATTTCTGCCAGTGTGGACGTTTGTAGCCATTGAAGGCAGAGCTTGCCCACGCTGTAGGTGGTTACTATCCCTGGATGTTGTCTTTGGGAATATCTAGGGTCTGGCCTGGTCAATGTGAACCCCTGTATTTTGTTCAGGAATCTGTCTTGACAGTTATTTGTATCTGTGGGCCAGATCAACCATTGTTTCCATTCAGGATGTGTTCTGTTTTGGTTTAGTATATGGTTTACGTCTATCTCAACATCTATAGAGCTATTATCGTTCACTGTTGGCTTTGGAATAGACGGTTTGTTTAAATCTTTGATTTTGGCTAAGCCAAGACAGGTAGTTTGTTGAATAGTGTCATTCAAAAATATAATTTGTTCTGGGATCATGCAGGCTCTGAACAATGATTCTATACCTTGTACTTGCCAATCTCTTGTACCCCAAACAGTTTTTGCTTCAATATTATTGTTCCAGAAATCAAAACCAAATGTATTCATTTGCTCAAAAAATGAATCTGAATATATCAATTTTGTGTTTGTAAGCATGGTCTTCATACCTGTCTTATTTGACAATTTGAAATAAAATGTTTCTGCATTACTTGTGTTAAACCCTGAAAAGTATTAATATTTATCATAAAATGTTTTCGAGCTACCTTTTGGAGGAGTAGCACAATGTTCCCATTGGTTATAATTTAAAACATTTCCAGGTTGTGCAGATTTGTGTGGATAATGGTTACCATAGTGGTTGTAGCAGAACATCTGATCATAATTAGACGAACCCTGCAAATAATCATGTTCTGTAAATTTAGCAGACATCACAAGATCAGACATCATATCATTAATACTTTCAAAGTCCCAATCATCAGCAAATGTGCTTGGTTTTACAAAGTCACTCAATGAGATCTTGAATTGGTGTGGATACTTCAGGATTTCAACCGGACCATAGATTTCATAATCAGTTTTGTCCCATGCTACACCGCCTGGTATAGGATTGGCTGTGAAGTTCACTGAAGAAAGTTCTCTTTTCTCGACGTGTGAAGATGTGTGTGGTTTAAGGACCAAGTTGATTTTCTGGCTTGCTGTGTCCATTTTAGCATATTTTCCTTCAATGAAATGTCCCAAGCATAGTACCATGATGAGCCAAAGTATGAGGATAAATGCACCTAAGGCCACCCAAAATTCAATCCATGGAGAAATCAGATAGGTTTCTTTCAGCTGTTGAAAAAGTTCCTTAGCTTTATCTTTAAAAGTTTTTGTTGATGGCTGTTTCTTAGATTCACTCAGATCTTCAGATGAATCATCGAAGTTGATGAAGTAGCCGGATGCTGTTCTGTCAATTGTTCCAATTGCTTCTGGATTACTTTTCGTTCTAGAAGTTTCCTTTGTTTTATCAGCATACTCATATGTTACTTCATTGTAGGTTGGTGTGTCTCGACTATATTTTTTTATTTGGGTTTTTAGAGGTTCAAGTTCCATTGCTTTGTTGCATATTCCTTGTTGATGTTCTGTGGGCATTTCGAATGTGATTAGCCTCTTAGTTTGAACCTCTGGATTTGTAGCAAACATCGGTGTTCTACTACTTCTTGGGAGTCCACTTGGCCTACTGTTTGTTATCGGCCACATGATTGTGGTTTTAGCAGGTCGATGGATACAACTCTGTTCTCCTTTTTACCAGCAAGGGGCGGTAGTACTACTGATCTTGTCCCGTTGATAGACAGGACAGGAACTGCTTTCCTGTAAGAAGGCCCAAATTCCTTCTTTACCGCGATCTTCTCTCTGACTAGATCCCCGACTTTTGGAATCCAGACAGGTCTTGCTGGGACAGGTGGTTTCTCTTCAGTGGTTGTTGGCTGTTGATTCAACTTTATGTTGCTCAGGTCTTTTCTTGTTTCATTTAAGTCCTGCAAAATAGCCAAACGATCTTTGATATCAAAGCTTTTGTCTTTAACCACTGAAGTCTGACTGTCAAGATCTTGGATCATCATTCTAGTCCCAAACAATAGTTCGTACGGACTGAATCCCCTCAGAGAATCTCTTGGCAGGTTATTTAGACTACGTTGGA
This sequence comes from Lissotriton helveticus, assembly GCF_964261635.1. Lineage (NCBI taxonomy): Eukaryota > Metazoa > Chordata > Amphibia > Caudata > Salamandridae > Lissotriton > Lissotriton helveticus. The sequence goes on from NC_136069.1 coordinate 1,140,212,383, forward strand.
CACTTATTAGATGTTTGACCCACCCAGCTCCCGAACCTAATACCTTTGCTGTTATAGATTGCTTTATGTCACGGTTTTTTCTTTCTATGATTCCGTTTCCCTGAGGATGAAATGGACAAGAGTACCGCAATGCAATGCCCATGCTGGTCATGGCCTCCTTATAAGCTCGAGAGCTAAAAGCAGGACCCTGGTCAGAATGTAGCATGCCAATTGCATATGTGCCGATAAAGACTCGCAAATCTTTTAAAACAGTTCTGGCGTCAGCCGATCGCTGGGGCCACATCCATATGAATCTCGTACATGAATCCACTGCGACCAAGATATATTTATAGTTACCATCCCTTTGTAAGGGACCACAGTGGTCCAGATAAACACAGGCTAGTGGTTTATCTGAGATTAGAAGGGGCGTCTGTGCTGGTCGTTTCACTGTTGACACCTTCATTCTTTGACATATTTCACATTCTAGAACATAGTTCCTTGTCTGTCTTCTCATTTGTGGCCACCAGTATCTCTGCTTTAATAATGATACTGTGGCTGAAACGCCAGCATGTACAGAAGCAAGCCCTTCGTGTGCCGCTATGATGAGTCCTAACCTATGTTCCATGTTTGGAATTGCCTTATCCCCCACTCCAGGGATTCGAGCAAACGGAACATTATTTGCATCAGTTATGTATGAGTACTTTACTGGAAAGCCTTTCGGGAGTGTTTCTATGGCTTCTTTTACTGTAGCGCTGACAGCCTGTAATATTTCGCTGTCTATTTTTGTTTTTGACCAGGTGATGGCAGCTACGGAAGCCGTTTGCACAGCTGCCTTCGCGGCCTCATCAGCCAATGAATTCCCTGCAACGTGAACGCCATCACGTTGATGACTCAGTGTATGTATCACGTGAGTCTTTTGTAGTTCTTTTTGTAAAAGAACTACTTGTTCCCAAAGCATTTTATGCTTGATTGTGCCACCTTTCGCATCTTTAAAACCATTCTGAACCCAGATCTGCAAGTATTCATTGTAAGACTGAACGCAATAATACGAATCGCACACTATGAGTGTGGGGAATTCTCGATCGGTATTTTCAAGCGCCATCTTGAATGCTAGTAGTTCTGCTCGCTGAGCTGTACAATCTCCTAGGGATTGCGTTTTAGTGACCAGTGGTTTAAATTTTCCTTCGTGCCAGTGACCTTTAACAATCGCGCACGCAGCACTGTAAGCTTGTTTACCCACCACTGCGGGTTGTGCTGATCCGTCTGTATATATTATACAGCCGTAAGTAATGTTCTAGAGGCAGAATTTCGGTTGGCGGAGGACATTCAAATTCATATTGGAGAAATTCTTGTGTTTTTAAGTTGGGATCAAATTCGTATACCACGTCTGTTGCAGCAAGAGAGTTAGCCCACTGTATCCACCTTGGATGGAGTGCTTTAGCATTCGGAATGCTTGCCTTTGTTACCGCCTCCAGGGCTGGTATCGGTGTCACGATGATTATTCGTTTACCTTGTGCTAGTGCCCGTTCCCTTGCTACAGCAGTCTGTACCGCGGTCAGAATTTTTTTCCGTTGGTCTAAATTTCATTTCAGCTTTTGTGTACAAGTGTGATTTGTATGCAATTGGTACCTTTTCTCCCTCATTAGAGAACAGGTATGTGAATCCGCATCTTCCTGGGATGACTCGAATCACAAGGTTGCGTGTGTTATCATGTGTTTGTAATTTCGTTTTAATTAACATGTCTGTTTGTAAAGATCTCAAAATTTCTGTGTGTTTTTGAGTCCAATTGATTTTTTTAAAATCTGGTTTTATTAGATCATAAAGGGGTTTGACCCTTTCTGCGTAATTTATAATGTAAGTTCTTCCGAAATTCAGGAAGCCTAGAATTGATTGTAGGTTTTTTAGTGTTCTAGGTGCTTGGATTACAGCACATTTCTCTAGGAAATTGTCAGCCAGGCTTTTGCCTTCACTTGATAGTTCATATCCTAAAAACAGAACTGTTAGATGGGCAATTCTTGACTTTTTAAAGTTGAATTTGTAACCCTCTGCTGCGAACCCAAGTATTATGGTGTTCACTCGCTTCAAGTGAGTATCCAAGTCATCGTCTGTTAGATAGATGTCGTCGACATAAGATAATGCCTCGTCATCATATGTTTGTAGTAATTCTGTTTCTCTCGCTGAGAATAATCCTGGGCTGTTCTTGAACCCCTGGGGCAAACGACAGAAATCTTTTTGCGCGCCATTTATTGAGAACGCGGTCAAATATCTGCTTTCTGGTGCTATATTCTGACAAAAGAATCCATTAGAGATGTCTAATGTTGTTTTGTATTTTTTGCGCACTATGTTATTCATTAGTGCAGCACTATGCGAGTTTTGTACTGCAAAGGTTTTGCAACATGAGTTAAGGTGTCTGTAGTCCAAAACAAGACAATATGAATTGTCTGGCTTGGAGACCGGAAACAAAGGGTTGTTCATTTGTGAGGTGCAAGTTTCAATCACCCCCTGGTATTCAAGTTGATCTAGGATCTCTTTTACCTGTTTTTTAGCTTCTTGCTTAATCGGGTACTGCCTCTGTGCAGTAGGTTGTGATTTTAACTGGATTTTGTGAGAAGGAGAGTCCTCATCCCATCCCACATGATTTCTATATAAAGCAGGAGCTTGAGCTACTGCCCGCTTCCTTGCAAGTGTATATTTTTTATGAATTGGAATATGATTTGAGAAGGCAGGCATAATTATTTCTTCGCCATGTGGGCACTCCCTGACAAACTCTGGTGGCCAGTCTCTTTCAGCTAGAAGGATGTCATAGCCCTTGGAGAGATTATCCCAAAATAGACCCCTTATTTTTCTAGTCTTATCCCCCTCTATTCGTAATGTTATTTCATATATTTTATGACGTTTGCTAACTCTGGTATCGGCAGTTTCCACCTGAATGTATTCATTCGTGTCCACTGTCTCCAGATGATTCATAAGGACTTTGCAAGCAATGCTCACTTCTGCTGCGCTGTCTAGCATTGTCTGAGCCCATTCTCCGTTTCTCAGCTGTGTCCTCAGTATTCTCGGCATTGTTGATTACTTTAATACTGGCTACCTTCTTTTTTGGAAATTGTAATTTTTATTCAGATGAGCAGGTTCCTTGTCTTTGGACTTGACGTGCTCTTCCCTGTGTTCTGATCGTCCTCTTCTTTCCGATTTCTGTGAGGAAGTCTGAAAAGATTGAGAGGGACGTGTATCAATATCTTGATATCTATCAGTTTTTTTTTATATTATCCCTATTTCTAAGGTTGTATTTTTTCACAGAGGGCTCCCTTTGGGGAGACTTGCGTCCTTGGTCAGGAGATCTTTCTCTCCGCTGAGGAGACCTTCCTCTGGACTGGAATCTTTTTTCTTTAGGATTGGATTGTTTATTTCCATCCCAGCTCTTTTTTTGAGTGTTTAAATTATTTTTAATAAATACCTTTTCAGGACTTTCAACTAGTTGGGGTTTCACTGGTATTCCACCCAAACTATCTCTTCCTAGTTCTTCATAGGATTTTTCTATGATTCTGGCAATTTCAGATGGTTGGTCTGCTATATTTGTCTCTTTTAACCTCTGGCGGATCGCCACATTTGCTGCTTCTCCCTTTATGTTCGCTAGTAATATTGCCGAGACCTGCTTGAAGTCTTTCAGTAATTTCATACCGAGAGTTAAAGCGGGTTCTGGACCGTATTTATCTTGAATTTGTTTTAGCACATCTGGTATTACTGACATGGATGGTACACCATGTGTTTTTGTGTAAATGGAAGCAAAGACTGTTCCCCAAGTGTCACAGTCCTCCACGTGTGGTGCGATTCCCATTGGAAGACAGATAGTCAGAATCCTGTGTTTCTCAACAGAGGTGGTATCTGGGAACACAGCCTCTATTTGAGTGATTTTTTGTGCTAGCCAGAAATTTTTATTAATTGTTTTAGCTGTGCTAAAAGGTCTGCTGCAGGCATTTCTTCAATGTCTGGATGTGGTGTGTATCCGGCTAGGACCGGCCACGTTGCTCCTGGTCTACCTAGTGGACCGAGCCTGGTGATGTGATTATTATGTTTTAGGGCGCCATTAAACTAGAGCAGGTGCTCTTGGAATTTGAGTGGTATTTCCACCTCCTCAAAAGGAATGTACTCATTAGGAGGTTCCTCTGTTTTGTAATAGTGGAAGACCTTTGTTACAGCGTTTGCTGCTGGAAAATTTATCCATGAATAGAATACCTCTGTCTGCCGACATTCGTGTGCCTCAATTACGAATATGACTGTACCACCTCTCGATGTCAGTCCATTTTCTATAAGTTTTAAAGTTATAGATTTTCTTATGTTGACCGGGATCAGTATTATATCTGGGTCATTTCCCTGCATAGTAGTATCAGCTGCTACGAGTTCAGCTGCTATTCTAACTGTCTCGCTTTCTTCTTCACTGTCTGTCATTTTACCGACAGGAAGGTTCTTCTGTTTGTTTACAGATCAGGTTTCCACGGAAACAAAGATTAGATGCACAATATTTTGGAACAGTGTATCCTTCAACGTTGAATAAACCAAGAACCATACATAGGAGTCTCCTCCTGCGAAGTTTGGCGGATATGACCTTTCACCCACTCCAGACGTCTTTGGAGTATTATGGGAAAAAAGGGGCTCTGTGTGAAAAAGCACGACTGAGTTACTCTAATGTCTTGCGTTAGTTTTATCGCCTATCCAAACAGTTGGGCGCCATGTAGTGTAGTTCCTATTATCCCAATAGGCTCTACGCATTGGAATAATATCTTCAATAGTATAGACCTAGGACGGAGGTTAACTAGGTCTTCTACTGACGATATTAGACTTAAAGTTTTGTGTTTGCCAGCTAGCTCAGAGTTCACTAGAAACTTTCTCGAATAGGCAAGGAGGATTTTAACCTCCCTGGATAGACAAGAAGGGATTTCGTTTCTGACAACCATAGAACATGACAACTTTGCTCTCCCCTAATCAAGAGTGTATCTCTAGAGTCGTGTGAAAACAAAAGACGACTTATTTCATTCAGTCAGTTCAGTGCATTCTTAGTTTCACCAGATTGTAGAGAAAAGGAAGAGATGGGCGTGTTCAATAAAAGATGGTATTTATTGATCAGTCTCCTTTCTCGTACAAGAGAAATGGATCGCTACTATTGTAATACTTAGAGTTAAGTAAAGTGCATATAGTAAAAGCAGAATTATAAAATAATACTGTAAAAGCATTGATATGGTTTCTAAGCCATAGGATATTTAAGATGGATAAAATAGATACATACATATATACATTTGACTAATCGTACTCAACTGGTGCTTCTAACTATGCCTACCCCAGTGTACCTGACCTAAGCCTAATACGTGGGCGGGAGTAGATAAGTAGCAGTTTAAGTTAAGTTGGTTTTGCCAAGGGACTGACTCAAGAATTCTCTGCAAGGGGTTATTCAGTTCTGTACCTGAGATCTAGAATGGTGGAGGGCTGGTATCTCTTATCCCAGGTCTTGATATTCTAGCTGCCTGCGAGGGCTGCTTGGAAACGCCGGTGCTGGATTTCTCGGCAGGAGAAAGGCAGCGTCTCTTTCTCAGCGCGTCAGGAAGGCGGGGCAGCGCCTGTGGGCTTCGCTCTCTGCTGGGCTCCTCGGCAAGTCTCGCTGCTCCAATCTCGTCACCACCGCGTGTGTTTGCTTAAGGCAATGTCGGTAATATTTATACCTGAAAGGTGCCGAGATTGACGTAAGGATGGACATATATACGTCAATAAGGATGTCATACGAACGGGTTCGTTCGCACATTCTTTTACTGAAGTTCTCGGTGAAATCAAAACAATGGCTACGGGAATTTCCCAGGTCGCTGTAGGTTTGATTTGTTTTGAGAACTCCGTATGCCTTATCAGGGGCTGGAGGAATAGTGCTTGCCTAATTAGATGGCATGCGTTATGACCTAATCAGATAACACGCTTCTGTGCCGTGGTGTGGCTTAATCAGATAACGGTTTTTGCACCGTTGGATGGCTGCTAGTTAATTATTAACCAAACCAGGGTCAGGAATAGGGGGATCGATACAGTACCTATAGAAATACATCACACATGGACCACCATACACACTTTCACAAAACACTACTGTGTAGACGTGCAAGCAAAACAGCAAGCTGCTGTAGGCCAGGCTGTCCTCAAAACTCTTTTTCAAACTGCTGCAGCTGGCACAGGTGCCCACCGCTAGAGGAGATACTGCTATACAGTCTATGCACAGATATGAATACAGCAGCCCACATGCCTCGAACGGAATATGCTACTTACCAGTATGCATCTGTTCTTGGCATGTAGGGCTGCTGAAATTCATATCACCCGCCTTCCTCCTCGGTGCCTGTCACAGCTGCAGCATTATCTTTGGCATGGCCATCTCTTACTTTCCTATCTCCATCTCTGCCACAATGGCGAAAAACAATCTGAGGATGGAGAAGATGCCCATGCGCACTGTAGTCCAGGGAAGGAGTCACCTATCTCGTGATACTTCGAAGACTTCTCCAAGACAACAAAGTGCAATCATCCGGACCCAACACTAGGCGGCGATCTATGCACAGATATGAATGTCAGCAGCCCTACATGCCTAGAACAGATGCATACTGGTAAGTAGCATATTCCTTAATAGGTTAGAGCAGTGGTTCTTAACCTGTGGCCCGGGGACAACTGGGAGCCGCAAAGCCTACTTAGGGGGCCCGTCTCTGCTGCCAAAAGGAAATATTAACTGATTCATAAAGTATATTAAATAAAGAAGCAAAATGTAAAAGTGCAATTTCTAAAACATTCTGTAGATGCAAAGGATTTTGAAACTGGAGGCTAAAAATAAAGTTGGTATCCTCCAATTGATTCTTGGAAGCAGTGCAAGTGCATTCAACAGAATATAGTATGGACGATCAGTGGCCTCAGATTTAGAATATCTTCAGGCCTCTAATAAAAATGTTGATTTTGTTTATATTTCCTCATTTGTGTATTTGATGAGTGCTTATTTCTGTATGTTTAGTGTATTGTTCAAATCATCAAAAATGCATAGGTCGGAGAGCTTGGCTTTCACCAATGACGCAGTGGGGGTCCCCGGCTTCCACTAATGACTCAGTGGGGGTCCCCGGCTTCCAATAACGATTCAATGAGGGTCCCAGTAATGATTGCGTGTGTGGGTCACATATCACGTTTTTTAAGGGAGTATCAGTGGTTGTGGTTCTCAACTAGTCCGATATGACAGAGTACCTCCTTCGATTCAAGAACCACCTGGTAGAGTAGGAGCTGCATGCTGACCTTCTGAGATTTTTTTTTAATGGAATTGATGCTTTTGGTTGCAGGAAAGTTCCAACCTCAGGTTACAAGTAAGCAGACACTTGCTCGTTCACAATTGCTTGTTTTATCTCAAATACTAGTCTGGCAGAAGATCATGTAAGATAACCTGTAGCCTAATTCCCAGTCACAATGTTGCAGATTTGTCAGTCTCCTCCCTTGCATTTTAGATTACAGTCACCATACTGTGCCTGGGAATGCATAGAGATTTGTTGAAGTCCAGATGACCTTTGATTCATGCATTCAGTCCAGTGAATATAGATATTAAGTGGAGGCATTTCCCCTTAATTTGTTTCATATAGTTTTGTCTCAGTAGCATACTTCTTTAGTTAATTTACTCTTGCCCATTAATTCATATCACATACAAGTAGGCGGTGATCATTTTCCAACGTACCATTTGTTATGATTCTACATGGTTTCGTATGTAAGCTTCTGGTGTTTGTTTTGTCGCTGTACTTTGACAACTTAATGTTATGTTGGTCCAATTATTGCATCTCTCCTTTTAACCGTTGATCTGGTGAAATTTTAAATGTGTTCTGTCTATGGTAGCTTTTATAATTGCTTGGACATCCGCCTGTTAGGTTGATGAGTTCCATACTCCGTTGATGAGCCATTTACAGAGTTCAACATGCAAAACAATGACCACTTTATATAGTACTTAGGAGTCTCATAGAGCCCTCTATTTAACAAGTTACTGTTCACACTTCTATTGGGATGTGATGTTCAGGTTAAATACGTTCCTGCAGCAGACACTCCATTTACTTGCTAACCATTTTCATTTGTGCTTTATCCTAAAGCGGGATTTATTTTCAGTCATTGCTTTACCTACCCTGCATTCTTGCTATGGTACAGCCTGTTGAACTACATTTTTAGTGGGTCTTTCTTTATTTGAGTTTTCAAATAACTTCAATCAGAATGGCATTGTTAGAAATTAGATTTCTGGCTAGTTCAGACTTGCCCCAAAGCGAGGCAGAAACCACCACTTTAGTCAAGCTAAGGGAGTTAACTTCTAAAACAACCCCTGCTCTCACCCCTTTATAGATTGGCACGAGCAGCCAGGCTTATCTTAGAGGCAGTGTGTAAAGCATTTGCACATAACCAACAGTAAAATAGTGCACGCACTACAGAAGAACACCACACCAGTTTAGAAAAATATCCAATTTTTATATACTTAAGACAAGACCAAATGCGATGAAAATCCACAATACTATACTTCAAAATCGTCACTTATCAAAATATGCTTTAAAAATAGTTCCTTGAAATCCAAAAACAGTCCCGGCTGATAGTGGGGTCGCAGGCCAACTACGGGGTCGGGAAGACCCGCAAACAGTACCTTTCAGAGATGCAGGGCGATGGTGCCCTTGAAGTCACTCGCGTTGCAGGTAGAGCTCCTTTCTGTTGGAATCCGGAGCGCTGGCGCCAACAGGCATCGGGTGCTGCAGTGTGAACTGCAGCGGTGCGGTGCCCCCAGGTCGCGGTGCGAGCAGCGGCTCGGTGGCCCTTGAAGAGTCTCACTAATTCGGTTGCAGAGAGTCCAGTCCAGGTCTTTCACTGCCCAAGACAGAAGGAGCCACGGCAGGTCAGCCCAGCAAAGCACGCAGCAAAGTGGACTGTCCTTTCAGCAGTTTCTCCGGCTCTCCTTTTGTGCAGTCTTCTTGATCCAGATGAGTTCTAAAGTTCAGGGGTCTGGGACCCAGCATTTGTACACAAAAATCCCTTGATCTGCCAGGCAGAGGGTGTCCGGCTAGAGCCAGTTGGGCCTAATCTGGCGTGAATTCCTGGCAGGAGGTGGAGACTGCTTTGTCGGAGGCAAACCAGGCCCTTTGAGGTGCAAGGAAATCTTCTCCCTCTTCCCCCCATCGTAACTCAGGTCTGTTTAGCCCTTTCCTGACCTACCTAGATTATTGGGAGCCACCCTGCTTCCTAGCCATCTGTCGTCCAAAAATCAGACAGGCAATCCACATTCCAGCAGAGAGGCACACGGGATTACCGAGGAAAATAATACCCACTTTCTTAAAGTGGCCTTTATGAACTCAGAATGAAAAGGGCACCCTCGCTAAAGGCTGCGTCTTTTGACACTGAGTTCAGGCCTAATAAACTTCCTTCACTTATACCTTTCTCATGCTACGTACGTCCGTGGCACTATCCGTGCTGCAGGCCCACGAGTAGAGGTGGACTCACAAGCCCCGGCAACCGCAGTGCTCATTACTGGGGACTGACAAGTAAGTCGCACATCCAATCATAACACAATTTACCACAGGAGCACCAGCGCTTTACCACTGATCAGCAGTGCCAAAAGCGCGCAGAAATGTTATACCAGGAAAAACAGAGTCAAAACCGGGGTGGCAGAAAGCAAAAACTCAGGGGAAAGACTCCAAACGATGCCAAGTCTAACAGACATCCATATGTAACTTTAATGGTTTTTAGAAATTCTTCTAACCTGATCTAAGCTAATTCCTATAAATGGCCTCCAAGTGAGAAATCCCCAGATGGCTTCTTACTATCTTTAAGTATTATCAAATGTTTAATCATTCTCACAGGTCTTACATGACTTATTCCGCAAAATGGAAGTCTAACATTGCAACAGCATGCCTTTGTTGGAAATTTGCAGATCTAACATCTAAGTCTGTTAATACCTCCTGTATACTATTCTCTGGTTACTGATGCCAAGGCAGTTACAAAAGCTAGTTAGGGTGCCTAGACTGCTTTATCTCCACTTCTTGTCACTGTTCTCAACTTGCATTAGGATACACAAACTTAGCAAAAATTATTTGTGCTATCTTTTTCTTCTCCACATTTCCATTCTTCCATTTTTCTGAACCCATTGTAACCAGAGCTGGGCTCCTTCTAAGACCCAACAATTTAAACCCTGCAAGCTGCAGAAAGGTTGGATGCCTATGTTGAGCCTTTGCTATATCTCGTAGCACCGGATTCCAGCTCCACCATTCTCATTTGAGAAGGCTAGAGGAGTTGAGACATGAATCCTTGTTTAAGAAGATGATAAAGCTGTTGCATACACAAATCCTTGTGTTCCTTAAAGCATCTGTCCAAGTATGGCTCAGACTGTGACTCTAGGATGTCTTACCTGGCATTGGATCTGAGACTGTGCTGTTCTGATCATGAAATACTCCTGATTTTGGATGAATTGGGATCTGCACTCTGCTTTCCCTCCCACATCTGTGGTGCAGTCTCAGTTAGAAAACCTTTACCAAGCCTTACTTAAAATATTTACATTTAGGGCTTCTCTGTGCATTTTCCATTTATGTACACATGAAGTATGTTGTTCTAACGTAGAATCACTTTAAGAAAAATCAACAATAGTATGGTCAGAAATATGCTGCATCACATTTTAGTCTTCAGAACAGGACGTTGAGAAAATCCAGAAGAAAAATCCAATATAAAATGAGAAGTTTCCTATAACAGCAACAACAATGCTTTCTGAACCTCACAGGTAAAGGATGACGCATGAAAGGAAGCGTTTTAATACCTGCTGTGCTCCGTGATCGTACATCTCTTAAATGATTCCTCTCTACTCCAACCTTGTTCATTGAACTTCAGTTTGTTGTACATAGTCTTTTTGACAAAAGGTGAATTCGCACAAGTTTGTGCATTTGTTTAGTCCTGGTAATCTTCTTTTTACCCCCAGCAATCTACATCCTGTCCTTACCTTTTCATTTTGCTTCTGTTCAGCCATCTTAATTTAAGAAGTTGCCTCATTAGTTGAGAAAGGATGCATACAAGGATGTTCTGTAAAACGAACAAACACCCCATCTTCCAGGGTCCAAGAATAAGGGGATTAAAAAAGGGCAGTTCAAGGTGATCGCGGTTTCTTTTGACCAGTCATGGAAGACTGGACCACTATAAACTTGCAGGTTATAGACTACTCTGGCCCCATTTCTAAGAGACATCGATTTGTCCTGCAGTTCATAGAAGTTGAAGAGGGCCTACTGTTTTGACCGAACATCAGCTCATAGTTTCTCCAAAAATATTGGGCAGTAGTGCCACTTTCTGGCAGAATTTAGGGTTTAGAAAACTTGTGATACCTTGATGACTCGATGATTAACGCGAGCTCTATGTGCATAGCAGAGGTATGCCTACAAACATCCTGCACACACCATCAAAGCTTTGGATTTATTTTTCAACATGTCAGTCATCCCTAATCTCACAACAATATTTTCAGATAAGTGTTGTTTAACCTGATGTAATTTTCTTCCCATGTAGAAGGTGGTGTGCATTAAGGAAGTGATGTTTCAGTTTTTGATCATCAGAAGCAAGGTGGTCGTCTTTGTGAACCTTTTTAGGAGAATATGCCCTATGTCCAGACTCACTGTAATCTGTTGCATGGCAAATGTTTGACACTTGTCAAGGTCCAGATCTGGAGCGATAGATTGGCATAGAAAAATCTTTTTAAAGTATAATCCTCCATATTTCAGTATCCTCGGAAGACCTTGACATGGCGGTAAATATAAGGACCTTCATCAGCTGCCTTCACTCGTGGTCATTGCTTTACAATCATATGTTCCCTCGAGAGACCTCCGGTCCTCCACGGCTAATCTCTTTTCGATCCCTCGTACAAGAACTGTTTCATGGGAAGATAGACGTTTCACCGTGGCCACTGCAAAACTCTGGAACACCCTACCAGCAGAGATTAGATCCAGCCAATCTCTACTGGTTTTCAGGAAAAAGACAAAAACCTGGTTATTCAACCAATAGAAGGAAGACAAGAACCCTGTTACTCAGCCAGCGGCTCCCAGATATTTGAACTAGTCCACGATCCATTAGCGCCAAGACACCTACGGGTATTTGCGCGCTCTATAAATCGTTAAAAATAAATAAATAAATAATTGGTCAGTAAAGGGCTTAATTTAAGGACCTTTATCAGCTGCCTTCAGTCGTGGTAGAGAAAGAAACATCCCATGAACTAGCTGTAGCCTTGTGACATGCCTTGCTGTGGAGGCTCTTCTGTCATCTAGCAGGGAGATAACAGTCCAGGGTTTACATGATAACTTCAAACAGTAAAGCATCAGAAAATGTATAAGGATTAAAGCAAATATGGGTCCCAATCTTTTTTCTCAATGTAATGTAAATATGTAAGGTGGATTTGTAGAGCATTGCTTGTCACCCATGAGGGTATTCGAGGCGCTGAGTAGGTATGTTTAGATGCCTATTGAGGCTGGGCCTGAATACAAGCACTCTTGTTGTTCCCGCAAGAAGGCTAGTTAAATCTTGCAGGATTCAAGAAGTGAGGAGGCCCTGATGTGTTGGGGAGGTCGTTCCAGGATTTGGAATCTTGATAGGACAATGATCGACCTCCCATTCTGCTTCTGTGGATGCACGATGTGTGAGTGATGCTGAGCCAACTTGTCTGGTGGAAGTGAAGTTGGTGATTGAGGTATGCGAGTCCCGTTTTGTGTAGTAATTTAAATGTGTGTGTGAGAAGTTTGAAGAGGCAGTTCTTTTGGATAGGGAGCCAATGGAGCTCCTTGAGTAGTGGTGTGCGTTGTAGGTTCGGCACGGGAGGTCGAAGAGGAGTGTGGCGGCGGTGTCTTGGATGGTTTGAAGTCTGTGAAGGAGATGGGTTGGGATGCCGGCATAGAGTGCGTTGCAGTAGTCCAGTCTGCTCGTGATTAGGGCCTGCATGATAGTACTTCTGGTTTCCATTGGGAGCCACTTCAAGATTTTATGTAACATGCAGAGGATATGGAGGCATGAGGAGGTGACCACGATGACCTGGGATTTCATGGTAAGGTTGGTGTCCAGAATGAGGCCTAGGTTCCTAGCTTGGTCGGGTGGGGTAGGTCCAAGATCAGTGGGCCACCAGGTTGAGTCCTAAGGTGAATTCATATTCCCAAAGATCAGCACTTCAGTTTTGCCGGTGTTGAGCTTGAGGCAGTTTTCTTTCATCCATTTGTTAACGTCATGCATTGTTTGAAGTTTGTCTTAGTGGTGACAGTGCTGTTTGAGAGGGAATAAATGAGCTGGGTGTTGTCGGCATAGATGTTGTTTCCGCTGGATCTGATGATGTTTGCCAGAGGATTCACGTATATGTTGAAATGTGTTTTAGAGTGAGGGTCCCTATGAGACTCCAGATAAGGTCCTTTGGTTCTAATGTGAACAAGGGGAGCCTGACTCGTTGAGTTCTACCAGGCATGAAGGAAGCTATCCATTTGATTGCTGGTCTTTGTATTCCCGCTGTGTGGAGTGTGGTGATGAGTGTGTGGTGGAAGACTGCATTGAAAGCATCGGAGAGGTCGAGGTGGATGAAGGCGGGGATCTGTCCACAGTCTAGTGTGGTGCGTTTGTCTGTGGCAGTGATGAAAGCTGTTTGAGTGCTGTGGTTGTTTCTTAAGTCTGATTGCGAGTCGTCCAGTAGTTTGTGGTGGTCTAGGTGGTCCGAGTGTTGTCTGTTGATGGTCTTCTCAATGAATTCGGCTGGGAAGGAAAGCTGCGAGATGGGCTGGTTGTTTCGGAGTACTTGGGGGGGGGGGGTTAAGTGAGTTGTTTTTTTAGGAGGGCAGTGATTTTGGCACAGTCCACTTCTCTGGGAAAGTGGCTGTTTTTAGGGAGGTGTTGATGATGGGAGTTAGTGCAGCACTGATAGTAGCTCTTCCCAAGTTGTAGATATGGTGGGGGCTGAGGGAGCTCCTGAGTGGACTGTCGTTATTATTGATGGAGTTTACTCGATGGATGGAGGTTCCATGCTGTCAGTTTGTAGTTTGGTTGATGAGTGTTATCAAGGTGGGAAGGGCGATGGGTTCGAAGTTGCTGTAGATCTTGGTGATATTTTCATGGAAGAAATCTGAGAGGTTATTGCAGAGTGTAGGGGTAATGGTTTGGGTGGCTGTTGTTGAATTCCTAGACAATGGCGAACTACTGTGATGTGGATGAGGAAGGTGCTTGAAAACTGGCCAGGGAAAAAAAGTTGAAGCAAGAATCAAACAGAAAATACAATTTTAACTTGGAGCTGTAGAGAAAGGAAGAGAGGCTCTGGGGCTAAAAAAAAATTGGTGGTGGGAAGAGGGTAGCTTACTCAGAGAATGGGACTGGATGCCGTAAAGAGAAGGGCCAAGGAGGAAGGAGAGGACATCTGGAGAGGGTGATTAAGGTGTGGTTCCTCTTCACCTACAAGTTAAAAAAAAATGTATCAAAGGGAAAGGTAGAAAAGCTAAAAGGTAAATTTTCCAACTGCTCCGTGCTCAATGCCTGGCCTGGACCATATGCTGTATTCGATCACGGTCCCCTCTCCTCCCTAGCCCCAGCTTCACCAGTACACCACTAGAGCCCTTTAAGCTATCTCCACTGCAGGCTTGACCTTTTTATTGATCCATCCAAATATCCACAGTCTGAGCCACGCCGCTACTTATTGGCCACATTGTACACCCGTCCCTCCATCATCACAGCCCACCTCACCTCTTTCATCCCACCTAACCTCACTAAACTCCCATTTTCATACAGAAGATTTATTGTGTGCACTGACTGACCCCATCAGTGCACAAATGTTACAAATACTTGATGCCACACTGTGTAACCGAGAGCATAGTTCTGGTTTCCATCACTGTTCAGCTTCTTTGGAGAACCTGAATATGTTGGCCCTTGCACCAGAATACACAAATGTGCTCTGAACAGTATATGCTATTACTGAGCAGTGAAATATGGCATGGCAGTTCAAATGGCTGCTCTGTGTTTCAGTTGGCATTTGGTGCCTTGGAAACTCTGGCCTTTTTCCCAAAGAGTAGTTTTTGGGATGCAGTGACCGTGCTAATCCTAGGTGTTGTGTCCTCAAGAGATTACATTTCTCATATAATGTTGGCTCAAGACATACCTCATGGGTGCATGTGAAATGCACAAATCTGTACCAGAAGAGCTTGTGCAAGCTTTTGCAGCCCCACTCCAATACGGAAAATACCATGGAAGCACAAATAGCAAGGCACAAATGCCAACTGAACTCTTAGAATACTTCTGTAATTCAGCTTTTTACTAAATCCCCTCTTTCAGGTGAAACCCTTTACCAGATTGTAACTACGTAGGATAAATAAACCTTCTGCAAAAAAGCATTAACCCACTGAGCTGTTTTGCATATAATCTGAACCTTCAAATCTATGACTGGAGATTACATATACACGCACAGTGACAACCTGATTTTTTTTTTTACTAGTACTTCACGTGTACCATAGATTTCTGTTGCAGTTGCATTTGCATTAACTACATAAGCCATCTTAAAATGCAGCCTATATGTGTCCAATTAGGTAAAAGAGAATAGATTTACTATCTCTTTCCATGTTGCCAATTTCTTCGTGGCTAGCGCATAATGCATCAGATGACTGTCACTGAAAGCTCTACAGGACCCTTTTTTTTGTCCAGCTTTTGCAGGTTCCCAGAGTAATACATGTAGGAGAGTAGGGTCTGCTTCCTATGGTCACCCCCACTTTTTGCTGTGATTCTCTGGTTTTTCGACTTTAATGTGGCTGTGGGCCTGCTAATCAAACCCACAGCCCACCTATTCTCTCTCAATTGATACCATGTACTTTAGGTACATACCAGATTGGGTATTGGGTCACCTCTGTGAGCCCCTGTATAGTGTACCATAGGTATCCAGGGCATAGGTGCACCCAAGGCCTACCAGGGGCTGCAGCATGTATTATGCCACCCCTGTCTGGCCCTCCAAACTGACACCACAGGCTAATCACTCAGCTTGGGTAAGGTGGTGTAATCACCCCTTACTTAGATATAGTATACCTATATCTACCTTATATATAGACACATATGCACCTATAAGTCACTCCTATGGTAGGCCTCGACAATCCTGGCGGCAGAGTGCTTGGTTTTATGTGAGAGGGTGCCCTAGCATGAGCTGAGCCCCTCTGCAGCTTTCGGAACCATCTCCTTATAGATGTTCTATGATATAGCCATACCATATACTCTTAAGTGCATTATAATCCTCGCGGTTAATGCTAACTTTGGTTTGGCTTTATCAAAACATGTCGTGTAAGGTGTCAAACACTTTGGAATACTACTGCCCCCTCTCCCCCCCCCCCCCCCCCCCCTGCCAATTCTGGCGGCGGGGGTAGCATTCCACCCTTCTAGAGGGAAAAGACATGTATGTTACTGCTTTACCCGGTTAAAGTTAAACAGAGCCTCATCATCACAAGATGGATGCTGCTGCCACCTGGTGCTGGGGGAAACTCCAGCAAGGGCGGCCTGGACAATTGGTTTCCTGTCCAGGGAGGTGCCAGCACCTCCCCAGAAAGGGGTTATGTGTATTGGGGCAGGGAGGGCTGCATTCAGTGAATGCATCTAGACACTGCCTGGGGCACACAAGGTGCTCCATGCATAGCCTGGTTCAAACCAGTTGCTGGGGCACTCCAGCCCCATCTCTGGCGCGAAACTGGACAAAGGCAAAAGGGTGTAACCGCCCCCTTCTCAGGTCCACCCATAGGAGGAACCAGGGCAGGTAATCCAGCCCCTTAGCTTAGTATAAGTATAGGAGCTGTGTCCCCAGGACTTTAGATTTTCCTGGAACGAAACTTTGATACAGAACTCTTGGACCTTCGTCATTCTATTCTGACTAGAAGACGGAAGACATCTCCCTTGTGGTCAAGGAGTGACCACCCTGTTCAAACAGGCACCAACAGCAACTTTGTCTGTCTGCATTTCAAGGCTCCCGCTGGAACCCGAAGACTCTGCAACTCAAGAACTGGACTTCCAGACTTCTCTGACCCCGACCCACATCCACAGCAAAGCTGAGACCCGTGGCGGACACGAGAGACGTGGGACCGGACATCTTGGACATCCTGCATTTTGCTACCTGCACTCCTTTCCTGAAGCCTCAGTAAGTTGCGCATTGGGTTACGAGAAGCCCCAGCCCCGAGCATCATTTGACCTGAAGCCCAGGCCCCACACTCCGCGAGTGTCCCGTGGGCCCCGCCTTTACATTTGTGCTCGACGCGTCTTCTCGGCTCCTTGCCTGTTGGCTAGTGAGCCACCTGAAGCCGCCCTCTTGAATTTAACTTGCGATCCTGGTTGCTCCAGGCTCGCCACAGCTTCCCTACAAAGGAGAAGCGCCACAGACCTTGCTGGTCTGCAACAGAGCCAATCTCGTCATCCTGCGTGGGTTGCGGTTGCCAAGGCTTGTTGGGTCCAATCCGGATACCGATACCGCAGTCATCTAGATCCATCGTGGGGCAGCTCGTATCCAGCTCCTGGCCATCGTCGATGCCTCCTGGACCTCGTGGCTGAAGAGACAAACTCACCTTTCTTCACCTTCAAGCACGCAACATCGCCTGGTTCCTTCATGGTCACTGGCTAGTGACCCAGACTCTGTCCCCTCTGCTTTCAGGTTCTTAACAGCACCGATCCGCCCTTCGATCCACCCGGACACTTTTCCTCTGGTCGCCTGCAGCACTTCTTTGCAGATCTCCATAGAAAACGATGACGAAACCCGACACGAAAAAGACACCTATGCACCCGGCTTCCCTGGGTGAGGTAACACGAGTACTCCGGTGCTCCCGTGGTTTTTGACTCTTGAAGTGTCCTAGTTTAAAAGGGTTCCATCCTAGTCCATCCGGAAGTGTCCTTAAACAGTAACTATGTACCTTCTTCGTTTCCCATTATAAGTCAATGGTAACTCACGACTGTGTTTAGACACTGCACGCGTCTCCCGTGGGCCTCCTACTTCCTAACCCTTGGTTGTTTAGTGTAGCCCCAGCGATTCTACATTCCCTAGGTCTGCTGTCTAACTCTCATGTGGTACTTATACCACTTTCTTAGCATATGGTTAGTGAGGCCCCTAGGGCATAACGTATACTGTGCAACTTATTGTGTATTAACTGTGTGACTTGTATTTTATTTTTACCTCTGACCTCATAAAGAGTGCAGAGGGGTTGTGTTTAGATTAAATACATATATATTTGATATATACCTTGTGTGGTGTCATTTCATTTGGTATTCAAGGGATTATATATGGTAAAACAACTTGCTTAACTCGCCTACATAAGTCTTAGCCTAAGACTGCTGGTCCATGCTACCACTAGGATAGCTTTCTATAAGGTTGACTTTACAACCATCATCAATAAGGGTCGATTAGACTGGTACAAGGTGCCCACTAGAACTAGTGGACATCATATGCCAGGCTGACTTCTCACAACACATTTTTAACCATTCCCAGCACTGGTGTCATGACAATTTCACTTAAGCCATACTAGCAAGCTTTCTGCATAATTTTCTCCAACTTAACTGTCCAGGATGGGAGCGAGATTCTGTAGATTTGTACCCCAAGATGTCTTTGAAATTTATATTTTTTGAGCTTCCATGATTGTAGGTATGATAGATTCATAGTTTTATATCTGTCGTTGCTTGAACATCTGGAGGTATCAGTTTCTAGCTCATGCCAGAAGAAGCAGGTACGCAGTATTTTAGAGGGATCTGTTTTACATATCTGTAATGGAGTATCGGCTACCATTTGTAGGTAAATTAAATGTATGCCGAGTTGACGGAGGAGACAAGGTTTGGTTGTGCAGTCTTGCAACACATTTTTGCTTGAATGATTTCTGACTCGGCTCCTCAAAAAATGATGAATCTGCAAGAAGAACGTATGCACTTATGCATGCTGCTAACTGTTTATCCTACCAGTACTCAGCCAGTGTGTTGGTTCATTATCATGTTCCCAGCACTCTTATTTTGTGTGAAGTCTGCATTTTTAGTAAACTTTTGTTTAGTCTTCAGCACCATACTCCTTCCCATTTGAGATTACATCTGGAGAGAACTGTTGCCTGTGCAATTGATGTCTGAGATACACTGAGGACTTAGTATAGAGTAGCTTTAGAAGCATCTGGAAGGGCTTCCTATTCTATTTTGCACTGATTCTGTTACCATCCACCAGTAGGCAGCATTGCCATTCTTAAAGATAAGGGTACAAAGTAACTACAACAAAGTGTGCCATACTTTAATTCCCTTCGTGGTTGATTAAACTTAGTTCTTATTCTCAATAGAGTGCTTCTTCTTGGATAGAATGCCATACAAGAGAAAGTCTAGGATAAGTTGGCATGTAAATGATATACTTACTACAATGTAATAACACAAATTCTGTGCCATACCTTTTTCTACATTGCAACATTGATAATTAACCCTTAGTGATATAACAACTCTATGTATTCGATGCTCAAATGTCTTTTGCATCCGTATGTTTCCATTTTGAACTAAGCACTTGTACAATGACAATATCTTAATGTTTTGTATTTTTATCCCTTCTTTTCTACCATCTACCCTTGCAAACCCCACCTCCTCACTAAAGTAACTTGAGGAACCGTGGAAGCTCTCTCTGTGATATTGCCATTCTCGTAGTGGACATCATGCACGGTTTAGAACCTCAGACAATAGAATCTATAAACCTATTGAAAACGAAGAAGTGCCCTTTTATTGTCGCTTTGAATAAGGTAAGCTTATTTTCAGGCTTTCATTTACACTTAAAAATGAGAGGTTCGTAAGTAAAAAAAAAAAAATCTTAAGCTGCTCGAAGTTTGGATGTTGCTTCTTCTTGACTGAAAAATGATTGTGGTTTCCATGAACAATTAATTTTGTCTACCCGAGCTAAAGCTACAGTTATTTAATATTAGGACCGTTGACTATCTTTGCCACTCACTATATAGTGAACAATTAATTTCACATATGTATTTATTAATCTTAGAAACAAGGTCCTCATAATGTGCATTTAGTATCTGGCTCATTTTTGGAGCACACAGTTGACCCCAGGAAACTGGATCATGGTACTTCATAAATGAGCAACTGACCGAGTACATTTGAAACAGGAATACATTTTTGCAGCCCCCTAAGAGGCAGACTGAAGTGCGGATGCGTTGTTACAAGCGTGTGCAAGCAGAGCTAAGACCAACCACTGTATTCCTTGTTCCTCATTTATGCCCTGTGGCACAACCTTTATTATGCCTTCACTACTGTGCTTTCCTTGGGTCGCTTCTCTTATTTCTTCCCAGCTGATTTGGGCCACTCCTCCAATGGTTTATGTTTTTATTGCGTAATCTTCGTATCTGCTACAAGTCTGTGTTGTGGATCTGCTATGCGGCTGATGTCGTAGACAGCATAGCCCTGATTTCTGCCATGTACCTAGCTTTGAAGATTGCAAGGGAAAGAAGCACTGGAAAAAAAGTGAGTCTTGCTTTACCTATGCTGGTTTTGGCTTATCCAATACTTGTGTGGTTTAAACATTGGCGAAATCAGTACAGTCTGACAGCTATCTTGGAAGTCTATTTTTGTTTAGTTTATTATAGTTATACTGTTCTGAGATGTCCTTTGTGATGCATCACTTTGTTTGTAGACTCAACGTGATGGCTATCTTTTAATGGTGCAACTATAGTAAACAGTAGACAAATAAAATTCAGGATGGCTGCATTGTTTTGTAATGTTACCTGTTACCTGTAGAGGCAATATAGTGGTCATCTTGGGATTCTATTTTTTCTGTTGTGCTTATTATAGAATTTCAAGATGTCACCACATTGCAACCAGATGTGACAGTGGAAAATAGGCAGTGCCGTAAACGTTAGTGATAATCATCAGATGCCAAAGAAAATGCAAAAGGACAAAATAATTCTCTTAGGTGTGCAATGGAAGGATGCAAGTCATCAAATTAAATATCATTCTAAAACCGCATTACTCCATGTGTGGGACAAACAATAGGGCAGAAAGCCACCTGATCAGGGGCAAGCACATTAATTGGACAAGAAAGCCATTTAATCATGAGTAAGGGGCTGACCCTAAACCCACTTCAAGTATGTAAGTATGGTATGCAGTGCTGTCTGCACCCGACAGATAAAGTTGGGGGCAAAGATAGACATTTCCAGAAAGTTTCTAAGTCCACTGGCAGCTAAAAGGTGTTAGAAATAGTAGAATGTGAATCCTCTTTGCCAAACCCTTAATTGTAAATTTTGCTAATTGTAACCCTTAAAAAATTAAAGGAATGACATGGGAAGCAGTGACGAAAAAAAAAATTGGTATACTCTAGCAAGTCAACAGTAATCTTTCTGGTTTCGGTTGCTCAAGTGATAAGCTATCCTAGATGCTGTCCCACATCTTGGCCTATAAGATTCAGCGTAACCTTTGGTCTAGTCTCTTCCGTTAAAGTAATGTGACTTGACCCTTTAATGGCATTCCACAAGGACTGGAGTGGTAGTTTTACTTGTCAAGCTTCTATTCTCTTTAGGACAAAGGTAGATAAGATCAACAAGTATTGCATAGTCATAGACAGATAGGATAATGTTGACTGAATCTTAACTTTACTGCTCTACTGTCCAGCAATGTCAGCTGTTTCAGTATTCCTACTGAAAATGCTAATTTCTTTGCAAATAGGCTCATACATGTGCAGAGTGAAAATTTGCACTTGATTTGCACTAGCCGCATTACATCTCTAAGGGTGTTCTATGTGGAAGTTGTTATTCATTTTTCCATGGGGTAAAATGTATAGTGCAGTGTAAGAACAAAATGGGTGCATGGGTTTTTGTAATTCCGCTTCTAGATTGATTTGTGGAAAAGCAACTTTACTGTACAGAGAGTTGGTTTCCTGTTACTACAAGGAGATACAAAGCTCATTACTATCACTTGTGTTAAGAAATTGGGTTATTAGTTGAGGGGATAAGTACTCATATCAAGTATTAATCACCACCCTTGTCATGGTGAACCAGTAAAGTCGCTGAATAACCTGAGCTCACCACCCTGGAAGCTATGTACAGAGCACACAACCTTAACTGAGAGACAATGTGTAAAATATTTATGCAGTCCAACAACTAAAATAACGCTGAAATCACAAACAATATAAATCCTAAAATGAATTGGGGAAAGAAAGTAGAACTAATACCAAGAAACACAAAATGCCACTGATAGTCAATGGTCGCAGTAGTCCAGGACCAAGGCACAATTTGACGCCAATTGCGATGTAGCTCTGGTTGAATACACCAACCAGGTTTGTCCTGGTCAAAGATTTACCTTCTGACTTTAGTCCTTTAAGTCCCAATCCACCACAGAAATACACTTCTTAAGGTTCCAAGGACCTCAGAGGAGGCACTTGGAGACAGTGTGTCACGCAGAGGCTAAAGCAGGGTCTAGTCCAGGTCCATTTGCCACTGATCAGCTGGGTAGTTTCAAGCTTTCCATTACACCTAAAAGCGAGAGGTTCTTAAGTAAAATTGCTTGTAGTTTGTTGTATCCCTGTAACATTAACAGGAGGTCAGCCTTATGACCTTTGGACTCCACTTATTTTTTGTGGGTACAAGAGCGAGAGCAGGTCTTCTAGGTTCCTCATAGGGATCATACAGTAGGTTCTGTACTTTTCTGATCTTCAACAGGTCTAGGGGTGTTCTGAAGTTGGTGTCTGGAGATGCTGCATTTATCCCTGGCATGAGCTTAGTGGGTTAGAATAACCCTGGGAATGCCCTAACTAATGGGGGTAAAGGTTCCCGGGGCTAACTCTACCCACTTTGTTTACTTTCAAGATGGTCGAAGTATTCAGTCTCGGTAAATTTGAGTTTGGAGGGCTGGGGGTGTGTGTGTGGACTGGGTAGGGAGTGTACTTAGGTCATCCTGGTGTCCTCGCACATCTAGCACTAAATGTCCGTTTTGGACAGTCTTTTTACCCACAAAAAACTCAGCGACAGAAGTCTTGTAAGACAAAGCTGAGCTTTTAGCTGCCAGACAGTGGATACACACATATTGGTTTGGCATTCTGCTTCCCTCCTTTGAAGTGCACCCAAAATATCATATGAAAAACCGCAGCAGAAATTTGTAGCCGTTTTCCAGGTGGAAATAGCATTTGTTAAACGTAATATTTTATCCCAGTGCTTTTCTATCGAAAAGTCAATGCTGCTATACAGAAAATAGCTTTGAGGGCATTTTCACTGTAAGGGCATATTTAACATTAAATGATTACATGTCCTACTTTTAAATACCATCCACTCTGCCCTGTGGACAAGAAGGCATACTTAGGGTGAGACTTATAAATATTTAAAAGAAAGTTTTATTCCTGGCAAAATAATTATTTTGTCAGGTCAAATTTGCAGTTGGAGGTTCTGTTCAGACACACTCGTGGCCTGCCAATTAATACCCTTATTAGAGTCTTTAAGTTCAATTAAGGAGGAGAACAATCCACTCATGTGTGCGTTGGGCCAACAGCACCTCCTTTTCATTCAAATGTTAGCCAAAATGATTGTATCCTCCAGTATTTTAAGGGTTTCTTCAAATAGGTCAAATAGAGTGAGAATAAAAGTATAGATAAGGGGTTATTAGAGATGCGTCTATTCCATCAGGAATTTAAAAAAAATCCTTTATTTTTCTTCTCTTGTAAGTAAAAAGACACCTTCAAACTTGTATCTAGTGTTAGAACTCGCATTTGACATTGCAGACCTCAGAGAATACACTTTGATAGGACCACTCTGCTGGACTTTGGATCCCTTTTGACAGGACTAAAATCAGTTTGATTTATTTGGAATTTTTCTTCACACATATTGTAAAGGGAGCCTTAATATAGAGATTAGCTTGCATGCCCCTATAGGGCGAAACACATGTTGGAAAACCTTGAAGTCAGTTTTTATCATGTACAAAACGTGATTTTTAACTACACTTCAAGATCAAAACATATTCTTTACTGAAAAATGCATGTTGGAAGGTGTCCTATTTCTTAAAAGAAATTAAACATAAAGCAACTTGTGAAAATCCTGATGGAATAGACTCTCATCTAATCACATCTTGTGAATACTTTAATTCTCACTGTATTTGACCTATTTGAAGGAACCCTTTACAGTCTGGAGGATACACTTAGACTTAGAAAATGCTTTATTCGATTTCAATTTTTATAAAATCATAAAAGCAACATTTCATTTAGAATATACAAGCGTACTTAATTTAAAAACAGCTAATACATTTTCTTTTCCTCAATAAACTTTTTAAAAATCCCAACATAATTCCCATACAATACTCATCATTCAGTGACTGTTAAAATAGAAGGGCTGGTCGGCATTGTCGCCATAAACCCTGCTTCAAGAAGGGTTTAATCCATCTGGCCCGTTCAATCATGTAGAATTTACAAAAAAAATAACATGTAATAAGGATTGTTTTGACAGATTGTCACAAGGACAGTTGATGAGAGTTCTGGACCAGTTATTTGTGTTCGGGAATGTGACCAGGCGAAAAAAAGAATCCATTCTAAACCTGGTCAGGATGTACCGATCATACCCCCTTATACACCAAACCAGATAGGGCTGGATAGTGACAGAAGTCAAAATAAGTTGATGTTTCGTCACTGAGTTTTTACTTATTTCCAGCCCCAGTCGTAATAGGTCCAGATGGTTCATGCACAGTTCCTTGAGATCTTTCCTAGAAATATTGAGTAATGAGTCGGGGTTACTAAAAAATTCTGGTCTACCAAGATCATTAGAAAATTTACAGATATATTTCAACCAAAGGATCTTCCTTGCCCGATGCAAACCCATGCAATCTTTAATTATCTCCAGGTTCAATCCTAGATCGGGTGACGTCCAAATTTTATGCCATAGCAGCATTGGTTGAATTTTTATAATATACGTAATATAGCGAATCCCTAATTCGCTATGGCAATTAAAAACTGATACACTTTGAGGGACTGCTAAAATAAATCTTAAAAAAGCATTCTCTATTAGTTGAATTGATACGACATTACTGAATCCCCATATCCCTGCTCAATAAATGGCCACACTGATACATTTAGCTAGATACATTTTAAGTAAAATTTCCGGCGGCCTCTTACCCATCTTTTTTACAAACAGCATCAAGGCCGCCGTCGACCTCCTAAATAATAATGCCCTATTCTTGATTGCCGGGCCCCAAAAACCCGTGTCCTCTAATAAAGTCCCCAGGTAAGAAAAAGTTTTTGTGGGTTCGATTTTGTCTTCCCCAACTACTAGGGTACAAGATCTTCTCTTTCCCTTACCACATGCCATGACATATGTTTTTTTAACATTAAGCCTCAAGCCCCTATTCTTCATAAAATCAATGTAGGTACTCAAGGCCTTCTGAAGGCCAAGCTGCGTTCCAGCCATAAGGACTGCGCCATCGGCATATAAAAGAGAGCTAATATTAGTATGATTAATTATCGGCGAATCTCTCACTTTGGCCACCAATGTTTCCTCCAGTTCGTTAGTGTATAGACTGAAGAGGAACGGGGCCAGTACACAGCCTTGTCTTACTCCTTTTTTTACTTTGAAAGACTTGGTGCATTCCCCTTTTATCCTGAACCTCACCTTGGCAGACGCCCCCGCATATAACTGTCTCAGGAATTGTATAAGTGATGGGTCTACTTTCAATCCTTCTAGGATCTGCCAAAGTCTGCTATGAACAACGCAGTCGAAAGTCGCGGTGAGGTCAACAAACATCGCATATAAATTGCCTTGCTTGGCCTGTGTATATTTTCCTTGAATCATGACGAAATTTAAAACCTGTTCTATAGGACCCCTCCCCGAATCCGTACTGCACTGGGCTTAGAATCTTATTTTCTTCCGCCCATTGCTGTAACCTATTCAAAATGACTCTACCTGCTATTTTCATAAGGGAGTCAAGCAGGGAGATGGGTCTATAACTTACCGGCTTTTCCCGGTCACCTTTTTTAAAAATAGGGATAATTATGGATTCAGACCAGGACTCAATAAAACCCCTATCACAGCTAGCATTCAATACTGTCAGTAGTGGGGACCATAACTCATGTTTGTGCCTATATAAATCAATCGGAGTCCCATCCGGCCCAGGAGCCTTGCCTCCTTTACTCTCTTTTATGGCCATTTGAACTTCCTCATGTGTGAAAAGAATAACGATTGGCACATAATCAGCACAGTCATTTTGTGTGACTTGGTTGTTTTCTTCAGCAATAGCTGCATCCCCCACTCCATAGACAGAGGAGAAGAAATTGACCCAGGTATCTTCACTTATTGCCACCTCGATCCAGGCCCCCAAACCAGTCAAGAAGAAAGGGCCCTTCACCGCCCTCCAGAGTAATGAACAGTCCCTCCGTAAAGAGGCATCGTACAAGTTTGTCCAGGCCTGCTCCTTAATCTCTTTCTTGCGCTTATTTCTTGCTGAGCTGTAGGCCTTCCTTAACACCCTGATTTCCTCATAGTCCTTTACAGGTTTATGTAGGGCGATTTTTAATAAAGAATAGGTTTTTGTACAGATTGAATCGAACCAGCCATTTTTTTAAAATGTTCTAGTTCCTGGATGGATGTTTTAAAATATTTTGTATTATCCCAGTTATTTGGGAGAAAGCACTAAGTAACTCACCGGAGTAAATGTCATGCTTTAAACACTCAATTATTGGGATTTTTGCCTGTAACATTATTTTAGCGCTCAAGATCTCAGGGTCACTCTTTGCCCAACTTATTGAGTATCCATTCTGTCGATCCAGCACACAGCCTTGGGTCCAGGCTAGGCTCTGAACCACTGAAGCTGTGTTCTTTTCAGGCAGAAAAATAGTAACACTCTGTGGCAGATGATCACTAATTCCTATTGAATGAGTAATAAACTTCTCAAGCCATGTTGCATAACGGTTGGGAAAAATAATGAAGTCGATCAATGTACTATGGCCACGACCTACAAAAGTAGGGCTAAAATCAATTGGTGGATCGCATATCGCATTAGCAAAACCAAGATCGTGTGTTGCCATGACTTCATTTAGGCTTTCTCCCACTATTGAATGTGTAAAGTGCGGGATTTGGCCTGTATCCTCTCCCTCCGGGTCCCAAAAGCCACATGAGGGCTGTGTACAGACATTAATATTAAAATCCCCACCCCAAATTAAAATAGAATCCTTCCCCGGTATGACACGTAACCTTTTAACTTCCTCATTAAGCCCTGTTAATACATCACAAACGGGGCCTCTATCCATGTTATTGTAAAAATTACTAATAAAAATCTCCACAGCAGGTGAAATATCCACAACGACAATTTAGTAATAACTGGTTGATTTTAGTGTTTTTATCCTCAGTACTCTCAACAAATTGGAGATATACAAACAAATCCCCCCTTTATTTCTCCCATGAATAGAGCGACGTGCAGGGATGTGGTAGGTTTTAAAACCATCTAAATGTATTTCCTCCATCAACCAGGTCTCCTGTATGCATAGGTTATTAAAGTCCAATCAATCCCAACTGGGTTATCGACCTTAGAGTGAAGCCCAGAAATATTCCAATAAGCTATATTCAACCGCCCCCCGCATGCTTATTTTGGAACTCTATGGCCCCAACTCTCCCCTCCCCTTCTTTACCCTGCCTATACTCCATTATTGCACTTACACTTCTATCCTTGTTTCCCAATATAACCTGGTCGGATCCCACTTGCTTTCTCACTAAGGGGGTCATAACCCACCATCTCGAGTTCTATTGATGGGATATCTTGAGTTTTGGGTATACTTGGATAATCGATTGTTATCACGCTACCTTTAGTGTGCAGGGGGGATGCTACTACTAGAGAAATCCCTGATTAAACCACCTCATCTATTTCCACGGTGTAATCTGCTTGTACCCCAATGCCAACACTAAGGGAGGTTTCAAGACCTTCACTACTGACAGGTGTTTGGACGACCTTGTTCATCGTTTGTCAATCCACGTACTCCAGAGAATACAGTGGGGCAAACCTGTTTGAAACATGTAAATTGAACCCCATATCGTTGTTATAAGAATTATAAAGACTGCCCATCAGTGCTACATTATGATAGGCAGGCAATTTTGGCTGATAGAAAAAACCCAGGGGCAGCACGTTTATCCCATCTGGCATAATCCTACTGGAACCACCCCTATTCAAGATCTCTTGTACTAGATCAGGAGAACCTAGGGATAGAACTATACAGTCCCCTTCGAACGTCTTTTTACTGTGGCCGATCCAGCCTACCCGTCGGACCATTTGAAAAGCGTTAAACATAACTGACGCCAGACCGGTCTTTGAACCTAAATAGTGGAGCGTTTTATTTCTCAGGGTGACCAAGTTTTCCCTGTTGCCCTCGTTAGACGGCGGGACATTTGCTAGGATCAAGGTGTAAGGAGCAGCTGCGGGTGGAAGGTCCAATCTATCAGTATTATTACTTTGAGCAACAGTATGGGTCGTTCTAGTAGCTGACCTGAAGCAACTATTGCTAGGAGGTGGGTGTTTACTTTTTATGAGATTCGGTTCGTTTATACTCCTTCTCTCTGTAACCTCCCTTGGTCCCTATACTTCTGGTCCCTTAGAACTATCGGGCAGCGATCCCCTCTGACAGCTTGCACTTTCCACTTGAATAGTGTGCTTATCACAACTTAAAAGGCAGTTATATTCAGAAACTGGTCCCCTAGCTCTACATGGTTCTTGGTTCTGTGTATTGGTATCATTTATATATCCAATCATTGTGGCCAAACCTGACTCAATTACATTGAGTCTCTTTCCCAAAGTACTAATTGCACCCTTTACAAAAATAGTCAAATCCTCAATAGATTTTACAACACCTCCCATATCAGCACTAGATGGGCCTTTGACTGTTCCCTTATTACTTGTACCTTTGTTAAATTTGCCTTTTACACATTCTTTTTAGTTGATATTACCCGGAATTTCCTTACTCGCTATGTTAATTGACTTAAGTTGCACCTTTTTTTAATTAAGTGGTTGTGCGTGGATTTGTGGTGGTAAAGCCACTATTGCCAATTTCTTGGATATACAGGCTCTTTTGAGGGGAGGTATCATAGTGTCTTCCGGATCATTCGGTGAGATCTCATCACAATCTAATTGTATACAGCCGTTATGCAATTTATCTCTTTCCTAGGGGAATTACGAAAACTTCTGGGTTACCCTGAGGGGATAGACTGATAGAATGTGAGTTAGTATGTCCAGATGACTCTTTGCTCAGTTCTTCTTCTACACTAGAGATTTGTTTTTCCAGGGCTCCCACCGCCCCGGACAAGTCCTTCATAAGCGATGTACTAGAATTTTGTGCCTTATTTGCTTTATGACCGGGTGGGGTGGTATGTAGTTTTCTTTTCCCCGTTTTCTATGCAACCTACGAACTCGTTAGGTCAATGCCCAGGATAGTTGTGTCAATATTAAACAGGCAGTGGATTAGGCAGGATATTTGCACAAGATTAATATCCCTGATGGATCAACAAGTAAGTATTTTTTATACTTGTCAATGCTAATAAGATCCCCCCCCCCCCGAGCCCTGCCCCTATACTTGATCAGGTGAATATATCGAGACCAAGTATTTATCCGATGTAGATGATAACAATTAACAGGACTTGTAAAGATGGAAAGTAAATACCGGATGAGAGTAAATTTTCAGTTAGTCCTAATGATCGTCCATGCCCAAGAGTCCTGGCCCAGCCCGGCCTTTTCCGTCCAGTGACGGGCAAGGACGGGCCCGCCCTTGGCCTGGGCTTCTACTTTTAGCTGAAATTTCCAGTTGAAACCTGCATAGCCAGGCTGCTACTGGTAGGCCTGCAGTCATGCTTCCATTCTCACTGTAGTGGATAGCACGATGGGTGCCGCGAGTTAAGATTGAACCGCGGGAGCCACGAGAGCGGAGCAGAACACGGAACAGAGCGGCAACGGAGTGAAGGAGAGCTGCTGTGTGCTGGGACTGAGCCGCGGGAGCGTGTGTCTTCGCCGACAAACACCGGCAAGTAAACTTGGCGACGGGGCTCAGATTTTACTATAACAAACAAATGCCACACAGCTCAGTCCAATCATCAGGACCTACCTGCCCCAGGATTATGCTGTGAAATGGTAGGCGCCACTTCACATTAGAGCTGATTTGCATCCTCAGTTTAGCGTTCTTCATCTAGCTTGTTTTAATTAAGAGCCCCTACTAAAACTGTCTTTAGTCCAAATGTAAATCTACTGGAAGTACTGACTCCAGTGGAAGCACAAGGATTCGGCACCCGGTGCTATCTGATAAGAATTTCTGCGCAATATCCCTCTGACATTACTTCCCTGGTGGCAAAATAATTCTGTTTGTGTGCCTTCTACCCCTACTTCATGCTTATTATTTATCGCGGCAGGGGCCGCTGAACATTTGCCTAACTTCCATCTGCACTGTGCCTGACCCATAGTTGACTGATAGTTAAAGTATAAATAAGTAAAACCTATTTAAAAACATTAACTGGCCTATTTGTTTGCTTGTTTGCCTGTTACTAAGTCCTTGCAACAAACAATTCATAGTTCAAAATGTACTAAATTTATATCTACTGTTATACTATGAGATCTGTTCGCGTGAGGGGTCAAACGCAAGTGTCATTTCAAGAGCAGTTAAAACGAAGGCGAAGAGTTGCTAGGAAAATGTTAACTCGCTCCAAAAAGAATATCAAGAAGGAAAATGAGTCCGCCAACAAGAGTGTATTGGGCAAAAATGGAATAAGAACAAGCCCCGGGGGCTGCCCTGAGGACTGTGGGGCAAAGTAGTAACCCACTCTCTTTTGGAGAAGGAGGGGGGGCCCATCTTTTCCCAGCCAAGTATTAAGGATTACTTCATACAGAAGGGTGCGGTCCAATATGAATGCAATGGTGATGCTAATCTGCCCCCTGTATCGGTAATATCGAAAACAGATCTAGCTGATCTTGTGGTCCCTACCCCCCCTGTGGAGGAGTTGCTAGATAGTGGAAACCCAGTATTTGGCTACATAAAATAAATACAACCAGTCGAATTAAACCAGAACATATTTCCTGTGGAAAAATCACTGTACAAAATGGTTGTAAATGCACAAGTCCATGCTGTCCCAACTAATGAGTATATTAAGGTGGGGCCAACCTAAGTGATGGCACAGCTTGGTGCGAAAGATGATCACCGGACCGCGGACACTTTCTTGGACTGTTCAAATTGCACCTTGCTCTCGAATGACAGTGATGCTTCTGTTATCTGTATGGGGGATGTGCAGGTTAACAAAGTGTCACAAGGCCTACGAATACCTGCACGGCCTTTATCTGGGGTTGATGAGAAAAGTGTGAAATCAGGGTCACCTATTTTTGAGACAACAAATGATAATATATTAGGCATATTTGGTCCGGGAATATGTGGTGATGAAAAGGCTCTGCATGATCATGCAATTTTAATTCCTGTAAAAAAATGAAATTGCAACTATCAGGGTGCTCATATTTTAGGTCAAGTTGACATACCACTGAATCCGGTTGATATTACTGGTAAGCCCGATAATTCAGTGAACCCTGCTGATCTTTCACTTCTGGACAAATATGTTGTTCTACCCAATGTTGATGCACATACTACAAAGAATACTATAATGAATAAGAATGCTGATGATATTGGCGTATGGAAAGACTTGCTAAACACAATGAATGTTATTACAAACACACTTGACTTTCATTCCAACAAACTTTTGAAATTCAGGTGGATCTTTTAAATACTTTAGCAGTCTATGTGGCTGGTATTGATTCAAAACTACAAAATCTGACCAGATTGGTGGTTAAGGCCCAGACTGAGGTTAATGACCAGCTGATAGGATGCACATGTTCTCACATTTTGGATAAAATGTCTGATCTTCCAGAAATTGTAGGTTCCCTTGTGAAAGAAGTTAAAAAAAACAGCAAGATATCCTGTTTTGGATCACAATTTGGCCTGTACTAAGAAAGGGTTTAGGCCTGTACTAATGTTTATGGTGTAAACAAGCGGCAGCAAGAAGTTGCAATAAATGTGGGTTGTGATACCTCTGGATTTCTAGAGGAAGTAGAAAGGGGGACTGAGGTCAGCTTGTGTTCAGATACACAAGCAGAGGATGGCCATGTCCTGCATGGAACCAATAATGGCAAATCGCTGAATACTGCTAAACCACAGTGCCCAAGCACAGGGGATAGTCTAACCAATTGTCCCCTGTTATCTAAACATTCGAGGAAAAGGCTATGGAAAGCACGGAACAAGGCTAGGAGGTCAGCTGCCACAGTAGCTTCAGCAGCAAAACCTAAGGATTATATCCTATATTTAAATCAGTTGTTAAAAAAGGCTTACCTAAGGTTGGTGTTGTGGCAGATGGAGATTTTACCACAGTATTGCCGGTTCCAATAAGGGATAATGACCAGGAATTTGCAAATGGTAATAATAATGATGTTCTTAAACCTGATTATATAATTAACTTAGCTACCAATGAAAAAGGGGTGACTGGGTTGAACAATAAACCACAGGGACCTGGATCTTTTCGTAATGATCAGGGATTAGTAAATGGTAGTGATAATGATGTCCCTAAACTTAATGGTATTACAAAATCAGACCTGGTAATTATTAATGATGAAGGGGTGTCTAGGATGGACAATAAACCACAGAGGTTAGGATTTTCACTTAAGGACACCCCGAAGCTGTTAAGTACTGTAGATATGCTAGAATCTGTTATTACTCAGAGTCGATCTCTATCGAAAATATCTTCTAAATCTAGTTTATCAAAATATAGTAATTTAGGCATATTTAATTCTCCGTGTGGTAGACCAGATTACAGCTGTAGAAATGGGGACACCAAATTAGTAATGCATCCCCTGTATGAATCCCAGGGGCCTTATGAACATCTTAATCGATGCTTAATCCTGAAAATCCTTTCTCCTATCCCTGATTTAGCATCTATTAAATCCACCGATTTGGAGTCAGTTCAGCTTAAACCGGTACAGCCCAACTCTCTTTGAGAGTCTACTATTACAACTTGGTCTTCTAACTATATAGTTACTAAGATCTTAGGATCAAGTTTGTATTTTATGGACTAAGGAATTAAGATTGAGATTTGGGCTAGTGTAGTATATCTTCCGATCTTGAAAGTTCTGGCCCGTAAGGTGGACAAAGCTTGTAAACCAGTTGAAAGCAACAAGCCTAAACCTGTACTTTGAGGAGCAGCGGGCGCATTAAATAATCAATCTTGCAGTTCTGGGCTGTTGATCACTAATTCCCAAGCAGAGGGTCGGCTGTGCGAGTGGCTACCCAAAAATAATGTGCGAGTGGAGGACTGGTCTTGGTTGCCTGCATCATTGGCAAAGGTTTCCCGTGGAGATAACAATTGAATAACCAGAGCAATGGATGTTAATGTAAATGAAATAAGTCTATGATCATGGAATGTCCACGGATTGCTCCATTTATTGTCAGACCCAGATACAATACTATTTTTAAACTTGTTTACAATCTTATTATTCCAAGAAACATGGTGTGAACAGATGACTCATTTATCTGGATATAATGAATTTAGTATACCGGCAGTTAAAACTAAAAAAATGTGGTTGTGCTAAATGTGGATTGGCATGTTACAATGCGGCCGATTTAAATCTAGTTGTCGATATGGTGGATTTTAATCTGGGTTGGCTCCAATGTCTTGTGGTAAATTCCATTGATCTGAGTTTCGTTATTCTTAATTTGTATCTGAGTCCCAGTAAAAACAAGTCTGCACAGTTGTATATCTTGCGGGATGTGTTAACCACATTAATAGTTCAGTATCCTGATGCCGGTTTGATAGTATCGGGTGATTTTAATTTGCAAATAAGCCGTTTCTCAGATTCTAATTGTAAGTCAGAAGGTCTGGCAAGAGAATGCTATAACATTATGTCTGAGGCCAGAGTCAGCCAGTTAAAAGAAAAACAAGGTTTACGCCAACATTTAAGAATTCTAAACATGGTTCAATCATTGACTATACATTTGTATCGGATATCCTGAGACCAAATATGTCTGATTTATAAAGTAATTGGCCGGGCAGAAAGTGATCACAACCCCCAGGTTGTAAAATGTAATCTTCCTGTGAAGTATCACTCTAAAACGTATGATCTTTCCAATATGGCATATTCTGCATATAACCTGAAGAGGTTGGTTTGGCATTTAGCCAAAGAGGAGGAAATTATGCAAACTGATCAGGCATTAATAAAATAATGCGACTTGGGAATCTAAGGTGATATGAATATGATCAATAAATGGAATTTTATTACAATATCCCTCGTAGGAAAATTTGTAGCCGGTAAGACTAGGAAAATTAATACTCATTTAAATATCAAAAAAATATGGTTCCCCGCCAACATACAAAAGTTAAAGAAACTACTCAACCGAGCTGTTCGTGTGGCATATGCTCATAGATTTTGCCAGTCCCATTCTGTGTATAAAGAAAATCTGAAGGAACTTAAGAAGACCTATAAACAAGAAATATGGAAAGCTAAACTTAAATACCAAACTGGGTTATGGAATAGTTTATTATCCGCCTCAAAACAAAATATTGCAAAATAATTCTGAGCGGTTATTAACAAGCTTGAAAGAGGAGGTTGTTGGGCTTTTTCTGTAAATATATCAGAAACCAGATTGGTTACTTTTATAACTAATTTGTATGGTACGTCGGGCCAGAGGGAAAAAACCTATTGATAGATTGGATGGAGGTATGGGGAATAATATATTATTAAACAATGTGGGGAATGGTGAGTGTCCGGGTTTGAACTCCATTGACCATCTTATCGATTCCAGTCTTGATTTAAATCTCGATTTAGAAACCCCTAGTTGTGACCAAGTATTGACCCTGCTAAGAGGGCTTCGAGCAAATGGTGCCCCTGGACCCAATGGGTTACCAAATGCCCTGTTTCGTGCTAATGGTGATATGTGGGCAGGCATTTTGCATCGTCTATTCAGGGAAGTTTTGACTATGGGAATGGAAAGGTCAAGCTACTATTACAAATTTGTTGTCTTTAACCTTACTTGCGGAGAGGGCTGTTTTAAATGAGCAAAATTTATACATTGCTTTTATTGACTTAAGGCAGCCTTCGACTCTGTGCCACAGAACCTGTTATGGGAAAAATTGGTCAATCGTGCATCTCGAGGAAATTGTTGAATGCTATCATTCTTTTGTATACCGATACCTGGGTTCAAGTCAAGTTGGGTGATGGCAATTCCTTATCAAGGAAAATAAGAACGAGGGGGGTGTGGCCAGCCAGGCAACATGGCGGACGCAACTAGATAGTGCTCTGTACCTTGA
Source organism: Lissotriton helveticus (assembly GCF_964261635.1). NCBI lineage: Eukaryota > Metazoa > Chordata > Amphibia > Caudata > Salamandridae > Lissotriton > Lissotriton helveticus. Next base: position 1,140,247,650 of record NC_136069.1, read on the forward strand.
TCCCCGCTTATCCGGCATATTTCTCCTAGTAGTGCAGACTACGCAGTTGATACCGGAGCCTGGATGCCGGTGAGCGCGCTGAGTCTGGAAAGAGCCGTATCGAGCGGTTTGACCGGCGGGTTGCAGAGTGCTGCTGCTGACAAGCGCGCGGCCCTGCTGGAGGACGGACCGCACGCGGACATTTTGTGCACGGGACTGGCACACTGCTGAGCGCTGTCAGTCCTATAATGGCGGCAGAATCCAGAAGTCGGTGAGCCTTGGCGGCAGGAGTGCGCCCTCTACTCTGACATCCTAGTGCCCTGCTGCGAAGCCCCTCAAGCCACAGCAACAAGTGAGGGGGTGAAGTTGTGCACGGGAGAGCGCCCATGCAGGGCAGCGGAGGCTGGGTGAAGGGTACAGACCCCTGTGTTGGTGCTGGGGACGGCCGGGTGCTTGAGCACTACAGAGGAAGCAACAGGCTCTCGCCCCGTCCGCCCACTGTGATAATAGATGCGGACTACAGGTGCACCACCCATGCATCCAGGAGCTGTGGGCTGAGTGGGGCCAGCGACTACATAGCGTTGACAGACAACGCTACAGACACCCCATGTGTGGACCCTGGTACTGTGGCTGAGTGCAGCGGGTGGAGGAGCAGCGAGAAGATTGCCCATGGCTGAGGCGGCCGCTGTGAGGGAGAGGCTTGGAATTGCTCGGAGGGCCCGCAGGGCGGTGAGGAAGTTGACAGGTACAACTGCACGGCCATTGGGAGCAGATTGTTCTGAGGAATACTCTGGGGACAATCCTCTGACAGGTTAAAGATGACCTCGTGGGAGCCTGTGGGGGCACTAAGGAGCGGAGACGAGTGTCAAGCGGAGCAGTTGGACCTGGGGGGGATCACGTGAGGAGCCACTGACCTTACAGTGGTTTGGCAGCACGACGGGAGAAGAAACGGTGGGACTAGATTAGGCCCGAAGGCTACCGGTGCGGCCCCTGACTGAAGGGGGTATTGAGAACGAGCAGGCGGTGCATGACCAGAGGGGCACAAATACGAGACATTACCCGAAGGAGGATGTAGTGGTGCCTAGCTTTTCCCTCACCAGGACGCTGCTGATGTTGTACCGCTGCCTGCTGGAGGCCTGATATTGGCTAGGTCTCCCTGATCTGCGACACATACGCCACTGGCACTGCGTGCCCCACCACTACTAATAGGCGGGACCTATTCGTCTGCTGGTTGGCTGCACTGGCAAAAGACATACACGGGCCCCAGGGTATAGTGTTTCAGTCACGACACACCGGAGGCGCGGAGAGAGTAGCCAGCTAATGCCCATATCGCAGCAACTGGTGATGGGCCGGATGCGGGCCAAGACACAGCAAGGACACTCAAGGGCTACCAGCCTTGATCCTGTGCGGGGTACTGCGGAAGAGATGCAGGACCCAGCGTCCGCGGCCCTAGCGGACAAAATGGACTCTGTCCTCGCTGCGGTGGAGCGAATTGGTGCAGAACTGGACCACACTAGGACCTCCCTGGAGACCAGAATCGACAAAGTCACCTCGGACTTCACTTTGCTTCATGCAGATCACCGGAAGCTCGCTGTTAGAGTGGCCACACACGACCAAACCCTGAAGGAGCTCCATCCCGTGACGCAAAATCATGCGGCCGCGCTGCAGGGCTTGATAGACCGTGTCCACATACTGGAAGATTGGGCAGAGGATTCGGAAGGACGCTCCCGCCGCAACAATATTCGCGTGGTGGGCCTGCCGGAAGGCGAGGAACCCGGAGCAATTCATGGAACTCTGGCTGCGAGATCTGCTACCCCAGGGAACCTTGTCTGAGCAGTTCGTGGTGGAACGGGCTTACCGTATCCCGGCGCAGAAGCCGCAACCTGGAGTCAGACCGCGTCCCTTAATATTCAAACTGCTCAACTACAGGGACAGGGATGCGGTGCTTTGGGAAACTCGGAAAAGGGACCCTCTTCAGGTGAGCGGCAGTACAAATGTTTTTCCCAGACTACACTACTCTCGTGCAGCGGCGTAGGAACAACTACATGGCGGTGAAACGTCAGCTCCGAGCCCTGGAGCTCCCCTATTCGCTGCTGTTCCCTGCCCGGCTACGAGTGGTCACAAAGGATCGGGCACGCTTCTTTGACTCCCCTGAGGAGGCGTGGGACTGGCTGGAGCAGTCTGGATTGTGGTCCGGCGTGTGGCCCTCGGGCCTGGATGGCAACAATCTATCGAGTAGGAGACCGCGGCGACGGAGGGGGCAACTGAAGACGGCCAGCCCAGGGGCCTCGGCTCCTACCCATGAGGAAGGAACAAGACGTGCTGGAGGCAGTTGTGACCCTTGGATCCCCACAACCTTGTGAACGGACTGACTGTTACAGACGAGCTATGTTGGTGTCCAGCGGCTCCTCGTCACCATCCACAGTAATCTCTGAAGAGCTCGGCCTGCCAGTGATCACCCCGCAAACGGCTGACTGCATCATTGGATGAAATGAGGGACTGCTGTACTTTAATGCGGACTAGTCACGCAAGTAGAATGCTATTTACTGTACTGTATAATGTGGCTGGCTGGTACACTGGAGGGGGTAGGTTCAGTTAGGTTGCGCTTCACACGTCCTTCACATTGAGCCGATGCCTTGGTGGGATACCTGTCGCTGAGCAAACGTGGCTCTACTTAAGTTCCCGTACATAAATGTCTGGGTTCGCAGACTAAGGAGCTGCTGGTCCCCAGAGCCATTTCTGTACCTCAGATAGTTGGCACACTAAACGCATTCGTAATAAAGGGAAAGGCTATAACATACTATCACTAGCAAGCAACCCACATAGGAAACACATTGCCTTAGTTAAAGACTTGTCCGTGTTTCAACATTTGTACGGCCATTACGAAATGACTGCTCCAGATGTTCAGTTGTTTACGGTAAGTTTTCTGTTCTATCCGATGCAGCAGTTCGACACACTCGCACAGTCCCTGAGCCCCCGTGCCCCGCTAGATGCCCCTCCTGAGGCCGCCCCTGGTATCCCTATTGATCATTACAAGCAGGAATGGCGAGGGCTGATATAATCACATGGAATATACGTGGTATGTACACACCTGGGCGCCGTTAATCCATCTTTGCTTATTTACAGCGTCACTCGGCTGCAATTGCACTGTTGCAAGAAACACACATGACTCAGCCAGAACTAGATAGGCTGCGTAGGCGCTGGAAAGGGCACATTTACGGCACACCATACTCTGTGCATGCGAGGGGCACACTCATTTGGATAAGGGCATGTCCCCATTTGTTTGCGAGGACACTGTGACAGACCCTGATGGCCGATCTACCTTAATGAAGGGGACACTTAATGGACAGCGGGTACTCTTAGGCTCTATATATGCCCCAAACACAGACCAACCCTCGTTCCTAGCGCGACTATCTGTAATACTGGCACCCTACGCTGGGCTGCCCTGGCTGTTGGGAGGGGACTTCAATTAGGTCATCGATGTGCACATGGACAGATCCTTCCTGCCCCTTTGGTCAACGGCTACAACCTCCAAAGCGCAGGCGCTTGCGGACTGGTTGACATACTGGCAGTACGGGATATATGGCGTATATTGCATCCTACAGACCGCATTTACTCATATTTTTCTGCAGCTCATGGTTTACATGTGAGGTTGGACCGGGTGGTGGGTTCTCAGGCTCTGGTCCCCTTGGTTGAGATAGTGGAGTGGGACGCTCACAAAGTAGCTATTAGGGCGCACTGTCTTGGAGCCACGTGGAATCTGCGTAAGCAACTATCCTTGGTGCTCACGAAACTAGAAATGCAGCTGCTCCAATACGAAAGAGACGGAGACGGAGACGGAGAGGGTGGGGGTGGAAAGTCAGGACGATTGGAAGACCTCAGGCACAGCATGCAGACCTTATGGAGAAATGGCGCTGCCATAACTACCCTGCTCACACAGCTCGCACACACGCCAAAGCAGACAGGGCAGGCCGACGCCTGGCTGTTGAAACAAGAGAGTACGCATGCACCAATCGGGGCACTACGCACGCCCGAGGTCTCCCAGGTCTACACGCAAAGGGAGATACACAGGGTGTTGACGGAACATTACACACGACTACCAATCCAGGGGGGATGCTCCGAATCTGACCTGGAAAGATTGTTCGCTTCTATTCAGCTACCGGCTCCCTCCAGGACACATCAGGAGGTCCTTAATGGTCCCCTTACGTTGGAGAAAATCTGGGAGTCGATTGGGTCCAAGGCGTCCGGGAAGACGCCGGGTCCAGATTGCCTGCCCGCTGTGTACTACAAAGCTTACCGGGACATTCTGACGCAGCGTCTGCACACTATCTACTCCACGGCGTTGACGGACAACGAGTTGCCATCGTCCATGCAGGAGGCTTACCAGGTGTCTCTTCTCAAGCCGGGCAGAGATCCCGAAAGCCTGGGATTATACAGGCCCTTGGCGCTTCTGAATGCGGATTACAAAATATTCGCTAAGCTGCTGGCGGAACGCCTGGCACTGCTGGTCCCCGAGTTCGTCCATACTGACCAAAATGGGTTTGTGCCCAAGCGCAGTACGTCATGGAACCTGCGAAGGTTCTTTCAGGTTGCAGCAGACAGCAGGAGGGAGTGGCCCAGGGCGGGGTGCCTGGTGTTAGATCTTGAGAAGGCATTTGACTACTTGGAGTGGAGCTATCTTGCGGCGGTGTTGTCTTGCTATGATTTAAGCTGGGGGTTTCTACAAATGGTGGGCCTGTTATACCACAATCCCACAGTCCGGGTGCTGTTAGGACCATACATTTCCGAAAGCATCCCGATATGTAGGGGAACTAGGCAGGGGTGCCCACTATCGCCCCTCCTGTTTGCGCTGGCAATCGAGCCCTTGGCAGTGGCCCTGCGAACAGCATTAGGTGTGGGAATACCTCTGGGAGATGCAACACATCCGGTCTCGCTGTATGCGGATGACCTTTTGGTCTTTGTGAGGGATGTGGGGGCTATTCCGGCTCGACTAGAAGACATCTTGCGTGACTTTGCTGCTCTCTCTGGACTCCGGGTGAACGGCAGTAAATCCTGTTTATATGCGTTTGGCGGGGACATTCAGGACCCGGGCTATGTCCTGGCTGGTGCGCGAGTGCATTGAAAGGCTGACATGTTCCGCTATCTGGGAATCCAGATCTACCGTCAACCGGCTGACCTCTTTGATGATAATTTAGGTCGTGCGGTGACAGCCATCAAGTCACAAATTAACTTCTGGAAGACGCTCACAGTCACAGGCAGGGTGGCGCTATCTAAAATGGTGATCCTTCTGCGCCTCCTATATTACTTTGTAAACCTCCCACTGTATGTCCCGGCGACCTTTTTTTAACAAGCTCGCTATACTCCTCAGAGACTTCCTTTGGGGTAATGTGCGCCATAGGATAGCGCTAGCAAAGTTATACTTGCCCACAGATCAGGGGGGCCTAGCTGCACCTTGCTTTGAGCACTACTATTTAGCAGCTCACTGCAGTGAATAGCCCAATGGCTCACAGACAGGGGTTGAGAAGACACGGCGACCACAGCCCCTCCCTTCTCTTTGGATTCCATTACAGGGCTTTTTCACCCGGCTGCCAAGTTACCCACACCGGCTCCCCTCCTCCTAGCAGTGGACTACAAATGCTTCCGCCACTGCCTGTACGTTACTGGAGACCTAGTTCCTTATGCGCCTGCCATACCACTAGTGGGCTCTACCAGTGGGCCTGGGGTGCTCCCGTACCTGGAGCTTCTGGAGTGGCATGAAGCAGACATACAGAATCTGGGAGATTTGTATCGGGATGGCATGCTTCTGCCATTCGAATCGCTTACCGAAGAGCAGGGGCTACCACAGGGATACTTCTTAAGACACCGCTCCTTGATCACCACACTGACCTCTAGATGGGGAGACATGTCGGAGGAGCCGAGTCAACACCTCATCATACAATATCTACATGTAATGGGTCGAGGCCGACACTTAATCCGGTGGTTCGCGGCATCCCTTCGCACACATGCGGCGATAAAATTAGACTCACTTAGACGCGGGTGGGAAGGAGACCTGGGGAGGCAGCTAGAGGATCGGGAATGGGAAAAGATATTGAAGAGCCCTAAGAGAATTCCCAGAAATATGCGGTTCTATCAAATTCAATTATTCATAGTTCACAGGACATACCTCACCCCTGAAAAGATCAATAGGTACTTTCCCCGTGCGGATGCAGCCTGTCCCCGTTGTGTGGAGGTGGGGGCTGGCCTGGTGCACATGCTATGGGGCTGTCACACACTACACACCTACTGGCGGGCTATTAGTGAGACATTGGGCGCATGTACAAGTCGCAGTATACCGTTCGAGTGGCCTACCTACTTACTGCACCAATTCAGTAGGACCCCATCCACAAAAGTCTCTTCTCGCTTCCTCGACCTGGGGCTAATCGTTGCCAAGCTCTTCTATATGAAGAGATGGAAGTCTCAATCCCCACCACACATTAGGGCATGGTGGTATTCCCTCATAGCATGGGCTAAGGCAGAAGGAATTGCCATCATACAGGTGGAAACACTGGGCTTGCGTAAGACGCCGATAGCAGCGCAGTGGGAGGGTTTGCTCCAGAGCCTTATGCACATGCAAGGGGACAACTTAGAGCAGCGGCTGCAAGGTTGGGGAGACCCACCTGCAACTTGAGAAGGGCGATTTGTTAGGGGCACCCTCATCCCGTCCCACAGGTACATTATATTATCTACCGGCTGAGTAGTGATGCAATTGGGTGTTGGCTGACGCAGCAGCTTTGCGAAGAGATGTGAGAAGGGGAGTGAAGGATGGGGCGGAGAGGGGGCGACAGGTGTAGTTACAACGAAGGGAGGGTGAGGGGACTCAGTACAAAGTGAAAATGGGTAATTAGAAGTCTATTTTAGCTGCTCTGGTTGGTTGGCTTTTTAGTTACTATTTGTTTCTATATAACATCTGTGCATTCACACACGGTGTATGAACTGTAACACTCTGCATAATATGTTACCGGAACCACATTATTACGGCATTGTGGACTTTACCTCTGCTGAAGCGACGCATTTGTGTGGTCCTTCTGGAACTGTGGCTAAAGGGTCATCAGAATACATGGGGGCCACCTCAAGATTGTTTGTGAGCACTGTGCGTCACTGCCTGCAGACTCTAATTGTGGTTGTAAGGAAATACTGGATATTGTCTTGCGAACACTTGTAAACGTTGTGGGAAAAATAATAAAACAAATTCAAACAAAACAAAATCAAGGAAAATAAGAACATCTAATGGCCTAAAGCAGGGATGTGTTCTTGCCCCCTGTCTATTTAATTTATTCTTATTAGATCTTTCCCAATATTTGGATGTGGAAAAAGGCCATGATCCTAGGATAAGGCTGTGACTCTGATCCATGCTTTTAAATGTCTTAAAAAATCATTGAACTGCCAATCATATGATTTTATTCTTAAAGTAATTAAAGCCAAATTACAACCAACTCTCATATATGGTTCTCCTATTATTGGAGGGAAAGATTTGAAAATTCTTGACCTATTTGTTGTTAAGGTTTTCAAAGCAACCTTTGGGATTGCTAAATCAGTGTGTCAAGCAGGAATAAGAATGGAATTTGGTCTCCAGAGACAGAGCCTGGTATCAAAAGGAGCATTTTTAAAATGCATGGCCGCATTGTTTACATCAGACCCATCATCCTTAGGGAACATTTGTTGGCAAGAAATAGACAAGTCTATCTATGCGGCTCAATGGAGATCTTATATTTTAACTTCCCTAAAAGACATCGGCCTGCAAATTGCACTGCAAGATCTGAAAATGCCCAATTACAAGTTAATTTTTAAAAAGCGTACTAAAACTGAATCGCTTAAACTAGATAAAATTGATTTAGCAGAGAAAAATTATGCATGGTATGTGATTAATTCATACCAATCACTACGTATTCAGCCGTATTTTAATGTTTTTTTCTCAGCGAAGTTCAAAAATATGTTTTTAAGGCTACTTATGGGATTCAACCCAACAAAGGAGGGCACGCAATCGTGGATTAAGCAGTGGCCCGACTCTAATTGTAGACTTTGTGGTTGGCCACATGAAACTCTAGTCCATATAGTGTGTTTGTGCCCCAAGTTGATTAAGCTTCGACGTACAGTTTCAAGACCTTATTTCTTGGAGAGCGGGGTCAGATCTGCTCGTCTGGCATTAAGCATGTCTTTATCTGGTAAATTGATTCCGTTATTGTGCCATTTGGTACAAATTTTATTGGCAGTGGAAAAAATGTTTGATACAATTAAGTAGATCTCCAGTATTATCTGGCATAAAAATGTTATCACTTAATAATAATGTTATAAGGGTGATAACGTGACATCCTATAAATAGGCGTGCCACTACTATTGTAAATTGACGCACTTTATATTTGACTTAATGTGATGGTTGGTGCAATAATTGCATATTAGTACTTTATAGTAAAATGATGCACTTTATTATTGCTTTGATATGATGGTTGAGGCAATGAATGTACATTAGTTCTTTGAAATGCAACTTGTGCATGAAATGTACATGAGAACATTTTTGGTTTCAGGTGTTTTTGCATTTGTATAAGGAAATAGTATGCTGTGCCCTACGTCACCTTTAAAATATAAAATGTGCAGTATCATTCTGTAATTATTGATGTTATGTGAATGGATTCTATTCTCTTGATAAGTTTTAAAATTTTATATATCGGATGATTTTTATATCATGTGCTGGGAAGATGTTTTTGTAAATGAATTTTTAATGATTAACCTAGTTATTATGATTGTGAAGTTGTTGTGATTGCAATGATTTTAAGTAATCAAGCAATAAAGATTTATACATACACCGGGTGCTGCGGTACACTTGTGACATTTAACCTACAGTCCTGGGTACACATTGGTACCATATACTAGGGACTAGAATGCCAATTAGGTATATATACTCGTTTCATCATGTTTGCACACACACTTTACAACTGCTTAGCAGTTCTGCAGCCGGCCAAAATACGTTTCAGCACAAAAGCAAACTAATCCGGGTAAGCTTACAGAAAGGGGAAATCTTTGGCTCTCTGCCAGCTCCCTGTAGGGCTCCTTTGGGCCCCAAGGATCTGCAGAAGCCCTCAGTCTGGCTACAGCCAGCGTGTCTGCCCTCTGCGCTGTCTGTGCCTCCTGAACCCCCATCTAGTTCTGCCCTGACTTTGAAGTAGACTTCCAGCCTGGCACCACAATCTAACTTGGTCCCCAAGTCATCAACACCATCCTGACTCTGTGGGCTCCGGAGGAAGACCTAGTTCATATAGTCCTATTTAACTTTGAGCCAAATTCATCATAACCCCGACAAAATTGTTCCCTGAAGCTGTACTGACACACCCGACCTTGATTAAATCAGACTGAAATAGAACCATTCCTTTGCTTGAGAGCCTCACCCTATTACTCCAACAACGTTTGGATCCGACTCAGATTACAGTGAACTAGCCTGTGGAAACTTCAATGAAGATGATGGGGGAATATTTTCTTCGACATTGTGCTTACGAAAACCTATATACATGGACTTGCAGGCTAGTAGTGGGTTGGACACTTCCCCGCACTCTGGGGTGTGTTCTCCCCCTGGCCACCAATTGAAGAGAGTGTGCCTTTACTGGCTGACGAGGCAGGCAGTCTGGGTATTAGATCCAAGGAAGTCAAAACTAACTTGCTAATCGAGATTTTGCTTCCTGGACAGACCTTCTCTGAGCCTCTATTTACCATCCATTTGCAGAAATCCATTATTTATAAATAGGACAAGATGTTGAGTTTTTTGTTACATATTCATTAGTCTGTCGAATTATTTTTAATAACTGTGATTTAATGGTTCATCTGATAAATTACTGATTTTATGTTTACCAAAGATCATTAGTAATAGGCATGCAATACTGACATGAAGGTGGTTATTATATCGGTTAATATCAAGTGTGTTGAACATCCATAGTTGTTGATTATATTATTCCCTGTATGATATAGAGGAGTTACAGTTATATATTTTACATTACATACTTCCCTGATGAAGGCAATGAGCCGAAATGCATTGGAAGGATTGTTGTGATTGATCATTTGATGAATTCGAGAGTTATGGAGAATTTAACAAACAGTGCAACTTTGTAGAAGTATGAATAAAATACTTTGAATAAACACACAAGAAATCTCTCTAAGGATACTTTATTTGGATAAAAAACTTTATTGATAAATGCTTGCTGGACGTTTCCAGCACCTGAATCGGTGCCCTAGGAGACACCCGCACATCCAGTGTCGGTGCTATCTTGCGCAGAAACCATAATGGGCCTTGTTCCTGCCCTCCGGTGACCAGGCAGGTTGCCAAGCCCCACAGGCCAGCGCCAGGTGATCCTTCCTAACATAGCTTGCTATGCCACAAAGTCTGGTGGTTCAGGTTTCCAGCAGCAAAGGTGATGCCCAATTCCTTCCCTTCAACTTCCCAGCCGTCAAAAGGAATAAAAGCATTCACTCTGGTCAGTCAATGACAACTGTTTGCCGGGGAAACATTCTTTTAAGGGACATGGTTGGGCAGATCGTGTCGGAAGGCTTGAGGAATTGTGGGCCAACCTGGCTTAAACCATCCAGGATGATCAGGATGTGTTCAAATATATTATCCCCTCTGAACTGGACACTACTGACCTGTAAGGCAAAGCAGTCAGCACTAGCATAGTGCTTTGACGGCATGCTTGGATGAAATCCTTGGGCTTCTTTAGTGCAGACCTTTTTAATGAATGTGCCTTTTGACTGATTTTGTCTGTCTGGCGTGAAGGCAGTCTTTGCGTTAAAGTGCTTCATAGAAAGCCATACCACTGCACGCTCCTTAGGCCTTTTCACTCAGGCAAGGCAGCATCTTTTGCAATTCTGTCCCTCTTAAGGCTACTCCAGAATTTTGACGTACCAGAAATGCCAACGAACTCTACCTTTGCAACAGGCATCCCAGCTCTTTTGGGATCGCTGGTCAAGCAAACCGCATCCAGGCCACCAGGGGCAGTAAACTTCCCATTCCCTTGCCTGTGCTGCGTCAGCCTCCATACCGCTTTAGTTTGTCTTTGGTGGCACACATTCATCTTGTGGTGCCGCATGGGTTTCAAAATATACCATCTGACAGGTGGGTCCTTCATATCGTTCAATAAGGCTATGCCCTGCCATTCCTTTTTGACCTGGTGCAGCTTCCACCCACATCAGTGCATCTTTCAGAGGAGCACCAATCCATCTTGTTCCAATAAGTGCAGGGTCTTTTGGACAGAGGACCCCTAGAGCAGGTTCCAGCCCCAAAGATGTAAGGCCTTCATTCTATTTAAGATCTCCACCTTCTGAATGCCTTCCTGAGGAGGGGAAAGTGGAAGATTGCACATGTTGGTCCAGGTTCTGTCTGCTCTGGATCCAGGCGATTGGAGGGTGGCTTTTGACCTGCAGGGCGCCTTCCTTCATGTACTTGCTCTGCAGTCCCACATGTGGTACTTCGTGTTCAAGGTAGACCGAGCATTTTCAGTTTGCTGTGCTCTCCTTAAGCCTCACCATAGCTCCTCAGGTTTTCATGAAAGTAATGGCTCTGGCCGCAGCATATCTTCGGAGGTTGGGGATACTGGCGTTCCCTAACGGCCACAACTGGCTGTTGAAGGCAAGCTCACCACAGTTGGTTGCAGACCACCTCCAGAAGGTGTTGAACCTCCTGACATAGTTGGGGGTTCACTGTCAATATGCCACAGTCTCACTTGACATCTTTGCATAGACTCCCTTTTTTTTTACCTATCCTAGATACACTGCAGTTTCAAGCCTTTTTCTTTCACAAGGAGTCCAGGAAATTTGAGTTGTAATCCTGAAGTTTGAGCCTCAGTCCCTGGTTTTGGTAAGAGTAGATCTGGGGCTCTGGTCTTCTTTGCCTCCTGTATCTTGTTTGGCAACTATGCCAGGTGATATATGCAGACTCTGCATTTGAACCTTAAGTTTAATTGGGCCCAGCACAAAGGGAACCTGCCAGATTCCATCCAAGTTTTAGTACGGACCGCAGAAGGTCTGCAGTGGTGGCTCCATGACCACTATTACACCAGTAGCAGATCACTCTCCGTACCCTACCCAGGTGATTGATGCATCATTAGTGCAATGAGTGAGTCATATTGTAGAGGTGGAGTTCCCACATCAGCCTGTTGGTGTTGCAGGCCATTTGCCTGGTGCTGAAATCCTTCCTACTGTCTATCAAAGGGAGGCTGGTTCAGGTGCTATGGGGAAACACCACTGCCGTATGGTATTGAAACTAGCGGGGCAGGGTGAGTTCCTGGATCCTGTGCTAAGAGACGATTAGTCTTTGGAGCTTGCTGATGCTTCTGGGCATTTTCCTGGTCACCATGAAGGACAAACTCTGCCTGTGGCAATTAGGGGTTCAGGAATAGCAGTTTCTGTCCTAGGTGGCATTTTCCAGCAATCGATCTTCTTGCCACTGCCGAGAACGTGGAGTATCAAAACATTTCCATGCTGACATTCCCTAGAAGACTCTTTCAGAGGTGGATCCTGAATAGAGTGGTACATGAGCATCCAATACGCCTTTTCCCTTCTGCCGGTCCTGACTTCTGAAGAAGATCAGGAATGACAAGGTCCAAGTCCTCCTAGTGGCTTTGGATTGGACAAGAAATTGGTATACCCAGAACTTCCAGGCATGAGCATCTGTCCTCTAATCAATATATTATTTTGGAGGATGTGCAAGGGCAGAGTCAATGTATGCAGCAAATGTTTTTTCTCACATAGGAAAGCATTATACATAAAAACACACTGTTGATTAACTGTGTTAAAACTGTAAAAATTCTTTTACGAAAAGTCCTTGCCTGATAACGAAGTTCTTGGATCTAATATACATATGAAAAATAAGTTATTTTTTTACATTGGTGTGGATCTCCTTTTCAAGCGTGTGTATCATTTATTGCCTCTGTCTGTGCAACAGATGTCTAACACTCCTCTCTGATAAGTCTAAAGTTTCTCAATCACACTACCCTAGTAAGACCACCTTGTGGTTGCTGGAGCAGGCACCTGTCCACTCATAAGGGATACCTTGACTCATTACACAGCATCCCTCTTTTTGGTATACAATATAAAGACACCTTCCTACAGTACCCAAAATACAACCCTTTGGATTCGACGGATGCAATCGGATGTTTTGTTATTTGTTTTTCTGTTTGTCTCTGGCCCAAGAAGGGCTTGCTGGCTATTTGTCAGCTATTTCAGCCTTTGTACGTTTGTTGGACCAGCCGTCTTTGTTAGAATCACCTGTTATGGAGTTTGACTCCTATGTTTTCTCCCAAACCTTTAGTGATGCCACAGTGGGATATTAGTTTGGTCCTCACTTTACTCATGTGTCTTCCCCTTTGAATTGGTACATAGCTGTTCCCTGTATCTTCTGACCCTGAAGACTGTGTTCTTGGTCACAGTAACTTCAGCTCATCGCATGAGCAAACTCCAAGCTCTCTGGGTGCAGCTGCCTTACACCACCTTTTCCCCAGAGGAAGTGGTGTTGAAGATTAGGGCAGCCTTTTTGCCAACGATCATGACTGCTTCGCACATTGGGCAAACCATCACTGTTCCAAAGTTCCCTGTTCCGCTTCACCCTTCGAAAGAGGACAACAGACTTTGACAGGATCCCCAAATAGCTTTATTTTTGTAAAATAATAAAATCTAGTCTATATTCTGTAGTGCTTGAAGGATAGTCTTTCTTTTGGCCATTATATTGAAGTCTATTACCATTTAACATATTCCGATTTTTTGGCATCACTAAATATCAAAATCAATCTTTATTCCACTGTTGGTGTCTTTTTATATGGTATAACCTTGAATCCTACCATCGTAATACAAATGTTGCTCTGCACCTCCTGCCAACAATAAACCTGAAGATTTCCTTGCCACTAATCAGTAGTTTCTTTCACAAAGAGTGACTGTTGGATGAAAGATCTGCAAGTAACCTTTCTGTTTCTGTTCCAGTAAAAACACATTTTGGAGTGCTCCCAATCCTCACTTTTAGTTTAGATAGATGCTGTAAAAAAATGACCCTGAAATATAGTCTACCAATTTGTAACTTTGCAAACACCCATTTAAATTGTTTTTTGTCCCCCCCCCCCCTGTATTGCAGCATCAACGTTTACAGACTTCACTTGGGAAATTTTTTATCTTTAAGTAACCTTGTAGCAAAGGTTAAAATACCTTTTTAGTATCTGGATCCTAGCGTAAATCAATAAACTCTATTGTTATTTCATGTAGTGTGCTTTTTCCAGAGATACCAAAGAGTACTTTATGATTTTTTTTATGCTGGGATTGAGACTATTTTCTCATACACTTATTTTATCTAGTGACTCTCTAACATTAGTTATTTTATTGGTATAATGTCGAATCAAATGATTCCTATCTGGCAGTTGATTAGTCATTTTTATCTACCTTATGTGGATTCGCTACTAGGCAAGCTGAATTGTATCCACCACGTCTGCACTTTACCTCACTGTTGTCCCCTGATCATATCTATCTTCATCTTTCCTCAGGCTATCATTAGTGCTAGATCCAAGCAACTTTATTCATTTTTTTGAGTACCTCGTTCTGTATGGCTGGTGATCCATTTGAGACCAATATGTAGTCTATAGTAAAGCCATATTTTAACCATAGTAACAAGTGGCTTCTATTGCATGGCAGCATTTATAGTGTGACCTGCTCTCCCTGCCTAGAAAAATGGGCCAAGCACAAGTGAAAGGTTAATATTGTTACTGTCATAATCTCCTATTTCTGGCAAGTTGTCAAGAAGAATTGAGTTAATCATTCTTAGGGGATGGGGGAGCCTTTGTGTTTGGGCATTTCTTTAGTAGCTAGTGTAACAGAATCATGTGGAGGACTTCGCAAGATTCTAGGTTGAGTATTAGGTGAAGGGCAGTGCAGGCTGAAAACATTCTATAAGACACTGACTGCAAACCTTACTCCTCCCTGACTTCTGTTGAACGAATGTACATAATTCTTAATACATTTGAAGACCTTGTACTCCACATGATCGCATCCACTAATGAAATGTTGCTTACCTTGCGACTCTGCTTGTTGAATGGTGAAGTATGGGTGAATATGCGCTGGATCAGGAGGTAATGTAGTTTGGCACTCATTCTTTGTTGTCCAAGAGAGTGATCATAGGAAGAAATGTGGTAGCGTTTTAGATGCCCAGCATTTTCCAAAAGGTGCTTTTCAGGTTCGTGCTGACCAGGCTGCACGCCAAGTGAGGCCATCTAGTCCTGCACCATTGTCACAACCCACCCTATGACCTGTCTCTTGGCATATATAGGATACCATCCCACCTGACTGCTTGAAACATTTCAAGCTCCCTTCAATGCAGAATCCCCCTAGCCAGGAATGCTCAGTCGACTGCAGACTAAACTCTTGACGTCATCAGCTGTCAAATCTACACCCGTTCAGAAATAACGAGAGGCTAGGAAACAATTTGTTTCGGTCTCTAAAGACTATTTGAGCATAGCTACACACGCTCTTCTAATGGCTCAAGTTTAACTTATAAGATATAAATCTATCTTGTAACATAAAGATCTATGTGCAGTGGTCATACCTCAGTTTCTCAAACCACATACCCAGAGCCTAGTGTCAGTTCACCATAGAATGCTGCCATCAGATACATTTAAAAAAGTTGTACTTCCTTTATTTGAATGCTTTGAAACCATTATTGATGTATTTCATTATTGTACACTTGAATGAAAATACTGAAACCTAGACCAAAGCGTGTTTTTACCAGGAACAATATACTACCTATTGTACTCCTCTTTGACCCTACTGGGCGATGGACAGCAGATTGGATCATCCCTCTCTTTGATATTACGGTATAAACAGAAGGCTTTCAGTAGGGACCGATGGGTCCATCAATACGCCCAATTAAAATGTTATATGACAATACAAAGATTTTTCTTTAAAAACGTATTTTTTCTTTTCAAACAAATATGAGCAATGTAAGGAGTGATATCAAGGTGTTGTTAAGCCTGTTACCATTCCCAACATGCCCCACCTCGTCAGTCCCCGTTTCTCTTTCTAATTTATGGCCCTCCTCTTCAAAACCTCTTTGTCTGAGAACACTACCTACAGATTTTAGTTTCAGGACCACCTCAGGAGATGTGGGTGAACTATTAAGGGACATACTTTATTTTAACACTGTTCCCAAATGTACTTAATATCCTTGTCCTACCTATTTCGCTTAATCCTTTACAGTAATTATTAACTCATCCTTAATAGAACTGTGGATAGTGTGGTGGTTCCTTCTAATGGTTCCTAGGCTGTATTTTACTCCGCAGCGCTGAGATGCCCTAGGGTAGCCATGCGCCATGCAAGAGCTTATACAATTACAATTAGACAATTATTTTTAGATCAGATCATTGCTAGGTATTTTGAAAATGTTTGTTCTACTTTGATCTGTAAATCTGGTACTTCTAAAATACTGTAGGTGTCAGTGATTCCACACTTGGCTGGTTTTCATCCTTCTTAGCTAGCAGAATAAACAAGTCAAAATAGTCAGTCTACTTGCATCCCTCGTGATATAATTTGAGGTACCACAGGGCTCTCGTATTCCAGTATATTTTTAATATGCATGAGCCATTGATCTGGCTCTTCAGAAGCATGACCTACTATTGAATTTGTACGCTGATGTTCTATATATTTTGAGAGAGAGGAAGAAGAACTTTACACCTCATTGGCGTCCCTGAAACCAATGTAAGAAATGCATGATGCAAAGTTAGCTCCAGGTTATTTCTAAAATGCTAGTTATTTATTTTGGGATAGGGTAAAGTGTAAATAAAAGGCTGCTCTTGGGTTTGCCAGTGTCTTTGTTCAAGATGTCTGTATAAAGGCAAAGTAACACAACAATTACATTTAATTCCTTCCTGGTGTTACCTTTCCCATGACTGTCAAAGTGGATTATGTAGAACTGACATCATGTAGATGTGGAGCATCCAGTTTTACCCAACCCTTGAAAGGAACTTAACGGTTTAAAGCTATCCTAATCTAGCTTTAAGGAACTCTTGCATTTTTCCAATGTCCCTCTTAATCAAAGAAAGGGGTTTTCGAAGGTATATTTCAAGGGTGTCTGGTAGACAGAAAATAATCTTTTGAAAGGGGTTGGTTATTTTATTGCTCATTCCCCTGGTTAGTTGCAAGATATGGGAGTACGGTAAGTTATTTCTTATCAACTTTATCTATTAAGCTCTGAATACCAAACATGGAGCAGCCATATAATGTGGTTGCTAGTTGGTAAACACCCGTGTTCTAAAAATAGCCTTGGTTTAGGCCATCTCCCTGTGTTGAAAAAAATAAGTCTTTTCAGAAATAAAGGGAACTTTGTTTTGTCGGAACGTGAGTTATTGAAGTTGTGGTGTAACTGAAGCCCTGGCTTTTCTCCTTTGTAATGCATAACTGTAATTATTCTGTTTTCATTGTCAAAGGACTTCCCATTTTATCATCTTTGTTCTTTAGATTGATAGGTTATATGACTGGAAGAAGAGTCCCGAAACAGATGTGGTAACTGCATTAAAAAAGCAAAAGAAGAACACAAAGGATGAATTTGAGGAACGTACAAAAGCGATTATTGTAGAATTTGCACAACAGGTACGTCATTTGGAATAAAGTATTAGGCACATGGGAGGCATATTTAAATAGCTTTAATGACGTGATAGATTCGTTTTAGTAATGTGGTTATTCAGCAGTTCCAGATGTGATTGTAATCATTGCCAGTAGCATGCCTTGCTGGAGCTAAAACATCTCTGTAAAGTGTTACTGAAAAGGGCAAACACACAAAAGGTGATGGCCAAAATGCTTGCAAATAGTCTAAATAACTGGCAATCTTTCTCTGTAGCATTCCAACCCATTATTCATTCTAGACCGAGACCCACCCTGTGCAGATCAGTACTAACCCACCTCTCTATGGGAACAGTCCATCTGGACCTGCCAGGAGAGGATCCCTTCAGATGGGAGCACAAGGTCAGTAAAATCTAGCTTGGACCCAAAGCAAGCAAGGGATCCATGCCTGGGAATACCCTTATTCACTTAGAGCATTACATCAAACACACAAAAGTTGAGGGGAGCAATGTTTGTAAGTAAACCACTGGCATTCCATCCCACTGTATTTCGTCATGAATGGCTGAGAATAATTCAAACATTTCATCCATTACCTTGCTGTTTGTTGCAATTGATCCCATAAGTGTTACAGCTATGTCCACACATTGGTCCCATCCTTAATGTGTCACAGAAGCCAAACTGCACGCTACTGACGAGGACCTGATAGGATGAAAGCGTCCTGGGGTTGCTTGTGTTTGCTTCTGGAGGGGGGCCTCGTCTGGCAGTCTGGGATGGATTGTTACTATGATAAGCAGCTTCAGTACTCATTGTGCATGTGGCAGGCCACCTAGCATGGCTTGATGGGTGAAAAACAATAGCCCTGAATGTGGCCTGAGTGATAGGTAGTGGATTGGATTAATTCAAGCATTCCATCCATTGCTTTTTTGTTTGTTGCAGTGAGTGAAAGCACAGCAATACATTTTTAATAAGCAATCTTTTAGGAGATTGCTTTTTGCTGTTGCGTTCTGCCTTTCCTTTTTGGTTTGGCCCTGGTGTTCTATACATTGTACACCAACACTAATAGCCACAGTCTAGAAGTGATGTGATTTGGTGGCATTTTAACATTCTGACATGAGTTAAGCTCCACTTAATTTCTCAGATTGTCTTTTGATATTTCTTTCTGAGAACAACCGTTGCTGTTTAGGCCAGGAACGTAGGGGTATTTTAATATTTGTTTGGACTTTATAATGGTGCCTACTGGTTGGCAGCTTTGCAGCCTTTGAGAATTGCCGCTTACCAGCCAATGACAAAGGACATTTGATTTTAGAACCAGTTTTATTTTTACTTTTATCTTTTTGAACCACCTCGCTTGACTGAAGATAATACCCCAAATTAGTCTAATCTTTCTTGAGAGTGAGTGTTCTGTTTGATGCACAGTACTATCTTTAAAAAAAAAACTGTTTATTAGGCAGTTGTTCATAATCAATAAATCATATACAGCATCCAGTAAAGGCAGTATTGGCCACACGCAGGGAGCCGTACATCGGCAATTACCCTTTGCATCCCCTTCCGTCCCTGTCTCTTGAAGTGCCTGGTATCCCCTTGGAGGGGGGAGGGGGCAGGATGGGCAACTGCTTCTCTGCAGGGTTGAATTACCTTTCCCCTCCCTATCTCCCTGTTCATCTTACCAAGTTAAATCCCCTGGTCCCCAAATCTTTTCGAATTTACGGGGGTAACCTCGGGCCGGTATTGTTTCTCGCTCTGCTAACTGACACCAGTCCAGATCGTCTTTCCACTCTTTAACCGTCGAGGATCTAGTTGCCCCCCATAATCTGGCCAAGTTACGTTTCACCACCCGGTGGAGAGCAATTTGTTTGGGTGTTTGGGCCATTTCTCGTTCCCTGTAATGCCTAGAAGAAGCCATTTCATTTCCAATGGGATTGCTAGCCCTGCAACTTTCTTCATTACCTCTATAACCCTACTCCAAAAGCATTGAATTGAGGGACACTCCCAGAGCATGTGGTAGGAGGTGCCTATCCCGCCACATCCCCTAGCACACAATGTCAATTCAGAGCAGCCCATCTATCATAGACTTGAAGAGATATGATCTATGTAGCACCTGGAGCTGTACCGGGCAAAACGGAGCTCGAATGGCTATTTCCCTAGGACGCTGAATAGCCTGCCCTCATTCCTCGTCGTCTAGTGGGCCCAAGTTTTCCGACCATGGCTTTCTCTATTGGGTGAGGGGGTCTTGTGAATTGTTTATATGTTTTTGTATATTAAACAGACTACCTTAGTGGGCATAGGGTCAAGAAGCAATCGGTCATCCATATGGGAATAGTCCGGTAGTTGTTGTTCGCCTTCGGGTAAGTGGCAGTGCAGGGTGTGCTTTAGCTGTAGATATCGAAATACCTCCCCGTGGGCTAGGTCATACTTGGATTGTAATTCTCCAAAGGTTAGTAGTGAGCCCCCTCTCCAGATTTTCCCCAGCTTATCTATGCCGATTAAGTGCCACCGCACATGGCTGCACAGCTTCTTCACTTTTCCCAGACTGTCACTATTGCATAAGGGGGTTTCTGCTGTAAGCTTGTTATTCCATCCCATGTGACGGCTGGCTGCTTTCCATGCCTGTAGCACTGCTTGCGCTGTGAAATGGAAGTGTACCTTTCTTTCCCCGTCAATTGAGAAGTGATAAGTCACCCCGCCACCCCACCCCACCCCCATGGCCCCGTGGTCCACCCTGTAGGCCAGGTTATCCCTCCCACCAAATACCCAGTCATTCACTAATACCAGTAGGGCAGCCCAGTAGTAACCTTGGTGGTCCGGTACCTCTAGACCTCCGTCAAAGACTCCCCGCTGTAGTTTTACTAGTGATATGCGCGCCGCTCCCTGTCCCTCCGCAGTGCCCTCAATGTATTGTTGACTTTATTAAAGTAGATGACAGGGATCTTGTATTGGGTGTTTTGGAGCAGGTAGAGCATGCGTAGGAGGGTCATCATTTTGAAAAGAATGGAACTTCCCATTAGAGAAATGGGTAAGGTTCGCCAGTGGGCTATGTCTTTTGGAAGCATTCTATTTGGGGGAGCAGATTGTGATGTAAGAATGCACTGTACTTTCTAAGGTCAGTGAGCACCGGTCTTCTTTCACCTGGATGAACAAAGGTCTTTGTATTTCTGCAGAGGTCACGCAGGCTCTTAGGGCAGACAGAAGCAATAAAGAGATTAATGTTCATACAAGTATCACTCGAAATGGCCACTTTTGTCTACCATAAGATTATTTTATTGCTGCCATAAACCATTGCCTTTTTATCATATTCATATTCATATTCAAAAACTTTATTCGATCATTGATTAATGATCATAAAAGTACATACATACATAAGTGATAAAACATGAGGATATATCAAATTTTAAGTTAATCACATATCAAAAAAGGTGCTTTTCCTCAAACAAATCGATTTTAAAATAAATACAGCAGTAAAAAAACAGATGTCCTGTGAATCAAGTCCAAATAAAAGCCCCATGGCCGATACAATAGTGGATACATTATATTTTTTGAAAAGCGGTTTCAGATATATTTTTCGGAGGTGAAGATAGAGAGGGCATAACAATAAAAAGTGCTCCGTACTTTGTTTTGTGGTCCCATCACACGGACAGGGGGCAGTAGTATAGGTCTTCATTACAGGATAAGCGACAAGCAAATGAACAATCCCCATCCGTAATCTTGTCAATACATATTGGTGGGATCGGATAGTGACCAATTTAAAATATCCTGAAAGCCCCATTTCTTCCTTAGTGTATCTGTCGTAAAAAACATGTGTAGAGAACTGGGCAATAGCTGCGTTACGCTTCCCCATGCTAACCCTCAAAAATTCATGTTTAAGCTCACTCTTCGGTATATCTAAAACACAAAAAGGGTTATCACGCACAGTAAGATTAAAAACATCACTAAATGTCGAATAATATAGTTAAGCCAAGGGATGCGGGAACATTTGTCCATATGAAGACAGTCTAAAATAATTTTTCTTGTGAAACCAGTCTGTTCCTTAATCCATATAGATCTCCATACTAACAGGGGTCTTAATCTGATCAAGTCAGATAGATGTTCTAGACCAACCTCCTGATGGATCAGCTTTGTTGAGGCAGAAGATGGTAAACACAGGAGTTTTTTTACAAATTTGTTTTCCTCAACCTGGAGCATGTTGTTATTACAATGGCCCCACACTCCTGAGCCATATAGGGCCAGAGCAACACATTTATGGCGGTATAAGTACAACATGTCTGGTATCCGTCTTGAGCCTAACTTGGATGCGAACTTAAATATGCCAAAAGAACACTTGGCCATTTTGGCTCTTACATTAATCATTTCAGGTGTCCACATCCCCCCTCTGTTAAAGGTGATACCTAAATAACAAAATTTGTCCACCACTTTCATAGTTTGGTCCATAACTGTAAAGGGCCTTAAGTTTTTAATTTTCTTCCCACAGGGCATTATAAAAGTTTTTGAATTATTAATTTTAAATTTTCTCCCATTAATAAAATCTGCAAATTTATTCATAAGTTTTTGCAACCCAAGAGGTGTTTGTGAGAGCAGAACCGCGTCATCCGCGTAAAGCAATATTGGGATGGAAAGGCCATCAGCAGTCGGTGCATCTGCACTGATGGTCCGTAATTCCGACTCGATTGCGTTTATAAAAAGGGAGAAAAGAAGAGGTGCAAGGACACATCCCTGCCTAATTCCAGAACCTACTTTGATACTGGGTGTACACTCCCCCGATTGCCCGTAGCGTATCTTAGCCGTCAGATTACTATAAAGTTGGGCCAAAAAATAGATAATATCCTTTGGAGCACCCATGTCCAACAAGGTTGACCACAGAAGACCATGATCAACCAGGTCGAAGGCACTGGTCAGGTCGGCAAAACAAAGAAACAACGAGCCTTGTTTAGCCCTTGTATATTTGCATATAATAAGATCTAAATTAATGCATTGTTCTATGGTGCCTAACCCCTTGCGGAATCCATACTGAGAATCCGCAAGGATCCCTTTATCTTCTACCCATTCCTCCAGACGACTCAGTAATACCCTACTCATAATTTTTAGGGAAGCAGTGAGGAGAGAAATCGGGCGGTAGTTTTTTGCCTCACCCCTCTCCCCTTTTTTATACACCGGGATAATGATTGATTCCCCCCAGATCTGTGGGGCCGCAATCATTGCAGCTGCATTAAAAACCTTTGTTAACAATGGACTCCAGATAGAAACCTCGGCTTTATAAAGGTCAACGGGTACCCCATCAGGGCCCGGCGCCTTTCCCCCCTTACTGGCCCGGATGGCGGCATCCACCTCAGAGACTGTGATATTAAGAGGTAGGGGGATAAAAGCCACGGTCTCCCTATCACCCTCTACAACTAGTCCTTCAGGGTTAAAAATGCTAGTAAAATGAGCCACCCATTGTTCCTCAGACACCTGAGCAGACATTACCGGGGCTTCTTCATTTTGGAGGAAGGGACTATTGACAGTGGACCAGAAAAGCTTTGCATCCTTAAGATCCACTGCCTTAGTCAAGTTGTTCCAGGCCTCTTCCCTTAGTTCCTGTTTTCTGTCCCTCAGATGAATTGAGTATTCCCTTCTACGGGTTTTAACTGCTTCCTTATCCCTGGGTTTACCCTTAAGAGCAGCTTTGAGTTTTTGTAAGGAGTTAGTACATTCCCTATTAAACCATCCCCCGTTAATCCTAGGGCCCTTTGGTTTTCTTCCAGTTAAAATTTGTGCAATGTTTTTATTAATGATATCGAAGCTAGCTAGAATATCAGCATTATCCTTTTCGGGTTCAAGGCAGCATTCCACCTCGTCTATACAGGCAGACACAATGGTACATAGTAAACGTTCCTCATTTTGCCTACCCCATTTAATTCTAGGGCCATTAGGTCTATGTGGAACTACATCTGTCACTGCACCATGTGACGCCTTTACTTTATCCCCCCATAAGGAGAGATACATAGTTAGACAGTTATGATCGCTTAAGGCTGGGTCTACTATTACGGGTAAGGAACACAAAGCTGTAATACTGGAGGAGGCAATGAGGTAGTCGATAACCGTGGCACAATTCCTACCAATAAAGATCGGTACCGAGTTACCCTCACTGTCTACGCCAGGTAACATAATGCATAGATCCATTTTAAGCATAAGAGTGTTTAGAGATTCCCCATAAACAGAATGTAGAAAATGGGTCTGATCTTCCCCCACCTCTCCCCCATACCCACACACCCCTTTGCCAGCAAATGGGCACATGTGAATGTTGAAATCTCCTCCCCACAGAATATCAAAAGACACATCACTGAGCCCATGTAGCCTTTCCACCTCCGCTTCTAGTTCATCAACCATATATGTTTTTGAATGGTTAAAGACATTGTTATAATGGTTTATTACTAAAACATTTCGCCCATTCCTGTGTTGTAACCACAACAGCTGGGAGTGCAGACCAACAATCCGGTGGGTTTTCACTCGAACCGGTAACCTCACAGAGAGCAATATCACCATCCCACCACTGGCTCTCCCCATGTTGGATGGCTGAGCATGGCAATTATAGGCAACATACCCATCAAGATAGACATCTACGGCCGCCCAAGTCTCCTGGAGACACAAGATGTCAAATTGGGTTATAAATTCTAACCATCCTAGACAATCTATCTTATTATTCCACCCAGCAATATTCCAACTCGCCATCTTATATCCCCGTTCTGTTAAACTAACAGCCTCCCTAGATGGTGGGGGTAGGGTATGGATGTGAATTACTTCCCCTAGCACGGGGTCTTCAGACAGTCGGGTCGGAGTTGTACTTCCATTAGCCGGGGTAGGAATATCTGAGTTACAATGAAGCTGCCCAGAATTACATGTATTACCCCCAGAGCTACAAGTAGCATTGTACCCATTGAGTTGGTTAATATCAGTTGAGCCTTTTTCCCCCGTGCCTGCACCCGTATCTCCCCCTGTGTCTCCACAGAATTCCTTACCCCCCTCCCCTGTGGCTCGATGGCATCAATCGCAGTCTTCCAGGCCACTAAACACGTCAAACCTGTTGGTGGTGTCTAGGGGTGTAAAAGGTTTAAGATGATCCATTCTCCTGTGTGTTAGGGAGTTGTACCTTGGTCCTACAGTATTCCACCCATACGGATCTACAACTATGGGAGGTTGCTTGTCGTTAAAAATAGATCCATTTTTGTAGACAGGTGGACGATATGGGTTTGAGAGCATTTGCCTCAATAAGGGGGGGGGAGGAGCTTGCCTTGATGGATGATTGGGTGGAAACACCACTGAGCGAGGGTAAAAATATGTTAGGGGACGAGGGGTAATAGATTTACTACCGTGGTCAGAATGCCAGTTAAGTATAAAATGAACAGCATTCTGATCTCTAAAATTAATGACCACTATGTCTCCCTCAATATCTTTGGATCTTCCTCCCAGCCAAGGAAGGCGGCGGACATGGACAATTTCTCCATTGATATTATTTACAATAGGTCTGTGTAGACTTAACCAGTGCGATATTTTATTTTTCAGCTGGGCAAAGCCCTCCCGTTTGTTCTTCTCTAGCTCTGGTACCCCAGTAAGAACTACTACAAAGGGTACAGCTTCTGGTGGGAGTTCTGGAAGGGGGCCCTTATTATAGTTACCTCGAACCGGCCACTCGTTTCCTCTAACTCTCGTCTTAATCCCTGGAGCTTGACCAAGGTTATTCGGCTGTCCATTAAACGTTACAGCCGGGGACAATGTGGGTTTACTTTTAAGTACAACAGGGTTACTCCCTGGTGTGCTTCCACTCATATTATTTGAAGATTGAGGCAAGATGGTAGTCTGAACAGGGGTTGGTATAGTAGTTATTGCGGGAATTCCTGGTGAGGTAAGTAAAATCGGAGTTGGTATAAGGGGATTAGGCATCACTTTATTAATCCCTATCTTGATTCCCAGTTCATGTTCTATCTTCTCAAGTCTATTTTCTAGTTTATTGAGTCTGTCTACGATAGCCAGAGTATGGGTCCTCAATATAGACTCTATACTATCGATCAGGGCACCATTTGGTGGTTCCTGTAGCGTCACAACTGCGGGGGGACTGTCGGCGGTGGAGATAACAGGGTCTATAAGGGGGGTTACGCATGAATGCGTAGGTGATATAACTATCCTTCCTTTTTCTGTTACTTTAACCCGTTCTCCCCTAATACTGTCGTCCTTTTTGATGCCAAAGTCTGCATGATTAATTTTCCTCTTTGGAAGGTCGGATTTTTTACGCCTTTTTGTCGGAGGAGGGCCATAAATTTTAACTGGTGTGACTTTTTTTCCCCTACTTTGAACTGCTTTAGATAGTTTAGGAATAGGGATAATTTGTGCATTGGTTATAACAATAGATTTAGTTGTACTAGGAGTGGTAGCAATAGTTGGCAATTTACTAGTAGTGCCTAAGGGTTCAAATTCACTCGTAGATGTTCCCTCTCTAAATATTAGAGGGATGCTGTCCTGCGAGGGGGTACAGATATTTTCTGTAAGAGTTCCGTCCCCCGTGGAGCTAATTAACACTGGTGAACCCGGGAATGGTCTATTCTTTAGGCTTTCAACCGACCGCCGTCGCTCAGCCCGAAGTTCTTCAAGGGTGGCGGTGGTTGGAGAATCCAAAAGAGTTTTCTTAAAGTAATTATCTAATTTCCCATTTATCAAACTCACAGGTTTCTCAGGGCCAACCAACTCCGGGGTTAGTATTTCAATTGACATAATGATTGATAATATAATATAACCCCGCAAGCACTTACACAAGAGTCCTAGGTCGTTTAGTAATCGACCAGGGATTATGGCCCAGTCCAGTCTCTTTAGGCCTCTGACGGCCGCAGACGGTCCCGCCCTTGTCCCGGGCTTCTCTCGGCGCGCTCCCGCGCAGCGGTATGCACACGTTAATAAATAGCTATTACGATGATCACCCGGTCGTTGGGGGCGGGGCGGGGAGGGAGAGCAGCCCAGGTGGAACGGGCGGGGTTACTGGGACTCCTGGGAAACGTAGTCCCAGCCCTCTTGCTCGCAGCCCTCAGCCCCTCTCTTACCCCAGCAGCAGCTAACAGCCCACAAAGGAAAGGAAAGTGCCCCTCTGCGAAGCGGGACCCGCGCAGCGGGTTCCGCGAGGCGTTGGAGGAGAGGCAAAGAATCCATGGGCAATCCGGTCAGCAAGGCAGGTTTATCAAGGTGTCCCACGAAGTGCAGTGAAAGCCGGTATTTGATCACCCGGTCGTTGGGGGCGGGGCGGGGAGGGAGAGCAGCCCAGGTGGAACGGGCGGGGTTACTGGGACTCCTGGGAAACGTAGTCCCAGCCCTCTTGCTCGCAGCCCTCAGCCCCTGTCTTACCCCAGCAGCAGCTAACAGCCCACAAAGGAAAGGAAAGTGCCCCTCTGCGAAGCGGGACCCGCGCAGCGGGTTCCGCGAGGCGTTGGAGGAGAGGCAAAGAATCCACGGGCAATCCGGTCAGCAAGGCAGGTTTATCAAGGTGTCCCACGAAGTGCAGTGAAAGCCGGTATTTGATCACCCGGTCGTTGGGGGCGGGGCGGGGAGGGAGAGCAGCCCAGGTGGAACGGGCGGGGTTACTGGGACTCCTGGGAAACGTAGTCCCAGCCCTCTTGCTCGCAGCCCTCAGCCCCTCTCTTACCCCAGCAGCAGCTAACAGCCCACAAAGGAAAGGAAAGTGCCCCTCTGCGAAGCGGGACCCGCTTTGGAGGCGTTGGAGGAGAGGCAAAGAATCCACGGGCAATCCGGTCAGCAAGGCAGGTTTATCAAGAATGGTAATGTTTATTGAAAATAAAAAATGTGTAAAGTGAAAAGAAGGGTTGCAAAGACAAGGCTGTGTAATGCTGCCATAGGGTAACCATGTTTTACTCTCATTCTCACCACATGACATTATGAACCACACTCGAGAGGACTTCACTAGGTACTGGCATAGTGATCTTCCTACAGTTTTTGACAGGTGTGGGAAATTCGTCGACTCCCACCCCTAAATATTTGCCTTACAATTTACTTACCTGTGCATTCAGTATCTCTCTCTAGCTAAATATGCATGGCTGAAATGGCAAGCTGGACAACTTGGAATTTTCCTAAAGGCTATGGGATTGTTGATTAGTTTGTGATGCCCTACAAGTCTGATGGAAAAGGTGAGCAAAAGAGCAGGGCTCATGGGGGTTTTATTAGTGTTGAAAGTATGGGATGGTAACCTCTGTTATCCGGCCTGAACATTGAGTATTAAGTAATCTATCGGCTCCCGCTCTTTCTCTAAATGAGCTCCTTGCATGAACAGAAGCAGAAAGCTTAGCGAAGAGTTAGTCTATGACCTCACTTATTAAGCATTCAAAAGTCTCCAGCAGCCACTGCTCCTCCCTTTATTGCCACCAGTCCAAAAGACATTGAGGAACAGTAGATTTGTTTGGGGCAGTGGTGGGGGCAAAGGGGTATTAAGTCATTTCCTGTTGCTCGATGCAATTTGGGGCTAGTATGCATATTTTTATTAGTCAATCTAATAATGCAAGTATGGAGGTCCAAGATTCAAAAATAGTTGCAAATGCCTCGTTTTTCTTATGGATACTTGTTTGGATCAAAA
This sequence comes from Lissotriton helveticus, assembly GCF_964261635.1. NCBI lineage: Eukaryota > Metazoa > Chordata > Amphibia > Caudata > Salamandridae > Lissotriton > Lissotriton helveticus. The sequence goes on from NC_136069.1 coordinate 1,140,275,830, forward strand.
GACAGAATCTCAATCCTCCCACATTCTTTCCTCTAACTTGCAACGTATTATAGTGGTGATTGTGAACAATCTGAAGTCTCTTCTTATTTCGCCATTCGAGGTTACCAAACCTGTTCAATTTCAGAGAATCTGTTTGGGCTTTCTTTGCGCTGTCTGCAAAGACTTGACCATGGGTCCTAGTAGTACCCTGCAACCTACAACAACATTCTCAAACTATTTCTAGCCCTAACGTCAGATTTCCGACATTGCAAACAAACATATGCTGTTCCACGGAGATAGCAAAGCTGCCATACTCTGCATTAATAACCATGTGGAGAATTCCTCAAGAGTACAAACTGACTATAAAATTGTGACTGGCTGTTCATTTGGCAAAAATTCAAAGCAAAACAATTAGATTGTTACTGAACTTTGACATGCATGACGTGGTGACTTTCCTCTTCTTATGTAAACCTATTCATGTTGTGGGTTCAAGCTAAGAAAATAATAGTGAATATTAGTTCTGATAGAGACGTCTAAACACAGATTACTTATCTTAGCATTATCCCCTGGCGCCAGACTGGATCCGTAAATTTTTGTACAGCAGTACCTCTGTGTGTTGGGAGTGGGTATCAAGCGACTCCGTAGCGATGTCATCCTCCGGATGTGACTTCAACTGAGTCCATATAAGTCCTCCTCTGATGGAAATTAGTTTTCCTTCCTAAATTAAATCACGTGCCTTTGATTTGTGTTTATCTGGCAAGAATTGGAGCATTTGTTCCTATGCATCGTAGTGAGCCTGTCATATCTCGCTAAGAGAACCTGTGTGTTGGAAATACACCAGTGATTGGCTGCCTGTGCAGCTACTCTTTTGCCTGAGGCATCTAAGAGTTTGGACTCCTTGTCACGAGGTGGGGCGTCTCCTGATGTTTGAGAGTTTGCGCTTTTGCATGCGTTCGAAACCACTAGGGAGTCTAAGGGAAGATGGCCTTTAATGTAGACAGGGTCTGTAGGTGCTTAAGCGTCTGTGTGCTTAAGCATGCCCTTAAGCATGGGTAGTGTGTGAGTTGATCTTTGAGAAGAACTTAGGGTCTCAAAGAGAAAAGCCTCTTCCATAGTTTCTTTGTTAAGTTGAACCCGCTGATATTGAGCAGCCCTATTAATTACATCTATAAACCCTACATTGTCGTTGGGTGTAGATGGTTTTTGTAATCATCCCATGCATCGGGATAATTGTCATCCGGTGCATCTTCATCCCCATCCCCAACCCCGTCACCCTGGTTGTCAGGTGACTGTGGTTGTGGTGAATGTGTAGGAGTAATGAGTAAGTTAGGGTCAAGTGGGGAAGATGGAGAAAGAGGCGGTAGAGAAGAATTAGTAGCCACATCTTTCTTTTGAAGGGGAATGTGGTAAGCTTCCTCCATCTCTGGTTTCCGTTAAGCTGGCAATTTTACATGAATATGACCAGTTTTAGGATTAATGACAAGTTCTTTCTGTTTCGGGTCCGTGTTGGAAGGTGGAACGTCAAAACAAGGCTCCTTAGATGGGGGAGGAGCTTTTTTGTCTTTTGGTGCGGAATGTTGTGATGCAGAAGTGTTCGAATCCGAAGATTTATGTTTTGACCTCGAAGGAATGGCTACGATGACGTGTTTGGATTTCGGTGCCGACAGTTTTGGTTCGATGCCCGAATGGGGTTGACTCTGTCCCGTGCTGTAAGGCTTTGGCTGGTGTTTCGGTGCCGAGCCCAAAGGCGGGGCGTTGGATACTTATTCTCGGTGCCGTCCTTGGCCCGAAGGCACAGAGGGGCCCGGAACCTTCTTCTTGGGCATATTTTGGGGCAGGGAAGCATTAGTACTCATGGTACGTAGACCCTGCGGAACGTTTTCTTTCATGTCTGATTCTGCGCCTGACAAGGCAATGTGTTCCTCTTCTTTGGCACCTTGGACGTCGAAGATTTCTTCGGAATCTTCTCCAAAAAGATCCGGAACGGGGCCACTTCTTTGGCACATTTCATGACATCGAGCCCAACTATCAAGGAGCGTCTTCTTTGATTGAAAAGATCGGCATGCGTCACAGTCCTGTTCGTTGTGCTCCGGTGAGAGACATAAGTTGCACACTTCGTGCAAGTCGGGCGTGGGTATTTAGCGCAACACATGGGACAGTATTTGATCGAATATTTTATGAAAGATACGCGGAGAACGGGGAACGCGATCGAAAAACAATACAGTTGAGGGTAGTGGATTGCACACCGAGGGGAACCCGAGAACGGTGTCGAACCGGAGCGCAATAATTCACGTCCAAACCCGATAGCGGGAAAAAAACAATCTAACAATGGAGTCCATGCCCATGCTCACTGTCACCGAAAGGAGGAGTCACTTACCTTGTGACTGGAAAAGACTTCTTCGAAGAAAAAACAAGTGCAACCATCCAGACCCAACATTAGATGGCAGACTTATGCAAAGCATGTGAAGCTACAGCTCTACATGCCAGGAACAGATGCATAATGGGTAAATAGCATTTTCCTTCTTTTCTATGTCCCTGGGGTTTAAAGCCTTTGTGTCCTGCGGACAGCAAATGTCTGTCACGGACCCCCATTCTATTTTTATGTGGTGCTTAGGAGAGCACCATTACTCCGAGAAGTGCGACTCATATCAACTGCTTCAGCCAAAGGCGCCGAAAGAACGTCTGATGAAGCTTCTTGTGGCACGGTTGTCGCAGTCTTCGAAGATGTCCCATCGACCTCATTCCTCTTTGAGCTCCAAGGATCAACTGCGGGTCCGATCCAGGAGCTATTCCAGTGGACGTCATTCTCCCTCGACCTCTAAAGGGGAGTCTCTACACAGGCAATCGATATCACCATATCGATCGGCTTCATCACATGATCTCTGCCACCGGTCTTCAGCTGGAGACTCAGTGCATGAGTCTACCTTGCGCCTCCCAACATACCCTGGAGCAGGGGCGACTCTGATTTAGATGAGAGAATAATACAACTCTTTCCATGGTTTCTTTGGGTCTTCACCTTCCCCTGAAACTCCCTCGTGCCCCAAGGAAGTGCACGACACAGTGACTGTGTCAATGCCAGCGGGTTCGTCTTTGGTGTCTGTCCGGATACTGGATTTAAAATCAGGTCCGATGCCAATGCAGAGCTCTTCAGGCTCTGGTCATCTGACTCCGGCAACAGCATCAAGGTCCAACATGTTGACTTTGGCGCTGCTCGACACTCCACCTTCTTTCCAATCCGATGCTGAGGCATCGCCTCTTCGGCCCCGGACGGCATTGGATGCGGCACCGGGTGCTGTGTTGGTGGAGCTATCCGTCCTTCCTTCTGATTTTCCTGCACGGGAACATGATGTTGGGGTTAATGGAGAGTTTTTCCATCCCATTTCTGATACATTTCAACCTCCTATAGAGTCTAGTTGGTTGGTTGACTTTGGGGAAGCTAGTGGTAGGAGTCTTCCCTGGCCTTCTATCACCTCCTAGATTGGGTACAGAAGTGGGCATCCTTTCTAGCGGATATACTCCTACAGGTTTCTACCATTCTGGAGGTAGCCCTTTTCTCTGTTGAATTGACAACAGATCCATTACTTAGAGTCTTCATTCAGAACCAATCGTTAAAGCCGGTGCTTCCTTTTAGTGAGGCTCTTTGTGATATTCTGGTGGGGGCTTGGGCTAAGTCTGAAACACGGGCCCCTGTGAATCGTTCTGTTTCTCACAGACACCAGCTGGCCCCTGAGATCCAACGTGTCTCCTTAGGCACCCGACTGATCATAGTTTTTTGGTGCATGCTGCATTGGCCGCCCAAAATATTGACACGTTCCCTGCTGTCCCCCCAGAAAGAGAGGCCAGGAAATAGATAGCTATGGCAGGCTTATCTTCGACCCCACTAGTTCAACACTGCGTTCTCTCAATACCTTGTGTCCTTGGCTATTTGTCCCATGCATTATGGGACTCGGTAGAGTGCCTGCTGCCCTCCCTTCTGGAGGAAAGATGGAATGTTCTTGTCCAGTTCGTACGGAATGGCAAGCAAGCTGCTAAACTGATTATTAGTTTTGGTATGGGCACTAATGCTTCTGTAGGTCGGCAATGGCCTCTTCGTCATCATGCCTGGTTGTGCACTTTGGGCCACTTTGTTCACTTTGCCTTTTGATGGCGCATGCCTTTTTAGTGCGCATGCTGACTCTGCTCTGTGGAGATTTCGAGATGGTTGGGGTGCAGCAGAATCGTAACCCTGCCGACTGTTTCCTTGTTTTCCTGTAATGGTTTATATGGGGAAACCTTCTGCTCCAGTATGAGCCGTTCATGAGGCAACACCCATTGGCTTTTCCTTTCAAACTTCCCTTTATAGGGTGATACCCAGTGAGGTATTCCTGTTTGCTGTAGGTTATTTTGTTCAGTTATTCTGTCAGTGACAGGTTGTTATCAGTAATCTGGGACAATTATTATTTTCTAACTTTATGTACACCCGTACTAACGGGTTTTTTGCTGGAACTGGGTTTCTACCCAAGTGTTTTATTTAGTATGAGTACTTTGTTCGAGTTGTGCGGATGCACTGTGACCTTGTTCACTGCTCTGCAGGGATTGTCCTTGGTATGCCTTGTGGACACTGGGTTTTCTTAAGTGCTTAAGTTTCCTTATAGGACTTTCATTATGTATGTTTGAATGTGGAGTGTTAGTGGTCACGCTATGCATCAGTGAAATGTTCATTTCTCCTTCTTCTAGCCATGGGGTGCTATTACCCTAATTACTATCTTCTTTCTACATCGGAAGTTTTGGAGTGGGAGGCAAAATCTGTGGCTGAACAGGATTTAGCCTGGACCTGGGCTTTTATGGCAGTTTGCTTCGCTTTCTTTTGGCAGCAAGTTTTCCTGACGAGAGGCTATGGCCCACATGTATCAACATTTGTAATAGCAATTACCTAATTGCAATTTTCTGTGAATCGCAAATAGGTAATCACTATTACAAATGTATGAAATATCGCAATTCGTAGGGGGTCACCAATAGGCCTACCTCATTAATATTAAGGAGGTAGGTCACAATTTGCAACCCCGTAGGAACCGCTAAAATCACAGGGATGGTGGCCATCTGGGGTCAGTAGACCACCATGTCTGTGATTATTGTTTAATAAAGCAGTCTTTTTCTTTTTTATTAAATGCAGCCCGTTTTTCGTAAAGGAAAATGGGTTTTGTTTAAAAACGAATATATGAAAAGTTTTGTTTACATTTTTTAAGAGCAGACAGTGGTCCGTTGGCGAAGAAACTGACGTCAGCACGTCGGAAGAGGGCTAATAGAAACTCCATTGACGTCGCATTCAGAGGACAACATCGCTACGGAGTCGCTTAACGCCCTCTACCGACACACAGAGGTACTGCTGTACAAAGATTTCCGGATTCAATCTGGCGCCTAGGGATAATTCTAAGTTAAGGAATCTGTGGCTAGATTCTGTCCCTACCAGATAAGGCTTTACCGAAAGTAAGTAACTTATCCTTAAAATGTCTGTTTCAGTTGTGTCAAATGGGTCTTCGCCATATACAGATAAAGAATGTAAAGTTTAGATCTCTTCTTTAGGAAAGGCCTTTTTGCTGTTACCGTTGCACAGAACCACTCGGCTATGTTTTGGAATGAGTTGCAATGAGTGAAATGTCAAAATGAATAGCTGAACAGTGCTTCATCTAGTGCAGTACATCTTCATCAAAGGGACCCCATGTCAACCACCGAGGACAGGTGAAGAGTGAGGCATGGTAGTTCCCTCCCTGGTACCAGATTATGTAGCAAGATCAACAGACTGTTCCTAGCAAGCTGCTTAAGAGTTGGGATAGTGTACGCTGCAAACCTGTACTGAATCGTTTGGTTGTATGGACCCTCGGGCCACACTGCACCATGAATAAAAACCTGAATAAAAATTGTTATTAAAAAAACAAGCATTTACAATGCAACGGTTTCGCCTTTGCAAAAGTTAGAGCTATTGGCATTGTAAATGACAACATTTTTATTTATGTGTTGGTTTTGAAAACAGATAAATAAATGGCATTGTCATTTACAATGTCAATAGCTTAATCTCTCGCAAATGCCACACACACCCACAGAACGCCAGGCGAAACCTAAAAAACATTCCTAATTGTGTGCATGCTTGCTTACCTCTACCGGCCATGTTGCAAGTTTGGAAACAAACATTCACAAAAACAACAACTCTATGCCTCATCATAAAAGGCGACAGTAGGCTTTGTTGACTCTTGTACAGTAAGTGGCACAAGGACCCAAACTAACAAACCAGAGCAAACCGGGGCCTAACCCCCTCGCTGGTAATCTGGGGCCCAGTCCTGCACTTGCAGACGTTTTATCTGTTACAAAAGATGTATTCGCAATAGTGCTCACATTTAACGCAGTGCTGCAGCTCGCCTCGTTCAGGCACTGCTCGCTGGCCCTCACGCAGTCCAGGTGCTCGCCGCCGCCGGCCGGCAGGGCCCTGACCTCCGAGCCGGACAGCAGGACGTCTGTGGGAGAGAGGGCAAGCGCTTACAGAGGGCACAACGACGGCAAGGCGCTCAGCGGCTGAAAGTTATCGACACAGAGTTCAAAACAAACACAAAGACACACAGGGCTCGAGACAAGCAAGCAACGAGCAGTAAAAGTCATCCCAGACACCCACACTTCAAATCCCGGCACGTGTATCGCACTGATGTGAGGGTTAACCTAGGGACCGAATAGGGCCAGAAGTTTCGAAAGTAGCTGGCAAGCGATGCGCAGGTATGATGGCCTCGGCAGTCCCTATCTTGTGTGTGATTTCCCGTGGTGGTGGGCAATGTGTGCACTGAAGGGTGGGGGGGGGGGGGGGGGGGGGAGGAGTAGTCATCCCAAATCCTGCTGGGAGACGAACAGTGCAAAGGAAGGGCCACCGCGGTGGCTGGCAGCGGACTGGAGACTTGGCATAGATTGCGCGCGAGGACAGTACGGTGGCACGCGCTTTTATATATAACCGGGGCCGCCGGGCAGCTTTACCTCGGACATGATGAAAACATCGTCGAAACCCTTATTTGTAAGTGACTACCACGCTTCACGGACTGTGTGGGCTGCTGGCTAAATTATCCACTGCAAGTAAGATGCGGACAGACTTCTAACCTCGGCTTATAAAGTGACCAAGTGACCGCGACGGGAGGGAGGAGGCACGGACAGTGGGCGGGCGGGCGGGAGGGAGAAGGCACGGACAACGGGAGGGAGGGCGGGAAATAAACAAAGGTTGGACAGCATCGAACACGGGCAGTGGGCGGGCGGGAGGGAGGAGGCACGGACAGTGGGCAGGCGGGAGGGAGAACTTCGAGAAGGCAGGGACAACGGGAGGGAGGGCGGGGAATAAACAAAGGTTGGACAGCATCGAACACGGACAGTGGGCGGGCGGGAGGGAGGAGACACCGACAGTGGGCGGGCGGGAGGGAGAACTTCGAGAAGGCAGGGACAACGGGACGGCGAGAGGGAGGGTGTGGGGGGCGGGACTTAAAAAAAGACCAAGAAACGCCCCCGAATCGCGTTTTCACGGGGAAAGCGTGATTGACAGCCAATCTCTTCCAATGGCTAGCCTCCATTTATGGAGCTAGCCAATGGAAGACAGAGGCGGTACCTGAAACCTAAAAAAGTTGGGATAGTAAGGTATGGTATAGAACGTCTGCAACATGGTGTGTACCAAGATGGACATTAAAAGACAAACCTCTTTAGGATTTTTGGTGTTCACAATAAGGGTTCTTGGTATAACTTCTCTGGATGGTTTCTTTACTTTTCTTTTTTCCATTGGTGGTGAGTCATCTTGAAAGAGAAAATAACTACAAAGAGCAATTTAGCTTCAATAAAGTTCAGATTTGTGCTACTGAAGTCTTTGCTTGTACTAATATTCCCCTGTCTTGTCTGACTCTTTGGAATATTTGAGTTTCTTTAATATGCCATCTCTGCATTAGAGTCAAACATCTGTAGGTATTTTACTGTCGTGTCTATGCACAGCAGTACAAACTATTAGCTCCATAGCAACATTCTAAAGATGAAACAAAATTACCATCTAATTACACACTAAAGCTTTCTCAGTCTTTGTGGCAGTTGCTGAGAATATCTCTCTTTATCATAGCTTATATGACCCCTGCAGATCTTTTACCCCAGTTTTCCAAATTCTTTGTATTGTATTGCAACATTTATACAGTTCTTCATAGCCTTGGTGAGGCCGTGAAGCTCTCCAATTGGCATGGGTTACCAGGGTGCCGATTTGGAGTGTGGCTGGAAGACTGTTGGATCTAGCATGTCCTGTATATGGCAGATGTTGTGTGAGGCACAAATAGATACTTCCAACATGGTGCAGCTTACATTGTTGCTCATAAGCTCAACGTGCTAAGGAAGTGTTGAGGAAAGGGTGTGAATAGATGCACTTAATTTGTATAGATCATCTTCATCTTGTGGTTATATGGATGGGAAGAGCCATGTTTTTAGCGCTATCTGGAATTTAAGGTGTGTTTTATTCATGAAGGGATAGAATTGCATATTTTACCCCCTGAGAGGAACCTGTTAGTTTGTGACTTTTTGAATGGATGCAAGGTCTTTTTTGGTGATATGTCGAGATTTTGATGAGTGGTCCGGTTCTCTAGATTTCTCAGCCAGTGATAGAAATTGCTTTAAATATGTTTTGTTATTTTATGTGTATTTGCATAGCAAACGGTTCACTCGGGAGGCAATCCTGGAGCCGAAACAGGGGCTGTATGGACTGAGCCAGGGTCCGGTAGATGAAGCGCCAAGTCTTTAGCTTCTTGCTGAACTCGAGAACTAAGAAGGCGGCTCTGATGTGCTCAGACAGTTCGTTCCAGGCTTTAGGAATGAGGTAGGCGAACGCACAACTCAAGAATCTGGCTCTTTGTATGCTGGGTGTGTTATGCAAGTAGGAGTCCGGCGAGGTACTTCGGCAAGTGTTGTTTAAGACTTTGTAAGTATGTATACGTATGTGTATATGTATATATATATATATATATATATATATATATATATATCGTCGAACAAGTTGCCCTAAGCATTTGGAAAAGCACTCAACATTGCTCTACCTTCCAGGTTTCTCCTCACACAATGCCTTCCGTTTCACCAATTATTATTGTGCCAACGCGTTTCAGGGTTTCTCACCCCTTCTTCCTGGGCTGCATGAATGACACACGAAAGCGCACTGTTTTCATTTCCGGCTCTTTTATTTCATTTCATTTCACAAGCCCCCCTGTGGGCGTGTGTTAAGTGCATCGTTATTCCAAGGATGTCTGGGACGAGTCTTTTGTGCGTTGTTCGAATGTTCATTCGTCAAATATACATATCCTTTTAAATACCTTACGTAGGTGGTGTCACGTAGGGCATGCTTCATTAAATGAGGAGCGCTGTGCCATCAAAGTTTCAATCAGTTTAAAACTCTGGCCTCGCCCAGCTGGTGGATGCTTTTCTCTTCCCAACAAGCGATGGTGCTTTTCCCACGGCCGGGCCGCCGTGTATAAAGATCGTCGAACAAGTTGCACTAAGCATTTGGAAAAGCACTCAACATTGCTCTACCTTCCAGTTTTCTGCTCACACAATGCCTTCCGTTTCACCAATTATTATTGTGCCAACGCGTTTCAGGGTTTCTCACCCCTTCTTCCTGGGATGCATGAATGACACACGAAAGCGCACTGTTTTCATTTCCGGCTCTTTTATTTCATTTCATTTCACAAGCCCCCCTGTGGGCGTGTGTTAAGTGCATCGTTATTCCAAGGATGTCTGGGACTTGGAGTCTTTAGTGCATTGTTCGAATGTTCATTCATCAAATATACATATCCTTTTAAATACCTTAAGTAGGTTGTGTCACGTAAGGCATGCTTCATTAAATGAGGAGCGCTGTGCCATCAAAGTTTCAATCAGTTTAAAACTCTGGCCTCGCCCAGCTGGTGGATGCTTTTCTCTTCCCAACAGGCGATGGTGCTTTTCCCACGGCCGGGCCGCCGTGTATAAAGATCGTCGAACAAGTTGCCCTAAGCATTTGGAAAAGCACTCAACATTGCTCTACCTTCCAGTTTTCTGCTCACACAATGCCTTCCGTTTCACCAATTATTATTGTGCCAACGCGTTTCAGGGTTTCTCACCCCTTCTTCCTGGGCTGCATGAATGACACACGAAAGCGCACTGTTTTCATTTCCGGCTCTTTTATTTCAATTCATTTCACAAGCCCCCCTGTGGGCGTGTGTTAAGTGCATCGTTATTCCAAGGATGTCTGGGGCTTGGAGTCTTTAGTGCGTTGTTCGAATGTTCATTCATTAAATATACATATCCTTTTAAATACCTTAAGTAGGTTGTGTCACGTAGGGCATGCTTCATTAAATGAGGAGCGCTGTGCCATCAAAGTTTCAATCCGTTTAAAACTCTGGCCTCGCCCAGCTAGTGGATGCTTTTCTCTTCCCAATAATTGGTGAAACGGAAGGCATTGTGTGAGCAGAAAACTGGAAGGTAGAGCAATGTTGAGTGCTTTTCCAAATGCTTAGGGCAACTTGTTCGACGATATATATATATATCTGCAGGGACCCCACCAGGTATTGTGGAAAATAACCCTGTGGATGCGGTGACATCGAGACAAGCCACTGGGCGTTTGGCGACTTTTCACTGCATGAGCTGTCACATTGGACTCGGTGTCCCAGCGTGCTCCTGGTCTCAACACCTTCACAGGAGGCACTGCAGCTGTGAGCGGAGGCGGGGAGTAATTATCTTTTAAAAGCGTGGCCAGAGACTGCTCAGGACACTGCAAGTATCCCCAGGTGCGAGGCTCTGAGAGGAAACAGGAACCGGCACTGAAGAAAGCAAACACACTCGCTAGAAACGCGTCTGCCTGGCGTTTCCTGGACGGTGCTTTATCTTTATTTTCTGCATAATAAATCCTGGTGGTGAAGTCAGCATATGTCGGGCTCAATCTGTTGGAGTGAGTGTTGGTTTCATATCAAAGACCAGTTTGCTGTGTACTGGTCAACCGGCATGCCCTCCTGATCTGGTGTGAAGCGCAAAGGCAGCAACCTTGGGACTTCGTATATAACTACAAGCGCTTCACCCCCCCCCCCCCCCCCCCGAGTGGTTTTGCGGTATTTGGCTGTGAAACACTATTTCGGGGAAGGAGGCTGCAGCGCGTCTGCAGGGACCCCACCAGGTATTGTGGAAAATAACCCTGTGGATGAATTGGAAGGATGCGGTGACATCGAGACAAGCCACTGGGCGTTTGGCACAACCTGTGATCGAGAAGTGGCCACGCCCAGTGTGGGACCCCACTACAGGCCGGGTGCGGGGGGCCTGTAGGCTTCCTACAGACCCTAAATAACCCAGCACCACATGCTTTTGAGGGGAGATATGACAACACCTATACATAGCTAGAAATAGCGTCAGAGCGCCCCAGCTTCTATCCCACCAAGAAAAGCGACCGCCTCATGCTGGGTGGGCGGAAGAGAGTGGCCAATAACTTCCGACTCATCCTTGTGAGGCAGTTGAAAGGAGTACCACCGTGTCAGACGCAAGTCTATTATTCAAGTGCCTTCAAGATCCTCCCTTTCAGTGGGCACTACATGCGGGGTGCACATTAATTGTACAATGGTGCGCAGTCTGCGGCCTGCGCTACCAACCTATCGATATGCTTTCTTTATTTCCAGCTGTTTGTCTATTCGGTTGATGAGAACTGAACAAGTGAAAGGAGATGCAGGAATGGGAAACTAACACGGATAACCGCATTGACCGTGCTGGTCATCGTTGGAGTGGTTTCTCAGCAGCCCAGAGAACACACCACCAGGAGCATCCCCTGCCGCTGTGTTTTCCGCAGGAGTCATTGTGGCCTTGAGGCTGCCCAATACTGAATTGCTCGCCGGCCTCGATAAGTAGGAGAGTTCCTGGTGATATCTCTCTCCTTTATAACATTTTCGTTTAAATTAATAGTGCGGTCATGATGATCATCTTAAGCTGCCCGCTGCCCTGTTTCAAGCAGGAACATGCCAGGCAGCTATGTGCGATACTAATTAATCCATGCAGGCATGCGCAAAGTTGGAAAGAGATTTTTAGGAGCCTTTGTGTAGGTTTGTTAACAACCTTACTGCTTGGCACGGATTGCAAATATTTCCACTTTCTTATTTCTCTTAGAAAGTTATGACTTTTACGACAATTTAAATGACACATTTACTCATTTACCATTATCAAATCGATCTAAGAAAGAATTGCAGGAAAGAGGTTGGTTCTGATGTAGAATGTTTGCTTGATGTGTGAACTGAAGTAAGTGTGCCTGATATTGGTAACTTGCTATGACTGCTAAACTGTGCTTCATTCCGAGCTGCCTGCCGTGCCCCCATATGTTTCCCTCGTCTTCATTGCTTGATTTTTGCTCCTAACAAAGTGTCGCTCATAGTAGTTAACCCCCTGCTGGTGTCCCAGATGAGTATGGGGAGATGATGTGATTTGCCCAGAATTACAAGGTATGTGGAACCAATGCCGAGACTCGAACTTGGTTGCCCTGTTTCAAAGTTGGCAGCACTGGTACCAATTTACTGATTAATGAGCTTCCACCAACTCCTACCTCCACCAATGCTACAGCATAGTGGTATCAAGCAGACATCCCACCTATGCCATTGCCTCCCTTCACATTAAGTAACAGTATCTTTTGCTTGTTTTATTTTTATGGGAAATGTGGCTAAGCATAAACCTTTGCCACCTACTCAGACTTTGTGTAGAACTTACTAAAAGGTTGGAAAAAATAAAGCACACTTATATGAGGAATTCGCGCCGCAGTGATGAGGTTAAGTTAACCAGAGAAAACAGTTTCTAGCTCGGCTCCCTACACTAGTAAAGACTTCACTTGCTGGGACTCTGTCAAAAGAATACAAAAAGAACAATTGATGGACGGAATGCTGAACAATGAAACTCGCCCCAGTACACCCGCTAGTACACTTCCAGTACAGAGATCTGAACCTAAAACCATCGTTTTTTTCTCACAATGCCTTGCAAGTTTGGATCCAGCCATATCCAAATCAGTCTTCATAATGCTCCCCAACAGTCCAGCCCAAACTGCCAGGCCAGCTCCTCCCTGGGACCGGTTTCAGGGTATCAACCCTCATCAACCAGGCTAGCTTGTCCAGTGTCATGGCTTGCACTCTGAAGAATACAGCTGCTATCCTGTTTGAAGCTTTTATGTTTACATCGTTTTTATCAATAACCACAAATGCCAATTAGAAATTGGGGCTTCCACTAATGCACACAAAAAAAAAAAAATCCTATTTCAATGGGAAAAAAAGTTACACTTTAAGGAAAGTTAGAGAGAAGGGAATGGTAAATGAGAATGACCATAGACTGGAAGGAGAGGAAAAAAGGGAGGCAACTTGAGTGATAAAGTCGAAGCCTAATATCTTCTTAAAACAACCAACAGCGAGACAAAAATTGGCTTTGCGCCATTAAATGGCCACTATTCAATGGAAACTAGTTTCCTAATATAGCATCTGTGAAGGTAACACTCCACATCAAGCTGTTGTTCTTGGTAAAATGTGGCCATCTTTATCCAGTCTGGTCTTCACTCATGTTTCCTGCCACAAGTTCTTCACAAGTGGCCCCAATTAACTCAATTTCTGCTGGTCAAGCATAGCTACCACCAGACGCACAGTGTGAGAATTCAAAGCACCTAGCTAGATTGGCAGTGCTCTGGAGCCCACGTTACATGCTACTTAGTGCATCCCCAGTTGAAAAATGTTAAAAAACCGCCTCATTGGAAGCTTCTTCAGAGGATTTTCTTTAAAAAGCAATGTTTTCAAATCTGTAAAAAAGACCATACTTTACCCATAAGAGATATGACTGAGAAAAACGCTGAAGAATAACACCCCCAACAAATCTAACTCTTGTTAAAACAAGCATTTGCAATGCAATAGGTCTCGCATTTTTAAAGTTTGAGCTATTGGTGTTGCATTATTTAGCAATGCCAATAGCTCAAACTTTAATGCTTGTTAAATATTGTCCTCCTCTGATCTACGTAGTTAGCAAGCTGTTGAGAAAAGACCAAGTCATCTGGTGTTGGTTCATCTGAATATTAAAACAAAATCCACCACCACCACACAGACATGACTAGGATGCTCCAGTAAAAAGACAAAGGTTTCAGTACACCCATATAATTCAACCTATTCCTTAAATTATGCCAACCAAACTGTTCATAGTAGTAAAACATACTTTGCATCAGGCAGAGTGCTTCCATGGTGGTTGCTAATGATTTGGGGCACAATGTATACCTGTAAAACTGTAGAAAAAAGAAGCTACCTTCAAACAGACTGGAAAAAACCATCAAATCCTTATGAGCCCACTGCTGCTGTGTTGCTGTTGCGTTCTGCCAGCAAAAATGTACCCAGCCCAAATGATAGAATCGTATAAGGTGTATTCATTTTCCGAACAAGGGGAGGTATAGGAAAAACAACGGCAAAAGGGCCTGTCCTCCAGGTAGTATGCTACAATCAACAAGTATATGCAATGCAATAGGTCTCATGTTTGCGAGAGTTTAAGCTATTGGCATTGTAAATGACAATGCCTTTTAATTTTGTTTTAAAAGTCAACACATAAATAAAAGGAATAGTAATTTCCAATACCAATAGCTCAAACTCTCATAAATGCGAGACCTATTGCATTGCAAATGCTTGGTTTTTCTTGGTGCTTTTTTTATATTACTTGGAGCTACCTTTCTTGGCAGTTTCTCAGCTAGCGTTGGAATTTATATTCGTATTCATCGAAGATGAGCAGTGCTGCACCACACCGGTTAATTATGGTAGCAATATAATCATCATGGGTTTTGAAAGAGAGCAAATTATTGAGGATCCTGGACATTCATGGGGACCAGTGAAGGGTAAATAACTTTTTATCCAGCAATAGTCTCTAAAGGATCACCAAGGTTCCATCTGACCAAGACTTGTAAGTCTCCCTGTATCCATAGTGGTCTACCCAGATTACACACATTTGAAATAACATAAGGCAATTAGCACTTGATGTTCATTGTTGACCTTTATTTGCAGTGAGACTAATATGAATTGCGACCTCGTCTCTTTTATCACCACGTCGTTGTTGAACTGAAACTTTATATAATTTTTTTTCTGTTGGCTTACCAGACATATTTATCCATCATTCTTTAGGTGCTATTATCACCAATTATAATGTGCCTGTCTCTATGTTTGATTAATGTTTATTTTTCTAGGGTCTTAATGCTGCTTTGTTCCATGAGAATAAGGACCCTCGCACTTTTGTTTCTTTGGTACCTACTTCTGCACACTCCGGAGATGGCATGGGAAGTCTGATAGCACTGCTGGTTGACTTGACGCAAACCATGTTAACGAAAAGGTTGGCACACTGTGAAGAATTGAGAGCACAGGTCATGGAGGTAAGACCGCATTTACTTTTCTGGGAAAAACTTATTTTGGGTATTTTATGATATTTTATTACTTTTTAGTATGGCAAAACAGAGTGCTTTAGGATTTAAGTAGAAAACGTCTTACATTGTAAACGAACCCTTTTATTTTAATTGGTTTACTTCTGTTACCTTCAGGTGAAATCACTTCCAGGCATGGGTACAACAATAGATGTAATTTTGATCAATGGCAGATTACGAGAAGGGGATACGATTATTGTTCCTGGTGTAGAAGGTCCCATAGTAACACAAATCAGAGGTCTTCTCTTACCTCCTCCGATGAAGGAATTGAGAGTAAAGGTATGTATTTTGTGACATTCTCCATAAATTTACAAACATTGTCTACTGTACAAATGTTCAGTATTGGATCGAGATGTTGCTTCAGCTGTGACATTTACATTGCTTTTCAGAAAAAGTAAGTGCTTACTTCAAGGAGGGTTTGTTGTATAGTAATATCATTATCCTCACTTATTGTGGAAATGTGTGTGTAAGAAAGTGCCCTCTTTTTGCATGGTTGCCCCCACTTTTAGCTAAACTGCTGATGTGCTTTGAGTCAGTGTGCCCGGGGTTCCTGCCAACCAGGTACCCAGGGCCTATGTTCTTTCCCTAAACTGCATTGAAACAAAGCCCAATTGGCACTCTTTGGCCACAGGTCAGTCCCTTGTAAATAGTGCCACAGGTACCAAGGGCACTGTGGCCAGGGAAGGCCTCTAAGGGCTGCAGCACTTATTGCGCCACCCTTAGAGGCCGTGTACCATTATACACACACACACTGCATTTGCGAGCTGCGTGTTTTGGTGCAGAACCAAGTGAAGAGTCGACATGGTACACTTCCCTGTGTGCCATGCCTACAACCCACTTCCCTGGCATATGCCAGCCACCCTTCTAGCTGGGTGCACTACACCAGTGGTGAGGGTACAGGTGCATGAGCCCTGTACCCCTTTACTGTATAAGCCAATTCTTAGACATTGTAAGTGCTGTAGTGCCAATAAGAGTATATGATACTGGGAGTTTGTCATTAAGATCTCCACAGCACCATAATGGCTTTACTGAAAACTGGAAAGTTTGGTATTAAACTTCTCAGCACATTAAACCCGCACTGATGCCAGTATGTGATTTAATGAAAAATGCAAACAGAGGCCACCTTAGCGATGCCCCCTGAAAAATGACCTAACACTAGTGTCCAGGCTGAGTGGCTGCTCGCCAGCTGCCACAACTAGACATGTTTCTGGACCCCTGGGTTGAGAGCCTGCTGCTCTTAAGAGAGTCTGAAACAATGCACATCGTCGGACGAGGTGCCAAGCCTCCTCCACAGGAGGGGCAGGGTCCATGAAGGGGAAGCTTCAAAGGCTCGCCGCCTTTATGAGCTTCCCCAGGCCTTCCGCTTCTTCCAGCAACTGCCCCCCATCTTGTCCTGACCCCCACTTTGGGAAGAACAATCGGCAGGAAAACCAAGTGAGGAAGGGAGGTGTGCCCACCTTTGCCAACCCCACCCCTGAGGGGGGAGGTGTGGTGAAGCACAACTCTGTCCCCACCATCTTGCAGATGGGGGACTCAGCCAACCAGAGTGAGGCATATGACCCCCTCCCACTAGAGGGTGGCATAATCAGGGGAGTACCCACCCCAAGGAAGGGGCCTATTGGTCTTAACCGTTACCTACCTGTAACGCCCCTAAATCTAGCATTTAAGGGCAACCCTGAACCATGCCTCCTGGGAGAAGAACCAACTAAGAAGTAAAGAAGGACTGAAGAAGCTGTGCTAAAGCTAAGAGGAGGAGGACATCCACTGGCTTGGTCCCAGCCCTACCAGCCTGTCCCCACCTCGAACCTGCGGAAACAAAATCCTGGTGTGTCCTGCAGCCAGCAACCTCAAGAACCCCGAGGACCTGCCCTGCCTTCCACAGAGAAGACTCTGTCTCTCATGAGCACCGGATTTGCTCACCCACAGAATCTGTCTCCGGACAAATCTGCAAGTCTGCACCTGATGCCCACTGCCCGAGTTCGAGTGACCGAACACCAAGAGGAGGTCTTCCCGGCGATCCTGACCTGAGATCTGGTGATCTCTGACCTGCCTCGAATCTCCCAGCAAAGTCTGCAGCCTCTTTCTGAAGGATCCCCCCGACTGCGACCAGAGCTGATGAGGAAAGCCTGACGCCTAAAGACACCCCTGCACCTGAAGTCCCACTGCCTTGGGTGGCCCAACTGACGGTGTCCCAGCATCCCCAGGCATGACAACTTACCTCTCCAACCGGTAGTCACCTCCAGAAGACCTTTGTCCCCGAGCATGCAGTCTTTGTTGAAACCGGAGAAAACCCCATTGAAATCAACAGGGCACCCAACACCAAACCAGTACGCTTCACCCAGCCGCCAATGCGCTGCTGCAGGTGTACTTTGGGTGCTAAAACTGATCCCCCTTTGCCCTGAGCTAAACCCTGGGCGCTTTGCTCCCACAACCTTGTAGCCTGCTCGTGAGCAGCCTCTGACCGGAGGTCCCCTATCCCCCATTGGATAACATTGGGCCTCAGTACTCAGCACCCGGCTGCCCTAGTGCCGCTGGCAGTGCTTTGAGAGTGCGTCCTCGTCCCTAGGGAAACCCTTGTTCTAACCCCAGAATACCAACTCCCAAAAACTTGTAATTACCTGCAACCTGTTAACTTTATCTTTCCTAAAAATTGTTTTGTGTTGAGTTAGTTTTGTATGGAACTTTAAAAAAAACTGCAAATAACTAAAAACAGCTTACTTAACTTTTCTCTCGGAAATGTAGCAGTGTGATATCTAGGTATATCACACGGAGTAGAAAAAGTAATCCAGAAAGTAATCTGTAAAGCAATCCAAGTAATCTAACAGTAATTTTGACTGTATTGAAAGCATTTACAAACCTGTCTCAAAGTCCTTCTCATTCAGATTGCTTGTATTGTTCAACCTGCCTTGAAAATTATCATATACACTTACCTGTGCCAGGCTTGCTTGGTGTTGTAGGAAATAAATAAAAGTAAATAATATTTTTATACAAATCAAAGTGGTCTTTGAGTGTGTGCTATCGTTTGCTGATTGAGTGTGCACAACAAATGCTTAACACTACCATCTGATAAAGCTTTACTGCTCTTCCATATTACCACACATAGAGAGTAAGGTGCTATCTACTTTTACCTCTGCCTACTTTTGGGTTCCACTGGACTCTGTGCACACTTTACCTCATTTTGCCATAGTAAATAAAGAGCCAGCTTTCTACATTGTTAAATTGGAGATGCTAAAAGGAAATCACTAGATGTTCCTATGTTTGGGAAGGAAGAAAATCCTGCTGCTGTTTGGTATAAAAGTATAATGGGTGACGGTTTGACCCTTTCTCAAATGAATGTATGACATTACAACGCAGTTTTTACAACGCAACATCCTCTACAACGCATTCCATTACATCGCATGACACTACATCGCATTTTAAAAAACTACCTTTACACCGCATTCCATTACATTGCATACTACCTTTACAATGCATACCATTACATTGCATTTAAGATAAGTATTGGATAGTATAGGGGTAAAAATTACTATTCTAACTCCAGGGGGTGCAACAGTAGGGTAAGTGTTGGATAGTGTAGGGGTACTGTGTGTTGTAATGGTATGTGTTGTAATGCCTGCTTTGTAGTGACATGCGATGTAGTGTGATGCGTTGTAATGGTATGTGTTGTAGGGCCTGCGTTGTAGTGACATAAGTTGTAATGGATGTTGCGATGTAATGACTGCGTTGTAAGTGTAGTGCGATGTAATGACTACGTTGTAAAGGTGGTTTCCCTTCTCAAATTTCATCCATTTCCATATTTAGGAATAATTATGGAATTGTCTGTTACACATAACAATATATTTGAGGCTCTTTATAGGAATCTTGTTTCTATTATACTAAACACCAAATCTCATTAACAAATGTCCCCAGGCAAACTCTTCAAGTATAGTTTGGGTATATTTTTTAAGTCTGTTCATAGGTGTTTGGAAGCTTCACATAAAAATCTGTCGAGTTAAAAAATAATGCCAACTTTCAATGTGGTCTGTGGTATACAAGTGATCACTTCTAAGTCGTTGCACAAACAAACCAAAATGCCTTCCTAGGTTGACAATAATTAGGGTCTTTATGGGTGATTTCTTGTAAGTATACCTGAATTATAGAAACATGAGTTAATCAGATTAAGATAACATCTAATGCACAAAGTTGAAACAATCCTACATCTCAAAAAAAACATTTCTGAAGAATAGTTAATACACAATATTTGAACACCATATGGTAGCCTGCAGCATGTCACATCATTGTCCATCACCCTGTAGTGTAGCTCCTATTTTCCCAATAGGCTCTGCGCATTGGAATAGTACCTACAGCAGTAAAGGCCTAGGCCAGACGTTAACTAGGTCTACTACTGTCGAAACTAGACTTAATTTTTGGGTTTGCCAGCTAAGCTCAGAGTTCGCTAGAAACTTTCTCGAATGTTCAAGGAAGGATGAACTCCCCTGATTAGACAAGAAGGGATTTAGTTTCTGACAACCATAGAACATGACAACTTTGCTCTCCCCTAATCAAGAGTCAATCTCGAGAGTCGTGTGAGCACAAGGCAATTATTTTACTCAGTCAGTACGTGCATTCTTAGTCTCATCAGAATGTAGAGAAAAGGAAGAGACGGGCGTGTTCAATAAAAGATGTTATTTATTGATCAGTCTCTTTTCTCGTACAAGAGAAATGGATCGATATTATTGCAATACTTATAGTTAAGTAAAGTGCATACATTAGAAGCAATAGTATAAAATAATACTGTAAAAACATTGATATGGTTTCTGAGCCATATGATGTTTAAAATGATTAAAATATATTTACATACACATATACATTTGACTAAACGTACTCAACTGGTGTTTCTAAATACGCCTACCCCGTGTACCTGACCTAAGTCTAATGCGTGGGCGGGAATAGAAAGTTACAGTTTAGTTTAAGTTTGTTTTTGCCAAGTGAATAACTAAAGAATTCTCTAGGAGGGGTTATTCAGTTCTGTACCTGGAATTTAGGATGAATGAGGAATGGTATCTCTTTCTCTGCTCTCGATATTCCAGGCTGCCTGCGAGGGCTGCCCAGAAGCGCCGGTGCTGGGTCTCTCGGCTTGAGATAGCAGCGCGTCTCTCAGCGCGTCAGGAAGGCGGGGCTGCTGCCTGCGGGGTCTGCTTCTGCTCTCGGCTTCGGCAAGTATGGCTGCTCCGTCTTGTCACCACGCGTGTGTTTGCATAGGGCAAGGTCGGCAATATTTATACCTTAAAGGTGCCGAGATTGACGTAAGGATGGACATAGGTACGTCAATAAAGATGTCATACGACTTGCTCGTTAGCACATTCTTTACTAAAGTTCTCTGTGAAATCAAAACAATGGCCGCACGGATTATCCAGGTTGTCATAGGTTTGATTTGTTATGAGAACGTCGTATGCCTTATCAGGGGCTGGAGGAATATCGCTTGTCTAATTAGATCTCAAGCGTTATGACCTAATCAGATAACACGTTCCTGTGCCGTAGTGTGACTGCGTCAGATAACGGTATCTGCATCATGGGGGATTTCTTGCCTCATGGGCTGACTGTTAGTTAACTAGCTAGTAAGTTTAACCAGAATAGGGTCAGGAATAGGGGGATCGAATCAGAACCTATAGAAATACACGACACCCACTCCACGCTAACTATGGTCATATCTACTAATCTATGCATAGTATAACATAGTACAACATACTATAGAGTATAGTGTATACCTTACCACCCCAAAATACATAAATGCATTTCGAAATTTTCAAATATACTGAAAAATTGCAGTCATATATATTGTATGCACTTAAGCTATGAATTAAATGCAAAAGTGAACACGCATTGTTATGCATTATTGATTGTTGGTATATGAGAAATACACATGAAATGGCTCTTAATATGGCTATACAGAAAAAAAGTCGAAACCATTTCATCACATAAAATCTATTGCGAACATACCAGCGGGCAGCTAAAGTCTATAAAGTCTATAAAGTATCTAAAATAGAAATCTTAGTTCTCTAGGAATAGTCTCTTACTTTAAGCAGAAAATCAGTGTCCCGGGAAAAAATATATAGAAAAATATTTTAGGGGCTTGCTGAAAAAAGTTGCTGTCCGTGAACTGGATTGTAATTGTTCATGTGACTTTATTTTTAAAGTTGAAGGCCGAATTCAGGGAACGCCGTGTGCGAGTTTACTCAAAAGTCTCTATTTCTGTTCCGGAGAGAACATCATATCATTCAGGCTTTCGAAAAAACTGTCAACAGCTTCATGGGAAAGTTCCTCTAAGTCGGAAATAGGGGTAACCATGCATTCATGCGCATGATTGTCTCCATTGACATTCTGATTTGCATTGCTGACAGAAGGTCGTACCTGTTCGATGCTGCTTTCATCTTGAACTTCACTACTCTTCAATCGCAGTGGTGAAGATTCCAGGAATGCCGTCATCAGAATTGGCAGCCTTTGAGGGCAGCACAGTGCGTGAACCTTGGTAGGAACCAACAGTGTATCTGCATCCACCGGCGCATCCGATTGTAGCGTCAGACAGGTGTCTAACACGCATTCTTCTCCGCATAGCAGACACCTTAGTACAGGTAAAACACACCTTTGCCACATTGGTCGAAATGATAGAAACCAAGTCATGTTTAGGTCTCTAAGCCGGGATAGTCCCAGGATTTTTGATATCCGGTCCCGGTATCCAATGGCTAGGATCGTATCTTCCATTGTCGCGAGAGTTTGATCTGTGACATGGGTTGCCATAACGAAAAATAAGGACTAGGAATAGGATTCCTGCAATTAGTCCTAGGATCAGGGGAAGTCCGCCAAAAATCGAATGGACGAAGTCTGGAAAAATACCCAGTATGGCTTTGAATGGTGTTAATGGCATCGAAAATACTGTCTTAAATACCTTTGAGACCCCTGTGGTATCAGAAATATTTAAGATTTCGCTCAGGATTTCCGCGAAATGTACGGGGGAATTAGTTGATAATAATGTATGTATCTCTGCAGTCGTCCTTGCGACTTGTAGATCATACGTTTCTTTAGATGACGTGAGCCTTGTAGGCGTCTGAAGAAGCACTGTTTTCATTCTGCTCAAAGTGTCTATTCGAATAGAAGTAATTTTCAAACTGGGCCATGCCCTCGCCTCCCTGTCTGGAAAGGAGCTGGGGAACAAAGAACGTCCACAGCACTTGACCTTCGCCGTCGTAGTGACGAGATAAGGAGTCCCGGGCATAAGACTACAGCATCTGCGGTCTACAATAAGAATGTAACTCCCATTATAGAGTCTTTGAAAGAATGGTTCTATTTCAGTTGCAGGTGCGCCTTGCTGGTGACATGAAAGGTTGTATGAATTCCCTTCACAGGCTCCGTGCAAACTAATACCGTTACACAGAAGCGTGCCGCTTAGTGACATAGCACAATTGATGCCACTAAGAAACACTTTCTGTCCTTTGTTACTGATACATGCATGTGAATAGGGCAGGTTCCATGTTGTTTTAAGGTACCCCTTTCCCAATTTCTCGTACATGCCAGCCTGTATATATTTTTGGCAGTATTGAAACCTGAAGTTTGAGATTGGAATATTTATGATTCCGTGGATTATCCATTCACTGACAGGTCGTTCTGACATTGTCAACGGTAATCTTTCTAGTTTTTCAATGCTCAAGATTGTATAATCAGCACCCTTCTGCGCCATACCGATTTGTCTATCAGTAAGGTTAAAGATTTGAAATAGTGACGTTGTGTTGATTAAACGCCAAGGCACATAGCCTGAACGCAGATTTTGTAACGTCCAGCCAAGCTGTACAATAGAACGCAATTGTGACTGACCATGTTGTAATAACAGTAAGTCTTGCGATAATATATCGATTGCTGAAGACACAATGCTGTCCAATGAAAAAATTCTGGAGGACAGAGTCATTAACCCATTGTCCACTACAGAAAGTGATTTTTCCAAATTAATACGGTCAATTTCCCGTATTCTTTCTGCTGTCTCAATTTGAGTAACCTTCCAGGCCTCATTGTATGCTGCATATACAGAGGCTGCTATGAAACGCTTTTGACGCTGTTTGCGTGGTCCCATTATGAAATCACGCAAGTCAGCACCATCAGTAAGTAAAGTTAGGTGTTGCTTAATTTCAGGCAGTGTGGAAGTTTGTAGCCATTGAAGGCATAATTTGCCCACACTGTAGGTTGTTATTATCCCTGGGTGATGTCTTTGGGGATATCTAGGGTCTGGCCTGTTCATTTTGAAACCCTGTGTTTTATTCAGGAATCTATCTTGACAGTTATTTGTATCTGTGGGCCAGATCAACCATTGTTTCCAATCAGGATGTGTTCTGTTTTGGTTAAGTATATGGTTTATGTCTATTTCTTCATCTGTTTCAGAGTTATTGCTAAACATTGTTGGCTTTGGAATAGACAGGGTTTTTAAATCTTTGATTTTGGCTAAGCCAAGACAGGTGGTTTGTTGAACGGTGTCATTTAAAAATATCATTTGTTCTGGGATCATGCAGGCTCTAAACAAAGCTTCTATACCCTGTACTTGCCATTCTTTTGTACCCCAAACACTTTTCAAATCAACATGTTTGTCCCAATAATCAAAATCCAAAAGTATTCATTTTTTCAAAGAAAGAATCTGAATATATCAATTTTGTGTTGGTTATCATGGTTTTCATCCCTGTCTTGTATTTGTAATAAAATGTTTCAGCATTAGTTATGTTAAAACCTGAAAAATATGAATATTTGCCATACACGGTTCTAGAGCTCCCTTTTGGAGGTGTAGCACAATGTTCCCATTGATTAAAATTTAAAACATTTCTAGGTTGTGCAGATTTATGCAAGAAATGGTTACCATAATGGTTATAGCAGTACATGCTGTCATAATTTGTAGAACCCTGCAAATAATCATGTTTTGTAAATTTAGCAGACATTACTAAGTCAGACATCATATTGTTTATACTTTCAAAGTCCCAATCATCAGCAAATGAGTTTGGTTTTGCAAAGTCACTCAAGGAGATCTTGATTTGGTGTGGATATTTCAGGATCTCGACCGGACCATAAATTTCATAGTCAGTGTTGTCCCAGGCTACCCCACTAGATATTGGAATTGCTGTGAAGTTGGCTGAAGAAAGTTCTGAAGAAAGTTCTCTTTTCTCGACGTGTGAAGATGTGTGTGGTTTGAGGACCAAGTTGATGTTCTGACTTGCTGTGTCCATTTTAGCATATTTTCCCTCAATGAAGCGTCCCAAGGTAAATACCATGATGAGCCAAAGTATGAGGATAAATGCACCAAAACCCACCCAAAATTCAATCCATGGAGAAACTAGATATGTTTCTTTCAGTTGTTTCAAAAGTTCCTTCGCTTTGTCTTTAAAGGATTTTGATGATGGCTGTGTCTTTTGTTCGCTGAAGCCTTCAGAGGAATCATCGAAGTTGATGAAGTAACCGGATGCAGTTCTGTCAATTGTTCCAATTGGTTCAGGATTTTTGTTTCTTGCATTTTCACTTGGTACTTCTGTATAGATTGGTGTGTCTCTGCTAAATGTCTTTATTTGGGTTTTCAGAGGTCTAAGTTCTATTGCATTGTTGCATAGTCCTTGTTGTTCTTCTGTAGGCGTTTCGAATGTGATGAGCCTCTTTGATAGGACCTCTGTACTGGTAGCAAACCTTGGTGTTCTGCTACTTATTGGGAGTCCACTTGGCCTACTGTTGGTTATCGGCCACATGTTGTGGTTTTACCAGGTCGATGGATACAACTCGGTTCTCCTTTTTTCCAGCAAGTGGCGGTAGTACAACTGATCTTGTCCCGTTGACAGACAATACAGGAACTGCTTTTCTGTAAGAAGGCCCAAATTCCTTCTTTACCGCGATCTTCTCCCTGACTAGATCCCCGACTTTTGGAATCCAGACAGGTCTTGCTGGGACAGGTGGTGATTCTTCAGTGGTCGTTGGCTGTTCTTTCAACTGTATGTTGCTCAGGTCTTTTCTTGTTTTGTTTAAGTCCTGCAAAATAGCCAAACGGTCTTTGACACCAAAGCTTTTTTCTGTTACCACTGAAGTCTGACTATCAAGGTCAGAGATCAACATCCTAGTTCCGAATAATAATTCGTACGGACTGAATCCCTTCAGAGAATTTCTTGGCAAGTTATTTAGACTACGTTGGACACTTATTAGATGTTTGACCCACCCAGCTCCCGAACCTAATACCTTTGCCGTTATAGATTGCTTTATGTCACGGTTTTTTCTTTCAACAATTCCGTTCCCCTCAGGGTGAAATGGACAAGAGTACCGCAATTGCACGCCCATGCTGACCATGGCCTCCTTATAAGCCCGAGAGCTAAAAGCAGGACCATTGTCCGAATGCAGAATGCCAATTGCGTATGTGCCGATAAAGACCCGCAAATCTTTTATAACAGTTCTGACGTCAGCCGAGTGCTGTGGATCTACATTATAAGTGGGAACTAGCCTGTATATGTTAATCGCAAGCCATTCTTTTTAGTGGTGATGTTATCTGCCTTGATACGACGAGGTATTAAACTGCTTCTCTCCCCACTGCGATCTCTGTTGCAGTTTGGGCAGTTTTTTACAAACATGGTGTAGTGCAGGCTCATGCCTGGCCACCAGTACCGTGATTGTAATTCTTCCAGAGAATCTTTTAATTTAAGGTGTCTGAGACCCTCGCCCATGTGTGCGTCTGCGATTAACAAGTTTCTCCTGTCCATGTTTGGAATCACTCTATCCCCCACTCCAGGGATTCGAGCAAAAGGAATGGAGTTTGCATCTATGATGTATGTGTAATTGAGTGGATAGTTGATCGGTAACGCCGAGCAGTCGCCTTTTGATGACGTTTTTACTGCCAGCACTGTTTCGCCGTCAATGTATTTTAATGTACGCTTTTTTCGATCTACGGGAGCCGGTTTACTGGCTGCCGCTGCGGCTGTTTCAGCCAATGAATTCCCTACAACGTGAACGCCATCACGCTGGTGACTCAGTGAGTGTGTCACGTGAGTCTTTGGTAGTTCTTTTTTCAAAAGAGCTACCTGTTCCCAGAGCAGTCTCTGCTTTATTGGTGCATCCGTGTCATCTTTGTAATCGTTCTGAATCCAGGTCTGCAAATCCTTGTTATATGCTTTGACGCAGAAATATGAATCTGACACTATAAGTGTCGGGAATTCGCGATCCGCATTATCTAGCGCCATTTTCAAAGCTAATATTTCAGTTTGTAGTTCTGAATTAGTTTCTACTGAGTGTGATTTTGTTAATAGAGGTCTTAGTTTACCTCCGTGCCACACTTCTTTTGTAATCTCACATGTGGGATTGTATGCATGTTCTCCCCAAACGGAGGGTTGAGCATGTCCGTCTGTATAGATTACACAGGCGTAATGTCGTAGAGGCAGAATGTCGATTGGCAGAGGATACGTTTTTTCATATTTTAGATTTTTTAATTCTTCTAGTTCTGGATCAAAGAAGTAATATACTTTGTCCGTTGTGATTGAATTTACCCATTGTAACCATTCTGGATCCAATGTTGTTGTTGGTAAAGTACACGGTGTTGTTAATGCCTCAAAGGCTGATTCTGCTGTTCTGACTGTGATATGTCTACCGTCAGCTATGTCTTTTTCTCTAGCTATTGCGGTTTGAACTGCTTGAACAATTTTTCCTTTGTTGTTGAATCTCTGTTCAGCTTTTGTGTACAAATGTGATTTGAATGCAATTGGTACCTTATCTCCCTCATTAGAGGTTAGGTATGTGAATCCGTATCTCCCTGGGATGACTCGGATCACAAGGTTGCGTGTATTATCACGGGTTTCTAATTTTGTTTTAATTAGCATGTCTGTTTGTAAGGATCTCAAAATTTCTGTGTGTGCTTGAGTCCAACTGGATCTTTTAAAGTCTGGTTTAATTAGATCGTAAAGGGGTTTGACCCTTTCTGCGTAATTTGCAATGTAAGTTCTTCCGAAATTTAGGAAGCCTAGAATTGACTGTAGGTTTTTTAGTGTTTTAGGAGCTTGGATTACGGCACATTTCTCTAGGAAATTGTCTGCCAGGCTTTTGCCTTCACTTGATAACTCATATCCTAAGAATAGGACCGTCAGATGGGCAATTCTGGACTTTTTGAAGTTGAATTTGTAACCCTCTGCAGCGAAACCAAGTATTATGGTGTTCACTCTTTTCAAGTGAGTCTCCAAGTCATCATCTGTTAAGTAAATGTCATCGACATAAGATAATGCTTCATCATCATATAGTTGTAGTAATTCTGTTACTCTCGCTGAGAATACCCCCGGGCTGTTCTTGTACCCCTGGGCTAACCGACAGAATTGTTTTTGAGTGCCATTTACTGAAAATGCAGTTAAATATCTGCTCTCTGGTGCTATGTTTTGACAAAAGAATCCGTTGGAGATGTCCAAGGTTGTTTTGTATTTTTTGCGCACTATGTTATTCATTAGTGCAGCACTGTGTGAGTTTTGCACTGCAAAAGTTTTGCAACATGTGTTAAGGTGTCGGTAATCCAAAACTAGACGGTACGAATTGTCTGGTTTGGAGACCGGAAACAAAGGATTGTTCATTTGTGAGGTGCAAGTTTCAATCACCCCCTGGTATTCTAGCTGATCTAGTATTTCATTTACTTGTTTTTTAGCTTCTTGCTTAATTGGGTACTGCCTTTGTGCAGTAGGTTGTGATTTTAACTGGACTTTGTGAGGAGGAGAATCCTCATCCCATCCTACGTGATTTTTATATAAAGCAGGTGCTAAGGCCACTGCCCACTTTCTAGCAAGTGTGTATTTTTTATGAATCGGTATTTGATTCGAGAAGGCAGGCATAATTACTTCTTCGCCATGAGGGCACTCCCTGACAAACTCCGGTGGCCAGTCTTTTTCAGCTAGAAGGATGTCATAGCCCTTGGATAGGTTATCCCAAAATAGTCCCCTTATTTTCCTAGTCTTATCTCCCTCTATACGTAATGTTATCTCGTATATTTTGTGGGGCTTGCTAACTCTGGTATCTGCAGTTTCCACTTGAAGGTATTCATTCGTGTCCACTGTCTCCAGATGATTCATAAGGACTTTGCGAGCTATGCTCACCTCTGCTGCGCTGTCTAGCATTGTCTGAGCCCATTCTCCGTTTTTCAGTTGTGTCCTCAGTATTCTCGGCATTGTTAACTACCTTGATACTGGCTACCTTCTTTTTTGGAAATTGTGATTTCTTTTTCAGTTGAGCAGGTTCCTTGTCTTTGGACTTGGCGTGCTCTTCTGATCGTCCTCTTCTTTCCGATTTCTGCGAGGAATTCTGAAAAGATTGAGACGGACGTGTATCAATGTCTTGATATCTATCAGGTTTTTTAATATTATCCCTATTTCTAAGGTTATATCTATTCCCAGAGGGTTCACTCTGAGGTGACCTTTGTCTCGGGTTTGGAGATTTCTCTCTTCGCCTAGGAGACCTTCCTCTGGACTGGAATTTCTTTTCTTTAGGATTGGATTGTTTATTTCCATCCCAGTTCTTTTTTGGTGAATTATTATTAAAAAATATTTTTTCTGGACTTGTAGTCAGTTGCGGTTTTACTGGTATTCCACCTAGACTATCTCTGCCTAGTTCTTCATAGGATTTTTCTATGATTCTGGCAATTTCAGCTGGTTGGTCTGCTATATCTGTCTCTTTTAACCTCTGGCGGATCGCCACGTTTGCTGCTTCACCCTTTATGTTGGCTAGTAATATAGCCGAGACCTGCTTGAAGTCTTTCAGTAATTTCATACCAAGAGTTAAAGCAGGTTCTGGACCGTATTCATCTTGAATTTGTTTTAGCACATCTGGTATTACCGAAATGGATGGAACACCGTGCGTTTTTGTGTAGATTGAAGCAAAGACCGTACCCCAAGTGTCACAGTCCTCAATGTGTGGTGCGATTCCCATCGGGAGACATATAGTCAGAATCCTGTGCTTTTCTAATGGGGTGGTGTCAGGAAACACCGCCTCTATTTGGGTGATTTTCTGTGCCAACCAGAATGGTATCTGTTCCCGTTTAGCTGGAACTTTACCTAGGCAGGATTGGATGTTCTGTGGTGTGATTTTATTTGTGTTCCCCTGGTGAGGGGTCAGCTGTGGAATTTTAATCGCTGGCTGAATTGTTGAAGTCCGCATTACATACTGAACTAATTGTCTGTGAATTTTTAGTAGTTGTTTTAGCTGTATTAATAGCTCTGGTGCAGTCATCTCGTCGATGTCTGGATGTGGTGTGTATCCGGCTAAGACCGGCCACGTTGCTCCTGGTCTTCCTAAAGGACCGAGCCTTGTAATGTGATTATTATGTTTTAGGGCGCCATCAAATAAGAGCAAATGCTCTTGGAATTTGAGTGGTACTTCCACCTCCTCGAAAGGAGTGTACGTTTCAGGAGGTTCCTCTACTTTGTAATAGTGGAAGTACTTTGTTACAGCATTTGCTGCTGGAAAATGTATCCATGTATAGTATACCTCTGTCTGCCGATATTCGTGTGCCTCAATTACGAATATGACTGTGCCACCTCTAGGTGTCAGTCCATTTTCTATAAGTTTTAAGGTTATAGATCTCCTTTTGGCGACCTGGATGAGTATTATATCCGGGTCTGCTGTTTGCATGGTAGCATCAGCATCTGCTATTTCAGTAGCTAATCTAATTGCCTCTCTTTCTCCATCACTGTCTCCCATTTTACTGACAGGATGGTATTATTTTTATTTGCAGATCAGGTTTCTTTATGGAAACAGAGATTAGGTGCACAATATTTTGGAACTGTTTTATCCTTCAACGTTGACTAGACCAAGAACCATACATAGGAGTTCCCTCCTGCGAGGTTTTGGAGGATATAATAACCTTTCACCCACTCCAGACGTCTTTGGAGTATTTGGGAGAAGGGGTCTGAGTGAGAAAGCACGACTGAGTTACTCTAAATGTCTTACGTTAGTTTTATCGCCCTTTCCAAACACGTTGGGCGCCATGTAGTGTAGCTCCTATTTTCCCAATAGGCTCTGCGCATTGGAATAGTACCTACAGCAGTAAAGGCCTAGGCCAGACGTTAACTAGGTCTACTACTGTCGAAACTAGACTTAATTTTTGGGTTTGCCAGCTAAGCTCAGAGTTCGCTAGAAACTTTCTCGAATGTTCAAGGAAGGATGAACTCCCCTGATTAGACAAGAAGGGATTTAGTTTCTGACAACCATAGAACATGACAACTTTGCTCTCCCCTAATCAAGAGTCAATCTCGAGAGTCGTGTGAGCACAAGGCAATTATTTTACTCAGTCAGTACGTGCATTCTTAGTCTCATCAGAATGTAGAGAAAAGGAAGAGACGGGCGTGTTCAATAAAAGATGTTATTTATTGATCAGTCTCTTTTCTCGTACAAGAGAAATGGATCGATATTATTGCAATACTTATAGTTAAGTAAAGTGCATACATTAGAAGCAATAGTATAAAATAATACTGTAAAAACATTGATATGGTTTCTGAGCCATATGATGTTTAAAATGATTAAAATATATTTACATACACATATACATTTGACTAAACGTACTCAACTGGTGTTTCTAAATACGCCTACCCCGTGTACCTGACCTAAGTCTAATGCGTGGGCGGGAATAGAAAGTTACAGTTTAGTTTAAGTTTGTTTTTGCCAAGTGAATAACTAAAGAATTCTCTAGGAGGGGTTATTCAGTTCTGTACCTGGAATTTAGGATGAATGAGGAATGGTATCTCTTTCTCTGCTCTCGATATTCCAGGCTGCCTGCGAGGGCTGCCCAGAAGCGCCGGTGCTGGGTCTCTCGGCTTGAGATAGCAGCGCGTCTCTCAGCGCGTCAGGAAGGCGGGGCTGCTGCCTGCGGGGTCTGCTTCTGCTCTCGGCTTCGGCAAGTATGGCTGCTCCGTCTTGTCACCACGCGTGTGTTTGCATAGGGCAAGGTCGGCAATATTTATACCTTAAAGGTGCCGAGATTGACGTAAGGATGGACATAGGTACGTCAATAAAGATGTCATACGACTTGCTCGTTAGCACATTCTTTACTAAAGTTCTCTGTGAAATCAAAACAATGGCCGCACGGATTATCCAGGTTGTCATAGGTTTGATTTGTTATGAGAACGTCGTATGCCTTATCAGGGGCTGGAGGAATATCGCTTGTCTAATTAGATCTCAAGCGTTATGACCTAATCAGATAACACGTTCCTGTGCCGTAGTGTGACTGCGTCAGATAACGGTATCTGCATCATGGGGGATTTCTTGCCTCATGGGCTGACTGTTAGTTAACTAGCTAGTAAGTTTAACCAGAATAGGGTCAGGAATAGGGGGATCGAATCAGAACCTATAGAAATACACGACAACCCATGGCACCGTTTTTAAAAACTTTTTAAATATCGGCTCTCAGCATTTTATTCTATTAGGGCCAGACCTAAATACAGCCTAGGCGTCATCCTGGCATTTACATTAATTATTTCTTGATTCTTAAAACTAGGTGTGACTTCTCTAAGATTTACTGCTTTTGACACTTGTACATTTCCAATGGCTGTTCAGAATAATCATTCTTAATTATCTCCAAAATCTTTCCAAAAGAGCCACTTTGATAATGCTTTGATAAGCAACTTAGATCAAATCTTTGTGTTCTACAGAGCGTATAAGAAAATCATGGTTCTGTCATTTAAGGAAAGCTAGAAAAATAGCTGATTCGGTGCTTTTGACTTGGAGTTGTTTTAGGGGGTCTGAAAATGTTGTTTTGGTTGTCCTTTTCAGGTAAGAGTAGGTGGTATGGAAATTCTTATAAGGTGCCTTATTTTTATCTTTATTGGAGAATCCTGCTTGCACTTTTTGTGTAACTCACCCGGAAGTGTGAGAAAGGCGATATCCATGCATGTAAACCATAAAAACAAAAACTGACTGTGTTTGAACAGGAATGATGAAGAGTAATTGAGGGGCTATATTTTAAGAGAATATTAAAGATAGTGTTTTTTGGCTATTTCATGGTCCGCTATTTATTTTAGCTTTCATCACTGTTTGACATGAATCATGACTTGTAGTGGAAATACTTGGTCTTCTCGATTGTCTTACAGGTCTATATTAAGTGGTGAGGTAAGACCTTTGGGAAGTTGACTGTAGTGATACTATTCTAAATGTTTTCCTTTTTTGTGCTTAATGAGATATAGCAAGTTTCAACGGTTTATAGCATTATGGAATGGATAGAATGTTCATGGGGGGGGGGGGGGAGTGGGAATCGGCCTGGGAGGGTACAAAAATCTATTTTCTTAATAAGTGGTGGCAAGTTGTACACCTTAACACTGAGAGAATGTTCAGTTTAATTTGAGTTACCTTATTGTGTGACTGTTGTTCCTGCTTTCTTCTAACTGATAAGATGATAACCTGTGAGTATAGACTTTCTTGGGCGACTTACCTAGGCTGGTGAGGCACCATTTATGTTCTTTACTGGTAAAAAGTTGGGTATAACTCCTATCCAAGCTGGATTACTGCTACAGTATATTAATTATGCCCAATCTAGAAATACACATAAAGCAAAGTTCACAACCAGGAATTCAAACATTTAATGAGTTTTGAGACCGGAAACAAGCATCCTGGGACCGTTTTCTGGCTAATCAGCCGTCATCAGCCAGGCTAGCTTCAATCCAGAGGCAAAGTGAGCAAGGGACCCACGTCTGGGCATACCCTGCCAACTTAGAGCGAAGAAAGCGATACCAAAGGGGATGATGGACGGAGCGCTTGAGCAAATCAAACACCCACCCCCAGTCAACTGATCTGGGTTTAATCCATCCTCATTCTTTAGCTCACTCCACCACCCCAGTTCAGACATGGCCATATGCAAATCAGTCTGACCCTGTGCCTTATGGGAACAGTCCAGCCCGAACTGCCAAGCCATGTCTTCCCTGGACCGGAAACAAGCATCCTGGGACCGGTTTCTGGCTAATCAGCCGTCATCAGCCAGGCTAGCTTCAATCCAGAGGCAAAGTGAGCAAGGGACCCACGTCTGGGCATACCCTGCCAACTTAAAGCGAAGAAAGCGATACCAAAGGGGATGATGGACGGAGTGCTTGAGCAAATGAAACACTCAGCCCCAGTCAACTGATCTGGGTTTAATCCATCATCATTCTTTCGATCAGTCCACCACCCCAGTTCAGACATGGCCATATGCAAATCAGTCTGACCCTGTGCCTCATGGGAACAGTCCAGACCGAACTGCCAAGCCATGTTTTCCCTGGACCGGAAACAAGCATCCTGGGATAATTCACAGGGTCCTTCTTACATTCACGTAAAACCTGAACACCAATGTTTAAACTATTCCTCTTTGGCCCCAGCTCCCAACATTTGGTCCTTGGGTGAGCACGCGTAGCTGTGCCTTGTTTGTGAAAATTCCTCTTGCCTTACATGAGATCCTGCCAAGGTTTCTCAAGTTCCCTTTTGTACTAGGGCTCCTCCACATGTATTCTATTTCCACCTGCCTAAGGTTATTGCAATTGCTTCATTATTAGCCAAGGACCCACAATTGGCATTACTGTTTCAGAAGAATGTGTCTCACTCAACTCAAAATTTGTAATTGTTGCATTCCTGTGGCTTTTCTAAGACATTTTTTGCTAGAGTATTGGTGACGATATATATTTAGTTATAAATGCTTTTAGGAGTTAAGTTTCCCCAGAATCGCTCTGCAAGTACCAAAAGCATATTTAAAAAAAAGAGATGTCCCAGAAGAGCCAGATATATGAAAGCTGGGAATTATAATCTCTAAAAAAGCATTGTATTGGGCAGATTGTGGCTCTATAGAGACAATTGTAAAGATAGTTCTCTCATCATTCGACCCCAGAAAAAAACGAAACGGCTATTGTAGTGAAAATAGAGATGTTGGTGCAGTTAGGTGTCCTATTTAAAATTTTAGGATGTTTTAAGGAGTATTTCTTACTTGTGCATAGTGTTTAAAGTCGGTCTTATATTGTGATGCTCTCTGTTCTCTCCATAGCTGATGCCAGTTTCATTTTACTCATTAAGTTTGTTGGGTATGAAGTTGTAAAGTTGGGCATTCCAGAGTCACATTGTTTTTAGCATCACTTTGATCTTTCAGAGTGGTATTTCTGATGAGCCTCCTGTCCTTTACTAATTCTTTGCATTTTTGTGTGCCTTCAGAATCAGTACGAGAAGCACAAGGAGGTCATGGCTGCCCAGGGTGTAAAGATTCTTGGGAAAGATTTGGAGAAGACCCTGGCTGGTTTACCGCTGCTGGTGGCCCACAGAGAGGATGAAATTCCAGTGCTTAGAGTAAGAAAAATTAAGTTTGAGTAAATGTTATTTTGCATGTGAAAGAGTGGATTGACAACCTACACTGTTGTCCACTTTTATATTTATGTGGCATCAAGCATTCAAATAACAGATAATGTACACCAAATACAAGCACAAACATCAGTTTGTCCAAGCAAACACAGCAAGACTGGTTTCTGGCAAGCCCAAAGTCTAGACTTCAAACCAGACATGAATTTGAAGGTCTTGCAAACCTGATCACCCCCATCAGATACGCCCCTTCTTCCACATGCAGGGGTAATAATCGACCATTATGTTCAAGCACTGGTGAAATTGTAAGTATTCCACCTTCTCCGCCTGCTTCCTCACACTGCACATGCTCTGGAAGATCTTCAAGTGTCGACCCTTGCACACCAAACACACTGTGACAGAGGCCCTCATCACAGGCCGACTGGACTATTGCAACGCTTTCTACGTGGGACTACCCGCACACCACCTACAGAGATTGCAAACCATACAGAACGCCGCAGCCAGACTCGCACTCAACCTCCGCCAACCATCCTACATTACATCCATCCTAAGGCAACTCCACTGGCTCCCCGTACAGAAGGAATGCCAATTCAAGCTGCTGACCCATCCACACAACCAAGGACCTGTCCACATTAACCAACCTCTTAAATTCCACCAACCTTCGAGTGGATTACGCTCTGCCTCCCTATCACTTGCCCGCACTCTTCGCATCTACCAAAGCAGAAGTGGAGGACGCTCCTTCTCCTAAATCCCAGCAAAGACCTGGAACATCCTCCCCACGCGGCTCCTGACCATCACCTCACTTCCAGAATTCCGAAGGGCCATCGAGACCTGGCTGTTTGAATGAACCTCTCAGGACCTGCCAGCGCCTGGATACCCTTTCAGGTGATTAGCATCGCTATATAAATCATGATTGGATTGGATAAAAAGGCATACAGTGGAATCTGTGAAAATAACACTATCAGTCGCCCAAACAAATCTGCTGGAAAGATGTTTCAGATAGCTCTGAGAACACCACTTTGTAACAGCACTGTGGAAAGTACTGAGGAGCTAAATAAATCAAGAAGTGTACTTGTGATACTACTTTGGCAAAATAAGAAGCAGGGGTTGAAGACCAATGTTTGAACCATTTGGGTTCTTGACAATCATGGCAAGTGAAAAAATCTCTGTCCTCTATAGAGTCACAATGTTTTCCTAGTATAACAAATGACTTTCAGCATGTTGGAACAGCTGATCATTTCTTTTAGAGAGAGTGATAAACGTTGAGCGCCCTCTGATGGGTAATGTGTATTTTCAAGTGCCTGGACAAAGTAGAGAAAAAGGTACAGCAAAAGAGTGGAGGGCACCACTTATGACCTTGCAGGTGTGCAAATGCTAGCCATTTATAAAGTGAATACATGATTAACATGCGTAGCTTCAATAGCCACGTTTGTCTGGAAATCCAGCAGAGGAATGAGAATGTGACCGGCAGTGCTTGAAACCCAGTTTCAGTAACATGAGCCTCAAAACCACCTTCAGGGTTGTTCATATTGTTTGTTCTTAAAATTGGAAGGGCAGTTAATCCAATGTTGGAGGAAAAAGACTTTCCTGTAAGTTTGGTTATCCAGCATTTCAATCTCTCATAGATTTAGTGCAACACTGCTTACTGCCCTTTGAGGCGTTTTTGGCCCACATTGTGCTAGATGTCCATCGGGCAGGGATTAAACCTATCCACTTCAGAGGTGTGAACACAATTCCTAAATATTGTGGTAGATCAGACTCTGTATTAAATAAAAATAATTTAAATACTGTTGTTATTTTGGCACATATGTTTGGTAGCTTGATGATGGAAAATAATCGAAAAAAATGACCTTATGAAGATAATACTAATCTGTCCTAATCTAGATTTTGGCACATCTGAAATATTTCTTAACTCCAAAATAGCAAACACGGTCTGAGAAATGTGGACAGGCCTCCCTAGCACACCCCAGGCAACCACAGTACTGGAAACACTGCTGCAATTGGGACATTCTGCACATGCTGTAACAGAACTTTCCAGTGCACTGAAAAAGGATAGAATCAAACAGCCAGTAGGGCACCGAATGAATGGGATATTCATTTAGAGGCCAAACTCACAGACAAGGGGAATCGGCCTGTAGCCAGGTTCAATGCATATTTGCTAATGCCAGGTTCAAGTTAGTGCGTTTATTTATTTCCACATAGAGCATTAGTGAAACTTGGCCCCCTTACGGCTGCATAAAATATCTCCAGGTAGAACATCGGATGCAGGGAGGGGGAAGCCAATGTGCTCTATATGACGTGGACCTGTGCTGCTCTGAAAAAGAGCAAGTTGTGGTATATACGCTTCGACGCATAGTCTGGCTTCAGTTAGAGCAATGTATATAGCTTGCATATTGGACCTTATCCCTCGGCCCTGGGAAACGGTGTTGCAGGGCAAATTTGCTTCTTTGAAATTGGTGTGGGCAAAATAATGAATTGCATTCTGTTGGACTCACTCGCTGGCCCCAGGGTTGAAAGTATGGGAAAAAGAAGTTTAAAAGCAGAAGCAATATGATTGAGAATGGTCTGCATTGACGATAAATTGGCTGAGGATCTGCTACACTTGTCTGAAAAGTTAGACAGATGCATAGGAAAACTAGACAAGGACCATGGGCCTCAAAGTGATGACTGATAAATAGGCTCAACGTACTCAGTATTGTTCCAGACTATTAGTGGGGTGGGAAGAGATGCCACAGTAGGCAATGTTGATGATTTTGCGATGGCCCTTGTTTTACCATAAATACATAAATAACGTTTTTTTTTGTTTTTTTTATTAAACCTTTATTAGCAAGAAGAAAATACAGTTACAGGCCTACAACCGCCAGGGCCGGCCATCAACACACAATAAAAGCAGTATAGTGCTACACAGCTCTTCAGCCGACCACCGAGGGTCCGGCAGCAATGGTGCAAGATATTAACCAAATCTTTAACGATAGGAGATGGAAAGGTTTCATTTTTTATACAATCGAACAAAGAAACATAACCAAAAAGAAGAAAAGATCGAGGCTGTACCTAGGGTTATTGTGCACGTCCCATGGGAGACGGGGAGAGGCAATCAAAGAACAATACGAAAAAGCAGGAGAACTTCCAGGAGAAGGGAGGGGGGATCCAGAGCCAGAGACATAGCAACTACATGGTACAGGAGGAAGCCGAAACACACAGTCAAGGGGAGCAAGGTGTATCAGGAGGATCAGGGAGAGGGGGATCACAGATCTCCCCACGGTATGAGTTCCATTGGTCCCATATTCTACCCCATTTCCGCGGCCTGCCACGGGAGACATATACAATTTTCTCTCTGAACATACACCAGTCCATGTTGTCTTCCCATTTACGAACTGATGTTGCCCTCTGAGATCCCCACAGTTGAGCGATGTCCCTTTTCGCAACCATGTTACCCAGCGTGACCCATTGAGTCTGGGCGGCAGTGCAATCATTCGGTTCCCATATGTTTAACAAGCAGCGTCTGGCCTCAGGCAGCAACTCAACACCCGTTACCTCACCCATCACCGCATGCACTCTAGTCCAAAAAGACACAACATCCGGACATTCCCATATGATATGGAGGAAGGTAGCAAGCATACCACAGCGACACAGCCCATCCGCTGAAAAACCCATACGCATCAATCGTGGACCCGTGACATAGACCCGATGCAGAATCTTCAGCTGAACGAGTCGCAGACGCGCCGGAATCGCAACCTCCTTGGGAGAGGATATCGCAACCTGCCAGTCCTCATCATCCAGTTCCAGCCCATCGTCAGTCCACGTACTACGAAGCTGAACAAGCAAGTCCGATCTATCGTTGATGAGCTTTTTATAAATAAGAGAGATAGTGCTGTCCGGAACATGTCCGTCCAGCACTCTATCCTCCAGGGGGGAGCACTCTGGAATATCAGAACCGGCCGGGAAAACCGACTCAATGGCATGACGGATCTGGAGGTAGCGAAAATATTCCATGTCATTCAGATGATATTCCTGTTTCAATTCAGCGAAGGTCTTAATTCTATTCTTAACCCAGAGGTTGCCCACTTTACTAATTCCAATTAGATCCCACCTATCGAATCCCTTTGACGTCCTTAGTTCACCGAGCCGTTCCGCGGCAAACAGAGGGGTAGCTCTGGACAGCCTGTCCACCCATCCAGTAGCCGCAGTCGCGCTGCCCCACACTCGCACCGCTACTCCAGTGGGCCCGTCAAGTTCCTTCTGGCGCCGCTAGAGTAGAAGGCCCGGTAATAATCACCCCCGGGTAAAAGCAACCGGTCCATTTCAAATGCGGGATTCGGGACCGGACCATACATAGCATGGTTCACGGCGCTCAGTTGAGATGCCCAGTAGTATCGTTTAATATCAGGCAACGCTATGCCACCATCGTACCAGGGCAACGTCAGCTTGGCCAACGCAATACGAGTCCGGCCAGCCCATACGAGCTTCCTCTGAAGGCACTCGATTTCACGAAAATAGCTAGCCGGCACTAGATCGAGTGTATTTTGAACAGCATACAAAAAACGGGGAAGATACATCATTTTGAACAGAGCTGCCCGTCCCAGGGGGGACAAGGGTAAATTACACCACGCCGCAACGTCCGACCGAAGCCGGGCAAGTGGAGGCAATAAGTTCCGCTCATAGCGTACCACAGGGTCAAGCGAAATATAAATCCCCAAGTACTTAAAGCCATCCCTAGAGACCGGGATCGGGCACACTCGGGGCAGAGAGGGGGAGTCACCGGTTAACGGGAAGATACAAGACTTGGCCCAATTGATGACCAGACCGGAGTTACGTCCAAAAGAACTCAAGACATCAAAAAGGACCCCTAGCGACTTACGGGGAGACGTCAGGTACAACAAAATGTCATCGGCATATAGTGACACACGATCCTCGAAATCAGGGGACCACCGAATACCCTTTAGTGAAGGCTCCCAGCGGAGCCAAGCAGCGAGGGGTTCCAACACAAGTGCGAATAGGAGCGGCGACAAAGGACATCCCTGCCTCGTGCCACGCCCAAGAACAAAGGGTTCCGAGGCTCTACCATTAACCACAACCTGTGCCAACGGCTGCTCATACAGACGTTTGACCCACGCAATGAATTTTGGACCAAAACCGAATTTGGCAAGAGTAGCCCACAAGTATGGCCACTCAACCGTGTCGAAGGCCATCGAGGCATCAAGAGAAACCAAGATGGCCGGCTCGCTGAGAGATCCCGCCCTCGCAAGGACGCCATGAAGACGACGAAGATTGAGCGCAGTGTTACGTCGGGGAATAAAACCAGACTGATCAGGGTGAACCAACTCGCCAATCACCGTGACCAGGCGGTTTGCCAAAAGTTTCGCCAATATCTTGGGTTCCGCATTTAAAAGTGAAATCGGACGATACGAGGAACAACTCTCGCGTGGCTTGCCATCCTTATGGATAACCACAATGGAGGCCAGCCTCTGGTCCCTGGGAAGGGACCCTAGGTCTCGCGATGCCGCAAACATACGAAGCAGATACGGCGCCATCTTATCCGGGCATAGCTTATACAACTCAACTGGTATACCGTTAGGACCGGAGGCCTTCCCCGAGCGAAGGGAGCGTATAGCGAGCGCAACCTCGTCAATAGAAAAATTCGCCTCCATAAGCACCCTGTCCGACTCAGAGAGACAAGGCAACACAAGATCACGAAGTAACAAGTGCGAGTCCTCTTCCGGCATAGTCGAGACCGGCGCATACACAACCCGAAAATGCTGGGCAAACACATCGACTATCTCGACAGGGTCCACGACTCGCGTTCCATCAATTTTCTCAACAGGCACCACACGATTCAGTCTGTCACGCTTATCCAGCCAAGCAAGCAACTTCCCCGCTTTATCACCCACATCATACAGACGCCCTTGTTGCACACGATTCATTGCCTCAGCCGCGTCAGTC
Organism: Lissotriton helveticus; assembly: GCF_964261635.1. Lineage (NCBI taxonomy): Eukaryota > Metazoa > Chordata > Amphibia > Caudata > Salamandridae > Lissotriton > Lissotriton helveticus. The sequence goes on from NC_136069.1 coordinate 1,140,316,493, forward strand.
ACCAAGGCCCTGTAGTCAGATTGCTTAAGAGCCAAGAAGTGCAATCTCTCAGGTGTAACCCCAGACTCCAATCGTTCCTCCAACACGGCAATCTCAGACTCCAACTTCACCACCTCCTCATTCTTGAGCCTCCTCTCGCCAGCCACCAATGACAAAGTTTGACCACGGATCACAGTTTTATAGGCCTCCCATAGGGAGACCGGGGAGGACACTGATCCCTCATTTTCAGCGAAGTAAAAGTTCATACATTTGACCACCTCCGATCTAATTTTGGGGTTCTGAAGATGCCATGGATTGATCGGGGCAATCCGGCCCCCAGCCCCAGGATGTACGTCTGTGTGGAGCCAGAGCGGGGAGTGCTCGGAAATCCCCCTCGCCAAGTGCTTGATTTCACGCACCGAGACCAACTGCACCACCGGCACAAGGATATAGTCGAGTCTCGAGAGACTATCGTGAGCTCCCGAGTGGAAGGTATACTGAAGCCGGCCAGGGTGCAGCTGTCTCCAACAGTCCACCAACCCAAAAGCATCCACAAATTTCCCCAGCCATAGCTGCGATGCAGGGAGGAGCCTGGGGGGGCTACGATCACACTCTCCATTTAACACGGAATTAAAGTCCCCACCCACCACCAGCAAGCCATCAGGCAACCCCAGAATTACCCCACCCAAGTCGGTGAATGTAGTAGACTGCAGACCAGGCGGAACGTAAACAGACAATATGGAGATCGACTTTCCCTCCCACCTCCCCATAACAGCTGCATAGCAGCCTCTGTCATCCAACACCGTGCCATCTATCTCCAGGGGGAGGGAGTTTCTAACTAGGATACCCGCCCCCCTCGATCCGGTGGTGAAGCCGGAGTGGGCCACCAAACGGTAGCCCCGTCTGTTCAGCGCATGACATGTATTACCCACCAAGTGAGTCTCCTGGAGCAAGACTACATCTGGGGAACATCTCTTCAAGTATTGCAGAACTATCCCACGTTTTATCCTGTCGCCGAGACCGTTAACGTTCCAGCTCAACACCCTAAGCCCCCTACCCCCCATCCCAGAAGAAAACAGTCTGCCCCCCCCACCCCGGAACAATCACAAAGCAGCCAATATGAAACAAAGCGCAGCCTCAAAAAAAACAGAGGAAAGAACCCCCCCACCACCCCCAATGAACCCACCAAACACAAACCCCCCCTCCCTGCACCCCTGCGGTAGACCTGAAAGCCACCCCAACTTGCAGTGTGCCTGTCGCCCCATTACCTAACCTACAAGAAGAGAGAAAAAATCCCCAGAGGAGGAAGATTCCCTAAACCCCCCCACACCCCCGGGCATTCACAACATAACAGAACAAAGTCTCTGAGCCTCTGCCGCAGATTCAGGGTCGCCGATGTAGACTCACTGCTCCTGGTCCTCCAAGCCACCTTCAGCGCCCCTCGAGGTCTCCGGGCCCTCCTGGCGCGTCGACAAAGTGTCCAACCAGTCACTAACCACCTCAGGGCGGTCAAAGAAGAACGCCCGATCTTCACGTTCGATCCGTAGGCGGGCCGCGAAAAGCATAGCCTATTTCAGTCCCAGGTCTCGAAGGCGCCGTTTCACTCCCGTAAAGCCCATTCGTTGTTTCTGCACCGCCTGAGTAAAGTCTGGATAGAAACTAATCAATGCATTCTCAAATTTAGTGGGTCCATTCATTCGTGAAGCTTGCAGGATAGCGTCCCTGTCACGAAAATTGAAAAGCCTGGCAATTATGGGCCGCGGAGCGGCTCCCAACTTCGGCTTCCCACCCGGAACACGATGAGCACGCTCCACAGCGAAGAATTTACTAGGGCCCTTTGGTGCCAAATGTTTCAATACGAGGTCCTCCACCAGGATATCAACAGGCAGGTCAGCGGAGTTCTCCGGGACACCGACGATGCGCACGTTATTGCGTCTGGCCCGGCCCTCGAAATCTTCCAGCCGACTGGCAAGCAGATCACAGGTAGTCCGGAGATTGCGGACTGTGGTCTGGAGATCCGAGACATCCGTGGTCAAGCTAGCAGTCTTGATGTCAAGGGACTTAACACGTTCGTTGGTTTTCCCCAAATCCGCTCTGATGAGGGTGACATCAATCGCCACCGTATCGATCTTAGCCGCCAAGGTTTCGTATTGCTGGCTCATGTTGGACTGAACACTCGCAATGGCGCCCATAATGTTCTTCAGGGTTGGCTCCTCGTTCTCAGGAGAACCGTCACCAGCTTCCTCTAGGGCACCACTCGACCCGCCCGGGGAGCCCCGCGGGTGAGTAAATCGATCAATAGTTTGGGATTGGGCGACCCCCCCCCCCCGGGACGGGCCTCTGGTGGTGCGCTTCTCGATAACCGCCCTGCCCGCCATGACGGGCAACCAACTCCAACAGGATCAGTAGGATTTGATCAAAATGATGTCCGTTGTGGCAAGCTCGAAACGGCAAGAGAGTATGGACCAAGCGCTGGCTGAAGGTCGGCAACAATAACAGGTCCGGAGCGCCGATCGGCTGCAGGGCGTGCACAACAGCGACCAAAAACGAAACCGAAAGTACACCAGGGGCAGAGGGCGTGGCACATCAGCCGTTGTTGTTCAATTGCCACCTGGGTACCTCGGGGAATCAAGCCCCCGGTTGGCATACGATGTAGGCCGCAATCTTCAAAGTGCAGTAAGTCCGGCATCCGGCGGCCAAATCAAAAGGACGTGGACATCAGCAGGGCATCAACGAAAAGTACCCGTCGTCATAATCAGGATCGTTCCCAGGATAATCGCGGGAGGCAGAAAGGGTCTTGGGAGCCCTTGGCTCACGCGTCCATCATGGAAACGCGCGAAGCTCCTCCCCCATAAATAACGTTTTTAAAAGATTTACATACTAAGATCCAGTCATCAGACAGTGCACTCACATTGATGTTAGAATGATGTCCCACAGAATGCTACTACATTGGAAATGCACATACAGAGTGCGCCACCAACTGAAGTTAGTTTCTGACTTGGTTACTCAGCTTACAGCTGCCTACTGGGATATCCAAAGATTTGCCACACTCTTGTAACATATTGCATATTGTTTGCGTGAATGAGAAGTTTTTACAGTAAAACATGTATTTCTCTAATGTGAGTTTAATGTTGTCTTTTACAAGGATGAATTAATACATGAGTTGAAGCAGACACTGAGTGCGATCAAGCTAGAAGAGAAAGGAGTTTATGTACAGGCATCAACGCTAGGATCACTGGAAGCGTTACTTGAATTCCTTAAAACCTCTGAAGTGCCAGTAAGTGCTTATGGTCATTATAATTTGCCTTCTAGCATATAAAACTTCTGGATCTTTGCACGTATCACATACCTGTTTTGTTTGTTTCATAGTATGCTGGAATCAATATAGGCCCGGTTCACAGAAAAGATGTAATGAAGGCATCAGTTATGTTGGAGCATGACCTTCAGTAAGTAGTACATTAAAAATCCAAACTCCAAAAAGCACTTAAAATTCTTCACAGATTAACTTGCTTAAATTCTGCTTTCTGCAGTGTTCTGATATACATGCGTACATTATAATCTCTCCCTCTCAGATATGCAGTTATTTTAGCCTTTGATGTGAGGATTGAACGAGATGCTCAGGAAATGGCTGATACTTTAGGAGTGCGCATATTCAGTGCTGAAATTATTTACCACTTGTTTGATGCCTTTACAAAATACCGACAAGACTACAAGAAGCAGAAACAAGAGGAGTTCAAGTAAGTATGATTTTTGTAAGATCTAAAGATTTTGTTGAAAATTGAAGATGTGCGTTAAAAATCTGCCTCAGATTACTTTTTTGTAAGTTTCAAAAATAGGTTTATTGAATAAAACTAAATAACAATGCTTCGTACAGTTAATCATCAAATATTATATAGATAAAAAGAGAGAAACAATAATATTACATATTCTGTTTGAAAGTGATGAAGAAAATACATGAAGAAAATAAAGATCTGGTTCTTGGAAGTCTTAATACAATAAGAAATGAGAAGAAAAACGTCATATATTTAAAATATGCAATCACATAAATATTACTGAATTAATATACAGAATAATGTCATTTTAAAAATAAGGGAAGTCAGGGAGGCCGAGTAACTTCTTGCAGTAAGAAGATGGGAGCAGAGGATTTTTTTTGCACTATTATCTAAAAATTGTGTGACAAGAGACCATAGTTGCAGGCGTTTTTTTAGCAAGCATTATAGGGTACACAAAGGGCGTGTCCAGTCTATGGTTATGACAAACAGCGTACCACCAAGTTCAATATGAAAATTTGGCTGTATCCTTCCAATTCTTTATCTGCTGGAAAGCAAGTGCCAATAACAAATCTATGATTTTTTTTGCGATTGTCTCCTATTCCAATCAATTGATAGGCTCCCTAAAAAAATATTGATAAAAGAAAAGGGGTCTGTAGTATTAAAGATGGTTTTATTTGGATCCAATCCTGTTTCCAAAATGTAAGTACATATGGACATATAAATAGCATGTGTTTTAAGTCAGCACATTCGTGAGAGCACGTCCAGCAAGTGCCAGGAATTGCATTGTGTATTTTGTGTAAGTGTGATGGTGTAAAAAAAAAAAAGTCTATTCTAAATGAAAGGAATAGTTTGTGTAGTGTTTGCCGCTCTGGATGATTTCCTGATTTTTGTCCATATCCTATGGTTTTATACCTATTTATCCCTATTTATGGGAGGTTGTGTTAAGCGAGAATAAATGTTAGAAACTTTAGGATTTAAGCAAAGAAAGTTATACCATGTAAAATCGGTCTGGGAAGATGAAGGAGCCACAGATTGAAATTGAGTGTAAGCTTCAAATATTGTAGTTGGTAGAACTGAACATTTGTGTTGAAAGGAGAGAGGTAGATGAATAAGGGAGTGTATCCTTGAACGTGTATGAAATGAGCCCTGTTCAAATAGCTGATGTACCCAAAGCAAACCTCAATTTCTCCATATTTTCAGTATATAGGTTTATTGTTGACCAGTATAAATTTGGTATGCCAAATAGTGGATGCGAGAAAGGTGTCAAAATCATGCGGGGTAGTGGAGGAGAGCATCTAATGTGTAACAAGAGTGTTTGGTTACTGGTGTGGAAGTTTTTTGTAGTTTACGAGTGAATGAAAGGTATTTATGAAATGAGCAGGGTGCTATGAATGAAGTCTCAAGATCAACCCATAGTTGGGAGTCTACTGATTGATCAGGTTCGAGGCATGTGGGCTGCTAAATTCATATCTATTGCATAGATCGCCGCCTAGTGTTGGGTCCGGATGATTGCACATTGTTGTCCTGGAAGAGTCTTCGAAGTATCACGAGATAGGTGGCTCCTCCCCTGGACTACAGTGCGCATGGGCATCGACTCCATCCCCAGATAGTTTTTTTCCGCCATTGGGTTCGGATGTGATTTCGACGTCTCCTTGTCGGAGAAAACTTACTTCTTTAAGGCCAAAAGGCCTTCGTTACCTGCGTCGGTATTGTTCGCGTACGGTCTCGGCCTTCATTCGACTCTTCGAGTAGAAATTCTGCGGAGTCGACTACTCTTCGGACGTCGAGGCCCTGTCGTCGCAGCAAGACCCCGACGAACTTACCATGGAACGAAGTCCGTTCAAGCGCTGCCCCGTGTGTGGGTCCAAGTACCTACACATCGACGTGCATCCAGTCTGTAACAAATGCCTCTCGCCGGACCACAACGAGGACAACTGTATGGCCTGCTCACAGTTCAGGTCAAAGAAAACGCTCAAGCTTCGGCGTGCGGCGCGCCTCGAGGCCCAGCGAGCGGCTCCGGCACCCGACGACATCTTCGACGAGCCCGAGGCAGAAGTCCCAAGCCATCGCCTGCAGATTTCACCACCATCGACGGAGGTCGAGCCCGATCCCGGAGAACCCGTCGAGGGCCAGGACCTTGAATACGTCGAGGAGGTAGGGGACGACAAAGAAGTTTATGGGGCCACGGAAGATAGCTCGGAGGAAGAGATATGCCCCGAAAGTTACATGATTCAGGCTCAGGTCACGGGATCGCCACTCGGCCTTACCCACGACCCTGCACCGCTATCCACGGCCCCGCCTTCTGGCCCGGCCACAGACACACCAGCGGAGACGCCATTGCGCGTATCGAAACCGAAACCTTCGGATTCGACGACACCAAAGATGGCCGACGTACCATCGAAACCGAAACCTTCGAATTCGACGACACCAAAGATGGCCGACGTACCATCAAAACTGACAAAGCCTGCTACGTCATCGACTCCGTCGCCCTCCGAAGTCGAAGAAGGCTGTCGAGTCGACAGCGCCGCAGAAGGTGGCCAAGGACCCGTCCTCGAAGAAGGTCGTCCAACACGTGTCGAGCACGGTTACTCCGGCAAAGTCCACTAAGGCTGTTGAAACACCTTCGGACGCGACTGCCCTGTCGAAGCAAAGTCAACAAAGGGCCACGTCCCGAAGTCCGGAGGCCCTACGCATCGGCACAAAGATGCCGGATCTAAAGCAACGGCATCGGCGCCTAAGCCTACAACGGAGGCACGGACCGTTGGAGCCGAAGATGCGTCGGCGGCCACCTCGTCGACACCGAAGTCCTCCGATAGTGACGGACGTAGGGCATCGGTTACCAAACCCTCCGCTTCCTTCACAAAGCAGGTCACTGACTCCCTCAAACGTATTCGGGAGAAGACTTTGACGTCGACGACTCACACGCCGTCGGCTCCGACACCGGTGGACGCACCTGCGAAGACTTCAACCAAGCTTCTCTACACTCTGCCGCCGAAGGTGGCACCGAAGGCATTTGCACCCAGATCGGTGCCGAAGATCACTGACACGTCAGAACCTTCGACGCTAAGTGGCCGATTGGATCGACATCAAGCTTCAGAAGAACAATCTGAGCATTACATCGATGCCGCAACGGGGAAATCGACGCTCTATAAACGTAAGATCACTTCCCAACCATTGGAATCCTATGTCATTCCACTGAAGAAGAAAAGGCCGGCACAGGACATTCCTGCCCTTGTTGAACCTATTCAGCCTCCACCAAGGAGGAACCCATCACCTTCCCCCAACCAGTCAGGGGGAGAGGACGATGACCAGGATGACCAGTATAATTTCCCAGCTGACAATGACCCTGATGCACAACAGGACTCATATGACGACACTGGTGACCAGGGAGGCCATCAGGTGGTACAGGACCCACAGGGTTTTGGTGCACGTACATCCCCAACTGAGGATTCAGCGGCATTTAATGCCTTGATAGAGCGGGCAGCTGCAAATCATGATGTGGACATGCATGCTGACCTGGTGGAAGAAGATTTTTTGTTTGACACTTTCTCTGCCTCAGAAAAGACTGTTAAAATACTTCCTATGCTAAAAGGTGTCCTTAAGCATGCCCCAGAGATCTTTAAGGAACCTACCAGGGCGAGAGTGGTGAACCCACGTATTGAAAAGAAATACAGACCAGCACCTGGGGACCCTGCATATATTCGGGGACAGTTGCCTCTGGACTCGTTGGTGGTCGCAAATGCCCGCAAAAGGGCGAACTCCCAGACAACGGGTGCAGCTTCTCCCCCAGACAAGGAGTCGAAAGTGCTTGAGGCATCTGGCAAAAGGGTGGCTGCGCAGGCTGCCAATATCTGGCGTATATCAAACACACAGGCACTATTGGCACGATATGATAGGGCGCATTACGACACCCTAGAACAGCTCCTTCAACACCTCCCAGATGAGTTTAAGGAGGCAGCCGAGATGCTCATACAGGAGGGAAAGCTCATTTCAAACGCTGCAATAAAGTGTGCGCTTGATGTGGCAGATACAGCGGCTAGGGCTATTAACACTAGCGCCATGTTAAGGCGCCAAGCATGGCTTCGCATATCAGGTTTTAAACCTGACATTCAAACAACTATTCTCAACCAGCCCGTTAATCCTGACAGACTGTTTGGCCCAGAAGTTGACACCACCCTCGAAAAATTTAAAAAAGACAATGAGACAGCGAAGTCTATGGGGGCGCTTCAGTCTCAGCTATTCAGGGGGAGCACTTTTCGTCGCTCAGGTACCCGCGGTGTTACCAGGGGACACCTGGCACAGCAGACACAATTCACGAAAGGTGGCGCACAGTCCTCGTACCCCAAGCAAGGTAGAGGGGGTTACAGAGGAAATAGTACTAAGGGCAGAGGCAGAGGAAACAACAACTCCCGTTCCTCTGCCACCAACAAACAGTGACTCTCTGTCACTGCCCCCCGACCATCCAACACCTGTCGGGGGAAGACTCCAGCAGTTCCTGCCAGTCTGGACGTCCATCACCACAGACAGGTGGGTGAGAAAACTTATCCAGTACGGTTATTGTTTGGAGTTGACATCCACTCCACCCAACATTCCCCCAAGACAACGTCCTATGTCGGCAGAGCACTTGCACTTATTGCAGCAGGAAGTGGTGGTGATGCTGCAAAAAGGCGCAATCGAGCTCGTACCAGTGGAGGAGGAAGGTACAGGGGTCTATTCCCTGTACTTCCTTATCCCAAAAAAGGACGGATCCCTCAGACCCATTCTGGATCTACGCCCTCTCAACCTGTATATACTGTCAGAACACTTTCACATGCTGACGCTGCAGCAGATTCTTCCCCTGCTAAACCAAGGGGACTTCCTAGCGACCTTGGACCTCAAGGATGCTTATTTTCACATACCACTCCGCCCATCCCACAGAAAACACCTCAGGTTCACCATCCAAAACAGGCATTATCAGTTCAAAGTCCTACCCTTCGGAGTGACCACTGCCCCCAGAGTGTTTACAAAGTGTCTGGCGACAGTTGCGGCGCACCTCAGGAGACAGAACATACATGTCTACCCTTACCTAGACGACTGGCTCGTTCAAGCAAAGTCGGAACAACAGTGCGCCGCAGACATGTCCCACAACATTCGCCTCCTTCACAGTCTGGGGTTCTCACTGAACTACCCAAAGTCGCACCTTCAGCCAGCCCATGTGCGGCAGTATCTGGGCGCGACAATAAATACCCTGACTGCTATGGCTCAGCCAAACCCGGTGAGGATCGACAACATTCAGTCGCTCATCCAGAGGTTCAGACCGCAACACTCACTACCAGCGAGAGTGTTCATGCAGTTGATCGGCATGATGGCCTCCTGCATCTTCATAGTCCCGCACGCAAGGTTGCATATGCGTCCGCTCCAAGAATGCTTGGCAAATCAGTGGACACAAGCTCAGGGACAACTGACAGACCTAGTGTTGGTGACCGGTCGGGCATACAACTCTCTGCATTGGTGGAATCCACACAACCTTTGCAAGGGACGACCGTTCCAAGAGCCTGTGCCACAGATTATCCTAACGACGGACGCATCTCTCCAGGGGTGGGGAGCTCATGTGCTCCACTACACGGTGCAGGGACTGTGGTCAACGCAGCAACAGAAGTTGCACATCAACTACCTGGAACTGATGGCAATCTTCATGGCGCTCAAGTCCTTCAAGGTACATCTGTGCAACAAAGTCGTGTTGATCCGGACGGACAACATGACAGCCATGTACTACATCCAGAAGCAGGGAGGTACTCACTCTCCACAGCTGTCTCATCGGGCTCAGAGCATGTGGAAGTGGGCCATTCAGAGGAACATCTTCCTCATGGCAGAACACCTCCCGGGCAAGGACAATCAGATGGCGGATCTGCTCAGCAGATACAGCCATCAAATGCACGAGTGGGAGATACATCCATCAGTACTCCACCCGTACTTCCAAAGGTGGGGTCATCCAGAGATAGACCTCTTTGCCACAAGGGAAAACGCAAAATGCCAAAACTTTGCCGCCAGGTTCCCTCACCCGGAATCGCAGGGGAATGCGATATGGATGAACTGGTCAGGCAGATTTGCGTACGCTTTTCCCCCAGCGCCTCTCATTCCGCTGGTGGCAAGAAAGCTAAAGCAACACTCGATGACGCTCATCCTGGTTGCTCCAACGTGGGCACGCCAACCATGGTACACCACGTTTCTAGAACTTTCCGTGGTACCGCATCAAAGGCTGCATCTCTCTCCAAGGCTCTTGACGCAGAACCATGGCGACATTCAGCATCCAGATCCGCAACAGCTCAATCTGGCGATCTGGCTCCTGAGGTCCTAGAGTTTGGCTACCTCAACCTGCCTCCTGAATGCATGGATATCATACGGGAGGCAAGAAAGCCCACTACCAGAGCTTGCTATGCAGCAAAATGGAAGCGGTTTGTCATTTACTGTACAGAACACAATATCAACCCGCTAGATGCATCCATTCCTAACATCATCTGCTATTTGTTACATCTTTACAAATGCAATCTAGCGTACGCTTCCATTCGGATACACTTATCCGCCATAGCGGCTTATCTCCAGAACAGGCAGCATCTCTCTGTTTTCAGGGTGCCTGCCATTAAAGCCTTCCTGGAGGGACTGAAACGAGTCATTCCTCCGAGAACACCACCAGCTCCAGTGTGGAACCTCAATGTGGTCCTCACTAGGCTGATGGGCCCACCTTTTGAGCCACTGCACTCATGCGAGATTCAGTTCCTGACATGGAAAGTGGCTTTTCTCATTGCTATTACATCGCTCAGGCGTGTTAGTGAGCTGCAAGCGCTCACAATCCAAGAGCCATTCATACAAATTCATTCAAACAGGGTAGTGCTCCGCACTAACCCCAAATTCCTTCCGAAGGTGGTGTCACAGTTTCATATCAACCAAACTATTGACCTGCCCGCATTCTTTCAAAACCCACAAACAGTAGCGGAAAGAATGCTCCATACATTAGACGTAAAAAGGGCGTTGATGTACTACATTGACAGAACACAACACTTTAGGAAAACACAAAAACTTTTTGTTGCCTTCTCAGCCCAGCACAAAGGCAACCCTATTTCCAAAGCAGGAATAGCCAGATGGATTGTTAAGTGCATTCAGATCGGTTATCAAAAAGCTAAACGTACTTTAACAATACCCCCAAGGGCGCACTCCACACGCACGTTGGGGGCCTCCATGGCTTTCCTGGGGAACATTCCTTTGGAAGACATTTGTAGAGCAGCCACGTGGTCTACACCGCACACATTTACCAAACATTACTGTGTCGATGTGCATTCCAAGCAGCAAGCAGCTGTAGGACAGGCTGTTCTCAAGACACTCTTTCAGACTTCTGCAGCTGGCACGGGCAACCGCCGTTAATGGAGGGACTGCTATGTATTCTATGCAATAGATATGAATTTAGCAGCCCACATGCCTCAAACTGAATATGCTACTTACCAGTATGCATCTGTTCTTGGCATGTAGGGCTGCTAACATTCATATCGCCCACCCTCCTCCCCGGTGCCCGTAGCGGCTGCAGATACTCTCTTGCATTCAATCATTAGCATGGACATCCTTCACACTATTTCACTCCATCTCTGCCACAATGGCTAAAAACAATCTGGGGATGGAGTCGATGCCCATGCGCACTGTAGTCCAGGGGAGGAGCCACCTATCTCGTGATACTTCGAAGACTCTTCCAGGACAACAATGTGCAATCATCCGGACCCAACACTAGGCGGCGATCTATGCAATAGATATGAATGTTAGCAGCCCTACATGCCAAGAACAGATGCATACTGGTAAGTAGCATATTCAATACCTACTTCAACAGCTGTTTCAGTTGGAAAGCTTTATGGTAATTAGAGAAATTGGGAAAATTTACACCGCCTTCTAATTTTGGACGTGTCAATTTATGTAACTATATTCTTGATTTTTTATTATTCCATAAAAACAATAAGTTAGAATTGACATTATGAAAAAACATAGCTGGAATGGATATTGGTATATTAGATGTAATGTAAAGTATGATGGGGTAAGCATCATTTTAATGGTGTCTAGGCGGCCCCCCCAACATAGATAAATGATAAAGAGAATGCCATTTTGTTGTGCGCGTTTTTAATTTATCTAGGCACTTATCAAGATTCAGGAAAATGGATGTCTTAATAGATCCAGAAAACCATAATCTAAGGCATTTTATGTGTTGAGAATTCCATACAAAATTAGAGGTCTTGAATCTTATTTAACGGTTTATTTGTTTAAAGGTAATATTTCACATTTCTCATTGTTTAATTAGTAACCAGATACCAGTCCGTAGGATTCAAACTTTTCCAAAAATGCTGTGAGTGCGGTCTGTGGTTAAGAGAGGAACATTAATATGTCATCTGCGTATACTGCTAGTTTGATCTGTTGAGTATTAGATATGAATGCTGTTATGGAGTAATATTGACGGATTTTAGATAGAAAATGTTCAAATGCTAAATAAAGAAGAAAAGGATATAAAGGGCATCCGTGACGCACTCATCTATTTAGAGTGAAATAAGGGGATACAAGGTCATTAGTAAAAATAGAAGCGTTAGGTTGAGAGTGAAGTAAAGCGATTAGGGAAACAATTTTTGGGCCATATCCAAATCATTTAAGGGTATGAAAAACAAACGGCCAGGAGACTCTATCAAAGACCTTTTTTCAGCTTCCAAGACAATCGCTGCCAGGGGGTCTGAATAATGTGATGTTTTGGATAGAATATAAAAAAAAAGCATGTATTAGCAGTAATAATACGTCCCTTAACAAAACCTGATTGTTTTTTTACCGAGCAGCAGAGGGAGATGCGATTCTAATTGAAGGGCTAATGTTTTGGAGAAAATGTTATAATCCACATTAACTAGGGATATGGGCCTATTGTTTTTGCAATATCGTAGATCCTTACCATCTTTCGGAATGAGGCATATTAAGGCTTCAAAGAAGGAACCCGAGGTGTTACGTGATTTGATGAAGGAGGAAAAAAGAGTGTGGAAGTGTGGAAGAAGTATTTGGGCAAAGTGTAAATAAAATGTAACCGTAAAACCATCAGGGCCTGGAGCTTTATCTTTTAGAAGAGTCTCCAATGCATTTAGCATTTCCATCTGCGTAGTATCAGTTTCCAAAAGGTCTAAATGTGTTGGGGAAATTGGTGCGTTTCTGAATTGTAGAAAGATACTGAGTAATATCTGCATCTAAAGGCATATTCTCTGGTGCTGGTGATCTCTTCCATGCTGTGAGGGCAACGGCTCCATTTACCTGCTTCTCCTTCTCCTGCCGTGAGGGCAACGGCATTTTCATCTTCCGCTTCGTGCCATGAGGGAAACGGCTGCAGGGTGACCATGCCGGACCCACTGGCAGCGGACGAACCACAACTCCCAGAAGCCCCAGGGTCCGGCGCAACAGAAGTGACGCCATCGACGCGCCCGGAGGCGCATTAAGAGCAGGGAGCGCCGAACGCGCTCCGGGGCCTCAGCTGGTGATTTCTTCCATGCCGTGAGGGCAACGGCTCCATTTACCTGCTTCTCCTGCCGTGAGGGCATCGGCATTTTCATCTTTCGCTTCGTGCCCTGAGGGAAACGGCTGCAGGGTGACCACGCCGGACCCACTGGCAACGGGCGAACCACAACTCCCAGAAGCCCCGGGGTCCGGCGCAACAGAAGTGACGTCATCGACGCGCCTGGAGGCGCATTAAGAACAGGGAACGCCTCCCGCCCCGCGGGACGCGCGCGGGCACGCCGGGAGAAGCCCGGGACAAGGGCGGGACCGTCCGGGGCCAAAGGAGGCTGAGCTGGGCCACCCCCCCTTAAAATTGCCAATTGAAGGTACTCTTTGCCCCATTTGTTCCGTGTTTGTTTGTTTCTGCAGTTGTATCTATTGCAATCATGGGGAAAAGGAAATTAACGGAGGATGCTAATGAGGTCCCGGGTCTGTTGCCTAAGGGAGGGAAAAAAGCCAAGAGGATTAAAGTCAAACCTCTCCGGAAACGATTGACTCATGCGGCCGGAAACTGTCATGTACCGTATTGATGGATTGCTGCAGGACTGTGAAGATCTATTGACTACCCCCCCTAATCAAAAAGAGAGGTGCCAAGTGGGAGGAAGCCCTATGTACATTAAAGAAAAGAAGGGACAAAAGCGGGGTGTAGCGGTTATCCCATAAATGTTTATGAGCAAACCAAAAGTCGGGGGCGGGGAAAAATCTGTGATCATAGACGGGGGGGGGGGGGGGGGACTACTTTTAGAACCAGCTCGACTGCTTCCATCTCCCGTACACCATCCTAATGATACAGTAGCCTTGCCATGCAGTAATAGGTTTGCTATCTTGGCCCAAATAGAAGACTGTCGCCCTAATACTGGTACTGATGTTACCTATGCTACATGTCCCTCGGAGTGAAGGCATAATGCATGTGCCTGGAACTCCCAAGATTCCTCAGCTAACAGAATCTAATAATAACTTACTTCTTGATGTAGTAAAACACCTGTGTAATTTGGTAGAAGGTATGCAAGTAAAAATGGACTGCCTTACAGTATCAGTAAATAGTATCAGGACAGATTCAGGCTGTTGCCCAGCTGGACCTGTAGCCTTGGAATCTACTGGTCCAAGTAAAATCCAGGTGGCGAAGCCAACCAAGTCCGCCTCTACTCCCCCCTTTACACTAGGTGCATCTCCATCTATAGACATTCCGTTTAGCGAGGTGGTTAAATCTGGCAGGGGAGTATCACATGTTCACCATGACCGTCATGTTTGTGGCAAAACGGTTCCAAACCCAGCTCCAAAACAACTAGGGAATGTAGGTGGCAACTCTACCTATAGAGGTAGACCCCACGTCCAGACACCTGTAAGTAGCCACCAACCAATAAAATTGCCCCAATGAGTATGAGCCCCCTCTGCTCCAACTCCTACCTAAGTAAATCCCCAAAGGTGTACATGGTGAACACTCCCAAGTTGAGCCCCGGGAGAGACCGTGAGTCTAAATAATCTTTAATTAACAAAGTAATCCATTGGATTAGATACATCAGGGGTTGTAGGTCTGTCATTAGAGAGGACATCCTCAGTGTTGAGAGGTAGATACATCAGGGGTTGTAGGTCTGTCATTAGGGAGGACATCCTCAGTGTTGAGAGGTTTACTTTCCCAGGTGATCCATGCGATTGCATCAAACTAACTTTTAAAAACCCTAAGATGGTGGAAGATCTAATAAATCTGGAATATAGAACCTGTTCTCCGGATCAATCTAGGATCCAAATGAGATCCACTCCCCCCCAGAACTGGCTGACAAAAAATGGAAAAGGCTTCCAGGGCAATATTAAGACAAGCTCTGGACTAGATTGTTATGATTGACTACTGAGAGAAGATGCCCAAGTAGTATGTAGTGAAGCAAGTAATGACGAGAATGGAGTATCCGGCATAATTGATACGCAGGATTACCCCTTCTCTTCACTACTTCTGATGCCTTCTATGGCTCCTCTAACCACTCTCCCAGCTGGCATCCCAGATACAAGCCAAAATCACGTTTTTATATTTGATTCTGATAAACCCAGATCAATTTTGTCTTGGAATATAGCTGGGCTGAAGTCTAAAGTTGAATCCCCGGAATGGGCAGCATTTATCAGCCAGTATGAAATCTGTTTATTCCAGGAAACATGGCTGCTGGAAGCATTGCATTTCCCTGGGTATTTGAACTATAGTATTCCAGATGTAAAGGGAGGGAGAGGTCGCCCATCTGGTGGGCTTTCGATATGGGTTAGACAGGACCTTGATGTTACAATTAAGTCCCTAACTTGTAACCATAGGGATCTACAGATTTTAATGCTAAAATTTACAAATAGAGAGCCCATTTATATTTACAATGTATATGCCCGAAGTACTGGGGGCATGAGATCTGAACTTTTAGCCCTCCTGGAGGACATGATTGAACATCATTCTTTGCATTCTCATGTAATTCTAGGGGGAGATTTTAATGTAACTTTCGAACCCATGCAATGTGGCGAGTGGAACATATCGGATGATGAAGATAGGGAATGGGGTGTACCCAAACTTGATCTAGAGCCAGTCAAAAGGTGGACAGAATTAGTGATTCAACTTAATTCTATCTGTCTAAATAAAGGCTTGAGAGCAACTAATGGCAGGACCGCTGGAGATAAGTCAGGGGCAAGTACGTTTAGGAGCGGATCCCGCGAGAGTAGAATTAACTATATCCTGATCAGCTTGGGATTATGGAAACACCTGAAGGACATGTCTATTGTTGATAGGGTTGAGAGTGATCACAACCCCCTATCCATGTCACTTACCTACTGGGAAAAACCTGACGCTGAAGGGATTTTGGCTATTAACTCTTCCCCCGATATTGTTATTTCATATGATATGCGCCATGTTCGTTGGGCCAAAGTTTCGAACATTCAAACGAATGTCGATTTTATATCAAGCAAGCTAGCACAAGCAACATGTGACTTGCATGTACTAGCCAGTGAAGGAGCGCTGGCTCCGGCACTGGAAAAGGGATCAAGGATCCATGAATCCTTTTTTGGTGCTTTAAGAAGTTTATTTGTTAGATCTTGTAAGCCAAATAGATCCAGTACCCACCAGCCTCCGCGCTGGTTCACGGGGGAATGTAGGCATGCCCGTTTGGATCTGGGCATAGCTATCAAAAGCGACTCAAGCGGGAATATCCGACCTGCTAGGACCACATATAAAAATGTCGTCTCTAGATCCAAACGAGCATGGGATGAGCAGAGGTGGCAAGATTTAAAAGTGGCAGGATCCCAAAAAGATTCGATAAGGTTCTGGAATGTTTTTAAATGGGGAAGTGAGGGTAACCCAGACAAGCCCCAGAACTGGGTCCCACAGGATGAATGGGTAGCCTATTTTAAACCGCAATATGTCAGGGGCGAGGTTATAAAACTAACCTTGGAGGTACCATACTTACCTTTTCTGGAAGACCCATTTACCTTAGGCGATGTGCACTGCGCCTTAGACTTAGTGGTTCCTGGAAGAGCGCCTAGCATAGACGGAGAACCCGCCGACCTATTTCTACAGGACAAAAATTCCTGGGGTAGTTATATACTCCTTTTGGCAAATGCGGTTGCCAAGGGAGCCCCTATCCCCCAATCCTGGAATGGGGCTGAAATTATACCTGTATTAAAGAAAGGTGAAAAAACACTTCCCGGTAATTATCGCCCAATCAGCCTAATTGATACCACCCGAAAAATCTTTGGTATGCTGGTTCTCAACAAGATATTGGTGTGGGAGCAGGACCAGAATATCCCGTCCCATCTGCAGGCAGGCTTCGGATCCTCAATTAGCACGGTCGACCAGGTCTTGCATTTTGCTATGCTGTACTGGAAGACAGTGATAATTGGACGTGGTAGCCGTTATGCTGCCTTTATTGATCTTAGGGCAGAATTCGACTTGGTCCCCCGCCCAACCTTATGGAATGTGCTTAATGATATGGGCATGCCCGGGCCTCTCCTTTCATTAATCATAAAACTTCACAAGCAAAATTTTGCCCAGATTAGGTGGGGTCACCCTGGAAATGTCACCACCCAGTTCCCCGTAGAAACAGGGGTGCGGCAAGGCTGCGTTTTAGCACCAACTTTATTTTCCATGTACATTAATGACGTGGCTAAAATATTGATTGATTCCTATGTCGACGCCCCAATTCTTGCAGGAGCCAAAGTCCCTATTTTAATGTTTGCTGACGATTGTCTGATAATAGCAAAAACCCTGAGCGGGCTGCAAAGGGTGCTGATCTTTGAAAACTTTTGCACTGCTCGTGATTTGGAAGTGAATGTTTTAAAATCAAAGTTTATGTCTTTTAATAAACATAATTCTTTTAAGGGTACTGTAAGCATGAACAAGCTACCTCTTGAGAAGGTTCAAGCTTTTAGCTACCTGGGAGTCTGCATTCAACATGACCTATCTTGCAAAAAGCAGATTGAACTGGCCACCCTTAAACATCGCCAGCTCGCAGGAGCATTGAGTACAGAACACTCAAGGCCCCTCACCAAACCTATAGCCCCGGTATTAACAGTCTACAATGGTAAAGTAGTTAGTTCCACTGTATATGGAGTTGAAATATGGGGGTTTGAGAACTTAAGGGGATTGTCAGTTTCTGAAAACCGTTTTCTCTGGAACCTAATTAAACTACCCCAGAGCACCCCCATGAGCCCTTTATTTTATGATTTGGGATTGTGCCCAATAGCACTCATTGCGTCCTTGCGCCCAGTTTTATACTGGAGGCGGATATGGACCACGCCCGAAATGGAAATATATACCAGGGGGTTGTTGGATGTAATTAGGTGTTTCTGGACTTTAAAGATGGGCCCCACCTTGAAGTATTTTGGGATGTTATTACAAAACCTTTTGTTCGCAAACTTTACTTCCAAATGAGAATTGGGACCTTGCCAGTAAGAGTGTTTTCCAACAGATGGACATGGGGGGGGGGGGGCAAGGTTGCCTGTCCGGCGTGCCCGGCCCCAATTGAAACTATTAACCACTTACTGTTTGAATGCCCTGTGTATGCAGCTCTCCGCCGAATCTGGCTACGGCCTATGTGCAGATCACTGGGTACTAGGAGCGGGTTGGTCACTGTTAGAATAATTTGTACTTGTACCAACCAACCAGTGTACATAGCTGTGGCCAAACTTTTAGGTTGGGCATGGACAATTAGAAGTAGACTGATGGCAGAATAAACTTCTGATTGGGGTGTTAAACGTTTCTGGCTATCCAACATGTGTAACAGTCCCCTCAATGGTTGGATTATCAATGAATTTTATGAATCTGTATTTTTAATAATATTTATTACTTTTCATTGATGTATTCTATATGTATTATATGCTTTTATGACAATCGTCGAATAAAGCTTGTTTGAGTATACAACTGTACAGATTCTCAAAGAATTTCGGAATCTTTGAGTTTTGGTACTTGGTTTTCATCTATACTCGATTCGATTTGGAGCCTACTTTGCTTAATCTTGAGGTAATTAGCAAGTAATTTGCCTTATTTGTTTTGGCCACAGTAAAACTTCACACTGGTTTTAATTAAATATAGGGAGGCGTTTTCAGTAGAGGTCTCATTGAAAGCAATTTTTGCATTTATAAGATCTGATAGACAGTCCTTTAATTTAGAGGTGTAGCAGGAGTGTTCCAACCTTTTAATCTTAGTAAGAAGTTCGCTGTTCAGTGTTCGTGAAATTTTACCTTTGTTGGATACATATCTGATAATAAAATCACAGGAAGTGGCTTTCAAAATATCCCAAATTGCATGGAAGGGAATCTTATCCGTTTGAATAATTTGAAAGTTTTTATGAAAAAAAGAAACAAAAAAAGCATAGGAAATATTAAAACGCCATCTTTTGGGTAACACAGGTTGATGTAAGATATCCAATTGAATCCAAACAGGAGCATGGTCAGAAATAAGTATGGGTCCTATAGGGGATGTGGAATTCCTAAAGACCGACACCCAGGACATATTTGGGGTCAAGGGCGGCTAGTGTTCATGTGTATTTTGTCCTTGGGGAAAGTAGGCCCAATCCCCTGTAGCACAAACCCTTTGGCTGCCAGATTACAACACCACATTATGGATCAGGGAAGTGCACTGTCTGCAGTTGAGGTAATATTTTTGGCCATATGTTAATGCTGTTCAAACTTGTATTTATGGTTTATTAATTGAAAGCCTTTTATTAGGGTGAGGGCTCTAAGTAAATGTTGTAAGCTCTGACTGCACTACTTACAGTGGTTCAAGTGTAGAAATGTATAAACACGTTTTCATTTTACCAATATGAGGCCATGTATAATGCTCCCAGAATGCTCTCTGATTTGATGCAAATATTTGCAGAAGCTTGAAAGCAAGATTGATGATTATTTGCTTTCAAAATAAAATGTTCATAAAAAAAATTAAAGCAGGAAAACAACATTTCACTAAACTACTGTAAAATTTCAGGCACCATTTCTTTGCAGCATCATTTAGTAACATGTGTTTTTGCTTGCTAGTATTTCCCAAACATATTCATAATGGTAAATCAGTAAAACCAGTTTCAATAGGATTATTGGAAAGAAAAATAAACAAGCATTGGCAAAGTCAGTAGGTCTGAAATTGGTGGTCAGCTTTTTAGTTTTGTCAATGTGTGACTTGTTTTGTCAGGCAATAGGTTTTGTAAAATCTTATTGGTGTAAGAACTGCCGGGCCCTCACCATTATAACAAACATTAACAAAAGCAGAAAATGTTTTTGGTCTCAAAAAGCACACACTGCCACAGTAGTTACTGGCACTTAGTGTGCCCATAAGCTCCTTCTGAAAGAGCAGAATGCTGTCACTCACAGTGAAGCCAGCCGATACAGAGAGAGCGACAGAATTTCAATAAACACAAAAGGTTATGGGCAACACCAGACCAAATTAGGGGCCAATTATTAAAGAAAGTCTCAATAGTGCACCCATGGTATATGTCCTTGCATTAAGTGCAGCTATACGGTTTTTGTAAATTTCCAAGAGTTTACAGAAGTAGGACAAGAAATAGTCCTCCTAGAAAATGTTTGTGAACTGCCTTTTAGCAAGAGCAAATATGCCTGTGCAGATTTGCTCATGCGAAAATCTCAGTGTTGACAAGTTCTCTTTCCCTTCAAACACTTTTTCCCCAACTCTGGAAGAATGTTTACGTCTGCCATTGTCAGGAGTACATTTGCAACATTTTTCATTATGGGAAACGATTAGAGAAGAGTTTTTGAAAACCCTTAAAAACATGCACAGACTCAAAAGGGCATTCTAATCCTGGAACTTTTGCTTACCACTACCTTCAGCTTCAGTATGTAGATCTGTGTGAAAGTGGCAACATAAGTGGATTGCAAGTATTGAAACACTACTATGGTATGAGCCCTGGCATAATCAGAGAGGCTATATCAGAGCTCTTATATAATGAGATTGCCGCCATAATTTGTCGCTGCACTACATGGCACCAAAGGGACAAGTGGATTTTGTTACAGGACAAGTAGATTTATGAAGCAACTTGCCCCATGGACAAGTAGATATTTTATTGAATTCCACACCCCTGTCCTAGGTCAGCTGAACGTAAAGATTGAGAAGCATTGTATGAAATGAAAATATGGTCATTTCTGGATTGTGTTTGGGGAGGTGGAGAGAAAATAGTATATTCCCTTGAGGAGGGGTTACAGAGTATCCAGGCGTCCAGTAGGTTCCTCTGTTTTATAGTTTGTGAAAAAGCTTTGTGTTTTGTTTGGAATAAAAAGTCTTAGAGTTCGGGTCTATAAAGGGCTCAACCACTTGATTACAATCTCCTGCAAAAATTAAATTCTCTGACAAGTAGTTGAGAGATTCAGGGCCAACAAGAAGCATCCCCAGTAGTAGGGGCATATATATTAAGCAAAGATACTGAAGTTCTCCCTATCATTAAATTAGTGAATAGCCACTTGCCTTCACTGTATGACTCTTTAGAGATAAGCTTAGCATTTAATGCTTTATGACATAATGTTGACACCATTCCTTATAACATCACCAGGTGAGAAGAAAATTTCACCCACCCAATTCTTTAAGTTTTAATGACTCAATCTCCGTAGGATGTGACTCTTGTAATAAGGCTATATTTACATCGAATTTAGAGAAGTATGATGTAGTATAATGAAACTCGTTGCCTCTTAATGGGGGAATTTAAGCCTCTGACACTTTAAAAAAAAAAATGCATACAGGGAGGGTAATTGATTGAACCAGTAATAACATGCACAATGTCAAATATAAATCTTGCAATAAGTACGAAGGTAAGATCTTTGAAAACCAATAGATAAAAAGATGAAGAGAAGAAAGAACAGGAGAAGGAAAATTGATCAAAATAAATATTATAGGTAATTAAATTAAGGAAAGAAGACCGGATAGCCATAGAAAAAAGAAAAATTATTGTTAGAAATACTAGACAAAAAAAGACTGTACCTTCATAAAATCAAAAACATATAAGGGATGAAGGTGGATGAGGCCACATGGAACAATGACATGTCAAGACTCCATCTAGTGAGGCGGGAGATACTTCTGGACTGACGACATACAAGACGAATAAATCAAACAATACAAAGATGGAACCTGCAAAGCGTTTTGTTGAATTAGAAAATTTTCTGTAACCTTAAACCGAACAATATAGAAAAGCAACCTGAAAGAGAAAGCTTGGTTAAAGCGAGCAAAGCATTTTCCTAAACTGGTACACATTCTATAACCTTACGAGTAGTTCATCATACTCAGTGTAGAGAGTTTGAAGTCTTAAATAAGACAAAACAAATTATTTGGTACGTGTATTAGAAGTGTCCATTATTCCTGTACAATGTGAGTTGAGGAAGCTTTTTAGCCTGGCTGGATCCTCATAAGTAGTAGTATTATTATTGAAAGTTACTTTGAACAAGCAGGGGTGGAATAAACCAAACCGTGCCTCAATAGAGCGAGCTGGCCTCATAGCGAGGAACTCTTTGCATCTGTCCGCTGTAGACTTTGCATAGTCTTGTGAGAAGATATGGTTACCTGATTATGAAATTCTTTTTGCGGATCCAACTGCTGATAACACCTTGAGAAGATCAGTATTTAAGAAATTACAGTATAACTCCTCTCTGGTTTCTCATGCTGGAAGACGCTGGATATGGAGGGCCTAATCTATGAGCATGCTGAATGCTTAGAATAGTACCCTCTGGTAGATTCAACACTGTCGGCCGAAACGTTTTGAAGAAAATGATAGGATCAGAACCTTCTGAGCCTTCCTGTAAGCCATATATGCGAACATTATTCCTTCAGTTCCTGTTTTCAAGATTTTCAGTCTTCTACTGCATAGATGTGACTTGGGATTTAAGAGCTTCTCCTTTAAAACAGGATGAACCTAGAAACTCCACTCTGTTAAACCTTGCTAATTCTTTCTTCCATCTTTGCCCAACCATCTGTTAAGACTTGTAGTTTGGAATTTGTCTCTTCTACGAATGGATATAGAGCGTTCAAAGAATCCTCCATTGAGACAAGATGGGCGCGCGGTTCGAACGGAGTATAAATGTGCAAATTGTGGGTACCAGCAGAAGTTTTACTATCTTCAATCTGCCCATGCAGAGGTTGGTCAAGCCTAAGACACAGAAAAGTGGTGCGGGAAAAGTGTGCTAAGTTCCCACAAGGTATCCTGAACAAAAAAATTGGTTGTTGTGCAACACCACAGTCTCAATTAGAAGTGTGCAAGTTAGAACGCACAATGTAATATACTAACATACTCCAGCTCAGTACTGTTTATATTTTGTGAACCGAGAACTCTATTTTTTGTGAGTTAGGTTTGCAATCCCATCACTTGTTGGAGCCATTGAGAGTTTTTGGAGGCTCCTTAAAATACCTGAAGCTTCCTCACCTACTGATCAGGGGTAGGAAGGATGAGCACAATTTGATCCACTCTACTCAGTGGTCTTTGCTAACACTGAGTGGCACAGAGATACTAATAAGGTACTGATTGGAATTTCTGAGGCTTCTCACAGCACTGGTTCCATACTTTCTCCGGTCAACCTATACATGGACCCACTTGGTGCTCCGCTTATAGAGAACAGTAGCAAGTTTCACCAATATGCCAATGATACACAACTCTTCTTGAAAGTCTTCTCTGCTTCAGATATCCAGCTCCCTCAAACACTCCTTGCACATCATCCAGACCTGTATGTTCAGCGCCTCCGTGAAGCACAACCCATCCAAGACAGAATTCTGTTATTTGCGGAGAATAATAAACAAAATGCAATACAAACCTGGCCTAATGACATGACACTTTCTTGCATCAAACTGCAATTTTCACTGAATGCCATGTCATTTGGATTCACCCTGGACACCAACCTCACACTCAAGGAATACATTGCCAAAAGACAGATTGCCTGGTCCAGCTCTGTGTTCTAAAGAAAGGCAAACTGTTTCCTCAAAGCGCCCTCAGAATTGATGTTCAAGCCTTCATACTTTTGAATCTGGATGGTGGTGGTGCAATACTCAGTGGTCTCCCAGATCCACACTGGCACTTCTTAGTGACTTTCTACACACTTCAGCATGTCTCCTCTGGAGTCTGAAGAAATACGATTGCATCACCCTCATCCTGATGGAACGCCATTGGCTCCCATTGCCAGCCAGCACCTTCTTCGAAGCCAGCAGCATCATTCACCAGCTGTCATGACTAGCACCCTTGCTTATCTTGAGGCAAGCTCACTATCTCCGGCATATCTCGAAACACCTGCAGCCAGGACACCATCAGACTACAGACCAAGTAGTAAAAAAAAGGAAACCACGAAACAGCCCTTTTCCATCTGTGCACCAAGGATATTCAGCATAATCTCCTTCTCCATCAGGACATCCTTAACGGTGCTCCAATTTAAGAAAATGTTAAAGACTCACCTATTTAAAGAAGACTGCATCACAGAGCATTAACCATCCACAGCCCTGCTTCCTCTCCTCTAATTCTTTGACTTGCTCACTGCTTAATTTGAGCCTGTGGTTTCCGGTGCTTGGTGTCTGCACTTAATAGTCAATACAAGTTCTTCTGACAGTCTGCCACAAGCTTGCTCTGTCTGGCTAATTTAGAGATGACCACAACAACAGTTGATTCAATATACATTGAAAATCTCTATTACCTGCCGCCCAAGCCATTCTTGCCGGTTTGAGGGCCTGAAACAGTCTGAATTGACACACTTTAGAAGAGCGTGATGGTTAGTAGTTGTGTTATTACTATCTCTGGCAGCATTGCATGGGCAATGTATTGTGTAAGCTGCAGTGGCCTCATGACTGATGGAATAGCACTTTTTTTGGTGCCAATTAAGCACTAGACTTAATGCTTGTCTTTGACCTTGTGCAGCACTGTGCTTGTTTTGGCTAGGTTTGCACAATAGAAATGCCATATACTGGTGCACGTTATTACACTAATATTGTTGACCATTTATATAGAGCATACAGTCACACCACATTTTGAACTGTTTTTCAAAACTTGAACAGATGATCTATCCTTACACATAAGAAACAAACGTTTTCGTGGTGCATCAAAAAGTAACACCGTTGAGGGACAACCAAAGAAGACTGGGAGTGTATTAATGGTATCTGCTTAAGCAAACTGGGAGTCAAGTTTCTTCACTTTGCCCTTTTCCAAAGCAGATAAGAAGCACTGGCAAAACAGATAGGCCTGGCAGTTCGGGATGGACTGTTCCTATTGGGCACAGGGTCAAGACTGATTTGCATATGGCTGGGTTCAAACTGGAATGGCATGGTGAGCAAAAAAACGATGGATTTAGGCCCATATCTTGGTACTAGGATGAATGTATTACATTGTTCTGCATTGTGTCCATCAATCATTGTTTTTGCATTCGTCACCCCGAGTGGGACGAGTATGCCCAGACTTGGGTCCCGTGCTCTCCATGCCACTGGAGTCACGTTATCCTGGCTGATGAGGGGTGAAACCCCGAAACCGGTCCGAGGATGCTTGTTTCCAGTCCAGTCCAGGGAAGACCTGGCCTGGCAGTTCAGGCTGGACTTGTTCCCATTGGGCACAGGGTCACGACTGATTTACATATGGCTGGGTTAAAACTGGAATGGTATGATGAGCAAAAAAACGATGGATTTAAGCCCAGATTTCTGTCTTTACTTCGGTCAATGTATGACATTGTTCTGTATTCTGTCCATCAATTGTTGTTTTTGCAATTGGCTTAAAAATGTGAGCATATGAAGACCACATTTGTACATACTTTGACTTATTAAAGTCAGATCTGTTGGATTTGTCAGTGCTTGATCACTTTATTTTAGCACTAGATCCATAGATTTTCTTGAAAGGTCCGGTAACAGGAAAAAATTGTTAATTAATACATGTTTTTTTTCATTCAGCTCCATAAATATTGAAGTCCTCTACATACTTATGTTTTAAATGTATAGTTATTGTCTTTAGAATTCCAATGAACCTAATAGAAATTACACAAAACATTTTCAAATCACTGATTCGCCAACATCATCAAAGTGCATTTGAGAACAGGTGCCATTTTGTTTAGGACTTTTTGTTCTATCTGCAAAGAAAGAAATATTTGGCATACACATTTCCAAAGGGACAAAGTGACCACCCACCCTCTAGACTGTTCAGAAAAGGATGAACACTTTAGTCAATCTGTGCAGAACTATCCACAGGATCAACAATGGTACTCTTGGAAAGATTAGTCCAGAATAATCTCCGTGCCTAAGAAAAATGATCTTCCTGGTGAACGTTTGATCCAATTAGAATCATAGTAGTCAAATATCCTTATTCGATTTTGGATGTAAAATCATAAAGGAACACAGTACAGTTTGTCATATGAAAATAAAATACATGAAAAACGAGTAAATAAAACTTGCTGCTACCATTCAATTCAGAAAAAATCACAATCCATAGTATGAAAACCTCTGCGATAAAGTGCATATAGAAAGAAAGAATACCTCCTCTTATACGAAGGCAACACGACCTAGGAATATATAGATATTTGACTACTAAACTAGAATTATAGTGTGCTAATGTAACTGTGAGTTTTAAGACCGATTGTGCATTTAATACTTTTCTTCCTCTCTTTAGGCACATAGCAGTATTTCCATGCAAGATTCGAATACTCCCTCAGTTTATTTTTAACTCTCGAGATCCTATAGTGATGGGAGTTATTATCGAAGCTGGCCAGGTGAAGCAAGGAACCCCTCTTTGTGTACCTAGTAAAAGTGTAAGTACCATGTTCACTTAATTTCACCTACCTTGTGTGAACGTAACAAGGCATGGATTTGTCAAACTGTTTAAAAACTTTTTGTAGAAAGCTTTAAAATGGGCTGCCTTTCTGCTTGCTACCCCGTACTTATGCATTCGCAATCTGACTACTCTACTTGCAAATAAAGAGCTTCTATTTTATGATCTTATTCCGCGACCACTTTTTTAATGCAATATTACCTCTCGGAATGAGTGAAAACTGTTTTTGATGTCTCTTGTGATCTTCAGTCTGTGTGGAAGGATCGAGCGCCAAGGGGGATAACACATTGCTTGCAGACATAAAATTGATGCAGAATGCTGCTGTACACCTATATTATGTATTCTCTAAATTGCAGACTGTTGAACCATGAAACATTGATTCTAATATATAGTACTTCCCTGTGTAAATCCTATGCGTTTTCCTCCCATCCATTTAATGTTTTCCTACCTGGTGAGGAGTATTGAGACTGTTACTGCATTTTTTTGTTCAGCATTAATTTACCTAGAGCAAGCAGTTAAGTCCTTTTATCTACCTTCTGAAAATTGTTTATTGTGTGATAAATTTTTGATTTGCTTTTTCCCTGTGAATAACTACTATAGAGATACCTCATGTAATGAACAGGTTAGACCCACTATCTTGACTAGAGCATTTGCATGCAAGTTCCATACTGTTCTATGGTGTGGTTAGAACTGCACTAGAAACTGGCCAGGGTAAATTAAGTTTACCTTTTAGTGATAAACATTTCCTTGGCATTGGCTATTGGCTAATTTTCATGTGCTGCTGCTACTTTGCACGCCATCCCCACAAGGAAAGAAGGTATATGCATTTGTCTGGCAAGATGTTTATAGTACCTCTCCTACTTCTTTTAGGGCTGCTAGTACCATGACTCTGATAACACAGTACAAC
The DNA here is from genome assembly GCF_964261635.1 of Lissotriton helveticus. Classification (NCBI taxonomy): domain Eukaryota; kingdom Metazoa; phylum Chordata; class Amphibia; order Caudata; family Salamandridae; genus Lissotriton; species Lissotriton helveticus. Next base: position 1,140,343,915 of record NC_136069.1, read on the forward strand.
AGATCACTGTAAGACTCTGGAACAATTACCATTCTATGCAGTCATAGGCTTCCTCTCCCCTATCACTCTAGTGGGAGGAAGAATTTCAAGTTATCCTGCAGGATGGCAAAAGATATGCAAGACAAACACATTGAGATGATGAACGGAGCGCTGAAACATTTCAGACACTCACTCCCAGTCACTATTAGAACTGGGTTGAATCCATCATTGTTCTTTGGCTCACGTTTCCACCCCAGTTCAGATCCAGCTGCATCAGTCTTGCCCATGTTCCTCATGGGAACAGTTTAGTCCGAGCTGACTAACAAGGTCTTCCCTGGACCGGAAACAAGCATCCTGGGACTGATAACAAGAACAATAAAATGCTCAACCATATACACAAGAGAGATGCAATAATTTCAAAGAGCAAACTTCCAAACATCTCACCCCCAAGACCAGAAAAACAGCTGATTCAGGCCTTGCAAATTATACAAAAAAATGATGTGGGGGATACTTCAATTAATCTCAGCCACTCTTAATTACTCAGGCTGCATCCCATGCCAGGTCAGCTCCCTCTGACCCGGATCACAATCCGCCCCATACCAGTTTAGCTTCTTTGGGCCTTGTCATTAGCAAAGCTGATCTAAGGTTGCTCCTGTTCCCTTGGGGTCACTGAGTGCATTTACCTGTGGCTGAGGTAATTCAAGCATTCCATCCATCACCTTGTTGTTTTTTGTAGTTGATGTCTCAAATGCAGCGAGTATAACAAGATGTTGGCCCTCTGCTCACTGTGACATGTAACTCAAGCTGCACCCTACTGAAGAGGCCCAAATATGCTCACACCAGTAAGGTCGCTTTTGTTCCCTACTGGAGTATACCTCGCCTAGCATTTTGGAATGAACTGCTCTCATCAGGAGCATGGTCAGTGCTGATTTGCATAAGGCAAGCCTTTGTCTAGAGTGGAATGGTAGATGAAAAATGATGGACTAGAATGCTGCCTCAAGCAATTATCAGTGCTGATGTGAAGTCAAGCAACCCATCCATCACCTTGGTGTATGTTATAGAAGATGAGATTACAGCAGCCGTTCAAGTAGATGTCCAAACAGTTTGGAAAGGGCTGCATTTTTTTCCCTTATGGCAGAATTCCTCCTTAAAGAAGGATTGACTTTAAGACCCTGAAAATTCTTTTATTACTTAGTGAAAAATAAAAACAGAAATGGCAGTTCCTTCATGAGATAATTTTCAGTTCAGAAGTAAAATGTCTTCCAGATACACTTTAATGGAAGGAAACCAGGAAATAAACTTAGCTGAATAATGTAACTAAGATGCTTCCGTTTCATTTTGACAAGTTTGAGGATCGGCCCTTTTGTCTGTATTCAATTAATTTTCTTTATTAAGAGTTTGGATCTCCAATGAGGTCCACTTAAAAATACTAACAATTATTATTTAAATACACATTAAAATACAAACTCAGTTTGTTGCCATCGTAAATATAATAAGATATCAAACAAATTAAAATCCAGCATAATTGTATCAAAGTTTGCTGAAACACAGAATTTATAACTATATAACAATGGCAGTACTAAATTCACAAAAGCCCATCATCGAGAAACATGCCCTTAAATCTGTAAGCATTGGCAGTAGTCAAAATCTGGCGCACTTGTGGTATTGCGCCTCATTTGGTTGGACTGAAATTGATCAGGGCTCTTAGCCCGATTAGCACAAAAATTTGTGTTTTCATAATATGCGCTGAGTGGGACTCACATAGCGCAGTGTGGAGAAAGAGTGTGGCAGTGCAGCATAGACCAACTGATCAGTAGATTACCAGTTGGCTATTGTTTAGATGCAAGTGGCCCTGAAGGCAATGGTGATTGCAGTCTTCCTACCCCATCCATACAATTTTTAAGAAAATGAATGCCTTTAGGACCCCATTGCTCAATGGCTAGGATTTCCTTGCTGGCAGTAGGACTGTCCCAGATAGTGCCCATATGGTGTCTCTCTCAAGGGTGTGTTTTGCCTTCATGCCATAACAGAGGAGTAGATGCTTCCGTGCATAGTCGGAGACATTTTCTTATGTACAGTTTGTCATTAGTCATGCCCCCAAGCACATGAGGAAATATTGCTGAGCAGCTGCTAAATGTGTACCCCCATAAAAGGTATTACAAGTGCCCAAGAAATGATAAAAATGGGTGCGATTTCCATTGCATTCCAGGGCACTTTCATAGTATGGCTTCTTATGCAGAAAGATTTCTACTAAAACGTATTAGACTATTACGGGGACAAAGATGCCCTTTCCAGATGTCAGGCATGGAATACAGTTGATGCCACATCTAGCCCCCCATTCTGGGCGAACTGTGCAACATTGCTGTCAGTCTGAATAGTTACATGATATCTTATCAACTAGGTCAATGCTGTTGTGGAACAACTTTAATTTTTGGACGATTTCTGAGAAATGTATAGAGGAAAATCCCTAGCCCGTTGATCAGAAATAGATTCCTCTTGGAGGTAGTTTCCAAATACCTATATGAGAAGTCTCTTCCTTTATTTCTAGGAATCCTGCTAGAACATGTTGATTGCCCACTTATGTTATGCTGCTGGTGTCTGCTTTTATACCTGAGAGCTTACTTCCTTTCTCCCAGTTTGAGATAAGACATAAGGTGTGACGATCTTCATCGTGTGACCTTTGGTCGCCATATAAGCGCTATCATTGTCATCTAATCCCACAAGTTTTTATTGCTAAGGAAACATCCATAATGAAGTGACCATCTTATTATAAAAATACTATTTCCATCTTGTGAACCTGGGTCGCAATAATACGCTACCTTTGCTATGTAATCATTCTCAATGAAGTAATCGTCATATTAAAGAGATATTACCTATAAACCTTTGGGAACTAGATAAATACTTTATCACCAGCATAATAGGACAGTGCCTAATCAGATACCATAACATTGGTGGTCCCTTCTGTACCACGTAGAAGTCCTTTTGTCCATCTTGGTCTTATTCATCAACTTGAGGCCCCGAATAAATAATAGAGAAAGTTGAGACGGGTTCGCCTGACAAAGGCTTTAACATCGAAACGCGTGTCGTGTTTTCTATTTCATCGACCGCCAGCCTTTGAATTGTTCAATAACTCCTTCTCTAGGTTTTTAATGGAATAATAATTCTGTATAAAATTGTTATGTGAATATTTGTGAAAAACATATTGTGCGTCTTGGTATTTATGTGTGTAAAACTATTGGAAAAGAACTATCAAAAAAATACATATAGAGAAAATAAATATATATTTGATATATGTGATTTAAAAAGATGATAAAGTACACAAAAAAGATCAATCCTAATAAAGAAATGTATTTTCATAAAAAAGGACAAGTGTTGCTGTAACTTGATTAGTAAATAACCTGAAAACGCTCTGTTTTCTCATAGATTAAGGCCTGATCTATATTTTTGTGAATGTACCTTATATATTGTAGTTAGCTTGTTGTCGTACCCCAATAGATAAGACATAATAGTCATGTTCTTGGCTTGACTTAAGTCTTTATTGATGTAATTCAGGGAATCCAGGACTTGAAGTCCTTCATAGACTCTTAATTAACCTGCATTTGTTTATGTTGCAACTATACTGGTTCTAGAGGGGTATGTAGAATCTTTATAAACTGGTGGTCTTGGGAAGCTGCACCAGTGTGGATAGATCAGTAGTTGTTCATAGAGCCTTCCTTCCCGAACTCTGGATGACTCTTGAAACACCTAGTGAAGATACAGAGCAGTCTAAAGACCATAAGAAAGGAGCTGGAGCAATTATCTGAATGTCGCTCGAAAGAAAGACTCCTGTTTATTTGACAAAGTATGCATGTGCTGGGAGATTTGAACTCTGCATCATTTTGGTAATGCGTTAGTTTCACATAGGACACAAATGCCATGGGACCTTCACCTTTGGAAGCATAAGCAAGGATACAAAAGCTCTTGTGAATAAATTTATACTGATATTGGGACCGACTGTTAAGCTGATACATGTCTTTTTTCTGAATGAAGGGCACCGTAGAGCTTGGTTAATGTAAATAAAATATTAAGAAACTAGGTTTTTTGAACTGCGCAAGCTCCCTATCTGTAACTTGTGGGAGCATGTATACAGGTTGAAGGTGAGGTACCCGTGTCTGAAAGAGCAGCATGAAGCCGAAAAAGCCTCATCTGTAGAATGCGGACACAAAGAGCATTGACTGCAGTGGGACACCTAGTGCAAGTAGTCTGTATCATCAAAGACTGTATTAGGTGTTGGAGCACATCATGTCTATAGATCATGAAAGCAAAAGACACACAATTGATGGGCGGAATGCTGAACAAATCAAAACATTCCCTCCCAGTCAAGAGATCTGGGTTAAATCCATCATTCTTTTGCTCAACATGCCACCCCAGTTTAGACCTGGCCATATGCAAATCGGCTTTGACCCTGTGCCTCATGGGAACAGTCCAGCCCAAACTGCCAAGCCAGGTCCTCCCTGGACCGGAAACCAGCATCCTAGGACGGGTTTTGGACTTTCAGTCCCCATCAGCCAGGATAGCTTGATTCCAGTGGCACAGTGAGCCCGGGACCCACGTCTGGGCATACCTGGCGAACTTGGGGCGAGAAAACGAAAGACACACAATTGAACGACAGAATGCTGAACAAATCAAAACATTCACCCCCAGGCAAGAGATCTGGGTTAAATCCATCATTCTTTTGCTCACCATGCCACCCCAGTTTAGACCTGGCCATATGCAAATCAGCCTTGACCCTGTGCCTCTTGGGAAGTCCAGCCCGAACTGCCAAGCCAGGTCCTCCCTGGACTGGAAACAAGCATCCTCTGGATGAAGGATTGTTCACTCCTGGGGGGTGCTCTGCCAGAAGATAAATTCTGTGATGGATTGCCAAACACCCAACGGTTTATTCATCCCCAAGTTCTCTTTCAACAATGGGGATTTACACCAATAGATCTGTTCATCACAGTGGACAGATCAAAATGTGCAAACTTCGCCTCCAGGTTCCCATACCATCTAGCCAAAGGCAATGCCCTATAAATAAATTGGGCTGGGATATTTGCCGACGTTTTTCCGCCTCTCCCTCTCCTTCCATTTCTGGTTCAGAAGCTCAGGCAAACATCCCTCACACTGATTTTAGTGGTTCCCACATGGGCCTGTCAACCGTGGGTCACCACACTCTTGGAACGATCAGTGGTTCCACATCAAAATCTGCATCTCAGTTCCACACTTTTCACTCAGATCCATGGAGAAATCAGACACCCAAACCCCAAGGAGCTCAATCTAGTGATTTGGCTCCTGAAGTCATAGAGTTTGGATACTTAAATTTGCCACCAGATTGTATGACTATTCTTAATGAAGCAAGAAAGCCTACCACCAGAGCATGTTCTACAGCAAAATGGAAAAGATTTGTTGTATATTGTAACAAAATGAGCTAAAGAACGATGATAGATTCAACCCAGATCTGTGACTGGGGGTGTGTCTGAAAGGTTTCAGAGCTCCGTCCATCATCTCCTTGTGTTTGCTGTATATTGTAACAACAGCAATATTGATACGCTAGATGCCTATATCCAAAATATTATTTACCTGTTGCATCTAGAACGTGCTGGTCTAGCCTACACATCCGTTCTATTGCACCTTGCGGCAGTAGCCGCATATTTGCAAAACAGTCTACATTTATCTATGTTTAAAGTTCCAGTAATTAAAGGCTTTATGGAGGGTCTTAAAAGAGTAATACCACCCAGGGTACCCCCTGCACCAGTTTAGAATCTGAGCATTGTGCTTACAAGACTCTTGGATCCACCTTTTGAGCCATTACACAATTGTCTGTTACAGTTTCTTTCATGGAAGGTTGCCTTGCTCATTGCTATAACTTCTTTAAGGAGAGTTGGTGAGCTACAAGCATTAACCTTCGAAGAACTCTTCTTTCAGCTTCATAAAGAAAGAGTAGTTATTCGCACCAACCCAGAAATCATTCCTAAACTGGTTTCTGCTTTTCATATTAACCAATCAGTTGAGTCACCTGTGTTCTTCCCTCAACCTGATTCCGTAGCAGAAAGAGCTCTTCACACACTTTGTCAGAAGAGCATTGTTGTACTATATTGAAAGGACAAAATGTTTTCATAAAACAAAACTGTGGCATTTGCTACACTTTACAAAGGCAATCCTATCTCTAAATCTGGTATTTCAAGATGGTTTGTTTAATACATTTAAACTTGCTATTCCAAAGCTAAAAACACTTAATACCTCCTAGAGCACATTCCACTAGTAAAATAAGAGCATGTATTACCTTTTTAGGTAACATTCCTATAACTGACAGTTGTAAAGCAGCAACATGGTCCACACCACACACATTTACCAAGCACTATTATGTGGATATGTTAGCACATCAACAAGCCCATGTAGGTCAAGCAGTGTAAAGACAATTTTTCAAACAACTGCAACACTTACCCATTAGCCACCGCTTTGGGAGAATACTGCTATATAGTCTATACAAAGCATGTCTGTCTACAGCACTTATGCCTTGAACAGATTATTTTACTTGCCCAGTAAGCATCTGTTCTTGGCATGTAGAGTTGGTGATTCACATGCACCCTCCCACCTCCCTGGGCGCCTGTAGTTGTTGCAGTTCTCATTATTTACATTAAGTACGCATGGACATCTTTGTACTACGCTTACTCCATTCTCACCCTCTTGCGGGAAAACAATCTAACAATGGAGTCGATGCCCATGCGCACTATTACCAAAAGGAGTCACTTTACCTTGTGACTGGGAAAGACTTCTTTGAAGAAAAACAACTTGCAAACATCCCGACCCAGCACTAGATGGCAGGAGTATGCAAAGCCTGTGAATCTACAGCTCTACATGCCAAGAACAGATGCTTACTGGGCAAGTAACATACTTTTTATGTATACAATAGCCATAGGAGGGCAAAATGCGTCCCACGTCGAAAACAAGTGATTTTACAGCATCATTTTGAAGTTAGAGAGGAAATTATGAGGTCTTACTAGAGATTACCTTGAGAACTAAAGATAGTTAACCCTCGACCATTTATGAGAGGTCACTAAAAATGCTAGAAAAACAGTTCACACCAAATATGAATGTTGCACACAGTTAGCTATGTAGCCACCTAATGAGGATTTTCTGCTGCATGTAAATCTGGGGTGTTAGCTGACACGTCAGTTAGAGATCAAATTGATTTACAAAGAACAAGAGAAATTCTGACAAAGGGGTGAACATGGAAAGAGGTAATTCAAATAGCAAAGGAAATGGAATGCACAGCACTAAGGGTAAATAAAATCTATATCCCTGTAGGAAGATCTTTAGACATATGTTCAGAACCCCTTTTTTAGGGAGCGTTCATAATCAACCTCGCAGGAGACATAAAAGAGGAGTGCAATGGGAAGACACTGATCAAGGAGTCCAGAAGAGGAGCATGACAAAAAACCAAGCGAAGTCAGGAACCAGCACAACCAGTCACTTGTGTTTAATCTAACTGGCTTCACCCTTACAGATGCACACCAAAATGTCCTTGAAAAAGTTCTTGGATGTGCTCCCACCCCTACCTGGGACCAATTCAAGCTCCATTGTGAAATAGCAGAATTCTGCTGCCAGATCAAATTGAAAGCTTTTTTTTTAAAGACGAGGAAACCCTACAGTCAGAGGGCGCCACAGACCTTAAAAGTAAGTCCACTTTTTTTCCACTGGCCTCTTCCATACCAGGCAAGATCCTTGCCTTAGAACAGGCTTTTTTTAGCCGCTTAACCACAGCAGCCATTCCGCCGCGGTGCGGGCGTTTAGCTGAGTGGGCGGGCCCTGCCGGCCGCGGGACGTGCGCAGCACTATGGAGGTAGTGCTCGCGGCAGCCGTTGGCCAACGAACGCAGCGAAGGGGTTAAAGAAGTAGAGAATATAAACTAAACACAGAAGAAACCATTCCATAACTTTACCCAAAAAAACAAACTGCAATTGCAGAACTGAAAAACAACGAAAATCTGGTTATCAAACCAGCTGATATGAGTGGAGGAGTCGTCTTGTTGAAACTATCTGACTGCTAAACACAAAGTACCACTTAACTTTCAGACCGTAGACACTACAGCCCACTGACTGAAGATCCTACACCACGACTACGAAGGACCATTGCCATCATGCTAGAAACGGCCGAGGTTAACCATTGGATCTCTAAGAATCAAGCAGACTTTCACTTGGCGAAGACACCCAAAATACCATACTTTTCCTCCTTACCCAAGATGCATAAAAACAAATTACCACCACCACCAGGCCGTCCAATTGTGTCTTGCATACATTTGATTGTGGAACCACTGTTGCAGTTTGTGGACTATTTACTGAGACACATTAAAAAAAATACCTTGTTTCTCAAAGACACAAGGGATCTCCTTAATCACAAGTATCACATATGATCAAAACACTCACCTATTTGTTGGTTTGGACCTAGAGAGCCTATACACAATTCCTCCGCAAGATGCCACGCAGCAGACAATTAAAGATATTCTCTTAAAAAATGAATGGCACTTCAATACGCCAAGGCATTTTGTCTTAGAATGTTGCTGCCTAGCTCTGACAGAGAACTTTTAAGTTTGATGGGACATTATATCTTCTGACCCATGGAACATCTACGGGGAGCACATTTGGCCCAAGCTTTGCAGGACTCTATGTAAGTTCCTTTGAAGACAAGCACATCCTCAATGAATCAAATCCACACAAAACCAGGATTAATTTTGGGAAGAAATACATTGAGGATACTTTTATAGTCTGGAAGGGCTTACCTGACACCATTCCGGACTTTTCTAGGATGGTTCAACACCTGTGATGAATTTCTCGAATTCACGTGCACAACACACACAAAAACACAATTGCAAAGGTTGTCTGCGTTAGTGTGTAAAGCTGGGTCATGGGTTTGCTCGGCAAAGTAGTTGTGTGGACATATTCTTGTCCTATAAAGATGGGCGGCAGGATGGGGGAAGAATCATGAATTATGCGGCAAGTGGCTCTGATTTGATAATATAATAGCATGTCCGGGAGTGTCTGTGCTTCTGTGTTCAATGTTAGCAAAACTAGGGAGAAATTTGCAGTCTGGAAATAGGTCTGCAAACTTTTTGATACCACTCACTCCTGCAAGCTTGGCCTCTCCCTTATCCTGTAGAGGGGGGAATGTGGGTTGTCTTTTAGGGAGGCAGTGGGGCATATAAAGCTTAGTTAGGCTGGCCCGTCTACGGAGGCCATCCCACGTTCAACGCATACCTGATCGTGTTCAATCGATAAATGCGGTGGGAACTGGGTGGGATGTAACCACTGGTGCATATAATTGTTGTGCCTGGGCGCTCGGCGCATATACATTCTTGTCCAGAGCACCTAGTCGTCCTTGCACGGGGGTAGTGTTAACCTTTCATAAGACACTCTAGGTTGTCGGCCCGCCCATGTAAGCATGACCAAATTGGATCGCAGCTGCTTAAAAAATTGTGCAGTGAGTAGGAGAGGGATATTTACAAAGCGGTACAGGAACTTTAGAAGTACAACCATCTTAGCGATGGCTATGCTACATACTAATGACCGTGGAAGTTTGATCCACAGTTGGATTCTGGTTTCCAACCAGTCCATGGCGCAGCCATAGTTCGCTCTCCATAGTTCTTCAGGGTCTTTACTAAGCCATATGCCCAAGTATTTGACAGGCTCCACCACCCATTTCAGGAGGTGTTCGACTGCATAGGGCTTTGTGCCATCCGTCAATGAAAAAAGAATAGATTTGGTCCAGTTCAACTGGATTCCCGAATATCCTCGGTAGTGGCCTACCTCACGTATCACTGGCCCCAAGTTCGTTTCTGGGTCTCGCACGTATAATGCTACATCATCGGCATACATAGATGCAATGATGCCACAGGTAGTAAAGCCAATGCCCTGTTCCGCATGATGATGGTGCTGTAGTCTGGCCACCAGTGGCTCCATGGCTATGGCAAATCGTATCATGGGAAAGGGGCATCCCTGCCTGGTGTCACGGGTGATGCTTATTGGTTCTGAGATGCCCCCATTTCACCTAATTCGTGACGTGGGAAGCGTGTATAGCCGTTGTATTTTCAGAATTAATTAAGCAGGTGAAAGAGAAAGGCCCACTCCAGAGTATCAAATTATTTGGGGGCATCCAATAAGCAGCCACCACTGGAGTATTGGGGTGTATGTGGTGCATAATCACAAAAATAGTATGTAGATTGTGCGATGTCGTGTGCCCGGGGACGAAGCCCGACTGGTCCAGCCATACAATTAATAGCGGAAAGGGCAACAATCGGTTCGCCAGTACTTTCGCATAGATCATTTTGTTTATTAAAGATAGCGGGTGATATGAGTCGCATGCGTCAGCGGGTTTGAGGATAGTCACTATTACCACCTCCCTCAGGCAGGGGGGGTGGGGGGGGGGAGTCTTCTGAATGTAAGCGACTCGTGGTACATTTCAATAAGGTGCGGGATAATTATAGGGGCATATTCCTTGTAGAAAGCCGGCGTCAATCCATTTAGGTCAGGGGCTTTGTCTGCAAGCATACTCACGATAACTTGGGCAATCTCTTCTGGAGCCATCGGAGCACCCAAGGAATCCCTGTGTCCTTGGTCTAGCCACAGGAGTTGAATGGAATCAAAAAAGTCTTGCAGTGTCTCTGGTTGCCTGTCTATACCGGCGGCATATAACCGCGCGTAAAAGGAGGACATTATCTCCGGTCAGTCACAAATGTGGCAGCATGAGGTTTGTGCAGTAATCCAACTAGTGTCTTTCCCGGGCGGTCACCCTCGTCATAACTTCGCTCCCTTGCCTCTTTACCTAGGTAGTGTGCTACCATATCTGCCTCTCCTTTATAAGCTGAGATTCTCTCTCTGATATCGGTTAACATGGAGGGGGTCGGGATTTCTGAAATAGTCACTCTCTAGTTGCTGAATTTCAGTTTCCAGCTTGCCTAGTGCGCCACATAGCGCTTGCAGCACCCCAACTGTTTTGCAATGCAGGTCCCACGCATTACCATCTTAAACGCCTCCCACAGCGTAGAGGGTTACTCCACTGACCCAGTGTTATGTGCAAAGTACTCCTTAATTGCTGTGCGGATCGCCTCTCTGAAGGCAGCTTCAAACAATGCATTCGGAGGAAGCCGCCACGAAATGGCACAAGGGATGGCCTGGAGCGTCAGCAGCACTGGTTCATGATCAGCAAGCATGTGCTGGAGGTGTGTGGTCAGTGTAGTTCTGGCAAGTGCATCTTTTGTGATAATCTAAGCAGGACCACGTGTTGTGATAAGAGAAGAAACATGTACCTTTCTGTGTGTGTTGGTGGGCATATCGCCATGCACCTGTTGGTAGATTGTCTGATGTCAATGTGTTGAGAAAGCCGGCGGAGCGCAAGCTCTGCCTCCACATCCCAGAGCGGTCCAGTGTCCCCTCCAATGCCACCTTCAAGTCCCCTCCCAATAGAATAGTCACTGGTCCATAGTTAGTCGCCTGCATCCCTATTTCAGAAAGAATTCTGGATCATTCATGTATGGTCAAAAAAGAATATAAATTCCCTTTGGTAACCAAATAAAAAAATTGTTTAACCAATCATCTCAAATATACCACAAACCATTTGTGTCAATCATACAAAAAAACATATACCTATATTTGCAATGCCACAAGACAGCCACTGACCAATAATGGAATGACACCTATATTTTATTTATTTAAAAAATGTTGGAGCCATTAAAGAATTTTCATTATACAGAATTCATAAATCTTCATATTATGAAAAACATATACCATTGTACAATGTTATGTATTACATAGATCGCATATCAATTTATCAAGAAAGAGATGCAAAAATTCATCAAAAGTATCAAGAAAAAATATTATATCGCATAGATAAATCCTGCAAATGGTACATTCACTATATCCATGTATTAAAAACAGTTAAAAATGTATAATCTTAAAGAAAGATAAAAGAAGGAGAGAGAGAGACAGATAGCAAAAAACAACAGTACACTTATTAGTGGTTCATGGACTAATCCAGGTAAAAAAACTCAAATGTCAGACATGTATGCATCCAAGTGTTTTTATCACAATGACTGGTTTATTTCATCCCAAGCGTCGACTCATTTTGGTGGTGTTCGCAGAGTAAAGGCCACCTTAATCGAGACAAATATCATGTGCCTCTCCTTATAAAATCTTGAAATAAATACCAATGTATAAATAAACAGTCATTACTAGCTATAAACAAAGTACTAAAGGTATTGGTTCCTGCATTTCTCTCAGTGTTGGGAATTCCCACAGTAAAGATATCATGTATTGTCACATCACCAAAGCAGTGTGTTGTGGGACTAACAAATATAAATGGTGCAGACAACGAATCACCAAAAATGTGATCGCTGTCATACATATTTGCCTGTTCTTGACACCTCACATAGCCATTTGTGTCCCCCCCTCTGTTCAATTCAACTGACCCAATTATGCCTTGAGCCCATTAATTCATACCTATATACCAGCTCACTACCTGTATTCTATTTTGTATATGGAGATTGCAACTTACCCAAGGAACTGTGGCGAGTATCCTACAGGCGTGAATATTCCTGGTAGGGGAATGAGTCCACCGTTTACTATAGGGATACCATCATTCCAATTGAAAAATCCCATTGTGAGTGTTCTGTATTTTTAAGAAATATAAAAACGACAGGGATCATGCACTGGTCGCGTCCTAGGTTTAAATATTCTGCTATGGGTGGACAACCCCCTGAGTCCCTGTCACCTGTTTCGAAAGATATGCCTGTCGTTTTATGGCGGCCATTTTGGGATGGAGTTTATACTCATATATAGATATGATTAATACTATGTGTGGACACCTAAAGTGTCTACATGTCAATTGATTACATTTAAATTAACACTTTTTAATATAAAACCAATATGAATCTTAAAGGAATAGTTAAAACAGGATGCAGATATAATCTCATATCTATTATTTGCACACTGATTTATTGACAATAAACTGTTTTTTTTTTAAATGTATTAGTTAAAAAGGTTAGAACGTATCATGTTGAATTAATATCTCCTATATTCTTGTCACGTATTTCAAGAAGGATCAGCCATATGCCCATCGTTTCACAGTCGCCATTTTAGCATGGAGTATCTAATCCTATATAGGCACAATAAATATTTTATATGGACCCCTAAAGTGTCTATAACCTCATTCATTAAATATATAGGATGACACTCTTTATGTGAAAACTAAAACTTTACTATATGAAATAGGATACAAGTATATTTGCATATCTTTTGTTTATAAGCTGATATAGCATTATTAGAAAAATCATTTTAGTTGCTGGAGAATTTCTAATAATTTTTTTTATTTGATTCAGTTCTCTTACGAGAACAAGACATTTGTACACAATAAAAATTAAAATTTTTGCTAATAAAATTATCTCAATAATATAATTTCAAAAAAGACTTACAAAAATTATACATGTTAATACACACAAATTTATTGGGTGGACCATTAGAGAGGGAAATCAATATCTGGACCGAATTTATATTACATTTTGTTTTGATCGGGGTAATATATCTGTTCCTAGCTGCTACAACGGTCTCACTTGGACATACAAACAGAACGTGTTCTAGATCTTGCACCCCACCTTTGCATAAGTCACAGAGATTAGTCCCTCCTTGTTTTGGCGACCACCTGGAAGTGTATGATTTCAGCGGTAATATTCCTAGCCGTACTTGAAGAATAGATCGCCTTACTCCATGATTTAGATTAAAAAAGATATATGGTTGCGTTTATTTTTTTAACTATTGTGTCCGCGTAATGTTTATATGTTGGGAGCCTGCAGCAGTGTTGAATATCAAGTTCCATGCTTAGCCTTGGTGTTAGGTTCTTCAAGCAGAGTTTCAGCTGAACTGGTGTCCAAGATTTTAACATTTCTAGGGAGACTGATGTTAACTTAAAAGCATTCCTTAGGTTTATACCAAATATATACTTTGGAGAGTCTTGCTCCAGTGACTCTGTTTTTAACAGTGCTCTAAGTGTTCCTGGATCGGCATGGACCAGGTTATATGCCCATCTGATTATGTTTGTGATCCCTCTGGCATGAGAACTAACTAACGATAGTTCTAACCTAAGAGATTGGACCGGAACTGCTTGCGGCATCCTGATTAACTTCCGCAGGATTTTCCCTTCTTTAACATCTATTTGAGACCATTCTTTTGTTGGGATATGTTCTGTTGCGAATGATAAAACTGCTGGAATTTTTGCATTATAGACCTGTAGCAAGGAGGAGAATTGTCTTCGACCAGTGGATGAGTAAAGTCTTTGGAGGGCCCCTGTATGGGCGTCTGCTTTATGACCCATTTTTTTGCAGATGAGGCTGGTTACGCAAAGTCTGAGTAAACATTCTCCCGAGATGTATATATTCTTTGACAATTTCCAGTGGTTTACCTCCCAGTAACCAGTTATATTTGTTATGAGTCTTCTGTCTTGTGAATGGTAGAATTTTTGTTTTGGTAGTATTTGGAATTAAATAGTTTTCATCAGTATATCTGGTGAGTGCCGAGAGGTTTCGTTGGAGGGCGAATGGAGTCAGGTCCAAGATTACTACATCATCGGCATACATCATGCAGTGAATTTTGGTGTTCGCAATCTTCGGAGAAAATGTTATAACAAATCACAGGAAGCGAACGATTTCAATTTTAGGGTTTTAAAAAGGCCTTGGGGATCGGAAACTAATTACAAAAATGTGTTCCTTTCTTCCCTAGTGTTTAACCCATTTCTGACTGTATTGAGATGTGAAATATACCACTGCTTTCTCAGTTGTCTTTTCATCTAAATTGCTCTACGTTTGTTACCCACTGTTTTCTCCAAAATAAACCACCGAAAATCTAGATGACTGTTTAGCCTTGATAAAATGCTTAACTAGCGGTGCATTGATTTTATTAGTCCTCAGAGCGGAATTATGTGCTGTTAGACACAATCTCAGTTAGTGTCCAGTCTCTCTCACAAATCCTAGTCCACACAGACATAAAAGGATCTAAATAATCTTGCTGCTGCAACAGTTATTGAGGCTTTTAGATACTGTTTTAGCCTTGTGATATTCAAACGTTTTGCTAAAAATAAACTGGTCTCAAATGGCGTAGTTCCCGCATTTGTAGTTGCCTACCGCCTTACGTTTATCAAAGGTGGACTGTTCAGTTCTTGTAGTTTCTCTGTATGTATGTACAAGATTATTGCGTAAATTCTGATTGTGTCTAAAGGCATAAATGGGTTTATTTAATTGATTCTATAGGTATATGATTTTTTGTATGATTGACACGAAAATGGTTTGTGGTATATTTGAGACGATTGGTTGAACAAATATTTTATTTGGTTACCGAAGGGAATTTATCTTCTTATTTGACTAAGCCACGCCCTGTCCCTTTGCTACGTGGGACTTCTATCTCTTTATTGTGTCATTCGTGTTTGGACCGTACACCGCTACTATCCTCATTGGTTGCTTATAAAGTGTGCCGGTCACAATGATGTACCTGCTATCTTGGCCAACGTGAGTGTGTGTAGGGGGCCATGGTAGCCCCCTTCTGAACAGCATCAAGACGACCTGGTTATAATTTGAGCATGTTGAGGAGTGTGTTTCGCCCCACCAGCAGTCCCGCAATCTTGAAAGGGTATTATTAGTCATTTGCGTCTCCTGCAAAAAGCATATGTTCCATGTTGTGTCGCGTAAGGTATGTATGTACCAACCGGGAATTGCAGTGATCATTAAGGCCTCTGATGGTCCAGGTCAGACAATTAACGCTAACCATCGTGATAGGGTGAAAATATGTTTGTCAGTGTTGGTCTGTCTGTCTACCATGGGGTCTCTAGTGTCCATAGTCTTTGTGGATCAGACAAATATGCAATTGAGAAGTGCAGTCCCTGGGTGGTCGAAGTCTGTACATCTCCTCAAATAGCCAACCGTAAGTATTCCAACCACGCTCCCCAACATTCCCCAGTGTTAAAAAACAAAATTGTGGACAATCCCCCACCCACCCACTCCAACCCACCAATCCGGTTGAGATAGCATGCCTTCCCTCTTCCCGCCACCCAAACCATCATAACGTTCTATAGGAATTATCCCATGGGGCCAAGGGTTCTCCGGCGGACTACCCTGGCACTAGGACCGGGGTGGCTGAGCGAAAGTTAGACAGGACAATAAGGCATATTCAAAGAAGCTATCGGCCGACAAGGTCCGGATCCCGATTTCGATAACAGCCCTAATGCAGCTACGCCGCCACCACAGTTCATTGCCCCTTTGAGTGGAGGCGAGCCATTGGCATGCGGGCGCTTGTGCAGTTAATCTTTATCACTGGTGCAGCCTTCCTCAGATGAACAGACCTGGATATGGCACGTCTATTTTGGCTTATTGGCTTAGCATGTTTAATTGCAGCTGCAGGGTCCTTACAGAATCACAGTTTGCCATCCTGCGAAATTGGTAGCTTTGCTGTGTATAGGAGGGCATATTTCACTCCCCGTTGTTGGAGAGCTCGCTTGGCTGGTAAAAACTCCTGTCTCGTGGTTTGCACTACCAGAGTGAAATCAGAGTTAAACAAGAAGACATTGCCCTGATGCCACACTTCCCCACGTTCTCTGGCTTGGCGCAGAATCGTATTGCCGTCACAATAGTTCAAAAGTCAGGTTATTATGGGACAGGACGGTGCTCCGGGATGTGGCTGCGATCCGAGTGTTAGGTGCTCACTCTCCACATTAAATATGGCGGATAGGTCCGTGCTAAAAAGTTCCCGCAGCAGATCCTAGATGTAGTCCTCCATTTTAGTGATAGCCGTGGACTTCGCGATTCCGGTGATACGGAGGTTATTTCTATGGGAGCACGATTCTAAGTCCTTTTTTTTGGGGGGGGGGGAGTATGTTTTTATTGCAGAATTACAGACAAAACATCGGGAATGTCAACCATCAGCCCCGTCCTCGTACAAGGTACCACATTTGTCCTAATTAGTACACAGCCCATCAGCCCACATCCCGGAGGCAGGGCGGCGTTAAATCAATGTGCAAGAAAGGTCTCCCAGCATGGTACATAGGGATGTCTGGTCAGCAACCCAATCCTGTTTCCGCATTTTATGTTCCCTCAACAACAACAACTCCCCCCCCCCCCAAATACCCCCTAGAGGGGTCGTACCTACCATACTAACAACACTCAAGCTCATTAGGTCCACAGAGCCTAGTCCCGCTCATACAGCAACATGACAACCCACCCGGTGGCACGATTCTAAGTCCTTGCCTTTAGCTTTAATGATCTCTAGTACTTTATCCATTTTTAGCATCTTCTGTTTGTCGTCCATCATTTGGTCCTCTGAATCCGATATCCTCTTTTCCATTTGTTTTATGCGTTTATAGTGCGTGTCCACCCGTTGCTTAATCTGGTCTAGACAGGCCATGAGGAGGTCCAGCTTGGAGTCAATAGCCTTTAGACTAGTCTTGACCTCCATTAGAAGCGAGAAAATATCTTCATCCAAGGGTACAATTTCAGCTGGATGCGTGGTCTGCCCTTCTACATCTTGGGCAGGCTCACCCTGCAGAGTGTGGCTGTGTCCATCAAACGTGACCTTGGGCTGCTTAGCATCAGGCTTGCCCATTTTCCTAGGTAGTGGAAAAGTAATTTTTTGTGTTGTGTGGGCTGCAGTGTCCACTGTGCCTTCTGTAGGCCCTCACAAAGATGAATTATGGGGAGCTTCTCAGTGCAATGAATCATAAGGTATATGACATTTATGGTATTACTGTTTACAACAGATATGGCAGAATTTCAAATGGGTTTGGTCTGAAATGGCTTTGGAGGACCTGACCAGAATGGAGACTGGCCTTAGGGACTTTGTGTCCGTATGTCTACTGGGAGCAAGATGACTTAATGGTGGAGACACAGCTGAGTCCCAAAGAACAGCCAATTTCCTACCCATGTTGAACGGAATGCTAAAGTCCACCATAAACTCCTTCAAGGAACCAGTTAAGGCAAA
This sequence comes from Lissotriton helveticus, assembly GCF_964261635.1. NCBI lineage: Eukaryota > Metazoa > Chordata > Amphibia > Caudata > Salamandridae > Lissotriton > Lissotriton helveticus. The sequence goes on from NC_136069.1 coordinate 1,140,361,917, forward strand.
CGAGGTATCTCCCATGATGGGGAAAATATCTCCCCACACACACACCCCCACCCCCACAGACTTTACACCAGAGAGTCAGGTGCCTCCTGATAGCCTTGTGGTCCTTACCACATTGGAAGCACACCAGTGCTAAGGCCACGGGAAGCATTGCCTGGGGACATGTGCGCTGCTTTGCTACCCTACAAAGAGAGCAAGAAGCTAGATGCCACTGGGAAGAGGTTAGCATCGGATAGAGACATCTGGCCACAGATTCCTTAGCTTAGAATTACCCCTAGGTGCCATTCTGGATCTGAGAATTTTTGTTCAGCAGTACCTCTGCGCGTTGGTAGAGGGCATTGATCGACTCCGTAGTGACGTCATCCTCTGGATGTGATGTAGAGGGAGTCCATATAAGCCCTCCCCTGACGCACTGCTTACAATGCCGATCTGATCAGTGGTTCCTCAAGCCGTTTTTTGGCTTACCTCTACCATTTCGTCAAACGGAAGAGTGTACCTTTCATAGGCCCTCGGGGTTCAAATCTTGTGGGTCCTGTGGACGACAAATAGCCGCAGACACTCACTCTATTTGTATATTGTGCTTAGGTAAAATTGAGGACTTCAAGGAGGGTGACTTATGTCAACGACTTAGACTGAAGGCGCTGACGTAACGTCGAATGAATCTTTCAGTGGCGCAGATGACTAGTCTTCTAAGACATCCAATTGGCCTCGGTCCCCTTCTCGCTCCAAGGACCGGCCACAGGTCTGATCCAGGAGCTGTTTCCGTGGACGTCGCTCTCCTTTGACTTCCAAAGATAAGTCTCTACGCAGTCGGTTGAAGTTAACGCGTCAACCGACTTGGACACTTGAGTCCTGCAAACAGTCTTCGGCTGAAGACTCGGTACATGAGTCTACCCCGTGCCTCCCAAACTTCCCTAGAGCAGGGGCAACTCTGATCCAGATGCAAGAATATTACGATTCTCTTCATACTATCTTTGGGTATTAGTCTTATCCTGGAACGCCCTCTGGCCCAAAGGAGGTGCAAAAGGCCATGACTGTGTCCAGGCCAACGGGTTCGCTCTCAGCAGCAGTCTGACTACCGGATTCCAAAACAGTTTTGCTGCCTGGTGCTCAGCCCTTCAGGTTACCACCTTTGGCGTCTGGTCAACCGACAACGGTGTCTAGGTCTGGCCTACCGACTTGGAAGACGGTGTCGTCTGCAGCATTTCACCACATTCCCTCTCTGACGCCGAGACATCGCCTCCTCTGCGCTGAATAGCGTCAGATATAGTGCCGGAGGCAGCGTCGGTGGAGCTGCCCTTCTCAGAAGGCATCCCTCCTGTTGTTCCTTCTGAGGAACATGATGATGGAGGTGATGGCGAGGGTTTGGAGTTTTTCTATCCCTTATGGAGTCTAGCTAGCTGATTGGTTGAGTTGGGGGAAGTCAGTGGCTTGGAGTCTTCCCCAGCCTCGGGCCTCTTGTCACCTCCTGGTTTAGCTACAGAGGTGAGCTCCTCTCTTGCAGACATGCTCTGGTGATCTTCTGCCGTTGTGGGAATGATGTTTCCCTCTTTAGAAATGACAACAGGTCCGTTGATTGGCATCCTGTACCAAAGCAAATCGGGGGTAGAGCCAGTGCTACCTTTTAGTGAGGCACTTTTTGATGTTTTGTTGGGGGCTTGGACTAAGTCAGAAACAGGGACCCCTGAGGTTTTTTCTGTTTCTCACAGCCACCAGCCGGCCTCTGGAGATCCAATGGGTCTCCTTAGATATCCAACTCATCATAGTTTTGTAGTCAGGCTGCCTTGGACGCCCAAAATATTGATAAGTTTCATACATGTAGCAGGCACATTTTTGTCTCCACCAGTTCTGCACTGTGATCTCTCAATACAACTTGTGTCTTTGCTTCTTCCATTCATTGTTTTCAAGACAATGAGCTGGTGCTCTAATTCAGTGGTATGGGCTTATGTTATTGGTCCTTTACCCTTGTCCAGTAATGGGTTGATTTTCTTTGATAGGACTACATTGTGTTATTGTTTCTATGAAGTGGTTTTCCCCCAACACTTCCTTATCCCTTCTCTTTGGGTAATGGTGTCCATTTGTTTCTCATATGGACTCCACATTCATTCTAGGGGAGCAGTTCCTTTGCTTCTCCCATAACTCTTTGGACAGCCGGTTTACTCTATTTCTTTCTGGAGCGGCTAGTCCGATTCAGGGATCTTTTTTCTCAGTTCAGTGTACAGACCCGCCTCCAAGGATGGTGTTGCTTGGGTATCTAATTCTTAGATAAGGAATCTACTGCTAGATGTCTCTATCAGATGAATATGTTACTTACCTTCATTAATGCCTTATCTGGTAGAGACAGGATCTAGCCGCAGATTCCTTAATGAACCACCCCTCCCCCCCACTCTGTGAACTGTAAGTCCTATTCCCTACAAGATCCCTGTCCTGTCATTCTGATGCCCTTCTTTAGGACTTTGTAATTGTTTTACACAAAGGTGTCTCTTTTTTGTCACACTGTTTCCATAGGCAGTTTCTATAGTGGTTCCGCACTGTTGGCTTGAAAAATAGTAACAGAAGAAACTGACTTCAGCGCGCCAGGTAAGTGCTTATATTGTCTCTGTTGACATCGCATCCGGAGGATGACCTCGCTATGGAGTTGCTTGATGCCCTCTACCGGCGTGTAGAGGTACTGATATAGAGCATTTCCGGATCCAGTCTGGTGCCTGGGGATAATTTGAAGATAAGGAATTTGCTCCTAGAGCCTGTCTCTAACAGATAAGGCATTAGCAAAGGTAAGTAACTTATTCATTAGGCGTGCCTTCCACTAGTGGATTACTAACTCAGTCGGCCTGCTCTACTGAAATAACAGAACACATTGGGATGAAATGTAGGAGCTCATTAAGCACCTATGAAAAGGGGGTAGGAGTTGCTGGCAGAAGGAAAGACCATCTCCAACGCCACCATCTGCGATGCCCTAAACGCGGCTGACACCACGCACGATGGGTTAACTGGTATCCTGGTTATACACCATGAGTGGCTCTGTATCTAGGGTTTTTAGACCCAGTGTTTAACTGCATCTGCTCAGCTTGTCCTTCGATGGCAAATCTTTGGCCCGCAACACAACCATATGCTTGAAAAGATGAAGGACACCAGCAAACCAAGGGTGGCGTTTAGACCTCAACCCCTAAGGGCTTCTTTCAAAGGCACCAGGATAGGACTGGTTCCAAGGCCACCCCACGGAAACTAATCCTTCCTACAAGAGGCAGCAGCAGACCTACCAACAGCTGTCACCACATCGGTACACCAGGTATGCCTGCAGAGGCAAGAGCAACAGGGTCAAGGCCAGAGAAGTTTTGGTAAAGGGGCCTCCACCTCAAACAGTGACTCACCCTCACCTTACCCCTGATCATATAACACCTTTTTAAGCAGGCTGTAAGATTTCCTCCCTCTCTGACAGGAAATCACATCAGACAAATGGGTCTTAGCAGTTTTTCACCATGGTTACTGCCTAGAACTTTTCACAGCCCACCCTACATTACATCTCAACCTGTAAGAAGAGTTCGAAGTGCTCTTTCAAAAAGGCATCACAGATCCAGTGCCCCGCCACCAGGGACAATGACAAGGTAGTACTAAAAACTAACCCTAAGTTCCTCCCTGAGGTGGTGGTGTCTTTCCACCTTATTCAGTTCAAAGCAAGGGGCCATGGCCTGACCACGAAGATGGTGGATGCTTTGTGTCATCCTGCTTCTGCCTGTCTCACCTGTGGTGGAGCCAGGCCTCCCCCATGCCTTCGTGGAGCCGTACTACCACATTTTAACAATGCGCTGCAGCACCTGATCCCTGGATCCTGTGGGGTTCCGGCTTGGCAGAGAACCTCAAGCAGTCGGCCCTGGCTCTGGATGGCTGACCGGGCGTCTCTGCGGGCCTAGGGGTGCATGCTGCATCCCACTAGGCTCCAGACTCCTCCATACCACCCCACCCCCTATCCCCAAATGCCCTCATGCCTAACCTGGGTCAGCGGGTCTGTAGCGGTACTGCACTGGGTAGTATACCGTGTGCTGAGGCCAGAGCTCGAGGCTGCCACCTACACTGGTTCTGTCGTATAGTTTGTACCGTCTTTGTTAAAACTGTGCATTTGTGGACAACATAAACGTCAGGATTCTGCCAGGCTGATTCCTTGGACACCCTCAGGATATGTTAGCCTATGTCTCTGCTAGCCACAGTGCACCATCTGTTCTACTAACCTTACAGGGCAACAAATGTGTTTGTAACCCTAGAACATGACCACCCTGATTGCCCAAGGAAATAGCGGTAACGGATACAGAACCTTTTCGTTGGGATTCTCATGCATACCCAAAGAAGTACACAAGAAATATTCAGCAAGGCTTTATAATATTTATTGTAGCATTGTGCTTCTTGCATAAAAAAGCGGACACTGCAATTAGGAATAGAATGAAACAGATTAGCATTACAAGAACAGTGAAAAGAATAAACTTTCTACCATGGTGCAAAGACATTCACATACAAGATAAGACATGCCCATTGTGTATATATGCTTGCATAAAAGTACTGTATATATCTATATACTCCTAACAAGCGCTCCCTAACGTAGTTGTGCCTGGGGTGGGTCATCTGCCAAATCCCTGCTGGGTGGACTAACTTCCTTTTACTTGTGGGTAAGTGTCATCAGGCTGTCCGTCTTAGTATAGAACTGGACATCCCTCATGTTTGTACGCAGGATTCAGCTGAGCTGGAATTCCGACATGTGGTAACCCAGCAGTGTCAGCCTAATGCTCCTCTGCCTAAACAAGGACGTGATTGTGTACTTATAATAATAGAACCCAAGTGGCCATTTTGCAACCCCTGTCAGGCCATAATTGTTTATTGTAGTTGGATAGTGTGGTCGCCTTTCGGACAATAACATTTGCACAGTGGACTTTATCCCTCTTACTGAATGTTCAAGGTATTGTGAGATAGACCCAACGAAGTTGAAATGTAAGCAGTGCAGTTTCAGAGAATATTATCCTGCATAGTCACGCATGCATGTCAAAAGTCGCCATGTGTTAAAGAGAAGGCAACTTACGAAACATGAGTAAGAAAAAATTGCAGCATTTCTAACAGGGCCTATTCTGACCACATGACAGTTTCTCGTCTGACTCCCCAACACCCCCCCCCAGCCCCCCCCCCCCCCAAGTATCAAAGTATGGGGGGTGATTTGGGGTGGCGATCTTGCGTTTTATTTCAGTGGTTTTTCTATGTTGTTTGTTTTTCTTAGTTTCCATTTTTGCACAGTACATACTACTACCTTCATCATTGTGATGCAGACTTAGCACTATTGATCACCTTTGCTTGATTCAATGTGGCCTCCTAATCGCCTTATTCTAACTTAAACGTGACCACCATAGCACCCTGATTTCATTTAAGATTATGGTTTGGAATATTAATGGTCTCAGTGACCATATTATGCACACCGTTGTCCTCAGTTTTGTTAAGTACCACTGCCCAGCTGTGCTGTTTCATCAGGAGACTCATCTTTTTGGAACTCGCTGTCCGGCCCTCAGACAGTTTATTTACAATATAGTACGTCACAATAGTCACACCCAGGGTGTTGCTGTCCTTTTACATATGTCCTTCCCTCTTTCAGTTACTCGCTCAGTTTCAGACCTAAAGGGGATGTATGTGCACGCAGAGTCTGTTGGATGGTAGACACTTCCATTTCTTGTGCGTGTATATCCCGCCCATCACCTCTGGGTTTCCTTATCCAGCATCCACAACATTGTGCTAGAGTCGACCTTCCCTCTGGTCCCACTGTTGTTGGCAGCGATTTAAATGATGTGATAAATGCCAGCCTTGACGCTTCAAGAGCAAGGGTGACAAATCCTCAACCCTCCCCTCCACTCAACTCCACTGACTGGCTGGGCTGCGGCTCTGGGCCTCTGGGATGCCTGGAGAACATGGCACCCAAAATGGACTGATTGCACACACACACCTATCTAAGGCTCATGGCAGCCTAAACAGAATTTACAATTTCATCGTCCCGGCTACGAAGATATCCAATGTTTAGCCTGCATGCATCTTGCCCTGCGGCATCCCTGATCATGCTCTGGTGATGGTGCAATATAACTGGCCCACAGTGAACCTTAGGTCTATCTGGTGTCTTAATGCCTGGTGCATGATTGATGAACAGTGTACCGACCACCTCTCCCATGAACTTGGCATCTATTTTGATCTTAACAAGGACTCCGTGACCACTAAGTGCACCATGTGGATGGCATGTCAGGTGACAATGTGGGGCAGGGCGACCAATGATGCTGCATCTAGACTGATCACGATGGTCTGTACTGCTTCGGGTGCTTGGCTTACCTCATCGGTGGACATTGCCTCAGAGTTCACCACTTACTATAGCTCCTTATAAAACAGTCACCCCTTACTCTAGCCGGAAGGACCATAGTCCACTGATAGCAGATCTGCAGCTGGCCATCTTGACAAAAGTAGACCAGACTGCCCCTTGAATAAGTTGTGACTGTGGAGGAGATGGTCAATGCTATCAATGGCCTCAGCTCGGGCAAGACGCCGTTGGCTTCCCGCTTGAATCCCTCCACCTTCTCAATTTCTACTTCGAGGTTGTGGAGAAGGACCACATCTCCAATAACCTTGACCTCACTATTTTGATTCTCCAGAAACTGGGCAAATCCCCCTACATATGTTTGTCCTAACGCTCCATCTCTCTCAATAAATAAATTAAAATCTTTTCCAAAATTCTTTCCAATCGCCTCCTGCCATTGCTACCCTCCCTTATCCACCTTGATCAGTGTGGCGTCATGCCTTATTGAGGCACTAGACATTGCATCCGATGGGTACACATTGCTTTGGTGCACCAGTGACTTTTCAGCAATCCAGGAGCTCTTATGTTTCTGAATTTATTTGAAAGCATTCAACACCCTGCATTGGGATTTTCTGTCACTGAATCTCTCCTTTGCATGATGTGGATCACGTTTCTAATTCTTTATTCGGGTGCTCTATACTGCTCCCTGGCCAAAGTCAGGTTTAACAGTGTCTTATCCTCCTTATCCTCCCTTCAAGATTCGCAGTGGCACCAGTTAGGGCTGCCTGCTCTCCCCATTATTGTTTACTCTGGCTATTGGGCTGCTGGCAGTCTGAGTACGCTGGGATACTTCAATCTGGGGATTCCAGTGGCTGGACTGCCCTGAAGAGAATAATAAACATGTAGGGACCCTAAACCTAAACAAAGGATAAAGGGGAACAACCCACCAGGGCGTTCAATAATAATAAGAACATGAACGGGAGGTTCCCAAGACTATCGAAAACTAGAAGATTCAAAAAATTACAATTGCCCACAAAGACGCTGTGCAGTGTCAACTCATTTTATTTTTGTATATTTCTTAGTAAAAAAACATTCATTTGTTCAAGTAAATTATATCAAAAACATAGAAAGTATATTATTATCTTTAACAGCAAAATATGAGCCCAGCAATAGAGACAGTGAAACATTAAATACAAAAAACATTCATTCTCTCAGGCATTCACACAATCAGCCATCATTATATACATTGCAAACAAAGAAATGAAAACACATTAAAGACCAACAGACAAGGAAAGCGCCGACGCGCGTTTCGGAAACAGGGTTGAGACATATACTATCAGTATATGTCTCAACCCTTCGTTTGCTCAACTCCAGCTTGCCCCTTTGATCAGGTCTTGGTTCCTTGTAAAAGAAACGCTTTTTGCGCTGCAGTTTGTTGCTCAGCAAAACTGAAATGAAAATGTAATAGACATCATCTGCGCCCTGATGAAGGAATTCTTAATGCTGGCACTGTTTCCGAAACGCGCGTCGGCGCTTTCCTTGTCTGTTGGTCTTTAATGTGTTTTCATTTCTTTGTTTGCAATGTATATAATGATGGCTGATTGTGTGAATGCCTGAGAGAATGAATGTTTTTTGTATTTAATGTTTCACTGTCTCTATTGCTGGACTGCCCTGAAGACCACATTGCATTGTACGCTGACGGTGTGCTGCTCTTCCTCTACCAGCCTGACATTACCAGACCTTGGCTCTACCAGATGCGCGGTACCTACAATAATGCCTCAGGACTGATGGTTAATTGGGAGTAAATCACTCCTTATTCCTGTTCAAAGGGGTCAGAAGGTAATTAATTGGCAAAACTGCATTCATGTTTGTAAATTAAGCTCTCCTTTTCAGGAGTGGCCATTTCTCTGGAGCCCGAACTCTCTTGGAGCTTGAACGCGACACCCCTGCTGCGTTGGACTCGTCAGGACTAGGCTAAATGAGCCGACCTTCGTCTTAATGTCCTGGGAAGAGTGGCATTTTTCAAAATGATTGCGCTCCCATTGTTACTATACACCCTGCAAAACTTCCCCCTCTTCATCCCCCAATCCTGGTTTAGTGGGATATCTGGAAAGTTATGCTCCTTTCTGTGGGCAAAGAAGGCTCAGCGAATAGTGCTCTTGATTTGTGTTCAGTCACCCTATGACAGTGGTATGGGGATGTTCAATGTTCGGCTATACTACTGGGCTGCACAGTCAATGACTTGATGTTCGGAGATCCAGGAGACCCTGCATTTTGCCTGGAAATCTTGCTTCTGGACCGACAGCATATCCTACAATACTTAAATGGTACCACGCCTTCTTGCTCTTTGTATGAGACCACGAGGACCACGCATCTGTGTTGATGACTGGCCCTCTGTCAGATTGGGTGTGGACCAACTGACGCAGGTGACCCCCTTGTTGCTGGGCTGCAAGATGTCTTGGGTCGCCACCGTGCAGGGGTTCACTCGCTGGGATCTCATTGGCATTTCTCACCTTAAGTAGATTTGGAGGGACTCCCATATGAATTCCTTCCGAGATCTCCAGGAGGAATTCCGTATCCATAAGACTTTAATTCTACAGGTGGCTGCAACTTCTCTACGCACTGGCAGCATACCATCCGCTGTTGCAGGACCTGCCAGAGTGTAGTCCTCTGGAGGCCCAAATATTCTCCTCCCCGCTGAGTCTGGGGAACATTTCGCTGATATACTGCTCTGTGATTGTGAACGCCCTCAAACCGTTTTGGCCTTAAGAGCCAAGTGATGGTGATGGATTGGCGACCTAAATGACGGCGACTGGCAGGATGCTAGGATGGCCCTAAGGAAATTGGTCATCCTCTCTTGCTTATGCTTATCCAACTCAAATTCCAACACTCTCTATATTATACCCCGAAACAGTTATGAAGTATGGGTGCTCTCCCTACGTCTGCCTGCCCTCAGTGTACAGTCAAGGAAGACGGTTTCTTCCATATGGTGTGGGCCTGTCCAGTCATTGCTAAATACTGGCCCTCCATCTTTATGACCCTATCTGAGGTTCTGGGGAGACCTGTTGACTGCTCACCTCGAGCTGCCTTGCTGGGAATTCTGGAGGATGTCAGGGAGACCCAGGGGCGAGCATGTGCATGTGGGTATTGGCATTGTCATGGCTAAGTATTACCACTCACCTTTAAATATCCCCCATAACTCCAACTATCAAGGAATACTATTCCATGATGGACTGATGCAATATGGTCGAAGATGCCATTTACTCAGCCCGGAGGTTCACCCGGAAGTATGTGAAGATCTGGGGATGGTGGGGAGACTTTTACGGTCTTGATGGCAATTGAAATGCGAGCCTCTACTATTTTTTCTGTCTGGTGTCACACTTTGTTTTCACTATACAGCTAATGTGCACTGTTTTGATCTTTGCTGTATAATCAATGAAAAAGAACTATGGCCTTCCTGCAAAATATCCCCCTTGCTACCATATGAAAAAAAGCTACCGGTCAACCCCACAAACATTCACTTAAACACTATTGTGTGGATATCCTAGCCAGACAACAGGGTATAGTTGGCCAGGTGGTCCTAAGGATCTTATTGCAGACATTTGCATAAACCACTTGCTTATGGCTTTGCGGAGTATGTTTATCTACAGTAACACATGCTACGAACGGACAATGTTGCTTACCTTGTAAGCATCTGTTCATAGTGTGTAGTGCTGTAGAGTCACAAGCGCCCACTCTTATTCTTGGAATTGTGTGGCTCTGATCACACCTCTCTCTCTCTCTCTCTCTCAATCTCTCTCTCTCTCTCTCTCTCTCTCTCTCCCTCTCTCTCTTACTCTCTCTCTTCCCCTCTCTCTCTCTCTCTCTTCCCCTCTCTCTCTCTCTCTCTCTCTCTCTCTCTCTTCCCCTCTCTCTCTCTCTCTTCCTCTCTCTCTCTCCCTCTCTCTCTCTCCCTCTCTCTCCCTCTCTCTCCCTCTTCCTCTCTCTCTCTCCTCTCTCTCTCTCTCTCTCTCTCTCTCTCTCTCTCTCTTCCCCTCTCTCTCTCTCTCTTCCTCTCTCTCTCTCCCTCTCTCTCCCTCCCTCTCTCTCCCTCTCTCTCCCTCTCTTCCTCTCTCTCTCTCCTCTCCCTCCCTCTCTCTCTCTCCTCTCCCTCTCCCTCTCGCCTCTCTCTCATCTTTTTGCAATTCACATGTGCACCATACACTGTTGGTGCCCATGCGGATTGCTAACTAAGGGAGGAGTCACCCTATGCTTCGTGACCTGAAAGACTTCTTAAAAGAAAAACAACTTTCAAATGTCCGAGCCCAGTACTGGATAGCAGGAGTATGCAGAGCATGTGAATTTGCATCACTGCACACTACAAACAGATGCTTACAGGGTAACTAACATTATCCAGTCATTCTAAGACTATATTTTGTGGTCTTATTTTTGCCCTTACGCCCATCTTCTTATTGTGACATTTAGCTGTAGGCATACTTCTGTTGCAAATAACTGTGCTGTATTGTTTAGTTTGTATCGGTATTTGAAAGCCCTCTTGCTATCTTTTTGTGTGGCTTGTGCTTTGAACCATGCACCATTTTATTGGCTCATGACAGCATGGCAATCTGCTCTTGTTTGTTGGATATTTTGGTTTCGAACTCAGTGTTGTTGATGCGCAAATGTAAATCCATATCTCACTGATAGACACACTGTCTTGAGGAGGGTTATCGTATAGGTGTTAAATGAGGATGCAAATAAACAATTGAAGGGTTGTCACTGGCATCTGTTTGTGGAGGGATGTTGTAGAAGTACTTTGTAACCAACAGAGGACAATCAGCGTTGTGCAGGTCTAGCCCTAATTCAGATATGTGAGCAGATCTAGAATGATCATAAAGGAGTTCTCAATCCGGGTGCTGTTGGCAGAACAGAAATGGAAGCCACTGAACACTGTAGTGTACTTGCAATATTCACTCGTGAGCCTTACGAGAGAAACCTCGGTTATGATGTAGACTGACTTGCAGGTCGTAGCACTGATAAATCTAACAGGTATTGGCAAAAACAATTGGTCTGCACAAACACACGCATGAACAAATGTGCATAGACTGTCTCTGTCAACCTCCCTCTTGATGTGTAGCCAATACCTGTGCTTGGGGGATAAAAAGCAGGGTGCAGACATAGCAGTCACAGAAAGAGACAGTGTACGCATACATACGACATAGGCAGTCCGAGCTCTTGTGTGCAGGTCTGTTTTTAAATTGTTAGTACATTAAAGCCAGACCTCTGGGCTTTGCCGATGCATATTGTGACGTTTATGTTGAAGAAAAAGGAATAGTCGGCACACATTGGACTACTGTAATTCACACCTTGCGAATAGCCACGATTTCTTCACATGTTAAGTTTCCAGAAACATTTTGGCTATTGTGCCCTTTGTAATTTGACTCTACAGTTTCTGCTTATGCTTCAGAGGTGTTACCTATGAAATGCTGCTTAGAACCAACAAACCCAATAAAAATATCTGCCAAAAAACGAAAACTGACTAAAATGTTGGTGCAGTAGGTAAAGTGTGGCTTGTAAACCAAGAAAAGATTACTGCTGGGATTCAGTTTCTTCCCATTAAACCCAGGAGAGTGTTTCATTTCAGATGTCCAAGGTAAAACCAAATAAATACTTAAGTCGATCATGTTGACAAATATTTTTCTTTTTTCTCTAGTTCGTTGATATTGGAATAGTAACCAGTATTGAAGTGAACCACAAGCAAGTGGATGTGGCAAAAAAGGGCCAGGAAGTCTGTATTAAAATAGAACCTATTCCGGGAGACTCCCCCAAGATGTTTGGACGGCACTTTGAAGCTACAGACTTCCTTGTTAGCAAGGTACATTTGTTTCCTACAAGCAGTTGTTTGCAATTACCATTTCTCTGTCGAAATCTGATTTTCCAGCTGTTTAGATATTATCTGATCCTTTTCTCAGACGCCCTAATTATAGCAAGTTTTGATTTTGATAGAAGCAAAGACTGTATTTTTAATGTGTAGTTTTGTTTTCTGTCCTTTTATTTAAACCTACAGGCCTCCCGCCGCCAGTAAATAACCTCCACTTAGAGGTACAAACTTCACACACATACACCAACTTGCATACTCCTTTCCAGGAGGGTTTATGGAGCAGTTACTGAGTTGGTGGTCTTTATGATAGTGGTGAAAGACCTGTTGCAAAATATAGTTTTACTTCCCATCTATTAATTTCATTAAAAAAATATATTTGTTGATTTTTGTGAGGAAACATGCTTTAAAAATAGTGTGATCCTATATTTCACACTACACTTGAAAGAAAAAATGCGTAAGTGATCGGGAAACTTGCAAGACGTTGTGTGTGATGTCACCTATCTTGGGATATCATCATTGGAGGTTCTGCACTTTTGCGGCCACTGTATGCATCTTTCCACTTTCAGGATATATCCGCTAAAGACATCAGGTTTACTTTCTGTACATCTGACACTGCGTCAGCACGTGGCTGAGATCGCAATGTTTTTATATTCATATAGACTGTGAAACAACAATCAAGTCATGTAGGACATTACAGTCCTATATTTTCCAAGAAGTAAAGATTTGAATAGAGTAGCAAACCATCTGTTGTGGGCACACTTAATTAAATCTCTGGAGGTTCATATAGGATCGTGTGCATTCTGTTCATCTCTTCAAAGTGTTGGTATTCTTCAAAAAATATTTCAAGATCAGTTTAAAAATTGTTAAGGCCACACGTTCCGACCTCTGCCCACGCCTGCTTTTGGTACAGAAGGTGTATCACGAAAAATAATAATTTTTCCACACCATTTGTCATCTATTTAATGGCATGTAGCACTAGTTGTCGTTCTGGCCTTATCTCTCTGACTCCAATTGAATTTGTCTCTTTTTGTGGTTCCTCATTTACCATTAGAGAACATCTAAACTGACAAACCTGAACCATTGGCATTTGTGTGCTCTAACTGGCTGCCAAGGATTGTGAGTAATGAAAACCTGAAGAATGTTAAAGTGCTCTTAACTCAATTCTCAGTTAACTACCACATTTAGCAACATCAGGTTATGTAATCCGTGCACCAATGTCCCCTTCTCCTCACATATCTTTTAGAGCGTGTACCAACTTTTATTTTTTCCTTAACCTTTTTGCAGCATCGGAGTTGGACTGTGGAGATTGTTACTTTTCCTTCTGTGTATGTGTTGGACCTGGGGGTTCCAGATCACATAGGGCAGCCTGGCACAGAGTAGGACGGTTAAACCTAAAGGCAAAAGTGTTAAGTTTGCGTCACACCCTTACAGTAACCTAACATCCATCCATTCAAAAAGGACACTACACCAATTGTTTTTAGGAAAATAAGAGCTGTTTTATAAAAATAATTCTGTTTACTCTTTTGTTATCTTATCCAACAGATTCGTTATTATTTAAGTCAATTATTTCTCTCCTTGTTCCTTTACATCAATTTTAACTCAACAACTACTTGTTCCTGGTGAAACACTCAATCTCCTAAAAGACAAAAGTTAAACACAACTTCACAGATTATATTAAGCAACGGCAAGGTTGGTGTTTCTCTATGGAGTAATCAGGGTATACATTTCACTCACAAGCCCCTTTGTCTTTTAAAACTACCTAGGTTTAGCAGACCGTTCCACCAGGAAATTACAGTAACCTTTCTCTTCTGCCACTGTAATAAAAAGGTTAAGCAATAAACATAGTCACTGACGGTACTTAAATAAGCTTAGAAGCCTTTTTCCCACTTTGTCAATCTTTGTACTTCCAGACCGATAGTAGGGGGAAAGAATCTCCCCTCCGGTTCCTCTGTTGTCAGTCCCCAGACCCACAGCCGATCACAGTTTCCTTGTTAGTCCCCTGATCACTCCTTACTTGATTCCTCTGGCATTTGTTTCCAACGTCCCGGGCAACTGTGGGGCAGAGGTGTAGTTTTGCAGCGTGAATCTTTCTGGGTTCACTATGCTGTGCATATTCCGCCATCTTGTGGTTGGAGTCGGAAAGTGCTTTGTATTTTTTATTTTATTTTTTGCTATGGGAGGTTGCGAAACCTGATCCCTCTGGTGATGCTACAACCCCCATCTTGTGTGTGCAGGCTCTCAGATTATTTTTTCCGCCATGGAGATCGGAGGTGCCCCAAGACTTCAGTGAAAAGACAGCAGCAGACGCAGCAGGCAGAAGAGGCCCACCAGAAACTCCAAGGAGATAGGTGGTAATAACAGAGTTGCATGAGGGAGAAATCTTGAGCAAAGCAGCTTGTTTGGCGCTGCTCACATTATTCCTCATGCAGCAAGGCAAGTACACTTGGTTGCCTTTACAAAACTGTCCCCAGACGGTAAGGGGATTTTCTGCACTGAGCGAATACTTCATCCACAAAGGAGGTAAGATTTGCATCTTGAATGTATGATAGCATCATGACAGATGAAATGCTCCACGCACAAGCGCAGGGCTTTAAAAATGTAAGCCGGATTTATTTAAACAAATTCGGAATATAGACTAGTCTGTGTAACCTGCCAGTATTTACAGCACTGTGTGGGTACGCATGCAGGATTTGAGTACTGCAGTTCAAAAGTACCAATATTCAAAAGGCTTCATGGGAAGGGATAATATCCCAGCCTTTATTTCATTTTCAAACATATATGGTAAGGGGTGCAGTCTTGCATTAAAAGACAGTTTAACCCCTTAACAGTGGGCAATCAATCAATCAATCAATCAAGACATTTATAGAGCGCACTACTCACCCGTAGGGTCTCAAGGCGCTAGGGGGGGGGGGGGGGGGTGCCGCTACTGCTCGAACAGCCAGGTCTTGAGCTTCTTCCTGAAGGAAAGGTGGTCTTGGGTCGGTCGGGAGGGAGTTCCAGGTCTTGGCGGCCAGGTAGGAGAAGGACCTTCCTCCTGTTGTCGCTCTTCGGATGCGGGGGACGGCGGCGAGGGCGTGGCTGGTTGATCTGAGGTGGCGCTTGGGAGCGTAGAAGTTGATTCGGTTGTTGAGGTAGCTCGGGCCTTGGTCGTGTAGGGCTTTGTGTGCGTGGGTGAGGAGACGGAAGGTGATTCTTTTGTTGACGGGGAGCCAGTGCAGGTCTTTCAGATGTCCGGAGATGTGGCTGTTTCGTGGGATGTCGAGGATGAGTCTGGCTGAGGCGTTGTGGATCCGCTGGAGTCTCTTCTGGAGCTTGGCGGTGGTTCCGGCGTAGAGGGCGTTGCCGTAGTCCAGTCGGCTGGTGACGAGGGCCTGGGTGACAGTCTTCCTGGTCTCGGTGGGGATCCACCAGAAGATCTTCCGTAGCATGCGTAGGATGTTGAAGCATGACGAGGAGACGGCGTTGACTTGTCTGGTCATGGAGAGGGAGGAGTCCAGGATGAAGCCCAGGTTGCGTGCGTGGTCCGTCGGTTTGGGTGCGTTGCCCAGGGCGGGGGGCCACCAGGAGTCGTCCCAGGCGGAGGGCGAGGAGCCCAGGATGAGGACCTCCGTCTTGTCCGAGTTCAGTTTCAGGCGGCTGGTCGTCATCCACTCGGCTACATCTCTCATCCCTTCGTGCAGGTTGGCTCTGGCGGCGGCGGGGTCGTTGGTCAGGGAGAGGAGTGCTTAATTCCCGACTATCTAGCTAGTGGGCATATACAAATATTTATAAAAAGCACCAAGGGACGCAGTTTAACTGGCGGCAAAGCCAAACCTTTTGGTTTGCACGTAGCCCAATTCTCAGCACAGCCCCTGCCCCCTCCCTGATGCACATAGCATAAAGGAGGCTTCCAGCATTCCACTGTAAGGGCCATAAAACTCGCCCGTTCCTGGAGACTGCACGAGGCCTTCATCGACCTCAAGGTCTCATAAATCAGGGCCTTATCTCCGGGAAGACGCATTCCTGAACGGCCTGGCTAACTGGGCCTCGAAGGGGGTTTTAGGTTCTTAGTAAGAGTCTAAATGAATTCAAGCGCTTCATTTCCTTCCAAAATGGGAAATTTGCGGTAAAGGTGTTTTTCTCTTGCAAAGCCAAGAGCATGCTATATCTCATACCTTAGGGCAATATTTAGCAGTTACTAAAGCACCTGGCTATAATAATTCACTGCAAAGCTTTTGCAAGAAATACACGACAAAGCATTTCGTGCAGGCAGTACAAAGCAAGGGTTCACAGCTATGCTGTTCATAAGCCTCAAAGATTGCACTGCCAAACAGCCGCTGATAAAATAACACAGCGACGAGGAAACAATTATTTACGATAAAGCATAGGGCATACAATAAATGGAAGCCTCATTCTTGCGCAAACAGGCAGGCGCTGGCAAAGTAGCACTAAGTACTAATATGCCCGCAATGGCTAAGTTCCCTACTGAGCCACTACATTAACAAAGCTAAATTAGTAGGTGGCCTTGTACTTTAAGCCTCATATGCACCTACACAAAGGGCCCAATAAGCCAAAGCAATATGTGTTCACAAATGCAGGAAACAATCTTGCGGCACAACGTTTACAACATATAAGTACAATATTTAGATGTTCACAAATGCAGAAAACTATCTTTGCGGCACAACGTGTGCAACATATAAGTACAATATTTATGCACAGTTTTCTAAATTAGATCGCAAAATAGTGATTGATAGCTAATGCTCTATGGACGCTATTCACTGCAATACGTGTTCACAAAGGCAAAATAAATTATATTTGCGGCACAACGTGTGCAACATATAAGTACAATATTTATGCACAGGTTTTTAAATTACATCGCAAAACGGTGATTGATAGCTAATGCTCTATTACGCTATCATTTATGGTATGGCCCCTCCATTGCTGGTAATTGAAACTTTTACTTGTTACCTAAATTTTTACTGGTTACTGCAGTACCTTCACAAGGTTTATACACTACATGTATAACAAGGAAACGGGCAGGATCACAGATCATGCTTTGTCAGTTACTGCGCCAAACACAAACAATGTTTATCAGCCGGCTGCATAGTATTGTAACAAGCGATGCAAGGGAGGGACCCCTTACTACGAGATATACACGCAGTAGGGTAACTTGGCCTACTAGGCCTCCTAAGACTCTTAGGTGGCAAATAGGAGGCTGAAAGGAGATACATTCTTCCTATACCAATGACCAGGTACATTATATATCAAACAGATACAATTGGGTGTATACTGCTATATTGGTAGGTTTGGGTGTATGAATATGCTTGCATATAATACACAGCTACATGTTTTACTGCGGGGTGCATACATGTAGATATACAGCCAATCAAGAGGAAGATACACCAAGTACTAAGGTACAGGTGAAGTTCTATATATGCAATTTTCAGGCATGTGTATATATGGGTATTTATGTGTCTGTGTATATGTGTGTATATGTATGTATATATATATATATATATATATATGTATATATATATATATATATGTGTGTATGGATATATATATATACACGTATTAGGCAAAATACAGTATTACATATGCAAACAGTCCATGTATGTGTTTTAATATATACATATACGCCCCCCCTTTTTACCGGTAACATGCACCGCATGGCACCGGGGAAAAAGATAAATACATAAATACAAATACGCTGAAAAATAGAAACATTTTTTTCTATGGGGAACACATACAATGTCTTTGGAACACTGTCACACAAGACATTTGAAACACATGCCTGCTCCCTCCTCTATTCACCACTAGGGGACGGCACAACCATGTTTTAAAACTGGCGTGTGTCACATAAACACTATGCACAGTCTCTAAGCACAACAGGCATAGTTATAATGGGGAATTGAGTCTCACACAGGACTACAAACCCCAGAAGACAAGTACATAGTTTTCAAACGCTGCACAGCATTACCACACCGCAACATGTACTTGCAACACAACCTTAAGTTGGTTACAATATCAATGGCGAATCACCTTCACTAAGGGGACTGATCGCCTCGAGATGCTGGGGCATACCACAACTGCAATCCTCTCATGCACGTTATGGGTGGTTCACTGAGGCCGGTGTAAAATATACAACATACATAAGGCCTATAACAGACGGTGCTGCAGATATGACACTATGCATACTCTTAACGTACTGTCACTTCTAAGGGGCAATTGAGTCTCACTCAGCAAGACTACAAACACCAACATACAGGTACATATCTACGCACGCTACACAACATTTATTTCACAAATGTATATGTACTTGCATCACAACATGGTTTTTGCTTCAATAACAAAAGCCGATTCAGCTTCACTAAATGGGCTGATCACCATGAGAGGGGTGGGCTTACCACACCCACACTCACCTCACACACACCATGGGCGTGGCGAGCCCAAAAAGGTGGAAGTCTTCTCCTACCACAGAGACTGATCTTCACACCATAAGGATGCCGGCAGCTCTTCAAGGGGAGTTGTCCACCAATTCCAATCAGAAAGCCGGCAACTGAGGTTCACTGCGGCCTTTCTGAGCACCATAAAGAAGCCGGGGGCTCTTCAAAGGAGTTCACCGAGACTTCCAAAGGTATCCGATATGGCCGGCCAACTGCGGTTCGCCGCGACCATAAAATTCGCCAACTACAGTGGGGGGTGCACACCCTTCCACCACGTGCTGCACATACACACAGTAACACAAACACAATCAAAGCAAGACCTCAAACATTGCATATGCCTACCCTATAGCAAAGTAGGTTGACTGGGATTATGTAGGAACACGTACCCCACATGTGGCCCACCGGAGGGGACCTCTTACTCATCACAAGGTATAAGGGCAAACCCAATACACACCTACCACGGCGTGTTCCCGTTACAACTACCATTACCATCCATAAGGGCAGAATGAACACAAGCAGGGTGCAGTTCTTCAGGCTTCCTGCCTACATGATAGAAACTACACATGGTCTGCACACAGCACAGTGAAAGGTCACGGTGTTTCTCCCTTGCACGGAATCACAAGGCAGCTCAATATCAAATAACACCAGGCAATAGCCTAATTAAAATTACGAGACCATTCGTAAGTAGTTAGCCAAAAGGCCCACTGTGCGCGATGCACTCAGAGCCGTCACCTTCCTTGAACCCAGTGGCCAAACTAAGTCCAGGATAACTTCTCCTGTACAAATTAATATTTGGATAGACCACATGGGGGAGTATACTTCGTAAGAAAAGGATAAGCGCACACCTATGTGGGCCTCTGCATCAAATATATATATTAGATATATAGCTGATCTAGCATCAGGTACGTTTATATGTACAAGCGAAGGCAGATAATAGGGTAAGGCCTTCTTCCTCTACCCTCTTTTCTCTCCTAAGAACATTAATAGGACACATAAGCAGGTAATAGCGCCTGTGTTCTAAAATACCATAACCATGGAAGGGTGGTAACAAATTTCAACAGGGCATCAGCATGCCCCTGCAGTGGTCTGGGCTACTAAGGTGAGCATCAGACAAGAAATACGTACTCCTGTAAATCAGCCAGGCACGCCAAAAAACCATTAAGCCTTATCTACTTACGGGAGTAAAACCGGCCCATTGCAAAAAAAAGGGGAGCTTGTGGTTGGTAAGGACCATTTTAAAAATAGCACGCACAGAATATAACAAGGAAATCAGGTGTTACACAAGGATGAATGGGCCTAGGACGTTTAACCATTTGAATAAAACATCCAAGGGGGTCGTTCCTGGTCACATGTAACATTATTAAACAAATACAGATTAATACGCAAAGTAGTACGCATATGGGTACTTTTCCTCAAAGGAAAGCCGTATGGATACCTACTAGGTAAACAGGTAGGCCAATAACTAGCAGGAGGGGCACGGGCCCACTCTACCAGGAAGAAGGGTGCAACAATAGCCTTCCTGGCTAACGCACCCTTTCAAGACATATACCTGGCGGCAACATGGGCTTCAGTGCACACGTTCACGAAGCACTACTGTGTGGATATACAAATAAACAAGGAAGCACAAGTCAAATACAAGGTGCTTCAACATATATTCAACAATCAACGCTCATCTTCCACCCAGCCGCCGCAAACTTAACTAAACCGCTACAAAGTCTATGCACAGCATAGTGAATCCAGAAAGATTCACGCTGCAAAACGAATAGTTTTCTTACCTGTCGGTGTAGTTTTGCAGCTTGAAGATCTTTCTGGATTCACTAGCGAACCCCCCCACCTCCGCCAGAAAGATGAGGCTGGAGAAGTAGGTGGTAATACAAGGATATATATCTATAAAGATGTTTGCATACGTAGGTAGACACATACATGCAAAAATAAATAAATAAATAGATAGATAAATAACAGGTGTGTACATGTCAATATGTATATAATATTTATTAAAAAGTCACCTTTTGAAAATCGAAAAGTGTCCCTGCACTCTCAGCCCCTTAGGCACTATATATAGTAGACTTATTAAGCAATAAGACAAAATCGCAAGGCAGAAGGGGAAAAAATAATCTGAGAGCCTGCACACACAAGATGGGGGTTGTAGCATCACCAGAGGGATCAGGTTTCGCAACCTCCCATAGCAAAAAAAAAAAAATACAAAGCACTTTCCGACTCCAACCACAAGATGGCGGAATATGCACAGCATAGTGAATCCAGAAAGATCTTCAAGCTGCAAAACTACACCGACAGGTAAGAAAACTATTCGTTCCCAACAGTGCCTCCCCCACAGGTCAAGCCACTCAATCACTGACCTAACGCTGTGGGAAGGCTGCACGGGAAGTAGAGTAGCGGCGTCCGTGGCAAGCGCAGGAGACCTCTGATTTCCCCGCTGAACCTGCTCGGACTCGGCAGGCCTCTTGTTGCTGCTCTGCCCCCAAAGAGACAAGCGATCACCCTGCACAGGGCCTGCGCAGCTCCGCGGAGGCGCGATCCACTTCCTCCGAAACTAGCGTTTGCCTCACCGGGCCTGCGCAGTTCCGCGGCGGCGCGATCCACTTCAACAACGCCTCCTCTTCCTCAGACTAGCGTTCGCCTCACAGGGCCTGCACAGCTCCGCGGCGGCGCGTAGCTCACTTCAACAGCGCCTCCCCTTCCTCAGAGCGGCCACGCTAACTGTCAACACTGCCACCGACTCTTTCCCCCAGGCTTACTATCTCTCCCCCGGTCTCACTCGTGAATAGGATTGTTCACGGGTTGGCGAAATTTAACTCAGGTGAGAGGGGATTAAAAAGGGAAAAGCGTGGCGTATTTACGATCATAAACCGCAGGAGAAGAAGGGGGAAGGTATCAACTCCACTCCTTCTGTCCTCTCTGCTATCGCGGTGATTCAGTCAAAGTTTCTATTAGAGGTCCCCCCAATGGACAACGGGGACCAGAATACCACACCGTTCAGTCCCTTAAGATCACTCCAATTCCCCCTCAGGCTAGAGGATGACTTTAAGGTTTTGGGGAGGATCCAATGTCCAGGGTCATCAGGAACTCCACTTGGCAGGGTCAGATCTGCAGAAGAAGGGGCAAGGGGTGGTGAAAGCAGTAAGGAGGCAACCCTAAGTAAGGAAGTCAACCCTCTGTATGTCCTACCCCCACCTACTACCACAGCCTGCACTCCAGCTGACTCTCTCTCTCTAACAAAATGGTCGCCCTACAGTTGGCCTTTTATACCCCTAGCCTCAAGTGTCCAGAACAAGCCAGAAGGTTCTAGATTCCCTATGTTAACCTATGGGTCCTTTTCCTGAAGTAATCGTTATGGCAGTTACTGGCCACCATTTTGAGTAACTAAGCTTGCCCTCAGAAAAGGAGGGATTTCTAGGCCTATGAGAAACCATGGGGTCAAGGAGTACCTAACCCCCAGGTCAACACCTAAAAATTCCAGTGGACATCAAAAAAAAAAAATGAACGGATTGAGGGGCAGAAAAGGGGACAAAAATAAATATATAAAAGGAGGGACCACCCAAAGGGCTGACAGGTCTAACATGCGTCCCCCCAGCTGAAAGTGGGGAGAGCTACCCAATCCCTTGGGAGTTCTCATCACTAAGGCGGAAATACCTAGAGAGACCGTCTGCATTGGCGTGGTCCACTCCAGGCCGATGTTCCACCCGGAAGTCCATTCCCTGTAGGGAGATGGACCATCTCAACAACATGGGATTTTCTCCCTTCATTTGCATCAGCCAACGAAGGGGTCGGTGGTCAGTCTGAACCAGGAAGTGTGAGCCAAATAGGTATGGCCGCAACTTCTTCAGAGCGCATACCACTGCAAAAGCTTCCCGCTCAGTCACTCCACTTGTGTTCCCGGGGAAGCAGTCTCCTAGACAGGAAGACCACAGGTTGATCCAGACCCTCTTCATTGAGTTGCGATAACACTGCCCCAATGCCATGCTCTGATGCATCTGTCTGGACAATTAACTCCTTCGAGAAATCCGGGGCCCTCAGGACCGGTGCTGCACACATTGCCTGTTTCAACTTTACAAAAGCTTGCTGACAAGCCTCTGTCCATACTACCCGTCGAGGTTGCTTCTTGGATGTGAGCTCAGTGAGGGGCGCCACAATAGTGCCATACCCCTTCACAAAGCGACGGTAGTAACCTGTGAGGCCCAGGAAAGCTCGGACCTCAGTTTGGGTCTTGGGGGGCTCCCAGGCCATGATTGCCTCAATCTTTGCCTGGAGGGGCTGCACCGCTCTCCTGCCCACCAAGTGGCCCAGGTACACAACCGACCCCTGCCCGATCTGACATTTACTGGCTTTGATTGTCAAGCCAACCTGTTTCAGGGCCTGGAGAACAGCTTGTAAGTGACACAAATGGTCCTCCCAACTGCTGCTGAAGACGGCAATGTCATCCTGATAAGCAGTGGAGAAAGCCTCCATTCCAGAGAGGACCTGGTTCACCAGCCGCTGAAAAGTGGCAGGGGCGTTCTTGAGCCCAAAGGGCATCACACAGAACTGGTAGTGGCCCTCAGGCGTGGAGAAGGCTGACCTTTCCTTCGCCCCATCTGCAAGGGAGATCTGCCAGTACCCTGAAGTAAGGTCAAAGGTACTCAGGTATTGGGCAGCTCCCAGTCGGTCAATAAGTTAATCCGCCCTAGGGATCGGATGTGCATCAGTCTTGGTCACTGAATTCAATCCCCGGTAATCCACACAGAATCTCAGTTCTGGAGTGGTGCCTGACTGGGCAGCTTTTGGTACTAGAACCACCGGACTGGACCAGGGGCTACTAGAAGGTTCAATTACTCCTAGCTCCAGCATCTTTGTAACTTCACTGTGGATGCTGGCCTTCACCTTGTCTGACAGCCGGTAGGCTTTTGACTTCACAGGTGGGCTGTCTCCTGTGTCCACATCATGGGTACACAGGTGGGTCCTTCCCGGGACAAGGGAGAACAACGATGAGTACTGCTCCAAGATCTGGCGGCACTCCTCTCGCTGCTCAGGAGTTAGGGATGGGGAGAGAATCACTCCCTCCACCGACCCATCCTTTTCCTGAGACGAAAAGAGATCAGGGAGAGGCTCGCTTTCCGCTTCCTCTGCTCCATCAGTCACCATCATCAAGATGACCTTGGGCCTCTCATGGTGGGGTTTGAGGCGATTGGCATGCAGCACCCGTAGGGGCTGTCGAGGGGTCTTAAGATCCACCAGGTAGGTGGCCTTACCCTTCTTCTCCATCACCTCAAAGGGGCCTGTCCAGCGATCCTGGAGGGCACTTAGCTCTCCAGGTTCCATCACCCACACTTTCTGGCCAGGCTCCAACTCCACAGGGTGAGCGTTGTGGTCCTACCACTCTCATCACTGCTTGGCTGGCTTCCAAGTTGTCTGAAGCTTGCTTCCACAACTTAGCCATTTGGCTCCGGAAGGCCAGCATGTAGCTCACCACATCCTGGGGAAGCTTCCTGGGAGACTTTTCCCATCCGTCTTTCACCAGGCTGAGAGGTCCACGCACAGGGTGCCCATACAGAAGCTCGAAGGGGCTGAAGCCCACTCCCTTCTGTGGAACTTCCCTGTAGGAAAACAGACAGGTTAGGAGGACGTCCCATTTCCTCCGCAGGCTCTCAGGCAGACTTCTTATCATGCCTTTCAAGGTCTTGTTGAACCTTTCCACTAGACCATTGGTCTGTGGGTGATAAGGAGTGGTAAACCGGTAGGTAACTCCACACTCCTTCCACATAGCCCGCATGTATGCTGACATGAAGTTGGTCCCCCTGTCGGACACAACCTCCTTGGGGAAACCCACTCGGGTAAAGATCCCCATCAGGGCCCTAGCCACTGCAGGTGCAGTAATGGTCCTCAGAGGAATTGCCTCTGGGTACCGTGTGGCGTGATCCACCAGAACCAGGATAAACCTGTGACCAGCTGTAGTTGGTGGATCCAATGGCCCCACAATCTCGATGCCCACCCTTTCAAAGGGGGTGCTAACGACAGGAAGTGGTTCCAGGGGAGCTTTCAGCTTCACCCCTGTTTTCCCACTGGCTTGGCAAGATGCACATGTCCGACAGCATGTGTCGGATGCCACTCTCATCTGAGGCCAGTAAAAGTGGCGGACAAGCCGGGCAAAGGCCTTGTCCTGTCCTAAGTGTCCTTCCACGGGTATCTCATGAGCTAACTCTAAAAGAAAGGCTCGGTAACGTTGTGGGACAACCAAGGCCCGTGATGAACCGTGCACAGGTGCCTTAGGTTCACTGTAGAGGAGTCCATCCTCCCAGTAAATATGGTAGTTCTCAACAGCGTTCCCTGCTGCCTGGGCTTCGGCCTGTCGCCTCAGTCCCTCAAGGGTAGGGCACTCCTTCTGGCCCTTACAGAACTCCTCCCTGGTAGGACCTCCCTCCACATGCCACTCAGCAGGGATAGCCAAGTTCTCCAGGGAGACAACTTCCCCTCCACGGACTCCTGGTCCACCACCGCAGGTGGCCGATCCTCTCATGGGGCGTGGAAGCCGAGGCAGGCTTCTCCTGACCTCGGTTCTTTCCCTTTTTGGCAGCTGGCTGGGCCCTTGTTCCAGGCTCCAGCCCAAGCGAACTCCCCCTCCGGATAGTCGCGGACCTTGTGCTAACACAGGCCCAGTCAGGTGTACCCAGAATCTCAGAATGAGTCCGGTATTCCACCTCCTTCCAAGCATTGTGCTCCATGTCATTCCCCAACAGACAATCGACTGGCACGGCAGGGCTTACGGCAACTCGAAGTGAACCTGCAACCCCTTCCCACTCAAATGGAACCTCGGCCACAGGGTAGTGGCCCAATCTGCCGTCAGCCATCGCGGCGGGGTGGAGAACATGTGGAATCACCTGCTCTGGAGACACCAGTTGACTCCTTACCATAGTCATACTGGCTCCTGTGTCTCACAGAGCCTCCCCTCTTTGGCCTTTGATGGTGACCCACTGCCCATACTTTGCAGTATTTGAGGGCACCTGGATCTTAGGAACCATCTCCCGATCTCCCAGGGACACTAAGGTGACACCCGCCCACTCACCCCCCTTATCTAAGGGCAACTCCTCCCCGAGCACTACACTAGCTACTCCCGGGGCTTTTTCTCCAGTGGGAGGGGGTGGTCTCTTTGGGCACTTGACATCACCTTTATAGTGCCCAACCCCACCACACTCATAGCAGCGGACAACCCTTGGCTGCTGACTTTGGCCAGGATGAGGGTTTCTGGGCGGGTTAACCTTAGGGGTGAATCCTGTTCTCTTTCCCTGGAAACTTTTTTTCTGGGCCTTTTGAGAACTCCCTCTTTTTATCTCCCCCCTCTTTCTTCTGGGGGGCGCCCTGTCCGGTCCTTTGGGAATCCCCTCCAGTCCCCTTTGAGGACACCCGGGTACTAGCCCTGATGTCCGCCTCCTCAGCAAGCTTCCGGGGGCTGGTCAGCTTGCTGTCTACCAGGTGTAGACGCCACTCGGGAAAGCATTTCTCGAGTAGGTGTTCCTTGAGAATGAGGTCATACAACCCCTCATAGTCCCTCACCTCGTTGCCTTGTACCTAACCCTCTAATGCGATACAAAAGGGGATGATGGACGGAGCGTTTGAGCAAATCAAACACTCACCCCCAGTCAACTGATCTGGGTGTAATCCATCACCATTCTTTAGCTCACTCGGCCACCCCAGTTCAGACATGGCAATATGCAAATCAGTCTGACCCTGTGCCTCATGGGAACAGTCCAGCCCGAACTGCCATGCCATGTCTTCCCTGGACCGGAAACAAGCATCCTGGGACCGGTTTCGGATTCATAATCCTCATCAGCCAGGCTGTCTTGAATCCAGTGGCCAAGTGAGCAAGGGACTCACGTCTGAGCATACCCTGCCACACTTAGGGCGAACAAAGCGATACAAAAGGGGATGAAGGACGGAGCATTTGAGCAAATCAAACACTCACCCCCAGTCAACTGATCTGGGTTTAATCCGTCACCATTCTTTAGCTCACTCGGCCACCCCAGTTCAGACATGGCAATATGCAAATCAGTCGGACCCTGTGCCTCATGGGAACAGTCCAGCCCGAACTGCCATGCCATGTCTTCCCTAGACCATAAACAAGCATCCTGGGACCGGTTTCGGATTCATAATCCTCATCAGCCAGGCTGTCTAGAATCCAGTGGCCAGGTGAGCAAGGGACTCGCGTCTGAGCATACCCTGCCACACTTAGGGCGAACAAAGCGATACAAAAGGGGATGATGGACGGAGCGTTTGAGCATATCAAACACTCACACCCAGTCAACTGATCTGGGTTTAATCCATCACCATTCTTTAGCTCACTCTGCCACCCCAGTTCAGACATGGCAATATGCAAATCAGTCTGACCCTGTGCCTCATGGGAACAGTCCAGCCCGAACTGCCATGCCATGTCTTCCCTGGACCGGAAACAAGCATCCTGGGACCGGTTTCGGATTCATAATCCTCATCAGCCAGACTGTCTTGAATCCAGTGGCCAAGTGAGCAAGGGACTCACGTCTGAGCATACCCTGCCACACTTAGGGCGAACAAAGCGATACAAAAGGGGATGATGGACGGAGCGTTTGAGCAAATCAAACACTCACCCCCAGTCAGACTGATTTGCATATAGCCATGTCTGAACTGGGGTGGCTGAGTGAACTAAAGAATGGTGATGGATTAAACCCAGATCAGTTGACTGGGGGTGAGTGTTTGATTTGTTCAAACGCTCCGTCCATCATCCCCTTTTGTATCGCTTTGTTCGCCCTAAGTGTGGCAGGGTATGCTCAGACGTGAGTCCCTTGTTCACTTGGCCACTGGATTCAAGATAGCCTGGCTGATGAGGATTATGAATCCGAAACCGGTCCCAGGATGCTTGTTTCCGGTCCAGGGAGGACATGGCTTGGCAGTTCGGGCTGGACTGTTCCCACGAGGCACAGGGTCAGACTGATTTGCATATAGCCATGTCTGAACTGGGGTGGCTGAGTGAACTAAAGAATGGTGATGGATTAAACCCAGATCAGTTGACTGGGGGTGAGTGTTTGATTTGTTCAAACGCTCCGTCCATCATCCCCTTTTGTATCGCTTTGTTCGCCCTATGTGTGGCAGGGTATGCTCAGACGTGAGACCCTTGTTCACTTGGCCACTGGATTCAAGATAGCCTGGCTGATGAGGCTTATGAATCTGAAACCGGTCCCAGGATGCTTGTTTCCGGTCCAGGGAAGACATGGCTTGGCAGTTCGGGCTGGACTGTTCCCACGAGGCACAGGGTCAGACTGATTTGCATATATCCATGTCTGAACTGGGGTGGCTGAGGGAACTAAAGAATGGTGATGGATTAAACCCAGACCAGTTGACTGGGGGTGAGTGTTTGATTTGTTCAAACGCTCCGTCCATCATCCCCTTTTGTATTGCTTTGTTCGCCCTAAGTGTGGCAGGATATGCTCAGACGTGAGTCCCTTGTTCACTTGGCCACTGGATTCAAGATAGCCTGGCTGATGAGGATTATGAATCCGGTCCCAGGATGCTTGTTTCCGGTCCAGGGAAGACATGGCTTGGCAGTTCGGGCTGGACTGTTCCCACGAGGCACAGGGTCAGACTGATTTGCATATAGCCATGTCTGAACTGGGGTGGCTGAGTGAACTAAAGAATGGTGATGGATTAAACCCAGATCAGTTGACTGGGGGTGAGTGTTTGATTTGTTCAAACGCTCCGTCCATCATCCCCTTTTGTATCGCTTTGTTCGCCCTAAGTGTGGCAGGGTATGCTCAGACGTGAGTCCCTTGTTCACTTGGCCACTGGATTCAAGATAGCCTGGCTGATGAGGATTATGAATCCGAAACCGGTCCCAGGATGCTTGTTTCCGGTCCAGGGAAGACATGGCTTGGCAGTTCGGGCTGGACTGTTCCCACGAGGCGCAGGGTCAGACTGATTTGCATATAGCCATGTCTGAACTGGGGTGGCTGAGTGAACTAAAGAATGGTGATGGATTAAACCCAGATCAGTTGACTGGGGGTGAGTGTTTGATTTGTTCAAACGCTCCGTCCATCATCCCCTTTTGTATCACCCAACCCTCTAATGCCTTCTTTGTGTAGTACAAGAAAACCACCCAATTCTGTGTGCCTAGTTTGTGACTACCCCTGAACTTCTGTCGGTATTTTTCTGGAGTCAGTCCAAACTTTTTTATTAGCGCCACTTTCATGGTGGGGTAGTGGATCTGCTCTCCCTGCTCCAGGGCCAATAGTGTATCCCTTCCTGCAGGAGGCATGTATTTGTACAAGACACCCCCCCCCGTGTTTTTCCAGTATCCCATGGGCTCTTAAGGAGACCTCATTGGCGGCCAGCCACTTGGCGATGTCATCCCCTGTGCTATAGCTGGTGACTACATCCTTAGGTAGATAAGGTCTGGGTTCCCTGGTCAAATCCTTAGATTCGCTGCCACCATTAGGAGTACTGGGAGTCCCTGCCTGTAGGGCTTTGAGATCTAACTCTCTGAGTTTCAACTCATGAGCCATCCTCTGCTCCTCCCTATCCTTTTCCAGCTGGGCTAACTCCCACTTCAGCTGTCTTTTCTCCCTCCGGTCAGCTAATTCAGCTTCGGTTTAGCTTCTTCCAGAGACACTGCTGCCCTCCCTTGAAAGTGTCCTAGGACCCGGTAGCAGGTTCCCCACTTTAAGTTGGTACAATCCATGTATCCCGACGACAGTGTTCCGGTCTGTCTCCTCCTCCTCCTCCTCCTTCCCATCTGGGTGAGCTGCCACCCACGCCCTCAAGCTGGTTTGGAGTTCCCCCTTTTTAGCACCATGCTTGAAGAACACTCCCATATTTTGACAAAATTCACGGAGTTGAGCCACAGTATAGGTCTCTAACTCTTCCAGAGCAAATTAATTTTTTGCCGATGAGAGTCAGGGACAGCCACTTGGAAGGAATTAATCAAGAGTGTATTTAGAAGCTACCTCCACCCACCACCAGAAGTAAATTTGGAAAAAAACAAAATTATAATTAGGAAGTCCACCAGGAGAAAACTCCAGGTGTAGGTCTGTGGAGTACACGAGGCTACTGCAAAGTGGACGCAAGCACAGTTCTGATCCCACCGCTGGACACCAATTATGTTGGACCTGGGGGTTCCAGATCACATAGGGTAGCCTGGCACAGCGTAGGACGGTCAAACCTAAAGGCAAAAGTGTTAAGTTTGCGTCACACCCTTACAGTAACCTAGCATCCATCCATTCAAAAAGGACACTACACCAATTGTTTTTAGGAAAATAAGAGCTGTTTTATAAAAATAATTCTGTTTACTCTTTTGTTATCTTATCCAACAGCTTCGTTATTATTTAAGTCAATTATTTCTCTCCTTGTTCCTTTACATCAATTTTAACTCAACAACTACTTGTTCCTGGTGAAACACTCCATCTCCTAAAAGACAAAAGTTAAACACAACTTCACAGATTATATTAAGCAACGGCAAGGTTGGTGTTTCTCTATGGAGTAATCAGGGTGTACATTTCACTCACAAGCCCCTTTGTATTTTAAAACTACCCAGGTTTAGCAGACAGTTCCACCAGGAAGTTAAAGTAGCCTTTCTCTTATGCCACTGTAATAAAAAGGTTAAGCAATAAACATAGTCACTGACCGTACTTAAATAAGCTTAGAAGCCTATTTCCCACTTTGTCAATCTTTGTACTTCCAGACCGATTGTAGGGGGAAAGAATCTCCCCTCCGGTTCCTCTGTTGTCAGTCCCCAGACCCACAGCCGATCACAGTTTCCTTGTTAGCCCCCTGATCTCTCCTTACTTGATTCCTCTGGCATTTGTTTCCAATGTCCCGGGCAACTGTGGGGCAGAGGTGTAGTTGCCAACAGTGCCTCCCCCACAGGTCAAGCCACTCGATCACTGACCTAACGCTGTGGGAAGGCTGCACGGGAAGTAGAGGAGCGGCGTCCGTGGCAAGCGCAGGAGACCTCTGATTTCCCCGCTGAACCTGCTCGGACTCGGCAGGCCTCTTGTTGCTGCTCCTGCCCCCACAGAGACTAGCGATCACCCTGCACAGGGCCTACGCAGCTCTGCGGAGGCGCGATCCACTTCCTCCGAGACTAGCGTTTGCCTCACCGGGCCTGCGCAGTTCCGCGGCGGCGCGATCCACTTCAACAACGCCTCCCCTTCCTCAGAGACTAGCGTTCGCCTCACAGGGCCTGCGCAGCTCCACAGCAGCGCGTAGCTCACTTCAACAGCGCCTCCCCTTCCTCAGAGCGGCCACGCTAACTTTCAACACTGCCACCGACTCTTCCCCCAGGCTTACTATCTCTCCCCCGGTCTCACATGTGAATAGGATTGTTCACGGGTTGGCGAAATTTAACTCAGGTGAGAGGGGATTAAAAAGGGAAAAGCGTGGCATATTTACGATCATAAACCGCAGGAGAAGAAGGGGGAAGGTATCAACTCCACTCCTTCTGTCCTCTCTCCTATCGCGGTGATTCAGTCAAAGTTTCTATTAGAGGTCCCCCCAATGGACAACGGGGACCAGACTACCACACCATTCAGTCCCTATGATCACTCCAATTTCCCTCATGCTAGAGGATGACTTTAAGGTTTTGGGGAGGATCCAATGTCCAGGGTCATCAGGAACTCCACTTGGCAGGGTCAGATCTGCAGAAGAAGGGGCAAGGGGTGGTGAAAGCAGGAAGGAGGCAACCCTGTAAATGTACAGGAATTTATATAGCGCAAATCACCGAGCGGTTTCTAAGCGCTTGCTTAGGGAACCCGTCCTGGTATTCCCCTGTGAGATAACCCCAGCAGGGTATCCGCAAGGTGAAAGCCAGGCATCCCACCGCGAGGGGCCGTTGTGGAGATTAAGCAAGCTATTGCCCAGAGTCGCAGAGTGTGAACCCGTGATTAGAGTAGGCACCGGAGCGAGAATTGTCGAGTCCATGGACATTTTAGGACTCAAGATCCTGCCGAGCCGGGAATTGAACCCTGGTCCCGGGCTGACCTCTGCTTCCAGGTCTGCCTCCTCTAACCAGTGAGCCACACTTCTCCACACTTCTCCTAAGTAAGGAAGTCAACCCTCTCTGTCCTACCCCCACCTACTACCACATCCTGCACTCCAGCGGACTCTCTCTCTCTAACAAAATGGTCGCCCTACAGTTGGCCTTTTATATCCTAGCCTCAAGTGTCCAGAACAAGCCAGAAGGTTCTAGATTCCCTATGTTAACCTATGGGTCCTTTTCCTGAAGTAACCGTTATGGCAGTTACTGGCCACCATTTTGAGTAACTAAGCTTGCCCTCAGAAAAGGAGGGATTTCTAGGCCTATGAGAAACCATGGGGTCAAGGAGTACCTAACCCCCAGGTCAACACCTAAAAATTCCAGTGGACATAAAAAAAAAAAATGAAAGGATTGAGGGGCAGAAAAGGGGACAAAAATAAATAAATAAAAGGAGGGACCACCCAAAGGGCTGACAGGTCTAACAGTATGTTTTTTAGTTGTGATTTCTACAGTCCATTACTGCTGTAGACAATTGTTTTATTTTTATTTAAAGCATTTGGTATCATAGCACCGAACTTTCTCGAAAGGAGTAGGAGAACTTTTTACAGACAATTTGGTTTAGCAGATATATCACTAAGATTGAGATGCCGCATGTAGTACAGTACATTGGGAAAATATCATGCTGCAGAATATTTATTTATTTAGCATAGTTACAATTTCAGGCACAAAGTTCTTTGCCTAAAAATTACTTGACCTTTTAAAGAAATGTCTAAGGTTGAATTAGTAGTCTGATCTCATAGTTTCAGGAGAGCAATTTAACAAGTAAATGTCATGTCCTCTCTTCTAGAGCTCGTGCTCTTTGTTCCTTTTTCTTAGCCCTACATAGTGTTTGACTATATATATATATATATATATATCTCCAACTTCCACAGAGACCTCCATGGTAAATATATATAAAGTTTCCCAGCACTGTGCAAAGCGCCGTGCAGCAGAAGTAGAATGCAAATGAAGATTATATACAAAGGTCATCTGTTTATATGCTGTTGTCAGGGAACTTTGAATACAGAGCTCAGACCAATACAACGTATCATCTAGCGCGGTACACAGGTACAATAAAGGTAGAGATTCTATGAAAGAGGGGACACGTTTGCATTGTGCTGTAAAGAAGCACTAATCAATTAATCAGACACAAATAAGCAATATGAGTCAAGTGACTTTAAGGCACACTTGTACTTGGCGTGAAAAACAGGTGCAGTAAGGTGGAACCCTCAGTAGGAAACTGGTTGACAGTTATAAAGGAAGTTTACCCTGGGAAGTAGGCCATTCTTTTCTTATTGCCCAAGGCGAGGTAAATTGTTTTCTTTCTACAATAATACCTGACTAGCAATTTCGAGGCTGCATCAGGGTGTCAGTCAGAAGTAGCCACTCATTTCAAAGTTTACAGAGGATGTTACTAGTGGGGAGTAGAGAATGTCCATTATAATAATTCAAATTTAATTTGACAGAGTGCTGATGTGCTTTGTTTAGAGGAAGAAATTAAGGTATACACAAGATCTTGAGGTGCTTCCAAAACAATGTTTGTCTATGTTCCATGATTTTGCAACACGTGAAGGATCAGCGTTATTCACCTGGAAGAGATACCAGGGTTGGACATCTTTGTTTACAGACCTTTTCAACTGGTTCATGACTAAAGACTAGTCACAGAGCAAGATAGTTGGAGCTTTGACCTTGTTGCCATTGTCATAAAATGGCTTTGTTTCAGAGCGGTTACCAACGATGAACCTCCTGAAAGTCAGTACTGGTGCCTGAGAAAGTTGTCCTCTCCCGAGTCCCATGACATGCTGCAACGAAGGTTTGCAAAAAGCACACCGTCAAAATTCTGTATCATATTGGACTAGTGGAGAGTCCTTTATAAGTTTCTAGTGATTAGTCCAGTTGACTCTAGGGAATAAAACGTGTTTTAATTACCCTTTTGATTCATATTAACTTTATGACTACAAAAGAATATAAAAAAGCAATTGCAGTTCTTTTTCAAAGGAAAGTGCAAATGCGATGCTTCCACTTCACAAGAAATGCTCTAAGTGGAAAAAAAAGTGCTACATACTGTAGGTTCCCATACATAGTGTAAGTTCCCATTAAATCTAAAACTCCTGCATAACTTGAATAAAAAAATACATAACCACATCTGGACACCCTCACAACCAGTTACTACGTCTCAGATACACAGAGGAATGAAGCAACTAATACGCACATTTGTAATAAACTTAGGTTAGAACTAAGCCTGGGCGGAGTTCGTGGATTTCTGCTACACGAAACAGGGCCAAGTGACCGAAAAACTCTGCGACGCTACGTGGAGTTCCACAAGCGGCGGAGTGTGTTAGAACGTGCCATTTGAGCGAATTTCTCTGCGCCTGGTGTTTGTCCTACACTGCAAAATCAACATGAACAGCACCATGCACACCGCAAGAGGGCGTTGCTTCTTTCTGCCGCTCAAGTAGATTTTTCTTCTTGAGCGGCAGCTTCCTCAACGCGAACGGAAAGTTTCTCAACACGAGCCATTGCGACCACCCTCATTGAGAAATCTGGCTTGGAGGTGGATTTTCCTCGCTTGCTCTTGCCACCTTAATGTTGGCGAGTGAGGAAAAACCTTCTTTATGCTAGACGGAGCGGTGTATATTGCAAATCCACGTGGTCCGCGGCGTGCAGAAAACTCGCCGAATGCACCGGAGTTCACCACGCCTAGTTAGAACTCCAGTCGGCCCTTTAACATACTGTGTTCAAACATCTTTTACCTAATGTGTGTCCATCAAGGTGTGCATGATACTTTTATTGCATAATTACCCAGCTCTCAGAAAATTCATGTGAACCACATTGACCCGGACAAGACAATGATAAGATTAAACGAGCATTGAAAATGGAATAGGTCTCGCCTTTGATTAAGTTAAAGTAATTTGCTTTGCTGATGGTATTGTATAGCAAAGCAAATTGCTTTAACTTAATGAAAGGCGAGACTGATTGCATTTTTAATGCTTGTTTTTCTCTGTACTTCAGGCCATAACATTTAGGCGGAGGGATACTGCCCTCCTAATTTTTTCAACTTTTTGGACAGCGATCTGTGCTGTTTGCTTGATTTACACCTGGAATTAAAAAGAGAAGCCAGTGTGCAGGGAATCTATCGGGTACCTACTGTTAATTAAGAGCTCGCTGTGGTGCTGCCAGGCGGGCTGTCATTTGTAATTTATTTCCTGTCTTAATTTCATGGGTAGGGCTTGCGCATGGGGTGTAGGGTTATTTCGTGCAACGCGTTTCTTGTTTGCAGCAGGCGTTATATACATTTTTAGCGGAGTATTTGTTATGATAGAAAATAAGATATTACTGATGCAGCAGTAAAATAATTATTTTGCGAAAAGCGACCAAACAACCCTGTCATGATTCTCGTGTAGGACTTCTACATTTGCACTTGTTACACATATGTTTAATACATAAGAAAAAAATGAACACATTTTCCGTCAATTCACTTTTAGAAGTGAAATACATTTAAACAAATGTTTGCACACTTTCGGTGTGCCATGAACTAAGCACCTGGCTCACTTGTCTGCTGTAAGATTTCTTTTGCTTAATTGCAGTCGGAAGATATTGACATATGGTATGCCGTCTCTAATAAACAATACCATAACTTGTAGTTTAAACGTTAATTAATACTTTTGTGGCTTGTGGTATGACATGCTAAGCACTTCAGAAATATATCTTTCATACTGAGGGTGCACATCTGTCCTATCCGTCCTTTCCACATGTCTCCATTCTATGGGTTAGTATGCAGTCCATGAACGTGGATATGACCTACATACCTACATAAACGGTCATACCGCGCTTTTAGTATAGTAATGCCCAGAATCCATTTTATTTTTTTACAAAGTCCGAAGCAGTTGTAAAATAAATACATATGGTGAGAAACATTTACCTGTTGGGCCACAGAAAATGACAGCGCTCTATCTAATTCATTACTGAGTTCAATACCGTGAGGCTGCCAATTTAGATTTTCCTCTGTAACATCGACAAAGAAAAGGGACTAAACTCCGTGTCTACCGTACACGTTATTGAGTGGTCAGTCTCATTAAAAGCCTTGTTAAATAGCCAGATTTACCCACACCTAATATGGCCGCTCTTCATTCAAATTGCATTTGGTATGCCTTTTGTGGCAGCTCTAGTTGTAGTGACGCGTTTCCATGACAGCGGCTGAGTACTCAGTTTGCGTCTGGCCTACAGTGTGATCGGTTCCTGTGGCCTGTGCCCGTGTGCTGATGCTGGAGCAGAAAAGATGATGGGCAGCATGGGGACCTCAGAAAACGCTTCATTCTAAGCACCGCTCGTAACTACTTCGGTCTCTCGGGAAGCGAAGAGGAGGCTGTGGAGGCTCTAGCCACACGCGTGGAGATTGACCGCTTTTTGAACGATGGCACGAAATCCTATTGAGTGTACAGCGGCGGCCCTGAGGTGAGCTGAGCCTCGACAACAAGGTATGGAATAAGTTTAACTAATCTTGCATCGGTCGGGGGCAGACTAGCTAACCCACTCTGCATCCGGTAACCTCAACTAACAACCCTGAGTTCTCAGTAACGTACAGGATCTCCCCATGTACAGAATTTCCTCCACCAACACTGCAACAGAGCACTAGGGCGAGGGAACTGAGTTAAGCAGCCCGGCCAACGAGATGCAGTAGTACCTGCTGGTCTCTTTCTTTTGATGCGTTGATATGCGTAGTCAAGCGGCAGATAAGCCTATGGTGTTTTACGACTGCAGGATGCTGGACTGGGACATCCTTCTGCTCTGTCAAAACGGACTCTAAATGGTCGTACTGCACTTTCAGTATCTTAATGCCCAGATAAAAAATGTTTTTTTTGTAAAGTACGAGGCATTTGTAAAATAAATAAATAAGGTGAAACACATTTACCTGCAGTGTTTGTGCATTTCCAAGTACTTCACAATGAAAAGCAGAGCGCCGAATACAGCCATTTACATGGTTCTGAAACTGTCAAATCTGTAGAGAGGGTGAATATAAGAAATACCTGAGTCGCGGTTCCGAAAATGAAAGCGGACTGCGCAGGTAACTGACAAAATTATAAATGGAAAAATATAGTGCTTACCGAGTAATTGAAGGAGCCGTGTCCCTCTGAGAGTATACGATTCAATCCCGATGGGCGGAACTAAAAGGAAACAAGGCGGCAACAAGGAGGGACTATGAAGACTCCTTTACAATCACAAGCCAGCATTTTGCATGCAGGATGACGCCATCCAATGAAAAAGATGGGCGGGCCGTCAACTCCGCCTCCAAGAGCTTTGAAATCTGTATTGATTCCAAGAAGCTCTCGTATGACAAGAGCAGCACATTCGCGCTGCTTTTGCTAGCTGAAACGTAAAAAGGTGTATTGAAGCTTTCAAGAAGCAGTGTGAAAAGAAAATGATCAGATAGATGGCATCTCAGCTGGCAGGTCATGTGGTGCAGTGTCTTTTGTATTTAACGGTTTCGCTTCTTCCACGACTGTGTTGGATGGTACTAGGATTTAACTCCTCTACAGTCCATTACTGCAAGCGCAAAACTCCGAGATTACGGAAGGTCTGTAAAGTTGCAAATGTTCCCCCTCATAATCCATGTTTCACTCAGGTACTTGTTTCCAGCCATTGTGACAAGGGATTCCATGTTGGATTTGCACAAGAGTCAGGTCATTCTTTCCTAGACCAGATTGCTGTCTTTCACTAAAATCTTCTCTAGTCGTCTTTTCATTTTGGATTTCAAGAACAGACACAGAAACACAATACGGCTTAAGTCTTTATAACTTGACCCCTGGGCTGGGTTAATTTTTGACAGTATTGTTTTGCATCAACTTGAGGAGACTGCTTTCATCAGTGAAACGTTCTCCTTTGTTTCTTTTACTTTGGCATCCATGTTATGTTTTCAATCCAGAAGATTGCACGTCCCATTTCTATGAATGAAAGAGTGCCTGAGAGAATAAGAGTTTGAAGAGCAACTATTTTCATGAGTTAGGACTACAGGATGTTTTGATATCGCTAAGTAAATTAAGCGCCTGTCAGATTTTTTAACAAATATCGAAGTTGTATGCTGTAACGTTTGTCAGATTAGCGTATTTTTAGGTAAATAATGCAAGAAAATAAATGAAAACGCCAATTTTTATTACATGCGACTCTCAAAGCTCATTGTGTCCCTCCCTTGAATTTTATGTGGTACTGCCAGAACACATGTTGTATTTTTACTCTTTCTCACATTTTAAACTGTAAATTAAATGTATTCTCACTGAAGTACTTTATTTGGTTTTATTTACAGATTAATCGGCAGTCTATTGATGCTCTGAAGAACTGGTTCAGAGAAGAAATGCAGAAGACAGATTGGCAACTGATTGTAGAGCTAAAAAAAGTTTTTGAAATAATCTGATCTTTAAGCAGCGGCTACAGGATGGTGCAATCTCTATTGCTGTTTCAAAAAACGAAATAAGGAACAGAAATATGAGGAAAGACTGAACACATGGTTGAGAAGATAAACTTGTTGTTTAAAATGTTTTCCATGAGAAACCAAGCAATTTACACTGGTTTGACAGTGGTCAATTTTTCATGTCCCCACAGTTCCGATGTGCCTGTTCACGTACCCATTTACCCACTTGATCTTATCACCCCCTTGAACTGGCTGCTGTTTTAAAAAATTTGTCCCCAGATTTTATTACACATTGAAAGATATTTAATCTTTTATTTACTGATCAAATCAGTACTGCAGTATTTGATTATCTAAGCCTCTGCAGAGTATAATTCTTGGGACATTTTTGATGTAATAAATACTTAATTATTTATGCATACCTCTCTCCACATACCTCTCTCCCCGTTTCCTTGATAAATTTCCAACAATCTGCTTTGTGCCTATAGGATTTTTTTAAAAACTAGAGAAATTAGGTGATAGGATATTTCTGTATTCGCTTTGTGTAAAACAATGACGTAAAACGTATTTGGCAACCTTGTATTGCTTGTACAGTCCATGAAGTCCAGCTTGTAATCATCACAATGCAGAGCGAGAATTAAAAAGAAATGGACAGTCATTTTATTTGTCTTGTTTTCTCATTAGAGATCCATCATTTTATTTCTTCAGCTACTTTCATACAACCAGAAATGTGTTTTTAATTTTATATGTGAAAATGTACTGCACTTTTTGAAACAACAGAAAAAAGTTACGTAGGCAAGTTGCAACTTTCATTTATCACACAGCACAAACATTCCTGAAGGCGCAAGCAACCCCATAAGTAGATGGAGAGTGCTGTAACAGCTAGGTAGACTGAATCAACACACATCTTGCAGAAGTCTGAAAATGGAACCACCAGGGGCCCCAAATAGTTCAGTTTCTACGGGCAACCTCTATCAGTATAAATCTTTACTCAAGGGCTGAGCACCTATTCATATCTCTTAACCATGCAAGTGTTGGCAATGCATTTGTTGAATTTCTACTGTCTGGCTAGATTCTGTGTGGCAAAAAAGAATCCTGTCTCTATCAACTATCTAGCACCCGAGGTGTTCCCCGGATCCTCCATGAAAACTAAAAGGGACATCCTAGGAGATAATCCTATGGCCATCCCAGTCCTGTGAATGAAATACCAGGCATGCGTCCAAAACTCCTGAAAGACTGCAGGTAGCCCTACAACAATCAAAAAGGGACCTACATGAGTTTGCATTTAAAAACATTTGGGGATGAATTATCAACCATTGCCACAGACGTTTGGGTGTGGAAAAAATTCTGTGGGAATATTTTAATTGGGTAAGATGTAATCTAGTTGATATTGCAAGGTTACAGTCATCTTCACCTCCTCCTGCAACAAGCTTAGTTCTACTTCTCAGCATGACCTCAGTTATGTAAAAAGGTATGGATTAATTGAAGACTAGTATTTCTTTATTGCAGTATGAGGTTTCAGCAGATCACAGTATTACGCAGGGAGGAGGTGTCTCCAGCCACTTAAAGGTAGTTTTGTTTGACTTGGTAGGGAAGATTAAATGGTATGGCTGTCTATATAATGCATACTACCACAGACAAGGCCCTGTGGCACTTTTCAGACAGATAGCAATTCTTGAGAGCCCAGTGTTAGGGATCTGGTCAGGTTAAATGTAGGAGTTGTAGTTAGTCATGCTGTTTTAACTCATTTCCATGCAATATGTGATATTATTCTTATGGATAATATTACAATTTTATTAGGAGTGCATATGCTTAATGTACTAGAGTTAATAGGGTGCTTTACACTTCTCCTGATATTGTCATGCATAAGACTCTTAGGGCCTGATTATGATGTTGGTCAAAGTTGCCTCCAACCGACATCTCTGCGGTTGGGAACCGACTGACTTCCGGTCAGCGGTCCCAACACCGCAATTACAATGTGACTGCCCATGGTGCGTTTGCAAACTCCCATTTCTCTATGGGAGCTTGCGGGGTGGTCGGAAACCAGCCACAGCACAAGCTCCCATAGAGAAATGGGAGTTTCTGTTAATACCAGCACCGTGTGCCTCACGGTGCAGGCACTTACAGGTGGGCACCATAGGTGTCCTCTCAGACCCACAGCCGGAGGGCCAGGTGAGAAGGGGGCCTTGCTAGTGGCTCCCAAAGTCTCTCTCTGACAGCCTTTCCATGTTGGAAAGTCCGACTTTGAAAGGCTGTCAGAAATCCACATCAATAATCTCGATGGCGGAAACGCGGTCCATAAGGGATTATGTGAAGATTTTGGACTGGCCAACATGCTCCTTGACCCTGTCGGAAGCCATTCAGATTGGGCAGCCGGTTACAGCTAGTTTCTGGTCATCTGACTGAAAAGCACAAGTGAACCAGTATATCACACCACAGCCTACCCAGTTACCCCCAATGTTTCGTCTAAAGGATGAATCTGCAGATAGTGCTTATGTGGCTGCCAGATATCACAAGGGCGAGAGACTATAGGCAGTAGTGTTGGATAAGTGTTAGTAGTTGTATTACAATAAATAAAGTTCCGAAACCAGTCCCTTGTAGTTGTTGTTTATGCTCTACCCCGGTGCAGGGGTACTTGGCGTTTCACCAGGAGGAGAGCAAATGCAGAGAATCTTCTAATTCATCTACTAAGGGGTTTGACATATCCCAGTAATGCCGTTCAAAGGTGAAGGCTGTAAGTTGTGTTTAACCATAAGGAATAAGTGGTAAAATATGTCCTCCCAATGTTTCCTAACTGGCGCGCAGCTCCAAGTGAGGTGTGCGAAATCCGCATCTGGTACCGTACATCTGGCACATGAATTAGAGAAAGTGGGGCTTATTCTAGACATTAATTGTGAGGTAATATATGCTCTATGGAGCTATTTAAAGTGCAGCAATTTATACTTATAGTTATTCGAACCATACTGGGTCTGTGCAAACAGTAGGACCATATTGCGTCTGTTAGAGTTTCGCCTAGATCTAGATCCCAGGCCATCCTGGGTTTGAGGCCCAATGAAGTCTGCATGGGTTACGATAAGTGATATAGGCGGGAGACAAGATGGGTACTAACTGAGGAGTTAATGACTATTGTGAGAGTGGGAAAGTCAACTGGTTCTACAGCAGTACCAGGTAAAGCATTCATCAGGGCGCCATGCACTCTATGTAGGAGAAACCTGTCCATATAAGTAGCGACTCCTCGTGAGCCAATTCAGTAACGGTGCATAGACGAGAATTTTAAAATAGGTCCCTCACGGTACAAAGCCGCAATTTGTCCTAACTCCGTTTAGTAAGAGTTTCGGTGGCGGGGGTATACACAGATTATCAAGCAATGGTGAATGAGGGGCGTATACGAGATCATACTGCAAGTATCTATGCAATTTGGTCCACTCCCAACAAGTTGTAGATAGTGTCTGTATTTCAGTGGGGCAAAGTGGGAGCCCCTGCGGCAGGATCGACAAGAGTGAGTTCGGATGCACCTGGGATCTCACAGGTCTGAGATAATGTATGCAAGCGTCGGGATGATACCAATAATATGTGAAATGAACCTGCGCCACCAGCTAGTAGAGATAAAAATCCAGAACTCCGAAACCCCCCACCCCACACCTCCCTGCTCGTATGACATTGTGTAAGCGTACTCCAGCTTATTAGGGGTTGTTTGCCCGCCCACACCAGTCGCGTCAGTATGGAACGGAAGGTAGCAAAAAACGAAGCCGTCAATGCAATTGGCCTATTTAAAAATAAATATAGCCGTCGTGGTAAAACAACCATTTTAATTATGGCAATGTGGCCGGCTATAGATGGAGGGAGTTTAGTCCATCTATCAACTTGAGTCGTAAGCTGTTCAATCGCCCGCCCATAATTAATGCGGATGACCTCTGCAGCGCTACTATGCAGATAGATGCCAAGGTATTTAGGGGGAGCAGTACACCAGCGCAAGGGGATTTCTATATCTACCTGGGTAGTTGCAGGAGTTAACGGAAAGCTCTCCGACTTAGTCCAATTTATGATCAAACTTGAGTGTTCTCCAAAACAAACTATCTCTCTCAGCAATGGGGTAGATCTTCAGCTGGGTGCCGAACGAATAGCAGCACGTCATCAGTGTAAATTGAAGCAGTGAGTGGGCCAGTATGTAGTTGCAAGCCCCTGTGGAGATGACGCTCCTGTATGTGGCGGGCAAGAG
The DNA here is from genome assembly GCF_964261635.1 of Lissotriton helveticus. Lineage (NCBI taxonomy): Eukaryota > Metazoa > Chordata > Amphibia > Caudata > Salamandridae > Lissotriton > Lissotriton helveticus. The sequence goes on from NC_136069.1 coordinate 1,140,404,152, forward strand.
GGTCCATAGCTACAAGGAACAAGAGGGGGGACAATGGTCACCCCTGTTGAGAGCCTCGCGACAAAGGGAATTGCTCTATAATTATCCCGTTCATCCTCAGCCGGGCCACTGGATTGGAATATAGAAGCCGAACCAAGTTAAAAAAAAAAACATGGGTATACCCAGTGTTTGCATTACTGCATATAAGAAGGACCATTCCAATGAATTAATTGCCTTCTCTGCATCTAGTAGCACGACCGCTGCCGGGAGCGTCAGCTCCATCTGGTTCATCACCGGGAACACTGTACGCAGATTGATAGTCGTTAACCTGCCGAGAACAAAGCCTGCTTGGAAAGAGCATAGTATAGTGTCAACTAATAGCGAGAGACAGGTGGTTAGAATTTTAGCAAGAATTTTGTAGTCCTGGTTTTAGAGCGATAACTGTCTGTACGACTGGCATTGGACGGGTGGTTTTCCCGGTTTAAGAAGTAAAGTTACCATGGCTTCCAGCAAGGTCGGAGAGAGAGAGCTGCGGTCTAGTGCTTCGGCATAAACCTCAACCAGCCGTGGGGCGACTATATCTTGGTAGGCTTTGTAAAAATCTGCAGTGAGACCCTCGGTCCCTGGGGCTCGGCTGCTGGCTAAGTCTTTTATTGCCAGCTTAACCTCATCGTCATCGACGCCAAGAACTCAAGCTGCCCATCTTCAAGCCACACCATGGCTATTTCCTGCAAGTAGTCCATTATAGACTTCCCTCCAGGAGGAGCCCGCGTTTCATACAGTCTCGTATAGTAGGCTAATAAGGTCTTCGTGAGGTTATAGACTGCCCTCCAGGAGGAGCACGCGTTTCATACAGTCTCGTATAGTAGGCTAATAAGGTCTTAGTGGGAATTGGGAAAGGTACTGGAGGTAGTACTCCAGTCCGACCCTAAGTTGGTCCTCCTGGGTATGACAAATGAGGTAGATGTGAGTCACCCATAATTGATCTTTCTAGTACTGGCCTTGATGGTGGCCAAGAGGGATGTGGCCAGGATGTGGGGGGCTCCAGAGTGCCCACAGCTGGAGGAGTGGCGTAGGGGAATGGACCTGTATATGGTTGCAGAGAGGGTCACGTACAAGGCAAGAGGGCGCCCCAAGAAGTTCGGTACAGTATGGGGCAAGTGGCGTCAGTATCATGGGCTGGATGGAGGTCTTTGATTTGATTGCAGTAGCTGGGGCTTTGAGGGTGGGAGGGATGTGAGTTGTTGGCTATTCCTTTCTCCTATTTGGCTGCAGAATGACTACAGTGTTAGTACTGCTAGTGTCGGATATTTATGTTAAGGGTTCCAGGATGTTGGGGGGTGGTGGGAGGGCTCCGGGATGGGATGTGCTGAGCAATGATGACATGCTTGTTTCTTGGTTATGCAATGAAAAGTCGAATAAAAATATATAAAAAGAAAAATAAGGTCTTAGTGATGTTGATATTAGTAATCAATGGCTCACCCGCGTCCGAGTCTAACTGTGTAATATTTGTCGATTGGTATGGTGGACAGAGGAGTCGAGCAAGTGTCCTACCCAGCCTTTCGCCCTTTCCATACACCCTGGCCGCAGCATATTTACCAAGGTATTTGACTTCCCTGGCAGCTCCATCACTGAACTCAACCATCAAAGCTGAGCGGGTACGATAAGAGGCTGACGAGGGATCCATAAGGGAAATAGTGTCTACATCCTTCCGCTTCGGTTCTATTTTACAACAACCCCACCCCGGATAGAGCAGAGCACACCAGCATGCTTAAAAATACTTACCACGCACACCACCGCCTTGAAGGCATCCCAAAGCATCAGTTGTGAATCTACTGTGCCTTCATTGAGCTCAATTAACACCGAAACACTGGGTCCAAGAGGACAAATGAAGGGAACCCTCAAGGAAAAAACTTTAAAAGAGAAAAGCTAACACTCTAAATTAGAAAAATACAAATATATTTTTTATTCAATATTTTATCTAAATATTAACAATCAAAACATGTTTAGGATATGTATGTATGGATAGGTGGATGAATGTGGTTTGTATGTTGATTTAAATGGTTACTTCTCTGTCATGAATTGTATATATTGAATAATATTTAGAGAAAATATTTAATAAAAAATATATTTGTATTTTTCTAATTTAGAGTATTCGCTTTTCTCTCAAAGTTTCTTCCATTATGGTTATTGTCCTAGGAATTTCACAGTATGTATTTCCCTTCCTATGTGAACTTCTCATTAGTAGCAGGGGGCTCCGTATCTTTACAAATGAAGGGAACCTTCATAATGGGCTCTGTTTGTGGAGTACGTAGAAATCGAATACAAGGAGGACCGGAGAATGATCTGATATTGTGCGGGGTAGGTATTCAATGTCCCGTACATCTAACAGCAACAGTTGCGTAAGATACCACTAGTCTATACGCGACCAAGACCCCTGTGGGGCGGAATAAAAAGAATATTTCTGATAGATACATCTGCCAGTGGATTCCTCACCTTGTGAATATGCCCTTGCATCAGCAACATTCGGAAATTCTTTTGTAGCTTCGCGCCGACGTGGACGACGTCACAGAGGCACGGCATCGCGCGCGACTCCGCTGACGTCTCCGACACCATAACAGGCCCACGCCGGCGTGATGACATCAGTTCCCTTTTTTCCGCGTCGTCGACACTAACGGTTTTCTAGGGATCGACAGTGGCTTTGTAGTAACTTTGTTACTTTGTAGTTATTTTCTCTGTTTCATTGTCTTCTGTCGAGATGTCTTCGAAGAAGACTGGATTTAAAGCTTGCGGGGAATGTGGCAAGACGATGTCCATCACTGACCCGCATGAGTGCTGCGTCTGGTGTCTGAGCTCCGACCATGACGTCGAGGATTGCCCATCTTGTAAGAAGATGACTGAAGGCCGTTCGAGAGAGGGAGACGAAGCTCCTCGTTGCAAAACTTAAAAATAAGAAAGATAAGAAGACTTCGAAGTCACGAACTCGGCGTTCGAGGTCTCGTTCAAGGTCGCGCTCGGAGTCATCTTCTGCTCATGCTTTGAGGTCTTCGAGGAAGAAGCACAAGAAGAGGAGCCATGAGTCACGTCATCACTCAGGGAAGGACTCGAGTTAGAGGCCGAAGTCGCAAGTGAAGCTACTTCGTAAAGAAGCGGTGGCTTCTGCTTCGGAAGCCCAGGACTCAGAGGGTGAGGCTTTGCGTGTGGATTCGCCTAAGTAACCGAAGCAGCTAGCGAACCCTTCTCCGGACCTGTCCAGTCCTTCTGGTCAGGAGGATGAAGGTGAGGTGAAGGAAGTTTGTAAAGGCGAGGCTCCGGTGCCTGCGTGTTCGTCGACCCCGGTGCCCCAGCCTGAGTAGGAGATCGATGTCGAGACGACTCCGCCCCCTCGAGAGCAACCTGGGGGCCCTTATCCAGCCTTTCCGGCTCCAGGTCAGGATCCATCCCAGTTCCTGAATGCCATGTTTGGATTTTACTCCAGGGCAATGTACCCCTCTGGTGCACCTTTTGGTCCCACGGGTCCTTTGGTGTATAACTTGGGTGTTCCCCAGGCTTATGCTCCTGCGCCCTTTATGCCTTTCATGCCGGCTGTAGCACCGCAGTGGCATTTTCCGACGCCGATTCCATCGGCGCCGATTACGACGACTCCGATGCAGGATCCTGTTCGACCTCGGGTAAAGCTGCCTCGCCTGACTTCGGTTTCTACGCCGGCTCCGGCCCCGGCGGAGTCGGTTCTGGATCCGTCGACTTCGTTCATGAAGGAGAGGTCGAGGCGTTAGGCCCAGAGACTTCTGGAGGAAGAAAGGTATCGGGATGCTGACGTGGAGGAAGGGGAGTTACAGGATTCTGAGGATCCTTTTGATGACCTGAGAGAGGCCAGTGGACTTGAACTGTCACCTGAGTGGGATTTGGCCTCTGTATCAGACGTGCTTTCCAAGGATGTGACACCTTATCACGTAATTAAGAAGGCTGCGGACATGTTAAATATTACTCTGCCCACCGCTGAGTACAAGTCAAATATTCTTACTGAGGTCCTTCACTAGCCTTCCTCCGTTATTGAACCAATGATTCCATTTAATGGTGCTTTGGCTGAACCAATTTATGAAGTTTGGAAGAAACCTCTGACAGCTCCTGCTGTTTCAAGGGCTGTGGCAAGAAGGTATAGGGTGGCTTCTAATGACCTGGATTTTTTATCTACACACCCTCTGCCTGAGAGTTTGGTTGTGCAGGCTGCCTGCTCAAAGAAGTCTACGGGTGCTTTTCCGCAGGTTCCTGGGGAAAAAGAATCGAGGAAGCAAGATCAGGCGGCCAAGAAGGTCTTCTCAGGCAGTATGGCGTTAAAATCTACTAATGCAACTTGCCTGATGGGACGATACATCCATCCCTTGCTGGATTCCGTGAAGCAGTTAGTGCCAAAAATTCCTGAAGGTGATAGAAAGGACTTTCAGGAAGTAATTTCGGACACTCTGGCTGCTGCGAGGCAAGTAATTCAGAGTGGGCTGGACACGGCTGATTTGGTGGCGAGAGTCATGGGCTCTTCAGTGGCCACTAGGAGAGCTGCATGGTTAAAGTCATCAGAATTCTCTGCAGATGTTCAGTCTGCTTTGATGGACTTGCCCTTTGATGGGTCAGGATTGTTTGGCAAGAAGGCTGACACTGCTTTAGAACACTTCAAAGACAGCAGGGCCACAGCAAAATCTTTAGGTCTTCAGACCAGGGGTACTCTTGGGAGGCGTTTCAGAGGATTTGGCAGGTCTTCCTTTCGATCCTACAAACCATCTCAGCAGCAGTCAAAGCAGCAGCAAAATTCGCTGTATAAGTCGTACAGAGGCAGGCAGAGAGCTCGTCCTAGAGGTCGCCAGGCCTCCTCCTCCTCCTCTTCCCCTTTCCAGCCCCCTAGCACCGCAGCAAAGCAGCCCTAGATCCGCCATTCCGGATCATGTGGGCCCAGTGGGGGGCCGGCTTACCCATTTCCTGCGAGATTGGGAATTGATTACATCAGATCTTTGGGTTCTCAATCTCGTGGAGAATGGGTATGCTCTTCCCTTTCAGGAATTTCCCCCAAATTACCCTCCTTGCCAGGGTTATTGTTCGGAGGACCACTTGCTTCTCCTGCAAGAAGAAGTCCTGGCACTGTTCAGAAAAGGTGCGATAGAGGTGGTTCCGGAGCAGGAGAGGGGTCAGGGATGCTTCTCCCGGTATTTTCTGATCCCCAAGAAGGATGGCAGGCTTAGTCCAATCCTGGATCTCAGGATCTTGAACCTGAAGCAGGAGAAGTTCAAGATGCTCACCCTTGCGCAGGTTCTTCAAGCGCTGCTGGAAGAAGACTGGATGGTGTCAATCGACTTGCAGGATGCGTATTTTCATATCCCAATCCTGAAGTCGCACAGAAAGTATCTCCGTTTTACGGTTGGATCGCAACACTACCAGTTTGCAGTCCTTCTGTTTGGTCTTACTACTGCACCTCGAGTTTTCACCAAGGTGATGGCTGTGGTGGCTGCACATCTCAGAAGGTCGGGGATACCAGTTTTCCCGTATCTGGACGATTGGCTGATCAAAGCAGAATCTCCAGAGATAGTGCTCCATCATCTGCAAGAGACAACTCCGTTGTTGCACAGGTTGGGTTTTTCGATAAATGTACCCAAATCTCACCTGGTGCCATCCCAGCGCAACCTGTTTATGTGCGGTACTGGACACCACTGTGTGTCGTGCATTCCCTCCTCCTCAAAGGATTCGCGACATACAGGAAATGATTCCTTTTTTTTACCATGGAGCGGTCGTTCCAGTCCTGAAGGTCCTACGCCTGCTCGGTCTGATGGCTTCTTGCATTCTGTTGGTCAACCATGCACGCTGGTACATGAGGGCACTCCAGTGGTGCCTCCGCAGGCAGTGGTATCAGCACGGCGGAGATCTCAGGGAGTCAGTGAGGATCTCGAGAGAAACTGCAGCGGATCTGTCTTGGTGGATCGTGGAAGGCAATCTGTCACAGGGAAAGCCTTTTCAACTACCTGCATCGGTGGCCACAGTGATAACTGATGCATCCACTCTAGGGTGGGGTGCTCATCTGGGGGATCTGGAGATCAATGGTCTTTGGTCTCCAGAGGAAAGGTTGCTTCACATCAACCTTCTGGAGTTGCGGCCGATAAGTCTGGCACTCAAGGCCTTCCTCCCTTCCCTTCGCGGTCAGTCAGTTCAGGTCCTGACAGACAAGACGACCGCAATGTGGTATTTCAACAAGCAGGGAGGAGTGGGGTCGCAGTGTCTCTGCAGAGAGGCTTTGCGTCTCTCGTCCTGGGTTCAGGACCATCAGATTTGTCTGATGGCAAATCATCTGGCCGGAGTTCTGAACGTTCGTGCAGACAGTCTGTCTGCAGTTCTCCGCCGACCACGAGTGGAGACTTCATCCAGAGGTAGTTCGTCACGTCTTTCAGACGTGGGGGACTCCTCAGGTGGACCTGTTCGCCACTCGCGAAAATGCTCACTGCTCGTCATTCTGGAGCTTCCAGTTTCCGATGCAGGGAGCCTTGGGGGACGTGTTTCAGTTAAGTTGGGGCTCACGACTCCTTTACGCGTTTCCTCCCATACCCTTGATTCCTCGGGTTCTGAGGAAGGTTCGCCAAGACCGGGCCCAAGTCATATTGATCGCCCCGGATTGGCCAAGAAGGGTGTGGTACACAGATCTTCTCCACCTCTCCTCGTGCCCGCCGCTCCGTCTCCCTCACAGGGCAGATCTCCTCTCCCAGATGGAGGGGCAGGTTCTACACCCCCACCTCCAGACCTTATACCTTCATGCCTGGAGATTGAGCGGGGCAACCTGATTTCCTTTTCTCTCCCGCACAATGTGGTGGATGTCATCTTATCGGCCAGGCGTGACTCCACCAAGTCCATTTATTCTTATAGATGGTCTAAATTTGTTGCTTGGTGCGGGGAGAAGTCTGTTGACCCTTTAAGGGCTCGTTTGTCAGATATTCTTCAATTTGCACTTCCTTTGGCCCAGCAGGGTTTTGCAGTGGCAACTATCAAAGGTTATTTGTCGGCCTTATTGGCTTTCCTTTGTTTGCCGGACCAGCCCTCTTTGTTTAAATCTCGAATTGTATTACGTTTCATTAAGGGCCTTACCAATAAATTTCCTCCTACACCTTTTATCGTACCTCAATGGGACTTGAACCTTGTTCTTACGTTCTTGATGAGTTCTCCTTTTGAACCTTTACACCCATGTCCCTTGAGGCTTTTGTCTTTCAAGACGGTCTTCCTTGTAGCAATTACCTCGGCAAGGAGGGTAAGTGAGCTTCAAGCTCTTAGTTCTAAGCCCCCATTTTTATCCATTCATGCTGAAAGAATGGTTCTCAGGACCAGGGCTGCTTTTCTGCCTAAAGTGGTAACTCCTTTCCATCTGGGGCAGTCCGTTACCCTCCCTACCTTTTATCCTCCCCACCTTTTATCCTCCCCCTCACCCTTCCAAGGAGGAGGAGAGACTTCACCGCTTGGACCCTAAGAGGGCGGTGAGCTGTTACCTGGACAGGACAAGAGAGTTCAGGTTGGATGACCAGCTGTTTATTGGATTTGATGGCTGCAAGAAGGGAAAGGCGGTGCACAAGCGTACGCTCTCGAGATGGATTATCCTCTGCATTAAGATCTGCTACGTCCTGGCGGGTAAGGAACCTCCAGAGGGTATAAGAGCTCACTCTACCAGAGCAAAGTCTTCTACATCTGCTTTGTCTAGGGGTGTACCTGTTGAGAACATTTGTAGAGCGGCGACTTGGGCCTCCCTCCACACTTTCGCGAAGCATTACTGCTTGGATACCAAAGTCAGAGGGAGGGCCACTTTGCGCGCGCTGTCCTCCAGGATTTTCTGGTGTAGAGGAGTGGACAGCCTCCTCCGGGAGTGGGGACTGCTGTGGGACTCTATTCACAAGGTGAGGAATCCACTGGCAGATGTATCTATCAGAAGAACAAGTTACTTACCTTTGGCAACACTTTTTCTGGTAGATACAATATCTGCCTGTGGATTCCTCAATGACCCACCCGCCTCCCCGTTGTCCACTCTTCTATGCCTGAGTTATTGAAATGTATATAATTTTATTGTCAAAGGAAATGTTTATTACAATTTGATTTCCTGCTTTGGTTTCACACTGTGTGTGTTATCTTGACATTTGTGTACTGTGTATACTATGTATATTTCTGCTGTCATTGGTCCGTCCGTGTGCCTCGAAAGCACGGAAAAAAGGGCGGAACTGATGTCATCACGCCGGCGTGGGCCTATTATGGTGTCGGTGACGTCAGCGGAGACGCACGCGATGCCGTGCCTCTGTGATGTCGCCCACGTCGGCGCGAAGCTACAAAAGAATTTCCGAATGTTGCTGACGCAAGGGGATATTCACAAGGTGAGGAATCCACAGGCAGATATTGTATCTACCAGAAAAAGCGTTACCGAAGGTAAGTAACTTGTTCGTATGGGTCGTTGGGTGGTGTATGTACCAGGGATCCTCCAATAATGAAGCCTGCAAGAGATTCAAAAGGCCCAGAGTGGAATGAGGCTTTGTATTACGTTCCGGACCAGTGGTGTCAGTAGCAGGCTCATGGGTAAGATTAAAGTTGACCCCCATCAGGATATCAGACCCCAATCTATAGATACTTGCACAAAGTGCAGGGAAAAAGTCAATGGAGTCAGTGTTCGGGGAATAGAAATTTACAAGCAATATAGCTTCGCCCCCAGTACCCCCTTTACCAGGACATATCTACCCTCGGGGTCCACAACCACCTCAACAGATCGAAAGGGGAGGGAGCGATACGCTAAAATGCACACTCCTCATGAGTAGGAGCTGTAACATTAAAAAAAGCGGTTCCCACCCCCAAGTGGATGCAAAACTGTGTGCAGGGAGGGGTGCATATGAGTTTCTTGTTGAACGGCGATTTGTATAGTATGACGAGTCAGATATGCCAATACTGGTCTGCTTTTTTTGGGATTAGCCAATCCCCTAACATTCCATGATAGGCACCTGAGGTGGAGTCCGGGACCATTACCACTGTCAGCAGTCATTTGATCATCAGTAAAATCAGCATTATGAACCAGAAGTCAACGACGTACATAGTTTGCACTGTGAATAGTAAAAATGCTCCATTCAAACAACAAACATAACCAATACACCCATAAAGAAAGAGAACCCCCTCAACCCCCCCACCTCCATCGGATACACAATAACAAGGCACCCGGTAAATTCCAGCATAAGTAGAACAACCAGGGACGAAAGAAAGGGGAAAAGGGAATAAGAGGAATCCTCCTGCGGGGGATGACAACGCTCCGTGGAGCCATCGGAGTGTATGATTATTGAAAACAGTAGTTACCACCAAACCAATAACAGTCACAAAGTTATCAACCAGCCCCATCTACCTAGATCTTAGAGAGCTTGTCCAACCATTAGACATACATGATGTCTAAGAATTTGTGCAAACCGAGCAATCAGTTTCAAAAATAGTTCGTAGTGCACAAAAAGTGGCTCAAGAACAAAGTACCAGCCATTGAGGAATCAGGAAATCGGGTCTCGGGACCAGTGTCGTCTTCTGTCTCTGCGGTGTCATAGATGGTTTATGCTTCTTCCAAAACTTCTCTGCATCGTCAGGTGAGTCAAAAATATGGGCCTTAACACCCAGTTGGATCCGGAGTCTGGCTGGGTAAAGCATCGCATACTTGACATTTGCCTTTTGGAGGGCCCATTTCACATTCATATACTTGCGTCAAGCCTCCTGCACCAATGTCGTAAAGTCAGGGAAGAGGGAGATAGTGGAGCCCTGGTAGGTAAGTGTGCCCCGCTCCCTGCTTTGTCGAAGGGCCACGTTAGTCATTGTAGTTCAGAATTTTAGCAAGTATCATCTTCGGAGGTGCCCTGGGGATAGGTAGGGGTCCCAAAGTTCGATGGGCTCGTTCAACTGTAAACGACGCGGAAAAGGCATCCCTCTCAAATAGGTTGACGAGAACAGACTCCACAAATTTCGCAAAGGACCGGTATTCGTGGATTACGCAATTCCCACAACTCGAAAGTTGCTGCGGCATGAGCGTGCCTCTAAATCTTCAGCTTTAGTGGCTAGTTGTTTGAGGCGGGATTCCGCTCATTCAAGACGCCTCTGCAGGAAGGGCTGTGCATCCTCCAAATCAGCAATACGTTGCTCCACACCCCCTATTCGTATGTCTTGGGCCTCTAGGCAACCATAGATGTCATCCAGTCTACTAGTTAATTTGTCCAGGCGAGTGTCAATAGCGCAGAGGTCCGCACGGAGTTCGACCATTATGGCTGCGGTGCTGTCCGGGTGGCTCGATTCCTCCCCGGTGGCACTCTCAGTATCATCCCTTCTGGTGGTCTTCTCCCCTTCAAAATTAAGTTGGCGTTATTTTGGGTCGGTACTGCCCATTGTTGGCAACAAGCATAGGGAGGGGGCCTCCTGAGCAGTGTGCAGGCCTCAGTAGGAGCTACTATCGCAGGCAGGGCAAGAAAGGTTCACCAAGCAGGGGTCACGGGATTACTGTGTTATATTCGCACTGTCTAGGTATGAGCGCAGGATAAGAACTGCCAGGCCATGCACCGCTCAGTTAATGCTGGCCTGATTAGCAGTGCTGCTTGGTATACACCAAAATGGCAGCCAGAAGTATTAGGGCTGAGTGGAATCCAGCGAGAGCCTGAATAGGTGAAAAGGTCCACTTGAATAATATGGTGTTTGGGGGCTGTACTCAGTGCAGGGGGTGTCAAGCGTTAAGACCAGGAGCTTCCATGCAGCTCACAGCAAGCCCCAGCTGCTTAGCACCATCAGCGCGGGCCGGGGATCCGTTACCACCCTCCGTAGCCACCGTGAAAATGACGATGGCGCTGAAATGTTAATGTGCGCATTCCTGGCAGCTTCTCTGGATGACCGCGGCCACTCGTGGCGGCAGTGGCACTCACACAGAGCCTCCGATCCAGGCACTCGCGCACCGGGCCCCGCCCTCAGGCTCACCGAGTATGGGCCTCCGAGGGCCGCATCAGTCCCGTGCACGGCTCGGGACCGAACTCTGCTCCGACGGTAGCATGGGGCACCGCACACAGCAGAGTCGGCACACCGGGGCCTCCGGAGCATGAAATAATCACGGTAATGCGTGGTAAGGCGGACGATGTATCTTGATCGCTCCGGAGCTCCTGAGTTAGGCGGCCATCACAGTCGCCTGCTCGACCACATCCTCCGGCATAATCATGTCTTGATATGTCTTTTTTTGGGGGGCGAAATCCCAGATATTTAACAATACAGCAGACTCAGCATAGTATTAAATGGAGATGTTGTTACTTGGATAAGTTAAGGTTCAAAGGGCTGAATCCATGATGATTTCTAGGTTTCTTAGCTTCTGCTGTAGTTGTTGTAGGTGCTTCTAGCTCTTAAGCCCAGATTGTCAGTGGATCATAGGTGTTCCATTTCCCACATGTCCGTTTTTGATGTGTTGAGTTTAATGTGGTTTGCTATCGCCATTGGTCAGTGGGTATGAGGCAGTCAGCGAGTTTTGAAACTTCAGTATCATTAGGTTTTACCAAATAGCCAGGTATCATCTTCATAGATATTGCAAGTGAGCTGTAATGATTTGATGTGTTCAGGGAGTGGGCTGATATAAACATTGAATAAGAGTTGTGAAATTAATTACCCTTTAGGTACCTCTGCCGTTATACTATATGGAAGTGAGCTAAACAGAAATACTGATATTATGCTTGATCTGTCCATTAGGTAAGAGGAGATTTTTTTTTTCCATTAGCAATTTAGCAATCTATTTTAGGCTATGCAGTAGGGTTTCATGAAGAAAAGTATTGAGGGCTTCTGGTGAGCCCATGCATTATAGTGCTGCTCCCCAGTATCTACTGACTGTTTTCATCTTAGCCCAGATGCATATCGGGGAGGATTCAGGACCAATCCCTGGACGGAATCTCCTAAGTTTAAAATTTCAGGAGAATACTGCTCTTTCAGTTCATTTACTGGGGAACAGATATTGGTATTAGTTGGCATGTGCTCGGCTCAGGTTAATTTTCTTGAGTGATTGTATTTTTCTTTGGAGTTATTAGTATAGAATGTGTAACAATAATTCTGTAGTGGTAGTTGAGATACATAGCTCAAGTAAGAACATTTTTTAAAACTGTCTTGTAATATTAGCCTTTTCTAACTAATCTGTCATAGTTTGCAAACCTGTTTTTTTTTTTTTTTTTTTTTTTTTTTAAATCAATCCTTAATATTATGTGTATATTAGTCAGGGGTTGGGGATCAAGAGGTATGGAGGATGCAGAAGTTGAAATTCCTATTAAAACTTTCACAGAAATTTCTGCTTTCTCCTATACCAAAAACAATTTTTGTATGTAAGATCCTTTAATCACTCTTACTTGCATAAAGAGATAAGCATGGTAATAAACTATACTATGTGTGTCTCAATCAAAACTCCCTTTTAAAAGTAATCGTTGCGGCGGTGGCGAAACGGGACATTGCGGCACTCTGGTCTCAAGCCAAGCCCCCTACTGTACGGAGGTGGAGAGGGGGGTAGACTTGTGTGGAGCTCAAGAGGAACCCCTCTTTGAAGCCCAGGGCTGCCCTAAACTATTTGAAAAGATTTGGGGTAAATGGTTCCATCTATTGTCCTGAGGTGTGAGCGTGCTCTTATGTATCATGATAACCTCGTGCAAGACTCTGTTCTGAAGAATGATCTACAGGTCTCGGTCATCTTCCTTACTGTTGTATATCATCCAGACACTGTGCCTGATTTTGCTGCCAATGTAAATTTGTGGTTTGGTTTATAAATCAATAAACTTGATTATCAAAAAAAAAGTAACTGTCAATAGTATCCCAAATGGTATATCAAAAGAGCTACAGAGGAGAAAAAAATAGATAAAAGATAAGAAGGAGCTTTATCTATGATGGGAATGTGGTAATAGTTATTTTCCTATAAGGAATAAACATTTTACTTACGTAATGTGGTTTTACAATTGCATGTACATTCTAGTTTTGGCCTGAATCTTGAGTGTTGCAAGTTGTTAAAATGAGATTGCCCTTTTCATAAACTGTCACAGTTTTCGGCATAACATTTCAAGGACTGGCATGAGTAATATGAGAGAGCCTTAGTGAGAGAATTTAGGGCTATAGGTGTATCCAAAATTATTTGGAAATAATTAATCTTTTATTTAACCATTAATGTCAGTGGAATCTGGTATATTACTTTTTTCTATTAACCGTCTCACTGGAATAGCCTCCAGCCCTATTATGCTATGAAACAACTGCAAACCTTTGCTAGCAAGAAAAACAGACTGTTAATCCTGAAAGATTGCCAATCTCAAACACCCTTTCTACCTGCAGATTCTTCACATTTTAAATATCCCATGAGAGAGACTGCCGATTTCTATGTCCACAGAATCCAGAGGTTTTATGTTGTCTCCTGAGCATTTTGAAGATGTGCTAGACTCAGGAGAGTAATGGGAGTGGTCTGGGGACCCTCTTGAGAACCAGGACTCTCTGAGGAGAATGTGGACCGTATAGGAAACTTGGGGAGGCCAGTGGTCTGAATACATCCCCAGATACTGTCATGCTCTCACCTCCTATGGTGACTATGGAGAAGGGAGCGTCCTATGCCATGGTGGTAAAGCGGGCAGCTGAGGTCCTCGGACTGGAGCTGCCTCCGTGCAAATCAGGACTGATTGCCTGATGCTGTCTGGTTTCATTTGAGCAAGCTTGGAACATTTCAAAATAACAATGAAGCAAACCGTCCAAGATGTACGAAATGGTCTTGTGTACGTGTGTGTGCTGGTCTTGCAGGTATGGAAAATGTCTGTTCTGTGGTTGCCCAAGCTGCCTTGTTGTGTTCAGCACAACAGAAATGCATGTTTAAGAACATCGAGACCTAGTAGATTTTACTAGCAAAATGATGGTAACATGGGGCAGTGGGCTTTCTGGCTTGGGCCTATTCAGGGGTGACAATAAGGACATTTGGCCTACCACTTATTGATTGTGTATGATAAAAATGGTCAAAATAGCACATTTCCAGATTTTCATCTGGCAGGGCCTACATGGGACCTTCATTCTATATTGGTTGAGCAAAATGCCATGTTGGAAAATCATATGTTAAAACGTTAACCCGCATCATGCTTCAACCTGGGGCTTCCACTTATGAACCACTGTTGCCCTTTAATGAGACACCTACAGACGCCCTCCTCGGAACTTGGTCCAAACCTAGCACAGGGGCTCCTTTGAACAAAACGATTGCATGCCGCCATCACCCAGCTCCAGGCGTCCCAAAGTTCTTCAGGCAGCACCCCACCCCTAAGAGTTTGGTGGTGCAGGCCTCTACGTCCCAAGAAGCATTCCCTTCTACCCCCTCCGGATAGGAAATCCAAGAGGTTGGATTCCTTTAGGAAGATGATCTTTTGTTCCTCCAGCCTTGCATTGCGGTTGGTGAATACTTCCTTTCGGGAGACGGTTGCGCAAGTGCTGCCACAAGTCCCGGTGGAGGCCCAGGCTGTGCTCTCCCAAGCTATCAAAGACGGAAGGGATGCAGCAAAATTCTCCATACGTTGTACGTCGACTTGCTGCATATGTCCGCACAGTGCTCATGATCACAGTTTATACTTATCAATGGATCCTACAGCATATGTGAATAAATGATATGGCCAAACTAAATCCCCCTTTTTTCCCAAGCTTAGTGTCACATGTTTATTTGTCTTGTACATAGTGTACTGTCAATATCACCAATCACTATATGTCACTATTTTCACCACAGTCACCTATTCCTCACTATAATTGAATTTATAAAGCGTGACAGCCTTAAACATTTTGATATTTAATTTTGAATACATTATTGAAATTCTAATTCTGGTGTGTGTTATTTCATTTATTGATACATGTGTTATTAATAAGTCTCTACTCCTTGAGTATTCTAAGCAATTAGAATCCCCGACAGAACCAATTATTTTGCCTAATACTTCTACCCAGGTTCTGCGGGACACCGGGTTACCTCATTATTTTTACTATTGTAGGAATGTAAAGCAGCTTGTTTTACCAGTCTATAATCTCTTGAATGGCTAAATTAAAGGAGAAGCACACCAGGTATATATAAAATATATGTATTTATTACTAAACACACCCTACTAGTCTCTTTATGAGGCTAGAGGTCAAAGCACATATGTTACACTTAATATATCACAGTAAATTAGCACAATATACGTTGGGCCCTAGGGGTGCACCAAACCATATATTAAGAAAGTGGTATAAGAGCCACGACTTGACTAGGCACAAGGCCTAGAGCCTGTAGAATCGCTGGTACCACAAGGAACCACCCAAGGTAGTGACACAGGGGACCCACGGGTGTAGCGTAGTTCCTATATTCCCAATAGGCTCTGCGCATTGGAATAATATACACTATAGATTTGACATTGGACTGAGGTCAGTATGTCTCGATCAAGTATATTAAACTTCATTGTGAGTGCCAGCTAGCTCAGAGCTCAATAGAAACTTTCCTGAATTCAGAAGGAATTTGTTTCTGACAACCGCATAAACATGACAAGTTTGTTTCCCCAAGAATAAAAACATATCTTCAGAGTCATGAAAACAATAGATAAATATTTTACTCAGTCAATCGTGCATGCTTCGTTTCTACAGAGTTGCAGAGAAAATAGAGAGACGGGCGTTTCAATAAAAGGGGTTTATTGAACAGGCTTCTTTCTCATGCAAGAGAGGTGAACTGCTACAATATTTAGACAGAATGCAAAGTATAATGCGTACAGCGTAAACAATAATATAAAATAATACTGTAATAGCATTGTCTGGTGCTATGACCTATAAAAATACATACATAAGTAAACAGGCTAAAATACTCAACTGGTGCTTCTAAAATACGCCTACCCCAATGTACCTAACCTAGGACTAGTATGAGGGAAGAAGTAAGTGTTGTCTTTAGCATAGGTTTAATTTTGCCAAGAGTTGCCAAGGGTTTCTCTAGGTTCTAATCAGCTCCATACCTTAGAATGAGAGAGGTTGGTATCTCTTTCACTGACTCGATTTCCCAACACCCCGCAAGGGGTGTCAGAAACACTGGAGCTGGATTCTCGGCAGAGGATGTCTGCTTCTGATCAGTGCGTCAGCTGGAGAGTTGGCTTCCTTCGGCACTTGCTGTAGCGAGCTGCGTCGTGCAAGTAGGTAGTCGAACTGCACCGAACCACACCGTGGTTTGCCATAGCAAGTGAAGGTATATTTATACCTTGAAGGTGTTTAGGAATCCAGCTTTGACGTAAAGTCGGGCATATGAACGTCATGAATGAACCCCTAAGGAATAGATGTTCATGCATAATAAATGAGTTTTTGGAGAAATCAATATTCAAGCAAGGGGAAGTCCCTAACGGCTTAGGAGTCTGGTTTTCCAAGAAATCGTTGTGAGGTAGATGAACGGATGGAAGTAGCCATGCCTGTATTTGGGCAGCATGGACTATGCCTAAATAAGGACTGGATTTCTATGCCTAAATAAGGGCAACGCGAATTGTACCTATATAAGGGCATGAATCGGGAAATTCAATTGGAATCTAAAACGACATACAACAGGGGACGCGTGCAGTGTGAGAATACAGCCGCGAATCGCCGTTATCTTCTATGGGGAACGTCGCGGTTGGAAATTTAAAGATTAAGGACACTTAGGAGAGGACTTTGAGCAAACCCCTTTAGACTTAAGGGGTTCTAGGGCCAATACCCATGGGAGCTCCGGAGTACTCGAGTTACCTCACCCAGGGAAGCCAGGTGCATAGGTGTCTTTTGGTGTCGAGAATCATCGTTGATTTCAATAGCGATCTGCTGCAAAGTGCTGCTGCCGTCAAGGAGGAAAGTGTCCGAAGGGATCCAAGCCTGGATCAAAGATTTGAGGAACCTGAAAGCAGAGGGTGACATTATCAGCAGTGCATTGCGGGCGCACAAGTTATAGTTAGCACAACTAACTATAAAGGAGGAATTTCTATGTTTTTGTACGAGTGAAATGTCTAGCTAACTATAACACTCATGAAACCTATGGCAGAAAAGATGCCCTAATCCAGAGTACTACTTTGTCCTGAAAGACAGGCAACGAGGCTTTGATGACAGTGCCAGCAGTTCGCTCACCCTCCTGGCAGAGGTGATTGCCACCAAAAAGGCTGTTTTATTAGTGAGCATCCATAGAGGACAGTTGTGCAATGGCTCAAACGGTGCGCACATTAAAAAGGTAAGGACCAAACCAAGGTCCCACTGTGGCATAATAAAAGGGGAAGGGGGAAACGAGTGGGGTAACCCCTTCAATAATCTCTGCACAAGAAGGGATTTGAAAAGTAAAGGCTGATTTGGCAGCCGGAGAAAAACAGATAGGGCCGAAAGGTAGCCCTTCAAAGTGCCCAGAGCAGAGCCCTGCTTGGCCAAGGAAAGAATAAACAGGAGAACATCCGACAAGGTGGCAGATAAGGGGTCAATAGACCTTTTTTTGTTCAATATTTGCAAAATGGGTTCCATCTACAGGTGTATACTGACACTGTGGAGGGACGCCTGGCTGCCAGGATAACTTTGCAGACTTCGGCAGGAATGTCAAAAGCTGTCGAATGTTGTCCTTCAATCTCTACGCAAGAAGGCGGAGAGTTGACAGGTTCAGGTGGAGAACATTCCCCTGCTGCTGTGAGAGAAGATCCTCCCGAAGGGGCAGCCTGATCGGGGGATCGATGCTCATTGCCAGAAGCTCGGGATACCAGACTCTCCCTGCCCAGTCTGGAGCCACAAGACTGAATTGTGCCTGGTTGCTCCTGCTCTTCTTGAACACTCTGGGCAGGTGTTTTATGGGCAGAAATGCGATCAGGAGGCCTGAACTTCACTCGCGATATAAAACATCGCCGAGCGAGAGCAGCCTTGGAAACTCCAACGTGCAAAACTGCTGACATTGCACGTTCTCTTTGGAGGGTGCATTAACCCCCTTTTTTTAACATGGGCAGAAAACACATTTTTTTAACATTAAAATACGAGAACGCTAAAATAATTTATTACTAATGCATAACTCTTAGGTTTACTCTGAACATCGGTGTCACGTAGCCCACCAGTTATGGCATTTCCACTAACATCTTCCCGACCCCTTACTTACACCCAATCAGGGCAGACAACGTGAACTAGTAGGCGGGGATATGACGTGGACCTTTGGGTGTGACCAATCGAGATGCACTGGGCCGGCTGCAGAAAAACGCCGTGTTTAGCTGCAGCAAGCTCCCACGGCACTTGTGCAAGCCGGGGAACTCACGGACTATTAGGTTCATGCAGGGAGTACATTTGACGAAGTAAGAAGGTGGGAGGGGGCTGGTCCTACAAGGGGCAGCCTGGGGCGCAACAAAAAGTTTTAAAGAGCACTTTACATTAAATTTCTTTCCGAGCATATTTTGAATGAATCCACTATGATTTGGCAGTTGTCTTTGTGCTCTTAATATTGCGCAAAACATTTACCGGTCCTCCGTTTTTAAAGCCGCTGTACAGACCGAAACAGTATCACTTTCAGTTATTGACGAAGGCGGAACCATTACCGATACTCATAACGTGAAGGAATGTGTGGGCTAAAAACAGGCACTTATATGATATCACTTTGAAATGAGAGCGAATAGTTTCCGGCTCAGGTGCTTGAATATATGAGCATAAGGTATTGAGCATTAGACATGCCTGAGATAACATAACAGTACTTTCAAGTTACCCTCTATATACACCAGAGGATTACAACCAAGTATGATAATAATTCACAAGTTGCTAACCATCTATTTCCTGTGACCCAGAGAGAGTGACAATAAGGCCTCCCTCCCGCGCTCCCACAGGGAAGCCTATACCCTGAGTTACAGGGGTGAGTGCCTTTGAATTTCCCCTACCACACAATCTTGACAAGGGAAGAGTATCAGATTGAGTGACTGGATGTATAATCAGTGATGAGTATATTGTGAACTAAATAATGCATTTATGCATATCACATGTGAAAGGCACATGAGTGGAAGCAGGTATGAAGGCATAGTGGATACAATCATGCAAGCAAATTGCTGAAAAATGTGGGTGTCCAAGGTGCAGCACACCCACCTTTTCCACAATACTGGATATAAAGGGAACAAAGTGTTAATGGTGGTCAAATGACAAAGCATCTTTGGGGTATATTCTCAAGGAAGCTATCGCCGAGTTAACCCCTTCCACACTCATGACGAGCTGGGCTCGTCATGAGGTAGCCTCCTGCTACGCTCATGACGAGCCCAGCTCGTCATGTAACATGTGTTTTTGTTGCTTCCAGCCCACAGCGGGAAAATGCATAGCATCGATGTGGTTAAAGCCACTTTATCGCAGCCAAAGTTGTGATAAATTTGTCGCCCCATTCACAAGCTGGTGCCAACAACCCATAGCACCAGTTTACGTGCGATAGCAGCCGCAAAAAACAACGCCACTGACGAGCCCTGCAACTAATGCTAATGAGATGCAGAGTAGGCGTTCCCGAGCAAAAAGCAGCAACAACACCACTCCGCAGCATTCTCAATGACCAGACAGATCGGCAATAAGAACACAAAACATGCAATAAGGTGCGTTAGCAGCAGGAAACTAACACCTGCTCTGACCTGGTGTAAAGTTGGACCACAGCCTGCACCACCAAAGGGAGCCCAGACCAGAGCAAACACCTGAAGGGCAACAGATGCCATGGAGCCACTCATCATGCAACTCGGAGCCCCAACAGGACCACATCACCCACCACCACCCCCCCTAGGACCCCCACTCCCCAGGCCCCTACCCCCCGGTCGAAGACATGCCACATCAACTACATGGAATCATGTACCAAATATTCTGCCTGGTGTCGCACAATCACATCTGGTTACATGCATGTGTTGATACAAAAATGAGCATCACACATTCACCTTCGAAGCGACAAATGAAAATTTATTAAAACAAACGCAGAACGAAATGAAGACACATGGCGGCACCCCTCGGGACACTCCGTAGGTCACAGCCTGCAAAACAAAAATCATGATGAGATGCTGTTTCCTGCACACATCAAGGGACAGAGCGAAGGAGAGAGAGATAGACGGACAGAGATGGGAAGAGAGAGAGATAGACGGACAGAGAAGGGGGGAGAGAGAGAGACAGACGGACAGAGAGGGGGAGAGAGAGATAGACAAACAAACAGGGATGGGGAGAGTGACAGACTGACAGAATAGATGGACAGGGAGAGAGAGTGCCGACACTGCCCACCCAGGCCACACTGCACACCTGCTGCCACCAGTGTGTCTTCCACCACGTGCCGGTGTATAGTGCAGTTCACCAGGTCCCACATCTGAAACAGAGTCCAGATACATGAATGACTTGGTACATACAATTGTATCCAACATCATCGCCTGTCCGCCCGTGAGCACCCAGGCAGCTACACCTCAGCCCCTCCCCCCACCCAGCGGAGCATGCTGGCCCCTGCGCACCTAGGCCTCACTGCTTACCTTCTGCCACCGGCGTGTAAAATGAGGGTCCACCAAATGCGCGTGCAAGCCCCGTGACCAGAGCCCGCAGACATGTCACCCTCCACATCAAGCAGCTCCGCTCCGCAGGCCCCAGGTCTCCTGTTTGGTACTGGGTCTTGATTTCTCCATGGAAGAGGACATACCAGTGCACCTGGCATCATCGCAGGCTGCACACCCGCTCAGCCTCATTGATGCCACTAACTCTGTGATCCAGGAGGCGACGCCAAGTGGCGGTTGGCCCACGCTGCCCACTGTGTCAGGCCTACACTGCGGTCCAGCAGGGCACACAAAACGTGAGCCGTCCAGACCGCCGGGGTGGGCCATCATCGCAGGCTGCACACCCGCTCAGCACTTAAGGTACTCCTACCTCAGTGCACCGAAAGTCACTGTCCCGTGGCGGTGTGCCTGTACCGGCCGCAGTACATCCAGTGCCACCAAGTCTGTGCCCCGCTATTCATGGAACCTCTATGATTGGGTATTGTGGTGCGGACGCCATCATGTCACCTTCGGGCCTGCGGAGAAACCGGCGTGTAGAAACGAGGGCTCACCACATGCCGGTGCAAGCCCTAGCCCATAGCCCGGAGCCCGCGGACTTGTCACCCTCCACATCATGCAGCTCCGCTTCGCGGGCCCCCAGGTCTCACGTTTGGTGCTGGGTCTTGATTTCTCCATGGACGAGGACATACCAGTGCACCCAGCATCATCGCAGGCTGCACACCCGCTCAGCCTCATAGATGCCACCAACTCTGTGATCCAGGAGGCGACGCCAAGTGGCGGTAGGCCCGCGGCTTCAGGCCTACACTGCGGTCCAGCAGGGCACACAAAACGTGAGCTGTCCAGACCGCTGGGTAGGGCATCATCGCAGGCTGCACACCCTCTCAGCACTTAAGGTGCTCCTACCTCAGTGCACAGAAAGTCACCGTCCCGTGGCGGTTTGCCTGTGCTGGCCGCAGTGCATCCAGTGCCACCAAGTCTGTGCCCCGCTATTCATGGACCCTCTATGATCGGGTATCATGGTGCAGACACCATCATGTCACCTCCGGGCCTGCAGAATGTGATGTCGCAGGCCCGTGGGCCTACATGCTCACCACACAGATACACCCTGAGAGAGGTTGGAAATGGCGTTGTGTACGTGCGCCCGGCCCTTTTTATAGGCAGGGTCACATGTGCTGTGACGCTTGTGCTGGATGGGTGTGGTGTGGGTGTATACCAGCCATGAGGGAGTGGCCGAGGCAGCTGACAACAAGACCTGTGAGCAGCAGATCACCACAGAGACGTCCTGGCACATGTAGCGTTCTAGTCCCTCCCTGGAGTGTAAGTGTAGTGGGCTGACCTGGTGTATGCCAGTCCAGTGTAAGGGTTATGAACAATGACCCAGGGGCTCTGGGTGTGAGTCTGTACAGGGCTGGGCAAGGAAATAACTAATTCATGTGTCGCTGTTGTTGCATCGGCACCACCCGGACAACATTCAGCAATGTGTTACCCTGTGACCCAAGTCCAACAACATGAGCCACATGGACGTAGAGGGAATTCACTGACCCTACATTCATCCATACTACCACACATGAAAGACCATAAACAAGACACATCTGTGTGATTCAGAATGTTTAATGCACATTCAGTGGAGTGTTGCATCTGGAGCAGTACAGGGCCATGCAAACCCCACTTTACAATGTTGGCCTGTGGAGGGCCAGCCAGAGTATTTCAGGGAATGGCAATTCCAAAGGAAGAGTTCAGTCTGCAGTCTGTTTGTTGTGTCATTGGCGATCAAACAGAATATGGCAGTCCATTGCAAGGTCCAAGGTGAGGGTCACAGAGTGTATCAGGGGATAGTGGAAGCTGATGATGCAGAGGGCAGAACCAAGCTGAAACTGGCCATATGGCGGAGAAGAATGCTACTGCGTCCTTCTTACCACGATGGCAGATTCATCCACATCTTCATCCTCTGCTGTTCCATGTGCCTCACGTGTGGGTGGTGCTGGCCTTTCTCCAGCACTATGTGGCAGTGACACCTCAGGGGCCGGAGGTGGAACGTCTGCCGCACTGTGTGGCACTGACACTTCAGGGGGCGGGGATGTGGATGTAGTGGTAGCAGCAGTATGCATCAGAGCCAGGCATTGTGGCAGCAATGCCATGAGGATGGTTTTGAGGTCATTGAGGAACCCAGCTACCACTCGCTGATGTTCAGCCGTGGCAGCCGCTCTTTCCCACCTCCCAGGCGAGCTCGATAGAGCCACTCTGACTAGTCAGTCACTCTGGTCTCTGAGTCAGGACTCTGGCGATGTCAGCCATGGTTAGTTGGAGAGCATGGAGCGGACTGTGGGTGCCCGTTAGGGGCTGTGAGTGGTCCCTGATGGGACTTAGACACCCACGTTTGGCATCTAGTTTGTCTGCCATGTAGTCGAAGCCCACCCGCACCTGTTCAGCCAGCTGCTCCTGGCATCCCAACACACAGCGTTGGAAGGCCATGTGTTTTTCGTGGGGGTCCTGGGAGCCAGCCGTGATGGAGGGTGCTGCCTGCTGTGTGGTCTGTGCAGGGAGGTGGGGTGTTCTCGTTGCAGCTGGGCTGCCCTGCTCTTGGAGGTTGGCTGCAGAGGCCGTCAATGAACAGTAGGGCGTCGGAGTCGAAGCGGTGGTGGTCTTCTTCATCATGAGAGAAGGGAGGTTCGGGCTGCTCTGCAGGAGGTGTTGATTGTCCCTCTGAAATGTGAAGGGAAGATGCAGTTTAACAATGTGTTCACATGTGTGTTGTCACATTGTACATGTTTACATACAGACTGCATGACTGTGTACATCGTGGCTGTTTGTGAGGAGCTGCCTATTTGATGGGGACAGTGGACAGTTCAACAACAGACGTGTGTGTGTTTGTACTTGTACATAGTCATCTCACATTTCCTTGCAATGCCACTTGTGATTGGCCAGCGTCTACACCCAGTCGGCACCAGTTGTGTCCTGTGTTCTGTTGTGGACGTGTTGCGGTTTGTGCCACATTGTTGTCAGTGTTTCTGTGTTCTGTATGTCATGTGTGTGTGTTGCATTTCGGGGGGTGGCCCCTGCTACCCTGCTTAGCTGCCCCTTATCCCTTTTTTGCGGTGTGCCTTTGACTTCTGTGCTTATACAGTGCTGAGATGTTGAATACTTGTGTACATTGATCTCTTGGTGTGAGTTGGGGTCTGGGGCATGGTTTGTCCACAGATGTGCTCAGCTCAATTGTGCATGTATGCCATTGTGCCCATCTCCCCCCCCCCCCGTCCCCCTAGTCCCTTGTTACTCATCCTGTTGCTGTTGTGTCCGGTCATGTTGAGCGGTCTCCAGTCTGTATTGCTGCCTTCCGGTTGTTGGCGAGTTTCAGCTTGGTTTTGCGCTTGACGTCATTCCAGCGCCTCTTGACCTCTTCCATTGTCCTCTTCAGCACTCCAACTGCATTCACCTTGTCCACGATGGACTGCCATAGTCTATTTTTGGGTGCCAATGACACAGTGGAGGTGACGAACAGTTGTTGATGGTGTTCGACCACCTCCGTTATCAGGATCCTGTTTTTCTACGTACTGAAGCGCTTCTTCCTACTCTTCTTCTCCTTGGCCTTCCCTGACCCCAAGGTCCCCGGCAGGTCCTCCGGGGGGCTTGTGGGGGTTCTGGTTCTCCGCCGTACTTGCTCCGACAACATCCATTGTGCTTCGCTGTTGTTTTGCATTTGTTTGTCAGTTTGTTTTCTACTTTTATGGTGATTTTTTCCGCATGACGCGTGTGAATTGCAGGCCTGTTGCTGGTTTATGCTGATTTTAGTATCGCGATTGGCCTCATTGCTGCTCTTTTGTGTTCGCATTTCGCATTTTTGCGGCGTGGTGTTGATTTTAATGCGGTCAGTTGACGTGTTATCTGGACCCTATAGCATGTTACTGTCATGTTGAGAATACTTAGTTAACACAGCGTAATTTGCCCGCAATAGACTGCGAATTTAGAAGTTGCGTTAAGTAACTTTTGCGATGGTTATCACACGTTCTTGAGAATATGCCCCTCTGTAGGTTGTGTTGTATGCATATAATTTGTGCTTTTTTCTCCATACAGGTAATTCCTCAACAAAACCAGTGGCAAGTATTAGGCTTGCTCCTTTTTTAATTCACGTAAGAGTGCTTGAAACAAATCGTTGATACTCACGCACACCTTTGGGGGAAGTAACTTCTTTACGTCCCACCCTGACGAAAGCCCGGGACCTTGTTAGGACAGTTAGTTAGTGTTAAAACATGTTGGTGCTAGTATAAGGGTCATAGGACCATCACATCCTTAATTTCGCTGTTTATATTTTAACCTTCCCTCCCATTCCATTAATAAAGATTTCTTTAGGAGTGGATGAGGACTAGTACGTCCCCATACAAAATACCATTAAGTGCTCCCTGAAACACGGTTGAGCCTACCCGACCTTTAGCAGTCGGGGTGAGCCCTATGATGAAGCATGTCACTATTAGAGTGAGTGGGGGCTATTTAAAGAAAAGGGTCTTTTTCCCTTTCCACCTGTAACAACTGGTTGGAGACCATTTGAGTATTTCCCTTGTGACCGTGTTCATAAGAGGATCACCACTATACATTTAGGAACCCCCACCCAGTCAGGATCGCTTTATAGTTGCTTTGACCTACACAGGAAAAGCAACCAGTCGACCAGTGAAGGGACATTCTTGTGCATATGACTATGAACTAGGGAGGACGTGTCCTTTCTAACCTCCGTTGCGAGGACCTCTCAGCCCACCTGGGAACTGCGTTTACCGGGCTTTGTGTTTTCTGTTGGGGAAGAGATCAAACCAAGGCTCTCCCCATTGCTGAAAGAGTCCTTGTAACCACCTCCGGATGAAGACGTCTCTTGTGATCTGCAAGGAACAGTCTGCTGAGTTAATCCGCCCTGGCATTCAGAGAACCGGCCAGATATTGAACCAACAGGGAAATGCCCTGTTGTTCCAGCCAATACCAGAGAAGCAGGGCCTCTTAACAGAGGATTCACGACCCCACATCGCCCTGTTTGTTGCAGTACCACATGGCCGTAGTGTTGTCCGCGAATACCTGAACTAGCCTTTCCTTGATGGACTGTAAAAAGGCTTTTAGTGCCAATCGGATCACCCGAAGCAGTTGATATGAAGCCTGACTTCCGCCAGAGGCCAGAGACCAGAGCCCTCTGATCTCCACATCTCCAAGATGACCGCCCCATCCCAGAAGAGAGCCATCCGTCACTACAGTGAGATCTGGGTGGGAAAGGGAGAGGGGTCTGCCTCTGACCCATTCGCGGTTTGTCAGTCACTACTGTTATGTTATGTTATTGCGACTTATCGAGTGCTACAGCTGCCCTGGCAAAGGGGCGTCCCAGCGCTGACACCAACAATAACTGACACATGCAGATGGAACAGACAAAAGGACTATGGTGCAAAGAAAAGGTGAGTCTTGATGGCCTTCCAGAATTCTAAGTAATTACTAAGGCCACGGATATGCGCAGGAAGTGCATTCTAAAGGATGGCCGCTCTGCTGCGAAAAGAGTTCCCTCCAGCACAAACTCTTCGTGTCCGGGTGACCCCCACCAGATGCTGACCCTGTAAACGAAGATGTCATGAGGGGACATATGGCGAAAGGAGATTAGCCAGAATAGTGGGGGACTGAAGGTCCTTTGCAGTGCCCCCAATACCTGAACGAGGTCGACGAGATTTCTCTGATTCTGTGTCCATTGGAGCTTCAGGTCCCACTGCAGAGCCTGCATATGTCATATGACATGGTACCCAAACAGGATGCAGAAGGCCATGAGGCCCAACAGCCTCAGTCATTCTCACAGAAATCCAGGATAGAGGCCGAAACATCAGTATCATAGCCTGAATATTCTGGACTCGCCATCTGAGAGGGAGTCAGGTGTGACTTCGGCATGTTGATAATAAACTTTAGCGAGTGCAGGAGGTTTGCCATAGTCTAGAGGTGGGAGACGACTGATTGGGACGAGTCCGCCTTCAGCAACCAGTTGCCGAGATAGGGGAAGAATGGAACCCCTGATCTTCGCAGATGGTTTGCAACCACCACCACACGAGGGACACTGGTGAGGTCAAAGGGGAGCACGGCAAACTGAAAGTCCACCGTAAACCACAGGTAGCAACTAAGGGCAGGCACAACAGGAAAATAAAAATAGGCGTCCTGCAAGTCCAACGCTACCATCCAGTCTCCCAGGTCCAGGGCAGACAGGACCTGAGCAAGGGTGAGCATCTTCAACTACTCCTTCTTGAGGAAGTAGTTGAGGGCTCTGAGGTCGAGGATAGGATGATGGCATCCATACTTGTTTGGAACAAGAAAATAATGGGAATAACAACCACAGCCTATTTCTGGCCCAGGAACCCTCTCTATAGCTCCCTTGGCCAAAAGAGTCTTCACTTCCTTGTGGTGTGGAATAAGATGATCCTCTGTCAGCCGATTGTACTCCGGAGACATAGATGGTGGGGTAGTCTCAAAGGGGAGGGAGTAGCCCTGTCTGATTATTTGCAGCACCCACCTGTCTGAGGTGATGTCCCGCAAGTGGCGGATGTGATGGCATATCGTCCCACCAACTGGAAGTGTATGATCAGGTGGGATCAGACTAGGAAAGTTTTGCAGTGGAGGAGGGGACTGTGGCTTGGCTCTACTCAATAACAGACTAACATGTAAACCACTCAAATTAACTTCATATTTCCCTACACTATTTCCCCACTAATCCTGTTTGGAATTCCAGAGTAGCATGTTACCTGCCAAAAAGCACTTTGACACCTCATCAGGCGTTGCATGCGCTATATAAATTTAAATCCAAACCTTTTCCTCGTCCATCCCTCCACTATCTTTTTTTAATACAAATAACAAACTCACATGTCCACCACTTAAGTTAATTTCATATTCTCCTACACTAATTTTCCCACCAATCCTGCTTGGGTTCCGGAGTAGCATGCTACCCGCCGAAGAGCGCTTCAACACCCCATCAGGGGGTAGCAAGCGCTATATAAATGCAAATCCTTCCCTCTTCTATCCCTGCACTATCCTTTTCCATCCAAATAACAGATTAACATTTCCACTGCTCAAATTAAGTTCGTATTTCCCTATACTAATTCACCACTAATTGTTTTGAGATTCTGGAGTAGCGCGCTACTTGCTGAAAAAGCGCTTCAACGTCTCGTTAGGTATAGTAAGCGCTCTATAAATGCAATTACAATTACTCCTGGCTGTCCATCCCTCAAGGTCAGGGTGCACCGCGTACACAGCCCCACACAGGTTGCTGAACTTACGGGGCTTTCTGGATGGAGTAAGGTGAGTGCAGTTGGAAGCCCCTTTAGTAGCCATGACATGAGCGAAAAGCAGACAAGGCCGGGATGTTGTGGTGAGGCTTAAGGACTTGGCCATAGCCTGTGAGTACTTAAAACGCTCAAGCACTTAATCTGCTTTGTCGCCGAAGAGACAGGAGCCATCAAATGGCATGTCCATAAGATGAGCCTGGACATCCCCTGAAAATCCAGGCATGGTCATCGAGGCGTGGTGTCGTATGGCCAATGTCAAGGAAATCGTTCTTTCTAGAGAGTGTCGTGTCCAAGCCACAGCGGATGGCGAACTCCGCTGCATCTCCCCTGTCTTAAATTGCTTGGGAGAGCAGAACCCAGTCCTCTGAGACTCTGGGCAGCACCTGCGCAACCATTTCCCATATCAAATGGGAATAACGTCCCAAAAGGCAAGTGGTGTTCCCTGACCACAATACTAGACTGGCGGAAGACAACATTTTCTTCCCAAAGCTTTCCAAACTTTTGGATTCTCTGTCCAGGGATGCGGAAGGAAATTCGCCATGGGAAGTGGAAGCTTGGACCACCAAGCTTTGTGGGGAGGGTGCTGAGGAAAGCTGGGTCGCCCGGTGCAGGGCGATGGCGGTGGGCAATCATCTGTTCACAGGAGCCCTTGGACCAGGTGCCCAGAAGAATGTCTGTAAAAGGCCTCATTGAAAGGCAGCAAGGTTACCGAGGTGGAGACACCAGGCTGCAGGACCTCTGTCAAGACGTTAGTCTTGACTGCTACTGTAGGAAGCTGCAGGTCCAAGACCTCCGCAGCCCTATGCACCCCCATTGCAAATGATGCCCACTCCTTCCTAACCAGGTTGGTAAGGGAAGACAGCATGCCAGTATCTGCGAAGGTGTCCAGGTCATTTGCATCACCTAGTTCCTCATACCAGTCCATATCCTGAGGTTGCGGGATTTCTAAGGGATCATGCTCCCCCCTCCCATTCCTCCTCATCCATTCCTAACTCTTCAGAATAGGGCAGGTTGAAACGCATGGAGCCGTACGGCTCTGTCGGCGTTTGTCTCGGCATTGGTGGACACCCGACCAGCTCCGTGACTGGAATGAAGATTGGGGAGGCGCCAAGGACCTCCGTGCCACAGAAGGTCGATAAGGGATGACCGGCGCCAGACCAGACCCGGGAACAGGTCCAGTAGGAGGCTGTGGCACCGGGGCCAGAGCCGAAGGCGTGTAACCCACGTGAACTCCATCTGACCCTGTGGGCCGTAGGCTGCGCCAGCAGGTTCAGGCTGCCCAAATATGGCACACATGGCATCATAAAATTCCTTGAGTTGGTCAGGGGTCGCTCCCAGTCTCGGAAAGGGAAGGAAACGCGAAGTCGACTCAGGCACCCGCGCTGCAGAGAAGTGCATTGTACGACTAGGTTCCTTCGTCTTGTCGCGTGACGGACGGGGCAAAGTTGAAGCACGCTTCGACTTCTTATGCTTTTTGTGTTGCCTCTTATTGGACCACAACGACTTCAAGGAAGAGGACTTCAATCCTCCGAAGCAGTGCTTCGCCCTTCCTCTTAACTGGGAACGAGATTGAGGAGGCAACCTCCGTGACTCCGGGCCACAATAAGCTTTAGGGACTGCTCCCTCAAAGCCTTCTGCGCCATGGCCCAGCAATCCGAGCACGACTTCACGCCATGGTCCCGCTCCACAGAGACACAAGGTGGGGTTCCCTGACTAACATGGACTGCTGACAGGCACTGCAAGGCTTGATCCCCAAGGTCTTCTCGCTAAACATCTCTAGCACACCAAAAGAAGTCGACAAAAGATTTAAAAAAGTCTGTCAAAAAATTACAGGGGGTAAGCTCTCTTCAACGGATCTGCACTGGCTAGCAGTTAAGAAAAGAACTGGTGTCAGCACGCCGGATTGGTGGCTATATTGACAACGTGAACGTCACGCCGACGACGTCATGCAGAGTTGACCAACTCCATCTACCAATGCACAGGGGTTCTGCTATCAAAAATCTTTCGGATCCAGCCTAACTCCTGGAAGTTCAAAGGTAGAAATCTGCTGCTAGATGTCTCTATCAGATACCCTATCTACCAGAAATCTGCCACAGGGTTTTGTGTGAAACATTAACACCATTTGAAAGCAGGCATTTAAAGAAGAAATATTTTCATTTCTCCTTTCTTTTCCAACTGTGCATGTATGCTGCACTGTACAGCACACATACAAAGTAAGAAAAGTCTTAAAACTTGTCTAGGCATAGCATTTTGTACTGCAAAGGAATTCCATCCAGTACAAACCCTATGCTAGACTCACGCCAACACCCTTCCACTATGCCGCAAAAGTGTGTGCGTGGTGCATAGCAGCAAAATTCTGTACCAGCACTAGGGAGAGGGGAGGAAAGTGCCATATCTTTGTAGATATGCTGCTGTCCTGCTCTCTTCTTCTCACGCAGCGCATAATTTTTGGCAACTGCCCTGCATTCCATGATATGTTGGTAAGTGTCAAGTCAAGTCAGAATTTATATAGCGCACTACATACCCAGAGGGTCTCAAGGCGCTTGAGGAAGGGGGGGAAGGTTTACTTATAGAATATCCACGTTTTAAGCTGTTTTCTGAAGGCTAGGTGGTTTTGAGTAAGGCGGAGGTGGATGGGGAAGGGAATTCCAGGTTTTGGCCGCTAAGTAGGAGAAGGATCTTCCCCCCATGGTGGCTTTGTGGATGTGCGGAACAGCGGCGAGGGCTTGGTTGGGCGAACGCAGCTGGCGGGTGGGGGTGTAAAAGGAAAGGCGTGTGTTGAGACAATCAGGTCCAAGTTCGTATAGGACTTTGTGTGCGTGGGTGAGGAGACTGAACGTTATTCTCTTGTTAACGGGGAGCCAGTGAAGGACTTTCAGGTGAACGGAAATGTGGTCTGTGCGGGGGATGTCTAGTATGAGTCTGGCTGAGGCATTTTGGATGCGTTGGAGTTTTTTCTGCAGTTTTGCGGTGGTACCGGCGTAAAGGGTGTTTCCGTATTCCAGACGGCTTGTAACCAGTGCGTGGGTGACCGTTTTTCTTGTTTCGGTGGGGATCCAGCGAAATGTTTTTTTTGAGCATGCGTAGGATGTTGAAGCATGATGATGAGACTGCGTTGACTTGTCTGGTCATCGAGAGTGAGGAGTCCAGGATGATGCCCAGGTTCCGTGCATGGTCCGTCGGTATGGGGGCTTTTCCTAGGGCCGTTGGCCACCAAGAATCGTCCCAGGCGGAAGGGGATGAACCTAAGATGAGGACTTCCGTTTTGTCCGAGTTCAGTTTCAGACGGCTGTGCTTCATCCACTCGGCTACTTCTTTCATTCCTTCATGTAGGTTGGTTTTGGCGGTGGTTGGGTCTTTTGTGAGTGATAGGATCAGCTGAGTGTCATCAGCGTAGGAGATGATGTTGAGGTTGTGTTGACGTGCGATGGTTGCGAGGGGGCTCATGTAAACGTTGAAGAGGGTGGGGCTGAGTGATGATCCTTGCAGATGACTTCAGTGGCCTCTGACTTAAAAGGGGGGAGGCGGACTCTCTGAGTTCTTCCAGCGAGGAACGAGATGATCCAGTCCAATGCTTTTCCTTGAATTCCGATGTTTCTGAGGCCGAGTCTACTCACTTTGCATCTTCAGAAAACATAAACAAGTTATATTATCTTTATAGGATTATCTAGCATGTGCCATGATAAGTCTATCACACATATATGATACATTTCTAAGAAATCAAATAGTTTTACTTGATAGATATTTTCATAATGAAATCCTAATTATGAACAACACCTTTAACTGAGCATCTGTATACTCCACTTTAAACCATCAATTATTGTGGACTAGAAACCAGGTGTTCAGAGAGCATGTGAATTGTTCAAACATAATGGAGTGTATTTTCTTTTTTTTAATCTTTTTATTTCTTTTTCCATAGAACAACACTCAGCATTCACGTGTTGGACCAGGAGTCTCCAACCTTTTCTGTAGAGCGAGCTGCTGCTGATTCGTGAAAATCATCATGAGCTACTAAAGAACGAGCAACTTGTGCATTATTACCAGAGTCCCCCCAAATCCAGCTTCATTAATTAGGGATAAAGAGTGTTTGCAATGCACAATATGAAATCAGAGTCTGGTGTTAGTCGCAGCTTCCCTCATCAACACACTGCAGTAACCAGCTAAGAAAACTACAATCATAAGGACATACAGAGCTGGTCAAAACTGCCAGCGTATGGTACACCATAAACTGCTCTTCTCTCTCGCACACCTTCTCATCCACCACACTACTATGTTCCATAACTCAGTAACCGCACCTCCGAGGTCATCATGAACAACATGGAAACACTTCTCAAATAGGATCACAAAATAAAGACAACACCTTCCCAACCACACACCCTACATGGAAGAGCTTGCTGCCCATGTAGGTAAGTGTTTGAATGCCCCACATAATGCTAGTAAACACTACGTACAAGTTACTTACCTTCGGTAATGTAATATCTGGTAGAGACACAGTCTAGCCATAGATTCCATAACCTTTGAGTTCTCCCCAGGCGTCAGAATGGATCTGGAAATTTTTCAGCAGCACCTCTGCCCGCCAGGGGACTGCACCTTATGGCTCTCTGCAGATGTGACGTCAGCGGTGCCATATAAGTCCCCTCCGGCGCGCGGAGGTCAGTTTCTTCTGTGAAAACCTGCGCGCCAGAACGCGAGCCAACTTAGAAACTGGCTGTGGAAACAATGTGCCCAAAAACGATAAAAATCTTTGAAACACTAATCACGAATAAACAAGAAAGGGTATGCTAATACCATCCAACGGTTTAAGGTAAAAACCCCACTGTAACTAAAGAAGCTTAGGCTATGTGTTACCCTGCACCCCAATGCATAACCAGCCTGGCAAAGGAAAACACCCCCACTTCACACATCCTCCCAATGGAAGTAAAAGGTATGATAATACCAAGACAAGACTCATGAGGCAATAACAAGATGTTTGTTAAGCCACCATTATGTGAGCTAGTGACCACTGGTGTATAATCCAATATTGAAACAGGGTATAACCCTTGTTTCACAGGTTTTTATGCAGAGCGGGAGGATGGGCAGGGGGTTAAGGAATCTGCAGCTAGACTGTGTCTCCACCAGATATTATGTTACCAATGATAAGTAACTTGTACATCTGATAGAGATATCTATTCGCAGATTCCTTAACTTTTTTATGAAAAACCATAGCTATACCCTCCTGGAGGAGGGTCTGCGAACTAACCCTACAACAGTTTTCAAAGAGAACCAGCGGTCATAACGAACAACCAACCAAATACACATAGGAATAGCGGAACAAGAGCTTGACTCTTAATAGAATCCATGATCATTGTCACAGAACATATAAATAATAAACAACCCTAAAGACCCAAAAAAATCTTGCCTTGAAGGAAAAGGGGTAAACTCCAAAACAACCATCTGATAGTTCTCAGACATTATCCTCTATCCCTCAAGGGAAAAGAAAACTCATTGACCAAAAGGGCCAAGTTCAAGACAAAAGCCAGGTAATTCGCATTCTTCATGACAATAAAGAAATATTAGAGAAAGAACTGCCCTGATAAAATCCAAAAAGAAGAACTCTCAGAACTCATTCTCATTATTCCAAGATGAATGAACATCAACGCAAAAACTGGAGACATAATCCGTACACCAAGAAAATATATATATAAGACACTGAGGAGGGACTGTTGTCTGAAACGCGGCTGTCATCTTTGCCGTAGGCTGTGAATAAAATCTATCACCGTACCCGGAGTGCTTAAAGTCTTCGTTCGAGCTGTAAGGGAGACAAACGAGCTTCAATATATATATATATATATATATATATATATATATATATATAATATTCTTTAGACCAGGAAAGTATTATTGTTGTTCATCTTTCTTGGTGTACGGATTATATGTGTATGTGTATATATATATATATATATATATATATATATATATATATATATATATATATATATTGCTGCTCCAAGGACACCAGGTAGCGAGTCACTCTATAGACGGGTGCTGTTACGCGTTGGTGCATCGTGTTATATTAAAGCTTCAAAGTTCAGGAGCCAAGATGGCGATGCGAACGGACGTGTAGGCTCCCAGCTCCGTGACCCTCCGAGCCCCGCACGACTCTCCTGTCATTATCCTGACATTGCGCTTTAATTTGGTGTGTGGGAATGAGCGCTGAAACTGATAGCGTGTTCCCGAACTCCCTGCTGGCCTCATAACCGGAGATATTTGCGATGGCAGTCGGCGGCCCTGAGGGACTCTGGAGCCGGGGCATCTGCTTCTAAACATGGCCAGGTCCTGATGCAACAACAGCGGCCATCTGCTCTGGGGCGGAGTCGGTCCACAGGAGTGCAGGATCCGGCGATTGGATTCTTACCACGGGTGTCCTGCTTGACAAGCACAGCGGCCGTGGCGCACCCCTTAAGCGATGACCTGGTGGGAACTTAATATATGTGTGGAGCGCAGATGGTGACTAATCCGACGCTGTTTGAGACT
The DNA here is from genome assembly GCF_964261635.1 of Lissotriton helveticus. Classification (NCBI taxonomy): domain Eukaryota; kingdom Metazoa; phylum Chordata; class Amphibia; order Caudata; family Salamandridae; genus Lissotriton; species Lissotriton helveticus. Next base: position 1,140,438,419 of record NC_136069.1, read on the forward strand.
CGGCCCGGTTTTCGCGGGCCACTCCCGAATTTTCGGCTGACGCTGCACCGGAGCGCAGATGATCGCTGCAGGAGACCGTTGCTTTGGGTTCTGCCCTCCATGTCTCGGCGAACCGGAATGTGATCGCATCGAGCTGCCCTCGCCTCTGACTACCTCCCAGTCCCCATTTACGATGGAAACACCGGAATGCTGCCTGGATGAGATGGAGAATGCTATCCTGGCTCCCGGGGTGCAACAAGAGGTGGAGTGGGTGCAATCAAGAGGCGCTGCGGTATGTACAACAGGGGCTACGTTGTTCTGCGGTGACATACTTGCTGCTATTGATGACTTTCGATTTGCCTGGGAACACTGTTCACGTGAGCTCGGGAGGAAGCTGGATGGTGTCATGCTCGCACTGGGACACTCACGGTCGGACGACTTTTTGGTACATGAAGATCGGCCCCGAATTGTTTTCGAGGCGAGTACCGTGAACACCCGTGTACGCGGAGGAGTGTGGGTGCTAATGGACAATGCGTTGAACTGTGGACAACTATCCGTGGCTTTTGACTATTCTGATGGTTCCCTCTCACAACAGCTGTTAGCGGTTCCGTACGTTGCTCCGCTACAGACGTCCTATGCTTTGTCGCAGCGACGGCTGGTGCCCGTGCCTGTTTCCTCCGTCTTTGTCCTCGCATCCCTGCTGTGGAATACGGGTCCTGGGAATGTCTTGGGGAAGATGGCCGCCTGGGCCGAAGACTCTGCTGGTGGCCAGCGACGTCCATCTTGTATGCTTGTGTTGCTCTCCGCCTTTGCTTGGCCTCTTTGTTTCCTTGTAACGGCGGATGCGGGAATCGATCGGCGGATGTGCCTTCGGGGACTCGTAAGGACAGGCCAAAGATAAGATGTATCCCTTAAAATGTTGACAATTAGGTGGCTGGCGGGGATGGGGGGCGCGTGTTATTTTTCTGTGCCTTTTAGTGCGAACTTTGATGATACTCCCCATTACTGATTGACTCGATTGATTATTGCTGTGGATTATGTCTCTTGGGGAGGAGTATATTTTGCGGGAAGGGGCGGCTGGGAGCCCGTACTGTGGGCCCTCCCCCAGTTTTTACGAATCTACTCTTTTTCTTTCTCTTTCTGTGGGGCAATTCCTGGGCGACAGGCACGCTGTTAGTGGGGTAGGCCGTAGCCATTACAGTGGTGTGGGGTGGCGGGTGTGGGGGGGGATTTGTTATTTTAGTTTGTTTTGTTCTATGGTCCCTTTCTTCTTTCTTCTTCCCTTTCTTGGGCCCTTCTTTTATTTCGTTGGGCGATGGGCCCCTTTCCTCTCTTTTCTAAATTTCGGGTCTATACACCGGGATCCTTTCTTTTCCTTCTTTAGGGTAATTCCGGGGCGACAGGCACGCTGTTAGTGGGATAGGCCATAGCCATTACGGTGATGTAGGGTGGAGGGTGTTGGGGGGGGGGGGGTTTGTTATTTTAGTTTGTTTTGTTCTATGGTCCCTTTCTTTTTCCTTCTTAGTAGGGTTGGCTGTATCTTTTCCTTTCATCCTTCTCTCTGTCGGGCATCTGCACTCGCCTCTCTTTTGTGGTTTCGGAAGGCTTGGTTTTTCGGATGATGCTTTCGATACATTGCTGCCATTGTTTGACCCTTCCTCCTGGCCTGCCTTTGGCGGGCGTACTGTGTCTTATGCCGTATTGCTCATCACCGATTCCTGATTGCGTGGAGGGATACTCCCCTCCCGTCTCTTCTAGTTTATCGTGCAGTGTGATGCCTTCTATGATATAGCCACAGTTACTTCTTCAAAAATATAAAAATGAAACCTCTTTAATCCTTATGCTTTGTGGAGCCTACAACCACGTATTATTACTACACCGCGATAGCTCCTTGAGCCGTAAACATGTGCAATGCTCCTGTTTGTATTTCCTGAGTTTGAGGCCAGCCCCTGTGGTTGTAGGCCTGCGCTTGTACTGCTTTGATTGACTCAATAAAGGTTTAAAAAAAAAAAAAAAGCTTCAAAGTTTCTCCCATTTGCCAGGAAAAAGAGACGGCACTCGCGGGATGCTTGACAAAGCAGTGTTCTTTATTTCACTGACAGACGCGTTTCGGTAATTCCCTTCTTCTGTGTCTACGCGTAACGCACAGCGCGGCGCCATTTGTAACTCTTAAATCATGGAAACAAACATAGGACTTGACGCAACCCACAAAAATGTGAGCGCCATCTTGGAACGTTGTCCAATTGATTCTTTGTATATTGCTTTTGTTTACACAGATATATGGCTTACATTTAACAACATATATATGAGTGCCATTTTCGTTTATCAAGTGTATTCAGACAGTCAGTTTGACAGATGTGATCTTGCCGTGGATCGGCAATGGCAACCATTATGGTTGCCTGCATGTCCTGTTGTTTTCCTCTTACAAACGAGTTACATTTATTAAATACTTGTACCAAACCTTTTGACTACCCATATTTCAATTGTCTTAATTGAATGGCGTGTATATCCCATCTCAAACAAAAAAAGGGGAAATAAAACACATAGGGAACCAATATATACAATATAAAATAGTATCACTTTTCAGAGTAGAAGAATACTTGTCTTACAGTACAAGAAATAATCCTAGCTATCATTATTTCTAAGGTTCATGATTTCATATACGCCCAGGTGTACTGCCAATTCTTCCCCACCGTTGAGGCCCTCCGGGCTTTTTGACTGCAAATCCACAATGTATCTGGACTCTAGTCTGCGCAGCCTTTGCAGTCTGTCCCCTCCTCTAGCGTTTTCAGGTACACAATCTAGACAGAAATAATGTAACATGTTCCTGTCACTCTTGTGCTTAATGAAGAAGTGGCGTGCCACCGAATAGGTAAAATCCTTATTTGTAATGGCACGCATGTGCTCCAAAATTCTCAGCTTTACACAATTGATGGTGCTACCCACGTATCTCATCCCACATGGGCATTTTAAACAATAAACTGCGAATGTGGTCTGGCAAGACATGAATTTGTTTATCTTTCTACCATCTTTTAGGCCCTTAACTTCATAGGACAAGGTGCGTTTGCTGGCTGAAAAGCTTTACACTTCCCACAGGGAAAGAACCCTTTGGTATCATTCAATGTACCTTTCTTCTTTACAATAGGGTCTAGGTGACTATGGACCAGGCCATCCTTCAAGGAGCGGGCCTTTCTGAATGTGATCAGAGGATTCACTGGTACATCATTTCCAATAATATTATCAGTTTTTAAGATATTCCAGTGTTTTCTTATAATCCCTCTGAGCCAGTCAGAATCTGATGAGAATGTGGTTATCATGCGGAATCTTCCATCATCAACCTTCTTATCTTTCTTCTTAAAAAGATCCTCTCTCGGTTTCTCAGATACTCTCTGGAGAGTGGTTGTGAGCAATTTTGCATTGTAACCTCTTGCTAAAAATCTATTGAAGCTGTCCTTGGCTGCTGAATCAAAATCAGATTTCACTGAGCAGTTACGTTTGAGCCTGAGAAACTCACCGTATGGTATACTGTTGATCAATCTGCAGGGGTGGCTACTTAACGCGTGTAAAGTACTGTTACCCGCTGTGGGTTTTCTATAGAGACAACAATAGAAAACCCACAGCGGGTAACAGATGAGATTTGCTAAACATAATGAAATGATTCTTGAATTCACAGAATTTTGTCTAACTCACAACATCTTCTTATTTGAAGACCAACTGTACATACAAAAGTCTGGCATGGCGATGGGCACCTGCTTCGCTCCCAGCTACGCGAACTTGTTCATGGGCTGATGGGAGGAGCGGGTGCCCAGGAGCTGTATGGTTGGGCAAGAGAGAGGGGAGGTAGTATGCTGGCATCGTTACATCGATGATTTATTTATAGTCTGGAACGGTGTGACAAGCACAGCAGAAGAATACATCAGGGTACTTAATAACAATGACCTAAACCTACATTTCTCAGGTTCAATTAGTCCGGTGGCAGCAGAATACTTGGACCTGAGGGTGTTTGTCGAGGAAGACCATCCACATACTGCCCTTTACAGAAAAGAAACTGCTGGCAATTCTACACTCTTTGCCAGCAGCAGTCACCCTCCTCAGCTTGTGAGGAGCATTCCTTATGGAGAACTTCTCAGGCTGCGAAGGAACTGCTCAAGGGATTCCGACTTTGAGGCGGCTGCCTCAGAATGTTTAGCGTGCTTTTCTATTAGGGGTTACGGTGAGGAACTCTTAAACAATACACTGAAGAAGGTGAGAAAGATCCAGAGGGCAACAATGTTGACCGCCAACACCAAAGGGGGTGGCCATGACAAGAATGTAGTCGCCAACAAAGGAAAGTTTAGGCTGATTACCCCTTACTCCTCAGAGCAATGCTATGTAAGAACTGGCACATATTGCAAACGGACAACATATTGAAGGAAGATCTGCCAGCATATCCACTGCTAACTTTTAGCAAAGCAAGATCGTTGGGAGATATGCTGGTTTCCAGTCATTTGGAAAAACCTGTACCCAAAACCAACACTCTCAAAGAGATGAAGGGATTCTTTCCCTGTGGACGCTGTAAAGCGTGTGCCGGCAGCAAAAGGGTCCTGTCATATACTATACCCGACACAGGGAGAACAATGCCTATCAAGAAATTCATAACCTGCAGGTCCCAATTTGCAGTATACTGTTTGCTCTGCCCTTGTGGCCTTTGCCACATTGGCAGTACAATCAAGGAACTCAAATTGAGGGTACTAGAGCATTTGCGGGCAATCGAAAAGGCGGATCCCGCCAATCCGGTTGCAGGGCATTTTGAAGAGGAGCACGGCAAGGATCGTGATAAACTCCAATTCTTCGGGTTGGACATTGTCGCACCCAATGTTAGAGGAGGCGACCGCCTGAGAAGACTCCGTAGGTTAGAGTCGAGGTATATCCTAGACCTCTCCACCAAATATCCTAAAGGACTCAACAGTGGAGAAGAGATGGCATTTCATCTAGGGAAGTGACACTGTAACAACTATATTATCACTCGTGTAGGTACATTCTGAGTGTACACTTAGTATCCACCATTATGCCACTACTATTGGACCCACTGAATTTCTATAATCTTAATTCATTTGATGTCGGGTCAGGGACATGACAAGAGGTGCGATACATACAAGCATAGCGATAAGAGGTATTGAGTTTTGGTCCATATCCGTAGGGTCTTTCCTTTTCTATTTTTGTTTTGTCCGTTGTTTTGTTCTTTGCTTTTTTTGAGATCTGCCATGCATTCAGCTAGCACTTTATATGCAACTATGAGAGGTTAGAAGCAATCGTTTTCAAAACCTATGTTACTGTTACTTTTATTGAATCTCATGAATGAGAAATTTTCCATAGTGAGTAAATTACATCTATCAACTGAACATACCTATGATATATATTATCAACGTATCTTATAAATGCTTGTGCATTTTGATTTGATTAATGCCGATTTATGATAAATTATACTATGATTTTCAGTATGTTGTGAAAGCTACATAATCATGATGGGACATTTTTAACATAGGACATTAGCCGATCCACGGCTTTATATTTTGTGTCAACATTTTGTGACCTTTTGTAATCATATACCCTCTCAACATGTAGACGAAGTCCATTAGTGGGCGTTATAGACTTCTTTCGTATGCGGAATATTTTTTGATTAACACATTCCAAGATGGCGCTCATGTTGGTGTTCGAGGGGTGAGTCCTATGTCAACGTCCAGGACTGTAGAAAACTTTATTAACATGTTGATCTTGAGTTGAAATTGATACACTGACGAAGGCAGCACGCCGAAACGCGTCTGTGCATTTCCCCTAATAAATCACCTCGTGATTATCACTAACCCTCCTTGAGTGCTTTGCCTTTTTCTAAAAGCAACGAAAAGTTTGAGCGTTATATATATATATATATATATATATATATATATATATATATATATATATATATATATATATATATATATCTCAACTCAGGAATTTCAATGGCCAATGTCTACTGCCGGGCCGTAAGGATCTACAAAGCTTGCCCCTGCATGGCCTTCAGTGACTTCGAGTCGTGGACACGCTTGAGGCACCAGGGCAAAAGAGAGAAAAAGAAGCAACCACATATCACATGAAAACCTCTTTCTGTTTTTTTAAATTATTATTTCAATTATGAAGACCAAATATGTGTAACACATAATCACAGAGCCATGTATACTCTGTATACATAATAGCTAAACAGAACTGAGAAATCAGTCCTGTAGGATGCTGGCTTAGTATATGATGCACACTTATTTAAGTGAAGCACCCTGCACTAATCCAGACAACCCTTATGGTGCTTTTAGTGGTCTAGACAACCTTAGAAAGCTCTCCAAGTGGTAGCTGTGGAGACCAGCCTTCAGGCTTAATCCAGAAGGAGTGTAAAGCAACTTGTTTTACCAGTGCCAATCATATTTAGGTTAAACAAAAAAGAACCACACAGTGTAGTTATAAAAATAGTAATATTTATTATACACACTCACTAACACATTGGTATATCTCCTACCCGGAGATATAAACACAATACACACAATATTTCAAGTAAGTAGCACAAATACACAGTGGTCTCCAGGGAGAGACCAAACCATATACTAATAAAGTGGAATGCGAACTGCGACTGAAGTCAAGACTGGACCCAGAAAACTTAGAATAGCTGGGGACCCAAGGTACCCTGGAACCCCACGGAGGCCGTGTGCAGGTTGGAAACACAGCTGCGTACTCAATGCAAGTCAATGGGGAAGTTGTGGTTGCAGTTTTGAAGAAGGACCATTGCCAGAGGAACCCGAAGAAACCCAGTAGAAGATGGAAGGTTGGAGAGTCACCCCACCCATGGATATCCCAGGACCCAGGATGCCTACACCAGGTAAGCCAGATGCATAGGTGCAAAGTGATGCCGGAAACTGCCGCAGACCACAATGGAGGACTCCAGTGAAGATGCAGCTGTGCTGGCAAAGAAGTTGGAAGAGTCCGGTGGAATCCAAGGGTGGATTCTTGAAGAGGAGAATCTGCAAGCAGAGGGGACAGTGTCTATGCCAACTCGGGAGTGACCAGGAGGCACAGTAGACCAATGAGCACCGATAAATGAAGATGCAGGAGAGTTAATGCTGACCTTGTAGCTGCAGCTGTGAGGACCAGGCAATGCTGTGGAAGACCAAGAGCCATTCTCAAGCTGTCCCATGTCGGAAGGCGAGAACCAGGAGCTTGGTGTCCGGTGGGAGTACCAACAAGCCTTGGCAGAAGCAACAGGTGAGGAAATGAAAGAAGGTGCAGAGTCCAAGGGACTCACAAAGTTCAGGGGAGTCAGAGCAGGCCCCGAGCAAGCAGGTGAGCCCACTGGAGCCAAAGAAGACCCTCAAGAGGACTCACAGGCTGAAGGCACAGGAGTCACAAGAGGACCTCGAGCAGCTCACCAATGATGCAGGTCCATGGTGCAGAGGATACGGTGAGGACAAAGATCTTGGCAGCAAGAGATGCTGGAGCTTCTTGGAGCCCGAAGATCTCTGGAGAAGAGAGCCAACAGCCTTTGCCAACTACAAGTCTAAGTGGTGAACAGGGGAGCTGTTCCAGCGGGTCAGACAAGGGATACTGGCCTCAAACTTAGTGTGAAGACAGGGCAGGCCTCGAGGGAGTTGCAGAGCCCCCACCTGTGTTGCTTGGCCTTGAGAAGTTCAGAGGACGTCAGGAGGAGCAGACCGGTCAGCTTAGATGCTGTGCCTGCAGATGATGGGGAGTGACTCCTTCACTCCAAGGAAGATTCCTTCAGGTGTCTGATGCCTATAGGCCATGAGAAGAACATGGATGGAGCACAGGTGATGCCGAAGACTGGCAGGATGACAAGACCAGGAGCAGCAGGAGTCTTCCATATGCAGTCTTGGTTCCCAAAGCGAAGTCCAACATGCCCAGACAGTTGAAGTAGAAGTGGTTTCGGATCTGAATCTTGTCCCACAACGAAACTTAAGAGCCACCCACAGGTAAGCCCTTAAGTACCCTAGGAAAAGGGTTGGCCGATCCAGGGAATCCTCCAAGAGCAGGGGCTGGACAGGGGGGAAGATAATCCCATGTCCTTTGTTCAGTTTTGCGCCAGAGGGGAGCCAATGGCTCCTTGAACTGGTTCCAACTGGAGTATGCAAGGTGGGCACCAAATGTGCCCTTCAAAGCAGTCTGGTGGCGCTAGCAAGCGACCCAACCTCATCCCAATACACGAAGTCCTGTCTGGGAGGTGGTCACACCTCCCTGTGACAGGGTGACAGGAAACCTATTGTTCTACCTTCCCCTGCTCGAGCATGGCTCAGCAGCTGGAGGGCAGAATTGTGTCTGTGTGGTCAGCAGCAGCACTAGCTTGCTGTTAGATCCTGAATAGCTGGTACGGGGAATACAGTGGGCTACCTAGGGGAGCCCCCAGTACATGGGTTCCTACAGCCAACACTGGAATCGGTGTTGGGGTAGGATTCTGACAAGTTTGATTCTAAACATGACCGGTTTCGGTGGTGCCAATATATAGTTAAACATCTCGTAATTTACTTGATGTCCACTATATGTATAAAATGGCTGACCGCAGTTACAAAGCCTGGAGAATCGACTACTGGGCTTGTGGAGGGTGTCATGCTCAAGCAGGGCACCCTCACACTTATAACCAAGCACCCTGCCATCCGGATTGAAAGGCCTACCTTAGGAGTGGCTTATAGGTTTTAAGTGTAGTGACCTCAGATATAAGGAAACCTATATCTGTTGTGAGTGGTGCTAGCACCAGCTCACACAGGCTGCAATGGCAGGCCTGTAGACACAGTTTGAGTGGTCTCTCATGGTTCGCATAATACATGCTGCAGCCCATGGGAGACCCCTGTAGTACCTTTGCCCTGGGTACCTCAGTACCATCTACTAGGGACTTAGAAGGATCCTACCTTCTTACTGAAAAAATTTCTTATAAGGCTATGTCGGCCAAATACAAATTTGTCATCAAGGAGGAAAAATTGCGTTTCTGCACAAATTAACTTGGCCTATTTAAATCATCCAAAAATCTTTTAAAGTTAATTAGCCATCCAACTGTCCCTTCAATTCCACCGCTCATAGAAAATTCTCAAGAATTTTGTATCCGTTTGGCTAAATTTTTCCATTACAAAGTGGTGGACATATATAAAGGTCTGGAGTTCAATATCTCCAATTTCTCAAATACAGAGGCCCAGATACAATTTGTCTTGCAATGTAACCAGCCCATTTGAGATAACTCCTCAGTGAGTCTTTCACAATTTAATCTGCTTACACAACATCAGACAGAAGGCTATCTCCTTAATATCAAATCAGGCTCCCCACTAGACCCCTGTCCCTCCAATATCCTAAAACTAGGAGCCAAGATTATCTCCCCCCACCTTACGGAAACTATCAATAAAGTAAGTATATCTGGATATTTTCCATCAGTATGGAAAAAGGTGGTAGTTAAGCCACTGCTTAAAAAAGCCAATTTGGATCCCAGAGAACCCAAAAATCACCGCCCCATCTCCTTGTTACCTGTGCTCACCAAAACTTTTGAGAAACATCTCAAATCTTGAATTATCTCGATCAATTTCAACTCTTTGATGCCTCCCAATTAGGATTCAGGAGTAACCATGGGACAGAGACAGCAATAGTATCCGCCGTCAATAACATCCATTCCATGGTGGATGCGGGGAGGTTGCAGAGTTGATCTTTCTGGATCTATATACAGCTTTCGATACCATCTCCCCCACCCTGCTTGAAGAGCGGCTCCAGCAGCTAGGAGTTACAGATACTGCACTCTAACTTCTGGAATCTTTTCTCAAAGATAAATCTCAGATGGCAATGGTGGAACAGTACTGCTTGGACTCCATAATGCTGCCTTGTGGGGTGCCACAGGGCTCTTCCCTGAGCCCTACCCTTTTTAATTTGTATGTCTCACCACTAGCACAACTCATTAGATCTTTTGGCCTCCAAATGTTGTCCTATGCTGATGACACCCAAATCATTGTGTCCATCCCAAAAGATCTCAATGCAACTGCCTCCAATTTTAAAATCTGTATGCAGGCAGTTGCCACTTGGATGGAGAGAGATTACCTACGCTGAATGGGAGCAAGACAGAGGTCCTGATTTTTGGCCGGTAACTGTCTGTATGGTCCAATCTGTGGTGGCCAGACAAGTTATGGACCTTACCCACCCCAACGGACTCGGCAAAAAGTCTTGGAGTACTGATTGACATAAAATGATCCTTTAACTTACAGGTAAACAGGGCAGTTTCGACTTTTTCTTGGATAATTAAATCACTGAGAAAAGTATTTCCATTTTTTCCTATTCAGGTACGAAAACAGGTGACTTTGGCACTTATATTCAGACTGAATTATTGTAACACTCTTTATCTGGACATTATTAAAAGGATAGTCCTTGCGAAACTGCAGCGAGTCCAAAATGCAGCTTTCAGACTGATTCTTGATGTCCCTGAATTTCAGACTGTCTCTACAGGAATTTGTAAACTCCATTGGCTTCCCGTTACCAAGTGAATTACCCTCAACAACAATTCAGGGATCTATTTCACCATTATACCCCTGAAGACAGCTTCGGTCTTCAGGAAAATGTCTTTATATTAGACACCTAGGTACAAGAGATCAAGATGGGGAGGCAGAGCTTTCTCAGTGGCGGCAACCACGTTGTGAAACTCTCTTCCCCCTCATCAATTTCTAGCCTTCAATCTCACATCTTATTTGGTAAGGCTTTAAAGACCTGGCTGTTCACTCGTTAACAACTACTAGTTGGCTTCTTTTACTGCTCCTCTTCTGGAGACTATCTAGCTATTAGCGCCCTGATGGCTTTTGGCATTTGTTGAGCTTTATAAATATTTTTCAGTCATTTCTTTTTATTCATACACCAGTAGCCAATTAGGAAGGTACCAAATAACTTACAATAGTTCAATTTAGGGAGAGAGCACAGTGCCTGGGGTCCTGATTAGCAGGATCCCAATCAGACTAGTCAGAAAACATGAAAATAAAATGACACCAGCAAAAAGTGGGGGTAACCATGAAAGCAGATCCTACTTTCCTCCAAGTCCAAAATCAGTTCACAATATTATTGAAAAAGGAAGTGCACCTATTAGTGCAGTACCAAAATATATCAAAGAAAAATCGAACCATACATAAAAAATGAATCCTTGACCACAAAAAGCACATACGACCACACTTGTGATACAAAATACAATTTGATCGTAAGTCCAACAAGGATATATATATATATATATATATATATATATATATATATATATCCAACAAAACAGGAACCACAATTTTGACGGAGGCCTCAGAAAGTAAGGAAATCAGCTCGTTTATTTTCATCAGGTAACTTGCTGGCATGGCATTTTCAGGAAACAAAGTCACACAGTGAAGCGCCGGACGCGTTTCAGGTTTACACTCCCTTCCTCAGCGGCGATTTTTCAGCATGTCTGATGGCGCTATATATTGCACTTTTATCATCATAGTCCCTCCCAGGTAGGCGTGGCCTAAAGTGGGCCTTGTGGGATCTGTAGTGCATTTTGGTATTACCTCAGTGGGCGCGCTGTCACCGATGGTAGGAGGGTCTCCCATTTTAATTGTACATTGTACAATGTGTTGGGTGTGTTTCACATTTTGCTGATTCCAGGCTATCTCCTCCTCCCACCAACCCATTGCTATGCAGGCATAGCTTGGGCTGAATGAGAAACCCATCGCCGCGCCATTTCGCTGACGATAGAGTTGTTCTCCAAAGAAGAAGATGTTGTTTGAGAGTAACAATTTGATCATATCATACAACATGTCGTTATGTTCCTTATAATGTATGTTTCGTTTTTCCAGAAAATATTTGCAAGCCATCAATCCTAAGTTGTTGTCAATATTTGTATATAATCCGATGACATCCATGGATATTAGCCAATAATTATCCCGCCAAACCAACTCAGATATGGTACACAAGAAGTCTGTCGTGTCTTTCAGGTAAGATTTTAAGTTTTCCACATAAGGTCTTAAAAAGAAATCAACAAAATTCCCCATTGGTTCCATCAATGAACCATTTGCAGACACAATCGGTCTCCCTGGTGGTTTCGTGGGGTTTTTGTGGACTTTAGGCAGAAAGTACATAGTTGCCATCCGTGGAAAGTCAACTGTTAGATATTTTCTTTCTTCATAATCAATTAGATTACTGTTTTCCCATGTCAATAGTTTTTGATCTAACTCTCTCTTTAGTTGATCTGTTGGATTCTTCCTTAGTTGTTCATAATACTCCGGGTTTGACAGTTGATTTAATGCTTCCTCCGTGTATAAATCTTTATCCCAGATTACGACATTTCCACCCTTATCTGCCATTTTTATTTCCACATGTTTGTCATTGATGAGGGTTGTCAGTGCCAATCGTTCTTCTGGAGTCAGGTTGTCTTTGAATTGCATTTTCGGCATATTATATAGTTCCTGTATGACCGTCTCCTGGAAGATGTCAATTTTATTACCCGGGGAGAGTTGCGGGTAGAATTTTGACTTAGCCTTCATTTTGCTTGTCCCCGCTCCCATTTGTGGTATTGCTGTTGCCAAATTTATTTCATTTTCCTCTTCAGCATTCAAATTCAGAAGGTTTAGATATCCATCAGCGTCTTTTACAGTTAGGTCTGAGAATGGTTTCATGAGGATTCTGTTGATTTGTGGTTTGTTTTGTCTCTCTAGAAAATGTTTAGCTAGTTTAATCTTTCGAATATATAGATACAAATCTATCCTAGTTTGTGCTAAATCCATTTTTCTTGTGGGACAGAAATTGATGCCCCTTTTAAGTAGAGTCGTTTCCGCTGGTGTCATTACCCTTTTGGATAAGTTGACCACTTGCAGTTCTTCCATTATTTGCCCCTCTTCTGTTTCATGCCCCTTGTTTCCGGGCCACTTTGTGGGTTTTGTACATTTTCTCCTCTTGCCTCTTCTGGTTTTTTTTGATATTGTTGTTGTGGTTGGCTTTTTTGTCTTGATTGCCAAAATCTGCCGCGGCCTCTTCCTCTTCCTTGCATTTGTCTGGGCGCCCCCTGCTCCTGTTCCCACTGCCGCTGTTGGAGTACGAGGCGCATATCCCCTAAAAAACGTTTCTGTTCTTCATCCAAATTAGAATCTTCATCTATCAATTCCGTTGATGTAATTGAAGATAGGCTAGAGGATGAGACGATTTTAGTTTGTAATGGTTTCTTGTAAAGATCAAATTTTCGGGCAAATGTGAAGATTCTCCCTTCTGCGTAATCATTGGCATCACGTACAAATTTATTGTGTTTTCTCAGTCTTACAGTTTCCTCATGTTTCTCTATTTGTTGTTCTAAATCTTCTTTAAATTTGGTCATTTCTTGGTTTAATTTTAATGCCTCCAATTCTTTTTCCACTTCCTTTAGTTGTTCCTTTATTTTCTCCAGGGCAATTTCAATATGCTTAACCAAAATCTTTATTAGGCCCAGTGATGAATGAAATATCTAACAGTTGACTTTCCACGGATGGCAACTATGTACTTTCTGCCTAAAGTCCACAAAAACCCCACGAAACCACCAGGGAGACCGATTGTGTCTGCAAATGGTTCATTGATGGAACCAATGGGGAATTTTGTTGATTTCTTTTTAAGACCTTATGTGGAAAACTTAAAATCTTACCTGAAAGACACGACAGACTTCTTGTGTACCATATCTGAGTTGGTTTGGCGGGATAATTATTGGCTAATATCCATGGATGTCATCGGATTATATACAAATATTGACAACAACTTAGGATTGATGGCTTGCAAATATTTTCTGGAAAAACGAAACATACATTATAAGGAACATAACGACATGTTGTATGATATGATCAAATTGTTACTCTCAAACAACATCTTCTTCTTTGGAGAACAACTCTATCGTCAGCGAAATGGCGCGGCGATGGGTTTCTCATTCAGCCCAAGCTATGCCTGCATAGCAATGGGTTGGTGGGAGGAGGAGATAGCCTGGAATCAGCAAAATGTGAAACACACCCAACACATCGTACAATGGAAGAGATTTATTGACGATCTGTTTATAGTGTGGGGGGGAAGTGAGAGTGAATTTGAAGAATACTTTGAGCTTCTGAACAACAGCACAAGAGGTTTAAAATTCACATACACAAAAAGCAGGCAATCGATATCCTTCCTGGATACAGAAGTATATATCCAAAATAACAAACTAGAGACTACCTTACACAGGAAGAAAACAGCCACAAACTCAACATTGGAAGCCACCAGCTTCCATCAGCCTGCTTTAATATCAAGCATACCATATGGTGAATTTCTCCGTGTGAAACGCATCTGTAGCGAAAAAACAGAATGGGAGAAGCACAGTGCAATCACAATGGAGAGATTCCGAAAGAGGAAATATGGAAAGAATCTGACAAAAAAATGTTGGGAAAGAGCTAACGAAAAACCAAGAACAGAATGTTTGAAACCACAAATCAAAGCAAAAGAAACAGAAGAACCTATAAGACTGATACTGGATTATAGCAAAGAAGCAAAAGAAGTTGTCCAGATTCTCAGAAAAAACTGGAAGTTGTTGAAATTAGATCCAACAATTGGTCAGAAAATGGGAGACCACCCAGTGGTTACATACCGCAGAACAAAAAATCTGAAGGACCAACTGATTCATAGTCACTTTATGAAACCGGAAAAAACAATTTGGCTCAAAACTGTTGGATTCAACAAATGCTATAACTGTAAAGTTTGTGAGATAGCAAAACCAACGAAACAAATTGAGATGACTAATGGAAAAATTTGGAAAATTAAAGAACTAATCACTTGTAAAACCCAGTATACAGTCTACCTGATTGAATGTCCGTGTAAGCTGCGCTATATAGGAAGTACAATTTGTGAGCTAAAGAAGCGCATCTTGGAACATACTAGAGCCACAACCAACAAGGACAGAGGCAATGCTGTGGCCAAACATATGGAGACAAATCACAATGGCAATTGGCGACTTCTAAAATTTCTGGGATTGGAAACATTGGCCCCAACGGAAAGGGGTGGACATCGAGAAAAATTGCTACGCCAAAAAGAATCACGCCACATCTTGAACTTTCGAACGATGACCCCGTATGGTCTGAACCAGTCCGAAGAACTTTATGTACATATTTAAGAATAATGAAAGCCTCTCTTGACATGCTCCATAATGGATTTTTCCCCTCCTTGTAACCACGGCATAATATACATGTAAACCGAATTCTGGGCCAAATTCTTAATGTACCTAATTTTGTGTTACTATCAAAAACTCTCACATAAATCAGCCCACTTGAGGGCCTCAAACAGGTCAAATGTATTTAGACCCAAAAAAATAAGTGATTGTTTGAATACCATGAGAAATTATATGTTGAAATAATAATTCTTTATTACAAAGTACTGGAGACACCAACTATCTTTCCAATTGCAAGGAATAATTAACCATATGTGAGTCTTAAAGATATTACATATTTAAGTCAGCCCACCAGAGGGCCTTTAGAAGTTTTTGAAAAATTGTTTCTAATTTCAATTGCCTTAAATTACATTTAAGTTTTTCCAGTACATGAGAAATCTTGTTGGTAAATGTCATAAAATTAGTGTTTTAGAATTGACAACCAATAGTGAAAAAAGTGATGCACAATTTGTTCTTTTGTGAAAATAACACGAAACAACTTTTTTAATGTAAATACTACAAGTCCCAGAAGGCCATAGTGTGAAAGAAAACCTAAGGCTGGAATCATGTGACCGATGGTAGGAGGGTCTCCCATTTTAAATTGTTCTCAGCAAACAGTGTTTGTAACAACCGTGATCAAGTGAGTAGGGAGCTCACGAAACGCGTTGGTTTTACGCTGTGAAGTATGCTGTATTGATTTAACCAATAAATCTATCAGTTTCTTTAAAAAACTTGGACTGGAGTTGCGGCTTCTTTTGGCTGGAGCGCGGGAGGTCCTGGGCTCAAGCAGAGATATAATATGTTGCGGTTTGGTTCTACCGCGCGAAGCAACGCACTTGCCAGTAGCGCCTAAAGTGAGAGGAGAACGGAACCATCTGGGATATATATATATATATATATATATATATATTCTCTCGAACTTCCTGCACAGCACCGTGAAGGAATGACAAGCCGCACATTCCCAGTCTCTGTTTCACCGGTCTATCGTTACCACCACAGATACACGGACCACCACGCAGCAGATAGTATTTAGTAGGTAGGTTTATTATCTTTCATAGGTCTTATTTCGGCATGACGCGTTTCGGGCACAGAATGCCCTTGATCACATGTCGACAAAGTTTTACACACCGCATTAAATACTAGTTTCATTGGTGATTTTTAGCACGTGATGCAATGAAAAGTGAAAACATACTTAAAAGTGCAAAAGTGCATGAATTACAGGGATCAAACGCATTTCGCGTGTATTTGCATTTCTTACATGAGTTTCGACAATATCAACAATTTAATGCATTCTTAAATTCAGCAGTTACTTATTTCAATTATTTTTGGCATAAATGCACAAAAATAACAAGGTGCAATTTCTAGCAATAAATAAGCATAATAGATATATACACACATTACAATTCAATAACAATAATATGTAAAAAATTCATTGTAATTAAAACCTGTTATTATAAAACATATAAATATGGTACAAAAATATATTCTATGGGATAACATGTGCAAATATACGCATAAGTGTGCAATATATAGCAAGGTTTTCTGTGCAAATTAATGCAAATCAGTTTTCTGCATAAATGCCCAACATTTTTTTTTACTTTATGTGTTATACTATGCTGGAAAGAACCTCATAAATGAGTTTATATCGCTGTGATATGCCGATTGTAAGAATATATAGACACTGGTACCATATAAAGATAGATATATAACAAAGTTCTTGGGCAACATGCGGTCCCGAATGCTAGCCCACTTATGTTGTAATTCTATATGGAACATTGTCCCTGTGTAAATTGCTAATAGGTCCAAGTGATACAAAAAACTAGAAAAAGTGTGTAGTGATTAAAAACATTAAGTTAAATGAATGTTTATATCTGCATTAGGAGTTGGAGACTCCTATTTAATCTCCACAAATCCTAGTTACCAGGTAACACTGATATTGAGCAAGTCAGTTGTTCTTGAAAACAAGTTAATTCAGGTAATGAAGTAGAGATATTTACAGAAATGTATGCATGTCCTCTCTGTCGTTTAGACCGTGTGGAGACTTACTGTTTAAGTTAAGAATATATTTGGTCTCCAATTGTCTTAAAAGTTTGTCTCTATCCCCTCCTCTTTTTTGTTCTGGTACTGTGTCAATAACAAAGTAAGAGAGACATTTCACATCCTTATTGTGTATAGTTTTGAAATGTCTGGCAACTGGGTAGGCTGGGTCGCTATTTATGATTGCTCTAATGTGTTGCAATATCCTCACGTGCACCTGGTTCTTGGTACTGCCAACGTACCTAAGCCCACAGGTACACGTGAGGACATAAACTGCATAATCAGTACGGCAATCATATTTACCTATAATCACCTGATCTTCAGTTTTGAAGGGTGTATTATATTTGGCAGTGTTCACACCAAAGTTGCAGGCTCTACATGTGGTACATTTAAAAAATCAATTTTTAACTGGGAGCCATGCACTCGCGACTGGAGCCCCAATCACCGTGCTGTTAGAGAGACATGCAGCCATGTTCTTAGCTTTTCTAAAAGTTACATTAGGCCTATCTGGTAGTTCACATTTCAATACACTATCTGTCAAGACAATGGGCCAATTTCTATTCAAGATGGAGCGAACTTTACGTTCCTGTCTACTGTAAGTTACAATTAATCTCGGTGCCTCTCTTTTTTCTACAATTGCACTTTCAGATTCAGTGTTGATAGGTAGTAAAGTGCTTCTGGGCCTAGCATTGGCTTTCTCAATTGCTTTAGTCAGTATGTTTTCTGTGTATCCTCTGAGTCTCATGCGTTCTATGCTTTCGTTTTTACATCTTTCAAATTCATTATCAGTACTGCATATACGCTTGAGACGCAAGATTTCCCCATAGGGGATACTAGCAATTAAGTGTCGTGGGTGCGCGCTGGAGGCATGAAGTATCGCATTTCCTGCTGTTGGTTTCCTGTACGCGGTAGTGACTAGTTTGTTTCCTTCTACCTGTACCTGTACATCCAAAAATTGAATAGTGGTTGTACTGCAGTGTGATGGGAAGTGCAGATTGAACACATTATTATTCAATGTCTCAACGAATGTATTAGCACTTTCTATGTCACCCCTCCATATGACGAACACGTCGTCGATAAATCTAAGCCAGGAAATGACTCTTTGGTTATAAAGTGTACTGTGCTCCCCCATGAGGACCTGCCTTTCCCAGAACCCCACGTGCAAGCACGCATAGCTCGGGGAAAAACAGGCCCCCATGGCTACGCCCTGCTTTTTATTATTATACAAACAGAACAGGTGTGTGGAGGGTCGGGGGGAAATATTTAATGACCTTTCTGCTCGCTCCCCTACAACAAGGTACAAAACACACAAAAGAGCAGACCAGGTCTGAAAACGGTGTGTAACTGCAATAGCGACCGTGAGGCACTAGTGGTGAGTGTATGAGACAAAGGGTTGCAAAAAAAAAACAGAGACTATTAGTCACATAAGGCTAAAGTGATTCCCATCAGACCACCCATGTGGTGGAGTTTACGTCACATGGGAATCACTAGTCTTACCCTCCCAGAGTCGACCATATAGTGTCGATGCGGGAACGGTTGTCAAGACCATAGTCTTATGTGACTAATAGTCTCTGTTTTTTTTTTTGCAACCCTTTGTCTCATACACTCACCACTAGTGCCTCACGGTCACTATTGCAGTTACACACCGTTTTCAGACCTGGTCTGCTCTTTTGTGTGTTTTGTACCTTGTTGTAGGGGAGCGAGCAGAAAGGTCATTAAATATTTCCCCCCGACCCTCCACACACCTGTTCTGTTTTTATAGTATTTAGTGCAGCTTTCTAGTTGCGGGTCGTTTTTGATTAGGATGCAAACGTAGTTTAGTTTGCACCTCATAGCTCACCTAACTTAATTGTGTGTGTTGCCTTGCTGTCCACCCTCACTGACACTCAAAGAGAATAACATCTAGTTTTCACCAGTGTGAAGCAAAAGTTATTCCCTATGGGGCCTTGTCACTATGTCACTACACAGTGACCCATGATGGCATATATGCACTTTAATCTAACTATAAGTCTTGATTCTGCCTCAGACACCGTCCGTTTTCCTCTGTATAAATCAGCAAGCAGAGGAGTCACTCCTTGAGTATGCTCTATCTGCACATCATACACCTCGATATCCTTGTTGACGAAACTCTTTACCGAGGAAAGATGCTTTCGAATTATAAATGATCATACTCTATGTAAATAATGGAGGAACACTCCATCTTTTACTGTTGATCTCCATCATGCGAGACCGATCTGTTGAATTCCGCCGGTCCTCTGTTATGGAAGCAATTTCTCCCGTAGGGGTATGCATTTAGGATCCTGACTAAGCCTAGTGAAACTATCGCCTAAAATAATGCTTTAGTCCAACCCCCACAGGAGCTGTAGTTAACTAATATAAGTTTTTTCGCTCTTTTAAGTACCAGTTGGGGATATCCACTTCCACTTCCGCTGACTGGCGAGACGTGATGACTGCGCATGCGTCAGAGAATAGTGGGCAACAGCCTCTGCGCATGCGCTAACAAGCAGCGGCTTCCTTCACGCGATCTGCCGCGATTATACTTTATCTTCACCCTATGGAGGATTCATCATCTAATTAACGATGGGCTATATAAGGAGGAAGGGCGGGATCCCTTCCACCTCCACTTCCGCTCTTTTTAGAAGCGAGGGCACCGACGGACAGGTGAGTCACAGAGTGCTCGTACTTGAGTGAGGTCCTATTT
Organism: Lissotriton helveticus; assembly: GCF_964261635.1. NCBI lineage: Eukaryota > Metazoa > Chordata > Amphibia > Caudata > Salamandridae > Lissotriton > Lissotriton helveticus. The sequence goes on from NC_136069.1 coordinate 1,140,458,311, forward strand.
GGGCTACTGGATTAACCATTCCCCGTTAAAACAGCCAGTTCATTGGTACCTGGTATGGCCCCTGCTTCTAAAACTAATTTAGGGCCAGGGTATTCTGCCTTTGATATTCCTATACAGTTTAGGAGCCCTTGAATATGGGTGGTCTAGGCAGCGACTCGGGGTGTTTTTCTAGTTTTTCTAGTAGTTTTTCTAGTTGCTTTCCTGTAACCTCTCAACTAATGCAAAAGTGCCATAGTCCTTAATAGGCCTTTAGTTTACTCCTCTTCTCCAGCTGATTTTTGAAAAAGCATGTTTTTACGAAAAGCTTTGTATATTGGTTGAGGATATACATCATTTTAGGATCACAAGTTGTGTGATTTCTATGTATCCCATGGGAATTCTTTGTGGTGGCCAGTGTTGGGTGTGGCAGCTTGTCTACTATCACACGTTTGTTGGGTTTATTGTGTAGAACCATTGGGCTGGGCACTGTAAAGTTGTGTGCTTACTGTGTCTTTTATTTCTACACTATAGAGCGGGGCCTCAAACTCCCGAGCGGTTGCCGGGTGAGGTGAGGTCATCACCCACACAAAGCTGGGTGAGTATCACTGAGAGGTAATGCCTTAAAGTGATCAAGCTATTATGCTTTTAGAATGCAGAATGTAAATTATTCTTGCAGGTGTGTCTGCATAGTCTCTGTGTGTGTGCGACAGGTGGATGTGTGATATCTGGTGTTGTTTGACATATTGTCTTTGTGTTCTTTTGTCTCTTGATAGGAAGAAGACACTTTTCTTTCCCTCCAGTGGACATTTAAGTATACAGGTTGCTGGTATATGTGTAACTCTGTATCAGTACATCTCTGTTATTTTTCACTTATACACATCATATGTTGTTGCAGTAGCTATTTTCAATCAAAGGTCCTGAAGAAAGCTGGGCTAATTGCTCTTATAGCTGAAACATGTCGACCAAACTGCACAGCGCCACAGAGTAGTCTTACTACTTGGCGTGTTTTTAATCTTTGACACTTGGACTTCTACAGTAACGCTCTTCGGAGTCCTGGTAGTCAATTTTATTTATTATTATTTTTTGAGCACTGCACTGTTTCCATTCACATCACTTTAGGGTGTCACAAATAAGACTATGGTCTTGACAACCGTTCCCGCATCGACACTATATGGTCGACTCTGGGAGGGTAAGGCTAGTGATTCCCATGTGACGTAAACTCCACCACATGGGTGGTCTGATGGGAATCACTTTAGCCTTATGTGACTAATAGTCTCTGTTTTTTTTGTTGCAACCCTTTGTCTCATACACTCACCACTAGTGCCTCACGGTCGCTATTGCAGTTACACACCGTTTTCAGACCTGGTCTGCTCTTTTGTGTGTTTTGTACCTTGTTGTAGGGGAGCGAGCAGAAAGGTCATTAAATATTTCCCCCTGACCCTCCACACACCTGTTCTGTTTTTATAGTATTTAGTGCAGCTTTCTAGTTGCGGGTCGTTTTTGATTAGGATGCAAACGTAGTTTAGTTTGCACCTCATAGCTCACCTAACTTAATTGTGTGTGTTGCCTTGCTGTCCACCCTCACTGACACTCAAAGAGAATAACATCTAGTTTTCACCAGTGTGAAGCAAAAGTTATTCCCTATGGGGCCTTGTCACTATGTCACTACACAGTGACCCATGATGGCATATATGCACTTTAATCTAACTATAAGTCTTGATTCTGCCTCAGACACCGTCCGTTTTCCTCTGTATAAATCAGCAAGCCGAGGAGTCACTCCTTGAGTATGCTCTATCTGCACATCATACACCTCGATATCCTTGTTGACGAAACTCTTTACCGAGGAAAGATGCTTTCGAATTATAAATGATCATACTCTATGTAAATAATGGAGGAACACTCCATCTTTTACTGTTGATCTCCATCATGCGAGACCGATCTGTTGAATTCCGCCGGTCCTCTGTTATGGAAGCAATTTCTCCCGTAGGGGTATGCATTTAGGATCCTGACTAAGCCTAGTGAAACTATCGCCTAAAATAATGCTTTAGTCCAACCCCCACAGGAGCTGTAGTTAACTAATATAAGTTTTTTCGCTCTTTTAAGTACCAGTTGGGGATATCCACTTCCACTTCCGCTGACTGGCGAGACGTGATGACTGCGCATGCGTCAGAGAATAGTGGGCAACAGCCTCTGCGCATGCGCTAACAAGCAGCGGCTTCCTTCACGCGATCTGCCGCGATTATACTTTATCTTCACCCTATGGAGGATTCATCATCTAATTAACGATGGGCTATATAAGGAGGAAGGGCGGGATCCCTTCCACCTCCACTTCCGCTCTTTTTAGAAGCGAGGGCACCGACGGACAGGTGAGTCGCAGAGTGCTCGTACTTGAGTGAGGTCCTATTTGGGCTACTGGATTAACCATTCCCCGTTAAAACAGCCAGTTCATTGGTACCTGGTATGGCCCCTGCTTCTAAAACTAATTTAGGGCCAGGGTATTCTGCCTTTGATATTCCTATACAGTTTAGGAGCCCTTGAATATGGGTGGTCTAGGGAGCGACTCGGGGTGTTTTTCTAGTTTTTCTAGTAGTTTTTCTAGTTGCTTTCCTGTAACCTCTCAACTAATGCAAAAGTGCTCTAGTCCTTAATAGGCCTTTAGTTTACTCCTCTTCTCCATCTGATTTTTGAAAAAGCATGTTTTTACGAAAAGCTTTGTATATTGGTTGAGGATATACATCATTTTAGGATCACAAGTTGTGTGATTTCTATGTATCCCATGGGAATTCTTTGTGGTGGCCAGTGTTGGGTGTGGCAGCTTCTCTACTATCACACGTTTGTTGGGTTTATTGTGTAGAACCATTGGGCTGGGCACTGTAAAGTTGTGTGCTTACTGTGTCTTTTATTTCTACACTATAGAGCGGGGCCTCAAACTCCCGAGCGGTTGCCGGGTGAGGTGAGGTCATCACCCACACAAAGCTGGGTGAGTATCACTGAGAGGTAATGCCTTAAAGTGATCAAGCTATTATGCTTTTAGAATGCAGAATGTAAATTATTCTTGCAGGTGTGTCTGCATAGTCTCTGTGTGTGTGCGACAGGTGGATGTGTGATATCTGGTGTTGTTTGACATATTGTCTTTGTGTTCTTTTGTCTCTTGATAGGAAGAAGACACTTTTCTTTCCCTCCAGTGGACATTTAAGTATACAGGTTGCTGGTATATGTGTAACTCTGTATCAGTACATCTCTGTTATTTTTCACTTATACACATCATATGTTGTTGCAGTAGCTATTTTCAATCAAAGGTCCTGAAGAAAGCTGGGCTAATTGCTCTTACAGCTGAAACATGTCGACCAAACTGCACAGCGCCACAGAGTAGTCTTACTACTTGGCGTGTTTTTAATCTTTGACACTTGGACTTCTACAGTAACGCTCTTCGGAGTCCTGGTAGTCAATTTTATTTATTATTATTTTTTGAGCACTGCACTGTTTCCATTCACATCACTTTAGGGTGTCACAAATAAGACTATGGTCTTGACAACCGTTCCCGCATCGACACTATATGGTCGACTCTGGGAGGGTAAGACTAGTGATTCCCATGTGACGTAAACTCTACCACATGGGTGGTCTGATGGGAATCACTTTAGCCTTATGTGACTAATAGTCTCTGGTTTTTTTTTGCAACCCTTTGTCTCATACACTCACCACTAGTGCCTCACGGTCGCTATTGCAGTTACACACCGTTTTCAGACCTGGTCTGCTCTTTTGTGTGTTTTGTTTTTTTACGCCCTGCTTTTGTCTGAATAAATTCTTTCCAAAAGAGAAGTAGTTATTATCAAGGCACCATCTGATTAGAGATACAAGCATTTTGTTAATTAGGACATATTCTACTGGACGAGTATTCAAAAAATATTCAACTCCCAATATTCCACAATCATGCTGTATGCTTGTATAGAGTGATTCAATATCAAGAGTTAATAACAGTAAATCAGGATTCCATGGCATGTTGTTGATGTGTGTTAGAAAATCTCCTGTATCTTTCAAATAAGATGGCATAGTTTTTACAAGGTCCTGAAGAAAGAAATCAATATACTGTCCCACATGTTCCGCCATACTGTCAATTGCGGAGATTATTGGACGTCCAGGCACTGGAATGACCCCCTTGTGCAGTTTTGGTAACAAATATAAGAGGGGAATTTTAGGATGGGCATTAAACAAAAAATTAAATTCATCTTTTGTAATCAATCCTTCGTTTCGCCATTTTAATAGTTCTTTCTTAATATTGTCTTTGGCCTTAGTATAATTCTTTAGAGTTGTTATCTCGTAACATTCCTTATTTTCCAATTGTCGTTTGGCTTCAGTTTCATATTGGATTTTTGGCCACAAGACAATGTTACCTCCTTTATCTGATTTTTTCACAATAACTTCGGGGTTTTTTGCTATCCTGGCCATGAGTTTGTTGAAATCCTTTTGGTTTTGATTTATTCGATGTTTCTTTCGATTGACTGAAATGTTCAAATTTTTGATTTCTTCAATCACTCGCTCGTGAAAAACATCAATGGCGTCTTTAGGCATGAGAGGTATGAATGTCGACTTTGGTTTAAAAGGGCTTTCTCCTGCCCCTTTCTGTAACAGGTTCATTTCCTTAAGTTTGGCCTGAGTTGGTGTTTGAGAATCATTTTCATCTTCGTTGCTTAATCCATGGAGTGCCCAAAGTGCAGGTACTTCAGCAGCCTGTAGGTTAACTCCAGGTGTCTCTTTATTTTTATGTTGTTTTCCTCCCCATGTTTCTTTCATAGCATAGAACTTTAATAGTTTTAATTTTCTTATGAACAAGAATAGGTCTACTCGAGTGGTAGCGTAATCAAAATTGGTATTAGGGCAGAAGTTAAGACCTAATGCTAAAAGCTGCTCTTCAGCTTTAGTTAATGTCATGGTACTCAAATTTACTACTGTTTTCCCATCCGCATTAACTTCTTGCGCCAGTTCTTTTGTTTCTTTTTGTAACCGCCGCTTGCGTTTCCTGCGTTCGGTTTTTCTGGCTGCGTTCCGCCTTTGCCGACCAGATTTTTGTTGTTTCTGGGTCTCAGAGTTTTCATTCGGTCCTGTACCAAAAAATCAATCTCTTCTCCCAGACCAGGCCTCCCAAATTCTTGTGCTTCACTGCTGGTGCTAGCTGAGTATTCACTGGATCCACTGGTTAAAGATTCTGTCTCAGTGTCTGTGATAAGTTCATTTTCATTCTCACCCGTAAGTCGTGTTTGAAGAGTATTGGGTTTGGTTATGATTTTCCTTTTCATTTTGCGGATGTTATCATATTTTTTTGCAAAAGTGTATATTCGGCCTTGCTCGTAATCTTCCAGGTCTCTAGCAAACTTGTGTATCTTTCTGACCTTGATTCTCTCTTCATGTTTTTTTAGGCGTTCCTTGATTTCGTTCTGTTTTATCGCAATCCATTCTTGTTTTTCCATTTTGCATAGTTCCTGTACAATCTCCTCTATTTCAATGATGAGTGCTTGACGATCTATCTCAGCATATTTGATTAAAATGCGCATGAGGTTCATAGATTGCTGTAAATTGCTTTCTCCCCATTCCAGCAACATTGCCGGGTTGGGCTCCTCAAAACTCGGAGGCAGCAACAGTCGCAGTCCACGCGGGACTCTGCCAGCTTCAAGGTATTTAGTTAGGGATTTATGTTCCCACCATTTCGTTATCTCTGCTTTGCGCTTTTTTTCAAAACTTTTCAAAAGAGCATATGCATTTTTGTCAGCACCACCATTGTCAGCTTGCAAGTTCGTGTTAACTGTATTCGTTTTAGTTTTAGTAATGTTCAAAAATAATGCGTCTGCATTCATTTCACATTCTTGTACTTCGTCATTCAACATTTTGCCGGTTTATGCGACCTTATTCTTTTCAGCCCGTACTTCACTGAAAAACCATAGGTTTCACACGTTATAGTTAGCTGGACATTTCACTCATACAAAACCATTGAAATTCCCCCGTTCTAGATAGTTCAGCTAACTATAACTAGCGCGCCCGCAATGCACTGCTGATGATGTCACATATTACATCACTCATGACTTGGTCAGTGACATCACTGATGACATCTCAAATGACATTACTGATGACATCATCCAGTGAATGTGTGTCTTTCTGAAAAATACATATTTTTTATATATGTATATCTAAAGTTTGATGGAAGAATAAATGGGTAAATACGTGTCTAAATGGATGGTTTAAAAAAAAAAAATTGATTGTACAACTGACGTATTAAATGTATCTTAGTGAATACACGTATTAGCGAGTAATGTTTAAATATGTAAATATCTATCAGTGTCTCACTTTGTCTATAAGTGGCTGCATTGGTTAGTAAGTGGCTGCATGGGTTAGTGAGTAGCTACATGAGTCTCTATATGAGTTATTAGTTGGCTTTTTGAGTATCAGTACGAGTGTCTGTATGGTTTGGTGGGGAGTATTACTTAGCGCATAGATGCATGAATGAGTAACTCACTGTTTGTATGTGTTTTGAAGACAGCATGTGTGCAGGACTGTATGGGTGGATGAGTGTGTGTATGGGTGTGTTAGTGAGTGAATGACTGTCTCAATAGTATCTTTATGAGTAACTACATATGTTTTAATCTACTATATGTGAGTATTGATGTATATAAGTGATTATATGTGAGAGTGTGAGAGATTGGAAGAGTTCCTGTATAAATAAGTATGTGTTTCTATAAGTGATTGTTTAAGAGAGTAAGTATGTGTACGTTTCTGTAAAAGTAAGTGTAGTGGTGTGTGTATAGCTGTATATGCAAGTAAATGGATGTTTGATTTGGATATGTGAGTATGTGCGTGAGTAACTGTATGGATGAGTATCGGTGTGTAACAGGATGTATAGGTGTATACGTACATATGAAGAGTGAGTACATATATGAGTGACTATATAGAACTGTTGGTGAATGAGTGGATGTGTATGTAGATTTTGGAATTACTGAATAGGTTGTTCTAACTGGTATTGATCTCTCCATTTTTTTCAAAATTATAGTTTCTATTTTTGAAGTTGTGTATCAAAGGTTATATAACGCCGAGAGGAGGTCTGCCACTCTTTCACAAGGAATATGTCATCAGTGATGTCATTTGAGATGTCATCAGTGATGTCATGAGTGATGTCACTGACCATGTCATGAGTGATGTAATATGTGACGTCATCAGCAGTGCATTGCGGGCGCGCGAGTTATAGTTAGCTGAACTAACTATAACGAGGGAATTTCAAAGGTTTTGTACGAGTGAAATGTCCACCTAACTATAACATGTGTGAAACCTATGTTTTTTTCAGTGAATTTCTAAGGTTTTTTAAATGCTAATTCCTAACTATAACGTGGCTGAAACCTATGTTTTTTTCTGTGAATTTCAAAGGTTTTTTAAATGCTAATTCCTAACTATAACGTGGCTGAAACCTGTGGTTTTTTTCAGTGAATTTCAAAGGTTTTGTAAATGATAATTTGTAAATGTATTAATTGTTATTTTTTTATACTAATTTACTACATTGTTTTAAAGTATTTATTTTTAGATTTTATTTTTTAAATTACATTACATATTTTTATTATAAATGTAAAAAAAAAATTAAAAATATTGAAACTATTATATATTTTTGTATTTTATATATATTTTATATAGCAGGCAATGATATCCTATGGAAGGAAATTCAAGTTACTGGTAAGTATAGTTAAATAAATTTACTTTTCAGGAATAGTAGAGAGCTGAAAGATGCAGCACTGAGGTCTCTCCTGATAACAGGTGAGTAAATCGGAATTCGTAGTTCGGCTGATTTTAGAGGAATTTTTTAAAGTTCCAAAACTCCACACTGAAAAATTTCCAAGTGAAACCAGTCTATGTTAGCCTATGGAAGGAAATTCAACTTACTGTAAGTATGGTTAGAATTACTTTTCAGGATCAGTAGTGCGCTCAAAGATGCAGCACTAACGTCTCTTGTGATAACAGGTGAGTAAATCGGAATTCGTAGTTCGGCTGATTTTACAGGAATATTTTGCACAATTGTGAAGGAAGGCGGGCGGGGCCTGAAGTAACATGTGTGCAAACACTCCCTGTGGCGCGTTTTAGGTTGGGGAATTAATTCCCCAACTTAAAACGCACCATAGGGCATGTTTGCACTCACATCACCTCAAACCCCTCCCCCTACCTTCACCACTGTGCAAACGCGCCCTGTAGCGTGTTCTAAATTGGAGGATTAAGTCCCCTTGCATACTGGGGGTCCCTGGGGGCCAACTAGCCCACCAGGAACCTCCAGTATGCGCCAGGGGGCTGCGTTGCAGAGAGGTGTAAAAAGGGTCGTGGCCTCATTACACCTCTCTGCAACGCAGCCCCCTGGCGCTTTTGCAGAGGTGGAACTAATTCCCCTTGCATACTGGGGGTCCTTGGGGACCAAATAGCCCACCAGGAACCTCCAGTATGCGCCAGGGAGCTGCATTGCAGAGAGGGGTAATGAGGTCACACCCCTTTTTATGACTCTCTGCAACGCAGCCCCCTGGCGCTTTTTCAGAGGGGGAACTAATTCCCCTTGCATACTGGGGGTGCCAGGGGGCCAACTAGCCCACCAGGAACCTCCAGTATGTGCCAGGGGGCTGCTGTGCAGAGAGGTGTAATGAGGTCACGCCCCTTCTTACACCTCTCTGCAACACAACCCCCTGGCGCTTTTTCAGAGGGGGAACTAATTCCCCTTGCATACTGGGGGTCCCTGGGGGCCAACTAGCCCACCAGGAACCTCCAGTATGCGCCAGGGGGCTGCGTTGCAGAGAGGTGTAATGAGGCCACGCACCTTTTTACACCTCTCTGCAACGCAGCCCCCTGGCGCTTTTTCAGAGGGGGAACTAATTCCCCTTGCATACTGGGGGTCCCTGGGGGCCAACTAGCCCACCAGCAACCCCCAGTATGCGCCAGGGGGCTGCGTTGCAGAGAGGTGTAAAAAGGGGCGTGGCCTCATTACACCTCTCTGCAAGGGAGCCCCCCTGGCCCATACTGGAGGCTCCTGGTGGGCTACTTGGCCCCACTGACCCCCAGTATGCTAGTGGTAGTAGTTCCACCTCGTGTTTGCAGAGAGGTGCAGGGAGGGGGCGTGGCCTCCTCCCGATTCTTTAAAAAAAAATTCTTTATGGGAAGGGGGCCCCCCTCCCGTGGCCAATTCTGGCCCCGGGGTATCCCATCCCCTGGGGCATGGCCAACTTGGCTGCATAGCCCCCCTCCTATGCCCCCTTATGGCCCCGGGGACCCCACATCTTTTTATTTTTGGAAGGGGGGCCGCGTGGCCCCCCTCCCGGGCCACTATTGGCCCCAGGGACCCCATCCCCCGGGGCCTGGCCCTCCTCGTTGGGGCCGTGGGGGGTCTCCAAGCCCCCCACGGTCTCAGCCGGCTCCCCGCGTCCTTCGGGAGCCGGCATTGCTTTTCTGCTTGGGGAGCAGCTATCATGCTGCTCCCCATGCAGAAAAGCAATCCTACTCTACCATAGCAAACAGCAGTGTCCCGGGGGTGGGCACCCCGGGACACTGCAGGAGCCGGGGCCCTCAGGGCCATCGAGGGCTCCAGGAGGCCTCCCACCTGTTAAAAGCCCTGGGGGGTGGTGGTCCCCGGGGCTGGGGGGTTCGTCACGGACCCCCCTACACAGGTTTTTTTTTTTATAAAAAAATGAAGACTCGGGGGTGGCGGTCCCGGGGGCTTCGGGGGGGCCGTGAGCCCCCCCCCGCATACTTAGTAAGAAAGTCCAGGGGGTGGTGGTCCCCGAGGCTCGGGTGGCCTTAGAGGCCCCCCATCATTAATATCAATGCCCCGGGGGGTGGCGGTCCCCGGGGCTGCGGGGGAGCCATGTGCCCCCGCTATCATAATGACTTTGCCCCGGGGGGTGGCGGTCCCCGCGGCAGTGTGGGGGGGATTGGGCCCCCCGCTCACTTTTTTTACACTATGCCCCCGGGATTTGGTCCCCCTGGGGGCTAATTTTAAAAAAAGCAGACCGGGTTTTTTTTTCCACGGGGTACGCAATTTTTAAATGGGGGGTCCTTGTGGGACCCCCTGAGCAGGCCTAGGGGGTCAGGGTGTTTCTACTCTGCCCCCTTTGTGTGTTTTGCGCACTTGTTTCACTGCTTTCTTGTGCCTCGGTTCTACCTGGCTACATGCAAATTAGTCTGACCCTGGCCCAGTGCATCATGGGAACAGGGCAGACCAAACTACCAAGCCAATTCTTTACTGGAAAGGAAACAAGCTTCCTGGCGTCGGCCCGGCTTGCTTGAATCCTAATGGTGCAGTGAGCAAGGGACTCATGTCTGAGCATACCCTGCCACACCTGTTGTGGCCAAAACGATTCATACAAGGGGGTGGTGATGGACAGAGTATCTGAATTAAGCAGAACACTCCTACCCATGTCAAAAGATCAGGGCTTGATCCATCACCGTTTTTTAGCTCACTGCACCATCCCAGCTCAGAACCTGGCTACATGCAAATTAGTCTGACCCTGGCCCAGTGCATCATGGGAACATGGCAGACCAAACTACCAAGCCAATTCTTTACTGGAAAGGAAACAAGCTTCCGGGCGTCGGCACGGCTTGCTTGAATCCTAATGGTGCAGTGAGCAAGGGACTCATGTCTGAGCATACCCTGCCACACCTGTAGTGGCCAAAACGATTCATACAAGGGGGTGGTGATGGACAGAGTATCTGAATTAAGCAGAACACTCCTACCCATGTCAAAAGATCAGGGCTTGATCCATCACCGTTTTTTAGCTCACTGCACCATCCCAGCTCAGAACCTGGCTACATGCAAATTAGTCTGACCCTGGCCCAGTGCATCATGGGAACAGGGCAGACCAAACTACCAAGCCAATTCTTTACTGGAAAGGGGGAGGGGGGGGGGGGCCAGACGCGTTTCGGCAGACAAGTCCGCCTTGTTCACATCTGTCTTCACCAATGAAGTGAGCATATTTATACTAGTGCGCAGTAACCATTAGAAAGTCAGGTGGGTTGCCAAGGAAACATGTGAGGTAGTGATAGCCATGGAAAAGTCTGTGTCATAAAAAATGCAAGTCATGGTTAATTCATTAAGGACATGTAAATGTACATTTTACATTGAAATGTTTAAACTGTACTTGCTGATGCTGTGATCCACTTTACACAATATTCTGCATTTGGTAACACTTTCAGGTATCTCAAAAACAATAAGATGAGCCTCCTCATGTGGTGTTTTCATGTGTTTGTCAGTACGTGCTGCAACTGACATAGACAAAGTAATAGAGCGCCATGCGGCTTTAAATGATCTCCTGCGTGCGCATTCTGTAGCCGCATTCCCGGTCAGGTAAGGCACACGTACATGTATTCTTGTGAGGCACGTGTACTTTAGGATTCTAGATTTGTGACCGGGGTCTCACGCCAGGGTTAGTGGTATGGCTGCCATAAATATTTGCGCTGAGCGCGTGTTCCCGCTGTGACTGGGGTCTCGCGCCTGGGTTAGTGGTGTGGCTGCCGTGAATGTTTACGCTGAGCAGTTTTCCCGCTGTGTGTGGAAACGCCGCTCACACCTATCTGCTTTTGTTGGGCCTGTTTTGTCTGGAGTTCTGTTCCTGTTTTTAAACTAAGTGTTGTGCGCCTTCCTTTTGCCTAATGGCCGGATTATCACCATAGGGCCTGCGGTGTGTGAGGCTCATGTACTCCCAAAAAACTGGCTAAACATAAAGCCGAGGACATGTGCTCGAGTGGAGCCTTGCGTTATTCACTCTGTCTAAGGATTGCGTGTTCAGAACCTGACATGCTGCCCCAGTGGGCATGATAACATGTCACCTTGGGTTGGGTATTTGGTGGTGGTAGATTTGACTCCTCGTGGTGAGGGGATGGCGGCCCTGGTTCGTGATGTGGTGCCTTATTCTCTTATTTATGTCAATGTCAGTTGTGGCGATTTAGGTGAGTGGAGGTTTAAGTGTATATACATGTTGGCAGTTGTGATTACGATCAAAAAGCACTTCTTGGGCTGATGGGTGCTGGGGTGTGGTGAATGTGTGGTTACTATGTACAGTGCTAAGTCTTGTGAGTTTATTTACAAAAAGATGGTGAAACTAGATGTTATCAGACAAATGGGTTACTATTTGTTTTCTAGCGCGAAGAGGCTTGTATGACACATTTAGGGGTGCGCACATCTTACAGGTGTACGCTTAGTGCTTCATCAGCATTATGGCCATTGGGGATTTTGCAATTGAGCGTGATGATGTATTTCGTTTCTAGCCTTCGTAGGTTTTGTAGTCTGTTTCCCCCCCCTGGGATTCTGTGCGACACTATCACAAAAAACGATAGATCCTCCACCCTGCCGTTGTGGTGGGTGTTTATGTGTCGGGCAACTGGGTAAGATTGATCGTCATTCGGAATGGCTCTAAGGTGTTGCAGGATTCTGAGGTGAACAGGGTGTATGGTGCTCCCCACATATAGTTTGTTACAGGTACACCTGAGGACGTAGACTGCAAAGTCCGTCTTGCACGTGTAGTGCCCTTTGATTACATATGGTGTTTTCCTGAGTGGTAAATGTACTACCTTGGTGTTCACCCCGTGTCTACAAGCCTTTCAATTTGTGCATTTAAAAAAACCTGTTTGTGCTTTAAGCCAAGTGTTGCCTTTCTCCACTGTAGGGGCGTTCTTCACTAATTCCTGTCTCATGGATATGGCTCTCCGAAAGGTGAGCTCTGGTAATTTCGCACATGTTGGGCCTAGGGTAGGGTCGTTTCTGATGAGGGGCCAGGGCCTGTATAGGATTTTGCGAAGGTTGGCATGATATTTGTTGTACCCTGTTATCAACCTGGGGATTGTGGAAGTTTTTGTTGTTTTGGGTTCTGGGTTTTTGCTGCCGCTCTTATGGAGCAGATCTAGTCTCTTTAGGCTTTTGCATTTGTCTTTGGCCTTGTTTAGGGTTTTCTGGAGTTATCCTCTCGCACTAAGTTTCTTGAAAAGGCTGTCAGTACTAGCATGCAGGTCCCTGTCTGTGCTGCAGTTTCTTTTCATTCTTAGACACTCTGCGTAGGGTATGCTTTCTTTTAGACTAGTGGGATGGAAACTTTGAGCATGCAATATTGCGTTTCCTGCAGTTTCGTTCCTGTGTGTTTGAGTTTGTACCCTGCCTTTCTCTCGATAAACCTCTAAGTCCACAAACACTATTCTCTCTGTGCTGGTTGTACATGTGAACTTAAGGTTCAATGTGTTGTCATTGATGTTAGTTGCAAATTCTACGGCGCTCTGTACAGAGCCTCTCCACACAATGAAAATATCGTCGATGTAGTGCCTGTAGATCACTATGTTGTTTTCAATTGTTTGCTGGTATTTGGCCATGAGTACTTGCTCCTCCCACCAGCCCATATGCAAATTCGCATAGCTGGGGACGAAGCAAGTACCCATGTCAGTCCCCTGTGTTTGTTTGTACAGTAATTTGTTGTAGGGGAAGGTGTTGTTGTCTAGGCACCACTCTGTCATTTGCAGGAGCATCATGGTGTGTTCATGAAGTGTTATATCCCTGCTGCCTAGATAGTGTCTCAGTGCATTTAGCCCATCTCTATGCCTGATGCGGGTGTACAGGCTCTGTACATCAAGTGTAACAAAAACATAATCATTCTGCCAGCCAAAATCCGAAACATAAGCTAAAAAGTCCCCAGTGTCCAGTGTATAGGCTGGCAGAGTCTTTACAAATGTCTGAAGGAAGTAGTCTATGTATTTACTGGTGTTCTCAAATAAGCTTCCTATGGCGGAGATTATTGGTCTGCCTGGTGGGCATCTGATGTCCTTATGCACCTTAGGGATTAGATATAGTTGGGGGTGATCAGATAGTCTTTCTTTAGGAAGTCCAGTTCTTGTTTGGTGATTAAGCATTTGCCCCTCCAATCATATAGGCATGCATGGTATCTCTGCTTGATGTTTGTTATGTTGGTGTTGCTCGTTCTAATGTAGCATTGTCTGTCTTGTAGTTGCGTCATGGCCTCCCTGTCGTACATCTCTAATGGCCATAGTACTATATTACATTATATATATATATAATTTAAAGCCAAGAGATACCCACGCAAGACAGGGTACTCAGAGAAAACTATTTAATAGCAAACAAATAGACTACGTAATTAGTACACCTAAAAAGCGATACAATTACTACCCAATACTACATGAAGAGTAAGACGTAAACCCCAAAAAGGGTATGAACTCTTAAGACTAAGCTCCTCATCAGAGTAAAACTGCTACAAACACTATCCGGAGATGAAAATAGTCAAATCTGGATTTAAGCACTTTCGCAGTAAGGAAGAAGTAGGACTTAATACTTCAACACCACAAAGTGCAACAACAACAGCAGCGGCAGGATTTAAATCCTCAAACCTAAAGATCCATGACCGTGGTCATATAAAAGAGAAGCAAAAGACCTGTCTGCGAAGAACAACAGACCGAGCCATGGCTCTGCCAATAGAATCAGTGGGGTCCGTTGCTGACTTAATATTAAACTTTGCTATCTCACAGCCATCTTGCGCAATCTGAAAGAGTTCAGCCCTGACCCCTTCTGGAAGGGAAGGAAGCAGATGGGTGATGGAATCCCATAAAGCATATGAAGCCCTGCCTAAGACAGAAGATGTGTTTAACGATCTCAAGGCCGAACTAACTGATGCAAAGTTTTTCAGCCCACACCGATCCAACAACCTAGACTCTCTACCTGGTGGAAGTAAAGGAGAAACATCTGGTTTCGGCTAAGTTGTAGCAGCTTGCACGGTGAACCCCTTAGCAATAGAGTGTTGAGGAAGACAGATGGGGTCATTCAGAGCAGGGCAATGGCAAATGGCAAATGGCATGATCAACAGAGACTCTGGTCACTGGCCTTGTGCAATTTCCCAGAAGACTATCATGCAGACACTCTCCATAGGACAGTAAGGGTTCAAAAACTGCCCCATCTTGGTGAAGCAGAATTAATAAGGGCTCAGAAGACTAAGTCACTGAATGAAGCTGCACTTTCAATACATAAGCAGCTCTCTTTATAACTTCAGTAAAAGCTCCACTAGCCTCCGTCGCCATTTGTGGCGGAGAAAGCAGATCTGAATTAAGAGAGGGTGATAGACTACCATCCTCACCTAATGCACTCCAAGAACCTCCCACAAGCGGCTAAACAAGACCAACCAAGCAGTTTACGTCACCTGAGCCACCTTACAATGCTAGAGAAACAGCAACAGAGACAGCTTCGTCCTCAGAATGCAAAGGACAAGACACAGGAGCTGCAGTGGCGCCGATTGACGTCAGGTAAGCGTCATATGGTCATGCACGCACCATGAGCGGCGACTCCGGAGCCGACTGACGTCAGGTATTGTCGTATCCGTCTCCTGTACATCCTCATCCAACTCCGCCGGCGTCACAACTGGGTGCCGCACAGGGCTGTGCACCAATGCTGTGATGACTCCAGGCGCGGAGTCAGTCTTCAACCAAGGGCGAACCCGCTGGTGTGTTTCCAGTCAGAGTACACCCTACCTCCTTGGGGCCCGAAGGCGCTCCATGGGAGGCATGGACCCAAAAAGGCACGCATAGCATGATAGAATGCCAGCATCTGGGTCATAGTCGCCCTGGCTCCAGGATAAGGAGAGAGGCATGGGATTGACTCTTGTCTAACGTCCTCCATTAAAGAACAGGAGAAACCAGCAGAGACCACATCGCGATGTGGTCATGCCGAAGGCCGCTGCGACTTCAATCCCTTATGACGGAATTTTCATGACCTAGGTGAGCGATGCTCATGGGAATGGCTCCTTGAACAGCCCCGGGCAGGAACCTCAGAGCGGGAAGGAGACCGACGTTGCCTGGACTCCAACCGGGAGAGCCGTGCCGTCAACAGCTTCATCTGCCTTTCCTGTAAGCCAAGGTCTTAGGCTTCAGCTGTTTACAGGTATCTCACTCCTCGGAGTCGTGGTGCTTTCCTAGGTACCACATGGCGATGGGATGGTGATCTGTAACCGACATCTGTCAAGCCCAGGTCTCGCACAACTTAAAACCCGAAGGCATAGGCACACTGTTTCATGACGCAAAATGGCATCAAAGATGGCCAAAAATACAAACAGCACGAGGACCCGCTTCTCAGGATCCGCGCTGCAGCGCAGAAAAGAAGAAACTGACGTCTGCACGCCAGAGGGGACTTATATGGCACCACTGGTGCCACATCCAGAAACTACACCATTGAGGAGCATTCCCCCAGCGCACAGAGGTGCTGCTGAAAAATGTCCAGATCCAGTCTGATGCCTGGGCAGAATTCAAAAGTTAAGGAATCTGTGGCTAGATGTCTCTATCAGATAAATACTGCAATACAATTATTTTATTACATCATGCCTCCCTCCCTTTTCCACATTCTCACACGACTGGACCTTGAAATGCCAGAGTTCAGGATGTGCACTGTACAAAGATTTCTTGTGACAGACTATAAATTTGCTCCATGTAATATTAACCTATGCCACATGTATAGTACACTTGACTTGCCTCAGAGGGCAGGGTCTGGCGGAAGATGGCTCCTAATCTGGAGCTGGCACCCACCAGACTCACAGCCAGTGCTGAAGGTGGGTCGGACAACACGAGTGCGGGAGTGGAGTCAGTCACTTCCTGGCACACCTAGGAGAACAGTATGGCCATCCGGTGTTAGAGAAGCAGAGGCGCGATTGGTTCATGTTCCTGGAAAGAACAAAAGGAGAGGCTGGAATACACATGAACATCTGCAGTTTGGCCTCCTGCTGCAGAGTAGACAATGTGGCCCGGGAAACTAGGGGCACATCTCCAAATTCAGTGTTAGGTCACCAGAGTCAGGCATGCATCCGCCGACAGCACCCAACGCGCCTCCCCCCCCCCCCCCCCCCCCCCCAAGCCAAGGAGCCGCATTGTGATCTTCCTCGACTTGTTCATCAATTTTAGGTTGGACCTACCTGATAACTGAGAGTCAGACGCTCACTTCTTGTGTTCTACGAGCTGGAGCTTGGCTGTTGTCCCTGCTGGCCTTCAGCTGCATCAAGAACCACTTGTTGCAAGTTTTGGAGTCATGCTTGGTCCCAGGACACCACAGCGTCATGGTGGTCTGTCAAACACATGCTACCAACACACGGCTCAGTTTGAAGCCAAATGTCTTTGGGCCTGACGTCACTGCGCACTGCCAACGTTTGTAAGCATTTGAGAAGTCTGTCAAACCCGAAATCAGTAGAAACAGAGCTCCTGGGTCTGTGTCTTTGGAGGCGGGAAAAGGGGAGCTCGTTGATGTCAATGCAAAGAGATGGCGACTCAATTATGGCCGGAAGCCCTCTTGACTATTGCGATAGTTTCTGGATCCAGCCTAGAACCGGTAGATTCACAAGGTGAGGAATCTTGGATTAGAAGAATCAATGAGAAAAGCATCCTTCGGGTATTGAAACTAGTTTTTAACTTGCTTGGTAGAATGTAAACTAGTTCCACCAAAACCCGGTCAAAATGATATTTTGTGCTAAATAGAACCCTGAATCGGGTGGCATATTTGACGAAGACCAAATATTAAAGGTCAAATATAGGAAATTGAAACACAGATTTTCTATCATTCATCCAATGAAACATTGAGTAAAATAAACTGCAGCGCTGAGCGATCGACAGAAAGGTTTGCGGTGCAAGATTTAAAAGGAGTCACGCACCTGATGTCATTCCCACTGCTCGCTCTGAAAATGGTTGTGTTATGTGAAGCTTGGCTTTGTACTGTGGATCAAATGCGAGCCACCATTGTCTAGCATAGAATGTCAATTTTTACTATAGACACACTGACCAGTACATAATCTCTGGGAAGGGAAAACCGCCCAGGGGTAAGGTGTGTAAGATACATATTATGCCTGCGAATATCATTGATGTACCCACTTGCTCCATTGCTTGCACATAGGTTCACTTTGCATGAGGATTTGGCACAAAGCTACGTCATGCTACTTGCATTGATCTTGCTTGATGACAAAACCTAGAAATGTTTGCGCTGGTCTGCCCCTAGCAAGCCTCCTTTGCTTCAATCAACTGGGAGTTGGTACTTTATGGCGCAAAGTAAATTTATGCCCTGTGCAATAGTCAATTTTCTTTGAAAAAACTTAAATGCTGGGAAATTGTTTGAGTAAAAGACACACAAATGATAGACGGAATGCAGACCACATCAAAATATTCACCCCAGTTTAGAGATCTGGGTTAAATCCATCATTCTTTTGCTCACCATTATGATGTTTGTTTCCAGTCCAGGGAGGACCTTGTCTGGCAGTTCAGGCTGGACTGTTCCCATTGGATGCAGGGTCAAGACTGAATTGCATATGGCTGGGATCAAACTGGAGTGGCATGGGGAGCAAAATAAATGACGGATTTAGGCCCAGATCTCTGTACTGGGGTGAATGTATGACATTGTTCTGATTCTGTCCATCAATTCTTCTTTTTGCATTTGACAACCAAGTGGGAGCGGTATGCCCAGACGTGGGTCCCATGCTCTCCATGCCACTGGAATCAAGCTATCCTGGCTGATGAGGGGTGAAACTCTGAAATCGGTCCTAGGATGCTGGTTTCCAGTCCAGGGAGGACCTGGCCTGGCAGGTCGGGCTGTACAGTTCCCATTGGGCTCAGGGTCAAAACTGAATTGCATATGGCTGGGTTCAAACTGGAATGGCATGGGGAGCAAATAAAGATGGCTTTAGGCCCGGATCTCTGTACTGGGGTGAATGTATGACATTGTTCTGCATTCTGTCCATCAATGATTCTTTTTGCAATTGTTTGAAGCATGGAGCAGGATTGTTTGTAGTACCAAATAATGCGTGAAGTTACCCAATATTTAGTATGGACAAATTGAAAATAACATTTACGATTGAGCCTCTTCATTCTACTGTTTTAGCTGCTCTTGAAGAACAAATTACTTACCTTTAACAATCTTTCTGGTGGATAATACGCCTACACATTTCTCCCCTTTTTACGGGCTCGGCGACGTCACCACTTCGTCAGAAGTGGGGAGGAGCTGCGAGCTGTATTGTAGCGGATTTCTCGTTCCTGCTGGATAAATTCTTCTTTGCTCGTGCATTTTCAGTGCACTATTTTATGATCTGAATGGTGATTGGTCGTCGCAGTGGTGTTTTTTTAGTAGTCTTGATGCGATAGGGCACATGTAATGTTCGTCGGCCATGTTCGGCATTTTCTGTGCGGTTTCGCGCACGCCAGACCATTAATTTTAATTAGGAGCTGTCAGAGTGCCCTTGTAATGCAATCTAGATGGTGGGAGCGCGTTCACCATTCTGCATTGCATGTATAGGGCGCGCGTTCGTCTGCAGCGTTTTTGGGGCTGAAAAATGTGGACGTCTATTGTATTGAACTTTTATGTGATTTATAATTGCTTGGAAAATTGTGTGTTTGCAAGGAAGTGTTCCTCAGGGAAACGGGGAACCTTACAGGCTACATTTTAATTGGGGTCAGGAACTGAATTTCATGATTTTGGAAAAAGGAGATTCCGCCACGCAACATTACAATGTAGAAGTTGTGAATTTAACGTAACTGGGTGTCGACAGCGAAATAAGGTCAAATAAATGATATTCCGGAATACACTACAGTCTTGAAGCAGAAATTCTTACCATGCAAGTAGTACATCGTAAATAAACATTTTGGATAATGGTGAGTTTGGCAGGCACATTTTTTTTTTGCTGAGCAGCCGGGTGCTTTGCAGTGACATGCTGAGTGTGAGGCAGTTCAATGTACACGTCGACGACTAGAACAAGCCTTGCATAGCTATAAGGCCAGGCCTTGGAGGGCGGGGGTGATAAGGGAGGGGGAAGTGCAAACAAGGAGTGCACGGTACGAGGACTGAGGGCACGAGACAGAGAGGGAGAGCCCACGAAATCTTGAAAAATTGTGTGTTTGCAAGGAAGTGTTCCCAATTAGAAGGACATGGTGTTCGCTTATTTCCTTTGAAGCGCTGATCTGATATGTATTTCTCTTTAATAGCAACACATACTTTGGGTACCACTACCAGTACCACCACCACCAGTACTAACACCATCAGTACTACCAGTACTACAACCAGCAGTACTACCACTACTACAGCCACCAGTACTACCACTACTACAGCCACCAGTACTACCACTACCACCACCACCACCACCACCAGTACCAGTACCACCACCACCACCACTAACAGTACTACCACTACTAGTACTAACAGTACCACTACCACTACCACCAGTACCACCATCACCAGTACTACCACCACCAGTACTACCACCACCAGTACTACCAGTACCACCACCACCACCAGTACTACCACTACTACAGCCACCAGTACTACCACTACTACAGCCACCAGTACTACCACTACTACAGCCACCAGTACTACCAGTACCACCACCACCAGTACTACCACAACCAGTACTACCAGTACCACCACCACCAGTACCACCACCACCAGTACTACCAGTACCACCACCACCACTACCACTACCAGTACCACCAGTACTACCAGTACTACAGCCACCAGTACTACCACTACCACCACCACCAGTACTACCAGTACCACGACCACCAGTACTACCAGTACCAGTACTACAACTACCAGTACCACTACCACCACCAGTACCACCACCACCAGTACTATGGCCAGCAGTACCACCACCACCACTACCGGTACCACCACCAGTAATACCACTACCAGTACCACCACCACCAGTACTATCACTACCAGTACCACCACCAGTACTACCACCACCACCAGTACTACCACCACCAGTACTACCACCACCAGTACTACCACCACCAATACTACCACCACCAGTACTACCACCACCAGTACTACCACTACCAGTACCACCACCACCACCAGTACTACCACCATCAGTACTACCACCACCAGTACTACCACTACTACAGCCACCAGTACTACCACTACTACAGCCACCAGTACTACCACTACCACCACCACCAGTACTACCACCACCACCAGTACTACCAGTACCACCACCAGTACTACCAGTACCACCACCACCAGTACTACCACCACCACCAGTACTACCACCACCACCAGTACTACCACCACCAGTACTACCACCAGTAATACCACTACCAGTACCACCACCACCACCAGTACTACCAGTACCACCACCACCACCAGTACTACCAGTACCACCACCACCACCAGTACTACCACTACTACAGCCACCAGTACTACCACTACTCCAGCTGTGGAAAAGTAAATTTTGCCATGTTCTGTGTCCCTACGTGTTCCCCATCTTATGTTATATGTGCATGATTAATATGCATATGTATTCCCCATGTCCGATTAAAGACGCAATTACAGTTGTGTCCATCTCTAGTATGCCAGTTCCCAGTTCTCGTGAATACTACGAATATCAGGCCTATGTAAAGTTACGTTGCCACGTTTCTCAGTGTGCACGGTATTTCATTGTAAAGTCCCCGTTTCTAGGCCTCAAAAGGGCCCGGACACCAGATTCAACTCCTGTCTCCTGAGCCCTCGCTGAGGAGCGATACAGCCCCCACCTGTGTTCCTGACCCTTCACTTACTTCCTGCCTCACAGTGCCCGGTTCAGCCTGGCTCTGCCTGCTAGTCTGCCAAGAGTATGTTATGATTCTAGTTATCAGTTCAGCCCTCCTTCTCTGCATTCCTAAACTACTGAATCGCATCAATAGTTTCCGTCATTGTCTAGCCTTTACGTCTCCATGTAAGAGAAATACTGTATTTATGGTCATTTAATATTCTTCATCACGCACTACATGTAGAATAATGCATGCTCCAGTCTTAGAGTCTGTTAGCCTCTCCCCTCCTGACTCTTAGTTTATATCAACATGTTCTCTAAACATCAGATACTAGATATTGTTTAGGCACATGTCGCCCTGACTCTCCAGACTCCAGTCTCTGCTCCTAGTACAGAGTTCATAGCCCCCAGCTTCTCCTAGTAACACGTCATTGTCAGTTTGCGCGCACCATTAGGTTCGAGGTCCCGGCTCCTTAGGTAGCCCCCTCCATGTTTCCGCCCCCTTTATGACATATTCTGTTACGTTTACATCACATGTCTATGTATACGCCTCCTGTTACACCCACTTTCACCCTTATCTTTCGCGACTGCTATTGACCACACCCACTGCTCCGCCTATTGTATGTATTGTAGTGCAACTGTTTTAGTATATATGCTTGTGTACTGTTATTAAAGTTAGCGCGCGCTCATCCCAGATCCAGCCCCGGCAGCTGCCGGGCTCTGCCATCCTATTCCTGTGCAGGTTGTCCTGTTCCTGTCCTTATGCTGTATTAAACCTGCAAACTCCTACTACCTCGAATCTTGACTCTTATTTATTGAGCTATCTGTTATTGCTATGTCCAGTCAAACCTAGATCCGGTATTATTTATTTATATACCACACAGCCACCAGTACTACCACTACTACAGCCACCAGTACTACCACTACCACCACCACCAGTACTACCACCACCACCAGTACTACCAGTACCACCACCACCACCAGTACTACCACCACCAGTACTACCACCACCAGTACTACCACAACCAGTACTACCACCACCACTACCACCACCACCAGTACTACCACCACCAGTACTACCAGTACCACCACCACCACCACCAGTACTACCACTACCAGTACCACCACCACCACCAGTACTACAGCCACCAGTACTACCACCACCACCAGTACTACCAGTACCATGACCACCAGTACTACCACTACCAGTACTACCACTACCAGTACCACTACCACCACCAGTACTACCACCACCAGTACCACCACCACCAGTACTACGACTACCAGTACTACGACCAGCAGTACCACCACCACCAGCACTACCACTACCGCTACCACCACCAGTACTACCACCACCACCAGTACTACCACTACCAGTACTACAGCCAGCAGTACCACCACCACCAATACTACTGCTACCAGTACCACCACCACCAATTCTAACACTACCAGTACCTCCACCACATATACTACCACTGCCAATACCACCACCACCACCAGTACTGGCCACTACCGGTACCACCACCAGTACCACCACCACCAGTACTACCACTACCAGTACTACGGGCAGCAGTACCACCACCACCAATGCTACTGCTACCAGTACCACCACCACCAGTACTACCGCAACCAGTACCAGTACCACCAGTACCACGACTACCAGTACTACCACCACCAGTACTACCACTACCACCACCCCCAGTACTACCACTACCAGTACCACCACCACCAGTACTACCAGTACCACCACCAGTACTACCACTAACAGTACCACCACCACCAGTACTACCACTACCAGTACCACCACCAGTACTACCAGTACTACCACAATCAGTACTACCAGTACTACCACCACCAGTACTACCACTACTACAGCCACCAGTACTACCACTACTACAGCCACCAGTACTACCACTACCACCACCAACAGTACTACCAGTACCACCACCACCAGTACTACCACTACCAGTACTACTACTACCAGTACTACCAGTACCACCACCACCAGTACCACCACCACCAGTACTACCACCATCAGTACTACCAGTACCACCACCACCACCAGTACTACCACTACCACCACCACCAGTACTACCAGTACCACGACCACCAGTACTACCACTACCAGTAATACCACTACCAGTACCACTACCAACACCAGTACTACCACCACCAGTACCACCACCACCAGTACTACCACTACCAGTACTACGGCCAGCAGTACCACTACCACTGCCGGTACCACCACCAGTACTACCACTACCAGTACCACCACCACCAGTACTACCACTACCAGTACCACCATCAGTACCACCACTACCAGTACTACCACCACCAGTACTACCACTACCACCACCTTCAGTACTACCACTACTACCACTACCAGTACCACCACCACCAGTACTACCAGTAACACCACCACCAGTACTACCACTACCAGTACCACCACCACCAGTACTACCGCTACCAGTACCACCACCACCAGTACTACCACTACCAGTACCACCACCACCACCAGTACCACCACCACCACCAGTACTACCAGTACTAACACCATCAGTACTACCAGTACTACCACCACCAGTACTACCACTACTACAGCCACCAGTACTACCACTACTACAGCCACCAGTACTACCACCACCACCACTACTACCACCACCAGTACTACCAGTACCACCACCACCAGTACTACCACAACCAGTACTACCACTACCACCACCACCAGTACCACCACCACCAGTACTACCACCACCAGTACTACCACCACCACCAGTACTACCACTACCAGTACCACCACCACCACCAGTACTACCAGTACTACAGCCACCAGTACTACCACTACCACCACCACCAGTACTACCAGTACCACGACCACCAGTACTACCACTACCAGTACTACCACTACCAGTACCACTACCACCACCACCACTACCACCACCAGTACCACCACCACCAGTACTACCACTACCAGTACTACTGCCAGCAGTACCACCACCACTAGCTCTACCACTACCGGTACCACCACCAGTACTACCACTACCACCACCACCACCACCACCACCACCAGTACTACCACTACCAGTACCACCACCAGTACCACCACCAGTACCACCACCAATACCACCACTACCAGTACTACCACCACCAGTACTACCACCACCAGTACTACCAGTACCACCACCTCCAGTACTACCACTACTACCAGTACCACCACCACCAGTACTACCACTACCACCACCACCAGTACTACCACTACCATTACCACCACCACCAGTACTACCAGTACTATCACCATCAGTACTACCAGTACTACAACCAGCAGTACTACCACTACTACAGACACCAGTACTACCACTACTACAGACACCAGTACTACCACTACCACCATCACCACCACCAGTACTACCAGTACCACCACCACCAGTACTACCACTACCAGTACTACCACTACCAGTACTACCACTACCAGTACTACCACCAGTACTACCACCACCAGTACTACCACTACCACCACCACCACCAGTACTACCAGTACTACAGCCACCAGTACTACCACTACCACCACCACCAGTACTACCAGTACCACAACCACCAGTACTACCACTACCAGTACCACTTCCACCACCAGTACTACCACCACCACCAGTACTACCACTACTACGGCCAGCAGTACCACTACCACTAGCACTACCACTACCGGTACCACCACCAGTACTACCACTACCAGTACCACCAGTACTACCACTACCAGTACCACCACCAGTACCACCACTACCAGTACTATCACCACCAGTACTACCACCACCAGTACTACCACTACCAGTACCACCACCTCCAGTACTACCACTACTACCACTACCAGTACCACCACCACCAGTACTACCAGTAACACCACCACCAGTACTACCACTACCAGTACCACCACCACCAGTACTGCCACTACCAGTACTGCCACTACCAGTACCACCACCACCAGTACTACCACTACCAGTACCACCACCACCACGATCCCCAGTACTACCACTACTACAGCCACCATTACTACCACTACTACAGCCACCAGTACTACCACTACCACCACCACCAGTACTACCACAACCAGTACTACCACTACCACCACCACCAGTACCACCACCACCAGTACTACCAGTACCACCACCACCACCAGTACTACCTGTACCACCACCACCACCACCAGTACTACCAGTACTACAGCCACCAGTACTACCACTACCACTACCACCACCAGTACTACCAGTACCACGACCACCAGTACTACCAGTACCACTACCACCACCAGTACTACCACTACCAGTACCACCACTACCAGTACCACTACCACCACCAGTACTACCACCACCAATACCACCACCACCAGTACTACCACTACCAGTACTACGGCCAGCAGTACCACCACCACTAGCACTACCACTCCCGGTACCACCACCAGTACTACCACTACCACCACTACCACCACCACCAGTACTACCACCACCACCAGTACTACCAGTACCACCACCACCAGTACTACCACAACCAGTACTACCACTACCACCACCACCAGTACCACCACCACCAGTACTACCAGTACCACTACCACTACCAGTACCACCACCGCCACCACCAGTACTACCACTACTACAGACACCAGTACTACCACTACTACAGACACCAGTACTACCACTACCACCATCACCACCACCAGTACTACCAGTACCACCACCACCAGTACTACCACTACCAGTACTACCACTACCAGTACTACCAGTACCACTACCACCACCACCAGTACCACCATCACCAGTACTACCACCACCAGTACTACCACTACCACCACCACCACCAGTACTACCAGTACTACAGCCACCAGTACTACCACTACCACCACCACCAGTACTACCAGTACCACAACCACCAGTACTACCAGTACTACCACTACCAGTACCACTTCCACCACCAGTACTACCACCACCACCAGTACTACCACTACTACGGCCAGCAGTACCACTACCACTAGCACTACCACTACCAGTACCACCAGTACTACCACTACCAGTACCACCACCAGTACCACCACTACCAGTACTACCACCACCAGTACTACCACCACCAGTACTACCACTACCAGTACCACCACCTCCAGTACTACCACTACTACCACTACCAGTACCACCACCACCAGTACTACCAGTAACACCACCACCAGTACTACCACTACCAGTACCACCACCACCAGTACTGCCACTACCAGTACTGCCACTACCAGTACCACCACCACCAGTACTACCACTACCAGTACCACCACCACCACCAGTACTACCACTACTACAGCCACCATTACTACCACTACTACAACCACCAGTACTACCACTACCACCACCACCAGTACTACCACCACCACCAGTACTACCAGTACCACCACCACCAGTACTACCACAACCAGTACTACCACTACCACCACCACCAGTACCACCACCACCAGTACTACCAGTACCACCACCACCACCAGTACTACCAGTACCACCACCAGTGCTACCAGTACTACAGCCACCAGTACTACCACTACCACCACCAGTACCACGACCACCAGTACTACCAGTACCACTACCACCACCAGTACTACCACTACCAGTACTACCACTACCAGTACTACCACCACCAGTACTACCACTACTACAGCCACCAGTACTACCACTACTACAGCCACCAGTACTACCACTACCACCACCAACAGTACTACCAGTACCACCACCACCAGTACTACCACTACCAGTACTACTACTACCAGTACTACCAGTACCACCACCACCAGTACCACCACCACCAGTACTATCACCATCAGTACTACCAGTACCACCACCACCACCAGTACTACCACTACCACTACCACCACCACCAGTACTACCAGTACCACGACCACCAGTACTACCACTACCAGTAATACCACTACCAGTACCACTACCACCACCAGTACTACCACCACCAGTACCACCACCACCAGTACTACCACTACCAGTACTACGGCCAGCAGTACCACTACCACTAGCACTACCACTGCCGGTACCACCACCAGTACTACCACTACCAGTACCACCACCACCAGTACTACCACTACCAGTACCACCATCAGTACCACCACTACCAGTACTACCACCACCAGTACTACCACTACCACCACCTTCAGTACTACCACTACTACCACTACCAGTACCACCACCACCAGTACTACCAGTAACACCACCACCAGTACTACCACTACCAGTACCACCACCACCAGTACTACCGCTACCAGTACCACCACCACCAGTACTACCACTACCAGTACCACCACCAGTACTACCAGTACTAACACCATCAGTACTACCAGTACTACCACCACCAGTACTACCACTACTACAGCCACCAGTACTACCACTACTACAGCCACCAGTACTACCACCACCACCACTACTACCACCACCAGTACTACCAGTACCACCACCACCAGTACTACCACAACCAGTACTACCACTACCACCACCAGTACCACCACCACCAGTACTACCACCACCAGTACTACCAGTACCACCACCACCACCAGTACTACCACTACCAGTACCACCACCACCAGTACTACCAGTACTACAGCCACCAGTACTACCACTACCACCACCACCAGTACTACCAGTACCACGACCACCAGTACTACCACTACCACTACCAGTACTACCACTACCAGTACCACTACCACTACCACCACCACCACTACCACCACCAGTACCACCACCACCAGTACTACCACTACCAGTACTACTGCCAGCAGTACCACCACCACTAGCTCTACCACTACCGGTACCACCACCAGTACTACCACTACCACCACCACAACCACCAGTACTACCACTACCAGTACCACCACCAGTACCACCACCAATACCACCACTACCAGTACTACCACCACCAGTACTACCACCACCAGTACTACCAGTACCACCACCTCCAGTACTACCACTACTACCAGTACCACCACCACCAGTACTACCACTACCACCACCACCAGTACTACCACTACCATTACCACCACCACCAGTACTACCAGTACTATCACCATCAGTACTACCAGTACTACAACCAGCAGTACTACCACTACTACAGACACCAGTACTAACACTACTACAGACACCAGTACTACCACTACCACCATCACCACCACCAGTACTACCAGTACCACCACCACCAGTACTACCACTACCAGTACTACCACTACCAGTACTACCAGTACCACTACCACCACCACCAGTACCACCATCACCAGTACTACCACCACCAGTACTACCACTACCACCACCACCACCAGTACTACCAGTACTACAGCCACCAGTACTACCACTACCACCACCACCAGTACTACCAGTACCACAACCACCAGTACTACCAGTACTACCACTACCAGTACCACTTCCACCACCAGTACTACCACCACCACCAGTACTACCACTACTACGGCCAGCAGTACCACTACCACTAGCACTACCATTACCGGTACCACCACCAGTACTACCACTACCAGTACCACCAGTACTACCACTACCAGTACCACCACCAGTACCACCACTACCAGTACTATCACCACCAGTACTACCACCACCAGTACTACCACTACCAGTACCACCACCTCCAGTACTACCACTACTACCACTACCACCACCACCAGTACTACTAGTAACACCACCACCAGTACTACCACTACCAGTAGCACCACCACCAGTACTACCACTACCAGTACCACCACCACCAGTACTACCAGTACTATCACCATCAGTACTACCAGTACTACAACCAGCAGTACTACCACTACTACAGCCACCAGTACTACCACTACTACAGCCACCAGTACTACCACTACTACAGCCACCAGTACTACCACTACTACCACCACCACCAGCACTACCACTACTACCGCCACCAGTACTACCACTACTACCACCACCACCAGCACTACCAGTACCACCACCACCAGTACTACCACTACCACTACCAGTACCACCACTACCAGTACCACCATCACCAGTACTACCACCACCACCAGTACTACAACTACCAGTACCACCACCACCACCAGTACTACAGGCACCAGTAATACCACTACCACCAGTACTACCACTACCACGACCACCAGTACTACCACTACCAGTACTACCACTACCAATACCACGACCACCACTACCACTACCAGTACTACGGCCAGCAGTACTACCACCACCAATGCTACTGCTCACCACCAGCCATCAGTGCACAATTTCTACAGGCAGTCGTGGCCATCAGTACATGCATCGATTGTTACACATCCACCATTAAGTATTGTAGCAATCTCAGTATGGTACACTTTAGTTTTAAACATATTCATGTAAAAACACAGCATGCCACCATTGCTACAATTACAATCTAACACACATAATTCCACTACACACCACATTAACACACTCCATAACACTTAGCAAAAATACATTACCATTTACAATGCCATTAGCTCAAACTCAAATAAATCCGAGCCCGATTGCATTTCTAATGCTTGTTTAACCTCCTCCTGGTGCCAGACTAGACTTAAGAAAAGGTAAAATAACTCTCCTGCACTGTCAGGTGGCGCCAAGGCTGCGACTTGACCTCTTGATCATTCCATGATAGGATTTCACTAAGCCATACATGGTGCCATCATGGCATTCTGACATCAGATTCCTTTTGTTTTCCCCCGACAATATCAGAGAAGGAGACGAGGCTTACAAGGATGCCAATAAATGTAGTCCCAGATTAATCAAGCCCTTGTGTTGCATAGGGTGAAATACAGACAACGCAAAGACTTCAGGAATATTTCCAAACACATACAAACAGCGAATTGTGGCGTCTTGCGTGGCTTTATAAAGAAAAGACATGAAACTGAACACAGCGGCTTGTACTGCGTTAATTTACATTTGAAGCTGGGAAGCATTCTAGGGGTGGATCATGGGTATTACCATATTTACCTGGGGGTTTGCCACTATACCAGATCTACTAGAACTAGTAAACCTGCGAAAGCGTCAAAATGCTAGGTCTTGCCTAGCGAGGCCTAACAAGGAGAAATATCTTTATTCATCCTCTTTAGTTCCTTTTTCTATATGTGATGCCTCCAAGAATTGTTTTTGCGCAGGAAGGTATTCCTTCCTGCACAAAACATTCCTTTTAGTTATGCAGGCACCCTTGCACTATGGCTCAAGGGTGTCTGTGTTGATGCTAAGTAGCAACAGTGCCCCAGCGCAAGGGGAGAGCAGAAATGCTCCATATCCTGTTAACCCCTTCTGTGCTCAGGACTTCCGAGAGCCGTCCTGAGACACGGTGGGCGTGTTCACAGGACGGCTCCTGGACGTACTCCCACATGCCAATTGAAATCCCTCTGGTGCAGGCACCAGAGGGATTTCTGTCCCCCCACCAGCCTTGGAAGCTGGGGAAGAGCTTCCCCAGCTCCCGAGGCTGTTTGTTTGGTTTCCCTGAAATGACGATCAGCGCGCACGTCGTGCTGATGTCATTTCAGTGAAAGCGAAATGAACCGAGAGGCTCATTTCAGTTTCGCATTCTACGTGCTCAGGGGGCAATGTCAGCCCCCTGAGCATATAGAAAGTCAGGAGAGGTATTGTTAAAGGGGAGATTCTCTCCTTTCCAATGGTACCACTCCCTAGTGGATCCCTGCTTGGGGATCACCCAAGGATGGCGATCCCCAAGCAGTGACCCACCCACAAGGCACCAGGGAGGGGGGAGCAGTCCCTTGGGCAAAGGCCTTTGGTCCCCCCAAATAAATTGGGTAAATTCAGTCTTTCTGCAACCCACCCGGGTGGCAGAAAGCCCACTAGATGCCAGGGATTTTTATCCCCATTGAATTAGGGGTGGGGGCTGCCCAATATGGGCATGCCAATGCCCCCACCCCCGCATAATGACAGTCTTTCTGCCCCCCGATGGGCAGACCCCAATCTGCCCCCCGGGGCCAGAAAGCCCACTAGATTGCACAGATTTTTGTTTTGTTTAATTTAGGCGTGGAGGCTGCCCAAGATGGGCATGTCAATGCACCCACCCCCCCACAAAATCCCAGCCTTTCTGCCCCCGTGGGGGGCAGTAGCCACCAATCTGCCTCCCGGGGGGAGCAGAAAGCTCACTAGATACCAGGGATTTTTTTTTATTGCAAATAGGGGTGGGGACTGCCAAAGATAGGCATGCCAATGCCCCCACCCCTGCAAAATTAGTCTTTCTGCCTCCCTCCCAGGGGAGCAGAAAGTCAACTAGATGCCAGGGATTTTTTTTGATTGGGTTTAAATATATATGTAGAAAATGTGTTTTTTCCAGCAAAATTTGAGGTTTGCAGGGGATTCTGGATAGGAAAACGTTGGGGGATCCACACAAGCCATACCTCCCTGGACTCCCCCGGGTGCCTCAGAAATGTGTGGGTTTCTTGAGATAGCCACCAAGTCCGGGGCCAAAAAGCCAGGTGCCCCCCTTACAAAACCAGGTAGGTTTGTGATTGGTAATTCTGAAGTCTCCTCAATACATTTTGGGCACTTGCCTGTCGTGGGTACTTGGGCCACCCACACGCGTGAGGTATCATTTTTTGCGGGGGGAGACCTGGGGGAACGCTGGGTGGTAGGAATTCTGTGTTAGCCTGGTGATTCCACAACTTTCTCACACAGAAATTTGAGATGTGCAGGGGATCTGGGTAGGAAAACGTTGGGGGGTCCACGCAAGCCATAACTCCCTGGACTCCCCCGGTGTCTAGTTTTCAGAAAAGTGTGGGTTTGGTAGGTTTCCCTAGATGGCCGCCGAGCCTGGGGCCAAAAACCCAGGTGACCCCCCCCCCCCCCCCCCCCCCCCCAGCAAAACCAGGTCATTTTGTGATAGGTAATTTTAATGTCTCCTCAATACATTTCGGGCCCTTCCCTGCCGCGGGCACTTGGCCCACCCACACATGAGGTACCATTTTTATCTGGAGGCTTTGGAAAATGCTGGGTGGGTGGAATTTTGTGGATCCACACAGATTCCAGAACTTACCATCACAGAAATGTTGGGAAAATGTTTTTGTTTTTTTTTACAAAGTTTGGGTTTTGCAAGGGATTCTGGGGAACCGACCCTGGTGAGAGCCAGACAAATCACTGCATCCTGGATTCCCCCGGGTGTCTTATTTAAAAAAAATTATAGGTTTGATAGTTTTCCCTAGGTGCCGGCTGAGCTAGGGTTTCAAAATCTACAGCTGGGCACTTTGCAAAAAAAAAAGGTCTGTTTTCGCGGCAAAAATGTGGAGTGTCCACGTTGTTTTTTGGGCCGTTTCCAGTCACGGGCACTAGGCCTACCTACACAAGTGAGGTACCATTTTTATCTGGAGACTTAGGGGAACCCAAAATTGTAGAGCAACTGTTATTACCTATTGCCCTTTGATGCAATTCTGCCTTCCAAATGTAAGACAATGTGTAAAAAAAGAATTCA
Organism: Lissotriton helveticus; assembly: GCF_964261635.1. Lineage (NCBI taxonomy): Eukaryota > Metazoa > Chordata > Amphibia > Caudata > Salamandridae > Lissotriton > Lissotriton helveticus. Next base: position 1,140,491,301 of record NC_136069.1, read on the forward strand.
CTTTGAAAAATGTCCTATAGTTCACTTGCTAATATGGGAACCCACAATTTCGGAGATGTGCAAATAGCTACTGTTTCTAAACTCTATATTTTGTTCCCATTTCACTGTCAATATTTTCCCAAATGAATTGCTATATACCCGATACACAATAAAAACCATTGCAAGATGCTGCTCAGTTATTGGCTCTGGGTTCTTCAGGTTCTTGGTGAACCTACAAGTCCTGTTTATCACAACCAGAAGGGTCCAGCGGATGGAACAGTATATTGCTTTAAAAAATCTGTCATACTTAGAAGAAGTTACAGGTAAAACGGTAGCACAAATGGCTGTTTTTTCAACTCATTTTCGATTTTTCTTATTTCAACTGTTAGTTTCTATAAAAAACCTTGAAGGATCTACACAAAAGACCACTTGCTTAATTCAGAATTCTGTCTACTTTTCTGAAATGTATTGATTTCCTGGATCCATTATTGCTTTCATACCCATTTCTACCACTAACAGGAGGTTGAAAGCACAAAAATATAGCAAAAATAGGCTATGTCCCAGTAAAATGCCAAAACTGTGTAAAACATTTTTGTTTTCTGACAAAAGTCTGGCAGTCCCTGAGAGCTGGGAAGATGGTGATTTCAGCACCACAAACCCTTTGTTGATGCCATTACAGGGGGAAAACAGACTCATCTGCAGCATTTTTCCCAAAAACAAAATGCAGCTGTATTTTGGCTAATTTCTGGGGCCCCTCCAGGGGAATCAACAAACCCTGGGTAGCTTTAAAATCCCCATAATGTTGAAAGAAACAGATGCAAATTTGGCGTGGACATCTTATGTGGTCAAAACGTTTCAGGGGCCTAGAAGCGAACTACCTAAATAGGCAAAAAAAAAAGGCTTAGCACGGGGGGTGTTATGGGGGGGAGAAAGGCCTAGTAGTGAAGGGGTTAAATAAGGAGCATTATTGCTCTCCCTTTCACACAAAGGGGCGACTTTCTTTGCTGCCCTACTTTGTGTGAAAGGGATCTTATTAATAATTTCAAGACCACTCCTCAAAACAGTGAGGCAGCGGGGAATGTACAGAAGAACAAGTTACTTACCTTCGGTAATGCTTTTTCTGGTGGATACAGTATCTGCCTGTGGATTCCTTACCTTGAGAATATCCCCTGCGCCAGCAGCCCTTTGGAAATTTTTGTAGCTCTCCACGCCGGCGAGGTCATGGACGGCGTCACAGAGGGTACGACTCCGCTTATGACCCTACTGACGTCACTGGATCCATAACAGGGCCTCGTCGGCATGATGACGTCAGTTCCACCCCTTTTTTCCGTGCCCCCGAGGCACACGGACGGACCGACATAAACAAGTATAGTACACACAATACAAAGTATTTGAACCAACACACATAGTGTGAAGACAATTCAAAAGGTAAAAATAATTAAACATTCCCATTGTAAGATACAACATAAATACTTGCAGGTATAGAAGAGTGGACAATGGGGAGGCGGGTGGGCATGTGAGGAATCCACAGGCAGATACTGTATCCACCAGAAAAAGCAATACCGAAGGTAAGTAACTTGTTCTTCTGATGGATACATCTGCCAGTGGATTCCTCACCTTGTGAATAGAATCCCATAGCAGTCCCCACTCCCGGATGAGGGTGTCCACTCCTCTATTCCAAGAAATCCTGTAGGACGGAACGCGCAAAATGACCATCCCTCCTCACTTCGGAATCCAAGCAGTAATGCTTCACGAAAGTGTGGAGGGAAGCCCAAGTTGCCTCTCTGCAAATGTCCTCCACAGGTACACCCCTAGACAAAGCAGATGTAGAAGACTTTGCTCTAGTAGAGTGAGCTCTTATACCCTCTGGAGGATCCTTACCAGCCAGGGCGTAGCAGATCTTAATGCACAAGATAATCCATCTTGAAAGTGTGCGCTTGTGCACCGCTTTTCCCTTCCTGCAGCCAGCAAATCCCACAAAAAGCTGGTCGTCCACACGGTAGTCCTTAGTCCTATCAAGATAGAAGCTCACCGCCCTCTTAGGGTCCAGACGGTGAAGCCGTTCCTCCTTCTTGGAAGGGTGAGGGGGAGGATAGAAGTTGGGGAGGATAGAAGGTAGGAAGGGTAATGGACTGCCCCAGATGAAAAGGAGTTACTACCTTAGACAGAAAAGCAGCCCTGGTCCTGAGTACCATTCTTTCAGCATGAATGGTCAAGAATGGGGGTTTAGAACTAAGAGCTTGAAGCTCACCTACCCTCCTTGCCGAGGTAATTGCTACAAGAAAAACAGTCTTAAAAGACAACAGTCTCATGGGACACTTGTGCAAAGGTTCAAAAGGTGAACCCATCAAGTAGGTTAAGACAAGATTTAAGTCCCATTGAGGCACAATAAAAGGAGTAGGAGGGAACTTGTTGGTAAGTCCTTTAATGAAACGTAATACCACAGGTGATTTAAACAAAGATGGCTGGTCCGGCAAACAAAGGAATGCTGACAAGGCCGAAAGATAACCTTTTACAGTAGCCACAGCAAAACCCAGCTGGGCCAGAGAATTGGATAAACAAGCCTTTAAAGGGTCAATAGACTTCTCCCCACATCAACGGATAAATTTAGACCACCTATAGCAATAGATAGATTTGGTGGAGAGACGTCTGGCGGACAAAATAACGTCCACCACATCAGGAGGAAGGGAAAAAGAATTCAGGTTGCCCAGTTCAATCTCCAGGCATGAAGGTGTAAGCTCTGGAGGTGGGGGTGTAGAACCTGCCCCTGTGACTGCAAGAGGAGGTCTGCCCTGAGAGGGAGACGGAGCTGAGGCACGAGGAGAGGTGGAGAAGATCTGTGTACCGCACCCTTCTTGGCCAATCCGGGGCGTTCAATATGACTTGGGCCCGTTCTTGGCGAACCTTCCTCAGAACCCGTGGAATCAAGGGTATGGGAGGAAACGCATAATGGAGTTGTGAGCCCCAACTCAACTGAAACGTGTCTCCCAAAGCTCCCTGCATCGGATACTGTAGACTGCAGAATAACGGGCTGTGAGCATTCTCATGAGTGGCAAACCGGTCCACCCGAGGAGTTCCCCACGTCCGGAAGACGTGACGAACCACCTCCGGATGAAGCCTCCACTCGTGGTCTGCAGAGAACTGCCGACTGAGACTGTCTGCACGCACCTTCAGAACTCTGGCCAGATGATTTGCCATCAGACAAATCTGATGATCCTGCACCCAGGACCAGAGTCACAGAGCCTCTCTGCAGAGACACTGCAACCCTACCCCTCCCTGTTTGTTGACATACCACATTGCGGTAGTGTTGGCCGTCTGTCCACGAAGGGAAGGGAGGAAGGCCTTGAGCGCTAGACGTATTGCCCGCAACTCTAGAAGGTTGATGTGAAGCAACCTTTCCTCTGGAGACCAAAGACCCTTGATCTCCAGGTCCCCCAGATGAGCGCCCCACCCTAGAGTGGATGCATCCGTTATCACTGTGGCAACAGATGGAGGAAGATGGAAGGGCTTTCCTTGAGACAATTGCCCTCCACGCCCCACCAAAACAGATCCGCCGCAGCTTCTCTGGAGATCACTGACTCCCTGAGATCCCCATTGTGCTGATACCACTGCCTGCGGAGGCACCACTGGAGGCATCATGTGGCAGCGTGCATGGGTGACCAACAGAATGCAGGAAGCAAACAGACAGAGCAGACGGAGGACCTTCAGGACTGGAACAACCGCTCCATTGTAAAACAAGGGAATCATTTCCTGAAAGTCGAGAATCCTTTGAGGAGGATGGAATGCCCGACACAAAGTAGTGTCCAGTACTGCCCCTATGAACAGGTTGCGCTGTAAAGGCACCAGGTGAGACTTGGGTACATTTATCGAAAAACCCAAATTGTACAACAGCTGGGTCGTCACTTACAAATGATGAAGCACCTTCTCTGGAGAGTCCGCCTTGAGAAGTCAGTCGTCCAGATAGGGGAAAACTGGAATCCCCAATCTTCTGAGATGGGCTGCCACCACTGCCATCACCTTGGTGAAGACTCGAGGTGCAGTAGTAAGTCCAGATGGGAGGACAGCAAACTTATAGTGCTGCGAGCCCACCGTGAAACGGAGATACTTCCTGTGCGACTTCAGGATAGGAATGTGAAAGTACGCATCCTGCAAGTCGATCGACACCATCCAGTCCTCTTGCTGCAGCGCCTGAAGAACCTGCGCAAGGGTGAGCATCTTGAACTTCTTTTGTTTCAGAAAAAGATTCAAGATCCTGAGATCCAGGATTGGACGTAATCTGCCATCCTTCTTGGGAATCAGGAAATACCGTGAGTAGCACCCCTGTCCCCTTTCCTGGTCTGGAACCACCTCTATCGCACCCTTTTTCAGTAAGGTTAGAACTTCCTCCTGCAGGAGAAGTAGATGTTCTTCCGAGCAAGCACCTTGGCAAGGAGGGTAATTTGGAGGAAATTCCCGAAAGGGAGGAGCATACCCATTCTCTACAAGATTGAGAACCCATAGGTCTGTAGTGACCGATTCCCAATCTTGCAGAAAATGAGTAAGCCGACCCCCTACAGGAACAACATGATCCGGAATGGGTAATGTAGGGCTGCTTTGCTGCGGTGATAGGAGGGGAGGTAGAGGAAGAGGAGGAGGAGGGTTGACGGCCTCGGGGACGACCTCTACTTTTTCCTCTATATGATTTGTATAGAGAATTCTGTTGCTGCTGCTGACGAGGTTGGCCATAGGAACGAAAGGACAATCTTCCAAACACCTTGAATCTCCTGAAAGCTGACCCTCTAGGTTGAGACTGTAAGCCAAGAGATTTAGCTGTTGCCTTACTGTCCTTAAATCTTTCTAAGGCAGCGTCAGCCTTGTTTCCGAAGAGCCCTGAACCATCAAAGGGTAGGTCCAACAGAGTAGCTTGAACATCTGTTGAAAAATCCGTAGACTTCAACCCAGCACTCCTTCTAGTAGCAACAGAAGAACCCATGATCCTTGCTACCGAGTCAGCCGTGTCTAATCCACTCTGTATGACTTGACGTGCAGCAGCCTGGGCATCGTATACAACCTCCTCAAAATTCTTCCTGTCTTCCTCAGACAGCTTAGGCAGCAATTGTTTAGATGAGTCCATCAAATCATGGATGTATCTACCCATCAGACAGGTAGCATTTGTTGATTTCAATGCCATGCTTGCAGAAGAGATCACTTTCTTGGCTGATTGATCAAGCCTCTTTGATTCTCTGTCAGCCGGAACTTGAGGGAATGCTCCCGAAGATCTCTTTGAACATGCAGCTTGAACTACTAAGCTCTCTGGGGAAGGATGAGCCAATAAAAACTCTGGGTCCCCATGAGCCAACCTGTATCTTCTTGCAATAGACCTGGAAACTGCCGGCGCAGAATGAGGTTTTCGCCAAACCTCCAGCACAGGCTCAAGAATTGCCTCATTGAATGGCAATAGAGGCTCAATAACTGAGGAAGGTGAATGGAAAACTTCCGTTAACATATTAGATTTAAATTCAGTAGTAGGGAGTTGAATGTCCAATAATTCTGCTGCGTTTTAACTACCACATGATATGATGCTACATCTTTTGAAGGTGCATTAGAATCAGGAGAAAACTCCCATTCAGTAGAAACGTCTAGGCCACTGGACTCTCTCAATTCAGCAAAACACTCATCTGAATCATGCAGTTCACCTTCCTCCATTTCTTCACAATACCGTTCCTCTTATAAGATTCCTCTGTGCCTCTCTCCTGGATCTTATCTGCAGCACAGGCATCGATGGATCCATAATCAGATTCGGAGCCAGCGTCGTGCACGGATCCGACGGCGCCGCTTGCGCTGAACGAGGCCGAACAGAAGGTGCCGGTGAAGATGGAAACAGCGTCGCAGCCCTCGGCGCCGGGAAACTCCAAGACGGCGCCGTCGGAAGGAACGGCATGAAAGGGGCCTGGGCATAGGGTTGAGGAACCCGCAAATTGAAAGCTAATGGACCCATGGTACCTGCAGGTGCACCAGAGGGGTACATAGCCCTGTGAAAGATACCATATATAGCATTAAGATAATGCTATGGGTCTCGTCCTGGAGCTGGAAATGGAGGGTAAGCTCCCGGGACTGACTCCGAAGCAGGTGTTCCTGTATTCGGGCCAGCCGGCGCTGATGTAGAGACTTTTTCAGGAGTGACCTGCTCTTCCGGCACAGGGTGTTCTTGATCTGGAGCCAGAGAATGAACCGAATCTGGTGACGGAGCCGGCGTAGGTGATCGACGTGTAGAGGCTTCAGGCGAAGCCGGAATCTATAACGAAGGAGACACAATCTTTTCTATGACGTTGAGGCGAGGTCGGTCTCGACACCGCTTCTTTATCCGATCAATGTTTTGAAGAGTGCTTCTTCTTCTTATGTTTCTTCGGCTTCGAGTGTCCTCGCGTCGACTTCGAGCCCGACCTCGACTCGGAACGAGACCTCGACATCCTCCTACCTCTCTTCTTTTCTTTCCTCATTTTGCCCATAAAAAGCTTTGCTTCTCTCTCCTTTAAAGCCTTAGGATTCATTTTCCTGCAGCATGGACATCCATTGACGTCATGGTCGGAAGATAAGCACCAAACACAATCTTCGTGCGGATCAGTGATGGACGTCTGTTTACCGCACTCCCTGCAGGGCTTGAAACCAGATTTCCTCGCGGACATCTTCGAAGGAAACAAGAGAAACACAGCAAAACAGCTAGAAATACAAAATAACTACGGAGAGTCCCAAAAAACCATTGGCGTCGACAGCACGGAAAAAAGGGAACTGATGTCATCACGCCGACGAGGCCCTGTTATGGATCCAGTGACGTCAGTGGGGTCGCGAGCGGAGTCCTACCCTCTGTGACGTCGTCCATGACCTCGTCGGTGTGGAGAGCTACAAAAATTTCCGAATGGCTGCTGGCGCAGGGGATATTCACAAGGTGAGGAATCCACTGGCAGATGTATCCATCAGAAATATTGTTAATTGAAGGTAAGTAACTTGTTCTTCTGATAGTAATTCCTACCTGCTGATTCCTCATTTCTTGAATACCTGAGCATTACCTTCAAGGCAGTGGCACTCCTATAACACACAACTCATAAAATGGCAACCCATTACGGATTCAGACATGAAATTATTGTCTGATGAAGGTGTGGACCAAAGCCCATATTAACAGTCGGCAAATGTTCAAAATAGAAACACCCAGAGACCACGACAAAGAAGTGCCGTGGTGGAATGAGCCCTGATACTCTTTGTGGGGATGAATCGTTTTTGGCAATGGCATAGCAGATCTTCATGCATTGATCAATCACCGCTTGTCAATTAACCTGAAAAAACACAAGTCCTGTGGATGTAGCAATTATGAGTTCTGTGAGGATCCAGATTGTGTAGCTTCTACTCCTTTTGTGGGATGAAGAAATGGATACAATGTCAGCAAGTTGATGTTTTGGTCCACCATGAGATGGAGAAACCATCTTAGCAATCAAAGAAGCCTTAGTCAGTAGGACCAGCTTGTCTGTAAAAAAAACAGTAAGTTTACGAATGTTGGATAGACAAACCCTGCAGCTCACTAAGCTGCTGTGAGGAAGTAATGGAGATCAGAAATAGTCTTCTGAGTAAGCAGCCTTAGGCAGCAACTATCATTGGGCTTGGAAAGTGAATCCATCAGGAAAGTGTTCACCAGATTAAGGTCCCATTACAGGATGACAAATGGTAACCTGGGAACCAAATTTGTCACGCCCTTAAAAAAAGAAATGAATAACAATAGGAGATAGCTGACCCAACAAAGAAATATCAACAGTACTTACAAATAACTTCTAACAGTGCCCAAAACAAGGCCTTTCAAGACCAGGACCAGCGCAAACGGCAATACATCAGAAATTGCTGTGCTGAGGGGATCACCATCCTCACCGAAGCACCAAGAAAGAAAGTGTGACAGTATTAGCTGAGAGGCAATAAGCTGACAAGATTGTGGTAAATAAATAAATAATACCCTATTTTTGACTAGACTTATAGCATAACAGATAGCTCAATAAATAAGAGTCAAGATTCGAGGTAGTAGGAGTTTCTGCAGGTTTATTACAGCATAAGGACAGGATCAGGACAACCTGCATAGGAACAGAGTGACAGGGCCCAGCAGGACAACTGGGGCCCAGCAGGGGAAAAGAGGCCCAGCAGCTGCTGGGGCTTGGTCTGGGATGAGCGCGCTAACATTCAATAACAAAACACAGGCATATATACATAGCGCAAACACATAGCATTACATTGCAGTAGGCGTAGCAGTCGCGAGAGATAACAGTAAAAGTAGGTGTAACTGGGCGTATACATAGACATGTGGTGCAAACGTAACAGAATATGTCATGAATGGGCGGAAACCTTGGAGGGGGCTACCTAAGGAGCCGGGACCTCTAACCTAATGGTGCGCGAAAACTGGCAATGACGTGTTACTAGGAGAAGCTGGGGGCTACGAACTCTGTGCTAGGAGCAGAGACTAGAGTCTGAAGGGTCGGAGCGACATGTACCTAAACCCTATCTGGTATCTGATGTTTAGGGAACATGTTGATATAAACTAGAAGTCATGAGGGGAGAAGCTAACTTGACTCTAAGACTGGACCATGCATTATTCTACATGTAGTGCGTGATGAAGAATACTAAATGACCATTAAATACAGTATTTCTCTAACGTGGAGACGAGTAGGCTAGACAATGACGGAAACTATTGATGCAGTTCAGTAGCTTAGGAATGCAGAAGAGGAGGACTGAACTGATAACTGGAACTATAACATACTTTTGGCAGACTCAGAGGCAGAACCAAGCTGCACCGGGCACTGCGAGGCAGGAAGTAAGTGAAGGGTCGAGGATACAGGTGGGGGCTGTATCGCTCCTCAGCGAGGCTTTCAGGAGACAGGAGCTGAATCTGTGGTCCGGGCCCTTTTGAGGCCTGGAAACGGGGACTTTATAATGGAATAACGTGCACACTGGGAAACGTGGCAACATTACTTTACATAGGCCTGATATTCGTAGTATTCACGAGGACTGGAAACTAACATACTAGAGGTGGACACAACTGGAATTGCGTCATTAATCAGGCATGGGGAATAACATATGCATATTGGTCATGCACACATAACATATGATGGATGAAGCGTAGGGACACAGAACATGGCAAAATTTACTTTTCCACATTCCCTCCTTGTCACTACGTTTCCATCAGGAAACATCAATTTTCATGATACCATCTATCATTTCATACAGTACCATTTGCTCGTCTCGAATTGTCTGGGAACGGGATTTAGAACGGGGCTTGGGACTAGGAATACAAGAGGTAGCACACATGCTGCAAATCGCAGGGCCACATTGTATACAGAGGCAGCAGCTAAATATGATCGCTACTGCAATACCTAGAAAGGACAGGACTTTCCATCCCCATGCGGAAATTATATTCCAGAACCAACCGGACCATGTCCAGGTGCCTGGATCTTGATGTAACAGATGGGCAATTTTATGGAGTCTGGTTATAGCTGAATAAACAGACGGCGCGTTATTTGGAATGAAAATGCAGCAACTAGATCCGATGACTCTACAGGCCCCGCCCCTATCGGCCAGTATGACGTCAAGGACGAGACGATTTTGCAAAACGACAAATCTCATAGCAGATTGTTCTTCGGTTAAGTTACCTAGAGCAGAGGCAGTCTCATTAACTACAGCTTCAAGGGTTCTTGTTAACCTACGGATCAATTTACTATTCTGGACAGGTCCTACAAAGAAGAAGAAACCTTTATTGAAATCTGTATACTGTTCTAGAGTAGTTTCAGTATAATCGACAATTGGGGACTCCCTTCTATGTCTAATGTGTACTAGATGTGTGTTTCTGTGATAATCAGATGGCGCTAGGAAAACAGGTGGCAGTAGGAAGGCAATGTAACAGGTTCCCTCCCAATCGAGGGGCAGACGGACATATGCAGTTTGACCACAAATAAAATAAGAATGACGTGAAGCTTTGAAAATAGATTTCCCACTGTCACTATACTTGATAACAGTAGTACATTCACTATGACCTATGTGTACAGAACCATAACTACGGACACATAATTCGCCTTTGACTGGTAGTACTGAAATAGCAGGTAAGTCTGGAGTAGTATCAGACTGAACATTCAGGACCATGAAATTCGACGAATAATTACCTAAATTATATACTTCGTTTTCTAGATCTAAACCTGTTCTGTGGGGGAAACCTTGCTTGTCTGGAAAACATGTACTGTTAAGGAAAGACATATCTGTTGAGGATGACGTTAACGTGGACCATGCTCCACACGAACCATTGTGTGAGAATGGATAAGGAAAAAGTGGCAGAACTCCCTTCGGTGTCTGAAAAGGGGGGAGTCGACCACACACCCAACAATTTGTGGCATTGCTGGTCTGGTGTGAGTAATGTAACATACGGATAAATGTGTTGTTGCGCATAGCGAGGCGGTATGAATATTCGTGAGGAGGCAGATCACTAAACGTGTGCTCTACCGTAGCATTAGCAGACATATTAGCATGAGGAACTGGAAAACACAGGAAAAGTGCGTAACTAGTGCAGGAAATCATTATGCTGAGAAATAATATGAAACTCAGAAAAACGATACATTGAAGTGAACTTCGACTGACTCTCTCACTATGGGGGTCTATTTTATACATGTCAGAAACAGTCTAACCGTTTCACCTAGGGGAGGACTTATACAATCAAACTGACTGACTTATTTTACTAGACCTTAATTTGAGCTTATACTCCTGCTGCGGAGTTTTCTCTAACAAGGGAGGGGTTGTAATAACGTCTTGTGCGGGACAGTCCTTTAAAACAATGTTTTGGCAGTCCTTCGAATCCTGGAAATCCTTGGAAATGTTTTTGGAGACTGATTTCAATCCTTTGAAAAGTTTTACATGAGAAAGGTGGACCCACCCCTTCCTGCCTTCCAACTTGACGGCAGTACGGGTGGTCAAGAGGACCTGGCGTGGCTCCTTCCAACGTGGTTCCAGCGGACTTGATCTGTCAAAATTTCTGATCATCACAAGGGAGCCTGGAACGATCTCGTGCGGTGCCACCTCGGTATTGTCTGGAAATGCGGCGGCAACCTGTGAACGACATGAGTTGAGGGCAGACATCAAGGAAGCTAGGTAATCTGTCAGCATATTACATGAAACATCGGTAATACTTCGGGGTCTAGGAGTACCCCACATGTTAGGGGGGCGGCCAAATACGACCTCATACGGGGACAGACCTGATCTGGAATGTGCGACCATGCGCATATAAAATAAAGCGACTGGCAGAGCTATTAACCAGTCCACACCTTTGTCCTTACAGACTTTTGCAATGCGGATTTTCAGAGTCTGATTATGTCTCTCTACGAGACCGGCTGCTTCAGGATGGCGTACACAATGGAACTTCCACTGGTACCCTAACAAAAGGGAAACGTGTTTCATGAGTTCAGATGAGAATGGCTGGCCGTTATCAGAATATACGACTCTAGGGAGTCCGTATCTAGGGAAAAATTCACGAACCAACTGCTTGGCAGTGGTCGCGGCTGTGTAATCTGGGACTGGATATGCTTCTGTCCACCTGGACAAAGCGCATACAACTACAAGGACATACTTGAAACCTCGACATCGCTCCATCTGAATATAATCCATCTGGAGGACCTCAAAAGGGTGGTCAGGGGGCTGGAAACCACCTTGTTCCACCGGGACACTTTTACCTGGATTAAACTGACAACATATCATACAGGTACGGACTTTCTGCTTGGCTGCAGCTCGTAAATGCTTGTTGAACCAAATGTTCTGGATACTGTCTAACATAGCTTTTTCTCCTAAATGTGCTGGACTATGTGCGGTATTGATAATGACTTGAACCATAGAATCGGGGAGAAACCATGTGGCTCTACCCTTCGTTAACCATCCTTGATCTGTCTGGACCCCTCCTTGTTCAGACCATTTCTTGATTTCATCGGGGGTAGCATGTAACTGTATATCTATGACATCTTGTGTAGGGTCCTTAACTGTCATGCATGTAATCGGATCTGGAGTATGTGTCAGATTAACTGGAATGTCTGGAGTCTGTGCTGTAAGCTTGGCTGTACGGTCTGCTAGATCATTACCTTGGGAAATAATGTCTGTAACTTTCGTATGTGCTTTGCATTTCATGATAGCAATAGATGTCGGTAAATGTATGGCATCTAACAGGGCTTGAATAAGGAGACCATGCTGAATCTTGGTTCCATGAGAAGTCATGAAACCTCTCTCCTGCCAGAGCACTCCGAAGTCGTGTACAACTCCGAATGCGTAACGTGAATCTGTGTAAACATTAACTTTCAGGTTCTTGGCATGTATACAGGCTTGTGTCAGAGCGACTAGCTCTGCTGCTTGAGCGGACAGGGTGTCAATACGGTGTGTCTTGATAACTTCAGTGTCAGTAGTCACTGCATACGCGGCGACTAGTTCTCCTGTACTAGTTCTCATACATGAACCATCCACATAAAGTGTCAGGTCGGGATCTGGTAACGGAATATCTGTCAGGTCTTGTCTTGGCTTTGTCGTAATGTTAACTACTTCCACACAGTCATGTGGGTCTGGATTTAAACTAACTGATGGTAACAGTGTAGCAGGATTCAGAACGTTGCAGCGTCTGATTTCTATGTGTGGCTGGAACAGTGTCAATTCATAACCTGTTAAACGTGCAATTGTCAAGTGCTGAGTTTGTGTTCGGTTTAAAAGAACTTCTACTGAATGCGGAACTTGTACTGTCAGGGAGTGTCCTAAAACTATGGAATCACTTTGTCTGATAGCTAGTGCTGTAGCTGCAACTGACTTGAGGCACGCAGGCAACGCCTGGGCGACTGGATCTAATGTGCTCGAAAAATAAGCACAGGGCTTATATTGTCCTGCTTGATCTTGTGTGAGAACAGATAATGCTGTACCTTCGCGTTCAGTAACGAAAAGTGTAAAAGGCTTACTGTAGTTCGGTGTAGCTAGAACTGGAGCTTGACATAGGGCTTTCTTTAACTCGTTAAAACTAAGTGTATGTTCAGATGTCCAAGGGAGGGCAGTCGATACGGCTGCCTCCTGTGTCGTTAACTGTATCAGTGGCTTGGCTAGAAATGCATACTGGGGAATCCATTGTCTACAATAAGAAGTAAGGCCGATAAAGGCACGTACCTCCTTCTGGGTTCTGGGCTGGGGAAGACTCGCTATTAACTGGATACGGTCGGGTGTCAACTGCCTACCCCTCTTGGACAGCAAGTGTCCTAAGTATACCACTTGCTGGACACAGAATTGAAGCTTCGAAGGTGACACCTTGTGCCCCATCTCTGCAAGAAAATACAAGACTGTAAGGGATGCTCGCTCGCAGTCACGTTCAGAACGGGCAGTGATCAGTAGATCATCAACATACTGGAGCAGGGCAGTGTCAGTTGGCATGTGAATGTTGTCTAGTTGTCTCTTGAGTGCCTGACTGTAAATACTAGGACTTTCTGTGAAACCTTGAGGAGCGCGTGTGAACATATAGCTCCTTCCATTTAAACAAAATCCGAAAAGAAACTGGCTGTCTGGATGAATTGGAACACTAAAAAATGCATTCTTGAGGTCTATGACAGTGAAAAACATGGCTTCGGAATCAATGGCTGTTAACAGGGAAGAAATATCTGGAACAACTGGGTACTGAGGAATAATACATTTATTAAGCTCTCGTAAATCAATCACTAATCGATATACTGGGGGTGCATTCAGATCAGTACGTTTCATGACTGGAATGATCGGAGAATTGCATACATTGGAGTCAGTTTCTACAACTACTCCTTGAGCCATGAGCTCGTCAATAATTTTGGATAAGGCTGCTACAGCCTCAGGTGGCAATCTGTACTGTCTGATTCGGGGTAACACTACACCTGGTTTGAGAGTCACACGATGGGGTGTGATTTGCATGTAACCTACATCAGTTGGACCTTGCGCCCATAAGTGCTGCGGAACATTAGACAATCTTGAATCAAAATCTCGTAATACATAGTGACCCTTAAAGTCACGTAGGAACAGACGTATTCCCTCTGGGGAACAGCATATAACTGCACCTAACTCTTTCAGTGTCTTAATACCTAATAGATTTTCTGGACATGACTTAGTAAGTAACAGATCAGTAGTACGGGACAATGGACCTACTTCTAGAGTAACTGGCTTAGATATCTCATTAACTATTGGCTTTCCTGAAAATCCAAGGGAAACATTTCTTGAGCCTGAGAGCGGAGCCCCTGGAACTTCGGCATGACTAATTGTGGTCCTACTTGCCCCTGTATCGATCAAAAACTTTCTGTCTTTCCCTAATACTTGACTGTGAACATAGGGACCTTCTTGATCTACAGGTATCTCGATGAGAGGCAAGCCTACCTCCCTCTCTAGGCTGTTTCATGAATATGACTGGTACTCTGGATACTCAGACTGTGCATACTGGTACATCTGTGATGTGACATGCTGTGTTGCAGCAATAGGCTGCGGTACTGTAACTGTCTGTTGTGCATTCTGTAGCTGAGGAATCTGTGAAACTTGTTCTTGTCTAGGCGGACGTGGTCTTTCTTTAGTCTTACCAGTAGCTATGTTGTGTTTCAGAACTGCACACTCGTTTATAAAATGACCTGGCTGTTTACAATAATTGCAGTTCCCTTTAACGGGAGCTGCAGGATGACTGGCTTGATTCGGACCCCTCTTCTGACTGTCTTGAGGAACAGATTGTGCAACTAGCACTTTCATTTTCGTGTCTTTCATACGTTTTCTCTCGTGTTCTTGCTCTTCCCTGATTCTATTCTGGTGGTACTGGAGCATCTGGAGCATCTGGGACGGAGTATTTGCTTGCCAGGTGCTTTCGACTTTCAAAACTCTATTTTTAATTTGTGGACTTGAATTCTCGACTAATTTAGTAACGAAAAGGTGAGGGTATGACTCACTACTTGTCTTGAGACCACTGTTGATACTGAAACATTTCTCAAATCTAGAATAAAAATCACTAATATCCTCATCTTGTTTCTGTTTACAGGCTGAGATTGCATCCCAGTCTTCTTTCCTTGTTGTCAATAATCTGGGTAAAACTTGAATCAGTAATTCTGGTAATTCTTTACATTTATCTCCAAGACCGGTACCTGGTACTCGTGCCTTGTCTTCAGCTTCTAGAGCTGTCCAATCGATCTTTTTCTCTCCCACCTCCCATTCTTTTTCCTTTAACTTTTCATACACCCCTGCGGGTAACAGGACCTTTAACATTTTAATGATGTCTGGGTAAGTGTATTCTCCCATACGGAGCATGTCTTTTAATTCTCTATGGAACCCTGCTGGATCTTTGTCATGACAGGGAATTAATTTCTTCATTTCAAGAAGTTCCATCTTTGAAATCGGAGTGTATACAAACACTCGTTGCATTACGCCACCCGCCCCCTGGACTGGGTGGACTTCTCGTAACGGATTCTGTCTGTCTATGTAGAATGGCTTATTTTCTGGGGGTGAGACATGAACAAAATGCGGGTTCAAAAACGTTCTATATTTGTGGCGCTGTTCTAGAATGACACTAATTAAATCGGTACCTAGACCTCTCCATCTATACTGGAGTAACTCGTTCAGGACATCATGCAACGGGCCTGGATCAGAATGTTGACCCTCATACAGAGTAATGAGGTGCTGGATCATATACATACCCACCAGTCGTTGCTCGGCTGGGGGCAGTTTTAGAAACATTTGTGCCACTATTTCGTCTGGAAAAGTGGTAGAATCAGTAATCCATCGGACTGCTGATCGGGCTAGTTCTTGTTCATGCATGGTACTTAATTCACTGTAACCGATTCGTGATTTCAGAATGTGATCGGTAACTTGAAATACTTGTTCTAGAGAACCTTGTTCTGGCGCTGTATGATGAAAAATAGACTTGTGTTCTAGGCGTAAATGGCGATCTGGAAATCTAGATTTTCCTACATATGCTATTCTGGCGGGATTCTCGTCTTCCTCTTCAGGATCAGAGATACTTTCTTTCTCGCTTACTTGTGCTGCTTTACGCTGGTCGTGTAACCTTATTATTTCTTTACGAATTTTCTTGTACATACTCTCCATGGCACTGACGGTCTTGTGCTTACCCTCGGCTATATTATCACTCCACCTTGTCAGGATTCTCATTTCGGCGGGATCTTTAGACGGGTAATCTTGTTCTCTTATTAGACAATTGATCAGGAACTTTAATATCATGAGCTGAATCTCGGCTTTCCTTTGAGACATAATCTCGCCAATACTTTCTGGATCATCCCCTGTACGGATGAAACGATATATTCTGTCTAGATCTTCTTTCATATTCGGCAAGGTGACTAGATACTCGGTCACTCTCCTTACACGTAAGGAATATAAAACCATAGTATATTCGCCTGGGACTGGATCATAGACACATTCGTTAAGGGCTTGTCTGATTTCTGTGACAGACTTATTACTTTTAGGAGTACGCTGTGATGCTTGAGCATGCAATTCGAGTGCCGATAAACGCTTGTGTGGCGGCGGGGTTTGAGGAAGACCTCCCCCTGCGGCCCCTAAACTGGAGTCGTCTACTGAGGCTCTTCGTCCTGGCAGGGTCGGTAATTGTACTTGTATGGCGGACTGGGCCGGGGGAGCTGTTAAGGGCACCCCGGTGTCTGGAGGAGCATGGAAAATATAGGCATGACTGAACTGTAATCTGGACAAAATACAATACACAATAAGAACACGACATCACATCGCACTCATACCACAACAGTAAATTACATGAAGAACATTATAAATAACAGTTCGAACAGAATATTACCTGGAATACTGAGAACAGAAATACAAGAATTTTCTCGAGAACGGAACAGACTAGAGTTACTGGATGCACTGCTGTAACAGTACGGAACATACCGGTCCCATAAAGGAACGCATCAAGACCCGTATCCACCTAGGTGAACACTTCGTTTGTGAGTCTGGGCACCACCAACCCACGGACCAGGAGTCAATTTAGATTGGTCCTGTCTAGATACTACCCCAGCAATGGTACTCACCGGGCAGCACGGAACGGAAGGCCTCGGACGGGACTGGACTGCTACGACGACGGACTTCGGACTTCAGTTACGGGTGGGCCTCCGGATACCTCGGACCTTGGACTCTCGGCTTGGGCTCTGGTCGGGACTCGCCGCGTTCCTCCACCGTCTCGTCTGGATGCTGGACCGCCTCCTCCGTCTCCTCCGTGGGCCTGAGGGATACTTGAGCAGAAATATCTGCCACTGCGGACAGGATCAGGACAACCTGCATAGGAACAGAGTGACAGGGCCCAGCAGGACAACTGGGGCCCAGCAGGGGAAAAGAGGCCCAGCAGCTGCTGGGGCTTGGTCTGGGATGAGCGCGCTAACATTCAATAACAAAACACAGGCATATATACATAGCGCAAACACATAGCATTACATTGCAGTAGGCGTAGCAGTCGCGAGAGATAACAGTAAAAGTAGGTGTAACTGGGCGTATACATAGACATGTGGTGCAAACGTAACAGAATATGTCATGAATGGGCGGAAACCTTGGAGGGGGCTACCTAAGGAGCCGGGACCTCTAACCTAATGGTGCGCGAAAACTGGCAATGACGTGTTACTAGGAGAAGCTGGGGGCTACGAACTCTGTGCTAGGAGCAGAGACTAGAGTCTGAAGGGTCGGAGCGACATGTACCTAAACCCTATCTGGTATCTGATGTTTAGGGAACATGTTGATATAAACTAGAAGTCATGAGGGGAGAAGCTAACTTGACTCTAAGACTGGACCATGCATTATTCTACATGTAGTGCGTGATGAAGAATACTAAATGACCATTAAATACAGTATTTCTCTAACGTGGAGACGAGTAGGCTAGACAATGACGGAAACTATTGATGCAGTTCAGTAGCTTAGGAATGCAGAAGAGGAGGACTGAACTGATAACTGGAACTATAACATACTTTTGGCAGACTCAGAGGCAGAACCAAGCTGCACCGGGCACTGCGAGGCAGGAAGTAAGTGAAGGGTCGAGGATACAGGTGGGGGCTGTATCGCTCCTCAGCGAGGCTTTCAGGAGACAGGAGCTGAATCTGTGGTCCGGGCCCTTTTGAGGCCTGGAAACGGGGACTTTATAATGGAATAACGTGCACACTGGGAAACGTGGCAACATTACTTTACATAGGCCTGATATTCGTAGTATTCACGAGGACTGGAAACTAACATACTAGAGGTGGACACAACTGGAATTGCGTCATTAATCAGGCATGGGGAATAACATATGCATATTGGTCATGCACACATAACATATGATGGATGAAGCGTAGGGACACAGAACATGGCAAAATTTACTTTTCCACATTATAAGTCTGCAAGCAGATCAAAAGAACACAGGTTGCTGCCCAAATATGAGGTGCATGGCCTCATAAAACTCACGAAGGTGGCCGGAAGTCGCTCTGGCTCCCGGAAAGTCATGGACGTGTGGAGTTGGCCCACATGCAGGCTCTAACGCAGAGCAAGGCCTTGAATGATGATGCTCCCTCATAGGATGACTTAGACAGATGGGGTAAAGTTAAAGACTACTTCGACTTCTTGCTCTTCTTCTTCTTCTTGTTGTGGAACTTAACGGAAGACGATTTAGAGTGGGACGAAGATCTAGGGCCCGTGACCTACCTCTCAATGGGGATCATTGCTTTATCACACGTTGAGGGGCAAGGAGCTGAAGGGAGTACACCCATAAGGCCTTGGGGTGCATGGCACAGCAAACGAGGCAAGTCTTCACGTTGTGGTTGCTCTCAAGGCACCAGAGGCAAACAAGATGCGGGTCCATCACTGACATACATCAGTGACCGGTACCACAAGCATTAAGCCGGCCTTCCTAGATGACTGGCCTGCCACACCAGGAGATAGATTCTCAAAAAAGACTTAGACAAAAAGTAAAACAAGATTCAGTCAAAAAATGACTTAGGGTACCTCTCTCCGGATCTGCGCTGACGCGAAAAGAACCAATGTCAGCGCACTGAGGTGGTGCCTATATAGGCATTGTGCACATCACTACCGCATGGATGACGCCATGCAGAGCCAAACGATGCCACCTACCTGAATGCAGGGTACGCTGATAAAAAATTCTCTTGATCAAATCTGACACCTAGGGATGATTCTAAGGTAAAAAACCTGCGGCTAGAAGTCTCTATAAGATAAGCACTTATTGTTGCCCACAGTGCAAATCATAGTAATTAAATTACCTAATCTTTTTATGCTCCAAACTTAGTCTCTACACCCAAAGGAAAGTCTTTAGATCACAGATGCTATTACACAGGATTATTTGTCCCTATAGAACCTGAATCGGGGGTTACTTTAATCTCCGTTGAAAACTGCAAGCTACAGACCACACCCAAGTAAATATGAATAATTAGCAAATGCCCCGAATTCTGGAAAAGCATAAAGCCTTGCATATTGGCCGGCCAAAACAGTTAAAAACATCAATGCCACCTTAAACACTCTTTGCAACTGCTTGACGTACAAGAATACTGGGGAACAAACCCGCCCAGCAGGCATTAAAGCGTTCCATTAAAAAATGTGATTGACTTTGGTCCTTTCATTCAGACAGGGCACAATTGTCCAAAAGAAAATTTTCCAGGACAATTATTTCGGAGTTCAAGACCAGGGCAGAGGTACCCTATTTATCGAGCACTTATGCACTTTCATGGAAGAAAAGGTTAATGGCACTGAAGATGGGTGAATGGCCCTTTTTAAGTCACTTAGCTGAATGGTGATGTTCATGTGATAACACAGAGTGCAGGGGTTGCGGGTACCACTCGGAATCGATTGAGCACATGGTCTGTGTCAGTCACGCATTTCTTAACGACATAAGGATCCTGTTGCGGGGCGAATGGAACAAGCACAGAGTTTGATCGTGCCGACAAGCCATCATAGCTGCTATGAACCCAGAAAACATGATGGTCAACATACGGTTCACCAAATTTGTTACAAGTGCGGCCAAAAATCTTAGAATGGCAGGCCTGCGACCAATCCTGCCTCAACCCGCGCATCCGTGACATCAGTTGAGCCTCTAACGAATCCTTGAACATTCTGTGCCAATCCTCAAATGCCCCTTCTGTTTCTATCGTTTTACTTCCCCTCACTCTACCTTTTTTTTTAATTTTTTTATTTCAAATCATTTTTATTTTTCAAATCAGAAATAAAAACAAAGTACAGGACAATACAATACAATAAGGATCAGGGAGGCAAAAAAGATAAAACAAATGATTCATCATATACAAGACCAGAAAAAATAAAATAAAAATGGAGAGTGAATCATTGACTCATTAGTGTAGCGGACAAACCTAAATAAACAAAAAGAGACATCAGCAGTTTTCATGCATTTACATACATATAACGTATATATGAATAAAATTGCAGTTGCGAAACCATCAAGTGATGCACATTAGGGTCAAGTCTTGCCTCGGAGGGTTGCTGGTTAGAACAGGATGCCTTGAGAATAGCGCATTGCCCTAAGGGGGGTCGAACGAGAATGAGGAAGCGTCCAGGGCCTTCCAAAGTTTTTTATGGGAGATGCGGCTTGGTGAAGAGTGTAATGTAGGGTTATCTGCACCTCTCAGAAAGGACAGCCAATCTTGCCACATTTTGAATGACACCTCAGAAGGATTCTTCCACTTACACAGAATAACCTTGCATGCCAAGGTTAGGAGAAGATCAAGAAGTTGACGATCCACCGGATTTGCCAGACGTGGCTCTTGTACCCCCATTAGAACATACACAAACTCTCTAGGCGGGCTAAAACCAAAGATGTGCTTAATACAGTCAAATATTCTATTCCAGTAACCCTTCAGTAAAGGGCAATTAAATAACATGTGTGCCAAGTCTCCCACCTCTGCCTCACAATTCCAGCAAGTAGGGGAGTCCCTTAGGTTAGTTTTATAGAGCCTCTCAGGTGTCCAATATGTCCTGTTAATTAACATGAATTTGGTCTGTGACAGGATAGGTGAAATCTTATTTCTAAATGCAGTAGTGTGTATAATGTCCCAGTCAAAGATCATACCCGTCGTGTTTGATTCCGTTTCCCATCTCGTCTCATTTTTCCTGTTCGATTTCTGAGGGAGGGGAAGGAGCAGTTTATAGATCTTTGAAACGAAGTGCCCAGAGTTATAGATGCGTGGAACAGAGCCCCATAGCCATGGTTCAGAGGAGGACAATGAGCGTGCAGAGAGGAGAGATTTCAACTTCAGAAAGTCATAGAAATCTAATGGCGTGAGGGCATGTGTGGCTTGTAGGGACGAAAACGGTAGGGGGTTAGTCCCCTCGAACAGATCACTTGCTAAGTTAATACCTTTCGCGGACCATTGAGTCCACTTGAGCGGAGCTCCGTTGATTTTCAGTAATGGGTTGTACCAGAGAGCAATTGATGTGGATTTTTTGATCTTTAGGCCTTTGTGGTTTGTTTGATCAAGTTTCAGCAGAGCCCTTCTTGTGTTTAAAAAAATATATTTGGAGTGGGGTATATGTGTCAGCTCCATGGTGAGTAGGGCCACGAGTGGGATATTGCCCAATATCGCTTTTTCGATGTCCATCCATAGCGGGGTATAGTCTGAATCTTTGATTAGCCATAAAGCTCCTTGTTTACATAAGAACGCTGTTTGGTAGTGTCTGAAGTTCGGGAGGCCCAGGCCGCCTTTATCTTTAGCTAGTTGTAGCTTTTTCATTGATATCCTTGGTTTCCTCCCTTGCCACAGAAACGTACCAAACAGCTTCTCTACCCTGTGAATAAAGTCATCGGAGAAAGTCATTGGGAGCATACATGCTATGTAGTTAACTAAAGGTGTTACCATCATCTTCAGGGTTTCAGCCCTGCCCCACCAGGATAAGTATTTAGGGGACCAACCATCTAGGAGCTTGTTTATTTCGTTGAGGACGATGTTCTCATTAGTACGAACAGTAGAGATTAGATCGCTATCAAAGTCTAACCCCAGGTATTTAAAGCAGCCCGGCTGCCATGTTAGCCCCGAGTCTCCTAACATGTCTTTAGTCCCAAGGTTATTAAGCGACTTGACTTCTGTCTTGTCTTTGTTTAATTTGTAGCCGGATACTTTAGAAAATTCATCAATCGTCGTGAGTAGGGCCGGTATTGCTTCATTTGCATTCTCTGAGATTACCAATACGTCGTCAGCATATGCTGTTAATTTTATGACAGTCGTTGAAGGGGATTCCAGCTATATTTTTGTTGTGTCTAATTTGATACAGGAATGGCTCAATGGCCAACACGAATAGTGACGGAGAGAGGGGACATCCTTGTCTCGTGCCTTGGTATAGTCGAAAAGGTGACGAGAGTGACCCACCCGCCCCGACGCTCGCTTTAGGGCAGAAATAAAGGGACATGATCATCTTTATGATTGCGGGGCCTAAATTAAATTTGCGGAGCACGGCCTCCAGATACCTCCAATCTACTTTATCGAATGCTTTTTCAGCATCTAATGTTATTGCTGCTGTGGGGGTGGATAGGAGTTTAGCTTTCTCTAGTACATGCGCTAGAGCCCTGGTGTTGTCGCTAGACAGCCTGTTTTTCATGAATCCCGCTTGGGAAGAATGTATGAGTCTTGGTAGTATTTTCTGGAGGCGTGCCGCTAGGATGGAGGCAAAGAGCTTACAGTCCAGGTTTATGAGGGAAATGGGCCTATAGTTCTTAGTTAGGGTGGGATCTTTCCCTTCTTTCGGAATAACCGCGATGGTAGCCTCTGCTAGGGTGCCCTTGGCTTCCCCTGTTTCACTTATTTCTACGAACATGTTGAGCAGAGGTTGCGTGATTGACATGGAAAAGCATTTGTAAAATTTTGCGGAAAAGCCATCCGGACTGGGGGCTTTACCGCATTTCAAAGATTTAATGGCAGACTGAACTTCCATTAGCGAGATCGGGCCGTTTATGTCTGTTTGTTCTTCCTCGGACAAGGAAGGGAGATTGCAGTTATTCAAATACTCATGTATCTTATGATTTTCCAGTTCTACATTCTTGGAGTAGAGTTTCTCGTAAAATTCTTTAAAGAGGCCTGTTATTTTGGCTGGGTCGGAGTGTGCAACTCCCATGTGATCAGCTATGGAATTTATCGTGTTCTTTTGTATTTTAAATTTGAGGTACGCTGCCAGACTTTTACCTGCTTTGTTTGATTCACACAGTTTGAACCTTTTCCTCCTATCCAGCCAGACCCTTGCCCTTTCACTTACAATCTTATTATATTCGTATTTCTTATTGGCTAACTTATTTAGTGATTCAGCTTTCCTGTCTTGCAAGTGCTTAGCCTCTAGGATAGCTATTTCTTTCTCTAGATCTTCTAATTTCTCATTATGGTTCTTATTCATGGCAGATTTAATCTTGATAATTACACCTCTTAAAGTACTTTTTAGTGCTTCCCACCTAGTTAAGTCGGAGATATCACCCCTGTTATTGTGGACCAGATATTCTTCGATGGCAGTTTCAATGGTTACTCGGTGTTGTTCGTGTTCAAGAACCTCATCGTTGAGCCGCCATGTTGACTGACGGGCGGATGGTTTTATGTCTGAGATGGTGAGTGTAATGCACGAATGGTCGGAAACAAGCCTTGGTTCTATTGAAGTTTCTACTATTCTGGATGTAGCGTTCTGTGTAATGAATAAATAATCAATCCGTGAGAACGAGTCATGGGGCGGGGAGTAGAATGAGTAGTCCCTGCCAACCGGGGTTTGCAGGCGCCAAGAGTCTACCAGGTGGAATTGCTCACATAGGTTCTTGAAGGCTTTATGAGACCTATTACTACGGAAGGGACAACGCGAGTCTCTGTCCAGGGTCGGGTCAAATGGTAAATTAAAATCGCCCCCGAGAATGTGGACTGCCAAGTCCGGGATCTTTTCAATTTGTTTCGTAAGGTCCGACCAAAACTTCAAGTCGCATGTGTCCGGGGCGTATATGTTTGTAATATAGAATTCCGTCCCATCTTTTAGGAGTTTGTTTGTGACCCATCTGCCCTTGGTGTCAGTCGTAGATGAGAGGAGGTCAATGCTAGATTTTTTGGAGATCAGAGTTATTACACCATTCCTTTTCCCTACCGGGTCTGAGCCCGTGACATCCCTGAAGAATTTATTTCTAAGTGTATATAGCTGTTTAGTCTCTAGTTTTGTTTCTTGGAGCAGTGCTATGTCTGCCTTCTGCCTGCGCAGATAGTCTAAGATTTGTTGGCGTTTTACTGGATTGTTAAGGCCTTTGACATTAAGGGAGAGTACCTTTAGCTTCCCCAACTGAGTAACCCCCATACTCTACCTTTTTGAATGCTAAAGTACGGTTCTCTCTTTTTTTTTCTTCTCTTTTTTAGTTCACAACAACGATGACATTCCACTAGTAAGCCCATATCTTACATTGGATAAACCACGAATTTGGACAATTATGAACATTTAAAAGCAGGGACATATCGCCCCAATTAACTTTTAGCATAATCACTGCTTCCTTCTTAAACCATTTTGTATCAACAATCTACTTTTTTATGTTTTTTGTACATAATAAGTATTCTTTTTAACTACCATAATTTTAGTAATCAAACAATAAACACAAATTAAATTAAATTGAATAAAGCCTTGAATATTCCCTTAAAAAGACTTAACTGTCTCTAAAGCCAGATCTGCATAACGTACACCTATTTTCAGAAGGGTTAGGGAGGTCAGCACAGAATAGACTAGTCTGGTGGATTCACAGTTCCACAGTAGGTTTAAGCAACATTGATCCTTGATGGACTCCACGTAGTGCTGGTTTGTGGGCTAAGATTGTCTTCAGTAGGAGGCATGGGGGCAACGGCGTAACCACTCTGCTCTTGCGCCTGAGGCCTAAGTGAAGCAATTTTTCCTGTTCCCCCCCTAGGTCCAGTGAGTGGGTGTTTGGAGCCCCGAGCTGGGAGGAACTACACATGACCTACGAGAACGGTGCGGGAAGAGGGAGCCGAAGCAGGCACTGGTGAGCAAAGCTCCAGTGGTGTGGCACTGAGGATAAGATCGAGCTGGTGACAAAGGTGACCCGAATGTAGCAGGGGTGTAGAGGCGAGCAAGCACCAGATAGGGTCCCAGGTGGAGGAGGAGCAGGGGCCAGGAGAAGAGTCCAGCGAGTGCCACCCATGGGAAGCTGGGCCCCACCCTGAGGCACCACACGCCGACATGAACTGCAGCAAAACGGGTCCTTAAAAGGCCCCAGGGAATTTAACAGAGATGGGGACATCGGCCCTCGAATGGGGGAGTCAGGGACATCGGCCCTCAAAAGGGGAAGGATGAGGGAGGCCATCCTATCCCCTAGATTGATGGATTCCACCTCCCAGATGCCCAAAGGGGACATCCTGCATGGTGTGCTCCTTTATGCAAGGGGCTTGAGACTGCACCACCGGGCTCATTGGGGGCTGGGCCACAACAACAACATTAAGGGACCGCTGGTGGGGAGGGAGCCCAACGAAGAGGTACCCTGCTCAGGTGGCTGCACTGATTGGGGCCCATTTATTTGGTGCTGGAGCAGGACCCCCCTCCCCCCACCAAGATGTGAGGAGACCCGAAATTGGGCTGTGAGGAGCCCTGGGCAAGACAAACAGGAGAAAACACCAGAAACGCAGTGGGTGGAGGAGGTTCCCCACCCCACTACTTCCTAATTAAGAACTTACCAGGAGCAACACTCTGGAAATTATCTGGTACTGGGTACGAAGAGAGATACATAAGGCCCAGGTTGGAGCACAGGGTATGAAGGAGCATCTTGAATACCGGAGACTGGCCAAAAGGAAGGTGATGGCGGGATAGGAGTGCACGTGCCGGGATTGCAGTGGGAAGCGGCAGCGGGTCACAGCCCTGGGAATGCCTACACTAGTGCACAGGTAAGGCCAGGAGGCACACTCAAAAGGTCCTGCGCCTGACAGTGCCCCCAGATTGGAAGGGGGCAGTGAATTCCATACCCAGCTCCTGAAGGAGAAGGGTGCAACGAAACCTACTCAGCCATCGAATGGTTAAGAATCAATAGCCAGAACGGCCCAGCAGCCGCCACCCTCAGTAGAGAAAGGCCTGGAATAAAAAATGTAAACAGTGGCCCATGAAGTGAACCTCCTTAGGGAAGACCCCAGGAAACTGACAGAGTACCACACACAGAATCAATGCTGGCCCAAACTCGTCCAACAATGATGGATCATGACACTCTCATTTTGCAGCTGCGGGAGAAGATTGAGGATATGGAGGACCCCTCCAGTAAATGTAAATGTAAAGGTAAATTGATACTGGTATAGCGCACTACTCACCCGCAAGGGTCTCAAGGCGCTTGTACGAATACCGCTGTGGAACCCATCCTGGCTTTCCCTGTGAGGTGTCCACTCCTGGGCACCCCCAAGGTGGAGGCCAGGCATCCTTAGCGGTGTGGGGGCCATTGTGGAGATTAAGCAAGCTATTGCCCAGAGTAGCAGAGTGGGACTCCATGATTGGAATAGGCACCAAGGCGAGAATTATCAGGTCCGTGGAATGTTTGAGCCCAAGACCCGCCGAGGCGGGGAATTGAACCCTGGTCCCGGGCTAGACCTCTGCATCAGGGTCTGCCGCTCTAACCATTGAGCCACACTTCTCCACTGAAGGAACGTTTGAGTGGTGGGCCTCCCAGAGAGAGTGGAAGGTCCATCATTGTAATTGTTTTGGAGGATTGGCTCGCAAGGGTGATTCTGGTGGGGAAACCCTTCAAATGGTTCACCTCGGAACTATCTCACCGGGTGCCAGGCAAGCCGCCGCTGCCTGAGGCCCCTCCCAGGGCAGTAGTGGCAACTCTACTGAACTATGGCGATAGAGATGCGATTTTGCAGAGGACTAGAGCACATGGGCCCTGGCAGGTGGAGGGTGCCACGGGTAATATTTATCCAGACTACACCACGATGGTCCAGAAGCAAAGAGACGTTCATGGCTGTTAAGTGGCATCTAGAACCTTGGTTATAATATTTGTTTTGATTTTCCCTGCCAGGCTCCATGTCACTTTGGACGGTAAAATGTACTTTTTCTCCACAACAGCAGAGGCATGGGAGTGGCTGAAACAGCATGGATACTCACTCCCCCCAGAGGGGGGGGGGGAGGAGGAGGAAGAAGACCCATCAGTGTAAGAAAGGAGAGAAGCTAAGTGACGCCGCGTATCATGGAGGAAATTGTCCCAAAGGCCAACCAGGGATCAGGTGGAGTCGGAAAGAGCAAAAGTGGTGGAGTCGCTACACCGGCAACAGAGCAAGAACTTGGGCACCAGGTGGGATGCCCTGCAGGGCAGTGCGGACAACTCTGGTGAGGAGATGTCCGAGATTGGAGCCTCAGAAAGCAGGCCACATCCACCAGTGGTAACACCAGTGGCTTTTGGGGAAATTATTTGAGTTCAGTCAGGGCCCTTGATGGCTCTGGAGATTGGAGTAGAGATTGACTTTTCCCCACCTGGATAAGACAACGTAGGGGTGGGTAAAAGTCGAAGTCAGGAAGGATCTTTACTATACCTCACAGACCCTGCCTTGTTGCCGCAGACTTCTGAACATTGGCAGACAATAAATATTAAAACAGGTTTTGCGTTGATGGAGCAAATTATGAACCATGAATTAGGGGGGCAGCAGTTGTACAACTGTGGCACAGTAAGGTAGGGGGAAGCAGGAGTGGGGGGAACGGCCAGATCTGGTGGCTCAGTGGACTAATGCCTCCACTGCAGGGGCCTGTGTTCGACCTCATGGTCATAGGTTCAAATCCCGGCTGGTCCACTTAGCCTTTCATCCATCTGAGGTTGATAAAATGAGTACCATTGAGTTAGGTAACAAGAAACATCTGTTATTCAGCGCCAAGGTACCTCCGGGTGAACGTGCGCTTTACAAATTCACGTTATGTTATGAGTCGCTTTATAGTGGAAGTCCTGCATGCCACAACCTTCTGGGGGGCAATTTTAATATAATCATGCACCCACAGCTAACCGGAAGCACATTCGACCGATACAGCAGGCCCAGGGGTAAACTGAAGGAACTTGTTGGGGCATTGGGCCTAGAGGATGATTGGAGATCCCTAAATTGTCACGACAGGGGCTACTCCTTTTACTAGGAGGCTCATATTACACCTTCCCAAATTGACTATTTCCTCACACCCACCTTGACTCTCTGTAGACTGACAGAGGCGGCCTTTAAAGCAAGTGGAATATCGGATCCCATTACCCATTGGAAATTACTTTGATCACCCCACGCTGGAGAGGGTCGGGTGAGTGGTGGAGGGCGGTCTGGCAGCTGACTTCCCCAGCACAGGTGTCGAGTCCTAATAGGACCACAAACTTATACTTTACAGAAAATAGTGAGGCAGGAAGCAGCGCAGCCTCCCTGTTGGAGGCCTATAAGGTTACAGTAAGGGGGGATATAATCTCAGGAGAAATGAGGGACAAATAAAGAGTGGGATTAAATGGAGAGAGATATCCAGCTTTTAGAGGACACGCATGCCCAGTCCCCAACGGAAGACAGTCTACAGTTGCTACAAAAACTGGAGGAGTATTGAGTCGTGGTGACCAATGAGGTGAGAAAGGTGTGCTTAGCTCGGCAGGGACAGAAACATGAAGTAGGCAACAAGGCAGGCAAACTCTTGGCATAGCTAGCATCAAGAGAAGCAAAGACGTTTCACGTTAGTGAGCCCAAAGGGGATCAGGGTGCAGGGTAGTGACAACATAGCGGGGGCCATTGCAGACTACATATGGGATTTTTACTTGGAGAATCCAACAAGTCAGGAATTGGAGATTAGGGAATTTGTCAGGGATTACCCATGTAGGAAACTGTAGAGGGAGAAGGCACTGTAGCTAGAAGAGGACTTGACAGAAGACTATATCCAAATGGCGTAGATCGGGAGAGTCCAGAGGCCAAATGGACTCCAGTGAAGTTCTTAAGACGATTGTCCACAAAAATACCACCCCGCTACACAAGATGTACGTAGAAGCACATGAGAAAGGCAAACTCCCACAAGACCAGAGTATAGCAACAGAAGTTCCTATCCTAAAGCCAGGGAAGCCCCAAGACAGATGGGAATCCAGCAGGCCCATCTCCCTCATAAATGTTGATACAAAAGTCCTAGCCAAGGCCTCAGCGAATAGATTGAGGGGGGTGATTCTGGACTTGGTTCACCCGGATCAGAACGGGTTTAAGCACCAGAGATCTACCAGACTGAACCTTCGGAGACTTCAGAATAATATTGTGGCAGCAAAAGGGGTAGGGATGCCGCTGGCAGTCACCTCTCTACACGCCCATAAAGCATTCGACTCGGTGTATCAGCCCTATTAGTTTGCAGTCTTGGAAAAGATAGTGTTCAGGCCAAAAGGCCTTGCCTGGGTCCGTTTACTCTACACAGAGCCTAAAGCACAGCTTAAGGTCAATGAGGTCCTCTCCAGATTTCCTGATTGGGAGGGGGACGCGGCAAGACTTGCCTCTTTCAAAGACGCTTTTGGTGCTGTAGCTACTAGCTGAGTGGGTGCAAGTGGATGCACAGATTGAAGGTTGGAGGTGGAATCCCCATGGGAGAATCACATCTCACCCTATGCAGAATATGTATAACTTTACATGGCTGACCATGATAGGACTCTGGGAAGGGTGGGCGAAATATTTGTGTTTTAGCAGATAACTGGGGGAAATTCTTCATCTTCCCATGGGTATATGGAGAGCGCGGTGCAGCCTTCCCATGCCACTCAGGGTAGGAACCAGGCATTTTAAATATTAAGGAATATGGATATCGAGAGACAAGGACTCCCACTACATGGATAATCTCACACCAGTGCTTTGGAGATTGGAGGCAGATGTTGGACACTAGGGAGCTTGATGGATAGAGCGATGCTGTTTAAAATGGTGGTCTTGCTTTGCCTTACATACATACTACAGAATAGTCTATTTTAAATTCTCAAAGAGTTTTTTAAGGCAGGCGATTGCACTGCTGAGAAAGTTTTTGTGGCGGGGGCTACCTAAGGATAGCACTATCCACTCTTCAGCATTCCTAGTACGAGGGAGACACAGCAGTACCTAATGTTATGCACTACTACAAGGTGGCACAGATAGGTGGGGTCAAAGGCTAGGCATATGCGCAGGTAGAGGATCCTGCTTTTTGCCTGGACAGGGAGTTGGGGTAAATACTTGCATGTTATCTATAGTGGGAAAGTGGATGAGTCCCATGTCCCCCCACACCCAAGCAAGGAAGTTTGTTGTGGCAATTTGGCATGGGCTCAATAGAGAAATTGGATGGCATGGGTGCCTCAACTAGAGGACTCCACTGTGGCTGCGCACACGATTGAGCGAGGTGTTGAATCTTTGTGGCTTCTGAAAATGGGACGCAGTATGTATCAGTATATTGGTGGATGTGTTGGATATGAATGGGGTGGTACCATTTGACCATCTTATGGTGGAATATGAGACGCTGCCTTCTCAAGCGCTTAAGTACCTCCAATTGCAGCATGTGCTAAGGGCGAGGACCCCACCAGATGAGTTGTTAAGGAGAGCTCACCTCTGGAGTACAGATTGCTGGATGGGCCAGTGCTTACCAAAGCGATCTCTCTCAACTGTCACTGATGAGAAACACACAGGAGGACTTAGAACCTCTGAGGGCGAGAAGGCAGAGGGATGTGGGCGATGCACTCCAGTTCCCAAGATTGGTAGTGATTAAGGCCAGTTAATACAAAAAATGCAAAAAAACAAAACAATGGAAAAAGGAGGAACACATTCTGCGCTATTCAAAAAAAGGGGACAATTAATTCACCTATTTTTATGCCAAATGTTCACTGTGAAGTTAATAAAACATTCTGTACATCATCACTCGCACAAGGGGACATGATTACACATTTTATTTTTTGTAATCAGCACATAAGTTATTTTTATCTTATTTCTTATTCTCTTTTTTTCTTTTAAACAAACACAAACAAATATTTTTGTATTAATACTTAATACACCATATACCACTATATACATCCATATATACACACCTATATACAGCAAACAACAAAATCACTTTAGACAAAAATCAAAAGAAGAACAAAACACTAGATAATAATAATTTTTTTTTTCACCCTTAGAAAAAAATTGTAGCAAAGGCTAAGTGCCCCACCATTAGCTATAGGAGGTGCAGTAGGAGGTGGTCGGACACCACTGGTTCAATGCCCAGATTTACAGAACCTAAATCAACAAGTGTGTCACAAGGCATTAATTTCCAAAATCAATTTTTACACAAGGACTCCTCCATATGGAAAGTGTCATTTAATTAACACGGTTTTATTGTTGCATAAATATGCTGTAATGTTGGAAAACCAATAAATCTGTAATAAAAAGTGTGCCTTCTGTAGATTGGACCTCATTATTACCTCTGTCAGTACATCAGATATTGGAGGGCTTGATTTAAAAACTGAGAGGACCTCCTATAGTATAGTACCTTATGGACACTACTGAGGCTCATCAACAGCCGTTTCTACATATGACACAACTAGCCTAAAGATGGTAAATGCCTGCATGCAGACCTACGTTTGAGACAATCCAGCCTCAAAATGGATATGAATGCACAATATCAATACCAATACACATGTGTAGGAAGTTGCCACTTCTTGGCATGGTCACCCCCATTTATTTGCCTGGTGCATGATGTGATTTCGACTGGAAGTACACTGGGTTCCTGCTAACCAGGTCTCCAGTTACAGACCTCTTTGCCAGAACTGTACAATTGTTCACCCAATTGCCAATACCTTTAGCACCCTCTATAAGTCTCTGGTAAATGAGACTCCTGGTACCTAGGGCCTGCACTCACCTTTGACCCAAGACACTGTCCCGTAAATGGCTGGCAAGAACTGGTAAACAGCATATGAAATCTTCTCACATAGGTTGACATTGCAGAGGTAAAAAAAAGCACAAAATTCTATTTAAAAACGTACTTACCTGAACGATTTGCTTCTGGTGCCTAAACATATATAAAGATACGTGTTATTTTCTAAATTGGTGTGGATCTCCTTATTGAGTTGTGTGTCTAATTTATTGACTATTGTGTGTATTTGTAATGTCTTACACTCTTCGTGATAAGCCCAATGCTGCTCAACCATACTATCCCAAAGCAGAACACCTTGTGAATGCCATAGCAAGCCCCTGTCCACTTATAAGGGAACCCCTGGATTCTTTACATGATATAGCTCATTTTGATAGATCATATAAAGAGTCAGCTTTCTGCAACATTTAGTTTGAATGGTTGGTGGTTACATCTTGCTGAAATATTCACTTTTTTTGGTTTGGCCAAGAGACCACTTATCTGTCTGCCAGTCTCTTGTAATCACTCAAAAGAAGCTTTGCTTGAGTACCCTTCAGCCATTGCTTTGTAGAAATGTTAACTTGCTGGATCAGGCTACAGTTAGCACATATGTGGATGGGCCAATCATTTAGCTCTCTTCAGCAAATTACTTTCTTGCCAGAGTTTGTCACATTTCGGTTCAACCCACAGGATAGCCATTCTTTTTCTTGAGCGTGATACATTGTACTGCTTTATGACCGATTACGCATTGGAAGGTGACAGCATCAAAAGGCAAAGGAGTCCACCTCTGAAGCTTAAGCAGCAAAGTTAATCAGAAACAGCTGGAGGCTTTCCAAGATGCCATTGTGAAAGTGCCAATACTGCTGCAGTCCATTGCCTGCAGCACCAATATTTTTTAGATACCTCATGTTGTCACCTCTTCAACCCCAATCTAAAATGGCTGATAACTTGAACCATTTGTGGGCAAACGCTTTAACAGTAGCGGCTGGCAACCCCCAAGAGTGGTGAGGCAGGCAAATGGGTGGTGGATGGGTGCAAACACGAGCAGTATATAATAAAATTAAAAAAAACGTACCTCAATGCAGCAGACAACACATACTCCTCGCTCTGGTCCTCTTCTCTCATCGAGACTCCAGCGCAGGCACCAGCATTAACCAATCCTGGCGCTGCTCTCATGCTGTTAACCAGTATGAGAGAAGCTTCAAGATTGGAGGGAGCAGACTCTCTCAACGGTACCCAGCGCACTGGATGCCTGTGCGTGCTCTCAAGCCGGATGTCTAAGACAGCTGGATTGAGAGGTTTAAAGTGTGCATGTCTGACTGGCTGTCGCAAGAGAGCCGGTAAAGAGACATGCACACTTTAAACTAGTGCCCAGGCAGCCCACCACTCATCCCTGCTGCTGCCGTCACTCAGCAGGGGCCCGCCCCATCCTGACACTCGGTTCGGGATGGGTTGATGAAAAATAAAATGGTAATAAATTAACTTTATTACCATTTTAGTTTTAATCTCTGGGGGCATTTAAGTTGGTGGGGCGATGCTCCTTCGATCTAATTGAGGAGCCGTTCATGCGCATAAGACATTTCTGCATTCTTCACTACCAATCCAAAATGGACGCAAACATGAAGGTCAGAGAGGAGAATCAGTTCAAGAAGTTTCACTGCTTCCAGTGGGGACATGCGAGTGAATGCACAATGCATTACTTGACTCCCAATTCAAAATGCTCATCAAACCTATCTTGCATGACGCAGCCACATTGAGTTGGTAGAACATTAAACTCAAGTAGCAGTTTACCATACTACTGTACATGTCCAGCAGCATCAAGTCCAAGAGCTACCACCCACAGTGTTTCTATGCATCTCTAGTGTCAAACCCCATACCAACATCCACAGCCTGTAGAGGCTGGAGCCCTTCAGCTGAACTCCAAATGATCTGGGGGTACCCCCTATAACCACAGCATTTCGCTTGCATTGGGCCCCAAATGATTATCATACGTCTACCATAAGCAGTGAGCACCTCCAAAAACTGCAGCACCTTGTAGGCTTTGAACTCATACAGCAATAGTGCCAGCAGGCACTACTTCAATTCTTTTGGCTATGGACTTTGCCTATCTCTCTCTCTTATTCTTCTAAAATGGAACAAGATCATTGCCTGAGTTTATGCGAAGGTCTCCATTGTCATCTTGCTGATTTTACTTTAGTTTGCAAACATATTTCTACTTTCATTTGTTTCACTTTTTGAGACCACGATGGGCTGGATCGCAGTACCTCAATCTAAACTACTACTGTTCTAATGTCTATGTTGCCAGAGGTTTTATCGGCTGTACAATGTTCTGAAATTACAAATAATAAAAGCATAAATGCATTTTGTTGAAAGTAGGAAATATAACAAAACTCACAAAAGGCTGCATGGATGACAAAAGTGTAGAACACTTCAGTCTGCCAGGTCAGTAAAAAAATGCAATACATTAGGAGCTATGGTGAAGATCTGCATAGCAGGAAGATAGTTAGGATGCACATCACATCCGATCTAACCACATACAACTTTGGTACATTATTTGTTAATATTCTAATGATAAACCATCCTTATGCTTCAAGAATGGAGCCAGCTGCATTTACGAGCAAATGCCTAGATGGTGATGTACATATTGTATCTGTCTTCAAAGTAAAAAATTCTGATCCGTTGTATACCCCGACCATATTTACATTCTCAAATGGATGTATTCTAAACTTACACAGCTTCCTAATAAAAACGGTGGATATAAACACCAAACAAATTCGGTTTTACAATGGAAACTTTGTTTTTTTCACTTTATACAGAGACATGACAGGCAATTTTCTTATCTCAGCAAAAATGTACAAGGACCAAGATAAAATATATATACAGTTTTTTTAATAAACCATTATAAACACTTCACTGTAAAAATCCATAAATTTTATAAACAACATGTTGTAAATTGAAGCTATATTACAATAAAATAATTTTAATAATAGTATTTACATGCAATACTGATATATTTTGGCACTTTTTTTAAAAAGAAAAATGTACAAAACACTGGTTTTTGTTTAAAAACTGAAAAGTTATCGCAGAAATTAGTACCGTTATTATCATGCAATTTTCACATATATTACAACCAATTCTAGCACAGTTCTTAAAGCTCCAGGGTCTCCACGCTCCTGCATGTTTAAACTTTCAGTGTGCTTCCATAAGCCTGCTGTAAAACCACTTGAACATTATCAAGAATGAATTCGAAAGCCATGTTCCAAACTGATTCCACAGACTGCTGCATTTGCCTGGTTTCGGGGTAAAAATACAGTGTATTAGTAATATATGAAATGCATTTACAGAAGAGGCAAAATATTTTTCTTTTTACCATTTCAGAGATTAAAACTATATTTGCATTTTAAGCAGACATGGTCAGTAAATCATCTACATTTTGCTACACAGCAGAGTTTATTTGAATGAGGTGCCTCGGTGCCCACTGACAAAAAAAAGCCAGAAATACCTGAAAACAGGAAACCAAGAGAGCATGGAAGAAAAGAAAAAGTTACTTACCTTAAATGAGAGAAAGTCAGCAATGTAATGCGTTTGAGAGAGTGGTTGCTGTAGAGTAAATTGGTTACCTATATGGGACAATTATGTATATAGTACCAGATGTTAGATCATCTTGTAAATCCAAAATCTTATTTGGGCAACTTTTTCTTCAACATCTAAGTGACTCTGTTTGTAGCTGTCCAACTGGGATGCTAATGCTAATTGCTTCATGGGCAGGCTCTGTCTTTCACACCTGTTTAAAGTCCTTAGAGCTGCTTTTTGGTCAAGCCAACTCCACTTCTCACAGGACAGTCCAGCTCCTCATCTTCCAAACATTTTCAGCCTTATTCTTTCATGTAGACGTAGATATAGCCTTGAAGTGAATAGCAATGATTTCTTTTAGTGGGTTCTGCAGAGCTTCCTCACAAAGTCCCTCCAAAAAAGGAAGCCAGGAACAATCCGATGGCCAAATTCAATCCTCAACTGTTATCCAGCCTACCAGAGAGCTCTGATTATACTACCAAAACTGAAAACCTTCGGCAAATGTTTCACTCCTTAGGCTGTGTTGTGGGAGGGTACAAGAAGTAGATGCAGTCCATGTTTGGGTGCCACACAAATAGCCATTTCTTACCACAAGAGCTGCAAGGCATGAAGACAGATTTTTTAGCCGATTCTCTCATCTCATGATAAAACAGGTGTTCATATAAGATGACGGTTTAAATTACTGGGAAAGATAAAACTAGGGATCTAGAACTAAAATTTAAATAAATGTAATAAGTACCCAGTGAAGGAAAATATTCTCTGAGCCGAACTCTGAGCGGTGTTTTCATGTTGTTCTAACTGATTTTCTTTTGTATTGCTATGAAAATAATACTATAACTCTAGTGTCCCGGCTAAGTGGCTGCTCGCCAGCTGCCATCACTAGACATGTTTCTGAACCCCCAGAAACAAAGCACATCCTGGGACGAGGTGCCAAGCCTCCACCCCCAGGATGGGTTTGGTACACAAAGGGGAAGCTTCAAAGGCCTGCTGCCTTTGTGAGCTACCCCAGCCATTTGCTAGCAACTGGCTCCCACTGGTTCTGACCTGACACTTTGGCCGGGAGAATTGGTGGGAAAACCAAGTTAGGAGGAGAGGTGTGCCCACCTTTGCCACCCCCACCCATCAGGTGGGGGAGGCGAAGTGAAGCACAAGTCTCAGTCCCGCCATCTTGAAGATGGGGGGACCCAGCCAACCAGAGTGAGGCTTATGCCCCCCTGCCACCGGAAAGTGGCATAAGGGGGGGTGTACCCACCCCAAGGAAGGGACCAACTGGTTCTGACCTGTACCTACTTGTTACACCCCTAAATGTAGTATTTAGGGGCAACCCTGAACCGTGCCTCCTCAGACAAGAGGAAACCAGAAGAAGAAGGATCGAAGAGCTGTGCTGAAGAAGAGGAGGAGGGCACCAACTGACTTGGCCCCAGCCCTACCGGCCTGTCCTAACCTCAACCTGCTATAGCGAAATCCCGGTGTGTCCTGCAGCCAGCAGCCCCCAAGAACCCAGAGGAAATGCCCTGCCCTGCCTTCCCAAACAAGACTTTATCTCCCATGAGCACCGGATTTACTCACCCACAGACTCTGGTTCCAGCCAAACCCGCAAGTCTGCACCACTCTGCACCCGATATCCACAGCCCGAGTTCGAGGGCCAAACACCACAAGGCGGTCTCCCTGGCGATCCTGACCTGGGATCTGGTGATCCCTGACCTACCTAAAGTCTCCAACCAAAGCCTGCATCCCCTTTCTGTAGGACCCCCCCCAGCGACCAGAGCCGGTAAGAAAAACCCGATGCCCAACGACACCCAACCTCCCACAGCCTTGGGTGGCCCAACAGACGGTGTCCCGGCATCCCAACTTACCTCTCCAACCGGTGGTTGCCTCCAGAAGATCTGCAAGTGGAGAATCCCAATTGAAAACAACAGAGCACCCGACGCCAAAAGAGCACCTGCACCAGACCGCACCTGCGCCGCTATGGGTGCACCTTGTATGCTAAATCGGATCTCCCTTTGCCCTGAGCCTAGGTCCAGGAGTTTTGCTCCCACAACCTTGTGGCCTGCTCGTGAGCAGCCGCCAACCGGAGGCCCCTATTCCCCATTGGATAACATTGGGCCTCAGCACTGTGCATCTGACCACCTTAGTGCTGCTGAGGATGCTTTGAGGGTGCATCCTTGACCCTGGGGGAATACTGGTTCTAACCCTAGAAAACCAACTCTCAAACCTATGTACTTACTGCTAAGTCGATAACCTGTTTGTATGAAACCTTAAAAAACTGCATATGTACAAACACTGATTTACTTACCTTTCCTCTAGGAAATGTCCTAGTGTGATATCTAAGCATATCACACTGAGTAGAGAAAGCAACTTAAAAAGTGCTCTGAAAAGTAACTTGAAAAGTAATCTGAAAAGTA
Organism: Lissotriton helveticus; assembly: GCF_964261635.1. NCBI lineage: Eukaryota > Metazoa > Chordata > Amphibia > Caudata > Salamandridae > Lissotriton > Lissotriton helveticus. The sequence continues at coordinate 1,140,529,064 of NC_136069.1, forward strand.
AACAAAAAAGTAATTCAAACTGTTTTACAAACAAATGCCTTACCTGTACCAATTCAATTGCATTTAACTGCACTCAAACTGTATTTAACTGCATTATTCTTGCAAAGTGTTATTATACCTACCTGTACCAGGCCTGGCTTGGTTCTAGAAAATAAAATACAACTAAATAATATTTCTATACAAACAAAGTGGTCTGAGTTCAGTCTTTGAGTGTGTGACATCATTTCTTGTGTAGAATAAATGCTTAACACTACCCTCTGATAAAGCCTTACTGCTCGCCACACTACCACAAATAGAGAGTATGGTATTATCTACTTTTACCTCTGCCTAACTTTGGGGTTCCACTGGACTCGGTGCACACTATACCTTACTTTGGCATAGTATATAGAGAGCCTGCTTCCTCCAGTAAGTACTTCAGCCTAGTGGGGTACTGGGCTATGGAGACAGCTACCATTATTCCCATCTCATTGGTCTTGCCATTCCTCTCCCTTTCTGATACTTTTGAAAGCTTTCAGTTGCAATGATTTTTAGGCAGAGATCTGCATTAAAATGTTAAAATGTCCAACCTCTGTGGGAAATCTAAAATATCCAAAATCTACAGAGAAGCAAGACATCTGCACTTTCTGCCACAAATGTGAACTCTACTTATTTACAGGGAAATGGGTTTTAGTACAAAGAATGTTCTTACTGTTGATAAAGAGCCTTTGAATTGCCTGATTATCTTGTTGAGCATGGAGTTTCAACAATGTGCTGAAACATATAGGGAAGGCAATGAAGAGAAATCTGTGGAATCATCTTTCTGTTGTAAGGAGGGAATGAAAGTAAGATCTTTGTAATCTTCTTATTACCTGACCTCTATTTCTTCAAGCTTGAAGAATTTTGAGCTAGAAGATCTTTCAGTTATCACACCTGGCAGTGTGATTAGAGATATACTTGCACCATTTGTTAACAGCCAGCATTTTGTGGATCACTAATGCACTAGGAAATCCTTTCTATAGGAAGGAAAATGGCAGAAAACTGAATACAAATGTAACCACTAGCAACCAGTATCCACAATAATGTTATATATAGCAACTTGGATATCAAGAGAAATTCAAACTAATGGTTTGGAACATAACCTCTAAAACAAAAGAAAAGGAGCAACTTGTATATACCACATTTCGAAATTAACCCCCTAAAAAGCATATATTGTGTTTAATATGTTGTATTGATGCAACTTATTAATTTTCAAAATGACAATTATACAGAGCTCCTTTGCTTGCCATCCAGGAGTGTGTCATACAAATGCCACAAGGAAACATTCTCTCTCAGAACATAAACACCCCCCAATAACTCATCGAAAAGTAACTGAGAGTATATTGGTCTACTGCCTTTCGGCTAGGTATGCGCTATACAAACACCACCTTCATAATTACACAAATTATGACTTTAGCTTGAACATTAAAATCACTCTTTGCCACACAATCTGTACCCTAGCCTAATGAGTCATGTGCAGAAAATAACCTTTCACTAAATATTACATTTCAATCTTAGCAGAAACTGTTGATCCAAGTTTGGTGTTACCTTTTCATGTACTTTATAACAAGATCCAGAGTTTCCAAATCCTTCTCTTCTATCAGATCTGTGCAGTATTTTACAACTTGTAGGATATCTTCCTCCATTGGATCTAGGAAAAACCAAATAACAGAAACATAAGTAAGAATAGTTGCTAACTTTTAATTGATGCCCTCTACAGTTATCAAAGATTTAAATGTCTCTTTGATGTGGCTTCAGTGGAGAGTTACATTACAACTGAGAAGCAGACTGCCATCAACTATCATGCTGGAGACCTACGTCACCCCACTAGCACTTATTGTAATCACTTTTGCAAAGAAAGTGTGAAACGAGTACAAATGTATTTAGATCACTCTCCTGAAAAAAGTACCACCCCCACTGGGTTTTCTAAATGGAAAGCACTGTATACATTTTGAAGAAAACTAATCCAAATATGGGGTTCTCAATTGTTTAGCTATTTCTTTAAGTTAACTCATCCAATTCTTACTGGCTTCCAATGCCTACCAGCCTTGGCATTTATGACAATATCCCTTTAATGGACGCATTTCTTTCAGGCACTACCATAATTGAGTTCCTTTCAATTACATGGCTCTGCGCAGGTGAACAGGCATTCCTCATTACTAGTAGAGAACACATGTTTACATCAGTTTAAATGTTTTTTTAAAGAATATAGGTTATGGTGAAAGGCATGAGACAATATAGGATCAGTGTGAGGCACATTGAGATAGACATAGAGGAACACATTGGGATAGCTCTCCCTGCCCACACTATCCGTGTGCATGCAAGATTGCAAGTCAACTGGAATGACAGCTGGTGTAAGGTTTCTGCACAATCAAGTGACCACACAACAGGTGCTATGCTCAGAGGTTCTTAGTGAAGGGAGGGTGGGGTTCAGATCCCTGCCAACCTGCTTTGCTAGATGTACTCGTATGCATGGACACCCTATTTATATGTGTGTAAGTGTATAGTAATAAAAAGTAACTGACTTGCAATTCTAAGTTGACTTGCAATTCTAAGTTTCCAGCATTGATATTCTCTATCAATTCATTAACATAATGTATTTGTGTATGTGCGGGATCCTTTTTAAATACATATTTTTCAAGATTGAAAATGTAAAGAAGTCTTGTCTAAAGCAGGCAACATTTTCTGTGCTTTTTAAAAGGCCAATTAAATCAAAACAATCGGGATAATGATTGACTCTACCCCTCTACACACAGTCTTAAAACAAATCAGCAGGAAATGGTGTTTCCATGTAGCAGGATGTAATCTAACATACACATGGGCCCACAAAAACTGACGGGGACTCCCTGTCCCAGTATTCCTGCACGGAGGAGGTGCAGTCAAGCCAGGCAAGAGCCCTTCCCTGAAGCGCTACAAAGAGTCATCGCTGCCCCGAACTGTGCGGACCCACAAAATCTTACAGGGACTACCAGTCCCAGCATCCCTGCACGGAGGAGCAGCAAAGCAGGGCGGGAACATTTCTCTGAAGCACTATAAAGTGCATTCACTGCCCTGCTGTGTGGGGTGCACAAAAACTGAGAGGGACTACCTGTCCCACAACTACTGCATGGAGGAGGAGCACCCAACCAGAGTGGGAGTCCTTCTCGGAAGTACTATAATGCACCATTGCTACAGGCCCTTCCAAGCCCATTAAAACCAGGATACGGCAGTGCCAGCCCCTCTTGCCTCTTCAGCTATCTACTTTGCAAGAACAAAGGTACAGTGTTTCTCTTTCTCTCTATTGTTCAATACCTCCCTTGATGCTGAAACCAGGAGGGTGAAGCTGTTGCAGATGATCCCATCCCTGCTCCAACTCTTTAATAGCCTACCTCCCTTTCTACCTCCATTTGCCACTAATTTCAAATCTAATGGGAAAAAGAAAACAGACTACCAGCCCCACAGGTGCTACCTCATAGAACAAACAACCAAAACAAGTGGCAGAAAACTGTCGTTAGATATATAGCTAAACTAATTGAGCAAGTTGAAAGCAAATTGCAGACAAACACTCCGTGCAAGGAGGGTCTAATTAAAGGCGAAAAGGTGGCTAAAATTTTCAAGAAAAAGTCCACGACATCTAGCCAAACCGACTACCCAGCTGCACAACAACTAGTTCGAAAACCAAACCTTTCTAACTCGAATGAATGCTAAATCAGTTGCAGTGCAGGGAATATGGAAGTAATAACTCCTAATGCACAAATAGGTATGACGTCCTGGTGCCTGAATTCACTTCAATTAATCAATCCCCAAAGCACCCAATGAGTCCTTCTAATAAACACAGAGCCATCAATCTCATCTAGTATAAGGTTATACCAAAATGTTATCTCTTTTTTAAATGGGGGTTTGTCCATCAGATAGGATACTAGATTGTGATCAGCACCTAATTTATGCCTACCCCTTCCTAGGCTGTAAGCTTGGGACCAACTCTGGATTTGAAGATATTTAAAGCGTGAAAAGCGAGTTCCTATTATTGAGCTCAAAGTCTCCCATGGAAGTAATACTCCATCAACAAACAGGTCCCCCCATGCTGAGATCCCGGCCTCTCTAACTGGGAGGGCTAAACTGTCCAAAAGCCAAGATGGGGCACCTGGCGAGTCCCATAACGGGGCCCGACTCTGATAATAATCCAAATTAAGTGTGCGTCTTAAGTTTGTCCATGTTCTAGCTAAGTCCCTCAGCACCTTTAACTTGACCTTCTTAAAGCATTTTGGGTCCCCAAATTTTAGCAAAAAGTTTGTTGGCCCCATTTTTTCCCCTTTGAGAAGTGCTACGAATAATTTTCCGCTCCCTACGTTATTAGGGGTCTTTAAAAGCATCCTAATATGAGAAAATTGGAAAGCCCAGCCGTATATCTGGAGGTCTGGTGCTGCGAGGCCTCCTTTTTCTCGACGCCGTCTGATCTTCTTCCAGGATAACCTGGGCGTACGGCTATTCCAAATGAATCTATTTAATTCCGTTTGGAGTTTGGCAGTCGAGGATGGATCAAAAAAAAGAGGGATAGTGTTAAACAAAAACATAATCTTGGGTAAAATGGTCATTTTGACCAAATTAGATCTAATGAGATTGATGGCGAATTCCTGCTACCCCACTCCCTTTGGGAAACATATATACCTAATACCGATGTAGAGGGCCTGTGGCTCAAATCATTTAAGACTCTAGGGGAGATTGTAAAACCTTCTTGGCTTCGTCTGAACCATTTGTTGACACTGCATAGAGCGTATTACTCTCCACTACGTTTATCAAAGTTCTCCAATAATGCTCAGGTCGTATGCCCCAGATATGGTTTAGTAGCAGCATCAGATACACACATGTTCTTTGAGTGTCCCTATATAACATCTTTTTGGAATGAAATCTGTGCTTCCCTTTCACTAGCAATTGATCTACAAGTTAGTCCCTGCCCCACGTTAGTTTTCTTTGGTATTATACCTGGGATTGAAGGTATAAGTAAAAAGCTGGTCTTTTATAGTTCTTTATTAGCTAGAAGAGAAATTTGTAAACGCTGGAAAGACAAGACTCCTCCTCTCTATACAGATTGGCGAGCAGCGATGTTACAGATGTCCAAACTAGATCTGGCTAGAGGAGGCAACCAACACAAGAGGAGATTTTGGCTACTTTTGAACTGGTAACTATAGGCCAGAACATTGAGGGTTTCTTTTTTATTTTTATTTTTTTCCCCCAAGTCCTATGATTGTGCTGCTTGGATGGATCATTTGTTCTTTTGATCCCTTCTTTTTTTTTGCTTTACATACCCTATATATGCGACTCTCGCTATAAAATGGGTTGTACATAGCAGTTCACTAACCCTGTCGGTACCATTGGATGAGGACAAAGTTGGGAGGCGTGGCATTGTGGGATACGCTCTTAGGTACCATTTAAATCCCCCCCAGTTTATCTGGGCCAGTGCCTCAGTCATCTTCAATACTTCTTCGTCACTACATGGTTACCAAGGGCGAATATGAGGACAAAAAATATTTTTTTAAAATAAAATAAAATAAACACAGAGCTGATGAACCAACTAATGATGCTGGACCAGCAACACACGCAGAGGCTGTTAGCCTCATTAATGCTCTGAGAGGGGAGAGAAGTGATCCAAAGCGAGAAATCCTTAGGATTGTGGACACTCAGGCCAAATCAACTTGGTTGGTCCTACAAGCATTATTAGTTGTGGGACATCTCACATTTTTAGCCCACTCCTGCTATGCCTCCTGGATAACCCAATAAGCTCAAATGCAAGAATCTCCAAGGAAGTATGATACAGGTAATACTATAGGGCATGGACATTCTGACAGTGCTGACAGTGCTTACATAAGAAGGAACAATTTCAATTCCAATAATCAAGGTGGAGATCTATCCTTGGTTCCACGCAATCCTAAGGACCACTGCTCATTTCCTAAAGTAGTTTCTAACAATAGTTTTTATGTTCCCTGCTCACAAGTTCAACTGGGTCAAATGGTGTACATGTTGAAAGTCCCCAAACTACCCCTTGGTGCTGTCAAAAGCAGAGACTCTTTTAAGAACAAAGTTGTTTGATGGATTCAGAAAGTCCGATATCGTTATTCAATTGCTTATTCAGATACTGTTTACGTTGCACATGGGGTCAATGGGATTCAATTGAAGTGAAATTGATTGATACAAAGTTAGCTGAAGGCTTGATTATGCTAGATCAACACACTACCCCTCCAGAGGGATCAGAAATCCAGTTTAAGTTGAAACATCCGATTGATGTTCAAGAGGGATCAGGCGCAATATTGTCAAGAGCTGCGAAGCCATGTGGACCGTAGCTCCATCCATGGGAACGGACATAACAGCACTAGATTGACTCCCATTAGTACGCGTTGCTTTAAAGGAAAATAATGACCCAGTAGAGAATGATCAAGGCATCTATTGGACTAGTCAGGGAAGAGACAAAACAATCTTATAACACATGCAAGGAAACTTATACAAATCCAAAGTGCCCATAGAGAATAAATTGGACCTTAAAATGTGTTTTGTACCAAGATTGGTTCAAGGATCAAATATGAGAATAAATCATGTTCAGTAACCCATATAAGGCTATTGAACTGGAACAATGCAGAAATTGAATCTAAATTAGTCAATGAGGACAGGAAAATGTATTGATTAGCACCACTTATGCCTCCTTCGTGAGACTTGGGCCACTAGTCAAATATATAGATTAGGTTACAACACATAGCATTGAGGCCCAAGTATCCAACATGGTTAAACCATCAGGAGGGCAAATCATATGGATAAAAACAGCACTTGACTGCACAATTAAGAAAGGTGAAATAGCCTCCCCGGACTTATTAGTACTCAGACTGATACCAAAATAAGGTATCACTTATCTTTTAATAAACATGTACAACAGTATTACCCCATGAAATAAAGGAATCTCTGACCCTGAAATCTCTGGACAAAATTTGAAACACTTACAGTGAAAGACACCATGTGGTTATTATAAAAGATTTTAATATCTGTTTTGAGCCCTATGGTGCCATGCTAGATCTGATTAAAGACTAAGACGAGAATTGAGGAATTCCACCCTTATCTAAATCTAGAAGAAAAGTCAGGATGAGCGCCGCTGCTCTATAAGTAGTAGACTTAGTAGTGTCCCTTGGCCTAAGAGCCTGCAATTGTCATTCTCCTTCGGATCTATGTGCTAAACCGACTTTTAGGAGAGGTGAAAATAAAAGTAATATTAATTATATATTGATTGATGTTAGACTTCGGCATGAAATGACCCATATGAAGGTCATTGAATGAACTGAAAGTGATCACGATCCTCTCCTGTTAGAACTAGAAGGGTCCCAAATCAGAGAATAGACATGTCCTGATGCATTCCCCTCAGAAAACAATAGTGTTAACTAACAACAGACAAAATGTTAGATAGGTGGACATATACAACACTCTGAATTCTATGCAAGAGATTTAAAAATGATCAACTTTAGTATTAGCCTCCCTAGCGGAACAGGCTTGACAAATTGTTTTTTAAATGCAGAGAACTTTACCAGAATGATATTAAAAACCGTAAATACTTCCCTAAATGCGCAAATGGTTCAATCATGACTGTAGAGAGGCAAAAACTGCACTTGTTGAGGCTATAAAAAATATCAATAGAAACAATACAACTGAATGCAGGTAGAAGTATACAAATATTGTCAAATCCCGAAAGACCAAATGGGAAAACAACATTTGGGAGGACCTGCTAGAAGATGCCAAGTTAAGATAGTAGAGGGTTTTGGCACTTACTGACAAATGGAGGGTGCAAGGATCACTCTTGCCCAGAACCCCAAATAGCATCAGAGGAGTGGGTAGAATATTTCTCATCCTTCTACTTTGAATCAGATCATAGTGTAGATCTGTGGCCTATGTTACCAACAGAAAATAAAGGGGGCAAGAGAGAGTTAGTGGAATTTATGTTGAAAGAAACCCTTAACGCAATAAAGGCCCAAGAAACACCTGGCCTGGACAAGATCACCTCAGATTTGTATCATTCAGAACCATTAATATGGGGACCGTATATAAATAAATTGTCCAATGCCATGGCTGCAGGAGCCCTAATTCCTAACTCTTGGAAGGGAGCAGAAATGATACCAATCTTCAAGTATAATGCTAGACATATTCCCTCCAATTATAGCACAAGCGCCTTATTGATTACATGCAAAAGGTTTATAGCAAGCAATTTCTTACAAGACTTTGGGAGTGGATATCTGCTAATGCACAAGTTATTACTTTTGTAACGATATATCTGTAAGAGACATTAGTTAGTGATAGATTCCTTACCTTAGAATATCCACAGGTGTCAGACTGGATCCGGAAAGTTTTTCGCCAGCAGTACCCCTGCGCATCGGTAGGTGGCGTAGTGGGGCTCCGTGTCCGTCGCTGGTGTCGTAGGCGCCGAGATGACATCACGGAGACTACTTAGGCACCACCCATGCGCGCTGACGTCAGTTCTGTACACGACTTTCCGCGCCAGGAACGCAGAGCCATGCAAGAAACTGACCACTGGTGCCATGAAATTAGGGCCCTGAAAGGGATGACCTTAATTAACCCTAGAAATCAGTTTGCAGAATGGGAAGGATGGGTGGGGCGCTAAGGAATCTATCACTAACTAATGTCTCTTACAGATATATCGTTACACAAGTAGTAACTTGTGCATCTGAAAAAGTCACGTTAGTGATAGATTCCTTACCTTAGAATAGATACCCCAGCAATACCAACCCCGGTGGTGGGTCTGCGAACAAGATTACACCAGAAAGTCATGGAGAACAGAACGGCCAAAGAAGCCGTCTCTCAGGACTGGACTGTCAAGGCAATAATGGTTGGTAAATGTGTGCAGTGAGGCCTACGTAGCTGCCTGACAAATGTCCTGCAAGGGAACGCCGCGTCCCAAGGCAGTAGTGACTGCCATTGCCCTGGTAGAATGGGCACGCAGCCCCACAGGAGGCTCCTTCTTAGCCAACGAGTAACATGCTTTGATGCACAGAACGACCCACGAGAGATGATTCGTTTGTGCACGGCCTGTCCTTTTTTGGCACCCAAGTAGCAAACAAAAAGTTGATCATCCGCCCGGAACTGTTGTGTGTGCTTCAGATGGAACGAGAGCGCACGTTTTGGGTCCAGACGGTGGAGCCTCTCTTCCTCTTTTGAAGGATGCGGAGGCGGAAAGAAGGTGGGCAAAGTGATGGTCTGCCCGATGTGGAATTCCGTGACAACCTTTGGCAAGAAAGAAGGACGGGTCCTTAAAACCACCTTGTCCGGATGAACAGAAAGGAAAGGAGGTTTAGAAGAAAGAGCCTGGACTCACTCACTCTTCTGGCAGAGGTGGTAGCTACCAGGAAAGCCGTCTTTAGAGTGAGAAGACGTAATGGACAGTTATGAAGGCCCTCAAAGGGAGCGCACATCAGATAGGTCAAGACAACATTTAAGTCCCATTGAGGCATTATGAAAGGCAAGAGAGGAAACGTGTGTGTAATGCCTTTGAGGAAGCGATTAACAACCGGGGACTTAAAAAGAGAAGGCTGATCTGGAAGCCGTAGAAAGGCGTATATCGTTTTAGTGGAGGGACGCCTGTCTGCCAATATTACATTACAGACTTTGGGAGGAAAGTCGACAGCTGTCAACTGTCGCCGCTCAATCTCCACGCAAGGAGGTGGAGGCTGGGACGGTTCGGGTGGAGGTCAGTCCCCTGCAGCTGCGACAGAAGATCCTCCCGAAGAGGCAGTCGGAACGGAGGATCGATGGCCATACTCAAGAGCTCGGGGTACCAAACTGTTCGTGCCCAGTCCGGAGCCACAAGAATGACTTGGGCCCGGTCGCTTCTTCTGAGCACTCTGAGCAGAAGTGGTACAGGCAGAAAGGCGTACAGGAGTCCGTAACTCCACTCGCGATGAAAAGCGTCGCCGATCAAGTGCCGGCTTGGAAACTCCAACGTGCAGAACTGCTGAAATTGCACGGTCCCTTCGGTGGTAACGAGATGTAACCAAGGCTCTCCCCACTGCTGAAAGAGACCTTGCACCACCTCTGAGTGAAGAGGCCATTCAAAATCCATCATGCACTGGCATCTCAGTTTGTCCGCCCTGGCGTTCAGTGAACCTGCCAGGTGTTGAACCACCAGCGATATGCCCAGATGCTCCAGCCATGTCCAGAGGCGAAGAGCCTCTTGACATAGGGTCCATGACCCCACCCCGTCCTGTTTGTTGCAGTACCACATGGCAGTGGTATTGTCTGTGAACACCTGCACTACTCTTCCCTTGATAGAAGGAAGGAATGCCTTCAGTGCATGACGAATCACCCGGAGATCCAGAAGGTTGATGTGGAGCCCGGACTCCGCCGGAGACCAGAGGCCTCTGATATCTGCCTCTCCCATGTGGCCGCCCCATCCCAGGAGTGATGCATCCGTCACTACTGTGAACTCTGGTTGGGGAGGGGAGAGGGATCTGCTGTTGACCCAATCCTGGGTAGTTAGCCACCACTAGAACTGACTTGCAGCCCTCTGCGAGATCTGGACGACATCGGAAAGATTCTCCAAATGCTGCGCCCACTGGAATCGAAGGTCCCACTGCAGAGCCCGCATATGCCATCTGGCATGATCCACTAGCGTGATGCAGGAGGCCAAGAAGTCCAGCAGCCTCACGGTCATTCTCACCGAAATCTGGGATAGAGGCTGAAACATCGGTATCATAGCCTGAATATCCCGGACTCCCTGCTTGGGAGGATAAGCCCGAAACTGCGCTGTATCCAGTACTGCTCCGATGAAAAGGAGCTGCTGAGTGAGCGTCAGGAGTGACTTTGGCACGTTGATAGTGAACCCCAGCGAATGCAGAAGGTCCACCGTAATTTGGATGTGGGAGACGACAGCCTGGGGTGAGCCTGCTTTCAACAGCCAGTCGTCAAAAGGGAAACACTGGAACCCCTGATCTACACAGATTAGCTGCAACCACCACCATCACTTTCGTGAACACCTGAGGGGTGCTGGTAAGGCCAAAGGGGAACACAGTAAACTGAAAATGATCGTGGCCTACCGTAAACCTTAGGTAATGGCGGCGGGCAGGCAGGACGGGGATGTGAAAGTACTCATCCTGCAAGTCCACCGCTACCATCCAGTCTCCAGGGTCGAAGGCAGACAAGACCTGAGCTAACATGAGCATTCTGAACTTCTCCTTCCAGAGAAAGCAGTTGATGTCCCTGAGATCTAAGATAGGAGGCAGGCCTTTGTCCTTCTTGGGTACCAGGAAGTAGGGGGAGTAGCAATCACAACCTACTTTCGGCACAGGCACTTGTTCGATGGCTCCCTTGGCCAAGAGAGCTGAAACTTCCTGGCGGAGAAGAGCCAGATGATCCCAATCACCCACCCATCCAAGGAGGGGGTGGGTGGGAGGATAGGGAAGGTAGGGGAAGTGCAAGACCTATTAGTCTCAAACCATCAAGGCTATTGATATCTATCGCATCAGTGTGCGCGGCTGGCGCCTGCCTAGTTATCCCTGCTCTCCCGGCATCTAAGGCAGTGGGGGTTCCTCGCTTTCTTCGTGCAATCGGATATATGTTTGCAGTGGACTCCATATATCTTTAGGTTGGGACTGAGTGGGCATTAGGTACCAGTATACCGCCAGTTGCTCTTGGCAGAATGCTGCGTCTCTTAACCACTCTTCTCTGTGCGGTATCCATGTCCTACCCCAACTCATAGCAATACGTCTCTTAGCAAGCAGTAGAAGCATAGCTGTCAACTTTCTGCTGTCAGATGGGTGGTCTCCAACATAGCCATGCAGCGCCGTCAGTGGGGGATCTCTCCATGGGCAGGCCGGCATTTCATCAATAGCGTCAAAAATGGTCACCCAGTAGTGTTGTATTTGGGGGCACTACCACGCAAGGTGAATGAAAGTCGCGTTACAGGAGCTACATCTCCGGGCATCGCGCCTCAGGGATCAGTCTGATCTTGTGAAGCCAAGCTGGCGTCCAGTAAAGGCGGTGGAGGAACTTGAAGTGTATGAGGTGTAGTCTGTAATTTGGGGAGAGTGCGTGCGCCTGCATGCAGCAGAATGTCCATAGTTCCTGCGTGATTGAAATGCCCAACGCGGCCTCCCATTCCTGATGAACGCACGGTGTGCAAACTGGAGCTGTGTGCTGCATATCAGAGTATAGGCGTGTAATGATCATGCATGCGCATGGTGCTGTCACAGTAGAGCTGTCACGTGCTCAATGGGCACGGCAAATAATAGGGGCGACGTGGGGTACCCTTGTCTAGTACCCCGAGAGACAGGGAACAAAGTTGTTATTATGCCTTTGACCCTGATCCGCGCCGGCGGTGTAGAGTATAGGAGCGTTAATAACTTGATGAACTTGGAGCTAAGTCCTATGCGTCCGAGTATGGCAAATAAGTATGGCCATTCGAGAGAATCGAATGCCTTACTGGCATTGAGAAAGATAGTGGCGGCCTACAGCTGTGGGTCCACCTGCTGCATTGTGGCGAAGAGCGTGCAGAGATTATGGGCCGGGGCTTTACCCGGAACGAAACCGCACTGGTCCGGTCGCAGCACCATGGGCAGCGCCACAACAAGCTTGGTAAGGATCTTGTTATCCACGTTGATCTTGGAGAGTGGCCGGTATGAGTCGCATGTGCGGTTTTAAAATTGTGATGAGTGCTGCCCGTACTGATGGGTGGAGGATCCCCTGTTCTACTGACTCCTTGTACATACTTATTAGATGTGGGGCGAGTACATTAGCATATTCCTTGTAAAAAGCAGTCAATAAACCGTTAAGTCCAGGTGTATTGTCACCTGGAAGTGCCCAAATCGTCTTAATGACCTCCTCTTCTGTAAAAGGTTCATCAAGATATGCCCTATGTCCCTCTAGCCACAGTAGCTGCAGCATGTCAAAGAACTCCACCAGCTCGGGAGGTGACGATTCTTGTTGTGCCCCGTAAAGGGTAGCGAAAAAAGAGATAACTTCAGCTTGAACAGCTGATTGGCCCACTGCCGGACCAGAGTCAGAACTGCTTAGCTCAGGTATATAATCACTGGCCCAGGGCTTCTGTAGAAGCCCCGCCAGCGTCTTACCTGCGCGCTCTCCCTCCGTAGCTCCAGGCTCTGGCTTCCTTGCCAAGAAATTGTGTTTCCCTCAAGACCGCCTCCAGAAACTCATCCAGTTTATCTCTAATGGCACACAGCAGGTTGTTATCTTTGCTGGTAAAAAACTCCTGCTCCAGGCCCTGTATTTCGCCATCTAATCATTTGAGATCCCCCTGCAGCTACCGGAGAACTACTGCCTGTTTGGCAATACATTCACCCCGTATGCCCGTTTTAAGGGTCCCCCAACGGGTTGAAGGGGAATCGACAGTGCCTCCGTTAAGTAGAAAAAATTCAGATATGGCCTGTCTAATGATTTCAGGGAATACCTGGTCGATTAGTGCTTCTGGCGGCAGTCTCCAGGTGAACGCTCTGGTGGGGTAGTCTGGGAGCTTCAGCTCGAGCATCACCAGGGAGTGATCTGAGAAGGTTTTGGGCCGGTGTTGCACCTTAGCCAAGTCTTGGGAGACCAGCCAGTAGTCTATCCTCGACCAGGAGGGCCCTGTGGACGTCACACATGTTCACACCTGTCTTCGGGATGGCTATGGCACCATATATCTTTCAGAGCGCCTTCTGAAATTATGGCTTGCAATTGTGCTGCCGCTCGGGGTTGGGGGCAGCGGGAGTCTCCCGCTCTGGCTTTTTGGGCATCTATTACTACATTGTACTCCACTCCCAAGATTATAGCTCCAGGGCCAATAGAGTGCCCCACTCTCCAGACCTGTGCAAAGAAGCCGGGATCGTCTGTGTTGGGGCCATATAGGGAGATGAGTCTAATCGGGTGTCCTCCTAGCAAGCCTGCTATTATGACGTATCTGCCCATCTTGTCGCATATGGCTGTACGAGTGCGCCAGTGCGTCGCTTTTTTATAAGTATGGCAACCCCTCGCCCATAATTTAAACAGCATGCCATGCATTTTTCGCCCATCCACCTCGCTTGCAATCGCCCATGTGTAGCCTCAGTGAGATGAAGTTCCTGCAGGAAGCCTATGTCTGCTCTATGGCGGTTCAGCTGCGCGGCTAACATTCTCATCTTTCGTGCATCATTCAAGCCTCGGATATTCCAAGTAACCCACTTCACTCTACTCAGGTTGCCCTACTGCATTGATCGTCTATAAGCGTGTGATGCCGCCAGCCGCAACGTGGTGGAAGGTATTAGAAAAGGTAGGGATATAAAGGGAAGGGATGGCACTTCAAACAGTTACTATCTGTAAATATCCAAAACAAAACCCACCCCCACCCACTCCAGCCCCCAATCAGGCTGAGTATATAACCCCAACCTCCCACCGCCCCAACATGGGTGCATCATTGTGCAGCATAAGGGTAACACCCCGGGAAGGAAGTACTGAGAGCCCAGCTTGCCCAACAGTGGGAGTCCGGCAGCTGGACAAGGTTTACAGGCGTAATTAACCAGTCAAAGAAAGGTAGTTCGAGTAAGTAAAAACACCAGCTTCCCCATATAGAGTGTAGGTAAAGGATACAAGTGAGGAGCGACATTGTCCCTAAGCACAGGTCATGCCCTCTCCTATAGTGCTTCATCCTCGGTCAGTTTTCCCAAGTTCAGTATTGTTGATTTTAGTCATTGTCACTGGTGCGGTTTTCTTCCTCTGCGTCTTTTCTAGGCCCAGTGGTCTTCCTGGCCAGTCGCAGGTCTTTTATGAAGCTTGCTGCACTCTTGGGATCAGTGAAGTACGTGGTCTTTCCAGCATGAAATATCCGAAGCTTGGCCGGGTATAGTAGGGAGTATTTGACCTCTAGCTGCTGCTAGGCACGTTTGATTGGCAGGAAGTCTCTTCTGGCTCTTTGCACTGCCATGGTGAAATCCGGATAGAAGGAGATCGAGCTACCCTGATTTGCGATGTTTTTCATGGCTCTGGCTAAGTGCATCACCATATCTCTGTCTCGATAGTTAAAGAGGCGTGCAAATATGGGCCTTGCAGGTGCGCCTGAAGGGAGACAGGCCCAAGGATCTATGGGCTCGCTCCACGATACACACAGGTGATATCGCTTCTCCGAAAAGGGCCCGAGGCATTTCCTTAACATAGTCTTCCACCCTTGTCATGGCAGTGGACTCCGGCACTCCTACGATTCGGAGGTTGTTTCGGCACGACCTGGCCTCCAAGTCTTCATTTTTGGAGATGATCACCTCCAGCACCTTCTCCATGCAAAGGAGTTTTTCCCGGGTGGTCGTGTCTTTGTCTTCTAGCGCTGAGGTGCGCTGTTCCACCTGTTCAACCCTTTCCCCATGTTTGGCCACTTTCTCCTTTATCCGATTAAATCTGTCTGACAGGGAGTCGATTTTAGAATCTATGGCGGTAAGGGATTGCTTGAGATCCCTAAACATTTCCCAGATGTCTGGTTCGGGTGGTGCTTCACCAGCCGAGTACATCTCCAGCTGGCTGTCCTCCATAGCTGGGGTTTCTTGAGTAGGTTTGCGCTGTTTGAAAACTAGCTTTTGTTGTCTGGTATCCGTTTTGCCCATTTTTCAAGTACACTGTGGCCCCGCGTTGGACACGCTGGCGGCGTTCTCAACTAAGATATCGCCAGCGGTGCGTGTCTTCCCCTGTGCCTCTGGCTGACTGACTAGTGGTTGCGGTTGGGGGTTTCAGTCTAGCCTGGTGGGCCCTTAGCACTTTGGGCCACTCCTCTTAATCCCCCCCGTCTAGATTACGCCTGGCATGCAGCTTCCAAATGTTCAGAGCTCCGGGTCCACACTCTGTGCGGGTGATTTGCTGGTGACAATGATAGTTAGCTTCGACTGGCCACCATATGACCGGTGCCTATCCCCTGTCAGGTAGGTCGTTGTGCAGCCATATTCCAGCTGCTCACAAAGCCACGGGGCATCCCCTCGTCCTTGGTCGCCAAAATTCTGCTGCACTGGAGGCAATTGCTTAGTGGGTCAATATGATTAATGGCGGCGTGAGAGAGTGTCTCTATGCAGCCGGGGGCGCTCCCAAGCTCTCTCAACAGCTGATTCCAGCGCCATTGAGTAGGTCTTCCTTCGCCACAGTACAATCTCAGGCACTTGTGGTGAGGCAGTGTGCAGCCCCCTAACCGGCAGTACCCCATTTGTCTCTGATCAGCCCCTTGCCTTGGTTCTGCTCCTCCAGACGGAGCATGTCTGCTCAGCGGGCACCGGGGGGTGGCTTAAGATGCCGCCGCATCAGGCCCACGTCATCAGTCCGGTCCGGGCCAGAAAAGCCCCTCGCTCTGAGTCTGGGCATACTGCCGGCCATATTCCTGCAATGTATTCCGCACGGGGCCGACCGTCCAGACTCACGCGTGGGAGCCGGCCGCATCAACAGGGCACGGGCGACCATGCCTGAAGGCGGTCTAGGCAGCAGGTGTTGGCTGCCTTACCTTCCCAGCCGCCGGCCAGGGCCCAGGGGGTCCATGTCTCTCCCCGCTCTCAGGTCTTGCTCCGGGCCGCCGCCACCTGCCGCTTGCTCAACTTACTACGTCACTTCTTCTGCCGTCCAGTAGGCTGCAACTTCGTCGTACGATAGCAGCGCCGAAGGCGCTATCCCACAAGTCTGTCTGCAGCAAGATTTACCTCGATCGAGGCAGTAGTCTCTCCGGTTAGGTTCTCTGTAGTTTAAAGTGTCCGTGGCGACCGGGTAATTGGATAAATGACTGATTGTTGGTCCCGCTGCCGGAGCTCAGCTACAGAGTTGCCATCTTGGCGTCGGGCTCTCGAGCGCCCCCTACTACTAGTAAGCACTTTAACTGCATCCAGTTACATCTGTCATCAAGTACAAGAGCCTGGCGGTTCCATTTACTGGAGAGTTAATATGACATTTGGACCATTTTTTGTTGGGGTGGGATTCACAGTATACTTGGGAATGTGGGCATGTGGAGTCTAAAAATATTTATTTGCTTTAGAGACAGTTTAGCAGAGTCTCAGCTGCCCAATACCAGAGCTGGGGAAAAAACAGCACAAAGACAATATGCATCATAGCTCAGTTGATAAACAGTTATATTCAGTCTAGTACCTGTAGTCTTCTTGACTGGTGACTTAAAGCCCAAGTAAAAGGAGTGGAATCTGAAGTTTCCTACAACAGCAGACAACTCCTTAAACCTATGCAATTTGAATATGATGGATTACAGTGTTTGCACTGTAAAACCTTTTCGTGTTCTCTGTAAGAACTTGCTAAGACCTCTTGGCTCATTCTGCTGTTCATGGTGTTAAATACCCTACATTTCCTATATGTAAATTAAAACACATGTACCTTAAGATCTATTACTTGGACTGAGTAGGGATAGTGTATACTGTATCCAGGTTCAAAAAGCACTACCAGCTCCTGGAGAAAGCTTTCACTACTCAACCTACCTACTGTAGAGTGGAGGTGCCTTGGTCATTCAGCTGGAGATCAGTAGTATCTGTGGCCTACAAACAGGAGTATTAAATGATTGGCGACAGGTTGGGATCAGATACAGGCACCTAAAGGGTCTACAATTCAAGTGCCAACCACAATAATCTGATGCACATGCTGTATAAGAAGGAGTAGGGATAATATATATAGGGGCTGGAATGATCCCGAACTATACTTTACCCAGTCTTGCGAGGGTGGGGCATGAGATATGAAAATATCTACTCTAAGTGCACAGCCATAAATGTTAGCTAGGAACGACCATGGTGTGACGGAATGATGTCGTTGTTTCATTAATCTTATGTTAAACACGCGTTATACTGTATTCTATAATGTAGGCCATGGGGGCTGAGAAAAAGCCAAAATAGAAAAATGGACACATGAATCTATTGGGACATGGTAAATTATGGGCACAGGAGACAATTGTTATCAAACCTGTCTGACACACACAGTGTACTATAATCACTGTATATTAACTATGTATTGATGCACTCCCTTAATCCAGTTAAATGTGACTAAGTTGTCCTGTCTCAATACAAACCTATGTACATATAAACACCACCAGATAAACTCCAACATGTATATTGTACTTTATCCCATATGTAAAAAGTAACTTTTATACAAATAAAGAAATTTAAACACAAAGAACAGGAGTATTAAATGATAGGGCACATTGTGGATATTGCCCAGTGACTGCTGACTGTTACAGGTTCCAGATAGAAACTATTACTGAAACACTCAGCAATTAAATTTTTACAGATGTTACAAAACATGGAAACATGCAAAATACGAATGGATACTGTCCAACATAGGAATCACCTGCAATTGTTGTAATCCATTCTTTCAGTAACGTCTTAACATCATTATATTCAATAGCCCCAGCCAGATTAGGAGATTGTGGTTTAAATGAAACAGGTGTTTCTGTCTGCATAGCTGGTGACCCTGAAGCTTTTGAGGTTGAGGGGCATGGTTCAGCCTGTAAAAATAAAGACATGCATAGGTATCTAGATTCTACTTTTTTATTAGTCTTTTAACAGAGTGCACCAGTTTAATATACATGAACATGCGACTGAAAATGATACTCAAAATATAGATACGAAAATCTTTAATTATATACAAGTATAAGCTTCAAAGCATTTACAAGTAGCATTGACAGACAAGAAACAAGCACTGCCAAATCCAACAGGTCTCGCTTTTGGGACTTTTTGGCATTGTCAAGGGTTTTTACTCATGTTGTACAGCATGGATAAATTGAAAAAAACCTGTTGCGTCATTTTGTAGGGGAGCACACAATGCATACTTAGCGGTTAGGGGAGAAGCAAGCATGTGGCTCACAGGGATCCCTGGACTGGAAAAAGTATGGAATGACCGGTCTAGGTAGCCAGGAGATGGTGGTGGAGAGGGCGTGGGAGTTTGTGGGTGTGTTGGAGGAGAATACAATGGAGTAGGCACCTGGGGTGGTGGGCTTGTGTCCCTGTACATTTGTTTCTTGGGGTGGCAAGGTCTAGTTGCCTCAAAACCCAGCTCGTCCTCAAAGGTGAGCCTGTGTTTCTTGGGGATGCAAGAAAGCACATGTGGAGCCTTGCCTGATGGCGCCTTGGTGAGGATATTGCTGGTGTCTGGGTGGATGTTCTCTGTTTGGCATCAGGGACCTCAGAGAGAGCTAGAAGGATCTGGGCCTTGGCACTCAAATTGGGACCCAATTGAGCCAGGTGGCTCTGTCATAAAAGACCATGCAGGAGTTTGCAATTTGCAAACAAAATCACGAAATTGGGTCTTTTGTAAAATCCAAGCAAAGTTTTTTTTGTCAAAAGCCCTTGCCCCAAAAAAACAAAAAAATCTTGGAACTTGACTTAACCTGCTTTTTATTGACGCTGCACTGCTTTACTGGGTCAGTAAATGGAGGGTGGATAGGTGACACCACTTCCAGCTTCCTGGAGGCCTAGCAGGCCTCCAAGAAGCTCATAACAAACCACCAGGATAAACAGAAAAATACTGCTGAAGACTGCGACACAGCAGATAGCGGAGTATCCCAACCTCCTTTGGCACTACTTTGTAGTGGCCCCCACTTTTGTCCTCCTCCTTCCAACCTTACAGAAGGCAGAGTTGCCTACCAATGTGACCTAATGCTTTTGGAGGGTGCTTGGTAGGCATTGAGGCCTGGTTCGGGGTTCAACCGGCATGGGCATTGGAGATGGATCTGAAGCTAATTGCCATTTATGGCTCGGCGCTCAACTCCCCTCTCCTGCAGAAGAGATGCTCTTACTCTGCATATGTTTGGCAACGAGGTTTTATTAACTGGCGTCTGGCTGTCGGCATCAAAGCTACATACCTGGACATGTTTCTAGTGTGTGGGCCAGAAGGTTTCAGAGCCAGAGCCTCAGCATTTATGCACTCATTATTAGAGGCATTTGTGGAGACAGGCTTCAAGTTGGGTGTGCCCAACACCACAGGAAGCCGCAAGTTTCTTCTTCTTTGGACTCAGGCGGGTATGGTTCCTTGAAGATGTGTGGGTCTGATGTGTGGGTCTAGTGTGAGGGTTGCAGATGCATTTTATGATGCACCCAGCATTTCTCCCTTCAGTACCGTAGTGATTTCTTACAGCAGACGGCAGGACAGAAGTCGCAGGCGGTGTTGTCATAGTCGGTAAGAGGCAGAAGTTGCAGACACTATGCTGACCCGACCACAGTTATTTGGTGTTGCACCTAGACCAGAATTGGAAGGATGTACGTTCCTTATCCTCCCCAAGCAGTCTCTAACAATACAACCTGTGCATCAGTGACAGATGGCATTCAGTGCAGGAGAACTGATTGTGGGCAATGTAAGTCATTAAATGTGAGTTGCAGAGGAGTCAGCTGTGTGGTGAAGGTTCACCAGTTATCTAGGTTGAATAGCTGGGCCTAAAAAGGCAAAACAAAATGTAGTGATCTCAAAGCTAATGCCCAAAACGTTGGAACTCAATGGTGAAAGAAAACAATCTGAGGTAGAGTCTGTGTCCTTGTGCATTGTGGACTGTGGGAGCAGTCACAACAGATCTTTTGACTGAGTTCTTTGAACACAAACAAGTTGTAACGTCCAATCCCAACACTAAATGGCATGAGGTATGCAGAGTATGTGCATCTGAAGCCACACATGCTACAAACACAATGTTTAAACAAAAGTTTGTATGTATGTCTATAATATTTATAGAGCGCAACTATCACTCTGAGGAGCATCCTTGTGCTGAGCGAGACTGTGTATAAGACTCAGAGTATAACTGCAAAAATCAGTTAAGTGAGAGACATAAGGAGTCTGGGGTTCCAAAACTCCAGGCTTTCAGGGATTTCCTGAAACTTAGTTCTGACTGAATGAAGTGGAGATGACTAGGAAAAAAGTGTGAATCTCTTATGTACAAAGCCGCCATTTTAACTTCGGCTCCCCCACCATGTAACCAAACATGGAAATAGAAACCAAACAATAGCATGCGCAGAGCACTGCTTCCATACTGCTGATTATAACTGAGCCCTTTGTTTAGTTCTCTCCGGTGCACATACTTGTTAATTGATACACAGTGCTGGGGGGTAACTGAGATAAACATTCCTACCATCGTGAACTAAGCAAGGATTATCGACAGGTTTGATGTAATAATGGATATCCGTGACGTGTATTTGGATCAATATCTATTGCATTTTCCACTGCATTCCACAGTGAGCTCTGGCTACAACTGGACCAATTACACAAGCAATATGGTTGACCGTAGTGCTCCTAATGAAGATGCTACGCAATATACACATCAAGTCGGGCAGAAAGATAGGATTGTGTATTTACCTTCAAAGATAGTTGACTAATTCAATATTAATAGCATTAATAGTGATGTCTAACCTTATATAGGTAAAGAAGAATTCAAAATGTATTTTTACTGTAAACCTATAATTATGGAAACAGTCAGTTAATCACAAAGTAACATCTACTCATAGATGTATGATAATTGTATACTGATAGCGATTTAGACCAGCACACTAATAATTACTCTATAAAATGTCAATGAGGCCCACCTACCATAAGATTCTACATTTTTCTTCAACAATCCCCTGGCTTCTTCTCAATCAGTGGGAGAGGATAGAGAGAATACCAGGCAATGGATCACTTACACACACCGTGAAATCTTCTGCCTGTTCCGAACTTTTGCTGGTATGCTTCCTAGGTTCTCTACATGAGGCTCTCACAACCTCATACTGGCCCACAGCCTGAAAGAAAACGAGTATTGGAGATGTCTACTGCTAATTGCTGTGGATCTTTCCAAACCACGGGGGGACCTACACATTTCATCAAGAGCTTAGATGCCTGTAGTTAGGCTGGAATGATCACATTCAGACACGGTTGTGGAAACATTCTCCTAAAGTCAGGTTTGGGCATACATGATAGTCTCTTGAACAGTGTGCCTGAATCTCTCCAGCCATCCACTGGGTGGAGGTAATGTGCGCGCGCCCCCCCTCCGCGTGGCAGTGATTTCTGTCGATCTGCCTTAATCATGGCTAGATGAAAAATGTTGCATCAGCATTTCAAATGCTGCCAGCCGTTAAGGTGGTCATTGTCATTACTCCTAAAATGAAGACAAATAATTACTCAAGTGTGCACAGTAAATACGCTTACCTGGGGATTGCAAGGCGCAGTGTTTTCATGTTTTAGGAATCCATCTATTAGCTTTTGTGGACTTCCAGACGTAATCAAAGCACTTTTGGCTGGACTTCCAACGAGTTTCTTTTTCAAAATATTTTGGATTGTTTTAACGGGACTGACTTGGATCTTTTTTCTGTTCCTCTTTTTGCCTTTAACTGCAGCTTTCTTTATGTGCAGCAGATGATTCTTTGATGCTGGAAAATAAGGAAACTTTCATATTAACTGTGTCTGGTTGTCGAAAGAAAGTTATCATCTTTAATAGACATTTTTGCACGCATTCAACCTTTTATTACTACATGTACACTTATGTCTCTATCAGAAAGAGGTCAGTGGTTTTCAGAGATCTGAGGTGCCCAGAGCCTTAAGAGCTCCCTCAGCCACACTATTGCAAGAAGTATAATGAATATTTATGGCCTAAGCAGCAACGCATGCACAACTATATTGACATGTCATAAGTTACTTATCTGTAACTTTAGCTCTCCAGGTTTGACATTGTTCAAAGATACACATTATTCCTCACCTACTGGTATATTTAATATGAAGCAAAACCAAAGGGGATGATGAACGGAGTGCTGAACAATGCAAGCACTCACCCCCCAGTCAACTGAACTGGGTTTAATCCATCATCATTGTTTAGCTCACTCTGCCACCCCAGTTCAGACATGGCCATATGCAAATCAGTCTGACCCTGTGCCTCATGGGAACAGCCCCAGCCCGAACTGCCAAGCCATGTCTTCCCTGGACCGGAAACACACATCCTGGGACCGGTTTGTGGCTAATCAGCCGTCATCAGCTAGGCTAGCTTGAATCCAGTGGCAAAGTGAGCAAGGGACCCACGTCTGGGCATATCCTGCCAACTTAGGGCGAACAAAGCAAAATCAACGGGGATGATGGACGGAGTGTTCAACAATGCAAGCACTCACCCCCAGTCAACTCATCTGGGTTTAATCCATCATCATTCTTTAGCTCACTCCACCACCACAGTTCAGACATGGCCATATGCAAATCAGTCTGACCCTGTGCCTCATGGGAACAGTCCAACCCGAACTGCCAGGTCTTCCAAATCAGTCATGACCCTGTGCCTCAAAGGAACAGTCTAGCCCGAACTGCCAAGCCAGATCTTCGAGAGTGCAGTGTTGCAGAGTAGAGTGGTGTAGAGTGGAGAGGCATAGACTAGAGAGGTTTAGAATGCAGTGGCGAAGAGAGCAGTGGTGCACCATAAAGTGGGGTAAAGTGCACTGGCGTAGAGTGGTGCACAGTAGAGAGGTGTTCAGAGAAGTGGCATAGAGCTCAGTGGTGCAGAGTAGAGTAGCGTAGAGTGCATAGGGCACATTGGCGTAGAGTGTTGCAGAGTAGAGTGCAGTGGCACAGAGAACAGTGGCGCAGAGTTCAGTGGCAGAGAATGCATTGTTGCAGAGTAGAGTGGTGTAGAGTGCAGTGGTGTAGAGTAGAGAGTTGCAGAGTAGAGTATAGTGATGCAGTGCAGAGGTGCAGTATAGAGTGGTGTAGAGTGAAGTGACTCAGTGTACTCGTTTTGAGTAAAGTGGTGTTGAGTGCATTGGCACTGAGTAAAGTGGTGCAGATTGCAGCAGCATGGAGTGGAGTGGAATGGGGTAGATTGCTGTGAAGCAGAGTGGAATGGCGGAGAGTGGAATAGAGTGGCGCAGAGTATTCGTTTTAGAGTAGTATGTAGTGGCGTAGAGTTCAGTGTCAGAGGGCGGTGGTGAGAGCAGCATAGAGTGGATTGGCATAGAGTGGGGCAATGGAGAGTACAGTGGAGTACAATGCATTGACGTAAGTTCAGCGGGGTGGCATAGAGTGGTGCAGAGTACAGTTTAGAGGCAGAGTGTGCAGTTTTGCAGAGTAGAGTGGCGTACATAAGTGGGATAGAGTGGAGTGATGCAGAGTGTAGTGGCATAGAGTACAGTGACGTGTTGTAGAGTGTATTGGCGTGGCATACAGTGGCATACAGTTCGGTGGCAGAGAGTGTCGTCTGCAGAATGGACTGCTGTAGAGTGCACTGGTGTATACTAGAGAGGCATACAGTGCATTGGCGTAGAGTGCACTGGTGCAGAGTAGAGTGACATAGAGTGCAGTGACATAGCATAAAATGGCAGGGGTGCAATAGCGTATAGTGCAGTGGCATAAAGTGTTGCAGAGTAGAAACTTGTGGCATAGAGCGTATTGGTTTTGAGTGAAGTGGTGTAGAGTGCACTCGTGTACAGTGCAGAGATGTAGAGTAGAGTTCAGTGGCGCGGAGTGGTGCACAGTAGAGTAGAGTGGCGTAGAGTGCAGAGTATATTAGAGTGGAGTAGAGCGGATTGGCATAGAGCACACTGGTGTGGAGTGGGACAGAGTAGAGTGCATTGGCGTAGAGTGCAGTGTAGTGTGGCACAGAGTGGAGTGCAGCGTGGAGTGACGTAGTGTGGAGTGGTGCAGTCTAGAATCCAGTGGTGTTGAGTGGTGCAGTGGTGCAGAGAAGAGTGGAGTGGGGTAAAGTGAAGTACGCATGGTGTGGTAGTGTACTGCCATTTGCAATACATTTGCCTATACATACAGTTTTACTGATAAAAAGAATACAAAGTGCAAACAATAATGTGTGGAAATGTAATTATCTAGGGTTTGATTTGTTTTGATCGTATCAATATATTTGTTTCCAGCACACTTAAGAATTCCCACAAATGAGCTTTATTTCTTTTTTTCCTTAAATATCTTTTTATTAACTTGAGGCAGTGAAAAATAACATTACACCACTGTTGTATACAGTATGACAATAAGATACGACAACACAGCATTGCACAATGTCAAACATCAGGAGTTTAGTAAGGGGCAACCCCACACTCCCTCCCTCCGGGGCTCTGTCTGGACCTCCTCTTCATGTTTTAGAGAGTATAGCGTTCCCCCATGGGTGCAGTGCACTGATTCATCCTATATGTATTCCATTTGTCCCACACGTTTCCCCATTTCCGGGGGAACCCTCTGTTCACTTAGACAATTTTTTCTACCCATTTGTGCCTATCTAATTCTGAAATATTCAGAAATATCTTCACCGTTCAATTACCGACATTTAAACTTTTCTGTGTGCTAGAATGTTTTTTTTACATCATACAGCCTTCCTCAAGGAGGCCCCCTGGGAGCCAGCATGATTGTAACATAAATCCTTTCACATTCAAGTTAGAGCAAGTGAAGCACCAAGATCCCTGGAAGACAGAGCCTGACATTTGACCTCTGCCTTTGAATGCAAAGCAAATGTGACAAGAACAAGATTTAAAGGCATGTTTACAGAAATCCAGTACTGGTGGAAGCATATAGTAAATAGGGTTTTGGCAACAGAAGGGACAAACCCAAGCTGGACAGCCTAAAGCAAATAAAGCAAGCAAACAGAAAGCAAGCAAATGTGAGTTACAAACCACAAAGCCAATGGTAAGTAATGGGTGGAATTAATGCTTTCCCATGGAACTTCCACAATGTCCCCAAGATGTTATTAGCAAACCAGACAGCTGTGCTGTGTGGTAGGCTTCGACCGAAACATGAAATAACACTGTTGCAACAACATGAGAATTATCTCCAGCACCATTCGAACCATATCCAACGGTCTTGGACCCACATGTTTGTGCTCTCAAGAGGTCTCAAATGTTGCTAGAGATTTCAAACCCCTCGTTCCCCCAGAATGAAGTATAAAAACCTTGTTTTTTCCCTATGACACAGGAATTTTTGTAAAAAGAATTATAAATATGTGTAAAACACAAATCTATGGCATCATCTAAGAAACAGTGGATTTTTGAATAATTGTAAATATTTATGTGATACTGTTGTGTGTATGAGAGTGTTTGAGAGTGATCCACATAAGAATGGTTGTGAGAATGTTGAAAGGGGAGTGTTTTAATATGCAGAATGTTTTCCAAATATTGTATGGTATATGTTGTTTTTGAATTTGAAAAAATGTTTTGTTAAAAATGATCAAATAACTAAACAAAAGTAAAAAGTGAATAAAACTACAGATTCATTCAAGAGAATCAGACCCCCTCACTTTATGTTTTAGTCAATGGTGAGTTGTTTAAATTTGTGGTGAAGTGTTATTGGCAGCATTGGCGTTTTTCTATTATATTACACAGGAATTTTTGAGTCCTGCATACCTTCTGATGTCAGAGTGGAAAAACACGAGCGTGTTTGCAGTAGGGTACTAAACACAAAGCGGCCCGAGCTGGTGTTAGATCTTTTTAATATAAGTCAATCTGGCAATGGTGGCCAGTGTAGGGAGATGGTCGGCATGTGTGGGTCATTTTGGGTCGCTTGGTGTGTAAAGCTGTGTGTGCGACTACACTAGTGCTAAGACACATCAGTAAAGTGGAGTGGCTTCTCTAAGGAGATGGTGTGTCTGAAAGGGGCGGGGGTTCAGGGGCAGCTGTGGGGAAGGAACACTTGGGGAGGGCTGCGTGTTGAAGGTGATCTTGATAGAATGTGTAAAGGTTGGCCCACACCTCGTAGGAGCCATGTCTATGTTCCTATTGGTAGGGAGTCTCTTACAGAGGTACAACACAGTGGTACTAGGAGCTGTGTGGGGAGGTGGTCCGGAGACAGGATTTAAAGGATTGCGCTTCTTGTTGTCGTGGTATCTATGATTATGAGGAGCATCTTACAGAGGTACAAACTAGTGGTATCTGGGAGCTATGCGTGGAGGTGGAGAGACTATGGGGCCCACCTAGTTTGCGAGGTACCCATTCTTATGTTGGTAGGGAGCCTTTTGTAGATGAAGAATAGGGGGTACCTGGGGCTATAGAGGTTGCTTAGAGATGGGGTGGGAGCACTCCCACCTGACAAGACATCTTTATTATGTCGGTAGTTAGCCTCTTACAAATGTGTAACAAGGTGACAAGTGCCACTTAGGGATGAAGGTCATGGGTAGGGAATGGGGTTGTATTTGTGGCGGTTGTGTGTGTTTGAGGGGGCAACGGAGGACTCTTGCCTATGTAAGACATTGACACAGTGGCGGTGCCCGCCTTGGGCTCATTGTATATGAGCACAGCAGCAAAGTTCCTGCAGAGGGCGCTGAAGACCATTTCCTCCTTAAAAGTGCAGTCCCCTTGGGCCACCAGCACAAACCACAACCCTGCAATGCCCTCCTCTCCTTTCCCGGGGAGGTACAGTCAGGCGGAAGTCCCTGGCACGTAATACTCCATGTCTGCAGCTCAGCACATCAGGGGTTCGGGAGGCACCCTCTCCATGGCCCTCATTGGAAGACGAGATCGACCAGGCTCGGGCTGAAGGGAAGCAGTGAGCAGAGTACCATGAAGCCAGCCAATGGTGGGAGTAAAGCTGTGTTTGGCTCAGACATCGCGTGCACCCATCGTCAGTTGTAAAGTAAATAAAAAGCACACGCTGAAGCACACAAACACACCCTCCTTCTGTAGTCGGTAGTTCGGGTTTGCCCAATCTTCGCAGCTCCAAACTATTAAAAACTGGCTCTTGCCAGTTTTACATTACACATTTGGGGAAACAGATAAGGAAAGTCCGGTGAGTTAAATATAGTTAATGTATCTTTAAAGGAATGTAAACAGAGGCAGCTACATGGGGAATGATATAGAAATGAAAGTGTAAAATTTGTGTTGAATGAACATGCGGGCAATTATCTGGAGAATACAAAAAACGAGGGAGGGGAATTGGATAACTCACTTAAGCGGTGAAAACATACTGGACATATTTGTGATACTGTTGTAGACGAATCTAGGACTAGTTAAATATTCCCGATTTATGCCCTTATGTGGTTGTATCAAATCATATCCTTATATAGGCATAAGAATCATACCCATATTAAGACATAGCCAATGCAGTCCAAATACGGCAAGGCTACTCCCAAAGACTCCTAGAAAGCACAACGTGTTCTTAAACAAACCAAGCCTCCAGCAGCCCGGGAATTACCCCTGCTTCTGTATTGATTTGTCCCAGAACTCCCGGAGTCCTGAAAGAACTGCGAGTTCTTAGTGATGTCTTATGTCCAACCTTACGTCAAACCCGGCACCTTCCAGGTATAAATATACCAGCATCTGCCCTAGCAAAACACACGGTGGTTTGGAGCAGATCGACTATCTACTTGCCCGACGCCCTGCTGTAGCAAGTGCCGAAGGAAGCCGACCCTTCCGCTGACGCACTGAGAGAGACGCTGTCTATTCTCCTGCCGAGAAATCCAGCTCCAGTGTTTCCCTGTCACCCTTGCGGGTTGCTGGGAGATCGAGTTCTGAGAGAGAGATACAAGACCTCCTTCATTCTATACCCAAGGTACGGAGCTGATTAGACCCTTAGAGAATTCTTGATTTAGATTCTTGGCAGAAACTATCTTAACTCAAACTACATCTCACTTACTCCTTCCGATGTACTAGGCTTAGGTTAGGTACACCGGGGTCGGCGTATCTTAGAAGCACAAGTTGAGTATGTTTAGTCATTATTTTATCATTGTATGTATTTTATCCATTTTAAACACCGTACGGCTTAGAAACCATACCATGCTTTTACAGTATTATTTTACAGTACCTCTTTTACTGTACGCACTTTACTTTATGACAAGTATTGCGATTGTAGCAATTCACTTCTCTTGCATGAGAAAGAAGACTGTTCAATAAATAACCTCTTTTATTGAAAACGCCTGTCTGTCTGTTTCTCTGCACTTCTGGTGAAACTAAGCATGCACGATTGACTGAGTAAAATAGCTATCTATTGTTTCCGCGACTCTGGAGATATACTCCTTATTCTTGAGGGAGCAAAGTTGTCAGAAACTAATCCCTTATTGTGAATTCGAGAAAGTTTCTAGTGACCTCTGAGCTAGCTGGCATTCATAATTAAATCTAACATATTCAATAGAGACCTAGTCGACCTAAGTACTACGTCTAAACTATCGTTTATGTTATTCCAATGCGAAGAGCCTATTGGGAATATAGGAACTACACTACATGGCGCCCAACGTTTGGTAAGGCGATAATTTAACGCTAGATACTAGAGTAACTCAGTCGTGCTTTTCACACAGACCCCCTTTTTCCCGTAAAAACTCCAATAGACGTCTGGAGTGGGTGAAAGGTTAATATCCGCAAAAACTTAGTAGGAGGAGAATCCTATGTATTAGTTTTTGGTTTAGTCAACGTTGAAGGATACAGTGTTCCAAAATATTGTGCACCTAATCTTTGTTTCCTTGAAAACTTGCTCTGCAAACTTTCTGTCAGCAAAAATGCCGGAAAGTGACGACGAAAGGGAAAGAGCTAGAATAGAAGCTCAAGCAGTCTTAGATGACACAGCCCTCCAAAATGACCCGGAGGCAATAAAGATCCAGATTAATATAAGAAGAAGTGTAACTTACAAACGTATAAATAATGGAGTATCATCAAGAGGTGGTACAGTCATATTTGTGGTAGAGGCACATGAAGATCGGCAGACAGAGGTATTCTAGTCATGGATAACTTTTCCAGCAGCAAATGCTGTGACACACGAGTTCCACTACTACAAAGCAGAGGAACCTCCAGCGGAATACGTTCCTTTCGAGGACGTTGAAATTCCACTAACTTACCAGGAGCATCAGCTCTGGTTTAATGGCGCCCTAAAACATCAAAATCACATTACCAGGCTCGGTCCACTAGGTAGACCAAGAGCCACATGGCCAGCTATACACCACATCCTGACATTGAAGGAATGTCAGACAGAGAACTTTTAGTTCAGTTAAAACAATTAATTAAAATACATAGACAATTGGTCCAATTTGTCATGCGGACTTTAAAAGTCCAACCAGCAATAAAAATTCCACAGCACACCCCTCACCAGGGGAACACAAATAAAATTACACCACAGACTATACAATCAGTCATTGGCAAATTGCCCGCAAAACGGGAACAAATTCTGTTCTGGTGCTCAAAAAATTACTCAAATAGAGGCAGTATTTCCTGATAGTACACCTCATGAAAAACCCAGAATTCTGACAATCTGTCTACCAATGGGGATCGCACCACATGTGGAGGACTGTGACACTTGGGGAACAGTCTTTGCTTCAATATACACAAAAACACATGGTGTTCCATCTATGGCGGTTATACCAGACGTACTAAGACAGATTCAAAACGTATTCGGTCCGGAGCCTGCTTTAAATCTAGGTATGAAATTACTGAAACACTTTAAGCAAGTCTCGGCTATACTAATAGCCAACATAAAAGGAGAAGCAGCATCTGTGGCGATCCGCTATAAAGTAAAAGAAACAGAAATAACAGAACAACCTTTTGAACTTGCCAGAATAATTGAAAAGTGCTATGAAGAATTAGGTAGAGATAGTTTGGGTGGGAAACCACTAAAACCACAACTAACTGAAAATCCTGAAAACACCTTTATTAAGAATAATCTCATTACTCCAAAAAAGAAGTGGGAGGGTAATAAACAAACCACTCCCAGAGAAAAACAGTTTCAGTCCAGAGGAAGGTCTCCCCAACGGAGACATAGATCTCCAGGACGAGGGGACAGGTCTCCACAACGGGAGCCCTCTGAAAAAAGATACAACCTTAAAGATAGGGACAATTTAAGAAAACCTGACAGATATCAAGATAATGATACACGTCCCTCTCGATCTTTTCAGACTTCCTCACAGAAATCGGAAAGAAGAGGACGGTCAGAACATAAAGAAGCGCGCGTCAAGTCCAAAGACAAGGAACCTGCTCATCAAAGTAAAAAAATTACAATTTCCCAAAAAGAAGGTAGCTAGTATTAAAATAAAACATGCAGAGGATTCTGAGGACACAACTCAAGAACGGAGAATGGGCCCAGACAATGCTAGACAGCGCAGCAGAAGTGACCATAGCTCGCAAGATCCTGATGAATCTTAGACACGAATGAATACATTCAGGTGGAAACTGCAGACACCAGAGTTAGTGTACCCCATAAATTATATGAAATAACATTACGTATAGAAGGGGACAAAACTAGGAAAATAAGAGGTCTCTTTTGGGAGGACCCATCTAAAGGCTATGATATCCTTCTAGCAGAGAAAGACTGGCCACCAGAGTTTGTCAGGAGTGCCCACATGGCGAAGAAATGATTATGCCTGCCTTCTCAAATCACATTCCAATTCATAAAAAATACACATATGCTAGAAAATGGGCAGTGGCCCAAGTCCCTGCATTATATAAAAATCATGTAGGATGGGATGAGGATTCTCCACACCATAAAATTCAGTTAAAAAATCAACCTACTGCACAGAGGCAGTATCCTGTTAAGCAAGAAGCTAAAAAACAAGTCAGGGAGATCTTAGATCAACTTGAATATCAGGTGGTGATTGAAACATGCACCTCACAAATGAACAACCCTTTGTTTCCTGTCTCCAAACCGGACGATTCATTTCGTCTAGTTTTGGATTACAGACACCTAAACTCTTGTTGCAAAACATTTGCAGTACAAAACTCACACAGTGCAGCACTAATGAATAACATCGTGCGCAAAAAATATAAAACGACATTAGATATTTCAAATGGTTTCTTCTGTCAAAACATTGCACCAGAAAGCAGGTATTTGACCGCTTTCTCCAGTATGGGGGCCCAGGGCAATTTTGTCGTCTACCCCAGGGATTCAAGAACAGCCCAGGATTATTTTCAGCCAGGGTAACAGAATTACAACAAATGTATGATGATGAGGCATTATCTTATGTCGATGACACCTATCTTACAGACGCTGACCAGGAGACACACTTGATAGGAGTGAACACCATTATACTTGGGTTCGCATCTGAAGGGTACAAAATCAACTTTAAAATATCACGAATTGCCCACCTCACTGTCCTATTTTTAGGATATGAGTTATCAAGTGAAGGCAAAAGCCTAGCAGACAACTTCTTAGAGAAGTATGCAGTACTCCAAGCTCCAAAAAAGCTGAAAAACTTACAATCAATTCTAGGTTTCCTGAATTTCGGAATAACATATATTCTAAACTATGCAGAGAGGGTTAAGCCCCTCTACGAATTAATAAAACCTGATTTCAAACCAATTAATTGGACACAGAAACACACAAAAAATGTACGATCAATACAAACAGACATGTTAACTAAAACAAAACTGCAAACACGCGCAAACGAACGCAACCTTGTAATCCGAGTCATCCCAGGAAGATGCGGATTTATGACCTGACCTCTAATGAGGGAGAAACGGTACCAATAGCTTATAAATCACACTTGTACACACAAGCTGAAATGAAATTCAGTTCTACTGAAACAATTCTGACTGCGGTCCAAACTGCTGTAGGAAAAGAAAGAGCCCTAGCCCAAGGGAAGAGCATATCTCTTTTAACAGCAGTATCAGCCCTTGAGGCAGTAACAAGACCGAGCATTACGAATGCTAAAGCTTTACATCCAAGATTGATACAATGGGTTAATTCTCTTGCTGCAACAGACGTGATACACGCATTTGATCCCAAAATGAAAAAGCTAGAACATCTAGAATACGAACATGAATGTCCTCTGTCGATCGAAATTCCGCCTCTGGAACAGTACGCATGTGTAATCTACACAGACAGATCTACACAACACTACGTTGTGGATAAACAAGTTTACAATGCAGCATGCGCGATTGTTAAAGGTCGCTGGCGCATAGGTAAATTCAGACCAATGGTCACTAAAACTGAATTACTCAGAAACTGTACAGCTCAGCGAGCTGAACTACAAGCTTTAAAGATGGTGCTTGAGAATGCCGATCGCGAATTCCCCACACTAATAGTGTGCGACTCGCATTTCTGCATCCAGTCTTACAATGATTTCATGCAGACCTGGATTGAAAATGGTTTCAAAGATGAGACAGGTGTCAAAATAAAGCATAAAAAACTATGGGAACAAGTAGTTCTTTTACAGACAGAACTACGAAAGACTCACGTGATACATACGCAGATCCTTCGACGTGATGGTGTTCACGTTGCAGGTAATTCATTGGCTAACAAAGCCACAACGGCAGCTGTTCAACCGGCTTCCGTAGCTACAAAAAAGCGTTCTAAAAAACAAATAGATGGAGAAACCATGCTGGCAGTAAAAGCCTCATTAAAAGGCGACTATGCGGCATTACCTCTAAAATATCCACTCAATAATACATACATAATTGATGCGAACTCCGTTCCTTTTGCTCGAATCCCTGGAGTGGGGGACAGAGTAATCCCAAACACGAACCGGAGGGCTTACTTGATTCAAGAAGCACACATGGGACTGGGTCTGAGGCACCAAGAGATCTTGAAATCTCTAATAGAATTGCAATCAAAATACTGGTGGCCGGGGATGAGCGTGCATGTTTATAACTTTGCATTAGATTGTCAGGACTGCAACAGAGATCGCAGTTGTGAACCGGACCAGATACCAGACTCAGGCACAGTAAGACCAGCCCAGACACCTCTAATAGACAGCATTAGGCTATCTACACGCAGACGTCCACACGGAAAGAAGCGATCCCATAAATATTAAGACAAGATCCATTTGGATGTGGCCCCAGCGCCGGCTGACGCCAGAACTGTTATAAAAGATTTGCGGGTCTTTATCGCCACATACGCAATTAGCATGCTACATTCTGACCAGGGTCCTGCATTTAGCTCTCGAGCTTACAAGGAGGCCATGGGCAGCTTGGGCATTGCATTGCGGTACTCTAGTCCATTCCATCCTGAGGGAAATGCGGTAGTGGAGAGAAAAAAACATGACATAAAGCAATCTATAACAGTGAGGGTATTAGGTTCGGGTGATGGGTTGGTCAAACATCTAATAAGTGTCCAACGTAGTCTTAATAATCTGCCAAGACATTCTCTGGGTGGAATCACTCCGTATGAACTTTTGTTTGGTACAAGATTGATAATCGAAGACCTCGATAGTCAGACTTCAGTGGTGGGACAAAAAACCTTTGATATCAAAGATCGTTTGGCTGTTTTACAGGACTTAAATGAGACAAGAAGAAGTCTAAGTAACACAAAGCTAAAGCCAACGGCCACTGAAGAAAAAACACCTGTCAGAGCAAGACCTGTCTGGATTCCAAAGATTGGGGATCTGGTCAGAGAAAAGATCGCGGTGAAGAAGGAATTTGGGCCTTCTTACAGGAAAGCAGTACCTGTCTTAGCAATCAGCGGAACAATATCAGTAGTACTACCGCCCCTTGCTGGTAAAAAGGAGAACAGAGTTGTATCAATCGACCTGGTAAAACCACAATCATGTGGCCAATAATAAGTAGTAGGCCCAGTGGACTCCCAAGATGTAGCAGAAGACCAAACGTTGCTACAATTCAAGAGGTTCAAACTGAGAGACTAATCACTTTTGATAAACCTGCAGTGAGAAAAGAAGGACTATGCAACAAAGCCATGGAACTTGTGCCTCTTGAAACCCAAATTGCAACAGTTCGTCAAGTAACACCAGTCTACAATGATGTAGCCTCTGACTATACTAATATGACAAAAGAAGAAGCAACTACAAAGATTAATAAGAATCCTGAAGCAATTCCAACAATTGATAGAACTGAATCTGGCTACTTTATCAATTTCGATGACTTTTCTGACGAACCAAGTGAACATGAAGAAAAGCCAGCAAATAATACTTTCAAAGAAAAAATAACTGAACTCTTTCATCAACTTGGAGAAACATATCTGATTTCACCATGGATTGAATTGTGGATTGTGTTAGGTGTACCTTTCCTCCTAATCTGGCTCATTTTGGTTTTAAGCTTGGGAAGAATGATTGATGGAAAATACAGTACAATGGACACAGCAAGTCAGAAAATAAACTTGGTTCTAAAGCCTCACAGATCTTCTCACATTGAAAAAAGGAACTATCATCAGTAAACATCAAAGCCATTCCTATACCTGGTGGTGTAGCATGGGACGCTACTGATTACGACATCTATGGCCCGGTTGAACTCTTGAAATATCCACTTCAGTTCAAGGTTTCTTTAAGTGACTTTGTATCACCTAGCACTTTCTCTGATGATTGGGACTGTGAAACTATTAATAATATGATGTCAGATTTAAAAATGTCAACAAAATTTACAGAACATGATTATTTAGAAGGTTCATCAGATTATGATGAAATGTATTCCTTTAATCATTATGGGCACCACTATTTGCATAAATATGCTAATCCTAGAAATGTTTTCACTTATAATCAATAGGAACATTGTCCAACACCGCCAAAAGGCAGCTCGAAAACATTTTATGAGAAATTCCCATACTTCTCAGGGTTTAATAACACTGATCCAGAAACGTTTTATTATAAGATTATAAATGACAGGAATGAAAAACATGTTGACAAATACTAAACTGATCTATTCTGCAAAATTTTATGAAAAATTGTCTACATTTGGTTTTGAATTTTGGAAAAACAACATTGAGACAAAAACTGTCTGGGGTACAAAAGACTGGCAGGTGCAAGGTTTAGAATCATTATTCAGAGCCTGCATGATCCCGGAACAGATAATGTTCCTGAATGACACCTTTCAACAAACAACCTGTCTTGGCCTAGCCAGGATAAAGGACTTAAACAAACCGACTATACCAAAGCCCATACCTGATAGTAATAGCACTACAGATGTGGAGGTAGACGTATCCCATATTTTACACCAAAATAGAACTAATCCTGATTGGAGAAAATGGATGATCTGGCCCACATACACTAATAACTGTCAACATAGAGTCCTGAACAAAACACAGGGGTTCAAACAGAACAGGCCAGACCCAAGATATTCCCAGAGACAACATCCAGGGATAATAACAACATACAGTGTAGGAAAACTATGCCTCGAATGGCTACAGAAATCCACACTACCTGAAATTAAGCAACACTTGACCTTACTTAAAGAAGGTGCTGACTCGCGAGAATACTTATTGGGATCTCGCAAACAGCATCAAAAACGTTTCATATACGACGGTATATATGCTGCTTACAACGAAGCTTGGAAAGTAACGCAAATTGAAACTGCTGAAAAAATACGAGAAATTGATCGTATTAATTTAGAAAAAACACTGTATGTAGTGGACAATGGGTTAATGATTCTGTCCTCCAGAATTTATTCAGTGGACAGCATTGTATCATCTGCTATTGATATAATAGAACAGGATATGCTAATGTTACAACATGGCCAGTTCCAATTACGTTCTATTGTACAGTTAGGCTGGACGTTACAAAATTTCCGTTCAAGCTACGTGCCATGGCGTCTAATCAACACAACGTCATTGTTTTCTGTCTTTAACCTTACAGATAAGCAAATCTCTTTGGCACAAAGAGGGGCAGACTATACGGTGCTGAGCATTGAAAAACTAGAAAGATTACCGTTGACAGTCTCCGAAAAACCTGTCATTGAATGGATAATACATGGCACCATTACAATTCCGATAACGACTTTTCAGTTCCAATATTACCAAAAGCACATACCAGCGGGCCTGTATGAAAGGTTGGGTAAAGGGTACATCAAGTCAACCTGGAATTTACCTTACACACATAGATGTTGGAGTGGGGGAAAAAAAGAGGTATTTCTTAGTGGTAACTGTAAAAATTCACTGAGCGGTACACTTCTGTGTAAAGGAATAAACTTGCATGGAGCCTGCGAAGGTTCATCAAATAACCTTTCATGCCACCTGCACGGCACCCCTGCTACACAAATAGAGCCTTTTTTCAGACAACTTTCCAACGGCAGTTACGCTATGTTAAGTGACCGCAGCCGTTGTGGCATGTTGCCAGGAACGGCCTATCTCGTCAGTGTTACATCCAGGGTCACTTGCTGTATGCAAGTATTGTATCCAAACAGCAAACCAAACAGCAAACCAGACAAGGAGGCAACGTATGGCCTTCTTTGAATATCTCTTCTATTCGAATTGATACTTAAAGCAGAATGAAGTCCATTCTTTTACAAACAACTGTGCCTTTAACCTCGTCTAGAGAAACGTATGACCTGCAAGTCGGAAGGACAGCAGCAGAGATACATGCATTATTATCAACAAATTGCCCTGTGCATTTCGTAGAAATGTTAAGTCAAATCTTAAACATGTCTGATA
The DNA here is from genome assembly GCF_964261635.1 of Lissotriton helveticus. Taxonomy (NCBI): domain Eukaryota; kingdom Metazoa; phylum Chordata; class Amphibia; order Caudata; family Salamandridae; genus Lissotriton; species Lissotriton helveticus. The sequence continues at coordinate 1,140,566,219 of NC_136069.1, forward strand.
CCAGTGGCATCACACATGTATTTAAGACTATTTTTTCGGGACTGTTAGCACCCTTTGAAGCAGTGCTGAGCATCTTCCCGAATTTCGTGCACTCTGTGTTCGGCGGCCTACCTCTCATCTTGGGACTCGTAGCAGGAATCTTATTTTTGTTCCATCTGCTCCGATATGGCAAGTCCAGTCACAGACAAAACTCAGGCTACAATGGAAGAAACGCTCCTAGCAATGCGATACCGAGATCGGATTACTAAAGTCCTCGACTTGGCTCGGGCTAAGAGATCTGAATACTACCTGGTTTCTTTCGTTCAGACCAATCTGGCAAGATTGCATCCTACCTGTTCTACGATGCCTGCTCTGTGGAGAAGAATGCGTGTTAGACGTTTGTCTCACACTCCCATCAGCAGTACCTATGGATATCGATACTTTGCTTGGTTCGGTAACGGCTCATGCAACGTGTTGTACCCAGCGGCTACCTATTCTGATGACGGCATTCGTTGAGACCTCAACATTACAACTAGGTGGCGGTGAGGTACGAGATGAAAGCGGCCCACAGGTACAACCTTCTGTGCTGATCTAGATACCGATGACGGCAATGCATCTCACATATGCAATATTTCTACTTTTTCGGACATGGTCCAACTTTCACCTACTGTTGTAGACAAATTCTTTGCCAGCCTATCTGAGTTAATGTTCTCTCCTAACAACGAGAATAGCTTTTGAAAACACGAGCACACAGCGTTCCCTGAACTCTGAATTCGGCCATCAGTTTTGATAAACCGAACTTCTAAAAACTCTGGAACTATTTTTTGCCTGAAAGCGAAATAGTTTTTTTCCACGTTCTCAAAATATTTACCTTATGGCACATGATCCTCTGCTTAAAGCAGAACTATTCTTAGAGAACAAAATTTCTATCTAACTCTAGAGACAATATTTTGACTTAGCCTCTAGCACATGTACAGTCTTGTATAAATATGTGATGAAATGGTCTCGACCCTCTCTTCTGTATTAAGAGCCATTTCATAAATGTAAATTTCGTGCTTCATTCAGTCAATATTCCAATGTATTAAATATATATTATCTGAATGATACCACTGCTTGAAAACGTACAGTGTAATACTCATTTTTCGTGTTTATACCATTTCAAATGCATTTTATGTATTTTTGGGGTGGGATGGAAAACACATGCATAGATATGTTTCAAATTGCTTAGTATTTAGTAATGATGGACATTATACGTGGAGTGGGTGTTGTAGATGAATCTAGGACTCTAGTTAAATATTCTTGATGTATGCCCTTATGTGGTTATATCAAATCATATCCTTATATAGGCATAAGAATCATACCCATTGTTGGAATTAGGTAGCCTGGCCTAGGGCAAGACTAACATAACAGAGGCACAGTGTAAAGGTTGCAGACCACCCAAAAGTAACTCCACGCAATAACACTCAAAAGGAAAACTCTACACCAAAATTATGTGAAAATACGTGCTGTTTTATAAAAATAATATACTCTTTGGTTTCAAATTATACAGTGTGACACATCTTAGTTCTTCTCAGAAATAACAATTATACCTTTGATGTGGAGAAGTAAATACACTCTTCTTGCTGTGGAAAAATTACAGTTCAAAACATTTAGCTGTCATAAGTTCAGAAGTGCTCGCTGTTTGGAATTGAAATTATCTCATTAGGGTTACACTAAACAGTGTCACTTTGCATTAGTAATCAATAACATCGCTTTAACCTGCCAAATCACTGGCTTTACCTCCATCACAGTATTAAGAACTCTCTCCCCTTATCTCCACCTTAATACAGCGTTAGAATACACATTCAGAGTGGAATGCAGGAATTTTACCAATTTACTATCTTTACACAACAACTGCCATGAAGATCTGAAGGGAGTTTCCCCTTTAGCAAGTAACGTCAGTGCTCTTCTGACAGTAATTCAGGTTCCCCTCTGTCTTCTAGCGTAATGGCTACTCTTAGACCTGTTACAATGAGGTTGGGAATAGGAAACTACCTTCCCCCTTCACCTATTCTGACACAGCTTAAGCTAAAGTCGTCAGAGTATAGGGGCATCACGCTAGACGCTGGGATTCGGGATTTAATACGTTAACAGAGAGGACTCAGCTCTGTTCCTCCTCACCCCCACGGCTCCTTACTGTTTCTTTAGGTCTTTTGTCCTGCCCCAGTCCACAGGGGTCGGGGCTAACAGCCAGTCCTCAGCGCCGGAGTGGGGAGGATCACTGACGGCGGCCCTTCGCCCTTCCTCTCACCGTCTGAAGCGGACGCTGGTCAAGCTGTCAGCAGATCGGCTGTGGCGCTAGGTTTCCGCTCCTCGGGGAATGCAGGACGCTCCTCTGCCCCAGCCCTGACCAGACCGGGTCCGCTGAGGTAACCGGAGACGCGTTGCTCCTGGAGAATTCCTCGCGTCTCTCGGATGCTGGGCTCTGCTGCGCAGATGCGGGGGAACCAGTGGCACAGACTACACCGCCCCCTTCCGCCGGGAGGTACACGCTTCTGCTCCTGCGCAGGGGATCAGCGTCTCTTCACCAATTCCGCCGCGCGGCTTGAACAGCAGGCTGCGCCACTCTTCCGCGGACTGCTCTCCTTCACGCCCCCTCGCGCCCTCCAGACAGAGACGCCTCGGCCTCACAAGCTGTCAAACCACACCGGGCACTGCTCTGCTGATCCGGGTAGGCTATAACTTCGGCAGGAAGGCGGGGAGCTAGTTAGTAACCTCCAGAGGGAACAAAGGGGTGGAGGTGGGACACAGCCGTCTGGGGAAAGGTCCAAAGTCCCTGGTTACTTGACTGGACCAGATCGATTTCAGGCCAATGGTAGGGTTCGGTCAGCAGCACAAGGGGGAACGTCCTCTGAAAGATGCTGTCAGTTAATGAAACCAACTAGCCTCTCCTAGCGCGTCCTCCTCCGCACACTGCAGCCTCTCTCCTCTCACACTGGGCTACACAAAATGGCCTCCTGCCCCCTGCCCTTTTATAGCCTAGCCTCACAGAGTCCAGTAGGGTCCAGAAGGTTCTGGAAGTCCTAATGTTAGCCTATGGGGCTGACTATGGGGTGGCAGTTGGTGACAGTTAGGGCCCTCCATTTTGTGACAACATGAGGTTTCCTGACAACACAGGCCTCTGGGCCTGAGGTAAAAGATTACAAGGGGGGGAAAGCACACCTATCCCCCTGGTCAGCACCTAAAAAGTTAGTAGACAAAAAAAAAGGATTACCAAGGGTATGAGGGGCAAGAAGGGGACAAAATAAATAAAAATTAGGAGGGACATTGCCAAAAAGCCAGACAGGTCTAACACGCGTCCCCCCCAGCTGAAAGTGGGGAGAACTACCCAACCCCTTGGGAGTCCTCATCACTAAGGCGGAAATACCTGGAGAGACCGTCTGCATTGGCGTGGTCCACTCCAGGCCGATGTTCCACCCGAAAGTCCATTCCCTGTAGGGAGATGGACCACCTCAACAACTTGGGATTTTCCCCCTTCATCTGCATCAGCCAACGAAGGGGTCGGTGGTCAGTCTGAACCAGAAAGTGCGAGCCAAAGAGGTATGGCCGCAGCTTCTTCAGAGCCCACACCACCGCAAAAGCTTCCCTCTCAATGGCACTCCACTTCTGTTCCCGGGGAAGCAGTCTCCTGGATAAGAAGACTACAGGTTGATCCAGGCCCTCTTCATTGAGTTGCGATAACACTGCCCCAATGCCATGTTCGGATGCATCTGTTTGCACAATAAACTCCTTGGAGAAATTGGGAGCCTTCAGGACCGGTGCTTCGCACATTGCCTGCTTCAACTTTTCAAAGGCTCGCTGACAAGCCTTTGTCCAAACTACCCGTCGAGGTTGTTTCCTAGAGGTGAGCTCTGTGAGGGGCGCTACAATAGTGCCATACCCCTTCACAAAGCGACGGTAGTAACCTGTGAGGCCCAGGAAAGCTCGGACCTCAGTCTGTGTCTTGGGGGGTTCCCAGGCCATGATTGCCTCAATCTTCGCCTGTAGGGGTTGCACGGACCCCCTACCCACCAAGTGTCCGAGGTACACAACCGACCCCTGCCCAATCTGGCATTTGCTGGCTTTGATGGTCAATCCAGCCTGTTTCAGCGCCTGGAGAACTGCTTGCAAATGTTGCAAGTGGTCCTCCCAACTGCTACTGAAGACAGCAATGTCATCCAGGTAAGCAGCCGAGAAACCCTCCATTCCAGAGAGGACCTGGTTCACCAGTCGCTGAAATGTGGCAGGGGCGTTCTTGAGACCAAAGGGCATCACACAGAACTGGAAGTGTCCCTCGGGCGTGGAAAAGGCTGACCTTTCCCTTGCTCCATCTGTCAAGGAGATCTGCCAGTACCCTGAGGTGAGGTCAAAGGTACTGAGGTATTGGGCAGCTCCTAGCCGGTCAATTAACTCATCCGCCCTGGGGATTGGATGAGCATCAGTTTTGGTAACTGAGTTCAGTCCTCGGTAATCCACACAGAACCTCAGTTCTGGTGTGGTGCCCGGTGGGGCGGCTTTTGGGACTAGCACCACCGGACTGGACCAAGGGCTGCTGGACGGTTCTATCACTCCTAGCTCTAACATCTTGGCAACTTCGCCATGGATGCTAGCCTTCACCTTGTCCGACAGCCTATAGGTCTTGGATTTCACTGGGGGGCTGTCTCCTGTGTCCACATCATGGGTACACAGGTGGGTTCTTCCTGGGACAAGGGAAAACAGTGAAGAGTACTGCCCCAATACCTGTCGGCAGTCCTCTCGTTGCTCAGGAGTGAGAGACGGGGAGAGAATCACTCCCTCCACCGACCCATCCTTCTCTTGACATGAAAAGAGGTCTGGGAGAGGTTCGCTTTCTGCTTCCTCATCACCATCAGTCACCAACATCAGGATGACCTCTGGCCTCTCATGGTGGGGCTTGAGGCGATTGGCATGCAGCACCCGTAGGGGCTGCCGCGGGGTCTTAAGATCCACCAAGTAAGTGGCCTTACCCTTTTTCTCCAACACCTCAAATGGGCCTGTCCAACGATCCTGAAGGGCACTTAGCTCCCCAGGTTCCATCACCCAGACTTTCTGGCCAGGCTCCAACTCCACCGGGTGAGCATTCTGATCATACCATTCCTTCATGACTGCCTGACTGGCCTCCAAGTTGTCAGCAGCCTGCTTCCACAACTTGGCCATCTGGCTTCTGAAGGCCAACATGTAGCTCACCACATCCTGGGGAGGTTTTCTGGGAGACTTCTCCCATCCTTCCTTCACCAGGCTGAGAGGCCCACGCACCGGGTGCCCATACAACAATTCGAACGGGCTGAAGCCCACTCCTTTCTGAGGCACCTCTCTGTAGGAGAACAGTAAGCAAGGTAGGAGGACGTCCCACTTCCTCCGTAAACTCTCTGGCAGACTTCTTATCATGCCCTTCAGGGTCTTATTGAACCTCTCAACCAGTCCATTGGACTGGGGGTGATAGGGAGTGGTGAACCGGTAGGTCACCCCACACTCTTTCCACATGGTCCGCATGTAAGCAGACAGGAAGTTAGTCCCCCTGTCGGACACAACCTCCTTTGGGAATCCTACCCTAGTAAAGATTCCCATCAGGGCCCTAGCCACCACAGGTGCAGTAACAGTCCTCAGAGGGATGGCCTCTGGGTACCGTGTGGCATGATCCACCAGAACCAGGATGAACCTGTGACCAGCTGTTGTTGGTGGATCCAATGGCCCTACAATGTCGATGCCCACCCTCTCAAAGGGGGTGCTAACGACTGGGAGTGGTTCCAGGGGAGCCTTTAGCTTCACCCCTGTTTTCCCACTGGCCTGGCAGGTTACACATGTCCTACAGTATGTGTCGGACGCCACTTTCATTCGAGGCCAGTAAAAGTGGAGGACAAGCCGTGCAAAGGTCTTGTCCTGGCCTAAGTGTCCTGCCAGTGGTATCGCATGAGCCAATTCCAGCAGAAAGGCTCGGTACTGCTGCGGGACCACCAAGGCCCTTGATGAGCCAGGTAGAGGTACCTTGGGTTCACTGTAGAGGAGTCCATCCTCCCAGTAAAGATGGTAGTGTCCCGTAACATCACCTGCTGCCTGGGCTTCGGCCTGACGCCTCAGTCCCTCAAGGGTAGGGCACTCCCTCTGCCCCCTACAGAAGTCCTCTCTGGTAGGACCTCCCTCCACATGCCATTCAGCAGGGATGGGCAAATCCTCCAGAGAGTCTACTTCCCCCTCCACGGACTCCTGGCCTACCACTGCAGGTGGCCGATCTGTCTCATGGGGCGTGGAAGCCGGAGCAGGCTGTCCCTGTCTCCGTTTCTGACCCTTTTTAGCAGCGGGTTGGGCCATTGTTCCAGGCTCCAACCCAGGCGAACTCCCTCTCCGGGCAGTCGCAGACCTTGTGCTGACACAGGCCCAGTTAGGTGTACCCAGCATCGCAGAATGCGTCCGGTATTCCACCTCTCTCCAAGTGTTGTGTTCCATGTCATTCCCCAACAGACAATCGACTGGCACGGCAGGGCTTACGGCAACTCGAAGTGAACCTGCAACCCCCTCCCACTCAAAGGGAACCTCAGCCACTGGATAGTGGCCCATTCTGCCGTCAGCCATCGCGGCGGGGTGGAGTACATTAGGAACAACCTGCTCTGGGGACACCAGCTGACTTCTCACCATAGTCATGCTGGCTCCTGTATCCCTCAGAGCCTCCCCTCTCTGGCCATTGATGGTAACCCATTGCCCATACTTTGTAGTATTTGGGGGCACCTGGATCTTTGGCACCATCTCCCGCTCTCCCAGGGACACTAAGGTGACACCCGCCCACTCACCCCCCTTATCTAAGGGCAACTCCTCCCCGAGCGCTACACTAGCTACTCCCGGTGACTTTCCTCCGGTGGGAGGGGGTGGTCTCTTTGGGCATCTGACATCTCCCTTATAATGTCCAACGCCACCGCATTCAAAACAGTGGGGAACCCTGGGCTGCTGGCTTTGGCCAGGATAAGGGTTCCGGGGCGGGTTTGCCCTAGGGGTGAAACCTGCTCCCTTCCCTTGGAAGTTATTTTGGGGACCTTTAGAGAACTCTTTCTTTTTCTCCCCCCCCTCCTTCTTCTGGGGGGCGCCCTGTCCGGCTTTTTGAGATTCCCCTCCAGTCCCCTTGGAGGACACCCGAGTACTTGTCCAGATGTCCGCCTCCTCTGCAAGCTTCCGGGGATTGGTCAGCTTGCTGTCTACCAGGTGTTGGTGCAGCTCGGGAAAACATTTCTCGAGGAGGTGTTCTTTCAAAAATAGATTGTACAGCCCCTCATAATCCTTTACCTCACTGCCCTTGACCCAACCCTCTAAGGCCTTTCTGGCATAATCAAGGAAGTCCACCCAGTTCTGAGTGCCCATCTTGTGGCTCCCCCTAAACTTCTGTCGGTACCTTTCTGGGGTAAGCCCGAACTTCCTCAATAACGCCAGCTTCATGGTGGGGTAGTTTGTCTGTTCCTCTGGATCCAGGGCCAGCAAGGTGTCCCGACCAGCAGGAGGCATGTACTTGTACAAACTACCCCCCCAGTGCTTCTCCTGCACTCCATGAACCTTCAGAGAAACCTCATAAGCGGCCAGCCACTTGGCTACATCATCCCCCTGACTGAAGCTCGCTATCAGGTCCTTTGGGATATAGGGTTTGGTCTCCCTGGCTGACTCTTTTGGTTCGCTGCCACCATTCCTAACAGGAGAGGACCCCCGTCGCAGACTTTGGAGCTCCAGTTCCTTCAGTCTAAACTCGTGGACCATCCTCCTCTCCTCTTTCTCCTGCTCCAACTTAGCCAACTCCCACTTTAGCTGTCTTTTCTCTCTCCTATCGGTGAGCTCGGCTTCTGTTAGGCTTCTCCCAGAGATGCTACTGCCCTTGCTGGAATAGGACATTGGTTCGGTGAGTAAGTTTTCCCCCTCATCGCGGAATAACTCTTCTACCTCCCCCACCATGTCCTGGTCAACCTCTTCATCCTCCTCCTTTGTCTCTTGGTGTGCCTCCACCCAGGCCCTAAGGCTAGTCTGGAGCTCCCCCTTCCTGGCACCCTGTTTGAAAAAGACCCCCATTTGTTGGCAGAACATTCTCAATTGGGGCACGGAATAGACTTCCAGGTTTTCCACTGCAAACTCCATTGTGAGTCTGGCAAACCTGGATACACACCAGAAATTTCAGAGGGGTAAGGGTAACCTAAAACCAACTCCACCCACCACCAGGAATAAATTTAGAAAAAACAAAAGGACTAATTGGGAGGGCCGCAAGGAGAAAACTCCTGGTGTAGGTTAGGTGTATTACGTCAAATTACTAGTAAGTAGCTGCAACCAAGTCCGCAATCCCACCGCTAGGCACCAATATGTTGGAATTAGGTAGCCTGGCCTAGGGCAAGACTAACATAACAGAGGCACAGTGTAAAGGTTGCAGACCACCCAAAAGTAACTCCACGCAATAACACTCAAAAGGAAAACTCTACACCAAAATTATGTGAAAATACGTGCGGTTTTATAAAAATAATATACTCTTTGGTTTCAAATTATACAGTGTGACACATCTTAGTTCTTCTCAGAAATAACAATTATACCTTTGATGTGGAGAAGTAAATACACTCTTCTTGCTGTGGAAAAATTACAGTTCAAAACATTTAGCTGTCATAAGTTCAGAAGTGCTCGCTGTTTGGAATTGAAATTATCTCATTAGGGTTACACTAAACAGTGTCACTTTGCATTAGTAATCAATAACATCGCTTTAACCTGCCAAATCACTGGCTTTACCTCTATCACAGTATTAAGAACTCTCTCCCCTTATCTCCACCTTAATACAGCGTTAGAATACACATTCAGAGTGGAATGCAGGAATTTTACCAATTTACTATCTTTACACAACAACTGCCATGAAGATCTGAAGGGAGTTTCCCCTTTAGCAAGTAACGTCAGTGCTCTTCTGACAGTAATTCAGGTTCCCCTCTGTCTTCTAGCGTAATGGCTACTCTTAGACCTGTTACAATGAGGTTGGGAATAGGAAACTACCTTCCCCCTTCACCTATTCTGACACAGCTTAAGCTAAAGTCGTCAGAGTATAGGGGCATCACGCTAGACGCTGGGATTCGGGATTTAATACGTTAACAGAGAGGACTCAGCTCTGTTCCTCCTCACCCCCACGGCTCCTTACTGTTTCTTTAGGTCTTTTGTCCTGCCCCAGTCCACAGGGGTCGGGGCTAACAGCCAGTCCTCAGCGCCGGAGTGGGGAGGATCACTGACGGCGGCCCTTCGCCCTTCCTCTCACCGTCTGAAGCGGACGCTGGTCAAGCTGTCAGCAGATCGGCTGTGGCGCTAGGTTTCCGCTCCTCGGGGAATGCAGGACGCTCCTCTGCCCCAGCCCTGACCAGACCGGGTCCGCTGAGGTAACCGGAGACGCGTTGCTCCTGGAGAATTCCTCGCGTCTCTCGGATGCTGGGCTCTGCTGCGCAGATGCGGGGGAACCAGTGGCACAGACTACACCGCCCCCTTCCGCCGGGAGGTACACGCTTCTGCTCCTGCGCAGGGGATCAGCGTCTCTTCACCAATTCCGCCGCGCGGCTTGAACAGCAGGCTGCGCCACTCTTCCGCGGACTGCTCTCCTTCACGCCCCCTCGCGCCCTCCAGACAGAGACGCCTCGGCCTCACAAGCTGTCAAACCACACCGGGCACTGCTCTGCTGATCCGGGTAGGCTATAACTTCGGCAGGAAGGCGGGGAGCTAGTTAGTAACCTCCAGAGGGAACAAAGGGGTGGAGGTGGGACACAGCCGTCTGGGGAAAGGTCCAAAGTCCCTGGTTACTTGACTGGACCAGATCGATTTCAGGCCAATGGTAGGGTTCGGTCAGCAGCACAAGGGGGAACGTCCTCTGAAAGATGCTGTCAGTTAATGAAACCAACTAGCCTCTCCTAGCGCGTCCTCCTCCGCACACTGCAGCCTCTCTCCTCTCACACTGGGCTACACAAAATGGCCTCCTGCCCCCTGCCCTTTTATAGCCTAGCCTCACAGAGTCCAGTAGGGTCCAGAAGGTTCTGGAAGTCCTAATGTTAGCCTATGGGGCTGACTATGGGGTGGCAGTTGGTGACAGTTAGGGCCCTCCATTTTGTGACAACATGAGGTTTCCTGACAACACAGGCCTCTGGGCCTGAGGTAAAAGATTACAAGGGGGGGAAAGCACACCTATCCCCCTGGTCAGCACCTAAAAAGTTAGTAGACAAAAAAAAAGGATTACCAAGGGTATGAGGGGCAAGAAGGGGACAAAATAAATAAAAATTAGGAGGGACATTGCCAAAAAGCCAGACAGGTCTAACACCCATATTAAGACATAGCCAATGCAGTCCAAATACGGCAAGGCTACTCCCATAGACTCCTAAAAAGCACAACATGTTCTTAAACAAACCAAGCCTCCAGCAGCCCGGGAATCCCCCCAGCTTCTGTATTGATTTGTCCTAGAACTCCCGGAGTCCTGAAAGAACTGCGAGTTCTTAGTGACGTCTTATGTCCAACCTTACCTCAAACTCGGCACCTTCCAGGTATAAATATACCAGCATCTGCCCTAGCAAAACACACGGTGGTTTGGAGCAGATTGACTATCTACTTGCCCGACGCCCTGCTGTATCAAGTGCCGAAGGAAGCCGACCCTCCCGCTGACGCACTGAGAGAGACGCTGTCTTTTCTCCTGCCGAGAAATCCAGCTCCAGTGTTTCCCTGTCACCCTTGCGGGTTGCTGGGAGATCGAGTCCTGAGAGAGAGATACAAGACCTCCTTCATTCTATAACCAAGGTACGGAGCTGATTAGACCCTTAGAGAATTCTTGATTTAGATTCTTGGAAGAAACTATCTTAACTCAAACTACATCTCACTTACTCCTTCCCATGTACTAGGCTTAGGTTAGGTACACCGGGGTAGGCGTATCCTAGAAGCACCAGTTGAGTACGTTTAGTCATTATTTTATCATTGTATGTATTTTATCCATTTTAAACACCGTACGGCTTAGAAACCATACCATGCTTTTACAGTATTATTTTACAGTACTCCTTTTACTGTACGCACTTTACTTTATGACAAGTATTGTGATTGTAGCAATTCACTTCTCTTGCATAAGAAAGAAGACTGTTCAATAAATAACCTCTTTTATTGAAAACGCCCGTCTCTCTGTTTCTCTGCACTTCTGGTGAAACTAAGCATGCACGATTGACTGAGTAAAATAGCTATCTATTGTTTCCACGACTCTTGAGATATACTCCTTATTCTTGAGGGAGCAAAGTTGTCATGTTTATGCGGTTGTCAGAAACTAATCCCTTCTTGTGAATTCGAGAAAGTTTCTAGTGACCTCTGAGCTAGCTGGCATTCATAATTAAGTCTAACATATTCAATAGAGACCTAGTCGACCTAAGTTCTACGTCTAAACTATCGTTTATGTTATTCCAATGCGCAGAGCCTATTGGGAATATAGGAACTACACTACAATACTTAAAAAGACTACCATTAGCCAAATGGAAGGAAGTGGGTACAGGCTGCAACTACTCAGTGCACGTGCTATGCCGCTTGAAAACAAGCCTGGGACATGTTCACTTTGCCAAAAGAAGCCCAAAACAAAATCAATACCACATAATGCAAACGCGTTGTTAAAAAATATACACTGGACGGAAGAAAGAGATCAATACCAGTAGAACGCAACAAGAGCCAATAGAAACATGCATATTTTTCGGCTTTAACGTCCAATTTAAAACAAGTGGGCACCATGCAGAAAAAAGAAAGTTACCCAGCCCCCATGCTTAAAGATGAAGAGTGGCGGCCGTGAAACAGGCGCTGCGCTGCTCAAGGGAAATAAAACGTGAACGCTTGTATAAAGTGCTCTTTTCACATTAAAAGTAATAGTTCCTAAGCCAGTTAAACAGGGCAAGTGGAAGGCTCCATGTAATGGGGCACTGCTGTGTGGGAGTGAACAACCAACGGAAAGGAGGGACTAATAGGAAAGATGAACCACTTGGAAGCAATAATTTTTAAAGGACACTGAAATAAACAAATGAAAAGCAACGGGCTGTAAGTTTACAAAGTATATACGACATGTCTCGGCCACACCTAACTATGTGGGAGCTTCATATATGCAAATATTTTACAAGAGGTAAGGAGGAGATTTTCAAAAAGATATTCGGGAGAATGCATTTATCCCACTGACTCTTATTGAAAAGGAGGCAATTTCAGGAGGTAGACATCCAATCTAAAGACATTTCATCTATGAGTCTTGACATTGGGAAAGCGTCCCGATATTAGGATGGGCCAGCCCACACCCCATTCTGTCTATAGTAATAATGGTTAATGTTGTACGTAGGGAAGGAAGATGGTGGATCAACTCCGCATCTGAGGATGCTTCTCCCTGAAGCTTCCCTGGGGTAACCGCTGATCCCTATCACCCCCCCGCCCCCATGCGGAATTATGTTGGCGAGTGCAGTGGGAACACGGAGCGGCAAACTTACTACTGATGTGCCCTTTTGGGGGGCTGCGGGACCTGATTTTCACAGGAAGCGCTGCACGCTGGTGTGTGGTGCGGATGCCAATTTTCGTAGCGGTGAGCCTATCTGCGTGAACCAATGGGCGGGGGCTGGCGGCAGGTAAGGAGTCAAGCATGGCCCGCAGCGCACTGTAAAGGGACGCTGCTGCACGGAGGTCCCTACCGCAGTCAGTAATGGAGCTGATGGAGGGGACTGCAGTAGTGGAGCTGGGACCGCAGGCTCACAGCGGATGTTGCAGGCAGTACCTGGGACAGGCTCTGACTCATACACACAACCAGGCAAGCTGATTCTACGGCTCCTGCGTTCTGGCAGAGCAGTAGGCTTGCTATGGTCCTGTGGGTCAGAGAACTCCATCCCTGGTCTTGTGAGGGCTGAGATGCTAAATGCAGCGGTTGAGACCGGCTGGGAAGGCGAGGAAAGAACTGCTGAGTTGCCATTGTCTCTAACTTTCAAACCTGGCTCTGAGTATCAAGTTATTTGTGAAACTAGTCTGGCAAATGGAACACAGGCCATTGTGGCTAGTAATACAACAAGCAAAGTAGAAGGAGACGAAAATAATGGTATAAATAATGGGACTCACTGCAAATCTGATAATTTCGAGGAGCATGTTGAAAAACTAATCAAGATACAAATGCAACATGAGCTTAACAGAGCAAATACAGAGGTCAGAAATCAGTCTAATGGAGGCGCCGCTGAAATAGCTGAGCGATCAAGTCTCATGGAACATCAGACTAAAGATATCAATCTCTGGTGAATCTTTTGATATTGCGGACAGAGTGAATATAGAGGAATCTCTAATGAGAAGCTGTATGGCAAATGCACAGAATGACCAACAGGGCGGAGATGCAATCAGCTAATTGCCCAGATCAACTTGAGCACTATGGTGGGGAAGCCCTGTACTAAAAAATGCAGTCCTCTAAGTAGGAGTAAAGGCACAAAAGCGAAAGAGCAGAGAGCGGCTAAAGCACCAATAGCTACTAAAGGAGGTAAGAGGCGGGGTGCGGGGTGGTGGTGTTAAGCCTCAACTTGCCTCTGCTGTGGAACGGCTAAAGGACTCTGTGGCACACAGTGCAAAGCCTGGTGTGGGTGCCGGGATTAGCCCCCTACGGAAATGGGTGGCCTCAAAGTGCGATGTTAAAGATATTATCTCTAGACACTCTAATACTGGAAATATGAAGGCTGTTGGAACGGCTAGAGTGGCTGTTGAAGCTGAGCAAATAAGAAATACATCAAATCATGGGGGTCCTACACCACAGACAGAAGGCTCTGTTAGTTTTGATGAGGGAGGAGGCAGTTTGAATGGGAGTGCACAGTGCTGTCAATACCCCTCCGTTTTACACGCGACTACGACTGTAGTACCGGTAATAACTCCGACACCTCCAGTACCCTCAACAACCCTGACCCCTGTAGTTTTAGAGGCTCCTTCCTCATATGCAAAGCGGCACAGTAGCTCCAGATCTGGATCTATATTGGTGACCACAGCAAACATTGAAAAGGGATCTCAGTCGACTGACTGTGAGGAACCATCATTGTCTACAATACTGCAGGCATTAACTAACCAGAGAGCGGAGGCCTCAAGAATGTTATCGACAAGCTAAGGCGGACAGCCACGAGATAAAACAAGAATTAGGAGAGGTGACCTCAAAGGTTGCCCAGCTTTCTTCAGAGGTTGTGGAACTGCAGGATCATGTTGCAGCAGTGGAAGAGTCTAATACGCACACTGTGATTGTAACCAAGATACAGGAGTCACAAATTATGCAGGCCAAAATCGAAGATCTAGAAAATCGCCAAAAGCGCCAGAATGTAACGATTTTTGGCATTCCAGAAGGGGCCGGAGCTCAGAACCCCGGGCCGACATTGTTAGTGTGTTTCAAAAAGCATTTGCTGAACTCGGGGATTGGGATATGGACACTCAAATACAGCGGGCGCGTAGATTGCCTTTGTTTATACAGCATGAGAAACAGACTAGGCCTAACTATTCAAGGCCAATATTGGTGTTTTTGGGTAACTTCCTGCTGCGCCAGGCAGTCTATTTAAAGGCACGGCCAGCAACTCCTGTTATGTTGGACAACATTACCATATTCATACGCTCGGATTTGTGTAAACTTACAATGGACAAAAGCTGGAGGCTGCGGTAATTAATTGATCCTCTTAAAGCAGTCTGCTCTCAAGTGTTTCTGCAAGAGCCTGCCCGTCTTGAAATTATCAAAAATGGGCAGTCACACTTCTTTTTCACTGAATCAGAGGCAAAAGCTGCTTTAGCCAGGTGGCAGTTGGAATCTAGAAAATGATTGCTAAAGTAAAGATTGCACGGCATGGGCAATTGAGATGAAATGAGTACTTAATGTTTATTTTTGCTAACTGGCTATGCTTGCTCTGATATTCTTACTTTATTATTGGTCTTTATAATTGTACTTGCCTTACTACATTAGCATATTTCACTAGGGGCGGTGAGGGGTAGAGATTTGGGGGGCTTAGGGAAGGGGGTGGTGTCTTCTAAAGCAGTCAGCGAGGACAGCAGAGGAAGGGGATGATTCCTTCTTGTAGGCACAGGAGGGGTTAGGAAGGGTGGGTGGAATGCAGAGGAGGGCATTAAGCTGTTGCCGGTCGACAGGGTGGAATGGTCAGAAGGGGGGGGGGGCTTGGGGAGTGAGGGGGTTTAATAGCCACACTTTAGTATATTTAGTTAGAATATCTCTGGAAAATATAGAAGTGAAAGGACTACGAAACAAGGGGAAAAGCAACTACAGTGAGGTTACAATTATGAGCTAATGTCGGACTTTAAATACATGTGTTGCAATGTAGCCGGGCTCAATCTGGCCAGGAAACGACGGTTAGTAATGGAGGAGCTTTGTGCATTTAAACCCCACATACTGGGTCTTACAGAGACACACCTATCTTTCAAGGACAGATTGCAGCTAAAGCAGCTAGGATTTGATTTATTTATTTGCACATCACAGGTAGTCTCTATTCAAGGGGAAGCCTTATTAAAGTAAAAAAATTGTAGATCAACAGTAATACGCACACTAGCCGACTCTAAAGGTAGATGGGCAATTGCCCAACTACTGATTCGGAGGCGTAAAACTTGGATATGTGTGGTCTATGGTCCAAATACGGATTGTCCGGAAACTATCCACCTTATATGTTCTGAATTGTGGGCTGGTGACTTGATAGTAATAGGGGATTTTAATTGTATAATTGATAAGAAGATTGATACTACTAATAGAGCACAACGGGCTAGAATGGGCAGGACTAGGGCTGCAATCTTGGAACTCCTTCATTTGCATCATTTGGAGAATGCTTGGAGGAGATTAAATCCAACAGACCCCGGGTTCACATGTTACTCATCCCCGCATAAGCATTACTCCCGAATTGATGCAATTTTTACTACCAGGGCTATGCTTGATAAAGCACTATGGAAGTATGTCCAAAGATTACATTGAACCACAATTCGATGATGCTAACTGTACCTGTCAAGTTGGGCGAAAAAGAGCCACAAAGGGAATTTACATTTCCTCAACATCTTTTAAGTAACTCAGAGTATAGGAAATATATGCGGGATACTTTACGAGAATACCTAGAGAATAACAGGGGTACAGCGGCTACTGCAATGGTACGGGACTGTCTGAAGGCGTAAGAGCCACATTGCAGTTTATTTTAAGATAGAACCAGCAGGCTAGCAGGGAGAAGGATCAGGAGTGTAAGTTGTTATTAGAGCTAGAGACACAACATGCTAGAGCTATTGTATTAAAAGATAAGTTGGAACAGCAAATATACTGGTACCTGGTCGAAACTAGAGCTAAACTTAACCGAGGGCTGGTGGATAAAGTAGCGGCTAGATACCATAAACTTAAGGCTAAACAATAGGAATATGGAGAAAGAATAGTTTGTCTGCTAGCTATTCAGATGTAGATTGGCCATTAAAACAATTAAAGAGGGACCTGGTCTATTGTATACAAGATCAGAAGATATAGTTGAACAATTTTGACTCTTTTACGCAGACTTATACGAAGAGTCAGCGCCCTTTAATACACAATTATATACAGGAGTCTGAATTGCCTGCTATGAATCCAATAGACTCTGAGTGTTTGCAAAGAGATGTTGGACTTAGGGAGGTAGAGCTAGCGCTGAGTTCTTTACCAAATGGGAAGGCGGTCGGCGAAGATACCATCCCACTATAATTTTATAAAAACTTTAAGGACATTTTGGCACCAGTTTTTACTGCATTGATCAAATACAAAATCAACGGGGAGGATGTTCCATCTACTTGGGAAATGACCAATATCCTAGTATTCCCTAAAAAAGGGAAACCAGTAGAGAAAATGGGCTCATATCGCCCCATATCATTGATCAATGCTGATGCTAAAAACAATTCCAAAATATTAGCCTCCCGGCTGGCACCGAATATACATCAGCTAGTGTCGGAACAACAACACGGTTTTGTCCCCGGCAGAGACACAGCAGCGCATATTAAAACAGCAATTTCTGCATCTGATGTTTCTGGTCAACTGAATCAGCAAATGGGGATGTTGATGCTGGATGTGGAGAAGGCCTTTGACCGAGTTGCCTGGGGAGCACTATGGTCGACTATATCATCATTCGGCCTCGGTCAAAGGTTCATCTCTGCAGTTCAGAAACTATAATAATCCGAAAGCAGCTCTGAAGCTGAATGGTCTTACATCAGCTCAGTTTTCTATTAATAGGACCACACGTCAGGGATGCCCGATATCCCCGTTACTGTTCACGCTATATATTGAGCCTTATATAAGGCATTTGCTGCAAAATGCAAGGATTCAGCCAGTTTTGCTTAGTGGCATGAACTTAAATTAACTGCGTATGCAGACGACGTCGCCATGTTTTCTTCTAATCCGGATGAGGCTATAGTCAAAGTCATGCATGAAGCACAACATTTTAGCTCGTTTTCAGGTTATAAACTAAATGTTAATAAAACCCAGACTATTTTAAATTATCAGCCCGTTACGACTACACAATTGTTAGGAGTTGCAAAAACAGTAGTATACTTGGGAGTATGTTTAAGTAGCCGAGTGGAAGACGTGGTCTCTTTCAACTATGAACGACTGCTCAAAACCATTACGGCAAAATTACGCAGTTGCCATCGACTCCCACTTAGTATCTACGGGAGGTGTAATATAGTTAAAATGAACATACTACCGAAAATTTTGTATTTTCATCGGACAATTCCTTTAAGGTTCCTGTGTGCATTTTTTAAGTGGTTAGAAAGCGTAGTAGGTAGCTTTATTTGGGGCTACAGACGTGCAAGAAGAGCTCTCAGGTAAATTAAACTATCGTACAAGCAAGTGAATTTTAAGCTCCCAGATTTTAAATTCTATTTTTGGGCCGCTTTTGAGCTTACTGGATGGGGCTGATACTAACTTTGTATGGCTTTCCCATCAATTGACCTGCGGACCTAACACTGGATTCTTCTTTATAAAACGCCCGCCCCGAATTACTACAAACGGGTCAGGTTTAAGATAACAAGGGGCATCACTAGGATATGGCAGGATATCTGCAAGAAGTACTCAGTTCCAGCGTTTCACTCATGTATGAAATTATGGGGTAATCCCATCCTGCCCGACATATTTCATGACACTATTGGCAAAAGTTGACAGCGCAAGGGTGTTTTGCAATTGGGCCAACTCTTCGATGAACAGGGGTTTTGATCCTTTGCAACTTAGAAAGAGGAGTTTGGTTTACATCAGAATACATTTTTTAAGTATTTGCAAATGAGGGATTATTTTGTACGGGGTCTGAGGCTTTCAGAGCTGACGAGTACCCTAGAAGTAATATCTACACTGTTTATGACTGCCGGCTGAGGAACTATAGGCAAAGTGTATCACAAACTGTTAGCAGCTGTTAATGACGATGGGTTACAGGTCTCAGAGAAACGTAGTCGGATTTTTCAAAGAGATAACTCAGGAGGAAGTACAGGATTTGTTGGAGTGTATAGATACAGCCGTTACATCAGTTAACTTGAAACTCCAGCATCATCAGATAATATTTATGTTATACTACACTCCTGAGCGTATATCTAAATGGGCCAATACCCAATCACTGGCCAAATCACAGTGTCCAAAATGCCATACTTATGCCTCAGACTTGAAAGCATAGGTTTGTGACATGTCCTAGTCTGAATTAATTTTGGGAAGAGGTAACTTCAGCACTTAGAACGATGATAGGACACGATGTTCAGATTTTCAAGAAGGAAATAGTGTTAGGGGGTCATAAGCGATATGGGCAGTTATCTGAGACCTATCATTTCTATTTTTATAATTTGTGCACGTTTATGTATTGCGCAAGTGTGGATTCAAACTATGAGTCCAAGTATTAATTAATTTTGAGTCTTACTCAGGCAAATATATGAATTGGAATTAGCAGTAGCTAAAGCCAGAGGTCCACAATCGTGGCTCAAATTTAAAAAGGTGTGGGCCATTCTCCAATGGATTTGATTATTGCACTTGATGTTATTTGTTTTCCTGGCATGTATGCATTCTTTTGCCTTTTATTTTGTATTAAGTTTTAATTGATGATATTGCTTTCGTACCTTATATATAGTAATCTCCTCTTGGGTTATGTATGTTTAAATATTTGATATGAGATGTTTCCCTTCTCTTCCATATCTTAATTTATTATTGTGAAGTAAATTTATGGCTAAATAAAATATTACAAATATAATTTTTTTTTAAAAAAGTAATAAAAATGTCATCCATGATGTCTAGTATGCTTTCGGCCCACCCTAAGACGTCGGATGGGAGATTTTGTTGGAGATAAAATATATATATATATATATATATATATATATATATATATATACACATATATATATATATATATATATCCATCCTTTATGCGCTAGAAGATTCCATCCAGAGTATTCAGGTTATTTCGAAGTTTTAACATCCAAGAGTGTCAGGCTTTTCCTGAGGATCCGAACAGGAACACTGTATACTCTGAACAGCTGAGGTGTTTTTACCGGAAACCTGGTGCTCTAAATTAGGGAGGGGAACAGCAAGTTTGGCTCTTTGAAACAGCTGAAAAGTGATAGGTTGATGCAAATAAAACGTCTAAACAACATGTTAAAATCGACAAGAGCATAATTTCGTTAGCAATGTTATTGTATTTTATTTATTCGTTCAGTACGTCTTAGTGCTCTACTTGTCAGTAAAGGTAGCCTGTTTGTCCTGAATCCATGTACTTTTACATTGAAATCAAACCTTAAAGTTAAATGTTCTTCAATACTTAAAAGAACACCATACACAATAAAAGCATGACACACTTTGCTCATACCAAATGTACAAGTTGGTTGCACAGCATTGTTCTCGGATTGTTTTGTCCGCTGACCATAAGCTGTTTTGAGTTCCTCTTGAAGCTCTGCCGGGAGGGCAGCAAAAACCTCTGGGTCCACCTGAATTAATAAAATTAAAAAATACACTTCAGTATTTCTTCAGTTTCAAGTGCAACATATAAAGTCATCTATGGTCACTAGATCATGGAACCTGAAAGAAGCACAAAAATAATTTTTTAGGTTCATATCCTCGTCCAAACAAGATAGCACCATGCTTATAGGACCTCCCTAGAAATGAATAAAATGACATTCTGATTATATCTGACGCTTCAACAAG
Source organism: Lissotriton helveticus (assembly GCF_964261635.1). Classification (NCBI taxonomy): domain Eukaryota; kingdom Metazoa; phylum Chordata; class Amphibia; order Caudata; family Salamandridae; genus Lissotriton; species Lissotriton helveticus. The sequence goes on from NC_136069.1 coordinate 1,140,586,371, forward strand.
ATTTAGGAGAGGTGTGACTTTGTTGATGCTTTGACTGCGCATATAACTTGAAAGAGTTTCTTCAATTTCATAAAATTCATTTCAATTTAACTAGTAAGTGTCAGAACCCCGCTCAGAGGGTCACGGAGCAAGCAGGAGCTTGTAGGGAGGGGGGTTGGTTGCTTGTGGGGAGGGGGTTTGGGTGCTTGTGGGGAGGGGGGTTGGGTGCTTGTGGGGAGGGGGGTTGGGTGCTTGTGGGGAGGGGGGGGTGGGTGCTTGTGGGGAGGGGGGGTTGGGTGCAGGGGGGGGTGGAGAAGACACAGGGGGTGAACATAGACTTCGAAATATGATCAATAGCAGCAATAAAGTACTGCCTAGCCAAATACTTTCTTTGATGACAAACATAGTATTCATATACAAGCACAAAGTTAATTACAGCATACACAAACAACACATATAGCCCCCCAGAGGTCAGGGTGTTTAATGGCAGTCCAATGAGTTCAACTTCCTTCTTAATAGCAGTAGGGGTTATTCCTCATTCACTAAAGGCTACATTCAGGTTAAGCCCCACTAATGGTCTCAGTTTCAGCAGTTCCACTCGAACTCTGTTAGAAAAGTCAAAATGGTCCCAGCGCCAAAGCTCTATCTGGTAGACAAGTTCCCCCAGGGCCTTCTAGGTCATAGCTCAGTCTTACTCATGCCAGCAGGGATCGTCAACTGAAGTCTCCAAGAGGGCCTCTCTCATAGGCATGGCGGCTGCAGCGGCAATCTCAAGTATCACACATGCGGCTCTGCAGCGATTGCAGCAGTTTGTCCTCAGCGTTCCTCTGATGCAATAGTCTGTTTCCTTTGGTCTACCCTGGGGGAGGGAAAAATGCAGTTCATGGTTGCAATCCTCAGTCAGGCTTTAGGCCTGCACAGGTAATCCTGCACAAGGGCAATGAACCGACCGGTGCAGTAGCCATCTTCTCATACCTCACTACAGGGATCCACTAGTTAGGATCGCCCACTGGTACTTGCTCCCTCCAGCTCTCCTCACTCACAGGACTCACTGGTTTTAGCAGACATTATTGCTTCGGGGACAAGTGGTCTTGCATATCCCTCTGGGAAGTCCCCTCAACCAGCTTAGAGACTGGCAGGCCTTAGTCTCCATCCCAGGTTACAGCCTTGGTTTTCAAGAGTTTTCCCTCCTTGCACAGCCCATCTGGCTACTTGAGAAGTTGAACCATATTTGGGGGGCCTTCACAGCCTTGGTTTTCAAGAGTTTTCCCTCCTTGCACAGCCCATCTGGCTACTTGAGAAGTTGAACCATATTTGGGGGGCCTCAGCTCCCCTTCTTATAGTCTGTTTCCAGACACCAAATGTGATTTAGGGTATGAGTCTTTAAAGTTTGTGATGAGGGGGCCTGCTCCCTTTTGAAGTGCCCTCTCCTCTGCCCTGTATCCAGAAAGCAGGGTGTCACAGCAGGAGTGACTCAAAATCTATTAGCGCCTCAACACAGGCCAGAGGAGAGACCAGATGGTCACATCTAGATGTCAGCCACAGTAATATTTGTATGAAAAGGTTATCTCATGGCCCCAGCCCAGCCCTTATCAGCCCCATCAAGTTCCCGATATGCGCCCAGGCCTCTCTTCAGTGACCTCTCCCTGAATCAAAAAGCCCCCTTTGACGTTTGCTGGAGAGCCTCGCTCTTCTTCCTCCAAAGTGTGTCCCTCCCAACTCACAGGAATGCAGCAATTCAAAAATGTGGACAGGGGGATGCCTCGAGATCCAAATGTTTCTCCAGTCAACCTGTGACCTCCCAAAGTGGAACCCAGATGCTCCATGTACTATACCATCCAGAGGCACACATATACCCAGTGCATGAATATATCACACACGCACTACACAGAGCTACATACTAAACTGATGTAGGTCAAGGGTGAGTGAAGCACACACCAAAGGAACTTTACATGAGGGAGCCTGCAGGTCTCATCCAGTAACACAGGTAAAAGGGCCCGTTCACTTCCACTAATCACTACACGGTATGAGGCCACCCCTCTTGTACAGCTTAACTCCTGGCTTGGCAGTACAGGCTGGACTGTTCCCATGAGGAGCAGGATCAAGACTGATTTGCATATGACTGGGTTAAAACTGGGGTGGCGTAGTGAGCAAAAGAAAGATGGATTTAACCCATATCTCTCGACTGGGGGTGAATGTTTGATTGATTCTGCGATAGGTCCATCATTTGTTGCCACATAACTCCTCGCAAAGGCAGTAGCATTTCACCACTATGAGGGCTGGGCTTTGGGGCACGCCACCCTGTCCAAAAAGAATGCAATCCGTGAGACAAGCCTAAGTCCTGGAGCACACGCATGATCCATGTTTGCTCGTGACAACAAAAACCAGCACCGAGGATCCTGACATCGTTGAAACTGGGGGGCTTAGATCAGGGGGTACGCTTCCGTCACCATTCGAGGGGGTTTTCTGGCCCAAAAGTAAGTGTAGGCTTTTACCACTGTAAATGTCATCAGTGTACATTGCTTAAGTAACCAAATTATGGGTTCAAAGAAGTAAACAAAGGAAATGGCTTTATTACTTACTTGTGATCATCAATACTTTCAGCACAATGCTTCTTTCCAATTCTTATATGTTTGGTCTCAAAACAGGCACACTGTGTAAAATAAACTAAAAGAAAGACTACTGCTCCCATGCTTTGGAGTTTCTACTATTTATTTTTCTTTAACACAAATGTTATTACATGGTTTCATGAGTATGTAGGTACTTGCACATTGCTTGGAATGTAGGTCACAAGCAACAATATCAAGTTGGCCTCTGCTCAAGAGTGCTTTGTAGGAGTTTTTCGGTTTTTGGCTCTTAGGCCTTCTCTTGCCTGATCAAATGTGGCAGAACAATTTGATCAAAAACAGAAGCCCGGATTTGTTCTCAGCCTACATACTGAAGCAGAACCTATGCATGATCAGGATCATCAAATAATATTTTCATTCGTATTGCCTCCATGGAAATATATTGAGCTATGCTGAATCTTTCGCCCAAGACAGAAGATATAATAGACCAGTGAATGCTGTATAGAACATAAACGTAAAGCACCTTGGGCAACTCTCACATATGCCTGGAAGGATCACAGCCCAGCACTGCTTTCAAATAAAGGCCTACGTTCTGGGTAAAAATTAATTACTAGCAGTCCCCGAGCTGGTGTTTAAAAAAAACACACACACACTAAAAATCCCATAGGCGTGGCCCAACAAAGTAAAATTAACTAAAAGCTAAGGCATACACGAGGTCATGGGTTTCTTTTCTCCCTCGACTGCTTCTTCATACAGCAGCAAATTTTGTTGTCAACCATATAGCTAACAGTGCATGTTAATTCTTTGCCAGACATCTCTTCTGAGACTTTATAGAGCATAAATATGCCAAGATCAGACTTTAATAGCACATTAACATATTATCTGCTACAATCAAATCTTAACGGGTTGGCTCCCCATCCATGCACATCCTGCTTATGGGGTGGGAGTGGCTTGCTGGAAAGAGGAGCTTGAGTGCTGGGAAATGAGACGGCAAGGGAGGTGAGGAGAAAAAAGGAAGTTACTTGGAAGAGGAAAATCAAGGCAGGGCAGGGGAATAAAAGTTACTGGCAGGAGCAAATTCAAGGAAAAGGTACATAAAATAGAATAAGTAGAAGGGATTAAGGAAGGCAAAGTAACAATAAGAAACAAGAGAAGCAAGGAAATAGAAGTCGCATTCTTTTAGCACAGGAAAAACACCATCCCCATGAATTTTACAGAACAAAAAAAAGATCAAACAATCATAACCAGGTAGGCAGAAACTGGTATGGAATTGCATGTGTTCCAGTTCAGAGGGGACATGGAGTAGGAGTTCAGGCTGGCCTTCCCTATTGGAGGCAAAAGAGACACAAATGATGGACTGAATGTGGAACCATTCAAACACTCACCCCCAGCCTAGAGAACTGGTTTAAGCCCATTGTTCTTTTACTCACCATGAACCCCAGTTTAGACCCAGCCATATGCAAATCTGTTTTTGACTCTGCTCCTCATTGGAACAGTCCAGACCGAGCCTCCATGCCAGGTCCTCTCTGGACCAGAAACAAACATCCTGCTTTCAGGGTATCACCCATCATCATACAGGCTAGCTTGAATCCAGTGGCACATCTGTCCATCAATTGTTCTTTTTGCATTTGTCACCCGAGTGCGACAGGTATACAGACACGTGGGTCCTGTGCTCTCCATGCTATTGGAGTCAAGCTAGCCTGGCTGATGAGGGGTGATACCCCGAAACCAGTCCCTTGATGCTTGTTTCCGGTCCAGGGAGGACCTGGCCCGGTAGTTCAGACTGGACTGTTCCCATGGGGAGCAGGGTCAAGACTGATTTGCATATGGCTAGTTATAAACTGGAATGGCATGGGGAGCAAAAAATGATGGATTTAGGCCCAGATCTCTGTACTGGGGTGAATGTGTGACACTGTTCAGCATTCTGTCCATCAATTGTTCTATTTACACTTCCCTATTGGAGCAGGCGCCAAGGTTGAGGAAGTGAAGAAGGATCCTAATATGGCCCCCAGAGATATAGTTACTCACAGACTAAGAGGTCAAAAGTCAAAATGAGGTTGATAGGCTACAGTTATGAATTAGTTTGTAATGTATGAGAATTTCCCAAGATAAAAATTATATATTCAAAGCATGTGAAGCCATGAAAGACCCAATGCTGGAAAATGAAATGATTTTACACAGCAAATAAAATAGGATAACTGCTGGAGAATACCAATGTATACATCAGCTGATAGTGACTGTCAGATTTACCTGCAAAGTTTACTTGAACTGCAATAGCCCAGTATACTGCATATTCGCCCTGGTGAGGCCAGAAGGAGTTGGGTTGTTGTGAACCCTCCACAAAAAAGTTTTTTTTATTTCTTCTATTAACCTGTGCATGACTTCAAAATTACATAGCCATAAACATGTTTGCATAGAGCATCGCTTAAGATGGGCTTGTGTTTGAATGCTTACCTGTGAAAATGCAGGTAAGGCAATGACACTTATTCCTGTTTCACTGAGAGGTTCTCCTGCTTCTTGTAGCTCTGGTATTTGCAAGAGGACAGTTGCTACCGGCTGAGACATAAGGGGCGTGCTACAGCTATTTATTTGTTCTTTCTTGATATCGTTATGCAATGTTCCACGTTGAATGGAATATGTTTGCTCCACTTGTTCGCGGATATCAGGAGGTAGTGCCTCTAGAACAGATGGATCCAACTGCAAAAAGGAAATGTAAATTGTCTAAGACTTATTTTAATTATACTGAAAACATTCTTAAAGGTTTTCAGACATTAGACAGGAAAACCATTGAAATCAGCACACATCCTTTTAATTTCTATATCAAATTAAAAACAATGTTGTATTAGGAACTCAAACTACAGACCTCGTTATTCAAGGCTTTAGTTTTCAAATTTGGAAGTAAGAATGATGGAGAAAAACAAAGATAGGGTCAACAGAAGGCGCACCGTTGGAGTAACAAGTCTGACTAATGACTGGAATAAGACAATGGAATGCCCGTAGAAGTTTATACCCTCATTTCTTTAGCCTGTGTACCTTATTTTTGGCGATTCTAAAAAAGTGCATTAAAGTACATAAACACTACTGGCCCCAACTCTGTGTAAAATGCATAGGGGCCTACTGCAATTGCAAAGGTGGCTAACATGGATAAATAAGAAACAAGTTACTTACCTGAAACTACAGTTCTCAAGAACTAGTAACGTTCATATATTAGCATGCTTGCATATTCCCAGTTTCAGACTAGGAACCTTCTGTATACTAGAATGAAACAGTAATGATATTATTGTATCATAAGCATTCTGCAAACAGGTATTACATACAGTCAATCCACCTCATAATCTGACCCAAACTGTGGCCAATGAGGTGACGTTCCAGAGACCACTGCCATTTCTTGAGTGTTCAACTGCCAGACTTTTGAACCCCTTGAAACAATAGTCAACATTTATAACAACTTTAACCTACTTTTACATATTGCAATTGAATTTCTTTCAGAGATAGTGCACACTAGTATTAGAGTCTTAAATTCAGATTACTGCCAGCATGGCGGAAAAAGTAATCACGGCATACTCATCGCGCTTAGGGCATCATCTGCAACAACAAGGTGCTCACTGTATCACTGGAATCAAGATATATCGGACTGAAGAGCCCATGGTAAGGCCAAACCAGTCCTAGGTTCCTTTTATTTTGGTTCAAGGAGGATCTGGCTTGGCAGTTCGGACTATACTGTTCCCACTGGAGCAGGGTCAAGACTGATTTGCATATTGCTGGGTCCAAACCGAGGTGACATGGTGGGTGAAAAACAAAGATGGATGGAGATGTGGCCCAGAACGATGGCCAGTGGCTGAGGTGAATTCAAGCATTCCATCCATAACCTTGTTGTTCCAGGTGATGGTACTAGGTAAGCTTTGAACATCAAAAGAGCGATCTACTGAGTCTGCTGCTACGGCCCACTCATCTGGTCGGCCAATGACATTGGATAATATGTAGAAAAGAAAAGGAGGGAACGCCCAGGAGTAAGGACATTTCAGGACCCAAGAAGCATACTAAAAATACTTCTGGATGAGCTAATTCGCTTCTTATGATCGAAAATCCAGTCAAGAGAAAAGGTGTTTTCATCAGTTTTGCTGACAACCTAGGAAAGGTCATCCATCGTCTAAAAGCTTGTTGACAGAAAGTGTGCTGACGAAGACTATAGCATATTTACCATGGATCATAAACGAATCCGTTTACATAATCCGTAGGTAGCCTGTATAGATATAGCTATTCTGAACTGACAGTGAACATGTATGAGCTTCTGCACTACAGAGAAATTTTTTTTTAAACTGTGTTAATTGGCATTTGTATCTCTGCTACTGCAGCTTAGGCAGAACATTACAAGCATACCACACATTATAGGAATTTCAATCAAATACGACTAGTAGTCAATACAGTGTCCTACTGTAGCACGTCAACCAAAACATTAATTCAACCTTGGGCATATATTCAAAGGCTGTCCAGTGAATAAACTCAGATCATGGATGTAAGGCCAATAGTGCCTGTCGCCAGACCAGCCATGTCCCTGGGCTGTGAGCTACAGGCCTTTCTTTTTTTTTTTTTTTTTTTTTTTTTAAAACCTTTATTGTGCAAAACAACAACAAATACGGGCCCACAACCATCAGGCCGGCCACAATACTTTCAGCACCATAGCGAACAATACAAAGACCCAGCGGCACCAGAATAAATAGAAACAATCAAGGAGGAACTCCAAAAACGATATGTGCCACTCGGGAAACCGGAGCAGTGAAGGTTAATTTTAAATGTTTATAATGTAAACATAAACAGTGAAGAATAGAGATCAAGGAGCACTGAGTCCGTATCATCACTTCACATCAGGAGCAGGTAAACAGCATAGTATGATATTAAGCGTAGAAGCCAGCATCTAAAAACATCATGGCGGATCAAGACAAAGCAATAGGAGAGTAAACTGAAAAGTACACGCCATGCACAGTGCCACCCACTCCCACTAACCGGCGCACCGGACCCAGGACAGAAAAAGGGAAAGAAAAGCGCAGAAAATAGAAGGCCATAGAAAGAAGGTATGAAATGAAAACCCCCTCCCCCCACCCTACAACAATGCGGAGGCCACGGCCTACCCCCCCCGCCAGCGTGTCTGTCGCCCAATGAACCCGAAATATAGAGAAGAAAGAAAGAGATGGAAAAAGAATCCCCTAATATTGGAGGAGGGCCACAGTCTAAATCCTAGATCACCCGAACTCCCCGGCCATTAAAACTCCTCACTACCCACGACAACAAAATCAGAGCATCAAAAGAGAAAAAGGCATAAAAAGGTAGGGAGAGACACAAAAATCGTTTCAGCACGCGTCGTGAAAGCGATCCCTCCCGGGCCCCCACCCATCTCTCAGCACAATTAACACAAAGAAGATCACTCCACCCCCTGGCCCGACCTCAAGCGCCTACCCAAACACGAACCCGGATAAGAAACCGCCCCAGATAGAACAAAGAAAGAAGGCAAGCATCAATACAGAATCAAGTGATCATACAATGCAGTAGTATAGAAACATCGTGCAATATGTGCCCAGTAAACACGTTAGCCAGGTCTAACCCCATCCCCTTTAGCTAGCAAAAGCAGTTAGCAGCGAGAGAGTAGCTTAACCCTGACCCGATCGTGGATGTAGCCTAACGCAGATTACCACAGGAGAGCCCCTCCCCCCGCGCACATCAGGATAACATGGCTGCCTAAAAGAAGAAGACGAAACAGGATCACAAAATGGCCACCGGCCATCCGCATAAGGTCCTTTGTCCGCAATAGTCAGTTCCGTAATGGCATCCGAAGGGCAGGAATTCCACGGGGAGAGGGATGAAGGCCACCAAATAAAAGTCGACACGTAGGGTAAAAGTCGATCAGTTGAGTCCCCAAGTAAACTCGGCGGTGCAGGCATCAAGAAGTCAAGCCCGGAGGAAGGGGGAAACAATGTAACAGTCTCAGGATCAGAGGGCTGCCAGTCGTCGGCCCCGGGTGAGGAATCCGCAAGTTTAGTATCAGCACAGGCACAGGACAACAGTGTAGCATCGTGGATTGGCAAAGGTAGACACACACTTAGCTGAAGGCTACAGGCCTTTCTTTCATCTCTCTACCATACCCTCAAAAGTTGCTAGGAAGGCTGCCCAGTTGTCTGCAAGAGTGTCAGCACTGAAGACTTAGTCTTTTCTCATCCCTCTGCACTGATTCCTCCGCTAGTACCCAATGCTCTACCTCCCTCTTCCACCTACAATAAATGGGCCCTTCAGGTGATCAGTGCATAGCAAGGGTCTGCCTAGCAAGAACTAGCGCTAATCCCAAAACTCTATCCCTGCTCCCTTTGCTTTCAAAGTAGGGGACACTCCCAGAAGACACACCTCCAACTTTAGGAGTTCTGACCAGGCCTGCCAGAAACAGGTTATCTTGAGACAGGACAGAGTCATATGTATACAGTCAATGTCTACTTTATTGCATCTAGGACACTTGTTATCTGCCATTCCCTGCATTGTGTTATGTCTGTGTGGGGTTAGGTATATCACATGTAGATAGTTGAAGTGCATATAGCGGAATCTGGTGCTACGTGATACCATATGAACGCGTTCTAATGCCCTGGTCCAGCCTTTGTCGGTGAGGTCCCTATACAACATAGCCTCCCATGACTGCCGGAGTGGGACCAGATCAGTCATCAGCAGATCAGTGAGTCTGAAGCAAACCTGACTTGTAAAGTGAGGAAACCAGCTTCCAGCTGCACCCAAACGTGAGGACAATCTGCAACACTTTATGCCTCCGCGATTAGGTCTGTCCCACCTGCAACAGCGTATGCATCACCCAGATTATTGTTGCTTGTGTAAGGAATTGAGGCGGGTAGATCGGTGTCTGCCATTAGCACGTCCAAAGATTGCAGTCTACCCTCTTCCAATCAATCGTCACATGTAAGCAGGTCTACATGGTTAGCCTCCTGCTTGTGAGGAACCCACCTTGGGAGATGGAAAGGCCAACCAAGGGGACCCCCAAGGCATAAGGTTGGGAACACCTTGCATGCTTAGTAAATTTCCTCATGCTTTGCTGTGCTATACATAGTAGTTTAGGGAGTGGTCCAAGAGTGAGACATTCCCCCATTAAGAGAGATATCAGCTCTGACCGACTCAGGCTGTCCGAATGCTGATTGGAACCGAATCGGACAGCCAGAACGGTTTCCCTGCATCAAAATCGGTTGGTCAGAAATGTATCCGATTCGTCAGAAACATAGGTTCCGAATCGGAATCGGAGAATCTGAATACTGTTCGGAGCCTTTCTGACAGACATCATAATTGGCCTCTTACTTGGAGGAATCCAGCTGCCTGAACCTGTGGCAACTAAGCTCATACCCAGGTACAGGAACTGAGAAAGCACCTGTTCTTGAGGAATTACGATGCATCTCAAATTGAGGTAATTCTATTGCAATTGTATTCCTTGACAAATCCTATTCATTCAAATTCAAATGAATTGGTGAAGCTAAAAGATAACCTGTGCTCACCCTTTGGTAGCTTGGCACACAGCAGTCAGGCTTATCTTAAGAGGCAATGTGTATACAATGAGAACCCAACAAAAAGACTCCACACTGGTTTAGAAAAAGAGACAATAATAAATAATCAAGACCAAAATGACAAAAATCCAAGAAGTAAAAGTCAAGTTATTAATCTTTAGTGAATAAACACGAGTTCTAGAGCTTAGAAGCAATAAGCGCCAATGGGGGTTATCTGGTCACACTGGACTGTGGAAAAGTCAACAGTTCTGGCCGAATGTGATGGAGCTCAGGCCGGGGCAGGAGTCACACAGGCCCGGTGAAAAGAGTATGTTTATTCTGGTCACAACAGAGAGATGCAGTGTGCAGACAGGCAATGTGTAGATGCCAAGCCCGCAGTCAAGGTGATGTATCAATTTTATCCACGCAGTGGTGGAGATACAAGGTTCCGTAGATGAAGCTTCGAAATGCGTTGGTTCCGAAGTGGGATGCACCGGGTTTCTTTGTGAAGTCAAGGGAATGAGTATCTCTCAGCACTGCTGCAGCGGCGATGCACGGTTCTGATGTGTCGGACTCTCAATGTGATGCATTGCTTCTGAGCGCAATGGTGCCGATTCTGCTCGATGCGCGGTTCTGCTACACGCAGACTGGAGATACTTCAAATTCTTTGGTGCAAGTATCTGGGTCGCCTTCCAGAGAACCAGGCACAGGAGCAGGTGTAGAGACTTTGCAGCCCTGAGTCTCAAGCAACAGGAGGCAAGCCAACAAGCCCTCGGACATCACTTCAGTTCTCGCTCAGCCAGGTCAGAGAGCAGCAGAAAAGCACAGCAGAAAAGCAGATCAGCAGTCCAGCTGTCAGTCGGTGAATCAAGATAGGGATACATGTGTGGGTGGCACGATCAATGCTGCAGGCCAACTAGTAGCATTTAATTTACAGGCCCTAGGCACAGGTAGTGCACTCTACTAGGGACTTAGGCCCTGATTACGTTCTTAGCGGATGGAATACTCCGTCACAAATGTGATGGATAGCCCGTCCACTGTATTACAAGTTCCATAGGATATAATGGAACTGTAATATGGCGGACAGGATATCCATCACTTTTGTGACAGAGTATCACATCCCCAAGATTGTAATCAGGGCTTTGGATAAATTAAATACCCCAATTGTGGATAAGTCAATTAAATCGTGTTTAGAGAAGAGAGCACATGCATTTTAGAACTGGTTAGCAGGGGAAAAATGCTCAGAGTCCTAAAGCCAACAAAAACAAGGTCAGAAAAAGAAGAGGAGGAAGGCAAAAAGTTTGGGTGACCCTTCAGAGAGAGCCATTTTCCAACATGGTGGTTTTCATTTTTTAAATGACACCTAAAATGAGACTGCCGCATTCCAAATCAGTATTTGGAAGGGGCGTATTGTAAACGTTCCTTCCAAATACTGAATCTGTATGAAATTTATCAATCTTTTGCGACTGATATCTGATCCAAAACACTGAAAAATGACTGACTTCCGAGTTGGGATGGTAATACTTTTATGAAAGGAATGAATCCATTTTGGACACCTTCTCTTCCATAACTTAAAAAATAAAAGTTTGTTTGACAACAGTGGTCCATTACTAGTTCTCAAACAAACTACAGAACAATAACCTTTTTTTTAAATGCAGCCCTATTTCCTTTAAGAAAGACAGTGTGCATTTAAAAAAAAAAAGTTTACATTATTAAATAGTTATCAGACATGGTCGTCTGCTGACCCTAGCAGGCCACCATACTTGTGATGGACTCCAATCGTAGCAAATCTCAATCTGCCACATATCCGATAAATGTTCATGAGGTAGGTCAGGATTACGACCCACTTTGATTACGCATTTTGTGAACCAACTATTTGTACTTAGGTAGGTTCGTAAAATTCTTTGACAGTCACATAAATAATGGTCGCAATTTGCAACCAGTATCTTGTGACAATTTGTTTTATTTCATTTTATTGATTTTTTAACATCTGCACAACAGAACTGGGTGTGAGTACAACTAATAATCACAATTATCTTTAAATAATTGCGATTTGTTTTGCCTGCACTTCGGGTGCCCAGTTAGATGGGGATTTATTGGTCATATAATATTTAAGGTCTGGTTTGACAGCGCAGCTATCGCTGGACAATTACGTGAGCATCACCAGAGAGGGGCTTTGATTCAACCCACATCTTGGGAGCCAGAAGAAATGTTTTGAATGGGCAGAAGTTGAGTGCATCCACAAAAAAAGAGCTATCCGTCTGCACATTTTTAATCATTTTGTTTATTTATCCAGCTAAGCTTGAACTTTCAGGGGCACACACATGACATTCAAATCCTATAAAAGTGTCGCAGATAACTAGATAATTTATGCTGTATTTCTCTGACAGAAGCAGAGATGGGAGGGTGGCAGTCATTAACCTACATGAATTTGTAGGTTTGGCTTGACAGTACAACTGTCAACTGACTTACACAATATTACACAATATTATTCTACAGTTCTTCATTCTAAACAACCTCATATCCATTCCCATGCTTGTTACTTGTAATGCTTCACATTACCATACAACATTCCTTTAAAGACAGACCTACACACATTGCCAATGCTTGCTGAAGTTGGTGTTAATAAGGGTTTAAGTGACATTATTATATCACATCCCCCTGTAATTTGAGTCTTTGGTTGGGTGGGTATTTCTTTTCGCCACCATCACTAATATAATAATAAAACAAATGGCATAAGTTAACTGCTTGTTTTTTTTTGTTTTTTTTTACATATAATCACTAGTAGAACAGCCACAAGAGAATCTTTTAAAAATGTATAAATGTTATTGCTAGTATATGGTGGTCATAGTATGGTGGAGACATGTTTGTTTTCTTTTTGTTGCATATGCTTGAAATAAAAAAAAAATGCAATTGCAAAGTTATGGCTAGCGTCCCTGACAATTGATTTTACATTAAAAAAATGAGCAATATTCAGAGTATCCCTCTAGTATATATTATCAAAACCTAAAGATACGAGAAAAAGGATGCATAGGTAAATTAAAATGTTAAAAGTATTAAATGCTAGCAATCAGACAAAACACGTACAGTACAATTTGTATTCCTTAGAAGTCCAGAACAAACTAACAGACTAACTTTATTGATTCACACTGCAATTTTTTGCAAGATTCACTCTAGCAGTTTAAATATTGATGACAAAAACCAACTATACACTTTCACAATTATACATTTTCACTAGCCTAATGTGAAACTCATCGCTGGGAATCAAAATCCCTTGAAACAATCATGCATGAAACATACACGTCTGGTTACTTTGTTCTATAAAATCTGCGGGACTGTTGCTATCCTAGTAAAAAGTATGTTGCTTTCCTACCCTTAGCGAAAGCAAAACCGCATTTGACTACATGAAACTGAAAAACGATTTCTTCAACTGTCTATTACCTGGGATGGGGATGGAACTTCGATACTGAAATTAAGTCTGGACTTTGCATTAATGGGTGTGCGAAGACCATTGAGCTTGGCTGAGGAGTCTTTTTTGGAGGCAGGTGGGCTGAGGCCAGACCCTAGAGATGTGGAAAAATATGTAATTAGAAAACACAGATCTCTCACAATCCATAGCAGCTACAAGCTAGTGTAGAAATCAAAAGTAAAGAGCACAGTCGTCACAATTTCCAGGTAAGGCAATTAAGATCCAATTGAGGCAATTTAAATCTAATATAGGCCTCTGTAAAAAAAAAAAAGACAAAAAAGGCAAGGATTGTATGTACACTTACAGACGATAACCGCGCAAAACAAATGTTGAAGAAAACACAATCAAAAGTTCATATCTTTGCCTGGATGGATAACTATACAAATATCTTCAGAGCAAATGTGAACAAAAGCAAAACCTTTTGAAAGAAATTAATATCTTCTTTATAGGCTCTTAAACCAGCATCAGAAAAAGCATTTCATAACGGATTGTGTTGTTTTGTAGGGCATGGTTGTTACGTTGTTTCTCTTGAAATGTCTGTAGATAAAAGCTGTGCCCCATTTATCATTCACAATGCCCTGGAATTTGATTTGTACATCTTATGAAGCTGAGGAAAAGGGCAGTTTTTAGGTCTCGCTGAGTCAGCGCGCATGCGCTGCTCGGAGAGACTTTAGTCGGTGAGTTTTCAAAGTGCTGCTGGCTGGTGACAAGCTTGCGTTCACGCGCGAACCGCCAGCATTTAGCACCATCTGTCTATCCTTTTGCTTGCTCTCTGCCTCCGCCCCTCCCACCGCCTTCGCGCTTACAAGCTTTCGGGATTCTTCCAGTGGGTGCATCTCCGTCAGGCAATATCATGCCCACCTTACATTTCTCTTACATCGCTGCCTCAACGTGCTTTCTCTTTTTCCACAAACTCGATGTTTGTGTTCCTTTATTTTGAAATGCTTTTAGTATTACTGTTTTGTAACTTAAGGAACATTAAGGAAATGTTACCGTGAAAATGGACAACGTTAACAGTGTTTAGGATCGCAGCAGCTGCTTCATGTCCATTGCACCATTCAGGGAGTCCTTTCGTTGGCGCTTTCATGAGGACATGAGGAGGAAGCTGGAAACTTTTGGCACATTCTCTTTAAAAGAACAGAATGTTGGCGACTGGTTAGTCGATTAGACCTATGTTGCGCTTTAGATCTAAAAGCGCTATGGTGGGTGCAGCAGTCATAACTCATGAAATATGGGATGCAACTCACGAGGGGGCAAATTTGAGTGCACATTGGTTGCAATCGAACTCTTAAAATGATGGGCTGTGTGTATCCATTATCAGCACTCAGTCTTCGCTAAGTGATCTTGTTTTGTTGTTGTGTCAATGCTTTGCTGCACCCGTTTGACTTACAACATGCTTTCTCTTTCTCCAAACTCTATGTTTGTGTTACTTTATTTTGAGATGCTTTTAGTATTACTGTCACACACACACACACACAACCACACAACTACACACACAACCACAACCACACCCAACCACACAACCCACACACAACCACACACATACACAACCACAAACACACCCACACACACCCACACAACCCCACACACACACACACACACAACCCCCACACACAACTACACACACACACACACACCACACACACAACCACACACACACACACACAACCACACCCAACCACACACACAACCACACACACACACAACCACCCAACCACACAGCCAACCACAAACCCAACACACACACACACACAACCACCCAACCACGCACACATCACCACACACACAACCACACACACAACCACACCCACACACAACCACACCCACAACCATAAACACAACCACAAACACAACCACACAACACACACATGCAACTGCACACAACCACACACACCCACAACCACACATACAACCACACCCAACCACACACACAACCACACACAACCACATAACCACACACACAACCACAAACACACCCACATCCACCACACACACAACCACACCCACCCACAACCACACACACAACCAGAAACACCACACACAACCACACACATAACCACACACAACCAACCACACAACCACACATACAACCACACCAACAACCCCACACAACCACAACCACACACACACACACGCACAACCACACCCAACCACACCCAACCCCCCGGCCCCTCATGGCCTATCAGCCTCTCTCAGCCAGGTAGCGCGATCGCAATCAGTTTCACTTTCACGCGATCGGTTTCACTTTCACGGCTGTTTGAGCAGTAGCATAACCCTTCCCCCTCCCGGGTGAGTAGTGCGCTATACAAATGGTATGATTGATTGATTGACACTAGTGTGTTCAAACGAGTTGTTAAAAAAAAGTTTTATGAAAAACTGACTCTTAAAAATTCTGATTCCACAAGAATCCGAGTCCTCCACAACACCCTGTTTTTTTGTCTGTCAGCTGTGAAAAGGAGACCAATATTGCCCCATTTTTATTATTCTGTATCCTCGGTTCAATTCTGGGGTGCTTTTTAGGTTTCGACCTGGTTCGCGGAGGCGTAAACTTTTGTAACAGTATGGATGTTTCGTCCCGCCTGTTTCCCATTGGCTAGCTCCATAAATGGACGCTAGCCATTGGGAAACAGAGGCGTCCGTCATTCTCCGAGGCGACTCGTGGGCGTTTCTAAGAATTTTTCTCATCCAGCCCATTTTGTCACGTCAATGCGGCGGTGGGCGGGGTTTAATTTTTTGCTCGTTGAGGTTTCATTTGGTCATTCCTCGGCTGACCGCCGCCGGAGGAAGACCAGGTCAGAGTCTTTCTTGCCGTTTCCTCCCGCTGTCCGTTCCTTTCCCGCCCCCCCTCCCGCTGTCCGTTCCTTTCCCGCCCCCCTCCCGCTGTCCGTGCCTTTCCTCCCCCCCCCCTCCCCCTGTCCGTGCCAACACTTTATTTCACACAGTTTACCTCTCAAGTTGATTTTCGGTGCTGATTGGTTGCGTAGGCTGTGCTGAAGAAGTCCATCTGCTCAGTGCGATAAAACATGAGGGGACAATCCTCGCATTACCATTACAAATTGCTAAAAGTGAGGATGCACGGTTGTAACCTACACAGCCAGGCATTGAGGCGGGGAGTGTTTCCTCTAGCACCCTCCTTTCCCCCCCAACAGGAAATAAAAGGAGCAGTGTTGATAAAAACAAGCAAAGGCAACAGGTTTCGCCTACGCAACATATATTGGCTTTGTCGGTGTTTATTTAGGCATGTTGCGTAGCAGCGCGGGCTGCTGTGCATACTAGCTTAAAATAAAGTAAAATAAAGCGCTAAGACCCGCCCACAGTGGAGTATGTTACAGCGCTTTGTTTTTGTTTGCGACATCCTGCGTTGCTGTGCACAAATAAACATTGACAAAGCCAAATCGCACAAATAAACATTGACAAAGCCAAATCGCGTATGGGGGAGGAGCTGCAACACAACGAACAGTCTCGTAGCCATGACGGTCCTATACAGAGAGGGAGGTTTGTAGGAGTATAGACAGGCATCCTTCCGTTGTCTCGTTTAAAACCATTCATTTCAGAAGGGTGCGCTCGCGATGCCTTCGTGTCCGGCGTCCAACACTCTGCCCTTGGCCAAAGATGAGAATGAAAAGTGAGGGTGTGACGCTGGTGCTGGGAAAACCGCTTCAATTTTCAGCGTCGGCTTAACATCCCGTGATTCTGTGCAAAAGCCCTTAATCGACCCTTGCATTACCCGTAACATGACCTTGTGAACTGCAACAGTTGCTTCTGTAAAAGCGCTCCAAGGCCGTCGGGGCGATTGGTGGGAGGTGTTTGCTTGTCCTAGTTGGCTTTCCCAGAAATATTCCCATCCGTGTGAGAAAACCATCTGACATGATTGATATGTTAACGAAGCGTAAATGTTCACGAGCAGTCTGCTGGTGATTCTACAGCATTCTACCATCGCTTCACACCGACAGAGTGCTAAAGTACAACTAGAGTACTGACCTTCTGTTTCATGGCAAGCGTGGGACCTGTCTGGATGCCTCGTTGCTAGGATACCAACTTTTAATTTTAATGTACTTCCTTTGAAGTGAAGTGTATGACTATAAGATTTATTGTTAATACCAGTGATTCATTTGAGCTGGTTGTCCAGTGCTCGGCACCGGCACCTAATTGTCAGCACCAGCACTTAATTGTTAACACCTGCACTTATGACAGCTGCCATATGATGGCGCTGTTTGGGTAATGTAGTGGTGACAATACAGCAGTTGTTTATTCATTAAAACAAGTAATACATTCTGTCAAGCTATTCATATAGCCTTGGGGACCTCAAACAATCTTTATTGTCACGCTTGTAAGTATGTGATGGTGAGTAGTTGTGTTGTTATTGTAATTGGCTGCAGGAGTGGGTGGTGTAAGCTGCAGTGGCCTCCTGACAGGGCCCTGGCACTTATTTATGTTTTTTAACAAAGTAAGTTAGCACTGGAATGCAGAGTTGTAACCAAATATTAAAGAAATTACAGAACAAAGCGATTTTAGTGATATTTGGCACAAGTTTTAAGACACTAAAATTGTTTCCATTATTTTCTTTATTTCGTTTTCATACCACATATGAATTACAAGTGAGGCTTTATATAGGTATATTAATACCAAACCAGAGTGCAACGTATAAAACGCTTGATACAAAAAAGGGTGTTCAAGAATAGCCAGAAACAACAAGTGATGCACATAGGCTGTCAGCTCTCCTCTCTAGCGGGATCACTCAAGAAAGCTGAACTTCAGTGATGGTTTGGGCATGTATAGTTCCTAAAACTGAGAGAAGGGAATCTGCTTGACCCAGAACGGATACATCAGCTAGGGCACACTGTCACAGTGAAAAGCTTAAGAATGGCTTAGGCCAAACTTTCAAAAGAGAAAAGTTGGAAAAATATAAACATAGGAATAGAAGCATAATGCAAATGGTAAATCTATCAATCAAACAGGTGGCCATGCTACAAACCAACCATGGTAAGCTAGCTTTAAACTAGCATTAAACATGGCTAGCTAACCACCGTATACCCAGTTACTTTTTATCTTATTTGCAGCCTTGGCTGGCTCTGTGTGTGTGTGTGCGGCTGGCTGTGTGTGTGTGTGCGGCTGGCTCTGTGTGTGTGTGCGGCTGGCTCTGTGTGTGTGTGTGTGTGTGTGCGGCTGGCTCTGTGTGTGCGGCTGGCTCTGTGTGTGTGCGGCTGGCTCTGTGTGTGTGTGTGTGTGCGTGCGGCTGGCTCTGTGTGCGTGCGGCTGGCTCTGTGTGTGTGTGTGTGTGTGTGTGTGTGTGCGCGGCTGGCTGTGTGTGTGTGTGTGTGTGTGCGGCTGGCTGTGTGTGTGTGTGCGGCTGGCTGTGTGTGTGTGTGTGTTCGGCTGGCTCTGTGTGTGCGGCTGGCTCTGTGTGTGTGCCTTTGTGTGTGTGTGTGCGGCTGGCTCTGTGTGTATGTGTGGGTGCAAATGCAATAGGTCTCACATTTGCGAGAGATTAAGCTAATGGCAATGTAAATGACAATGCCATTTATTTATCTGTTTTCAAAACCAACACATAAATACAAATTTAGTCATTTACAATGCCAATAGCTTTAACCTTTCCAAAGGCGAAACCATTGCATTGTAAATGCCTGTTCAACTTGTTGCTAGTTCCTTGCGAATCTTACAGTTACTAATTCAAATTGTGTTACCTTTGGCTTATTTGCAATGCAAACTTTATCTCAATAAGTTGCTGTAACAAGCTGCAAGTCCGCTACGTAAGCCCATTAATTTGCTAATTATTTTCCATATAAGGTTGCAAGACCATAAAGTTGAGTTTTGAGGATTTTGAATAATTTCTTGTTTGAAGATGTTACTCTCTCCTGCGCACCCTGCTCCTGTACTAAGGTTACGAGTGACTTGGCCCCCGCTTGTGTTCTTGCATCCAACCAAGTCTGGCCTGGCCCTGGTGCGTCCCAGCCTTGCACACACTGGTGATGATCTCCGCACCTCCTTCTAGACCCCAGCTCACTACTGTTTGCAGTCTGTTACTCACCCCTCACCTCCCTGGCACTCACCCTTCACCCCGCAGGCCTGGCATTCACTCCTCGCACCTGGCACTCACCCTTCTCCCTCTTTGGCACTCAGCATTGACTCTCCGTGACACTCAACTGTCACCTCCCTGACACTCACCCTCGACCCTCCTGGTACTCATATTTCCCTCCCTGGCACATGTCCTTCCCCTCCCTGACACTCACCCATGTCCCTCCTGGCATTCACTACTCGCCCCCTTGGCACTCACTCTTCACCTCCATGGCACTATCCCTTCATCCCCCTGGCCTGGCAGCTACCCTTCGCCCCTTGCACTCACACTCACCCTTCCCCTCCCTGGCACTCACCTTTGACCCTCCATCTCACCTCCATGGCACTCAACCTTCATCTCCCTTGCACTCACCCTTCATCCCGCTGACCTGGCACTCAACCTTCACCTCCGTGGCACAAGCCCTTCACCCCCTGGCCTGGCAGCTATCCCTCACTCCTGACACTCATACTTCCCCTTCTCGGCACTCACCCTTCCCCTCCCTGGCAATCACCCTTGACCCTCCTGACTCTTACGTCTCATCTCCCTGGCACTCACTCCTCACCTCTCTGGCACTCACCCTTCACCTCCATGGCCTGACAGTCACACTTGTCCCTACAGGCATTCACTCCTCACCTCGCTGCCACTCACCCTTGACCCTCCTGGCACTAGCACGGTTTCCCCCAAGAACACAAAATAACAAGCATTGGCATAGCCAATAGGTCTCGCCTTTGGGACCTTATAAATGTTTAGCCACGCAACAGTTGATGTTGTTGCACCAAGGATATTGTGCTGCATAACTAAATACTTATAAGGTCCCAAATGCAAAACCTATTGGCCATGCCAATGCTTGTTATAAAGTGAAATTCCCTGCAACATGACACTTATAATGGAGAGCCTGAGCTCCCAGAGACAAAGCCTGATTCACTCAGAGTATTTATGAGTATGTCAACTATTAGTCGTGGAGTACGAGTTCCCTTACTCATAAATTTAATTCACATAGGTACAGACTTACACCTATGCCCATGGCGGTCATACATCTCATAGAAGGACTTCTTCACCATGTGTGTGGAAAACTACACACACACTTAGCTCTTTGTCAATGTGGGAGTGGCAAGGGAAAATGGCTGTTACATGGGGACTATCCACTAAAAAGTGTCAGGAGGCAAGGGAAAACTAAGAAGGGCACATGAAAAGATGCACACATACAAAATCACACCTACAAAAGTTAAGTAAATTGCACCTCAATACTGCTACAATCAAATATAACATCACTAATATCACAGCCCAAACAGGCTCATTTCTACTTCAGCCATGTGTTGGGGTAAATCACTCACAACATATGACCACTCATAGGTACTGCAAGGGAATTTAAAAGACACCAATGTAAGTAGGGAATAACACTACCAGCACAAAATACCTACACTCCTACAGCAAATACATAAATACATCAAAATAAATTAAATGAAAAACAATGGAAAATGATCATAACATTTTAGAACCTGCAAAAACCTATAGTAGGTACCAACCCTAGAGATAAGGTAAGATGATGCAATAAGGGTGAATTAGTTTACTCCCCTGAACTATGAACTGTGCTTCAAAAGATGTATGGAATGAGACTGACGAACTGCACCATTGATATTTTTGTTGGTGTCTGTCTGAATAAAAATTATAAAGATTTAAAAAAAAAGAACCCACAAAAACCTATAATAAAATATAAAAAGATAAAAACTACAGTACTTTTGAAAAGGCAGACACCCTTGCAAATCATGTTGTAAATTTGTTTTAAAAAATGAATTTTAAACAACCAAACATAAAAAAAGAAAAAAAGAAAAAGAAAATTGCAGACACCCATCCAAATAATATTCTATAAATGTAAACATAACAGAAAAAAATAGGCATGTGGTTAAAGAATTATAAAAAATGGGTCATCTAACACTGCTCAGTACACATGCAACGACTCAGACAACAACGGAAAGATGGCAAAGTCCAAAGTGTGGGCTCTATTTATGTGCTCCCAGGTACTTAAGTGAGTTACTTTCCTTGAGTGATGCCCATTTCCCTGTTTTTTTCAATTTATAGCTCTACATAATGAAGGTAGAGATCTATGCCTATGCTAAGCTGAGCTATATTTGGAGGATTTACACCTAAAATAAGACCCTAAGGTTACTCGTAAGGTGACCAGTAGTAACCTTATGGACATATTTTGGGTTGTATGTGTCCCCATCCCGTCCTGTAAGGAGGTGGGGCTTATATGCCTCTTATTAGGTGTAAATGTCTGCCTAGAGTTGCTCAATTGTATTTGGGAGAAGATTTATGCCTATTGATAGATGTAAATATAACTATGTGGACATTTCCTTCCTTAGATTTGCTATTGTGAATTCAACTCTTACTATTTTTACTTGCCCTCATAATTCCAAAGGAAGGTCAGACCATTTGATTAATAAATAAGAGACTTGAGTCAAGGCCCCATAAGGAGCTTGTAATGTAGATCTTGCAAAAAGACAAACAACAGGAGGAAAATCCATTCTACACATAGTGTCCTCTTGACTGGTTGAGGACAAAGTACTTACCTTCTGGAGCTTGTAAGGGAGAGAGAACAAAACCAGGTTGAGTCCATGCTACACATAGTGCCCTGCTGACTGGCCAAAGACAAAATTACTTACCTTCTGTAATGCTTTTTTCTGATAGATACTCTAGCTCACTGCAGATTTCTCACCTTTAGGAAATAGCCAGGAGCCATAATGTATCTTGAGAGGTTTGCAGCCATGCTTCTGTGTGCCCCTACATTGTGTTTTGTGCGGCTCCACAGTTACTTCATCTGCCCGGAAGTCACTGAGTGAAGCAGGAAAAAAGCACCTCATCTGCATGCTGATATCAGTTTTTTCCACTTTCTCCTCCACGCCTTCAGACACAGAGTGCGGAACACCTGGTTTGGACAATGTGTCGGATCCTACTTAGGACCTTTCTATTTGTTAAAGAGGTCTCCAGAAAAGGAATTCATTTGTTTGAATACTCTTTATGGCGGCAGCATACCATAAAGGACATTCAATATAAAAAGAGGATATAAAGCAGACCTTAAAAATATCATTAACATTTTAAAAGATGATAAACATAGCACCACATTTTTAGATTTCAGGTATGAATATACACAAGACCGTTACAAAAACACATACATGGGAATAAATACTCAGGGCTACATTTTCATAAGAATGTGAATTTTAAAATGTAAAAAGCAGTCATTTACTTAAAAAATATGCAATTCTCTTTTTCTTATTTCTTGTTAAGCATGCATGGAACAAATACTTGGACACTGCAACAACCAGGTACAAAGTTGTACCAGCTTGGAGAATCCTATAAGCTTTCTTATACCTACTAACTCCCAGCTTTTGGCAAATTGGGATCAACAATTTTGAACACAGTTCTTTGTACAATGGGCAGAAAAAAGCAGATGTGGTAAATCCTCCATATAGCCATAGAAGCTACACCCCTGGTATGACGTATTCGAAGGGCTTGACCATTTTGAAGTATGACAATTAAGGGGCAAGTTTCCATGACGGAACTGGATGTACAGTTTTGTTTGCTAAGTTAGGTTGGATATCATCTAAAAAGTGTTCGCAATTGTAATTGTCTTTTATCATTAAAAACGAGGTAAAGTGCCTTGTGCCCGCTTTAAAAGGATATTGTGCTTATGAGTATGGATTTTTTTTTTATTGTTTCACAGTAATGAGAGTGCAACAGCCAGCTGGATCACTCCACAGATCTTCCACACCAAACCCCATTAAGGAGTCTTTCACAAATTTAATCCAAGGTAGATTAGCAGCATTTGGATATCTAAGAATTTCCCCCAGCCCATTTCGATAAGGCAGAAGTTTGGGGTGGCCCAAATGCGTCTCCAGTAAATTAAAGGACAAAGTTCGACCTTATCGGTAATTCGCCGGAGTCCCAAACCGAGCTTCAGAGGTACTACAGGAGTACTGACTGGTAGACATAGGATTTGCCTAATAAATCTATTTTCTACCATTTCCAGGGGTTTACTATTTTTATGGCCTCAGAGCGCTGCACCATAGAGTGCAACTGGCAGTGCCTGGTATGAATATAGTTGAGCTACTGGTGCAACGAATTTACAAAAGGACCTTTTATACAACTTCAGCAGATCCCCACTTTGCTGCTCTAGTTTTAGTCGTCTTTTTGAAACATGTGATGACCAGTTTAGTTTCTCGTCTAGAGTAATCTCCAAATACTCAAAGAAGCGGACCTGTTCCAGGGGACACCATCTAGAGTAGGAATGGGGCGCGAGGAGGAACAGGGATTGAAAACCATTAATGTTGTTTTGTTAATATTAGTTTCCAATCCCCTCATCCCACAGAATCTACTAAAGTCATCAAGTATTTTCTGTAACCCCATGGGCGTCTTTGGCAACAGAAGAGTATCGTCTGCGAACATTAGCTCTGGAACCCTCAAGCTGGCTAGACGAGGAGCATCATTTTCACAGCTATTTAAAAGAAAGAGAACTACTAAAGTTAAGTAACATGTTCTTCTGTTAGATACTCTAACTGTAGATTTCTCACCTTAAGGACAGACACCACAGCTGTACCTCCTAAAAGGGTATGGGGAAGGGACACAGCCCAAAAATGTCCGACAGAAGATGGTAGGCAAAGTGACCTACCTGCCAGACCCAATTGTCAAGGCAGAAGTGCTTTATGAACATATGTACCAATGACCATGTTGCAGTTTGGCAAATGTCTAAAACAGCTACACCTCACTCCAGTATTGGCATGGTGACCTTAGCCCTGAGGAAATGCGAAATATGAATTCCTCCGAAAAGAAGGAGGTGTAGGGTGACTGCAGGCTGCGGTTGAGAAAAAGAAATGCTGCAAGGGGTGGTTAAACAAGTAATTTGGATCCATCTGCACCTGGCACAGCAGAATGAACCACCACATCTGGGGTCCAGAAGGAGGTTAGTAGAAGCACTTGAGCCCTTTCCATTTATACCCAGCCCAAGAGTCTGGAGATCAAGGAAAAAGGAAGAAAGGCATAAAGAACCAACACCAGCAATTGGGACAGCAGCACCTCAATCTCAAAAGCCCCCATCTTAGACTCTGGATGGAAAAAGTGAGAACAGAGTTTCATACACGCCCATAAACAGATGTATCCATAAACAGATGTATGCCTGTCCTTCCAAAAAATCTGACATTAGAAAAATTGGCAGTAGCAAGACAAAAGTACAGGTATGATGTAAAGGCCTTATAGAGACAGAAAGACATTAAATTACCCACCCCTGAATGTAGAGAGTGGATATAGCAGGCGGGGTTCAACTTAAAAGAAAGATCTGGACCAGTTCCGTCACCCTGATGGTTCACTAACTGGATGAATACAGGGTGATGAGTTAACAAATCATCACGTAGTTGAATGCCTATTATGATGAATGGTCAAAGTCATTGAACAACTTTACCTCAGGTCTGAAGGTTTAAAGAAAATTGAAAAGAATTAGTAAAAAAAAAAATAAAAAAAAAAAAGAGCTGCACAATAAAAACATGCATTTCCTATATTAAATGCAACTACATATAAACAGCAAGAAGAGTCCGCATCAGCAGAAAATCCAAAGCAGGTGGGGGAAAAAGGGCAAGAGGAGACAGGAGTAGATCCGTAGGGAGGACAAAAGTATTATGTTAGCACATATTTATAGAGCGCAAAGCTACTCCCTGGAGTGTCCTGGCGCTAAAAACATCCGAATGTCAAGTAACATAAAACACAGCCAATGACACAGTCAATAACTCACAACTGGAAGATCCACGTTTTAATCCTTTTCCTAAAGGTAAGAAGATCAGGACTCTGTCTGATCGCAAAAGGAAGGCTGTTCCACAACCGTGAGGCAGCTGCATGAAAAGATTTACCCCCTATCCGGGCCCGTAGCACCCTAGGAGTAGTGATCAAAAGTAGAGATGAAGATCTCAGGGAGCGCTGAGGGAGATAAGGCTGAAAACTATCCCTAAGATAAGGAGCTCCGATCCTATGGAAGGATTTAAAAACCAGAACCAGTGCTTTAAACTGAACTCTTTTCCGGACTGGAAGCCAATGAAGAGAAGACAGAAGCTGAGTGGTATGAGTTCTAGAACCTAACAGGAAAATGGCACTGGCTGATGAGTTCTGAATCACTTGTAGTCGGCTCAAAAGATATTCAGGCAGGCAGAGATACAAGAAGGTAACATAGGCCAATCTGGACATTATCAACGCCTGAACCACTGTCTTCCTGTATGGGATAGAGAACAATGGGAGGACATTTTGCAGCATTTTCAACAACCCAAAGCATACCCCGGCTACCCAGCGTAGTTGGGCCTTCATGGAAAGGGTAGAATCCCTCTTGACTCCCAGACACAGGGGGGAGACATATCCTGGGGCCACCATTCATACCAGATATCCGGTGGCTGAGGCCCAAAGAAGATAATCTCAGACTTCTCGGGGTTGCCTTTTAAATGATTGTGACTTAACCAAGAAAAGACTTTGGAGACCGTTGTTAATTAAGTTGCCATCAAACTCAACTCTGTTCTCGCAGGTAAACAACAGCTGAGTGTCATCAGCATATGACACTATTTTGGCACCAAAACTCTCAGCAAGAGGGGCCAGGGAGGACATGTACAAATTAAAAAGCATAGGGCTCAAAATAGAGCCTTGAGGCACCCCCAGGTTCAGAAAAGGAACTACCGCCAAGAAGGGAGAAGACCAGATGGTTTGAGAGCGGATAGCCAGAAAGGATGCAAACCAACTCAACACCGTGCCTCCAATACCACTATCACTGAGTCTTTCTAGTAATCTCGGGTGGGGCACGGTGTCGAAAGCTGCAGAGAGGTCCAGTAGCACCAAAACTGCACTACCTCCTCTGTCCAATGCAGCTTTAATAGTTTCCGCAACTTCCAATAAAGCCGTCTCAGTACTAAAATTGGCTCGAAAACCCGACTAGGGTGCAGCAAATCCTTGGTCTCTACATAGTTCGTTAAGACTTTTTTGACAAATTTTTCCAGAACCTTCGAAAAGAAAGGCAAAAGCAAGATGGGTCTGTTTTACATGCTACCTCAGGATCTGCCAAAGGTTTCTTCAATAATGGAAGGATGTTTGCATGTTACCATCTATGTGGCATCAGCCTCTCGTGTAGAGCAGTGTTCAGAATAGTATTCACACAAGGGTTGATTACATCTGCTAGTGAAGATAAGACCTTTGCTGGGAAAGGATCCATAGGCAAGCCAGATTTAAAAGTTTTCAGAAACATCAGAGATTGCTCTAAAGTAATCTCTGGGAACTCCCAGAGGGAAGCCCTGAGGCAGGAGCAGGCCGCTAGGGGGGAGTCCTCAACACCCTCCCGTTCCAGTGATTGAACTTCAAAAGAATCCTGGATCAGTTTAATTTTTTCATAGAAAGAGAGGGCCATTCGTTCCGTCCAATTGCTTGTAGGAACAAACGGTTGGCTTATAGAGGCGGGTGAGGTAAAGCTTTTTACAACATTAAAAAGGCTTTTACTCTTATTAGCCACCATATCTATTTTTGTGGACAAAAAAAGTTTCTTCGCCTCACGTATACTCTTGTAATAATTGTTCAGTGCCAGTTTGTAAATCAGTTTGTCTGAGGATTATAGTTCCTCTGCCACTCTCTTTCACGATGTTTACAGGCTCTTTTACTATCCCTTCGAGCCTCAGAGAACCAAGGGGCTGAAACTTGAGTAGATTTGACAGGTCTCACACAAGGGAGGGCCAATTCAGTGGCTTGTTGCTGTAGCCAATCCTCTAAAGTCTTCACATCCTGTTCCAGGACACCGCTTAAGAGACTCGGCCGCTGTTGCAACGCAAGTTGGATGGCCTCAGGTGTTATCAAGTGAAATGGTCTAAAGCAATGATTCACCACCTTGGCTATATCTGAAGGTTGGGGCCTAACGCAACTCTGCAGATTTTGAAATTGATCAAATAATGAGCGGACCAGGTTAGGGCTACGGGGGCATCCATATAAATCTGACTAGAGGAGAAGTCCTGATCCAGTATATGGCCTTTGTCATGTGTAGCACCACATACAAACTGGGTCAGATTAAGGATATCCAAAGATTTATATAGTCTAATAAGGTCAGGCTCCAAAGATTTATCCATATGGATATTAATACGGATATTAAAATCCCCCAAGACCGTACAATGGATGTATTTAGCTGCAATGGGAGAAATGGAATAGCTAATAGAGTCCAGAAAATTTTTCGCCTGACAAGGAGGGCGATAAATTACTACTCCTGCCATGGATTGCGGAGCCGAGAGAGTTAAGAGAAAGCCCAAACTTTCCGCCCCCTCTATCTCCACATTCGCTAAAGGAGTGCAAGTAAAGGAGCTCCTATATACGATAGCTAGCCCTCCAGGCGGTCCTTCCTCAAGATCTGGTAGCCCTGAGGAATCACATTGGCAATAGTGCGATTAGAGGCATCCGTTAACCAGGTTTCTGTAAGAAACATCAAGTCAGGGGATGAGTCGTTTAAGAAAATCATACATTTCAAAATCATGTTTTTTCAAAGAACGGACATTCAATAGAGAAGCCTTCCAAATATATCTGGGACCTCTAGTCCCCTGACCGGGGCAGTCATAGCCCATTTAACTTTGTGATTTCTTAGAGAAGGTGTGGAGAAGTTCAGAAGGGAGGCACTATTGGAGAAAGTAAAACATTTGACAGAAAGAAAAAATGCTGTAGTTTTGGAGAAACAGAGAGGTAGGAGAGAACAACATACTAGAGAATCTAAGAAAATGAGCGAGGTGTTGACGAGGAATCAGTTTGGTGGAAAGGGCAGGAATAGGAGGAAGGAGAAGCTTTAAACATATAAACAAATATAGAACTGACCAGTACAAAAGCCACAGGAACAAAAAGGAGTTAATAAAAACATTTAAGGTTTTAGAGAGTTCGCCCCATAGGTATGCACTACATTTTCACTGGAAAGTACATTAGTTAGGTTTGAGTCACAAAAAACAACCATACAATGATGAACACATGTATAATCCAGTCAGACTGTTTAGAATCAATCTTTCAGAATAGGCATTCTAGAAGTTAATATTTGCCTGAATAACAAAGAACAATCCAAAACGTGAGTGCCCATAAAAAACCTCTCCTCCTTTGCCTGTCCATATAGTACTTGGTTACTGTGTTGTCCAACCTTATCACCAATGAGGTTACAGGATGATACCTTGAATGGAGTTTGAGGTACGGAGTTGGTGGAGTGCCAGAAGTTCCTTCCAAGTGGAAGGCTAAATGTGTTCAGAGGGCAACCATGGCCCATCCTGGGATCCAAAGCCACTCCTAAAATACTAACTAAACTGAAGAGGGACAGCAAGTGAAACACCTCAGGTGAGACCTGAAGATAGAATCTATCTTTGAATGACCTCCTGAATCTCAACGGAGACAAGAAGAACAAGTTACTTATGTTTGGTAACGTCTGATGCATAGAAGCGAGGCATGGAACGGTGGTGTCCTTCAAAAGCCTCATTCGAAAAACCTCGATCTGCACAGTTAAGTTGAAGAGCGCTTCAACTTCTTGGATTTTTTGTGGGACTTACCTGACAATGAATTTGAGTGTGATGACAAGTACCGGGAAGGGCTCCATGAAGGGGCCTAGGATCTTCCGCCGGTCCAGGACTTGGAGCGTTGAGAAGTTGACTGGCACTGGGTGACCAGGAGCTTCAGGGAACGCTGCCAAACTGCCTTTGAATTCATGGTGTGGCAGTCAGGATACGCTCTGGAGTTGTGACCCAGCTCCAGAGGCAAACCTCTGTCTGTGGCAGGAACCACAGTGTTTAAACCCCACAGGTTTAGGGAACATTCATATGCACATTGAGAGCGAAAAGCTCAAAACGGGTCTGCAAAACATAAAAAAATGGATTGAGGTAGCTCTCTCCGGATCTGCGCTGAATGTGCTGTGGTGGGGCTTATGTAAGGACCACGCACATCACTTCTGGCGCAGAGCAGATTGACACAACCTATTGGTGCACAGAGGTGCTCCTCAAACATTTCCAGATCCAGTCAGACACTGGGGGAATATTCCAAGGTAGGGAACCTACGGCTATATATCTTTATCAGTCTTCAGGATCATGCAACTCTGCACTTGAGTCCGATTCATGGCTAAAGACTTGCCCGTAAAGAGAATCTTGGCCAAGTACTCACTCAGGTTGGTGACCATTGCCCCCAAAATTAGGTATGCACCCACCACATTCATGAACAAGAAATAGGATTTTCTAAGGTTTTGTAGGAACCTGTGGGATGTCAGAAGTTGACAAGCCATCTCCCCTTCTCCATCATTACATTGAAATAGAGGGCTCATGAATTAATTATCTGCTGAGGTAGGTGAATATAAGAATTCTCCATGTCAGAACCTGACACCCCATCTCACTCTCCAACCCCACAATGAAACAGGAGGATTCGTGAATTAACCATCTGCTTAGGTAGGTGAGTCGCAGAATTCCCCAATCATTCAATACCCCAAAGGTGTCAGGATCTGGTTGAAAATTAAGTAATGACTATAAACAAAATAGGTGATTCCTAAACTGCAGTTGGATCCAGCGGATCTGAAAGAGCATCTGGTGCTGGATCTGACTTGAAATGTATAGGTAAGTATTCTATAAGTCAATGAATGAGATAGAGCTCCCCAGTTTCTCATTGACTAGATCCTCTGTTGTGTCTGCATGAACTTGCTTACTCCTGTCATGCTTATGAATGGTAGTCACACAACTCCTTCTGGTAGGAAAATAACAGAGATCGAGAGATACCTTACATCAAGGCTACACTCTTGATGTGTTTGGAGGGCAGCTGGTGAAGATGACATTTGAACTGCAGCAATGCACATTCAATCAAGTGCTTCTTCTCCAGGACACAGAAGTCAGGGATTTTACCTTTTTAGATTTTCAGACAATGAGAGAACGGCAACCGACTTGCCAGATCTTAGTCATTGATTGGGGACATAGGGCAGTTGCTGCAGGCTCTAAGTTACGTCATCATCCTCTGGAACCATCCTAAGTGCAAAGAAGGTACACAGTGCCATGAGCTGTGTTTAAAAAATGATAATACTGATCTTAAAAAAGTGTGGGCATGCTTTTGACTCAAGGGACTCCGATTCAGAAGGCATCCACACACAGCTTTACTGGACACCATCTTCAAGGACCTTAGGAGTTATATGTCTCCACGCTACTAGCGCCATATCCTACATTGCTGGAGAAGAAATCATCAAGTCATATTAGAGAAGAACTCAGCCTCGTTTTCTAAAGTGTTGTAGTCCCCAGCCCACAAGATAAGGCGGACACCAGAAAATACTCTCTTTAATAATGTCTTCACCTTCTCATCCAGTGTAAGAACACATTACAGCCTCACTAGCCACATGTCTGCAAACACAAGAGGTGCTACAGCTGCTACCAGGTCATAAAATGTGGCAAGGTGCCACACTCTGGATAATGCCAGTCATGAAGCAGTAAACATTTGTCACAAAGGGTCAAGTGGATTTTGTTACAGGACAAGTAGATCTATGATGCAACTTGCCCCATGTACAAGTAGATATTTCATTGAATTCCACACCTCTGTCCTATGCCCGCTGAACGTAAAGATTGGGAAACATTGTGTGAAAGGAAAATATGGTCATTTCTGGATTGCATTTGGTGAGGTGGAGAGAAAAAGGTATATTCCCTCGAGGAGGGGTTACAGAGTCTCAAACGAAAAGAAATGGTATTTTGGCCAAGAAAAGAAATGGTATTTTGGCCAAAAATCAAGTACAAGACGCAAACTACAAGTTCAAGCAGAGAGAAGAACAAAATGATAGCTCCTATTCCTGTGATAGAATTATAAAGCTGGGCGGTCTTACACGAATAGTTCCACGAGAGGCAGTGTCCTACAACTAAACCTATCCCAAGAATAAATGTTCACAAAAGTATTAGGATGATTAGACATACCAACCGATAATAGATACAGCTTAACATTAGCAAAGAATTGAGAATGTGCAGTACAATACCCCTGCTTGTTACTATCACTGAAAGATAGAAACTGATGTCTCTTGTGAACAAATTCTACATAAAAGATAAAATTAGAAAAAAAGAGTTCGCCTCAAGTTGGGATGCACTCGCTGGAGATAAATTGCCAGTAGAGAGTTGTTCCTTAAAAACACTCGACAGTTCATTTGCGACGCGTTTCATGCCTTTGCCCTTCATCATGGCAAACTGTCTCTGAAATGGCAGAACACGGCTACCAGGCTGCTCCCTTTAAGTAGTCACGCCCATGTGGGCCGGCAACCTTCCATCACCGTAACCATGTTTGTGGGACTGGTAGTTCGTCTTTACTCCCCATGTGGGTGTGTTCCGCTGAAACAGAATTAAACATACTGTCATTGTTGCTTAAAAATCACACAGTTCCCCATCACAAGGCGCTACCCCTGCTCACGCTGTCGCCGTCCCCGTGAACAGCAGCGGTCCCACAGTAGATATAGTGGTGGTGCTTTCCCTCGACCAGGCAGCCCGTAAATATTTGAAAAAAGAGTTTGCCTCAAGTTGGGATGCACTCGCAGGAGATAAGCTGCCAGTAGAGAGTTGTTGCTTAAAAACACTCGACAGTTAATTTGCGACGCGTTTCAGGCTAAGATAAAATTACTGTATATATGGTGGAACTCTATTTACAAACATTACCACTAGCACAGGGTCTGAACTAATAGAGTGTACTTGGCTTTTTAGTTATACACTTTATTTAAAGATTATTCTTACATTTTTAATACAAGGAAGAACAAAAGAAAGAAACCAAATCACACACTCATTGGAATTTCCACCTTCCCAAAGATATTCATATGTATCAGAGTACATCTATGTAACAGCTTTATATTTCATGCTTCTGTTCTTCTCGTACTGTTAACACTATATTAGAAGAAAAAAGCAGACCTAATAATGAACAAGTGAGAGATGAAAGGTATAAAGCCAACCATAAGGAGAACCATTTTTCTTTATGACCAAAGCAAAAGAAATAAGGGATCTGTATGAATGAAATTTTAAAATGTTGATTTAAATTTATATATTAACATACAATTTTTTTTATGCCTGTAACGGGCCCCAACTGCGAAAAGAAACAAGTTACTTACCTGAAACTTTGGTTCCCCAGTATTGGTAACTTTCATAGATTCCCATGCTTTTGTATCATTCCCCGTCGTCGGAATGGGAGTCTCGGTAATAACAAAATACCATAGAGTAGGTACAAAAGAGATAGGAAAGGCCTAGGCCTCATTCCCTTTTGTAGCATATCAGCCTCTTTTTGTAAAAGAGACCAAATGTCAGGCGTCAGCCAATCAGAAGAGCCTCACCCTTGGAACCTTCCTGAAGGAATCTCAGAGCCTCAGATTTTTGTAGCCGTTGTGTGCTAGACACCCTACTCACTGAAGGCTGAGCTTTCCCCGGGGAGGTGGGTGGGCGCATGGGAATCTATGAAAGTTACCAATACTGGGGAACCAAAGTTACAGGTAAGTAACTTGTTTCTTGCCCCAGTATTGGAACTTTCATAGATTCCCATGCTTTTGTATCAGAATAGCAAGCAGTAAACCATCAGAAACACATTTTGTAAATAAGTACTGTATAGCATCACAAATGAAATCACAAAATGTGTTACCACTGGAAGGTGGGATAGAAAGGAAAGCTCACCAATCACTGGAAGAGGTTCCTCAGGACAGCCTGGCCCACTGCTGCATCATCCTGCTGCAATGACTCTAAGCAGTAATGCTTAGTGAAAGTGTGCACGCTGCTCCAGGTAGCAGCCCTGCAAATGTCCTTTATAGGCACCCCCGCGAAGAGGGCCGTTGAGGATGCCACTGATCTCGTTGAGTGAGCACGTATCCTGCCCACCAGAGGTTTTCCTGCTATGTTGTGGCAATGCAGAATAGCACTTGAAATCCATCTGGAGATCCCCTGTTTGGACAGAGGGAGACCTTTGCTTGGACCACCAAAGGCGATGAACAATTGCGAAGTCTTTCTAAATTCCTTGGTACGGGCCAAGTAGAATTTAAGACATCGTTGTAAGTCCAGAGTGTGCAATGACTTCTCAGCTGGAGTGACTGGGTTTGGAAAAAATGTCTTTAGAATTACTGGTTCGTTTAAGTGAAAGTCTGTGGGAACTTTTGGAATGAACCTTGGGTTCGTCCGCAAGATGACCGTGTTCTTCTTGAACTGTAAAAATGGCTCCTGGATAGTAAGGGCCTGTAACTCTCCCACTCGCCTAGCCGATGTCAGGGCTAAAAGTAGGGCCAATTTCCATGATAAGTATTTCAGGTCTGAGCGGTGAATTGGCTCAAAAGGGTCCTTCATCAGTTGAGCCAGGACCAAGTTCAAATGCCAAGTTGGAGGAGGAGGTCTCACTGGTGGATAGACCCTGAACAGGCCTTTGAGGAATTGCTTGACAATTCTTGAAGACCACAATGAAGGGCCAGAGTCAGCTCTCCTGAATCTGGAAAGTGCTGCCAAATGGACTTTGATCGTAGAATGGGTCAGATTAGACTTTGCTAGCGAGAGTAGGTAAGGTAAGATCTGATGAGGTTTTGACGTAAAAGGATCAACCTTTTCCTTCTTACACCAAATACAGAACCTTTTCCATTTTAATATGTATGTCTTGTTTGTTGAAGGTGCTCTTGCCTGGGAAAGGATGTCTTTGATCTCCTTGGAAAGAGGGACATTCATGAATTCCCGCTGATCAGGAGCCATGCAGTCAGGTGCAATGATCTTGGGTCTGGATGCCAAACCTGTCCTCCGGACATGGTGAGAAGATCCGGAACCACCTCCAGCCGCAATGGAGGGACTAGTGACAGCAGATGTAGTTCTGTGTACCAAAACTGTCGCGGCCATGCTGGCGCTATCAGGATCATTTTGCATGGTTCTGTCTTCATCTTCCTGATGAGGCGTGGAATCAGGGGAATCGGCGGAAACGCATAGAGAAACCTCCCTGTCCAGGCTAACGAGAGGGCATTGCCCAATGACCCTTGATGGTGGAACCTGCTGGCGTAGGAACAGCACTTCTTGTTGGTTGGTGTTGCAAAAAGGTCCACCTCCGGTGTGCCCCATGTCTGAAATAGTAGATCCAGAACCTGCTGCTTTAGTTCCCACTCGTGACTGACTGATGATAATCTGCTCAGTCTGTCGGCGTCTTCGTTCAGCACTCCTGGTAAGTGCTCCGCCTTTAGTGAAATTCTTTGAAGAATTGACCATTCCCATATCTGTTGAGCTTCCCGCGACAAAAGGAGTGATCTCGTTCCTCCCTCCTTGTTCACATAATGCATAGCTGTGGTGTTGTCCGTTCTGATGAGCACTTGTGAACCCAGGAGTCGCGGAAGAAATGCCTGAAGAGCTAGCCTGATCGCTCTCAGCTCCAACAGATTGATATGCAGTTTTTGCTCGCGAGGAGACCAAAGGCCGCTGACCTGCAGGTCCTGCATCACTGCTCCCCATCCCTCCAATGACGCATCCGTCGTCAGTATTTGAGGAGATGGTACGCTTGCGAAGGATAGACCTTGGCACAAATTGTCCGGAAGCGACCACCAAATCACTGCCTCCTTCATCTCTCGAGTGACAATCACCTTGTCCTCGAACAATCCGTGCACTTGCTTCCATTGGAGGTCCAGTTGTTCCTGCAGGGGACGCATCCGAAGTCTGCAGTGTGGAATTAAGGGGATACATGATGACATTACCCCTAGTAGCGACTTGTAACTGCGTACAGAAAGGCACCTTTTTACCCGAAGGTTTCGTGCCAACCGTTGCAGTTTCTCTATCCTCTCTTGAGTAGGAAACGCCCTGGAGAGCTTTGAGTCTAACACTGCTCCTAGGAACCGTGCTCTTCTTGAAGGCATCAGCGTGGATTTTTCCCTGTTCAAAGTGAGCCCCAGATTCTGGAACAGATTGGTGCAAGCCTGCACCGCGTCCTGCGCTAACCTCCTGGACGGGGTCTTCAGTAACCAATCGTTCAGGTAGGGGAAGACCTGGAAGTGGCTCTTTCGCAGAAATGCCGCCGCCGGTGCCAGCACCTTCGTGAAAATCTTGGGGGCAGAGCGAAGTCCGAACGGCAGAACCCTGAACTGAAAATGGCTCTTGGCTACTGTGAAGCGTAGGAACCTTCTGTGTGCTGGGTGAATCGGGACATGGAAGTACGCGTCCTCCAGATCTAGCGTGGCCATGATATCCCCCGGGCTGACCATCTTCAGTATATCCTGTAGGGATACCATCCGGAAGGACAGGGAGACGAGATAGGTATTTAGCTCCCTGAGGTCTAAGATGGGGCGCCATCTCTCCAACGTCTTTCTCACCAGGAAGAACCTGGAATAGAAACCTTGGCCCTGTTGTTTGGAGGGAACCGGCTCTATCGCCCCCTTGCGGAGCATGTGTTGCACTTCGAGCCATAGGAGATGCAGATGTTTTGACGGAACTGCTGCCGGGGGCCTGGGTGGAGGGACTTCCATAAATTCCAAAGTATGTCCACGTCTTATGATATTGATCACCCAACGGTCCGATGTTATTTTGGACCAATTTCGAAGGAATTTTGAGACCCTGCCTCCAACTGGAGATTTCCCGGAGGAGGGTACAGTAGGCAGAGCCAGGAGGCCGCTATTGGCGCTTGGACGTGTCCCGTCCACGGGCAGCCTGCTTGCCCTTATTGTAAGGCCTCGAATAACCCGAAGATTTGCCTTGCCTCTGCTGGTATGACTGGCGATTTTGCTGGTATCCAGAGCTGGTCGAAGGATAGCGTTGTTGTTGGTGGTGGTACGAACCTCTATAACCACCTCCTCTGCCTCTCGAACCCCTGAAGGGAGATTTGCGATACTGGAGGGTACCTAGAGACCTGGCTGTCTCCGTGTCCTTTTTGATCTCTTGAAGAGTATCATCTATCAATTTCCCGAAGAGGGCTTCGCCATCGAAGGGCAGGTCGAGGACCTTGTTCTGAATCTCCGGTCTAAACCAAGTCGCCTTCCGCCACCCTTGGCGTCTCAACACAGCAGCCCCTGCTAACGTCCGAAAAGACGTAGTCGCGATGTCCATGGCACAGTCAATAATCTCCATGGAGACCGCCTCACCTTCCTGTAAAGTCTTCTTCGCTTCCGCCCGTGACTCCGGTGGAAGGAGTTCAAGATATGGGGCCACATCGCACCATAACTGGCGATCATATCGTCCTAATATCGCCAAAGCATTGGAGGCACGGATTAGTAGGCTAGCCATCGATGAAAACCGCTTGCCCATGTTATCCAATCGTCGCCCATCCTTATCAGGAGGGGCCGTTAACGGAGCCGAAGGGTTCCGGGACTTCCTCTGTGCTGCTTGTGAGATGACAGAGTCAGGTTTTGGATGGCCCGTCAGCGCTGCTGGACCATCGTCTGGTGCTTTATATTTCTTGTCCAGACGCGGTAGCACAGGGACCACCGTCGCTGGGTTCTTCATAGCTTTCAAACCTTCATCCCACAAATGATCCACAATTGGAATCGATCTTGTTGTTTTGCGATGTGTTTCCTTGAAGTCATATAAGAAACATTCAGTGGTTTCCGCGGGCAGTGCCAGCTTAAATCTCCCTGCTGCACGTTCCATCAGTTGGTGAAAACTGCCAATGTCAGCAGGAGGCGAATCTACCCCTTCCTGATGAGGTGAAGGTTGGTCCGGGATGATGTAGTCATCATATTCATCCCTATCCTGATCCGAGTCTTGGTTATCCTGAGATGAGGCATCATCATCCTCATCCTCCTCTGGCTGATCGGTTGGCTCTGATGGAGCCTGAGGTGTCGGCCGCTGAGGTGGAGGTGGCGACCGTGCCGGAGGTACCAAAGGAACTACAGATGAGGTATTCCTGACTGGTGTCGAAGGAGCAGACCTACGTAGTGTTGGTCTTTCTGCTTTCGATTTATAGTCCTGCAGCATCCTGTGGAGGTCATGCAGGAATGTGGTAGGAACCGAAACCATGTCCTGTGGCACATAGCCCTTAGAGTGGGCAACCTGATGATATTCTCCTTGTCCTTGGTCATATGCCCCATCCGAATCAGTCTCTTGACTCTTGATCAGTAGCTGAGAGGGGCTACTGGCGTAATCATACGCATCCTGTCCGTCTTCCTCAGATTCTTCCTGATCCAACAATAAAGTTGGCGGGAAATCTGTCACTTTTCCTGGGGATGTCATTTCCGGAGTGATCCTCGTCACAGAAATCGTCACTCGCCTCTCCGTAGCCAGTATCGTCGATGGTTCCGTCGAAGCCGGAGATATTCTCGTCGACGATATAGGAATCACAGATGTCGTCGTCGACACCGCCGTCGACGAGCCCGCCGACGTAGTAGATATTGTTGTCGTCGTCGATGCACTCGTCGACACCACCGTCGTCGATACCGTCGACGACGCCGTCGTCGTCACTGCCGTCGACGATGATGTCTTCTTCGTCGACGATGGTAACGAAGCCGTCGACGATGTCGTACCTCTCGTCGACGCTGCCGTTGGCGCTATCTTCGTCGACGACGAAGCTTTCGTCGACGATTCTCCCGCCGACGAGCCCGTCGACGGGACCAATTGAAGTTTGGGCTTCGTTTTTTTTCGTCGACGGACCCCCCCGTCGATGAAGTCTTCGTCGTAGAGGACTTAGAACTCCTCTCAGAAGAATGTGATGAGGGTTTCTTGAAGGCTGGGTCTGTCTTCTCACCCTTTGGAGGCGAAACCAGTTCTGCCTTTTCCTTCCCACTACGGTGGGGGGAGCTTCCTGAACCCCGGCTCTTAGACTCTCTGGGGGTCTGTTTTGAAGCTTTTGAGGGGCGCCCAGCAGAGGAAGATGGGGAACCTCTACCCCTTTTCACTGACCTTTTGGAGGAAGCAATTGAAGACGATTCCTCCTCATCACTGGAAACTCCATGTTTCCTCTCCTTCTGCCTCTGTAGCCATGTCAGCAGTCTTCCAGCACGATCTCTCAGGGTCTTGGTGGAGAGAGTGCGGCAAATTTTGCAGTCTTCTGCCTTGTGGTCTGGATAAAGGCAGTAAATGCAATCCTTGTGTTTGTCCTCTACAAACAGCCTCTTCTTCCCACAGGTGGAACAGGGCTTGAAAAGAGCTTTCTTTTTCTCAACTTCAGACATCTTGAAGAGAAGGAGAGACCTCTGAAGTAAAATTGAAGAAACTCTGAAGAAATTCTGAAGAAAAAAAAAACTGTAGAAATCTACTTTAAAGAGTTGAAAATAGAGCAGAGCTCAATGGAGACTCCCTAGCACAACGTGCGGTAGAAAATCTGAGGCTCTGAGATTCCTTCAGGAAGGTTCCAAGGGTGAGGCTCTTCTGATTGGCTGACGCCTGACATTTGGTCTCTTTTACAAAAAGAGGCTGATATGCTACAAAAGGGAATGAGGCCTAGGCCTTTCCTATCTCTTTTGTACCTACTCTATGGTATTTTGTTATTACCGAGACTCCCATTCCGACGACGGGGAATGATACAAAAGCATGGGAATCTATGAAAGTTCCAATACTGGGGCAACCGCATGTCTTTCCGTGGCGGTGTGACTGCTTCCCGCATGCATTGTAATATGAATGGCGGTCTCTAGCAGACACCGCCCCCATATTCAACCCTTTTATTTATTAATAACATTTATTATTATTAATAACATTTCCGCCCGGTTGACTCATCGACCGGGTGGAAAAGCGGCGGATGGTCTTCCCATCCGCTGCAGTACCCCCCCACCATCATAATATGGCAGGGGGGGAATGGGAGGCGGGCAGGCGGTGGCGATCCACCCGACATTGTAATAGACCCCACAGTTTTTAAAAAGCAAGGATAGGTTCAACTCCTTATGGATGATGACTACATTTTGGGCCCAGCCAGCTAAGTCTCTATATAAAACATTAAAAAATGTAATGGTCTCAGTACGATAACTGGAAACCAAATTCGACCAAACGTCAAATACACTAAATGCAGGCTAAACATATGTAATTTGTAGCTAATGTGTGTAGTGGGGCGATGTAAAAATAAGTTACTTGAAGATAGTTTTCTGCCTTAAGATGCAAATTGCTACAGTTCATCCTTTGTGCACTGTTCACTTACAAAAAATGCAGCACTCACCTTTTTTATTTTCATCGTTTGCGTGTATCTTTGATTTTTGAATTTGGAGTAGATCAATAACTGAGCGTGTTCCAATAGGGAGAAGGCCAGGGTGTTTAGTTGAAGACCCAGCAGAAGGCGGCATATGGTTTGGAACTAGTTGGTGCATCTGAATTCCAACCTGACAACAACAGATTCATTATTATTTCTACAATGTATTGGTTAGACAATTGCTATTTATGGCTTGGCATTATTTAGATTTTCAAAAGGATGGAAGTAAAAGTTTACCTTGGCACCTTGTAATCAAAGTTCATATTAATAAATTACATTAATTTGGTAACACTCTTTCTGGTAGACATGCATTCCTCACCTTGTGAAGCTCCCTTGGCACAAAACTGCACCTTAAAATCCCTGCAATTATTCAAGCAGGCCAACACGTGGCACTGTCAGCCTCCACCCTAATACTGTCCCCCACTTCAGAACTACAGAATGGAACCACACAGAGTACCACCCCCTTAGAAGAGTGACCAGCAAATTGAGACCATGGACAGTGTTCAAAATCTAACATGGAATATTATTAACTTTGAAAAGTTCACTCCAAACAATAAGAAGGAAGAAGGGCAGTGTGGGATATGTGGTTAGAAACACCAAGAAGAGAATTACTAATGTTAACTTATTATTCTGATGGATACTTCTAACTGCAAATTCCTCACCTTGTGAATCAACACCAAAACAGTGCACCCCCAAGGAGGTGGGTCTGAGGAGCATGGTCTTTACACCACAAAGTTCTGCTAGACCAAGTGGACAAAAATTACCCTCCCTGCGGATTTGAAAATCGAGGTAGCAGTGCAAGGTGACATTATGGACAGATTCCCACGTGGCTGCTTGCCAGGAATTCAAAATAGGTAAACCACTGGTATAATGATCCCCAAGGAGGATTTTTGTTGGCCAAAGCGATACAAAAGGGGGTGATGGACGGAGCGTTTGAACAAATCAAACACTCACCCCCAGTCAACTGATCTGGGTTTAATCCATCACCATTCTTTAGTTCACTCAGCCACCCTAGTTCAGACATGGCTATATGCAAATCAGTCTGACCCTGTGCCTCATGGGAACAGTCCAGCCCGAACTGCCAAGCCATGTCTTCCCTGGACCGGAAACAAGCATCCTGGGACCGGTTTCGGATTCATAATCCTCATCAGCCAGGCTATCTTGAATCCAGTGGCCAAGTGAACAAGGGACTCACGTCTGAGCATACCCCGCCACACTTAGGGAGAACAAAGCGATACAAAAGGGGATGATGGACGGAGCGTTTGAACAAATCAAACACTCACCCCCAGTCAACTGATCTGGGTTTTTTGTTGGCCAAGGCATAACACAGTTGGATGCACAGGACAATCCATTGTGATAAAGTCTGTTTCTAAAGTGCTTTTTTTCTTGCACCAGCAGATGCAATGAAAAGTTGATCGTTCACTAGCTATTCCTTAGTCCTACTGAAGTAGAAGCTAAGGGCTAACTGTTGATCAAACCACACCAACCTCTCCTTCTATTTAGAGGAATGTGGCAGAGAGACGAACATGGGTGGGACGTGTGATAGACTGACACACATAAAAGGCACCACATTCAGAAGAAAGAATGCATAAGTCATAAATACCAGCTTGACTTGGAAGAAAGTAGTGTATAGTGACTGGACTAGAAGGTAGTGTACATTGACTGGACTGACAATGACTACAGCTTGCTGGCGCGATGCGCAGAAGCGACTACCCGAAAAAAAAACACGGTTGGTCCAGACTGATTTTCTTCAGGACCAGCAGGATCAGCGGCAGAGGCAGAAATGCATGGAGGAGGCTGGAATCCTAATGAAGGCATCTCCTAAAGACCCTTGAGATGAAAACTCTAGAACACAAAAGTATTTGCACAGCTGGCCAACAGCTCTACTGAGAACATGCCCCATTGAGTGAAAATACATATGTGTCACCTCTGCATGGAATTGTCACTAATGGCCCGCTGATATAGTCAACCCTGATGATGGGAGACCCTGCAAGGTGACTATGTCAGAGAGATCTTGAGAAGCTCCAGCCACTGCCACACGCTCATTGCTTCCAGACAGAGGGCACATGACCACACTTGCCCTGCTTGCTGCTGTACCACATGGTGCTAGTGTTCATTAGAACCTGGATCAATCTGCCCATGATGGAAGGCAGAACATCCTTAAGGGCCAGGCAGATGATGCTCGGGTGCAAACAACTGATGTTATGATGCTGTTGCATAGAACCCAGAGTCCCCTGAACCTCCACATCGTACAGGTGACCTTCCCAACTCACAGATGATGTGTCCATCACCACTGTGATCTCTATTTGAGGCAAGCAAAACGGTCTGCTGCATGTCAGGTTGGTTTCTGACATCCACCAGTGAAGGTCCTGAGCCTCTTCATCCTATATGCAGATGCTGTCTAAAAGGCATCCCCAGTTCTGGGTCCATTGAAGTTAAAAGTTCCACTGAAGGGCTTGCATGTGCCAATGGGCATGAAGCCCAAGCATGATGCACAAGGCAGAAGCATCAGAACCATCAGTTCCACAACAAACACTTTAGTCTGAAACATCAGGATCACAGAATGCATACATCACCGACCAGCAAAGATGAGCCACTTCTACAGACATGACCATTGGGAATACCTAAAGGGAAGGCCAATAGCCAAGGCAGTGATTTGAAAACATTTCTGACCCCACCAGAAAGCAGAGGTACACTCTGTGGAACAGCAGTATCAGCACAAGGATGTACGCATTCTGAAAATCACATGACACCATGCAAACATCGGAAAACAACAGGACCTAGACATGGGTCAACATTTTTGGGTTTTTCTGCCTGAAAAAGCCATTCAATAGCCTAAGGTGCAAATCTCCCATCCTTCTTGGGACCACCTCCTTGGCTGTGCCACTGTATAGGAACAGCAGCACTTATTAGGAAATATTTGCATGATCTGTCAATAAACCCAAGAGTAGGTCAGAAAAATAGGAAGCAACGCAACTGACCTATCCGAAGGACCCATCAATCTGAAATAATTACATGCCAGCTGGGAAGGCCGTGCTGAATTCTGATCCATATTGGCACAGCTGTTGGAGGGTAAGCTATATCACAAAAAGTCTAGAATTTTCAATAACATTTACAGCTTCGTACTAAAGTGCTCAGTACTCTTAGGTGCTCACATGGTGATAGATAGAACAACAGGTAGGGTTTGTTTGAAAGCAACAGGACAATGGAGACACAACTCTTTGTCATAAGTGGTGCAGATAATACAGCATTCAAAAAGTCACTAGGCGATTAAATCCAAGACTAGCTGAAATTGTCATATAAGTCAACGACTTTTCAACCCAGAGCAATTACTGGGTCATCATCAGGACTGTGGGAGTTTCATGGAAGGACCAGCCATCTGCTACTACTGCAGACTTGTCAATTTGAAACTGGAAAACTAAGTTCGAGTTGAACTTGCACATCAACAAACGTGTTGGTATTGAAAAGAGAGTATTATGCGGATTGGATCCTAATCAGGCCTTTCTGTTGGTTGTGGTTTGGAGATTCAAAAACCCTCGACCGGCCCAATCCTGCCACAGGGATTAGCGCAGAAGTGTCAGGAAATGGTGAAGCGCCAATCATCAGCTCACAAGCACCACTCGGGCCACCGTCTACATCTCCATTAAACAGCATGTCCTTTCGTGAAACTTGAATATGTATGACAAAACCCAGTAGCACACAACTAAGCGTGATGCTGGATGGTAGGACCGGTGCCCATAGCCTGAGCAATGCAATCCATAATACCAGCTTAGACCACAACATATACTTTGCTGTATCATAGCCATACTAAATGGTCTGGGTGAAGGAGTTCAGAAAACCAGCTGACAGAGCAGGTAAAATCTCACTTGCCATGTCCCAGAGGGTATGGGTGTAGCAACACAAAAGAA
Source organism: Lissotriton helveticus (assembly GCF_964261635.1). Lineage (NCBI taxonomy): Eukaryota > Metazoa > Chordata > Amphibia > Caudata > Salamandridae > Lissotriton > Lissotriton helveticus. Next base: position 1,140,629,975 of record NC_136069.1, read on the forward strand.
CACAGTATTCGTTCAGCAAAGCTCAAGGCTAGTCGAAGAGGCACCATAAAGTCTATCTTCTTTTATTCTCTTTCTGGTAGTACAATGGGAAAAGAGTTTGAATTACCTTTGCTTCCAGAGCCTCTAAAAGGAAGGCTTTCAGGAAAAGAATGCTGTGACAGGAAGACAGGATCATCCAGCACGAGTCTATGTCACTGAGCAGTAAGCAACTCATGGGGGGTTTGACAAGGCTTGGACCACACCACCACAAGGAACTCAGTCAGGGCTTCATTAAATGGCAGGAGGGACTTTGAAGTTGATGGCTCAGGCTGCATAATTTTGGTTAAAATTAGTCTTAGTTTCAGGTAATCCCATCTTTCATGATACAACATCCTCTATTACTCCTCTGGGACTGACAACAGATATGCAGTGAAGGGGCCCAAAATCTTTTGTTTCTCATGGGACGTGGTAGCTCTTCTGCATATAGTTCCAGTTGGTCCCTGCAGGAGGCCAGATCTGAGAGCCATTGCCATTTGGTTACTGCTCATTTGCCCCAGTGGAGAACTGTACCAGCTTCAGAGCCACTACCACAAACTTATGATTGGCCGGTTGCAAGCCCCTGACCAATCCCCGTAAACACATTCCAGGATTACAGTCCACGGGCTCCAACACCATAGCTGCTAGAGCCTCTGAAATTTGAGTCCAGAATCTCCTGACAAACGCGCACAGCCAGGTCAGATGCAGGAAATCAGCATCTTGCACTCCACATCGCACACAGTTCACTTCTCCCCTCAGACCATATTTGCATAACTTAACAGGTATATAGTAAATTTGGTGTAAATACTTAAAGTGTAAGATGCGCAAGCTGCCATTGGATGTGAGCATGCTCAGCCACAGGCAGCAAAATTCTCAATCAGCCAATCCCATAGGCCTATCAAGGACTTCACTCCATTTCTCCAGCGCTTTAGCTGGGGTCGATGATCTATCTGTTTACATCGTAACATATAGTTGAGTGATCAAACTCCTGCATGCTGTACTAGTCAGCATGGTTTGTAGCGCACAAAGTGTTGGGGGCTACCCCGGGAATTTAACTCACAAAGGGAAGCTATACTGTGATAGTATGTGAATGTCAGTAGCAGGGTGTGCCACTGTGTGAGAAATTGTTGACGGCTAGAAAACTGCCATTAGGGTAGGCATTGCCCATGTTTTTTTAGCCCAGCATGATAAAGCAGTCTCATCGCTGAGTCTTACTGTGTTACTGATATGGCGGGGTGAAACAGTAGTGGAAGTACGCACGCATATATAGGGGTCTTACTGGCCTGGCTCCATCCTCCTGAAATACTGCCTCTCAGGCAAGGTAACAAGAGGAGAGGCATCCCCAACCCGAGGCTGTGCGATGATGATTGCATAGTGTAACTTAAGATGCCTCCTAGCTAAACTCTGCTCTGCAATCAGTCAGAGTGGAATCTGCAAGTGGCACGTCTTTTGCTGGTGCTGATGCTGATATGGGAGCAACCAGGGCAGCTCATAGCAAGGAGGCTGAAGCATAGTTTGCCATTGGAGGTGGAATGGGCTATGGTCGAATGGAGTCAGTCTGGGAAGGGTCCTGCAGTGGACGTTAAATCGGAGTCCCCACACATCACTCTGGACCAAATACATGTCAGAGGTATCCAGAACCATCTTAAAGAGTTACAGCATGACACCAATGAATACTGTTGATGATGGTCTGGGGAATTTGAGGTATAGTTTCTTTTAGACTGGTCTTTTGACCTCATTCTAGACTTACCTGAAGATGTTGGCCATGAATGGGAATGATATTGCAACTGCGGTCAGGACCAACCTCACTTCTTATGTTCAGCTATGTGAATGTTGTATTCCCTATTCCTGATGACTTTCAGGTGCATCAGGGAGCATCTGTCAGAGGATTTGGAATTGTGTTTGGTGCAGAGACTCCTAAAGCATATGTCAAGTGGGTCTGTGACAGACATTTGCTTGCAAAAAGAATGTGGAAAAGTTTAAAACCTATTGTCTTGGGTATTGAGATCCCTGAATATTTGGCAATAGATTTGAAACACTTTGATAAAAGGGACCAAAAACAGCAGAAGTGCATCTCTGGATCCATATTGAAGGTAACAGAAAAAGAGGTTAGTCAGTGTGCAGGTGTGGCTCTTGTAGGCAAGCTCTGGGTTGTATGTCTGGAGGTCAGACAGTCATTGAAGATGCCGATACTGGCACTCAAGGCCCTATTGCGAAGAGTTTGGAGCTTTAGAAGGTGGGGAATCTGCAATTAGAATTATCCATCAGAAACAACCTTTCTCCAGAGCTTGAGAGGTCCAAAAGGAAGGGGAGGTGGCCAAAAGGTACTACTATATTGGCTAGCATGTATTAACATGTAAAGAATGAGAACATAAGCACTTCTTATTTTGTCAAGTGTGCTTTAGCATTAGCTCAACTGACAATTTCGATTCCTAAGATCGATTTTCTCAATACGTGGCAAATTAGAAATGGTGAGGTTGGTAAGCTGGTCACCTGGGAGAGTAGGGATGCAGGGCTAAGAATACAAGTGTTACAATGGTAAGCACATCCAGTACGTCTCAGTTCTACTCCTCCAGAAGTCTAGGAAGTTTTCAATAAAAGTAATGATGGGGAAGGCAGCAGTCATAGTAACTTTATAGGCATAGGCACAAATACTTATTGAAAAAAACATGCCAAACTGATTAAGAGCTGAAGTCCAATACATAGTGTTTACAAACTGTTTGTTAAGCAGGACAAGTGCCCGCTTTGCAGATCACGCCCCACAGCAAGTTGTGCTACGTTGTAACACCAAACTAGATGCCTTAGTGTGGCTATTTTGCAGACGAGAGACTCACTTAACAGTGTAGCATCTACGATATACAAGACTTTCAAATGAGAACTGGAGGCCTTAGAACTACATTTAAATTGGTTTGGCTGACAAACAAAAAGAGTCTATCCGATTAACTAAAGGATTTCGTACAGTCCAAGTAACATTTGAAAAGTCCTCTCCAAATTAAAATTACAGATGGTGCTTTCAATTTCAAAGAAGAGTTTCGAAAGAAGACTGTAACTAAGGTCTCTTAGTTCATGTGAATGCTTGAGAACAGTTCTGGTAAAACAGCCTAGCTCCGATTACTCTCTTGAGCCAATGGAACACAGTATAAAGCTTGCCAGATGTTAGAGAACATTCTGGATATCGAAGTACATGAACTAAGGCCCTCTTCCATGCTATACATTTCAAGTAATAGTAAAGCCATTGCTTCAAAAGTTTAAAAAGCAAACAGACACCACAACATTAAAATCCCAAATAGAAATGTGTCTCTGAACCTGGGAAAGGGAGTCATTTGGCAACAGCCACCATCTGGGTAGTAGCACATGAGTGCTCCAGTCTTTCAATTGTGAGGCGCAATAAGCTAGTGACATGTTTGTATGTCTGGTGGGAATCTGCACAAGATGCTCTCAAAGTCTGCTATACTGCTGATAAACTGAAACTTCGGCACCCAATTGCCAGTGACCAATCAATTTTAATCATTTCTGCATTAGAATAAGAAGGAAAGCTGAATGTGCGAATATCAACTCCTTCTCCATTGAACTCTTTTTTACATTTTCTTGTTCTACAGAAGCAGGCAAGGCTAATGTACCCTGCCCCAAGTACAACACATTAGCATGTGCAGTTCAGAACATGAGGTCGCTGCCAGCATTTAGGGGGACGTTTTTAACTTGACCAACCGAAATTAGAATTTGTTATTCTTAACAAGATCTGACTAAATCTGACTAAATGACCTATCAGATACTAAATTAAGTTTTGCTCCATCCAAATCTTATAAGGTTATTTACCAAACTAGACACTAAACACATAGGAGAGGACAAAATAGAAAACTTTTAAAAGATCATCTGCACTAGATTTACGAACTTTCCTAGGACGAAACTTATCTGGGCCTGCTAAGCAAGTCACTGTCAACTTGGGATGAAAGTTATCTGAGCCTGCTAAGCATGTCGCTGTCAACTATCAGCAGACACCTGCCTGCTGCTATGCTCACACACTGTCAGCCAGATTTGAATACTAGCTCACAATAATAGAAAAGCAGGTTAGGCTAGTTAGCGGCCTGCTAACACTTAATAGGTGAATTAAACCTACATACTGATGACCGTCAGGACAACAGTAGTACACTCTGGTGCCAGCCAAGGGTCCAGGACCTGGGTGACACCTCTTGGGAATCAGAACTCACTCCTGGCAGAGACAAACCACAGGGCTCAGGCAGGACAAGTGCAACTGGCCAGTTGTATGGAGGCCTTTTAGCTTGTGGTGACCCTGTAGCTCACAGGAGATCAACCAATTGACCCTCTGAGTCACTCTGGGCTAGCCTGTGATAAAGGTAATCAGGTTTGGTCTTCCTTGTCAGACAGTAAAGCAGTCCGTCAAGCAGTAAGGCAGTTCACTGGTACTGGGGCAATCCTTCTGTAACTTCCACAGATCCATGAGTGTTCTCAATAGTAGCTCTGGAGCTTCAATATTTATACTCAACTTTGGCCAATCAGAACAAAGCACTCTGCACCAAACTCCCTCTTAGAAGTCCCCATATCTCGATTTTGTAAGACATCATGTGGAAGGGAAGGTAGTCCTGCACAGATAAGCACAATCTTTTTTTGAGATTTTGTATTAATTTCTTTCCTCCTTTCCTCCTTTTCTATAATTTCTTTAACATCTCTTTTGGAGCACTCTTTTTGAGATTCCCTACATTTAGACTTTAGACCAGTGGAAAATGAATTTCTTGAACAAATGGCACTCTCTTAAGAAAGCTCTGTTGAGAGCCTGTATCTCCTACATAAAGAAAAACCTTTTTTTTATATTGCTCGCAAGGACTGAATGTATTGCCTGCACTCTAAGAACAAGGAGACAGCAAATTTTCAAGAAAAACATTAAATGACAGAGAGGGATGACTGAAGGTGGTAGCTGCAGAACAAGGCTTCTACTACAGATGTTCCATCTTCAGGTGATGAGTTCTTCCCCTTGAAGTTCTAAAAAGGCTCTTAATCATTGCTGGAATTAAGGTAAAATCCCTAAAGAAGGGGTTTCCACTGATGATCTTCCATCTACAATTTCAGGTCCTCCATATATGTTCTTTAAGAAGCCTAACACAAACATGGACAGGCCTTCTGAGGCTCAGCTCTGCTGTTTTGTATGCCTCCTATATTGATGACTGTTGCCGTAATCATTATCTCATTTTACCTGGATACCCATGAAAAAACAAACTTATTCAAAACTTTTCAGTTAAGAAACTCATAGTGTTTGCAACATTTTATCACATCCCCCAGGCGAGAAGGAGCGATTCTTGTCTTCTGGTGAAGCAGCATGTTCTATACAAGGCTTCTTGTTTTATGAACAAAGTGAAATATTGAAAAGGCACTAATCTATCAGAGCTGTGACTCTGCCTTATTATTGTCTGCCACTTCAAGCATTGAATAATCACTCTCTCTAAGGGTAACCAAAGAAGTTCTGTTTCATGTACAAGGTAGTCAGCATGACCTATAGAGTCCTGACTCATCTCCATGGACTACCAGTGCTAAGAAGTGCCCCAAAAATACTGCTTAGATCCTCTTGGTTTTAAATAGAAAGGTATGCAACAGTGGTGACTGGTCGAGCATCCATACGAGTAGCAAGCACAAGACTGTGCTACCCAGCATCTAAAATCATTTGAGTTCAATACTGAAGAGTTTTATTAGGGGGCTGGAAACTGGATTGTAGAACTGTATGAAGCAGCTCACTGCCACCAAAATACTAGCTACCGTACACTGGAGAGTTAAAGCTAGGTTTAGGTTTGTGTGCAATTACATTGCGTGTTAGGAAAGTGAATAACTACAGTTATATTTTGGCAGAAGGGTATAGTGGCACTTTATCCATGACAGGCTTGGACAGCTCTCAAATTAAGGTGCACCTCGAAGACTATTTTGATCAACTGCTACCAGACAAGGCTTATGTTTCATTGCGCATCTTGGTTGGTTGGTAGCTACAGTTAGTGAACTGTATAGTTCCACAGAGGCAGCAGCCATGCCAGGCACTAAACGTGAAGGGAGCAAGAGAGTACGTTGTAATGTGGGAGTCGGAATGGCTGTGTCTTGGTCCTATTAGTCAGTCATTTAAAACGGCATCTACTAATCAGTTAATCAGTAATTCTAATTTAATCTCTCAATGTGAAAGAGATGATTGCAAAAAGGATGACATAAATATTCAGTTTTACATGCAGTATATTTTCCATAGGTAACATGTATCATAAGCTCATAATCATGCTTTGGAAAATGTTGACTGTGTTAGTAGTGTACGGAAAAGTGGCATTTGTTCTGCAATACAAGTCACTTGAATTTAATCATTTATAATATCTGCTTTCCAGAACAACACTGAATAAGCAGCTTATTTAAAGTTGTAAAATAAAATATAACATTGCACTTACCCCTCTCATATCTTCTACATTCAATTTCATGGAGTGAAACATGTTTAATGTTTCTTTCCCAATTATACTTGCATTGTCTGTGGCATGGTCCAGCATTACAGTTCTGTAAACATCAAAGACAATTATCTAAATAGGCTAGTGATATGAATTAATGTAGAGCACATTTAAAAAAAAAAAAAAAAAATGTCAAATGCATGAATTATTTCTGCTCACTTCTTAAGTTCAGTCTTTATCCAAAAGACAGCTGCCCAATTTACATGGAGAAAAAATATCATGTGTGCACAGACTGTGGAACTTATTAGAGCTACCTTGGTAAGAAAGTCAAAGTAGTGGAGTAGGGACAGGAGGTGGAGTGAGAATTGTGTAATTCACGTGTGGCCAACTCAGAATTCCAAAAATTACAAGAGCTCTGTAGGCAATTGTCAAAAAACACACACATGACTAAATATATCATAATGAACTCAGACACTCGAAACACACAGACAAACAGGAATTACGAAATTAGAACAAACAGTAACATCTAAGGATCATCCCACATTTATAAAATCAATTATAGATAAAATAAAAGTGTATTGCGATGGTACTGTACTCATCAATGACTTCTGAACTTGTATGGTTCCTTGTTTAATACCTACCAAGTAGTATCACATTTTTCACCTGCACACTGAATTGTGACCATGTCCTTATGGGCATGGAGGTGTCGCCCCATACAAATTGGGTAACATCTTTAACTGAAAGCTTGTGCCATAGTATCATGGCCTCCTCCACCACTGCCCAAGGCAGGCCGGTGTTCACCTACAACAGCCCGGTAGTGTAGCAGCAACCAATCAGTTATTGTTTCTATACCCCGCCTCTGAAATGGACTCTGGAGGTTGCACATGATTGGGTGGAAGAAGTCGAACTAGAGCTACTCTTTTTTTTTTTTTTTTTTTTTTTTTTTTAAAACCTTTATTGAAAAACAGGTAGAAGTACAAGCGCTGGCCTACAACCACAGGGGCCGGCCGCAAAGTCAGGAGAGTCAAGAAACATAGTAATGTATACGACAGGATAAATACAGGATGGAAGCATCAATCCAACATCGCCAAGCGCCAGGATAAAGAGGTTACATTTTACATTATATAAAGGAGGCAGTAACCATATCTACCATCGCGCCATGCAACATATACCGAAAAGAAAGATATGGGGGGGCGGAAGGGATCAGCCCCCCACGCAAGCCGATGATACAGTAGGGCAGAGCCCAAGGACAACACACGTCCACATCAGGTACAAAATAGACAAGAACACCGACAAACAAATAAAGTGGACGCATACGTATAGCCCATCCGCCCCGAGAAAGGAGAAAGCGCAGACGCTAACGAGACAAAGGAGGAAACACCAAGGGACACAGCCCACCCCCTGAAGAAGGCAAAAAGGGACCATAGAATAAAACAAACTAAAACAACAAACACCCCCCCACCCTACATCACTGTAATGGCTACGGTCTACCCCACTAACAGCGTGCCTGTCGCCCAGATTCACCCGAAATATAGGAAGAAGAAAGGAAATAATAACGAGAAGAGAGGGTAATAAAAAGGGGAGAGGAAAGACTAGAAAGGATCAAGGACCAAACACATCAATCAGAAGTAAAGTGGGCAGCGCGCAGCCAAGAATCCAACAGGCATGAAGACATCATCAAAACGGCGGCACCATAACAGTACATACGGATAGACAACCGCAGAACGCGTAGTGCGCCAGATGCTACCCACCCCCTCACAACTAACATCAGGACCCAAAGAAAAAGGGGAAAGAAGAAGATCCATAACATAAAGAAAAAGGCCCATAGAAACCAAAAAAGCAAAAGAGCATCCCCCCACCCTACAAGCATGCAAAGGCTACGGCCTACCCCCCCCCTTGCAATGTGTCTGTCGCCCCAAAAGAGTACCCGAAATAAAGAAGAAAGAGAAGAACAGAAAGAGAAAGGAGACATATATTACAGGAGGAGGGGAAAAGAAGTTGGGAAGGAGCCCACTCGATATCAGGTCACCCGGAGTTACCGGCCACCCACAAATTCCCACACCGTATATATCTTCCATCACGAGAACACCAGTACAAAACCAATTAGCAATATCAAAGCAGCTGGAAGAATTTATCGTGCGATGCGTGCACACGACACATAATAATCAAATCCAACCCCATCCAATTCAGCCCGCAAATCAATAGCCACAAAAAACAGCCTAGCCCTGACCCGATCGTGGATGTAACTCTAAGCGTGCTACCCCATGAGAGCCCATCCCCCGGTGCACAAAGGGACAGCATGGCCGCTTGGAGGAAGAAGACAAAACAGGAGCACAAAATGGCCGCCGACAATCGTTAAAGGGTCCTTTGTTCACCGTACACAGTTCCATCAGGGCATCCGGAAGATAGAGGTTCCGCAGGGGAAAAGGCGAAGGCCACAGTATAAAAGCCGACAAAGGAACCAAAAGTCGTGCAGCCGGATTCATAGACAAGCGTGATGTTACAGGCAACAATGAGTCAGGCTCCGAGGGAAGGGGAGACAATGTATCAGACGCGGAGCTGGAGGGCAGACGGCCGTCAGCGCCGATAGAGTCAGCAGCAAGTACAGAGTCACCATAGTCACAGAGAAACACTGTATCTCCATAAATCGGCAAAGGCAGATCCACACCTCGCTGGAAACAGACGTTACGGTCGCGACCCACATCGGAGCTAATGTTATCAAATTGCTCACACAGTGCCCGGAGACCATCACACACCTCCGAGTGTAACGCACGCAGGGCGGCCAGGATGGACCCATACGATGGTGGAGGCTGCAATTTCTGCGTATCAGTTTCCCGAGCCGGCGCCTGCAATCTGGTGCACAACGCAGGCAGGATGAGACCGTCCACGGGCCGGGATGGGCGAGCTCCCCCAAGCCACGGGTGGTCAAACGAGGTCATGGTTCCGGTAGTGCGGTAGAGTGGCCGGGGAGGATGTAGCACAATCACGCACCTCTGCAGGACTCCGATGCTACCAGGGTCAAAAGCAGTCAATCGCCCATCCCATAGAACCGCTTCGCATCAGGCAGGGCACCGGATGAAAATTCGACAGCCATCGGTGAGCCGGACCGCTGCGTCCCCACGCTGCTCACCTCCAACTCAGAACGCGGAATCCGCTCCCTCGGGGCTTCCCCTCTCGGCCATCACGTTCCAGGCACAGCTTGCGATGGACCTCGGCATTAGCGCAGAGATGACCGCCTCTCGTGAAAAGGCGCCACATCTAAGTCCTAGGCGCTACGCGGCTGGTCCGGCCATTACTGAGCCTCCAAGAGCCGGTGACGAGCGGCATTGCAGGCGAGGGTCCAGGGCGGGGGGCAGCATTACAACTATCTCCCGCATCCGGGCAGGCTGAAATATCGGGAAAGGATCGAAATAATCAGCGCATCGTCACACACGATCTGCCAACGGGATCGACCAGGATGGAAATCAGGATACCATTACGGAGCTCAAGGGCCGGTGGAGCCGGGCGACTACACGTCTGCTCCGGTCGCCATCTTGGCTCCTCCCTAGAGCTACTCTTGTAATGTCCTGCAGGGCTTACATCAGAGGTCAGGGGGCCCCTTACAGTGAATCAAAAGCTGACAGTTTAAGCAACTGCTTCATGTTTCTGTAATTCCTGATATCTAATGCATACATTCATTCAAAGAGTTAGCACTTATGTTGGAGAAAAAGCATTCTTTTCGCTAATGGGGTGTACGATTCCAATCTAGCTGGGTACACCAAAAGACAGAGTGGAAGGGACAAATGGGGCAGGGTGCCTGTATAGAACTTCGGCCCAACTACTTGCTTTCCAGAACTGCATGAAAGATATATAGAGAAAAACTAAAACAAAATGTCATGATTGGCGATGTGGACAAATAACACAGGATTGGAATGTGTCCTAAGTAATCACAAGAGACAGAGATTAATTCAAACATTCTATACTTCACCTTTTTTGCTGCAGATGATGCCTTAAGTGCGATGGATATGCCCAGATGCGGGCCCCGTGCTCACTGTGGCACAGGATTTAAACGATACCTCATAGGCAAGGCTGAAACCGGGTCTCGGGTTGCTTATGTTTCAATCTGGAGCAGGCCTGATCTAGAAGTTCAGGCTCGACTGCTCCTATTGGGACGAGACCAAGACTGGTTTGCATACGGTGGAACTCCCTCTAGGACTGTGTATTGGGTGAAAAACAATGGGCTGGAATGGATCACAAGTGACCACCAATGGTCAAGATGAATTTAATTACTCCATCCATCACCTCGTTTTTTGCTGTGAAAGATATAGTGATCTCCCCTTTCTAGGTATAGCACCATTCATGAGACAATTAACAGAAAAATATTGCCTCATACAAAAACCCTCAACTTCAAATTACACCACACAATATGATACTCCCATGCCTATCTTATAAACACAGTACAATTTCTATCATATTCTTCCCTAACATAAGCGTGTCTTTCCTTCCCCATTTATTGCATTTCCTCCCACTTTAATCTCTGCACTATGCTCAGTGATGGCAGTTGAGTTGATATGTGGGAGGGGAGTGGGGACAGGGCCGTCTTGTAGGAGCGAAAAAGTAGATTTTTTTCAATGTGTCACACAGTTTCTTCTGTTGACCGACCCTGAGCAGCTTTCTTCTATTTTGCAGAACTGAGATGGCTTGAGAGTGCTTTCTAAAAGCGCCCTCTGTTTTACCTTCATGCAGCTCGATTGTTAGCCGAGCTGTGGTCATTGATATACACACAAGCTCCCTCAAGTCTTGATATTATGACAGAGTCTGGCCTATTGATTCTAGAGCACAGCATTTTTTTGTTTAAGAAGGAATCTTTGATAAGGTATGGCCAACTTGGCATTGGTTTAACTAGGCTCTTCAGGGAGGAAAATAGCCTGTTTCATTTACCCAGCTTCTTACACTTATAGTTTCTATTATCTATGTGCCATTTTGGATTCCAACTACCTCTTCGCTTTTATTTTTTCATATCAGGAACTACCACTCTTCCAATGTTGCGGCTTCCATTATCCAAATATGCCTACTTTGCTTCACTTGTGCCTATGTTCAATATAGGGACCCTAAAAACAACATCCTGCGCATGGTCCGGAAGATCTTCCGGTGGATCCCCACCGAGACCAGGAAGACGGTCACCCAGGCCCTCGTCACCAGCCGTCTGGACTACGGCACTACGCCGGAACAACCGCCAAACTCCAGAAGAGACTCCAGCGGATCCAGAACGCCTCAGCACGACTCATCCTGGACATCCCCCGTCGCAGCCACATCTCCGGACACCTGAGAGACCTGCACTGGCTCCCGGTCAACAAGAGAATCACCTTCCGACTCCTCACCCACGCACACAAAGCCCTACACAACCAAGGCCCAGGATACCTCAACAGCCGCCTCAACTTCTACGCTCCCAAACGCCAGCTCCGATCGACCAGCCACGCCCTTGCCGCCGTCCCCCGCATCCGAAGAGCCACCACAGGGGGACGGTCCTTCTCCTACCTCGCCGCCAAGACATGGAACTCCCTACCGACCCACCTCCGCCTGACCCAGGACCACCTCGCCTTGAGGAAGCAACTCAAGACCTGGCTGTTCGAGCAGTAGCGGACCCCCCTCCCCCAGCGCCTTGAGACCCTCTGGGTGAGTAGTGCGCTATATAAATGATATGATTGATTGATTGATTGATTGATAAAAACACTCCTTAAACAAGTTTTGCCAAAACCAATTTTCAGTACGTCAGGAGGATGCAGTGTTTTCAGTCATGTCATTTCATTACAATGTTCAGTTCATTCTGAGAGACATGTTACTGGTTAATTTCAATTGGACACTTTTGACCAGCACATCTATATTAAGGGCAATAACAGGAAAACCAAAGAAGGGAACGCAGTAGTGTCATACTGCCAAACAGCCATGTGCAGGCTGACAGATTGGATTTGTGGGTTAATATAGTTAAAAAAACAACATTCTCTGTTTTCTTTTTTGCTTAGCTGATATAGGTTTGCTGGATATCATGAGGATTTTGAAATAAAATGTTTAGATATCACAGTGAGTTACATCACACTCCTCCTGCTGTGTGGCCATGGCCCACAAAAATATATTTATTATGTTTTTACAATAGTTTAAATACTGATGTTTGTGATCATATTTGTTTCTATTTTGAATCAAGAACGAATCTATATGAGTCTGTGACATGTACATTTCAAACTGGTTGCAAAAGTGAGTGGATCAGACCGACGCATAGCATAACTGTACATTTGTTCAGGAGTAGTATTTGTTTCATGTAAAACATGTAGCGGCATTTGAATTTCAGCTGTGAGCACTCAGAGACTTCTTTACTGTAGGGGATTGGGTAGTATGTCTTGAGGATCAAGTTTCCGTCAATTGGGAAAAGAAAATGAATGCCTCTGTAGTCTAGTTGCTAATGTTATTATCACAACTATTTGGCAAACACAATTCTAAGATCATTGTCTTGAAATCAGGCAGTGGCAATATAGGTTTTAATTATTTCATAACAGTGGGTACCTTTTAAAAACTCTGCAGTTTGCTGACCCAGAGGCAAGCAGCTATTCTGAAATAATCCTAAATAGTGAGCCTAATAGCAAGATTCAGTTTGAGATAGGTGAAGGAATTTTAGGACTTTCTACCCCTCACGTAGAGTTATAATGCTAGATAAGTCCATCCCTTGAATATATTTACCACCATAATCATGTATACTTTACATACTGGTCAGCAAAGATGACAAGAAAAGCATTAAGGTTGCAATGACTCCATAAGGAAAGCCAAGACTGACTAATTAATGTATGGGGAAGAGCTGTGGGGGCGGAATGCATGTTGCCACACAATTGCAGAGGAAAGCACAGGAAATTTTAATACATTTACTCGCGGCCCACTGTAATCCCGAAAGTCGACTGTCATATACTAATGCAGAGATGCAGGCTAGAAAGCTATTCTAAGATATGCAGCCAAAAGAATAAACAAAAAACACCTGGATTGAAATTGTGTATGCAGAGTCACAAGGTACAATTATTATTATTATTATTGAGTCTTGTATGGCGCATGGTTACCCTTGGGCATCCCAGCACTCGTCCAGCGTACAAACCATAACATAGAAAGCGTTAAGCAGGGAACAGATGGGTCTTTAGGAGTTTGCGAAAACGCAAGGTACCAGTTTCGCAGCGCAAGGCAAGCGGAAGGGAATTCCATAATACTGCCACGTTGACGGAGACTCTTCTACCGCCAGTCCTGGCTTTTCTTACTCTCGCGACTTGCAAGAGATGTTGGTGGTCGGAACGGAGGGCGCGAGGGGCCTTATAAGATTGAACCATACTTCGTAGGATAGGTGGCCCTTTCCCCTGCAAGAGTTTATGGGCCATACAGAGTGCTTTAAACTTCACCCTCTCTCTCACAGGGAGCCAGTGGAGCGCCTTCAGCGCGGGTCGGGCTGACTGCCGCCTGGGGAGATCCGTCAAAAGCCTGGCGGCAGCGTTTTGCACTTGTTGCAATTTGTTTAAAGTTGATTCTGGAGCCCCCAGAAACAGCGCATTGCTGTAATCTAGCCGTGAAATGATGAGCCCCTGGATTAGTAGCCTCCTAGTGGCCATCGGGAGGAGGGGTAGGATCTTCCGGGCTGACCGGAGCAGGCCGAAACACACGCCTGCGGTCTTTTTTGCGTGTGTCTTAAAAGAGAGGTCCTGCTCCAGCCACACAATGAAATCCTTAGCAACTTTGCAGTGGAAACCAAATACACTACTCTCTAACCGGATTAAAGGACCTCTTGGGAGAAAGCTTATTCTGGATAACACGTGGTTTACCTGGGAAGGAAAAATTAGTATGGTATCTGGCATCTGATGGAAGAGAATCAATCTGGGACTCTGGCGGGCATTTATATTGGCAGATCAGAGACTGAAGGGAAGAAAAGATTGGGATCAGTAATAGATATTTGCTAATGTGGAAACCCACCTGCTGAAACATTAGATTATCTATTTACAGCTTGCTCCCAGTGTGACAATGCATAAAGTAATATCTTCATACATGCTACAGAACACAATAATAAAAAACGTGTACGTCATCTTCTGGTTGGTTGATCAAAAAGCAAACATGGTGTTCAAAAATATGACCTTTTTAATGTGGCACAAGAAGTAATGCCCATGAAATACACATCTCATGAAGTCACTAAGGATAAGGAATTGTAAAACTAGTCTGCTGCAAGATGAAGTTTCAGTAGATGTAAACTATTGTCATTAAGGAATCAATGAAATTCCTCTGGCAGTATTTCAGGAGGGGGGGTCACTGTTCCGGAGGTAGGGGTGCCAAAAGTCACCCACTCACCAAAAGAAAAAAAAGGAAGAAAACAAGCAAAACAGTGATCCTAGATCTAGAACACACGGTTCTTAGGCAAGAGCAAGTCTTGTCTCTTGTTGCCCTCACACACCCTGAAGGATGTCATGCTTCATCATCGGGCGTTTGCTCGTCGTTGGGCCGGCGCTGCAATGCCCAACGGGTTCCCGAAGGGTCACTTTGGCAGAGATCTTTTGAGAACAGCCATCAGATGTGTGCGGGTATGTGGGGTGAGTTCTATCTGAGGGGTAGAAGTGTGAATGAAAGTTAAAAGTGGCTAAGGGTTACCAAAGAGGGTATATTTATTGTGTCGGTACCCTTGTCAGAGTAAAAAACCCGAAGGTCATGTGTTACTCCACTGGGCGTAATGTGCCCCGTTAACTAAAAGGTCGACATGTTTCGCGCCTGGTTAGTCACGAGGATCCGTGGCGCTTCATCAGGACCGAAAAACAAGCGGTGGTGTAGAAGTGCAAGTGAGTGGAGGGAGTAAGACCCTCTGTGTGGTCAGGGCAGGCCAAAACTGTGAAACCGTACAGTGAGGCTACAACTTGATAAGTGAACCACTCCTGATGTGACCCACGAATAGAAGGAAACCGAAAAACAACAAAAGGACATACATGAAACATATATGAGATGTGTCATTGTGTGCCTCCTCAAAGTACATAAAAGTGCGCAACTGGCGTATGAAGACAAGAGTCTGAATGTGCTTTATACCCTGGGACTTGTTCTCACAGTGGTGGCTGTCAAGGTGTGTACAGCAGGCCGGCAGCAGGTTACACCAGAGAGCTGGCAATCACATGTGCGGTAATACCGGCACCCGAGAGGCAACACCCCTATGTGAGAAAGCGCTGTGACTAGAATGTTAAAGCACGCAAGTTATGCACTGACCCATTGATGCTGATGGCTGTTCTCAAAAGATCTCTGCCAAACTGACCCTTCGGGTGACCCATAGGGCATTGCAGCGCCAGCCCGAAGAGGAGAAAACGCCTTATGATGAAGCATGACATCCTTCGGGTGTGTGAGGGCAACAAGAGACAAGACTTGCTCTTGACTCAGAACAGTGGGTTCTAGACCTAGGATCACACTTTTGCTTGTTTTCTTCCTTCTTTCCTTTTGGTGAGTGGGTGACTTTTGGCACCCCTACCGCTGTAACAGTGACCCCACCCTTTTTGATTTGATGACTCGATTTAGGAGCACAGGCACTGGACCATAATTAGCTCCTGGTCCCCCCTTACTTTTTGTTTATATAGCCTCAGTTCTAACCAATAATCATGTAGGAACAAAGTTTAAAAGTCCCTTCCTTTCTTATGACAACTACTTCAGGTACCACGCAAGTCCCAATAAACCATAATTCCAAATTCAAATAGAAGACAACTTGATGACATTGTCCTGGGTTTAATGGTCAACACTCTGAACTGGCTGTCACTTTAAATACACTTGGTTAGGAAGGTTATTTTATGTTACCTCACAAAGATGGGGAAACCATGAATAAAGATGAGTAGGTCTTCTATAGCAGGTGGCTTTTTGAACAAGTAAAGTTTTCAAGAGTGACTTGCAACTTTTTTATGGTGCATCAATTATCCCATCCACATGTTTCTAAAACAGTTACATTTTGTAATATGGCCTGCAAAGGCCTTTGTAGTTGAATGCGGAATTGAAAATTAAAGCTACTTCAGTGATGCCTGAAAAACAATACTTGGGGTATACGAAAGCCTCTAGATTTCAAATGTGGCTTATTGAGCAATCCACAACCTTACCACTTATGGTAATAAATTAAGAATTCACAAAAAGATTACGGCACAACTTGACTAATGCATTTTCTTCCCTTTGTTTACTTCTTTAAGGTGTCATAAACAGAGGAGAATTTGATCTACAAGCTCATGAGCATCCCAACCATTTTTCTGCAACATTCCCCCACTCCTAATATAAGATGTGAAAAAAAGATGCTACGTTCCTTTGCTCCTATCATATTCTGGACTTGAATGTGTACCAAGCATGTGTCCAATTTCCTTGTCTTCAGTGTTAGTTATCCAAATTTCTTTCTCTCAACTTTCCCTTGCCTGAGGGTTGAAATATCAATTGGAATATTTTCTTCACAGTGTGTTACTACTGCAAAAAGGGTGGGAATAAATAAAACACAGAGCTATTTGAATTGCTTCCTGTACTGGATAGTGGAGCATTAAACATTTTGAAAACTTTGTTCCAGCCTCGAGAGAGTAGTACATTTATTAGTTGGGAGGATGGTTTGTTTGGTAGAGCACAAATAGATCAGGCAATGCTCTTAAAGGATTTTATTATCCATGTAATTAAAAATTGAAAGCTAAACCATAATATAATGAATGCCTCAGAAACTCAACTGAACAAAATTTGCAATCAGAAATCAATGGGAGCTCGGGTGATTAGTTATAATATGGTCTGGATAAATAAAGTGAGAGTCTAATTGTCTTATTTCTGAAGTAATAACCTTAAGATCCGACTTTCACAAGATCACAATCCAATTTAAAAAAAAAACTAATCAGTGGGCACAATATATTGAAGAGTTAAATGGTCAAAAATGCCATATGGCAAGTTAAATGGATGAAACGGGGAAAGGTATGGAGCACAGAACATAAATAAGTTATGAGGCACTGCTAAAAATAGGAAGGCTGAGATCTGTCTCCTCAAAACTAAACACTAAGATTTTGCTTTTAGAAGTTTATTTCTCCCAGACCTTTTGGCTTCTCCCAAACTCTGCATGTAAGAGAAGTCAATATCAAGGGGTACACATGAATCATATTACATGGAAGAGGCCTGGGAAAAGATACTAGAGAGAAAAAGGTACTCAAATTGGCAAAAAAAAAAAGAACAAAAAAGGAATTCACCCCAATGCTCACATTACTAGGATACAGCAAAGATACTACAGCTACTTTTAGAATGCTCACTGTCTTTGCACCACTGTTAGATAAGTGGTGAATAGCAATGCACTGGGGCCGGACACCACTTCTGAAGATGAAAGACTGAATCTGATATTTATTGTACTGCAACAACACCTCAGTAAAAAAATGGTAACCTTTAAAACAATATTCAGTGACTAAAACACTAAGAGGGCAATCTGATTATAAGTTAACAACTTGGGCTACAAAAGAAGCGAAGAAATGTTGGAAGACAGCAGGAGAAAGGCCAAAGAAACTGGTTGAGCTGTTTATGAATGTTAAAGGTGCTGAATTTGAAGCAATGCATCTCAAGATACTATTGAGTTTGCAATTAATACTAAACAATGTCACATCGTTTGTATTGTGCTATAAGGGTTGAAAATGAAAATTAAGGAAAATGCTACTTACCAGTATGCATTTGTTCTTGGCATGTAGAGCTGCAGAGTAGTACACTTAGCATTAGATCGCCACCTGGTGTTGGGCTCGGATGATTGCATGTTGTTGTCTTCTTGGAAGAAGTCTTTGTAGTCACGAGATAGGTGACTCCTCCCTTGGACAATAGTGCACATGGGCATCGGCTCCATCCTTAGATTGTTTTTCGCCATGATGGGAAATGATGGAGTTAGTAGAAGTAAAGAAAAGATGTCCATGCGTGTGCATCTAAGTAAGATAAAACTGGAACAGATACAGGTCCCGGGGAGGCGGGAGGGCGTGTACTACTCTGCAGCTCTACATGCCAAGAATAGATGCATACTGGTCAGTAGCATTTTCCGTTCGAGGCATATGAGCTGCAGATTGTACACTTAGCATCGATTGTGCAGCAGTGTCTCTCCTAGCGGTGGTCACCTGTATCTGTTGCAGTTGTTTGAAAAAGAGTTTTAAGGACAGCTTGGCCTACTGCAGCTTGCTGCTTGGCTTGCACATCAACACAGTAGTGTTTAGTGAAGGTGTGTGTTGTAGACCATGTTGCTGCTTTGCATATGTCTTCTAGGGGGATGTTTCCTAAGAAAGCCATAGAGGCTCCTAGTTTGCGTGTTGAGTGCGCTCTAGGAGGAACTGTTAATGTACGCTTTGCTTTTTGATAGCATATTTGTATACATTTTAGAATCCACCTTGCAATTCCATCTTTAGAGATGGGGTTGCCTTTGTGCGGTGGAGAGAAAGACACAAACAGTTGTTTTGTTTTTCTAAAAGACTTAGTTCTATCTATCTAGTAGAGAAGAGCTCTTTTAACATCTAATGTGTGTAGAGCCCTTTCTGCCACAGAGTCTGGGCTTTGGAAAAACACAGGTAACTCAACAGATTGGTTTAAATGAAAAGGAGTTATGACTTTTGAAAGGAATTTTGGATTAGTTCGTAAGACCACTTTGTTACAATGTAGTTGTAAAAAGGGTTCTTGTATTGTAAATGCTTGTATCTCACTTACTCTTCTAAGGGAGGTAATAGCAATAAGGAAAGCAGTTTTCCATGTAAGGAATTGCAGTTCACATTTATGTAAAGGCTCGATAGGGGTCCCATGAGTCTTGTAAGAACAACGTTTAGGTTCCATACTGGAGAAGGTGGCAACCTGGGAGGAATGATTCTCTTTAATCCTTCCATAGATGCTTTAATTGCAGGCACTATGAAAAGAGACAAATGTTGTCTATTTTGTAAATATGCTGCAATTGCTGCAAGATGTAATAAGCATATGGATGAATATGCTAAGTTACACCTTTTTAAATGTAAAAGGTAACAAATGATATTCTGGATGGAAGCATCCAGGGGATCAATTTGGTTATTGTTGCAGTAAATGGCAAACCTCTTCCATTTAGCGGTATAGCAAGCTCTGGTAGTAGGCCTCCTGGCCTCTTTAATAATGTTCATACAGTCTGGTGGTAGGTTAAGATAACCGAACTCTAAGACTTCAGGAGCCAGATCGCCAAATTCAGTTGATTTGGGTCTGGATGTCTGATGTCTCCATGGTTCTGTGTTAGCAGGGATGGAGTCAGTTGTAGCTTTTGGTGTGGAACTAGAGACAGTTCTAGTAGTGTGGTGAACCACGGTTGGCGTGCCCATGTGGGAGCTACTAGGATTAGTTTGAGAGACTGTTGTGTGATCTTGCTTACTACTAGTGGTATTAGTGGTATTGGCGGAAAAGCATACGCAAATCTGCCTTACTAGTTCATCCATATTGCATTGCCCTAGGATTGCAGGTGTGGAAACCTGGCGGCGAAGGTTGGGCCTTTTGCGTTTTCTTGTGTGGCGAACAGATCTATGTCTGGATGACCCCACTTGCGAAAGAATGGTTGAAGAACCTGTGGATGTAGTTCCCATTCGTGAATTTGTTGTGTCTGCCGACTCAACAGATCTATCATCGGATTGCGAACTCCTGGAAGGTGCTCTGCCAACAGATATATGTTTTGTGGAATGGCCCGTCTCCAAATGTCTTGTGCAAGCTGGGACAGTGGTAGAGAGTGTGTCCCTCCTTGTTTTTGTATATAATACATGACTGTCATGTTGTCCGTTCGGATCATGACAGCTTTGTTCTGTACTTGTACTTGGAATGTTTTGAGTGCTAAGAATATTGCTAGCAGCTCTAGATGGTTGATATGGAACAATTTGTGTTGACTGTTCCATTGTACTTGAGTTGTAGGATGTAGGAGATGGGCTCCCCATCCTGTGATGGATGCGTCTGCTTTGAGCACCAGTTGTGGAACAGGTTCGAGGAACGGCCGCCCTTTTGTCAAGTTTTTGATGTTCCACCACTGCAGAGAGCGATGTGTGCGGCTGTCTACCAACACCAGGTCTGTTAGTTGACCTTGAGCCTGGTTCCATTATTGTGCTAGGCATTCCTGTAACGGACGCATTTGCAGTCTTGCATATGGCACTATGAAGATTGAAGATGCCATCATGCCTATTATTCTCATGAACACTCTGGCTTGCAGAGAGTGTTGCTGTTGAAAGACTGTGACTAAGGCTTGAATGCTCTGTATCCTTGCTGGACTGGGATATGCTAGAGCTGTAGACGTGTTTATTGTAGCCCCTAGATACTGATGTATATGAGAGGGTTGCAGATGCGACTTGGTGTAGTTGATTGTAAACCCTAAGTCGTGCAATGTTTGAATTGTCTGATGTGTGTGTTGAACACACTGGTTGAATGATTTTGCTTTTATGAGCCAGTCGTCCAGATAAGGGAAGACATGTATTTGTTATCTTTTGAGAAGTGCTGCTACTACTGCTAGGCACTTTGTGAATACTCGTGGAGCCGTTGTCACTCCAGTACAAACCTTAGATACTTTCTGTGAGCAGGATGTATAGGATTGTGGAAATAGGTGTCCTTTAGGTCTAGTGTTGTGAGGAAATCGCCCTGTTGCAGCAGTAGGAGCACTTGTTGCAAAGTGATCATATGAAAATGATCTGACTGAATGTAATGGTTGAGGGGCCTGAGGTCGAGAATTGGTCTTAGTGTCCCATCCTTCTTGGGAATTAGAAAGTACAGCGAGTAAACCCCCGTTCCTTGTTCTTGTAAAGGAACTAATTGTATTGCGTCCTTTTGTAGAAGTGACAGAACTTTTTGTTTGAGCAGAGTAAGGTGTTCTGCAGACATTGGACGCTGTCTGGGTGGTATGTATGAAGGGGTTGCTGTAACTTCTAGGCAGTAACCATACTGGATAATCTGTCTTACCCACTTGTCTGATGTGATGGAGTTCCAGACAGGTAGGAATTGCGTTAATCTGCCCCCCACAGGAGTGGAATGCTGTTGGGGGAGCAGAGGAAAGTGACTGTTTTGAGGCGGAAGAGGTTCCATACTGTTGTCATCACGACCTCTTCCTTTGTTGTTATTCCCTCTATATCCTCCTCTGAAGTATCCCTTGTTAGAGGATGTTTGTGTGTTAGATTTGAAGGATGTTGTATTATCTGCACCTGTTTGTTTGGAGCCCTCTCTATAAAAGGGGTACAAAAGGGGGTGGTGATGGACGGAGCATCTGAATCAATCACACCCAGTCAAATGATCTGGGTTTAATCCATCACCGTTCTTTAGCCCACTCTGCCACCCCAGTTCAGACATGGCTATATGCAAATCAGTCTGACCCTGTGCCTCATGGGAACAGTCCAGCCCGAACTGCCAAGCCATGTCTTCCCTGGACTGGAAACAAGCTTCCGAGGACCGGTTTCTGGCATTCCAGCCGTCTTCAGCCCGGCTTGCTTGAATCCAGTGGCTCACTTCGGGCTGGACTGTTCCCATGAGGCACAGGGTCAGACTGATTTGCATATAGCCATGTCTGAACTGGGGTGGCAGGGTGGGCTAAAGAACGGTGATGGATTAAACCCAGATCTTTTGACTGGGTGTGAGTGTTTGATTGATTCGGATGCTTCGTCCATCACCACCCCCTTTTGTACCGCCCTCTATAAAAGGAGCAACAAAAGGAACCTCTAGTTTGTGTGGACTGTAGAGCCCCCATAGATTTGGCGGTGTCTGTATCCTTCTTCATTTTTTCAAGTGCTGTGTCTACTTCAGGTCCAAACAATTGGTTTTGATTAAATGGTTGGTTTAAAATGATAGTTTGGACTTCCTGTTTAAACCCTGAAATGCGTAGCCACGCATGTCTTCTAACTACGACACTGGTATTTACAGCTGTAGATGCAGTATCTGCTGCATCTAGTGCGCACATGATTGAGGCATTTGAGATAAGCTTGCCTTCCTGTATAAGATCATTTGCCTGTGTCCTATATTGGTCAGGTAGATGTTCTAGCAGTTTCTACAACTGGTCATAATGAGCCCTATCATACCGGGAAAGTAGGGCTTGTGTATTAGCTATACGCCTTATGTTGGTAGCTTGCGCAGCTATTCTTTTGCCTGAGGCATCTATGACCTGGGATTCTTTGTCAGGTGGGGGTGCTTCACCTGAAGTTTGTGAGTTTGCTCTCTTCCTAGCATTTGATACAACTAATGAGTCTAATGGTAGTTGTCCCTTAATGTAGGTAGGATCTGTAGGTGCAGGCCTATATTTTTTCTCAATTCTAGGGTTTAAAATCCTAGTACGTACAGGGTCTTTAAAAACTTCTGTAGCATGTTTGATGACCCCTTTGATCATGGGAAGAATTTGAACAGATCTTTGCGATTGTTTGAATGTGTCTAACAGAAAATCCTCCTCTGCCTCATCAGAATGCATAGTGACCTTATGGTACATGGCAGCTCTGTTCAATAGGTGCACAACGCCAATGTTATCTTCTGGGGGAGAAGGTTTTGATGGGTATGACTGTGGGTCAGAAATGTCTGGTATATCCTGTGGGTTTGGGTACTCCCAGTCTGTATCATGTGTAGGGTACGGGAAAGGCTCATCTGTGTCTATCCCTCCTCCTAAACTATACTCATCATCATTTTGAGGTGAGTGTGGAGGTAACAGAGGAGAATAAGAAGGAGACATTTGTGGTGAAATATTAAGAGGAGCAGGAGATGAAGGAGAAGGAAGTATTGGTGAAGAAGGGTGCATAGGGGATGTGGCAGACAGGCGCGGTGCGTCCACTGGGGCGTGGGGGCGTAGCCCCCCGCCCGCAGTCGCCTGCAGCTCCCTCGGCGTTTATCTGAACTTAAGTAAACTGAGTTTACTTAAGTTCAAAGACGCAAGCCAAGGCGGGAGAACTGACAATCATGTCAGTCAGCATGATGTCAGACCGCCCACTCCCTTCAGAGTCTAAAGGGGTGGGCAGTCTGGCGTCATGTTGATTGACATGATTGTCACCAGGCAGCAACACAAGTGCGCATGAGTGGGGACGGAGGGAGGATTTTTTACGCATGTCCACTCATGGGCACTTGTGTTTGCACTTTTTTGCGCATGCCCATTATGAGCCCTTCGGTCTCCTAATGGGCGTGCTGAGGGCGTAAAATAACCTGTGACCAAAGGCAATCCTGGCGCTGCAGCAGCGCCAGGATTGGCTAAGAGGGGCTGCCAGTCCAGTAGTGACGTCAAGGCGCCAAGGGTAGCAGAGGTGGCGCTGGCGCGGACTCGTACGGTCAGTTAGGTACGTTTTGTTTTATATATTTGATTCTCAACCCCCCCCCGACCGCGAGCCGCTACAGCTCCTCCCTCCCAGAAGCATGCCGGCCGGGCCACCGCTAACACAAGGTACCCCAAAGGTCTACGGCAATGCTCAATATGTGTCTGCCCTGTCACCCTTCCCAGAGCAGGGTTACACAGACTGCGCACTGCACTGGTATAGTCTATTCAATCTTCCCAGAACAAGCTGCAGATTTGTGTTTGACATTCCCATGTTTTTCCGCGGGGTCTACCATCCCTCGTGACAGAGCTTTTGATGGCGGTTTCTGTACATTTGTGACAACGCGCCTTGCCGGAAGGTGGAAGCCATATTACTGTTGTGTCGATCCAGTTAGTTGCAGAAGCTTTTGTTTGTGTGGTGGACGTAATTCCTTTTTAATCCCGTGAGAAGAGAGAAGCATTTAGAAGAAATCGGCCACGTTCTATTATTACCCATATTACGGTTTTTTTCACAGTTGATGCCCCCTGCAAGTTTCGAGCCAGAGTGTAAAGTGTTGTGTTTGTGGATACACGTGCTTAAAACAATGGTTTTAATGTGCTTTACCTATCCATATGTCCAATGGATAGAAGCGCCGGCAGTGATTTAATAAAAAAACAAATATGCTTCCTGCAGGCCTGTATTTGTGTCTATTTATTGTTCCTGCCCGTGCTCTCCACTGACTCATGCAGCACTTCAGATCGAGGCCGTCTTGGCCAGATAGCAAGCAGGGAGAAGAAGATAGGCCGCGTGAAGCAGCAAGTTTACTGCCTACATCAGACTCAGTGAAAAGAACTGGGCAGGAAACAATGTTTTGAATTTTAATCGAGAATAAGCGGCAGAGCATTGGATGTTTAACAGTGGAATTATGTGTTAGTGTTTTAAAGTAGAGTCACTAGAGTGCTGCTTGTAGTATTTATTTAAACAATCAAGCTTCCTTAACTATTAAGTATTTTGTACATGATGAAGACGTACTACCTGGCTAATCGCTCAGCAGCGACAGATGGCTTATGTTGGATGCGAATTGGCTTGCATTTTACTACTTGCGTTTGGAAGTGTAAACACACTGGTTTGTGCTGAAAGCAGCCGCTTCCAAACGCTAGCAGTAAAATTCAAGCTAGTAATCAGGGTATAAACTAAAACTAGCCAAACATACCTTGTAACAAATTCCAATCCACGGATGGCACAGCGTGTAATTGTGTTATGCATCATCATCTTTATACAAGGCATAAACTGAATAGTGAGCTAAGACAAGCTTCATCTTTACATGTAATCATTGTAAGGCGAATCCACCTGGGACTCTTGTCTCTATGCATCTACTATGCTCCTACATAGCCTCCTCCCTCATCGGTCCATAGCCCCTCTCTCACATGCATTTCTTTTGTTTTGTAGTGCTGTGTAGTGTAGGATTTCAGAGCCATTTACATCTCATACACACACACATTATACAGAGACAATGGCATAAGTGTGTAAATCATTGCATAGGGAATGTTACATAAAACAAACGTGGACTATGTGGTGCAGGTGTCACATGTCAGCAATAATGGTAAGCAGTATAGTTTTAGACTGTTTGGTCTGGAGTAGCACAAACGTATAATTTAAAACCAGTTGTAACACCATGGTTGTGTTGACTATACAAATGCGCTCGCTGGCTGTGGTGCACTTAGGCGTCACTTTTACGCCTCACCACTTTCAAATGTCACCAGCCACCACTGGTGGCAGAGTCCTTATTCTTGCAAGGAACCACAGGTGTGGGTGTGTCATCTGCCTTCCTCTTCTTGTGTGGTGTAGTGGACACGTGACCTGTCTTTGGGTCAATGTAGATCTTCTTTTGGAGAGGATCTGGCTGGAAGAGTTCTTCTCCTTGAGAAACCTTTGTCGGAGTCTATTTGTTCGGTACCGGACAAGGTTGCTGCTGATCTTTAGCCTTAGGAGTGGTTACAGTGTCCTTTGGCGTAATTTTCGGCACCGAAGGTGTTGTTTTCGGTGTGGTAGGCTGTTTTGAGGGCTTTGGCGCATCGGAATCAGGCCTGGTCGGTTTCGGCATCGAAGACAATGTCTTCGGAGTGGAAGCTGGTCCCGTCGGCTTCGAGGCGTCGGACGTTGGCTTCGTACCCTTGTCTTTAGAAGTCGACGGTTTCGGAGCCGAGACTTCTTTCGGTGCCGAGGGAGCTGGTGGGATCGGCACGTGCGGCTTGCTCGGAACCGGGCTACCGGAAGGCTTAGTTATTTTCTTCGGAGCCGGGCTCGATGGCGGGCTGTCGAAGTGGATTTTCGGTCGCGACTGGAGGCGGAGTGTTGACCTTTGCCTTCGATCTGGGTGCTGTGTGTGGTGCAGGGGCAGTAGTACTCACGCGCTGACCCGATGGTATGGAGTCATCGGAGTCGTCTACCTCTGATACGATCTGGAGATCATCGGAATTTTCTTCGGGAACGAGCGGAACCTCCTCGCCGAAGATATCCACCGGTTCCGGAGCTGATCTCTGCATGTCGTGTCGACGGTCCCTCCGATCTCGGATGGTTTTCTTGGATCGAAAGGACGCGCAAGCTGTACAGCTGGATTTTGCTGTGTTCTGGCGATAAGCACAGGTTACAGACCTTGTGGTGGTCACTGTGTGGAAACTTTGCTCCACACCCGGGGCATTTCTTGAATGGCGTCCTTTACATGTGGTGTAGGCCTCACGGCGTGGATAGGCCCAACGGCCCGCGTCAACGACCGGAATCGAGCTGATGGAGTCGAAACGATATTAGCCAATATCGAGAGTAGTTTGGAGAGTTTTGAGACGTTTTTGCGCTTCGAAGTGCTTGAAAAGTCTATTTCTAGCCGGAGCGGAAAACTTTCATCCGAACCCAGTGGCGGAAAAAAACTATCTAAGGATGGAGCCGATGCCCATGCGCACTATTGTCCAAGGGAGGAGTCACCAATCTCGTGACTACAAAGACTTCTTCCAAGAAGACAACAACATGCAATCATCCGAGCCCAACACCAGGTGGTGATCTAATGCTAAGTGTACAATCTGCAGCTCATATGCCTCGAACATAAACGTTATATTTTTATTTGATATTTCTTCAATTTTGAAATCTTATTGTCGCATCTAACTGGCCAGGCCGCATCAATGCCAGACTGACCCGCTTGGTGGTGCATTAATAAATTGTCATGTGCACAAAGATTTCAGTGAACATCTTTACCCTCTCCTTTAAGCATCAGTGAGATTAGGGAGATTTTGCCATCTTTTGAGCACGTCCTTCTGGGTAGGCCCAACATTGATTAACCCTCCCCTTGACTCTTTTTGATTGCACACAGATTTCCATGCAAACCTCAGTAGTAACTGGCTAATATTTAAAAACAGTCTATGGTTTACTGGATCTTGAGTACCAGATGAGGATAAATAGTCAAAATGAATTGTGCTTGAAACTGTGGTACCAACCATTAAAAAAATTCAGATCCCTGACATTATATAATGCTTCCCCTAGAAATATTTGGCAATTCCACTACTTCCCCACTTCTAACCCGCATTTGTTCTCTACATTTTGAGTTCGGTCAGTACTATTGTGCTGTAATTGCACATTCCGCACAGCCAGCTGCAGAGCATTTTATTGATCCATAGTGGCATACATCCTTGATGCTTGAAATGCAATAATAACTTCTACATCCAACCCTTGACTTCAATAAGGCCTATATATGGGGAAGGATCAGAGCACATCAAATGGTGGGCAAATGGAGAGGATGTAGCCTAACGGCTAGGACGGTCAACCTCAAATCTGGGAACCGGGTTTGAGTCTCGGCAACAATGCTCTGCATCCTGTGATTCTGGGCAAATCCCTTAATCTACCTGGGCCTAACAAAAATTAATGTGTCCTTATGTAATGCTACTGGTGCTCATGTAAGGCGCTCTGATACCTTCGGGCCAAGTTTGCGCAATATTAAAAACTCAAGATTGTATATTGCGCTTACCAAACTACACTGGATTGCTGTAACAGTAAAAATACAAATTCAAACCCTCTGTATTGTGAACAAGGAAATATTTGACACATCCCTGTTATCCTGCTATATGAAGGCTGCTAATTTTAGATTCAGTACTTAGCTTTTGTCTTCAAAAGTGTCTGTAGTAGAGAGGAGACGTTTTCTGTATTTACTGGGAAAACCCCGAAATGCTGTACTGAAAACCAGCTCAGTCTAAGTTTCCCTCAGTTGTTGCCATGAAGCCTCGTCTGTAGCAAAAGTGCACCTAACAAAACGTCATGTAACCAAATGTTGGAAAGATTAGAAAAGGTATTTTTAGAATGAGGATTAATTATTTGCCTTTTAAGGATGAAATTCTTGATAGTACTGTGTGTCATTGACAAGGTATCTAGAGTAATATGAATTTAGCACTTTCTAACACTTACTACTCCAGCCTACCAATTCCAAAAGACATAATCATCAATGTAAGTATATCGATTTTGATTTGTATTATACAAGGTGGCAGAATCCCTTTCAAAGGGCCACGGGGGACACAGGGCTACTGGGCTCAACCATGGTGGTTGAGGCCCTTTATTCCTGATGTCCCGGACCCTGATCTATTATGGACCCTGAGCAACTGGGCCACATACCCATTCTGGACTTGACTTTCAGTGACAGCTGTGGACGAGAAGTCGAAGGCTCCTTTAGGGGGAAGTGAACATGACTCAAAGTGCACACAGTACCAACAATAAATCAATGTCCAGTCCAATACTTACTTTAATAAGAAAAATAAGAATTTCATTCATATCTCCACACATGCAAAGGTATACGGACACTCACATGAAATACCACACTACCCTTGAGGTTGGGGTTCTAGACCTGGTCAGGAAAATCCCAGTACCACCCTCTTCCTTGTAATGTGTTTGAGGTTATTCCCCAATCACTGGCGGCGGCACACAGGATATGCGTACTAGTACGTCTTACTCAAGAGTTCTCCTTTGACTCTTTGGTTATTAGTCAAAAAATCTATGTTGAAGCAACACAGTTATTAGCGAGTCCCGCTGGGGTCACACAAACTCATTTTTCGTCTTACCTGCTCCGGTGGTGTGGAAGTGTTCAAGGGTGCAGTGAGTGCCCTCTCCCTGGGCGCTCCAGAGCCCAGATTCTTTTTTGGAAAGACTGGTAACACAGTTTGCGCAACGCACCCGGAAGGCGCAGTCTCTCTCCTCCAAATACCTCTCCCGGCTCGCCCAGTGATCCGAGTTGGTCACGCTAGGCCAACACGGGGTAAGTCACTCTTCTCCTAGCGGGGGAGGGATAGACTGCGTGGATGGATTCTCTGGCTACCAACTGGAGATCTAGCATGGGTGCGGCGTCTTCAGCGGTGTTCTTGCAATCCTCCGTGAATACGTCAGTTGCAGTTAGCGGGCTGAACCCACTAGTCATGGCAGTAATTGACTTGTCTGGGCTACGACACAAGCACTTGGCCACAGTGGTATCGGCAGCCACTCTTGGCGTATGGAGTTGCCCATTTTCAATCCGGCGCAGACTCTTTCAGTGCGATCACCCTCACCATAGTGGCCCTTCCTGAAATACGGGGTCACCGATCTCGGTGGACACAAGTCTCATGCTCCTGGCCCAAATAAGTTAATCCGTGACCAACCCCCCTCCCCCTCCTCAGGCACACAGGGTCACGCTCGTGCATGCCTGGTGCTTCCTGGATGACGCTTCTACTACAGCTTAGATAACAGCAGCCCTTTCCTGGCATAAGAGGGTCATCTAACTGTTCCTGTACACGGGCAACAACCAGATCGGTGTTCAGCCATTCACCTCACACCTTGCTCAGGGAGTTCTCTCTGTAGGGCTAACTACCGGACCATGCTCTCTCTAACGATCTCCTCTACCTCATAGGGTACAATAATCTTGGCATGCATGCAGCCGCTGGTGCTCCAGGCTCCAGGGCAGGTGATCTTTGTATTCCATGGGTATGTCCCTTTACCCAGCAGAAATACTAGCAGGCCTTGTGCCCCAGTCTTGGTCACAGGCAGACGTCTTGTAAAGCTTACTCTTCACCCCTAGCCCGTCTGGCAGCTTGGCAGATGGCAAAGTTTGGGGGTCTCAACCTCCCCTTGTTATAGTCTATTTCCAGACACCACAATGTGATTCAGGGTCCGAGTCTGTGAAGTTTTATGTTGGGGTTCTGCTTCTTTTGAAATATCCACTTTTGTTTTTATTCTTTCTGCATGAAAAGCAGGCGTGACTCCCACTCACTACACGATTCATAGGAGTGACCAGAGTTCACACCTGAATGTCAGCCACAGTGATATGTGCATCAAAAGGTTAAACTCAGTGTCCCGGCTCTACTCTTTATGATTCCCTTTTAAATTGTAAAGGGAGAGTGGTCCATTCTTCCCATCCTAAGGTGTTTCCAATCCAGCTCAAATGAATGTAGAAATACAAAAACCCATCGGAGGGATTCCTCTACTCCTCATGTCTTAACCAGGCAGGCCTGGGCTTTCCAAAATGGAAATCATAATGTACCAATGCAGTCACACTCACTCAGTGCACACCCCGCACAAGCTTGCATTGTGCACAGACAGCACCTCAGTGCTTATGCAATGTATTCCCAGCAGGCATACATACACTCAGTACAAGCACTAACCACACATATACTGCATAGCACTGCTCTATCCCTGTACTGTACACTTCCCACCAACATCCAGCCAGTCACTATTTAAATTTTATTTATCTGTTTGTCTGACTATCGTGAGGTCTTCTTGATTTGAAATCATTTTTCTTGCTGCTTTTTTGTCCAACTTGTTGTTGTGGTTTTTAACTTGTATTGATTACTGTGATTATTTGTTTTTTAAATTTGAATTATATATTCAAGCGTTAAATCTGTCTTTTAAATGTATGATTTCTAACTCTGTGATTTGGTATTATATGTATAGATATTATTTTAATCTATACTACTATTATAAAGAGAGAACTTGCACCTTTTGGCCAGGTAAACTCGGGAACCACAGCGCCAATCTACACACCCGATACATCTATGAAAATGTCAGGGTGTGTAGATGGACATAGGCTATATAATTTTAAAAAAAAAAGTAAATAAAAAAAATTACGTTTGTAAACAAAGTAGTCCCCTGAAAGTAGCGCCGGCCGGGACCTAGCGCTGGGCACGACGCGACGTGCGTGATGACGACAAGGAGGAGGGCGGTGCAGTGAGGAGGCGGCACAGGTAAGGAGGCAGCAGTAAATGAAAATGTCCGGGCGGGAGGGGGGCGCGAGTGAGTCTGGGCAATGACAAACAAGATATCCTGCGCGAGTCTTCCCCCCTTCTTTACACAGATAATCACCTTTGGGAGGCCGGAGACGTCCAGCCACCCTGGCAGGCAGGAGTACCCGCCTACAAGTAAGCTGCATTTATCAAACTAAACACTTGATCTGCCCCGGCACATCGGCTGCAGGCGAGGGCCAGGGCACGAGGAAAGTTGCAATTAGGATTAGGATTTGGGAAGACATTTTATTATCTGAGATCTGAAATAGGTTTTCAGGACTAATCCTGCCTTCATCCCACTCGGATATGTTGACAGAGCCTTCTGTCCGTGGACTTACTCCAGCTTAAGTGGTAAACGCCAAGGTCGGTGCCAAGGCTTAATGCCTTTCAGAGGGCGAGGACTGGTCAGAGGAAGGATGCCGAGGCCGACATCGGTCGCTGTAAAAAATACAAATATATAAATTGGTGTCCCTGTTGAACTTGGAAAGATACACGCTCGGGAAATAGGCTTTGGCGCCAGGTCCCCTTTTTTTTTAGGACTCAGGAAGAAGTGAACAACATGTTTGTGTGGGAAGAAAGGGAAACCAGCCATCACCTTGCACCTTATTGAAAAACACATTTCAACTGCAGCCCTCCTCCTCTGACATATACAAAGTGGCACAGGTGCAACCGGCGCGAGGCTTCTGTCTTTGGAGCACGTGTTCGTCCACCGAGGGCCTGGTTATCAAAAAGCTCTGCCGAAGATGGAAAATAGGATAGCCGTCTTGGTCAAGCTAACAGTAACTTCTCAAACTTAAGGAATATTTACTTGTTTTTCAAATAAATATTGAATGAAAGCAAATATGTATTTCTTATTTGTGCGAATTCCATTGTGTTTTTTTCTGCATTTCTTACTGGCTGTTCACAGAGACATCGAGGACCCCAAAGCCATTAACTGAAGCATATGTCGGGCCGGCAGGGAGTCGGTGCGGGAGGGGGTCGGGCGGGAGCGGGTGTACTGCCCCCAGCCCCTTTCTGCCCCAGGCAACGCTGGGGCGGGCTGCTAGTAAATTATAAGAATAAGTAAAAATTATTACTATACATTTTTGCACGGATTTGATTCTTTAGTTCATGCAACTTGCTACCTTTGGTTGGTCCACCCTGGATAAATGAGAATTTTTGGTGGTGTATGTGATAAGTAGTGCTGGTGGTTAAATATTTGCTACCAAGGGGATCGCTTTTTGACTTTGGTCTATTGGTACCCTACCCCCTTTGGTGTCATAGGGTCTCTCTCTCTTTTTCTTAAATACATACACTCAGTACATGCACTAACCACACATATACTGCATAGCACTGCTCTATGCCTGTACTGTACACTTCCCACCTACATCCAGCCAGTCACTAATCTTGCTGTGCCTAGCACTTCACATTTACCTGCTGTAGGCCAAGGGTGAGCAAAGCACACAGCAGTGGAACTTTTAAAGAGGTGAGTAAGCCTGTAGGCCTCACTACAGTGAGACTGGGCAACAATCATTGGTAAAGCCAATAGGTCTTGCGCTGGCCGCTAGTCTTCTGGCAGTTCTTGTTTTGTCATGGTTTTTGCAAAACGTTATTGTTCATGAAGCTGTGGGGGGCCCTTATTAAATCTAAAAAAAAAGGCTAAAGGCAAAAGTGTTTTTCTGTTATTAAAAAAGTACACATTAGCATGGTACACCGGCACTGAAGGAAACTACTTAGTGTGTTGGTGTGCTCCTTGGGAAAAGGCACCATGCCGTATCTCAAAGACATTCAATGGTTGAAGTGGGCTAATATTACCATTTGATGGGTGCTGGGGAGGGTGGAAAAAATGTGAATGACTCAATCACAGATTAATGGAGGAAATCAGACTGAAAACCTCTGTAGCAACTATGTTTACATACTTTTAGTAAAATCTAAAGATCTTGGAGAACACAGACCTACAAAGGCCACCGGTCTGGCATTGGCAGCTAGCCTCTTCTTTGAGAAAGAAGGAAAGGAAGGAAGGAAGAAAGAAAGGAAGGAAGGCAGGAAAAAAGGAAAAAAAGAAGTAAGGCAGACAAAAAATTAAAGGCAGACAAAAAAAGAAAGGAAGGCAAAAATGAAGGAAGGAAGTGAATGAGGCAAAAAGGGAAGGATTAAGGCAACAAGTTAGAAAGGAGGAAAGAAAAAAGAATCAAGGTAAGAAGTAAAGTACGCAACAACAAAAAAATAAAGGTAATAAGTAAAGAAAGAAAAAAGCAAATGCGGCAAAAAGAAAGAAGGAAAATAAAAAAGGAAATAATGGAAGAAAGAATGCAAAACAGAAAGAAAGAAGGAAAGAGAGAAGAATAAGGAAACAAGGAAAAAAACACTGGAAAAGGCAAAAAAAGGAAAGAAGGAAGGAATGCAAAAAAGAAAGAAGGAACAAAGGTAAAAAGAGAAGGAAAGAAAGAAGGCAAAAAATAAAAAGTAGGAAGGAAAGGCAAAAAAGAGAAGAAGAAGGAAAGAAAAGGGAAAAGGAAAGAAGGCAAGAAATATAGGTGCAAAAGAGGAAATGAAAGAAAAAGCAAATGAAGGCACACAAAGAAGGAAAGAGAATGAAAGAAGGAAAAAGAAATGATAGGAAAAAAGGAAGTTAATGAAAAAAGAAGGAAACAAGGAAAGGAGGCAAAAAACAAAGAAAGACAAAGAATAGAAGGTAAAAAAGAAGGAAGGAGAAAGGGAAGAATAAAAGAAAAAAGAAAAAAGGGAATAGGTAAAAAAAAATGAAGTAAGGAAGTAAAGCGGGTTCACTGTATAAAATATTCTATACTAAACCACAAATTACACCCCAACTATGTTTAAATAAAACGGTTACAAGTTTACTGCAAATTAAGCACCATAAAGTTTGGTTTTCTTCCTGGGCAAAATTTATCAAACAACATTTGGTGAAATCTAGTCCAGGAACACAGTGTGGTATGCTGTGACATAGCAGTCCACTGCAAAAGGAATTTACAACAGCATTGGACGGAGACAGGAACTGATAAAGTTGGAATCTGCTTGGTGCTCACTTCAAATGCACCCTGCTAGCACATCAGGCAACACTGGGACTGAAGGGAACTCCTTGTGTACAGATGTGCACCTTGTGAAAGAGTGAAATGCAGTCACTTAAAGTGACCTTAGCTAGACCCAATACACCATGCTGTAGTGGGCGGGAGAAATATGAGAATGACAACAGACCAATGGGTGAAGAGAGGTATATGAAAGCCCCATAAAGTAATCATATTATACATATTATTTGAGTAAATTTAAAAGGTCTTGGCTAACACCAGGAGTAAAAAGGTCCTGTTCACTACTGCTGATCACTACACAGTATGCTGCAACCACCAAACTTGTGCTGATTAACTCTTGGTGAAGGTGGTAGCCTTCCATTACTATGAGGGTAGTGCCTTAAGCGCCCCTCCCACTCCCAGTCCACCAAGACTGCAATCCGTGAAACAGGCCTATGTCATGGCGCACACGCATGATCGGTGTTCGCCTATGACAAAAAAAAATAACATTAGAGATAAAAACAACAGTACAGTTGGGCTCTCAGAGCATGGGTATTCGTCTTTAGCCATGCAGAGGACTTTTCCATCCCAACACAAGGTCTTCTGGATTCCTCCCTTTGAGGCAGCAGAACATAACTGGCAACCTTTGAACTAATGATTCACACAAAACTGTCAAGTATCATAGCGGGGTCCTTGTGTTTTACCTTTTTTCGACACACATCTGATATTCACTTTTTCCGATGCCTTTTCTAAGAGGCTTTAAATCGTAAATAAAAATAAAACAAAAATTAATGCTGCGGAAAAAACAGGAGCAGTTGAAAGAGCATATCCCACTCACTTACTTCAATAAACATGTCAAGTGTGCGAATTGTATAGGACTTCTTTTATTTATGTTACTAGTATATCATTTAACATTGTAATGTTACCTAGCAATGTTGTTGCAGATTCCATGGCCTCCAAACTTAGCAGGTTCTACTGGTGCTCCAGGCTTACGGACCATGACTTTTAGAGTTAATTTTTGGCCTTTCATTCCAGCTGCTTCAAGACGTCTCTGGATCTCTTCCGAAAGGTTCAATAGGAAAGATTCGGCTTCTTTAGGCTGGGAGAAGGATAAATGGCATACACTTTCATTCTATTATAACTGCTGTATAGAAGGACAATATCAAATACTGGATGACACGTAAACATGAAGACCTTTCGTTCTATGCAATATTGCGTGCATTATATTAAATGCTTCAAGGCAAACGGATGATGTTCTCTTGATTGAGGAGTTATGACATTTACAAATGAATTATGGGCAAGAACAGATATGGGTTTTTTGATGATTTACAAGCACATGCATGGCATCCGAGTGGCATCTACCAGCTTGTCTTCTGAATATAGGTTACATTTACTATCCTTATACCACCGGATATGCCTTCTTGCGGCATATTCCACGGCACACTAACATTTTTTATTTTGTAAAGCAATCCGCTCTGCCCACTTGACATTACAAACCTTGTTAGCACTTGCTTCATACAAGGACCATGCCCAATTCCACAACACTAGCAATCTTCAACAAACTCCTAAAATGCCCTATAGACAGCTCATTGGTCATAGCCAATTATCAAATGTAAAACCACACAATCAATCAGAATTCTCGAACAAGCATTGGCAAAGCCAATGGGTCTTGCCTATGCAAGAGCTATTGGCAATGTATTTTAGCCATGTTGTACATGGGTGTGGGTGCTGTTCAGCATGGCTAAAGGTTTGTGGTGTAGAGAAGAGTGCCATAGAGTCATGTGGAGTGTCAAAGATTAGTATAGACTGGAGTGATGTAGAGTGGCACAGAGTAGGGTGATGTAGTTGAGCAGAGTGGAGTGATGTAGAGTGGTGCAGAGTAGAGTGATCTACAGGGGCGCAGAGAGGAGATGTAGAGTGGCATGGAGTAGAGTGGCGTAGAGTAGGGTAGCAGAGTGGAGCCGATCAGACTTGTGGAGAATGTAGTAGAGTGGAGGGTGGTAGAGTGTTGTAGCATAGAGTGGCATGGACTAGAGTAAATTATGTTAGAGTGGAGAGGAGTAGAGTGGAGGGGCATAGAGTAGAGTGTAGAGTGGGGTAGAGTGTCAGAGTGGAGTGACAAAGTGTCCGAATGGAGTGACGCAGAGTGGAGGAGTGGAGAGTGGCAAAGCACAGAGTGGAGTAAAGTGTCACAGAGTGGAGTAAAGTGTCCTAGAGTACCATGAGGCCACAGAGTGGAGTGGACCACATAGAGTAGAGTGCAGTAAAGTGTCACAGAGTGGAGTGGTGTGAAATGTTGCAGAGTTGAGTTGCATAAAGTGGAGAACAGTGGAGAGGAGCAGCAAAGAGTAGAGTAGAGAGGCTTAGCGCGAACTTGCGTAGAGAAGAGTGGTGTAGAATAGAGCAGAGTGGAGTGGCATGGTGCAGTTTGGAGCAGGGTAGAGTGATGTAGAGTAGGGTGGCACAAAGTGGAGTGACTTGAAGTGGGAATAGAGTGAAGTGGCATTCTATGAGGTAGGGTATAATAGAGTGGCACTGTGTGGAGTGAGGTGGCTTGGAGTGGAGTGACACAGTGTTGTGTGAAGTGGCATAGAATGACTTTGTATTGAGTGGCCTACGGAGTAGAGTGCAATGGCTTAGAGTAGAGCGGCCTAGAGTGCAGTGATGTAGAGAACAGTGGTTTATAGTGGCATAAAGTGCAGTGGTGTAGAGTAGAGTGGCACAGAGTGCAGTGGTGTAGAGTAGAGTGGCACAGAATGCAGTGGAGTAGAGTGGTGCAAAGCCCATTAGCGAGGGGCAGAGTGCTGTGGCATAGAGTGGATTGGTGCAAAGTAGAGTGGTGTGGAGTGGCGTGCAGTGGAGTAGAGTGCTGAAAAGTAGAGTGGGGTAGAGTACAGCAGCATAGAATGCAGTGGTGTAAATTGGTGTAAATTGGAGTAAATTGGAGTGGGGTCGATTAGAGTGGCATTGAGTGACATGGTACAGGGCAGAGTGCATTGGCATACGTGGAGTGGCATACAGTGGAGTAGCATAGAGTAGAATAGACAGACATGGAGTGCAGTAGAGAGACATTGTTGAAAATGGTGCAGAATAGAGGAGGCGCAGACTCTCAACAGGAAGAACATAGAAACAATTTCACCTGTCAAAAGCTAAGTGGCCAATCCAACTGACTGCACAGAAAACAGATAAGAAAATAAAGGATTGCCAAATGCCCAGTAGCTCTTGAACAGATCTCTCATCAATAATTTCCAGCAGAACTCCTGAACTCTCGTGTCATGGAATCAAGCAGAGAAATGATCCATGCTAAAAGCGAAGTGGTACTGCAGACTGTGATACTTCTGTTTTCTCTGCCTTTCTTAATACCTTGCCCCTTATTTTCATTTACCTGTACAGCACAACACACAGTTCAGGACTGTCTCCTTTTTGTTTTTTTTATTCTTTCTGCCTTCTTTTTTTGCACAAGAAATTCTGAAGTTTTATCACTAGCACGGTGGGGCAGGTGAGGAGGGTTGGGGCGTTAAATGACATGGCGAGTTGGGCAAAGGAGAGTCCTCTGGTGCGGAAGTTGCAGATATGTGGTGTCTGGGCGAGGTGGAGGTTTCTGGATGTTTTGTGGAAGTTCAGGCGGTGATTCAGGTATGCTGGTCTTTGGTCGTGGAGGGCTTTGTAGGAGTGGGTCAGTAGTTTGGACTGGCATCTTTACTGGATGGGGAACTAGTGGAGGTCTCTCAGGTGCTGGGTAATGTAGGTTCTTTTGGGCAGTTTGAGGATCAGTCTAGCTGCTGTGTCTGGAGTCTTCTCATGAGTTTACTGCCAGTGAAGCACAGAGTGCGATGCCGCAATCCAGGCGGCTGGTGAAGAAGGTCTGCGTCACTGTTTCCCTGGCGCTGATGGGGAGTCACTTGAAGACTCTGTGAAGCATGCAGAGAGTGTGGGAGCAGGCTGAGGAGATGGCATTGACCTATCGTTTCATGGAGAGTTTGCTGCCCAGGATGATGCTGAGGTTGCAGGCTTTTTCTTTCAGTGTGGGGGTGGGTTTGAGTTCTGATGGCCACCAGGTGTCATTCCAGGGGGAGGTGTGGCAGCTGAAAATTAGCACTTCGGTTTCAGTTACATCTCTATCTAAATATGAACCATTAAAATCCCACTGGTCAGCGTGATCATTAGTGTCACGACATTCTACAGGAAGGGGATATTCCATATCAGAATTCTCAACATACTAGAAATTTGCAGCATATTCATTAAACTTCTCTTCATCTAATGTTTCAATTGTTATTGTTATTGTTATTTTAATTTTATATCGCGCCTAATCACCTGCAGGTCTCTAAGCGCTAGGAAAGATGATACAGAACAGTAACACAACGGAATAAGAGCGGAGACCAAGACTGAATTATACTATGCTCAGGCTTCTCCTGAACAGTAGCGTTTTTAAGCTTTTCCTAAATCTTAGGAGACTTCCTTCCTCACGCAGCACCCCAGGCAAGCTGTTCCATAGCTGGGGTACTAACACTGAAAAGGCTCTCCCTCCCTTCGTCGCTAGCCTATAGCGAGGACAGGTCAGAAGCTGAGAGTCCGAAGACCGAAGTGTTCTCACCGGGCAGTACAGCTGCAGGCGATCTTTAATGTAGGCTGGGGCCTTACCATAGATTGCCTTGTGAGCTGTACACAAACTCTTGAATTCCACTCTTTCTTTAATTGGAAGCCAGTGTAAGCTTTGTAATAGGGGAGTGGCTTAAGACCTCCTCGGGAGTCTAAAGATCAACCGGGCAGCGTCATTCATTAAGACCTGGAGCCTACTGGTAAGATTTTTGGGTAGGCCAAGGTAAAGAGGATTACCGTAATCGATTCTGGAAATAATAGTGGCAGCCACTATTGATCGCATCATAGGCTGTGAGAGGATAGGGGATAACTTCCGCAGTTGCCTGATAATATTTGTACAACTACCCACAACCGACGAGATCTGAGGAGCCATCGACAGATCCCCGTCCAACTTAATCCCCAAGCTTTTTACAGAAGGGCTTGGTTTTGGAGCAGGGCCTAACTCCATAGGCCAGTAGAGATCGCTCCAAGGTGAAGTAGTGGATGGGATAACTAAGACCTCGGTTTTATCAGGGTTGACTTTTAAAAGGTTATCCGTCATCCATTGCACCGTGAACCTCAAGATGTTCTGGGATTGAAGTTGTGCAGCCGTGGTATCGTTGATACTTAACAGCAATTGCGTATCATCCGCGTAGTTAAAGACTTTACAGCCCATAGTGGCCAGCGAAGCAATCAGCGGTTGCAGGTACAGGTTGAATAGAAGCGGGGACAGGGCAGACCCCTGCGGTACCCCCCACTCTAAAATCCCCATCTCAGATGTTTCATCCCCCAGTTGTATCTTTTGGGTCCTTCCTGTAAGGAAGGATTTAAACCATTGGAAAGCCAAGCCCTTAATCCCAAAGTCCTTTAATCTATCCAAGAGCAAGGCATGGCTGACAGTGTCGAACGCCGCTGATAGATCTAACAAAATCAGGGCGCTCGATTTCTTACAGTCAGCCATGC
Organism: Lissotriton helveticus; assembly: GCF_964261635.1. Classification (NCBI taxonomy): domain Eukaryota; kingdom Metazoa; phylum Chordata; class Amphibia; order Caudata; family Salamandridae; genus Lissotriton; species Lissotriton helveticus. The sequence continues at coordinate 1,140,669,460 of NC_136069.1, forward strand.
CTCTTAGTTCGTCCAGCACCGAGAGCATCACCAACTCGGTGCTGTGATGGGCTCGAAAACCTGCCTGTCGATCATGGAGTAGATGGTGAGATTCCAGATAAAAAGACAGGGATTGTAGGACATGCTGCTCAAGGATTTTTGAGAGAAAGGGCAGCTGGGAAATAGGTCTGTAATTCTTTAACACCGCAGGATCCGACCCCGGTTTTTTCAATAAGGGTCTTACCCGCGCCTCCTTAAGTTCAGCCGGCAGATATCCCGTATCGAGCGATCTATTGAGGAGAGAGATGATGCATTCCTCTAATAGAGGGTGCGCAACGCGGAAGATCTCAGGTGGGCATGGGTCAGCTGGGGAGCCAGATTTAATTTTGCCCATCAGCTGTTCCAAGATCAGTGCATCCATCTCCGGAAACACTTCAAGGGAACAATCAAGCACGCTTTTAGATGTTAGAGCGGTGAAAGTCCCTGTTGCCGCCCCGTTCTCTATCTCCTGGATAATGATCTTCACCTTCTCCAGGAAATAGGCCTGAAAGGTGTTACAATCAAAAGGGGCCTTAGAGTTGTCAGGTTTTTTACTCAACTCGGCCAGTACTTTAAAGGTTTCTTTCTGAATATTCGCTGCCTTGCTTAGGCGGGACTCAAGGTAATCCGCTTTAGCTTGAATCATAAGTTTTTTGTATTGTTGAAGGGAGGCCTTATAAGTATTCCTATCCGTGTCCTGCTTGGATTTCCTCCACATTCTTTCTAACTTTCTAAGCTTTGTTTTGGTTTCCCTTAGGAGTGGCGTAAACCAGAGAGCTCCTTTCCCCGATCCCTTTATTTGCTGTACTCTCACTGGCGCTATTTGGTCAATAGCCCGAGTCATACTTCTCGTTAAATCAGAGTATTCTCGGTCCAGGTTGCGATCCAGCTCTATAACCTGGGGAGATTCCAGAAGTGCCTTGGTCAAAGACATAAAATTTACTTCAGCCCATTTCCGGGTTTTTCTAAAGCCAGGTGGGTTACGAGCAACACCGCTATTGAGGGGGGCCTCACAGGAAACCAGATAGTGGTCGGACCAGACGCAAGGCGCTACCTCACTAAGGGTTAAAGTGGCATCTGTAGTCCACATGAGGTCAAGAGTGTGGCCTTTTACATGTGTTGGGACGTCCACAATCTGTTTAAAACCAAGCGCAGACATTAATGTGTCTAACTGGCGCGTGGGTAAGTCCCAATTGGGCATATCCCAGTGTAGGTTAAAATCACCTGTTACCAGGATTTTCATATATCTTGAGCTAAGGTCAGATATAATAGGACAGAGTAAGTCAAAGAAGAGTGGAGTTGACTTAGGCGGGCGATAGACAGACAGAATCACCCAACACACATTGTGTAAGGTGACCTTTACCCCAAGCAGATCAGTCAAATCAATCGTCTCTGATAGTACCTTTTCAACTGTCATAGTCTTCCTATAGAGGATGGCTACCCCACCCCCCCGTGAGCCCCCTGGGCGGTTGTGCCACATTACATCGTATCCGCTTGGAACGGCGGCAATGATATCAGGCATCGAGTTCTCATCCGTCCAGGTCTCCGAAAGAGTCAGGACATCGATATCGCTGTCCTGAAGCATATTATATAGCTCCAGATGATGGCAACGGAGCGAACGAGTGTTAAGGCTAGCTATTTTTAGAATAGGATGTTTACCCAGGAAAGGTGTAACCTTATCAGGGCGGAAGATGCCGTGGTTTTTAAGCAACAGCAAGACCGCCTGATCAACCATAGGCTCACCTCTATTCAAGGATTTAAGCTCCTCCGAGGAGTATGTGCGACGCTGACCAGTCGTCCCCGCCCCTGCGCCCGTCCGTGCGCGGACGGGCGCAGACGGGCTAGACTCTGGCGTGACTCCGGCGCTGCTCCGGCGAGCCCGCAGCGCGTGACCGCTGCGCGTCAGCATGGCCAGTTTAAAAAGATACCGGTCAGCGTCCTTATGACAACTAGACCGTGCAAGCTACTCGGCGCTTCACCCCCAACCCAAGATGTCCGCCGTGATGCTGCCTAAAGGGGAAGGGACCCGCGCTAACACGGTGGAATAACAAATATTGTGCAGGTAAGTGGGCGTTTTAAAAGCAAGGTATAATAAACAATTATATTTTAAACGGAGATGAAAAAACGGGAAGCTTTAAAAATCGCGAGTTATTTTCTCCTGAGAGCGCAACGCTCTGCGCAGCGCTCTGCCTTACTCCTTGTCGTGTGAGTTTCCAAAATGCCAGAATAGTAGTATATTCCTCCACACCACATCCAAGAGCCTCCTCAGTGTCCAAGTGGCTTGTGCATAATGTAGTGAAAAGAGCACATTTGCAAAAGCAAATGCGACAAAAGACGAGTAAAGGTAGCAGCAGAGACTTTACTAAGAGGTTTGCAAGACACCTTGAGATTGCACAAGTAAGAACACAATGTATCCTAGACTCTCTTTTGGGGGGATAGTATCTTTTTTGCCTTGAAATAGCCATAGAAGGCCTGGAATGAGCAGGTGTTACGGATCTGCACTCCCTGCAATGTTAAGCAGAAACTTATGATGTCTTTCCCGAAGGGTTCTGGGGTTAATTTCAGCAATTTCCTCATGTATCAAGGTCTCAGTATACTGGTGTCAAAAACAGTAATCCTTATTTGACATTTTTTATCACAAAGCACAGCGGTCTTGAAGGTGCTAATTTCCTAAATTAAACTGTCCATCCACAGGCCTCTGCTTTCTTACCAGAGGTAAGAAGTAGTCAAAAATATCAACTTAGAAAAGACACAAGATGGAGTAGAAGCATTTGTTGAAAAATACCCTTGATAAGATTAAAACTATACACTAGTGTTCATAGATCCTGGTCTAATAAAATGAAAATAAAACTGGTACCAAGAATTCAGGAAATGTAAAGGCCTACAGTTCATATAAAATGTAAAAAGGCTCAAGCAAAGTCATTTTATATACCCGCCTGAGAGTGAATTTTTTGTATTCTTCCAGGACTCAGCCAGGAGGCGGAAACAACTCTAAGCTTGTGACTTTGTCAAACAAATGAGGCCGCAAGTTTTGGTTAAGTAGGTTTATTTAATCAATGATCATATAAACGTGCCAGACCTCACTGAATGTTGGTTTAACAATCTTTCTGACGAACTGCAATTCAATCGCAGAACGTCATCATTGTTTTAATGTTGACTGTGTAACCTCCTAGTAATATCTATCTGGCAACTTCAGAGCATTTAATTCAGTAAATAATTTTTTACATGTACCCTGCCCAGATTCTCATTAATATGATGGCGGAGCTGGCTGTCAGAGCAACTTAATAAAGCAGCATAACAACATCCCATGCCTTAATAGGCAGTAAGTGGCTCAAACAGATTACTGGTAAAAAGATCGGGGTTATAAGCTTGCAAGAGGACCTCTCTTATGTTTAGGCCTTCAACTTGGTAGCCTGACAAAGACCGATAAAACTTAGATTAATGTGGTTACCTGTGTTTATTTTTTAATCTTGAAGTACTATGTTAAATTATGCCAGGCATTACAAGGTAGGGCTGGAAAGCAGTCATTGTCTCCCAACTGCAATACAGCATCCCATGTCTAGTATCTTCTTGGAAGAATGCTAGTGGCTCAAAATATCTTGGTCAGTGTCAAGCTGTGCCAGCAAATTTGACAATGCCTCCCTACTACTGAAAGTACTTCAATGACTCCCTGTTGTAGCCAGGGTGAGGTTTGATGTGCTTTGTGTTGCACCAGAATCACACATTTTGACAGAGGAATTGGCACGCTACCATGCCAAAAGACCTCTCTGCTCTGAATCTTACAGTCTTCTTACATTTCCAAAATGCCAATCCAGTGGGCAGATGTTTCTTTTATGCAGACCCTCTCTGAGAAAGAGAAAAGAGAATTAACCCAACCTTAAATCTGACCATTATAGGTTCGGACAGAAACTCAATAATAAGCTTTTTGCTTACATATAAACTGTACCAGTTTCACCTTCCATTGCATTCCCTATGCCAGTGCCAAGAAGCCAATTTGTTGCAGGGTGTTCTATAAATGGATATACCCGTACCACAATACTCCCAAGTGATGCCAAAAAAGAAATGCCTTAGTTGTCCAGGAGATTTTGGATGAGACGGTGTGCTTCATTTCTTCAAGGCAATTGCCATCGGACTACTTGTTGCACTTCAGTTGATCAACACATCACTGGAAATTGACAAATTCCCAATTGTCAAACAGTTTGACAATCAGAGCCTCTACCATCCCCTTCCCCCAAGATACCCCCTCCACCCCAACGAATTAAGCAACTTAGAGGTCAAGGACTTCTTTAATTTAAAAGTGTCAAGCCAAGACTCATTCAAATTCCCACCAAGAACAGCTGCTCTGGACAGTCGCATTAGCAAGCAGTTTACTAAGTTCAGCAGGCAAAAGCCCTTGAAGTAATAGTAGAATTACTTCCCCTACAGGCTAGAACCTTTTAGGACCCTTCAAACTACAGACAACAAAATATAGTATTCAGTCCACAAGACCACCGTGCCGAGACAACCCTCTTAATGTACTGTTTAATGGGAATCATAGGAACATTACCAAAGTCTTCATGAATTGTTTTATGAATATTTTTAAAGTAGCTTCACTGTCTGTCTTTTGCATTTCATCCTCACTAGTGAGCTGCTTCTGTTTAGATGAGGAGAACCTGAATTTCAATGCTGCAGATGTTGTACATTCATTTAAACCATCACAATATTGTTAGGAATCATCGTTAGCTATCACACTAACTTGCATACACCAAACAATTTTAAAAAATGACAATGGCAATTCCATCTTACCTCAGTGAACCGTATGCCATAGTTAATCTCGGCAGAAACTGATTTCCTTTCTTTTTCTGCTTGAATAGGCCTATCATCCAATCCACGACAAAATCGATAAAGCGTCTGGCCTGTTTTTGGACCAAATTCTTTTTGGAGCTTTGCCATAGTAATGTTCTGCAAGTCACCACATGTCTTAACATTCAAAGAGGCCAATTTATGTTCCATAGACCTACCAACACCTACAAAAATCGGAACACAGGTTATTTGTTTGAGGGCTATAACATGAATTATTGTTGCCAGTTAATATACAAAGTGATTTAAACAAACAAATTTGAATACAGGTTCTAGGAATTACTGTACGGCAATTTTCCCCATACAAATATCGCCAATGAATGAGGGATAATATGGAGAATTAGATTCACAGCAATTACATTCTGCACATATTTCCTCTTTCTGACTTATTTACTCCATGCACATTATATTACATATAAGTTAGCACAATTTGAATGGGGAAAAAATCAAAATGCGCATAAAATTAACTCAAATTTCTTAAACCAGATTTGAATGTTAAAAGCTGTTTGTGCCTCAGCACAAATTTCACTGCAAACTAGCCATGAAGGCTCTAGTTTAGGAACAGATGCACTGTAAACTATAGGCAAAATGAACATATTCAGTCATGTTATACCTCATTCATCTATTTGGTAAAAAAAATAAATGGCCTAAGACTTAATGAACAAGAAAAAGCTGACAAAGTCAACCTAGGGGATACTAGGCAGGACTGTCCCTTATCACAATTACTTTGTGCCTGGTACATATTTCGTTTTTCAGCCAGAAACAGAGAAACACAACATAAAGGAGATACGAAATGGAGGAGAAACTTGTAAGTCAAGCATATTTGCTCATGATAAACTAGTGTGGACCAACCATCACAAAATACACATGGTTTTGAGGGGAAATATGACAAAACCTATACATTTTCTGGTTGGGTCAGATAGAAACGATAAAGATATGTATATGCTAGCCAGGCTGCGGAGACGGGCAAGAAGGAATATGGAGTGATTCAAGAGCTGTGCCTAGGATTCTGATGAAATCCAAACCCTTGGAGGACTAAGATGTTTCTAAATATTATACAGTAGCCCAGCAGATACCTATACACTGATGGCCCGCAAGGGAATCACACAAGAAATGTGCTCAACCCAACATGGACAATGCTGCTCTGGGATTTGATATTGATATATGTGAATAAAAGCCATAGCCAGAAAACTCATGCACAGCCACAAACATTAAGTAAGATTTGGAATGCACAAATAGCGCACAAATAAACTGAATGAAACATCATCCGTCCTAGTTACTCCTACCATCATCAACCTAGCTTTTACACAAGAAATACAATGAGGGCATTCAGGCAGCAGGTGTAAGCTCAATAGTGAGGAACATTGTTTAAAAAGACACAGGTTACAATGTTAGATTATGGGAGACTCCTATGGAAAACAATACTCGAAAAAATAACTTATTAAGAGAGGAGACATTTGGTTATACAACCACTTAACAGAGCAGTGGCACTGAAAATTCACATCCATTTAAAAGGACTGAAAAAACACAAACAAAGTCTAAACACATACAAAGTCTAAACACATAACACTCGTGTCAATTCATGGTGGCTCTATATTAGCAGATGCCAGAACATACCTTCCAGACATATCGTTGAAAAAAGGTTGGCTATCTGGATGTTTGCTTTAATAAATTATTACAACCATATAATGTACTCACTAAGCCCAATATCTCGCCATGTTTGTTGGATGATGGTGAAAACAGGGGTTCTGCTTTACAATATGGTAGTCTTGTGCAAAATGCAAAATATTTGGGACTCTTGGGCTTCCTCTGGCCTACTACAAAATGGTTAGGACATTAGCCTGGAGAATAAAGGTGGTTATAAATACATGATAAAAAAAGGACTTGATTTTGAATGACAGCACAACAATGGCTGCCATTCTAGTCACCACTTCACCTTTGAAAAAGGTGGTTTCTCCTATGTTCATGAAATAGGCTACAAACTACAGGCAACAACCACAGACGCAGAATTAATACTGTTACTGACCCAAAATACATCCTTATTTTACTGAAAGGAGTGATACTTGACAATGCTAATTATGACTGTGCAGCGAAGTGTACAGTTACGCTTGGTGGCCTTTTCCAACCTCTCTAGTGGTGTGGTAAGAAATAGATCACCCTGACACTAATTAATTCTGGGACACAGTGTGAGGAATGTGCACAGAAGTGTTTTCTGAACGTGCCAGCATTTATTGTGATTTTATACAGTGCGAACAAGACCGATCAGGGTATCTGAGCACTTTATGCAAGAGCAGGTACTACTGTACACAAGAAGTTTACGAAAGGCATGTTACAAACGTTTGGGTAGACAAAAACATTTTACATAGTTACATAGGTTTAAATTAAAGTCACAAATATGAACCAATTCCTGCAAAAGGTTATGCACTATCAAAGTGGCTGCTGTGACCATATCCAGATAGAGTGGAAAAGATAGCAGTCAATCTAGGTGTTTACGGGACAGTCTCGTTCTAGGTGAAAAAGAGGAAGAGGGGAATCTCAAACTCTATCTTCACCGCAGCAGAAGGGGTCCTCCACCAACCCCAGATCCCACAACACATAATGAATAGCTCCCTGTGATGCCTTTGTCAGGTTGGTCAGCATCACAAACTCACTCTGCACTCTGAATACACCCATCTGGACCGGATCATTACTGGGGTCTTTAATCTTCACCACCGGAGACCGGACCATGGTCAAGGCATACCGGCGGAAAGAGAATTCAATAACTTTCTATGGTAGTTTGGTCTAATCTCAGCTCAGGCCTGGACTGAGCAACATAGCCCCAAGAATTGAAATTTCTTGACCTTCAACAATTAAACTACATTTGATTACACCTTCATCAGGAAAAGTATGTGGAATAGAATTCTGGACTTCCAGATACACCAACATGATACAAGTGACCACACAATGCTTATTGCCGAATTCAATCTCCAGTGCGAATGCCGTTAAGAATGGCTGCTTATAAGCAATACACAAGGGTGGGAGGAGTACAAACTAATGAAGAGGATTAGATGGAAACACTTCACTGTCTCAAATTGGGAGTCTTGGAAGCTGGGATTATCACGCAAGGGACATAGTAGGCTTTTCTCCCCAGCTCTCCGGAGCTGGGCCACCTGGATCGAAGAACTGCGGGTGGCTCTACTGAAAGGGATGAGGAATACAGCCCACAAAATGTGGGGTATTGGGGTATCAAGAACGAACCTGGAAATACAATAAAAGGCTGAAGAACAGCACCCGCACCCTCAAGACAGGCCAGACGGGCATACCAAAAAAGTGGCTCCCAGGGGGCAGAGAGACTTTACAAAGAAGCCCATCGGAACCACAAACACTTAACATGGAAACAAAAATGCCAGATGATGGAGAAGGAATGGATCAAGTTATTTGACTTATGCAAACCCAACAAACAGAAGCAATTCTGAGAGTTTATAGCTAAGATGGAAAGCACAAAAACAGACAGGTGGAACGCAGTTACAGCACAAGTGAGGAAGAAGACCAGACACTTGAGGTGGGCCAAGCCCAGGACCCGAAACAAATCATAAAGGTCATCAAAAAGATAAAAAGGGATGGAGCCCCAGGTCCCAATGGCCTACTGGGCAGACTGTTTAAACAGGAACCCAAAGGCCGGAGTTGCTATCACCTCTGCACATGGAATGTAGAGCCTCAGGAGATGTGCCGGATGCATGGGGCGGCTAGCTACAGCAGCCAATATACAAAAAGGGAGCAAAAAAGGGCCCAAAAGACTATAGACTCATAGCCTTGTTAGACATCAAAGGCAAAGCATATGCTGGTACTTAGCTACAGGAACTAACAGCCTGGATTGAGGATAATGAAATACTACCTTTTTATCAAACTGGATTCCGAAAAGGCTGGTCTACAATAGATAACATATTGGCTCTCTCTCATTCCCTGCACTACAGGCAAATTCCCAATAAAAATCTGCCAATATTTGCATGCTTTGTAGACTATTCAGCAGCCTTCGACAGGGTAAAATGAAGCAAGGTATTGCACAAACTGTCCAGCTGGAAGATCCCCGGTCAGGGGCACCCCCGCGCCCATTGATTACACAAGTCCTTAATTTTCGGGACAGTGACGCGATACTCTAGCTCGTAATGTGACCCCCCTCCAATATGAAAATGCGGATCTCACGTTCTTTCCTGATTTCACCCAACTGGTCCAGAGACAACGTCAAACTTTTCTGACCCTCAAGGTGCGACTCAGGGAAAAAGGATTCAGGTATGCCATGGTGTTCCCGGCCCATCTCCGTGTAGAAGCAGAGAGGCAGGCTTGGTTCTTTGACAACCCTGGAGTGGCATCAGACTGGCTTGATAGCCGAACGGACAACAGAACTGTGGACAGGAATGAGGCGGGAGATCTGGACATACAGGACCGGGGATGAATACTGGGGGGTTACGCTTGATATTAGCAAGATTGCTCAGAGCGCTGGGTTGTTGAAGGTCCCAGAGTTAGAATCTAGGTTTTACGTTTGCCCAACACCAGGTATGTCACCATGTAGAGGGTCACAATTTGCAGACTTGCCGGAGACAGGGGGATGGTGAGTTGATATTTCCCCTTCCTTTTTCTATGTTTAGTTAACTTACAGGGGCAACAGGCACTCTTCATGTTCAGACTGGGCAGTTTCAAGCCTAGAGGGCAGGGTAGCAGGGTGGGGGGAGTTGGGAGGGGGCGAGGCAAAGATATGTTTGATTAAAGTAATGCGCACACAGTTGAGTTCTTTGACATCATCAAAGAGACCATCAGTGCTAATGCGACTCCACAAGAGACACAAGGATGAGCATTGAATGAGAGATAGGGGTCAGAGTTCTCAGTTGGAACGTGAATGGCCTGGCGGCTAAGATCAAACGTGGCTTGGTTAGCCAATTTATTAGACGACACTCCCCAGATGTAATTCTTCTACAGGAAACCCACCTAGTTGGGAACACATGTATGGCTTTAAATAGAGGAGGATATAAACTAGTGGCGCATGCAGGATTCATCTCGGGGTCACAAGGAGTTGGCATATTGATTGAAAATTCATTTTCCTTCACAATACATGCCACTTGGGCAGAGAAGCGAGGAAAATATATTGGGGTCTCGGGCCAATGGGAAGGAAAGACAGCCACGTTCATATTGGTTTACGTTCCGCCAGGCTTACAGACAGACACTTCTCTTAATTGGTACGACGGGTGCATTAGCCTGCCCGATCTAAAGAAGTACTATTGGGAGTCCCAACTTGCGGCTATCAATCATGGGATCTATGGCTGTCAGGATGATCCCGGATATGCCATTGATAGGTGGCTGCTCCCTGGAGGAGACTATAATAGAGCTTTGTATGCCAAGCCCCGTAGATTCATGCTGACTGGACCCACGGCTCACTCCATCCAAATTTGGCATACGGTCAACAAACACCTGCAATGGGAGAATAAATTCACTTTGGCCACTCCATTGTGGAGCTCAGAGAAACTGGTAAGCCTTTGGAGTTCCAACGGGTTTGATAAGTGGGACCTCATAGGGATTTCGCATATTAAGGACATCTGGGGGGGAGGGAACGGTCCTTCCTTTTGCTTCACTTAAAAAACCGTATAGCCTAGCTGACACAGAGTATTATCGATATCTTCAAATCCGGCACGCTCTACTCTCCCAGATACCGTGTAACACTTCACTCCCAGAAGCCTCCCCCCTGGAGGATAGAATATTAGATGGACACCTTCCGGAAAAGACCATATCCCTCATATATAAGAAGCTAATTAATAATATGGCAGATCCACTACAGGTCCTCAAGGGGAAATGGAATAGTGATGGATTGGAACTTGATGATGAAGACTGGCAGGTGGAGATTTCATCCCCATGAGAAGTCGCAATACAGGCCCGACTGCGATTAGTGCAGCTCAAAATACTACACAGAATATATGTAACATGACCTCGCCTGGTCCAGATGGGAAAGGCAGAGAGTAAAGGAGGGTGTGGACACCCAGGGACGTTCCTCCACATATTGTGGAACTGTCACCATATACAATTATACTGGAGAGACATACATAACATTTTGCCGGGATGTATTGGGGGTAAACTTGCAGCCAGAAGTGCGGAGGTACATCCTTAACGTCTGGGAACCTACAGATCTGAACGCTAACACTACGCAATGGGTAACACTGATGATTGTGAAAAGGAATATCGCGCAGCAGTGGGGAGCAATCCAGTTGCCCCAATTAAGGAAATGGGAGGAAGACCTAGACTGGAGCATGTTTAGAGAAAAGTCAGTTTACGTGGCCAGAGGGTGCCCTGGGAAATGGAGAAGGGTGTGGGGAGCGTGGAATCACTACAGAGGCGACATTTGTACCCCACCTAGTCGACAGGTTGACACCGACACTCTAGATACTCCTTGATTTAATCAGCTTAACGATCGTGTCTTCTATTGCCATGTCAATGAAAATAATGTGAAATGATGAAGTAGCTTGCCTGAACATACTTGTTATGATGTATGTCGAGACTGTTTAATAAAAAGAAATATAAAAAAAACACTCTTCAACCTTTAGACGGCAGACTTGGGGAAAGCCCTACAAGGAGCAAGTTTGGCAACCCTGAAAATCAGACAGCAACGACTACACGTGCTCCAGTATGACGATGATCTGGTGATTCTCGATCACACCTGAGTAGGTTTGCAAAGAGGTTTCAATTCATGAAACATATACAACCAGGAAAACAAGCTTGTGGCTAACCCCGGCAAAACGAGAGTCGTGGTGTTTGGTAAATGTTTGAAGAAAACAGGCTTAAAATGGAGACTTAGCAGTAACAACAGTGCCACAGAAATAGCATACCACTACCTAGGAGCGTGGTTGAACAATAAAGGCAAAGACTACCTTGCACCAGGCTAAGACGCAAGCCAAAATACAAGCCACCATCTATGCACTGTGCAAACTACAAGGTAAATGACATAGCCCTACCTCGAAACCTATTATGAGAGTAACAAAATCCAAACTGCTTGCTGTTGCTGTGTACGCACCTCATGCATTCCCAGGAAAGATGGGAAAGATGATGGAAAAAGCCCATTGCTGGTGCTATAACAGGCTTTTCGGGCTCCCTAAACGCACACGAAAGGCCCTGATTCGGCTCAAGTTTGGCTTGGTACAATAAAAATATGAATGCAGGAGCACATTGGTAAAATTCTGGTTTAAGACAGTAACAGCCAAGAAAGGATCCCTTAAAGAGGTATTGAGAACCATATTTGAGGGAAGCACCGAACCCATGGTAGAATTACCGACTAGAGTTGGGCTTAACCACAGCTCCCTGGTCCTAAGAGGAACTAAACTATTCAGCAGTAAAGAGAGTGCTAAATAAAAAAAACACCCTGATATCAAGGAATGAATATATAGCTAGACTCAAGGACATCAGTGGGTTGGTCGGCCTAACTAAAGCATACGAGCCACACAAAATCCAGCCATATATGAACAACCCCCTAGGAAAGAGATGCTTGAAAGACATTCAATGGGCGCGCCTAGGTCCACTGCCAATAAAGGAACTGAACCTGGGCTGGAAATCATTGAGCAAGATAACCAGATGCAGGCTGTGCAGAATCGTTGGTACACCTAATATGTTGCTGCCCTGCCTTACTGCAAGATTGACGCAAATTGTTAAAACCAATGTTTTTAAGGCACGGGCTCAGAAAATGCATTGATGCAATGGCCCTGCTCCAGTCCTACACAGAGCCCTCTGATTTGGCTACATTTGGCAAATTCATGAATATGACATAAAGGGTTCTAATTGGAAACAGCACAGAAGAAAATTGTGCGTTGCAATAGTTGAGACTCTTGTAGTAACAGAAGGAGCCGAACAGTGAAGATCCCCTCAGAAAAGGACCGCATGGTCCCTACAAAATCGCAATGCATTAAGTTACTTTTCTTTTTTGTCAAGATCATATAAGGAACAGGGACCTTTCCAAACGTAATTTTAAACTAATGTATTTTAGGGTAATACCCACTTTTACAAATGGTCTCCGACCGGTGTTCAAATGATATTCTTTTTTTTTATATATGATTTGATATATGTATTATAATGGTGTGAGATACGTATTTATACAATGATTTTGATATTGTACTGCAACTTTGCAATGATTTTAAGTAATTCTGCAATTAAAATAGTTCATTCATTCTGCATGCTCTTCTCTGGGCAGAGGTTGCAATGGATGGCAGCCTCAAGCTCCCATAGCTGCATGCTGCTACAATGCATGCACTGCTTCCCACTTTTGGACTGGTCCTCACGGATGTCATCCCTTGCTACCACTTATGCCACTTCTCCAGCACCATGGGGTCCGAGGACTTGCCGGCCGCGCTAGTTGCCTCCTCCTGGGGTTTTTCTGGCTGTCACAGCAGTAAGACATTGCAGGGTCATTCGCACGTCACAAATTAAATCTTCAATGTGCTGGTTACATTCCAGTGTCAGGAGCTCATTCCTTCTCTGATACAGCCAGCATCAACAGCAGCCATGACAAAAACGCCTGTGAGCAGATGCAACCTGGCCACTAATGATGAAGGATTCTGCTGGGCTACTCACACAAGGTCGGTCCTCACACAAGGAGTCCCGATCAGAGCCCAACCACACAATGGAGAAAGTCCCCAGATGTCTTCAGGTGGCTGCATCAGTCTCCCCAGGCGGATGACTATACAAGAGCAGGTGGGGCGGATAGCAAGGTCTTCCTGAAGTTCAGAGGAGGTGCTTTCAACCCTAACATCACCATCTTATAATCTATAATCATGAAAACAAGTACTTCCTGTGTGCCTAGAGAATAACAACATTAAATCATAACGTTGTGTGGGTGATGTTTATATACTGAAAGATGGATCAACTGAGGAGCTGGATGACACTTCAATGGCATATGTTTTCTCTCTTCAACAGACTACACCACTAGAAGAACACCAAAAAGGCAAGGTGTTTTATTTTTTCTGTACTTTTCCTACTACCCCACAATAGCAGCTATCTAGTTGGAGAGATCAGTCCTAACTAATGCCCCTGACATATGTTAGGCTTGAGTGAGAGCAGAAACATGCTGACTGCGAGTTTGCATTGCACAGACTTCCTACAATCACTGTTCTTTAACCATGCATAGACAGGGCTGATGAAAATTTAAATTGATAAAATTACCTCTTTACATGTATTTCTAAATAACCTGTCCCTTTTCACAGAGGAATCACTCCTGGTGGTTTTTCCTCCTTCACAACTTACACCAGGTATAGATGTAAAGATTGGTCCCATTTTGTTCAAGGACTTAAACGCTGGGCAGAATGTCATAAACTTTGCACGACTTGCAACAGGAAGCAAGTGGAGTCTACGGATTTGGGATGAGACTGACTCATTCTTGGGCAGAATTAAGAGGAGTCTTGCTGCTGCATTTTGCACTATTTGCATTTTTTTTCTGATGTTGTTTTTGCATATTCTGGTACAACCAATTGCAATAATCCAATTTTGACAATACTAGTGCAGTCCCCACCGTCTTCCTAGAATCCATAGGGATATAAGGAAGAACCTTCCTTAGTTTCGTGACCAAGTAAAACGTGATGGAGACTGTTGCATTTGATTGCTGGGTGAATGTTATTTTCTTATTGATTAGAATCCCAATATGTTTTGCTTTTTCCACTGGTTTTGGCAACTCTCCCATCTCTGAAGGCCACCAGATGCCATCCCATCTTGGTTGGAGGTTGCCGAAAATCACTATTTCGGTTTTCTCTGAATTGAGTTTAAGACAATGCATTCTGGGAGCAGTATACATAGCCTCATATTGCTAAACATTGAAAACGGGTGAACACATTTTTATACTGCAACCACTGTCAGTAGAGCAGTCTGAGCTTACAACATTTACTTAGAGCGCTCACCCTAATAATAAAGGCTTCACATTAATGAACTATATATACAAGTTTGAACAGCATTACAACATGGACACAAATATTACCTTAACTGCAGGCAATGCCTTTCCCTGATCTATTATGTGGTACTGTAAATTGGCAGCCAAAGGGTTTGTGTTGTAGGGGGTTGGGCCTACTTGTCCCAAGGACAAAATACACATAAAAACGTGTTGCCCTTGACCCCAAACAATATGACCTGGGCTTTGGGCAATAGGATTTCCGCATCTCTGCATGACTGTTGTCTTATGGTTCCTTTGCGGCATTAGGGTTTATATTTTACACCTTATATCTGGCTATGTGAAAAAAGGGTTGAGATCTGTGGGTTGCGCTAAGGGAACATTGGCAAGTTAAGGGATGTCTTATTGTTGTACATTAGATGATTCTTTATCTCTTTCTCTTGCCACAGCCATGAGAATTAGTCCTCACCATGGGAGGATTGGGAACTGTCAATTTATACTTCTACGGTTGTTATTTTTTGTTCGGATTTGGGTGCGCAAACCTCTTGGGCCAGATGCTTAAAAATGTTAAATGCCTGGTGGAGTTCAGGAGTAAATGGTTGCATTGTTTCTTGCTATTTAGCACCAGGACATACTTATAGATAAGAACCACGCTTTATATACTTCTTCATCATCAGTAGCAGAAGATTAAAAAAAATATGGCATATGGGAAATACAAGGATCAGATGGTTTGTGTTGAAAATCTTGCATCTAAGTTCTAATGCATGGGAATCAGGCCCACTTCCAGACACAATCAGAGAAGCTCTGATGGCCTCTCTATCTACACCGCACCAAATCCTAAAGACCACCGCCACTCCTAAACTCTGACTTCAAAATACTTACCAAGATACTGGCCAACAGACTCCCTAAATTTCTCACTGCATTCGTACCCAAAGATCAAAACAGATTTATTTTGGGGCGTAGTAGATTGCTGAAAATCCAATACCTCTTCAGGGTACTGTAGTAGACACCACATGACCTACATGATGCCCTAGTGTTGTACGTTCAACACACTGAGCTCAACCTACCAATTTGCCGTACAGCTCTGTAGGGGACTAAGAGCCAATTTCTTACCCTGTTAAAAACCGGTCCAAAGGCCAAACTAGAACTATAAAAGCCACATAACAAAGTATAATGCAGTGCCAGAGAAGGATGACCTCTGCACTCGATGCTATGTATACTGGTGATAGAAACCCTAGGCATCAAATAGCAAAGGGCACATATTGTATCCCTGTTACATTTCTGAGGGGTGGAAAGCCAAGACTGGGACCCATAACTAAACAAGCATTTACAATGCAATGGTCTCGGCAATATTAAAGGTAGAGCTATTGGCATTGCTCATGACATTTTTTTTGGGGTGTTTTAAAAAAAAAAATCATAAATAAATGGCATTGTCATTTACATTGCCAATAGCGTAATCGTTAAATAAATGGCCTTGTCATTCGGGTGGTTATGCGCTATATAAATGGAATTTTCAATTCAATTCAATTCAATTTACAATGCCAATAGCTTAATCGCTCGCAAATGCATGACCTATTGCATTTTACACCCACACAGAGCCACACACGCAAAGCCACCCACACACACAGAGTCACCCACACAATCTGCACTCTGAATCTGCACTCTGAATCTGCACTCTGCACTCTGAATCTGCACTCTGAATCTGCACTCTGAATCTGCACTCTGAATCTGCCTCTGCAGTCTGAATCTGCCTCTGCAGTCTGAATCTGCCGGCGAGAGCCCCTCCTCAAGCACCATCTCGCCCATGGCAGAAATTGAATACTACTTTATGGACTGATACCCTCGCTGTCTCCACGCCGGCACTCGACCCAGATCCTTCCAGAGCGGATACGCAACTCTGTGGCTGGATCGAGCAGTCCCTCGATGCCATCCTTCCTGCCATACCCCTTCCCAGTAAAAAGAGAACGCTCAAGTCCCCATGGTACACGCAGGAATTGCGTGAACTCAGGAAAATTTGTAAAAAGCGAGAACGCATATGGAGAAAGGACTGGGCCACAGCTAATAAAAACGAATATAGGGCCGCTGTAAAGCAATATAAAACCTGCATAAAAACAACACAGGCAAGTTTTTTTGAGCTCAAAATTCAAGCTGCAGCTAATTCAGCTAAAGAAACGTATCGCATAATACGGAGTCTCACTAAAGTCCCTGACCCTCCGCCCCTACCAGACCCCTCGGGCACTAGGTGCAACCAGCTTGCGGAGTTTTTCTCAGCAAAAATCCATACCATCCTCTCTACCCTCCCTCCCCCGACCACCCCCCTTCCTCCCCTCTCCGTTCTGTCCTGTACAGAAGCTCCTGGTCTCCATACTTACGAACAGGTGACCATCGAGTTGTTCCTAACCACGCTGCAAGCAATAAAGAGCGGGGCACCTTCGGACCCAGCACCAATCAGCAAACTTCAATTAGTCGCCACTACGGTGGCCCCCTCCTTCACCAACCTCATCAATGCGTCCCTGGAAATGGGCACTGTACCAACCAATTGGAAAAAGGCCACAGTCAGGGCACTTCTGAAGAAACCCCATTTAGACCCTACGGACCTATCCAACTTCCGACCCATTTCGCTCCTCCCGGTGATTAGTAAGGTGGCAGAACGAATTGTCAACCAACAACTCTCCTCTTACCTGGAAAAAAATAAACTTTTACGCAACTCACAGACGGGGTTCAGACCAGGACAGGGGACAGACACCGCACTACTAGCCGTGGTCGAGGAGGCAAGGTCCATCATAGATCAGGGGGGATCAGTGGCAGTGATCCTCCTTGATCTAAGCGCCGCCTTCGACACGGTGGATCACGCTATCCTTATCCATCGACTTAGCGTGATAGGCATAGCTGGTGCCGCCCTGTCCTGGATCAAATCCTTCTTGGAAGGGAGAACCTTCCAGGTATCAGACGGTACGAGCACGTCCAAAGCACTTCCATTACAGTGTGGGGTCCCACAGGGCTCCTCCCTGAGCCCCACACTTTTTAATGTTTATATGTCTCCCTTGGAAGACATCATCTCCCCGTTCGGCGTTAAGTCAGTAATGTACGCCGACGACACACAGCTGGTGGTGTCAATAAGCCAGTCAAGAAAAAGCCTAGACAACCTAGCAGCCTGTCTAGAGAATATCTATAAGTGGATGACTGAATCACGGCTGAAATTAAACGGCGAGAAGTCTGAAATCCTCCTCCTGGGAAATCCTCGCAAACTCCCCACATCCCTCGTCTGGCCAAGCTGTATGGGCCCCCCCCCCCCACCCAAAGCAGAAGTTAAAAGTCTTGGCATTTGGTTAGACCAGGACCTGAATTTTAAATCTCAGGCAAGAAAAACTGCCGGGGCCTGTCTTGGCCTCATCAAAACAGCACGAAAGGTCCTTCACCTAGTCCCCTTCCAATCCAGGAAACTACTCATGCAGGGTTTAGTGAACTCCAGGCTGGACTATGGAAATGCTCTATACTTAGGGGCCCCCGCCTCGGTCATTCACAGATTGCAATGTGCACAAAATGCCGCGGCAAGACTCTTGACAGGAACCAAACCCAGATGCTCAGCCAAACCAGCGCTCAAAAGCCTACATTGGCTACCGGTCAAAGAAAGAATCAACTTCAAGACCCTATGCATCTCGCATAAAATAATGCAGGGGAAAGGGCCACCGATTCTGAGTTCCATGATCAAACCCCATCACTCAAACAGGCAGCTCAGATCGGATTCCCTCTCACTGGCCAGTGTCCCCAGAATACAAAAATCTCGTTCAGGGGGGCGACTGTTTTCCTATAATGCCCCGAAGTTGTGGAATTCCCTACCAATTTCTATCCGGAAAGAACACAATCTTCTTGCCTTCCGGAGACATCTAAAAACATGGCTCTTCCCATAGTCCCCATCTCTTCCTTGGTAAGATAGGTCTTCTGTCAGCGCTGGGACGCCTTAGGGTAGCTACGCGCTCTATAAATCCCTATCCAAATCCAAATCCAAAATCTGCACTCTGAATCTTCTTTGTTACTAAAGTCAACAACGTATAGATGAGTTTAGAAAATACTGGTTATATTTAAACAAACACATCCCAATAAGTGCGCACGTCGCAGTTTATGAAATTAGAATTTCAATATTCAGTCAAATAAATGCACCAACCTCCATAAGGCGCTATGTGGAGCCATGTTTTCTGGTCTCTAGTAAACAAAGGCATCGTGTTGTGGTCCAACCCTCGGCTTATATCGATTATTTTATAATTTACCTATTTTTTTATAATGTTACACTCCCGACCTCCATACGGTGCTGTATTAAAAGCCATGTTTTTGGGTTCAGACGAGACGCTCCGGCTCTGGTGTGAAATTATAATTATAAATATTCAGTAATGTCAATTTTCGGTAAAATATAAGCACACCAATCTCGTAAGGCGCTTTAAAAGTATGTGTTTGCTCCTGTATACACACGCATCAGACAGTTACAAAGGGGCTGATGGGTATTCTAGGAGTAGGTTATCCTTGTCTTTTGGAATCCCATTACTCAGCCATTCTGGATTGCCACTCCTCATTAAATAGCCACGCTGCATCCACAGCACACCACTAACCGGCCATTCTGTATCTCTCAACTCTCCATTAAATGACCAGCCTGTGTCAACCACATCAACCGGTCATTCGGAATGCACTGTACACCATTACAATCCCCTTACCTCCTCTTCTGTGCACCCCATTCTGCAATGCCTTACCCAGCATCTAGTTCACCTGCCCTTACACCTCACCCTGCAGCCCTTCGGTTGTCCATCTGTAATGCACCCCTTCCAGCACCTCATGAGGTGCAGGCCTTTCTGCCCGTAACCTGGAAGCCTGCCCCTTTGCGTGAGTCTTCTTAGCCGGAAGTCCCTCTGATTGCTTCAGTACCTTTAGTGGGAATTCTGTCCTGCCAATCTCTTGAGGTCCATCAGTTGGATGCCAGCCTCCCTGATTGCCACTAAAATATCGAGCCTCTCGCGGTAGGCGGGCGGGAACGGGCGCCGAGGCAGCGGTAGGGTGGCGGGAACGGGGCCGGGGAGACACAGAGAGCGAGGCAGCGGTAGGGGGGCAGGAACGGGAGCCGAGGCAGCGGTAGGGGGGCGGGAACGGGGCCGGGGAGACACAGAGCGAGGCAGCGGTAGGGGGGCGGGAACGGGAGCCGAGGCAGCGGTAAAAAGCAAAAAAAAAAAGCAAGCACTCACCTGGACTTCTTCCGGGTGCCTTCAATGCCGGACCAGATTCGGGGGCGTTCCCGAGAACCGGCTTTCGGCTGACGTAGCCAAAAGCCAAAAAATCTCGGGAACGCCCCCGAATCTGGTCCGGGATTGACGGACAGAGCCAACTCCCAATGGTTAGCCTCCATTTATGGAGCTAGCCAATGGGAGGAGGGGGCTGTTACCCGACTCCACACACAGATCATAAGATTTTTCCTAGCGCATGCGTACTTCGTACGCATGCATTTGCTAGGGAAAACCTAAAAAGAGAGAAGGACGGGATAAAGAGTAAATAGAGGTGGGGGGGGGGGGGGGAGTCTGTGAAATGGAAGTCCATTGCTCAGGGTGAGACAGGAAAGAACGAAACAAAGGGAGAACAGGGCCAGGAGGAAGAGAGGGGGATTTGGAAAGAGACAAAAGACTTTAAGAAATAGGAGAAAGAGAGAGGTGAAGAGAACGAAGGTGAAACAGGGTGATGAAAGATGACTTTTCAAAATTAGGGGGAACCGGCATAAAGGAGGAAAGAGGAAGGTAAAGGTAGATATTAGGTACACTTAAACAGAGGAAGTAAACTAGAAAAAAGGAAGGGGGAAGCAGCAGAAAGGAATGCCAGACTACAATTAGAGATATCATGTAAAGAATAAAAAGAGATGGGAGAATTGTGGTAAATGGTGTAACAGATAAGAAGTTAGTGAAAGGGAGAGTCACTGTAAAGGTGAGAGAGCAACTAGGCGAAATAAAGAGAGGAACATTACAAAATGAGAGCGAGAATGGGACAAACAGAAAGGGAGAGCCAGATTAAACATGGGCTAGAACAGGGACTGGAGAAAGGGAGGAAAAGTGGGAGAGGAAGAGAAAGGAGGACCAACAGAGTAAAACATGGTGCATGAAGCGGGAGATGAAAATGGAAAACTGTGGAGTGAGAACAAATGGAGAGAGCAACAGAAAAAAGAGGGGACTGAGGAGAACGAGTTAAAATAGGGCCACTGAGAAGGCAAGCAGAGGGGGAATGGGAGAGATGAAAGGAGAGGATTTGAGTAAAAGGGATAGAAGAATATGGGAGTAATAATAGAATAAAGGGGGAGAAAAGGGGTAATAGACAGGGAGAAAAAGAGGGCGAGGAAAAAAGAGGGAGAGAGATTGGAGAGTGGTCGAGAAAGGAAGCAAGAGAAAGGTGGAGAGGGGAGAATCAAATAGCAAGAGCTGAAGGAAGACTCTAAGTCTAAGAGCGAAAGCTGCCCGCTTCAGGTCTGCTCCAATCTCAGCTCCGCACTTGGGCTTAAACGACGCGATTTATTTGTGGCGAATCCCTTAAGCTCCGAATGTTTAAATCGTTAATATGATTAATCTCCGCATATTAACTGTGATTGTCTAATTCAAATGAGACGATGAACACGACCTTGTATGCCCTCAGAACGGCTCCTTAATATTACAGGCAGACATTGAGCCAGAGTTCTAATCCTGACTTTCTACACTTGGTAAAAACGTGTGATCCTGGGCAAATGACTCAATGTCCGTGTTCTCAGCTCCATCTTTTCACAAACGCTGCGAGACTGCACGCCACAACTAAGTGCTGAGTACAAGTTCATGGGGGCTAATATAGAGAGGCATGTGCTCTCCTGAGCAGGACAAACAGTGGGTTTGGGGGAGGATGTGCGTAATATAATGGCCGATTTTGGAACTGGTGAACTGGGTTCTAGTCGCGGCATCAGTTTAACATCCCCGATTCTGGACAAATCACTTAATCTCGACGTGCCTAGAAAAAACCTGAACATGTCCGTGTGTAATGTAAACCGGTGCTCATGTAAAGCGCTCCAATGACAGGGTTCGTGTCAGATCTGCGCTATAAATAAACTGCAACAACACTCCGTTCGGTGCTCTTTGACCGCGGTACTGCACTGGACGCACTGTATAGTAGTTTTGTATTTATCTAGTCCCTCGTAGCCCGTTATGAGGTGCTGATTGCTGAATCGCATTTTTCTCACGTGCAGCACCTACACTGGGCAGGAATGCCCGGTTGGCAAAGTATTATATTTGGTTCCAGCTTTAGTGGGCACTGTTTTGGATGTCATGTTGAGGGTGCTTTCATCGTATCTCGGGGCATAGCGCCTAGCACAGTAAGAGAGGGCGATGCGAGAGGCGCGCAAATTAGAATTGTAATTAGTTGACGGATAGTTTTCAATGCAGATCCTAGGTTATGTTTCATTGACTCTAGTATGTATGCTGCACTGCAGGCAGCCATTAAGGGAGCCCCCCCTAGCCCAGTAAAGACAGCCAGTGTGGGATTCCCGGAGTCCTCCCCCCACCCCCGCCTCTATTTTTTATTTATAACGCTGGGCAACTTCCGTTCAAGTAGAGTCAGATCACGAAATGGATGCCTTCAGACTACACGGAGAGCTCCGCATTATCATTCTGGTCTGTATAGCGCCGAATGTTGGGCACTCGGTTCATTTCCAAGGGCTCCTTACGTTTAAAGCTTGAGGAACCCATGAGGCACACAACGACTCAACGGGTTTGCCCAGGATCACACGCATAGAGACAGGGGCGTTACTTAGCCGGGATTCGGGTATACAGGTCAGGGCGTTATTTACCAGGCTTGGCTTGACTTGGTTTCCCCGTGCTCAGACTGGACTCCGGTAGTGACCACCCAGCGAAAGTCACGGGGTCTGGGATAGAATGGATTTATACTCGCTGCAGGGAAAACACACGGATGAAAAGCTCGCGTGTTTTAAGGCGACTCTGTACCCATAGTACTGATGTGGCTCGGGTGCTCTCACTCCAAGCGGGCTCCGCCTGCTCACTGAATTAAAGCATCTTCCCCAGAAACCTGTGTTTGACACGGGTTCAAATTCCGGGGTCCGCTCAGCCTTTCCACTGTTGCTAAAAGGAGTACCGTTGAGCTGGGTCACTTTAAACACCTGTAATTTAGAGTCAAGATGCCACAAGGATTGGGGCTTTACAAATGCACATCATAGGCTAATTCCGTGATAATACTAGAATCCCCTTTTTCCGCTGCACCCCACACAAACATGTGATCCTGCGCAAATAATCCCTCTGCTTTTACTAATCTGGTGTTGTAAACGCCCATGCCGGTTATTCGGGCCAGAGTACTTTAAAATGATGAGTGGTCAGGTTGGTGACATAAGGTGTCAATTTGCACGTTGGCACTGTATAGCGAGTATATAAATGTATGATCTTGTGACGTATGCCTGCGTTGGAATCAGAGTGCACTGACTCTTTGAAACTGACCCACTTGCACGGAGGTTTGCGCTAAAACATGCGTGAGTGCTGCACGCCCCGAAGCCCCGAACGCCGCCTGCTTTTCTCCCGGAAAAGCGTCTTTTATTTATAGCAAGTAATCTGTACTGCTCACTTGCTGAACGTTAAACTAGAAACAGGAAGCGCAAGTACCCCCCCCCCCCCCCCCCCCGGGGCAAACGGGGAGGAGAACGGGGCCTTCGCGAGCGGGCTCTCGAAGGTGCAGCGCCTGCCTGGGGTTTTAATTGCTTTTCCTGGTTTTCTACATCACTTACTTACTACTACCTTTATATTTCTTCTTCCCGCGCGGATTTACTTTGTTTGCCCTTGCATGTAGCAAAGGGCCAATTTAATATTCTCTTTTAGTCTAACCCCCTACAGCCCCCGTTGTCACACTTCTGCGTGCCTCAGCATGACGTCTCTCTCTTCCTCAGCATAGAGGATACGTTCTACTCTGACGCGGTAGGGGGGCGGGGACGGGAGCCGAGGCAGCGGTAGGGGGGCGGGAACGGGAGCCGAGGCAGCGGTAGGGGGGCGGGAACGGGGCCGGGGAGACACAGAGAGCGAGGCAGCGGTAGGGTGGGCAATCCTCCCCATACGGCATCCTGGGGACCGACAGCAGCGTGAGCTAAGAAACCGCATGACAGATCCATGTGCTGGTGCTGCACTGAAAGCAAAAAAAAGCCCGCTCCCAAAAAAAAACAAGGAAGCTGCGCGCTGAGCGCTGCAGAATTGTGAACGCGCCCGGCCATCTGGATTCACTAACGGGCCACCCTGACAGCTCCTAATTATAATTTATGTACTTCTTTGCGCGAGCACGAACGAAATATGCCCAAAATGGCGGAACAAAACTACATTTACCCTATCACTTCAAGCCTATTAAAACGAAAACACAAGGAAGACGAATCACTGACCAGATGACAGAAAACGCTAAGGAATGTGTGGAATTCCTCTCACCAAGGCCCTAGGAGATACTTCTTTTTTTTCTCCTTTAACATTAGTTCTCGAAACTCCTCCCAGTTTCACTGGGGAGGAGTCCGAGCCCTAAAAATGAGGACTGAGCCAAGATTGTAGTGATTAAGATCTACAGACTTCTCTAGTGAATAGTTTTTTTTAGGTATCGAAGAGAAGCTGCATGGTAATTATGCCATTAGCACATACCATTATGATCCACCAGGAGTAACAGCCTCTTGTGTTATTTTGCCTGAAATTTTATTTTTGCATGAACCAGTACAATTGTGACACAAAGTGATGCTCAATTTACAGAAAAACACAATTTTGCATTTTACTGCTGAGAAACTGTTGGGGTGGGGTACAACCTTTAACCGCATGCGCGCTAGCGGAATTCTGCTCCTGTGCTGAGTTTTTTAAAACCGCACTTTACATGACGAGCTGGGCTCGTCATGAGCGTGCGAGGAGGCTACCTCATGACGAGCCCAGCTCGTCATGAGCGTCGAAGGGGTTAATGTGGAAAGTGTATATATTTGAATCTTTCCAATCTTCTTTTACAGCACCTTCACTTTACAGAGAGAAAGGAGCATCGGGTGAGACTTATTGACACGTTGAACGGACACAATCCAATTAAGTTAATTGACTTAAAGTACTGCTACACCCAGAGCAATAAGAGAGCTGTATGAGGCATTGCTAAAGACGTAGTGTTGAAATGGACACTCTACAGGTACATGAGCTGAGAAAATAAAATAAATATGTTCAACGTAGGGCTAAAATACTGTGCAACATACTAGATTCAAATGGTGTTAGAAAGGAGGGCTGTACCAACAGAGAACAGGAATAGAGGCCCAACCTAATAGCTCTGTCTCGAGAACGAATACAACAAAGAAAAAGAAATCAATGGAATCACAAAAATACACACATTTTCATGCCCCCAGACTCGTAAATGAAAAGAGTTTTAAGAAAACTGAAAAAAAGTTACTAAGATAGTTGCAACCAAAGCAAAAAGAGGTAAGACTTGATGCTGGGAAGAAAGGGCATCAAACTGTTACACTTGTAGACACATCAAGAAAAGGTGATAATATTAGCCTAGAAAACCACCTTTCCTGTGTGTAAAATAAATCTGTAGGAGAGGCTCAACATCAACAAGTCAAGGAAAAAGATGTAACTCGTTCAGCTGCAACTCTCACACTGGTCTGATTAAAATAGGGAAAGGAGTGAGATGTGCACACGGAATACATTTGAAAGGTAGAATGAAAGTATTTAAGATAGGTAGACGTGTTCCATGACCATCTTTCTGTGCCTTGACGCAAGTTTGGTGCTAACTGCCAATGTCCCTTTGGGCACCAAAATGAAGGGAATTCGAAGTCAATTATAAATACATCAAATGGGAATTAAATTAAGAGAGCCTTTTGCTACAGCTGCAATGTGGTTAGTATTTTCAGGAGATTTTAAGGAAATGCTATTTTAAAAACAATTATGGTAAACGACAGCTGTGCAATATTTCCTGCCATTAAACTCTTTGGAGCGCTCAATTCTTTGTTAGCCTGTGTTGCCATCCCACCCTCCTGCCCCAACATATAAAGTAAAAAAAAGATAGACACTGGTCTTTTATTATACTGCATGTCACCATGACTCATTTTCCAAATAACCCAGCAGAACATGAAGAAATTGCTCATTTATCTCGAAAATAAGTTTAATGGTGTGAGGGGAATGACAATTTCCTAATTTCTCATCAGAAATTAGGGTTTCATTTGAATGTGTTTTGCTGCCACACTAACAAAACACTGCAAAAACAAAAGTTTAATCTCAGTCACCATTTCATTGACAACAGGAGAAACAGTACCTGGAAGGGTAGTAACTAGCTGTTCTCTTATGAAGTCATCTACTTCCTCTGGTTTTAGGTGATACTGTCCATCTGGTTTTGCTTTGCGGGTTGCCATTCTGGCCAGTAAAATATTGGAGCCTAGAACAACGAAGTAACATTTATTTCCCATAAGACATAACAGTAGCATCACTTCATAATCAGCACTTTTTGTAAGATCACCATAGTAGGATCATGCTTATAACAGTTATATTATGATTCATGCTGCATTTCAAATGTTTCATTTACATTCCCAATTAAACTGCATGAAACATTAGTAGGCACAAATATAATAACATCACACCAGTGCCAAACAATATTCTACTTATCACACAATAAATATTAGTCTGGACATCCAATACAGCACACTGACTGTTATTAAATAAATTGCATTAACATCTGAAATATTCGACTTGCAACATTTCACAAATGTGAAGTGCTAAGAGAAGTGAAACAAGTAATTCTGGGAGAAAAGATGAGAGTTAAAATGTTTCAGCTAAAACTATGACTATGAGATGAGTCGACGATTTTGTGGGAAAGATTTCCAGAGGGAAGATTTCAGTAGAGAAAATCTGGGCTGCATCATACATTTCTGGTTGGTTAGTAACAATGAACTGAAATGAAATGTAAGGCTCAGAACAAGAGGGAGCACATGAACATGGGGTAAAGAGGGATACACCCAAAATACTGGGTCATAAATGTGTTGCTAAACTAAATTTGGTTGCTCATAAGCAAGAAGACTACTCACACTCACACTCAGGTAAATTAAGTTGGTGGCAAACCTTTCAAGTCAATGTTAAGAGTTTCTTTCAGACCTCACCAACAGCTGTATAAAAACGCAGTATCAGTAGCTATTCAATCATAGTACAGATTCAACATCAAGAACATGGTTTTCTTGATTTAACCCAGTCCATCCAAAGGAATATTTTATCAGAAGATGGCTCTGAGCTTTGTCATTGTATTTATATAGCACTTACTACCCCCGACTAGGAGTACCACTTTTCAGGGAGTAGCACGCTACTCTGGAACCCAAAGTGGATTAGTGATGGATTGATATAGGGAAATCTAAGCTGTTATTCGAGTGGTGGACATGGGAGTCTGTGAGTTGGAGCGGAGGGTTAGAGGAAGGAAGACACTAGAAAGTGTTATTTGGGAGATCTTTGTAGTAAATAACAAGTTACTTACCTCAGCAACGATATATCTGTAAGAGACATATATTAGTTATAGATTCCTTACCTTAGAATTACCCCTAGGCGTCTGACTGGATCGGGAGAATTTCTCAGCAGTACCCCTGCGCATCGGTAGATGGCGTCGGTCGACTCCGCCTTCGACGTCGTGATCACAGGGATGATGTCGCGGTATCTACTTAGACACCGTGCCTGCGCGGACGTCAGTCCTTTTCCACGATATTCCAAGCCAGAAGCGCAGAGCCATGCAAGACATGGTTCACTGGCTTACAACTATATCGTTACCGAAGGTAAGTAACTTGTTCATCTCAAAGAGACTATTAGCTACAGATCCCTTACCTTACACTAGATACCCCAGCAATACCAACCCCGGAGGTGGGTCTGCGAACTAAGTTCACACCAAAAAGTCCTGGAGAACTGAACGGCCAAAGAAGCAGTCTCTCCGGACTTGACTATCCAGGCAGTAATGTTTAGTAAACATGTGCAGTGATGCCCACGTGGCTGCCTGGCAGATGTCACGTCCCAAAGCAGTAGTGACTGCCGTCGCCCTGGTGGAACGGGCACGCAGTCCTACCGGAGGCTCCTTTTTAACCAAGGAATAACAAATCTTAATGCAAAGGACGACACACCAGGAGATGGTCCGTTTTTGCATGGCCTGACCTTTCTTGGCACCCACATAGCCAACAAAGAGTTGATCGTCCAGCCAGAATAATTTTGTGCAATCTAGATAAAATGATAATGCACGTTTTGGATCCAGTCGGTGGAGTCTTATCACCTCCTTGGAAGGATGAGGGGCAGGAAGAAGGTGGGCAAAGTGATGGTCTGTTCTATGTGGAAAGAGGTAACCACTTTGGGTAGAAAAGAAGGCCTAGTTCGAAGGATAACCTTGTCCGGATGAACAAGAAGGAAAGGTTTAGAAGATAGGGCCTGAAGCTCACTCACCCTGCGAGCAGAGGAGATGGCAACCAGAAATGCAGTTTTTAAAGTCAAGAGACTGAGAGGACAATTATGTAGCGGCTCAAAAGGAGCGCACATAAGTTAAGTTAAGACCAGATTCAAGTGCCACTGGGGCATTATGAAAGGAATAGGAGGAAAGAGGTGAGTAATGCCCATGAGAAACCTATTTACAATAGGGGACTTGAAAAGAGAAGGCTGAAGAGGAAGGCGAAGAAAGGTCGAAATGGCCGAAAGATAGACTTTAAGGGTGCGCAGAGCAGAGCCCTGTTGTGTCAAAGAAGGTATGAAGAAGAGAACCTCAGAAAGAGGGGCAGAACGGGGATCCACAGCCTTTGCTGCGCACCATGCCACAACTTTGTTCCATCTACTGGCATATACTTTGTTAGTAGAGGGACTCCTGGTTGAAAGCCATCAACTGCACAATCTCCACGCAAGGAGGTGGGGCTGGATAGGTTTGGATGGAGGCCCATCCCCTGCTGCTAAAACAGAAGATCCTCCCGAAGAAGCAGTCTGATCGGAGGTTCGATGTCCATGTTTAAGTGCTCGGAATACCAGAGTCTTCGTGCCCAGTTCGGAGCCACAAGAATGACTTCGGGCCTGGTCGCGCTTGATCATCAGCACTCAGGGCAGAAGTGGTATAGGCCGAAAGGCGTATATAAGACTGCAATTCAACTTGTGACGAAAAGCATTGTCGAGCAAGTGCCGCCATGGAAATTCCAACGCGCAGAACGGCTGAAATTGCACGTTCTCTTCGGTGGCGAACAGATCTAACCAAGGCTCTCCCCACTGCTGAAAGAGACCTTGCACCACTTCAGAGTGAAAACGCCATTCATGATCCATCATGCACTGAGTCAGTCTGTCTTGGTGTTCAGGGAGTTCCAGCCATGTCCAAAGACAGAGAGCCTCCTAACATAGGGTACATGACCCCACATGGCCCTGTTTGCTGCAGTATATTGGAATACTTTCAACAATGATTGATAGCTACAGAGGAAGGTCATAGATCTAAATAAAAGAATAATTTCCAACAATCATAAACTAATAAGACAAATATTTCTCAATTATTCAAGATTTTTAATTAAAAAACGAGTACATATAAAATCATTGTATCTTGTACACAAAATAAATTAGAAAAACACAGGTCCTAGACAATAATCTTGAAAACAATAATAACAATGACTACCTATTACATATATATAAATTCACAATTAATAATAAACGTTCATATTTCTTCTCTCACATTGAATTAAAAACTTGACTTGGAATATTAGCAAATCAAAATCTAATCTTTTCAAAACATTTCATTAAAAAAGTGGCATGACATAATTCAGTCTCTCAACGCGCGTTTCGGCGTTCCAACAAACGCCTTCTTCAGGAGCCACACAATTACACTGAAACATATATCAGAAAAAAGAAAAAAACATATATAAGCAAGTATTTTAGTAAAGTTCTCACAATTATCAGACCTAATTGCGACCTGGCTTCAAAACTCACCAACTTTTTATTATTGCATGCTGGTAACATGTTTTGTCAATTTATCGAAAAGAATTCATTAGCAATCTCTCATACTCATAAATTTAAACATTTACAATTTTATCTTATTGTACATAGTATCCTATCCTCTTTGAGCTGTAGCTATCTCTATACAACAACTAGTAAAAACGATAAAAAGGCACAATTCAATGTCATCTAATAATGTTTGAGCAGTTGCTAGATGAAGTATTTTAGGGGGGGGGATAAAGAAATGAGCAAGGGCGGGAATAATTTGGTTATCTTACATTGGTTATGTAAAAAAGGTATGGATAAAGGGTTGTATTTAAAAGGGGGTTAATGCCTGAAACGCCACAGTTTTAGATGTTTTCTAATAAAATACATCTCTTCATTATGCGATCATTTTACTATTATTTTAGTCCAACACTTTATTCTTAGTTTCCTAGTAGTTTTCCTTTTCTTTGAAATAGTATACTTACTAAATTTCGAAAAATCGTTTGTTCCAATGGTATAAAAACCTTGGGTTCCCTTGTTGTATAGTCTGTTAGTCGTCAAAGGAACGCATACAGCTAAACTCTGCAGATTCAAATAAAAGTAAAGGTTCTAATATTCAGATATTTTATAATGAACATAGATGGAGGTAGAAATAAACTCCTAATTCGAAAAAGGGGAGTCAAAAAACAACACCCTCGATTGGCTATATAGACAATGTCCACAGCTAAACCGATTATTTCCTCTTTTTTAAAAAAGATTTCATGGTATTAGCCCTCTGTATTTAATATAAATTTCACCGATACTGGTATGGATCTTTCTGGCGCTAGGATAGATATGTCCGCGAAGGCATAAAAAAGAATATTAAATAGCATTGTTAATTAATTTTGCAGCAATAAGGGATTCATAAGGCAGAGAACTGTCATTCCACCCTGTCGATAGTAGATACGCCCTAAACTACATTTCCTATTGAGTCGCTTACCTAGTTAAAATCTCGTGCCAGTTAAGGACTCTATCATGGATCTATTCTTCGTTGTTTATATAATGCAGAACGAGCGAAGTTTCCCTTTGATGTTTTCAACTGTTGGTAAAAAAACACCATTTTAAATTATTCGTGACACCCAAATTTTTCGGAAGTTCGTTTTAATTTTTCGGGGTGTTGTTCGTACTTACATTTCTTCGTATTAGTGAACCATTATTTCACTGCCGGTATAGTTGACCGGTTTTCATGTACATTCCTGGTATATTATATCTGTGTGCAAACGATAATTCTTGCACTTAACTTTCCAGTTTGGTAAATCCTTTGATATGGATTTTTACCAATATTCCCTATGGAGACATAAACGGGTATATTCTTTGGTATTATTGTCATTCGGCTGCTAGAGACAGCCTGCATCTACTTTGAGTTATACTAAAGGTTCTTTCGCTCTTCTTACCTTTTAAACGATGAACAAGGGATCGGCGGAGCTGCAAGATACTGTGGCCGGCGTCTCCCGACCGTTGCATTTGATATCATCTGTGCGCTATGGGGCGGTCTTTATTAAGTAGTTCCCGCGCTTAATGTTCGAATGACCCACGTGAGATGATCAGCCAATAGGATCTTAGAACTAGTGGATAATATATTTAAAGCGACGGTTCGCTAGATCGGTATTCCCTATGCGCAATCTCACAAATGCAGAAACTGTATATACAGGTCTGTCAGTTTCCTTAGTTTTAACTCGACCTATCCACTAAGTTTCTATTATTGTTCCCAGATATCACAGCGGCCATTTATTTACTTGTAAACCGATATTCTATCAAAACCATGACAATTAGTATACCATCTATAAATAGGTCAATTCTTATCGACTTACTGTAGAACTCTTAAGATAATATAGATGGACCAATGAAAAGGTCTCAAAACATATACTATTAATAATTGCTATGGTAATAAAGAATATATGAACGGTCCGCCCTTTAAGCATGCGTTTAGGATTCTTTTTATTCTATGAACTCAAACTAGTCAGTATTAATATTTCTAAAGGGGTGTTGAATTCCTCAATGCTAATGTATTCCATAGAGGAAACTATGGGTCATTTACTGTAACAAATATACACTATAGGTTTACTGCATCTCTATGTAATTGCGTTTTCCCAAGGGATATCGCAGTTCAACCCTTTCTTAAATGTATTGAAAACAAAAATCCAGAAGACTTCCCTCTTCTTCCTAATGGCGCATCCTCCTTTGCTATCAGGTGTTCTTATCTTTTCTAGGATGCGCCATTGGAAGTCTTCAGGTTTATGATCGCTTTCTAGGAAGTGTTTTACTAGGGGTGCTGTTAGTTTTTGGGTTCTCACTGCAGATCTATGTTCTGTAAGGCGTGTTTGGATGGACCTACTGGTTTCGCCGACATAGCCTAAGCCACACGTGCATCTTATGAAATAAACTACATTCGTAGTTTTACAGTTCCAGATATCGTTTGCTCTTGTTGTAAATCCATTGTGAGTAAATTGTTCGCCACTGATGATATTATTGCAAGACTTACACGAAGAGCATTTCACAGTTCCTCGTACTGGGAGATTGTTCAACAAAGATCTTTGATTCAAACTTATGTTGGAGGATTTAGAGTTGAATCTGGAGTGAACAATCTTGTCTTTAAGATTTCTGTTTCTTTTGTATGCAAACATTGGTTTAGGAAGCTTGCTATGGGAAGTAGGATTACAGTTCAATACATGCCAGTTTGCATTAATTATCTGGCGTACACGCTCATTTAATGTCGAGTGTGTGGTTATACAGACAAGTTGATCTTTTATCTTTTTCTCTCTGGGGATCGGTAGGGCATCTCGATCAAAAAAGCGTGCTCTCTTTTATGAGCTTCTAATGAGCCTATGTGGATATCCACGTTCTAAGAATTTCTTTCGCATCACTGCAGCCTGTCTATCAAAGTCCGAGAGATTCGTACAATTTCTACGCACTCTCAAAAATTGAGAGAATGGAATACTCTCGCGTTGATTTTTTGGATGAAAACTACCGAAATGTAACAGCGTGCTACGGGCTGTACTTTTCACAAAGAGGTCTACCTCCAGTTTACTGTTGTTTTCACGGATAAGTAAGTCCAAAAATTCAACCTGACTGGTGCTGTATTGGGCTGTGAAATGTAGATTTTCATCTGTCAAATTAATCCATTCCAAGAATTCAAGTAGCGAGTCATTCCCATTGGTCCAGATAAAGAAAATATCGTCTATATATCTGGACCAATGGGAAATGGACTCGAAGAATGGAGCCACCTCGTTGTCAACAAATTTGTCTTCAAAAGCGGACATATATATGTTCGCTATAGATGGTGCAACAGAAGCACCCATACTTACTCCCCTTAATTGACGATATAGGAGTTCCCCAAATTCCATGATGTTTTCCGTCAAAACTATATATAAGCAATCAATTACAAATTGCTTTGGGCAGACTATATTGTGTTTGTCGATGAATTGATCTGTAGCTCTAATGGCTTCATCAAAAACTGTTTGCTGCAGTACCACATGGCGGTGGTGTTGTCCGTGAACACCTGCGCTACTCTTCCTCTGACAGAAGGAAGGAATGCATTCAGTGCATGACGAATCGCCTGGAGCTCCAGAAGGTTGATGTGGACCTCGGACTCCGCCGAAGACCAGAGGCCTCTGAACTCTGCATCTCCCATGTGGCCACTCCATCCCAGGACTGACGCATCTGTTATCACTGTGAACTCAGGTTGGGGAAGGGAGACGGATGTGCCGTTGACCCAATCTTGGTCGGTTAGCCACCACTGCAATTGGTGTGCAGTGCCCTCCGAGATCTGGACTCAATCAGAAAGATTTACCTGGTGCTGCGTCCACTGGAACTTCAGGTCCCACTGCAGAGCCCACATATGTCACCTGGCATGATCCACCAGCAGGTTGCAGGAGGCCATGAGGCCCACCAGCCTCAGGGCCATTCTCACCAAAATCTGGGATAGAGGCTAAAACATCGGTATCATAGCCCAAATATCCCGGATTCGCTGCTTGGGAGGATAGGCCCAAAACTGCACTGTGTTCAGAACCACTCTAATGAAATAGAGTATTTGAGAGGGAGTCAGGTGCGACTTCGGCAGGTTGAGTGTGAACCCCAGCGAATGCAGGAGGTCCGCCGCAGTCTGGAGGTGGGAGACGACAGTCTGGGGCGAGCTCGCCTTCAACAGCCTGTCGTCAAAATAGGGGAAGACTGGAACCCCTGATCTGCGCAGATGTGCTGCGACCACTGCCATTACTTTCGTGAACATCTGAGGGGTGCTGGTAAGGCCAAAGGGGAGCACGGTAAACTGAAAATGCTTGTGGCCTACTGTGAACCACAGGTAGCGCCGGTGGGCAGGCAAGACGGGGATGTGAAAATAAGAGTTCTGAAAGTCCAATTCTACCATCCAGTCTCCAGGGCGAGGGCAGATAGGACATGGGCCAATGTCAACATTTTGAACTTCTCCTTCTGGAGGAAGTGGTTGACGTTCCCGAGATCCAAGATAGGACGCAGACCTTTGTCTTTCTTGGGTACCGGGAAGTAGTGGGAATAACAACCACAACCTACTTCTGGCAGAGGGACTTGCTCGATAGCACCCTTGGCCAAGAGAACCATAACTTCCTGACGGAGAAGAGCCAAGTGATCCTCTGACATGCGATGGAGTGTTGGTGGCATGGAGGAAGGGATAGTCTTGAAGGGGAGGGAGTAGCCCCTTCGGACTATCGGCAAAACTCACCTGTCCGACGAGATGTTGTGCCAGTGGGGGAGGTGATGTTGGATCCTGCCACCCACTGGAAACTGGTGGACCTGAAAAATCGGACCAGGAAGGTTTGGAGGCAGCTACAGGAGGGCATTGGTGGACTGACCCGCCCTCTGGCTACCGGACCCACGACGCTGGGTCCCACATCCCCGGCCGCACAGAGGCTTGTTGGCTTGTGCCTGTGGCTCGGGGTGGAACGTTGTGGGGCACCCCTTCCGTGGCCATGAAAGGGGTAAAAGGCAGACTGCCTGGGGCGAGAAGTTGCTGCAAGGCCCAAAGACCTGGGCATAGCCCTATAGTCCTTGAAGCGCTCTAGCGCGTTGTCCACCTTGTCACCAAACAGGCGACGGCCATCAAAGGGCATGTCCAAAAGGGTAGATTGGACATCCCCTGAGAAGCCAGAGGTTCTCAGCCAGGAGTAGTGGAAATCGTCCTACCCAGCGAGTCGGCGATATCCAGCCCACACCGGATGGTGAACTTCGCTGTGTCTCGACCCTCAGCAACAGCGCGGGCGAGCACGGCCCGGGCCTCCTCCGGGCACTGTGGCAGCATTTACGCAACCGTGCCCCACACCGAATGTGTGAAACGGCCCAAGATACTTGCAGTGTTCACTGAAAGCAGTCCTAAGCTGATGGAAGAAAACACCTTCCCAAGATGGTCCAGCTTCTTGGATTCCCTATCTTGAGGAGCTGTAAGGAAAGCACTTCCTTTCAAGGATGAGGCTTGCACCACCAAGCCCACGGGGGTAGGGTGTTGGGAGAGGAAAAGTGGGTCGCTTGGGGCTGGGCGGTGGGCAATCATCCTATCCACAGAAGCCCCTGTGCTGGGCTTGGACCAAGAGCCCAGAAGGACGTCAATGAGGGCCTCATTGAAAGGCAGCAAGGGCTACGAAGAGGCTGCTGCCGGTTGAAGTACCTCAGTCAGGAGTTAGTCCTGACTGCCAACGTAGGTAGCTCAAAGCCTCAGCAGCCGTACACAACATCTCAGTGTAGGAAGCTCCCTCCTCCGTAGCCAAGGTAGGGGGAGAATGCATATCAAGGTCTGGGGAGGTAACCAGACCACTGGCATCACCAAACTTCTCTCTCCAGTCCATCTCTTCAGGGTGTTCGGCCAGAGGGTCAAAAGACCCCTCCCAGTCCTCCTTACCCTCCTCTGGCTGACACTTAGGGCGATAGGCAATGCCAGGGAAGAATAGCAGTACAAAAGTACCCTCCGGTGCTGGTGCCGGCGTTGGTCGACGCCTGTCTGGCTCTATGTCCAAGTCGAGAGGGATGCTGGGGTCGACACGGCCTTGGGCGCAACCGGCGCATAAGGCGTCGTCATGGGAATCGACGCCGGGGTAGGTACCGTGAGGTCGACTGGTACCGATCTGGATACAGGCCTGGATCCTCGGGGGCCCTGTGGAGTCGAGGCCGGAGCCACCGGCATCGGCGGCCTAGAGCCCCAGCCGCGTCCGCAGGGCCCGAAGGCATGCTGGCAAAGTCGGGCTGCCCAAAGATGGAGTGGAGGGCTTTGTATAATGCACAAAGCTGGTCAGGGGACGCTCCGGCTCCCGGAAAGGGATGGAAGCCCGGAGCCATCCCAGCAGGCTCCAAGTGCGGAGCCGGAGAACAAAGACCCTCTGTGTCCCACATCGCGTCGGCCGACTGACAGGGAGAAGGCGAAGAGTGACAATGCTTCTTCGCTTTCTTATTGTACTTCGACTTACCCGGTGACGGAGACTTCGATGATGAATGGTGGTGGTGGCTCCGAAACCGGTCTGGCGACCTTCCCCTAGACCGGGAACTCGAACGGCATGGAGCAGATTTCCGGGCCTCCAAAACCTTTCGGGGCCGCTCCCGTAAAAACTTCGGGTTCAGGGTCCAGCAGTCGGACCACGACTTCGGGTCGTGGTTGCACTCCAGGGACCAAAGGCACATGAGGTGAGGATCAGTGACAGACATCAGCTTGTGACAGGATTCACGAGGCTTGAACTAGGTCAACGACTTGACATCCCTCGTGCATCAGGAGTCGTAAGACTTCAAAAAAGATGTTGACTAAAAGTAAAAAAAGTTTAGTAAAAAAATGACTAAGGGTACCGCTCTCTCCGGATCTGCGCTGGCCGGCACGGAAAAAGAAAGAACTGACGGCAGCGCACAGGGGTGGTGTCTAAGTAGATACCGCGTCGTCATCCCGGCGATCATGGCGCCAATGATAAATGCGAAGTCGACAGATGCCACCTACCGAAGCGCAGGGGTACTAACCCCTAGGGGTAATTCTAAGGTAAGGAAACTATAACTAATAGTCTGATTCAGATAGACCTTTTGGTTGAGTCAAAGGTAGGATAGAGGAGGGAAGAGTCTAGAAAGTGTTATTATAGAGATCATAGTAGTAAACTGAGGTATGGGGTAAGTCAAATAGAGGCATAAGAAGGGAAGAATTTAGAGAGGGTCTTTAGGCAGATCATAGTGGTACAATGAGGTTTTGGATCAGTCA
Organism: Lissotriton helveticus; assembly: GCF_964261635.1. NCBI lineage: Eukaryota > Metazoa > Chordata > Amphibia > Caudata > Salamandridae > Lissotriton > Lissotriton helveticus. Next base: position 1,140,706,373 of record NC_136069.1, read on the forward strand.
AAGGAGGGATAGAGGAGGGAAGGGTTATTGAGGAGATCATAGGGGCAGAAAGAGGTTTGGGCTAAGTTAGAGAGTGGAGGTAGAGGATATAATGAAAGAGGTATCGGATGTGAGAGAGTAATGAACTGAAGAGAGTTGAGGTTTTTTTTCTCCATTTTTTTTTTTCTACAGTAGGAATGGAATATCAAATATATAGATACAGAATTACATAGTAGGGTATACTTTTATATGGAAAATAATAAAGAGATATAAAGTTATATTATGTAAAGTCCCATGTGTACATGTATGGATAGTTAGAAACTCTGACTTAGCAGTGTTGCTGAACATAAAGGTAATTTATTACATATATCATTTTTATACATTTTGTTTCTTTTTTATATTTGTTCATTTATTTTATATGTATTTTAATTTTGTATGTTCCCAATATTTCAATAGTCAAGCACTTATAGATTCAATTGTTATGATCATATTCACACATTGTGAAAGACAAAATAAAATAAAAGAGACCCATAACCATATAATCATATAACTTGTATGTAGCCTATGAACTGACCTATATACATGTTAAAAGAACAATGAATGGACAGAATGCAGAACAATGTCATACATTCACCCCAGTACAGAGATCTGGGCCTAAATCTATTGTTTTTTTGCTCACCGTGCCATTCCAGTTTGAACCCAGCCAAATGCAAATCAGTCTTGATCATGTGCCTCAAGGGAAGAGTCCAGCCAAACTGCCAGGCCAGGTCCTCTCTAGACTGGAAACAAGCATCCTAGGACCGGTTTTGGGGTTTCAACCTTAATCAGCCAGGATAGCTTGACTCCAGGGAAACAAGTCTGGGCATACCCGTCCCCACTAGGGGTGATAAATGCAAAAAGAAAAATTGATGGACAAAATGCAGATCAATGTCATACATTCACCCCAGTACAGAGATCTGGTACTAAATCCATAGTTTTTTGCCGACCATGCCATTCCAGTTTGAACCCAGACATATGCAAATCAGTCTTGACCCTGTGCCTCATGGGAACAGTGCAGCCCGAACTGCCAGGCCAGGTCCTCCCTGGACTGGAAACAAGCATCCTAGGACCGGTTTCAGGCTTTCAGCCCCCATCAGCGAGGATAGCTTGACTCCAGTGGCATGGAGAGCACGGGACCCACGTCTGGGCATACCTGTCCCACTCAGGGAGACAAATGCAAAAAGAATAATTGATGGAGAGAATGCAGAACAATGTCATACATTCACCCCAGTACAGAGATCTGGGCCAAAATCCATCGTTTTTTTGCTCAACATGCCATTCCAGTTAAACTGGGGTGGCATGGTGAGCAAAAGAGTGATGGATTTAACCCAGATCTCTTGAATGGGGGTAAATGTTTGATTTGTTGTGCATTCCGTCCATCAATTGTGTGTATTTTGCTTCCTTACCCTAAGTGTGTCGGGTATGCCCAGACGTGGGTCCCGGGCTCACTGTGCCACTGGATTCAAGCTATCCTGGTTGATGAGGGGTGAAACCCCGAAACCGGTCATAGAATGCTTGTTTCTGGTCCAGGGAGGCTCTGCCTTGGCAGTTCGGGCTGCACTGTTCCCATGAGGCACATGGTCAAGACTGATTTGCATATGGCCAGGTCTAAACTGGGATGGCATGTTGAGCAAAAGAATGATGGATTTAACCCAGATCTCTTAACTGGGGGTGAATGTTTTGATTTGTTATGCATTCCGTGTATCAACTGTGTGTCTTTTGCTTCCTTGCCCTAAGTGCTTTGGGTATGCCCAGAAGTGGGTCCCGGGCTCACTGTGCCACTGGATTCAAGCTATCCTGGCTGATGAGGGGTGAACCCCCAAAACCGGTCCTAGGATGCTTGTTTCCAGTCCAGGGAGGACTGGAAACAAGCATCATATATATTTACACATATATATATATATATATATACTATAAGTTATATATAAATTGTTAAGCAGACCTCTAAGAATATCTAAATATTTCTAAACCATAAGTAGTATATATATTTGTACAAAGAATTGCACACATCTAACTACATACATATAATCAAATTATACATGTTTATATACACAGGTATATGCTGTACATTTGTGTTTTGAGTATGGTGCCCATTTAGGAAAGAGCAAACTCTTGAGTAGTCTTCTGAAGATAAGATAGCTATTCGTGGATCTTATGTTAGAGGTAGTGAATTCCATAGTTTGGCTGTGTGGAAAGAGAAAGATATACACTTATGGCTATTTTCTTGTATGCTGGGGTTTTGAGGCGAGGTGCCAATCTGAATGTATGTATTTGGTGATTTTATTCCCAATGAATAAATAACACAGCTCTTCTTTCTTTAATCCTTAGTTTATTCCGAGGTAATGAAAGGCTTCTGACACTGCTTTTTACCATGCAGTGTCTTTACTACCATACTGCCAACCCCACTAGATCAGATTTAGAATGTAGACTATGGCTTTTAGAGTCATCAGTCATCTTACTGCATGGATAAATTATTTTTGATTTCTTCAGATCAAGTCTTGCATCACACTGACATTATCTGTTTTTAACCATCTTCCTTTATTTCAAAATAGTGCCTTTTAATTATTGTTTTGTAGAACTTGTATACCCATGGGTGGCAGGGGGAGAGAAAAATCTCAGAGGAAGATTCAGTTACCTTGCTTCTTGAGCCACTTACTCCATGATCAGGTGGACTTAGCATTCTTTGTTTACCTGGTATTCTGAGAAATCCAGTCTACTATAGCATTGGTTGTCTATTTGGGTTAATGAACATTATTTCTATCACAAAAAACAAGCATGAGAATGCATGTCAACAGGATAAAGATCTATCAAAGAACTATCGGAGTTTAAAACTTAGCAGTCTAAGGCAGAGTATCATGTTTCCGTCTCCTGAGCCAATCACAAATGGGGACACGTCGTGGGTCAAAAAAATCTTTATAGTCTCTAAATATTGCAGTAAAGGAGAGGTCAAGGTGTGAATAAGATGCCTGTAAAATCATATATTCTTTCTTCTCAGCTGTCGATGGATTAAGAGCCACATCCAATACCGGAATACAATTCATACTCAGGAATTTTGCTGACCTCTCTTGGATGCCCTTATTGCCCTCTGATACTTACCAGATCACCTCATGGGGATGATTTCCTGCAAAACTGTAAATACTCAAACTCGAGACTAGCAAACACTTCATTTTTCTCTAGATTTTATAGATTGTTAAGAGTTACATATCCAAAACCAATTTAAAAAATGGTAACCATGTTATTTTGAATGTATGTTACTGCTTTTATTTAACTATGAAGCATGAAGTGTAACTTTTTATGTTTGTATCCAAATAATTTTATCATTCTGAAATAAGCGATTCCAATTCTGAAGTATGCTCATGTAATATGCTGTACTTAACCTTTGTCAAACAAGATGTGGGGGAGGATCACCTACCCTCCAATAATGTGCGCACAAGATTTCATGAAACGCTTGGTTTCTTCACAAAGTTTAAATTTATTTCATTCAATGTTCATGCTCATATCAGTGAGCTTCATTCAATTCCATGTTGGACACAAAGTCCATATGCTGGCATAATACACATCTTATGTCGCATTGATTCAATCTTGTTCACAGTCGTTTATCAATACCCAATGCATTTCGGGTCAACCAAGCAGGACCCTTCGTCAGGGGTCTATAAGAAATGAAATGAAACAGGACCTGTTCATTTACTCCACAACATATACAAAACATTACTAACATTCAAAATAATACTCAATACAAATGCTGACTCTGTGCCTAGAAGTTAAATCAGGAGTGTACATTCTAATACGTTAGTCAATCATTTAAACTACGTGCTCGAACTAAGGTTGGCGTGCCCCAATTACGATAAACAGATTGTTCTCCTCAATATCAGAGACATGCAGGGTTCTAAAGTTTACACACAAGTGATCATATTAAATAATCAATGCAGCAGGCTGCATCGGTAGTGGTCGGTAACAATACATCTCCATGACTGAAAATTACTTACAATGCACTGGAACAATCCGTGTCTAGGCTGTTTCAGAATGTGATTTACACGCGGCTTACATGAATTCAAAAAACGGACTTGAAAAGATCACGTGATCGGAATGAAAACCAATCCGGATCAAGAATAGCACGCATTACGTTTAACATGTGACCTGAGTATGTTAACTTCATGCGGAAGTGAACGTTCTGTACCGCTGAATAAAGTTGTATTGCAACACAATTACAGCACCAATGAGCAAAATATAAACTAAATTCGCCAAAATAATAAAACATAAGTGATCTGAAATATAAAACATATAAAATAACACAGTCTGTGTATATTATTCGACACAACTTGAATTTCATGATTAACTCATCGAGATCAATGTTCATTCGAGGAAAGCAGAATCAGTCTATAGTCAATGTGTGACTCACAAAAGTCTATGACTACAAAAAACACAAATATTCTATCCGGTCATTTAACCCCATTGGTGGGGTAGAGTTTAATTTTTTGATCCAAAAAATATTCCGCTCTTAATCGCTGTTTAACAGGATCCCTGTCATCGTGCTGCGGTAAACTCTCTAAAACCATGAAACGTAACTGGGAAATTTGGTGTTTTGCTTCATTCCAATGATTGGCTTCTGTTGATGTCTTGTTACCTAGTCTTATGTTGCTTTTCTGTTCCGTGATGCGGATTTTCAATTCGCGTTCCGTTTGACCCACATATGTCTTCCCGCAGGGGCATTTGATCATATAGATGCAATTCATGGTGTCACAAGTACTCGTGTGGTATAGTTCGATTGGATAACCTTTAGTTGGATGTGTTATCTTATTGCCAATTATGACATTGCTACAATGAGTGCAATTTTGACATTTCAACATGCCTCTCCATTTGACATCCGCTTTTTTGGGCATATTCAATAATTCTTTTAGATTTTTTGGACCTTTGAAACGCAAATGTCACTTTGTCGTCATACAAACCGATCAGGTCTGGTTCTGATTTAATCAGTGACCAATGGTTGTTAATGATGCGTTTTATCCTGTTTGATTCCACAGAAAATTTTAACACAAACAGTTTTTTTCAATTGGTTTTTTGCAGTTTTTTCTTTCAACAATGTTCCTCTGGATTGTTTAGCTACTTTTGCTAAAGATAAATCAAGAATGTCTTTAGGATATCCTCGTTGTTGGTATTTTTCTGTTTGTTCTCTCAAGGATTGTTCTAGGTCTGAAGTCTCTGTGGTGATTCGTTTTAATCGGATATATTGTGAAGTTGGTAAGTGTTTTTTCAGTGATGCTGGGTGAAAGCTTTGAAATAACAAACTCGAGTTCCTGTCTGTTTTTTTAATGTGTACTTTCCTACTGATCTTGTTGTTGCGCATGAGTAATTGCACATCAAGATCAGTACGAAAGTACACATTAAAAAAAACAAAAAACAGACAGGAACAAAGAGGATATCCTAAAGACATTCTTGATTTATCTTTAGCAACCATTGGCCACTGATTAAATCAGAACCAGACCTGATCGGTTTGTATGACGACAAAGTGACATTTGCGTTTCAAAGGTCCAAAAATCTAAAAGAATTATTGAATATGCCCAAAAAAAGCAGATGTCAAATGGAGAGGCATGTTGAAATGTCAAAATTGCACTCATTGTAGCAATGTCATAATTGGCAATAAGATAACACATCCAACTAAAGGTTATCCAATCGAACTATACCACACGAGTACTTGTGACACCATGAATTGCATCTATATGATCAAATGCCCCTGCGGGAAGACATATGTGGGTCAAACGGAACGCAAATTGAAAATCCGCATCACGGAACATAAAAGCAACATAAGACTAGGTAACAAGAAATCAACAGTAGCCAATCATTGGAATGAAGCAAAACACCAAATTTCCCAGTTACGTTTCATGGTTTTAGAGAGTTTACCGCAGCACGTTGACAGGGATCCTATTAAACAGAGATTAAGAGCGGAATATTTTTGGATCAAAAAATTAAACTCTACCCCACCAATGGGGTTAAATGACCGGATAGAATATTCGTGTTTTTTGTAATCATAGACTTTTGTGAGTCACACATTGACTATAGACTGATTCTGCTTTCCTCGAATGAACATTGATCTCGATGAGTTAATCATGGAATTCAAGTTGTGTCGACTAATATACACAGACTGTGTTATTTTATATGTTTTATATTTCAGATCACTTATGTTTTATTATTGTGGCGAATTTAGTTTATATTTTGCACATTGTTGCTGTAATTGTGTTGCAATACAACTTTATTCAGCGGTACAGAACGTTCACTCCCGCATAAAGTTAACATACTCAGGTCACATGTTAAACGTAATGCGTGCTATGCTTGATCCGGATTGGTTTTCATTCCGATCACGTGATCTTTTCAAGTCCGTTTTTTGAATTCATGTAAGCCGCGCGTAAATCACATTCTGAAACAGCTTACACACGGATTGTTCCAGTGCATTGTAAGTAATTTTCAGTCGTGGAGATGTATTGTTACCGACCACTACCGATGCAGCCTCCTGCATTGATTATTTAATATGATCGCTTGCGTGTAAACTTTAGAACCCTGCATGTGTCTGATATTGAGGAGAACAATCTGTTTATCGTAATTGGGGCACGCCAACCTTAGTTCGAGCACGTAGTTTAAATGATTGACTAACGTATTAGAATGTACACTCCTGATTTAACTTCTAGGCACAGAGTCAGCATTTGTATTGAGTATTATTTTGAATGTTAGTAATGTTTTGTATATGTTGTGGAGTAAATGAACAGGTCCTGTTTCATTTCATTTCTTATAGACCCCTGACGAAGGGTCCTGCTTGGTTGACCCGAAATGCATTGGGTATTGATAAACGACTGTGAACAAGATTGAATCAATGCGACATAAGATGTGTATTATGCCAGCATATGGACTTTGTGTCCAACATGGAATTGAATGAAGCTCACTGATATGAGCATGAACATTGAATGAAATAAATTTAAACTTTGTGAAGAAACCAAGCGTTTCATGAAATCTTGTGCGCACATTATTGGAGGGTAGGTGATCCTCCCCCACATCTTGTTTGATACTTGAAGGCACGGGCAGACGCCGGGCGACTAATGAGCGCCAAAAGTTGAAACAGATTGAATTATTTGATGAACACAAGAGTACCTAAGAGTGCATGGGATAACACTAATCGTACTTAACCTTTGTCTCATTTAAGTAACTTTATTTATTTAACACTGTTGCTCTACCCGTTAGATGGGCTTTACAGCACTTTTCAATACGAACACAATAGAGTACTAGATATCTTTAGGCACCCACACCACTGGAACTGACAACAGGCCCTGCACATTGGATGGCACCCAAAAGTGTGAGTTTGTGGATAGTGAGAGGGCCTGGGTGGCCCAAACTGAATTTTTTCCATCATTAACTAGGAAGAACATACAGTTTCTGTGGTGGGCAGCCTGCTTCCCTCCATGGCATTTTTAGGTCTCGCTGCCAATGCAATTGCGCATTGCTGGGGAGAGCTATAGAGGGCCACCAGAAAATTCTACAAAGTGGGCTTTGGAATGCGGATTATGGCCAGTGCATGTGCGACAGGCGCGTGCTCGCTGCTCCCCTGTCCCCCCCCATCAGACTTGAAAGGAAGCCGCTCGCCCACCACCATTTTTCTGTGCCTCGCATCATACTTCAAAGGCTGCCGCTCCCCCGCCCCCCGCGTGCACATAGCACACCACCACTCTCCTACTTCCCTTCCCACGGCCGCTGTTCCCATTCACGCGCTCTGCAGGTTACCATTTGCCAGCATGCGGCCGCTAGCGATTTCATCCCGATCACTCCCCCTCTCCTACATCCCCCTCCCACCTCCCAAACAGCATAATTTTTTTTTAACAGGACAGGTTAGTTTGCTAATTAAATGAGTACTTTACTCAGCCCAGTCTAGAAGTATTTTGTTTTTTCTTTCTTACCTTCGTCAGTATTTCTTAAAGGGGCATGTGTGTTTGGGTCTGCATATTATAACAAACGTTTTACGCTTTTTTGTCTTTCTGCGGTGCTAAAGAATGCTTTCCTGGAAGCAGGAAAAAGGGAAATGCATTAACCAAACTCTTTTCCTGCTAGTCACACGTGCGTGCGGAAATCCCCTTTAGAGAAGCAATAATAATCAATGATAAACTATGGGGTGAGTCTTGTTTTGGACAGCTTAATGCTCGTGCAGCATTTGTTCTACATGATCCTAATCTGCACATGGTGAGATCGAACAACTGCGTGCTCTCGTTACGGCATAACAAAACGCGTGTGTATTCATCAATTCAGTTATTTAAATGGAAATATTGTACTACTGAGCAGTGCCAGTATTCTCCCATTGAATTTATTGCCGTCCTCCTGAGAAGTGCAGAAATGTTTATATGTGTAAGCACTCCTGGGAAGCTGTGAAAGCTGCTTTCCAGGCATGCGCCTAGACTTATTTGAAAATGCCTATGTTGCTCTAAAATAAAATACAACAATCAAATGAATACGTTTTGCAAATCTAGATTGAAAGATGCAGTACTCATTCTTCCGTGTAATCTCTTGGTAACTTTGGTACTTTATCCCCAATGGGCAACATTCAATCATGTACAAATTTCAAGCCATAACTGCATGTCATGTCGTACAGTAATAAATAGCAAAGAGTCAAAAGCTTAAAAAAGCCCAATTTCTGCTTGCAATGAGGCGTTAACACTTATAAAGCCAAGGGCAGTGGTAATAATGTGCGAACAGTGTTACTGCTGCCGTGGGCGGTGTCACTTCTCCTGGTTCTCGTTGGAATATGTGCAGTCATGGAGCAAATAAAATGCGTGATATGCTGTACAATCCTAGAGAACTTAAAATACGTTTGAGCAATCTTTAAAACGTGTTTACCAGGGAACTGGCCCACAACTCAGAACAAATAAAATGTAAAACTAGTTGTAAAACTACGGGTTCTAGTTTCAGTCCTGTCAGTTAGTTCACAGTAATTATGCCATTTCTCAACATCTTGTTCTGCCAGTCACTAGATGGCATTGCTGGATGTAATTGGGGCGGACAGTCTCAGCCTTGTTAGCAAACACCAGGAGTTTAACGAATCCTGCGTTGAGTGCCATGTTTGTTGGTTTCATGCACTCTGTGATAGCGTCTACAGGTGCGGACCCCTAGGGCTATTGAATGCTTCCTAAGGAGGCGTCTTTGTTCTGCCTGGAGTTTTAGACATATGTATACATTTGTACTGGAACAATTTCCAAAGTGGGGGGGGGATGTTAAAAAAATATACATCACCCAAGTGACCTAAGCAAGAGTAGCCAACTCCACCCTCCAACTCCACCCTACAAATACACCTTACAAATACACCCTCACACTCCAACTCCACCTTACAAACCCACCCTCACACTCCACCCTCCAACTCCACCCTCATACTCCAACTCCACCTTCCAACTCCACCCTCATACTCCAACTCCAACTTCCAACTCCACCCTCATACTCCAACTCCAACTTCCAACTCCACCCTCATACTCCAACTTCCACCCTCCAACTTCACCCTCCAACTCCACCCCCCATGACTCAGGGACACCACCACATCACTCGGGGACACCACCAAATCACTCGGGGACACCACCACATCACTCGGGGGCACCACCACATCACTCAGGGGCACCACCACATCACTCGGGGGCACCACCACATCACTCGGGGGCACCACCACATCACTCGGGGACACCACCACATCACTCGGGGACACCACCACATCACTCGGGGACACCACCACATCACTCAGGGGCACCACCACATCACTCAGGGGCACCACCACATCACCCAGGGGCACCACCACATCACTCAGGGGCACCACCACATCACTCAGGGGCACCACCACATCACCCATGGGCACCACCACATCACCCATGGGCACCACCACATCACCCAGGGGCACCACTCAGGGACACCACCACATCACTCGGGGACACCACCAAATCACTCGGGGACACCACCACATCACTCGGGGGCACCACCACATCACTCAGGGGCACCACCACATCACTCGGGGGCACCACCACATCACTCGGGGGCACCACCACATCACTCGGGGACACCACCACATCACTCGGGGACACCACCACATCACTCGGGGACACCACCACATCACTCAGGGGCACCACCACATCACTCAGGGGCACCACCACATCACCCAGGGGCACCACCACATCACTCAGGGGGCACCACCACATCACTCAGGGGCACCACCACATCACCCATGGGCACCACCACATCACCCATGGGCACCACCACATCACCCAGGGGCACCACTCAGGGGCACCACCACATCACTCAGAGACACCACCACATCACTCAGGGACACAACCACATCACTCAGGGGCACCACCACATCACTCAGGGGCACCACCACATCACTCAGGGGCACCACCACATCACTCAGGGGCACCACCACATCACTCAGGGGCACCACCACACCACTCAGGGGCACCACCACATCATTCAGGGGCACCACTCAGGGGCACCACCACATCACTCTGGGAACACCACCACATCACTCAGGGGCACCACCACATCACTCTGGGAACACCACCACATCACTCAGGGGCACCACCACATCACTCAGGGGCACCACCACATCACTCAGGGGCACCACCACATCACTCAGGGGCACCACCACATCACTCAGGGGCACCACCACATCACTCAGGGGCACCACCACATCACTCTGGGGACACCACCACATCACTTCGGGGACACCACCACTTCACTCGGGGACACCACCACTTCACTCGGGGACACCACCACATAACTCGGGAACATCACCACATCACTCGGGAACATCACCACATCACTCGGGGAAACCACCACATCACTCGGGGAAACCACCACATCACTCGGGGAAACCACCACATCACTCGGGGACACCACAACATCACTCGGGGACACCACAACATCACTCTAATACACCACCACATCACTCAGCCCAACCACATCATCACTCAGCTACACAACAGCACTGTCCTTGCTTGCTACCAACAAGCATTGCCATAGCCAATAGGACTCGCATTAGGAAAGTGTAAGCTATTGGCTTTGTGAATAACGATGCTATTAATTTATATATTGTCAAAGCCAACACATATTAAAAAAAATTGTCATTTACAATACCAATAGCCCACACTTTCCTAATGCGAGACCTATTGCATTGCAAATGCTTATTTAGTGTTGTGACCCTGGCCTGTTCGATAAGAAGATACTAATGACTTTTGGCCACCTAATTTATCCCATGGGGCGCAATTATAAGAGCACAGATTAACTGTTTTGCACCAGACCCCTAGAGCGGTAGTGCAAATTTTGCAGATCAGATACCCTGTCCAAACAGATCAGAGAACAAGACAGATATTTAAGCGCACTAATAGCCCTGAATGCATAGGAGAAACCTGCTCATGCCTGCAAAAACTAAGAGAGAGGGGGCCCTGACCACTAGAAAATGAAACATGTTTGAAGACAGGCTGGTCAAGATGGCGCAATCAGCTGGAACTATGATACAACAGTGCCAAGGCAATCGGTCCCACTTTTTATGTCCAATTTTATTGCATATGCATTTTATTTTACATCAAGGAGGACTGCTCTTTTTCCAATGTTTAGCTACCCCCACAACCTGTTTTGTGGTGCTTAATTATATTTTCTCTGCTATATAATTTAGAAAGAAATATGCTCTATAGTGGAAATAGTATGTTTTTAAATGTGTAGATCAAGATAGCCTGCTGTATTTTAAATCATTTTTATTCTGTTCTGGCTGCATATGCATTTTAGACTGTGCCTTTGAAATGTATTTATAAATGTATTTTATTTTGTGCTTTTATGGCCATATACTTTGACTGAATAAAACTATTGAATAACGGACCATGCAGGGATACGATAATATAGTTATCTACTGGGATGTTCAAATATAAATGGTGAGAGTATGTACAACACATTTGTTCATGCCTCTGGAGTAGACAGGCGCAAATATATATTCTGAAGGAGAAACAATTCACATCCAATGAGCATAAGAAGCAAAAATCTAAATGGGGGAACGTATGGTAAGCTGAATTTAGCTTAATGGCCAGAGGGATTGCCATATGGGTGGCCCCGGGTAAACCCCATCAACAGATAAAATATTTAATGACAAAGGCAGTATGTACATTGGTGTGGCAGGGACATCATGCGACATTAGTCTGGCGGACACATATAGAACAGTTTTGGGAAGTGATAATGAGATTTATTGAAGTCCAATTAGGGCAGTATTTAATTAGTCAAAGCACTTACCAATAACGTCTTGGGGATTTGGGTACAGTTTTATTACTTTTTGAGCCACTTTAGAGCATATTCAATGTAAGCATTCATTGAACTATGTTTATAGATATTACAACAGATTAATCTTAGGGGAGAGATTTGGGGTAAATTCCCTGATGATAAAGACTGAGAGACAAGATTTGTTGGAATTGAGTTTGCAATGTCAAGACAACAGCATAAATTCCATCTTTTCAGAGTTGAGTCTAAGGAAGTTCAACTACATGCAGATTCTCAATTCAAGTACATCTTTAATTGAGGATAATTTTAATAAAATGTGAACACCACATTCATATTGGCACTGGTGTATGAAAATGCCAGAGTCCTACGCCAAGAGTCTCAGGAGCTCCACATACAAGTTAAACAACAGGGTGAGATGGAAACCTGTGAATTGCCATAAGCGACTAGGTCACGGTTAGAGAAATTGTCCATTCTAACAATGCAAAAGAAACAATTGATGGACGGAATGCCCAACAATGCAAATATTCACCCCCAGTCACAAGGATCTGGGTTAAATCCATCATTCTTTTGCTCACCACACCACTCCAGTTTGGATCCAGCCCGAACTGCCAAGCCAGGTCCTCCCTGGACCGGAATCAAGCATCCTTGGACCGGTTTCAGGGCATCACCCTTCATCAGCCAGGCTAGCTTGAATCCAGTGGTGTGGTGAGCACGAGACCCACGTCTGGGCATACCCTTCCCTCCTACCCCTGGGGGCAGGGTTAAGACTGATTTGCATATGGCTGTGTCCAAACTGAAATGGCATGGTGAGCAACAATACAAAGGATTTAGGCCCAGATCTCTGTACTGGGGTGAATGTATGACATTGTTCTGCATACTGTCCATCAATTGTTCTTTTTGCATTTGTCTCTCCGAGTGGGACAGGTGTGTCCAGACGTGGGTCCCGTGCTCTCCATTACCACTGGAATCAAGCTATCCTGGCAGATGAGGGCTGAAAGCCTGAAACAGGTCCAAGGAAGCTTGTTTCCAGTCCAGGGAGGACCTGGCCTGGCAGTTCGGGCTGGACTGTTCCCAATGGGCGCAGAGTCAAGACTGATTTGCATATGGCTGGAATGGCATAGTGAGCAAACAAACAATGGATTTAGGCCCAGATCTCTGTACTGGGGTGAATGCATGACATTGTTCTGCATTCTGTCCATCAATTGTTCTTTTTGCTGTCCATTCTAACAAGCTTCATGTAGTTGGATAGAAGAGGCAACCCAGCTAAGAAGCATTCCTTGAAAGCCATGTGTGTTTCCAGGACGAAAATCAGTTTCTAGTGCTAAATTGTAACAAAGGTAGCGGAGAGGTTTAGGATGGGAGACGGTTATCACTATGGTCCACTAAACATTATCTGTTATGAAGGAATTTCAAGATTCTAGTTTCAACGCTTCCCCCTTTGTGTAGACTAGAATGATAAGGCAATAAAAGTTTACTGTTTTCAGTAAAGGAGATGCGCCTTTGTATCACACATTTTTTAACACCGGTTATTTATTTTATTTTTTACACTTGCTCTTTACAGTGCTGAGAATGGAAGAAGTGTAGTATGAAGAGCTTTCTATTATTATAACATAAAACACACAAATGTTGATTGGAAGAATACTTGCAATTTGTCTAACCACTGACAATCACTCAGATACCATTCTAACTCATCGTTCTCTTGCCCACCGCTCCACACATGTGGAGAGGTGTGGTGCAGCGGCCAGGGCAGCTGACTTTGGAGCACAGGGCTCACGGTTCGATCCCCTGCTCTGGCGGCAGCTCAGCTCAGCACCATGTGACTCTGGGCAATAGTTCACTTAATTTCCACAACAGCACCCAGCGCCTTCAGACCTGTAAGGGCGAGTAGTTCATGCTTTGCAAATACGGATTTACATTTTACATTTACACGCAAATCAGTCTTGACCCTGCTCCAATAGAAACGATCCAGTCCAACCTGCCAGGTTAGGTTCCCCCTAAACCGCAACACAAGCAACCCAAGACCGGTTTGGCCTTTATTGAGGCTCTTCAGTCGGGCATAGCTTGGCGCCAGTGGTACAGGACCTACATCTAGGCATACACTTATTATTAAGGGCAGTACATCAAATAAACAAAAGGAGATGGAATGATCGCAGTTTTTCTAAACCACTGGTAATCACCTGAGGTAGCATTTCAACCCATTTTTCTGTTTGTTACAGTATCATATGGCGGTCTTCTTGTCAGTCAGTCAGAACATGCACAGAGCTGAGGCAGATAGAAGGCAGAAACTCCTTGAGAGCTGCCCGATGCAATCGATTAGAAGATTGATGTGCATCTGCTCCAAGGAAGACTAGAGTCCTCTGATCTCCACCTTGTCTAGGTGGTGTTCAAAGTCCAGATCCGATTCATCCATCATCACCGTGAGCTCTAGAGGAGGTAGGGTGACAGTCGCCTGCAAGTCAAATTGCTATCTAGCATCCTCCACTGAATGTCCAAGGCTGCCTCATCCAAAACACAAATATTGTCTAAGAGGCAACCCTGTGCTGAGCCCATTGAAGGCAGATGTTACACTGCACAGCACGCACGTGCCAACAGGTATAAGGTGCCAGCAGGATGCCAAAGGCAAGGAGTCCCTGAAATCTCTAAACCAGGCATCTGCAACCGGTCGATGGCGAGCTACCGGTAGCTCGCCGAGGTCCGGTGAGTAGCTCGCTCCAGCATCCTAGTTTTGTAACCTCTTTTGGTCATTTTACGTTTTTCTGCTTTTTTTTTTTAATAGCCGCTGCCCGCCCTCACCAAAATCAGCTGCTCCGATAGGCTAAATTGAAGTTAGCTGGGCCGGGCTTAAGAGTACGACTTATTTCGTCATCTGCGTGATCTCTGCGCCACCTGCCTTGCCCTTTTGCAGCCTGGCACCACTCTTTTAACCTGCACAACGTGTGCTAGAAGGGGCCGGAAAGTTTGGTAGCGTGTAAGTGGCCTACCAAGTCCGGTAATTTTCCCTGCTTGATGTCTCCTACCCCGTGATTCTTACACTCATAATAAAGACTGTTAAAATGCATACCAGGTATTTACAGCATTCTAGCAACAGAAATGTATCTGCATATTTTAGGAGACAATTATTCATGGATTCGAGGCAGCTTCTTGTGGTGTGAATGCTGGTGCCTAGAGACAGCCGGAGCACTTTTCAGCAGGTTAGCAGGCAGTACTGTGACGACTATGGCTTCTGTGCTTGGTTGCATTGCGAGGGTGTCGAGGGGGGTCTCTTGTAAAATGTGCTAGCTGGTTGGCCTTTAGTAGCTCACGATGATTTTCGCTGATCAGAAGTAGCTCTCACTACAGAAATGGTTGGAGACCAGGACGGAACAAATTATTGAACCCGAAACATCAGGATCATACCCTGAATATTCCGGACTTGCTGCAGTGGTGAAAAAGTCTTGAACACCATTACATCCAGAGCCAACACTATGAATGAAATCCTCTACAGATGCCGTAGAAGGGATTTCAACTTGTTGAGAACCTCAGGGAAGACAGTAGTAAGATGGTCATCCGCAGGTGGTCTAAGACTAATTGTGATGAGCCAGTCTTCAAAAGCCAGTTGTTGATGCACATCAATTATCTTAATAAATTCCAGAGGTGCTGAGGAGAGGATGGAGGGTAGGATGGTGTACTAAAAGTGTCCCTTTTCCACAACTAAGTGGAAGAAGTGCCTATGGGACTGCAAGACTGGTGTATAACAGTTTGAGTTTGTGGAATCGGGTTGATGAAGGGCCGCCCTTTTGTTTTTGTGTGTTTCACCACTGCAGAGAGAGATAAGTGCGGCTGTCTAACAACACTTGATCTGCTAATTGACCCTGTGATGGATTCCACTGATGTGCTAAGCATTCCTTTAGAGGATGCGTGTAATCTTGCATGAGGACCTACTGCAATGCATGATGCCATCATCCCTAATAGTTGCATGAAAGTTGTGGTTGTTAGGAACTAGTTGTTTTGAAACTGTAGTAATATTATGTGAAAGTTTTGAATTCTGGCTGCATCGGGAGAGGCTAAAGCTGTGTGAGTGTTTAGTGCCACTCCTAGATATGGTTTCAGTTGTGAAGATGGGACTTTTGTGCATTGACTGTAAATCCCAATTGATGGAGAAGGTCTGTGGTAGTTTGAGTATGTCGTAAACACTTTTGCTGTGTGTTGGCTTTGATTAGCCAATCGTCCTGATATGAGAAGACATGAATTTGTTACCTTAGATGAGCTTCTACTACTATTAGACATTTTGTGAACATTCCGGGTGCAGTAGTAACCCTTAATGGAAGTACTTTGAATTTATAGTGATTACTTGCTATTTATTTATTTAGGATTTGTAATGCGCGTAGGTGCCTCAGCGACGAGGCGTCCCAGCGCAACCAGAAACCCCATGAACCCTGGACAGAACAGTGAAACAGCAACAGTTCGACTACCTGCGGGGGAAAGATCCAGGTCTTTAAGGCTTTTTGAAATGCCAGATGGTTCGGCATTGCTCTCATGGTGAGAGGGAGCGAATTCCAGAGTTTCGCGGCCAGATAACCAAAAGAACGACCACCAGCCCTCGCTTGCCAAACGCGTGGAACACGGGCCAGCGCAAGGTCAGAAGATCGGAGCAGGCGCCCCCGGCACATAGTACTCCAACAAGTGGAGTAGCCCTGGTGGGGCCTGTAGTGTCAAGATTTTATGTGAATAACAAAGTGCCTTAAACTCAATATGCCGAACAACTGGCAGCCAATGGAGCCTTGGCAGCACATGTGCAACCGAGTGAGATCTAGGCAATGCAACCAAAAGCCGAGCCGCCGCATTCTGAACCCTCTGAAGGCGTTTAATGCTCGCCTTATTGGAGCTCAAGTAAAGACAGTTGGCATAGTCCAATCTGGACATGATGGACGTCTGAATGAGCGTCTGACGCACTTTAGGGGGAAAGAAACCGAGCAATGGTCTGAGGCCCGCAATAGCCCAAAGCAGGTCCCAGCGACTGCTTTCGTCTGTTTATCAAAAGTCAGGTCACTGTCGAACCACACGCCCAGATTTTTCACCACCTTTTTAGGGCGGGGGCGGGCTTGAGGCGATCCGGCCAGCACTGCTCAGACCAAAGCTCTTGGTCCTTGCCAAAGAGGAGAATCTGAGACTTGCTGGCGTTCAACTGTAAACAGTTAGCCGCCATCCAGTCTGAGATAGCCAAGAGGTCGTCCTTAAACTTACCCACATTGGTATTGCACTTCTTTGAGAAAGCAAATACCAGTTGGGTATCGTCTGCGTAAGACAACAAGGACAGCCCCCAGCTCTTAGCCAACTCTGCCAAGAGTCTGACATATAAGTTGAACAAGAGAGGGCTCAAAACAGAGACCTGTGTGACTCCTCGCTCCAGAGCAGCCTCCCGAGAGTGGTATGGAGGAACAAAGACCTGAAAGGACCTGTCTTTAAGAAAGGACCGAAACCAGGCCAATGCCACATCTCTCACCCCCACTTCCTTGAGGTGTTTCAGAAGAATTTCATGGGAAACAGAGTCGAAGGCGGCACTTAGGTCCAAAAGGACCAGTGTCGCAGATTCCCAACATCCAGACTGCCCCGTATAGTTTCTAACACAGCCAGTAGAGCAGACTCGGTGCTGTGCCGAGGCTGAAAACCATGCTGAGTTGTAGCAAGAATAGCATTCTGCTCAAGGAACTTAGCCACAGGAAAGTTCACATGGGATTCCACCAGCTTGGCCAGGAAGGGGAGCTGGGAGATAGGTCGATAATTCCCTGGGTCACCTGGGTCCAATGAGGGCTTTTTTAGTAGTGGGACCACTTTAGCATGCTTCCATGCCCGAGCAACAGAAGCTGAGCTCAAGGACAGATTGGCCAGATCGAGACTCCCTGGAGAGATTAAGGAGTGTAACTGGCGGAAAAGGGCAGGTGGCATAGGGTCCGCCGGGGAGCCTGATCTGATTTTGGAACACAGAGCCTCATATCCCAAAAGGGTCAAAGGAGGGAAAGAGGACAGGCAGACTACCCCGGGTTATCTACCATGTCTGGCACCCCTCCTTCCAACGGGGGTGGGAGGGTGTCATCGTTGGTAGACCCCTGTAGATCTGGTCCACTTTATTCAAAAAGTACTGCGCAAGCTCATCACATTGATGGTTAGAGCTGATGGAAGAAGCCCTTTTGGATCCCACGCTCTACATGTAAATGTAAATGTAGTATACTTGTAAAGCGCACAGCTGCCCCAGCAACGGGGCGTCCCGGCGCTGTATAACTCTGGGGAACCCGTCCTGGCTTTCCCTGTGGGATGGTCCCTTGCTGGGAGTCCCCAAGGTGGAGCCAGGCATCCACGGAATTGGTGGGGCCGTTGTGGAGATTAGGCAAGCTAATGCCCAGAGTTGCCGAGTGGAACCCCTGATTAGAGTAAGCACCGAAGCGAGAATTATCGAGTCCGCTGACCAAGGTCCACGACCCTGCCGCGTCGGGAATTGAACCCTGGTCCCAGGCTGACTTCTGCTCTCAGGCCTGCCGCCTCTAACCAGTGAGCCACACTACTCCACGTGTCATTAAACAGGGAGAAGATGGTCTTGGCAGGGTTGGAACAGGCTAAGATTTTGTTGGCCACAAAGTCAGCACGAGCTATGCGAATGCACTTGTGTTATGTTTGATAGCTGCCCCATACTCTATCTTTGCAGACGTCTCATTTGAGCGTCACCACGCCCACTCTAGCTGCTTGCAGCCCTTTTTCGCCAGCGTAAGTGACTCAGAAAACCAAGGATTAGAAGGCCCTCGCCCCTTGCCCCCTCGTTTAGCTGGGATACAACTGTCCAAACCAGCTGTCAGCCATTCCTGAAAACACAGATTGGCCGCCTCCACATCACGTGGAAGCTGAGGCCAATGCTCAGTTAACCAACTCGAAAAAAGGTCTGGATTCAATTTGTGCCAAGGACGTTTAAGCACTCGGACTAGGCGGGGCACTTCAGATTTGCCCTGTAATTGCAGAGCAAATGGGACCAGGAAGTGGTCGGTCCAGTCCTGCGGGACCGGTGAATGAACAGTTAGAGAACTTAAGTTGGAGAAGATAGGGTCCAACAGGTGGCCTGCCACGTGAGTGCCCTCAGCGACGTGCTGCATTAGCTGGAAGGGCTCTAAATCAGCCAGAAAGCAGGCACTCTCGGATTTTCCCCAATTCTCTAAGTGGAGTTTAAGGTCCCCCTGAGATATTTGCAATGTGCTGGGTGAACAGGAATGTGGAAGTATGAATGGGGGGCGTGACCAACAGGAAGGCCGGGTAAGACGTGCATTTGTGAAGCTCCCGATGAACTGCATTAAATCCGACTTATACTGAATCCAAACTTCTAGAAAAACGGCAAATAAAAGACCGGAACAGACGCTGTACCTGCGGAGATAGGGGTTTCGCTGAATCCTGTCGACGGTGTGCAGAAATTAGCCGCAGAAGAGCTGGTCGCGGGAAACCCCTCCACCAAGATGGCGGCCGGACACGTCGTTGCGGACCGGGAGTGACTCTGCCCCGGGATCGGAGCCTGCCGTCCGCGGTACTTCCACCTACCCGAGGCTCGCGAGGAAAGGACTGCCGGCTGTGGCGGGGTCCCCCCCCTGTGGAGTGTTGCCGAGTGTGACTGCGGGCGCCTAGCTATGACCCGACACCTCGCCTGAGCCCTGCACCAGGATGTGGAGAAGCCACAGGGGGGCCGCCGCCGAGGAGCTAGTCGAGACCCACGGACCGGGAGAGGCGAAGGGGCTGGGACGCCCGGTGGAGTCTGCCGGTAGGCCCTCCTTGACCGGAGACGAGACACTATCCGAGGCACTGGGGGCTGCCGCTGCGTGAGACGGCGCGGGCCGGAAGGGGCTCCTCCGGGGACCACGCCTCCAGGGACTGGGAGATGTGGCTTCAGAGGTCCCGAGGACGGCTGAGCACCAGCAAACAGCGGTGAGTGACCGGCGGCCGGCGCCTCTACACGGACTGCATTCCTGGCTATAACCCCTACACGCAGCCACTGGGAATCCCGGCCTGGGGCAACACGGATTGAGCGAGGCAGCCGGGCGGAGGGCACGCTAACACGACGGCCTCCCGCGCAGAGGCCTAGGCGCACACCACTTAAGGGTCTGTCGTGCGGTGGTGACCGCGGCTTTGGAGCCCCGGCCCTCTCTGCCTCCCCCCCTCCCCCCCCCCCCCCGGCGGGTCCCGCAGACCCGGAGAGAGACCAACCATACGGGGCGCGCCGGAGGGGACGCATTTAGTGGAACCAGACACGAAGACTGCCTGAGGGCCCCCACAAACGATCACCAAGGGAGTGTGAATAACCATTGATGCCACGGGGTGCACCCCACGAGGACAGGAGTGCTCGGTGGAATTCCTCACAACTACCACTCAGGCTGAGATTCTGCTCTCGGCCGTGAGAACTGGCGAGTGGTGTGACCCTATCGTAGACAGCGGCCTATACTGACGGGACGCACGATTACCGTCGCGGTTCCTCATCCTCTCCGCTCACCCTTTCTCCTCCGCGGAAGCCCATCGGGCTAGAAGAGATAAGAGAGAGCCTTCTAGAGTACGACGGACCACTGTTGGGAGGCGAGATGGGGAAAAGAGATCCGGTGGCAAAAACTGCACGGCAGGAAACCATTGATAACTATGCCACGGCCCGTCCACAGAAGGAAACTATCCCGACGGCGCCCGGCACGCGCACTAACACCGCCATGCTGCTGGAGGCGATTCAAGCCTCTAGGACGGACATACAGGACTCGAGAGCAGCATTGGAGGTCAAAATAGGTGAGGTGGGCTCAGAGGTCCTACTGCTGCGCCAAGACTTTCGGAATCTAAAGGAGAGGGTGACGACGACAGAGACTCGAATCGGTGAAGCAAAGTATTCCCTCACCACCCTCCAAAAAGACATGGCGGAACTCTAAGCATCACATAGGCAACTGCTGTGGAGGGTGGACGATGCGGAAAACAGGGCAAGACGCAACAACCTGCGCTTTGTAGGTTTTAGAGAGGGCATCGAGGGGACGAATGTGGCGGCCTACCTACATTCCTGGCTAACGACAACTTTCCCGCAGGCCCTATTCTCGAACTGTTTCGTCATCGAAAGGACGCACAGGGCTCTGCTGGTGAGGCCGCCGGAGGGAGCGCGGCCGCAACCGATCATCGCACGCTTTCTCAATTTTGCGGACAGAGACCTCATACTAAGAGAAGCCAGGAAAAAAGGTGAAATTCGACTGGACAACGCGAACATCACGATCTTCCCGGATTACAGCCAAGAGATACAGAAACAAAGACGCTCCTATGACTCAGTGAAAGCAAAATTGCGAGATCTACACATATCATACATGCTGCTCTTCCCAGCGAAATTGAAAGTAATTTTCAAAGGCAAGTCACACTTTTTTAACCGACCGGAGGAGGCCTGGCAATGGTTAGAGAAACGCCCGCTGTTGCGGGAGGCAGAGGAGGAAGGACGCAGAATACGGTACGAAATGGCAGCCGCCAACTTCCGGAGGAGCCCTCCTAAGGCCCAAAGGTCCCAGAAGCCGCGGACCAGAAGACACTCGCATACAACTCCATATCCTGATCCCTCCATGTCGGGACGTGGGGGACAGAATCTAACAACGCCAGCAGAGAAAGAAGCGGCACCGGGGTCCAGGTTCAGTTGCCTGGTGAACCACACTGGCTCGGAGGCAGAAGACGGCTTGGGTGGCCGTACATCAGATGGAGAAGAACTGACGGAACAATCCTTACATCCTCTAGTCACAGCAATCCGAGAGCTGGAGCGGGGAGCGACCGGCACACCAGATGATCCGGACATTGAGACACAGGATTCACATTCCTGATGAAGAATAGAACTGATATCTGGATCAGCAGCTCATCGCTATGGGGGCACGCAAGTTACAAGCACATACCCCCTTTCCTGTGACACGTCCCACTTTTGGTTTGTTTATTGGTTACTCTATCTGTTTACACTGTACAGGGAGCTCTGTTCTATCACTAGCTTGATAATAGAGATACGGAGAACTCTGTGGGCAGTCCAGATAGAGCCTTAAGGATAGATTAGTTGGGGTTCTTTATTGGGAGGGCGACAGACCTTTACCACCTGAAAGTCCTGTAAGTTACTTGTTACACAGATTGGATGAACTGGGGGAAAGGGTGGGGAGGGCTGGGTTGAGGGTTTTTGCAAGGTTCAGTTGGGGAGGAGTTGGTTGGGGGGAGGGGGAGACAGTCGGATGAATGCAGTCATGTGCTTCAGTGCTCCACATTACACTTATACACCAGAGACCGACCACACTGATCTATTTGTACCTCTGAATGGCGAGTGACACAGCTGCACAACGTACAGACCACAGGGGATTTAGTGTCATGACTTGGAATGTGAATGGGCTGGGTAATAAGATCAAAAGAGGACTGGTAAACTCCTACCTTAAAAGACTAGACCCGGATATAACTCTCCTGCAGGAAACCCATCCCAAAGGAACTAACTGTGCCTTCATAGCCAGGGGTCGCCACAAAGTTCTGGCTCATGCGGGCTACACTACTGACTCGAGAGGGGTAGCTATCATTATAAAGAAAACCATCCCGTTCTGTACTACACGCACCTGGATAGACCCTCTGGGGACTTATGTTAGGGTCAAGGGGACATGGAATAGACGCACATACACGATCATCTCAGTATATGCACCGCCTAAGTTACAGGCAAACAAGCTCAAGAGAGTAGCTAACATACTCCTAGATACTGCTGACAGACACCATTCAAATATTAGGAGGAGATTTCAATGATGTAATGGACATAGGGCAGGACCGGTCAGGAATGGCGTCTAGGGGGAGGAATCGGACCTCCCTATCCCAACTGATTGCTAATATAGGACTCACGGATGTCTGGAGATGGATGCACCCCAATCAGACGGTCTACTCATACTTTTCGGGCGCACATAAGGTATTCTCGAGATTAGACTATATATTCATGTCTAGAGAGTACTTGACAGTGGACGACACCGCGGAATATAATGCGAGGGGAATCTCCGACCACTCCCCACTGTTAGTAAGAATGGAACGGACTCGGGGTAATGTGGGGGCTTCCTGGCGCCTTGCAGCATGGGACCTTCAAAACGCGAATATCCTGAGAGGCTTGAGAGCAGATGTTCAGGTCTATGTTACTGAAAATGAAGGAACAGTCGATTCGGGGGTGACCTTCTGGGAAGCCTTGAAGCCAGTAATGCGGGATAGGATACAGAGTAGACTGGGGGAGGAAAGGAGAAAACTCCAATCGGAGGTAACTGCACTGGAAGAGACTATCCTGGGCCTAGAGAGAGAATAGCAGATTTCAAGAAATGCTGAGACTCTTAGAAGACTGATTGATATTCAGAAACACTATAGAGAACTAGTGACTGATGAGGCTAAAACTCAAGCCCTAGCCACCCTCCATCGCCTTTATGACGTGGGGGACAAGTCAGGCAAACTACTAGCGTGACTAAGTAAAAAGGAGCGCGCAGCTAGATGGGTGGACCACATTAGAGATGCAGATGGGACGATTGTTAGTTCTGATGCACAAATTGCTGAGACGTTTGCTACACATTATGAACTCTTCTACACAGCCAGAGACCTGGGGACTTGCGAGGAAGCTCTACAATATATGGAGCAGACTGACCTGCCCTCTGTGTCTCCTGAGGCCCTTAAGGCACTGGATGCTGACATTACATTGGATGACATTTCTGAAGCTCTAGCCAGATTGCGACCGGGTAAAACACCGGGACCAAACGGCTTCCCGGCTGAATTTTTCAAGCGTACGGCGGACCTTTTGGTTCACCATCTGAAGGGTCTCTTCGTGGGGGCCTATCAGGAGGGGAGGCTCCCTCCAGACCTCTCCCTGGCGACAATAATCCCAATACATAAAGAGGGAAAACCGCGAGAGGATTGTGCGTCCTATCGCCCCATCTCCCTCCTGAACACAGAGGTGAAACTCCTGGCGACTATCTTGGCGCTTCGACTGAGGTCGGTGATCCCAGACCTTATACACCTGGATCAGACGGGTTTTCTGCCAGACAGAGCCACCAGATTGAACCTTAGACGTACCCACAATTGGCTACAGGAAGTGCGAGGAAGAGAAGAACCACATTGGTTTCTCTCCCTTGACGCTGAGAAAGCCTTCGATGCGGTCCATTGGCCGTTTCTGGAGGGTGTTTTGCAAAAGTTCAGCTTCGGCCCTAAGTTCCAGAAGTGGGTCCAGCTCCTCTACACTACACCAAGGGCCAGGGTGAGGGTGAATGGGAGGTTGTCTCGAGAATTCCAGATCCAGAGAGGGACCCGTGAGGGATGCCCTTTGTCCCCCCTCCTCTTTGCACTTACTATTGAGATACTGGCAGCTAAGATCCGACAAAATGTAGACATCACTGGTTTTAGAAGAGCGGAGACGGACCCCGCACAAGAGAAAATATCCCTCTACAGGGATGATATACTCTTATATATTACAAACCCGGAGACGACTATTCCGGAGATATTCCTGGAGCTAGAGCGATATGGTAGGCACGCGGGATACAAAATAAACTGGCACAAATCGATCCTGTATGACCCCTGGGGCCGAGGCCACTGGGCGACACTGCCAGGGCAACTACTAACAACGGTGGAGGGTTTCCAGTATCTTGGGATATACATCACCCTTGATAGGATACTATCGTTCCACAAAAACTTGGAGCGGATTATACTGAACTCCACTGCAGATATGGACCGCTGGAGACAGCTTCCACTTACACTTCTAGGTCGAGCAGCAATGTACAAGATCATTATCCTATCCAAGTATTTATATGCCCTACAGAACGAATACTATCCGCTCCCGGGAACGGTGATGTCCAGAATTCACTCGGATCTGAGGGCTTTTCTCCGGTTGGGTAAGCAACCTAGAGTGGCGTTGACTACTCTCCAGAGACACCAATACAGCGGGGGGTCTCACTCCCGAACATGGAAGCCTACTATTGGGCGGAACACATGGCCCCGATCAACGATTGGCTACATGCTCAGGCAGATCATCCCACTTATGCCCTAGAAAGACACAGAATGTCATCGCAAAATTTACTATACTATCTTTATGGGGGTGCTGGATGGGAACTGCTCCTTCCAGCGACTGTTATTACATTACTTGCATGGAATAAGGCTACAAAACGCACAGGATGGGAAAAGAAACCCACCCGGCAGACACCGATATGGCACTGCAAGTGGTTAACGGAACTACATAAACTGAAAGGCTTCCAAAGATGGGACGACATAGGCATCTCCACCACCATAGGGGACGTGATCGCCAAGGGGGAACTGAAATCCTTTTTGGCCCTGAAGTCAGAATTTGGGCTTCATCACTCACAGCTCTTCAAATACACGCAGCTGCGCCATGCTTGGCGGGCCCAAAACATCCAATTAAGCGGACTCCCAGAGTACGCACCATTGGAGGGACGGCTCTTACAGGAACAGATCCAGGGGAAGGCAGTCTCACTCACATATAAAAACTTAACTAACAACATGCTAGGTGACCTGGCGAAGCTTAGACAGACATGGGAAACAGATGTGGGAGACATGGATGACTTAGATTGGGACATAGTACTAATGCATCCCCGGGAGGTGGCAATTAAGTCTAGGCTGCGCCTTATCCAATTTAATGTGCTCCACAGAACCTATTACAATAGGGTGCGACTCCATAGAATGGGGAAAATAGATGACACAAAATGCCTTAGATGTCACCTAGACGACGGAGACTTTTATCACATTATGTGGACATTCGACTTGATACAAAATTATTGGACCCACATCTTCACGGTACTGAGGGAGGTCTTGGGGGTCTCGCTCCATCCGGAGCCCAAGCTGGCTTTACTGGGTATGACCAACGACGTGGACCTACCGCGCCCCCTCCTAACCTTCCTGGTATTGGCACTGGTGGTAGCGAAAAGAGACATAGCGAAGCACTGGGGGTCACCGGAACTTCCGGGATTAGAGGAATGGAGAAGAGGTTTGGACCTTTACATGGCAGCCGAGAGAGTGACTTACAAAGCTAGGGGGTGCCCGAAGAAATTCCGTAGGGTCTGGACCAGGTGGCGGCATTATCATGGATTGGATGGGGGGTTATGAGGGAGGTGATTTAAGTATCAGGCTGCACGACTACGAGAGCACCTCCTGGAAGACTTTGGGTAGGATACTAAGAGACAACTGCACATCGAATTTATGGACATCGAATCAGTATGTTACGAACTGTGACAGCGATGTACAACTCTGGGAAGGGTGGGTGGGGAGTAGGGGTGTGTGTACTGCTAATTACATGACTGTAATGTTGAGTTATGATAAAACGCAAATAAAAGTATAAAAAACAAGCATTTGCAATGCAATAGGTCTCGCATTTTTGGAGTTGGAGCTATTGACATTGTAAATGGCAATATTTTTCAGGTATGTTTTTTAAGTGCAGTGATAATTTAAAGAAACTAGGCTATTGCTGGTGTTTGTAGACTGGAATACCAAAGTATAGCTGCCCTGAAATCTGTGCTCAGAAGGGATACCTATTAAAAACAAGCACTGGCGTTGCCAATAGGTTTCGCATTTGGAAAGTTGGAGCTATTGGTTTTGTAAATGACATTTTATATTTATATATTGTTATTGACAATGCCAATAACGATATATAAATATAAAATGTCATTTACAAAACCAATAGCTCCAACTTTCCAAATGCGAAACCTATAGGCAACTCCAGTGCTTGTTTTTTATCGTAGGTATATATGAAGGTATAAAAATTTTTTTTTTACTACTGTGTGGCCTCTACACTCTTATGTACGTTTTAAAAATCAGATATTTTACCAAAAGGCAACATACTTTGGCTTTTTAAAAACGTATGTCACGTGTAGGTTTCAAAATTGAGTACGTGGTTTCGAAATTATACTAACTGGCAGCTTAAACGAATGCTGCCCATTTGAACCCATTTATAAACCGCTTTTGAATACGTAAACATTTATTTACGATGAGGGTACAATGCATTGCGCACCGAGGGGATCCCGAAGAATGGTTTCGAACCGGAGCGCTGAAAACCACGTCCAAATCCGATGGTGGAAAGAAAACAATCTAAGAATGGAGTTGATGCCCATTCGCACTATCACCGAAAGGAGGCGTCACCTTACCTCATGACTGGAAAATACTTCTTCAAAGAAAAACAACTTGCAAACATCCGGACCCAACACTAGATGGTAAGAGTATGCAAAGCATGTGTATCTACAGCACACATGCCTCGAACATGTACTTATCTTAAACATCTGTCATGGATACAGCCCTCCAGGACCGATTTTGGAGAACCCTGCTCTACACCATTGCACTCTATGTCACTCTTTTCTGCTCTGCACCACTGTACTCTATGCCACTGTACTCTGCACCACTCAACTCTGCAAAACTCTACTGCACTTTATGCCTCTGCACTCTACGCCGCTCTACTCTACAACTCTACACTGCACAACTCCACTCTACCCTCCACCACTCCAAGCCATTTTGTGCTACACCACTCTAATCCACTCTACGCCATTGCACGTTACAACACTGCAATCTACTCTTCCTCTGCACTTTATGCTATTCTACATCACTGCACTCTACGCCAATGCACTCTACACCACTTTAAGCCCCTTGACTATAGGCCACACTTTTACACTTCACTCTAGACATTCCACTCCACCCCATTAAACTGTGCACCACTGACACTGTACTCCACTCTATGGCACTCATCTACAACACTCCTTACCATTCTATGACACCACCCACTCTACAACTCTCTTTGCAACTCCCTCTATGCCACTTTACTCCACTCTAATCTATGACTGAGTACTCCATGACACTTCACTTTAGGACAATCTACTTCACTCTACTCCACTCTACACCACTCCACGATACTCTATGCCACTCCACTCTACGACACTCTACTCAACTCTGACACTGTACTTCACTCTACGCCACTCAACTCTACACCCTTTCACTTTACTCTACTGTACGCCACTCCAAGCCACTAACCTTTAACCACGATGAACAGCAGCCATTCTGGTGTACGAAACTGCTAAAACATATTGGCAACAGCTCTTTCTTAGGCAAGGCCTTTTGGCTTTCTCAATGCTAGTTCAATAGGTGTAGCTGGTTAAGCCAAATAGATTCATCAGGCTCTGGAAGAAACTTCATATCATTAAAAGTTTACTGCTGCTCTTTTGATCAAAAAGCGAACTTTGTGGCTCAGGTGGCATTGGAGATGATGCGAGCCACGGGAACCCAGGTGGCGCTTCTGCTGGCTGATATAGATAGAGCCTTTGACTCGTTGAGTTGGGTTTATTTACACGCACTCCTGCCTCGCCTGAATCTTGGACCCCAGTTCCTATCGTATATACGGCTGCTATATACGGACTTGACGGCGTCGGTGAGAGTGGCTGGGGCCGTCTCGGGCACCTTTCCTATCGGACGGGGCACCCGACAGGGGTGTCCCCTCTCGCCGTACCTGTTCGCCCTTGCCATGGACCCTTTGGCGGCGCGGGTGCGCATTGACGCGCAGATGAAGGGCTTTGAATGGGAGGCCGGGCCGTCTGACAGGATGCGACGTGCTTTTCTTTCTCACGGACCTCAATAGGTCGGGACCGAGGGTCCTTGAAATTATGCGGGTGTTTGGGGAGGTTTCGGGGCTCCATCTAAATGTGCGGAAATCCACTCTATGGACCATGGGGGACGGTACAGAGCTGGTTAACTGGGCATCGGCTCTGCAGGGGGCGACCGGGGGTATTAAGTACCTCGGGGTGTTCCTAACGGACATACCTGGAGTCTCGTGGGAATGCAATGTCATTCCTGTCTGGGACCGGGTCCGGTCGGACATGAAAACATGGTACCGTATGCCCTTGAATCTATATGGACGCTCGGCCATTTTTAAGATGGTGGCCCTCCCTCGTTTGCTCTATCAACTGCAGAACCTCCCCTACCCTATATCGCCGCAGTGGTTTCGCCAGGTCAATTCGGCACTAGGCCAATTCCTCTGGGCCGGGGGTGCCGTGAGAGTGGCGCTCTGCACCTGTTTCCTCTCCACATATTGCGGCGGCTTAGCATCATCGGATGTCCTGTCATATTATCAGGCAGCCCACTTTTTAGTATTGAATAAGTGGTGGTATGGAGATCGGGGTGACCCGGCTTACGCCCTGGAGAGGTTTTTGATGGAGCCAGACACTGTACATACGTTATTATACTCGGCAGGGAAGAGGAAGAGGCTCCCAGTGGTTACACAGGTGGTCTTTCAGATCTGGCGACAGGCGCTTTGCCGCATGGGATGGTGGAACAGGCTGACTGAGGAGACCCCGCTGTGGCAGAATGGTCGCTTACCGGCTTTGGCGGCCTTGCAGGGGTTCCACGGCTGAGACGCCATAGGGATCTCGGCGTTGGGCCATGTAATGAAAAGCACGACCCTTAAATCATTCCAGGAACTGAGGGACGAATTTGACATGCCCCAAACCCAGTTCTTCAAATACTTGCAGTTCCGACATGCCATCTCCCCTGCCCTGGAGGGTCTAGACTCCTTACCTGAATTCAGCCCTCTGGAAGCAAAGTTATTTATGGGTGAATTAGAGGAAAAGCAAATTTCCTGCATCTATCAGTCGTTGGTTACCCATTGCTCCTCCTCTCTAGACAAATTGCGGACCACATGGGAGGGAGATGTGGGAGAGCTGGAAGAAGAGGATTGGAGGGAGGCTCTCGCTGCTCCTAGGGAGGCGGCTGTCGCCGTAAGATTGCGCTTCATCCAATTAAAATATTTACATAGAGCTTACTACACTAGAGAGAGACTGTGGCGGGCCGGTTTGATTGCTTCCCCCGACTGTCTGAGATGTGGCCGGAGGTGGGCACTTTCCTACATACGGTATGGTCTTGTGGGGCACTGGAGAGATTCTGGACGAGTGTTTGGGACTGCTTAGATGAGGTGTTGGGCTGGAAGCTCCCCCGTACATCGCAGCTGGGCCTTCTCCATGTAACGGAACAAGTGGGTGGCAACATCTATAAACGACACTTACTGCTCCTTGACCTTACTGTGGCCAAGAGGGATGTGGCCCGCGCCTGGAAGGACTCTAGGGCCCCCCCGGTAAGAGTGTGGAAACAGAGATTAGATTACTGTATGGGATTAGAGCGTCCAGTGTTTGAGGCCCGAGGTTGCCCCAGGAAGCGCTACAAAATATGGAAGAGATGGGCGGAGTACAGGGGATTGTGGCTGGAGCCGCCAGCACAGCGGGATGTCGCTGCTGAACAACTATTTTGAGAACCAGGGTGAGGGAAAGTGTGTATCATCAGTTTCATAATGACAGTTTTTCTTGGACCTGTGCGGACATCGTGAAAGGGGCTAGGGCAGGATCCGGGAGGGGGTAGATATTACGGGGCAGGGGGGGTGGGAGAATTCCGACACTTATGTTTTATTTTGACTGCTGTATTGATTGATATTCTTTGAATTTTGATCGTATACTCACAGCCCCTCCGGTGTTCGAAGTACTGTGGTTGCCTTGCAATCTTACTCGAGAAAACAATAAAACTTTGTTCTGAAAAAAAAAGCGAACTTTGTTAGACACAAACAGGCCTCTGCCTAACCACATAAGGAAAATTGTTTTGTCTAAAGAACACCCACTCTTCAAAGAAACCTCAATGCTATGCTTGTAGGGTACCCTTTGTGCATTCTCTGCACCTGGTACAACATACACTTAGTTATTTAGCTAGAGTTGAGGATTTAATTCATACTCAATCCTCTGCTGGGCTATTTTACCCATGCAATTTTCACTTGGTTAGATGAAAGTCACTCTCTTCGCAACATGCTCAAATAGATTCCATCAACAGTGACAAAATGTAGGATTGCTATGGTGACATCTTGCAGTTCTTCTATTCGATCTGGGTTCGAGTCTCGGTAACGACGCCAAAACCTCCTGTGATTCTGGGCAAATCACTTAATCTCCCCGTGCCTAAAATGAAAGTGTGTCCTCATGTAACGTAACTGGAAAATATGTAAAGCGCTCTGATACCGGATTCGGGTCTAGTTCGCGCTATATAAAACTCTGCAAAAAAAAAAAAAGAAAAAAAAAAACCTACTCTAGAAACACCTTCAGAAAAGGAAGAGTACAGAATTGAACTTTTTGGGCATTTAGAGGAAGATGATGTGCTTAGAGTGGTCGTCCAACAATAAAGAATGTGCACCTTTCACACATTTGTTTTCATGGTTGTCATATATATAAGATACTATGTCCACTACATTATAACTGTGGGTGTTTTCCCACAGTCGAAGGCTTTGATAAAGCAATGCTGTTTCAGTGCAAGCATCTAGAGCAAAGACTGCGATGCCACACATCACAAAACTATTGTGATGGCAGCTTCACCTAATAGTTGCAGAAAATAGTTAGCAATAAAGTGAGACATACATTGCATAGTAACTGGTGTCAAAATAATTATGTAAAATGCTGTTAGTCAAAGTTCTGGCGTGTTTTTTATTAAAGGAAAATATGGTGGGTAACTTACCGAGACCCACAGAGGCAGCACAGTTGGTTTTTTCCCTGATCTCGGTACGAATGGCACTTGCAATATCATCAGGAGTTAGCCTACATTCAGCAAGGATTTCGGTAATGTCTACAAGGGCCTCATCACAACTGACGGCTTCAATATCATGTGTATAACTATTAAGATAAAAACAAAAATACCTAAGCAGAAGAAGTGTTCATTAAGGGTGACAACTTTAAATTATCAAGGTACAGAAACGACCAGAAAGCAAGAAGATTGAAAGTTTTCTGGAAAAAAATTGAGCTTCTGTTTGACTGTAAAGTTAAACATAAAAATATACAATGACCGCTTTCTTAAGATCAGCATTGACACCACTTGTTTTATTAAAACAGAAAAAACGTATTACACTCCTTTCATCCTAAGTTACGTAGTACCACATGTAGGCTTATACCAAAAGGAGCTCATTAGACATTCACATTTAGAACTAATTAAATTATTGCATAATGATACACTAACAGTATACAATTTAGTCATGTACGATTCACACATCTTTGGACGTGGGTCTCATATTTTATCGCACATCCTTTTAATTCCAGAATGCACGAGTGGAGTTTCTTAAAAATAGAGAGCAATGACATTTAGCATTCCTACCAAGTAAACATCAGACAAGACAGTTAAGATGGGCTTCCAACCTTTGAGTGGTAAAAACTGTACTGCCTTAACTGCTTGTGCAAGTCATTCTTTTTAAATGTGCCAGATGGAGAAATGCAGAGGTTATTAAACATCACCCCTGAAGGATCTAGCTCAACCTTGTGATTTATAATCAAGCACATTTAGTAACAGTTTCCAATAGTTTTTGGGCTATGCAGCAACTTACCAGCATTTAGATTAGATTACCTGGACAGAACTTACATCTCCAGCACAGTGATTTAGCCATCACATTTATGTTTTGTATCATTAAAGGAGAACATAACTTCATACTATAATCCTCTGTTGACTTACATTACTACCAAGCTTGGGCTGCTTGTTTTTTTTAAATAGTTCTCATGTAAGTTGAATAAGTTGCATTTGGGATTTGAATTCAATGTTCAACTTCAAAGTCAGTCCTCTATTTTTCTAAATAGGATACAATATTCTGCTAGATGAGAGTGCACATTTTGGAAGTTGATCTTTTTCAATGAAAAGGGTCTTTTAGTAATCATGTTATTTTGAGATGTTTGTAAGTCTTGTATAAGACCTCCTCTATTAGTGGCATAAGAGCTTTCAGCAAAGTGGCATGGTTCCATACTACACTCATAAGATAATAATAAGCTTTCTGTGAAACAAGTACTGGTGTGAAAGAACTATTGTGTATTACTTGGCGTATGATGTGTATTCCTTTTTGAAGCCACTCTTGCCAATGTAATCTCTTACCTGCTTATCAAATGTCAGTTGTGTGACAAACGGAAGAGAACATGAGTAGTCTGGAGTTTACTTTAGGGTTTGCACATCCATAACAGAATGTGAGGTCTTAATTGTTACCAAAATGAGGCTGAACTTTGACCTTATCAGCTGTCCATGGTTATAAAGTGTAACTGGCGAACTTTTCCTCGGGTGGACAGGTCTGAATCACATGCATGCAGCCAAAATCTAGCCTCATGTAGAATAAATGGCCTACGGTAATTACTAAGGTTAACAACCCGTAGTTGACTCTGTCTACATTGTTCATTCTGTGCTGATCTGCTGTAGCAAATTTGATGTAATACAGACTTATTTTGATATTGAAAGGTGTGCGCTCAAACCTGAGTTTCAAAAACGGATATTTCTAGAGCATAAACAATCTGTTACACTAGTTGGGTAAAATAAAGTACAACAAACACTTTCTTTAAAGTAAGTTGCAATTTGGAGACTGTACAGAAACAACCTGTGATTTGGTACAGAATAATTCAAATGAAACCTTCTTTACCTTGCTAGTGTTTCATAGAGGGTTCGTGCAACTTCTTTGTAGGAGTCAAAGTCATACGGTACTGCGATAAGATTTGGACATAGCTGTTTTGCTTGCCCAAAAAACATTCCATTCCTTACACCAGCTTGTCTAAAAATGGAAACAACATGAGCAGAAATGTTTAAAGAATCTTTACAATTAGTATAGTATACAAAGCATCTCATCTAAACCTTTTTCTTACTTACCTACAATCTTAACTTCAACATGGATATTTTTGATCATGTTAATAACCTTTAGAATATTATAAAGTCTGATGAACTCAAGTAAACCCTTCATAAAGATTTTTGGCACTGGCAAAAAATCGCAATATTTTTACTGCTTTTAAGCACATACTCTAATGTGTACAAGGACCTTTTTCTCTTTAACATCCTAGATAAATGCACTGCCGTAGGACAGCCATTACCATTTCATCTGGACATCAGTGAAGGATAAGAATCATTTTAACACAGTAAACAGGATGGGTTGTACAGTAAACGACATAATACAGAAATCCACAATACTGAACTAGTAGTATGGGCACTAGGGTAGTCACCTCACTCCTTGTCATCATAAAACCAGTTTCCACTCTTGGGCTTTAACTATAAATTATTGCTACCAGATGTGCTGGTTTCATTGGTTCAATAGAGGCAAATCACAGCTATCCAGCCTGAATGCATTAGATTTGCACATGAAAATCCCAAACTGGAAATAGTGTCTGTGATGAGAGTGAAAACCACGATGGCAAAACAAAAGTTATATATAGATACCCATTAGAATGGCTGCCCTCAGACAATACATACAAAAGACCAGATAATAGTGCTTCCCAGTAGAAATCTGGTTTAGCCACTGGAACTCATTAAGGACAAAAATATATGTGCAACTTGCCTCCACTTGGATAATAATAAATAATTTTAACATCGTATTTGTTAGTGCTGATTCCTGCAGTAGTGTGGTAGTACTGAGGACCATAAATAACTGGTGCAGTTACCTGCATCAAAGGTGCTTAATTTATCACAAAGCCTGCATCGTTAATCTAGTTAGTTAGTATCTGTTATTACTTCAAACAAATCCCTGCAAAACATTTGAACAGATTTCCAGCTCTCAGCCTGGCATAACTGACCAAAAGGAATGTTACGAAGGAGGGCTGCAGTGAATGTATAGTCTATTGTAGAATATGCGCTTGGTTTATAAGATAAAGGTTGATTAACTCATCATAGCAGATCCTCATGTAGGACACAATCCATTTTGCAACAAATTATTGAATAGATAAGACAGATGAAGGCAGACAGGACAACCAAATAACATTTAATTGTAGCCTCTGTCCTCCCACCATGCAGCTGACATCATGATTCACAGGGCA
Source organism: Lissotriton helveticus (assembly GCF_964261635.1). Classification (NCBI taxonomy): domain Eukaryota; kingdom Metazoa; phylum Chordata; class Amphibia; order Caudata; family Salamandridae; genus Lissotriton; species Lissotriton helveticus. The sequence continues at coordinate 1,140,741,469 of NC_136069.1, forward strand.
TCCAAAAGGTGAGTGTTAAAAGGAGCTAATCCTTCTGACAAGCATCACTGAACAAATGTGTTTCAAGTACCCTGCATTAATAGACTTTGAAGTGGGTTTCTGACAGCCAAGAGAGCATCTGCAACTTACCATGACGGCCATAAATCTGTATCTAAGACCAATCACAGCAATGTGCTTTTAGTGGATACTTTGATCTGCATAAAAACTGCAAATTTTAGCCCAAAAATGTCATCCCTCAAATTGAGTCGATATTTCGACCCTTTAAGTCGCAGCGGGTCTCATCAAAACCGAGCGTCTCTCTAACAATCTGTAATTAAAAAGAAGAGGACACAATCTAAACTATGCTGGCTACTGAGGATTCTTAATATTCCCAGGAAAATTGAAACATGCCCTAGACTATAATACAACATTGATGCAATTACTGGGATGTCATTCGTGAACTTTTGAGAACAAATATACAAAAAAACTATGGATTGAACTTTGTTGCTACTATACTGAACTGACATCCCGGTTATCTTTTGATGTATATTAGTAATCACCCACTTCTCACCTTACTAGACTTCATTGTTGGCACTAGTGCACATTATTCATGGTATTATGATGATGTAATAAAATATTCTTTATGGCAGGAAGAGTGGCTCATATGTGCATTTTTTGTGCAGATGACATTATCCACTAAATGTATATTGACAGTTCAGATAGATTCAAGAAACCTATTGACAAAAGATACCATGGAACCATTGTACGTGTTCTAAACCGCACGCAAGAGAACCACTTTTCAATACAATTCAAGGATATAATCTCATCACTGCTCATATATCAGTAAATTCCATATAAATATTTCAGAACCAGAAAGTTGAAATAAAATCCAATCAGATGTCATACTACTTTCAATATCTGTGTGAGTGTTACTGAAATTTTCAACATCCGCCAACATCAAAACCCTTTGTCATCTATAGTATTCTATGTAATGAAATACCTACCCTTGGGTTTTACCAAGGGTGATGAAAATCTTCTTAAAACCGATTACCATTTATAAATGCTTTACACAATAAATAAGTCAGTCCTAACTCCTTTGTCTTAACATTTCATAATAAACAGATCAAACTTGATCAGTAACTTGTCATCATAACCACTTAAAAATATTGCATTAAGCACACGCTTTCCCACAAGACAAGGATTGTAATACTGGCACTCTTTCTCAGTAGAAGCACACACCTTCTGGCCAATCAAAAGCTTGAAGAAAGGCAGATGGACTACATTTGATGTTTGCAAAAATTGGGGGTATGCCTAATGTCTGAACCCTGGAAAACACTGGCATAACTATGTAAGTGGTAGCAATGACAATTGGGCACATGAGGGCATAGGCTATAACATGCAGACTTTCATCATAGCTTTCATTACATTTGCTAACAGTGATGCTTGCAAACATCTAGAATAGAAATGAAAAGATGCAGGCACAATAACCTACACTTCTGATGTTCACAAAGGATTTTACTTTGATAACAAACAATTACGCACACTTACGGCACTAACATATGGACCCTCGGAGCAGTTTCATGTATGGGGCACACTCCCCTGGCATGTGTCATGACACACTTTAAAACTGGGTGGGACAGATAATCCAGGGCACTATAGCTCACATCTGCACTGGAGACATCACATTATTGCACCTCCTCTTTCCGGGTCACAGGCAGTGCAGTGCACCGGACATTGCCTCTCCCTCGATGTCTGCATCTACATTACGGTGCAGGTACAAGCACTACGTGTTCCCTACTTTGTATGGGACCATATCAACAAGCAAAGGAGGGAGCACCTACTGGAGATTGTGCTGGCGAACATTGAACACCAGTGTGATCTGTATTATAGAAGGAAAAGTGCAAGCATCTGCTGTTCCTTTGTAATACCATAGTGCCCAAGGCAGAGGAGTGGTACAGAAAGTGATAGTTCAGACCTGTTAAGGCCCTTTGGCACTTTACAAATATTATGGGGCCCCAGGGTTTTGAACAAAAATTGAACAAATCAACAAAGTGCACAGAATATTGTCACAGGTTCTATGTCAGCAACATTTAATGAGCTTTCATTCAGTACTTTTTTTTGCTCTCTAGAGACTTCCAAGTTATTTGTGAAAGTAGCTGGATTTGGGATCTCTTTAGTTATAGCTTTTGATTTATTTGACCAATCTCCACCAAATGTAACACACTGAAAGGTTTCCTTTTTAATGAATTTCACCCAGATTTATGTCAAATTGGTTATGAACGACCAAAGTACTTACGGGTGCAACAAATAGAAATTTCTATGGAGTTGTGTGTCATCCTAAACTATACATATGAAATGGTCCTCTGTCATCTGGATGCTTGTTTGACACTGCATAAGTGGGTGAGTGTTATAGTATGGTTTCACCGCAGTCTTAAAATCATTTAGAGCAGGAACATTTTGCCACAACACATTATGTTCGTTGTTGATATACAGCACATAATATTCCTGACTAACTAAATTTTAATACCAAAAATGACTGTTGCCTACGAAAGCCATTTAAGAAAGGGTTAGCAAGAGCAGTGCATTTCACTTACCTAGCTTCATAACTGCAAGATGCAATTACAGCCATTGACAAGGACGAGACATCGCAGTCATCGCCATTCGGTGGTGCTGAATCAAGACACTGCAGTGTTGACTGGCCCAGATTATTAAGAACTGCTGTAAAAAAAAAAAAAAAACTGTGTTGGACAGCAACCATGTCTGCAAAAAATGTCTTGTAAATTGAAGCCAAATAATCATTGAAGAATTATGATCCAACACAACCTTCCTGTAAAAAAAAACCACCTTGGAGTACAAGTATCTTCACAAGGAATGATAGCTGGATTTTAAAGCTAAAACAAACCTAATAAATTGCATCCAATTCCACTGTTGTGGTTCAAGGAAACATCGCCATGCTGATATAATTGTTTTTTGGGGTCTATATGGATGGAATTCCAATAATTGCACATAGGGCATTATTAAAGGATTGTCTGCTTCAAGGGCTAGTGAATTCTCCTTTTATCCAACAGTGGTACAGTTCCAGAAAATAATATCAACGTTATCTTGCACTTTTATAAATGGCATACAATCATAAACAGGATTAACCGGCTCCAGCCAAAGAGAAGTGCATAAATAAGATTAAACTTCAAGGGCTTTCTTCTACGTAGAAACCATTTCCCAGAGGGCACATTGGCCTCATCACCTGGACTGGTAGCTTCAAAAAGGATGAAAAAGACAACCTATTTTAAGGATTGGAAAAAGTATGCAATGAAAATTGGAAGCGACTGTGTTAAAGCTCCCAGCCTGTGTCCAGCGCAATGCTGGGAATTTAGGGCAGCAGCATCACCAAATGTATGGGTGGACTGGCCTGGGCCTCAGTGCTGCAGGTAGTATGGCATGGAGCCAGCCTGTCACTGCAGTGCTGCTCATTCATCAGCATTCAAAGATGCACCCACCCAGAGGATTAACAGATCACCCGTCTGGCTCCAATGCTGGACCTCTCCTGTCACTAATTCTGAATTTCCATTCGGGACACTAAATTCCAACTGCTGTCCAAAAGGAGGCAGGTTTGAAATTAGCAATGAAAAGGAATTGCTACCTTCTCAAAGGACAGGTCACAAGTACACCTACAGGTTACCATCTAATCAATCATGTGAAGCAGCTGCTACACTTGGAGAACTCCCCCCACCCTCCACCCAACTCACATCCAGGACGAGTTTCACTAGTTAACAAGCATTTGAAATGCATTGGTCTTGAATTTTGCGAGAGTTTGAGCTATTGGCATTGTAAACGACAATGCCTTTTATTTCTCTGTTTTGAAAACCTGCAAGCTGTGCGTGTACATGCACTTTGTACTTGTAGTCTTTGCTTACCGGAAGCAAGGCTGGCGGTAATAGGGCCTCTTTTACTGCCAGCCTTGCTTCTGGTAAGCAAGGACTATAAGTACAAAGTGCATGCTTACGCACCACTTGCAGGTTTTTTAAACAGATAAATAAAAGGCATTGTTATTTACAACGCCAATAGCCCAAACTCTCGCAAATGCGAGACATATTGCATTGCAAAGGCTTGTTTTTAACAGCAGTCAATTTGCCTGCTAACGCGCTTCTGATACATACATTGCAATTGTTGCATTTGTAATTATTGTAACCAACAATACTTTATCATACGATTAACTTTAATTTAAAGCCTATGTGTTTATAACATGATCTTAGAAATTCCTTAAAAACCATTAGCCATGGCCTGACATACCAAATTATGTGTGCTTCAAAATGAGACAATTACGAACTGCTGCCGCGTGCCCCCATAGGTAATACAATGTTGTCTGTCTGTAAATGCAACTGGTGCTCATGTAAAGCACTCTGATACCTTTGGGGGGAGTTTGTGCTATATACAACTACAAACAAAACGTATACAGGATGTTCCCATGTCAGAGAAATACTAATGCTGAAGTAATGGTAACATAACAAACAAGATCTCAACCTAGAGGAAAATAATATTCAAAAAGTGACACTGTATTGAGCTTTATTCTACTGAAACCAGCTGGAGTAAAAAAGGAGGCTGAATGTCAAAGAATCAAGCACAGTGACAGTGGGCGAGTGTTTAGGTGTTCAATCTCCTTTACATGGCTCAAACTAACGGTTTGGGAGGCTGCAATGACACTCCGGCTGCGGGTTTCCATAATCGAAACTCTGCACATCTTCAGAGAAAGCAACTAGTAAGTAACGTGACTTAAGAAGATTGGCTGAATAGCCCAGCCCACTGGCTTGGTCAGCCAATGGCCGCTATTGTCTCTAATGACACTCTACCCCAATATGGCAGCCGCCTTCTGCTTCTGGGAGGGGGACGAAAGCGTTGCTTAGAGCTGGGCAGTACCACAGGAACAGTTGGAAAGGTGTGGGCTGAGTGATGCATAGGGAAAATGGCAAGCCATTCTGGAAGGAAGCAATTCTGGAAGGGCAACATCTCTAAAGTTCCTGGAAGGTCTGCGCATGGTTCTGTTTATAACATTCAGATTATCGCCGCAGCCCACTGCGGCAATGCAGTAAACACAGCATGATGTATTGATGACAGAGGGTGGGGTATGTCTCCGCAGCAAATCCCCCTAAGGCGCTTGTACTGCTGTCAGACAGGACTCTGCAGCTTCTGTTCTGCAGTTGCCATGCCTCTCCATGATAAACAAACTCAGGGAGCAGGTCTGTGAATGTATCCACACCGCAAATGAAGTAAATATTAAAAGGAAGGGCTCTCGCCACTGTTACCACTGAGTGACTCAACACTAATCTAGAGCAAACATTTGAAATGCAATAGGCCTTGCATTTATGAGACTTTGAGCTATTGGCATTGTAAATAACAATAGTTTAAACTCTTGCAAATGCGAAACCTATTTTGGTAAATGCACCCATGCCGGACTTTCACGTTGACAGGGGCGACGCCCCTTTCTTTAGACGAGCCGCGTCTTAAGAAAGGTCTGCAGCAGCCATAAATGTAAAAGCGCGGTATGCAATGCTTTTACAAAAAAAAGCATTTGTTAGGCAAGTTCACAAACAAATGCTTCTGTTCTTGGAAAAGTGCCCCATGCCACGGTTTCACTTCAATAGCTAACGCGGCCCTTTCTTTAGATGTAACTTGTCTGAAGAACAAACCGAAAAAAGGGGACAAAGCATGCGGCTGTGTTAGGAACCGCAAATAAAACAAAGGCGCGTCTGCCACCGCGGCGTGCCGTACTATTAAAAAAACAACAATAAAACATTAGGATAGGACGCGTCTTGCCTGCAAAAGCAGACAAGTGAAAACCACTGAAAGAAATAGTGCTCGGAGGCTGTAATTAAAGCCTGCCTAGTAACTACACAAGTAAGAGGGCCTGTCCTTATGCAAGGTTACAAGATGAGATAAGGCAGTACTAAGGAGGGACTACTAAGCCTATAGACCAATAAAAAGACACAGTTTATAAAGGACAATGACACAAGCCAATGAACAATGTGGGCGGAGAGTGAGCAGAGCTTCAAGTCGATACCTCGATACAGCATGCCTCGCAGAGCAGCGCATGCGCTGACCTGGCTCGACCTAAAAATGCCACACACCAAAAGCAACAAAGTTTCATACTCCTAAAAAAACGATATTGGTCTTATGTTCTTTACCTAAAAAGTACTCAACATGACCATCTGTTCAATCATCATGAGTGCCAGTTACATCGTTACACCTCACTCTGCTTCATCTATGACTTTAGCTTTGTAAACAAGGAGTCTTCTGCCAATATAGACAACATTAAAAATAAAACCACTCTCAAAATGTCAATTAAATTTAGCAGACGCATTCATAATACCTGCTTTGCCTTTATCGGTCTTGTTTTGGTAATACTGCCATTCCAGCTGGGGGTTAGCCCCTGGACGCTGTGTTATCTTCGTTGCACCTCTGTTGCTTGTTACAGCCACTGGTTGCCCTGTAGAAATGAAGTAAACCAATTACATTCTAAAGGACTGCAAATGGTATATATAATACAGTATTACTCTATCTGTTAGACACACAGTTGCCGATAAGTTCTCATGATACTGTGACGCTAGGAAGAAAACATACTTGCAAAACTGCAGATAAAAACCACTAGCAAAATTACAGAGAAAAATCTGGAACAGTAGATTTAAAAAACACAATTAAAAGCAAGAACTGCCATGACTTGCTAGGTTATTTGCCAAAAAACAAACCGGGAAAACGCATGTGTAAAAGTAGAGCTTTCTAATCACTCTTAACCCCTTCGCTGCGGGGGTTATTCCCCAGCTGTGCTGGGGGGGAGGGGGCGCGCACAGCGCCCCCATGCTCATGACGAGCTCAGCTCGTCATGAGCTACGGCGCTCTGGTGCTCATGACGAGCTCAGCTCGTCACAGGTGTATTGGCTCCCGAGGAACGCTCAGCACAGCGGGGGAATTCTCCCCGCACCTGAGCGGTGCGGGGAGAATTGGGCTCGTCATGAGCGTCCAAGGTGTTAAAAAATGGAAGAAAACAGAAAATAATGTATAAATACATCAAACCTACATTACTTGGGCTAATACATACATGACAATTGATGAAATCAATTCATGCCCACTAAACCTGAATAAGACCCACGTATATTAAAATTAACCTCATTGAAATGAAAAGGAAGCTCACTGAAAACCACCAAGAAAGTGTCATGTGAATCACAATACTTCATCATTTTCACTTTACACTTATCAACATCTAGATAGCTTTTCACAAAGTGACAATTTTTCAATCTTTTTGGAAATAAGCACTCATCATAAACTGCCCTTTCAGCTGTGATGCACAAGTCCATTCACCTGGGCAATTAATTCATCTCTGGGGCACCGGAGCTTTCCTTGCCATTAACAAGCAATGCTCCTATGGGTCAGCATCAAGCCCAACATATACATATATAATGTCATGCCTGAGAAAGTGAACATTGCCCTGCATACCTAGCACAGCCAAAAGTAATCAATTCAGTGTACACCCTGATCCAAAACCAAGTGATCACCGTACACCGTCAGAGCATATGAAAGAAGGAAGTAAGGGCTACATGTGCAAGGCATTTTTGAGGGCACAAATAGCCCAATACACAGAATTGGGCCAGCCGTGATTGCAAAAATGCTTTTTGGGATGTACAAAGCCCAAACTGTGATTCAGTAGCTTGTTACAGAATCATAATTTGGGTTTTGCCATTCGGTGTAAGGAAGGGGAGTGTTGTGGGTGCCCCTTCCTAATACTGAGTTGGAATGTTATGTACACATTGTTTGCGACCGAAATGCTGTTGCAAAACATTTACAATTTACCCATTAGCAGATGGAAAGGGGTCCCCAAATGCCTTTTTGGTGTCAAGTGCATCACTAAAAGGCACACAACCATTATAGCCCAGTTCATATAAAGGCCATGTAGGTTCAAAATGACAGTGGGACATGAAGTCTGACCTGTCAGGATGAATGAGACATCAAGGGTCACCTATGCAAGAATCTTAGTTTCTACATTCAACATAAAATGTGGGTGATAAGACAAACATTTCCCTTATGCATTAATGTAACAATCATCTGCATCAAGTGTGCTGGGATTCTTCTTTAAAACAGCATCAGGAGGAGGTACAGGAAGCAATGGCAGACAAGGTCAGAGATGCTTTTGTGTACATGGACAAGGACGACATTGGGGCCCATCCTTATCCCTGTTTGCATCTGATGTCAACCATGCTTCTCAATCGTTGTAGTTGGAACCAGTGTAAGTGAGGTAGTAAATGTCGCCCTCAAACAAAACATGTAACTGGGTGCTGATTATGGCTCTCTAGAGATAATTCAGATGTATAACCCTGTGTTTATAGTACCATCACCTTCAATCATGCATTATTGATAGTCTCCCAAGAAAACAATGATGGCACAGTGTGGGTCACTGCAGAATGAAATTCAGGGTCCGGCTCTTCCGAGTGGCTGCATCCAGTCATGTAGGAACGGCTCTCCGCAGAAGGTTGTTGCTATGCTTCATTCTTGGCACCAGCTCCTCCAGCATCTACTTCTCCATCAACATGTTCAGTTCCTCAACAGTCATCTGTAGCACCTTCTACTTTGGTTGGTGTGCTCAATTTCTCAATTGAAAGAATATTACTGCCACGGGGGAATAACTTCTGGGCTGGACCCACCCCTTCGGATTATGTCCTTTTTGGTCTTGCTAGTTTTTTTGCATGAGATTTGTCTGTTGACACCAAACTTGAGAGGTGAGCCCCTCTAAAGTCACATTACACAGATGACTGCAGTAATTTACTTATATAATTCCCCTGCAAAGGCTACACTGCTATTTTCCCCATTCCAATGATCCAGTCTGAGAAGCTTGAGCTGCCTGGGAGTTCAGGATCCCAAATCTCAAGGTGGCCTCCTGATACCCAAAAGGCATATATGAAAAGCACCGGCAGAAGGAAGCAGTGTAACTCACTTCAGATCCACCCAAGCAGGCTTCGACAGTGTCCCTTAGAAACCACGTTGGATGTCTCCATTTCCCTATGGGCAGATAAGCACTGCCCCCACCACCACATAAAATAGAAAACATGCAGGGTCATACATAAGGAATTATTCCATCCAGTCACCAAAAATTCCACCTGTTCCTCCGTTCACTGCAGCTTGTGGTACAACGGTAAACTATCTATTCAGCAGCTCAGCTCTCATTCAGCGTTAAGGGCTTGGTCCATAAGGGAGAGGGAAGACTGCCGGTCCTTGATGACCCTGAGCGACACAAGCGCTTTCTTTTTTCCCAAATGAGATTCAGACCCTATCTTTGTGTGCTTGAAAGATATATTCTATAACTTAGTAGTTCAGGATACATGCTATAAAAGCATGTAAGGAGGGGTTCTCTCAGGCAAGGCGGCACATGGGCTCGGTGAGCACATCAGAAAAAAAACGGAGAACCCTTATGATTTAAAAATAGTCTGGATCTAATCTTCAAACAGTTTCATACTTCGGCCCTTGGTTTCTGCAAGCATACACAAACTGACACTGTAGAGACAAGATTGGCCCCCCCACACATTCCACTCTTTAGAGAAAATAGAGCTTAACTCAGTGAGAGCCTTGACGCAGACTTTAACCTGCTGCTTTGCATCATTTGTAACTTCTTGTTTCCTTACACTAAAAATGTCAGTCATCTTCCCGAAGTCAATCAATCTAATTTTAAAGGAGAACACTTGAGTTAGTTATGCCAACAAAACTTGCTTCAGAGAGAGCAACTGTGGAAGTATCAACTAATCTATTTGCAATCTCAGTCAGTGTTCCCTAAGAGAGAGATTTAAGCCATACTGTCAGATTGCTGCCACCTCTCTCCCATTATCGCTTGCTATGATCGGACACAGCAGGTGGTTATATTTGCAAAGCAAAGGCAAATGATAACTATATTAAGTGGAAGGTAGTTTCCCTTCTGTTGCCCACCCCCTCTAGTTCCACCTCCAGGTGCCCAGCCTATAACCACAGAGGCAGAAAATGACCTGTACCCAAGCCTCAGCACAGGGAATCTTTCAGAAGAGTGCACTTCAAAAAGCAGCCCCCTGGTTGGTCTGAGTCTAGTCCACGTCTACAATAACATCCCAAGACACACCCAACCTTCATGGGAAGTAAAAAGGGATGGAAACACTCAGAGATAGTTTTTGACAGGTCCTCTCTGATCACTCCATCTTTCAAGGGCATGACTAGATGGAGAAGTACCCGCACTCTATGCCCAGTCCATTCACCTTGCAGTCCAATGACAAGTTCTTTACTTGAGGAATATTGGGTGGGTTGTGTGTTCGCATCTTGCAGCAAAGCCAGGCAAAGCCCCCTTGCCTAACTCCTTTTTAAAAAACTTTCAGACACTACATATCAACAAGAAACTGCAGACAAAGCAAAGTCATTACCTTTCTGACACAGCTTGTTATGTTATAGTTTTATTAAGCACACAATTACCTAAACAAGTTTCCTGGCGCTACGAATCCTCAACATAATTAGTCAGAAACCCACAGAATCTATATACTGTCCATCACCAAATTAGAGTCTATACCACCAGGTCTTCAAGGCCTTTCTGAAGTGGATATGTACAGGCAGTTTGCTCATAGGTATGGGCAAAGGACTTTACAATTTAGCAGTTGCCACAGAAAAAGCTCTGCCTCCAGTCCAAGCCCCAATAAAGTCTAGGAACAGAGAAGAAGAGGGCATTCCTGAGAGCACTGTCGGCGATCAGGAACACAGATATTAAATGTTTTCCCCCACAAATAGAAAGGTCCAGACTAATAAATACTTTAATGCACGAGACAGATGGATTTGAATAAGATCCTCTTTGCAACAGGGAGCCAGTGCAAAACAACAGTAGATGCTGAGGCATATCTGGGCAAACCTAAGCTTAATATAGCTGTTGTATTTTGGACACATTGAAGCTTATACAACACCAGAAGGGGCACCCAAAAAGATAGAGTTACAATAACCAAGGCGACTTAGAATAGCAGCCTGAGCCACAAGCCAGCGAGCGGAAGAATTGTCCTCAACAGAAAAAAACAAGAAAAGGTCCAGTGATTAGCTTGTTTTTCCAGTAACTGATCATCTTCCAAGTAAAAACCTAAATTCTTTACAGTCTTTAAAGGATCAGGCCAAAATAGAAGGTCAGTCAGTGAAAAAGGTCTGGCAAGATTGTTGTAAGAAATGTAGAGTATATCAGTCTTGTCTGAGTTAAACTTCAGGCCATTCAGTTGCAACCAAGAGGCAACCGCAGTAATGCAATGACGGAATGTCTCCTGAGAAACCGACCCTGTCCTGTCCAACAGAATGATCAGCTGAGTGTCTTCTGCATAATTCATACAGGTGATGTTGTATTCCGCTTTAGGTGTCCGTGTATAGGTTTTCCTGATACATGTCCTTAAATGCACAATTTGCATTGCCCTTATATAGGCATACGATCCCAGTCCTTATTTAGGCATTAGCCATGCTAGCCAAATACAGGCATGGTCACCTACATACGTTCACCCCAACGTCACAACGAGTTCTTAGAAACCAGACTCTTAAACTGTTGGGAGTTTCCCTAGCCCAGGATTATTGATTTCTCCAAAAACTCATTTATTATGCATGAACACCTATACCCTAAGGGTTCATTCCTGACGTCTTCCTCTGCCCGACTTTATGTCAATGCTAACATTCCTAAGCCCCTTCCGGGTATAAATATACCTCCCCTTACCATGGCAAACCACTGCATGGCTCGGCTTGGCTCGGTTCGTGACAAGTAAGGAGGAGATCTCGACTTAGAGGAGCCCGTGTACCGGCCTGACATAGTGATAAGGGGCCCGATGTAGGTAAATCTGATTTACCGACTCTAGAATACCGAATTTTACCGATTTGGTATTCTAGATTCGGTAAATCAGATGTAGGTAAAAATTCGGTACTTTTTACCAAATCTGTATTATTCGGTAATTACCGAATCGGTAAATACCAATTCGGTAATTGGGGGAAACATTGAAGGGTGGCAGGGTGTCACTTTGACACCCTGTTGCACCCCTCAATTGTGTATGGGTGCACATGTTGCAGACATACATGCCCTAAGGGCATGTATGTCTGCAACATGGCACTTTTGGAAAAGCAAAAAAATGATTTTTCAAAGGTTTTCATTATTTACCACTAACTTGTAGTTGGTGGTAAATAACGAGGAAAATCACTCATTTGAGTGCTCCGTACATATCAGGATTCGGTAATTTACCAAATCGGTATTTAAGAATTTGGTAATTTCCCGATTCCTTAAATTATCGATTCGGTAAATTACCGAATCCTTCTTTTTTAGCCTCCTACATCTGGAAAGCCAATTACTGGTCGGTAACGGCCGATTTCGGCCGTTACCGACCAGTAATAGCCTACCTACATCTGGCCTAAGATGCTGTGAGTGAAAAACTTCCTAGGCAATTATACAAGGAAACAAGTCAATAAGGGAAAGCATCCGAGGACGAACATTTTTTAAAAAGACATTCATTTTAATAATATCATCATAAAAACCATTTCTGTTATGTAGACCACATAGCACATAACTATACAAACATACACAATATTAAAAAATGCAATCCTTTCTAGAACAAGGACAAATTACAGAAGTTGTATTTATACATTTGGTGGCATACTGATAAGATGCTGTCATCCCTGCTTACAGAAAATCCAACTTCCAGTGTTCCGACTCCCTTCGCGGGGTGTTAGAGTTTGAGACTCAAAAAGAGATTCCAACCGCTCTCAGTCTAAGGTATGGAGCGGATTAGAACCTAGAGGGACTCTTGGCATACCAAACTATAGCATACCATACAATAGAATACAGCACCTACTTCTTACCTTGTACTACACTTAGGTTAGGTGCACCGGGGTAGAACTAGTTAGAGAACGCATCTTATGAGTACTCGCATTTTAGCCTGTGTTATTTATGTATATGTATCTAAAATCAAATAAAGCTTTCTACTACTACTATGTATATGTATATGTATATGAATATGTGTCATAGCTAAAAGACAATGCTATTGCAGCATTATTTCTTTCTACTGCTTACTCTGTACATAATATATCTCGCATACTGTCTTAGGATTGTAACAGCACATATCTCTTACACAAGAAATAAGACTGTTTAATAAATTCTTTTTATTGAAACGCCAGTCTACTCTTTCTGTGTAACTAAGCATGCACGATTAGCTGAGTGAAACTGTTATCTATTGTTTCCACGATTCTGAGAGTGTTCCAATTCTAAAAGGAAACAGTTGTCATGTTTAAGCAGTTGCAAGAAACTACTCTCTTCTTGTTCACAAGGAGTTTCTAGTGGCCTCTGAATTAGCTGGCACACAAAGTAATTACGTTTAATATACTCAATAGGGGCATACTGACCTCAGTCCTATGCCAAAACTATAGTGCATATTATTCCACTGCGCAGATCCTATTAGGGAAATAGGAACTACACTACAGTGACACCGAAGAACCTGACTAATGTAGCCGAAGGACTGATATAATGTTAAACAGGGTTGGGCTTGAAGCAGAACCCTGTGGAACTCCTTGTTCCAATGCTTTGTACGCTAACACAAAAGGGGTGGGACTGCTTAGTGTCTATCTTTTAAATGAGATTTCCACAACTACCATGCATCCAATCCTGGCCACAGTAAGTCTGGTTAAAAGAATGGACAGAAACACTGTCTCTAATGCAGCAGACATGCTGAGGGGTACTAAAACAGCTGGATCCGCCTTATAAGGTCCTCAAGAACTGACAAATGTGCAGTTTCATTGCTATGTTGCGGCAGAAATACAGACTGTAGGGGCTCCAAGATGTGATGTTGCTCCAGAAAATTAGAGAGCAGTTAGTTAACATGCTTCTCCTAAATTTTTACTGCAAAGTGTCAGAGATGTACAGGCCATTAGTCAGAAGCAGCTGGCATCTACGGGGGAGGAGGGAACGGGCGGGCGCACAAGCAAAATAAATTAATAAATAAAAACCTACCAGGCAAACAGGACATCCTTCACTCCGGACATTCACAGGAACTGGTAGCTGGAGCTTGGAACTCCCTTAAGCAATCATGGTGCTGCTCTCATGCTGTGAGAGCAGCACCCTGATTGAAGGGAGCGGCCTCACTCGGTGCTCCACAGCGCCCTGGAGGCCTGTCCTGACTCTAACCCAGCCATCTTAAGACAGCTGGGTCAAAGACGTTTAAAGTCTGCATGTGTGGCTGGCTGTCTTAAGATGACAGGCCAAAAAGACATGTGCACTTTAACCCCTTCGCTGCAGAGGTAATTCCCCCGCTGTGCTGGGGGGCAGGCACAGAGCCCCCATGCTCATGACGAGATCAGCTCGTCATGAGGCACAGTGTGCCTGTGCTCATGACGAGCTGAGCTCGTCACGGCCGCACCCGTTTTCGTGGAACGTTCAGCACAGCAGGGGAATTATCCCCGAGTGTGAGCGTTCCACGGCTCGCACAGGAGCACCGTGCCTCATGATGAGCTGAGCTCGTCCTGAGCATGCAAGGTGTTAAACATAAGTGCACAGACAGCCCACCCTTCTTCCTGCTGCTGTCACTCAGCAGCAACCCCACCCCGTTCTGATGCTTGGCTTTGGACGATAATGAGAAATAAAATGGTAATGAATTGGGGGAGCTTAAGTGGTGCGACTCTCCTCGGCTCCAATGGAGGAGCCGCCCCTGCCAATAGTTTGAACGACTTGATCTGCACTAGGGTTTTTTAACAGAGGTACAATGAGTTACCTTTTGCACTCAACAGGTATCCAAGCATTGTTGCGTGAGCCATTGCACACTTCTAACAGAGGTTGTGAGAGTACCAATTTGGCCATATTCTAAAATTTCGGTTGAACAAGATCTAATGGGGGGACCCAACGTAATTGAGCCAGTAACAGATGTAAGCTATTCCAAGGTCAGATAATCAAACTGTTTCAGACAGGTAACAGTGGAGACCAAATCCACGATGCCCGTTAGTCCCAAACTGAGGTCTGGTGATTTAAGTGTCAAGATACAAAACAGGAAATTCTGGGCAGCTTCTCCAGCAAGCCTCAGTGCATCTCGAGACCCGGTAAATTGCAGATGGTGTAATTTGTTTTGTCACAGTAGTTAGTGAGCTAGTCAGCAAGATCTTGACAATGTGTAATGTATGAAGTAGCACACTTAGGAGAAGTTAAATACATAACTATAGAGAAGATTTCCGTTGAAGAATTTTCTGCAGCCATGATTTTATTAGAAAAGTATTCTGTTTTTGCCGAGACTACTAACGTTTTATAATTCAAAAAAGTCTGCTTTTGTTCGAATCTATGCTCAATAAGGTGGGTAACCCAATATACCCTTGCGGGCTCGGGCAAAGCATGTAACGTAGAAAGTACCAGCAAGGGGATTTATTTTGAAGAGAGTTTTCAGGAATCAGATTGTATTTAATACAAAAGCATTAATCTGATTAGACTCTATTTGGGGCTGTGTAAATTTAAAAAAGACAAAATCTAAACAATTCAAATGTAAATGAAAATAGCAACACGGGAAATCTTTATGAAAAATGATTGTTTATATAAAAATCAATTAGAAGAAATTCATAAGGTACAAATTTTATCGTGAAATAAATCAGAAAATTTCAAACGTTTAAAGGAATAGATCAATCGACCTCTCAAACATCTGAACATAAGTCCAATCAAGATGAATAACAAATGATTCCTATTCTCTTAATAGTGAAAATCGAGAGCGTCTTTGATCAACAACGTAGAAATGGACTTTGGCAGTCGACGTTTTGGTCTTATGTTGATAAATCCCAAGACCTTCTTCAGGACAATATGTATTTTGTAGCGGTAACCCCTTGCTCAAACTAGCTAAGTTCTCTAATCGAGTGTTGTGACTTGTAACCAGTTACGTGATTTGTGTTTGGGTTTGTGCAATCTGAATATATCTTATTAATTCAATTCAAATGCTCAGCAATCTTTGATTGTTAGCTTCTAAAGATGCTGTGGCACACGCAATTCATCTAATTCAAATCACGAGTGAAGTGTTCCTCAACCAACGGGAATTCAATCGTGTCTGGTGGGTTAGTTCTAATCTGGCTTGGGAGTAGTCTCAGCCCCCATTTCACTTTAGACAAGACAGCAGTATACCAAAGTTCAGAGGGTTTAGTCTTCTTTTGGGCTTACTAGAAGAAATCTATTTGCTTCAAACAACAGTTTCTCTTAATACATCTCTCCTCCAGTGAAGGAAATCAGATTTGTTGAAACATGCAGTAGTAACAGCTGGACAAGCTTTAGCAACTCCCCGTACTTTCTGGCACAAAAAATGTAATTCTCCTTCCATCTTTGGGCCACACATCTAGCCATTTCCCTTTTTGCAAGCTTCTCCGGGCGTGTTTTTTTTTTTTTTTTTTTTTTTTTGCAATTTTTTTTTTTTGCAATAGCCTTTTTTGTCTTTCCTGGTCCCTTTTGGATTCCTACTGCACGTAATGATGTGCTGTACAAATTGAAAAAAATAAAAGACTAAAAATAAAAAGCACAACTCTTGGAAGAAAATAGCATAACAAAGGGAATTATCAGCATGAACTTACTTTTGCCAAATGTCCTGTCACAGAAAAAAATATGTCTATCTATTTATATATGAAAGAACCAAAGAAAATCAGAAGTTTGATGAATTGTAACACAAGCCACAAGGTGTACTGTTTGGTATGTCGGTGTGGCTTGCGTTACATTGTAAGTACTATCCACCCTACTAAGATCAAGATTCTGGAACATCTCGGGCCATACAGAACAGGGACCCCCACATACAGGTGGCTAGGCATTTCAAGGTGTTCGATCAGAGTAAAAGGGACCAGTTGAGTTTCTTTTGTATGGATCAGGTGCCCGTGAATGTGAGAGGGGGCAACAGGCAATTACAGCTTCGCAGATTAGTCACGACACATAATTAATAATCAGACAAAGAGACCAGGGGGTCTCAATAGTGGTGAAGAGATGGCCGTGCATCTGTAATGATACTCTGAATTAAGTGTGATTCTTGCTAGTACTGAACATATCCAAGTCATCAGCTGTAGATGTTTGGTTTGATTATGCAATTGAATAGATTGATGCCCATCCAGGGATTAATGTTTCTCTTTTCTTCCTTTCTGCATTCCATGAATGTTTATTATTATTTGTGTATGGTAGCATTGTTAACAAGCCCATCCAGGGCTATGATTTTGATGCGATGTGCTACAAAGCATAACAATGAATGAAGAAATGACCCACTGAGCAATGGTGGACACCTTGGGTGAAAGTAAGTTGGGTGTCCTATGTTTAAGTAATAGTATTATTTAAACCTGCCTTATGGCGGCGCCAGCCACTATTGACAAAGGTGGCAGCCGGAACGTGTTTAGTCATGTATTGCTGATCCCAAATAAAATAAGATTTGGCCCACGTTCCTGTGAAGGCTGGTGCATGGTTTGTACATTGAAGCTGTGGTCTCGGAGACCAGCGTGGTGTCCACCACCCCGCAACAGGGCACCGGATCGCGAGTGTAAGGGAGCGAAAGACAGAAAGTGAGCATGGCATCTATTAATATGTCTATATCTATATATATTGAATATGCTACTTACCAGTATGCATCTGTTCTTGGCATGTAGGGCTGCTAACATTCATATCTTTTGCATAGATCGCCGCCTAGTGTTGGGTCCGGATGATCGCACCTTGTTGTCCTGGAAGAGTCTTCGAAGTATCCTGAGATAGGTGGCTCCTCCCCTGGACTACAGTGCGCATGGGCATCGGCTCCATCCCCAGATTGTTTTTAGCCATTGTGGCAGAGATGGAGTGAAAAGTGTAAAGGATGTCCATGCTAATGATTGAATGCAAGAGTATGTCTGCAGCTGCGACAGGCACCGGGGAGGAGGGTGGGCGATATGAATGTTAGCAGCCCTACATGCCAAGAACAGATGCATACTGGTAAGTAGCATATTCAGTTCGAGGCATGTGGGCTGCTAAATTCATATCTTTTGCATAGAATATATAGCAGTCCCTCCATTAGCGGCGGTTGCCCGTGCCAGCTGCAGAGACCTGAAAGAGTGTCTTGAGAACAGCCTGTCCAACAGCTGCTTGCTGTTTGGAATGCACATCAACACAGTAGTGTTTTGTAAAGGTATGCGGTGTAACCCATGTGGCTGCTCTGCAAATGTCTTCCAAAGGAATGTTCCCTAGGAAAGCCATGGATGCCCCCAATTTGCGTGTGGAGTGCGCCCTTGGGGGTATTGTTAAGGTACGTTTAGCCTTTTGATAGCAGATCTGTATGCACTTAACAATCCACCTGGCTATTCCTGCTTTGGAAATAGGGTTGCCCTTGTGCTGTGGCGAGAAGGCAACGAAAAGTTGTTTTGTTTTCCTAAAGTGTTGTGTCCTGTCAATATAGTACATCAACGCCCTCCTAACGTCCAAAGTATGGAGCATTCTTTCCGCCACCGTTTGTGGGTTTTGGAAGAATGCGGGCAGGTCAATAGTTTGGTTGAGATGAAACTGTGACACCACATTCGGAAGGAATTTGGGGTTAGTGCGTAGTACCACTCTATTTGGATGAATTTGTATGAATGGCTCTTGGATTGTGAGCGCTTGCAGCTCACTGACACGTCTTAGTGACGTAATAGCAATAAAGAAAGCCACTTTCCATGTTAGGAACTGGAGTTCACACGAGTGCAGTGGCTCAAAAGGTGGTCCCATCAGCCTGGTGAGGACCACATTGAGGTTCCACACCGGAGCTGGCGGTGTTCTCGGGGGAATGACTTGTTTCAGACCTTCAAGGAAGGCTTTAATGGCAGGCACTCTGAAGACAGAGAGATGTTGCCTGTTCTGAAGATAAGCTGCTATGGCGGATAGATGTATCCGAATGGAAGCATACGCTAGATTGCACTTGTAAAGATGTAACAGATAGCAAATGATGTTAGGGATAGATGCATCTAGCGGGTTTATGTTATTGGCTGTACAGTGAATGACGAAACGCTTCCATTTTGCAGCATAGCATGCTCTGGTAGTCGGCTTCCTTGCCTCCTTGATGATGTCCATGCATTCTGGAGGTAGGTGAAGGTAGCCAAACTCTAGGACTTCAGGAGCCAGATCGCCAGGTTGAGCTGTTGCGGATCTGGATGCTGAATGTCTCCATGGTTCTGCGTTAAGAGCTTGGGTGTTAGGCGCAGCCTTTGATGCGGCACCACTGAGAGTTCCAGAAACGTGGTGTACCATGGTTGGCGTGCCCACGTTGGAGCAACTAGGATGAGCGTCATCGAGTGCTGCCTTAGCTTTCTTGCCACCAGCGGTATTAGAGGTGCTGGTGGAAAAGCGTACGCAAATTTGCCTGACCAGTTCATCCATATCGCATTCCCCTGCGACTGTGGGTGAGGGAACCTGGCGGCAAAGTGTTGGCATTTTGCGTTTTCGCTTGTGGCAAACAGGTCTATCTGTGGATGACCCCACTGTTGGAAGTACGGGCGGAGTACTGATGGATGTAACTCCCACTCGTGCATTTGATGGCTGTATCTGCTGAGCAGATCCGCCATCTGATTGTCCTTGCCCGGGAGGTGTTCTGCCATGAGGAAAATGTTCAGCTGAATGGCCCACTTCCACATGCTCTGAGCCAGATGAGACAGCTGCGGCGAGTGGGTGCCTCCCTGCTTTTGAATGTAGTACATCGCTGTCATGTTGTCCGTCCGGACTAACACTACCTTGTTGCACAGATGTACATTGAAGGACTTGAGCGCCATGAAGATTGCCATCAGTTCCAGATAGTTGATGTGCATCTTCTGTTGCTGCGTCGTCCATAGTCCCTGCACTGTGTAAGTGAGCAGATGAGCTCCCCATCCCTGGAGAGATGCGTCCGTTGTCAGGATAATCTGTGGCACTGGCTCCTGGAACAGTCGGCCCTTGCAAAGGTTGTGTGGATTCCACCAATGCAGAGAGTTGTACGCCCGACTGGTAACCAACACTAGGTCTGTCATTCGTCCTTGAGCCTGTGTCCACTGATTTGCTAAGCACTCCTGGAGCGGACGCATATGTAACCTTGCGTGAGGGACTATGAAGATGCAGGAGGCCATCATGCCTATCAACTGCATGAACACTCTCGCTGGAAGCGAGTGTTGTGGTCTGAACCTTTGGATTAGAGACTGTATGCTGTCTATCCTGACCTTGTTTGGCTGAGCCATAGCTGTCAGGGTATTTATTGTCGCACCCAGAAACTGCCGTACATGTGCTGGTTGAAGGTGCGACTTTGGGTAGTTCAGCGAGAAGCCCAGATTGTGAAGGAGGTGAATGGTAGTCGACATGTCCGCGGCGCACTGTTGTTCCGACTTGGCTTGAACGAGCCAGTCATCTAGGTAGGGGTAGACATGGATGTTCTGCCTCCTGAGGTGCGCCGCTACCGTCGCCAGACACTTGGTAAACACTCTGGGGGCGGTGGTCACTCCGAAGGGTAGGACTTTGAACTGATAATGCCTGCCTTGGATAGTGAACCTGAGATACTTTCTGTGGGACGGGTGTAGTGGTATGTGGAAATAAGCATCCTTGAGGTCTAGGGTTGCTAGGAAGTCCCCTTGGTTCAGCAAGGGAAGAATCTGTTGCAGTGTGAGCATATGGAAATGTTCTGACAGTATATACAGGTTGAGGGGGCGCAGATCTAGAATGGGTCTGAGAGATCCGTCCTTCTTTGGAATAAGGAAGTACAGGGAATAGACCCCCGTGCCTTCCTCCTCCACTGGCACGAGCTCTATTGCGCCTTTTTGCAGCATCACCACTACTTCTTGCTGCAATAAGTGCAAGTGCTCTGCGGACATAGGCCGTTGCTTTGGTGGAATGTTGGGTGGAGTGGACGTTAACTCTAGACAATAACCGTACTGGACAAGTTGTCTTACCCACCTGTCTGTGGTGATGTTTGTCCAGACTGGCAGGAACTGCTGGAGTCTCCCCCCGACAGGTGTTAAATGGTCGGGGGGCAGTGACAGAGAGTCACTGTTTGTTTGGGGCAGAGGAACGGGAGTTGTTGTTTCCTCTGCCACGTCCCCTGGTGCTGTTTCCTCGATAACCTCCTTTATTCTGCTTGGGGTACGAGGACTGTGCTCCACCTTTAGTGAACTGTGATTGTTGACCCATCTGCCCTCGGGTGACCTCACGTGCACCTGAGTGACGAAAAGTGTTGCCCCGGAATTGTTGTGACTGAAGGGCCCCCATTGACTTAGCCGTTTCGTTGTCTTTCTTAATCTTTTCGAGGGTGGTGTCAACATCAGGACCAAACAGTCTATCAGGATTGACGGGCTGATTGAGTATGGTTGTTTGAATGTCTGGTTTAAACCCTGATATGCGTAGCCACGCTTGTCGTCTTAGCATGACGCTAGTGTTAATAGCCCTAGCTGCTGTGTCTGCGGCATCAAGTGCACACTTTATTGCTGCGTTGGAGATGAGCTTTCCCTCCTCTATGAGCAGTTTGGTACCCTCTTGAAACTGTGTAGGCAGGTGTTGTAAAAGTTGCTCTAGGGTGTCGTAATGCGCCCTATCGTAACGTGCCAATAGCGCCTGTGTATTTGCAATACGCCAGAAATTGGCAGCCTGCGCAGCTATTCTTTTGCCCCCTGCCTCAAGCACTTTGGACTCCTTGTCTGGGGGAGGAGCTTCACCAGTCATTTGGGAGTTGGCCCGTTTGCGGGCATTTGCGACCACTAGAGAGTCAAGAGGCAACTGTCCCCGAATATATGCGGGGTCAGCAGGTGCCGGTCTGTATTTCTTCTCGATGCGTGGGTTGACCACTCTCGCTCTGGTAGGCTCCTTAAAGATCTCTGCAGCATGTTTAAGGACCCCTTTCAGCATAGGAAGTGTCTTGACTGTTCTTTCAGAGACAGAGAAAGTGTCAAATAGAAAGTCTTCCTCCACTGGGTCAGCGTGCATGTCCACGTCATGATTAGCAGCTGCCCGTTCGATTAGTGCATGAAATCCTGCAGAATCCTCTGTTGGGGATGCCCGTGCACTGAAAAGCTGTGGGTCTTGCCCCACAGGTTGGTGTCCCTGGTCACCAGCGTCATCATAGGAATCCTGTTGTGCATCAGGGTCATTGATGGGGAAATTATACTGGTCATCTAGTCCCTCCTCCTCTCCCCCAGAGTGGTCGGGGGAAGGTGTTGGACTTCTCCTAGGCGGAGGCTGGATAGGTTCAACTAGGGCAGGAATGTCCTGTGTAGGCCTTTTCTTCTTCAGTGGAATAATAAAGGAGTCCACTGGCGGGGAAGTGATCTTCCTCTTATAAAGGGTCAGCCTGCCAGTGTCTGCGTCGATAAAACGCTCAGATTCGTCTCCTGAGTCGTGTTGTCGACCCGATAGGCCGCTAGACATTGAAGATTCTGATGTCTTCGGCGCCGTCTTTGGGGCAAAGGCTTTCGGGGCTTCCTTCGGCGGCAGAACATATAAGAGCTTGGCAGTAGGCTTTACAGGCACGTCCAGTGTCTTCTGGTGCGACGGCGCGGAAGCCGATGTCGCAGTAGCCTTCTCACGAATCCGTTGCAATGAACTGATGATTTGTGATGCTCCACCCGCCGAGGCACCTGGCGCCGACGAGGAGTCCGCCAGCGGGCCGCCGCCCCCGACTTTCTGGGGCTCTTTTGGAGGCTTAGACGTCGATGCCGCAGCTTTAGGCACGGAGTCCTTGGGCCTATGAGCCGAGCCTCCGCTCTTGGATCCGAGGGATTTCGTAGACTCCGCCTCGACGATGCGTCCGGCTAACGGTGCCCCTGTCGGCACCGAGTGTTTATCGACGACTTTTGCGGACTTCGTCTGTGCCGCTCCGGTCGACCCTTGACGGACGACCTTTTTTGAGGACGCATCCCCCTCCGATAACTTCGGCACTGTTGAGTCAACAGTCTTCTTCGGCTTCAGTGGCCCGGAGGTCGACGGAGCCGATGAGGTAACAGGCTTTGGCGTCTTAGATGGAACGTCCGCCATCTTAGGTGCACTCGAATCCGGTGGTTTCGGTTTCGATTTGGCGTCGGCCATTTTAGGTGCAGTCGATACCGTTGGTTTCAGTTTCGGTTTCGATATGGGCTGCGTAGCCCCCGCAGGTGTGTCCGTGGCCGGGCGTGAAGGCGGGGCCGTGGCTTGCGGTGCAGGGTCTTGGGTAAGGCCGAGAGGCGATCCCGTGACCTGAGCCTGATCCGTATAACTGTCGGGGCATAGCTCATCCCCTGAGCTATCTTCCGCGGCCCCATAAACTTCTTCGACGTCCCCTACCTCGTCGACGTATTCAAGGTCTTGTTCTATGGCCCCGTCGTCTTCGTCGGGAGCAGCTTCGACCTCCGTCGCAGGTGGTGAGATTTGAAGATGATGGCTTAGGCTCTCGTCTTCTGGGTCGTCGAAGATGTTATCGGGTGCCGGTGCCGCCCGCTGGGCCTCGAGGCGCACCGCGCGCCGAAGCTGGAGCGTTTTCTTCGACCGGAACTTGGAGCAGGCCATGCAGTTCTGCTCGTTATGGTCCGGCGAGAGGCATTTATTGCAGACCGGGTGCACGTCGATATGTGGGTATTTGGACCCACAGACGGGACAGTATTTAAACGGGCTCCGGTCCATGTTGAAAAAGTCGCGGTCTTGCTGCGATGAGAAGGCCTCGATGTCCGAAGAGTAACTCGACTCCGCAGATTCCGCCTCAAAGAGACAGGAGAAACTCGAGACCGCACGCAAACAATACCGACGTAGGTAACGAAGGTCTTTTGACCTTAAAGAAGTAAGTTTTCTCGGTTCCGACAGAGAGACGTCGAGACCGCATCCTAACCCAATGGCGGAAAAAAAAATCTGGGGATGGAGCCGATGCCCATGCGCACTGTAGTCCAGGGGAGGAGCCACCTATCTCAGGATACTTCGAAGACTCTTCCAGGACAACAAGGTGCGATCATCCGGACCCAACACTAGGCGGCGATCTATGCAAAAGATATGAATTTAGCAGCCCACATGCCTCGAACACACATCTATCTATCTATCTATCTAGCTATCTATATAAATAAATATAGAGAGATATAGATATAGATTTATATATATATTCCACAAACATCATTAAGGCTCTTTAGTCCTTGATAGGTTAAATTCACCCCACACGGCTAATCCTCCAGAATGCTGTGCAGCCTGTGACAGTACACAGTTACGGAAATACATAATGTGAGTAAATGAAAGAGCTGCTACTGGCATGGACTGGTTTCTTTGGGGAAGGAAAGAGCATGGATAGCAGGTATAGGCTGGTGTAGTTACTTTGTCAACTGCACAAACATAGTAAATAGGTAGGTTTGGAGTTCTTACTGATTTACAGATAAAGTAGGTCTGGGAGCTAAATGGAGTTCGATCATCATTCTCTGTTCACAGATTTAAAAAAGTATTTCTACTTGGGTCTGTTGTGTCTTGGTATTCTGGATCTCAAGTCTTGTGAGGCAGATGTGTCACGTGGTGTGTAGATGACCTACTATCAGGGTAGTCTTGTTTTGTTAAGTTGATTGCTTTACAAGATTTGAATTTCATTTTATTAATGTGGGCTGGTGGGAAGGAACACGTGAAGTTATCACAACAAAGTTCATACGGTCAAGTTTCCAGTCACTGGTCATCAAGTGAGGGGTTGCCTTAAGGACAGGGGACTCCAGGTGGAAGTCACTTCTGTGTGAAATATATTACATTTTTGTAAACATGACATGAAGGGACTTTTAGTAAGAAACATCCAGGTAATACAGGTAAAGAAATGAAGAAACCTCAAGTCACCAGAGAGTAGAACAGTATTTGACAATGAAGGAAAAAGGTTACCTTTCAGATCTGGCCTGTTCCTGATGCCCACAGATACGAAGAAGCAGTCCATATCCACATGGATTATGCAGGTCAAACACCTAGATAAGTTGCTCGAACTAGTAGCATCACATGCTATGAAAAACACATAAGAAGGGGATTTACAAATAGAAGGACAACATTTGTGATCATTCTTTTGTATTGATTTCGACACAAATAGCCACAGACATTAGCATATCTAGACAGAGCAGTGGATAAGGAAAAAATAAAGACTATTTTCCATGTTAATCTCAACTATTACATTTTGTTGTACGTTTTATCGATTGAAGTATTTAAGAAAAAACAGGTACTCCATAGGTATGTCAGCTAATGCAAAGGCCAAGGCCTGGAACCCTCAAGCAAGAGATTTAAATTTATGACAAGGTTTTAATTGTATTAATTAGTTGATCCCTTCTCTGTCCCCCACTTCCCTAAACTTTGTTCAAGTAGGTGAGGTGCCAGAACAAAGCTAGCACCTGCTCATGGTCTAATATCAATGTTGCTCAGGGACATTATTGGGACCAAGGAGAGCAAATATTTGTTCAATCTGCTTCATGAATGGATAACTGGGAGAAACACTGGGATTGTTCATGTTTTGCTTACATGGGCACCTTCAGGTCACAAATGACCCCTACAGAGATCCATACCGTTCTAAACTGTCTCCTGTCATCCGCAAACTTTACATGAAGCCGCTTGGTGCTCTACTCACAGAAAACTGCAACAAGATTCATCAGAACACTGACAATTCACTATGTATAGGTCTCCTCTGCCCCAGATATCCAACGCCTCAAACACTGTTTATATATCTTCCGGAAATGGATGTCCAGTGCCTACTTGAAGCTCAACCAAACCAAGTAAGAATACCTATTTGCCAACAACAAAAAGATGTAGTACAAACCTGGCTCTATGACATGTACCTTGAAAGTTTTGAACCCAAACTCTATCCAAATGCAATTCACTTGGATTCGCCTGGACACCAGACTCTCCCTCAAGTGACACATTGCCCAATAAATAGACTGTCTAGTACCAGCTCTCACTTCTATAGAAAGCCAAACCGTTTCTCTCAGAAAGAGACTTCAGGGCTGCAGGGTGGTAATGCTCTTCTCCATTGCCTCCCAGACTCCACAATGGCCCCCCTTAGGGACATCCAACAAGCCGCAGTATGTCTCATCCAGGGCCTGAAGAATATGATTACAACCCCCACATCCTTAAAAAGCAGCTGCATCATTTACAAAGCCATCACACCCCCCGCTTATCTTCTTACAAACAAGCTCACCATCTATGGTGCTTCTCCGCACAGCCGTACCAGGGTCCCATTACACTGCAGACTAGGAAGTATAAAAACGACGAAATAAGACAACAGGCCTTTTCTATCTATGCACCCAAGAGCTAGAACAACATCCTGTATCCACTAGGACTTCGCCAAAGCTGCACCAATTTAGGAAAGAATTGAAGACTCGCCTCTTTAAAGAATACTACATCACAATACATTAACCGTCCACAAACCAGCTTCCACTCCTAGTACTCATTGACTTTAAGCTTTCCTTTGACAATGTGCAGCGCTTCGCTGCCTTTTGGCTAGGTTCACGCTATAATAGTATCATATACATACATGTTCACCTGTCTCTATGGCACGTCGAATGTTCTAGTCACACAAATGGTTTATCTATGTGGGTGTGGCACCAGGATTTGTGAAAAGTATTTTAAGTTTACTGGTTAAAGATCTGTCCAAGTTTCAGATCAATTCACAGAGGGAGTTTTAATCTAGAATGTGTCTTCCTGAAGAGTTCCCTCCTTCCATCTACTGCTATACATCATTGGGTTCTTCTCATTACATAATCATTGCAATGAAACATTATAAAGTTACTGGAAAGTATCATACCCCGGAGGGAACCAGTGACAGTTTTTTCCCCTAGCTTGCTCTCATCCCAGGGATCCTCCAAGAATTATTTAAAAGTACTCCTGGATGAGGATTACTCGCTTCTACACACAGGACCATATTGGAGGCGTTCAGATAAGTAATACAAGACTAGTATATTGCACTCTGATAAAGTGAGGTACCACTTATGTGTCTTTTCACATTGTCCTGCTGAGGCACATCTCTCCCTGCTCATAACCAAAATCACTAACTCAAGTCTTTAAGGGCATGGGGACAATTCCTTTTTTTTAAGGCCCGTCTGAAGTGTAAGGTATTGTGTGGAGCAGTCTTTTTCTTCCCAGTGATGCTGCTACACCAACACTAAGCATAGTCAGTATGCAATGTATTAAACATCTCTCAGCAGCCTTTATAGTCTTCACAAACGAAGTTCATTCACTGGCCTTCCACCAAATGTTCCTGCTATATGTAGAGTAAATATAGAGAGAGCTTTTGCATTGAACAAGGAGAATTTCTTTATTTTGACTTTGCCTATTTACCCCAGCACTAAATAACAGCTTTATGGATTTTCCTTCCCCCCCAAAAAAATAACACCTCATTTTGGGATCGGATTACTGCCCTTACCTGCTTGCATTGACTTCGGGGAACTTTACCCAAAGCCAGCATCGTTAAACCAATGAAAGAATTCTTCAACATCAAAATTATGAATCTCATGCATAAAGCCAATGTATGCACATACATGTAATGCAATACGCTTTCACATTTGTCATTGTCATGCAATCCACTTGAACACTACTTCCATAAGAAGCTGAATTAGTTCGACCACACTGCTAGCCTGTTCATTTCCCTGCACGAGCCACCATGGGAAATCAATGAACATCTTATAATCTGCTTCTTCAAAGTCCACCCTCAACAGCACCCTAATGCAAGATTTTGCCACCCATCAGCAACACGCTACACAGTTACCATCAACTTCCTAATGAAATTACTTAACATCTCAAAACACATAAGAATTCACCACCAGTCAACAAGCTATCTGTATAAAAGAAAAAGTACAAAACAATTGGACATTGATTACCATTCTGCCTATTCAAACATGATTTGATGAGACCATATAACACTGGGCCTCCAGACTCTTCAGAGGACATGAGCTAATGTAGCCGAGTACTTGCAGAGCTTAATGGATTCCAGTGATCTTCAGAGCAATTACAGGGTCTATCCTGCCTCCATGGGTCTTCAGCCTATATTTAAATCTCTCAGAAACCCCACAGGTAACTATGGAGGCAATATTCATTCTATACACTTTCAGCCTGCAACTCTGTCTGACAGTCTTTACAAGAAGGGCGTCACTCACTTATAGATTTCCACTTACAAATGTCAATGCTGACTGACTTCCTTGTCAGACCATATTCACCCTCATAGACAATACCAAACAAGCCCAGATCAAATACTATTAAACTTTAATTTGGGTCACCTGAGATCCTAACTCACCACAAGCCCATAATAATTGGAATTCATTATAGACATTGGCAGTGCCAACCAATCCTACACCATCAAGAAAACCCAAACATGCTAGTAAAAGCCATCATATCAGTGCAGAACAAAATATTCCCCCTGCTAAAGCAGCATGTATAGCAATCATCCAAGACCTATGTTCTACTTAGAGGGTGGTAACTTCTGTCCAATAGCCAACTATTTAGTGACTTCAACAAAGAGCATTCTGTACAACACGATGCAGCACTACTCACAGAATTTATGTGTAAGTAGATCACTCTCGCCCAGAATTTCCCCTCAAGTGCAGCCAACCCTGCCATGGAGATTTTGCAAGGCTCTTCATGATCAAAAGACAATAAAGCAAATAGTCTGGAAAAATACACTATACCGCTTGTGGTTAAGGCAGCACATAAAGCCATGACAATGCACATTACAAATCAGGAAATGCAAACAATCGGAACACTAGAAGAAAAGCCACGTCCTTTGGATCTGGAAAGCTTTCCACCACAAAGGAGCCTTGTTCTAGGCATAATTGACTTCAGAAAGGAGCAGAAAAAATCATCCTTTCAGTGAGAAGAAATGGTTACTTGTGGCCCTGGTACTGAATCATAGGCATCCTCATTGAAGTCACAAATGTTTTGTATAAATCTAAGCTGCATGAGGTAACCCTGGAACACTTTAAATTCAGTATGCATAAATGTAACACAGTGAAGAGTCAAGCATGACTAGACGGAGAGAAACACTTATTTAGTAATATTTCTAATTTTAGACTGTTTATTAAATAAACCTCTTCTCAAACTACACTGCAGCAGCTACCTCATAGCCTGCTCCATCTAAATAATGAAGGAAAAAAGCAGCCTCTTAAGCTTACAATAAGAAACAAAAGAAGAAAAATGCACATTTACCCTATATAAATCCAGGGGCTTTCAATTGCTATGATGCCTTGTACTGGTAGTTGTTTCACAGTCAGATCTTTTCGACGGGTACTTGGAGACTAATTTAGGATAATTCTCAAATTATTTATGTATATGAGAAAGACCACAATGAAGATGCCTATGATGAAGAAGTAGCACTGTAAGCAAGGACTAATCCAACAAGAGATTGATTGCTTTGAGATGCAGGTCTTGTGCATTTAGGTTTATAGTTCAGAAACAACTGATTTGAATTAAGTAATACTTTGGTCTTGTCAATGTACAAATGTAACTCCCTTCTGACACACAGTCAGTGTAAAGATTGTTAAAGAAAAACAGGAGAGTAAGCGTCTGGATAATATGAAATCATGAAACCAGCTTTGGAAGAAAAGATGGATGGGTCCTCATGACTACCCTATTAGTTAAAAAAATGATATGGGGTACACTTGCTGAAAGGGCCTGAATCTCAATACCCATGCTGTTGAAGTAATATCAACAAAAAAGGTTGCCTTCCAGAAAAGATGCTGAAATGAAGCATTGTGAATGTGGAGGTTCGATTAGTTTCAACGAAACCAAATTGAGCTCTCTCTCATTGGAGGACGTATTTTTAGTTCTATAAAGTTTTTAATCACAAGATTCCAGAAATGGTTTGCTCATATTTAATGTGATAAATGTTACCTGCAAAGAAAAAAATCAAAAAAATGTGTTATTAAAAAAAAAAAATCAAGAGGAGGGTATTTCTCTAGGTTGCCAGTTGGACTTTGATTGGGAAGAATTGTAACTTGATCTGAGACAAATGTACCTAGCAGAGTATAATTCCTTCTTCTTGAAACGTGATAGGATTGTGATCTTGCTGTTAGAACCATAAAAAAATATTTTCTCTCTGAAGAAATAAGAGGAACTTGTGGATGGGGGCTAGCTATTTTAACATGCACTTACATGACTGCAATTTGGTCAGGAAGTTTGGTTTGCATCACAATCTTCTGTGTGCTTTTAACAACATCTCTAGCAGATCTGGAAACACCCATTGCACTGGGCACTGGAGGTAGCAGGATCATTTTTACATGGCAATTTAGAGGTTTTAAGATGGATTTGGGATCAGTGGAATTGGTGGAAAGGTGTTACGCCCATGAACAATGTATCAAAAGGGCATTTCCAAAAGAACTGTGTTCCCATGTGAAGGATAAAAGGCTGTGGCAGTGTTTGTTGAGAGATTTAGTGATGAAGCCTACTGTTGGATGAAACCTTTATATAAGGATTTTTTGAAGACTGGTCTTGTTTAAAACCCATTCGTGGCTTTCTTCATGTAATCTGCTTGGTCATTTTGCTCTGCTGGTAAGCAAATTGCTTTTACTGTCTGACCTCAGTCCAGGGTCTAGACCCAAACCGCTGAGCTTCTGGGGCAGGGGTTTTGATCTTGTTCCTCCTTGTTAGTTCACGTAATGCATAGTTGCAAAGTTGCCATCTGAATGAGGATTGTTGGCTATTGCGGAAAAGCCTTCGGAGTTAGCTGGACTGTTCTCAGCTCTGCGTAATCAATGTGCCAGTGACTCTCGTTTTGACCACTGACACTGTACAGAGAGATCCTCAAGGTGGGCAACTCAGCGTGACAAGGACACATCCATGACTACTGATTGAAGAGTGGACATGCTGTTGGACTGAGCCATGCTGACACTACTACCAGGGTGATAATACTTTTGCCACTGAAGGAAACACTTTCCCCTCGTGCAGAGTCTCATGTTGCTCCCTTATAAACAGAACCTGGTTGGGGGTTGCCACAGCCTTCTGGATAGTTTTGAAGGCTTACCTTTAAAGAACAAGAGCAAGATTTGTATCTGCAAGTCTTGCACCACCTTCTGTGAACCATGGGTCCTTACTCGTCAATAGCCCAGATGTGGATGGATGAATTATTTCAGTTAATCGAGATGGGCTGCGACTATTGCCACTTGGAGAATGCCATGGAGAAGACCCCATATACTCCACCCTTTGGTTTTTGAAAAATGGAGATTGTGGAACAGAATAGGGTTTAATTCTCTTTCTTAGTGGTTAGGGGTCTGTGTGACCAGATGATCTTGTTACTTCTACCACTGAATGGCCAGTTCCTGTTGGACGAGTCTCACCCATAGCTGGCAAAGTAGAAGGAGTCCTAAGCAGGGTGGCATTAGGTTAGTACATTGTGACAGAAATCCTATGCTTGCAGCAAATGTTCATAGACCAGGAACTCAGCTTGAAATTGTGGTTGGTTGCATGGATCATTTTTTAACAATAAGGGTGAGGTTCAGCTGTTAAAAAGATTAATGCATGCATATATAAAGGGCTGAGCCTACTCTGCTGATATTGTTTTCCATAGCCAATTGTGCAGAACTGTGACTCCCACTGTTGACGGAAGACTGCTAATAGGGGAAGACCCTTCGGGCCCCCCTTATGAATGGCTCGGTAAATTAGCTGGATTTTCCACATAACTGGTTTACTGGTACCAGGGGAACCAGTAAATTCAAGGAGGGGGAAAATCCATCCAATTACAAGTTGCTCCCTCAGGGTCCACCAACCAATAGGCACTTACAGAAGAAATTTGTAATTCCTGGTAAGATTTCCATAGGAATTCCTCATTTCGGGCCTGATGTTCACCTGGAGATTAAGAAACCAAAATCTCTGGGTGGAAGTTGAGATCTGCAGTATTCCTATGGATCACATAATTTCAATGGAGCCAGTACCTGCTGTACCAGCCCCATCAGAATTAGGAGGTCACTCGAAATGAGGTCATAAGTGAATATCCAGAAGGAAGGGATTTCAGGCCAACAGAAAGGGATTAAAATAGGTTACCCAGTGAAATAAGAAACTAGACACTGTGTAGATTCAGTGAGGACCTCCCATTCCTGCAGCAACAGAAGGATTGCTTTCACGAAGACAATCCAAAAGGACTGATGTTGTTTTCTCAGGACAGCTGTCAATTCTCTGGCTTTCTTCCACACCAAGAAGAAACTTGAGTAGAATCCTGCTTAAGCAGGATTCTGGTTAAGGGGGTGGGGGAACTTGTCTGGCCTGAAGATGGCCGAGATTTAGGCAAGCTCTTTCGACCGCTATAACAATCCTACACTATACTGCGTCAATCTGCAATACAGGGCACTCTGTAGTGCAGGCATGTGTACCTAATAATCCTGCAATTGATGGACAGAACAATGTCATACATTCTCCCCAGTACAGAGATCTGGGCCTAAATCCGTCGTTTTTTTATTCACCATGCCATTACAGTTTGGACCCAGCCATATGCACCTGCATGTAGTCCAGAAATCAGCACAAGATCGCTGCTCTGGCGCAGTGGGTCCAGTAAGGTCTGGACTGCGCTGGTGGCATAGCCTGCGGAGTTCAGCCTGCGAGCGGGGCGGTCACTTCCTTCTCTGGGGATAAGGTGGGCTCCTGATGTGAAGAAGGCAAACTGATGGACCGAGGCCTGTGGTTGTCAGCGGAGAGTGCAGAGTGACCACCGCGGGTGTCGCGCCACTTTTGTATGCTGACACGATCCTGACACAGCTGTGGGTGCTGAGCTACAGTGAGCGGGGCAATATATCAATGCTGAGGGGTGAGTGGAGACTGCCCCAGCATTGCCTGAGAGCTTGGACTGGCGAAGAAGTTCTGACGTCGCTAACAGATGGTGACGCTAGGGTGGGGGTGACCACTGCTGACGGTGCCCTTTCTTTAGGCCTGCCTGTCTGCCGGCCACGCTTGAGCTGCTCCCACGCCCAACAAGAGCAGCCTTGCCAAGGAGGAGCACCTACCATGGTGTGATGTCCTCCCTGAGTGCGATCTACTGTAGAATGCCCCGCGCCCCTGGTGGGACTGCTTGGACTTCAGCACCAAGATCCCGAGGTGAGAGGCACTGTTGAGCATAGACAAGCCTTGACATCCCCCCTGCAGCCTACACGGCATAGCATGACTGCCTGGACAGAGAGAGGCATCCGGGGAGGCATACTTGTGCAGCAAGGCTATAACAGGGTGAGGACTGGACAGAGTGGGCCTAGTGAATTACTGAAGATCTGGGAGCACAGATAATCTGAGACTTCTGTGAAAACCTATGCTGCAGCCTGACTGCACCTACACCCTTCCTGCATTGAGAATTCTTTGCTCAGGCAGCGATCTTTGAGACGGAAATGTTGTGGATTTCTAGACAAACCCGGGCACGACACGCTGTGGGATCATTTAGATACAAATTGGGAGTGTTGCTGCAATAAGGGCATAGAGAGCGATCTCTGCAACAGGGATCTTAGATACCCTTTCCTTTTTTGCTATGCCTCTCATTTCGGTTCTGAACGGGCACGCCGATATGGGTAAAAAAAAAAAGTCTCAACCAAAGTTGCATTTTGACAGTGTAAGACCCCTAGACAACGCGCAGATCGGGCAACATTCAGTGAGGCCTACACAGAGACTGTAGAACCTGAACTGGACGGTGACCCGAGGCAAATACTATCAGCTATGCAAGTAAGCCTCACAAGAATTGATGGGAGGATCGATGCTCTCACCTATCGTATGAATTGAATGTCTGAGAGGATCGATAAGCATGTAAAGCATCAGGACGCAGTGGAGTGCCGCATGTCAGAGGCTGAAGACAACCAGAGTATAGCCATGGAAACCCTGAAACGCCTAGAGAAGAGTGTGTGGATGCTGCAAGCCATAACTGAAGACCTGGATGCACGCACCAGGTGCAACAATCTTCGCATACTTGACGTTGCGGAGTCTGCAAGTGTGAATAGTATGGAAAAGTTTGTCGAAAAGCTCCTCATAGTCCTAATGGGTCAAGACTCATTCTCCAAGCGGTTTGTAGTGGAATGGGTAAATCGTTCACTGGATCCGAAGCCGGTGCCCGGGGCCCGCCCTCGCCCGATAATAGCGCTACTGCTTAATTACAAAGATCGGGATGCAGCACTGCGCCGCTCCAGAGAATTGCACACCATATGCCATAAAGGCACAGAACTACTGATCTTACCGGATTTGACATTGAAAGTTCAAGAGCCACAGAAACAATTCCTTCCTGCTAAAAGGAAACTGCAAGAAATGAACATTGACTATGCTATGCTTTATCCGGCTCACTTAAAGTTAACTGTTGACAGCAAGATGAAAATATTCAATGATCCAAACAGTTTGCAACAATTCCTCAAGCCGCTGGAATGAGTGGGTGGTAAGCGGAGATCCCCCAGAGTCGAGGCTAGGGAGCCGGGGATCTCCTCGACTTTGGATGAACCTGGTTGATAACATTTATTTTGTTGATCTATCTAAATTTTCGCCATGTGTGGGACAATTGCTATTACATTTAAGTACATCAGGGTCTCCAGGGGTGGGTCGGACAGGCTGTTCTATTAGATTTGTGAGGTACATGCTATGCAGAGTGTGGAGTAGAATTCTATATCTTTACTTTTTCGGTTATTGTCAAGTGGGTTTTCTGTTTTGGGATTTGGGTTTAACGGAGGGGGTAGTTTGCTAGCCGGGACTTTTTGGCATGATTGTGATGCTGAAGTGGATGGGGAGGCTTTTGGGAGGGATTTGAACAGTTTTTCAATGTTATGTACTGATGTAATACTAAGAGTATCTTAACACACACACATCTGTACATACCCCCCGGCCTGAAAATCAATTTTATAAACCATCTGACTGAGACAATGCCCCACCTGTACTAGCAGCTAACAACTTTCTTCTGATGGGGGATTTTAACTACCACGCAGAACTTCCTTTAGACACTGACACGAGTCAACTGATCACTAATGTGATTCTACTGGGACTAGTTAAAACGGTGACGGGACCTACCCACTTAGCAGGTCACACCCTTGATCTTTTGATCACCAACACTGCCAGCGTCAAAGTGGAGTCCCCCATCCCCCTGCTCTGGTCTGACCACAGCTTACTGACATTTTCCCTACAAATAGTCACCAACAAAAATGATTTTAACAAGGAGCACAGATGGAGCAGGCCTTGGCGGAAAGTCACTCCTGCCTCCGTTTTGTCCCATTTTAGCCTCCCGCCCCTACCAAGCACTGAGAATATCGATCATGCAGCAACAGCCTTTCGTCGAACACAGTGCCTAAGCACTGGAGGAGCTAGGAGACGTAAGGGGAGGGATGGGAGTTGGGGGAGACGGGGACAAGCTATGAGACGACAATGTAACGCTAATGCAACATGACCACTGAAGTAATGAAAGATAGTCAATTATTGAACTTACTGTAAAACTGAGAAGGATTACATGTCAAATAGCCGAAAGTTATAAAGGGAAAACGAGAAAAGATTGTTTGATGCTGACATATGTAAATGTAACATGTGGTAATTGATACAGTCGTGAATAAAGCGTTTTTTTAAAAAAATGCAGCAACAGCCTTTGGGGCAGCAATCACACTGACTTTGAATATCACTGCACCTTTGTCTACGGTCAAGTTTAAGCCAAAGGTACATCCCTGGTTTACTGAATTACTAAGAACTGAAAAACATATCAGTAAGAAAGCCGAACGCAAATGGAGAAAAACCAAAAGCACTGAAGATCGACAAATATATAAACATATCAACTGAGATTACCTAGACAATATTCAGCTAGCCAAAAAACTATATTTTATTAATAGGATCGATAAAGCTGCCAACTCTAACAAGGAGCTCTACAAAATACTAAAGAAATTTACCAATCCTTCCCCCTGACAGCGCAGTAATCCATCTTCACAAGAATGGGTAGACACTTTGTCCACTATTTTGGATGAAAAGATCAATATTATTCATAGTTCTTTCCCGCATCATGATATTAAGAATCTTGACAATGATCCTAACATCAATCTTAAACCTACCATTCCTCTTCTGGAAGAGTTCACCGCATTTACCTCAGATGAAGTTTCAACTGCCCTGTTTAAAATAAAGTTGGGTTCCCCAGTAAACCCGGTCTCACCTCGTTTCTTTTCAATCCTGGCCCCCTTACTCCTCAGGAACGTCACCGATCTATTTAAAATGTCCTTCGGCCAAGCAACAGTCCCTGTCAGATGGAAAGCAGCAAGGGTTAAGCGCATTCTTAAAAAACTTCTACCCACCCTAGGGAACGCAGTAATTATCGCCCAGTTCATCCGCTTCCTTACTTTGGAAAGATACTAGTCCCTGGTTGACTAGCATCTCACTACCCAGTTGGAGAGCCATGGATTGTTGGATCCTTCACAATCAGGGTTTAAGGCTGCCCATAGCACTGAAACCTCGGTGGTGGAGGTTGTCGACAATATAAGACTTGCCCAGGACAGAGGACAGTCAGCAATGCTTGTCCTGTTAGACCTATGGGCTGCTTTCGACACCATCTCCCACAGTATTTTAGAACAACAGCTCTAGGAGATGGTAGTCAGGGGATCAGCACTAGACTGGCTTAGAAATTACCTCACTGATTAAACCTCTACCGTACAAGTGAGCCGGTAAAAATGGGAGTCCCCCAGGGATCCATCCTAAGTTCCATCCTTTTCAATCTTTACGTGACACATTTGGCCAAAGTAATCAAGTCCTATGGGTTTGAGGTGGTGTTGTATGCTGATGACACCCAGTTACTGATCACTCTTGGCCTCACCCTACCGACAACACAAGGCTCCAATTCAAAAATTGTATGACTCTCGTTGATAATTGGATGCATATTAACCATCTCCAACTCAATGCTAGTAAGACAGAGGTCATCCTCTTTGGTAAGCCACTCAAATTTTGGTCGAACGACTGGTCCAAGGCCTCAGAGCCTTGGTCCCTGTCCATCTCCTAAGCCTATGGTGAGGAACTTTGGAGTAAAGACAACCAGTTATCCATGAAAAATCACATAAATCATATAACTAGTACCTGCTAAGGATTAATGCATAGCTTACGTAACATTTTACAACGGATTCCAATCGAATCAAGGAAGCCGCTGGTCATCTCGACTACAGAAATGCCCTAGTGGCATCCATTATTGAGGAGCTCTATTCCAGGCTTCAAGTCCCCGTGCCTAACAAAAATTAATGTGTCCTCAGGTAATGCAACTGCTGCTATGTATAGCTCTCTGATACCCGATTCGGGTCAAGTTCACACTATATAAAAAGGTGTAAAATAAAAAAATACAAAAAATAAGTCCTGCAGAATGCTGCTGCTAGGCTGGTACTAAACCTCCCATCTAGGTCTCCATCTGCGTCCAGTTTGAAGACTCTCCACTGGCTCCCCATCAGAAAGCAAATACATTTTAAAGTCCTCTGTCTGGTACACAAGAACATGTACGGGAATGGGCCAAGTTACTTTGCCCCAAAACTCAGTTGGTATCAGCCTAACAGGACTCTTAGGTGGAGTAACAAATTTCTCCTTACCCCTCGCAGGATCCGCACCGCCAGGAATGGCGGCAGATCCTTTTCCTACCTGATTCCTGCATTTTGGAATGAACTTCCATTACAGCTCTGCACTATCACAGACCTCAAGCTGTTCCGCAAGGAATTAAAAACCTGGCTATTTGATCATCTATAATGGCCCTGTCTGTTTCATTTGGATTTCAGCCTTTAAAGGAGTGTTACGCTATCACCATGAGCTCCATGGGTGATAGGTGCGCTCAATAAATCTCTTTGACTTGAATTGACATGATATCTTGTACCCTCTGGATCTTTCATCCTGATAAAACATAACACAGAAGAGTACACCACTCTCTCTTACAAGAAGACTACACCACTCTCTTACAAGGAATATCATTTGATTAAATAATCCCTACAAAACATGACAGGTCATCACGTATCTTGAGAGAAAAGGTGTCTAAGTAGCACTGCTTCTAGAGACACACCTCACCCGAGAGACAGAAAGTACTACAGGCGCTTGCTGGACATCTACTCGAATTGCCTCCTCTTATTCGTCCAATGCCAGAGGAGTACTCTTAATGATAAAACAGGGCACTCCTTCTACAGTTTTGCATAACGATACAGATACATAAGGGTGTTACATTATTGTACAGGGTAATTGTAGCTGTGCCATTCTGATGGCCCAGATTTTTATAGGCGATTATGGACACGCTAACATGCTATGCAACCATCAGCGGTGATATATGGGGGGGGGGATTTCAATACCTGTCTTGGCCCTGCATTGAAAAGATCGATCTCTACTGACCAATGATAGGCAAACGGCCAGGGTTCTTCGAGATAAGATGGAGAAATAAGGCCTGTTGGACCTTTGGAGACTACGTAACCCTACTATGTTTTTTTTTCATCTTCTGCGACTGATTCTTGGTCACGTCTAAATTACGGGTTGGTTACCCGAGAGGTCTGTGGCTGGACGGAATCCATTGACCACCTGCAATAGGCCCTGTATGACCATGCCCCTGTTAAACTAGTGGTGCTGTCTGTGCCCTCTCACACACCTAGGCAATTATGTGGCGCTTTCCAGCCACTGCCCTACTGAGATACGACAGGCCATTGTAAAATACTTTGAGCATAATGTAGGGTCAGTGGTGAGCTTAAATACACGGTGGGAGGCTTTCAAAGTAACCCACTTGGGGTTTGTATGAGCAAACAAGCAGGTATCCTGCAAGATATATGTCAGCAACTACACATGTTAGAACGAGACCTTCACAAACTGGAAAGAGATAATGAACAGACCATAGATTCAGCACTCCTGGCATCTATTAGGGAGAAAATATCTGGCTATCAAGAGATGGCCCACAACGAGGTTAAATACCTATTGCGTCGCCATACGGCACAAGTATATGACAAAGGAGGCCGGCGCGGCCAAACTCTCGCTAGCAAATTACAGAAATTGCTGGCATCAGCTCAAATAGGAAAATGGGTAGATGCACAGGGAAAAGACTGCTATGACACGATCCATATCACAAGCATTCGTTGACTACTACTCCAAGTTGTACTCTATGTGTACAGCGACATCAGATGGGGAAATAGAAGAATATTTACATGAAATAACCCTAGCCTGGCTCTCCCCAGGTCAACAAGAATATCTAGCACAGCTCTTAAGGGAAGAGGAACTTGGTTATGCGACGCACTCACTACCCAATGGCAAGTCACGTGGGACAGATGGCTTTACAGGTAAATTCTATAATTGCCTCTTTTAGCTCGCTTTTCCTCCTAGCTACTTTAATTCCCCCTACTGTTGATAGGGGTTTTGCTCATCTCTTTCTCTTCTGTTGCATTAATGTTTACAGAGCACCTGAGAAGCCTAAGCTTTGACGCTCCACTGATCAAAAGCACACAGCTTTCATGTGTACCCATCTCTCTATTACCTATCTTTTCAATGCTGTAAAATGACTGTCGGTAAATGTTTTTTCTTGAACCTGACACAATGTAACCAAAACCGTACGCAAAAAAAACTTAAGAAAACGTATTTTAAAAAAATTACAATTAATTAAAGCTTCAATAAACCACTTTATAACAGGTGATGAAAAATAAATAAAAGGATGGTTGATTCAGCAAACGCACAAAGGTCAAAAGGGCCGACTAATAACTTTTATTCATGCCCACTGAAGAGCTTGTTGGGCCCAAAGACGTAACAAACAATAAAATATCAGACAGTTGGGCTTGTAAGGGGTTTTGCGGACTCCACACCAGGCAACACATTTTACCCAGCACCCGTAGGAAATGGATTTGTAGATGAATGACTGGCAGCAAATCCCCAAACTCTAATGCTAGACTGAACGCAACTAACTATTGCCACTCAGTCTCAAAGCATGGAAGTGTAGATTCCACAGATTTAGATGCAGAACCCTGCCCTGTTGCAACAACAGGAGATCCTCATGAAGCAGTAGTCGGATCACATGTCAGATGATCAGGACCACTCGTTCCAGGTACCACATTCTCCTGACCCAATCTGGAGCCACTAGGACAACTTTGTTCTGACCTTCTTCAGAACTCAGGGTAGGAGCGGCAGAGGCAAACAAATTTACAAGAGTCCTGTGCTCCTCCATTCTAGTCAGAATGTTACTTCCAGAAAGTTTAATTGAGAGCACCAATACACAAAAGTTTAGAAAACCGCGAGTTGTCTAATATGGCGAAAAGATCCAGCAGGAATCTTCCCAATGTGAGAAGATGCCCGTTGCCACTTCGCAGTGTAACTGCAATTTGTGATCGACCAGACACCGCTGAATGAGCTTGTCTGCCTTGGCATTTAAAAATCTTACTACATGGTTCACAATCAGAAAGGTGCCCGGATGCCCCAGCCAAATCCAGAGGCACAGAGACTCTTGGCACATGGCCCCACTCCACCCTACTTGTTGCAATCTCAGAAGGCCCTTTTGTTGTCTGTAAGAACCTGCAACAACCTACCTTTGGTGGACAGGAGGAAGGCCTTCCATGCCAGGCAAATAGCTCACAAACCCAACAGACTGATAAAGAGCCAGGTTTACACTGAAGACCAGAGTCCTCCAACATCCACCTATTTCAGATAACCTCCTTAACCCAACAGAGGAGTCTGCCACTGTACTCCAACTACAGGCAAGCAGCCACCACTGCAGTGCTCATCCAGTATTCTCTGACTCCTGAACGGAATCAGACAGCTTCCCTAGATCCTGGGCTAACATAGACTTCAGATTTCACTAAAGACCCCGCATATGCCACTTGGCATAGTTAAAAGTCAGAATAAAGTAGACCAAAAGGCCATGAAGCCTTAGAACCGCTCTCGTGGTTGAAACATCTAAATCATGGCTCAAATGCCCTAGACTCTTTGTGACTGAGGAAATGCCCTTAACTGCACAGTAATGAAGACAGCTTTAAAGAAAGGGTGCCTCTGCGAAGGAGTCAGATGATAGGTTAGTCATCGTCTTGAGGTTGTCCCCAACTGGCTGTTGCAAGCCTGCCTTCAACAGCCAGTCACAGAAGTAAAGGAAAAATAGTGCTGCCAAAGATGGACGATAACCATCACCATCACTCTTATGAACACCTGAGGGGACCTGATGAGGAAGAAGAGGAGCAAGGCAAATTGAACATGCTCCTGGGCTACCTTGAACCGCAGGTAAGGTCAGAGGGACTGCTGGACCAGTATATAAAAATACATATCCTGCAGGTTCAAGAGTACCATCTAGTTGCCCAGATCCAGTGTAGACTGAACCTGGGCCAGCGTTGAGCATTTTCAAGCTCACCTTCCGCAGGAAGGATAACATGGGGAAAATATCTAAAATAGGATGGAGGCCTCAATCCTTCAGCAAAAGGAAACAGCAGTAGTAACAGCCCATCCATTTCTATGAGGTTGGAAACTTTTCGATGGCTCCTTTGAAAAGTAGGGCACACGTCTCTTGGCAGCAAGGTAGAAAGGTACTCCTCTGAAACCAGCTCTTACGTGGGAGAAAGCTGTGGTGGGTTAGAAAGGAATGCAAGGGCATAGCCCTGCTAAACCCATTTGTCGGAGTTATTGTCATCCTGGGAGAAATTGATGGATCCTTCTTCCCACGGGAGGGTATTAAGAATTAAGGACAAACTAGAGCAGATTGCCAGCTGATGCTGCAGGGTAGGTGGACAGGGAAGATCAGTGCCCTTGGTGACTTGTGCGGTGCCTACTTGATCCTGGTCTCCGGCCACACCTGGTCTCCTGCCACAAAAGGAGAGAGCTGACTGCAATAGGGGAGAGGGCCCTAAATCTGCTTGTACGCCAATTCACTTAATTAGCCTCAGAAAGGTTGAACCTCGTGGAAAAACTATCTGGCAGGGCATAGAGGCCTAAAGAATGTGCTGTGGCTCAAGTCTCCACAAAAGGTTTAGAGGCTGCATCAGCTTTTTCACAGAACAGGAAGGATCCGTTAAAGGGCATATCCATAAGGGATGACTGCACATCTACTAAAAACCCCATGGGCTGAGCACCCACTGGTGCAGACTGATTTCCCCAAGCAATCTGTAGTTTCCAGGCCACCATGAATAACTCATTTGGCTGCATCCTGAATGACTAGAACCGAGGAGTGTCTAAATTGTTCCTAAACTGCTGGCAAGATCTTGCAGGCCATGTCCCAGAGGATGTGTGTGTGTATATATCGGCATAGTAGGCAAACTGTGTTGACCAAATTCAAGGCTAAGCGGAATGAAGAGAGCATTAGTTTCTCTAAATTCCTTAATCTTCTTTGTCTCCCTGTCCTGGGAAGGTTTATAGGGAACGAATTTGGGTTCACCGTGCTAGTGCAAGCCTGGGCCAACACCTGCAGCATGTGGCCACATGTCTGTTCACCAGCGGGCAAGAGCAAGGTTTAGACCATATGCCCAGCAGAGTATCAGTTAAGGTTTTGTGGAATAGAAGGGCTCAGAGGAAGAAGACGACCCAGGCTGCATGACAAGTAAGAGGACATTAATTTTACCCTCAACATAATGCAGTTGTAGGTCTAGGACTATCTCAGCATGTTGAATTACCAAATGGGAAAAAGCAAAAAAGCAGTCACTTTTGTTGGGGGCCCAATGAGGGATAACAACCTTATAACAAGAAAGTATCAGGCCCACTAGCCTCCTCAAGGTCCATATACAAGCTATCATCATAATGTGGTTTTAAATTATCAAAAAGGAGATGGAGGCTCCGAGGACAGCTCTGTGGCAGTGGCTGTATACTATCAGAATCAGGTTGTACAGAAGCTGCATGCCCTGGAGTGGATTCGTAGCACAATCTCAGTCAGCGGCAAGATGGACTCTGGCGCAGGGGTCGGAGTCAGAATTTAAGATGACATCAGAGTTTATGAGGGACCAGAGGCAAATTGGAGGAGCTCAGATGGCACAGATGACGGATTTGCTGGCAGTAACCCAACTGAAAGTCCATGCAGATACGAAGGCAAGCCAGAGGAAGCTGGAACAGTGCCAAAAATATGCATCATAGCTTGATCAGAGCCGCTGATCACCTGGGGAATTTAAGATGCATCTGGATCAAATGCGCCATCTGCATCTCCAGCAGGAATCGGCACCTTGACACACTTGCGACTTCTAATTTGAGAGAGAGTGGCAGGATAGGGTCGAGAATCTGCTTTGTCTATTTGTGTTTGCAATTGAACCTCGACTTATCTGATGACTGCGACCCTGAATAGGATCTGGCTCTGGACCAGCCTTGGAAGAAGGTCTGCGCCCTTAAACTGGAAGGACACTTGCATGAGGTCCTTAAATTCTTTAGATTTTTGGCGACATACAACTTCGCATCTCGACCCCAGATCGCCTTAGGGTGCATGATCGCACAATCATCTCACAACTTGGAGTCGTGTCACAAGCCCAGACACACCAAAGAAACTTTGTTAACGTCCGTCACTGATATTTGTTTCTGACAATCACACAATGGATTCAACCTTGTAGTTTTAGATGGGGCCTTGGGTCTCAAGCATCCTTGATTCAAAAGCGCTGAAAGAAAGGAACTGACATTGACATGCAGGGGTGGTGCTTATATGCAGCTCCACTCTGTTAAATAAGGGACAGAGCAAACTGAATGTTAAGCTGCCCAATGCCACCCACAGGTACACAGGAGCACTGCTGGCAACATTTCCAGATCCAGTCTGGCACCTGAGTGGTTAAAAGTATCCATCTGAAATCAACTTCTCTGATGTACTCCTTAAGGAGGTGCAGGAAAAGCAAACCTTTTAAAAACCAAAAGTCTCAATACAAAACCTATATACAAGAACCTTTGGTTTCTTATGAGCCAGAATTCTAAAAGATCCCTTTGTATGACAACCCTGTGACCTTCTCTTCTGAGGATGGTATAGACTCGGGTGTAACCCTAAAAGAAATGCTCCTTAAATCTTTCAGCAGCTGATGATAAAATTAAATTAAGTTATGTTCATTGCCTGTGAAAGAAATCTGAGATACATGAAATAAGGCTTCCTACTACAACAAACTTACCAGGCTTCAGTTTTTTTAACTTTTCCCGGCCAGAAAATATACCATCACCATGTCTTTGTAGACTGCGGACAAATTCTGTGAACTCACACTTCCACGTTGAAATGTGATGCAGTCGCGAGTGGGAATAAAAGTCAGAGATGAAATTGGGGTCAGTAGTTCTGGGAAGTAACTTAGAAGGTGAAGGTAGAGAAGTGCTTTTTATGTTTGAAGGCCCCTGAACAACAGAATGGTGAGCACCATTAAGTTTAGTATTATTGTGCGAGGACGAAAGAGTGTCAGTTCTGTGTGGAGTGCTCAAGACATCTGTCTGTGTGTTGCTATGCTGCAACTGTTGCATAGGGGAGTTTCTAGAGACAACAGTGTCCGTCTCTGCCGTTTTCTGCTCCAGGTTCTGCACAGGGTCAGAACAAGCTTTTAACAAAGAGTCCTGTGGTTTGAAGGCACCATGGGAACTAATATTCTGTCCATTACAAATGGCACTGTTGTCTTGAGGACGGTGAACTCCATTTTGTTTTCGCGCATCAGAAGTCTGACCAAAGTCTGTGAAGTCAAAATCTTCATCATCATCCTCCTCTTCTTTCTGTCGCCAATCAAACATTCCATTCATTGTCTCAGTTGCTGGGTCTCTCTGCTCATTTACAGTGTGATTTCTAAGAAGAAAACATATATTCAATTACAACTGTAATACAAGAAATGGGACTTTGATGAATGTACTTATTTGCACAGCCATCATTTTTTCTAATCAAATATGAAGGCTAGAGA
Source organism: Lissotriton helveticus (assembly GCF_964261635.1). Taxonomy (NCBI): domain Eukaryota; kingdom Metazoa; phylum Chordata; class Amphibia; order Caudata; family Salamandridae; genus Lissotriton; species Lissotriton helveticus. Next base: position 1,140,786,085 of record NC_136069.1, read on the forward strand.
ATCATTGCACTATTGCATTATCTTTATTTCCACCACAAAGAAACAAACATTTTAAAAAGAAGACTGCAAGAAATGGTCACCACAAATATTTTACCTTCCTCCTCCCCTTTTTCTGAATTTGTTTTTGTTGACTTTAGGACTCGGAGCATTTTACCACTGCTAACCAGTGCTAAAGTGAATGTGCTCGCTCACTAAAACATAGTTTGTCTTTGCAACAGTTGGTATATTTAATTGACCTAAAGTGCACTACATGTGCCCAGGGCCGGTAAATTAAATGCTCCTAGTGGGCCTGCAACACTCATTGTGCCACCCACCTAATTAGCCCTTTCAAACATGTCTCAAGCTGGACCCCGCAGAGCCTGGTTGTGCAATTTGCACTGCATCATCGACTTGGCATATAAAACCCTTTGCAAAGCCTAAGGTAGGCCCTAGATAGCCCAGAGGGCAGGGTGCTGTGTAATTAAAAAGTAAAACACTTAAGTTTTACATGTCCTGGTAGTGAAAAACTCCCACTTATTTTATATTACTGCGAGGCCTACCATTCCCATAGGTTAACACTGGGGACTCTTAATTACCCTTAAAAAGCTGTAACTCCCAATTGCAATTGGAAGGAGGTACAGCTATCATATTCATGACCTATGGAACTGTAATTTTAAATCCTCTTTAATAGTAAAGTCAAATTTATCATTTCAATTTTATAAATGCCACTTTTAGAAAGATCCACACTATTTTCTGCTGGTGGTTGGGTTATTTATTTTACCCAAATTCTTTCAATTTTATTCATATATAATAAAAGGGGCAACTGTTCTCCACGGATTTACACACAAAATTTAACCAACAAACATTTACAAAAACATACTATTTCATACATATAACGGTAGTCAGTCAGACAAAATAAATTCACATAATCAATTAAACGAATCAGTTCACAAGTCATTACACAAAATATTCACAATCACTGTCAATAATCCAATGTGGAACGCAAGAAATGTTTTTAGCAAGACAAATCAATTGCACTGCAAGTCTGCGTTTGTTTACACAATATTCTAATATCTTGTTTGTATTCAATTCATTCTCCAAGATATTCTTATTATCAGTAATCCTATTCCTAGTGCAACTCAGCGGAACTCTCGCTGTACCGATGCGTTTCGAGACACACAGTTGCCTTCGTGTGCTCTCATCAGGGCATCTTACTTATCCACATTCATATCTATAAATACAAAAACATATAAAACACCTGTCACTTATCTGCAGTATTTACATAATTTAAACAGCTCCCATCAATGGCTATGTGGTCCTACCTACCTGCCACTGTGGTAAAGCGTTATTTTAATCGGGCTTTCTGGACCGCTGTGTCCAGTTTATAAATGACGGAATATTTGCACAATGAGTCTATTTTTTTCTGATGCCAGACTTAGAATCGAATTCATTCGTTGTGGCCTAATAGAGGGCAACAAGGGGGGAGAGGTAGAGAGGAGGGAAGGAGAGACAGGGCACCAGTGTGTTTTAGTTGTGGACCCTTACTTAACTTATATCAATATGCCATAGCTTAAAGCAGCCTTCATACCTCAAGGTGTCTGTTTTATTCTTCCACCTATTGTAATGGGGCCTGGGTCACCAAACCCCTTCCTTTACACAACCGAGGTGAACTTTGCAATTTTGAGGGGATTTAATGTTCCCTGTGAACAGTGCAACAGGGCAACCGATTTTCCATGTAGTTTATGGATATTTACTGTTCCTTGTGTATAGCGTAACTAAGTGGCCGATTTTTCCCACTATAAACATCGATTAAGAAAAGCTGCGGTGAACGTTGAAATCTTTACTGTGTTATTTGGATCAAATTCCAATAACAGTGTTTTTTGAACTTGGTTTGGTTACCCCAATGCATTTACTAAGGGGACATACTGGATCTGGGTTATAGTTCAATATGGCGGTCTATTTTTTATCAAAGTTATTGTCTCCCATAGCTGTGAGTGATGTTGCGGTCATGTGCTCCCAGTCATGAGACTCCATTCCGTAAGTAGATAAGAACAAGATGGCGATGGACATGCCTCTTACGTATTTCGTGACCACCTACACATGTGTTTGTGGACGGGACACTCGTTCTTTGAGGTGAGTGCTGTCTAGGCTTAGGGGTAGGGCTATTACACCACTATTTTCGTAGTGGCTAATGATATGTATTTGTGTGCTTTAAGTTTTAGGGGTATACTTACCAGGGTTGTGCCTCGTGGTGTCCAGGGTATACTTACTAATCCTGGATCGCCAACAGCATCTTTTTTACGTTTACTACTGTTGCAGCGTGCATCAATATTACACATATTTCGCTCTATACATTTAAGCGATTGGGACATCATTTAGTACACAATCGTACCTCAATTTCCCTCACGGTCACACTTATTTGTGTAATTCCAGGCAATATCGGGGCTTTGTACAGCTCAGTTTCTGTGGGATTCCATTAATTTGCCAGATGTCAGGTGTGGTGTTGGTGTTGGTACATACTTGTATGGTGAGTGTGTTACCCATGCTAGATAAGTAATAGTGACGTGCATGCATTAGTCTTGCACAAGGGGCTTGTTATTTTGGCAATGTTCTGGATACTTTTTTCTGCAGTGGTCGACCTCAATTCAGTTAACCTCTTTAGGCCAGGATAACTTCCTTCGTACTTTTTAACTGTTACATTATTGTTGTTTTTTTTACATTTTCTGAGGGATACCGCGTTGTTTGCATTGAGATTCGGGACCACTGTCACATGGTCAAGTATAACACCTATTGGCTGCTGGGTTAAGCACCATTTATACAACTTTTGTGTTGACAATGCCATATTACCAGTTCAGCTTCATGGCTAAGTGTTACCACCACAACTACTGCATTGATGGTGCGATGTTACGAGTATTTTCTACGTAAGAGCTATTATGTCTACAGTCATTGTGTAGTGTAAGAAGCTTATTTATTGCTTCTCTGGTTCTAGGTGTGGTTACGTTCAAATAGCATTACTGTGTTGTCATTTCTATTTTTTTTCTTTCTATATAGTTTTGACCTTATACATTACGATATCCTTATTTGGATTCCGGATTTTTTTCACTTGATGCGCTGCAGTGAAGGACTTGTTCTCTGACTACAGTTTGCCAATATTCCCATTCTTTGGTGGGTGTCTATTCTTATTTCATCAACTCTAGACCTATACACCTGGCATCACGATGTAGACAGTTGTTGATTACCTTTCTGCACCAAGGAACTGACCTGGGAGCTTTCCCCTGGGGTCCTGGATCGCCGCAGCTCCAGCGCTGCTTCACCGCTGCCCATACCGGGCTTCCTGCTTCCCTGACGCCGGAGACCGGGGACCACATCCTCCAGCACCCCTTGCGCCGAGGAAGGGCGCGCACGTCCTGTCCCGCCCCCGGAGGTGCTCAGAAGCACAGCGTGAGCCCCGGGGGAGCGGGGGGACCTTTCTGAACCAAGGAACTGACCTGGGAGCTTTCCCCTGGGGTCCTGGATCGCCGCAGCTCCAGTGCTGCTTCACCGCTGCCCATACCGGGCTTCCTGCTTCCCTGACGCCGGAGACCGGGGACCACATCCCCCAGCACCCCTTGCGCCGAGGAAGGCGCGCACGTCCTGTCCCGCCCCCGGAGGTGCTCAGAAGTACAGCGTGAGCCCCGGGGGAGCGGGGGGACCTTTCTGCACCAAGGAACTGACCTGGGAGCTTTCCCCTGGGGTCCTGGATCGCCGCAGCTCAAGCGCTGCTTCACCGCTGCCCATACCGGGCTTCCTGCTTCCCTGACGCCGGAGACCGCGGACCACATCCCCCAGCACCCCTTGCGCCGAGGAAGGCGCGCACGTCCTGTCCCGCCCCTGGAGGTGCTCAGAAGTACAGCGTGAGCCCCGGGGGAGCGGGGGGACCTTTCTGCACCAAGGAACTGACCTGGGAGCTTTCCCCTGGGGTCCTGGATCGCCGCAGCTCCAGCGCTGCTTCACCGCTGCCCATACCGGGCTTCCTGCTTCCCTGACGCCGGAGACCGGGGACCACATCCCCAAGCACCCCTTGCGCCGAGGAAGGCGCGCACGTCCTGTCCCGCCCCCGGAGGTGCTCAGAAGTACAGAGTGAGCCCTGGGGGAGCGGGGGGACCTTTCTGCACCAAGGAACTGACCTGGGAGCTTTCCCCTGGGGTCCTGGATCGCCGCAGCTCCAGCACTGCTTCACCGCTGCCCATACCGGGCTTCCTGCTTCCCTGACGCCGGAGACCGGGGACCACATCCCCCAGCACCCCTTGCGCCGAGGAAGGCGCGCACGTCCTGTCCCGCCCACGGAGGTGCTCAGAAGTACAGCGTGAGCCCCCACGTCGCGGGTAGGCGCCCGGGACTAAGCCCGGGCAAAGGGCGGGCCCTCTGTGGCCCTCCGCGGCCTGAGGAGGCCGGGACGGCCCAGTTTCTTGCATTTTAAATTGACTTTATTTGGACATTGCTTGGTTACCTTCTTATCGCATCAACGACCTATACTATCTATATTCTATCACCTTTGTATCATGACACGCAAGGGGCCTCTCAAACAATTACTACCTAAGCAGGGCACGGGCTTGGGACAAAAAGACCGTACCACGAGCTGTAGACAATTGTCCACCCCCAGTGGATCAGACAGCGTTGATCCATGCCCCTCCTCAGACTGCACCCAATCCCCCCACTTACCTCCGATAGACCACAAAACCTGTCCATCTGGGAGGAGCTTAGTGCCCTGTGTGGTACTAAGTATGTTCCGGTGACATTGCCCTTATCCACAAAAAATACTATTGTAGTAAACCCAAATGGCAGTCTGCTGGAACTAGCTTTACCACCTAAGAAAGATAAATCTCAAGCTCCAGTACCTCCCCAGGGTTACAAGACTAAAAGGAAGCATGATGGGGAAAATGACTACGAGAATCAATAAAAAATTCAAAAACTGTGCGCTAGCCCCACATTACCCCCCAATAACCCCACTGTACCTGAGGCGGATGTGGGAAAACCAGAAGACCCAGTATCGTCCTCCCAACTGCCTTTACTGTCTCAGTTTGATAATAAAAATTAATAATTTGGGGGATAGGCTGACCAGCATCGAGGAAGCCATTAAAGCGAACTCCTCACCTACTAACAGTATGGTAACATCTAATTGCCCTAACTCGCCTATTGCCCCCGTAAAGTCTAAATTAACCAAGACACGTAAGAATGTTCAAACTCAAACTTTCACTTCTAATGTACCCACCTCAACAGGTCCTATAGATGCCCCTAAACCTGCGTTAATAAATCTCACGGCTCGCAGAACAGACCCAAAAAAAGCGGCCCGCATACACTTACCACCAGAAGCCGCCCCTTTTGTGTCTGTTCTTTCAGGGATACCTCCACTTACTCGTGGGAAACACGAATCACAACAGGACCTACTCAATAAGGTCATATTCTGGTTAAAAAATAACAGACCCCTGCCACCCGATCAAGATGGTGGAATCCTGAGCGTCAGAAGGGTGGGGTGGCTAGGCTCACTATCCAAAGACATCCCTGGGGACCTGGTGTTAATCAAATTTAGGAACAGGAATGTTGTCCCCCATTTACGATCTTGCCAGCGTAAAAAAGGTGACGGCCCCATATGCATTTTGGATTTATATGATTTCTACCCGAGCTCCCCACACAACCCTTTAGTAAGACCAACAGGTGAGCACAATTATTTGTTGGGTAGGGGATCCTGTGTATCAAAACGCCAGTAGCCTTTTAGCTCCTAATAGACTTGAATCTATGCTCAAAATTGTATCTTTTAAGAATCCCCTATAAGAGACCATCCATATGTACTAGCACAGGTGGTATTTGCAGTACATAATTAATAAGGAAGCAATTGACACAGGGCGGCCATACGTTTTTTTATCAAACCATGACCTACATCTTGGAACTGTTTGCATGTCCCATGTCCCTTTCCGTTTTAGATTTTTTACACTTTTAAAGGGAATGTTTTATAATGATTAGCCGATTCGTCACATTGATTTATTCCTTTTTTAACAGATGTCATTTAATATGTAATGAAATATTACGCTGTATACTTATGTATTGTTGTTGCTTATATGATTTTATATCTAAAATCGAATAAAGCTAATCTGATCTGATCTGATCTGATCTGATCTGACACTACATCAATATATGATATTGTCCTTGTAGTCAACAAGTTGTTCACATTCACAACTCTAATATTTTATTGAGCATGGCATGCTCGGGTGTATTACGGTTTTTGGTACTCTGACCCTTGGGTTCTTTCCTTCTAATCTAATCCTCTTGGTGTCTTTCGGTCTCTTCTTCTCTAGTTAAAGGCACACAGTCTCTTTTTAGTCTTTTTGCTAATATGAATGATTACTGTCATAGGACTTATGTTTATCTTCCTTCATTGTATCAGATCATTAGGTTTTGCACATTTTATGTATAGGTCATTTTTAACTTTTGTATCATTTTTTTTTAACATTATCACAGTATTGTATACAGCACATTGATTGTCATATATTTGTCATTCCAGCCTTGAAAAAGTCTGAGTACAGACGAAACGCGTGTCGGCTAATCGTGTGATGGGAATTTTAATTTTTGGACACTAATAAAGGATATAAGAAATCTCTATTGATTATCTGATTAAATAATTTTTAATATATTGGTTCTTTTTCATCATCCTCATTGTGCAGAGACTAAACTTTATTATGGAATCGGTTTAACCTATGACCAGTACTGTTTCTGGATATTCAATGAATTCAAGTCAAAAGGTTGAGCTGTAATAGCTTCTTTTGTTGTGTTTAGTTAGATGCATGTTAAAGCTTTAATGTGCAGTTAGCACCTCTAGGTAGTAGGTGTTTGAAGCTGATTTAGCACATGGTTGCCAATATAGCAACATATACATTCCTCACGCCAATAACTGATACTCTTAAATACGTTTACATTTTTGGATGTGCGGTTATTTCCCTCATAGGAAACACCACTACCTGTTCTTTCTCTTGAAAATAAGAGACAATGTGTAAAGTATTTGTGGAACACTTCAACAGTAACACAATGAAAAGTCCTTCTTATAGGCATAGTATCCACAGGTCCATAAGTGTACCGAAGAATTGGTGTCTGAGGTCCAGTATTTATACCCAGTTGTGCTTTGATGTGGCGTAGAAGCTTCTAGAGCAGTGGTTCCCAAACTTTTGACTCCTGAGGACCACCACTGAATCACTACTGGAAGCCGGGGACCCCCAAGCAATTTGTAAAATTTCAATTTCTTTTTAAAACGCCTTTTGAAGCAGAGGCAATTTCAAGAGGGAGACAGCCTGAATTGGGTCTATTGGCATGGACATGTATGCATACAGCAGTGTATTATTTAGTGGTACAAGTCTCCTGCTCTCAGCCATAGCAGCACCTCTACATCCTCATCCCAGAGCCTTGGAGTGGTGACCCTTCCTTACAGCAACATGTTGAATGATTGTGAATTATTAGCATTTTTACCTATTCACAGTTTAAGAAGGTCTAAAATATTATACAATTATGAAGCATTTTATAATAAAGACATGCCCCAAGGAGCAACGAATATTGTGAAAATTCTAACAAGATAGTGCACAAAGCGTCCAGTGAATAGAGCAAATTCAAGGTCTATATTAGGAGTTCATCATGGAAGTGCAAGAGATGGCAGGAAGGTATCTGCAGAGGAGGCATATTGTTTCAGCGAGATCATGGAACAATGCTATGCCAATTACCATAAACTGCTGTTAGACATAATCTTTAGTCACAGACAGAACAACATTTTACCACCAAGGGGTGAGCAGTGCAGTTAAGGCATATTTCAGAGAGGCCTCGCGTGGCACCTGACATGACCTTCTCCTGTTAGGATGCCCACTGCCCCATCCCTTGCCAACAACAAACTGCAAAGGCTACACAGAATAAGAGCTTGATATGTCTGAATGTGGAAGCTTGACAGCACACATAATTCACCCAAGGGCGTGTGTAAAGTGAGCAATCAGACAGCAGCACGAAAATCCAACTGCTGATCCTGGCTGCATCTATTTTTACCTGCCTGCCAAGTAACGGTAACCTATACACATGTGCCTTTCAACGCTTTATTGCTTTCATTGTATTGCCTGTATTTTCATTGTTGTGTCTGTGACTGCTGTTGTCTGTCTTCCCCCGCTGCCTGTATGTGGTCCGTGCCCCTTTTTCTTCCCTCTGTTCCCCTCGCTGTCCCCGTGCTCTCTCTGCCCAGTCTTTCCTTCTGTACCCCTCGCTGCCCCGTGTCTCTGCCCGGTTTTCCCTTCTGTTCCCCTTGCTGCCCAGGTGCCTCTGTGCCTGTTCTGCCTTCTGTTCTTAGCTGCCCCTATATTTCTGTATTCTGTATTTTGCCTCTGTGCCACTCGTTTTTTGTGCCCGTCTGCCCTCTGTGCCACTCGTTTTCCCCTCGTTTTTTGTGCCCCTTTTGCCTTCTATACCACTCGTTTTTTGTGCCCTTCAGCCTTCTGTTCCCCTCGTTTTTCCTTTGTTTTGTGTGCCTTTCTGCCCTGTTCCACTCATTTTCCCCTCGTTTTTTGCGCCTTTCTGCCCTCTGTTCCACTCGTTTTCCCCTCATTTTTTGTGCCTTTCTGCCCTCTGTTCCACTCGTTTTCTGTGCCCATATGCCCTCTGTGCCACTCGTTTTTTGTGCCTTTCTGTCCTCTGTTCCACTCGTTTTTTGTGCCATTAAGCCCTGTTCCACTCGTTTTTTGTGCCTTTCTGCCCTCTGTGCCACTCGTTTTTCCCTCGTTTTTGTGCCTTTTTGCCCTCTGTTCCACTAGTTTTTGTGCCTTTCTGCCTTTTGTTCCACTCGTTTTTCCCTCGTTTCTTGTGCCTTTCTGCCCTCTGTTCCACTCGTTTTTCCCTCGTTTTTTGTGCCTTTCTGCCCTCTGTTCCACTCGTTTTTTGTGTCTTTCTGCCCTGTGTTCCACTCGTTTTTTGTGCCTTTCTGCCCTTTATTCCACTCGTTTTCCCCTCGTTTTTGGTGCCTTTCTGCCCTCTGTTCCACTCGTTTTCCCCTCATTTTTTGTGCCTTTCTGCCCTCTGTTCCATTCGTTTTTTCTCTTGTTTTTTGTGCCCATCTGCCCTCTGTTCCACTCGTTTTTTATGCCTTTCTGCTCTCTGTTCCACTTGTTTTTTGTGCCTTTATGCCCTCTGTTTCACTTGTTTTTGTGCCTTTCTGCCCTGTTCCACTCGTTTTTCCCTCGTTTTTTGTGCCTTTCTGCCCTCTGTTCCACTCTTTCCCCTCATTTTTTGTGCCTTTCTGCCCTCTTTTCCACTCGTTTTTTGTGCCTTTCTGCCCTCTTTTCCACTCGTTTTTTGTGCATTTAAGCCCTCTGTTCCACTCGTTTTTTGTGCCTTTCTGCCCTCTGTGCCACTCATTTTTCCCTCGTTTTTTGTGCCTTTCTGCCCTCTGTGCCCTCGTTTTCCCCTCGTTTTGTGTGCCTCTCTGCCCTCTGTTCCACTCGTTTTCCCTCATTTTTTGTGCCTTTATGCCCTCTGTGCCACTCGTTTTTCCCTCGTTTCTTGTGCCTTTCAGCCCTCTGTTCCACTCGTTTTTCCCTCGTTTTTTGTGCCTTTCTGCCCTCGTTTTCCCCTCGTTTTCCCCTCGTTTTTTCTGCCTTTCTGCCCTCTGTTCCACTAGTTTTTTGTGTCTTTCTGCCCTGTGTTCCACTCGTTTTTTGTGCCTTTCTGCCCTCTGTTCCACTCGTTTTCCCCTCGTTTTTTGTGCCTTTATGCCCTCTGTGCCACTCGTTTTTCCCTCGTTTCTTGTGCCTTTCTGCCCTCTGTTCCACTAGTTTTTCCCTCGTTTTTTGTGCCTTTATGTCCTATGTGATACAAAAGGGGATGATGGACGGAGCGTTTGAGCAAATCAAACACTCACCCCAGTCAACTGATCTGGGTTTAATCCATCACCATTCTTTGGCTCACTCAGCCACCCCAGTTCAGACATGACCATATGCAAATCAGTCTGACCCTGTGCCTCATGGGAACAGTCCAGCCCGAACTGCCAAGTCATGTCTTCCCTGGACCGGAAACAAGCATCCTGGGACCGGTTTTGGATTCATAATCCTCATCAGCCAGGCTATCTTGAATCCAGTGGCCAAGTGAGCAAGGGACTCACGTCTGAGCATACCCTGCCACACTTAGGGCGAACAAAGCGATACAAAAGGGGATGATGGACGGAGCGTTTGAGCAAATCAAACACTCACCCCCAGTCAACTGATCTAGGGAAGGCATGGCTTGGCAGTTCGGGCTGGACTGTTCCCATGAGACACAGGGTCAGACTGATTTGCATATAGCCATGTCTGAACTGGGGTGGCAGAGTGGGCTAAAGAACGGTGATGGATTAAACCCAGATCTTTTGACTGGGTGTGAGTGTTTGATTGGTTCAGATGCTCTGTCCACTTTGCCACTGGATTCAAGCAAGCCGGGCTGAAGACGTCTGTAATGCCAGAAACCGGTCCTCGGAAGCTTGTTTCCGGTCGAGGGAAGGCATGACTTGGCAGTTCGGGCTGGACTGTTCCCATGAGACACAGGGTCAGACTGATTTGCATATAGCCATGTCAGAACTGGGGTGGCAGAGTGGGCTAAAGAACGGTGATGGATTAAACCCAGATCTTTTGACTGGGTGTGAGTGTTTGATTGGTTCAGATGCTCCGTCCATTACCATCCCCTTTTGTACCGTTTATGTCCTATGTGCCACACGTATTTCCCTCGTTTTTTGTGCCCTTCTGCCCTCAGTTCCATTTGTTTTTTCGTGCCCTTCTACCTTCCGTGCCACTCATTTTTTCCTTGTTTTTGTGCCTCTTTTGTCTTCTGTTCCACTCGTTTCCCCAGCCGCTGTGCCCCCTGCGGCCCACCCCCCTGACTGCCCACTTCCCATTCGCTGCCCCCGCCTCCCGATTGTATTGTTGTGGTCTCGCCGCCCCGCGTCAACATTCACAGCTCTTGAGTGCTGTGAGGACGCACGGGCGTTTAATTTTTCACAATGACGACAGGCACTCAAGTCCTGCGGACCCCCTGGGAATGTCTCACGGACCACTGGGGGTCCGCGGACCACAGTTTGGGAAACGCTGTTCTAGAGGTTTCCCTTTGAAGTCCCCAGGAATTCTACCTTCTCTGTCCTGACTCCAGACTAACTACAGGGGATATATAGCCCTTTGTGTGGAGGCGGGACATAGCCTATTCAATTGTAAGTGGGGTTGGGCCCAGCTCTTCTCATCCATACTGCCAATGACGGCCCATCCAGTCACATATTTGTGTGTGTCTGTCAAGGAGGAATTCACAAATACCAACAGTCAGCTACATCCAGTCATATGACCAGAAACAGGCTACAGGCACTAAATGGCTATGGCAGGAAAATGTTAACTTTCTAAAAGTGGCATTTTCAAAATTGTAATTTAAAATCCGACTTTGCCATAAGTTAGGATTTTAAATCCCAATTCCAGAGACACCAAACATGAACTGGTTATCTGTTCCTGTTTGGAAATTACATTTATAAAATTTAATAAGTTAACTCCAATGTTATCCTATGGGCAAGGTAGGCCTTGCAGTAGTGAAAAATTAACTTAAGATTTTTCACTTCTAGGAACATGTAAATCTTAAATGTACATGTCCTGCTTTTCAAATGCATTGCTCCCTGACCTCTGGGCTGTCCGGGGACTACCCTAGGGGTGACATATATATTAAAAGGGAAGGTTTTGGACTGGCAAAAGATTAAATTTGCCTGGCCGAAATGTCAGTTTAAAACTGCACACATACAGGCTGCAATAGCAGGCTTGAGACCTGTTTAAATGGCTACTGAACTGGGTGGCACAACCTGTGCTGCAGGCCCACTAGGAGCATTTAATTTACAATTCCTAGGCACATGTAGTGCAAATTTACTGAGGATTTACACGTAAATTAAGTAAGCCAATCTACCATGTTTTATGGGAAGAGGTGTGGCGCAGCGGCCAGGGCGACGGACGCTGGGGATCCCGGTTTGATCCCCGGCTCCGGCAGCAGGAGTCTGCCCAGCACCATGTGACTCTGGGCAATAGCTCGCTTAATCTTCCCAACGGCCCCCAGCGCCGAGATACCCCTTCGGGGGTGATACATGCACTATACAAGTACTGGATTTATAAGCACTGGTTAGCAGCGGTAAAACTGACAGAATCCTAAGGTCAACAAAAAAAATTCAGTACACAAATAGGAGGAGGAAAGCATAACGTTTGTGGGTGACACTGCAGAGAGGGCCAAATTCAACAACTACCAAGAAACAATTATCCTTTACCTTTGGCACCTTAAAACTAGTCGCAGAAACACAGACTTGAGTTGAAAGAGGCCAAAATGGGATCTCACAATTGACTACAGAAAGAAGCACAAATTATTTTAGGGACGTTCTGACTGTCTGACCATGTGCATACGAGTTTGTTGGGACTGACAACTACTTGCACTGGTAAGAATATATTTCAGGTTCCATTTAAGAGGAAGAGAAAGAAACAGTGGAATTAATTTCATTTGTGAAGTTGTTGCAGGTTAAGGCCTACTGGACTACAAAACAAATTAGATTTTAAGGGGGCAAGAAGGGAAGCGGATGTTTGTTAGCCAAAAAGGAGAGGTCTAGCACAAAATCCGTGAAGCTTCACTTTAAAACCAAAAAGACTTTTTCAATGTAATATTTTTCTTTCCTGGTAAGCAGCATGTTTCCCTGGCATGATACAGGACACATTTTTAAGTGAAACACAAGACTCACTGTCAACCAATGCCTTTTGAGCTACATGATTTGAAATGTGAAACAAGGAAGCACTGGAATAATGAAAGCCGGACTAAATGGAGGCAGCAACGTGGATGGCCCCATAAGATGGAGGGGCTACACAGTTATAGATTAAACTCCAAATAAGTTCCTGGGTTAATGAAAGAAGGATATCTAAAGCTCCATGCCCTTTTATAAGACGGAGAGTGTAAGGTTCACAATGATTTTGTCTCCATCATTCCATCACTTTTCTAGCCCTGCTAGCACTCTATTCATAGAAACACATCTCCTGGGTATTGCTAATGTATCTGGACCTGATCTGTACAGGTGAGTCACTGTGCAAGTCTGGAGGTTTGCCTGTGTTCATCTACCAAGAGGTACCCAACCTGGTTGTACAATTCACTGTTATACAAAGGCAATGCCTCTACATGGTTTAACGGGTCCAAGAACCGTAAAAGACTCCTGCTTCTGACTGACTGCCATACTCACATTTTTTAAACATTAACTAGAGCCATACAACAGTATGGGTCAGATAGAAGAAGACTCACAGTTAACTCATGTAAACAGATTTTACAAAAAGCACACTATGATCATCAGCTTGGCAGACGGTCAGGCGGTCTCTTTCGGTCTGTCTTACTTTCTATCTGTGACACACAAACCAATAAACATTTCTTTTTACATTCCCAACCGCTCTGTATACTATTACATCCACATGACGTACTTGGTGGGACGCAAATTTACAGATGCACATTTCATGCACTAATGTAATTTTATGTTTAACAGAATTAGGTTTAGGTTCAGCTGTATATCTACACCCTCCTTGATTAGCAAGTTAACATAGCAATGGAGCTGCACCTACATGTATTTTATGTGAAAAGTGTTTTTCAGGTAAGCATGCACAATGACAGACATATTTCTATGAGATTCAAAAGTACTCAACCTTTCACCCATTGATCATGGTATTTCTCTATTGTTCCAAAACATGTTTTATCATACAGATTAATTTTTTTTGCAAATCTTAAACTCAATCTAAATAAAATCTAAAAATAAAAGGCTCCTCATATTTTAATTGGTGCTTACCTTGGCCAAACATTAAAAAACCTGGGAAAAGCAACTCAATAGTCATTATTTGGAAAGAGATCCAGTAACTGAAAGGCACAAGTGCATAGAAGCGAATGCAGTTAAAAATGTTAATTGTGAAAACCCATCAACACTCTTGGGATAACTCATTAACTACAGAATAAATACTTTAAAGATTGTAATTTGTTCAAAGGCAAAATAAAAGAATATTATGTTCTCGCACCAGTATCTCTTTATCTTCTGATTTTCTGCTTTGTTTGTTAGGCTTTGAGTTCTGTTTTATACAAAACCAAATAAACTTGAAATAAAAAAAAAAAAGAATTGCCATAAATAGATGAAGGTTCGACATCGGAGCGCAGAATAGGGCTCATTTCTTTGTGAACTGTGTAACCAAACTCAAGTTAAAATGTAGATCTTTACACATATAGCACAATATAGAACCCACACTGGTCTTACCCACATTAACTGTTCACTATCTTAGTATGGAAAGACTTACACTCTGCTGTCAAGCTTGATGGCAACATGGCTGGGACCGGGCAAGGATTCCTTTGGTTTGCATACAGTGTTGAAGTTGAGAACTTTCTGAGCATTTGATTGCTTGTTGTAGAGCAGGTATGGGATGTATGATAGAAGCCGTCCAGCTTTAATGCTGGAAAGAAAAATATATATTTAAAAAAGTTAATATACTGAATGAAAATGCAAGAGTTGGAAAAGCTTTCAGAGCATGACAGTTATGTATTTCATACTTTGCACACACCATCCATTCATGTTGACCAGCACCCCAATACACAGATTCACTGCAGTAGCAAAGGCTGGGCATTTACGTTAGGAAAGCAGTGATGAGGTGTCTGTATGAGGGACAAGATGGCGTATGTGTGAGAGGCCGGGGCGGCTGCTCCACCGCTGTTCAGAGTCTGATTTAGAGTGAAGCAACATAACCTCTCAACAAGCAGCCCCCTTCTGGGCAGCAGAAATAACATGGGATGTCAGATACCCACCTTCAATCCTGGACTGGTTTTGTGGCTGGAGCGCTCATCAGAGTACGGGCGGTGCCGGGGAGGCGGGAATCTTGCTAGCCGGCCAGGTCGAAGCTGGGACTTTCTGCTACTGCCCTCTTCCTTGGCGGGCATGCTGTTAGGTCTGTGAGGCTCCTTGCCTAGATCTGCGTCAGGGTCAGGATGCAACCCAAGGCCGCCCATACAATCTGAGACCAGAGCACCGAGCCTGCACAATTGGGGCTGGCTGCCGCTAGCTCTTCTCACCCCCAGTTGTTGAAGATGGTGACGACCAGTGTGAACAACACCACCTTGAAGAGTGGGAAGGGCTCGGAGGCCGTAGCATGCAAGGATGCTGCCAATTGGAGATCAAGAGGCACTGGGACAAAATGTGGACCCTCAACAACAAAAGGCTGTAACTGAATTTTTCCCTCCCATGGCAGTAGCAGTAAGAGGGTTACAGCTGGTCCCCTCAGAAGAGGTAGGAAGAAAGGTGGGGATCAACCTGCAGCCTGAGGTCCAGGTTAGAGAAACAGGGTATTTGAGTCCGGGAGTGGATTGGCCTCCCACTAACGCTGATATACTTAAGGAGGGTGAACCGGGGGCATAATTCGCCTGGGAAGATGCTCCTGAGATTGTAGACTTTTTGCATATTTCAATTTCAACAGAGGAAGGGGGGCAGACAGCCGACAGTGCAAATGGCAAGCAAGTGACACCGTAACCCCACTCCCCTGCAAGGTCAATCAAACAAAGGCTCTAATAGAGGGGGCAGTGGGTCCTAGAAGCCTTGAAAACTCTCAGGATCCTGGGTATATATTTTTTTCCTTGACCAACTGCTCCGGTATAAGTGCTGTCGAGTCCGAGGGTGAAATTATTTAGTTGACTTTCAGCTCCAGCCCAAGCAGCCAGTACAAAGGTACTGGTACGATCATTAGAAGGAAAAAGCACCTTAAACAAAGGCGGCATTCCACAAGGGCACTCCATGGACAGTTTGAAAAAAACACTTATCTGGTGCTGCCTTAAAGTGGGACTATTCAACCACGCAGAAAATCTATGTGAATACCAATATGGTGGCTAAGGGAACAAAAGGCAGACAAGGCCCTGAAGAACCATCTTCGAAGTTGATCTATGAATCGATAAAAGAGCACCAAGAAGAGACATGGGTGGATGGTAAAAAACAAAAAACAGTCTGGCAACAAAAAAGCTTAAAGGGGCAGTTAGAAAGGTGGCTAAAGCCTTTGCAGAAATCAATAATTGACTAACGGTAGTTGAAGAACGGACGGTCGTTCTGGAGAATGATGTGGTTAGAAACCAAACCCAGACAGAATCTCAATGATCACAAATAATGGGCATGCAGTGGAAACTGGAAGATTACGAAAATAGGCTACGGCGCACTGATTTGAGAATCTAAGGCATTGAAGAAGGGGCGGAAAGGGGTATAGTCGAGCTTACACCCTGAATTTGACGAAGTGGGCTTTCCCGGAGCTTCAACGCTGGAACTGGGACACGGACATTCCGTGAGTGCATTGCTATTCATTCACATTCAAAAATATCAGGACAGGCGCACCCAGGTGTAATGAAGCAGCCAATAGCCACGATTGTTTATTTTGAGAATTTTCTTCTCCGCAAAGCAGTGTTTACTAAAGCCTGCACTGATTCCAAGCGGACTCACGAGAGGCAATCTTTCTTTACTCTGCCATGTAACAGTGGAAAGACGATGGAGGACAAGGCAATTGTTTCCACCATGCCAAGCCCTTGGCACTGAAGCCTATTTACTCAATCCTGCCCGCCCAAAAATAATATATAACAGCAAGGTGAGAGTCTTCACATCTGAAATTAAGCCAAAGGAATTTATGGTTGGAATTCGGAAATAGAGACTGGGCAAGATTGAATAGTGAAATAAGACATCGATTTGTAAATCAAGGGGGTGTATGGGACGTAACAAAGGCAATATTTAAGGGTGATGGTTCGGTTGCACAGTTGGGTTGGTAGTTTTGGGAGCTTTGAGCAGCGGGGCCACAGCTTTCATCATTCACATCTCAGCTGGTGTGCTTGCCTCAAGGTTTGGGTGGAGGGAGTCAGGAAAGGTTGGGGCAGGGGGGGCTTGATGGCGGGAGGGGTGTGAGGGGGGAAGATGAGCAAAATAAGGGTGTTTGAAGAGCTTTATGAGAGTCTACGGCAGAATGGAGGTGTTGGTCCAGGGAGGAGGACTAAGAGTGCTAAATGAAAGTGGAATTTACACCTTGAAAGAAGCAACAAGTAAACCATGAATATTCTGTGAATAGTCTCAGTAAACATTTGTGGCCTAAATGATTATGGTAAAAGCTGTAAGGTGGCAGAGGATCTAAAAATCCTATGTGCCGATATTATTTGTTTGCAGGAGACCCATGTTAAGGGGGCAAATAAAAGGTTGTTGGAGCAGCTAGAGTATCATCTCATTACCTATACTATGCAGGGAAGAGGAGCAAGGGAGGTGGCCATCCTAGCTTGGAAGAAAGACATGAATTGTAAAAGGCAATCAACAGATAAATATGGACGATGGGCTATTGTGGAATTATATACAACGCCGCACTAACCTTTACCATCTGTTCCATATACGGATCAACTGGAGATTATCCCGAGTTATTCGAGTTCTTCAATACTGAGCAGGGTGCCTGGCCCTTCTAAATTACACTGTTTAGAGACTCGAATATAAATGGGATGGGCGGGCTTGGGGGCAACAACGTAGGGAAATATGTATGCCATAAGCCCATTTCATTCAGGATAATGGGCTTATAGATATGGTGCTGCAACTAAAGGCGCCAGACCTAGGGAGCACATATGTTCTGTCTCCGCACAAAACAGTTGCCCGATTGGACTTTTTTTTGGTTTAACAAAACTGAATATCGAACTGCTGCAATGAAAAATACCCCCAGGTAATGTCAGATCACAAACCTTTGGTATTGGGATTTACACTAATCGGAGGGGTAAAGGAACATAGCAACAGTTGGGCATTTAAAAGGGGTTTGTTGGTCGATCAGGGATACATTACCCAGATGAATAAATGGATACTGGATTTTATGGAGACCATTAGAGACAGTGCTGGTAAGGGGATGGTCTAGGATGCCTTTAAGGCGGGTGTAAGGAGGAGACACTCATCTTTAGACTTCACCGTAAAAAAAAAAAAAGGCACCAACAACATAATAACCTATATAAAAACTTAGGGAAATAGAAGAGGAGCTTGTTGGTGCTATAGCTGCTGGGCATGTACAAAGAATATAATGGGCAAACCTGCTCTGGCTAAAGCAGCAATTGGGGATGTAAAAACGGCAAAAGTGACAGAGCAGTACATGGCATTGTGACAAGAATGCTACTAGTAAAATGTGCGAGTGGGGCACACGTTGGTAGTATGCATAAAGTAGAAAAAGCAGTTAGCAGAGAGATTTTGAAGATCAAGAACGAAATACAGAGCTCGATAACCACTGCCGAGGGCATCCGGGAGGAATTCCGTAGATTTTATGAAAAAATATATATGACACAGAGGGGGACTTATAGGAAAGGACAATTAGGGTATATCTGGGCTCTGTCCATATAGAGAAATGTTCCCTTTCAAGTCGGAAGAAATATATATGCCACTTAGCGAGCAACCCTCGAGTAAGGCGGAGGGACCCAATCGGATCCTGCTCAAATTCTATAAAGTTTTTTTGACATCTCTTGGGCCAAACCTCATTAATACCCTCTGTCTGGTACGAAAGGGGGAGCCCCTCCCACCCCCGGACTCATGGACCAAAACCAGTATCATAGTTATTTTGAAAAAGGGGAACCGGCTACTGATCTAGGATCCTATTGGCCAATTACGCTTATAAACAGCAATACTAAAATATATCCTAAATTACTAGCAAACCGTTTGACTTTTATTATTGTCAGGGTCTGACTAACGTGCCTACCTAGAATTGGACTACACCTCCCAGAATGCCTAGCATGAAGGGGGAGGGCCTCAGAAGGCATATAGTCTCTTGGACGCCATCTACTGGTGCTTGTGATTTGTCTTGTAGAGCCGATGGTTGCGGACGCCCTGTCCCCGCGGAGTTCCAGGGAAGGTGTGGTTCGTTTTGTTCTGTGGCTGCAGAGCAAGCTGTAGAGATCCACGTGACGACAGGTACCGGCTGGTACTGTCAAGAGGTTACTACCGCAAGACGCGTGAGACGCCAGGATTGCCCCCTCCGCGTTCTTGCGATCCTGATTATATTTGTTTATGTGAGTGAGCAGGAGACGCCTGGATTTCCCCCTCACTGTCACTCACGGGACGCGGATTTATCTGCGCAGCAAACACCGGCTGGTGTTGTATTTCATAGGTGGCGAGGGAGACGCGGGATTTCACCCTCCACGCTTATCTATGTTTGAATGGTGTTTCTCGGCTGAGAACACTGAACGGGAGACGCAGGATTGCCCCCTCCTGTTTCAGGGACTTTATTTTCGTTGTGTTTTTCATCCTTGAACTGTGAGCAGGAGAAGCCGGCTGGCTTTCTAGGTCGTTTACAGTTTGTTGTTATTTTTTCCATCAGCGGATGCTGGTGCACCTTACAAGAAGCGGCTGGGAGAGACTGTTATCTATCCAGACGCCTCTTGAGAACCCCATGTTCAGTCACGATTTCCACAGGCTACTGGTGAGTGAATGAGGGTGATACATGTGGGAGGTTGATGTGTGTGTCTCTATCAGGAAATAGACAGGCTATAACAAACTGTTCTTTCATTTAGTCTGAGGAGGATTCCATCAGAGGGAAGGGTCTATTTTCCTGAGAGTTATCAGGTGAGGATTCACAACAGCACTTGTGACATAGTTAAGGAGTTAGAGTACAAGGAACTAACGTGTCCTTCCTTGTCGTTACAGGTCCTTATCCCTGCTGTTCCCTTCCCCTTCCCTGTTTTTTCCCTCGCCTGACTGCTTTTATACTCTGGAAATACTCAGTCAGAGTGTGGAGACGTCAGGAGGTGGACCCCTATTGAGCATCTTTCCGATCCTGAGGAATAGCAGCCGTGACAATTATAGAGAAAGTGATTACCCCTAGACAGCATGGTTTCATCCCTGGTAGAGGAACCACAGATCATTTTAGAAGAGTCATTACGGTATTTGACGCTGCTTTGATCGCAGGAGACCCTGTGGCACTTATATTTATAGATGCAGAAAAAGCATTTGAGAGGGTCTCCTGGGATTATTTGTGGGCCTCTCTTGGATGGCTCAGGTGGGAAGGGGCTTTATAGATGCTGTGCACGCAATGTACGCAGCACCTACAGTTTGCTTACTAATGATGGGAGGGCAAACGGAGCAGCTCAAGATTAAAAGAGGGACTAGACAGGGGTGCCCCTGTTCTCAGTTATTGTTCGCCTGTTATATTGACTCATTGATAAGCAAAACCGAGACAAACTCAGGTATTAAACCGGTCTGTTTTCAAGGGTCCGATACTAAGATTTTGGGTTACGCGGATGCCTTGGCTTTAGTGACATCGCTACCCCAAGTGGCGTTGGAAGAAATTGGAAAAGAAGCCATGTCATTTGGGAAGATCTCGGGGTATTCACTCAACCAGCATAAAGCTTGAATGATCACATATGAACTGGTAAACCTAGTTGATCCCCGGGTGATGCAATCGGCAACCTATCTGGATGTAGATATATCATCCGAATTAGACCAAATTGTTGAATTAAATTTAATCCCAGTAATACAGAAAGGGAGGCAGGAACTTAGCAGGATGAATAATTTACATCTGTAAATAATTGGCCGGTGCAATATTGTCAAAATAATTTTCCTGCCCAAAGTCCTCAATTGTCTTCAGATCAATACCTCTGGAAATCGGAAATGCCTGGTTTAAGCAATTGGAGGACACGGTCAACCGATGTATATAGGCGTACAAGATGACCAAGAGGGCTCTGAAATACATGACAGCCTAGAGAAAGAGCAGGATGGGCTGCACCCGGTTTTAATATGTAATATCTAGCAGCGGCTCTCCAGTATGTGAGTGCATTAGTAGGGGGAAACCCCTCGGATCATTGGAGCAGAGATAGGGTACCAGACAACTACGAGCTACTGATAGGAGATTGTACCGGACAGCTACGAGCTACTGATTGGCGATGAGGCTAAAAATCTGCTTCTGAAATGTATCGAGCCAAGTTATTATAAGAGAGTTAGGTTTAAGACCCGACTGGCTGCATTTCGGGTGTGGGTAGTGGTGACGAGAAAGATAGGAGCCGGGAGAATGAATTATTACACTCCGCTGTTCACGAACCCATCATTTGCGGAAATCTTTCATGATACTGCTATGAAACGCTCGTAAGACCTAAGTCTGAGGACAATTGGGGAACTTTTTTATATTGCGGGACTTAAGTCATTTGCGGAAATACAAGCTAGCTGTGGTAAATAAATAATTAATTACCGGTACTATTTTTGAATACATTGAATAAAACAGATAGCTCAATAAATAAGAGACAGGATTCGAGGTATCTGAGTCTAACAGGCTTTAATCAGGCATAAGGGAAGGGACAGGAACGGGATAGCCTGCATGGAAATAGAATGGATGGCAGCTGCCACGTCTAAGTAACAGTACAAGGTATATATACATTACAATTACATTCAATACAGTAGGCGTAGCAGTAGGCGTAGCAGTCGCGAAAGATAAGGACACATTGGTGGAAGAAGAAGGCGTGTACAGGGCGTGCACTGAGACATGTGGTATGAAACGTCACGGAAATGTCATG
This sequence comes from Lissotriton helveticus, assembly GCF_964261635.1. NCBI lineage: Eukaryota > Metazoa > Chordata > Amphibia > Caudata > Salamandridae > Lissotriton > Lissotriton helveticus. Next base: position 1,140,807,634 of record NC_136069.1, read on the forward strand.
AGTGGGCGGAAACATAGAGGGGGCTACCTGAGAGCAGCTGGGACCTTTAACCTGGTGGTGCGCGCAAACGGGCAATGACGTGTTACCAGGGAGAACTGGGGGCTATGACTTCTGCACTAGAAGAGGAGACTAAAGTCTACGGTGTCAGGACGACATGTACCTATGGCATATCTGGTATCTTGTGTTTGGAGTACATGTTGATAGAAACTAAAAGCTATCAGGGCAGAGGCTACTTGACTCTAAGGCTGGTGCATGCATATATTCTTCGTGTAATGCGTGTGCTAGGAATATTCTATGAATATTAATACAGTAATACTCTTGCATGGAGACATAAAGACTAGACTATAGCTGAAGCTGTTTATACGGTTCAGTAGCTAAGGAATGCAAAGACGAGGAGCTGAACTGATAACTAGAAGCATAACATACTCTTGGCAGACAGGCAGGCAGAGCCAGGCCGGGCCGGGCACCGCGCGGCAGGAAATAAGTGAAGGGTCAGGGATGCAGGTGGGGGCTGTATCGCTCCTCGGAGTGAGTTCAGGAGACTGGAACTTGAATCTGGTGTCCGGGCCCTTTTGAGGCCTAGAAACGGGGACAATGCGGTGAATTAACGTGCACACTGTAAACGTGGCAACATAGGCCTAATTCTCGTTGCTTTCACGAGAACTGGAAACTGGCATACTAGAGTTGGACACAACTATAATTGCGTCTTTAATCGATCATAGGTGTATACATGCATATCGATCATGCACATATAGCATAGGATGGGGAACACGTAGGCACATACAACATGGCAAAATTTACTTTTCCACATTCCCTCCTTGTGCCCTACGTTTCCATCAGGAAACATCAATATTCATGATACCATCTATCTGTTCATATAGCATCATTTGCTCGTCTTGAATTGTCTTGGAACGGGACTTAGGACTAGGAATACAGGATGTAGCACACAAGCCGCAAATCGCAGGGCCACATTGTAAACAGAGGCAGCAACTGAATATGATCATTACTGCTATACCTAGGAATGACAATACTTTCCATCCCCAGGCAGATATGATACTCCAGAGCCAACCGGACCATGTCCAGGTGCCTGGATTCTGGTGTAACTGATGGGCAATTTTATGAAGTCTGGTTATAGCTGAATAAACAGACGGCGCGTTATTAGGAATGAAAATGCAGCAACTAGATCCGATGACTCTACAAGCTCCTCCTCTATCGGCCAATATGACGTCAAGGACGAGACGATTTTGGAGCACGACAAAACGCATAGCAGATTGCTCTTCGGTTAAATTACCTAGAGCGGAAATAGTCTCATTCACTACTGCTTCAAGGGTTCTGGTTAACCTACATATTAACTTACTATTCTGGACAGGGCCTATAAAGAAAAAGAAACCTTTATTGAAGTCTTGATATTGTTCTAGAGTAGTTTCAGTTTGATCGACAATTGGGGACTCAGTCTCCCTTCTATGTCTAACGTGTACTAGATGTGTGTTTCTGTGATAATCGGATGGGGCTAGAAAAACTGGTGGCAGTAGGAAGGCAATGTAACAAGTTCCATCCCAATCGAGGGGCAGACGGATATATGCGGTCTGACCACAAACAAAATAAGAATGACGTGAGGCTTTGAAAATAGATTTCCCACTGTCACTATACTCGACCACAGTAGTACAATCACTATGTCCTACATGTGCGGAACCATTCTTTTTGACACATAATTCGCCTTTGACTGGTAGTACTGAAATAGCAGGCAATTCTGGGGTAGTATCGGACTGAACATTCAGAACCATAAAATTCGAGGAATAATTACCTAAATCATATACTTCATTTTCTAGATCTAACCCTGTTCTATGGGAAAGACCTTCCTTGTCTGGGAAACATGTTCTATTCAGAAGGGACATATCATTTGAGGATGACGTTAACGTGGACCATGCTCCACACGAACCATTATGTGAAAACGGATAAGGAAAAAGTGGCAGAACTCCCTTCGGTGTCTGGAAAGGGGGAAGTCGACCACACACCCAACAATTAGTGGCATTGCTGGTCTGGTGTGAATAGTGTAACATTCTGATAAATGTGTTATTACGCATAGCAAGACGATAGGATAACTCGTGAGGAGGCAGGTCACTAAATGTGTGCTCTACTGTAACATTAGGAAACATATGTACATGTGAAATAGGAAAACATAAATGAAAAGCATAACTTATGCAGGTAACCATAAGACTCAGAAACATAAAAAATAACAGAGTAACGATGCATCTACTGCAAATATTCTTTTGATAGCGTATTCTCTTAGAGTTTTGACTAACTCTCTCACTATGTGGGTCTATCTCATACATGTCAGGAACCTGTCTAACCGCTTCACCCGAGAGGGACTTAAACAATTAAACTGTCTGACTTGCTAGACCTCAACTTGGCTTTATACTCCTGCTGCGGAGTTTTCTCTAACAGGGGAAGTTTAGAGTCTGTGTCTGGACAGTCCTTAAGAACGGGGCAGTCTTTGATAAATGTCTTTGGCCGTAATCCATGGAATTTCTTGATGTGGCTGGTATGTACCCAGCCCTTGCGTCCCTCGAGCTTGACTGCGGTCCTTGTTGTTAATAACACCAACTTGGGCTCCTTCCAGCGGGGCTCCAGCAGACTTGAACGATCGAAGTTTCGAACCAACACGAGTTCACCTGGAACGACTTCGTGCGGTTTCACTTGAGTGTTGTCTGGAAAAGCAGCGGCGACCTGTGAACGACAAGAGTGTAGGGCAGACATCAAGGAAGCTAGGTAATCTGTCAGCATATTACTGGAAACGTCTGTAATCTTTCGGGGCATAGGTGTACCCCACATATTTGGAGGACGGCCGAATACGACCTCGTACGGGGACAGACCTGATCTAGAGTGTGCAACCATTCTCATATAAAAAAGGGCAACTGGCAGTGCTACCAACCAATCTACACCTTTCTCTGCGCATACTTTTGCAATGCGGATTTTCAGTGTCTGATTATGTCTCTCAACTAGACCAGCTGCTTCGGGGTGCCGTACACAGTGGAACTTCCACTGGTACCCTAACAGAAGGGAAACTTCTTTCATGAGTTCAGAGGAGAATGGCTGGCCGTTGTCTGAATACACGACCCTTGGTAAACCATAGCGGGGGAAAAACTCACGAAACAACTGCCTGGCAGTGGTCGCGGCAGTGTAATCTGGAACCGGATATGCTTCTGTCCATCTGGACAAAGCACATACAACTACGAGGACATACTTGAAACCTCGACATCGCTCCATCTGAATATAATCCATCTGGAGGACTTCAAAAGGGCGGTCAGGAGGATGGAATCCACCTTGTTTCACCGGGACACTTTTACCTGGATTGAACTGACAACAGATCATGCAGGTACGCACTTTCTGCTTGGCTGCTGCTCGTAAATGCTTGTTGAACCAAATGTTCTGGATACTGTCTAACATGGCCTTTTCTCCTAGGTGTACTGGACTATGTGCGGTATTAATAATGACTTGAACCATAGAGTCGGGGAGAAACCATGTGGCTTTTCCCTTCGTCAACCATCCCTGATCTGTCTGGACCCCTCCTTGTTCGGACCATTTCTTGATTTCATCTGGAGTAGCATGTAACTGTATGTCTATGACATCTTGAGTAGGGTCCTTAACTGTCATACAAGTAGTCTGATCTGGAATGTGTGTCGATGTCTTGTTAACTGGAATGTCTGGAGTCTGGGCTGTAAGTTTGGCTGTTCGATCTGCTAGATTGTTACCTTGGGAAATGATATCAATGACTTTCGTATGTGCTTTGCACTTCATAATGGCAATAGCTGTCAGTAAATGTATTGCATCTAACAGAGCTTGAATGAGGAGACCATGCTGAATCTTAGTTCCATGAGAAGTCATGAAACCTCGTTCCTGCCAGAGCACTCCAAAGTCGTGTACGACTCCGAATGCATAACGTGAATCTGTATATATGTTAACTTTCAGGTTCTTGGCACGTATACAGGCTTGGGTCAGAGCGACTAGCTCTGCTGCTTGAGCAGACAGGGTATCAATACGGTGTGTTTCTATAACTTCAGTGTCCGTAGTCACTGCATACGCGGCTACTAGTCCTCCTGTACTTGTTCTCATACATGAACCATCCACATAAAGTGTCAGGTCAGGATCAGGTAATGCAATATCTGTCAAGTCTTGTCTTGGCTTTGTCATGGTGTTAACAACTTCCACACAGTCATGTGTGGCAGGATTTGAAGTAACTGACGGTAACAGTGTAGCGGGATTTAAAACGTTGCAGCGTCTGATTTCTATGTGTGGCTGAAACAGTGTCAGTTCATAACCTGTTAAACGTGCAATTGTCAAGTGCTGAGTCTGAGTTCGGTTTAAAAGAACTTCCACGGAGTGTGGAACTTGTACTGTCAGGGAGTGTCCTAACACTATGGAATCACTTTGTCTGATAGCTAAAGCTGTGGCTGCAACTGACTTGAGGCACGCAGGCAGAGCCTGGGCCACTGGATCTAATGTGCTAGAAAAATAAGCACAGGGCTTGTATTGTCCTGCTTGATCTTGTGTGAGAACAGATAATGCAGTACCATCACGTTCTGTAACAAAAAGTGTAAAAGGCTTACTATAGTTTGGTGTTGCTAGAACAGGTGCATTACATAAAGCTTTCTTTAATTCATTAAAAACAAGTGTATGTTCCTGGGTCCAAGGGAGGACAGTCGATACGGCTGCCTCCTGTGTCGTTAACTGTATCAGTGGCTTGGCTAGAAATGCGTACTGAGGAATCCATTGTCTACAGTAAGAAGTGAGGCCGATAAAAGCTCGTACCTCCTTCTGTGTCTTAGGCTGTGGAAGACATGCTATTAACTGGATACGGTCAGGTGTCAACTGCCTACCCCTCTTGGACAGTAAGTGTCCCAAGTAGACCACTTGCTGGACACAGAATTGTAATTTGGAAGGGGACACCTTGTGCCCCATCTCGGCCAGAAAATACAGAACTGTAAGTGACGCATGTTCGCAGTCACGTTCAGAACGGGCTGTGATCAGTAGATCATCGACATACTGGAGTAGGGCAGTGTCAGTTGGCATGTGAATATTGTCTAGTTGTCTTTTAAGTACTTGACTGTAAATGCTAGGACTTTCTGTGAAACCTTGAGGTGCTCGTGTAAATTTATAGCTTCTTCCATTTAAACAGAATCCGAAAAGGAACTGGCTGTCTGGATGAATAGGGACACTAAAGAATACGTTCTTGAGATCGATAACTGTAAAGAATGTGGCTTCAGAATCAATGGCTGTCAAGAGTGAGGAAATATCAGGGACCACTGGGTACTGGGGTATGATACACTTATTAAGTTCTCGAAGGTCAATCACTAATCGATAAACTGGAGGTGCATTCGGATCAGTACGTTTCAGAATTGGAATGATAGGAGAATTACATACATTGGAGTCAGTTTCTACAACCACTCCTTGAGCAATAAGTTCGTCAATAATTTTGGATAAGGCTGCTACAGCCTTAGGTGGCAATTTGTACTGTCGGATTCGTGGTAATACAACACCTTGCTTCAGAGTCACACGATGGGGTGTGATATGCATACAACCTACATCAGTTGGACCTTGCACCCATAAATGCTGTGGTACATTCAATAATCTTGGATCAAAATCACGTAATACATAATGACCTTTAAAGTCACGTAAAAACAGACGGACCCCTTCTGGGGAGCAGCATATGACTGCTCCTAATTCTTTCAGTGTCTTAATTCCTAACAGATTTTCTGGACAAGACTTTGTGAGTAACAAATCAGTAGTTCGGGACAGTGGACCAACTTCTAGAGTAACTGGTTTCGATATTTCATTAACAATAGGCTTTCCTGAAAATCCAAGGGAAACATTTCTTGAGCCTGAGAGCGGAGCCCCTGGAACCTCGTCATGACTGATGGTAGTCCTACTTGCCCCTGTGTCAATCAGAAACTTTCTGTCTTTCCCTAATACTTGACTGTGTACATAGGGACCCTCTTGATCTACAGGAATCTCGATGAGAGGCAAGCCAACCTCCCTCTCTAGGCTGTTTCATGAATACGGCTGATAATCTGGATACTCTGACTGTGCATACTGGTACATCTGCTGTGTAACATGCTGTGTTGCAGCTATAGGCTGCGGTACTGTAACTGTCTGTTGTGCGTTCTGCGGTGGCTGGGAAGTCTGTAAAACTTGTTCTTGTCTAGGCGGACGCGGTCTCTCTTTAGTCTTACCAGTAGCTATGTTATGTTTCAGAACTGCACATTCGTTTATAAAATGACCTGGCTGTTTACAGTAATTGCATGTCCCTTTAACGGGATCTGTAGGATGATTCGGACCCCTCTTCTGACTGTCTTGTGGAACAGACTGTGCAACTAATACTTTCATTTTCGTGTCTTTCATACGTCTTCTTTCATGTTCCTGCTCTTCCCTGATTCTGTTCTGGTGGTACTGGAGCATCTGGAGCATCTGTGACGGAGTATTAGCTTGCCAGGAACTCTCGACTTTCAGTACTCGATTTTTAACTTGTGGACTTGAATTCTCGACTAGTTTGGTAACAAAAAGATGTGGATACGATTCGCTACTTGTTTTCAGACCACTATTAATAATGAAACATTTCTCAAATCTAGAATAAAAGTCACTAGTATCTTCATCTTGTTTCTGTTTACAGGCTGAGATGGCATCCCAGTCTTCCTTTTTCGTGGCTAGTAATCTTGGCAAAACTTGTATTAACAGTTCGGGCAAAGCTTTAGCTTTATCCCCAAGACCGGTACCTGGTACTCGTGTGTTATCTTCGGCTTCTAATGCGGACCAATCTATCTTATTCTCTCCCACCTCCCATTCTTTTTCCTTGAGTTTTTCATATATGCCCGCAGGCAACAGGACCTTTAGCATTTTAATGATATCAGGATACGTGTATTCTCCCATACGGAGCATGTCTTTTAGTTCACGGTGGAACCCTGCTGGATCTTTATCATGACAGGGGATTAACTTTTTCATCTCCAAAAGTTCTATTTTCGTGATGGGGGTGTAAACAAATACTCGTTCTAGAGCACCCCCCGTTGTCCTAACTGGATGTACTTCTCGTAACGGATTCTGTCTATCTATGTAGAATGACTTCCTTACTGGGGGTGGAACGTGAACAAAATGCGGATTCAGAAAAGTTCGGTATTTGTGGCGCTGTTCTAGAATGACACTAATTAAGTCGGTACCTAGACCTTTCCATCTGTACTGGAGTAACTCGTTCAATATATCATGTAGAGGACCTGGATCAGAATGCTGAACCTCATACAGTGTGATGAGGTGCTGAATCATATACATACCCACCAGACGCTGCTCGGCTGGGGGCAGTTTCAGGAACATTTGTGCCACGATTTCATCTGGAAAAGTGGTAGAATCACTAGTCCATCGGACTGCTGATCGGGCTAGTTCTTGTTCATGCATGGTATTAAGTTCACTATAACCTATTCGTGATTTCAGAATTTTATCGGTAGCTTGGAATACTTGCTCGAGAGAACATTGTTCTGGCACTGGAGGAGGAAAACTTTTTTTGTAATCTGGACGTGAATGTCTGTCGGAAAGTCTAGTTCTACCTACATACGCTATTCTGTCGGGATTCTCGCTGTCTACCTCTTCACTTGAAGAGTCATTCTCTTTCTCGGCTATTTTCCTTGCTTTCTCTTTTACGTGTATGTCTAGAATTTCCTTACGGATTTTCCTGTACATAGCGTCTATACAATTCTGTGTCTTGTGTTTTCCCTCGGCTATATTATCACTCCACTTTGTCAGGACTTTCATCTTATCTTTATCTTTCTCAGGATAGTCTTGTTCTCTTATTAAACAGTTAATCAAAAACTGTAAAATCAGATGTTGAGTCTCGACTTTTCTGTGTGCCATAGCTTCGTGAATACTTTCTGGATCCTCCCCTGTACGGATAAAACGATATATTCTATCTAGATGGTCCTTCATGTCTGGCAGAGTAACCAAAAAGGTGGTAACTCGTCGTAAACGTACTGAATACAGTATCATGTAATCTTCACCTGGTACTGAATCATATACGCAATCAGTAAGGTATTTCTTGAGGGCTGCGTAAGTAGAGACTTTCGGTGTACGTTGTAACGCTGCTTCTCAGCGTCATTCGTTTCGTTTGAGGCGGGGTGGTAGGAGCGCCTCCCGCCGCCCCTCCTGGGCTAGAGTCGTCAGGTAATACCGGACGTGCGGGTGCTGGTAACGTGACTGGTAAAACGGGTGCATTTACTGTAGGCTGGGCCGGGGGTACATTAACTTGGTCCCCGAGACCAGTGGCCGGAGGAACAGGGATTACATTATTAACAGGGTGCTGAGGTTGAACAGGCGGAATATGATTTGCATATTCTGGGACTGTATCGTCCAAATAGGACGAAAGAAATATTTCAGCTGCGGTCGGTTTATGACGTAGCCTAGTCGGGACTAATGGTGGCGGAAAATTACTGGATGCTTCCGGGGTTGCCTTCGGCAAGCCCTCGGCAAGAAGAGGATACATGCCCCTTATAAGAGCATTTCTCTGTCTGTCTGACTGTTCTGCTCTAACTCGTTCACCTTCTTCTAGAAGTTCCCTTTCTTGGGCTCTCTCGGAGGATTCCCTACTTAACTCTGTTTTTCTGATTTCTTTTTCGGTTCTTCTATGAGATTCTTTGCGCCATAACTCGATGGCATCTTTCTGGGACTGTCGGGCTTTCTTTTTCCATAATGCCTCTTCTACTCGCATGATGCACTCGGCATCCCATGTACCTGATACGGGCCATCTATATTTCTCTTCTAGATCCTTGGTATAGTCGACCCATAAATCTAAATACAATATGGCACTTAAGCCATGCTTATGATACATAAAATGTCCTGGACTGTCCCTAGGCGGGACAGGAACTGATTCTTCGAGTAACCCTTTCCGGGTTCCTATCTGACATAACTTGGAAAACAGAGGCATTCTAGACTTGAATCCAAACACAATACAATACACGATAAACACAGTAATGAATAGCAAAACAAATCACTCATACCACGACATTAAAATATATTAATAACATTAATAACAGTTCGAACAGAATATTACCTGGTACACTGAAAACAGAATACATGAATTTCTCGAGAACAGACTTACTAGAATTACTGGATGCACTGCTAAAACAGTACAGAACATACCGGTCCCATAAAGAGACACGTCGGACCCGTATCCACCTAGGTGAATACTTCGGACTGGATCTGTGTACCCAAACCCATCGGACCAGAGACAAATTAATTGACCCTGTCTAGATACTACCCCAGCAACGGTACTCACCGGGCAGCAAGAACGGAAGGCCTCGGACTGGACTGGACTGCTACGACGTCGGACTACGAACTTCGGACTTCAGTTACAGGTGGGCCTCCGGATACCTCGGACCTTGTACTCTCGGCTTGGGCTCTGGTCGGGACTCGCCGCATTCCTCACTGCCTCGTCTGGATGCTGGACTGCAGTCTCCGTCTCCTCCGTGGGCCTGAGGGATACTTGAAGCAGAAATATCTGCACGTGCACGGTATGGTTCCGTCACGGCTGCAGAGGGTCAGGGGGCCTGCGTGGCTTCGCCGGCGCGTGGGGAAAGGGCAAGTCCCTATTCAGGCGCCATTATGTGGTAAATAAATAATTAATTACCGGTACTATTTTTGAATACATTGAATAAAACAGATAGCTCAATAAATAAGAGACAGGATTCGAGGTATCTGAGTCTAACAGGCTTTAATCAGGCATAAGGGAAGGGACAGGAACGGGATAGCCTGCATGGAAATAGAATGGATGGCAGCTGCCACGTCTAAGTAACAGTACAAGGTATATATACATTACAATTACATTCAATACAGTAGGCGTAGCAGTAGGCGTAGCAGTCGCGAAAGATAAGGACACATTGGTGGAAGAAGAAGGCGTGTACAGGGCGTGCACTGAGACATGTGGTATGAAACGTCACGGAAATGTCATGAGTGGGCGGAAACATAGAGGGGGCTACCTGAGAGCAGCTGGGACCTTTAACCTGGTGGTGCGCGCAAACGGGCAATGACGTGTTACCAGGGAGAACTGGGGGCTATGACTTCTGCACTAGAAGAGGAGACTAAAGTCTACGGTGTCAGGACGACATGTACCTATGGCATATCTGGTATCTTGTGTTTGGAGTACATGTTGATAGAAACTAAAAGCTATCAGGGCAGAGGCTACTTGACTCTAAGGCTGGTGCATGCATATATTCTTCGTGTAATGCGTGTGCTAGGAATATTCTATGAATATTAATACAGTAATACTCTTGCATGGAGACATAAAGACTAGACTATAGCTGAAGCTGTTTATACGGTTCAGTAGCTAAGGAATGCAAAGACGAGGAGCTGAACTGATAACTAGAAGCATAACATACTCTTGGCAGACAGGCAGGCAGAGCCAGGCCGGGCCGGGCACCGCGCGGCAGGAAATAAGTGAAGGGTCAGGGATGCAGGTGGGGGCTGTATCGCTCCTCGGAGTGAGTTCAGGAGACTGGAACTTGAATCTGGTGTCCGGGCCCTTTTGAGGCCTAGAAACGGGGACAATGCGGTGAATTAACGTGCACACTGTAAACGTGGCAACATAGGCCTAATACTCGTTGCTTTCACGAGAACTGGAAACTGGCATACTAGAGTTGGACACAACTATAATTGCGTCTTTAATCGATCATAGGTGTATACATGCATATCGATCATGCACATATAGCATAGGATGGGGAACACGTAGGCACATACAACATGGCAAAATTTACTTTTCACGCTATGTAGAGGCCTAGCATCCGCTAGGTCTGAAAACCAGGAGCTCACCTATTGTCCCTAGGGTTTCAGGTAGGGTTATACACTAATGGCATTTAATCATCAATTCAACATAAATGTTAGTGTCAACTCGATTTGAGCCGATTTATTAACTTATTTAATCACCATTGTTTTGGTTATATGCATAACATATCAGGAAAAACAAAACAATTTGCATACAAAAATTATATATGATATAATACTTGAGTTATTCACATTCACAAAAAACATAATGAACATAATTTCAACATTTCCCAATGCATTTCGGGTCAATTCGACCCTTCTTCAGGGGGATTGTACTTTTGATGATAATTTTTATGAGAGTTTCATGCACATCAGTCCGATGATAGGCACTGCAAAATCAATAGAAAGGGTTGATTCCCTTGTAAACACACGTAAGCTTTATACAAGTAGAAAATGACTCTAGAATTAACAATCACTCCCAAAGAGAAACCATAAAAATGTTAATGTGTTCAAAACCAGATCTCTAATAAAGAAGAAGGTGACAAAGTGTACCCAGCGCAAAAATCCGTAATCACATCCAATTGGTGTGCCATGCAATAGACGTCAAGGTAGATGAAAAAGTGAAACTTAAAAATAAGATTCATGCAGATAGTGACCTCACCCTGGTGGTAAAAGCGAATATCAGACATGACCATGAAGTGTGCTACGTGAAATACGTCGGGTGTACCTGTCAGTAACCTCGAGAAGATTACTCAAATATTTCACGGATATGTGCAACACGAATCCTAAATGAATCATATAAAAAGTCATTACCAATGCGTTAAACTGACAAACTAAAAGGGTGATAAGAAGCGAGAGAAACAAGTCTTACCATATGCTCTATGACCAAGTGTTTAACCGAATATGAAAGGGGCCGTGCGATCTCCAACCGCTGTAGGAGCGAAAATGTATAGCAAACACTATGTTTAAATACATTCACACTAACATCTATACTACTTCAGTAAAGTCAAGTTTAAATGTTCTCACCGCAAATGCTTTCCTTGCCGGGATACACAAAAAGCTCGTACTCCGTTCTAACCAAGTCCGCAAACAAGCGAATCTATTTCAAGGACAAGAAAAGACTAATTTAAAACCAATACTGCAGCTATGTATTGCGTTTTAGGACGGACGCCATTACTCAACAAACGCCTACCTTCTTCCTCAAACGGTCTGACGCCCCTGACTCCTGGTGAACTTCCGGTGTAAACATCCGGTTGGACGAACATGCATTAAATGACGGACCGCAACGTCAAAAACTTGAAGTTATGCTACGTAACGCCTAAGCACCATAGACATAAACGATTCACTCCGTGTGCAAAGCCAATGCTATTAAGTGATGAATGCCTGAACCGCACGACTGCGTGAGGTGCGCAATACTAAAATCATGTATGTAATGTCAGTGCTAGTGCAAGAAAATAAATAAATGTAAAGAATAAAACTAATAAAATAGAACGAAATAAACAAATCATAAAGCGCATAAAGAAACCACAGCAAAGTTTAGATGAAAGATTATAACGTGGGGAGCAATCAAATCCAGTGTGACTACCTTTATGAAAGTGAGATATACCCATTGCCAACTGTGTAGGAAACAGAAAAAATGGGGTGGATTGTCAATCCTGTACAATGATCATTCAGAGAGCGTCCAGTGAACATATGACACCATAGACAGATTTTAATATTATCTGTTTATAAAAAAACATGCCATCTCATATTGGTCATTAAGCCCACCTGGTGTCAGTGTACCTAGCTTTTTTATCCAGTATGTCTCTCTTCGTGCCAAGGCTGTGTTATGATCTACACCCTTGTGTTTCTCAACCACTTCTAAGATGGTAAATCTCAGTTGCGGTATTGTGTGACTGGAATTATTCCAGTGTGTGGCTAAGCAAGATGTTGATGACTTATTCCGTATGGTACTCTTATGCTCTATGATCCGAGTTTTGATTTTGCGCGAAGTTCTTCCCACATAGGTGAGTCCACAAGGACATTGTATGGCGTAAATCACTCCAGTTGTATTGCAATCTCCACTATGTTTCAACTGAATTGTTTTACCCGTGTGGGGATGCTTGAATTCTTTGCTGATGATCGTATTATTGCATTGTCCGCAATTAAAACATTTCCTCATACCTTTGTACTGTGCTTCTGAGTGATGTTGAGGGTTCTTCAAAATTTCTCGAATGTTCTTGGCTCTGGTATGTGCTATTATTGGGAAAGTCTTGAATAGGTTCGCAAAGTCAGGTTCATTCGCTATCAACTCCCATCATTTTCTGATGATCTGTTTGATCCTTTGCGATTGTGTCGAATGCTTCATTACAAAAACTATACGATCATTTGCAGGTTTCTCCCTTTTTTTTAGTAAAGAGTCTCTGTTCATTGTTGAAACTTTTTCCTTAGCTTTTTTCAATATGCTAGTCGGGTAGCCTCGAGCCATGTACTTTTCAATTTGTTCTTCCATCATCATTTTACAATTAATGTCATCTGAAGATATTCGTTTAATCCTTATCAGTTGTGAGGTAGGTAAATGGTCTTTTAAATTTTTCGGATGTGCACTTGTGTAATGTAAGGCGTTGTTTACATCCGTGGGTTTCCTATAGACTCTAGTCAAAATCCCTTCAGATGACTTCTGTATTTCAATGTCCAAAAATTTTATTCGTTGTTCCTGGATATTGGAAGTGAACTGTATTCTTGGGTTGCACTCATTAAGTTCTCTGATTAGTTCATCCAATTGGGTCCTCGTGCCACGCCATATTATCAAAATGTCATCGATGAATCGTAAAAAAAGAATCAAATTTGCTGTCCATCTGTTATCAGATAAAATGTGTTGTTGCTCAAAATAAGCCATAAATGTATTAGCGTATGCAGGCGCCCCTGAAAAACCCATTGACGTGCCAGTCTTTTGCAAAAAATATTTGGATTTCCAAGAAAAATAACTGTGATATAAGGAAAAATGTAGGAGTTCTAACAAAAAAATCCCAAGTGTCTGATCCACATCTGATTGTAGTAATCTCCACTCTATAGCTTCCAAGCCCTCAGTATGTACAATGGAGGTATACAGTGCCACCACGTCAATGGTGCACAGTAATGTGGTTTCTTCAATCAAATGATTGACTGCCTGTAACTTCAATAAACAGTCTGTCGTGTCTTTGAGGTAAGTATCCCAAGATTGAACCAACGGTTGTAAATGGTGGTCTATGAAACGGCCTACCGGTTCATGAATAGAACCACATCCTGCCACGATGGGTCTAAATGGTGGATCTGTGACATTCTTATGTATTTTAGGAAGCATATATATATGCGGTACCTGTGGTGTATTCGTTCTGAGATATTTGCCAGTGTTGTTATCAATGGTACCTAACTCCTCTGCCCGGGTGATGATTGTCTCCAGGATCAAGCTAAATTCATGGGTGGGATCTTGTTCCATCTGTATGTATTCACCGCAAATGCTTTCCTTGCCGGGATACACAAAAAGCTCGTACTCCGTTCTAACCAAGTCCGCAAACAAGCGAATCTATTTCAAGGACAAGAAAAGACTAATTTAAAACCAATACTGCAGCTATGTATTGCGTTTTAGGACGGACGCCATTACTCAACAAACGCCTACCTTCTTCCTCAAACGGTCTGACGCCCCTGACTCCTGGTGAACTTCCGGTGTAAATTTGCGGTGAGAACATTTAAACTTGACTTTACTGAAGTAGTATAGATGTTAGTGTGAATGTATTTAAACATAGTGTTTGCTATACATTTTCGCTCCTACAGCGGTTGGAGATCGCACGGCCCCTTTCATATTCGGTTAAACACTTGGTCATAGAGCATATGGTAAGACTTGTTTCTCTCGCTTCTTATCACCCTTTTAGTTTGTCAGTTTAACGCATTGGTAATGACTTTTTATATGATTCATTTAGGATTCGTGTTGCACATATCCGTGAAATATTTGAGTAATCTTCTCGAGGTTACTGACAGGTACACCCGACGTATTTCACGTAGCACACTTCATGGTCATGTCTGATATTCGCTTTTACCACCAGGGTGAGGTCACTATCTGCATGAATCTTATTTTTAAGTTTCACTTTTTCATCTACCTTGACGTCTATTGCATGGCACACCAATTGGATGTGATTACGGATTTTTGCGCTGGGTACACTTTGTCACCTTCTTCTTTATTAGAGATCTGGTTTTGAACACATTAACATTTTTATGGTTTCTCTTTGGGAGTGATTGTTAATTCTAGAGTCATTTTCTACTTGTATAAAGCTTACGTGTGTTTACAAGGGAATCAACCCTTTCTATTGATTTTGCAGTGCCTATCATCGGACTGATGTGCATGAAACTCTCATAAAAATTATCATCAAAAGTACAATCCCCCTGAAGAAGGGTCGAATTGACCCGAAATGCATTGGGAAATGTTGAAATTATGTTCATTATGTTTTTTGTGAATGTGAATAACTCAAGTATTATATCATATATAATTTTTGTATGCAAATTGTTTTGTTTTTCCTGATATGTTATGCATATAACCAAAACAATGGTGATTAAATAAGTTAATAAATCGGCTCAAATCGAGTTGACACTAACATTTATGTTGAATTGATGATTAAATGCCATTAGTGTATAACCCTACCTGAAACCCTAGGGACAATAGGTGAGCTCCTGGTTTTCAGACCTAGCGGATGCTAGGCCTCTACATAGCGTTCAAAGTAACAGTTGTGGGCTCAACTGACCACTGGGTAGCTCCCGAAAAAGACTATTTAGTTTGTAGTATAATCGATAAAGTTTGGACTAATAGAAGGAGTGCAGCATAGATCTTTACATTAAAATTTACTTTTCCACATAGCCATGGGCATGAGATATTGAGTTTCCTATCCAAGAAAGCCGGGGGGCCAAGAGGGATAACTAAAGAAGCTCTCATGGAGAAAGTAAGGGATGAAGAGTGCTGTACAATTAGCTGGATGTACAATGAGTTTGCGACAAGAAGATCTTGAGAAACAAGCTCATAAATGGGATCAAAGGCTGAGTATAAAGGGAGCAGGTTTTTTAGAATCTCTAAATCTTGGTCAGACAATATTGCGTTGAACAGGGTTACAGGCACAACATTATAAAACGATCCTAGACCTCTACTATACGCCGGCTAAAATCAGGAAGAGGGGTGGGGTTAGTAGGCTTTAGATGTGCCCCTTGTCAAAGCTCCGTGGCAGATGTGGTCTACATATTTACCACCTGCCCACATCTGGAAACTGAAGAAAGACAGAGACATTTTCCGATCTTTCTTTGAAGGTAAAAGTAACCCTAACACCCAAGCTAATGCTATTGGGGGTTAGCAGGTCTGGGTCGACCAAAGAACACCCATATTTCCAGTTTCTGGCCATTACAGTGGTTAGAATCTGCATCTCCACAGCCTGGTTGGATCCAATAGCCCTCTCTTTTCACCAATGGCTCTAACAATATTTGATTTGGAAAAAGGGGTTTATGTACACAAGGGTCGGAGGGCTGAAATACTAGGAAAGAATATATGGGCACTGATTTACCAGAGGAAGACTGCGGCTGGGGCGGATCCAGCTGAAATATGTATATTAATTGAATTTAATATGATGGTTCCTATTAATTGAAAGCTCTTACTATTTTAATCTCAAATCTCCTTATGTAATTATTTATGGGGTCCCTATAAAATCTCCAATACCCAAGGACAAATTTCAGTCCATAGCTTTTTTGCTCACTATACCATTCCAGACAAAAGCTAGTCATATGCAATACAGACCTGATCCTGACTTAATAAAAACAGTCAAGCATACCTGCCCCAATGTCTGGAGGGGGGCCTAGCCTGGCAGTCCGCCTTAACTGGTCCTATTGGGACAGGGCTAAGTCTGATTTGCATATGGCTGATCCATGTGTAGTTTAGCATAGTAAGCAGAAAAGATTAACTGAAATGTGGCCTGAGTAAAAACCAGAAGCTGAGATTAGTTAAAGAATTCCAAACACAACTTTGTTTTTCAAATTTTTTTCAATGTGCCTGCTGACATGTTAGAACAAAAACTATTCTGTTCTTTGTGCCAAATATAAAAGATAGGGAACTTTAATGAATCAACTATAGGACACACCTTTGAAAATGTGTACTAGAACGCAGACATCTGGGATCTTCCCAAAACACAGTCCTCCCTTTCTTCTCCATCAAGTGCTCCAATGTAATATTTAGAAAAAAATAACATGTGCATGGCAAAGTTTGTAAATTCTTTTTTTCTGCAGTCTTCCTTCGTTAATCTGATGAATCTTTAAACATGGGTATAATTTGTAACCACTTTTATCAACAACTTTATACAGCATTAGGAAGGATGTAGTATCACCCTAAACAAAATTACAGCTGCCAAGGTCTTCAGATTGTTATGTGTGACATTTTTATAATGCCAGTGTAATTATGATTGGCATTTCAACGGCTATGAATGACACTTTCTCGCGAGCAAAGCTAAGCAATGAATGCGAGCAAATAATATAAATATAAGAAATTACACCCATTAGAACAAGAAACTGCTGTAAAGCATAAGAAATAATTGTTAAACAACTTTCCTTTATCAGACTCAAAAAAAAATTCAACAAAATAAATCGGTGTGGAAGACATTCATAATTTAATCAGCTGAGTGACTCGCAGACTCACTCGACTGCTGCCGGAGACATGAGGAATTAGCTTTGCTGCATTGGAAAGCTGAGAGTGGGAGGCACTCATTTAGGTCACAGCTAGGCAGACTTAAAGCCAATTGTATTTTAGAGTCAGACTAACACTCTCCAGAACTCGGAGACTGACACTAAATTTACTTAAATTGAGAGTTGAGCCACGGCCGGGCACTTCCGTTTACCGAACTCCTAAGAGCCCCCCTGGCTGCAACGAACGACTCCCTCATCAAATGCGCCACCCGGCTGCATTCAAGCTTAGCAGCAGCTGCAGTGTGTGCTGTGGGATACAGCGGCCGCTGTTGTCGGTGGGTTTGGGTCTGGTGGTCATGGGATTCATTAATAAATTACGGCAGTGTGAGCAATGCCATTGCCGCAGCCAGAGTCCCACAAACGTTTCTTAAAACTGCAGCCACCTGGTCGCGCCCCACGCAGGCGGCAGCAGGATGTGACGTCCTGCGCAGTGGAGCACCTACTAAAGTCAATGTGTCACTAGTCTTAGACGGCTGATCATGTCTCAGTTGTAGCCATTGGGCACTGCCTCTCCAGACACATCATTCAGTCAAAAGGTAATGCTGCACCACAGAAATACCATTGATACATTCTAGCCAGTTAGCAGGTAGCTAATCCTCAGCTAGCCCCTGAAGTCTGCTGGAGCAGCGCGATTGCCACATCATGCTGCCACTACAGCTAGTTTCACAGTCAGAATAGCAGCGCTACAACTTGAC
The DNA here is from genome assembly GCF_964261635.1 of Lissotriton helveticus. Lineage (NCBI taxonomy): Eukaryota > Metazoa > Chordata > Amphibia > Caudata > Salamandridae > Lissotriton > Lissotriton helveticus. The sequence goes on from NC_136069.1 coordinate 1,140,825,846, forward strand.
AGGCGAGGCAGGCGCTATGCAGATTATGCGTGACTTTGCATTTCAGTGCAGTGATGCGGACCACCTCACTGAAATGCGTTAGGCTAACGCCTGATGCGTGGTCCTTGGCAGGGCTTTAAAATAACAGTACATTCCTGAGGGTTTTCTCTTTTTTTAAAACAATTTTTACCCCAGGCATAAAATTCTGCATTCAGTCATTCAGTTATTCAAAAAATCTAATATAGTTGTTTGCATTTTTAAGGGAATAAAAAAACATGGCACCCATTACTCAACATATGGTTCAGGTATTTGATGATCTTCAACAATCCTTAGGATGTATTTAGAACTTGGAATGATCATGCAGATGTTAAGGGAGTTTTCTCAAAATGAAATGCCTCAATCACACAGCGTTTATCAATTAGGCGATGGAAATAGAACAGCCAATCATTTTTTTCATGGATTTTATGCTCCGTTTAATACAAAACATACATTTTGCTCAGCCGCAGAATTATGAGAAATGTGCTGTGCCATTCGCCTATGATTTTAATCTCTTTACCTCTTTCCCTCACGTTCACCTTTAGGCTACTTGGAACGATCAATAGCCATGCTGGAGATAAAAGGATCCTGGACAGGATGCCTTGGTGCACCAATAGATTTTTTTAACTGTTTCTTTGCTTCCATGCTTACTGCAGGCCAGTTATAAAAACAAAACAAAAAGGAAAAAAATGCTGTTGGATGGAGCACCAGAGTACTCCCTATGTAAGTAGTAGGCAGTTTTCAGAAAGCTTATAACAATGGTGTACACACGAGGAGCAGAACTAGCTCTTGACGGCAATTTCAGAGGCCAGACTCAATGCTGATCAGGTGCAGCAAACTACTTGCTCAATAATACACATTAAAGAGTGAAAGCCCTGTGAAGAGGAAGACAGGTAAGGTAGACTGAACAGAAAACCGCCAAAGCAGAAAAAAAGTGACTGCAACAGAGGAAGGTTCTAGTGGTCACCTAACTGACAACAGAGAGGGGGGTACTAGCTGCACACTATCCCAAGTGAAGGATTTTTTTTAGAATGCCACCATCAATTTTCATTGGCAGTGGCAAATAGCTTTGGGAAACTATTCGGAGAAACAACATCCTTTCAGTTACAAGGGTTTAGAATAGGGTACCCAATGATTTCCAGGACAAATGAATGCTTAATGAACCTGCTGAAAAATCCTAGTATTGTTTAAACCACCATTAAAATTGAATCTGTTGGTAACCACCAGTTTAGACAAAACAATCAGCATTGAGACAGTACCACTAGACAATAAAATTAGATACGCAAGTAGGGAGCTAAGGATTATTTCATCATCATCATAAAATCGGCTTACCTTTCTACAATCCAATCTGGGCGGACCACTTTTTCTCCTTTCAGATCCTTTACTTTGTTATTTGGAAGATTTGTAGCAATTATGTGAGTGGTTTTGGACCTTGAATAATATAGATGGAACTGGCCTCCATGCAACATCATGAGTTGGCGTAATTCATCAGCTGAAGGATCTAAAAGAGTTGAGAAGGATTTAACAACACAGCTATACAATTCATGATATATTTTTATTGCATCACCTGTACACACAACCCCCAACACACATTTAGAAACGGTCACTCCAGATACATAACCAAAGTATGCTTGGTTCAACAATATAAAACACCAACTGGGACAGTTGGGCAGTGGTATTCCAGATGTTATATTCGTCTTGACCTAGGCGACTGTCTTCAACATTGTCCATGACCAGCTGCAGAGTTGCTATGTGTGTCCAAGTCAGCCCTAACTTCTCAGTCTTTCCTGAGCAAAGGGGTGTGAAGGAGTCTGCCAGATTTCCCGGTTAACTGCAATGTGGTGGATTTCAGGTTTATAGCCAATCTTATTTGATATTGGAACACAACTACTGGCTGAGATCAAGCACCTTAATCGTGATGACATTTGGCTAAATGAGCGACTAGATAAAAACTGGATGTTGAGGTATGACTACCTAGGAAAATGACTGTGGCCTAGGTTAGGGCCATCCAGGGTTGTGCAAAACAAATGCCTAGCCTTTAATGCTCCTAAAAAAGGGTATACGTTTGGAGGTCTCACATCACATTCAAGGGCCGTGACAACTGGTTGTGCTGCTAGGAGATAGAGCAGCATGAATCTCCACTACCCTAGACAAAGCTCAGCAGAAATTTGAGAATAGTTCTTAACTATAAAATGCCTGATAAACCTCACACTTGAGGTTGTGAATTGTATAATCATAGCCTGATTTGGCAAAGACCATCACACTTACCACCGTGAACTATGTAAGCAGCCGCAAGAAAAAAAAAAGGATCCCTTTGCCAGGGTTGGACTGTGACAGAAAATAGTCCTGGGCACCAAAATAAAAGTGCTTCACATTAGCGAATCAGATAGCTAGAAAAGTACGCCACATTTGCAAACAGGGTAGTTTTGAATTTAAAAAAGCATGTTGTATAAGGGTTTTGCAAAGTATGGGAGATGACATGCATTTGGGCTTGCTAGAGACCATTTTTGGGGTAATATCAGGGAAATCAACAGTGAAAATTGGTCCACCATACCATAAAACCGGCCCACAAATATATTTAAAAAAACAGCCCACACACAGATCAATCAGCCCAGCCCCTTGGGCACTGCCTGACTGCCCTATAGGCCAGTCCGACCCTGCCCCTCAGCATGCCTAAAGCAGCTAATCAGTATAAGATTGAAGCGGGCCAGGCAGGCTTTTTTCTACACATAACAACACAGTCATGTCAACCAAATGGTCAAGAGTCGAGGCATTCGACAAATTAAATTCAGGATCTCCTATCTTGCAGTAAACCACTTTGGAAGAATGCCATAAATTACCCTAAGGAATCTATTCCTAAAATGCATACTTAATCCTTCATATGTTCATCAAACAGCATTCCGGTGTCAAATTCCTCGCTGCAAAATATTAAATATTAGAGGACAAAGATGGCTGCCAGAGGCAGCACTTTCAGGAATGCTTTACCCACTAGAGTGTGGAAAAAATATAATTATCTAGGTCCGAAAAGGTACAGAAGTTAGACATTTTAAAAAGGCATTCACAATAGCCACCTGATGCCTTCTTCGTGCCCCACTGACTTCTGTTCTTGTAAAACTATCCTTTCCTCCGACATCTTCAGTTAAAAAACAATATATATATATATATAGTCATGCTGTTAAAACAAGAGATACTATTGAAATTCCTGTAAATCTCACACAGTTACAGCTAACATATTATTAATTTTCAGTAAACTTAACACAATTGTCATGTGAAAAGCAAGTGATCAAAATGCTGCTTTTCTATAACAATTTCTAAAACACTGAGAACTGTCTACATAACTCTATGGAATACAGCACCCAGAAAATGGGTTCATGTCTCATTTTCCTATGCTCAAACACAGTTACTGTAACACTAGCAAAACAAATAGTACTATCACCAGGCAGAATAAAATTACATAATTAGGTCTCAACCTTGTAGCATCATATGGGGCTCTTTTGTGCGATGGCCCAACTTGATGTGCATTTTTTCTGGACCATTAATATCAAAGGCATGTTCCCCTTTCACTCATACCCCACTTTCCGTACCCACATTTCTCCACCAGTTGCCAGTTAACAACCTGGGTGTTTTTAAGACAAGCATCTTTCTCTTTGCCCTTCATCCCTTTCGAGGAAGCCCACAGACAAATTATTCAATTGGCATAACGTTCTCCATTGGCCATGCAAACTTAGGGATGAGAAGGTAAACATATCTGAAGAAATTATTTTTTTGCTACTTATACATAAAAGGTTTTTGCACATTCGAATATTCAAGACCTTCTGGGCCCAAATAAATCTATCCATCCACATGTTGTTTGATTTTTTAGGTTTACAGTGGACCTTTTAGTACAATAAACATTAACTGCACGCTTTCAAATAAAAAATTATACAATCTAACAACTGAACTTCTCAGAAACATATTGAAGAATAATTAGCCAAAAACATCCCACTCAAAAGTGTAAGCAAGCAGATCAATGAATAAATGAAATGCGGCTCAACTCAGCAGGAGACAAACCCCAAGATTAGAAAATGTGTTGGCCGCATAAGCAGATGACCCAATATTCCACTACAGGGGCTTTCTCTTTGTGGCAGGCACCACCAAAATGATAGCCATGGTAAAAACTAAATTATAATACAAAAATAGCATGAACAAGGAGAATGAAATAAGTTAGAGAGGACAAAAGCGGTTTCAATCCGTCACACATGAGGTTATCAGCGGTGTGATTAGGCTGCAAACCAAAATAGCCACCAGATAAGAGAGCTTCGACCCTACCAGCAAATATTCATGTACTTCTTCTGAATGCCTGGTGTAAATTGTAAAAAAAATAAAAAAGCAAAAGGAGCAAATGGTGGACGGAATGCTGAACAATGCAAACATTCACCGCCAGTCACAAGGATCTGGGTTTAAACCATCATTCTTTTGCTCACCATGCCACCCCAGTTTGGACCGAGCCATATGCAAATCAGGCATGACCCTCTTCCTCATGGGAACAGTTCAGCCTGAACTGCCAAGCCAGGTCCTTCCTGGACCGGAAACAAGCATCCTGAGACTGTTTTCGGGGCATCACCCCATATCAGTCAGGCTAGCTTGATTTCAGTGGTGCAGTGTGCACGGGACCCATGCCTGGGCATACACTTCCCATTTAGGGCAACAAAAGTAAAAGGAACAAATGATGGACAGAACCATGAACAATGCAAACAATGCTCGCCACGCCACCAGATTTAAGCTAGTCTGGCTGATTAGGGATGAAACCCCAAAACCGCTCCCAGGACGCTTGTTTCTGGTCCAGGGAGGACCTGGCCTAGCAGTTCGGGCTGGACTGTTCCCATGGGAGCAGGGTCAAGACTGATTTGCATATGGCTGGGTCTAAACTGGAATAACCTTGCGTGCAAAAAAAAACCTGATGGATTTAATCCAGATCTGTGACTTGGGGTGAATGTTTGACTGACTCCGCATTCCTTCCATCATCTGTTCTTTTTGCATTGATGTCATTTGGAGCCAGTATGCCAAGAAGACAATTCAGCAGTGAGAAGTGTGTTTGCCCAGGCCTGGGCCGAGGGTTGCTCCCAGTATAGAGATTCTAGCATGTGGCAGACAGCAGCCTCAGAGGCTCAATTGCGACAGAGGCCACTGTCAAGCCATAGACCATGCCCTCATTTGACCAGGCGAGCGAGCCTGTTGTGCAGGAGCATCCGCTCTGTGAAGCAATTACAGCCTCACTCGAGAACACAGACAGGTGGAGCCTTCAGGAGTAGGACAATGGCCATCTTAAAATAATTCAAAATGGAAATGCTCACTTTTTCAATAATGCTGCTGAGGCTTTCAATTTTGTGAGATCCACACAAAAAAAGGTAACAGGTGGATGATGCAGAGCCAAAAGAAGACTCACCAAAGACTCCGCAGATGGACAATGGGGTACTGCTATTGAGCAACAGGATACATTTGCTGAATGGGACTACTGGACCAAATACTGGGTCATTTTTCCGCTGTTGGGTTGAGGAGCACAGACCTGGGTGATTCATCCACACTTGTGAACTTCATGTTCTGTTGGTATTCAATAGAGCTTTATTGAGTGTGATCAGCTTTTATGCTTCTTATGGTGGTTTGACTGGCTGGCGACCAATGTTCCAGTGTGTATCATGTGTGTATCAGGCTTGGTTACTGGAAAAGTTCTGAGTAAAGAACTCACTAACTAGTATGACAATTAGAATGGGAAGGGTTGAGGAAGTTCAACTCCTTCTAGTGAGTGGAGACTGAATAAAGCAGCATGACTATAAATAAAATATCACAATCCATTCCTACATGTAGACTAAAATAGACGGTTAGATGACCGATAACAATAAAAGCACACTGTTGGACCTGGCCCTCTCTTCTAGGTCACCTCCAAACTTGTTGCCTTCCTCCTATTTTGTACTGAATTCGTTTTTATTGGCCTTAGGACTCTGTGCAATTAAACACTGCTAACCAGTGCTAAAGTGCTTGTGCTCTCTCTTCCAAACATTATGACATTCGCTTATACCGAATTGGCATATCTAACTTACTTTTAAGTCCCTAGTGAAGTGGTACTGTGTGTACCCATTGCCTGTAAATTAAATGCTACTAGTGGACCTGTAGCACCTATTGTGCCACCCATTAAAGTAGCACCTTAAAACATGACCCAGGTCTGCAATTACAGCGCGAATGCAGTATTAAACTGCCATGTCCACTTGGCATTAGACCCCGTTGCCAAGCCTTAAAACTACCTTTTTATTACATATATGTCAACCTAGGGTAGGCCCTAGGTAGCCCACGGGGGAGGTTGCCATGTAATTAAAATATTGGACATGTACTCTTTAGTTTCGCATGTGCTAGTAGGGAAAAGGTAAACATTTGTGTTTCCTTACTGCAAGGTCTAACCCTCCCATATGATAACATTGGTGATTCCAAATTACATTTAATAAGCTTTAATTTCCAATTGGAGGCAGGTGGCTATGTCAGGTTTGTTGTCTGTGAAAGTGTAAAGGTAATGGTAAAGTTGGATTTTTCATAACAGTTTTGATAATGCCACTATTAGAAAGTTGGCATTTTCCTGTCATTAGACCTTTTGTGCCTGTAGCCTGTCTTGGGTTATATGTTTGGTTGTAGTTGACAGTTAGACTTTGGGAATTCCTACCAGACAGTCACACAATTGGTAAATTAAGTGTATCGGAATGGGCCACCTGCTGGCAGGATTGAGGGTGGGGCGGAGCGGAGCACAGCCCCACTTGCAATTGAATAGCCTATGCTCTGGCTTCCCACAAACAGCCTAACGGCCCTGCATGGTCACTTCAGCCAACTTGGAGCCAGGGCAGGGATGGCAGGAAATTCCATGCACTTCAAAGCTACTGTCTAGAAGCTTCTCCCAACTTCTAGAACCAGGGCGCTAGGGTATAAAAGAAGGACCCCAGGCACAAATTCTTCATTACACTTCTGGAGCTGTGGACACTGCCAGGAAAAAGGACTGCTGTGCTGCTGAAGGACTGCCACTCTGCTGGACTGCACTCTGCTGAATTGCTGCTTTGCTGTGCTGACTGGTGCACTCTTATCTGGTTGAGAAGGACTGGACCTGCATCTTTTGAACGCCGAACCCAGAGTGGCTTCAAGGCTAGATGGCTGGTCTCCTGATCTTAATCCTCAGGGACATAACAGGCGTCCAACAATCTTGCATCTGCACCAGGACTCTGCCATCTCGGAATCTACCCTGCCAAGTGGTGCCACACCAATCATGGACCTTTCACTAGTGGGCTTAAGGTGCTTTGCCAGCCTCTGTGGATCCGTCAGAACTGACGCATCTCCTCTGTTGTGCGACGCAACTCCGAGCAGACCCCATGGATAAACTAACATCGCCGCCGCAGCCCACATCACCTTTAAAACCGCTGCTGCACGTCTCATTTCTTGATGGCAGCGTTGACGACAACGGACTCCAAATCCAGCTTCACAGCTCCTCGGAAACCGACGCATCGCCTCGACTGCACGAAGCATTGCCTCAACTGGGTGACGCATCCCTGACTCTGAACTTCACATCGCAAGCCCTCGTCGGAAGGATCCTCGACGCACCAGGATCTTCCACTGCAGCCTCGCTGCATCTCAAAACCGATGCATCAGTTTGGCTGAGCCACGTGTCTTCGACACAGATCCACACGATGCTCAGTAAACCAGGATTTACGGTACTCTGTTCAGCAGGTCTCACTTTGTATCCTGCTCATGCTCCATTATGGTCGGTCTAAACTTGTGACTTTGTCCCACTGCGGCGTGACCAGATATCCAGAGCTGGCGCTTTATGCCTCTTGGTGCTATTCAATCTAAACTCTTTCAATTTCAATAACTCTGGTTCTACTGATTGGATTTTTGGCACTTTGGTCTTGTTTTATTTAATTTAAAAAATCCCTCTTTTTTCTTATACTGTTGTGGGATCCTTTTGAGGTGTATTGTCACTGTATTACTGTTTGAAGTTTTACAAATTGGCTCCAAGTTAAGCCTGACTGCTCTGTGCCAAACTACCAGAGGGGTGAGCACAGGTTAATTTGGGGTTTACTTGTACCTTACACTGACAAGGATTGGGGTTTCTGCTTGTCAAGGGATAACACCCCAGTCAACCAACAATGCAATTTCTTACACACACAATTCTCTGGATTATCATTGAGCCCTTAAGACTGAATAAACCAAGAAAGACCAGATGCGTGTTGGTATGTGTTACCCTACGTGCCAGACAAAGCGGACGTAGTTATGCTACAAGGAATGCACTTGAACCCCCGCCCCCCTCATCTAGCTCATACTGCTGAGGGGTGTATAACCTTTAAAACCTGTACTGTAAGCCTGGCGTAAAACGTAGGGGCCCAGGCGGTAGGTATTTGAAGGGGATATAGATGCTACTAGCTATATCGGTCACCAGTATACACACACATGCCCCAAACCTCATATGTCTTTTTTTGCCACAGTACATATGATTTGTAGATAGATCAATGCAAACAATATAGTAGAGGACAGAAGGAGACCTCAACCCTCCACAAACCCCTTACAAGATCGATCCAACTCTGTGACAAATGAATAACGCGACAAAGGTGTCACTTCAAAATATGGACATTTTAGAAATGGAGGATATCTGGAGACATAGAGTGAAAAGTAATATGAAGATATTTTATTATTACTATATCCATGACTTGCTATCATGAAGACCCTACTGCCTATTTTCTCAGTAGATAGACCCATGATACAACACATGACATACTTGCCACTCACTTTAACAAAAACATTGCCCAGTGGTACCTAAGATGGCAGTTCCTGATCAGGAGGGTTTGACAGGATTTTGGATATTCTGTACTAAAAATGTGGGATCAGTGCCCAAATATGTCACAGTATAGGACACAATCAAATGTTATATTAGTAGAATGGATACTTCTAAACAGATGGTCCTACAGACTTTGAATATGCAGCATCAATGCCTGAAGAAGGACCTACTGTGACACTACAGCAGTTATAGAAAATCAATAGACCTCCTATGTTTACCTCCTTGCTGCTCACTTACCGAGAAATGACTGACAAGGAGCTGTTATTTTGGCTAAATATACATTGCAGTGCCAAAATGGAGAAGGTTAGCGGCCAGGTAAAACATTGGCATGGTTACTCCAAACTCAAAACGATAGAGACTCATCAGGAAGAGAGGTCACAGAAAACTGAGACAAACTAACAATCTTTGCAGCTATTACACTTAACTATATGCCACTAGACTGCAGCCGCGACAACACAAAAACAACAATATATTGACAATATTACACTGGTTTGGTTAAAAGATGTACACCGTTTTTGTATGCAATTATCTTGATAGAAACTATTACAGTAGCTATTCAAAGTAAAGCACATGGGAACTGGAACTAACTGCCTCAAAGGAGATTTGTACAAGGCCTACACAGCCATCCTTGCCCCACACCTGTTGGAGGCCTACAGGCAAACACTAGGGGAAATCCTTAACAACTGTCTGTCTCCACTTTGGGAGGATTGGGATGATTTGTTATCTGGGATTTATTCCAGGTAGGGCTTAGTCCCTTAACTTACACATGCTGGTTGCTGTAACAAACCAACTGAAACTAGAGTCTGAAAAAGGGATCTCAGTGTTTGACACTGAAAAAGCTTTTGATTCCCTGAAATAGCCACTTTTTGATAATCACACTATGCAGGCTCCGAGGGGCAACAAATAAGACTAGTCTTATCATGCTATTATATGTATGCCTCCATCGCCAAAGTACAGGTCCCCAATAACGGTTTGTGATCATTATGGACCACCTGGCATGCTGACTAGGGTAGCACCATATACACAGAGGACTGGCACTTATGTGAGGAAATCTCTTCTTTATGTATGTAGATAATATCCTTTTTACGAAAAGTCTGACGGAAAACCTCTTCCCCCATTATCAAGAACATGCTAAATGTGCTACTGAAAATGAGTAGTTATTAATGATTATTCACTTTAACCTAAACTGGTATAGCAGACAAAAGGAATTTTTACTGTGAATGGGATCCAAACAGGAATCCAAACTTGAAGAAAAGTTTATATATCAGAAGAAGCCACTGGATATAGGATTGATGTCTTTAGTTTAGTTTATGCAAAAGCTAATACACCAAGGACGGCTCAAGCTACTGCAGCAAGTGATAAGTTAATAGGCATACTGCTCCTATAACAATCAGGCAATGACAGGCAAGGTTTTGAAAAAAGACATTTTATGTGCTGCTTCCTGCCAACTGTTGCCTAGTGACAATAAAATATCTGCAATTTCAGTAGCTGCATCTGATGGGAACAGGACACAATGGGAAAGTATCATCCCTGCAACAAATCCTTATTCATTCATACATTCCCTAATAGTACAAATACAATGCTGTGAAATAAACAGCTAGCAGGCTACACAGATACCAAGAAGAAGCATGGTGGTGTGCAGAACAAAATGGGGGCATAATGAACACAAAACAGATAGTAGGAATCACTGTCTCATTAATCTGTGGACTACCAGGTATACCAGATCTCATTTTTTTACAAACATGCATGAAATGTTATGCTTACAAAATACTGACAAAATAATCAACACTTGATGAATGGAAAATAGAAGCAAGGGTTTCTGTTGCCATGGAGTAGTCATAAAAATATCAAATTAAATATTCAAATTTTTTGCCTTTATGATAGGACAATGTAATAAGTTACTGCTATGGATAACACCCTTTATAGTACAGCTCACTGTACCCTGCCATCAGCTGTACATTATACATATCTGAACTGAGGTGTTTGGCCTAAATAGTTTAAACTCAGTCCTACAGGAGCAGTCACCCATGCTCCTAAATTAGTTTCCATTGTCAAATGTATTGCCTCTTAGTTTTCAGGAAATGCTAGCCTGTGTGCATTTTGCACATATTGATCAAAACTGGTCCTTCAAATGATTCATGTTAGTAACCTAGTTGTATGATCTATTTTCTATTGTTGACGATACAATGCCACAATCGACAATGGCTACCCGGACAGACAAAAGGGAGTCAGGTGGGAGAAGCACACTACTTAGTCATCCTTTTGCTCAAGCCATGTTTGTTGTTCATTAAAGGGTATGCATGGCCTGAGAATCCAACTACCGTGCCTGAGTCCTGGAGTCATTGAAGCCTCTGCATTTGTTCAGGCTGGGAATTCTGCAGGTGGATTTACAGTCTGAGAGAAACAACTTGCAGCTGCTGCACAAAAGAAACACAGCCCTGGTAAAAGGAGGGACAGTGCCTAAAGACTTTTTTTGTAAAAACGGCAAGAGGCTTTGTCAGCTAGCTCAGTGCGGATGGCACTCTGCTAATCCTATGCTTAAAAACTCTGGAAGAAAAACAGACACTTAAGGCGAGCAGATTTGCAGTGTATGTGGTGTTTTAGATTTTTCCATGTAAAGGAACTGCTTTCCGCCTAAAACTAGGAAACTTCCAGGATTCCCTGCCCTATTTTTCACATAAAATACAGGTAATGCACTGCACAATCGACAAAACCTTCAGGAATAGTTTAAACACAAGATGAAAAGATGGGTGAAATGTAGCATCCCTACAGAGCAGGTTGCATTTGCTAGCTATCAACGAAATTATCATCTTACACAGATTCATTAATGTTTTTGCCATTGTGCCATGCCTTCTGCAAAAATGTTTTGTGAAACACAAGTCACTTCTTGTAAATCTAGCCTATGAAGCATCAAATAATTAGAATAGACATGCATGCTCCATAGGGAATTCATAAACGGTAGACTTGCGGTGGCATGCCTGTTTAAATACTATATTGCAGCACAACTGTGGAGGGAGAAGGAATTGATCTTAAATCCAAATGAAAACTAGCATCTAAACGTAAAGAAAACACCTAGGAATTAACAAATCTGAAGCATTACTGTCACAAACCTAGAAAATGGGCACTAAAGCAAACAACAGCCCCCACTGTCTAAACTCGGCACTTTTACCTCCTGGGTAAGTCTGGTGCAATCTGTAAAAGCAGATTTTGTGAACCGCATTTTGAAACAGAGGAATATGAGGAAAGGCATAATGTAGGCGGTATGTCCACTGCAGCATTGGGGCATCTCCTAGTGATCCCTTCTTAGGAAACTCTAGGCAGAAAAATACAATGCATTTTTTGCTCGTACTCAAGACAAAATAGTTCTAGGGAGAGATTGCCCCATAGAAGAAACAGGTGGTTCACCACATTATGAATAAGCTCCTATTTGTTGTAAATGGAAGGCATTCTAAAACAAAAGTCAGTTGATGGATTCTCTCCCTCTCCACCGCATAAGCTGATGCCAAATTCATCTTTCAATAGCCAGACCCATATTATAAGTGTGTCTGTGAGCAAATGAAGGTAGCTCACGCAAGCAAAATATTGCAGACTTATAGTCCTGCAAAATCTGCACTTGACCATCCATCATGAGAGGGAGAAAGTTGTTAGAGCCAGCTTGTAAGCCTTCAACTCCAAAACATGGATGTGATCGTAGGACTCCATCTTTGACTAATGGCAATTCACAATTTGTCGGAATGAGTGCCCAATCTTGAAGAAACGCGCCTACCAAAATATTCACTTGATGAGTAAGAGATCTAAAGGTAAAACAGTTCTGTTGGTCTTGTTCATCCATCTTTGAAAAGGCTGACGGAGGAGAAGATTCAAAATGACATCTTTCAGTGTGTCATAAGAGCGATTTCATTGCCTTCCCAAGCACCACTGAAGCATCCATCTGGTACCACGAATAAGCATGATGACATCCAGCCGGCAAACTGCTGTTGCTGTTTGATGAGGAGATGCCATAAAGCTAGTAACCATTTTACTGATGTGCGCCAACCATTCCTTGCATGGAAAAAGCTTGAGCTATATAGTGTCTAGGATCATTTCAATAATTTGAATTCACTGACATGAACTATGTAAGACTTCCTCCCTTTCAATTAGCGTCCCGGTTCATGAAAAGGCATGATCATAGTTAAAAAGCTTCACGTTAGGGTTCTGCGGAGAGATCGTTCAACAGTGAGTCGTCAAAACACATATACTTGAACTATGAACGATGATGAGGTGGACCACCTACCCCTGCGGTCAGTTTCATAAATTCCAGTGGAACTGATGTCAAACTGAAGAGAAGCATCCCGAACTGCAAATGTAGGTCTCCCACGGTAACCCTTACACGTTTCCGTTGAAGTTTTGGTATTGGAAATTGAAAAATGCATTTTGGAGGCCCAAAGATATAAACCAATCATGCTTGAGAAAGGCTTGAAGAATCTGCTGCAACATCAGCATTTCAACCTCTCACTCTTGAGGGATCTGTACAAATACTAAAGAGTTAGAATGGGATAAATATCTCCAACATCTGTGAGATAATAAAGTAATGGAAGTAATATCCCTTACCTTCCTGTGACAGAGGAAGATGCAATATTTCCCATTTACTAACAAGGGAACATTTCTTCACCTCATGTTGATTGTGGGTCAGGTTGGGCAGGAGGAGGCTTTTGAAAAATTTGAGAATAACACGACCTACTGGTTTGAAGTTTTTTCTTATCCATATCACAAAAAAGGCCACAGGTCCAAAGCAGAAGGTCAGACAGGTGTGTGGGTGTACTATTACACAGGCAGGGGAAATCCCTGTAAAGGACGGTTCCCCTCACACACCAGAGGTGTCATGCTTCATCATAGGGGTGCCTCCTTGCATGAGAAACCTAGTTTCCATGCAGGCTACAACCCCCTCGCTGCGAGGGAGGAGCTCAGGGATGTTTTTTGTTGGAAAAAGGCAGGTGTACTAAATCCCTATGTGAGCCAGGTGTGTTGGAAAAGGTGCAGTGCTATAATGTGGGTGGTTAAAACTGGCTACAGGGTTAGCTATGCTGCAACTTTACTCCGCTACCCGATGCCAGGATTAAAAACAGGAAATAGCTGTTAACGCAGGTGCCGTCATTAGAGGCATATGTGTTAATGTCAGACCAATATGTTTCTGCCAAGGAGACCTAAACTAGAGTCAAGCCCTTCTTCAGGGTCCATCGTTCAGCTACTGCAATAATTAAGTGAACAACGTGAAAAAAACATAAAAAGCACGTGCATATAATATAATATATAATGGTGTAATAATGTACCAGTGAATCGACTGTTCAGTATGTTCAATGCAAGACCAATTTAGGTCATAAAGTTCACCGCTTCTGTCCTGGCATAATAGCCTTATGGTAAGGGCGCCAAAAACCACTATTCGTGGGATCCGTGAATCGGGAGGCACACGTCCGGGGGCATTACACCATTATATATTATATTTTATGCACGTGTTATGTGTTTTTCACCCCTATGATGAAGCATGACACCTCTAGTATGTGAGGGGAACCGTCCTTTAAAGGGAATTACCCTGTGTGTGTGTAAGAGTACACCCAGTCACCTGTCTGACTTTCCGTTTTGGAACCGTGGCCTTTTTTGTGATATGGTTAATGAGTGGGGAGGTGGTCCACGCAGGTCCTTAAATCTCCTCGAGCCTCCTTGTGTGTTTCTTATTATTGACATTTTTTTCTGGCCAAGTTTGAAAAGAAGACAAAACCAACTGTTCCCCAACTGAAGAGTTGTGAGTTCAATTAAGCAAGAATTTAGTCAGGTTAGCTGTTAAGGTTGTATGGGAAGCTGAGGAAGATTTGGCTGACTAAAGTCCTTTGCCACTATCCTAGTCCTTGAAGGGAAAAACAGGCTACCTTTGATAAGGTGGCAAAGGGGGGGTTAATGCTGAGGGGCTCATTGACAGATTTGACCCCCAAAAATGCCTATACTGCTTGGCTTCTGAAGCTAAACGTAGGGCACGAACTGTCTACAGACTCTCTACAATTGTCTAAAACACAAATGTCTCACAAACTAATATTTGCACATTGAAACTGAAATTAAAATGAAAGTGAAACCGGCAACATACTTCCAAGCACCTTAGATCAAACCTTGGAAAGCATGTTGGCATATAGTAATTTTGGCATCAACATCGTAGCCACCTTCCACAAAGTGTGGTGAACTGTCAGAAAACAGTTAGCATTTTAAGATTTTAGAGCTAAGCTGCCTGAAACAAGTGTCTTTGTGACCAATCCATCAGCATATTACTTTACAGATCCAGGAACAATGAATTGAAAGATTTGTCCATTCTCGTCCATTTCAGAGAAGATAGAAAGAAAGCAGGAATAAAGAAAGAGGGAGAAAGCGAATATGTGAGAATGAGAGAGAAGAGGCCGAATGGGAAAGAATGAGACCGATATAAAGAGAGATCGTGACAGAGAGAAAAAGAGTAAGAAATACATAACTGTAAACGATTACAGTTTTATATGTATTGTTTTTTTACAAACTTATTGATTTTTTTTTAATACATTTACAATGAAAAAAACTTATAACCGGATATACAAAAAAACCTTTTTTTTACTAAAAACAGCTGGAAATCAAACAGATATTTTCATTTTGATTGGATCCAAGTTTGCTGCAAAAACAGGTCTAATCTCAAACCATATATAGACCAGATACTAGGTAAAAATCAAGCCAAGAAATTCACATCTGCTCCATCCCGAAGGATTGCTTAATTGCTACATTGATGGTTTAGGCACCACTGCTTCTACTGGGCAATGTGCTCCGAGTGAAAGGATAAGAGACATCTTGGACTCAACACTAACGGCAGCAGACATTTCATGCTTAAGAGCCCACCGATAGGCGTGGCTTGGCGCCGTGGGTGATGGCGGCAGCTGTGTGAGGCTCCGACGAGGCACCGGGAGACTTCCTTCTCCCAGCACGCTGTTCCTGTGCTGAGCCCCAGTCTTGCCGTCGGAATACTTCCGACATGCGGTGGCATCTCTGAGAATTTCTTCTGGACGTCAGCGGCGGAGATAACGGCAACTTTGTTCGTCCGGGCGCTCCGGTGTTCGAGGCCGCCATCTTGCGGTTTCTGTCACGGAGCGCTCCTCAGGTGACGCCGTCTATGGTTTGCCCGCCTAGCATCACCGTGCCTGCTGAAATATCCTCGGACAAAGTCCTTAACCCATTTGAGGTAAACGCCTGATATCTCGCCTACTTAGCGCTCATACCGGCAGTTGATTATATTTCCACATAGCGCGGCCGCCATTTTACGCGCTCTGGAATCTTCTTGCCTGCATAGCGGTATGTTTCCTCCGCTATACTTCCGCCTCAAGGCTTGACCTCTTACTACTAATGTTTTCGTCTAGTTGTCTGCTGAACTGACATTAATGCCTCAATTCTCGTTTTCTTGCAAACAGGGATAGTAGATTGATTACTTTCCCTCAGTAATGCAGATACTCCATTCTTGTCTGCTTCTATTTTTTTTTCCCTTCATGCTGTTCTTCATTCACTATGCAGTGCTTCATGCATTTCAACGAAGCCTTTAACTCTCCTTTGTGATCTACTTGAAGGCAGGTGTTCACTTTCCTGTGTGATACACTCCCTGTATGCAGTGTTATTTCCATTGACTTACCTCATCAGACCTAGAATTGGCTATACCTGTCGGTGCTCCCTCTTCAATTCATTCAGGCTTTATTCCTCACAATTGGGATTGTTGTCTACTGCCTTTACTCGTTATCCTGTCTATGGGAACACAAAAACTCATGTCTCGCCCCTCCTCCAAAGCGTCTACAAAGGTGGCTTTCATTAAAAACTCCAAAGTTTTTTCTGCTCTCTCTCAATTGGAAGACTCTCTTTCACCTTCAGGTTCGGAGGAACTTATGGAAACGCCTTCTCCTGCACTTTCGGGGAACACGGCAGCCAAGCGGTTAAAAAAAAATCCACTTTCCCCGCCTAAATCATCCTCTCCTGTATCCATGGAGCTGCTTTTGGAGGAAATTCGATCATTTCGCCCTTTTCTCGAAGAAATTGGAACTCTTCGCCCCTTCATGGAGGAAACAAATGCCAAGCTCCAAGTTCTCACAGAACACTGGTCTCAAATTGACACAAGAGTCTCGTCGGTGGAAACTTCTGTTGCATCTCTCCAGGAGTCACAGACTAAAGTTACATATTTATCCTCACAAGTAGGAGCCCTTCAAAAGCAGGTGGAGGAGTTAGAAAACAGAGGCAGGCGTAATAATCTTCGCATCTACGGCCTTGCGGAAAATCTTGAAGGGTCTGACCCGATTGCCTTTTTTCAATCATTCCTCCCCAAGCTGCTGCATCTACCGCAGGATACATCTCTCAATATCCAACGTGCGCATCGTCTGGGCCGTGTACCCACATCCCTCTCCATGTCTCAAAGGCCAAGGGGTGTTATTCTCTATTTCCTGGAGTACACCGACCTTTTGAAGGTTCTGGCAGCTGCTAAGGCTCTTCCCAAATTGACTTGGCTGGACTCTCCAATATTCTTCGCTCAGGACTATGCTAAAGCCACTGCCAACCGTAGGAAAGCTTTCCTCAGCATGAGAGAGGCCCTGTGAGCCATGGGTGCCCGGTATGGTTTGTATCACCCGTGTCTGTTCAAAGTCACCTACAATAACAAAACCACCACCTATGAGGATCCAGTGAGATTACAAAGTTTCATCAACGCCCATCGTACCTCTACTATGGATACCTCTGGTCCTTCATCCTCTTCTCCTGGCCGATTCCTCGCACTGCATGCCTGTTTGGAGACTTATCCTATTTCATTGTTGGGTTGTTGTTCGCCTCATGCCTTAGGCTGATTGTCTGGTTCTATTAGTTGCTTTTTTGAATTATTAATAAGCTCTGTTGTTCTGGTATTCCCCTTGTTTGCAGTTTTTGTTCTCCGTCTGATGACGTTTTCAACTATGTTCGTTTCCATATCTTCATTTTTGCTACTGCTTTTTGTTTCATTTTGTATTCCCTCTCAGCTTTTCCTTGTATTTGTTTCCACAGGAACCTGTTGATTCATGATGACTTCTCCCTGATTCCTTGCCGGATGTCCTCCGTTGTGCTGCCTTCCTTACCTGGCTCCTCCCCCCCTCCTCCTTTTCTCGTATTCTCCCTTAGTAGGTATGTTTTCCTCATGTTTTTTGTACCCTTTTTGTTTTCTGTCCCACTTCATTTTCCCTTCCCTTATCACTGTACTTCCTGTTTTCCTTTTTGATGATGTTTTCTTATTTTCAGGTTTTCTTCAATCCTTTCACACCTTGTCTCATTTTTCACTCTTTTTTCTCTCTTCGTCCTTCAGTACCTCTTCCTCATCTCTCACCTCTCACCCATCGTTTTTGGACCTTTCTCCCACTGTTGCTTTCATCCTTCATATCCATTTCTTCCTAATGTCCCATCTCACTTCTATTCTTCTACTTCCTCTTCTGATCACATACTTTTTTAATTCTAATCTCTTCTTTTTATTCTCCTTGTTATTTCTAAGATGCATTGCTAAGTTTATGTATGCTTTTATTTATACACTATGTCTTTGAATCTGGTCTCATGGAATGTTAAGGGTATTAATTCACCTGTTAAGCGGCAACGTATTCTATCTCACTTAGCTAAGTTGAATACTGATATTGCATTTCTTCAGGAAACCCACTTATCGGACGCAGAATCTGATAAACTTAAAAGAGGTTGGGTGGGTGATGTCTTCTTTTCACAGGGCGATGGAAAACGTAATGGTGTTGCCATTCTTTGCCGTAAATCACTCCCTTTATCGGTTATTTCTCAAGAATCTGATACTAATGGCAGATGGACTCATGTCAGACTATCACTTAGAGGTGTTCCAATCTCTCTCCTTAATGTCTATGGTCCCACGACGGGTGACCCCCTTTTTTGGGCTGATCTCTCTCCCCGTATTACTCAATTTATGGATGATAACTTCATTCTTGCAGGTGACTGCAATCACCCCTTTGACCCTTTTTTGGATAGGAAATCTGATGCTATTTATGTTCCCACAAGGCCACACAAATTGTTCACCCAAGCTATTTCACAACATAAGCTCGTTGACTCTTGGCGTTTATGTAACCCAACTGTGCAAGAGTTCACTTTTTACTCCCCCCATCATCGTTCTCAGTCACGGCTTGATTATATTTTTGTTTCACATGCCCTTTCTCAAACTTTGCAGGCGGCGGAAATTGGTCCAATTCTATTTTCGGATCATGCCCCAGTCCTGATTAGTCTTGAAGTTTTACCCAAAACTGACGGTCCTAAGAGATGGCGTTTTAATAACGCTCTCCTTCTAGATCCCAATTTTTCTGCTTCTTTTTCTGCCTTTTTTGATGAATTCTTCTTGTTTAATGATATCCCACCTACTTCGAAACATACCCTCTGGGATACATTTAAAGCAGCTGCACGGGATTTCATTATTAACTTTGTTGCCAAAAAACGTAGATCTGCCCGTCAATTCACTAACACCCTCCTTCAGGACATTAAAAGACTGGAACACGCCTATTTTACCTCACACTCCTCGGATAGTCTGACATCTCTAGTTGCTGCCAAACTTAAATTTAATGAGAAATCTACTGAGGATGCTTCTTTATACTTACTTAAATCTAGTGCCAAATTTTATGGTGGTCGAAACAAAGCCGGGAAGATTCTTGCTAATTACTTAAAGGTCAAACAAAATAAAATAAACATTGAATCGATATATGATGATAGTGCCCATTTACATCACAAAGATGCTGACATTCTTGCTACCTTCTCACATTTCTATGAGTCCCTATACACCTCAGACACACCCACCTCCCCTCAGACTCTCACTCATTTTTTTTCTACCATTCAGGAACCTCCCTCTTTTCCTCTAGATCTCTCTTCCTTAGAATCTGATACCTCGCAAAAAGAGCTACTGGATGCCCTCAATCGTTTAAAACTAAATAAAGCACCTGGTCCTGATGGTTTCACTGTCGAATTCTATCTTCATTTTTCCAAGCTTCTTATTCCAAAACTCCACTCCCTTCTCCATTCTTTTGTTGATTTAGGTACTTCTTCCGGTACTTTTTCTGATGCCCATATTTGTCTAATTCCCAAGCCAGGGAAGGATGTCCAGTACTGTAAGAATTACAGACCTATTTCCCTAGTCAACATAGATTATAAAATATTCGCCAAATTACTAGCACTTAGATTGGATCACCTGCTCCCTGATTTGCTTGGAGCTGAACAATCAGGTTTTGTTAAAGGTCGCTATATTACGGATAATACTAGACTCTTATTTAATGTTCTGACAAAATCCCCGCATCTCCAAGCTCCCCTTGCAGCCATTGCCTTGGATGCTGAAAAGGCATTTGATCGGGTAGAATGGCCCTATCTTTTCCACACCCTTAACTGGTTTGGTTTTGGCCCTAAATTTATTTCCCTTATTTCGCTGTTATACTCTCACCCACGTGCTGCAGTTTTCGCAAACGGCCAAGTCTCTCCTTACTTTGATCTTGGTCGCGGTGTACGTCAAGGATGTCCTCTTTCGCCCTTCCTTTTCAACCTGGCCCTAGAACCTTTTTTGTCTAAACTCCGTCAAAACCCTAATATTCATGGCTTTCAATATCGTGACCTTTCCATTAAATTGGCAGCTTACGCTGATGATATTTTGCTATTCATCTCTAATCCTGCTGTCTCTATTCCCGCTTTTTTGTTGGAAGTTCACCATTACTCCTCCGTCTCCGGCTACAAGCTTAATAATGATAAGTGCGAAATTCTGCCTTTGACAAAGTTCACTTTTAAACAAGATTTTCATGCCTCGAAC
This sequence comes from Lissotriton helveticus, assembly GCF_964261635.1. Lineage (NCBI taxonomy): Eukaryota > Metazoa > Chordata > Amphibia > Caudata > Salamandridae > Lissotriton > Lissotriton helveticus. The sequence goes on from NC_136069.1 coordinate 1,140,846,527, forward strand.
TTTACTTGGAGTCCTTCTAATATTAAATATTTAGGTTTGCATATCACTCCCTCGATCCCTGATACAGTTTCCCTTTGTTTAACCAAATGCATCCAGAAACTGTCTGATCTCACTGCTCGATGGCACCCTCTATACTTGTCCTGGTGGGGTCGTCTAGACACGATCAAAATGATGCTTTCCCCTGTTATTCTGTATACCCTATCTAACATTCCCGTTTCTATTCCGGCCAAATTCATTAAAAAAATTAATTCCATTCTCTCTTCTTTTCTTTGGAGTAAACGTAAACCCAGAATGTCTTTGGCTCGACTCATCCGTCCTACTTCTGAGGGTGGAGTTAATTTTCCAGATTTTTCTGCTTATCATAAGGCCTTTCTGTTGCGCCAATCCTCTTTTTGGTTACAAGACCCTGACTCTCCCTGTCCCCTATGGACCAAGGTAGAACGCCTCTTTCTCTCCCCTTTCTCTTTTGCCGAAGTTATTTCCTTTTCACGCAAGCCTGTATCACTTCTCACTCCTATTCATAAGCTTACTCTTAAACTCCTCCTATCTTCCAACCCTTCGCCTCCTGTTTGTATTGCTGATTTCCTCTCTTCTACTATTTGGCATAACAAGTATCTTTTAATTCGAGGTAGGCCCGTACTTTGGAAATCTTGGAGAACTAGAGGGTTGCTTTGGATCTCACAATTGTTCTCAGACTCTGTCTTCCAACCCTTTCACACCCTTCGTCTCACATTTCAACTACCTCTCTCTTCTCTTCCCCAGTATCTCCTTCTCAAAGCATCAGTTTTGGACACATTCAATAAACTTCCCCACTCTCGTCCGCCTGTACCTACTCCTGATCCTCTCATTCACCTCCACTCTACCTTACTTACCTATCCAAAGGCTGCCCACTTATACAAACATCTTCACGCACGACCTCGCCCTAGACCCAAAAGCAAAGTAGAGGAGCAGTGGGAGACTGACCTTTCCTTATCCTGGCCCACCTCCACTTGGGATAAAATCTGGTCGAAAATTCGCAAATCCTCGAGAGCTGCCTCCCTGACGCAATCCCTTTTCTTCATTTATAACCGTTTACTCCACACTCCATCTTCCCTTCATAAACGTTTTCCCACTACACCAGATACCTGTTGGTCATGTGCCTCCCCGAATGCCACTTTGTTTCACATGCTGTTCCTTTGCAAGAATGTTCATGCCTTCTGGTTACAAGTATGGGCTCAAATCAATGTTATTTTTTCAACTGCTATTCCATTTTCACACGCTCATGTTTTTCTAGGAAGCCTTTCTCCATGTTGGGAACATACTGACCTTAATGTTCGCATTGTTGATTTGTTATTGGCGGTTGCCTTTCAGCAAATTACAGTCAATTGGAAATCTACGTCAAATATTACGTTTAAGGCCTGGTGGTATAATGTGTGTCATAACCATAGACTGGATACTGCCTTTGTTTTCCCTCCACAAATGGCTACTAAGCGTGCTGAGCTATGGCTCCCAATCACCTCGTATTTAGATAATTGTACTGCTCGTTCTTTCCGTCCTACTCCTGCTCAGCAGGAAGTTCCTAAACCCCCCTGATACCCTTGTAATTTCTCTTATGTTAGCTAATTCAATTCATTGCATTGTTCTATTTGCTTTTTCTCGCATTGCATTTTCTTGTATTGTATATTCCTGATTTTCCATGATTTGTTTTTATACCATGTATTCCTTCTGCCCCATTGTATTGCTCCTATATTCTTGTACTATTTTTTCATCGTATAATTCCCCTTCCCTTTTCTCCCCCCTCTCCTTTCCCTACGGTACCTGTTCATTTTTGTACTTTATCATGCATTTCTTTCAATAAAATTCTTTGAACTGAAAAAAAAAAAAAAAAAAGAGCCCACCGATAAAAGAGGAAATCCAGCCAGAGAGCATAAAACTCCAATTATCTTCATCACACACAATAGATACCCTGCCTGGTTGATGAACCAGTATGAAATGGCAATATGATGAACAATGTCGCGTTTTACAGCGCATGAAAGAAATGTAATAGCCAAACAAAATGGGCCATCTGCATCGTAGTTACACCTTCTAAGACTCCCGTGTAAGTTACCAAGTCTTTTCCTCCACCCATCACAGTGCATAAGACAAATTACACAAAGACGACGAGTGAAGGTTCGGATTGGGGACCATTATTCACCGCGCAGACATTTTATAAACGAGTAGGTGTTAATTAATATTTTGCACCAAACAGGAGTCTATTTTCAAACCATTGTTAAAGTTTCATTGCAAGAACAGCATGAAAATTAATTTTGCAATCAAAATAAGTGCCCACGTAATTGAAAAAGGAATATAAACCCATACCTGTGTAACCATTCACAAAGATTGCTACGCCACTGAAGAGAGCAGATGCCGCACCATCTGTTTGCTGCTGCTTTGGTGCATCGGATCTAAACTGTACTTCTAGTTTCTGTACCTTGGCAGCCATATATCCACCCTAAAAAGTAGAAAAGGACATCACAGGAAGCATATTTTTATTCTGTTGCTTTATGTCACAGTTAGGTCAAAAATGAAGAGTTATGAGAGAAAAAAAAACTAGTTATGTCCATAAATATCCCTTCACAAAAAGAAGAAAGTCTCTTGGCACGTGCAGCAATAACCTGTTCATTGCCCAGGACATGGTCCATAGACATTATTTTCAGTAGCAGTCAAGGCTGATTCAAATTTGATTTGTGAAGAGAGAGGGGGGGGGGGGAGAGAGAGAGAGGGGGGGAGAGGGGGGGAGAGCGAGAGAGGGGGGGAGAGCGAGAGAGAGGGGGGAGGGAGAGAGAGAGGGGGGGGGGAGAGAGAGGGGGGGAGAGAGAGGGGGAGAGAGAGAGGGAGGGAGAGAGAGAGAGAGAGAGAGAGAGAGGGGGAGAGAGAGGGAGGGAGAGAGAGAGAGAGAGAGAGAGAGGGAGAGAGGGAGAGAGAGAGAGAGAGAGAGAGAGAGGGAGGGAGGGAGGGAGGGGAGACAGAGAGAGAGAGAGAGAGAGAGAGAGAGCAATTTAAACAGAGTGTGTGTGTATATTGACTGAAAAAAACGAATATTAAGGTGACATTATAGTTAGTTGAAAGTGACCTTTAAAAATACCATCTAAACTAAAAGGTTTTTAAAAAACACTGAAATTCTATTGTGATAATTATCTGAAGTAACTATAACTCACGCCTCCCCATGCAGAGTGATGTCATCAAAGATGTAATTTTAGATGTCGTCTTCACTATAAATTCACTTTAACCTTTGGTCTTTCAGGGAATTTCTAAGTATTTCTTTAAATGTAAAGTAAGGTGTTATCATACCCAAATATAACGTCACTTTAACCTTTGGTTTTTCAATGAATTTCATAGGTTTTAACAAAGAGGAACAATGTAAACTGGTGTCATTTTAAGTTTGGTAACCCTACTGGCTTAGTCAAAAGGGCAGAACCCCAAATTATAAAAGGTATACAAATGTTTTTAACATGGAATCAGTCAGCACATCCCTATTGGATTTGTCAATAGGCACCACAATATGTTGTCATTAACCAGAATATAATATTTTCCTTATAAAAACATACATGGCAAGGAATAATAATTGTCCCACAAATATTCAAAATAAAGCCGTTAAATTAAAGCCATACACTTGTGTTGGAGTCTTTAACACTTTTCAGACCCAATAAACTCTGCCACAGAACTGGAGCTGGCTCCGCTCTGACCTACCATCATCACGAAGGGGAGACTGAAGCCAAATTAAGCCTGCCAACCCAGTAAATGCTAACGACAATCTTCAGCTCTGTTCTTGGAATGTGGAGGGCTTAGCTACTAAAATGGAAGACCCGATACAGTACCAAAAAAAGTTGACATGATAGCTCTCCTGTAGACATTGACCATGACGAGTATTCCACTTATCGGGTTTGTGGAGCATCAGGTCGGAGCACAGAAATCAAGCAAATATGGCAAGGCCAAAGGAGGTTTATTGGTCTACATCAGTTCAAGCAGAGCCATAAAAATCTTTGGTTACGCTAGACCCATGGATACGGGCACTAGTTCTGGATGGGTTGTCCTGTCACACGGTATCCCCCTTGATGCTAGTTAACGCTTACATCACCCACAAAGGCAAAGAGACCTCGTTAGAGAGGCTGATTGACCAACTAATCAACTTGAAAAGCGAGTATGTGATATCAAACTTTCTAGTACCTGGAGATTTCAAATGAACCTCTTCGAAAAGCACAAAGAATCTCCACAGGAAGAGGTAAGAAGTGCCTTGACTGGCATATTACCAGAGCAAATCTATCCAGGGACAAGAAGCCCAGACAAAATAGGTTGAAGATTGCTAAGAGTCTGTGAACATGAAGGGCTGGCAATCCTGAACGGGATTTTCCAGGGGGACATTTCACCAGCAAAGGCCTGGGCCTCAACCAAGTCAGCATCATAGACTACACCATGGTGAGTCTCAACATATAAAACAGGGTTGTGTACTTCAGGATTAAGAATTGCTCTGAAAGCGACAACTAGCCTAAAAATGTATGTATAGGAACCAAGCACTCTAGACTCATCCCTGTAGGAGTTGTGATCGAACAAGCCAATACCGAAAACCTTAAGTGGCAAAGATGGGACTATGATAACATCCAAGACATAGCCCCTAGGTTACTAGAAGTATTGGAAACCACTGTGAGGAACAAACCAGACCCAGTAAGCGCTTGGACGTCATTCACAGACCAAATAGTGGCAATATATCCATCCAAAAGCTCACAGACAAGTATGGTCATCAGGTACAGCAGAAAGACCAGACTACCTAAAAACATAAGCTTTGTCAAATCGAGAATTAGTCGAACTCTGAGGCAAATAAGGATGCACCCCTGAAACAACCTGTTAATTAGAAGAATGAGGGAGTATCGTAGAAGACTTAAAAAAAAAGAGGTATGGCCCCTAAAAAGAAGCAGTGATGAGAGCTTCTTGGTTAAGCTTATAGGTGCCACGAAAAGTAAAGAATCAAGCACTTTCTGAAGGATCATCAACGATCAAGAAAAAGGCCTGCCACCGCCAATATCAATAAATTTGCCTGGGTGGAGTTCTTTAAAAGCTCATGTTTCAACACACCCAGTAAGAGGGGCAAGCCCAGAACCTGAGGACCTGGAAATCCCTACAGAAAGCCACCTTCCGCTCGAACTCGAGGGACTAAGTTACTCAATCTATGCCATCATTAAAGTGATATATGGGTCACGCTCCAACTGTGCACCAGGCCCCAACAGCATCCCACAAGCCATATTAAAACATCATACTAAAGTGATATCAATAAGAAGTGCATCATCGGACAGGGCTGGTGGAGGCTTAACGGCCAGCCGACAGAAGAAGTAAACTGCTATAGATATCTAGGAGTTAAAATAGACTCAAAGGCCTCCAATGCCTCCCAAAAAGATATGATCAAGGTAAAAGCCACAGCTTTGAACTTCGCATTCGTAGCCCTTATAAAAAAACTGAGGGGCCACTCTCTGATGTCACTTCCAACTATGATTAAAACCAAACTTCTACCAACATTAGCATACGGCAGTGAACTGATGCTTGGGCTTGATACAAAACTTCTGGATTCCCTTCAGATCAGAACGCACAAGCTCGTCTTTCAACTTCCAAGAGCAGCATCCCCAACTTAAGTAAGGACTACTACATTTGGGCCGAAATAAACTCGCAGACAGGAGCGGTACATTTCAAGAACTACTTTGAGGAGTATATTGATATTCTGGGTCTTGGAAAGCTGTAGCAATTGTCAACAACTCTGGCTGTATTTAAAAAAAAAAATAAGTACATGAATGAATCCAGATGATAAGGCGACTGGAGGATAAAAGCGACCTTGCAAAGCAGTCACATGGGTGACTGGGCCTAAATTCTTAAACATATATTCTGGAGCAACATTATCTGGGGGTCAGCTGCTCAATTAACACCAAGAAAAAGCTCATGACTTTGAGACCAGGGTCTTTTCCGACCTTAGATTATACCCCAAAGTGGATCAAAACGAGGATTGCAATGAGCAAAAGACGATGCCTGTGCAACTCAGTTGATAAAACGTTTATACATTATTTTTGCATTAGTCCGCATTGAACCACCAATGGGCCTTGCTACAAAAAGAGCTAAGGGTTCTGTGAATTTAGAGTTGCAGGAAAGCTGTTTGAATCCCTTTCCACAGGAAACCTCATGCTGCTGAACATCTGCATAGCCCAATTCTTTGACATCTTGAAGAACGAGGTAGCAGCCACAGCACAGACTAATGGGGTCGGGCAATAGGGGACACTCTGAGGAGGACAGCAGCTCCAGAGCATTATTCACTTAAGAATAAATCTGCAAAATTGCATTGCGAACATCACCTTTTATGAACCTTTGGAATCTTATTACTAAATTAAGACCTCTTAATATGAAAAAATGGGATACAAGCACGTAACGACCAGCCTGTCTTGGAAATGAATGTGGCATTGGTATGACTGTGTAAGGAATCTTACTTTTTATGAATGCTTCACATTTTATTTCCCTCTTAAGGCTTTTTTTAAAGACCACAAATATGAAATTATTATGACAATTTTTTTAAAATGCTGTGGTTATTGTTAATCGATAGATTTTATTGGTAGTGTAAAGGTTTTAATTAACTATGCACTTTTATAAATAAAATAAAACAATTGCTAATTTTTTGTAGCAGACATACTGCTACAAAGGTCTCTGCTTTCCGCACAAGGTTTGTTATGATACTAATTTACTGTACACTGCACTCACAGTAAGGTTTTGATCATAACGTGCACCCCTCTTAAAACCTCGCTTCTGAACCAACTAGTTAAACCCAGGTGCGCTCTGTTTTTTAGCAGGCAGACACTCACTTAGACATCCAGTCACTCGGTCAGTCAACTCTGGCTCAGTTTGCCAATCGTACTCACTCAGCAAACTACAGTCTGAACTCAGATGAATGTCCACTTTACTAAGTTATGAATATGCACTTCTTTTTAGCCCTACATATGGTTAGGTTGAAGAGCTAAGTACAATAAATATTATACCTCTGTCCCCCTCCTGCCAATACAGAATGTGGTCAGAATGAGAAAGCCTTTGATAATTACACTGGGGATGCTCTGACAGTAACCTGGGAAGAGAAGGTGCCTCTTGCCTGGGAAGAACCCACCAGATTGTGATTTGACTATGGCCAGCGCAGAATGCCATGTAAATGGTACCACTTTCCCAAATGACGAAAGGAATCCAGCATTCGACTGAGGCTCATGTGAAATGGCACAGGGAGTGATTCCCTTTGGCCTGTGCAAAATGGCAGGAGGACGGGGTTCCCTGAGGTCTGTGAGAAAAGAACATGGGAGGGAAGCATTAGAATGGCTTGTGTACCTCTGGAGGGTTCCACTATGTCATGCGTGAAATGGTCTACTGAATGGAGGTATACACGGCAATCTGTGCGGAATGATAGGGAGGTGGCTTAAGTGGAAAGGCCACCCTATGCCAGGTGATGCAATAAAAAAATGTAAAGACTTGTGACATGGCACTGTTTTAAATCTGTGCTGCTGGTTGATCCTTAGTGCAGACCCAGAATTGAGAGGATTCTGACGGTAGACGGTTGGGTTGCTCATCTCACTTATCTCCTAGTAGTACAAGAAGGTTATGACTCATGACCCTATGCTGGAACCGGCTGCTTCAAAGACAAAGTGTACACATGCAGAAACATTTTACATCACTTTTGATTACAAAGCAGTGCACACTGAAAGTGTTGCAAGCAATATGTTGCAGAGGGCTTTAAACTCTGGAAAGAAAAACATTTCTCCATCCCAACTTTAAAGTCTCTGAACATCTGCAGATCAAAATTGCTCAATTTACATTTGCAGTAACCGGCACCACGGGGATCATATTTGAGATGCCTCTGGAATCCCAAAACATTAGGGGCAATTGATGTGCTATTTACTATTATAATAACCTCTGCCATCAGAGACATTAGTAAACTCAAATGGAAAAATATGCACGGGTGTAGGTCACTTAACAGTAGGCAGCCACTAAAATATCCTCACAAGGTTTATTTTTTGCGAAAAGTTTACAACTGATGTGGTTATGAAAACTGCAGTAGGTTCTCTCAAATAAAAATTCAAAACACTTCACTCTCTCTCTCTCTCCATTAATGCTGCCTTAGGGCCTAATTACCAGTCGCACAGAACAATCGCAGTTATTTACCCACCCCTGGTATTACTGTCACCAGGGGTCCCATGAATTTCGCGACGAAAATAATGGGATTTCCAAGATTTTGGGAAATAAAGTGGCAATAGCTGTGTTTAACGCCGCGCGGCCAGCGAGTTTCAAACAGAGATTCCAACTGATTTTAACAGTAGTAATGTCTATATGGAACACCACAACTTGCTATCCTGACAGGGCCAGTAACTAACTCCTGTTGTCGCTCACAGATAGGTCTTTATAGTGTACAGGGAATCATCCTTAACTGTGGCAGGCCTTTGAGGCAATCCAAAAGAGTCCACAAACAAGAAGAGAAAGTGGAAAGATACATTAAAAAGGAAGAGATCTGTTTGGAATGATAAATCAGATATACTATATTATCAACAATTCACCATTGACATAGTTATATACGATTTCTAAAAGAAAAGCTTAGATCTGAACATAAAAAACAAAAAAAGGTTACTTGGTTTTGGTATTGAGAGAGTATGTCAATGGAACGATGTTTGTTTTCAGGCACAGCAGCGAGAAATGGAACAAGTTTCGCACTGTAACTAACTCACTCGTATGAATTAGAAATGTCGCCGCCATGTTGCACCTTGCTTCCAGAATAGCGGTAGGGTCACTCAAAGCATTGCCCGATTCATTGTAAGCTAGACAGAGGCAGCTGGAATAAACAGGCAAGCCAGACTAGGAAAGGCAATATTGAGCTTCCACAACAACGAAACACACAGAGAAAAAAATTAATTTGATATAAATGATACCAGATTGGTTTTCTAATCACTTACCTGTCCTTCCCAACCATCTTGCTCGCTAGCTCGTTTTCTCCATCCACCTCGGCGCATTCTGACGTTTCTGTTTTCAGGGAAAGAGGGAAATAACAGGCACCTTAGTTTGCGGTGAAACCAGGGAAAACACGCTCCCACCCCACCCAATAAGATTTACGAAAGCTTTACAAAATCTACGAAAGTTTTCCAACCAGTTCCGCAAATTTAACATGCCCTTTGAGGAAGCCTCACATATCTCGAGTCAGAAACACCAAAGCATCCAAAACGAGCACTAAATCTTGCACTACAGTTGTATTAGCTACAGGAACGCCATGCAACTTCTCGGAGACAGGACTGCCATAAAGAACTGTTAGAAAGAAAAGAAAAAATTGAGCATGGGCGTAGTGACTAGAGATGTAGGTCTTCTGGCACCAAAGCATCCTCCTCTATCCTTCTGCTATCATTCCAAATCCAAACGACTGACTAACCTATCCACCACTTAAAATGTACTTGCATGTTTCACTATACCAATTCAACACTAATCCTCTATGGGTCCCGGAGTAGCGTGCTACTCGCCGAAAAAGCGTTTGGACGCTTCGTCAGGGGTAGTAAGCGCTATATAACTGCAATTACAACACAATATAATACAGTGAAATCCAATTATAGCTATATTTAGGCACCCATTCAGGGAACAAGGGGTCCCATTTTCATTGCTTACACCAGTGCATGGCACCCTTGCGATCCACTGCTATGCACTGGAATTCAGGGGCCTGGCATACTTCACTTACAGGTCAAATACTGCACAGTGAAGGATTCTTTCTTGCAGGTTTCGGCTGACCATTTCACTTGCTAAAACAATCGTTGAAAAAGCCAGTTGGTTTCGCCGTTGGAACCTACTGGGTTGGCCAAATTGCTTCTGGCAATGCTGTGTAGCATAGGACCCTGTGCAGGATTGTCAAAATACAAAAGGGAAGCTTTTAAAATGCCCACAAGAAGTCGTTAACAGTCTGGTAGGCTTTGACCTAAAAAGGGACTTATCCAAGCTGTGAGTGAGCAGTGCACAAAGTGTACGACAGACCTTGTTGAGAGTACACTGAGGGGTGCATGGGGTGATTCCCCCCTCCTGTTCCCAACCATAGGCCACCAAACCCTGAAACTGGGCGTCCTGTGATGAGCACACTGCTGTCCCTAGTATCAGAAATTCTTAAGTGCGTACTCGCGGACAGCCTTAAGTATGCAGGGTCAGGGACGCTTGAGATGGCGAAAGGCCACTAATAATAGCGAGACTGGAGGTTGACACCATGAAATGGCGACGGGTCCCTTGAGAATAAAGTGTTCATGTAGCAGATTAGGAAAATCCAGTAGGGAGAAAACTGAGTCTGGATGGTGTGGTAGGGTGGGTGGGGTGACTGGCCACTGCTATTGGACTGCCACATGCACGCTTATACTATGAAATATGATAACCAAGACGCAACAAACAGAGACAAGCAACAGGTATTCTTCAAAACACACCATACAGAGTTTCCGATGTGTTTTTCAGGAAAGTGGAGGGCCTGGTTATGCCACTCCTATAGAATGGTGGGCCAGCAAGAAATTCTCTAATTAAACTAACTTGAGTGGTATACAAAAGAGGGGGAGGAGGGGGGTCATCTCCCTCTCAGATATCTGTAAATAATATTGGGAAATTCAGCTGGGAGGTAATAAGTGACTGTGCATGTCCGCTGGATGAGCAGTTTTCTCGATAAGACAGACATTTTACGTTACCAAAGCGTTACCCATCAACCAGACATAAAATATTTTTTTTTAAATGCAAGACATTCGATATATACAATGGCGGCAATACAGGTTTGGCGAACTGTAAATAAAATCAAGGGATGGGAAAAGCCACTGACAAAAGGCACACCACCTGGACTGGGGTTTACTGAAGGACGTGAGGAAAAAAATGAGACTTCACCGGAATCAATACAATAGGGGATGTGTGGGGGAGGCTGGATTAAAGTAATTTAATAACCTGCAACAAAAATATCAAAGGGCCTGGGGTGGAAATATTATGTTTTTCCCCAATTCAGAAATGCTTTTCCTGTTGGAAATGAAGAGTGGACTGAGGTATTCAGTATCCACGGGCAGTGGCAATAAAATTAGGCTTAAAAAGTATACAGTTGCGAATCCTTCATAGAAGTTATTACACAAGAAAACACATGTTAAAATTCTGCCATACTTTTCAGTTTTAACCCTGAGAAGATGTGGTCACAGGGGGACATTCATGCATATACTCTTGGACTGCCCTCAATGTTCTGGGACAGAGTGACAACATACCTACAGAGGTCCTTAGTTAATATATATTACCTTAACCGCACAACTAGCAATTTTAGGGCTTTAGGGTGATGATGCGTTTAGATATTGGGTTACTGGCTGATTGGGTGTGAGCCCTGCTCAAGCAGCAACAACCATTCTAATCAGGGTAAGGCACAAGCAAACCCCAAATTAACCTGTACTCACCCTCTGGTAGTTTGGCATAGAGCAGTCAGATTTAACTTAGAGGCACTGTGTAAAGTATTTGTGCAACACTTCAAACAGTAAAGCAGCAAAAACACCACACAAAAAGATCCCACTCCAACTTAAACAAATAGAGCACAATTTCAAAAATACTACAAGACCAAAACTCCAATCAGTCGAACCGGAGATATACATTTTTATAGAATAAACTGCAATATAGGGCCTAAAAGCACAAAGCGCCAGCTGGTCGCACTGGACCGGGTCAAAGTCAAAAGTTCAAGGCAAACACAATGGAGCGCGGGTCAGATGCAGTCCCAGATTAGTCCTGCTGGAGGTTTACCTTTTCAAGTTTTGTGCCAAGAGACCCGTTCCCGTTGAAGAAAATTCACAGGGAGCAAGAAAAGCGTAATTGGCGGTGGCCAGCGTGGCGCAGGGAGGGGGCCTGGTGTTGCGGACGCGTGGGCTGCTACTTGTGTTGGCGGTCATCCGTGGCGATCAATGGTTGCTGGGCTAAGATACCGGTTCAAGGTGGCTCTTGCTGATTTTCAGTGCAAGCAGCACTGCTCCTGTGCGAACGAGTTCGGAAGCGGTCGCAAGGAGCCAAAAAGCTTGAATTTCAAAGCTCAAAAGCCATACCAAGGGTCCAGGACCTGAGGGGAACCTCTTGGGAGTCAGGAACTTGCTGTAGACGGGTCCAGGAGCTGTGGGTAGCCTATTATGTCACTGTAGCTCAGATCAGGAGGCCAGCAGTCTAGCCCTTTGAGTCACTCTGGGGTCCTGGGTTCAAGATGAGTTTCAGGTCCAGTTCTTCCTCCCTCGACAAGAGGACAGCAGGTCATCACAACATGGCAGCAGCTCCTTCAGGGTAGCAGTCCAGTAGAGTGGCAGTCCTTGTAGCAGCACAGCAGTCCTTCTTCCTGGCAGAGTATCCTCAGGTCAAGAGGTGTGGTGGTGGTGGTAGTGCCTTTGAAGTGTGGAGAAGCTTCTAGAGGCATGCTTTTGAAGTGCACAGATGTCCTGCCTTTCCTGTCCTGACTTCAGACTCACTACAGAGGGTATGCAGCCCTTTATGTGGATACAGGACACAGCCTTTTCAGGTGTATGTGCGGCTGGGCCCAGCTCCTCCTCCTGTCCTGCCAGTGATGACCAATCCAGTCTCACCTAAGAACTCACTGTGTATGGCTGTCCAAAAGGAATACACAAAGTCTGACTGCTAAATACCCCAGTCGTGTGACTAGATACAGGCTGTAGGCATGAAATGGCTAAGGCAAAAAAATGCCAACATTCTCAAATTGGGATTTACAGAATTATAATTTAAAATCTGACTTTACCATAAGTTAGGATTTTAAATTAGGATTCCAGAGACACCAAACATGAATCAATTATCTCTTCCCATTTGTAAATTACACTTATAAAATGTAATAAGGCAACTTCAATGTTATCCTACGGGAAAGATAGGCCTTGCGGTAGTAAAAAACGAACTTAAGAGTTTTTCACTACCAGGGCACCTAAAACTTACAAGTACATGTTCTACTTTTTAAATATACTGCATCCTATCCTCTGGGCTGTCTAGGGCTTACCCAGGGGTGACCTATGTGTATTAAAGTGAAAGGCTTTGGCCTGGAAAAAGGTTTACTTTGCCAGGTTGATATGGCAGGTTAAAACTGCATGCACAGGATCTGTAATGGCAAGCCGGAGACATGTTTAAAGGGCTACTTAGGTGGGTGGCACAATCAGTGCTGCAGTCCCACTAGTAGTATTTAATTTACAGCCCTGGGCACTTGTAGTACCACTTTACTGGGGACTTGCATGTAAATTAAATACGCCAACTGGGTATAAGCCAATGTAATGTTTTAAGGAGAGAGCAAAAGCAGTTTAGGACTCATTAGAAGTGGAAAAGTGCACAGAGTCGTAAAGCCAACCAAAACTCAGCAAAAAGGAAAGGAGGAAGGCAAAAGGTTTGGGAATGACCCTGCAGAATGGGCGCTTTTCAACCATGTGCCACCAAAATACACATAATTGTTATGCTAACTGGGAAGGATAGTGGAAAAGAGAGACACAGCAATGTTATGGACTACGACATCCCAGGATCCCAACTAAAATCACACAACTGACGGAAAATAAAGATTGGTTTATGGGGTGGAGAAGACAATATATAAAAGTATGTGAATGCCCCAAAATGTTTGAAATAATATGGAAGCCATGGAAAGAACAGATAGGGTACCAATAATAATATCTTTATCATATAATAAATGGTGCTGAGTGATAGTAAAGCATTAATGAGAGGTGTAGCATTGACAACATCAGGGGGTTGGCCAGGGACACTGGGCATATATTTATGGAGAGATCTATGACAATACCTGGTTGTGACACTGTTTGTGGTACTAATGCTTTTGTGACCTATAGAAATATTTGTTTTAATATTTCACAAATTCTATGGGTTTAATAAAAAACGAATACAAATATTCTTTTTAAAATGGAGGCCAGTTTGAGCTTTGTGATAGCATGGAAAAGTTCAGACTGGATGATTTCTAAGAATGGAGCACAGAAAACTTTCAATTTCAAATATGTAGCACCTTGATGTATTGCAAATTGCATGGAATTCAGAACCAGACCGAACACTTTGTTTCTGTTTTCCCTTTAAGATCCCATGTAATTAGTAGTTTGAGACAATTGTACAAGCTGCCTGTTTTGACACAAACCTGTGCCACTCGGTTTGGGCAGGAAACCAATACCGGTGCTACCAAAAACATTTATAAAGCCACATTTAAAACTTTGTACCTAGAAGTATGAGTACCAGCTACAATGACAGCTTTCATAGCTGGGTACTGGCAGTCCATCCAGCTCTAAAACTAGCCCTCTAGCCTGCAGCTCACTGGGAAAATCCCAGAGAGGCAGAATGACACTGTAGAGTGTAGACTTAAGAACCCTATCACATTACACCATATGTAGCACTTTTGCTGTTATGTTCTGCACTGTATATTTAAGATCAATTCTAGGTCAGGACTTGAGGCTCAGATTATGCTTCTCTTTCATTTTATTACTCAGCAGCCTAATCAATAACACTGCAGTGAAAGGCTACAAATCCCATGAGACTTTGCAGTGAAAGGCAAGACAACAACCATAGAGCGAGTCCCATATAATTAGCACCAAGGAAAAGCACTTTCTCTTTCCTCACTGCTCAGCAGCCAGATAAGTGCCTTTCTTGATGCCTTAGGTGCATATTAAATAATGTCGGTGGTTATCGCAATTGTTGGGTGGTTGTATTGACATTAAGTGTTGTAGGTCATTCCCCCTCTGTTGAACGAGCACAATAGTGTGCCTCTGGAAGCTCCCTGCCCCAGCGCACTGTGGGAGCAAGCTGACGCCGCTAGGGACGTTGGGTAAAAGTCACCTAAACCGTGCTGCTGTTCGCCGGTTACAAAAAACAGTGGTCCCTACTCGTGGACACAATGGTATACTGAGCTAATAATCACACACCTGATAAGTGTTATGTCTTTTGTCCAGCTGGACAAGGAATTTATTTAACAATTTTCTTAATAAAAACTGAATGAACACATTAATAACAAGTGGGCACAGCCGTGAACCACAACATTCAGACAAAACAACGAACAGAATGGTAAAAGGAGCAAAGCAAAAATATGTCTGTGTACTTGTAGTCAGTGTTACAGACAGAGATTGTTATAACCAAACCATTGCATTTCACAATATTTTAAATGTCATATTGCATACGGGGTTTTTTTGGTCGACGACGTTTCGATGCCTAAGTTCAGCCGGTTCAGCTTGTCATAAAAATCCACATCGGGTCCTCTAGGGGGAACGTTACACACAGACGAAGCTGCCAAGCTTCAAGCAACATTCCGAATATTCCTCTGACCGCGCTCGCAGTAGCGAGTGCAGTCGCAGAATAGTCGCTAGAGGGCGCTGCATTCCTGAAATTCTTCAGCGTGTGGGGCAGAGGCGCAGCCTTCCCCTTCTGTTAACAAGGGACGATATACCTCAGTGTGCATGTGTGCGGAGCCAGTTCCCTTGACGGTCCCAGTAGCTACAGACTATTCTGCTCCAGATAAGCGGTGCTTTCATCCGCGGAGCATTTATTACATGCAGCCGTCATCCTTAGAGGGGCGAGTCCTTGCTAATCTGACAAGTATATAGCCAACAAGCATTGGCCGAAGCAAATATTGCCTTTGCACGCGTTAGTGTGTTTCTCACCACTGTTCCTCCAGTTACACCCATCTAATCAACTGATCTTCCATGGCAGGTGCATTTGGTGACTTTTGGGAGTCTGTGGAGAAGCAGAAGCTCCTTTCCATCCACGAAGAATTGGTGAATGCCATCAATGTATCCGTTGAGAGCGCATTCTCTTCAGCTCCCCTGAGTCAGAGGATTATTGAGTTAACTGTGCAATACAGTTTGCTACCCCATATTGGGAAGGCTTGAACCTACTATTGACACACATGAAGCCCCGAAGGGCAAAGCCAGAACTACCACCAAAGTTAGGGCGACCTCTCCCCCCTCTGAAGCCTTTGAAAGGCTTCGCTAGGCCTTTGCGAAGAGGCGTTCTGACGCAAGAAGGTTCCCAGCCTGGGTATACCCCCCAAGGACGATTCCTGCTCCCATCAGGGAACAGGTGACAATGCCGGTGATAGCTCTGAGACGCCTTGGAAAGGAATTCGGGTGATGAACTAGAACCAAGCAGACCGTGGCAACTGGAAGCGGCACCAAGAAACCCAGGTTGGAGGATAAGGGCGAACAGGACTCCCAGGGGGTAGCGGTTGTGCTGGACCCAGAAAACATCACCCCTATCTGTGGACTGGGTCCCCACCTTCAAGGTAATGTGATATGTGGCCATTTGCATTAGGAAGCCCATGGACCAGGAAGTACAAGAGCATCTAAGGGTGAAATGCCCTAGGCCCTCCTTGGCCAGTAATGTGGCATGCACACCTGATATCTACCCAAAAATGGCTATGTTTATTACCAAGTTATCAAGGGCCTTAAGAAGGGCCTTGACCATTCCTGTCGGTCCTACCAGGACAAAGTATTGGAGATTCTGGGCCCACTTACTAAAATCCTCAATATGGCCAAACACAACAAAGATTTCAGACACATGATTGACCCCACTATCCTTTAATGCTTGGTGTAACGGGCCATGTGCATCCTAGGTAACGCCAACTATGCCTTATTAACGGAGCATTGGCACTCGCTATTAATCAAAATTTAACCCAGACTGGATGAGTTGGCCACCACAGAAGCTGGACCGGTGGCGAAAGGGAGGGCTCTTCGGGGAACCCTTCATTAAAGAACTCTCACACTTTATGAATACAATCTTGTCGCTGGATAACGCTCAAAAATCCATCTCTAAGGTGTTCAACCAGCAGGTTTTTGGAGGGGCCGGAAGAGGTAGGGGGCGCTCCTCCGACAGGATCTTTCACAGAGTTGAGTTTAGGGGCCAACAAAGTCTCCTGGTCCATTCTATTAAGGAAGGACAACCGGTCAGCGATTCGGTATATCAACGGCCTAAGGGGGCACTCAGTTCAAGGTTCTGGCGAATCTTGCCAGACATTTTGGAATTGCCGCCCAGAGAACAAGTTGTGGGTGACAGCAGAGTATCTACCGGGGAAACTCAATCAAGCTGCAAACTGGCAGTCCAGACCCTGAAAGATTACAGTGCATGGGAACTAGATCCATTTTTGTTTCAGAGCATTATGGATCTGTGGGGCCCACGTCAAGTCGACCTCTTCGCATCCTGACTCAATAATCAACTACTGCACTTCTTAAATTGGCACCCAGGTTAGATGGCAGAAGCCACGATTGCCTTCCTGCAAGACTGGAGTCAGATTTGGAGGAACGTTTTATTTTTTATTTATTTTTAAAGTTTTATATAGCGCTAGCTCAACCCGTAGGTATCAGAGCACTTTACATACACACAGAACAACAGCAGGAGTACATTACAATTGCATAGTAAGCCTACAGTAAGGAAGCAAACCATAGATCCCAAAAAAAACAAGGGAATGAATGAATATGCAGCGGAGGAGAGAGCAAAAAGAAAGGGTGAGAACGACATCGTCCGGTCACCCACTATCCATGAAAGTCCAGGAAGAGGGGATACAACTTGGATAAGGAAGATTGGGTTAGTGGACGTTGGTCATGAAAGTATTTGTTTAGGAGATGGAGTTTCAGGTCCCTTGTGAAACAGGAGAAGGAGGGGTTGAGTCTGAGGACTCCAGGGAGAGCGTTCCATATCCTGGGAGCGTTGCCAGAGAACGATCGGTATTGGGTACTTTTCTTTTTTACTTTTGGAGGAATAGGGAGGAGTGAGTTGGTGCTTCTTCGTGTTCTGGATTGAACTGCTCTAATCAGTTTGTTGTTTAAGTAGTTCGGGGTAGGAGAGTGAAGAGTTTTGTGTGTGATGCAGGCCAATTTGTAGATACATCTCCCTTCCATCGGAAGCCAATTGAGGCAGTTGAGAGCTGGAGTGATGTGTTCAAATCTTTTAACTCCAGATACTAGTCGAGCTGACATGTTCAGCACTGCTCTTAGAGGGGCTAGGTGTGCTTAAGAAGTCCCTGTAAGTGGTGTGGCTCACTGGTTAGAGGCGGCAGACCCGGAAGCAGAGGACGGCCCGGACCAGGGTTCTATCCCCGACGCGGCAGGGTCGTGGACCACGGTCAGCGGACTCGATAATTCTCGCCTCGGTGCCTACTCTAACCAGGGATCACACTCGGCAACTCTGGGCATTAGCTTGCCTCATCTCCACAACGGCCCCCCACATACGCCGGGGATGCCTGGTTTCACCTTGGAAATACCCAGTAGGGACCATCTCACAGGGAAAGCCAGGACGGGTTCCCCAGCGGTCTACAGCGCAGAGATACTCCTTCGGGAGTCGATTCTAGCGCTTTAGAAACCCACAATTAATTAATTAATTAATTAAGGATGGCGTTTCCGTAGTCAATTTTGGAGAGAACTAGGGATTGGACCACTGTCTTGAGGTCATCATGAGGTAGAAAAGGTTTTAGTTTCTTGAGGTGTTTTAGGGCGAAAAGGGCACTTTTTGCCGAGTTTTTTATGTGGACCTCCATTGATAAGTTCTTGTCAAGGGTGATGCCTAGAGACTTGACTGAGTCGGATAGGGTAAGGGGGCAGTTTAGGGCAACCAGATTCTTGAGCCACTCTTGGATTGGGCGATGGTTACTTTTTGGAGAGAATAGGATTAGTTCAGTTTTGTCAGGGTTGAGCTTTAAGTGGTTAATGTAGAACCAAGTTTGGATCTCGGTTAGGGTAGTATTAAGGAGTTGTATGTTGCTGGGAGACTTGATCCAGAAATAGATTTGGGTGTCGTCCGCGTAAAGGTGGTAATTCACTCCGGCTTTTTTCAATAGGATTGTAAGGGGCTCCATGAAGAGATTGAAGAGGGACGGAGAGAGGATCGAGCCTTGCGGAACCCCCAGTGTAACTTTAGTTGGTTTTGAGAGACAGGAGTTAATTTTAATTTGTTGCGAGCGGTGTTGAAGGAAGGAGGTGAACCATTTTAGTACTGCGCCATTGATGCCGGACCGTTTCGACAGGGTCTCCAAGAGGGCTGGGTGGTTTACAGTGTTGAATGCCGCAGAGAGGTCGATAAGGATGAGTAGGCAGGCATCCCCTTCGTCTAGGGCCTTGTGAATGTCGTCGATGACGTTGAGCATAGCTGTTTCAGTGCTACGCCTTTTCTGAAACCAGACTGGAAGGCACCAAGGAGGTTGAACTCATTAATGTGATTATTGAGTTGGAGGAGAACACATTTCTCTAATGTTTTTGTAAAGAATGGGAGGTTAGAGATAGGTCTGAGGTTGTTAAGATCATTTGGGTGAGCTCCGGGTTTCTTGAGAATGGGTGTGATTTGTCCTAATTGAAGTGAGTCTGGACACAGCCTGAGGTGAGAGAGGCGTTGATGATTTTTGTCCAGAAAGGAGAGATGGTGTGGTTGAGTTCTTTTATGATTGTGGAAGGGAGGGGGTCCATGGTGTGGGAGGAAGGTTTTAGACTGGAAATTATATTGAAGACCTTGTTTTCCGATATTAGCTCAAAGTCGGACCAGTGCGCATTGTTTTTGAGCTGGAGGTAGGTCTGATTGTCCTTGTTAAGAGCTCTTTCCGAGTGGTCCAGGGAGGTTGAAGGGGGTCCGGTTAAGGGGGAAGGGGGGTTAGCAGTTGGTAAGAAGGATTGGTCAATTTTAGAGACTTTATTTGTGAAGAAGGTGGCAATTTCTTCACAACGCTCATTGGTGGCTTCGATATATTGAGAGGGAGTGCAATTAGTTTGGCTTTTAACAATGTTAAATAGTTCTCTTGGTCTGTTTTTTGCTAGATTTAGTTGGCTGCGGAAAAAGGATGCCTTTTCATCGAAGATGTGTTTTTTGTAAGACCCTCGAGCAGATCTAAGATGAGTTAGGTTCAGGGATGAGAGGTTTTGTCTCCAAGACCTTTCTGATTGTCTGAGTTGGCGCCGTTCATCATTCAGCTCCACGTTAAACCAGGGTTTTGATTTGGCTCTCCTCAGTTGCTTGAGTTTGAGAGGAGCTACTTGGTCTAAGACCTCTGTCATTCTTTTTTTTTTTTGAAAACTTTTTATTGATTTTATAACACAAACACAAACAACTTGCAAGGAAGAAGAAAAGAGACATCAATATACACAACGTTGCATTACATGGTGTTGGGGCGGGAAGGACAATCCAATGAGCGTTCGTTCCATCGAGAAAGAGTTACACAGTGGGGGGGGGGGCCAGAAGAAACAAATTGCAATCAGTAAACAATAGTGTGTGGAGGAACCCTCGGGTTACGGGGACATAGGTGCAACATCAGGGTCTGGGAGAGGAGAGGCACATATATCACCACGATAAGTGTTCCACTGAGTCCATATCTTTCCCCATTTCCGGGGGGTACCACGAGAAATATACACAGTTTTTTCTCTGAACATGCACCAGTCCATGTTTTGTTTCCATTTCTGAAGTCTGGGCGGGCCCTGAGCGCCCCACAATTGCGCAATGTCTCTTTTGGCAATCATGTTGCCCAAGGTCACCCACCGAAGCTGCGACACGGAGTAATCATTCGGTTCCCATACGTTCAGCAGGCATCTCCGGCATCGATCGCACCCCGGTAACCTCACTCATCACCTCGTGCACACGGGTCCAGAATCGCACTATCTCAGGGCACTCCCAGATGATATGTAAAAAGGTGCCCAGGAGACCACAGCCACGCCGACACAAACCATCCACAGAGAAGCCCATATGCACCAAACGGGGACCAGTGACATACACTCTATGTAGGATTTTAAGTTGCACAAATCTAAGGCGCGCCTGGATGGCCACCTCTTTAGGGGAGGAGATCGCCGCCTGCCAGTCCTCATCGTCCAGCTCCAGCCCATCACCAGTCCAGACCTCTCTAAGTCGAGACAGGAGGCCAGACCTGGAGTTGATTAACTTTTTATAAATAAGCGAAATCGTACTATCAGGAACATGTCCGTCCAGTACCCTGTCCTCAAGCGGGGACGACTCCGGAATCTCCACACCCGAAGGGAAGACCGAGAGCACCGCGTGGCGGATCTGTGCATAGCGAAAGAATTCGCGATCGCTCAAAGCGTACTCGGTTTTCAATTCCTCAAACGTCTTCATTCTCCCCTTGGTCCAAACATCATCAATCCTGCTGATACCAATCAAGTCCCACCTATCAAACCTCGGGACTGCCAAAGTGAGCCAAGTCTATCAGAGGCGTACAGGGGGGTGGGACGAGTCAGTTTATCAGTCCACCCAAGCGCCATGGAAGCATGTCGCTATACCTGGACGGCCGTCCTAGTGGGGCCCGTCACGTTGCGAGGGGTCAGTTTCGAGTAGAGGGCTCTATTGTAGTCGCCCCCCGGTAGCCACCATTTGTCCATCGCGAAGGCCGGATTCGGCAAAGGGCCATACATGCAATGATTTATTGCCCCCAGTTGAGACGCCCAATAATAGCGACGAATATCAGGCAAAGCAATTCCACCGTCGTACCATGGGAGCGACAATTTAGCAATGGCAATCCGGGGCCTACCCCCCCACACCAGTCGTCTCTGTAAACTCTCGACCTCACGGAAATATGTAGCCGGGACAATGTCAAGCGTGTTTTGCAATGCGTAGAGGAATCGGGGCAGTGACATCATCTTAAACAATGCCGCTCTACCCAGGGGAGAGAGAGGAAGTTTCCCCCAGGCGACCACATCCGCCCGAAGGCGCTGAAGAGGGGGCAGTAAATTACGGTCGAACCGCAGTGCAGGGCTCAGCGAGATAAAAATGCCCAGATATTTAAATCCATCTTCCACAATCGCGATAGGACAGCCGCTTGGCAGAAGGGGGGGCGGTACCCGACAGGACGTATAAACAGGACTTCGACCAGTTGATGACAAGACCTGAGTTTTTGCGGAAGGACGTCAAGACATCAAACAGCACAATGAGGGATTTACGGGGTGATGTAAGATAAAGCAGAATATCATCAGCGTAGAGAGATACACGGTCCTCAAACTCCGAATTCCATCTAATGCCATTCAGGGACGGTTCCCACCGCAACCAGGCCGCCAGCGGTTCCAAGGCAAGAGCAAACAACAAGGGGGACAGGGGACAGCCCTGTCGCGTCCCTCTGCTCAGTGCAAAGGGCGCAGAGACCCGACCATTGACCACCACCTGGGCCATGGGACCGGCGTAGAGCAATTTGACCCATCGAACGAAGTCCGAACCGAAACCAAACTTAGCAAGAACCGCCCACAAATACGGCCATTCTATTGTATCAAACGCCATCGTAGCGTCCAAGGACGCCAAGATGGCGGGCTCACGCAGCGTCTCAGCCCGCGCCAGAACTCCATGCAACCTTCGGAGGTTAAGCGCCGTGTTACGATGCGGTATAAAGCCGGATTGATCAGGGTGAACCAGGTCCCCAATAACGGACGCCAAACGTGTCGCCAGCAGCTTGGCCAGGATTTTAGGTTCCGCATTAATCAACGAAATGGGTCGAAACGAGGCGCAGCGATCCCGAGGTTTACCATCCTTGTGGATGACAACAATAGTGGCCAGCCTTTGGTCTGGCGGGAGAAACCCCACCTCCAAAGACTCAAGAAACATAGAGCGCAAATGAGGAGCTAGCGAATCCGGGCGCAATTTATATAGCTCAATGGGAAGCCCATTAGGGCCCGAGGCCTTGCCGGATCGGACCGAACGGACAGCAGCAGCAATCTCGTCCACAGTAGGCGGAGCATCCAGAGCATCCCTATCAATATCAGACAGTCGGGGAAGTGCAATATCACGCAATAACAGGTGGGAGTCCTGCTCCGATCGATCAGACACCTGGGAGTACACCTCGCGGAAATAATCGGCAAAACATGCGACAATATCAACAGGGTCCGTACAACACTCTCCATTCTCCGCAACAATCACAGGGACGACACGACTCGCACTTTCCCTCTTATCCAACCAAGCAAGCAGTTTCCCAGCCTTATCACCCACATCATACAGGCGTCCCTGCTGTTCCTGCCCCATTTCCTTAGCAGCTTCAGTGACCAGAGCTCTGTATTCATGTTGTTTCAACTCCAGTAGATGTAACCCCTCAGCGGTAACCCCAGATTCCAAGCCCTCCTCCAGGGCCGTGACCTCCCCCTCAAGTCGAACCGTCTCAGCACGGTTGGCCAACTTCACGCTACCAATCAATGAGAGGGCCTGGCCACGAATGACAGTCTTGTAAGCTTCCCAAAGTACACTAGGGGAGGAAACAGAGCCCACATTTTCCTCAAAATAACAATCGTGTGCTTTAACCAGCTCATCCCTGACCCTGGGGTCCTTCAAATACCAGGGGTTGATCGGGGCCACTCGGCCCGCCGAACCCTGCCGTGCATCAACCACCATCCAAAGCGGAGAATGGTCCGCGATACCCCGTGCCAGATGTTTAACTTCCCGTATGAGGGATGCATGGGCCGAGGGCAGTAAAACGTGATCTAGCTTCGAGAGACTACCATGAGCACCAGAATGATAGGTATATTGCAACTGTCCCGGGTGAAGCAACCGCCAGCAATCAGTGAGCCCCAACGTCCCCAGGAAGTCGCTCAACCAAGTCTGGGCCCTCGGCAGTTCCCTGGGAGGGTGACGATCAAGCATTCCCGAGACCACCGCATTAAAGTCACCCCCAACCAAAAGCAAACCCTCGGGGAGGCCCAGGATAAGTCCACTCAGATCAGCAAAGGTGGTGGCCTGGAGGCCCGGGGGCACGTAGACAGAAATCAGAATAAGAACCTTCCCCTCCCAGCGCCCCACAATGGCGGCATATCGTCCCTTATCATCCAATATGACATCATCAATGGCCAAGGGGAGGGAGGCCCGAACCAGAATGCCCGCCCCCCTAGAGCCCGAAGTGAAACCCGAGTGCGCCACAAGGCGATAACCACGCCTATTCAAAGCGTAGCACTTGTTGCCGAGCAAACTTGTCTCCTGCAGTAAGACAACATCTGGAGTCAAATTTCAGCAATTGTAACACCACCCTCCTCTTAATCCCATCCCCCAACCCGTTCACGTTCCAACACAATAACCGAAGTCCCCTACCCCCCATCCCCGTGCCCAGCCCCTCCTCGGCCCCACACCCAGAGCAACTGCAAAAAACAGGAGAGCGCCTTTCCTTCGCCTTGCAAGTAACAAGAAAATTCAAACAAACAACCCAGCCCCCCAACAATATCAAAACAACTATACCCCGCACCCCTGCTGAAGACCAAAAAGCCCCATAAACTCGCAGTGTGCCTGTCGCCCAACCACCCAACTAATCTACGAAAAGAAAACCCAGGAGGAGAAAGGACCCGTCCACCCCCAAAAAAGAGACTATTACTTGCAAACATTAAGAACACAACATAGCACAGTTCTGAGCCAAAGGGAAGGGTACGGGGTCAAAGTCAACAGTTACTCTTGCTCCGTCGGGCCACCTTCCGCCCGATCCGACTTGCCAGAGTCCTCAAAAGGTTCATGATCCATAGGCGGCGTGTCAAGCCAGTCACTCACAACCCCAGGATGGTCGAAGAAAAAAGTATGATCCTTATGTACCACCCGCAGACGGGCCGGAAAGAGCATGGCATACTTCATTGACCTTTCCCGGAGTCTCTTCTTGACCCCCTGAAACCCCAGCCTCTGTTTCTGGACCTGTTGTGTAAAGTCCGGATAGAAGCTGACAGTAGAGTTCTCAAAGGCAATGGGACCTGACTGCCGCGAAGCCTGCAGGATAGCGTCTCTGTCCCGGAAATGAAAAATCCTCGCAATGATAGGTCGAGGGTTAGCACCCGATTTAGGTGTGCCGCCGGGGATCCTATGTGCACGTTCGACAGCGAAAAACTTGCTGAGACCCTTGGGCGCCAGGTGGTTCAGCACCAGGTCTTCCACCAATAGGTCCGTCGAGGCAGCAGTCGATGATTCCGGGACCCCAATCAGGCGAATGTTATTGCGCCTGGCACGGCTTTCATAGTCCTCTAGGCGCCCAGAGTAATAATCATTGGCTTTCCTCAGATTCCCAACTTCAGCCTGCAAATCAGAGACGTCGGTGACCAGGCTAGAGGTCATAAGATCCAAGGATTTGACCTTTTCGTTTGTCTTCGCCAAGTCCGCCCTGATCAGATTGACGTCAATCGCCACCGTATCCAGTTTGAGAGTCAAGGCCTCATATTGTTGCCCCAATGAGGCCTTCATACCAGTGATGGCGCCCATGAGATCTCGCAGCGAGGGCTCGTCCTCAATCGATGAGTCCTCCGGCATGGTCGTCGAGGTTTTAGCTGCTGCTCCCGGCGGTCCCTTAGCTTGGGTGTACCGGTCCATAATGTTCGTTTGCAGAGCACTCCCTCGAACGCCTGGTTTAGGCCCGCGCTTCCCACCCTCAGGCTTGGTGGCCATCTTGGATCCTGGACCCGCACGGGTCGCCCGTTGACGGGTAAAAATGGTGACTGCGGTGGCAAATGTAGGACCAAAAGGGCGAAGGTGGTGCCAGTCTCAGATCTGGAAACCGCTACAGATCGGCAGTAGGAACGGAGAGACCAAGGGTGCAGGAGCGTCCGGCCGCCCACGGAGCCGACAAAGTCAGGTGAAGCTCCGGACAGAAATCGAAACCGAAAGCAATCGCCAGCCCACGCAAGTCTGGCAGTCCGTTGTTGTTCACTTACTGAACGGCAAGCGAGACAAGAGAGCGCGGGGCGTCGCCATGGAGCAGGCCCGAAAACTGCGACAGTCTGTAGCTCTGGACCCCGAAGTCCAAAAAAGTTCGTTGAAACAAATAAATGAGCAGTAGAACTGTGCCAATAAACACCCGTCGTCTGAACCAGGATAAAGGACAGGATAGTCGATGGAGGTGGCGAGGGTCCGGGAGCCCTGTGCTCACGCGACCATCTTGGGTGCGCACGAAGCTCCTCCCGATGACCTCTGTCATTCTTGAGTTGAAGTGAGAAGTGAGGTCATCAGCCGACCATGATGAGGGATGGAGTTGAAGATGGGGAAGAATCTTGGCTTCAAGTTCGGATAGAGGTATTTCTTTGATGTTTCTGGTTAAGAGTTTGGGTTTGACAACACGGGTAGGTTGGAGGTTGGCATGTGTGTCAATCTTGAACAGAATGAGGTGGTGGTCGGACCAGTCAATGGGAGAAATCTCTCTCAAGGAGATCAGATCGTTGTTTGTTATGATCGCATCTAGAGTTGCACCTTTAATGTTGGTTGGTTTATTGCAGAGGTGCTTGAGGTTATATATTTCCAGAAGGTTGGAAAGGTTCAGGACAGTGGAGTCTTCTGGGTCGTTCCAGTGTATATTGAGGTCACCCAAGAACACGTCTTTGGTGTCTGTCAAGGAGAATCTTGTTATGAGGTCTGTTAGTTCTTCTGGGAAGAGGGTACGCTCTCCTGGAGGATGGTAGATAGTGTGGAATTTGATTGGTGGGGTGCCCTTGGTAGTGAGTTCGACGCCTAGGTATTCAAACGAAAGGTATACTGCAGGTTTGAGTTTGGTAATCTGTATTCCATCTCTGTGCAAGATGGCTAGACCCCCCCAGTTTTGATTGGCCTGTCTTGTCTAATGAGGTTGTACCCTGGAGGGGTGAGAATGTCAAGAATGGGGATGGAGTGGGCATTGAGCCAGGATTCAGTGAGGAAGGCGATGTCAATTTCTTCTGCGAAAAGAGCTTCAGCAATGTCCGTAGTGTGTTGTACTGCTGATCTGCAGTTTAGGAGCATGCAAGAGAGAGGACGGGGAGCCACCATGATGGGGGGAGTTAGGTGGATAGGGGTGTTCTGAGCAGGGGGTCTAGGGGAGTGGACAGTATTCGCTATTCTGTTGGTGCCGATAATAACAGGGATGTGAACAGGGGCTGACTTCTGGTCCAGCGCTAGGGGCAAGTCGAAGAATTCAACAGGTTTCGGTACTGAAAAAGGTTGGCTATCCCTCTTGGGATTGAGGGCCTGGTTCGATGATGGGCTGGAGGGACGAGGGGTGCGCTGTGGGGCTATGTGAGATGAATTGAGTGAAGTAGGAGCACAACACTTCGGGGGAGGGAGCACGGTGGCTTGGCCCTGTTGAGAAGGTCTTGTTGTAGGTGAAGGAACTCAGCAGCAAGGGAGTCAATGTTCTGCTCCATTCTTTTCAATTGCTGTGCAATAGAGCTGAGGGAGTTTAAGGTTTTAGGCAGGGGTCGAGGGTGACTGGGGTCAATGGAGGGAGGTTGAGCAGGGATGAGTTGTTTGAAGCGGTCCATGGGATTTAGGTGGGAAGTCTGTATAGTAATGATCCTATTCAAGGAGTTCGGTGTAGGAGAGGAGGGACTGGTGTTCAGGTGAGGAGGGGGGAATTTCTGGTACGGACAACAAGGTTCTGGGAATTGTCCGAGAGATTGGCGGTGGAGGCAGGTTGTGAATGTGGGAGTGCGACATCGGAGGGGGAGAAAGCTGTGGTAGGAGAGGGGAGAGAAACTACAGGTTTGGAAAAGGCGTTTGATAGGGGGGGGGAGTAAGGGTCGGGGGAATAGGGACAGTGTAGGTGGTGGGGGAAGATTTAGGGGGGGTTCCGATTATCAGGGGTAGAAAG
Source organism: Lissotriton helveticus (assembly GCF_964261635.1). Lineage (NCBI taxonomy): Eukaryota > Metazoa > Chordata > Amphibia > Caudata > Salamandridae > Lissotriton > Lissotriton helveticus. The sequence goes on from NC_136069.1 coordinate 1,140,874,056, forward strand.
GGAAGAGTCAGTGAGGTCCTTAGGATTAGGAGAGGGGAGAGGTAGGACGCAGGGTGCCGGATTAGTAATGTTCCCAATCGAATGAGGCGTTCAGAGGAGGGGAAGAGGGACTACGGCGCGGCCTGGCACAAATGGTCATGCTGGTGTCTGCGAAGGGATCTTTTTTGGCAGAATTGGCTGGCAAAGGGATGGCATATCGCACAATCAATGTCAATGCATGTAGGTCAGTGGATGTCACTGGGACACGTGCCTCTCCAGGACATTGCGGTGGGGGGACATCTTCTGGTCTGTTGACTTTTGAGGGGCATTTGTTTGTCTTTTCTCATGTTCCGTAGTACTCCTCCCTATGTGAGGTTAGCGTAATTCTAGGAAAGCTTCAGTCCTAGCAGGATAACCAATACCCGTCCTGTAATGAACTAACAGGAAAGTTGGCGATGCTGTTATGCCTCATTTCTTGTAGGAGGGTGTCTGATGTTCAGGCACTGGATATTACAGGGCATATGTTTTAATTTCTAGATGCACCAAGTCCAATACCAAGGTAGTTCTGTACCCGGCTTTTCCTGGTTACTCCAAATTGTATGTGGCGCGCTGCCTGAGAGCATATGAGACCCTGACCGAAGAGCATAGTACTTCGGGGACAGACCAATTATTTATATTTATTTTAAATGTTTTATGCAGTGCAAAAAAGACCCAAGGGGGTATCAGAGCCCTTTACAGTTGAGCAATAGAGAGGAGACACATAAATCAGACAACAGGGTGGTCAAAAGTACAGGGGAGAAAACTCTATGCTGACATAACGGGCATAATCATAAACAGTCTAAGCAAATATTAGGGTCAGAGACGTGAGTCAGAGCAGGCCTGGAGAATAAAGAAACAAGAATAAATTAAGCAGATTACGAAGTCACAGAGGAGGAGCTGGGATGATATAATAACAAAGTAAGTATGAAAAGTGCATACAGAGGTAACTCTAAGAAACCCCCAATCAAATACAATAAAATAACGGTAAAAAGGGAGAGGCAGACGAGTCTTTGAGTGCTTATTGGGCGAGGGGATTCTAGGGCAGGAATTTGTTCATCAATAGATCTCTCAAGAAACATTTTAAACCGGTCTCAGCAACTACCATCGCCCGCTGGGTGAGATGGGAGTTACACAAAGCTGCTATAGAGGCATCGGCCTTTGGGGCTACCTACACCAGGGGAGCAATGGCTTTGAAGGCCTTTTCCCGGAGGGTCGTCTAAGAAGATTTTCTTCGAGCAGCGGATTGGTCTTCAGATTCTACATTTAAGACCTTTTACTTTAAGCCCATTACTGGCATGGCTGCACAGGTTGTTAACCAACTTTAAACTAGCATTATCAGAGCTTCCGGTCTTGACAAAGAATATAAAATGTCATAGCTACCGTGAGGGAATGTTTCAATTCTATTAAGGACACAGAGGCCTATCCCTCCCAAACTGATTTATATTGTCACCCTCCCTTTATTTTATTTATTTTTCGAAATTTGTACTGCACATAGCTGCCCCAGTGACGGGGCGTCCCAGCGCAAACCTAAGAACAAGTGCCAATAGACCGCTCCAGCAAATGGAAACATACTACACTGGAAAATGCCAGTTCTTTATAGCCTTTCAAAATGTAAAATGGTTCTGAAGTCCTCTAATTGAGATCGGGAGGGAATTCCAAAGGTGAGCGGCCTGGACCTTAAAAGAGCAGCCACCTGCTCTGGCTCTTTGAAATCGGGGGATAAAAACCGCACCAGAGTTGGCAGAGCACAGAGGATGATTTGGCACATATTGAACTAGCAGATCCGCTAAAATCGGCAGTCCTTGTTGTGTCAAAATTTTGTTGGCTACACATAAAGACTTAAATTGAATTATTTTAGCTATCGGCAACTGATGGAGCTTAGGCAGACAATTTGAAACCGAACAGGATTTAGGAAGCGCTAGCAGGGCGCGAACTGCAGCATTCTGGATTCATTGAAGGCAAGAAATGAAAGATTTATTGGCACCTAAGTAGGGGGAGTTACCATAGTCTAACCTCACTAAGATTGTAGCCTGAAGAATAGTTTGGCGGACCTTTGGTACAATAGCCAAGTAAAGGTTTCAGCCCCCTTAGGAGACCAAAGCAAGATTCCGCTAAGGCCTTGGATTGTGTGTCGAATGAAAGCTCATTATCTATCCAAAAGCCTCGGTTCTTTACTGCCTTTTTTGGCAGAGGTACAGGTTTTAGTTTGTCGGGCCATTACTGTTCAGACCAAAGAGCACGATCTCTCCCCATCACGGGAATTTCTGACTTGGCAGCATTAAGCTGTAAACAATTTGCTGTCATCCTGTCAGAAATAGCTGAAAGGTCCTCTTTAAATTTAAAAAGGATTGTCTTGACAATATTTTGAGAAGACAATAACTAACTGGGTGTCATCGGCATAGGAAACCAATGACAACCCTCTACTTCTTGCTAACAAAGCTAGGGGTTGGACATAGATGTTAAAAAGCGCAGGGCTCAATATAGAGCCCTGTGGGACCCCATGTTTGATAGCATGCATCTTTGAATGGTAAGGTGGCACCACCACTTGAAAAGATCTACCTTCCAAGAAGGACCGGAACCAAGCCAAGGCCGACCCACTGACCCCAATATCGTGTAATCTGCATAGAGGAATATCATGGGAAACAGTGTGGAAAGCGGCACTTAAATCTAAAAGAACGAAGGCCGCGGAGTTCCCAACATCTAGGCTGCTACAGATATCTCTGGTCACTGCCAGCAGTGCAGATTCAGTGCTGTAGCGAGGACGAAAACCATTTTGTGAGGGGTCAAGAGTTTTGTTATGCTCCACAAATTGAGCCAAGGCTGAGTTAACATATACTTCTGTAGCCTTAGCTAAGAAAGGGAGCTCGGAGATCGGACGATAATTATTGGGGTCCGACGGCTCCATCAGAAGATTACGCCAGTCATGATGAATATAGTTACAATTAATACAGGCATGTTACTGCTGAATAATTGGTGGAAATGTTTACTTACTGATGTATTGAAAGATTGTTGGTCTAACATGGTATTGAACACATACTTGGAATGATGTTATTATATTGGAAGAACTTATTATCCATGTTCTTTTTTTCTTAGGATCAGATCAAAGGCACGAATTCTGAAAAAAATGCCTGGATCAGGATGTTTTGCATGAAGAAAGAGGAAGTGCTGTTCCTTGATGCTGTTTATACGAGACTCACACTATGGTTGTTGTGCTGACTTTTACTGCAAAGACTCATGGGAATTGAAGTCTTTGATTGCAGGGTTATTATAAAATTAAAGAGATAAGCATAATCCTCACTGCCACGTCGTCAATAGAATTGAAACTTTCCTTCACGTTAGCTAAGAAATTTTATATTTACCTACGCTACCCAAAGGTCTCTGGATAAGGGTGTGCTAGTAATTGCAATATTTGTTAGGTTTAATACTGGAGACAGAGGCTTTGTTCCTCACGCCACTTGGCTGTAGAATAGTTTACCTGACACCATCAGGAAATCTACTTATGTTGTATGGCCTGTCGTAGGCAGGTCAAGTCTTTTTTCTTTTAGTGAATCTGATTTTTCTCTTCCAAACCTAGGCTGTAGATCCTTACATTCAGTCGTAAGTCCTTTAAAAGTAGATTGGATTTGATAAGTCTGGGTTTCCAACTCTATGGCGTGAAACATTTTTGGTACTGGATATATGATAAAGGTAATGTTTCTTTTCTGTTACTTATTTCAGTGAGTGTACCTCTCTACCACATTTTTGCCTAAATACACTGTACTTTCAATCTTAAGGACTGTTACAATTTGTAAATCTTATAGCACAACTCAATTTGCATACTTATGTCACAAAACGTATGAGAGGGTGCCAGTCAAGAGGATTACTAGGTACGTCAGAACTTTCAGATTTTAGCAAAAAGTGAATCAAAGAGTTTTAGGCCATTCCCATTCAACTACATTTTATCACATTAGATTAGTGTTGTATTAATGCTTGTTTTTTTTTTTTTTGTTACCAAGTAATCCAGCTGGAGAAAGTCAGACTAAAACACACCTACAAATATTTGCATAGCCAAGAACAACATTCTTTGTGCTCAAAATCTGAATTTCCGGTTGGCTAGAGAACATTTCCTCCTAAAACACCAGGATGCAAAACCACACAAATATGGTAGCTTATCCTGAATGGGAAAGAACCTAAAGACTTGTAAGCATGTCTTGACAAAAACAATTAGCATTTCAACTTATTGGGCAAACAAAAATCATTCTAGCTTACCCACGGAAATCAAAAGAACAGTAATTTACAGCAATCATTTATCTTTTCGAAGATGTAGAGTTTACCAGGCCCATGGAGTCTGAGTACTGGCCAATAAGACACAAAGATAATTTACAACAATATGGTAGACAAAGGGTGCGCAGAATATGCACAGTAGTACTTACGGTACATAAAGGAAAGTTACGTTAAGGGCAGGTAGCCACAGTGGCGGGAACACTGTGCGAGGGGTCAGGTAGAAGGGATTCCATGGAACAGACGTTTATGTCCTTGAACAGCTTATGTGAAGGTTTTACTTTCAAATCTGTGGGAGCTCCAGATTCGAGGGCGCAGGTTGAGAAGGAATCGTTTCAGTAAATTTCATGAATGGGGTGCACGTCGACCACAAATTATCGCAAGGGACTGTCCCACCCCCACACTTCTAATGTTGTGGCTAGCGAAAGAAGCATTGAAATGGGTTCTTCCCCCACTTCTAATTTTATGGCCATCGAAAGAAGCATTGAAATGGGCTCCATAACTTCGCTATGCATTTGTGGATAAATAAACAAAAGACTTATAATAGCAACTAGTAAGTATTATTAATGTAAACTAACGTTCACTATTGGTAAATGATGTGCAGAGGGTGGAGAAGTCTATGGCTACCGACAATCATAGAGCATACACAACATTTATAATTACTTTTGCATTAATTACACAAGCCCATTAATTTCGCGCCTTCAGCTTCCGATGCAATGTTCTGGCCATCAAACTACAGAGGGAGCATTGTTAACCCACGACTGCAGACTTCTAAAGCAACTCACTTCCTTACAAACATTTCAGGTCAATAGTGCCACTGTGCTTTCCCTTTCAAGGAGTCATGTTCAGCAACTTCGATCAGGAAGGGCTTTATATAGTGCTAGCACAATCAGAGGATGTTCGAAATAGAACAGGAATACCAATTAGGGCAGGGGGAAAGTCAAATCACATGAAAAAGCAGATGTGGTGAAAACTGAACATCAATGAAAACAAAAAGATTTTATTTAAAGAATGGGAGGCAAGTCACACCATCAGTGTAGAGGAATCTAGAAAGAACCAAAGGAAATAATATGATGGGTATAAAACTTAAACCTGGGCTTGAAACTGAAATAATATTGCCAGGAGTGGATAACCAACAGATGCAAACAGCTTCCTAGCGATTTAAGCTTGAGGCAGCTGCCAAAACCCAACAACTAGAGTTCTTGTGCCACCTATAAAACAGAGTGCCAACTATCTCAAAGGAAAGCAAGTGAGCAAAGGCTAAGCAGGTGTTTAGGAGACAGATGGCTCTTTGTACAATCCAAAGCGAGAAATAGAGTACAAATCCTAAGCAAACCAGCTGGGGCTGCAAAATAAGTAACTAGCACTGTCAAAGCCAGTCGAGCTGGACTTAACAAACTTGCAATGGCGAATTTAAAACAAATTACAAGCATATGCCAAACAAATAAAATTAAAAAAATAAGATATGCCTTCAGCTAAACATGGCCCCTTATGCTTGCAATAAAACATGTACATCAAGAAAACATTTACCAATGCAGACGTTTTACTAGCGACTTTTTTAAGTAACCAGTTTTTCAGTGGTGGCATGCATTTTATTGTTATTATTATTTTTATAATTAAGGAGTGTAGAATAAATTGCCACCTGACTAGTCAGCACATAACCTAGTTACTCCTTACAAAGCCCTTCAAAAATAGGCAACGAGTGCTCAAAAGAATGAAGTAAAACAAAAGTAGTGTGTGGTGGTCAAGAATGTGAGAAACTTTTGGTTACATGTACACAAGCTAACGCAATGGTTTACTCTATTCGAAATACTGTCAACCAATCAATCAATCAAGGGCTTGTAGTGCACAATTACTCACCCATAAGGGTCTCAAGACGGTGGGAGTGGGGAGGGGGGGGGGGGGGGCTGCAAGACGGACTCTGTTGAAGATCATTCTAAGAGCCAAGGCCTAGAGGTCCTTCCTGAATTGGGTCAGTTACGTGGATTGCCTGAGGTGCAGGGGCAGGGTGTTCCAATTCTTGGCGGCGAGGTAGGAGAACGATCTTCCTCCAGGTCTGGTCTTTTGGATCCTGGGTATGGAGGCAAGGGCAAGCTCAGAGGACTGGAGTGGTCTGTTGGGTGCGTGGAAAGTGAGGCGGTGGTTCAGGTATGCTGGACCGTCCTCATGTAGGGCCTTGTAGTGAGGAGCTTGAGGTGACTCTCTTGTTGATTGGGAGCCAGTAGAGTTGTCGGAGGTGTTGCGTGATGCAGCTGCAGTGGGGGATGTCGAGGATCATTCAGGCGGCGTTTTGAACGCTCTGTTGTTTCTTGAGCAGTTTCAGGGTTGCGCCAGAGTAGTGTGTGTCTCCGTAGTCGAGTCTGCTGGTGAGGAGTGTGAGAGACCGTCCTTATGGATTCTGTGGGGATCCCTCTGAATGCCTTTAGAAGCAGGTGGAGCGTGTGGAAGAAGTCTGAGGAAACTGTGATGATTTGGCGGTTCATGATGCCAACAATGATTGATTTCAAAGACTCCCTGAAACGGGCCGACATAACTCAAGCTTGCACACACCACTTCCAGTGCCATCTGGCCGAACATTGACCAACTCCAATCCATCTAAACCTATATTGTAAGCTTGAACAACAACTGCCTCCACAACGAATGTGCACTTTACAAATACACATGTTGCTTAAATGCACGTGATGTTTCTCACCGCCTATGCTTCTATTAAACCCAATCTATCAAATGAAATGTATGGTACCCGTAGATCATGCTGCCAAACCAGTTAGAATAGCCAATCATTTCCGTACAGTGTTCCTTAGAGGCCTTTCCTCTTCTTTTAGATACTCAATGCTACTTATTGCACTGATCTGGAAAGGATGAAAGGCAAAGTCAAGGCACTGGGATACAAAACCCGAAAATCATTTTTAGGTGTCATCTAAGACTTTAGCAAGACGTGGTTATCCTACTGTGGGATTAGAGGCCACCAATAGATTACTAATGGTTATCTTATTTTACACTCTTATTTTCTTGCTTCTTTTTTGATGGCTCATGTGGGTTTTACTTCTTCCTCACGAGTTTGTTCGTCTCCTGTAGCATGGACGCATTACTTAAGTCTTTCCATTTCTGATGTGGTTTCTCTTTAGTTAAGCACTCTACGAAAGAGCCTATATTTTTCAGTTCTCTCCCTTTCCACTGCACTCCGTTTTACTTTCTTCGTTCTTGCCCATGACAAATCACCCAGTGCAGCACTCCTCTAACCTTACAGTTACCATTCACTGGTGCTGTATCAATTTAACTTTACAATTCAGCTACCATGTTGCTTCAACTCCCCTCTAGCCCATGTGCTGCTATTGCCCACCCACCTCCACCTGCTCAAAAAGAAAACATGTTTCACCTTTTTAGACTATTCAGGTCGATAGATAACAAAAATTAAAAAAAAGCAGCTGCATCATTTTGTAGGCAGAGCCGGGCACATCAAACTTTTTTCTTATTATTATTTTGTTTTTACATACTTTACCCATGCAGCACACATTGGGGATGCTGTGCAGCATCGGCAAAGTCATTAGGTCACAAAGGCGAGATCTATTGGCTTTGCAAATACTTGCTGAGTTACTACGCCTCGAGTTAAGTGCAATTAAAGATCTGTGACCTACGGAAATGCGTGACTTTGCATTTCAGTGCGGTGATGCGGACCACCACACTGAAATCCGATAGAGTCACCCATGATGCGTGACACTTGGCAGCACTAAGAGTGTGCAAGCAGTAGCAGCAACCCACCATGGTATCTTGCACAACAACTTGAACCACAATTTACTGATTTCTGATCTCTATATAAATAACTTCTGCGGACGTGGACTTTGTGCAGCCTGGGTGACTTGAAACAACCCGTCTGTTTTATACTGGGTCTCGGATAATAAATCTTGCCAGTCTGGTGCTATGAATAATAACAAGCATTTACAATGCAACGGTCTCGCCTTTGCAAAAGTTAGAGCTATTGGCATTGTAAATGACAAACTTTTTATGCATGTGTTGGTTTTGAAAACAGATAAATAAAGGGCATTGTCATTTACAATGTCAATAGCTTAATCTCTCGTAAATGTGAGACCTAGTGCATTTGCACACACACACAGAGCCACACACACACACACACACACACAGCCACACACAGAGCCACACACAGAGCCACACACGCACACGCTGTGGATAACAAAAATATGTCATTAATTCAAAGTGTTCCTGCCCTTTGTCAACAGTCCATAGGCACCCACTCGTCTTTGATGGGTAAGGCGTTATTAATATATGAATTCGTATGAGTAGAGTTTCACATTTTATCTAGATAGTTGCCTCAATTATGAGTTACATGAAAGAAGTCTGGAGGTGTATTACCATTTTCTTGGCTGGGGACAAGAAAATGGTAATATGAAATTTCAATCATTCACTGAGGGTGTGCAGGCACACTCGAATAACAAAACACTTTACAAAGCCATGCAATGGGGTACTTAACCGCTATTTTTACCACCGTAGTGCAAAGATCTGAATTAAGTCAGGATAACTCACAGCAATACATGGTATTGAGAGGACTAAGCGGTTGAGCTTTCTCAGACAATTTTCCTTGAAGCGTTGATGCTGTATATGATGCAAATTGTTGGAAGAAAAGCTAGAACTGCTGACAGATGGATGAACACGTGTGGTGAGAGCAAGATATGTTTTCCTTGTCTCTCTGCAAAGAATTGTTATTGGATGCAGGAGAGATGTGTGAGATTGGATGGGGAGAGGATGGGGCCTAATGACTTGGGTGGTCGATCTCAAATCTGGGGAACCTGGTTCGAGTCTCGGCAATGACGCTGAACATCCTGTGATTCTGGGCAAATCACTTAATCTCCCCGGGAGTAACAAAAATGAATGTGTCCTTGTCTAACAAAACTGGTGCTCATGTAAAGCGTTCTGATATCTAATACCTTCGGGTCAAATTTGCACTATATAAAACTCCTGGTAAAAAGATCATGTGTCCTGCAACAATTCTTCTTCTTCTCTCCAGCTACATTGCTTTCCTCCTCAGCGCTTTGGGGTAAACTTAGGGCGGCTTAAAACCCTTAACTAGCATAACATCTTCACATAGACTCAGATTGCACTACTTCTTATCTTGGGGTCGGAATGCAGTTTCCTGAAGGGAGCTAAGATGGTAGTGATGTCTTAGGACCCTATGACCATATATATGTTCAAGGATGGAGTACTGTTTTCTCCTTTTTCATAAGATTCTCAATGAGCCCAGTAGGAAAAATAGCCGAAAGACCAATCACTTTGAACACTCGAACCAGCATAGCACCCGGTGGGAGGCGAGGTACAACTTGACTGATAATACATTTTTGGGTGAAAATGCATGGGGAGCTAGTTTCTTTGGCTACTGGTTAGGGCTGTCGTGATGAGTTAACTAGTTAGGCTTGGTTGACAGACAGTTAATCGTCTTCCTCAAACTTTTCCCAAGTGAGATGTTTTGCTCCTGTCCTATGTCATTCATCTGAGTTTTTCTTAATCCAACTTTTGAAGGACCCAATTCAAGCAAAAGGTTGTTCAAAATAAATAGACCACACAGGAAAAGTCATTAGCAAAGAGTGACAAAACCAAACAAGCCACACTGAAAGGGTTGGTGGCCAAGGGCCAGGGCTGTAAAAAGCTAAGGAGTGAAATGGACTGGAAAGCAGGAGACAAAGAGACATGCATCTCTCAAGCCTACATGCCTTGGTTATTCCCTCAACTTCATTTTTTAGGACTTGTGCCCTGAAGGCAACTAAGACTGACAGACAAGCCATTCAATCTTGTGCAAGGCTGGGCTCTGTGACGTATTGCATACAATCCTGTCTCTGTCAGAAAGCTGGAGCAGCCTGTAGAGACCAGAGAGCCTGTATAAAGGGCTGAGGTGGTGAAGAACTGATGACAAGGCAATGACACACGATCATTGCCGCACTTATCGTCTACACAGAAAGACAGCATGCCCCGGAGATGAATCCCGAACGATCAGGAGTCGATCAAACTAACCAAACCGGACAACAACAATCATTAATATAAAACAGACAAAGAAATCTTACGGTGATTAAATACGTGTTCTAAGCATTCTGTAAAGGCTGCCTGACTCGTGTACTTTTTGGACATTATCAGGGCAGTAGGAACAGCAGATTGTGATGATAAAAGCTAGATTTTTATTTGCGGGGACAGCACTCTGAAGCTGCACTACTATCGAATCAAGGCACAAAAAGTGTTTTGGGGTTTATCATTAAAGGGGTTCCTTTTGTGAATGTAATTGTTTCTATATTTTATGAATGCTTTAGTTGTATTTAGTTTTCAACATAACTAAACACTCCGTACCTAACGTGGGGGTAGTGTGTCCAGCAAACATCCGCTCAGCAGCCCTACCTCACAGAAGTTGCACTTTTCTTTTTTGAGCCAGAAGTCAGATGATGCCCTTATCGTCTACCTACCGCAGAGTATGGCTCACTCACAGTGAATCACAAGGATAATGCAGGAAGAGGAGTCGCAGCTCCCCTCCCTCGCGGAAACACGGCAGCCTTACAGACAGAGGGGCCCAGGGCACTTAGCCCAAAGCATCCCTTACACATTAGCTGGGTCCAGGGCTGCAGTATAGCGATAGAATTTTCCAGCTGAGCTCACTTTAGCGGAATTATGTCTAATTTTGACACGCACCACATGCTAAGAACAACTTTTCAGGATAGCTTACAAATCTTTTTTTTTTTATTAGATTATCCCCCAGTGCCCTGGTAAACTTACGAGTGCTCACAGCTGCACTTGTACCATTATGGTTTGGTTTCAGGGAGGTTTGGAAGAAGTCTGTTACGCAGCTTTTAATTCAGGACAACCCTGTTGTATCTAATATGAACATCAGATTGCTATACCTTCCTACGTGAGTGTGGTACCACGTGCAAGCCAGGAACGGGCAGAAGGAACAGCATGGGGCGCTCTCCTTACACATTGACCAAGACAACGGACAATACATAAAAACACACACAAACATGGAATGTACCTGGCTGCAGTCCAACTCAAATGTTCGTGGAACAAGGAAGTCTTTTTTCAGAAGCGACACGTCACAATAATACAAAGACATTATACAATATATATCAAACATAAGAGAAGCCAAAATATCTAAAGCGAAGAATTGTACTAGTTGAAAGAAAATACTAGAGGTTTAAACACCATTCTCCATCGCTTACTAACCTCACCATATCAAAATTTGACTGAATCCTAGACAACTGAAGTGTCTATGTAAACATTAGTTCCATAGGGTTCTCCGGTTAGGAGCGTGCACATCTGCCCTTACATGCCATAGGGTTCATCGGATAGAAACACCCTTACATTTATGAAATGTTTATTAAGTCCTGATCTAAATTTCTGTAATGGGGATGCATTTAAAAAGTATGTTCACACAATGCAAAAACAGACTACTAATTTAAATTAATTATTTAAAAAAAGGTATTAATACTGCGGAGGAGGGGGATACCCAAGGGTTCCAGATTCATAAGGAGTCAGCTGTGCCTACCTCCAGTTGTGGCAGCCCGTGACAGGGAAGAACGCAAAGTCATTTCAATTCAGTGCCACACCGCCCAAACAGCCGGGGGCATTTCTGGTCTCCGGGCTCCAGGCGAGGCGAGAGCGGGACGGAGAAGAGCTGCGGCGAGAGCGGGACGGAGGAGAGCTGAGGCGAGAGCGGGACTGAGGAGAGCTGAGGCGAGAGCGGGACGGAGGAGAGCTGAGGCGAAAGCGGGACGGAGGAGAGCTGAGGCGAAAGCGGGACGGAGGAGAGCTGAGGCGAAAGCGGGACGGAGGAGAGCTGAGGCGAAAGCGGGACGGAGGAGAGCTGAGGCGAGAGCGGGACGGAGGAGAGCTGAGGCGAGAGCGGGACGGAGGAGAGCTGAGGCGAGAGCGGGACGGAGGAGAGCTGAGGCGAGAGCGGGACGGAGGAGAGCTGAGGCGAGAGCGGGACGGAGGAGAGCTGAGGCGAGAGCAAGACGGAGGAGAGCTGAGGCGAGAGCGGGACGGAGGAGAGCTGAGGCGAGAGCGGGACGGAGGAGAGCTGAGGCGAGAGCGGAACGGAGGAGAGCTGAGGCAGAGCTGGACGGAGAAGAGCTAAGGCATAGCGGGACGGAGGAGAGCTGAGGCAGAGCGGGACGGAGAAGAGCTGAGGTAGAGCAGGACGGAGGAGAGCTGAGGCAGAGCGGGACTGAAGAGCTGAGGCAGAGCGGGACAGTAAAGAGCTGAGGCAGAGCGGGATGGAGGAGAGCTGTGGCGGGACCGAGAAGAGCTGCGGCGAGAGCGGGATGGAGAAGACATGCGGCAGAGGTAAGGGGGGAGGCGAGCGGAGCCGATCAGCTCGGGAAACACCACCACGTTTCTCCGAGGTCATGCAGAAATGCCTCAGAGAAACACACAGTCACTTTGGGATTCGGGGGCGTGTTTATCTTTCTCTCTTCTTCCCATTGGCTGGAAGGTAAAATTCCAGCCAATGGGAAGAGGAGAGAAAGAAAACAACGAAACGAAAAACACACCCCCGAATCCCAAAAAGACGGGGCTTGAACGGAGTGACGCCCCTCTCCTCCAATGGCTGGCCTCCGTTTAGGAAGCCAGCCAATGGAGAAGAAGGGCGGGTTCAAGCCCCCACACTGTAAACATAAGACCTCCAGTTGTGGCAGCCCCGTAGGGGAAGGACGCAAAGCCATTTCAATTCAGTGCCACGCCGCACAAACAGCCGGGGGCATTTCTGGTCTCTGGGCTCCAGGCGAGGCGAGAGCGGGACAGAGAAGAGCTGAGGCGGGACGGAGGAGAGCTGAGGCGAGAGCGGGACGGAGGAGAGCTGAGGCGAGAGCGGGACGGAGGAGAGCTGAGGCGAGAGCGGGACGGAGGAGAGCTGAGGCGAGAGCGGGACGGAGGAGGGCTGAGGCGAGAGCGGGACGGAGGAGGGTTGAGGCGAGAGCGGGACGGAGGAGGGCTGAGGCGAGAGCGGGACGGAGGAGGGCTGAGGCGAGAGCAGGACGGAGAAGAGCTGCGGCGAGAGCGGGACGGAGAAGAGCTGCGGCGAGAGCGGGACGGAGAAGAGCTGCGGCGAGAGCGGGACGGAGAAGAGCTGCGGCGAGAGCGGGACGGAGAAGAGCTGCGGCGAGAGCGGGACGGAGAAGAGCAGCGGCGAGAGCGGGACGGAGAAGAGCTGTGACGAGAGCGGGACGGAGGAGAGCGGAGGCGAGAGCGGGACGGAAGAGAGCGGAGGCGAGAGCGGGACGGAGGAGAGCGGAGGCGAGAGCGGGACGGAGAAGAGCTTCAGCGAGAGCGGGACGGAGTAGAGCTGAGGCAAGAGCGGGACAGAGGAGAGCTGAGGCAAGAGCGGGACGGAGGAGAGCTGAGGCGAGAGCGGGACGGAGAAGAGCTGAGGCAGAGCGGGACGGAGAAGAGCTGAGGCAGAGCGGGACGGAGGAGAGCTGAGGCAGAGCGGGACAAAGAAGAGCTGAGGCAGAGCGGGATGGAGAGGAGCTGCGGCGAGAGCGGGACGGAGAGGAGCTGCGGCGAGAGCGGGACGGAGGAGAGCTGAGGCGAGAGCGGGACGGAGGAGAGCTGAGGCAAGAGCGGGACGGAGAAGAGCTGAGGCAGAGCGGGACGGAGGAAAGCTGAGGAGGGACGGAGAAGAGCTGAGGCAGAGCGGGACGGAGAAGAGCTGCGGCAGAGGGAAGGGGGGGGAGGCGAGCGGAGCCGAGCAGCTCCGGAAACACCACCACGCTTCTCCGAGGTCATGCAGAAATGCCTCGGAGAAACACACAGTCATTTTGGGATTCGGGGGCGTGTTTTTCTTTCTCTCCTCTTCCCATTGGCTGGAAGGTAAAATTCCAGCCAATGGGAAGAGGAGAGAAAGAAAACAGAAAGAAACGAAAAACACACCCCCGAATCCCAAAAAGGCGGGGCATGAACGTAGTGACGCCCCTCTCCTCCAATGGCTGGCCTCCTCCAGGAAGCCAGCCAATGGAGAAGAGGGGAGGGTTCAAGCCCCCACACTGTAAACATAAGATCTCTCCTTGCGAGACTGCGCAAGTGCAGCCTACGCAGGTCTCGACCTAAAAAGGAAGAAAAGAAAAAGAAGAACTTGCCTTCTACAACTTAAAGTGCAAGTACATTCCATAGTTTTCAATCCAACCGGTTAAATCAGATTGTAGCTGATTTTACTAATGACACCGAAACACCAAAAGATTTTCAGTTTTTTTTTTTACAAATCGCTGTAAAGAACACTTTTAGTCCAAGCAGGTCAATTCAGGGTAAAGTGCAGTGCATGTCCGACAATGCAATACGTTTTAAATGAAAGACCAGGTATTGAACATGTTTTTCTTATTTTTCAAAGTTATTTTGCATTTAGAGGTGTACACCAAACCAATTAACACAGAAGGACAATGTACATTAGCGAGCAATTCATACAAAACCATGAATAGAAGCTGAACAATTGGTAAGACAAGTGATGACATTATAGGTCTAAAGTGCAGAATTTGATATGGTGCAATTGTGCTGGAGTTTCCCCCAGGAATATAACAGTGTTTCTATACCATTTAAAGGCTATACAGTCAGAGACATCGGTGAGGCAGATGTAAATGCAGTAAATCTTTAGTGCTCCGCTTAATAAAGTGTTAACGTGTCCAGGTTTCCCTCCTGCCCCTAATAATACAGCATTCTCGCATCATTATAGGTCCCAGCAATGTACAGGTTCAAAATATGGACATCTAATTTCATGAATAGTGGTCTAGTTCTCAGCATTGTCTGGTGCCCATGTCTTAAGTAATTGTGAGCTAGCACCGACTCATTTGACACATTACTAACATCGCTATGCAAATCAGCTTCTGAAATTTCCTAGCTGTGCCCTGAAGAGGAGAATACCTAGCAGGGCGGGTCATATCATTATGAGGAATATCAATAAAAAAATAATTTGGCAAGATAATGAAAATGGAGCACCTAAGGTTATTTAAGTTAGGGCACTGACAAAAGGTATGGGAACAGTTAGCGGTATAATAGGTGTCATATCTAAAACATCTAAACAGTGTGAGATTTATTATTTTTGCCTATATGCCTGGGAGTGTGGCATATAAGCCATTTTGAATATAACTGATTTCTCCCCTGTGCTAAGTGAATAAAATAAAGTGAGGGAGGAGGGAATGAGGCTGGGTTGTCCTCCACAGGGTCATACAAGCTCCTTAAGGTGAGACAGGTGTAAGCGATAGTGCAACTGACCGAACATCGACTACCCTCTTTATCGTGCTGTTAAAAGTATATCTATGTAGAGACGCCCTTTTCAATACAAATCGCCTATATGTGCAGCCATGGCTGATGATCAACATAAAACCCACCCATGTTTTAACATTTTATAATTATTTAATTTTGTTGTAGGGATATGTGTTTCCTGTAAATTCACGAAGGGTTGCGAATCAATATCCATGATTCAACCATCAGTACTTCTCTAGTATTATTTAAGTAATTCATATTAAAATGAAATATTTATTTCTCAATCATAAAATAATTAAGATTACTTTACACCTGTGACTAATATTTTTTCAGCCACATTTATGAATACTACATTAAAAAACCTAGCACATTATAAGGGTAATAGAGTACACACCTTGATCGTATTTCTATACACACCAGAGGTTAAAACATGATATTATTATAATACATGATGTCCATACCCTCAGTGTAAAAACGGAGTCTATAAAATCTGTAAGGCGCCGTAGTTTTGAAGAATTCTGAATTGCCTATAGTGCTTTGCACCCAATAATCTAAAGCACCTATAACAATAAAGTGACAATAATGTGTACTGCACTGCCATATCAACGCCTGATTTTTGTATTCTGTCCCTAGTATGCCTCCTTTGTTTCACCCAAACAACCCCTTCTTTACACCCCTCCACTCCACCCTTGTGCAATATAATGTAGACCGCCCAGTACCCGCCCTCAGTTCTCACCCATGCCACAAAGCTACCTGCACACATGGCCCACCATACCATGTGCAAAAACTCCCAAGCTTAATCGGCCATTATCATGGTTCAGATCTTGAGTGTTACCCTAGAATTACCCTGGAGTTCCCTTCCTAGCCGATTATCAAAGTGTCAAGATTCAATCAAAAAGATCAGAAACAAAACCCTTCCAGGTGAGCAGACGTTGTGGTAGGTGATAATACCGACCGCTACACGAGATAACTATCTTATACAGCGAGCCACTGCTTTTACCTAAGAGGCTATATCCTTTACAAAAAAAAAAAAGAGGGCCGGATATATATTTTTTAGGTGACTGACCATCTAAACTTTTCCTTGCACCTAATTTACTAGTCATGCCGAGACTAGGACACAGGTGGGTGATCTATTGATACCCACTACCTGAGTTTCCCTCACCTGAATCTGGGCAGGGATAGATTTTCCTTTTTACTTTTATTACACTATACTCGGTCCTGATGAAATGCCATGGATCCCTTCTGTACCAATAGGACATGAAACTTGTCGATCCAATCCACTTCACCTGCACCTATGACTAACTGTGTTTCCTCGTTGTTTGGAAGTAACAGTTTGGCTGCTGTTTTAAACCTTACCAGGTGGACCCAGGAATAAAAATCTCCCTTTTTTGAGTACCACCATCGTACGTCTAACCCATCGCCAGTTTCACACACTTCCGCTCACCATTACAGCATTTTTAACTTTAAAACATCTCCGCCAAGGAGTCCTCTGCGGGGCCCATGGGGTATTGCAGCGCCCACACCACGAGGAGCAAAAACACCCAATCATGAAGCATGACACCTTCACGGGTGTGTGAAGGCAACACTTCCTAAAAAGGAAGCTCTCCCTTACTCTAACATCCTTCCTGGATAAAATCCCCCATATGGCTCTATTCTTTTAGGAAAAGCAACCCCCTTGTGTTTTACAGAAACAAAACCCTCATGTAAAATCTTTTTGAGATAATTCAAGAAAATTTGTGCATCCTTGATGTTTTCAAATGCATGAAATTGACCTCTGGAATGAACTTTCAATATAGACAACTGAACTAAGCTAGCCTAAGCCCACGTTGCATAGAAGTGGGATATCAGGTTCTTGAAGTCCTTCCGCCTGCTGGCAGTCCCTACAGTCATATCGGAGAATATGCGGAACAAAAATTAATTTTGTGTAGAGAAGGTTTTTTTCATAATTGCTTTGGTTAGAACCAATTTCTTAACTCTATAATCAACAAAATCAGTAAATAATGTTTGTTGATATTTAGCATTGTGCGGCTTTTTTAGGAGACACCGAGCATGTGCTATGGTTAAATTGTGAGGATAATCTGGAAGGATTAGAGTCTGGATTAATGAAGTAATGAAATGGAGCCCACATTGTTCCCTTTCCCATCAGAGTTTTCATGTTTATCATGCACAGCTGAAATATCTTTCTAAGCCAGCTTATCCTGGCAGCTGGAGACCCATTATTCTATATCCTCCATCCTATTTGGTTAATGTTGACATTTGGTTCTCGATCCAAGCAATTTTAAATATCATTTGCTATACATGACTGTTGTTGCTTAGCTGATTTTATCTCGCCCTGCATCTCCTCTTATAGATCATCAGAAGAAGTGTTATACCAGAGTTGAAATTGTGGAGTAGGTCGGTCATTGCGAAAAACACTGGTTGGAGAGTAATCCCACATTGCTCTACGCACCATAACAGAATGGTATGGATGGAAATTAAACTAAAGAGGACTGATCATTCAGGGAGCTCAGGACAGTAACAGACCCTGACTTGTCTATCGGCTGCTGTCTTATATTGAGGGCCTGTTTCATGGATGGATTTCAGATTTAGCTTCTATGCAACATAGGGAAGACCCCAACTTATTTGCTCTGCATCGAGGGGGGTTATTGACTCCATCTGGTGTTTAACATTTACACTGGGCATAATTTACTCTTGTCCAGAGGAACTTGACCTGCACGGATAGAGGTGATGGCACTGGGCAGGATGCGGGCCAGGGGGCCCAATCCTGTCACCTGCTCTTTACCTTTAGCTGGCCATCTATTATTCTGAATAGTATTGTAGCCAGTCCTGGCTTTTGTGACTAGCCTCGGTACGCGCAAGGAAGAGTTCCTGTGGAACAGTTTGAGGAGTGATTGAAACCTTTCTCCTCTTTGTGGACGCAGCAGAGGTAATCAGGCTGTCATAATGGCAGACTTAATTTGCTCCTGTAATTCTAAGAAATTCGTTATTCCTTTGGAAGAAGGTATTGGCTGCCTGACCAAATTCAGCCCTTTAGAGGACTTAGGAGGCATATCTGGCAATTGAATGGTGCTGTAAGGATTTAGTGGACCTAATGACTTAATGTACCTTAGGAATTGTAACCACTAAATTATAGCTCCAGAGTCACAAAGCAGACAGTGGTTAACACAGGAGTGAGTAGAGGTAGTTGGAATGGTAGGATAAAGCCAATTAGAAGGCAACACTAATGCTGGTGAGCACACCAGCACTGCATAAGCCACCTTCCATACTCACCAACTCATTTGCAGGTTATTCTCCAGGATGTCCCCAGGCAGGAAATTACTAGTAAAATTTCCCCACATACACTACCAAGAACTGTTCACTTGCTTCGACACAACTTTTGGCCCAGCCACCTCTCATATTAGACTCTGTTCAGCAACAATCCAATGCTAAGCTGAATTGCAGGTCCAGCTTCAACCTCAATCATTGCTCCGGAAAGAACCAACCTCTCTGGATGCAATGACTCTTGTGGTGGAGAGGCAGCAGCACTGAAATCTCCAGTCAGTCAGTCACCAAAGCATTCCTCAGAAAGAGCAAGGAAGATAAACTACTAGGGAGGTAATTCAGACACTGCGAACCCGTTCCAACTCCCATACACCATTGGAGTTCTGAAGACAGAGTGTGTCAGTGCAGCGGTTTGAGGGTAGGGCACACAGCAGTAGTCTGGAAAGCAGTGGCTGCTAACGGGGGAGCAGCATCCCATCTCTGCATCCATGATGGCATGGAGTCATCTGGTATTTTCGATATTGCCATGAGCAGTTTGATGGTTATGCACTGATGTTGACAAAGGCACATCTGGTGTGCATACTCCTCTATCACACATCAAAGTAGAAAGGCAGAAGCCAAGCAATCAGTGCAGAGCTGCCAAGATCAGCCAATTGAAAAAATTGTAGGATGCTACTACATATACCAATGCCTAGTAGAGGATAGTGTTGCTAAACTACTTTAGAGGTCCCCACTACCAGACGGAATTTTAGAGAAAATGTCAAATTCCTTCTTTAGGCCTTTTATTTCAGGTCAGCATCTTTCAGTTGGAATCTACAAGTATTTCAGATTTCCTAAAGCAGTGCCTCTCTAAAGAACTGCTGCAGAGGTGGCCATTCCAGATTAGAACAGTTGTTCCAACCTAAAATATACCGATATACCAAGCATTGTGAAATTGGACAATGGGGCTTCGTTTAACATGATTTCAGTCATTTTGCGATTTTATGGTTTCCAGACATCACAGGATTTGCCTTAGGCTGATGGCATGGCTGAGCGTGTTACAGCCATGCTCAAAAAAGTCAAGCAACTTGCAAAGCTGACCAAGGATTTAATCTTATAGTATACTGTGCGGGGCTCTGACATTATCGAGACAGGCCACATGGGACCACTCGAAAATCTCTTGCTGAGCTACTTTGTGGGAGGAAGAAGTACACTTGCACTCCTTAGGAGTAATCTGGCATATCACAAGGTCAGAAGGAAGTTCATGAGCGAGATAGAGGATTTCAAGAAAAGACACATGAAAGAGTATGCTTACAAAATGAAAGAGAGCCAGGTGCTTTCATTTCTGCCAAGGGGACATGGTAGTGTTAAGTCAAAAGGTATGCACAAGGATAACCAAACTTTTACATTCACTAATACAAAATTACAGGTGTGATAGGATCTTTGCTCACCATATGGCAGGATGGGCACAACATAAAGAGGAACTACTATTATTGTTGCGTTTTAAATGGTGATCCATGTAGAGCTTCCTCACAAGAACAAGCATTTGCAATGCAATAGGTCTCGTATTAGGAAAGTTAGAGCTATTGGTATTGTAAATGACATTTTTTATTTAGGTTTTGTTTTTGAAAATTGCGAAATTAATAGCTTTGTCATTTACAATGCCAATAGTTATAACTATCGCAAATGTGACACCTATAGCATTTGTAATGCAATATGTGTTGTATTTACGTGACTTGCATGTATTGATATTACAAATAACAATGTTTTTTTTTTTTTTTAATAATTAATACTTAAATAAAAGTTATTGTAATTTATAATGGCAATAGCTTAAACTTTTGTAAATAACATTTGTGAAGATTATGTTCAGTGTATTTTATTGTGACGAAAATCCAAGAACATATGTCAAATAATAACATTTTTTTTTACATTTGTAATAAAGCTTGAAACATTGAGATAACATATTTGAACCAGTTGTTGTTGAATGGTTGCACAGATTGATGCTGTGGTGGAGCTCAGTGATGTTGTGGTGCCACTGAGTGATGCTGTGGTGGTGCTGAGTGATGCTGTATGCTATTCTATGTTTTGTTTTGCTATCCTATGTTATGTTTTGTTATGCTATGCTATGCTGTTTTGTTATGCTATGCTATGTTTTGCTATGCTATGTTTTGCTATGCTATGCTATGTTATGCTATGCTATGTTTTGCTCTGCTTTGTTATGCTCTGCTATGTTTTGTTGTGTTTTATTATGCTATGCTTTGTTTTGCTATGCTATGTTTTGTTGTGTTGGTATGCTATGCTGTGTTTTGCTATGTTATTATGTTTTGTTATGTTTTGTTCAGCCATGTTATGTTTTGTTTTGTTAAGCTATGCGGTTTTGTTGTGTTTTGTTATGCTAATTTTTGTTATGTTATGCTATGTTTTGTTATGTTATGTTTTGTTATGCTATGTTTTGTTTTGCTATACTATGCTTTGTTTTGTTATGCTATGTTGTGTTTTGTTATGCTATGCTATGTTTTGTTGTGTTTTGCTAGGCTATGCTTTGTTATGCTATGCTATGTTTTGTTATGCTATGCTATGTTTTGCTCTGCTATGCTTTGTTATGCTATGTTTTGTTGTGTTTTATTATGCTATGCTTTGTTTTGCTATGCTATGTTTTGTTATGCTATGCTATGTTCTGCTGTGTTTGGTATGCTATGCTGTGTTTTGCTATGCTATATGTTTTGTTATGTTTTGTTAAGCCATGCTATGTTTTGTTGTGTTTTGTTATGCTATGTGTTGTTGTATTTTGTTATGCTATGTTTTGTTATGTTATGCTATGTTTTGTTATGCTATGCTATGCTATGCTATGTTTTGTTATGTATGCTATGGTTTGTTGTGTTCTGCTATGTTTTGTTATGCTATGTTTTGTTATGCTATGTTTTGTTATGCTATGTTTTGTTGTGTTTTGCTATGTTTTGTTTTGCTATACTATGCTTTGTTATACTATTCTATGTTTTGTTTTGCTTTGTTTTGTTATGCTATGTTTTGTTATGCTATGGTATGTTTTGTTGTGTTTTGTTACGCTATGCTTTGTTATGCTATGCTATGTTTTCCTATCCTATGCTTTGTTTTGTTATGCTATGCTATGTTTTGTTATGCTATGCTGGTGAGGGTGAATGAGGGTGAGTGAGGGTGGGTGAGTGAGGGTGGGTGAGTGAGGGTGGGTGAGGGTGGGTGGGTGGGTGGGTGAGTGAGGGTGAGTGAGGGTGAGTGTGAGAGGGTTGTGAGGTTGTGTATCCTATGCTTTTTTTGTTATGCCATGCTATGTTTTGTTATGCTATGCTGATGAGGGTGGGTGAGTGAGGGTGTATGAGGGTGAGGGGGTATGAGGGTGAGAGGTGTAGGGGGTAAGGGTGAGAGCGTTCTGAGGGTGAGGGTGAGGGTGTGAGGATGGGGAGGTGTGTGAGGGTGAGGGGATGAGGTTGAGGGGGTGTGAGGGTGAGGGTGTGTGAGGGGGTGAGGGTGAGTGAGAGTGAGAGGGTTGTGAGGGTGAGGGGGGAAGGTGAGGGTGTGAGG
This sequence comes from Lissotriton helveticus, assembly GCF_964261635.1. Taxonomy (NCBI): domain Eukaryota; kingdom Metazoa; phylum Chordata; class Amphibia; order Caudata; family Salamandridae; genus Lissotriton; species Lissotriton helveticus. The sequence goes on from NC_136069.1 coordinate 1,140,896,370, forward strand.
GTGAGTGAGTGTCTAGAGGCAAAGCATAGTGGATGTAGCATTGCAGCTAGCAAGTCAAGTGTTTTCAAGCTGAGTGCCCTGTGCAGGGAGCATCGCTGGAGTACAATGTCTTGCAACTTAGTTAACATGGTACGTCCTGGGATCGGCTTGACTGGTCATACTGATTCATTATAATAAAAAACACACTCGGGAGAAAAACTTTATAGTGATGTTGGCTTCCGTACATGGTGTAGTACGCTCGGCTGGGTGAGGTCTTGCTTAGCTCGGTTGTAAAAGAAACAAGCATTGGCATAGCCAATAGGTCTCGCTTGTGGGACCTTATAAGTATTTTGTTTTGCAGCACAATATCCTTGTAACTAAATACTTATAAGGTCCCACAAGCGAGACCTATTGGCTATGCCAATGCTTGTTTCCTCCTCTAGCCTTCTGCCATCATTCCAAATCCAAATAACTGACTAACCTATCCACCACTTAAAATGTACTTGCATGTTTCACTAAAATAATTCAACTCTAATCCTCTATGGGTCCCGGCGTAGCGTGCTACTCGCCGAAAAAAAAAGCGCTTTAACGCCTCGTCAGGGGTAGTAAGCGCAATATAAATGCAATTACAATACAATAAAACATTCAGCGCGAGTTCGCTGTGGTAAAGGAGACGGAGTGTGAGGAGGCTTTACCGTCGCTTGGCCCCCAGCGTGACAGTCTGCTAGCAATATTCATTCATTTCTCCGTGGATTGGATTATTGCAGCTGTGTAGCCCTAGATTATATCAGGCAATCGCATGATGATGAGTCTGTGAAGCGACGCCTTTGCTTGGAGTGCACGCCCCCTCCCTCTCCAACACGCACACGGACAGGCAAGTATTCTCCTGCGTCACCCCTGTCGCAGAAACCCCACCCAAGTCTGTTAATACCTATAATGCAGGCTTAAAAAGAACTTTTGAAAGAGTAAACAAAAGGCATTCTTTTTTCTTGACTTTTGTGTCGTTGGGGCTCACGTTCCAACCATTTTCCTCCGCATACGCAATTATAGAAAACAAAAGCGCCGTTTTCGCGGCACACGCGAATCTCAGCCTTTTCTACCAGTCAGTGTTTTGCTTCTGAACTGTTTGGCACAAGCTGAGGTCCTCGTCTGTCGTGTTTAATCATGAGTCCTTTGTGGGAACCATCACGTGCTCTGAAAGCAGCAGCGCTGAGGGAAGAGCACAGCATGAGAGAACGTCTTCGTTTCCGTGTCTGCATCTCAATGCCGCTCTTAGCCAGACCCTCGTACTTTGTTATATTTAATGAGTGTTGATGATGTGGCGCTTTTGAATGTTCGACCACCATTACTAGCTGCGTGTAATTTAGGGAAGTTGGCAGCCATTGCAGTGCTCGGTTACTTTAACCGTTGTTAAGGTATTGTTGCCAGGGCCAGTGGCGTACCAAGGATTCCATAGACCCTAGTGGGAGCATGCAAAGTGGACCGCTCGAATAAACGTGTTGGCTACTAAAGTTTGATTTTTTTCTTGCCGAGTGAGGTTCTGTCTACGGCAAGGCTGTGTTTGCGGGGAGAGAGAGGGGAGGTGCTGGTGTGGGAGGGGGGAGGTGCTGGTGTGGGAGGGGGGAGTTGCTGGTGTGGGAGGAGTGCTGCTAGGGGAGGAGAAGCCCTGGCCGTGAATGCTCGTGCAGAGAGAGGGGAGGTGCTGGTGTGGGGGAGGAGAAATGAAAGGAAAGGCTGTGTTTGCGGGGAGAGAGAGGGGAGGTGCTGGTGTGGGAGGGGGGAGGTGCTGGTGTGGGAGGAGTGCTGCTACGGCAAGGCTGTGTTTGCGGGGAGAGAGAGGGGAGGTGCTGGTGTGGGAGGGGGGGAGTTGCTGGTGTGGGAGGAGTGCTGCTATGGGAGGAGAAGCCCTGGCTGTGAATGCTCGTGCATGTTTGCTCACGTGATTCACGTGAACTGCAAGAAAACGCCGGGCTGAAAGCCCTTAGTTTGAACAGGATTTTGCCGACATGAATTCTCGCTCCGCTCGATGCGCATGCGCGCATCGATAGGTCGCGAGACCTAATAAACCCTGGGTGCGCTCGATGGAATGCTGTAAAACTAGGAGGCATGGGAAAATGTTATCGGCTTGACTGTGCATAAGTGAAAACGAAATGCTCGAGGGCATGCTACATAACTGGGAGGCTTAAGGAAAGTATCATCGTGATTGTAACAACATTTTTTAAATACTACGTTTTTGGACGCACACCGCGACCTGCCAGCTAGTGCAAGAAAACCCCTTTTCCTGAACGAACCCACTTGGTGTTTTATTCACAGACTCTTTTTGTTGCCTTTCTAGCAACACGCATCGGGACAGTAGTGACCCCGTTTCCGCAGTGATTTTAGACTCTGCCAGGTTGACTCAGTAAGCAACACGTCGTGGGAAATACCGATTCATTATAATAATAAAAAACACACCTGGAGAAAAACTTAAAAGTGATGTTGGCTTCCATACATGGTGTAGTACGATCGGCTGGGTGAGAGCTTGCTTAGCTCGGTTGTAAAAGAAATAAACCCTGGTTGCGCTCAATAGAATGCTGTAAAACTAGGAGGCATGGGGAAAATGTTATCGGCTTGACTGTGCATAAGTGAAAACGAAATGCTCGAGGGCATGCTACATAACTGGGAGGCTTAAGGAAAGTATCATCGTGATCGTATCGTTATAACTAGGAGTGAGGGAAACAAAATCAACCTGAAACTTAGAAGGACAAGCTCTCGGCATTGCTGTGGCGGGGGTGGGCGGAAAGCGGGGATGCGAGTAAGTCACGGCCTGGCGGCCAAAGTGAAGTGAATAATTAGGGGAGGAGAAATACGAGGCCGGCCGAGCGCACGCTGGGGAAGCCTTTGATGTGGCCTGGCTGCCGTGGAGAAATGCTGCTGGCAGCAGTGGGAGGGTGATTGATGGGCGGAGCAGTGCTGGGGAAGCCTTTGATGTGGCCTGGCGGCCGTGGGTGGAGAAATGCTGCTGGCAGTGGGAGGGCTGGGCATGCTCGTCCACAAGGAGTCACGTGACTCTCGTGCACTGTCCAAAATCCTCGGAAAGGAATTTTTTGGGTTGACAACATTAGTTCGAGTAACCTCGACCTAAAAAGTCAGTGACACTAACCTCCAAGAACTGTATGATCAGCTTGATCTGGAAAGGTTCATACAGGACACCCCTGACCCGCATGCGCACTGCCCCAGACTCTCAAACACCCTGCTTCTTCTTCCCAGTCAACATCATCTCCCACATAAATTCCTGCACCTACCAGCATTTCCAAAGGAATTGTGTACAACTTAAACTAGCTACAGAACAATTTGCTGAACTAAAATAGCTATGTGCACTGACTAAATGTTGACCCCTGCAAGAGTGACTTCTTAAATAAAGTCATGTGTGAATAAACCCAATTTGAGAAGAAAATGTTTGGAGGTGCAAAGCAAGCAGTTAACAGCTCTGAGCTCACATACACAAACTAGATAAAAATACACTGGACTACACAGCTGGGTTTAACACGGAAGCAAATCCATCAGGTTTAGTGTAAAATAAGAAATGGTACTGCAAGGAGAAAGAACAGCCAGAATATACGAGGATGCAGTCAGAAACTGACACAAGAAAAAACGTATTGTCCCCCTACACCACAGCTGACAAAATAGGTGGTATGGTCAAAAAAGACAGCACAAACTTGTCTCAGATTGTCATACTGTAAACACACCAACATTTCTATGGTGTCTTATGATACACAAGAAACAAGGGTGTATCTAGAGCCTCGGAATGTGGACTCTGGTGCAAGAATGCCCAATTTTGAGCAAAGACCTCAGATTCCTAACTTATTGGGAAGTCATCCTTAATGGAAGAGGAAACCTCACACACTTATTCATGTCATGCTTTCTCAAAGGAATACTCTCCCCACCCTGGTAGGACAGCGCCGCCCGGGTTGACTTGACCTCCTCGAAGACTGACTAGCTAGGAGAGAGTTTGTGTATAAAATCTTACTGGACAACTCCATAAAACATGGAATCCAGATGAAACCTTAAAAAATACCTTAGAGTTCCCAGTGGAATATTACCTTTATTTGTGGGACACTAGGTAAGATTAAAAACGAAAACAACGTGTGGGTGTTGGAGTACAATATCTTACCCTCAAACTATTGCTAACATGTTTCTGCCCACTCAAATTTGCCTAAACTGTCTGGGGCATTCGTCAGGGCACCGGATCCCTACAGAAATACCTATCGTAGGTTCCTATTGGGAGTCAATTAATAGGGGTATGGTGGAGTACGAATTTAGTCCTATCATAGTTATCTGCCTGTACATGGAACACTTGTTCTTGTTTCCCCTTAGTCAGGGTGCTACCATACTCAAGGACACAGTGAGGTGGGGGTCCTTTGTAGTCAAACATTCGTCTAAAGGTACCTCCCGGCCATTGTTGCTATCATTGTCCCGCAAGGACCATGATAGGTACAGAGTAAGGGCCTCGAAAGGCCAGACCTAAACAGCATTTACATAAGCCTCACATAAACAGCCATTCACAAACCATGGGTAATTACTCTCTGCGCCGCCTGGTTGCAATGCACCACAAAAGATGAGATCAATACAAAAAAGTTAAAAACAACAATTAGGCTAATACAGGGATAGTGCAGTTTGGGTGGTTTCACTACCCAAACCATGACAGGTAGAGGGTACTGGCGAAGGACAGTCAGCCAGATAAGAAAACTGTGAGGTGAATCTCTTATTCAAACACAAAAACCTGAGCAGACCTCACATAATTCCTAGAAGCAAGTTACACCAGCTCTTCAGAGTAAGGCTGTTTCTGACACACTCACCATAACTCTAGAACATCTGAAACAGCCACAACTAGCGCAATGGACACAGCACTGGACTTTGATGCACACCTGTCTTCCCCACATAAATGCTCCAAATGCATGATGGTAAGAGCCAAGAAACTAGCAATCGTGTACTCCAGATACTGCCCCATACTGATCTCCTTGTTGGTCGCCAGACTGTAAAAGGAATCACTTGTACTTGACCAGAAATCAACCGAAACTCTCCTGAAATCAGAAAATCCTGACTAAACAGCAAATTAATGCCGAAAACATCCAAAACAAATGAACTTATTCAAACACATAGAACACTGAAACTCACGATCTCAGACAGGTAATCAAATTCAGTAGTCCACCGTTGTTTCAGTGTAAATTGAAAAATGCCTTCTCCCCAGACTGGCTTCTACTCTGTTGTTTCATTAACAAGGATCAGGGTAAACCACCCACTCATCTTCCAAGGTGAGCCTAAGCAGGATGCCCAGACGGCGCAATACAGCTTACTGCTATTGACCCACCCTACCTATCTCAGGCAAATTATCACAACTATGGGCCATAAAAGAAACATTTCCCTCAACCATAAAATCAGTCAAGCACTAAATTCTCTTGCAACAAAACACAAACAAAAAAAATGGGACTTTCATTCCAATAGCACTTGTAAGAATATCACCCTTCGACACAAAAATCAAGATCTTTAGAACAATGAACATCCATTATGTGTCCCTTTACGTATAAAGGTGCATACCTTCTTTAAAGTTAGACTGACTCAAGTGCTACAGACAATTTCCAGAATTAGTACATCAGACATGTACATAAACCCACGCACATCGATTTGACACAAAACTTGATTCCTGTCACTAAGTCCTGACATCAAAGTACGGCTAAATGTATTCTTCACAAAGACACTGCCCCCAATTTCCTCAGTAAAACAAGTACTTATGCTCTTTAAGTCATATTCCAAGGGAAGTGAAAGTCACTCAAACTGGCACATTACGAAAACACGTGGCACCCACCCGGCAGAGTGGGAGAGCTTACCGCATGGTAGGAACTCCTCAAAGAAATATGTAGTTATCCATTGATGTGGCCCAAATAGTACTGGTACACCTTTTGTACTCCTTTAGGCAACTAATGACACAAAGCGGAAGGTGTTTGTGAAAGTAAGGGACGGTAGAAGAAAGGGTTAAGGTCCTTTCAGACATGGAAATAGAAGGAGACTCCTTCTGGAATGAAAGAGCGCCGTGAAACAGATGAGGCTAGAAAACAGAAAAAAGGAAAGGAAAGGAACAGGAGCTGGGTAGCATAAGGTTATCTGTCTGGAAGCAGCCATCATAAAATGGAGGCTCATGACTTCAGCCCTATCTTATACCTTGGCTGACATCATAATGCCCACTGTTGATGTCAGATTGTAGCTGGGTGTTCAATTAAAGGAGATACGCCCTATATTTCTGCCTCCTTGTCCTAAATAAAAGCTAGATTTCCATGATGCAAGCTAAGAAATATCCCAATTTCTCATTAAAATACTTTAACGGCGTGTTTTAACACATTATTTCTAAACATTCTTAATCCATTTTGACTCATTACATCAAAACAGGAAAAATACAAGTTTCTGAGGTAGCAAGGCATGACTGATTAACATAATGAATTGGAGCAAGCGAAACTACTCTGCTGAGGTATCTTTCATTGAAGATTGGGAAACTTATGTGTGTATTTTCAATACACTGATTTTCTGTTGTATAGGGTCTCCCCTTATTGTGTGTATGAAGTCACTAGAAGAATGGACTTCTAATTTTCCATCCTCTGCAGGTGATGAGAAAATCGAGATAATTAAAGTAAGAGACATCACTAAACTGGTGGCAATATTCCATGCTAAAATTCAAGAGTAGGGAAAGACGGATTACAAGTGGACACTGGTGCCATCAACTCAGCACACATTTAGAGAATGAACAGTAAACACAGTCTTTGAATTAGAAATCCCAAGTAGAGACTTCAAATTACATACAACACATAACTGAGGGAACGTACAACTGTAAATGTTGCAGACATTTGCAAGCCGGTTTTACCATCTGATGCATCTGAGCCTGCACAAGATGCTTCTAGGAATTTTGATATAGGCTAGATAGAGTCTATAGCCCTAACCCCTTTCAAGAATAGAAAATCACGAATTTACTGAAACAATAAACTATTAAAGTATTAATCCATACATTGTTATTCTAGAAAACGGTTTTATGAGGACCGAGTTTGTTTCTTGTCAATTCAATCTGTGTACGAAACTACAGCCCCTTTATAGAACTGTCTTCCATGGAAACCAACTCTACTATTCATCCTACACCTTTACTCAGCTTGCCTAAGCTATTGCTTCTGTGTCTTTTTCTATGACAAGTGCACTGATAGCACAAAGAGTACGAGCTATATAAAGATGCAAAATATATAAATATTCACTCCTACTTCATTAATAACTTAATACGCTACTGTGAGAAAGTCCCATCTGTCTTGCATGGTATGCCCCCACTTTTTGCTGAATGGCTGATGTACTTTGACTGAGTGTGCCATGGGTTCCTACCAACCAGGTACCCAGGGCCTGTGTTCCTTCCCTAAAATTCTGTTGAAACCTAAACCCAATTGGCATCTTTGGCCACAGGTCAGCCCCTGGTAAATGGTACCCTAGGTACCCAAGGCAATATGTGACCAGAGAAGACCCCTAAGGGCTGCAGCACTTATTGTGCCACCCTTAGGGGCCCTGTACCCTGACACACACTGCCTTTGCAGGCTGAGTGACTTGGTGCAGAACTAAACAGAGAGTCGACATGGCACACATCCCTGTGTGCCATGCCTACAATCCCACTGCCCTGGCATACCTCAGTCACTCCTCTAGCTGGGTGCACTATGCCAGTGGTGTTTGCACAGGTGCATGCACCCTGTGCCCCTACAGTACCCAGGGCCAGTCCTGGGCACTGTAAGTGCAGTGCTGCCATTAAGAGTATATGGTGCTGGGAGATTGTCATTATGAACTCCACAGCACCATAATGGCTACACTGAAGACTGGCAAGTTTGATATCAAACTTCTCAGCACATTAAACCCACACTGATGCCAGTGTGGGATTTAATGTAAAATGCACTACAGAGGGCATCTTAGAGATGCCCTCTGAAACCTAACCTACAATCCACGTCTTGTTTGAGGGCTGCCTAGGCTGCCACACAGCAGACATGTTGCTGGACCCCTGGGTAGAGAACCCTCCGCTGTCCTGGGCCTACAACAATGTACATCCTGGGCGACGTGCTAGGTCTCCTCCCCCAGGATGGGCAGGGGAAGATTCAAAGACATGCCGCCTTTGTGAGCTTCTCCAGGCCACTTGCTGTACTCAGCAACTGGCCCCCACCGGTTCTGACACCCGCTCTGGCAGGTAGATTGGCAGGAAACCCTAAGTGAGGAAAGGGGGTGTGCCAGCCTGTGTCAACTCCACCCCTCATGTGAGAGAGGTGAGGTGAAGCACAACTTCGGGCTCCGGCCATCTTGAGGATGTGGAGCCCTGCCCAATCAGAGATAGGCTCCCGCCCCCCTCCCACAGGAGAGGAGCAGGATAGGGGGTGTCCTCACCCCTGGACAGGCACCCTTTGGTCCCTGCCCTTACCCTACCTGTAACGCCCCTAAATTTAGTATTTAGGGGCACCCTGAACCTTCCTTCCTCAGATCCCGATTTGAAAACAAGCAAGAAGATCAAGAAACCAGAAGACCTGCCATGCAGCTGCTCACAAGAGGACGACAGCAACTGACTTGGCCCCAGCCCTACCAGCCTGTTGATCCTTGAACCTCCTCCTGCGAAACTCCGGCACCTTCCGTGGTCAGCAACCTCACAAACCCCAGAGGACCTGACTGCCTTGAGATTCGACCAAGACTGGAACTCCCAAGAGCAGTGTTTCTGCTAAAAAAGCAACATCCCGGGTGCCAGCCAGGAACCGTTAATCCAGCACACTCGGCACCCGCCGAGCCCGGCCCGTGCCTGAGTGGACAAAGACCCTGAGGACGTCCCCACGGCGATTGTGACCTGCAATCCAGTGCCCAAGGACCCTCCTCGACGACCCAGACGATGCCTGCAGTCTCACATCCAGGGACCCCTCCAACCCCGACCAGCAGAGGGTAAAATGTCCTGACGTCAAAAGACACCCCTGCACCCGTCACCCGCGGCCCCCTGTGCCCAACTCCGGGGTGCCTACCTATCCTCCAAGATCCCAACTTACCCCTCGAAGTGTTGGTCGCTCCTGAAGAATCTCCGTCCTCGAGCCTGCAAGTTCTCCATTGAATAACATTGAGCGCCGACGGCTCAAAAGCACCCTGCACCCAGCTGCCCGAGTGCCCCTGGCAGTGCAACCTTTGTCCTTATCTACTTTCCCATTTGCCCTGAGCAAGTGACCAGGAGCCCAGCTCCCACAGCCGCGTGGGCTGCTGCCAGCAGCCACCAACTCTCATAGGATAACATTGGGCCTAACTACCTCTGCACCGGGCTGCCCCTGTGCTGCTGAGGTGTATCAACTATACCTATCTGACCCTGGGAGACCCCTGAGTCTATGCTCAGAACCTTAACTCTGCCAGTCGAGTACTTACCCCAAAGCTGATAACTCACTTTTCTTCCATAGGGTAACATTGAATGGTTTCACTTGGAAATTCTGCTGTGTGGAGTTTTGAAACTTTAAAATATTCATCTAAAATCAGCCGAACAACAAATTCCGATTTACTCACCTGTTATCAGGAGAGAACCCAGTGCTGCATCTTTTAGCCCAGCACTGACCCTGAAAAGTAATTTTAACCGTACTTACCAGTAACTTGAATTTCCTTCCATAGGAATCCTTTGACTGCTTTTCACCAGAAAAGTTTCTAAGTGTTGATTTTCAAAAACTACAAATATTCCTTATATGACTTAAACGCATTCTTTCAATTGTTCACAGGAGATGCACCAGTGCTGGATCCAGGATCAAACACTGAGTAAGAAAAAGTAACGATAACACTACTTACCTGCTAAATCAATTTCCTCCTGTAGGATAACATTGGTGATTCTGTGTGAAAAAGTTTCTAAGTGTCAACTTTTAAAATACATTAATATTCCTTAAAATCACTACTGTAACTACAACGCTTTTATGTAACTGTTTACAGGAGATGTCCCAGGACTGAATCTAGGATCCAGTCCTGTGGTTAGAAAAGTAATCTATAAAGTAACTACTTGCATTTATCTAGAAATTCCCATTGAGCTCAATGTTGCATTGTGTTTGAAATTGTGTTGCCTATTGCAACAACTGTAACTATTGTAATCAAAACGTCTACAGCCTATTTGAAAAGTACTTAAATAAAGCAACTCATTCTGAGAAAGTATATTTTGATACCTTGTTGGTTCTAAAATAAAACTATATCTTTTGATACAAAACAATTGGCCTAGAGTTCAGTTCTTGAGTGTGTGAGACCATTTGCTGACTCAGTGTGTACAACAAATGCTTTACACGGTCCTCTGATACTGCCTTACTGCTCGACCAAGCTACCACATTAGAGAGTAAGGTTATATCTAACTTTAGCCTCTGCTAAACCTCTGGGGACTGTGGACTCTGTGCACACTGTACCTTGTTTGGTCCAGTATATCCAGAGCCATTTTCTTACATTGGTGGATCAGCGGTGGGATACAAACTTGCATTTGTTGGAATACTTGCATACCATCTGATCACACGACAGAACTTTTAAATTGCCTTTAGAATTCTGATTTTCCTAAATTGGTTTCTGTAAAATACTAAAAGCCTTGTCAGGGCCTTGCTTAAATTGGTTTCTGTAAAATACTAAAAGCCTTGTCAGGGCCTTGCTTACGTCCCAATAGAAGTTCAAAGAAATAAAAGTCACTGTAGTCAAGGGTAGAGGGTTAGAATGTCTCAGCAGACCACAGCTATTAGTGAAGATAATACCATGCAGGACCTGGTTGAGGAGCTCGACCTCACACCTTACTTACACTGGTCTTTCAAGGAATTGAGGTCCTTAAGCAAACTTAAAAATATAACCATGGGCCTCCATCAAACCAAGCTAGGGCTACACGAGCTCCTGGCTGAGTATGCTAAAGGCCACCCCTCTGAACATGAGGATGACCAGTCAGAGGGGGAAGGGGTGGTACAGGAGGAGAATACCCCTCCCCCTCTCCCTCCCCAATCATCTCTAGGGAGATGAGGGTCCCCATACCCTTAACTTCAAGAATCATTCTCTGGGACCCTAGGCCCTACCCAGGTGGACCAGGACCCAGGGAAAACACTGGGAATAGCCCCAGTGAAGAGGACAGCTTGTTAGCCAAGCTGGCCAAGAGATTAGACCTCGAGTCCAGACTCCTGGCTCTAGAAAATGAAAGGAAAGGGATGGGTTTAGCACCCATCCATGGTGGCAGCAATACTAAAGATAAGGATAGGGAGGAAACTTCTGATCCTAAAATCCCCAAAGGGATTGCCCCTAAATTTGAGGACGGTAATGACATCACCAAGTAGTTCACAGCCTTCGAAAGGGCCTGTGAAATAAGAGTAAAGAACCCTCTCTGGGGGCACTCCTGTGGGAACTGTTCTCTGGTAACTGCAGAGACAGGCTTCTGACCATCTCTGGCCAGATGCAGTGTCCTATGATCTCATAAAGAGCACTCCGATTGAGGGAATTGGACTCAACCACTGAGGAGTACGGAATTAGATTCAGGGGGCTCACAAAACCCAGACCCAGTCCTGGATTGACTTTGTAGACTACTCAGTAAAGACATTGGATGGTTGGTTAGTGGGACATAATGTGCATGATTTCACTGGACTTTACAATTTGTTTATGAAGGAACATATATTAAGTAACTGCACAAATGAAAAGTTGCATCAGTATTTGGTAGACCCAAGTCTAATTTCTCCCCAAGAATTGGGAAAGAAGGCAGACCATTGGGTCAAGACTAGGGTGACAAGGACAACCACTGGGGGTGACCAGAAGAAGGTGGTTACAAAACCTCCCAAGGGGAAAGGTGGTGAGAATCCCCAAAATAAAAAGTCTGAGTCTTCCAAAGGGACACAAAAACCTGTACAAGTGGGTGGGTCCCAAACTACTCCCTATGTGCCTCAGCCCTATTGGGAGAGGAACTTTGATCCCTTCAAGGCCTACTGTAACAAATATAAGAAGTTGGGGCATTTAACTGTAGATAAATCTTGCCCCACAACAAGGCCCTTAAGGCACCACTTACAGCTACCTCTGGGGCAGCAAGTCTACAAATGGGATCAGAAGTGTGCCCTGAGCAAATCTGGATGCACACTGAAGCTAGTCTAGTTTCTATGGGGGAAGTTGCGTTTGCCACTGGAGCTGTGTGGCCACCCAACTTAAAGAAGTAATTACAATACCCCTGGGTGAATGGTACTAGGATAGAAGCTCTGAGGGATACAGGTGGCAGTGTCACTATGGTGAGAAATACACTTGTTTCCCTGAGCAATACTTGATTGGGAAAACTTACCCAGTCACCAATGCTGACAGTGTTACCACTAATCATCCAATGCCTATTGTGACATTAGGCTGGGGGGGGAGGGGTTACTGGCTTGAAACAGGTAGTGGTCTCTCAAAAGTTACCAGCTGACTGTCTGCTTGGCAATGGTTGAATTGAAGACCCATGTAGCCATGCTGGGTATCCCTGAATTGGCGTGTGTGCAAACAAGAGCACAGAGCAAGAAGAAGGGTGAACAAGTAGGTTTGGAGCCTGAAAGTATGGCCCAACCAACCAAGAGAAAAAGCAAGAAGACTGGGGAACCAGCTTCTAAACACCAAACCTCTCAGGACCCCTCTCCCCAGGGGGAAGACTTGGAAACCCTAGAGGGAACTGAGCCTATAGAGCTTGAGCCTTACCAGGTTGAACTCCTGGCCCCAGGGGGACAGACTAGGGAAGAGTTGTGCCAGGGTCAACAAGACTGTCCTACTCTTGAACGCCTGAGGCAGCAAGCTGTTTCAGATGCACCGGGAAATGCCAGTGGTACCCACAGAGCCTATTGGGAAGAGGGATTACTGTATGCTGAGGCAAGAAACCCCACTCCTGGAGCCACCAAGAGAGTGGTAGCGCCACAGAAGTACAGGGAGTTCCTCCTAACTTTGGCTCATGACATCCCCCTAGTTGGACATCTGGGGCAAACCAAAACTTGGGAAAGGCTAGTTAGTCACTTCTACTGGCCCCAGATGCACCAAAAGATGAAGGAGTTTGTTAGCTCCTGTGTTACCTGTCAGGTCAGTGGCAAGACAGGTGGCCACCCAAAGGCCCCCCTGATACCACTGCCAGTGGTGGAGGTTCCCTTTGAAAGGGCAAGTGTGGACATTGTGGGTCCACTTGAACCTCCCACAGCCTCAGGGAACACATTCCTTCTAGTAGTAGTGGATCATGCTACTAGATACCCTGAATCAATTCCACTTAGGACTACTACAGCTCCTGCAGTAGCCAAGGCCCTCCTGGGTGTCTTCACCAGGGTAGGGTTTCCTAAGGAGGTGGTTTCAGAAGGAAGTTCTAACTTCATGTCTACTTACCTAAAGCACATGTGGAAGGAGTGTGGAGGGCAGTACACGTTTACTACCCCATACCATCCACAAACCAATGGTCTTGTTGAAAGGTTCAACAAGACATTGAAAGGTATGATCATGGGGCTCCCTGAAAAACTCAAGAGGAGATGGGATGTCCTTTTGCCATACCTGCTTTTCGCTTACAGGGATGTGCCACATAAGGGAGTAGGGTTTTCCCCCTTTGAACTTCTGTTTGGTCATCCTGTGAGGGGACCACTTTGTCTTGTGAAAGAGGGTTGGGAGAGGCCTCTCCAAGAACCCAAGCAAGACATTATAGACTATGTACTTGGCCTAAGGTCCAGATTAGTTGAGTACATGGAAAAGGCATCCAAGAATCTTGAGGCCAGCCAGGAGCTTCAGAAGCACTGGTATGACCAAAAGGCTGCACTGGTTGAATTTCAACCTGGGCAACAGGTGTGGGTTCTGGAGCCAGTGGCGCTAAGGGCTCTCCAAGACAGATGGAGTGGCCCTTACCCTTTCCTAGAGAAAAAGAGAAAGGTCACTTACTTAGTTGACCTGGGCACAAGCAGGAACCCAAAATGGTTATACATGTGAACCGCCTAAAACTCTACAATGACAGGGCTGACATCACCATGCTGATGATGACTGATGAGGAACAGGAAGCAGAGAGTGAACCTCTCCCTGATCTCCTCTCCTACAGCCCAAACGATGGGTCAGTAGATGGAGTTGTCTTTTCAGACACCCTCTCTGCCCAACAGCAGACTGACTGCAAGCAAGTCTTACAAAAGTATGCTGGTCTCTTTTCCCTGACCCCTGGTCTGACAAACTGGTGTACCCATGATGTGGACACTGGTGACAGTTCACCTGTCAAAAACAAGATCTATCGCCAGTCAGACCAAGTCAAGGAAAGCATCAAGGCTGAAGTCAGCAAGATGCTGGAGTTAGGGGTCATTGAACCCTCTGAGAGCCCCTGGGCTAGCCCTGTGGTTCTGGTCCCCAAACCTCATCAACAGGGTGAAAAGAGAGAGATGATGTTTTGTGTGGACTATAGAGGGCTCAACTCTGTCACAAAGACAGATGCTCACCCTATTCCAAGAGCAGATGAACTGATAAACAAATTGGGGGCAGCCAAATTTCTCAGTACCTTTGACTTAACTGTAGGGTACTGGCAGATTGGCATGGCCCCAGGAGCAAAAGAGAAAACAGCATTCTCCACCCCTGATGGGCACTATCAGTTTACTATAATGCCTTTTGGGTTAAAGAATGCCCCTGCCACCTTCCAGAGGTTGGTGAATCAAGTCCTGACTGGGTTGGAGTCCTTTAGTGCAGCTTATCTTGATGATATTGCTGTCCTTAGCTACACATGGCAGAATCACCTGGTCCACCTTGAGAAGGTTTTACAAGCCCTGCAATCTGCAGACCTAACTATCAAGGCATCCAAGTGCCAGATAGGGCAGGGCACTGTGGTGTACTTGGGCCACCTTGTTGGTGGAGGCCAGGTACAACCCTTACAACCCAAGATCCAGAGTATCCTGGACTGGGCAGCTCCAACAACCCAGACCCACGTCAGGGCATTCCTTGGCTTGACTGGGTACTACAGGAGGTTTGTGAAGGGATATGAGTCCATTGCGACTCCCCTTACAGAACTCACCTCCAAGAAGAAGCACAAGAAAATCAACTGGACTGTTAGTTTCCAAAAGGCTTTTGACATCCTAAAAGAAGCAATGTGCTCAGCACCAATTCTAAAAGCACTAGATTATGCCAAGCAGTTCATAGTGCAGACTGATGCCTCCGAGCTAGGGATAGGAGCGGTCCTATCCCAGCCCAATGATGAAGGCCAAGACCAACCTGTTGCTTTTATAAGCAGGAGGCTACTCCCCAGAGAGCAGCGTTGGAGTGCCATTGAGAGGGAGGACCTTGCTGTGGTTTGGTCCCTGAAGAAGTTGAGGCCCTACTTGTTTGGAACTCATTTACTGGTTCAAAGTGACCACAGACCTCTCAGATGGCTAATGCAAATGAAAGGGGAAATCCAAAACTACTAAGATGGCCCATCTCCCTACAGGGAATGGACTTTGAAGTGGAACACCGACCAGGGACTGCCCATGCCAATGTAGATGGACTTTCCAGGTTCTTCCACTTAGACAATGAAGACTCCCTCGGGCAAAGTTAGTCTCATCACCTTTCGTTTGGAGGGGGGGGAGGGGGGGTTGTGTGGGAAAGTGCCATCTTTCTTGCATGGTATGCCCCCACTTTTTGCTGAATGGCTGATGTACTTTGACTGAGTGTGCCCTGGGTTCCTGCCAAGAAGGTACCCAGGGCCTGTGTTCCTTCCCTAAAACTGTGTTGAAACCTAAACCCAATTGGCATCTCTGGCCAAAGGTCAGCCCCCGGTAAATGGTACCCTAGGTACCCAGGGCACTCTGACCAGAGAAGACCCCTAAGGGCTGCAGCGCGTATTGTGACACTCTTAGGGGCCTGTACCCTGACACACACTCACTGCCTTTGCAGGCTGAGTGACTTGGTGCAGAACAAAACAGAGAGTCGACATGGCACACATCCCTCTGTGCCATGCCCACAATCCCACTGCCCTGGCATACCTCAGTCACCCCTCTAGCTGGGTGCACTATGCCAGTGGTGTGGGCACAGGTGCAAGAGTCCTGTGCCCCTACAGTACCCAGGGCCATTCTTGGGCACTGTAAGTGCAGTGCTGCCATTAAGAGTATATGGTGCTGGGAGATTGTCATTATGAACTCCGCAGCACCATAATGGCTACGCTGACAAGTTTGATATCAAACTTCTCAGCACATTAAACCCACACTGATGCCAGTGTGGGGATTAATGTAAAATGCACTACAGAGGGCATCTTAGAGATGCCCCCTGAAACCTAAGCTACAATCCACGTCTTGTTTGAGGAGCTGCCTAGGCTGCCACACAGCATACATGTTGCTGGACTCCTGGGTAGAAAGCCCTCCGCTGTCCTGGGCCTACAACAATGCACATCCTGGGCGAGAAGCTAGGTCTCCTCCAACAGGATGGGCAGGGGAAGTTTCAAAGATATGCCGCCTTTGTGAGCGTCTCCAGGCCACTTGCTGTACTCAGCAACTGGCCCCCACCGGTTCTGACACCCGCTCTGGTGGGTAGACTGGCGGGAAACCCTATGTGAGGAAAGGGGGTGTGCCAGCCTGTGCCAACTCCACCCCTCAGGTGAGAGAGGTGAGGTGAAGCACAACTCCGGGCTCCAGCCATCTTGAGGATGTGGAGCCCTGCCCAATCAGAGATAGGCTCCCGCCCCCCTCCCACAGGAGAGGAGCAGGATAGGGGGTGTCCTCACCCCAGGACAGGGACCCATTGGTCCCTGCCCTTACCCTACCTGTAACTCCCCTAATTTTAGTATTTACGGGCACCCTGAACCTTCCTTCCTCAGATCCCGAATTGAAAACAAGCAAGAAGATCAAGAAACCAGAAGACCTGCCGTGCAGCTGCTCACAAGAGGATGACACCAACTGACTTGGCCCCAGCCCTACCGGCCTGTTGATCCTTGAACCTGCTCCTGCGAAACTCCGGCGCCTTGCATGGTCAGCAACCTCACAAACCCCGGAGAACCTGACTGCCTTGAGACTCTGCCAAGACTGGGACTCCCACCAGCAGTGGTTCAGCTCAAAAAGCAACACCCCTGGTGCCAGCCAGGAACCGCGAATCCAGCACACTCTGCACCTGCTGAGCCCGGCCCATGCCTGAGTGGACAAAGACCCTGAGGACGTTCCCCCGGCGATTGTGACCTGCAACCCAGTGCTGCATCTTTTAGCCCAGCACTGACCCTGAAAAGTAATTTTATCCGTACTTACCAGTAACTTGAATTTCTTTCCATAGGAATCCATTGACTGGTTTTCACCGGAAAAGTTTCTAAGTGTCGATTTTCAAAAACTTCAACTATTCCTTAAAAATCGCCTGTATGACTTAAACGCAGTGGCGGCTCGTAATGTTGACGAGTAGTGGGGCGGGCATGCACAAGCACACTCCCTTCCTCCCATCCCGCACAAGCACCCACACACACATACTCACTCCCACCCATCTACATGTGCACTCACACCCATCCATTCACAAGCGTACACACATACACCAGTCATTCGCTAGCACATACCCATGCAAAGCACACAGCACTAATTCACATACATTCATGCAGTCGCGGCTGGCATTACGGGCGGGTGGGGGGGTGGAAATGGGGTCATCGCGCCGCGGAGGGGATGGGGGGGAGGCGGGAGGAGTTTAAGGGAAAAATATATGTATATAAAATAAAAGTTAAACTTACTGTCCCGCTTTTCCTCAAGTCCAGAGACTACTGACTCCCGCCATCTGGCTTTTTGAATTCTGCAGCGCTCGCATCAGGAAGGCTGCAGGCAGCCTCCCTCTCCTCCACCAGTCACAACGCTGCAACGGCAGCGTTGTGATTGGTGAGGCCGCTGCCCCACCCGGGTAATTTTCTCTCTGTATGCTGCAGCATACAGAGAGAACAGGGAGAGTGGGCGGTGTTTCTCGAGAGCAGGGGGGAGTGGCTTGCCCATTGTTGTTCATGCGGACTGTTTGGGCGGCCTCAATCTGCCCAAACAGTCAATATGAACAACAGTGGGCAAGCCACTTCCCCCTGCCCTCGAGAAACACCGCCCTCTCCCAACCAGGAAATTTAGCTTTCTCGCCGTGCGAGAAGGCAGAAACAGATGGTAGCTATTATCATTTATGTTTCTACCTTCTCGCACTGCGAGAAAGCAGGGGGGCGGTGCTCAAACGCCCCTATAGAGGAGCCGCCACTGCTTAAACACATTCTTTCAATTGTTTACAGGAGATGCACCAGTGCTGGATCCAGGAACCAACACTGAGTAAGAAAAAGTAACAATAACACTACTTACCTGCTAAGTGAATTTCCTCCCCTAGGATAACATTGGTGATTCTATGAGAAAAAGTTTGTATCAACTTTTGAAATACAATATTATTCTTTAATAATCACTACTGTAACCAAAACGCTTTTACTTAACTGTTTACAGGAGATGTCCCAGGAATGAATCTAGGATCCAGTCCTGTGGTTAGAAAAATAATCTATTATGTAACTAATTGCATTTATCTAGAAATTCCTATTGAGCTCGATGTTGCATTGTGTTTGAAATTGTGTTGCCTATTGCAACAACTGTAACTATTGTAATCAAAACGTCTATTGCTCATTTGAAAAGTATTTTACTAAAGGAACTCATTCTGAGAAAGTATATTTTGATACCTTCTTGGTTCTAAAATAATAACAACTATATACTTTGATACAAAACAATTGGCCTAGAGTTCAGTTCTTGAATGTGTGAGACCATTTGCTGACTCAGTGTGTACAACAAATGCTTTACACTGTCCTCTGATACTGCCTTACTGCTCGGCTGAGCAACCACTTTAGAGAGTAAGGTTACATCTAACTTTAGCCACTGCCAAACCTCTGGGGACTGTGGACTCTGTACACACTGTACCTTACTTTGGTCCAGTATATACAGAGCCACTTTCTTACAGCTATGTTTTGCTTTCACTAACAGCATCTGAAAAACTCTCATTGTTGCATTACTGTATAGGAAATACAAATGGACAAAAACACAGATAAACCAATGTCGGTTTAAAAAACAAAAACAATGAATAAAAAAAAAATGAACATTGTGCTTGTGGTCCATTTTTTGTGTTCGTGGATATTCACTATGCACAGGTGCGTTCCAAACAACTGGGAAGATTGTTCTAATATATAAAACTAACGATTTATCACAAAGTTCTTATCGTGCAATTTCCCTATTTAACACCATCAGAAAGGTACATACTAGGACAATACTCTTGTTGATGCATGTTAGAGATGCATTGGTGAATAATATCAATATACTCCCTGAAGTTCAAGCAGGGTTCATGAACTTACAGAGTGAGCACGATCAATGTTTCATTTTACATAACTTCACTAACAGGCATCTCACCATCAGGAAAGGTGATGTGTAACTAGATTGTACTGAATGCTGCAACGATTTGATGATACAATCTTGCTTGTGTTGGCTGAGCAATAGAGAACTGTGACAAAAAGCTGTATACTGACAGCCAAGATTGTTATCATCAAAACAAAACTATTGTTGAAAAATCACGTTCATACAGGCAATTTGAGGTATATCCTTAAATTACAGAACATTTGCTATTTCTAGTCATTTGTTGATGAACACGATCTGTGCATGGTTGAAAGAACTGACATGTAGTACTTAATGAGGTTTTGATTTAATCAAGTGTGAAGTTTTGATTTAATCGAGTGAGAGACTATAGTTAAGACAAGGTGAAAGGACTCTAAAACAAACCAGTTTTAAACCTCACCAAGGGAGTGTCTTCTCACCAAAGCTAAAATATAGACATTAGGGCAATGCAAAGTGAGTTTTAGTTTGCTGGGCCTAGTTAATGAAACGACGTTTTGATAAGGTCTTTAGCAAATGGCACAGTAAATATGTACCAGTACTGGAAGTTACAAACAACGGGGTAAAGGGAGAGGGAGAACTGCACATCAAGGCAACTGGCGGGGGCGTGGCTACGCACGCAACGGGAATGGCCGCCTTGGAGTGAAGCTCCGCGCCAGGCTTGCCTTCCCGGGGCATTTATCCGTGTAATCGCCGCCTGCGGACGGCGAAAATCGTCAGCGCCACCACCGGACGTCATCGCCGGCCTGCTGGCCAACTTTGGCAAAAATCGACACACCAGAGGCACACCGGAGGTTTCGTTGGACTGCTGCCGCTTTCCTTGCTCCCGAACTCGGGAGGCGCGCAGGACAGACCGGGGCTCCAGTCGAGGACGCAGACCCAGTGGTCGGCCCGGCAGGCGCAAAGGCCATGAGACGCTGGGTGGGATGTGAAATCGCCCTACAACACCGGACCTGATCTGCATAGTGGCTATACCAGCAGACCGTTAGTCACCAAGGTACCGCGCCGGCGGTGCGGCCTCGCGGAGCAGAGCGACGCCGCCTTGCCCCGCGCGACCAAGCGGCGGCTGGTGCGGCCCGACTCACCGGCCACAGGGGCACACTGCAGCCCAGCCACCTCGCTCCCCTGTGGGGTGGGCACCGGCAACGAGGCAGGACAACCACGGCGACCCAGCGACGAGCTCTGTGGGGCGCGCCCACGTGGCGGCGAGTGCCGGTAAGACCGTGAAATTACCCCCGGCCCAACCCCTGGAGCGACTGCGTGACCACATACGCCTTGGGAGTGCCGCTGAGATCCCCCATGACCCGCAGTGGTGTTTGACCCTCCACAACGCGACGCACGCTTGCCCTCTACCACGCACTGGCCAGATAATACCGACCTGCCAAGCACAAGCCGCCACAGACCACAACCGGGGGAAGTGCCACCACGGGGACCGCACACACTATACTGCACAAGCCTGTCCGGCGGTTGGACTGCTGATTACACGAACCAGCCTTCTGAGGGCGACGTGGACTGCTCGGCTAGGCCCGAGGGAGCGACGCAGATGTCTAACGGGCCCAAAACAAGAACTGGCTCCAGCAACGCTAACCAGAAGGCCAAGATGGACAAAACCGGGAAGCACACCGACCCGGACCAGATGGCGGCCAAACTGGACACTATGCTGGCAGCAATGGAAAGACTTGAGGAGTCGCTAAGCCTAACCCGCACCTCCCTGGCCACCAAAATCGACAGCGTGGTCATCGATCTCACGCACCTGAGAGCAGATCACAAAAAGCTGGCGGAACGCACCACCACCTTGGAAGACACGCTACAGACACTTCAACCCCGTGCGGACCAGTCGCATAAACACATCCAGGACTTGCTGAACAGGGTGGAGTTCTTGGAAGACAGGGCTGAAGACGCGGAAGGTAGGACCCGCAGGAACAACGTACGCTTGGTCGGAGTTCCGGAGAAATGGGAGGGGAGGTCCCCTGAAATTCACATGGAGCAGTGGCTACGAGGCCTCCTACCGGAAGGATCGCTCTCCCCACACTTCGTGATTGAACGGGCTCACAGGGTCCCCACTAAACCTCTGACGACAGGCTCCAACCCAAGACCCATGTTGATCCGCATAATGAACTATCGAGACAGGGACACCATACTACGAGAAACCCGCAAGCTTCAGGAGGTCCGAATAGAGAACGCATCGGTGATGTTCTTTCCGGACTACACTGTACAGGTCCAACGGCAGAGACATGACTTTCTCGCAGTGAAAAAGCGACTGAGACAAATGGGCCTCCAGTACTCCCTGCTCTTTCCTGCAAAGCTGAGAGTTGTGGCGGGAGAACGGACTCATTTCTTCACGGACCCCATGGAAGTGGATACCTGGCTAGACGGCGGAGTCGACACAGAACCCAAAACGGCGACAGGTCCTGCGTCACGACGACAATCCGGCAATCATAGACGGCGGCGACGACCCCGCCGGAATTCTCAGCCGAATGCACACGCGGCGACCCGGCCTTCCCCTCCTGCAGATGCCAGACGGCAGGAGAAGCAGGACGCCCTCCGCCTCGTAATGGAACTCAGCGGTTCCCCTGTGGAGAGCGAGGTGGCTAGCGGCGGCACACAAGGCCTTCAGAGTGACGATGAAGCCATCTATGGAGTGCCAGACTCCCCGACCTCGGATATCCGACCTGATGTCACCCCCCAAACGGCGGACTGCATCAGCTGATCAGGCGACGGATGCAACTCCCCACGGAAACGAATACGAGTGATCAACACGGCGAGCCTACGACACCACGACTGCAATGAACCCTGTGCGAAATGGCGGACTCACCCCCACGTCCTCCATACTACACGCTTGGGGCGCATACACCAAGGGACACATCAATGGACATGACTCCAGGCGCTGGCGTTAAGAGCCCACGCTTGGCGGAGCACGGCTGCGGAGACACTCTGCCTTGCCTGGAGATGGCCCGACTGGAACACGTAATGTATGGCATCTTACGCATGTGTGTGATGGGTTCATTCACTACGAGGGCGGCATTGACTGATACGCCCCCCCCGGGAAGGCAATATGCCTTCGCTCCACAAACATATTGACTTACTCCATTTGATCCTGTGCATGTAGCACAACCACCCCCTTAGACTTGAACATTGTTGCTCTCCTAGAGAGTATGGACGGGAGCACGTTTTGCATCCGACCTTTTGGTATTTTGCAAGTTCATATTGTTCAATGGTTTACTGTTTCGATAGCCATGTTTTTTCCCCCTCCCATGGTCACAGTGCACTGGAGCGTCACATCGAATGCTTATGGGGTGGCGGGGACCGATTTCATGCAGCTGAACGGGTATGTGTTGAGGGGTGGTGGCAGAGACGGATGGGAGGTTTGGTTGGATTGATATAATGCTCCCCATTAGGATATGCACGTGGAATGTGAGAGGTATACACACACCATCCCGACGCTACCAGATTTATTCATACCTCAAACGCCACCACATCCAAATTGCCCTCCTACAAGAAACTCACCTTAACAACACTGAAATTGCTACACTGCGACGCAGGTGGCGCGGACAACTTTATGCTACAGGGTTCTCGTCATACGCCCGAGGTACGCTGGTATGGGTCAGACCGGGCGTTCCTTGGACCACACAAGATGTACATATAGACCCCGAGGGCAGATACGTGGCTATCCACGGCAAATTAGATGGTTGCACAATGGTAATCACTTCACTTTATGCGCCTAACACGGGGTTAGCAGATTATCTCACCGGCTTGTCACGCACACTAGCCCCCTGGCATGGGGTCCCATGGTTCATCGGCGGGGACTACAATAGTTCGCTAGACCTGACACTTGACCGTTCCCATCCTACATTACCCAACTCACAAGCTCAGACCACCACGAAGGCGCTACAGGCGTGGTCCATGCAATGGGGCTTGCAGGATGCGTGGCGCTCTCGCAATCCACACTCCAGGGTCTACTCATATTACTCGGGGGCACACGCCCTGCATGTCCGCCTCGATCGCTTCATGGTCTCTAGTGAGCTCTTACCCGTTATCACGGACACCTGCTACATGGGACGCACACATTCCGACCACAACCCGCACCTCCTAGACCTGATGTGGGATCACCCTCGACCACCAATACCCACATGGCGGTTACAACCCGATCTCTTACTAGACGCCACGTTTAGGGGCTCCATCAGCGCACAAACGGCACAACATTTTGAAGACAACACAGGCTCGGCATCGACACCTCAGATTGAATGGGACGCGTTCAAAGTGGTCCTCAGGGGACAATGTCTAGGCACCCAAGCACACTCCCGGCGACACTTAGAAGCAGATCTCAGACGCATTGAATCTGACCTGCTACAATTGGAGCAGTCTGCAACCGCTGGCCCCACCGCGGACTTAATACAAGCACGGGCAGAGCATGATACCCTGATTGACAGATTGAAAAATATCAACTACAAGGCCCACGCCGCCCGCACTCATCATTCTGGCGACAAACCAGGCAAGTTGTTAGTGTGGCTGATTCAAAGCGAAAAACGTGACACACCGGTAGCAGCGGTGCAACCGCTGGCAGGCCCATTGGTATACACACAGGCGCGGATACACGAGGCCTTTGTGGCTCATTACAGCGAGCTGTACAAATCCTGTCTGCTGACTGCACCATCAGTAATAACCACGTACTTGGAAGACATAATGCTGCCTACCCTAACAGATGAACAACGAGAAGACCTAGGGTCACCGTTGATTGCCGAAGAACTTCGCGATGCCATCTTTGCCCTCTCGAACGGCAAGGCACCAGGCCCTGATGGGCTGCCAGCGGAGTACTATAAAGCATGCTCTGACATCCTAACTCCAGAGCTCTTGAGGGTGTTTGCTGCGGCGCTGGAAGACTTGGATCTACCCCTGTCTATGAACGAGGCAACTTTAGTGTCCCTCCTAAAGCCGGGCAGAGATGAAACACTACTCGGCTCATACAGGCCCCTAGCGCTGCTAAACACTGATTACAAGATACTAGCCTCGACTCTCGCCCGACGACTGGCAGGACTGGTGCCCGGCTTGATACATGACGACCAGAACGGCTTTGTACCCTCCAGATGCACTTCCCAAAACATCCGTAGACTATTCAGGGTACAACAGTATGCAATACAAAGCTGGCCCAGATCGGGATGTTTAGTCCTGGACCTGGAGAAGGCGTTCGATTCGCTCGAATGGCCCTATTTGCTGGCAGTGCTGCGCCGATTCGACCTCGGGGATGACTTTATTGAACTGGTGGGATTACTGTATAGACGCCCAGTGGTACGAGTCCGCACGGGAGGGCTACTCTCTGACGCCATTAGAGTACAACGCGGCACCAGACAGGGCTGCCCGCTATCCCCGCTACTTTTCTCATTAGCCATAGAACCCCTTGCTGCGCTACTGC
This sequence comes from Lissotriton helveticus, assembly GCF_964261635.1. NCBI lineage: Eukaryota > Metazoa > Chordata > Amphibia > Caudata > Salamandridae > Lissotriton > Lissotriton helveticus. The sequence continues at coordinate 1,140,921,084 of NC_136069.1, forward strand.
GCGCAGAGGGCATGCACTGGGGAATCCCACTAGCAGATGGCGTGCACACAGTCTCGCTATATGCGGACGATCTCCTTTTATACGTCAGGGACCTCACCCACATACCTCGAGGCCTCTCGGAGATCTTTCAATCCTTCGAGACCATGTCCGGCCTCAAGGTTAATTGGGCCAAGTCAGGTGCATACTCGTTCGACCCTGACATCCCTGACCCTGGAGTCACGATAAACGGGGAAAGGCTGCCATGGCACCACACAACGTTCAAATACCTAGGAGTATATATCTACAGGACACCACAGGCTGTGCTGGATGGTAACCTGACACGCGCCATCACGTCTATAAAATCCCAGATTGCCTTTTGGAAATCCCTACCACTCAATGTCCCGAGTAGAGTGACACTGACGAAAATGATTGTACTCCCCAGACTCTTATATTACTTCGCCAACCTGCCAGTGTACGTACAGGCGCGCACATTTAGAGAACTGGCCTCCATGGTTAGAGACCTGATATGGAACGCGGGACGGCCTAGAGTAGCCCTCCGAAAACTATATGCCCCGGTCGATGAGGGAGGCCTTGCGGTACCGAACCTAGAACTTTACTATCTGGCGGCCCAGCTACAATGGGTCACCGCCTGGCTAGCAGGAAACCACCTGGGTGACACTGCCACTAATACGGTCATGTTTTCTTCCACGCAACTACACACACTATTCCACCCCCTGACACACCCGAGGAAATCCAATCAGATACACGTCGCAGTAGCGATACGTTGTTATGTCAGAAGCCTACGGCTCACGAGGTCGACCAAGCCATATGCCCCGGCGCTACCACTCCTAGGCACCCCCAAGTCCACCTCTATAGTTACAGAAACAGCGCTGGAACCTTGGACGCGCACTGGAGTAGACACTATGGCAGACCTATATGCTGATGGTGCCTTGATACCGTTTGCAACGCTGGCGGCGGACACAGGTCTCCCGACGGGTCAATTTTTACAGCACGCCTCCATACTTTTAGCGTACACACAGCGGTGGGGCAACATCACTGAGGAACTTCCGACGCACCAATTGATACAGAGCCTACATGTCATGGGAGATGGCACACACGTAAGTGCACTGGCTGCACCAAGCACTACAGTCGCACACACAGCAATCGCTGCAACCATTGCGTGACCATTGGGCCACAGACAGAGGGAGGGTATGGACGGATAAGGAGTGGAAAATGATCCTATTAGGCCCCAGGCACGTGCCACGGAACGCGCGTTTTAAACTGATACAGTTCTACATACTGCATAGAGCGTACCTCTCACCCTGTAAGATTTATCGCTATTTCCCAGGAGCGGCGGCCACATGCCCGAGATGTGCGCTGGAAGAGGCAGATTTGCTACACATGCTTTGGCAGTGCCCACGGATTCAGACATATTGGGGGGCGATACTGACGACACTAGACAAATGCACAGGCATGACGATCCCGCACACATGGGAGGCATGCTTACTTGGCCTGTATAAGCGGACTTCATTAAACAGAGCCCCCTCTCGATTCTGGGACCTTGCCCTCCTCACAGCAAAAGGATTGCTCACGAAACACTGGAAGAGAGCTACCCCACCGCTACCAGAACACTGGCACACATCCCTAGACACCTGGGCAAAAGCGGAAAGCACCGCCCTCCATAACGAGGAAACGGCAGGCCTCCGTCAGTTCCCGATTGCGCAATTCTGGGACACAATGCTCACCTCTTTTCACAAGGAATACCTTCTCACGCAAACCACGACAGGAGTCGTCCACCCGGACAACACTGACGATGCACCCCCTGTACATATTCCATGAGGACACATCTGATGACGCCCCCACCATCACGTCCTCCCCCTCACGCCTGATATCTGTAATGATGGGCGAGCTCCCACCCCCCAGGCCATGCCCACTTCGTTAGACACTTCTGAGTATCACCCACGCTCCACATGACGCCGCACCCACACAAAGACGCACACATCTTACTCCAGCATCAGCTGACCATATCCACCCCTTCCTGATTTCCCCTTTATGTCCCCTGTTCCCTATCCTCCCCTCCTTCCCTTGATGTTTATTTCGGAATTTATATCCTTGTTACACAAACGTGGTTTGAGAAGTTTGTGATGGAAAATGTAGCCATGATGTATGAAGCAAGAAAACCAGTGCATTGGGTGCTAGGCCCCGTATACATGACAGACATCTTTGAGATGTAATACTATATGTATTGTACTATTCATGCTTTACTTCTCCTATACCCCTAATAAAGGATATTTAAACAAAAAAAAAAAATCAAGGCAACTGGCCTCAGTTCAACCCAATGATGCAAGGATACCAACCACCATTCCACCATCCACCATACCCGATGTATGGTTGGCAACCACCCTTTCAACATCAACCACCCCCACCTAACAACTACCGGCCTTTTTTATGGAGGGGCGGAAGAGGCAAGGGAAGAAACAGAGGAGGAGTGGGAGGAGGGGGGGCCCAAGTACATTGGGCACCGGAAGATCCCATCGTGAACCACACCAGGAGCAAGAATCAACAAGCGGGACCGAGCAACACTTAGAACTAGTGACTAATCTGGCTACCCGACCCCTTTCAACCACTGAAGTACTAGTCCTTAACAAAGGACTAGGGTTTGTCCCCACACAAAGATTCGACAAATGTAATCTTCATTGCGAATTAGCTGGTTTCTTTAGGAAATTGAAACTAAAAGCTTTCTTTGAAAAAAATACCAACAGCAATGAGAATCAAGATCGCAATGAGACTGGATTACGAATAAAGTCAACCTTCACCCCTCCTCCTCACATGACACCGGTGGAACTTTCCGCTTTTGAACAAGCTGTATTTAATGATATCGAAACCTTAGAGCCTAAGGAACCATTCACCAACCTCACCAAACTGGAAAGGCTTGCCTTGGAAGAATTAAAACATTTCGATACCATTACTATCAAACCAGCGGATAAAGGTGGAGGTGTTGTTGTACTGGACACCACTATGTATAGAACTGAATGCCTCCGCCTACTTGGTGATGTACATAATTACCGACAACTGACCTATGACCCCACTCATGAACTAAAAAATGAAATCAAGTCACTCATTGATCATGGGGAAGAAAGAGGTTTTATTACAAAACAAGAGGCGGACTACCTGTGTAACAATGAGGGGAAAATTCCATACTTTTACATACTCCCTAAGATGCATAAGAACAAACACCCCCCACCTGGTAGACCTATTGTGTCAGGCATTGGATCGGTCCTAGAACCTCTATCGAAATTCTGTGACATATTTTTGAGGCCTCTAGTTAAAAAAACTCCTACATACTTGAAGGATACCAAAAATGTCCTACAACTGTTAAATCAAGTGACAATTGACGAGAATACCATACTAGTCAGTCTCGACATAGAGAGCCTCTACACGAGCATACCTCAGGATGACACTCTGAAGGTACTAGAAAGAGCACTGGAAAAAGAGGTTTGGACTCACAGAACTCCAAGGAACTTTATTCTAGAATGTGCTAGATTAGCACTTAAAAAGAACTACTTTGAGTTTGAGGGTACCCTGTACCTCCAAACAGGTGGTACCTCGATGGGAAGCACATTTGCTCCTAGCGTGGCAGGTCTGTATGTGTACTACTTTGAGGAGAGATTCATCTTAAATGAGCAGAATCCATTTTCGTCACATATCCTTCTCTGGAAGCGCTATATAGATGATGTCCTGACAATATGGCAAGGGCCAGAAGAAACGCTCCTTGAGTTCTTCGAGTGGATCAATACTCTGGACAACAACCTGAAATTGACATACACACAAGACCCCACTACTCTGACTTTTCTTGATCTAACAATCACTAAGGAGGGAAGACACTTGGAAACAAAGACCCATTTTAAACCTACGGCTAAGAACAATCTCTTACGATTCGAGAGTTTCCACCCTAGACCACTGAGAGAGAATCTTCCCTACGGTCAATATTTAAGGATCAGGAGGAACTGTAGTAATCTCAGTGACTACCGCAAACAAGCAGGAGATTTAACCACCAAACTGCAAGCAAGGGGTTATCCAGATAACATCCTGACAAAATGCCAAAAACGTGCGAGGAATCAGCCGCGAGAGGTACTTCTAGAGGACAATACCAGAGAACAAGCAGACACACCATTGACATGTGTGACCACTTTTTGCACCGCGTCAAACCTAATGTCGAAATCTATCAAAAAACACTGGAAGATCATCAACACAGGCAATCTGAAATGGGAAAAACCATTATTTGCCTATAAAAGAGCAAGGAGTATATGCGACAGTTTAGTGAATACCAGACCTAAGAGACAAGTTGAAGAAGAACCTACAGTGCTCAACGCATGGGGCCTACCGAAGGTTATGGGACACTACAAACGCGGGAATTGCAGTGTCTGCCCTCTAACAGAGAACACCAAGACATTACTGCTGGAGGAAGGCAAGATCTGGACCATCAGATCCCACACCAATTGCAATAGCTCGCAGGTGGTGTACCTAATCACTTGTCCGTGCAACCTAAGATATGTGGGCATGACCAGTAGGAAGATCAAGCAACGCATATGCGAACATCGTAGTACGATCCGCTGCCAAAAAACAATGACTAAACTCACAGAACATTTTCTGTCTATGAAACATGGCCCCAATGACTTCAAATGGACCATTATTGAAAAAGTTGAAAAAGAGTCCAACCTCTTCGAAAAGGAACAGCGTTGGGTTTATAGACTGGCCACACACAAGTTTGGCCTGAACGATAATATCCCTTGGAATTCAGTGAAAAACTAACATTCCCGCTATTGAACTGTGATATTTTCTGTATGCCTCTTGGTTTGCTGCATGATTTGTAGACTGACTCGTTTGCAATACTATTGCGCTAGACTGTCCCCTTCCAATATCCCCCTGCTAACTTGGGTCACACTCGTTTTTCATATAGATGTTGGTTACATCCACTAAACACCTGTTATGTTTCGATTTGCACTCGATTAAACAGCTAATGTTATGAGGCTTTCGAAATAAACAAGAACTAGCACTTTAATTCCCATTCACAGAATGGCTCTGTGGACAGCGATGTGTTACTGCTCTCTGATTGGCCCAACGTACAGTGACGTGTAACTGGTCATACCCCCACAAGCCCGCTACCCCATTGGCTATTTCACCGATGACACGCCCAGCGCCATTGACGCCCTACCCGCCCAACCACGCCCAACCCGGAAACGGCACGCTCTATTACCACGCCGACTCCCCAGCTCAGTAACCCACGGAGCACTCGCGGTGACGGTTTAGGTGCAAGCGGCGCCCTGTATCCTCTTACAAGTAAGATTGTTCCTTTAAGGTGACGTCCTAAGCCACTTTGGTTTTGAGTTTTCCTATCGCAAAAACCCTGTATTGTTACTTTCTACCTAGATCGTAACAAGGAAAACGCCAGTCCCGGAGTGGCTCATGGAGCATTGAATATAAAGCTCCTAGTAAGATGATTAGTCTGTACAACCGTTCACTACAATTATGCATGCTAACCATTACCAGGCACCGTCGCTCCACTTGTGGTCGATGTAACAGGTCCAGAATTAGTCTTTTATCTCACGTACCCACTTGTTATTTTAATCCTGCGTAGTCGCCTTCACCTGCACGACGACTCCGCTGTTTCTCAGTAACTGAGACACAAACACCCAGTACTTCGCCATTACGTGTCCAGTGCCCTTCCCATAACTAGCACTGACACCAAGTGATTTCAGTATCATAGATACATTGGGTGTGCTACCACGTGGTATGTAACTGTCGCGTTATTGGGACTTATCTCACACGTCCCTCACATCAAGTCTATGATGAATGTTGATGAACATCACTATTCACCGATTGTGTGTTATGTATGTTTTTATATATGTATATGTTCGTTATCCACAATCCTTTTCCCTCATTTTCTCAACAGGTTTTTTTCTACAGACTAAAGAAGAAACCAGTTTTTTGGAGATTCATTTTGTTTCTCCTTCTGTTACCTACGAGGATAGGGTGCGCCTTAGCGTGCGCACACCGTCCCGAAGGTACCCCACGGTCCTGACGAATACCTGTTAATCTGACACATAGGTAGAAACATGTAGACCTTTTTAATCCCACACGCCATATAGTCTTTTCACCGACAGCTCTCCTAATTGGGCAACAGGTGCCTTCTTCTTTTTAATAATATCCGTTACACCCCAGAATAAATTACGTAAGTGGGCAGTACCGGATACTTTTAATCACACTTAGTTCTTTCCCTTGCACATATAAAAGAAATAAAACCAGCTCCACTGTAATCAGGTGTCGCAGCACACCTGGATGGCATTCGGCTGTCCGGGTGGGACCCCGATGATGAAGCATGTCACCAACTAGGTTGGTGAGTGAGGGGTCTTCTTAAGGACAAAGGACGTCCTTTTTCTGGATTGTGGCTAACACACAGACTCGCCTCTACTGAGGTTGGGTGTATCCTCTAGGTGTAACTCCCTTATTGTTGTTTACTGATATACCCAAGGGGACAGGGAGTCCCTCTCCTGCCTTCATTGGCGAATACCCTTTCTCTCCTTACTGGTAATCTACAGTAAATATGGTACCAGCAGAAAACAATCTACAAAGTAGTTTGTATTGAAAACTCTAAAGTTTTTGTTAAGGTGTCTCATAAGCTACAGTATCTGAAAATGGAATGAGCAGCAGGCCCTGGCAGCAAAAACTAACAACATTCATGAACTAGGACCCAAACCTCAACAGCAAAAAATGGAGCAGAGGAAAAACCCCAGCAGCAAGGGCAAAGGGGAAGCGGCAACAGCAGCAAGTGACTTCAAACACCAACCTGCGAGTGGAGGAACAGAGATGCAAGCGACAGGGAAAACCATAGACACCAGCAGCAGAAATTGTGGTCGGGGAAGGCTAGACAAGCAGCAGGAGGCAGCAGACACCACTTCAGGAGGGCAAGAGTGCACGTTGATGAGGTGTGAGAACAGACTAATTCGGGAGGGAATACATTGACAGCAAGGGAAAGATCACAAAGGAGGATCGTATGATGTTGACACCATATACATCTGAGAAAGTGGGAGAGAGACAGACACTTCAGAAAGTTGGGGGGAAGGTGGAGACAGATATGCTAGACAGTACTGGGGTGGGGGTTGGATTCAGGGGAAGAGCAAGAGGCAGATACCTCAGACAGTCAGGGCAGAGCAGGAGGCAGACATCACAGACAGTCAGAGCAGAGCAAAAGACAGACACCACAGATGCTTGTAAGGGCTGAGATACAGACACAGCAAATAGAAGGGTGGAGAAGCAGACAATGCACACAGGCAAGAAGCAGACACTGCAGACAGTCGGGCGAGAAGCATACAATGCAGAGAGTCGGGCGAGAAGCAGACACTGCAGACAGTCGGGACGAGAAGCAGACACTGCAGACAGTCGGGACGAGAAGCAGACACTGCAGACAGTCGGGACGAGAAGCAGACACTGCAGACAGTCGGGACGAGAAGCAGACACTGAAGACAGTCGGGACGAGAAGCAGACACTGCAGACAGTAGGGACGAGAAGCAGACACTGCAGATAGTAATGGCGAGAAGCTGATACTGCAGAACAGTCGGGGCGAGAAGCAAACACTGCAGGCAGGCGGGGTGAGAAGCAGACACTGCAGGCAGGCGTGCGAGAAGCAGACACAGCAGGCAGGCGGGCGAGAAGCAGACACAGCAGGCAGGCGGGGCGAGAAGCAGACACTGCAGGCAGGCGGGGCGAGAAGCAGACACTGCAGGCAGGCGGGGCGAGAAGCAGACACTGCAGGCAGGCGGGCGAGAAGCAGATACAGCAGGCAGGCGGGCGAGAAGCAGACACTGCAGGCAGGCGGGGCGAGAAGCAGACACTGCAGGCAGGCGGGGCGAGAAGCAGACACTGCAGGCAGGCGGGGCGAGAAGCAAACACTGCAAACAGTAGGGGCGAGAAGCAAAACCTGCAAACAGTTGGGGCGAGAAGCAAAACCTGCAGACATTAGGGGCGAAAAGCAAACACTGCAGACAGTTGGGCGAGAAGCAGACACTGCAGACAGTTGGGCGAGAAGCAGACACTGCAGGCAGTCTGGGTGAGAAGCAGACACTGCAGGCAGTCTGGGTGAGAAGCAGACACTGCAGGCAGTCTGGGTGAGAAGCAGACACTGCAGGCAGTCTGGGTGAGAAGCAGACACTGCAGGCAGTCTGGGTGAGAAGCAGACACTGCAGGCAGTCTGGGTGAGAAGCAGACACTGCAGGCAGTCTGGGTGAGAAGCAGACACTGCAGGCAGTCTGGGTGAGAAGCAGACACTGCAGGCAGTCTGGGTGAGAAGCAGACACTGCAGGCAGTCTGGGTGAGAAGCAGACACTGCAGGCAGTCTGGGTGAGAAGCAGACACTGCAGGCAGTCTGGGTGAGAAGCAGACACTGCAGGCAGTAGGGGCGAGAAGCAGACAGTCGAGGTGAGAAGCAGACACTGCAGACAGTCGGGACGAGAAGCAGACAGTCGGGACGAGAAGCAGACACTGCAGACAGTAATGGCAAGAAGCTGATACTGCAGAACAGTCGGGCGAGAAGCAAACACTGCAGGCAGGCGGGCAAGAAGCAGACACTGCAGGCAGGCGGGGCAAGAAGCAGACACTGCAGGCAGGTGGGGCGAGAATCAGACACTGCAGACAGGCGGAGCGAGAAGCAGACACTGCAGACAGTAGGGGCGAGTAGCAAACACTGCAAACAGTAGGGGCGAGAAGCAAAACCTGCAGACAGTTGGGCGAGAAGCAGACACTGCAGGCAGTAGGGGCGAGAAGCAGTCAGTAAGGGCGAGAAGCAGTCAGTAAGGGCAAGAAGCAGACACTGCAGACAGTAGGGGCAAGAAGCAGCTATTTGTGGTAAAAAGAAGCAGTGGATATCACACGCAGTCAAGGAATAGCATCACCGAATATCATCACCGCAGTCAGGGAATAGCAATAGGCAGTCACTGCAGACAGTAGGGCTGCATCGAAGAGCCATATGCCAGACATTTGGTTGGGCATGACAAACAAATGGCTGAGACAGGCGCCATCGAGAGAGTCAGTGGTAAGCAGGTCAGACTCCGCAGACAGTTCTGAAGGAAGGAACATAGTTGTAGGGTTTGGAAAGGGCGACACTGCAGACAGTCAGGGCAGTAACAAGAGGCAGACAGTCGGGGAAGGGGTCGAGAGGCAGCTACTTCAAACAGTCAGATTCTGCAGACAGTCATCAGATGGGCAAGAGGCAGATACTGCATACAGTCCGAAGAGGGGGGGGGAGAGGCAGATACTGCATACAGTCCGAAGAGGGGGGAGAGGCAGATACTGCATACAGTCCGAAGATAGGGGGGTGGGGGGGGGGGAAGAGGCAGATACCGTAGACAATCGAGTAGAGGCGAGAGGCAGACACCGCAGACAGTCCAAGGAGGGGCGAGAGGAAGACAGACCGAGGTGGGGTGAGAGTCAGACACAGCAGACAGTCCAATGAGGGGCGAGAGGCAGACATGGCAGACAGTCTAAGGAGGGGCGAGAGGCAGACATGGCAGACAGTACAAGGAGGGGCGGGAGAGGCAGACAGTCCAAGGAGGGGCAAGAGGCAGACACCGCAGACAGTACAGGGAGGGGCAAGTGGCACACACAGCAGACTGTATGGGGAAGGACGAGAGGCAGACAGCGCAGTCGGGGGAAGGGTGAGGGAGACCGCAGCCGGAGGAGGGGCGAGAGAGACCGCAGTCGGAGGAGGGATGAGAAACATTGCAGTCGGAGGAGGGGCGAGAGACACCGCAGTCGGAGGAAGGGTGAGATACACTGCAGTTGAAGGAGGGGTGAGAGACACCACAGTCGGAGGAGGGGTGAGAGAAAGCGAAGTTAGTCAGAGGAAGGGTACAAGACACCCTAAAAGTCAGAGGAAGGGTGCGAGACACCGCAGTCAGTCAGAGGAAGGGTGAGAGACACCGCAGTCAGTCAGAGGAAGGGTGAGAGACACCGCAGTCAGTCAGAGGAAGGGTGAGAGACACCGCAGTCAGTCAGAGGAAGGGTGAGAGACACCGCAGTCAGTCAGAGGAAGGGTGAGAGACACCGCAGTCAGTCAGAGGAAGGGTGAGAGACACCACAGTCAGTCAGAGGAAGGGTGAGAGACACCACAGTCAGTCAGAGGAAGGGTGAGAGACACCACAGTCAGTCAGAGGAAGGGTGAGAGACACCACAGTCAGTCAGAGGAAGGGTGAGAGTCACCGCAGTCAGTCAGAGGAAGGGTGAGAGACACCGCAGTCAGTCAGAGGAAGGGTGAGAAGCAGATAATGCAGATAATTGAGGGTGGAGCAAGATGCAGACACTGCAGACAGTTCGGGTGGGGCAAGAAGCAGATAATGTAGACAACTGGGGAAGGAACAAAAGGCAGACAACACAAACAGTCAGGCAGGAGCAGAAGGCAAACACCAAAACAGGGGAAGACAAACACTGCAGACAGTAAGGATGGGCAGAAGGTGGACAGTGCAGTCAAGGAGGGAGAGGCAGACACTGTAGACAGTCATCGGGTGAGGTAGACACTGCAGACAGACGTGGGGCAAGGTAGGCACTGCAGACAGACTGGGGCGAGTTAGACACCTGTAGACAGACGTGGGGCGAGTTAAAAACTGCAGACAGACTTGGGGCGAGTTAGACACTGCAGACAGACGTGGGGCGAGTTAGACACTGCAGACAGATGTGGGGCGAGTTAGACACCTGCAGACAGATGTGGGGCGAGTTAGACACCTGCCGACAGACGTGGGGCGAGTTAGACACCTACAGACAGACGTGGGGCAAGTTAGACACCTACAGACAGACGTGGGGCGAGGTAGACACTGCAGACAGACGTGGGGCGAGGTAGACACTGAAGACAGACGTGGGGCGAGGTAGACACTGAAGACAGACGTGGGGCGAGGTAGACACTGAAGACAGACGTGGGGCGAGGTAGACACTGAAGACAGACGTGGGGAGAGGTAGGCACTGCAGGAAATCTTGGGGGATGAGAGTCAGACACCTTACACAGAGGAAGGGGAATAGACATAGATTCAGGGTGGGCAAAAGGCAGATACCGCGGACAGTCAAGGAAGGAAAGGCTCGACACTAAAATCAGGGAAAGAGAGGCAGACTGCAGTCAGGGAGAGAGAGAGGCAGACTCTGCAGTCAGGGAGAGAGAGAGGGGCAGACACTGCAGTCAGGGAGAGAGGGGCAGACACTGCAGTCAGGGAGAGAGAGGCAGACTCTGCAGAGGGAAATGTCCTTTACCACGCAACCATTACAACGCGGTATGGTTACAAAGTGGTTTTAACAACGCAAGTGGTTACATCGACTTGCATTGGAGGGCGCTCTAGACTAAGGAATAGTGTGAATTACTATTCCAACACCTTCCCTACTGCACGTAGACTGGAGTTGGAACAGTAATTCAAACTATTCCTAAGTCCAGCGCCCTCCATCGCAAGTCGATGTAATGACTTGCGTTGTAAAGACCGCGATGTAACATACCGCGTTGTGATGGTACGCGTTGTATCATCATACATTCCTCTGCAGTCAGGGAGAGAGAGGCAGACTCTGCAGTCAGGGAGAGAGGGAGAGAGAGAGAGAGAGAGAGAGAGAGAGGGAGGAAGACTCTGCAGTCAGGGAGAAAGAGAGGAAGACTCTGCAGTCAGGGAGAGAGAGAGGAAGACTCTGCAGTCAGGGAGAGAGAGAGGCAGACTCTGCAGTCAGGGAGAGAGAGAGGCAGACTCTGCAGTCAGAGAGAGGCAGACTGCAGTCAGGGAGAGAGAGAGAGGCAGACTCTGCAGTCAGAGAAAGAGAGAGAGGGGCAGACACTGCAGTCAGGGAGAGAGAGGGGCAGACTCTGCAGTCAGGGAGAGAGAGGGGCAGACTCTGCAGTCAGGGAGAGAGAGGGGCAGACTCTGCAGTCAGGGAGAGAGAGGGGCAGACTCTGCAGTCAGGGAGAGAGAGGGGCAGACTCTGCAGTCAGGGAGAGAGAGGGGCAGACTCTGCAGTCAGGGAGAGAGAGGGGCAGACTCTGCAGTCAGGGAGAGAGAGGGGCAGACTCTGCAGTCAGGGAGAGAGAGGGGCAGACTCTGCAGTCAGGGAGAGAGAGGGGCAGACTCTGCAGTCAGGGAGAGAGAGGGGCAGACTCTGCAGTCAGGGAGAGAGAGGGGCAGACTGCAGTCAGGGAGAGAGCGAGGCAGACTGCAGTCAGGGAGAGAGCGAGGCAGGCTCTGCAGTCAGGGAGAGAGAGAGGCAGACTCTGCAGTCAGGGAGAGAGAGAGGCAGACTCTGCAGTCAGGGAGAGAGAGAGGCAGACTGCAGTCAGGGAGAGAGAGGCAGACTCTGCAGTCTGCAGTCAGGGAGAGAGAGAGGCAGACTCTGCAGTCAGAGAGAGAGAGAGAGAGAGAGAGGGGCAGACACTGCAGTCAGGGAGAGAGAGAGGCAGACTCTGCAGTCTGCAGTCAGGGAGAGAGAGAGGCAGACTCTGCAGTCAGGGAGAGAGAGAGAGAGGCAGACTCTGCAGTCAGGGAGAGAGAGAGGGGCAGACACTGCAGTCAGGGAGAGAGAGGGGCAGACACTGCAGTCAGGGAGAGAGAGGGGCAGACACTGCAGTCAGGGAGAGAGAGGGGCAGACAATGCAGTCAGGGAGAGAGAGCGGCAGACAATGCAGTCGGGGGGAGAGAGGGGCAGACACTGCAGTCGGGGGGAGAGAGGGGGAGAGAGGGGCAGACACTGCAGTCGGGGGGAGAGAGGGGCAGACACTGCAGTCAGGGAGAGAGAGGGGCAGACTCTGCAGTCAGGGAGAGAGAGGGGCAGACTCTGCAGTCATGGAGAGAGAGGGGCAGACTCTGCAGTCAGGGAGAGAGAGAGGGGCAGACTCTGCAGTCAGGGAGAGAGAGGGGCAGACTGCAGTCAGGGAGAGAGAGGGGCAGACTGCAGTCAGGGAGAGAGCGAGGCAGACTGCAGTCAGGGAGAGAGCGAGGCAGACTGCAGTCAGGGAGAGAGAGAGGCAGACTGCAGTCAGGGAGAGAGAGGCAGACTCTGCAGTCAGGGAGAGAGAGGCAGACTCTGCAGTCAGGGAGAGAGAGGCAGACTCTGCAGTCCGGGAGAGAGAGGCAGACTCTGCAGTCAGGGAGAGAGAGGCAGACTCTGCAGTCAGGGAGAGAGAGGCAGACTCTGCAGTCAGGGAGAGAGAGGCAGACTCTGCAGTCAGGGAGAGAGAGGCAGACTCTGCAGTCAGGGAGAGAGAGGCAGACTCTGCAGTCAGGGAGAGAGAGGCAGACTCTGCAGTCAGGGAGAGAGAGGCAGACTCTGCAGTCAGGGAGAGAGAGGCAGACTCTGCAGTCAGGGAGAGAGAGGCAGACTCTGCAGTCAGGGAGAGAGAGGCAGACTCTGCAGTCAGGGAGAGAGAGGCAGACTCTGCAGTCAGGGAGAGAGAGAGGAAGACTCTGCAGTCAGGGAGAGAGAGAGGAAGACTCTGCAGTCAGGGAGAGAGAGAGGAAGACTCTGCAGTCAGGGAGAGAGAGAGGAAGACTCTGCAGTCAGGGAGAGAGAGAGGAAGACTCTGCAGTCAGGGAGAGAGAGAGGAAGACTCTGCAGTCAGGGAGAGAGAGAGGAAGACTCTGCAGTCAGGGAGAGAGAGAGAGGAAGACTCTGCAGTCAGGGAGAGAGAGGCAGGCTCTGCAGTCAGGGAGAGAGAGGCAGGCTCTGCAGTCAGGGAGAGAGAGGCAGGCTCTGCAGTCAGGGAGAGAGAGGCAGGCTCTGCAGTCAGGGAGAGAGAGGCAGGCTCTGCAGTCAGGGAGAGAGAGGCAGGCTCTGCAGTCAGGGAGAGAGAGGCAGGCTCTGCAGTCAGGGAGAGAGAGGCAGGCTCTGCAGTCAGGGAGAGAGAGGCAGGCTCTGCAGTCAGGGAGAGAGAGGCAGGCTCTGCAGTCAGGGAGAGAGAGGCAGGCTCTGCAGTCAGGGAGAGAGAGGCAGGCTCTGTAGTCAGGGAGAGAGAGGCAGGCTCTGCAGTCAGGGAGAGAGAGGCAGGCTCTGCAGTCAGGGAGAGAGAGGCAGGCTCTGCAGTCAGGGAGAGAGAGGCAGGCTCTGCAGTCAGGGAGAGAGAGGCAGGCTCTGCAGTCAGGGAGAGAGAGGCAGACTCTGCAGTCAGGGAGAGAGAGGCAGACTCTGCAGTCAGGGAGAGAGAGGGGCAGACTCTGCAGTCAGGGAGAGAGAGAGGCAGACTCTGCAGTCAGGGAGAGAGAGGGGCAGACTCTGCAGTCAGGGAGAGAGAGGGGCAGACTCTGCAGTCAGGGAGAGAGAGGGGCAGACTCTGCAGTCATGGAGAGAGAGGGGCAGACTCTGCAGTCAGGGAGAGAGAGGGGCAGACTGCAGTCAGGGAGAGAGAGGGGCAGACTGCAGTCAGGGAGAGAGAGGCAGACTCTGCAGTCTGCAGTCAGGGAGAGAGAGAGGCAGACTCTGCAGTCAGAGAGAGAGAGAGGGGCAGACACTGCAGTCAGGGAGAGAGAGAGGCAGACTCTGCAGTCTGCAGTCAGGGAGAGAGAGAGGCAGACTCTGCAGTCAGGAGAGAGAGAGAGAGGCAGACTCTGCAGTCAGGGAGAGAGAGAGGGGCAGACACTGCAGTCAGGGAGAGAGAGGGGCAGACACTGCAGTCAGGGAGAGAGAGGGGCAGACACTGCAGTCAGGGAGAGAGAGGGGCAGACACTGCAGTCAGGGAGAGAGAGGGGCAGACAATGCAGTCAGGGAGAGAGAGCGGCAGACAATGCAGTCGGGGGGAGAGAGGGGCAGACACTGCAGTCGGGGGGAGAGAGGGGGAGAGAGGGGCAGACACTGCAGTCGGGGGGAGAGAGGGGCGGACACTGCAGTCAGGGAGAGAGAGGGGCAGACTCTGCAGTCAGGGAGAGAGAGGGGCAGACTCTGCAGTCAGGGAGAGAGAGGGGCAGACTCTGCAGTCAGGGAGAGAGAGGGGCAGACTCTGCAGTCATGGAGAGAGAGGGGCAGACTCTGCAGTCAGGGAGAGAGAGGGGCAGACTGCAGTCAGGGAGAGAGAGGGGCAGACTGCAGTCAGGGAGAGAGAGGGGCAGACTGCAGTCAGGGAGAGAGCGAGGCAGACTGCAGTCAGGGAGAGAGAGAGGCAGACTCTGCAGTCAGGGAGAGAGAGGCAGACTCTGCAGTCAGGGAGAGAGAGGCAGACTCTGCAGTCAGGGGGAGAGAGGCAGACTCTGCAGTCAGGGAGAGAGAGGCAGACTCTGCAGTCAGGGAGAGAGAGGCAGACTGCAGTCAGGGAGAGAGAGGCAGACTCTGCAGTCAGGGAGAGAGAGGCAGACTCTGCAGTCAGGGAGAGAGAGGAAGACTGCAGTCAGGGAGAGAGAAGCAGACTCTGCAGTCAGGGAGAGAGAGAGGAAGACTCTGCAGTCAGGGAGAGAGAGAGGAAGACTCTGCAGTCAGGGAGAGAGAGAGGAAGACTCTGCAGTCAGGGAGAGAGAGAGGAAGACTCTGCAGTCAGGGAGAGAGAGGCAGGCTCTGCAGTCAGGGAGAGAGAGGCAGGCTCTGCAGTCAGGGAGAGAGAGGCAGGCTCTGCAGTCAGGGAGAGAGAGGCAGGCTCTGCAGTCAGGGAGAGAGAGGCAGGCTCTGCAGTCAGGGAGAGAGAGGCAGACTCTGCAGTCAGGGAGAGAGAGGCAGACTCTGCAGTCAGGGAGAGAGAGGCAGACTCTGCAGTCAGGGAGAGAGAGGCAGACTCTGCAGTCAGGGAGAGAGAGGCAGACTCCGCAGTCAGGGAGAGAGAGGCAGACTCTGCAGTCAGGGAGAGAGAGACAGACACTAAAGTCTGGGAGAGAGAGGCAGGGAAGGCAGACGCTAATCAGGGAAGAGGCAGCCACTAAAGTCAGACGGTGGGGAGCGACGAGGACACCACAGATGGGCATGAGGTAGACACATCACACAGGGGGCAAGAGGCAAACACCACAGGCAGTCGGGACATCAGAGGGAGGCAATCAGGGGTGAAGAAGAGGCAGACACTGCAAACAGTTTGGAGGCAAGTGACGGGCAGCAAAGATATTCAGGGGAGAAAAAGGATTGAAGACACCACACACAGTTGTAGGGGTGGAAAGGCTAGCTGAGCAGGCAGTCGCGGAAGGTTGAAGTCGCAGACACCGCAGACTATCAAGAAGCAAAAGCGAGACCCCAGACAGTCAGAAATGGGTAGGAGGCAGACAGCACAGTTAGTTGAGGGTGGGAAAATGCAGGCACCGCAGACTAACCTGGGTGGGGAAAGACAGACAGCAGACTATTGGGAGTGCTAAGCGGCAGACACCGTAGACAGTTTTCTGGGGGAGAAACACCGCAGACAACTGGGAAGAAAGCAAACACCACAAACAGTTGAAAGAAAGGCAGACAACAGGAAGGTGGCCTGTCCGCAGCTTACACAGATGGTCCGCAAACTTACCCTATTGTTCGCTATGCGTTGTTGATGTTTCAACATATGTCATTTCCCCATCATGTCAGCTCTTCCGGGTCGCATAACAACAGAGCCAGCGACTGAACATATTCTGGGAGATGTCTGAGAACGGGATGGACAGCTAATGTGTAATGTGACCCAGGATTGGAGCATTGATAACATCCCAGCCAATCGTAGTGCGTAACACAGAATTCCGAAGTGCTGATTGGCTTTGGAGTCTCCGTGTGTCTTTGTCTTAGCTGTCTGCCGACAGTCGGCTGGGGCCGCCCACTTTGTTGAGTAGTGGGCAGTGGACTTGTCTGGAGGTTTCTCCGGTAGAAGATGTCACCAGACGGGCAATGTCTGTATACGGGAAAGTTAGGCGAGACGAAGTAGCTGCTTGAATGGAGGAGCAAAGCTAACCCCGGGTGGTCCGAGTTAGCAATGTTTGGATCTCGTTGTCACAGGCCCTCCTCGTCTGTCAGAGATGACTGACAGGTCGTGTTTACTGACACCTTTATTATTTATTATTTTATTTATGCATTTTTATATAGCGCGGACTTTACCCGAAGGCGTCAGAGCGCTTCACAATAGGAACACAAATGATACATGATGAGAACATTACACAGGAACTGATTACAAAAGTAGACGTTACGTTACATAAGGTAAAAGTGACAATTGTGAGCAAATAAAACACATGAGGTAGTAAAAATTGTGAGCAACCAAAAATACACGAGGTAGTAAAGAGTGCACAAGAGGAAAAAGTGACAAGTGTGCAGGATATAAGAGAAAACAAAGTATAGTTTGAGCTATAATACTGCAATATGAGCTGATGTCGCACGTTTTATAATCAGCATTTGCAATGCAATCGGTCTCGCCTTTGGGACCTTATATGTATTAGCTTTAGCTATGCAGCACATTAGCCCGGTGCTGAAATATCTACTGTTCTTTAACATGGAGGGAAAGTAAGCACCATACTGTGTGGCACACCAGGCATGGGAACACATGAAGAGAAATATTGCCTTTCAGCGGAAAATGGTATAATCCAAAGCTTTGTTTTTCATATAAAATCAGGGCCTTCGGTGTTCATATCACTGAATATAGAAGATTTGAAAAAAATATTATTGTCTACAGGTGCTTGTGGAAGACAATTTCGATGGACTGCATTCTAGAGAATGCTAAAGTGATTCTGGTATTTTACTGACCTCTGCTGGTTGTTTTCTATCAAGGAAGTTAAATAGAGGCAGTTACCAGAAAAAGAAAACAAGCATTTGCAATGCAATAGGTCTCGCATTAGGAAAGTTTGAGCTATTGGTATTGTAAATGACAATTTTTGTATTTATGTGTTGGTTTTGAAAATAGCGAAATTAATAGCTTTGTCATTAACAATGCCAATGGTTATAAATTTCGCAAATGTGACACCTATAGCATTTGTAATGAAATATGTGTTGTATTTACGTGACTTAGATGTATTGATATTACAAATAACAATGGCTTTTAATTTTTTTAAATAAGTAATACTTAAATAAAAGTTATTGTAATTTATAATGGCAATAGCTTAAACTTTTGTAAATAACTTTTGTGAAGATTAGGTTCAGTGTATTTTATTGTGACAAAAATCCAAGAACAGAAGTTTAATATTAACATCTTTTTGTGATATTTGTAATAAAGCTTGAAACATTGAGAGAACATATTTGAACCAGTTGTTGTTGTATGGTTGCACAGATTGATGATGTGATGGCGCTGAGTGATGTGGTGGCAAAGAGTGATCCTGTGGCGTTCAGTGATGCTGTGGTAGCGCATAGTGATGTTGTGGTGCCCCTGAGTGATGCTGTGGTGGTGCTGAGTGATGCTGTGGTGATGCAATAGATAGAGTGAGTGCGATAGATAGAGTGAGTGCGATAGATAGATAGATAGAGTGAGGGCGATAGATAGATAGAGGGAGGGTGATAGATAGATAGAGGGAGGGTGGTAGATAGATAGAGTGAGGGCGGTAGATAGATAGACAGATAGAGTGAGGGCAATATATAGATAGTGTGATGGCGATAGATAGAGTGCGACAGGTCGATAGAGTGAGGGTGATAGATAGATAGAGTGAGGGTGATAGAGGGCGATAAATAGAGTGAGGGCGATAGAGTGAGAGTGATGGACAGATAGAGTGAGGGCGATAGATAGAGTGAGGGCGATAGATAGATAGAGTGAGGGCGATAGAGTGAGGGTGATGGATAGATAGAGTGAGGGCGATAGACAGAGTGAGGGCAATAGATAGAGTGAGGGCGATAGATAGATAGAGTGAGCGTTAGAGTGATGGCGATAGATAGAGTGAGGGTGATAGACAGATAGATAGATAGAGGGCAATAGATAGAGTGAGGGCGATAGATAGATAGATTGATAGAGTGAGGGGCGATAGATAGATAGAGTGAGGGGCGATAGATAGAGTGAGGGCGATAGATAGATAGAGTGAGGGCCATAGACAGATAGATAGATAGATAGAGTGAGGGCGATAGATAGATAGATATATAGATAGATAGATAGATCGATAGTGTAATTATGTGGCACTGAGTGGTATTTGGAGTGTATGTTGCGATGAGCGCAGTGTAAAGATCTAGCATATAATTATGTGGCACTGAGTAGTAGTTGGAGTGTATGTTGCAATGAGTGCAGTGTAATTATGTGTCACTGAGTGGTATTGTTTGGAGTGTATGTTGCATTGAGTGCAGTGTAATTATGTAGCATATCATTATGTGACACTGAGTGCTATTGTGTGGAGTGTGTGTTGAATTCAGTAGAGTGTAATTATGTGGCACTGAGTGGTATTTGGAGTGTATGTTGCATTGAGTGCAGTGTTATTATGTTGCATATAACTATGTGGCACTGAGTGGTATTTGGAGTGTATGTTGCATTGAGAGCTGTGTAATTATGTGGCCTGTAATTATGTGGCACAGAGTGGAATTTGGAGTGTATGTTGCATTGAGTACAGTGTAATTATGTGGCGTGTAATTGTGTGGCACTCAGTGGTATTTGGAGTGAATGTTTCATTGAGTGCAGTGTAATTATGTGGAGTGTAATTATGTGGCACTGAGTGGTATTTGGAGTGTCTGTTGCATTGAGTGCAGTGCAATTATGTGGCGTGTCACTATGTGGCACTGAGTGGTATTTGGTGTGTATGTTGCATTGAGTGCAGTGTAATTATGTGGCACAGAGTGGTATTTGGAGTGTATGTTGCGTTGAGCGCAGTGTAAATATGTACCCAGCTGATCCTCTCCCTCACCAGAGACCCCGACACCGCCAGAACCTGCCTACACGAAGGGATGAAAGACGTCGCCGAGTGGATGAAGGACAGCCGCCTGAAACTGAACTCGGACAAGACTGAAGTCCTCATCCTGGGATCTTCGCTCTCCGCCTGGGATGACTCCTGGTGGCCCCCAGCCCTGGGCACCACACCCAAGCCAACCGACCACGCACGCAACCTGGGCTTCATCCTGCACCCCTCCCTCTCGATGACCAGACAAGTCAACGCCGTCTCCTCATCGTGCTTCAACACCCTGCGTATGCTTCGCAAGATCTTCCGCTGGATCCCGACCGAGACCAGGAAGACTGTCACCCAGGCACTCGTCACCAGCCGACTGGACTACGGAAACGCCCTCTACGCCGGAACCACAGCCAAGCTACAGAAAAGACTCCAGCGCATCCAGAACGCCTCCGCCCGACTCATCCTGGATGTCCCCCGACGCAGCCACATCTCCAGCCACCTGAGGAACCTGCACTGGCTCCCCGTCGACAAGAGGATCACGTTCCGGCTCCTCACCCACGCACACAAGTCTCTCCACGACCTGGGCCCCAAGTACCTCAACGACCGCCTGACCTTCTACACGCCCACCGGCCAGCTACGGTCCACCAGCCTCGCCCTCGCAGCCGTACCACGCATCCGAAGAGCCACCGCCGGAGGAAGATCCTTCTCTTACCTGGCTGCCAAGACTTGGAACTCCCTCCCCATCCACCCTCGGCTGATCCAGGACCATCTCGCCTTCAGGAAACAACTCAAGACCTGGCTGTTCGAGCAGTAGCATACCCCTCCCCCCAAGCGCCTTGAGACCCTCCCGGGTGAGTAGTGCGCTATACAAATGGCATGATTGATTGATTGATTGATATAATTATGGCGCACTGAGTGGTATTAGGAGTGTATGTTGCATTGTGTGCAGTGTAATTATGTGGCGTGTAATTATGTGCCACTGAGTGTTATTTGGAGTGTATGTTGCATTGAGCGCACAGCACCAGAAGTAGGTAAAAACATGATAAATCCCATGAAAAACATTTCACGTACGAGTCAACTGTAAAACGCTAGCCTTACTTCCCATTGATAAGCTTAGAGTTGCCATCTCACAGGAACAAATACGTTTTCTAGTGCTGCAAATGTCATCTGTTGAAGCATCCTGATCCTTTTGCATAATACTTCTGAATGCAACAACATTATTTTCAGTGCAATAAGTATAAGAAAATTATTATTAAAATGGCCAGTGCTTAGTTTATGCCAGTGAAGGGCCCCTAATGGAACTCATTTTCGGAGGCAAGGACTTATTTTGCATCCTCCTTCTGCAGCCCAGAGAAAAAGTCAGAAGGTGAGAAAGAGGGAGGGAGATGAAGATCGGAACACAGCAACAGAGAGACAAATAGGAATGAAAAAGAATGTGCAGGCATGCGATAAAGCGACGGGTAGTGCAGGGTGGTGAAAGAACGAGGCATGGAGTGGAAACGAGAAAACGTAGCCTTGGCATTTGGCTGTGGTGGGCTCCTAAGACAACATATGGGCCCATGCATTAAAAAAACAAACATATTCTCACCAAGTTCACACTTGCTTCGTTGCCTGAAACAGATCTGAACTGAGAACAACTGTGTTATCATTCACAGCTCTAAATATGATTCCCAAACTATTACTGAGCCGTTGGATGGGAGAAGTTGTACTTTATACATGGAAACGGAAAGCCAAATGGTGCCACAAGACTGACAGCTTGTGCCTTATCGCAGTTATTAAGACGCTGAAAGGTACGGGCAATGCAATGGGGAAAATGCTTACAGCTATTCTGACACTACCTGCTTCCTTTCCCGTAGGCAAATCCAGGAGAGGCTGAGTCTCTCATGAAAGGCCAAAGAGCTTTCAGCTGTCTAGAAATCTGCAGTATCGTTCAGCTACGTGGGCATCAGATGTGGTTGCCTCGGAAGCACTTAACAGGCCCAGTGTTAGGAGATGGAGTTTAATAAAGTGCAGCTTGACCGACGAGACAAGGGCACACACGGAGCACGGTGTACGTGCCAGAGGAACAGTGGCGCAGGGCAGGACTGTGCCCGACTTGTGAATACCCCTCTCAATGCCGCACGTTATACACATGCACACATATCTTCAATGCCTGAGACTGGCAGTGTGTTTCGTTGGTTATTCGCTACCCTATGGTTGAAAGTGGAGTATTAAAGGCTTAGGGAGTGCTGGGAATGGTCGATGGGCACAGCGTACCTGAAACATTTTGGTGGGAAGGGAGAGGTGCAGGGGCTGGAATGTGAGCTGACACGAACACATGGGCAGTGCATAGCAGGCAAGAATCCAGCTCACGCCAACCAGTACATCAAAGTATCCCCCGCTCCCCATTATTAGACAAAGCCGGCATGTGCGCACTCCCTAGTAAAACCCTAACAATTTAGCGGAACACTCAAATCAGCTGGATAACTAAAAGAAAGCACAACCGCTCAGCAAAACAAGCCCTCACCCAAAGAACAAAAAACGCGCGGCCGCGAAAGTGAACAAACGTGCGGCCCGAAAGTGAAAGTGATTGCAATCGTGATCAAGGGCTAAGGAATATTGTATAATAAACCGGTTAAAATGGCGCACACCTACTAAAAGGTAAAAAGGAATAGGGGCACTACATGTAGTTGATTTTACTCAGCTGTAAGCTGCACAGGAAGCAGCACACAAGCGAGAGAGACCGTTGATGTAAAAATTTTAAACAAGCTGTGAAACGTTCAAAGTAAGGCAGCAGTGATAAATGGAAAGGAAAGCCGATCTAAAGAAAAGCAAAGCTGCCATTAAAATGAAAGTGCGACATGGGGAGGCCGTGGGCAGCAACAGCAGGGGTGGGAGGGGGAGGAGAAATGCAAGACACAGCCTGGCGGCCGTGAAAAGTGTGAAGAACGCGGCTGCGAAATGAAAGCCTTTGATGCAGCAGGGGCGGAGCGGGCAACAGATGGCTGGCTTTGATGTGGTGATGCGAGGCAGGCAGGCAGGCAGATAGAAGCGCGTTCACGAGACCACATGCACTTCTTGAAATCCGCTTTTTTGAGAGCTCAGTTCAGCTCTTAGTTTAGCCCCTATAGTCTCGCCTATTAATCCCTGCGGGATATAATAGGTGAGCCCTAAAAAAGAAAGTCTCTTAGCAGAAAGCAATTCTGATATTTTACTGACCCCTGCTGGTCGTTTTCTATCAAGGCAGTTAAATAGAGGCAGTGTGTAGTGATCAAGTCCATGCAGGTTCAGGTGATTCAAAGAGGTTTTATTGACAATGGTACAATATCACAATGAGACCCCACCAGGAGCAGCCACCATGCTGCTCAGCCCAGCCAACTGTGAACATTTGACTCCCAACATTCTGTAGAATGACATCACAGCAAGGTTCCACAGAGAGAGAAGAATAACATTGGAGTCAAGATTCAACATATCCCCCTTCTATATATAAATGAACCAACAGGAAAGAAGAACCAAAGATGAGGAGAAACGCAGGAAGTGAGAAACAAGTAACCATAGAAAGGAGAAAGCATAAGAAAAGGAATAGAGAAGCAAAGAAGAGAGGCAAACCCAGATATAGAACCATCCTGTCTTCTGTACACAAAAGAAAAAGGACAAAAAACATAGTCAGAGAAGAGGAAAAGAGGAAACACGAACGACTGCCCCAAAACACACCCACTGGCCTTAACGGGAATGTAAGGAGGCTGAAAAATGAAACCAACAGAGCAAGAAAACACGACAGAAAAGCAGAGTAAAGCTCAGAATCCACACAAGACATCAGAGGAAGACATCACCAAGAGAACAGAAATGAAGAAAGAAAACAAGGAAGATGAGGAAAAGCAAAAGGATTATCCCCACCCATGAGAAACACCTTCATCAATACAAAATTAAAATATAAAGTAAAGACAAAAGTGCATATTAATAATTCATAACTATATGTGAGGTTCGGAAGGACTATGACCGGAAAACAAAACCCTTGAAAGATAAGGCAATATAGCAGTAACAGATGGGACTAAGACCCATAGGAACCATAGTCCTCGTAAAGTTGACATCGTGAAAACAAAGGAAGAGGTTGAGTGATGTAAAAAAAAAACAGATATGGGTAGGAACCCATATGATTAAAACGGATATGAGTAGGGACCCATATAAAAATGTGTAAGAACTCAAATATATAAACATGTTTGATATGAAAATACACATCGCAAAAGGGAAAGACACCCTTGAAACCAGAACTGGGTCGTGCACAAAATGGGAAAACTCCTCATACACACCCTATGTAGGGTAACAATACCCTTGTAAGGAACAAACTTTGTGTGGAACATCTACACTGTGTGCTGGAGTAATGTAACTGTGTTAATGCAGCACATATAAGTAGGAACTCATGACATATTCCAAACAGTGAAAGGAGTGTTTGAGTAAGAACCCGAACACATGGGTAGGAACCTGTGCAACATAAAGCATGCATAATGGACTCATGACAGCGATCCCTTGCATAGATCATCTGTGAGAGGCAAAGCAGAATAGCGTAATGGACTCTTGACGCGTTTACCAACTTGGCGTATACCTAGGGTCCATGGACAAAAATGTTGAAAGCAAACCAGTGATCCACGCCGGTGAGTACTACTCACCTGAGCTTCAGAAGGCAAAAGACACCCTAGAATAAGGGACGAGATGTAAGCATGCCTAACGTGTCACCGTACCCATGTGACACAATACAGTGTGAGAACATGCAACAAAGATCGGTGCAAAATGTTATCACTATGCACGAGGACTTTGTGAAGAATGACAATGTGAAAAATCAGATGTATACAGAGAAAACATTGCTGGTAATAGAATTGAAGAAGTTGAGATGTATGTGCTGTAAACATCAAAAACAAACATCAGCAAATAAACTCTGCAAATGAACAAGTCATAGTGAACAATGGTAATGAGAATTCACATAACAAGTGTCAACGCTGGTACGCCGGTGAGCGAGTACTCACCCGAGATCTTTACACACAATTCCACACAGTTGCCAGCATCAAGTGCAGAGAAGTGAAGACGAAAAGGCGTGAGTGCCTACCATGTCAAATGGTGAATTCACAATGACGCCATAAAACTCACCATGTAGGCCAGACAGGAGTGGACCAGAAATCAGGAAATAAAGCGACAAGAAGAGGCACGTCTTTCACGACTTCAGGGGTCTAACTGGGAAAGCACCGGGAAGCAAACTGACGCCATTGAAAATGAACAAAACATTATACAACCGGACAACGTGGTTAGCAGAAGACGGCCCATAGAAGGATATATTGAAATTTCTGCAGGCTCCAAACAAAAGATGGCGCCATGTTGAACACGCCGTCCCGGATGGCTCACAGCGCGTTGTGAGACACAACGTCCATCAGCAGCATAATTACGACGAGAAGTCTGACAACGCTGAACATGATGCATGTAAGAATGCAGACGAAGGTAAGCGCGCTCTGATTGACTCGAGACACATTTATGAAAGAAAACATGGCAGTTGTCAAAGGGACACATTCTCAATGTATGAAAGTTGCCCAACAATCAAAGACAGGCTGTCTTGACGTAAGTACACATGTAACCTGGATCAAAAGAGACTTACCCCATAAATCCATAATTGCATAACTGCATAACTGCTAAATAGGAGTATCAACACTGTAAATGTGCACAGCTCTGCTTCGTGCGTTGTTGCCAGTGAGTAGTTTAGATCACAAGTATGTTGACAACTGACAGAATTGACAGGTCCGTTTTGGTGCAGGACCCAACGTAGAGACTTTTGCTTCTACTGTAGACACAAGGGGTACATGAAAGCGTCATGCAAGCACCTCCTTGGTAGTGACCACTTCTAAATTTCCAACAGGAACTGGAAAACCTTGAATATTGAGGCCGTTAGACAACGTAGTCACTGGTTAAGATAACTTGTAGACAAACAGTGGGCAAACAAAAACTTGTCCCAAGCCAACTAGATTTTGTGAGGCACATGCAGAAAACGTGTTTGCGCAGAAACAAAAGTACCTCACAGGAGACACAAACAGGCAGCAGCTGATTACCTTCTGTGTCAAGGCTCTGTAGAAGCAGCAGGAGCTTGCTTGGGCTGTAGCTGAAACAGATGCTGTAGAGACAGCAGGAACAGACTTGAGTTGCAGTTGAAACAGACGCTGTAGGGACAGCATACAGAGACTTGAGCTGCAGTTGAGACAGGAGCTGGCACTGTTGCGTAGAGATGATGAGGAGTAGATGCCCAGAACTGGAAAGGCAGCTCTTGAAGTAGCACTTCCCCAGATGTACAGGAACAACTGGCAGACTGATGTGGGTGACCAATGGGAGGTCACTGGTGGGATCAAGGATGCCAGTTGAAGGTAGATGCTTAGCCTGAGTTACTGTAGAGTCTGTACTTGGAGTTGCTTGAGGTTTGAAGAGGTGAAATATGCAGGTTCTTTTGAAGATCGTCGCCAAAAACTGTAGTGATCAAGTCCATGCAGGTTCAGGTGAATCAAAGAGGTTTTATTGAAGATGCTACAAGATCACAACGAGACCCAACCAGGAGCGGCCACCATGCTGATCAGCCAAGCCAACTGTGAACATTTGACCCCCAACATTGTGTAGAATGACATCACAGCAAGGTTCCAAAGAGCGAGCAAGAATAACATTGGAGTCAAGATACAACACAGTAAAACAGAAAAAAAGTCCCTAAGCGGAAGCAGACAAGTCCTAGGGCTGATCTCCAAAGCCCACTTAGTACATATACATATAAGTATATAATAAGTATATACTAAAGTATATACAAGAGGTCTTGAATGCTCAACCTAAAAATCACAAAACGGGACACATTCTCAAAGACACAAACAGCTGAAAGTACACTTTTTCACATTTGAGACAAAGTGACCTTTGAAAATGAGACGAGTGCAGTAGAATCTCTGTGAAAGCACGCTTTAATATAAGATGAAGAAAACATAACTACAAGGCAAGAGGATGAGGCGGGACTCTCAACATCAGGAGGGAGGCGGATTGCGCCCACCCGGACTGACCAGGAAGACAACTCTGGTGCTACGGACTGGGTGGAGGCTGAGGACTTTGAAGTGAGGGGGGGGGGGAACTGGACTCCTCTGGCCAGGGGGGTGGAGAGCTACTTCCCCCGGACTATTCACCTGTTAGTTTTGCCGAGGCAGGTCACTATGCAACCTGGGCCTGCCATCAGCCCCTTCCTAACTCTAGAGGCCTCCATTCCATCGGGGCCTCCAGCTGCATCCCCTGCAACCAGTCCCCCTCATCATAGCTGCCAGGTCCACACCACCATTGGCACCGAACCTGAGGCACCACACCCCTCATGGTCAACCCAAACCCCTTCCTGTGTTGTTCCTTCTATGGCTGTACCAGAGGACTTGATGTGGGCATGTGAGGATCAGCCAGACATGTTCTCTTGCATAATGCTGCAGATGTGTCTAGAGGTTCGCAGGATGCGAGAGGAAATTGCCCAAGCTCCCACCGTCACTGCCAGTGTCAATTTGCTGACTGCAGCCATGCGTCTTTCGTATCCCAACCTCCTTCTCACACCTTTGTCAATGTCTCCCCTTGTCCGTTGCCCCACACTGTTTCCCCCGTTCTCCTCGTGTGTCCCGACCCCATGTAGTGCCTGTTCCTGCACTGGCCAGCCAGGAGCCTCCATTGGCCCCAGAGGATCTGGACATTGTGGTACTAGAGGATGACCAGAAGGACACTTGACTTGTTGGACAGATTTGTCTTTCTGGACAATTATTTACTTCCCCTTATAAATAGAATGGTTTCCCTCATGCTCCCTGACGTGTTATATTTATGTTTCCCCACCCCAATCCAAGTTCCCTTCTCCTTCTGCAGTAAGAACATCTTTATTTTCCCTTTCTTCCTTCCAAGGGGACTGTTGTAGTTTTTCTAATCCCAAACTTTTATTTTTACATAAAATTTTATTTTGAATCATACTTTCTCTATCTTGTTTAACTTCATTGTGAATGTCTTCATGGACATGTATTTTGGAAGTCATCTGCTCTGTCTGCACATGAGGGCTTGCTGAAATGACGGGGTTACACTTGTTACATACATCCTCACATCTCTAGGCCATAAAAATTGGTGAACATTAGCCTATCATGACATAATACGCAACAGACCTGTGACTTGTGAAGAGAATTTCTTTTTATTTACACATTTTCACACTGTTCAAAGTTTCCTGGGAAGTGATCAATGGGGATTGTGCTTGCGGCTTCGCAAGTTCTGAGGTGAGGATCGCTGTGAAGGATCATGTCAGGGTTGTCGCCGAGGTGCAGGTTGGTGTGGTGCATCTGCCTGTACAGGGTGAAGTTCATGTGCAGGGGCGGATGGTGCCTGTACAGTTGGTGTTTGTGCATGGACAGGGGGTTGTTGTGCAGGTGATGGTAGTGCCTGTTCAGGGGGTGGTGGTGGATATGCAGGTGGGTGGAGTGCCTGGGTAGGGGGCGGTGATGGGTGTGTACCCTTGCTGTGGTCCTGTGCTGTTTGTGGTACAGGTGTATGGCTGTGATGTGCTTCAGGCAGATGTGATGGCTCCCCTCCCTGCGTTGACCGTGAATGGAGACTTTGGATCACTTTTATCATGCCCTCCATCATCTTCTTGGCCAAGGCATGGCGTCTTAAACTCTCTTCCCTTTGGAAAGATATAATGTCTCTGATATTCTTGCACATATCTTGCCAAGATCTATCCATCCTATCCAAAACATGGGTCTGTCTGTCCACCGCCTGAGGGAATTGGCACAGGGCCTCAGACATGTCTGACAGGCACGAATGTTATGCCTCACATCTGCCTGCTGTTGGAAGAAGTCCTGCTCCCACTGGGCACCATGCCCAGGTGCAGGCCCTCTCTGCAGGGCTCAGTCATGGATGAGACTGTCAGGTCCAACAGCAGGGAGGAGGGTGGCATGTGGAAGCCTGTGGACAGGAGAATGGTGCCCAGAGGATACCTACACCACAACAGGGTTGGTACTTCCCTCAGATGGTGAAGAGAATGCCTTGGATACTCTGTATAGTGAGGAGTGTGTAGGGGAACCACCATGCCTGTCCCAATGTGAGGGCTGTGAGGGAGTGATGTCTGTGTTGGGGCATGTGTGAGCTGTGGCTGGTTAGCTCTATGGTGGGGATAGGCAATCTTTTGTTTTGAAAGAGGAGGCTGAGGCACTTTGCTGGGCGGAGGGTGTGAGGCCTTGCAAAATGTAGGCAATGTAGGAATATTTCTGTCCATGGCATCCGACTCTTCATCCTCTGAGAGGATGAACAGATAGTCACCATCATCGTCAAATCCTTCATCCTCCTCAGGTACTTCTTCCTCCAATTGCGCCGTACTTACAGCAAACATTACTGCCTGGAGGAGCAGTGGATTTTCCCCTTTGTTTGCCCGTCGTCCAACACTGGTGGAAGGTCCTTCCTCCTCATCGTCATCATCACCTGGAACACAGAGGTTGCAATAGGATAAGTAATTGATCTAGTATAAGGTCTTGGCTCTACTGTACGTTGTATCAACAGATGACGCACATGTGACCTGGTTTGGGTACCCCTACAAGTGACAGCTCACACCATAGCACTGAGGGGAGAAAATGTAAATTGCATTAGCATACTTACCAGCTCCAGCCACAGCTTTATGTCCCTTTTCAATTCCCCCTGATGTCAACTGCTGAATTGTGTTGTAGTGTGTTTATCTAGGTACCTATATTGATACTCCTATTTCTGACCCTTGTCCGGTTATTAATTCACTAGTGTCCATACAACGGCACAGAAACCCGTTTTCAGATTAGGTCATAGCGCATGCTGTCACATTAAGCAAGCACTATTCCTCCAGCCCCCTAGAACGCACACCGAGTTCTCAAAACAAACCAACCCATCAGCAGACCTGGGAAATCCCCCGCAGCTATTGTTTTGATTTCGCTCGAGAACTCCTAAAAAGAATGTAAGAACGACCAGTCCTTATGACATTCTTACTGACGTCTTATGTCCATCCTTACGTCAAACTCGGCACCTTTCAGGTATAAATATACTGACGCTGCCCTAAGCAAAGACACGGTGGTGATGAGCTTGGAGCAGTGCTACTTGCTGGAGAGCCCAGCTGATGCGAGAGCCCACGGACGCTGCCCCTCCCTTTTGACGCGCTGAGAGAGACGCTGCCTTTTCTCCTGCCGAGAAATCCAGCCTCCGGCGTTTCCGGCTTACCTTCGCGGGTAACCGGGATATCGAGTCCTGAGAGAGAGATACCAGCCCTCCTGCCTTCTAAATCCCAGGTACTGAACTGACTAACCCCTTACAGAGAATTCTTGAATCAGATTCTTGGCAAAACAAACTTAACTTAAACTGCTACTTACTTACTCCCTCCCACGTATTAGGCTTAGGTCAGGTACACCGGGGTAGGCGTAGTTAGAAGCACCAGTTGAGTACGATTTGTCAATGTATATATGTATGTATATCTTTTATCCATTTTAAAGTATCATATGGCTAAGAAACCATATCAATGCTTTTACAGTATTATTTTATAATCCTGCTTTTACTGTATGCACTTTACTTAACCTTAAGTATTGCAACTGTAGCGATTCATTTCTCTTGTATGAGAAAAAGAGACTGATCAATAAATAACATCTTTTATTGAACACGCCCATCTCTTCTTTCTCTACGAACTGGTGGAACTTAGTATGCACGTATTGACTGAGTAAAATAGCTGTCTTTTGTTTTCACACGACTCTGGAGATATACTCTTGATTAGGGAGAGAAAGTTGTCATGTTCTATGGTTGTCAGAAACTAAATCCCTTCTTGTCTATCCAGGGAGGTTAAACTCCTCCTCGCCTATTCGACAAAGTTTCTAGTGAACTCTGAGCTAGCTGGCACACAAAACTTAAGTCTAATATCGTCAGTAGAAGACCTAGTTAACCTCTGTCCTACGTCTATACTATTGAAGATATAATTCCAATGCGCAGAGCCTATTGGGAATATAGGAACTACACTACATGACGCCCAACGGTTTGGTAAGGCGATAAAACTAACGCAAGGCATTAGAGTAACTCAGTCGTGCTTTTCCACACAGACCCTTTCTCCCATTAAACTCCAAAGACGTCTGGAGTGGGTCAAAGGTTAAAATCCGCCAAACTTAGTAGGAGGAGACTCCTATGTATAGTTTTTTGGTTTATTCAACGTTGAAGGATACACTGTTCCAAAACATTGTGCATCTAATCTTTGTTTCCGTGAAAACCTGATCTGCAACAAAAAACCTTCCTGTCAGTAAAATGTCAGACGGTGAAGGAGATAGGGAGACAGCTAGATTAGCAGCTCAACTCCTAGCGGATGACACAAGTCTCCTACAGCAAGACCCGGAGGCAATACTCATCCCGGTCAGCATAAGAAAAACTATAACTTTAAAACTTATAGAAAATGGACTGACATCGAGAGGTGGTACAGTCATATTTGTAATTGAGGCACATGAATATCGGCAGACAGAGATATTCTATTCATGGATAAACTTTCCAGCAGCAAACGCTGTAACAAAGGAGTTCCACTATTACAAAATAGAGGAACCACTGGATGAGTACACTCCTTTCGAGGAGGTGGAAATACCACTCAAATACCAAGAGCACCTGCTCTGGTTTAAAGGCGCCCTAAAACATAATGATCACATCACCAGGCTCGGTCCACTAGGTAGACCAGGAGCAACGTGGCCGGTTCTAGCCAGCTACACACCACATCCAGATATTGAAAAATTTCAATACCAGAACTTTTAGCACAGTTAAAACAACTGATTAAAATACACAGACAATTAGTCCAATATGTAATGCGGACTTCAACAGTCCAAACAGCTATTAAAATTCCACAGCTGACCCCTCATCAGGGGAACACAAATAAAATCACACCACAGAACATACAGTCCTGTCTAGGTAAAGTACCCATTAAAAGGGAACAAATTCCATTCTGGTTAGCACAGAAAATCACTCAAATAGAGGCAGTATTTCCGGATACTACCCCTACTGAGAAACACAGAATTCTGACTATCTGTCTTCCAATGGAGATCGCTCCACATATGGAGGACTGTGACACTTGGGGTACAGTCTTTGCTTCCATTTACACAAAAACACATGGTGTTCCGTCCATGGCGGTAATATCAGAGGTGCTAAAACAGATTCAAAATGAATACGGTCCAGAACCTGCTTTAACTCTGGGTATGAAACTACTGAAAGACTTCAAGCAGGTCTCAGCAATATTACTAGCCAACATAAAGGGGGAAGCAGCAACTGTAGCGATCCGCCAAAGATTGAAAGAAACAGATATAGCAGAACAACCTTTTCAACTTGCCAGAATCATAGAAAAATCCTATGAAGAACTAGGAAGAGATAGTTTGGGTGGGAAACCAGTGAAACCCCAACT
The DNA here is from genome assembly GCF_964261635.1 of Lissotriton helveticus. Lineage (NCBI taxonomy): Eukaryota > Metazoa > Chordata > Amphibia > Caudata > Salamandridae > Lissotriton > Lissotriton helveticus. The sequence goes on from NC_136069.1 coordinate 1,140,953,193, forward strand.
AACTGAAAATCCTGAAAAGGTATTTATTAAAAATAATCTAAACACTCCAAAAAAGAACTGGGATGGAAATAAACAATCCACTCCCAAAGAGAAGAAATTCCAGTCCAGAGGAAGGTCTGCTCGGCGGAGAGAAAGATCTCCAGACCAAGGACACAAGTCTCCCCAGAGGGAGCCCTCTGAGAAAAAATACAACCTTAGAAATAGGGATAATTTGAAGAAACCTGATAGATATCAAGATATTGATACACGTCCATCTCGATCTTTTCAGACTTCCTCACAGAAATCGGAAAGAAGAGGACGGTCAGAACACAGGGAAGAGCACGTCAAGTCCAAAGACAAGGAACCTGCTCATCAAAATAAAAAGTTACAATTTCCAAAGAAGAAGGTAGCCAGTATTAAAGTAATCAAACATGCCGAGGATACTGAGGACACAGCTGAAAAACGGAGAGTGGGCTCAGACAATGCTAGACAGCGCAGCAGAAGTGAGCATAGCTCGCAAGATCCTGATGAATTATCTGGAGACAGTGGACACGAATGAATACATTCAGGTGGAAACTGCAGATACCAGAGTTAGCAAACCTCATAAAATATATGAAATAACTTTACGTATAGAGGGAGATAAGACTAGGAAAATAAGGGGTCTATTTTGGGATAATCTCTCCAAAGGTTATGACATCCTTCTAGCTGAAAAAGACTGGCCACCAGAGTTTGTCAGGGAGTGCCCTCATGGCGAAGAAATGATTATGCCTGCCTTCTCAAATCACATTCCAATACATAAAAAATATACACTTGCAAGAAAGTGGGCAGTAGCCCAAGCTCCTGCGTTATATAAAAATCACGTAGGATGGGATGAGGACTCACCCCCTCACAAAATCCAGTTAAAATCTCAACCAACTGCACAAAGGCAGTACCCAATTAAGCAAGAAGCTAAAAAACAGGTCAGGGAGATCTTAGATCAACTTGAATACCAGGGGGTTATTGAAACATGCACCTCACAAATGAACAATCCTTTGTTTCCTGTCTCCAAACCAGATGATTCATATTGTCTAGTTTTGGACTACAGACACCTTAACTCATGTTGTAAAACCTTTGCAGTACAAAACTCACACAGTGCAGCACTAATGAATAGCATAGTGCGCAAAAAATACAAAACAACATTAGACATCTCTAATGGATTCTTTTGTAAAAATATAGCACCTGAAAGCAGATATTTGACCGCTTTCTCAATAAATGGCTCGCAGAAAAATTTCTGTCGTTTGCCCCAGGGGTTCAAGAACAGCCCAGGATTATTCTCAGCAAGAGTAACAGAGTTACTACAAATGTATGATGACGAGGCATTATCTTATGTCGATGACATCTATCTAACAGATGATGACTTGGATACTCACTTGAAAAGAGTGAACACCATAATACTTGGGTTCGCAGCAGAAGGTTACAAATTCAACTTCAAGAAGTCAAGAATTGCCCATCTGACTGTCCTATTTTTAGGATATGAATTATCAAGTGAAGGCAAAAGCCTGGCAGACAATTTCCTGGAAAAATGTGCTATAATCCAAGCACCAAGAATGCTGAAAAACTTACAATCAATACTAGGTTTCCTGAATTTCGGAAGAACTTACATTATAAATTACGCGGAGAGGGTTAAACCTCTCTATGACTTAATAAAACCAGATTTTAAAAGAATCAATTGGACTCAAGAATACACAGAAATTTTGAGATCTTTACAAACAGACATGTTAGTTAAAACAAAACTGCAAACACGCGACAACACACGCAACCTTGTGATTCGGGTCATCCCAGGAAGATGCGGATTCACATACCTAACCTCTAATGAGGGAGAAACGGTACCAATAGCATACAAATCACATTTGTACACAAAAGCTGAAATGAAATTTAGCCCTACGGAAAAAATTCTAACCGCAGTACAGACCGCTGTAGCGAAAGAAAGAGCACTAGCACAAGGTAAACGAATAATCATCGTGACACCAATACCAGCCCTGGAGGCGGTAACTAAGGCAAGTATTCCAAATGCTAAAGCACTACATCCGAGATGGATACAGTGGGCTAATTCTCTTGCTGCAACAGACGTGGTATACGAATTTGATCCTAAATTAAAAACACAAGAATTTCTCCAATATGAATTCGAATGTCCTCTGCCGACCGAAATCCTGCCTCTAGAACATTATGGTTGTATAATATATACGGACGGATCAGCACAACCCGCAGTTGGGGGTAAACAAGCTTATATTGCTGCGTGCGCGATTGTTAAAGGTCGCTGGCACGAAGGAAAATTTAGACCACTAATCACAAAAACTCAATCTCTAGGAGATTGTACAGCTCAGCGAGCTGAACTACTAGCATTTAAGATGGCGCTTGAAAACACCGATCGCGAATTCCCCGCACTCATAGTGTGTGATTCATATTATTGCGTTCAGTCTTATAATGAATACTTACAGAACTGTGTTCAGAACGGTTTTAAAGATGCAAAAGGTGGCACAATCAAGCATAAAATGCTTTGGGAACAAGTAGTTCTTTTACAGAAAGAACTACAAAAGACTCACGTGATACATACACTGAGTCATCAACGTGATGGCGTTCACTTTGCAGGGAATTCATTGGCTGATGAGGCCGCGAAGGCAGCTGTGCAAACGGCTTCCGTAGCTGCCGTCACCAGATCAAAAACAAAAATAGACGGCGAAATATTGCAGGCTGTCAGCGCTACAGAAAACAATGCAATAAACACACTCCCGAAAGGCTTTCCAGTAAAGTACTCATACATAACTGATGCGAATAACGTTCAATTTGCTCGAATCCCTGGAGTGGGGGATAGGGCAATTCCAAACATGGAATATAGGTTAGGACTCATTATAGCGGCACACGAAGGGCTTGCTTCTGTACATGCTGGCGTTTCAGCCACAGTGTCATTATTAAAACAGAAATACTGGTGGCCACAAATGAGAAGACAAACTAGGAACTATGTTCTAGAATGTGAGATATGTCAAAGAATGAAGGTATCAACAGTGAAACGACCAGCACAGACGCCCCTTCTAATCTCAGATAAACCATTAGCCTGTGTTTACCTGGACCACTGCGGTCCCTTACAAAGGGACGGTAACTATAAATATATCATGGTCGCAGTGGATTCATGCACGAGATTCATTTGGATGTGGCCCCAGCTCTCGGCTGACGCCAGAACTGTTATAAAAGATTTGCGAGTCTTTGTCGGCACATACACAATTGGCATGCTACATTCTGACCAGGGTCCTGCGTTTAGCTCTCGAGCTTACAAAGAGGCCATGAACAGCATGGGCATTGCATTGCGGTACTCTTGTCCCTTTCATCCTGAGGGAAACGGAATTGTGGAAAGAAAAAACCGTGACATAAAGCAATCTATAACGGCAAAGGTATTAGGTTCGGGAGCTGGGTGGGTCAAACATTTAATAAGTGTCCAACGTAGTCTTAACAATCTACCAAGAAATTCTCTGAAAGGTCTCAGTCCGTACGAACTATTGTTTGGGACTAGAATGTTAATCCAGGACCTCGACAGTCAAACTTCAGTGGTTAAAGAAAAATGCTTTGATATCAAAGATCGTTTGGCTATTTTACAGGACTTAAACGAAAAGAGAAAAGTCCTGAGCAACATAAAGTTGAAGCAACAGCCGCTGAAGAAAAACCACCTGTCCCAGCAAGGCCTGTCTGGATTCCAAAGATCGGGGATCTGGTCAGAGAGAAGATCGCGGTAAAGAAGGAATTTGGGCCTTCTTACAGAAAAGCAGTACCTATCTTGTCTGTCAACGGGACAAGATCAGTAGTATTACCGCCCCTTGCTGGTAAAAAGGAGAACCGAGTTGTATCCATCGACCTGGTTAAACCACAATCATGTGGCCGATAACAAGTAGTAGGCCAAGTGGACTCCCAAGAAGTAGTAGAACACCAAAGTTTGCTACAAATACAGAGGTTCAAACTGAGAGACTAATCACAATTGATAAACCTACAGTGAAACAACAAGGACTATGCAACAAAGCCATGGAACTTAAACCTCTTGAAACCCAAATTAAAATCTTAAATCAAGAAACACCAGTCTACAATGATGTAACCACAGACTATGCTAATGAAACAAAGAAAATTCAAAAAGCAAAAAAGAATCCAGAAGCAATTGAAACAATTGACAGAACAGCATCAGGCTACTTCATCAACTTCGATGATTTTTCTGAAGATCCAAGTGAGCATGGAGAACAGCCGACAAAAAAATCGTTTAAAAACAAAGCAAAGGAACTCATTCAACAACTAAAATAAACTTATCTGATTTCTCCATGGATTGAACTTTGGGTGGCACTAGGAGTTTTCATCCTCATACTTTGGCTCATCATGGTACTATGCTTGGGACATTTCATTGAGGGAAAATATGTTATAATGGACACAGCAAGTCAGAATATCAACTTGGTCCTGAAACCACACAAGTCTTCACACATCGAGAAAAGAGAACTTTCTTCAGTAAACTTCACAGCCAATCCTATACCCGGTGGGGTAGCATGGGACAAAACTGATTACGAAATCTATGGTCCGGTTGAGCTCCTGAAGTATCCTCATCAATTCAAGATTTCATTGAGTGAGTTTGTAAAACCAAGCACATTCTCTGATGATTGGGACTTGAAAAGTATTAATGATATGATGTCAGATCTAGTGATGTCAGCTAAATTTACAGGACATGATTATTTACAAGGTTCATCTAATTATGACCAGATGTATTGTTATAACCACTATGGTAACCATTTTCTGCATAAATCTGCTCAACCTAGAAATGTTTTAAATTACAACCAATGGGAACATTGTGCTACTCCACCAAAAGGCAGTTCAAAAACATTTTATGATAAATTTTCATACTTCTCAGGGTTTAACACAAGTAATGCAGAAACGTTTTATTTTAGACTGTTAAATAAGACAGGAATGAAAACCATGCTTACAAACACAAAATTGGTCTATTCAGAGACATTTTTTGAAAAAATGAAAACATTTGGTTATGATTTTTAGAACAAAAATATTGAAACTAAGACAATCTGGGGTACAAGAGATTGGCAAGTGCAAGGTTTAGAATCATTATTTAGAGCTTGCATGATCCCAGAACAAATTATATTTTTGAATGACACAATTCAACAGACATCCTGTCTTGGCCTAGCCAAAATTAAAGACTTAAACAAACCGTCTATTCCAAAACCAACACCCGACAGTAATAGCACTACAGATGTTGCGATAGACGTATCCCATATTTTATACCAAAACAGAACACATCCTGATTGGAAGAAATGGTTGATCTGGCCCACAGACACAAATAACTGTCAAGATAGATTCCTGAACAAAAAACAGGGGTTCACATTGACCAGGCCAGACCCTAGATACTCCCAGAGACAACATCCAGGGATTGTAAATACTTACAGTGTAGGGAAACTCTGCCTCGAATGGCTACAAACATCCACACTGGCAGAAATTAAGCAACACTTGACTTTACTTAAAGAAGGTGCTGACTTGCGTGATTTCATTATGGGACCACGCAAACAGCGTCAAAAACGTTTCATAGCGGCCTCTATATATGCAGCTTACAATGAAGCTTGGAAAGTAACTCAAATTGAAACAGCAGAGAAAATACGGGAAATTGACCGTGTTAATTTGGAAAAATCACTTTCTGTTGTGGACAATGGGTTAATGACTCTGTCTTCCAGAATATATTCACTGGACAGTATTGTATCATCTGCAATCGATATAATAGAACAAGACTTACTAATGTTACAACACGGTCAGTCCCAATTGCGTTCTATTGTACAGCTTGGCTGGACGTTACAAAATCTGCGTTCAGGCTACGTGCCTTGGCGTTTAATCAACACAACGTCATTATTCAGTATCTTTAACCTTACTGATACACAAATCAGTTTGGCACAAAAGGGTGCAGAGTATACAATTCTGAGCATTGAAAAACTTGAAAGATTACCATTGACAATGTCAGAGCGACCTGTCATTGAATGGATAGTACATGGGATAATAACTACTCCGATAACAACTTTCCAGGTTCGATACTGTCAAAAATATATACAGGCAGGCCAGTATGAAAGGTTGGGTAAAGGATTCATTAAGTCAACATGGAACTTACCTTATACACACACATGTTACAGTGATAAGGGACAGAGTGTATTTCTTAGTGGTAACAATTGTGAAAAATCACTAAGTGGTATACTTCTGTGTCAGGGCATAAGTTTACATGGGGCCTGCGAGGGGACTTCAAATAACCTTTCATGCCACCAGCTCGGCACACCTGCAGCACGAATAGAACCATTCTTTAGAAGACTTTCTAACGGGAGTTACATTCTAATTGTAGATCACAGATGTTGTGGCTTGCTGCCAGGAAAACCTTATCTAGTAAGCGTGACTTCCATGGTCATTTGCTGTGAGCGAGTATTGTTTCCAAATGACACTCCAGACAGGGAGGGAAAAATTTGGCCAAGTTTGAATATCTCTTCTATTCGAATTGATACTTTAAGCAGAATGAAGACTGTGCTCCTACAGACGCCAACCCATTTGACGTCATCAAAAGAAACGTATGATCTCCAAGTTGCAAGGACAACGGGAGAGATACATGCATTGCTATCAACAAATTGCCCCCTACCCTTCGCAGAAATGCTAAACTAAATCTTAAATATTTCTGATACAAATGGTATCGCGAGTGTATTTAAGACCGTTTTTTCGGGACTGTTAACCCCATTCAAAGCAGTCCTGGGTATTTTTCCAAATTTCGTCCATTCCATCTTTGGCGGACTTCCTCTCCTGTTGGGACTCGTAGCAGGCATCCTATTTTTGCTACTCCTGCTTCGTTATGGCAAACCATGTCACAGACAAGACTCCAGCAACAATGGAAGAAACGATCCTAGCTATACTCTACCGGGACCGCATAACTAAAGTCCTTGGATTAGCCCGGCTAAGAGATCTAAATATGACCTGGTTTCTTTCGTTCAGACCCATATGGCAGAATTGTGTCTTACCTGTATTAAGATGCATGCTATGCGGCGAAGAATGCGTGTTGGACACCTGTCTTACACTACAATCAGAAGTACCATTGGATGCAGATACTTTGTTGGGTCCAGTAAAGGCTCATGCATTGTGCTGTCCCCAGCGGCTACCTATCCTGATGACGGCATTCGTGGAGACTTCACCACTACGATTGAAGGGTAGTGAAGTACAGGATGAGAGCAGCATCAACTAGGTACGACCTTCTGTAAGCAGTACTGGTCTAAACATCACTGAAAGCGAACATGCGCATGACTGCATGGTAGCGACATTTTCCAACTTGGTCGAACTTTCACCAGAAGCTGTAGACTGTTTTTTCAAGAGTCTGTCTGAAATGATGTTTTCACCAGAACAGAGAGAATGACTTTAAACAAAGTTGCACACAGCCTTCCCTGAACTCTGAATTTGGCCTTCGGTTTTTTGAAAACAATGTGACTGTGAACTATTATTTCTCTTCGCCCCTGAAAAGAAAAGTTTTTCCAGATCCAAAATATTTACCTTTTTGGCACTTATCTTCTGCTTTAAGTAAAACTATTCTTAGAGAACAGAGCTTCTATTCTTAGGAACTGTAGAAACAAAACATTACCTCAACCTCTAGCTTATATGCAAGTAATTGTATTTATATGTGATGAGATGGTCTCGCAATTTTTTTTCTGTAATAAGAGCCATTTCATGTGTAATTTCACAAATCATTCATGCTGATATAAGATGTGCATCTCCTTTTTGAATGATTATACTGCTTGAATGCATACAGTACCTATACTCATTTCGTGTATTTCGCATATGCCATTTTTTCAAATGCAACAAATGTATTTTGGGGTGGTTCGGTATACACATGCATTATTAGTTATGTTTACTATTGCTAAGGTTAGTAAATATGTACATAAAATCGTGGAGTGGGTGTAGTGTGTTTATCTAGGTACCTATATTGATACTCCTATTTCTGACCCGTGTCCGGTTATTAATTCACTAGTGTCCATACAACGGCACAGAAACCCGTTTTCAGATTAGGTCATAGCGCATGCTGTCACATTAAGCAAGCACTATTCCTCCAGCCCCCTAGAACGCACACCGAGTTCTCAAAACAAACCAACCCATCAGCAGACCTGGGAAATCCCCCGCAGCTATTGTTTTGATTTCGCTCGAGAACTCCTAAAAAGAATGTAAGAACGACCAGTCCTTATGACATTCTTACTGACGTCTTATGTCCATCCTTACGTCAAACTCAGCACCTTTCAGGTATAAATATACTGACGCTGCCCTAAGCAAAGACACGGTGGTGATGAGCTTGGAGCAGTGCTACTTGCCGGATAGCCCAGCTGATGCGAGAGCCCACGGACGCTGTCCCTCCCTTTTGACGCGCTGAGAGAGACGCTGCCTTTTCTCCTGCCGAGAAATCCAGCCTCCGGCGTTTCCGGCTTACCTTCATGGGTAACTGGGATATCGAGTCCTGAGAGAGAGATACCAGCCCTCCTGCCTTCTAAATCCCAGGTACTGAACTGACTAACCCCTTACAGAGAATTCTTGAATCAGATTCTTGGCAAAACAAACTTAACTTAAACTGCTACTTACTTACTCCCTCCCACGTATTAGGCTTAGGTCAGGTACACCGGGGTAGGCGTAGTTAGAAGCACCAGTTGAGTACGATTAGTCAATGTATATATATATGTATATCTTTTATCCATTTTAAAGTATCATATGGCTAAGAAACCATATCAATGCTTTTACAGTATTATTTTATAATCCTGCTTTTACTGTATGCACTTTACTTAACCTTAAGTATTGCAACTGTAGCGATTCATTTCTCTTGTATGAGAAAAAGAGACTGATCAATAAATAACATCTTTTATTGAACACGCCCATCTCTTCTTTCTCTACGAACTGGTGGAACTAAGTATGCACGTATTGACTGAGTAAAATAGCTGTCTTTTGTTTTCACACGACTCTGGAGATATACTCTTGATTAGGGAGAGCAAAGTTGTCATGTTCTATGGTTGTCAGAAACTAAATCCCTTCTTGTCTATCCAGGGAGGTTAAACTCCTCCTCGCCTATTCGAGAAAGTTTCTAGTGAACTCTGAGCTAACTGGCACACAAAACTTAAGTCTAATATCGTCAGTAGAAGACCTAGTTAACCTCTGTCCTACGTCTATACTATTGAAGATATTATTCCAATGCGCAGAGCCTATTGGGAATATAGGAACTACACTACAGTGTGCCTCATAGGTTTTGTCTCAAACTGGTCCTGCTATATTGATGATGTTTTTTTCCTATGGGAAAGGACTAGAGAATCCTTAATAGACTTTATTGAATGGCTCAACCTAGGAGATGTGAATTTGAAATTCACATCATCAATCAACAAGAATAGTTGCGATTTCTTGGATATAAAGATTAAAAATATGAATGATTTGCTGCAATTTGAACTATACACTAAACCCACAGACCGCAATACCATGCTACATTACAACAGCAATCATCCGGCATGCCAAAAGGACAACATTCCATATGGACAATTTCTGAGAGTGAGACGTAACTGTACCAGCATGAATGAACTTCATCTACATGCTGATAGGCTTACCACTAAATTCTTAGAGAGAGGCTATCCCAAAAAACTGATTAGACGGGCCTATAGAAGGGCAAAACATTATGATAGAGACGCTTTTTTTGAAACTAAAGAACAAAATCCAGACTTGCAGAATTTGCCGTTAACATTTGTGACCAACTTTAGTTAATATCAGTAATAAGGTTAAAATATAATAAATAGGAATTGGTACGTAGTAAACAAACAAAGTAGTGTAAAATTACCAAAAGCTATGTTTTCGTTCAGACGAAATCGTACAAATAGGAACTGTCTGGTGCATACCTACAGGAACGAAACAGAATGCAAACAACAAAGCATAAACATGCTCCCTTACCCAAAGGTAATTTTCCATGTAATTCCTGCAATAATTGTGACCATATTATTAAAGGTTGTGTGATTAAACACAATGGAGCAACACATAATGTGAAGAACGTAATAAACTGTAGTACAAAAAATGTGATCTACCTTATTCTGTGTACCTGTAATAAGGGATACATTGGTGAAACATCCCGAGAAGTAAGGGTCAGAATGACCGAACATAAATCTGCCATAAGAACCAAAAAATGAACAGCTCCTTTATTGGAACACTGGATTGACCAAGACCATTAGGTTGATGACCTTAAATGGTGTGGAATCGAGGTAATCCAATTGAACGCACAGGGTGGCAACCACACAATTAAAAGAAAAACACAAACAATTTTACATGTCTAAATTTAATACATACAAGAAAAACACAAACAATTGTACATGTCTAAATTTAATACATACAAGAACGGCTTAAAAGAAGAGTGGGAAAAATTAATTTAAGCATGGTTACTTTCAGTATCACCACACCTTGACTAATAACATCCCCAGGTCTTCTTTTTCTATCACTCCTAACATTACCCATCTAAAAAAGGTAAAAATAGTTTATTTTCTTACATGTATCACTACCATAATTATAGGGGTATTAACCTATATTACTATTAATCATTATTGTTAAATTTATGCAGAATAACTTCTCCTGGCATTTCAAGATGGCCACCTTATATTCTTTAATTTTAAAATAGGACTACCCCCAGCTTGTTTGTAGTGCAAGCTGCTTGATTTGAACTTTTATTGCTTAATCTAAGAATCCGTTTTAACGATGGTTAAAGAAATCTTCTTAAAATTCAATTTATAACAAAATACGAATTCGGAACTACCTTTAATTTATTTTGACCATTCTATGATGGCCGCCATACATCGGAGCTTATAAATTTGTATATCATAAGTTTCATTTGATGGTAATTCCATTAAATGTAGTTTTTCATCTTGTCCTCCTTGGTATTTCCACATGAATAACGTAGGCGTACACTTAAAATTATTAAAATAAAATTAACACAATCGCGTGCATTCTAGCGATGAGACTCCGCCCCCCTATAGTGACGCCCGCGACTCTGGGTCAATAAAAAGGTCACCGGGTCAAACTCTACTAGGATTCTAACCCAGAAGAAGTTTGTTAGAGCAGGGAGGCCAATTGTTCCCTATTCGGTAAGTAGACTGCACACTACTTTTAGGGCTAGAGAACTTCTAATAAATGTAACCAATTACCTTTTAAATTGATTTTTCCGGTCTTGCATAGACACTTTAAAATTGTCATACTCTATAAATAGACTACATAACAATGTTGGGATTAGAAAATTAAACTCATGACCTTTCAGTACTGGTCGGGTTAAAACTGTTATACTCCACAACAGTGTAGCAGCGATGTCTGAAGGTTTGCCTTAGACAACCTCAGATTTACTCACTCCTTAGAAAGATTAGGTTAATACTTCCCAAGCGGCGAAATATTAGAAATCTTTCTTGTTGGTTATTGCCTTGCTCATAGTTCTTAAGAAAATATTGTTTTTTCAGTAACACAACATATTTGTCTTATTGTATGCAGTGACGACACCTGCTTACTTGTTTAACAACAATAAGCGGTCACTATTCACATGGCTTAATGATCACTTGCAATGTTTTTTGCTCCACAAAACTATCATATCGCACCGAGAAAATGTGGTCAAATAAACAGACCGCCATATATGCGGTTTATAAGGACAAGGCATTACACCTTACCTAGACATGGTGATTATAACGATAAGGGATAAAACCTCATTGTGACTGGTCTTATACATAGGTTATAAAATAATGACAGACCCACTTTTATTAAGAATAAGAGGCAATTGAGTTCATCCACTAACACTATGGCCCCTTTTTTGATATTACAGATTTTATCCTATCAGCCCAGCACTATTTTGAAGCGACTTCAGAAGGTAAATGAATGCCATGGTCTCCGTATAAAATTGTAATAAATGAATTTTGTTTCATACTATCAAAAATACAATCCTGCTTTCTCTTTAACAATTAGTGTATCGCCACTGTTTAAAACGCCGATATCGTATAAGTAAAGCTGAAACTCACTCTGCATCTGACTGCTCAACCGGTAAGCAGTTTATTTGGGACCTGAATCCTTTGGGTATATTCTACACCTTTAGAATAAGTCGAGTGACAGAAAATATTCTGTTAATCTCTTTTCGGTATAAACATGAAGGCTCAAATCTCAGAGCAATGCTGATTTTTAATCTATACTTCCGGTGGCTCTAACAAACACATTTTAAGTACTATGTACTAATCAAAAGGTATGTCTTCATTTATATCGACTATAGATGTCTATGAAGCCTACTTGAGAATAATGGGCCTTCTATCCATCTTAGGTCAACCTATTTCCGTACTGCTTGCGGATGAGCTTCTGCCTTCCATAATAATATATCAAGTGTCTTAAATCCAAGAAAAGCCTTGATATCTACAAATCACTAATAGGTGGGTTCTAGTAACATCTCTTTTTTATATGGATCCCATGTTGGTGCCCTTATAGTTGGTGGTCCATGTACTATACTGTTAAATCAAACAAGGAGTTCAGCTCATATTATCTCAGTGTCCATCAGTTTAAATCTTGTTACAATGTAGTAGTTTTTATAATATATGTTAACTTTGTGTCTTAATGAGATGTTTCTTTCTGTTTAGACTTGTTGAAAACTTTTGTCCTGAAGAAGGTGAAAAAGTCACGTTTTCACCAAAATGCCGCATCAACTGTTTAAAAGTTTTTTTGTTTATTTATTTAAAAGTATAAATAGATTGTAACTTCTCTAGTGAGGAGATTTTTTTAAATTCTGTATGAACTGTGATACACTGTGTTTCATGTTTTAATAAAATAAATGTGATTAATATATTGATTTTTTTCTAAACTTTTTTTATATTGTTTTATTATACTCATTGAACACTGAAATGTTTAATTGAATGTATATTTTTGCTGTTCTCTGTTCTGCATATCGAGGCATGCCCCTATAATACAAGGCCAGTTAGCCCACCTTCTATTCCTTTACTAGGGACTTTTTTGTTTTCTCTACTTTGTAAACACCAACTGCAGAATCTATGCAGAAGGAGATTTTGATCTGAGTCATGGTTTTGATAGGGAAACACTCCATGCCACATTTACCTGATGGATATGTGCGAGAGGGTTTCACTTCTGCAGCCAGGATTTCTTGCATTCACCAGGATGGTGTTGGACGGTGTACCGGTGTCATCCTGTCAGCAGCTGTGATGAGATATACATGTCCATATTTCAGTACACCAGATGGTAGCTATGAGCTAACATATATATGTCATGCTCAATGACCATTGATAGGATATTCCTGGACAATGTGCGCCATGTTTACATCATGGACTTTACATATGGGCCTCTGTTCACATGCAGCAATTGCCAGCTGTTACCTCCGCACAGCACTGACATCAATGAGATGACACATCCACAGACAACCGTGTATCAGAAGGTTACTGATATTTGATGGAAGGTGAGAAATAATCAGGACACCACTGCATTACATTGATTACACCTTCACCATTAAGACTAACATGCCTCATGAGTATGTTGTTGTCTGTTGACAAGTTGAAAGGAGTACGCATTCACAGACTGACCAGTTTCACATTTGCACATCAGTTCAAATATTGCATTGCAGAGTTCATATGTTAGATGTGCAATAGTCAGGTACCTTTTGTGTGTCATTTGTGCTTCCCTACCCATGAAGTCACAAAGCTAATTTTGGATTGAGAGATCACACATTTGTAATGTCCATCCTTTGAGTGTCCTCTGTTCCCATAATCCATTACCTACATCATGGTAGAACTAAGCTGACAACGGATGATGTCTTGTACAGCAGACATCCTAACCTCATATATTATACACTCACTTATGTAGGTGGATACAGTAGAAAAGGAGGTAAGCAGGATGCACATTTGACTCAGATTCCACATTGTGGGTAAGTTGCATAGATTTGATGTTTGCTGCCTACACTGGATTTGTGTTGTGCCTTTCAGACAAGAGATTTTATAATGTAACTTCCTGAAGATTCACCGTAGCAGCCCACACATCCATCACAAAAGTACACAACTGGCATCAGTGCGACCCTCATCCACGCCAATTTCAATATGATTTGTCCATTGGAATTTTGCTTGGGAGTTTTCATATCATTGAATTACAATCCAGTTGTGCCTAGTACACTCAATATGACATTAGATGCTATTTTTATGTCCATACAGCACTCACTTGTCATACCTTTTGTGTCATCCTTTCACTATCCACCATGGTGTGATCTGGTATGTGGTTAAATGCCATATCCATGCATATTGTGATGCAGGACAACAGTGATGTAAAACACATACAGCAGAGATTAAAGACACATTTCATGGGCATGAGCATTCAGGTAAATTTTTCTTGTGTTTACTTACCATGGCCCGCATCTGCCCAGGGTGTAGTAAACTTACCTCTCTCCTTAGCACATCTGCCCCCTCCAGCTCTGGATCTATTGACACACAAGCCCAGGACTTGACCAGCTGGCTCACCTCCGCTTCCGACTCTGTGGCACCTCTAAAGTCGGTCAGAGCCAGGCGCCGCCATGACGCCCAAAGGTGGTTCACTGGGGACCTTAAAGCCTTGAAACTTTGGCTCCGACAGGCTGAACGGCGTTGGCGCCGGGGCTATAGTTGAGATACAAAATTGACATTTTCCACCTTACTCAAAGAGTAGAAGGCAGCTATATCTTCAGCCAAGACTGTGTATTTCTCTAAAAAATCCTGGAATCGACCAACAAATCTAAAGATATCTTCTCCATAGTAGAGGAGTTATCTAACCCCAATAGAGTCACCATTGCACCTCTCCCTTCCCAGTCACTTTGTGACTCCCTTAACCAATTTTTTATCGATAAGATAATCAAGATTAAAAACAGTATCCCTGCTCAAGTCCTGCCCATTCTCCCTCTACTGGACACTTCTTGTTTTCCACTTGATTCCTATACCCTATCCCAGATCCCTCCCATCTCGAAGGAAGGCTTTCTTACTCTGTTACATAAAGTCTCCTCTGGCTCACCGAGCGATTGCTGCCCCCCCATTGTTCTCCGTGAAGCCTTCACCGTCTGCCCTGAACCCCCCCTGGCCCTCCTGAACAACTCTTTGGCCATGGGTGAGGTCCCCTGCTCTTTTAAGCAGGCAGAGGTGGTGGCTATTCTAAAGAAACCCTCTGCAGACCCCTCGATTATGAGCAACTTTCGCCCTATATCTCTTCTTCCCTTCCTCAGTAGGGTGCTGGAGTCACATGTCACCAACACCCTCAGCTCCTTTATTGAGGAATCTGGTTTTCTGGACTCCCAGCAGGCCGGGTTTAGACCTGCGCATTCCACAGAGGCGGTCATACTCTCTGTTATGGAGGTATTGCGCAGACGCTAACATCTGTCAGGCCCTGGTACTGCTGGATCTGTCGGCCGCCTTTGACACGGTCGACCATGGTATCCTTGTCGACCGTATCAGAGAGGCCGGCATTCGGGGCATCACCCTCGACTGGGTCCGCTCTTTCCTGTCTGACCGAAAACAAGCGGTCAGGCTGTCTCAGTTTTCAGCTGACCAGGTTGGGCTAACCTGTGGCGTCCCCCAGGGATCTTCCCTGTCCCCACTTCTTTTTAATTTATACCTGGCTCCCCTGATCCGCTCCCTCCGCAGTCTGAATGTCACCGCGTTTAATTACGCGGATGACATCCAACTGGTCTTTACCATCGACCCCTCGGATCAGTCAATCTCCACTTTCCAAACCACCCTTTGTTTCATCAGTGATTGGATGAGCTTAAACCATCTCAAGCTCAACCCCGACAAGACCGAGTTGGTTCTTGTCGGGGGATCCCCTAACCCTTGGCAACCTTCCTTCTGGCCGACAAGACTGGGCAGTCCCCCTTGCCCAGTCAACTCAGCAAAAAGCCTGGGGGTCATTATCAGCAGTGACCTCTCAATGAAGTCCCAGATCAGTGCGGTAGTGTCTTCCAGCCATTTCCAGCTTAGGAAGATCCGTAAAATCTCTCGCCTCCTCACCTCCGAGGCCCTCACTCTGGCTTTGCTTGCGTTAGTCATTTCACGAATTGACTACGCAAACGCGCTCTATGTAGGCATCCCTGACTACCAAGCCAAGAGACTGCAGCTGATCCAAAACCAGGCCGCCCGCCTCATTTTTCACCAACCCAGACATCTACATGTCCGCCCCCTCTTGAAAAGCTTACATTGGCTTCCGGTCACTGCACGCTGCAAGTTTAAACTAGGCTGCATAATTTTCAAATCCCTTGCAGGCGGAGGCCCCTCATTTATCTCTTCCCTCCTTCACCCCTATGTTCCTTCTCGTAGCCTTCGTTCGTCTCAGCTGGCCTTACTGACAGTCCCCAGATTTAAGAGGAAAAAACACGGTGGCCTCAGGTTTTCTTGTTTAGCTCCTTCCTTCTGGAATGCCCTCCCTCTCTCTCTAAGGTTACCTCCCCCTTACACCAGGTTTAGATCTCTCCTTAAAACTTTTTTGTTCACTGAAGACTACAATTAACCCTCTATCCCTTTTCTTTTCCGCTTTCTCCACACAAGCGCCAAGAAACCTTCAGGTGTTAGTTGCGCTTTACAAGAACCTTTCACATCACATCACATCACCTGACCAGATGGCACAGTCAACCTTGTAGCTGGTCACTGTGGGCCTTGAAATCTGTTAGGAAATCTTTGGACCTACAATGATTAGTGTGTTTGCAACCGTATATTTCTGCTGCCACATGTGATGCACTCAATTTCAGGCACAAAGGATGAGCAGAAGCAGTGTGGGCCCTACCGTTGCAGAAGTGTGTAGCACATATTATCATGAGTGATCACACATTGAACTTGAGCATGGTGGGGGATGGTAGGCATTTGAAATGATCATCAGACCCAAATGCGGGTTTTCCGGCCTGGAGGCGAAGATTCTGTCCCGGAGGAGGAGATTCCTGCCCGGAGGTGGAGATTCCGGCCCGCAGGTGGAGATTCCGGCCTGGAGGTGGAGATTCCACTCCGGGTGCGGAACTTCTGCTCCGGGTGTGCAAATTCCGGCCCGAGTGCAGACGTAAAGTTAGTAGTTGAAGTGATTTCTGTGAATACCATAAATTGTAAGTGCCTTCTGTGAATACCAAAAGTAGTAAGCTGAATCGGCCCCACAGATACTAACACATACTTACTCTCTTATACAATCACTGATATAAGCACACACTCATCCATATAGCCACTCTCGCAATCACATATAGTCATTTATATTCTCCAACACTCATATATACTGCCTTTCGCATATGGAGTTTCTCACACATGTACCACTGAGACATCCATTCACTCACCAACACACTCATACACACACTCACCCACCCATACAGCACAACACAGATGCACTATTGAACCCATACACCCAGTGAATCACCCAGTCACACATCTATGCACAGAGTCACATACCCCTCACCCAGCCACCCACACAACCTGAAATGAGTACAGGTTGGCTTGAGTTGGTATTTTACCAATTCAAAGCTGTAATATTGTGCCTGGAGTGATAAATGGCTTTTGCCATTTTACAGCTCAGCAAGGACAGCACTGTACTAGTTCTATGCTTAAAGACTTTGCTGTATAAATGGCAAAAGACTTTGTCCTTTTCTATCTCGGCGTGGATAGCACTGTGCTAATCCTATGCTTAAAAACTTTGATAGAAAAACAGACATTTGAGGTGAGCAGATCTAGAGTGTCGCTGGTGTTGAGAGTGCTCTAACAGGAGCTGCTGTCCACCTAAACTTGAGAACTACCCATAGTTCTCTCCTTCTTTTTTGCATAATTTATGCGTCAATCTATGCCTGAAAGGGTTTTGTTTTGACTTAATACTGGGTGCTTCCTTGTGTCTGGACAAAACTATACCTCTCTGAAGAGCTCTAATTAGAGCGAAACACTGTGTCAGGGGTTGCTTTTACTCATTTCAGGTTGGCTTGAGTTGGTATTTTACCAATTCAAAGCTGTAATATTGTGCCTGGAGTGATAAATGGCTTTTGTCATTTTACAGCTCAGCAAGGACAGCAATGTACTAGTTCTATGCTTAAAGACTTTGCTGTATAAATGGCAAAAGACTTTGTCCTTTTCTATCTCGGCGTGGATAGCACTGTGCTAATTCAATGCTTAAAAACTTTGATAGAAAAACAGACATTTGAGGTGAGCAGATCTAGAGTGTCGCTGGTGTTGAGAGTGCTCTAACAGGAGCTGCTTAACACCTAAACTTGAGAACTACCCAGAGTTCTCTCCCTCTTTTTATGCATAATTTATGCGTCACTCTATGCCTGAAAGGGTTTTGTTTTGACTTAATACTGGGTGCTCCCTTGTGTCTGGACAAAGCTATACCTCTCTGAAGAGCTCTAAATAGAGCGAAACACTGTGTCAGGGGTTGCTTTTACTCATTTCAGGTTGGCTTGAGTTGGTATTGTTGGTATTTTACCAATTCAAAGCTGTAATATTGTGCCCGGAGTGATAAATGGCTTTTGTCATTTTACAGCTCAGCAAGGACAGCACTGTACTAGTTCTATGCTTAAAGACTTTGCTGTATAAATGGCAAAATACTTTGTCCTTTTCTATCTCGGCGTGGATAGCACTGTGCTAATCCTATGCTTAAAAACTTGGATAGAAAAACAGACATTTGAGGTGAGCAGATCTAGTATGTCGCTGGTGTTGAGAGTGCTCTAACAGGAGCTGCTTTCCACCTAAACTTGAGAACTACCCAGAGTTCTCTCCTTCTTTTTTGCATAATTTATGCGTCACTCTATGCCTGAAAGGGTTTTGTTTTGACCTGATACTGGGTGCTCCCTTGTGTCTGGACAAAGCTATACCTCTCTGAAGAGCTCTAATTAGAGCGAAACACGGTGTCAGGGGTTGCTTTTACTCATTTCAGGTTGGCTTGAGTTGGTATTTTACCAATTCAAAGCTGGAATATAGTGCCTGGAGTGATAAATGGCTTTTGTAATTTTACAGCTCAGCAAGGACAGCACTGTACTAGTTCTATGCTTAAAGACTTTGCTTTATAAATGGCAAAAGACTTTGTCCTTTTCTATCTCGGCGTGGATAGCACTGTGCTAATCCTATGCTTACAAACTTTGATAGAAAAACAGACATTTGAGGTGAGCAGATCTAGAGTGTCGCTGGTGTTGAGAGTGCTCTAACAGGAGCTGCTTTCCACCTAAACTTGAGAACTACCCAGAGTTCTCTCCTTCTTTTTTGCATAATTTATGCGTCACTCTATGCCCGAAAGGGTTTTGTTTTGACTTAATACTGGGTGCTCCCTTGTGTCTGGACAAAGCTATACCTCTCTCTGAAGAGCTCTAATTAGAGTGAAACACCGTGTCAGGGGTTGCTTTTACTCATTTCAGGTTGGCTTGAGTTGGTATTTTACCAATTCAAAGCTGTAATATTGTGCCTGGAGTGATAAATGGCTTTTGTCATTTTACAGCTCAGTCAGGACAGCACTGTACTAGTTCTATGCTTAAAAACTTTGTTGTATAAAAGGCAAAAGACTGGGAGGCATATTATAAACAAATTAGGGTCAGCAGCACATTTTTTATCGCCGCGCATCACGGGATTTTATCGCTGAGATAACGTGCTATTAGCAACGTTTATCTCAAAAGCGATAAAATTCCCGGCGATAGCGGCAAAATCCGTGAATATCACTGAGAATACAGCGATATTCACGCATTATCGCTAACAGGGTCTTAGCCATTATATCCACCTCCCATTGGATATAATGGCTAAGAACTGGTCTGAGCAGGTGTTAGTTTTTGGAGATATTCGTGCTTAGCGCAAATATTTCCATCGCTACTCCTGTGGTAGTAATAGGCGATAGCGATGTTAGCGACTGCTTTCAGTCGCTAACAGGTTGGGTACGCCCACTTTGCATGTCATTAGAGATAAATATCGCTGACATGCAAAGCAGGCCCCAAACCGTTCGCTATCGCCTACAAGCTGTCGCTAACTGCTGTTAGCGACAGCTTGCTAATAGGGCGATAGTATTATCGCTGCTTAGCAGCCGAAAACCGTCGCAAAAGCGGCGAAAATTACCTATCGCCCCCCTTGATAATATGCCCCTTTGTCCTTTTCTATCTCGGCGTGGATAGCACTGTGCTAATCCTATGCTTAAAAACTTTGATAGAAAAACAGACATTTGAGGTGAGCAGATCTAGAGTGTCGCTGGTGTTGAGAGTGCTCTAACAGGAGCTGCTTTCCACTAAACTTGAGAACTACCCAGAGTTCTCTCCTTCTTTTCTGTATATATATATATATATATATATATATATATATATATATATATATATATATATATATATATAATCCAAACAAACGATCCCGAACCTCCAACCAGTGGCGAACAGAGACCAGTGAATCCAGAAGTTAAGGCAAGATGTTTTATTTTCAAGCACCAATCTTCAAATGCATACAGCGGACTGACGCGTTTCGGGCAGATGCCCTTGATCACATTGCTGCCCTTGATCACATTGAAATGCCTGTTAAAAAGCCTGATTTATATACGTTGTGAAATACACCATGTGATTAATAGAAGTAAACAAAATACTGCAGGGTCAACTGGGATACTTCATATAAATGTTAAAAACATTTCATTACAGTTGTATAAATATTGCAAAATGGTTCCACAACTTATCACGTAGATAAATATATTTACAAATGGCAAATAATATCTGCATAAATGCATTGTATCTATTCGACTTGAGTGGGCTCATCAATTCCCATATGTATTGGTCAGAGAACATTGAAGTCTAGCAGCAAAAAATGTACTGTGCAAATTACTGCGTTATGTAAACAATATATGTAAAGTGCAACGTGCAAATGTGCAAATCACTGCATTGAGCCAATAGTTTATACAAAGTGCACCGTGCAAAGATGGTCCGGCATGTGTTAAAAAGTACCAAATATATACCTAAAAAACACATTGAAATATCAAAATTTCTAAAAAAGCCGTTATTTCCATATTCTGAAATGTGCAAAATATCGCAATGTAAACCATTATTATATGCTATGTCTCTGGATTGAAACCTCAAACTCTGTTATGTTACTCAGTCTATATTAGTATGCATAAATTGCTTGGGGACATCTTATATAGATGGCAACCCCTTCATGTTTATAGGCCCGAACAAAAATAGAAGGACCACCAGATATTAAAGATAAAGTAGTGCCGTGAAACCAGCAACAAAGAAATTCTAGAAGATAGTTCCCATAGACCCTGTCAATGTAAAGTGTGCCCCTACAGTTGGATTTAATAAACCAAATCTGTACCACCATATAGAAATAAAGTAAATGTGTATGTATCCATCCCTAGGTGTAAAACAAAAATTATTTTCCTTTACAAATACAAAATAGATAAGGAAAAACAAAAAAAAAAACAGCATAGATCATTTCAATTAGTAATGTCAATTCGTAGTGCGACATCAGATGTTAAAGGCATAGACTCAAGGAGAGACATCACCACAGCATATACCTCGAGATCAACAAGTCATATCAGATAACTTCCCTTCCATATTCCCCATAGGGCCCTATAGGAAATGGTACAAATCTTCTGTTGTATTAAGCCCATTCGGGACCTTACTGTCCAGTTCTAATATAGTTTTAGATTCCAGTTGGCGTAATCTTTTATCCCTGTCGCCGCCTCTACGCATTTTTGGTACTGCGGTGAGTACATAGTATGAAAGACATTCAAGATTGTTGCCATGTACACTTTTAAAATGTCTTGCGACAGGGTAAGAACTGTCATTATTAACAATTGCCCGGAGATGCTGCAATATTCGGGCGTGCACCTGTAGCCTGGTACTCCCAACATATCTCAGGCCACAGGTGCACCCCAGAACATATACAGCATACTCCGTCTTGCAATTGTAATTGTCCCTGATGGCCACAGGAATGGTACTGAAGGGGGTGCTGTAATGAGTCGTATTAATGCCGAACTTGCAAGCTCTGCAGCTCGAGCATTTGTAAAACCCCGGCCGGGGTTTGAACCAAGATGTACTTTTAGGGAGCTCAGGGAAGGAATTGGATATTAGGGTCCGCATGGAAGGACCTCTACGGAATGCAACATTAGGATTGTTGGGAAGCTGGGGTGCCAGCACTCCGTCTGTTTTCAGAATGGGCCAACTCTTGGTTAGAATCGCCCTGATCTTTCTTTCCTGACAACTAAATGCTGTGATGAACCTGATGTTACATTCAGCTGATTCTGTGTTTGTGGGGGGCTTCTTGAGAAACAGCGATTCTCTAGATTTTTGTTTTGTTTTGTTTATCGCCATATTGAGGATTTTGTCATTATATCCTCTGGCTTTAAATCTAGTTACTGCATCAGCAGTGCATTTCTCAAACTCCTCCTCACTGCTACAGATACGTTTTAGACGAAGTAATTCGCCATAGGGTATATTATCTATGACGTGGCGCGGATGGGAACTGCTTGCATGTAGCGTTGAGTTCCCAGCTGTTTCCTTTCTGTGGAGGGTAGTAGATAATTGATTGTTACTGGCCGAGACTCTAACATACATATATATATATATATATCCCGTGATGCGCGGCTCCATTTTCCCGGGGGCCCCCGACCCTGCAGGACAGGCTCTCAATAACAGGAACGGAGAATCCTGTAGTTTCCAACGACATCAAAAAGACAGAGCCCAACTCTGACTTGCGTGCAAGATGAATTTAATTGGTCACGTGCTCAGCAGCATTAAAACACTCCTTAAAACCTGACCGGTTTCGGCAACCATGCCTTGCTCAGAGGTGAGTGTAATTTGTAACCTCCCAGTGGTCATGTGGGCCCCAGTCAAATACTGCAGGCCCCAGAATGCATCATGATAGTGAAAATATTGTCCCAGTGGAAATGTCAATTTTCACGTGCAAACAAAGTTCAAAATTATTCTCCTCGGAAGTCCTATGGCTGGCAGACTATAGATGCTGCTGAGCACGTGACAAATTAAAGTCATCTTGCACGCAAGTCGGAGTTGGGCTCTGTCTTTTTGATGTCATTGGAAACTACAGGATTACAGATTACACGGCAATAATCAGGTATGGACCTCAGCTTACATTTTAACAAGTGATGTGCTTTAGTCCAGTGATATGAGGCATCAAATCCAATCAAATATAACGGCAAGTGCCTAGTATTACACATTTCGACCGCGTTGCCACGGTCTTGATCACATGACGCGCTGAACCTCATAGCAGCCTTAAATAGTAATCAGGTGAAATTCATTGGGATCACTCCCCTCACACAATAGAGCTAGAATACATACTAGACAGGCATGAGGCTAAAAAACAGCAGATTCAATGTTTAAAAAACAATACTTCTGTCATAGAAATAAACAAACAATTGAGGGTCAATACCGTGGAGTCTTAACTCCTTCCATGCTGCCGTCGGCCATTGGCCAACGGCAGCACTACCTCGCTGGTAATGCCGTCGGCCAATGGCGGACGCGGCCGCGCCCGTTTTTTAAAACGGCCGCACTGCCGCAAAAAAGCGGAAGCAGCCAACGGGTTAATGTCGGAAAAAAATGACAAATAACCTATACATGTAAAAACAATGTATAATTGCTTAAAACCAAGTGGTTGATAGCTGAATTATCCCACTTGTCTCTCAAGTTAATGTAAGAGGTAAAGATCCAAAATACATGTTAAAAATCAGTACTGATGTCATACTTGGTAACTCGTAACAAAAGAGAGAAGTGCAATCCAATAAAGTGCAAGTGCAAAAATAACAAAATCAACATGTGTTGTCAACTATTAGCCATCATAGTTGACAACAAGTGAATAAACAACAGAAGCCAGATGTGCGCCTTATTCATATGTACATTAAAGTGCAAGAGCACTGCAAACATATGTCAAGTACAAAATCATGGCAAAGAAGTGTATATACAAATATTTCCAACCAGAAAATGCAACTAGTATAAATTATACAAAGATACAATGCAAGTGCAGAATTTGAAACAAGATACTAGTGCATATTACTGGATGTCAAAAACTGCTCAGTATGAAAAGTGCAGGATGCATACAGTACAAGGATACAAGAGGGCTTATGATACAGCTTAAAAAAATTATATACATATATATATATATCCTTCGAGATAGGGCTCCTTCCGTGTTACTGGGACCCGAGAGGGGTGGCGCACACACCGGCGGAGCGTGCCGGTAATTAAATCCCAAATACAAAAACAAAGTTTGTGCGCTCTCAGGAAACAGAGCCAAACAACACCAGATGTAAAGAACACAGGTTTAATCCACACAACGCGTTTCGCCTTGCAGCTTGTTCACGTGTAGACGTGTCAGAGATCAAACCACATTAATAAAGTTACAAATGAACATCAAAGAAGGACTGGTGAAAATAAAACCATGGTGGCCATCTTACAGTGGTGTTTCAAACATTCTTAGAGTATTGAGTCAGAAGAAAAGTAAAACGAGCAACAATAAATGGTCAGATACATTATCTCTGAATTCTGTACACAATAACATGCTTGGTGAAGATACTAATATTTTGCTCATAGTGGAAGGCTAGTCTGTACATTCCCAAAAATGGATAATTTGGCAAGTGCCCAAACAATGTAAAGGGTAGACAGTCCCAATAAATGAAATCTGACTTAGAGATATGACTTAGAGATAACCATGGTATCTCCTCACAAAAAACAGCAAGAAAATGGCAAATGCCATAGGCCACAGGTTGCAGGAAATGGATCAAATGCTTAGTGCACCAGAGCAACCCCAGTGATGTTCAAAAAACAGTGATGTACAATAGTGACATACGTGATCTCTAAGGAAGGAGTGAAAAGGTTAGGTACGCCCGTGCAGTGAATGTTCGTGAATGGGCCCCTTCCTTTCCTCCTGTAAAAAAGGGGGAGAGAGAGAGAGAAAAATTAGAACTAAGTGAGATACACGAGTTGTAAACAAGAGAATATACTTCTGGTTATATTTATGGAGAATCATGGTATACTGAATATTAGAAAAAACCGAAGAAACAAATAAGCATACTGTTCAGTTGTACCCCCCAGTCTTTATTTATGTAAATAATCAATTTTGAGTGCAATAATGTTTTGAATGTTGATTTGCACGTTCATTTGCTTTCTTGCCACCCCTGCGTCCTGTTTCTTTAGGCGCTTGGGCTTTTAATGTGAATTTAATGCACGTCCTACTCCTGACGCGTCATGTGATCAAGCTCCGTTCGCGGAGCGAAACGCGTCAGGGAGGGCACTGGCTCTTACATTCTTTGCAAAATAAATATGGATTTTTGAAAACGCATTTTCGCTCTGTGGCTCTAGTTCATGCTTAAGCACTGCTGATTGCTGAAGAGGTCCGCGCCTGCTGTTTCCGCCACGTTTGGCGGTCAGGATTCAGTTTTGAATTTCTTTACCGGAGTTGGTTTGCTTCCGGCTTCGTGGACCCGCTCAGGATTTGTGGCACGGCATCCTGTCAAACCTCGAACGCTCGCGTTCCAACGATTGAACTTGGAAAAAGTACTTTGACCGTGCCCCCTGCTTATGTGTTTATTCAGCTGGCCGGCGCTGTGCAGCACCTGATCCGGAGAAGTGTCGGGAAGCGGAGGGAGGCGTTCGGCTTCACTCGGCGTTCTGGACCATTGCCGGTAAGGAGTTGCTTGCGCGCACCAGCGACATTGACTGAATGAGGCAGGTTCTGGGCATACCAGCATTGATAAAGCGAACATTGACGATACATATTTATCGTTTAGCCACAGCAGTTACGAACTTTAATCCAGCGGCATTTTGAGCCGTTATATCAACAACTGCAACTATGTTATCCACCGACGCTCTCAGGAGTAGGGAAATGGCGGCGGAGGCGCTATATGAAAACTTACCCACTGCAAATCCTACAAATACTCAAGCAGGTCGTACCACAAATGCGAGCAATAGCACTAAAGATTTGCTTAAAACCTTGGAAAAATTGCTTCGCAGTGAACTTTCTAAATGGTGGGAGAAAAAATCATTGGATAAGTATCTGGAAGTTAACCGTGTTCCCAGGGGATTAAGAGTAATGATAGTTCCAACGTATGAAAACCCGGACCCCAAAATGCTCCAGAGGTGGGCTGAGAACAGTCTTCAGTCATCAAGGAACATGTTATTAATTCTGACTGAATATGCCCACTCTGATAGAGAATTATTGTTAATTGAAATAGAAAAAACTAATGCATTATTGGAGGCATCAGGTGACACTGAATTAATTGCGAATGCACGAAAGGAGATTGATCTGAGACTCACAAAGTTGGGGCAAACAATTCAAGAACGGAAAATTAACAAGTTTGCAAGGGACAAAGAGGATTATGAGACAGGTCGCATATTCACGTTCTCACGGAAATATGATTCATACAAGCGCAAGGCCATGTCCACTGGGCAACAAACAACCACCAATGCCGATGCTGGGTCAAACATCGATCCCACCTCAACCAATCAGGACAACCTTTCGGTGGCGTCTTTCAGTGGCTCCGAAGAAAGTCTATCACGTTCAGTGATAAGTTCAATTGACTTAACTAAATTCTCTATGGCTGACGAATTAAATTTTGTCAGCGAGGACCGGAGGTACTCTCTGCGCTCACGGAACATTCCTCCTCAAGCAGACAAAGCGGCAGCCAAAAGCGACGCTGCAGGAAACGCAGCGCCAAAAAGAGGTGGCAGACGAGGCAAAACTCGCAAGAATTGGAACAATTAACGAGTGAGCATGATAATACTGTAATCAACTTGACGGATTTGACTTTATCTAAGGCAGAGGAACAACTTCTCTCGCTAGGATTGTCGTATTGTCCACCCAATGACTTTTCCTATGTCCAAGCACGGATAGATGTTTTTAAATTTATCAGAAAAATTAAATTGCAAAAGTATTTTTTATTACATCCTGATAATGTAACAACACGTGCTGGTTCGGATGTGATAACATCTAATGTCGAATCTTTTCAAGTGAAACATCTACAGGGCTTACAGGCATTATTGTCTCTTGATCAAGAAAATAACACACAAACGGATTTGACAGTAAGTCAGGTCATCAATGTTAATTGTTCTCCACCCACTACCTTCCGTGGGAAATCAACTTTTTTACCTTTGATGCCTAAGGACGCTGTTGACGTCTTTAGTGATAGGATCATAACAGAATTCAAGTCTTTAAATAAAAAGGTGCTGAAAAAGAAAAGAGAGGTCGACTTTAATAACATGCAATACAGTAGACTTGTAAAGAGGATCCAGAGCAATGACCAGGTCATCGTTAAAAACTCTGACAAGGGAGGAAATACAGTGTTATGGGCGAAATCAGACTACATCATTGAAGCAAACAGGCAACTCGGTGATGTATTATGTTACACTAAGTGTACCAAATTTACGATGCTAAAAAGTCATGAGAACACGAGAAAAAATATCAATCACTGGTTTCGAAATGGCTTACTCACCAAAGAGGAAACTAAATTTCTCAATGTTGCACACCCCATCACTCCTTTGTTTTATCTTTTGCCCAAAATCCACAAATGCACCGTTCCTGTCCCAGGCCGTCCTATCATCTCAGCTTTAGGCAGTATGAATGAAAACATCTCGAAATATGTTGATTTTTTTCTGCAACCCCACATGTTTTCCCTCCCCTCATTTTTGAAAGACACCACAGATTTTTTGGTCAAAGTTAGTCACATCACGTGGTGTCCTGATTATTGTTTTCTGGTGATGGATATAGAGGCACTTTATACCAGCATCAACCATGAGCAGGGACTTCACGCAGTTGAATATTTCTTGAACAGCAGAGAGGCAGACTTTAGAAATCACAACCTTATGCTCGTGGATATGATACGGTTGTGCCTGGTCAACAACTATTTCCAATTTGGGAAGGAATTCTTTCACCAGGAGCGCGGGGTGGCCATGGGTTCATGCTTCTCCCCCAGCTACTCCTGCCTCCATGTGGGCTGGTGGGAGAAGCATGTTCTCGAGGTCACTCACACACATTGGCTTCCTCATCTGGTGCATTACTGGCGCTTTATCGATGATATTTTCATCATTTGGCGTGGCACCAAAGACCAGGCAGCGGCATTTGTGAGAGATATCAACGTCAATGATAGGAATCTTAAGTTTGCGGCTAGTATCACATCTGATGCGGCTGAATTCTTGGATGTCCAGCTGTACATTGATCAGAACACCATTCATACTAAGCTCCATAGAAAAAGTACGGCGGGCAATACCATCTTGCATGCCCGCAGTGCCCACCCAATCCATACTATCAACAGTATACCTTTGGGTGAATTCATCAGAATTAAAAGAATTTGCAGTAGCCCTGATAGTTTAGAACAGTGTCTAAGGGAATCTAGGATTAGATTTCTGAGCCGGGGCTACAGCAGAGCCATTCTCGATCAGGCATTGGCCAAAGTGCGTATTCGCTCACGAGAGGACCTCCTTACTCCTAGGAACAAGGAGAAGAAGGATACTACTGAACAGGGCTCTGTTCGGTTTATTACCACTTTTTGTTCTCAGATCTCTAAGATTAGTCAAATCATTCGATCTGAGTGGCCAATTGTATTAACCGACGTCATCTTAACACCATTTCTGCCCAAATCACCGGCCATAACTTTTAGGAGGGCCCCGTCTATGAAAGATGCATTAGACAGAACACAACCAGAACTGCCACCTAAAACCAATTGGTTAAAGAAACTAGGTTTTTTTAGATGTACGTCGTGTCGGGCTTGTACATTTGCTGAGAATGGAACCCATTATACTTCGGCGTTCAATGACAGGCTGATCCCCATAAAAGAACATCTGACATGTCGCAGTGAATATGTAGTATACCAACTCACCTGCACATGTTCTTTATCCTATATTGGGAGCACTAAACTCCCTGCACATCAGCGTATCCTGCAACATATCCGAGCCATTGTTAACTCGGATATGAATTATCCGGTGGCTCGCCACTTCAAAGCAGTACACGACAAAAAGTTAAAAGATCTAAAGTACACTTTGTTGTGTTCAGTGGCCAACCCAGGCACAGGAGGGGGGGATCGTGAAAAACTGTTGCGTCAAAAAGAGGCATTTTTCATTCTGTTACTTGACACCCGAGCTCCTAATGGTCTTAATGCTTTTGATGAATTACACCACTTTCTATGAAGTTTATTTATGTATTTTCCATCTGACCTAAATCTAAACAGTTTAAAAATGAAAAAAGGAAATGAATCTGTTTGTTGTATTTTTGCACATTATTAGGGATGGGTTTTCATCAATGGTTCTTCCGCCGACATCATCAAAGTTTTTTCATTGTGTTACGCAATGAATTTTAAGCATTGGCACTTTAGCACGAAGGCACTTTTTGTATTCACTCTTTTGATGGGGCATACATGATAAGGGAAAATTATGAATTGGTTCTAGCAAAAATTTAATCAATACCTTTGGACTGAGACTAAATAGACCATTATGAATGCACTAGCAATGGACTGTTTTCACATATTGATTTGTTTATCATTATTGATTTTCTATCATTTTTGATGTTATTCTTGTGGTATACATGGTCTGTTTGGTTTTTTAATCGCTATGGTCCCTAGGTTAAAGCGTCGAGTTCTTAATTGGTTTTGAGGCTTTATTATCAATGCTATATTGTTATATACCAACTCAAGTTACAATTTTCTGTGCACTATGCAGTGATTCTGTACCCCCCAGTCTTTATTTATGTAAATAATCAATTTTGAGTGCAATAATGTTTTGAATGTTGATTTGCACGTTCATTTGCTTTCTTGCCACCCCTGCGTCCTGTTTCTTTTGGCGCTTGGGCTTTTAATGTGAATTTAATGCACGTCCTACTCCTGACGCGTCATGTGATCAAGCTCCGTTCGCGGAGCGAAACGCGTCAGGGAGGGCACTGGCTCTTACATTCTTTGCAAAATAAATATGGATTTTTGAAAACGCATTTTCGCGCTGTGGCTCTTGTTCATGCTTAAGCACTGCTGATTGCTGAAGAGATCCGCGCCTGCTGTTTCCGCCACGTTTGGCGGTCAGGATTCAGTTTTGAATATATATATATATATATACATATATATATATATATATATATACATATATATATATATATATCCCGTGATGCGCGGCTCCATTTTCCCGGGGGCCCCCGACCCTGCAGGACAGGCTCTCAATAACAGGAACGGAGAATCCTGTAGTTTCCAACGACATCAAAAAGACAGAGCCCAACTCTGACTTGCGTGCAAGATGAATTTAATTGGTCACGTGCTCAGCAGCATTAAAACACTCCTTAAAACCTGACCGGTTTCGGCAACCATGCCTTGCTTAGAGGTGAGTGTAATTTGTAACCTCCCAGTGGTCATGTGGGCCCCAGTCAAATACTGCAGGCCCCAGAATGCATCATGATAGTGAAAATATTGTCCCAGTGGAAATGTCAATTTTCATGTGCAAACAAAGTTCAAAATTATTCCATCACGGGCACAATGCCCTTCGTTGCCAAGTGCAAATGGGTTTACTTGCACTGTGGAGTCCCAGAGAGAGAAGCGTCTCCCTCATCTCCCTTTCTCCTTTCTCCCTGCCAAATCTCCTCGGAAGTCCTATGGCTGGCAGGCTATGGAGTGGGTTATGCCCCCTCAATTTAACTGTTCCAAAGGGCTCCATTTTACTGGGGGCCCCCGACCCTGCAGGGCGGGCTCTCAATAACAGGAACGGAGAATCCTGTAGTTTCCAATGACATCAAAAAGACAGAGCCCAACTCCGACTTGCGTGCAAGATGACTTTAATTTGTCACGTGCTCAGCAGCATCTATAGTCTGCCAGCCATAGGACTTCCGAGGAGAATAATTTTGAACTTTGTTTGCACGTGAAAATTGACATTTCCACTGGGACAATATTTTCACTATCATGATGCATTCTGGGGCCTGCAGTATTTGACTGGGGGCCACATGACCACTGGGAGGTTACAGATTACACGGCAATAATCAGGTATGGACCTCAGCTTACATTTTAACAAGTGATGTGCTTTAGTCCAGTGATATGAGGCATCAAATCCAATCAAATATAACGGCAAGTGCCTAGTATTACACATTTCGACCGCGTTGCCACGGTCTTGATCACATGACGCGCTGGACCTCATAGCAGCCTTAAATAGTAATCAGGTGAAATTCATTGGGATCACTCCCCTCACACAATAGAGCTAGAATACATACTAGACAGGCATGAGGCTAAAAAACAGCAGATTCAATGTTTAAAAAACAATACTTCTGTCATAGAAATAAACAAACAATTGAGGGTCAATACCGTGGAGTCTTAACTCCTTCCATGCTGCCGTCGGCCATTGGCCAACGGCAGCACTACCTCGCTGGTAATGCCGTCGGCCAATGGCGGACGCGGCCGCGCCCGTTTTTTAAAACGGCCGCACTGCCGTAAAAAAGCGGAAGCAGCCAACGGGTTAATGTCGGAAAAAAATGACAAATAACCTATACATGTAAAAACAATGTATAATTGCTTAAAACCAAGTGGTTGATAGCTGAATTATCCCACTTGTCTCTCAAGTTAATGTAAGAGGTAAAGATCCAAAATACATGTTAAAAATCAGTACTGATGTCATACTTGGTAACTCGTAACAAAAGAGAGAAGTGCAATCCAATAAAGTGCAAGTGCAAAAATAACAAAATCAACATGTGTTGTCAACTATTAGCCATCATAGTTGACAACAAGTGAATAAACAACAGAAGCCAGATGTGCGCCTTATTCATATGTACATTAAAGTGCAAGAGCACTGCAAACATATGTCAAGTACAAAATCATGGCAAAGAAGTGTATATACAAATATTTCCAACCAGAAAATGCAACTAGTATAAATTATACAAAGATACAATGCAAGTGCAGAATTTGAAACAAGATACTAGTGCATATTACTGGATGTCAAAAACTGCTCAGTATGAAAAGTGCAGGATGCATACAGTACAAGGATACAAGAGGGCTTATGATACAGCTTAAAAAAATTATATACATATATATATATATCCTTCGAGATAGGGCTCCTTCCGTGTTACTGGGACCCGAGAGGGGTGGCGCACACACCGGCGGAGCGTGCCGGTAATTAAATCCCAAATACAAAAACAAAGTTTGTGCGCTCTCAGGAAACAGAGCCAAACAACACCAGATGTAAAGAACACAGGTTTAATCCACACAACGCGTTTCGCCTTGCAGCTTGTTCACGTGTAGACGTGTCAGAGATCAAACCACATTAATAAAGTTACAAATGAACATCAAAGAAGGACTGGTGAAAATAAAACCATGGTGGCCATCTTACAGTGGTGTTTCAAACATTCTTAGAGTATTGAGTCAGAAGAAAAGTAAAACGAGCAACAATAAATGGTCAGATACATTATCTCTGAATTCTGTACACAATAACATGCTTGGTGAAGATACTAATATTTTGCTCATAGTGGAAGGCTAGTCTGTACATTCCCAAAAATGGATAATTTGGCAAGTGCCCAAACAATGTAAAGGGTAGACAGTCCCAATAAATGAAATCTGACTTAGAGATATGACTTAGAGATAACCATGGTATCTCCTCACAAAAAACAGCAAGAAAATGGCAAATGCCAAAGGCCACAGGTTGCAGGAAATGGATCAAATGCTTAGTGCACCAGAGCAACCCCAGTGATGTTCAAAAAACAGTGATGTACAATAGTGACATACGTGATCTCTAAGGAAGGAGTGAAAAGGTTAGGTACGCCCGTGCAGTGAATGTTCGTGAATGGGCCCCTTCCTTTCCTCCTGTAAAAAAGGGGGAGAGAGAGAGAGAAAAATTAGAACTAAGTGAGATACACGAGTTGTAAACAAGAGAATATACTTCTGGTTATATTTATGGAGAATCATGGTATACTGAATATTAGAAAAAACCGAAGAAACAAATAAGCATACTGTTCAGTTAGGATATTACTCATATAAAACAGCAAAGTAGATACACTGCCAGAACCACATCCAGGGATAAGAACCATCAGCGCCGAGATGCCCTAGGGCCTTTGTTCGCGCTATATAAATGTTTTAATAAATAAATAAATAAATACTAATTTTGAAATTGGGGATGTTGATGCTCTGCTTACTATAGCTGAACTTGGTAATACAGATGAGAACCTCGATGCTCAGATTAGTACAACTCAAATTCTTGATAGTATGGCAATAGAACAGAACGCGGCGGCTAGAACTGATTTTCGCATGAAATCTACCTTCATGCCTATACTTCCTCATGACAGTATTGATACTTTTCATGAGTGTGTCATTAAGGATTTACTTGACTTTAGACACAAACAATTCAGAAAAAATAACAAGCATGAAAATAATTTATCGCTTAATCAACGCAAATTCCTTAAAACCCTGTATGACGACAATACCATAACCATTCGTCCAGCTGATAAGGGAGGTAATATTGTTATCTTGGAAAGGGATGACTATATCAGCGAGGCCATGCGTCAACTTAGCGATAACACCTTTTACATACCAGTTACTACTTTGATCTACAACCAGAGCCTCATTTCCATCTGGGACAAACTGGTGATGTGGAAAGACAAAGGTCTGCTCACATGGGAAGAATACTGCTACCTCAAATGTGACTATCCTAAACTTCCGATCATGTATCTTCTACCGAAGTTACATAAACACGATACGAAACCCCCTGGACGCCCCATTGTGTCCTCTATAGGCAGCGTAAGTGAACATGTCTCAAAATATGCTGACTTTTTCTTACGCGAATTCGTCAGTCAACTACCCAGTTACATTAGGGACACTAAAGACTTCTTGTGCAGAATAGAAAATCTTGTCTGGAACCCCAACTATCTTTAGGGCTCGCCTATTAATATCCCGCAGGGATATAATAGGCGAGCCCTATTGGGGTGAAACCAAGAGCTAAACTAAAGCAAAGCGTTTTCATCAAGTGCACGTCCTCGTGCACGAGCTTGCCCGAGCCTTCCAGCAGCATTTCTCCTCCCCTTACCATTTGCTCCTGCCTCCGAGAGCTTCAAAGGGATCTGCTTCCCCGCCCACTGCTTCACACTTCACACTTCACGGCCGCCAGGCCATCAGTCGCATTTCTCCTTCCTTCGTGCCCAGCCCCCCTCCCAGCGCTGCTTTGTTCTAAAGTCCATCTGTGGCTCCTCTTAATCTCGTCCATCTTCCCTTTCTTTCCCTTGCCTTCGATCCCTTCATGCCCTCTCTCTTCTACCCGCCGCTTTGCCTCCCCTCCCTTCTTCTTCTTAGAAAAGTCATTTTCTAAGGCCTACATAACTTTCAAGAAGAATAAAAGTTCTCTCGTGTTTGCAGTTGTTTATTCCTGCATTTCGGGAAACATAAAAACAAATGAACAGACAGGATAGTATTCTCTATGTCATCTGCACTACATGTGTTTTTCTGACTTTTAAATTCGTGAACATTTGCACATTTTCCAGTTGTATTTCCAGAATTTACACGTTTTTAGTATTCTTGGGATTTCACACACATTAGTACTTTATTAAAACACACACGGGTGGATTTTCTCTGAGCAGATTTTATTTTATTTACTAAAATCGTGCTCCATCAATTGTGACACTTTTTGAAAGTCTGCCATGTAGTCCGCAAAATGTTCCGCTTTTCCGACGAGTGGTCGGTGTTTTCTTTACAAGATGAGAAAAAGATATGAGCTGCAACAAAGAGGGTGTCCTGTAATGTAAACTCATCCCAGAAGCACCTATAACAAGCATTTGCAATGCAATAGGTCTCGCATTTATGCAAGTTTGAGCTATTGACATTGTAAATTACTGCCTTTTCTTTGTTTTTAAAACTTAAATAAAAGGCAGTCATTTACTATGCCAATATTTAAAACTCGTGTAAATGCGAGACCTATTGCATTGCAAATGCTTGTTTTGTTGTTTTTGATGTTCAATCGCTATATACTATTATTGACCACCAACAGGGCATTGTAGCGTGTGAACATTTCCTGTGTAATCGTGCCATGAGATTTCGGGAACATACGAAAATGATCATTGAAATGATCTTGTTTTGTCTCCAGAACAATATTTTTTCTTTCAATGGTGCCCTCTACAGGCAGATCAGGGGTACTGCGATGGGGTCGTGCTTTGCACCTAGTTTCGCTAACCTCTTTATGGGGTATTGGGAACAGGAGATAACCGCAAGCACGACCCTATCTGTTGATTTTTCCAAAATTGTCATGTGGCTGCGCTACATTGACGATTTATTTATCGTGTGGAATGGCACCAGAGATGAGGCAGTATCCTTTATTGAAAAACTGAATAGCAACAAGTACAATATCTCTCTCACTGGGAATATTAGTGACACTGAAACTGAATACCTTGATGTCAAACTTAAAATTGAGAACAATACTGTATGTACTACACTATTCCGCAAGGCCACAGCGGGCAACAGTGTTTTGCATGCTCTCAGCAGCCACCCTGAATCTCTTAAGTGGAGTATTCCCTATGGTGAGCTGTTGAGGGCCAAACGCAATTGCAACACCGATCGTACCTTTCATGAGGAAAGTGCCAACATCGTGGAAAGATTCCTCAAGCGAGGGTATCCACAGTGGGTTTTAACTAAAGCATTGAAAAGAGTTGCAGATGTAGAAAGAAACGAAACTCTCAGTGATAAATCTGACATTACTGCATCTAGCGAAGATGATGTCACACGCATGATTCTCACCTACAACTCAGACTCTCAAAAAGTCAAAAAGATCATAACCAAGAACTGGGATATCCTGAAATCTGACAGCACTCTGGGTAACACCATGCCCAACAGGCCCAATATCACATACAGACGCAACAAGAACATACGTGATCTGGTGGTGAGAAATGATGTGACTCTGTGCCCCCCTAAAACTCAGCATGGGCTTGTTGGTTTTTACCCTTGTGGCCACTGCAAGGCTTGTAAAAACAGCAAATACAAAGAGACGGTGGTCTACAATGGGGTGACCAAAAAACTCACACAATTTCTAACATGCGGTATGAATTTTGTAATTTATGCAATAACTTGCACGTGTGGGTTGTGGTATATAGGCAGTACTACTTGTCCTGCCAAAAAACGCATCTTGGAGCACTTGAGAGCGATAGTCAATCATGACCCTAAATACCCTGTTGCTAGACATTTTGAGCAGCATCATTACTCCAACACTGCTGATTGTAGCTACTTAATTTTGGAACATGTCCCGGTGAGACCAAGAGGTGGAGATAGGGTCCTTGCATTAAGGAAAAAGGAGTCCAGATATATAATTGATTTTCAGACCAAGACCCCTGGGGGTCTTAATATGGACAAGGAACTTGCAATACACCTGAAAGAATGAACTATCTACTTTGCTGTTTTATATGAGTAATATCCTAACTGAACAGTATGCTTATTTGGTTCTTCGGTTTTTTCTAATATTCAGTATACCATGATTCTCCATAAATATAACCAGAAATATATTCTCTTGTTTACAACTCGTGTATCTCACTTAGTTCTAATTTTTCTCTCTCTCTCTCCTTTTTTACAGGAGGAAAGGAAGGGGCCCATTCACGAACATTCACTGCACGGGCGTACCTAACCTTTTCACTCCTACCTTAGAGATCACGTATTTCACTATTGTACATCACTGTTTTTTGAACATCACTGGGGTTGCTCTGGTGCACTAAGCATTTGATCCATTTCCTGCAACCTGTGGCCTATGGCATTTGCCATTTTATTGCTGTTTTTTGTGAGGAGATACCATGGCTATCTCTAAGTCATATCTCTAAGTCAGATTTCATTTATTGGGACTGACTACCCTTTACATTGTTTGGGCACTTGCCAAATTATCCATTTTTGGGAATGTACAGACTAGCCTTCCACTATGAGCAAAATATTAGTATCTTCACCAAGCATGTTATTGTGTACAGAATTCAGAGATAATGTATCTGACCATTTATTGTTGCTCGTTTTACTTTTGTTCTGACTCAATACTCTAAGTACGTTTGAAACACCACTGTAAGATGGCCACCATGGTTTTATTTTCACCAGTCCTTCTTTGATGTTCATTTGTAACTTTATTAATGTGGTTTGATCTCTGACACGTCTACACGTGAACAAGCTGCAAGGCGAAACGCGTTGTGTGGATTAAACCTGTGTTCTTTACATCTGGTGTTGTTTGGCTCTGTTTCCTGAGAGCGCACAAACTTTGTTTTTGTATTTGGGATATATATATATATATATATATATATATATATATATATATATATATATATATATATATATATATATATATATATATATATATATCCTGAATTCCGTTCCTCACAAGCACCCGCAGTTCCCTCTGCTGGCAAGTAAACACCGGACACGGACCTCGAGGTGCTTCACAATTTATTTGGCAGAAAGAGTCACAGACGTTTCGGCTCAGCGGAGCCTTGATCACATATATATATACGCATTATACTTACCTGCTAAATACTTATACTTTTTTTGTAAAGTAATGCGTTGTAAAGGCATATGTGTGGTAAAGGCATGTATTGTAAAGGCATGCGTAGTAACGACGCAGTCAGGTAATGACCTCGTTGTAAAGGACAGAGGCTGACCACACAGCCCCTCATAGTTCTTCTTTTTGAGGTGCCAGGGCACAGGATTGTATCAGATGGTGCAGGCTGGGCCGCGCACACTATTTGGACATGTCCACCATCTTAGGCAGCTGGTCCACCCCAACCTCTGTTTCTGACCTTAGGCTACTAATGATCTATTCTGTTGAGTAGAAGGCATCAGTGTCCTCAAGATATTTTGGGCCATATTTATGAGAGGTTTGCGTCATGCTTGCATCAGGCAATGTGGTACATATGAGACGCAAACCTCTACGACAGATTTATGAAGCCATGCAAGCCACTTTGAGTGGCTTCATAAATCTGGAGTAAGGAATGCTGTGCAAATTGCTGGGTTGCCTTACACTGCCCTGGGTAGATGTTCCGTTGTCATTGCGAAGGGTGTTCCCACGCAACTCCCATGAACTTTGACGCATTCCTAGATTTACAAGGACTTGTAAACCTCCGAATGCACCAAAATCTTACGCCTTCCCAGGCGAGGCGCAACAAGGAGAAATATCTTTGTTTCTCCTCATTTTTCCTCTTTCCATGTGTGCTGCTTTCTGTAACATGTATTGAAAGAGGAAAAAGTCTCTCAGGATTGTTTTTATGCAGGAATAGTGCCCCTTCTTGCACAAAAACTATCCTTCCTACAACACAGGCACCCTTGCACCATAGTGCATGGGTTGCAACTAGGCTGCCAATACAGAGTCAGTGCAAGGGAAGAGGACAGGAATATGCAGTATTGGATAAATAGGCTGCATTCCTGCCCTTTCCGTGTGATGCAGGGCAGCAAGGTGACTTAGCCCCTCAGCCACACAATTGCAGAATGCGGGGAGAGGTGGAAACCAATTATGTGTGAAGGAGGCAAGTTACCCATGAATAAGATTGCACACAATGCCATGTGTGGCGGTAATGTGTTGGACAGACTTCAGTATGCAGAGCACAGACATGTCCATGTGGAGATATACTGCTGGTGTTTGTAGTGTTGTGGACAGTGGATGCAAACATGTTACCTCAGGCAGTGGGTAAGAGCTTGGACATGTAGCTAAGTCGTCCCCCCTGTAGGCGACAAGGTTGCAATGTAGCATGTACCCGGAGGGCGGCTCGCACGAACGGAGTAATGAAGGAGCTCATGACCGCTCGGGGTCCAGGATCATACATGCCAAGTGTTGTGTGTATCTGTATGCCCGCAGCATGAGCCAAATGCCTAGTCACATTAGCAGGGCCAGTTCAGCCAGGCATGTACTCTACATCTGTGTCGCCTTATCCTTACCATAGGCCCACACTCACGTGGCCAACCACCTTCAACGGCCAACATCAGTGTCGTAGTCAGGGTTGTGGACATGCACAGACAGGCATGAAAGTACTGTGCCGTAGGAGTGCCAGTGATGCAATCGCGCAGCGCATATAAGTAAATGGGTTTTGGGGAAGGAGGAGCAGCTGTGAGGCAACGTAACACACAGTGATGCCGCTTATATTCCACAT
The DNA here is from genome assembly GCF_964261635.1 of Lissotriton helveticus. Classification (NCBI taxonomy): domain Eukaryota; kingdom Metazoa; phylum Chordata; class Amphibia; order Caudata; family Salamandridae; genus Lissotriton; species Lissotriton helveticus. The sequence continues at coordinate 1,140,992,234 of NC_136069.1, forward strand.
GCAAGACATGTAAAAAATGAATCCCAAAGTCACACTCATCCCACCCCAACAAGCCACTTCACATTTCAAGAATGCAAGCACATTACAAACTTACTTCTGCAGTGCTGTGGATCAGTTACCGGTTAAGCTTCCACCTTGCCAATGTCACCTGCGTTCAGCCTGTGTTGCATTGTCGATCATGCATATTTGAGTGGTCCATGGATGTCTGTCTATCCAACAGTGCGGTAGCTGAACTAGATTTTGACATGTGTGTGTGCCCCCTGTTGGCACACGACCAGGAGTGTCACTGTGGTACCCGTTTATGGGATGCCTTGATACTTGGCATACATGCTGGCAGCTGGAAATGGGAAATTGCACAAATCCTCGTGTGCAGTGACCACATTGAACCGCTCCCTTATTGGGCTGTAGTGCAAATTGGTGTAAGGGGGTGGACGCAGCACATTTGTCCGGACCTGCTAATGGATCGCCTCGCCGTCCTGTTTGATGAAGTCGACAACACCCTCATATTGGAAATGTTAGCCTATAAAGCTGCAATCACTTTCATGGATGAGTAACTATGTCCCTGCAGCCACAACAGATTGGAACACATTGCACATGTCCCAACACCTTGTTGCATCTTGGAGATCTGGTCACATATCCCACGACAACAGTGGACATGGCTACATTTGCCTGGACTACAAATACATGAGCGGACAACAACGTGGCTTAACACACACCTGTGAAAGGTGAGGCACTCCCCCGGAGTGGACAGCGGTGCTTGGCAACGTTCCTCATTCGGACATACTGCTGCGTTGGTCTGCATGTTGTGGCACTTATCTTGCCCGTACTGACACGCATATGCTAATAAAGTCTACGCACCTTCACTTGTATTCAACTGTGATGTGTGTTGATTTGAATGACAATGTGTGTCTCAATGCCTATCTGGGTCACAGCCATACATGCGCATTGATAGAATTACCCAGGGAGTACCTTTTTGTGGAATCACTATCCCTACATTCATCCATACTTTCATTCTTGATTGATCATGGCCATGACACATTTGTGTGAATTGGAATGTTTTATTCACATTCAGTGGAGTGTTGAAGCTGGACCAGTACAGGGCCATGCAAACCCCACTTTACATTGTTGGCCCGTGGAGGGCCAGCCAGAGTCCTTTCGGGATTGACAAGTTCATAGGGAGTGGAAGACTACAGTCCGCAGTGTGATTGCTGTGTCATTGGTAACCAAACTAAATATGGCGGTCCATGTCGAGGTCCAAAGTGAGTGTTACTCAGTGTATAGGGGGACAGTGGGAGGTGTTATTCCAGGGCATGATGCAGAGGGCAGAACCAAGCTGAACCTGGCCATATGGCAGAGATGAATGCTACCACTTCATTTTAGCAACAAAACCAGATTCATCATCTTCGTCCTCTGATGTGCGAGGTGCCTCACATGCGGGTGGTGGTGTTTTGTCGGCATCACTGTGTGGCAGTGACACATCAGGGGACGGAGGTGGAAAATCTGCTGCACTATGTGGCACTGATACTTCAGGGGGAGGAGATGTGGATGTAGTTGTAGCACCAGCATACATCTGCGCCAGGCCTTGTGGTGGCAATGCCATGACGAGAATCTGCAGAGCATGGAGATCACAGCTACAGCTAGCTGGTGTGCAGCTGTGACAAACATTCTTTCCGACTGCACCCGCTCCAAGCTCTCCATCATTCTCCTTATGTGTCCCAACGTACCGATGACATTGCTGGGGCCACTCAGACTAGACAGTTGTTCTTGGCTCGAGTCATGACTCCAGGGATATCAGCCATGGCTTGTTGTAGAGCAAGGAACGGACAATGAGTGTCCGTTAGGGATTGTGAGTGGTCCCTGATGGGACTAAGACACTCATGTATGGCATCTAGTGTGGCTGCCATGAGGCCGAACCCCACCCGCAGCTGGTCAGACATCTCATCCTGGCATCCTAACACACAGCGTTGGAAGGCCATGTGTTGGTTGTGGGGGTCCTGGGAGACAGCCGTAGTGATGGGTGCTTCCTGCTGTGTGGTCTGTGCAGGGGGTGGGGTCTCATGGATGCAGCTGGGCTGCCCTGCTCCTGGAAGTGGGGTGCCAGAGCTGTCCCTGAGCTGTTGGAGTGCGTCAGTGTAGATGTTGGGGAGATCCTCTTCATCATCAGTGCTGAGTTGTTTGGTCTGCTCTGCAAGAGGTGTTGATTCTCCCTCTGCAATGTGAAGAGGAAATGCAGATTGACATTGTGTTCACATGTATGTTCACACATTGTACAAGTTTACTGTCAGACTGCATGGCAATGTACATTGTGCTGTTCATGAGGAGACGCCTATTTGAGTGGGACACTGGGCATTTTACACCATCTGGGATGTGAAGTTGTACTTGTACATTGTCATCTCACAGTTTCCTGCTAAGCCAAATGCGAATGGCCCTTTTCTACATACAAGCGGCAGCAGTTGAGCCCTCTGTTCTGTTGTGACAGTGTTGCAGTTTGTACCACATTGTTGTCAATGTTGGGCTGCTCTGCATATTATGTGTGTGTGCTGCATTGTGGGTGAGTTGTCCTTTCGGCTCTGATTTGGCTGGCCCTAATCCCTTTCAGGCAGTGTGCCTTTCACTTCTGTGCTTATACAGTGCTGAGATGTTGCAGACTTGCGTAAATTGGGTAACCCTGGGTGGGCGGCTACGTTCCGTGCACGGAGTGTGCGTAGTGCCGGCTTCTACGCATTTTGCATAGCAGGCGTAGAATCCGGCACTATGCACGCTCCGCAGACGGAGCGTAGCTGGCCGCCACCCGCCTCCCTCCCGCCCTCCCTAAATACTTTAAATTAAAAGCGGAAAAGAATTAAAAGGCACTTACCTTGCCCGCCGCTGCCCGCCGCCTCCCCGGGGCTCGCTATCTTCATGGCTTCCGTCTTGTGTATCTAATGCGCATGCGCGAGCGGCCGCGCATGCGCATTTCTCACGAGAAATGCGCATGTGCGGTCGCCCGCGCATGCGCATTAGATACACAAGACGGAAGCCATGAAGATAGCGAGCCCCGGGGACGCGGCGGGCAGCGGCGGGCAGCGGCGGGCAAGGTAAGTGCCTTTTAATTCTTTTCCACTTTTAATTTAAAGTATTTAGGGAGGGCGGGAGGGAGGCCTGCGGTGCGTAGTGGGGCTACGCGGAGTGCGGAGGTGGGCGTAGTTTCTCGCCCACTTCACGTAGCTCCACGAAGCCCCACTACGCCCACTACGCCCAGGGTTAAAATTGGGCTCTTGGTCGGAGTTTTTACTCTTGGGCATGGTTTGTCCTCAGATGTGCTATACTTTATTGTGCATGTGTGCCATTGTGCCCATCTTCCACGTCCCCCCAGTCCCTGGTCGTTATTCACCCTCTTGCTGTTGGCTCAGGTCATGTTGTGCAGTGTCCGGTCCCCCAACTCCTGCCACCGTCTCCCCAATGATGGTCCCAGGCAGGTCCTCCGTGGGGCTTGTGGGGTTCTGGTTGTCCTCTGTACTTGCTCCGGCTACCTCCATGGTTCTTCGCAGTTGTTTGGGTCTTGTACGTGTTTTTGGTTGCCACATTTATCGTGATGTTGGCCGCCTGACTTGTGGGACTTGCAGGCTGGTGCTGCTTCTCGCTGGATTTTTTATCGCAGTTGTGCCCATCGCAAGTTTTTCCACTTTGGGGTTTAGATCGTCGGGAAACTATCGCATGTTTCCGCCGTGTTGAGAATACGACGTTGACACATAATTTTTTCCCGCGATAGACAGCGATATGAAAGATTGCATTAACCGATTTTGGCGCTGATTATCGCACGTTCTTGAGAATATCCCCCTATGAATGCATCATTATTCTTACAAAAGTAAAGAAGCCGGTAATACAAAGAGTTGTTATCCCTTAGTTTCATGTGCCTGAAGAAGTCCTGATGTAAGTAAGCTGTAACGCTTTGACTGATTGATGGTGGATTTGTATTGAAAATGTTACAATTGTTCAGTGAAAAAGAAATAAAGTTTTCTGCTTTTTCTACCTGTCTGGAGCATGATTTCAATCAATCAATCATTCATTTGTAGAGCGCACTACTCACCCGTGAGGGTCTCAAGGTGCTGAGCGCGGGTTGGGGGAGCAGCTACTGCTCAAACAGCCAGGTCTTGAGAAGTCTCCTGAAGGTCAGGGGGTCCTGGGTCTGTCGCAGCTGTGTGGGTAGGGTGTTCTATGTCTTGGCAGCAAGGTAGGAGAAGGATCTGCCACAGGTGAAGGTCCTGTGGATGCGTGGGACAGTGGCTAGGGCGAGGTCGGCGGATCGAAGCTGGCAATTCGGGGTGTAGAAGGTGAGACGCTTGTTGAGGTATGCTGGTCCGGCTTTGTGTAGTGCTTTGTGGGCGTGGGTGAGGAGCTTGAAGGTGATTCTCTTGTTGACTGAGAGCCAGTGCAGGTCTCTCAGGTGGGCAGTGATGTGAGTGTGGCGGGGGATGTCGAGGATGAGGCGTGCGGAGGTGTTCAGTATGCGTTGAAGTCTTTTCTGGATTTTGGCCGTGGTTCCTGCGTAAAGGGCGTTGCCATAGTCCAGTCTGCTGCTGACTAGGGCCTGTGTGACCGTCCTTCTGGTCCTGGTGGGGATCCATCTGTAGATGTTGCGCAGCATGCGGAGGGTGTTGAAGCAGGAAGAGGAGACGGCGTTGACTTGCTGGGTCATTGAGAGCAATGAATCCAGGATGAACCCCAGGTTGCGTGTGTGGGCGGTGGGCGTGGGAGCGGGACCCAAGGCAGGAGGCAACCAAGAGTTGTCCCAGGTGGAGGGAGTGGATATGAGTATAAGGACCTCTGCCTTGTCTGAGTTGAGTTTTAGGCAGCTGGCGACTGTCTTCATTCCTTCGTGGAGGTTGGTTTTGGCAGTGGCAGGGTTTTTAGTGAGTGACAGGATCAGTTGAGTGTCGTCGGCATAGGAAACGATGTTGAGGTTGTGCGAGCGGACGATGTTGGCGAGCGGTGCCATGTAGACGTTGTAGAGGGTGGGGCTGAGGGATGATTATTGGGGCACGCCGCAGATGATCTTGGTGGCTTCGGAGAGGAAAGGGGGGAGGCGGACCCTCTGGGTTCTGTCAGTGAGGAAGGAGGGGATCCAGTCCAGGGCCTTGGCACCTATTTCTGCATCATGTAGGCGTGTGCATAGTATGTAGTGACAAATGATGTCGAAGGCGGCTGAGAGGTCCAGGAGGATGAGGGCCACGGTTTTGCCATTGTCCAGTAGGGTCCTGATGTCGTCCGTGGAAGCGATGAGGGCGGTTTCGTTGCTGTGATTGCTCCGGAACTAGGATTGGGATGGGTCTAAGATGTTGTTCTCCTCGAGGAAGTGGGTCAGTTGCCTGTTGACGATCTTTTTGATGTCTTTCGCGGGAACGGCAGAAGGGAGATGGGCTGGAAGTTCTTGAGGTCTTTTGGGTCTGCTGTGGGTTTCTTGAGTAGGGCGTTGATCTCGGGGTGCTTCAAACTCTCCTGGAAGGTGGTGGTCTCGAAGGAGCTGTTGATAATCTTCCAAAGTTGGGGTGCGATGATGCGGTTTGCTTTGTTGAAGATGTGGTGAGGGCAGGGGACGGATGGTGAGCTGGAGTGGATGGTGTTCATGGTCTTGATGATGTTGTCGTCGTTAGTGTGGGTCCAGGAGAGCAGGTGGTTGGTGAGGCTGGGTGGCGGTGAGTCTGCAGTATTGGCGGCTGAACGGAGGGTCCAGGTGTTGAAGCTGTTGTGGATGTCTGCGATTTTGCAGTGAAAGAAGGTGGTTAGGGAGTCGCATAAGGCTTGCGACGACGGGATGCCCTTGTAGCTGGAGTTGGGGTTGGAGAGCTCCTTCACGATGTTGAAGAGCTCTTTGCTGTTGTGTGCGTTGTTGTCAATGCGTTCCTTCAAGGAGGTCCTTTTGGTGGCTCGGATGAGTTGGTGGTGCTTGCGGTTGACGTTCATTAGAGCTGTGTGGTTGTGCGGTGTCTTTTCGTGGTGCCACTTTTGTCTTTGGCAAGTCTGCTTGGATTCCTGGAGGTCGGTGGTGAACCAGCTAGCCTTTCTGTCGGTGCGTCTGTTTGAGAGTTTTTGGATCGGGCGATAGTGTTGGCGCAGTCGTCGATCAATTACTTGAAGTTGCTGGCGGCTGTGTCGGTATCGATGGTTTTTGTCGGTGGGTCTCGGGCAAGGGTGGTGATAAGCTGGTCTTCTGTGACCTTGTTCCAGCTGCGGTAGGGGATCAGTAGCGAGTGGTGGTGCGTGGTGGGTTTCTTGAAGGTGAAGTGGACGCAGCGGTGGTCGGTCCAGTGGAGTTCGGTGGTGTGGCTGAAGGTGACGTGGTTGCTGGCTGAGACGATGAGGTCAAGCGTGTGTTCGGCGGTGTGGGTCGTGACGAGCTTTTGAGATCGAGGTTGGCGAAGTTAACTGGCAGAGCGAGGGAGTTGCTATCGTCGGAGTTCTTGAGGTGGAAGTTCAGGTCTCCGAGGAGGATATAGTCTGTGGCCGCAAGAGCATGCGTGCTGACGATGTCGGAGATGGTGTCGATGAACTGTGGCCGGGGCCCGGGGGTCTGTAAACGATTTGAAAATTACTCTTTGCTACTTCGCATATTAATGAAATTGAGTTTAGTCGAAAATGTATAAAGTAGAATCTGTTATATTCTTTTGCCTTCCAGCCATGTCTTTTGTAGGCCATTTAATTCATTTATTTATTGCTCAGGGTGTCATCGGGTATTTGTAGAGTAAACTACCCCCAAACCTTCTAGGTGCTAAAGAAACCGTCACACTACACTTTGAACACTCAGGTGCACTAAACTGTTAAAAGCCAGGTTTTCAGTAATTTCCCAAAAGTGAGAAGCCCTTTTACCTGTTATTGCCAGCACTGTTGTTGCCACCCTACTCCGGGACACCGGGACCACGACTCCCAGCACCCCCAGCAGTACGCCGCCGTGACCGATGACATTTCGTGCCTTGAGGTGCATTAAAACCAGCGGAGGATTCCGGCAGTGCGAGCCGCGCCCGTGCCGTGCCTGGCCAAGGGCAGGCCCATCCGCACCCGTCCGTGCCTGTCAGAGCCCGGAGAAGGTCGGGCCCCCCCTCTTGGTGGCATCATCTGGAGAGCTGGACCATCAAGGGCTGTAGAGGACATCGTATCTATTGAATTTACTATTGCTGCTATTCACCAGTCTCCCAAGGCTCCATTGATGCAAGGAAAGCCCCACTTGCATCACATTATAAACGTCTCCCAAGTCTTCCACCTACAGGCTCTCACAGCTCGACACCCACCGACCATGCACACAACCTGGTAATCATTCTCGACTCAACGCTCACAATGACCAAGCAAGTCAACGCTGTCTCCTCCTCCTGCTTCAACACCCTCCGCATGCTCCGCAAGATCCACAGATAGATCCCGACAGATACAAGAAAGACAGTCACCCAGGCCCTTGTCAGCAGCAGACTCAACTACGGAAACACCCTCTACACGGGAGCCCCGACCAAGCTCATCAAACTACTACAACGCATCTAAAACGCCTCGGCACGACTGATCCTCGACGTACCAACGCCACGGCCACATCACCCCCCACCTGAGAAACCTGCACTGGCTCCCCGTCAACAAGAGGATATCCTTCAAGCTCCTCACCCACACACACAAGGCACTCCACAAGACCGGCCCAGCCTACCTCAACAGATGGCTCTCCTTCTACATCCCCAACCGCCAGCTCCACTCCGCCGACCTCTCACTGGCCACCGTCCCGCACATCCGAAGAACAGCCACCCGCGGGAGATCCTTCTCTCACCTCGCCCCCAAGACATGGAACACCCTCCCACTGAGCCTACGACAGACCCAAGACCTGCTGACCTTCAGGAGGATACTCAAGACCTGGATGTTCGATCAGTAGCGTCCCCTCCCCCCCAAGCGCCTTGAAACTCTCACGGGTATGTAGTGCGCTTTACAAATGATTGATTGATTGATTGACTATTCCTGCTTCTTACCTACCCCCACACGGCCTGTGAGAAAGAAGGGACACACTATATATAGAGGCTTAACATCTTGGTCATTTGTCTACTCCTTTCCCTATACGGCTCAGGGTGGGTAAAATGGGTAAGCGCAATACGGTTGTGGCTATGGTTCATGCTGCACCAATTTCCAGCACTATGGACTGTTTTTTAAAAAGAGCAGCGGGGGTTCTTGAAAACTAAATTAAACTTGTGTCCTGTAGGCTATCCTGGTCCCCGATGAGTCTTCTCCCATTATGTACCTCTAATAGTGGGTTTCAGGGTTCTGAGGAAGTTCTCGTACTGGTCGATTCTCCGCCACACTTTACCATCTCGGAGACGCAGCCTGACCTTGACGAGCCAAAGGCGGGGCCTACATCTAGTAGTTGGTTACCTGTTCAAACTAAAGTCCCCTGAGTAGTTGTCCAGGGGGTGCAGCCTTATGGATCAGGGGCTAAGCGTAAATACACCTCCACCGGGGCAAAGGCGAAACGTTCTAAAGTGGACACACCTTCGCCAAACAAACAGAGCACAATTCCTGTGACGAAAGATGATTTGGCGGTCATTTTAGAAGCTGGTTTTAGTTCCCTTCTTGTTCGTTTGGATCTCAAGTTGGAACCAATCAAACAAAGGCTCTCTTCTATAGAGCGGGATTTTCTCAAATTGGCTCAATCATTCACAATATCCCATTCCTCCACTCGTACTGGTGATGCAGCGGTTGTATCAGTCGGGTCAGCTCCCGCTGCTTCTGCCTTAAATAAAACACTCAATGCCCAAACCTCCCCTTTTGTGAGCAACATATCCTTACCTGGCCCTTCTGCAACCATCCAACAACTGCTACCCTCCATAAGTGGTCTGCAGGATAGGCCTTGTCACCAACCATTATCCAGATCAGAGGCCAACTTTTGAAGGGAACCAGCAGGGCCGGATTGGGAACTGAGACCAGCCCTGGCAAACTACTCGGCCTGCCCCCGGGAGAGGGGAGTGGGGTTGCGGCCGAGCTGTTTTCTAGGGATGGTTTTGGACGATTTTGTCACAGGGGCCCATATTGCCAGCCCCCGGTAACAAAAACGGCCTCCTAGGGGCACAAAACCGGCCCAACCTAGCAGCCCACTGGGGAAACGCCCGGTGCCCGTCACGGCCACTCTGGCCCTGAGAAATAGCTCCACATAGGAGGGGTACCGAAGGGGATGTTCCAATTTCTTCCTCTACCAACCAGGACAGAGTGCCCCAAGGCTCAACTTCTATTCATTTACCTTTGTATGTACTGGTGTTAGGGAACGTGCCAGTCCTAAAGTCGAACATCACCGAGGACTTTTACCAATTAAAGAATAAGGTCCTTCACTGGCTCAACATTAACACCCTGTTGGGCTTCAGAGTGGAAAAGGACACCCTCATGGTCAAGAGGGCGGCCTGGATAGGAAGTTTGAAAAAGCGCTGTGATGGGGATTGTACAATTATTAACTTCAACAGCCCACACCTGGCAGAAAGGATCTTACATGCTGCTAATTACGGCATGAGAACAGGCCCTCGCTCCTCCATAAGAGCACTTCCCTTGGGCTATTTTTACCCACCCACACCCACGATTCTGCACCAGAGGAGACCTGCAAACCTGACCTCACTGGGTTGGCTTCTATAACTACCTTCGGTCCCTTTATTTAATTCATTTGAGCGCATGGATCAACTAGACCAATGTGATTGACTGGGTGGACAGGGCTCAAGGAAACCCACTGTGCTTTTACAAATTGACGCAAAGGACCAGTTGGCTAAGGTGAATTGTTGCAGCCACACAATGGATAATAACTTCTTTAACATCATTTCTTGAAACATAGCTGGTTTGGCTACTCGGCGGGGATAATCTTTATTAAAAAGTATGATATTATCTGTCTCCAAGAGACACGGACTGTTGATAATACCTATTTCTTGGAGGGTTTTAAGCTTTTTAACATTCCTGCAACCCCGTCAAGGGTAGGACGTTCAAAATGGGGTCTCGCAGTTTATGTTTCTCTTGGTCTACGAGGTAACTTTGTGACTTAACCTTTACCTACAGGCGTTATCCTTTTCCTCAGGGACTTACAGTCCAACGCTTTTGAATTTCTATAATGCTACTTCTCTCTTCCCTAAGGTGTGCAATGTTACCCGTTTATGTTCTTTTGTAACAAATGGCAAGGTTTTGTCCAGTAAACCTGCTAACGTAGTACTGGTAAGGGACTTTAATATACATATATATGGAGCCTTAAGGAAGGGGGAGTCCAGGGGCTAGCGAGGACTCCTCTTGTCCTTTAGCAGATGGCGTGCACTTTGAACACTGCAGGCAGGGGGAGAAATTAAACGCACTGGTTTGTGAACTGGACCTGCAATTAACCATAGGGAAACTGACCCCAACCAGGCGATATCTCATTCCAACTTTTAAGGGGTTGGGCTGGAAACCCTTGTTCATTGATTTCATCTTAATCTCTACCCCCCTCTATTGTCTGATCACAGAGTTCTCAATAATAGCCAGTAGTTATTGAGATCACAATCTGGAATGGAGTTTCAAAGCGCAGCGCTTCCCTCCCCAGTAGAGCGCGACCCACCGATGAGATAAGGGACCCCGCTAAAAAAGCAAGGATCTAAGCTATAGGGTTTCCCGCCCCTATTGTGAATGGGAGACAACAGTACTGGAAAGAAAAGAAAAAAAGACACACAGGCCACCTCCAGTCCCTGTCCTGAGGAGAACCCCTGAGTGTTGTAAGGGTTCGAAACGTGTTGACTCTACGCTGGAATATGAATTTTTAAGGGTGTTGCAGAAATGCAGTTTAAACAATCCTTTCTTGCAAATGAGACCCTCATAAAAAAACTGTTTTCAGTGTAGTTGACAGGCAGGCCTATGAAAATTATTGTTTGGCCGCTTGTTTGTATATATGATATTAGGACTGGTGCCCCATGAATGTAATATTTGGAGGCATCCCCCCTTGTGTTTATATATGGTGCCTATATGAATGTTTTTCATTTCTCAATTGTTTGCTATATGAATGTTTTTTATTTATTCATGTTTTCATTGTTTGTAATATGTGTTGATGGTGTTCAATGTATTTGACAACAGTGTCTCTTTTCACACATTTTGAATTGGAAAAATATGTAAATAAGTAAAAACTATCAGAATGAAAATGTAGCCCGCTTAGGATTATTAGCTAGGTGTGGTGTCAATGCTAATATTTTGAATGTATTTACCTGGCAATCCTTGTTGTTTATCTAGTTAGAATGGTCTAGGCCAGGTAGTAATCAGACCCAAGCCTTTGTTGGTTCCACTGTGAGTTCTTGTGAGTCAGGGTGGAGCCTGACTTGGTAGTAGACTGAGGTCAGATCCAGTATAGTGTATACCTTTGCCCCCGCTAACCTGCTTATCATCTGTGAATTGTTCGGGAGGGGGTACTTATCAACTATGACTTCCTTGTTTAATGCTCTAAGGTCAATGCATAAGCGCTCTGCCCCATCCCCCTTCCGAGCTGCAACAATGGGTGCCAACCACTCAGTGGCCTCTACTGGTTTGATCGCCTCCAACCTGCACAACTCCTCCAACTCCTCCCTCACTGCCTCCAGTATGGAAATGGGCAGATTCCTAACCTTGGCTGAGACTGGCTTAGAGTCTTCTTTGAGTTTTATTCTGAGGGCATAATTTTTGAGGCATCCTAATTTATCTGTGAAGACCTCCTTAAACTCTTGCTCTATCCCCTCCTGTACCAATATCTTGGGATTCTTGTTGGGGTTGAGTTAGATGCCTAAGTCTTTTTGAGCCTGCCACCCCAGGATGTTGTCACCCTTCTTGACACATAAATCTTTGCGACCGCCAACCTGTCTCTGTAGCCTACCGTGCCCCAGAAGTAACCCTTCATTTGTATGGGCTGCCCACCATAATCTTCCTATCTTACATCCATTCTCTGTAGTGTCAATTTACCTTTTGATACTTTCTCAAAATCTTCTGCGGATATAATTGTCAGTTGAGAACATGAGTCGACCATCACTTCATTTTTCGATTCCTCCACTGCTATAAAATCTTTAGGATTGCTCACTGCCTTACCATGAACCTGTAACACAATCTCATCACAGACACGGGTAGTGCCATCCCTGTTCTGTTTCATATAATTAGCATTGCTCCTGCAGCATTGTCTGAAGTGTCCCCTCCTTCTACACTTGTTGCATGTTTATTTTAGGGCAGGGCACTCCCTGTCATTCGCCAAGTGACCCGGTCTGCCACACCTGTAACAGTTTCCTTTGAAACTCCAACTCCCCTTACTTTCTTCCTTTTCCTTTTTTAGCCTGACTGTGAGCACGTTTTCACTCTCCACCTTGACTTCACTCACTTTGGCTTTTCCCTCACTGTCCTGCTATATTTCACTCACGCATTGCATCATGTGCTCTACTTGTTTAGCCACAATGAGTACCCCCCCCCGAGGGGCAGGTCATCTTTTAGCCATAATTCCTGATGTACACGCTCGGTCTTACAAGTTAAGAGCAATTGATCAGGTATATGCTCCTCACAGGCTCCCCCAAACTTGCATGTAGCTACCAACTTACGCAGCTTAGAGACAAACTCCTCTACCATTTCTCCATTCTTCTGTCCCTTCTTTCCAAAGTGGCATCTTTCCATAATAGTGCTTATCTTTGGCAAGAAATGGATGTCTAATTTCTTCAGACTTATTTCATATTCATTCAACCCTGTCACGTCATTTGCATTCAGATCAGGAAGATGTTCTAATATCTCTTGCCCTTCAGCCCCCCGATAATGCCTCAGCAAAGCCACTTTCATTTCAATCCCCAAATTAGGTCCACACACTACTGCGTAATTCTGGAAAACCTTTTTCCACTTATTCCACTTGAGAGCTAGCTCCCCTGGAGTGGACAGGAAGAATGGTGGAGGTGTGACATTCTGCATGTTGATTCAAGCAGTGCTGTGATAAATGACAGGGAGAAAGGTGCACTGCAGTATTTCCCCAGGGTAATCAGTCAAACATGCAATGTATTTTACACTACCGAACTATTTAACGTGAAGTGAATGAGAGCAACTCTCCAGTAACATAGAAGACATTGAAATAACATTTAGCACCATAATAGTGAAGAGGGTGGAAAATAATATGTAAAAGCTGTTCCTTTCAGTGTGGGCTAGGCTGGCAGGCAAGTAGTAATTAACAGCGCAAGACTGAGCTTTCCCCTAAAATAGCTAACATTTAATTGTAGAAATCCACTAGGTGGCGCTGTTCACCAACTGATCTGTCCCTGCGAGTGTCCGAGCCTCTCTCACGCTCTGCTCATCGAATTTGACAGTCCCTTTTCTCCACAAAAATCATGTAAAGAAAATCTCAACCAAGTCTCCTTTGTGACTGCCCACCTAGGTGGCGGGATAGCTCTCCCTGAAGTCTGTTCAAAACACTAGTATTCAGAGGTGACAAAAGGCTGTTGCCAATGTCTTCCCATGGTGTTGAAAATGCGTGTGATGTAACTTTTAACAGAAGCGTGAATGAGGAATTAGGCTGTGCCAGTCAGCGCGACCGGCAGCTGTTCAAACGCCCCTTGGCAGCCCTCAGCACTTGGTTCCTTAGTGGTATTCCCTTGTGGAGCTGTGCCAGTCAGCGCAACCGGCAAGCAATCATACGTTGTGAAAATTACCTCTTGACAGACCCGCAATTCCCCTCAGAGCGGACGCTACACAGCCAACAGGGTGAATGCCTCACAATCGCTCCGCAGAGTTTCCTCACATCAGTGAACAAGAGCTGTGCCAGTCAGCGTCACTGGCCTGGAATTCCTTTCTGCTGCCCACTGCCACAAAGTCTTGCGCACACAGATGCCTAGGGCAAAACACCTCTGACCTTTTTCCTCAGAGCCAGAACACCACTCGCTCAGGCGCCAGCATTCGTCTGAGTTAAGAGCTCGGAGTGCAAGCCAATGAACGTCCACACCACAAGAGAGGTCCTCGGGGATTCCGGACTGGCATGGCAGACGAAACCACTAAAATACCTAGGACTGCACTTTGGAAGAGACCTCACATCAACGCTCCAGCACAATGAGGACCTCACGCTGAAAAAAATAAAAGAGGGACTAGAACTATGGTCGCCAAAATACATAAGCTGGTGGGGGAGGATAGAGACCATCAAAATGATGATAACGCCGGCGATAAACTACACGCTAACAATGCTACCACTCCCGATGACAGAAGCCTTCCACAAGAGACTAGACAAACTTATCAACATCTTCCTATGGAAAAACAAAAAACCCAGAATAAGCCTACATAAACTGAGACTAACAAAGGACCTTGGGGGCCTCAATCTGGCAAACTTCAAAACATACCAGACGGCCTGCCTGGCGAGGCAGGGTATAGCCTGGATAGACGACACCCAAATATACAAACCAGTCTGGCTAGAGGTAGAGAAAGACATCCTGGGAGGCCTCAAGCCAATAGCTCTTCTAACAGCAAACAGACACCCCCAAAGGTCCAACCCAATACTGAAACACACGAGGGAAGCGCTGATGAAAATAGACAGACGCATGATGCAGAAGTTGAAAGGCACAGCATGGGAATCTATCTGGTTCAATACAAAAGTAACTTACCACGGAGCGACAATGCACAACGACATATGGATCGAGAAAGGAATCAGTCTCCCCAAACAGATGGTAACCAAACAGGAACCGTTGACATTCCAAAACTTACAGCAGCTACACGACCTCCCGAACCAAGAGCTGTACAACTTCCTCAAGATCAAGACAGCTATAACGAAAGCTAACCTACACAGAGAGGAACCAAGCATCATCAAATACATGCAGACCCTCAACTCAGCAGGCCACCAAACTGCAAAGATCTACAAGCTCCTGAGCCCCTCTACACTGTCACAAAACAAGAAAATAACCAACACATGGGAAACACTCCTAGGCAGGCAACTAAATGAAAAAGAACGGGCAAAAATGTGGAGCTCAGCGACAACAAACAAAGTCACCCCACAACTAGCGCAAACCAAATTTTGGCTCCTCCACAGGGCCTACTGGACACCGTCCAAGCTCCACAAGGTCGGCATTGCAGAGTCGGGCAACTGCTGGAACTGCCAGAAAGAAGAAGGCACCCTCGAGCACCTCATCTTCAAATGCGTGAAAGTCAAAAGGTTCTGGACACAGATCAACACCTTCATAAACAACATTCTCAAAGCAGAGCTAACAATCAGCTTCGCAAGCCTAGCAACAGAACACCTGACCGCGAACCTAAACAGCAGAGAAGAGAGAGACCTACTGGACCTGCTCCTCACAGCGGCCCTAAAAATAATCCTGACAAACTGGAAGAACACTGCCAAAGCAAACTTTAAAACATGGATTAATTGGGTCACCTTCCTGAGAGGAGCAGACAACATCACAGGCAATTTCTCTAAGGAGCACAACGCTAAAGTACACATGTGGGGCCCACTCGATGAGCACCTGAGAAAGACCCAGTAACGACACAAAGACAAGTAGACTCCCGACGAGTATCAGAAGAAGCCACCCCCCCCCTTCTCTCTTCTCTCCTTCTTTCTCCTTCACCCCCCCCCCCTCTTAACACTGGGGGAAAACAAACGAAAAGAGCGCGCTTTCACAAATGGACTGTAGTTATAAAAAAACTGCCAATGTATATTCCACTTATATATTTGTATGTTCTCTTTTTATAACAATAAAAACTTATTTAAAAAAAAAAAAAAAAAAGAGCTGTGTGTAGCCGGTACTCCATGGGGTGAAGTTAACTAAGTCTCCGGCAGAAGGTATGGAAAAAAAATCCCTTAATTTAACTGTACTTAATCTTCTGCTCACTCCTAGGAAAGTGCACTCCACACTTTATAGCATGCGTTTCCCAAAAGGCAACAGGAAACTCTTCTCGTTGTACTCACGGTACCGTTGCTATACACCATCAGAATCTCATTAGCGTGTTAGGGTCACTTCCTCTTGTTCTCCTCTGCTCCCAAATCCCATCCTCTGTCGCCAGTGTAAAATTGGTTAACTTGACAGAAGCACGGGAGATGTTGGCTTACAAAAGCTGGTGTTTATTTCTTCAAGTACAGTGAAAAAGACCCCAGCCACTGCTGTTCATCTCAAAACCTTCTGTCACTCCGCGCAGGGAGCTCCGAGCAGGGAGTGCCCTGCCCTAAAAACAACATGCAACAATTGTAGAAGAAAGGGGAACACCAGAGAATGATGCAGAAGCAATGCTTATTACAGGAAACAGAACAGGGATGGCACTACCCGTGTCTGTGATGAGATTGTGTTACAGGTTCAGGGTGAGGCAGTGAGCAATCCTAAAGATTTTATAGCAGTGGAGGAATCGAAAATTGAAGCGATGTTTGACTCATGTTCCAAACTGACAATTATATCCGCAGAAGATTTTGAGAAAGTATCAAAAGGTAAATTGACACTGCAGAGAATGGATTTAAGACAGGGAGGTTATGGTGGGCAGCCCATACAAATGAAGGGTTACTTCTGGGGCACGGCAGGCTACAGAGACAGGTTGGCGGTCGCAAAGATTTATGTGTCAAGAAGGGCGACAACATCCTGGAGTGGCAGGCCCAAAAAGACTTAGGCATCTAACTCAACCCCAACAAGAATCCCCAGATATTGGTACAAGAGGGGATGGAGCAAGAGTTTAAGGAAGTCTTCACAGAGAAATTAGGATGCCTCAAAAATTATGCCCACAGAATATAACTCAAAGAAGGCTCGAAGCCAGTCTCAGCCAAGGTTAGGAATCTGCCAATTTCCATACTGGAGGCCGTGAGGGAGTAGTTTGCCACTGTGACATTCTACAGCAGGTCACAGAGGCGTAAACCACTACGCACACAGAGGAGTGTGTGAGTGGCAAGGCCAGGGTTTCCCCTATAACAGAGGATACCACAGTAGCACTTAGCAAATGCAGGGCAGCCCTGAAGGAAGAAGCTTGCGGCAACCTCATGGAAGCAACAACCTATAAGTCCAGTGCCAAGTTCTGGAGCATCATAAATAGTCCCATTCTTGGTGAAAAGGCTGCTAATGTTTCAGAAGCACACATCACTGATAATGAATGGGTCAGTCACTTTGAGGCCATGTTCATGGGTGACCTGGTCCCGTCCCCTCACATACATTTCGGGGTACCCAAACACAACTAGTAGTGTTGGAAGAAGAAGTAAGGCGTGGTATCGTTGGCTTATCACGTGACAAGGCTCCGGGCCCCAATGGCATCCCAACCGATCTTTCCTGTCAGATGTGGCTCTTTGCGCTCCAGTACTCACTTGTGTAATTAACGCAGTTGCTAGGCTTGGCACTATGTCCTCTTGGGCAACCTCCATCGTTATGCCAGTTTTTAAAAAAGGGGGCAGGGACAGCCCTGTGTGTGACACACCGATCTCACTGATAGACTCAGTGGCAAAAGTGGTCAGTAGGATACTGTTGGATAGGTTAGCGACCTGGGCTACCGACAACAACATTCTGTCGGATGCCCAATATGGGTTTTGACCTGGCCATTCTGCGATAGAACAATGCTTGAACCTTTTCCTAATTTCCAGCAAATATACAGTTGCTCTCAGGGGTACCATCTTCCTGGCGTTCATCGATTTGTAATCCGCATTTGATTGCATAAACAAGGGCAAACTATGGCAGATCCTACTAGCCTTAGGGGTAGATAGGGAGTTGGTCTCCTTTCTCTATGACGTTCACCAGAATACCAAAGCAGTAGCGCGATACTCGCCAAGCTTGAAGGTATCACACTCTTTCACTGTAAGGAGTGGAGTTCGTCAAGCCTGTATATTTACCCGTTTTATTTTTAATCGCTATATTAACAACTTGGATAAAATCCTCCTGGAGACAAAGACTGACTACCCTCAGATTGGACGGCGTGGTCTTCCGGTTCTGCTATACTCAGATGACGCCGTCTTGAAAAGAAATGATCTCAACAGGGCAGCTGCCGCTATTTTTAACTTTGCAGCGAGACTGGGTAAAAGACCAGTGGGGGCTCTCCTGGAGCTCTATAGGGCAAAGTGCCTGTCAAAAGATCTTTATGGCAGTAATATTTGGGGCCATGCAGATTTAAAGGATGTCCAAACCGCGGAAAACAAATTTATGAGAAGATTGTTGTCAGTTCCCAAGGGTATCCCCTCTTTTATTGCCCATGAAGAGCTGGGAATGCCCTTTATCACAGACCAGATAGCCTTTAGTCTGCTGTCACTTTGGTTAAAAACATGGGTCAAGGAGGGGGATTCGCTAAACAAGGCAATCCTTAAAGATTGTTTATCTTTGGATCAAGTACTAAGGACACCATGGCTGAAATATGTTAAAAGATATTTAACAAATTTGGGAAGAGGAGACCTTTTTTCTATTCATGAGGGAACCGGCAAAAAAGAGATACCCACCTTAAAGATGGCATTTAGTACGCACCAGCCTGCTTTAAGGGAGGAGAGAGATTTTATGAAACCAAGTGTTCACCACTTTCTTATATTAAGGTCCACAGCGAAAGCGGAGCCGTATATACGTGGTTTAGTGAACTCTTACGGCAGCTTCCTTTTGACAAGGTTCTGGCTTGATTTGTTTCATTTACTACTTTCATACCCAAGGGGTGCAAACAGCGGGCACGTTCTCCCTCCCTGTGGATGCGATGGTGCATCTCCATAAGGACCAGCTGACCTGTCAGCTACTGGGCAGTCCTCTATTAGATTGTAAGAATGTCCATTTCTCCATCGAATTCCCCCCCACACTCAACTTCTCAGGCCTTCTTATATATCGCCCTCCCGGAGCCCTGAACCAGTTCTACCAGTCACTAACAGAAGAAGTAATCTCCATTGCCAGCAGTACAGCCAATTTCACCATCCTTGGAGACCTTAATCTCCACTTTGACAATCCATTGGATCATCATGCAACCGACTTAGCCTCTGACCTTGCGTCCTACCAGCTATCTCAGAAGGTACATCTAGCCACACACATTAAAGGGCACCTCCTAGACCCAATCTTTTCCAACATAGCACAACTAAAAGAAATCGACCCCATTCGCCTTCCCTGGTCCGATCATTTCTTAGTCCCTTTCCTTTGGTACCCTCCAAAAATGCTCCCCCCCAATACTGTCAGAGCCCACAAAAATTCGCCCTTGGTCAAAACTTTTGGTAGAAGAATGGACCCAGACCCTAGAAAACACTAGACCTACCTTCAATGATAACCCTTCCACCTCCTACAGAGACTTTACCAACTGGATTGAAAACTCCCTAAACACTGTGCTCCCCATAAAAATTTTATGGGAGGAACCCGGTCCCAATAAACACGCCTGGTTTATGCCCAAGCTTCATCTGTTGAAAGAAAACGCAAAAAGACTGGAAAGAACTTGGAGGAAAGACTTCGCTCCTGGAAAAAAGCAGAATATAGGTCAGCCATAGCAACCTACAAAGCCGAGATAAAAACTGCCCAGGCCACTTACTACGAACAAAAACGATCTCAATCAATCAACCCCTCCAGAGAATCGTTTCTCATCATTAAACAGTTATTAAAACTTCCAGATACCAAAACTGCGCTGGACCTATCGGGTGGACTCTGCAATAAAATAGCAGACTTCTTCCAGTCCAAAATTCAAAACATTCATGACTCTCCTCCCTTACCCCAATGCAGAGACTTGGCACATAACCAAAATCATCCTGGCCCAGAAATCTTCACTCCTCTCACCCAGGAATCTCCTCTTCCCATATTATCTGCTGTTAAAAGTGGGTCTCCGCTTGACCCCGCACCACTTAACATTCTTAAAAAAGTCCTAACCACTGTCACTCCCTTCATTACTCTCCTAATTAATATCTCACTAGCAGCTGGCTCAGTCCCCGCACAATGGAAAAACGCTCTGGTCAAGGCTCTTCTAAAAAAACCTCACCTTGACCCTGCGGAACTGGGCAATTATCGCCCCATTTTGCTTCTCCCCTGTATCAGTAAGCTGGCAGAAAAAAACGTTAACAACTCACTATCAGCTTTCCTGGAATCCCAAGGTCATCTTCACTCCTCCCAGACCGGTTTTCAGCCCCATCAGGGCACCGAAACCGCCCTCCTTTCAGTGGTGGAGAACGCCAAGAAAATCACTGATCGGGGGGGGGGGGTTCTTCTGCCATTATACTCCTCGACCTCAGCACAGCCTTTGACACTGTGAACCATCACATTCTGGTTCACCGTCTCAAGAAGGCTGCAGTTTCAGGAATAGCTCTGGCATGGCTACAGTCATTCCTAGAAAATAGACATTTCCAAATTTTTAAAGGAGACATCCTCTCCAAACCCCTTTCCCTACAATGTGGAGTTCCCCAGGACTCCTCCCTGAGCCCCACTCTTTTTAATGTGTACATGGCACCGTTGGCGGATATTGTATCCCCCTTTGGGGTCCATATTGTCACATGCGCAGACGACACTCATCTGGTTGTAGAACTAAATCAGGCCAAACAGTCACCCATCGACCTCCACTCCTGCCTCAAGGAAGTCACCAACTGGATGTGTCTTTCCCATCTGAAGCTGAACGGTGACAAAACCGAACTGATGGTGCTGGGCAACCAGCTGAGTTTCAAATCAAACACCATGTGGCCAGCATGCATGGGCCGAGCCCCCATCCCCTCAACTGAAATAAAGAGTTTGGGAATATGGCTTGACCATGAACTTTCATTCAAAACCCAAGCACGCAAGACCGCTACAACATGCTACGGCATTCTTAGAACGACCCGGAAAATCCTCCCTTTACATCCCAAGCACACCAAAAAACTTCTGATCCAGGCCCTGGTCCTGTCTAGGCTGGATCTCGCCAACTCTCTCTACCTGGGTGCCCCCACTTCTGTTATCAACAAGCTACAGGTTGTGCACAATTCAGTAGCGCGACTGCTCACTGGTATGAGCCACCTATGTTCAGCCAAACTTGCCCTTCGCTCCCTCCATTGGCTCCTGGTACAGGAGAGAATCCACTTTAAGTCACTGTGTATTGCCCACAAATCCCTGAAGGGAACCGGTCCCCTCCTTATCAAGGATCTAGTCAGACCCCATAAGACCTCTAGATGTCTCCACTCGAGTGATTTCTATCTAGCAACGGTCCCTAGAACCAGAAGGTCAAGATCTGGGGGCCGCCTTTTCTCATACAACTCCTCCAAGCACTGGAATTCCCTCCCTCTAGCCCTTAGGAAAGATCCCAATCACCTGGTCTTTCGGAAGCAATTAGAAACATGGCTTTTTCTCTGAGTACTCCCCCTACCCCTTTCGCAGTCCTGCTGCAGTGCTGGGATGTTCCCTGGTAGCCATGTGCAGTACAAAAGTCTTTCCATTCCATTCCATCTCCGCAGGAAATGCTTCACTTCACCATGTTTTGTCCATTTTATGACACTCCGAGAAAATCCTATTTAATCCCCATTTGAAACAGGCCAACTTTAAATAATTTCAGCCAGCATTTATATTTCTCCAGATAATGACGGGCAATACTGTTTTGAATGTTTTAAGTTTTTAAAAGTCTGCCATCAAACTTAGGGTGAGCTGCGATTAGTTGGGCCGCTCTCTACACTCACTCTGGGTCTAATCTACTTGTATAGCCAACAGTGAGTGGACTTGGTTATTGACTCTCATGTACTGTTTTTTATAGTTTTATCTCATTATTACTGGTGTATTTATGTATCTTAGATGTACTTTGTATATAACTGATGAGCTATGAAATTGCCCAGCCTTGTACTTGAGATTGTATCAAACCATTTTATTCTGGTTTTTTCATTGTGCTTTTATGGTTTCCTTGTACATGAAACCGAATTAAGAAATTTGATGATGATGAGTAGCACAGTTCTGGGTGTCCCCTGAATGGTGTACAGTTATGTTCCACTGACCTGAGTGCAGAACTGCAATTATCTGGTATCCTGTTTTTTGGAATTGGCTCCAGACTTACACTTACCAAGGGTGTGCACAGAGGTCCAGGTTAGTCTCTTGACACAAATGAGATCCTAGGCCTGTCCTGTAACCTTAAGAGGGGCACCAAGTGTGCCTTTGTCTGACAGTGGACTGCTGTCCCTGTCATGGGGTTAGTGAAGTTCTGCTTCCATGTGCTAGGCGGGATCCTAGTGCTAAGGTTCTGAATACATGTGTGTATGTTGCCTGAGTGGTACATGCAATGTGTGTATGAGTGAGCCAGAATAAAGGAGGCGGTGGGTTCCATTTGGAAGCCCATGGCCTATTTCTGTTCACAAGATGGAGGTGAGGCTCTTTTCCCAGACAGTAGAAGTGTATTGGAGCTATCCCTAAAGCTGGAGGGAGGAGACATAGACACCGAAGTGGAGGGGAGAGGAGACAGGACTCCCTTTGATATTCATTTAGGTCCTTTTGCTGAGGGAGGCTGCTGATTATTCTTCCTATCATTTCATAAATGGTAAGGGTGACGCAAGGGATTCCAGGCTTTGTTCAGAATGAGAAGGTTCTTTTAGGTGAGGCTAGCCGTTTGTCCATATCCTAATCACTATTCAGTGTGGCTGTTGAGTGCCCTGCTGTGAGGAGTATCACTGTGCACTGGAGTCTGTGCCTGGAAAACAGCAGAGAGAGGACAAAACAAAAGAGAAACAGCCCAAAGCATCTCTCTTAGTGAAAATGGGGAATGCCCATTCCCTATCTGCTTTGGCTGTATAAAACTGTCAGCCAGTGACCCACTTGTTTTAGTTCCAAGTCCTCTTTGCCCAAGGAAGACAGTGATCTGAATAGTACTGAGAGGACTGCTGTGCAACCACACAGCTGGTATCTACCTGACAACTAGCTTCTCAGAGGTGACCTGAAGTGTCTTGAAGCCAACCTGCTTCTGAGAGAGGAAGAAGCCTACTAACCCTGCAGAGGGGTGGACGATCTGAACTGCCATGGTTGCTTGACCAAAGTGGTGTGTGTTCACTGATCGAAGGAATATGGATACAAGTTTAGGGATGCATGGAGCTTATTTTCTTCACCTGAACAGCTCCAAACAGGAACTGTGTCAAGAAGCACATCTGAGCAGACTGTGCCGCTACACCATAGAAGCATGCCCAAGCGCACTGTGCCACTAAACCAGAGAGATGTGCCTGATTGAACTGTACCGCTCCACCAGTGAAGTGTGCCCGAGCAGACTGTTCTTCTCCATTATGGAGACTATACCTGAGATGTGGGGGTTATGCCGCTGCAAGGACTGAGTCGAGACTGCCCGTTGACCTCTACAGTCTACCCCGATTCACCGAAGTGGGTTTGCCAACATCCAGGGGGCTGCATTGGTGCAGGAGCCCTTCACACCTGTGAGGACTCCAAACGGCAACATCCATTGTGCCTACAGCAGCCCTGCTGAGTGGAGGAGGAGCCTCCAGCTGGCAGGTCTCCTCCCTGAAGAAGTAGCTAGAAGGACACATGCTGCAGATCCGCTACTGGCTGCTTGGAAATACTTAAAGACTTCTGCTGAGGTGAAAACTAAGAAAAAAGCATTGTTTAAAATAACAGTGCACAAACTAGAACAAGGGAGACATTTGCACCTGATCCTTGGGGGAACATCCTTTACAACGCGGATGTTACCCCGCAGTACTGTTACGACGCGTCTTTTACAACCACGACTTGCGCTGGAGGGCGCTCAAGGACGAGGAATAGTAGATTTACTATTCCAACACCTTCCCTACTGTACGTAGGCTGGTGTTGGAATAGTACATTTAACTATTCTAAGTCCAGCACCCCTACAGCGTAAGTCGTGGTAACGACTTGCGTTGTAAAAAACGCGTTGTGACGGTACGCGTGGTAATACCACTCGTTGTACCGTCGTACATCCGATCCTTGATATGTTCTCTAGAATTCAAACCCAAAGGTTGGAACCTGCATAATGCCAAGAAGGAGGGACCCTGTGGAGGAGGAGGACAAGGGACGACAATCCAGGGTGCTACTATTAAGTCTTGCATGTGCATTAAAGTACTTTTCTTTATCAAAGTAAAGCACTGTGTTGGACCATCAGTTACTGTGCTGCTGGGTGACAGTTGAATTCTTAATGTGCACCCCCACACACTATCTCCCTGAGCAGCATGTGACTTCGCGCCATCTCTGAAGGGCACACCCACACACTATCTCCCTGAGCAGCCTGTGACTTCGCGCCATCTCTGAGGGGCACACCCACAAACTAACCCCTGAGCATCATGTGACTGCGTGCCGTCTCTGAAGGGCCGAGTTAGTTGTACTTGGCCAGTTTTGCAGGCCACAGTAGGAAGGACTCCAGGACATCAGAGGTAAATTACCCCAGCTTGCATGACCGAGGCTCAGTAGCCCCTGCTTGCCTGTCTCCACCAAATAGGGTCTAAAAGAAAGTAGTTCCAGAGTCTGGCTGTTGCTAGAGAAAACACCTGTAGTCTGACCTTAGTTTACACGTTTGAGGAATATGTGTCAAAATCAATTGGATGATCATGAGTTTCATACATGTTAATGCCATTTGAGTTTTGCAGCGAAAAAAGAGAAAGGAAGCTCACATTGCATATAATTGAAAGATATTAAAACATAATATTCTTTTGCATAGATGTAGCCAGTGAAGTTGATAGACAGTAGAGGAAATAACAGTCTAAGAAATATATTCCCAATTTTTCTGTCCAGTGTAATCTGGCTGCCATATTTTGAATGGGTTGAACACTCGTAAGAACTTTTCCTGCTGTGGCTAGGTAGTAACCCTCATTTTAATCCATTATCAGCTGGATAATGGCATTGACTATGCAAAAATGATGTTTCAAATTAAGAAGTGGCAAGGCATGGTATAAAGTCTTCAGATGGAAAGAGCAGCTTTGCATACCGGCAGCTACTTGGACTCTAAGGAATTATGTTTGTCCAACGAATACCTAGGTTTTGTAGTGTTTTAATAGGTACCGGATGAATACCCATGGATAGAGGGCATCCCATGTGGTT
The DNA here is from genome assembly GCF_964261635.1 of Lissotriton helveticus. NCBI lineage: Eukaryota > Metazoa > Chordata > Amphibia > Caudata > Salamandridae > Lissotriton > Lissotriton helveticus. The sequence continues at coordinate 1,141,017,076 of NC_136069.1, forward strand.
CCAGAATGAGGAAGTGCTGCTTGTTAATTGTAATTTTGCCTTTGAGGGATTTAACTTCTGAAGGTGTGTTGTATCCACTGTACTCCAGCTGAAATGAGGTGATCCCAGTGTCCTCAGCAGTGGAGTTCCTCAGCACTGAATTAGAAAAGAAGTGAGTGAAAGTGTAAGATTACCCTAGACTATTGCCCCACCCAGTTGGCTTGTCAAAGGCTGTCTGCCATTTTATGGTTTAAATCTCTTTATTGAATTTTTCCAACACACATGGCATTAACTATGCAGGTTTAGTTGTCGTGTCCTTAAAATTGTCCAACACAGGACCTAAAGGGCATCTGCCATTTTGAGTCAATTTACTGTCCTTGTCCTATCACTTCTGAAGGCTTTTGAATTTGTTAAACTATGTAGGGATGGGTTTCAGAATGAAACTTTCTTACCCAAACTGGGGGCTCCTTTTGAAGTCTCAGATGCCCCTTTGCAGACTTGTTGTATCGCCCAGTTGTGTTGCTCACCTCTCTTACTTCTCCTCTGCCTCTCTTTAATTTCCCACCTATGTGTCCTCCCTCTCCAGGCTTACGTATCCTTGTGACTTGAGCCTGGGACCTCCATAGTAACCCCCTTAATGTAGGAGTTCAGCCTGTAGGCCTTGCACTGCTGTGTTTGCGGATGTGTAGGAGGCACATACTAAGCTTCTCAGAGCAGCAAGTGCATAACTGCCTTTGAAATCACCCTCTGCTTCCTTCTCTGAACTACATGCTTATGAGAGCTTCTGTGGGATTTGGTAATGTTTAAGTGCATTCCTGGTGCTTTGCTCAATTAGCTGTTTTTATGATGTGTGGCTCACTTAGGTGAGAATGTATTTCATTCCTGTAGTTTGGCTGCTGTTCTAGTCCTCTGTGGGTCGGTACTTATATTTGTAGTCCCATGCGAGCATTTGCTGTGTATGGTGACTTAGTGCCTATCTGGTGCTTTCTTCCATCTATACACAAATCCACGGGAATTATGCGGCAGTAAAGCTCTAACCCCCAGATGCATCAAGCACCCATTCTGCGAATCCTAATTAGCGAAAAATACCAAATCGCTATCTAGAATTCGCAGAATGGAATACATCATCAAAATCGCTAATTAACTGCGATTTGCAATCGGCCGCAATCGCCGTATGCGAATTACTGAAAATCACTATTAATTCGCAGAATCGGCAGTTTCTCAACCCCAAATTGCGATTTTGCAAATACCGAAATCGAAAATAGCGATCTCGCAGATAGCGACATCGCAAAAAGGAAGTCGCTTTTTGAGCACAATGATGACATCACAACTAGGAAGTAGGCAGCTCCATGCCTTGTTTGGAACACAGAGCTGGATAGAGGAGGAGGCACAGCACTGAGCTCCAGGAGACACACCCTGGAGTTCCAAGACAGGACACACATTGACACCAGAATGTCCCAGGATGCAGCAGGATCCAGTGACAGAGGCAGGAAGCAAAAAATAAAGTTCTCAGAACAAGAGCTGGAGTACCTGATTGAGGGAGTCAGCAGGGACCATGATCAGCTGTTTGGTAAGCTGTCCCAAAAGGTGCCCGAGGCTACCAAAAGGTGCATCTGGCTGCACATCAGGGCAAAGGTCAACGCCGTATGAGTGACACAGTGGTCAATCGATTACCTCAAGAAGAGGTGGTACGACCTCAAAGGCCGTTGTGGAGAGACTGGGGGAGAGACTGGCCACGGGAGGAGGAGACTCCACAGTTCCAGCAAACACACCACTGGAGGACTTGGTGGAGGACACCATCAACCCTGCAACCTGCGTGGGGGTGACTCAGCTGGACACCTCCCGTGCCAAACACCAATCACAAGGTAAGAGCAATGCAACTGCGACCCCGTCCCCTTACAATGCCCTTGCCCCTAGAGCAAGTCATATTGGTAACCCCATTAATGCAGTCCCTGCCCATCCCAAACGCCCAATTGCATTGTGGGACCTGTAGTGTGACAATGTGATCTGATAGCCACACAGCCAGAACAGTCAAGTGAAACATACCCCTAAAGCCAGTCAGGGAATGCAAGCCTGCATGCATGTTGCTACATCCCAGGTGCCTGAATCATATCATTAATCATGCACTCATTCACATCACACGTGCTGCAGATACTGAGACCTCTGACAGCGAGACACTCCACATCGTGGAGACTCCAGATGAGATGAAGGGAGAGAGCCAAACAGCACCAGCACCTGGACTATCACATACACCTGCACCTGCACCTGCACCAGCACCTGGACCATCACGAGCTCCTGCACCTGCACCAGCACCTGGACAAGCACCGTCCCAAACACACAGGGCAACCCCTGCAGCCATAGGAGGAGCTCAACCACCCCAGGCGTCACGCATGGCAGTGGAGCAGACCCCACCACCACCCAGGAGGCAGACACGCCGCACAGCCACTGTGCGCTCCCAGACAAGTGGCAGGATGAGGCAGCAGCGCTCTGTGACCACACCACCAGACATGGAGCAGCAGGCACAAAATCTATGGCTAGGAATTGAAGCTCGGATGCTTGCTGTCCACCAAGCAGGCACAGCACATGGCAGCCATGCAGCTGCAACTGTACAAGACTGCGCGCAAAATCAACCAACTGACTGAAAGTGTGCAGGAGCTAACGGCAGCAGTAAAAGAGAGCAACCAACTGATGGTGGCGCAGCAGGACATCACCCGCCAACGCCACTGCCAGCTGCTGACAAGGCTGTCTGCCTACACCCGGTCAAACCACCTAATCGGGAATGCCACTTCACAGTTGTCGCGCAGGTCACTGGCAATGCACCTGCAGATGGTACAATGCTGCCAAGATGTAGCAAGGGCCCTGGAGCAGGTCACCACCGCTGTGGAGAACCAACAGGTGTGCAGCCATGGCCATGCAAGGGGGGGTGATGATGCCAGTGAGGGTACATCGAGCCTGAGCAGCCTGTCTGTGCCGGTGCAACCTGAAAGGCGCTGCAGTTCCAGGCCCAATGCTGCATCATGGCCGGACACTCCCAACGTGGAGTTGGAGAGGTGACATGGTGCGTCCGGCAGGAGGTGCCAGTGACTGACTATACATTACCGGCAGTGCCTGGTGAGGTAACCATGCTCGCCTGCTCTGGAGACAAGCCTGTATGAATCAATACAGTTGTACACATTTTTGCTGATGAAAAGCACATCCACAGCTTGTGGACCAAAAAAATAAGAATTTATTTTGAACACAAATCTTCCTCATGTCAATAATTCATGTGGCATGCATGAGTGCAGTGTTGTGTGAGGGGTATGGGTGCACTAGAAATAGTTCAATGTGATGTTGTTGCGGCGCCTGTGTCCTTCAGCAGGATTCTCCCCGCATGCATGATGCACATGTGCAGGTGGCAGGTTGTCCCCCTCTGACTCACTACCAGACACCTCCACAGGTATCCTCCGCTTGGTGGCAATATTGTGGAGTATGGCACACACGGCCACGATGCGGTAGCAGACCTCAGGCCGGTGTTTGAGGGCCTCGCCAGCCTTGTGGAGGATGTGGAATCGACTCTTTAACATGCCAAATGTCCGCTCAATTACATTTCTGTGTGTATGTGCGCAGCATTGTAACGCCGTTCCTGTGGTGTAGCAGGGTTGAGGTATGGGGTGAGGAGGTATTCACGGAGGCCGTAGGCGATATCACCTGAAGGTAGGAGCAGAGGGTCAGTGCCTGCTATGCGCAGCACCATGGTCATGACATACTGTATGTGGGCATGCGTACTTACCTAGATGTCCTTCGCCAAATTCACCCCTGGCCAAGTGGGTGTGTATGCCGCTGTGCCAGAAGATGAACGAATCATATGTGCTCCCCGGGTATTGGGCCACAGTGTCTGTGATGATGGTCTTCGCATTGCAGACCATCTGGATGTTGAGTGAGTCGTATGACTTGCGGTTCCGGTACATGTATTCGGGCTCTGCGGGTGGACAGATGTGAATGTGGGTACAGTCAATGCAGCCATTTACATGTGGGAAATGGTCGGTGTGATAGAAGTCCAGTTTTGTTTGGGTTAAGTCCTGTTGGGTTGTTGGGAAGGTGATGTAGTGGTGTATCCGGCTCAGCATGGCGTCCAGGAAACTCTGTAGGCAGCGTGACAGTGTACTCTGGGATATCCCCCCTGCATATGCAACTATCCCCTGGAAGCTTCCGGAGGCCAGGAGGTGCAGGCAGCACAGGACCTGGACATGGATGGGCACGGCATTGGTCTTCCGTGTTGGGTGCTGCATCAGTAGGTCAAGGTCTCTGATGAGCTTCTTTATCATTGCCCCATTGAACCTGTATGTGGAGTAGATCTCCTCTTCAGTCTGACCCAGGAGTGTAATCCACAGCCGGAAGATGCGCTCCTGGAGTCTGCGTCTGTTCTGGGCTGCAGCCTGGAGCCTCAGCCACCTTGCCACGATGTAGAGACCTGGCATTGTGACTTTCCTCATGCTCCTACTGAGTCTCCTTAAGTGTGTTTGATTTACCCTACTCCTGTTTCTTGTTTGAATTTTTTTTTTTCCAATTGGACTTCATGGTTACCACCTGATTTGGCTTTTCCTTAAATTGCGACTCGTTTTTAGCGAATTTGTTTTTTTTCGCTATTTGCGAATTATGATGAATTGGATTTGCGATTTTTTTGTGAATTTGCAATATATTTGCAAATTCGCATTTTAATTCGCAGAAAATGTGGGGAATCGCTGTAAGGAATCGCAATGTGGGTTCCACATTGGTTTTGCGATTTTTTGTTTTGCGAATTCGCTATTTGATGCTTATGTTGTTGATGAATTGCGGGAGTGGAAATTGCTATCGCAATCGCTGTTTCGCAGCTATTGCGATCGCAATTTCGCTTGATGAATCTAAGCCTAAATTATGTGGCAGGGTTGACTAAATTATGCAGCAAGTAAAGGAAAATAATGCGGCATAATGCAGTACTTTTTGTATACTATTACTTCATTTTTTGTCATTTTTACACCTGATAATACAGTCTGGACAAACGTTTCACCTCTTTAGTACAAGTTAAACAACCAAATACAGAAATAAGTAATTGAAAGATAACCAGTTAAACTTGTGATGGGCCATTCACTGTGCGCAAACACATACTACCACGATTTTAGTATCTTTTGATCCATTTGAGCTAGAAACTATTTTTCTGTTAAAATCTGCAGCTTATGAAGAGGATGATTGATCACGTGGCAAATGCAGCAATTCTATAATAGTACGAAAAAAGCTGTGGCCCCAGAATAGCATAAATCCAGTGCCACTGTTTATGCACAGGGGTACAATCCTTTAAGGATGTTGCCATATTTATTATACTGCAATCCTTTTTCTCTACAGCTGTCATTCAGTATGGGCTTTTTGTCATCAAGGAGCTGTTATAAGGCAGGCTCACCCATTATGCGCAGGATGTAGTACTCTTCCTGCTTCACCATACAAAATTAATTTCTCAAATTGTTCTTCTTCTACTGCTGCTGTTGTATGTAAGCTATTGACCACAGCAGAAGAGTAGAGGGTAATGGGCTCGATCTTTGTTATCCATTTTATCCGTTGTTGGTGGGGTATACTTCTGTTGCTTTTTTCCTGCTCGTATGTAGCATTTGCTATGTAGTTTTCCAGCGCTTAATTTGAGACGGTGGTTTCTGGTGCTCGGTGCTTAATTCTCAACACCGGCATTTGTGACAGCTTGCAGCTGTTTGTGTAATTTGGAGATGAGTAGGGCAACAGTTTAAGAAATGAAAAGAACTAATGCATGTCGCCCATACCATTCTTTGAGCTTCAGGGACCTGTAACAGTCTGAATTGTCTCAGTGTAGCAGTATGATAGGTAGTAGTTGTGTAGGTACCATCATTGGCAGTGTTGGCAGGTGCTATGGGTGGTGCGAGCTGCAGCGCCCTCCTCACAAGGGCCGTGGCACTTATTGTTTTACAAATTAAGCACTGGTTTTGACTGCAACATGCTACACTGATAATCAGTTTACATTCTCATTCTCTGTCTCCTTGTGCTGAATTCGCAGGCTTCCAACACTCTACGCTTTTTCCAGTTTTGAGTTTTCTTACAACGCTGGTTTCTGAGACACCTAAACAGCTAGTCAGATTTAAATTTTGTGTTCTTCATTTTTGATCATTTAATTGCTAAGGGTAATACGTTTTTGCACGTGCAATGTCTGATGCTAGCCTCTCATTCTAATGTGAATTGTGCTAGCATATCTTGTTTTATCATTTAGTTTAAGCTTTTCAGTCCACTCTTGACTATGGTTTACAAATACGTTAAGTGTACAACATTAGTAGTCAATCAGTTGCTCAGTTTGAAAGCATGTAAAAATTCACATTAACTCACAGAAAGTTGCTTTTTATAAATTAATCTTTAATTTTTATTACTGATAAATTACAGCTTATACTTTTGTTTTATTTTTTGCTTGACTTAGTCTATTACCTTCGGTAAGCACTGAACTATGGGCATGCTATGTAAACCTTATAATGGATACTGTATTTTTATTGGAATTTGCCATAATTGTAATACGCCATCAAGTTTCTAAATTCGCTCTGACTCTCCTTTGTGTGTAGAACGTGTGCCAAATCATGGTGAGGCAGGACCCTGAGCTACAGGTACTGATGGCATTTGAGAGTGAGACTCAACACTGATAGCTGCAGATATCTGCCCATCAAAGCTGCCAGTGAAGACAAGAGAAATACATTCTCTATTTGGGAAACAAGAACCGCAGCATCAGGAGCCCTTTTAGAACTGGAGACATGTTAACAGCCTGGCACTGTCTCCTATGCCTGCATAACCTTCCACCAAGGAACCTGGTGTCAGGTTTATCTTCTGCCCACTTTGGTCATTGCAAGACTCTGACATTCAGTGCCTAAATGCTACACATTGCTAGCAAATCCTGATCTAATACAAAAGAGTATGATGACCTCATATATCAGTGAATGACCTACACACATCTTGGCAACAGTCAGGTCATTTGTTTATGATCTAAACTGTGCACCACTTAACTACCCTGCCCTTACAGCAACACATCTCCATCCAACATACATTTAATAATACACTCTGACATGTAATCCCCGCATCTTTTACTTATGGCTAAAAGCACTAATGCATAATATCCCAAATTTACTTGTATAACTATCTCTAACAAACCCACCCACATAACAAGAATTAATTGCCTTTTTACCAGTACATGGCGATTCTGTACAAATGGAAAATAAATATACAGGGAAATATGTATGAACATGGGAATACATTACACGCTTTTAGGAAAGTAAAGACTATGACTTTAGGGCTGCAGTGAAATTCACTTCGACACTAAAGACCCGATCTCGCTCGGAAGGGCTCTGAATGGGATCCGTAGCGAGCGAGTCCAATTCGTAGCCCCGGTTTCTGAATGACTCGTACTTCTGTATGTGCGAACAAGTATGATGTGAAGATCGCCTCGCGCTCCAAGCGACTCATACCCATCAGCGAAGCCCTCCAGATGACTACAACATGGTCGACTAGTGCAGTGCATTGGCTCCGATTTCCATGCGACCAAGTACAATGCACACGTCGGTCAACCAGATCGAGTTGGAGTCTCCGACCCGAAAAAGCTCCGGGAAGCGTACTTTGGGGGGCCGTAGCAGGCCCCTCTTCACCCGGGGCCCTCCGAATCGGTCACGGGGGTGTGCCCATGGGTCCCCCCGATCCAAGCATGCACAGTGTAGTGGGCACCATGGGGTGCCAGCCACAGGGTGTATGCTTTTCCTCACCCACCCTTTTTCTGCAATGGGAGCCTGTGTACGCATCTGTATGCAGGCTCCCATAGACTTCTATAAAAGTCAGAGCGAATCGAGTCTGTATGCTTAAGGATGCATCGTACTCGCTTGCCCGGACGCCTGGAGCACGTTTTCATCCGGAAAGCCCTCCGAATCCGAGCCGTATGGAGGGCTTTCCAGACGGGATCGGAATTGGGCCCAAAATCTTTCATCCATAACCGTTCATTTCTCGTTCGTACCTCACTGTTTCTCACCCATGCTTCAGCCTCACTTCTCTTATGAGGGAATCAACCTTTACAACGATGCCTGAACCACAACTTACCTTTAAAAGATTCCTTTACAACAAATGTTTGGGTGGCAAGGGTATTTTTAGAGTTTGGGGTGGGTGCGGGCTTTTGGGTGGCTGGGGTATTTTTTTAGGGTTTAGGGTGGGTGTGGGATTTTTGGGTGGGAAGGGAATTTTAAGGGTGGGTTTGGGATTTTGGGTGCAACAGTATTTTTAAGGTTTAGGGTGAGTGTGGGTTTTTGGGTGGCAAGGGTATTTTTAGGGTTTACAGTGGGTAGGGATTTTTGGGTGGCAAGAGTATTTTTAGCGTTAAGGCTTGGTATGGGTTTTGGGTGGTAAGGATGTTTTAGGGTTTAGGGTGGGTAGGGGCTTTTGAATGGCAAGGGTGTTTTTAGGGTTAACGTTGGGTATGGGTTTAAGGGTTGTGGGTTAATAAGGCAGGAAATATACATACATATATATGTATATGTGTCTATGTATATATTTTACCTACTGGCGGTCGCCAGTAGGTAGTTATAGTTAGAACCTAGTTACCATAGGAAAATGGCAACATTCTATTCCCAATAACTTTGGCGCAGATTGACGAATCTTCGCAAACTTTTCAAAACAAATTCTTTGTTGAGATCTGCTCCTATGTTGAAAGTTTGGGGGTGATTCATCAAGGGGGGGCGAGAAAAAAAGGGGGTCCCAAAATGTGTTTTCTCCTTGTTAATTTCCATGGGAAACATTAGACAAGGCTACAGGTCAAACGGGTGAACGGAATTACCCCATATTTGGCAGGCAGAAGGGTCTTGGTCTAGAAAGCAAGCTTTTGTTTATTTGGTGTAAATTCGTTCAGTAGTTTTTGAGAAATATCAAAATGTACAGATATCGATATTTGGGAATTCTGCCATCTGATTGGCTGAGGCGTTATGAGCACAATCTTATTGCTGATTGGCTGCGAACGGTGCGAGCGGTTGCAACTAGGAAGTGTTGGCCGCCATTTTGTGATTCCGTTAAAGCAAGTAAGGTGAAAAAAGGGGGAAAAAGTGGGAAATAGGAGGGTAGTAGCACTGTAAACTCTGTGAGGTGTTTAGGGTGTGCTATAGAGGGGGTGCGAAGCAAAGTATTTACCCCTAAAGGTGTGTAGGTGGTGGGCTACGGACAATAAGTGAGGTACAGCGTAGAGTCTGATGTGGGTAACGTGAGCTGGTGTGGGAGGGGATTAAAGCGTGAGCCCAAATTGTGTGTCTTATGCTGTGAAGTCATGTGCCGTGGCCGCTGCACTACAGTTGTGAAAGTATTGTCCGGATGTGTTTATAACTACTAGGACAAACTACTTACCCATACTGGTATGAAAGTCCTGGTGTACGGAATATATGTGAGGTATTGTCTAGAGCCTCATGCTGCTAAGCTGAGCTGCTGCCGGAGTCGGGGATTAAAGCGTGAGCCTAAACTGTGTGTCATATGCAGTGAAGTCATGTGCCCTGGCCGCTGTGCCACATCTGTGCAAGTAGTGTCAGCATGTAGTTATAGCTACTTGGATGAACTTTGGTTTAGAACATTGTAGCTTGTGTATGGTGCTTAGGTGGTGTTGTATAGGGAGTGCGAGGGTAAATCAATATTGTATTTGTAAAGCGCAAACTACTCACTACTGTGGGTGAGTAGAGCTGGGGATCAAAGCGAGAGGTCTGTGCTGCAAAGTGATATGGGCTGGCCGCTGTGCCACAGCTGTGTCGAGAATAGATTTTGGCGAGGGTGCGGGAGTTGGCGTTATATGGCCCTAAAATAGCGGGCCTAAGTTGTAAGTTATAGGGTGGCTCTAAAAAGAGCCCTTGTGTTCATTAGTTGGAGCTACATATAAGTGTGGATGCACAGCTTCAAGTTATTCAGGAAAACGTTGTTTCCCTGATCTGTGAAGTGTACTCCATCACTTCTGTAGATATCCGCCATTTCAAAACGTATGTTGTTGTATAAGGACCCCATTTTGTGACTTTTTTCAGAGATTTTTCAGTCTGAGGACAAAATTGTTTGGACCATTTCCACTTCTGTCTTTGGCTTATATTGGAATATACAAAGACAGTGTGAGGCAAAATTAACATCAATTGTCCAAAAGTGTCCTTCATAAGCATTTCCAAATCTACCCCAGTCAATGTGCCTAGGTTGTTTCCACCACAGTGCACAATCATGAGGTCAGGGTGTTGGAGATGCAAACAGGTTTTAACCAAAGGCAACAACTGGTGTCATTTCAATCCTCTCTGTCCAAACCATTTAATGTCCACATTCTGTAAATCTAGGTCTTAGTCAATACGTCTCTGTTCTGCATACCTCTTGCACCAGAAAACATAGCTATGTCCTACGATCCACACTAGCATTTTGAAGGTATGGCTGGAAGGTATGGAAAGATGTCTGTAGCTCATGCAGCTCCTTCGTAGAATAGGAGATATGTTTAAAGATGGGGAACTAGGTTTTTTCCGCATATAAAACGGTACCTGATTGGGAGATGAAAAGCATTGTTTTTTAAAAGTAGGGTGCACATTTGTTTTGTGCAAAAGTATGTTTGTGATTGGTTAAGAAAAAGCAGTTTGCACGTGGAGTACATATTATAGGATAAAATTTGCTCAACTCAACCACACCTGCTACTTGCATTTGGAAGGCACTGTTCGAACTTAAAACAATGGTGAACTTTTAACCTGTACGTGCCGTTAAATGTTCGAGAAAAGAAAGACAGTAATAGAGAGAATTTTTGAAAGCTAAAAGAATCAAGGAACTATTGAAATTTGTTCTTGATTTCCTACTGGCGGTTGCCAGTATGTAGTTATCACTGTTAACGGTCTGAAAGTGCGGTGTTGCTCAGAGTGGCATGGTGGTGATATGATATGGTGCTAAACTCGGGAATGAAACCGAGAGTCTAAACCGTGAGGTCATTGCTGTAAAGTGATGTGGTCTGGTGTTTGTAGCATACGTGTGCAAGTAGAGTTAGTAGGCGTTTATACCATACAGGGAGTGGGAAGCGAACTACTGACCGCTACTATGTATTGGTAGTATACTGGAAGCGGGAAGCGAAGTAGTTACGCCTACCGGTGTGAAGACTTGGAGATGAAACCGAGCTGATTGCTGTAAAGTGATGGGCTCTGGGCGCTGTAGGATATTAGCCGCTGTAGTATAAGTGTGTAGGTAGTGTTAGTATGCGTTTATAGTATATAGGGAGTGGGAAGCGAACTACTCATCCCTACTGGTGTGAAGACTCAGGATTAAACCATGAGCCTAAATTGTGAGCTCATTGCTGTAAAGTGATGTGCTCTGGGGACTGTAGCATACTTGAGGAAGAAGTGTTAGTTTACGTTTATACAGTATAGGGAATGGGAAGCGAAAGTCTTACCCCTACTGGTCTCAAGACTCGTGGATGAAACCATGAGCTCATTGCTGTAAAGTCATGTGCTCTGTGCAGTATTCCATTGTAAGTCATAGTAGAATGTTACTTTGTAATTCTACTAGAATCTAAGGGGCATATAATCAAGGAATGGTGTTAAAATTATCGCCGCTTTAGCGGCAGGAAACTGCCGATAAAACAGCGATAATGGGCTTGATAATATGCCGTAGAGAATTCCAATAGAAGCCCATGTTAACCCCAGAACTTGGGCTTCTATTGTAATTCTCTACGGCATACTATCAAGCCCATTATCGCCGTTTTAGCTGCAGTTTCCTGCGGCTAAAGCGGCGATAATTTTAACGTCATTCCTTGATAATATGGCCCTCAGTATGTAATGTTAGAATGTAGGGCTGTCATGAGGGGAACCTTGCGGAGTTTGTACACGGTGCTGGATTAGACGGTTGCTTTGCTGTCTACTCCTGTTGGTGGTTGTTTCAGGTGTCTTGTTTTCTTGTAATAAATCTACTTATTGGATCCACTGCTGTCTGCCTCTTCACTACATAATTTTGGCGATGCGCGGGAGAAGGCAAAAAGAAGGCATCACTCACGAATATTTCAAAATTGCTTGCGTTGTGCTGAAGACACGTTTTGTATGTGTAGCTGTTTCTACTCATGCCAGGGTCGTCGGCTCATTGAACTATGTCATCCGACTTCTGGTAGGATTTATATTTTTAGATTTTGCGCTTCCTCTGCTTCTTCACTACATTCTGGTCGCTGTACTACACGTGTGTGTGTAGTGTTAGTATGCGTTTATACTAACAAATGCATCATGGTCCTAGGGAGTGCCACCTCTCAGGCGCAGCTCATACAATGTCCTGGGGTGTGCATTCGCTGGACATCTGTGTTTGCTTTTAGAGGGTGGTGTATCACTTCCAGCCTGTGGCAGCAAATACTTGTTCGACTATTTAAAGCGAGAGGAGGAAAACTTTGCATCGCTGTAATAGAGGGGATGCGGATTGTAAAAATGGAGAGAAAAGAAGAGGGGTCTCATCTGTTCTTTCAAATGAGGCCCCTGGTGGGTGGGTAATGTTCCATGGCCATTCCAATTATTACATTGCAGGGTCTCTGTAGGACTGGGGATCTTAAAGTCACATGTAAATTAGGCACGGAATGGCACAGAGACGTTTTGCAGCCTAGGGGAGCGCCACCTTCCCGGGTATTGTTTACTAATTGTTTGGGGGGGTTCGAGGCCAACTGAAGTCTGGGGATCGCCACACTCCGGGTCTTTATTTAAATATGCAGGTTGGGCCTCGGCAGTTCCTGAAGCCTCGGTGGTCCTAGGCAGAGCCTTATTTGTTCTGTAATCACACGGGCAGTACTTATGGTGTTATAAAGTGATACACTCATATAACTCTGGCAGTTGTATAATTACCCAGGCTTCATTTGTCTAATAGTCAGTTAGATTATGTTTGGTAGGTGCACTCTAATATTAAATAATGTTGTCCTTAAAATCTCCTACAAAGAGATGATTTTCACAATAGATAATAGACAAGTGTTGTCAGAAAAAGAAGACCTATACACTCAGTTATTTATTTGAAAAAAAAGTAACCTCTATTAAAACATAAAATAAATGGAAATGTAACTTTAATGGACCAGTATAATAAAACTAATGTGGGTTGGATTCCAGTGGAAGCAGCGTAGGAAACCTCCAAGACAAAAATGAAACATAAGTATGTGTGCTTTGTGGAAGAGGTAAAGAAAGGTAGTTCGATTGAAAGGACCATAGTGAGAATGGAAGGGAGGGGGAGTGGGTGGAAGGGAGAAGGGGATGGAGAGTCAAAAGAAGAGAGGTAGGAGGAGACAGAGCGTCGGCCTATTGCACCCAGCCCTTAGTGTTTACCCTCCATCACCCGTTTGTCTAGTACGCTGGGGTCTGCAAGAAAGAGTGTGGTTCAGCAAGTCCTTAAAATTAAATACATGAGGCCAGAGATTATGGGCCATATTATGAAGGAAGGGCGATAACATTATCGCCGCTTTAGCGGCAGGAAACTGCCTCTAAAGCGGCGATAAGGGGTTGATAATATGCCCTTGTGAATTCCCAGGTTCTGGTGTGAACCTGGGCTTCTATGGGAATTCACAAGGGCATATTATCAACCCCTTGTCGTTGCTTTAGCTGCAGTTACCTGTCACTAAAGTGGTGATAATGTTATGACTGTTCTTTGATAATATAGCCCTACATTATTGGCTATGGGAAAATCGCTTGCATGCACCTGTGCACCCAGGGTGCTGCACCCCAACTCCTTCCACTGTGCTCAATTGTAGGTTTTGCAGACCAAGGCTTCACTGCTCACCTGCCACCACTGATGTGTCCCACGACGTGTTGGTGCATGCTCCTAGTCCGGGGTACGTTTGTATGGTAGACTAGGTCTCCGGTCGGGGGCGGTGTCTTGATACCACAATGAAAGGTGTCAGAATGCCAGGACACCATTGAGGGGTCAGCAACCGCCCCTCCGCCCTTCTTGTGGCAATCAATGGAATTTCTGGAAAGGGAGAAATAATGTAATGGTTGAAACGTCTGGAGGTAAATGAAGGTTTATTTCAAGCTTGATAGAAAATTGGAGTTGAGTGCATCCTTCGTTTTTGAAGTACGATCTACCAACTGTTAGTGGTAATGTTGGTTCAAAGAGGAGTTGGAGTACAGGAGAATACACAATGTTAAATAATAATATGTTATGCCAACGTTAACATAGAAAGGAACAGAGCGCATGCTAGAAGCATAATGTGCACTTGTAATGCAGCGGCGGGAGCCTGTGTGCATGTACACTTAGTAAGGAGCGCACTACAGTGTCCTAAAAGCCAACGCCATGAGTCTGTAGGGCAGCACTGCCCGCTGGCTCAGGCCTACAGTACGGTCCAGCAGGTCCTTAAAATTAGACCGATGTGACTGAATGAAGTCAGCAGTGCTCACAATTCAGATGGAGTATTGATTGCAGGAGAGTGTACGCCTCATGGATCCCTTTCTTAGACGACGGGAAGTAGGGCTCACAATTTAGAGCCTGTGTTGATTGCCAGGATGGTGTACACCTCATGGATCCATTTCAGTTGTTTTATTGCGCATTGTGATATGCGCGGTGGATGCGGCATATCATTTGAGGTAGTGTGGAAGAAGAGGACGTGTGGCGTCGTGGTTATCCTATTTATACGTAAGCAAAGTGGGCTGGGCTTGCGTGCGCCAGGCCAGCGTAGGGGTGTGAATAATTATTCCGGAGACTTGGGCATTGTTCAGTTCCTGCTTGGCCAGGAAGTGTACTTATGTGTGTTTCTTTTGTAGTTTTGACCTCGCAGAGTGTGCAATTTAGATTAGTGTAGCATGTGTCAGGAGGGCGGAAACTGTTGTTAATGAGATGTGATGTGATCTAGGATGTGCAGTCTGCCCGTGGCTGATGATACTCCTTAGAGCCACCAATACCCAGGCGGAAAGGCAGCCCAATAATGTGCACACACACACACACTAGGGGCATCGTGTAACACGTATTTATTTTTTGTTGGAACGTTTGAGATGCATGCCAATCACACGTGGAAGGCTAATGTACAGAGCATGAATATTGATCAAGATGATCGTTGCATGTTGTATGCATGTTGTGTGTAGTATAAGATATGTGTATCCAGGTAAACACTCGTCAAAAAAGCTTTCTAAGCTGAAGAGGTGTCTCTCATCAAAATTCTGTAGAGAGAATGAGTAAAATGGGTTGGGTTGTACAACTGTTACAATAGAAAATGTTATTAACCAATCAAATGCTTTTTTTAAGGTCACATGGCAATCGCACACCGAGCGCCCAAGGAGGCTGCACCCGACGCGATTTTGACAAAATATATTTATCATAATATAAGTTTATTACAGTTAGAAATATATAAATGTCTGAAATAATTTAGATTTTCGCATGCTCTCATATACTGTTTAAAGTTTAGATATACTTTTGAGACAAAAAAAAGGGAATGGCCCCATACGTACATGACGTAACGCGTGGCTTGGTATTGCGTACCCGTCAGATATAAAAGTAGTACCTGGGGTGACTTCATGCGTATATGATGTTACGCGGGACGCGGTGCCACGAACTCGTTGGATACGAAATGCGCATCATTTACGAGTTTAGCAATATGGTGGATAGGATTTGTGTGGTGTTGGAGCTTGGTACGCTACCGGTATGGGAGTGCAGTTCCTCCCCCGAAAAAAAAAATATAAATATTTTTGGGGGAAGATATAAACCATTACATGATTTTTAAAGTAAAAAAAAAGAAGTATAATAGAGTTTCAAAATATGTAAAAACATAATCGAAAAAATATAGGTTTTATAAATATTAAAATATGAAATTAACATTTAAAAAACCTTCGAAATTCACTGAAAAAAACCATATGTTTTACAGACATTATAGTTAGGAATTAGCATTTAAAAAACCTTAGAAATTCACTAAAAAAACATAGGTTTCAGGGACGTTATAGTTAGTTGAACATTTGACTCATATAAAACCAGAGAAATTAACCTGTTATAGTTAGTTGAGCTAACTATAACTTGCGGCCCGGCAATGCACAGCTGATGATGTCACATATTACATCACTCATGACATGGTCACTGACACCACTGATGACTTCACTGATGACATCTCAAATTACATCACTAAGGTTTTTTAAATGCTAATTCCTAACTATAACGTCTGTAAAACCTATGTTTTTTTCGGTGAATATATATATATATATATATATATATATATATATATATATATATATATATATATATATATATATATATATGTATGTATGTATAGGGTTAATGCTTACTTGTAAAATGTTGCTCATGCACATGCCTATACGATGCATGCAGTTACCACGAAACTGTAAGTATTTTACAGGTAAGTATATACCCTGTACAATTTTCGTGGTTAAAGCATGCATGGTAAAGGCATATGAGATGTAAAACAAATTGTGGTAAAGACATGCGTGGTAAAGAAACTTTTGTTGTAAAGGAGTAAAGGAGGTGCTGTAAAGACATTTGCAGTTTAGGCAGTTGTGGTTCAGTCATACATCCTTCTTACAATGCTCAACACCACCAGTTACTTCTGATGCTTTAGATTCTCTAGATATCCTCCTACGTCCTTATTGTCCACTATCACTGCATTACACCTCATTTTCACAGCCTTTCTTGGAGACGAGAACTGTGAATGTTCTTTCCTACCCAACCTAGGTTTCTTCATGTGCATTCAGTCTCTACAACACCAACTCAGTTTTTGGGCTCACTTATCATAATAGCTTGTTTAATACATTGGCTGATACTTCACAATCTTCACACTCAACTCCTGATCTGATGAACGTTAGATCCACCCTTATTATTTCCTTTCAACAATGGAGGGCATTTTTTTATCTGGGTATTCTTCCTCAAAAGATATTTTGCCTACAACAGAGTTGAGAGCAGTGTGATGGACTTAGAGCATTTCTTGTAGAAAAGACTTAACTTAACTCTTGTCCATTAACATGATTAGCATTCAAGCCTTTACCATTCAATTTATTCTATCTACTAAGCCACCGGCTCGGAGAAAAAACAATGCAGTTTTAAGAAATTCCACCACCATACTCTTTTTTTTATAATTCTTTTGATTAAGTTTCAGTTAACAATGTGCCATATATCAGGGCTTGCTCGCGGTCCTCAATGTCAAGTTGGCGACCACGAGCAAGCAAAACGACATCCTGGCGAGATTTTTTCCTCGTTCGTGATCAGCAACATCAAGTTGCCGATCGCGAGCATGAAAATAATCCTCGCGGCAAGATTCTCAACGCGGGGAGGTCAGGTTTCTCATTGTGAGTGGTCGCGACGAGAAACTACCAGTCCACGTTGAGAAAGCTGCCACTCGCGTATAAATGTACTTGAGCGGCAGAAAACTATAGCTCGCACTGTGCAAGATGCCGTTTTTAATGATTGCACAGTGCCGGATGCTTGTCCACACGGTGCAATCATTGAAAACGGCATCTTGCACAGTGCGAACAGGGTACTACGCAGTTCGCGTAGTGCTACACATAGCTCGCGCAGTGCGAAGTGCACTTCGCATAGCTACGAGTAGCACTACTTCGCAAACTACGCCAGCCCTAATATTTATTTCTCCTTCTTTCACTTTCCTTCTCCTCCTTCACAACCCCTGTTGCCACCTGATCTCCCAAATCCTGAGTGTTGCCTCTCTTCTGCTTCCTTTCCCCATTTTCCCTTGTATGTTTGCGGTCAACATGGGTTCCGTTCACTGAGATTGTACTTGATTTTGGGCCTTCTGTTGCTGCTCCTGGTCCTCCTGTAAGTTCTCTATCAAGGAGGCCCAGATCTCTAAGTTCACATGTAGCTTATCATCCCCACGGAAAAGCTTCATATGCGCCTCCTCGGCTACACTTCACTCCTCCACATCCCTGCACCAATACGCTACTGAAGGGGCTCTCCTACCCAACCATTCAATGGCCACCCGATGTCTAGCCAGCACCAGAGTCAATTGGAGGAATCTCCAGTGCATTTTCCCCTCCCAGGTAGTGGAACAATAACGAGCAGGCATACCCTAGGCATTTCTTCAATCGCATGCGCAGTCACCCCAGTCAGGCATGCAACCATGTGGGTCCATTAAGCATGTACACCTGGGCACTCCCAAGTCATATACAGAAATGAGGCCCCCTCACTTCCACACCAGGGACATTACACCCGTGTCTCATGCATTCTGCAGAGCTGAATCTGTGTCATGTACATGCAATGTAAATAATAAAAATGAGCCAATTTAAATCTTCCATTGCATGACACTTCCGTACCAATTCACAAGTCGCTTTTCATTCTGAGTCCGTCAGGGACTACCCAAATCCACTCCCCCTGCGCGTCGTGCCCCAGGTTCAGACCAAGCCCTAACCACTTTGATCGCCTTATATACATGCGCCACCAAGTGACGCTCCAAGCTCTCCATCAACAATAAATGTAGCGTAACCGTCTGTTTAGGGGCATCTGGGAACTCGTCCATATTCCCCCGCCGTATTTTCCAGTCTAGCATACTGTAAAAACTGCCCACTCCCCTGCAAATGCCTCCCTCGCCTCACCAAAGGTAAGAAATGTATCTCCTGGGTACAGGTCACTCAACGTCTCTCATATCCCTTCCCTCCATCTCACCACTGACATGTCCTCCCCAATACAACTAACGGGAAGCAGCGTCCACACCTTCAGCTCCCTCGCAAAGGGTGGCCTCTTAAACACCCTGGTAACCACCACCATACTCTTTAAAATGTCACTCTCCTTCCCTAAAAAACCCTACCCCAATTTCAGTGAAACATCTGGGAAAGCCTTCTCTCACAAACCCCTCCTTCAGGAAGTTAATGGCTGTTGCTGTAATGATAGTCCCAAGATTTCGTCAACACCTGCCACTTAGAATAATAATCCACTAACACCCAACAAATTCTGTTTACTAGCTGGTAACAAGTCAAAGGGGTCCATCATATCATAGCCAGTCTACTTCAGCTACTCACTTGCACTCCAATCACTGACAAAGGCACTTCATGTGTTATCATATATTTGCCACTAGCAGTTTACTGATAGCTTCCTTTTATAAACTCCTCTAACATGGCGTCCATCTTGATCCACCAACAAACTTCTTGGACCTTTGTTTTGGCCACACTCTTCCATAAATGACCTTCATGCATACTTTTTGCTCTCTTTTCTCTCTATTAACAGTGGAATTATTCTCTCTTTTTTCAAAAGCTGAGTCACACTCACCATCAATTTTCTCTCGCTCTAAAATTATTTCCCCCCATTTCTCAACTTATTCCTGCCTGGTCAACCTTCTTAATGATGAGTTTGAATACAATTACCATTCACTTGGCTTTTAAGGCTTACAAGCGCTGCTACCTGGGACCAGTCTGTTATGCCACTTTATTAATTACATTCAGTTCAGGCATCAATATAAACAGTTATTGATACATACGCCAAAATAAATATTGCATTCAAGCTCTTCCTTTCATTCAAAACACAGGAGACATAATGACAGAGCATTTGTGGTTAGAGTTTCTGAATATAAGGCTCCTGATGTAACATACCAGAAGCCCTGAGGAAGTGACAAAGTACCTTTACAGTCACAAGACACATGTTGGTTATTTTCCTAATGAGTTATTATTGGAAGTTTCTCCTCTTTTTACGATCTCCCTCAGGATCAGGATGCAGACAAGATGGTGGCAGGTCGAGCTGCATGTGTAGTGCTGTGCTCTGATTGAATCCCAGCCGAAAAACTACTAGTCATTCAATCAATCAATCAATCATAGCATTTATATAGCGCACTACTCACCCGGAGGGTCTCAAGGCGCTGGGGGGGGGGGGGGTCCGCTACTGCTCGAACAGCCAGGTCTTGAGCTGCTTCCTGAAGGCGAGGTGGTCCTGGGTCAGGCGGAGGTGGGTCGGAAGGGAGTTCCAAGTCTTGGCCGCCAGGTAGGAGAAGGACCTTCCTCCTGTGGTGGCTCTTCGGATGCGGGGGACGGTGGCGAGGGCGTGGTTGGTCGATCGAAGCTGGCGTTTGGGAGCGTAGAAGTTGAGGCGGCTGTTGAGGTATCCTGGTCCTTGGTTGTGTAGGGCTTTGTGTGCGTGGGTGAGGAGCCGGAAGGTGATTCTCTTGTTGACCGGGAGCCAGTGCAGGTCTCTCAGGTGTCCGGAGATGTGGCTGCGGCGGGAGATGTCCAGGATGAGTCGTGCTGAGGTGTTCTGGATCCGCTGGAGTCTTTTCTGGAGTTTGGCGGTGGTTCCAGCGTAGAGGGAGTTGCCGTAGTCCAGACGGCTGGTGACGAGGGCCTGGGTGACCGTCTTCCTGGTCTCGGTGGGGATCCATCGGAAGATCTTTCGTAGCATGCGCAGGATGTTGAAGCATGACGAGGAGACAGCGTTGACTTGTCTGGTCATGGAGAGGGAGGAGTCCAGGATGAAGCCCAGGTTGCGTGCGTGGTCTGTTGGTTTGGGTGCGCTGCCCAGGGCGGGGGGCCACCAGGAGTCGTCCCAGGCGGAGGGTGAGGATCCCAGGATGAGGACTTCCGTCTTGTCCGAGTTCAGTTTCAGGCGGCTTTCCGACATCCATTTGGCTACGTCTGTCATCCCTTCGTGCAGGTTGGGTCTGGCGGTGGCGGGGTCGTTAGTGAGGGAGAGGATCAGCTGGGTGTCGTCGGCGTAGGAGATGATGTTCAGGTTGTGTTGGCGTGCGATGGCTGCGAGGGGGCTCATGTAGACGTTGAAGAGTGTTGGGCTGAGCGAGGAGCCTTGAGGGACGCCGCAGATGACTTCGGTGGCTTCCGATCTGAACGGGGGGAGGCGGACTCTCTGTGTCCTTCCGGCGAGGAAGGAGGTGATCCACTCCAGTGCCTTCTCCTGGATTCCGACGTTACTGAGGCGCTGTACTAGGGTACGGTGGCAGACAGTGTCGAAGGCTGCGGAGAGGTCCAGGAGGATGAGGGCCGCTGTTTCTCCGTTGTCGAGCAGGGCTCGGATGTCATCGGTGGCTGCGATCAGGGCGGTCTCGGTGCTGTGGTTGGACCGGAAGCCAGACTGCGAGAGGTCGAGGGATCCGTTCGTCTCGAGGAAGGCGGCCAGTTGCTTGTTGACTGTCTCTCGATGACTTTGGCTGGAAACGGGAGCAGCGAGATGGGGCGGTAGTTCTTGAGGTCGGTTGGGTCTGCTGATGGTTTCTTGAGTAGAGCGCTGAGTTCGGCGTGCTTCCAGCTCTCCGGGAAGGTGGCGATGTCGAAGGAGGTGTTGATGATGTCCCGCAGGTGGGGTGCGATGACAGCGTCGGCCTTGTTGAAGACGTGGTGAGGGCAGGGGTCTGTCGGAGATCCGGAGTGGATGGAGTTCATCGTGCGGATGGTGTCTTCGGTGCTGATCGGGGTCCAGGCGCGGAGGGTGGTGGTGGGGGGCGGTGGTTCGGTCGTGGCGTGCGTCGGTTGAGTGCTGAAGCTGTTGTGTATATCTGCGATCTTGTTGTAGAAGTAGGAGGCGAGGGAGTTGCAGAGGTCTTACGAAGGGGTGATGTCGTTGTTTCCGGCGTTGGGGTTGGAGAGCTCTTTCACGATGTTGAAGAGTTCCTTGCTGTTGTGTGCGTTGTTGTCCAGTCGTTCCTTGAAAGCGGTTTTCTTGGTGGCGTGGATCAGCTGGTGGTGTTTTCGGGTGGCGAGCTTGAGGGCAGTCATGTTGTCCGGTGTTGGGTCTCTGCGCCAGGTTTTCTCGAGTGCTCTGCAGTTCTTCTTGGAGCTCTTGAGGTCGTCGTTAAACCATGGGGCTTTCTTGCTGCCGGGTCTGCTCGGCGGGGTCTTCAGCGGGGCGAGGTCGTCTGCGCAGTCGCTGATCCATTTCGTGAGGTTGGTGGCTGCTTGGCTGGGGTTCGTTGTGCTGGTGGGAGGGTTCTTGTTCAGGGAAGTAGCGAGCTGGTCTGCAGTGATCTTGCTCCAGCTTCTGCGGGGAGCCTGTTGCTGGTGATGGTGGAGCGTGGTCCTTCTGAAGCTGAAGTGGACGCAGCTGTGGTCCGTCCAGTGGAGCCCCGTGGCGTGGCTGAAGGCGATGTCCTTGCTGGAGGAGAAAATCGGGTCGAGAGTGTGTCCGGCGTAGTGGGTGGGGGTGGTCACCAGTTGCTTGAGTCCGAGGTTGGCGAGGTTGTCCAGCAGGGTGGTGGTGTTGCGGTCGTTGTTGTTCTCCAGGTGGAAGTTGAGGTCCCCGAGGAGGATGTAGTCGGCGGAGGGGAGGGCGTGTGGGCTGATGAAGTCGGCAATGTCTTCGCTGAATTGTGTGCGTGGTCCCGGGGGTCTGTAGATTAGGGTGCCTCTGAGGGTGGTCTTGGGGTTGACGTGGATCTGGAAGTGCAGGTGTTCGGCGGGTGCGAGGGTGTCGTCAGCGTCGTCAGCGTTGGTCGTGATGCGGATGGTGTTCCTGTGGATGATGGCGATGCCTCCTCCTGTCTGGTTGACGCGGTCCCTCCGGATGATCTTGTATCCGTCTGGAATGGCGATGGCGATGTCGGGCGCTGAGGAGGCGTTCATCCAGGTTTCCGTGAGGAAGGCGACGTCTGGGGCTGTGGTGTCGAGCAGGTTCCAGAGCTCGACGGCGTGTCTGTGGACGGATCGGGTGTTGAGCAGGATGCACTTCAGGTGGGTGCTGCTGGAGGTCGGCTTGGTGGGTGCTGGTGTGGCGTGGGTCCGGTTGCAGGTGAACTTGCAGGTGTGGCAGCTGAAGGGTCCGTGGGTGCGTCTCGGTGTGGCTCGGTAGCAGCCCGGGGTACGGCCGGTGTTGAGTGCGTTGAGGTCGGTGGCGTCGTAGGTCCGTCGGGTTGGCTTCCGTCGGTGGTGGGGGCCAGGGGTCCTGGCGCTGGGCGCGGTCCAGGCGCGGACGGCGCAGACGGGCTTACCTTTGGCGCACCTTCGGCGCTCAATCGGTGCTCCCGCTGCGCGCGTCCGCTGCGCGGTCGCTGAGGGGGCGTCATAAGAAGGGAGCAGTGAGGGCGGGTCAGCTGGGAGGCGGGAGTGTCTTAGCCAATCGGCTGGCGGGGGGGCGGGTCTGCAGGCAGCGGCGGCGGGAAAACCGGGTGCGGGCTTCTCTGGCGGCCCTGCGGCGGCTGGGGCGCCGGGAGCAGGCGACGCTGGAGATCGGGCGGCACAGGCAGCAGGAGGGCACAGGAGCAGGAGCGAGGATCGTGGGGCGACCAGGCCGGTGAGGGCGCAGTGGTTTGTCTAATGGGGTGTTGCACTGCCCTCCCCCGAGTATAATAGACTTTAATAATATAATGTCTCACTATGTTTTTATGGAGTGGAACACCGACAACTGGCTGATTTCGAATCCCTGAGTTTATTTGCAGCATACACGGGGATAATTTGCCGCTCCAAAGCGACTGCTCCATTGCTGGTCTCTTAGAGCTGGTGGCTGTCCACCAGCGTTCAAAGGCAATAGACAAGCTAGGCAATAGACATGATGTCAAGGTTCCCGTGGGCAAGACCATTATGGGTTCACAAGGCATCCATGCATGGTCCTCCGGGGGCAGAAAGATAGCAGACATTCATGGTCTACCTGCCACTGGGGGTGGGCCTAGGCTCACAGGTATGTAAGTGGTTCTGTGGGTTGTGAGGGAGTGTGTGAGTGCTTGAATGGGTGAGTGAGGGGGTGTGTTGAGAGGTTGTATGGGTGAGTGAGTGGGTGTGTGAGTGGATGTTTAGGTGAAAAAGTGGCTGTGTGAATAGCTGTTTGGGTGAGTGTGTGACTGTGAGTAGTTGTATGGGTAAATGACTGGCTGTATGAGTAGCTTTATGGGCGAGTGCCTGTATGATTGAATGAGTAGGTGTCTGAGTGGCCCTATGGATGAGTGAGTGGTTGTATGAGTACTTATGTGGGTCTGTGGGTATGCGAGTGGTTGTGTGAGTGTGTGAGTGGATGTATTAGAGTGTATAGGGGTATGAGTGGGTGTGTGAGTGCTTCTGTAGTTGATGTCATCAGTGATGTCATTTGAGATGTCTTCAGTGATGTCATTAGTGATGTCACTGACCATGTCATGAGTGAAGTAATATGTGAGGTCTTAAGCAGTGCATTGCAGGGGCATAAGTTATAATTAGCTCAGGTAACTATAACTGCTAAATTTCACTGGTTTTGCATGAGTGAAATATGAGACTAACTGTAACGTCTCTGTAACCTTTTTTTACTAGTGAATTTCTAAGGCTTTTTTTATTCTATTTCCTAACTATAATGTCCCTGTAGCCTTTGTTTTTTTCAGTGAATTTCTGAAAATGAGTGTGTGAGTGAATGCAAGAGTGTCTCAGTGGGAGTGTGACTGAGTGTGTTAGTGTCTCAATGGGTGTGTGACTGGGTGTGTGAGTGTCTGACTGGGTCTAGGCGTACCTGCATAAGTGTCTCACTAGGTGTGTGTGTCTGTGAGTGGGTGCATGAGTCTCTGAGGGGGTCTGTGAGTGGCTGGCAAAGTGTCTGAGTAATTCTGTGAGAAGGTGCCTGATTGGGTTCTACTCATTCTCTGCTTATTTTCTGAGCTTTATTTTTCCTCTTTTTGCTCATCTTTATTTTGCTTCTTTCGGCTGGTTTCTCTCCTTTATTTTGTCTCTTTCTGCTAGTTTCTGACCTTTATTCTTCCTTTTTCTGCTCCCTTCTGACCTTTATTCTGCCTATTTCTGCTTGTTCACACATTTATGGCTCTGGGACCAGGCTTTTTAAATGATTAATTTTATTTAATTTTTTGTATCATTTCACATTTTTGGTGGGTTGCTGGGATTGTAGGGGAGTAGGGTGGTGAGTGTTTAACTGTACATTCTCCAGTGATTTTAAAATCTAAATATTGTTTAAATTGGCATTATCTTTTTAATATTTATATTTTTGGATTTTTAAAAGCAACTTATTAGCGTTTTTGGTTGTTTATAGAATGTGTTTTTTTTTAAAGTATCCTTTTAATACATTTTTATAATTATTATATATTTTTTCAACACTTTCCTTGCTGTTGCTTAGGTTTGAGTATGTATGGTAAACCTAATAGTAAACATCATGCTTTGAAAGTCCAAACTTTTCCCTTCCACTGCTTAACTTGAAATGGAAATAGTAAATCTGACCCCGCCAAAATCCTACGGTTTACCTCCTCTTGCTTAGGTTTGAGTGGGAATAGTAAATCTAACCACTCCACAGTCCAACACTTTCACTACTGCTGCTTCGTTTAGAGTGGAAATAGTAAATCTCACCTCTCCAAAATCCAGGGCTTTCGCTACTGCTGGCAACTTTGGCTGGAGTGGGAATAGTAAAGCAGACCCCTTCAAATTTCCTGCCCCACCCATTCAAATTCCAATACTTTTCCTACCTTTGCAATGGATTGGAGTGGGAACAGTAAATATGACCCCTTCAAAGTCCGACGCTCTCCCTACTGCTGCTTAGGTTGGAGTGGGAATAGTAAAGTGACCCCTCCAAAGTTCAGTGTTTTTCTTACTGTTTCTTCGGTTGGAGTGGTAATATTAAATTTGACCACCACCCCCCAAAGTTCAATGCTTTCCATGCTGTTGGTAGATTGGAGGGAAACGAGTTAATTTGATCCCTTCAAACACTTTCCCTTCTGTAGCCTAAGTTGGAGTGGGAATAGTCAATTGTATTCTTTTAAAGTGCAATACTTTTCCTACAAGTGCAATACTTTCCCTACTGTTTTTTAGGTTGAAGTGGGAGTGGTAAATTTTATTCTTCAAAATGTAAAAATTTAGACTGTATGACTTTGGATTGTTAATTTTGTTTTATTTATGTTTTTGGTGTAATTAGCATTTTAATTAAGTTTAATTGTTTGTTGAATTTCTTTTTTGGTTTATTACTTTGGATGTTGCATTTAACATATTTTTCCTTTTTCTGTTGGTTAAATGTGTTATTAATTGCTGTAGTTTAATTTTGTTATTTACATTTTTTGACATTTGCTTATGTTTATATTGTAGTTGTCATTTTGCTATTTTTGTTTTTATAATTGTTGTGATTTTATTTTCCAGTATATTTTTATTGTAATTTAATATTTACATTTTTTAGTATGTTTTTGAGTAATATTAATTGTAATAATGTAATTTTAAATTTAAATTTGAATGATTTTGTTCCTATATTGTATATTTTTCAGTCTTTTAATTTCTATATACATATATATATATATATATATATATATATATATATATATATATATATATATATATATATATATATATATATATATATATATATATATATATATATATATATATATTGTTTTTGAAATTTGTTAGTATTTGCTTTAATTTTTGTAAAATATATTTTATTTAGGTATCTATTATATATTTATTTCTTTTTTAATGTTTCAAGTATTATATTTCAAGGTCTCTCGGCTCATGTTGTTAGAGTGCAATATGTTTGTGTGTGTGTGTATTTGATACAGGGTAATTATCTTGTATTGAGATGGACATTAGATAAGACCACCTAATAAACATTTTGTGCATTCTTTTCTTATTGTTAAAA
This sequence comes from Lissotriton helveticus, assembly GCF_964261635.1. Taxonomy (NCBI): domain Eukaryota; kingdom Metazoa; phylum Chordata; class Amphibia; order Caudata; family Salamandridae; genus Lissotriton; species Lissotriton helveticus. The sequence goes on from NC_136069.1 coordinate 1,141,043,497, forward strand.
CTGAAAATAGTTCAAACACAATTTTAAGTGTGCAAAAATAGATCTTAACGTGTCAGCTCACACCTCTTATTGTAATGTAGTTGCCTATTTCTTTTTTTTAGAAATCTTTTTATTTAGATTACAGACCAAACAGCGGCCAACATAGTCGCACATAAGGGTTTTTGAGACGCACCAGAGATCATACACCGTAAACACTATTACAGCAGTGGCATGGCATAGACACAGTAGACCAATCAATCACTTATTCGTCTACCTCAAGTACCGTCCGTGGAGGCTGGGGTGGTTCACCAATGTTGCCTCTGTATTCATTCCACTTATCCCATACCTCCCCCCATTTTTTGGGCACCCCCTTGATGTGTACACCGTTTTTTCTTGGAGCATGCTCCAGTCCATGTCCCGCTTCCATTCGGTGAGCCGAGGAGGAGGAACCGCCCCCCCCCAATGTATTGCAATGTTGCGTTTCGCAACCATTTGGCCAAGCGTTACCCAGAGCCTTCCCCTCGCAGTTAGGTCTGTCGGCTCCCAAATGTTCAGTATGCACCGTTTCGCCTCAGGGCGCAATTCTACCCCCCAAACTTCCTGCACGCAACGTGTCACTTTTTTCCAGTAGTTCTGCAGTATCGGGCATTCCCATACCATGTGGAAGAAGGAACCCTCCATCCCGCATCTCCGCTTACAACAACTCTCTTCGCTTCTTCCCATCCTCTTCAACCTGGTGCAGGAAATGTAATTTTGAGTTGGATGAGCCGCAGTCTGGACGAGATAGCCACCTCTTTAGGGGCGGCCAGCGCACACCTCCACTCCTCCTCATCAATCTCTAAACCGTCTGCCTCCCACCTCCTTTTAAGGCCCAGGAGTAGGTCAGGAAGGTTATTAATCAGTTTTTTATAAGTGAGAGAGATTGCATGTTCCGGTATGTGACCGTATAGCAGCCTGTCCTCCAGGGGGGAGGCCTGTGGGGGCATCGTACCATGTGGGATGTTTTTCTGGAGGGAATGCCTGACCTGCAGGCATCTGTAATACTCTGTGTGTGCAAGGTCAAATGTGTCTTGTAAGGACGTAAAGGGTTTTACCCCGCCAGAGACCCAGAGATCTTTGACCCGAGAAATACCGATAAGGTCCCAGTTTCAGAACCCCTTGGTGCGGCCCAGGAGGCCCAGTCGCTCAGAGTGGGGTGGCCAAAGTGAGAGTATCATGCCAGCCCATCTTCTGTTGGGCAATGTGCCAAAGCAGCACCGTGTGAAGAGTCGTTCCTGTGAGTTCATGTCTGGCGGGCCTCGAATAGAGTGCCGCTTCATTGTTCCCACCTGGGAGGAGCCACCTATCCATTCCGTACCCGGGATCGTTGCGGTCGCAATATGTGCCTTGATTGATAGCCGAGAGGTATGCGGCCCAGTAATACCTACTGATATCAGGGAGAGCAATTCCCCCATCGTACCATCCAAGTGTTAACTTCTGAAGAGCTATCCGGGGAGTGCCGGACCACAGGAGGCTTCTTTGCGCCGCCTCAACAGCTGCAAAGTATGACGATGGCACCAGATCGGGGTAAATTTGTAGTGCATAAAGAAATCTGGGCAGCGCCATCATTTTAAAAAGTGCCGCCCGACCTAGCAGGGACACTGGGAGCTTTTGACAGGTGATGGAGTCGCGTTTGAGCCGCTGAAGGGGCGGGAGGAGGTTCCTTTCGTACATGGCGACTTTGTCCTTGGAGATAAAACCCCCCAGGTATGTGAAGCCCTCAGTGGGGCAGCCACGAGGAAGCACTGGGGGGCTGCCATAGAGGACGTAAAGGTGAGACTTACTCCAGTTGATGCTGTACCCGGAGTTCTTACCGAAGTTAGTAAAGATGTCGAGCGCTACGATCAGTGACCTCCGGGGTCGTGAGAGGTAGAGGAGGATGTCGTCAGCGTACAACGAGATCCTATCCTCCCAACCGTCTGCCCACCGAAGCCCCTTCAGGGAAACGTCTTGTCTAATCCAGGTGGCCAGCGGCTCCAGGGATAGGGCAAACAAAAGGAGGGAGAGCGGGCATCCCTGACGGGTCCCCATCTCAAGGGTGAAGGCCTCCGAGACCTTGTTGTTTACGACCACCTGGGCCAGGGGCTCCGAGTAAAGGAGCCGTACCCAAGAGATAAAACCTGGGCCAAAGCCCATCTTGCGAAGGACCGCCATCATGTATGGCCATTGAAGGGTATCAAAGGCCATAGTGGCGTCAAGCGACACCACTACCGCATCCTCACCTAGCGTATGGCACCTCCCCATCACCCCATTAAGTCGCCGGAGATTTAATGCTGTGTTTCGACGGGGCATAAAGCCCGATTGGTTCAGATGGACCAGTGTAGTAAGGACCGGTTGGAGCCTTTTGGCTAAGACTTTGGCCAGTATCTTTGGTTCTGCATTTAACAGGGAGATAGGCCTATAGGAGGCACACAGGTCTCTGGGTTTCCCCTCTTTCGGGATGGCTACGATTGTGGCCAGGCATTGATCGCGGGGCAGTGTCTCCTTGGAACTGCTTTCGTCGAACATACGTCTAAGATAGGGGCTAACGCCATCAGGTTTGAGCTTGTATAGCTCAATCGGAAGGCCATTGGGCCCAAGCGCCTTACCGGGGCAGAGGTGGCCCGCTCCACCTTTGCTGCGGTGAGTGGCGCCTCAAGGAGTTTGCGCTCTACATCCGAGAGAGCCGGCATCCTAAGGTCAGCTAGAAGTGCGACTGAGTCTTCCTCCGGGCAGTCAGACCCCCTGTTATACACATTCTGGAAGTGGCGGGCAAATTCAGCGACAACGTCGTGGGTATCAGTGACCGTCGTGCCTGCTGCTGTCTGGAGCTCGGCCACCACCTTACTGGTGTGTTGCTTTTTGTCAAACCAGACAAGAAGCTTACCCGCTTAGTCTCCCTGATCGTAGATCCTGCTCTCCCTTGCGCTGGCCATCTTTTTAGCCGCCTCTGTCGCTAGGGCCTGGTACTCCGCAGTCTTGAGGAGCAACTGGTGGTGCGCTCCGGGTGTTTCCTCTTTGCGCGCCGCCTCCTCTAGCGTCCTGAGGTTGGCCTCGACCGATACCATCTGCGCCTCCCTGCCTTTGCGCCTGCCAGCAATTGCCGAGAGGGCCTCTCCTCTGATGACCGTTTTAAAGGCCTCCCATAGTGTCACCGCAGAGTGTACCGACCCGTTGTTACTCTCGAAATAGCTGTCTATGGACAGGGTAAGCGCCTTACGAGGTCCTCGTTCCATAGGTACCAAGCGTTGATAGGTGCCGTGCATCACTCCCGCCTATTGCCGAAGGTAAGGTGGGCGAAAACTGGTGAGTGGTCAGAGATGCCCCTCGCCAGATGCGTGACGGTACGTACCTCAGTGTCTCGGTGTAAGGGGGTGAGGATGTAGTCAAGTCGAGAGAAACAGTGATGTGGCCCGAGAAGAATGTGTACTGCGTGTCCGCCGGGTGTGCCAGACGCCAGACGTCGGTAAGGCCAAATGACTCAAGAAAGTCACTTAGCCATCTCTGCCCCCGAGGTATGTCCCTGGGAGGGTGTCTATCTAGAGTGCCAGAAACTACCATGTTGAAATCACCCCCCACAAGTAGCTGCCCGTCTGGGAGGGAAAGGAGAAGTTTCCCCAGGCCGGTGTAAGCCTTATTCTGGAGACCCGGCGGGACATAGGTGGAGACTAGGGTTAGCCTACGTCCCTCCCACCTCCCTGAGATTGCCGCAAAGGGACCCTGTGGATCTGTGTCAGTGTGGTCTATCAGGAAAGGGAAGGAACGTCGGAGCAGAATTCCAACCCCCGGGACCCCGAAGTGAAGCCCGAGTGTACTGCCAGATAATATCCACATCTATTCAGGACGTGGCAGGTGTTGCCTAGTAAATGCGTCTCTTGCAGAAGAACTGCGTCAGGGAGGTGGCGTTTCACGAACTGCAATACCATAGTAAGTTTGAGTTTATCCCCCAGCCCGTTGACGTTCCAGCTCAGTATCTTGAGGCTCTTATCCCATTTATTAGCCATAACCACGTTTCACTGCTAACAACGTTCTTGGAACCTCGGCGCGTCCCATGACCCTCTTCGAACCTCTAAAGTGTGACAAGAAAAACAGTCCCCCCCTTCCAGGACCCCCTCCTTCCCCCCAACCCCCACATAGCATGCATTGAGACAGTCAAACTTTCTTGGTGCATCTGAACCGGACCTCCCCCCCTTACCTCCACCCTTCCTCCCCCTTCCAACCCCAGCCCCCACCCCCCCTCAGCCCCGAGCAACCAACCCTCAAAGCCCATCCTAACGCAACTGGACTCATCTCCACCCCCCAACAGGTCCCCCCCTCCCTGCTCCCTGCTCTGTAGGTTTCAAACTACCCACTACCCCAATTAGCAGAGCACCTTTCGCCCAACCCCAACCCGGGAGTGAGGAAACCGCCCCCTCCTGAAGAAACTCCTTTCAGGGAAACGTGTGCCGGCCCCAACTCCAGCCGCCGCACCGGCACGGCTCCCGCTTTAGTAAGGTCCCCTCAGCCGTGGAGCGCCCATAGCACGGCAACAAAGTCGTGGAGTCACTGGCCGAATGCAAGTGCCACCCCTAGAGCGGAACAAAGGATTTTAAACATCACTAATACAATATACATTACAGTTCAGCAGGGTCTGGTCTCGCAGTCCTAGTCCTCAGCGTGCAGCCGTGTCCCGGATAGAGTCCCACCGGGGACTGGTCGATCTTGAACGCCATGAACGCTGGCTCTGCGCGTCCCCCTCCGATTTGTCCGCAGCGGACCCAGGGGATGCGACCCGACTCTCCCTCCATGTGCCACATTCCTGCTGTGCCCGTTCGACCGGAGCTGCTGTGTCAAGCCATTCTTGGACTGCCGCTGGCGTGGTGAAGAATAGGGACCTGCCCCCCGCGATGACCTTCAGTTTGGCCGGGAAGAACATCATATATTTTATGCCTCGTTCTCGTAGCGCCGCCTTTACACCCAAGAAGGAGCGCCGTTCCTGCTGGACTTGCAGTGTGAAGTCGAGGAAGAACCGGATTGTGGCTCCTTCATACTGTAGGTCGCCCTGTTGCCTTGCCACCTGGAGGATAGCGTCGCGGTCCCTGTAGTTCAGTATTTTGGCAATTATTGTCCTGGGCGGAGCCCCTGGCTTGGGTCTAGGGACCGGTGCGCGGTGAGCCCGTTCAATCGTAAAGGTCTTGGACAACCGTTTAGGCTTCAGATGATGGAGGATCAGGTCCTCTAGGAACAGTTCCACGCTGTGCCCTTCCGTTCCCTCCGGCACACCTACCACTCGGATGTTACTTCTCCGGGCCCTCCCTTCCTGATCCTCGAGCTGAAGGGCCTTTTGGCGGTGCTGGTGCACAAGATCATTGATCCGACCGTCAAGCTGTTTTTCCGAGGCTTGCAGTGCTTTGATCTCCGTCGCATTTGCGTTGGATCTCTCTGTGGTTTTACACAGGTCTGTGCGTAATAAGTTCACTTCAATGGAGATCTTGTCCATTTTTGTCTCTAGGTTTGTACCTAGCGTCTGGATCGCGGCCATTATGGAAGTTAGGGATGGCTCCTTCTGGCCCGCCTGGTCCTCAGCCGCCGCTCCCGACTGTCCCTGACCCAGCGGCACAGCATATGTGTCCAACTTGTATGTCTGGGTGGACGCTCCCGCTTTAGGCCTCATGATGGAAGAGATAGGACACCCGTCGCCCAGCCACCGGACTGCCAGGAGCCGAAGGCCTGCTGAACGGCTGTGAAGGTACTTGCATGTTCGCCGCCACTCCGTCTGGCCTGTCCCCTCTTTCAGCAGGGAGGTCCCCCACACACCGCAATTACATGAACCTGCGGCTGTATGGACTCCACCTCCGGACCCCAACTCGCCAGCCGCAGCTTCCACAGTCTAGGGCAGCCTCACCCGGTCCTCCACTGGCCCGGCACAATACAGCTGTCTTCGTGCGCAGTGCGCCTCTGCACCAGGGAGCGCCCCGGACGCCCACCGTGGCCCAAGATCACACCTCCACTGCGGAGTTGTTAGCGTCGTTCTCCCATGGGCCCCCCGGCTCCTCCTGGGCTCTGGGTGCCCGACCCAGTATAGTCCTAGACCTCGCCGGGCCTCCTCACCTCACGTCATGCTGAATCCGCTGGGCCCGGGGCCAGCAACCTCGGGTTCCACGATGTCAGGGCCCTGTCCCCCTGGGGCACCCCTGCGGGCCCGTCCAATATGTCCCAGGGCCGTAGTCCGGTCTTCACCGCCACTACGGGGGTATGACTGCATTATAGCAAAGCAGCGAGCCCCACCTCCGCCCCCGGGGCGCTCGCCTGGACACTTTGGGCCCCACTGTGCACTGTCTGCCGCACCGCGCCTTCAGGCCCAGCCCTTGAGGAGTAGCAGCAAAATGGCGCCCTTCTCTGCGCTCACAATGCCCCCGGGGGACCGGCGTGTCCCCCCGGTCTGCCGGACACCAGGGCTCACCGGGTGATCTATTGGGCCACGGCCCGGGCGCGGAGCAGGCAGCAGGCCCCCAGGTCTATCGGCCCCCTTGGGCTCAAGCACTCGAGTTAGGCCCCAAAGCCGGGGCCTCGGGTCCGTGGGCGCCTGGCCTCAGGGCTCCAGATGGTCCGTCCCAAGCTGCCGCGGACAAAAGAAGGGCCGCGACTCGGCCACACCGCGGCCTCCGACTCCGCTCCTTGCGCCAGTCGAGAGCGCTACACACCAGGGTGCCAGGGCACAGATGGGAAGACGCCCTGGCCAGGATACAGGTCGGATATTTGCGGGGACAGTTGCGGCCCCAGCGGAGCTCGGGTCTTAGGCGGCCAGGGAAGAGATAACAGAAGATGTCCTCTGATGACTGTACTGCATGAGTTGTGTCTATCGGGACCCATCTGGACCCTCCCTGTGTGACGGAACAAAAGATGTATCAGAAATAACCCTATTAAGGTAATCACTGTTTAAATCTAACTTATCTGTGTACCATGTAATGTCCTTATACCTATGTGCATCAGGATGCAATTTCCCTGTAGCCATGTCTCCTTCAAATAAGACCTCTCCCACCGCTATTTGTGAGGCATCTGCTTCTACAACAAATGGTTTGGTGGGTTCTGGGTGCTGTAGGATTGGGGCTCTAGTAAAGGCTTTTTTCAGCTGTAGGAATGCTTTCGCAGTTTCTTCTGTCCACTGATACTTCCTGCCTTTGCACAGTAACCTCGTGATGGGTGAGGCTAAGGGAGGAAAGTGATCAATTATTCTTCAATAAAAGTTATAGAAGCTTAGAAAGCTCTGTACTTCCTTATCAGTGTGTGGAGACTTCAACTGTGTGAGTGCCATCCCTTTTTGGGGATCCATACTATTTCCCTGTGCAGATAAGATATAGGCCAAAAGCGAAACAGTGTATACATTGAATTCAAATTCCTCTAGCTTGACAAATAAACTATGGTCCCACAACTTCTGTAGCACAGCTCTAATGTGCTCTGCATCTTCTTGTGTAGACAGTGGTCCTTGTGAAAAAGATTGAATAAATATGTGGTTAATATAGACTTGAATCAGTGCTATTTTTTGCTGTCCAGTAAATTTAATGAAGGATCAAGGCAAAATATTAATATTTTGCCTTGATCATTCATTAAATTCAGTGTCTGGCTGGACAGTAGCAATATAGCACTGATTCAAGTCTATATTAATTACATATTTATTTGAGCTTTTTCAAAAGGACTACTGTTTACTAAAAATACTGACGCCCAAGGTCCTTGGCCTCCTTGTGGGTTCCCTTGTCTTTTTTGAAATATGTTCTTGTGTAGAGGCAGAATATATCAGATTGTAATTGATATAAGCTATATCGCATATATTAATATATTCCCGTAAAGCCTTGTTAGTAAAAAATTGAAAGACCGCTGGGGCATTGCAGAGGCTGAAGGACATGATCAAGTATTCATATCAACTGAATTTAGTTCAAAAAGTAGTTTTCCATTCGTCTCCTTCTCTGATACATGCCACATGGTACGCCCCCTTAGGTTCAGTTTTGTAAAGACCTTAGCATTTTGTACTTGGTCTGGTAAATACTGTTTCAGAGGTAAGAGGTAGTGGTTCTTTATGGTCACATTATTGAGGGTGCAGTAATCAATGCAAGCACGGAGCTCCCTCACCTTCTTGGCCACGAAAAATAAAGGCAAAGAAGCAGGAGAGCAGGAAGGTTGTATAAACCCGATCCGAAGAATTTCATCTATATATTTACGTAGATGGAGGTACTCCTTCTCTGTCAATGTGTATATCATGCTACAAGGTATCTGAGCCCAAGGTATAAGGTCGATCTGGCAGTCATAGGGATGGTGAGATGGGAGAACCGTAGCCTTTCCTTATCAAACACCTCTGCGAGGTCCTGGTAGCGTGGAGTCATAATTGGAGTATCAACTTCCGTGGTTAACGCTATCTCCTTCCTGGAACTTGACATATGAATACCAGACAAACAATGCATGATACAAAAGCTAGACCAAAATGTCATATGTTTAGTCCAATCAATGTCAGGGTTATTTTTCTCTAGCCAAGTTATAACATGTATGGCTTGGAATTGAGTGGTGTGGATCAAATCAAAATGCACCACTTCTTTGTGGTGTTCATGCATATGCAACAACAGTCCCTCAGTGGAATGAGTGAAGAGCCCTGATTTAATGGTACTGCCGTCTATGTTCTTCACTTCATCCACCATCTCTTTGGACAATTTGGGTATACCAAATTGCTTGTCTAAAGTTATGTTTAGACGCACGCCACAACCGCAGCAACGCCACCCACCACCACCCTCCGCGCCTGGACTCCGATCAGCACCGAAGACACCGTCCGCACAATGAACTCCGTCCACTCCGGATCTCCGACCGACCCCTGCCCTCACCACGTCTTCAACAAGGCCGACGCTGTCATCGCACCCCACCTGCGGGAGATTATCAACACCTCCTTCGACACCGCCACCTTCCCTGAGAGCTGGAAGCACGCCGAACTCAGCGCTCTACTCAAGAAACCTACAGCGGACCCCACCGAACTCAAGAACTACCGTCCCATCTCGCTCCTCCCGTTCCCGGCCAAAGTCATCGAAAAGACCGTCAACAAACAGCTGGCCGCCTTCCTCGAGACGAATGAATCCCTCGACCCCTCACAGTCTGGCTTCCGAGCCAACCACAGCACCGAGACCGCCCTCATCGCTGCCACCGATGACATCCGAGCCCTGATGGACAACGGAGAAACAGCGGCCCTCATCCTCCTGGACCTCTCCGCGGCATTCGACACTGTCTGCCACCGCACCCTAGTGCAGCGCCTCGGCAACATCGGAACCCAGGAGAAGGCACTGGAATGGATCACATCCTTCCTCGACGGAAGAACACAAAGAGTCCGCCTACCACCGTACAAGTCAGAGGCCACCGAAGTCATCTGCGGCGTCCCTCAAGGATCCTCGCTGAGCCCCACCCTCTTCAACGTCTACATGAGCCCCCTCGCGGCCATCGCACGCCAACACAACCTCAACATTATCTCCTACGCCGACGACACCCAGCTGATCCTCTCCCTGACCAACGACCCCGCCGCCGCCAGAGCCAACCTGCACGAAGGGATGAAAGAGGTAGCCGAGTGGATGACGACCAGCCGCCTGAAACTGAACTCAGACAAGACGGAGGTCCTCATCCTGGGCTCCTCGCCCTCCGCCTGGGACGACTCCTGGTGGCCCCCCGCCCTGGGCACCGCACCCAAACCGACGGACCACGCACGCAACCTGGGCTTCATCCTGGACTCCTCCCTCTCCATGACCAGACAAGTCAATGCCGTCTCCTCGTCATGCTTCAACATCCTGCGCATGCTACGGAAGATCTTCTGGTGGATCCCCACCGAGACCAGGAAGACTGTCACCCAGGCCCTCGTCACCAGCCGACTGGACTACGGCAACGCCCTCTATGCCGGAACCACCGCCAAGCTCCAGAAGAGACTCCAGCGGATCCTGAACGCCTCAGCCAGACTCATCCTCGACATCCCACGAAACAGCCACATCTCCGGACATCTGAGAGACCTGCACTGGCTCCCCGTCAACAAAAGAATCACCTTCCGTCTCCTCACCCACGCACACAAAGCCCTACACGATCAAGGCCCGAGCTACCTCAACAACCGAATCAACTTCTACGCTCCCAAACGCCACCTCAGATCGACCAGCCACGCCCTCGCCGCCGTCCCCCGCATCCGAAGAGCGACAACAGGAGGAAGGTCCTTCTCCTACCTGGCCGCCAAGACCTGGAACTCCCTCCCGACCGACCTGCGCCTGACCCAAGACCACCTCTCCTTCAGGAAGAAGCTCAAGACCTGGCTGTTCGAGCAGTAATGGCACCCCCCCCCCTAGCGCCTTGAGACCCTACGGGTGAGTAGTGCGCTCTATAAATGTCCTGATTGATTGATTGATTGATTGATGTTCATAAAAGTTCTGGTGGCACAGGAATCAATTAATATATACAGATGTTAAGAGTGTTCCCCCAAGCAACTTGGGTGCAAACAAATTTGTGTTGATATGTTGTGGAGAAGTGTGGCTCAGGGGTTAGAGGCAGCAGACCCGGAAGCTGAGATCGGTCCTGGACCAGGGTTCAATTCCTGCCTCGGCGGGTCTTGGGCTAAAAATTCCACGGACTTGATAATTCTCGCACCGGTGCCTCCTCGACTCATGGGTTCACACTCTGGGCAATAGCTTGCTTAATCTCCACAACGGCCCCTCGCGGCGGGATGCCTGACTTTCACCTTGTGGATACCCTGCTATCTCACAGGGGAATACCAGGAAGGGTTCCCTAAGCAAGCGCCGGGACACCCACTGCGGGTAGCTGTGCGCTATATAAGCTCAACTACATTTACATTTACATTTACATGTCTACAAGGAAGTGACTTGAGTGAATGTATTTTAGACCGACAGGCTAGAACTAACCTAAACACTGGTCTCAACAGGTTTCAGGATACCTAGTTTAATGACTCCCCTCTTCTTTTAGGCTTCAGGGTGCATTCATGTTAGATGTGGCCTTTCTTGTCACAATACCATCATATTTTCATATCTCGACGTATCTGTCATTCGTCCTCCTCAATGGCCCTCTCAAACTATATATTTTCATAGGTTCTGACTCTTCACAAGTTTTCTCTGGTTCTCTTTTTTTGTCTTTTAAGACAAACATTCTGGTGTTGATAGGTCCCTGATCCCTACGTCTTTCTGTAAGGTGATGATCCAGTTTTACCACTTTAGCAATCAAATCGCTACATGATCGGGAGGGTCGACTATCTGGGATAAGAGATCTTTTAGCTCGTCTTTCAGGCCCCTACTTAATAATAAACTATGTTTATTTTTTTCCACCTTGCTTCTGCAGCCAAGCGATTTAAATTGGACACATATGCCACCAGGTCTTTATTACCCTGTCGTAAATTCAGTAGTTCAGTGTCTACAGTTTACATAAAAGTGTGCTGCTCAAAAAGTATTTTTAGCTCAGTGTTGAAGGCATCATAATCATAAAACAATGAGTCATTTTGCTCCACCAAGTGAATAGGCCATGTGGCCGCCATGCCTCCTGAGTATGATAAGACAAACACCACCTTTGACTGTTCATTGGGAAAACAAGACATTTTGCACATGAAATCCAATTGGCATTGGTTAACAAAAGAAGGAAACTTCACAGGCTCTACCATGAATCATTCCGGAATAGTTAATGGAATTGTAGTAGGTGCCTCTGAACCCTGACCTAGACCTGCAGTGGTGGTTAACGTAGGAAATGTACCTCCTGTAACCCTGGCAGCGTGTCCTGATAGCTGTCCACTAAATCCAGCAGCACCTAACCCTTGCAGCGGGTCCATTCTTTGGGACAATGGCTGTGTTTCTTTTTGGTGATTGCCTATGATATGGGCCTGGTCCCCAAGCGGGATATCACATGCCTCCATATCGCTGAGGTAAAAACTCTGCATGGGCTTGTCGTTCTGTCAGAAATCTCACCTGGATGTTTCTGCAGGAGCAAGAGGAGGTTGTGATGCTAGGTCCCAACCTCTTCATCAATTGAGACGACCCAACAGGGGTCAAACTCAATCCCAACCAAAGGGTAACAGGGAATGGGAAGAAACAACAGAAGACATCAGCTGATGACTGTACTGTAGGAGTTGTGTCTATTGGGACCCATCTGGGCTCTCCCTGTGTGAAGGAACAAAAGGTGTATCAAAAATAACCCCTATTAAGGTAATCACTGTTTAAATCCAACTGATCTATATACCATGTAATGTCCTTATACCTGTGTGCAACCCCTCTTCCATCTAATGTAGAATATACTGAGGTCAACAGGCAATACCACTTATGTAATAATAAGAAAGAAAGGGAGAAATGTGTGTAGGAGTTTAAACATTATAATTGATGCACCCACACCTATCCCATGTACAGTTGCACATCATACCTCAAGTGTTTAATAATGTGCTGTAAATGAAGTCTTCACGGCATGGCTGCAGGGTATAAAAGAAAGAACATCATATTTATTTATATGTATATAGTGCATTACTTCATGCATCCTTTATGCCAGCCATATCACCAGGGTTAAAAAACAATAAAACAAAATAAGCCTTAAACAAATATCAGGAGTGCTTGAGAGAGTTCAAAGTGGCATATAAGCAGGCTATCAAAGTAACACATTTATTACTTCTTGCTTTCCCTTTTTAGAATAAGAAGCAGGAGTGTTCGGGAACATCCAAGGCAGAACAGCAATGCTACAAAGTCAAATAAGTATCTCTTAACTAAACAGCAGAATTCAGGTTTTACTTATACCAGTGTGCTAGCACGTTTACCAGTCAAGCTTTGCGTGAATTGATGCTTTGTTTCTTTGACTTTGTTTCTATTACAGGAGTGTTGAAGAAACATCTATGATTCAGAAGATGGAGATCCCACGAAGCAGCCAGCAACGAGGCAAAACGAGCACCCGCCCAAAGAGGGGAGCCCGTGGAAGATGCCGAGTACAATGAGGAAGGTACCGGAAGCAGAAAGGTAAGTGATACGACAGCACGAGTAGCTTCCTGCCCGTCGATGCCGCAGGTATTCCTGAGAGGCTCCGCCTCCACCACGCTTGGCCAACTACATGGGAGGTGGCAAGCATGACAGAAATAGAACAATAGTTTGTTTTTCACCTGGGCTATAGAACCAATTTTCAGAGGGTAAACAGATGCACCGAACATCAGTGGTAAGAATTAGATTTGAATGTACAAAATGACCAAGGATGCAATGGATATTGAGGGATTAAAAGTGTTAATTCATTATAATAAATAATCATTATGTTTATGTAGGAAAATTCAATTCATTCAATGTACATGTTTCTCCCTCCATCTGTGATGTGCAACATAATGAAAGCAAGACAAACCTGCTTCCAAGATTAAAGTTTTGAACTAGGACTTGTTTTACACAGCTACTACTCAAAATGGAGGAAGGCATTAGGCTCAAAGTGCTACAGATTAGAATTCAGGACTTTGGTCTTCAGGAGTGGTTACAGAACAGCAGGTTATTAGGTGTATAGGTTATACAATGAAATCTATGCTGGCCAAAAAAACATTGTTAGTTATTTACTTTGGACAATTATTTATATAACTGCATAAATACATACCTTTGAAATGTGTATTTAATAGGTTACAGTTGGTTCTGCCTATTTTAGAAAAAAAAAGTATGGGAGTACCAAGTAGCTGCAGGAAATAGCAAAAAGAAGATCTGCAAAGGTTAGGGAAAACAGTGAGGAGTGTAAATTATGAAAGTTACGGTGCAAACAGGTAAGTAGGATTTATTATTAATGAAACATTGCATGCATTAATAAATAAAATAAAAAAATAAAAAATAAAAATATATATATATATATATATTGCTTACTTACAAATATTCTTCCAGCAATATATTTAGAAGTGCATCATACAGATTTTGAAATCTAGTGTTTTTTCTGTGAAACAGTACATTAATTAAAAAAATATTATGTACACATCCTGAACAAAGTTGGCTGACTGATGCACTTTTTGACATTTGAGCACTAAATATGCCACATTTATCAGTGCCTGGCATATGAAAAATATTGCTGTGACAGACTTGACATTGAAATAAAACAACCCAAGAGTACATGTTAAAATGTTCAGAGGCTTTCTATATACCCTGTCATTCTAATGTGAATGTATTCACCCTTTAGATCCAGTAAGCAAATATGTTTGACCTTTTAAAGAGATTGAGACAATTTGTGAGCCATTATCCATTGAAGCCAGGGGAATAGTAGTTCCGTGGCCTTCTCTTTTAGTGTTAACGCAATCTTTTAAGTAAAGCTTCGAAGTTGAGTCTATGGAATCACATATGGCAACTAACACTGTGGGACTGGGCCTTTTGAAGTGCATGCTGCAGTTTTTGTTTAGCATTTCCAACACCGAGCCATCTGAGAAGGAGGACTCCCAGACCTGAACACGTGTTATAATTCTCCAGGGACTCAATAGTTCAACAAAAATATCGTACTTAAACTTCTCTGAGGTCTCGTCTAAGCCTACTCAAAATATTTCCCTTAAACACTAAACTTGTTTCTGAACATTTGGCTCAGAACTGATACACTAAGATACACGTGCATCCTCAGAGTTATGCAAGTCTGAATCACGAATGCCCTCTATTAGAGCCAAGAAGGCAAGCTTCAAGCTGTGGTGGCGCAAAACACCCTTTACAACGCAACTAACACAACGCACTACCATTACAATGAAACTTTTACAACGCAGATCCATTACAACGCATGCCATTACAACGCATTCCATTACAACGCAGCTGCTATTACAACGCATGCCATTACAATGTAGGTATGGGAAAGTATTTAATTTAATTTTAACCCCTACACCATCCAACACTTACCCTACTATTACGCCCCCCTGGAGTTAGAATAGTAATTTTAACCCCTACACTATCCAACACTTACACTATAAATTACTTACCCATACTTACGTTGTAATGGCATGCGTTGTAATAGCAGCTACGTTGTAATGGCATTCGTTGTAATGGCATGCGTTGTAATGGATCCTGCGTTGTAAAAGTTTTGTTGTAATGGCATGCGTTCTGAAAGCATGCTTTGTAATGACATACATCCGTGGTGGCAGAGCCACACCCGCCGGCCCGCCATGACACATCTGCCATGTATTGAATTCCCAGGCCACAAGTGGGGAGTTTTTGCCAAAAGAGATTGTGCTGGCAAGAGGAAAGCACTTTTGGTGAAATAGCTCACTGCTGGCCATCCAACCATACCATGGCTGCATAATAGGGTGAGGTGACAATTAAAAAATAAAATTACAAGACAAATCCCCACAGTGGGGGGCTGTTTTTGAAAAATGCTCAGTAATTATCTAATGTGTTGGGAATTTTCTCCTTGAGTTAGAGGACCATTGATCCTCCCCACACCCCCACACCCCGTCCTGAATGCTGAGTACCCGCTGTACTGTACAGAAATACAATGGTTCCCCCACCTCTAAGTTGGGAGATGTGACACCTGTTGTTTTTTTGGTGATGTCCTGTTACTGATCACCTCTAAATGAGGCTTTTAGACCAAAGCTAGATTCCAGAGCTTTATAACAATTACTTTTTAGATAGCATTTTTCAAAAGAAAGTAATGTCAATTTCCCAATTCTGTTCCAGGACTTTCTCTCATACATTCCCAGGAGATAGGCTATGTTGTCTGCCATATTACCAAGGACAGAGGAAGCAGATCTGCTACGCACCAACACACATAGGCACTTCAATGACATCTAGGGACATAGCAAATTCAGCAATAAATGTTTTTTTTATTATTCTGTTCAAAATATTCTCCACTCCTTTTCAGGAGACATCCTGTGTGATAAAGGTGAAAAGTACATACAAGTGAAATGGTAAACTAGAAACATAGAAAACAATATTACAACGCCAGGAAAGGTTCTTTGTGTCACACCATTTTCTAACCTGCTTATGCCATACACTCCCACACAATCTGTAGCTTCCCTTTAGTTTCCCAGGAGTATGGCTTCAGTATGTGGGTCCTCACATGTTTTTAATGTATTTACTGTTTTTATAAAATGTCCGGGTGAGAATAGAGAAGCAGTGAGATTCAGAAACCAAGGACCAGAAATACATGAAATAGATGCTTTTAAAAGTCACTCGAGCCATCAAAATTGTTTTCCCTCCATTTTGGCTGCGGCCTTTCTTCTGTTTCTTACCCACGTGCACCGAATGGATATCTTTGAAAACATGTACAACGCTCATGTGGGAAATGAATCAGCAGGCCCTCTTCCAAAACCATGGTAAAACACGTGAGTTACAGTACAGGGCCGTGGGTGTTTAAATCTATAACATTTATTTTGTGGCTGAGTTGGGAACGTTGTGGGATTGCTGAATTTGAAAACGGTTTGGTTGCATGTCATTCACTGCGAGGCCTCGTCGCTAGCGTTGAAACGCATCATTGTTCAAAGCTGAATAAATATTCCTCTCCTTTCAAAGGCCAGGTCTGAATTTTGGTGAGTCCAAAACAGCAGGCTAACCCAGGGCAGACGTTAGAGTCCTGCTGATGTGCATACTGTCGCTATGAAAGGAGCACGGTACTCCGTACCCAGTGAAGTCCTTGCCTCGTGTACTGAACCAGGTGCTCCATACTGCTGTGCAAGGTGACAGGCCCCATTAATGCGTCAAGGTCGTTGAAGAAATCTGTGGACCAAAAAGATAAATTATTGCTTCATATCAAGTTTTCAATAATTTTAAAACGAAGTCATGCATTATGTATTGGAGCCTAAGCAGTGTTTGAATGTTACTCCAGCAACGAGATATCAGCTTTCGGCTGAACATTAATGCAGGCTTCGGCACATTAATTCGGCTGAACACCAATATATCCAAATTGTCATCTTCTTGTGAGGTAAACTAGCTCGTCAAACGTTCAGTGCTTAATTTGTGAAAATTAAATAGGTGAAAGGGCTTAAAGATTTTATAAGGAGCCCACTGTTGATTGCACTTTATGCCTCTTTTTTCATCACCCTACATCTCTTGCTTCTTTATCTGAGTTTTGCAGGTTTTTTAGGTCTCGTGACCTACAATGCGCGCAAGCGCATTGAGGGAGCGAGAATTCAAGTGCTCAAAATCCTCGTGAAACCACGGGCTTCGTTCCTGCGGTTTTCTTGATGTTCATGTGAATCACGTGAGCAAACAAGCACGCGCATTTACGGCCGCACAGCACATCAAAGGGCTTCGCCCAGCGTGTGCTGTGCGGCTTCTCCTCCCCTAATTATTCATGGCCGGCCGCAGGCCGGCCGTACTTTCAGTTTCCCGGCCGCTCAGTAATTATCAGGTCCGTGTTGTTTCACTTTGTCTCCGTGCGTTTCCCCCACCACTCGTGTTGTTCTCTCCCTTGTTGTTTTTTGCAGATTTGTCTCTCTTTTCAATCTGTTGAACCTGGTTAATCATACCCCTTTTGTTTTACATTCTCTGACTCCCTCCATATCTCAGCATTTCTTTCATGCAGTTTTACTTTTTGCAGACCTCGCATTGTCTTCATTACACGAAACACAGTCAGAAATAAAACAAAAACAGGACACTTTCACTTCTCTGAACCGTGCGCAATTTCGGACTCGATAATAGAGACCAATGCCACATTTTTTTTAAGTAACCCCTATCGTTTGAAGAAAACAGACTAAATCAAAAACAATACTTTATTTAAACACAATCACAGACTAGGTCTTCTGGTCCTTGCAGGCCATCACCCCTTTGATTGTTTACAATCAAATTGAGTTGCAATTTGCAACTAACCAGAATTTGGTGAGCCGACCTTTCCGTGCATAGGTCCGTTTACAGATTCCATACTGATCAAGAGAAATACTTGCAAGCAGACTGCCACTAGTTTTTGCGATCAGTATTATAGTACATCTGGCCTCCCATGCAGGAGACATCCAGTCGGCGCCAATGTTTTAAAGAGACGATCACGCGACGTATGATGTATAATGAGAGATAGTTTCTAGAATTGTAATAAACCCTGTTTTACGGTGCCGCCTTGCCGTGCGCCCTGCACACGGTTGACACCTACAGTCCTACGTTGCTTTAGCCCACCTCCCACACTCCCCGCGTTGCGTCCATTTCTCCCATCTTCCTTTGTGCTACCTTAGCCAACAGTGCTTATTTTATCTACTCCAGAAGGATGAACGGGTTGGTTGACCGTGCTTGTATCTGATCACTGGATCTTCCTTCTGGTGTGTTTGTTTCACCTACAGTCCTTCTCTCCTCTGTGTACGTATGTGGTGTGCTCACCGACAAAATTAGGCTTTTTAAAAAAAAAAAAAACTTTAATCATGCTGGATAGCATCAAAGATAAAAAAAAAACTTGGCAAAGCCGTTTCGTCACAAAGGCAAAATCTATTGGCCGTGTAAATGCTTGTTCCTTTACCTGCTACCATACCTCTTGTGATCCATGAAATAAAATATTTTCATTTTATTTCTTTTTTGGGAGGGCCCAGCAGTTGCGAAGCCACTCTATATTTCAAAAAACACTTTCAGATTACTCGGTTCCTCCTTCACTCACTGCTCTCTGTTAATTAACCCCACATGTGGTCCTTTCGGTAAATGTTTTAATTTTTAAATTTACTGCTGGGTTGTTCGGCATTGCAGGTAGTGCTTTCATGCAAAAAGAATTAGTTATCAATCCAAGTGGCAAAAGCCATCAGGACCGGTAAATAAAAAATATAACAAAACAAGCACTGGCGTTGCCAATAGGTCTCGCAGTAGGAAAGTTGGAGCTATTGGTTTTGTAAATGACAAAGCCCTTTATGTTTTTTAAATGAAAACAAAAATAAAAGGCATTGTTATTTGCAATTGTAATAGCTCCAACTTTCCTACTGCGAGACCTATTGGCAACGCCAGTGCTTGTTTCATCACTGCATTCTGTTTGTCACAGATTCCCGTTTTTCTCTACCTCCTTTCCTTTTTTTTCTGCCTTTTTAGGTCGAGCCTGGGCAGCGCATGCGCTGCTCGGCGAGGCATGCTGTTTTCGAGTATGAACTTGAAGCTCTGGCCACTCTACGCCATATTTTTCATTGGCGTGTGTTATTGTCCTTTGTAAATGCTGGCTTCTGATTCGCTAATAGGCTTGTTACTCCTTAGTACCGCCTTGTTTACATTTGTAACATCCCATGAGGACTAACCCTTTAACTTGTATTGATTGTTACATGGTAAGTCTTATTTAGTCTGTAAGCACTATTTTCTTTAATGAGCTTCTCCCACTGCAGGCACATTTCATTTACAAAAGATTGAGCTACTGATATTGTAATAATTATTTATGTGTTAATTATCAAAAAAGATTAAAAGACATCGTCATTTATAATGCCAATAGCTTAAACTCTTGCAAATGTGAGACCTACTGCATTGCAAATGCTTGTTCTCTCTTCCTCTTGGTTAAGGTCTAATGTTCCTTAACCGCATGCGTGCGGGCGGAATTCCGCTCGCACGCTGAGATTTTGTAAAGCGCATGTTACGTGACGAGCTGGGCTCGTCATGAGCGTGCGAGGAGGCTACCTCATGACGAGCCCAGCTCGTCATGAGCGTGGAAGGGGTTAAAATGAGTGCTTGCCTCTTTCAACCTCTGCTACAATTAACTGCAAGCCTCATTGTAAAGTTCCGTAATGCTATTGACTGCACAAGGCCCCTACTTCTGCAGCTTCTCAGACATTTTATAAGACGTTTACAGAGGGACATGGGTGATGCTGTTGCAGCTATTCAGCCTGCAGTGAGGAGAGGGACAGTAGTTAGTAGGGAAACATTTTATACAATATTTTAACTCAAAAACTGGTACGTAGTTCTTTTAACATTAGTAGGAAATCTATTTCAGAGGGATTTATAAAACCTCTTTTTATTGTTTCAGTCATGTGGTATACATTTAATGGCGCACTGTTGTACATTTGGAATACCTTCCTTGATAACGAGTATACATAAAAATTATGGAAATGATGTTCTTCCATCATAAACACATATGGCAACTAAACAATCACACAGACAGGTTTTTCCCACCTTTTTATCAGGAAATCTTTTCCGCTACGGGTCTCAGTATTAGTATTTGCGTAGGCTGTTAGGGATGCAGGTGTCAAGGGGGACACCAATCTGTGTTTACTACTTAGGTCGAGGAGGTCTCCTCTTGTAGTGTCTTGATCATTTTCTGCAGACTCAATAGAGATCTCGCTTTGGGACCTGGGTGAGTTAGACTATTCAGTGAAGGTTTGGGTCACTACCTTCCACATATCAGAAAGAGGCCATCTGTTTAATCCACTCGCCTCTTCTTGTGACAGCGACTTCTTCTGCCGTAGCCCTGTATTCTACCTCTGTTTGCCATCTAAGGTAGGTAGGGCCTCGTCTCGCCTTCCATGACCTAACAATCTGCTTCCTAGCAAGTGCAAGGCGGAGGTCTATCTGTTTATTGCCTATTTTCTTTACTTTCAGTTGATAAAACGAATTCAAAAGACAAATCTCAGGTGACTCCTCTATTTGTCTATCCAGAGTCCCACCAAGTGTCTGATAATAGGTGCCCAATAGACTTGTAAAACTGAGCCAATCCATACCAATCTATCCCCTCCATAGATGTCCTCAATTTTCCTTGGGATGAAATATGATTGGTGCAGGACATTTTTGTGATCTGCTCAGAGGACCCCTACCTAAAGTGCCACAGTGTCTATTTTGGTTTCCAGTGCTTCTTTAGAAACAGTGATTGCAGCTAGTATCTTAATAAGGTGCAGTTGGAGGAGTTCAGGGAGCACATCATGTTCTGGTGAGGTGCCCTCCCCATTCCCAGTATCAGTCCTTTTCAATAAATCAATCAAGTGGATTTATATAGCGTGGCTAATCACCCGGGAGGGTATCCAGACGCTTG
Organism: Lissotriton helveticus; assembly: GCF_964261635.1. Lineage (NCBI taxonomy): Eukaryota > Metazoa > Chordata > Amphibia > Caudata > Salamandridae > Lissotriton > Lissotriton helveticus. The sequence continues at coordinate 1,141,064,344 of NC_136069.1, forward strand.
GGGGGTCATTCCACTCAGTTACCTTTGTTACCTCTTCTCAGGGTTGGCATACATACAAAACATCGTTGTTGCTCTCCCTTTTCTATTTCTTCTCTAATTTTCAGATCCTGAAGGCACCCACACTTTGTAGCATGCCACAAGATTAGTGTGACTGGCTCTCCTGTTAGTAGCAAACCCTAAAGAAAAACTGAGCCTTAAGAGTCAAAGAGAAGTTTCAATAAAATCCTGAGCTAAGCCTATTTTTAAATAATGTACACGATAAGGCATGGTTTTCTTACAGCTACTGACATCTGCATTGCTTTTTGAGTATTGCATTGCTTTTTGAGTACGGCTCAGAAACCTTTGGGCTAGGAAATTGCCCACTGTCATTGCACTACTATTAATCTTGAGGTCCTCTCTCTTCCACATATTTTCTAGCAAGGGGTGCTTTCTTTCTTTCTTCTCATATCAAAGCAAAGGTTGCACACTGTTTTTGGGCAACAGAGCTATTAGAGTGAAGCCTGGCTCATGTTGTGTGGTATGTATGAATGAAGTGGTCGGAAGAAATATGATAAGTGGCCATAACGGGCACCAGGCATTTCCATGGTGGGCCGGAGTGGTTGTGGCTGGTTTTGTGCTGCGGGGGCTGCTTTTCTTATTGGGGGACTGTTTTGCAGCAGTGCTGCAATATCAGCCCCCTGTAAGAAAAGTGGGAGCAGTGCTTTTTGCGAGCACCCCCGCCAGGGCCGGTCGAGCAGCAACCTGCCAGGGCTGGTTGCTGGTCTCAGTCCGACCCTGATAAGTGGGCAGAATTTTTGCTCACATTGACATTTGAACATGATGAGACATTTCAGAGTTACTGTTAATATTTGTGTTGGAGCTTTTAATGACTCTTTTACAATTTGTGTACAATAGGAAATGTAAAAGCGGCATGCAAAAATAGGAAAATTTAATAGGATCAAATGAAAAATGTTACATCTTAATTTGTCAATACATAGTGCAGAAGTTACCACAAGCTAGTTGAAACCAGTAGGTGCCAAACGGTACCCACCCAAATTTTCTTTGGTGAGATTGTCTGCAATCTCCCAATAGTCGTAGCTGTGCAAGATGCTGTTGGTGATGCTGACATGATTGGCCGCCATCTGATGGACCCGCTGAGGGATACTGATGATGGAGGTGGGGGAGGGAGCTCTGGTACTAGAGACGGTATCTTGAGAGCCAACTGAACTGACAGGAGAAGGGCTTGGAGACAGTGGCGATGGAGTGCCCGCACTTCTGCAAAAAAAAACAACAAAAAAGATACATCACAATGGCTCAGCAGTCACATAAGCAAACTGTGCTGCTCTTTCTTTCTAGGGCTGATGACCCCTTTATTTGAAAAACTATGTCATTATATAGGTACACAAAATAGGATTTACATTCATTTTTTGAGCAGTCTTCTAAGAGGTCTTGCTCCCTGAAGGTGAAAGGTTGATAAGGATCTAGTGACCATGAAGTTGACTTACTCATTGTAGGTGGTGTTTATGACTTTTACGACAAAGATTCTGATATGGAGAATATGTATGTTCATCACTTTTGCAAACGAAACGAGCAGCAATGTAAATCAATCTTGATTAGCTTTTCACATGCTAAACAAGAGACTGCATATAGGGTGAAATCAATCACCTCTGTTACACATTATGCCTTAGGTAAGATGCGATTTGCAAAGTGTTTTTGCAGTCACAAAACCTGCGATTCACAAAATCCCCTTACTTTGCGACCACCTAAGAACTGGGCACAGTGCACTTAGGGCCACATGTATCAATAGATTGTGCACTCGAAAACACGCTGATTCTGAGAATTAGCCCATTTGCGAATGCAAAAAGTGCTCTTGCCATGTATCAAACCCAAAGCTGCGATTCTGTAACCTGTTATCGAATCAGAAAATGGGTTTGCGATTCGGTATTTGGAAGGGGCGTGTTTAGGGCGTCCATTCCAAAATCTGAATCCTAACTGCAAGTATGAATGTTTTGTGACCGTGAAAGCGGTTGCAAAATATTTGCATATTACCACCTACTTCAAGTAGGCAGAAACCCATTCGCAAATGGGAAGGGGTCTCCAGGGGACCCCTTCCCCTTGGTGAATGTTTGTAAAAGCATTTTTAAGAGCAGGCAGAGGTCCCACGGACCACTGCCTGCTCTTAAAAAATGAAAAGAAACTTTTTATTTGACTTTTTGTAAAGCATCTAGTTTTCCTTAAAGGAAAACGGGCTGCTTTAAAAAAAAAAAAAGATTGCTTCATTTAAAAGCAATCACAGACATGGTGGCATGCTGACCCCAGCAGGCCACCATCCCTGTGTTTTTTGCGATTCCTGGGATGGTGAAAATTGCGATCTACCTCAATAATATTAATGAGGTAGAGAGATTTGCGACCCCCTAGGAATCACTGTGTAAAACTCTTTGAGTTTCATACATTGTAAATTGCGATTACCTAATTGCGATTCTCAGAAATTCGCAATTAGGTATTCACAATTTACAATTTTGATACATGTAGCCCATAATGTACTTTGAGAGCAGAAAAAGCTTATTCATCTCTTGCCACACATTCCTAATCACAAAGTGCGGGGTCTTTGGAAGAGGTGTCTCTCTCCTCATTGGAAGTTGCAATGATTTGTACAAATGACTTAACTACTGACTGGTAACTGATACTTAAAAAATGGGTTGGTAATCAATTTGAAAAGTGGAAGCTGCCCTGTTGGGACAGTTTCTATATTGTGAACATTGGGGGGAAGCCTTAGGAGGAGCAGATGGAAGTCCAGTTTTTTTTTTTAAAGGGACTGGGACAGTTTTTTAAAAATGCTTTAAAAATGTTAACGTGAAGGTAAACCGAATGCAGGGATGGAAATCTCCATCCTTGTCCTTTGCAGACATTTTGCATTAGTGAGGCAGGAGGCAGGAGGTTTTTTGACCTCAAGTGAATGTGCATTTGCAATGCAACTAATTGGTGCATCAGTTACTATATGAAGGACAGTTTGCAAACCAACTGGTTTGCACCCTGCTCTGTGTATATCCGGCCCACAATTCCCAGACTAAAGAAGGACTGGAAGACAGACACAACATCTGTGCTAAGTGGGCCAGAATCCAAGATATTAACACATGTAAAATACATGCTTAAAATGGGTAAACAACCTTTACAATGCAACTTTTACATCACAGAGCCTTTACAACGCAACCATTACAATGCAAACTATTACAACGCATTGCTCTGGGGGGCACTCTAGGATAGGGAATAGGTTAATTTACTATCCAATAACCTTCCCTAGTGTCCACGGGACTGGAGTTGGAATAGTAAATTAAACTATTCACTATCCAGCACCCCAAAGCACTATGCGTTGTAATGGACTGCGTTGTAATACTTGCGTTGTAAAGGCATGCGATGTAAAAGCATGCATTGTAATGTCATACATCCTTAAAATGATTTGAACATTTGTTCAACTGCAGTGATTTGACTGGTATTGTGGTCTGCGTAGTTTTGAGCCTGCACTATACTCAGTGACTGTGACAAAATATTAAAAGCAGATTTAAATAGTGAACATTTTATCGCAAATTGCTGATTAGCCTTGGAATAGTTGCTATCATTAACAATTCAATGTTTCTCGTTTAGCCACCTCAACAGAACGAAAGGTATTTTTGACCTCAGCAGGATTAATGCTGGGGTCTACAGGTTGAACATAAACCTTAGCAGCAGGTGCACACCCATGAACCTATGTGACCTACAAGTAAATGAAGTGAGCAGAGGTCTATGAGGTCACATAATACCTAAGCATGCGTAGAACCTGATTTGTCAAAGATTAATGTAGCGGTGAGAGTGTTGTTTTACTTGTGGTTTGGATTTGCATTTGATGCTGTGGGAACGATCATAAGGTTGTCAGTTATAATGTCTGGCTGTGATGGACAGATGTTTGGGGGTTGTTTTTGATTTTGGGGGGCGTAACGTCTGTGTGATGCTTTGCTAGTACTGGATGAGAATAGGATACCTGCTGGTGACTAGTTGCTGAATTGGGTGTGTAACTGTTGACAGTTTAAGAGGGGTTAGTGACTGGTCACGGAAAATGCTGCATGTGGCGGACTTCTGCGATGAGCCTTGGAGTGGTGCCATGGCACTGGACATGGAGAGGTGATTTTTAAATCAGTGATAGCTGTATTATGTGTCTTTTGCCAGAAAAATGCAGTGATTTTTCAAGGCTGTAATTAGGTGGTTGGGGTTAGAGTGGCATGCTGGGTGTAAGAGTGATTGGATTGGGTGTTTGGGTTGACTTGGTGCCTGTGTGGAAACTATTGACCTAAGTAATCATCTGCCATTCACTAACGCTCCTTTTCTCAGACCACCTCTGCCATTTGTATCCTTATGTCACCTTCATAAGATAGTACTGGTTAACACTTCTCACTTGATACCACTTACTTTATTTTCTTGATCGAAGATTTCAATAATTAACAAGTATGATTCAACTTAAAATAATAACAACCCTACATGACAGAAGGCTGAAACCACCTAGGGAAGGGAATGGTGTAAACAAGGTCCTTGCAGGTCACTTAATTGGTGGGCCAGTGAGAAATCTCCTTTCAAGTATGTGGCTGCTCTCATTGCCTGCACCTGCAGCCTATTTCACTGGTAAGTTGTTTTCCTCCTTTCAGATGTTATACCCGAATATGACATTTAAGAATTGTGTTTTATTTTTCCTTACCACTCCCAATTGACCACAAGGAACAAAAATTGCCAATGACCCTTTAGTGTGCCACATGACCCAATATATATATTTATTACTTAAATCAATTGACTAATCAGGGAAATTGTCTATCCAAACAAATGTAGGATTTTGGAAACCTGTGTCATGTAAAGCTTGTACCTATGGTTCCAACAAAATATTAATATATAACATTTGAAGGCAAGCGAATACCTTTAAAAGAAAGCATAACATGCAGTACAGAATGAGTTGTTTATGTACCAGAATGTATTCGTTATAAAAAGTAAATTGATAGTACACTAAAGAAAGTGAAAATAAGAATTGTGCAAATTCTAAGGGTCTATGGAATCGAGATAGTAGCTATACAATATTGAAACATTTCTGGAAACAACACATCAAACAACTCTTCACATATGAAAAGTAAAAGAGTCAAAGTTGCTGGCTAAGTTTGAAGGGCTATAGGGGATATCGGAGATACTTAAATCATGGGAAAGTGATGAATGTGATCTTTTTGGATATTGCTTGAGTAATATGACGATTATGACATATTAAAAATTGCACACAAATGTGACCTAGAAGCACATATACATGTGGTATACAGTACGAGTCACATGGAAATTATCATAACTTCGAACTATGAGACAATGGATCCACATCACCTTTACACATACAAAATTTGATAAATATGATGTTGAAGTATATGCACTTTGATGTAGAATAATGGTAATATGGAAGAGATCATAACTTTAAGATAAGGGAGGAGTGATCTTTACTATTCTTTTTAAACATTCACCATTTGCACTTTGAGATATGGTTCTGATAGCAAGGAGATAACTGTGACAATGAATAATGACATGATGGATCTATTATTGAATTTCATACAGATTTCATGCAGGAATTGTTAATATTGGAGAAACTGCAGTTCTTGGACCTGGAATTGAAGACCCGGCACATATGACAAAATGTGACTCTGAATATTGAGACATTGAGATCGTGTCATAATTAGGCACATGCCACATTAAAATTATAGTTCTATAAATATTATAGCAACTGCAGCACTGAGCTAAGAGACACTAGATTGACACTGGGTTGTGCACTTTAAGCATTTTCACTTTGAGATATGGCTTTTATAACTAAGGAGTAATTTGAATTATAAACTATACAATAATGATTTTTGAGTTAATGGAATGATATTCAGATTTTGCACTTTAGGCATTATGCACTCTGACTTATGTTTTTTGATTAAAAAGGGATGACTGTGATTATGAGTTGGGACAAAATGAATCTATATTAACCAACACACTTAAAAGATAAATGCATGTGTAACTTTAGGAAAACAATCTAGTTCCAACTAAATTTCTGGGCAGTTCAGAAAGAAATATAACTTTTTACATAGTATTCCAAATACGAATTATGGATCCCCATGGACTATTATGCTCATGTCACTTGCAATTAAGGTTATATCTATACAATATGATTTGTGACTTTTAATGATATGTTGCTACATCCAAGTTCCTATGTTAACGGTTTATCAATTGATACACTCACTTTTATGAAGATTATGAAACACAATAATGATTATGATATTGTTCCCCGGTGTATATGAAGTGATATTTATGAAGTTTTAAAATGATGTTTATGTTTCATGATATAAAAATTGCGACTGTTTTTTCTGGTTGCTACTAGAAGGGTGGCAGTCTGATCGTTAGAAGTGAAAAGTAGTGAGAAAGGACTTTTTCTTCTTCTTTCTAAAGAAGCTTATGGATGTTTGCTGTCGTCCAGTTGAAGGTGTTCTGCCAAAACGCGTCAGCTATGCTTTTTATGTTCCCTCTTGTTTTGTTAAAATGATCTTTTGCACAATAAAAGTGCCTTTCTTTATTAAATTTGGCCCTGAGTGCCACTCTTCTCTTCTTATTTTTTCCTGTGGTCACTGAAGTAGTATCTGTAATGCAATATTTATTTATGTGTATATACATACACACAAGCATGTGTGTTTTAGTGTGTGAAGGGAGTTTCACACACAAAGCCTTAATAATAAATCCACATATTACCTATTGTTGTCTTAATGTGTTGAACTTAGTGCAACAGGTATGCCTCGACATAATTCCTATGCTAATTATGCCATCAGTTCCAAGCTTCACCAGTAAGGGCTTCTTGTGTTACCATTCAGAGGGGGTAAGACCATGCAGTTCGAGCAGGACTTTCTTATTGGAGCAGGACCAAAACTGATTTGCTTATGGTTGCTCCCCGGCTGTCGTGGTACTGGAATGCACCCCAAGCAACTGTCAGTAGCTGAATCTTTTGCAAGCATTCTGCCCATCACCTTTTGATGTTTTAACGCTATATGCTGGCAGCCAAACCGCAACTTGCAATATCTGCAGCCATCTAGGGGTCAGACTGTCTCATAAGCCATATTGGCTTTCTGACGGGCCAAAGAGAGAAATAGCACCACCAGACCTGTCGGATTTTGGCACATAGAAACTGCAGATTTCATGCAACTATCCCCCCTTCCAGCCAGCCAGGATCCAATGCCCAAATCCCAAGGGCAGCCTAGACTCATTTTATGAGACATGGTGATGCCTTGAGAAAAGGCAAGCCAGTATATCCTAGTAGCTGAAATCCCTCTTGATAGGCCAAGCAGAGATGCATGCAAGTTTCCTCCATTCCCTACTAGCTGTTAAGAAGCTGCTCACGGGATCGGCTTGTAAATTGTACTTTTGATGTTTGTTGTGTGTTTCTGTGCTTCAAACTACTTTGGAAGCAAACCACCACCACCTTCACAAAAGTCCATGGGCTGACCCAAAACAGGAACGATGCAGTACAGAAAGCATACGGCTGAAGAGGGCTAACCCTGGCAAGTCAATACCTCAAGTGGCCTGCCCCAAAATCCCTTTTTATTCTCTGCTTGTTGTACTGTTGTTGTGTCAACAGAAGGCTGACTATCCAGACATAATGAAGACAAACATTTTATGGGATATGCGACACCCAATAGTTTGCATGATAGTACTCTGAGATGCTTACGTATATTAGGACATCTGTATAAAGTGGGAGAGAACGTTTTCTAAATGAAGGTAAGTGCATCAATACAGTTTATTTTCTTATAATAATAAAGCTCAGTTTTGGTATATTAGCTAAGTCTTACTTCCCACTGGAACCCCAAGATGAAGGCGCTTTGGCAGCTTTTGCTGAGCTCTGCAGGATGAAAGACAACAGTTGAATCTCAGGATATAACATTTAAAATGGCACAATATTTGCAATAGATTTTCTACTGTTATGTTTATTCTCTTTTAACTAACACATTCTTCTGGATTAACACCTTGTAGACACACCCACACACACACAGACACACTTGTCCATTTATGGCACTCAAGTACCAATTCTCTATTGGCCAGAATGCAAAGAGCAAAGCTGTACCCTTTCTGTGTCATTAAAGCAGTCATTTTATTAGTGTACCATTAGTCGTCCGATAAGTTACCCACAGTGACATGGCCAACAGCCTTTGCAAATTTACAGTGGCAGCTTATAAAATAAGTGATATGAAAAAGAACCCTAGATATTAACTGCAAAGTAAATTTTGCTGTTCTACTCACTGAATGTATAATAGGCCAGGCTACTCACTGAGCAAAATACCATGGACTACATGATAGATATAGTATTTACAGGCTCAATGCCACATATTGTACCAGTGCGAAATCAAATAAATCACCAACTTATCTTGTTCCATAGAAGCCATAAACATATTCTCTCTAATATTCCTTATGGTTAACATAAGGCAGCATTACAGACTGCTTTAGTATTCAACTACCCACCTCTCAGTCTACCCACCCAATTGGTTGTCTGAGTTGCTGCTGGAGGAAGGTTATACATGCTAGCAGAAGATTTAAAGATGGAGAGGGGTTACTTTTCTATAGGACTTGAATAGTCTTATGCACCCTGAACTTGCTGCTGTGCTGATAATTGATATAGTCAGAGATAAAGTGAGTTGATTTTTGGAGTACTTGCTCAGAACTATCCACTTGTATTCATCTTTTCTTGCTTCACATTTACTATGTCCTCCCCTTCTTGACACCTTCACCAGCAAGCAGTGGTTCTAGTGTGTTCCTCTCTAGCAAATAAGTGGTACTCCACACATTCAGCCACTGTAAAGGTGGTAAAAGCTGTCCCTTCCATAACAACCTTGGTGTTGTGCAGTCCAGCCTGATTGAACAAGGACTAACCAGAGCATGATATCATGGCCAAAGTCTTTTAAATGGTGTAAGAGTTCCTGACTTTAGGACTGGGTGTATGGGAGTAAATGATAAGAAATGCTCACTCAAATATCATGACCAGTCACCAATCTAGCGATAAGAGGTGCTCCGATCTCAGTCATGCCTAGTCTCATGTGTTCACGATTGCTGATACTGCACACTAGGTCTCAACTGCAACAAAAGCTTGTTCTCGGGTACACTTGATAACTTCTACTTTGGTAACGACAGGGACTATTTGTGAGATTTTAATATTTAATGCAACCTCATTTAAAATGTAAAAAATGTCCATTGTCTTCCTGAGTACATTAAAGATTCCATGGCATATCGTTTCTAAGAAAGTGCCACTAAGCAGTTTAATAACGTGCTTCAGAAAGTTAGATGACATATATAAAGGAGACTTTGTCATTATAAAATAGAGTGTAGACAATTCTGAGGAAACCTAACAAAAATGCTTGTGTTCCAATTTAGAGGGCACCTGGCCTGGCAGTTCAGGCTTGACTATTCCTATAAAAGCAGGTCCACAACTGATTTCCATATATCTGTGTTAAAACTGACAATTTGGGTGAAAAACGATGAACTGGAATGTAGCCTGAGCAATCCACTGAGATTAATTCAACCTTTCTTTCCATCACTTTGTTGTTTGCTTCTTATGGCAAGTGGGTCAAAATGTATGCTAATGAATCTGTGATCCGTTTTTAAATGACTTGTCAAGTTTTGTTCAACAAGTGTGGATATGTTGTCAATCAATGTTCTATATTCCTAAACAAAAGGATATATGTGGTCTTGTCTTTACTTTATTTTTATTTTGTATTTATTTTGAAAGTTTTATATAGCGCGAACAAGATCTTTGCAGATAACAGAGCGCTTTACAGAGGCAGGTGTAATCATCATCAAGATCATCACGTTCCAGTACATAGCAAAAATATTACGTATAGTACAGGTATGAGGTAGCCAGGCATAGTTGGAGCGTATGACAACAAAATCGCTGTGATTATACAGAGATGGAGAAAAAAGGATCTAAGCATTTCAGACTAATATAGGTCACAACACACGTGCAGAGGAATATATAGGCTATATCATAATAAAATACTGGAGTACTGTTCGCAGTGTAAGTCAAACGCATTGTTCAAGTGTATTTAGCCATAAGGATACTTTTGACTTCTTTCTTAAAAAGAAGGGAGGAGGAGATGAGCCTCGTTTCAGGAGGGAGTGCGTTCCAGATCCTGGGCGCCATTCCAGAGAAGGAGCGTTTGTAAGTTTTTTCCTTCCGGAATCTTCGCGGTTTTAGCAGAAGATTGTTTGAGCTCCTGGTAGTTCTGGACCCCCCGGAAATTGTCAACTTATGAGAGAGGTAGCTGGGTGATTTCAGGTGTCTAGCCTTGTGCGTCATGCAGGCAATTTTCAGCTGTATTCTGGCTTCAAGAGGCAACCAGTTCAAGGATTTGAAGTCAGGGGAGATATGCGAGTGTTTTTTTGATCCAGTGATGAGTCTCGCTGCCGCATTTAGTGACGCTCTGAGGGGTGCAGTTGTCGTTAGGGGGAGGCCGCAGAGGGCCACGCTGCCGTAGTCTATGCGAGGAATGACCAGAGCTTGTACTGCTATTTGGAAGTCTTTTGCTGGAAGGAAAGGTTTCAGTTTCCTCAAGGTATTTATTTGGAAGTTCGCCCCCTTGGTAGCCTTGCTGATATGCTGCTGCATGTTGAGGTTGGTGTCAAGTGTTATGCCTAAGGATTTTGCTGAGTCCGCGATGGTCGGTTGGACATTGAGTGCTGTTAGGTGTTTAAGCCATGTTTGAGCGGAGGATATTTTCGAGGGAGGTGAGATTAGGAGGAACTCAGTCTTCATAGCATTGAGTTTGAGGTGGTTATCGGCCAGCCAGGATTGGGTGCTTCTGATCGTTGAGTTCAGACTCAGGATGTCTTTGGGGGAATGTAACTTGAGATATATTTGAGTGTCATCGGCGTACATGTGAAAGTGTACATTTGATGTTTGTAGCAGGGTGGTGAGAGGCTCCATAACTCGGTTGAACAGAGTAGGGGATAGGCAGGATCCTTGAGGGACACCTAACGACACCGGTACTGGGGAAGACATCAGGTTTTTGCTCTTGAATTTTTGAGACCTGTTGTGTAGGAAGGAAGTGAACCAGTGAAGCACAGTCCCAGAGAAGCCCATTCTTGTCTTTAGGAGATCGAGTAAGTTCTCATGTTTCACTGTGTCAAATGCTGACGAGAGATCAAGAAGGATGAGGAGGCAGGTATTATTTTGATCTAAGATTTGGATGGCATCGTCAATTATGTGCGTCATAGCGGTTTCAGTGCTGTGCCCAGCTCGGAAGCCTGATTGGTGTGGGTTGAGGAGATCAAACTGTTTATGTGCTTTGTCATTTGTAATTGGACGCATTTTTCTAAGAGTTTGGCAAGAGTGGGAATGTTGGTAATCGGACGGTAGTTGTTTAGATCAGTAGGGTCGGCTGTTGGTTTCTTCAGTAAAGGTGTAACTTGTCCAACTTTGAGGGAGTCCGGGATGGCTCCTTGTAGTAATGAGCTATTGATAATTTTAGTCCAGAGTGGGAGTAGCAGAGGAATGAAGTCTTTTACGGTGTTAGCAGGGAGAGGGTCAGTGAGGTGATTGGATGGTTTTAGGGTGCTGAGTATTCTGTCAATTTCCGAGTATGTGTCAAAGGATGACCAGGTCGCATTGTTTTTTAGTTTATTGGGAGTTATGCAGTTGGGGATTGAGTAAAGGCTTGCGTCATTGAGGAGGTCTCTCCTTATATTGTCAGTTTTTTTGTTAAAGAAGGATGAGAAATCTTCACAGGAAGGAGTAGTGCTCATAATGTCGATAGCTGGGGGTTGTTCTTTAGATTGAGATCGGATTAGCTCGAACAGTTTACTTGGACGGTTTTTTGCTTGGTCTAGCTGGACTCTGAAGAACTCTGACTTTGAGCGTTTTATTTTCCTGAAGTATGCATTTCTCTTTTTCCTCAGAGTTTTAAGATGCAGTGCCGAGGGGACTGATCTCCAGGTGCGCTCTGCCATTCTCATAGCCCGTCTCTCTTCATTGAGACTCCCGTTGTACCAGGGGTTGGATGTCTTAGTGGATGCTCTTTTCAGTTGCATTGGAGCGGCCTCATTGATTATTGAGGCCATGGAGTTAAGATAGTGGTCAGTCAGGTCCTGGACGTCAGTAACGTCGGTAGGGGGGAGTAGGAGATTGCAGCTGTTAGGGGGTAGAGAGTTTGCATTGAGTTTCTTCATGTCTCTTTTCCAAACTTTGGGCATGGCGTATTGCACCGGAATGAGTTTTACTTTTTCCTTGATGAGGAATGTGATAATATGGTGGTCTGACCAGTCACAAGGTTGGATTGATTCAAGTTGAGTGGTGCCTTCTTTGGAGATGACCAGGTCGAGGATGGAGCCTTTGTCATGTGTTGGAGTGTTGCAAATTTGCGTGAGGTTAGAAGCGATGAGGAAACTTTTGAGGCTATTAACTACAGCGTCACTGCCATCATTCCAGTGGAGATTGTAGTCACCAAGGTAAATTTGTGTGTTTTGCCGTCCAGCGTTGATAGATATTTACTGAATGCCTTTTTCGGGAAGAGGGTGCTGTGAAAACCTGTAAGTAAAGAACGCAGTCCAAAAAGCTGCACACGGGGAACTAAATTCAGGAGGTTGGGCCCTGAACCTTGATTTATATTATAGAAGGTTACATGTTGTAGAGAATCCCTTACTGACATTGTGGGCCTAATGTTTGCAGTGGAAGTGCCAAATCCCACTCAAGGAGTACCACTGCCTGGGTGCATAGGGGAAGCCTGCTGTTCGAGCTCGGGTGACTTTTCAAAAGGACCTCAAGAAAAGGGGGACATTGTGTATGATTTCTTTTCTTCAGGCCTGGGTTAAACTCAAGCTGCTGCTACGGCGCAGGAGGATGCCTGGAAAGGGACAAACCCTTCTCAGCCAGCAATGAGGCACCTACATCAGTGTAACCCTCCAGCTGCATGGTGTCTGACCAGCATACTTAGTCATCCAGACTGTATGAACAGTACTTTATAGTCCAAAGATCATCCAGTGGGCCAACAGCTGCTGTCAAGACTAACAGCCTATTCAACAGTGTTAGTACGCCTAGTCTAGATACAAAGTGAGTAGGGGTGAGGATATTTTCCAGATCGATTAACCAACCACCATTTGGGATCCAGATAGGATTTCAAGATCCAGTGCAAACATAGATGTAACAGTGGACAATAAGTGAAGTTGTTTATGTAATTGAAACTCTTATGGATAAACACCACTTCCCATTGTTGACATGGGTACTAAGCATGGGCTATTGTGATAAGGTGCAAGTTCATGATTTTAGCCATTCTTTGAGCCAAGTATCAGCTGCATCTTCCTGTTACAATGCTCACACTGCCACAACCATTGCATTAGCCTCACTCAGAGAGTTGGGACCAGCCGCGGCCTGTGCCGGTAAGAGAGGGGGGCCGGGTTGGGGGGGATTCGACAGATGACCAGGAAGGAAAATTAAATGAATTATTAATTTGTCCTTGTCGTCTGTGAAAAGCCCCCCCCCCCCCACCTGGCACCACCACCCCCCTGCTCTTATCTGCACGGGCCGCAGCTGGTTGGGACCATCAGTAGAAAACTGTTTCTCAGATGCTGCAAGTCATTCCCATCAGTGCAGAGGGTTGGCTAGTGAAGTGGAAACTATGCTCACCTTTGATATGCATTTACATCTAAATTATCTTTTACCTTGGTTATCATTCTGCGACAATCGTACTGTGACAACCACACCATTGCACAACAACACCAAGATTGTCAATAATAATTTTCTTTTTTTTATATATTTATATTTTCTTTAAATACTATATTACCTTAAAATAATCAATAAGTGCTTTTGAATACTTCACAGCATGATCTCTTTTGAGCCGGAACATCCTCCAGTATAGAAGAGCCAAGCATCGATAACTATTGAAGAAGTAAAGAAAAAAGAGTTGAGGAAATAGGAAAACACTAAACATAAAAAGAGACAGAAATAGATACATTTAAATGACACCCTAGCAATGTTATGACCATTGGAGGTGCACTTCAATAATATAAGCCTGAAAATAGCTCTCATATCATGGCAGCAAGACTGTTGTACATTTTGCAGTCTATTTTGAAAGCACAACAATAACTGATGTAAATGCTTGAATCCATAAGCACCTCTGGTCAATATTTGGCGCTAAAGTAAAGCACAGGTTTAGCATCAATCTATCTACAGTTAACAGTAGCACTATGTTCTGCAGAGTAAAGCCATGAAACTAAAATAGAAGTACTTTGATTTAGATCGTTTTTAAGAGTACCCACAAAGGTAACACTCTGCTACACTACATAGAAAAGGTTCTATTAATGCAAAGCTCTGATGTGCACAGACTAGAAAGGGAAAAATATTTACAGCACTCTCTGGTCCAAACAGTCTAGAGTAGGGTTCTCCAAAGTTAGTCCTGGAGCGCAGAAATTTTAAGATAACTACATTTATCGAAATGGGGACATGCTAAAAATCTGGCATGGATCAGGCCCTCCAGTGCCAACTTTGGAGAACCCTGGTCTAGAGGCAACCTTTAGGAGCCAACTCTGATTCTCTGCAGTCTAGAAGAGGTCAATGAAAAGTATTCTTGTTCTCTGCATAGCCAAGAAAAGCAAGCATCCTTTGATCACAGTTTTAATACTGCACAATCAGTTGTGCATTCATTCAGTGACCTCAAAAAAAGCCATGCTGCCTGGCACATTTCAGTGGACACACCTGATTTATAGAATATTTGGAGTGATAATCTCTAAATCCTCCACTCATCTACTGGAAAGAAGTGCTAGAAAATAACCGGGCGGAAATTTGAACCTGACACTTTCTACCATGTTTTCCACATGAAGGCAAATGGAGCCAAAATGAGGGAAAGCGTGCAGACCACCCCCTGCCTTCCCAAGACACTGATAGACCACCAGGAAGCTCAGGTTTCCAACCATCCTTGCTTTGTGAAGAGTCAGGAGCACTAGCTTGCCCCCTTCCAAAGGGTGTTGAAACTATTTTCTCTTCAGAAAATCCTGCTCTGCTGCCCTCACCCTCAAATGTTCCTTTACTCAATGTCTCATACCTCTAAAGAAGAACTCACCCTGACCACTTCATAGGGCAGCCTGCTACTTTCATTAAGGATGTTCACATCACTCCCAGGGACAGTGGGGCTGCATACGAGGGACTAGTTTCGCCTCAACAGAAGGCAAAGAGATGGCTGCAAACAACAATGTAGTGCATAATTGTACCATGAATGCGAGAAAGTTGCGCAACATTTTTGTTGCCTTTTGTGATGTTTAGGGCAGGAATGGGTGGAGGTAAGCAAACAGTGAGTGAGAGTACAAGTTCATCTTGCCTTCCCAAAGGGGTCACAATGGGGTATAGAGACTACAAGGTTAGTTTAAGAAAGTGAGAGCGCTTCTAATTCTCAACAGTAGAAGCGAAACCCAGAATCCTACCTTGAAGAGCATCTGAGAAAGTGGAAAATGAAAGAAGATCAGAGAAATAGTGTAGAGTGAAAATAGCAAAGGACTCAAGAAAACTGAAATTATTTTCTTTCCTGTGTCTGCTTCAATATCTATTACTCCTATATTTCCTTGTCTTCGATTCCCATTTCTAGCTCGGCATGAAAGCTCAGCATTGTCTTTGATTCACCTTTGTAAATTGCTCTGTCCAACTTTCATCATTTTTTAAGACTTGTTGTTTTTACTTGTATGACATGTTAAATTAGCCCTTTTTATTCTTTTCTTTTGTTAAACTACTTTTGCAGTCCTCTTCTTTTTTTTAAAACTCAGATTAACTTTTGCTTTGCAGCCACTGCAGCTGCCGCCGTTCCACTTGTTGTCCTCTTCTGATGGTGGGAGGGATATGCTGTTTCGTTTGCACTCTGACTGATTGGAGGTATTTGTCAGCAACGGCGAGCCACCACTTTACCTAAACAGACCTACCTCTTGGCAGGTAGCACGCCGGTGCAACCCTCTCCTCCGATGGTCTTCTCTGTTTGTGGTTTCCCTCATAAAAAGCGTGCAGTGTCTCCAGCAAACTGGACTTCCTCCTTTCCAGGGTACCTCTGATAGGAGCCTCTGGGAAGGAATATTCTCCCTAATCCAAGATGGTTGCTACTTTTCCACTTTCTAGGGAAATCAATCCAAGAGAGTATGCAGGGCAGCTGGTCCTTACATCATTTCCTGCTTCTAGCCTAGGGAATCAACTTTCTGCTTCTTGCGTTGCAATGCTTAGAGCAGTACTTTGTCGTGCTTCCTTGCTCTTGTCCTTTTTTTGGGGCTATTCCCTGGAGATAATCAGTCCTGTCACTTGACTTTCCTTCCTCTCTCTCTTTAGGTTCCTTCCTCACTTGCCAGCATGAATCCTGTCTGTCATTTTGGATGTCTACTGGTTTCATCACTTCCTTATTGGGCTTTCTAGCTGTTTTCAAGCAACATCCTCTTGGCCAGCTCTGGAGCCCCGCCTGACCTCTGAGGTTTTTTGCCTTCATGCTTTTTTCTCCTTGGGGCTCCTTTCGGAATACACCTTCTACCTCGTGTCTGTTTTGTCATATTTTTCTCTCTAGTATTGACCCATTTGTTTTTGTTAAATGCTTTGGTAAAACTGCAATAATAAATAAATAGGGGTTCATTGGATGAGGGAGAAAGTAGAACGATCTTTTTCTAGAGAAAAGGAGTCATGATCTGCAGGAAATGTTGAATGCATGACAGGTGGCTGCTCACATTAACAACAAGCTGTGAAGGTTGGGCAGGAATGTGTACAAAGACACAGTAGTGCGGTAGTGGCAATGGGACAGATAGGGTTTGCACAGATTGCTTAGAGAGGGCCTAGCTCCAGGATTGGAGATAGGTCAAGAAGCCTGATCTGAAATGCCACTCCCTTTGCCTAGTCCTGGGACACTCGGAGTATCTGTTGCATTTTATAAATTTCTGTTGTTGTTACCCCTACATATATTCTGAAGGCCTTCATTACTCCAGAACCTTTGGTATGGGTATCAGAGTATGAGACTTTAGTCTCTCCATTTGTGCTTATTGTTATATTGACGACAAACCAGGGTCTCCATGGTATGACTCTTAAGATTTGAAGTGGGCTTTGTATGCATATATCAGAAGACATTTTTTCCAACCTTACAGTCTTGTCAATAGCAAAACATTAGGGTATAGTAAGGTGAAACTTTTTCCTGTCAAGTTAAGAAGCTATCACAGAAAATATGTTAGTTAGGAAGAAGTTTAATGTCACCATGGCGGTCACCTGAAGTACCTACTTAAATTCCCAGAGGGAAGTTTTGTCTAAGTACTCATACCATTGTTGATGGGAATGCAGGCTTTCATTATGCAGTGTATTTCAGCATGAAACTACGGCGTACTGTTGAAGAACAATGTCCTGGAGATGCATTCGATTTCTTGGACTGCTGCAGAATATTAGATGGAGGAGACCGCGGAGGGGGGCAACTGGAGGTGGTGGAAGTAAAAAAAATGTCTTGCTGAGTCCAGATGACAGTACGCATCAACAGGCATGTGATTGGCCAGGAGGAAAGGAGGGTGTGAGTGAGACTTTCTGGTATGAGAGATCTGGAAGGATGAGCTTGTCTGCTGAGAGGCAACCAAGAATGCAGCTAGAGCTTCTGCACAAGCACGCAGGTCCTCACACCTGGGATGGGACAGGCTGTAGGGCCTTTAAGAGCTTTTCTAGAACCTTTCTCTAATTTGTGGTCATCAGTCCTCATTTGATAGACAGTTCATACTTCAATCTTGCTGGCTAACATCACAAAAAGATTCTGGTGAAGAAGAGTAAATGGACTACGCTTTTGGATCACCAGACCCAGGCTACCAAACCACTGCATGGGACAGGGTACGCATGGTAGTTCCCTAACTTTTTTGGATTAGGTATTGGCGCCATATGGTTTTCAAAATACCTTTTATGTAGCTGGAATGCCATTTTTAAGGGAATTCCCAATCCAATCTGTATTTCCTTCTCAGAATTGAGTAAGAAAGCGACACCTGTCCAGGCCTCGGAGTTCTCAAACTTTCCCTAGCCCCTCCAGAGTGACTTGCTATGGTAAGTTAGGATGGCATTTAGACAGACAACACATGTACAAATATAGAGCTTAGGTACTGGAAAGGTAATTCTTGTCTACAATATAGTCTGAATTACTCATCTCCTTCCTACTTGCCCCTTGCCAGACTTCAAGCCAGTTGGACAAAGTTTCAATTAATAAAGCTATCCAGTAGACACTGTTTGGGAAATTGAATACGGTACTAGGAAGATAGAAAAGCCAGACAATAAAATAATGCATAATAAAAAAGTTACAAATCACACTTAGCTGCTTATTTACAGTGAATCTAGATAATGGAATCTGATGAAGTTTTAGGCCACTTAGGTCCACATGTATCAATACTGGAAATAGAGATTACCTAATTGAGATTTTCTGTGAATCGCAATTAGGTAATCTCTATTCCTAATGTATGAAACTCTATGAGTTTCATTTAGCGATTCCTAGTGGGTTGCAAATCGGCCTACCTCGTGAATATTAATGAGGTAAATAGCAAATTGCGAACCATTGGGAATAGCTACAATCACAGGGATGGTGGCTTGCTGGGGTCAGCAGACCACCATGTCCGTGATTTCTTTTAAATAAAGCAATCTTTTTTTTAAAAAAATGCAGCCCGTTTTCCTTAAAGGACAACGGGTTCCGTTTAGAAACAAAACATGAATAGTCCGGGCCGTTTGCGAGCAGAAAAAAAGCTTCTTACATCTGGCCCATAGTCAGTACAACGGAAAAAGTAATCTGGCATGGCCTGAGATGCTCTGTGCTGACTGTGGGAAGTGGAAGCCTTGGTAATAAAACTCAAACTCTTTAAAAATGCCAATACAACTCCCTGGATTATGTAACATAATCTCATTCACAGCAGGACACAATGACAGAAAGAATATTACTTGACAATTAGTAATTTGCCGTAAAATGTTGGAAAGTGTCCTTTAGTCTCATAGGAAACATTCCGGTAACACATTTCCTGTTATATTATAATTTTTGCAGTTCTGGCTTTGCCCAGCCACTCAGCTTTGTTCAAACTTGTTCTTCGTGTTTTGGGAATTCAATAAAATGCATGGTTCTGAGAACTGGTTCCAACAGTATAGTCAGCGCACATTGAATTAATCAATAGTAATGGTAAACACTGTGCAATTTGCTACAAAGAGCTTCTTGTTTAAAAAAATGAAAGGAAATAAAATGTGGCATTACAAACCATAGTGCTGCAAGCTGCTTCTCTTGAGGCGTGGCGCCGGAACCTGAGTGAGACTTAAGCCTCATGGCATACCTTTAAAAGAGGACAAGAAAGTGAGATCAAATGAGTAAGATTCACTTTAAGAGCACCACATTATGCATGTATAAAATTCAGAAACATGCAAAAATGATTTACATGCAAATGTACAATTGCTCATTTGTTATAAATATTTAATCTGTTGCTTTGCTTCTAAGAATGCAGTCCCATAAATCAAAACATTTTGTATAGCATTCTCTTCTAGTTCTGTTAACTTGGGGAAAAAGAGAGCAGAGGTTAGTTAGGAAAGGCACTAGGTATTCAGCGGTAAGGATGGGTGAACATTTTTGCTGACATGCGAAGAAGGTTAATCTGCATGTTTTTAGTCCATCTACAGAAAGGAGGTCAATACGTGAAAATAAAACAATCCAATCCTTAGTCAGAGTAACAAAGTGCAGTTTCGATACCAAAACAACACCTGAAAACTACTTTGGTTTACACAGCACGGGCATTGTTGGGCTGCACAACTGTTCATTGATGTGCAGGCTGACAAGAGCTATTTGGGGAGGCTACCAGCATCCAATTAGACTGTTCTACCCAGTTCTGATTGGTTGAGGGCAACCAATCAGAATTGATAACACATTCTACTGTGTCACTAATCCTGGTACCATACTTGGGACATCAAGATCAAGATACTTATTTTTTGCAACACCTCTTCTGGTAGAGACTTTATCTAACTGCAGATTCCTCACCTTAGAATATTACCCAGGCATCAGACTGGGTCCAGAAAACTTTAAAGCAGTACCCCTTTGTGCCGGAAGGTGGCGCCGGTGGCCCTGACATCATCCATGCTGAGTGTAATGTGCACAGTGCTATATAGACACCACCCAAGTGCGATGAAATCAGTTGCTATTCGTGACACTTCCATGTCCGCAGATCCAGACCCAAAATCCAATTGGTTGTGACCAGTGTGCAAATTCCTATATTGGGATCTTTTTAGGTGAAAGAGTCCAGTTCACAGAATGGAGAGGATTGGGGGTCCTTAGAGGAATCTGTGGCTAGAATCTGTACCAGTAAAAACTTAACTTGTTCTTCAGATAAAGACTTCTACCACAGGTTCTTCATCTTAGAAAAGATATCAGAGCAGTACCTCCCAGGAGGTGGGGATGTGAACTGGTTCAAGCCAAAAAGTCCTGCAAGACCAATAGGGCAAAATGCCTGTCATGCCAGACCAGGCTGTCCATGCAGCAGGGCTGTGTGAACGTATGGAAGGACACCTATGCCGCAGCCTGGCAAATGTCCAGACAGGCACTCTGCGTACCAATGCAGTAGTAACAGCCTTGGTTCTGGGCAAATGAGCCCACAAGCCCTTGGCAGGCTGCTTCCTACCTAAAGCATAGCAGATCAAATGCAGAGCATGACCCAGCGAGAGATGGTCCGCTTTTGCACCACTCTGTCCTTCTGCACTCTCATGAACCCAATAGAGAGCTGATCGTCCACCTGGTCTTGTCTGGTACGATCAATATAGAAGCTCAGGGCCCTCTTTGGGTCCAGGAGATGGAGACTCTATCCTTCTTAGGGGGTTTAGGTAGCGCAAAGAACATGAGCAGGGTGATGGATTGACCAAAGTGAAACAGTTGTGAACTCCATTAGCAAGAAGGACGCCAGAGTCCGGAGAACCAACTTGGGGGATAGAAGGTAGTGTAAGGAGCGGCAAGAGATACAGCCTAAAGCTCACTCACCCTCTGGCTTGAAGTTATGGCCACCAAGAAAACAGTCTTAGGGAAAGCAATCGGAGTGGACAGCTATGCATGTGTTCAAAGGGAGAACACACGAGGAAGGTCAAAACCAAATTCAAGTCCCACTGGGGCATAATGAAAGGAGAGGGGAGGAAAAAATGTTGAAGACCTTTAAGGAAATCATCACAACGGGTAATTTAAACAACAAAGGTTGGTTCTGCAACAGCACAAAGGCATAAATAGCCGACAGATAACCTTGAACTGTGCCCAAAGGAATGCCTTTCTGGGCTAAGGATAAAACAAGCAACAAATCCTATGACACCTTGGCATGAAGTGGTTTGATCTGTTTGGACACTCACCAAGCCACAAATGTGTCCCAACAGCAGGCACATATGGCTTTGGTAGAGGGATGCCTGGCTGCGAGAATAACATCCACTACCTCCATAGGAGTGTCAAAAGCTCTCAACTGCCGCTGCTCCATCTCCATGCATGGAGGTGGAATGTGTACAGGTTTGGGTGCAGAACCCTGCCCTGCTGTGGCAACAGGAGGTCCTGAAGGGCAAGCCTAATCGGAGGACAGGTGCTCATGCTGGGGAGCTCAGGCTACCAAATTCTCCTAGCCTAGTCACCGCCACCAGGATAACTTGGGTCTAGTCTGTCTTGTTCTTCTTCAGAACTCGGGACAGGAGTGGTATCAGCGGAAAGGCACACCAGAGTCCCAAGTTCCACTGTACGCTGAACGCATCTTTGAGTGAGAGCCGTTTTGGAAACTCCAATGTGTAGAAGTGCTGACATTGCGCATTCTCATCTGTGGCAACAGATCAAGCCAGTGATGTCCCCATTCGCAGAAGAGACATTGAGCCACTTCCTGATGTAACTGCTATTTTTGATCTGCTGGGCGTCCACAGTTGAGTTAGTCTGCCGTGGTGTTCAAAGATCCTGCTAGGTACTGTACCACCAGCAAAATCCACTGGCTCTTCTGCTATGTCCAGAGGCACAGAAACTTCTTGTATAGGGCATACAACCCAACCTCGCCCTGCTTATTGCAGAACTGCATGGTGGTGGTGGTGTCGTGTTAACACCTGAACCAGTCTCCCTCGAATGGATGGCAGGAAGCGTTCATCAACACCAAGCAGATGGCCCGCAACTCCAACAGGTCAATGTGGAGTTGAACATCTGCCAGAGACCAGATACCTCTGATCTCCACCTCCCCCAGCCCAGAAGCGATGCATCTTTCACCACTGTGATCTCTTGGTGGGGAAGGGAGAGGGGTTCTGCTGCTGATCAAATTGCGGTCCTCTAGCCACCTGTGCAGGTCTTTCACAGTCTCCTCCGAATTCTGAACTGATGCTTAGAGGTCCCCTTGAGGTTGCACTTACTTGGACTTCAAATACTGAGGCAGAGCCCACATATGAAATATTCAGTGCTCAACCTGGAGGATGCAGGAGTCCATCAGTCTCAATAGCCTGAGAGTCAACCTTACTGATATCCAGAACAGAGGCTGAAACATTAGGATCATAGTCCGAATGTCCTAGACTCTCCACTCCAGTGGGATAGGCGCAAAACTGCACCATGTCCAAAGTGACTTTGCTGAAAGGGAGCATCTGAGAAGGAGTCAGGTGTGACTTCAGCATGTATATAGTGAACCACAACAATATGAGGAGGTGCTCCGTAGTCTGGAGGTGGTTGACGACTATCTGAGGCAAGCCTGCCTTCAGCAGTCAGTGGTCGAGGTAGGGGAAGACTGGGACCCTGTCCTTTTCAGATGAGCAGCGACCATCACCATCATATTTGAGAGTAACAGAAGGATGCTGATGAAGCCAAATAGGAGCAAAGCAAACAAAAAATGCTCATGGCCCAAAGTGAACCGCAGGTAATGCTTGTAGGTCAACAGGATGGGGATGAGAAATTAAGCATTCTGCTGGTCCAACACTACTATCCAGTCTCAATGGCTGAAACCCTGAGGGGACATGTCCCTTTTACACTGGTGAAAAAGATTTTTCAGAAAGGCGTTGAAATTTGAGGAAAAAAGACTCATTGCGATTAAGAAACTGATGTCAGCATGCCTGGCTGGCACCTTTATAGGCATGTGCACGTCATATCCAGTGCAGATGATGCCGATGTAGAGATCTAGTCCGACGCCTGGGAAATATTCTAAGGTAAGGAATCTGCAGTTACAAGTCTTTATCAGAAAAATAAGTCCACCAGTAGTCAGCGTGAAGGAGCTATTGACTTTAAGCATAACCTTGTGTTTGAATAAAGAAGACTCTTCTTGTAATTGGTGTATTCAGAAAACATAAGCGGTAAGCATTATTCAATTGAACAGATTTCCTAGAACTAGCAGTTGCATATTCTAACTTAGTGGCGAGTCTGACTTTTCTTCCACTTACCCATTATGCATTTCCATTGTTCAGTAACACAGGCTACCATCTTAACATTTTAGATTCCTCATTGCTACTAAGCCATTCTTTCCAATTACCTCTCATACATCAGCACACATGAAGGTCATCTAAAAGTCCTAGGAAGTTTGTATACTTTTAGATCTTGCTGATTGACAATTGTTCTATTTAGCTCATTGGAAAAGCAATGGCCAAAGGGCAAATTTTGAAGGGTACCCCCACCTTTGAATGCCCATTTACTCCTCATGGGAGCAGTTTTACTTCCACATACAATGCTCACTTCCTCTTCATGGGAGCTGATTGACTTCCACATACTTTTTCAACGCGGTACCGTTACAACGCATGATTTACAACGAAAGTCGTTTCAACGACTTTCGCTGGAGGGCGCTCTAGGATAGGGAATAGTTTAATTTACTATCCAACACCTTCCCTACTATCCACGGGGACTGGAGTTGGAATAGTAA
Source organism: Lissotriton helveticus (assembly GCF_964261635.1). Taxonomy (NCBI): domain Eukaryota; kingdom Metazoa; phylum Chordata; class Amphibia; order Caudata; family Salamandridae; genus Lissotriton; species Lissotriton helveticus. The sequence goes on from NC_136069.1 coordinate 1,141,088,203, forward strand.
ATTAAACTATTCACTATCCAGCGCCCCCATTGCAAGTCGTTGTAACGACTTGCGTTGTAAAACCTGCGTCGTAAGGGTACGCGTTGTACCGTCATACATCCCTCGTCAGGAGGCCACTGCAGCTCGCACCACACATTACCTCTGCTATGCTGCCAATGATAGTAACAACACAACTACTAACCATCACACTCCTATAAGTGTGACCATTCAGACAATTTCAGACCTCCAAAGCTATGAGAATGTCTTGGATGGCAGGTAATAGTCATTTTTAATGTATATTGAATTAATAATGAACTGTTAATGTGGTCATCTCTAAATTAGCCAGACTGTCACAAGCGCCAGTGTTGACAATTAAGTGCTGGTGCTGAGCACCGGAAACCATTGGCTCAAATTAAGCACTGAAAATCACCTAGTGAGTGCAAATCCACCTTTTGTGAACTGCAAATGTGAATGTGCACTCATCTAGCTATTTGCAAGTGTAACTTGAACTTATGTGTGCAACTGTCTTTGAGAAAAAAAACGCTTCACAACAGCTTATTTATGACTTCTAAACAAGCCGCTTCATGAACTGGACACAGAGTGAACAAGTGAAGTAGTAAGAAAAGGGGATTCATAGCGTTATTGAAAACGGTTTATCAGAGCTATCAAGAAGAACTGCCTGTACCAATGCACTAAGACCCATTTCGCCACAGAGACACTTGCCATCAGTACCATTACAACACTTCTTAAGCCTCGTCAGTATCAGATATATGGTAAAGAAACAGTTATATTGCTGTCTTAAATTAACCAGAACTGGAACTGTATGTGTCATAATACAAAGCTTAGTATATCTATGGGCCTGAATGTGAGGATTTATCTACCCATTTTCTTTTTGCCTAATGCCCTGAATATTTGCCACTGAGGAGGCATGAAAGCCAGAAGCCTGTTAAGCTGATATTTCTATATAGAGCTGCTGAACGTTGCCTTGTCTCCAGGGCACTCTTGGCCCTCAGTGACATACCTAATGAGTTCCACAGTTTCCGAGTACATGGTGTAAGGGGATTTACACTCCACTGGGCCGTGTTCCAAGGCGTTCCCACACTCAATGAATGAGAGGGCTGCTTCAGTGTAGTTCAGAGCTTTGCCAAACTTCTCCATCTGGAAGACAAAATGCATGTTTATAATAATCACTAGATGAATTAATAATCAATCATTATAAACAATAGAGGTTACATGTGATAGACTGTAATCAAGTAATGTTGCAGCACAGTAATGTTTCACTTTCAGACAGTGAACTTGTGTCATAAGCTAAAGAAAATAATCTGCTTTCAGGGAAACATCTTTCAGGAGATGCACCTTCAATATATATTTTTGGTCTAGAAAGGTGCCATTGTTGCCGGCCGACCAAAGGACTACGGGGCACATGCATCAAAGTTTCTTTTTGCGATAACCAAATAGCGATTTTTTTAGAAATCGCTATTTGGTAACTGCAAAATGCAGTGCAACAAAACAGAGAGCAAATAGCGATTCTCTAATTGCGATTCCTTAAGAATAGCAAACTCAATTAGGGAATTGCTATTTGCAATTGCGACTCCATTTTTTCCTATGGGCCTCAAGGCCCATAGGTGAAAATGGTCTTGTATTGCCTAAATTGCGATTACCAAATTGGTAATCGTAAATTTGGTAATGGAAAGGCAAGGGTGCCCGATGGCCTAAGGCCTCGCTGTGGCACCCCTAACCAAAAAAGATGCACATGTAAGGCACACACTTGCCTTAGGGGCATGTGTGCGCCCCATATAGCACTTTGTCAAATGCAGTTTTGTGCATTTTTCAAAGTATACGCATGGTTAACATCAACTTGAAGTTGATGTTAATTAGCGTTTCCTAAATGCACAGTTTGACTTTAGGAAAGGCTTCTTGCATGTGCATTAGGGAATCGCAAATTGTGATTCCCTTTTAGCATTTGCAATTTAAGGAATCTCAAAAAATTGTGATTACCTAAATTGCGAATAAAAAAACTTTCATGCATTAGGAAAGGCCTTTTTGTGATCGCAAACAGCAGATTTTTGCGAATCGCTCTGGTTGCGATCGCAAAATATCTTGATGCATGTACCCCTAAAATTCATAATCACATGCACATCCAGCATGGAGTTTTGACAGTGCGTCAGTTAATCCCTTTCTCCGCTTTTCAGCCATTTTTTAAGTGCAAGACAGTTCCAAATCAAAAATGAGCAAGTAAATCAAACATTTCCATACATTGCTGTTGGCCCAATAAACAACGCCATTTGTGGGTGTAAACTTGAGATAACAGATGTAATTGGTTCAATTTGCACCTGCCAAGTGTCCAGAAAAAAGGTACCTAGCTGGCATGAATGTTCTTACTGCTGGGTAACTGTATGCCAGAACTGCATACAATTATGCAGTGGTAAACCCACACAAAAACTGGGGAGTGGGAGCATCAAGGCGTGGTCTCCCTTGACAGCTTCTGAACACCCTCATATTTGTTAGTTTGTTGCCCCATGCAAACTCTTCACAGATCCTTTTCCACCCTGGAAATGGTCTTAAGTTTTCTTCAGCAAAACACTGGTGTACATACTTTTCCAGGTGGGAACTGTAATAGAACAACCCCAATCTTCCTGGGTATGCAGTGGAGGGGGTTGCACCACAGGGAAAATGTTTGTCTAAATGGAGGAAAAAATATTGAAATTGAAACAAAAATATGCATTTGTTTGTTCAGTTGGCTGCCTTTCCCCAGTGTGGAGTTGTACTGGATGTACAACAATGCTTGGAAAACCAACAACTCAGAAAAATGTCACATGGCATTCCCTATAGTAGAGTTCTTCACATTATGGATATGGAGCACTTTCCCACTCTATACCACAACACACTCTTAAATGAGTGCACTGGACACAGTGTACTATATCACAACAAACGAGCTGTTCCCAGTGCACGTGCCTGCACTAGAAACAGTGCATTAGTGAAAGGTGGACCTGCTGTTTCAAGCCAACAATCTGCCTTTCTTTGGAGGTAGCCACCTAGCCTTTGTTTCAAAGGAGGGAAAGTTATCCTCTGTAGGCTTGTGCAGAGAGTGACTGCACCCAATGGCAGAGACACGCCTGGGCCCCCAGGGAGCCCTATACCACTCTCACACCTCTTTCAGTGACTGTGCCAACTCTATTTGGCATACAGTTAGTGAAACCTCCTAATGGCATCTTTGGCTCTGCACCTGCATCTGTAATATGGCGCAGGCTCAAAGGCAAATGCTTCCTTCACTTGCAAGATCCCGATAGTGCCATCTCTTTTTCAGAAAAGCCTGAGCAAGCTCTGTGGCCCCTTCTGTTATCCCTCAGTGCACTGGGCGGGGGAGGGGATAAAAGAAGGCAGAATGCCCATTGCGACCGCAGTGCACTAGTATATCACACACAAGGAAATCTAAACTTTTTCAAAGAAGTACTTTTTTGTGTATACCATTCCATAAATAGCTTTGTTTCGACAATTGCAATAAAATCAAACACAATAACCTAAAACTATAAAATCATACATAAAAGCACTAAAACGTAGCTTATATAAAAAGAGGAAAGTAGTTAAAATATTTGTGATAACCCACAGTTAACACTAGCAGCAAATAGGAGGAGCATAATGTATAGATAATAAAATTATTAAAATGTTTATAATACCCACAATTGAGACTAGCAGCATAAAGGGGGAACATCACAATAACTTTGAGATGCGAGAGTGGATTTAATGTAGCAGCTCCTATAATGTTTGCCTTCTCTTACGCGATCTAAGAAGGAAATCATAGATGACAGCAAAGTGTAACTCAGGCTCACAAGATTCTAAGGTGCTACATACTGGGCAGCAATGTGGCAATCTTTTTTTCTGCCTTAGTCTCCACATATATGCAAGAAACTGGGAAACAGCAGAAACAATTATTAGAGCTGTGTCAGCCATGAGTACCCTCGTTTCAATTGTATAGTCTCTGATGCACATGTTGAGGCAATTTCCTCTTATGTGCGTGGTACTGCAGGTAAAAGTACAGGACATGATCTACAGTTTCCTTGGCCCCTGGCAAAATAGGCAGCTTAATTCAAGTTCAGCATTAACGAGGGTGCGTGCCTCTTCCCAGTAAATGATCGAAGAGGCAAGGTCCCAATTCGGAACTTGACGCCCGGAGGCTCAATTGTGTCCATGTACCTTTCCAAGAAATAAGTATCTTTGAATTTCCAAAAGGTAAAATGTAGGATACCTTACAACCTCCCACCCCCACCCTATTGATGCAATCTGCCATCTAAGTGTCTCCAATACCGCTCCTTGTTTATATCTGCAAGAGCATTCTTTATGAATTAGGTCATCTGTATTTAACCCCTTTACAGTGGCCGAAATTACGCCGCGGTGCGGTGGCTCTGAAGAGTGGGCGGGGCCACGTCGGCCAACAGATGTGCGCAGCACTATGGAGGTAGTACTCGCGACGGCCGTTGGCCGACGCGCGCAGCGAATGCCTTCCTGATAGGGAATCGCAGAAATATTAATCTGCACCTGTATGATTACTTCTCTGAATTTACAAATGTTGAGAATTCACAAAGGTTTTAGAGAGTTCTCCTGAAAAGCTGTGATAGTTGCAACAGTACCCTTAAGTACAGAAGTACACTGGGATCGCACACAGCATTTGCACCTGCTCTTTACGCCTCATGCTACAGGAGGGGCTGCAGATACTTGTGAGCACTACTTAAGTACGTAAGCCACTAGTCTCAGAATCTATGGGCCAGATGTACTAACATTGGGAATATCAATTACTCTGAATCCCAATTAGGAAATTGCTATTCCTAATGTAATAACATTTTATTTTGACATTTCAGATTCCTACTGGGTTGGAAATCGAGCTACCTCATGAATATTAATGAAGCAGGTCACAGTTTGTGGCCCATAAGGAATGACAGTCATCATAGGTAAGGTGACCAGCTGGGGTCAGCAGACCACCACGTCTGTGATTGCTTTTCAATACAGCAATTTTATTTTTAAGATGCAGCCTTCAAACTAAATTTATCATTCGCTTAGGGAACAGAGCGTGTCTGGCCACTCTTTATTTGTGAAGTAACACTGCCCTCTTGAGGATTTTCAAGGACATGTTTAAAAATACATAACATCAGTAAACTCTGCTTGGTAATAATGCCTAGTATAGGAATTGACTACGTTCACTGCACTCATGTCTTGATTTGAGGGGCTGCTAGTTACTGGTCACCCCACTAAATCATGGCACTTAAAGGTCAAACGGCAATAAGGCAGTATGAAAGCTGCGTGGTTTGGATTAAAAACAATCACGACATTATTGAAGAGGTGAATTGCAACCAGAGGCAAACCATATGCTAATGTGTATCATTCAAATGAAAACAGGAGGGAGTATCTATCTCCACTGAGTTGAGTTTACCTATTGAAATAATTTACAATTTAAATATTTGCGTTATAAACCAAACAGCAGATAATGAAGAATACCAGATCTGCACAGAAAACTGTACGATCCCCAAGGTAAAAAAAAAAAAAAAGTATACATATATTTCACATATATCACAAGATAAACATTTCCATTATAATTTTTCCGACTGTTACATAAAGTAATTAACATCAATAAATGTCATCAAAGGGTTAAGGGACTGGCATTTTGGTGGGGGAGGAAGTGAGGTATTTGGGAGCTGTACTAAGAGAGGGCATAATACTACAACACCCAGGGCCAATGCAAAAAGCACTGAATCTCACCGAAATAACCACCCACAGGATAATCAACCATAACTCAGGTTGTAGTTCTCTTCAGCACACTTCCAAGGACACCCGTCATGACACCAATGTGTTAATGCTTCAAGATGAACGATAATGGCATATGGACCCAAGATAATTAGTTCAGCTGAAATTTTCCATAGATAATGCCAAACTAGAAAACACTGTTTTTTGGGATGGCAAGAACAAAAGAGCTTCCAGCCCGTAGTGGCCATTAATGCAAAGCATTCTGCTTTAACTATATTTTATGACTGTTTCTGGGTTAAGGAGGCATGTCGATGTTTATTTCTTCTCTTTCTACAAATGAAATACATTACATCCTCGGGACAGTCCTTATTGCCTTGAAGTACTGCACCTCCATGACAGATCTCTCTAAAGCTTTTTTTTCACACGACTCCTTGTCCATGACCCCACTTCCTCCTTATCTAGAGGTAACTCTACCCACATCAAGTCCTGTTTTTAGGTCGAGTCTACTAGACAGTGTATGTGCTGTCTGTTGTGAGGCATACTATGGCTTACCAAGAATATAGGGGGGCTGGGAGCCGGTCCATCGCTTACCATTGGTTGGCTTTTCTTGTCATTCTCATTTGGCTGTGTTGGAACTGACCCTGTCTGCATTTTCAATTCATTTGTGTGGGATTTAGGACTCTGGGCACTTTACCATTGCTAATCAGTGCTAAAGGGCAACTTTTTACTCTTTTTAGGTGTCAATCTCTTTTTCCTGGAATTTCAAGTAAGCACCTTGTCAGCCTCTACTTGAGAGGACCTGAGTCTTTTTATGTTCTTATACTTTTTGCATTTAAGAAGGATGTTTTCAGTCTTCTCAATGTGAGATTGATCTGAGGTTTCGACATAGGCCAGCAATTTACAAACTCCTTCTTATGGAAAGTTATCTGGCCCTGAGCAAGATTCGATCATGCTGATCTCTCACAAAATAATAGGCTGGTCTACTGGTAGAGGAGCTCTGGGAAGGTGACCTCAAAGCATTAATAGGAGACCCTACAAAAACTGCTTGCTGCATCTGGGCCAAAGACAAAGCATCACAAAAGACCCAGGTATTACTCTTTGTCTACATTCTCCTCTTTTGATCAAAGTGACACGGAATAAGAAGTTTCCATTGCCAAGTTCTTTCTTCTTGAAAACTCAGGAGAAGTTTATGGCTATCTTAGAGAGAATCGGGGGTTCCCTACATTGGTGTCTGAACCAAACACCAGGGGTGGTCTTTTTATTCGTCAGTTTTATAAAAATCCAGTCCCATGACTTCCCATCAACCAGCTGCTTACGGATGTAATTTACAAAGAATGGAAGTACATAGGTAAACTGACTATTCCTGGATTTCTTTCTCGACTTTATGACCTGGTGGGTGCTGATACTTAGTTGCCATATCTGTTAAAGTAGATTCCCTGGTAGCTAATCTGGGTGGCAAGTTGTCATGTTTGATAAAAGTTGCTAGGCCTCAGATTTTATGGATCGCAAAGCGGATGCGTTTTTGAAGATGGCATATGGACCCCATCAGGGAGGTGGGAATCTCTAGCTATGGTGGTGGGTTGTTCTCCGCTTGGAGATCCCAAGCAAAGTCCTCAACTGAGTTTGCAGACTGGTGCGCCACAAGCTAAAGTCTAGATCTCCCTTAGGAAACTTTTCTTTTTTCTTGGATTAGAAATGGAGTTTGCATGGCACAAATCGGAGAGATAAGGTTTGAATTTTTGTATATAAATACTATTCAAAACTTGAATGCCTTATTGAGAGTTTGGTGATAACATAATATTCTCAAAATTGTGGAGGATGTGCTAATTCTACCACTGGAGGATTCTTTCCTGCTGGAACCATTGGCAGTATTTTCTTCGCTGCTGGGATATTGTTGGAAAGAAAATTCCATCTATTAATCCTCCCTCAGAAGAAAATTCTCCAACAAAGGATTTAGAATTTTCTATTCACTTCTTTTACATCTATGTTATTTTATTGGAATCTGTGTAGCACGTGATCTGCTACTGGTACGGCATGGCAGGGCTTTTGGTAGCCTAGAGGTGGATTTCACAATACTTCCGAATTCTCCATCACAGATCAGAGTCCTATTGAGCTTCTGATGATAAGCTTTCAGAAATATCAGTGGGCTCTCTGGAAATGGATGAGGAAACAACTATTAATGTTTGTAATTCTGTTTACTTCTCAAAATAAGTAGGAACAACAAAACCCCAAATTGGGGTCAATGTTTTTCTTCTTCCAGTTCCTCTCTCCAACTGCCCGTTTAAATCGCCACACTGCCATCTACATTTTGTCGCTTGTGGCAACATTTTACCAACCACATCCACCACAGTAAACATTCCCATTCCAAACTCCATACCACCGTCTGTTGCTGTTAGGCTAATGTGTCAACTTCAATGAGAATTCTACGACACTTGTTTGCGGCTGAGAAGTCAAGATTAGCGCATAGTGTTTGCCTCAATGTCTTTAACTGAATGAGAAAATCATCTTACTCAAATGCTGCATCACATTATAGCCTTAGAGTCCACCCTAGCGGACTCTACTGGCCATTAAAGGCCTGCTCCAGTGCTAAATGGCGAGGGCCTTTAACAAGGGAGCGGGCCTTTAATGTCCGGTAGAGCCTGCTACGGAGGGCTCTAAGGCTATTAGAACATTCTACCCCTAGAGGGCAGAATGTTCTAATTTGTAAAACAAAGGCCTCACAGAGCCCGAAGGGATTCCTCCCGTGCGGCCTTTGTTTACAGCAACAGCTATGAAGGACAACATTGTAATGTTGGAGCCCCGAGCATCTACTGGCCATTAGAAGCCCAGAGCTCACAATATTCCAAGGTTCTAATAGCATATTAGGGGATCATCAAGTGCCTCAGCACGTACTAGCCAATGTATTCTGACTAAATGAAAAGTAGAATCCTTTGGAGGTCCCTGCATAGGATCCAGCGATTATTGGTATTTATGTAGGCATCACGTGATGGTTTCCAATCTAAGGGGCCTATTACGATGGAGGATTTTCCGCATCCTCCGGGCCGGCGGAAGCTACCGCCGGCACGGAGGATGCGGAAAATCCTCTGCGGACCCACCAAAGACCCACCGCCACATTAGGATGGCTGATGGGTCCTGGTTTCCGTCCGCAGCTTTTCCGCCGCGGTTGGCTTACAACCGCGGTGGAAAAGCACTAATATGGTGACGGTGTCTCTCAGACACCGTCAGCCAGATTAGGATGGGCTCTGAAACATGCTTTTCCGCGGCGGCTTTTCCGCCGTGGAAAAGCATGTGTAACTTCACTGCGGGGCCCGTTGCGGGCCCCCTAGGTGAAGGGGGGGATTGGGGGGTGCACATGGGGGGTACCTATGGTACCCCCCTGCATTTGTATGCAGAAAGCGGCAGGCACCACGTGGTGCCTGCCACTTTCTACATACAAATGCAATGCGTGCATTTTTAACATTGCTGCGGGTGCAGCTTGAAGCCGCACCCGCCGCAATGTTAAAAATAGAGGATGTGACCGCCAGGGTGGCGGTCACATCCTAATTGCACAGGAGGGAACTCCGCAGCCCATGCGGAGGTTCCCTCCTACTCTATGGTGGCGGACGGACTCAGGTCCATCCGCCATCATAATGTGCCCCTAAGTACGCGCATTTCTTACAGAGCCACAGATATCAAAGCTCTTATGCAAGCCAAATGATGAACTGTACATTTGCTCATGAACAGCCTTCTCCTAACCTTCATTTGCACCACATCTGTCAGCTTTTGTCTGAGAGCTTGCGTTTGCTTTTCTCCTTCTGATGTGCTCTCACCCGTGGGAGATATATCACCAGAATGGGTTCTCCGCTGCTCAGGGGAATCACGGGCATCGATGAATCACAGATGCAGTCACATAACTTTAAAAACTGCTCACTGCCATGATGGCTTACATGATGCATGTGCTAAGGGAATCTGAAATAAGTTATCGGGCAGTATGGGAAAATGAAACACGATGCTAGCGACTTTGAGGCCCTAGCTTTTGTTATAAATTAGAGCCCTTTTCTGTCTCTTAGTAAAAGACTAATATGAGGGCTTGTGAGTGTGAAACGGCGTTATTTTAATCATGTTGTATAAAATCAATCTGAACCCAATTGAGTAAGGTAGCTCAGGGGTTTAAAGCCTCCATTGTTAAAATGTGTGTGTATGCTGAATGTCGGAGGTTTGAAATCAATTCAGCATTTCATCCATCTCAGGATGATAAAATGAGTACCAACGAGTTGGGTAATAGTTAATATCTGTTAGCCATGTCTGGAGAGCAGACAACTGCCAAAGTATGGTATATTTAGGTGTATTTAATATGATCACAATAAAGTGTTAGAGAATAGTTGTCTATGTTCTTGTGAAAATGTTTATTTGCACTGGCAATATTTTTGCTGTTTTAAATATATATTTAATACAGCGTAATATTGTTTAGTCCCTGGCAGATGAAGGAGTTTTTGAGGTGATGAACTGGGGGGCACGACCCTCTTATTTCCGTGCACAGAGATGGATTTTCCAGCTACGAAAAGCAACGGAGGTGAGAAAGGGAGAAGGGGGAGGTGTCCTCTCCCAGGTGATTCCGGATTCCACATGTTTCATGAGACACTGTGCTCTATGTGGCTAACAGAGTGAACAACGAAATCTGTCCAGAACTCTTTGAATCATTTTTCACAATGCACGTGACACTTTATTAACAGGATGCATGCTAATTGTGAAATGTGTTTGATGGCTGGAGTGAATAACGCTATTCAGCAATACAAGAATACTCACCACAACACTGAGGGACTTTACCAATGCATCCTGAGACTTGTAGGTTGTTGTTGGTCACGTGATGCAGGAGATTTAAAGCACCTGTGTCTGGACACTGCTTATACCTTCCGACCTATGACTAAGGTGTAACTGCTGAAACGCGTCTGGAAATGAAAGACTGTTTAAAATGCAGTCACTCTTCACTTGTGGAATAAAGACTGTGTTTTCCTTGAATTTGCCTCAGCAACATTCTTTGGTGTATTCATCACCAGGATGCTTCGTTCCTGGCAGCTGAGGCGCCCTGCAGGGTTGGGGGCCCCCAACGACGGAGTTTTTTGGGTGATAAATTGGGGGGCATGACCCTCTTGTTTCCGTGCAGAGAGATGAATTTGCCAGCTACGAAAAGCGACAGAGGTGAGAAAGAGAGAAGGGAGCGGTGTCCTCTCCCCAGCTATTCCGGATTCCACATGTTTCATGAGACACTGTGCTCTATGTGGCTGACAAATTGAGCAAGCATTTACAATGCAATGGTCTCGTCTTTGTTAAAGTTAGAGCTATTGGCATTGCAAATGTCATTTTTTTCATTTATTGTTTTTTTTAAACCGATAAATATATGGTATTGTCATTTACGATGGCAATAGGCAAGCATTAGAGAGTAGTAGAGAGTAATAGCTTAATCTCTCGCAAATGAGAGTCCTATTGCATTTGCACCCACACACACACAGCCACACACACACACAGAACCCCCCACACACACAGAGCCACACACACACACAGAACCCCCCACACACACAGAGCCACACACACACACAGAGCCACACACACACACACAGAGCCACACACACAGAGCCACACACACACAGAGCCACACACACACACAGAGCCACACACACACAGAGCCACACACACACAGATCCACACACCCACAGAGCCACACACACACACACGCTAGCTCTAAAGTAATTGAAGTGAAGTGCTGATCTTCTATACCTAGTTTTGTTATTTGTTTTATATCTCACATTGACGTACATGCACTTTGTATTGTCAGAACTGTCTCCAGCTAAGACCAATCAACTGTTTTACCTGATTATATTCTTTCACATGCACAATCAGGGGGGCAGAGGCAAGAAAAACGAGCACAATCAGGGGAGCAGAGGCAAGAAAAGCCAGCACAATCAGGGAACAGAGGCAAGAAAAACAAGCACAATGAGGGGGCAGAAGGCAAGAAAAGCGAGCTCAATCAGGGAACAGAAGCAAGAAAAAGTAGCACAACCAGGGAACAGAGGCAAGAAAAACGAGCACAACTAGGGGGCAGAGGCAAGAAAAGCGCGCACAACCAGGGAACAGAGGCAAGAAAAGCGAGCACAACCTGGGAACAGAGGCAAGAAAAACGAGCACAACCAGCACAACTAGGGAACAGAGGCAAGAAAAGCGAGCACAACCAGGGAACAGAGGCAAGAAAAACAAGCACAACCAGGCAACAGAGGCAAGAAAAATTAGCACAACCAGGGGGCAGAGGCAAGAAAAGCGAGCACAACCAGGGAACAGAAGCAAGAAAAATGAACACAACCAGGGAACAGAGGCAAGAGAAGCGAGCACAACCAGGGAACAGAGTTAAGAAAAACGAGCGCAATCAGGGAACAGAGGCAAGAAAAGCAAGCGCAACCAGGGAACAGAGGCAAGAAAAAACAAGCACAACCAGGGAACAGAGGCAAGAAAAAACAAGCACAACCAGGGAACAGAGGCAAGAAAAGCGAGCACAACCAGGGAACAGAGGCAAGAAAAGCGAGCACAACCAGGGAATAGAGGCAAGAAAAACTAGCACAACGAGGGAACAGAGGCAAGAAAAGCGAGCACAACCAGGGAGAGGCAAGAAAAGCCAGCACAACCAGGGAACAGAGGCAAGAAAAACAAGCACAACCAGGGAACAGAGGCAAGAAAAGCGAGCACAACCAGGGAACGAAAAACAAGCACAACCAGGGAACAGAGGCACGAAAAATGAGCACAACCAGGGAACAGAGGCAAGAAAAGCGAGCACAACAGGGGAACAGAGGGAAGAAAAATGAGCACAACCAAGGAACAGAGGCAAGAAAAGCGAGCACATACAGGGAACAGAGGCAAGAAAAACTAGCACATCCAGGGAACAGAGGCAAGAAAAACTAGCACAATCAGGGAACAGAGGCAAGAAAAGCGAGCACAACCAGGGAACAGAGGGAAGAAAAAACGAGCACAACCAGGGAACAGAGGCAAGAAAACAAGCACAACAAGGGAACAGAGGCAAGAAAAACGAGCACAATCAGGGAACAGAGGCAAGAAAAACTAGCACAACCAGGGAAGAGGCAAGAAAAGCGAGCACAACCAGGGAACAGAGGCAAGAAAAGTGATCACAATCAGGGGCAGAAGGGATTCACACCTTCTGTACTCACTCCAACCTGCCCTCAATCACTGCTGAGACCCCCTTCTCTCGCAGTCCTCTGTACTCACCACAGCAAGGGATTCACACCTTCTGCACTCACTTCAACCTGCCCTCAATCAGTCTTCTGAACTCCTCCCAGCTCTGGACTTGCACCCTGTGTCCTCAGCTCAGGGCTCACTCACAGCCTCCCCCCCCACCCCCTGGTACCCTCACCCCTCGGTACTCACGGCAGCCCAGGCCTCACCTCTATGTACTCACCATGGTTCTGGCTATGAATGCCCACATCTTTCTGGCTGGCTGGCTCCTGGGAGGGGCAAAGGGCTGGCTGGAGAGCAGGGAGGGGAGTGACAGGGTGTGGGGCAGTCCAGGAGGTCAGTGTGTCCAGAGGGTCATGGTGAGGGGGGGCTGCTCCAAGGGAGGGGCGGGGCTGAGGAGGGGGTAAGTGCCAGGGCCACATCAGAGCTTGGCTCAGTACAGGAGGGGCACGGGGCCCAAAGTTTGGAGGAGGAAGAAAGGACAAGCAAATCAGCTGAGAGGACACTGACAGCAGCCGTTTCAGTGCGGCGCTCTCTTACTGGCGAGGGCACGCACTATGTTTGTGCGTGGCACGAGGAGCCAATCAGTGCCGTTCGAAGTGCCAAGAAGCATGCTCGTCAAAGGTACGACCAACCAATCAGCACAGAGAGACAACTTAGCAGTCACGACACAAAGTCTGTTAAAGACGGAAGGACCAATGAATAGAGAGGGCGAGGATAGAAGCCCTGTCCGTCAAGAAAGAGCCACGAATCAGCAGAGAGAGGCGGGGTGAGTCGACATAATGAGAGGGAGGGCAGCAAACAGCTGTCAAAGGTGAGAAGCACCAATCGATGGAGGAGGGGGAGGTGGTAGTGGAGGAGGCAGAGTCAGGGGCCCTGCCTGCCAGTTAGAAGCATCCAGCGGCCGAGCAGAGTTTCTTTCTTTTGCTTACTTCCTACCTCCCTTGACGTCCCTTCAGCCGTTCTGCCCTGCTCCCTTTCTTTTCACTTTTCGTCTCTCCAATCTTTATCATCACCCCCTCCCCCATTTATACTCCTGTGAAGCCTGACCCACAGATAGTCCACACTCCCGTGCGTGCGCTTCCAGGAGCGCCCATAACCGGCGTATTTATCTAATATGATGTAGAAGTCCTTCATTGCTATCTAACGGTAACCGGTCGCAGCGTCTCGCGCCCCGCATAAACACGGCTCCTTGGGTGGCAGACGGGCGGCCGCGCTCCCCACGCTAAGATGGCGGCCGGGGAGTCAGGCTTCACACACAAAGATGGCTGCTGAAAGGTTGGTCTTCTCACCGAAATAACAGGCCAGGTCCCTCACAAAGATGGACGCCAAAGTAGTCACTCCTCTTGCCCAACGCGTCAGGACTAAAGTACCGCCTCCTTGACAACATGGCTAAAGCGGTTATTGGGACCCACGTAACGGTAGCCACGCCAATCACGTCCTTCCCTCAGGACCGGGCCTGAAAGGGTGGGAGGGAGGACATGCAGAGGTAGAAAGGGGACACCATACCAGCGAACGTACAACAAGCGTGAACACGAACATTAAGCCCCGTCCTTTTCAGACTGGGTGGCGTGTTTTTTTGATTGACTGAAGATGTCACAGATAGAAAGAATCGAAAAAAACATGCCCCCCAATCGAAAAAAGACAGAGCTTAAATTGACAGACAAACCTCTTCTCCAATGGCTGGCCGCCATTTAGGAAGCCAGCCAATGGAGAAGAGAGGCTGGTTTCAGCCCCACTACTAGAAAACATAAAATCTCGCCAGTGAGACTGCGCAAGCGCAGCCTACGCTAGCCGAGACCTAAAAATTAAATCTGTCCAGAACTCTTTAAATAATTTTTTACAGTGCACCTGACACTTTATTAACAGGATGCATGCTAATTATGAAATGTGTTTGATGGCTGGAGTGAATAACACTATACAGCAATACAAGAATACTCACCACAACACTGAGGGACTTTACCAATGCATCCTGGGACTTGTAGGCTGTTGTGTGGTCACGTGATACAAGAGATTTAAAGCTCCTGTAACTGGACACAGCTTATACATCGATCCTATGACTAAGGAGTAACTGCTGAAAGGTGTCAGGCAATGAAAGTCTTTTTAATCTGCAGCCACCCTTCACTTGGAAAATAAACACCGAGTTTTTCCATGAATTGACCTCAGCAACTTTCTTTGGTGTATTAATTACCAGGATGCTTCAAGCCTCGCAGCTGAAGCTGCCCTGCAGGGTTGGGGGCCCTCGACGATGAAGGAATATATATATATATATATATATATATATATATATATATATATATATATATATATATATATATATATATATATATATCCAACCCAAGTTTTTCAATATTGATGGCACTCCACTCAGAGGTTGCTTTTCAAATTATTTATTAACAACAATAGAGATCGCCTACGCGTTTCGAACTGAAGCGTTCTTGATCACGGCATAATTTTAGACAGTCAGTCCTTCTTTACTTTCCCATTAAATACACATGTAGGTCGCTGTGCATTGTGGGCCTTGTAGTGCAGTTTGTTTACATGTGTGCATTTGAACAATTTAATTCATTGGACAAATGATGTGCATTAACAGTTGTTTCAAATACACTTGTTTCCTTAGAAGCTAGATTCTTGGGCTTAGTGCCCTTTGTATATTTTTCTATTTACAAGTGTATTGGCAGAAGGACTGACTGTCTAAAATTAAGCAACCTCTGAGTGGAGTGCCATCAATATTGAAAAACTTGGGTTGGATGTAAAGCGGGAGACGACCTCGATCCCGTTGATGGCACCAGCGTGAAAGTGTTCCCCCTGCGACGAGGTAAAGCGCGAAGGAATCTAAATTACAGGGGAGAACCCAACGCCCGCATCGCATCTTCATTGAAAATATCGGGTTAGAAGCAACCCGGTGCTCTGGTGGACAACGTGCTAGCTGGAAGCTATGACATGAAAATAAAAGCACAGAACCAAAGAAGAGCGAGTATTTGAAAACACGGAACAAACCTTCCCGCTGCCTGACTGGTTGAGCGCCGACGTGCAGGGTCGGAGGACACGAACACGGCCGGGAGTCTCCCAGGTAAGGAAAATTGGAAGCGGGTGAAAAGTTTCCTGGGCATTGATGCGAGGTGAAAACGCACTAAGGCTAAGAGTAGCTGCACTGTAAAAACAAGTCGGGAATAACAAGTCCATAAACGACAACACCTCACTCGGAGAATTGAAAACAATAGAGACACAGGAGGAAAAAAACTCCGGGCACAGTTATTCAGGTAATACCAGCTAACTGGCGCCTAAAATAGACAGTCAGCCCGTGTAACAACTGACATACAATATCTGAACTGTAAAAGCAAGTCGAAGGTCACAACAGAACAGCAAACAGTGACAGCTCAACTTGCAATAATAATGGAGGAAAGAAGCGCCAAACGGGCCTCAAAAGCAGAGGATATTTTTAAAAAGACAGCTCCTGGCACGAAAAGGAGGGATGAAAGTAACAAAAACACACCGACAACCATCACAAATATAAAGCAACTGTTTGCCAAATTAGAGAAATTACAACGTAAGGAAATTTCTCGCTCATGGGAAATTATTACTTTGGAAAAATATGTCGAATGCGACATGGTCCCGAGAGGGCTGAGGATCTTTGTGTTACCCAATCATCCCGACACCACACCTGCAATGCTGGAAGAGTGGGGCAGGAACAATATGGCCTGCTCCAGAAATATGCTACTGATAATAATAAAACATGCCCGTATTGAGGTAGACGAATTACATGTGGCAATTGGTGAAATGGAAAAAATCATTACTGAGCAAAATGAAAATCCCGAAAATGTGAAGAAAATGAGAATGGAAATGGAAACTAATCTGGACAAACATGAAGAAGAAATCCAGAATAGAAAACAGAGAAAATTCAGGAGAGATGAGGATGATTACCTCTATGGAACAATCCTGACATTTGCAAAGAAATATGACTCCTACAAGAAACAGTGGAAGCGCACCCCGGCTGGGAATGAAGAGAAATCAGCTAGCGAGGAAGAATCAGAAGCCAGCGAGGGGGAACAACGACAAGTGGGCGGCCAACAGCTGAGTTTTTTAGACGAACTTCAGGTACTCCACAAGGAGCAGCAAACGTCAAAAGGAAGACCACAAAGAGGGGGATACAATCGTACCAGAGCAAGAGGCAGGGGATCATTCCAGGCATCAAAAAATCCAACCGGAAAACAAGGAGAAGCAGGAAACACAAGCGGTGGATACAACCTGAGGAACAGAACAATAACAAAGAAGTGAAGACAACGAGAAGACAGAAAAGGACCCCAGATCTGGTTATCAATCTATCCAGATATACTTTGACAAAAAATGAAAGGAGTCTCTTGAATAAAGGATTGTCATTTTGTCCAGAAATTCACCAAGACATGATAGAGACGAAAATTGAATTGTACAAATACGTACGGAAATTAAAATTGAAAAAACATTTCAAAAAATATCCAAAATCAGATTTAACACCATCAGAACAAGGAGAAAAAAATAAATCCAATAAGACAAGCAACACTGTATTCAAAATGGTGGAAATACCGCAACTGCGGGTAGCTCATGATTTAGCCCATGATACATCAAATACACAACTTGGTGACACACAAATACTGGCGGAGATGGGAATAGACACCAACAAAAGACCCAAAACAATGTTCAAGGCCAAATCAAAATTCTGCCCAACCTTATACCCAGGAAACAAAATAGATGTCTTTCAAGACTTGGTATTGGGAGAACTAGAAAAAATGACCAATGTCACCAACAACAAACGTGAAAATCTAAGCAAAGATGAAAGAGAGGCGATACAAACATTGAAAGCAAACACAACCATCGAAATAAAGCCCGCCGATAAAGGAGGCAACATCGTCATCCTAGAAAAAGAAGACTATGTGAGGGAGGCGATGAGGCAACTGGAGGACACCACGAAATACACTGAACTTGCTAAAAACCCTACTAAGGAGTTAACAATAGACTTAAGGAACAAATTGGAGAAATGGAAGAATGAAGGCCTGATTTCCGAACAAGAGAGGAAATTCTTAATGACGGATAACCCCAGAACACCGACCATATACTTTCTCCCGAAAGTACATAAGACACTCAACAAACCACCGGGGAGACCAATAATATCGAGTTGTGGGAGCTTGTATGAAAACATCTCAAACTATGTGGACAACTTCATAGCACCGATTGTCCCCACACTCACGTCGTACATAAAGGACACTGGGGACTTCCTCCGAATTATCTCCAACACTGACTGGCAACCCAATTATCTACTCATAACGATTGACGTAATTTCGTTATACACCTCAATTGACCATGAAATTGGCCTCCAAGCAATCAAATATTTCCTTCAACAACTTCCAATTGGCCAATACGAGCACTCAAAAATGCTATTAGAAATGATAAGACTGTGCCTATATAACAACGTCTTCCTTTTTAACAAGAAGGTGTACATGCAGCGCTGCGGGACGGCCATGGGAGTTTCCTTCTCCCCAAGCTACGCTAATCTCATGATGGGGTGGTGGGAGAGGTGCGTGGCTTGGGGAGAAGAAAACGACCAACACATGGCCAACGTAGCGTTGTGGCTGCGCTTCATAGACGATTTATTTCTGCTATGGAGGGGAACAAAGCAGGAATTTCTTGTGTTCTTCGAGGCCTTGAATAACAACGAAGTTGGCCTCAAATTCACATTTAACCTAAGCTCCAGTGAGATAGAGTTCCTGGACACAAAAGTATATGTGAGGAACAACAAACTGGAGACAACGGTACATCGCAAGAAAACTGCTACCAACAGTATTCTCCACGGACAGAGCTTCCACCCCGAAAGTCTAAAAAGGAGCATACCTTACGGAGAGCTGCTCCGCATGAAAAGAAATTGTTCCGAAGAAAATGAAATGGAACGGAAGTTTAAGGAGACAAAGACTCGTTTCATGCAAAGGGGATATAAAATGAAGGACGTTGTCAGAGGAGAAAACGCAGCAAGGGAAATGCACAGAGACGAGATGCTGGTATCTGGCGACAAGATGAAAAAGCCATTACTAAAGAAAAGGAAAACAATTGAACCCGAAACAATAATCACAGATGAACAACCATCCCGCATGGAAGAAACAACATCAGAAGACCAACCAAGATTAATAATGAGGTACACAAAGGAGAGTCACAAAATACAAAGAATACTAACCAAATATTGGCATGTCCTAAAAAAGGATGGTGACATTGGCAGGGACATAGGAGAGAATCCGATAGTAAGCTACAAAAGAGCACCAAACCTATCGGACCACCTGGTACACAGCCACTTTGAAATTCGCAAAAAACCATCCTGGTTGGAAATCAAACAAAGAGGATTTACAAGATGCTTAGTATGTAAAGCTTGTCAGATTGGCAAAAATCTTAAAAATATCAGTGATCCATCTGGGAAAAACTTTGAAGTAAGAGATGTGATAACATGTGAAACATCCTTTGTGGTATACATATTACAATGCAAATGCGGGAAAGAATATATAGGGAGCACAACGTGTCCATTGAAAAAGCGAATCCTGGAGCATACTCGTGCAATCCAAAACAAAGACTTCTCATATGCCATGGCAAAGCACATGGCCACCCATCCTGGAAAATCATGGCAGTATATGACATACTCTGGCCTGGCGGTGACACCCCAAAACGAACGTGGCGGGGATAGAAAATTGGACTTGAGACGACTCGAATCGAGACTCATCATGAGATTCAAGACGATGCAACCACATGGATTGAATGGAGACGCTGAACTACATGTACATCTGTAATTATTGACATTATTGCAAAAGATTACAGCTGAAAAATACTGTTTGCCAAAATTGCGAATTGTTGTACCCTCTGACAAACACATTACAGCTTATTCCCATACACCTATGGCCAGTAATTGCGGTGACCAGGGCACTCAGCCCGTGAATCTCCAATGCTCCCAAGTACATTAGTATATGCATATACATAGAGCTGCTCACAGTTAATATAATCCCTGACTAA
The DNA here is from genome assembly GCF_964261635.1 of Lissotriton helveticus. Taxonomy (NCBI): domain Eukaryota; kingdom Metazoa; phylum Chordata; class Amphibia; order Caudata; family Salamandridae; genus Lissotriton; species Lissotriton helveticus. The sequence goes on from NC_136069.1 coordinate 1,141,108,156, forward strand.
ACACATAAGGGCATATCAGAGAACATTGTATTAATCACTGATATGAGCAGTGGGGAAGCATTTCGCCGCAAGGCCGCACAGGCAATGGGAAAAATATTCAGATTTGTTTATCTGCCAATACACTTGTAAATAGAAAAATATACAAAGGGCACTAAGCCCAAGAATCTAGCTTCTAAGGAAACAAGTGTATTTGAAACAACTGTTAATGCACATCATTTGTCCAATGAATTAAATTGTTCAAATGCACACATGTAAACAAACTGCACTACAAGGCCCACAATGCACAGCGACCTACATGTGTATTTAATGGGAAAGTAAAGAAGGACTGACTGTCTAAAATTATGCCGTGATCAAGAACGCTTCAGTTCGAAACGCGTAGGCGATCTCTATTGTTGTTAATAAATAATTTGAAAAGCAACCTCTGAGTGGAGTGCCATCAATATTGAAAAACTTGGGTTGGATGTAAAGCGGGAGACGACCTCGATCCCGTTGATGGCACCAGCGTGAAAGTGTTCCCCCTGCGACGAGGTAAAGCGCGAAGGAATATATATATATATATATATATATATATATATATATATATATATATCAAAGTTTGAAGGTGTCCACCTTTGAGTAGCACGCAAACAGCAGCTTGGTTTATGTATAGGTGAGGACGCACACCGCTTCCGTTAAAGCCCCTGAAGAGAAGCATATGGAGCTTCGAAACGCGTCGGGCAGATCCCGTACGGAGCGGCGTCTATGAGTGGATCCCCGTCCTCACCTATACATAAACCAAGCTGCTGTTCGCGTGCTACTCAAAGGTGGACACCTTCGAGCTTTGATATATATATATATATATATATATATATATATATATATATATATATATATTGTTTTTACTGGGTAGTTATAGTTAGGACCATGTTTACATTGAAAATTGATTTTTTGATTAGCTAATAACTTTGGTGTAGTTTGACAAATGTTCATGGTACTTTAAAAAAAAAAGTCTCACTCATCTCAGGCTCTTCCTAGAAACTTTCAGGGTGATCCGTCAAGCCGGGCCTAAGAAAAGGAAGGGGGGGTCCCACAACGCATTTTCTGTATTTATTTTTTCCATTGGAAAATCGAACAGCAGTACTGCAAAAATTGCTAAATGGAATTGTACACCTGAAATACTCTCTGTGGTTTTCCCCAGACTTTCTACCTGGTTTGCTGAATTTGTTTTTATTGGCCTTAGGGCTCTGTGCTCTTTGCCACTACTAACCTGTGTTAAACGTGCTTGTGCTCTTGCCCTGAAACATTGTGAAATTGGCATACATTCAATTGGCACATTCAATTTACTTATATGTCCCTAATAAAGTGGTTCAACATGTACTCAGGTCCTGCAAATTAAATGCTACCAGGGGGCCTGAACCATTTATTGTTCCACCCACTTAAATAGCCTTGGCAAACATACTCAGGCCTTCCATTGCAGCTCTTGGATAGTTTAAAACTCCCACTCCCACCTGTTAAAATAAACCTTTTTCCAGGCCTAAACCTTCCCTTTTAATACATATAAGTCAAACCTATGGTAGCCCTAAACAGCCCATAGGGCAGGGTGCAATGTCGTTAAAAAGTTGGACATGTGTTTTTAAGTTCTACATGTCATGGGAGTAAAAGACTCTTAAATTAATTTTTCACTACTACAAGGCCTACCTCTCCTATACAATGACATTGGGCTACCTTATTACATTTGATAAGTGATAACTTTTGCTTGGGAACAGGTAGAAACGTCATATTTGGTCTCTAGAGAATTGTAATTTTAAATCCTCCTCAATGGTAACATTGAATTTAAAGTCGCAATTCTGAAAATGCCATGTTTAGAAAGTTGGCATTTTCTTGTCCAAATCATTTGGTGGCTGCAGCCTGTATCCTGGTTCACATGACCAGGTGTAGTTGGCCCCTCACAGACAGTGATAAAAAAGGGGACTAGGTGTTGTCAGAATGGATCATTTTGTCAGGATGGGAGGGGCGGAGCTGTCACCTACCACACTTGCACATCAAAGAGGCTGCCTCAGCACACTCACAAAGAACCTCACAGTAGTCTATGATCATCCAAGACTCATCAGAGCCAGAGCAGGGAGAGGAGGCAAATTGTAGAACCAGATGTACGGTCTAGAAGTCCAGAAGTTACTCTTACTTCAAAGATTTCACCAGATATAGATATTGGGCCCTCAGACCAACTCCTCATTACACACATAGACCTGTGGATACTACAGAAGAAGGACTGCCCTGCTGCTAGAGGACTGCTCTACTTCCTGAGGCCTGTCCTGCTGTCTAGAGAAGAAAGACTGGACCTGCTCCCAGGCCACTTGAAGTGACACCAAGGTCAGGTGACTGACCTCTTGTTCAGAGCTACGGGACATAACAAGCTCCAGAGGCCTCCCTGCAACTGCAAGTTGACCTGCTTCAACAGGACCTGCCTGCCCCTGCCTGAGCCCGGCTGGCCACTGGCAGGAGTCAGTCCCTGATCTCCAAGAAGAGCCTCCCCAGGTATTGGGCCCTTGGTCAGCATCAGACTGCACTCCTCTGAACACAAAGGAGAAATCCTGACGCTTTGGGCTCTTCGTGACCGCGAACGGGCTAGTTTGTGCCGTTTGTGTCTCCCGCCAACGTGAAGCTCTGGTGAACCCAAATTTTTGTGCTACAGTGACCGCCAGTGACGACCGGCAGCGTGAGATCTGTACTTCGCGCTACAGTGATGACAGCCTGAGATGACCGTCAATGCGAAGCTCCATCAATGAGCGTCTGCAACGCCCAACGGGATCTTCATGCCACAGCGATGACAGTCCACAACCCCGACCAGCTCTTCGCGCTACAGAGATGACCAACCGCGACGATCTGCCTGCCTCCTTGAGGACTCCTCTATTGCAAACTCAACTCTCTGTGACAGACTTTGAGAATGTAACTCTTTAGCAGGACTAACCTGGTCCTTGTAACCATCTCAAGTCTTGATTGAAGTCGGGCTGAACTTGTGATTTTCACCTGCCTGGCCTCGCACAAACAGATAACTGCAATGGTAGCCATTTTAGGACTCTGAGACTAAGTCCCCAGTCCTGAAAGAAGGTTTAAAAAGATATAACCGGCAGTGTAAGGATACCCTGCTCCCCCAGCTCTGTTGGGGACCCCGGGGACCCAAAATGGTTTGTAAAAAAAAATTTTCAGCAAATTTGAGGCGGATCTGCAAATCAGTGGAAACTTGAATTAAAAAAAGCTTGGGCTCCTAAGCTTTAACTCACCCCCTACCTCCAGGTTGGGAAGAGGGTGGTGCAATGCATTTTGAAAGGCATTTGTATGGTGACAATATCTATATATATAAAAACGAATGTATGTCTGTCTGTCTGTCTGTTTGTCCTTTATGCATTACACCATTCATCCGATCGCCATGAAACTTTGGGAAGTTGTTGAGTACACTCCCGCGAAGGTTTCTGGCATAAATATTCTTTTAAATATCGGCCCCCCAGGGCCCTTATAATCTTTCGAATACTGATGTACGCACCAGACGTAAAAACAACAAATCGTGTATCCACAAGCACTCGAATAAATAAATAGAATTAAAACACCATTCATACGATCGCCATGAAACTTTAGGAAGTTGTTGAGTACACTCCCGCGAAGGTTTCTGGCATAAATATTTTTTAGAGATCGGCCCAATATGCCCTCATAATCTTTTGAATACTGATGTACGCACAAGACGGAAAAACAAAAAATTGTGTATCCACAAGCACTCGAATAAATAAATAGAATTAAAACAGCATTCATCCGATCGCCAGGAAACTTTGGGAAGTTGTTGAGTACACTCCCGCAAAGGTTTCTGGCATAAAACATTTGTAAATATCGGCCTCCCAGGGCCCTCATAATCTTTCGAATACGGATGTACGCACAAGACGGAAAAACAAAAAATTGTGTATCCACAAGCATTCGAATAAATAAATAGAATTAAAACAGCATTCACCCGATCGCCAGGAAACTTTGGGAAGTTGTTGAGTACACTCCCGCGAAGGTTTCTGGCATAAAATATTTTTAAATATCGGCCCCCAGTGACCTCATAATCTTTCAAATACTGATGTATGCACCAGACGGAAAAACAAAAAATTGTGTATCCACAAGCACTCAAATAAATAAATAGAATTAAAACGACACTTTGAAATATTTTCCATATTAAAATTAATACGTTTCAATAAAAATGACATAATGTAAATTGAATGTTATCATAACGAGTTGCCTTGAATTTCCTTTCTTCGGAGATAGCAGCAACGCGCGACGGGTAAGCTAGTCTATATATATAAAAACGAATGTATGTCTGTATGTCTGTCTGTTTGTTCTTCATGCATTACTACACCATTCATCTGATCGCCATGAAACTTTGGGAAGTTGTTGAGTACACTCCCGTGAAGGTTTCTGGCATACATTTTTTAAAAATATCGGCCCCCCAGGGCCCTCATAATCTTTTGAATACTGATGTACGCACCAGACGGAAAAACAACAAATCGTGTATCCACAAGCACTCGAATAAATAAATAGAATTAAAACACCATTCATACAATCGCCATGAAACTTTGGGAAGTTGTTGAGTACACTCCCGCGAAGGTTTCTGGCATAAAATATTTTTAAATATCGGCCCCCCAGGGCCCTCATAATCTTTCGAATACTGATATACGCACCAGACGGAAAAGCAAACAATTGTGTATCCACAAACACTCAAATAAATAAATAGAATTAAAACGACACTTTGAAATGTTTTCCATATTAAAATGAATACGTTTTAATAAAATTACACAATGTAAATTGAACGTTATCATAACGAGTATCCTTGAATTTCCTTTCTTTGGAGATCGCAGCAACGCGCGATGGGTAAGCTAGTATTAAATAAAGAGAAGTGGGGCGTTCGACTTCCCTCCCTGAGCCACCAGGGGGCCCTGGTGACTCCTTCCCCAAGGTTGTATTTAAGATAAAGGGGAGGGTGGCATGCAGCCACCCTCCCAGAGGCATACTATGGCCCCAGGGACACCATACATCTGGGCCGGCTCTTTTACAGTGTCCAGGGGACCCTGGGACATCGTGGTTTACCTGCCTGCGAAAGAGTGGGCAGGTACCTGTTATGTGCTCCTACCAAGCTGGAGCAGAAAGCTTTTCCTGTCTGGGGGAGAACTTAAGTTTCTCCCTGCCTGAGCGAGCAGGGAAACACAGAATTGTTCCCTCTCAGCAGGAACAACAGAGAAGCTGCTCCCAGGGGGTGGGAGCAGTGCTGGCTCCTGCTAGCACCTGGAATTGGTGTTGGCAGGGGAGGCAGTGGGCTGCAGGGGCCTTGATGCACCCCCTGAGACTCCCAATGTAAGCAATGCTGCGGGGTGCTCCAGGTGGCCACCAGGGCACCTCAGTGATTTAAATAATAAATAAAGTAAAAAACATGTAGCTGGCTCCTGCAAGGCTTAGAGGGCAGTTTGCAGGGAGCCTGAAGGCCCATAGGGGCCCTATTGATCCCTTCACAGTCCCTTACAAAAATAATGCTGTGTGGTGCCCTGGGTGGGTACAGGACACCCCAGCTGGCTTTACTAATAAAACATTTTGCTGACTCCTGCATGGCCCATGGGGTCAATTTCAGGGTACCGTTAAACCGCAGGGGCCCCGGGCCTTCCCCCACAGCCAAAACAAAAAATAAAGATGTTGGTGTCCCTGGTGCATACTGGGGCATCAACAAAAAAAGAAGAAAGAATAATAAGTGAGCAGAAGGAGCAGCTAATTTATTATTCAATGCTCCGGCATGGAGCACATCATAATAGCCTGCAAGGGCGTTTTTCTTTTAGGGGCACCACTAAACATTTTTTAATGTTGTGGGGGCTGTTGGGAGTGCAGCAGCCCCCAGCATTAGAGAACACAAAAACAGTAAGTCACTTAGGGCAGTACATCCATGACCCCAGGAGAGCTTAACATATGTTTTTAAAGCACTCCTACCAAGAGCTCTATGCTCTTCTGCTGGAGTGCGGACACCATGTGGTTTTTTATGGATGCACTTTCTGGCCTAAAAATTTTTAAAAGAAAGAATCATATATATGATGATTTTTTTTTATAAAGCTTTATTAAACACATTTCATGACAATCACTTCTATATAAACTGTGTAATGTGTGAATTTATGAATCATACATTTGATTAAAATTATTGATGACTTTTTGACAGAACAATAGCTGTGACCCCCTGATAAAGCCAATAGGCCCACTTTTTATATATTGGTGTTCTGACATTTTGACATCTGTCTTTAACAGTGTATATTTTTTAAACACAAAGTCACCCATGCATGCCCCCTAGCGGGTCGGGTACAGGGCCTGGTCGCACGCTTAGGGCCAGGCACTGCAACACATGCACAGCAGAAGGTTGAGTGCCAAAATTACAAGGAAAACCAGATACCATTGACCTCACTGGAAGAGTTACTGTTGGTGTACTGTCCCAAGGTATGTACTATGGTCCCATGTATGAATTGTTCCCTGTTTCTACTAAAAGGACAAACTGAACAATTTTGGAATTTAGAGTGCCCTATTACTGGAGGTAAACCCAACCACCAAGGATGACACCATACTGACCATGGAACAACTCAATTTACAAATCCACACCGATGACAGAACAACCCTCGTCTACAGACCCTCAGGACCACACACCAGTATCTGCCATGCCATCACTGATTTTATCGCCCCACCAGCAATCAAGTCCAAGCACTACATCGTCATTGGAGACCTCAACTTCCAACTGGATGGCCCCACAGGCACTAACACTGCCAACCTCCTGGAATGCATGAACAACATCAGCCTGACCCAACTGTTCCCCAACAGCACACACATAGCAGTACACACACTTGACCCGATTATCATGGCCGGCGACAGAGTCAAATACAGCCATGCTGCAGAACACACATGAACTGACCACTCCATTGTCCACTTCAGCATCGCAGGACCACCGTGCACAGCCAGCACCCCATGCCTCCTTCCTCAGCCGGAATGAAGTAACATAGACCCTATGGATGAACGCGCTCAACAACATCCAGCCTGACCCCACAACTAACCTGGAGCCAAGCAGTCCAGAACTTCACCACCTGGATCACTAACGCCGCAGACCAAGACAACCCCATCAAGCAAGCTAGAACCTGAAGAGCCACCAAACAAGCCAGGTGATACAAGCCAGAACTCAGGACAATGAATCACAGCTGCAAACAACTGGAGAGAAGATGGCATACCAGAGGAGACACCACAGATGGAGTCACTTTCAAATCCACCATAAACAAATACCACCAGCGACTCAAAGACGCAAAAAGAGATGCCCTGACAAACTGATCTGAAGCAAGCTGCAAACACACCAAAGAACTCTTCAGCAATATTAGAGTGGTTGCAGGATACAGCTTTGCTAGCCGAATAGTGTATTTTTAAATGGATAATATTGTAAGACGGAACCACGCATGCCATTAGCACGCAAGTCTTTACCTTGACTATGCCTTTTCCAAGCATGCCTTTACAATGAGAATGTGTGTTTTTTACAGTTAAGTATAAACCCTTTATATTATTTATACATATACATATATATATTCACTGAAAAAACAAAGGTCACAAGGATGTTACAGTTAGCAAATAGAATTTAAAAAAACTTAGAAATTCACACAAGAAAACAAACGTTACAGGGACGTTGTAGTTAGGGTCAGGTTTTACTCATACAAAACCAGAAAAATGTAGCTGTTATAGTTAGCTGAGTTAACTATAACTCGCGCCCCGCAATGCACTGCTTAAGACCTCACATATTACATCACTCATGACATGGTCAGTGACATCACTGCTGACATCTCAAATGATATCACTGATGACATCATCCACAGCATCTCTGATGCACCTACTCACACCCCTATATAAAATGCTTTTTTTTTTTTTAAACTTCAACCGGATTCGCGGATCCACTGCAATTTCTGCCCGAAATGCTTTACAAACAAAATGCTGTTTTTGGCCCTGTGTGACCCCCTGAACAGACCTAGGAAGTCAGGGTGTTTTTACCCTGCCCCCTTTTCTTGTTTTTTAACCTTTTTTTCTTGTGACTCGGTTCAACAGAGTCACAAGATGGCTGCCAACACTTCCTGGTTTGGAGTGTTGGCAGTCAATCAGATCTCAGACATGAGATCGGAAGGGTTTGTGGATCCACAGTGGTCACAGTCGTACATCTGCGAAATGTTTAAATTTCTCTGGAACTACTGAATGGATTTACACCATTTGACAAAAAGAGCGCTTTCTGAACCAAGAGCTACCCTTTTGCTAAATTTGGTGTAAGTCAGTTCAGCAGTTTGGTCTGTAGCTGTGTCTAAAGTTTCCTATGGAAATTAACATGGAGAAAAAGTGTTTTGGGGCCCCCTTTTTCTCTGTCCCCACATGACGAATCACCCAAAAACTTTCAACTCAACATCTGAAGTGACTGTGCCATTAGTTTGGAACATTTCGTGAAGATTCGTCAAATGGCGCCAAAGTTATAGGCAAATCAAAAAACGCTTTTCCTATGGAAACTAGATCCTAACTATAAATACCTACTGGCGACCGCAATATATTTAAAAAAACACTTTTAAAAGGAAAAACAAGTACTCCACGGGGTTCCGTGTTCCAGAATTCTTTAATCAATAGCAAGCAGACGTGTTTCAGCAACATGCCTTTCTCATTCAAAGAAATGACTGAAGCCATCAGAGTCCAATCCTTTGTAGGCGGCCACCCTACCTGCCATAACATTTCTCATAATTGGCCAAATACATTATTGGTCTATTTCCCTACAGAATGGGCCAAAAGACTACTGAAACACATTGTCAGCGTCTGGCGAGGGGCAAAAGTTTTGATTTTTAATCGTATCAAGCTAGACTCGTAAGGCATGTTCACTGAACAGTACGTCCTGAGATGGAATGTAATTTGCCCCTTTGGGAGAGTATGGACAGCCTATTGTAGGCGATATGAATAGGAGGACTGAACTTATTTTATTACCTGCCCATGTTTTTAATATAATAACTGGTGTGTTTTTTGTGAACATTGCCTATTTTAGGTTCACTGTTTAAATATGCATGAACACACGGGCATTGTTATTTGGCCAATTATGAGACATTTCATGGCAGGTTGGGTGGCCGTGTACGAAGTATTGGACTCTGATGGCTTCAGTCCGTTCTTTGTGTCTGTATAGGGTTTCCTCTAAAGAGTGAACGCTTTGATATAATTTTAAATATATGTATATAACTATTTTTATACCCACCCAAAATACTTAAAATACCCTTGCCAATAAAAATCCTGCACCCAACCTAAACCATAAAAACGGCTTTGTTCAAAGTTGCCATTGGGAATGATCCTGAAGCATGTTGGGTGCCTTTTTTCAAGTTTGCCCCTGGTTACCATCAGATCCAAGTCGATGGTAATAGCATTTCCTAATTGCCCTTTTCGCCATTAGGTAATGCAATGTGCATGCTCTTTTTGATTCGCAAATAGGAAATCGCTATTTGCAATTTCCTATTTTGCGATGCCACATATTCCTTTGTACATTAGGAAAGGCAGTTTGCATTTCTTATCGGACCAAACTAGCAATTCAGATAAGCCCTAAAGTTCTTATTCTTCAGAATGTTTTTAAAAAGATCTTCCTGGATGATAGCAACATCACTACTTTTAGTGAAGAAGTAATAAAGGCCTTTGCTAAGCAGGTGGTCAATTTTTAAAGATAGGGGTGGTACCTATCTCCAAATTTCGTGAACACTGCAATGTAGTGACTTTGTGTGGCTGAGGGAAGTTGACTATGAGAACCCTGCATTATTTAGTGTGTATATGTCCATTTGTAATATTTGCTGCCAAGTTTGTCTCTACCCTGGATGTTCGTAAAAGCAGTAGCCCCTTAGTCTGTGTCTTCTACTACCATGTCTAATTGCTCATCTAAAAAAGGTGAGGGCCTAGGCTGGGCTGGGTGCATATTGGATTGCTAGTACCAGGTCCTTCCAATTGATTCAACTCTTCACTGGAGATAGCAGAGGACTCTGAGAAAGTGACTGATTTTTGTTTTTTGAATCAACCCCTGGGTCAATATAATTCAGCTTGAGGAGGTTGCGTATAAAGATTGTACTTGAGATTTGCAGAAGTCCCTTAAGCCTTTTTATATTTGATGAACTTTTTTTATTTTGTTCATTTGAGGTAAAATTAACTATTGTTCTTTCTAGTTTATTAATGCTTTCTTGAACACGAAGCAGTGTCAGATTCTAGGATCTGTTTCTCTAGTACTGAAATTTCACATTCATTGTGTTTTGGATTTACTGAGCGTATCTTCTAAAATTGTATGCCTCTTTCTAATACTGAATTCCTGTTGGACATTGTTGTCAATAATTTGGGCGTGTCACACATGTTGCCAGTAACTGGTTTTGTCTGACACTTGAGAGAAGTTGTAGAAAATTTGGCTGTAAGGATCAACTTAGTAGGGTGAGTCACCATTTGGAAAAAGTGAGAGCGAATAGTGCCATAAAAGCAAATTTAGAGGAAATGCTTGTGAGATGATGCTTACTCTACTGCAGCCAGTAACCCCTTGCGTGCTTCTGTCAGCTAACAACCTTTGCGCGCACTACCATCGTAGTGCTGGGCACGTCCGTTAGCGGACGAGGCCCCGCCCACTCCGCTAAACCGCCGCACCGCGGCGGAATTGCCACTGCGGTTAAGCGGGTTGAGGCTAAATAATCTCCATCAGATGTGAGACTTAGGAGTTATAAGAATCACAATAATGATCTGTTGGGTTTTTTGGAAATGGTTTGAGTTGCAAGGGAAGAGGAACAAACAGATTGGTGAATATGGCTTCTAATGGAGAAACTTTTTGTGGTGGCCACATCGCTCTAAACTGAGAATGAAATTAAATAACACTGTGGACCTGAATCAAGAAGGGCCCCTGCACTTGTGACAGAGGCCCCGCAGTCGAGGGGGAGTCTCCACACTCAAATAAAATAGGGCTAGATGTACGAACAGTAGTTATAGTGATTACCAAAGACAGATTTTTTGCAAAGCACTATTTGGTAATTGCTATTACTAATGTACAAAGATGCTATCTAGCATTTATTCCCTAAATTATGATTTGTAGTGGGTCGCAAATAGACCTACCTTGTGAATATTAATGAAGTCAGCCGCAATTTGTGACCCACTATATATTTTTTTTAAACTTACCTGGAGATGAACATGATGTCCTCCGGTGTGGACATCTTCTTCCTTCCACAGCAGCCCGGCCACCAGGAAACTTCCTTGCCTAATCTTGGTGCTGCTCACATGCAGTAGACGAACAATTGATGGACGGAATGCAGAACAAATCAAAACATTCACCCCCAGTCAAGAGATCTGAGTAAAATCCATCATTCTTTTGCTCACCATGCCACCCCAGTTAAACCTGGCCGTATGCAAATCAGTCTTGACCCTGTGCTTCATGGGAACAGTCCAGCCCGAGCTGCAAAGCCAGGTCCTCCCTGGACCGAAAGCAAGCATCCTAGGACTGGTTTCGGGGTTTCACCCCTCTTCAGCCAGGATAGCTTGAATCCAGTGGCACAGTGAGCCCGGGCATACCCGGGCACTTAGGGCGAGAAAGCAATAGACACACAATTGATGGACGGAATGCAGAACAAATCAAAATATTCACCCCCAATCAAGAGATCTGGGTTAAATCCATCATTCTTTTACTCACAGCCCAAACTGGGGTGGCGTAGTTGGCAAAAGAAAAATGGATTTAACCCAGATCTTTTGACTGGGGAAGAATGTTTGCATTGTCAGCATTCCGTCCATCCTTTGTTTGTTGTAACACCGTTCACCCTCAGTGAGATGGTATGCCCAGACGTGGGTCCCTTGCTCACTGTGCCACTGGATTCAAGCTAGCCTGGCTGAAGAGGGGTTACATACCCTGAAACCGGTCCCAGAATGCTTGTTTCTGGTCCAAGGAGGACCTGGCCTGGCAGTTCGGTCTGGACTGTTCTTATGAGGCACAGGGTCAAGACTGATTAGCATATGGCTGGGTCCAAACTGGGGTGGCATAGTGGGCTAAAGAACGATGGATTTAACCCAGTTCTTTTGACTGGGGGAGAATGTTTGCATTGTTAGCATTCCGACCATCATTTGTTTGCTGTAACACTTTTCGCCCTAAGTGGGATGGGTATGCCCAGACGTGGGTCCCTTGCTCACTGTGCCACTGGATTCAAGCTAGCCTGGCTGAAGAAGGGTGACATACCCTGAAACAAGTCCCAGGATGCTTGTTTCCGGTCCAGGGAGGCCCTGGCCTGGCAGTTTGGTCTGGACTGTTCCCATGAGGCACAGGGTCAAGACTGCTTTGCATATGGCTGGGTCCAAACTGGGTTGGCGTAGTGGGCAAAAGAACGATGGATTTAACCTAGATCTTTTGACTGGGGGAGAATGTTTGCATTATCAGCATTCTGTCCATCATTTGTTTGCTGTATGTGAGCAGCACCCTGATAGGAGGGAGCGGCCTCACTCGGTGATCCACAGTGCTCTGGAGGCCTGCACTGACTCTCAACACAGCTGTTTTAAGACAGCTGGGTTGAGAGGTTTAAAGTGTGCCTGTGTGGCTGGTCATTGCAAGATGGCCGGCCCCCCAAATAAATGACACTTTAAACAAGTATAAAAGGCAGCACATCCTCCTCCCAGCTGCTGTCACTCAGCAACACATCCCCCCCCCACCAGTCCTGATGCTCTGTTTGGGACAGGGGATGAAAAATAACCATTTTGTTTCATCTCTAGGGCTTTGAGGGTATTGTAAGTGGGGCAACGCACCTCCGCTCCAACGGAGGAGCCGCCTCTGCCACTAGGATTTGGTGCCATCTTAGGGATGATGTCCAGCTGGGGTCAGCAGAGCACCACTGCTTATATATAAAGAAATCTTTTTTTTCAAATGCATCCAGTGTTCCTTAAAAATAGAAATGAAATGTTTCATTTTTATTTTTTAAGAGTAGATAGTGGTCCGTGGGACCAATCTCTGCTCGTACAAATATTTGAATCACACATCCTCAAGGGGGATGGGGTCCCAAAGGAACCCTTTCCCATTTGCGAATGGGTTAACAATAACCTTCAGTTGGTGGTAAAGTACGAATGTTTTGCAACCGCATTTTGCTCTGAACAGGCCCCAAAAGCGATTCTTTTTGTGTTTGCAAACCCAAACTGCAATTCGGTAACAAGTTACTGAATCGCAATTTGGAATTTGGACATTACAAAAAGCATTTTAGCGGTCACAAACATCCAGATTCTGAGAATCAGGCCGTTTGTGACAGCAAAAGAGCTTTGTACATCTAGCCCCTAATCCAGATTTCCTAACATCCTCTCCCCTGGATATTTCATCAGCTAAGAACTGGCAAAATTTCCAGGTGGATAATGACTGAACATTTGGGATTTACTGCAGTAATCTGGTCCAGTAACTTGGTTTCCCATGTTAATTCCCCATTTCTGAAGGCACCTGCCATATTCAGGAATCACCTGCATTCCTGCCACTTACACCTATCGAAAAATCTACTTTCTTTCCTGAACATTCACATATATAAGTAATATGACCTCACACAAAAATACACAGACCCTACCTTTAGGACTTAGGATCAGAGTTGCTAAACAAGCATTGGAAATGACATTGTTACATACAGGTAATTTTCATTACTCCCAGTCATAGTCATCTTGTGGAGCAACACTGAATACTCTGGGGAAGAGAGAATCCAGAGGTGCGGCAAGCCAAAGAAGTGACAGGCCTAACCCAAAGGTTTAGGGTGGCTGTCTTAGGTCTATGGATCTTGTCTGCTCAACCAAAGGTCACAAAAAGGAAGTCAATTTTCTAAAAGCTGCAATTCTTCTAAGTAAATAGAGAGAGCTCTGTGAAGATCAAAAAGTGTGAAGAATGGCCTCGCCTCGGAAGTAGCAGAAGGAAAAAAGATAGATAGAATAATGTCCTGAAACAAATGGAAAGACGAAAATTATTTGGGAATGAAGCAGGGATCAGGACGCAGAAACACTTTATCTGCATAAAAACGAATAAAATGGGCATGATAAAGCAAAATTGTAAAATCGATGAAAATGTTAAATGCCAGTCTAAAAGTGGTGTGCATATATTTGACAAAAAAATAAGAATATACAATGACCCTTCACAAAAAAAAAAAAAAATAACATGAAAGGAAAGCAGAAAAAGCAGAGTAGCTAAAGCAGAGGACTGTTTAGGGGAATGTGCAAATGAGTACATTCAAAATACCATCCTTCATGGACCAGAGAGCCAACTACTGAAGTGGGTTGATCCATTGCCAGATGCAGTATATGGGGCAGATGAAGACGGGTGACTGAAAGCCCCTGATTGTGTGTGTATATGCCTGTGTGTAATTTTATTATGAATTTTCTGGAAAACATGTGGCTGGCAAGTCAGCTGTCTCTAGGCATAGCCTCAAAAAGTATATAATTTTCCTTTTTATTTTGTAAGCCTTAATTTCTCTGTTTAACATTATTGTTTTATAGTCAACTGAGTATTGCTATGTTTCTATGGTCTGAGAAGTTATGATTTGTCTGCCTACAAAAGGCAGGCAAGAGGTGTTTCTATAGTCTTCGCTTCCATCCGTTCTCCCCCCTTCACCCACCTCTACATCATCTCTTCAGTTGGTGTTTATGTAAAAGTATGGAGGCACTTGATTGTGTAGTGAAGTAAACCAATCCTTAACACCTCTGAATACGTGAATGCGTTTATTAAAGGCACCTTCTTCGAGCATACGGCTGAACAGATAGAATATAGTTGGTCATAATTTTACAGTAGTAAGTTTGCCCCTTCTTCAAGCATATGGTTGAACAGGTAGAATATAGTTGATCAAAATGTTACACTATTTCTTGATTTTCCTTTCTCTGTTTATCTACAGTTATTTTTTCACATGTTATGTTATGTTATGTTATGTTATGCTATATTAATTTATTATGTGCAACAGCTACTCCAGCCAAGGAGCGTCCCGGCGCAGAGACAAGGAGAAACATAACACAACAGGAAAAGATAAAACCTAAGGAACAACTAAAACAAAAATGTTTTAATGGCTCTCCGGAAAGACAACAGGTCTTCTAGCAAACGGATTTCAACTGGGAGGGTGTTCCAAGTTAGTGCAGCTTTCACGCTGAAAGAACGACCCCCCATCCGACTGAGTCTAAATCTGGGGACCACAGCGAGGGCTTGGCCCTGGGATCGAAGACTGCGGGTGGGAACATAGAAGGAGATGCAGTTGGACAGAATTTCTGGGCCAATGCCTCTTAAGATTTTAAAGGTCAGACAAAGGACCTTAAAAAGAATACGCTTCCTTACAGGAAGCCAATGCAGGGAGCGGAGGACATTTGCCACCGGGCAAAATCTGGGTAGGCCTACAATGGCTCTAGCCGCAGCATTTTGAACCCGCTGCAGGCGGGTTAGCTCAGCCTGGTTGGCCCCAGCCAAAAGGGAGCTAGCGTAGTCCAGACGAGAGATGACGGTTGCCTGGACTACAAGCTGTCTAGTTGGGGCGTCGAAGAATTTAAGAACAGGTCTTAATCCTCTCAACAGACCGAAGCAACAGGCTGCAGTTTTTTTGGTATGCCCTACAAAAGTGAGGCCAGCGTCCAGCCAGACCCCCAGATTTTTCACCTCCGACACCGGGGTCGGAGTGGGGCCCAGCTCAGAAGGCCACCATTGATCGCCCCAAAGCTCTACTCCCTTCCCAACAACCATTACCTCCGTTTTCGTGGCGTTAAGCTGGAGACAGTTTCCTGTCAACCAGCTAGCCACTGCCTTCAGTCCAGACTGAAACCTGGGGGCATCTTGTTCTACGTCCCCGCTGAGAGTAACCGCCAGCTGTGTGTCATCGGCATATGAGACCAAAGTTAGGCCCCACTGCCTCGCGACATCAGCCAGCGGTCTCACGTAAAGATTGAACAACGTGGGACTCAGCGAGGACCCTTGCGGAACCCCCATGGCCAGAGGCTGGAAGCTGGACGTGAAGGGGGGGATGGCAACACAGAAGGAGCGGTTGTCTAGGAAGGAGCGGAACCACTGCAGCGCCATGCCACTGATACCTATCTCCTCGAGGCGATGCAGGAGGATGCTGTGAGATACCGTGTCGAAGGCGGCGCTGAGATCTAACAATATCAGCGCCGCCGTCTGACCAGCATCCAACCTTGCACGCAGATGTTCCACCATCACAAGAAGAGCGGTCTCCGTGCTGTGGCCAGCACGGAAGCCATTCTGTGTGGGGTCGAGGGCATTGGTCCGAGCTAGATGTTCTGACAGGGCCAGATTGACATGTGCCTCTGTCAACTTTGCCGGCCAGGGTAGCAGCGAGATGGGACGGAAGCTTTCAGGCTTAGACGGGTCCAAGGAATCAAATCAAATTGGAATATATCTATATTTGTTTTTGGTAAGTGAAAAGTGAAGTTTTAATTATCAAATATAAAAAGACTATCTTGTATTGATCAAAAATGGTATCATTAATACATGAAAAAAGTATATAGTATATACAAATACATTTTATGTACATGTATGTCCCTAATAAAGTGGTCCTGCATGTACCAAGAGCCTGTAAATTAAATGCTACAAGTGGGCCTCACTTATTGTGCTACCCAATTGAGTACCCTTTTTAGGTCTCGCCTACGCAGCGCGCATGCGCTGCTAAGGCAAAAAGACCTTTAGCGATCGCATTGGCTTTTCAGCCAAAAAAGTGCACGCGTTCCATTGCCTTCAATGGCAAAGCATGCACATGTGGCGATTCACTTGCGGGAGCGCACGGCTCCATATGGTAGCAATTATCGCTCCTGACGCTGCTCGCTCTCGCAAATAAAACACTTTTTTATCCAGCACTCGCCCCCTCCTCTCGCCCCTCCCCCTGCTGCCTCCTTTTAGCGTGAGGAACGCGCTTGTTTTAATTACAAATAAGCCTTGACTGGAGCGTCTGCAGGGATGTTACTTTCTTTTTTAATGTCTGTTGGAAACAGGAGGCTTCAACTTCCATATTTGGTGCTCTCGCGCCTCGCTGCTAACATCCTAACTGCTGCTTCGAGGAGAGGTATTGTGTATTTGCACTTTTTACTTTTCATATATGGCGATAGCTTGGTTACTGTGCCTTTTGTTCTGAATTAGAAATAACTGCTGCAGTAACGTGTTGCATTTTGTCCAATGAGCTGAGAGCAACCGCTTGCTTGGGTGGCTGCAGGGTGCAGCTTGAACTGATTGCAAAGTGAAAAGTATTTGGAGCGGTTTGAGCATACTGTACTTTTAACGCAGCCTGATTAATTTTTAAGTAACTCTGGCGCTGTAGACTGGCACTACAAACTCCCCTCCCTCACACTCTGAACTCAAGCATGCCAAAGGTGTGCGCTCGGTGCACATCAGGCACACGCCGGCCCAGACTGTCACGCACATATTGAGTGAGCCTAGCTGTCACATACACACGCACTACTGTGTCTCTACCGTATGAGCCCGGCGTCCACACATACACAACGTGTGCTCCTGGTGGCCTCACAGACACACTCGGGGCCAGCCCATCTGTCAGGGACCGGCACTGTAGCCAGAGCCGCCTCTATTAATCCTAGGTCAGATCTCGTCAGATGCGGGAATCCACAGTGCGGGGGGAGGGCTGCGGGCAGTGCACACCCCTGCTATAAAGAGCGCAGGAATGCGCCGGCCGGCTCTCTTCCCTTCCACAGTGCTCAGTGCCCGGCTGCCGAGGGAGCCCGGGGCCGCCGGTGCGAAGGGCAGCATGGCCTCGGCCTCCGCTGGACCACATCCACCAGTCACCAAGAGCTGTGCCAGCGAGCCATCCAGCATGCACGGAACATGCACACGCTCACCTGGCCCACCTCCTGGACGCCTATGTGAGTAGCGCACATCCCGTGTGTGAGGCTGTAAGGGATGGGCGTTGTGGGTCGAGGTGTCCCGGGTCTGCCCAGATGCCATGGGATCTGCTGTCCATTCTGTATGCACTGCAGCCTGTGTGCATAGTGTGTGTGCAGTCTGTAAGGGTGGGCGTCATAGATCGAAGTGTCGAGGGTCTGTCCGGACTCCATGGGCTCTCCACCAGTCAGTGCAGTGTGTATGCTGGGATCTGGTGCCCAGGTCTGCCTCGACTCATTGGAATCCCCCCAGCCACCTTGATAATACTTCTGACCTGGTTGTAACTGCTTTAAATCTCCTATCTCCCGTTAGACTGCAGATGTTTGTGTGTGCCTCAGGGGAGGGATAGGTGTGCTGGGGAGGGGCGTACATGGCAACACTGACGATTCTTTGGGACACTCCCGACAATGTGCGCCAAAATGCCGTCTTTTAACTAATCTCTTATTTAACAGCGCCCCCACGCACACTCCAATGCTGGTTAATGGAAACGTAAGTCCCCTGACCTTTACCCCACATCTGCATCTTATCTGTTCCCACAGGCAAGGTAGTCTTACACATTCCAGGCAGTGAGGCAGATTAGTAAAATATATCGGTTTCACCAGTTTCAACTGAGACAAAAGGAGATACCGATAGGATCACACGGTGAAATCCCAAATCAGGGGAGCGGGCCTGGTTGGGATTCCAGTACTGTGCAAATACTGGTCGTCCTGTGAACTGACTAAAAATCCAGTAGACCCAGATTGTAATTCTAGCTTTCCACGTCAGCTACACCGTGTGATCCTAGGCAAATCATTATCTCATTTTGTCTCAGATAAAATTAGTGAAACAGGTATTTTACTAATCTGCCTGGGATGTGTAGAATGTCCCACTTTGCAACAAAAAAAAAAAGCAATGGCATAGCCAATAGGTCTCGCCTTTCAGACCTTATAAGTGTTTAGCCATACAACAGTTGATGTTGTTGCACCAAGGATATTGTGCTGCTTAACTAAATACTTATAAGGTCCCAAAAGCGAGACCTATTGGCTATGCCAATGCTTGTTAAGCATGTATCAAGCCTGTCATTGCAGCCTGTGAGTGCAGTTTTAGTATTGAATCTTTTTATTAAGGCTCTTACACACAGCTGAGAAATATCAAGGTACAGTGCAGATAACAATGCGCCCAATGTTATAGCAATATCAGCAGAGCTCCACCTTACGAAAGAGTCACTTTGTCCGATAAGCTTCGGGAGCTGCGAGCCCAACCGGCCGAGTCTGTCCAGTGCTCTTAGAGCCACAAAAGGAAAGAAACGTAACTTCAACCCACCCCCCCTGAACTATCCCCCAACCCCCCACCCCTCTCCCACATTCCGGATCCATCCTCCCACACCATACATACCACCTCACACCTTTATACAGTTCCGTCAGTCACCTGAGACAAGCGGAGCAATCTTAAATACCTAGGACAGGTCACTTCTCGAAATTCAGTGGCTAGCAGGGACAGAAAAGGCTGCCACAGCTCCGCATATTTCGCCCCCTCCCCTGCTTTCACCAAGGAGAGTTTCTCCATACCAAGGACAGACCAGAGTCGCCACAGCCAATTCTGAAGGGTGGGGACCTGCGTGGTTCGCCACAAGGCCAACAAGGCCTGAACAGCAGAGCCCAGCGCTATCGCTATCAATCGATCCTTGCGAGCTTGTAATGGGTAGGTTAGAGCATTAGGAAGCCCCAACAGGACATAGGCCAGAATTTGCGGGATCTCCGTCTCAAAGTGGGCGTCCACCTCCTCCAGAATCAATTTCCAATAACCCTGTATGTGTCTACAGTCCCACAAAAGGTGTGTCAAGGTGCCTCTCTCCCCGCAACCTCTCCAGCAGGACGCATCTCCCATTTGGCCCATCTCATGCAAGCGTTCTGGTGTATAATACCAATAGGTTACTAGTTTGGTAAATGTGTCTGTCAACCCCATGTGGTAGGCCGAGTGTCGGGCGCGGTAATAAATGTCCTCCCATTCCTTGTTGCGTAGAGTCCGCCCTAGTTCCCTTTCCCATCTTGCCCGTCCTGCATTATAAACGCGCGAGTATCTGTCCAAGAGGAGCCGATATATGTCTGAGATGAGCCGCTTGTCCGTGGTACGCGTAGGAAGCCAGAATTCGTATTTGCTAAGCTTGCGTGTTGCGTCCTCACGGGTCAGGGGTGAAGCGCCCAGTGTCGGACCTGCAAGTACCTAAGATGTTCGGTTTCCGGAAGGTCATAGGCCGTCCGGAACTCTTCAAAAGGCATCACTCCTTCCCCTGAGTACACATGAAAGAGGCACCGGCATACCGCTGGGCGCCACCGTGCAAATGCCTGGACATCCCTGCCCGGGCCAAAGTCGGGATTCTCCAACAGAGGCGTAAGGGGGGGACGGAAAAGTCGTCAAGCCGTGCAGGATGCAAGTTCGATCCCAGACCTCAAGCGGGACCCTCGTAATAAATGAGGCATATAGATTTGGGGGCCGGTGCTGGCGACGCAAGAAGGGTACCTCTTGTAACGGACGCCCCGCCACCGCCTGGTCCTGGAACAGCCAATGTCGTTCCGATTCCCATTTACTCCATTCCACAAGGGTCCGGAGCTGGGTCGCCTGGTAATAGAGCTGTAAATCCGGCAGGCCCAAACCACCGCCTTCCGGAGGAAGCATCGCTAACCTCAGCTTGAGCCTGGGCCGCTTCCCGTTCCAAACGAACTGCGCCAACTCCGATTCTGTGCGACGGATCCACCCCTCAGGGGGGCGAAGAGGGATAGCCAGAAAAACGTACAAAATTTGCGGGAGAATCGTCATCTTTACCGCCGCCACTCGGCCCAGCCAGGAGAGCGGGAGATGACGCCACCGCCCGACCTCTGTCTGAATAGTGCGACTAAGGTTGGCGTAATTGATACGCACCGTGTCCGGCAGTGTGGCCGCCAGTTGTATGCCCAGGTAGGGGACTGCACCGTCCGCCATCGGAAGGGGAATTGCGCTTCCAGCGAAGCCCGCGACTGTGCCTACAGGGAGAGATCGAGGGCTACTGACTTTGCCATGTTAACTTTAAAACCAGAAGCCTTTGCAAACGCATTCAAGATTGCCACGCCGGCCGGTAAGGATGTCGCAGGGGAGGCAAAGGAGAGCAGGACGTCATTGGCATATAAACTTATCGTGTGGATATATGCCCCGAATTTAATTCCTCTAACGATTGGATTCATACGGATGGCCTGCGCCAGAGGTTCCATATACAGCGCGAAAAGCAGGGACACCCCTGCCGAGTTCCGCGTTCAATGGGGAACGTGGGTGATGAGCAGCCATTTACCCGTACCGACGCTGTGGGGAAGGTATAGCAATTTAGAATCCACGTGCGGAATTTTGCTCCTAGCACTGCCTTGATGAGCACTTGCTCCAAGTACGGCCAATGGACACAATCGAAGGCCTTCTCCGCATCGATCGCCAACATCATGAACTCTCCCGGTAACCTAGAGGCCCGCTCCACCAGGTGGAGCGCCCTTTTGGTATTATCGACCGTTTGTCGCTCCGGGATAAAGCCGGCTTGGTCCGGGTCAATCAGACCCTGCATAAGTGTGAGTGCAGTTTTAAACTTCCATATTGACCTGGCATAAAAAACCTTTTGTCAGGCCCAAACCAAACTTTTCAATTCATATAAGTCACCCCTAGGGCAGGCCCTGGTGGGCCCAGAGGGCAGGGAGCAGTTTATGTAAAAAGTTGAACAAGTATTTCTACGTTTTATGTCCTGGAAGTGAAAAGATTTACAAATGGGAACAGGTAACCAGTTCATGTTTGGTGTCTTTGGAATTTTAATGAAAAAGACTCTTTTATGGTAAAGTCAGATTTCAAATTACAATGTTGAAAATGCCACTTTTAGAAAGTAGGCATTTTCCTGACTTGGCCATTTAGTGCCTGCAGCCTTTATGTGCATCATAACTGGGGGTGTAGCTGACAGTTGGGCTTTATGTATTCCTGCTAGACAGCCACACACAATGGAGAGCTTAGGTGTGCCTGCATGGGCCATCACTGGAAGGATGGGAGGGTAGAGCTGGGAACACCCCTTCTTACACTTCAATAGGCTGTGTCCTGCCTCAACACAAACTGCTGCATACCCAATGTAGTTAGTCTGGAGCCAGGACAGAGAAGGTAAGAAACCTGTGCACTTCAAAGGAAAACCTCTAGAAGCTTCTCCTGCCTCAAGGGAGTCACCTGATCCCACCCCAAGGGAGGTACCTGATATAAATGCTGGGCCTCAGATACCGGCTCTCCAGTACACTTCTGGACCTGTGGAGACTCTGCCAGAAAGAAGGACTGCTGTGCTGCTGAATGGACTGCCACTCTGCCAGACTCCCAGAGAGACTCCGAAGCTAGTCTGCTGGTCTCTCTTTAAAGGCCACAGGGACATTACAGGCTCACAACTACCCACCTGAACCAGCACCTAGATACAACTGGGACCATCCCCTGACCCCCATTCAGTGCCCCTCAGATCCCGGACCCTTGGTCCAGTCTCAGAGAGGTTGAGTTGACGTTTTTGGTCTCTTTGCGACTGTAAACAGACCTGCTGGTGACAAAATCTTGACGCTCGCACTGCAAGCCACAACAGGGTCACAACCACCTGAACCAGCTAGTCTTCTGGTCTCCCTCAAAGGGCCACAGAGACATAACAGCCTCACAACTAACCACCTGAACCAGCACCTAGATCCAGCTCGAGCGCGCCCCTGACCCCCAAGCAGAGCCCCTTAGTTCCTGGACCCTTGGTCCGGTCTCAGAGAGGCTGATTTGACATTTTTGGGCTCTTTGCGTCTGTGAACGGACCCGTTGGTGCCAAAACCTTGTTGCTTGCACCGCCAGTCAACAAGAAGTTCCATTATCCCTACCCTTCACTCTAAAGCATCAACTGCTCGCTAGGAGCGCCACTGTGAAGATCTGGGTAACCATTTGTGACAACAACAGGATCTACATTGATGACCATATGTGACGCCCAGCCTCCTCTTCGCGCAACATCGACGACCGTCCACAAAGCTTCCATGCTCCTTGCGGCCCCCTCCACCGCGAACAGGACTCTTTGCACTGGACTGAGAAGGTAACTTATCAGTGGGACCAACTTGATCCCTGTATCGGACCCGTACATCGCTGTCGGCCTGAACTTGTGACATTCTTCCGGCCTCATACAACCAGACAGCCACAAGTTTAGGCACTATTTTCACTTAAATCTTTACAATTGCATATGTCAGGTTCTACTGATTTGACTTTTGTTATTTCAGTCTTGATTTATGTATTACACTTAGCTCTATTTTTCTAAATTGGTGTGGGATATTTTTTGTGTTTTGTTTTCACTTTATTACTGTTTGAAGTTCTGCTTATATACTTTACACACTGCATCTCAGTTAAGCCTGACTGCTCAATTTCTTACACCTTCAATATAATGCACAATCAGACATGGCAACAATGGTCAGTCAGAATAACTTTATTCGGCTTACTCAAAAGCCATACAAAGCAGGAAAAATAAAATACATTTCATATAAAATTATCATAATCACACAAAAAACATTAAATGAGTAGCAATTTAACATACAATTAAAAAGTATATCATTTACACATGGGTATAAAGAAGAAAAAAACATTTGACTCTAAAACTAATCTTGGCAAACAGCTTTCGCCCTTGAGGCGGCTACCAGAAAACTAGCAATGCAGAAAGTAACATGGGGGTTGAGTAATAATTGTAAATAAAACAAAGCCGGTCTTACTTGGGTGAAGCCGGCCTTTTTGAGAATGGGCAGCAAATATTTTTTCCGGGGTTCTGAAAACAGCCCGCAAAACATAACAAAATGCATCGTGTCCTGCACTGAGAACTGGTCACAGCTACAGGGCGGAGCTAATTCTGGTTTCTGCCAGTTTTTAAAAGAACCTAGATAAAAATGTAACAAATTAAATCTAAATTTGGTTAAAAGAAACCTATGGAAGGGGATTGTTACAAAACCAAGGTAGGGTGCAAGTGATAACGAGTTGACCAGTAAACAGTGGTCCCTCACTGCCGGTTTTACCAATTCGCGTTCTTCACGGCATGCTTCCTTCCTTTCCAGAAATTACTTTTTTACAAATTCAATATCTTGGATCTTAATATCCTCGGGGGAGGAAAAAAGATCCGGACGACCTAGATCTGAAAATGCCCTACTCAAGTAAGCCACCCAAGGGATCTTTTTGGATCTGTCCAAGGACAGTACGTCAGACATAATCTTATGGTTCAGTGGGAGTTCTTCATTCATCCACATTTTCAGCCAAAGTATCAGGGGGGCCATGCTCAGTTTATCAGAGAGAAACTGTAGGCCCACTTCCTTATGGATCGAATACGTTGGGGTCGACTGGGGAACAGAGAGTAGGGTTCTGATAAATCTATTTTCCGCTTTTTGAATTGGTTCCACATTTACATAACCCCACAATGCGGACCCATATAAGGCAATGGCTACGGGTTTACTGTTATAGATTTTTAATAAAGCTTCCATGGGCCTAGCCCCTAGCCTGCCGGCGAAGCCCAGAAGCGCTGATGATGATCTGATAACAGCCAACCTCTTAGCTCTTACCTGCGGACCCCAGGACCCTTTCTGGTCGAACAGTACACCTAAATAGGGGAATGTAGATACCCTAGAAACTGTGTCCCCCCTGCATGTGAATGTTTTATTTCTCTTCTTACGACATTCTCGGCCCACCACCATTGTGTGTGACTTGGTTACGTTTATCTTAAGATCTAATTGCTCCATAAACGAACCAAAAGCGTTCAAAAGGCACTGGAGGCCAACACCCGTGCGGGCAATCAGCACGGCGTCATCCGCGTATAGGAGCGCCGGGGTCTTAATTGCTCCCACACGCGGGACGTCGGCTTCCTGTCCCCCCAGGTGTGCGCCCAGGCCATTAATATAGATGGTGAAGAGCAGGGGGGCTAAGATACAGCCTTGCCGCACCCCCCTTAATGATCTAAAGGGAGTGGTACACCTGCCCTCATTTGTCACGCGTACACTGGAAGAGAGTTCTTGATGCAGGGTAGCTATAAAAGTGACCAAGGCCTCGTCAATCCCCATCTCCAGTAAGATGGCCCACAACTTCGACCTGTTGACTAGGTCAAAAGCCGAGGAGAGGTCCATAAATGCAAGATATACGGACCCCTCCTTGGCCACAGTATATTTGGAGATGAGCAGATGTAAATTTACGCACTGTTCAATGGTGCCCTTTCGTTCCCTAAAGCCATATTGAATTTCAGCCAACCCCCCACAGTACTCAACATTCTCCCTCAACCTGGTTAGAAGAACTCTACCTAAAATTTTTACTGACGAATCCAGGAGGGATATAGGCCTATAACAGGCTGGATCATCCCGCAAACCCTTTTTAAAAATTGGAACGATAGTAGAGGTGTCCCAAGAGGCGGGTGCAGAATTACCATTAACGGCGTTAAACACGTTTGCCAGAACTTCAGCCCATAGTTTAGGTGAGTACAAGAAAAAGTCAGCGGGCACACCGTCAGGGCCAGGTGCCTTATGCTTTTTAGTAGCCAAAATAGCTTTTTCCACCTCATTTCGATTAAAAAGATGGGGTGGATGACTGAGGTATTCAACGGAACATCATTAGTCGCATCAACAGTGTCCCCATAGACATTTTTAAAGTGTGACAGCCATTTATCATCGGAGACGACACAGTCCATAGATTCATTGCTGTCGTCCGAAAAAAAGGGCTGTTTAATGGTCTCCCAAAATATTTTACTATTTTTCAGGACTGCCACCGAAAGGAGACTGTCCCATGCTTCTTGTTTAATAGTGTCCTTTCGTTTTTTGACAGCTAGCTTGTAGATCTTCCTCAATCTGGTGATCTCACTTTTTACCCTAGGGGTATTTTTTAGGGCTACCAGCAGTGATCTATGTGCTTTAGAGCAAGCTGAATCAAACCAACGCTTAATTCCTGGGGTACCTTTTTTGTCTTTGCTATAAGATCCTGTGATACCTGTCCGCATATTCCTTCAAATGCCTTGACAATTTCTTGACCCTGGGCACATGGATTTTTACAGATCTCAACCTGGTCCTCAATTTTAACATAATTTTCTGCGTAAAATTTCTCCGGTACCACCTTGGCCCATTTCAAGCGTCTACCTTGATCTGAAATCTTCAGAGGATGGGCAGGCCTGATTATCAACGGGGATGAACCCATGTGGCCTCCCCACGCTACTTCTAATTCTACCGGGTTATGATCGCTAAAGTGTGATTGTACTGTGCGATAAGAAATCGCCCGGTTTAAGATTCCCAAGGATATAAATATGTAATCTATGATTGTACCTTGGGGAATGCCAGTAAAGGTTGGCAATCTAGTGCCCCCATCTGGTTCGTACAGATCAAAGTTAGCGAGAAGATCTTCCAATTCCTCTCCCTCTGCAGTGTGTTCGAAATGGGGTCCCTCTAAACCATCATCCCGTTCCATACTGCTTTTCGTACAAATTAGGTTACACGGATGAATATTAAAATCACCTAATAAAATGTATTCAGTATCAAATTTAGTATTCTGACTGACCAAATTTAAAATATTGTCTAAATCAGTGATGTTTTGACCTCTATGGTCGCAGTTCCCTGAGTTATAAAAATTAAAAAAAAATAGTCCTGCTAATGTTATTAGTCACTCTTTCAACCATCAAAATGTTTGGCGAGTTGGTGCTAATCTGCCTACAGCTACCCTTTAAGTCTAATGAGAACAAAATCAGCAGGCCTCCCTTTGCCCTCCCCATACGACTAGGGACAGCTGGTTTAGTAAAGCTAATAAACCCGTCCCACCAAAGGTTGGCAGAGATGTCCCAGGTTTCCTGGAGGGCAATAATATGGTGACCTAAAACAAAGTTTAACCATAACTTATCCTGTCGCTTACTGCTTAACCCTGCTATATTCCAACTTATCAACTTGCACGAGTCTCTGGATAACTTAGGTTCAGAATACCCCACCAATATCCCTGCATTGCTATGTGGTGGTTGAGTTAAATCATTTGAACCTGCTTTCGCTAGGCTCTGTGGCTTGTCTCCGGCAATGCGCTGATTCACGCGGTGCTCGGGCTGATGTGACATAGGAGGGTGGACATGTCTAGGTCTGATTTGGTCTCCCTGCCCCGTCTGAGGGATGAACTCGTCAGGATATAATCCCCTAATATGTGGACTATTCCTATCTAATTGTTGGTTTAAATCATTATTTCCCAGAATGTGGAAAAGTAAATTTTGCCATGTTCTGTGTCCCTACGTGTCCTCCATCATATGTTATGTGTGCATGATTAAAATGCATATGTATTCCCCATGTTCGATTAAAGACGCAATTACAGTTGTGTCCATCTCTAGTATGTCAGTTTCCAGTTCCCGTGAATACTACGAATATCAGGCCTCTTTAAAGTTACATTGCCACGTTTCTCAGTGTACACGTTATTCCATTGTAAAGTTCCCGTTTCTAGGCCTCAAAAGGGCCTGGACACCAGATTCAGCTTCTGTCTCCTGAGCCTCGCTGAGGAGCGATACAGCCCCCACCTGTATCCTCGACCCTTCACTTACTTCCTGCCTCACAGTGCCCGGCTCGGCCTGGCTCTGCCTCTGAGTCTGCCAAGAGTATGTTATGATTCTAGTTATCAGTCCAGCCCTCCTTCTCTGCATTCCTAAGCTACTGAATCGTATCAATAGTTTCCGTCATTGTCTAGCCTTTACGTCTCCATGTAAGAGAAATACTGCATTTAATGGTCATTTAATATTCTTCATCACGCACTACATGTAGAATAATGCATGCTCCAGTCTTAGAGTCCGTTAGCCTTTACCCCGATAACTTTCGGATTCTATCAACATGTTCTCTAAACATCAGATACTAGATACTGTTTAGGTACATGTCGCCCTGACTCTCCAGACTTCAGTCTCTACTCCTAGCACAGAGTTCATAGCCCCCAGCTTCTCCTAGTAACACGTCATTGTCAGTTTGCGCGCACCATTAGGTTAGAGGTCCCGGCTCCTTAGGTAGCCCCCTCCATGTTTCCGCCCCATTTATGACATATTCTGTTACGTTTGCATCACATGTCTATGTATACGCCCCTGTTACACCCATTTTTCACCCTTATCTTTCGCGACTGCTATTGACCACACCCACTGCTCCGCCTATCATATGTACTGTAATGCAACTGTTTTACTATATATGCTTGTGTATTGTTATTAAATGTTACGCCAGTCCTTTCCCCAGAGCGCGCTCATCCCAGATCCTGCCCGGCAGCTGTCGGGGCCCCCCTGTCGGGCTCTGCCATCCTATTCCTATGCAGGTTGTCCTGTTCCTGTCCTTTATGCTGTATTAAACCTGCAAACTCCTACTACCTCGAATCTTGACTCTTATTTATTGAGCTATCTGTTATTGCTAAGTCCAGACAAACCTAGATCCGGTATTATTTATTTATATACCACATAATGGCGCCCGAATAGGGACTTGCCCTTTCCCCACGCGTCGGTGAAGCCACGCCGACCCCCTGACCCTCTGCAGTCGTGACGGAACTCTTCTGCGCACCGGCAGATATTTCTGCTTTAAGTATCCCTCAGGCCCACGGAGGAGACGGAGGAGGCGGTCCAGCATCCAGACGAGACGGTGGAGGAACGCGGCGAGTCCCGACCAGAGCCCAAGCCGAGAGTCCAAGGTCCGAGGTATCCGGAGGCCCACCCGTAACAGAAGTTCGAAGTTCGTCCGTCCGGCGTCGAAGCAGTCCAGTCCAGTCCGAGGCCTTCCGTTCTTGCTGCCCGGTGAGTACCGTTGCTGGGGTAGTATCTAGACAGGGTCAATCTAATTGACTCTGGTCCGTGGGTTGGTGGTACACAGACCCACAAAACGAAGTGTCCACTTCGGTGGATGCGGGTCCTGACGTGTCTCTGTATGAGACCGGTAAGTTTCGTACTGTTTCAGCAGTGCATCTAGTTTCTGTTCTAGTCAGTTCTGTTCTCGAGAAAATTCATGTATTCTGTTTTCCGTATTCCAGGTAGTATTCTGTTCGAACTGTTATTCTGAATGTTATTCATGTATTTTAATGTCGTGGTATGAGTGTGAAGTAATTATCGTGTTTATTGTGTATTGTGTTGTGTCCAGATTATAGTTCAGTCATGCCGCTCTTTTCAAAACTGCGTCAGTTAAAAACTAGAAAAGGTCTGCTAGAAGCAGCAGTTCCTGTTCCGCCTAGGGACAGTCCAGGTCATTTTATGTATCAAAAGCATGGCATAAGTGCCATACTATATCTAGATTTATGGGTAGAGTATACCAAACAGTTAGAAGAAAAGTATAGATGGCCTGTATCAGGCACATGGGATGCCGAGTGCATCATGAGAGTAGAAGAGGCATTATGGAAAAAGAAAGCCAGACAGTCACAGAAAGATGCCATCGAGTTATGGCGCAAAGAATCTCATAAAAGAACCGAAAAAGAAATCAGAAAGTCAGAACTAAGTAGAGAATCCTTAGAGCGGGCCCAAGAAAGGGAATTAATCGAGATTGGTGAACGAGTTAAAACCGAACAGTCAGACAGACAGAGGCATGCTCTTATTAAGGGTATGTATCCTCTTCTTGCCGAGGGCTTGCCAAAAGCGACCCCAGAGGCATCCAGTAATTTCCCGCCACCACTAGTTCCGACCAAGCTACGTCACAAACCGACCGCAGCTGATATTTTCATTTCGTCCTATTTGGACGACACAGTCCCAGAATATGCAAATCCCGCTCCGCCAGTCCCTGTAAATCAGGCACTTCCCGCTCCTCCAGACACCGGAGTACCTGTTACGGTACCCCCGGTCCAGCCCGCCATACAAGTCCAGCCTGCATTTCCATTTCCCACTCTGCCAGGACGAAGAGCATCAGTAGACGACTCTAGTTTAGGGGCCGCAGGGGGAGGTCCTCCAGGAACCCCGCCGCCACACAAGCGTTTAACGTTAGCCGAATTACATGCACAAGCGTCACAGCGTACGCCCAGATATCAGTCTGTTGCAGAAATAAGAAAAGCCCTCACCGAATGCGGCTATGATCCAGTCCCAGGCGAGGATAATATGGTTTTATATTCATTACGCGTGAGAAAGGTGACCGAGTATCTAGTCACCCTACCAGATATGAAAGAAGATCTAGACAGAATATATCGTTTCATCCGTACAGGGAATGATCCAGAAAGTATTAGTGAAGTCATGTCTCAAAGGAAAGCTGAGATCCAGCTCATGTTATTAAAGTTTCTGATTAATTGTTTAATACGAGAACAAGATTATCCGACCAAAGATCGAGCCGAAATGAAAATCCTGACAAGGTGGAGTGATAATATAGCCGAGGGTAAGCATAAGACCATCAGTAGTATAGAGAGTATGTACAAGAAGATTCGTAAAGAAATAATAAGGATACACGAACAACGCAAAGAAGCACGAGTAAGCGAGAAAGAAAGTAACTCTGATACTGAAGAGGTAGAGGACGAGAATCCCGCCAGAATAGCGTATGTAGGAAAATCTAGATTTCCAGACCGACATTCACGTCTAGACTACAAGAAAACTGTTCCTCATCCGGCACCAGAGCAAGGTTCTCTAGAACAAGTATTTCAAGCTACCGATCACATTCTGAAATCACGAATCGGTTATAGTGAGTTAAGTACTATGCATGAACAAGAACTAGTCCGATCAGCAGTCCGATGGATTACTGATCCTACCACTTTTCCAGACGAAATAGTGGCACAAATGTTTCTGAAAATGCCCCCAGCCGAGCAACGACTGGCGGGTATGTATATGATCCAGCACCTCATTACATTGTATGAGGATCAACATTCTGATCCAGGTCCGTTACATGATGTCCTGAACGAGTTACTCCAGTATAAATGGAAAGGTTTAGGTACCGATTTGATTAGTGTCATTCTAGAACAGCGCCACAAATACAGAACGTTTCTGAACCCGCATTTTGTTCACGTCTCATCCCCAGAAAGTAAACCCTTTTACATAGACAGACAGAATCCGTTACGAGAAGTGCATCCAATTAAGACAGACGGTGGTGAAATGCAACGAGTGTTTGTTTACACCCCGATCACAAAGATGGAACTCTTAGAGATGAAAAAATTAATTCCCTGTCATGATAAAGATCCAGCAGGGTTCCACCGAGAATTAAAAGACATGCTCCGTATGGGAGAATACACGTATCCAGATATTATTAAAATGTTAAAAGTCTTGTTGCCCGCAGGGGTATATGAGAAACTCAAAGAAAAAGAATGGGAGGTGGGAGAGAAAAAGATCGATTGGGCAGTTCTAGAAGCCGAAGATAAGATACGAGTACCAGGTACCGGTCTAGGAGAGAAATGTAAAGAATTACCAGAATTGTTAATACAAGTTTTGCCAAGGTTATTAGCCACTAAAAAGGAAGACTGGGATGCAATCTCAGCCTGTAAACAGAAACAAGACGAAGACACTAGTGATTTTTATTCTAGATTCGAGAAATGCTTTAGTATAAACAGTGGCCTCAAGACAAGTAGCGAGTCATACCCTCATCTTTTTGTTACTAAATTAGTCGAGAATTCAAGTCCACAAATTAAAAACCGAGTTTTGAAAGTCGAAAGTACCTGGCAAGCTAATACCCCGTCCCAAATGTTACAGATGCTTCAATATCACCAGAATAGAATCAGAGAAGAGCAAGATCACGAGAGAAAACGTATGAAAGACACGAAAATGAAAGTACTAGTTGCACAATCTGTTCCTCAAGACAGTCAGAAGAGGGGACCAAATCAAGCCAGTCATCCTGCAGCTCCCGTTAAAGGAAACTGCAATTATTGTAAACAGCCAGGTCATTTTATAAACGAGTGTGCAGTTCTGAAACACAACATAGCTACCGGTAAGACTAAAGAAAGACCACGTCCGCCTAGACAAGAACCAGTTACACAGACTTCTCAGCCACAGAATGCACAACAGACAGTTCCAGCACCGCAGCCCATCGCTGCAACACAGCATGTTACACAGCAGATGTACCAGTATGCTCAGTCAGAATATCCAGAGTATCAACCGTATTCATGAAACAGCCTAGAGAGGGAGGTAGGCTTGCCTCTCATCGAGATACCTGTAGATCAAGAAGGTCCCTATGTTCATAGTCAAGTATTAGGGAAAGATAGAAAGTTTCTGATTGATACAGGGGCAAGTAGGACCACTATAAGTCACGCCGAAGTTCCAGGGGCTCCGCTCTCAGGCTCTAGAAATGTTTCCCTTGGATTTTCAGGAAAACCTATTGTAAATGAAATATCAAAGCCAGTTACTCTAGAAGTAGGTCCATTGTCCCGCACTACTGATCTGTTACTTACTAAGTCATGTCCAGAAAATCTATTAGGCATTAAGACACTGAAAGAATTAGGTGCAGTTATTTGCTGTTCCCCAGAGGGAATACGATTGTTCCTACGTGACTTCAAGGGTCACTATGTATTACGAGATTTTGATCCGAGATTGTCTAATGTTCCGCAGCATCTATGGGCGCAAGGTCCAACTGATGTTGGCTTTATGCAAATCACACCCCATCGTGTGACTCTCAAGCCAGGTGTAGTGTTACCACGAATCAGACAGTACAGATTGCCATCTGAGGCTGTAGCAGCCTTATCCAAAATTATTGACGAGCTCATGGCTCAAGGAGTAGTTGTAGAAACTGACTCCAATGTATGTAATTCTCCGATCATTCCAGTCATGAAACGTACTGATCCAAATGCACCTCCAGTATATCGTTTAGTGATTGACCTTCGAGAACTTAATAAATGTATTATTCCCCAGTACCCAGTTGTCCCAGATATCTCTTCCCTATTGACAGCCATTGATTCCGAAGCCACATTTTTTACAGTCATAGACCTCAAGAATGCGTTTTTCAGTGTCCCCATTCATCCAGACAGCCAGTTTCTTTTCGGATTTTGTTTAAATGGAAGGAGCTATATGTTCACACGCGCTCCTCAAGGTTTCACAGAAAGTCCTAGTATTTACAGTCAAGCACTCAAGAGACAACTAGACAACATTCACATGCCAACTGACACTGCCCTGCTCCAGTATGTCGATGATCTACTGATCACAGCCCGTTCTGAACGTGCTTGCGAGCGAGCATCACTTACAGTCTTGTATTTCCTAGCCGAGATGGGACACAAGGTGTCCCCTTCTAAGCTTCAATTCTGTGTCCAGCAAGTGGTCTACTTAGGACACTTACTGTCCAAGAGGGGTAGGCAGTTGACACCAGACCGTATCCAGTTAATAGCGAGTCTTCCTCAGCCAAAGACCCAGAAGGAGGTACGTGCTTTTATCGGCCTTACTTCTTATTGCAGACAATGGATTCCTCAGTATGCATTTCTAGCTAAACCACTGATACAGTTAACGACACAGGAGGCAGCCGTATCGACTGTCCTCCCTTGGACATCTGAACATACATTTAGTTTTAATGAGTTAAAGAAAGCCTTATGCCAAGCTCCAGTTCTAGCAACACCGAACTACAGTAAGCCTTTTACACTTTTCGTCACAGAACGGGAAGGTACAGCATTATCTGTTCTCACACAAGATCAAGCAGGACAATACAAACCCTGTGCTTATTTTTCGAGCACATTAGATCCTGTAGCCCAGGCTCTGCCTGCGTGCCTTAAGTCAGTTGCAGCCACAGCACTTGCTATCAGACAAAGTGATTCCATAGTATTAGGACATTCCTTGACAGTACAAGTTCCACACTCCGTGGAAGTTCTTTTAAACCGAACACAAACTCAGCACTTGACAATTGCACGTTTAACAGGTTATGAATTGACACTGTTCCAGCCACACATAGAAATCAGACGCTGCAACGTTTTAAATCCTGCTACATTGTTACCATCAGTTACTTCGAATTCTGCCACACACAACTGTGTGGAAGTAGTTAACATCATGACAAAGCCAAGACAAGATCTGACAGATATTCCATTACCAGATCCCGACCTGACACTTTATGTGGATGGTTCATGTATGAGAACAAGTACAGGAGAACTAGTAGCCGCGTATGCAGTGACTACTGACACTGAAGTTATTGAAACACACCGTATTGACACCCTGTCTGCTCAAGCAGCAGAGCTAGTTGCTCTGACACAAGCCTGCATACATGCCAAGAACCTGAAAGTTAATGTTTATACAGATTCACGTTACGCATTTGGATTTGTACACGACTTCGGAGTGCTCTGGCAAGAGAGAGGTTTCATGACTTCTCATGGAACCAAGATTCAGCATGGTCTCCTTATTCAAGCTCTGTTAGATGCAATACATTTACCGACATCCATTGCTATCATGAAGTGCAAAGCACATACGAAAGTTACTGACACTATTTCTCAAGGTAATGACCTAGCAGATCGCACAGCCAAGCTTACAGCACATACACCAGACATTCCAGTTAATAAGACACCGACATACACTCCAGATCCAACTACCTGTATGACAGTTAAGGACCCCACTCAAGATGTCATAGATATCCAGTTACATGCTACTCCTGAAGAAATCAAGAAATGGTCCGAACAAGGAGGGGTCCAGACAGATCAAGGATGGTTAACGAAGGGCAAAGCCACATGGTTTCTCCCCGACTCCATGGTTCAAGTCATTATCAATACCGCACATAGTCCAGCACATTTAGGAGAAAAAGCTATGTTAGATAGTATCCAGAACATTTGGTTCAACAAGCATTTACGAGCTGCAGCCAAGCAGAAAGTCCGTACCTGTATGATATGTTGTCAGTTCAATCCAGGTAAAAGTGTCCCGGTGGAACAAGGTGGATTCCAGCCTCCTGACCACCCTTTTGAAGTCCTCCAGATGGATTACATTCAGATGGAGCGATGTCGAGGTTTCAAGTATGTCCTTGTAGTTGTATGCGCTTTGTCCAGGTGGACAGAGGCATATCCAGTTCCAGACTACACAGCCGCGACCACTGCCAAGCAGTTGGTTCGTGAGTTCTTCCCCCGTTACGGACTCCCTAGGGTCGTGTATTCTGACAACGGCCAGCCATTCTCATCTGAACTCATGAAACACGTGTCCCTTTTGTTAGGGTACCAGTGGAAGTTCCATTGTGTACGCCATCCTGAAGCAGCCGGTCTCGTAGAGAGACATAATCAGACTCTGAAAATTCGAATTGCAAAGGTTTGTCAAGAGAAAGGTGTGGACTGGCTAGTAGCTCTGCCGGTCGCCTTGTTTTATATGCGCATGGTCGCACATTCCAGATCAGGTCTGTCCCCGTATGAGGTCGTTTTCGGCCGCCCCCCCTAACATGTGGGGTACTCCTAGACCCCGAAGTATTACCGATGTTTCAAGTAATATGCTGACAGATTACCTAGCTTCCTTGATGTCTGCCCTCAACTCTTGTCGTTCACAGGTTGCCGCCGCATTTCCAGACAATACCGAGGTGGCACCGCATGAAATCGTTCCCGGATCCATGGTTCTTGTCCGAAATTTTGATCGTTCAAGTCCGCTGGAGCCTCGCTGGAAGGAGCCCCGACAGGTCCTCCTGGCCACCCGCACAGCCGTGAAGTTGGAGGGACGCAAAGGCTGGGTGCATCTTTCGCATATCAAAAAGTTTTATGGATTGAAACCAATTTCAAAGAACATTTCCGAGGATTTAAAGGACTGCCAAAGTACTATTCTTAAGGACTGTCCCGCAAAAGACACTGATACTGCACCCTCCCTGTTAGAGAAAACTCCGCAACAGGAGTATAAGAAAAAGTTAAGGTCTAGTAAAATAAGTCAGCCAGTTTGATTGTCTAAGTCCTCCCCTAGGTGAAACGGTTAGACCGGTTTCTGACATGTATAAAATAGACCCCCATAGTGAGAGAGTTAGTCAAAACTCAATCCGATGTATCGTTTTTCTATGTTTCATATTATTTCTCAGTATTATGATTTCCTGCACCAGTTATGCGTTTTATCTGTATTTTTCAGTTCCTCATGTAAATAAGTCTTCTAATGTTACAGTAGAGCACACGTTTAGTGATCTGCCTCCTCATGAACTCTCTTACCGCCTTGCTATGCGTAACAATTCTTTTATCCGCATGTTACATTATTCACACCAGACCAGCAATGCCACTAATTGTTGGGTATGTGGTCGACTCCCCCCTTTCCAGACCCCGAAGGGAGTTCTGCCACTCTTTCCTTATCCATTTTCACATAATGGTTCGTGTGGAGCATGGTCCACGTTAACGTCATCTTCAACAGCTATGTCTTTTCTTAACAGTACATGTTTCCCAGACAAGCAAGGTCTTCCCCACAGAACAGGGTTAGATCTAGAAAACGAAGTTTACAATTTAGGTAATTATTCTTCGAATTTCATGGTCCTGAATGTCCAGTCTGATTCCACTCCAGACTTACCTGCTATTTCAGTACTACCAGTCAAAGGCGAATTATGTGTTAGAAATAATGGTTCCGTACATGTAGGACACAGCGATTGTACTACTATTGTCAAGTACAGTGACAGTGGGAAATCTATTTTCAAAGCTTCACGTCATTCTTATTTTATTTGTGGTCAGACCGCATATGTTCGTCTGCCCCTCGATTGGGAGGGAACCTGTTACATTGCCTTCCTACTGCCACCTGTTTTCCTAGCTCCATCTGATTATCACAGAAACACACATCTAGTACACCTTAGACATAGAAGGGAGATTGAGTCCCCAATTGTCGATTATACTGAAACTGCTCTAGAACAGTATACAGATTTCAATAGAGGTTTTTTCTTCTTTATAGGACCTATCCAGAATAGTAAGCTAATTCGTAGGTTAACCAGAACCCTTGAAGCAGTAGTTAATGAGACTGCCTCTGCCCTAGGTAACTTAACTGAAGAGCAATCTGCTATGAGATTTGTCGTTTTACAGAATCGTCTCGTCCTTGACGTCATATTGGCCGATAGGGGCGGGGCCTGTAGAGTCATCGGATCTAGTTGCTGCATTTTCATTCCAAATAACGCACCGTCTGTTTATTCAGCTATAACCAGACTCCATAAAATTGCCCATCTGTTACACCAAGATCCAGGCACCTGGACATGGTCCGGTTGGTTCTGGAATATAATTTCCGCTTGGGGATGGAAAGTCTTGTCCTTTCTAGGTATTGCAGTAGCGATCATATTCAGCTGCTGCCTCTGTATACAATGTGGCCCTGCGATTTGCGGCATTTGTGCTACCTCTTGTATTCCTAGTCCCAAGCCCCGTTCTAAATCCCGTTCCAAGAAAATTCAGGACGAGCAAATGATACTGTATGAAATGATAGATGGTATCATGAATATTGATGTTTCCTGATGGAAGCGTAGTGACAAGGAGGGAATGTGGAAAAGTAAATTTTGCCATGTTCTGTGTCCCTACGTGTCCTCCATCATATGTTATGTGTGCATGATTAAAATGCATATGTATTCCCCATGTTCGATTAAAGACGCAATTACAGTTGTGTCCATCTCTAGTATGTCAGTTTCCAGTTCCCGTGAATACTACGAATATCAGGCCTCTTTAAAGTTACATTGCCACGTTTCTCAGTGTACACGTTATTCCATTGTAAAGTTCCCGTTTCTAGGCCTCAAAAGGGCCTGGACACCAGATTCAGCTTCTGTCTCCTGAGCCTCGCTGAGGAGCGATACAGCCCCCACCTGTATCCTCGACCCTTCACTTACTTCCTGCCTCACAGTGCCCGGCTCGGCCTGGCTCTGCCTCTGAGTCTGCCAAGAGTATGTTATGATTCTAGTTATCAGTCCAGCCCTCCTTCTCTGCATTCCTAAGCTACTGAATCGTATCAATAGTTTCCGTCATTGTCTAGCCTTTACGTCTCCATGTAAGAGAAATACTGCATTTAATGGTCATTTAATATTCTTCATCACGCACTACATGTAGAATAATGCATGCTCCAGTCTTAGAGTCCGTTAGCCTTTACCCCGATAACTTTCGGATTCTATCAACATGTTCTCTAAACATCAGATACTAGATACTGTTTAGGTACATGTCGCCCTGACTCTCCAGACTTCAGTCTCTACTCCTAGCACAGAGTTCATAGCCCCCAGCTTCTCCTAGTAACACGTCATTGTCAGTTTGCGCGCACCATTAGGTTAGAGGTCCCGGCTCCTTAGGTAGCCCCCTCCATGTTTCCGCCCCATTTATGACATATTCTGTTACATTTGCATCACATGTCTATGTATACGCCCCTGTTACACCCATTTTTCACCCTTATCTTTCGCGACTGCTATTGACCACACCCACTGCTCCGCCTATCATATGTACTGTAATGCAACTGTTTTACTATATATGCTTGTGTATTGTTATTAAATGTTACGCCAGTCCTTTCCCCAGAGCGCGCTCATCCCAGATCCTGCCCGGCAGCTGTCGGGGCCCCCTTGTCGGGCTCTGCCATCCTATTCCTATGCAGGTTGTCCTGTTCCTGTCCTTTATGCTGTATTAAACCTGCAAACTCCTACTACCTCGAATCTTGACTCTTATTTATTGAGCTATCTGTTATTGCTAAGTCCAGACAAACCTAGATCCGGTATTATTTATTTATATACCACAAGATTAGTGAGCTCTATATGTCAGTCGCAGTCGTTTAAGTTGGACAGGACTCCATACCTGTTCCCTGTTCCAAAGCCCCAATCAAATGGGGTAGCTGGCTGACCCCAACCATTCACTACTGTGTTCCACATAGGCTGTGGAGTGTTGGGGCGCATCAAAAACTGTTCGTTTCCCGGCCTAACCATAAAGCCATGTCCATATCCTCTGTTATCAAATCCCGGGGTGCTTACTCCCCACCTATTTGTGTTTGTGTTGGGCCAATTTGGCCCCGGGGTTCTGGCCATTTGCCCAGTCGGGAGGTTATATTGCCCTGTCCCATGGCTAATCATCGGGTGTGAACGGTCGTTGTTGAATCTAGATTTGTTTTCCCCACCCCAATAAGTGGCTCTTACGTGCCTTCTAGGCCTGGGAATATTAGGGGAAATGACATTATGATTTCTATTAAGAAAGAATTTCAGGGTAAGCGGAATTATTGAGCCGCTTCTACGTTGAGGTGGGAAGATGTTAGCAAGGATATTTGGGAGTACTTCTGCGCTGGCAAAATTTAAAACTACGCAGGCCCCTTTAAATTTCTTTTGTTTATTCCCAATCCATGGTACCCTCCTTGATGTGACAATT
This sequence comes from Lissotriton helveticus, assembly GCF_964261635.1. Lineage (NCBI taxonomy): Eukaryota > Metazoa > Chordata > Amphibia > Caudata > Salamandridae > Lissotriton > Lissotriton helveticus. Next base: position 1,141,147,184 of record NC_136069.1, read on the forward strand.
TCCCCTGCTAGCTGGTCAACTCCCTGGGATGCCATATACATATTATTGGAAAGCCAATGTAGGGCTTTGTCTTTTAATCCTTGAGGGGTTTCTTTTTGCTCGGGGGATAGGACAGGAACGTTCGCTAATACTAGGACTAGGGGTGAGGCTGCCATAATAAATTGTGTTGAATCCTCCCCTAAGTTCAATAGTGCTGGCACAGCAGGTACTAAAGTTGGCGACTCTCTCATTACAACCTGGCTGGGCTCAGATGATGTTAACTGCCCTGCTAAAGTGGGCTGTACTTGGCCTTCCATAAGGCATGTAGCAGGACCCGTACCCACCTCTGCTGTGACTACTGGTTTAATAACATGGGTGGCTAAATTTTCCAAATCGTTGACCACCTTAGTTTGCGACCCACCCATCTTTTTCACTTCAGCTGTTAGTTTATCTATTTTCCCAATGAGTGGCTTAATGATGGTCCTAATTTTAATGTTAATCATTTCCGAAATCCTATTAAATAGGTCATCGTCAATGATTTGCCTAAGCTCTTCTGGGTCTTCATGCTCCACATTTTTCACTTTATGTCTAGGTGGCGGGGTAGCCTTTTTCTTTCCTGTCTGCTTGGCCCCACGTTTAGCTTGTGACTTTCTACAGTTTCTCACTGGCCGGGCAACAGGCGACGGAGGTGGCAGGGCTTCCGCTGTGGTATTGTGCTGTTGCTCGGAATCAGACACTACATGTAGTGAGAGATCAATTAACAAATCAGAATTTTCTATCACGTTGCTAATAGCTTGGGAATTTATATCAGGAATCAAGATTGTGGGATCAGGAGAACGAGTCCCAGACAATTGTGCATCAGGGGCAGGACTTAGTGGACGCAAAATTGGAGATTGACTCAAGCCTAGGGATTCCCTTCTTTCGTTATTTTTTTTCTTCACCAGTTGAACTAGGAAGGAATCTAAAGTATTAAGTGGTTCTGACGTCACAGGGGCCGATTTTCTAGGCATGTTTATAAAGCTCAAGAATACTAGCAAGGGTCAAATATGGCACTCAATAGTGTGGAAGGTATGGTAAAACTAGGACACAATATTAACAGAGCTATTATGTAAAGTAAATCATAACAAAGCTATACAACATAAAACAGATTCAATTAGTCAGCAAGAACCTGCGTTAATTGAAATAAGCAAGGTCTAACCCCTTTCCTGTGTCGGAGAAATCAGTAACAGTCCGTGTCAATAAAAACGATTGTCCTCGTTCAACACAGTACCTTAGTTTGTTCAAAGTGAGATGTAAGAGAGGTGGCCCGGCCCGGCCTCCTTCGGCCCCTGACGGCCACAGACGGTCCCGCCCTTGTCCCGGGCTTCTCCCGGCGCTCCCGCGCGCTCTCGCGCAGCGGGACACTCACATCAGAATTAAGCTGCCTGCTAAGGAAGGGGAGGAGCCTGCAGGGAGAGCGTCCCAGGTGTTGGCAATTGGGAGTTGTGGGCGCTCCTGGGACTTGGAGTCCTGCGCCCACAACACGCTCGCAGCCCTGCAGGTCTCAGTGCCCAAAAGATAATTTACAGCAGTAGCGCTGTGCAGGAAAGGCCTCCGGCGAAGCGGGACCCGCGCAGCGGGTACCGCGAGCTGTAGAACAAAGGAGGCAGAAAAGCCCAGCAAATGCGGCAACGCAGCAGCCCAGCGTCTGGTCAGCAGGAAATGAGGCAAGGAATCCGTCAAAGCCGGTGAGGAGGCGACTTTTCTCCGTGTTCAGAAGCCAGGGGAGGAGCCTGCAGGGAGAGCGACCCAGGTGTTGGCAATTGGGAGTTGTGGGCGCTCCTGGGACTTGGAGTCCTGCGCCCACAACACGCTCGCAGCCCTGCAGGTCTCAGTGCCCAAAAGATAATTTACAGCAGTAGCGCTGTGCAGGAAAGGCCTCCGGCGAAGCGGGACCCGCGCAGCGGGTACCGCGAGCTGTAGAACAAAGGAGGCAGAAAAGCCCAGCAAATGCGGCAACGCAGCAGCCCAGCGTCTGGTCAGCAGGAAATGAGGCAAGGAATCCCAACAATGGACCAGATGATCCTTCACATAGGGAGAGGATTTGTGTGTACTTTGCATATTTTATGGAAAGCATCCCCTATGTAAAACACTCTGCGCACACCCAGGTTGCCTTATTTTAAAAGTAAACACTAACGACAGAGACACAGAAGTTAAAACACCAACACATCAATTGTATCTGAAGTGAGAACACATACCCTGGCACCCCCAGTTACATACCAGTTGACACTTTTTTTTTAAACGTTTATTTATGATTTTTGTAGTTGGCATAGTAATACATTTTGGGGAAATGAACAGCAGGTCACATAAATCACACAGTACAGTAATTTCGAGAATGTTTGGCATGAGACGACGTGAGCATTCAACAGGTATAATGTCCACATTTGACATATAATGCATACAGGTGTGCTACAATTTTAGTATGATAACAACATACAATATACGATCCTATTCATATATCAGCTTAGACCAGTTTTCTTTCCTGAAATGCCTAGGAACCACCATCACATAGGCAGCTACCTTAACCAGAGGAGGACAGGGTGCCCACCGTATATGCAGGCGCTACATTTCCTTCTTGGGCTATGGGTGTCGAGGTGTCCTCACCTTCAGAGCGCTGTAGGAGAAGATAATTCTGGAGAGGCCCCCATACATTCGTGGGTCTAGAGGCCATTGGGAGCAGCTCTGCATATGTAGATGCCTGTTCCTGGCAGTATAATAAATCAGCCAACTACTCCTTAAATTTGGGTGCTCGTCCCCTGCCCCATCTACAGGCCTCACTGCGCTTAGCTAGCGATAGAGATAGGGCAAGAAATTTTCGGTATGTGTTGGGTATAAGTGCCGTGTAGCTCAGCAGGGCCACTATGGGATCTCTCGCTAGTGTGTTATCCAGCATTTTCTCAAGCGCCGGACACTCCCAGGCCAGGTGCAGGTGTGTAATTTAAGCGTTGTAAGAATTTATAATGTATCACCCGCAACCTACTACTGGCAGAGATTTGCGATGTTTTAACGCAACAGTAATTCCATTGCTCCACAGTCATCTCCTGACCCAGCTCCTCATTCCATTGTGTGAAGGCCGGGCTGATTGGGCTTTCTTGTATTGCACGTATACCGTTGTATATGCCTGATACTAAATGTTTACCACCTGTGGGACCTAACATTTGGTGTAGTGGGAGGAGAGTCTCCGGTTCCAGAGGGAAATCCTGAGGATCGCCCTCATCCCCTGTCTCAGCCGACCATATAGGAACAAGTCCAAAGGGGAAGTCTGCACCCCCTGAAACATGTGCTCCGAGGAGCGAAAGTTGCCCTTGCAGAACAGGTCCCCCATGTGTTTATCCGCAACCGTTTGCAAAGGTTCTGGAAATCTTTTTCTTGTAAGAGGGACATGTCGGGGTGATAGGTTAATTGAAGTCGTGGGGAGTGTAGGAATGGTGCCGATAGCTTCTCTCTGATATAGTGCCATGCGTCTACCGTGCTTGTAACCGTGGTTGGCGGTGTGGCTCGTGTACTGCGTGGTCCATGTATGATACTGTTCAATGGGACGGGATTTGCTAGCCAGTCCTCTGTGGCGACTTGTGGCATATATCTAGGGGGATATACCCAATAATAAGCGTATTGGGCTTGTGCACTCAAATAATAAAGCTTGAAGTCTGGAATACCCAACCCGCCCTTGTCATACGGCCTAGTGAGGATTGACCATTGAAGTCGTGGCTGCTTCCCCCCCACACAAGAGTCTAATCAATTCCGTCCGCAGTGTTTTAAAGAAATAAGACCCAGGGTGATAGGGTATATTTGAAAACATGTAAAGGAACTGTGGAAGCACCACCATTTTTATAAGAGAAGCGCGGCCAGCAATCAATATAGGCAAAGCAATCCATTGTGTAATATTGCTATTAAGCCGTGTGATCGCCGTGCCATATTTGAGCCGAATGGTATCTTCTCTGTTTCTCATCACCTGTATCCTGAGATAACGAAGTTCAGTGTCACACCCCTCTAGCAGGAAGTCGAGTGGAAATTTAGAAACCGCCGGTGTGAGAGGAAACACCTGGGACTTCCCCCAATTAATATTGACACCATACAGCCTGCCAAATATTATAAATTCTCTCAGTATAGGGTTTATATTATGCTGGGGGTCCCTGATGTATAATGTAATGTCATCCGCGTATAGGGATTTCAGGATTTGTCGAAGGCAACACCTAAACGCCTTGTCCTGATGGCACTGTCTTAGCCTGGAGGCGAGGAGTTTAATTGCGATGGCAAATAATAGTGGGGACAAAGAGCATCCTTGCCGAGTGCCCCTCGAAATGGGGAGCGAATGAGACATATAGCCGTTAATCAATACCTTAACTCTGGGCTGGTGGTATATCAATTTGATCCAGGATATATGCAGGGCTGGAAATCCCATGCGTTGCAAAACCCCGATAAGATAATCCCACTCTACAGAATCAAATGTTTTTGTGGCGTCTAAAAACACCGCCGCAAGTGGGAACTTAGGCCCCACTGTATGAATGAGCGAGAATAATGTTCTGAGGTTGTGGGTAGCTGCCCTACTAGGAACAAATCCCGATTGATCAGATAAGACAAGCTTCTCCATGAACAGCATGAGGCGATTAGCCAGCACCTTAGCCAAAATTGTAGTGTCACAATTAATAAGGGACAATGGTCGGTATGAGTCACACAAGCTAGGGGTTTTATTAGGTTTCAGAAGGGAGGTGGCCATCACCTCCCTCATCGTGGGTGGGAACGCCCCAACCTCCGGGGACTCCTCATATACTTCTTTAAGGACTGGCACCATGATGTCAATATATTTCTTGTAAAACTCAGTAGGTATGCCGTCTAACCCGGGCACTTTCCCGTTGTTAAGTTGCATAATTGCTTCCCGGATCTTGTCTAATTCGAAAAGTAGGTTAAGGAACTCCCTTTGCGTATTGCTGAGCCATCCCACTGCTATATCTCCCATGAACTCATCCAGCTCCACCAGCCCATGGCGCAGTGTGGTATATAAGGCTTGATAGTGTGTTGTGAATGTCGTCAAAATATCATGCGAATCCTTTTGTAGTGTTCCCCCTGGGCCTTCAACTTCAAGTATGTGTGTCATAAATCTGGGACATCTCGTCACTGCAGTCAACGCCTTTCCCGGCCTTTCCCCTTCACCATACTTCCGGGCCACCCAATATTTACTCCTGAATTTTACTTCTCTCGTCTGTTCGTATTCAGACAATTTCTCTCGAAACTCTTTCTGCACCTGCCCAGTCTCACCGCTACCCATCCTGTCCTCTAGCCTCTTCAGTTCAAGTTCCAGCGTTTGAATCGTTTTCCTTATATCTCGGAGTACTCCAAAACTCTTGGAGAGACAATACCCCCTGATTGCAACTTTACAAACCTCCCATATTACCTCTACGCTGTCCACTGATCCCCTATTCCTCGCAAAGAAGTCTTGTATTTCCTCCCTCAATTCTGCCTGAAAGACTGCATCCAACAAAGCGTGCGGCTGCAGTCTCCAACATGGTCTGGGTGCATCATATCCTGATGGTGTAAGCGTCAACTTCACAGGGCCGTTGTATGAGAACGTTCTGGCAGGATGAACTACATTGCGTATGGTGGTTCCCAGCGACCTGGAATTGAGACAATAGTCAAGACGTGCCAAAGTACCCGCACGCGTCGTGAAATGCGTGCCTTCCCTCAGTTGTGGGTGAGCCTGTCGCCAGCTGTCTATTAAGCCACCTTCCTCCAATATGCCTTGTAACACCTCTTGGGAATTATTATAGTGATGCATAGCCTGATTTGACCTATCTAGGGCTGGATTGAGTGCTGGGAGAGTTCCCTAGGTGCCGGCACAGCTGCCCCTGCCCTTTGAGTCCACAGGCGATGGAGTGAGTGGGCTCAGGTGGGCGAGGGGTCCTGGCGTCTCAGTAGTAAAGAGCTCAGATGTGACCTACCACCCTCCAAGTATGCGGAGCCTGTCGCAACAGCTCAGCAGTCGGGCAATCAGTACAGTGTATTGTGTCTCTCATAGAGATCAGAGCGTCGTTGATGTATTCATTGTGAGTCCTCTTCTGTTCCCGTCGATGTAGATTGCTGGGATGACGTCAATGGCCCATTGTTGCGATTCACTCGTTTCAAATATTTTAAGAAGTCTTCCACATGCTGTGGCTTAGTAAAGAATCGCTGTTTGCCTTGATGGGTAACCCTGAGACGTGCACGATATAACAATGTGTAGTCAACTTGGGCCAACCGCAACTTGTTTTTGACTTCCGTAAATTTACGCTGTTCTTGCTGAACTATGGGAGTAAAATCTGGATATAGGGAGAACGTGTTACCCTCATATGTGAGATGTTGTTTGCTTCTCGCTACGCGGGGCGCCATGTCCCGGTCCCTATAATTCAAAAGTCTCGCTATAATAGGGCATGGCGTACTGCCCGGTGGCGGGATTGGACCCAAGGATCGATGTGCACGCTCCACTATAAATTGATTGGAGAATCGACGAGAGTAACAGTTTTTCTACGTATTCCTCCATTCTTCCCGTATTTGTCAACTCAGGAATTCCAAGAATGCGTATATTGTTGCGCCTACTGGGCGCCTCAAAGTCCTCATTCTTCGCAGCGATAACGTTTTAAAAGTTTATCCATGTGAGCAATCTGCGTCGTTACCTGGGACGTCGTGTCTTCCTTGTTGAAAATGCGCCGTTCGGCTTCCTTGATGCGGTCTTCATGCCCCTCAAGTTGGATGGGTGGAGACTACAGATAGTAAACAGGATTCTTAGATTCCTGTTTGATATGGTTTCCTCCGGTGGCACTCATGGCCAGAGATTGCGGCTACCAAAGACTGTGACAGGGGTAAAAGTGGACAAGTCAGTGGTAGTAGATGCAACACCTAATTGATTCCATGTACAGTAAGTAGGCCAACAAATGCAGTTATTAATACATAGGGTATTTTAGAAGTATCTTCCAAAGCTCAAGTTGTGATGAGTTCATAAAGGCAAGTGTTAAAATAGAGAACTTTTAGGATGCATTTGCAAGTGGTGAGGAGGGGGGTGCATTAGTGCCATGGCACAGGTCATGTAGTGGTAGTATATAAGCTTTTCTGTAATTGCTTTGCATCATATGATGTTACCTTCTCAAACAAATATTCTCTGCAGTGAACATCCTGGTTCTTCTCTCTTATACTCCTGGCACTGGTTACGCCACGCCTTCCCGCCAATGTCTTTTCCATGACATAGAATAAAACACACAGCACATGCCTTTATTGGTTGAATTACAGTACATGCAACCCAAAAGGCTGTAGGTGGTGTATCCCCGAACCCAAAAAGCCAAAAAAGTATAAGGGGATTGGCTTTTAGTTACATACCTGCTGCAATACACAGTGAGTGCATCACATTTTTAAAAGCGCCACAAGCATGGATCCTACTAGCTCCTTCAACTGTCTTACCAGACCTAACAATAAAGAATCTATCATCCCCTGCCCAACCCCCAACTTATTAATAATATTTTAATTGTTTCCAACACAACAGCGTTTCTTGTTCGGTTGAAACTAGTAGTTCTAATGCATGCATGCAACCCTGAAGACATTTACAGATCAATACATGCATAGATGCCTCTCATTTGACTAACCAGCCCTGGTGCAAGGAAGTGCAGTCACTGGGTTTTTATCAGGGTTAACTTTAAATAACTGGGGTCTATATGAAACAACAGGTACTACGCATTAACTCCACCTTAGAAACAATACAAAACCAAATATGTACAAAATACCCATCTTTCTTCTCTGCCAACAGTATACAGGGGAGGGGTTATGCCCAATGGCTTTGAAATGCAACAAGAACAAAGATTCCATGGGTCTTATTGAAAACATTGTTTCATGTTTGAATAAGCCCACCTTACAATTCGAGTAGATATAGTCAACCTGGACACAGAATGTATACAGCCTTTGAATTGTACAAAATTACAACAATGTATGTACTTTTCAGTGGTATTGTGTTTTACATTGGTGTAGACGGCGCAGTATTCAAAAGTGCAAAGTGAAAACCAGTGCCGTTATGATACATGTATAAGCAAGGTAACTCGAAGGGATGCCCCACTATTAGATACTACACAGTCCAATGTAATCTTTAGTCTTTGTGTTGAAAAACAAATCTATAGCAGACGCTCCCTTCTTTAGTGTTGACAAGACCCAGTAATTTTCGTGGGTCTCCTCAGGACAGCAAATGCTGTCTACCACAACACCTCCTTGCCGTGTTACTCATACTCATGCAACACGCCAGGGTAGTCAAGTAGTGTTGTCACACCAATGGCTCATTCCCTCGTAAATCCTATGAATGAGTACAATCATGGGCGCATATTACTAGCTCACACAGACTCGCCAGATCCAAATGCAGAGTGGTGCAACCCAACCAGCTCCTCCCTAGATAGGATGTGAGAGGAGATGGATGGGTTGCACTGCTCCGCATTAGGATCTATGTCGAAGGGACCTTGAGGTGAACGGCCCAAGCCCAATACGGTACCTATGTGTGTGAAGCAATGTTTCATTGCAGCAGCAGTGACCAGGGGCCAGTGTTGAGCAGGGCCCACTTTACGCAAGCGACCTTCTCCCAAGCACCCACACAAGTGGTATTCTTAAACTAATAATGTATTACAATATCTAAGTGAATGTTTGCAAGGTGTCTCAAGCATGAAAGACAACAGAGTATTTACAATGAGTGTACACAGCAATTAGTAGTAACTTTTCATGATATTTACATCAGCAAGTAGTATTATGTAAGGGAGGAGCTACAAGGGGTTTATTTCTTCATCCATTCCTTCTTCTTCTACAAAGTCTGTTTTATCCAAACCTGATTGTATATTTGAAAATGTTTGTTTATGGAGAACGTGTAGCCTTTTAAACTGCCAGTTTCCTAAAACTTTCCTATGACATTTTTCAGGTGTTCATGATATTTTCATATTCGAATGTTTCTGGTTATGGTAGTCTTCGCAAGAGGACAGGGCTACAGTAGACGGTTTGGAACATTTCCAGAGTGCTTGAAAGAGCTCTTTGAGAGAGGCCTGCATTAACACTCCAACAGGAAAGTGTTGTCTGAGGACTGAGCTGTGTGCATTGGAATTGGCAGCAGTGACCAAGCTGTGCTAGTTCCCCTGAAGTGTGTGTTACAGGGGGTTATCAGCAGAATTGATCCAGTAGTGTAGGTACACTTGCACTGTGCATGTTGAGGAAGGGTCCTTGCAGAAGAGACTCTGCTATGTCCGTACACCTGCACTGTGTATGTGAACCTGGTAGAAGTGTGAATATTGTGTAAGTGGACTAGCTATATGGACTAACCTTGGACATGGGGTACCTAGACCTGGCAGAGTGGCAAGCTGTGTGGATACACCTGGACCATGTATTTATGGAGTTGTTCTGGCAGTCGTGAGCTAGCTGTTGCGAAACATCTACGCTGTGTTTTTGTGAAAAAAACAACTCCATGAACCATTCACCTTAGATGTGCCTAGATGTGTCCGCAGTGAGTGGATGAGCTATGTTAGTTGGCCAACCTGTGTGTCGGGCAATGTGAGGGAACATTACGCTTGGATCTGGCATAGGTGGTCACGCTGTGGAGATTCACAATGAATTTGTATGAGGACACGTCAGAAGAGGCCATGCTTTGTGGTTTCATCTTGGTTGTGGGTATTCACCTGTGAAAGTGGTTTGGGATGTGTTTATGATCATGTTACAGGCAGCCCACGAGTGCTATTTCACCTGTTTATGTGTTTGTACCTAGCAGAGACGGCTTGGACTGTGTGTGTGAACATAGTCCAGGTGTGCAAGTATTTGGCACAGCACTATGCATGACCCAGCCTGGAGGTAGCACAGCTGTGTGAGCTCACTATATCCAACCTCTCTATCCGTGGTTACCTCCTGGAGTGGGCAAAAACCACATCTGCTGAATGTTGAAACAAGCAAAAGTTGCCAATTTCTTTCTACCTACAGAGTGGAATCAGTTGCTCAGCAACTCTGCAAATGGGAAAAAAGAATGCCCAACACAGTTGCTTTAAGGAGTACTGTAAAGGGCCTTAATGATAATTAAATATATATTAATTCCCTGTACCCCTGATGGAAAAACAACTTCTCCAACAGGAATGCCTGTGAGCAACTCCTGCAGCAGGGTCCTCCTGGCAACAGGCACAGGCTCTTCTGCTGGGGAACTGGCTTCAGTGCACCCTCAGGGGACAGACAGTGTAATTAACTTAATGCACTAACCAGTAAAGTAATTATATTTTAGGATCCTGACAATGCCGAACAGCACAATAATTTCTTTTTCTGCGCATTCCTCTCTGCGCAGAATGATGAATTGTTGTGCTGCAGGGCATTCTATCTGCATTTCACCCTTTTTCAATTTGGAGCAAATGTATGCAAATCCAGTGGAGATGAGCAGAATTGTCTGAAATATGCTCACAGCAATTTAATAAATGAGAATCTGCCCTACCGTAGTCCCACGAGCACTGCTTGGCTGCGGGACATTGATACCAGTCACACCCCCAGTCCTGCCTCCCCGCCCTTGCAAAGCCAGTCACTCGGCAGCAACAGTGCTACAAGGGGGAGAGGATTCATAAATGTGGTGTGCCGGGCTATAGGCTTAGCAGGATACAAAGGAGGCTCACACACGTTCTGTGGTTGGTGGCCAGTATGATACTAAACCACGCCCAGGTCCCCATGGCTTTTATTACTACTTTAACGTGCTGGCCGAGCGCACGCTGTGCCAGCCTAACTGGGGACGTTGTGGGGTGTTTACAAGGACCACCCCCTCGCAACACTGCTTAGTAGGTTGGTCAGACATTACATTCCTCCTTCACCCGTAGAATAAAAGATAAACACAAAGGAGAACATCTCAAACTTTAAACTAGACATAATCAGTTTCTGACCGTGAAAACACCTAGGAACAGTCTTACTTGGTCAGCCGGGATCTTCAGTTCTGTTTCCGTCTCACCGGGGTCGGCAATGGGCTACGAAGTCCTGGTACTTCTGGGACGGCCTGGGATGAGGCCGCAGGCTGTACCGACCTTGGCTGCCTCTGGGTCAAGGCTGCACTCAGTGAGTCATCTTCCAGGGGCGTCGACTGGCTGCTCGGGTTTTCTTGAATTCTGTCTTCACCAGAAACGACAGACGCCTGGCTACATCCTCCTGGCATGGTGGTGGGCTGACTGCTGCATTCTCGTGGTTCTTGAGGGCTGTCGGGTCCTGGGGTGTAGGTTGCATTGGGTGCCGCAAACTCATCAAAGTCGTTGGCAAGGATTTTTTTGAAGAATGACACGTTCCGGGTTACCTTTTCAGTACCTCGTGAGGCTACTATCATGGTGCATTTGACTTCGGTCACAGTCCATGGGTCCACCTCAAAAGGCATCCTGAATTTTCCTCCTGGGTGGCGATCATGCACCAGTACTCTGTCTCCAACAGCTATGGGGCTGTCTTCCGCACGCCTTCGCTTACACACCTCCTGGTTGGTTTTGGTGCACCGTGTCATAGACTGGTTCGGAGGATTTGGACACTGGGCCAACACAGGGTGGTGCGGGATGGTATCAGCTACTGCTCTGCCGAAACAGAGGCGGCTCGGGGAGATCCCCATGGTGCAGTGCGGTGTGAGGCGATACTCCTGGAGGAACTCGTAGATTGCATGCTCCAAGCTCCGACCATCAGACAGGGCGATCTGGATGGTCTTGTTCAGTGTTCGCATCAGCCTTTCGACTTCTCCGTTTGCCTGTGGCCACCTGGGAGTTACATGGCGATGCTTGATCCCTTGAGATGAAAGGTACTCGGAGAGGTCTGTGCTCGTGAGTTATTTCAGCAAACCGTGAGTTGCCATAATCTTCTCTAATTTTGGATTAACTTCTCCTGCCGCCGCGGACGAGACAATCTCCACTTCGGGGTAACATGAAAAGTCATCTACTACAACCAACATGTATTTCCCTCCTGGGAGACTGCCAAAGTCTGCACTAGCCTTTTCCCATGGAAAGGATGGCCCGCTTTGGAGATTATCGGCGCAGGGCGGCTGTGGAGACTGGTTGCAAGGCACACCGGGCAGCGCTGGATGATGGAATCCATCTGTTGGTCCAGGCCGGGAAACCACACCTTGCTCCTGAGGCGATTCTTCGATTTTACGATTCCCTGGTGGGCTCCATGTGTGAGGAGGGCAGCTTGTTGGGTCAGGCACCTGGGTAGGACCAGGCGAGGACCTCTCAGGAGACAGCCATCAGGGGACGCTGACAGCTCGTTGCGCACATTGTAGAGGGCCCTTAGGGTGTCCTGGGCTTCTGTAGTGCGGAATGATGACGGGCTTTGGAGTGGCTTCCAATCTCCTGAGGAGAGTGCCCCGATAGCCAGCTGGAGGCAGTTGTCCTCTTTGGTAGCTTGCACGACTTCGTCTAGCGAGATGGGAAGAGGCCGGGACCTTTCAACGATCATTCGTACGTATTCTTCCGTGTCGGTGACTGGTCGAGTGTGTCGGGACAAGAAATCAGCAGGATTGCGGGTGCCCGGCCGGTATTCAACTGTGAATTGGAACTCTTGAAGTTGCAGCACCCACTTCTCAATTCTTGGAGGGGGCCGTGAAGAGGATCCCCGGAATAGCGGGAGGAGAGGTTTGTGGTCAGTGACTACTACGAACGGGTGTCCATACAGGTAGATGTGGAAGTGGCGACAACCCCACAAGATCGCAATGGCCTCTTTTTCGATTTCCACTGGAGTAAGAGTTCTGCTGGCGTAGGAGACAGGGGTCCATTTTCCACACGGCTGCTTTTGGGCCAACACTGCTCCGAGGCCTGTGGGACTGGCGTCCACCACTAGCTGGGACTCATGCCGTGGGTCGAAATTCACCAAGGTGGCATCGGCGGACAGGGCTGCCTTCGTCCTTTGGAACGCCTCGTCTTGTTCGGCCTCCCATGTCCAGTGGCTGGAGGCTTTGGTGAGGTCCCGCAGAGGGCCTGTCAGGTCTGACAGATTCTTAACGAAGCGTCCGCAGTACGTCACCATGCCCAGGAAGCTGCGGACTCCGGACACGGACGTCAGGGCAGGAGCGTTTTGAATGTCCTTCATTTATTCCGGATCGGGACCAATGCCTTTGTCTGAAAACCGGTACCCAAAGAAACTGATGTCTCTTTGTAAGAACTCGCACTTTTCGTGGTGAAGGGTGAGGCCACTGTCCCGGAGGCGGGTGAACACTGCATGGAGGCGTTGGATGTGTTCCTCCAGGGTAGGTGCGTGCACGAGAATGTCATCACTGATGTTCAGAACTCCATCCAGCCCTTGGAGGACATTCTTGATGATGTTTTGAAATACCTCCCCAGCACTAGAGATCCCAAAATTGAGTCGTGTGTATCGCCACAGCCCGGCGTGGGTGGGGAAGGTCGTAATGGGGCGAGAGTCCGTGGGGAGCGGGATTTGGTGGTACCCGGAGCGGAGGTCCATTTTCGAAAACCACTTGGAGCCTGACAGCTCTCCAATGATGTCGTCAACCGTTGGGGTCAGGTGGCGTTCGCGCTTGATGGCGAGGTTGGGGACTCGCATGTCCACACAGATGCGGACCGTTTCAGGTTGCTTCGGTTTCTTCACGACGACGATGGGTGACACCCAAGGAGTGGGGCCTCGCACCCGTTCTATGATCCCGGCTCTCTCTAGCATGTGTAGCTCCGCTTCAACCTTGGGATGAAGGTGAAATGTGATCCTTCTGTGGCGGAGTGCAACCGGGGCAACAGACCTGTCAATGTGCAAGCGGGTCGCTGGGCCTCTCAGGCATCCGATCCCTTCGAACAGACTTTCAAAACCGTCCAGCAGGCTGTCTAGGCTGTGGGTGTGAAGAGTGAACGCAAAGCGGATCAAATTGAGGTCTTGAGCGGTTCTGCAGCCGAGCAGGAATCCGATCCTTCTTGGGACACATACACTTTGGCATGCCGGTGGGCGTCCTCATGGGATAGATCGGCCTGGAATACCCCACACAGTCTGAGTGGAGATCCAGTGCCATAGGCGTAGACTTGTACTTGGTGGGGCGGAGTGCTGGAGGGTTTGGTAAGCTCCTGTATACGCTAGCTGCCATGAGGTTGATGGTGGCAACTGTGTCTATAAGGGCGGCGACTGACTGGTCTTGTACTTTGACGTCACACATCGGCGTGGCTGGTCGGGTAGCTGAGAGGGTGTTTAACATTCAAACCACATGCACAGTGTCAGCGTCTGCATCATCGTCATCCATGTCGCTGCTGGTGGGACCCTCGTATGATGGCTCAATCGTGCGTACTCTCCTTGGTGGGCCACTTTGTCTTCTCAATGGCGTGGACCGACATACTTTTGAGAAATGATTCACTTTTCCGCAAGCACTGCAGGTTTTACCTTGCGCTGGGCAAACTCCGTCGTGCGGCGATGGGCCACCACACCAACCACAGGATCGACCAAGGGAGGGCTGCGAGGGCGCAGCGGTTCATGGCCGGGTAGTTCTGGGTCGCTGTCCTGGACATCTGTGCGGAGAGCGCACATGGGTTCTTCTTTAATTACCGCAGCCGGCTTGGGATCCATGTGCGCAGCTCTGGCTTTCGGCAGTTCTTTGGACCGGCCAAGTCTCAGGATGTCCCTCATCGGCATGTTGTCTTTCGCGCAGTTTGACTGATGCGCAGCCTTGGATGAACTGGGCATGAATCTCACCGTCTTCACCGGGAAGTGTGCAGGTACTGGCTAATTCCTTCAACATGGCGTAGAAAACGTCTACAGACTCCTCAGGTAGTTGGCGGGCTTGGCGAAATAAGAAGCGCTCATAGTCGGGGCTAGCAAACGGCTCGAAGTACGCTGTAATGGCGTCGCGCAACGTGACGTAGTTCCTGGGTGGGCCAGCCTCTCTGATGCGTTTGGAGATTTTGTGAATTTCCGCTCGACCTAGATGTAGGAGCATGTGTCTTCTCCGTAGGGCAGCAATCTCAGCAGCCTCAAAGAAGTTCTCAAGGAGCTCAACCCAGTCTCTCCAGTGCGCTGCTTGAGAGGGCGGGGGTCCAGTGACATCAAAAGGCTCCAGTGGGGGTACCGTAGCCATCGTGTAGACAGTGGGGCGAGGTCAGGCGGAACGGCTAACGCGCTGTGGGTGGTTCGCAGTGGGCTCACCGGGTACACCCGCGCATAGTCGGGCAGGGCCACTGTAAATGAGCGTGCACTGGGGCGAGGCAGGCTGTGGTGGCAGGTAGAGCTGCTGCTGATTAGTGTGTTCTGGGGAACCTGTGGGTGCTAGTCATGCACACTGCGTGGAGCGAGGAGCAGGCTGCCAGCTATACTTGTCCAGGGCAGACAGGACGAGTGGAGGCACAGCTGGTGGCTGGGGCGTGTGGCCAGGTGGGTAGCAGCACAACGTGAGGCAGCAGGCGCACTGGACGCGCAATAGGAGGTGCGGGACACGCCACGCACTGCCGGGCAATAGTAGAGGCCAAATGCGGGGAAAGAAATGTCCTGGAATCTTCAGGTCTCCTGGGGCGCAGTGCGCACTCCCCGGGTCTTGCTGGGAGGGCTCAGAGGAGGAAGGCCACGGCTGCAGGCTGATGGTGCCAGACCCGCATGCGCGGCACGGAATTCTAGTTCGGAGGCTGTCGCAGACTGCGCACGGCTGGGGCTCCACACCGGGAGGGTGAAGATGGATCTGGGCACTTCCAGGCAGCTGCGGGACGCCGGCTCTGTGGGACAGCAAACCGATGCACGGCCACACCCACAGGGGATGCGGGCGCGAGACACCGACACCCAGGCGAGGTAGGCGGAGCGGCAGACGCGGCAGGGGCGCTCACACGAATACAGTGTCAGCAATGAGCTCCAAGGTGGCAATGAGGCACGGGGAGTGGTAGACAGACCACCTCATCGCCAGTGTGGTTTCGTCGGCTATAGGCTTAGCAGGACACAAATGAGGCTCACACACGTTCTGTGGTTGGTGGCCAGTATGATACTAAACCACGCCCAGGTCCCCTGGGTTTTTATTACTTCTTTAGACGCATCGTACCGGCGTTTGCTGAGGCTGAAGGGAGAGCGGGGGATGCCGCACACAGGACTCTATGCCCCAGGAGGCTGCGGGGCAACCAGCGAAGCAGCAGCCCCCCCCCCTGAAACAGGCTATAGGCAGCAACAGTCTCCCGCCTCGCGGGACGCGTGCGGGTGACGCCGGGCTAAGCCCAGGCAAAGGGCGGGCGGTCTGTGGCCGTCAGGGGACGGAAGAGGCCAGGCCACCTCCCTTGGCGTCTTGTTTAAGGACTACCGACTCACGGAAGTAAGGTAATGCGCTAACTATACAAAGCTAAGTTGACATATTTATCTTTTCCAAGACCATTACTGTATTGAGTGACATTAAGTAACCAATTGACCCCACTGTCAAAATGAGCAAACGGAAGGGGGTAGTTGGAACATTAGATGACTTTATTATAAGGGCCGAATCGGTGCTTATACACGCGATACAGGGAACCGAGAGACGTTTATCTTTAGACCTTGCCCCGCCCCAATTACGGCTGTCAACTGGGGGCACTCTGGACCTAATCTCTGTAGACAATTTGAGATCTTCCCCTGTGCCTTTAAGCCTGGATGTAGTAGTTACAAACACTTCATCTACATCCTCTCTGGCCAACCAGGACCTAAGTGCCCCCGCAAGCAATACACGAGGAACGCTGAGTAAGATAGCCAGAGGGCAGACATTGGCTACTACAGTACCTGGTGGAAAGAAAAACGTACCAAAACTAAATCAGCCAAAATCCAGGCAAAAAATAACTAATTCCAATACTGATGTCCCATGTAGCAATGATGGAGGGAATGGCAATGGAACAGCTGAGGCCAGGATGACTAACTCTATCTCCACCCAGACTGAAGGCCCTCCGGCTAATGGCCCCAACACAACCGATATGGGTATTGAAATTTTGGACACCTTGATGGAAGGATTCGAGTCCAGACTGGACGATCCAATGGGGATTTTTGTAAAGAAACTTGACGTCTTATGGAAAGAATTGCCCAAGACAAATACTGTGGCAGCAAATATAAACAGGGTTGGGGGCGGGGAAAATGCTTTGCACCCAGTGTTGATTGGTCAAACAAGCCATCCCAAGGTGTCTCTGGCGAATCACGCGGGAATGGGGGGGCTTCATCGGTAAAAAGTGATGCCCATACTATCAGAAGCAGCAGGTTAATAACAGGGAATGATGGTAAGGTTACTCACAAGGGGGGCAATAACCAAGGCAGGTCATCTAAGCAGGGCTCAAGGCCAGCCAATGGCAGCAATTATGTAAATAGAGAGTTTAGTGAGTCTAGCTCTAATTTTAATTTGGATGTTTTAAATCTCCCACCCGCCTCTGCCCCATATGTGCTTGCTCTAACTGGTGTCCCAGCGCTTAGAGAGGGACAGAGAGAGTCCTGGTCCGATCTCCAAAATAAGTCGGTAGACTGGCTTCACATACATAAAAATGTTGACCCACATAGAAGGGAGGATATAATTATGGCCAGGAGAGTAGGGTGAGTCGGACCTTTAAACAAATGTATAGATGGGGACTGCATTGTTCTAAATTTTAGAAGGCCCCAGCAGGTCCGCCAGCTTCTATCTATCACTGATGAAACATTTAACCCCCCTACTAACATCAGCACACTCCCTCTGGGCTACTTTTATAAGCCACCCCTAAACCCAAACAGAGGCACCAGAGCAGTTATGCCCCTATCTAATAATTATCATGTTTTTACTAGACATGATACTTAATGGAGATGCAAGTGATACGCCAATCCAAAACGCATTAATCAGACCTAACCGCGCCCAAGGGAGGGCAGACAGTAAAAAGTGGCAATGGAGTTAGTTTGAGTATATTGAGCTGGAATGTGGCAGGCCTTCGATCATCGACAATATAGACTGGGTAAATTTGATAAGGGAATATGACATTGTCATGTTCCAGGAAACCTGGGCTACAGAAGAACTATATATTGAGGGGTTTCATTGTTTCAGCGTGCTATCCCAAACACCAAGGATGAGAAGACCATCGGGAGGACTGTTTATGGGGATTAATGTGGCGGCTGGGGAAGTTTTAAGGCAATCCCAACTTATAGCTCAGACTATCAGGTAGTACTGTTTAAAAGAGGGATTCATTTGTATTTGATACATTTTTATAATAATGATTTTCAGTCAGTTCCAAACAAGAGTTTTATAAAGCTCTTTGATTTTATTTCAGATTTGGATAATCAATCCAATAACGGAGACCTCCTGGGTATATGTAGTGACAGGATAATTTGTTCTATTTTGACTAGTGGTGACTATGATCCACTACCCATCTCGATGTAGGGATATGAATCCTCTATGTTAGTCTTATTTGCGCTCATTTGTAGGGTTCATTTATGTGTTTTGATAGGGTTTTGTGCATTTCTTACCCATTTACGGGCCTAGAGGCCTAAAAGCTAGAGGGCAGCCATCTTTATCCTTGTCTCGGCTGCCTGAAGCACTTGTAGGTTATAGGTAATGTTTAGAGTTTAGCCTGTTATGTGCTAGTGAGGAGCCGTTGAAGACTGGTTCTTATCGAAGGAATGTGTTTGTCTCTGGGGCCCTAGACGCAATACGCAGCTGGCCACTGTGGGTGCGCGGCGAGCCCGGGAGCTGGCACAGGAATTCGGTGGGAGTCAGCCTGCTACTGGAAATTTCCATGAGGAGAGTGCGTTCTATATTATCAGAGAGCAAGAGAGCAGAGCAGAGAGAGACGGTCGGTCAGTTGAAGAGGTCAGAAGGAGTTGCTGACTGGAGAGATCAGTTAGCTGGAGGCTCGAGAATGGAAAAGGAGAGCAACTAAGATCCCTGTAATGACATCGTACAGGGGTGGTGTAGCCGAAGACGGGAGAAGGGTTCGAGTATCTTGAGAAAAGAGGCAGTCCAGAAGAGGCTTAGCGGTGCAGACGAGTATCCGTGAGAACAGAACAGAGCAGAGCAGAGCCCTGAGAGAACCGAAGCTCAGACGACAGAGAGAGAGAGAGAGATCGGTCCGACTGCCCCTGAATGAAGATGCGCACTCCTAAGGTGAGGCGTTCTAAGCTAGTGTAGTGTAGTGTAACTATTTACTAATTTTTCCCTCCTTTATTCTTTAGGTTCTTATAAATGTCTAATCATGTTCTGTTCCCCCTTGTGTATTAATAAAGAAATGTTGAATGTATACATTTGAAGGTTGTTTCTGTGATTAGGTTAACCTTTCTTTTTAGCCAGATGCTGATGTACAGAGGGACGCGTAATCCCCCTCTGAGAAGACAACTGACGACAGGGGAGAGTGTTGATCATATTAGGGAATAGCTTTGAGGTGTGTGCAGGCATCATTTCTGTGTGGTGTGATTGGGTTTCCACTCCAGTGTACAATATAGGAAGAGACAGTCGGGAGACTATAAAGAGACAGTCGGGAGACTATAAATCAGGTATAGCCCAGACCAGATTGTCGTAAGGCTATAAAGTGAGATATAAGTATAGTCCAGGCAAGATTGCCGTAAGTCTATAAAGTGGAGCTGCTGAGATAGCAGGCATAGTCTAGACCAGATTGTCGTAAGGCTATGAAAGTGGGCCGTCGGGAGACGCTAAATCAGGTAAGCTGCTGAGATAGCAGGCATAGTCTAGACCAGATTGTCGTAAGGCTACGAAAGTGGGCCATCGGGAGACGCTAAATCAGGTAAGCTGCTGAGATAGCAGGCATAGTCTAGACCAGATTGTCGTAAGGCTATGAAAGTGGGCCATCGGGAGACGCTAAATCAGGTAAGCTGCTGAGATAGCAGGCATAGTCTAGACCAGATTGTCGTAAGGCTATGAAAGTGGTCCGTCGGGAGACGCTAAATCAGGTTAGCTGCTGAGATAGCAGGCATAGTCTAGACCAGATTGTCGTAAGGCTATGAAAGTGGGCCGTCGGGAGACGTTAAAGAGACAGTCATACGACTATAAACGTAATCTATCATAGGATATGGTGTGGAAATCCCAAGATATTAGTAGTATCTTTGACTATCTAACCTTGTAAATAGTGATATGTCCTGTAGGGCCTGGTAAGGGTGTTGGTTACGTGATGACTGGGTATGCTATGGATGGTGAGCTATAGAATTGGTCTGAGAATCCGGTCATTACAGTATATCAGTGGGGGGTGATTTTAATGCTAAAATCAACGATACAGAACCTAATAAGGGAACAGCCTATTTTGCACAATCTACAAATAGAGGCAGAGAACTTGAACGGATGATTAAATCGCATAACTTGTCCAATGCTATGGACTTGGTCGCAGGGTCAACTACGACCAATCACCCAACTTATAGGGGAAGGGGGTGTAGATCTATTATAGATTATATTTTCGTATGCCCTCTGATCGAAAAACAGCTGGTTTCTTCCGAAGTCGTACCCTCTGACTTCGGAGACCACAACCCCATTAAGATAATGATACACACAGCCCATCGGCTGACCT
The DNA here is from genome assembly GCF_964261635.1 of Lissotriton helveticus. Classification (NCBI taxonomy): domain Eukaryota; kingdom Metazoa; phylum Chordata; class Amphibia; order Caudata; family Salamandridae; genus Lissotriton; species Lissotriton helveticus. The sequence continues at coordinate 1,141,167,610 of NC_136069.1, forward strand.
TTCGGATCGAATGTAGGGCCACAAACTTAGCGGTATAAAATGGCAATCTAAGATTGTGTTGGAAGGGGGTTGATAACTCTGAAATTTTCAAGAAATTGGCAAAGGACAATATGCCTCTCATTGTTTCTTGCCTGTCATTAGAATCACCAACAGCACAGATAATCGAGGACTTTGGGAAGATTTGTCAGACGGTCAAAACCATTCCCTCTAAACCGTCCTCTCAGGTGGCACCCATTCCCAGATGGTTTAACCATGAATGCACCGAAGCAAACAGGAATTTACGCAGGGCACTTGCTGCCACTCCGAGGTGTACAACAGGAGTTAAACAGACCAGAAAGGAATATATGGAGGTAATCAGATGTAGGAAGAATGAACTTCTGAGGGAACGATGGGACAAATTGTCTGAGCCCGCCAGTATGAAAAATGGTAACATCTTTTGGGCGGCTGTCAGGGAAGTCCGTTCTATGGGCCAGTCTCTGACGCCAATCAGCTGCAACATCGCTAGCGATGTATGGGTTGATCATTTTTCAGCTATCTATTCCCCTCCACCTCCATGTGAATCAACCTTCAATCCAGGTAGCCCAGTACCCATAGAAATATGCCTCTCAGAAGTCGTGGAAGCGATTAATCAGAGTTTAGGCAATAAGGCGCCGGGCCCAGACGGGCTCCCTATCGATTTAATTAAGTGGAACCCGGCATTCTGGGTCCCGCTGCTCTTGAATATTTTTAATAATTTATCTTTGGCAAAAATACCTGAGACTTGGGCAAGAAGTATAATAGTCCCAATTTTCAAGAAGGGAGATAGATCTCTTCCGTGCAATTATCAACTTATCTCCCTAATAGATAATACCCTTAAAATCCTAGGAAGAGTCCTATACAATAAAATTGTGGATTGGACAGAAGCAAATGACATCCTGGACCCATGCCAGTTGGGCTTTAGGGGCAAGGTAGGAACCACGGAACAATGCCTCAACCTAAACGTAATCATTGGTAAATACGCTATTGCAAAGAGGTCCCCTATTTACATAGCTTTTATGGATTTGTCCACAGCTTTTGACCTAGTGAATAGGTCAAAGCTGTGGGCAATCCTTTTGGCTGGTGGGTTGGACGAAACGCTGGTACATTTTTTAGCATATTTACATAGAGACCTCAAGGCCCAAGTAAGGATTGGGACGGGAGGAGAGGTTTCGGGGTCCATTGATATTGGCAGGGGGGTCAGACAAGGATACGTGTTGGCCCCCCTGCTTTTTATCATATATATTAATGGGCTCAATACCGCTTTGAAAACGGCTACCCAAGATGTCCCATATATCAATAAAGAGCCCATCCCTGTGCTTCTTTACGCAGACGATGCAGTTCTTCTAGGCCGTACTCCAAACTCATTGCGTCTTCTTGTCCACAATTTTTATAATTATATGAAAAAGTTAGACCTGCGGGTACATTTTAAGAAATCCTTTTTGATGAGTAGTGGCCCGGGGAAGCGTGAAATAGGCCTGATTACAATAGATGGCCAAAAATTGACTTCGGTAAGATCTTTTGTTTATTTAGGATTGGCCTTTGCTGCGAACGGCTCCTGGAGTGAGCATTTAGCTCACGGCAGGAGCAAGTTCTCAAAGGCCACCAACTCAATTTTAAGTCTACCTCGTCCTAAGACCACGGGCGCTCTTTTAGCAGTACAGAAAATATATAAACTTCAGTGCACCCCGGTGGCCACATACGGCGCCGAGATTTGGGGAACGGTCAATTGCTCAGTAATTCAGCAGGAAGAAAATAGGTTTTGCAGAAAATTACTGAGCACCCCAATTTCTACCCCTCAATATGTATGTCACAAAGAGCTCAATATTAATTTTATAACTGATTTTATACGGGCACGACCGGCACTTATGTGGGTATCAGTGTGGAAGAATGAAGCGGCATCCTTGACACAGCTGATTATCAAGGACTGCTTACATTGTGACAAGGGCTTAGAAATTCCATGGCTAAGCGGTGTGCTGAGTAGCTTGCGCAGTATAAACAGAGAAAACATCTTCCGGGATCCCATATTAGCAGCTTCAGTTGCAAAAAAGGAACTGCAGAATGCTTTGTAATCCCTATATAATAACGAGCGGGAGGTGGTAGAGTCTAGGAAATCAACTGTGCGTAACTACATGGCTATTGAACAGTACTGTTATCCGCTTCACATGTATTTGACTTTATCGATGAGCTGTTGGGACATGAGCCTTTTGTTTCGACTAAGAGCTGGCACAATTCGATTCGCACATTGTTTTCCACTTGGTTATAGCCCAAATCTTAATTTTAACTTGTGTTCTTGTGATGGGAGGAGTGAGCAAACTATTATGCACTTTATATTTTTCTGTAAACATTATATCAAATACGCTAAGCAGTTTTTATATCCTTATTTTAACAAAAGAAGACCAATCGCTCTGGAGGTAGCGTACCGATCAATACTAGTCTTAGATGATGTTGAACTAATTTTCCGCACTGGCACTTTTCTCAAAACCGCAATAAGGACACGGAGATCTATGATGGACCCCTGATCCTGTATGACATAATTTGTGAATTGTTTTAATAACTGTATATATCAGCATGATGGTCATTTTTGCACAAGGCACTTTGGCTATTTGTATATTGAATTTTAATCTTTGTATTAACTATTGTGATGAATTTGTGTTTTCTGTGCTTTTATGGGAACTATTGTATCCGAATAAAGTTGAACTGAACTGAATTACTTCTTTAACGTGCTGGCCGGGCGCATGCTGGGCCAGCCTAACTGGGGACGTTGTGGGGTGTTTACAAGGACCACCCCCTCGCAACACTATTTGGTGGGTTGGTCCGACATTACAATAAAAGGCTGGAGAGACAGCGGGTGAGAGTGGAAAAGAGGAATACATGCAGAGCATGGTGCAGCTGGAGTTGAATAGAGAGAATTAGGTTGTGCGAAGGAAGTGGAGGGGGCAGAAATAGAAAGGGCAAAAACGTTATTGCGGGTAGGAGTTACATAGGGAAGAAGAACTGATACCAATGGAAAGTTACAGGATGGAAGGGTGCAGAGGCAAGCGAAGATAGAGGAAGAACAGGGTAATTGTTGCTGGGAAAAGGAAAAAGAGAAAGAGAGAGGGCACAGCAAGGAGACAGTGGAAGGCAGGATTGGAGCTCTCGATGCCAGAAGACAGTGAGGCAGGAAACTATATTCATCCAGGAAACTTTAGAGCCATTGGGATGTGGTTGGGCAAAGCTCACGCTGCTTTCATTTAATGGAGATAAAAGACAGAAACAGTAAGTGTTTCATTTTAATTTTTCACTGGCCCTACCGAGCTTCATAAAGCTGGTAAATGTGACCGCCATTTTGTAGTGGCATTGCTTCTGCACTTAAATGAGCTCAGTCATATATGATAGAGCCATGTCAGGAGTGGATTGGAGCTGAAGTTGAGTGGTGGGAGAAAGCTCATGCTGGTTCTGATGTTAACGCCCTGAAAACAAATAAAAAAGTGGTCAATGTGTTACTGTTTAAAAAAAAAATTATCTGCAGCAGGCACCATCGAACTCCATAATGAATCATGTGGTGGCTATTTTCCTGCATGTTCACATAAAGTAGCCCAAACATATATATTGTGGCATTTGTTTCAGGTTCTTTTGGGGTAGCACAACACTATTTTCCTTTCTAGTGGCGGAATACCAGATTATAGGTGTCAGGATGTGTGAGCGTCTTGCCAGCCACGAATTTATGTTGTCTGCCACTTTTCAGCAATGCTGTTGATGTTGGCATCCATTTCCAGAATGCTTGGATGCAAAAAATACAAGTTACCCATACTTAATATATGCAAGTGTTGGTTTATAATGCAGTCACCATGAGGGACCACTTTTGTGCTAGTCTGTATATGCATAATAACACTTTCGTTTTTTCTGTGCACTCAAATTTCTCTGCTAATCCAAACCTAACAAAGTTCATTGTGTGCTACTGCATCCGTTACACTGTGTCTCGCAGTGCCAAAAATATCAAACAAATCTACATGGGTTGGTCGAGCCAGTCCCTTGGATGTGTGCACTTTTCTTTGAAACCAAACGTTTCTTAACTCAATTTCATGTGTTTCAAAAACAACACTCCAAAACTTGATGGTTAAATTATTGTTCCATGAATTTATTCATTCATTTTTTGGTTCAATAAGTATTTCATTCATCTTGATTTCATCAAAGCGCAATGCTTTTTACAAAACCCAATGCATTTCGGGTAGCCTATCGACTCTTCCTCAGGGGTTTTCGAAGCGTCTCTAACAGCTTCAATCTCTAGTGGCGTGTTAATCCTGACTGACGTTTGGTTTCAAAGAAAAGTGCACACGTCCAAGGGACTGGCTCGCCCAACCCATGTAGTCTGTATATGTATACATCCATAAAATGCTGCGGGGTAATTCAAAATGGCACAGACAGCTCAGAAAGGCAATGCCTGATGAGGGCTTGCCGAAACAAACCAATCGCTGAAGTGGGCTGACCAAAAACCTCTTTCTGCAGTTTTTCGGTGTATGAACGTTTTGTGGGTGTGTGTGTTTTTGAGCAGACAACATGATAATTTTTTCCAAACAGATAAATCTACCAAACCATACTTAAAAAGTAATATTTTAATCTATAGCCTTGAGAGGATGACCGTAAATAAATGAGTAATATTTCTTACCATTGCATCTGCTTTGTGCTTCATGCGCTTAGCTTCCTGCATAAAGTAGTCCGCCCGCCGAGGCCTACACGAGGAGAATAGAAATATGTTTAGTCTTGGCAAAGGGCTTTTCTGTCAGGAGTTTACTTATGAGCAGTCACTTTTAATGAAATAGTGCCTACAGGGGGAGGCGACACAGGGCAAACAAGGAATCATAGATAAAATGGATGTTGGCATCCTTGACATTTTCTGCTAAGGACTGAGGAGCTTTTGCAAATATTTATGATTGCAATTGATATATTTGTGCGTTCCGTTTCCCTGTGTTGGAGTACCTGCCCTTCTTTTGGCTTCCCCTTCCCCCATAGCCATAGGCCCACCATGGTCTGTTTTTTTTAGGATCCGAAATTACTGGATCTGCAAACTAAGGACCTGGTTTACCACTTGCAAATCTGTACATCCACGGAGATGCACAAGGGCTGCAGAAGCATCGCCCCTCTCACCCCTCCAGCTCAAAGGGGAGCAGACAACGGTCCCTGCAGCCAGACTACAGCTTCCTCTCACCCTATATGCCCTCCCTGCCTCCCCATGTGAAAACCCCATTCCGCCAACAAAGTCAAAATAACAGGCTTCACGCAATGCTGAAAATCTACAGCTCGGACCTCCAAATTTCAAAAGGGAGAGACATAGGGCACAATCCCTCTCAGGTAATGCGACTAGAATTTAGAACTCGCTACCGCCAATCCTTCACACCACTGCCTCTTTCTGGATTTTCAAAACAGATCTTAAAACTCTACTCTTCCAAAGACACTTTGATCAATAATTCTCCTCGTCAAAGCTCCTCACCAGGCACATAACCCCTCATCCCAGGTCATGGCACTCACGAGAGCTACTACGACACCTGTCTCAATTTTGAAAATATGTATTATATATTTGTGTAACCCTAATCGCTTCACCTTTTACTTAATATGTAATCTTGAGTAAATTTGTAAACTATTAATTTGTAACTCTCACCATGAGTGACTGTTGTACATATAAGTAGTGACACCTACTACCATGTCGCTCTATTGTAAAGTGCTTTGCCACCTTTGGGTAAAGTACGCGGTATATACAAATGCATAGATAAATAACTTTCGGTGCAACAGTATCAGTGCAAAATAGCACATGTGCAATTGCTTTTAGTCCAGACCCTGACCCTTTAAAACTTCAGGTGTGGGGTGTAGAGTGTCATACTTGGCTTTTGCCTTTGAACTGTTTACTCTTCTCTGGCTGCGGATGGCATCCTCAACTAAGTTTACAAAAGACCAACATAACAGCGTAGAGATGGTATCCATTTTCAATCGGTGTGTTTTGCTGTTCACCCTATGTGGGAAGGGTATGCCCAAACGTGGGTCCCTTGCTCACTAAGCCACTGGAGTCAAGCTATCCTGGCTGAAGACGGCTGATAGCCAGAAACCGGTCCTAGGATGCTTGTTTCTGGTCCAGGAAAGACATGGCTTGGCAGTTTGGGCTGGACTGGTCCCATGAGGCACAGGGTCAAGACTGATTTGCATATGGCCATGTCTGAACTGGGGTGGCTTGGTGAGCAAAATAACGATGGATTAAACCCAGATCTGTGACTGGGGGTGAATGTTTTGCCATTGTGCAACATTCCGTCCATCATCTTGCGTGTTTTGCTATCCATTTTCAATTGCCTGCAACTCTATTCCAGTTACTGGACACCCACCTTGTGCTCAAAGTTGGCGACCGGTACAATTTATCCCAACTGTGGTGTCACTGCCTTTTTCTTGCCAAGATTGGCACTTTACAGCAGACCCTGGAGGACGCTCTTTTTTGTGTCTCTCCTGTTACTCCAAAAGAGCGTGTACTGGATTATACACACACATATAGTGCAGCATTGCAAATTGTTGCACCTTTGTACACTCTCCCATCTGTGAAGACTTTAAGACTTGATGAATGTGACAAGCATGAGTTTTGAAGCTGCTTCTTTTGCAAATTGCTCTTCTGCGGTTGCACACATAACGATGGAGGAAATACTCACGTGTCATCAAAGATAAGCTTTGGTCTCCTGCAATGTTTGTGGCCATTTGCATGGGGCAACTGAGCGTCTCTTTGGGGCAGGTGTTTACTGCCAAAGCCATTCTCTGGACTACGGTGATTGGTTCTCTGAAAAGGAAAGAACACCGAGAGAAGATAATTTACAAATATCCTCGATTTTTTATCTTACATATGTCATTGAGAAGCAGCTTTCACAAAAGAGCACTTTAAAAAAGTTGGAAAAATTGCATGCAATATTTGATATATGTCAATACTGAAGCGAAATCTCAAGCAAGGACAAAAATCTCAAATATAAAAAGATACGCAAATCGTTATGATACAGAAAATCTTTAAAACACCTCCTTTGAAATTGTTGTTGCCATCCAAGACGGCCATTTTATATACAAAAAATCTCCTTAAAAACTTATATTCTGAAGTATTTTACATGAACCATTGATGAAATGGGTGCAAGTGCCGTCACCCTGGGCGCCCTCTGCATGGCAAGCAGAACTGAGATAAAAGCAGTCTGGAGAGATCTTTGTGTGTGCAGCTTTTTGCAGGGAATATTACAAGTGCATGATAACTATGGTGGTTAACGCACTTGTGGGAAAGAGCTACGATATGTCTAGTAGTAGTTTAGACTCATGATATAGTAGCACGGTCAATATTCCTGCTGCAAAGCACACACTGCGGTATGCAGATCACAGATTAGTATTTTATGTTTATAGCTCAGGGGGTTGTTGCTTTTGTCACACAGCTACTTTTGTTATTTGGAGTTCATAAGCAATAATCTTTCTAAAATAGAACATTGAGCTATAAACTGGCATCAGAGTCCTCTAGGCAAATTAAAAGGTTTTGGTCAGAATGTTATTGTTTTTCCCCTCAATCTTTAGTTTCTCTAAGGTTGCTAAAAAGAGTTGCTTATGGGAGCAATACAATTTTTTACAAATGATACCCCATTTATCGTGTTACGTTTATGGGGGCGATTTGCTAACACTATACCTGGTTTGCAAGACAAAAGTGATGCAAACCTGGTCCAAAATTTAGTTTTGGGGCTTAGTTACCATCTCAAATACTGAATTGCATTGCACAGTAGTACTAAAGTTACACAAAGTAGCACTATTTGCTACTTATGTCAAGGAGGCATATCATAGGTGATAAATGGATGCTCCCATGCACTCAGCCATGGATTTTGCGGTTAATATCCGTCTACTAATTTTGGTAGAATATGATTGCCATCCTAAAATTATACCTCCTTGAGGCAGACGTAAACTTGGAGAAAAGATTTACTTTCTCCAAATCTTTCCACCTTTGGATGTGTGCTGCACTATGCCGTCCACATACAATGTGGTAAAGTGTTAAACTTTTGTCAAAGCATAGACTTTTTTGCTGTAAGGGTACTCTTGAAGATAAAACCTAAGCTTGACATCACGGTCCAGTGTCATTTAGATTAGAGGGAGATGCTCACCTGATGCAATACATAGAAATCTATAAATAGACTGGATAGCAATTTAATAGGTGCTGTGACAGCTCCACTGTTTTACAGCTATGCTTTAGATGGTCCACCTTAGCATATACATCAGAAGGTGATTTATATGACTGGGACTTACACTGCATACTTCTACAGGAAGTGAATGCGGTCGGCCTTCATTCTGGTGGTTCTTACTGAAGGAAGCCAAGGCAGGTCGCAGGTTGCTGCAGTCGGTTTTCATAGAAGCACAATTTCCTTCACTACAGTATTTATGTTTTGGGGGATCGTGATGGGGTAATACTGATGATCCAAGCACTGCCTCTTCTTTGTGCATCTGCATTGCCCTGCTGAAATGAGAAATCAAGATTGGGACGTTCAGAAAATGCACTTCGAAATTAGGAAGCCCTAACACCGGCTTTGGAACATCTATCTCCATTGCTACTTTCTAAAATTCACTGTTGAGTAAGTCGCCTCTTCTTCCTGGTTCAGAGTCTGGCTCATGGTGTTGAAGAAATGTGATAGGCCAAATAAGCTGACAGTCACAAACCTAGAACCAGACTCGCAATGGCAATAACATGCGATAAAATTACTAGATTCACACTTGTTATCCCACATCATCTCCCTGTTATAAATACTTTAACCTTCCTTCACTTAATACAGTGCACTACTGTAACGTAGTGCACAGTATTTGGTACACTATGTGTTATAACTTAATTTACTTGATTACAGTTCTTGAACTATTCACTTCTAGAGTAAATCATAAATGCCATTTTCTATATCATTGAAGTAGAGAATTGAATATTGAGATGTACATTACTGTTTTCTGATTCAAGTGCCCAGGTAAAAGTAAAGTACCAACAGCTCTCATTGAAGAACTGTGAGAAGTGGATGTATGACATTACAACGCATGGTTTTACCACGCATGCCTTTACATCGCAGTTTTTACAACGCATGCTGTTACAACGCATAGCGTTAAGGGGTGCTGGATAGTGAATAGTTTAATTTACTATTCCAACTCCAGTCCCCGTGGATAGTAGGGAAGGTGTTGGATAGTAAATTAAATCTATTCCCTATCCTAGAGCGCCCCCCAGCGCTATGCGTTGTAATAACATGCGTTGTAATAGTTGCGTCGTAAAGGCACTGCGTGGTAAAAGTTGTGTTGTAAAGGATGTTCCCCTTGAGAAGTACAACGATCTTCAGCAACATATTACAGTTTTAACCTTGTGGAAATAGTTGCAAATCAGTGAAGTAAACCTTGAGCGGGGGGAGGAGGAGACAGGAGAGCGAGATCAGTAGTAGAATGGTAAATTATAAATGATTTGATTTGATTGATACATTTGTACAGTGCACGAATGCCCAGAGGTGTCTTGGCGCTAGAGTCGGTAGGACACAGTTGGAGAAGAGCCAGGTTTTCAGTGCTCTTCTAAAAGACACAAGCGATGTGCTGCTCTTTATTGAGATTGGAAGAAGGTTCCAAGTCTTAACTGTCCCTAATAGGAAACTTCTTCCACCCCAGCGGACCTGCTTGAACTTGGGTGTTTGTAGAAGTTTTGTGTGAGCTGATTTTAAACTTCTGGCTGGCACATACCATTTCAAGTGCGTCCTCAAAAACTGTGGCCCTAAACCAGGTAGAGCTTTAAAGACCAAGTATTGTGATTTAAATGTAATGCTCTTGTCCACTGGAAGCCAGTGGAGGGCTCTTAATCTCTGGGAAACTGGCTCATTCCTGGGGATATCCAGTATTAATCTGGCTGCAGCATTCTGCAATCGCTGCAGTTTTAGTAAGTACTGGGATTGGATCCCCATGTATAGGGCATTACTATAGTCCAGTCTGGCGACGGCCAAGGCTGTAACTAGTGTTTTTAGTGCACCGATGGGGATAAATGGCAGATTTTCCTGATCATTTTTAAAATAAACCAGAAAGAAGAGAAAAGCTTATTCATCTGACTGTTAAATGTCAGTTTGTCATCAAAGACGTAACTTAGGTTCTTAACCTTAGGGACTGGGGTTGGGCATTCACCCAGACTGGCAGGCCACCATCTAGGAGACCAAAGGGATGAATCGGATCCTAACAGCATGACTTCGTTTTTTTCGCCGTTCAATTTCAGGCCGTTGAACTGCATCCATGTGTTTACTTGTGTTATGCAGTAATTGAAACGGTCGGGTGTCTCCACCACTTTGTTTGAGACTGACACCACCACCTAGGTGTCATCTGCATAAGAAACAGCAGAGAAACCACACTGCCTAATGATCGAGGCCAATGGAGCCACATATATATTGAAAAGTGTCTGACGCGGATCGTGACTTGGTTGTTTTCACCACTTGAATGATCTGTTCTACTGAGAGGGGAGAAAAAAAGAAACCTGTGCTGGGTGTACAGATGTCTGACCCTGGCTTAGTGAGCTTAGAGGGGGAGTGGGTACTGTCCTTAAAGGTTTTGTACACTTTCTCCACTTTTTCTATGAAAAACTGTCCCAAAGTGTTACAGAATTCTGGGCTACTAGCCATCCGGTATTTAACTGGTAGATTAGCTAGTTTTTTACTGTAGAGAAAAGCTTCTTGCAGGAGTTCTTAGCCTCAATGATTTTTGTTGTAAAATATTGACTTTTTTCCTCTATAACAAGTTTCTTGTACACTAACAATGTTTGTGTGTACTCAGTTTTCCTATCCTGATCATAGTTTACCCTCCACTTTCTTTCTGATCTTCTGCACGCTTGTATTTGTGCTTTAAGTTTGTCCGTAAAACCATGACTCAGAAGGCTTTATCCTCCTGGAGATGAAGCTCTTTTTAGGGGCTGCAATATCTACCTCTGTTTTAACCCAAGTGGATAGTCTCTGAACGGCTGAATTGGTGTCCGATAAGAGGTTTGGTTTGGTTCTAAGATACAATGCTTGTAGATCAGGAATATTGATATTGGCCCAATCTTGGTGGGTGACCAAGACGGGTGTCTTTGTAGATGTTGGCTGGTGCTGAACAGCCCTTACAGTAAACATTATGGCTCTATGGTCCGACCAAGGAACGGGAATTACCTCTGAGACTTTGAGAGTGGGATTTGAGGTAAAGATTCCATCTAGAGTGTGTCCAGCAACGTGTATCCTGCTTGATGATCTGTCCCAACGAGAAACTGGCCATCACATCAACTAGTGAAGCAGTATTGTGGTCTGCTGATTTTTCTAAATGATAATTAAAATCTCCTAGTATTGTAATGTCAGAACCATCAAGACTGGATTCAAGAAAGGGACTGATAATATTCAAGAGAGGGGTCCGTGCCCTAGGAGGCCTACAAAGAAGAAGGCCTTTTAGTGTGTAATTGTTGCTGAGTGAGATCTGAAAGGATAAGGTTTCTCAGTCAGGGGAGCTTCCAGCTGAAGATCCAGCCACTAGCAAATTCTCTCTAGAAATGATCGCTAGACCCCCCCCCCCCCGGAGTTGAATGTCCTATCTGCTCTTATGATAGTACATCCTGCGGGGAGTGCTAGTGCAAGCTCAGGATCTGAGGCATCGTCTGACCATGTTTCTGTTATGAAGGCCAGAACAAGCTTATGTGATTCTATCAGATTGGCCAGCTCCTTATTATGTTTTATTAGTGACCGCAAGTTAATTGGCTTCGCTTTAAAGCCCTTGGTGGTATTCTTGTGTACTGGTTTTGCTGGTTTTTGCTGTGATATTAGAGCCTTAATTTTCGTAAAACTGAGCTGCAGCTTACAGTGCTTACACTGCTTGGGCTCTCTCAGGAGGTCAAGTAGAGGGCAACTAGAGTTTCCACAATTTGCGTTCAGTATAGATAACTTGTCTTTTGTATAAGTTATGTTTCTCTGCTTTCCAGAAAAATGAGCAGGGATTCTGGTGCTGGGCGCGGGCCAGGTGCAGATGGGCGCAGACAGGCTTGCCTTTGGCGCGCCTTCGGCGCGCCTCTGCTGCGCACATCCGATCTGTCATCAGGCTATTTAGGGGGTGCAGCGGGAAAGACTAGCCAGTTCACCGCCCAGAAGTGCCTGTTTTCCCTGGAGGTGTAAGAGCCTGGGAATCGCCCTCCTTTTAACGGCACTTGCCGCGTCGGACCGGGGCGAGAAAAGGAGAGATCGAGACCCCGGGGCCGCCTGTCAACCCAACAGAGTGAAATACAGCGCAAAGTGGGTGCAATGTGAACACATAAAAACGATATCAGCAATAGCAGCAAGTAATATATAAAGGTAGATAGAAGATTGCTCATCTAAATAGTATTAACCATTTGTATTGTAAATCTAGATGATTGAACTGTATACCAGCAAGAGGGTAAGGAGTCCTCTCATCAATGGAACTCAGACCGGATCTCAGTTTCAACAGATTCGCCGAAAAATCTGATGAAACTTGGGGAGTAGGTCTTGTAGATTGTAAATCTGTTGAAACTGATGTTATTGATGCCATCACATTATGTCATCCTCATAATCTCAGATAACTACGCATTACAAGAAGGAGTCTGAGAAGATTTCCAGTGCCTGAGTATGTACAGATTCGCCACTGCAAATGCTGGTGCCTTAATGGATCAGTCTACAGATCTTAATGTTTTTGTCAGTAGGAGCCCATGCCAACCACACTGTGTGAACGATTAAAATATTTTGATGGCATCCTATAAACACCATACAATATTTGTTGATTTTAGGAATATCTAGCAATCTATGTTCCAGATGCAGCTATGTGGGTGTATCATTATCTTGTAATACAATACGTCTCATATCTCATTTGCAAGATCCGGTTGGCAATGAAGTATAGTTAAAGGTCTGGAAATCTGAGGCTGCCCGAAGTGGTAACAGCAAGTAATTTAAGTGACTTAAGTCTGGACTTCTGTCTAGCCCAGATAAAGGATTGAACGAGTTTGGAGATTTGTAACAAAAATATTTGGCCATGGAGAGAGGGAGCATACTGAAGACAACTAAACCATGGCATCACCACCATCATTAGAACTTGCATCCATCCCCAGAGCTTATTTTGCAGTGCTGATCAGCAGGCAAAGTTTGATTCGGTTTAGTCAATCAATGGAGGAATGTTGTTCTCGATCACTCCATGCACACCCATGTTAATGAAGACACTTTGAAAAGTTAGATTATATAGTTCCCAGGTAAAGGGTAGTTGCTTATTGTAAATTTGGTGGTTCACTTTCATATCAGCCGTACCTCGCTCTTGCTCAAGGTGATTTTGTATCCAGTGAGTTGCAGAAAGTCTTCATCGACTTTCATCATACAAGATATGGACACTGTAGTGTCTGTAAGAGTCAAAATAATGTAATCTGCATATAAAATGATTTTCATTTCTCCTGTTGATGCCTGTATGCCATGAGTGGACTTAGCCTGATTGTGGTCGCCAGTGACTATACAGTACAAATTAGGAAGTAGTGTGGACAGTGGGATTCCTTGAAGTGTATCCCTATGGGGCAGATAGAAAACCAGGACAATTCACTTGTGCCATTGATTGTATGCACAATCATTTGACCTTTGACCACTCCCATAGAAACTTCATACTTATCCCCACTCCACGCGATTCAATGCTTTCTTGGCTTGTAATGAGATAGATATATTTTCATCAAACTCTTGCTGTGCATGCCACGGTAGATGTATGAACTTGCTCATGTTATCTCTGGAGGAGCTTCCATGGACAAATCAAGGTTGTGAGGAGTGAATGAGAGTAGTGATAACTCTTTTCAATTATTAGTAATTTAATGTCAGTATTTATATGTGGGAAAAGCCTGTAAATTGCGTACTGGAGGCAGTCTTTGTCTGGTTCTGGTATCAGTGTGATCATTACTTTGTTGATTTATTTGTTCAGGGAGCCCGTGGATTCAGCATCCTTAAAAACTTTGCATAAAAGTGACAAAATAAATTGCATATTTGTCTTACAAAATTCAGTAGGGAAGCCATCCTTTCCTAGGGATTTCACAAGATATGTTAGTGATAGGCGTAACAATTTCATCTTGAAGGATATCACCATCTCTGCTATCACTTAAAAATGTCCGTGTGCTTTGGTAGTGGAAGGTATATCTGAAGTGGATCTTCCGCCATTCTCAAGTAATTCTGCCACATTTGAGGTAAAGGTTGATTTAATATCACGCATATGGAAGAGTACCTGCTCATCATCATTATATATATATAGACTCTCTCTTTCAGAGTTGTACGGCTAGGATGTGTCCAGCCTTTTCGCTGTGTTCATAGTGCCTCCATTTCAATCAGTTTACAAAATATTTTTCTTGCTTTGTGAAGAACAAGTTCAGGTGGATACTTTGCTTTCTCTAGTTCTCTTCAGAGAGTGTCAGTGATGTAGTCTTTATAGGTTTTAGTCAAATCCTTTGTATTTATTTTCAACAGAACCTGTTTCTTCCTCATCTGCATTTTACGCATTGCCGAATCTTTCATAAACTTTCCTCAAATTGAATCCTTCCCTGCAGCTCATAGGTCTGTAGGGCGGACGCAAAGCCTTCAAAGGTTGCCGGACAGTTTCTAACATGATCTTGGAGAGAATGCTTTTCCTCCTGCGATTTGTAATGTACGGTGTTCATCCTCCATTTTTGGAGTGGTGGGGCTACATGACCTAGGTCTAAGGATAGTAGAACAGGTACACAGTTCTAAATCCCATCTTCAAGTATGGAACAGTCATAAAAGCCTATGAAGTTGGTCCATTCATAAAGGAAAAGTCAATCCTCAAACTAGTACGATGAACACGAGATACAAGGGTATAGTCTCTTTCTCTAAGATGAAATAACCTCTAAGGATCTTGCAAATCAAAGTCATCTATCAGGTCTCGTAGAATGGCTAAATTGTGTCATTGGTTTAATTGATTTGTCCACTTCTCCAGGTGTGTCCAGGTGGAGATCTGGTGCCCAATTCAAATCACCTCTCACTTCCAGGATGCCTTTCCAAATTATATAAGCAATCTAGATAAGTGTGAGAGGAAATCCAAATCAAAGTATTTCCCAGAAACATATATTTTCTGTAGAAATAATGAAATACTTGACTTAGTGGTAAGATCAACCTGGAGGAAAGGGGGGCACGCACTATGCAAAAAGACTTAATAGACACACAAGGATGTGATAAAATTTGACCTGTGAGCAACTCCTTTTGCGAACTATTTCCTCTTTGTTCAGGGTCTAGTACGAAAGAGAAGAAGAAGAGGAGGGAGGAGCAGATAGTTAATGAAAAAGAAGTTTAATATGCGTTAAAATAAAAGGTTTTGTTTGTTTGAGTCGAGGCCGGAGTTTTTTGCAGTATAGTATCATTCATAGAGGTGGGTGAGCCAACATATTAACAAGGAGTGCCGAGCTCGGATCAAAGAGCCTGTGCACGAGCTGAGCCTTGAAAATATTTGCTATGTCAAACATACAATAAACAGCACGTAAACAATAATAACGTCTATTCAGAATTTTAAAAGTGTTTTTCTTTAACATTAATATTTGACATTAATAAAGCACATTATAGCACTACACTGAGAAGTGCAATTACAAGTGATAGTTTTGTGCAACTGGTAGTCTGAACTCACATATTTGAAAGTGCCTTCATAAGCGATAATGAAAAAAAAGAGTATTGATAAAATAAAATATTTTCCTAAGATTAGACAATTTACATGGGGAAGCCACGATTTATCCAGGTTTTTGTTTTCTATGTACAAATCAGCCAGTATATGAGTATTTATATTTCTTTCCTTACTTTAAGGCTTTGCTTTCAACTATAGCGCAAACTGGACCCAAAGGTATTGGAGCCCTCTACACGTCACCAGTTATAATTTAAGAGGACACACGCATTGTTTATAGACATGGGGAGGTTAAGTGATTTGCTCAGAACCACTACAAGACTAAAACATGTTTCCTCAGCTTCACAGTCGGCAGCTTAGACCGTAATGCCACATCCTGGGTAGAGAGATTAGAGGTAGACGGAGTCCACATGAAAGACTGGCTCGTTATGGCCTCAAGGTTCTAACAGAAACTTGAACCATGCCAAAGCCAGGCTTCAGGCTCGAGCATGGCTCGAGCTTTCAGAGGCTCCCCCGCCTATAATAATTCATACGTTTGCAGAGCGATATGCTCAGGTGTAAGAGAGTCAGGATCACACGTCTAGGACCATGTTGCTAAATGGTGAATAAGACTGACAGGATATTACCCCACTGTACATCAGTCTTTCACAAGGGATTATGACCTATGCCTATCTCGAGAATCAGTGTCATGTGGTTGATTCAACGTGTCTGAACTTCCTCTCCCTAGTGATTATGGTTCACATCTGTGCAAGTAGCAACCAACACACTGACTGTGCTTGCCTTGGTTGTGAGATCATCCTGTGTCACCTGTGATTCAGGAGGTGGATTTGCGGTGTCATAGGTTTTGAGGCTAGGAGTTGCACTAAATCTTTAGGATTATGGAACTCCTTTGTCTTTCCATTCATTGGGAAAATCATATTGCTGGATCTAGAAGCCCATATTTGGTGTCCCAGCATTAACAATGAAGTCCAAGGGCCTGATTTGTATTTTGGGGGCAAGCACACTCCTTCTCAACGAAGAAAGAGTATGATTACAGCCAATATAATGATCTGCCCGCCAAATTTGTATGCGTCTTGGCCAAACTTCTGTCTACCTTCCCAATTCAGATGGGAGGACATATAGCCGTTTTTCACTGCCCGTCACTGGCAGGCAAACCCTGGCAGTAAAGGGCAGGGGAAAAAAACTACTCTCCTCACCATGGGAGATAACTCGCATGGCAAGGGGCGCATTGCTTTTTTTATTTTCAAAAACCTACTTCACCAAATTTTGCACAGCTGGATTGCAACTTTAGATGCATGCCAGAGTGACGTTAACTCTAGTGTCACAACTTGTCTCTTTCTTCCAAGTCCACAACACTCCACATCAAAATAGCTTCAGATAGCCACAATGACATTATTACAGAGAATTCACCAATAGTTGTGTTTTAATTGGGCACTTAGATTTTAAGATGATATGAAGAATGTCATCTTCCCGGAAACGCCAATCACAGCTGCCGATGGCTAATTTATTAAATTGAATTTAAATACAGGATCTACTGCTCAGGAGTAATCCTATAAATGTACCTTGTAATCCCAGCTGAATGGTTTGGTTCTTTTCAATTTATCATAACGTCCTACACACGCTAGACACTGACACCAATAATGTGGGAATACCCATCTGATGTTCTGTCCTTAGAGTGTCAGTAGGCTTAAAATTAGAAAAAATGAGGAAATGAAGAAAATGTGCTGGGGTGAATGTGGTGCGCGACTGTACAGGCCCATGTTTAGGCCTCGCACAGAGGTGCATATAAAAGAAAACATGCACCTCATACTGCTATCCGGAATAAGCCAGAGTGGCTTGATTCCTCTTTAAAAATCAGTTATTCCGCGCCCTGCCAATCTGGTGCACGTCTACGTTACGTCTGATGCGGAGAGCCCAGGTGGCTCACAGAAAACACAGCCACACAACGATCTGGGCAGCTTTTATCACCACTGCCAATCTCTAAATACGGCGCTTTGGGGCACATGCATCATTGAAAATTGCATTCGCAAATGGTGCGAATTCGCAAAATTCGCCCGTTTGCGAATGCAATTTCATCATTTGGGATGCATCATCATTTTTTTACTTTTCGCAATTTAAGAAATTGCAAAATTGCGATTACTTAAATTGCGATTGCATTTAAGGAATCTCAAATTGAGATTCCTTAAATGCAATGCATCAAACTTAAAAAATTAACGATTTCGCTAATAGGGGGAGCAAATTACCATGAAGTTGACCTTCATGGTAATTTGAGAAAACTTTAAAAAATGCACTTAAGTGCATTTTTCAAAGTTCCATTTTACACACACACATGCCCTTGGGGCATGTGTGTGTGCAAAATGTACTTATAGGCAGATTTCAGGGGTGTAACAGGGTGTCCTTTTGACACCCTGGCACCCTTGAAATTGCATTCTCAATTTGCGATTCTCTAATTGAGAATCGCAAATTGAGAAAGTCTTTCCATTCATGAATGGGGAGGTATTCCTTAATTGTGATTCGCAATTTGCGAGTCGCAATTAAGGAATTTTAAGAAATCGCTATTTTTTTAGCGATTTCTTCATGCATAGCCTTTTGCAATTCCTTATTAGCGAATCCTTATTTTTCGCTAATAAGGAATCGCAAATGGCATTGTTGATGCATGTGGGTCTTAGTATCAATAACTGTTAGGGAGGAACTGAGAGGAATATTCTACAGAAAAGAAAGTGAACAATGTCATCGTCTCCCAACCTGACAAGTATGCAGTGTTAATTCAATTTAAGCCCATGTTCATTTGTAATTCTCCACGTCACCTCTGGCTTTTGAGAGGTAACTAACTGATACTTCTGTCAGGCTCTGTCACGTTTCTGTCTTGTTGTACAGGCTCTAATGTTTGCTACATTCGACTATTGAAATTGTATGTTGACAGGCACTCCAATTTCATCCTTAACACTAATGTCCTCCTTAAAACAATCAACGCCGGTATTAACAAGCCTTCTCTTTAGAATAAATGTAAATGTTTTTGTACTTGTATAGCACACAGCTACCCACAGTGGGTTTCCCGGCGCTTTTACGAATACCGCAAGGGAACCCTTCCTGGCTTTCCCTGGGAAGTGTCCACTCCTGGGAACCCCCATGGTGCAGACCAGGCATCCCTCGCGTTGTGGGGGCTGTTGTGGAGACTATGCAAGCTTACGCCCAGAGTTGCAGCGTGGGACCCATGATTAGAATAGGTACTGAGGCGAGAATATCCGGTCAGGGGAATTAATGAGCCCAAGACCCGCCGAGGCAGGAATTGAACCCTGGTCCCTGGCCAGAGCTCTGCATCGAGGTCTGCCTGCTCTAACAATTGAGCCACACTTCTCCACATAAGAAAATATGATCACATTTTCCCTGTACTTAGGGATCGCCATTGGCTTTCCTGAGAAGTAAGAATAAAGCCAAACTGGATTCCATCACCTTAAAACCAAACATCTATAAGAACTTGGATTCCTTGTTGAGGCCCTGAGGATAGCTGGTGCTGTTAAAAATGTAAGATGTCTATACAAAAGACTGGTAACAAAAAGATTCGAAATCAAAAAGTAGCCTGTGCTTCAGGGATCTCCTTTCAAGTATACCAGAGATGCTCAGAGATACCAATCCTATTCTGAAAAAAGCTGACAACCGATTTATACAAAGTTTACCTAAACTGAACCCAACTAACCTTTCGCTCATGGTGCCTTTTATCTGACACTGATCTCTTCTTTCTCTCTTTTTTTTTTACTCCTCTTTCACCTTCTTTCTGCTCCTCCATTTTCTCCAAATCTTCTTTATATTGCTTCTCATTTGTACTATGTTCACTCTTTCACACTTTTAACATTATAACCCCATCTTCAGTACACCACCACACCAGCTTCGACCTCCTTTTTTGGATTCCTACATGCATTATTGAAGCTCATTACATTGTTTCGTGCAAGAGATGCCTGCCATCTCGCTCTGTTATTGTATTTACAGTACGCTGACACCTTCTAGTTGACTAGCAGTCTATAAAAATACAAAAATATAAGGAAATATTTTGTTAAACTTCTTATATATTTGTAGGTTTCTACCTGACGATCTTTATCTCCCACTTGCAGTATTTATTTGTGCATCTCACAACAATTTTAGTTGAGTTAAGATTTGAGCTTGGCTTACCTTGCCTAAAGGTAAGGTAAGGGTACTTCAAGAAGGCTGTGAAGGTTAGTGAGGGACCTCAGAGGCATATTAACAACGGCCAGCAATAATCATCGTTGGCCGTGCTTATCGATAATTATATTATCGTAGGCTATCTCTGGTATTTATCGCCCTGGTAGCGCGTGATTAAACAACGTGTTACTCCAGGGCGATAAAAATTCCGGAGATAGTGAGGTTCTCCCTTTTGTAGGGAACATCGCTGGTTTTCCAGCGATGTTCCCTACAAAAGGGCGATAACCTTGCTGATACGACCCATGGGGTCATATCAGCATAATCCACCCCCTATGTTAGGGATGGCTAAGTCAGGATTTTAGCAGACGTTAGATTTTGGCAAAAATGGCAGTTTTCACCAAAATCTAATGTGGGCTAAAATCATGTGAGCCTTGTAAATATTGCAATGTAAACATCAGCGATATTTGCAAGGTAGTCCGTCTGGGTACGCCCAGTAATGCCCACTTTGCATCTCATTCGAGATGCAAAGGGAGGCGTTGGGAAAAAGGGTGCTAACATGCGATTATGCATGTTGCACCCTCTTGTAAATAGGGCGCTGGTTTTATCTCTGCTTTTCTGGCTTTGTAAGCCAAACAAGAGGAGATAAAGCCCTTGTAAATATGCCCCTCAGTTTCTAGTTCCTCTCTCTCTCCTTGCTACCTAACCATAGTTTGTGTGTCAGTCCTCTACCACTCGTACACTTCAGTCGTGCATAAGATTTTGTACAGCGTCAATTGACTAACAAGAGGTTAAATGTTAGGGTGATTCCAAAGAGTCCCTAATACATACCCATCCATGCCAGGGAAACCAACTCAATTATTTTCCTTAAAGGAAAGTTTTATGTTAAAAATGAACATATCTTTTTTAGTGTAGAGATGCATATTGTGCAATACATTAAAATCCCAAAATATCCCATAGATCCCCATGCAGTTCTTTTCACAATGTTTTTTAAAATTACGTAGACCATGAATGGAGGCAAAGTATAACAATAATACATTGAAATGACTGCAGAGTCCCAAGAAGAACCTAACCAGCTAATTAAACCATCTCCCCACCGGATTCTGGATGACTACCACATGCTGGTTACAAGAATTTAACACCTTGGGCCAGGCTTATCACTGGCATGATTGTCAGTACAACAAAGCCCTTACCACGCAAATCCATCACCATTGAGCTAGAGCCAGAATGAATGGATCCAGCACTTGGCAGCCCTCTCTCCCAGCTGGATACAGATCAATGCAGCAGAACCCAGAGGTCGCAGCTCATTAATATTAGTGAACTGGCCGCATGGTATGAGAGTTCCTTGAGAGGCAACAGACAGATGTACGTCGTTACAACGCATGCTTTTACAACGCATGCCTTTACGACGCACGTTTTACAACGCAAGTCGTTACAACGATTTGCGTTGGGGGCGCTGGATAGTGAATAGTTTAATTTACTATTCCAACTCCAGTCCCCGTGGATAGTAGGGAAGGTGTTGGATAGTAAATTAAAACTATTCCCTATCCTAGAGCGCCCCCCAACGCAAGTCGTTGTAAAAGTTGCGTTATAATGGTTGCGTCGTAAAGGTACTTCGTTGTAAAAGTTGCGTTGTAAACGCTGTTCCCCCAACAGACCTCTATCTGGAGAATACAGTGAACAGCAATGGGACTTCTGTGCACTATGGAAGGCCACCAGTAGAGGTGTGCTGACCTTATTCTGTAAATGACTGGGCTTTCAATTTGAAAAAAGCTATCACTACTTTCTGACTGCATATGCTTATCAGCTCTGTTAGAGAGGGTGTACACTTTTGTTAAGTTGCAAAGTATGGCCCAATAGCAACAAAAGGATCTGTTAAATAGCCATTGTCATACTTTTTTATGAATGAAACACTGACTCTGAATTGTGCCATTACTCAGTGACACATCTGTCCCTGGTGTCCAGGCAGGGAAATGTAAACACGAATAAAATGACATACTTGCTGATACGCGTTTCAAAGATTGTTGCTGGGACACCGTTGGCACAGGCAGGCACTTGAGGCGAGCAGTGTCTTTCCACTTGATTCCGTTTCTGAGCTGCATGGTCCTCCTCATTCCCACACTGCATCACGGCAAACAAGAATCTCTGTTAGTAAGATCACTCAGACAAGACAAGGTTTAGATTTGCACAACATACTGTTCGCTTGATAAAGTGAACTCTATCTTATGGCATTTGTTTACTGTGTCCAGGAAAACAAACAGCTGTATAACACTGGAGATGAAATATGAGGTGTAGGTCTAGCAACATGTGCAAGAAGTACACACATTCATGTACTAGACTCTAATAACATTAATCATGGTCCCAATAATAATTTGTATTTAAATACAGATTGCCAGTTTTGAATCCAAAAAGTTCAGGAAGGAAAACCCCAGACTCTAGGCTCCAAAATTGTAGAACTCCATTCAACTGCAAATCCGCAATACACCATTCCTCTTCCACCAAGGGAACAACTCGAAAATCTACTTTTCAAGAAAAACATCATCATATTGTTATCTCTTGACTACCAGATAAAATGGAAGAATGCCTACCTGCATAGCCTTCGCCCTAGATCCTACTTACCATGCCCCCCTTCTGCATCTTCCCCCCTCAGCCCTCAATCTCCTTCTTCTGGTAACCTACCACTCTTTTCAGTCCAGCCCGAAAGTCCCAGCCCTCTCTCAAGCTCCATTCCGTAATTTTTAGGTCTTGTGGCGTTAACCGCGCGAAAGCGCAGTCTCGCCAGAGACCTATAGTCAGCGACGCAGCTTTCCAGGAGACAGGACCTGGCCGCGCGCATCTCCTCTCCAAGAAAGCGATTTGGACGGGCCACGCGCACAAGAACGGGTGCTCCATAGAGCAGGCCACAATTCCCTTGCAATGCGCAGACACAAACACAGTGAACTTTGAACGTCTTTTTTTTTTTGTTTTGCCTTTCTAACTTTCAGTTTCCTTGACTTTCAGTTTTGTTCTTACTTATGTTGAGCTGGCTTTGCACATAAACACACGCTTCATTAAGCAGGCTACAATTAGGTTTTGTTTACTTTTGTATTGCTGGGTTGTAAAAGCAGCGCCTGCTTAAAATCAAGTGGTGCCTTGTTGGCGGTAGTAAATGTCAATATTTTTCGTACAGCCTGTTAGGCAATTGCAAACCCAGGCAGAGAACAAATACACGAGCATTATCAGGCGATTCTTTTAGTAAGAATGCTCAACATTCATGTGCTTTATTATTTACGGCTTAGCGTTTTTTTTTTTCATGCAGCCTGTTAGGCGATTGCGAACACAGGCAGAGAACAGATACACGAGCATTTAGAATGGTGTTTTTGGAGCTTTAAGCATATATTCTGGTTAATGCTAATTCACTGCTTTTCATTACGCTAAAATAGGTCAGTGGCAAATGCTAACAATTAACGTTCATTTGTATACCTGCCCGATGTGTTTTGATTTTTTAAAATGGGCTTTTTCGCGGTTTAAGCAATTATTTTTGTTTTTTGGTGCGTTCAGCATCCATGTGGCTGGCTCTGTGGCTCTTTAACGTTTATGGCGTGTACTTCAAAGTAGCGTGTACTTTAAAGAAAGTAGCGCCTTCCTGGCGTTAGTAGATGGTAGCGCCTTCCTGGCGCTAGTAGATGTGAATTAATCACGCATTTTGAGGGCGGTGTGATCTCTTAGTTTACCACCATGGGAGGTGATGCATTTGTTTACATGACGCCGCGTGTCTATACCTTTTTGTTTGCTGTTTGCTGTTTATTTTATTTTGTACTGCGTTCTTGGCGGCCAGAGGCACAAACAGGGAACACTACCATGGGAGGGGATGCTTTTGTTTACATGGCGCTGCGTGTCTATACCTTTTTGTTTGCTGTCTGATGTTTATTTTATTTCGTGCTGCGTGCTAGCCAGCCAAGGGCATTATTGTTGTAAATCTCCACATTCACGTGCTTTAATATTTACGGCTTGAAGTGAATGCTGAAAATTCACGGCTCTTTAGGGTGCTTGAATACGTCAGTTAAGTACGATAAAAAATGGATTTGTATACTTCACTGCGTGCAATTTTATTTTGTACTGCTTGACAAGCGGCCAAAGGCACAAGCAGGGAACATTACCATGGGAGGAGATGCTTTTGTTTACATGGCCCCACGTGTCTATACATTTTTGTTTGCTATCTGATGTTTATTTTATTTCATATTGCGTGCTAGCTAGCCAAAGGCATTATTGTTGTAAATACTGAATATTCACGTCCTTTAATATTTACGGCTAGGTGTAAGCAGGGAAGTGAATGCTAAAAATTCACGGATTTTTAGGATGCTTTCATATGGCAGTTAAGTACTATGGAAATGGATGCATTTGTCCAACAACTAAATGGGTGTAAGCTTCTTTTCAGTGCTACGATTTAATCCTGCCTCTATTTCTAATGATTAAAGAGCAGGCAGTATTAATAAATTACTCACCTATTTCCATGCATACATGCTTCAAGCAGCGCTATAATCTTACTAATTTGTCTACATGCATACATATTTACCTGGTATTGATAGTTATTTTTCGCTTTGCAGGACAGTTTAATTACGTACTTTCAAGGGTGAATTTTGGGAAGATTCAGCTCACAGGCCAACAACTAAATAGGTGCAAGCATCTTTTCAGTGTTATGATTTAATTCTGCCTCACCTCTACTTCTTTTATGTCGTTAGCATATTTGGCTACAACGTCAACGATTGAATAGGTATCTGTAAACACACTTTTGTTTCTAACAGGGGCACAAGCAGGGAACAGACACACAAGCATGGAACAGAGGCACAGGTAGAGAACAGAGGCACAGGCAGGGAAAAGACAGGCAGGGAATACAGGCACAGGTAGGGAACAAAGACACAAGTAGAGAATATAGGCACAAGCAAGTAACAGAAGTGTAAGCAAGGATGAGAAGTACAAAGATGGGAGCAAAGGCACAAGTAAGGATCACAGGCAGAAGCAGGGAGCATAAGCACACGCAGGGAGCACGGAATAGATGCACAAGCAGAGAATAGAGGCACAAGCAGGGAAGAGAGGGACAAGCAGGGAACAGAGGCACAAGCAGGGAACAGAGGCACAAGCAGAGAACAGAGGTACAAGCAGGGAACAGAAGCACAAGCTAAAACGTCAACGATTGAAAAGGTATCTGGAAACACACTTTTGTTTCTAACGAAGGCACAAGCAGGGAACAGACACACAAGCATGTAACAGAGGCACAGGTAGGGAACAGAGGCACAGGCAGGGAAAAGACGGGCAGGGAATACAGGCACAGATTAATGTTTGCAATGTTTTTGATGACATTACTGTGTGCAATTTAGATTCTATTCTTTACTTTCACTCTGTATGCACTTACAACTTTTAAACGTTACTTTTACTAAATACTTTATACATATACAACTGTAAAGTTAGCATATATATAATTACAAAGTTACATGTTTTGTTTCAATTTATATGTTACTCATTTACAATAAATAGAAAGGTTTTTACAAACAACAAAAAAAATAAAGCTTCAATTACAAATCGCAATCTTTACATTTTATTTACCAAGGGAAATGTACTCTTATCTCTAAATGCTAAATGTGTTAATAACTAGTAATAACATTTGAAAGTCTTGCTGCTACATATTGTCTAAAAACAAAATAACTATATATGCTTATCACTATGCTACCTAATTACTAAAATACATTGTAAAAAAAAATGCCAAAAAATCTAAATTAAATGCTGCGAGACCTATTGCATTGTAAATGCTTGTTGTGATCTTGCTACAGACTGCTGCATGTGGAAGACAGCATTCAACATGATACTCTTCAGAGCCAATCTTTTTTTTTTTTTCAGAGCCAATCTTTGCTGAAAATTGGGTGGCTTTCATTTAAATCTCAGTTTCCTTGCTCTTATTTTGTGCTTCACTCCCTCTTTGTGTTTGACCAGCACACAGGAGCTTTTTGGTTTCATTGCCTTTTGTCCTGCTCTCAACTGCATTGCATTTAAGAAAGCAGAGCTATGTTTAACCCCTTAGCCGCGTAAGTAATTCCGCCGCGGCGCTAGGGGGAGGGGGTCGCGTGGCGCCGCCATGCTCGTGACGGAACCACTCCGTCACGAGCCGCGGTGGCGCTGTGCTTGTGACGGAATGGTTCCGTCACGGCCCCGCCCGCCTAATAGAACGTTCAGCGCAGGCGCAAAATCAGCGCCGCGCAGGCGCGGCGGCTGGGTCGTGACGGAACCTTTCCATCACCAGCACAGCACCACCGTGGCTCGTGACGGAATGGTTTCGTCACGAGCATGCAAGGGGTTAAACAATACCAGTTTGTTGCATTTCAGGGCCACGCTAGAAAAACAACAGCAGAAATGTGAAAGATACCATAGCTATCTTGACAGGCATGGAAGAATACTGCAAACATGCTTTAGCAATGCCAACTGGTCCAGCTTGTATCTAAAAGTAAGTGGGAGTGATTGGCAGTGGCAATGCTTTTTTGTATAACACTCCATTGCTTAATAGCTATCTTAGAGTTATATATAAATACTTATGCTGTTTCTACATTTTGTAAATAAGCTGTTACTATTAACCATAATTCAAGACGCTCATGGTTAAGATACAAGAGGGAGCATATCCTATTAGTTACACATGTCCCCACCGAGAAACACCCAGCAGACCACATTTTTATGGACAGTGATCGGCACATCTAATAATGAAAATTGACAAAAACTGAAATGCTACAAGCATGCAATGAGGCACCTCTATTTTACCTCTTTGACTCTTCTGAGATGGATGTAAGCGAACATGATAATTGGGTAAATGTAATAGGGTTGCTGTTTTTTACCTATAACGGGAACCACAAACTGCTCACTCTAGTGAGCAGAAAGACCATTGAGTTTGATGTATTAAGCAACCCTACAATTACTGGTCAGTCACTGCTCTCGATATGCTTTTGTATGCCTGTAAAATAATAGGGGAAAGATTGGAAAACATGTCACCCAATCCTACTGCACTGCGTGACGGGGGAGAGTAGGAGAGCCTCATATCTACATAGTTATGTTGCTGCTTATCTCACTCTCTGCACAGGTGCTCTTTGAGCCTGCCTTACACCATGCACACACCCTTGCACCATAGTGTACCGGTCCAGTCTAGACTATGCATAGCACCTCTGTATTACTTCTTTGACTCTTCTGAGATGGATGTAAGCAAACATGATGAATGGATTAATGTAATAGGGTTACCGTTTTGTACCTATAAGGGGAACCACAAACTGCTCACTGTATTCAGCAGAAGTAACATTGAGTTTGATGTATTAAGCGACCCTACAAATACTGGTCAGTCACTGCTCTCGAAATGCTTTTGTATGTCTGTGAAAACTACAGGACAAGCAATGTTGGAAAAGTTAGGGAAATAAAAACATTTCTCCTTTTAACGACTGTCTCAAGGAGGCATTATATTTTTGGCTCTAAGCCATGTCTATCATTGTTAGTAGATGAAGCTTTGCATCAAAGCCTGTGGAGAGTAGCATGGGAGCACCCATGTACCATACATGGCGCTACCCCTTGACACAAAGGAACACAAAGTAGCACAAAACAGTATTTGTGTCACTTTTTGACAACTTTCCAGAATGTTAATATATATGTTGATGTATGCAATGATACATGTACATACAAAAACGAATAGGTCTGAGGCTACTGATTGACAGATTACAGGTGGGGTGGCACGTAACCAGCAGGACAAACGTGCGAAGAGGAAAAACCCAGATTAGTCCCACAGATAGGCAGCAACACCACAATGGAATTGAGAGATAGGCCGCAATAAAACGCACCTGGCCGAAAGGGGCTCATGTTCCCAAAACACAGTAAAGTTAGAAGCCATATGAAGCTAGGGACACTCAGCCATTCAGGACACAGCACGCGCTATACACTTAGTGATCATGCATTTCCCATACCAGACATCTGGACACATTACCCACAGGTCCTCATTGTGTCCACGAAAGGTCGAGACCCACCTGCATTTGTCATGAGGTGGGAGTAATCTATGACTTCCTGACAAGACCCACATTCCACTCCTAAAATAGAATCTATGAATTGTTTTATGATGCTTCAAAAAATGTATAAAAAGACTTTGAAAACGAATACACTTTGAGTCACTCCTCAGATCAGATTTGATTAAACCAATTGTTCCTGTTTTGCCAAATGTCTCTTGTCTTTGCTTTTTCAAGGTAAATTTATACTCGAGCAACAAGAGCATGTTGTGCAAGTAAGTAAATAGTTTATCAAGACCTTGCCCCAGTTTCCATCATTTTTTGTGAATTTGCACTGGTGCAAGCCCTATATAGATCTGCCCCTAAGGATCATCGAAAGCTCTGATGGTACAGTTCAAATACACCAATCTTCAGTTATGACAGAGAAATACATTGTGAAGCTTAAGTCTGCAATGCCTCAAATTATGAACATCTAGGGCTGTTCCCTGGTTGAGGATTAGAGGAACTTGGTAACCACAAATGTTCTTGAAATTACAAAGAAAGAGCCAAGGGGTGTCTTAGTAAACATGAGTCTAATACGGCTCAGGGACGAAGTGAGACTTAATGACATTTAGACACATGATCGCAAACTGGTAAGGAGGCTGAGCATTCACGAATGAGGCCACAACACAGACTGTATTATTCTAAGGCTCAGCCATTACAAACTGCACGGATTTTTAAAGAAGAACAATAGACTGCAAAAAGCAGTATCAAATCTGAAACTGTTGCTCTGTCTCTTTTTGTTCTGAATGGGCAATGGCAAAGAATCTTCTAATATTTAAATGCATTTAGTATCATGAATTAATCTAGGACAATAGCTCCTTTAATTTCCTTAGTTCTTTTTTGTGCCCTGCAAGGCTGAGTGTAATCTGAGAGCCTGTAACCCCAGAATATTTTCTATTAGATATTGCTATTTTTCACAAAAAGGTTTATGATAAGTTAGCTTCTTCTTACTAAGAGAGCCGAACCCCAATAATTAACTGAACCCTAATAATCCAGACACCCCAGAATTTCTTTTTGATGGTTCAGCTTTGGTTCAGTGGATTTAGCGGCAAGCGACACCACCCTCCATGACATCGATCCCTTTCAATTGGAAGAGTACATTTAAATAGTAACTGGGACCACTCATTAATAGAGTTCTAGATCAATAATAGTTTTAGAAAGTTATAACAGAAGTCTTAATATAGACAAAACAGAAAAAAATTAATAAATGCCATGCAAGCCCAGATACATAATGCGAAATCAGAACATTAATAATCCTTTATTAAGCAGTTAAATCTCTCAAGATTCTAAGTGTCAACACATATAGAGTACTGACAACATCCAAAAAGAGAGGAGAAAGTCTCAATTAAATCAGACAGAGTCACTGGAGGAAAATGGAAGGTCACCACTGAATCCCAGAAACCAGGTCTTTTATACACATTGTATGCATAACTAACTATATGTAAAACTTCAGATGCAGCATGCCATAATTTTGGTTAGTCCCCGCTGGGCACATCAAAAGCAGAATCGTCCTTATTAAACCCCTAACACTAACCAATTTTCTAAGGTAAAATAATTCTTCCATTGGCTTCCTCAGCAACTGCAATCCTGAGATGTAAAATGCAATATGCAACATTTTCAAACAAAGTCTTATACATCAATATTCTTCATCAGGCCTACACTGGAACTTCTGGAAGAGAAGATTTCTGTGGAACACTGATTTGGCGGGGGGGGGTGAGCAGGAACAGAATGAACATAGCATCCGAAAACTGCATCCATTTAATAAAATGGTGTCTCGCACGAAAATGTGGCATAACTATACCACATTATTAATCACACTTCAAAGCAATACAAATAAGTTGTCTCAAGTACACCATCATTAGTTCATTGGTTACAAATATATGCATTATATAAATTATGAATTCACTCAAACTATTTATCAACAAAATTTACTAATATAAAAAAAGCATACATTACTTCCCCTACATTGTGACCATAGGACCAACTATTCTCATATGACCAATGTATTTGATACTCAAGTTTCATCTCATCTGCTTGAAAATTATTAATTTTAGTCACTTCAAAGCAGCCTCAAACCTATTGTTCTTGTTAATGTATAATTTATTTATTTTAAAAGTTTAACTGTTTTTAATTCTGCATGTTTATATCTACATAAAACAAACACCAGAAGGCCTGGTGCGTCCTAATACTAACGTTTTTCAAGGCCGCTTATTCGATACAACCTGATGCAAAAGATTGAGTCAATTCACTTACAATTTGAAAGGCCTCTGTGCAGTGCTAAATTGCTTTGCTTCATATGAGTGTTCATGCAAACTCAAGGGCTGAAAAGTGTTAAATAAAAAAACTTACAAATGTACAGTTATACACACAGCTCAGCTTTTTGACATCATTATGTCCTCTCATGGGTTATCCTCTTGCACCTTAATTGCTTTTTTGGTGGCATGTTATTTGTATGGCTGAGTACTCATTTGAATTGAAACTTGCAGGTAAGTTTCAGGTTTTTTCAGAAAACACTCTGAATACTTATTTTTGGGAAATGCAATTTGATAGTTTTGCCTTTGCTCATTCGCTTTACACAAAACATGACTTCTAACATTGAGTATGTGCTTTTTAGGTAAGCTATCACTGAATTAGTTGCCCTAGTACTATGGCAGTTTGACTGCCTTGAACACAATGGAGTCCTTTTTAGGTCTCGCCTGAGTTGCAGCGCATGCGTTGCTTCGCCTTGGCAAGATCTATTGTTGTTTTTGTGTCAGGCTTCTTTGGAAGCTGGGTTGGTGTCCGCCCTGTCTCCCTTAGGCCCCGCCCGCTCGCCTAGAGTTGCAGCCCATTCGCGCTGCGTCTCTTCACGTTTTTTCCATGTGCATGTTTGAGACAGAAAGCGCTGTACTGCACATGCCTGCCGATAGGATGTGAAGGATTGGGTCGATAAAACATAGGTATCGTATACCGCATGCTACTAGTTCAGATATGCCGTTCCACAGCGCAGCGTAGAACTAGTATTGGTATTTCAAAGTGTGTTGAAAATAAACGGTACAATAGGCCAGCCAAATTACATATTTTTAAAAGTGTTCATTAAGATATCACTTTATCATACGACTCAGAGCTAAACATTATTTTTCGCTACCACATATTCATAAATGTAATTTACGTCACGCAGCTCGGATTACTTTGGCCTAGTTTGCGCTTTCTTTTGTGTCCATGACGCATCAAACTCTAGTATTGTTGCCCGTTGTTTATGTCTACGGACTGTCTGCCAGCTGGGACCATATTCAGAAGTGGAGGAAGCGCCCAGGGCAGAGAGCTTGCTGATGGTGATGCAGGCTAAAGTGTGGCAATCTTCAACTGCTGTGCTTAGATCCACTCGTCTTGCTGCTGCTTTCTTATTCCTGCACTTGCCGTGATCGCCCAGGTAGCATGCAGGTCACTGTTAATTTCGAGGAGTGCTTAAAGGACTCTCCACATTTCTTTTACAAAAGGACCCTGCTGTCCTTTGTATTTCTCGCACTTCTAACCTGTACACCATTGATGGCAATTTTTGTGTACCCGGGCTAATGGGCAGTAATGCAGGCCTAGCAGATGTCTTTAAGACATTGCTCAAACATGCACGGCACTCATCTACTGAACTAATTAAAAACGTTTTTTCAGGGAAGTGCACATTATCATATTGATAAATCATCTCTCATTAACACCAGAAGCAAGTCTTGTGATGTTGATGAACCCCTGTGGCTCAAGATTCATGTTTAAAATGTTATAAAAATGTATTTGGTTTATGGCAAATCAAGTTATTGATGTGGTTTGGCGCCGGATGAAAGGCAGCCGTTATGTAAATTAATGGTTTCAACCATTTTTAAAAAAAAAATTTAAATATATTTTTATTGTAGATCCATAAACTAGCAGCGAAATAAATAGACCTTCCCATCTGTGTTTATTATAGGGCATAGTTCAATAACGAATTTGCACACAGCCATTCAGCCCACATCCCGGAGGCCGGGCGGCGTTCATGCCCAATCTGTCAAATACAGCAAGGAGATCACCTCAGAAAGGTGTCCGGTCAACAACATAATGTAGTATCTGCTTTTTTATAACACACCAACCCCCCTCCCCAATCCAATCAGCCGAAGACAGTGTTCTATAATAACAAATAACATCTGAGCCAATGCAGCTCGCTCCAGCCACTCATACATCCGAGCTCCCCTGTTCTAGATCCCTGAATTCTCAACAATGAACTAATCCACATGTGTACGAAAGATCCGTTCCATGGGGGCTCCTGCAGTCGCCCACCCCGAGTCTAGCTGCTGCTTATCTATTAATGGTTTCAACCAT
Source organism: Lissotriton helveticus (assembly GCF_964261635.1). Lineage (NCBI taxonomy): Eukaryota > Metazoa > Chordata > Amphibia > Caudata > Salamandridae > Lissotriton > Lissotriton helveticus. The sequence goes on from NC_136069.1 coordinate 1,141,199,781, forward strand.
GCTTGTTTTACCTGCCAGTAATGTACTTTTGAAAATGCAAATACCTACTTATAAATAAGGCCTCCTTCTATGCGCATTTAATCACATAACCCATTATCCATTATCAAAATAAACAAATCTATTATTTCGATCTAACAATATGACCTTAAATGTGATTAAATTGTAGCAGACGTCAACAATTTATTACTACAATGTGCCAACAGGCTCTGCGATAATATTTTTTAAAACAATGTGCCTCCATGTTTCGTTCTCAATAAAAATGTCTCTGATCCTGAACTAAATTGAAGTTAAAAAAAAAGCTAAGTTGCCTGTTACATTTGAATTTTAATGTGGTACTAATATATGGTTATTGTTTATGGTGCAAATTTGCACTAAATGCCAAGGTTACTGTAATTATGCAACATAAACACCAAAACAATGAGGTGGTGTAGAAGTAAATATTTGTCGATACAAGGTGAAATATCACTTTTGCTGTATGCATAATTTATTTAACATTGCACACATTTTTTGTTGTCCATGCTGCATAAGTCCAATGTCCCTGATGTTAATGTGATTTTTCACAATGTTGCCAATTTGAAATAATGTACCAATATGGTTCGTTTGAGACATAAACAAATGTTTTCGTTCATAAATTAATCATTTAAATTGAGATCCATACAATCTTTCATAACATTTTGATCCTAACAGTAACTTGTTTGCATTTTCTAAATGGTTGGTATATATCTGTATAGGACATAAACATATATTGAGCCGTAAATAAAATAATTTACTTAGAAATCCACACCACATCAAACAATTCCACGCCTCATAATTCAACAACAAACAAAGCCAATTCAACCCATCTCTCCGTCGCACTTCCACCAACCCTATCATCTCTCCACAACACTCCAACTACCCCTCTCATCTCTCCTTACACTCCCACTACCCCCTCATCTCCCAATCCCACCTCCTTTCTAATTTTTCCCTATCTATAATACCTTCTCACACATGCTAACTTCCTATACTTTCTCGGGCTGTACACTAGCCGACCTCTTGTAAAAAGTTCAATCGGGTCGGGGACAATCGATATTTGCCCGGCGGTATTGCCTCTGTGACCCTCTAGTTATTTAAATCAATGAAGAGGCAGGCGCTGGAGACTGAAAAGCAGGAAACAAGGTTTTTTTTATTCTCTCCGGAGGAGAACACAACGAAACGGACAGAAGGTATCGTTCTGAGGTGCTCTAACTGCATCCCCGAGGCCTGGCCTCTTATACACAAGTTTATCTCTTTATTACATGTAACACATTCTCGTTGATACTTTGATGTACGGAAAGACATCCTCAGAATCCCCCCTTCCCAGCCCGTTCCCATGCAAGGCTACAGTGGAAGTCCCCGCCCCGTTCACAACAGGTGATGATCATTGCGCAGCTGGGTATTCCGCCGATTCACGGAGTGTGCGGGTTTCGATCGGATCTCGTGGGATGGGGGGGGGGGCTTTGATCATCTCGGGGGTCCTTTGAGGAGGGAAGCTTCCTATTGTAGGGGGAGGGGCAAGAGATTGGTATCGGCAGAGCTAGGTGTCGGCCTGGGAACGGGGAAGACAAACGGGCACACGGGAAAAAGGGGTTTGCATCAAAAAGGGCCGGAGGTCATGACGGGGAAGCAGGGAGGTGTCGCGCTGGGAACAGGATGAGGGCCTGGGGCAGAGCAGTGCCGAAGAGGGGTTTATGACTCAAGGCAGGTGCAAGCAGGGGGTGGTCAGCGTGCAGGCTTAGCGAAGGCAAAGGGCTATGTCAGGGGCCAGCGGCATGCAAAAGGGTTTGTTCTGATCGGGGCATCTTAAAATGGCGGGCGCGCACGACAAAAGTGTGGCATCAGGGGAAGAGGCAAGATGGCGCAGATAATGTTCACCGAAACGCACTAATTTTCCACAGTCCTCCCTTTAACATATTCAAGACATCTTGCTGGTTCATTTTCTATTCGGTTCTACTGTGGTGAGCATGAGAAAGAAAACGGTAGGAACCCTAGATGGAAAAGAGTTGTAAACAATACATTTTGAGGTTTCTAGTTTTTTTTTTTTAGGAGGTGCACCTATTTGATAAAGCAGGAAAGTCATAGGAATGAAATACAAAAACGGCGAGCAGCAAGTACATATCATAACGTGAACTGGCAGGTTAATACATGTTTCAGATTCGGATTGGTGCAGGATCAATACAATGGCGGCTGGGAGAGAAATGAGGCGTAGCAAAACGGTGGTTGAAGATGTCGAATGTTCGAAGTTTTATGAGTTCTCATTGTTCTTTGTGGTCTTTCGTTGGCGCTGTTGAGCACCGGCGGTGGAGCTACAAGTCCAGCTCTGTTCTAAGTTCTGCGTTGCAGGGCACGACCCTTTCCTCGCGTTTCTGGTCGGAAAGGTCCTTTTCGCCCTGTGTCCTTTGAGGTGATTGTCAGAAAGTTCCGATGGAAGAAGAGCGTTCAAAACAGTCCATAGGGTAGGTCAGAGGAAAAAGGGGGATGGAGCAAGGCCAAATTGGGAACAAACTAGGGGAACGAGAGACTTCAAATGGGCGGGCGTGCGACGGAATTCAGAGAGCGGGGACTTGTCGACAGGCACTGGACGTCGAGCAGGGGCATCAGGTCGACCCTTTCTTTTCATGCTGTCGAAAACAGTGCCTCGTCCTGCAGCTCCTTTCAGTCGTGGTCTCGCCTTGGCTAATGTCGCAGGTGTCCCTTAGTCTGCAGTCGGGCCTCGTGCTCCCACATCCGGTCCTTCTCTCCTCCAACAGCAGTACCCTTAAACAAGTTTGAAAAGACAGTCTTTAGAAAATTTGCAGATGAAGATAATCAAAAAGTCTATTTCTCTCCCAGCTCCAGGCAAAGAATGAAAATGTCCGTTATATTTAATGTTCACAACTGGCATATGAATGACCGGTGGCGGACCTGTTGGATTTACTACGACTTTCCTTCATAATCATTTATTACAGGCATGACAGTTCATCTGATGGTAACCCACCTTCGGGAGACAAATCTGGCAAAGATATGCCGTTCTCTAGAGTTTCACATTTACAAAAGGGTACAGTGAGTCGTCAACATGGTACTACACAGGTATTTTGCTGAGAGACGAACAGGGCTAAACATTTCCTTTCTATCGGTGCATCCTGTTTTTCAACTACTGCGGGGTTCATTTTGATGATTTCTTTACCTTGGTCTAGTCTGTTAACCTTGTAAAACATCATTCTGGGTCCTACGTAACCTTTTACAGCCCGGTTACTTAACTAGGAAGGACAGGGGTTTTATGGGAAACAACCAGGGACATAGACAGGGGAGGTAACGGGGGTGATCGTTTTTCTGGTTTGGGTATTGCGACGATTCGGGGAGGGGAGGGTCGCGTATTCTGAGGTCCTTGTTTTATACTATAGGAGCCGTTGACATGTAGTTCCCTTATTTCGGGCCAGATTAGGGAACCTCTGTCGTCTTACCTGTCCTTTCCCTTACGGCCCAACCTGGGTTCATTGACTTCTAGCGGAAAAGGAGAGGTAATGACGCGGCCTCAGGATGATTGTATTAAAGACAAGCGTTTGTGCAAATACTGACGGTATTTGAAGCCAATTAGGTGGTGTGCTAGGGGTGGCAATCTGCCAATTTCGGGGCTAACCACTCGGAAGAGTGGTAGTGCAAAAATAGAGAGAGAGAGAGAGAGAGAGAGAGAGAGAGTGAGAGAGAGAGAGAGAGAGAGAGAGAGAGAGAGAGAGAGAGAGAGAGAGAGAGAGAGAGAGAGAGAGAGAGAGAGAGAGAGAGAGAGAGAGAGAGAGAGAGAGAGAGTGCAACGGCAGGCTAAATAGTACACGTGCAACAGAGAGGGCGGCAGTGCATTCAAGAAAGGCTATTTAGTGCATTACACAGTAAAGGGTATTCACGAGTCCGCGTTAGAATCTTGTAATCATGCAGTTTGAGCATTAGACAGGGTAGAGGGGACGTGCTTTGAGAAAAGGAAAGAAGAAAAAAGGAGGTACCATTTTGTCGCACTTTCTCGCATTCTCGGTCCTTTGACCAGTTGGGTCAACGCCTCAGTCACACACACACATTCCCTCACAGTTTCGCATCATACGTGACATGGGTTCATTCGTCCGGTCTGGTTTAAGGGTGATCACTTTTTATCAGGTTGTGCTAATTTTTCGGGTTTGTTCGATACGTGAGTAGTTTGCAGGCGTGCTTAGACACCACCCTGCGGCGCTAGTCCGTTTCGTGTATTTAGACATGGCAAGGTCTCAGATCTTCGCCACACCTTGGCTGTAATCTCTGATGTAACCTGCAGAGGGAGGAAAAAAGGGGGGGGGGTGGGGGAGACAGCATTCGCGCGCATTCAAATACATGGATTCATAAGTCCTTTACTTACCTCTTACTCGTCTTTCCTCCTTGGGGCAGGGTCCCCGGGGATATGGTTTTCGGAGTCGAGGGGGGGTAGTGTGTTCATGTAGGGCGTGTGCGGGGAAACACAAAAAGGAAACCAGAGGTGCCTAGTGCGAGGTATCTAGTCAAAGGATATATCTCACTATCGGGATCCTTAAACCTCTTTCAACGCCGTGGCGTTCTAAAGTTCTTCGGTTCTTGGGTCCCTGCTACTTTGGAACGTTGTACTTTACAATATTTACATTATTTCATTTCACCCTCCTTTTACATTCCCTCATTTACACCATTCGTTTTACCCATCCTTGGAAGTCACGGTCTTCCTCTACGCGAGAGTTCATGAGTCAGTCGCGTACTTTTAAGGCGGAGTGTCGTGTTGTCGATCCGATCCGTCCTCCAGGGCTGGGCAACCATCTTCCTTTAACCTTAAAGAGAGAGCAGAGTAGGGTGCACAGAAAAAGAACTTTCCTACCCATCCCATATTGTTTTAAAATAAAGCATGCAATACCCGTCCATAGTTTCAAAGACTTTATTTTGCAAATTCATTTCAGCATATGGATTAGGAGGGTGTGGTCGTATTTGGTCGGTCGTGGCAATGGCTAAAGTGCGTACAGTGGGGGGTGTTGTTTGCAACAATAAAAACATCGGAAAGTTTTACTCATTCATTTGTAAGAGACTAAAACGTCTATTAATTGGCTGGGGGTTCGGGGGCATATATTTCATAATTCAGAAGCATAATCACAATAGTTGTAATCAGATTTCCTATATGCATACCGTACGTGTGCGTCGTAAATGGGGTTTACATCGGTTATAAAAATATAATACAGTGTACATTTGTAATCAACATTTGTAATGGGGATTCTTTCATACTGTTCGTCGAGTGAGCTCTCCTTGTCTTTTCTAGCCAAGTGTACAAAGGATCACAAAAATCTCAGAACATCAAGTTTATATTAGTGCGAAGGAACACCACGAGGTGTTCGTAAGTTCCGATTGATACCAGCGCCATTTTGGGCGGGGCCGGCACAGTCCGGAAGCAGCATCAGGGGGAAATGTTTCCATTACTGGCAGTTTGGACCAGAGTCCTTTTCGGCAGTTCTAGAATTCACGCTAACAGAAGGTGTGGCAATGTCATGTTTGTTTCGTTGGCGATCGAGGCAGCCGTCCCTTACCGGAAACCTGCAAAGGCCGAAGGCTCCGCCGGGGACCTTTGTATGATCTTCAAGGCTGCGGAGATGCTGTCGGAGATGGGGGCTCGTGCTCCAGAGGGCAAATGTTCGAGTTATACGGCTGGCCAAAGTTACTCTAGTGGCCGGGGCCCGCCTTCCAGCGGATCCAGACGCCATTTTGAGGCCCTACAGGGGCCACTCTTGTCGAGTTTGCAAGAATGGAAGAGACCCTTCGGAGTGAAAGGAAGAGGTCCCTGTTTTGTGAGAGCGGGACGTCCAGCTGGGGTGCAGCTGTGATGCCCCCACCTGGGGGGGCGAGGGAGACTCGTTCACATCGTCTCCTTCTCCCGGTGCACTCCATGCCGCTCCTTTTCATCGCCCCGCATGAAGGCCTCTCCACATCCGGTGTTCCCCAAGTGCCACCATTGTACGTTCGGTGCTGCGCAAATACTGGGGTGCCACCATGGTGTGTCCGGTGCTGTGGAAGTATGGGCACCATCGCCTGACTGGGGGTGTTCGGCGTCGGGCTGGGGGCTGGGAAACCTCCTACCGGTGGAGGTGGGAGAGGCTCGTCCGCGTCGCCTCTCCCTCCCAGCCCAACTTGGACAAATTGTTGTGGAGGTACGTGCAGGACATCCCGCCGTCCAGGACTGCTGCGGCTGTGACGGAAGAGAAAAGGAAGAGGTGCCTCGCTCTCCTCTTGACATGTGGCGGGACTACCTTAGTCTTTCCAGGCCCGTTGCGGCCGGCCAAGGAGACATGTGGCGGGACTACCTGCAAATGCCCAGGCTGCGGGCTCCTGCCTCTCCTCCGGCTCCCCCATACGTTAAGATTTCCTGACCAAGAGTTGGCGGCGGGGCTCGCCTTATATGGGTTGCCGTTGGTTAGGCGTAGCCGTAACCCTGCCCTACTTTGGAAGGTTCCAGAATGGGGGGGGGCGAATGTTCTGTTTGACTTTCATTTTCTACAGTTTATCGTTATTATTCCTTGTTTGTTGTGTTAAATTAAAAGTTCAAGTTTTTTAATGGTCTACGGATTTTGTTTTACCATTTCTTTCTTTCCAGGTTGCTTTGATGCTAAGTTTCTGCTAACAGAGGTCGAGTAACACGGAAACACGTGTAGAGGGATGACGCAGATTTGTACATTACATACACACGAACTCAGACGGGGGACAGTACAAGTACGACATACAAAGACCCAAGACAAATATAAAAACAGTTATTGGTCATAATTATCTCTTTCCGTCTGTGAATTTTAAACGAGGCTGGGTTCCCGTCTTGACATTGCCCGACCTAGGAGAACTTGAGCATGCCGCTGAGATTTTCCTGGCGAAATCTGTGCCATCGGGCATAATCAAACGTGGTGGTTCTGTCTGGTCTGTCTATGTAAGTCGGGTTCTTCTCTGTCTCGCGCCTTTTCTCGTACTGTCGGTCTGTCGTTCTTGTCGGCCCTTTGCCTTTACTCACGCTCAGTAGAGTCGGGCATTGGGCTTTCCAGTGTCCGACATACCTACAAAAAGCGCATTGGTCTGACCCTAAGTCTGGTCGTCCTTTGCATAGTGTCGGGGGATAAGTTGTGGGTAGCGGTGTCCTGGGGTTGTCCTGTCGGTATATTTCCCTACTTGGTTTATCCTCGTCTTTTCTCTGTCGTTTCGTAGCCTCTCTGCGCCACATACCGAGACTGTCGAGCATAATTGGCGTCGTCTTATTATTTCGAAGGGCTATTTCTAACGTTTCTATTTTATCAAGGTCAAAGGATCCTGCCAGTGGCCACTGTTTGTCTTGGCTATCTTCGGTATACCTGTGCCATAATTTATTATAAGCTATGGTGACTAACCCATAGTTTATGAACATGTCCTTATTAGGGGTGCCTTCTAGTGGAGCTATATGGTCCACCTCTAACACCCGGTCCGGGCTAAACAGGCTATTTATCAGTGGGGAGAAGACAGACATGACGGCTCGTAACGAGGGACTAAAAAGTCAGCACTGCCTATCTTATCACTAGGTGCAAAGACTAGACAGAATATTTCTATTCTACGTTGTTTGCAGGTAGTGAATACCTCATGGATCAAAAAAAATATATAAAACCAAACGACCAATAAATAACAATGGGGAGAATGAGTAGGACCGCAAAGATCTGCGTTACCTACCCTTTTCACTATCTGCAAAAAGGGTGGTCTCTTCCCTGCTTGCAGACAGGGAATCTCCAGGAAACAATAGTTTGTGAACAACAGTTCAGTTTCAAGCAATTATTGAGTGGGGGAGAAAAAAGAACAAGCACGGCTGCTACCCTACCTATCCTCCACTGCTTGCAAAGGGAGAGGGAGCCTGTTGTTTCTCCGTTTGCAGACAGTGAATCTCTAAATAAAAAAAAAAACAGAGCAATACTAGTATTTTGAACAATCAAGCAATCAAAACAAATTTCGCAACTTGTCGTGGCAACACGACCTTACCCGGACCATGTGGACAGTTTCTTGTCTTCCGAATCCAGCGCCCGATCGTCCTCTTTTTCTCGTATTTCTCACGGCACTCCTGATGGTTCCCAGTCAGGACCGTAGATCACTCGAGAGAGGTCTGTTCGGAACTAGTGAAGTTCGGATGATCGGCTGCCAGACGAGGGTCTATTGGGCAAGAGCTCTCCCGATCGTTGCAGTCGTTCACTCTGTCGTCGGGACCTCTCCCACTGGATCCACGAGTCGCTGATGGGCCCCACGCTTGGGACGCCAATTGTAAAAAGTTCAATCGGGTCGGGGACAATCGATATTTGCCCGGCGGTATTGCCTCTGTGACCCTCTAGTTATTTAAATCAATGAAGAGGCAGGCGCTGGAGACTGAAAAGCAGGAAACAAGGTTTTTTTTATTCTCTCCGGAGGAGAACACAACGAAACGGACAGAAGGTATCGTTCTGAGGTGCTCTAACTGCATCCCCGAGGCCTGGCCTCTTATACACAGGTTTATCTCTTTATTACATGTAACACATTCTCGTTGATACTTTGATGTACGGAAAGACATCCTCAGAATCCCCCCTTCCCAGCCCGTTCCCATGCAAGGCTACAGTGGAAGTCCCCGCCCCGTTCACAACAGGTGATGATCATTGCGCAGCTGGGTATTCCGCCGATTCACGGAGTGTGCGGGTTTCGATCGGATCTCGTGGGATGGGGGGGGGGCTTTGATCATCTCGGGGGTCCTTTGAGGAGGGAAGCTTCCTATTGTAGGGGGAGGGGCAAGAGATTGGTATCGGCAGAGCTAGGTGTCGGCCTGGGAACGGGGAAGACAAACGGGCACACGGGAAAAAGGGGTTTGCATCAAAAAGGGCCGGAGGTCATGACGGGGAAGCAGGGAGGTGTCGCGCTGGGAACAGGATGAGGGCCTGGGGCAGAGCAGTGCCGAAGAGGGGTTTATGACTCAAGGCAGGTGCAAGCAGGGGGTGGTCAGCGTGCAGGCTTAGCGAAGGCAAAGGGCTATGTCAGGGGCCAGCGGCATGCAAAAGGGTTTGTTCTGATCGGGGCATCTTAAAATGGCGGGCGCGCACGACAAAAGTGTGGCATCAGGGGAAGAGGCAAGATGGCGCAGATAATGTTCACCGAAACGCACTAATTTTCCACACTCTCACCTCCTCACCCACCACGCCTGGGTGCCACACCAACTCATCCCTCTCTCGAGAGATCTCGTACCATATCTCATCCTTCTCTCTTGCTCTCTCATGCACACTTCCCTTTCTATCTACTGTCTGCAGCTCTCAACCCTATCTATTCACCATGCCACATATTTCCACTACACAAATACACCACACAATACCACTCCACACAATTCCACAACTAACATTTCCAATCTAACTCACATAATTCAACTCCACACCACATACATCCACCACGCTCAAAACAAAAAGCACATGGGTAAAAGACATTATAATTTACAACACCACTAACTCTACTTCTCACAAATGCGAGACCTATTGCATTGCAAATGCTTGTTAATTTTGTCTTAGAAACTATATTTTTGCACGTTCAGTATTCTATGAAATAGGTTTGACATAGGGTAGCACAAGTAAGCTTTGGGCCCTATCACTTCTAATAACAACTTGTAATCGCTTTGCTGATTTTCACTGGCATTGTTCCCATCTTATGTTGCAGACATTTCGCCATAAATGCTTTTATAATGAACTAGAGACTTCTGCTTTCCTGTTCAGGGTCACCTTACAGGTAAATCGTACCCTCTAATACATTAAAATGTTTAAACATGTAGACAAACACGTCAAATTTGTTTACATGCTAAAATGTGCTGATAAAGTGTTATTATAAGTAATTTCCTAGAGTTCACTATATAGTAAAACGCATTGACATAGTCAGTGGGTTTGGCAATTGCCCCCAACCATTTAGCTTTGTCAATGATCATTGTTTTAAAATAAATAAAACCATTGACCTAAAGCAAAAGTACTTTTTTGTCTCAAAAAGCAGACATTGCATCAGTAGTCACTTGCACTTAAACGAACTACTTTGTGCGTGGATGTGCTCCATGTAGAACGGTAGAATGCTGGCATCGAAACTGAAGTTAGCCAATGAATTAAGTGGGTTGACCCACTGCCCCATGATTTATTCTGCATTGTATGGTAGAAAAATGTAAATGACACCATAAAAGACCAATGGACGCAGAGACTTGCTGAAAGCTCCTATAACAATATTATTAATATAATTTTAGTGAAATGAAAACGTCTTGGACAACACCAGAACTAAAAAGCATGCAACATCATTGATGTTACTTTAAAGGCAACTCATATCACATACTATTATTACTAACGTTAAGGGGTTAACTAATTGTAGCTTGATTCTTATTCATTCTGATTTCCCACCCTTACAGTCCTTCCAAAAGCCATAAATACAATACCTCAGACTGAAACACCTAGAACAAACCTGTTTTAATACTTAATATATAAAGTTCAGTGGAATTGACCAAATGAACATGACTGTTTTATTTTTTGTTAAACCTTGTTACTAGTCTTATTTGACTTTCAATAGCGCTGATTTGATACAGATTTCTAGGTGCCCAAAAAGGTGGTACTCTGCTGAGTACCAAAAGGAATTTTAATATCTGATTTTTTAAATACTTTTTTTCGGCCAAAGGCCATAAAAGTTTCACACTTAAAAAAGTTTTCAGTTAACTATGCTCATCATACTATTAGCACACATAAAATAGTTGTTACATTTACGCTAACAATCATCATACGAGGTTAAAGAAACCCACAGTAACATTTTCAAGGGTCATTTTAGTTTTTTTGTAGGTGACTGACCACATCATTAATATAGAGTGGGAGCAGGAATTCTAATATCAAGAGCTGCAGCTGCAGACTGCCAATCTCCTAGATGTGAGAGGGCATCACATGGAAAGACTGCACAGAGGAGCTGGAGAAGCTGGGAGGCTGTCTTGGTACCAGAACCTGCTGGACCTGCTGAGAGAGGGGAGTAGGAAATGCCATGGCAGGAGGAGACTTCCCAGAGGAACTCAGCCACTGTGCTACAGTGGAAGAGACAGACCAGGAGTATGGACCAGTGACAAGGAGCTGACCCAAGTGCTGAAATGGGGCTCCCTATCTCTCAGATTACAGGAAAATCACCATGCTCTGCCCAAGAAGAAAGAGACAGAGCAACGTGGGACCTTAACTAGTGCTAGAGTGTGTCTTCCTGACTTCCTGTTAGTGCTTAAACCATAACTGGCATGCTGCGTCAAACAAGGAGAAGGAAAGAGAGAGAGAGAGAGAGCGCAAGAGCGTGATAGTGGCTTCCAAAGACTATGCCCAGCACCTGACGTCCCATGCTGCATCTGCCTGCCAGCACTGGATCACCAAGGACGAAAGAACCGCTCGCACTGGAGAGTGACTTTTAACTTGTTTAGGAAGGGGTTCTTGATTTGTGCCTGTCCCTCCCCTGTAGCCTGCAGCTGCCCCTGCTAAACAGTCTGAGGTCCGGAACAGCACCAGAGAAAGGCAGAACCATCCCACACACAATCTGGCGTGAGAGCCTCAGGCTGGGCACCTCGAGGATGATATGCTCAAGTAACTGCTTCATCTTTGAGTTTGTACTCACCAGAATTAGGGCTCTTTTGGCTTTAGAAAAAGCTACAGGCTTTCAAGGAATGGCCTATAGGCCACTGGCATAGAAGTCTGCTAACGCTATTCACAGCCCAGTAGTACTTGTTTAAGAATTATTTTCCTATGGTCTTTTGTGTGGTATTTCATCAAAGTATTAAGCACTGAATTGAACAATCATTATTGCATTCTATTTGGTAACTGTTGAGCTCTGAGTCTCAATCCACTACACTACCTCCCTGAGAGGCCTTGGTCTGCTCACCCCACTACCTTGAATATCTAGTGCTGAAAGGGTGTTCTTGGTGTTCAGTTTGCAGTGCCATAGAGGATCAGGCCCTGGGACAGCAGTGCTAAAAGTCCTCAACCACCACGGTTGTGGCTGAGTGACCCCTGCTTGCCCCATGGCCGCAAATTGAATTATGGCACTTGCCATTGAAGATTTTGTTAAACTCTTCCATCATTTCCAGTTCCAAAATATTGTCCTCCATACTGTGTGAGATGATTATATCAGACATACATATCCAACACATTGGGTCACTATCTCTCCCTGCTAGCTCCAATTGTCATCAGTTATTCTTCATGAAGGCTTTTTTAGTTTGCATAAGAGGCTTATAAGCACTAATTCAATGTATAACTATACAGTTGCTTTTTGAAAGCCCTGTGTCCTTGAGGGCGTTCATTTTAAACCCAAAATATATTAATTTTTTATGTTGATTGGTATCTTCCACATGGCATCATTCATTTGTCATTGAATGCAAAACGACAGCCATCATCTCCTCCGGTGCCTTGCCAGTTGTGTCTGGCAGACTACTCTACCAATTTTGGTAGAGTAGTCGAGCCTATCCCATTCCGCAGGAATGGATAGGGGAGAATTTTAGTGGCCAAAATAGGTTCTCAAACCAACGGCCGGATTTCCAACAGTTCACGTGAAAACAAGCACGCGCATTTCCCCACATCAAAGCAATCAGCCTCCCTCCCACAGGCTTCCCCAGCGTGTGCAGTGCGCGCTGGCCTCACTTCTCCTCCCCCCTAATTGCTTTTTTTCACGGCCGCCAGCTACATCAAAGGGTTCCAATCCCCGCCCCCTGCTTCACGGACGTTTTGTCTCTCCACATTGCGTCCTTCACTCAATCGATTTTGTTACTCTCCCGTCCATTTCTATTCTCCCTTCCCTTTGTCATTGTGTCCCTGGATGAGATTTGTTCACAGTAACGTTTTCAAAACTAATGGAGTTGTCCCCAAAAATTTCTTTTTGATCCTATGGGTTGTTATGCATCGCTTTTTTATTTCCGTTCAGTGGCGAATGTGAACCCCCTCGCGCTTTTTAAGTTGACAAGGTGCTGACAGGCACACTGGCTCGTTTGGCTGTTGCTGTATTTTCTTAGTCCGTCTCTAGTCATTGCCTGCACTCTCGCTCTCCATTTATATGCCCTCACCCCTTCCATCTGCCTGTGTTTCCTTATGTGTCTCCTTGCCTTCTGATGCCTCTTTCTTTCATTATTAATATATTATCGTATCCTCTTCACGTTTTAGTAAACTTCCCTTCCAGCACTCGTGCTTTCAAACACCTCTTTTCAACGTCAGAAATAGCGCATTTTTTAAAGCTGCCCTCTCCATTTGCAGCATTCGGATACACCTAAAAGCCACTGGATTAGTAAACTTCCCTTCCAGCACTCGTGCTTTCAAACGCCTCTCTTTGCTTCGGATTTACTGTCTGGGTTGTAGATGGCAGGAAATGAAAGTCCGTCACTCACTTTTACGAACTTTGGTCTCAGCTATTCACAGTCCCTCATCTCCGTCCTGCCCATGTTGTGCATTCTTACATTTCACAAGCTTTACTTCATTTCGTTTTTAAGAGCAGCTCGCTCCGCTCGGACAGGCTGCAATGCGGAGTTCATTATCTCCCCCCCTGTCCTTTCATAAATGTGCAGCCGTCTGCTGTTGTTTGGATCAGCAGACCAGGGGGCAGCTGTCCTCTCCCCCCCGCCCCGCTTGTCTTGCCTTCTGCTCCCCTGATTGCACTAGTTGTTTTTTTTCTTGCCTTCTGCTCCCCTATATCGCCCGGCCTCAGGCATTTCTCCTCCCCTAATTATTCACTTCCCACGGCCGGCTTCACTTTCACGGCGGCCAGGCCATGTCTCGCTTTTCTCCTCCCCCCAGCAAGGCCAAGAGCTTGTTTCTCCTTATTCTTCGCTTTATTCCCTTGTCCGTCTCTAGTCATTGCCTGCACTCTCTCTCTCCATTTATATGCCCTCACCCCTTCCATCTGCCTGTGTTTCCTTATGTGTCTCCTCGCCTTCTGATGCCTCTTTCTTTCATTATTAATATATTATAGTATCCTCTTCACGTTTTAGTAAACTTCCCTTCCAGCACTCGTGCTTTCAAACGCCTCTTTTCAACATCAGATCCGCAGACCAGGGGGCAGCTGTCCTCCCCCCCCCGCCCCGCTTGTCTTGCCTTCTGCTCCCCTGATTGCCCTAGTTTTCTTGCCTTCTGCTTCCCTGATTGTACTCGTTTTTTTTTCTTGCCTTCGGCTCCCCACTCCATCCATCCATCCATCCATTCATCCCCCCACTCCATCCATCCATCCCCCCACTCATCCATCCATCCATCCCACTCCATCCATCCATCCATCCCACTCCATCCATCCATCCATCCACCTCCCCATCCATCCATCCATCCCACTCCATCCATCCATCCCCCACTCCATCCATCCATCCCCCAACTTCATCCACCCATGCCCCCCACTCCATCCATCCATCCATCCATCCATCCCACTCCATCCATCCATCCATCCAACTCCATCCATCCATCCCACTCCATCCATCCATCCCAATCCCACTCCATCCATCCATCCCAATCCCACTCCATCCATCCATCCCACTCCATCCATCCATCCCACTCCATCCATCCATCCATCCATCCATCCCCCACTCCATCCATCCATCCATCCACCTCCCCATCCATCCATCCATCCCACTCCATCCATCCATCCATCCCCCCACTCCATCCATCCATCCCCCCACTCCATCCATCCACCCCCCCACTTCATCCACCCATCCCCCACTCCATCCATCCATCCATCCATCCATCCCACTCCATCCATCCATCCCAATCCCACTCCATCCATCCATCCCAATCCCACTTCATCCATCCATCCCACTCCATCCATCCATCCATCCCACTCCATCCATCCATCCCCCACTCCATCCATCCATCCATCCATCCCCTCCATCCATCTATCCCCCCACTCTATCCATCCATCCCTCCACTCCATCCATCCATCCCCCACTCCATCCATCCATTCCCCCACTCCATCCATCCATTCCCCCACTCCATCCATCCATCCCCCTACCCCACTCCACCCATCACTCCATCCCACTCCATCCATCCCACTCCATCCATCCCACTCCATCCATCCATCCATCCCATTCCATCCATCCATCCATCCCCCCCACTCCATCCATCCATCCCCCCCACTCCATCCATCCATCCATCCATCCATCCATCCATCCCACTCCATCCATCCATCCCCTCCATCCATTCATCCCCCCCACTCCATCCATCCACCCCCCCCACTCCATCCATCCATCCCCCACTCCATCCATCCATCCCCCCACTCCATCCATCCATCCATCCCACTCCATCCATCCCACCTCCATCCCACTCTATCCATCATCCATCCCCCCACTCCATCCATCCATTCCCC
Organism: Lissotriton helveticus; assembly: GCF_964261635.1. Classification (NCBI taxonomy): domain Eukaryota; kingdom Metazoa; phylum Chordata; class Amphibia; order Caudata; family Salamandridae; genus Lissotriton; species Lissotriton helveticus. The sequence goes on from NC_136069.1 coordinate 1,141,215,123, forward strand.
CACTCCATCCATCCATTCCCCCACTCCATCCATCCATTCCCCCACTCCATCCATCCATTCCCCCACTCCATCCATCCATCCCCCTACTCCATCCATCCATCCCACTCCATCCATCCCACCTCCATCCCACTCTATCCATCATCCATCCCCCCCACTCCATCCATCCATTCCCCCACTCCATCCATCCATTCCCCCACTCCATCCATCCATTCCCCCACTCCATCCATCCATCCCCCTACTCCATCCATCCATCCATCTCCATCCATCCATCCATCCCCCTCCATCCATCCATCCATCCAACACCATCCATCCCACTCCATCCATCCCACTCCATCCACCCCACTCCATCCATCCACCCCACTCCATCCATCCATCCCACTCCATCCATCCCACTCCATCCATCCCACTCCATCCATCCCTCCCACTCCATCCATCCATCCATCCATCCCACTCCATCCATCCATCCATCCATCCATCCATCCATCCATCCATCCATCCATCCATCCCCCCACTCCATCCATCCATCCATCCCACTCCATCCATCCATCCCCCACTCCATCCATCCCCTCCATCCATCCATCCCCCCACTCCATCCATCCCCCCACTCCATCCATCCCCCACTCCATCCATCCATCCATCCCCCACTCCATCCATCCATCCATCCATCCATCCATCCATCCATCCATCCATCCATCCCACTCCATCCATCCCACCTCCATCCCACCTCCATCCCACTCCATCCATCCATCCATCCATCCCCCCCACTCCATCCATCCATCCCCCCCACTCCATCCATCCCCCACTCCATCCATCCATCCATCCCCCACTCCATCCATCCATCCATCCCCCCACTCCATCCATCCATCCATTCCCCCGACTCCATCCATCCCTCCCCGCCCCACACTCCATCCCTCCCCCGCCCCATACTCCATCCCTTGCCCCACACTCCATCCCTCGCCCTCTTGCCCTGCGTCTATCTCTCACCCTGCCTCTATCTCTCGCCCTCCCTCTATTTATCTATCTTTCGCCCTCCCTCTATCTATCTATCTATCGCCCTCACTATCCATCGCATCACCACAGCATCACTCAGGGGCACCACAACATCACTATGCGCTACCACAGCATCACTGAACGCCACAGCATCACCCGTCGCCGCCACAACATTATCCAGAGCTACCGCAGCATCAATCTGTGCAACCATTCAACAACACCTGATTCAAATATGTTCTCTCAATGTTTCAAACTTTATTACAAATGTCACAATTTTTTTTAATATTTCACTTCTGTTCTTGTATTGTCATCACAATAAAATACACTAAACATAATCTTCCAAAAAGTTATTTGCAAAAGTTTAAGCTATTGACATAATAAATTACAATAACTTTTATTTAAGTATTAATTATTGAAAAAAATACAACCCATTGTTATTTTTAATATTAATACATCTAAGTCATGTAAATACAACATATATTGCTTTACAAATGCTAAAGGTGTCACGTTTGCAAAAGTTAACACTATTGGCATTGTAAATGACAAAGTTATTAATTTCGCTATTTTCAAAACAAAAACATAAATACAAAATGTGTCATTTACAATACTAATACCTCTAACTTTACTAATGCGAGACCTATTGCATTGCAAATGCTTGTTATTTTCACGTTTCAACTTCGGGCCGTGGTCTGCCAGGATAGCCGACAACATGCACTAGAGTGAAACTCCGCTGGGATTATTCAACATACTGCAACTTCCTGGCTCATCAGGGCAGATAAGATGGGCTCTTTCTTCCCCTGATCGCTTGGTATACTGTGCTGGGAGACTGTAACAGGGAAGCTCTCTAAAGGCTGCGGCGGGGACTGGAACTGCAGGCTAGAGCAGTGGCCCGAGCGCAAGATGGTGGGTGCGGCACTGGCCCAGGCCTGAGGCATACTGCCACCGGACACCTGAGGTGTGTCTGCAGGGAAGACTTGTGTGCTAGAATGTACAGCAGAGAATGGGACCCCCGAATGTGGAGGCAGGCATGGACTGCCGAGCTACAACCCCTGGGGCTTTTGCTTATCCTGGGGACCTTCAGAGCTGTGCGAACCTGGCCTGTGGAGGAGGTCACGGGTGCATCAGTTTGGGTAAGTGGACTGAGGAGGCCTGTCTGTTGGCTGTGAAAGAGGGTGGGTCCTCCGAGGTGTCATGCTGAGCCTGGAACATTGAGGGGCTGAGGAGCGTGGCTGCTGGCTACCCTCGTGAGAGAAGTTAACGTGTTTGCAGGTGAGGATGAGCCACCCCCCGGTGCTGATTATCTTTGGGACAGGAAGGGGCCCCTGAATCTCACCTGTGGGTGCCCCCAAAGACTTTTTAAGATCCCCCATTTGGGGGCCGGAGGTGGTGTTGGAGCTCCTGAGTGAGGAGGCGACTTGCCTGGCTTGCTGAATGGGTTTTGCCCTGGAGTGGGTGGCTCCTGATTTTGAGTGAGCACTGACGTCAACTGTAGATGGACTACGGTTGTGCTCCGGGATTGTGAAACTCATTTGCTTCTTTGCTTACGCTGCCTGGACTGACAACCCTGACTCAACACGGAAATTCATGGACTACTGTTCGAGGCCTTGTTACTCCGCAACCGCTAAGGAGATAGGTGGCAGAGATCATGGGCAAGCTGCGGACATGTCAGCAGACAAGAATTGACCAGTATGATGGAGAGGTGAGGACCAAACAGGTGGCGTGAGATGAGGGGGCTATGCAACCCATCGAAGCCACGGCACAGATACTGGCTGCCATTGAAAAATCACAGGTTGCTTTAGAACACAAAATACATTCTGTCAAAATAGAGGTCAACCTTCTCTGCACCGACCCATGCAAGGTGAGCGAACAGACACTGGCCACAGAACAATCAGTACAGGCACAATAAACAACTGCTAGCAAGCTGCAGTCCAGAGTGATTTCCCCTTTGGACCTTTCCCACCATCTTGAGACTAGGGTGGAGGATGTGGAGGGTAGATCCTGCCGGAAAACCTCAGATTCATTCAGTTTCCTGAAAAGGCAGGGGTAAGTCGGTGGAGCAATTCCTGGACACTTGGATCAAAAGTGAACTGAAATCGGTGGGTTTGTCTCTAGTCTTTGTCTTAGAGCACGCACATCATGCATTGGCACCCATGCCTCCCCAGGTGCTTACCCACACGTGATTATTGCCAGTGGCGGCTCCTCTATTAAGGAGGAGGAGTGTCGCCCCACTGCTCCAAAGGAAAGTTACAATGATAATAACGTATCGTTATTAATATTGTATTTCTCCTATGGAAGTCAGTGGCTCGCAGCGCAGGGCAGGGCAGCGCAGGGAGAGGAGTGGTTTGCACTCCTGGGGCCGGCCAAGCAGTCCTGTGCACTTTGCATGTTCCCCACCTGACTGCATTACACAGCCAGGTGCAGAGCACGCAAAGCCTCCCTGTAACTGTCTGACCGCCAAACCACGGCGCTCAGACAAATCACAACGCTACATTGCAGCTTTGTGATTGGCAACGGGGAGCCTATCACAATGCTGCATTGCAACATTGTGATTTGCTCAGGAGTACCTGAGTGCCCGGTGCTTCTGCTGCTACTGCCTGCCGGGACTGGGACCAGAAGATGAAGACGACAAAGGAGAGGCGGCCGTCCGTCCCTTTCAGGTAAGTCCTTTTTATTTTTCTTCCATTCCTCCCCTTCACCCCCCCCCCCCCCACCCCCCACCACCGTCCGGTAGCAGTCGATACTAATTATTGCCCGGGATAGGGATTTGATCCTCTAGAATGTGTGCAATGGTGGCGATTTAAAAAATGAAGATCATATGATATGAATTTTCCCAGATTATATGCAGCATCTGCAGAAACTCTGGAGATCATTTGATGCAGCGAAACAAAAGCTGCGTGCCATGGGACTCAAACATATGTTGCTGTAACTTGCTAAACTACGTGTAGTCCACATTGGAAAGACATCATTTTATATGGAGCCTAGATAAATTTGGACTTAGACATGAGAGTAATGACACTGACACCTCCTAGACCGACAGGGCAGGCGGGTCGCCCGCGGGTATGGGGACTGTCTGGTCAAAGGGACTCCAAGTGTTTCACAAGATAAAGCATCATCAACCCAAGTAGTGGTACAGGAAGACAGTACTTTAGATGTGGAACAACTACCTTGTGTACATGAAATGCCAATATGAGCAGTGGCGACCCTGAGTCAGATGAATCCGCCTTGGGGGAGCCTTCTGGGTGCCCAGGGGGAATTGATGGAACATCAATGTGATATTCCTGCATTTAGTCAAAATTAATTTTCACTGTACTTCACCGTTATTTGGCGGGGGCTCTGCTAATTCTATGAACTACTAGTTGACAATGTGTCTAGGCTGCTGTACAGGAAATGACTTCTAAATGTATGGTTCATATACCCATGAACATTATGGTGCAGTATGTCCACCTGGGTTGGAGACACCCCCCTACTTTCTGTTGCTGTTTCTCTGTTCATCTATTTTTCTGGGCTCCTCATCTGATTTCTTTTATTTCTTTCACCTTTCCCTGTTCTTCATACTTTCATCTGGCTTTCCTCTCTTGGCCAGGGGATTGCCCCTCACAGGGTGACCCTGGCTAGTCCTAGTCGGGCAGGTGCACTCTGGGGGTTGTGACCCTCTGCCTGAGTGATTTTTAGGGGCAATTTTTATTTGGGGTATCTTTTTTCAGTACAGCAGAGCTAAATTCTTTTGTTGGTGGACAGGCTCTGCGTGGTTTATTAAGGTGGGTGTTGCTAATTCCCAATATCTCTTTTTGTTCCATGTTTGAGTTCTGAGTTAAGGTTTGAACTAGATGGGAAAATGCAAACAAAGTTGGTTTAGTGTTTACTAGGAGGGAGGGGGGGTTGAGATAGTTTGAGTAGTTTATTTATTGAACCGTGGCAGTAGATTGCAGCCATTATTTAATTCTGCAGCTGGTCACGTAGGGCTGGTCCCTGATACATTCCTGTGGTCCTGCTTGGGTCCCCCTTACCTGGTGTAATTACAGTAGGGGGTCTTGACTATATCATACCTTATACACTATGATGGTTACATTTAGGGTCGCAACCTGGAATGTGCGTGGAATAAATGATTATATTGAGAGAGATATAGGGTCCAATTTATATGCACGGAAGCAGGCAATTCAGATATTATTCTTGTAGGAAATACACTTGACAGAGTTGGAGGCAGACAAGACACAAAAATGGAGGGGGCGGTTGTACTTGTCCACATACTTGTCTTATGCTAGGGGTGTGGCAATCTGGGTGGCCCCAGGAGTTCCTATTTCAGTACAGATAGACTAAAGTGGAATTGGAGGGCAAATACATATTGCTTTATGGTTGCTAAATGGTAAGGAGATACGTTTCCTAAATGTATGCACCCCAAATATAGACAATGGTGCTTAGTTCTGGAGAATTCTGGACACCTTATCATCATATGTTCAGTTCCTACTTATATGGGGAGATGAATTCACATAGATCTTGAATGGGACACTGGATAGGCACCCTGTGCGGTTGTATACTAAACCGGCTATGACACAAATTTATAATCCGGCTATGAGGCAAGCTTTACCTGAGATTATAGAAAGGTTGGATTGCATTGACATCTGGAGGGATAGTCACCCCTTGACACAGGCATACTCATGTCACTTGCTTGACACATAATACAAATAGCCAATATGAACGTATATTGATGACGAGAGAAATGGCTGCCGAGATTGCGGTTGCAGCTTACTAATGTAGATTTTTATCTGATCATGCACCACTGATAGTCGAATACACCACAGCCCACGAGATTCTGCCTCCTCCTTTATGGAGATTGGAGCCAGAGGCATTGTAAAATAATGTATTTCGTGCTGACATACCGGATGCTCTAGAGGGATATTTTAACTTGAACTGGGAGCCTACTCCAACAAGAGTAATTGTGTGGGATGCATTCAAGGGGGTGCTCCAAGGTGAATGCCTAAGTAACTATTCTGGTACACTATCATAAGGCTAGCCGCATACCTAGAGGGTTACGTCTCGCCATAAAACCAATGCTCTTTAAAATGAACAAGAAATTTATGGAGAAATGGTATGCTATCCTAAATAAATGTTCGTTAGATTTAATTTTGTTAATTGTTGAAGAGCTCTCCCAGGTTTTAATTGGACTAGAGGCAGAGATTAAAGAACTCCAAACGAACTTGACAGCTAGAATGGAAGCAGATGTCTGGACCACTACTCTCGAAGAAATTAATAATAAACTTGATGTTTATGCCAAGGAAATTCACGAACGTAAGATCAGAAAATTTCGCCGTGATACAATTGATTATAAACTTGATGAAGTTTCTTTTTGGGCTGAGGTTTGTGCTCAAAAAAGAACTTGGCAAAACAAGGCACCACTTCATCAGAAGAGAGTTTAACGTCCGCTACTGACACTCAATTATCCAGACCCCTGTATCAACTATCATCTCCTCCAGCGATGCTTCCACCGCCGGTCCAAGCGCAACTAAGGTCTCTTTTTAGAGACCAGCCCTGCAGCAAACCAACCACCCACGCAGGCACTAGCCGAATCCATAAAACCCGCAGAGGTAACCGATTCAGCAAAAATAGGCGGGACACGCCGCAAGAAACACTAGTGGTAAACATCTCATCTAAAAAATTCACAGACAATCAAATGGCAGTTTTGGAAAAAGGGAGCTCATTTATTCCCACCTATCATACCACCAGTTTAGATTCCCAAATTGCACTGTATAAATTTACCAGAAAGCTAAGATTGAGATACTTTTTTTCCACTATCACACCTGAATTAGCTCCATCTCAGGAATCAGAGTTTCAAAAATTCAAACCAAAGAGCACATTTGTTTTCTCCATATCACACAAGATTATAGACCTATTTGAGTCACTTGTCAAAAAGATCTAATGACTCTGCCTAACGTTACCACAGGCAAAACTAACTTACGGACTAGGGAACGACTAGCATTAAGATCTTTACAATCAAATAAGTCACTACATTTCACTAGAGCAGACAAAGGTGGAGCACTGGTAGTGATGGATAACGTGCAATATGAACAAAAGATCGATCTGATGCTACAGGACTCTTCGACATACTTGCCGCTATCTGAATACCCTACTAAATCTTTCCAATCATTGCTAGATTCCATCTTGACTCATGCTACAGAAATGAAGTGGATCAATTCTAAAACCAAAGAGTACCTATTCACCCGGTTCCCCAGGAGACCGGGTTTATATATGCTCCCAAAAATTCATAAAAGCTTGAAAGACCCCCCCACCCCCCCTTGAGGCCTATAGTCTTGGGGTGTGGATCTCTACACAAGCCCTTAGGGCGTTACCTTGATGTGTTTCTTCAACCCATTGTACAAACCAGTCCGTCATATATTCAAGAAACGACCCACCTACTCAACATTTTAAACACCATAAATGTTCATGAAAGTGATCAAATATGGTTGTGCACTGTAGATGTGGTGTCGTTGTACACCTCCATACCCCACACTGAAGGTATAGAAGCCATAGAATGGGCATTGTTGAGACAAGGTGACATCAGAGCTAGCAAGGTATTCCTTTTGGAAATCCTTCACTTCTGTTTGTTTCACAGTTATTTTCATTGGCATAAACAGTTTTTTCTTAAAGCCAACGGTACTTGGATGGGTTTTCCGGAGCCCCCAGCCATGCGAACATTTTTATGTATAAATTTGAAACTTAGAACATTCTAACCAACGATACCTGGAGCTCAAACTTAGTGTTATACATACGATTTATAGATGATATACTTATCTGGAAAGGGACACGTAATTTTCTCGGAACACAGATTGTTGAGCTCAATCCAATCAACCCTCGCATCCAATTCGCGTTTCAAATAGTGTCACATAACATAGCTTTTCTTGATGTCATGCTCAAACGTTCAGGCACGCACATAGAGACCACTGTATTTAAGAAATCAACCGATCGCAATAATGCTCTCCTCTACCAGAGCTTTCACCCATGGTCATTAAAACGTCATCTACCTTTTTCTCAATTTTTGAGACTTAGGCGAATAAACTCTAACTCAGAGTTAGGCCTGCAGACTATTAAAGAAGCCAAACAACTATTTTTCTCAAGAGGGTACCCCCCACAGGTTATTGATCAAGCAGAGAAAAGAACATTGACCCTTAATCGGGATAACCTTTTGAAAAAAAGGACTGTTTCCCCTCCTATGTCTCGAGAAGTATTTGTTTCAACCTTTTCTACTCACTCTACTCTTGTAAAAAACAGCATTCGTAAAAGATGGGATTTACTCCAATCAGAACCTGATTTTAAAGGCATGTTCTCTGAATTTCCTCTATTTACATATAGAAGGTCACGTAATCTTAAAGAACATTTGAACAAACGTTCTGAAACATCAAAAGCTCCGTCGAGAGGCATAACCAGATGTATGAATTGCTTCATTGCAACAATGTCCTTCCTGGTAATACTGTATGCCATCCGCGCACGGGTAAAGAGATAACGCTAAACTTTAATGCAAATTGCAATAGTCATCATGTAATTTATGTCATTAAATGTCCATGTGACTTTCTATACATTGGGAAAACAGAAAGGACTCTTGCACCAGAATTACTGAGCACAAGAGTAGAATTTGCACTAAGACCATGAGTTCACCCTTAGCACAGCATTGGTTGAATGTACATCACTCCATTGCACAACTTAAATTCGGGTTGCTAGAAAAATTGGAGGAACAACCTGAAAGGGACATGTCTAGGTTACTCTCGCAACGAGAATAACACTGGATATGGTACATGCAAACACTGTCCCCCATGGGTCTTAATGATAAATTTGAATTGTCTTGCTTTTTATAACACCTTCGCTGCTGGGCACATCCCTCCACTGTGCTGGGCGTAGGGGGAGCGCGCATAGCGCCCCCGTGCTCACGACGAGGTCAGCTCGTCATGCAGCACAGTGCTCGTGTGCTCATGACGAGCTGAGCTCGTCATGACCACACCCGTTTTCATAGAACGCTCACACAGCAGGGAAATTAGCCCAGCATGCGAGCGTTCTAACAGTCATGACGAGCTCAGCTCGTCCTGAGCACACGAGCACCGTGGCTCATGGCGAGCTCAGCTCGTCATAAGCATCGAAGGAGATAATCATTGTAGTTGTTACACCGCTCTGCTTGATCTGTGCATTTTTATATGATGATCGTGAACTTTCACTGTATATAGTATTTTCACTGAATATAGTATTGATCTCCGAGACATTCCTATAATGACACCCTACTTTACTGTATATATCTTTACCACTTTTAGACAGCTACATCATGTATTAGAATAGGCCATTTGTTTTAGACAGTCGAAAATTGTATTAGAACAGGCTACTTTATTTCTTTTTTGTATGGAGTGTCTGACAACAAAAGTGATTATTTCGCTGCCTCTACTCTTCTGATATATAGTCTTTCACTTTATCACTGTCATTCTTATTCACGTTCATTCTTTTCTTGAGTCACCGTCTTATTCATCTTTTTCTTCACTATCAGTGAACGCGTATTAACTTTCACATTTCTATGAGCGCTTACACTCGGGATATTCTCATATCCAGCAACCACGCAATTTTCAATATGGCGGCTATTTTCCAGTTTAACCTATCGCGCAGTCCCCTTTCTATATCCATTACACTGAACTCCTTAACACCGCACACGCGACCGGAGCACACACTGTGATCGGCGTTTTCTCGGAGGAAGCACCTTGCACGTCTCACTTGTTTTACTCGGCAAGTTCCTTTTCCACAGCTATCACATAAACTTCTGAGTATGTACATTTCGCGAGTATCAGCATCTATATAGTTTTAACGCGATGATTCTGTTCATAGATATATGCAAGTCGAGTTTGACTCGTAGCTTCAAGCTTGGGACATTTTCAAGACTCAGTGTAGCTAGATACTTCGCAGGTAAATTTTTTGTTACATCCCTTGACGCCCGTTCACTCTAACGCCCTAATTTAGACCATATTGCATATATTTCTGATGTTTATCCTACAGCACACTGAATCGCATGCCGGTTCTTATTGTGGTACTCCATCGTGACTGCCTTCAGATTTTGGCGATCTGTTTTTCAGTTATGCCGCCTGCTTTCAGGTAGTTTTTATTACCAACGCACGACGCTTACGATTCATCCTATTTTCACTCGTTCACATCCAGGGTGTTCTACATTCTTGATGAGGCCTCAATGTTTTTCAAAATCGACCTCTTTTTTGCTCCACTTCTCTTGTTTCATTTTTTCACAGTTTCCAGCATGAAGCACCACTAATATTCACGGTATCTTTGGGTTCTCTTTTCTTTGCATTTAATCATTAAAGTACTGGCACTCCATCTCTTTTCTTGAGATTTTGGCATTGAGCCATAGTCAGCTAAAAACTTATGCATTAGTACATTACTTTACCAGCTTAACATACTAATCGTGTAATTCATATACTTGTTACAGATTCCCCTGATGAAGGGCTACTGTTCTAAGCCCGAAATGCAATGGGAACTTTTTGAAATTTGATTCTGTACGCTGCATTCAAGCAACAACATTATTTTCATTTTGGATTTGATCTGCTTGACACTGGAATAAATCACGCAGATTTTTTCAACTTGTGGAATACATGAAGATTTTTTTAAATATGGAATAATTGATGTAATTGATTTTGTTTTTGATTATTTTTCACGAATTGTATGAACATATTCACTAAATTTTGATTTTTCCAATACTTAGTCCGTACACTTATTAGTGACACCAGTGGGTTTACCTAGATACCAATCTAGTTATTCATCTTCACATTAGTAAAAAGATTCGCATTCAGCATCAATTAAGGGCAGAGATACGTAGCTTAGAGCAGAGTTTTGTCCATTTGAAATGTAGAGAACTATCTGATCCGGCTCTGGGAAATCAGTTGGTATTGGTCACAAAAGCATTGGTGGAGAAATGGGATCAGATGGATGCTCTTACTTTATAAGAATACAGGCAGAAGCTTCTTAGGGAGGGTCACACGTCAGGGAGGCTTCTTGCCTGGGTACTCTGGAAGTACTTTGCTGCAGATGTGACACTCCATACACGGAGGGAGGCTCAGTCTCCACTCACCAGGGCGTACTGAGTGAGCACCAGAACCAGCTTCAGTGTGTGTATCATTAGTCGCCTCTGATATCTGGGGCAACTATTGGGTACTATCTGGCCATCCTGCAACTCCTGCATTTGATGGGTGAGCAGAATGATGCCTTAGAGGTGTCCATGACTTATGAGGAGCTTGTAGGGGTTCTTGAAGAGCTGCTATGATACAAAGCACCAGGACTTGACGGTTTCCCCCCTGAATTTTATCAAACATATACACATTTACTTGTAGACAAACTACTAGTGGTCTTCCTTGAGGCTAACAGGATGGGCATGTAGCCAAGCTCTATGAGGGAGGCTGTGATTTTTATGTTACCTAAATCTGGGAAGGATCTCACATTGGTGGGGTCATATAGGCCATTGGCCATGATACAACTGATTTTAAGATCCTTACCAAGGAGCATTGGTGCGCTGGTGCATAAAGACCAGTGCGGTATTATACTGTGCTATAGTACAATGTTAAATATACAAAGACTGGCCCATGTACTCTTTTCCACGCAACAAATGGACATGACGGGAGCTTTGATCTCCTTGAAGAGTGCGAAAGCTTTTGACACGGACTATTGTGAATATTTGTTTGAAGTGTTGGGACTGATCGGCTTTGCATCACAATTTGTAGGATGGGTCTGGTTGGTGTTGGATGCTTTACCAATGGAGAGGGGCCTTCAGTAGAGATGCCTCCTATCACCACTATCGTTTGCTTTCCGAATGAAGCCTTTAGCAATACACTTGCATGAATTTCTGACAGCTTATGGAATCAAAGTGGGGAATACAACACATGTATTGTCCGTGTACGCAGATGATACCCTGGTGTATGTTCAGGAACTGCATCTCTCGTTGCCCATGTTATTGACTGTATTGGACACGTTTGGTGATGTGGCTGGGCTACGAATGAACAGTTACAAAACAGTGGTGTTCTTGCTGGGTTAATTGTTCAGAATTGGGCCAGATAGACTACCTGATATTAACTCTGGGTGGACGACAGACTACTTTTGATATTTGGGTATACAGATAGTACATTCGCCAATACAGCCATTTGACCTGAATATGGACAGAGTGGTGCTGGGGTTGCGCAACTCAGTTGAGCTTTGGAGAAAGCTTCAACTCTCTGTGCCGAGCCTCATAGCCCATGCTAAAATGGTCTTCCTCCCCGGTGCTTGTATCACCTACAAAGTAAGTGTCCTCCCCTGCTCGCTATTCAAAGAAGTGGACTCCTTATTAATTAACTTTTGGTTTGGGTGGGTAAAAGGTCAAAAGTGAAATTGAAAGTTCTTAGACGAGAGGAAATGAGAGGGACTGGTGCTCCCTCATCTGGAATTGCATTATTTAGTGGCACAGCTGCAGTACACAGCTCAAGGGTTTGACCCGGAGGACAACTAGGAAAAGAGATTGTTGAAGGGTACCTGGGAGGAGGAACAGTTGCTGGTCACGTTCATGAGAGGTTGCAAGACCCGCACTCACTGCTGTATTATTAATTCAACGGGTAGCCATGGCATGGGATGTTGCAGTTAAAAGGATACACAAATGACCTCTCTTTTCCAGATCCCTGGCGTTATGGGGTTTAGAGCCATTCCAAAAGATATGTAGAGTGATGTCAATTACCCAGTGGAGGGATGGAGGATGTACTAATATGGGCAACCTGTAGCAAATGGAGACCTTGGTGATTTTTGAAGAACCTCAAGCTGCTTTTGGGGTGGGACTAGGCCACTTTCTACGCTATGCCACAATGGCACGCACAACTAGAGAGATCTGGATGGGTTTCCCCAAAGACCCCTGTCAACAGCTGTGTTGGCCACCTTGCTCCAGCTTGGTCATGCTGCTCATGGTGTGGGATGTATGACGTTACAACGAATGCTTTTACTACGCATGCCTTTACATCGCAGGTTTTACAACGCATGCTGTTACAACGCATAGCGTTAAGGGGTGCTGAATAGTGAATAGTTTAATTTACTATTCCAACTCCAGTCCCCGTGGATAGTAGGGAAGGTGTTGGATAGTAAATTAAATCCATTCCCAATCCTAGAGCGACCCCCAGCGCAATGAGTTGTAATGACATGCGTTGTAATAGTTGCGTCGTAAAGGCACTACATGGGAAAAGTTGCGTTGAAAAGGACGCTTCCCCATGGTGTGTCGTGGTATACTGTGCACTGAAAAAGGACAGGAGCAGGCTGCCCTATGTGGACCATAGAGGGTGGGATAGTGAACTGACACCCCCACTCTCAGAAAAAGAATGAATGAGCACAGGTTTTCCGGCAGATCTATACTCTCTGCAGCAATGCTAAATCAAGTAGGTGAATTTTAAATATTATCCACTGCACATACATGACACCTGCCAGATTGCATAGAATTTTTCTGGACAGGCCATCGGCATGTCCGGGATGTAGGGAGACAGATGCTGACTTCTTCCATATGCTCTGGTGCTGTACTCTTCTTGGGGATTTTTGGCAGGGCATCGTGGATAAAATACATGATGTGGTGAAGCTGCAGGTCGAGAGAATTGTTCCCCATTAACTCTTAGATGTAATTCCGAAACCTCGAAACTCTGTACTGCAACACAGATTTGCATCACTTGCTCTCGTGTTGGCGAAGCGCAGCATTACCAATCACTGGCCCTGACCGAGGCTCCCAACGTGGGAGGCCTGGGACAGGGATGTTCAGGAATGGGCCACAGATAAAGAAATCTGTATCAAAATTGTCAGGACTGATGAATGAGCAGCAAATGACTTGTATGATTGGTCTTCATGGCTAATGTGCTGGGCGAGGGGAACGGGCGGGAAAGTATATCTAGTGATGATGATGTTGAAGCTGCATGATAGAAGATTAATGTCTGTTATATCTGTCTGCATCATTATACAGTTCTTTTCCTATGAAAAACATATAAATAAAGATGTAACAAAAAAGTTTCCACTTCCTTTAAAAGTGTTAATATAGGTATTGTAGCAGTCAAGTCTTCTTCTCAGTAGACCCAATTTATGGGTGAAAATTCTCAATCAGTTTCTGGAATATCAGCCTCCTGTTAGATAGACTCCATGTTGCCTTTTATGTCAATTTGTATCAGGTTATGCTTGTACTCTGCTTTCCAGGAACCTTTGAAATTTCTGAACCTGTTCCATTCATTTGCCTTCAACAAGATGGAATCAATCACTTTCTTTGCACCATATCCATTATAAGACAGAAACGTATGGATGCAGGCCTTGAAAGAATTGGAGCTCTAAATTAACATTTCCTTGCAACAGAAATGTTTTTAATTAAATTGTCATTTGACCTGCGATTTTCCTTTGAAATGCATGACACATGGCGAGAACACTGGGGACTTCTCTCAGCTTTGCTAGACTTGTGAGTTTATTTGACCTTTGGCCTAGTCTTACATGAAGCTGCTAATGACAATGGAAGACTCGCATTGATACTTTATCAATTACCTTAATTTGTTCAACAGCTGCTCAAATACACTATTTCTCCCTGTGTTGGGGTATACACTGATGAGACTAAATACTGAATTTTTTATATGACTGATATCAGCCACCTGGCTTCAATTAAACCCTGTCTCAATGTTTTGAGCTTGCCATCAAATATCCACTCTTCCACATGTCCGAAACGCTCAGAAATTTCTGAGTTTGCAGGAGCGTTTTAATATTGAAAAATCAATCCGATAATGTACAGAAATAACATGTAAGCTTAAGAAAATAAATGTGTTTCAATGCAAAAATTGTACTAAGTAACTATACCTACGCGTACTAGGCCTGAACGGCAAAAATGGCATTACTTGATCTAAAGTTGACATGTATAAAGAATGCTGACATAACCTAAATTGTTTATTTTTCTGACCTTTGAATGGAAATGTTTTTCCTAAAGAATATTAGTTGCATAAAATGTTTTCATTTAACTCTGCAACTGTTTCTACTTACACAAAGATCACTGTTAAATAATGAATCAGGACTTGTCATGTAGTGAGGTAAAGAAGAAGTTAACCGCATGCGCGCTAGCGGTTTTCCCGCTGCGCGCTGCGATTTTGAAAATCCAGCGTTACGTGACAAGGTCAGCTCGTCATCCGCGTAGCGCAGGTAACGCCCATGACGAGCTGACCTTGTCATGAGCGCAGAAGGGGTTAATATGTGAAGAAGCAGCATTTTTAAAGACTAGGAATCGGGTGAGAAGTAGAATAAATAACACTGTAGTTGATAAGAAATGCTTCATTCAACACTACCGCTTAAGCTCATTGTATTCCTGGTGAGAAGATGAGGAGTGATCCGATTCCCATGAGAGCACTGAAAGATGATTCAATACTGAAGAAGAGAAGACAATGAAATGCAACATTGAATTTATGTGTTGTTTATATAATAGTGCGTGCTCCTAGAGAAGACCACTTTTCTCTCAGAAGCTTTAATCAGACCAAGCTTGACCATTTCAAGCTTGAGATTCACTTGAGTTTCTTGAACCTCTCTTTATGAGAAGCTCTGCCTTGATCGATTATTGATTTATTGAGTTGACTTTAAAACTGAAGTTGTATGCTTTCTGACCTCTCTCGAACTTAGAACTCTTTATGGATTCCAAGTGAAACCTTTTCATTCCCATATTTTCAACAGTGATTCTTTCCTTTATGGAACGAGCTTAATGCACTTTCTTGCAACTTCTCGATTATTTATTGATTTCTAGAGAAATTCTAACAATTGAAACAAATGATTTTGACTTGTAACTCAATAAAGATAAATTACTAAAAGATTCAATTAATAAAAAACCTTTTAACTCATGCTAAAGTCTCATTATTGACTGAAGGAGATTAGAATTTGTAATGATATTCTAATGTGATGTGCAGCTCCTGGTTAATCTCAGCCAATAAGGAGAAAGCCAACATATACATGAAAACATTTGAGGAGTCCTACATATTATGTCAAAACAGCTGGCTTCAACATGGTAAACTGTATCTCCGATACATAGACGACATATTTTTGTTATGGAGTGGATCAGCTGACAACCTAGTGAACTTTCTAGAGACATGGAATACCTTCAATGAGAGAATACGATTCACATGGGAATTCAGTGAGAAATGTGTACATTATCTGGATGTGGAAATCCATAGAGAACGAGATGAGTGGTTCACGACGATTTTCCGGAAACCCACTGACAGGAACTCCACATTACATTACACAAGCTTTCATCGTTCCAGTTTAAAAAACAATTTACCTTATGCCCAACTGCTTCGAGTAAAACGAATTGTCTCTAACGAGAAAGAAAGCAAGAAACAAATGAAACTCACTTTGGAGAGACTTAAAGCGCGAGGGTATCCTACCCCCATTCTGGATTTAGCTGCAGAAAGAACTGAAAAAACCTGCAGGAATGAGTTACTGCAACCTAAACCCAAGCAACATTCCGACCGCATGGTCGTGGTCTCTAAACACTCGAGGATATCCAACAAGTTTCAACACATAATTCGCAAACACTGGCCCATTCTGGCCATGGAACCTGACTTTCAGGGATTATTCAGTCAACAACCTTTGTTTGCATTTACTCGTGGCAGAAACGTTAAGGAAATTCTTAGTCAACCCAAATCCACCATGACTCCTTCAGCATATACGGGACTCAAACCCTGTTATAATTGCAGTAACTGTAACAATTGTATACCGGGTAACACTACACGTCACCCGATGAAAGGACATACGATCAAACTGCGAGTTAATGCCACCTGTAACAGCAGCAATGTCATCTATATGTTGAAATGCCCTTGTGGTAAATGCTACATAGGACATACTGAACGTAAGATCCGTGTTCGCATTTTAGAACACAAAAGCAATATTCGCACCCACAATCAGAAATCGAGTGTGGCGAATCATTTTCATGAAAATAGACACAGTGTGGCACAATTGAAATTTCTGATCTTGGAACAAGTCAAGGTTACATTTAACAACAAGAACACATTACTGAAACGAGAGAACTTTTGGATCCGCTTTATGTCCACCATGGTGCCCGATGGGCTTAATGATCGGATGGAATTCCTTTGTTATTTGTAAAGCATTTATCTGAAACTGTCATATGTTCTAACCATATTTATTTTATTGTTATTTTTATCTATTTTCTTTCTCAACTATTATTGGTAATTCTTCTTTATGATTTCTGATTTGTTTACCACTTGAGTTATTGAGTCTTTCTTTCTACCTACCTTTTTGGTTTAATAATTTTTTATGTCTATTCACTTGTTTGTCCACACGGGGTAGTCCGTTTTCTATTTTTATTCACTGGCACGTCTTACTTTACCGGGGACCGGTATCAGTTCCGGTTCAACCTGCTCTCGGCGACTGTCCGTGGAGCGTGTATCTGGACACATCTTTGTAAGTAACCCGTTTGGGAAGGCATTAGATTTAGGACCGTGCATGCGGCACCCACTTATTGGATTTCACCTTGTTTGACTTCGTGGCTGGTTCACACTTTGGCACGTTACTTGCCATAATCACGCTAACTGGTTACACGCACCATATTTCTGTTTACTTACCTCGTTGAGCGTTTCACGATGTTTTTTGGTGACGGTCTCTCACTCATCATATTTCTGTCTACTTACCTAGTTGAGCGTCTCACGATTTTTTTGGTGACGGTCTCTCACTCATCACTTGTTATATCCTTTGAGGCATGTTTTGTTCGGGTATAGTTGTATTCACCCTTTAGTACCCTTGGTTCTTTAACTATGTGGATTTTACTCACCATTTTGCGTTCTTCTGTTCTTTAGCTATTTCGGTTCTGCTTTACTATTCGACACATTGCATTCTTGATCTCATACTACTGTGTATTTGAATATCATTTATTTTGGATTGTTTTGTAGAGTAATCCCCTGAAGAAGGGCTTTGCCCGAAATGCATCGGGATGTGTGATCATCGTTTAAAACATTTTCAATCATGGAGATATGCTATTGAATATACAATTCGTTGATTGATGATTCAACACCCTTAATATCTTGAAAAAATAAAGAATTTGAACTTTGGATGATTTCATGGTTTACCTCAAGAATAACTATATCATTTAAGGAATAAGACCCGTGTGTCACTCACGTAGTGCTCAGAGTTGCTTTCTCCTTGCTGAGAAAGCTTTGCATTAGTTCCTTCGGATTCTACACTGCCAGGCCAGACAGTGTTTTACTCTAGCAGCACACTACAACTTTTCATTATCTCTCAACCTGTGATTTATCAAGCTGTGCGGGTTCCTCCCTATTATAGTAATCTCAGCCAATGTCAAAGATCAATTGGCCGGAACAGCGGGGATTCTCTTCTTGGTGAATGGTAAATTCTTCTGGTGGTAAACTGATAACTTAACTGAAATCCCTGCGGCACCAAAGGTGGTAGCGAGAGGACAGTTTACGTTATGATAAAAAGGAGCTGCAATTAATTGATCTGATTTAAAGCGATGCCCATATCACGTAGCCCTAAGTCCGAATTTCGAATATTGATGGAGTGCGGTTTCAAGGGCGGTTGCAGAATTGGAGGTGTGAGTATCAATCTATATAAAAGCAAAATATGTCCGTTTGTCCTTTATGCATTACTACACCATTCATCCGATCGGCATGAAACTTTGGGAAGTTGTTGAGTACACTCCCGCGAAGGTTTCTGGCAAAAAAAAAAATAATGTGTTAAATATCGGCCCCCCGGCACCCCAGGACCCTCATAATCTTTCAAATACTGAACGTTTGCAGTTTACGGTGCGACTCGCTTTTGCAATGACCATCAACAAAGCACAAGGACAATCGCTGCAAGTGTGTGGACTAGATTTGGAGAATCCGTGCTTTTCACATGGGCAACTGTATGTGGCCAGCTCACGCGTCGGAAAACCTTCTGATTTATTCATCTACGCACCAGATGGAAAAACAAAAAATATTGTGTATCCACAACCACTCGAATAAAAAAACTGAATGAAAACAACACTTTGAAATGTTTTCCATATTAAAATGAATAAGTTTCAATAAAAATGACACAATGTAAATTGAATGTTATCATAACAGGTTTCCTTAAATTTCCTTTCTTCTGAGATCGCAGCAACGCGCGACTGGTAAGCTAGTAGGGTTATAATACATTTTGGTTATTGAGTTTTCTGTTTGAGTATTTATAGTATGCGTGTTGAAGGAATTGGTGATGTTTATGTGTTTATTGTAAAGAAGTTGTAGAGGTTAATGGGCTTGACATAGCCTAAGAACCCAGGATAGACAAATATCTGTTGATTTATGGTTTTTCTTGTCTGCTAAAAATCTGTGGCGCAGGTCATGAGGTACCGTTGACTGCACAATTGAGATAAGGGCTATAACGATTTGTTGGAATTATACTAATATTGATTGATGTTAGTGAAACCTGTTTGCGAAAAGGGGAAGCTACAATGATTATGGGGATTTCCTGCTGGTCGAGATTTCATTCACACGTGTGAAAAAACTTTCTGTGTAGAAAAATGAAAGGTGTAAAAACCTAAAAATTCCTGTTGCGCAAATGCTTTTTGTTTTCTTTACAGGAGTAGACAAAGATTGTTTATTTTATGTTCGCCTATTGTTGTAGAATTGTGTGTATGAGAACATTTTAAAGGAGGGTGAATTTCTGCAAAGAGTGAGAAAATATGTCATAGTGTGGTACACTGAGATTAGTTGGTGTACTCTGGCACCGTTATTGGTTGATGACAACACAGAGTTTTGTGTTGATATAGGTTGATTATTGGGGAACTGCTGATTTGAGATTGGTCAACGAATCTTCACTTATTAAACTGTAAAAGAATTTGAGAAAGAAATTTGACGTATACGAAATAGAATCAAAACATTGAAGATTTGAACTACGTTGTTTGTCCCTTGTTGAATAATCCAAAATCATGAAATGTGTAATAGCTTTTAGAGGTTTTGTGAGAGGTGATGTTACAATTCCAGTATGGGAGGGTAAAGAGGCACCGTCCAAGGGTACACCAGCACATTATTTGACAACGAGTATGGGGTTGCATGCATGCTTGTGTCTTCGTCAATGGTGCAAGATCACTGAAAATGAGGTTGCTTTGAGTTTTCCGAGATATGATACATTTGAGTTAAGGATCATCGAGAGTTTGAGGGAAAAACTATATGAGATGAAGCCACCACCTAGACCTACATAGAATAAAGAGTTAAATACTTGGGAGAAAACAGCACATGATAAAAAAAGAGAAAAATATCAGAGCAAACCTAAGAGAGCCGTGCGTAATTATGCAGATGCTAGATGGGATGAGGAACAACAGAGACAGAGGAAAGCCATAGTCGAGGGAACTAGATTATACCAACCAATTACTACTGAAAATTTTGAAAAGTTGAAAAAAAATAAAGTACACGGTAATAAAGCTGAAAAGGATTAAAAGAAATCAGATATTGATAGTGAATCAGGGCATGAAATTCTGGATGCTTTTTGCCTGTGCATCCACCAACTTAAATGGCCCCTACCACAAATTCTGAGGGCTCTTCAACACCTAATGTTTCAGTGGCTACAGGCCCTGTTGACCCGAATGTGATTCAAATTGATAGACCATTACAAATGACACAGTCTGTTTAATAATGTGCCTGCTCAAATTGAGACTGTTCCTCAGTCTCAATTTCCGCACCCTAACTACGAAAGGTCATCAACATCTCCTTCGAAAAAGCCAGATTCCCAGAAAGCTGGAAGCACGCCAAAATCAGCATCCTCCTCAAGAAACCTAAAGCGGACCCCAAGGATCTCAAGAACTTCTGGCCCATCTCCCTACTCCCGTTCCCGGCAAAGGTCATAAAAAAAAATAGTCAACATGCAACTGGCCCGCCACCTCGAAGACAACAACATCCTAGATCCCTCCCAGTCCGGATTCAGACAAAGCCACAGCACAGAGACAGCCCTCATCACCTCCACAGACGACATCAGGCGCCAACTAGACAACGGCGAAACATCAGCCCTCATCCTCCTGGACCTGTCAGCCGCCTTTGACACGGTCTGCCACCGCACTCTAAAGACACGCCTCCAAGAAGCCGGAATCCAAGAGAAGGCCCTCGACTGGACCACGTCCTTCCTCTCTGGCAGAACCCAGAGCGTCCGTCTCCCACCCTTCCAATTGGAAGCCACCAACATCATCGGCGGCGTCCCCCAGGGCTCTTCCCTCAGCCGGTGCTGTTCAACGTCTACATTGCCCCCCTCACACAAATGGCCCGCCAACACGACCTCACCATCATCTCCTATGCCGACAACACCCGGCTCATCCTCTCCCTCACCAAGGACCCACACACCGCCAAAACCAACCTCCACGAGGGAGTGAAGGCCGTCGCCGACTGGATGAGGAACAGCCATCTGAAGCTGAACTCGGACAAGACAGAGGTCGTCATCCTGTAACGACACCTGGTGGCCGACCACCCTGGGAAAAGCACCAACCCCCACCGACCACGCACGTAACCTAGGGTTCGTCCTAGACTCCTCCCTCTGCTTGGCTAAGCAGGTCAACGCGTCTCCTCCTTCTGCTACAACACCCTCCGCATGCTCCGCAGGATCTACAAATGGATCCTGACCGAAACAAGAAGAACAGTGACTCAGGCCCTCATCAGCAGCAGGCAGGACTACGGCAACGCTCTCTATGCAGGAATCCTAGCCAAACACCTGCGTCGACTATAACGCATCCAAAACGCCTCTGCCCGACTGATCCTCAATGTCCCCCGCCGCAGCCACATCACCCCTCACCTAAGAGACCTACACTGGCTCCCCGTCGACAATAGGATCACCTTCAAGCTCCTCACCCATGCACACAAAGCACTCCACAACGCCGGACCAGCCTACCTGAACAGCTTCTACACCTCCACCCGCCAGCTCGGCTCCGCCAGCCTCGCCGCCGCCGATGTCCCCCGCATCCAACGAAAGACCTTCGGCGGCAGATCTTTCTCCTACCTCGCCGCCAAGACCTGGAACACCCTCCCAACCCACCTACGGCATACCCAGGTCCTACTCACCTTCAGAAGACTCCTCAAGACCTGGCTCTTCGAGCAATACCAGCTCCCCCCTCCCCTCAGCGCCTTGAGACCCTCACATTTAAGTAGTGCACTTTACAAGTACTTTGATTGATTGGTTGATTGATTGATGTCTCCAAGTGTTTTTGCTGCTATTGTGACTGTCCCTGCACTTGTTGTAAGGGTTATAACGACACAGCCATTAGATCTTCACACAGCAAATGCTCTGATTATTGTTTTCTCCAAATGCTGTAGTTCAAGGAGATGTTGGAGGAGCACCTGCAACAGGGTTCATGATGACATCGCAGAATTTAAAAATTGTTGGTTTGGCATCACCCCAAACAGTTATTGAGGGAAGGGAGACTGATTGTCATTATGACAAATATACTAAAAGGTGAGGCTACCTTATTTGAAGAAGGGATTTTTCCTCCGTGATTTGACGAAACCACAGAAAATAAAAAGACAGACAATGAGGAACATCAAGCTACCTCAGAACCTGAAAGAAAGAGACCATTAAATGCTTCAATGTTAAAGGTAGAGTTAGAAGAAATAATCAGGCAATGTTTGGATCTTGAACTTGTGACTCAATACCAAGAAAAAGAGCTGATTTATTTGAGAAAAGAGATTACTAGGCGTGCAGCGATTGCACATATTAAATCAAATGAATTGGCCCAAAAATATGAAGTCGATCTTTCAAAAAGTGTCCCATTGCAAAGACATTTCAGTGCACAATTAGATGATGAAGCTATTGAAACAATGCATTCTTCAGGAATGCAATTACATATTACTTACTTAGTTAAATGCATTTGTGAATAGAGCAAGTTTGAGAAAGTAGAGAGCAAATGGGTAAAGAAACATGAAAAGAAAAGAAACAATCAGATACGGCTTACACAACTACTAATCCACTGTCAGGTGCCCCAGATGAAGGAGGAGCCTCGGCTTTCACGTTAAGAGAAATATCATGTAGAGATTATCTCCATGTACCTTGGAGCAGAGGCAATTTTGCAACATTCATGAATAATTTTCCAAAAATGAGAGAGAAGCCTGTACAGTAGTACATACAAGTGGACCAATTTGAGAAGATTTTAAAAGTGCTGTGGCCTGATTTGAATATGATCTTTTATAATATGGTATCCAGTGATTTGTGGGCTGAGTGTAAAATTGCAGTGCACTGGCCGCATGCAGAAACAACGATAGTTGCTCGCACTAATGGACCATCTCCTTTGGTAATTAATAATTCTGATAAGGTGATCAAATTTTTGAAAGGCAAAGTTCCTTCAAAAGATATTGCTTGAATGAAGATCAAAAGAACCTCCAAGAGCCACAGAAATGAGTGCATGACTACTATGAGCGATTGCCTTAAGTGTTTCATCAACACAGTGAACAGACCCATCCCAATAAAAGTGATGTTTGGTGTTTTGTGTTGCAATTTGTGACCAGAGATCAGTATGCACATGCAACAGAGTGGGAGTTGTTGGCAGACAAAACTGTTAGATGAGATCCTAAAGTATGCAAAATACTGTAATGATGAACAGGATATGAAGCAGAAGAAACTTAAGGAGAAATTCATGCTTGCGCAGACGAGGTTGGCTCAGAGAGTATTTCAGAATCAGTCACTTTCAGGGAATTCTGGTAAAATTGTTGTGTTTCAAGCTGGTATTCAAGGTGTTCAAGAGATATGAATGGTTCACATGGTAGAGGTAGAGGAGTTCTGGTCAATCAGAATTCTGGTGTAGAGGTTGTGTTTCCTTGTTATTTATGCAACAAAATTGGGCATTGGGAGAGGGAGTGTAGACTGAATCCAAGTAGAATAAGTGGTGTTGGTTAACCGCATCGCTGCGGCGGCTTTTCCCGCTGTACGCGGTAATTTTGAAAATACCGCGTTACATGACGAGCTGAGCTCGTCATGAGCGCAGGGCAGGTTACGTTCATCACGAGCTGAGCTCGTCATCAGCCTGGAAGGGGTTAAATGCAAGGAGGAAATCAAGTGCAGATGTAGAATATAACCGTTCAGCAAATGCAAGTACCACTGCAGACTCAGGTTCCAATGATGAAAGTTCTACAAGCCCCGATGCTCTCACAAAATATGGGAAATTCCAGATTTTTGTCAAGTCAGATGCCAAAAGCCAATTAAAATCCATTTCAGAATCAGAATCCATTGTAACAGTTTCCTATGTTAGATAGTGACAGTTTCAGCCCTGAAAATGCCCAATTGGGGTGCTTGGGGGGTGGGGGGAGGGGGGGGAGAGGAAGATTGCATACTAGGTGCCGTCTAGGAGGTAGACTAGAGTGGACCATTTGTAGAAGGTGAGGTAAATGGTCATCAAGTGTCATTTCTAATTGACACTGGAGCTACCTGATCCACTGTTAGAAAAGAGGAAGTCCCAAACCTACCGTTCTCGGGAAAAAAGGTCCAAGTTGTAGGAATTACAAATAAGCAGATACGAACCCAATGACAGAAGAGATTCCTGTAAAAAGAGGTTCATTTGAAGAAAAACACCCATTTATAGTGTGTGATTTGAGTCCTGTAAATCTGCTAGTAAGAGACCTGTTGTATTAGTTAAAATGCACAATTTACTAAACATCGGATGGTAGTGAGTTTCCAACTCATTATGAAGATGTTGAATTTAATATGGCCCGACAAGAAGCAGCTGTAGGATTGCATCCAAGGAGAATGTTAGAGGGTTTACCTTCTGATTTAAAAGAGACTGTGAGCCCAGAAGTGTAAGATCCTACAGGGAAAGACATCGGACTAATAGTCAGAATCACAATGAAGCCTAATGCAATTTTTCCAAGAACACCACCATACAATTTGACTCCAGAATCAGTGGCAGGAATCACATCAATAATAGAAGACATGTTGAGAAAAGGAATTCTAAGAAAAGTTATTGGAAGCTCTTGCAACTCTCCGATCATGAGGTTGCAAAAGCCTAATGGTAAATATCTGATTGTTCAAGACCTCTGAAAGATTAACAATGTTGTTGTTCCATGTTGTCACGTGGTACTGAATCCAGCCAGCATAATTTTTTTAATTCCGTTCACTGAAGAATGGTTTACTGTTGTGGATTTGTGCCAAGTCTTCTTTTCTATCGCATTGCACGAGGACAGTCAATTCTTGTTCACTTTTGTATTCAGAAAGAGAGTTTTGTCATGTGCTAAGTTTCACAGGGGTATACTGAGAGTCCCTTATTATTTGATTAGATCCTGAGGAAAAACCTTGAGGCAGATTTACAAGCCCCGTGCGACACTTTTGCGCTGTTGTTGCGTCACTTTTGTCACACAGCGTCGGCGTACACAATGCAGCCAATTTACCACGTGACGCATCTAGGGAGATGTGTCACGTTGTAAAGCCCTGCGTCACATTCTACCTGCGTCAGGTATAATGTATGCAGGGTGGGCGTTACCACGCAGGATAGCCTCGTAAAAGTGACGCTGTGAAATCTACAAGATTTCACTGTGCCACATCTAGGATGCCACTGCGTCAAAACCTTATGCCTGCTTGAAGCAGGCGTAAGGAGTTATGCAGTAGAATAAGTATAGGCTTCAACATGCATTGCTCGAGTTGCGTTGTGCTTGCGATACGACTCCAGAAATGCATAACTTTTGGGCCAATAGATGCATCAGAATATCTGACGCATCTGTCAATCCTTGCGCCATGATGCGCCGTATTGTAAATACGGCGCATCCATGGTGGCACAAGTGTATCGCAGGCTGGCGTAGGGCAATTGACACATCTCTACAGATGCGTCAGTTTCTTGTAAATCTGCCCCCTTGAGTCTCTGCAGATGCCTTATTATTCAGTTCTTGTACAGTATATTGATGACCTCCTTGTAGCATCAAGCACTCCACATAAACAAGATACCATTGCCTTGCAAAATCATCTACCAGATAATGGACATAAAGTATCACAGAGCAAGCTGTAATATTGTCCAAAAGAAGCCCAATATTTGGGACACATAATTGAGAAAGGGACGAGAAAGGTGTCACAAGTGACAGTAAAAACTATCCTTCAAAGGACTCCACCTAGAACACAGACAGAAGTGAGAATGTTCCTTGGAATGGTTGTCTGCTGCCGACAGTGGAAACCGAAATGTTCCCTAGAGGCTAAGCCTTTACCAAGGCTGACACACAAAGATGTGCCCGATCCGTTTCCACAGCACAACAAGTGTTTGATCGCTTTCCTCAACCTGAGAGAAAGCCTTGGTCATGACCCACCACTAGGAATGCCTGATTACATTAAGATGTTCCCAATGTGTTGCAGTGAGAGGGAGGTCTGCACTCTGTCAGATGTATGGGGCTTCGCGAAGACCTGTGGATTATTTTTCAATTACTTTTGACCCTGTAGCCGCAGGACTACCCGGCTGCCTAAAGCTGTCGTCGTAGTGGGATTCAGTATAGAGAGGTGTCAAAATATAGTGATGGGAGGTCCTTTAACTGTATAGATTTTGCTCACATGAACTAAAACTCAGAATATGACAAACAGTAGACTTACTAAGTACGAGCAATGAATCAGTGCTGCGGAGATTGTTGTATTAAAATGCTGCCAAATGCTGAAAGCCATTAATTCTGCTACCTGTAAATGAAACTGTCAGCAGTGATGAATCGAGCATGATTCACTAGATATCACAGATTTATCAACCACGCCAAGGTCAGACATAAAAGTTAAACCATTGATCTAGCCTGATTATGTATTCTTTGTGGATCACTCATGTCTGAGAAATAATGAAGGAACCCTGAGAACAGCTTTGTGGTGGTCCATGACTTCAGACAGTTATGGTCACAAAGCTGTTTCAGGACTTCATCTGGCACACCCATTCGTAATGGTGACCATGTAAGAAAATTGTTGGACGCATTGCAAATGCCTACAGAGTTTGAAGTGGTTAAATGTACTACTTGTAGAAGTGGCAATGGATATGTCATAGTTGGAAATAGATTTGCAGATGACATTACACAGTATTTTGCACTTGTGCCCTGCATATTTAAAGGGCTTTACACTAATTAGTCTGAAGAGGACACTGCTTTTTAGGTCTCGCGTAGCGTTGCAGCGCAACGCGCTGCATCGCTTTGCGTTGCGCTGCAACGCTTTGCGAGGCATGCTGTATTAGAGTATATTTTAGAAGTGGGTTGGAATCCCTGCCCCTATTTTTCATTGGCTGGCGTCATCGTTTATGGTAAATGCTGGCTTCCGATTCCATATGAGACTTCTTAGTCCCTCCTTGTTACCGCCCTGTCTCTTTTTGGGATCGCCCATCAGGACTGGATCTTTTACTTGTGGTGTTACACGGTCTGCTTATGTAGTCGATGAGCACTATTTTCATTGAAACTTACACTGCTCAGCAGCTGCGCCCCCTTAAGGGACACCGTGCTACCTTTATTTATTTATATATTTGCCTCGGGCCCTCTCCCAGCAGATGCTGGCCTGCCGCTGTGCACCTCTCGCGGTTTAAAAAGGTTAAGGGAAGGGGTGAGACACAGAGCAGTCTCCGAATAATGGCAGGGCAGAGTTTAAGACTATGATGGGAAAAGCACACAAAACATATTTAATTAGTTCCAATGCCTGGGGCAGGCGGACCCCTGAGCCTGAGTTAGAGGGGGCTGGGTGACTTTGGGCAGACTCCGCTGCAGTGACTCACAGGCAGGAAAGAGCCCACAGCCACGGTTTTGAGAGGAGTCTGGAGCACGAGCCGTAGAGACAGGACAGGAGGCAGAGAGCAGAGCCAGTCCGTACACAGCCTATGTCTGTTCTGTGTTGGAATCCCTCTATGGAGGGGAGTGGTATGTTTTAATGCATGTCAGAAAACTGCAACGTGCTGTTCCACAATGAGGTGGTTCTCTGACGAAGGGTCATTGCAGGCAACTGGGGGTGGACCAAAGTTTATCCTCCGCAGGTCACCTGTGGGGGTTTCATGCCACAGGTTGATTGTGAAGTAAACTTTTCTTGTGCAAGTGGTGTTATTACAGATCACGTCTCTTTTGTTAATTCGGGCAAATCTGTCATTTATCATCACATGTTTGTGGTGGGGCATAAGGGAGAGTCTCTAAAATGCTTTTCCCAAGGAGAATCACATCTAGCATTAATTATATCGTGAACCCCTTGAAAAGGGATGCGCAGCGGGTTATAGGGGTGCCTTCTATTGCCGTGTGAGATAAAGCCCCTCCCACCAGGATAGTATTTTTCGGTGGTCCCGGGGTTTCCTTTTGCCCGAGAGGGGTGGGGGCGGGGAGTCCTTTGATGTGTGAGTTTTGGCTCTTGCACCTTGTTGTGAACACAATTACTTACAACAAGGGGTGGTGAGGGACAGAGTCTCTGAATTAAGCAGAATACTCTCACCCAGTCAAGAGATCAGGGCTAGATCCAACACCGTTTTTTAGCTCATTGCACCATCCCAGTTTCAGAACCTGGCTGTATGCAAATTAGTCTGTTCCTGTCCCAGTGCATGATGGGAACAGGGCAAACCAAACTACAAAAGCCAATTCTTACACTGGGAAGGAAACAAGCTTCCGGGGACCGGTTTCTGGCATTACAGCCGTCTTCGGCCCGGCTTGCTTGAATCCTGATGGTGCAATGAGCAAGGGACTCATGTCTGAGTATACCCTTCCAAGCTTAGGGTGGACAAAATTATTTACAACAAGGGGTGGTGAGGGACAGAGTCTCTGAATTAAGCAGAATACTCTCACCCAGTCAAGAGATCAGGGCTAGATCCAACACCGTTTTTTAGCTCATTGCACCATCCCAGTTTCAGAACCTGGCTGTATGCAAATTAGTCTGTTCCTGTCCCAGTGCATGATGGGAACAGGGCAAACCAAACTACAAACTCATGTCTGAGTATACCCTTCCACGCTTAGGGTGTTGTAAATAATTTTGTCCACCCTAAGCGTGGAAGGGTATACTCAGATGTGAGTCCCTTGCTCATTGCACCATCAGGATTCAAGCAAGCCGGGCCGAAGACGGCTGAAATGCCAGAAACCGGTCCCCGGAAGCTTGTTTCCTTCCCAGTGTAAGAATTGGCTTTTGTAGTCTGGTCTGCCCTGTTCCCATGATGCACTGGGCCAGGGACAGACTAATTTGCATACAGCCAGGTTCTGAAACTGGGATGGTGCAATGAGCTAAAAAACGGTGTTGGATCTAGCCCTGATCTCTTGACTGGGTGAGAGTACTCTGCTTAATTCAGAGACTCTGTCCATCACCACCCCTTGTTGTAAATAGTGAACACAATTACAGCAGAGGGAGCATTTGGTGACAGGGTGGGACTCCTCTCCCTGATGGAATTAGCAGGTCTGGTCAGGCAGCAGCTGCCCCTAGGGATGCAGAGCCCGTGCTTGACACATGGGTGGAAAAACTGTCCTTGGTGTATCCCGCCCCTTCTAGACTGCAAGCTAGGACTGTTCTTCCCGTCGCAGTCACAGTCCCTCTACAGCTCATCGCTTTATCACTCGTGCAGTCTTGTGGGTAAATCAGCTACCCTGTTCTGTGATGTAATGTCAGTATGTCCAGCAGTCAGTGGAGTGTGTAATGTGAATGGTGCTGGTTGAATGCGGGGGTAGAGATTTGGTGTTATATGATATGTCTCTGTGCTGAAATGCTGCTGGCTGCACTCTGATGGTTATCTCGGCGAGCGTGGGAATGCAGGCAGGAGCTTCGCATGTTCAGTGAAAATCACCAGGAGCTGCTGGTATTATTAAAGTTGGTTTTAGTGACCACATTAGTCAAGACTGCAGTAGTAGCCATCCTACAAAAGATCACACGATTGATCATGTCAGTCCATCAGACATAGGTGCCAAACGTAATGTAAAACAAGCATTTGCAATGCAATAGGTCTCGCATTTATGCAAGTTTAAGCTATTGACATTGTAAATGACAATGCCTTGTATTTATGTTTTGAAAACAAAAATAAAAGGCATTGTTATGTGCAATGTCAATAGCTCAAACTCTCATAAATGCGAGACCTATTGCATTGCAAATGCTTGTTCAATGTTGTTGTCAATTGCTCAAACAAGGGAAGCACTCAAGATTTTGCAGGAAAATGTTTTAGAGGAAGAACAGCAGGGTAGGATCAGAGCAGGGTGTAGGAAAAATGCAAATTACATTTGGATTTCAGCAGATGGGAGATCAGTGTTGACAGACAGTTTATTGTTTCCCATGAGACTACATTTTCATAGCCCAACATATACATGGAGAGATGCAATGGTGAGATTATTTAGAAAGAATTGGTTTAACCCCAGATTTAGTATGCTTGCAGAAGAATTGTGCCATTGATATATGACATACCAGCAGATGAACGTAGGGAGAACACTAGTAACATTAGGTCACATAGGAAGACCAGGTGGTCCTTTCAACAGATTGCAGAATGACTTTATTGAGATGCCTGCTTGTAATGGACTGAGATACATCCTGGTTATAGTGTACATTTTCTCTTCACGGGTGGAGAACTGACTCACTGTAGCAAAACTACTTTTGCGAGGGATAATCATGAGGTTTACCGGTTTTGTGGGAGTCAGATTGTGGGACTCATTTCGACAATGAGGCCTTTATAATGCTTAGTGCAGCTCTACAGGTGGAACAGAGATTACACTGTAGTTATCAGCTAAATGGGACCTTAAAGTACCAGCTGGTGAATGTCTGTGCATCTACTTCTTTGAAACGGCCTGTTGCTTTGCCCTTGGAGTTAACGAGTCTTCGTAGTACACCTGACAGGAAGACAGGATTATCACCTCATGAAATCCTCATGCGGCATGCAATGAGATTGCCTGCTGTATCTGCAAATGTCCCTGTGAACATTACGGATGACATGATACTCGATTACTTCAAAGGATCGGCAGATGTGGTGCTTTTGTTTCTTGACAGGCTGAAGTTGTCACTGCAAACATGCATAAAGAACAGTGCCACAACTTTAGTCCTGGCAACTGGGTCCTGATCAAGAAACACATACAAAAGTAATGTCTGGAAGCAAGAAGGAAAGGTGATTCTCATCATGAGCACTGCTGCTAAGTGTGCCGAAGTGCCGAACTGGGTGCATGCACCACACATGTAGGGTACGAGAGATTTGTATGAAAAAATAGTGTTCTTTGAGCCAGAACCAAGAGCACTGTTGAGGATACCACCAGAAAAAACCAAAGATTCTCTGCTTTGGTAAAAAAGGAGGGTTTTCACCTGGGCCCTAAACCCCATAAAATTGGAGAAAGTTAATGAATATAAATATCTAGGAATCTGGTTCGAGAATTCTATGATGTGGAAAGTTCATTTGGATGCACAGAGAAATCAGGTCCTAACCTCAGTTAGCAGCCTGAGGAAATTTAACACTTCCTATGGAGAAATGACAGACAGACCTGTCCTAAATGCCAATAGGGCTATGGTACCCCCTAGTTCTTATATGGTGCTGAACTGCTATTTTAAAGTGTTAAGAGGAAGTGGGATGCAGAAGAAGGAATATGTGCAAAAAATGTACTGTCCCTACCTAGATCCTCCATGATACAGGCCATAAGACTAGAAACGGGGATGGTCTCATGGGAGAAAATGGTAACCATGGTACTAATTGTTAATGAGCTTTCCCTACCCGATCGGGTTTTAGCCAAACCCGCTCCCTCTCAGGAACTGTGTAATTCATTAAACACCTTCTTCATCGAAAATATTGCCCTCATTAAAAACAATATTTTGCCCCCAACTCCAGGTTCGACCCCTGTTTCCATTTCTGCTAATCCATTGGTGTTAGACCACATCCCCCCTATCTCTAAACCAGAATTTCTGGCCCTCTTAAATAGAGTAAACTCTGGATCCCCAAATGACAGCTGCCCCCTAAGGTCTATAAAAAAGCCTTTCTAGTCTGCCCTGATCCCCCACTTTCTCTACTTAATAGTTCTTTGACCTCTGGTATTGTCCTTGATTTTTTTAAATGCGCTGCAGTAACGCCGATTCTTAAAAAACCTAATGCGGATCCTCTAGTACTGAGCAACTTCCGCCCCGTTTCCTTACTCCCCTTTCTTAGCAAAATTCTAGAGGCTCATGTGACCAATTGTCTCAGTGCCTTCATTGAGTCCTCCCAATTCCTGGATCCCCAGCAGGTGGGCTTCCGGCCGGGACACTCGACCGAGGCGGTTATTGTGGCCGTGATGGACGAGCTCAGGAAGGGAGCCGATAACAACATCCCCCAGGCGCTTGTGCTCCTGGATCTGTCGGCTGCCTTCGACACGGTCGATCATAATCTTTTGATCAACCGTGTCGATAGAGCCGGCATCCGGGGCGCAGCGCTAGGATGGATTAAATCCTTCCTGCTCCATCGCTCCCAGGCTGTTCGCCTATCTTCCTTCTCGGCCACCCCTGTAAAACTAACTTGTGGAGTCCCTCAAGGGTCGGCCCTTTCACCGCTGCTATTTAACCTGTATATGCAACCCCTGATCCAATCATTACATAACTATCCCGTCACTATTTTCAACTATGCTGATGATATTCAAATGGTCTTCAATCTTAACTCTACACCCACATCCATCGCTAACTTTCAGTCCACCATGTCCTTTATTGGAGAATGGATGTCCCAAAGCCAATTGAAATTAAACCCCAACAAAACGGAGCTGGTTTTAACAGGAGGCCCCCTCAATCCCTGGAACCCCAACTTTTGGCCTCCATCTTGGGGCACCGCTCCCTCCCCCTCTGAATCTGTAAAGAGCTTGGGGGTTATCATCAGCAGGGATCTCTCATTGGTACCCCAGATTAAGGCAGTTTCTTCATCATGTTTTTTTCAGCTACGACGAATTCGAAAAAGCTCCAGATTATTGACCACTGAGGCCGTTATACTGGTGATTATGGCTCTGGTCATCTCCCGTCTTGATTATGCCAACGTTCTTTACGTTGGCATCCCGGCCTACCAACTCCGCCAATTACAACTGGTGCAGAATCAAGCGGCGAGACTCGTATTTCGTCAACCTAGACATCAACATGTCTCCCCCATACTGAAAAAGCTTCATTGGCTACCAGTGATGAAACGTGGTCTTTTCAAACTTGGTTGCACCGTCTTCAAATCCTTGACTGGCCATGGCCAGGGTTTTATAACTTCCAGGATTCATCGTTACGTCCCCACCCGTAACTTGCGCTCCTTGCATCACAACCTTCTGTCAGTCCCCTCCTTTAAGGGGAAAAAACACGGCGGCCTCGGGTTCTCTTTTCTGGCCCCTAAAACTTGGAACTCTTTCCCCCACGAAATTCGATCAACCACCTGCTACATGCCCTTCAGGAAACTATTAAAATCCCACCTGTTCAGACAACCATATAAGGACTGATCACATGCTCCTTCTCCCTGTCTCTTCCTCCTGAGTTTATCTGCCCTACAGCGCCATGAAACCAGTGGTGTCCGAGCGCTCTATAAATAATTTTTACAATTAATAAAGTTCTGGCAATGATTGGGTTGTGAAGAGGGGCAAAAAGTAACTTCTTGGTGTAAATGTGAGAAAGAGTGAAATGAAGTGGGCAAAGGGGGTTAGAGAAACAGTGACTATGGCATGTAGGGATTTGAGGGTTAATGTAGGCCAGAAGAACCTCCATCCGATTATAAGAAAGGCAGAACTTAGTTCAGCAGGGAAAGAAATATCATGGGACACAAATAGGCAATACTTGGAAGGGAAAAAATCTGTACATTTTATGTTCAACCCTTGGCAAAATGGCGAACAATTCCCGTACAAGGATTTTCTTCCCAATCGCTGGATAAGGAGAGAATTATTAAAGATAAGGATGGAGATTAGCCCTTGTTACGAGAACGATAAGATTAAGAGGGCTATGCTTGACTCAGAAGGGAATTGCACCTGCAATATAGGGACAAAATGTTATATTTTACACGTTTTATTGGGCTGTCTATATGTTCTTGATGGACAGAAATTGTGACTACGTCCAATCTTCCTAAAATATGAGGTTAGAAATCGGAAACAGGCAGGAGATCTGCTTTTAGATATGCACACCTTAGATGTAGCATGTGCATTAGGGAAATTTATGCTTACAGTTAAAAATGTTCTTAATGTGTAGAGTAGACGTTGCAGCATCAGTATGGAAAATACACCAGTTTTTATGAATGATATTGGGAATTTAAATAATTGTGAGATAGGTTGTATCTCTTTTAGGTGGATATTTAATATATTTGAAGTATTTTATTGGTTTGGTAAAGTAATTAACTGGAGCTGTTTTTAAACTAATGATATGTATGATGCTTGGATGTTTGTCTTCGTTTAAAGACCAATGGTCTAAATAAACAATCCTTTGACTGACCTGACAGATACCACCGTAATCTGTACAAGTACAAGAAGCGGTACGGGAATGGAGACAACAGCAGGGAAGAGAAAGTGGTGAAGAACTACAGACAGTGGCACCAATCCAAGTTCTCGTGATTTCACAAAGTGGTATTGAAGTTTGTGGTGAGGAAGAAGAAGAAGCAACAAAAGCTCAACCTGAGGTAACAGTTGAGACATCACCAGAACAACCAGGAGATCCAGAAGTAGTGGATCAAGAAGACTGCCTTACAATGTTGAATGGCCACAAAACCCTACAATGTTGAATGCCCGCAAAACTATGTTTGAAAGAAATTGAAATCAAGTGTTTCAGTTGAATGCATACTGGCAACAATAGCTGAGGAGACAGAATTAAGTGACACAGAGGAGGAAGATCAATGAGTACCAAGGAGATCAAACATAGCGAGAGTACATTGACTTGATATCAGGGTTGTTTGAGCTCCCATGACATAACACTAACTGCAAATATTAATAAGTTACAGGAAAAATATTTCTGAAAAGAAAACAGTCAAAGAGATATTATTGAATGAAAAGTGCAATAGGCTGAAAATAAAGACTGATAAGTTGTTCAACAAAAAGGATGTTTCATAGTCCCAAGGCTGCAGCATAGGAGTAGGGATAAAACACTTAAAAGAAGACAGAGTAGGGTTGGGGATGACTACATGAAGATTATTGTAAATAAAGCTGAAAGAACTAACTGCACAAGACAAATCTAACAAACTGCTTAAGAAAAACCTGAAAATAAACTGTTGACTTATTTCTGCTAT
The DNA here is from genome assembly GCF_964261635.1 of Lissotriton helveticus. Lineage (NCBI taxonomy): Eukaryota > Metazoa > Chordata > Amphibia > Caudata > Salamandridae > Lissotriton > Lissotriton helveticus. The sequence goes on from NC_136069.1 coordinate 1,141,250,206, forward strand.
ATTTTTCCCTAACTTTCTGACTACAGACAAACATGTATTTCCTAACTTGGGCAAGATTATTATGGGTACTACATTTTTAGTAGTAGTATTAGTAGCTATAGTGTTATTGATAGGGATACATTACACACCAGAGATAGAGAAATATACGTCTGTATTTAGTAACATACCATCTGCACATGCACTGGATGAATTGAAAGTATCCTTTGTAGATTACATGAAAGTAGATTACACAAAAAAAATTTATTCTAAGATGTCATAAGAAACTGCAACTCTCTAATGCAGTTCCGCAAACTTCGAAAAACATGGCTCTTTTAAGAATGGTGTTTCCTCCTTGCTTATACCTAGCGCCGGGAAACCCGACGGGTAGCCGTGCACTCTACAAATGGCAACTTATAATAATAATAAGCTGAGTACAATGTGGAGCGGTGCACTCAAAGAAAGTTCTATCCAATAAAAGAATCTTAGCCAATTCCTTTGTGTGAGGTAATTCCTTGTATTCCAAATAACACAAGCTTCAGCCAAAGCGTTTCGTTCAATGGCAATTGGACTTCATCAGGGCATGGATAGAATGACGAGGGATCCCTATAGTTGGTGTCCCAGCAAACGTTATGCAGAAGGCATGTCCAATATTAGTAAAATGAAGCAGCAATGGTAACGCGGTTTGGAGTGTAAACAGTGTATGGCAGGGCGTTCTACAGTGGCTCCTTGATAAGGCCTGGTCCCAGAGCCTCGATTAGAGTTCGTCTGGAACGATCCTTCTATTATAGAGGTGCACATAATAGCATGGCAAACACGGGGCTTAGAGTGGAGTGGCCAGGAGGGAGGAACTGGCGCTTGCTGGTGCTGCTCCTCGAGGGTGGGTGGAGCATGGCGCTACATGTTCTGGCCTCCGTAGAGGCAGACATGGAGATGTAACAATCGTGGGGCAGGGAGCCATCAGGCTGCGGGAGTGAAGTGGGGAAGCTTCCTTGTAGAGTGAATAAAAACATGGGTAATGTGAGTGGTAAGGCCGAGACCAACACAAAGGGTGCTCGCAAGGAAACGGGGGCTAGCAGGGGAAAACTTACTTGGAGGCATGGCGAGGCGCAACACTAGGCCGGCAAAAGTCAGGCTCTGATGGCGTCCTCGGCGTGCATGGACTAAATGGTGGGGTCAGGTCACGAGGTGTGCCCGGGCAGCAGGCAGACTAGACCACGCACAGGCAGGTTCCAAAGTTAAAGGACAGAAAGAAAAGACTAAAGGTGTTTGCATATTGACTGTGCGAGTAAATCAACAATGGTCAAGTTTAACACATTTGGAAAGGTATATACAAATAATAATCTTTAGTGCAATTTGTGAAAAAGTTTTTTTTAAAGAATTACTCTGTCAGGGTTTTGCAAATCGCATCTACCTATGTTCCTAAATCTTGGAATGGTGCGAGGACAATAGTGAAGCCCTGTCGGGTTAATGTTTGGTACCCGTGTATTACTAAATAGGTTCCTTTCAGTACTATGTAAATAGGTTCAGGTAATAGTGAGTGTTCTGTCCCTCCCAAGATGGCCGCCGCTGTGGCCATAGAAGCAATTTAGAAGTTAGTACGTGAGGGCTAGTTGATATGTGCCTCGCGCTGCTTTCAAACTGCGCACTTCAACTGTTCGGGTTTCTGAGGTAGCAGCTAGTGTTCGAAGCTCCGTGTCTACATTCACGAGAGGAGTTATCAGAGTTAGTTTAATAGTCTCTTTGAGTCCACTCGATGTGGCTACTTGCTGAGAGACTGGAATATCCTTGAAAGTCACATTTAAGTTTAGTAGTCAATAGTTGTTATCAGTCCCTGAAGGAAGGATCTTTCGTCGGCTGCAGTGACTGAGTCTACGGTCCTCTTCATCCGCTGTCGTCGTGGGAGCCAGCTTCGCTCCGCTGAAGTTCGACAGGATATCTCAGCGTAAAGTTCTACGGACTCCATTGACTTCGCGCGGAGAGTTGTGAGAGGAACAGTAAGCCAGCGGCTTTTCCCTTCCCCTCTTGCCAGCAAACAAGATACTGAGTAACTATTCCCTTCTTGCGCTTTTCCTGCTTTCTCCTTCCCCCTTTCTCCCTCCCTTGTACCTTTTTGCGCGCAGAAGACAACTCAGCAGTGCAAATCCTTCTAGCCACATGTTTGCATCAAGACTCTAACAGAACCCCAGTTGGGGCTAATACAGAGAGCTTACAGGAACTAAGAGGGAGTATTAGTTAAAGGGGTCGTAAACTATTGGAAAGGTCCCACAGTAACGTTAGTTTCTATCTCACAGGCATGAAGCTCCCTGAATATTACTACACACCCTCATGAAGAGTAGCAATACCTTCGGGAACCACTGGTAGGATAAGATTTGATTATTTCATAGAGTGAGAATATTGGTAGGTGGTTGTTGTTGTTTATTCTTTCCCCTCATTCTGTGTATTAGGCACCCACAGTGACCGAAGCCAAGGTCAAGACTGAGCTACCATATCGGTGAAGGTGCCGGAAGTTCTCAAGGTGTCTCTTCTCTGTCCACTTCCCCTTTTCCCTTCTGCTAGTGGATTTGCCCTTGAGGCGAGGACACTGGTGGGAGGGTGATTGGGTCAAGCATCGTACTGCCTCTGCGAAGTTATTGAAGCCTCATGACAGATTGAAGTGCCCAAGTATTCACTTCGCCCAGGCAGTATGGCTGAGGGCTTAAACCTAAAGGATCTGGGAGACATTTTAGTGGGGATCCAGAGAGAGATAGGAGCTGTAAGGGAGGAAAATAAAAGTTTAAAATTAGAACTCGGGGCTTCTCGACAAGAAAATAGAGTTTTGGCTCAGATGATGGATGGGTTAGTTATGGGAAATCCAGTTCAGGTTTCTTCCACGTCTAACACCAGTACCGCAAGTTCAGATCCTAAGTCAATTGCTCAGGTTATCCACTCAGTCTCTCCTTTAATTCCTCTAGCAGCTCCCGAGCGGTTTTCTGGGGATCCACAAAAGGCACAACTCTTTTTAACTCAATGTTCTCTACACTTTATGTGCCGCCCAACCCTTTTTCCCGATGCTCAATCTAGAGTAGCATTTATTTTATCCTATCTCAGTGGGGATGCTGCCAATTGGGCGATGCCCTTGGTGAGCGAAGATGACCCAATCCTTTGTGATTTCGCTAAATTTAAATCTGAGTTCCTCAGAATTTTTGACAGGAGAAGGATTTCTCAGGCCACTGATAATGAGTTGCTGGAATTGCGGCAGGGCTATAAAGATTTGATCTCATACCTGACGCAATTTAACAAGTTAATAGTGGAAACCAACTGGCCAGAGGAGAAACGGGCAGCTTTATTTTATCGAGGCCTAAGAGATGAGATCAAGGACACATTGGCACAAGTTCCGAATCGGCCTACTGAGTTGCCAGCGTTGGTGGATTTAGTTCTGGAATTGGATTTTCGCAACTCTGAGCGAAAGGGAGAGAAGAGGAAAGATTGGAGAGTTAACTTTCCCCGGTTTGATCGGGCTCGGACCGAGAAAGGTTCCGGAGGGAGTAACGAGACAGAACCCATGCAAATTGGAGCAGTTCGAGGTCCATTGAGTAAAGAGGAGAAGGAACAGAGGCGTTTGAAGAAATTGTGTCTATACTGTGGAGCCTCTGGCCACTTTGTAAAGGAATGTCTAAAGTGCCCGAAATTACCTTTTAAGGGAACGAGGTGAGCCATCAGTAGGCGGAGTCGCTCTGGTGGTGGAGGAGAAAAAGACGACTCCGGAATCCCATCTAATCCTTAACACCCTACAGTCGTGTATTCCGCATGTAATCCTTCACATGACATTAAAATTCCGTGAACAGCAGATTTCTGGAGTGGCTATTATGTTGGACTCTGGGGCCACAGGAAATTTTTGTGACATTAAGTATGCCTGAAGCATGGGAATTCAAGCCATTAGGAAGGAAAGACCAGAACCTGTGAGAGCCGTAGATGGAACAAATTTGTCGTCTGGGCCAATTATCAGTCATACCGAAAAATTGGAGCTGATTCAAGCGGATGGGCATAGAGAAGTGTTGCAATTCAATTTAATAGACGCCCCCCAGTTCCAATTGATCCTGGGGTTACCTTGGCTGGCTACACACAATCCGACAATTGATTGGGAGAATCAAACAGTCAGTATGCAGTCAAGCTTCTGTCTGGAACATTGTTATGGGCTCCAAGAAAATTCAGTGGAGCCATCTCCCGCTTCTTTACTATCTTTTGGAAGTCAGTCAATTTGTGTAATTGATTCTGGAGAAATTCCCCCTGAATATCAAGATTTGAAAATGGTTTTCAGTGAACAGGAGGCAGAGGTGTTACCACCACATCGTTCTTACGACTGTACCATAGATCTGGTTCCAGGAGCTGTACTTCCTTGCAGTCGGATATATGCCCTAACCGAAGCTGAGAACAACCATCTCAAGGAGTATCTTGACCGTTATCTGGCCAATGGGTTCATTAGACCTTCGCAGTCTCCGGTATCCTCGCCACTCTTTTTCATCCCAAAGAAGCAAGAGGGAAGTCTGAGACCTTGTATCGATTACCGTGCTCTGAACTTAGTCACTATCAAGAATCGATACCCCCTGCCTTTAATCTCCGTTCTTCTGGATCAAATTAAAGAAGCTCAGATTTTCACCAAGCTTGATTTACGTGGGGCGTACCATTTGGTGCGGATGAAAGAGGGGCATGAGTGGAAGACCGCATTTCGTACCAAATTTGGCCTCTTCGAATACTGTGTGATGCCCTTTGGGTTGTGTAACGCACCCGCTGTGTTTCAACACTTCATTAATGACATTTTGAGTGATTTGATTGACAAAGTGGCTATTGTCTATTTGGATGATATCTTGATCTACTCTCAGAATATACAGGATCATCCCAAGCATGTCAGAATGGTGTTGGAACGTTTAAGAACACATCATTTATATGTAAAATTGGAAAAGTGTGTTTTTCATGCAACTACAGTGGAGTTTCTAGGATTCGTCCTCTCGCCACATGGAATCACTATGGATCAAGGAAAAGTGCAAGCAGTGAAAAATTGTCCTGAACCGCCTAATGTCAAGGAGATACAGCGATTTCTGGGATTCGCTAATTTCTATCGGCGCTTCATTCAGAGTTTTTCACAATTGATCGCCCCTATTACTCGATTATTAAAGAAAGGGGTAAGGTTCGAGTGGACCAGAGAGGCAGCTCAGGCATTTTTTCATCTCAAAGAAAGATTTGTGTCCGCACCAATTCTTTTGCATGCCAATCCAGAAGAACCTTTCTTTGTAGAAGCAGATGCGTCGGATCAGGCAATCGGAGGTGTTCTCTCCCAACGACATTTGAAAACTGGTCAGCTGCATCCGGTGGCGTATCGATCCAGAAAATTAAATCCAGCTGAACTGAACTACACGATCGCAGAAAAAGAATTGTTGGCGGTAAAGGATGCCTTTGAGGATTGGAGGCATTATCTGCTGGGGGCTAAGCATACTGTGACCGTTTTTACTGATCACAAGAATCTACAATTTTTGAAATCTGCGAAGACCCTAACTCCTCGACAGCTACGCTGGTCTCTGTACTTTGCAGACTTTGATTTTGTGCTCACGTTTCGCCCTGGAACAAAGAATGGAAAGGCAGATGCACTTTCCCGTTTGAATACGGAAGATTGTGAACATCCTGTTGAGCCTCAACCTATCATTCCCGAAACTAAGATCATTTGTGCTCTTTCTTTGAGCAGCTTTCAAGACGAAGTTCAGAAAAGTTGATCTAAAGAAGAAATCCAGAAGTGGGTTCAATCGGGTGAGGAGAGAGTGTTAAACCAGCAATTACCTTACTTTAAAGGGGCCTTGTATCTTCCTACAACCGCACTTCAACAAAGGGCCTTGCAAAGTTGCCATGATCATCCTTTGGCAGGCCATAAAGGAGTTTCTAAGACCATGGATTTAGTTCAGCGCTATTTTTGGTGGCCTGGGTTGTCCTCTCATGTCAAACAATATGTACAGTCCTGTGAATTGTGTGCCAGGAGTAAACCTAGTTGGCAGGCCCCGCAGGGGTTTTTACAACCGCTCCCTACTCCGACCCATCCGTGGCATACAGTATCCATGGATCTGATTGTAGATTTACCAGTTAGTAAGGGGTTCGATACTATTTTGGTGATTGTGGATACTTTCACCAAAATGAGTCACTTTATTGCTATGTCTGGTACCCCTACTGCTCCTGAGCTAGCACAAGCATTTAGCGAGAATATTGTAAAACTACATGGGGTCCCTAAGATAGTGGTTTCAGATCGAGGTCCTCAGTTTATTTCCCGTTTCTGGCAAGCCTATCTCAAGGGTTTGGGGATTGAGAGTAGATTGTCTACCAGCTATCACCCTGAATCGGACGGACAGACGGAGAGAATTAACCAGGAATTGGAACAGTATCTCCGTTTGTTTCTCCTTGAACGGGGTGGTGAGTGGTCGGATCAAATGTGGATGGCAGAATTTGCTAGTAATAACGCTAAGAGTGTTTCTACGGGTTACTCGCCATTTTATTTGAATTCTGGTCGTCATCCCAATCCATTCTGCACTCAGGAAGATTTAGAAGTCCCAGCTGTTAAGACCATGTTGACCGATATGGCTGCATTACATAAATCTGCAGAGGAAAATTTGATAAAGGCCAAGTAATCTTACAAGAAGAGTGCAGACAGACATAGAAAGCCCGCTCCGCAATATCAAGTAGGAGATCAGGTGTGGCTCTCTACAAAAAACCTCCATTTAAAAGGGAATAGGAAATTCCAACCAAGATTTGTGGGTCCCTATTCAGTTGAGCAGGTCTTGGGCCCAGTGACAGAGAGATTAAAGTTACCAGCTAAGTTAGGGATCCATCCAGCCTTTCATGTCTCTTTATTAAAAAAGATTAAATCACACATGAGGTTGGGTAAACCACCAGAACCCTTAGTTATTTCTGGCCACCCTGAGTACGAGGTTCATGACATTCTGGACTCTAAAATCAAACGAGGAAGACTATTTTATCTGGTGGATTGGAAGGGGTACGGTCCTGAGGAAAGGTCGTGGGAGCCTGTATCCCAAATTCACGCACCACTACTCATTAAGAGATTCCATGCACGGAAACCTCTCAAACTTGGACCGATGAATCGGTCTTTGAGAGGGGGTACTGTCAGGGTTTTGCAAATCGCATCTACCTATGTTCCTAAATCTTGGAATGGTGCGAGGACAATAGTGAAGCACTGTCGGGTTAATGTTTGGTACCCGTGTATTACTAAATAGGTTCCTTTCAGTACTATGTAAATAGGTTCAGTAATAGTGAGTGTTCTGTCCCTCCCAAGATGGCCGCCGCTGTGGCCATAGAAGCAATTTAGAAGTTAGTACGTGAGGGCTAGTTGATATGTGCCTCGCGCTGCTTTCAAACTGCGCACTTCAACTGTTCGGGTTTCTGAGGTAGCAGCTAGTGTTCGACGCTCCGTGTCTACATTCACAACAGGAGTTATCAGAGTTAGTTTAATAGTCTCTTTGAGTCCGCTCGATGTGGCTACTTGCTGAGAGAGTGGAATATCCTTGAAAGTCACATTTAAGTTTAGTAGTCAATAGTTGTTATCAGTCCCTGAAGGAAGGATCTTTCGTCGGCTGCAGTGACTGAGTCTACGGTCCTCTTCATCCGCTGTCGTCGTGGGAGCCAGCTTCGCTCCGCTGAAGTTCGACAGGATATCTCAGCGTAAAGTTCTACGGACTCCATTGACTTCGCGCGGAGAGTTGTGAGAGGAACAGTAAGCCAGCGGCTTTTCCCTTCCCCTCTTGCCAGCAAACAAGATACTGAGTAACTATTCCCTTCTTGCGATTTTCCTGCTTTCTCCTTCCCCCTTTCTCCCTCCCTTCTACCTTTTTGCGCGCAGAAGACAACTCAGCAGTGCGAATCCTTCAAGCCACATGTTTGCATCAAGACTCTAACAGAACCCCAGTTGGGGCTCATACAGAGAGCTTACAGGTAATAAGAGGGAGTATTAGTTAAAGGGGTCGTAAACTATTGGAAAGGTCCCACAGTAACGTTAGTTTCTATCTCACAGGCATGAAGCTCCCTGAATATTACTACACACCCTCATGAAGAGTAGCAATACCTTCGGGAACCACTGGTAGGATAAGATTTGATTATTTCATAGAGTGAGAATATTGGTAGGTGGTTGTTGTTGTTTATTCTTTCCCCTCATTCTGCGTATTAGGCACCCACAGTGACCGAAGCCAAGGTCAAGACTGAGCTACCATATCGGTGAAGGTGCCGGAAGTTCTCAAGGTGTCTCTTCTCTGTCCACTTCCCCTTTTCCCTTCTGCTAGTGGATTTGCCCTTGAGGCGAGGACACTGGTGGGAGGGTGATTGGGTCAAGCATCGTACTGCCGCTGCGAAGTTATTGGAGCCTCATGACATACTCATTTGTTCAATATTTTTGAAGCCATAGGTTCACGAATACAGGTGACAGATAATGCCTCTTATCGAGGCATATTACATTGAAAATGTAAATGTAAATTGATACTTGTATAGCGCACTAATCCCCCTGCAAGGGTCCCAAGGCGCTTGTATGAATACCGCTGTGGAACCCATCCTGGCTTTCCCTGTGAGGTGTCCACTCCTGGGCACCCCCAAGGTGGAGGCCAGGCATCCTTAGCGTTGTGGAGATTAAGCAAGCTATTGCCCAGAGTGGGACTCCATGATTGGAATAGGCACCGAGGCGAGAATTATCAGGTCTGTGGAATTTTGAGCCCAAGACCCACCAAGGCGGGGAATTGAACCCTGGTCCCAGGCTAGACCTCTGCATCAGGGTCTGCCGCTCTAACCATTGAGCCACACTTCTCCACAATAAAGGGTTTCAATTGGGAAATTGCATTATGTGAAGACTGTTCAAATACAACGCGTACTTGAAGAATACCTCAAAGAATTGTGGGATGGTATCCATGATGTAAAGGATAAACGTGGAGCACATTGTGTGTAAATGGGTAAAGCAAGTAAAAATAAATATAAATTAATTATAAATTAATATAAGCTACCACAAGGCAGGAATGGACCTATGCAGAGGTCGAGAATATATGGGATGCGAGCTGTCTGTGCAAGGTGATTACAATAGTGTGTTCATGAGCATAAGGGAACGGAAGAACACAAAAGAGGGTCTACAGTGTGTCAAGAGTAACAGGGAGTAATTGAGAGGACAAGATGGTTCGTGTAAATGTAGTATTTATTTCATCCAAGATGTTTAATCTGTGTTCAATGGTACTACAGCATCCTATCCACCGACATTCACATCTGTTCAAGAGTCTCTGAATATCCACACCCCTGGTGGGTAAGGTGGGTTGGTCAATGACCATCCAGGTGAGGTACTTCTCCTGAAAGTATGTGAAAAGGGGTGCTGTCACCACACCACATCTTATTCGGCTGCGGTGTTGGATGATTCTGTCCTTGATCATTTGAGTAGTCTGATCAACGTATAGAAGATCACAAGGGCAGCTTATAGCGTAGACAACATTTTGGGATCTGCAGTTAGTGAAAGTTCTTAACTGATGTTTCTGTCCATTGAGTTCAAAATGTTTTGTGTTAAGTGTCATGGGACACGCTGTGCATCTTTGGCATTTGTAACGTCCTAGTAGAGGTGGGAGGCCCCAGGTGTCCCTGATAGACTTGTCTCTGGTTTTCATTTTGGGCCATATGATGGTGTGTACTAGGTAGTCTGAAAGGTTTATGCCTCTGCTGTAGGAGAACAATGGTAGTTCATTGAATATGGCAAGGAGGGCGGGTGTGTTCCAGTTTCTTTTTATGATTTTCGAAATGTCATTGCTAGTGGGGTAGAAGGTAGAGACTAAAGGGATACGTGTGTTCGTCCTCTTTTCCTTACGTGTGAGCATGGTGTCACGGTGGTTATACCAAGCTTGTTTCTGCGCTTTGGTTACCAGTTTCTTCGGGTAACCCCAGGTGATGAGTTTTTCAGTTAAGGCCACAGCTTCCCTGAAGAAATCCTTCCTCCACTTGCAGTTGCGGCGGATCCTTAAAAATTTCCTGAAGGGTAACCAATCACGTAGTCCCCGTGGATGGTAACTGGAGTACAGCAGTAGAGTGTTTTGTTCTGTAGGTTTTCTAAATAATGACGTAGCTATTTTGTTTTCTACCACCTGTAAAAAGAGGTCAAGGAATGGTAGATGATTTTCTTTAGGGTCAATTGTGAAGTTGTTGGCAGGTATGCAGCCAATCCATAAAGAGTAGTAAACTTTCATTGTTTCCTGTCCAAATGAGCAGAATATTGTCAATATAACAACGCCAGACGGAGATGTTAGTTCTGAACGGGTTGAGATGGTTTAATATCTTTGTTTTCTCCAGATAGTGGACGCAAAGTATGGTGAAATTTGGGGCAACACAGGCACCCATTGATACGCCATTGATCTGTAGATAGTAAGGAGGCCAGAACACGTAGCTCCATGCTCCACCCACCCTTGAGGAGACGCGCTAGCCCATGCTGGTTCCTCCCTCCTGGCCACTCCACTCTAAGCCCCGTGTTTGCCACACTATTATGTGCACCTCTAAAAGACACCTTCCTTCCAGGCAGCTACCTTCTCACCAGGCCTGTTTGCTTTCTAGGTAACCTGCCCAGCAGCTTTTGGCTTATCGCTACTGAGAGCGATTATTCGTGATTCTTGCTGGATCCCCTGGGACTCCCAAATCCGTCCCTACCAGTAAGTTCTCTTTATTCCTCCTGCCCACTTCCTTCCACCCTTGCAGGTGATGGTCTATCCCTGCATAATTATTCCCTTTTTCCTCCTCAGGTCCAACTAGAACTGCTTTTGGACCTTGCCTCACCTGGATTTTTTGACAGTTGCGACACACCGCGTAAGTCATTTTCCTCTCTTTGGAATACGCTCTTTTCCCACATTTCATCTGTCTGAGCCTGGTCACGCGGTATTCCTCTTATACTTTTGTTTTCTGCTTCCTCTTCCTGTATTTTTCCCCCCCTTTGGCTCAATTTTTACACTTTCACCCTTGAATTCTCTTCTTTTGGTCCAGTAGTGTGTATATGACTGCTCCAAACTTGCACCAATTCCGTGCACTCGCGAGCGGGTGCTTTCAAGCGGGTGGTGCCCCCGCAATAATAACTGCTCCCAGCTTCGTGAACTTTTCGCACAAAGAAAAAAAGCACTCATGGTGGCGAGTCCCAAAGATTTTATTTTAGGGACCCACGGTGTCCAGACGCGTTTCGGCTAACGTGGTAACCATCGAGAAAGGTGTTTGCCAAAACGCGTCTGGACACCATGGGTCCCTAAAATAAAATCTTTGGGACTCGCCACCACAAGTGCTTTTTTCTTTGTGCGAAAAGTTCACGAAGCTGGGAGCAGTTATATATATATATATATGTATATATATATATATATATATATATATATATATGCGCCCTGTTTGGTTCTCTTTTCCTCGCTCTGGTCGGCGCTTCCTGGGAGGTGCGTTGCTTATGCGGATGAACCACTCCGCTGGCAATTCAAAACAAAGTCTTTCAACAAGACAAAAGCTGCAACTCCAGCCAATGTTATTTTCCGAAAATTTATTTATTCTTAAATCCATTTAGACACTAGCACAGGTTTGACCCACGCGTTCCGGTAGCTCTGTCTACCTTGATCACGGTCAATCATTCAAGTGTTTGCATTTAGTCTAAAACCATTACTCTACAGGAAGTCATAATTACATCACTTCCTGTTGTCAACAGAGAGGAAGGGAGTTACCGCCAGGAATTCTGGGCTCTGTGGTCCCTTTCTTACTATTTGACAAAAATCCATTTAAATGCATCATACAAAAACATTTATACTCATTATATTTCATCTTGTAAATCATACATCTTAGATTTCACATATTTAACACATTTTGGCAAAATATAGGGGATTTCATTTTATGTTCGTTATCAATAAAGTTCCATTCTTTCAATGGTTTTTCTTTCAATAGTCTTATTCATTTGAACCCTCCAGTGGGTGAGTCAAATTTCTCATTTTGTCTCCTTTATGTCCCATAGTTTATGCCCTCCAGTGGGCCTATGTTTTGAGTCTCCCATTTTGGAATCCCATAGATGAGTTTTTTGATGCACTTATGTTAATTCAGAAGCTGATTGAGAATTCATAGATGTATATACAATTCTTCGGACGGATTCAATCCGAAAGGTACCATGGTTCGGAACTTTAAAATGTGTTGTGACTCTTTTTGTCGTAGAGTTTTTTCTCGATGGCCACCTCTATCCTGCGCAGGAATCGTTTCAATTCCATAGAATTATAGTAGTTTCCAGTTTCCATTGCGATGGGGTTCCATATGCTTCGCTACCGCGTTGTTTCTATCTTTGCTTTTTGTTGCTCGAACATGTTCGAGTATACGCTTCTTGAGTTCGCATATGGTACTTCCCACGTACTTCAACTTACATGGGCACTCAATAATGTAAATCGTGTATTGACTCTTGCATGTAATTAGTTCTTTTATCTGCCAGACTTTTTTGTTTGCCATGATTGTCTCCACTGTAGGTTTTGCAATTTCACAAACTTTGCAGTTATGGCATTTTTTGAACCCTTTTGTTTTCAACCACGTTGATTTCGCCTTTTGTTTTTAAAATGACTGTGGAACAAATGATCTTTTAAATTTCTTGCTCTTCGGTAAGTTATTACCGGATGTTGTCCCATTTTCGCCCCAACTGTGGTGTCCAATTGTAGAATCTTCCAGTTTCTTCTCATGATTCGTGCTATTTCCTTAGACTCTTGACTATAGTCTAGGATTAGTCTTCTGGGTTCCTCCTTTTGGTTTTTGTCCACATTTTTTGGTGTGAGACATTCCATCCTTGATTTGTCATTTGCTCTGTTCCAACATTTGTTTAAGATTCCCTTGTCATATTTTCTTTGTTCAAAGCACTTTATTGTTCCTGCGCTATGTTTCCTCCATTCATTTTCCTCACTACAAATTCTGCGTAGACGCAGGAATTCCCCGTGGGGGATACTTGAGATCAAAGATGGTTGATGGAAGCTCATTGCTTCTAGAGTTTCGTTTGTTGCTGTAGCTTTTCGATGTAAAGTTGTTTCCAACTTGTTGTTTTTCACATATACTTCCACATCCAGGAATATTACTCTGTTTTCACTTATTTCATATGTGAAATTTATGCCTGGAGTGCTGTTGTTAAGAATTTCAAAGTATTGTTGGAAATCACTTTTGCTTCCATCCCAAACGATGAATAAATCATCTATAAACCTTTTCCAGGTTACTATGTGTTTGGTGAAGTTCTCTTTGTTAATTTTCAACCAACCTCCTTTTCCCACCAACCCATAACTGCGTAAGCGTAGCTTGGGCTGAATGAGAAGCCCATCGCAGCTCCATTTTGTTGTTGATATATTTGATCTCCAAAGAGGAATGTGTTATGTGTCAGGCAAGTGGAAATCGTCTCCAATAACATGTCATTGTGTTCTTTATAATGAATGTTCCTTTCTTTTAGGAAGTATTTACAGGCATTTAAACCAATGATGTTATCGATGTTCGTATAGAGGGAAATTACATCCATTGTTGTCATGAGATAACTTTCCTGCCATGTCAATTTTTCCAGGGTTCCCAAAAAGTCTGTTGTGTCCTTTGTGTACGACTGTAATTTTGTCACATATGGAAAGAGAAAATAATCAATAAAGTTGGCCATTGGTTCCAACAATGAACCATTTGCCGATACAATCGGCCTCCCTGGTGGTTTAGTGGGGTCCTTATGTAGTTTAGGTAGGAAATACATTGTCGCAAGTCTTGGGAAATCTACACTTAGATATTTTCTCTCATCATGGTCAATTAAGTTGTTGTTTTCCCAGATGTTTAATTTTTTATCCATCTCTCTTTTCATGTTGTCAATTGGGTTCACCTGTAATCTTTCATAGAATCGTGTGTTGGTCAACTGGTGTAACGCTTCTGTGATGTAAGCTTTTCTGTCCCATAACACCACGTTACCCCCCTCATCTGCCATTTTGATTTCCATTTCTGGGTCATTTATGAGGGTTAATAGAGCTTCTTGTTCCATTTTGGTTAGATTATCCTTGCAATTTGATTTCTTTATTTTATACAAGTCATGTGTTACTGCCTCTTGAAAGATATCAATTTTGTTTCCCGGAGTTAATTGGGGATGGAATTTGGACTTCGGCTTTTTTTCGCTCATACCTGCCCCCAGTTGTGGTATTGCAGTTCCCAAAGTGATGTTTTGTCCTTCTTCGGCATTCAGGTTTAACAATGTCAAATAGTCTTCTGACTCCTTTGCCAGAAGAGTTGAGGTTGGTTTGGAAAGCACCTTTGTTATTTTTTGTTTATTTTGATTATCAATGAAATACTTCGCCAATTTTATCTTGCGAATGTACAGGTAGAAATCTATTCTCGTTTGTGCCAAATCCACTCGCTGTATATATATGTATATTCTTTTATCCCCAGCACTGCCATATAAGTAACAGTAACCTGGTTGTGATGATGGCCTAAATACTTCTACAGGCCGAAATGCGTCACCTTTTACAGCGGAAATCTCAGCGCTATTTCCTCAAGGATACCCTACTTAATTACTTTTGAAATTCATTATCGTTTATTGTTCGGGTATCCTGACTATGTAAATTTTACTTTCACTTGCTCTTTGTTGTGCCCCTTCCTGTTGCTGTTTATACTTTCTCACATGTCCCTTGCACTGTCACAATTTTTCATGAGCACTTGTGCACAGTATCCCACAGGTTACATGCCATTTAATGTAATGCAGTGTCACCCTTCCATATGTTTGATTATATGTAGCTAAATATGACAAATATATGCATTTACTAAAATACAATTTATGTTACCAAAGTATTTTGTCTACCTGGTTTTCTCCCCTTTTTCCTTCCACTCTCAGCAATTAATTGTGCTGCCTGAAACTGACCTTTAGTTAATACCCTATGAGACATTGTTGTATGTTATAGATGATTGCCCTAGTCTCTTTAGGATTTGTGGGCTACCTCCTATAGTCTGATACTACTTATTTTCAATTTCAATAACCCATCACATAGACACACACGTTCAGTATAGGTGATGGAACACATTTAGTTGGTGACATTTTTGGAGCATTCATCCCACCAGTAGCTGTCCTGAATGATGAGAAAATCAGAAGACTTTCAATGGTAGCAGCCAAACTGGCAACTAGTACTTCTGGAGCTGTAATAGTCGTTAACACAGAATTAGTGACTGTTAGATCAATGGTTTTACAAAATAGATAGTAGTAGTCATTTTGTTCACAGAGGAAGGAGGGGTCTGCAAGTTGCTGAAAGCTCAGCATTGCTGAGCTCAGCATTGCTGTACTTATATACATATAAGAAAATCTTAGAATACACAAAGAACATTTCTGCACTGAAACCTGATAAGAATTAAAAAACACTAGTGTTTCAGAAAGCTTGGGAAAAGGACTTTCGGCCATAGGCAATTGATTCTCAACAGCAGGAAGAGGGATTCTTAAAGCCATACTAGTACCTATACCTATACTAATGTTTGGGGTTTGTTTCCTGACCTTATTAGGGTTTAATGAGAGGATAAAGAACAGAGAAAGAAACAATCAGATACAGATGGAATAAGAATTACATGATCACATCAATCAAGAATGTAAAAGGTTGAATGAATCTGCAAGATTGAAAAGAAAGAGGAAAGTCTCAACTGAGGATGTGAGTGAACTTTAAAGAATCAATGTTGAAAGAATTTATGATGATTAAATAACTATCAGTTGGGGAAAGGTTGCATGAGTATTTTTAACATAGAAAAAGTAATGCGAAGATGTTGAGACTTAATTTGTAGGAATACGAAAATAAATGTGCTTAAATGCAAAAATTGTACTAGGCAACCATACTTACTTGTACTAGACCTGAATGGCTAAAATGGTTTTACTTGACCTAAAGCTGACATGAGTAAAGAATGCTGACATAACTTAAAATGCTTTTTGCTCTGACCTTTCTATGGAAATCTTTTCATAATGAATAATATTAGCATAACATGTTTCAGTTAACTCTGCAAATATTCCTATTTACACAAAGATCACAGGTAAATAATGAACGAGGACTTGCCATTTAGTGGGTTAAACAAGATGTACATATACGAAGATGCAGCATTTTTAAAGAATACAAATAAGGTGAGAAGTAGAATAAATAACATTGTAGCTGGTAAGGAATCTTTCATTCAGCACTACTGCCTTGAGGTCATTTTAGAAGACGAGGACTGATCCGGTTTCCCTGAGAGCACTGAAAGATTATTGGCTGACTAAAGAAGAGAAGTCAATGAAAGGCAACACTGAATTTATGTGGTGTTTATATAATAATGTTTGTAACTAGATAGACCCCTCTTCTCTCATAAGCTTTACTCAAACCTAGCTTGCCCATTTCATGCTTGAGACTCCATTGAGTTTCTTGAACCTTTCTTAATGGGAAGTTCTGCTTTGATTGATTATTGATTTATTGAGCTAACTTTAATACTGAAGCCTTATGATTCCTCTCTCAAACTTAGTACTCTTTATGTGTCCCAACTGACACCTTTTCATTCCCATTCTTAGAATAGGGATTATTTCCTTTATGGAACGCAGTAAATTTGCTTTTTTTAAACTTCTCGACTACTTATTGGTAATTGATTTCTAATAAAATTCTACAAATTAAAAATTGATGAATCTGTCTGGTAACTCAATAAAGGTAAATTACTAAATGCTTTATTGAATACAACTGTTTAACTCATACTAAACTCTCATTATTGACTGAAGTAGATTAGACTTTTTAATGATATTCTAATGTGATATGCAGCTCCTTGTTAATCTCAGCCAACGTCAAAGATCCATTATCCTGAACAGCAGGTATTTTCTTCTTGATGAATGGTAAATTCTTTTTGTGGCAAACTTAACTGAGATCCGCTCTCAACCATCTTCAAATGACAATGTTTTTGTGAAATTCGGGAACATTGGGAGCTGCCAGGATTCTGTAATTCAGCATTTGTGTAAAGGATTACACAAATCATTAAGAATTGTCTCCAATTTAGGTCCATCGTTTTCTAAGAATCCCTGCACATACCAAGCAAATAAAGTTTGCTTTATCCACATGAAGCATAGTTCAGCTCTTGGAACGGCGACTTGTCATATCTCTGACTACCCCTTTGGAGTCCAACCTAGAACACCTCACCTATGATGGAAAATTGTCTATGAAATTAATTTTATGATCCCTCCTTCTTCATATTATAAGCATCCCTTCTGTGCAGATCTTCCCACAAGCCAGCTTTTAGTTCACCACTTCTTCATATAACCAGAACTAGCCCTTTCCTTCTATCAAAGGCTGATTCATTTAAAACATCATTGTTCACAGTAATCTTCATCTTGTAGAAGGGGGCCATTTAGTGGGCCTGTGGTGCTGTTTTTTTCATATGCTCTATTAGATTTTAATCTGCATTGCGCACAAGTACCACATCTTCACTGGACAGCTTTTGCCCTCTGCATTGTAGCCCACTCCTCAAAATTGCACCTGATTCCTCACTTCCCTTGAAAGTCCTTTATAAAACCTGTTCACATGGGGCACTTTTGTCTCCACTATACACACTATAGATAGTTCTAAAGTCCCTTTGGTCACTCAAGTTTTCTTTAATGTTCCACATTGGGAGCCCTGACTTCCTATTAAACCCTTTACCCATTCCACCTGTTGTTTTACCAGACCTAGAGGGTGTGGGCTTCATTCTCTGTTCCCAACTGACATGTTCTTCAGGGGAAAATATTTGAAGCTTTGAATGCTCTCTACACGTGCACATTCTTTTTGTTTAACACGTTATTCGTTTTGTAGTAGCAACGTAAAGAAAATCATATATCATATCAAAAACAACATTTCACTTTAGTCACGGCTACCCAATCAACTTCACATCTCCCCTGTGGCATAATCATCATGCTTCACTTATATGAGTTACTAATACAAACTTCAGCATCTATGGACCACAGCTTTCACACACAAATCTTCAAGAAGATACCATTGTACTGTCACCAGTTTCTACAGGTTTTCCAACTGGGGATCTGTCTCATCCTCCTCCTCACCATCCCTTGGCAAAAGATTAGGGACCTAAAAACTGAAGTCAAACATCATTTTGTCTACAAAACGTTTCAGTGGGACTCACTTTCTATTGAGAAAGCTTCCTTAATGAGGAGCCCTGTAAATTAAATCTTCCCTCTTCGTGCGACTCACTAGAGGAACATCAAGGTAATAACTTTCACAGACCATGTATTTGACTTGAGGAGTTGGCGCTCTGCTTTGGGAGATACTGTAGTCAAGTTACTCTCTTTTATCCCCTTCCAGACCAGGAGCGATGGTAAACATAAACTCCCAGCTTCGGTTAAGATGAGAACCTTCACTGCAGTGGTACTGCAAAGATTACTTGATGAGTTTGGCAGATACATGAATGAGCTGGACCTGCAGACAAACTTGAGTAAGACCATTATTTTGTCCTGCGGTTTTAAACCCGCAAAGAAGTAGTCTTTTAATATGGGGGGAGTGATCTTAGAGAAGACAAACACCATTTCATATCTGGGTGTTCATATTGATTCTCAGCGCTCATGGACCCAACAGAGAGCTTCTAGGAAGAGTTTATTTGAAAGCTCTATTGTAAAATGTTTTGATTCTATAGTAAGCTGGACCTTGAGCCCTTGAAAGATGTGTCTCACTTACAAAACAAAAAGCGTCCTGGTGGCTACATATGGAGCTGGTGTTTGGGGTACTGTGAATTGAGGAGAAATATAGACTGTGGAGAGTTGCTTTCTTACAAGGCTCTTGGCACTCCCATCGAGATGTTCCGATTTTATAGCACCCATAGAAGCGGGACTTAACTATCTGTCAGATTTTATTAAAACTCAACCACTATCATTGTGTCATGCTGCTTGGACTAAAGTAGAGACTGCTTTCCATTGTTTGGTGATACAAGATTGCATGTCTGATTGCATGTCCCCGGATCACGCCCAACTTATCCCATGGCTGGCATATAATGCCTCTCTTTGTTGGAATGTTCGAAAACCCAAATTCTTTAGCGACCCTGAATCATTGATATTGGTCCCCTGACCCCCACCGGGGCTTTGTGACTGCTCTTAAAGCATGCTGCACTTTGTTCTTTTTGTAAATTTTACAAGCAGCCTAGATCTATGTGGTGTGTTCCATTTTAAGGAGAAATGGTTTTAGGAGTTGTAAACCAGCCATGTTATTTTTTACAAAGGTTGCGGAAGGGTTCAACATGCTCAAGTATGAGCGCCTTTTTTAACCATTCACTGAGACTGAGGAATTAATCTTTTTTTAACTGACATATATATATCAACTTTTTTATGTGTTGTGATTTTGTGCTTGCAGGATTTATCCAATTAACTTTGTCGATTTACAATGTAATTTTAATTGTGTGTTGTCTTCTTGTCGTTATATATTATTTATGGTTGTAAAAACCGAATAAAGAGATTGACTGATTTACAGTCTTCACTGTTAGTGTTGGTTTCACACTCCCCATGAGCGTAGGTTGCCTGTTGGGTGGTCCTGAGCCACACCTGGTAAATTGTACCACATTAAGCTTTCCCAGTGCCTCCGCTTCCGAAACCTTTGCTTCCTATTTATTAGAACAATGGGTTAAAGCACTCAAGCTTTGAATCATCTTAAATATAGACCAAAGCCCCTCTAGAGGTCTCGCAGCATCACTGATCGTCCACAGCTCACCACAAAGGGAAATACTGAGTCCGGCTTAAACAGGACATAAAATATCATAAATAGGACTTCATTATCAGGACACTATCATTGAAATACATCCTCACTGTAACCGCTACCTCATCACTGTTTCTGGGAGTCAGAGCCATTCGACAGACACATGAAGGCAATATGAGGGATTCAAATAAGGGGAAGATGTGAAGCACAGCAAGCATGACCGAAAGTAAGGCAGACAAGTTAGTGGCT
Organism: Lissotriton helveticus; assembly: GCF_964261635.1. NCBI lineage: Eukaryota > Metazoa > Chordata > Amphibia > Caudata > Salamandridae > Lissotriton > Lissotriton helveticus. The sequence goes on from NC_136069.1 coordinate 1,141,270,116, forward strand.
TCACGGCAACGTTGCATTATCTGCTCCTTCAGGGTTTTCTAAGGACACCTTTTGACTGGCAAAACTTGGTGAAATATTCTAGTGGAAATAGACTCTGAACTGAGGAAAAATAAGAGGACATTAGTGAAGAAGCACAACGTTCTATGGTGTTTCCTCATTACTCAGAGGAAATCTTAATATAGTGCAGTAATACTGCACCCCAAAAAATCCCTACAATCAGTGGTGTTGGGATCTCTAGTGGTACCACAGCAGTATTCCTGTAACTCTTGTAATGATGGTCACACAATGCAGAAACCTGCGACGGCACACTCCCATTTCTGGTCTTATGCCATCTCCTGAAAGTGTTTGTGTCTAGTTAGAGATCATTACCCACATATTGAAGATATCATTGAGAAGCTGGCAGATCATAAACATCTTCTGGTTCCTGAAAATGCATCAAATTTTACAATCATACATTTCCACGCACTTCCTGCAAACTATAACTATTGTGTCATGAGGTCTAAGGGGGATGTGATACAGATACAGCCTTGGTAGTAAGCTAACGTTGAAAGTATCACTTCAAAAGATAAAATGTAATTACAGATTAAATGGCAAACTAGAGGAGTGGCACAGTGTAACACATTGTGCTACACCTTCTTTAAATTATAACACGTACAGGGTCCCTTTGTACACCATAATAAATATATGGGACACAAAGAATTAAACGTTTTCTTTCACTCGTGTATATCCTGTGGTTCAGAAATTAACATCAGGACAATTAAACAACTTGAGTACTCGAGGTAACAGTTATTTGTGAATGACAAAAATGAAAACTATGATACAATTTTAGAATGCATGGTATTATTGACAAAAAGGCATGGCATTTAAAAAAGCTGTTTGTGTGTAAGTCAGGCGTAAATCAGCAAATACTCCTATTTATGAATGCAATGCGGCTTTTCTAATTCAGAGAAGTTGGTTTTACGGTCCAATATGGATTTACTGCAACAATTTTAAAGTGAGTAAATCAAAGACCAGGGGTGGGGAACGGGTGCTTCAGGACAGGAATGCCTTGTGAGGTTATAGCAACCCACAAATGTACAGATTTGTGGGCGTTAACAAACTCCTCTCTGTGTGATTCTTACCCTGTTAAAGGTCTGAAATGCACCTCTCCAAATGCAGAGGCAAAACTATTTCCAGGATGATAAGGGGAAAGGGACACACAAAAACTTGGTACTGGTGTAAGGGAAGAGAGAAAGTGAATACTCTTGTTTATGTGCAATAATGCTTACATGCATTACTATGAAAATGTAAATGCCCATGTGTGCCTTGATGTGTACTGTTGCATTTTATTAATCAGTTGCTATTTTGTTTTTGTGCTTGCTTGAGGACTACTAAAGTGTCAGCATTATTGCACACTGACAATCACTTCAAATGAGTTCTTGTTATGTTATTACATGTTGCACACATCACATTTCAACTGAACTTTTCTAGTAAAGCATAGGATTTTGAAAAACTGTATAGTCAGCTCTCGTTGGAGATGTTTGTATTTTTTCTGTCAAGGCCTTCCTTCACACAAGAAGAGCCTTGCATCTGTTCATTAGTGCCTAGCTGCAGGTTTCAATTTATCACGTGTTCTCACTTCCTTTCAGTTGCATTGAGGAAACGTGTATTAATGTAGCATACAAATGTAAGGATTTTAGCATTACAAGTTCCAACTGATTGAGGCCGAAGTTCAGGTCCACTGATTTGCCAATTTTTTACTTAGTTTTATTGTTTGCTGGCTAACTTTGTATTAAACACGTTAGAATTCTATGTGAAATCCTGGATGTTTGAAGGAAATACAAAAGAAAAATAAATCATTTTGCTGTCCGCACTATGTACAATTACGTAGCAAAATGAGGAGAAATGCTTAAATTACTTACTTGTATTGGCATTACTCTGAATCTAATTACCTGGCTTGATGCCATAACTAGTGAGGCCTCCCCCTGACACCGATTCCCTGCCATCCTGAAAAATAAAAAATCCTCCCCTGCCAACTCCTCCTGTCAGTAAACTAGCTCCAACCAACCAACCTATTTGTCAGTTGTGCACACTAAGAAGGCACCGTGGCTTCAAGTGACTCAGAGTAATGTCATTATTGGTCAGTAATTTAAGCATTACCCTATCGTCCCTCCCTTGCTTGAATCCATAACTACTGAGAAGAACCAAGCATAGAAACCAGGACAACTGACAATGCATGCTGCACAAAGATAAAGTGCTATTTGCAAATAGAAACACAAGACTCTCCTATTCAATCAATCAATCAATCAATCCATCAATAAGTTCTTTATTAGGCCTAAATAGGCCAAAAAGGTGCATAAAAAAACATCCGCAATTGATCTCGTATCAAAATTACACTCACAGACAAATCCAAATTAAGATACAGCTAATTTTTAAAGTGCAACCTTTGAAAAGATACAAATGCATTACTAAAAATACTCTCTCCTATTCCTTCACAGGACACAGAACCTTGTATTCAAAGACATCATTAATGCATTGTACCTCTGAAAGTCTATAATGCTTAGAAAAAGGTGGAGGAATCAGACCATATAGCTGCTCAGGAAATCTCAGAAATGGAAGCCCCTTGCAGTTCTGCTACCATATGGCGCATGTGGATCTACCTTGAATCGATAATGGCGGAACCTCCCCTTGAACTGCATAGGTCTTTGCACCTGCTCAAGTGGCCGTAGCTGCTTCTCGCCTTTCTTTCCTGGGCCAAAGGTCACAAACAAAGACTTCACTTTCTGAAAAGATTGAACCCCTTGCAAATAGATGAGGAGAGCTTCTTCACTTCCAACAAGTGTAACCTATAATTCGAAGCCGGATAAGGGAAATACTCCTGTAAAATTGCCTCCTGGTGTTTATGAAAAGGGAAATTGATTTTTGGAACAAAAGAAGGGCCCATGACCAACACCAACCTGCCTGGAAAGACTTTGCAGAAAGGCAACTTACAAGACGAAGCCCCAACTCCCCTAACCTCCTAGCTGATGTAATTGCACCTTATATTTTGTTTTAAGAGTTAGCGACTGCAAGTCAACTTCTTCCAAAGGCTCAATCGGATCTTTGGCCAATACTTTCAAAACCAAAGTCAAATCCCAGGCAGGAACAGATCTGAAAGGTCTAGAGCTGGTATTGGACAAGCCTTTTAAGAGTCTGGTCACTAAGCCCTCTTCATCTGCCAGATTTTTCCAGGACCCTCTAAATGCCTGGATCACTATCCATTGAACTTTCAGAGTAGCCGCAGTCAAACCCAACTGTGACCCATTCTGCAAAAACTCCACAATCATGATTAAACTGACAGAAGTAGGATCTATGCCTTTTTGTCTCAAACCACCATGAAAAACAACCCCAGTGCCAATTATAGGTTTTACAAGATGACCATTTTCTGGAAGCCTGTAATGTAGTCGCCAAAGTCTCCGAAGCTTCCTGTTCTTTTAATCCCCTCCGCTTAACCTCCAAGCTGTCAAGCAGAGCTTCCTCAAAGACTCCATCCTCAAGCTTGGGCGGTCCAGAGGAGACAGAGCCAGAGGAAGTAACCATTACAAAGACACTTGCATCTACAACAACGGATGGAACCAATTGGCTCGCGGCCAGTGAGGAGCAATCAGAACCACATTTGCACATTCTTTCCTCACTTGCACCAGAAAAGGCTTGATGAGAGGAAATTGAGGAAAGGCATACAAGAGGCCCCCTGAGCACTGACATGAAAGTGCAGCTATTGTCCAAACTTGAGTATCCCTCTCCCTTGTACAGAATTTTTTTTACTTTGGCACTAAGACTCAAGGCAAAAAGATCTACTACAGGAAATCTCATTGAGGAATCGAACGGAAAAACGCTTCTGGATCTACAGAAAATTCCAGGGAAGATAGACTCTCCCTGCCTAGAAAATCCGCGGCCATATTGGAGGTTCTCTGAATGAGAATTGCCCTCAGAGACAGAAGGGACCCCTGGGCCCAATAGAACATTTTGTGATTTTTTTCTGCTCAGGCTCCTGGAACATGTCCCCCCTTGCCTGTTTACATTTACATTGACTGTTCACACTAAGATAGCCTGTCTCTTAAGACGAGAGCAGCTCATCTCACAGCTTTGAGGTCCCTCCAATTTGAGTATCTTAGCACTTTGCTGCGGGACCAGAACCCCTTCACCTGCAGCACCTTTGCCTCAGACTGGCATCCGTGGTAACAATAACTGGATCTGGTAGATCTAACTGCACCCCTTTTAACCGATTGTCTGAATCCAACCACCAGCCAGATCCTCTTTTTTCTTGCTGGATGAGAGAAATAGAACATGTCAGGTCGTGCAAACCTAGATCGAGTAGATTCCAAGTGACCAGTTTGTGAAGATGGAAGCAAGCCCATGAAACCAGGAAAACTGTGGAGGTCTAGATAACCCTGAACGCAGGGGCATAAAACCACCTTTGCATGCTTGCACTCTGTCAGGGCCATGACATGCCTCTGAGACTTGGAAATCTGGCCAGGCCAGCAGTACTCTTCTTTGAAGTACCCCAATGAGGATGAGTGCCTGCACAGTCTTTTAGGTGGACTTCTCCCAATTTAAGAGAAAACCATGAGACTGAAGAACCTCCAGCACCCGTTTGTATGAGACAACAGTAAGCCTTTTGAAGAAGCCTGAATCAACCAGTCGTAAACTTTGATGAGAACCCTATGGGATCATTTGAGTCCAAAAGGAAGAACAAGGAACTTTTGTGATCATTCTCCAAAGCAAACTGGAAATATTTTTGGTGTGACCTCTTTAAGGGCACATAGAGATAGGTATCCTCCAGATCTATAGATTTCAACCAATTTCCCCTGGTCTTATTAAAGGGATAATGGCCTGCAGAGTCACCATACAAAAGTGAAGAGTCTGAATGCAAGAATTGATCAGTTTTAAACTCAGAGCAAGCCTGCATGCACCTGATACTTGTCGTACCAAGAAGAGAATTGAATATTCCCTTGAGCCTCTTTACCTTGCAGGCACTCTGAAAATCATTCTTGTCTTGAGCAACAGTTTTACTCCTTATAACACATCCAGGCAACTGAAACCTGCCACTGGAAGGAGAGTGAACACTTATGTCCTTGGAAGCCACTGCAAAAAGTATTTTGTATAACCCTTGTCGATTATGCCAAGGACCCACTTATCTGTAACATCCTTTGTCAAAAGTCCAAAAAGTGCTGCAGTCTTCCTCTGACTGGAAGAATTCTGGAGGAACCATAAATGTCAGGACCTCTTCTTAGTTGGACCCATCTTATTGGAATCCTTCTTAGGAGAAAACCGCCTAGGTTGATACTTTTGCCAAGAAGCGGTATAAAATTCAAAATCACGATGGGGAGAAGATCTAAGGGGCATATTATCAAGAACGGCGTTAAAATTATCGGAGGTTTAGCAGCAGAAAACTGCCGCTAAAGCAGCGATAATGGGCTTGATAATATGCCCTGGAGAATCCTAATAGAAGCCCATGTTCACACCAGAACATGGACTTCTATTGGAATTCTCAAGGGCATATTATCAAGCCCATTATCGCGGTTCTTGATAACATGCCCCTAACTTTCTCATCCTAAAATCTCCTATAATCTGACCTTCCCTTGTAAGGAAGAGTGTGTTTACAGTCCTTGAAAGCTTTTGTTATCATCGAATCCAAGTGTTAACAAGAAAAAATATTGCCTTGAAACAGAATCTTCATTAACTATTCCTATCCACCTCTTCAGTTTTCCACTCCCTCCTCCAGTGGTTCCGCCTGTCCGCCACTAAGCCTCCTGAAGACATCGCAATTGCTTTAGCAACATCAGAAACGATATCAGCCAACAAAAGTGCTTGCTGTTCCATGTGACCCAAAAGCTCACAAAAAACCTGAGACCGTCCTGTATAGCCAGTGCCAGCTGATCAAAGTGTTTGATAACCAACTACGCAGTATACATTGCAATACAAACCAGCCTTGATCGACACAATTTCTGCTGCAAATGCTTTATTCCTGTCATCATCTGTTTTTCTATTAGAAGGGTTAGCAGGGGAACAGTCCTCAAGATTAATAGTAGTTTTACAAAAAAAAGTAGCCAAGATCCAATCCACCTTCACATTGTCCGGAAGAACATTGTCACCCTCCAGCATGTATAATTTCTGCAGGAGTCATTGAACTGAGACTTCATCCACCATCTTCCACTCTGACATGACCATCCCTTTAATAGCATCATGAAACGGCATTGCCATGACACAATGTTTGACGTACTGCATAAAAAAAGCTTCATCCTTATTCTCCACTCAAAAATGAGGACAACCCAGATTATGCCAAACGTGAGACAGGGTGCCCCAAATTTCTTCTCTCCTGAGATATTTTCCTGCAGAAGTGGAAGGCTTGTCGGAATTTGGGGATGAAGAATCCCTGCCTTCGCCCTTGTGTAAAAGTCTGCTACTCTTCTTAGATTTTGAAATGACTATGGCTTTCGATGATGTTGCCTTAATCATATCCTGAATTACGGACTGAAACATGAAGGGGATCAAGGTTCCAGATGAATCCCTACTACCAGCAGGATTTTTAGCTGGAATAGGACCTTTATCATTTGAGGATAAGGAATAAATGCCATGCTTCCTCTTTGAAGCTTGCTTCACAGACATTATGAAACCATCAGAAGCAGAACATCCAGCCTCTGAAATAACAAATCTGGGATTAACACCTAACCCAGTAGGCTCACCTCTCGAGAAATCCACTAATTGGAGACAAATCTTCATCCTCCAATCAAAAATGTATACAGTAAGGCAGGAAAGTAGATTAAATTGTGTCCCAAATAGGATCTTCCAGCCTCCATTCAACCCTGGGAAAGCTCTGCTCTCCTCAGCATGAACTAGAAGTGGAGTGCCAGGAACAGCATTCTCCAAATCGATGGCCCAGCCGCCTTGGTTTTGCCTAGCTCCATCAAGGCGTACAGCATGGCTTGCAAGAAACCATACAAATTCCCCTCCAATCTTGGCAACAGGCTCCACCAATCACTAAAAGAGCTCCAAAACCATAAAACATATTGCTGCATCGGTCAGCGAGGTCCCGCCATCACTGACAGTGTCAGGTAAGAGATAAACAAAGACAGAACAATTGGCAAGGGGAAGGGGTTTTTATTTTTAAGTATGGTATGGGATTGGTGCTTGGGGGAGGCATCAGTAGTTAGGTCTTCAAGTGAGGGACGGACAATAGTGTAACGCAATTTCTTTTTCCAGCAGTGCACATAGAAGCCCGTGACTCTTGCAGGTTCTCAGGGCCAAAAAGCATGCAAATTTCAAAATCTTTTATATGTACGCACAGGCGATGTGGTAAGCTTCCAGCTATAGTTTTAAGTCTCTTCTTTGTGAAGTTGGCCCAGAGCTTTGTGAACCTATCTTCTGTGGTAAGTACCGTGATAGAGCTGACAGGCTCACTGAAATGCAAATTATTAGAAATGCATGTCATAACCTCTTCCTCACAGCAATGTATTTGCATGCTTTCTTTGGAGTCTGCTTTCATTGATTTCATCTGGGAATACTGAGATCTGATCCTAAAGGTCAGTTTGGCAGGTGCCCAGAAATAATGGAGAATCTATGTTGTCCAGAGTGATGATTACACACAGTGGCAGGAAGAAACACTTGCAACCAGATAAATTCATAGGGACCACCACCTATACAGACTTAGCCCTACAAACTATTCAGGCTTTGTCTTGTTTACTGCACAGCAAATCTCAACCACATCAGGTCTTTGTTTTGGATTATCATTTATATGACTCTTTTTTAGGTCTCGCTAGACGTAAGCAAAAGCGAAGCTTTTGCGTCTAGCGAGACAACTTATGTTGTTACTTTTCTGGGAATGAGGACAGCAAAGTGCCACGCGCATTTGCAGGCCGAGATTCGACCTCGTGAGCGCGCACGTCGTCACTCACGCATGCGCACAAAGAAAGGCATACACACACTGCATATACACACACGCACCCCCCCTTAAACATACACACGCGCACACAGACAGACAGACACGCGCACAAACACACTCAAACAGACACACACACACGCGTACACCCCACCCCCACTCACCCCTCCTCTCACTCAACACACTTACCTGTTCTGGCGGTGCTCGGCGGCGGATCAGCATCTCGGGCGGCGGTAGCGCTTTGCGGGGCTCTCTCATCACATGAGAGCCCCGCCTTCCCCATGCGCCCGGCCGCTCTTCACCCGGTCCCCCATCTCCGGACCGGGACTCAATGCGGAGCCTTCGTGGCTCCTCGGGCAGCTCTCTCAGTCTCTCGCCGCGATGGGGCGGGACTTCCGGATGGGGCCGCGCTGTGATTGGCCGGCTTCCCAACCGCTTCCGGGTCGTCGCGGGCAGCGCGGCGGCCCGGCGGGGATTTTTTTAGGAGGGGCACGGGGTCTGGGGATTTCCGGCAAACAGGTCCAAGGGCAACCAGTTGCTGACATAAGGGTTGTAGGCTTCTACCACACTGCTAAGGCAGACATTGCAGTCAATTCCGGGTTCAGCTTGAATCCTGCTGTTTGTGTAGAATGACGTTTATTAGTTTCATTTGATATTTTAGTTAATTTCTGGAAGTAGATGTGCTTTAGACTAGATATTTATAGAACCCGAAAATCCATATGCGAGAACTTGAACAATTTATAACTAATTTGCCAAATCTTCATTAAACGCTGGTTTAAACTTAAGTCGGCAGACTGTAGGTAGCTAAAGAAGCAGCTACGCACTGCTGCATGTACAAGAATAATCTGCAATACGTCATTATTCTTTGTTGAGGCTAGTGCTCGCTGAAACAGAAGCACGCGCCTACATAATAAACATCACCAAAGGGCTGCACCGCGTGAAACTGGGTCAGCCCCGAAGAGACTGCGCGCCTTTCACTGACAGCAAATGAATAACTGATCGAAGGCTGCCCAATGCACAGGCACGACAAGGGATCAATAAAAAGAGGCTTTTGCATTTGACATCCTATCTCTTTCGTTACTTAGGTTAAGGTGCAGTGAAATTGATCCTTAAAATTGACACGTTGTTTGGATACCAGAGCTACACGAATTGTAGTGCACGGTTCATATTCATGTTCATATTGCATTGAAAACAGCGAGACGCATAGGGCACCCAGGTACTGGTGGGCGATGCTAGATTGACATGAAACCATGGCAATGCCCAGGGATGCTGCTACCTGGCGGGCACGGCGATGGCATCACGACGGTGCTGTAACTTTAGAAAAAACAGACGAAGTCGGGTCCGGTGGCCGCACGTGCAGCAGCCCCACACAAGCAACCCACAAGCAAGCAGTGTCCGTTAAACGTTTATCCTGCTTTTTAAAAGCACAAGCGAACGTGCGTGCCGTTCATTCAATACGCAACAGGAGAACCGAGGGCTTTACAAAATGACAGCTGATATGAGGCATAAAAATAATGAACGCGCAGAAGAAAATGTGAATCGTGACCGACAAAAAACATGCCGCGTCCAATTAATTATTACATGTAAGGTTGCCTTTTTGAAAATAACCTTCGACTTTAGCATAAATTAGTCGGTTGCCATACTGGGCATCCTTCGTCCAAGACTGAGACGCCCGAGCACCGAAAACAATAACGGTAGGTTCACAAAAGGCTAACAGGTTAAATGCATCATAATAAATGACTGCACCATTTCGATATTAATACAATCGCATTAGGGATGCCGGATACTATAGAGCTACGCACAAGGGGAGTGGTAATTAAAACATGTCCTACCGCTGATATAAATACTGGTGCGACTGGCAACGCAGCAATATGTGAATTAATAAGAAACAAGCATTTTCAATGCAATAGGTCTCGCCTTTTATTAAGTTAAAGCCGTTTGCTTTGCTATACAATTCCATTAGGAAAGCAATGGCTTTAACTTAACCAAAGGCGAGACCTGTTGCATTTTCAATGCTTGTTATTTTTAGTGATGCTCACAGTACTTTCAGACGTATGAATATCAACTCTAAGTTATGCATGACAGGAAGAGTGTTGGTTGAGATGTGCTGTTTTGATGCTGTGCATGAGGTTTGGAGGTGTCCTCCAATCAGGAGACAAGTCACAACATATTATTACAGGAGGGGCAGAGCGAATCAGTGTATGTGACAGGATTACTGTTTGCAGATAAATACCTGTGGTTATCATAGGCAGAAACAGGATGAAGTTACCTATAAATCAGGAACCAGCTCTGTATTGCTTTTCTGGAGTACAGGTAATTGCAGATTATTTTTAAGTATATCTGGAGGGTGTTTAAAAGTTTGCATGTTTGTACACTAAAGGAGGTGCTGTCCAATTGAGGTCTTAAAAGGGGGCATGATCAGGAGCAGAACCATTTTGGATTTGCAGTTCCTACTTCAATAGTTCAGTCAGAGTTTGGATAATGGGTCCTGTCAAGTGTGGGTGGTGGGTGATGTAGAAAACTTGAAGGAAATTCTTTTTGAGATTGTTAGCCAGTGCAGGACTATGCGTGCAGGAGTAATGTAATCTTGTCCGTGCTGAATGTGTTGTAGTTTGCTGGTTAGGTGTCACACGAGCCCAGAATAAAGGCCATTGGTATGATATGATAGTTCTATAGCTCATCATAGTGAAACGAGGTGGCCTCTCTGGTGGAATGATTACCTGATCACTACAATCACCCCAAAACTCTTCCTGTGGGCCTAAGGGTTGGAGATCTGTATCCCATCTGGCTATGGGAAGAATTAACTTCAAGTGCCAGTGGTGGTGGCAACCATCAAAATAGTCACTATTGTTTAAAAAGAGCTACTATTTGTAAAAGTAAGTGACTATAATAATGGTGTCTATTACTGGGATGGAGAAGCCCACACCAGGCCTTACTCTCTAAGACACTGCCTACAGCAAGGGCATGTAAAGCATTGGAGTTGTTAACAGATTCACTTTTGCCTTGCACACGACTAAAAAATGGCGTTTAAGGGCAAAATGTACCTTGTCTCCAAAATGAACTTCTAATTTCATTAATTTAACATCAAATACATCTATCCCATCCTCATCGCCAGTGTTAAAAGTGGAAATAATGTAGGTCAACACCAAGTAGGTTGAGGTGCTTCTTTATTCTGGTCACCCACTCTCCTCATATGCCTGTGAGCACCAACATTCTAATTGAACTCTTCATTGAACATTCTATTACTGCCAGGAAGGTGGAGGGGGTAAGAGGGAAGAAATCAAGTGAAAGGAAGAGGGAATAACGTGGCAGGGAGTAATTACAAAACAGTTTACAACAGGTAGGTATATTTAGGACCCCATCAGGCTGCCAATATCATTTCTTTTTCTTGCAGGAGATCATCACTGTAAGAGGCCTTAAAGTGGAGGGATTGGGATTGGATGCTGATATTCTATTTCTGGATTTTTGGTGGTGTAGGATAAACAGAGTGGCATTCATTCATTCACAGGTTTCAGAAGTAGTGGAACTCTATCAAACATTTAGACGAGCTCTCTCTCAACTGGTATTACACCTTCCCTACATGAGCCAAAATATAATTTTTTTCATCCCAAGAAGTATAATTGTATCTTATACACATGAAAGTAACCATGCAGTGTACCATGACCTCAGGTAAGAGCAACAGGTAGCCACCGATGCCAAATGCAAGAGCAAAAGATGTATGCAAAACAGAAATGTTTAGTTCTATAGTGCAAAAAAAGCTACGTTCTATAGTGCAAAAAAAGCTGAGCGAATGCAGCGTTTAGCAGACAAGTGAAGATTCTGTTAGAGATGCTATACAACGTAACGTCGTCCTCCTCTGCTATTACTGATGACCTGCAAACACCAGATATAAACACAACACCTCTTATCTCCCCTTCACACACACCTATCCAAACACAATCACCATCAAGGAAAAATAAATCACCATACCTACCAAAAACAATAATGAGTTGCGCTGAGTGGTATCTCTGTGGGGGATACCGCTCCATATCCGAGTTGGCCAGGTGGGACATGCACCCAATGACACCACTTCAAATTCATCCTACTGAATGCAGTATAAATTTATATGCGTAAAGAGGGCCCGGAAAGGGGACAACATATGCAGGAAAGGTCCTGGTTTTGCTGGGACCTGCATGTTAGTCCCCATTCTGAGCCCATTTGTAATTGCACTATGGATGGGGGAGACTACCTGTTGGAAACAGTAATTCCAGACCCAGTACTAGGCTGAACAGCTTGAGATTGGGCCCAATGTATGAGCAATGACCATGGAAACCATCATCAACAACAAATCAAAATCTAGCAATTGAAATGATCTACTACAATGCATCCAAGCATTCTACTCTAATTTCATTCAGCCTCCCTAGTTTACACCATCACTCAGACAGAACTATAAAACACAACTTCTTGCTGGCCGAACTAGCAAAACTATATTAATTTCTTGAAGGCGAAATTCAACATCTGCACCTCGACAACCAGGTAACTCAGACATCTCAGAGCTGAGGGTGGCTTCTAGTCCATTCTGGCCCCCACTTTCACTTTTCAGCATTGTCAGTACAACAAATGCAGAATATATCTTCCCCAATCAAAGTCAACCTGTACTCCAATTATTAGACTCTTTGACTAATAACCCACGTCATTGATTACACTGCATGTGACTGATGGTTCCACTAAGTACTAAGAGCCTCATGTACAAAGCCATTTTGCAGTCGCAAAGCCTGCGATTCGCAAAGTCATAGGGTTTGTAACAGCATCATTGCTTTTTTTAAAGTACTATTCACACTTTGCGATTCTGTAATATGTTACAAAATTGCAAAATGGGTTGAAATAAAGTATAACAAATCAGTATTTTGAAGACTCATGTTTAGGGCGTCCACTCTAAATAGTCATTTGTTGTTGTACGTATCAATGTTTTGCGACCGAAATCTGGTTGTAAACCACTGGAAAGTTACTCACTCCTGGTAACACTTAGGCAAAATAGAATGGGTACCTCAGGCAGGGTTCCCGCTTTGTGAATGTAAAAAACAATTGGTCCTGGAATACGCAGGGGTTCCTTTGATGGCATCAAATTGTAATAAGTCTCAATTTGCACCTTACCTGAATATTGGTTAAATAGATCAGTTTTGAACCCACTTTGCTCTGCAATGTTGTGAACCGACCTATTAGCACAGAGGTTGTTTCGCAAAATTATTTTTCCTGTCAATGTGTAATACCACTTTTTGCAAATGGAAATTTCACATATCAGGCCCTAGACTCGAGAAAAAATCCAAACAGCAAACCCACCTACCAAAATTCAGACAATGCCATACGTCTTCTATATTTTCAAATCTCCGAATAGAATCTGAACCAGCAAGAGACAAAAGCGAAAAACGGGACATAGAAAAGAAAGCGAGAAATAGGAAAACAATGACAGAGGGAGAAAGCAGGAATAAATAAGAACATGGAAAAGTGAGGTAAAGTTTCAGGAAGTGAAGGCTGGGGGAAGAAAGCCCTGAGCATTTCTTACTTTGCTGTGACTCGGATAGAAACATTTATTAAACCTGTACAGCGCACAGAGGTTACTTCGTTCATGGTGAGAAATACACCGCTTTTATTTTTTTAACTATTACATTTCCATTCAATTGCTATGGCCAGTAACTTTGCATTTATAACTGTAACTTTGATTGCTGGAATTCATTCTTTCAGAAACATTTACTTTTCACATAAAGCTACATGCAACACACATATGTTAACGGTTTACACGGAGTATTGTGCAATATTGAAAACTAGGGCATGGGGCAATAACCAATGACCAGTAAATGACAAAAACGTACCTTGCGTTTCCTTTTGATCTTTGGAAAACAATTTTCTGCTGGGAGGTCCGCGCCATTCTTTAGCTGTGGGAGGCCTTCTTCTGTTGGCTTTGCACTCATCTCTAAAGTCTGGTAGGACAAAGGGTAGGGTATTCGAGACAGAAGACTCAAATCAATCTGAACCCACAGTGACCTTATCTCATCAGTGTCCTTTGAAAGAGGTAAGAGCTCATTTCTGCCAAAAGGAACTAGTGTGTAGAAGGGTTCATCCGGATCCTTGGCTGTATCACTTGTAGTCCTGGTGTTGGTTGACCCAACAGCATTGTTACAATTATTAAGTTGGTTAATACTGCTCTTGCTGCATTCTTTCAGTCGCTGGTCAGTGCCAGCGGGAATGGCAGGAGGTTTTGGCAACTGAGAATTCTCTAGTTCAGAGTCGACACCTAGGTCTGACGCTGGTGACAAAGATGAAGATTCTGTTTCAATAAACTCCTTCGATTTCGGAGCTAGTTTGCTTATCCGTCGCGTCCTCCTCTTTTCGCAGGCAACACTGGCAGGCCGCAGTTCTTGCCTGCACAGAGTTCTGTTGCTACAAGTCAGTCTGCTTTTAGACAGCTCGCACAGGGTGTCTGCCAAAATACCTTGGCTCAAGGCCTGGTCCCTGAGGCAAATCCCTTCACCACCAGCCAAGGTCCTCTCTGTCCTTCGAAGTAGCTTTTTACACAAAGTCGCTTTCAAAAGTGAATTTTCATCTACAGCTACAACTGCTGCCACCTGAGGTTTCTGCTTCCCTGTTTTTTTTCCAGGGGTTTTATTAGCAGTCCTTGGTCGCTGCTCCTCTTTGACCGGTATCTGGGCGTCGCTGGGAAGAGAGCAGCAAAGCGATGGGACTTCCTCACAGTCCTGCTTTTTGTTCTTTAGCTGGCTGTAGTACTGCCTGCTCTCCACCCCGTTAATGTCATTTTGATTCAGAACAGAGCTCTTTAGAGGCTTAACTTTGTTTAGCCACTTGTCCAACTGCCACTTGTTTGATGCTGGCTGCTCAGGCTAGAAAACAAAATAGCAAGTTTCAGCATTTGAGATGGATACAATGTACTCGTGTTCTAAATAAGCATACAACAAAAACATATATAAAACAAGCATTTGCAATGCAATAGGTCTCGCATTTACGCAGGGTTAAACTATTGGCATTGTAAATGACAATGCCATTTATTTATATTTTATAAAACAAAAGTAAAAGGCATTGTTATTTGCAATGTCAATAGCTCAAACTCGTGTAAATGCGAGACCTATTGCATTGCAAATGCTTGTTTAACTTCTACAGGTGACTTGTTTACCAATTTAACCACAAATGCTCTGCACCCTAGGAAATTGAAGAGCCTTGTGCAGTAGGTATTCATTGACTTCCAATAAAAGATTCCCCCTCTGCCTTTCCCTTTTACCCTGACAGATCTCTCTGCTTCTTTCTCTTACTCACTGGGAATATGTTATAGCTATAAGTATTTTGTGTTACTGCTCGACAACATATAGTGTTGTTAAATGACTTTCCACACAATATTCAAAATTGAAGCTGAAATAATCTGAAAGTCACAGAAGATGTGATTTCAGCTCACTTGATTTCAAGCCACAGCTTTATGATCAGGCTTCCAAATCTCTGTTAGGGAAATTACAACTTTGGAACACTTTAATAAGAATGCAGGATTATAGCATTGGAAATGATAACTGAGTGCATTGAATAATAATCTTTTGCATTATCAGTAAGGAGGGTGTAAAACAAAAACAAACTCTAGAATTTAGTAACAAACATTAGGCCTTCACGTAGAACAACCTTCTTCAATTTTGCACATTGTTGTGCAGGGAAATGTGTAGTTTACATACAAAGTATACGAAGGAGGCAATTTATTATCGTTGCCTTTAATGCACTGCATCTATGTGTTACTTTGCATAAAACAACACACACTTTGACAAAGCTAGTAGATGGGTACTGGAAAGAATAAATAAACTGCAGGTACGACAGACACACTGAGTCTGGTTCAGGCAGAACATGCAGGATAGTGAGGCATTTGCTACCATCAGAACAATGAAGCTTAGGGCAAATGCCCCATATTTCTGGAATTCAGAAACAACTAAAGAGTTATTTCTGGAAAACTGAGACTATCACGGTTTACCAGGAGTACTCACATGCATATGCACTTATGTATACAGAAATGTAGCAAATGTATTTCTCTGCATGCAGATATATCGTTTATGATATCTTTCCTTTCCTGGAAAAACTCTTTCTTCCTTACTTCTTATGGATATTTTGCGAGTCTTTCCTCCTTTTTTGCCACCCTGAAACCAAATTACTCCTGACTTGCAATGAGTAAATCTTGGTCCATTTGCAGGATTGGAAACTCTGCTTAAAGTGTGTAATTATCCAAAGCATTTGCAATTGTGGTTGTTCATTATGTTTTGGTGATGACCCCCACTGTGAAATGACCTCAACGCCCCATGTACTCACAATTACAATCACTTCGTCTTTTAAGTGCGAGTAACTCCATTTAAAAAGACAAAATGTTACAACTATCGATTGTGTGGCACAGGGAAGGGATATTGCCTTTGTAAATGCTCCTATTTAAGCCACCAAATTACACGTAGGTGTGCAAATAGCTTTGTTAATATGGCTCACAGTTTGAGTACATTTGCTTTCAGCAAACCATCTCACCTCAGCCCCTCCAATCAGAAAGCAGTGATGAGCGGCCAATTACATTGCGACAGAATGAATAACATATCGATTTCCATTGTTCATCGCACGGGCAGACAGGCACCAAGTTTGGCACATTCATATAATTGGTATGTAAAATATAGCAACAGCAAGTACTCCTGTAATTGGATAGCAGTAGGAATAACATTTTTGCGTCGCCACTTATAGAAAGAACTGTCAGAAATACACCACTTACTGGCAGCCAACCGAGATCGTCTCAGGTGAATTCATGTTCTAATTCCCTGGCACCAAATTTAGATTGCACGAAAACGGTGACAAGAGATTGCAACATAAGAACAAGTCAAACCGAAACCTACGAGCTGCCCAGTTTACGCCGAAGAAGCAGTTTTGCCGGCGGGGGCGAAACCAGGAAGTCAGGCATCCTTGCCCATGACATGGGCGGGGCCTGTGACGCGGCCGGAAGAGGCCGGTGATGCTCGTTGTTGCGGGGCTCCCATCATGGAGGGAGACCCCGCGGTAGCGCGAGAAGTGCCCCGCGTGTGGAGATGCGCCGGAAAAGAGCACGGTGAGTGGAGGGGGGGGATCTGTGTGTGCGCGCGTGAGCCCCGTGAGGGGTGGGGGAGGGGGTGCGTGCATGCGTGTGTGTGCCTGCCTGCCTGTGTGTATGCCCGGGGGGAGGGGGGGAGTGTGTGCGCGTGGGAATGTGTGTGCGCATGCGTGACTTTGCCTGTGTGTGATTGCGAGAGCATGTGAATGGCAGGCAGGGGACGTGCAGAGCGCCGTGCGCGCCCTCGAGGGCAAATCGGAGACGGCAGAGGCTCGTGCTTGTACACCGTCTCACATTCCCCCAGACACGCCAGCAAAAGATCTTTCGCAGACAAAAGCATGCTTCGCATGCTTTTTAGGTCTGCTCGACCTAAAGAGGCAAATCAAGGGCCTTCAAATACCAGCCTGGTTTACTTTACTCATGTCAGTGCTAACACACATCTCTTTAATATGTTTTTACGTTAGTGTTCTCACAAGTAAACAAACAGGCATATGGACATGAAGATATTAGAAATGTGGCCTAGTTCGCAACTAAATTAGTAATTTTGGGGCAGATGTATTAAACGATTTTTTTGTCGCAAACGCTGCGATTCGCAAAATAGCAGCGTTTGCGACAAAAAAAATCGGAAAATGCGATGTATTATTGAAATCGCATCGCAAAATTAAGGAATCGCTAAATTTGTGATTTCTTAACTTTGCGTCAGCATTTAAGGAATCGCAAATTGAGATTCCTTAAATGCTATGCATAAAGCACCCAAGTTGAGCGATTCCTAATTAAGAAATCGCAAATTACCACCAACTTGAGGTTGGTGGTAATTTACCCTGATCGGAGGAAGATCCCATAATGTTCTCTGCAAATTATTCTGTTGCTTTATTGGTCTCGTGTGTATAAGCATGTCCTTTAGGTTGCTTATCCGTTTGAAAGCAAACCTAGGTGTTGGTAAGCTTAGTGTCCCTTTATTGAGAATGTTCCAATGTTTACGAATGTTGCTCATCATCCGGTTGGAGTCAGGGGTATATGTGGTTACACACATGATGGTGTTGTCTGGTTCTCTAGTTTTGCTTTCCAGCAGGCTTTCACGGTTGTTATGTTTTGCCAATTTGCGAACAAGAGCAACCACTTGTTTTGGGTTTGATAGTAATGTTCACATCATTTGCCAGGGCCTTGACAGCGGCGGTTTCGCTAGAGGATAAATTGTGATAGGAAGCAGGGGTAGTCATTCTGTTAATTTTTGTGGTCTTTATTGTATATAAATTGTTCTTAAATTCTGTGCAACTTTCTAATGGACTTTTTATATCTTTTATACCCTGTTTTTAATTCCATTTTGTACTGTATGTATGGCAAAACGATACCTTTCTTTTTTATAACATTGATGCCCTTTTAAATTGAGGAACAAATTGTGTACACTTTTATGATATTTGTATCGAATAAAGTCAGATTCAAACATTCTGTTCAGATCTTTCAGTACCTCTTGCTCGAATGTCAACACCTCATTGGGAACCATGCTACTGTTCGTTGTGAATGTAGGTCTGTGCAAACCGGAGTCACCCGTTGGTGGCGGCCGTCGGACATGAAAGAATGCTTGCAGTCGGATTTTGCGGAAAAAACTCTGGACCTCATAAATGTTACAAAATTTGTCCGTTTTTGGTGTGGGAACATAACCCAAACCTTTTTGGAGGACCCTCTCCTCTGTCGGCGAAAGGGCTCTCGGGCGGGGGAGGTTGATAATCAGTCTCTCTTCCCCCTCGTCTGGCTCCTGGTCTCTACTGATCGTGCAGGCTGTTCCTGTCATTGTACTCTTTTTTGCCCTTTTCTGCACCCTCTTCCTCTGCCCCAGCCTCTTTCTAAAAAAGGTGTCTCAGTCCTATGTTGGAAAAAGGGAGGAGGGCCTTGTTGGTACATCGGGTATTGCCAGAACTGGGATCCCTGGTATGGGGGTATGTTGTAAGGATGATACACAGGTGGTTGGTAGGGTCTTACTTTCCTGGTGTTCCAGCTCCCTGTACTGGAGTCACTGTTGGATGACAGTGAACAGGAGAAGCCCACACAACTTAGTGTGGTCTCCAGAGGAAGACAGGCTAAAAGGTTTGGTTGTCTATATATTGGTAGGGGGCTCCAAGAAATCACAGTTTTGGGAAGAATCAATCAGGCTTCTGTGTCAAACTCCAAATAAGACAGCAGATTATGGCATAAAGGGTAAAGCATGAACGGCTTCTACTGGGGTTTTGCATGGAATCCTAATTTTTTTTATTTTTTTATTTTTTTTAGGGCCTCATTAGGATGGCGGACGGACCTGCGTCCGTCCGCCACCCCCGAGGAAGAGGGACCGTCCGCATGGGCAGCGGCGGTCCCTCCATGCAAATTAGGATGTGACCGCAACCCTGGCGGTCACATCCTGGATCTTTAACATTGCGGCGGGTGCTGCTTGAAGCAGCACCCGCCGCAAGGTTAAACAAGCATTTGCAATGCAATAGGTCTCGTATTTATGAGAGTTTGAGCTATTGGCATTGTAAATTACAATGCCTTTTATTTATGTGCTGTTTTTAAAACAGATAAATAAATGGCATTGTTATTTACAATACCAATAGCTTAAACTTCCGCAAATACAAGACCTATTGCATTGCAAATGCGTGCTATAAAAATTTTAAAAAGCTGTTAGGAGAGCGTGTGTTCTGCCTGAAATAGCAGGCATGACAACGCTATTTGAGTAAATAGTGCTCGGAGGCTTTAATTAAAGCCTACCGAGGTTGCAAAATAGGACAAGGCGGTACTAAGGAGGGACTACTAAGCCTTTTGACCAATGAACAGCCACAGTTTACAGTGGACAATGACACAAGCCAATGAAAAATGTGTGCGGAGAGTGGGTGGAGCGTCAAGTCCCTACCTCAATGCAGCATACCTCGCAGAGCAGCGCATGCGCTGCCCGGCTTGACCTAAAAAGGTACATATGGTAACCAACAGATTCATAGATTTGGCCCTTCTGATAACCGGAGGTCCATAGTAATACATTGGAAGACGCACACTCTCGCAAACATGAAACATTGGTGCGCGGCAACCATCAATTTGGGCAGGGCCGAGGCGTCGACTTTGTGGAGTGAGGAAGTGCGAGGATTGAGGTGTACTTCCATTGCGGCACTCTGGGAGGGAGTATTGCATGAACTCTAGTTGCTCAAAGACTCACTAGCGGCCTAGTTGGGAAGCCTCCCGCTACTGATCACTGATACTACTGGTGTCTGGTACGCAAGGTGTCTGGTGTCCTTCAGATAGTGCTCCTGAGACTCTCTGCTCAAGGGGTTAATGATCTGTCTACTTTACTCTCGGAATGTAACTGTGAGTTGTGAGGGGCTCTGGGTCTGCACACTGCCTGCTGCTCCACATAGGGAAAATATTATGGAGGTATGTCTACTGATATTATTATGTGGATAAAGGACCAGCTGGCTGGTGCAGACAACGTATGGAACTCCCTGATGTGATATGATGGTTTTTAATGTCAGTACCAGATAATGTCAAATACATGACTGTACTTCGAACACCCTTATGATGTAACACGTGCATTGTACTGCAAAACTAATGAAGATTAATCAAAAAAAGTCGCAAGTTCAAATGGTGGCGGGCTGACTCAGTCATTCATCCTTCTGAAGTCAGTTAATTGAGCATGACTGAGTTGGGTACCAATAAAGATGTGTTATTTGTCAATAGCACCAAGAGAGCCCCTCAGGGTGTACACTATGCCTGCTATGTTAGGTTGGGTATTAACTGTCCCAAACACCACGGACTTATTAGGCATCAAATATAGTGGCATTACAATCTTCCTCCTCATCCTGACACATGTAACTTTGGGACACCGGAAGTCATCCCTGACTAGGTCTTTGTGTTGCCGCATATGCTCCTGTTTACTAGTTTCCTGCAACAGCTCGCTGCGCCTCGCCCCTGTACATCATAAAACACCATTATCTTTACAGTCATTATCACACGCCAGCTTCATTATAATCAATATCATTTGTATCACCTTATTTTCTCGCTTAGCAATCATTTGGGCATCATTTGCTCGCTTAAGAATCAATACAACAGGCAAAACACAGTCGTCATAGTCAGAAGCGTTCTTCGAATTCATTTCTCTAAGCATTCGTCTAGGAAAGGCGAGCCAAAAATGAAATGCATTGCAATCAGAGCGACTAGTGAACATAAGGGACACATTTTTTTTCCATAACAGGCATTAAAATCCACGCTCTTTAAGGTTGGATGATGACAGCTCTTCCAATGGTGACACGTGGACTCTTCAGCAGCGAGACAAAGGTCCTTCCTTCCCCCTTATTTTCTGGTATTTCTATAGACTTTCTGGTAATTTAAAAAAAACTTTGGAAAATGTGCATTTTCTGCATAAAATTTTTTGCTGCAGGTGTGGACTGTCCGTACTTCCTGTTCTTGCAATGTATTTGTGCCTAAAGGAAGGATCGTGTCTTCAGGAAGCCACTCCCATGGTTCCACCCTGGGCATTCCAATGTTCCTTTTACAGTAATATCCCCAGGACTGGTAACAAGCTCTCTTTTGTAGAAACAAATCAACTGTAGAGTGACTGGGTGGGCACTGGGGTGCCTCCCTACATCATCATCATCAGGATACTAGGTTTCTGGAATTAGGCATTCATTTCATGTGCTGGTGAAGGTGCATTATGGGAATTGTAGTCACCAGTTGCTTCAACTAAACCAATTGGGCTGACTCGCCTAATGAGGATGATTTGAAGAGAATGGGCTGGCCTGGAAACATGGTGCCCTGACATCATGGAGTTAGGGGGGCAACACACCTAAAAAATAAATTCTCGTACCATGGAAATCATGGGAGGGGCACAATGCTCTCCACCCTGCTCGGTAATGGCCAATGTCTGCTGCTCATCGTTGACCTGAGTTTTTTGTGTGTTTTTAGCTTTAGTAATGGAGCCACATTTTCACTTTTAAGTAAACATCTTGAGCGACCCAGATATGATCTTCAGCATGACACGAGGGAAAGGGTTAAAGTTCACCAAATGTGCTGAGGTTCAGAGGAGCAACAAGAAGAGAGAAACCAGAGGGAATAAATACTGAGCAAGGCGTGTTGAGGAGGAAAGAGGAAGTAATATGAATGGAGAGACGGGATTCCAGGGCAAATCCATAATCTCCCGTAAAACAATGCTGCTATTGAAATGGAAACAACACTTCTGTTAGCTGTGACGTGGTTTTGATTGGAGAGAAATATTTGCGTCAGTGTATTTGTATGACGTGGTCAAATCATGCTCTATTTAATTCACTCTGGCCTCACATGCAACATGATTTGATAATCATAATGACAATTCAAGTTCTCTAGACAATTAATCTAGCCTTGACTGATCCCTTTGGAGTAGCCCTTCACGCTAGACACCACCATTGGCTAGAGCGCTTTACCAACAAGGCTGCAATTAAAGTGCAGTGTACTAGCCCGCCTGGCACCTTATCCTTGCCATACCATTACCTTCTATCAATGCCCCATGTCTGATAAATAGGACTGGTATTCATGAAACAGTGCTACCAGCCTATCGCTTTTACAGATTGAAAAAAAATAATTCTCATGAACTCTACAAGTCCGTGGTTTGGTCATATAAAATCATTTTCATTCCCACATTGCTGCAACAAAGCCTTGGGGTCGGTAACTGAGCAACGGTTGGGAACCGCAAATAACCTATAGGAAGGTGTTGCCTCTTTCACGCACCATCGTATTTGCAAATCGTAATGGATCGCAAAAGCCATTTTACAAGTCGGATCCATTTTGAGCATGTTTTTTGCGGCCACAAGTCCTGTGTTTTTGCAAACTGCAGACTTTGCAACTCGAACACACTTTTGTACACAAGGCCCCAGCGTCCTAAACCAGCTACACTCTCCTTTTAAATCAAATTGCCCCTTCCCCACATCTCTCATGTTCTGAACGAATACTGAATCATAATTAGTGGGTTTTTTTAAACTTTAAATGGGTGCATGAACCAAATTTAGTGTTTGAAATACCATAAGGCAGTTACCCTCAACGACACGCCGCTTTGTCTCCACTGTACCTTTTAATGCCATAACACTAAGAAACTCCTTCCGCGATGTGTCCGGAAGTCAGGCAAAGTCGCCTGTGACGGGGGCGGGGCTGCGTCTGCACCGGAAAAGAAGGCAGGCGGAGTGAAAGCGTCTCGGGACGCCAGAAGGAGAGCGGAGTCCCTCTACATTGAACTGGTAAGTTGGAAAGGGTGGGGGGCGGGGGTGGGGGCTCGGTGCACTCGTGTGTGTGTGTATGATGTGTGCGACAGCGTGTGTGTCTGTGTGTGTGTATGTGCATGCGTGTGTGTGGTGTTTTGAGCTTCCTAGGAGACAGCGCCTGGCCGCAGCGCTCGTTCACGTGCGCGTGGCAGTTTGGAATCGCCTCCAAGGCGATGCGCGCGGCCAGGATTGTCTCCTGGGAAGCTCACATGGCAACAATAGGGGCTCGGCGGAGACGCGCTTCGCGCGGCTAGCCGAGACCTAAAAAAGCATGTTTCACATTTACATGCACAAAGCGGCATGCAAATGCAGGGGGATACCATAGGTACCCCCATGTGCACCCCCACCACCCCCCCTTTACCCTGGGGGCCCGCAAGGGCCCCCCAGAAGCAAAGGTCCACATGCTTTTCCACGGCGGAAAAACCGCCGCGGAAAAGCATGTTTACTCATGCTTCCTAATTTGGCTGACGGTGTCTTGCAGACACCGCCACCAAATGGCCCGGCAAAACCCGCGGATCAGCGGCGGACGGACCTGCCGTCCTCCGCTGGTCCCACCACATTCCCACCGCCATCCTAATCTGGCGGTGGGTGTTTGATGTGGCCGCGGCGGTGAATCCGCATCCTCCGGGCCGGCGGTGGCTTCCGCCGGCCCGGTGGATGCGGATTCCCCGCCATCCTAATGAGGCCCTTAATGTGGAAATGTCACAGCACTGTTACATCAGAATAAAGTCTTTATTGAAGTGTCAAATATAAAGGAATTTTGTACACTAAGAAGTGTTCTCATTCTGGCAATAGTAACTTTGTGACAATAGTGTCCTTCCAGGACCCACATAATTTGTAGTACAGGTGCCAAATAGAGGCCAGGTACCTGTTATAGATCAAACCAATTTTCATCTCTATGTATGGTGGATATGGCCCATGGGTGACAGGCAGAATGAGGAACATCTCCTGTGGCAGGTTGCAATTATTTGCAGGCATCGTGTGCTTTCTCTGTAGTCAAGTGCTATTATATACAAAATGTAGAGGTTAGGCAAAATGCATGTGGGACAATTATGGTTGATAACTATGCTAAAAACTTAAAGTGGGGAGCCGGGGAGAGGACAGACTATGTGAGACAGTTTTAGAAAAGGTCTACAGGATTCCATGTGGCCTTTCCCTGCATGTGACACTTATATTATGCCACCAAGTGTTTCTTTGTGCACCACTGGATCACCTCACCCCAAACATTGCATTAGTTGCCTTCATCCTGAAAAAGTGTTTTTCCCAATACCATTTTGATTCTGCTTAGAAGGAAATAACAAATCGAAGCTGGTTGTTATCAGTTAAGAACTCTTCTAAAGTAGACAAGGTCTACAAAAGCCATCTTGGTCCACTTCCCAGCTTTAATAAAGAATATGGGTGCAAAACACCAGCAGAAATGAGTTCCACTGTTTGTTGATGGAAAGATAGAATATTAATAAACTATTTATTCATAAATCCAAACAGGATGAGTGGTGCCAACTTTCTAGATAGTATGCAAAATTTAGGAAATCTCTGCTTCGGGAATCCTTTAAAAACTTATATTGTATTCACACCTTTCTTTTCCCAATGGCATGAGCCTCATCTCTCCACTCTGAAGAGGTTGAGCTGATATATAGCATCCATTAAATACAGGACTGTGTAACACAGCATAATGCCCAAGTACACTCAGTGCCTGGAAAGTATGAAAATAAATGTTTAATTTCATACCTACAACTAAATAGCCATAAAAAAATATTAACTGCGCAAGTGTATCCGTCAATTAGTAAATCTAGGAGAAAAAAATATCTTACAATGCATTTAGCACTTTGAAACTTGGACGGAATTGTAAGATGCCACTGTTCCCTTTAAAGTAATGACTGTAAAAACCTAGGCAAATGCGAACAGAGGTAGTCCTGTAATTGGGTTGGAATGCAATGAGTACATCTTGTGGACCATCCTACATGGCTTTTGCAGACTTTAATCATGAAAAATTCCCTCATAAATAACATAAATTGGTATTTATAAATTTTCCAAAATAGAGTTCACTTGGGTAACCATGGACATCAACATTAATATTTATCTATCTTATGCCTGTACCAAATGTTACATGAACTTACTTCACACTGACAATCTTGGAAATCGGATCTCTCCTATGGGGGAACATCGTTTACAATGCGGTGAAAACACCGCGTTGCCTTTACAACGATGACATTACAACGCAAGTCGTTACTACGACTTGCGCTGGATGGCGCTGTTGTATAAGGAATATTGCAATTTTATATTCCAACACCTTCCCTACTGTTACGGGGACTGGTGTTGGAATATAAAATGATAATATTCCACAATCCACGCCCTACAACGCAAGTCGTTGTAACGACTTGCGTTTGTAATGGCAGCGTTGTCATGTACCGCGATTTAAAAGATTGCGTTGTACTGACATACATCCCTCCTATGGTATTTCTGCAAAGACCACGTATATCCGATTTTCCTTCACACCCTTCCATTACTCTGTTCTGTCACTAGGTGATGTTTCACTTTTTTTTTAAAAATGCTGCTCCAGGCTGCTCTGCCTAGAGCCTCCATTTCTTTCCTCAAGGCTCTACTTCATTTTTCTCTCTCTCCCTCACTCCCCCGTCCTCCTGTCTTGCTCGTTTTTTAGGGCTCCCCCCTCCCAATGTAGTGTGCAGCACTGCTCGCGCAGGCAAGCTCTTTGTCTGGGGTTTGAAAACGGACCATGGAATCGCACACGCTCGTGCGTGTGCTTTTCCTTTTGGGTTCCGCTATGGGGCTTTGCGTGCGTGTTTTTTTAAAACAGAGCACGCAATAGGCCAAAGGCGGGCCCATTGCCTATTGGTGTCTGTTACGCGCACCAAAGCCCATATGTCTTCAATTATCGTGCCCAGACACGGGCGCAATAATTGAAGACATGTGGTTCGCAGTGGCACGCGCGCGTGAGCACCACTCATGGCCGTGTTTTTTTTTCTTCAGCGCCGCTTGTTTTTCTTTTCACCAGTTCTACGGTCACTTCTCCTTTGCAGTGAGTGCACCGTTTGATCTTGTTTAACTAAAGAAGGCAGAGGGCGCGAGGCAGGCGGACCTGGCCAGTGACACCGAGATTTGCTTTGTAGATATATGGTCACTTCAGTCAGTCGTCACTCTGGAAGTTCACCCTGTGATCTTAACAACCCTTCAATAGAGGCTCTAGCGCACATCAACCGCACTTTCACACCGTTAACACAGGATATAAATACATAGAATTAACTGAAAAGGAGCTCATTTACAAGGTGGAAAATGCAGTGTTCAGTGCCCTAGGGTTCTCTTTAGTAGACAATCACCTTCTTTGTCGTGGTCAGACTTATTTTGGGGGTTTCCAGAGTTCAGATTCTTTTAGCATGATTTTCCGATCTGCCCTTCGTGAAGGGCTGGTAACAGGATCTGCACACGGTGCCCTCTGCACTCACAGCGCTCCCCGGGGGTGCTCTGGAAACTCTGCCCTCCGCCCTCACAGCGCGCCCCGGGGGTGCTCTGCCAACTCTGGCCTTACACCAGCCACTGGGGGACCTCTGCCATCCGACCCCTCCCCTCACAGCGCCCCTCATAGGATCTCTACCCTCTGTCACCCCCACACACATAGCAGCCACGAGAGGAGCACTACAGACTTTGTCTCCCCTCCACATCAGCCACCGGGGGAGCTCTGCCCTCCCCTCAGAGCACCTCCTATTCGAGCTCTACAGACTCTGCCCCCCCCCCCCACCTTCCCTGCAGCCAGCAGAGGGGCGCCGCCGGGTGACAGAGCTCGTCCTCCATCCCCCGGTGAGGACCCACGGGGGGAGCAGCGACTCATCAGCTCCAGACACTCAGAGGCTGAGCACAGGCTGCAGGATAGAGAACTACAGGCAAGTGGTGCAGCTCGGAGGTTTTGGGCACCTGCTGCAGGGGCGGTGCGGAGCTGGAGATACCTGCTGCAACAGGAGAGGGGCTGGGCAGAACTACAGGCCCCTGCTGCAACATAGCCCCCCGTTTGGGGAAATATAAATTCCTTAGTCAGCCATGACGGTCAAAGCCACCACACATTATTTCCTGCTGAACAAGTGACGCACATCGGGGAGATGAAAGCCCTCGCTGACCATGCAGATGGAACATGAATCCTTCTGATTACACAGATGTTACGAGGACAATCATTTGGACAGCTGTGGCACCCCCACAAACTCCGTTAAAGTCTTGACCTTGACAAGCAAACAGATATGACATGAAAAGAAAGCATTCACTGACACGCCGGCCTTTGTTTTGAACAGTCATGGCGATGTAAAGACATTTGTAAATTCTGCTTGCTGAAGAATGTTTCGAAAAATTTAAAGAATGCTATACTAAAGAACCCTAACTAAAAAACACAACTATTAATGAAAATGTGTTCTACTTTCTCCTCTGTGTTTCTTGAAGGAAAAGCTAGTCTACTTTAGGATTTGCAATGCAATAGGTCTCGTTTAAAAATGTACACGTTTGACAAATGTATTTATACTTGTTGATTAAGGGACTGTATTTATATATTAGAGTACTACAGATCCGTTACAAGTATTTAAAATCATGGCATACAGTGCCTGTATCTTTAGCTGCCACTTTAACGGATTTTAAAACGTAGTTGGATTTTAAGTGAGCTTTTGATTTTTAAATGTTTGTATTTGTTTCATGAGGCATGAACAAATTTTGAAAATCTTTATACTGCACGCTGTGTACTTGTTTAAAAAAGTTAGAGCTGTTGGCATTGTAAATGACAACGCCCTTTATTTATCTGCTTTTTAAAAAACATAAATAAAAAGGCATTGTCATTTACAATGCTAACAGCTCAAACTCTCATAAAGGCAAGCCCTATTGCATTGCAAATGCTTGTTTCTTTTTCTTTGGGATGTGCATTCTCACACACACTCCCTCGTCATGTTTTTTAAAGACTACATCAACTCTAAAATCACTTTTAGCCTAAACAAATCTGCACACAAATTCGGTTCCTATTTTTAGGAATTTTAGGAAGATTTTCCAATATTCTGAAATTAAAACTGTCTTCTCTTACTAGATTTAATATGAGATCCGCAACTATTTTTTCCAAAATGTTGATAATCTAAGTACATTAATATCAATCATTTGCTGAATGTTCTTTTTTTTCTACCTTTCAACTAAATGAATTCCTTCGAATTCGTTTTAACTCTGAATGAGTTCTTAATTATTTGACTTTAACATACTACAATGACTTAAAATCTGTGGGGCATATTATCAAGACAGGCGATAAAATTATCGCAGCTTTAGCGGCAGAAAATTGCCGCTAAAAAGGTGATAATGGGCTTGATAATATGCTCTTTGGAATTCCAATTGAAGTCCATGTTAGATGTCCTTCACATTTAACATGGGCTTCAATTGGAATTCCATAGAGCATATTATCAAGCACATTATCGCCGATTTAGCTGCAGTTCTCTGCCGCTAAAGCGGCGATAATTTTTTTCGCCTGTCTTGATAATATGCCCCTGTGAGTATAAAAGTCAGGGTACGAAGCAAAATCGTGGGCCAGTGGGCCATCCACTAGGGTGCTGAGGCAACTAAAACTGAGTAAGTTGGGAGAGAGTTAGTTAGCTATATCCAGCAGAATGGGCTTCTGTATGGATGAGGAGGTTCTTTTTCAAAATTAATTGTTACTTCTCTGATGAGTGACAGAAAGAGATAAAACGTTTTAAAATTTCTGTGTGCATGTGATTAGCCCCAGACGAATATAAGCAGCCAGCACCCGCATGTTTCCTTCTTTCCTAAATTGACATGATTAACCTAAATCTTGCAGATGTTACCCAACCCTATGAATAGTTGTGAGTCCCCCTGAAAAATCTGTATTTGTAAACCATTTTTAAGCCTGAGGGGGGGATAAACTGTCATGGGGCAGTGTATCCACTCATGCCAACCTTTCCCTTATCTATGTCAGCCCCAATAACCACGCCACCTCCCAGCTGCCTCTCCATACTCATAACATGATAGCAGGACTATCTTTAGTCCAACAGAAGATAATCCTTCCAACAGGTCCACAGTTAAATAGATGTAAGATAAAATATCTTAGGTAAAGCAAAATATAATCATTCGAGTATTTCTATCGTGCCAGGAAAATCATAGAATCATTATACTTTTCATTTTAAAAAAAGAGTCCTCCTGATCGAACACCTACAATATGGATGTTCCGGTGAGAGAGGGTGGTTGGATAAAAGTAGGAGCGGTGAGCAATAGGAGGGGAGACAAGGATTAACCCGGTGAAGGCATATCCCCCCTAAATAGAACTAAAAAAAGTCTCACACTGTTCTGTGGGGGTTAGACTCCTCCACTGGGCATTAACAACACGGCATCTGTAAGAATACATTGGGAAAACCAATAAGTATAGGTTTAAAGTGACAATGCATGCACACACAGGCATCCAGAAGTGATGTTTCCACCTAACTTCGCATACACGCCAGACTTACTGGCTTTGCCATTGCTTGCTAGGGGTAGTGGTGGTGGTGGAAGCAGTGATAGGGATGTGATTTAATGATATTGGTGGTGTTATATGTGTTGGTGGCTGTGGTAGTATTGAGGATACGGGTGGTGGTGTGGTATTAGTCTTGTTCGGGGAAAGTAGGTGGTACTGGTGATAATGATGATGGAGTGGTGGTGGTATCAGTGGTGGTGGTAGCAGGAGTGACATTGGTGGTGGTATTAGTGGTGGTATTGATGGTGGTGATGATGGTACAGCACTGGGGATGGTGTGGTATTGGTTTTTGTGGTTCTGTGGTTTTGGCATTTGTATGGTGCTGGGAGTTCTGATCAAATGACCACATATTAACATGTGCATATCTTGTATACATACATCCGAACTTCTTTTTGTTTACAATAATGGGACTGACTGACCTCAAGATATTCCTCTGATGTGATATACAATAAGCAAATAGGAGGTATTTTTAGGGTCAGACTCTCATTCGAGCAGCAAGAAAACTAAGTATGATTTATATATACAATGAATTAATGAGATAAAGAATTGCAAGTGACAAAAAGTGTGATGGTTAAATGATCTTATTAGATGTCAACTTGTCCCTTTTGCATTGCAACGCAAGTACTCCACATGGAATGATACATCAGAAAGCAAACAGCACGACAGTGAGAGACAAAGATTTATTTGGGTTAAAGTAAAATGTGATTGACAGTGCCTCAACAAAATGGCTGAAAGAGGTTGATCCAAATAAGCCAGTGGTTGAAGTGGATGACCCATGACCAAGGACATCTGTATTTATGTACCCTATTCCTTGTCTAATTCCTACTTTTGGAAAACAACTTTCATCTGAGTTTTCAGCTGCATACGTCAGTTGAAAATTCTGGGTGAAAGTAAATATTCCATAATTCTGATGGGGCTGGTAACTGCTTCTATTTGTCCCATAGGAATACGTACCCAACTGCAATTATGGCCTAGATGTTTTTCATTTTATTATCTTTCTTTTTATTTTTATTACAACTCACTAATGTTAATTCTATAAATAGTTAAAAAATGTCCAGTCTCATCTTGCAGGATTACTCCGTTCCATTGATCGATCGTGGTAGTACTAAAGCCTTAATCTATCCTTCCTGAAACAACTTCTTCAATCGCAAACCTCTACTTCCTTTCACTAATGATCTCTAGTGACCAAACGACCTATAACCACTTTTAATTCCTCTTTCTAAGCCTGTGCAGTGTCATAGCTAATATGTTTTAATTTATTTGCCTCCATTATACAAACTGAATAGTGTCTAATTAACTCGGAGCCTAAAAGGTAGGTGTGGTGATAGAGGTTTAGCACATGTGCTTTGGAAGTGCCTACATTTTTGTTGACTGACAAGGATTAAGAACAACCTTACACCAAGGATGTCAACTCTCAAAAATATGAGGGACTCAACATTTTAAACTGAGCAAAATGATATAGTACATCGAGTTTTAATGTCAGACAAAACACAACTGATGCAGCACTAAAGCCTCCTACAACACACCAGCCACTGGCTAATTTGCACAAATGTACATGACAAAAAGTTACATAACCAAAGTACAAATGTTAGTATGATTACTGTGAAGAAATGGAACTTGACTGTAGATTTCTTAATGGTAACACCAGTATGAGAATAGTGAGTGAGTCTTCTGTCTGTCAATATGAAGTGAATGAAAGAGAATTTAGTGGAGTTGAATGGATATTCATAGAACATAGGCAGTCATTTAGACACTCGGGAGCGACCCACTGGCCCACGAGGTCAGCGGAGGACATGGCTGTTGTGTTCATGGTTATTATACGCTCATGACGCTCCCAGCGTCCAACGTTAGGTCATGTGACTTTCTATAATAAACAGGAGCACGCACGCACGCACGCACGTTCAGTTGGGTGCGGAGCGGAGAGCCAGCAACAGTTCACTCAGTGTCCGCCTCTGTTATTTCTAGGCCACGTGTCAGGCCTGTAATTGCCCTAGAGGCCCCCTGAGTGTAGGGTCCACAGCTACAGTCCCAGGGTCTCCCGATCTGCCCCCACGACACAACAATTGGCGACGAAGGTGGTTGATCGAGCCTTCGCCACGTGTAGGTGGGGCCCGCCTTCCTGTGCGGCGGCCGCGAGTGTGCATCCCTGCTCGCGGTGCTCATGTCACACGACCACCTACACGCTGTGCGTGCACTGGGACACGGAGCAGTGCCATTCGGGCGTGCAGGTGAGCCGCCTTCCGGCCCCTCTCTCCGGCCCGCTGGGCCCCCGGTCCATCTCGGATCTCTGCGAGGTGTGCCCCTGCTGGTTCCACGGCCGGCAGGGTTCTGGTCGGGCTGCGATATCCCTGAATCAGCGCCGCACGCGGCCTCGTGGCCGGTGCGTGAAGCGCGCTCTCCTCGGACACGGACGGCGCTCTCCCATTGAGCCGCGCCCGGTCTTCTCCCACGCAACACGCGGACGCGGCGGAGAGTACTATCACTCCCCGGTCCCATTATGGCTACCATTCCGCCTATCGAACCATTTGTGGTGGAGGGATCGCCGTCATCGTTGGCCCCTAAGTGGAAGGAATGGGTAGATAGACTATTGGTATTCTTCGAAGCCACGAAAGTCCACAAGGAGCAGAAGCGGGCCATGGTACTTCACTTAGGTGGCAAGGACGTGCATTCCATTGCCAGGACACTAGTAGAGGCCACCCCCAAAACTCACCACACCCTCATCAATGCTCTGAACGCTCATTTTGAACCCATGGCCAATCAGGACTACGAAAGATTTGTCTTCAGGCAAGCGCGGCAATTGCCCGAGGAGTCGCTAGACACATATCACACCAGGCTCAAGAGACTGGCGCTGTCCTGTGGGTTCGCGGACACCACGGAGGAAATACGTGGTCAAATTATTCAAGGGTGTGCATCGGCCAAGTTGAGAGAAAGGATTCTGGAAGAGTCAGGCAAGCCGCTCGCTGATATCCTGACCCTTGGTCGCACCAAGGAACTGTCCAAGGCGCGAGCTGCCCACAAGGAAGCAGCCCTACAGGCACCGGTCAAAGCTGAGCCGGTCAACAAGTTACAAGTGCAATCACAGTCCAAGTGGACCAAGAAACCTGCGAGAGCACAGGCAGGTACGTCTGGTTTCCCGTGTGGATACTGTGGAGGCCCAAATCATCCGGCGCCGGGATGTCCGGCGCGAGGGAAGCGTTGCTCAGGATGTGGCAAGTTTAATCACTTTGAAAAAGTGTGCCGCTCGAAGAAGTTTCGCAAGCCCAGACAAGCAGTGAACGCAACACAGGAAGGTGATCGGAGTCAAAGTGACATGGACGACGATGAGGAAGAAGAAAGGACAGTACACAAGGTTCACATGATAGGTACAGCGGCACGTCGGACCAGGACACTCCCACAATGCTCACTACGAGTGGCGGAACAAGACATGATGGCTGTGGTGGACACAGGGGCCACCATCAATCTCATGAGTGTCGATTTGTACAGAACAATGAGTCAGCCCCCACAGCTGAACCCCTCACCCATTAGGGTTTTCGCGTATGGCCAGGAAACGCCCCTCAGGATCAGGGGGAAGTTTCGGACGTCCATCACACATGGGGACAGAACCATCAGAGCCAATGTATTCGTCTCGGAAGATGGGCAAGGCATGCTGCTGGGATGCAGGGCGGCCGAAGACTTAGGCGTTGTTACCTTTGCATTTGGGGTCCATGAAGAGTCGGTGCAGCAACTCATAATGGACTTCTCTGACATCTTCCAAGGCATAGGACGGTTCACAGGTCGTGAGGTACACCTCCACGTGGATCCGACAGTGCAACCAGTCGCATTGCGCCACTGTCGCATAGCATTCCATCTCAGGCCTTTGGTGGAAGAGGAGCTTAGAAACCTGGAAGCAGCAGGCATCATTGAGAAATTAACTGGCCCCACCCCCTGGGTATTGCCCATCGTGGTCACAAGGAAGCCGTAACAACCAGGAGCTGTTCGGATCTGTGTGGACATGCGCCTTCCGAACCTTGCCATCAAACGGGAGCACCACATCACGCCCACAATCGATGATCTTATTGGGGAAATGGCCGGAGCCTGTTGGTTCTCAAAACTGGACCTTCGGTCGGGGTACCATCAACTAGTGTTGGATCAAGAATCGAGGAATATTACAACCTTCTCCACGCACGTCGGCCGCAGAAGATACACCAGACTCAGTTTTGGAATATCCAGTGCAGCGGAAGTGTTCCAAAATGTAATCCAGGAACTGATTGCAAATATACCTGGGGTAATCAATGTAAGTGATGATATCATGGTACATGCAAGAACCATTGGAGAGCACCACCAACGACTGGCACAAGTATTCCGGAGGCTAAGAGAGGCTGGACTAAACCTACATCGGGAAAAGTGTGAGTTCCTAAAGCGGAAAATAGGATTCTTTGGGTACACCTTTTCTGCAGATGGAGTTCAACCTGACCCGGAAAAAGTCAAAGATGTGCAGGATGCTCAGCCACCCACTACCGTCACTGAAGTTCGCAGTTTCCTAGGGATGGTCAACTACTGCGGACGGTTCATTAGGGATTTGGCCAACCTGACAATGCCCCTGAGAGAACTCACGAAGGACTCTACTCCCTGGACATGGGGGCCAGAGCAAGAAAAGGCATTTGAGAGCATCAAGGCAGCCCTATCGGACGACACCACTTTAGCTTTCTTTGACCCTCGAAATCTTACTCTGGTGGCCGTAGATGCCGGCCCTGCAGGTTTGGGCGCGGTACTAATGCAGAAACAGAGGGATGAGTTGGACTGGATGCCGGTAGCATATGCAAGTCGCTCACGCACGGACACTGAACAACGATATTCCCAAATTGAAAAGGAAGCCATAGCCATACACTGGGGCTGCAAACACTTTCATCTGTACCTGTATGGAAAGCCGTTCACTGTCATCACAGATCACAAGCCACTGGTGGCCTTGTTTGCGGGGACCTCGACGAAACCACCACCCCGCATAGAAAAGTGGATGCTACAATTACAAGAGTATAACTGTACCATTGAGTATCAACCAGGAGCCAAGAATCCGGCGGATTATCTGTCACGACATCCCCGGCCTGCAACGCCGGAAGAAATGGAGGAGGCAGAAGAAACCGAGGCCTACGTCAAATGCATCATGGAAAGATCGTGTCCACGCTCCATCTCTGTAAGCGAAGTGGCAGAGGCTACTACCCAGGACGCCTGCCTCCAGAGGGCCAGGGAAGCAATCCAAAAGCGCAACTGGCACCGGGCCAAGGAGAGTTGGAAGACACTCACCCCAGAGGCTCAACGAACAATGGAAAGCTTGTATAATGTGAAAGATGATCTCAATGAAGACACTACGGGTTGCCTACTGAGGGGACATCGGCTGGTAATACCCTCGGCCCTGACGGAACAGGTGGTTCAGTTGGCTCATGTTGGTCACCAAGGAATAGTCAAGACTAAGGCACGTTTGAGAGCAAAGGTATGGTTCCCTCTCATGGACGAATTAGTGGAGAAAATGGTCAAGTCATGCACGGCCTGCCAGGTCACGGGAGATATTCCGAAGGAGGCACCAATCATAGTAGAGCCTCGTCCGCAGAAACCATGGGAGCAGGTCAGTATACTTTGGCAGTCTCCCAGATGGACGACACACCATGGTGGTAATTGATGATCATTCAAAGTATCCGGAGGTTGAAATAATACATAGCACCAGTGCTGCCGAAGTGATCCCCAAATTAGAAAAGATAATAGCAGCTCAAGGAGTAATGAGAGAACTACGTACTGACAATGGACCACCGTTCCAAGGACAAGAACTAGCCACCTATCTGAGCTCACTGGGAATAAGGCATCGCCGGATAACTCCTCGCTGGCCGCAGGCAAATGGGGAAGCGGAACGATTCATGAGAACTCTAAACAAAGTAATAAGAATAGCACATGACAAAGGACAATCAGTGGAAATGGCTATATTCACGTTCCTTCGAAGCTACCGCCAGACACCTCACACCACCACGGGGGTGGCTCCGGTTCACAGTCTCATGGGACGAGTAACAATGGACTCCATACCCCATCACCCCAGGTGGGTGCCGAAGACGATGGATGAAAACAAAATTGCGAACGGCAGGCGCCAAGCATATGCCCAAGTCAGCCAAAGACGAAGAGCCACGGAAGTGAAATTCCACAGAAATGATGTGGTGTTATTGAAAAACAGAGTGACCAGTGGCAAGTTCCGATTAACTTACGAACGAGGTCCCTGGAGGGTGATCAGTGGGACACCCCCGCGCCGCACGGCCACCAGCTGCTGCGTGTGCCCCTTGCCTGCCCTCTGCCTCGCTGCTGCCTCGTTTGCCGGTTGCCGGCTGCCTCCGCTGCAGAGATTGTTTTTGCCTTGTTTTGTCGATAATTTGTGCCTGTTTTGTTTAATTTCATTTTTTCCCTTGTTTTGTCAATACTTTGTGCCTGTCGTGGTCAATTTCTTTTTGCCCGTGTTTTGGTTTTCCTTCCTTGTTGTCCACCTACCTCGCCGCCCTCCGCCCTCCCTTCCCGCCACCGCCGCTTTTCCCCGCCCCTTTTTCTATTCTGTACCCTCCCCGCTCCCGCCTCCCAGCTGCTCCGCCCACCCGCGCACTTGGCCTTAAATGGCGACCGTGCGACGCAGGTGAGTGTGACCCACTTGTGGGACACCCCCGCGCCGCACGGCCACCAGCTGCTGCGTGTGCCCCTTGCCTGCCCTCTGCCTCGCTGCTGCCTCGTTTGCCGGTTGCCGGCTGCCTCCGCTGCAGAGATTGTTTTTGCCTTGTTTTGTCGATAATTTGTGCCTGTTTTGTTTAATTTCATTTTTTCCCTTGTTTTGTCAATACTTTGTGCCTGTCGTGGTCAATTTCTTTTTGCCCGTGTTTTGGTTTTCCTTCCTTGTTGTCCGCCTACCTCGCCGCCCTCCGCCCTCCCTTCCCGCCACCGCCGCTTTTCCCCGCCCCTTTTTCTATTCTGTACCCTCCCCGCTCCCGCCTCCCAGCTGCTCTGCCCACCCGCGCACTTCGCCTTAAATGGCGACCGTGCGAACGCGCAGCGGCCACGCGCAGCGGGCGCGCCGATTGTGCGCCGAAGGCGCGCCAAAGGTAAGCCCGTCTGCGCCCGTCCGCGACCGGATCGCGACCAGCGCCAGGACCCCTGGCCCACGTAGACCCCGACCGACCCGCCTGGCGTACTCCGCCGCCACCCTCACCGCTCTCAACACCGGCCGACTCCCAGAATGCCATCAAGCCACTCCACGACGTACCCACGGACCTTTCAGCTGCCACGCCTGCAAGTTCACCTGCATCCGGACCAGCCTCGCACCAGCACCCGCCAAGTCGAACACCAGCAGCACCCACCTCAAGTGCATCCTGCTCAACACCCGCTCCGTCCACAGACACGCCATCGAACTCTGGAACCTCCTAGACGCCACAGCCCCGGACGTTGCCTTCCTCACGGAGACCTGGATGAACGCCTCTTCAGCGCCCGACATCGCCATCGCTATCCCAGAGGGCTACAAGATCGTCCGGAGGGACCGAAACGCCAACCAGATGGGAGGAGGCATCGCCATCGTCCACAGGAGCACCATCCGTCTCACGACCAGCACCGACAACACCCTGACCA
Organism: Lissotriton helveticus; assembly: GCF_964261635.1. NCBI lineage: Eukaryota > Metazoa > Chordata > Amphibia > Caudata > Salamandridae > Lissotriton > Lissotriton helveticus. Next base: position 1,141,307,450 of record NC_136069.1, read on the forward strand.
GCGCCGAACACCTGCATTTCCAGATCCACACCAACCCGAACACCACCCTCAGAGGCACCCTGATCTACCGACCCCCTGGACCACGCACGCAATTCAGCGAGGACATCGCCGACTTCGTCAGCCCGCATGCCCTCCCCTCCGCTGACTACATCCTCCTGGGAGACCTCAACTTCCATCTGGAGAACAACAGCGACCGCAACACCAGCACCCTGCTCGACAACCTCGCCAACCTGGGACTCAAGCAACTGGTGTCCACCCCCACCCACCTCGCCGGACACACACTCGACGTAGTCTTCTCCTCCAGCCCAGACATCGACTTCAGCCACGCCACAGAGCTTCAATGGACGGACCACAGCTGCGTCCACTTCACCTTCAAGAGAACGACGAGCCACCAACACCAGCAACAGGCCGCCCGCAGAAGCTGGAACAAGATCACAGCAGACCAGCTCGCCACCTCCCTGAGCCAGCACCCCCCTGCCAGCTCAGCGAACCCCAGCCAGGCCGCCGACAACCTCACGAAGTGGATCAGCAACTGCGCGGACGAACTCGCCCCACTGAAGACCCCGCCTAGCAGACCCGGCAGCAAGAAGGCCCCATGGTTCACCGACGAACTCAAGAGCTCCAAGAAGAATTGCCGAGCCCTCGAGAAAGTCTGGAGAAGGGAACCGACACCGGACAACAGGACCTCCTTCAAACTTGCCACCCGGAAACACCACCAGCTGATCCGCGCCGCCAAGAAAACAGCATTCAAGGACCGGCTGGACAACAACGCACACAACTGCAAGGAACTCTTCAACATCGTGAAAGAGCTCTCCAACCCCAGCGCAGGAAACAACGACATCACCCCATCGCAAGACCTCTGCAACTCCCTCGCTTCATACTTCCACAACAAGATCGCGGACATACACAACAGCTTCAACAACCAACCAACGCACACCATGACCGAGCAACCACCCCCCACCACCACCCTCCACGCCTGGACCCCGATCAGCACCGAAGACACCATCCGCACGATGAACTCCATCCACTCCGGATCACCAACCGACCCCTGCCCTCACCACGTCTTCAACAAGGCCGACGCTGTCATCGCACCCCACCTGCGAGACATCATCAACACATCCTTCGACACCACCATCTTCCCTGAGAGCTGGAAACACGCCGAACTCAGCGCTCTACTCAAGAAACCAACAGCGGACCCCACCGACCTCAAGAATTACCGCCCCATCTCGCTCCTCCCGTTTCCAGCCAAAGTCATCGAGAAGACCGTCAACAAGCAGATGGCCGCCTTCCTCGAGACGAACGGATCCCTCGACCCCTCACAGTCCGGCTTCCGAGCCAACCACAGCACCGAGACCGCCCTCATCGCCGCCACCGATGACATCCGAGCCCTGATGGACAATGGAGAAACAGCGGCCCTCATCCTCCTAGACCTCTCCGCGGCATTCAACACGGTCTGCCACCGCACCCTAGTACGGCGCCTCAGCAACATCGGAATCCAGGACAAGGCGCTGGAATGGATCATCTCCTTCCTCGACGGAAGAACACAGAGAGTCCGCCTACCACCGTACAAGTCAGAGGCCTCCAAAGTCATCTGCGGCGTCCCCCAAGGATCATCTCTGAGCCCCACCCTCTTCAACGTCTACATGAGCCCCCTCGCGGCCATCGTACGCAAACACAACCTCAGCATAATCTCCTACGCCGACGACACCCAGCTGATCCTCTCCCTGACCAACGACCCCGCCGCCGCCAGAGCCAACCTACACGAAGGGATGAAAGAGGTAGCCGAGTGGATGACGACCAGCCGCCTGAAACTGAACTCGGACAAGACGGAGGTCCTCATCCTGGGCTCCTCACCCTCCGCCTGGGACGACTCCTGGTGGCCCCCCGCCCTGGGCACCGCACCCAAACCGACAGACCATGCACGCAACCTGGGCTTCATCCTGGACCCCTCCCTCTCCATGACCAGGCAAGTCAACAACGTCTCCTCGGCGTGCTTCAACATCCTACGCATGCTACGGAAGATCTTCTGGTGGATCCCCACCGAGACCAGGAAGACCGTCACCCAGGCCCTCGTCACCAGCCGACTGGACTACGGCAACGCCCTCTACGCCGGTACCACCGCCAAGCTCCAGAAGAGACTCCAGCGGATCCAGAACGCCTCAGCCAGACTCATCCTCGACATCCCGCGAACCAGCCACATCTCCGGACATCTGAGAGACCTTCACTGGCTCCCCGTCAACAAAAGAATCACCTTCCGCCTCCTCACCCACGCACACAAAGCCCTACACGACCAAGGCCCGAGCTACCTCAACAGCCGAGTCAACTTCTACGCTCCCAAACGCCACCTCCGATCAGCCAACCACGCCCTCGCCGCCGTCCCCCGCATCCGAAGAGCGACTACAGGAGGGAGGTCCTTCTCCTACCTGGCCGCCAAGACCTGGAACTCCCTCCCGACCGACCTGCGCCTGACCCAAGACCACCTCTCCTTCAGGAAGAAGCTGAAGACCTGGCTGTTCGAGCAGTAGCGGCACCCCCCCCCCCCAGCGCCTTGAGACCCTACGGGTATGTAGCGCGCTTTATAAGTGTCACTGATTGATTGATTGATTGAAGGGTACCCGAATAACTGCCATGAGAGTACGAGAAGTCGTGACCCGGAATGTATCTCATTTCAAGCACTTCCACAAAGAACGGAGTCCCAGGGCAATTCCCCAAGAAATCACAACACCGGAGACGGAGGTCAGCACAGGAGGGGATGATTCCGGGGTCAATATGGATGAATCGTGGAGAGACATCTCTTCTGAGGAATCTGAGGGCGAAGCAGAAGAGAGGGCGAGTCAGGCTGGCAATCAGGAGGTGCTGGAGGAATCATCAAAAAACTTTCCATCCACAGGTGGGCCCACTGAAGGAGCTGTCCCAGGGCGAGACAGTTCGCAATACAGTCTGAGAAGAAACCCAGAGCCCTCGAGTCGACTACGCAATTATTTCACGTAAGACTGTTCAGGGTCAGTGCCTTATCATGGTTGAAGTTTGAAGCTGCTACATAGATACTGCCGAAGTGGCCATAATCAAGGTGAACTGTTTGACGTGATTGAGTGACTGTTTCTTGTTTTTCATGTTTTAGGAGGAATGTTGTGTTCATGGTTATTATACGCTCATGACGCTCCCAGCGTCCAACGTTAGGTCATGTGACTTTCTATAATAAACAGGAGCACGCACGCACGCACGTTCAGTCGGGTGCGGAGCGGAGAGCCAGCAACAGTTCACTCAGTGTCCGCCTCTGTTATTTCTAGGCCACGTGTCAGGCCTGTAATTGCCCTAGAGGCCCCCTGAGTGTAGGGTCCACAGCTACAGTCCCAGGGTCTCCCGATCTGCCCCCACGACACAACAATGGCCTACATTCCCCTGGCAGAGACACGCCTGCCATATTTAGAGATCCCTGCGAGGGGATCTCTGTGCTTTCTGTGACACAGCACAGTTGCTTTACTGAAGGCACTGAGCTTTGCCAAGAGGATGCCATATTTGTTGTACCCACTGAGAGAAGTTTTTTTTCTTTCAATGCACAAACTGCCAAAGCAGGAATAGTCCTACTGCACATTGGGGTAATTGATAGATTTCTCCACCTGGGTCTGCCTCGCATGGCAGTCCAAGGCAGGAAGATTTGGTGACAGTTACCCCACCTTAAACAGGATGGGGATACTGCCACTATGACCTTTTTTTTTGCTGACGTATATAAGCTTTTGATTCCTAAAGTACCTTGACAGGCTTCCCTGTTTTTTCTTCCTCTCTTTTCCTCAAAAGGCATTGTGTTTACGTTCAGGCATTGCATTGTATAGTCCTGATGATGATCCCTCTATCTATTGAGCATTGGATCGAAACGTCGTTGACAGACTAAATAGTGCCACGTTTAAACCAATGTGTATAAATAATGTGGTTACTATTTTGGATAGCTTGTTTCATTCCCTGATTTTGCCAAGCTTCCATGCTCTTATTTTGCCTGAAGTCTTGCATGTTTAATGTTTTTTGTTTCCTGTCTTTTGTACCGGATGCAGGATTGTGTCCCGCTCTATTGTGGTTTTTCTCATTTATGTTCATTTGATTGCATCGAAAATTAAAATTCTTTGTCCAGCTGGACATCGTAAAAATATAGCACCTATCCAGGTCTATACCTTATTTGTTTTCAGAATTTACTCTCTAAGGACCATTGTTCTATGATATACTATGACCTGATGGCCATGTGGTGGACTCAACATCAGGTCAGAGTAGATTTATAGTGGTGCTCCACCTCTCCCAAACCCTAAAGGACCCCCTACAGTGCAAATTGAGTAGATAACTCACTTTACAGATATGAGGATTGCTGTTTTTATTTAGTTATCTGATTACTGTACTCATGGCACTTTTGTACATCTTGCACACCTCTTTGAGATTGCTACTTATGTATAAATATGCTCTTCTATGCACCTTGATGTAGACTGCATAAAACTTTGTGATCCACTGCTTGTGTTTCTGTTTGCTATACTCCTCACTTTGGTATAGGTTGCTTACTACTTTGTGATCTCCTGTACATTTACTTGACTGCTCTACTCGACACCTGTGTTGAGCTTATATACCATTGTGATTAGCTACTCTGTTTCTGGCTCTGAACTTGGGTGCTTCCAGGGTACTGTTTACACTTCACCTCGGTGCAACTATGCACCTTCTTTAGTCTATTTGCACCTTTATGACTTTATTTTGTACGTTTTACTTTTCTGAAATGATTACCCAGCATAAGGGGAGAGCCATCATATTGCTTGATATTTTCATGCCTACTTACCTGAATAACTTTCTCTAGACATCTGTGCTGCTGTACTGGACACATGGACTCGTTACCCCTCCCCGCCAACTTAGTATATCACTCACTGCACCCCAATCAAAGCACATTCCTGACTTTATGCACATAATCTACAAAGACACATTGTTTTCCTGCATTTGATAGTTTTGATAAAAGAAGGTGACATGGTCATATTGAGACATTATATGATTACTTTGGGAGGAGAGCTGAACAATGAATTACAACATTAGAAATGCATGGATTCATAGAAGCTCTGATTCCCTAAAAGCTACTCCAGTCAAAGCAATCCTGAGTGTCAGTAAGTAAACCATCCCTGCTAGCTGATGGCGGACAATACCTTAATTTCCTCCATCAGGGTGTTCCACCTTTTCTGGGTGGGACATCCAACTGCAGGCATTTGTGGGCCATGTGACATAAAACATCACCTATCCTGCATTCAAGAAGTTTCCCGACTTTGTGAAAATAGCAAAACATACACAAATATCTGAATACAACCAAACCTAACCACAAGAGAAAGGGAGAGGGAGTGAAGAATTACTATTATTTGAGATAATATTTGTAAAGGGTATAGTGAAACATTAAGGTTGTAAAGACCTTGTTGATTACTTCTAGGCCTCTGTGTTAAACCTCAGTATCCACGGGTGTGTAAAAAGCATCCAGCCCCCTTTGGCATCCAACCATGAAGGTTGGCCCAGATCCCACACACTCTTCTAGCACAAATTTTCAGCTTGTGTTGGGGGTTCCATGATGGTCCTCAGGCCCAGGAATGTGTCTCCCTTCACTGTCACAATCAGTAGCCTGAGCCTGCATGTGGTGCAATGGTTCAGCAGTCCACTGCTGGAAAGTCAAAGGAATGGTTCAGCATTACTTAATAGATTCTAGATTCCAGGTGCCGTTTCCATGCAATCAGATCCTACACCTAGCTCTCAGATCACCTTGCACAAAGCTTCCAATAAATATGGCGAAGCAACCTGCATTCGTCACCCTTCCTGGTTCTGTTACCATGAAAACAAAAAATGTAGCTCTTCATTGATGAAGTCCTATTTTCACATATTTCTGAAGTCGAGGATGCAACAACCAATCTATCTTAAATTAGGGCCTTCTAAGCAAGTGCCAGTGTTCACATGTAATGTTCAGAAATTGTTCTTAACCCTTAGTTTTCACACTGACTCTTTTGGATAAAGGCAGATGTACATTCCAAAAACATGAATAAATCTGGGGGGTGTTACAATCCTAATCATCTGTACTCTTCTTGAAAAAGAGATCTGTAAGGTTAACCATCTCGCAAAGTCCTGTTCCATTTTAGTCAGCAAGGGCTGAATATTATCAGGAAGCAGATGGATGAGTTTGAAGGAAGCCGCTGACATGTAAAAGCCTCTGGGTCGAAGTATTAATTAACCTCTGTGTCTGAAGCTGCTGGTGCACCGGAAGCGGAACCTGTGGATTGTGTGAGCGAGGCGAGGCAAGCTGTGAGAGGGCAGAGCGGCCACCGCGGCTGTGCGGTGGCATGGAGCAGAGCCTGCGGAGGTTGCGGAAGTTGCAGAGCGTGGTGCTCAGGTTGGGCAGTGGTTTGGCAGCGGCAGAGACAGGTGTGAGACACAATGAGTCTTGATGTCGGGTCTGCACTCCTGCTGCACTCGTCCCCGCTGAGGCACACTAAAGCACGCACCCCCCCCGATCTGCCGGTAGCACTAAACAGCACAGCCTCAGTTTGTGAAGTGCAGCACCAGTGGAGTGGCACCTGATCACTCTCGTGGCTGTCTTCCTTGCCCCAGCTTGGATGTTCTGCTCTTCCTTGCCCACCTTGTTGCCTGGTTTGCTGTTTTGCTCTCTCTCCCTCACCCCCATGCCTATGCCCACGCAGACCCACTGCCTTGTTCGGCCACCCGCTGATACCCCACGCCTTACACCTGCTTCCTGAGCTCTTACCTGGCTCTTGGCTCCTGGCACTCCCTGGTACCCCAAGACTCTGGCTGAGGTCACAGCAACAGGGCATGGCTAGGAATAAGAACAGGAGGGTTAGCGGGGGTAGTGCCCAAGCTTTGGGGGTAGTAGCTACCAGTTGCTGAGCATGAGCCCAGCTCCCAGAAGAAGCGGCCCAGCTAGGTCTGGGTACGGCTTGCCGGGGCCTGGTGTGTTCCCGCTTGGGTGCCCTCATTCCCCCCTGTACAAGACAACCTGGAACTCCTGTGGAGCCCCCACTCATCTCCGCTCTACATAGGGAGTGCTCCATTACCATCGACCCCGCCACCGCTACTTTCAGGGAGGGCATAGCAGGCAAGAGCTTTGGAGATCTCTGAGGGGACACACCTGTCTGTCCGCGAAAAGACCCTCCCACCCTTCTGCCTTACACCCCGATCTCACCATCTGGTCCCTATTCTATGAAACTTATACCAGCAAATAGTCGCTAAAAAGGCAAGACATCTAAGAAGAAGTACATAAACACAACAAAAGGGACCTGACATCACGCACTCAAAAAACACAGAAACAATAAAAACAGAGCAGCACCAGAAGCAGAATGCAACTGAACAACCGGTTCATAAATCGGGAAAAAACCAAGATAAAATCAACAATCAATAATGGACAGCAACAGAACACAAACAACGCCAATGCCAACGCCAACAAAGCGAATAGCGTCAGGCAACTCACCATTAATACGCACTGAGGGCGAAGAGCTCACCTTAAACTACAGACTCCAAAGAAACTGAAACTGAAACTGAAGCCTCTTTTGGATTCAGCCACCTTCTGTGCAAGCTGGAAACTCTCTAGCAGGATATTTGAGAGCTGTAAGTGCAAGTGCAAAGATAAGCACACACTTGACTCAAGGAAAGCACAGGAACCTTAAAGGAGACGAGCACTGAGGAAAACAAAAGCAGCAAAAAGTCAAACACCATACTCAGCCACAAAAAAATTGCAAGCAGCTACGGGACACAAGACAACGGAAGCAAGAGGTCGCTCAATGTCTCATCGTAGTAAGAAAGGGAAGTACAGCACACTGGACGGGAAGGTGACGGGCATGTTGGAAAAACCTGAGAAAACCAACCAGAGTTAGAGCCCAGGACCTGCAACATCACAGACTTAATATATAAATACTTCACTCGGAAATGGGGAGGTCCCCAACCTTTGCTGACAGACGCGCCAGATGTTAATCCGTGGACTCCCCTAACCCCAAACAATCAAAACTGCGGAGCTGGCAAAATTGACAAAGGCAGTCTCTCAAAGACGGAAATGTCGGAGATGGAGGTAATGGCTGAGCTAGCAGAGCTGGCTGAGATAGTCGAGCTAGCAGACATCAACGCAAGGGAAATTTGAAACCGAAAAACTACGAGGGATAGAGCAAAGGACCATAACAATATAGGGAGAGCAGGGATCACCCAAAAAATGCCAGAGAAGCGGTCAGGAGAGGAGTCAGAAAGAAGAAAATGTGTCATCAACATAAAGCCCCAAAACATATCAGGCATAGATGCGGAAGTAGTGACAGAAGCCATCAAAATCTCCTCGACAATGTAAAACGAAGAAGATAACACGAAGGACGTTATGGAGGACATGAAGTATATAGAGGAGCAATGCCAGAAACACACTAGTGAGCCCATGCAAATGTAGGGGAAAAATCTGGCAAGGAAGCACAACAGCACAAAGTCATAGTGGAAGCGCCAATCTCCCACCTAGAGTACTATGAGCTTGATAGACAACAAAACGGGGCAGAGAAAAGGCCAAAACAGACCGGTTCAACTCCACTATGCAACAACGGGCCGGAGCCTTGGGATCAATCACCAGAATTGGGCCCTACCGATATGGCTAGTAAACACAATCGTAGAAACACTGAAGCAAAGCCGGGTCAAATGCATTTTAATCGCTATCAGACCTTGATAAGGGAGAAAGCCCTGGAACAGATCAGAAAACAGAATAATTTCTTCTCTATTAGCAGCCATCGAAGCACTCACCTGGCAATCGCATAAATTAGAAATACAAGTTGAACTGACACACATGCTCGCTCAGAGCGTACTTTCAATTGATAAAAAGATTGAAGCACTAAACTCAAAAATGGACTGTCTGCTAAACAAGAGCATCGTAGGACCCACAAACAACCCAAATGATGACATAATTGAGAAACTAACTTAACACCCGGATCTATTACCACCTTTAATAAATCAATGCAGATGTAAAATTGCAGAACAAAAGGCCTACCACACTATCAGCAATAAAAAACAGGAAGTAGAACAAACCATCAAACAATGGGCGCTCACAATCAGACCAAAAAATGTAAGAGCCAAGCAGAGACAAGGCCTGCCATGCAAGCATGGGGCCTCCACATCCCACAATTGCAATATATTTGCAGTCAACCAATAAAGGCCTGGAGTGCATTGAAACACCAACGCAAGCCATAGGCGCTCAAACCAATGAGCCAAAATCAGAGGAGAAGACGACACAATTGTCACGGAGACAAAAAAAGAAATTGCGCACAGCATATAAGGCCAACAAAAGAACAATCAAAGCACAAATAATTGCCCAAAAAGCTAAACAAATGGAAGCACCGACCAAATCAGCAAAGCAAGAGAATAACACAGAAGCAACTATGCTAGAAGCTCCAAAGATACACCCCATTTTCCTTATAAGGGCACACACCACACAACCATACGATGAGGAAACAAAACACTGACTTGCCGGGACAAGAACAGAAATATCTGAACCATCGACATGCGCTGGTCCGCAAACGCAGCAAGGCGTATTGGGCAAAAATGGAAAACTCTACTTAGACAGCACCACAAAGCCTCCAGCAGACCATCCCCTCCACACAAACAGTTACTGATAAGCTTAACAGTGAGGTCATTATATCGACAAGCCCTTGCACACAGAAACATCCAAACATCCACCTTGTAGTGGAGTGAGACAGAGATACACACACAAGAAGGACAATAACAGAAAGGAATAACCAGACCATCTTGGACGGGCCAGAGTCGCGAACCAAAGGATGGTTCAAACCATCAAGCGTGGAACTGCAAGAAGCAGGGCAATGCCAGACACTAATACAACATACGAAAGAAGATCATAAGCAAGCTGTTGCCAATAAACTTTACGTACAAGTGAACAGGGCTTATCAATCTGCATCAAAAGCTGATTACCCTGAACCTGCACACACAGAAATAAAGGAAAAGATAATCAATTGGTCAGACACCCCATCAGGGAAGGGCACAAACCTGGAACATCGTATGACAACGTTACCTTCTACTCTAATATTCACTCTGGGATGTAATACAAAAGGGGCATGGGATATATTAAGCAGGTCTAACATTTTACAATTAACGTATAACATACCATCTCTATCCTACCCCAGTACGGCACATTTAATTTCAGTCAAATTCTAACGTAACCTAAACAATAGCAGAAGAGAGTCTACACTAACTGAATGGCAAAGTGACTCCAATGTCCAGAACATCTTATGGGACAGCGAACAATTTTAGGGTTGGGGCATACTAATCAACAAACTAGCAATAGAAAGATATCTGCATGTGCTGTCAGGGCGGCAGCCCACAACATCCCCCCCCCCCCCGAAGGACCAAACACAAACTTAAGAGGAACCCCAAAAAAATCTGCCCTTCCCTTGGGGGAGGGGGGGCACAATCAAAATCCATGTGTGTAACAGTAGAAGCAAAAACCTTAGGGCAGAGGAAGAATTAACAAGCACGAATCCGGGAAAAACTTGAATGGGCTTGGCTCTCCACAGCGCTTACGACTTAAGGGCAGTCAATACTTTAAGAAAGGAAATGGCAAACAATCAAAAACATCAATTCCTAAAAGAAGCGAAGCACAGATTTTCAACTGGAGAGTGGCAGGCCTTTACTCCCTAACAACAGATGAAAAAACATTGGACTTCTTAAACACGCAAGGAACGTGGTCCACAGCTCCAATACCTATCCCAGGGTTTCAAATAAGCCATATACCTGCACACAAGACAAATTGGTTCGGAAGACCAATGGGTGGCCTTGCAATCTATGTTAAACTAGAACTACAAGTGGAAATCAAAGAATCGTTAAACAACAACTGGAACATACAGACAGTTAACATAAGTGGCTTAGCCCTAGATGAAATGATCAAGTCAATATCTTTGATAAATCTATACATAAATCCACAAAGAGACACAAAATTGGCCATAGTGAAGAACACAACCAAGCTTATAAAAAGATACATATATGAACATCCAGGAGATCAGTACGTAATGGCCTGCGATTTTAATACTAGCAATTTAGTCAAAATCGATATATCCCTAAGAGGCCGTGAAAGAACTAACCTCCAAGCATGCATCTGCAAATTTGATCTTGGGTCAGCGACACTAGCAGCTCCGGCAGAGGGCACTATGATCTACACTTACAGAGATACATCGACCTTGGATTATATCTTTTTAAGTAGCAAGCTATTAAAGAGGTGCACAGCCTTCGATGTACATCAGAGGAACAAAAGCGATCACAATCCGATCACCATAGACATAAGTTTGAGCACAAAGGTCCATAAAATCTGCAATCCAGCCTGCCATAAGTATGAAACAAATGCAGGCCCACTCATAAATAGGATCAAATGGGGGCCAGTTGCAATGACCAATTATGAAGATTGGAAACATTTCATCGCAACTGGACAATGGCCCCATGAGGCAAAAAAGATAGGGCAATGTCCCAGCAGATAGACTTGCTCCATGTGTCCTTAACTCCACCAAATCAAAAGGAAAGCCAAATTGTGCTGAAAGAAGTTCAGTGGCCCCGGACTGTCAGAACAAGAAAGATTACAGAGAGCAAAAAAATGTACAGACAAGCTGCTAAACAACATAGAAAAGAAAGAACTATAGCTACAGAAATCAAGCTGAAAGAGGCCAGAAAACAACACAAAAAGGTTGTGTGGAGCTAAAAACATCAAGAAACCCAGGAACAGGGGAAACACTTATTCTCATTGCTTACGCCTAGCAAAGCCAAAGAATTTTGGAAATACTTAAATAGTCTAGCGACTACGTCCTATAGCAAGGAGAACGACGTACCGGCAACCAAATGCGAGCAGCACGTGGAGAACCTATACATAGACTAGGACAAACCAAAGACTTTTCACATAGAGCACCTAATGAACCATTTAGAAGACACGGAGGACAACATCATAACAGCAACTAGGGCAGAGGTACTAAAGGTACTAAGTAATAGCCGGAGTGACGTACCGGGGATAATTTTTAAAGACGACCGAATGTTCTGGGTCCCAGTGATGCTCAACCTGTTCAACGAAGGCTTTGCCACATCCGCCATAATAGAAGCAGGGAAGGGCTCGATCCTCTTCCCAATACATAAAAAGGGAGATCCAAAACTGACGGAAAATTACAGGTTAATTGCCCTCCTCGACCTAGATTGCAAATTCTTTACAAAAATTCTCTTAAAAGAACTAGAGCAATGGATCACAGACAATAAAATCATACCACCCTATCAGACAGGATTCAGGCCCAACGCATCAACTCTTGACAACATCATCCCCACACAAAACAGCAGATTCTCCATCCCCAATAACCTTAGAAAAGTCCCTCTCTCTCTAGAATCATCCACCACCCTCGACGCACCCCGTCTCAAATGCACTCTCCTCAACTGCAGATCGGCCTCGAAACATTCCGCTGCCATTGCTGATCTCCTCTTATCGCTGGACCTTGACCTAATCATCCTGACTGAAACCTGGCTAACTGAATCTTCGACACCTATAATGGACATTCTGGTTCCGCCCAATTACCTCATTATCAGGCTCGACAGATCAGGCAAAATAGGTGGGAGAATCGCATGCATCTACAGGAACAACCTCTCTGTTCTGAAAGTCAATTCCACCTCCCTACCATCCCCAACATCCTGGGAATACATCTGCCTCGACATTATCAGTGAGGGCAAACCGATTTGCTCTCTTCACAGCATTTACCACCCACCCAGGGACAACTTCACCTTTTCCCAACAAATCATGGATATGATCTCAACCAATGCCGGACGGCAGCTCACCCAAATATACCTTGGTGACTTCAACCTCCACTGGAACGATCGCAAGGACGCGGTGGTAAATAGTCTTAAAAGTTTCCTCGATGCCCTTAACCTCACCCAAATATGCAACAGCCCGACCCACGAGAAAGGTTCTATACTCGACCTGATCATCTCCAATGAAGACTCTATCCAACTCGAGTCCATCCAACCCTGTGACTGGTCAGATCATCATATTGTCACATTCTTCATCAATGAAAAGGTTAAAGTTAACCCGGCTCAATTCCCCAAGCCCAAAGTCTGGAAAAGAGACATGAAAAAACTCAACCCAGGCTCTTTGCCCCCTAACAGTTGCAATCTCCTACGCCCACCGACTGGCGCTACGGACGTTCAAACCCTGACTGACCAATATCTCAACGCTATGACCTCAATAGTCAATGAGGCTGCACCTATGCAGCTAAAAAGAGTCTCTACTAAAATCTCCAATCCATGGTACAACGGGAGTCTCAATGAGGATAGACGAGACATGCGAATGGCGGAGCGTACCTGGAGATCAGCGCCCTCTGCAATGCACCTAAAAGATCTGAAGAAAAAGAGAAACGCCTACTTCAGGAAAATAAAACGCTCAAAATCCGACTTCTTCAGCCTCCAGCTCGACCAAGCAAAAAACCGCCCGAGAAAACTGTTTGAGCTAATCAAATCACAATCCAAGGGTCAACCCCCACCAGTCAACACTGTGCTTGAGGCACCCTCCTGTGAAGACTTCGCCGCTTTCTTTATCCAAAAAACTGACAACATAAAGAGCGATCTCCTCATCGACGCAAGCCTCTACTCCAAACCCCAGTGCCTAGCACCCACTGAACCAAAAAACAAGGCTACATGGTCAACCTTTGGCACATACTCGGAAAAAGAAATTGGCAAACTGCTCAGCACCCTAAAACCATCCAATCACCTCACGGACCCCCTTCCTGCTACCGCTATAAAAGACTTTACCCCGGTGCTTCTCCCGCTCTGGATCAAAATTATCAACAGCTCTCTCCAACAAGGAAGCATACCTGACTCCCTCAAAGTTGGTCAAGTCACACCTCTACTAAAGAAACCTACAGCCGACCCCTCTGACCTCAACAATTACCGTCCCATTACCAATATCCCCACTCTCGCCAAACTGCTGGAAAAATGCGCACAACTACAACTGACTAAACACATTGAACAATTTGATCTCCTTAATCCTCACCAGTCAGGCTTCCGAGCAGGGCACAGTACAGAAACTGCTATGACTCACATAATTGACGACGCACTTCAAATGCTAGACCACAACGACACCTGCCTCCTCATCCTTCTTTTTTTTAATTTTTTTTTTTTAGTTCAACTGCTTTTATTATTTTTGACTGCATTACACTGCTTCGCACGCCTACAACCCGGAGGCCGGCGGCTACCCTGTAATCAGCAGAGAGTGATCAAGTATTCAAACACAGCCTTAAACCGGCATCCCTGAGGCCCGGTGGCGAAAAGACGGAGATGTGAGAGGAGCAATTATCAGCCTGTGCCATTGAATGTGAAGCGCATTGAAGGATGTCGTGCAGTAGAACAAAGGTGTGCATTGTAACAAACCCAACTTCTAAACACATCCCCCCCCCCACCCACTCGTATCCTAGAAACAAAGAAACATTGGTCAGTGAGTTACATCAGTCTCAGCTCAGTACCAGCGCCACAGGCGCAGTGGCAATAAACACGTCCGTCTGCTATTCCCACGTGTCAGGGATCTTAGTCTATGTCTTCCTGCCCAGCCTGTGTAGCCAGGGGGGGTTCGCATATGTTACCTCTAAATTCATTCCAGCAGGACCATATATCGCTCCATTTGCGGGGGCAGCCTCTTGTCTCGTAGACTGTCTTTTCTTGCAGCATGCACCAGTCCATGTCGCTTTGCCAATCTCTCAGTGTCGGGGAATGAGGGGCTCCCCAGAGTCTTGCTATGTTTCTCTTTGCCACCATCTGCCCAAGTGTTACCCAGACCCTCCCCTTGGAAGACAGGTCTGTGGGTTCCCATATGTTCAGGAGGCATCGTTTGGCCTCAGGGCGAAGTTCTACCTCTAGAACCTCCTGCATACAATGGACCACTTTCCTCCAGTATCTTTGAACATTTGGACACTCCCATAGTATGTGGAAGAAGGTGCCTTTCCCACCACAACCCCTTCTGCAGAGACCTTCTCCACCCTTCCCCATCGCCACCAGCCTAGTGCAGGAAATGTAGACTCTATGGAGGATTTTTAGTTGGACTAGCCTTAGTCGGGCCGAAATCGCTACCTCCCTGGGTGAGGCTAGTGCGTGAGACCACTCCTCCTCGTCTATCTCCAGCCCGTCTGTGACCCATTTGTCTCTCAGAGGAAGTAAGGAGTCAGGGGGGTTGTTAATTAGTTTTCGATATGTGAGGGAGATGGCATGTTCTGGGAGGTGTCCGTCAAGTAGTCTATCCTCCAGTGGAGAGGCTAGGGGCAAGGTGGTGTCTGGTGGGATATTCGCTTGTAGTGAATGTCGTACCTGTAGGTATCGGAAGTATTCAGTGCGCGCCATGTCGTATGTGTCTCGTAGGTGCACAAACGTGTGGACACCCTTTGGTCCCCAGAGGTCTCTAATGTGTGAAATCCCTATCAGGTCCCAGCCGCGGAACCCTTTGGTGCGCCCCAGAGTGCCCAGCTTTTCAGAGGCCCACAGAGGCGTGGACATGGTGAGGACATTCGACCATCCCAGCTTTTTGTGAGCAATGTGCCAAATTTGAACTGAGTGCTGGGTCGGCCCGGTAAGTTGGTATCTCCCCGGCCTTGAGTAGAGCGCAGCCTCGTAGTTCCCCCCAGGGAGCTGCCACCTGTCCATCCCATATCCGGGGTCATCCCCACTGCTGTATGTCCCTTGGTTAATGGCTGAGAGGTGGGCTGCCCAATAGTATTTGCGGATGTCGGGAAGGGCGATCCCACCATCATACCATCCTAGTGTGAGTTTATGTAGTCCGATCCTGGGCGTGCCCGCCCACAAGAGTTCACGTTGCGCCGCTTCCACCGCCACAAAGTACGCGTTGGGCACTTTGTCTGGGTAATTCTGTAGCGCGTAGAGGAACCTAGGCAACGCCACCATTTTAAATAGGGCCGCCCGGCCCAACAACGACAGTGGAAGATTTTGCCAGGATTTCGCCTCCCGCTGGAGCCGTCTGAGGGGAGGGAGTAAGTTGCGCTCATATAGCAAGGTCTTGTTAGTGGAGACAAAGACTCCCAGGTATGTGAAGCCGTCCGTTGCCACCGTTAAGGGGCAGGTGGCCGGTAGTCTCGGGGGGTCTCCGCGTAGCACGTAGAGATGTGATTTACTCCACTTTATTCTAAACCCTGAGTTTCGGCCGAAGCTGGTGAGGATGTCAAGCACTGCCAGGATGGATCTACGCGGTCTGGACAGGTACAGGAGGATGTCGTCGGCGTAAAGGGATATCTTGTCTTCCCATTCTTCCGTCCAGGCTATACCTCTAAGGTATACGTCCTGCCTTATCCAGGCCGCGAGAGGCTCGAGTGAGAGCGCAAACAGGAGGGGAGAGAGAGGGCATCCCTGTCGGGTCCCCCTCTCAAGGGTGAAGACTGCTGACGCCTTCCCATTCACGACCACTTGGGCCAGAGGTTCGGCGTATAGGAGGCGCACCCACGATATGAAGTTTGGTCCGAATCCCAGTTTGCGCAGCACTGCGATCATGTATGGCCATTCAAGGGTGTCGAATGCCATGGTGGCGTCGAGGGAGACCACCACGGCGTCCTCTTGCAGTTTATGCCTCTGACCGAGCACCCCGTGCAGGCGGCGAATGTTGAGCGCCGTATTACGGCGGGGCATGAACCCTGACTGGTCCGGGTGGACCAGGGTAGCCAGGACCGGCTGGAGTCTATTTGCGAGTGCTTTGGCAAGGATTTTGGGCTCCGCGTTGATCAACGAGATCGGCCTGTATGAGGCACACAGTTCCCTAGGTTTGCCCTCTTTAGGGATCGCCACAATAGTAGCCAGCCGCTGTTCTTTGGGCAGGATGCCATTCTCTCTACTTTCGTCGAACATGGGCTTAAGGCGCTTACTGAGGGCGTCTGGTTGCAGTTTGTAGAGCTCGATCGGGAGGCCATTAGGCCCCAGGGCCTTGCCTGGGCGTAAGTCTACAATTGCGCGTTGCAGTTCTGAGGGAGCGAGCGGGCTTTCGAGGGATTCACGTTCCGTCTCTGACAGGCAGGGCATTTGGATGTCCGCCAAGAGGGCCATCGAGTCCTCTTCCGGGTGGTCCGATACCCGGCTGTATACTTGCCTGTAGTGACGCGCAAATTCTGCCACTATCTCCCGGGGTTCCGTTACCATCGTCCCCTCAGCCGTCAGGATTTCGGGGACCACTCTGGTGGCCTGTTGCTTTTTTTCTAGCCACGCTATTAATTTCCCGGCTTTGTCGCCCTGGTCGTATATCCTGCCCATCGTGTGTCTGGCTGCCCTTTGAGCGTCTTGCGTGACTAGTTCTTTGTATTCAGCCGTTTTGAGCCTTAGCCTATGGTGTACAGCAGTCGCTCTAGTCGTACTCGCCTCCTTTTCTAGGGCCGCCAGGTCCGCTTCTACCGTAGTGACCTGGCGCTCTTTCTCCCTCCGTTTCCCGGCTATATTCGACAGTGCCTCCCCCCTGATTACCGTTTTAAAGGCCTCCCAGAGGATGACCGGGGAGTCCACTGAACCTGCATTACTATCGAAGTATTGGGTAATCGATTTTGTGAGCGCCTTCTTAGTCTCCTCCGATTTAAGGTGCCATGCGCTGATGGGCGCTATACAGCCCTCTTGCCGAGTCCCGAACGTGAAGTGAGCGAGAACTGGTGAATGGTCAGATATGCCTCGCGGTAGGTGTGTTGCGTCGTGTACCGTCATGTCTTGGTTTAGTAGGGTGAGGATGTGGTCCAGTCTGGAGAATGTGCCATGGGGACCGGAGAAGAAGGTATATTGTCTACCAGTCGGGTGGAGCAGCCGCCAGACATCGGTAAGCCCGAAGGCTTCTAGGAAGGTGGACAGCCATTGCTGCCCTTGTGGTGTGTCTCTGGGTGGGTGTCTGTCTAAAGTGCCCGACAAAACAGCATTGTAGTCCCCCCCCAGCACGAGTCGACCATCAGGAAGAGAAAGCAGCAATTTGCCCAAGTCAGCGTATGCTTGGGTTTGGAGGCCTGGCGGGATATATACCGACAGCAGGTTGAGGTGGTGCCCTTCCCACCTGCCGGACAGCACTGCGAAGCGGCCCTGCGGGTCTGACTCAGTGCTTATTATATGGATGGGAAGTGATCGGCGTATCAAGATCCCCACCCCCCTGGAGCCTGACGTGAAGCCCGCATGTACTACAAGGGTGTACCCCAGCCTATTGAGGGCCTGACACGTGTTTCCCAGGAGGTGGGTTTCCTGCAACAATACTGCGTCTGGTTGGTGCCTTCTAATGAACTGGAGGACTATGGTGCGTTTGAGTTTGTCTCCAAGCCCATTCACGTTCCAGCTCAGGATCTTGAGGTTTTTTTCCCAGCGTCTAGCCATAACCGTGACTGTGTGAGGTAAACTGTGGCCGCCTTCCGGCGCTCGGGCCGAGTCCGACAGTAAGAACTACACATGACCATAAAACACTCCCCCCCCCCCCAATTGCCCTCCCAACATTCATATGTGAAGCAAACAGAATAATCGTGTGTGGAACATTGTCTCTCAATCCCCTTCCCGTCCCGTAGAACCCCCCCCCACAGTGAACGAGCCCCCCACCCTGCCCCCTGCCCCCTGCTCTGTAGGCTTCGAACTACCCACAACCCCAATTAGCAGAGCGCCTGTCGTCCCCATCCCACCCCGGAGAGAGTAAACCACTTCCCCCCCCGAGGAACTCTGGTAGTAGGCACGTGTGCCAGTCCCAACTCCAGCCGCCATTCCCGCGTCCCCGACATGTAAGTCCCTTAAGTCTATGGAAATGCGGCAATCAGCCCAGTATCACAATAGTCATGGGTAAGTGTGCCCGCACCCCAAAGCAGTGAAGGAGTCTTACCGCTGTTGACGCCAGCGCAGTTATGGCCAAGTGGCGGGTAGTTGCTGTTCGGTGCCTCACCGCGTTGTATTGTCCCGGGGGGAGTCCCAACGAGGACTGTTGGACCTGGAGCGCCACGACCTTTGGCTCTGTTCACCCCCTGTAGCTCCCCCAGCCTCCGACCCGGGGGAAGGGGCCCCAGGTTCCCTCCAGACGTCCCGATTCTGCGTTGTCGGTGCCTCCGGCGCCTGCTCGTCGAGCCATTCCTGGACCGCCTCCGGCGAGGTGAAGAAGCGGGATTTTCCTCCAAATACTATCTTGAGCTTCGCGGGGAAGAACATCATGTATTTGATTCCTCGCTCTCTGAGTGCTGCCTTCACCCCCATGAAAGAGCGGCGTTCCTGCTGGACCTGCAAGGTGAAGTCGGGGAAGAATCTAATGGTGGTCCCCTCATACTGTAGGTCCCCCTGTTGTCTGGCCGCTTGAAGGATGGCATCCCGGTAATTTAGGATTTTCGCGATGATCGTGCGCGGCGGGGCGCCAGGTTTGGGCTTGGGGAGCAGGGCTCGGTGGGCCCTCTCGATGGTGAAAAACTTGGAGAGCCGCTTCGGCCGAAGATGGTGCAGGATGAGGTCCTCCAAGAACAGCTCCGTACTTTGCTTCTCCGAATCTTCCGGCACACCTACGACGCGAATGTTACTGCGCCGGGCCCTCCCTTCCTGGTCCTCGAGTCTCAGAGCCATTAGCCGGTGTCGGTGGACGAGTTCATTTACCCGGCCTTCCAGTTGCTTTGAGGAGGCCTGGAGCGTCGCAATGTCAGTTTCGTTGGCCTTGGACCTTTCGGTGGTTTTGCCCAGGTCAGTACGCAGTAGATTGACTTCAATCGTAACCTTGTCCATCTTGGATTCCAGAGTGGTGCCGAGCGTCTGTATTGCGGCCATTATGGACGTCAGTGAGGGTTCGGTTGCGTCCGCGGTGCTTCCTCCCTTTGCTCCCGACTGCGCGGGTCCTGTAGCCACCGCGTATTTGTCTAGTTTGTTCGTTTGGGTCGGGACTACCGTTTTGGGCCTCATGGTGGATCAGGGCCCCCTCTCCTGTGGCCAACAGTCGGCGGTGGTCACCTCTGTTCCCGGCAGGCGTGTATCGCGGGCGCCAGGGGCGGCCCACGGTTGTGCAGGAGTCTGGCTTCTATGTCGGTGGATCTCACAGCTCCGGCCTGCGGTAGACGTCCGGCCCACTCGTTCCCACCCGGCGATTGAGCTTGGCCGTCCAGGTAGGCCGTGTCCCGTAGTCAGTCTAGGAGTGGGCTGGGGTCTGTAGTCCTCCACGGTAAGCTGCCTGGCTGGGCCCTGCGAGGTCACCTCCGGCGCGGCCTGCAGGCGATAGGCCCCCCCTCAGATGGCGGCACTAAGTGTAGGAGCCTGGCCTTGAGCTGAGTTGGTGTGGCTCCCCCCTACAGTGGCCGGCGCTACGTAGTCCCTTCCGATTGCCCAGCTCTCACCTCCGGAGTGTGCTCGAGGGTCGGTGTCACTCGGCAGCAGGCAGCGCTGTGGGCTCAGGCGGTCACGGCACCTACGTTGGGCTCTCCGCCCCCCCCTTACTGCCCGTGTGTGGGATCCCTGCTCGGCCAGGCGGTGCTCAGGCCGGAGCCACCTCCCTCAGAAGTGCTGGAGAGTAGGCCCGATTCCGGCCGCCGAGGTGTAGGCCGCAAGCCGGGGCCTCGATTCTGGGCAGCTCCGGTTTCAGGCTTGGCCGCTAACACGGGTCCGCCCGCGAGACGAACGCTGCGGCGTTTCGCCTCTGCAGGGAGTGCGCTCTCCGTTCCAGAAGCGGATCAGCTGCGGGACTGTTCAGGGGGCCGGTGCGCTTATCTGAGGGCGCTCCGGCCAGGATTAAAAGCGGATTTCTTCGGGGACAGCAGTCGTCCCGGCGGAGCTCCGGTACTAGGCGGCCATCGTCGTTGGCGCCTGGCCACGCCCTCCTCATCCTTCTTGATCTCTCTCTTCAGCATTCGACACCGTTAAACATGAGAATCTACTAGAACTACTAAACACAAGAATGGGTTTATCTGGAACTGTTCTCAAGTGGTTCACTTCCTTTCTTCACAACAGGTCGCAGAAATTCAAGAGCAACAACCTGATGTCCTCGCCAATACCTGTAACGCTAGGCGTCCCCCAAGGATCCTCGCTATCCCCAACTCTGTTCAACCTAGTCATGGAACCTCTCACTACCCTGCTACAAGCATCCAATGTACACTTTCACATGTACGCTGATGACACCCAACTTTATCTCAAACTACAGTCCCCCAAAGACATTTTGCTCTTGAACTCAACGATCAGAAGCACCCAATCCTGGCTTGCCGATAATCATCTCAAACTCAATGCCCTAAAAACAGAGTTCCTTCTGATTTCACCTCCAGCGAAGATCTCCACCACCCAAATCTGGCTTAAACACCTAACCGCACTCAATGTCCAACCCACCATCGTGGACTCAGCAAAATCTCTAGGCATAACACTTAACACCAATCTCAACATGCAGCACCATATCAGCAAGGCAACAAAGGGAACAAACTTCCAGATCAATACTCTGAGGAAACTCAAACCTTTCCTCCCAACCAAAGACTTCCAAACCGCAGTACAAGCACTAGTCATCCCCCGAATTGAATACGGCAGCATCGCCCTCTGCGGACTCCCCCTAACTTCAACCGCACCCCTAAGAGCTTCTCTAAACGCTGCAGCGAGACTCATCACTGGATCAAAAAAGCATTCCCATATCACCCCTGACTTGAAATCCCTGAATTGGCTGCCTTTTGAAGCCAGAATTCATCTGAAAATCGCCTGCATGACACACAAGGCGGTACACCTAAACTCACCCGGCTACCTCGCTCAGAAACTGACAATCTCTGGCGGAGCTAGAAACACTAGAGGCACAAACAATCTTCTGCTGAAACCTCGAAGATTCCGGAAGGAAAAAACATATAAGCGCTCCTTCTCAGGAATGGCGCCTAGGATCTGGAACTCACTCCCTCCCGAAACCAGGCTTATCTCTTCCACTACACTCTTTAAAAATGAAGTAAAAGCTATCCTCATGGCTAAATACACTTGAACTATTACCTCGAACTCTGGTAAGACTATATGCACCGATCTGTACTACATGTTTGATGCCTTTGATTATTTGTATTGTTATCTTTTTACCCACTTGATTGGCATTGTAGCCACCTACTTATACTGTTTGATCTATTGATATATCTGTTTGACTATGCTCCCTCATGTACCCATCTTTGTAAAGCGCTCTGATATCTGCAAAGATCTTGTCCGCGCTATACAAAACGTTCAAATAAATAAATAAATAAATAAATAAATCGCTCTCGCCTACCTGGGTTCAAAGGCACGTGAAAGAAACACTCCATTTTATGCCTGCTTTGTCGACTACAGCGCAGCCTTTGACGGCGTTGATGGTAACATCCTGTGGAAAAAACTGGCAGGATGGGGCCTTCCAAAACAACTGCTTGCATCAATTGTAACCTTAGACATGGATACATGGGTGAGGATAAAGCTAAAGCAATCACATGCCACTAGACGGATTTCCACAAACAGAGGCTTAAAGCAGGGGTGCGTACTTGTCCCATCTTTATTTAACCTATATACAGCGGATCTAGGGGAAGAGCTATTAAAAGGCAGTACCTTTCCTTCATCTTTAGGACGGAAACAATTCCCAATAATACAGTACACGGACAACTTGGTCTTGATGGATCAGACACGTATAGGAATGAGGAGGGCCATGGGCAAATTACACAAGTATAATAAACGCAATTTCCTCCAAGCAAATGCGAGAAAAATAAAAGTCCTGATTTTCGGATGATGCCCTCTAAAACGCAAACTCAAGTGGAAACTCGTACCATTAAAGGTTGACACGTACAAGTACAATTACCTTTGAGTTTGGCTTATGGACTCAGGGAAATGTACGCTGCAGACAAAGGCAATAGGAGCCAAAGCAGCAAAGACCATGTATGCTCTATCTCGTCTCAACCACAAGCTAAACAGCCACTCGGCAGAGGCAATACGAAGGGTAATCAGGACCAAACTCGTATCAACACTAAGTTATGGCCACCTTGCCTACCTTGCAAGGCTAACAGGTACTAGAGCGAAACCACACATCATCTTACAAAGTGGTATTTGGCATGCCAAAGCACACACAGCAAACTTTAATACACCTGGAGTTTAATCTCGCAAGCATGGACGTAGCATGCAAAAAAGATATAATTAACTATTATTTCCAGGTGAGCCGTGCAGACCCTGATTCTCTGGGGGGTGCCCTTATGGCATTGTTCTCGGACAAGACAAGTGCCTGGGCGAAGCACCTGGAACTAGCCGCTTCAACATTACAACTGGATCTAACTTCATTGATGGCTCTCCAAATTAGCAAAGCACAGCTAAAAAGCAAAGTAAAGACACAAGCTAAGAAGACCTCGAGGGAAGAGGTGTGGTACAGCGGCCAGGGCGGCTGACCCTGGAACATAAGGGCTAACGGTTCAATCCGCGGCGGCAGCTTAGCCCAGCTCCTTGTGACTCTGGACAATAGCTCGCTTAATCTTCCCGACGGCCCCCAGTGCCGGGACAGCTCTCTGGAGATAGCTGTACACTTTCAAATGCTGGTATTTTATTTAATTTAATCAAGGCAAGAAGCATTAGAGGTGCTGAGGAGCTTGTAATATCCCACAAAACATTTCTTAGCCAACCATACTTTAGAGCAGCAATTGGAAAGCATGCATTTAAGAACATTTTATCATTTAGGCTCCTGACTACACCCATTAGGGAGTACAGGGCACACTGGAACAACTGCACACTGGCACAGGAACAATGTAGACTGTGCAATTACCACTCCAAATCAGCTGCCACAACATATGTTGCTGCGCAAGCTTATCACAACAGAGACATTGGTATTTGAGGCCCATCCATATGCAACATGAGATAAGATCAAGCAAGGAAGCACTACTATGTATATATACATCTCTCACTCCAAAAGCCCTAGCGCAGGTCGGTAAATTCTTCATGGAAGCTGGCAGAATACTACGAGAGTCTAGATCACCATTAGGGGAAGTTGATATTTGCAAAAAATCCTCCATGGAGACGCCCCTCTCCCGCATGACAGTAACCAGTAGAACTACAGCACTTGGACCTGACACTTTTAAAAAAAATGTTATCCTCATTTGCCTTGTCCCCGTCCAATACTCAACAAAACCACCCTGGGCTTTTGGACCTCATTTACTGGAGGAGGGAGGGGTAGACCAATGCGTTTTAGAATAGAGACTCCCCCCTCGGAAGAACCCTCGATGGAAAAAACGGGGAGCCTCATTCAACAGCGAATCAAACCCTTACCCCAGACCTTCCCAGTAAACCAAGAAGACTTTGACCAGCTGAGGCAGGCTAAGGCTTAAACATTGGACCTATACCTCCTAGGAGCCATATCACCCTACCCTTCACCCAGAGCGTGCCAAAAAAGGATTCCAAATGTTATATATTTTCCTTCTCTGATCCAAAATATCCAATTTTGCAATAAATCCTATGGCTCGTAGCCAATCCAGCTCTGTTGGCGGGACTGGAGAAACCCATTGTTTACATATCTCTCTTCGTGCCAAAAGAACAGCATAAAAAATAAAAAATAAACTTTACATTGTCATTTGTGCCCTAAACTTGCAGATCCGGTCTTCCTTAATCTGAAGCTCTATGACACTCAACAAGCAGCTACTCACGTGCTCCCAAAAAACCTGAATCTTCGGGCTGACACTTTTATAAACCTGACTGATCGAACGAGCTTGCACATGCCGACTGCCAACCATAAAAGACATAGGTTCGACCACACTTCAAACACTGAGGAACTTGCACAGAGTTTAAATGTATCACATTTCCTAATGGTTGAGCCTATTATTTCTGTCTGTACAAATGAATGAATGAATGAAAGAGTATTTATAAAGCGCAAAGCTACTCAGGAAGAGTGCACAAGCCATTCGAAGGAACAGAACAACTAGACTGGCTAATCAAATAACCATATCATCCTTCTCGCCACAAGGATCTGACAGAGAGACACTCAAATAATGAACCAATCCGAGATGACACTCCTAATTTCCTGCTTAACCACTTCAATGTGGAGCCTATTTCCCCGCTGTGCGGGCGAATTCAACGCATGCGCAAATTGGACGGCAGTCCGGCACACACGCCCACCGTGACGTCAGTCGGCCGGGGGCTGTCCGACGCACGGAAGATGATAAAGCTTACTCATCGCTGCTAATGAAGCCGGCTGCTTTTCCCAATATCAGCTTCATGGTTTTAACATTGTTAATCTTCCTTTGATAATCAATTCTTTTTATCACATTTTACATTTTATTGTGATAAATAATTGGTATGGTTTTAATTAACTAAACAATACATTTTGATATTTGGAATATTATCAGCCACCATGTTATCCAAGCCCCTGTTAGTCAACAACCCCAAACAATTCAACCTGAGGTCTTCCACGTGAAGCCAAAAGCATCTCTTGGAGGCCGCCGGTCCCTATGCATTAGAGGTAACGCCTCGCACTTAGACCAATTTAGTTTGTATATGGAGAAGCATCAATTAGAGATATGAAGTGGCGGACATAGTCAATGAGATATCATCAACTTATAGCAGGATCTTGCAAACGGATACAGGCGTATTTGCACCCAGTATATGAGTGGACTGGCAGATAGCCACAGCCAAAGGTTCAAGAGCTAAAAGGAAGAATAAGGGTGATAGTGGGCAATCCTGGCTCACATCCAAGATATATGGAAGGGTTTCAAAAAATGGGCCCCCAAAAGCAATCTGTGCCGAGGGCGCTGTGTAAAGTCACTAGAACTTAGTCAAAAAGCTAAGACCTATCCCTGCCCTGTTCAAGGTGGGGAAAATATACCCCCACTCAACCCAGTCAACAGCGTATTTGGCATCCAAGGAGAGAAACTGCTTATTATCCAAATAAGTACATATGTACCATAAAACATTGGACAGTAGACGCATATAGTTACAGGAAGAGTAACTTTAACAGCAAATTTAGGGTTTACGGTTGGGTCGTGGTAAAGGGAGATTAGGGTAATTTTAGGGGTGGGAAATGGTAAAGGGAGCTAAAACTATTTTAGGGTTAAGGGCAGTATGGGTGCTTTAAGGCCTTAAGGGTGGGTAATAGTAAAGGAAGCGTAGGAGTGATTTAAAAAAGAGACAGATTTGGGCGGGCTATGCGATAGAAATGGCAAAAGCGTTGTCCCTTTCTATCTCGGTGTGGATGGCTCTGTGCCTATCCTATGCTTAAAGACTTTGATAGAAAAACAGACAATTGCGGTGAGCAAATGTAGAGTGTCGCTGAGTTGCTCTATACAGGAGCTGCTTTATGCCTAAACTTCAGAACTACCAAGAGTTCTCTGCTTCTCTATTGCATAATTTATGTGTCACTCTATTCCTGAAAGGGTATTGCTTTGGCTAATATTAGGTGCTCCCTTGTGTCTGGATAAAGTTATACCTCTCTGAAGAGCTCTAATGAGAGCGAAATGTGTCATGCGTTTGTTTCATTCATCTCAGGTTGGTATTTGACCAATTCAAAGCTGTAATATTGTGCCTGTAGTAGCAATAGGCTTTTGTCATTTTACAGCCCAGCATGAATGGTACTGTGCTAGTCCTATGCTTAAAAACTTTTGGCATGGATGGAA
Organism: Lissotriton helveticus; assembly: GCF_964261635.1. Classification (NCBI taxonomy): domain Eukaryota; kingdom Metazoa; phylum Chordata; class Amphibia; order Caudata; family Salamandridae; genus Lissotriton; species Lissotriton helveticus. The sequence goes on from NC_136069.1 coordinate 1,141,334,008, forward strand.
CTGTGCCAATTCTATGCTTAAAGACTTTGATATAAATGCAGACATTTGAGGTGAGCAAAGTTAGAGTGTTGCTGGTGTTCAGGGTGTTTTATATAGGAGCTGCTTTCCTCCTTAATGCAAGAACTACCCAGAGTTCTCTGCTTCTCTTTTAGAGAAACAGAAAACTCTGGGTAGTTCTCAAGTTTAGGTGGAAAGCAGCTCCTGTATAGAGCACCCTCAACATCAGCGACTCTCTAAATTTGCTCACCTCAAATTTCTGCTCTATATATATATATGTATATTTTTTCACTGAAAAAACAAACAAACGTTATAAGATCGTTATAGTTAGGCTCAGTTTTCACTCATACAAAACCATAGAAATTCAGCAGTTATAGCTACCTGAGCTAACTATAACTTACGCCCCTGCAATGCAGTGCTTATGACCTCACATATTACATCACTCATGACATGGTCAGTGACATAAGTGATGACATCACTCATGACATCTCAAATGACATCACTGATGACATCATCAAGTGAGTGTAAGCATTTCAAAAACTTTTCTGAGCCTTAAAGATGTATACTAAGCTACTGCATAAGTTAAATTACTATTATTTCTGTACTATTACTGAGTGATACTATTTGTGACACATATTATGTGAGTGTCTATGTGACGGTGTGTATCCATGTGTGAGTAGCTGTCTGAGTGGCTCTATGGGTGTGTGAGTGCTTGTATGGGAGAATGAATGACTGTATTGGTATGTGAGTGGATGTCTACGTTGGTGTATGGATGAGTGAGTGACTGTGTGTGTGGCTGAATGAGTGGGTGTGTCAGCGGTGTATGGGTGAGTGAGTGGGTATGTCAGAGGCTATATAGGTGAGTGATGGGTATGTAAAGAGCTGTATGGGTGAGTGAGTGGATGCATAAGTTTTGTATGGGTGAGTGACTGGGTATGTGAATGACTGGGTGAGTGGGTAAATGCGAGAGAGGCTGTATGGATGAGTGTGTGCTTGTGTTAGTGACTATATAGGTGAGTGAGTACATGTGTTAGCATGAGTATGATTAAGTGAGTGGGTGTGTGAGTAACTGTATGGCTGAGTCAGTGGCTGTGTGAGTGACTGAATGTGTGAGTGAGTAGGTATGTGAGTAGCTGTATGGGTGGCTGACTCAGTGTGTGAGTGGTTTTATGGGTGGGTGAGCGGTTGCATGAGTTGGTGTATGGGTGAGTTAGTGGTTGTGTGAGTGGGTGTATGGGTGAATGGATGTGTGAGTGGCTTTATGGATCAGTGAGTGGGTGTGTGAGTGCTTGTATGGGTCTGTGAATGGGTATAGTGGTTGTGTGGGAGTGGGTGTATGAGACTTCCTAAGGGGTGAGAGTGAGTGTGTGAGTGGTTCTGTGGTTTATGTCATCAGTGATTTCCTCTGAGATGTCATGAGTGATGTAATATGTGAGGTCATAAGCAGTGCATTGAGGGGGCACAGGTTATAATTAGCTCAGGTAACTATAGCTGCTGAATTTCTATTGTTTTGTACGAGTGGAATCTGAGCCTAACTATAACAACCTACAACCTTTGTTTTTTTTAAATGTTTTTTATGTCACTCTCTTTCCTAACTGTAACATCCCTGTAACCTTTGGTTTTGACAGTGAATTTCTAAGGTTTTTTTAAATTTTATTTTCTAACTATACCATTTCTGTAACCTTTGTTTTTGTCTGTGAATTTCTATGTTTTTTTATTATATTGCCTAACTATTAGGTCCCTGTAACCTTTGGGTTTTTAGTAAATTTCTAAGGTTTTTTTTAAATATATTTTTTAACTATAACATCCCTGTAACCTCTGTTATTTTCTGTGGATTTCTGTGTTTTTTTAAATTCTGTTGCCTAACTATAACGTCCCTATAACCTTTGCCTGTGAGTGGGTGTGTGAATGCCTGTGTGGGTCTGTGAGAGGGTGTGCGTAGCTGTGTGGGTCTGTGAGTAGGTGGGTGACGGCCTGTATGTGTCTATGAGTGGGTGTGTGAATGGTTCTATGGGTCTGTTTTTCAGTGTGTGAGTACCTGTGTGGGTCTGTGAGTGGGTGTGTGATTGCCTGTGTGAGTGTGTGATTGCCTGTGTGGGTCCGTAACTGGGTGCGTGAGTAGCGCTATGTATTAGTGGGGTGGTGTGAGTGACTGTGTGGGTCTGTGAGTGGGTGTGTGAGTGCATGTGTGCATCTGTGAATGGGTGTGTGAGTGGCACTATGGATTTTGGGCATTTGCATACTAAGGGTATTTAAAAGGGACAACCATGGACTCTGCATACACCGGGAGACGACAGGAAAGAAACCACTCATCACAGTCACTAAAGAGAAAATTGTACTCCAGTAGATCAACAATGCATTCACCTCCATTAAGTATTTCAGATTGAATTTCAACGTGGAATACAAGAGGAAACACATTTGATTTGCCTTCAACAAGCCCTAGAAGTTATGAACGTTTGTGGTTTATTGAAGTGGAGCTTTAACTGTGGCACCTGCTATCTTTATATTTGTAGGTGCTTCCTAATGAGGTTTAATTTCTGTGAAATGCACACCAGGGCCAGAATGGAACCTAATTTTTCCCAGAAGAGTCCCCAGTTTTGCTGAAAAAGTCTACCCACCTGGAGTACTTTCATCTGGTTAATTAGTAAGTGCTACCTTGTTGGGCAAATGTCTTGTGCTTATTTTGCACTGCAGCTGCATAAAGGACCACAAGTTAATATTACCAGGGACCTTGTGTACATGTAATTTAATCATTATAATTGTTCCTCAAGGTTCTTCACCCACAAATGTGTGATAACACGAATCCTCGTCATGAGAAGACAATGAGAATACAAAGAGGTGAATCTCCATCAAACAGGGGCACTTCCTCTTGACTAAATGAAGTAAGTGTTTCTTTGTTCGGTGGAGATGTCCTCGTTTTCCTCTGCATCAATAACGCCTCGCCAAAATCGGCTGGAAAAGCGCTTGGGGGCCTTTTGTTAAGCTGTCCATTAATGAGGGAAAAGGCGGGAAGACCTTTGCATACTACTAAGGAATATGGGGAGGGGGCCGCGCAGCCCCACTCTCCGGGCCAATTTAGGCCCCGTGCACCCCTTTCCCCGGGACCCAAAAACAATAGAATGGGGTAGGGAGACCCAGCGACCCCCTACCCCCAGGCAGATGATGATCCTGGGGACCCATGGCCCGGTTTTGTTATGCTGAGCGCCCTAGAGCACCCCCAGGGCACCTAGTCTGCACCATCGGGGACCGTGGGGGAGCCTGATGCCCCAGAAGTCCATGTCGGCTCCCCGCCTCCAGCTGGCATTGCTCCAACACACAGGGAGCTGCTAAACACGCAGCTCCCTCTATGTGGGAGCAATCTTTTTGTCTCTTCCCAGACAAAAAGTCAGCTCCCAGCAAGCAGTAACAGTTTGACAGCTTCTGCTTGCTGGGAGCAGAGTTATTATTTGCACTGAATTGGCATGAGCTGTCAAAAGTCATGCCAAGTAAGAGCAAACAGCTGAGTCCTGGGGGTGGGCACTATGGGAAATAGAGAGCCAGCCGGCCCAGGGAGGTGGCGGTTCACAGGGCCATTAATGGCTCCATGAGGGGGGCCGCATGGCCCCCCTCCTTCTGTGTTCACGTGCTGGCCTTGGGGAGGTGGTGGTCACGGGGGTCATAAATGGCCTGGAAGGGGAGCTGTGCAACTGCCCTTTCACTTCAAAATCTTCTTTTGGCCCCAAGGAGGTGGTTGTGATGGGGTGTGAAGGGTCCATGGAGCCCCCCACACTAGGTAATGGTCCCCGGGGTTTGAAACAGTACAGGAGGAGGGTCTGTGCTGCCCCCTCCATTAAAAAAACCCTTGGGAGGTGGTGGTCCTTGGGGCTCATTTGAGCCCATGGAAGGGGGGCCCTGTGCACCCCCTTCTTTTTTTTTTAAATTGACTTTGGAACTGGTCCACCCAGAGGCACTTTTCAAAGCAAGCGCGGGAGCCCAGGGGTACCCCAGGACCACTGGTATGGGTTTAGGGTTTCCTACTTTGCCCCCTTTTTCTTTAAAAAAAATTTCTGGGACTTGGCTGAAGCTGAGTCCCTAGATGGCTGCCAAAACTTCCTGCTTGAAGTGTTGACAGCGAACCAGAGACTAACACAAGATCGAGAGGGTTCACGGAGCCTTCGCGGCCCTAGATATACAAATTTGGATTTACCTTATTATCTCCAAAACTACTGAATGCTCACTTTCTGGACCAACAGATACCTTTCTGCCAAATTTGGTGTAATTTTGTTCAGCGGTTTGGGCTGTGGTCTGTTTCTAAATTTCCTACGGGAATTGAAATGGGAAAATGCACATTTTCTGACCCTCCCTTTTTTTGCACCCCGCTTGCCAAATCGCCCTGAAACTTTCCATGCAAAACTAGAATCGCTGGCGCTATTTTCTGGGAAAATGTCGTGAAGATTTGTCAAATGGCGCCAAAGATATAGGCAATTCAAAAAAGCTTTTGCCTATGGAAACTAGGGCCTAACTATAACCTCCTACTGGCAACTGCCAGTAGGTAATATTTCTACGTATGGGTTTTATTTACCTTAAATATACTATATACTTACCATGCACTGTAAAGGCGGCGTGGAAAAGACATTCTTTTTCATGTCATACAGCCATCCACAAGTTACAGTTGTTCCAAAACTATGTCGCAAGGCTGCCACTGAGACTTGGCCCAATGATACAAATCACTCTGCCCCTGATTACACTGAATTGGCTGCCAGTGAAAGATCAGATTTCTTTTTAAATCCATGTACTTCGTATACAAAGTAATTTATTACCACCAATAAATCACCATTAAATCACCATTTCTGTTGGCACTGTCCCAGCCGAGCGCTGAGATCTCAGGCCAAATTTCTCTTAGGGGTTCCATCTAAAGTCGGTCATGTGTTATAAGGATTGGCTCTTTCCATCATCACATTAATCTTGCAAGCGCCACTCAGCGTGTTCTAAAGATGGTTAAAGTCCTGTGTTTCTTAGTGCCACAATACCCCTCACGATATACATTGCGATCTACAAATACGAACCCAAACCTAACCTTTACTTATGGACCCAAATGCCTGTTTATTGACCAAAGTTATTCTAAGACAGTGTGAGCTGTATTCCTGGCACTGGAGAAACAGCATGAAGGCAGGCAGCGTTCATGTTTACATGCCCTGGATGGTGCCTGCCCACAGAATGTGTAAATCAGCTTTGGGATACTCTATTCAGTGTTCAGTACCCCAATTGCATGTCCTATTTGTGAAACTACTCGGTTGGTTAATGGTAAGCAAACCCTATTGGTTTCCTACACCATCCTATCTCCCTTTACCTTGTTTCATTAGATTAAAGGATCTGCTCACAAAAGTGGCCCTTTTCCCTGTCAGTTGAGTCATGATTTCCTGATAGGAAGTCTAGGAAAAACCTGTATAGTAGGCGGACCCCAAGGTTGCTCAGGAGGTCCTTAGCTCAGGCCTGCTCACAGGGCCTTGTTGCTGCCTCTCTAGTAATTGAGTTGCTGCCTCAGAGCAGTTGGCGGACACTTGTGGGTTAAGGACCACCAGCATGGAGGAGTAGCCACTGCCTGTGGCTATGATAAATGTCACAATGTGATGTATTTGGTGGAAGGAGTGTTGCGGCATTACCCTGTGTGAGAGTTTGCGTCCACCCGTTATTCCAGAAGATGAGTGTACTTAAGCCCTCCCGTAACAGAGAGTGTGTTAACACTCAAAGCATGGCAACAAGCCTAGTGGCTATGCGTTGTCGACCCCTTGTGTAAATGGTTTCCTGGACCCTGGTTACCAAGTGAATGTGCTAAATATGTAAATGAAAAACATTATTTCCTGTGACAACACAGCACATCGGACCTGGAATGTGGGCCTATTCCTGTGCAAGTTGGTGCCAAAAGCAGACATGCTGCTTAAGTTATTGCAAAAATGAGGGAACCAGGCCACATCAGAAGCCCTATTGTCCCGAAGAACTTGGGGCACTTTGCAGTTTCTGGCTTTGCTATAATTCATGAGGTATATTGAGCAATGCACATCGACTGCCTAACCTTGTGATTGAACCAATACACCATGCTCTAGTGCTCACTATCTGTCAAAAAGCAGAATTAAACTAAATACGTTCATGTATAAGACTGCAGCTATAGTTCTTCAGACGAGCAATGACCGCGCACTTAGGGGGTACAGCTGAAGCCGGGCGACCCCGTCCCATTCCTGCTGCATTACAACATGGGCCTCTCAGGTTTCCACTGACATCTGGCCGCCCCCTGTCCTGTTTCCCAACTCAGCCCAGACGGTTCCTCAGGCTGCACGTAGCTCCCCAGCCTGGAATGTGACGTGTTTTTTTTTTACCTGGGTAAAGTATATACGAGAAAAACAAGCACAGAGCAGCGCTAATTAAAACAAAAATAAAAGTGCACTGCGTGAGTTTCTGGGGCAAAAGATGCTGAGAAGGGCTTACCTCCGGGCTGGAGCAGTGCGGGGGCTTGCCGCTGCCGCTCGAGCTGCTCTCCGTCTCCGAGTCCGACGAGGAGCTGCCGCTGTCCGAGTCGCTCGAGCTGCTGCTGCTGCTGCTACTGCTGGACGCTCCGCTATTGGACCGCTGCTGAACCGGAGCCCTGCCAGCGCCCCACAGAGCCCAGCCAAAGAGAGGGGAAAGAAAACAAAAACATTTCTGCTTCAAGCTTCCTTCTAGATGACAAGCGCCGAGCACTTGTTAACACTGATAACAACACGCCACTGCGAAGCGCTCCGACACCTCCGCGCTATATGAAACTGCATTAAATAAATACATAAATAAATGTAGAATAGGCGACTTTCAACACGAAATAATGTAATTCCCTTAGTAATTGACATTGACTATTGCAAACAGTGGCGTAGCAAGTTCAGGTGGTACCCGGTGCGTAAAATTTCTTGTCACCCACCCAGCTTGACAAAATGGCAAAAATAAGGGGCAGATTTACAACCCTCTTGCGTCACTTTTAACATGGGAAAAGTTACGCAAAAGTGGCGCAAGGGGTTTAGGGGCTTCCCCTAAGTGTTTAAAAAACAAATTTTTGCCATTTTGTCACCCCCCTCAGTGATGACACTTATCACTCCCGCCTTGACAAAATGGCAAAAATATGTGTTTAAACATATATTTTTGCCATTTTGTCACCCCCCTCAGTGATGACACCTGGGGTGGCCCGCACCCACCGCACCCCACTTCCTACGCCACTGATTGCAAACTCTACCCATTACAGTGACATTGTTAACTTTTGACTTATTTAATACGTGATTTTTAAAGTGAAACTTGCATTTTTTCTCTTCAAAGTCAATTATAAATTTATAGTACATAGGCGCCTGCAATACCTGTATAAAAGCCTGTCACAAATTTCCTTTTTCCCTTATTTCAATCCAGTGACGTTGACAAAATAAAGTAGCTGCTCTACTGTAGTGAGTTATTACTCTTGAGTTGTGATGCAAAAATGCCTCCTGCTAGCAGCACAGGTAAAAGACAGGTCACAGAGTAGTACCATTACAACTGCACAGCCAAAATAACAAATGGCCACACATTCTGAGTTACAGCATTTTTTTTTAAATCTGACTTGCATTACATTGATTCTAATATATTTTTACAGCAAATTACTAAACACTTTTTGGTGTGTTTAATTTCACACTTTCTGCTTTTATTCTTCATGCCTGCAACAGTGCTCTCATTGTCATATGAAACAGCAAGACACTAAGCGCCCGATTCACGAAGGGCCTATACATTCGTAGTGGAGGGCCTGCACTCGTGACATGGGGGGCCTGCACTCGTGGTGGGGTCCCCGTACTCGTGGTGGGACCTGTGCAGTGAGTAACTTCAGTGCAGAGGTCCTGCCACGAGTACGGGCCCCCCATGTCAGGAGTGCGGGGCCTCCACTACGAATGCATAGGCCCTTCATGAATCGAGCCTTCGTACATCGGGCCCCAAGATTTACGCAGTTTGTGGGAAGGGGGGATGGTGTGAAATTGTATTATATGGAATACAGTGATTTAACATGTCATATCGGAGTTTCTTCTGTCTCTTTCCTCTATATGGTCTTGGACCTCTTTAGTGACTTGCAATATTTTTAATAATGGATGACAAGGGGTATTTCATTTCATACATCAATACAGTGCACAGTACCTTTTGGTAACTTTATATGCTGTTGTATAGACAATATACACTTTCTAGCCAGATAATCAGAATGTTATAAACAGCCATAATGAGTATTATGTATAGAACCTCGCTTTACTATTCATATTATGAAGGATACTATACATTTTAAAAAGAGAAAAGCCACATAAAGCCAAAAATATTTTGTCACATGATGCTTAGGGGATACATATTTTTATATTCCTAGGAAGAGTCCATGTGGAAAAGTTTGTGTAACTACACAACAGCACAGATTCGGAGATAGACCTGTACTAGACCTGGAACTATCTACCAGGGCTAAAACCAATTCTGCCCCAGGATGCATACTTTTGGGAATTCTTCGATGTCTGAAACATGTCTAATGATTCTGACATCACCACTAGCAGCCATCACAATGATCCCCGTAAATATATAACATTTTATATAAATAAATAAATAAATAAGAAGACAGTCTTTGACTAATAGCAGGTCTTCTTAACATATATTGGGATTCTCCCCCCCCCTTCAGTGATCAGTGCCTTTCTTCATGGTGCTTCTATGTGGTGAAGGTTGGTAATAGTGCCGATTATAGGGCACTGCAAGAGGGCCACCATCCTTCCCCTTTTGTTGAGGAACGTGGAGTGGAACAAGACTCCCAAAGGATATGTTAACTGTCAATTCAAGGGCTGTCTCTTGCTTTGATGTAATTATATTTCCTTTTTTGGTTGTGAAAATTACATTCTCGACCTTGTCATTGCTATAAGCCCATCTGGGGAGGGCTCCTCTCTGATAGTAGATGCAGAGATTTTCAAGCTATCCATTGTTATAACTTTTCTGAGAATGCCTGGCATTTTCAATGTCTACCTTAATTTAGGGAGTATTTTCTCCAGGGAAGTAGTATCCACCTTCTCAACCTTCGATTAGCTGCAGTTTTCAACACCATGACCATTTCCTGACACCCATCAGGGTGTGGCAGAAGTCTAGCCTGAGCCATTCACAAGGTATCATACTGAGATCCTCTGAAAGCATGTGCAATGACATCAAAGCCTGCCTAGAGGCCTTCCCCATCATACTTTGTAGCCAGATATGTGTACTAAAAATATGATATCTCTCTTTCGTGCCCTAGAGGTCCACAGGGATAGTGGTTCCACTCAGTCACGATTAAACAACCCTGGTTCCTCAATTGATACAGGCATAAAATGAAGGAATTTCTTTTATTGTGTTTATCACCACAGAACGGGGCCATCCCAGCTTCATCTATGGGGAGTTTAGGGCCATATGTATCATCAAACTATTTAGCATTTCCTAAATTGCGAATTTTAAGGAATCGCTATTTAGGAATTGCAAAATGGTATGTATGAAAAAAAACGCTTTTTATTTGCGATTCCTTAAGCTTCCTTATTTGCGAATTCGCATTTTGCGAATTCGCAATTAAGGAATAATTTCCAATGCATTCCTATGGGCCAGGAGGCCCATAGGAATGAATGCAAAATAATTCTCAAATTGCGAATTCGCAATTTGCTAATCGCAATTTGAGAATTATTGCAAGGGTGCAGGGGTGTCTCAAAGACACCCTGCTGCACCCCTGAAAAGAACATGTGTGTGTATATGGCGCACATACATGCCCTATGGGCATGTGTGTGCATCACATGCCACCTTTAAAAATGACAAATTGTGCATTTCTGGAAGAATTTGCAAGTTACCATCAACTAAAAGTTGGTGGTAATTTGCGAATTCTTAAACAGAATTCGCAAGACAATATTGCTACATACATAGCATTTAAGGAGTCGCACAAGTTTGCAATTCCTTATTTTGGGAATGTTTCATACATTCCAAAACATGCAAAACGGCCGTTTGCGAGTCGCAAAGGCCGAAATTCTGCGAATTTCGGCCTTTGCGATTCAAAAACGGCTTGATACATATGGCCCTTAGAGAAATACATTCACTGAGCAAAAGGTAGTACACCTTTCATTAGACACTATATTAAATCCAAATACCAGAGCTTTTCATGTATACAAAACATTATTCAATGACGATTAGAAGGACTGTGAATGCACTCTATTGTTTTTTATGGTCTGGCTTGACAGCACAGCTCTCACGAGACAGTTATGTGCGAATCACCAGGAGAGAGGCTTTGACTCTGCGCACATGTTGGGAGCCCGTAGTATATGTTTTGATTGGGCAGAGGTTGTGTGTTTCCACTCAAAAAAAGTGCTTGCCCTTCAAACAGCTATGATCAGTTTGTTTATCTTGCTGCTTGAGGTTGAACTTTCAGGCTCACACACATGACATTGTAATGTTATTAAAGTGTCTTAGAAAACTAGATCATTTATGGTGTTCTTCCTCTGGCAGCAACACAGATGGAAGGAAGGCAGTCATTACTCAACATGGATTTTTAGGCGTGGCTTGACAATGGTACTGTCACCTCACGTTTTAACCTACATCAATATTTTTCTACAGTTCTTAGCTTCCACAATAATACGTAACCAGTCCCATGCTGTCCACTTGTAATGCTTCACGTTACCATACAACATTCCTGTAAAACCAGACGTATTGGCATTGTCAATGTTTGTTGTTCATCTTTATAACTCTCAGGGTGGCAAAGATATACTAAATCAACAGCATATTGTGCCTGCTTGTAGTTTTTCGGAAGACCATGGACTTTACTACTTACTGTCCATTTGTTCTGTGCAGGAACTTATTAAAGACAAGAAATGATCTCCTACAGGATGGTACTCTTTAGGTCTTGTTTGTAAACTATGCACTTTAAAGTCCAATTATGAGGACATGGGGATTAAGTTGAATAATTTTGCACTAGCCACATATCCCTCAGCTTCCAAGTCACAAGCTCACTTCCAAGAATTGTCACACAATTTTTCAATTTCTAACCCTCGGGTATTAAAAATAAAGCCTTACTTTATAGTTACAAGAAATTCAGTTCTTAAGAGTTCAGAGAAAGACGTGGCTTAGGTGCCTCAGGAGGTAGAACTGATTTGCACAGTGGCCTGTTGTGAAACTAAGTATAAATATTCAAACTCTGAGAGGTCGACTGAGTTCTCTGAGCAGTAACAGGTATAACCACTTCTTGTTCCTAGTAAACATTTCCCCCTGACTCCCAGAGAAAGGTTTCCTTAATGCAAACTTTAAAGGTATTCATTTTGAATATCTCAGGACTAGCTAGACATTTGCAGTCATCTAGAGATGGTCTCCTCGCCTTTCTAAGAACATTTGATATAAGTGCTTTGCAAGAACCATTGAACCTTTCACCATTCCTGATGAATGACTACTAAGCTTATGACATTGCTTCAGTAAAGGGGGGGGGGGGAAGAGGAGACCTATTGGCGAGCAATTAAGGTTTGAAACTAACAGTAAAATTAATTAACCCACCATTAGCTTTCCCATCGAATCCGATGCAGGTGTATAATTAATAAAGATATCCAGACACTAGTTATACATTATACATCGAAGCAAACATCTAGGGTTTATGAACACGCTGATCATTAACCCTTTCGCCCTCTTATTCACTTGTACCACGAATCTCATTTGAACAAAATACTAGAGGAAACCAACTCTTTCATTCAAAACCACCTGACATTTCATATGCAAGAGAGAGTTTTATTTGCAGACAAAAATGCTTTTTAATGATTAATGTGCAAAAACCTAAGTTTCAATAATAATACATATACTAAATACGAAAAATTGTAGTAGGTAATCAGACTTAAATGCTATAGGCCTATAGTGAAGTAAATACGTGCTGGATTAAGTTAGCCTAAATGTAGATGCCATGTTAACTGAAAATAATGCATTAACATTCAAAGGTCTGTTTTCCATTAGATGTTTTTCTATTTTGCTGCAGATGTTACAACTTTCCAGAATCCTTCTTTTACTTAATGAATAGGTACTTGTTTTATATTAGACAACTGTTAGGTTCTCACTGGGAGGAGAGGAGGCAACAGGAAGTATGATTCATGAGAAGAACAGTCTCGACCGCAGAATGTGAACGATGTAATTTTTCAAAGACTATTGCATGCTGGTGGGGAGTTTACCTATTCCCAGGTGTTTACCCCAATCCTACTGGACAGTCCAGGAGACAAAAAAACACTTACTGCCATTTGTAATATTGTGTGTTTATATTAGTACATGTTCCTAGAGTAGCAGCCGGACTATTGTACGAGTGTGAGAAGATTGGATGTTTACCTATTCCCAAGTGTTTACTACAATCCTATTGGACATTCCAAGGGGAGGAAAAAACATTTGTTGCCAATTGGAATACTGTGGGCCTGATTCACAAAGGTAAAGTTAGACTTTTGGTAACAAAGGTAAGTTATCGGTAGTATCTTAAGTCTGCAGAGTTTCTGCACTTGGTGCGGAATCTCTACACTCGGGGTGGGGATCCGCCCCTGAGTACTGCGATTCCACACCGAGTGTGGAGATTCCAATCTGAGTGCTGAGTTGAATCTCCGCACTTAGGGCAGAGATTCTGCCTGAGTGCTGAGATTCCGCCCGGTGTGCGGAAACTCTGCAGTTGTAAAGATACTACTCATAACGTATCTTTGTGAATACCAAAAAGTAGTAAAGTTGGACTTTTGGTCTAAACTTAAACCAAAAGTCTAACTTTACCTTTGTGAATTGGCACAATGTGTTTATATTAGTACATGCTCCTACAGTAGCAGCTGGATTCCTTCCCCGACTCTCTAACAGAACTCATCTTTGAGTTCCTAATAGTTCTCTACATGAGAGCTTACCTCTTCATTGATTGTTTGCTGATTTAGAGCTGAGAATACTTTCTAGCTTATTATGCAATGGATTTATGTTTGGGCATCGATTCTCTCATCAGTACTCTTTATTGAGTATCTGAACTGACACCTTATTCCATATTATCCCAAATTAATTAGCTTAGGAAATTTCCTTTATGGAACACCCTTGCTGCATTATTACAATATTTACTGTTATCTTTTCTAATATTCTATTTTACCTTATATTGAAATATCAATAATTGGATTTTGTAAATTATTAATGCGGATGCTTAAAAGACTAATTCTTATTAAGTAACATTGATTAAAACGTAAGACATTGAAAAATAAAACCCATTAGTTAATACGAAACTCATTTTATTGACTGTTCTCAAGTCATTACCTATTTAATACATTGTTGGATTGATGAAGATGATTGCTCCTTTACACTTCTCCTTCTTGATGAACAAAGATCCATGCAGCCAGTGGTGGGGGCTGTTTAATGTTTACACTCAAAGATTTAAGTATAGAAAACCCTGCTCTATCACAGACGATACTCCATGGGGACTTTAAAGCAAAAATAATTGTGTCCACAAAGGAATAAAGGGGAAAGAGCTATTTTTTTAGCGCTCTCAAAGAAAAACAACTGCCAGTAAAAAAATCTAGTGAGATCTGGTTCAATTAAGTCTGATCGAATTAAACTGAAGATTAGGCCTCCAAATGCAGACATCCTCTGAGTAATGTTCATTTGGAAGTAGATTGAGACTTGCCAGACCTGGTTCAGGTGGCCACACGGCAGGCTTAGTATACTGGGCCAAAACATCGGAGATTGAGGTCTTTTGTCCATGGTGTTCTGGGTTTTGTTCTGCCTTGAAGATATTAACTGGGCCAAGCACACCTCTACCAGATTTGACTCATATGGTGGCAAGAGTGAGAAGTTCAATGAATCTCAGGAAGATAGCGTTTGGGTTAGAGGCTCAGACCTCAAGTGTGAGAAATTGGGTTGTTGGTTGACTGGGGCGTGACACCTTGTCAAACAACAGCCACAATCCCTGGAATGTTGAACCACAAAAAGTCACTAAATTAACCTGTACTTAACCCTGGATAGCTTGGCACAAAAAGCAGTCAGGCTTAACTTAGAGACAAGGTGAAAAGTATTTATGTAGCACACAACAGTAATAAAGTGAAAACACAACATAAGAAATATCCCACACCAATTTAGAACAATAGAATACATTATAATAAATTATTTGACACCAAAACGACAAAGATCCAATCAGTCTAACCAGAGCTATGAATTTTTAAAGTTTGAGTAAAAACTAGGGCCTAAAAGATCGAAGCACAAACTAGTCACGCGAGACCAGGTTAAAGTTGAAATATATGGCCAGGGGCGATAGAGCCCAAGTCGGATACAAGAACTGGATTAGGCCCAGTTGGTGCTTACCTTCAGACTTAGAAGAATTTTCAAGAAAAATGTTATGAGAAGGTAAAGTTCAGCGGGGCAAGGCAGCAGGCGGTATAAGACGAGGGAGCATCATCATCAGGGAGCTCTGGGTGTAGTCTTGGAGAAGATGTTTATGTTCAGACTTAGTCACTGTTTTGGCAGTCGAAAACCACCAGCTGAGTGAGGCAGAAGGCTGCAGCCGAAGACAGTTCAAGGAGGTTGGATCCCCCTTTGGTGAAAGACTGCTGAACAGGATTTGCTGCTGCAGAGAAGAACGTAGCGGGAGCAGTCCCAAAGTCATGCCAACTTGCGATGCACCTTGGTCGGATCAACAAGTAGACTGATTTCAGTCTTCCCTTGGATCTCAGAGCAGTTTTTAGCCAAAATGTTTTTAAGTCCCAAGAACTGGAGTTTGGCTATCTGGCCACCAGGCCTGGTGGGACACCACTTAAGGGTGCAGGACTCACTCAGGCTCAGTCTAGGTGCAGGTTCAAGATGATGGGTGCCTGTTATGTCCATCTGACTCTAAACAGGAGGCCAGCAAACCAGGCCTTGGAGTCACTCTGGTAGTCCTGGTTTCAGGTGAATATGCAGGTCTGTATCAGTAGCGCTGGCCTATTGCTTATCTGTAATAAATTGGGTTCCTGGTTGAGGAGGGTGAAATCCTTACTCAAGCAGGAACCACAATCCTTATCAGCGTGAGGTGCAAGCAAACCCCAAGTTATCCTGTGCTCAACCCTCTGGTAGCTTGGGACAGAGCAGGCAGGTTTAACGCAATGGCATTATGTAAAGTGTTTATGTAGCACTTGAAAACACACCCCTAAAGGATCTCACACCAGGTTTAGAAAAATAGATTTTTTTAAAATAAATAAATAAAACAAGACCAAAAAGAATGTCAGTAGACTCAGAGATATGTAAGTTTATAGGTCTTAGTGAAAATAGTGACAAAAAGCACAAAGCGGCAACTGTGGATATCTGGTAGTACCAGACCGGGACAAAGTCACAAGTTCAGGCCAATTGCAATGGAGTGTGGGCCAGCTACAGAGGCTCAGTTAGACCAGCTGGACACAAATACCTTAAATCCTGGTAGCAGACCGTTGCGAAGTCCTGCGATGAGGATGCATCGCTTCTGAGGAGCTGCAGAGCAGCAATGCAAGGCTCCTGTGTCATGATGGAAGATCCTGCTGACGAGGGCTTGCGATGCGGAGTCCAGCATCGAGGATGGGTAGTGCAGTCAAGGTGATGCGCCAGTTCCAAGAAGCTGCGATGAGAGAACCTGCATCGGCTTCGAGGCTGCCATCGATGATAAATTTGCGATGCGAGAGCTTGCGTCAGTGAAGCTTCGCACAGTAATGGTCCTAATGTGGGCTGTGAAGTCGATGCGAAGTCCTTGAGTCAGGAGAACCCTTGCAGCAGAGGCGATATGTCGGTTCTGCTCGGGGTTGTGCCGCGGAGCAGAGTAGATGTGTTGGTTCTGCTGAATCCACAAATGGGTTGGCAGAGCAACTTCAGGCCCACTTCTAAAGGTCCAGGACTGGGGTGGGAGCACTTGACATGGTAGGACTCACATATGGCATAGTCTAGGTGCTGGGTCCAAGGTTGTTGGAACCTTCTGTCCATGAGGCTCTAGTCAGGAGGCCAGCCAACTAGCCCTTTGAGTCACTTTGGGGTCATGTGTTCAACTGATGCAGGTCCAATTCTCCTCACCCTGTCAAGAGGTCAGCAGGTCAGCACAGCAGGGCAGCAGTTCATTCAGAGCCGCAGCCCAGCAGAGTGGCAGTCCTTTCAGCAGCACTGCAGTCCTTCTTCCTGCAGAGTATCCACAGGTCTAGAAGTGTACTGAAGAGTTGGTGTCTGGGGTGCAATATTTATACCTGTGCCTTTATCTGAAGTGGGAGAAGTTTCTAGAGGTTTATCTTTGAAGTCCCTAGCATCCTGCCTTCCCTGTCCTGGCTTTAGACCAACAACAGGGGGTATGCACCCTTTGTGTGGAGGCAGGACACAGCCTATTCAAGTGTGAGTAGGGCTGTGCCCAACTCTGCCCTCCCATCCTGCCATTGATGGCCAGTCCAGGCACACCTAAATTCTCTATTGTGTGTGGCTGTCTAGGAGAAATACACAAAGCTCAACTGTCAGCTACACCCAGTTAACTGACCCAGAGACAGGCTGCAGGCACTAAATGGCTAATACAAGAAAAGGCCAATTTTCTAAAAGTAAAATTCAAGAAAAGGGAAACCCAGTATCCCCTTGCAAGCGTGCGTATCAACAAAAGTAAAAGGTAAATGGCCAACAAGGAAATCTATGTTCTTACATATAAAAGGAATAGCCTGTCCAAATAGTGATGGTGGAATTAAACCAATAGTTTAGACATATATAAAAGCATCATATAGATAAATCTAAAAAAGAAAAAACAGGCATACACAATGATCAAATTATGAAAAACTCTTTATATCTCAAATCCAGGGATACAAAATAGAAAAAAAGAAAAATATCCTAACATCCGTTGACCATGTCCATTTAGATACGATTAGAAATCAGTATTTAAAAAACTAACGAAATAGTTACATGGAAATTATCATTTGGCCTATAACATTCACACAGACCGCTAGCTACCTTACGATTAGTGTGGCAGAGCTTGCCCTATAATTCATTAAACGAGTGACCTGTTATGGCTTCATAAGGTATTCTCCATCAATCCACATATTAGATCATATAAATCATTGCTTATGAATAGAACCTTATAATTCATATCCTAATTTAATGTGGAAGTCATCTTTGCAGTTCCACTTAACTGTTTTGACCCTGAGGATGCAATTTGAACATTAAGTAAAATAAATTAAGCTCAATAATCAATTTTTCAGAATTTTTACATATACCTTGGAACTATCTATGCTGTTGAATATAGAAGTACTCTTATAAAACAAATGCATAAAGCCGCATTCTCTTCCTCCAATACTTTGGAATTAAATAGCAAAAAAGAAAATATATTATATTAAGTTTGCAGAATTTCTGAAAGCCTTTCTAAGAAAAGTGTATTAAATGTCTCCCCTACACCACCTTATTGAGCTTATTCAGTAGTACTTCAGCAAAATGTTTTCCATCTACCTCTTCATCAATATCACACCTATTAATCTCTGTGACACCCTCACATTACAATATCAAAGATACATCTGTATGGATGTGTCATGAAATTAAAACACACCTTCTCTGCTAAATCCCTGTAATGGACTCTCACACATCACCCACATTAAAAGGTAATGTCAGGTAAATGGGATTCCAAATAAACAGTGTGAGAAGCATTCAAAGGTCACAATGTAAAGACTCTCTGCAGAATAGGTATGCCTCTACCAGAAAGACCCCTGAAAAGCTGGGGCCCTGGCCCTCAGTCCACTTTCCACATGCCTCAACACATCTATGTTCACAGGACCTGTGGATTGAATAATATCAGGGACAACCAATAGCATAACCAAGTGCCATGCATATGTGGGAAATGTGTAAGTGCAAGTCATGAAAGCAAAAAAAAGCAGTAACAGCATTTGTCACACATTTAGATAAAGTAGGTGTAAGGTACACACACACACAAATGGACATGTCAATTAAAATTCCCAATAAGGTATGACAGTTTGTAGGGATACTGAAATAACTAACTTACACACATCAAACACATATCCAATCTATATTATAGGTAGAAGTGTAAGTTAAATTATGTTGACATTTGCCAAGCCAAGCCGAAATACTACCCATATGAAATACCACTGAATGCAATGTCAGCTCCAATTGAAATTCATCTCACATATCCATCCATTAAATATTTCCCCTTTTCCTGTATGACTTCAGCACTTGTTCCAGGGTCAGATTATACTAACCACTTCAAATAGATCAGCAATCAGGGTGAAACAAACAGAACTGTCGTCACACATCTCAAAGTACCCAAAAACATTAAATAGTTAGAAAGGTAATGGCAGGACTAATATGTTATAAACCAACTAAATATTTGTATTTCTCCAAAAGAACTAGATGGAGTAATCCAATCACCAATGACCAGTCCTTGTACACATTGTGTGACCCAGCACACTGCTGTGCCACTAAAGTTGCCCTTCATGACACTGCCAAGGGACATCCTCACAAAGGAGCATCCATTGGCATGACAGGCACCTCGAAGATGTTACTTAGGAAGGGAAGGCTCATTATTGGGAGGGTGGGTTCTGTAGAGTGAAGTCACCGTGACTTCACTCTACAGAACCCGCGATTGGGCAGCTCTGTTATCCTTTTGATTGGCTACCATGCCGTCGCCTACTTCCTGAGCGCACACTTCACAGAACCCGTGATTGTGCAGCCCTGTGATCTCTATACCCGGGAACCGCCAGCAACTCCGAACGCATGAGTTGCTTGGCCAGGTTATTCAAATCTACCGGATCCTTTCCGCATTGCGATTCACTTCATCGCCCACGTCCCGCCCAATTTGTCTTGGCAATTGAGGCTTCCTATTCTTAGGCATAATATCTATGTTCTGATGATGATCCACGTAACGCTTAGGCGGATCGAAACGCCGTCGACAATTTGAAAACACCTTATACATTCCAAACTTTATGTGGACTGAAAGTGTAAAGGTGTAGGTTGTGTTTTGTTGCACTTTGACACTGTGTAATTACCGGTGCAACGAACCATAAGCTTTTGCCTAAAAGCCCTTTGTTTCCTGTTTTGTCCTTAACTGTACATTGTTCATGTGTTAAGTAGGGCACAGGCTTGTGCCCCACCTTGTGTATTGTTGTGAATTACCTCTCTATTGTTTATAAGTAAATATCAGACCTCTGTCCAGCTGGACATGTCAAACTAATATAGTAACTACTGAGTCTATATTTATTGTTCCCAATTCCCTCTTCTTTAAGGGACCACTGTTGTCTAAAAGAATTAGTCATTATGTGAGCAGTACAGAATCAATGGGTCTCCTCTCACTTCCAATCAGCTGACTTAGCTTAATGTCTTACAAATATTTTATGTACTCACTTGGTATGGTGTTACTCATGCCATTCATAGTTTCAGTTGAGGAGACCAGGACAACATCAAGCTTAGTAGGCAAAAATGTCTCTGAGTACAGCATTGTTTGTAAATTACTCAGTCTGTGAGAAGTGTACATCAGTTGTAACATGGCAGACAAGTGAGACTGGGCAAAATCACTATTGCATCTTGTTTTCTGTTACAGAAACAGGGCCTCATAGTAGTTGTAGTCCTTTCAAGCTCTACTTGCCAACACTTGACAAATGGTAAACTCCATGAGAAGTGAACATGAGTTGTACCATGGCAGACAGTTAACTCCATGAACAGTGAACATGATTTGTAACATGGCAGACAAGTGAGAATGGACAACATCTCAATTGCATCTTGTTTTGAGTTACATGGCCTCATGGTAGTTGTAGTCTTTTCAATCTCAACTTCCCAAACTCTTGACACTTGGGTAGTGTTACATAGCTGTTATCAAAATGCAATTGGGCTGGACCATGCATTCACATATCAAGACATATCATGGGTCCTGGGATTTTGATTTTATAGTAATACACTTAAAGACAGCATTCCAACATGTGGCATGTAATAGAATGTGATACATGTGCTCTTATATGCAACAATACACATTGACAATCAAATATCTCTGATACTGTGAGTATTGCGTGTTAGAAAAGTAGATAGAGAACACAATAGCAAAAGGTGAGATGAGAGCATACAGGACATTGAAGGGTTGTGACAGTTAATGAGGTGTAACTTACCAGATTCCACTCTCCCAGCTATTTCTGTTATGCCCTCAGGATGTAGGCTGGCTAAGACCTTCTCTTCCCAGGGAAAGAGTTGTAATGAGGCACTGGAAGGACCACACGCTGAACCTTCTCCCTCAGTGTGTTCCACCTCTTCCTAATTTCCTCCTTTGTGCGCAGGGTCGTACCTACAGCATTCACTCTGTCTACTGTCCTGTCGTGCATTTACCTTTTCCTGCTGACTGGATATGTTGTACTAGGGCTCCATACAACTGTGGCTCTACTCTTATGATTTCATTCACCATGACTGACAACTCAGCCTCTGCAGAACGTGGATTTTTGAGACGCACCATACCTCTAAATTAAAGTCAGTGACAATGACAAAAAAACACCAAGGGATATTAGAAAAAAAACCACAAAAATGTGTGGAGAGTGTTAAATGGGATAGGCAAAACAGGGCTATCTGGTCTCAACAAAAAAGAAAAGTGGCGAGGCAAAGGATCATGGTCTGGGATTAGCAGGTGTGTCCACTTGGCTAATGGACATCAGCTGTGTTGTTTTTGTATCCATCCAATGGGCACTGTTCTGGTGCTTTGCTGAGAGAGTACTGCGATGGCTTACCGCCATTGGGGTACCGCCGCTAGGGGACCACTAGTATAACTCTGTTTTTGTAATATGCTCGGCAAAAAGCTGCGGGCCTGAAGGCGATGGAGTACGCATCAGCAACATTGTAGCCCGCTGCGGGAACCACACCGTTGACGGAGGTCGGAGGTTCGGGCTACATGCATCTAATAAGGTGGACGGGCGGCCGCCGGTTCAGTGGTTTTCTTGGGACTGCTGCTATGGAGGTATGGTGGTGAGACCGCCAAAGTCGGAATTAGGCCCTAAGACAATGATTTTTTTGAAAAAGCAAAGTTAAATACATGTGGGTATTCAAAGATGAAAAAATTGAAAAGGTTAATGACTATCTTAATCTTGGAGAAAAAGTGTTAAGAAACTCCTGTACACTACTCTATTAGATTCAATTTTTGCAATGTTGCCTATAGATTGTAGGAGGGGCTTAAAATATTTCCAAAAAAGCTAAGAGAAGAGCTGTAAGTCAAGCTGTTGTTGCATTTAAAACCAAAATATTTCCAACACCGGTTTATGGGCCATTTGCCTTTTTAGGAACTCAAAATAAATCGCTATGGGCCATACGTAGGTAATCTCTATTTACCGATTCTTAAATACCGAATTTTACCGATTTGGTATTTAAGAATCGGTAAATAGTATGTAGGTAAAAATTCGGTAAATTTGACCGATTCGGTAATATTCGGTATTACCGATTCAGTATTTACCGATTCGGTAATTCCCATTCATTCCTATGAGCCTGGAGGCCCTTTGGAATGAATGGGAAGCCATTCACTATTACCGATTCGGTAAATACCGAATCGGTAATAGGGGGACATATTCAAGGGTGGCAGGGTGTCACATTGACACCCTGTTGCACCCCTGAATCGTGCATGTGTGCACATGTGGCACACATAGATGCCCTAAGGGCATGTATGTCTGCCACATGGCACTTTTAAAAAAGCACAAAATTGCTTTTTTAAAGGTTTTCGATATTTACCACCAACTTGTAGTTGGTGGTAAATAACGAATCCTTAAATCAAAAATGCACTCACTTGAGTGCTCCCTATATAGGATTTAAGGATTCTGTAATTTACAGATTCGTAATTTTAAGGATTCAGTAATTTAGAGATTCCTTAAATTACCGAATCAGTAAATTACAGAATCCTTAAATCCAGCCACCTACATTAGAAAAAGCTAAATACCGGTCGGTAGCGGCAAATTTACCGATTTTCAGCCTTTACAGACTGGTATTAAGCTACCTACATATGGCCCTATATCAGTATATTGTGTAATGTAAATTATTTAGTTTTAGGAAATCCAATGTTTACTCCCTGATTGGAATAGAGTTAGGTATGAGAGCCACAAAGTTTTACCATACCGGAGATTTATACATTTTCTTGTAGACTGTGCTAGGAAACATATAAACTTAATTAAAGCATGTTATTTTTTACAGAATTAACAAAGTCACAATTTCTGATCATTAAATATACAGAGCAAAAATATGATAATTATTTATTTGAGAAATATCAAATTAAAATAGGGAAAGCATGGTAGTCTCGATCAATATGCAGAATAAGACTACCTTAAAATACACTTACGAAAGCCAATTTTAAAGAAAATCTGCTTAAGTGTGAGCACTACTATAACTTTCAGTACATTAAGGACTTTCAATCAATTACCTATCAGACTTACTTGAACAGTACTTCAGTGGCAGCTGCAATATCGAGGCTTGGGGTGCAAGGCACCTGGGGCCAGGGCCTGACCGGCCATAGCAGGCACCAGGCGTTTCCCCGGTAGGCCGCTAGGGTGGGGGGCGGTTTTGGGCCCCTCGGGCTGCTTTTTGTTACCGAGGGTCAGCAATGTCGGCCCCCGGTAACAAAATCAGACATGTAGTGTATGCACCCTCACGTCCAATACCAAACACATTGACTTGGGCCTTTCTACCCCCTTGGAACAGAGATCCCACACTAACTGCAATTCCCAGGGACTGATTTACCTTATCACATGTCCTTGCAATAAATTTTACGTGGGGATGACGAGTAGGAAAGTGCGTACAAGGATTACAGAGCACCGGAGTACAGTGAGATGTGGCAGATCAAATACCAGACTGACAGCACATTTTTTAGACATGGGACACTCTGCTGACGAATTAAGATGGACTGTCATTGAAAAACTGAACTTAGGTAGGCATATGGCAGATGAACAACGTATTTTGCTTCACCGGGAACAGAAATGGGTTTATCGCCTGAGAAGTCATATTACCGGTCTCAACGATGACATCCCTTGGCAAACTTTGGGAAGACATTAGTTTATTTGTCAAGGATGGGCTGGTATAGCAACCTCGAATGAATCTTGGCATCACGTTGCATCTATCCGTGGCGAGACAACTGGGGCAATTTCTGGTGATGTGAACTTCTACCTGTTGCCTCACCATAGTAATCTGGGATAGACACATACTACCTGCAAACATTATCACTGTACCTTGTCACTGGGGGCCATTTAATCTAAATCATGTGGCGGCACATCTGGCTCCCACAATGAGATGTAACATTTTGTATCAACCTCTGTGTTTGGAGTTATGGGGGTTTTGACTCCAGTTTGTAACTTTATGTGGCTCTTTTTCTATTAAGGGCTTCTATATCCCCCGCTCCTTCTTCTTGTCTGCTTTTTATCCCTTTGACATTACCTATCCTAAAGGGAGGAGCTCAGGTGCATTGAGCTCGTTGTGTAACCTAAATGCGGGCTGTAGCATACTATTTTTGTGGCCAGATAAGATCCTATGTTTAGTTTTTTATTTTTGGACCGAGAACTGTGTCATTTCATGATACGGTGCGTTATACCCGGTTCAGAATGCGGGGTGATTTCTGACAGAGGGCATTGGCCCACACGCCGGGCTTTTGCTAGTAAGACTCAATTTCCTAAGACTCCTGTGCGCATCACGTCGGACGGAATTACGTCAGATGCGGTGTCACGTGGTGCGCGTGCATCTTGCCTGACGTCGGAAACAGATGATATTTGAAAGAACTGCCGGAGCCGCTGTTACCTACGTGGCGATCCAGAAGCAGGCAGTTGTGCGAGGTCTCTCCCTCGGAACAGTAAGGAGGATACAGGGGGGCTGTTGATTTTTCTATCGTACCATGTAGGCTCTCTTCCATGGGCTAACTTTGGCTTACAACGTTTTGCATGGCTCGCTTCCTTGTTGTTGATGATGCCCGTGGCAGGGGCTCATGTAATGACCAAGCACTATAAATAAGAACATTTTTAGTGCTACTCTTACACTTGTCTTGTTCCCTGGAATACAGGTTGTGTTCTTGGGACACCTTCCTGCAGGGGGCCATGTCCAGTTTACATCTAGAATAAACTCGGTGAGTACAAGAACGGGAATTATTAAATATCTCACAGTGACGCTGTATGTGGGACATATAACCTTTGAGTAAACATTACAACTGGATAGATGATTTGGACTTATAAGAATCATAGAGATTTGTCTGTTTATAGCATTGTACATAGTTCTTTTACTCGTAGCCATGGGTGATGAATTTAGTATCCTCACAGGCTTTAATAAGTGGACCGAATCAAGGATTCTTGTTCGTCATTAACAATGGGGTGGCTCGAATAAGTTTGGAACTCTTTGGCACCCATATACAACATACTTATGTAGGATTATTTATCATTCCAGTTTTTGTTTCCCGTGTTGTTGGGATCCCCTCCACACATGGTGATTCAATTGGAATCTCGTGTGATCAGTCATTTGGTACTTTGACCGAACTACGGTTTGACCAACATCAGGACTGGTAGCGACATACGACCTGAAGAAGACCGGGGTGACCTCTTAGGCTCAGTAAGTTGGTCAAAACGTGTTGACATAAGCGGTATTAGGAGGGTTGTTTTGAGAACTTTAATTTTCTCTTGGAAACATTACCCATCCTTCTTTTTCTTTTTAATCCTGGTTGTGGAACCTATTAATAAAGATTTGTTTGGTATCCTCAAACCAGTTTTAAAGCACTTCCTCTTTAACTGCACTTGTTGTACACCAGTTCTAGTCACAGGGTGACATTCACTGATCACTTTTCTGTTGTTTACATATATACATGTTGTTTGGTTTTGTATCGTGTCCTGTGGTCCTTTATGTTCATCCCCTCCCTTACGCTCCGCCCAGAGTGTGGCTACACCTGGGCGTCTTGTAAGCAGACCCGATGATGAAGCATGTCACGCACTTCGGTGTGTGAGTGAGGGCAGTATTTTCAAAACAGTTATATTTCTTCTGTTTTGTGGTATTTTATGTTTTTTTTTAGTCTCTCCACCCCTCCATGTGTGTATGACCTCTCTTTGGCCCCATCAGTCAAGGCGATCTGCCAGTACCCAGATGTCAAATCAAACGTGCTGAGTTACCGTGCAGCCACTAGCCATTCAATGAGCTCATCAGCTCTGGGGATGGGGTGCGCGTCAGTCCTGGTGACTTAATTGAGTCCTCTGTAGTCCACACAGAACCGGAGTTTGGGTGTGGCACCAGGCGCAGCAGCCTTTGGGACCATAACCACTGGGCTGGCCCAAGAACTGTTAGAGGACTCAATCACCCCTAAGACCAACATCTTGGAAGCTTCCTCCTTGATGTAAGCTCTGACCTTGTCAGTCACTCTGTAAGCGTTGTGCTTCACAGGAGGACTGTCCCCAGTGCCTACATCATGGGCGCACCACTCTGTGACACCAGGAATCAAGGAAAACAAATCAGAGACTTGTCCCAACAGTTGGCGACAATCTTGCTGCGGATCAGGGGTCAGTGTGGCAAAGAGGCTAACACCATCCACTGACCCATCTTGCTCTGTTGCAGACGGGAGGTCAGGAAGAGGCTCTGTCTCCTCTTCCATTCCATCATCTGTCACTAGGACCATGCCCTCTTCGGACCTTCCTAAGTGGGGCTTCAGGCGGTTAACATGCAGGACCCGCAAAAGGTTCCTTGGAGACCGCAAGTTCACCCAATAGGTGACATCACTCTTGTGTTCCACCACCTCAAATGGTCCGGTCCACCTGTCCTGGAGCGCACAAGGCTCTACAGGGGCCATGACCCGAACTTTCTGTCCAAGTTGAAGCTCAATCAGAGTGGCATTCTGATCGTACCACTGCTTCATGTCCTCCTGGCTGGCTTCCAGATTCGCCTGAGGGAGCTTTCTGAATGGCTGAGTCTGGTTCCTGAAGGCCAGCATGTAACTGTATATATACTGGGGAGGTTTCCTGGGAGATTGCTCCCAGCCAACCGTGACCATACTCAAAGGTCCTCTTACCGGGTGTCCATACAATAGTTCAAGGTACTGAACCCTAGGGACTTTTATGGCACCTCATGGTAAGCGAAAAGAAGGCATGGCAGGAGGACGTCCCACTTACAACTCAGGCGTTCCTCAAGACCCATATTCATGACTTTAAGGGTCCGGCTGAATCTCTCAACCAGCCCATTACCAGGGGGGTGGTAAGGAGTGGTGAACTTGTATGTAACACCACACTCCTTCCACAAGGACTTCATATAACTGGAAATGAAGTTGGTACCTCGGTCAGACGGATCACTGACATAATATCGAGGGACATAATATCGACTAGCAAAAATATCGGCGAAAAAATATCGACAGACATAATATCGACTTTGTATCTACAAACAGGTAAGTACAAAAATATTGAGTAAAAAATATCGTTTACAAAAATATAGTTTATAAAAATATCGACTTTATTAAAAACAATGTTAAATTAAATTAATATTAAAAATTAATTACTAAAATATACTTAAAAATACTTAAATTACCTTATATGAATGAAATAATTAATTAAAGTTATAAAAAAAATGTTACAATCATATTTGTTAAAACATATATATATATAGTAACATAATATAATTAAAAAATATCAATATTATTACCATAGGATAGCGGGAGTGTAAAAATTACTATTCCCACTCCAGAGAGTGCAACAGTAGATTAGGCGTTGGATAGCGTAGGGGTAAAAATTACTATTCCCACTCCAGAGAGTGCAACAGTAGAGAAAGGGTTGGATAGCGTAGGGGTAGAAATTACTATTCCCATTCCAGAGAGTGCAACAGTAGGGAAAGCGTTGGATAGCGTAGGGGTAAAAATTACTATTCCCACTCCAAAGAGTGCAACAGTAGGGAAAGCGTTGGATAGCGTAGGGGTACAAATTATTATTCCCACTCCAGAAAGTGCAACAGTAGATAAGGCGTTGGATAGCGTAGAGGTAAAAATTACTATTCCCACTCCAAAGAGTGCAACAGTAGGGAAAGCGTTGGATAGCGTAGGGGTAAAAATTACTATTCCCACTCCGGAAAGTGCAACAGTAGGTAAGGCGTTGGATAGCATAGAGGTAAAAATTACTATTCCCACTCCAGAGAGTGCAACAGTAGGGAAAGCGTTGGATAGCATAGGGGTACAAATTACTATTCCCACTCCAGAGATTGCAACAGTAGGGAAAGGGTTGGATAGCGTAGGGGTAAAAATTACTATTCCCACTCCAGAGAGTGCAACAGTAGGGAAAGCGTTGGATAGCGTAGGGGTAAAAATGACTATTCCCACTCCAGAGAGTGCAACAGTAGGGAAAGGGTTGGATAGCGTAGGGGTAAAAATGACTATTCCCACTCCAGAGAGTGCAACAGTAGGGAAAGCGTTGGATAGCGTAGGGGTAAAAATTACTATTCCCACTCCAGAGAGTGCAACAGTAGGGAAAGCGTTGGATAGCGTAGGGGTAAAAATGACTATTCCCACTCCAGTGAGTGCAACAGTAGGGAAAGTAGGTACTTCATATATTATTTAAAAAAATATATATTAATATCTATAAAAAATATAATTATTAATTAATTACAAATACTAATTTAAATTAATCATTACAATTAGCTATCTATTAATACTAATTAATTAGTAATTAAAGTTACTTAAAAATTAAAATCTAATAAATACCAAAAAAAATTAACATATGTAATTAGTTATAATTAAATTACTTCCCACCCTATTCCCCTGTAAACCCACAACCCGCTACAAAAATTAAATTAGTTAAATTAACATAATTATCAATTAATCAATTAAATAAAATGAATTGGCAATTAAAATGTAATTATTTACCAAATAACAATTATTTAACAATTGATTATTAATAAATAACACTACATAAATTAACATATTTAATTAATTATAATTAAATTACTTCCCACCCTATTCCCCTATTAACCCACAACCCGCTACAGAAATTAAATTAGTTAAATTAGCATAATTATCAATTAATCAATTAAATAAAATTAATTGGCAATTAAAATTTAATTAATTACAAAAAAAATGAATTAACAATTAATTATAAACAAATACCAATAAACAAATTTACATATTTAATTAATTATAATTAAATTACTTCCCACCCTATTCCCCTATAAACCCAGAACCCGCTACAGATTTAAATTACGCAAAATTTAAATAACATTAAATTCATTATTTAAATTACATTATAACATAAATAAACACTTTTAACACATAAAATACACTATAAAAAATTCAATATTATTAAATGTTCAATATTTTTATTAACCTATATTATGTACTTCGATATTTTGACTATATTTTGAAATTCGATATTACATTACTTACCTTCAAAACGATATTTTTGATGTCTATATTCTGTCCATTCGATATTTTGTCCAGCCTATATTTTGTACTCGATATTATGTCCATTCGATATTTTGTAGTCGATATTTTGTCTGTTTACCGGTCAGACACCACCTCTCTGGGGAACCGCACACAGGAGAAAATCCCCATCAGTGCCTGTCCCACCAGGGGGCTGTCACTATTCTGAGCGGGATGGCTTCTGGGTACCGGGTAGCATGGTCCACCAAGACCATGATAAACCTGTTGCCCATGGCTGTCTTGGGGTCCAGTGCCCCCACAATACCAATGCCCACCTGTTCAAAGGGGGTACTGACTACAGGGAAAGGTTTGAGAGGAGCCTTGTACTTACTTCCACTTTTACCACCTGCCTGGCAAGTTTGACAAGTCTTACAATGAGTATCTGAACTCTTCCGCATCTGGGACCAATAAAAGTGGGTGACAAGCCTTTCAAAGGTCTTGTCCTGCCCCACATGTCCAGCTAAAGGTACATCATGAGGCAACTCCAGTAGGAAGGCTCTGAAGCGCTGGGGTACCACCAGCACACAGGCTGACCCAGACTCAGCAAACTTAGGCTTGCTATACAGGAGGTTGTTCTCCCAGTAGATCCAATGTGATCACCTGCTGCCTGATTTGTGGTCTCAAGAGAAGGGAACTCCCTCTATTCTGCACAAAATTCCTCCCTGGAGGGTCCTCCTTCTTGCTGCCAATGAGTCAGATCAGGTAGGTCCCCAAGTTCAGCAATTTGTTCCCCTGTAGGTTCCAGGGCATCCCCCTCAAGGTCTGCCTCCTCCTGGACCGTGGAAACAATGGGGGCTGGTTTCCAACGCCCCTACCTCTTCTCTTTAAGGCAGGTTCCTGGCCCATACTTTCAGGCTCCAGGATCTCTTGAACACCCTTACTGGCTGCCATAGACCGAGTGGTCACACACGCCAACTCAGGCAGACCCAACATCTACAAATGAGCCTTCTTCTCCACCTTAGCCCAAGGGGAGTTCTCTAAAACATTGCCCACAGGCATGGCTGGCCTCACAGCTACTTGAAGAGTACCAGAGACCCCCCCATTAAAAGGGAACTTGAGCCACCTCACACTGGCTCTGTGAGTTGTCCGCTACAACTACAGGGAAGAATGCATGAGGAATAACCTTCTCCTTGGACACCGACCGGCAATTGACAGCTGTCACACTAGCCCCGGTGTCCCTCAGAGCCTCCAATCTATGGCCATTTATGGACACCCACTGCCTGTACTTTTTAGTGTTATCAAGCAGCTGAGTCTTAGGGACCATCTCAAAGTCTCCTAATGAGACAAGGGACATTTCTGTGGAACCCCACCCACCTTGGGCACCCATCTCCTCCCCTCCCAGGGCTACACTGGCCATCTGACGGGGTGGCACATACTGACCCTTTTGGGGCTACTGGGGATCATACCAATGGTGTCCCACTTGCTTACACATAAAGCATGTTGCGGGCCCCCTGTGAACAGGTTTACCTGTCGGGGGCTCTGACTTTTTCTCAGGGGGAGGCAGGGAACCCTTCTCTTGGTTTCCTTGGGAATTACTTTGGGGCCCTTTCTGGAACTCCCTCTGTTTACCTTTGTCCCTCCCACTCTTCTGCTGGGGACCCTGCCCACCTTTGGCTGAGTCTCCCACATGACCCTTGTGGGCCCTGGTACTGACACAGCGGTCCGCCTCCTCAGCAAGCTTCCTAGGGTTAGTTAACTTGCTATCAATAAGGTGCTGGCGAAGCTCTGGAAAACAGTTAGCAGACAAGTGCAACCAAATCATAGAGCGCTTCGAAAGTATCCACTTT
This sequence comes from Lissotriton helveticus, assembly GCF_964261635.1. Lineage (NCBI taxonomy): Eukaryota > Metazoa > Chordata > Amphibia > Caudata > Salamandridae > Lissotriton > Lissotriton helveticus. The sequence continues at coordinate 1,141,364,134 of NC_136069.1, forward strand.
GCTACCCTTCACCCAACCATCCATAGCTCTGCAAAAGAAAGATACATATTCTACCCAAGTGGTTGCCTCCAGCTTCTTACAATTTCTAAACCTTTGTCTACAGAGTTCTGGGGTCAAACCATACCTTGTCATCAGGGCTTCCTTCATGTGGGCATAAGACATCTTATTCTTACTGGGTAGGTTTAGCAAAGTATCCCTCCCCTCACTCACAAAGCGACCCCACAACCCAGCTCCCCAATCCTTCTCAGGGACCCGGTGGACCAACATTGCTATCTCATAGGCTGCAAACCATTGCCCAATATCTTCATGCTTTAATGACATCCTTGGGGATATATAACCTGCCTTCTGAAGGCACAGATGGTGCGCTGTCACCAGAGGGTTTGATCTCTAAGCCCTTTCCTTGATCTCTAACTCTCTCAACATCCTCTCATGTTTCATTCTCATTCTCTCTCTCTCCAAGGACAATCTGTTATTTTCTATTTCCCTCTGACCCTCCATCTTAAGCTTAGCCATCTCCTATTTCTCTCCCTGTCTTCTAGCTCTCTGGGGGACAAGTCTTTGGAAGAGGTACTACTGCCAGGTGGGGACGGTACCCCTCCCCTGGTTGGAACCTCTGCCCATCCAGTTGCCTATCTGCATCCCTGGCTTGCTCCACCGACCAACTCAGGGGCATTTCCCGCTTCTACCCAGGCCCTCAGCGCCTTTTCGTAGTCATCCTTTGTGGAAATGCCTGGTGTAGCAACTTTTAATTTCTTGCAGAGATGCTTGAGCTGTTTCAAAGTGTAGGTTTCCAACCTCTCTTCCTCCAAATCTAGATCCATAGATGCAACAGATGCTGGTCTACTCATGGCGGTAAGAATTGGCAGTTCTCAGGAAAAATAACAGTCCAAGGAAAACAAATTCTACCAAAAAAAAGTATGTGGTCGCGTTTTGGTCTGCACTCACTAGTAGTGTACACCAATTACTGTATATGAGTCACAAATGCAGGTCCAAATCCTCAATGCTGACCACCAATGTTAGAACTTGGGTCTCTAGTTGGCAATGGTATACACCTTTGACCAAATAGGGACCCTTTCTTCTAAGTCAGGGAAAGGGGAATACACTACTGGATTACCCCATCTCACCCCCTTGGTAGCTTGGCACGAGCAGAAAGGCTTATCTCAGAGGCAATGTGTTAAGCATTTGTTAATACATACAGCAATACAGTGAAAACACTACAGATGGACACCACACAGGTTTTTATTCAAATAAGTATTCTTTACATAGACCTAACACAAGACCACAAATGACAAAAATCCACAATACTGTACTCAAAATAGACTTAAAGATGGTAGAAGTTACTTAATTCAAGTTAATGATGAATGTGACAAAGTTCTCACAAAAGTACCTGGATGCATAACGCAAAACAAACAAAAGGTTCGCAGGAATGGAGATGCGTCTGTTTTTTGCTTAGAGGGAGACGATGTGTCGCGCCTCAATGTAATTATGCCTAATAGTCCCGCTTGTATGCTCAGTTTTTACATGATCCATTTGTGTGGTCCAGCTATCAGAAGCGGGACTATTGGGCATAATTACTAATACTCATGTATCCAACTAATAGATAGCTTCACTTGGATTGGTCGTAATTAAAGATGACCTACTAATCACAACTGAATAAGTAATTTACCAAGGGTAAGAGTTGTCACCCTTCTCTCAGTATTAACTTACGTGCTATGACTAGTTTTCCACAGGGAACACATTTTTGATTCATACTTTCCTTATTCGTAGGCTGTCACCTCCTACTCCCCTACACCTGCCCTGATGAAGACCCCCCTTGACTTCTTAATTAAGCATTGATTGGGTTGAAACGTCGAAAATCTCTTAGGGCCCAGATATACCAAGGCTCTGGGTGCAAATGATTGAATAATTTGTACAGGCATCAGAGTCATTGTTTTTGTCGTAAAATTCTGGCCCACAACATTCTTCTCCCTTGTATGTACTGTGGTTTTAATCACCTTGTACATAATATATACACCATGTTCTACCACTGAGCACAAAAGTCACTTTAGTACACATCACTGTAAGCTTCACCTTGTCTTGACAGCCTTGTTTTCAAACTTGCAAGTATATAAATGCTTTAATGTATATAAAAGTACAAGAATATTCACCAATACGCGCCAGTGTTTTTTGCTATGTGTTCCATAATTTTTCAGATATCATTAATGAAGGTTTTGTAATATTATATAAAAGAAATAATCCTTTTGCAAAGAAATGCCACTCATACCTTTCAGCGCCTGTGAAAACTAAATCAAAACTAAAGCAATGCTGCATCCTGGCATTGGGTTAACTGAGGCATTCCCCATTGATCATTGAACTCGATGCACATTATATGAATTTATATGTAGATATATGTGCAGGTATTCCGACTCCTGAAGTTATCTACAGTGAACATTCAACCCACTGATTTGAATCTAAGCAGTGAGTATTAATGAGCTGACATACGAACATCTGGTTTTTTTAGAGTGAAAGATCTGTTTGCCAAGTCCTACATAAAACAAAAATTATTATGTCTGTGTTATATGAAAAAACAAATAGCATCATTACGATGCCGGTGGGACCGCCCCCAACAGGCCGTCGGTGATGACCCACCGACAGACAGCCCTTTGGGCCAACTGCCCAATTACGATGCAAGCGGTCGGACCCTTGACTGTCGGGGGACAGACAGCCGCCTCTAACAGTATCTACTGATCCCAAAGGGCAGTGGTCGGAATCGTGATCCTGAATGGAGGTGGTGCCTGAGCAGGCACCACCTCCAGGATTAAGATGTCGACTTCCGCACAGTCTTTTCATTGTGTTCCCACCGCCATGAAAAGGCCGTCAGAAAGGGACTTTGAGGCCCACAAGCAGCCATCCCTTTGGGCCACTGCCAAGTGGCCTGGGGGGCACTTGCACTGATCCTCCACACATCCATGTGCCATGTACCAGGCACCATGTGGTCCCTGGCACACAGTGAATGGATGTTCACAAACTGCAGCACAAGTCACAGTAGAAAAAGGCAGTTTTCAAATGTCTACACAGCAATCTTATCGTAATATGGCAGGTGGAACGCCCGACTCCTTGTCGAGTGGTCTCATTCCTGCTGCGATGGCAGTTGATCGTCCAACCAACCACCATCATAGTTAGGCCTTATGTTTTTAATCAAAATGGGTACAGCCTATAACTTGCAAAATTTTAAAATGTCTCAAACATACTGACATGCCAAAGTTTAAGATTTAAAAAAAAGATATCGCAATAAGTTATTTTTACATAGACACTAAATGAACACTGCTGTTCCTAAGCATTGTAAAATGACAGGTGTTACTATTACCCAACTGGTGATACTCATTTTATTCACCTCAAAAGTTTGAAAGGCTGATATGTCTTGCTGGGATCCTAACCCATGAGGTCTAGAACATCCATTTGTCAGAGGCAGAAATTCAGCTCACTGGCCCATCCTCCCATATGAAGAGCGATATAAATACCTGAACTTTCTGTGACTAATGCATGGTGTCACCTCGTTGGTTGCCGTGCATCAGCGATTACTTAGATGTTTCAGTAATTTTGAAAAATGTTTTTAAGTGTTGTCTTTAGCCATTATACCACGAAGTCACATTGGAAAATGTGCATTAAGAGAATGGCAGTAGATTATTTTGCGATCTACTAAGCCATTTTGCTATTTAGAAAGGCTTTTCTGATTTGCAAAAGGGCTTTTGTGAATCGTTCAAAATGGCAGTGACAATAAGATGCATCAGTGGTTTGTGACTACAACTGCATAAACCATTAAAACGTTACAGACACCTTAAAGAAGGTAGTAACTCATTTGCAAACCAGAAGCTGTGCCCATTGAACAGCGTCCCCTTTGGGAATTGTGCTGACTGGCCTGGGGGGAAATAGGCATTGATCCTGGGGATCACTATCCACACCCTCCTATGCATTACCAAATGGGAAACACTTTTTAGGCATAAATCGTTTTTATTGAAAACACAGAAAAGGACATAGACTGCAATGGCAAACAATGCAGAATGTAGGATTGAACACCGTTCAGCAGCCCATGTAAGTCCACAATGGTGATAATACAAATATTTTGTTTATTGGTTACCACTTGATAGGCAAGTTACGTTTCATCATACTTTCCTTACTAGATGGCTCCTTCGTGGCTAAAAGGAAAGGGGGAGAGAGAGAAAGGGAGTCACTGCACTACATCATGAAGTAGTTTCTGGACACCTGCTTCCCTAGAAACAGGAACGTCACTACTATATGACAATTAAGAAACACACAAAAAAGAAACCAATATCTTTGGCCCTGTAGAGGAAAGGAACTTTGGATGTGACCCAGGTTATAGCTGCCCTAAGTACATTGAAAGGTATCCAGCTTTTGTTATCAACTCTTGGTTTAGGGTATTTGTTCAGCTCTAGTGGCCAAAATGTCCTGCCTTACATCTGAATTGGAAAAAATATGCATCTGGTCTCCAGCTTGTATTCTCAATCAGACTGGGAACCAAAATGAGTCTTCTGGTCGTCTGGTATTCATCACTTGTTGATAATTCACAGGTGTCTTCTAAGCTGTAGGGTCACCAAACTCCATGTATGAACCATAGATTTATTAGTTTCCATGTCTTTCTGCTGGGCATCCGCTGTCTTCACTCCTTCAGGCTGAATGGCATCTACTAAACCTGCCAGAACTGTGATTTTTCTTGTCACCTCTCTGGAGGAGCGGCTTGTGGACAAATGCAGTGACTGCATAACTTGCACAGGATAATCCAATTCTCCATCAAAAAAGCAGAGTGTGTAAAAAGTGGTGCACCACACTTTTCAAGTCTCTTTTATCCAGGTGGATCTTTGTAGTCACAATTTCATTCTCCAGCAATTCAACTTGTTCTGAACGCAGCAGATGAAGGCAAATGCACAACTCTCAAATCTCCTGTACCTTTTCGCAGATTCAACATGCTCCTTCGCTGTTATCTCCGGCAGGGTCATTTTTTTGGGCCAGAGTTTTAAATTCCCCCTCTGAAGCAGAGAGCCACCTCTAGATATCTTCAACTGTCTATTCCATCAAGGAGACATACTCAAATGAGAATTGCAAAAATATTGACATTAAAAATATCATAAATAGACTAATATTGAGTACAAATATATAGAGTCAAAATAACAAGAAAAAACAATTGAACTAACACAAATATTGCTAACCAAAATATTGATGACCAAAATTATCATTTCAAATGACAAAAAATAGACAGACAATAAAACATTGAAACACAAAAAAAATTACATCGCTTACAAAATACCCAAACTATTCCTTTAAACATAACTAGCCATTAAATTAACATCTTCCATTGAGGGTAATAGCAAGAAAAAAAGGATTCCAATGTAAAACATGACCCAATGAAATTCGAAATGAATGTCGTACACAAATAGGAAAGCAGAACTAAGGGCCAGATGTACAAAGGGTTTTAGCGTTTACAAATCCTCAGATTTGGTCAATCAGAGGATTTTCAAATGGTAAAACCCATTTTCAAATCTATTAAGCCTAATTAACTATTTGGAAAAAGTTTTTTTGAATCAGTAAATGGGTTTAGGAAACCATACTGAATTGGTATTTGGTAGGGGGCTATTTAGGGCGTGCCTTCCAAATACGGATTCCTTATTTTATGCATTAATGTTCTGCAACTGAAATGTGATTGTAAAAAGTTAATATTTTACCAATTACACAAACGGACACTGGAAGTAGTCTGCGAGGGACTCCTTTCGCCTTTGTGAGCATTCAATAATTTTTTTTTAGGAGTAAGTACTGGTCGATGGGACTATTGTTTACTCTTAGAAAAAGCTTGCTAAACGTTTCCTTTTAAAAATAAAAAAGCTTTGCTTTTATTCAAAAGCAATCTCAGACATGTTGGTCTGTAGTGCGTTGGAATTTGCGATCAACCTCTATAATATTCATAAAGTTGGTTGGAGTCTGGCCCACTGCAATCCTAATTTTTAAGAACTGACCTATTCATTAATGAATCCTTATTCTGCCAGTATAGGCCATAAAAGCATTTAAAAACGCACACAAAACAGGTCATATCACAGCTGTACATAAATATGGCTCAGGATAAAAATACAAACAAATGTATAATTCAAAGGTGTGGTAGATGATAAAACAGGCACAATTTCATTTTTGCATAAAATGAGCAGCAAAGCATGATAATATGTGCAAGAATGCAAAGTGTTATGAAAGAGAACTTCTAAAACATACAGAGGAGACTGTAGAACTGACCTATAAATACATCAGTTCTTAGAAACCTTTAGTAGTTACAAAAATACTGTTAGCAAGTTACAGTCAATATTTTGTGACTAAATATCAGTATCAAAAATACAAGAACGGTTGTGGTATAGAATTCAGCACACTGTAGTGTTCCTAATTCAGACTTGCTTTGTTCTAGGGTCAATTGTTAAGAAAACCCCAAAGGTAAAAATCACTAGACTTGTAGGAGAAGGAGCACTATCTATTGAAATGATTAATCAAAAGAACCTGGGGCCTCATTTATGAGGCCGTGCGTCACTTTTACGCCGCCGGTGCGTCACTTTTTGTGACGCACCAGCAGTGAAAAAAATGTGCCTTGTTGCACCATGTTTACAAAGTGACGCATCTAGGTAGATGCGTCACTTTGTAAACCCCTGCGCTACATTATACCTACGCCAGGTATAATGTATGCAGGGGGGGCGTTCTGGCGCAAGAAAGGGTCATCGAAGTGACGCAGTGAAGTCTATAAGATTTCACTGCGCCACTTCTAGGACACAAATGCGCCAATTTCTTACGCCGGCCTAACAGCAGGCGTAAGACTGTCGCAGGCCCTTTCACATGGGGCTTGCCCCATGTGAAAGGACACATTGCTGGAGTTGCGTCACTTTTGTGACACACTCTAACAATGCGTCATTTTTGCGCTTACAGATACGTCAGAAATACTGACGTATCTGTAACTCCTTGCGACATGATGCGTCATATCATAAATATGACGCATCAATCATGTCGCAAGGAGTGCGCACTGAGAAGTGACGCATCGTTGCTTTCACGCAGCGATGCGTCATTTCTCATAAATGAGGCCCCTTATCTTTAAAGTCGCATTATTCTCAATGTCAGTAAGTCAAAGTAACTCAACATCAGAACAAAACCGGATAAAGCATCAAATTATCCTATATATTGTTCATATTATTTGTTTAATAGTCGTTTCATTTCTAAGAGAAAGGAAGAAACGCCAACTTGTTTCGTGCCACACCATAGGGACTGCTTCAAGGTAGAATTGTATTAGCAAATATGTAGCTCCAAAAAAGACTTAAAAAATGTCCCCAAGCCAAAGTCAACTTGCAGGTTGATGTTAGAACGACTATTAAAGAAATAAAATGAACAAAAAGGCGAACCTAAAATGTATGGGATAAATTTGTACATCCAAAATGAACCCAATGTTATTCAAATTGTTTTTATCGTTGTGCTTAGCACTGTAAAAAGCTCAAAGAAGACACCCTTCCACCTATTATAGCATATATATATATATATATATATATATATATATATATACATATATATAAATATATATCAAAGCAATTCCTCAAACCTCCACACTCCGTGGCGAAAGAAGGAGACGGACCCCACGGCTTCAGGCAAGATGGTTTTTTATTTTGAACCCTTCAAGCGACGCGTTTCGAGTAGCAAGTAATCTTGATCACACACCTGATGTAACGGTCAGCTTGCTTTTTTAATGCTATGTTTCCCTGACCCCTCCTATGGGCCACACCTCCTAAAGTGCATCACATGATCAAGTTCATGAACATAGAAATAGTGCTCAATGCAGTCGGAATTTGTTAAACAACCACATATGTTGTGTTCAAGTTTACACAGTTGCCCGTAAAAATACAAATCTATGTATGGAACAAATTGCACTGTAATCACATAAAATGATTGTCCCATAAATTAATAATGTTATAAATCACATAAAAAAATTATTATTTCCTTGTTTTCAAAATTGCATAAATTCCAATAACGTCCATCTTTTTACAAATATTATGACTGTCTGAATACAGATACCAAGAAATATGCAAAGTGACTAGTGCTATATTATGCAAAATGATAATAAATTCAATATATTGCTTGTCAGCACTCTTCATAATTATCATGGCTGCATGAATGCAGATACCAATAGGTATATATGATGACTGGAGTTATTTGTTCATGTAGACTTTGGTATATAGGCACCGCGACTGCTCATGCCAAAAAACGCATACTGGAGCACTATCGTGCCATTACACACAATGATGAAAAGTATCCTGTGGCAAGGCACTTTTGTGACAAACATTTTTCCAACCCTGCACTATTGAGTTTTTTTATTTTAGAACAGATTGACAGGAGCCCGAGGGGTGGTAACAGAGTGTTGAGACAGAGGCAGAATGAATCTAAACACATCATCAATTTCCAGACCAAGGTGCCTGGGGGCCTGAATCAGGATGAGGAGTTGGCAGTTCATTTGAAGGAGAACTAATGTTCTCATTCTAACTATTGCTGTTATATGCCTGTCCCGCACATGGGGACATTTGTTGGTCTCCACTAGTCCTATTAGGGCTCTTGAAACAAATGTTCCTCACTTCTGTAGTCTTATCTACTCATATAGTGGGGGTATTTGATTTTGGATATTCTCCCCGTATCTTCTTCTCTATGTTTTTAATGCTTCCAATTGTTTATTGATTGTGTGTACATACTGTTTAAAATGCTTTTTAATTTAACAACATGTTCATATATTTCCCAACAGGAGAACATCAGGGGAACAGGGCCACGCCACTGCACTCACTTACACGGCCCTTTATTATTGTTTTTGCCACTTCACTTCACTGAGAACGCCTTCGATGGGCATCTGTGTCAAGCATCAGGACACCGCAGCATGCTTTTGGGCCAGGTGACAAAGTAAGGACTTAATTATCCTTGCATGGCGATTCCAGGTATTTCACCTGATAACTCGTCTCTTGGATTTCCATGATCTTTATAGGGGTATATGACCTATCAACTGTGTACTGTTCCTATTTTAGTACCACTGGATTTGTCGAGTTGCACTTTATTGCGAACCCATGTTTCAGGATTATTAACTTTTCATGGGCACATCTATTATCACTTCGATGGACAGTATGAGACACACGCGTTGGGGACCATAAATTTCACGTGTGTCCGCAGTGTAAGATGTACACTCTCAGACGTTAGCCACACTCGTTGTAGGGCTCTAATTTTGAGGATGCTCCAGCTCACTATGTATTCGTCATAGTGGTCATTTGACACAAACTGTCTTTATTTTGTTTTATTTGCTAACCTGCTAATACAAGGCATAGGAATTGTTGCCATTCTGTATATATTGCACTTACATGCTTATTTTAACGTTTCAAGATGTCTGCCATCAAGTAGCCGGGCTTCCTAGTCCGCTGTTCATGTCCATGAATTGCTTGTAACTTTATTAAGACTGTGTGCACGCATCTTTCACTTACGTGATCAAGGCTTTTTACAAGCCGAAACATGTAGTAGGTGTTAATAAACACCCTTGGATTCTGCTTTATGGTGTGGTGTGTTGGTCTCTGAGAGCGTGATGATTTTGGAACTGTTTTTTCGCAAAAACAAAAATATATATATATATACATACACACACACACACACATATATATGTATATATAAATATATTTGCAATATTGTCGAAGACTTGAGAGACATATCCACTAGCTCATTTGCACCAACAGGAACAATACTTAAAGGCTATCAGCCTGATTTAGAGTTTGTTGAATGGGTTACTCTGTCACAAACGTGACAGATATCCTGTCCAACCTTCTACAAGTGCCATAGTATATAATGCACTTGTAATAAGTTGGAAGAGCTTATTTTCATATTTTTGGCCAAGTAACCCTTCCGCCAAACTCTAAATCAAGCCCTATATTTGTAACGTTCCTGGACAAACAATAGAACAGTTTCTCTTTATTCCTAATTTAAAAAGGATAACAAGTAGAACGGGAAGAACAGAAATATGAGCCATGTAGTCCAAAGAAATTGAAGAAATGGATATTCCCACCCACCTAACTGATACTCATATAAAAGAGAACTTTATTTTACCTGACAATGAAAATAATGTGAAAAGGATAACTTTCAGCATATTTATCAAAATACTAATCTTAGTACAATGCAATATCTAGCTAGTGGATGAAACACTATCATTTCACTAATCCATGGACTCTATCCAATAATCAGAGTGGTACCTATTACCAATTGCAAGCAATAATTAAGGAAGAAAACTAACACTGATCATTTTAAAAATATCGATTTTGAATAGGCAATGATCTGTACAGTTCTGGAAATATATTGCCATACAACAATACAACAATGTTAGTTCCATAATAAACACGTCCTACAGAAAAATGTACAAAACTCCATCTTAAGCATTGACTATGCAACTAATAATCAATTTGCTTTTGAAATTAAGAAATGTATGGCCTTAGAATATGTTCCACCCTCTAAAGTATCTAAAAACCATGGCCTACACCTAGAATTACAATTATACCAAGGCAACAAAGTAACATTAACTCCCTCTTTGGATTACTTCAAAGACACATGGGTTGGTTGTTTGCCTCATTCAGGGCGCAGGTGCCAAACCAAGTTTCATATACCCTGGTTAGAAGAACTATGACAACACTCTAAACCTAGAAGCAACAATTAAAATGCAGTGGAAGAGTGGCATGCAATACATGCTTGAAAAGAGTCAGCCCACACTTTATTAATCGATTATATATTTTTTTAAAGAACACAAATACCAAACTTTGTGCAATAAAGCATGATTCAGCTGAAAATTACACCCAAACTTTTTAAACAAGAAATATGCACAAAATGTTAGCTGCCGAAGTGCAACTTTTTATAAACCAAGGACTACACTACTTAGAAACTATAGTCCACACATTACTCTAACCTACACCAACAAATACATATTAAATTACAAAACTTTTAAAAAGATCCCAAAAAACTAGGCTAAAACTAAAACAGGTCTGCTTAATAATTAGTTTTCAAATTAAATAAAACATCATTTATTTGATCACATTCTATAAATCATAAACCTTAAATTTACTTCAATAGAATGAAATTAAAGACATAAATTATTTGCTTACATTTTAAATATTTATTTCTAGAAACACCATAAATATAGACATGATAAAACAAATCAAGATGCAGCATTTATTAGCATTAAAATACTTTTTATATAACAATAAAATATTTTACATACATAATACCACAAATATTTAAACATTACACATTCAAATGCAATTCATTACCTTAAAATATCACTCTTTAAAGATATATCAGACAACACACATCATAAACTTATTAAATAAGAAAGTAATGTATCACACCCATCATATTTGCTTTAAATACATAACAAAAACATACTCTTCATTTAGTTGCTGAAAATCCACTGAACTAGAAATCCTATTCCACATTTAGTAATCTATTTAGAATAACCCTTTCGAAATGCAAAAATGTTATCCTCTTTAAAAACATTACCCATAAAAAAGTTCTAGGGGCAGATTTATGAAGGCCTTGCGCCGCCGGTGCGTCATTTTTAACATGGGAAAAAGTGACGCACCGGCGGCGCAAGGCCTTCATAAATCTGCCCCCTAGTGTTCCTTTCAAAATTCAAAATATATTAAGAAATTCTTTATGAAAACAGAAATATAAAAGAAAATGTTAAAAAAGTGTATTAAATATTCCAAACCATTAAAAACAATAACAAGTTCACCCTCAACTGTGAAATCTTCTTTACAAATGATTCACTTCACCTGCAATAGAAAAACGTACAACCTCCAACAAAACAAACACAATATGCGTATACATCCTACATAATGTCATTACAATAAAACACCATGTAATAACACTTGAAATACTCTACACTAGGTCTCAACATACACACAATAGTGAACTAACGAATTCCTAAACCTTACTAGCAAAACCATTGTCTAAACCCAACAACCTAAACTAACCTCATTATAGACCCAGGCAACCTATTACTAAAATTTTGAAAAATAAGTCTTCTTATGTGAAATATGGAGCGGCGTCCCTGGAACCGCTATCCGTGAATTCAACGACACTTTAATGAAGAATAAATACTATGAAATAGACTTAGAGGCCTATTACGCATTTGGCGATGCTGTGCCGGCTCGCTGCCAGTTCTCCACCAGAGCAGCACTGCCAAAGCTGCTCAAGCACCGCCCGCCTGTTTATGAGTTCAACTTGTGAGGGCAGACGGTCCTTTTGCCTTTCCCACAGGGGTGCCCTGAAAAGTGCACCGCAAAGGGAACGGCAGCGCAATGGCAATGCTGCGAGTGCAAGGAAAGTGGTTTTATTAATTTATTTATTTAATTTGACCTATTCCATCGTCTGTCGACTTCCCTCATCCTGCCTCATGCCAACCCCACTGCCCAGCGCTCTTACCTGTGCATGCCGCACCTGTTACCAACCCACTTAAGTCAATGAACAAATATTCCATCGAGGGAGTTGAAACAAATACAACTTTTTTTTATATTTGAATTGAATTGTATTTGAATTATTTATTATTTGAACTGAAATATTGTAATTTGTTTGAATATTGAAACATTTTTAAATAATATATTTATCAACATGTTAATCCTTTAAAAGAATGGTATTCTTTATTTTACTGCAGTGTATTTACAAAAGGTTTTTTCTAAAGTTTTACCTTTTTATTATCAGTTACCAACTTTATTTCAATTTTATAAATGATTATATGCACATAATTTGTATTTTTATTTAAATTAATATTACATTGTTAATTATTTATTTACATACATTAATTCAATGCTTTTGTAAATTTAACAAAACAATACATTTGAAGTTACTTACATCCAACCAATTACCCAACAAATCCTTTATCCCAACTATATAAGTTAAAATAATACACGTTTCATCAAACATTTTTTTATATTTGCTGATATATTATTCAACAGTAAGCCAATTTTTGTTGGTTAAAGAAAAACTTCAAACTCTATTTCTAAGCAAAACCAATGACTCAACAGAATAATTCAGACCGATATACATAATCATTAACTTAATGCAATATTCTAATCAAATATTTCAATTATTAATTAGAATATTCAAATATACTGTAAACACTTCCTATTGAACTCATCAACAAGCTCAACAATCCAACCAAGTACTCTAATTTAAAATGTAGTTATTTAAATGTAAAACACTTCCCCCAATTGCCCAGACTGACAACATATTTATCTTTTAAGTTACTTATTTTATAATTTAATGAATTAATTCTAGCAATTAATACATTATTATTGACATATATTAAAAAACTGAAAAATAAAAAGCTTCCTACCCAATTGTCTTACAACGCAAACAAACCATTGCAATATACTTAATTAGTCTCACAAAGACCAACAAAAATGAATCTTAAATACATTTCGGAACATTACTAATTTTCAAAAACACTTAAAGAAACTAAATATATGTTTCTTACTCAAAAAATAAACCACATCAAATATAATAAAAATGCAAATAAATCATTAATAAAATACCTCATAATATGCAATCAACAATTTTCAAACATATTTGAGTAAAATTAATATTAAATGTTCTAAAAAAACAACCTGTTACAAAACAAATACTAAGTCAGTGATATCATAAACATTGATATTTTGAACTCCCCCCCCCAAAAAAACAATAGTCTAAATGTACAATATTATACCCCTCAATATTCAGGATAGCCTGATATTTTGGTGATCATATTATAACCAGCAGTGTTCTTGATACTATAAATGTAGGTTTCTCAAAATACTCAATATCAATGAATCTCCCCTTTGCAAGACATTTTCCGGAACATTCAGGAAGATCGATGTCTCCCTCGCTGTCTACTTTGTGAGCATGGCCCTTCAGCATAAAGAAATTCTTCTTGGATTTCGGATGGGTGCTGATTTACTTTGGATATTATACTCACGACATGTCTACCACAGGGTTGTAGCCATTTCATGGCCTCAATCCGACTACCAGATGTTATCACCTGGCAAAAGGAGAACTCACTCACCTGATGCCAAATGAGCCCTCATGCTCCTTCTTGTCGGCTATCTCTCTTCCTCTACTCTCAGCCCCACACCCTCCTGCCCAGAGGGGGTCTCTGATGTCCAGTCCGACCGGGGAAATCTTTGAGGGGGCTACTGGGGCCCTACCCGAGCGAGCCTCCAATATCACAGGCCTCTGAGCTTAATGGAATACAGCCTCCAGCCCCTCAGGTGTGGGCACCGCCACCTTGTTGGCTGCGAGGTTGGGAAATCCCAGATAACTAATAGACACAGGAAAAACGACTGGCCCGGTCGTCTCATGAAGGAGATGCTTGTTTGTCTACGTACTGTGTTCTGACATCCAGGGCCCTGCCACCAACTCCGCGGGGCAGGAAACACCCTGAGAATGGAGCTGAATTAGCAGTGACCAAAAATGCGGCCATCTTGGTTTCAGCTAAAAATTTCTTTAAAGCAGCATCTGTTCCTTTAAGGAAAATGGACTGCTTTAAAAAGGTTTTCTAGTTTAGGACACGTTGTTCAGCAACCCCTTGTACTGATCATTTTTGATACGACATACTAGTACAGAAGTAACATCACAAATTGAAAGACAAGTCACAGTCATTATTTGCGACCTGCCGGTTTTCATCCAGCCTTAAGTTTCAAATGTTCATGCATGTTAAAGACTTAATTCAGGATATATTGTAACTACAGGTTGGTGCAGTTCAATGCTCATTACACAATTAAAACTGTACAGTAGGAGTTGAATCCGTGCTCTAACATGAATTTTCACTGCACGTGCATACCTGTAAGCACTTTACAACAGGCCTTGCTTAAACCTAAAGTTAAATCCCAGCTGTATAAAAATGCTTTATGTATGTGTGTAGATGGCTGGGAGAGCTTAAACTCAGGTGCAAAGCAGCTGAGCGCAGAACAGTAGCTCAAGGGAGGATAGGCCTTTGACAACCTTGTCACATTAGGTGAAGGGCTGATTAAAATGTTCTCAATTAGAGGGAACAGATCCATAAATGGCATAGACAGAATTATTTTTTACAGATATTATTCTCCGCAAGCACTGTCAAACAATTCTGGTGATTTAGTTATTCTGGAAGAAAGAGATATATTTTGAGGAGAACATCTCTCTATACCAATTACCTATGATTTTATTACCCTTGAGTCCCAACTCTCAGGAAGAGATGAGATTTGTAGCATTCAATTTTAACTGTGGCAGCAAGCTCATCTTGTACTATCATGTACCTCCTATATAAAAAGGATTTAATGAAAAATGAAGAGGAAAAAAAGCCGTGCAAGAAATTCCACTTTGAATTTTAAGTAAGTAAACTAGTTTCAAAGAACTTTCTCACCACTTGATTATTGGTACATGAATTCAATATTACTGGGCACAATACCTGGTCAAAAAACATGGACAGTGGATGCGTTTTCCATCACAAGCTTTTGACAGTAAAAAGAATGGAACAATGCATATACCAAACAGCAGAATAAATATTCAATACTTCAGGAGTTCATCACGAGTGCTGTAGTCCTTTGATTCAGTAATATCAAACTAGTTAACAGTGATACCGCAAGGTGCCCCAGTTACAGGATGACGTATTACTGCATCATTCTGAGGTGTACAATTCAGGAAGGGGTAAAATACGGTATTTCTGTGTGTTTTCCCGTCTTTTTCACCACATTCATTTTACCATGTGTAATCAGGTACATTTTAAGTTGGAAAAAATGCACGTGGTAAAATTAATGTGGGGGAAAAACGAGGGTGTGATAATGTATGCGAGGGCCTTAATTTGTGCCTGTGGTTGCAGGTGGTGGATCCTGGCACTCATTTTTGGGGGCCTGGTCTTAAGTTTCATCATCATACTTTGAAGCAGAGCAAGAGAAATAAAGGGAGAAAATCGAGAAAGGAGGAAAAGAATGAAAACAACAATAAAGGAAGAAAGCAGGTATGAAAAGTACTTGAAAGAGAAAGGCAGGAAGTATATGGTGAGTGAAGAAAGAAACATGAGGTGGAATCAGGATTAGGCAGCCTTGGTATTCTGTAATTATGGCTTTGGAAGTGCTGGCCGCCAGCTACTAGGGGATACTTTGGGCCTCTACAATATCTTACAATCCCAGTTTGGGTTCAAACTCCCATTTGTTAGAGAATAAATGTTGTTCATGTTCAACTCTACCGTGAAAGTGCATGTCTTTAAAATGGGTTTTATATGTTGAACGACTGCGCAGAAGCGACTGGACGTTTGTGGTTTCTGTGAACGCTTCTAGATTCCTCTTGCTGCTTCACCCTGTTCCATCCACCTTTGGCTCCATTAGCATTTCCCTTTGTGGGGCTCTGATGTTGGCAGTACGGAGTCAGAATTGGATTTGGATTTGCCTGTTCGGACCGGCCCTCCTGACGTGGTTCTCACCAGGGGGCATATTTACTAGAAAATGACGCAGCAAGGCGCTGCAAGCCATCTTGCTGAGCTGAGCTGCATCATTAGGAAACCGCAGGGATGCGTTGCATTTACAGCAATACAGCACATCCCTGTGCTTGCCTCCTCACTGGCGCATGATTGGCTGTTGAGAGCCAACGGGGTGCACCATGGTGCAAGGGTGCCTGCCTTGCTGGAATGATTGTTTGTGTGCCGGAAGGGACACCATTCTGCACAAAAACAATCATTTATTGTGTTTTCTCCTTCTAAGTGTGCTGCAGAATACAGCACACAAACAAAGAGCAAAAAACAAGGAGAAATATCAGTATTTCTCCTCAATGCACCACTTTAACGCCTCTCCTGGGAAGGTGCTAGAATCGGACGCATTCCCAGGTTTACGAAACCTTGTAAATCTGGGAATGCGTCAGAGTTCAAGAGTTCATGGATGTTGCATGGGAACGCCCACAGCAAAACCAATGAAACGACCCTTTCACGCAGGGTGGCCTTGCTTGGCCTTGTAAATTTGGCTCAACATTGTGCGTCACCAGAGCGTCAATAAAAGTGATGCTCCGGTGATGCAGGGGCTTTGTGTATGTGGCCCAAGGTCTCCTCTGAACCTTTCTTCGCTGACCTGAGTAGGGGTTGGCTAAGGGGATTGACTCGAGGCCCCTACCAGCCCCTCAAGGAGTTGAGTTGAATCAAGCTCAGCTGTTATGTTGTGTTTCATTAGTGTTCTTGAGATACTTCTCTATCTGGCTGTTGTTACCACCTGAAATAAATTGTTTCCCATTTTACAAATGACAGTCAGCAAATACAAATTTGGCGGCTGATTTTGAAAAGCTTAGTGACCATTTAAAATGCTAATTTAATCAGAAATAAGTCATGTGAGAGCTTTGCAAGGCCTGGCACTATTCCTGTTTTTTTTCCAAACCGGGAAGTGAAATTGATTGAAACACGGATGACAGAGGGTGGAGTAGAAAAAGTAAAAGTCTCACTGGAATGATTTGGTACGAATATTTTAGAAGAAGACCTAGCTTTAACGAAAGATGAGCAAGCTGGAGTTTTCCCAAGCCAGAGTGGATCTGCACCTTCAGAAATGACCCTCTCTAGATGTTCTTCAAACTATGGCATACAGGGGTTAAAGAATAGTAGAGAAACGCAACTTGATTCTGAGTCCTGTTTGGGTCTAATATATTGGGTTCCCGATTCAAAGGTAGAGAATACTAAAATTAAAAAAATGCTGAAGTGGGAAAACAGCAATGTAATGTTGCAGTTCAAGCTAGCCACTGTTATTAAACATACGCAAAATTAAGGGAATAAAGAAAAGAAAAAAGGAAACTGTTTACAGAAAAAAAACAGACATAGTTAATTATACTGAGAATTAAGCTGCCATAAGTGTACCCGTCCCCCGTGGCTCCATTTTTCAAACAAATGGAAAGAAGGGAAACAAAGTTACCAAGGTTCAAAATAAGGAGAGGAAAAAAGGCAAGACTAAGAGATGCATGATTATGAAGAAATGTCTTGCCACACTAAAAGCCAATCAGAACTACTTTTAGACTCCTCTGTGAATCAGGTACCCAAACCATCTTTTGGAAACAAACTCGAGCCAAGACTCTGACTTGAATCCTTCAGCAATGTAATTTGACCCCTCTCTGTCAATTTTAGATGAATATAATTTCAGCTACTAAGCTCAACAATCACAAATGAAACTGACACACAATGGTTTTATATGAGAATGTTTAGGTCAGATGTCATTCACAAATCATTCGATTTAATTTCTCTCATTGTTGAATGTGCAGTCCCATTAAATAGATCTACCCTTTTGACATTATTGCAAAATATTGAAGAACTGGGTACGATAGAATTAAGCATGAGCGCAAAATCCGTTACGCTTGCGGATTTTGCGAATTTTCGGTAAATCGGCGATCCGCGAACTCTCGCGAATTTACCGCGAATTCGCAAATCCGCGAGCGGCGGATTCTGAGGGCAAAAGTTCAAGCCTTGCTGGCCTGTTGTTGTAACAATTTTACGATGGCGCCGGCAAGCTGCCAGCGCCATCCTAAAATAGTTACTAAATTAGCTTCAACAGGAAGCACTAATAGATAAAATAAAGCAGGCGCTCGTGCATCTGCTTTATTTTATCTATTCGAGCTTCCTGTTGAAGCTAATTTAGTAACTATTTTAGGATGGCGCTGGCAGCTTGCCGGCGCCATCGTAAAATAGTTAACAGGCCAGGCAGCTGTGCCCTCTTCCCAAATATACCATCGAAAATCGGCTGTGATGCTGGACAGAGGCCTTTGCATCCTTGACTTTCACAAGCGCAATCCTCGTGCTGTTCCTGTGGCCAGGAGCTTTTATAGCTCACTCAAGGGACCCCTGCGCCTTTCGGCGCGATTGCATAGTAACACACACCTGGTCGCTGTAGACAACTCTCTGGCACTTTAGGCAGCTGTAGTGTAGTGAAAGCACTATACATTTACCCAACGAGGTATGGCACAAAACGGTGGCGTCTTCTTGAATAAAGATGAAGGGCAGGGTTCATTCTGGCACGATGGTCCTGGCACAAAAATTAAACCTCAACCGGAAGCACTTACAGATATCATTTAAGCATGTGCCCTAGTTGAAGCTTAAATTCAGTGACTCATTCATCGGCCCAAAAAACAATCGTGAGCGTTGTCAAGGCTGGGCAGCTGTGCCCTCTTCCCAAATATACCATCGCTAATCAGCTGTGATGCTGGACAGATGCCTTTGCATCCTTGACTTTCACGAGCGCAATCCTCGTGCTGTTCCTGTGGCCAGGAGCTTCTGTATCTTCATCCGCTGCTCTGATCGGTCTCTGACCTTTTATACACACAAGAGGCATGTGCACTCGCATGGAAGCCCCGCCCCGAATCCGCAAATCCGTCAATCCGCAAATACACGGATTTTGCGGATCCACGATCCGTGAATACGCAAATCCGTGAATCGTGGATCCGCAAAATCCGCCCATACTTAGATAGAATCCAAAGATA
The DNA here is from genome assembly GCF_964261635.1 of Lissotriton helveticus. Lineage (NCBI taxonomy): Eukaryota > Metazoa > Chordata > Amphibia > Caudata > Salamandridae > Lissotriton > Lissotriton helveticus. The sequence continues at coordinate 1,141,383,652 of NC_136069.1, forward strand.
GTGAATCTACAGTTATCTTACAGTTATCAGTTTTAAAACTGATCTAGAGTTTATGACAAATTTTATTACTACTTTGCTAATGAAGAATTACAACTTTTTCCATATTAGGGGAACTGATATAACCCACCCCCTCGTGTTAGACAATATACAGAAGACAAAGAATTGTTCAAACTTAACAACTAATATGTATTCCTCTTAGTTGGACTCTGGCATAAGCCAACATGACATGATTAAATAGGAACGAGCAACTGTCGTTGTTTTATAGCCAAATGCCAGGATCGTTTCACTCCTTTAATAGCAACCTCAGGATTATAACATTGTACAGAGTGAATTACCAGATGGATTGGACTTGGTGGCAGGAGCATGAAATAGGAAGACTCTTTTTTCCCCAAGGATATAAAATTGAAATGTCACCAAACAGGACAATCATAAATAATTGGTCGGTGAACAGCAAGTAATATAAGCATTGAACCAACTGTGAATTCTGAAGAAAAAAAACACTTCCAACCCTTAAATCAACCCCCATCCCCTACTTAGAGGCTACACAAACAACGTGAATGTCCAATGTGCAGATATCAGCATAATAATGGTACATCATCTTATGTTTCAAGAAAATAAGTAAATTGCCCTCCCCAATTAAGTCATCAATCTGAGTGAGCGAAATGTCCTAGGACAACCCAAACCAGTTTTTGTATCCACCAGGTAATCCACTAGGGCCTGCCACTGGATGTCAGACTTATGGTCTATACATGAAGCCCTTAAGTTAGTTTCTCCATAGCTATCAGCACCCACACCTTAGCCGTCCAGTCATAAACTGTTAGAACAGTTGAGGATTTCCATTCTAGCGCTAATATCTGCTTTGCGGCTAAGAGCAGATTGAAAATAATTCTCCACTACCCACCCAACAATTTTCTCCTGAATGAAAATCGGCTCCTCCAAAATTATCAGAGCCCATTTCCCTGTGGCAGTCTAAGGCAGCCTTAAGCTTCGCTTCCAGGGCTGTTCTATTGTCCCCACAGATCTGCCATTGTCTTGCTCTCTCAACAAAACATTGCCCTCTAAAGACTGCCTTGATGGCATCCCATACTATGTTAGGAGGGACCTCCTCTGTGTCATTCTCTTCAAAATAGTTTGTGATTGTGTCTCTCCGAATCTGGTGGGATAGGCTATCTCTGTGTCAGGATTTGTCAAATATCCATAAGGGACATTTACTAGTATGCATCTGTTGCATTCCCTCCCACACTAGCATAGCATGATCCGATAAGGTTATCTTACTATGCAGGACTTCTTCCTTAGTTTCCAAATTATAACGGGTAACCCATATAGGACCAATCCAAGAGTACGAGCTATGCATATGTGAAAAAAAGCAGATTGTTGTTTGCAAGGGTGTGTACTTCTTCATAAATCCACTAAGTCAAAGTCCCTCTTTCCCTGCAATAATGCTGGTGACATAGTGCCTTTGAGGTAACTATCAAATGGGTGTGTATTTTGGAGAGGGTCAGGTATTGCGTTAAAATCTCTGGCCCATAACAAACTAGTCGGATCGCAGTTTCCAAGCTGCCGCATATAGTGTATCAGATAATCATTGTGGTTGGGGGCATAACATTAAATATGTTACATGGCTTACCCTGATAATGGCCCTCAATATAACTGAAGTTGTCCTCATTTCTGTCCTTCAACACTTGAATCACCTCAAGGGGAAAGTTGCTATGAATGGTGATCCTAATCCTGCATTTCTTGACACTAGTGATTGCAAAGACCTGGGTGAGGTATGTTCTGTTTTTCATCAAGTGGGTGTCAGCTGATCTCAGGTGTGCCTGCTGGGATACAGGATGTCTGGAGCAGCCTCCCTTACTGCTAAACACGCCTTGTTGCTTAACAGGGGCATTTAAACCATTGACATTCCATGTTACAACTTTGACCATCACTTAGAATGACCAGGGAGACCAAACAGACCAGTAAGGAGCGCAAAAGTCACCCCTTCGGATATGAAAGACACTGAAGCTAGCATAATGGGCATAAAGGGCATTTGTAACCATAACCCCTTCAATGAACAGGTAATAATATAAAACTGAGTTCTCAACTACCCTGCGAAACTCGATGCCCCCCACCCTCCTTCAAACTCCATCAAACTCCATACTGTGTGACGAAGGGATCAGATACATCTCTGGCGTGCACAAATGTTGCTCTGTAACCTACTGCCCTTCCCCCTTGGCCCCAGTAGGTCAGTCGACGAGTACACTGCCCCTTCCAGGCACAAGATCTTGTTTAATTGGATTCATTTTACCACCTCAGTGCTATAGTGTCCTGAGATTACATATGCTGGAATGACCCCTAGAGATTTCATAAAACAGTGGCAAAGGATACAGCATCAGCAGAACACAAGGCTGACTAAGCACCTATAAGGCATAGTGCTCATATCTATAAAGCAAGGGGAGCTGTATACCTTCATAGGTGCACCCTGTGTAAATTTGTAATGCATCGCATTTGGTGATGCAGTGCGCGCAACAAAATTTGTTTTATTTATTTATATGTTTACTTACCTGTTAAACTCCGTAATCCATACATTACTACCCCCCAACCTGCCCCTCCCCCTCCCACATCACCGCCCTGCAGAAAATCCTACTGCCGACCGTGGCTGCGGTGAAGTTCTGATTATTACATCTCGTTGCTGAATAAATCAATCACACTCCTAGACGGCCCAGAATAAAGGCACATGCAGCCGTAGGACTAGGGCAAATGGTAAGCTGGTTAAGGCAAAACTCAATCCGTCAGAAGAGCTCCATGCCCAAGTACCAACTTGGACCAGCAGGGCCGGACTGGCAACCACAACCGGCCCTGGCAAAGTGCTAGTTTTTGTTACAGGGCCGTCCCGGGAAAGAGCTCGGCCGCCTCGCCCCCTTCCCCCACTCGGTGGGGTTGGAGGTGCCGCCGAGCTCTTTCCCGGGCCGGTTTTCAGCCGATTTTGGTACAGGGCCGATTTGGCAGCTATGCTGCAAAAACGGCCCTGTAACAAAAACGGCCCCCAGGGGCCCAAAACCACCCCCCACCCGTGCGGCGCACCGGGGGATTGCCTGGTGCCCGCTATGGCCAGTCCGGCCCTGTAGACCAGCTCTCTGCCTTGGCTAGATGGTGAAAAATGGTGAAATCAACTGGGATATGATTTTTGATAAGTTTAAGGACTTGATTCATTCTTGCATCATCACTTTAGTAGAGAAAATCACAAGTTTAGAGCTTATAGTATCAAAGCTCTCTAGCTTTAATCATTCCAAATATCCCGACCCTACAGTGGCAGCAAAGTGAATGACAGCATGTAATGTGAACGCCATCTCTGATATGGAAGGTTGTGGCAGGGTGCATTCACCGACATTTGAGGATACCACTATGACTGCCTCTCCTCACACTACCACTGATGAAACTTGTCCCAACAGGGCCATAGACCATCATCGCGCTGACCTGACCAACATGAACCTTGGTTCTAATCCAGAAAGCCTACATTTGTTCACAGGCCTTACCAACAGGGCCAGACTAGTAGCAGCGCGCATCGTGCATTTTCCAGTAAGGCTGGAAGGGTGGAATTGGTTTTGCAGACGTGGAGGTGTATTTTTGCTACTGGGGTCGGTATTGCAGCGTTGCTGAAATATCGGGTCCCAGTAAAGAAAAACAGCAGTGCTTCACACTTGCACCCGACCGTCCCCCTCCCTCGGGGAGTGGGGGCTGGTCCTAAAAAATTAGCAGGTCAGCTTTAGGTGCCCATTCCTGCCCTTAATCACCTTAATCTTGCTTCTATTCGTAGGAGTCCTGGCCAATGTTCCACGTTTGCCCTCAGCCAGGCTGGAAACACATGATGACCTCAAAAACAAGGTTTGCCACTGGCTAAGCAAAATCCTGGACTTCAGCATTTCGAAATACATTGAAATTGTATTTGTCAGAAGGGTGGGCTGGATTGGGCCAGCTCTCTTATGGGGTCTGCGTGGTCATACGTTGCAGCAACCTGACCCTAGCTGGCTGTCTAAAGTCTAAATGCTTCCAACACACTTACTTTAATCTCAAGAACAATTGTATAACTAGTCTGCTGCTGGGTTATTTTTATTGTCACTTTTGTGGCACACAGCCTGTAAGGACTGGCCCACTAACTAGGCCTCCCAAACAGGGCAACCAAGCCCCCACTCCTACCCCAAACACACTTAGCAGGCAGTAGGGTAATGTCTGCCCACATGGAGCTGCCTTTTGAACTGCAACAAGACTTGGACTCCTCTACCAATTTGATGTGCTGGAACATTGCTGGTCTGAGCTCCAAGCAGTCAGATACGAATTGGCTGAATTTTATTGCAAATTATGGTATTGTGATGTTGCAAGAAGCTTGACACCCAGGGCCCATCATGTGGGATGAGTATTAATAATTTACTGTACCTGCTATCTGCTCTGCAGGGGGAGAGCTCTGGGCGGTCAGGCTATTATGGTCCAGGCGTCCAAGCTATTTAAAATAATCCCAATTGTATGTCAACCAAGGATTCAAGCTTTGTGGATTGTTCACCCCAGTAGCCTTTTTTCTTTAAATACATTTTTATAACCCGGTGGTTGAAGTGGGCTGCCAAATCAAGACAATGTTTAATGTGTTTTAGAGTCTGAGAAATAGAGAGAAATAGATCTTGAGCTAGTTTCTTGTGATTGTTGGGGCTGATTTTAATGACAAGTTAGGTCTACATGAAACCCTCTGCGATCCTTTAGCAGTTACAGCTTTGGATGTGCCTTACCCTAAGATGAATCAGAGAGGTCAACTACTCATGAGACATATGTTGGCCTTTAATCTTTGTAACCTGCCTGAAATTAGGGGTGACTTGGCATCTCAAGTCCCCAGTTTTATAGATTGGGGGAAAGGCACCATGTTAGATGTGAAGACATCTAACAGGGGCTTCGATAGGAATTCATAGAGCATATTATAAAGCCCATTATCGCTGCTTTATCGGCAGTTTCCTGCCAATAAAAGTGGCGATAATGTATCGCCCGTCCTTGATAATATGCCCCAATGTTCGGGAAAAAGTACGTTTGACAAAATTTCAATTGGGAACTATTAGATATTATCTTTATTTTCCCATAGGCCAATTTGACTCTAAGTTAATTTTACTTTGCCCTTATGATGGTTCTTTTTCTCAAACTTTGGATCATTTTTTATTCTTTTGTAACTTTTATCAAACTATTAGACACAAATATTTAGTACCAATTTTTAAAACCCCAGGCTTTTATCAGTATAAGCCTGCACTTTATTTCCTCCGTATGCTGTCAGATGCTATCCGGTGGGAGCTTTACTAAAAAAAATTCCTACGTTGGCAAAAGTCCATTGATTTTTATATCGCTCTCAAGTTTGAATGCTTATTTTCTTATATGGTATACGTACTGTACTGGAGGTCCTTATCTGCCACTGATTCTATCTTCGTGTGTAGCATTCTATGTGGAAGCTAGACAAACTATAAAGTAAGCAGTGACATGAAATAGTCGTGTTCTTAATGATGTCTCTTTTTAATGTATTCTATTGTATCTTAATGTATTTTTGCTTGCTCTTTTATGATTGTATATTTATAACCGAATAAAGAAATCTATCAGTCAATCAATCACTCCTTAAATCAATGAACATTGGAGATGAGAAAATGTCGACATAAATAAATAGTCTAATGTGCAAGAAATGTATCCAATATTCTGTGAGTCAGGCCAGATGAATTGGGTCTTGGTGCAGAAGAAGATCTAGACATCGGACTGCACTGGAAAAAATCTCAAAAAGACCAGATGTGTTTTGGTTATGTGAGACTGCTGTGTCTAGGAACTCAAGGCTCTTTTGGTACATAATTGAGCGAAACACTGGAATTAAGACCACCCGACAACCTGTATTGATTTTGAATCTAGAGTGCATCGATTTTCTGACAAATCTCTATAGATCCAATGATCTTGGAAATCTCCTTGGGTTTCAGTAGCCTATAAGACAGCCTAGCTAATATTAAATATGATCCTCCTAATTTACAATATATTTGCACATTTAAGTTTAACTTAGTTGATCAAAAGAATGCATTTACGAGGCCAACATCCCTATCGTAATTCATAAAAAATAAGACTTGCAGAATTTTACTCTCGCAAATCTGTTTGGTGAATATGGAAACTCCGCCAGCTATTGGAATTTCAGCAGTGGCAAATTTAAGGGTAAGGCTTCATATGAAAATAAAGATTGGCAATGCCAGTAGGTCTGGAGTATAATTGAAAATGTCTCTGCAGTCCCTGATGAGTTTAGGCACTCGTCAGGTTATCATGCCCGCACCCTGTCACTCACTATTGCACTCATATATCCATTCATCCACCCACTAGCTTATTCTTGCATTTTCCCACTTAAGCATCTGCAGTAAAACAGACACACAAACTCCCACAAGCATATGTGAAATAATCTAAAAGAATAAAAGTAGAAAAAAGAAAACATGCCAACATATAAACTTGATTGGTATATGCTTTTAATTCAAAGATAGTTGTGGGTGGCCATCTTGCAATGGTAGTGTACATAGTGTATTGATGTTCTAAAGTTCCTACATAGCTGCCACATTTAGATGCAACATGGTGGACATGTTGGAACGGTAAAAACAGTGCTGCACTCTGCACACTTCCGTTGCAAGATAGCCATTGAGTATATATCTTGCTGGCAGCCTTTTTTGAATGTTAAAATGTACAGTGCATCACTGTTATACTAGGCCAATGTAGTCAACATAAAACTTCTAAACATAGTGGCCAGCTTGGAATGACAAAACGGTGATACACTACAGACCATACAGTTCAAAGATGGTCATCCAGTCTAGAAATAGCAGCCACACAAGATGCAGCACCCTGCAGGTGAAAGCAGGTGCAGGCCAGCCATCTGGTAGGTCTGTATGTTGATCCGCAACATACTTAAACATGCATTGGCATAGCCAATAGGTCTCGCCTTTGAGACCTTATAAGTATTTAGTTATGCAGCAGGTCCCAAAGGTGAGACATATTGGCTATGCCAATGCTTGTTTGTATTCTTAGTGGTATGGTTCTGTTTTCCTTTTTAGCATATCAGGTGTGCGCTACTGGGTTGGCAGTCAATTGTGGATAACAACACCGGTACTGGCATTTGAGTATCTCTGCTCCCCAGCATGAGTTAGCATGTCCAGGATGGGTGTAGCAGGCATGGTGGTAGCATTCAGGAAGGAGCCTTCCTCTGTTATGATTTTCTTCATGTCCAACTCTTTTCTTTACAGGTACCATTATTATGGTTGGAACTATGGACAGTCCTGTGAGGTAGATGGCGGATGGAGATTCCATGCGTTGTGTTGAGCAGGTGATCTTGCTGTAAACTCACAGTTGTACTATTTTTTATTTAGAATTTACAGCTCTTTAGTGAGAGTTCTAGGAATCTATAATTTTAATATACTCTGGAAAAAGTCCTTAATTCTCCTCCTTGAAGCCTGAATCCCACAGTAATCACGTGCAGTGCTTTCAGTCCAAGGCGCCTTCCATCTTACAGATACTACCTCAAGGGTATACAGGTCATTTTTTGTCTACGATACTAATAAGAAGCTGACTTCTTATTGAAGTACGCTTCTATTTTTTTTTAACAAAATAAAAGGTATTTCATGAGTTGGCAAAACTGTTGCGAACTCACATCTCCGAGCAGCCTTGTGTTGTATACCTGGTAAGGCTTGTTCTTCATGCCACTGGATGAATGATGGGATAGGAGAGTGCCAATGATAAAAAGCGCATGAGTAAATGGGAGCGTGAGTGAGTGGATGACACTGTAGATGAAAAGCATGCATTTGAGGTATAAAATGCATGAGTGAATGGATACTTAAGCAAGTAAATGAATACATTAATTGAGTGAAAAGAATGGGCGGATGAGTGAGTTGATGAGAAGAGGATGAGTGCACGTGTTTGTTAAACGAAGCGGTTGAATACACTGGCTGATAAATAGCTAAGAAGATATCATGTGTCAATGGCTACATAAGTGACTAGGCCCATGAGTGAGTGGGAGGATGAGTGAATGCACAGATGACAACGTTAAATAGAAGAAGTAAGAAGTAAGTGAGCCAGACACATTGTCGATAATACCCATTTCATTTTCACATGCTCATGCGGTCTCAATATAGTAAATGACTGGACATTGCATGGCCCTTTGGGGCTCCACACGAGGGCAGCACCATCCCAGGTTCTCCCTACACATCCTTTTGCTAGAGGCCTCATGGGTAAAAGTAAATAATTGATATCCTCTCACAGACTCGGATCAAAACACTTGTTAAGACCTGCAACCCTGTCATTAGATTGAGTGAAATATGTAGCCACGGGTGGGACTCAACGAGAAAGTACAAAGGTGGAAGAGAAGCCTCAGCTCAACAATGTAAATGTTGTGCTAACACTGTGAAACGTGCAAGGCAGAAGTAGAAGTAAGCTGCTCTTTTTTAACAAAGATCTGACCTTCGTTACTGTAGCTTCTTAGACAAGCGCGCCCACGCTGATGAAAAACAGATTGCCTCTGCACGCGTTTGCTGGCTCCCGAGAGCAAAATGCTATGGGAGGGAACCTTTTAAAAGAAGCTGGGACATCCACACGCCTTTAGCCAATTGCGTAATAAAGCCATACCCTAAGCCAATGGCGTGTGAGCCCCACATGCACGAGCTTTCATGATAGCTGAAGCGATTGTAAGAGGTAATTTTCCTAGTGCAGCTCATGCGCTTCACTAGGCTCGACATAAAAAGGGAGAATGAAAAAAAATGCAAGGGGACCTGTAAAAGGAAAGAAATGGAAACCTAGAGGACAGGTCACGAGCTCAGACAATTGAGCACACTGATTTTCAGACGAATTTCCACATATGATCTGACTAAATGCAGTTACCCAAAGGACAATAGCGTCAATGGCAGAAATTTGACCATGCAGTACGCAGTCTTTGGGAGAAACAGGATAAGAATGACACTTGAACACGCAGAAGAGAGCTATTTATTTATGTATGTCCATATGTTTTTTTACAGGGGTCTGGAAGACAATACTCCACCTAAGAAGGCCAAATGTTTTACCTCAAAGGGGATAGCCAACAGCAAAACCATTGAGAACTATATTAATCTGTGAGATTTGATGTAACAAAATACCAGTTAATAGCCTTTATCACTGTGTAATAACAATCCTCCCTTAAAGGCCTATAAGTAGGTCAGGCCTACTTCCTTTGTTGGGACTTTTCATAATAAAAAGATCAAACCTATGGCATCTGGCAAAACGTGTCTGTGATGACCGGGTTCTTGGGGCACCAGGGCAGTCAGGTGTTATTGGGCTCCAGTTGCATCAATTGGAGTGGTTCACCCCTGGTGACCTGGGGTCACAGTACTAATGGATCCCAAACTGGATAACCAAGTGCTCCTCTCCACCACTTGACTGTCTCAAGGTAGCGAGAAAGAACAGTCCAAGGCATACTCAAGGTGGTGAGGTGAGTTAGACATTCAGAATAGTTTACACTGTAATAGCTGCTAATAAGATCAATGTCCAGTCAGTGCTTTACTTTATGAAAGGAAAGTACTTTAATATACACACAAGAAAAATATACTACACATAAAACTAAGATACATAGTGAAAACCAGAAACCTTTACCATCCTCTAACTAGAATTAAAGAAGTTCTACTAGGATCCTCTATAGCTGATTATTTTATTGGACGGAGATGAACAATTGATTTGTGAAAACCCAGACACTAGATAGGTAGGAATGAAAATTACCAGCATTACTGCCTGGGCACTAATGACTATCAGAGTGATGCAAGGTAGTTCTTGAGGCGTGCATGTTTTCTTGATTGACTACTTGGCTGCATTAGATAAGATTGGGTTAGGTGACTAATAGAAGAAGGTAGGCATCAGGCAGGAGCGTCCTGTGCAGGTAAGAGCGGTGGGGCCAGGGCCGGACTGACTACCGGGTGTTTTGGAATTCTGCTGAGTTGGAGGCTGATTTCACTGCGGTGCGGGCTAATTTAGTTGATGGAGACCTGCATGTACTTCGAACTAATTAAAGCAAAATTAATTTTGTTCAGTACACGCAGGTTCTCATCAACGAAATCAGCCCCCAGCTCAGCAGCATTACAAAACGCCCGGTAGCCAGTCCGGCCCTGGGTGGGGCGGTAGGACGGGATGGAGGGGGAACCCGACAGACGACGAAGATGAGGGAAAATTAAATAAATAAGTAATTTGCCATCGTCTGTCGAATTCCCCCCACCTTGCCCCACTATCCCACCGCTCTTACCTGCACGGGCCGCTCCTATTGTCAAGTGCGTTGTGTGATTCTTTTTGGATGTTCTTCAAAACACCTGGGTTCAGAGTAAGAATAACACATTTTTTTCCTATAACTCCCAAGTTCAAAGGTCTAAAGCAGAGGTGCATTCTCATCTACCTACTTTTTAATTTAGACATTACACTTAGTAGCTGAAAATAATCACAGAAACTACTTAGGCCCAAAATTAAGGAAAACAATAACTTACTGCATTATGCATGCTTATTATTAGATAATTACGAACAAGTCCCCTACTGGCTTGGAAAGGCAATTCCAAGTATTATATTAGTACAAGAGGAGGAAAGTATCTGATAATAAATAGCAAATCATTGGCAAAGCCATTAGGACTCACCCGTGAAACCTAATGGCTTTGTCATTGCTTTTTTCCTTCAGATGTCTGCCCTGTATGTGTACAAATGCGTTGCGGCTCTCTTTGAATAGATTTTTTGTTTGTTTGAAGAAATTAATTTAACGATAGCTGCTGCATGTGCACAACCACATGTGATGGGTATCTCTGAATCATTTAAAAATATATAAATGCTGATTTTCCGACAAAACAGGAAGACAAAGTGCAGCCAATACTGTACGATGGAGTGACAATTGTGTGTTGTACCATAGTCAGATTCAACACACTAAGTGGATCCAAGGTGACCAGAGAGTGGATAGGAAAGAGGGCGGTAGGAAAGGCAAGGGACGGGGTTGCTCATCCTACTGCCAGTAGCCGTTCTGCCAGCGCTCTATAAGTCCTGCAGTGCACTTAGGAGGCAATCCATACTGCCAGCATTGATTACAGCCTTTGGTGGAGGATGATGTGTCTCCACATCAGGGTCAATGGCCCCTACTGCGGCCTCCTATGAGTACTGTTGGATCAGGAGGTATACCTCCAGCGGATAACAGATACACTTAAGGCACACATGCGCAGGCATCATCACCCATTATGTGCTAAGCTGCTCTTAAAAGTATGACGCATCATTAAGCCAATCCGCCGTGAGTAAGAAGAATGCCATTAAAAGTGGGCATGGTGAAACTGAGTCATGTTCAAGGCTGTATGGGCTTGGAACCGTGTGAGAAAAAGCCAATGTTGTGCAAATTGCACCTGGGTACAGAAATAGCAGAGGTCGATATCCTGGGTCCCCTGTTTGAAGATGAGAGTAAGAATCTTCCAGGCAATCCATGGTTCCTTGCTACCCACACAAATATCAAGCATGACCGAAGTTGCCTGTGGAAGGGCTGTGATCAGGGCAACGGCAAATCAATGAACTAGTAGAGAAGCTTAGGGAAAATCACCATTTTAGTAATGGATAACTGTCCCTTCAAGGACAGTCGGAGCTGCCACTAGCATTCCACATGCTCATCCAATCATACCATGAGGCGACCATTAGTGTCCCTCCATAGAATATCTACATCTGTACTGAGCCATGTTCCGAGGTATATTATCGGCCTGTCATCTGACTCAATGGGGAATTCCGGGGCAAACTGTTGGGTAATGTCCATTAAAGGAAATATTGCGGACTTCGCCCAGTTGATGCTTATTCCCACATGACCCCCAAATCGAACAAATTCTCATATCAAGGGATACAGGTTGACCTAAGGATCCCAAACGTGCAAGTTAGCATCATTACCAAACATTGATACAACTATCCTGCATGGCGTCAAAGCAAGGCTATACAGGCACCAACTATAACTACCTTAAAGGACTTCCAGAAAGAGGATGTGGAAATGTCAGGGCTATCATTATGTTTGAAATACTCCACCACAGTGGTCCTGATTTCCTCTCTAAAAAATTTGGTCTTGCAGGGCACTCGCATGAAGCCTCCAAGTGAAGGCACCTGTGGGGCTGTCCGGCAAGGGCATCTCTAGGAGGTCCAGAACATAGTCGGACATCGTCCTCAGCAGATGGGATACCCAAGTGGTTCAGACGTCCACATTATGGGACGCCAGCCAGTAATCAATCTCTCAATAACTTTCAGATCCCTAGAGTGCCAACGATCAGTTAAGGTAAAATCTTCTATGAGCATGTGCAGTTATTCGGCCACCGGGGGGTGCTGGCACCTAGAATAACCAGACCTATCCGCTGTCATATCTAATACAACATTAAAATCTCCTCCCCTCAAAAGTGCACCAGTGCCAAGTGTGCCAACCAACCACCCCAACTCTGCAAAGAACTGGGGCTGTTCACATTAGGGCCGTAGACAGCGATAAGCCTAATAGGGTGCCCATGCCAGACTCCAGTTACTAGCACCTAGTGACGGTGCAGGTCAAATTTTGCACTGCGCAGGTGCCACACTCCTTCCCTCCGGATAAGAACAGCCACCCTTTGCGCATAAATTGAATAGTACACCACATATCGCTGCCCAACCCATCCCAAGCGCAGCCCACAAGAGCGCCATGCGTGAGGTGAAGTTTCTGTAGGTAACACATTTCCACTGACCTTCTCTGTAAGCATACAAAAATAAGTCTCACTTCTGTCGTTTAGACACCAGACATTCCAGGTCAGTGCCTTAATCGACTACATTGATCATTAGGATAGTATGTAGGGGGCACCATCGTGCCAGCATCAACCGCCAAGCCAAGCGAGCTAAGATGGCACGCTGAGTAGGTTCAAAGGAGGAAATATGGACAGCAGCGAACAAAGGGAATATTACAAACAACCATTTTAAACAAACATTCCACCCACTTTGGCCCCCCCAATTGGGACAACCTACAGAAGCCTACTCAAAATACAATCCCAAGCCAACGAAGGTAAGAACTCTACTGGGACTCATCCCTCGGGGAAAACTAGGAGACCAGCACCCACCCAGGCACATCGTAGCTGGGTGGCCAGAGGCGACAATGTCTGAGAGAAGCAGGCATGCACAGGAGAATACACCAATGTCCGTTAACGTCAATTCCGTCAAACACTGCCACCCTTCCCGCCACTTAAGGAATGATATAATGAACATAAGCAGCCATCAGCCCCAGGTTTCTCTCTCCTACTGGAGTCCACGGAGCAAGAAGTGACAGGCCATACATGTGTCTTTCAAAGTCAAACCTGTTCATAAGTGGCATACAATTCCACAGCGTGGATCAGAAGTATCACAAATGTAAAGCGAATTGTCGCTGATCGACTGAGCTCTGTACTGCCGAAGAGTTGGTGCCACTAGTCATTGTTACTAAGATGTTCCTGATCAGCTCCACTTGCAGTTAGCGATAATCTTCCCTCTTTCAACAGGATGCTCTTGACGAACTTGGCTGCTGTCTTCGGGTCCATGAAGTATTGGAATTTAACTTAATGCAGTATCCACAACTTGGCTGGGTATAACAATGCATATTTGGCTTCCGTGCGCTGGAGGGAGTGCTTGACCTGCAAGAAGTCTCTGTGGCTGCCTGCACTGCCATTGTGAAATCAGGAAATATTGACACTTTATTTCTCTGATACTGCAGTGGTCTACTTTTGCTCGCCAAGCGAAGTGTCATGTTGCAGTCCCTGTAGTTTAATAAGTGATCAATTATTGGCCGAGTAGGCGCACCACCGGGGGCCACTGCCCCAGAGATCCACAGCGCAGAAAGCTCCTCACCAAAGAGCGCGCGAAGAGTATCTATGACATAGACTTCCATCCGACCCATAGCTGTGGACTCAAGCATGCCCAGGGTCCAAATGTTGTTGCGCATGGAGAGCGCTACGAGGTCTTCATTCTTTTCATGTATGACCTATCTCTGAATGTGAGTCCTATCCATCTTGAAATGGTTAAACAAAGATTTCAAGATGTCCGCCCCCTGACATAAAAGTGGGCGGGTTTCAGAGAAGGAAGGTATGAGACATATGGATGTCGGCAGATATGTTTTTTTAACATATTTTATTCATTTTTCTTCATCAACAGTAATAATATTACAATTTCATCATGAGAATGCAACTAGAAGTAAAACAAGTCTCACATATGCAGGATTAGGAAAGATTACAAAAGTGGTTCAATTTACTTGACTCATTTGAGAAACTTACTCGACTATGATTCATTGGCTAACCCTATATCTAGAATATTAACTGGATTAATTAGAAGAATGTACCTTTCTTGGGTAATGTAGGGCGTATAGTCTGTGTTTTTGTGTTATTGCAGATTGTATTTACTAGTCCAGAACTTTTAGTGAAAAGGAGAACATTTCTCAACCCTGTCATCTCATTTGCTGGGGTAAGGTATTTACGAATTGCATAATGAAGATTAAGGGGCTCATTAGGATGGCGGACGGACTTGCGTCCGTCCGCCACCCTTGAGGAGGAGGGAACGTCCGCAGGGGCTGCGGCGTTCCCTCCGTGCTGATTAGGATGTGACCGCCAGGGTGGCGGTCACATCCTCTATTTTTATCATTGCGGCGGGTGCAGCTTCAAGCTGCACCCGCCGCAATGTTAAAAATGCATGTGTTGCATTTACATGCACAAAGCGGCAGGCACCGCACGGTGCCTGCTGCTTTGTGTACGCAAATGCAGGGGGGTACCATAGGTACCCCCCATGTGCACCCCCCATTCACCCAGGGGGCCCGCAACGGGCCCCCAAAGTGAATGTCCGTATGCTTTTCCATGGCGGAAAAGCCGCCGTGGAAAAGCATATTTACACCAACATCATAATATGGCGGACGGTGTCTCATAGACACCGCCTGCCATGTTATAGCGCGGCGGACGGAATTCCAGACCCACCAGCCATCCTAATTTGGCGGTGGGTCTTTGGAGTCTCCACCTCGGTTTTTCCGCATCCTCCAGGCCGGCAGACACTTCCGCCGGCCCGGAGGATGCGGAAAAACCGCAATCCTAATGAGCCCATATATGACGAGTCTCTGAATTGTAACAAACTATTTACACACTCTTTGAGTGGAAAGTGAATGACAACAATTGGATGTGCATCACAAAGCACCTCTGTTTCTAATCTAAATTTTAGATTTAGATTCTGATTTAGAGTTTGGCAGAATACCACATTGTGAGTGCCATGTATCCCATCGGACTTGTAAGAAGGCAGATGTGAGATCCGCCCTGTTGGTGACGAAGTAAACCATAAGCCAAACAAAAAAACAGGCCCTTGGTATTTTCTGAGGGCTTATTTTGTTTTTTTGGCTAATGACACTACAAGTGATAGCTGATTAGTGTATCATCATCAATCATTTTAACAATGTATTAAACTCTTTCATCACCATATCTATGTTAATTGTATAGGTGCAAGGATTAACTTAATTTCATTTTTATGTCGAGCCTGGGGAGCGCATGCGCTCCTCTGCGAGACATGCTGTATTCAGGTAGGGACTTGAAGTTCCGCTCACTCTAAGCCCATATTTTTCATTGGTTTGGGTCATTGTCCACTGTAAACTGTCGCTGTTCATTGGTCAATAGGCTCAGTAGTCCCTCCTTAGTACCGCCTTGTCTCATTTTGTAACCTCCCACGGCGACACCCCCTGTTACACGTGTTATTACTTGGTAGGCTTTAATTACAGCATCTGAGCACTATTGTGTCAAATAGCTTTGTCCTGTCTGCTGTTGCATGCAGGACACGCACTCACCTAACGCTTTATTTGAATTTTTATAGCACGAGCGCTGAACGCATTTGCAATGAAATAGGTCTCGCATGTGCGAGAGTTTAAGCTATTGGCATTGTAAATGACAATGCCTTTTATTTATCTCTTTTCAAAACTACACATAAATAAAAGGCATTGGCATTTACAGTGCCAAGAGCTCAAACTCTCGTAAATGAGAGACCTATTGCATTGCAAATGCTTATTAGGTCTGGCAAGAGGCAGCTTTAGCTTGTTCAAAGCTCATATCTTCAATGCATAGAAAGAAAGTGTTTAATTTGTATGGTCTAGAGTGACAATATTCTGAAAATGTTTTTAAGCTAACCAGTTGTACCCATGCATTGATAGCTCAGCAAATAAATAGATTGGGAGCAAGTTACTGTCTCTGGTCCCACTGAGACATCTGAGGAGACTGAATATCTGCTGCAGAATATACACCACCATGTGTAACTAACTGCTCACAGGTTTCTATGCCAGGGTGTAACTTGATGGGTCTATTGCACAAGCATGTGTATGTGTCTGTATGTTTGTATGTGTGTTTGCATGTATAGGAGTGTGTGTGTGTTTGCATTTCATCAAGATAATTTATATTTTATGCCACATATTTGATAAAGCATGAACATAATCTAAAACTGATGTGGTGCAGATTAACACTATTATGCATTTGGTCTGGGGGAAATTACATCACAAAAACAAAAATTTGATCATGAGATTAGGAACTGCATGTGCAATATGGCATTGGTAACTTCAACACAAATAAAGTGGCTGCACCCCATTAAACCAACCTTAACAAATTTCATATGAATTTATTGACTTGAATCCGGTTTCTGACCAGCCCACATTGCAACTATTGGTTGCTGTAACTCTCCTATATAATGTATGCATTATTGCAACCAGTGTACTGTTGTTTCATGGATGCATTAGGTATGAGAGTCTACCTAAGGAGGAAGATCCTAAATTCTCTGTTCCAAAAGAGGTAAGGGGCTCGAGCCTCCAGCAACTATGGTCCTATTGTTGAAAATTAGTACGTTTTGGTGAACATTATCTGCGCCATCTTGCCTCTTCCCCTGATGCCACACTTTTGTCGTGCGCGTCCGCCATTTTTTTAAGATGCCCCGAGCAGAACGAACCCATTTGCACGCCGCTGGCCCCTGACATAGCCCTTCGCCTTCACCAAGCCTGCACGCTGACCACCCCCTGCTTGCACCTGCCTTGAGTCATAAACCCCTCTTCGGCGCTGCTCTGCCCCAGGCTCTCATCCTGTTCCCAGCGCGACCCCTCCCTGCTTCCCTTTCATGATCTCCGGCCCTTAGATGCAAAACCCCTTTTTCCCCGTGTGCCCGTTTTGTCTTCCCCGTTCCCAGGCCGACACCCAGCTCTGCCGATACCATTCCTTGCCCCTCCCCGTACAATAGAAAGCGTCCCCCATCAAAGGATCCCCGGGTTGATCAAAGCCCCCACTCCATGAGACCCGATCAAACCCCCCACATTCCGTGAATCAGCGGAATATCCAGCTGCGTGATACTCATCACCTGTTATGACTAGGGTGGGGATTTCAACTGTAAATGTGTGGGAACGGGCCCCAAAGGGGGATTCCGGGAATGTCTTTCCGTATATCAAAGCTTTGTCACATGTATGTAAACTGTAATAAAAACCACAAACACTGTATATAAGGGGCCAGGCCTCAAACGTAAGTTAGAGCACCTCAGAACGATACCTTCTGTCCGTTTCGTTGTGTTCTCCTCCGGAGAGAATAAAAAACCTTGTTTCCTGCTTTCCAGTCTCCAGCGCCTGCCTCTTCATTTGATTAAATAACTAGAGGGTCACAGAGGCAATACCGCCGGGCAAATATCGATTGTCCCCGACCCGACACAGGTTTTTACAATTGGCGTCCCAAGCGTGGGGCCCATCAGCGACTCGTGGATCCAGTGGGAGAGGTCCCGACGACAGAGTGAACGACTGCAACGATCGGGAGAGCTCTTGCCCAATAGACCCTCGTCTGGCAGCCGATCATCCGAACTTCACTAGTTCCGAACAGACCTCTCTCGAGTGATCTACGGTCCTGACTGGGAACCATCAGGAGTGCCGCGAGAAATACGAGAAAAAGAGGACGATCGGGCGCTGGATTCGGAAGACAAGAAACTGTCCATACGGTCCGGGTAAGATCGTGTTACCACGACAAGTTGCGAAAAATTGCTTGATTGCTTGTTTGTTAAAAAATACTAGTATTGCTCTTTTTATTTTATTTTGGAGATTCACTGTCTGCAAACGGAGAAACAACGGGCTCTCTCTCTTTGCAAGCAGTGGAGGATAGGTAGGGCAGCAACCGTGCTTATTTTTTTCTCCCCCACTCAATAATTGCTTGAAACTGAACTGTTGTTCGCAAAACTATTGTTTCCTGGAGATTCCCTGTCTGCAAACAGGGAAGAGACCACCCTTTTTGCAGATAGTGAAAAGGGTAGGTAACGCAGATCTTTGCGGACCTACTCATTCTCCCCATTGTTATTTATTGGTCGTTTGGTTTTTATTATTATTATTTTTTTTGATCCATGAGGTATTCACTGCCTGCAAACAACGTTGAATAGAAATATTCTGTACGGTCTTTGCACCTAGTGATAAGATAGGCAGTGCTGACTTTTTAGTCCCTCGTTACGAGCCGTCATGTCTGTCTTCTCCCCACTGATAAATAGCCTGTTTAGCCCGGACCGCGTATTAGAGGTGGACCATATAGCTCCATTAGAAGGCACCCCTAATAAGGACATGTTCATAAACTATGGATTAGTCACCATAGCCTATAATGAATTGTGGCACAAGTATACCGAAGAGAGTCAAGACAAACAGTGGCCACTGACAGGATCCTTTGACCTTGATAAAATAGAAACGTTAGAAATAGCCCTTCGAAATAATAAGACAACGCCAATTATGCTCGACAGTCTCGGTATGTGGCGCAGAGAGGCTACGAAACGACAGAGAAAAGACGAGGACAAACCAAGTAGAGAAATATACCGACAGGACAACCCCAGGACACCGCTACCCACAACTTATCCCCCGACACTATGCAAAAGACGACTAGACTTAGGGCCAGACCAATGCGCTTTTTGTAGGTATGTCGGACACTGGAAAGCCCAATGCCCGACTCTACTGAGCGTGAGTAAAGGCAAAGGGCCGACAGGAACGACAGACCGGCAGTACGAGAAAAAGCGCGAGACAAAGAAGAACCCGACTTACATAGACAGACCAGACAGAACCACCACGTTTGATTATGCCCGATGGCACAGATTTCGCCAGGAAAATCTCAGCGGCATGCTCAAGTTCTCCTAGGTCGGGCAATGTCAAGACAGGAACCTAGCCTCGTTTCAAAATTCACAGACGGAAAGAGATAATTATGACCAATAACTGTTTTATATTCGTCTTGGGTCTTTGTGTGTCGTACTTGTACTGTCCCCCGTCTGAGTTTGTGTGTATGTAATGTACAAATCTGCGTCATCCCTCTACACGTGTTTCCGTGTTACTCAACCTCTGTTAGCAGAAACTTAGAATAAAAGCAACCTGGAAAGAAAGAAATGGTAAAACAAAATCCGTAGACCATTAATGAACTTGAACTTTTAATTTAACACAACAAACAAGGAATAATAACGGTAAACTGTAGAAAATGAAAGTCAAACAGAACATTCGCCCCCCCATTCTGGAACCTTCCAAAGTAGGGCAGGGTTACGGCTACGCCCAACCAACGGCAACCCATATAAGGCGGGCCCGACCGCCAACTCTTGGTCAGGAAATCTTAACGTATGGGGGAGCCGGAGGAGAGGCAGGAGCCAGCAGCCGGGCTGTTGTAGGTAGTCCCGCCACATGTCCAGAGGAGAACGAGGCACCTTTTTCCTTTTCTCTTCCGTAACAGCCGCAGCAGCTCTGGACGGCGGGATGTCCTGCACGTACCTCCACAACAATTTGTCCAAGTTGGGCTGGGAGGGAGAGGCGACGCGGACGAGCCTCTCCCACCTCCACCGATAGGAGGTTTCCCAGCCCCCGGCCCGACACCGAACACCCCCAGTCAGGCGATGGTGCCAATACTTCCACAGCACCGAACACACCATGGTGGCACCCCAGTACTTGCGCAGCACCGAACGTACAATGGTGGCCACATTTTCGGAACACCGAACCTGCAATGACTGCACTGATACTCGTGCCGCGCCGAATGCGCGCCACAGGTGGCCATGCTCCCACAGCACTGAGCACAGGACTTGGGGAACACCGGATGTGGAGAGACCTTCATGCGGGGCGATGGAAAGGAGCGCCATGGGGTGCACCGGGAGAAGGAGACGAAGCGAACGAGTCTCCCTCGCGCCCCCCAGGTGAGGGCATCGCAGCTGCACCCCAGCTGAACGTCCCGCTTTCACAAAACAGGGACCTCTTCCTTTCACTCCGAAGGGTCTCTTCCACTCTTGCAAACTCGACGAGAGTGGCCCCGGTAGGGCCTCAAAATGGCGTCTGGGTCCGCTGGAAGACAGGCCCCGGCCACTAGAGTAACTTTGACCAGCCATATAACTCGAACATCTGCCCTCTGGAGCACGAGCCCCCATCTCCGACAGCATCTCCGCAGCCTTGAAGATCCTACAAAGGTCCCTGACGGAACCTTCGGCCTTTGCAGGCTTCCGGTAAGGGACGGCTGCCTTGATCGCCAACGAAACAAACATGACATTGCCACTCCTTCTGTTAGCATGAATTCTAGAACTGCCGAAAAGGACTCTGGTCCAAACCGCCAGTAAATGGGAAACATTTCCCCTGATGCTGCTTCCGGACTGAGCCGGCCCCGCCCAAAATGGCGCTGGTATCAATCGGAACTTACGAACACCTCGTGGTGTTCCTTCGCACTAATATAAACTTGATGTTCTGAGATTTTATATGATCCTTTGTACACTTGGCTAGAAAAGACAAAGAGAACTCACTCGACGAACAGTATGAAAAGATCCCCGTTACAAATGTTGATTACAACTGTATATTTTTATAACTGATGTAAACCTCATTTACGACGCACACGTACGGTATGCATATAGGAAATCTGATTCTAAATTATGAAAATAAATGCCCCCGAACCCCCAGCCAATTAATAGACGTTTTAGTTTCTTACAAATGAAATGAGTAAAACTTTCCGATGTTTTTTTTTGCTGCAAGCGACACCCCCCCACTGTAAGCACTTTAGCCGTTACCACGACCGGCCAAATACGACCGCACCCTCATAATCCACATGCTGAAATAATTTTACAAAATAAAGTTTTTGAAACTATGGACGGGTATTGCATGCTTTATTTTAAAAATGTGGGATCGGTGGGAAAGTTCTTTTCTGTGCACCCTACTCTGTTCTCTCTTTAAGGTTAAAAGAAGATGGTTGCCCAGCCCCGGAGGACGGATCGGATCGACAACACGACACTCCGCCTTCAAAGTACGCGACTGACCCATGAACTCTCGCGTAGAGGAAGACCTTGACTTCCAAGGATGGGTAAAACGAACGGTGTAAATGAGGGAATGTAAAAGGAGGGTGAAATGAAATAATATAAATGTTATAAAGTACCACGTTCCAAAGTATCAGGGACCCAAGAACCGAAGAACCTTAGAACGCCACAGCGTTGAAAGAGGTTTAAGGACCCCGATAGTGAGATACATCCTTTGACTAGATACCTCGCACTAGGCACCTCTGGTTTCCTTTTTACGTTTCCCCGCACACGACCTATATGGACACACTACCCCCCCCTCGACTCCAGAAACCACATCCCCGGGGACCCTGCCCCAAGGAGGAAAGACGAGTAAGAGGTAAGTAAAGGACTTATGAATCCATGTATTTGAATGCGCGCGAATGCTGTCTCCCCCACCCCCCTTTTTTCCTCCCTCTGCAGGTTACATCAGAGATTACAGCCGAGGTGTGGCGAAGATCTGAAGCCTCGCCATGTCTAATACACGAAGCGGACTGGCACCGCAAGGTGGTGTCTAAGCACGCCTGCAAACTACTCACGTATCGAACAAACCCAAAGAAATTAGCACAACCTGATAAAAAGTGATCACCCTTAAACCAGACCGGACGAATGAACCCATGTCACGTATGATGCGAAACTATGAGGGAATGTGTGTGTGTGACTGAGGCGCTGACCCAACTGGTCGAAGGACCGAGAATGCGAAAAGTGCGACAAAATGGTACCTCCTTTCTTCTTTCCCTTTTTTCTCAAGGCACGTCCCCTCTACCCTGTCTAATGCTCAAACTGCGTGATTACAAGATTCTAACGCAGACCCGTGAATGCCCTTTTACTGTGTAATGCACTAAATAGCCTTTCTTGAATACACTGCCACCCTCTCTGTTGCACGTGTACTATTTAGCCTGCCGTTGCACTCTCTCTCTCTCTCTCTCTCTCTCTCTCTCTCTCTCTCTCTCTCTCTCTCTCTCTCTCTCTCTCTCTCTCTCTCTCTCTCTCTCTCTCTCTCTCTCTCTCACACTCTCTCTCTCTCTCTCTCTCTCTCTCTCCCTCTATTTTTGCACTCCCACTCTTCCGAGTGATTAGCCCCGAAATTGGCAGACTGCCACCCCTAGCACACCACCTAATTGGCTTCAAATACCGTCAGTATTTGCACAAAAACTTGTCTTTAATACAATCACCCTGAGGCCACGTCGTTACCTCTCCTTTTCCGCTAGAAGTCAATGAACCAAGGTTGGGCCGTAAGGGAAAGGACAGGTAAGACGACAGAAGTTCCCTAATCTGACCCGAAAATAAGGGAACTACATGTCAACGGCTCCTATGGTATAAAACAAGGACCTCAGAATACGCGACCCTCCCCTCCCCGAATTGTCGCAATACCCAAACCGGGAAAATGATCACCCCTGTTACCTCCCCTGTATCAGCCGCCCAAAACTGGAATTATGAAACGACCCCCCATTTTCCGGTTGTGAGAGATGGGTCAATTTATACCCTTACCACAAGTTTCCTATGTCCCTGGTTGTTTCCCATAAAACCCCTGTCCTTCCTAATTAAGTAATCGGGCTGTAAAAGGTTACGTAGGATCCAGAATGATGTTTTTACAAGGTTAACAGACTAGTCCAAGGTAAAGAAATCATCGAAACGAACCCCGCAGTAGTTGCAAAGCAGGATGCACCGATAGAAAGGAAATGTTTAGCCATGTTCGTCTCTCAGCAAAATACCTGTGTAGTACCATGTTGACGACTCACTGTACCCTTTTGTAAATTTAAAACTCTAGAGAACGGCATATCTTTGCCAGATTTGTCTCACGAAGGTGGGTTACCATCAGATGAACTGTCATGCCTGTAATAAATAATTATGAAGGAAAGTCATAGTAAATCCAACAGACCCGTCACCGGTCATTCATATGCCAGTTGTGACCACTAAATATAACGGGCATTTTCATTCTTTGCCTGGAGCTGGGAGAGAAATAGACTTTTTGACTATCTTCATCTGCAAATTTTCTAAAGACTGTCTTTTCAAACTTGTTTAAGGGTACTGCTGTTGGAGGAGAGAAGGACCGGATGTGGGAGCACGAGGCCCGACTGCAGACTAAGGAACACCTGCGACATTAGCCAAGGCGAGACCACGACTGAAAAGAGCTGCAGGACGAGGCACTGTTTTCGACAACATGAGAAGAAAGGGTCGACCTGATGCCCCTGCTCGATGTCCAGTGCCTGTCGACAAGTCCCCGCTCTCTGAATTCGGTCACACGCCCGCCTATTTGAAGTCTCTCGTTCCCCTAGTTTGTTCCTAATTTGGCCTTGCTCCATCCCCCTTTTCCTCTGACCTACCCTATGGACTGTTTTGTACGCTCTTCTTCCATCTGAACTTTCTGACAATCACCTCAAAGGACACAGGGCGAAAAGGACCTTTCCGACCAGAAACGCGAGGAAAGGGTCGTGCCCTGCAACGCAGAACTTAGAACAGAGCTGGACTTGTAGCTCCACCGCCGGTGCTCAACAGCGCCAACGAAAGAACACAAAGAACAATGAGAACTCGTAAACTTCGAACATTTGACATCCTCAATCACCGTTTCTGCTATGCCTCATTTCTCTCCCAGCCGCCATTGTATTGATCCTTGCTCCAATCCGAATCTGAAATATGTAATAACCTGCCAGTTCACGTTATGATATGTACTTGCTGCTCTCGCTGCGGAACCGTTTTTTTGTATTACACTCCTATGACTTTCCTGCTGAACAAGTTTATCGAAGTTTATCAAATAGGCCCACCTCCTAAAAACTAGAAATGTTAAAATGTATTGTTTACAACTCTTTTTCATCTAGGGTTCCTACCGTTTTCTTTCTCTTGCCCACCACAATAGAACCGAGTAGAAAATGAACCAGCAAGATGTCTTGAATATGTTAAAGGGAGGACTGTTGAAAATTAGTACGTTTTGGTGAACATTATCTGCGCCATCTTGCCTCTTCCCCTGATGCCACACTTTTGTCGTGCGCGTCCGCCATTTTTTTAAGATGCCCCGAGCAGAACGAACCCATTTGCACGCCGCTGGCCCCTGACATAGCCCTTCGCCTTCACCAAGCCTGCACGCTGACCACCCCCTGCTTGCACCTGCCTTGAGTCATAAACCCCTCTTCGGCGCTGCTCTGCCCCAGGCCCTCATCCTGTTCCCAGCGCGACACCTCCCTGCTTCCCTTTCATGATCTCCGGCCCTTAGATGCAAAACCCCTTTTTCCCCGTGTGCCTGTTTTGTCTTCCCCGTTCCCAGGCCGACACCCAGCTCTGCCGATACCATTCCTTGCCCCTCCCC
This sequence comes from Lissotriton helveticus, assembly GCF_964261635.1. Lineage (NCBI taxonomy): Eukaryota > Metazoa > Chordata > Amphibia > Caudata > Salamandridae > Lissotriton > Lissotriton helveticus. The sequence goes on from NC_136069.1 coordinate 1,141,408,253, forward strand.
GTACAATAGAAAGCGTCCCCCATCAAAGGATCCCCGGGTTGATCAAAGCCCCCACTCCATGAGACCCGATCAAACCCCCCACATTCCGTGAATCAGCGGAATATCCAGCTGCGTGATACTCATCACCTGTTATGACTAGGGTGGGGATTTCAACTGTAAATGTGTGGGAACGGGCCCCAAAGGGGGATTCCGGGAATGTCTTTCCGTATATCAAAGCTTTGTCACATGTATGTAAACTGTAATAAAAACCACAAACACTGTATATAAGGGGCCAGGCCTCAAACGTAAGTTAGAGCACCTCAGAACGATACCTTCTGTCCGTTTCGTTGTGTTCTCCTCCGGAGAGAATAAAAAACCTTGTTTCCTGCTTTCCAGTCTCCAGCGCCTGCCTCTTCATTTGATTAAATAACTAGAGGGTCACAGAGGCAATACCGCCGGGCAAATATCGATTGTCCCCGACCCGACACAGGTTTTTACACTATGACTAGCATGGGAAGCAGGTGGAATTGTAGGGTGACTGGTCCTTGTGCTCCTCATTCAGCCAAACTCCTGAGAGGGTTGAAGCCAGCTTCAGGGTGAGAGTGGTATGGAGTTGTCGACTGGGTGGCCCAGGTGCTCCTTATTCGGCTGAAGTTATCGAAGGGGTGTTGGCAGATTTAGTATCTTGGATCCATGCTATCACACCACTGTCCAAAGCCAGTATGAGCTTGATGATGATTGGCTTGTCAGCCATCTGTTGCAACCATCAGGAGGATGCAGACCCATTCATTCCTGCAGGCCTCTTTCTGCATTTATGTATAATTACAAATATATGTATGTATATATGTATATGTGTATGAGACCAGATAAAGAGATCCTACATGCTAAGAAGCTTCTTTGTAACATTGCATTGTGACTATCTGTTTCCAACTGACCAGCGACAAGACTGACTTCACTTCCAAGATGCTTTCTGATAAATGACTTCCTGACAAGATGAATTTCTTCCTAAGCATTGTCAACACTCATTTAGCAACCTTGTAACCACTTCAAGAAAACATGTATGTATCAGCTGACAACAGTGACTTCTTCATCTAAACCTAGCCATTGATAGAAATAGGATGTAATACATGCAGTATCAAACAGAATAATAAGGGATTTCTAAAACCTAATTTGGAACAAGTACTATGGTTTCTTCTTTCCTGTTCAGACAGTAGGCCTGGTGTACACAGGGCAGCAGTGCAGGCACACCAGATGTCACAATTATGCAGAAGTCCCAACTCATCCTACCTTCCCCTGATACCACTGATGATCATGGCTCTCAGGTTCATTTTGAGCTTGGGCACATCTTTGTATTCCTTGGGCAGGCTTGCCCTTTAGTCTGTCCCCACGTAGGTGCTCATTTTCTGCATTTGGCTTCATCTGTTTCTGGCCAGGGCCACACATTTCTCCTCACAGGTCAACTTAATTCTTGGCCAATGACAGAAGATTCAGCCTTCTCTCTGGTCCAAGACTTAGTTACTCTAGCCTTGATGAGGACTGCTATAGGGCGTCCTGCCTCTGGTACATCATGAGCTGCAGTGTTTAGTTTGTAAAACAATGAGTGCCGATGCCCGAAGCTCTGCTCAGAAACCCACGGTCGGGGCTATCAAATGATGGCGCACCAAATACCAAATATACTTAGTGTTAAATCCATCTCATTTCTCTTTAATCCACTAGCAGACACTTCCTGCCTCTTTACGTCACTCTCGCCGGTCTCTGCTTTGTGCCATTTTTACCCTCTTTCTTTTCCTCCTTCTTTCTGATATGTGTGTTTTTCTCACTCTTGATCTTGCTACATATCTGTTGCAGAAAAATAAGTGCTGGTCCCTGAAAATTAGTTCAGGTGCTCTCCTCTTGGAACCAAATGGCTCAAATGCAGGGCCGAACTGGCAAATTGTGTCAGACCAGCCGACGTATGGTGTATAGTGATTGCAGCGTGTGATCCTAACCTACAAGGAGGGTGTGGGGTGATTCTCTCCCAAAGAGCATTTGGGCAAAATGAGCCATTCAGCAACACATTTTTCATTACATGTTCAATTGTATTAGCTTTTAAAGCACAGGAAATGATGACCTTCCTGTGCACCAGCATTCAACAAACGTTGTTGGGGCTCTTCAACGATTCCCTCACTATCACTCTCCAATAGTGCCCCTCATCTCTTCATAGACCCTCTCTCACATGTATTTCATTTGCTTTATACTGCCTCTCATACCAGTGTAGATGTCTGAGTACTTTACATCACACTTACAAATACAAAGAAAATGAATCATAAGTGTGTAAATCAGTGTATAGGAAATGTTACATAAGACAAAGGGGACTACAAGGTGTAGGATTCACATGCCATCCATGCTGGTAGGCATTTTTGTATGACTGCTTGGTCTGGAGAAGCACAACTCTGGATTCAAAATGTAACACATAGGTTAGGGTTGGGTTTGCTAAATAAGAATGTATTTCTACCCAAACAAACCCTTTTTCAGCAATAGTAGGATAATGAAAGACTTGGGAAAAACATAACTTCCTAACCTGTATCATGTAGTTTGCGTGCAGCTCTTTGAGTTACAACTCATAGCTCTATGTGCTAGATTATGATTGTAACTTATGAACTGCACAGTAGCCAAAGGTATTCTGTGACAAAAGCAGTAACCCTCTAAGGTACGCACATAAAATACTGTTCTGTGATCTGCATGGCACACGTCCCTATGCAGCAGGCATATTAACTCTCTGCACTACCTTAGATGAGTCAAAACTGCCACAAGACAAACTCCAATCCCTCTCCAGCAGGTACATTAATCACCAGGTTTATCTTGATATTTTTATTGTTGCCTGACAACAACTGGATATACAAGGAACTCTGCAGCGGGTGCTTTCAAAACTGCTGCACTGCTAAACAAGCATTAGAAATGCAATCGGGCTCGGATTCATTTGAGTTTGAGCTAATGGCATTGTAAATGCCAATGTATTGTTGCTATGTGTTATGGAGTGTGTTCATGTGGTGTGTACTGCCAGTGATCTCCTTGTGAGTGTGAGAATATTGCACCGTTACTGCCTGTGATGTCCTTCTTGTGAGTGTGAGAAGCTTGCACCTCTACTGCCTGTGGTCCCCTTGTGAGTGTAAGAAGCTTGCACAGCTGCTGCCTGTGATGTCCTACTCACTACTCTACTCACTACTCTACTCTACTCACTACTCTACTCACTACTCTACTCACTACTCTGCACTCACTACTCACTACTCTACTCACTACTCACTACTCTACTCACTACTCTGCACTCACTACTCACTACTCTACTCACTACTCTACTCACTACTCACTACTCTGCACTCGTTCTTGTGAGTGGGAGAAGATTGCACCTCAGCTGCCTGTGGTCTCCTTGTGAGTGTAAGAAGCTTGCACAGCTGCTGCCTGTGATGTCCTACTCACTACTCTACTCTACTTACTACTCTACTCTACTCACTACTCTACTCACTACTCTACTCACTACTCTGCACTCACTACTCACTACTCTACTCACTACTCTACTCACTACTCACTACTCTACTCACTACTCTGCACTCACTACTCACTACTCTACTCACTACTCTACTCACTACTCACTACTCTGCACTCACTACTCACTACTCTACTCACTACTCACTACTCTACTCACTACTCACTACTCACTACTCTACTCACTACTCTACTCACTACTCACTACTCTACTCACTACTCACTACTCTGCACTCACTACTCTACTCACTACTCACTACTCTACTCACTACTTTCTACTCACTACTCTACTTACTACTCACTACTCTACTCACTACTCACTTCTCTACTCACTACTCTACTCACTACTCACTACTGACTTCTCTACTCACTACTCTGCACTCACTACTTTACTCACTACTCTACTCTACTCACCTCACTACTCTACTCTACTCACTACTCACTACTCTACTCACTACTCACTACTCTACTCACTACTCACTACTCTGCACTCACTACTCACTACTCACTACTCTACTCACTACTAACTACTCACTACTCACTACTCTACTCACTACTCTACTCACTACTCACTACTCTGCACTCACTACTCACTACTCTACTCACTACTCTACTCACTACTCACTACTCTACTCACTACTCACTACTCTGCACTCACTACTCTACTCACTACTCTGCACTCACTACTCACTACTCTACTCACTACTCACTACTCTGCACTCACTACTCACTACTCTACTCACTACTCACTACTCTACTCACTACTCACTACTCTACTCACTACTCTACTCACTACTCACTACTCTACTCACTACTCACTACTCTGCACTCACTACTCTACTCACTACTCACTACTCTACTCACTACTTTCTACTCACTACTCTACTTACTACTCACTACTCTACTCACTACTCACTTCTCTACTCACTACTCTACTCACTACTCACTACTGACTTCTCTACTCACTACTCTGCACTCACTACTTTACTCACTACTCTACTCTACTCACCTCACTACTCTACTCTACTCACTACTCACTACTCTACTCACTACTCACTACTCTACTCACTACTCACTACTCTGCACTCACTACTCACTACTCACTACTCTACTCACTACTAACTACTCACTACTCACTACTCTACTCACTACTCTACTCACTACTCACTACTCTGCACTCACTACTCACTACTCTACTCACTACTCTACTCACTACTCACTACTCTACTCACTACTCTACTCACTACTCACTACTCTGCACTCACTACTCACTACTCTACTCACTACTCTACTCACTACTCTACTCACTACTCTACTCACTACTCACTACTCACTACTCTACTCACTACTCTGCACTCACTACTCACTACTCTACTCACTACTCTACTCACTACTCACTACTCTACTCACTACTCACTACTCTACTCACTACTCACTACTCTGCACTCACTACTCACTACTCACCTCACTACTCTACTCACTACTCACTACTCTACTCTACTCACTACTCTGCACTCACTACTCACTACTCTACTCACTACTCTACTCACTACTCACTACTCTACTCACTATTCTGCACTCACTACTCACTACTCTACTCACTACTCTACTCATTACTCACTACTCTGCACTCACTACTCACTAATCTGCACTCACTACTCTACTCACTACTCTACTCACTACTCACTACTCTACTCACTACTCACTACTCACTACTCACTACTCTACTCACTACTCTGCACTCACTACTCTGCACTCACTACTCACTACTCTGCACTCACTACTCTGCACTCACTACTCACTACTCTGCACACTCACTCTGCACTCACTACTCACTACTCTGCACACTCACTCTGCACTCACTACTCACTACTCTGCACTCACTACTCACTACTCTACTCACTACTCTGCACTCACTACTCACTACTCTACTCACTACTCTACTCACTACTCACTACTCTACTCACTACTCTACTCACTACTCTACTCACTACTCACTACTCTACTCACTACTCTACTCACTACTCTACTCACTACTCACTACTCTGCACTCACTACTCACTACTCTACTCCCTACTCTACTCACTACTCACTACTCTGCACTCACTACTCACTACTCTACTCACTACTCTACTCACTACTCTACTCACTACTAACTACTCTGCACTCACTACTCACTACTCTGCACTCACTACTCACTATTCTACTCACTACTCACTACTCTACTCACTACTCACTACTCTACTCACTACTCTGCACTCACTACTCACTACTCTACTCACTACTCTACTCACTACTCACTTCTCTGCACTCACTCCTCTACTCACTACTCACTACTCTACTCACGACTCACTACTCTACTCACTACTCTGCACTCACTACTCTGCACTCACTACTCACTACTCTGCACTCACTACTCTGCACTCACTACTCTGCACTCACTACTCACTACTCTGCACACTCACTCTGCACTCACTACTCACTACTCTGCACACTCACTCTGCACTCACTACTCACTACTCTGCACTCACTACTCACTACTCTACTCACTACTCTGCACTCACTACTCACTACTCTACTCACTACTCTACTCACTACTCACTACTCTACTCTACTCACTACTCACTACTCTACTCACTACTCACTACTCTACTCACTACTCACTACTCTACTCACTACTCTACTCACTACTCTACTCACTACTCACTACTCTGCACTCACTACTCACTACTCTACTCACTACTCTACTCACTACTCACTACTCTACTCACTACTCTACTCACTACTCTACTCACTACTCACTACTCTACTCACTACTCACTACTCTACTCACTACTCTACTCACTACTCACTACTCTGCACTCACTACTCTACTCACTACTCTACTCACTACTCTACTCACTACTCACTACTCTGCACTCACTACTCACTACTCTACTCACTACTAACTACTCTGCACTCACTACTCACTACTCTGCACTCACTACTCACTACTCACTACTCACTACTCACTACTCTACTCACTACTCTACTCACTACTCTACTCACTACTCACTACTCACTACTCTACTCACTACTCACTACTCTACTCACTACTCACTACTCTACTCACTACTCACTACTCTGCACTCACTACTCACAACTCTACTCACTACTCTACTCACTACTAACTACTCTACTCACTACTCACTACTCACTACTCTACTCACTACTCACTACTCTACTCACTACTCACTACTCTACTCACTACTCTACTCACTACTCTACTTACTACTCACTACTCTACTCACTACTCACTACTCTGCACTCACTACTCTACTCACTACTCACTACTCTACTCACTACTCTACTCACTACTCTACTCACTACTCTACTCACTACTCTCTACTCACTACTCTACTCACTACTCTCTACTCACTACTCTGCACTCACTACTCTGCACTCACTACTCTGCACTCACTACTCTGCACTCACTACTCACTACTCACTACTCACTACTCAAGTACTTTCAATGCAAGGTGACTCTCATTGATGCTTTATAACTCATGTAGGAAAAGACACTACTTCCAAATAAAGAGTTTCCGATGAAGTATGTAGCTCACAAGGGTGGGAGGAGTGGTGACGGTTCAACCTACGTGATCGCCTCGGAAGGCCTGAAATGTTTATTCAAAAGACAAAACATGAGTAATAATCTCAAATGTGCTCTGGGTGGCAATTAGCATGGTAGTAGCAAACATTTGCACTGTCAACCCGCATGAGGCACCGATGCCCTACTTGCTCGGTTCTGCTTTTAATGCAGTAAACCACTACAACTTGTGGGAAAGCCTGGTGTTGGCTTTTAGCTGTCAAATGCATTTCCCTTCGGAGAAATATGCGTAGCGGCTCAATTACCAGTCATTCCCAATACACTACAGCGCTGAGCACGAGTGATGTGGCTTTGACATTTAACCTCTGACCCTTAAATATTTGCTAGCTTTTAAACTGATTGTGTACAATTACCCCATCACGTCAAGCGCTGATTTATCATCCCGTCCAATAGCTTGTGCTCCAGCAAACGCTAAACTGAGACGCCTGTTTCAGAACACTTAAATATTTTACTGTCCATTATATATGCGAAAAGTGCTCCCCTGCAAAACAACTGTCAGGCTCGGACAAGGGACTGCTTTAGACCTCACATAGTTTTACATTGAACGCGCTCACCGCTCAGACCATCTGGATTGCATTACACGGGCACTCTGACAGCTCCTAATTAAGAGTAATAGTCTGCCGTGCGTGCGCGTAACCGCACAGAAAATGCCAACATGGCCGCCTAATGCCCTATGGCATCAAGACTACTACAAAAACAGCACCGCGACGACCAATCACCATTCAGATAAGAAAAAAAAACTCGCGCACTAAGGAATGTGTCTTTCCCGAGCCCTAATGAAACTTTTTTTTTCTTTAATAATAGGATCTCGGAGCTCGGCCCGAGCCCTAAAAAACGACCCTCAATAGCAAAACCGCCCTCCCGCCCTTCCAGCCTCCCGAGAATAGTGCTAGACTAGGGCACTTGAAGGAGCCAGGTCACTGGGGGAAAACACAGGATCAGCCAGAAAAATACATATGTGGCATGGTGGCAGAACTGTCCGTCCAGTGTATGTGCTTTCATACATACAAATGCTATTTCACAATGCTCTTGCGCGTGATATCCGGTCATGGAGCAATCAGCCTTAAAATGTCTTCCAGTTTAATAGTCGCCGGCCAATTCCCCCTAAAAGTTTTATTTTCAACAACATTGCATCCGCACAAAGCATGTTTCACAAAATGGAAAACTTGTATTTAAGGAAAATATGTGTATTTCCAGAAATTGACAGGCTGAGGACATGCGTCAAGATTGCTGTATTTCTAAAAATATTTTTAAATATTGTTTAAGTGCTAATGCATTCTTAGTTCTGAAGACTTGTTCATCATTGTATCTTCTCTTCAAACGCAATGGTTGCAATGACTGTTAAGTCATTACTCTTCTGGAGACATTTAGCTGTCTACACTTATAAACCTTGTAAAAATAACAGATGATGGATGAAATGCTGAATCAATCAAACATTCACCCTCAATCACAGATCTGAGTTGAATCCATGTTTTTTATGCATGCCACACCATTCCAGTTTACACCCAGCCGTACGCAAATTAGTCTTGACCCATTTCCCTATGGGAACTGTCCAGCCCGAACTGCCAGTCCAAATCCTCCCCGGACCAGTAAGAAGCATCCTAGGACCGGTTTTGGGTTTACACCCCTCACAAGCTAGGATTTCTTGAATCTGGTGGAGTAGCGAACATGGGACCCACGGGTGGGCATACCCTTCCCACTTAGGGCGATAAATGCCAAAAGAACAAATGATAGACTTCTAAACCTTTCAATGCCATTATTTCTACTGATGTATGATGCCTGAGCTGCTTTTAAGGTTGCTGTACCCTAAAGTCTAAGGGCCCGATTCACAAACTGCATTGTGTACTACATAAAGTATCACTGCATTAGTACTACCCATGTACTACAAAATACAGTTCACAAACCTATTGCTGGGGAATTTGTCTCACCTATCTTTTCTGTGTGGATATCTTCACCACAGTGGTAGAGAGCTCCATATGCTAGTAGTAAATATATGATGGATCAGGAGGAGTGGTGGGAAAATGGGGACTAATTCCTACTAAATGGTAGGTGTTTAGGGAAATTTAAGGAGGGGTTTGGTTGGGACGTTCTAATCAAAACACAGAGCCAAAAAAGAGTAAGAAAATGAAATTAACAAACTACGCTCTTAGAGTTTCTACAGCCCTCAAATTGCCAAAAAAGGGTCAAATGCACCCACGCCCTACCTTGGAGTAAGTCAAGTCCTACACATGGCCATCCATTGGTACTTGCTGTCCTCTGCTGAAAGAGTCCTTTGGCACATAACCTTCACTGGGCAGGATGCCTCAAAATAGTCATACGTTCAGAAATAATTCGCTTTCTTAATTTATTTAGTCAAAGGGATTTGGAGCACCCTGCTGACACGTCACAGCTGAATTACCTCATGCATCATGGTCGATGTGGTTCAGTGTTACTCGCTTCACACACAGTTCTTAATTTATTTAGTCAATGTTGTAGAAGTTAAAAAAAGTTCAAAGGTTCATCAAATGATTCATATGGAACTTCAGCCATTTTTCAATGGGTCCAGATTTAAGTTAGATTTTTCAAACTCCAGTCCATTTTAAACCTGTGAAAGAGTCCTTCAGGGCATATAATGTCACTCATGTATAATGTGCTGTACAGGAACATGAATGTATAGTTAACAAAACTTCTCACTGAATACATCAAATATAACATACAACAACAATGTATTATTTGTGGAATTTTTAGGGTCTCTTCTGCCTGGGATTGAAAGATGTGTGGTGCTCTCCATTATGGCACCCTGGGCATTCCAAGTACTGAGAATATACTTGGAAGGGCCATAATAAACTAATGAAAGGAAATGGAAAGCCAACTCTTCAGGAAAATTGATCCGGAACATGCAGTCTTGTCACTTGATTTTCTAGGGGACATTCTTATTAAGAACTGCATTTGCTTGTTGCACCATGAAAGTATTGGAGGATTTCATGATTGCCCCTGTGGTAAACGTACAGTAAAATGCACCATTTGGCCACATTTGTTTTACTTTATCATGGGACGAACCGTCCGTCATTCTCTTCACTTTCAAAGTTCAGCAGCTGAGTCTAAGAAACACTCTATTGGCAGATTTACAAGGACTTAACACCACGGGAATGTCACTTTTTGAGACGTTCTGGAGGCATTAAGTCCTTATTTACAAGGCGTTGTTTCAAAAATAAGGACTCTTTCACGTTACACTGAAGGGCATATGCACAAGCACCTATCGCCATCACAATGTCACTTGCGGTGACGTTGTGGTGGCAATAGGGGCCTCGCCTTATTTAAAAGGCAGCGTTAAGCCACTTAATGTGGCTTAATGCTTGCGTTGTAAAAAAGGACCCCTTTCAGGCTATGCTTAACATGAAAGGGGTGGGCAGTGGGCGTTGGGGTGCCCGTTTCACCGCAAAACCCATTGTTTTTGACGCTGCCCCCTATATACAAGGGCAGCCTAAATAGAAGGCAGCACCAAAATGAAGACCAGGAAAAACCTGATCTTATGTTGGGGAAACGAGGAGAAATGCTTTCTTTCTCTTTGCTTTTCTTTCTTTTCTATTTAGAGTTTTATAAAGCGTGAACTAGACCCAAAGATATCAGGTGTCAGAGCGCTTTACCTGATCACCAGTTTCATTACAAATGGACACATTCATTTTTGGTAGGCATGAGAAGATTAAGTGATTTGCATAGAATCACAGGATGTTGAGTGTCGTTAGCGAGACTTGTACCCGGTTCCTGCCTCGAGGTCAACCGCTCTACCTATAAGGCTGCATCCTCTTCCCTAAAGGTAGCTTTTTCCTTTTGTGCCTTGTGCAGCACACATGGAAAAAGCAAAACGCCTCGGATTGTTTATGTGTAGGAAGGTGACCTTTCCTGCACATAAACAATCCTTAACCCCTTGTGTGCTCGTGGCGGAACCGTTCCATCACGAGCCTCGGGTGGGCTGTGCTGGTGACAGAACGGTTCCGTCACGGCCCGCTCGCGGCGCGAATTCCGCGGCTGCGCTGACGTTCTAAAGAGCGGGCGGGGCCGTGACGGAACCGTTCCGTCACAAGTACAGCTCAACCGAGGGCCGTGACGGAGCGGTTCCCTCACGAGTACGGGAGCGCCGCGCGGCCCCACCTCCCCCTTAGCGCTGCGGCGGAACAGCCGCCGCAGCTAAGGGGTTAAACAACATGACAAATTGGTAACTTCCATGTGTGCTGCATTAAGCAGCATACATAGAAGTGTCAAAATGTCATTTCAGGATTGTTTATGTACAGGAAGGGACACCTTCCTACACATAAACAATTCTCCGTTGCACGCTGACACCCTTGCACTATGGTACAAGGGTGCCTGTTTTGGCGCTACACTGCGAAGTATAGCGCCAGTGCAGGGGGAAACGCAAGGCTGCACCATATCCTTGTAAATATGGTGCAGCCTTGCGTTTCTGAAGTGGTGGAGTGAGATGTTGAGCCATGGCGGCTAACGCCTCACTCCGCCACTTCCTTGTACATATGCCCCTGAGTGTGAAAAGGGCGTGCAATTGATGTTGTGGTGGGTGTTCCGCCACAACACCCATTGATTTTGACACAAGGGTAGCTTAAATATAGGGCAGCGCCAAAATTAAGACCAATAAATACCTGGTCCTAACATGGGGAAACAATCATCATTAGTGATTGTTTATTTACAGGAAGAGAAACCTTGCTGCAAATAAACAAACATTCCCTCAACACAGGCACCCTTGCACTATGGTGCAAGGGTGCCTGTGTATGCTCTAGCCTCTATTTAGTGCCAGCACATGGAAAACGCAGGGCTGTGCCATATAATTGTAAATACGGCGCATCCCTGCATTTTCTGAATGGCGGAGCGCAATGTTAATTTTTGCCTAAAGCCGCGCTCTGCCATTCTCTTGTAAATATGCCCCTAGAGGTTCATGTTCTAGGTCTAAACTACCAATGAAATGAGTCATTAGCGCCGAAAACCCACACAGATCTTTTCCGTGAATGAGAGCAATAGCAGTATTGATGGAATCAAGAACAAACACAGACTAAGAAAAAAAGATAGAGTTTATTCACTCTATTGTTTAAAACGGGCAAATGAAGTCAGACAAGCATTGCCCAGACGAATAAATCGATGATCACCTCATTGCCTGAAACCTTGCAGGAAGCTACGTTTGCCTCAAGGTTAGACAACACAGTTTCCGATGAAATGACAAGTGGATGAATTAATTGCCATTAATCAAAGACCTGACATTGCGGAAGCTCTGCAGCTCATACATCAGATTCTAAGAGCTGCCCGATAGGAGCCGTAAAGCAACACAAAATATGATAGAGATTTAAGTACCAATGGGAGGGAGAGCTCTAATAAAGCAATGCCTTCATCAATAATTAAGGTCAAAAGTCAAGGGTAAAGCCTGACTTTCCGAATGATGGTTTCAGATGGAAGGCTGGTTTTGTGCAATTACTTACTGGCAAAACACAACTTGTTTTCATTTAAGCCATTAAGTCATATGCTGTCTAATTTACAGCCATTCAAGGTAGTGGCCTATCAAAGCTTGTAAAAAGAAATGCTTCTCTTTCTGTGTTATCCTTTCACCATGGTTGTTGTTCTCTGTCCAGCCTGTTAAAAACCCATAACTCAATTCTCCTCTCACAAGATGCTGCCCTTGAACCTCAAGGGCTTGTGTTACTTCACGGTTATAGAAAAGGGATCTCTAGATTGGTGGTGGGTGGGAGGTGACCCAGAGCACGGAGGTACAAAAGAAATTTGCTATTTATTTCTGAAATGACAGTTTATTTGTGATGAACCCTACTTTTTCTTTTAATTGTGAAATCAGGTATTAGGGTATAAAATGCCTGGAATGAAGACCAGAAAAAAATATGTGTATAACAATGGCAATAGCATAATATACGGTACTCCTAACATCTAAGGGGGAAAAAACCTACCTATCCACAGAATTATGGGGCATATTACCAAGGGGGGCGATAGACAATTATCGCCGATTTAGCGGATAGAATTATCGCCCTATTAGCAAGCTGTCGCTAACTGATTTTAGCGACAGCTTTTAGGCTTTAGCGAGCGGTTTGGGGCCCGCTTTGCATGTCAGCGATGTTTATCGCTAATGACATGCAAAGTGGGCATACCCAACCTGTTAGCGACTGAAAGCAGTCGATAACGTCGCTATCGCCTATTAACAAGGCAGGCGTAGCTTTGGAAATAGTCGCACTAAGCGCGAATATCTCCAAAAACTAACGCCTGCTCAGACCAGTTCTTAGCCAGGTTATTCAATGGGAGGTGGATAACATGGCTAAGAGCATTTTGTCGCTAATGCGTGAATATCGCTGTATTCTCAGCGATATTCACGCTATCGCCGGAAAATTTATCGCTTTGGAGATAAACGTTATCTCAGCGATATTTTCCGGCGATGCTTAGCGATAAAAAATTCGCTGCTAAGCCTAGTTAGCGATAAATATCGCTAATCGTTGGTAATATGCCCCAAAATTTCTAAAGTCAATGGGGAGAATTGGGGAGGATTGCTTCTTGGAAGAGTGGAGATGTTCCCTGGATGAACAAAATGGGTGATGCCAGGAAATTAGGAGATTAGTGGAGGTCATGTAAACCAAGAAACAAAAGGAAAGAAAATGCTGGTTTGACAAGAAATTGCAATAAAAACCACGAATGTGAGTGTTGGAGATATAATCAGAAATAAAAGTCCTAGAAGTACAAAGAACATGTCGAAATACTCAGAGACAATACGTGTGATCAAATTGTTCAGCAACACCGTGAAGACACGATCATAGGATATGGAATCTCAATAAAGCGGTAGTAGTGAGAGGAGGAGGGGCTCAAAAAGGGAAAAAGAAGTACGTAAAAGAAAGGACTTCCTAAAAAAGATTAATAATGTGGGTTTGATTAAATGAATGGATGTTGAAAGAATGAGTAGCAGAGCTCTGAACATGCAAAAGTATTTGAAAGATTTGCTATAGTAATATTAAATGGTAAAGCTCAATACCTTATTCTCTTAAGGAAAAAGAACGTTCTTCTTTGAGTATATATGCTAATTGTATTATTTAAACCTAATGTGATCCGTGAAAATATCTAAGCTGTTTTACATTACTGTGAAAAGGGAAGATATGTAGTAACCGTAGAATGTTATGCGGTATAGCTATTCTCTGTATTTTTGAGTCGTTAGCTAGTTCAGAGGAGCTGATTTAACATGTAGGTGGATGAGAAGTCTGGAGAACAACCCTGCCCTAACACACAAACCCTATCTGAAGATAACTCATTGGTAATCATTAACTATTTTACAATATGCATGGCAAAAGAATGACTAATGAACTCCAGTAGAGTTGACTTGCAAGTCTGATCGTCATTCGAAAATCTTTACTGGATTTTAATGTTCAGAGGGTCGACAAGCTCAACCATAATAGCTTGCTTCTTTGCTTGAAGATTACATATGGATAGAGTACCCCCCTGCCTTACATTATAAGAATATAAGGGTTTTGCAAGCAGCCGCGGCTCGCACAGGTAAATGCTGTGGGACGGTGAGGCGAGGCGGGGGCGGGGCAGGAAGGGGGTAGTTGAATCAGACATACGACGGCAATGTGAAAACTAACTGGATAAATAGAAGCATTTACCTTGCGCTCGCCGCAACACTCAAGTCTGCGATGCGGCGAACGCAAGGTAAGTGCTTTTATTTATTTATTTTGTTAGCTTTCACATTGCCGTCATATGTCCGATTCCACTACCTCCCACCTTGCCCCGCCCCACCCCGCATCAACGCCCCACAGCATTTACATGTAAGAGCCACAGCTGACTGCAAATCACTGAGGAATTGCATGATCTTGTAGCGGAAGAAGGGTGAAGACTGAGTTCCTTATAAGGGCATGGATGGCCTAGTTTACTTTGTTCCTTATAATACATAGTCATACCCACACCCTTTCCACAAACCACTTATATTTGTGGTGACGTGCTATTTCAAGTTCATTGCAGAGAAGGAGAATAAAAACTGAATTTGTACTGTGATATTGAGCACTTCAAAAAGCAGTTAGTAATCTTTGTAAAAAAAAACAAAAGGTATTATTACCAGGTAAGTGTAAGTGACTATAAATGTTGTGGTTCAGCTTGTTATTAAGGAATTGACTCTAGTCAGTGCAACTGTACATGCATTCCCAAACCATTGACAAATACCTTTCGGAATCAGAAACAGGGTGAGACTCTGAAGTGTTGTCCTTGCATGGCGGACCCTTCACTGAGCACCAACTGAGCTCTAAAAACGAATTTTGTGATGACTAAACAACCACTGACAAAGACAATAAGTGTGACTTATGAGCCAAGCTATCGGCTTTGCCAGTGATTATTTCCTTTAATGTTTTTATTAAATTATAATAGTGCACAGCTGGTCATCTTTAAATGGCTTTAAAGCTCATTTCATGATGGTCACCCTAGCATGCATGTACAATACATACTTGGCTGGGCTTGCGTTTTAAAAGCCATTCTATGATGGTCCCTGCCTGTAGTGCCCTTGTGCTATACGGCACATTCCAAGCGCCATCGAGGCATCAATATCATTTACAGGTCGTGACCCATGGCTTTTCCTTTGGGATCCCTTGCACTGCCTTTGTACCCCCTGGCCTCAGAGGTGTCAAACTCAGTACCTGGAACAGAGTGTCAGCTCGTCCTGTCAAGTTTTATATTACACTAATAGTGAATAATATCACATAATTCACTATGAGTGTAATAAACTGGTGTGCCACTAACTGGAATATGACGTTCCTGGGCAGCTTAGGTAAATTAAAAAAATGTAACACCTTGGGTGCTCATGACGAGCTCAGCTCATCATGAGGCAAAGTGGCTCACGCTGGGATAATTCCCCTGCTGTGCTAAGTGTTCCATGGAAACGGGCGTGGTCATGACGAGCTGAGCTCGTCACGAGCATCGCGGCGCTGCGCGCGGCCACCTCCCCCCAGCACCGCGGAGGAATTAGCCCTGCGGGAAGGGGTTAAATGCACGTTGTGTGCATGCTTGCGTATGAGAGTGTGTTTATGCCAGAGAGATTGTGTGAATGAGTATGTATGTGTAAGCATGTGGATGTGATTGAAAGTAAAAAGGCGTGTGTTGATACTTCCGCTCCCCCTAGCATTTTGGTGAATTGACGTCCATGCATCGAGGGCACAGTAGAATTACAGAGGGAGCTGCTGGGCACCAGCAAATGAAAATAAGTAAATAGATAAATGTTTGATTTTAAAAAGAAGGGGACTACTTTTTCTACAGAAATGCACTTTGTGCACAATCAGAATTCTACCATTCAGTTTGAGGGAAGCCAATGACTCATGCTATATACTGGAAAATGTGAAGGACATTCTAACAGATCAATACTGACTGAAAACCCCTTCATGTATTTATGTATGTTTGTATGTATGTATAACCATTCAAAGAACCATGGCTGAGTGTGCGTTTTACATGCATGCATGGATGACCATCACGGAGTGGGCTTTAAAGCAATTCTAAGGTGGCAACCCATGCAGTGTTATAATTGAGCAAAAAACATTACAGAAAATAATAATTGAATCATTGATATATATGTATAATATATAAATATATATATATATTTTAGCTACTGGCGATCAACAGTAGGTAGTTATGGTGTTTTAAAGTTAGGACCATGTTTCCTTAGGAAAAGCGTTTTTTTACTTGCCTATATCTTTGACGTCGTTTGACAAATCTTCACAAAATGTTCCCTAAAAAAGTGCCTAAGGATTCTAGTTGTGCATAGAATGTTTTGGGGAGTTCTGTCAAGCGGGGGCCAAGACAGAGAAGGGGTCAAAATAAGTGTTTTTCCCATGTTCATTTCCATTGAGAAATTAGACACAACTACAGCCCGAACATCTGGATGGAATTACACCAAATTTGGCAGGAAGGTAACTCTTGGTCCAAAAATAACCCTTTTTTTGCTATTTGGTGTAAATCAGTTCAGTAGTTTTCAAGATCTTAACTGAAAACCAAAGTTGTATAACTGGGGGTCGCTGTGATTGGCTGGCCGCAACCTGAGAGGAAAGTTGCGGCCACCATTTTGTTAATCAGAACATGGTTCCCAGCAAGGAAAATAAAGTTTAAAAGTTTGAGAGGTCATGAGTGATGTCACTGACCATGTCATGAGTGATGTAATATGTGAGGTCAGAAGCAGTGCATTGCAGGGGTGTAAGTTATAGCTCAGGTAACTATAATTGCTAAATTTCACAGGTTTTGTATGAGTGAAATGTGAGCCTAAGTATAACATCTCTGTAACCTTTGATTTTTTCAGGATCTATCTATCTATCTATCTATCTATCTATCTATCTATCTATCTATCTATCTATCTATCTATCTATCTATCTATCTATCTATCTATCTATCTATCTATCTATCTATCTATCTATCTATCTATCTATCTATCTATCTATCTATCTATCTATCTATCTATCTTTCTATATATGTATAGATAAATATATTGGAGAGTGAGTGCATGTGTGAGTGGCTGTATGGGTGAGGGAGTGGATATGTATATATGTATGTATATATATATATAAATATTTCATTCAACAAGGAATCACCACACTCCTCCACGTGAACAAGACCATTTCTTGGTTGAAACGTTGGTGATGGTGGTTATTGCGCTAAAATAAATAAGCTGACGAACTGAAACTGGAGGAGTGCAGTGATTCCTTGTTGAATATTGTAATACAAGGTTAAGTCCGACCTCGAAACCTGGGCATCGGCTGTGCGAAGTGTGCGCCGAATCGGGAGTTTGTTTGAAAATATATATATATATATATATATATACACATATTGCAGGAAATTAATTTGTTGCTTCGCTAATACCTTTGGCCATGGGGGTTGGGGTCCTAGGAACTTAAGAGGCTCTGGAAGAGGGCGCATCACCTCCCCTTTTCTGGAATATTGCCCCCCCCCCGGGGATGGGTTGCCCAGGGCCTCACTCAGGCTTGGGGACAGGAACCACGCACTCTTCTCTCCGTTGTTAAAATATTGGCTCCAAGAAAAGGAATCCTGGTGAGGGTGGGCACGTTGATCCCTCCCCTTTGTTAAAATATTTGCCCAGGAGGATGGGGTCCCCAGATCATCACAGAGGCTCAGGGATGGGAGCTACACAACCCCTTCCCTTTTTTTAAATATTGGTAGTGGGGGAGGGGTCCCTGGGACCTCATTGAGGCTTGAGGGGCGAGGCCACATGCCCACCCTCTCCTTTTTAAAATTTTGCCCCTTTGGTTGGATCCCTGGTGCCTGATTGAGGCTCAAGGAGGGGGGCCCTGCGCCCACTCCCCATTCTAGAAATATTGACTTCGAGTGATGGGGTCCCCGGGGAATTAAGCAGCTCAAGAAGGGGAACACGCCGCCTCCCTTTTTTTAAAATATCTAAAACACGCCCCCTCCCCTTTTAAATAACACAACTTATATTCATCCACGTCTTCCTGCTGGATTTTGGGCATCAGGCCCTGCACCCATTCCACTGGTGCACACTAGCCATGTGCAGCGGAGGGTTGGGTGCAGGGCCTGATCCATGGCCAACCCCACGCCTCACCTTCTGTGATGTATTGCTGTCATTGAGAGCTATTAGCGTGAATAACAAGATCGAAATCAAGTTAATCTCTGCTATCAGATAGCAATTGTGGGAAGCAAAGGTTGAGTCCCACTGTTATGTTATAAGCAGAAATACTAACTTCCCCTGGTTTGCTGTCTCCCAGTTCTGTGGAAACCTGAGCGGGGTAGTTGAACAGCAGCTAGCAGTTTCACCTGCTCTTTGCCATCCTTCCCAGGTTTACAAAGAGAGGGTTGTGTGGCTGTGTGGCAGGAGGCCAGGCATTATTGTTTGATCACTACTACACAAAATGTAAAGGGGTGGAAGGCAGGATAATAGGTCTTGTGTTTTTATTTGGGAGGGGTGGATGGAGGATTGAAGAGAGGGGGGTGTGAGTGGGTAGCAGCATACCAGTGGCAGAAAACCAGGTTGTTTTTCAAAATGGGTGGACAGGATAACTATGACAGGAAACCAAGTATTTTTTTTTTACATTCAGGAAGGTGAATGGAGGCTTCCCTATTACTTCTCTGCTGGTGCATAGGTGCTACAATTAGTGCCAGATTATTTTTGGGCGGGGGAACATACATAACATAAAACTTAGATGGGAAAAGTGATTAACGGGGATGAATTTTACCTTAGGGTTCTGGGTGACATAGACACCTTGAGATGCTCTCTCATTGTCTATTTGATGTCACTCACATCCACTTAGTGGAAAGCATTCCCATTAGTAACTGTTAATCATTTATAGTTCTAAATATTTAGGATGTTCATGTGGGATATAGAATTTTGCAAGAAGGTCCGTTAATGCAGTTTTTTGTACCCATGGAAACTGATGATCAGGTGAACGGTTATACCGCTGCCTCTGCTTACAAATTTCCCTACGTGTTACAGCAAACAAATGATGGGCGGAATGCTGACCACACAAACATTCTCCCCCCAGTCAAAAGATCTGGGTTAAATCCATTTTTCTTTTGCCCACTACGCCACCCCAGTTTGGACTCAGCCATATGCAAATCAGTCTTGCCCTGTGCCCCATGGGAACAGTCCAGACCGAACTGCCATGCTAGGTCCTCCCTGGACAGGAAACAAGCATTCTGGGACTGGTTTCAGGTTATGTCACCCTTCTTCAGTCAGGCTAGCTTGAATCCAGTGGCACAGTGAGCAAGGGACCCACGTCTGGGCATACCCATCCCACTTAGGGCAAAAAGTGTTACAGCAAACAAATGATGGACGGAATGCTGACAATGTAAACATCCTCCCCCAGTCAAAAGATCTGGGTTAAATCCATTGTTCTTTTGCCCACTACGCCACCCCAGTTTGGACCCAGCCATAAGCATATCAGTCTTGACCCTGGGCCCCATGGGAACAGTCCAGACCGAACTGCCATGCCAGGTCCTCCCTGGACCGGAAACAAGCATCCTGGGACCGGTTTCAGGGTTTGTCACCCTTCTTCAGCCAGCCTAGCTTGAATCCAGTGGCACTGTAAGCAAGGGACCCACGTCAGGTGAAACCCCGAAACCGGTCCTAGGATGCTTGTTTCCAGTCCAGGGGGACCTGGCCTGGCAGTTCAGGCTGGACTATTCCCATAAGGCGCAGGGTCAAGACTGATTTGCATATGACTGGGTCCAAACTGGATTGGCATGGTGAACAAAAAAACGATGGATTTAGGCCCAGATCTCTGTACTGGGGTGAATGTATGACATTGTTCTCCATTCCGTCCATCAATTGGTCTTTTTGCATTTGTCACCCCGAGTGGGACTGGTATGCCCAGACGTGGGTCCCGTGCTCTCCATGCCACTGGAGTCAAGCTATCCTGGCTGAAGAGGGATGAAACCCCGAAACTGGTGCTTGGATGTTTGTTTCTAGTCCAGGAGGACCTGGCCTGGCAGTTCGAGCTGGACTGTTCCCATTGGGCGCAGGGTCAAGGCTGATTTGCATATTGCTGTGTCTAAACTGGATTGGTATTGTGAGCAAAAAAACGATGGATTTAGGCCCAGATCTTTGTACTGGGTACATGTATGACATTGTTCTGCATTCTGTCCATCAATTGGTCTTTTTGATTTTATTTTTTTTAAACCGATTTAAAGTACAAGTTGCATTACTCAAAGTATGGCAAAACTTATCAAAGTGAAGAACGTTCCGCTGTCTTTGCAGTCGGCGACAGTAGCACGTTCTCCATAAACTGGCCCGTTCAGTTTCTAGATACGAGCTAGTTCTGATCAGACTGGAGCCCAGTTGAAGAAATTTACAGGCAAGGATTAGATCGCAATTGCCTGCGTTTCACTGTTGAAACAAAGGTGGCTATTTGCTAGCCTTCTTTTATCATTCGTTAAACAATATTCTAATGGATTTGACTACACTCTGAATCAGTCCACTTATATCATTATGGGTCATCCAACACTTGAATTTTCTGACCAGAAGATGGTCTAGATGATTTGTACAACATAGACTGAAACGTCGACAATCACACCTACTTCTATGTGAAACTGTTGTTTTCAAGGAATTGTTGTTGTTTTAATCAGTCACATTTCCGTACTATACTCATTAAAAAAAGGTATCCACATTAGTGACAAAGAGGTGTTGGTCATATCAAATGATTTGTAAACCTCAGTTACTTTGTGTAATTTCATTTAGACATTTGTATTAGCTTTTTTGTACCATTTAAAAACAGGTTTTTCATTATAAACTGAATTTCACAAAAACAATTACACATGTGCAAGATATATTTTTTTACTGATTGATTTTAGTAAATAATTTACATTGAATTTCATAATCATTTAATACAAGTGACTGCTCAGAGCTTGTCAAGAATTTTGGTAGGCTAAATGTTCAAACTGTGTGTGCTATAATAAATCCCTTGTGGGCACTCTTTACCTTATCTTAACGCATGGGCACGCTAGGCAGTTGCCCATGGGCTCACATGAGCTTAGGGGCCCCACACAGACCAGAATTTAACACTACTTTTCTGTTAAACATTTTTGTTCCTGTGATTGGTTGTGTAGGCAGGGCCCAGGGCACTGCTTTGTCCAGGGGCCAATAATGCTGTTGAGATGGCCCTTCCTAGAACAGATAGTATGTGTAGAAACCTGCTGTGTAGCCATAACATGATGGGCTCAAGCTCTTCTTTTTGCCATAGAAGCTATAGAAAGGGTGTTATACACACCAAGTACTAAGGTCTGACAGGTAGTGAAACACCTGTGAAACCCTCTCTAGATGTTTTAGGATACTTGCAAGGTTTGAAATGATTTCTAATGTGTTTCGTATGCCTGTCAGGCCTTAGAACTTGTTGTGCATTAACAGCATTAATTTTAACCACATGAGCGCTAGCGAAATTCCCCTCCTGTGCTCTTCTTTACAAAAACCCATTATTCATGACGAGCTGGGCTCGTCATGAGCGTAGCAGGAGGCTACCTCATGAGGAGCCCAGCTCGTCATGAGCATCGAAGGGGTTAAGGGAGGACATGCATAGGTTTTTTTCTGTCTCTCTCTCCTTTTCTGTACACACAGATATAGAATGGTACCAAGGATATCTCCCCCATACACCAGGGTCGGACTGGGACAGAAAATAGACCTAGGCACCAAAATAAAAGTGCCCCCCATTAATGAATTAGTGAGCAAAGAAAAGTGGCCACTATTTGCAAATTAGGGCAGGTTTGAATTTGAAAAGACACACTGTATAAGTGTTTAGCAAGATATGGGAGACTGTATGGATTTCAGCTTCCTGTAGCAATGTTTGTAGTAATATCAAGGAAATCAACAGCAAAAACCAACCAAGCACCACAAAACAGGCCCACAAACAGCCAAAAAGACGGCCCACACGCTGACCCGTCAGACGTGCCCATCGAGCACTGCCTGATCACCCTACAGGCCAGCCCGATCCTGCCACCCACAACTAGGCCTAGATCCTAGACTTTTCACTCACTCATTCCTTCGTCGACGGTATGTACTACTCTCAGAAAAACAATCATGTAGATTTTGCTTTCTTTGTCTCCTCTAAAAATCAGTACCGCAGTTGATTTTGACTTTCTATTTTTTATTAGATCAAGAAAGAGTATTTTTGAATTTTTTTAGACGCTACCCACATTCCGTTCATTAACTAATTGAACATTTTTCTCAATTATTTATTTTTAGTGCCATACTAACCAGCTTTCCTTCAGTTTGAAAAACATGTCTTGATATTATAGGCCCGCTAACAAACAGTCATATTTATCTAGATCATGTCAGAGGGTTTACTGAAGAACGCAAGTTTATACGCAAAAAGCAGGAGGCTATATGGGGAGTACAATCTGTTGAGGCGACCGATATCACATTTAAGCTAGTATTTTACTCCTATTACCAAGCTACTGACATGATGATGTGGCTAAATTCAATCCTCCCCAAACAACTTCAAGACACTGGTTTGAGGGTGCAACATTGTCCTTCACCCCTCTCTGTCACTCACCTAATACCATCATCTCAAGTCATCTCTAATCGAGTGTGAGAACAAAGTTAATAGTATAAGAACAACACGTGACCAGTTACGAAGCCTGTTATTGTGACTACCACTCACCCCATTCCAGTTAATTATACTGATGTATGCTAGATCTAACCTGATCCTCTTTTTACTTGTTTGCATAATTTGCTGGAGGGTACTGTGACACTGAGGAAAGCCAGCAAGCCCTCCAACCTCCTATGAGACACAATGTCCAACTGTCCATTACACAAACTGCCCAATCGTTGTGATCGGTACTATCATCAACCCAGACCCTTCTAAAGGTTCCATAATTTGAGCAATCACTAAAAAGGCCATCATTACGCCACTAGTAAAAAGCCTCCTTGGCTCCTTGGGAGGTAGGCCTTGAATGGCTTGTACTCCATCTGCCAGTCATAAACAAACACTATGTGTTAAGAGTGGTGGAGGCAGCTGTAATGACAAGCTCACGGTTGGCTTGCGCACAAAGGTACGCAACTTACGACATGGCATACATCTATGAATATGCACTAATGTATGAGAATTATTTCAGGCTGTGGTTTAATATATTTTGCCAGCCCTACAAATATGGGGCATATGGCATGCGTACAGGAGAATACCTGAATATGTAATGCCATACTTGTTCAAAAGGGCTATCTCTGTGCATAAGGGGACATGTGTACATACCCGGGAGTATGGATGTCATACTTGTATATGGGCCTACACCTAAGCATGTGGATCTATACCTCTGCACACAGGCTATACCTGCAAGTGTGGTGTATAGTCAGGGTCACTAGAATTTTGCAGCAGGGGGGCAACAGAAAGCGACAGAAAAATAACCTTCAACCTGTCAACTGTTCCACAAGGTATTCCTCTTCTCAACACGTGTTGTTGTGTTTTTAGTAACTTTTGATGCGCTTCAGCTAGAAACAAAAGATTTTTGTTAACACCTCCAGATTATGCAACAGGTGGTTGATTATCTGCCAACCGCGATATATCTATAATTATGTGGAAAAAACAGCGGGCTCAAAGTTGCATAATTCCAATGAGAACAAAAGCCTATACCAGAATATATATTATTAGACCTGGGTCTATAGGGCTATGTCTTCCTTTGAATAGCAAATTTCAATAATGCCAGTGTTACGTAAATACGTTTTTGAATCTATGGCTGAGTGGAGAAACCCTTCCCTACAAAAGATTTAGAATTTCCGACGTCATTGCGGCTTTTTGCTTGAATATATTCTTTGACTGAACTACAAAAATCAACACAAAACAAATACAGTATGTGCTAAAGAAAATAGCACGTGTGACTAGACGGTGCCAAACATGGAAATGTTTTAACATTCCAGAGTACCGACACTTGGGGACAAAAAAACGATGATGAGTTATTTGCCACCATAAATAGAGCTCAGCGTTTCATAAAGCAATTTATAGCTCATAAAAATGACAAACTGTACCTGTCAGGCTGGACTCCGAGAGCGGATCTCTCTGCTGCCTGCTGGAAAGAATGAAAGAGGGCATAGATGTTTATTTTATGATCCAACTTCAAAGTTATGAGCTCAAGCCACACTTTTTTCAGAAAATAACCTGCGATGTGAACGTGCTCGCACACACGCACACGCACGCACGCACGCACGCGCGCACACACACTGGACATACTCGTGTCCAGAATTTAAACAACTGCAGTCAATCACATCTATTAACTCAAGAAGGTTATAGGAAAAGCATCATTGCTTATTACTTTCATTTCAGTAGCACAATATACTCAAATTAAGCAAAAAATATATACTCTAATGTAGCTACCTAATAATGGGAAGGGGTTTAATTGAAAATCCAGTAAATTTATTTACATTTGTTGGGATATTCTTCTGATCTTGTACATGAGCGCTCAGATTGGACATTCAGCCATGTCCTCTACATGTAGGACTCTCGCTGATACTAGTGAGGTTTATGACATAAAATGTGGCAAAGCGACTCACACTCCACCCCACTTCCCCCATCCCTAAGGACTCATCCCCTTCCCTCTACATCTTTAACTCTGTCTACAAATACCCCATCCGCGTAGGCATAATCTTTCATTTCAAAGTGGGATGTAAAAAATGTCATAAATCTTTTTTATTACGTATTGATAATAAGCTCACAGTACAAGTTACATGAGATACATGAATTGAATGTTAACATTTACCGTACATTACCCATTTTTTAAAACTGGATGATGCATCAAAAGATTGTAAGCACTCCCACCCTATCACCACATGACAGAGCTTCAATGAACAGAAAAAAAGGGATATGAATGGTAAAAGAAGATTTACCAGCATTTTTACTGAAGTTGCCTCCTGAGTCACAAGGCGTGTTACATTTGTGTTGATCCATTCAAGTAGAGACGTCTGTACATTAGAGATGCACCCATGAAAGTCAGTAACATATATATGCCCCACAAAAATCTTTAAGTTCTATAAATTGGTCATTTGGTTTACAGGTCAAGGTTTGGTGAACTTCCCTATGCATATTTGCTTCTGACCATTCTTTGAAAGCAGTGGAAGAGGTGATCTCCCATGTTCACAAACACAAAAAGATATGATGGTTATCAATGGATATCTTATTTGGGCAAACATGCCAATCAAATTGGAAGAGGAGGCCTGACCTACGTCTTATGGCAGGCTTCAATCTTGGTGACCCCATCCCACCCTGGCAAGATGGTACTACCAGGGCGGACTCAACCCCAACATGGAGGAGTTCCTATATATATTTAATTCTGGATAGCCAGGGGATCCAGAAAAGTTGAAAATATCTTTGGGTAAACCCAAAAATATATTATTTTTGTTCATGGGTACACTAGGTACACATTCAAAAAACGTACAGGTTTAAGGGTGAATAGTTAAAGGGTTTAATGGCCCATATATCCAATCTCAGCCAACATGTTTCTGCCCATGTATATGCCATTAAAGGTCAGGAGCGTTCATCATGTCAAAAAGGACCCCTGTCTCTCGATTCTAGTTCTAAGAGACCAAGTGCACAATTGTCATATAGGGTATCACTACCTAGACAAGAGGTGTACAAGAAAAAAGGGGGATTCCTAATGTAAACTGACTTAAAACAGACATTGTTAATTATTTATTGAGTGACGACTCAACTGGCATGGAAGGTGCTCTCAAAACATGCTTCGTGACTATCATTCATTTAACATCAATGAAAAGATTGCTTGAGTGACACTGCAAAGCACACACGGAACTCAGGTGACCCACAGGTCTGGTGAATAAGATGATCACACAAGTGCTTGACCTATGCATATCTTAAGTCTGGGAATAACTAATTTCAAGATCTGGGGGGAGAGGTAATCCTCTGTAGTCCCACACTAATTATAAATTGTGGTAATTCACACCCCGTAAAAAAGAGAGAGCAGAACAAACGTTGTTATACCTCACTTACGGTCACAAATGGTAACAGGATTAAGGAACAAAGACAATTCTTTTACAAGGGGATAGCAATGTATTCTGAATTTTTGTCAAATACCCCGGAAGAGAAAGGGAATATCAATGATCAAAGGCACCAAATGTCAGAGTATAACGATGTGGCCTCACTGTATTAAGCTAGACATCAATATGCCATCAAACAAGGGGAATACAATAATTGGAACCTCCCCATCGTAAAGACGGGTATAGAACACTGATCAGAAACTCATAGATAGTTCATTCCTATAAGGGTCAAACTCATAAGTATGGTGTGACTTAGAATATGGTTTTCCAGGTGTCTCCAGTTCTGGGAAGAAATGTTAGGCTAATTGTAAAAGATGATACATAATAAAGTTCTATTTTCGATAGGGAGAGACCTCCTGATGAAGTGGTGGCATGGAGTCTCAATTGCACTGGTTTTGGGGTTGGTCTGTGATTTGATGGTTGATCCAAATTGACTGATAATAAGGAACAGCGATCAGGAGCAAACTTAGGACATGGTTGAATCGGGGCGTCAACAGCCTTTTTAAGTGTCTGAATTCAGCCACACAAATGGTTGATTTCCCAAGGATACTGATATAGTATGCTTAGCTTTGCTCTGTTTTGTTTTGTAGCCTGAGAATTCTGAAAAGGCCGAGATGATTGACATGAGTGCTGGGATGGATGTCCTCGTGAAGAGCAAGTCAGCAATATGTTATCAGCATTCAACATTAATTTCAAATGTACGGTTATCTTAGAAATACCCTGACCATCTACTGATTCATGAATGGTGCTAGCCAAAGGTTCTAGAGTGATCAGGAAGAGCAGGGGGGCAAGGGGCAGCCTTGAAGGCTCGTCTCTGAATGTC
The DNA here is from genome assembly GCF_964261635.1 of Lissotriton helveticus. Classification (NCBI taxonomy): domain Eukaryota; kingdom Metazoa; phylum Chordata; class Amphibia; order Caudata; family Salamandridae; genus Lissotriton; species Lissotriton helveticus. The sequence goes on from NC_136069.1 coordinate 1,141,435,715, forward strand.
AAAGGGGTCAGATAGAAAATCATTACAGTTGAACTTAGCAGTAGGACTATGCTATAGCCACTTTGTGAACTTGATGAACCGAGGGCTAATCCCTATTCTGGCCATTCTCTGAAAAAAGGGCCCCCAACTCCATTCTACAAAAAGCCTTCTTAGTGTCGAGGGAGAGGGTGACCTCTTCTACGCCCTTCCTGCATTGCCACAAAAGATGCATACGTGTGTGGATATTATTACACAAAGTACGTCTAGGCAAGAGCACCATCTGATTTTTATAGATTAATGCTGGTATGATCCTCCCCAGTCTGCTAGTAAGGACTTTGACTGTGATGTAAAAATATAATGGACTGTACACCTTCTCTAAAATAATCTCCCTTATTCTAGACTAGACTAGGACAGCTCCATTTACTTGCCAACAAAAGTAATCCTCCTTTGTATTCACTGTTTTTGTTCTGTCGGAGAGTTGAAAGCATTCATTTGGGGCCTCCTGCTTCTGTGCTTACCTACCTGTTATTCTCCAAGAAAGTTGTTAAATACAATCCTGCAGCATCTAGAGGGGAGGGCTTGCACCACCTTATGGGATCCTGACACTGAGCAGTTCCTCCACTGGGCTTGAGAGGATGGAAACATACAATAAACTCACTGTTATTTATAAAAAATGTCTCTATAGACTGCCAGAAGTACAGATCACCTAATGTGATGAAACTGAGTGGCACAGACTCTGACAATAGGCCACACCCAGACTGTGCCATTAAAAGTAATGGCCCCATACACTGACACTGACCGAAGGCTGTTACCACACAGTCATTAAAACTAAGGGCCACAGACACTGGCAGCAGACCACAACCATGCGGTGTTGTTAAAACAGATGACCCCAGACGCTGACAGTAGGCCACAGCCGCAGTGTGTCATTAAAGCTGAGGGATCCAGGCACGGGCAATAGGTCACAGCTACAATGCGTCATTAAAACTGAGGGCTTGAGAAACTGGCGAATGCTCAATACAAGAGGCAGGTACTCAAGATTTACATTCAGACCAGCTCTCCTGGAGATATCGTTTTATTATGGCTCATAGACATCAGTTCCTGCAATGCGAAACTACCTCTGCCCAGCAACATATTTTCCCTTACTGGAAAGGTAAAAACATGGCCCAATCTAAGTCATCAGAATTTCAAATTGTAAGAATGTATTACAAGTGTCTGGCAGTAAACTGCTGGCCATCTAACAGACTAGACATGAAAGCTGGAGTGCAACTAGGGCACTTTGATGTCTTTCACCCTTATCAGACCAGTGTAAAACCAGCTGCGATGCCTCCCTGCATGTGGAGCAGATTTATGTCTATTTCTTCTAGGTCTGGGCTAAGCCTGATGTCCTGCTGAATGTCTGCTGGCCAACCCTGCTGTAGCGACCCCTGCCTATGTAATAGCTCCATCCAGCCTAAGCAGTCAAGAGGACCTGTCTCTTAGAACCAAGAAACGAGTGCTAAAGGGTGGCACTTCCTAGTAAGAACACTCTATCTGTACCAACGTAAAGTAAAGTAAAGTCCACATTTGTAAAGCGCACAATCACCCGTAAGGGTCTCTAGGCGCTGGGGGGCCGTCGGGAAGATTAAGCGAGCTATTGCCCAGAGTCACATGGTGCTGGGCTAACCTGCCGCCGGAGCCGGGGATCGAACCGTGATCCCCAGATTCCAGCGTCAGTCGCCCTGGCCGCGGCGCCACACCTCTCCCCTACTCTATCTACCATTTTGACAATCACCACTTTGCCTTTTGCCATTACCTATCTGTTACTTGTTTCCATCTGGCATGGCACTGTTCCTCTCTCCTATAAAATAGCTGTCGTACTCCTTTTGGCCAATATACCTAACGTGGATCCATCTATGTTGCCTTTAGTTAGGCCCATTTCCCTTCTCCTTTTCCAGCCAAAATAGCTGAAAGCATTCTCAACAGTCAACTCTGATTGCATAGGGAAAAACATAACTTTTGGACCCAGCCATAGGTGGATCTCGATCGTTGTATGTTACCAAAGTGGTGGTGATACCAGATCCTATTAGGACATGGAAGGTCTGATCACATTGGTCCTCTTGGATCTTGCACCAGTTATTAGCGTTGACTCCCAAGATCCTCTTGAAACGACTGTGGGAACTTACAACGAAAGAGCAAGTTACAACCACCGTGGGCTCATGCTTCTATATGTTAAGCCTCTTACTCAGGGTATTTCCCTTTCTCCCCTTACTGTACGTAAAACACTCACCCAAGCACTGATGATAAGTCGCCTGGACTACTGCAATGCCCTTCTGATTGCAGCTAGTGAGTCTTCTCTAAATAGTCTTCAGGTAGTTTAAAACGCTGCAGCTCGTCTTGTCTCGAACTCACCTGCCAGAACAGCCTCTCTCCCGCTATTATAATGTTTACACTGGCTACCGAGACGTAAGCGGGTTAGATTTAAGACATGTTGTATTGTGACTGGGTGAGAGTATAATGCTTAATTCAGAAACTTTGTCCATCACCACCCCTTGTTGTTAAATATTTTGTCCACCCTAAGCGTGGAAGGGTATACTCAGATGTGAGTCCCTTGCTCATTGCACCATCAGGATTCAAGCAAGCCGGGCCGACGACGCCTGAAATGGCAGAAACCGGTCCCCGGAAGCTTGTTTCCTTCCCAGTGTAAGAATTGGCTTGGTAGTTTGGTTTGCCCTGTTCCCATCATGCACTGGGACAGGAACAGACCAATTTGCATATAGCCAGGTTCTGAACTGGGATGGTGCAGTGAGCTAAAAAACGGTGTTGGATCTAGCCCTGATCTCTTGACTGGGTGAGAGTATTCTGCTTAATTCAGAAACTCTGTCCATCACCACCCCTTGTTGTTAAATGTATTGTGCCTAAAGCACTAAATGGTAAAGGTCCTGGCTATCTAGCAGAAAAACGTATTCAATACCAGCCACACAGTCCACTTCGCTCAGGGGCAAAATCCTTGCTCCTTGTCCTGCGCTTCAAGAAATCTCACGTGGGTGGGAAAGCCTTCTTACATCTAGCCCCCTATTACTGGAATCAGCTTCCAATTCATCTCCGGAAATGCCCAGAATACCTTTTATTTAGAAAGGTCCTTAAAACCGAGCTTTTCTAAAATGCCTGCATCTAATCTGCTCGAACAGCTGCGCTTAGCTACTCCTCTGGGGGTGATTCTGGTGCTTAACAAGTCAATAAAATAAAAACAATTAAACAATTGGAGTGAGAATGCATGGTCTAGATTGGTTTAAAACTTTTTAGAATGAACATTTGTATCTGACGTCATTGTCTCCTTTTTCTTCCAGCATTGTGAGTATTGTTTGTGTGGCCCAAACTGCTTGACTTTATGCTCTATGCTGTCCGATCTGTATGCAACCCGTCTGGCCTGCGTTACTAGATCATTCACTATTACATTCTGTTCTTATGTCGACGATACTCGGTTACTTTTTCTCATGATGGAGCAGTCTAAAGAAAATCAAGTCTTAAAAAAACTGACTGAGAGCAGTGGAGGTGGGACCTTATGATAGACAGAACTGAAATCTTGTCATTTGACAGTGCCCCTCTACTTGGTCGAATGACTGGTGGCCATCTGAAATAGGCTTGGTGCCTTCCCCTGTCAAAAGTGCACTATGTTTGGAATCATCGTTGATTCAATCTCTCTCTCTCTCTCTCTCTCTCTGTCTCTCTCTCTCTCTCTCTCATCAAGTGAACAAAGGTTCGCCCATATGCTTCTTTTTATTAAAACTCAAGATTTTGTCTCATTTACTATCTTCGTTTCGAAAATTAATGGTTAGGGGCTGAATGGTATCCAGGCTTTACTACTCAAATTCTTTCTTTTTGGATAGGCCACTCCATCCAACTCAAATTCTTCAAGTGATTCAAAATTTAGCAGCAAAGCTTATTTTGGCTATTAATTGAAGGACCAATATCTTGCATTTTATCTATAAACCTCATTTGCTACCTTTCAACAAACACACCATAGTAAAAGTACTTTTCCTGGTCCATCCTGTAGTCTATGGAGAGTTTACAGACTTCGTTCACAAATGGTTCCAGCCCCAACCTTCTACTAGAACTCAAAAGTCATTTTCCAATATTATGTTTACCATTCCTTGTGTCTGTGGTCCAGGAGAATTGGCTGTGCAGTTTTCATTTTTTTCGCCCAAAACCTTGAATGCCCTTGCTAGAGAAGATCATCTAAATTTCAGATGCAAACTAAAAATAAATATTGATTAACTGCTGAGGATTAGTTGTCAACATCTGTGCTATTGATCTCCTTCCTAGATTTGCTGTCACCAGGACACCCTGTTTCATGGTAGAAGTTGTGTTCCATAAACTAAGAATGAAAAATTATAAGAATACAGGCCCATTGCCAGCTGCAGTGGCCCTTGTGCTGAAAGAAATGTTTCCAGGCCCAACATGGAGGTACCCTGAGGTCAAGCAGCCGGCTGTCTTGCTTCGTAGCTAGATCCGGATCATGAAGAAGGTCCTATTTGATTCGTTTGATGTCCTCTGAACAATGAGAACTCAGAACTTTTTAATATTTAATTGCGATTTATATATCTTACATCAATTGTCTGGTTTCTGTTGTGATTTAATAATGGTGAGCACCAGTTAGTGATCTCAAACAATATAGAATAGATGATCGGTTTTTGTGGAGTGTTCTGGAATTCAGATTTCCTCCCACGGAATAACATTAGACCACTGTTTCCTACGAGAATGAGTTTCCAATCTTGCATTGTGAGAAGCGTTTGATGTTCATTGAGCTGATTACAAACTGCTCACCAGGAGTCACAATTTTTGGCAATAAAATCTCAGGTCAGATTTCCTCCTACAGGAAAACATTTGTCTCTATTTCTGTTGATCATAGATTGTGACTAGTCATCCACAGCACATTGATTGCGATCATAGTAAGAATTGTAAATGGTATATTTTGTTTGTACGGCTTCAGCTTGTCTGTAACTTGATACAGACAGTAACCTTTATGGGATGTAGGTCATATTTCCTTCGATGGCAAACAAGGCAAACCGCCACATTCTAGATCTTCAGGAACTTAGATATTTGTGCTGCAGGAAGTCTGACATATAAGGCACTTACACAGTCCAGTCTTGCTGAAGTAAATGCTTTGAGCAGAAACAAGTAGTTGGTTAGATGGCAAATAGGAGAGGATTAATTTTCAAAACCCCGACTGCCGAAGGACCGTCACCCACTCACTTATCCCCAGCAGGCTAGACTATGGCAACGCCTTCTATGTCGGAATCAACAAAACTCTCATGCACAGACTCCAGACCATCCAGAACGCCGCAGCCAGACTCGTCCTAGGAACCCCGTGCCAGGAGCACATGACCCAGCACTTACGAGGTCTTCACTGGCTCCCCGTCGAGAAGAGGGTCACTTTCAAACTCTTCAACCACGCCTACAAATCCCCCCACAACATCAGACCCAAATACCTCAACAAGAGAGTATTCTTCCACGTACTCAAGTGGGACCTCTGCTCTGCAGACCTCGCCCTGGCAGAGGTCTCCCGCATCCGCAGAAACAGGACCGGCAGGAGAGCTTTCTCCCACATCGCAGCCAAAACCTGGAACATGCTCCCTGTGGATATCAGACTCTCCCTGACCCTGCACACGTTCAGGAAGGACCCCAACACCTGGCTCTTCAACTGATCTGGAGCCACCACCCCCTCCCTCCCCCTCCCCCAGCGCCTTGAGCCTTCACGGGTGAGTAGCGCGCTATACAAACCCCTGATTGATTGATTGATGAGAGAAACAAGGTGCTACAGTAGAGTTTACGTGTGTGTATAAAGGTGGATAGCTATTGAAGCTGACACAAGGTCTGAAAACAACTTTCCAAGAAGGAATGGTACTAGTACTGAACTGTCCTGTAATTACCGCTCGGTGAAACACTGCTAATTACTATGCTGTGCTTAATGGTGTCTATTTCTGCTGACAGAAGGTCTTGGGATCACTGCAACAGCTCCACCATCACCGTCTATTTTGCAGTGTTCGTATATAACACTACCAAGACTGATTTTGTAACCATCGTTGGTATGAACTATGCATGTTTGGGATCAGAGAACCCAGGCAACTTCAAATATTCCTGTCTCCAAAAGTTGTCCGCTTATTTCTGTCAATGTAGTCATTAAAAGGAGTGCAGTGGCGTGCCTAAAATTAGACAGATCTCTGGAATCTTTGGGCTCTTCAAAGATGGCTATTATAGTGTTCTTCGTGGTCGAATCCACTAAAACATTTTGTTCTGAAGAGTGTAGGTTGTTGGTTAGTAGTAAGCCTAAAATAGTTGCTAAAAGTCACATTTTAATCACAGAACAGCATTCATCAGGAGACCGTGTTTTTCGCACCAGAATGTTTTTAAGTTGTATTTACGAAAGGATTGGGAAATTGGAAAAGGAGTTAGGCCTAGAATAAACTACTTGTCAGACCTGTGTTGAAATTCTGAGTTTCCACTCGAGATTCCTTATAGATTCTTTTAGTGAATTTTTATTTCATTGGTCAAGGACTTACCATTGGTAATAGAAAGCTCTTGCGTGTGCTGTAATGTAGGGTGCATTGAGACGGCATTAGTAAATGCACTTACTGTTCTTTTACTGTAGAGAAAGACTCTCTAGTCGCTTAGGGTGCATTGATGAAATTCCTACTTAAAATGTCAGTTTTCGTCTCCATAATCAATTTCTTGCACTTGCAAAGTTTATAAAGTAGGCTAGTAGCTGTCGGCTATATATGCCACCAGCCTTCACTTTAATTGTTCGCTCTGGGTTTTCTCAGCAGAGTGTACCAACAGTTCCTTGTAATTTAATAAAATGTTTGCATAGAATCTACCTGATTATTTATTGAATAAAACATGACCAACGAAGCGTTGGCTTTCTCCTTACTTGGTGACTATGCTGTGGAACAAACCTCAGGGTGTGTGACCCAGCATCAGCCTGTAATCAAACTCTGCAACCAGAGAGGCAGGCATGGTCTTGAAAGCATGAACAACAGTGGTGCTACCAAAAACAGCACCAACTCTTCTGGATCCATTTTGGGTACTGGTATTCTAGAGTAGGAAACCACGAACTGCGGAGGAGCGGGTTTCTTCATATTCTGTCAATAACGGGTGGCATAGGCGGTAATTTGGAGGCTGCGGCCTCTTTGCACTCTTAAGTCCCTCCCAGAGGAAGAAGGTAGCTGTGAGGCACTGATGACATGCTGGATGTTGGGTGTCATAAGGACTTTGTTTAGAACTCGGATAGCGGGAGATGCGGGCAGTGGGCAATGTCCAGTGGTGAAAATGGTGATTTGACACCTGCTCTTGAAACCACTGGTCACGTGGAACCACAAGGCAGCCTTTGGTCTCTCAAAAGATGGGGTCAAAAAGTAATCAAGGTCCAACCCCATCTGCCACCTTTTTCTCATGATCACTAACCTCCTTCTCATTAGACAGGGGCAATCCCTTGAGAATGTGAATTCTCTTAATAAAAAAGCAGACATTTTTGATGAAGGGTTGCCATAAAAAAATGAAAAATATTATGAACCCTTCAATGTTACTCCCCTCCTTGATATCTAAGCTTCCCAGCTTCTTCTGTCTGCCCTTCTCTTTCCCTGAAACTGCATCTATAGGATGCTCTGAAAATGGCGTGACTGTAATAGACATTAACACCCTTCGAGTGTTGTCTCTCCCTGGCCTACAGTTCTGTTTTTTACTAAATGTTTCCATTAGGCTTGCACAGGAAAGTTTTAACCAGCAATCTTTGCACTGTTAGAGAAAACCCTCTTAATTGCCAACAACAATCTAACTGGCAATGTTGAACCACTTGAGAAAATGCTGGGCCTGGCCTTCCAAAGCGGGTGGGAAGTCATTTCACTAATAAAACATCTTAAAGGTTTAATCATGGCTTCTGTGTGGCTAAACAATTGGGGGCAGATTTATGAAGGCCTTGCGCCGCCGGTGCGTCATTTTTAACATGGGAAAAAGTGACGCACCGGTGGCGCAAGGCCTTCATAAATCTGCCCCCTGATCTTTAATTTGATTTGATTTGATAAACATTTTATATAGCGCTGGCTAGCCCCGGAGGTATCAGAGCGCTTTACATGAGGATCAGAGAGTTACAGGTTACCAAAAAAACATCAGTTACAGTTACAAACATTAAATCAGTTACAGTTATAAGAAATTACGTCAGTTACTGTTACAAGTATAGGCATAAGAGAAGAACATGAGATTGCACAATAACAAAAGGTTATTAGCGCGCAGTATATCCAAGACAAAAACGTTTTATGAGGAATGGAAGGAAAAGGGGGAAAGGTAAACAGGGGAAGGAATGCTGATAGAGTCAGGTAGACCAGAAGTTAAGCTATCAAGTGCAGCCAGCCAAACAACATGTGTGTTACAAGGCCATTATACGTCAGCAATCAAGAAGACTAAACAGAAATTTGGTCTGAACACAAGGCTTTCGTTTGGGTTGGTTGGGTGCAAGGCCTGGATTGGATTACAGTGTGCCTGGTTATTTGATACATAGTGAGATAAATGTGTGACACAGCAACTGAAGGGTTCTTCTGAAACTTGTCTAAGTACAAGGGCCTGCCTGTCACCATTGGTTAATTTGTAAGAAAATAATCGTAAAGAAGCAGCTTGCACGAGCCCATTTCTCCTGTTAGTGCCGCTTAAAACTGAACAGAACCAACCAACATGAAAATGGGGAGAGAATGTGACGTAATGACCAGAGCTGCTGACTTCGGAGCTGGGGAGCCAGGTTCAAGTCTCAGTGTCGGCTCAAAATCCTGTGATTCCTGGCAAAGCACTTAATCTCCTCGTGCCTAACAAAAATGAATGTGTCTTTAATTGATACTCATGAAAAGCGCCGGTGTTGATGATTAAGTGCCGGTGCTGAGCACCAGAAACCACTGGCTCAAATTAAGCACTGCCCGTCACAGAGGTTTAACCAACCCATATTATATATCGTCAGAAAATTGTGGTATCAAGCAAAAAGCTTGAGAGGGGGCACAAGTGTGCCAGGGACACTTATTGCCTCCCAAAGCAGACAACTTCAGGCACACAATGCACCTGGCTTCTGGGCGGGATCCTTGACTATCTATAAACTAGGCTGGTCCATTTCAATTGAGAGAAGACCCAGTGGTTTGATTGCTGTGCTGTCCCCATTGCACATGCAAGCTAGCGCTTGCACTGAGGACGGCTGATATTTTTGTGCAATACAGTACATAGTCCCAGTGTGCACCAGGAGAGCCCGATGAGGACATGCCCAGCGCTGATCAGGGCCATGCGCCATTTTATTGTAATACGGCATCCGCAATTCATTTGTTGATAAAATAACACACACAGGCACCCAAACATTCCACTCGAGCTCGGCGGACATGGGTAGGTCTCCCCGCGCGGACACTGGAGATAGGAGCTATAATTAATGGGCTCATCCCTGTTGTTCGACCCCGCCGATCCCTCATGTGGCAATTAATCCTTAACTATTAGGCATAGGAGAATCCACAGAGGTAACATACACCACATACATGATACTAGCATGTTATTAATGTTCCTCCCCCCTTCTTCACTTTTGTTAGAGGTCCTGATGAATCGCGTGTAACTAGACACAGTGCGAGAAACATGTCGACCACCTTCACTTCTAGTCTCCTCTAGGATCACAAGCATTGACCTGTTGACACCTAGCGAGCTAGCCCCACCTTTTAATTGCAGCCAGGGGACCCCCAGAATAAAGTGAATTCCGGTACCCCTTGCTACATTTTAACCCCCTTAGCACATCACTATACCATCTCGCCCACACACCCCCACTTCACCAAAAGGCTGTCGGATAAAAAGATCTCCGCCAAAGCGCCCCTCTTTGAGGTGAGCCCGTCGGGGATTGCACCGCCTCCCCGACGAGGAGCATACGCCGATGATGAAGCATGACACCCTTCTGGGTGTGTGAGGCAAATTCATCCGACATATTGGATGCCCCAGGGTGTCACACGAACACCATTGGTCACGCCAGTTAATACTTGCCTATCCCTCCACAGGAACAGTTCAGCAGCCTCCTCTTTGCTTACCCAAACATTCCACTCATATTAACATTCTAACTGGAACATTCACACTGGCTGAGCAGCTAGGTACAGAGAACATCATAATAAGACCTGAGGATATTACAAATAGTTAAAGCAATTGTACACTTTTTTTTTTACACATTTTATTGTTTGTGTTTGTGTTGCTTTATTGTTACCCCTTTCCTTTTGCATGTTATTTAACACACATTATTCTCATTTTGTATGTGTACATTTTCCAGTAGCGTATTGTGGCATAATAATTGTTGTCATTTTTTGCAACCTGCATGTTTGTTATAACTTCTTGACTAATACAAAGTCAATTACACGAACCCAAAAACTCTTGGCATTGAATGATTCATTGACTCGTCGATTGATAGGGTCGAGAGTTGGCATATTAAGTGACTTTGTGCCGTTCCCGCCACTGCCAGCTCCATTACTTTTAATAGCATGGTTTTGCACGAGCTCTTTAATTAGCGTTTTATTTGACACCGTTAATGACTTTATCGAAGGCAGTTCTCCGACAGTTCGAGGAAATTATCAGAGCGGGTTGAAGGGTGCCTTAAATTATGGATTTTATTCATCCATACCGCAAAATCAAAGGCAGGCCTCGGGTTATCTGACCACAGGTGTTAAACATTTCCTCACTTGTCGGTTGTTAAAAGAAAAGGTGCAGAGATCATTTTATTTTACTCCTGAAATGTATTGAGAAAAACTGTTTAAACTCTGGCAGCTGGGGAGCAGCAGTAAAGGGGCAGTACTATTAACGAGGGGACCCGCGGAGTGAGAGCTGAAAAACGACGCACAGTAAACGAGATGAATTGCCTCATTTCACTTCCCCTGGAGCCACTGATTGGATTGTGCTCGCCCTCCCCTCCCCCAAGACATAGCTCCCAGAAACAAAGTTGCAATGCCAACCCCAAGCTGATATATTACTTATGAAGTATTTGAACTGCGCAACAAAGTTTGTGTGAGGCGAAGCATGTTTTCCCCCGTTATAGACCAGTGGCGTAACAAGAGGCCTGATGCGAGGAATTAAAATGGCCGCCCTTGAGGTTTGATAGTTCTAAAACACAGCTATACCTGGGACGCAGGGGGGGCCCTTGGACTCGTGGGTCCCAATGCCACTTCACCTGCTATACCAGAGGTCTTCAAACTTTTGTCAGCTGAGCCCCCCATCTAAACCTTTGTACACGTCGAGCCCCACCACCACCACCACCTGACGAAAAAGTTCTGGAAGCTGGTACTCTGAATCATTGATGGCCATTCCCTCCTGCAGAGCTCAAAAAACACAGGTAAAGGGTGTGCCTGTTTTTCTCCACAGAGACAGTCAATGTGTGGATGGATTCTTGCTTCTGCCATCCTCAGGTTGTGCTCCACTTCCAGTCTTGAGCAGTGCCTGGAAACGGGAGTGCTCACAAAAGTTTGTAATATATTTTTTGCTGTTTTATATAGCGCGAACATGACCCAAAGGTATTGGAGTGCCTTACAGGAGCATCTTTTACATTACACAAGCACACATGAATTTCTTGTAAGCACAGGGATATTAAGTGATTTTGCCCAGGATCACATGAGGTTGAGCCGATGCCAAGACTCGAACCTGGGTCACCAGAACCAAAGTCAGCAACTATTGCATTATCTCCAAATCCGTCCTCCTTGAAGCCTCCAACGTTCCCACTAGTAGTAGCACGAAGGGGAAAGGAGCGAAGCTTTAAAAAAATAAAACAAAAAGCTCTGCACTCTTACCTGCCAGAGAATGAAATCTTCAGGAAAGATACAACCGTTGTAAATTCCTTGCAGTAAAATGCAGTAGCTGCCAGGGTACAAACCATGATAACCTTGAGGGGCAAGGATACAAGAGCGAGGCAAACGGCAGCAACCATGAGGCAAAAGGGAACACTGAAGAAGTGCTGTTTCATTAGCAAAGTTGAAGTATTTTGCAACTTTATGTATACAAAATTTGCGGCACTCCCTGGCATCTCTCCTGCTGTCTCGTTCATTGGAGGAACGTCAGTGCTTAAGTCAAAGCAGTGCTCTGCTGCAGGAACTACATGCTGATTGGCGGTTCTGAATGACTACTCCAATCAGAGAGCCCTAACTTGAGAGGGGGGTTGAAAAACAGGCAACGAAAGTACTTCTGACGTGGGAAGCAACCAGGGGTGCAACTAGACCCGAAGGGCGAGAATGAGGCGTGAGTTGTCTGAATGCAGGTTGCATTCCATATCACAGCTGAAGTTAATCAGCATGTTATTGAGGGCTTGTATAGGGTTTCAGATACAAGTTACACTGTTGCTTTTATGGCATTATTCAGTGTCCAGGCATCAAGGGTGAAGGAAATAAATGTTGTGCTCATCCTGAAACAAACTTCCAATCTTGTGATTAGGGTTGCCAGCACATTATATTGATGTCCCAGTCGGTACAAAAATAAGCAGTCCCCTAAAGTCTATTTTCAGCACTTATCTGTGCATGCTTTGAACAGAAAGCATTTTAATTGTGTTCTAGGGCTGCCTGAATGATCTATGACTGATAATTAAAGAAAACAAAGATTGAAAAGTCACATTGCAAATGTATACATGCAATTTTATTTATAACCCTATTTAGTGTCAAGACAAGGCCTTTGCAGGCTCTTTAAGCAACACATGGCAGGCATTTTTCGTTTTGTAACCCTACTGTATATACTTCTTTTAAAGAAATACATTCTCACACTAAGGTAGTAAAAAGTTAAATCCAAATGGAAGAAATAGGCAGAGTGGGGGCCCATGGGGTACTCGAACCAGAAAACAAACAGCCTCTGTAACCAGTTTACAAAGGTATGTAAATATTGTAATTGCATTTATACCCCGCCTACTACCCCTGACGAGGCTCGAAGCGCTTTTTGGGCGATTAGCACGCTACTCCGGAAACCCATAACGGTTTAGTGGTGAATTAGTATTGTGAAGTATGAAAGTAATTTGAGTGGTGAATATATGTAACCCACCCAAAAAAAAATATCAAATTTAGCAGTGCTCAACTCGTGCCTGGCAGGTCAATTACACAAGGTGTATAGCTGGCTACACATAGGAACATGGGTGAAATATGGACACGAATGTTCAGAGTGCATTTAAGGAAGCACCAGGCTCACCTCAGCTCTAAAGCTGGGTCAAGTCCATTCACTGAGGTAGTGGAGCCTGGGTAAAGTGCTAAACAAGTAGTCCTGCCCCTTTACTTGCGACATCGAAACAGTAGTAAAGGTCAAACAAGAGCCCGAACAAAAAATACTACATAAAAAGATACTGTCTAGGGGCAGGTGTTTAATTTTAGATGATGCTAGTTCTTTTAGTATGACCTTAACGTTTGTAGGATTTGAAATAGTTTTGAAGCAAACGAAAATCGGTTTGGCAGAATTGGCTGCATTTGACAGACGGTGCAAGGATCCTACTCGGAGCGGGATGAAATTTGCATCGGGTGCCAAAGGGAATATCTTACTCTCCAGCAGCTGCAGAGACCGTGTATATCCACATTTCAGTAATGTGTCTAGTAACAGTACATGCAGCCCTTGAGAAAATCAAAAATATGAACTTATGGCGCAAGTAATTCTTGAATGAAAATAAACAATCCCGTTATAAACAACCTCTGCACTCTTCTCCAAATGAAATGGTATTATTGCAAAGTTACACTTGTCTTTTTATTAAACGCTGCTGTCTTTCGTTGAACATGTTAATGTGAGAGCTATAACCAGGGAGACTGGAATTATGTCCCAGGGGAGGCCCACGATATACATTTGTTGCACATGGTCTTTAAAGACCTGTGAAAAACTCGGGCGTGCCGGAGATGAGACTCCAGACACTGCCCTGCCGAGACCCGGGCTTTGACACACGAAGCCTAATTAATGGGCCCGGAAGGAACAATGGAAGGTAAAGTGGTGGGTGGAGTGTGCGCCCCCCCTGAGGGGATGCTGCGCCCCCCCCAGTGGGGCGCGCCCCACAGTTTGAAGACCCATGTGCTATACCCAGGGTTTTGAGTGGGATGAAAAAAATGTGTGTGTGTGTGTGTGGGGGGGGGGTGTCTCTCTAAGGGGCGTGGCCAATGACATTAAGGGCGTGGCTTAAAAACAGATAAGCAAAAAATCTGTGCATAGCATAGTGTGCCAACCGACTAGTATTATGCTATTTCTGTCATTGCATTCAGATATATAACACAACAAGTGACATCATACCTACAAGAAGTTAGGATTATTGGCTTTGTCAATGATTGTTGGTCGCATAAGATAAATAAGCAGCAACTACGGCTTGTTATATAGAATATTGAAAAAGCTTCCACTTAAAGCCCTGGTGACACCACGGCAATGTTGCTGCTCCTGAGTTTCAAAGAGAGAAGGGAAATCCAGAGAGAAATGGATTTCCCTTCCCCTACAACGCTCACTTGGCATGACGTCATGCCGTAATTTCTCCACGAGTGAGAAGTGAGCAGTGTGAGCACGCACACATCGATGTGCCTGCTGTCACTGGAGTCCGGGAAAAAAATGGACCGCTTGTGCCAGGGCACAAAACAGAGCACGATAGAGACCCGTTTCGAGGTCTTAAAAAAACTGCCGGTGCTCAGACCAGGTGAGACCCGGCCACCTTAAAACCCCGGCCATACCCTATTGAAAACTTCACCGCTGCACACAGTGCTGGATTTGGAAAAACTTTACTCCAGGAACCCATATTTGGAGATCAAGGTGAGCATCAAAAAGGGGGGGGAGTCACGAAGGCTGGAGTCTTAAAAAGCAATCTGACAGACACCATACACATTTATTTTTGTAAACTCTGCCTCAAAGAAAATGGCAACACGAGGGTAATGTTTAAGTCTCTGTGCATAGCTTTTAGTGCCCTTCATCTTGATGGCCCAGAATCCATCAGACAGCTCTTTCAATGATATACCCCATCCAGGACTTTAAGATCTTCCTCTCAGGCCAATCTGGTTGTGCCTAAAATCATGAGAGCCACCTGGGGAGGTAAGAGCTTTGCAGTGGCTACTGCCAAACTTTGGAACTCGATGTCCCTCAAACTAAAAACCATAAACAACTTGCTTACCTTTCGTAAGGCTCTTAAAACATGGTTGTTTAATAATTAGTAAAGCATCCATATCTTTTTTCCTTACAGTCCGCACTTGATGTCTGATTAATTCACTTTTCCTTTCACCTTCCTTAGAGTCTCAGCGCCTAAACACCCTTGGGAAGTAGTGCGCTTGAAAAATTACAATTTCATTTCATTTGTAGGAGAAATGTGACAGTAAATCTGCTCTGGCTTGATTGTTTGCAAAAGCTGCATTTTAAAATATTTGTGACGTCAAGGTTCCTGCTGCAGAGAGCTTTGTGTGCCTGGTAAATCATAGGGAATAATCATAATAGTAGGATAACTCTGGAGGTTAAGGCACTTGCTGGACAGATCTGTGTTTTCTAGTCATAGTTTTGACTCATAAAGTAACATAGAGGGTTACTGTGTCTACTGCAAAGCACATTGTGTAACAAGCAGATGACAATGACACAGAGGTCCTTTTATTACTTGTGGTTCATAAACTGTAATCCTTCTAATATAGCATAGTGAACTATGATCCAGCATCAAGGACCTGCATGCAAACTGAAAGGCACGGGTTTAGAACCTATCGTTTTTGTCAATCATTTAATAAAAGGCTGATATAAAGGGTGTCTGTGGGTAGTGCTAAAGTTGTATTAGTACCATCAACCCCAAACACTGTTATGTTTCAAATCCTAACTTTGTGTTTTTTCTGGTCATGTCCTTTTAACATATATTCTACCAACAAAGATCAAATCAAAGCATTTGTGTAGCTCAGCACTATCACACCTAGAGGTATCTGGGCGCTGAGGGTGTGACGGCTCAGTTGAAGAGCCAGATCTTGAGGTTCTTTCTGAACTCCTGCAGGTAAGGTGCTGTTCGGAGATGGAGGGGCAGGTTGTTCCAGGTCTTGGCGGCAATGTAGCAGACGACGCAGCCTCGGCTGCGGCGGATATGCAGTGTGATCATTCAGATTATCTCGGCAGAGCATAGGTGTCTTGTGGGACAATGGAAATTCAGTTGATGGTTGATGTAGGCCGGTCTTAGGTCATGTATGACTTTGTAGGCGTGAGTGAGGATTTTGAGCTGGTATCTCTTCTGGATGGGGAGCCAGTGGAGGTGTCTGAGGTGGAGGGTGATATGGGTCCTTTGAGGGAGGTCCAGGATGAGTCTGGCTGCCTCTTTCTGTATGTTCTGGAGTCATATGAGGAGCTGGGCGGAGATGCCAGTGTAGAGAGCATTGCGGCTCATTAGCGAGGGCCTGAGTGATGATTTTTCTGGTGCCAATTGGGATCCATTGGATGATTCTGTGGAGAGTGCGGAGGGTGTAGAAGCAGGCAGAGGAGACTGAGTTGACCTACTGTTTCATGGTCAATTGGCTGTCCAGGATCATGGCTAGGTTGATTGCCTGATCTGTTGGTGTGGATCCGAGTTCATTCGGCCACCAGCTGTGGTCCCTGATGGAAATGTTCCTACTGAAAGATCAGTACGTCTGTTTTGTCAGAGTTGAGTTTAAGGCAGTTGTCCCTCATCCAGTTGGATATGTTGGTAAGGCATTGCAGAAGTTGGTTCTGGAGTGGAGGGATCTTTGGCAAGCGAGAGGATGAGTTGAGTGTCTTCTGCGTATGAGATTATGTTGAGGCGGTGGGATCTGACGTTATCCACGAGAAGGGTCATGTAGGTGTTTAAGAGGGTGGGGCTGAGGGAAGATCATTAGGGTACGCCACATATGATGTCCTTGGGTTTGGAGTGAAGGGAGGAAGCTGAATACTCTGAGGCAACCTGTCAGGAAGGAGGTGATCCACTTGAGGGTGCTGTGTCGTATGCCGATGCTGTAGAGTCTGTTGATGAGGGTGTGATGGGACACAGTATCGAATGCTGCAGAGAGGTCGAGGAGGATCAGGGCTGAAGTCTCTTTGCGGTCGAGGAGGATCCTGATGTCGTCTGTGGCAGCGATCAGAGCAGTCTTGGTGCTGTGGTTTGCACAGAATCCTAATTGGGAGGTGACAATAGGTGGCACTGTTTCAGATATTCAAGAGTTGTTGGTTGCCTTCTCAAGTACTTTGGCCCGGTAGGCGAGCAGGGAGATAAGATGGTAATTTTTTAATTCAATGGGGTTGATGGATGGTTTCTTTAGGAGGGGTCTGACCTCTGCATGTTTCCAACTGTCTGGGAAGACAGCTGTGGAGATGGAGGAATTGAAAATAAATGCTGGTAAGATGATTTGCAACTCTTACACTTTGAAACTCTCATTTTCTTGTGTACATTAATTGCACACTTGAATGGTTTATTGTCAATGTATAATGCATGCATGATTTAAAAGTGCTCAAAGCATCCAACATTAGGATCAGTACCACTATAAAATAATTGAATAAAACAATTAGTAAGAGCTGGTTTTTATTTGTCTGAATACTTGTAAAGACCTATACATCTGACATTCTTACAATACATGCATATATCTTACATTAAGGAATTGAACAAAGTCAAAAAGTTGCCTCCACATTGTAGCTTCTCCTAAGTACTAGTGAAGTGATAAGCTGTGTGCCTTCGTTTCCCTATCACTACATTGGCGTCTAGTTCCTAGGCACCTTATCGCTCCAGGTCAGGATTATATTGAACAAAAGGAGGACACATGGCCCTTTATATTACCATATTTGTTTTGGGGCCAGTTGAAATGTGAAAGCAGAAAGCCACCCTTGACACCTGCACGTTGCTGCAAACAGAAGGCATACAACATGCAGGGTGCTTCTTAATTGTGAGCTGGTAAATTAGCAATGGAGGACAAATTTGGCATTACACTGGGGCCAGAAAGATCCTCTATTTGGCTCAATATTAGCAGCTGGGTAGGGATACAGCTGGGTCCCCCTTCATTCCAACACTGCCCCTGCGAAAGATTGTGTCTTGAACAGTTTTCTACAGAACCATGTAACAAATGATTAGGAGTTTTCAAAATACACCTTCAAGCATGCATGCTGGTACTTGCAGGTTCACAATAGAGGGAGGTGAACCTACATGGGGTGGCTGGAGATTATCCTCAAGACCTATCTCTCGTTGACATTTATAGACTGTGCTAAGGACATGGCTCAAACCCCTTGAACCGCTCTCTATCCTACTGCCCTTGAATCGACGCAGCAGGCACACAGTTTGTGAAAGCCGATAAAACAGCAAGCCGAAACAATTTCAAATTTCCCGCTTTGTAATTTCCTCTTGAAGGACTATCAAGAAGAAACATTTAGAGTTTTCAACTGAAAGAAAAGAAGATCTTCAAAAGAGTGCCTTCTTGTTGGTTAGTGTATGAGGTAGAGTGAAGTTGCTGAGATGCATGTGAGTGAGTGTTTAAAAACTCACTCAAATGCACTTTTGCCCTGATTACAAGTTGCAGGGTACTGGGATAACAGTAAAATTTAACAGTCCCCGCGGCACTGTTGCATCAGTACTGGGCAATTATGAGAAAAATATAAATGAAATGGGGAATTACTGTGTGCAGCAATTTTCCTGGTTGTAAACCACATAGAATTCACCATTCCATCGGCTTTACCGCTTACATTTTCACCCTGCTCTAAGTGGGTGGTAAATGTATGCACTGGCCTGTGAAAGGGATGAAGGGTGAGGGAGGGAGTTGTGGGGAGTAGGAGAGGGAAGGGGAAGCTTTTTTATAGCAGGGGGAGCACTGTATAGTCCCAGTTAGAAAAAGATGTGGAAAGAGGCTTGGCTGCAGCCAAAACTTCAAGTGATTTTTATGGCTGGAAAAATCTAGGCATGGTTCTCTCACTCCTAGTGAAACTGGGTGTGGAGTAACCTACCAACTCTGAATCAGTCGGAGTGAAATTGGCTGTGATAATTGCACTCTACCTGACTCAGAATCAGGAACAATGTTGTCAAATGGCCCAAATCCTCGAAGGTGAGTTTCCACCAGTCCTGGTTTTTTGCCCAGTATCGCAAGCGTGCCTATCGGCCAATGCTTTTGAGAGCCTTGTGAAACTACAAGTTCCAGTAAGGTCAGAGCTATTGTCAGAAATATCGAGGACAGATTTGTTTACGCAGAGCATACAATACATTTAATTGCCTATTGTCAGTTAAATCATAGGCTCTTTCAACGCACTCACACATCACAATATCTTATATAGGAATTTCTTCTGACAGAAGTATTATATCTTAAATATTGTTTTAAAAAATATTGTTCCATTAGGTGTAGATTTTCAGTCATTAACACCAGTGGGTGATGTTTTTGCAAATATAGTCCTGGGTACAATATTATGTTGGACTATAATCTGACAATGATATTCTGGTACCACACTTTTAATATGACACACAGGGAAAACAGCTGTAATGCCCCCAATAGTTTTCAATGCATCTTCATAATAGTTTTTGGAAATGGATTATAGATTAATTTCAATGAAGACAAAAGATAATTTGGTTTGTTTTAACTTGTAAGTAAAGCTTAGATGCCACATTTATGTGGGACATTTTGAGCCAGTTTTAGTATTTTAGCCAACAAACTCTTTGTATGCTGGGAGGAGAAGGAGTCTTTTGACCATGTCTGGTCGTTCCTTGTGAAGTATTCAAACTGAGCTGGCCTTTAGGAAGTCCCTGACGACCTGGCTATTTAGCACTGCATAGGCTCCCTTATCCTGGGGTTCTTCACACTGCACCTGTAGACAACGCCCTATGGTATTCGCGCGCTTAATGAATTTTTTAATAACATAACGTAACAAGGGATTAGAATGCAGCCCAAGTAATTATTAGTGGCTGAGATTAATGCAACAATTCCATCCATTACTTTTTATAGACTTCAGTGTGACACCCTGAGTGGGACAGGTAAGCCCAGACGTGTGTCCCGTGCACACTGTGCCACTGAGTCCAAGCTATACCTGGCTGATGAGCCCTAATCAGGGCAAAACTGGTCCTTGGTTGCTTGTGTTTCCATTCAAGGAGGGTGTGGCCTGGCAGCTGGGGCCTGACAATTACTACTGGCGCTGGGTCAACATTAATTTGCATATGACTGGGTCCAAAATGAGGAGAGATGGTGTGCAAAATAACGATGCATTGAGATGCAGCACAAGTAATTACCAGTGGCTGAGATTAATTCAAGCATGTCATCCATCACTTTTTGTAGGCTGAAGTGTGAGACCCTCAGTAGGGTAGGTATTCCCAGACTGGGTCCCGGACAGACTGAGTTAGTGGAACCAAACTATACTCGGCTGATGAGCCCTAATCAGGGTGAAACCAGCCCTGTTTTGCTTTTGTTTCAGTTCAGGGAGGATCTGGCCTGGCAGTTCAGACTGAACTCTTCTCTTCCCATTGTAATAGGGTCAAGACTGAATTTTATATTGTAAGGTTCAAACTAAGGTGACATGGTGTGCAAAATGACAATGGATTGGGATGCGGCCACAGTAATTAGTAATTACCAGTGGCTGAGATAAATTCCCTACAGCAGCTGATGAACCCGAGGCGTAGATCACGCGTTTATGATCTTCTAAAGTAAGTCGGGGCCCGACGGTTATTAGAACGTTTGTTTACCGCTTGGTGGGAACGCCCATTCATGATATTTTCTCCCGTTCAGGTTTCGAATGAACAAACCAGCCACCCTCACGTGAGCGTTTTTCGCATGCTTCCGCATGATGCTTAATTTCCCTCACCTTAGTCCCCAAACCTCGTCACACACCCCCCCAGCCCCCCGGTTTATAAGGTACTCGTTTACACGACATCAGGTGATCCAGTTAGTATTTTTTGCAACAGACGATTTAATGAAATGTATGTATTCTCTTGAGGTAGATCTACAGTTTAAAAGAGCGTATCTTTATGTTTTATGTTTTCAGCGCTCCTTGAGAAAGGGCTTGTGTAGCCCGAAATGCATTGGAGCATCTTGGCTTACATGTTCTACATGGAATGTTACAGTTCGAAACTGATTTAATCATATGCACTAATATGAATTAAAGAAACTGATGAACTTATGTTGAAACATTTGAACCTCAAATAAAAGCAAATCAATCTTTCGCAACTTCAAAGGAGTCTGTCGTGTTATATGACGAACCCAACGGTGTGCCCAATTACAAGGATGCGTTGACATCCAAAGTAACGCACTCAACCAGCCACCATTGTCCGGCGTATCGGGACGGTTACGCCACTTGTTGGAGCACCCTTAACTTCCAACATTACCATCCATTAACCATTTGAACAAAATTCAAAATCTTGACCTACTCCACGCTGTGCGCCTTACCTGAATTTACAGTGTTATAAATTCAAGCATCCCATCCATCACTGTTTGTATATGTATAACCTGTCAGATTTAGGGTTGTCTTTCCCCAAAACATTTTGCTTTACTTCTCCATAGTTTCTGATCTATTTTTTGTTGGCCTTATGACACTGTGCAAATTACCCCTGCTAACCAGTGCTATGGTTTGTTATCTCCAATAAGCATATTTCATTTACTTATAAGTCCCTGATAGAGTGGCACAACATGTACACAGGGCCTGTAAATTAAATGCTACTAGTGGGCCTGCAGCACTTATTGTCTCCACTCCACTTACGTAGTCCTTTAACCCTGTCTCAGGGCTGCCATTAGAGCCTGTGTGTGCAGTTTTAAACTGCCTTCTCGGCTGGCAAACTAAACCTTTTCCGTACCAAAATCTTCCCTTTTATTACACATGCCACCCCAAGGGTCGAACCTGAATAGCTCACTGGGCAGGATGCACGGTATCTAAAAGGTAGAACATGCACTTTTTAGTTTTACATGTTCTGTCAGTGTAAACCTGTACATTTGTTTTTCACTATTGCATAGGATAACATTGGTGTTTCCTTATTACATTTAATAGGCTGTACCTTACAAATGGAAACAGGTAGGCATTTCATGTTTAGTGTCTTTGGAATTGTAATGAAAACTCCTCTTTTATGGTGAAGTTGGATTTTTGATTACAATTTTGAAAATCACACTTTTAAAAAGCTGTCATCTTCCTGCCTTAGCAATTTAGTGTCTGCAGCCTGTCTCTAGGTCACACGACTGGGTGCAGTTGGCAGTTGGACCTTGTGTATTCCTCCTATGCAGCCACACACAATAGAGAGCTAAGGTGTGCCTGGATGGGTCATTGCTGGTAAGATGGGAAGGTGGAGTTAGGTACAGCTACACTTACACTTGAATAGGCTGTGTCCAGCCTTCACCCAAAGGATTCAACACCCCCTGTGGTTAGTCTGGAGCCAGGGCAGGTTAGGCAGCTAACCTATGCACTTCACAGGAAACCTCTGGAAGCTTCTTCCACTTTAAAGACATCAGGTAGAAATACTGGACCTCAGACACCAACTCTTCCGTACACTTCAGGACCGGTAGAAGACTCTACCAGGAAGAAGAACAGCTGTGCTGCTGAAAGGACTAGCACTCTGCTGGACTGCTGCCCTGAAGGACTGCTGCCTGCTGTGCTGACCGGCTTCTTGCTGGCATCTTACTGGGGTGAGAAGACTGGACCTGCAGCCTGTAGCCAGGACCTCCAGAGTCACTCCAAGGGCTAGTCTTTCGTAATCTGCACTTCGGCTCTACATCTGTGGGTTCTATCCTGACAAGTGATGCCCCCTCCCAGTCCTTGGAAGTGGGCCTGAAGGTTCTTTACCAACCCATATGTGGATCTAGCAAAACCAACACATCTCCTCTGCTTCGTAACCCCCATCAGAACTGGCGCATTGACTCTGCTGCAAGGATTCCACATCTACCTCGCAGTCCTGTGAGCATCATTGGAACAACCACTGCGCTATGTATCCCTGGCATAGGCTTTCGCTTTGCAAGTCACTCGTTGACAGCAGCATCAACGACAACACAGAGCTTCGCATTGAAGCCCCGTAGTCTCTTTGGAACCAGCCAGTGTGCGACGCATCCTCGACTCAGGATCTTGCATCGCAAGCTTCCCTCGCCGACAGTCTCCTTGACAGCAAAGCAGGACATCGCATCACAGCCTCGCAGCTCCATGGAACTGATGCTGTGCAATGCATCTCTGACCTGGACCTTGCATCATCTTGACTACGTGACGCATTCTTGATGCGAGGCCTTGCAATACTCCGCAACCAGATTTAAGGGTGAGGGCTGAGCCCAGGTTAATTTAGGGTTGTTTGTGAATTTGCCCTGACTACGATTGTGGTTCCTGCTTAAGTAAGGTTTCACAAGTAACGTGATTTCTTAAGGGAGCTTAAGTGTGACACTCTAAGTGAGACAGGTTTGCCCAGATGTTGGTCCTGTGCGCACTGTGCCACTAGAACCAATCTTTATTTGACTACTGAACCCTAACAAGGGCAAACTCGGTCCAGGGCTGCTTGTGTTCCATTTCAGGGAGGACCAGGCAGTTTGTGCTGGTCTGTTCCCATTGGAGCAGGGTCAAGACTGATGTGCATGTGGCCGGGTCCACAACTGGGGTGGCACGGTGTGGAAAAAAAACCAATGTATTGTGTTGCAGCCCCAAATAATTATTAGTTGCTGAGATTAATTCAAGCATTCCATCCATAACTTTTTGTATATTTCAGTGATCGTTCCTTCTGGGCATGAACAAGCTGACTCATGGTTGCTTAATCTTTGCCATATCTGCTGAAATACATTCTTCCTATAAAAGTTAAATTATGATGTCTGCAAAGTCCTGCTGAGGGCATATGCTGAACATCCTCTCTCCCTGGATATAAGATGCCCCAATAGACAAGAAGCTGGTTTCCAGCCACTGACAGATCTGATGTGTGACTACAGCTAGGGCCTCAGATTTCTTGCCCCTTGGATTTTCACATAATACTTTGTTGTCAAGTTGTCCTTTTGGGTCAATTGTTCTCATATTATGATCTAGGGTAGGAGAATTACACATACTGAAGACTGCTTGTGTCACCCTCCAGTGGAACAATTTAACTGCCTTGATTCTTGTCTATTAACCCCTTCGATGCTGATGACGGAGCGGTTCCGTCATCAGCATCGGTTGGTCTGTGCTGATGATGGAACCGCTCCGTCATCAGTACAGCCCTGTTGGTGTTTGTACCTGGGGTGGCAGCGGAAGACTTTCCGCTGCCACCCCCTGGCCCCCCCACGCTTCCTGGTGACGTCAGCACGCACAGCGCGCGCCGACGTCATCAGAAAGCGCTGGACGCGCTGGCAGCCATTTGTTTCCAGCGCGTCCAGCAGAGAGGTGGGTGTTGTGCTGCTCCGGTGGGGCGGGGGAGGCGTTTTTCGGTGCCTTGAGGCATCGGGGGGAGGAAACTGTGTTTCCTCTCCCCTGATGTCCCAATGCATGGCATTCCTGGTGCACGATTGCGCACAGCGTCGCGATCGTGCACCAGGAATGCCCCACTAGACACCAGGGATTGTTTTTGGCCATATTTATTTGTGCAGGAAGCGACCCCTTGGGCAAGGGTCGCTTCCTTTTAGCGCCATAATATTTATCAGACTTTTCAGCCCCCCCTGGGGCAGATCGGCCGTTTTTTTGGCCGATCTGCACCCAGGGAGGGCAGAAAGCCCACTAGTCACCAGGGATTTGGTTATATTTGAAAAAGTAAGCGACCCCTTGGGGAAGGGTCGCTTCCTAGTGGCCCTAATTTTTTTTTAGACTTGTGTGCCCCCCTGGGGGCAGATCGGCCGTTTTTTGGGCCGCATCTGGACCCAGGGGGGGGCAGAAAAGCCAACTAGACACCAGGGATTGAATTATATTTATAAAGGAAGCGACCCCTTGGGCAAGGGTCGCTTCCTTAGGGGGATAAAATATTTTTCAGACTTTTCTGCCCCCCAGGGGCATATCGGCCATTTTTTTGGCCGATCTGCACCCGGGGGGGGGGCAGAAAAGCCCACTAGTCACCAGGGATTTGTTTACAATTGAAAAGGAAGCGACCCCTTGGGGAAGGGTCGCTTCCTAGTGGCCCTTATATTTTTTTAGACTTGTCTGCCCCCCGTGGGGGCAGATCAGCCGTTTTTTGGGCCGCATCTGGGCCCAGGGGGGGTAGAAAAGCCCACTAGACACCAAGGATTTTATAATATTTATAAAGGAAGCGACCCCTTGGGCAAGGGTCTCTACCAGGGGGCATTATAAATATTGTATACTGTTCTGCCCCCCCTGGGGGCAGATCGGCTGTTTTATTTACCGTTTCTGGACCCAGGGGGGATAGAAAAGCCCACTAGACTCCAGGTTTTTTTTTTTAATAGGGAGCGACCCCTTGGCCAAGGGTTGCTTCCTTGGGCCCCTTTGTTTTCTAAAATATGTTCTGCCGTGTCTTTATTTGGGCTCTCTGCCCTCCGTAGGGTTGCTTCCAGGGGGCCCACGTTTTTAATGATTTATAATCTTCCCCCCTTTGGGACAGACACCCCATTTGTGACATACCTTGTGACATAGCCTGTTGTAATGTGTGTTGTTTTTGTTTCTTCTAATGTGTATTGTTTTTTTTCTCTTTAGATTGTTGCAGTGTGCGGTTCCGTTACTGGTGGTTCTGTTGTTCTGCTGTTTCTGTAGTTGCATGTGTTTGGTAAGAGACCTCTTTTTTGTTCAATTGTAATGTAATTGTTTATTTTGCAAAGTGTGTAGTAATACGAGTATGTTTGGTTTCTGTTTGTTGTGATGGTAAAACATGTTTTGCATATGTTTTTGATGTGTCCTTTTGTAGATGTAAGTTTTTTTTTTCTTCTTTCTAGTGGGATATCGTTGCCTATTTGCTGTGTCTTGGCAGAGTAGGTGCTGGTGAGTGTAGTTGTGTCTTGTAAGTGAATTGTATATTTTTTCTAAATATAGTTTTTTGTGAAAAAGGCTTAACTTTTTTATCTTACTTTGCACAGTGTTGGGGTTGTTGAGTTGTTTGTGCAGACTCCTTTATTTGTAAGGATAATGGCTAGCCGCCGGCTTACTGCTCAGCAAGTTGTTGGAATGCTTTTTGATTCTTCCTCTGACCATGGTCCAGAGACTGACTCTGAATCTGAGCCAGAGGTGGGAGGTGAAGATTCAGGTAGTGAGTTTTCTCTACACATGGCTTCATCTGATGATGAAGACACTCTGAGTGCTGATGAAGCTACTTTTGGTGTGGATGATGTGCCTGTGGTTGCGGAGGACATTGCTGTGCCTGTGGTTGCGGAGGACATTGCTGTGCCAATAGTGCGGCAAGAGACATCTGTGCTGCAGCCTGGGGCTGCTAGATTTCCAGTTGGTGTAGTGAGACAAGAGGCAGCTGTGCGGCAGCCTGCGGCTGGAAGACTTGACGTTGAATGTTCTGACCTCTGGGTTGCACCAGGCATGGTGCAGCCGGCATTGCCTGAATTTACTGGTGTTCCAGGGTGTAGGGTGAACACTGAAAACTTTTTGCCTATTGATTTTTTCAAGTTGTTTATGGATGATGTGTTTTTGGCAGAGATTGTAGAGCAGACTAATTTGTATGCTGACATTTTTTTGAGAGTGAACAGTGCCAGCCTTAAGCCCCACGCTAGAGCTACCCGGTGATCTCCCACAAATTTGGAGGAGATGAAAAAGTTTTTGGGTTTATCTTTTTTGATGGGCTTGCTTAGGAAACCATCAATGGCTTCATATTGGTCTACTAGTCCCTTGATGGCAACAGCTATATTTCCGGCAGTCATGAGTCGTGATAGGTATTTGCTTCTGCTTTGGATGATGCATTTTGTTGACAATAGTCTTGCTTTGCCACGAGATCACCCTGAATGTGACCGTCTTTTCAAGATTCGGCCTGTCATTGATCATTTTGTTGATCGATTTCCTGAGATCTTTTATCCTGGGAAAGAAATTGCAGTGGATGAGTCTTTGCTGTTGTTCAAGGGCCGCTTGGTATTTCGGCAATACATTCCTAGTAAGAGGGCACGCTATGGAATCAAACTGCATATGCTGTGTGACAGTGAGACTAGATATGTCTCTAATTTCAGGGTGTACACTGGTAAGGAATCCAGGATTAACCCCCCTGATTGTCTGTCGACTTTTGGAGTGACTGAGAAAATTGTGTGGGAACTTGGTCGTGGATTTTTTAACAAAGGCCATCATTTGTATGTCGATAACTTCTACACTGGTGTGCGGTTGTTCAGGGAATTGGCCAAAGTGGACACTGTTGCTTGTGGCACAATCCACTCAAACCGTAAAGCTTTCCCAAAAGAACTTGTTTGTCGAAAGCTTGCTCGGGGACAGTGCAGTGCATTGCGTTGTGAGGAGCTTCTAGCTGTGAAGTTTTCAGACAGGAGAGATGTCTACATGTTGACTACAATACATGATGAAAGCACTGAACCGGCGCCTGTTTGGGGTCAGGTTGCAGAAGTGCGCAAACCTGTGTGCATAATGCACTACAATAAGTACATGGGTGGTGTTGACAGAGTAGATCAGAGGTTGGAACCTATGCTGCTCTTCGTAAGGCTTACATTTGGTACAAGAAGTTGGCTATCCATCTTTTCCACTTGGCAATCTTTAATGCTTTTGTTGTGTTCCAGAAATCTTGTCCCCAGTCAAAGATGACTTTTGTGAAGTTTCAGGAGTCTGTAGTAGGCAGCCTTGTTTTAGTGGAACAGGCAAGTGTTCCTAGAGTTGGAGTGGTGGAGGATGTTGCCAGATTGAAAAATCGCCACTTTCCTGATACAATTCCTCCTACAACCTCAAAAGACTTTCCCAGTCGGAGATGTAGAGTCTGTTGGCGAAAAGGTTTGCGGAAGGAGGTTCGTATGTACTGCCCCGACTGCCCTTCAAACCCCGGGCTGTGTGTACCTGCTTGTTTTAGATTGTACCTCACGCAAAATAATTTTTGGGAGTATCAATGAGTGGTAAAGTGCACTGGTTGGTCTTTATTCTTTAAAACTTATTGTTCAGTTTCAAAGTTTGCATTTGTGTAGTCTTTTTAGATTTAGTTGTTGAGTTAGTAGATTTGTATCAATTGGCAATTTGTTTTTGTTTTTCTTTTATTTAAAAAAAAACTAAAGTATGATGTTGGTTTGCGTGTAGTGTCCATTGTCTGACGGTGTGCATGGTTTGGCGTTTGGCTGCCGGTGTCTGTGGACTGGTGCTTGTCTGGCGGTGTCTGTGGACTGGTGCTTGGCTGGCGGTGTGCGTGGTCTGGTGTTTGGTTGGCGGATTGCGTGCTCTTGCGCTTGCCTGGTGTTGTGTTTGGATTTGTCTTTGGCTGGTGGTGTGCGTGGAGTGGTGCTTGGCTGGCGGTGTGTGTGGAGTTGCGCTTGGCTGGTGGTGTGTGTTGAGTTGCGCTTGGCTGGTGGTGTGTGTGGAGTGGCGCTTGGCTGGTGGTGTGCGTGGAGTGGTACTTGGCTGTCTGTGCACGGAGTGGTGCTTGGCTGGCGGTGTGTGTGGAGTGGCGCTTGGCTTGCGGTGTGCGTGGAGTGGTGCTTGGCTGGTGGTGTGTGTGGAGTGGTACTTGGCTGTCGGTGTGCGCTGAGTGGTGTTTGGCTGGCGGTGTGCATGGTCTGGTGCTTGGAGGGTGGTGTGTGTGGAGTGGCGCTTGGCTGGTGGTGTGCGTGGAGTGGTACTTGGCTGTCTGTGCACGGAGTGGTGCTTGGCTGGCGGTGTGTGTGGAGTAGCGCTTTGCTGGATGGTGTGCGTGGAGTGGTACTTGGCTGTCTGTGCACGGAGTGGTGCTTGGCTGGTGTTGTGTTTGTGGAGTGGCGCTTGGCTGGTGGTGTGTGTGGAGTGGCGCTTGGCTAGTGGTGTGTGTGGAGTGGTACTTGGCTGTCTGTGCATGGAGTGGTGTTTGGCTGGTGGTGTATGTGGAGTGGCGCTTGGCTTGCGGTGTGCGTGGAGTGATGCTTGGCTGGTGGTGTGTGTGGAGGGGTACTTGGCTGTTGGTGTGCGTGGTGTTTGGCTGGCGGTGTGCATGGTCTGGTGCTTGGATGGTGGTGTGCGTGGAGTGGCGCTTGGCTGGTGGTGTGTGTGGAGTGGCGCTTGGCTGGATGGTGTGCGTGGAGTGGTACTTGGCTGTCTGTGCACGGAGTGGTGCTTGGCTGGTGTTGTGTTTGTGGAGTGGCGCTTGGCTGGTGGTGTGCGCTGAGTGGTGTTTGGCTGGCGGTGTGCATTGTCTGGTGCTTGGATGGTGGTGTGGGTGGACTGGCGCTCGGCTGGCGGTGTGTGAGTAGTTACTTTCTGTTGGTCACTACACACACTGCTAGTTGAGTGACACTCCACGCAGTCCATCATTTTGTGTAGTTGCAATGTCAGAAATGTGGGCGTGTGAAAGTGATGGGCCCTTGAATGGCGCTGTCTGCTGGTGTGAGTGTTGAAATGTGATGGGTCCGCGGCTGGCGGTGTGAATGTTTTGTATGTGTAACACGTACGAAAGGTGTATGAATGGCCTGTAAAGAGGTTGGTGCCTTGACGTGGCTTTACTGCTCACGAGCTGTGAGTCAGTGGTTCAGTTTATCATACTTTCAATTATACACAGTGTATTTCATTTTTGTGAAATTACTTGCGAATACAATTGTATGTACTGAATCATCACTCGCCCTCGTGCCAAATCCAACCAGTATGTGTGTGTGCTTGCGGATGAGATGGCTGTGCAGTAATATTTTTATTTTATCTCTTTCTGAAGTAGGGTGTACCTTGTCCCTTATTGTGATTGTTGTTATGTGTTGCTTTTCCTTCCGGATGGTGTCAATGGTCTGGTTTGTATCAGGTATGAAAGGTGTGTGAATGGCCTGTAAAACGGTTGGTGCCTTGTCGTGGCTTTACAGCTCACGAGTTGCGAGTCACTGGTTCGGTTTTTATGCATTTATTTGTTGACAGAGCATTTCTTCTTTTTAAATATCTTGTTAATAAAATTTTATGTACTGAACCATCACTCGCCCTCGTGCCAAATCCAACCTGTATGTGTGTGTCTTTGAGGAATAGATAGCCGTGCTTGAATGTTTGTCTTTTGAGTAACTCTGGTAAGGTGTACATTATAGCTATAAATAATTACTAAATTTAGATATTATTATTAAAACAAGGAAGTATATGGTCATGTCTTTCCGGTGAATTCTTTTGTTGTTTTTTATCCACAATCTCCTGCAAACTTGAAATTGTCTGTCACAATTTCCATGCAATATTGTCCCAAGAGTCGCACACTCTCAAATTGAAAATTTCATTTATTCAAAACAATTTGGTTTTGTAAGGGGGTTCCCATGAGTTTTTGGCCCGGGGATTTGCGGGCATCTTTGGAAACTACCAAACCCAAACAGTTCTGAAAACTAGACACCCGGGGGAGTCCAGGGAGGTATGGCATGCGTGGGTGCCCCAATGTTTTCCTACCCAGAAATCCCTGCAAACCTTAAATTTAGGTTAAAAAACCTACTTTTCCATACATTTTGAGTGGGATCTCCTTGCCGGCACAAATGTCCTACCACCCAGCGTTCCCCTTATTCTCCCGAGTAAAATGATACCTCACTTGTGTGGGTGGGCCAAAGGCCTGTGACTAAGGTGGGGTGCTTAATTTGTCAAACTTAAATACTACATTTTTTAAAAATTCATTTTTAGCATGTTCTGCTTTGGGGCACCCACACAAGTGAGGTATCATTTTACTCGGGAGAACAAGGGGAACGCTGGGTGGTAGAACATTTTTGCCGGCATGGAGATCCCACGCAAAAAAGTTTGGAAAAGTGATATTTTTACCTAATTTTAAGGTTTGCAAGGAATTCTGGGTAGAAAAATATTGGGGGACCCACGCATGCCATACCTCCCTGAACTCCCCCGGGTGTCTAGTTTTCAGAACTGTTTGGGTTTGGTAGTTTCCAAAGATGGCCACCGAGCCCCGGGCTAAAAACTCAGGTGCCCCCCCCCCATAAATCAAGGTTATTTTGCTATAGGGTATTTTAAATTCACCACCGTACGATTTGGACCTTTTCCTGTTGCAGCCACTATGCCTACCCACGCAAGTGAGGTACCATTTTTATCGGGAGACCTTGGGGAACGCTGGGTGGGAGGAAATTTGTGTGAGCCCAGTAATGCCACGCTTTCCCACACAAAAATGTGTGAAAAATCACATTTTTTTTAGCTATAATCGAGATTTGCAAGGGATTCTGGGTAAAGGAACGTTGGAGGATCCACGCAAGCCATACCTCCTTGGAAGCCCCCGGGTGCCTACTTTTCAGAAATGTGTGGGTTTGGTAGGTTTCCCTAGATGGCCGACTAGCACGGGGCCAAAAACCCAGGTAACCCCTCTTGCAAAAGCTGGTGGTTTTGACAATGGTGACAATGTCAAAACCACCAGCTTTTGCAAGAGGGGTTACCTGGGTTTTTGGCCCCGTGCTAGACCACGTTGCGTTTTGCGCTGTTTCATGTCGCAGCCACTATGCCTACCCACGCAAGTGAGGTACCACTTTTTTCGGGAGACCTGGGGGAACGCTGGGTGGGTGGAAATTTGTTGATCCACGCAAATTCCAGAACTTTCCACCACAGAAATGTGAGGAAATGTGTTTTTTTGTCATATTCTTAGCTTTGCAAGGGATTCTGGGTAACAAAACCTGGTGGTAGGCAGTCGAGTCACCCCATCCTGAATTCCCCTGGGTGTCTAGTTATCAAAAATGTATAGGTTTGCTAGGTTTCCCTAGGTGCTGGCAGAGCTAGGGCTCAAAAACAAAAGGTAGTCTCTTTGTCCAAAAATGGCAAGATTCCACTGGGAAATTGAGGTGCGACCACGTTGCGTTTTGCGCTGTTTCATGTCGCAGCCACTATGCCTACCCACGCAAGTAAGGTACCATTTTTTTCGGGAGACGTGGGGGAACGCTGGGTGGGTGGAAGTTTGTTGATCCACGCAGATTCCAGAGCTTTCCACCACAGAAATGTGAGGAAAACGTGTTTTGTTTGTCAAATTCTTAGCTTTGCAAGGGATTCTGGGTAACAAAACCTGGTCGTAGGCAGTCAAGTCAGCCCATCCTGAATTTCCCTTGGTGTCTAGTTTTCAAAAATGTATAGGTTTGCTAGGTTTCCCTAGGTGCTGGCAGAGCTAGGGCTCAAAAACAAAAGGTAGTCTCTTTGTCCAAAAATGGCAAGATTCCACTGGGAAATTGAGGTGCGACCACGTTGTGTTTTGCGCTGTTTCATGTCGCAGCCACTATGCCTACCCACGCAAGTGAGGTACCATTTTTTTCAGGAGACCTGGGGGAACGCTGGGTGGGTGGAAATTCGTTGATCCACGCAAATTCCAGAACTTTCCACCACAGAAATGTGAGGAAAATGTGTTTTTTTTGTCATATTCTTAGCTTTGCAAGGGATTCTGGGTAACAAAACCTGGTGGTAGGCAGTCGAGTCACCCCATCCTGAATTCCCCTGGGTGTCTAGTTATCAAAAATGTATAGGTTTGCTAGGTTTCCCTAGGTGCTGGCAGAGCTAGGGCTCAAAAACAAAAGGTAGTCTCTTTGTCCAAAAATGGCAAGATTCCACTGGGAAATTGAGGTGCGACCACGTTGCGTTTTGCGCTGTTTCATGTCGCAGCCACTATGCCTACCCACGCAAGTAAGGTACCATGTTTTTCGGGAGACGTGGGGCAACGCTGGGTGGGTGGAAGTTTGTTGATCCACGCAGATTCCAGAGCTTTCCACCACAGAAATGTGAGGAAAACTTGTTTTGTTTGTCAAATTCTTAGCTTTGCAAGGGATTCTGGGTAACAAAACCTGGTGGTAGGCAGTCGAGTCACCCCATCCTGAATTCCCCTGGGTGTCTACTTTTCAAAAATGTATAGGTTTGCTAGGTTTCCCTAGGTGCCGGCAGAGCTAGGGTGCAAAAACTACAGCTAGGCACTTTGCCATAAAAGGGTCAATTTTTAACTGCAAAATTGAGGTGTGACCACGTTGCATTTTGCGCCGTTTCCTGTCGCAGGCACAAGGCCGACCCACACAAGTGAGGTACCGTTTTTATCGGGAGACGTAGGGTAATTCAGATTTGTAAATCAACTGTTAATACCAATTGAGTTTTCATGCATTTCTCCCTTCCCAATGAAAGACATTGTGTAAAAATAAAATCTTTTTCAAAAATGACCAATAATTCTTATGCTAGTATGAGTAGTCCCAATTTTGAAAATGTGCAATTATATACTGTTTCTAGACTCTATAATTTGTACCCAATTCAGAAATACATAGGTGTCTTTCATACCGATTTTACCACATATACATTTTCCAAGAATAAGTGCTCTATACCCAGTAAATAAAAAAAAATCATTGCAAGTTGCTGCTCAGTTTTTGGATCTGGGTTCATCGGGTTCTTGGAGAAACTACAAGTCCTATATATCCCCACAACCAGGAAGGTCTAACAAATGTAATGGTACATTGCTTTCCAAGAGTTGTCAAAATTACAAGAAGTTATAGGTGAAAACGTTGAGACAAAAGGCTGTTTTTTTCAACAAATTTTCAATTATTCCAATATTTAACTGTTAGTTTATATAAAGAAACCTTCATGGATTTAAACAAATGACCCCTTTTTGAATTCATAATGTTGTCTACTTTTCGAAAATGTATAGCTTTCCATGATCCCTTATTGCTTTCATACTCATTTCTACCATTAACTGGAAGGTGGTGAAAAGCTCTAAAAATAGCAAAAATAGGCTATGTCCCAGAAAAATGCCAAAACTGTGTGAAAATTGTTGGTTCTCTGACAAAAGACTGTCATTCCCTAAAAGCTGTGAAAATGGAGATTTCAGCCCCACAAACCCTTTTTTGATACCATTTGCAGGGAAAAACCCAGAGGCTTTCATTTGCAGCCCGTTTTTCTCATTTTTCTGAAAAAAACAAAAATTTCACTATATTTTGGTTAATTTCTGGGACCCCTCCAAGGGAATCCACAAACCCTGGGTACCTTTAGAATCCACATGATGTTGGAAGAAAAGGACGCAAATTTGGCGTGGATACCTTATGTGGTCAAAAAGTTACAGGGGCCTAAGCACGCACTACCCCAAATCGCCAAAAAAAGGCTTAGCACAGGAGGGGAAAAGGCCTAGCAGCGAAGGGGTTAAGTATAGGTTTCATTTATGGACATTGTTTTACCAAAATACCGGGAGTACAGGAAGTGACATCATCCTTTTACATTGAGGATATAAGAAGAAGGGCAACACATTTCCTTTGACCACGTACCTTCCCAGGAAGTGATGTCACATGACCGTACCCCTTGACATTGCTGAAGTTCTCTAATAACTGCATGACCAATATAACAGTACAACATGGACAACTGTCTATTTTAGATATCACCTATATTATGGTGCTGACATGATCTTTGTAAGTAATGAGCCAGACTATTTTCCTTGGATTGCAGAAAATGAGCAAAGTGAGTGAGCCACACCTCTTATAGAGTGGTACGGTGAATTCACAACATGATAACAATTTGAAAAGCATGGGATAAAATAGTGCATTTTAAAGCACATTTGTCACATGCATTTGCTATAAAGATATAGGCTCTGAAAAGGGCACTCATATAGTTTTCTAGTCTTTTCATGATGTCCAGATGAAGTCCAGGGTCCAGGCCCAGGAAGGCCTCAACGTTGATCCAATTTGGCTCGGCTTCAGTCTCTGTAAAGCCTTCTGTAGTCTGTGTTAAAAATGAATTTATCGTTTATGAGCAACAGAACTACTTTGTAGGCAAGTTAACACAACTACTGCCCAATCAATACACTGTAAGTAAGATCAACAAATAGGTGCAGCCAACGTTGGCCTCTCTATACTGCTTTTAAAACTTCAGATTGCATGAACTCTGGCCGACAGCCGAGCTTTCAAGTCAGGCCTAAAAGAAACGAAGGCATCAGAGTAGGGTGCTCTCAGCATAATACAACCTGGGTAGTGATTTATTAAAGGCACACCTGGTACTGCACCCTGCAAGATGATACCTCTAGGAATCATGTGTTTTCCCCTCTCTAAATCGTTTAGAAAAATAATAATTAAGATTATAAAAAGGCATCTCCCTGTGGTTATTTAGGCTCCTGCTCTGATTCTGGCTTCTGCAACCACTATTCCTTGCAGTGAAAACGTTTGTGTTGTCACTTTATATGACATCTTTCCGTCTCTTCTTTCTATAAACCACGAGTCTGTAGAATGCGTCTGTTTTTCTTTTCTTTTTTACAACCCCACCCCTATCCCTGAGAATCTTGCGATGGATAGCCCAAACGTGACACCATTGAAAATATCGTGGCAGATGTGTGTATATTTTTAATTTGTATTCATAGCACTTACTCCCACATATATTAAAAACATGCGTTGCACAACCTTGCAACTTCTTGTTGACATGTTTCCCCACCATTCTTTGCTAGAGTGATGCTTTCTTCGAGATCTGAAGGGGCTCCTGAATTTGTCCAATTAAATGTGGGAAAACAAGTGTGCAATGGTGGAATGATCCTAAGTGCCTTTGCACTGGATATGTTTATTGGTTCACTAGAGGCTGCTGGTGTCTTTTGATATTTCATTGATTCACTTAAGTGCCCTCAATAAATGGTCCCTGTGTACAATCTTAAACATTAATTGTAGATTGCCCTCTTATGCAGGCCGCGCCAAAGGCAAGCCCGTCTGCGCCCGTCCGCGCCTGGACCGCGCCCAGCGCCAGAACCCCTGGACCCAGCGAACGCCACAACACCAGACTCCGCTACGACACCAGCACCCTCTACGCACTCAGCGCCTGCCGAAACCACACCTGCTTCCAAGCCGCCCCGAAACAGACTCACTGACCTTTCTCCTGCCACACCTTCAGCTTCACCTGCGACAGAGCCACCAAACCTCCAAGTACTGGACCCAACCACCTCCACTGCATACTCCACAACACCCTCTCCGCACGCAAACACACCGTCGAGCTCTGGCATCTGCTCGACACCTCTGCCCCAGACGTGGCCTTCCTGACCGAGACCTGGTGGAATGACTCCTCGGCGCCCGACATAGCCATAGCCATCCCGGACGGCTACAAGATCACCCGCAGGGATCGCGCCAATGGAATCTGAGGAGGAATAGCCATCGTCCACAAGTCCACCCTCAAGGACGCCACAAACACAGACAACACCCTCAACACCTCCGAACACCTGCACTTCCGGATCCACACCGACCACAACACCACCCTCAGAGGAACACTCATCTACAGACCCGCGCATGCCGGAAACTGGAGAAGATATGGCTCCACGAACGCACTTCGGACAACCACGCAGCCCACCAGGACGCCACCCGCAGACATCACCACCTCATCAGATTAGCCAAGAGATCCTCCTTCAAAGACCGCCTGGATAACAACGCACACGACAGCAAAGAGCTTTTCAGCATCGTAAAGGAACACTCCAACCGCAGCGCCAACGCCAATGACAGACTGCCCTCACAAGAACTGTGCAACTCACTGGCCATCTTCTTCCACCGCAAGATTGCTGACATCCATGACTGCCCCGACTACACCAGACCCCACCTCCCCTGTGAACACCACCAGCGCCAACCGCCTTACCTCCTGAAGCTGAACTCGGACAAGACGGAGGTACTCATCCTCTGACCCACCCCCTCAGCCTGGGACGTCTCCTGGTGGCCGACCATGCAAGCAACCTAGGATTCATCCTCAACTCCTCCCTCTCCATGTCTAAACAGGTCAACGCCGTCTCCTCCTCACGCTACAACACCCTCCGCATGCTCCGCAGGATCTACAAGTGGATCCCGACCGAAACAAGAAGAACGGTGACACAGGCCCTCGTCAGCAGCAGACTGGACTACGGCAAAGCACTCTACGCAGGAATCCCAGCCAAACACTTACGACGACTACAACGCATCCAAAACGCCTCCGCCCGACTGATCGTCAATGTCCCCTGCCGCAGCCACATCACCCCCCACCTGAGAGACCTACACTGGCTCCACGTGGACAAGAGGATCACCTTCAAGCTCCTCACCCATGCACACAAAGCACTCCACAACACCGGACCAGCCTACCTGAACAGCAGACTCAGCTTCTATACCCCCACCTGCCAGCTTCGCTCCGCCAGCCTCGCCCTCGCCGCTGTTCCCGGCATCCAACGAACAACCTCCGGCGGCAGATCCTTCTCCTACCTCGCCGCCAAGACCTGGAACACCCTCCCTACCCACCTACGGCAGACCCAAGACCTACTCGCCTTCAGAAGACTCCTCAAGACCTGGCTGTTCGCAGTAGCGGCACCCCCTCCCCTCAGCGCCTTGAGACCCTCATGGGTAAGTAGCATGCTTTACAAGTACTCTGATTGATTGATTGATTGATTGTGAGTCAGCTTGAGTAAGCTTGAGTAAGCTTGTAAGTGACAAACATGACGTGCTGCCAGTTGCCGCCATGTGACTGGTTCTTCTAATATCTGTCATGAATTTAGATGAACTGGAAGAACAGGAGAGTACCATCCATCCATCTATCTCTCTGCCTACCTGTCTGTCTGTCTATCTATTCATCACAAATGTCAATCACATTTGGAGTTTCTTGGCCCAAATTGTGAGGCACATCCTACGCACACGTATTTGCTGTCATTTAATTCATGACACTACGAGGGTGATCATAAGTTTCCCCACAATTCTGCTGGGGCTGGCAGCGGGAGTTACCAGCCTCATCAGAATTATGAGACCCTGGAGTACTAATACTGATCCATTTTTATCACCCAGGGAATTTGGTTGCAGAAAGCAGGTGAAATCTTTGGGTGAAACTATAGGGCAAAATGAGGAATTAAAGGAAAAATTAGTTCCAGTATTATCGATTCCCCCAGTAATCTGAAAGGAGTATCCAGGTCGGGACAGGCAGGTTTAAGGAAAAATCTAGAGCCCTCGTAATGCCAGGCCCATGGGGCCTATTTAAAATAGGCCTTGAAAAATCTACTTTTTTTTTAGAAGATGTTGAATCTCTGGGAGTATTCAAAGGGCCGTTGCATCCGCAATAAACTGAGTAGAGTGAATTATCTTCTTTCCATCTCGTACAGTTTTAACACTTCCTCCAGAAACAGGGACATTTTCCACTAACACCAACTCCAAATTACAACCCCACTCCATTCTTTTGGCTTCATGAGCTGTTTCCCTTAGTTCACACAACTTCGAGGTATGCTGAAGTAGCTGAAAGGTGACGTGGGCTCTATGCAAAATGTTAGCACTTTTATTATTATTATTGTTTTAATTTTGTTATTCGTTTATTTCAGCTTACGTTTTCATTACTCCCCTTTGACTCTCAGCCTGTGACAAGTCTTTCCATATTCCTGCACTGAAAAGCATATCTACACATTACGTTCACATTTTACCGTTTCGAAACGTCTTATTTTTGTTTGTTAAACTGAGAAGTCCTCCCGTCGCCTGCTCCCGGGAAATATATAACCACTTTAGGTTTTTTAAAACGTCTCCACAGCCGCCAAATCATTCCTAGTTTTTTTGATTTTTTATTAAAGGCACAAAAACCTCGATTCTTTTCATTCTAGACAGTCTTTACCATGTGTTGCCCTGTCTCCCCGCCGTTGCCTGATTGCCTTTTTAGCTCCTGCTAGTCCAATTTTACAAGTTTTGGCAGGAGTCTGCGGCGCATACCTGGGGTGTCGGTTTCAGACGCGTCCCATGGGACGTGAAAGTCAAGTTGTGGGTTTGACCCTGCCTCCAGGTTCAGGGTGAGCACAATGGCGCTCTTTATTCAGACCTGGCAGCCCCGGAGTAGATGGGCTCTGTGGGTGCATCTATGCAACTTCAACAGTAAACCACCTCTCTACCTGGCGAGAATAACATGCGCGCGCGGAAGCGAACTCTGAGCCGAGGAAACGCGCGAGGAATACTGTTGAATTTATCTGCGCCAGTTATTTTACCTCAGCACACGCTCGCGGGCTGTCACATCTAACCAGTTATTATCGATGAAAGTGAATGGAACAGTCAATGTCGCTGCTCTGCATTTGTCTGCAAGGAAAGACTCCTGCTCCCCCAGCCCAGGATGGCAGCATACCCCTAGTAGAGTAGAGGTACTCTGTACCACCACAAGCGCTACAGAATGAGATATGGGCTAGGCCAGGAAAAATCACTATACAAATACAGTGCCTCATTTACAAGAAACTGACGCATTGTGCGTTAGTTTCCTTGTGCCTGCGCAAATGTCCTTGCGACACCAGGGATGCGCTGTATTTACAATATAGGGCTCCATGGCGCAAGGATTAACAGATGCATCAGAAATTCTGACACATTTGTTGGCACAAAAGTGACGCATTACTGGAGTTGGACGCAAAAGTGATGCAACTCCAGAGTTGCATCAGAACACATAGGCGAGTTCCATTGTAAAAGCCCTGCGTCACTTCTTACGCCCGGTCTGAGCAGGTGTAAGGATTCTGACACAGTGGCGTTGTAGAGTGACACAGTGAAATGTTGTAAATTTCACTGCACCAGTTCTATGTGGCTTCTTTGCGTGGAAACACATACGCTGTATACATTATACCTGGCACAGGTATAATGTGCCGCAGGGCTCTGCAAACGTATGCGTTGGACACAGTGCGTCAGTTTGTAGATATGGCGCAGTGTGATTGTGGACGCTGCGTAAAAAAAAAGTGATGCAGCGGCGGTGCAAGAAACTTGTAAATGAGTCCCCCAATGAGTAAGCTGCGGACTTCATCCCCTTTCCAGCCAGATCAAAATTCATAAGAAAGTTTATTGTACAACCAGAAGGATGTCACCTTTCCTAGCTGCTCCTACAATGTATTCCTTTATTTGAAGTTATCTATAATGTAGGGTCAATAATGTTTACGTCAGTGCCCTTTTCACAGGAGATATATAGTTAGAAATTGCATACGTGAAACTGAGGAACATTGTAGCATTCAGTTTGAAAATAATCACAAACATAGTATTTGTCCCATTGGGCTAAAGGCTGGTGCAAGAAAATTCACATATATATATTAGGTTCTATAATTGATAACTGAATGCAAGTGAGAATGAAGTTAAGTATTGAGCTGGAAGGACTCCCACTATGATGCAGTAATGTCCATGCAGAGTATGAATTTTAGCATTAAGATAGGATTCCTTTCATTCCTACCTTAAGCGTAGTGTTAATAACATGAGATGCAGGTTCCGCAGCAACCCAGGATCTAGGAAAGCTCTTGAGCCCATTGGAAAAAGGACGAGATATTAGGGACAAACACTGTGAAACATCCGAGGAGCACAACTATCAGGAAAAGTTTTCAAAGATGGAGGGCTAGTCACAAGAGTTCCCAATACCACATGGGTGTGGCAGAGTGGTGATCACCCAAAAGAACAATATCACTCAAAGGAGCTTTAGAGATGCCCCGAAGTTGTTTCAACGGTGACACGCGGTAAAGAGGACAAAAATAGATGAAGCTCCCAACCAGAGCAAAAGAAGTAATCAGTAATGATCAGAACTGCTAGGGCAAACCCCTTCAGAGGTCGACCTGCAGTTCAGATGTCCTGTCTGCGGTATTCAAAGTGCATTAAACCCTATGGCACATGTAATATGGTGGATGGGATATCTGCCATGTTTTGATAGTGTAGCCCACCTGTCAAACTTTAAATAGGGCGTTTTGTCTTATTCCTGGGAGAGAAGCCTGTTCCACTAAAGCTGTCTACCAATTTTGGCCAAGTCAGGCCTTCCACCATCAGTCAGGTGCTCCATCTTTTACTTTACGCTGTGATGCTGTTATTGAAACTGAAGGCCCTGGAGGTCTGTGTGATTGGGTATATGTGGCACCCAACGTTATCAAATACTTTTGGGAATGTGGTGCACACATTTGGAAACTGATCACCTCTGTAAGTCCTCTTCCCTATGCCTGACCGAATGCAGAAGAAAGTGAAAGATGTATACGTGTAGATCATGCCTATTAGTTGGAGTTTAAGCCAGCAAAACGTTACTGCTAATTTACTCTGTCAGTCTTTTTTCTCTTGTTTGCCTAAATATAACCACAAAAAAAATCCGCAAGAAATACAGACTTCTTCAGAAGACCGAGGTGAAGTGTCTATGTTGACTCAATGAAGACACAACCTCTCTGGGGCCCTGTAATACATTATAGAGGCTGGACATTTCTTCATCTCTTACAAACCTCGCTTGCATGGATATGGAGTGGTGCTGAAGTCTCAAGAAACTGCTGATCACATTGCATGGACCACTGTAGGAGTCACAAATAGAGAATGTAGAGCGAGGAACAGCACACTGCATCCAATGTCTCCTATCAAGTATCAGCCATTAGAGGACACCTTTGGCTGTTTTGGTGTTTCTGACTTTGATTTTCCTTTTTACTATAAGAACATGAGCAATTATCCTAAAGTAATAGAGCATTTGTCAGATGACACCATGGGGCTCCTACTGATGAAACCTTTTGTCCAGAAAACAGATTATCTAGAAAGTAACCTTGATCCCTGCAATTAACCAGAATTGACATTACATAAGACACTAGTTATTTTTTACAACTTCTACTTTTTCAAATAGATATTTGTAACAAAATAGGTTCTGCCCATGTAATCTGCCCAGATTTTTTGCTTTATGAGCCCCAGATTTTTGGTATTTTTACTGTGAGTGAGCTTCACAACTTGTGACTCTCCCACAGTTAACGCACAGTAAATGGACTCCATGTGTTATCGCCAGTGTTTATCTTTTAAGATAAGGCTGCTGCTACGCAGAAAGGGTAAGGGGCGCTTGGCTAGTTACAAGTGAACACGGTTTCACATGTGTAAGGGCTGCATGTGGGAGACTACTGTTGGACCCAGCCCAGTAACTGCACGGTGACACTTTATTATACACATAGGGGGAAATTCGCCTTAGAGTGCAGTTTCGCTTGCTATGTCAAAATGGGTCAGAACATGTGTGCCAAAATTAAATATGCAAGTTTCAAGAAGGTATCTGTACATGGTGTGGGTCATCCAAAATTGTCATATTTCTCTGGCGTAGCTCAGGATCAGAACCAAAGTCTTTTGTCACCCCGCTGAGCCAAGTTAATTACATTGCTCTCCTGCTGAAGGAAAAATGGCGTCTCACACAAAGGGAGCAATTAACAGTGCTTCACTCAGCTCTTCAGTAGGAAATCTGCATCCATCAATTAGTTGTAAGCCTGTAAAAGGGATGGGACAGCCAAAGCGCCATGAACAAAGGAGGGAGCCCAGACCCCTGGTGCTAACACAAAAGAGGGCTCCTCTTTGAAGTTTTGGTGGGAACGGTCTTGACAGTGATGTCAGTGAGGTGCAGAATTGGGGCCCCCAGAGGAGATGTGACCAGTGACTCCTGAATGATGCCATTGTGGAAAAGTAAATTTTGCCATGTTCTGTGTCCCTACGTGTCGTCCATCATATGTTATGTGTGCATGATTAAATATGCATATGTATTCCCCATGTCTGATTAATGACGCAATTACAGTTGTGTCCCCCTCTAGTATGCCAGTTTCCAGTCCTCGTGAATACTACGAATATCAGGCCTATGTAAAGTTACGTTGCCACGTTTCTCAGTGTGCACGTTATTTCATTATAAAGTCCCCGTTTCTAGGCCTCAAAAGGGCCCGGACATCAGATTCAGCTCCTGTCTCCTGAACCCTCGCTGAGGAGCGATACAGCCCCCACCTGTATCCTCGACCTTTCACTTACTTCCTGCCTCGCAGTGCCCGGTGCAGCTTGGCTCTGCCTCTGAGTCTGCCAAGACTATGTTATGATTCCAGCTATCAGTTTAGTCCTCCTTTTCTGCATTCCTAAGCTACTGAACTGCATCAATAGTTTCCGTCATTGTCTAGCCTTCACGTCTCCACGTTAGAGAATACTGTATTTAATGGTCATTTAATATTCTTCATCACGCACTACATGTAGAATAATGCATGGTCCAGTCTTAGAATCAAGTTAGCCTTTCCCCTCCTGACTTCTAGTTTATATCAACATGTTCTCTAAACATCAGATACTAGATAGGGTTTAGGTACATGTCGCTCCGACCCTCCAGACTTTAGTCTCTGCTCCTAGCACAGAGTTCATAGCCCCCAGCTTCTCCTAGTGATACGTCATTGCTAGTTTGCGCGCACCATCAGGTTAGAGGTCCCGGCTCCTTAGGTAGCCCCCTCCATGGTTTCCGCCCCATTCATGACATATTCTGTTACGTCTGCACCACATGTCTATGTATACGCCCAGTTACACCTCTTTTTACCCTTATCTTTCGCGACTGCTACGCGTCACGCCTTCTGCTCCACCCACTGCTACGCCTACTGCAATGTAATGCTATGTGTTTGCGTTATGTATATATGCTCATGTATTGTTATTAAAAGTCAGCGCGCTCATCCCAGACCCAGCCCCAGCAGCTGCTGGGCCCTGCCATCCTATTCCTATGCAGGTTGTCCTGTTCCTGTCCTTATGCTGTATTAAACCTGCAAAACTCCTACTACCTCGAATCTTGACTCTTATTTATTGAGCTATCTGTTATGATATATGTCTAGTCAAAAATAGGGTATTATTTATTTATTTACCACATAATGGCGCCCGAATAGGGACTTGCCCTTTCCCCACGCGTCGGTGAAGCCACGCCGACCCCCTGACCCTCTGCTGTCGTGACGGAACTCTTCTGCGCAGTGGCAGATATTTCTGCTCAAGTATCCCTCAGGCCCACGGAGGAGACGGAGGAGGCGGTCCAGCATCCAGACGAGACGGTGGAGGAACGCGGCGAGTCCCGACCAGAGCCCAAGCCAAGAGTCCAAGGTCCGAGGTATCCGGAGGTCCACCCGTAACTGAAGTCCGAAGTCCGAAGTTCGTCGTCCGTCGTCGTAGCAGTCCAGTCCAGTCTGAGGCCTTCCGTTCTTGCTGCCCGGTGAGTACCGTTACTGGGGTAGTATCTAGACAGGGTCCATTTAATTGACTCTGGTCTGTGGGTTGGTGGTACACAGTCCCACAAACGAAGTGTCCACTTCGGTGGATGCGGGTCCTGACGTGTCTCTTTATGAGACCGGTAAGTTTC
Source organism: Lissotriton helveticus (assembly GCF_964261635.1). Lineage (NCBI taxonomy): Eukaryota > Metazoa > Chordata > Amphibia > Caudata > Salamandridae > Lissotriton > Lissotriton helveticus. Next base: position 1,141,479,575 of record NC_136069.1, read on the forward strand.
GTACTGTTTCAGCAGTGCATCTAGTTTCTGTTCTAGTCAGTTTCTGTTCTCGAGAAAATTTATGTGTTCTGTTCTCAGTATTTCCAGGTAGTATTCTGTTCGAACTGTTATTTTAAATGTTTTTCATGTATTTTAATGTCGTGGTATGAATGGGGTATAAGTATCGTGTTCATTGTGTATTGTATTGTGTCTAGATTACAGTTCAGTCATGCCCATATTTTCCAAGTTACGTCAGTTAAAAACTAGAAAGGGTCTGCTGGAAGCAGCAGTTCCCGTCCCGCCCAGGGACAGTCCAGGTCACTTTATGTATCAGAAACATGGCATAAGTGCCATATTGTATCTAGATTTATGGGTAGAGTATACCAAACAGTTAGAAGAAAAGTATAGATGGCCAGTATCGGGTACATGGGATGCCGAGTGCATCATGCGAGTAGAAGAGGCATTATGGAAAAAGAAAGCCAGACAGTCACAGAAAGATGCCATCGAGTTATGGCGCAAAGAAGCTCATAAAAGAACCGAAAAAGAAATCAGAAAGTCAGAATTAAGTAGAGAATCCTTAGAACGAGCCCAAGAAAAAGAACTAATCGAGATAGGTGAACAAGTCAAAGCCGAACAGTCAGACAGACAGAGGCATGCCCTTATTAAGGGTATGTATCCTCTTCTTGCCGAGGGCTTGCCAAAAGCGACCCCGGAGGCATCCAGTAATTTCCCGCCACCATTAGTTCCGACCAAGCTACGTCACAAACCGACCGCAGCTGATATTTTTATTTCATCCTATTTGGACGACACAGTCCCTGAATATGCAAATCCTGTTCGCGCTCCGCCAGTCCCTGTAAATCAGGCACATCCTGCTCCTCCAGATATCGGGGCACCCCATGCAGTACCTGCTACGGTACCCCCGGTCCAGCCAGCATTTCAATTTCCTGCTCCGCCACGAAGAATATCAGTCGACGATTCTAGTCTAGGGGCCGCAGGAGGAGGTCCTCCTCAAACCCCGCCGCCACGCAAGCGTTTATCAGCACTCGAATTACATGCTCAAGCATCACAGCGTACTCCCAAGAGTAATAAGTCTGTCGCAGAAATCAGGCAAGCCCTTAGCGAATGTGCCTATGACCCAGTCCCAGGCGAGAATAATATGGTTTTATATTCAGTACGCGTAAGGAGGGTGACCGAGTATCTAGTCACCCTACCCAATATGAAAGAAGATCTAGACAGAATATATCGTTTCATCCGTACAGGGGATGACCCACAAAGTATTAGTGATGCCATGTCTCAAAGGAAAGCTGAGATCCAGCGTATGATATTAAAGTTCTTAATTAACTGTCTAATAAGAGAACAAGATTACCCGTCTAAAGATCCGGCAGAAATGAAAACTCTAACAAAGTGGAGTGATAATATAGCCGAAGGTAAGCACAATACCATTGGTGCCATGGAAAGTATGTACAAGAAAATCCGTAGAGAGATAACAAAAATACACGAACAGCGTAAAGCAGCACAAGTAAGCGAGAAAGAAAGTACCTCTGATCCTGAAGAGGAAGACGATGAGAATACCGCCAGAATAGCGTATGTAGGAAAATCTAGATTTCCAGATCGCCATTTACGCCTAGAACACAAGCCAACTTTCCATCATTCAGCACCAGAACAAGGTTCCCTAGAACAAGTATTCCAAGCTACCGATCACATTCTGAAATCACGAATCGGTTACAGTGAGTTAAGTACCATGCATGAACAAGAACTAGCCCGATCAGCAGTCCGATGGATTACTGATTCTACCACTTTTCCAGACGAAATAGTGGCACAAATGTTTCTGAAAATGCCCCCAGCCGAGCAGCGACTGGTGGGTATGTATATGATCCAACACCTCATTACTTTGTATGAGGGTCAGCACTCTGATCCAGGCCCGTTACATGATGTCCTGAACGAGTTACTCCAGTATAGATGGAAAGGTCTAGGTACCGATTTAATTAGTGTCATTTTAGAACAGCGCCACAAATATAGAACGTTTCTGAACCCGCATTTTGTTCATGTCTCACCCCCAGAAAGTAAACCATTTTACATAGAAAGACAGAACCCGTTACGAGAAGTGCATCCAGTTAAGACAGAGGACGGTGAAATGCAACGAGTGTTTGTTTACACCCCGATTACAAAGATGGAACTCCTCGAAATGAAGAAATTAATTCCCTGTCATGACAAAGATCCAGCAGGGTTCCATAGAGAATTAAAAGACATGCTCCGTATGGGAGAATACACTTACCCAGATATCATTAAAATGTTAAAGGTCCTGTTGCCCGCAGGGGTGTATGAAAAGCTAAAGGAAAAAGAATGGGAGGTGGGAGAGAAAAAGATCGATTGGGCAGTTCTAGAAGCAGAAGACAAGGCACGAGTACCAGGTACCGGTCTAGGAGAGAAATGTAAAGAATTACCAGAATTATTGATTCAAGTTTTACCCAGATTATTGACAACTAGAAAAGAAGACTGGGATGCAATCTCAGCCTGTAAACAGAAGCAAGAGGAAGATATTAGTGATTTTTATTCTAGGTTTGAGAAATGTTTCAGTATCAACAGTGGTCTCAAGACAAGTAGTGAGTCGTACCCTCACCTTTTTGTTACTAAATTAGTCGAGAATTCAAGCCCACAAGTTAAAAACCGAGTTCTGAAAGTCGAAAGTACCTGGCAAGCTAATACTCCGTCCCAGATGTTGCAAATGCTCCAGTACCACCAGAATAGAATCAGAGAAGAACAAGAACACGAAAGAAAACGTATGAAAGACACGAAAATGAAAGTGCTAGTTGCACAATCTGTTCCTCAAGACAGTCAGAAGAGGGGTCCGAATCAAGTTAGTCATCCTGCAGCTCCCGTTAAAGGGAATTGCAATTATTGTAAACAGCCAGGTCATTTTATAAATGAGTGTGCAGTTCTGAAACACAACATAGCTACTGGTAAGACTAAAGAAAGACCACGTCCGCCTAGACAAGAGCAAGTTCCACAGACTCCTCAGTCACAGAATGCACAACAGACAGTTACAGCATCGCAGCCTATTGCTGCAACACAGCACGTTACATCGCAGATGTACCAGTATGCACAGTCTGAGTATCCAGAGTATCAGCAGTATTCATGAAACAGCCTAGAGAGGGAGGTAGGCTTGCCTCTCATCGAGATACCTGTAGATCAAGAAGGTCCCTATGTTCACAGTCAAGTATTAGGGAAAGACAGAAAGTTTTTGATTGATACAGGGGCAAGTAGGACCACAATTAGTCATGCCGAAGTTCCAGGGGCTCCGCTCTCAGGCTCAAGAAATGTTTCCCTTGGATTTTCAGGAAAGCCTATCGTAAATGAGATTTCAAAGCCAGTTACTCTAGAAGTAGGTCCATTGTCCCGCACTACTGATCTGTTACTTACTAAATCATGTCCAGAAAACCTATTGGGCATTAAAACACTGAAAGAGTTAGGTGCAGTTATATGTTGTTCCCCAGAGGGAATACGATTGTTCCTACGTGACTTTAAGGGTCACTATGTATTACGAGATTTTGATCCAAGACTGTCTAATGTCCCGCAGCATTTATGGGCGCAAGGTCCAACTGATGTAGGTTATATGCAAATCACACCCTATCGTGTGACTCTCAAACCAGGTGTAGTGTTACCACGAATCAGACAGTACAGATTGCCACCTGAGGCTGTAGCAGCCTTATCCAAAATTATTGACGAGCTCATCGCTCAAGGAGTAGTTGTAGAAACTGACTCCAATGTATGTAATTCTCCGATCATTCCAGTCATGAAACGTACTGATCCAAATGCACCCCCAGTATATCGATTAGTGATCGACCTACGAGAGCTTAATAAATGTATTATTCCTCAGTACCCAGTTGTCCCAGATATCTCTTCCCTATTGACAGCCATTGATTCCGAAGCCATGTTCTTTACAGTAATAGACCTCAAGAACGCATTTTTTAGTGTTCCAATTCATCCAGATAGCCAGTTCCTTTTCGGATTTTGTTTAAATGGAAGGAGCTATATGTTCACACGAGCTCCTCAAGGTTTCACAGAAAGTCCTAGTATTTACAGTCAAGCACTTAAGAGACAACTAGACAACATTCACATGCCAACTGACACTGCCCTGCTCCAGTATGTCGATGATCTACTGATCACAGCCCGTTCTGAACGTGACTGCGAGCGAGCGTCACTGACGGTTCTGTATTTCCTAGCCGAGATGGGGCACAAGGTGTCCCCTTCGAAGCTTCAATTCTGTGTCCAGCAGGTGGTATACTTAGGACACTTGCTGTCCAAGAGGGGTAGGCAGTTGACACCAGACCGTATCCAGTTAATAGCGAGTCTTCCTCAGCCCAAGACCCAGAAGGAGGTACGTGCCTTTATCGGCCTTACTTCTTACTGCAGACAATGGATTCCTCAGTATGCATTTCTAGCCAAGCCACTGATACAGTTAACGACACAGGAGGCAGCCGTATCGACTGTCCTCCCTTGGACATCTGAACATACACTTAGTTTTAATGAGTTAAAGAAAGCCTTATGCCAAGCTCCAGTTCTAGCGACACCGAACTACAGTAAGCCTTTTACACTTTTTGTCACAGAACGTGAAGGTACAGCATTATCTGTTCTCACACAAGATCAAGCAGGACAGTACAAGCCTTGTGCTTATTTTTCTAGCACATTAGATCCTGTAGCCCAGGCTCTGCCTGCGTGCCTCAAGTCAGTTGCAGCCACAGCACTAGCTATCAGACAAAGTGATTCCATAGTCTTAGGACATACTCTGACAGTACAAGTCCCACACTCCGTGGAAGTTCTTTTAAACCGAACACAAACTCAGCACTTGACAATTGCACGTTTAACAGGTTATGAATTGACACTGTTTCAGCCACACATAGAAATCAGACGCTGCAACATCCTGAATCCTGCTACACTGTTACCATCAGTTAATTCAAATCCAGCCACACATGATTGCGTGGAAGTAGTTAACATTACGACAAAGCCAAGACAAGATCTGACAGATATTCCGTTACCAGACCCTGACCTGACACTTTATGTGGATGGTTCATGTATGAGAACAAGTACAGGAGAACTAGTAGCCGCGTATGCAGTGACTACTGACACCGAAGTTATTGAGACACACCGTATTGATACCCTGTCCGCTCAAGCAGCAGAGCTAGTTGCTCTGACACAAGCCTGCATACACGCCAAGAACTTGAAAGTTAATGTTTACACAGATTCACGCTACGCATTCGGAGTTGTACACGACTTTGGAGTGCTCTGGCAGGAGAGAGGTTTCATGACTTCTCATGGAACCAAGATTCAGCATGGTCTCCTTATTCAAGCTCTGTTAGATGCAATACATTTACCGACATCCATTGCTATTATGAAATGTAAAGCACATACGAAAGTTACTGATATTATTTCTCAAGGTAATGATCTAGCAGACCGCACAGCCAAACTTACAGCCCAGACTCCAGACCTTCCAGTTAACATGACACATACTCCAGATCCGATTACATGTATGACAGTTAAGGACCCTACACAAGATGTCATAGATATCCAGTTACATGCTACTCCTGAAGAAATCAAGAAATGGTCCGAACAAGGAGGGGTCCAGACAGATCAAGGATGGGTAACGAAGGGTAGAGCCACATGGTTTCTCCCCGACTCTATGGTTCAAGTCATTATTAATACCGCACATAGTCCAGCACATTTAGGAGAAAAAGCTATGTTAGATAGTATCCAGAACATTTGGTTCAACAAGCATTTACGAGCTGCAGCCAAGCAGAAAGTCCGTACCTGTATGATATGTTGTCAGTTTAATCCAGGTAAAAGTGTCCCGGTGGAACAAGGTGGATTCCAGCCCCCTGACCACCCTTTTGAAGTCCTCCAGATGGATTATATTCAGATGGAGCGATGTCGAGGTTTCAAGTATGTCCTTGTAGTTGTATGCGCTTTGTCCAGATGGACAGAAGCATATCCAGTCCCAGATTACACAGCCGCGACCACTGCCAAGCAGTTGGTTCGTGAGTTCTTCCCTCGTTATGGACTCCCTAGAGTCGTATATTCTGATAACGGTCAGCCATTCTCCTCAGAGTTAATGAAGCACGTTTCCCTGTTGTTAGGGTACCAGTGGAAGTTTCATTGTGTACGCCATCCTGAAGCAGCCGGTCTCGTTGAGAGACATAATCAAACCCTGAAAATCCGCATCGCCAAAGTCTGTAAAGAAAAAGGTGTGGACTGGCTAGTAGCTCTGCCAGTCGCTCTGTTTTATATGCGTATGGTCGCACATTCCAGATCAGGTCTGTCCCCGTATGAGGTCGTTTTCGGCCGCCCCCCAAATATGTGGGGTACTCCTAGACCCCGAAGTATTACCGATGTTTCAAGTAATATGCTGACAGATTACCTAGCTTCCTTGATGTCTGCCCTCAACTCATGTCGTTCACAGGTTGCCGCCGCATTTCCAGACAATACCGAGGTGGCACCGCATGAAATCGTTCCAGGATCCATGGTGATGGTGAGGAACTTTGACAGATCAAGTCCGCTGGAGCCACGTTGGAAGGAGCCCCGTCAGGTCCTCCTCACCACCCGTACAGCCGTGAAATTGGAAGGACGCCGCGGCTGGGTACACCTTTCGCACGTCAAGAAATTCTACGGATTAAAGCCGGTCTCCAAGAACATTTCCCAGGATTTAAAAACTTGTCAAAACATTGTTCCTAAGGACTGTCCCGCAAATGACATTGCTACAACCCCTCCCCTGTTAGAGAAAACTCCGCAGCAGGAGTATAAGTTAAAACTACGGTCTAGTAAAATAAGTCAGCCAGTTTGATTGTCTAAGTCCTCCCCTAGGTGAAACGGTTAGACTGTTTCTGACATGTATAAAATAGACCCCCATAGTGAGAGAGTTAGTCAAAACTCAATCCGATGTATCGTTTTTCTAAGTTTCATATTATTTCTCAGCCTTTTGACTTCCTGCACTAGTTACGCATTTTATCTGTGTTTCCCAGTTCTTCATGTAAATAAGTCTGCTAATGCTACAGTAGAGCACACGTTTAGTGATCTGCCTCCTCATGAATATTCATACCGCCTCGCTATGCGTAATAACTCATTTATCCGCATGTTACATTATTCACACCAGACCAGCAATGCCACTAATTGTTGGGTGTGTGGTCGACTCCCCCCTTTCCAGACGTCAAAGGGAGTTCTGCCACTCTTTCCTTATCCTTTTTCACATAATGGTTCGTGTGGAGCATGGTCCACGTTAACGTCATCCTCAACAGATATGTCTTTTCTTAACAGTACATGTTTCCCAGACAAGCAAGGTCTCCCCCACAGAACCGGGTTAGATCTAGAAAATGAAGTGTATAATTTAGGTAATTATTCGTCGAATTTTATGGTCCTGAATGTTCAGTCTGATACTACTCCAGACTTACCTGCTATTTCAGTACTACCAGTCAAAGGCGAATTACGTGTCCGAAATAATGGTTCCGTACATGTAGGACATAGTGATTGTACTACTATTGTCAAGTATAGTGACAGTGGGAAATCTATTTTTAAAGCTTCACGTCATTCATATTTTGTTTGTGGTCAAACCGCATATATTCGTCTGCCCCTCGATTGGGAGGGAACCTGTTACATTGCCTTCCTACTGCCACCTGTTTTTCTAGCCCCACCTGACTACCATAGGAATTCCTACCTAGTACATACTAGACACAAGAGAAATCTCCCGATTGTCGACTATACTGAAACTGCTGCAGAGCAATTCATTGATATTGATAAAGGTGTTTTCCCTTATTTAGGTACAGTTGTAAATAGTAAGCTAATTCGTAGATTAACAAGAACCCTCGAAGCTGTAGTAAGTGAGACTGCCTCCGCTCTAGGTAATTTAACTGAAGAGCAATCTGCTATGAGATTTGTCGTTTTGCAAAATCGTCTCGTCCTTGACGTCATACTGGCCGATAGGGGCGGGGCCTGTAGAGTCATCGGATCTAGTTGCTGCATTTTCATTCCAAATAACGCGCCGTCTGTTTATTCAGCTATAACCAGACTCCATAAAATTGCCCATCTGTTACACCAAGATCCAGGCACCTGGACATGGTCCGGTTGGTTCTGGAATATAATTTCTGCATGGGGATGGAAAATATTGTCCTTTCTAGGTATCGCAGTAGCGATCATATTCAGCTGCTGCCTCTGTATACAATGTGGCCCTGCGATTTGCAGCATGTGTGCTACCTCTTGTATTCCTAGTCCCAAGCCCCGTTCTAAATCCCGTTCCAGGATAATTCGAGACGAGCAAATGATACTGTATGAAATGATAGATGGTATCATGAATATTGATGTTTCCTGATGGAAACGTAGTGACAAGGAGGGAATGTGGAAAAGTAAATTTTGCCATGTTCTGTGTCCCTACGTGTCGTCCATCATATGTTATGTGTGCATGATTAAATATGCATATGTATTCCCCATGTCTGATTAATGACGCAATTACAGTTGTGTCCCCCTCTAGTATGCCAGTTTCCAGTCCTCGTGAATACTACGAATATCAGGCCTATGTAAAGTTACGTTGCCACGTTTCTCAGTGTGCACGTTATTTCATTATAAAGTCCCCGTTTCTAGGCCTCAAAAGGGCCCGGACATCAGATTCAGCTCCTGTCTCCTGAACCCTCGCTGAGGAGCGATACAGCCCCCACCTGTATCCTCGACCTTTCACTTACTTCCTGCCTCGCAGTGCCCGGTGCAGCTTGGCTCTGCCTCTGAGTCTGCCAAGACTATGTTATGATTCCAGCTATCAGTTTAGTCCTCCTTTTCTGCATTCCTAAGCTACTGAACTGCATCAATAGTTTCCGTCATTGTCTAGCCTTCACGTCTCCACGTTAGAGAATACTGTATTTAATGGTCATTTAATATTCTTCATCACGCACTACATGTAGAATAATGCATGGTCCAGTCTTAGAATCAAGTTAGCCTTTCCCCTCCTGACTTCTAGTTTATATCAACATGTTCTCTAAACATCAGATACTAGATAGGGTTTAGGTACATGTCGCTCCGACCCTCCAGACTTTAGTCTCTGCTCCTAGCACAGAGTTCATAGCCCCCAGCTTCTCCTAGTGATACGTCATTGCTAGTTTGCGCGCACCATCAGGTTAGAGGTCCCGGCTCCTTAGGTAGCCCCCTCCATGGTTTCCGCCCCATTCATGACATATTCTGTTACGTCTGCACCACATGTCTATGTATACGCCCAGTTACACCTCTCTTTACCCTTATCTTTCGCGACTGCTACGCGTCACGCCTTCTGCTCCACCCACTGCTACGCCTACTGCAATGTAATGCTATGTGTTTGCGTTATGTATATATGCTCATGTATTGTTATTAAAAGTCAGCGCGCTCATCCCAGACCCAGCCCCAGCAGCTGCTGGGCCCTGCCATCCTATTCCTATGCAGGTTGTCCTGTTCCTGTCCTTATGCTGTATTAAACCTGCAAAACTCCTACTACCTCGAATCTTGACTCTTATTTATTGAGCTATCTGTTATGATATATGTCTAGTCAAAAATAGGGTATTATTTATTTATTTACCACACCATCATGAATTTTACTAGAGTTCTGTGCAGGAGGGCTGGTGCAGTGGTGGAGAGGTGATGTGGCTCCACTAGGATTGGGCAGGGGTGTCTGGCTTCTAGAACTTTCCGTCCCCACTTAAAAAGTTTTGCACAAGGAGGAGAGAGTGCTTTTTGTTGGTGCTGGACATTGGGACTGAGGTGGAAGCCATGGGCAACTGGAAAGAGGAAGACCCTGATGCCCACCTGGACTAAGGGCTCTGATTACAGTTAATCCTAGGACCACTGGGTCACTACTCAGTACCGGGGAAGGTGGTGCACTTACACCCCATAAAGTCTAAGTGGGGGAAGAACTGGACTTCCTCACCCAGGAGGAGAGATGCACCAGAGGAGAGCAAAGAGAAAGGCTGGCGAAGAGAGCCAGTGGAACCAGCTATCTGCAAAGTGTGCCACCTTAGAGGCCAGAAGGCCTAAAGAAAAGGCTGCAGATGGCTAGGAGTCTCCATCAGAAGCAAAATGAGCCCAAAATCAAGCAAAACAACTTAACGGGGCTTGAGATAGTGACGGGAAATGTTTTTGATATTTGACACCCTCAACAAGGCCTTGGAGCACAGAGAGCCAAACTGTCTGAGGTTTCTTAACCCCCAGGGTAGGGCAAGGACATCCATCAATCTTTAACCATAGGAATGGGAGTGGCAGGCCCACTCCTCAGAGCTCCAGTGGCCTGGGGATCCCAACTCCTAACTGGTTCTTATACCAGGGGGTCCCAAGACCCCATCTCCAGGTCCCAGCCACCATTACATTGGGGGGGAGGGGCTCTGTCGCACTCCCCAGAGAAGATGGGAAAGGAGACCAGGATCCAAATTCCTGGCCCCGGGCGCCAATGGCAGCAGGGAAAACCTTTGCACTCCCCCAAGAGGAAGAGGAGGACCCTGGCATCCCAACTCTGGGTCACAGCAAAGAAATAGAGGAAGGGGTGTGCTGCAGTGCCCCCCTCAGCATTGGTGTCCCTGCCCGCTCCCCTTGACTGCATTTGTGTGCCCGTGCTCACAGGAGCAGGTGGGAAGGAGAGTGCTGAAGGCTCCCAGGCTGGCAGCAAAGGGGACTGCTGACTGGGCATTGCTTCCCAGCTGCTCTTAACAAACAAAGGCATGCGGAGTCCCTGGGAGGGACCAGACACCCCCTAGAAGCAGTAAAGGAAAAAGGAAAGCCACAAGGCGCTACTTACTTATTCAGTCTCCCGGAAGGGAGTGCTTTATAATGCTTTGCGGGGCTTTGCTTAACCCAAAGTTTTAGGCAATGTGGTAGTCCCAGGATGGCAGGATCCCCACCAGCCGGAAGTGCAACACTCTCTAGGGGAGGACTCTATGACTGCATTTTAGGTGGACGAAGCTTGTTAAAAAAGGCACAAGCATATGGCATGTGGTATATGCTTTATGTAAAAGTGTTTTCACAATGGTTTGAACAATGCTTTATTGAAAAGCATTATTCATAATGTTTCAAACAATGTTTTATTTAAAGAGCTTATTTACAATGCTTTATTAAAAGGGTTGTTAATGCTGGTACTAATGCATATTTCTGAAAGGCTGCAATGCTTTATTAATGATAATGTGAGCACAAGATCACAATACTTAATTATTCATGATAAGTGCAGAGGGATTATGATTATTAAAGTCAGTGATGGAATGAATGAGGTGTTCCGACATATGATTCAAGTCTTTAAGTGTGGTAACATTGACTTTATGTAAAGTGAAACCTCCCTGTATGTTTATGTACTGTACTGTACATGGGGGGTGAGGTGCTGTGAGTTTTGAGGTCATGACCCTTTAAGGGTAAAATGTAATGTTGCCAAAGGTATTTTCCCCAGACCTATGTATGTTTGTCAATTACTACATAGTGTTAAGTAGTGTGTGTGTGATAAATGTACCTTTCCGTTTCTAAATAAAAAGCACACACACGCTAATAATGCAGTGATAAATTCCCACATAGTGATAAAGTCATGAGAAAACGGATTAGAAAAATAACCTAACTCAGCTAAGCACTATCCACACTGTAGTAGAAATATTGTCATATACACATCAAGAAATTGACTGGCAAAGCAAACAACCACAGCCATTTACGTAACAACCTACAAACAGAGAAAAAGCCAAATCTGTCAAGTCCCCTGCTCTTACACCTGACATCCTTGGCATGGTTTCACCAAACATTTTTATTTCTGATCTCCCATTTTGCTGACTTACTTTTTGCTGTCCTAAAGGGATTCTGAGAAACAAAAAGAATGCTGGCCCTCAAAGTGATTTTACCTCGTAAATTGTGAGAATACAAACAAAGGAAAAAAACCTTTTTGTTTGTATGGGTTATTTTATTTAAACCCTTCCTTGTCAATTTTTAATCATTTTGAAAAACATTTCATGGGTAAGAAAAACACTAATTACAAACATTTACAATATTTACAAACTATCATACATGCTCAATATCATACAATAACAAAATAACATATAAGCAAATGAATCCACAATTATACAAGCTTCTCAGACAAGAGAAAAAACAATAATTCGACCATCACAAATAGTTAATCTTTGCGAAGATTCAAATCATTAGAATGCCCAACCAGGGTCTAAAGGGATTCTGGGCACCTTACAGCTGTTGACCAGTGCTAAAGTGCAGGTGCTCTTGCCCTAAAACATGGTAACATTGGCATCCCCACATTGGCATATGTAATTTACTTATAAGTCCCTAGTAAAGTGCACTACATGTGCCCAGGGTCATAAATTAAATGCTATTAGTGGGACTGCAGCACCAATTGTGCCACCCACTTCAGTAGCCCTTTAAACGTCTCTCAGGACTGCCATTGTGAAGCATGTTAGTGCAGTTTAAACTGCCACATTGACCTCACAAGGTAACCAACGTGCTAGGCCCAAACCTTCTTTTTAATACATGTAAGACACTTCTTAGGTAGACCCTACACAGCCTCAAGGGCAGGGTGCAGTGTATTTAAAAATTGGTCATGTACTTTTAAGTTTTACATGTTCAGGTAGTGAAAAACTCTTACATTTGTTTTTCACCACTGCAAGGGCATCTGGTCCAAAGGTTCACATTGGGATTACCTTATTGCATCTTGTAAGTGTACTTTCCAATTGGGACAAAATAGACATTTCAAGTTTGCTGTCTCTGGACTCACTATTTAAAATGACAACTTATGGTGAAGTTGGAGTTTACATTGTAAGTCTGAAAATGCCACTTTTAGGAGGTTGGCATTTTCTTACTTTAAGCATTCTGTGCCTCTTCTTGTCTCTGAATACACAACTGGGCTTGGTGACAGCTGAGCTTGTGCATTTCATCTAGACAGTCACACACAAAAGGAGCTGAGGTATGACATTTTCATCTTGATGGACCATCACCAGGCTGATGGGCCTTTCAGAGCTAGATGGGAGGGAGGAGCTGACACTTGCACCTGAATAGGGTTGTGCCTGTCCCCATACAAAGAGCTGCACTACATACGCCCCTGTAATGAGTCTGGAGCCAGGGCAGGAAGGGAAGGGACCTTGTGAACTTCAAAGCAGTGCTTAATTTTAGCCGGAGGTTTCCGGTGCTTAGCACATGCACTTAATTGCCAACATGGGTACTCGACCGTCTGCTACAGGGTGACACTGTTTGTCTAAATTAAAGATAAGCATGCAACAGTTGTTTATTAATTAAATAAACATTTTAAAGGACTAATGCCTGATGCTCAAGCCAGTCTCATAGCTTTGGGGGCCTGGAATAGTCTGAATTATCACTCTTGTAGGAGTACAATGGTTATAAGTTGTGTTGGCATTGTCACTGGCAGGGGCAATGGGCGGGTGCAAACTGCAGTGGCTTCTAGAGGAGTGCTTACAAATTAAGCACTGCTTCAAAGGACTCTCTTTGAAGTCTCCTCCAATTCAAATGCACAACTGGGTGTAAGTACTGGACCTCTGACACCATCAACTCAGTACACTCGGGACCTGAGAACACTGCCAGGAAGAAGGTCTGCTATGCTGCTGAGGACAGATACTTTGCTGGACTCTGCTGGATTTGATAGACTCCTGCTCTGCTTTACCTGCCTTGCAGCCTGCTGCCCCCCTGCCTGGTGGTGAGAAGGACTGGACCTGAATCTCTATATCCCCAGAACCAAGAGACTTCAAGGGCTTGCTGGTTTGCCTCTTGACAGGGGCATCAAAGACTTTATTCAACCTTGCAACAGCCTCTGGACTCTGCCAACTGTAAGTCCTGTCCTGCATTGACAGGCGCTGTCAATCCAGTCTTGGGCCCTTGGAGGTATGCTTACTGTCTGTTTCTGCAAAATTCCACACATTGCCTGCTTTGAGCCGGTTGGAGCCACCACATTCTCCTTTGACGCCAATGCATCAATGCTTTGAGGACTCCAAAGTGCAACTCAACGGCGACGCATTGCCTTCATCAATTTGGAGCTCGATGATGATGCTGGACACGACTGCATGGAGATTGTGGAGAAGTGTGGCTCAGAGGTTAGAGGCAGCAGACCCGGAAGCTGAGATCGGTCCTGGACCAGGGTTCAATTCTCCGCCTCGGCGGGTCTTGGGCTAAAAATTCCACGGACTCGATAATTCTCGCCCTGGTGCCTCCTCGACTCTCGGGTGCACACTCTGCGACTCTGGGCAATAGCTTGCTTAATCTCCACAACGGCCCCTCGCGGCGGGATGCCTGACTTTCACCTTGTGGATACCCTGATATCTCACAGGGGAATACCAGGACGGGTTCCCTAAGCAAGCGCCGGGACACCCACTGTGGGTAGCTGTGCGCTATATAAGCTCAACTACAACTACATGGCTCAGAACCAATTCATCGCCTACAATCCTTTAGATCGACAATGACACATCACCTCCTCTGCTCTTCACAGCTGCTCATTGACGTTGACGCTTGTTCTCTGAGAAAGTACTGTTTCAGCAGAGCTTGCATGGTTCTGTATCTGACTCGCGCTCCAATGCGGTTGGCTTGACTTGTCCCGGTCCAGCACGACCAGATAGCTCCAGATTGTGCTTTATGACTCTAAGCACTACAATTCTAAATATTCTTTACAAATTCCCAACTCCGGTTGTACTTATAAGATGATTGGTAATTTAGTCTTATTTTCTTCATTAAATTAAACTCCATTTTTCTACCATGGTGTGGATTATATTTTTGACTGGTGTTTTCCCTGTTATACTGTTTTAAGTGTTGCACAAACACTATACACATTGCCTCTTAAATTAAAGACTGCCTGCTCTGTGCCAAGCTACCAGAGTGTGAGCACAGGTTAATTTAGGATGTGTATCTGACTTACACTGACTAGAGTGGTGGTCCCTACTTGGACAGGGTACATTCTTCTGCCAACTAGAGACCCCATCTATGACATCTGTTCACTCTGCATCAATGGAGAGCAATGCAGGAGACTTAGATGAGCGTCAATATTGTTTCACTCATTTATCTGGTCATGAGCTGGGTGTGAAATGCCCCATGGTGATGGCTGGAGATGGAACCCCTTGGTGAGGACTGAGACCAAATAGGACAAGCCTTCATCAGTAACGATGACTGATGCTTCAAATCGTGAATAGCAGTCCTGCATGCTGATCCAAAATATGACTGATATTTTAAACAAAGCAATGGCTGAAGGAGATAAATCATTGCTCACTTCAGTTATGGAATTCTGTAGTCTGATCAAAAACGTGAATGACACTTCAAGCAAGCAGTGGTAGAAGAGGCAGACCCAAACCCCCTTTCTATGTGTTGTATTTTCTTAATAACATGAGTTCTCATAGACCCCAGACCTAAGAAGATCTCCAAAATTGGGAAAAATCATGAAAAAGCAAGAACAATGACTAAAGTGCTGGAGGGTTTAAAATACTAAGTAAGACTACAAGTATTAATACAAGGATATATCTAATTTGCAATGGGAAATATACAAAGGCTTTATTTAAAACTCTGGTAAAATCTCTTGGTAATTTGTCTAATCAGAAATCATGAAACTCTAGTTTCTTTGAAGTAGACAGGTGTAAAATAATTAGATGTTTGATAAAATCATGAAACATGGCATTTCTGGGATTCCACAAATCCAATGTTTTGTTAGAGTACATATTTATTGGTTCCCACAAAAAAAGTTACAAGATACAGCTTTGAAAACAAATAGCCACAATCATTATTTTAGCCTACATCCAATACTGAAGACTATATGATAGTCCCCCATGGCTTTAATTGTGTTGTTTCTAGTTCAGTGGGACCCTTAATGCACTAATGGAAATATACCATCCATAGTCTTCACGGCAAGAGCAGGAAATATCTTTTCTGTGCTAGATTTGAAAGTATGAGCTCTTGTTTAAAAACTTCTGAATCAATAGATTCATCCTCAAGGTCTACCTAAAATATATGGTGCTGTTGACACAGACACTTCTTATAGTTGCTAACTTATATTAAATTGAGCTTATCAATCAATCAAGGAGTTATGAAGAGTGGAATATTACTTATGAGGGTCTCAGTGTGCTGAAGTTGTTAACTGCTTCGTTGTGTTCTGGTCTTGTGAACATTCAGGTCTTGAGTCCTTTCCTAAAATGCCGGCGCAATGGGTGGTCCTGAGGTGCAGGGGAAGGTTGTTCTAAGCTTTGGTCACCAGGAGTGAGAAGGAGCATCCTTTGCTGTTGCTTTCGTGGGTCAATATATTGAACTTGCATCTCTTCTGGATTGGGAGCCAGGGTAGTTTCTTTAGGTGGGGTGTGAAGTGGGTCCATTTGGGGATGAGACTTACTGCTGAGTTTTGTATTGTCTGTAGACTCTAGGAGCCATGTGGTGATCCTACATAGAGTCTGTTCCAATAGCCCAGTCTGCTGGCGATGAGGGTCTGCATAACGGTCCTTCTGGTGTTGACTGGGAGCCACTTGAAGATCTTGATGAGCATGCATAGGGTGTGGAAGCAGGTGAATGAGACTGCGTTTGCCTATTTCTTCATAGATAGCTTAGATGCCGAGGTTGCAGGCATGGTCTGTTGGGGCGTGGGATGGGCCGAGTTCAGCAGGCCACCATGCGTTGTTCCTTGGTGAGTGGTTGTTCTCAAAGATAAGGTCTTCTATCTTGTCAGTGTTGCGCTTGAGACAGTTGTTCTTCATTCAGTCAGTGACGTTCATCACAGATCTGTGGAAGTTGACTCAGTTGGTGGAGGGGTGTTCTGTCAGCGAGAGGATAAGCTGGGTGTAGTTGGCATAGGAGATGATGTTAAATCTGTGTGATCTGAATGTGTTGGCCAGGGGGGTCATGTACATGTTGAAGAGGGTGAGGCTGAGGGACAATCCTTGGGGGATACTGCAGATGATCTTCTTGTGTTCTGAGGTGAACAGTGGGAGATGTATTCTCTGAGTTCTTCCGGTGAGGAATGAGGCGATCCATTTGAGTGTGTCTCCCTGGATTCCAGTGTGGTGGAGTCTGTTGAATCAAGAAGTGATGGGAGACAGTGTCAAAATATGGCTGACATGTCCAGGAGGAAGAGGGCTGCCATTTCGCCATGGTCCGGGAGGGCACTGATGTTGGTAGCTGCGATCAGGGCTGTATCGATGCTGTGGTTCGCTCGGGAAGTGGATTGAGATGGTCTAGGAAATTGTTGTGTTCCAGGTGTTCAGTGAGTTGCTGGTCGATTGCCTGCTCGAGAACCTTCACTGGAAAGGGAAGCAAGGAAATGGGTCTGGAGTTCCTCGGTTCCGCAGGGTCAGCAGATGTTTTTTTCGGGAAGGTGTCACTTCAACATATTGCCAGTCTTCAGAGAAGGAGGCTGAGGTGATGGAGGTGTTCAGGACTTTCTTGAGCTTGTTGCCAATTGTTTTGCTCTCGATGTTGAAGATTTGGTGGGAACAGGGATCAGTGGGTGCTCCAGAGTGCATGGAGTTCATGATGGAGATTGTAGTTTTAGTTGTGAGAGGGTCCCAATAGGTGAGCAGGTGGTCGGGGTTTGTGTTTATGGCTGTATATATATAGAAACATCCTTTGCCTTGAATACTAAATTTTTTTGCATAGCTGTTCTTATATTTACCCCCTTCCTAAACAAATCAACTCACCTATATTAGCCCTAAGGTCCCCTTGTCATTAGCCCACAGATTATGTTTTTACCCTCATGGCCCTTCTTCAATCTCTAAGCCTTCCCATCCCCCTTTCTGGACCCCCTACGCCTAACAGGCCCTCCACCTATGTCGACATATAAATGACCCACCAGTTCCCTTGAAATAGCAATACTCTGGCATGCCTGCTTGCTTACTGACCAGGGCTGCCAAAAATGTGTAATCCTTGTTGTCTAATCGTCCAAAAAAAGTAACACAAATTTGATACAAGCTTGTCCTCAAATTGGAAATTTAAAGGTTAGTAGCTGAAAGAAAAATCAGCAAACTTTAATCTGGGAGTATTTGCCAGCCTTATGCTAGCTCCATCCTTTATAGAACAGCACCCTAAGTTCATAAAGAAAGGCTTCTTACCTGCTACTCATGCTGACCTAGGAGTAAGCTCCTCTAGTCTGCTAATTGACCCAAGGAATTGCCTGTTCTGCTGCTAAGGGCTTGATTGCAAGTATGTTAGTTAATTCCAAACCATTGCGTCAATCCCTGTTTAGGCACATGTCGGAATAAGGAGTGGTAAGATATTTAATTTATACAATAATTATCTGATGTATTAAATACTTCAAGCTTCTTTACATTTTGGCAGGCCACACTTGCCAACATTTAACAGGGGAAATGTATACAGTATGTACTGTACCATGCTGAGTTTTGTGTGTTAAGCACCACAATCTGCATGTTATTCCCCAGTAACTCATAATAGGTGCAATTTATCACACCCGAGAAATAACGTACCACATGGTATCGGTATTTATCTGGGGCAATTAATGGCACCTATATTCATAATTGGGTCCTACATAGGAAGGGAGACGGGGGAAGAGAGTGACTGCCTGTGCTTCCAACAAGGGCCAGTTTTAAAATCATTATTAGATCTTAAGACTAACAGTTCTTGGTGTCCTTATGCTGATGGGTAAATGTGGACACCTGTCGCTGTTTACGCTAAAAGCTACAGCCACTTGAGATGGGATTCCACGGCTAAACATGCTTTTGTGAAAGAAAACTAGCTTCAATCAAAATACCCATGGTTTTACACAACCCACAGACTTTTGAAAAGAATTAGTGTAAGTGACCACTTTGACTGGTAGATTGTGATAGAAGGCAAATGACTTTGCCGCCATACTTGCTTGAATTAAGTCATATTCAATACCTGTAAGACCGCAGATGTTGATTCACCAAAATCCAGGTGTAGTAGAAGTGATGTCTTGCACCCATTGGTTAGCAAGGACATAGTAAGGTTGACACTAGGCACATGAGAAATTTGAATTTTGACAAATACATTTGAGAAATTTGTGACTTTCAAATTACATTCAATTCGCACAAGTCATTGAATTTGTCAGCATCAAAATTCCACACAGTTTTTTAACATGTGGATCTGGTTCAAGAAGAGAATGTCTTGCGAAAGACTGTTAGGGCAGAAAATGCCATGTGAAGACATTTTATACTCATTACAGTTGTCTTTCTGTCAAACACTAGATGTGCCCTCACACAGTTTTCACGTGAATAACCTCAATCTGAATTTTGCAAAAATGTTGTATAATTTGGCATAGCCTAGGACACCTTATCTAACCCTGAGGGGAATATTTTCAAAAAAATGTCAGAGCGTGGGTGCTACACCAAATTTGGCAATGGCCACACTCCAACATTTTTTTAAAGCAGAGATGTGCTGTATTCACAAAAATATGGCTCACCCCTGTGTTTCTGATAGCACTGGCACAACAAAAGCTGCCTAGGTCCAGCGCAGGCACCCTTCCGCCATGTTGCAAGGGTACCTGCGCTGCAGGGGTATTTGTTTATGTGCAGAAAGGTGCACCCTCCTGCACATAAACAAATAAAAATGATATTTTGCTTTTTCCATGTATGCGGCAGAATGGGTGTTGCAGTGGAACGCCCACTGCAACATCCATTGCACGCCCCTTTACCGCAGACGACTGTGACAGAAAGAGGCATATTTACAAAGTGGCGTTAAGCTGCATTAAGTGGCTTAGGGCCACCTTGTAAATTTTAGGAATGGCGCAATGCCCCCGAAGGATCCAAAAAAGTGATGCTCTGGTGGCGAAAGGGGCTTGTAAATATGCCCTGGAGTCCTTCAACCGTACTGCTCCTAATTCATAGTGACAATGGGAAGGGCGAAGGAATGGAAACTACAGGAAGTACACATCGCTCTTGCCCCTGTTCACGTTCTGCATTCCCAACGCCTGGTGACAGGGGTAGCAAGGGCAGAGCTAGAGGGACTCAAAGGCAACCCAGGGGTAGAATCTGCTACCCCTGGTTACAGCAAAAGGACATCCATTAGTAAGACTAAAATGTTTCTCACACATATCATACATCTTTACATTGAGTATCACAAGAAAGCAAGTGCTCACCTGGCTTTCATCATCTTCATCACTGCTAAGCTTCAGGTCATCCTCTAGCAGTCTAGAAATAAGAACACAATCAGTTAATTGCAGGTCCCAGGAAAAATAAATTTCTTATTATTTTATTCATGTTTTTGTACATACTGGACAATGGCTGGTTGCTCAGGCTGAGCTTGGCAATGCCCTACTCTGCAATATAGAAATGCAATTGTGAACCGTGGGCTTCTTTTTCTCCCTAAATCAACCACTTCCTCGGTACGAGGAATGACAGCAGCAGCTAGACAGACTTACATTAACCACTTCCTGACTGTTAAAGAACCCAAGGAACCCAACAATCACAACAATGGGCAACTCTTCATGATACCTCTGGGAGAAAAATGAGCACCTCTGTAAATAATTATTTTCAGATAGACCTTGTTGAACGCTCTTAGACATTTGTACTGCTAGCACATTGTATTGGAACAAAGCGGTTGTTCCTTTCAGCCAAGGACATACAGCACAGTGGTATCTGAGTGAAGCCATCACACCATTGCCGAATGGAGGTTGTGTGAGATCTCATGCCATCTTGTCAATCGCAGTCATTCGATGCTAAACTTTTGAAACAGGATATGCTGGTCACTGGGTGCACCCTGTTCAGCTCCACACTCACTCTTCATTATTTCTCACTGCTAAGGGGTTATCAAAAGAAAACCACATTTACCTTTGCTAGCATTAATAACCTTTGCACGGTAATATTTAAGCAATGATATTTGAGTGTGTTGGCATTCCCAGTTTTATTATTGATCTGGGTACATTAGGATGCCGCGAAACAAAGTTGATAAGTGACCTTCCCTTTTGATTATATTGTGATGGTAAACTGGTTTTGAGCACACATTACAGGATTCCATTGACGTATCACATGATTTGCCCTCTCAATGTAGAAGACCGAATATGTGGTACGTAAATATCCAGGACAAAATATCAAAACTGAAATATAGAAAGTTAATCTATCTATCTAACTATCTGTCTATCTGTCTATCTGTCTATCTGTCTATCTGTCTATCTGTCTATCTATCTATCTATCTATCTATCTATCTATCTATCTATCTATCTATCTATCTATCTATCTATCTATCTATCTATCTATCTATCTATCTATCTATCTATCTATCTATCTATCTATCTATCTATCTATCCATCCATCCATCCATCCATCCATCCATCCATCCATCCATCCATCCATCCATCCATCCATCCATCCATCCATCCATCCATCCACATATACATATACATATACATATACAGGGCCGTATAAGACTGGCCCTGTAGTGGATTCTTTCTGGGTTTTTTCAGATTAAATCAAATCACAGCATCATTCTTTCCGGGGTTTTGGATAATTAAATCACAGCATCGTTCCAGGACTCCAGCATTGACAGACCTTCTACCAGTATGGAATTAAACAGCTTGACCCAGGCTGGGACAATCACACCTACAATTAGGGTGTAGGTTTAATTGTTGATCCCGGCTGGACTTTTTTTAGCTTCATGATTACTTTCAGAATTTCAATACCTTTAATTTCTTGACACAAGTATTGCTGCTGATCTTCGGTAAGCCTTGGGAGGTGTTTATCTAAGAATCAGTTATCAAGATCTTCTTTATCTACAGTTAGGGTTTCTGAGTAGAGTTCCTGGAAGAAGTTACTGAAGGCTGCCTTGATTTTACAACTTTCCTCTGTAATCATATTTGCCTTCTCCTCTTGGATTTTCCTGATATAGTTCTGTCTCCTATCGATCCTTGTTTTCTAGGATAGCAGCGTCCCACAGCTTTCCCCATGCACAAAGTCTCTAGCTCTGCTGGCTTCCCATTGCTGTGACACTTTCTCCGCTACCTTTAGTTTACAATTTAGCTGTAGGTCGTCCAATGTTTCTGTCACCCTCTTCCTTTCTTCCCCACTTACTACATTGTCCTTAAGCACCTCTTCTAATTTTACAATCTCCTCTTCTAGATGTGAGAACTGCACCTTTTCTTTCCTCAACCATGTTATTGAGTGACTTTTAAAAGTTCTTCTTAAACAAGCCTTATAAAAATCCCAAGCTATATGTATGGGTGCAGATGTCATATTCCAACCCAAAAACCCTTCTGTGCCACTCACTAACTCTGAGATGATCTCGGCTGTACCAGGATTCTCCGGTTGACAGACCACCTCCTGATATGATTTAACAAACAAAGATCAAAATGCGGCTGAATACGGTTCAGCACATCAAACCCCAGGTGAATATAAACAGTAAAAAGTCTGTGCAACTACTCCCAGAGCTTGCCGCACTTCCACTCCACAGGAAACCAGATTAGCAAACTTTGTACAAAAGGGAAGGTGCACCCCTCAGCTCTACATTTAAGAGCATGGATGCATGGTCCGACAAGTGGATGGGAAGATGATCTATCCCCCTACTTTCTCATCTTCCTTAATATCTATGACGATATTATCTATTCTAGAGTAGTGGCCATTGTTTTTGACGTGGAATGCATAATCCCCGAGACCCCTGCTACTCTGCGCCACACATCACAGATATTGAAGTTCTGCCCTCATTTTTGGAGAAATGATCTGGATGCATGTCGAAGAGGGCTGACCAAACAGTCGCGCACTGAAGAGTGGGCAAACCACTCTTTCCATTCTCTGCAGCCCCGCCCGCCCCCTCAAGCAAAGCTGATGCAGCAGAAGGACAGAATAAAATGATAATAACATTACGTTTTATTATTTTCCTTTCTTAACTGCTGCAGAGTAGTGGGACGTCACTCCTCCGCATTAGTGGAGGAGCTGCCACTGGAAAAAAGTGAGGACAAAAACACAATTTCCATGTTCTTATTTACCAAAATTTATGGTAGATGAAAAACAATCTTTACTTGCACTATGCCAATCTAATTGCATCCATAGTGACATTAAATTCAACTAAGTCGTAAGGCAATCAAAACAGAAACACTTTAGCTTCTGAATCGTTAGTAATCTTTAGAAAACATGTCACACACATGGATTTGCTCATATAGTGATTAAAAAATGACTGTCACCGAGTGCCAAAAGATGTGCAGCAAACGTGGTGTTTCCCTTTCTGAGCTTTCTAATAAAAAATAGATATCACATATCAAGTATCAGACTTACAAGGGATATAGCACCAATCGTTATCAAACAATAGTACCCTTCAACCCCATTTTTAAAAACTATTAAAGTGTTTCTAGTCGTCCAAGCGAAAGCTATGGGCAGAGGCCTGGTTGGAATTCTCGCTTCTAAAAGGAGAATTTTCCTAATACTCAATGTTTTATTTCAGAAATTTATAGGCATAGTCATTCCTATCAGGTTGTCAATGTGTCTTGACCTATGTATGTTTTAACTCGTTTGCTGCTTCGAACGTTCCGCGCATGTACGGAACGTTAGAAGAAACGGGTGGGGCCGCGTCGGCCAACGGAGGTGCGCAGCACTACCGAGGTAGTGCTTGTGACGACCGTTGACCGACGGCAGCAGCCAATGGGTTAAGGGTCTCCTCAGGACAGGGACAGTGGTGTATTCTTGCACTTGATAATGCTAGCCATGTGGAGGAGCAGACCCTCGTTATGTATGAAGGCTGAGAGTGGTTTGAACTTCTGTATATGTGCCATGTGTATGGTGACAAGGTGGTGGTGTGGGATTACGCGAAAGCTGCGTGCTGGTACCTTCCCAGTGGTTTCATGCTGTTGACATCTTGAACACGTGGCTCATCTGGAAGTTGCAAAATGTTCCCTGGGCCTCTGACAGGATCCAATCCGGCAGTCTGTCATAAAGGCACCATATTGCTAATCCTCTATTTGGCTAACTGGGCCTCTAAGGCAAGTGGGGAATCTGGATCAGCTGCTAAGCCTGGTACTCTTTCTCCGAGAACTGCATGACCAAATGCATTGTACCAATAGGATCTTCTCAACTGGGCATTATTGCCGCACATAAATACCACATTCATTTATGTTGCTTTTAGAAAAACTCATAAACGGTTTGTTCTTAATAAGCCACAAGTACTATTAAATTCAGATCAGTTAATCTCTGTTGGCTAGACTGCCAACACATGTTTCGCAAAAGTTTGTTTCATCATGGCATATATATAAAACTTTGTGATGACTCTCTTTAAAATCTCATAACATCCTAAAAACAGAAAATACAAATTCAGTAAAAATACTGTGTTAAGACAAACGATTTTCAAGCACATTGGCAATAATTATTACATTATACGGGCAGTTCTGAATTGTACTAATAAACTATTACTGTACTTGAGTTTGCACAGTACCAGGAGCACTATTTCTTTACAGCAGCGAATCCTGCATTTACCGATGAGAATACTTTTTGCCTTACAATATTAAAAACATATTGGAACCATTTATTATGAGGTACATTCCTCTCATACATGCACTCCTCAGCTGCGAAATATAAAATTGCATAGGCACATGTGATTCAAACCCCATGACAAAAAGTCACTGGACCTTCTAAATGTTACTTACAAAAATGATTTGATCTTCATTGCTGATCACTTACATAACATCGACTCCAGAAATATTGTGACACACAAACATCATGTCACAAATATTGTTTCCCCATACTTATAAAGGTAAGTACAAAAATTAGAGCAAAAAATATTGTTTACAATAATCTCGCAAAAAATCTGAAAAAAATATTTTTTCCAATAAATACAGTTTAAATAGTAAATCTTGAATATTTTAATACATAATGTTAATATAATTTATATTGAATAAATGTAACATTTAATATTAAAATACATATATACATAGATAAACATACACACATAAATACGTGTGTGTGTATATATATATATTACCTACTGGCGGTCGCCAGTAGGTATATATAGTTAGGATTTTTTCTCTATGGGATTTTTGAAAATTCTATGTCTAATAACTTTGGCGTTTGTGGACGGAATTGGATGAAATTTTCAGGAAAATGGCACATTTTGTTTCTGAGCAGCCCTTGAAAATTTGGGGGGGGTTCGTCAAGGGGGGGCCGAGAAAAAAGGGGGGTCCCAAAACGTGTTTTTAACATTGAGTTTTCCATAGGGCGGTTGGCCTCACTTTTAGCCCGAACGGCTGAATGGATTTGCACGAAACTTGGCAAAATTGTAGGGACTGGTAGCCCGATGTGCCTTTGCTAGGTCTCAATATATGTGCTTCAGTGGATTTTGAGAAATTAACGTTCAAAAAAAGATATATATCTGTAACAGAGGACCGGGCAGCGCTCCGGTTCGCGGACTTTTCGCGGTACGGAGCTTTGTGAAGCGAAGCTGATTGGTTCTCCGGCGTCTGTGAACATTCCAAACAGTCCGTAGCGGCCGCCATCTTGTCTCTCGGTAGGATCGAGAGACAAGAGGAGGCCAAAGCGAAGGGGCAAATGACCATAAGGGGGCATAGTAGATCCTCGCTGACCCCCTAGGTTTGATGTGGAGGTTTTAAAAGGGCCCCGCGGGGCAAAAAAAAAAAATAATAATAATAATCGAACGGTTGAATGGATTTGCATGAAACTTGGTAAAATATTAGGGACTGGTAGCCCGATGTGCCTTTGCTAGGTCTCAATATATGTGCTCCAGTGGATTTTGAGAAATTAACGTTCAAAAAAAGATATATATCTGTAACAGCGCTCCGCTTCGCGTACTTTTCGCGTTACGGAGCTTTGCGAAGCTGATTGGTTCTCCGGCGTCTGTAAACATTGCAAACAGTCCGTAGCGGCCGCCATCTTGTCTCTCGGTAGGATCGAGAGACAAGAGGAGGCCAAAGCGAAGGGGCAAATGACCATAAGGGGGCATAGTAGATCCTCCTTGACCTCTTAGGTTTGATGTGGAGGTTTTAAAAGGGCCCCGCGGGGCAAAAAAAAAATTATAATAATAATCGAACGGCTGAATGGATTTGCACGAAACTTGGCAAAATTGTAGGGACTGGTAGCTCGATGTGCCTTTGCTAGGTCACAATATATGTGCTTCAGTGGATTTTGAGAAATTAACGTTCAAAAACAAGATATATATCTGTAACAGCGCTCCGCTTCGCGGAGTTAAAATTATCTCTGTATTACCTAGCTGTTGCTAACACCAGTTAGCGACCGCTAGTAGGAGATAGCGACCATCTTGGGCCCCACTTTGCATGTGAGTGATATTTATCACTAATGACATGCAAAGTGGGCATGCCAAGATGTTAGCGACTGGAAACAGTCGCTAACATCGCTATCTCCTATTACCAACTTTTGGAAATATTCGCGATAAGCGCGAATATCTCCAAAAGCTACCACCTGCCCTGAGCAGTTCTTAGCCATGTTATCCAATGGGAGGTGGATAACATGGCTAAGAGCATTAGCTCGGTAATGCATGAATATCGCTGAGTTTTCAGCGATATTAATGCATTGCGGTCGTTTTTTATCGTATTTGCGATAAACCTTGATAATAGCAAGGTTTATCTGCGATAATTTCTGACGATGCTTAGCGGTAAAAAATTCGTTGCTAAGCATCGTTAGGGATAAATATCGCTTAACTTTGGTAATATGCCCCAACGTCTGTTAACGTTCGATTCGAAGGAAATCAGGAAGTGTTGAAAAACATTGTCTGCGCCATCTTGCCTTTTTTCAAATGCCACACTTTTGTCGTGCACGGCAGTCATTTTAGATGTCTTGACCAGACCCACTCTCTGCACGCTGTCGATCCTTAGCATGGCTCCCCACCCTCGCAAGCATCTCCCCCAGGCAGTGGTCACCCCCGCTCTCTGTCTTATGCATGGGTAATAAACCACCCCCCATCTGCGCTGCTCTTCCCTGAGAATCACACCCTGTGCCCGCCCGACACCTCCCTTTCGCCCTATTCACTACCGCACCCTCTGACACTCCTTTTCCTCTGTGTCCGATTGTCCAGGCCGGTCCTAGGGTATCAGCTAGCCCTGCAGATGTAGTTTATGGCCCCAGCTGTAAAGAATCACCCCTCTTCAAAGGAGTTATAGTAGATCAAGACCCACACTCGATGAGATCCGTCACAGCAGACGCGTTCCTATTATCTGAAAACCATCCTGTATTGTGATTGGGGAGGGGACCGAGCCTGAAGCGGAAGATTCCAGGGATGACTCTTTGTACATCAAAGTTTTTACAATTATGTGTCACATTAAAAATATATAGCACTCCAACAAAGTAGTAAGATTATAAAACTTTAATAACTTATAAATATATACAAGAAAACAAAAACAGTAATAACATATAAACATTTTTAGGGAAAAACAACGAAGTAGCGGTCGGCTGTGCGAATAGTCCCAA
Organism: Lissotriton helveticus; assembly: GCF_964261635.1. Taxonomy (NCBI): domain Eukaryota; kingdom Metazoa; phylum Chordata; class Amphibia; order Caudata; family Salamandridae; genus Lissotriton; species Lissotriton helveticus. The sequence continues at coordinate 1,141,506,877 of NC_136069.1, forward strand.
CGCAGCACAACGTCCAGATTTCTGGTGTGGGGCGTCGCGGGGGGTGGGCCATCAGTAGCAAACTGTTGTGCGAATAGTTCCAAGGCAGCAGAACGATGGCACCAAGGTGATGTCCAGTAAGTTGCCGCACTGGTTTTGGTATCCTACAATGCTGCTCCGAATAACGGCGTGGGGCGCCCCGGGGGAGGTGGCGTGAACGGGCCTCTCCAGGTGGAGTCTCGTCTGCTGTAGTGGGGCGCCCCTTTACCGTTTCAGTTGCCATTCCGTCCGCTTTTGGTCCACTGTGTCAAAAGCCGCAATTTAGCTGAGTTGCGCCCACTCTTGCGGTGCAGCGATAGGCGGCTGTCACAGGACTCTCAAAATGGCGGGCAGGCTGTTTCCTTTTTGGGCCTGGTCCACTGAAATGGCCCTGGGACACCTTGGAAATCGGACGCTTGTCTGCTAGGTCTTGGACCCCATTCTCGAAAGCGTCCCCTCCGCCTTGAGGATTCATCAAAAGTTTTGGGGGCCCCCGACTCCTGCAGGCTTCTGGTGGGGAGCGGCTGCCATGATTGCTCGCGGAATGACCACGACGGAGCCACGAGATGGTGGTGCTTTCATGGTGACGCCAGCTTCAGTCTGAAACATCCAGAAACAAGGTGGGGCTTTCATCGTTTGGGAAAAAAAAAAAGTTTTCATCCAATGAAAAGTGTTGTTTTTAGGTCATATGATCAAGCCTTCCATCATTAGGAAACCAAAAGTAAAATGAACCAATGAAAAGTTTTATAAACAAGTCACATGACCTGTTATGCGGCATAGGGTATAAAATGCGGAGAAAATACGTTGGCACGTGAGGCGGCGTCAGTAGCGGACCGATGTGCGAATAGGCCGAAGGCAACACAACGCGCCAAGATCCGGATGGCACCGAGGTGGTGTCCAGCAAGTTGCAGCACTGGTGTGGCCATCCTACAATGCTGAAAGTCGGCGTGGGGCGCCTCGTTGGCCTGTGAGTTCGCGTCAGTAGCGGACCGATGTGCGAATAGGCCGAAGGCAGCACAACGCGCCAAGATCCGGATGGCACCGAGGTGGTGTCTAGTAAGTTGCCGCACTGGTGTGGCCATCCTACAATGTTGAAAGTCGGCGTGGGGCGCCCCGTTGGCCTGTGAGATGGCGTCAGTAGCGGACCGATGTGCGAATGGGGCCAAAGGCAGCGCAACAATATTTTCTGTATGGAAGATACCACTAGGCGTTGAGATGCCAAGATCCGGATGGCACCGAGGTGATGTCTAGCAAGTTGCTGTACTGGTGTGGTCATCCTACAATGCTGAAACTCGGCGTGGGGCGCCCCATTAGCCTGTGAGATGGCGTCAGTAGCGGACCGATGTGCGAATGGGGCCAAAGGCAGCGCAAGAATATTTTCTGAAGAGAAGACACCACAAGGCGCTGAGATTCGGTTACCACCGAGGTGATGTCTAGCAAGTTGCCGCACTGGTGATGTGGCCATCCTACAATACTGCTCCGAATAACGGCGTGGGGTGCCCGAAGGGGGGGGGGGGAGGCGGCGTGAACGGGCCTTCCTAGGTGGAGGCTCGTCTGCTGTAGTGGGGCGCCCCTTTACCGTTTCAGTTGCCATTCAGCTGAGTTTCGGCTGCTCTTGATGCTACAGCGACAGGCGGCTGCAACAGGACTCTCAAAATGGCGGCCTGTTCTTTGGATTTGGGCCTGGTCCACTAAAATGGCCCTGGGACACCTTAGAACTCGGACGCTCGATTTTTTTTTCCTTTCCTGTACATGCAAAAAAAGGTAAATGCCCGGTACGTTACACGCTTCATCTGCCACGATGTACTCTCCAGAGGAACCGAAAAAAAATATAGTTATGGTAACTATACCATGCATCGTCATATGGAGAGGTGGCACCAATTAATTATAGTGCTGCATAAAAGAGAGATTTGGAGGAGAACCCCTGACCTGCCAGTACATTCATCAAAGAAGTGGCACTGACAGCATCAGAGGCAAGGGAAACGGCCCCAAATATTTAAAAGAACTTTGGAAAGATTAAAATGACATGAGATTGTGGCAAATTAATTTCATGTGGACAGATGAGTGTTACTCTAATAAATACAGCATATGAACATCATCATAGTCGATGGTTGGTAGAGACATTTTGACTATATCCTGGACCTGCCCGTCCTCGCCCAAAATGGCGCCGGAATAAATGGGACTCGTAACTCCTTGTTGTGTACTGGTTGCAGAACCTTGAAATCACGAGATACGTATGCAGTTTTGAAGCACATGGCGGGCGGGGACGAGAATTGATTGAATATTTCGACATCCCTATTGATATTAAGTTCTGATGTGTTATTGATTACTGTACTATTGAAAGTTCGAATTAACGTCACCCATGGTACTTGCCCGCAAATGTATATCTAGATAATTTTATTGTAACTGGCCCTGTCGTATTTTAATTATAAAATGTACGTCCACCGATTCCGCAACTGTTAGACACCTTAGTTCTTGCAACCTAATGGCCCGCCCGTTACGTTCCTCTACAGTGTAAATGTCTACTCATCATATACGATTACAGTTTGCTCCGTGGCCGGCCCACGTGGTTATAGGCTCGTATTTGTATAATAAAATTTTGACAATAAAGGTTTTTAAAAGAAAACATGGTAGTAGTATATACATTGGTAAAGTTTTTAATAATAGTCACTGTTTTAGAATCATTAAAAGGCAAGTGAAATAAAGCAGACCAATTACATGAAGGGTAAAAGGTATAATACGCAGGAACGCAGTAAAGATAAATGGTCAAGGGCTGTTGTGTTTTCTACTCCTGCAACATAAAGTGATCGATAAGAATCTCATATTCAGGCGTATCGGCGACTAAGACAGCAGGTCGACCCTCTTTTGCTCAAAGGCTCCGTCATGGGACGAAGAAACGCTCTTTTTCTCGAAAAATGAATATATTTTACTTGCAGGACAGTTGTAAATTTTCCGGGAAAGTACATTAGCCTGGAACATTATAACATATATTTAAGAAAAAATAATGTTCGGAAGTAATAAAAAGCGTAATTTTTAGGTCATATGACCAGGCCTTTCATCATTAGAATAAGAAAAGTAAAATGAACCAATGAAAAGTTTTATTAACAAGTCACATGACTTGGTATGCTTACGTTACGCGCTGCGCGTCGCGCCCCGGATGACTTCCTGATGCGCTAACGCGGCGCGTCATATGACGCATTACGCGACAACGCAGGTCCAGAATATAGTGAAAATGTCTCCACCAACCAGCGGTCGGAACACAACCCCTTTCAGCAGGCTAAATAGTTCTGTTAAATGACAACAGAAGGGACAGGCAACAAGAACCATCAGTCAAAGAGGGGAGGGCTAGTTCTTCTCTACCGGGTTACATTGGGGCGCTACCGGAACTGATCGAATTGGTAGTCTACAGTGTTTCTGGATGTTTCAGACTGAAGCTGGGGTTAGCATGAGAGCACCACCATTTCGTAGCTCCGTCGTGGCCATTCCGCAACCAATCATGGCAGCCGCTCTTTATCGTTATTTTGGGCGGGGTGGGTGGAGGAGCCGAGCTGTTTTGCAGCCATCATTGTGTGGAGGTCAGTTCATCTCACTAGTTTCGTATTTGTCATGAGGGGTTGTTCCTAATGTTTCTATTTTAGCGAGGTCAAAAAGAGATCCCATTAGTGGCCTACTGATTTTGCTCGATTCCTTTTCTTTTTTTTTACATGATTTTTCGTTATCTGCAAAGACTAAACAGAGTATTGCGACTCTGTGTTTGTTTGTAAATAGAGAATGAACCAAAGAGAACCAATTCTAAAACAGTAAATGCTTGGATAACAATCAATCAAATGGAGAGAGAAGCAGGCACGACGTATTACAACGGGGGCAAAGGCCTGCGTTAACTACCTTTCACTATCTGCAAAGAGAGAGTACTCCTAATAGAAATGAGGGGGGGGCACCATTCAAAGCAGAGCAGTGTGCATAAACACGAAAATGTTTTCACTTACCACGTACTTGACATTCGACAGCTTATGATATTTGCTATTAAAAAACCATTGAAATTCACTGGAAAAAACCATAGGTTATAGACCATATATAGTTAGGAATTAGCATTTACAAAACCTTGAAAATTCACTGAAAAAACCATAGGTTATACACTATATATAGTTAGGAATTAGCATTTACAAAACCTTGAAAATTCACTGAAAAAACCATAGGTTATAGACCATATATAGTTAGGAATTAGCATTTAAAAAACCTTATTTTACTCACACAAAACCATTGAAATTCCATATATAGTTAGTTGCACTAACTATATATCGCGCACCCGCAATCCACTGCTGATGATGTCCCATATTACATCATTCATGACATGGTCAGTGACATCACTGATCACATCACTGATGACATCTCAAATGACATCACTGATGAGATCTCATTTGACATCAATGACCATATCACTGATGATATCATTCATGTGACAATACAATGCATCTCCTCACATTTTAGTATAACCTTTGTTACACCCAGTGTTAAATACAGAGTATAATTTTTGAAACCATTCACACACCAATACTAGTTACTACATACGCACTCACTGATTCCTACGTCTACACACACATTCACTTATTCACCCATACAATCATTCATACATACAATCACTCATCTTTACAACACTATCATATGCACTCATACACCTATACAGATACTCACACTCTGCCACTCATCCATGGAGTTACTCACACACCTAGTCAGTCCTGTAAAGAATCAATCACACTTCCATTTTTTAATCTATACAGTTAAACATAGAGCACCTTAGATTTTCAAACATATACTAACACATACTTACTCTCTTATACAATCATTGATACAAGTACACATTGATCTGCACAGAGTCACACACCTCCCAGCCAGCCACACACACACTCAGTCTCCCATACAAATACTTGAGCAATCAATCAATGACCCATATAGTTACTCATATAGCGACTGATCAACACATGCAGCAGTTTACAGAACAACAGACATAATGATGCACAAATTAAGACAGTTTAGTCACTAACCCATGCACTCAGTGAGACACATTTAATCACTCACTCATACAGTCAGTCACGCACCTACTAAATCCTTCATCCAGACACTTCTACATCTACTCATTCTTCAATATGTAAAACATATTTAAACTTTACAGAAACACACAGTCACTGGATGATGTCATCAGTGATGTCATCAGTGATGTCATTTGAGATGTCATCAGTGATGTCATCAGTGATGTCACTGACCATGTCATGAATGATGTAATATGTGACATCATCAGCAGTGGATTGCGGGTGCGCGATATATAGTTAGTGCAACTAACTATATATGGAATTTCAATGGTTTTGTGTGAGTAAAATAAGGTTTTTTAAATGCTAATTCCTAACTATATATGGTCTATAACCTATGGTTTTTTCAGTGAATATATATATATATGAAACAGTCCCTGCTTGCTCTCGCCTGGAGCCCAATCCTGGATACCGCAGCGCAGAAGAAGAGAGGAGACCCAAGTCCAGGTGAGCAGTATATTTTATTTCGTCGGGGAGACGGCACACCTCATATATATTTCACGCTTCTTCGCTGTCACACGAAAAAATGGGCGCACTCCCTCTGAATTCCACAGTTTGATTTATTATAATCTTTTCAGCATGAAAGCAAATCGATCTACGCGTTTCGATGCTACAAGCATCTTGCTCACGTGATCAAGATGCTTGTAGCATCGAAACTCGTAGATCGTTTTGCTTTCATGCTGAAAAGATTATAATAAATCAAACTGTGGAATTCAGAGGGAGTGCGCCCATTTTTCGTGTGACAGCGAAGAAGCGTGAAATATATAACGGCGTGGTTCTGCCGTAGGGTTACGCACCCACTACGAGCGCTCAATGGCCGGGTAACCTGGAACCAGCGTGTGAAGATATATATATATATATATATATATAAATATTTAACAAACCAAAATTATTAAATATTTATATTTTGCGTTATTTAATGTTTTTTTAGTTTTTAAATGTATTAATATAACAATATGAATATACATAAAACATAAAAAATAAAAAATTACAACAAATTAAAACATTAAATACATGTACTAAAAATATTAAATAAAAAATATACATATATATATGTATATGTATTCAAAAGCAAAATACTTTAAAAGACCACACTCCAGAAAACAGGAGCTTAGTGAAGTCTTGTTTTTATTCAAGCATGATGATCTCCGCCACCTACCACCACCCAGGTGGCGGAGATCATCATGCTTGAATAAAAACAAGCCTTCACTAAGTTCCTGTTTTCTGGAGTGCGGTCTTTTAAAGTCTTTTGCTTTTGAATTAAATGCGAGGCACTGTCTGGCCTCGAGTCCGGCACCCACTGAAAGAGCTCACCACCTACAAACTAATTGTTTTTGGAAGTAACTACATGCTGTTAGCACCCGGCGTCTTATCCGCAGCGAAACGAAGAAAAGTGGAAACAAGAAGTAAGCTGTCAGTCTTACTGACATCGGGAAACACGAGACGGACCTTCCAAAAAACATCACAGTGGATTCCTGAGACAACGCGTTGCCAGCATTTCGCCGCTATAGCTGGATAGTTTAGCACAATGGAGAAAAACGTTGCTAATAGCATGTTTTCTCAGCTAACATATCCAGCGATAGGCAGCGATAAAAAAATTGTCGCTAAGACTATTTAGCGATAAATATCGCTACTTGTTGGTAATATGCCATGAGCAGGCACATGAAATTAAGACAATTGGAATCACGCCTCATAATTCGATTCAAAACTAAAACCCCATTTGGATTAAATGGGGATGAAGAAATGTACGTTCATCTATAAATATTTGGACATATGGGTACTAAACCCTTTACGATCTGCTGTCCCTAAGCCACACATAATATAATTAAGTGAGTGTGTAGTTGTAGTTTTGAAATTACTCACTGAGAGCTTCAATAACTCTTCAAATATACACCAAAATTGTGGCAAGTACAAACTTATTAAAAACTAAGAACTCCAAATGTACAGTACTTGATAAAGTTCGAATTGAATGTTACAAAAAAGTTGTTTACTCTGATAACTACATTTACCAGAAGCCTTTGCTCTGGTTTATGCACTATAAATGGTGAAACTGAAAACGGACTCACTACACCATGAGAAAGAACATTTCTTGTTCGAAACGGGTGGGTGGTGGTAGGTGTCGGAGATCATCATGCTTGAATAAAAACAATTCTTCACTAAGTTCCTGTTTTCTGGAGTGCGGTCTTTTAAAGTCTTTTGCTTTTGAATTAAATGCGAGGCACTGTCTGGCCTCGAGACCGGCACCCGCTGAAATAGCGCACCAGCTACTAACGAATTGTTTTTGGGGATATGTATATATATTCTGCTCGTGGGGTGTCCAAAAAACGGGCTGCACTCGAAGTCTGCACCACCAAGCGACAATAGGGGGCCACTCGGGTAGGTATTCACCGAATTGATTATGTGGGCCAACAGCAGAGGATTTAGGATGGGCCCGCTTGCGGGGTCTATGTGACCTATTAACAACAGAGTATAATGCGTGCATCCATTAGGGGGATGATCGATTACCAACTATAGTTCCCATAATGCACAGTTCCATATGACCATCCCATTGGAGAGAGTTCTCTTGCTGCTGCTGGCCGAGTGAGACTCAACTGATGGCCACATCTTGGAGCTGGATATATATATATATGTAGAAAACTCTTCCCAAATATCCCGGTTTACCTCGGCAAGAAAAGAGCACAGACCACCGTGGCTTCGTCAGCTGCAATTTATTTAGATTCCAACGTAAGCGCAGCAGCAACCATGACGGGTTTCATCCCTCACAGGGGACTTGATAACATGTATATATATATATATATTGTTCAGCAATACCCCATAGGCTTTGAAGAGGTCACACTACGAGCTGCCAACCATCCGGTTTTCGTGCCTTTCAAAACATGCAGTTCTGACCTCGATTCTTAGGTGTCTCTGTCCGACGCGTTTCAAGGCATAAACGCCCCTTCATCATGGACTGCGCACAGGGGGAAGAAAGACATCATACACTGCACCTTCACTTCCTGTCTTTTATTACAGAAACGGCCGCTTCAGTGGGCGTGGCTTAATCAAGGTATACAGCAATGCGCTGGTATTTGTAGTCCATAGTGCAGTGATGGTAGTTTGAAACCCTAAGTGGGCTCCCACCCCCTGTCTCTTGAGCAATGTTCATTCCTTTGAGTAAGGTGAAAGTCAGTTCTGCACGCTGTTTGTTTCCATCGGCAGTTCGTGCTTGGCAGGTAGAAAAACAGTTTTTCTGCTGCGGCCCATTCTCCTCCAAATTGAACTCCAATTTGAAAGGGAAGGTGGTGCTCCTCTTCCACGGCAAGGTGCAGTGTATGATGTCTTTCTTCCCCCTGTGCGCAGTCCATGATGAAGGGGCGTTTATGCCTTGAAACGCGTCGGACAGAGACACCTAAGAATCGAGGTCAGAACTGCATGTTTTGAAAGGCACGAAAACCGGATGGTTGGCAGCTCGTAGTGTGACCTCTTCAAAGCCTATGGGGTATTGCTGAACAATATATATATATATATATATATATATATATATATATATATATATATATATATATATATATATATATATATATATATATATATATATATATATATATATATATAGACACACACACAATATAGAAAATAAAAAATAAACAAATAACGATGTAACATATATATATTTTATTTTATTTGTTCAATCAAATATATGATCATTTACATCATAAAAGAAACATTTCATAAGCATAAAAACAATTACAATTTGACATTACAATGTATCATAAAAAAAATTGTGTTTAAAACAAGCTATCATGACACAAACAATCCACTGAGGGGACCTCATACCATCCAGAAACATAACTTGCATGTTATACCATAGAGGGAAAGGATGCTACTACTAATGGAGATGTAAGGGAGGTTTTCAAGGACAAACGACGATCTCTCTCACCCCCAAGTTATGGTATCAGGGAAGGGCACTAAGCACTCTGCACAGTTGGGGTGGCGGGTAGTTTTAAGTCTGTCAAGCAGGGAGGCAGGGAGGAGGGAGGGTAGGGAGGGATTGTTGTTATGGTATTGTGAGTTATTGGTTGTAACTTTTATAAGGGCACTGGCTAAAAACTTGTTCTCATGCATGGGTCACCTGAGATACTGTCGATACGATTCCATGATTGCATGTGTCAATTATGACAGGAATGGTGGTACAGGATCAACAGAAGTCTGTGTCACCGACACCCCCCCATATCCCCAATTGCTCCTCTGTCACTAGTTACATGGAATGTGCATGGGCTGGGGTATAAGATTAAGAGAGGTCTAGTTTTACAGTATTTGAAACGCTGTGCACCGGCGGTGACCCTACTGCAAGAAACACACTTGACGGGCTCAGCATGTAAAGCGTTGGACCGGTGGGGGTTTAAAATGGTTGTACACTCTGAGTTTTCCTCGGGGTCACGGGGAGTAGGTATTTTAGTATGAAAGCAATTTCTGCTGATAATCAACCAGACATGGAAAGATGACCAGGGCCGCTTTGCGGCTATCGCATGTCAATGGGAGGGAAGGCCTTTCAATATAGTGTCAGTATATATCCCTCCAGCACTCCATGCAGTGGCCCTCCCAGCGCTCAGTGAATTTCTGCTCGCCCTTCCAGAAAGGGAAATGTTAATTGGGGGGACTTTAATGCCACTATTAGCGAGGGCTTGGATCGACATCCCCCTAAAACTCAGAGTACTGGAATCTCCCGACTTGAGGGGTTCATAGAAGCACTTGGTCTCATAGATGCTTGGAGATGCTGTCACCCCATGTCAGTTCACCTTTCAATCCGGGGTACATAATAGCCTCTCAAGGAAAGATTACTTTTTAACGTCAGTGGACAGTTTGCAGAATATAGTAGACTTCAAGATCCCGCCCAGGGAATTTTCGGATCAATCCTCAGTAGTACTAACGTACATGTATCAATGCAAGGATCAGCAGCCCATTCACCCTATATACCCTGGTTACTTACATAATCCCAAAATCCTCAAAGACGTCACCACTGCAACACAACATTACTTCCAAGAAAATGTCTCATCAGTCCCGTCTCCAATCACCCTTTGGGAGGCCTATAAAATTGTTATTTGTGGCCAAGCCATTGCATCCATTGCAGGCTATAAAACGCGAAAAGCAGAAAGAGTTAAACACCATTGAATCAGAATTACATAACGCCGAAGACCAACATACCCAAAACCCGACGTTGTGATCGTCCCAATCCTGGCGTTATAAGCAACAGGAGTTCAGAGAATATCTAAAAGAGATGACTAGGTCCAGGTTGCAGGCCACACAGCATAAGATATATGAAATTGGAGATATGGCGGGTAAACTTCTGGCCTGGCTTGACAAAAAAGAGTAGGCAAAGAGATGGATAGCGCAAATACGAGCACAGGATGGGGAACTAGTAACTGACCCACAGGAGTTAGTAAATAAACTAGCCAGGTATTTTAAACAGGTTTATGCGTCATCATCAGCCACAACAGTTGAGGAGGCACAGGCCTTTATTAAAGATATTAATATACCCAAACTAACGCCCGAGGCGGCCCTCATGCTCGAAGCTGACCTCACGACGGATGAATTACAATTAGCTATCGGGACTATACACTCAGGGAAAGCGGTGGGGCCTAACGGCATACCCATAAAACTCTACAAAAAGACAGCTGGCACAATCACCCCACATCTACTAAATATGTATCTCGAAAGTCTGGAAGCGGAATAACTCCCACAGGACCAACGAACGGCCACCATAGTAACGATTACGAAACCGGGAAAACCTCCCGAGGAATGCACCTCATATCGCCCAATATCATTAATTAACGTCGAAACTAAAATCCTCGCTTCTCGTGACAAGATTAACCCACACCTCATGGCCCTAATACACCCGGATCAGTCAGGCTTTATGCTTGGCAGGAACACGGCTCTTAATCTGAGATGCTTGCATGGGGTGATGGCCCGTATATCGTACATCCAGGAACCAGCTGTTATTCTCTCGCTAGACGCTGGGATGGCGTTTGATATGGTAGAGTGGCCTTTCTTCTTTGCAGTTCTTAAACATTTGGGCTGCTGCCCTAAAATCTGTGCCTGGGTACACCTCTTATACTCGAAACCTTTGGTGCATGCCACATGAAACAGTCACATATCGGAGGACTTCCCACTAAGACGTGGAACACGTCAGGGGTGTCCCCTCTCCCCATTACTGTTCGCTCTTGTTCTGGAGCCACTGGCCGCATGGATTAGATGGGAACCGACTATCCGAGCGCTCAAATGGGCGGCAGGCTGGAAGGATCGCCTCTCCTTGTATGCTGATGACGTATTATTATATATGGTGAACAGCAAAACACACAAGATAATGGCCAGAATGTTGCACAATGGCAAAACATTCACCCCCAGTCACAGATCTGGGTTTAATCCATCGTTATTTTGCTCACCAAGCCACCCCAGTTCAGACATGGCCATATGCAAATCAGTCTTGACCCTGTGCCTCATGGGAACAGTCCAGACCGAACTGCCAAGCCATGTCTTTCCTGGACTGGAATCAAGCATCCTTAGACCGGTTTCTGGCTATCAGCCGTCTTCAGTCGGGATAGCTTGACTCCAGTGACTTAGTGAGCACGGGACCCACGTCTGGGCATACCCTTCCCACAGATTGTGGGGTTCAGGATACTTACCAACGCTCCATGACTGGTGCAAAGACATGGATGGGAACATGGTGGCAGAGAAAGCGACGTATGTCAACCGAGGATGTCCCCAAAAATGGGGGAAAGTCTGGGGAGCATAGAATAAGTATAGGGGATATTTTTGTGATCCACCTAGGTTGGCGACTAATGAGAGTTCAGACTGAGGGGTGATGGGAGGAACAGGAAGTATGGATTATCAGATGAACTATTTCTTGTACCACCTGTAATGATGCTGTGCATTAGCCAATGGAACTTGTACCAACTAACAGCAATAAGTTCTTAATTTGTGTCACAACTCTATTTTGCCCTGAACTTAGTAAAAATAATTTTAAAAAAACCAAGCTATCATAGCGTCTAGAAATGTAATTCCACCTCTTGCAGGGTAAATTGGACAAGACTTCTTTTCCCAGGATCCTGAGTAAATCACTAATAAAATTCATAGTTCTATTCCCTGAGGGCAATTTGATGTACATATTCATATCAGATTCTTAGAAACATTTTTGATCATTTTTTACCTCTGCCACATGGCAAAGAGCAAAAATCTCGAAATTGCAAATACGAGCCACCTTGTGGTATCTGACCTGAAAATACGTAGAGCTTCACTGGGGCATGTAAAAAATAATAAACGGCATACAGGAATTATACAGGTTTTCCGAAGGTCAACATAAGAGGGGCAAACGAAAAGGAAACAATCAAGGGTCTCAGGAGAAGTGTGGCAGGTGGGACACAGTGGTGTTACCGACGTATTATCCCAGTTGCTTCTTCTTGAATTTAAAGGGAGAGCTCTGTGTCTAAATTTTATGTACAACGCTCTTGACTGGGGGGGTTCGATGTCATCCATGAACATTTCGAAACCAAACCATCCTTTAATGTTTAAAAAACTAGAGGTTAAAGTGAAATGTGCATTACCTTCTAGACTTTGTGAGTTCATATACTCCCCAAACCTTTTTTTAAGAGGGGGAACCATTCATTTTGTTATAGACCCTAGCTCCTCCCAGATATACCCCAAACCCAAATCCTTGATCATGTTGAACCACTTAATGCGACCTGTTTGTTTATGCAACGCAAATCCAGGGCCTCCTTCACCAGGACATGTGTGTTACTAGTCCATATCCTTATCCAAAACAGGAGAGCCCTAAGAATAGCAAAGCGATTAATAGGTTTAAGACCAAGATCAAGTCTAAGCGGCAGGAGGGGAGTATTCACAGGTAGGTTCAGGGTCGCCCTGATAAATTTATTTTCAGCAAGGGCTAGGTCCTTCAAATGCTCCAACCCCCAAAACTTGGCTCTGTATAGGGCTGCTCCTAGATCTTTGGCCCTATAAGGTTCCAGAATGGGCGAGAGCGCCCAATATGGAGACACCCTAGCCCTCCGAATTATTGCTCAACTCGCATTTTGGAGGGTCAGATTGCTCTTTTCAATTTGTGGTGTCCAGACCAGCCTGTCGCTAATGCGTACTCCCAAATAATCAAATGCCTTAACTTGCTCCAAGGTTTGCGTGCCCAGCTTTAATTTACCCTTGTGTGATTTAAAGGGGTTAAATATCATATATTTGGTCTTGGAGCAGTTTATTTCTAAACCCCTATTCTTACAGGCTTTGTCAAATTTGTTCAAATGGTTCTGAATCCCCTTAGGTGTTCTGGCAATGAGTAACGTGTCATCTGCGAGGAGCAAACAGGGTATGACACTGTCTGCCAAATTTGCGGGGTCGCCACCACAATTATACAGCTTTCCTATTAGTCCATTAATATAGAGGGTGAATAATGTTGGGATAAGGACACAGCCTTTGTGTATGCCTTTGCGAACCGTAATATCTTTTGAAAGACGGCCATCAGAGTTCCACCTGACCTTTGCGTAAGTGTCATGGTGTAAACGAATCAAGATGTTAAGTAAATAAGATGGCCGTCCTAGTTCTCTCAAGGCTAGCCAAAGTTGGGTACGTTCTATAGGATCTAAGGCCGTTTTTAGGTCCACAAACACAACATACAGGTGGCCTCTTCTAATGGCTATTTCCTTCCAAATTACCAGAAGAAATCTAAAAACTTGGTCTGTAGTGCTTGTAGAGGCCATAAATCCTGCCTGTAGATTTGACAAACCATTATTTTCCTTGATCCAATTTTGGATTCTGGCTAGAATTATTTACAAAAGATTTTTTGGGAGACATCTATAAGGCTGATAGGCCTGTAGTTTTCAGGAGACCCTTTGTCTCCCTTTTTATACATATATTTAAACAATAATAAAGAAAAAAAGTTAAATCTGTGAAAATAGATGTACTATAACCACTCCAGGCTGTCCAACTTTAGGGAAAATATTAGACTCCAGGGAAGTAAAATTTACTATTACTACTCCAATCTGTGCAACGGTAGGGAAAGCATGGGACTCCAAAGGGGTAACGTTTACAATTCCCACTCCAGTCTGTGCAACAGTAGGTAAAATGTTAGACTCTGAAGGGGTAAAATTTACTATTCCCACTCCAGTCTGTGCAACAGTAGGGAAAGCATTGGATGCCGGATGGGAAAAATGTACTATTCCCTTTCCAGTCTGTACAATTGTAGGGAAAGCGTTGGATTTCAAAGGGGTAAAATGTACTATTCCCACTCCAGTCTGTGCAACAGTAGGGAAAGCATTGGACTTAGAGTAGTCAAATTTACTATTCCCACTCCAGTCTGGCAACAGCAAAGAAAGCATTGGACTACAAAGGTGTCAAATGTACTATTCTCACTCCAGTCTGGGCAACAGTAGGGAAAGCATTGGACTCCACAGGGATAAAATGTACTATTCCCACTCCAGTCTTGGCACAGTAGGGAAAGTGTTCGATGTCAGAGCCTAACATTTACTATTCCCACTCCAGTCCCTGCAACAGTAAGGAAAATGTTGGACTCCGGAGAGATCAAATTTACTATTCCCACTCCAGGCTGTGCAACGCTAGGGAAAGCATTAGACACAGAAGTGGTAAAACTTACTATTCCCACTCCAGTCTGTATAACAATAGGGAAGGTGTTGGACTTCAGAGGGGTAAAATTTACTATTCCCAACAATAGGGAAAACATTAGACTCTGGAGGGGTCAATTTACTATTCCCACTTCACTCTGTGCAAAAGTAGCAAAAGTAGTTCACTTCAAACACATAACATAGTTTAAGAAATCTATTAAGTGAACAAAAATATAAAACTCTTAATATAAAAATGATATGTATACATTTTTTTTAAAATTGAACAATTTACATAGCTATAATTTTTTAAAATAATTAATATCAAATAAAAAAACTCATTGATCATTTATTTAAATTCCCACTGTATACTCTCACAAACCTAGTAACACACAACTAAAAAATATAATTAAAATAAAAAAGATGACATGATTCACATATTAAGTAATCAATACAATAATTATTATAATCAATACAATAATTATTAATAAATTAATAATTAATTATTAATTAATTATTACTTGAATAACTTTCCACCCTATTCCCCTACAAACACAACAACCTGCACCTCATATATAACATGAAAAATATAATTATTGAACACTTTACATAATTATATATAAATTAAATATTTTAATAAACATTAAGGGCCTTATTACAATGTCCGCCCGACACCTTCTCAGTTCTGGGACAGACTGACTTCCGGTCGGCGGTCCAGACCGCCTAATCAGGATACGACCGAACACTGTTCGGTTGCATTCCTGCATTTCACTATGGGAGCATGCATTACAGCCGGAAACCGACCCTAATACATGCTCCTGTAGGGAAATGGGAGGTGTGGTTCATCCCTCCACCCCGTGGCAGGCACCTCAAGGTTAGAGGCCAGCCGGATTGACCGGCTGGTTTACTTTCCAGCCGCCTATATATTAGGGGTTCATTACGATGGCGGGCGGACCATAATGGAATGCGGGACCGTCCGCCAGGGGTGCGGCAATCCCGCACCTGCAATTAGGATGCCATCACCACCGTGGCATCCCCCATTGCCAGCATTGTGGTGGGTGGTGCTCACAGCACTGCCAGCCACAATGCTGGGAATGCACGTTGTGCATTGGCATGCACAAGGTGACAGGCACCTTGTCCATGCGAATGCAGGGGGGTACCATAGGTACCCCCATGTGCGCCCAGCACCCCCCAACATCCTGAGGGCCTGCTACGGGCCCCCAACAGCGAAGACTGCATGCCTTTCCATGGCAGCAAAACCGCAATGGAAAGGCTCATCTCCGCCCTCATCATAATATGCATAGTGGTGTCTCACAGACACCGGCACCATATTGTGGCAGTTTTATGCCCGGTCGACGGCCTTTCTAATGTGGTGGGGGGTGAATCATGGACGGATAGCGGGCAGATTGCCCCCGCTGCTACCGTCGGCCTGGCAGGGGCGATCCGCCTGCCATCCTAATGGGCCCTTTAATTAGGCGGTCGTAAAGTAAACCGAGGAGCCCATTACGATGCGGATCGGACGGAGCCTTTGGAGCAGCATGGTAATTGTCCCCTAGTATTTAATTGATAATTCATTACTACTTAATTAACTTCCCACCCTATACCCCTACAAACCCAAAAACCAGCACCAAAATTATAAAGGGAAAAATATAATAATTACACAATTTACATAAATACATATCAATTAAATAATTAATAATAAATTAATCATTGATTATGAATTAATTATTACTTAATTAACTTCTCACCCTGTATCCCTACAAACCCAACAACATGCACCCAAAATATAACACAAAACATATATAAAAATGACACCATTTACATAATTAATTATCACTTAGATAATTACTAATATATATCAAATAATTATGAATCAATTATTACTTAATTAACTTTCCACCCTATACCCCTACAGACAAAATACCTTGCACCTAAAATATAATTAAAAAAATAATAATTTAACAATTGACATAGTTAATTATCAATTAAATAAATATTAATTAAAGATGAATTATTCATTAATTTTACACAATTAACTTCCCAGCCTGTACCCTTGCAAACCTCCCAACCCGCTGTGATACTATAAATTACTATAAGCAATAAAATGTAAAATTATAAATTACTTAAAAATAAAAACTATATTTAAAAATATTAACAAAAATTATAAACAATACACAGCATATACAATTAAAATATGTACTAAAACTCATAAAGAAAATTAAAAAACTATACTTCTTACAGCTAAATTAATAAAAACGATATTGTAAACACAGATAGTCTTGCAAACAATATTTAAAACAGAGATATTATTGTAAATAATTTTATTTACCTAAAAATTGATATTTTTGTCCACATGAGCCACGATATAAAAAGTTCAATATTTGTGTAGCTTGATATTAAGGAACCAATATTATGTCCAAATACCCTTCATGGCATGTTCAATCGTGGAGGCCTTGATTTAGGAACAGACTGCTATTTAGGATGCAAAGACAGCATTTCAAGTAACTGTAACTGCCCTTGGCATTTGATCACAGAGCCAAAGGTGGTACCACAAGAGAAGGGTATGATCCCCTACTGCCATTTTTGACATGTCCATTAATGGTCTGGAATTAATACAGTGGCTTTTACAAGCAGCCTGTTACCACTGTTTATTGAACATTCTGCACCTGGTTACGGCACTCTGCGACCAGAGTGGTCCATTGCTCATGTGTGTTTGATCAGTGAGGCCACAGCGTTCCACCATTCCCCACCAAAACACTGGAAGCCTAGGGCTGAAAACATGAAGCATACTTTTGGGTCTGAGAAACCCTGCGTTAGAAGAGGCCATGGAACCTGTCCTCGCTTTGACTCTACCTTCTCCCACGTTGTCGCAGCCTGGGGTGGACTCAATGAGTTAGCTGACCGAACTAGAGCCTGTGAGAAGCTTGCCATTTAACAAGCAGAGACAGACGAGAGCAGTTCTGCTGGGACCCACAGTTTCCTCCTCTTGCTGGACATTGGGCCTGGGAGGAACCTATCAAGGAGCCAAAGAGTTGCTGAACTGGGAACCAGAGTCACCACAATCCCATAGAAGAAACATGACTAGTGGGGCAAGGGCCAAGAGATGGAAGGTCTGTGCGCATTTTTGATTGGGCACACATGCAAAGGAAAACACTGACTGGCAAACATTTTCAGGATTTTCACCAACTATGTTGCATTGTGGTATTTATCATTCAAGAATTCGCCTTTACTAGCTAGTTCACCTATATCAATATCACTGACCTTGGCAGCATACACTTGGTTTGTATGATAACAAAAACCTTTGCAATCATGTTTCTCATCCTACATAGATTCAAGATAGGCAGGAGTAAAATACCTGACCTACCACCCATTAAAAAAATCGATCATCCTAATATTTTAGACTATATGAACATGATCGTTTGGAGGCTTCCTTTCTGCTCCTCACTGGGACTATGAAGATAGATCACATGCCGTAGAAACCGTCAAGAGTGTTTGTGCCTGTAATGTTTACACTTTAACAATGTGTAGCAGTTCCACCAAATATAGTTAAACAACAAAGCACACTAAAACCCTGATATACAAAGAGTTTCTGTCAGGTTTGTGTTACTTTTTGAATGTAACCCGATGCAAAGTCTTCTGCTGGGATGTACAAACCAATACAATTCACAATTTGCATTGGTGTGTGTGCCATATTAGCCCAATGAAGCACATTGCGCTGCCTTTAGTTACTTTGCATCAAGGGGGTGTTCTAGGGGTGGTGCATGGGCGTTCCTACGGGTTTGGTGCAAATAATTGTAGACAGGGATTTGCAGTAAAATCCTGCACCACCCTGAGGCAGACGTAATGAGGAGAAATGTTTTAATTTCTTCTAGTTTTTTATCTCTTGGCATGTGTGCTGCATTCTGCAACACAGAAACAAAAAAATAAATGCCATGAAGTATAGTTTTTGTGCAGAAAGGGTTATCTTGCTGCACAAAAACTATGTACAACGCAAACACCCTTGTATGATTTAACAAGGGTGCCTGAATTGAAGCATGAAGTTTACAAATTCACAGTTCTGCTCTAGTTTTACTTGCTGTGCTGCATTGTGTTAGCTCTTTTTCTTTTGCAAATTTAAAATCCCATTAAGCATTATAAGATAAATTGAAATTCAGAATTGAGGCCATTCGATAAAGCAAAATCAATTACTATCGATGAATCAAATATGAATGCATCAAATAATATGTAGTTCAAATCGAATCAAAATCATGAAAGAATTTGAGGATGAACTAATCTAAAGTCGTCTCCAAAGGAAAGAAAAGGGAATGTTGTTTTTCTCATAAAGAGAGTACCTTAAAACTCCTACCCAGCTCTGCTATATGCTATGTCTGTTTAAATAAGCACTGATAACTATAATCTACTCTGCACCAGCTTAAATCACACAATTTTAACAGTTGATATGCCTACACACAGTACCCCAAGAGCGATCCTATCAGGTAAAGTAAAATGATACGATCCTGTATGCGTCTCAGGATTCATTGCAATACAGCTTTTCTATGTGTCCTTCAAACTTACATTATCTGCAACAAAATAAGATACATGGACCAGCCTTAACTTTGCAGGTGGCTTCATGACTATTCTACCAATTATAATATTCCATAATTATCACAGAAGAAAGTAAACATTTCACATGGGGAGAAAAGCAAAAGAACATTGTGTTTGTTAATTAGAACTCCAGCTTCACCTAGAAATAAAATGTTCATGTATCATAAAGCAATATGGCAACAATCGGCATTCATTTTAAAAAACAGGTCTGTATTAGCTATGGTCAATCTAAAGGTGAAAACCATTAATTTTCTTCTACACATAGCAGTTGCTTCTCTTTATGTTAACAATGAAAACAATTTAATATATAAAACACACCTTTCAATCGTGTTAACTCTTTGTTAACTCCTTAACCGCGGCCATTATTTTGTCGCAGTGCGGCGGTTCCACGGAGTGGGCGGGGCCGCGTCGGATGTTGGCCGTTGGCCGTTCGCAGCACCAGCGAGGTAGTGCTCGCGACGGCCGACGGGAGCACGGAAGGGGTGAATATGCACCTAAATGTGGCATTCATGCCCACATTTGCCTGTATTGTTACTTGCTGTGGAAGGTCAATACAAACATAGTTGAACTCTCAGAAGGCTGAAAGACCAGCTCTAACATCTTTGTTGGCTCTTTGACAGATACGTTGCTGCTCTGCGTTACAGGCCTTCCTGGAATGCCCACTTCTTTAGGATATGAGATCGAAAAGCATTGGTGGATAAAATACCACATACAAATGGCAAAGAAAGCTAACATAATCCTAATAGAAGACCCACTATCAGGCCCCATATACCCATTTTATGAGGTAAATTGCATTATTTTAAAAAGGTAATCCAACTAGGAAAAAGATTTAAAAAATAACAATACATCTCAACAACACAGAAAATAATTATTTTTAGTTGAATGATAGTGAGTGCTTATTGAGAGCAGATTGCCAAACAACTCTCCAGCTGATCAACACAAAAGCAAGTCATTTAGTAAACAAATATTTATCTTGAGGCAATATATAACAATTTACACTTGATTGTAGATAGTGAGCTTTATGTAAGAAATGTTCAAAATGTGAAAAACCATTGGCAAAGCTTGTGGCTTATTGATGTTTCTAAAATTATATATATAATATATTCATCTATAGGGGCTTTCAGCCTGCCCACTTCTGTCATTGATTTTTTTTTGTCTGCATTCACATTTTTTCACCTACTACAGCATACAACATGGGACAAAAGGTCAGCCAACTTCATCCATTGGCTTACATCATTGTGAGTGATGGCATTCTACTCCTGCTCAAGGAGCAAATCAAAACAAAACGTAGTTACCCTCAGAGCCAGGGTCTACTATCCTAATGCATACTTTAGAAGGCTAAAAAATACTTTTGCTTTTCATCAATATGTTTCTTTATGTTGCCAAGCATCCAGCAGCTCCTCCAACAATAGAGATTCACAAAAACCAAAAATACTTACAAAACAAGCACTGACAAAGGCAGCCAATGCCAGACCTATTGGCCTTGCTAATGGGTGTTTTTTTTAGATCTGGCGTTACCAAACACATTTTTTTTTAAACTAAAATTAAATATAGAATATACTGATGTGGGGTTTCAGCCAGCCCACTTCATACATTGTGTCAGTCAAAAATTCTTCCTGCTACTACAGAAAACAACATGAACCATGGCATTCTGCCCTGTCACAAGGAACACATACCAAACACAAGGTAGTTCCTCCAGTGCCAGGCTGTACTATGGCAATGCGTGCTTTTTGATGGCAAAAGGATTTTTGCTTTTAGGGTTAATTGTGTTGGATTGGCGATGGCCGAGCAGCTTCCCCAATAAAACAAAGTTTTGCAAAAACTCTTGTCAAGCACCAGCAAATACCAGCACAAATTAAGCACCGAGCAGCATACATTTAAATGGAGTGGAACATGAATATTTTATTAGACTATCGTCTGACATAAACATTGTTTTGTAAGTACCAGATGTGGGCTATAAAAATATTGGCTATTTGAGTAAAACATTTCAAATCTATACCCAATTGAAAAGTGATTTTGTAAATAGTATTTAGAACACAATACTTATGTAAGGCAATGTTTCTCTAAATGATATTCGAACATATATTCATTTAAACAAAGAACCCTAGTATGTGTTTGTCCATGTTGTTAAATGTTTTGATACTATTTTAAACCCACGTCTCACACTGTAACCCTAACTTCACTTTATATATTTTCACTTTTACAATTTGTAAAACGTTCAGTAGAGAAAGGGGGAATGTTCCTTAATAATACTGACAAGAATCAGAGTCTTAAATGTAGCAGTTATTTTATAACACAATAAAACACAAATAGAGCCCACCTATTAAAACAATTACTGCAGACTGAAAAACACTCCTAATATGTAAGATTAACATATGTAAGGGCACACAAATTAGATTGTTTAGACCCATGTAGTACTACTATTGCATAAATAAATGTAATTTAAATCAGTTACAGGACTAGCACCTATCAGGATCGTTGTGGTGTCATAACACACTGCCTGTGTACTGCCATTGTTTGGCAAGCATAAAAAGCAATAACGTTTATGCTAGCTCTATTAAAATGTAGGACACAGAAGACATTTTTTTGAACCAGTGCAGCTTCCAGTCAGTATTTTCTAAAGTAACATTAAATATTCTAGAGGGTATTACGATTTAAATATTTGCCCTTCACTTTCCTTATTTCCATATGTAATGCAGTTCCAAATCAGCAATCGTTGTAAAAACACATAGAATAAATCAACTCCAAACAAAATCCCAGACTCTTTTCCATGCATGCCAGTGGTTACCATTTCTCACAAGAGGGGCACTAGTGCTGATCTAAAATGATGCAATGGCTGCATGTGGCATCAACCTAAATGAGATGTAAATTATTTAAAGATATTAGATTCTGAGAATCTGGGGCTAAAGGGATACAGGGATTATGCTTCAAGTGGCATTTCAAGTCACTGCAACACCACTGATGGCTCTGTATCTACAGCACTGCTTGGGTGAGTTAATCTGCAGAGATTGCTCTAATACTTTTCTCTCTGTCACACCAAGTGCTTATCTTCCCACTGGGAACAGTGGGTGGCAGTCCTTTTTTAATGCTAATCATTCCTGTAGTTATAAGTGATGGTTCATTGAAATCATTTGAATGCATTTCTTTTGTAATGATAAATACAACCTTCTGGGCACATGAAGCAACATAGGATGTGTTTACAAATGTTTCATCAGTTCCATCTGGCAAGAGACATTAAGAGGACCACATAGGGCCACTCCACTGGCTGTACCACTGGGTCTGGGCACTGGGCAGTCCCCAGAGCCGGACTGGCCATGCCAGGCATTTTGGTGTTTCCCTGGGAGGCTGGAAAGGTGGGGACCAGTTTTGGAGTGATGGGAGCTGGTTTTGTTTCTGGGGGGGCAGTTTAGCAGCGTTGCTGCAATATCGGCACCTAGTAACAAATGCAGCAAGCAAGTGTTTCCAGCCTTCCACTGCCAGGCAGTGCTTTCCCAGGGGCTGGTCCGAGATAGCATCCAGGGCTGCTTTGGGTTCCCAGTCCGGCCCTGGCAGTCCCACACCTAGTCCCGGTGGCAGCTGGCCCATAGTTCTAGTGGTCAGCCAGTCAGAGTGCATAGAGTGGTTAGGATTTGTTTGCAGCTCGACCTTACTATAGTTTCCCTAAAGGAAAGAACACAAGAGTTATCCTTTACAGGCAGCCAAATGTTGTGCCCCACACATGTGGAGAGCAATTGAAGCAGTAAAGTTGTTACCCTGCTGCACCTATACCCCTTTATATGTGCAAGTACTGTTATGATTGTGAACTCCATGTAAGTGTGCATGTAGTATCCTTACAAACCACTTTTGGAAGCTCTAGTGTAATTTAATGAAAGGATTCCCTGGTACTTTCCTCTATCAATCAATCAATCAATCATGCCATTTGTATAGCGCACTACTCACCCGGGAGGGTCTCA
This sequence comes from Lissotriton helveticus, assembly GCF_964261635.1. Lineage (NCBI taxonomy): Eukaryota > Metazoa > Chordata > Amphibia > Caudata > Salamandridae > Lissotriton > Lissotriton helveticus. The sequence continues at coordinate 1,141,530,115 of NC_136069.1, forward strand.
AGGCGCTTGGGGGGAGGGGTATGCTACTGCTCGAACAGCCATGTCTTGAGTTGTTTCCTGAAGGCGAGATGGTCCTGGGTCAGCCGAAGGTGGATGGGGAGGGAGTTCCAAGTCTTGGCAGCCAGGTAAGAGAAGGATCTTCCTCCGGCGGTGGCTCTTCGGATGCGTGGTACGGTTGTGAGGGCGAGGCTGGTGGACCGTAGCTGGCGGGTGGGCGTGTAGAAGGTCAGGCGGTCCTTGAGGTACTTGGGGCCCAGGTCGTGGAGAGACTTGTGTGCGTGGGTGAGGAGCCGGAACGTGATCCTCTTGTCGACGGGGAGCCAGTGCAGGTTCCTCAGGTGGCTGGAGATGTGGCTGCGTCGGGAGACATCCAGGATGAGTCGGGCGGAGGCGTTCTGGATGCGCTGGAGTCTTTTCTGTAGCTTGGCTGTGGTTCCGGCGTAGAGGGCGTTTCCGTAGTCCAGTCGGCTGGTGACGAGTGCCTGGGTGACAGTCTTCCTGGTCTCGGTCGGGATCCAGCGGAAGATCTTGCGAAGCATACGCAGGGTGTTGAAGCACTATGAGGAGACGGCGTTGACTTGTCTGGTCATCGAGAGGGAGGGGTCCAGGATGAAGCCCAGGTTGCGTGCGTGGTCGGTTGGCTTGGGTGCGGTGCCCAGGGCTGGGGGCCACCAGGAGTCGTCCCAGGCGGAGGGCGAAGATCCTAGGATGAGGACTTCCGTCTTGTCCGAGTTCAGTTTCAGGCGGCTGTCCTTCATCCACTCGGCGACGTCTTTCATCCCTTCGTGTACGCAGGTTCTGGCGGTGTCGGGGTCTCTGGTGAGGGAGAGGATCAGCTGGGTGTTGTCGGCGTAAGAGATGATGTTGAGGTTGTGCTGGCGTCCGATGGCTGCGAGAGGTTTCATGTAGATGTTGAAGAGAGTGGGGCTGAGTGAAGATCCTTGCGGGACGCCGCAGATGACTTCGGTGACCTCGGAGCGAAACGGGGGGAGGCGGACTCTTTGTGTTCTTCTGGCGAGGAACGAGATGATCCACTCCAGTGCCTTCTCTTGGATACCGATGTTGCTGAGGCGCTGGACTAGGGTGCGGTGGCAGACCGTGTCGAACGCAGCGGAGAGGTCCAGGAGGATGAGGGCCACTGCTTCCCCCTTGTCGAGCAGGGTCCGGATGTCGTCGGTGGCTGCGATGAGGGCGGTCTCGGTGCTGTGGTTGGCTCTGAAGCCGGACTGCGAGGGGTCGAGGGATCCGTTCGTCTCGAGGAAGGCGGTCAGCTGTCTGTTGACGATCTTCTCGATGACTTTAGCAGGAAAAGGGAGGAGCGAGATGGGGCGGATGTTTTTGAGATCGGTGGGGTCCGCTGTAGCTTTCTTCAGGAGGGCGCTGATCTCGGCGTGCTTCCAGCTCTCCGGGAAGGTGGAGGTGTTGAAGGAGGCGTTGATGATGTTCCGGAGTTGGGGTGCGATGGTGGAGTCGGCCTTGTTGAAGACGTGGTGTGGGCAGGGGTCGGTCGGTGATCCGGAGTGGATGGTGTTCATCGTGCGGGCTGTGTCTTCGGTGGTCACTGTGGTCCAGGTGCGAAGGGTGGCGGTGGGGGGCGTTGGTTCGACGGTTGGGTGCGTGGGTGGGGCGCCGAAGCTGTTGTGGATGTCGGCGATCTTGCGGTGGAAGAACGAGGCGAGGGAGTCGCAGAGGTCTTGTGACGGAGTGATGTCGTTGGTGCCGGTGCTGGGGTTGGAGAACTCCTTGACGATAGTGAAGAGCTCTTTGCTGTCGTGGGCGTTGTTGTCCAGTCGTTCCTTCAGGGATTTCTTCTTGGTGGTGCGGATGAGCTGGTGGTGCTTGCGGGTAGCGTGTTTGAGGGCGGTCATGTTGTCGGTGGTCCGGTCGAGGAGCCAGGCTTTCTCGAGGGTGCGGCAGGTCTTCTTGGAGTCCTTGAGGTCGTCGGTGAACCAGGATGCCTTCTTGCTTCTGGGTCTGCTGGGAGGGTTCTTTAGTGGCGCGAGGTCGTCGGCGCAGGCGGTCAGCCACTGTGTGAAGTTGCGGGCTGCTTCGTTGGGGTCCGTTGTGTTGGCGGGTGGGCTCTGGCTGAGGGAGGTGGTGAGCTGGTCTGCGGTGATCTTGCTCCAATTCCCGTGAGGTACCTGTTGCGGGTGGTGGTGGGTCGTGGATCTTTTGAAGCTGAAGTGGACGCAGCTGTGGTCGGTCCAGTGGAGTCCGGTGGCGTGGCTGAAGGTGATGTACTTGCTGGAAGAGAAGACGGGATCAATCGTGTGGCCGGCGTAGTGGGTGGGGGTGTTGACCAGTTGCTTGAGTCCGAGGTTGGCGAGGTTTTCCAGCAGGGCGGTGGTGTTGCGGTCCTTGTTGTTCTCCAGGTGGAAGTTGAGGTCCCCGAGGAGGATGTAGTCGGTGGAGGGGAGGGCGTGCGGGCTGATGAAGTCTGTGATGTCTTCGCTGAATTGTGTGCGTGGTCCCGGGGGTCTGTAGACGAGGGTGCCTCTGAGGGTCGTTTTAGGGTCGGTGTGAATCTGGAAGTGGAGATGTTCGGCTGCGGCGAAGGAGTCGTTGGCGTCGGTCGTGATGCGGATGGTGTTCCTGTGGACGATGGCGATGCCACCTCCGGTCTGGTTGATGCGGTCCCTCCTGATGATCTTGTACCCGTCCGGGATGGCGATGGCGATGTCGGGTGCAGAGGAGGCGTTCATCCAGGTTTCCGTGAGGAAGGCGACGTCCGGTGATGTAGCGTCGAAGAGGTTCCAGAGTTCCACGGCGTGTCTGTGGACGGAGCGGTTGTTGATCAGGATGCACTTGAGGTGGTTGCTGCTGGTGTTTGTCTTGGTGGGTGCGGGGCAGGTTCGGAGGCAGGTGAACTTGCAGGTGCAGCAGGTGAAGGGTCCGTGGGTGCGTCTCGGGGTGGCTCGGCAGGTGGCGTGGGTCCGGCCGGCATTGAGTGCGTTGAGAGTGGCGGCGTTGTAGGTCAGTCGGGTCGTCTTGCCTCGGCGGGGAGGGCCAGGGGTCCTGGCACAGGGCGCGGGCCAGGCGCGGACGGGCGCAGACGGGCTTACCTTTGGCGCACCTTCGGCGCTCAATCGGTGCTCCCGCTGCACGCGTCCGCTGCGCGGTTGCTCTGGGGGCGCCATAAGTAAGGAGCCGGGAGGGAGGAGCAGCTGGGTGGCGGGAGCGGGGCGGCGAATGGAATCACAGGGGGGCGGGCCGCAGAGAGGCAGCGGCGGGAAATTCCAAGAAGCAGCGGGCAGCGGGAAATTCCCAGGAGCAGCGGGAAATTCCCAGGAGCAGCGGGAAATTCCCAGGAGCAGCGGGCAGCGAGCAAAGGAATCTGCAGGCAGGAGGCGGCAAAGGCAGGCAGGAGCGGCAGCAGTGAGTGGGGCGACCAAGCCCTGTGGAGGGCTGAGCGGTCTAGGAATGCAACACACACCCACCTTGTGTGTACCTTTAATACTGAAACTACAATAAGTACCTTGGCAATATATAGCTTCAAGGTACGTAGATGTGAAGTTAGGATAGTAAATCTATATTTCCCTATATGCATTTAACTTTCCCCTCGATATTCTGTCCATGATATTTTTGAAGGTCGATATTTTAGGGATCAATATTAAGTAGAGCAACCACCTACTATTGTAGCCTCCCAATGGAAAAGGCTGCCACACAGAGATCTGTGCGCTCACGAAGGTGGGTGGCTCATTTGGAAGGTGGCACAAAAAAGCAGGTGCAAGCACTATCAAATTGGATTGGTCACTGAAGGACACCGCACAGTCGGTGTATCCACCCACATGTGAGGAAAGCCCTTTTCTGTTTTTCACCACCGGGTGTGCCAATGTTAGTCCTTCCTAGGGTTTGTACATCAACCTACCTCATGAATATTATTTGGTGGCACCATGTCAGTAGTTGCATTTAAATAAAGCAATCATTTTTTGAAATGCAGCCCATTTTCCTTAAAGGAAAATGGGTTGCGTTTAAAAAAGAAAAATTAAAAGTTTTCTTTTCATTTTTTTAAGAGCAGGCAGTGGTCCGTAGGCCCATTACCTGCTCCGAAAAAATATATTTTTACTACCATTTCTAAAGGGAACAGGGTCCCTTGGGGACCCTTTTCCTTTGGTGAATTTGTTATCATCTACTTGAAGTAGGGGATACAATGTGAATGTTTTGTGATCGCATTTCGGTCGTAAAACATTCTTACATACTGCTGCGATTCGGTATTAGGAAGGGTCACCCTAGACATGCCCCTTCTTAATACTTAATCGATATGTACTCACAATTCCAAACTGCGATTTGGTAACATGTTACTGAATTACAAATTGGAATTCATACATTTTACTGATCACAAACGGGCCGACTCTGCTCATCGGGCTGTTGGCGACCAGTAAAATGCATGATACATGTGGCCCTTAATTCTACTCTGATCTGGGCCACTTTTTTGTGTGCCCGTTACTATTTTTGTCCCAGTCCCACCCTGATAGCAGACTTAAATACTAGGAAACGAAGGGGGAAAAGGATGGAAGAATGGCTAGACTGTTAGTCACGTGATGATTTAAGGTGTGTGCAGTCGGGGTACTGTACCAGGAAGGGATTTAATGGCTAATCAAACAATGCAGCAAAGCAGACTGGAATCTCAACACTCTAAAAATAGTATTCAGAGTAAACACAACAGTTTGGCAGTCTTGGTGGGCCGCTGGAATGACAGTTATCTCTGTACAATACCAATAATGTTCTTTCACTCCCGGAAAAACATTTAGGTGAGAGTACGAGTTAGGCTTCAAGGCCTACAGCAAAGTAGGAGAGAAACACTGCTTCTGCCCTGGATGAATCTCATACCTGGCTCTATTTGTCTTACATCACCGTAGTGCTTAATTTGTTAAACAATAAGTGTAGCCTATAGTTTACCTCAGAGCCTGGTTCCAGTGCTGCCAAGGGTACCCATTGTTGCTTTCACCTCATGCTTCTTTCATCCACCACCTACACTCCTTTTGCCTTTATTTCACTTTTGTTGGTTCTTTCCCATCCCTGCTCTCACCCATTGTCACTGTGTTTCCATCTTTTTCATCTTCCTTTTCCCCTTTTCCCGCCTTTCTCTTTCTCTGGGTCAATGTCTGATGATTAAAAAGAAGTCCTGGTTCCCAAAAATGAGTGCGGATGGGCCCCACCTGCAACCACAAGGTCAAACTAAGACATGATCACCAGAATTACATGTAGCAGTGATTGTCTCTCACCATGAACAGTAGTCTGCTCAGACTAAAAACTACCATGCTTTAACCCAGGAAGAAATTATCAGATGGGTGGAGTATTCTGGAGTCTTCTGGTGAAGTCAGAGGGCTCACCTGGAACGGGAACGAACCAGTATTGTGTACTTCATATTTTCATCTTGAAGTTCTTTAAAATAAGCATAGAGTTTCATTTGGGCCGGTGGTTGCAGGTAGTGTGCAGTCTTACTCATTTTTAGGGACCGGGACAGAATTATTATCATTACACGTTGGCTCTGAGCGAGAGAGTGAATGCAAAACAATTACAGAAAGGAGGAAGAGGAAGCTAGGAAGACAGTCAAAAAAGGCGACAGCAGCGGTGAAAAAGAAATTGCAAACGTGAGATAGGGAGACGGGAGGACGTATGGTCATCTGGTTGGTGGCCAGACTCATTAGGAGCCTGCCCCACCCCTACCTCCTCTGCAAAAAATATTGGAGTCATGATTGATCCTGCCCTCAATTTGGATAAATAGGTCAGCAGAACCATCTCCACTTGCTGGGGCATTATCCACATTCTTAAGAGGATCAGGCACTACCTATCGCTGCAGGCAAGGAAACAGCTTGCAGTTGCCCTCATTGGCTCCCGGCTGGACTACTTCAATGCGCTGTATGTGGGACTGAATAAAAGTCTACTGCAGCGCTTGCAGGTAGTCCAAAATGCCGCTGCCAGGTTTGTCCTGGATCTCCCCAAACGTGCCTCAGCTACAGCGGCTAGAAAGCTGTTACACTGGCTTCCGGTTGAGGACTGTATTCACTTCAAGACCCTATGTATAACCTATAGGGCCTTAGCTAAAAATAGTCCCACTGGTATAGGATCCATCTTGTCCCGCTATATTCCCTCTAGGAATTTGCGTTCCTCGAGTAGACTTCTTCTGTCGGTCCCTCGATTCAGGAGAGCTAAATGGGGTGGCAGGGCTTTTTCCACCTTGGCGCCCAAGTGGTGGAATGCCCTCCCACTGGAATTAAGATCTTTACCCACTCTTCAGGCATTTAGAAATGCACTGAAGACGCATCTTTTTATGCAGGCCTATCTGTAATGGTGACATGCCTATGTTTATGATATGTTCTGATAGGTGCCTTGATGCCTTCGGGTTATGGTTTGCGCGATATAAATTTTATTCAAATCAAATCAAATCAAGTGTAGGGTAGTGGAAGAGTGAGGCATGAGGTGGAAACAAGTCTAGGTGGCCATGGGATGTGGCAAACCCAGCATTCAGGGTTGTATGACGTTACAACACATACTTTTACAATACATGCCTTTACAACAAATTTTTTACAACGCAACATCCTTTACAACGCATTCCATTACAACGCATGCCATTACAACGAATTTCCAAAAACTACCAATACAACGCAGTCCATTGCAACGCATACTACCTTTACAATGCATACCATTACAACGCATACCATTACAACGCATGTTTGGTAAGTATTGGATAGTATAGGGGTAAAAAGTACTATTCTAATTCCAGGGGGTGCAACAGTAGGGTAAGTGTTGGATAGTGTAGGGGTAAAAATTACTATTGTAACTCCAGGGGGTGCAACAGTAGGGTAAGTGTTGGATAGTGTAGGGGTAAAAATTACTATTCTAACTCCAGGGGGGTGCAACAGTAGGGTAAGTGTTGGATAGTATAAGGGTACTATGCGTTGTGATGGTATGCGTTGTAATGGTATGCGTTGTAATGGTATGCTTTGTAATGACATGCGTTGTAATGGTATGCATTGTAATGGTATGCGTTGTAATGACTGCGTTGTAATGACATGCGTTGTAATGGATCTTGCGTTGTAAAAGTTTTGTTGTAATGGTAGTTCGTTGTGAAAGTTGCATTGTAAAGGTTGTTTCCCAGCATTCAGTAATGCGGGCACAGGCTCCTAAGAAAAATGTTGTCCCCAGCACGTATTCATTTACAAACTAGGCACTCACTGAGCGCTATCCTGGGCCTGCGTCTTTCTCAAGTTGTGGTCAGGACCATGACCAGGGGGGCCCTCTACAGGGAGGGCTCCACTCTTGAACTGGCAATTAATGAGAAGAATAATGGTTCATTGTAAACTTTAAATAACACGGTTTAATCTTGACTATTTGATTGTAGCCTCAGTATAGGCGATTTGCAGGAACCAGACCCATGTTTGGTGAGAAGGGGGGGTTAGAAGACAGAAAGAGGCTGGGCTCTTTCTCAATTATGTAAACATTTTCCTTGGAGGACACTACAGTGTATTTCTTTTTTATTCCTTTTTTCAATCAATATTTGAAAAGTCAATTTGTCTATGTGCCAACATATATTTCACTGTCCAAACAGCTACACACAGGCATATAGTATGATGGGCGGGGATTGGAGGAGAGATGGGACAGAGAGACTGAGACCCGGTTCTGGAAAGATGGGGATAAAGCAATTGCAGAACACTATTTATTTGTAATTTGCTCATGATAATCGCCAAGGGGGCATTTTTAAGAGCACACGAATTAAATGTAAATGTAAAATAAGTGTTCCACCTGTTTCTAACAAACTCTGCTTTTTCTGCATGTGTGGTTCAATGTGCTTCCTGTACATATGTGTGTGCAACCTGAGAGTCTCAGATTTGAATCCTGGCAGATCCGCGTAGCTTTTCATCCTTCCAAGGTCTATACAATTCTTGGTTTCAGAGGCCCTACCAAAATGCTTTGCCCTGAACCCCACAAAAGCTTGTGCTAGTGCTGCTGGCAGCCCTACCCACCATGGTAGTTACCCTGGTGGGTAAAGGAGTCTCTTCCCCCAGGAAAGTATCAGAAGCTGTACTGCAGCACTGATAGTCGCTCAAATGTGTGAGCTGACCCCATACTTCTCACTTGACCTCTCAGCCGACCCCATTTTCCAGGAAGCTATTGAGTAAAAGATTACCTGAAGCAGTCAGTAAATGGCGGATGTGTGTAGTGTGATGCTGGGAAGTTAAATCCGGTATTTGTAAAGCGCAAACTACTCACCCCTAAGGGTCTCCAGGCGCTGAGGGCCGTAGGGGAGATTAAGCGCCATCTGTATCAACATTCCGTTTTGCGATTCCTAAATAGCGATTTTTAAGGAATCGCTATTTAGAAATCGCAAAATGGTATGTATGTAGGAAATCGCTTCTTTTTAGCGATTCCTTAAAATTCCTTAATTGCGATTAGCAAATTGCTGATCGCAAATAAGGAATACTTTCCCATTCATTTCTATGGGCTAGGAGGCCCATAGGAATGAAGGGGAAATTTGCGAATCGCAATTTGCTAATCGCAAATTGTGAATATTTTCAAGGGTGCAGGGGTGTCTCAAGAACACCCTGCTGCACCCCTGAAAATGACATGGGTGCGCATATGGCGCACATACATGCCCTAAGGGCATGTATGAGCGTCACATGGCACCTTTTGATTTTTAAAAAAATGCTTTTTTAAAAGAATTCGCAACTTACCACCAACTAGAAGTTGGGGGTAATTTGCGATTCCTTAATGGCATTTTGGAATGGTTTTTTCCTTGATACATTGCATTTAAGGAATCGCAAAATGTGCAATTCCTTAAATGCAATCGCAAAATAAGGAATGGTAAATTTAGCGATTCCTTATTTTGCACCAAAAATGTTTCATACATACCATTTAGCGAATATGGGTTCGCAAACGCCGGAACTCTGCGAATTTTGGCGTTTGCGAACCCATTATGCCTTGATACATACGGCCCTAAGTGAGCTATTGCCCAGAGTCACATGGTGTGGAGCTGAGCTGCCGCCAGCGATCGAACCGTTGGCCCTGCGCTCCGGAGTCAGCCGCCCTGCCCGCTGAGCCCCACCTCTTCCAGGATAAGGGACACCCAAGCAACCAAAGAGGACATCTTGTAAAGAGAATGCCCTTACACTTTGTGTAACAAATAAAATGTTAAATGAATGCATTATTAAACAGAAACTAATCTTTTCAGAGGCGCTGCACTGTACAGTGCTACAAGTTGACTATTTCATGTGTAAATCTGGAATTGGCAACAGCCACTCTACCTGTATATTTTTCAAGTTCTCTGGTATATTTCCTCCCAGAAGTCATTGCAGTGCATAACCTCTTTAGCATTTACCAGGAGGCTTCCGTTTTTATGGTTCCTTCCTGCAAAATGTATTATATTCTTGTACCCTTGTTGCTGCTTTCTCTCTCCAAGTTACTTGCTCTTTGCTAGTGCAGTGATGCAGTTTGCTATGCCTTGTATCTTTCTCTTTTGTGAAAAATGTGCTATTTTCACAGTGCGTCTAACGTACCTTTCTGGTGTGTCTTCTACAACTCCATCCTAATGTTCTTCTAAAGTTTTTTTCTCTTGCTTTCTCTGGAAATTATATAAACTAGGAATAACTAAATGAAACTCAAGGAGTTTCATGTATTAGGAATGACGATTACCTTATTGCGATTAGCAGCAAATCGCAATTAGGTTATCACTATTTCCACTATTGATACATGTAGCCCATAAGTAAACAAGCATTTGCAATGCAATAGATCTCGCCTTTGGGACCTTATAAGAATATAGCTTTGCAGCACATTAGCCTAGGTGCGGAAACATCTGCTGTACTTTAACATGGAGGGAAAGTAAGCACCTAACTGCATGACACACCAGGTATGGGAACAGATGAAGAGACATATTGCCTTTCAGCGGGAAATGGTATAGTCCAAAGCTCTGTTTTTAATATTAAATCAGGGCCTTGGGTGGTCATATCACTGAAAATACAAGATTTGAAAAAAATATTATTGTCAACTGGTGTTCATGGAAGACAATTTCTATGGACTGGAATCTACAGAATGCTAAAGTGATTCGGGTATTTTACTGACCTCTGCTGGTCGTTTTCTATAAAGAAAGCTAAATAGAGGCCGTTGCCAGAGAAATAAAAAAAGAAAGTCCCTCAGCAGAAAGCAATTCTGGTATTTTACTGACCTCTACTGGTTGCTTTCTATCAAGACAGTTAAATAGAGGCAGTTGAACAGAAAAAAAGTCTCTAAGCAGAAGCAGACAAGTCCTAGGGCTGATCTCCAGAGCCCACAAAGTACACATACATATTAGTATATACTAAAGTATGTACAAGAGGTCTCAAATGCTCGACCTAAAATGTGTTAATGTCAGGAAAATCAACGGTAAAAACTGTCCCATCTGGCCATACAACCACCCCAAATCTGCTAAAACAAAACGGCATATACACACACAACTGTCAAACTAGCCCATTGGGCGCTGCCTGATTGCCTATAGACCAGTCTGGTCCTGTCTGCTATCTCTCTCTTGGGACTTGTAGTATGGCGGACGGGATAGCCGTCATGTTTGTGAGGAATTATCCCATCCTCCAAGATCGTAATCAGACCTCAGTCATTTAAGTCTCAGTGTTTCAAGCAGAGGCCAACAGCAGGGTCTATTCCAGGTCCACTGGTCAGCTGGGTACTTCCAAGAAAAGGCTCCTTGTAACCTGTTGTGTCTCCGTAGCTTGAGGAGCAGGTCAGCCTTAAGAGCCTTGGAGACTACATATGTGTACAGGGTAAAAGAGAGAAAGAGCAGGACCAGCCCTTCAGGGATCCTCCTGAGCAGGTCCAGCCCTCTTCCAATCTTCCACATGTACAGAAAGTGTCCTGAAGTGTGAACCTGGAGCTGCCAAGTTGATGTCTGGCACTAGCTACTGGGTGAAAATGAAACCTGGACATGCCATAATCAATATGGTAAACCTTCCATGGTCCAAAACTACCCACTACGGGCATTTTCAAGACGGCAAAAAGCCTTCAGCCACACTAAACTTGGGTTCTGAGGGGTGTGTGTGTGGGGGGGGGGATATACTATGCAAATCCTTGTGTCCACCTACATCAAACACTGAAATTGAATTTGAGGCAGGCACTGTACCCACAATAAACACATAGACATAAGTCTGGTAGGCCAAAAATAGAGTCATTCATCAACCAGACAGTGGATCCATAAGATCTGTCAAAAGGATACCCACAGTCCCCACCCTGCATATACTGAACATTTTGGAGGAGTCCTCTCTGCCTATTCCGGTCAGCTTATTGTTTGCTTCTGAGAGGCATTTCACACCAATTCACGCCTGTTCGCTATTTACTGGCTTGGGGAAGCTGGAGAGCAAATGCAAATTATCTTCCAGGAACTTCAGGTAATTTTTCCTTAATATTTATTGAAAATCCAACTACGCTTTTGAATTGAATTATTTTAAGTAATAGTTGGTGAATTATTTTTCTAAGTGGTCTCATTCCCAAAATACAATATTATTATTATTATAATCTGAACTCTGGTTTTCTAGATTAGACAGATAAGCCTGTCATAGTGAAAATAGTTTTGAGTGCTAGTCACTGTAAGGACATGTTAACATTAAATTGCTAAATGTTATTTTAAATACCATGCACCCTCACTTGTGAGTTACAAAGTCTACATAGCAATGACTTAATACAATTTTAAAATAAGGTTTTGATCTGTCAAAGGGCTTTATTTGACAGGTCGAATTGCAGTTTTGACACTGAACCAATCAGGATACAATGGTTGCCCTGAAGCCATGTTTGCAGTGCCACTGTAGTGGGCAGCACAATAGTTGTTGTAGTCAACTAGTAGCATTTCTCTTTCAGGCTCTGGGTACACTCTGCACCATACAGTAGGGACATATAGGCAAGTTAAATGGGCCAATTATAAGTATGTTAATTCAATCATGTTTAAAGGGGGGGTACAGGCAGTTTACTACTGGTTAGTAGGGGTAAAGTACACAGAGTTCTACAGCCAGAATTACTATAAGGCCTAGTGTAAGGACCATGCAGAAAAGCTGGATTTCCTACAGTTGGTCTTTGTCTGCAGTGGAAAAGTGTTTAAAAATCAATGGGGTGGAATGTACCTGGGTGATTGATTTGGACTATTTGAATGAATTACTCCCATTACCTTCTTGTGTGCTTGATGTAAAACACTAAGGACCAGATTATGAGTCTGGCGGTCTGACTCATGGTGGTGCGGCGGTCCAGCCACCGCCACACCGGAGGTCTGACCACCCCATTAAGACGTGGGTGGTCAGACTGCCATGGGACCATGGGTGCCACCAGGGAACTGTTGTTCCCTGGCTGTGGCGTGGCAGTGCTGAGGCAGCAATATACTTGATGGGACCACCACGGTCCCACCGAGCATATTACAAGTTTCATCTCTACTGCGGTTTTCTGGCGGTTCCAGATTTATGAAAACCACGACAGAGAGTAAACAAAGGGGGCTCTGCTGCCTCACGCCATGTGGATGCACACAGGGTAGCACAACATGTGCCCCCCTGTGTGCATGCACACCAGTTCCTTCACGGCATGGACTTTACACCTACACCAAGAACAACTTCCACGGAGGGATAAAAGCCGTAGCCACCTGGATGAGAGACAGCTGCCTCAAGCTCAACTCAGACAAGACAGAAGTCCTCATCCTGGGATCTACCCCTCCTCTTGGAACAACTACTGGTGGCCCGCTGCACTTTGGAAAAAACCCCACACCCAAGGACCACGCATGAAACCTCAGTATCATACTGGACTCCTCGCTCACAATGAGTGGCCAGATCAACGCTGTCTCACCGTCATGCTTCAACATGCTCTGACTGCTCCGAAAGACCTTCACATTGATCCTCCCCAAATCCACCAAGACAGTCACCCATTCCCTCATCAGCAGTAGACCCGACAACGGCAATGCACTTTATGCCGGCATCACCAGTAACTTCTCCAGAAGCTCCTGAACATCCATCACGTCACAGCCGGACTGGTCCTAAACATCTTCAGCCGCAGCCATATTACATAACACTTGTGTGAACTCCACTGGCTCCCAGTTGACAGAAGAATAACCTTCAAGCTCCTCACCCACACATACAAGGCCATCCACAAAGCCGGACCAGAATACCTGAATCACGCCTCTCATTCCACGCATTCAACAGACCCCTCCGCTTCGCCCAACTGTCCCTGCCCACCGTTCCATGGATCGGCAAGACCAGAAGAAGATTCTTCTCCAACCATTATATGGTTCTGTGCTCAATGTCAAAATTAAAAAAGAAAAATAGAACATTGAAGCAAAGACAGGGACTAAAGTGCGATGATAGGTTAAATAAAGTACATTTTTACATTGTGAAATGAAAGAAGAATATACGTCCAGAATAAAAGAAGTATACAATCCATTTTCATAATTCCAATTGGGACAAATGATATTGGTAATTATGAGAAAGGATAAAACAAAATTCTGGAGATTAGTTCAGCATGGGTCCAGAGGAAAATTAAGAGTATCAAGGTGTATGGGTCCAGAACAGAGTTGGGTAGTGTAGGAAGGTGGATATCTGACTATATGGTTACCCCAACTTTTTGCCTTGTGTTTTGCTGGTTTTTCGACTTAGTTGGCCTGCGATCCTGCTATTCAGGGCCCCAGGCTATCTTCTCTCTCTATAAAATGGACTCCATGTACTTTAGGTACATACCAAATTGGATATTGGGTCACCTCTGTGAGCCCCTGTATAGTGTACCATAGGTACCCAGGGCATAGGTGCATCCAAGGCCTACCAGGGGCTGAAGCATGTATTATGCCACCCCTGGCTGGCCATCCAAACTGACACCACAGGCTGATCACTCAGCTTGGGTAAGGTGGTGTAATCACCCCTTACTTAGATATAGTATATCTATATCTACCTTATATATAGACACATAGTAACCTATAAGTCACTCCTATGGTAGGTCTCGACAATCCTGGAGGCAGAGCACTTGGTTTTGTGTGAGAGGGTGCCCTAGCATGAGCTGAGCCCCCCTACAGCTTTCAGAACCATGTCCTTATAGCTGTTCTATGATATAGCCATACCATATACTCTTAAGTGCATTATAATCCTCGCAGTTAATGCTAACTTTGGTTTGGCTTTATCAAAACATGTTGTGTAAGGTGTCAAACACTTTGGAATACTACCCCCCCCCCACTAATTCTGGCAGCGGGGGTAGCATTCCACCCTTCTAGAGGGAAAAGACATGTAAGTTACTGCTTTACCCGGTTGAATTTAAACAGAGCCTCAGCATCACAAAATGGATGCTGCTGCCACAGACACGAGTCTGACCTCCTGCAGCTGGATGAAACTCCAGCAAGGGAGGCTTGGACAATAGGTTTCCTGTCGAGGAAGGTGCTAGCACCTCCCCAGACAGCCTGTAGTGTATTGGGGCAGGATGGGTTGAATGGAAAGATGATTTTCCAGACACTGCCTGGGGCACACAAGGTGCTCCATGCAAAGCCCGGTTCAAACCAGTTGCTGGGGCACTCCAGCCCCGTCCTGGCACAAAACTGGACAAAGAGAAAGTCGGTGTAACCACCCCCTTCTCAGGGTCCACCCATAGGAGGGACCTAGCAGGTAATCCAGCCCCTAGAATCAGTATAAAGATAGTAGCTATGTCTGGAGACATTAGATTATCCTGGACTGGAACTCTGAAACAAAACTCTTGGACCTTCGACGTTCTATACCGACCAGAAGACTGAAGACATCTCCCTTGCAGTAACTTGCCGGTTTGCTTTGTCGACGCTCCTGCTGGAACCCGAAGACTCAGTGACTCAGGAGCTGGACTTCCAGACTACTCCGACACTGATCCACATCCACAGCAAAGCTGAGACCCGTGGCAGACACGAGAGACGTGGGACCGGACATCCTGGACTACCTGCACTTTTCTAACAGTGCAACGACTGAGGCACCCTAACAGTTGTGCTTTGGGGTTTGAGAAGCACCAGACCCGAGCGCCATTTGCACTGAAGCTCAGCCCTCCACACTCCACGAGTGCCGCATGGGGCCTGCTTTTGCATTTCAGCTTGACGCATATTCCCGGTTGCTGTCCCGCTGGCTAGTTAGCCCTCCGAAGACTTTCTTTTGAAACTACACCGCTTTCCTGGTTGCTCCAGGCTTGCTCCAGCTTCCCTGCAGAGGAGAAGCTCCCCAGACCTTGCTGGTCTGAACTGAAGCCCATCTTCCCTTCCTGCGTGGATTGTGTTTGCCAAGGCTTGTTGGGTCCAATGTGGATACCAACGTCGCAGTCAACTAGATCCTTTGTGGGACAGCTCGTAACCAGCTCCTGGTCATCGTCGACGCCTCCTGGTCCTCGAGGATGCAGAGACAAGCTTCGCCTCTTCACTTGATTGCATCTCAACATCGCCTGGTTCCTTCCTGGTCACTGGCTAGTGACCCAGACTCTGTCCCCTCTGCTTCCAGGTTCTTCACATCTCCGATCCACCCTTGGATCCACCCGGACACTTTTCTCCTGGTCGCCTGCAGCACTTCTTTGCAGTTCTCCATAGGAAACAGCGACGAAACCCGACACAAAAAGACACCTATGCACCCGGCTTCCCTGGGTGAGGTAACTCGAGTACTCCGGTGCTCCCGTGGGTGTTGACTCTCGAAGTGTCCTAGTTTAACAGGATTTTACCGTAGTCCATCCAGAAGTGTCCTTAATCAACTACTTTGTAACTTTTACGTTCCCATTATAACTCCATGGTAACTTGCGACTGTGTTCACACACTGCACGCGTCTCCCGTGGGTCTCCTACTTCCTAACCTTTGGTTCTGTAGTGTAGCCCCAGCGGTTCCCTAGGCCCTAGGCCTATTCACTATGCCTGATATGGTTCTTATACCACTTACTTAGTATATGGTCCGTGAGGCTCCTAGGGCAGAATTGTATTTGTGCAACTTATAGTAGGCTTAATGAGTAACTTGTGATGTATTTCAATCTCTGACCTCATAAAGAGTTCAGAGGGGTTGTGGTAGTAATAAATACATATATATTTGATATATACCTTGTGTGGTGTCCTTTCATTTGGTATTCAAGGAATTATATATGGTAAAACAGCTGGCTTCACATGCTCTCTGAAGTTTTAGCCTAAGACTGCTGGTCCATGCTACCACTAGGATAGCTTGTCTATAAGGTTGACTTTACAACCCCCATCAATAAGGGTCGTTTAGACTGGTGCAAGGTGCCCACTAGAATAGTGGACATCATTTGCCAGGCTAACTTCTCACATGTAGGCTACCTGAAAGAAATTTACATGGAGGGAACTTTTTATTGTCTATCTGATATATTTATGTGAGACAAAGAAATACTTTCTATTTTTACTGTGAATTCTTTAAAAACATAATATCATAATATCCTCTTTTAATCTGTCAAGAGGGATGGTTCAGATGATCTGCCTGCAATAATAATAACATTAAGTGTAAAATGATGGACTAGGGTATTCACATTGGTATTCCAGTTTATTACTCAAATTGGGCAGTTCCCTGAAAGGTGGAAACCAAAAAATGGTTGGCTCACATGCCTAGTAGATGTTAGGGCAAAGGTATAGGCAAAGGTCATGCACCAGTCTTTAAAGGATTCTAATTGACATTAAAGATCTTATTCCAATTGATCAAGGTTGATTAAAGAGGGTCATATAACTATAAATCATTGTTGTTGTCTATGGTAAATGGCTTCGAAGACAATTGAAACAGGTGGTAATTTGTTTTGTTATTTTGTAGACTTTCACACCGTTTTTGATTTATTCAAGACATTTTTGGGCAAAAATTAGATGATTTGAAAATTCCCTGAAGTTTATTATCTATATTGTAAGAATTATGTAGCGCCAACTGGACTAGTGTGGAGTTATGTACAAATGGTTCTTTATCCACAAAAATACCAATAGAGAATTGAATATGCCACGGTTATACTCTAATCTCCACTCCTATTATACCTTACAAATCTGGCCTTTTGGCATCTTTTCGAACACACATTCATTTTCATTACATATGGAGGGGCCATGATGTCCATTGCCTAATTTACACTGATGATTTGGCTATAATGACCATGGAACAAATTTGGCTACAAAGACAATTAACCAAATTGTATAAATAGTGTGAACTATATAAACTGACTATTAACATGGATACATCTACAATTTGGATATTAGGTCCAAAATGTAAATCCTTTCCCTGGTCAATTGACGAGATGAGTGTGGAGGAAGTTTCTTCATAACGGCATATAGGAATGCTTTTAACAAGTTAACTTGGAAAATGCAGTTAGGCACTTTAGCATCTCATGTGTCAACAACAATTGGGAGTTAAAGAAATTAAGATGAGACTTTGGTGGTTCTTCTCTAAAGCCAGTTCTTACAGTGTATAACGCCATGATACTGCTGCAGATGTTATATGGGGCAGAGATCTTATGTTTGAGTGGCAAATCATATTGGAAAAATGTGCAAGGCCACTGCCTGAAAACTCTTTTGTGTTAACCCAAATATTCAAAGACTCAAGCTGTAAGGTTGGATGTAGAACTGAAGTCTTAGGGCCTTATTATGATTTTGGTGGTCTGATGGACCACCAAACTCACGGTGGTGGTGCGGTCCCGCCGCACTGGTGGTCCGACCGCCCTATTACAAGTAGGGCTGTTGGACCGCCATGTTACTGCTGCTGCTGCCAGGGATCCGCAATCTCTGGTGGTCTTGCAGTGGTTTTGAGGCCACAATATACTTGGTGGGGCTGCTGCGGTCCCGCCAAGCATATTACAGGTTTCCTCCCCATCTTACTTTCCACAGCGGTGAGCCTGCCATAAAAAGTATGACAGCGAGGAAACAAAGGGGGCCCTACAGGGTCCCCCTGTGCCTCTAGGCCTGTGGGTACAGTTGTGCCATCCTGTGAGCATGCACCCCTAGTTCCTGCAGGGCATGGACCTGCAGGAACCTTCTTTGGCACTCCCATTGTGGTGCCTTTTTATAGGCAGTGCCATGGAACCACCAAAGAACTGCCCGCCTGTGAGGAAACAAGTCAAAATCTGGTGGCAGAGCTCACATGGGTTTGACAGTGAGGGGCAGACCCGCTCATGCACTGCTAAACTCATATGGAGGCCCAGAGACTTAAAAATCCATGCCCCAAAGTTTGCATTTTTGGTATAGGCAGGTAACTTGCCACCATCCAAATGCCTCCAGTCATGAAATAAGCAAGAGGGAAATAAAGTTGGCTAAGGAGCAATGAGCCCAATGCGTGTGGTTGCCAGATATTTTGATCTTAATAATTTAGATAAAGATACCCCCTTAAAATTATTGAAGAAATAATTGCATGTTCAGGGGAAAGAGAATCATAAGTTTATCCGTACCTGATACATTTCCAGAATCAAGAAAAGTGAAATTCATTATTTTTTGTGTTTTGGGGGTGGTGTATAGCTTTACATATATTGATAGGTTGTTTGAATCTTTTACCTCAGTAACGTAATTTTTTAAAACCTGTGAAGTTAAAAAGGATAATGACTCATATTCTTTAGTAAGATTTTTATTTGTGATTTCTAATGACTGTAAAAGAACTGACATTTTTACAATGCTTTTTTCCAAGTGTGTAATGTAATATGAAATTTGAGCCTAAACTTTGGGCTTATATACACAATATATGTTACTATGACTACAAGACGTGGTTCTCTAACAAGTCTTAAACTGGTCTAGCGATGATTGTGTTCCTCTGTGGAGGGGGCTCACTTGCCAGTTTGGAATGAACTGTTCCCATAAGGAGCAGGGTCAGAACTGATTTGTATAAGGTGGGCCTCTATCTAGAATGGCACAGAATGCAAAAAAAGGTGGTTTGGAATACTACTTAGTACAATAGTTTGTCGTTTAGCGGTTCCTAACCGGCAGTCTGGTTGGGACACCAGAGGCCTGGGGTGCCTACTTAGGGGTATGTAAAATTGACAATCTTGAAACATTCAGTTAATGTGAAGGGATTTGAAATTGGAGGCTTAAAATTAAGTTGATGTCCTCAGATTGATTAATGGGGTTAACACAATGCATCAAACAGAATATGGTGTGGGAGTTGGGTGGCCTCAATTGCATTAGGAAAAGCCCCAACCTTTCCATTCTAATAAAAATCTTTCATTTTTTAAATATTTGTTTGTGAATTATATCAAATATTTCGTCACTTGTGTATTTGTGTGAGGAATGCTTGTTACTGTATTTTTTAGCATTGTTTTGTGGTTAAAATCATCACAACTTTTTAAGCCAGGGTTCCAGCTTCCAGTAATGACTCAGTAGGCGGCCCTGGAATACAATAATGATTAAGTGGGGGGTCCACAGAATTCAAAAGGCTAAGAACCACTGGTTTAGACTATTTGCAAGTCTTATGCCCATCATTTTGTTTGGGTATGACACAATCTATTCAGGGCATAGCAGGGTGTACTTAGACAGTATATTATATATATTATATAACTGTCTTATATGGAGATCTTTGAAAACTTATAGTTTATTTGTTGAACTATATAAAATTATTTGGTGTCTCATTTAAACATTTATTACTATGGGCCCCATTGCAAGTGCTCTGAAATAGTACTTGTTAAATCTGTACCCTCAAAGTTACCCATATCAGGAGCATCAGTAACTCATGGTAGTAAAATAACCTCATATTATATGTGGGACTCTGAAGGTCCTCTTATTATGGATGAATAACTGGGGAATTAGTAATTTTGGTTCCTCTTTTCTTGGCTATTCCACACCCCCACCCCACACACACAATTTCACCTTGTGAAACACAGCCGCCCGGGTGGCTGCTTCACACAGATCACAGCTGCCACTACCGTGTGAACCGTCGGAACAATATCCATTTTTAACCATTTGAAGGATCAGCAGCTCGTCCGCTTATTCTGCTGGATTCATTTTATCAAGCAGGGCTCTCCTCTTGAGAAACCGGCTATCATACCAAATATCTCTTTTTGAGTAAGGCCGACATTGTACTAGAAACTCACAGATACATCCTGTCTTGACGAAAATAAATCCTTGATGACACA
This sequence comes from Lissotriton helveticus, assembly GCF_964261635.1. NCBI lineage: Eukaryota > Metazoa > Chordata > Amphibia > Caudata > Salamandridae > Lissotriton > Lissotriton helveticus. The sequence goes on from NC_136069.1 coordinate 1,141,550,133, forward strand.
AGATCCTTGTTTTTTGACCTGTAACATTCAAACAGCTTATGTACCTGCATACGTCTTTGCTGGACATACTTGAACATTTACCCTGGACAATATCTATTCTTTCATCTTCTATCCAGGGACGCTTAGTATAATTTTTTTTAGCACAACATTCTGAGGTGGAACTCCTGATGAAGACAATGTTTCTGCCGAAACGCGCGTAGAGTCAGTTTGGAAATCACCGAAAAAAGCCAATCATTCATCAAAGTGATGCTATTGTTTGCTCACTACATCCTTTATAAATTCCATCATGTTTGGCGAAAAGATCATATATATCAATATGATTAGGTGTATGTAGTATGTTTGTGGATGTGAATGAATGTTGATCAGAATGCTGTGTATTTTTGCTAGCCTCTGTATGAATTTTTTCTACTTCCAATATGTTTGTATAATGAATAGAAAAAAAAGATAAAGATAACTAACAAATAAACTTCTTTTTATATGTTTCTAATTTTCTAGTGTCACTATTCTTTGTTCCTCTTCATATGATGGTTTGAGGGATATACTGGTTTGAAGTAGCCCTAGAGTACTTACATTTATGTAATTTCCCTGTCTAGGTGTACTTCGCATCAGTATCAGAGGGCCCATTTACTTTGCAATTGAAGCACAACTGCGCTGCATCATTACCAAGGGCCTCATAAAAGCCATAGACTCTTCTGAATTAAGTAGGCATGAAGTATGTTTCTAGATTCAAGTTACTGTTGTTCTCTTTCTTGAAGCTAATTTTTAATCCTACCACTTTACCCATTTATATTTGTTGAATTAAATTGTCCTAATGAATGAACTTATTTCCATTCTTTCTGTTTCCGTAGGCTGGCATTTCCTTTAATCCTGTATGTCTGCTAATGTATAAAGGAGTAGGGGCCAGATGTAGGTGGCCCAATACCGGTCGGTAACAGCCGAAATTACCGAATTTCAGCCGTTACCGACCGGTATTGGGCATTTGGGATGTAGGTGACCTAAATTGTAAATTGCAAATTCGGTAATTTACTGAATCGGTAAATTACAGAATTTGCAATGTAGGGAGCACTCAAATTAGTGCTTTTCCCATTTTAGGATTTGTTATTTAACACCAACTATAAGTTGGTGGTAAATTTATTTATTTATTTAGGAAGTTTTATATAGCGCTGGCTAGACCCAGAGGTATCAGAGCGCTTTACATGAGCATCAGATCATAGTTACAGGTTACATTGTTAAAAAGGTTACACAGTTCTTAGAGCATGGCAACATAGTTACTTGTAAGGTCGAGATAAACAATAAGCACAAATACGTAAGGGGAAAAGAAGGCAGGGTGAGAGATTCAGGGGAGGGGGTTGAAGTATGGGAAGCATACAGATAATGAAGGTGGGAAAGAGGAGGGGAGGGTGAGAGACACATCACGGGGAGAGGAGGGGAAAGGTGACGGGGACACAAGGAATACCTTTGAAAATGAAAATTAGTGCATTTTCAACTGTGCCATGTGGCAGACATACATGCCATATCTGCACACAAGCACCATTTAGGGGTGCAACAGGGTGTCAAAGTGACACCCTGGCACCCTTGAATGTGTCCCCCATTTTACCAAATCGGTATTTACAGATTCTGTAATTGCCATTCATTCCTATGGGCCTAAGGAAAAAGGGCTGCATTTAAAAAAAAAAAAAAAAAAAAAGATTGCTTTATTAAAAAGCAATTACAGACCTGGTGGCCTGCTGACCTCATCTGGCCACCATCCCCCAGATGCCTGTGATTCATAATGGGTCGCAAACTGTGACCTATCTCATTAATATTCATGAGGTAGGTCGATTTGCGACCCGCAAGGAATCCCTAAATGAAACTCAATCAGCCTGATTCATGAAAAACGGGATTTGCGAGTCTCAAATAGCGATAAAATGCGAACCGCTATTGAGAACTCGCAAATCTGAATTCATGAAAATTACCGGGAAAAAAAAGCGACTCGCACGCGGGCGCAAAATCCGTTAGCGACTAACGATAATCGCAGAATAATCGCTATTTCCGGCTACCTGCGTCGGGAATGCGAATCGCAATCACGTGCGTCGGGAATGCGAATCGCAATCACGCGCGATCGGGAAAACGGGAAATCGCTTTTCGAGCACAGTGATGACATCACAACCAGGAAGCAGGCAGTTCCCACCCCCATTCACCACAGTGAGGCAGACCTCGAGGGAGCAAGTTGGAAAGCAGCAGCTATTCTTGTGATTGCGAATTTGCTACTACTCTGCTGCCATGTCTGAGGAACCTGTTCCTGGCCCCAGCAACAGCACAGGGCGCAAGAGGAAGCTAAAGTTTTCTGAGCAGGAGCTCGAAAATTTGATAGAAGGGGTGGTGGCCAACCACGACAGACTCTTTGGGATAAACTCCAGGAAGGTCCCGGAGCAAGACAAAAGGAGGATCTGGCTGGGAATAGCCTCCAGTGTGAACTCCGTGGGTGTGGCCGATAGGTCACTGGAGGAGCTCAAGAAACGTTGGTATGACCTCCGAGGTCGTGCCAAGGAGAGGGTGGCGGAGCGCCTTGGAGAGTCATCGGGCACTGGAGGTGGCGGACCTACAGTCCCTCCCAACACACCCTTGGAGGACCAGGTGGAGAACACCCTTGAGAGGGAGGCGTGCGTTGGCGTCACACTTCTGGACTCCTCCCGCCCCACCCAAGACACCCAAGGTAAGTGGCATGCGACTGCGACCCTGTCCCCTATGACCGTCCCTGACCAAATAGGCTCACATAATGTCCCTTAGTCATGCCTTTGTTGCGCATCAGGAAATGCCCTGAAGCATTGTGGGAGATGTAGTTTGTCCACAATGTAGTAGTACCACAATGCAGCCAGACAGGTTCCAAAGTACGCAAATCCACAGCCATCCAGGGAATGTCACCCAGCATGCATGTAACATCAGCACGTCTGACAGTGACATGCAACTAATGAGTATCCACTTACCCTCACAGGTGGCGCAGAAAGCAGCGACAGCGAAAGGCTGCAAATAGATGAGGAGGCCCAGGAGGAGGATTGTCCACCGCAAACACAGGCACCAGCCCCTGCCGCTGCAACAACACCAGCAGCCAGGCCCCCCACCGTTGTGGCCCCTGCATCTGCCGTTCCACCCACAGCCAAAGCCAGGCCCCCCACCGTTGTGGTCCCTGCATCTGCCGTTCCACCCACAGCCAAAGCCAGGCACCCCACCGTTGTGGCCCCTGCATCTGCCGTTCCACCCACAGCCAAAGCCAGGCCCCCCACCGTTGTGGCCCCTGCATCTGCCGTTCCACCCACAGCCAAAGCCAGGCACCCCACTAATGTGCCTCCAGTCCCTGCCGCACCAGCAACGCCTGCTGTGACACCACCTGCAGCTGGTGCTACGACATCTGGGCCTGCGACAGCGCCAACACAGCGGCCAGCCACAGTCACAGGCCAGCAGAGCAGGCGTGGGAGTTCTCGCCATCACACCACTGCTGCAATCAGCAGGAGGGGCAATGGACAGAGACATGCCTGTTTGAGCGTAGAAAGATGCATGTTGAGGATCCATCAGCGCCAGTCACAGCAGCAAGGTGCCATTCAGCTCCAGCTACACAAGATTGGGCGCAATGTGGCCGGAGTGGGAGACCGCATGGACCGCATGACGGCGGCCATGGGCCGCATGACAGCAGCCATGGAGGCAAACACTGCTGCGATGATCAAGCAGCGCAGTGCAGCAAGGCGGCGCCACCACCAGCTCATGAGCCGGCTGGCCTCCTACAGCAGGTCTAATTATGTGGCTGCAAATGCCACCTCACAGTTGTCGCGGCGGTCACTCACACAGCAGCACCAACTTGTACAGTGCTGTGAGGACATCACCAGGGTCCTGGAGCACCTCACCACGGCGGTAACGGCACTACACCCTCCTGCTCTACCTGCCACTGTAGGGGGTGACGATGGCAGTGAGGGGGCTTCCAGCGTCAGCAGCCAATCTGCCACACTAGTCCCGCCACTTAGGCACAGCACCAGGGCAACGCCAGGTACAGGTGCCCCGGAAGAGGAAGAGCCTCAGAGGCGCTTGGGCATAACGCGCAGGAGGCGCAATTGACTCTTTCAGACTATCACTGGCACAGGCTGACTATAAGCCTGCCCTGTCCTTTCACACTGCAGTATGAAGGAATACTGTTAGTTGTAAATAGTTGTACTGATTACCTTTTTTTTTGTGAATGAAACAAATATATTTATTTTGCAGCACACATTAGCGTTTTGTAATCATTACATTTTGCATGCAATTGTGATTTGTGGGGTGAGGGAAGAGGGTGGGCTAGAAATTGTTCTCTGTGATGTGGTTGCGACGTCTGTGGCTTTCAGCTGGGTTCTCCCCGCGTGCATGGTGCGCATGTGCTGGTGGCCGGTCGTCCCCTTCTGATTCACTGCCTGAGATGTCAACAGGTATCCGGCGCTTGGTTGCAATGTTATGAAGCATTGCACAGACAGCCACAATGCGGCAGCACACAGCAGGACTGTAATACATGGCCCCACCTGTCTTGTGCAGTATACGGAACCTGCTCTTGAGCAGCCCAAATGTCCTTTCTATACAGTTCCTTGTCCGGATGTGCGCGACATTGTAGCGCCGTTGCTGAGGTGTGGCAGGGTTGAGGTAAGGGGTCAGGAGGTATTCCCGTAGGGCGTAGCCACTGTCACCTGAATGAGAGGAGCAGATGTTGATTGCCTGTGCAGCGCAGTTACTTCATAGCAATGTGACATTGTCGAAAAAGTGTACTTACCAAGTAGGTGTCCTTCCCCAAACTCTCCCCTGAGCAGTCGTGTGTGGAGTCCGTTGTGCCTGAAGATAAAGGAGTCATGGGTACTCCCTGGGTACTGGGCGACAATGTCAGTGATGATGGTCTTGGCATTGCAGACCATCTGTATGTTGAGGGAGTGGTAGGACTTTCTGTTGCGGAACATATACTCCGTGGCAGCTGGGTGGCAGATGGCGACGTGGGTACAGTCTATGCAGCCGAGGACATGGGGAAAATGGGCTACATTGTAAAATTGTAGTTTTGTCAGGTCCAATTCCTGTTGGCTCGTGGGAAATGTGATGTGACGGTGGAGCTGGGTGAGCATGGCGTCAACGAAAGTGTGGAGGCAGCGTGACATGGTGGGCTGGGATATCCCCCCAGCAGCCGCTACTATGCCCTGGAAACTCCTGGAGGCCAGGAGGTGCAGGCTACACAATACCTGCACATGTGTAGGCACCGAATTGTTTCGCCTTGTTGGGTGCTGCATGAGGGGGTCAAGTTCATGTATCAGCCAGATGATCATTTCCCCATTCAGCCTGTATTTGGCATATATCTGTTCTCTGGTTTGGCCCAGCAATGTGACCCGCTGCCGGTAAATCCTTTCCTGCCTCATGCGTCTCCTCCGTGCTGCTCGCTGTAGCCTTCGCCGCCTCACCACCATGTACATGCCTGGCATTGTGGAACGCCTAATGCTGCTGCTGAATGTCCTTATGTGTGATTGGTCAGGCCTGAACCTGTTGGTGATTGGCCAACGTTTTTTCAAATTTTACTTAATCATGGCTTTTATGGTTACCACCTGCTTTGAGTTGTCCTTAATTTGCGCCGCGCAAACTGCGATTTTGGGGATTTTCGCAATTGTATATTTTTCATGAATGCCGATTGAGAATATATTGCGTTTCGCTATTTGTTTTCGCAGATTCCGTGGTTGGTCGCTATTTCCGTATCGCTAATGCTCGACTACCGGGAATCTGCGACTATTTTAGCGTAATCGCTATTATGTGTTAGCGTATTCGCTATTATGTGTTAGCGAATTCGCTATTTTGTTCTTGAATGCCAATTCCGTAAATTGCACCCGCAATTGCATTTTCGCTGCGATTGCGGGCGCTATTTAGCTTCATGAATCAGGCTGTAAATGTTTCATACATTAGGAATACTGATTTCCTAATTGCGATTTGGAGAGACTCGTGAACAGGAAACGGTATTCCTAATGCCCGGATATCTGGCCCCAAGTACTGTTGCTGCTTCCTATAATGGAATTAAAATTTTACAAAAAGTAATAATCACATGCATTAGTGTAACTCTAGCCTGAACTATTAGCTGCTTAAGATCAGCAATTTAAATCCACAAACTGTCTTGGTGTTCCATTTCCAAAGTGGCTATGTCCATGCTTTATAAGAATTTTTAATAAATAAATACATGTGTAAGTACAAAGTATTTTTCAGATACGTCTGTAGCTTTATTTCTTTATTTTGTAATGACATTGTTCGTAGTAAAGTAATTAGTATTAGTAAAGCACATGCTATTTAGCTGTAGGTAGTTTAAAAAACATGAATGTGTAATTGGGCTAGCCAGGGTAGCTCCTTCTTCCTGGCTTGTCCTTAGGCAAACCTGGCACTGTCCTTGCTACCCTTGGTAGCTGGGCTTATTAGGGCAGTGGCAGAAATAGGAAGAGAGTCCTGTTTACATTCTGCATTTTGTATTCCTTACCCATCCACCACCCACAAATCATAGACTGGGCCTAAGTGTGGGACAGTCGTCAGACTCTGCGTTGTTATTGGTAGACAAAGAGTGCAGGTTGTTATCTTCACCACCCCAGAATTTTTTGTGCGATTACGTCCATTCTGAGTTGGCCACAAAGTTGTCCTGTGTGTCTCAAGACTGGGCCACAGCGAAAGCAGAATATCCAAGATTCTTTCCTCCAAACCATACAAGCTGGGAGACCTGTGTGCTTATATCTGAATATTGTTTATCTTCATGATTGCCTATGTGTGTTAGCAATATGTACATCAAGTGTTTGGTCTTTGTGTATCTGGGTGTCTGTATGCGTGTGATTTTTTTCTAAATTGTGAGTGTATGTGTCTTTTCTGTTTGTGCATGCATTACAAAACAAGCACTGACAAAGGATGGATCTCACTTTGCTAATACGTGTTGGTTGTCCCTATTGGCTTTGCCAGTGCTTCTAAAATTGCTCTGATTTTGCAAAGTAAATGGATGTGACCGGACATCTTGGAATAGTATTTTCTATAGTTCCAAGATGCCACCAATGTGCATCGATGGAATGGGGTGACCAACTTGGTACTATGGAAAATAACATTCCAAGATGGCCACACATTATTTTCAGCAGTTCTCAGATGGTCACTATGTTGATTCTACATGCGACATGACATCTCGGAAATAGAGGACAAAACATTCAAAGATGGCTGGTTGCCAATGCCAGAACAATTTTACAATTATTGTCAAAGCCAATAGCAGTGAGTGGAGAGCACTGGGTGGCATGAAAAGAGGAGGACATAGGATGGAGATGGAAAGAAGAAAGGAGAAAGGCATACGCGCATGAGTGAGAGAGCATTAGAGAAACAAAGACAGAAAGAGAGGAACAGATCATGCATTCCCCTAGAGTGCTAAATAAAAAAATGGGACAACAAAAAAGTTCTGTCATGATATCAGTGGAAGGATATACTGCAGCAATCAAAAAATGGCAGTGAAACCTAAATGCTTAATGGGTGGGCCAAACATAAGATGAGGAAGGCAAGCCCTCAAATCCCACTTTTTAATAACCATGTTAAAAAATTGGTTACCATGGGGCAGATTTACAATAACTGGTGCATCCCCAGGGATGCGCCAGTTATTGTGCGCCGCAGCTCCGCCACCCATGGTGCGCCGCATTTACAATGCGGTGCACCATGGGGCAAAAACGGCACAGATGCGTGACGCATCTTTGCCGTAAAGGCAGCGCATTGCTGAAATTGTGTCGCAAGCGCGACACAGCTCCAGCAATGCTCTGGGGGGGCCCTATCTGTCCAATTCTGCGTCAAGCCTTACGCCTGCCTCAAGCAGGCGCAGGGTTTTGATGCAGCAGTGGCCTAAAAGCGCCTGCGTGAAATCTTGTAGATTTCACGCAGGCACTTTTGCGAGGCGCACCTGCCCCGGAACGCCCACCCTGCGTCGGAACGCCCACATGTGGCGCAGGGCTTTACAACATGATGCATCTGCCTAGATGCGTCACGTTGTAAATGGGTCGCAGGGATGCGCCACATTTATGCCGCCATTGCGTGACGCAATGGCAGCGTAAACGTGGCGCAAGTCCAACATAAATCTGCCCCAATGTTTCTACGACTGAAAGCTTGGTCATAAACAACGAAGACCTAATGACTTTGTAAAGACTTGGTTATGTTACATTTTCAATGGCAGCACAGTATGAAATATATGCACATTTTTCATCAGTTAATTTTTTGCTAAGACAAAGGCACGCTTTTTTGTTTCCATAACAGATCAGCCCAAGAATTCATACGCCTCCTGCTTCTTAGAGAGTGAGGAAATGAATTTACATTCCAAGCCTGCATTTTCAGTATCTAAGTAGCTGTTACATAAACAGCTGTCACATAATCTTAAACATTAGCAGGTGTCAAAGCTGATTATACAACTTTGGATACCTCTACCACATTCTACAGTCGTACCATTAGACGTATCTTCGCAATTTGTATGCAGGAGTATGTCTCGTTCCATGCCAAAACGAGGGGGCATATTTACAAGGATTTAACACCACCAGAACGTCACTTTTTTGTGATGTTCTGGTGGCATTAAGTCCTTTGCCTTATTTACCAGGCAGCGTTAAGCCTCTTAGCGTGCCTTTTTATTTATGTATTTATTTATTTTTACAGAGTTTTATATAGCGCAAACTTGACCTGAAGGTATCGGGTATCAGAGCGCTTTACATAGCACCAGTTGTGTTACATGAGGACACATTCATTGTTAGGCACGCAGAGATTAAGTGATTTGCCCAGAATCACTCGATGTTCAGCGTCATTACCGAGACTCGAACCCAGTTCACCACATTCGAGGTTGACAGCTCTAGCTGTTAGGCCAACTCCTCTCCCCTGACTTGTAAATAATGCCCCTATTCATGCAGCACTTACCATGTAAGGAGAGGGCAATGAGTTTTGAAGTGTGTGTTCCGACCCAACACCCATTGCTTTTTGACGCTGCCCATATTTGCAAGGTATGGGGCAGTCCCAAAAATAAGACCAACAAATATCTTGTCTTAAACAGGCGATATGAGCAGACATGTTTTATTTCTCCTCTTATATTGCTCTTTCAACAAGTGCTGCATGCTGCAGCACACATGGATAGAGCAAACTGCCTGTTAAGATTGTTTATGTGCAGGAAGGTATTCCTTCCTGCACATAAACAATCCCCACTGCAGCACAGGCACCCTATCAAAATGGCACTAGGATGCCCTCGCTGGCGCTAGGCAGGTTCTTTAGTGCCAGTGCTAGGGGAAACTCAGGGGTGAACTGTGAGAAGTTGGCCTGGCATATGCTGTCCGCTATTCTAGTGGGCATCTTGCACCAGTCCTAACGACCCTTATTGATGGTAGGTTTAAAGACAACCTATATGGAAAGCTATCCTAGTGGTAGCTGTGGAGAGCAGCCTTCAGGCTAAGTCTTGAAGGAATGTAAAGCAGCTTGTTTTACCAGTCTATAATCTCATGAATGACCAAATGAAAAGAGAACCACACCAGGTATATATATAAAATATATGTATTTATTCTAAACACATCCTTCTAGTCTCTTTATGAGGCTAGAAGCAAAAGTACATACAGTAAACTTATTTAGCACACAGTAAATTAGCACAATATATGGTTAGCCCTAGGGGAGTACCAAACCATATACTAAGAAAGTGGTATAAGAACCACAATAGACATAGATACCAGGCCTAGAGCCTGTAGAACTGCTGAGGCAGCCAGGTACCACCCAAGGTAGTGACACAGGGGACCCACGTGGATGTGTGAAGTGTCTAAACACAGCCGTGAATCACCATTGACTTCTATGGAGAAAGTTGCAATTACAATTTTAAAGATTTGGGACATTTAGAAGTGGACTTGGAGCAAACCACTTTAGAACTAGTCAGTTCTAGAGTCAATACCCACGGGAGTACCGGAGTACTCCAGTTACCTCACCAGGGAAGCCGGGTGCATAGGTGTCTTTTCGTGTCGGGTTTCGTCGTCGTTTTCTATGGCAAGCTGCTGAAAAGTGCTGCAGGCCTCCAAGTGGAAAGTGTCCAAATGGATCCAAGGGTGGATCGGAGATCTTAAGAACCTGAAAGCAGAGGGGACAGTGTCTGGGTCACCAGCCAGTGACCAGGAAGGTGATGAGCAGATGCCCACCGATGTCGGGCGATTTCAGGTGCGGAAGGTGCGGAAGGTGAAGCTTGACTCTTCAGCCACGAGGACCAGGAGGCGTCGACGATGACCAGGAGCTGGATTCGAGCTGTCCCACAAAGGATGTCGAGTGCTGCGGTGTTGGTATCCGGATGGGACCCAACAAGCCTTGGCAACAGCAACCCACGCAGAAAGCAACGTATATCTGTAAGATCTGTGTAAAGTGTATAAAGGTACTCCTCAAACGATCTTGCTCCAGAGTCTGGCAACGTCTCCTATTGGAAAATATGTGGTAAAGTTGTTTTCCTTTACTTCCACAATATAATTGTGAGAAGCTGTCTTGGTATATGGTGCAGACTTATGTAAGTGGGCACCCTGCACCAATCCAGACAACCCTTATTTTGATTTTAGTGGTCTTAGACAACCTTAGAAAGCTCTCTAAGTGGTAGATGTGGAGAGCAGCCTTCAGGCTTAGTCCAGAAGGAGCGTAAAGCAGCTTTTTTTTACCAGAACGTAATCTTATAGGTCTAGATTAAGAGAAAAAGAACCACACAGAGCAGTTATAAAAATATGTATTTATTATAAGATACTCACTAACACATACAAATATCTCCTACACATAATACTTTGCAGAGAAAACAGGTAAGTAGCACAAAATACACAGTGGTTGCCAGGGGGAGACCAAACCATATACTAAAATAGTGGTATGCGAACCACGTCTCAAGTCAAGACTATACCCTGAAGGCGTGGAAGTTCCGGGGACCCAAGGAACCACCCGAGGTAAGTAACCAGGAACCCCGTAGAGGCCGTGTGCAGAGTGGGAACACGACCGCGGGCTCAGTACAAGTCATTACGGAAGTCGCGGTGGCAATTTTGTTTGTACTACTCTCCTGAGGCGGAAAGCCGGGAGGCAGTTCATTTTTAAAATTGTTGTCACTCATTATTTCTTGTGTTTTTAAAAACTCACTTACCCCCTAACTCGACGCATTTGACCAGCGGACTTAGCGCTGTTGTCATCAAGCGTGGAACGCTTTTCCAGCGCCTCGCTCAGCCCGCAGGCCACGCCCCCTTGGAGGCCACGCCCACCGCCCACCACTACAAAATGGACGCTGAATACGAGCGTCGCCATTTGTTTGTACTACTCTCCTGAGGCGGAAAGCCGGGAGGCAGTTAATTTTTAAAATTGTTGTCACTCATTATTTCTTGTGTTTTTAAAAAACTCACTTACCCCCTCACTCGACGCATTTGACCAGCGGACTTAGCGCTGTTGTCATCAAGCGTGGAACACTTTTCCAGCGCCTCGCTCAGCCCGCAGGCCACGCCCCCTTGGAGGCCACGCCCACCGCCCACTACTACAAAAGGGACGCTGAATACGAGTGCCGCCATTTGTTTGTACTACTCTCCTGAGGCGGAAAGCCGGGAGGCAGTTCATTTTTAAAATTGTTGTCACTCATTATTTCTTGTGTTTTTAAAAACCCACTTACCCCCTCACTCGACGCATTTGACCAGCGGACTTAGCGCTGTTGTCATCAAGCGTGGAACGCTTTTCCAGCGCCTCGCTCAGCCCGCAGGCCACGCCCCCTTGGAGGCCACGCCCACCGCCCACCACTACAAAAGGGACGGCGAATACGAGCGCCGCCATTTGTTTGTACTACTCCCCTGAGGCGGAAAACCGTGAGGCAGTTCATTTTTAAAATTGTTGTCACTCATTATTTCTTGTGTTTTTAAAAACTCACTTACCCCCTCACTCGACGCATTTGACCAGCGGACTTAGCGCTGTTGTCATCAAGCGTGGAACGCTTTTCCAGCGCCTCGCTCAGCCCGCAGGCCACGCCCCCTTGGAGGCCACGCCCACCGCCCACCACTACAAAAGGGACGCTGAATACGAGCGTCGCCATTTGTTTGTACTACTCTCCTGAGGCGGAAAGCCGGGAGGCAGTTCATTTTTAAAATTGTTGTCACTCATTATTTCTTGTGTTTTTAAAAACTCACTTACCCCCTCACTCGACGCATTTGACCAGCAGACTTAGCGCTGTTGTCATCAAGCGTGGAACGCTTTCCCAGCGCCTCGCTCAGCCCGCAGGCCACGCCCCCTTGGAGGCCACGCCCACCGCCCAACACTACAAAAGGGACGCTGAATACGAGCGTCGCCATTTGTTTGTACTACTCTCCTGAGGCGGAAAGCCGGGAGGCAGTTCATTTTTAAAATTGTTGTCACTCATTATTTCTTGTGTTTTTAAAAACTCACTTACCCCCTCACTCGACGCATTTGACCAGCGGACTTAGCGCTGTTGTCATCAAGCGTGGAACGCTTTTCCAGCGCCTCGCTCAGCCCGCAGGCCACGCGCCCTTGGAGGCCACGCCCACTGGCCACCGGTTCAATCTCCTATAAATCATGTGCTTTCCTCGGAAGCGCAGCGGACGAGCGCAGCGGGCGCGACGATTGCGCGCCAAAGGCGCGCCAAAGGAAAGCCCGTCTGCGCCCGTCCGCGGCCGACCGAGGCTAGGGGCTGGTCACACTGCCCCTTCTATTCAATACTCATCTGCACAGTTGACCGATCTTCAAGGCCTGTGGCCTCTTGAGGACACTGTATCAGCCCGAATCACCAGGCTGGGCCTCCTTAAACCTAACGCCTTCTCCCACTCTTGCTCTCCACCTCTGCCTTCGACCGGGTGCCCCACTACCCCTCCACCCACTGGTTCTTCCCTCACGGCTGTTTCTGCGATGTATCTCAATACCAGATCGGCAGTCAAGCACCAGCTGGACCTTTTTACGTTACTGGAGTCACATAAACCCGACCTTTTATTCCTCACCGAGACTTGGTTCTCCGACAGCTCCCTCCCTTCCCTACTGGCATTCCTTCCTCCATCTTATTACGCACTTCGAGCCGATCGCTCTCCCGGCAAGCCAGGTGGAGGAGTTGCTCTGATTGCCCGTAAAGAAATTATTTTTCAACCTTTAGCTGTTTCCCCTTTGGGTTCATCAGATTGCTTGGTGGCCCGCTCACTCTCCCTTACTCCCCCACTCACGTATGTTCTCATTTATCGACCCCCATCTTCCCCGCAGTCATTTCTTCCAAATTTTCTAGACCTGGTGGCTACCCTGGCAGTCAACCACTCGTCTATTGTGGTCCTTGGCGACTTTAATTTCTGGCCCTCCGACCCTGCTGAGTGTACAGCGTCCAAGGAGTTTTCAGAGTAACTCCGTTCTTTTAACTTCACTTCCGCTGTTCATGCCCCTACTCACAATTTGGGTCACATCCTCGACCAAATTTGGCATCGAGATTGCCCGGTCACTTCACTTTCCATCTCTCCCTGCCCTTGGTCTGATCACTTTCTTATTTGCTTCTCCTTATCCCTCTGTTCAGTCCCTAAGCCCCCCTTGCCAAAAACATCTGGGCACGATCATGGAACCGCGTAGACGTAGCCGCCTTGTCGGCCATACTTTCCGCATCTAGCCCGGATCTTTCAGGGCTGTCATCTCTTGGACAAGCGGAATCCATCAAGGGCTGGCTGCGGGCTGGCTGTGATGCAGTCGCCCCTTTTAAGCGCATATCGTCTAAGCGTCCCAAAGATGCTAACCGTTGGTTTTCAGAGGATTTGAAGACTCAAAAACTTAATCTTCGACAAGCGGAGCGCCTCTGGCGGCAGCACTGTTGTCCTATTTCAAGAAATCATTACATCAACCTCTTGGCCCTATATAAGAAATCCATTCTGGAAACCAAGAAGGCTTATTTCTCATCTAAAATCCAGTTCGCCGAGAACCGACCAAGAGAAATTTTTGACATTATCCAAGATCTAGCCTATTCCGACAGGGCTTCAATCAAACCCTCTCCTTCACAATTCCTCTGTGACTCTCTCAACTCTTTTTTCCTTGATAAAATCAGCACGATCAGAGCCAATATTCCCCCCCCCCCGTCCCGCTCCTTCACTAATCCTCCTCTTCCCCCAGCTGTAGCACGTTTAGATTCTATTCCTCTTCTCACGGCTGATTCCTTTCTGTCCCTTTTTCCTCTGGTCAAGTCCGGCTCCCCGCTGGATCCCTGTCCCACTTACATCCTGAAACAGATTTATTCCTTTTGTCCCTCACCACCCCTTACGTTTCTGAACAGCTCACTTTCCCAGGGTATTGTCACTCCATCCCTCAAATCGGCGGTAATTGTACCTATTTTAAAAAAATCTGGTGCTGATCCTTCTGTCTCAGCCAACTATCGCTCTATCTCACTCCTGCCTTTCCTGGCCAAGGTACTGGAATGCCACGTAGTTAGAACTTTGAGCACCTTTGTGGAAGGGAACAGTGTCTTGGCCCCCAGGCAGGCTGGCTTCCGCCCTGCGCATTCGACTGAATCCGTGGCTATATCTGTCCTGGACAATCTCTGAGAGGGTATGGACACTAATCAGCCCCAGGCCTTGGTTCTTCTCGATCTCTCCGCCGCATTCGACACGGTGGACCATGCCATCTTACTTTCACGTGTCGAGGCGGCGGGGATCGGGGGGTCGGCCCTGGTCTGGTTGTCCTCCTTCCTGAGTGGCCGCGCTCAAGCAGTTCGCTTGGGCGATTACTCAGCTGACTTCCGGCCTGTGCAGTGCGGGGTCCCCCAAGGTTCCTCACTGTCACCACTGTTATTTAATTTATACATTGCCCCTCTTATTTTTGCTCTACAACAGCTGGAGGTCTCTGTCTACAATTATGCAGATGATCTCCAGCTTATCTTCTCACTATCCCCTTCCTCTGTGTCTATATCCAATTTTCACTCTGTTATGACCTTCATTCAGGACTGGATGAACCACAACCACCTGAAACTCAATCCCCATAAAATGGAATTGGTGTTGACGGGTGGTTGTTCCAGTCCTTGGTCCTCACTCTTCTGGCCCATTTCCTTAGGTCCCCCACCCATTCCTGTTTCCTCTGTTAAAACCCTCGGCTTCAAATTTAATTATCAACTTTCACTTCATTCCCAAGTTAGTGCGGTTGTATCCTCAGCTTTTCTCTCCCTCCGGACAATACGCAAAGTCTCCCGGTTTTTCACCCCATCTGCCCTCAAACTTATACTTCTGGCAATGGTGACGTCCCGCTTGGACTACGGCAATGCCCTTTATTGTGGCATGCTGGCGTACTTCGTGCGGCGTCTCCAGTTGGTCCAGAACCAGGCAGCTCGCCTTGTATTTAACCTACCCAAATCACATCACATCACGCCCCTTCTCAAATCTTTACACTGGCTCCCAGTTCAGCAACGTGCCCTATTCAAGCTGGGCTGCATCATCTTCAATGCCCGGTCCGGTTCTGCCCCTGTTTTTATCAGTTCTGCTATCCACGACTACACCCCGACCAGAGAATTGCGCTCAGCCACCCAACAACTTCTCATTGTCCCCCGCTTCAAACGAAAAAAATGGGAAGAATCCAAGTTTTCTACTGTGGCTCCTGCCTTTTGGAACTCTCTCCCGCCTTCCTTGAGATCTTGTCCCCTGTACTCCCTTTTCCGCAAAGCTCTTAAAACTTTTCTTTTTTCCCAGGCATTCCCCTCTTAAATCGGTTCCAGGCTCCTAGTTCTTTCGTTCCTTGGGTTTGTAGTACTAAAAAGCGCCATGAAACCGCTCGGTGTACGCGCGCTCTAGAAATATTTTTAAACTCAAACTCAAACTCAATTTTAAAGAACAAGGACCCTTCCCGGAGGACCCTGAAGAAACCCTGTGGAAGATATAAGGTTGGAGAGCCACCCCACCTGTGAATACCCTAGGAACCGGGATGCCTACACCAGGGAAGCCGGGTGCTAAGGTGTGAAGTGGCGTCGGAAACCGCAGTCGAACCCAAAGGAGGACTTCAGGAAGGTGCCGCTGCTGGAGAAGGGGAAAGTGTCCGAAGGAACCCAAAGGTTGATTCAGGAGGAGAAGTATCTGCAAGCAAAGAGGACAGAGTCTATACCACTCAGGAGTGACCAGAAGGCACGGAAGATAAGTGCCCACCGACGTTGGGTGTTGCAAGAGAGCTGATGGTGACCTTGGAACTGCAGCTGTGTGGAACAGGCAATGCTGTGGAAGACCAGGAACTGTACACAAGCTGACCCACATCAGATGTCGAGAGTTGAGGGGTCAGTGTCGTCGGGAGAACCAACAAGCCTTGGCAACCGTAACCAATGTGGGAAGCAAAAAAGGTGCCGTGCCGGGACCAACAAGGTCCAGGTGACTTGCCACAAGCAGGGGAGTTGGAGCAGGCCACGAGCAATCAGGGGAGCCCACTGAAATCTAGGAAGACACTCAGGAGGACCCTCAGTCCGGAGGCATGGGAGTCGCAAGAGGACCTTGAGCAGCTCACTAATGATGTAGGTCCACGGTGCAAGTGATGTGGGGAGGATGAAGATCTTGGTTTAGGGAGATGCTTGAGGTTGGGCCTACACGGAGGCCGAAGATCTTGGAAGAAGAAAACCAAAAAGCCTCTGCAACGACAAGTCGATGTGGTGCACAGGGGTTCGGCTCCTGCAGCTCTAAGTAGGGATACTAGCCTCAAACTTGGTGAGAGGACAGTGCAGGCTTTGAGGGTTTTGGAGAACCATGACCTGTGTTGCTCAGCCTTTCAGAGTCCGTGGGAACCCCGGATCAGCAGACCGGTCAGCTTCGCTGCGGTGCCTGCAGATGCAGGGGAGTGACTTCTTCACTTCAAGGGAGATTCCTTCAGGTGTGTTGGATGTCCTCTGGCCTTGGAAGGTTCCTGTATGGAGCAAGGGCACAGACATTGCAGCAGACAAGCAGGATGATGAGACCAGGAGCAGCAGGAATCTTCCCAGTTACAGTCTCGGAGCCCAAAGCAAGGTCCAGCGAAGTCCAGAGTGCCCAGGTGGTTGAAGATAAAGTGGTGTCTTGAATTTAATCTTGTCCCACAATGAATCTAGGGAGCCACCCAGAGGTAAGCCCTTAAGTACCCTAAGGAAAGGGTTGGGATGGTCCAGGATTCCCTCCCAGGGGAGGGTTCGACAGTGGGGAGGATACTCCCATGTCCTTTGTCCTATTTTGCACCAGAGGGGGAGCCAACGGCTCACTGAGCTGGTTTGAACTGGACTATGCAAGGAGGGCACCAAATGTGCCCCCCAAGCAGACTTAGTGGGGTGGCAAGCGCTCCCACCCTGCCCCAATACACTAAACCCTGTCTGGGGGGTAGTCACATCTCCCTATGACAGGATACCTATTGTCAAGCCTTCTCCTGCTCGAGCCTGTCTCAGTAGCAGGAGGGCAGAATTGTGTCCCTGGTAGGCAGCAGCCATGTTATGCTGTCCGGGTCTAGAATACTGGTACCGGGAGCACTGAGGGCCTCCTGGAGGAGCTTTACAGTGAATGAAATCATAAGTCAGGTATGATTCCAACATGTTTGATACCAAACATGACAGGGTTCGTTATAGCCAGTTTAGAGTTAGCCAGTGCGTAATGACTCATGGCCAATCCATATATCATAATTACTGATGCACTTACAACCCGGGAGAATGGACTCCGAGGGGTGTCCCACTCATGCAGGGGCACCCTCACACTTAGAACTGAGCACCCTGCCTTTAGAATTGAAAGGCCTGCTTTAGGGGTGACTTATAGGTTTTAAGTGCAGTTACCTCAGATATAGGGAAAACTATATCTGTTATAAGTGGTGCTAGCATCAGCTTACACAGGCTGCAATGGCAGGCCTGTAGTTACAGTTTGAGTGGTCTCCCATGGGTGGCATAATACATGCTTCAGCCCATGGGGTACCCATGTTGTACCTTTGCGCTGGGTACCTTAATACCATATACTAGGGGCTTGTAAGAATACATAAACACAAAGTATATACCAGCGTCTAGAGATAAGAGAAAGAAAGAATGATTCTTTTTTTTTTTTGTCCTCATATATGCCACCAGTAGATATTAGCTCTAAATGGGCGTACTCCAGGCCACTGACACAAACAAGCCAACCTTTCCTGCCCTTGGGTTTGTGGATAGCCGATAGAGATTGCCCAGAGGTAAGGTCATTTCCAGTCCTACTCCCTCTCTCGATGTTACTCGCCACATAGGGAGGACGGGACCACTTAACCTCTGGCATAATCATTGGACTATGTTGATTATTTCTCACACCATGTTTTTAAGGCAGACCACAGATTTACAGACTTTACTCCTCCACACATCATATCCAGTTTACTCACCACCATGATATTTCTGAGACAGTCCACAAATTTTGGGGGATATTCCGATTTCCACTCTTTACAGATCTCCCTTCTGGCAATGACAACCACATAGAAAATAAACTGTGATATACTA
Organism: Lissotriton helveticus; assembly: GCF_964261635.1. Classification (NCBI taxonomy): domain Eukaryota; kingdom Metazoa; phylum Chordata; class Amphibia; order Caudata; family Salamandridae; genus Lissotriton; species Lissotriton helveticus. The sequence continues at coordinate 1,141,568,563 of NC_136069.1, forward strand.
CTGTTTATGTTATAATCAGATGGAAAACCAAAGAAAACTAGGCTGGGAGTGCATGTAATTGGTGTTAGCAATACCTCTTCCAAGAATCCGCACACCTGTCTCCAGTAACTACCTATCTCGGGGCATCCGACGAACATATGACCATCATCTGCTGCTGGAAATTTGCATCTTGGACATGAGTACTGTACGGCTGAAATTTTTGACAGTTTCCCCGGGGTCCAATAAGCCCTATATGCTGTAAACAGGTGGTTTCTTCTCAAGTTCGATGGTTTAATAATTTTTTGAGAAAGTATAAAAGAATCTATCCAGACTTTTGGTATATCACCTGAGATCTGTACTGTGGAAGTATCCCATAACTTGATTATTTCAGCCTCTAAATTGTCTTGGCTCCCCACAAGAGTTCTATACCACTCAGCCACCTCGCCCTTCCAGCCCTTCTCCCTACTAATTAATTCTAACGGAAGACTCTCTTCATCTGTATTCCAGTTCTGACTTCCCCACCAAGCAGACAGCTGATAAAACTTAAATCTTGTAATAGTATCTTCCGTTAGTCTTGATAGGGTTTCCCAGCTCAATAGTGACGCGCCATTACGAAGATCCCCCCATTTCGTTAGGACAGCTTTCTTTAACGGGAGGGCTAGTTGATCCAGTAAACCTTCCGGAGTGCCGGGGGAATCCCAAATTGGGGCTTGGGAGTGGTAATAAGGGATGCCTAAGATTTTTCGTATCACTTGCCAGTTATCTACAGCTGCCTGTATGAGCTTTAATCGAATTTTTTAAAAAAACTTCTGGTCTGGAAACTAGAAAAGAAAAAAATCTGAACTGTATGGAAGGTCTAACAGCATAGCCTGAAAAAATCTGCCATGTGAGGAGGAGTCTAACTTATTAGCTAAGAGTCTAAAGTTCTTAAACTGAAAGGCATAACAATAAAAAAGTAAATCTGGAAGTGCCAACCCGCCAAGTTTTAGTCCCCTTCTCAACTTCTTCCAGGCTATTCTGGGAGATTTAGTCGCCCAAATAAAAGATCCGATCCTCCCTTGTAAATTAGAAATATCTTTTTTGTTAAAGATCAAAGGAATAGAATTAAATAGAAAGGTGACCTTTGGCAAGATTATCATTTTGACTAGGTTCACCCTGCCATAGATGTTTAAGGGGAGAGTGTTCCATCTAGTCAAAAGCTTTCTAACTTCTTTTACAACTATTAACCAGCTAGTCTTAGAAATATCTTCCAAATTGTGGGTGAGATGGATCCCCAAATATCTAATTTAGAATTTTGCTTCTGGGATAGCAACAGGATTGTTCCAGCTCATTATATCCATTTTGTCTCTGTTGATGCTGTACCCTGATATTGTACCGAAATCTTCAGCCAATTGGAATAGTCTAGGTATTGCCTCCTCTGGGTTAGACGTATAAAGGAGGAGGTCGTCGGCATACAAAGCTGTCTTAAGCACTAGGTCTCCTACTATAAAGGGTTTAATTACTGAGTCCAGTCTCAGGGAACAAACAAAAGGCTCAATATAGATATCAAATAAAAGGGGAGATAGGGGGCACCCCTGCCTTGTTCCTCTGAAGATATTCAGCCATTCGGATAAACTGCCGTTGACCAGAATTTTTGCCCTGGGACCCCTGTATAAAGTTTCAATTCCTTTAATAAAAATCTCTGGAAAACCGAATCTTGCCATTGACTCCCATAAGAAGAGCCAGTTTACTTGGTCAAACGCCTTAGCAGCGTCTATTGCTACAATAGTAAGCGTTGCTTTTTTTTCATTTGCAGTGTCTATCGCTCCGATGACTTGAAATGTCAGTTCATTCAATTGGCGGCCTGGTATAAACCCCCTCTGGTCTGGGTGGATGATAGAATTAATTATTTTAGCTAGCCTGGAAGCTAAAATGCCAGAGTAGATTTTTAAATCCGAATTTAGAAGCGATATCGGTCGATATGACTCTATCTTTTTCGGGTCTTTATTTGGTTTAACTATCAGAGAAATTGTGGCATCTGACCAGGCGGATGGGATTTGCTCTCCCTGAATGAATATTTTATTAAAGAGTCTGTGTAATGGGACTAACATTTCTTCCATATTATCTTTATAGACCTCGGTTGGGAGTCCGTCAGGACCAGAGGCCTTATTTCTAGCCATCTTTTTCAGTTGTGATCTAACCTCTCCCTCTGTAATCTCAGTGACTAAAGAAGCTTTATCAGAGTCACTCAACTGTGGCAGTTCTCTCGAAGCCCACCAACTATCTTGTTCTTCCGCCCCCCCATTTACTCTTCTCCTGGTATAGTTCTTCGTAAAAGGATTAGGCTCTCTTTTAATCTCTATGTCTTCTGTTAAAGACAATCCAGTGCCACGCTGAGTTAAAGAATTGATATTGTTTCTGCTCCTCTCTGTCTTAGCCTTCCAGGCTAACAGGGAACCATATTTCTCACCATATTCAAAATTACGAAGCTTACTCACTTCCCACTTATCTTTGATTACTTTTCCAGCTCTAGCTCTAAACTCTGTTTGTAATTCTAATATTTCCTTTTCAAGACCCGGAATGCTGGCTCTATTTTCAGAGGCAGCGAGTTGAAGTTGCTGTTCCTTTATTTTGATTAAATTAAGCATTTGAGTATCTCTCTCTTTTTTAAGCTTCCTATTTGAAACCATATGAGAGCCGTAAATTCCTCTTAGGTAAGACTTAAATGTGTCCCATATGATTTGATCTGAAGCTGTGTTCTCGTTAAACATAAAGAATTCTGATAGACTTTCCTTAGTTTTGTTTCTAATCTCGTCGTTTAACAGGATGGTCCTATCTAATGTCCACCTGTATTCTGAGGGACTGTTTTTCATAGTTATTTTAAACTTGACCACGGAGTGATCTGACAGACCCACCGGGACGTAAGAAATTGAAACAATATTGGCTAAAAGAGATTGATCTATCAAAAAGAAGTCTATCCTTGAAAACTGGCTGTATTTTTTGCTATAAAAGGAATACTCGCTGAGATTGCCATGTTTGACTCTCCATGCATCTTGTAGTGTATGATCATTCATAATATTTTTTAAGGCTAGAAGGGATTTATTTGGGGGATTATATTTGGCTTTAGAGGTGCGGTCCAATTGAGGGTCTAATAAAAGGTTAAAGTCGCCTCCTAATATGACCGGAACTGTATGTTGTAGCATATATTTTTCTAGCTTATGGAGGAAACAAGCATTATCCTCATTAGGGCCATAATATACCCCGCACAAAGGTTTAGTGCCGCCAATTGAAACAACTGCAGCCAGCCATCTTCCAGATTGATCTGTATACCAGTCATGAATCATAACCCCTTTATTAGCACGCACTACCATAACAACCCCTCTGGTAACACCAGTTTGTTTAGAACAAAAGATTTCCTGAACCCAGTTATAACCTGCAAATATTTTCCTACACTCTTCTGCTTCCAAATGAGTTTCCTGCAGAAGGTATATAGAGGCTTCAGAGTTTTTCAAGAACTCACAAACAGTTTGTCGTTTCTTGCGGCTCCCTAAGCATTTACATTCCAGGAAAGGATTTTATTGCTAGGTGATAGGTTTAAAACCATTATGTGAAATAACTACCCCTGCACCTATAACCAATGGTGGCCTGTGATTACGTTCAAATTTAAAAAGATAGTAATTCATGGCAAATGAGGACATTTTTATCTGTTTCTTCCCTTCCCCCCTGTGAACCCTCCCCACCCACCCCTCGAGGAACCCATCCCTCCTGTTGTGTAGCTGTATTGGTCTTTTCTCCAATAACTTTTTTTTTTTTCTCCCTGCGGATTCTCTATTTATCTTTATCAGTTACTATTCCTTACGAAATACCCTCTTTCCTATTGCTTAGCGAGTATTCCTTGATAATTAGAGTTCTCCCCCCTTTTTTATATGTTTTTTTTTTTAAAGCAATCTCTATAGACATATTTTCACGAAAAATTGGTTATCAGTTAACTACTCTCTCATTTTAACTAGTAAATCGTCAACTTCTTCTGGAAAATGACAAGTATACATTTTATTGTTCCACATTATTTTGAGCATAGCTGGGAACTTCATTTGTACCTGAGCCCCTGTTGAACGTAATTCTGGCATCCGGGAGCCAAGCTCCCATTGCCTTTGAGCAGTTTTGCCTCCTATATCTGATCTTATTTGGTAAGGGTTAGCACGATAGTGCAGAGAGGTGCGCGCCAGACATCTGCTAAGGATCAACTCTTTAACACTATATGTTTGGAAGTACACTAATATCTTTCTAGGTGCTTTGCGATCAGGGTGCAGCCTAAAAGGATCTCTGTGCACCCGCTGGATCTCAGCTTCCAGATCAATGTCCGGTCGATCTTTTAAAATATCTTCACGAAGTAGTCTGCACACAAACCCCTTTATGTCCTCCACTTCTACTCCTTCAGGAATTTTAAGGATCCTGAGATTATTGCGTCGACTCTGCGTTTCCAACCTTTCCAGATCCATTGATAGAGTCCGATTCTGTGCTTTGATGGCTTCTATGTCTTTGGAGTTTCCTTTGGAAGTCTCTGACAATGCCGTAACTTTACTCTCCAAGACACTGGTCCTTGCGTTGATACCCTATAATTTGGCCTCTAGAAGATCAAATCTGTCGTGCAAACCCCTCTGATTTTTCTCAGAGATCTCAAGTTTACCCAGAAGATCTACTCTGAGTGCGTGGAATAGAGAGCCAAGTCTATCACTTTCATTTTCCATCCCAGTTGATCTATCTGCCCCATCAAGCTGAAGGACCGAACTGCGTGTATCGTGGACTGTCTCATGGGCTGGGGGATGGAGAGATTGAGACTTAGTACAAACATAATAGGACCTTCGTTTTAGATAACGTCAGGCTAGAACCCGTCAAGAAATTTTGTTATCTAGGGATGACTTTTTCTGGGGACGGGGGCTGGTCTAGTGAGCAGGAGTCCGTACATTTAAAGCTGACAAGGAATTTCACCATCATTTTTAGATTCGCAACCAAGTTGGGGAACCGGAGAATTAAAGAAATGATCCACATTTATATCATGAGGTGTCTGTCATCTGCGTTGTATGAGGCCGGTGTCTGGGGACATAATACAAGTAGCTGTAAGCTGCTTCAACATCAGGAAAATCTTTTCCTTAACCGTTTATTATGTACCCCGGCATCCGCTTCCATAGAGATTCTGCATAGGGAAGTAGGTTTAGCCTACATAGGAGATCTGGCAGCATTACGTCCCTTATCCCTATGGAGATCCATTTGGTCTAAAGCAGAAACAGAGTTTACGCAAACTGTCATCCAGGACTGTCTAAAATTAGACAATCATATGCGTATTCCCTGGTTCAGGCACATTCGGTTCTGGTTTCAGATGGTTTTAGGTCTTGACCCCTTCTTGAATCCGGAATTGGGCATCCCGGTTTCTAAAAAGGAATTGAAAGATCTGTTTCTAGAAAACGCCATGAAGGCCAGGTCTACCAGATATGCTTCCCAACAAATATTTGCCTTTTACAATGAACACATTGTCACTGAGGGTTACCAACAGTATCTGTCAATTGTTACCAGAAGTTCCCATCGCTTTGTCTTGACACGGTTGAGATTGGGCACTGTGCATCATCTGGTGTCTTTCCCACAAACTAGAAGGAGTAGCACTTTGCCCTGTCCTTGCGATGGGACATCCAAACAGAGCTATTGTCACTTTATGCTTTTTTGTAAATTTTATATTCCTTATAGGAAATTGTATTTAAAGCCGCTATTTTTAAAATGTAACATAAGAAGTACCAAAGATGCTTTGCAGTTAATGTTTGGTTTGAGTAGCGCAGATGTATGCTTCCATGTAGCTTCATTCATTTTAAAATGTGTTCTTAGCAGGAAATCCATCATTATATGATTTATTACCTTGATAAGATTCCCGTAATTATCTGTCACCATTGGTGTATTAGCTCTATTCATTTGAACTAACATTTTATTTTAACTGGTTGGACCTGTTATACATTATGAATTTTAACATGCTCCTAAATTTTGTAACCATACTTGAATGTATATGTATCATTCCAATTCTATATGATAAGTTTTAGAACTATGCACTTCGTCACTTTGTTTATAGGAAATTCTGTAGGCTCTACAAATTAATGTAACTTATGAATTTTGTGGATATTCCGTATATGTAATATGCGAACGGATTGCTTTTATCAAATTTATGATGTATTAAAATGTATTTTTTTCATGTATGCTATATGGTTATACCTATATACCGAATAAAGCATTTGAAATTTTAATTTGAGACTTAGTATTGCCGCTAAGTGCGGTCAAAGGGGGGGTAATTGCAACAGGATGTGAATTTACAGGTTTTCCTGGTGGAGGAGAAAGGGTTTGTACTGCGTCCACTATGGCTTCTGCATCTGAATTTGAATTCTGTCTTGGTCTGAACTGTATTGCTACTTCTGAACCCTCCTCGCTGGGAGTTAAATCTAATACCGCGTACTTATTACTCAAAGATAGTATAGGATGAAGTAAGGGAGTTAGCGCCTTACTGAGCCTGGTGTCATCATGTGCATCATGTGCATCATCTACTTCGGCTACATTAGAGCCTGTATTAGCTTCTGCTTTTTTTGCAGCGTCCTTCTTAGAATTCACTGCCTGCTCCATGATTTTAAAATAGCTTTTAAGCGAGGGTGTACCTCTAGGCGCTTGTATTTGTTTTATCGCCTTGGCAGACCTGCCCCTTCTGGCCCCACCCTTCCTGTTTTGTTTATAGGGGAGATGGGTGTTGGACCCCCTTTCTCGACAGTATCAGAAGAATTCCAAACCCCTTGATTCTTCAGATCTTGTTTTGATCTAAGCTGATATCTATTTCTGACTTCCCCCGGCTTTTCTTTTACTGGAGCGTACTGCTTTGTGGGATAATCAACTGAAGCAGCCCCCTCTATATCGCCTCCAGCCTTGGTATCTCTGCTTAAACTACCGCAGTCACTTTGACAAGTCATTTGACAGATTGTTTTGTATTTATCTGTCTCCATGCAGTCCTCTCCCCCAGATACTGCCTTACCGCTGTTAGACGCTGTGCAAATCTCCCAGTGTCTTGAAGCTCTTGCACCTGCTCGAAAAAGGAGCGCCTCCCTAAAGCGTGACTACAGGTTTCCACAGCTTACTCAGAGCCCTTTACTGCCATTTCTCACCTCCGTGGGTCGACTGCCACCGCTGACCTGCTTCTGCAACTCACAGCTCGAAACTCGGCACAGCTGCCCTGTCTCTGGCTCCCTCGCGTATCGGCGCTCAAGCATTCCCGCAGGGTCCTAGTGCCCTCGTGTTCGTCTCAGTGGCTCCGACCTCCAACACAACAACAAAACGGGTATTAAATCAATAACGCAAATGTTTATGTTGTTAAGAGGTAGCCATCCGTTCTCACCGTTTATTTAGACGCCATCGACCCTAGGTTTTAGATCGAAAAGACCGGTCGGATTCGTCATTTCAGGGTGTTTCGAGTGTAGAGCCTCGCAGCAGCCGCCATGTCCCTCCAGGAAAGAATGATTCTTAACAAGATTCAAAAAATGTAATTTAACAAAATAACATAAAATTTATGTGTATCGATTCCCATCATTCACCAAGCCTGGTGATTAGCTTCATCATTTAGGTATCCCTTTGTGTGGAATGACATTCCTGCTCTACAGATATCAGAGCTCTCGGATGTCAAAAGGTATGGTTACCAAGATGAGCAAGATAGAGTATATGGGATCAAATTTTTAAGTGCAGTGCAAATGTGAAGTGAAAAAATTTAAAATTGGTGCGTGAACAGACGGTGAATTTTATTGATGTCTGTCACGATCAAAGGTTAAAAACAGAACTCAAGGACCAGTTTTAATAAATAGCTGTCCTCAACAGAAGTGGTCAACATGTTTCAGCACTAAACGGCAAAAGGTTAAACCATGTGCTTTCATCAGGACCTCTTGACACAGAGGTATATCGCAATGAGTGTTTACGACAGTTGGGAATGAGAAATGCCTATCGACCCCTTAAACAAGATCCCATTGAAAGAATTAAAAGGGAGATAATAACTATTGTGGAAGAGGCTGAGAGTGAGGGCTGGATAACAGCACATGAAGCCAATTTTCTCCATACCAGCAAACCTGTTATGCCGTACTTTTACGTTCTCCCCAAAGTGCATAAGCCAAACCGACCACCTTTGGGACGCCCGATCATATCAGGGATCGGGTCATTACTAGAACCCCTTTCCACCTTTGTTGATTTCTTTTTAAATCCAATGGTGAAGGAAATGCCCACCTTCCTTCAGGATACTAAAGACGTCCTAAGGCTTATTCCTGACATCGAATACAATTACGAAACAGATCTACTTGTATCGTTCGATGTAGAGTCCCTCTATGCTTCGATTCCACAGGACGAGACTCTTGATTCTGTGAACACACTTTTGTCACAGCGTAACCTAGACTCTATAACACCGCCTCATTTCATCATGGCGTGTGCCCAAATAGCCATGAAAGAAAATTTCTTTAAATTTGAGGATACCATCTACCTCCAAACATCGGGTACGAGTATGGGAAGCATTTTTGCTCCAAACATGGCTAATCTCTACGTTCACGTCTTTGAACAGGAGCATGTCCTCAATTTCAATAACCCTCATCCCGATTCCATCCGCCTTTGGAGGCGATATATCGACGACATTTTAGTCATTTGGAGAAGGGATGCTAATAGTGTGAACGAGTTTCTAGTGTGGCTTAACACAGGAACAGCTTTTTGAACTTTATAGTAGAGATGGACAAACACAAGTTGCCTTTTCCGGATCTTCTGATTACTGCCTTGCCTAATGGCCTCAAGACTGAACTCTATACCAAACCTATGGCTAGAAATTCCTTGTTAAGCTACAATAGCCATCATCCAGTAGCTCTCAAGGAAAACTTACCATATGGGCAGTTTCTTCGTATACGAAGGATCTGTTCAACGAAGGAGAGTTTCCTAAGGCACGCAAAAACCCTCTCAGATGAAGCTAATCTCCAGGCTTGGTGAATGATGGGAATCCATACACCTAAATGTTATGTTATTTTGTTGAATTACATTTTTTGAATCTTGTTAAGAATCATTCTTTCTTTCTCTTATCTCTAGACGCTGGTATATTCTTTGTGTTTACATGTCAGTTTGGGGCTGCATATTCCAGTTGGTCTTTAAACCTTGGCCTCTGACCCTATCTAAGCTTTTTTGTGTGTCTTGCTTGTAAGAATACACCAGCAGCCAATCTGGGGTGTATCTAGGTACTCACCATAACACATTTAGGGGAGAAAGCACAGAGACAGGGGTCCTGATTAGCAGGATCCCAGTCAGACTTGTTAGAAACAGCATAGCACCAGGCAGAAAGTGGGGATAACCATAAAAGCAGATCCTACTTTCCTACAATTTTTTTATTTTTTATTTATTTAATGCGATTTTATATAGTGCGAACTTTACCCGAAGGTGTCAGAGCACTTTACATAAGAACCAGTTGCAAAACATAAGGACTAAGGATTACATGCGTTACATAAAAGATACAAACAGAAAAAAATGCAAATGTACAAGATGTAAAGTTCTTCATATTTGAAGAGATATCTTCCAATTATGAGGAAAAGTGTCAATGTTTCTCAAAACAATAATTAGCAGATAAACATTGGGAGAACTTTGGGCTGAAGAACCAGTGACCACTGAGTTCTGAAGAAACATTACAGTCATTAAAAAATGAGGACTAAGCACTCATTTTTGGGGACCGCCACTTATTTTTCTGCATAAGACGTTTACTGAAACAAGAGGGGGAAAAACACAGAAAGCAGAAAGACAGAGGAAGGGAAAGACTGGAAAAAACGTCATAAAGGGAGAAAATAGGAAGAAGGAGCCTGCAAGAGGAAGGTAAAGGGGTAGTGAATTAAAAGGCAGGCAGTGACTTAAAGACTATGCAGCCCAGCAACGTTTAATGACACCGAATGGAGGCTTCTGAGCAGAGTGTTGGGCATTCATTCATTTACAAGTTAAGTACTGACTAAGCAAGCACATGTTTGGCACCTACCCACCAAAGGTACTTAACAGTAGCTATGTCCCATAAATTTGCAATACGCTCATACAATATCATTTTTCAATATGCAGATAAAAAAGTAATGTGTGTGGGGAGCTTGGTTGCTTTAAAGTCCACTTGTTGTCTTTCTGGGAGGAGTGATGAGTCTGAGACACATTTTATGAATTTGCTCTGGTGTAATTAAGATGAGGAAAACGTTTCTAAAATTAATTATATTGTTAATGTATTTCTAAATATGCTAATGAAACTTGATGAACATTGTAAAGCCACGCAGTGCTTAAAATTTGTAAAAAAAATAATAGCACAGGAACCCAACGTTTTTCTTTGGCGCACACCACTGGCACTGCTGAATGCTGCAGTTGTCAAATGCTAAGGGGGCCTAGTCTTGATTCCACCTCACACATTCTTCTTCTACCACACCACAATCCTTTTACTTTACGTTACGTTTGCAAGTACTTTCTCATCCCTGCTTTCTCCCTTGGTCGCTGTTTTCATATCTTTCTCTTCCTTTCTTCCTTTCTCAACTTTCCCTCCCTTACTCTGATGATGAAAAATAAGTCTGTGTGCCCAGTGATTTTGACACCAAATTTCTCATAGCCGTAATTCTCGTTTTTCACTAGGTTCACATCACATTATGTATGTGTCAGACTGTCCCTTCTTTGTAAATCTGTGCCAACTTCTTTCAAAGTGTGATGGGTATCAGCTGCACGCCAGATTCATACTTCCACAGAGTGCTTCTGAAACACTTCCAACATGATTTCTCTTTCAATACTTTACATGTTTTGACTTTTCTCTGACAAGGCCCGTTTCCTGATTTGACGTTTCCATTTGCTTGCTCATTGGTTATACTAATTGTCATTGTAGCAAGTGCACTATTTGAAGTGGATCAATTACTTGCATGGTTCAGATATTCCTTTGCTCATGCAGAATGTTCACTGTGCTCTTCCGCTCATTAAGATGCCTTTACAGATGATGCTCAGGGCCACTATATTAATTACTCTGGAAAAACTACGTTTCGACCCTCCTCTATTTTCTAGTCAGTGCTTCATCAGGGCAAGGTGTTGCATGCTTCCTCGGTAGTCTAGGTCCACTGCTGTGGGTTGAATTGTGGTGTGTGGTGATGATTGTGTGGGTAGAAGCCTCAGTCAGTGTAGGTGTTAGCTGTACCTAGGCCTTCTCAGACGCCCAGGGAGAATAAGGACTCTTTTAGAGTCTAAATTTTGAGGTCCCAAATCATAAATCTATATATTAAAACCCCAAAAAGGCACAAAGTTGTCTAAATCTGAGAGCCCTTGTGAGCTTTAGGCTCATGCCAAATGCCCCCACTCACTCTCACTATCTAGGAAACCTTTATGTAAAGATGTTTGTGTCATTACTAACACCAACATGAAAAATTTCCAAGGAGGGCACAGTTGTGTCTGAGACAGTGTTATGAGCAAATATTATGTTTGGGATCTGCATATTATTGTTCTCCTTTACATTCCATCAGTAGGGATGTGACAGGGATAGTAACATCCCCAAACACGCATGCAGACTGCTATAATCAAAACACTGTATACTACATAGCAAGCGAGAATAGTTCTGAACTCAAAATAAGGTGATACAACAATGATCCTGTGGATGTGGTCTAGGTAAGAGGTTCTGGCAGTCTGGTCCAGATGCTCATGTGTAGTTGTGTGTCCCTCCTGGACACTGTAGGTAAGCTGTCAGATGTGCATGACTAAGAGTGGGTCCGGAGAGTGTGTTTTGCCATCTGCAAAATGGGTGTCTGATGGGTGGCTCGCACAGGAGGTCCTGAACAAAGGACTTGTCATCCACACAGCTTAACAGGAAGAATTTCCTACAATTGTCTGCTGCAAACTCTGAATAAGTTTTTTTAGAAAATGGTGAAAGCTTATGAAACCTCCTGAGTAATTTACATTTGCCAAAGATATCATGATGGCATATGGCATCCATGGCACATGCAAGCACTGCCAGTGTTTGCAGTTTCTAAAAAAATGTGGTCTTTGGCAGCAGGCATATGTAGTGCATGCAGGGCCAGACAGGGAACTCAAAGGAGCCCTGGCAGCTTTGTCGGAACAGTCATGGCACATAGTGAGCGAGCTTGACCACTACAAGGGGAGTTTGGTAGGGGTGTGTGTGTGCAAGTGTGAAGCAGGAAATAAAAGTGAGTGGATTATGCTTGCTTGCTGCTTTTGTTACTTGGGGCTAATTTTGCAGCACCATTGCAAAACCATTCCCCAGTCCTTCCAGCGTCCCAGGGAAATGCCCTATGCCCGGTATGGCCAGTCCGGCCCGAGTGAATGTTAGTGTTTGCATCCAGTCCTCCACTGAGGAAGGGAGCTGTCCTATAGAAGTCTATGCGCAATAGACCATTTTGTTTGCACATTAGGTTGCCTGATGAAATACCTTTCGCGCGTGGGAAATTGCAGTGATCATTACAGACTACCAATGGCTCTCTGTTGGCAGTGATGGACCAGCACAAATTCAAGGCACTGAGCATCTTACAATGTGCAGTATCAATGTTAGATTTCCTGTGCGCAGTACTATAAGCGGCTTCTGCCTCTCCAGCAAATCCAGAATCTCATACTGTGGGACTCACGCAACCTTAATACATTCTTGCCTTTCCATTCTGAATAACTCGATGCATGATTTGTTTTACTCCTCTAGTCTCCTCTTTTATCTTTCTTTCATCTTAAGCTAATACTGCAGATTGGCTGAGGCAATTTCTGACACAGTTCATGTGTTTGTAAGCACAGTGTCCTTTTATAATGATTTTCTTCTTCAGGTCGGCAGACCACTTCGTATGAGGCGGGTCCTTGGACGGAACCACATATTCCGTTACCACGCTTGCCTTTACCACGCATATGCATTTACCATGCATATTCCTTTACCACGCATGACTTCGTAACCATTTTCATTGTAAAGGCGGTAAAAACGTATGCGTGGTAAAGGCAGTCATCGCTCTAGATTCAGGGCGCATGTGTGGGGCGGGAGGTGTTGGAGACTAGGAGGGACTTCTTCCAATGGATTCCTGAGAATGGAAGGAACAGGAATGATCAGGACGCGGCTTGGTGAGTAGGGCTGGGGATGAGTTTTAGGGCTCAGGTAGGTGGGTCGGGGTAGTTTTTAGGGCAAGGGGCTGGTTTTAGGGCACAGAGCGGGAGTCTGGGGTGTTTTTAGGGCTGGGGTCTGGGTTTTAGGGCTCAGGGCAGGGTGCTGGAGTGTAATCTTTACCATGCATATGCTATTACCAATCAGGCTTTTACAACAAAATTTGTTGTAAAGGCATGCTTGGTAAAGGCATGGGTGGTAAAGACGCGGTTGCGGTAAAGACCGTTCTGTTAAGGCAAGCAATATAATTGCATTCGTGGTTCCGTCATACAACCGTTTGGCATGGCTCGGTCTGCCCTTTGGGGCATTTCATCATGCTGGGAATGTTTGGGAATTTTATCTATGAGGCAACTGATGCAATGAATGAGAGGACTGTGCGGCATGAGGGAATAGTGTGCAAGACTGAGCACTGAGATTGAGTGGGGGCGTCACTGAGTGCACCATCGGGTATTCAGGCAACTCCTCATTTTCCTGCATTTCTTAAGGAGGGAAACTTCAGGCTGCCCTCCACTTATGTCCACTTTCATCGTTCGCACAGTCTAATAATTATGGTTCTTTGTCTCTATTGTAGGCATAATTTATAGAATCTCATTAGGTTTATTTATTACTCAAATGTTTTCACTTAACATAAAATGATGAAAAACAACAAAGACCAGCATATAATAATAAGTGTTTTTCTTTCTTTGTCTTTGATAGAACTTGACTGTCTCACTGGACTCTAGGCACTTACTGTAGAATGCAAACACAACAAGATGATGGACGGAGTGCTGAAACCTTTCAACCACTCTCCCCCAGTCAAGAGATTTGGGTTTAATCGATCATTCTTTTTCTCACTACCCACCTCAGTTTGTACCCAGCCATATACAACTCAGTCTTGACCCTGCTTCTCATGGGAACAGTCCAGCCTGAACTGCCAGGTCAGGTCCTCCCTGGACTAGAAATAAGCATCCCAGGGCCGGTTTCGGGGTATCACCCCTCATCCGCCAGTCAATGGACATGTAACTAACCCAAGAATAAAAGTATTCACTGGAACTGATGTCATTGGAAATTGTTTAGTTCAAACACATATATAACTTAGGAAATGGTCAGACTTTCATTTGTTTACTAAAAGAGAGGTCATTTAATTGGACAATCAGTCGAGCTGGTATAGAGTTCAGTAAGGAAGCTCCTTGAACTACTAAAGCCCGGTCTCCCATAAGAAGAGTGAACAAGGTACTAAGGAAACAAATGTTGACAATTACATGGGATAAGGGCAGGGCCACTGCCATAAATAGAAGTACTAGCGCGAACTGTCCATTTGGAAACCAATGAACTTGTATTTTCAAATAGTGTGGTAGGTCTAAAGAAAGGCCAATACAATGGTAAATTCTTGTGAGCTGGTTGTTGCATCAACCTTGTTCTGTTATATTCTGTTAGGCATGGAATATAAAGGTTTTCTTTCAGTATCCAAAGGTGGTAGCAACATGATTTTATCACTGCCCCAGCTGAGTAGTCGTCCAATTGAAAGCTGAGTTTCTGTCTTTAAGCCAGTCCTCGAAACTGGCCCAGCACCTCAGACAAGAAATTTGGGGTCCATATTATATGCCTTCAAAATCAGAGAATTACATCTTGCTCCTATTCAGGTTAAGAATATGCCATTATTGACAATTGTGGATAAATGTGAGAAGTAACAATCATTGGGCATAGATGTATAGCTTTAATATGCTAATGCATGCAAGCATAAGCATGTACTAATACTGTGTGCATCATTTATCCGGGGGGGCATTTTGCATACCACTTCAGATTCCCCCTTTTCCTTTCAACCTTTCAGCATCAGTGCACTTTGTCTACAGTGCACTGATGGCATGCTACCCACATGAGGGGTCAGAGAGCCATCTTTTGCCTTACTTTTTTCTGGTTGCATGGGCACTGTATTCTTCAGTACTTTTACAAGGGTATGTACTGTAGCCAATCATTACTTCACTTCAACGTTTACGGAAACTGATCTCTTTCTTCCCACTTCAAACCGGTATTGCTGGGGCAGTGCCCTGGCTACCCATCTTCAACTTCATTTGTGGGCCTATTTTTGTTGCACATGCCATCAGTACAGGAAGATGGTGCTCAAGCCATCCCTACCAGTCCCCCCTTCTACGTTTTGATGTCTTCAAGACCTCCTCCATGCCTGCATTGTTAATCTTGTCCTGTTATGCTTATGCACTATTGTGGGGATCTCAGTGCTCTCTGTGGGGCCTATTTACAAGCCCCTTGCTTTTAATATGGAACAAAGTGTCGTACCAGCGGCGCAAGGGGCTTGTAAAAAAGTCCCTGCGTCTCTTCACCCCCCCCCCCGCACCGTCCAGTCCCCACCCAGGGGCACAGCACTGCAGGATTTCCTTACCACCACATAACTCTCCCTTTGTTAGAGAGCTGCTTCTCCCCCATTCTTTTCCCTCCTCCTGAGGTCCTCGATATCGTTCTCCACACCCACTTCTACCAATGCCTCTTTCAATGATCCTCCTTCGCTGTGGGAACAGCTGCCTGCAAAGATGGTTATCAGGACCCCAGTTCTGTAAATCAATGTAACCTTGTTGCTCTGGGCAATAAGTCCCCTGCCAGTGGTTTTTAAGTCATACTGACACCACAGGAGCTCCATTGAGCCGACAACTTCAGACTCCCTTGAAGCATCTTGATGCATCACCATATCTAAATCCAGCAGGCAAAAATGAAACATTGCGTTGATGATTGGATGATGATGTGATCTGCTCACATTTGTCTGGCCTACAAATTTCCTCAAGCAGAAGCAGAGGATTCCTCCTGCTGCCTGGGGGTCCCACTTGAGCTTCTCCACTTAAGCTTCCCACTTAAGCTTAAGCTTCCCACTTAAGCTCAAGCTTCTGTGTCTGGTATTTAAAACTCTCAGTAAAAAGCTAAGACCCTATATACGTTCTCGGCAACTGACGTCAAGCGATCAGCGCCTGTTGTGCCCAAGGAGGATCAATAAAATCAGAATGGGAGGCCGCTCATTTTCACATCTTGCGCCCTCCCACTAGAGCAAGAGGCCGGATGACAGTCGTCTTAGCCCCACCCTTGGGCAGTTTAAAAAACGTCTTAAAACTTGGTCGTTAGTCACTAATCAGTTGTTCTCCCCTTCGCTCTTCTGATATTGTGGCGCCAAGAGATCCCCATTGGGGATGATTCGTTTTGCACCTAACAAATGTCAATAATTATAATAATGCATGAAGCCCATCTTTGATGTGTCTGGGAAGCACAAACAATTATGAAATTCATGTTGCCAGTCTTGATTGAACAGCTTTGTGAAGACCTAGGAAAGTATTCATTGTATAGAAGCATAATTACACATCAATATTAGCCAGGGTGATGGTTACAGAACTAAAACAATGAAAGAATAATTTTATTGGAATATTAAAACATTAACATAATGGAGGGAACTGTTCAAAATCAATTATTTTAAGAAATGTCCAGAATTAGGGAGGCGACTAACATACAACGAGAGACCTTTGTGATACTAAGGGAACTCACGCAGCTGGGTGGAAAAATCTCTGTGAGCGACCAACCAGACTGTGACACTTTCCAAAGTTACTTTCTCCAGAAAGTACAGGATATCATTACTGATATCAATGCACGTCCAGTCACAACTATGCTGCCCAGTCCGGTGGTTCAGGCGCCGTCAAGGACTATGAACAGTTTCCCATCCATCGACGACAAGCGCTTAGCAGAGCTTGTTGGACACATTGAATCTGGTTCTAACACTGATCCTTGCCCCCCGAGAATCGTTAAGATGGCCTTGCCAGGCATCCAGCCCCAGGTGCTGAGCCTATTGAACAACTCACTGGAAGCAGGTTATCTCCCAACCCAGATGAAGGAAGCTAGGGTCTCCCCACTCTTAAAGAAAGCAGGAACTGACACGAAGGCTTTAAAAAACTATAGGCCTATCTCGCAGCTGCCATTCTTGAGTAAGATTCTAGAAAAACACGTCCTGGGCACATTAGCCGGTCACCTGGAGGAACACCATCTACTTCATGCCAGGCAGGCTGGTTTTCGGCCCCAACACAGCACAGAACTAGTTATGGCCTCGGTCGCCAACGAGCTGAGAGTCAGAGCAGACAATAAACAGCCATGCGCCCTGATTCTCTTAGACTTGTCGGCGGCTTTTGATACGGTCAGCCATACCATCCTGCTGGAGCGTATCGCGAAGCTGGGGATCACAGGCCATGCGCTTAAGTGGCTGGAATCCTTCCTGTCAGGACGAACTCAGAGGGTGCAGCTGGGAGACCAGTTGTCTGGGATCAGTGACGTGACATGGGGGGTGCCCCAGGGGTCGGCACTATCCCCCTTGGTAGTTTGGTCTGCCCTGTTCCCATGATGCACTGGGCCAGGGTCAGACTAATTTGCATGTAGCCAGGTTCTGAGCTGGGATGGTGCAGTGAGCTAAAAAACGGTGATGGATCAAGCCCTGATCTTTTTACTGGGTAGGAGTGTTCTGCTTAATTAAGATACTCTGTCCATCACCACCCCCTTTATGAATCGTTTTGGCCACCACAAGTGTGGAAGGGTATGCTCAGATGTGAGTCCCTTGCTCACTGCACCATCAGGATTCAACCAAGCCGGGCCGAAGACGGCTGTAATGCCAGAAACCGGTCCCCTGAAGCTTGTTTCCTTTCCAGTAAAGAATTGGCTTGGTAGTTTGGTCTGCCCTGTTCCCATGATGCACTGGGCCAGGGTCAGACTAATTTGCATGTAGCCAGGTTCTGAGCTGGGATGGTGCAGTGAGCTAAAAAACGGTGATGGATCAAGCCCTGATCTTTTGACTGGGTAGGAGTGTTCTGCTTAATTCAGATACTCTGTCCATCACCACCCCCTTTATGAATCGTTTTGGCCACCACAAGTGTGGAAGGGTATGCTCAGATGTGAGTCCCTTACTCACTGCACCATCAGGATTCAACCAAGCCGGGCCGAAGACGGCTGTAATGCCAGAAACCGGTCCCCGGAAGCTTGTTTCCTTTCCAGTAAATAATTGGCTTGGTAGTTTGGTCTGCCCTGTTCCCATGATGCACTAGGCCAGGGTCAGACTAATTTGCATGTAGCCAGGTTCTGAGCTGGGATGGTGCAGTGAGCTAAAAAAATGGTGATGGATCAAGCCCTGATCTTTTGACTGGGTAGGAGTGTTCTGCTTAATTCAGATACTCTGTCCATCACCACCCCCTTTATGAATCGTTTTGGCCACCACAAGTGTGGAAGGGTATGCTCAGATGTGAGTGCCTTGCTCACTGCACCATCAGGATTCAACCAAGCCGGGCCGAAGACGGCTGTAATGCCAGAAACCGGTCCCTGGAAGTTTGTTTCCTTTCCAGTAAAGAATTGGCTTGGTAGTTTGGTCTGCCCTGTTCCCATGATGCACTGGGCCAGGGTCAGACTAATTTGCATGTAGCCAGGTTCTGAGCTGGGATGGTGCAGTGAGCTAAAAAACGGTGATGGATCAAGCCCTGATCTTTGGACTGGGTAGGAGTGTTCTGCTTAATTCAGATACTCTGTCCATCACCACCCCCTTTATGAATCTTTTTTGGCCACCACAAGTGTGGAAGGGTATGCTCAGATGTGAGTGCCTTGCTCACTGCACCATCAGGATTCAACCAAGCCGGGCCGAAGACGGCTGTAATGCCAGAAACCGGTCCCCGGAAGCTTGTTTCCTTTCCAGTAAAGAATTGGCTTGGTAGTTTGGTCTGCCCTGTTCCCATGATGCACTGGGCAAGGGTCAGACTAATTTGCATGTAGCCAGGTTCTGAGCTGTGATGGGGCAGTGAGCCAAAAAACGGTGATAGATCAAGCCCTGATCTTTTGACTGGGTAGGAGTGTTCTGCTTAATTCAGATACTCTGTCCATCACCACCCCCTTTATTAATCGTTTTGGCCACCACAAGTGTGGAAGGGTATGCTCAGATGTGAGTCCCTTGCTCACTGCACCATCAGGATTCAACCAAGCCGGGCCGAAGACGGCTGTAATGCCAGAAACCGGTCCCCGGAAGCTTGTTTCCTTTCCAGTAAAGAATTGGCTTGGTAGTTTGGTCTGCCCTGTTCCCATGATGCACTGGGCCAGGGTCAGACTAATTTGCATGTAGCCAGGTTCTGAGCTGGGATGGTGCAGTGAGCTAAAAAACGGTGATGGATCAAGCCCTGATCTTTTGACTGGGTAGGAGTGTTCTGCTTAATTCAGATACTCTGTCCATCACCACCCCCTTTATGAATCGTTTTGGCCACCACAAGTGTGGAAGGGTATGCTCAGATGTGAGTCCCTTGCTCACTGCACCATCAGGATTCAACCAAGCCGGGCCGAAGACGGCTGTAATGCCAGAAACCGGTCCCCGGAACCTTGTTTCCTTTCCAGTAAAGAATTGGCTTGGTAGTTTGGTCTGCCCTGTTCCCATGATGCACTGGGCCAGGGTCAGACTAATTTGCATGTAGCCAGGTTCTGAGCTGGGATGGTGCAGTGAGCTAAAAAACGGTGATGGATCAAGCCCTGATCTTTTGACTGGGTAGGAGTGTTCTGCTTAATTCAGATACTCTGTCCATCACCACCCCCTTTATGAATCGTTTTGGCCACCACAAGTGTGGAAGGGTATGCTCAGATGTGAGTCCCTTGCTCACTGCACCATCAGGATTCAACCAAGCCGGGCCGAAGACGGCTGTAATGCCAGAAACCGGTCCCCGGAAGCTTGTTTCCTTTCCAGTAAAGAATTGGCTTGGTAGTTTGGTCTGCCCTGTTCCCATGATGCACTGGGCCAAGGTCAGACTAATTTGCATGTAGCCAGGTTTTGAGCTGGGATGGTGCAGTGAGCTAAAAAACGGTGATGGATCAAGCCCTGATCTTTTGACTGGGTAGGAGTGTTCTGCTTAATTCAGATACTCTGTCCATCACCACCCCCTTTATGAATCGAGTCTAATTCTGTGGCATGGGACAATTTTGGGCAAACATACACTGCGGGTTCTCAGGGTGCCCTAAGCAATATGTATCTGCTTTAGGGTTTAGAACATTCAGCAAATCTGTAGTAGTAGATTACCCTCTAAGGGTCTAATCTTATCAGGAACATCACACTCCACAGAATGCAGTCACAAATAAGTCTTTGTTTTTTCTGATATCTTTGAGTGTTCAGTTGTGTCTAATGTTACAGTGAAAGTTGTGATGGGTAAGTAAGGCACAGGGCCGTGATTAGTAGAGGGAAAACACCATTCATGTCCTTTGGAAGTGCAGATCACTATTGCAGGCTTGGTACACTGCAATACTCTGACTGGCATTGCTTGTCCATATGAATCATGGCTAATGGAATAGAAGCAAAACCCAGACTTCCAAATATCCCATGACTGATGGTGAGGGGTTTCCTGAGGACAAATTGCTCCTCCTTAGATCTCTGAAAGTATGTTGCTATTGGGGATGACGTTCCCTCTATTGGTATTCCTGTATTGGTTTGTAGGATACCGGTTATGTAATTGATATATGGGAAGAGTCAGAGACACAGTGACATATCCTGCTAACTTCTGTCCCTCCAATACCAGGCTTTCGGTGTTATCAGGTGGTTGGCAGTGATGAATATGAGTCAGGAAAGGTGGCATGATATACAATGAGTGATAGAAAATGGCAAATGAAACTATAAGAGGCCGTTGAGAATAGAAGGTGATCAAAGATGAACAGTTATGGGAGGATGTAGCAGTGATAGGAGAGGTGGGCAGTGAAGGGAAAAGGTGACCTTGAGAGGAGAAGGATACAGAAGAGGAGAAGTGGACAGTGACAGAGGGGATGTGAATAATGGTGTAAGAGAAGTTGACTGTATAGAGAGATTAGTGTCAGTGACATGAAGAGGTGTTCAGTCACAGTAAGAGCTGGAAAAAGTCACTGAAGAGGTAGATAGTGTTGGGAGAGGGACAGGTTTGAAGGATTTGGGGGTGACATGGAGTGTAGTGTTTATATGCATTTATTGGTACTCCATTATCAGGAAAAAAGTCCCTTAGGCAGTTGTTGAATCTCCCCAATCAATCTCTTCATGGTCCTTGCACAAGGAGATGAGCCTCAAGATTTTTTAATACTTTACTATACTAGCCCTGTTGTTGCTGTGGATATCTCTCTGTAATGCAAACCCACAGCAATGTTAAACTGACAACGCCTATTAAAGTATCCTTATATGTATTCTTATATGACTAGTAGTAACAGAATTTAGTTAATTGTAAAAGGGATGAATGCTCTGGTATAGGATCTGTCCTTACAGCTCCCAGTGATATTTTGAAAAATTAGGAACAGTTGGCAAAACAGGAATATGCAATATTAATTAGGAACCAATATAATCCTTTGAAGAGAAGTGCAGGGGTTGATCCTTATTTAAGATGAGTAAAACGCCTTAATAAAGTCTCGTTTTAATAATACTAAGATTGTGTGTCATCCATCGTATGGAATCATTTCCCAAAGACTGGTAATTGCTGTCTTATTAGAAGGTTACAATGCAAACTTACATGCACTATCTTCTTTTGAAATGTTACTTGCTCATGGATAAGCACTATAGTGTTCCTCTGTCAAGAAGTGTGAAATTTAGAAGCTGTAGTAGATATGAATTATGGTATCTTTTCTAACTCAGACGTCTACTGTTTAGCTGTGAATATGTGTTTGGTATCAGCAGTGACATATAGGAACTCTTCCAGATGCAGTTACATAATGTGTTTTGAGTAAATGTGGAACATAGTGGAAAATGTAGATGAGGCAATTGTGTGCACAACAAATTAAATTTGAAAATGAAATATCAGTTTTTCAGTTTTCCTGCCAAATTATGTTTATTTTTGCAGCAAAGCAAAATACAAATATCAGTTGATGTTTCTGTGACTTTTTTTCATTGTGTTCAGTGATATTTTCTTTAGCCAACAAATTAATAGTTTTTGCAATCACTTATATCACAATTGGTAGTTTTGTAGTTGTGCCAGCAGCGATAGTGTGATTTATTTGTATTTTGGACTTATTTTACAGATCTTATACATCAAATGTTTTCATAAGTACAAAACAGGACACAACATATTTTTTATCTGATGTGACATCCAACATGGGTGGAAGAGCTGGAATTCCTTCTGAAATATTAGCTTGTGTTTGCTTTGTGGTTTAAAGTACTGAACATAGAAATGAATGCACTTTTACTTGCAGGATGTGATAATCTTATAAAGTGGCTTAATAACACGTTTTGAAGTTATGTTAATTTATGGTGTACTCAGTTGATTGTGATAATTCCCTTAGACAAAGCATAATTTGGAGAAAAAAAGTAGATTGATTAAAGATTAAAAAACGGAAAAGAACAAAAGAGTTCAGCAGCATTGGTTGTGGGTACAGGGAGGGCTAATACTCATGGAGGAGTGGGAGCTCCTAGAGATTTATTGCAGGTTCTAGGCCTACTATTGGATATCTACTTTATATCACTGGACCCCCTCTTT
The DNA here is from genome assembly GCF_964261635.1 of Lissotriton helveticus. Lineage (NCBI taxonomy): Eukaryota > Metazoa > Chordata > Amphibia > Caudata > Salamandridae > Lissotriton > Lissotriton helveticus. The sequence goes on from NC_136069.1 coordinate 1,141,591,147, forward strand.
AAAAGAAAGGAAGTGAAGATGAATGGTGTCGTACCTTGCACACAGATTTGTTTTTTGTTAAGTCGCATTAAGAAAGTGTGAAGCAGAATGGGTCTGGTGTGTCCTCCTGTCTACGGTGGCACACTTAACAAGCAGGAGCTGGTTGGAAGGATCACACTTTTACATGTCGGACATCGGGGAAGGGCCCCGTCTCAGTTTTTGTAGGTTTGCCCATACCCCCACAGCAACTGCCATACTGACACCTGAGCCACGAGGCTTGATGTAGGAAATTAGTAAACTTGCATTTCAACACGTCATCAAATACACAACCGCCGCACCCCACCCAGTGATTGCATACTGGGGATAACAGGTACTAAAATACCGAATCCGAAAGTGGTGAATAAGGGCTAGTTGAACAGGGAACAGAAAAACACCAATACTTCAGATGTAAGTCAGTCAAGTCAATAAATTGACAGAAAGGGTTAAGGACAAGGCCCTGCCCTTCCAGCCTCCTGGGCGGGGTGTAGGAAGGGGGAGTCTCTGGTTGGCGCAGTGCAGCACTGGCGACAAGCAGGGCCTCTCTCTTCCTCGTCAGGGCTGAGGGTTACCTTCAAGAACAACCTCTGCTCACCCTCTAGGTAGTGTGGCGCAAGCAGTCTAGGCTAATCTCTGGGGCACATAGGGTTAAACATTTGCAATATTATACCACCACAACCAACCCACCACACAATGACACCAAACTGTATTTGTAGAAAAAAATATATATCTTTATATAAGATTCTTTCACGCAGGCTTGTAAATACAGTCTTGGTTACTTGCAAAATTCCAGTTACTTGTAATGTGCCACAGTTCTTATTAGCAATAAGCAATCTTTGTTCAGCGTTTCAAAAGCAATTGTAGTTCTTATTGTGCTCGTTATTACTCATGGACCAATGTTCCTAAAAAAATGACCTTTCCCAGATTAACTTTAGGCTCACAATGGTCCAGGCACCGTGTGCTGCGTGTGGGCCCCTTTCGCTGGCTCTGGTACGCTTTGCAGAGCCTCAGTGCGACTCGTTCGGTGAATCCAGCGCGGCCCCGCTAAACCTCACGCATCTCGCGTGAGCAGCGTACGGCGCTGAGGAAGGGGGGCGAGGCGTACTGTGCGCTGGAGCTGTGCGAGCCGTACCGAAGCCGGGAGACAGGATGGGGACGTCTCCCAGGTACGGCCACACAGCGGAGGGGCCTCAGGGGGCTCGAGGGAGTGCGCGCCTCACGGACTTCGGGTCCTGAGCGCCGCGCACTTTGCACACACAGTCACAGTACCTTCTTGAGGGGTTCGAAGGCCACAGCAGCGGGGGTCAGTCTTGATCACGTCGCAGTGCTTCTTGGGGGCAAGGCGGGCTACGGCTCATCAGGCGTAGGCGCAGGTCTCTCCAAGGACGGTGCTTTGCGGGGCAGACAGACGTACCCGCAGCGTGCGCTTCTACCCAGGAGGGGGAGCGGCTGCAGGTGGTGCGGGCAGGAGTACGGGTTGGACACAACGGGACGTACTCTCCTGCGGGACGCTCGTAGCTGTGCACTTCACAGCAGCGGGCGCTTCTTCCAGTGCGATCACGGTGGGGAGGTCGAGGCGGGGGTCCGTCTTTACTTTACGGGCTGCGGCGTTGGGGGCCAGCAGCTCGTGGTGCTCGGACCGGACGGGTCCTCCTTACGTTGCAGACCCAGGCTCAGCCTTTCCAACAGTTGACGGTGCTCGGCCCAGTGCAGCTGGGCTTTACTTTGCTTCCTGTGGGTCGGCCAAGCAGAGGTCGCGGTGCTCAGTGGACGGGGGACGCCCTGCTTCGTGGAATGTGCGGGGAGGGTTCCTCACGCACTCCGCTCCCCTGAATCAGCGCTGGAGGGTCAGAACACTTCCAGCAGCAGCTTCTTCCTTCTGGGGGGTAGCGCCCAATGTTCCTGGGGCGCAGTTCAGGGGGCAAGTTCCACAGGAAGCCCTTGGAGATCTTTAGCAGAGTTTGGCACAAAGTTCAATAAAAGCAAAAGTCTCTTGTAGTCTTTTCTTTCCTCTCCTTCTGCAGCAAGGCACCAGACACAGGCCAGAGACAGCACTCCTCCTTGTAGTCTTCTTCCAGGTCCTTCTCTTCGGGCAGAGTTTCTTCTGTAGCGCAAACAGGATCTAATTTACAAGGAGCAGGGCTCCTACTTTTATACCCAGTTTCTTTTGTTCTAGCAGGCCAGGGGGGCCTCTGCATAACTGCTCCAGTCTCTGAGCACTTGTTGTGGGTACTTCTGGCTTCTGCATGCAGTGTGAGGGCAGGCACATCAGCCGCTCCCCAGGGGGGCGGAGCCGGCATTGTGAAGACAGGGGCAGCTTGAGCACTTTGTTGACAAGCTTCGGTCCTTCCCGGGCCAGGTGCAGGCTGAGTCATCAGTCGCTCCCCAGGAGGGTGGAGCCAGCATTGTGGGGGCAGAGCACAGCCTGATGCATCATTCAGGGGAAACTCCCACCTCCCACTAAGGTGTCATCCTGCTATTCACTACCTGTCAACTCCCAGCCCTGTCACTCACACACACCAGACAGTCAGATCCACATCCAAGCAGAGGCGGGCTGAAATGGTTAGGCCAGCAAATGCTAACTTTCTAAAAGTAGCATTTGCAAACACAGGATATTAAAATAAACTTTACTAAAAGAAGTATCTTATTATTCTGAGTTCAGGCATACTAAACATTAATTTCCACCATGTTCCCTGAGCCTGCTGGGATTATAGAGTGTAATAATTCCAGCAGCCCATCTGGCCTAAAGGGAACTGGTAGCCTCACAATAGTGAAAAACGAATTTGGCAGTAATTCACTATTAGGACATGCCACACACATCAGGGCATGTCCTACCTTACACTTACAATGCACCCTGCCCTCAGGCCTACCATAGGGGTGACTAATAGGAAGTTAAGGGAAGGTTTTAGGGGCTGGCAAGTGTGTGCACTTGCCCAGCCAGTGTGACAGTACCAGACTGCACGTAGGTTCTGCAATGGCAGACCCTAGACACATTTTTAAGGCTGCTTCTGTGGGTGGCGCAACCAGCGCTGCAGGCCCACTAGCAGTATTGGCATTCACAAGCCCTGGCACTCCTGGTGCACTTTACTAGGGACTAACAGTAAATCCAATGAACCAATCATGGACATCAATCACATGTACACTTTACAGTAGGGAGCACTTGCACTGCGGCACGGGTTGGCCGTGGCGCAGTGCCCTGAGTAGCGGACACCAGCAAAACATTTGAGGCACAACAGCAAAAAGTGGAAGGGAAACTCACGCCAAGGTGCCAGGTCTAACACGGGGGCACTGCACACGATGCACAGCGCCGGAGGCATGATTGCTAGCTCGGAGCGTCGGACTCTGTTTACACCAAGTCTGTTAGTTAACACGCTCAAGAAATAGCAGCGTAGGTGTGTTACTTACTGGGTTACTTAGGCACTGGCACTTCCTTTACAGAAGACGCCTGCTCCTGCACATTGCAGCCCCACAAGCTGGATGCGCCTTCTTCAAATAATAGTGCCCTGGATGTCGTGCTGAACTGTAGGGCGGTGACTCATGCAGTACGTGAATTACGTGGAATTTTGAAAAGCATTACGCACGCTACGGCAGCCCCTACCCAAAAGAACCAAATCCAGCCCAATCACTTGCCCACCCACCGGAAAGAATGAATTAATGGCAAACTGGTGTGCATTTATAATCGGCTCAGCAACAGCAGCACTCATCACCGGGGACTCGGGAGACAGAGTGCGAAGTTTAAACAACACTACTGTTGATTATACTTACTGCAACACACGAGGTGTAGTCAAGTCATTAATGATAGTTGGCAGTGTCACTTAGGTGTAGACCTGGCCCTGATAAATAAGTGCTGGTACTAAGCACCGGAAAGCACCGACACAAATTAAGCACTGCCTTTGAGGTATTGGTAAAACATTAATACATACTATAAGGAACCGCTCTTTGGAAGGGATTCCCTAAACATGGCCCTTGCAAAAAGAGATCCCTTATGATTTCCTAAACCAATTTACCAATTCCGTAACATTACAGAAAAGCCAAAAGGGTTTAACACATTTCAAAACCACATTTTCTTATCCCAAACCCTGCTATTTACCAAATGGCAGGGTTTGGGGCAAGAAAACGTGTTAGTACATCTGGCCCCTAAATTCCAAACCCTATGCAAACATGAGCTTGCAGAGGGATCAGAATTATGAGTTGTGTGATAGTTAGCATCACACCTGTCAAACATGCCGACAAATATCAGGGGGGAAAGGCATGGGAAAAAGAAAAATATGCAGAAACGTGTGGTAAAATCGATTCCACATGTAATGCCTCATTTTCAAGTTGAATACTCGAACTACTTATAAAGTCAAGCAGCTAGGTTATATTTCTGCTTAGAAAGGTTGCTGTCCCTGACTTGAACAACTCATAGAATCACACCTGACTGACCCCAAAAGCCTTCCTTTTCTCCCTCACCTCACAGGCTCAATAATATTCTAGAATCTAGATTGTGCCATCTGAATGGCTCTGTGTTCGCACAGTATATCGAATATCATGGAAAATAGTTAAAACACACAAAAATGCCACCACTGCTCTCTAACATTTGAAGGTGTGTTGATGTGAAACTGTTCTGATACTGAAGTAGGCTGGTTCCAGCAGTGGCTTAGAAATGGCACATATGCTTGATCCAAAATTATGTGTTTTCCACCAGTGGTGACAACAAATTGTTTCCTGCTCTCCTTTCAAATCCAACAAAGAAGTCATACGGGCTACATCACTTCTTAGACATTACAAGTCGATCTTCCTTGGGGCAAAATGTTTATCAGGTTGAAAAACATCCTCTGGCATTCATTACCTGCTACTGTTTTCCAAGATGAATCTACTTCCTGCTGTAGTATCAACTAGGTCACCCGTTGAAATTTACAAAATATAAATACGTTCTTGTACAGGCTGGTGGCTAAAGTATGTCTTACACATCTTAATAGAAAATCAAAACAGAAATTATACCATTCACAAAAACTGGATTTTCTTTACACTGCACTCTTTGACACTTTTCACAGTAAACAACTAGACAAAAGCATTGGTAATGCTAATATATTTGCTTTTTGAATGAAAGTGCATTTTTAGTCACTTACAGGTTTAGCCATAAATGCCCTCTTTCACTCCTCTTTGCACTCATTGAACCATTCTTTCATCCACTGACTCATTCTTGTATTCATCTTCTGACAACCACAAAAAAACAACGGTAGACATCTTTGCAATATTTAAATTAATATCGTAACAGGTGTTTGTCTTGCAATGGTTTTGTATATAGTTGATCTTGGGTTTACAGTTCCAGAATAGTCAACATGTTTAGAACGAACATGCTGTCCTTCTTGAAATGGTAAAACAATGATACATTATGGACAACAACATTCCATGATGGCCCTTGGCTTATAGGAAGTGTCCCCGCAGAATGCAGCAGCGGAGATGCGTTGGCTCTGCTTTGGGTTTTGATGAGCCGCAGAGGAGATGCGTCAGTTCCACTGGATGTACAGCGGCTGGCAGGTCACCTTAAGCCTACTTCAAATGATCCAGAACTGGGTGGCACCACGTGGCAAGGTATGGTCTCAGATGGCAGAGTCCAGGTGCAGGTCCAAGGTTGTTGCAAGTCTGCTATGATGCTGAGGCTTCAGACCAAAAAGCCAGCCAAATAGCCTTGGAGTCACTCTGGTGTTCTGGGTTCAAGAGATGCATGTCCAGTCCTTCTCCCACAGGCAAAAGGGCAGGAGGCAGTGGGTCAGCACTACAGGGCAGCAGTCCTCCAGAGCAGCAGTCCAGCAGTGTGACAACTAAGCAGAGTGGCAATCCTTTCAGCAGCTCAATAGACCTTCTTTCTGGCAGGGTACCCACAGGTCCAGAAGTGAACTGAAGTGGTGGTGTCTGAGGTCCAGTATTTATATCTAGTTGTGACTTTGAAGTGGGGAGAACCTTCTATAGGCATGTCTTTAAATTGCACAGGTGCCCTGCCTTCCTGGCCCTAGCTGTAGACTAACTAAAGGGGGTATGCCACATTTGTGTGGCGACAGTACACAGTTGTTAGAAGCGGCTGTCTCTAGTTGGCAGAGGTATACACTTCTGACAAATAGGGACACACCTTTTCTAGTCAGGGCAAGGGGATCACACACTTAGATAACCCCTGCTCACCCCCTTGGTAGCTTGGCAAAGCAGACAGGTTATCTCAGAGGCAGTGTGTTAAGCATTTATGACCACATACAGTAATAAAGTGAATACACTACAAATGGACACGACACAGTAGTATTATAAAAATAAGGATTTTTATATAAGGCTTAGCACAAGACCAAATAACGACAAAAATATACCACAGTCTTAATAAATACTCTTGGAAGGAAAAATAATAGTTCAAGCGTAGTTTCTTCTTAGCACAAAGTCTTTAGTATCAAAAGCAACTCTTCTTCTTTAAAACACAGTCCTTGGCAACAATGTAACCCACACGGGAGTCACACGACGTCGAGGCAAAGTTAATCCAAAGGTTCGGCGTCGACCGCGAGGAGCGCTACGTCGAGCCCGGAGTTGCACAGACCCCCCACAACACAGTACCTTGGAAAAGTGAAGCACTCGATGATCAGCGGCGTCGGGATGTCCGGTGTCGCGTCTTTGGCGCCGATCGGGCCTCGGAGTCGGGGCGAGCTGCAGCGGCGTCGACAGATGTCAGGCAGGAGCAGCGCTCACGAGGCGAAGCAGGATACGCCGTCGGCGTCGATGTCAATGTTGCAAGAGTGAGCAGCGCTCACGGCGTCGAGAGGGCTCGAAGTCGATGCGATCAGCAGCGGTGCAGACACGAGGTCACGTGGAGCTGGAGCCGAACTCACTACTCACTGGCGTTGCTGCTGGCGTCGATCAGGCCCGGCGGCCGGCGTCGAGGAAGCGGGATACTGGAGCCGTTACTCACGATGTCGAGCTGGATTCGGCGGCGTCCGTCGGCGCAGAGATTGCTGGATTCTTTCAGAGGTGCTGGATTCACAAGTTCCAGCAAACAGCACTTTAAGCAGATGAAGTCCTTTAGCCCTGTGACTTCAACAGGAGGCTGGCACTCTTCCAGCCCTTGGAGATTTTCTTAGCAAAGTTTGAGAGTACACACACAGTTCCTCTCTCCTGGTTCCTTGGCAAAAATAAAGAAGCAATGCAGGATTCCCCCCAGCAAACAGCACACTGGCAGAAGGGGTAGGCAAGTCCTTGGATCAGCAGGCTTCTTGTCCTTGGTTTCAGGGTTCCTTGTCAGAAGTGATCTAAATTCTTGGTTCAGGGGTCCTTCTCTTATACCCCTTTTTGGCTTTGATCCCTTTGTCCATGCAGGGGAATTTCCCCCCATCTTGGGTTTGTTGTGGGTGTTGCCAGGCCGAGGCACCTGGCCTATTAACTGTGCAGGGCAGAGTCTTCAGCCGCCCAGCAGGAGCGGAGCCAGCATGGTCACTGGCAGGGGCAGGGCCATCAGTTGCCCGGCAGGAGGTGGGCCAGGAAAGTCCCTGGCAGGCACAGAGTCATCAGTCGCCTGGCAGGGGGGCGGAGCCAGTATTGTATCAGGCAGGGCAGGCTATCAGGAGCTACTCTTCCCCTACTCTCACTGCAAATGCCCCACTCATCCCACACTGACTCATTCAGACCTCTGGAGCCACCCAGCTCCTGTCACACGCACACCAGAACCAGCAGAGACCGGTAGACAGTTAGACAAGAAAATAGCTACTTTCTAAAAGTGCTATTTTCAAACACAGAGTCCAAAAACCATCCACCAAAACGGATGCGTTATTAAACCCTGAGTTCAGGGATACCAAACTCGGCATTGCACCATGTTCCCCGAGCCCGCTAGGATTATAGCATTAATAATCCTGGCAGCCCATTCTAACTGATGGAGAGCAGGTACCTGTGTAATAGTGAAAAACGAATATGGCTATAATTCACTATTAGGACATGCCAACCTTGTCAGGCTTGTCTTACCTTATGCTTACAATGCACCCTGCCCTTGGGCCTACCATAGGGGTGACTAACATGAAGTTAAGGGAAGGTTTAGGGACTGGCAAGTAGGTGTACTTGCGCAGTCTGCGTGACAGTACCAGACTGCACGTAGGTCTAGCAATGGCAGACCTTTAGACCTACTTTTACTAGGCCGCTCTTGTGGGTGGCACAACACGTGCTGCAAGCCCACTAGCAGCATTTGTATTTACAAGCCCTGGCACTCCTGGTGCACGCTACTAGGGACTGACAGTAAACCAAATAAGCCAAACATGGAATTCAATCAATACAGCAATTTCACATAGGGAGCACTTGCACTGTGGCACTGATCAGCAGTGGCACAGTGCCCAAAGCAATATACCAGCAAAAACATCGTAAACAGAGGAGGCAAACAGAAAAAAATGGAGGAGAGACTCATGCCAATGATGCCAGGTCTAACACGTGTCCCCTCCAGCTGAAATGTGGGGAGAACTACCCTTACCCTAGGGAGTCCTCATCACTAAGGCGGAAAAATCTGGACAGACCATCAGCATTGGCGTGATCTGTGCCAGGGCGGCGTTCCACCGTGAAGTCCATCCCCTGTAGGGAAATGGACCACCTCAACAGCTTTGGATTCTCACCCCTCATCTGCATCAACCATCTGAGGGGCCTGTGGTCTGTCTGAACCCGGAAGTGAGTCCCAAACAGGTAGGGTCTTAGCTTCTTCAGCGCCCAGACCACAGCAAATGCTTCTCTCTCTATCGCACTCCACCTCTGTTCCCTGGGAAGTAACCTCCTACTGATGAAGGCTACAGGTAAGTCTCGGCCCTCTTCATTCACCTGAGCTAGAACAGCCCCCACGCCATGCTCTGAAGCGTCCGTCTGGACAACAAATTCTTTAGAAAAGTCGGGTGCCTGGAATATGGGTGCTGTGCACATTGCAGTTTTCAAGGTGTCAAAGGCCGTCTGACAGGTGTCAGTCCAGATCACAAGTCGTGGCTGCTTCCTGGAAGTCAGCGAAGTCAAGGGGTGCACAATGTTACCATAATCCTTGACGAACCTCCTGTAGTAACCTGTGAGACCCAAGAAGGCTCTCACCTGAGTCTGGATTTTGGGCGGTGCCCATGCCAGGATGGTATCAATCTTGGGTTGCAGGGGGGCCACCTTGCCGCTCCCTACTTGGTGCCCCAAGTACACCACTGAACCCTGCCCAATCTGGCACTTACTGGCTTTGATTGTGAGGCCTGCTCTGCGCAGGGCCAACAACACTTCCTGGAGGTGGCGCAAGTGTTCCTCCCAGCTGGCGCTGAACACTGCGATGTCGTCCAGGTAGGCGGCACTGAAATCCTCCAGTCCAGCCAAGACCTGGTTGACCAACCTCTGGAAGGTGGCAGGGGCATTCTTCATCCCAAAGGGCATAACCCGGAACTGGTAGTGCCCATCTGGTGTGGAGAATGCTGACCTCTCTTTTGCCCCATCAGTCAAGGCGATCTGCCAGTACCCAGACGTTAGATCAAACGTACTAAGGTACCGGGCAGCCCCCAACCGATCTATGAGCTCATCAGCTCTGGGGATGGGGTGCGCGTCAGTCTTGGTGACTGAATTGAGTCCTCGGTAATCCACACAGAACCGAAGTTCCGGTGAAGCACCAGGCGCTGCAGCCTTTGGGACCAAGACCACTGGGCTGGCCCAAGGACTGCTAGAGGACTCAACCACCCCTAAGGCAAACATTTTGGAGACCTCCTCCTTGATGTATGCTCTGACCTTGTCAGTCACTCTGTAAGCCTTGTGCTTCACAGGAGTGCTGTCCCCAGTGCCCATATCATAGACACACCACTGAGTGACACCAGGAATCAAGGAAAACAGATCAGGGAATTGTCCCAACAGTTGGCGGCAATCCTGCTGCTGTTCAGGGGTCAGTGTGTCAGAGAGGACAACACCATCCACTGACCCATCTTGCTCTTTTGCATACAGGAGGTCAGGAATAGGCTCACTCTCCTCCTCCATTCCAGCATCTGTAGCTAGGAGCATGCCCACTTCGGACCTTTCTAAGTGGGGCTTTAAACGGTTGACATGCAGGACCCTCAAGGGGTTCCTGGGAGATTTCAAGTCCACCAAGTAGGTGACATCGCTCTTCTTCTCCACAACCTTAAACGGTCCAGTCCACCTGTCCTTGAGCGCACAAGGTTCCACAGGGGACATGACCCAAACTTCTTGACCAGGCTGAAGTTCCACCAGAGTGGCATTCCGGTCGTACCACCGCTTTATCTCTTCCTGGCTGGCCTCCAGATTTGCCTGAGCAAGATCTCTGAAGCGCCTAGTCTGGTTCCTAAAGGCCAGCATGTAACTGTATACATCCTGGGGAGGTTTCCTGGGAGATTGCTCCCAGCCTTCTTTGACCAGACTCAAAGGTCCTCTCACCGGGTGACCATACAAAAGCTCAAAGGGGCTGAACCCTAGAGACTTCTGTGGTACCTCACGGTAAGCAAACAGTAGGCATGGCAAGAGGACGTCCCATTTCCGCCTCATTGGTTCTTCAAGACCCATGATCATGCCTTTAAGGGTCCGGTTGAATCTCTCAACCAGCCCATTTCCTTGAGGGTGGTAAGGAGTGGTGAACTTGTAGGTTACCCCACACTCCTTCCACAGAGACTTCATATAGTTGGAAATGAAGTTGGTGCCCCGGTCTGACACCACCTCTCTGGGGAATCCCATGCGGGAGAAAACACCCATCAGTGCCCGTCCCACCACGGGGGCCGTCACTGTTCTGATAGGGATGGCTTCCGGGTACCGTGTGGCATGGTCCACCAAGACCAGGATGAACCTGTTGCCCAGGGCTGTCTTGGGGTCCAGTGGCCCAACAATGTCAATCCCCACCCGGTCAAAGGGGGTACTGACCACCGAAAAGGTTGGAGGGGAGCCTTCTGCTTCCTTCCGCTTTTCCCACTTGCCTGGCAAGTGTGACAAGTTTTACAATGATGTCTACATCCCTTCTCATCTGAGGCCAATAAAAATGGGTGACAAGCCTGTCATAGGTCTTGTCCTGCCCCAGATGTCCAGCTAAAGGAACGTCATGAGCCAAACCCAGTAGGAAGGCTCTGAAGCGCTGGGGTACCACTAGCACACGGGCTGACCCAGGCTCAGCAGCCTTAAGCTCGCTATACAGGAGGTCGTTCTCCCAGTAAACAAAATGTGACCCTGACTGATCACCTGAGGTTTGGGCTGAGGCCTGCTGCCTCATACCCACAAGAGAAGGGCACGCTTTCTGTTCTGCACAGAATTGCTCCCTGGAGGGACCACCATCCTGCTGCCAGTGTGTCAGCTCGGGTAGGTCTCCCAGTTCAGCAACTTGTTCCCCTGTGGGCTCCAGGGCATCCCCCTCAGGGTCTACCTCCTCCTGGACCACGGGAACTATGGGGGCCGGTTTCCCGCGCCTCCTGCCTCTTCTCTTCACAGCTGGGTCCTGGGCCATACTTTCAGGCTCCGGGACCCCATCAACACCCTTACTTGCTGTCATCGAACGAGTGGTTGCACACACCCACTCTGGCACACCCAACATTTTCAAATGTGTCTCCCTCTCCACCTTAGCCCAAGGGGAGTCTTCTAAATCATTGCCCAGGAGACAATCAACAGGCATGGCGGGCCTTACAGCAACTTGAAGAGTACCTGAAACTCCCCCCCATTCAAAGGGAACCTGAGCTACCTCACACTCTTTCTGGGAGTTGTCAGCAGCTATCACAGGGTAGAATGCGTGGGGAACCACCTGCTCTCTGGACACCAAGTGACACTTGACAGCTGTCACACTCGCTCCGGTGTCTCTGAGAGCTTCCACTCTATGGCCATTAATGGTCACCCACTGCCTATATTTATTAGTGTTACTAGGCAGAGGGGGTGGAGGGACCATTTCCATGTCTCCTAGCGAGACCAGGGACATCTCTGCGGGACCCCTCCCACCAGGGGCAACCATCTCCTCCCCTCCCAGTGCTACACTCGCCAACTGACCGGGTGGGGCACGTGGTGGTGCATTAGAATTCTTCATGGGACACTGGGGATCATAATACCGGTGTCCCACCTGCCCACAAACGTAGCAGGTCAGTGGGCCCCTATGAACAGGTTTACCTGTCGGGGCCCCTGGCTTCTTCACAGGGGGAGGCTGGGAACCTTTCTCTTGGTTCCCTTGGGGATTACTTTGGGGCCCTTTCTGGGACTCCTTCTGTTTACCCTTGTCCTCCCCACTCTTCTGCTGGGGACCCTGCCCACCTTTGGCTGAGTCTCCCACTGGACCCTTGTGGACCCTGGTACTGACCCAGCGGTCCGCCTCCTCAGCAAGTTTTCTAGGGTTAGATATCTTGCTATCAATAAGGTGCTGGCGCAGCTCTGGAAAACAGTTATTAGACAAATGCTCCCAAGCAAACAAATCATAAAGAGCTTCATAACTTTCCACTTTGCTGCCCTTTACCCAACCATCCATGGCTCTGCAAAAAAATGACACATATTCAACCCACGTCGTACCAGGCAATTTCTTACATTCTCTAAAGGTTTGTCGGTACTTTTCTGGGGTTAGGCCATACCTTAGCATTAAAGCATCTTTCATATGAGCATAAGACATCCTATCCTCAACAGGTATGTCTAACAGGGTATCTCTCCCCTCATTCACAAAGCGACCCCACAACCCCGCTCCCCAATCCTTCTCAGGGACCCGGTGGGCCAACAATGCTAACTCATATGCTTTAAACCATTGACCAATATCTTCATTCTTATGATAATCTTTTATCACATCTTTAGGAAAATAGAACCTACTTTCTGCAGGCACAGATGGGATGCTGCCACCAGAGGGATTAAATTATAACTCTTTAGCTTTGAGCTCCAACTCCCTCAACCTGGTATCACGCTCCAAAGCTAACGTCTCTCTTTCAAACTCTAACCTTTTGATCTCCAAATCAGCTTCTCTTCTGCCTCTTGCATTTTCTAACTCCAACTGCCCATTTATCTTAAGTTTTGCCATTTCCATGTTGTAAGCTCGCTCTTTCTCCCTTTCTTCTCTTTCTTCAGGAGAAAGACCCTTGGAGGAAACACTGCTGCCAGGAGGGGATGGGGGCCTATTCACTGGCACTTCCCCCTCCCCTTCCCCTTCCTTTGTCGGTACCACCACCGGATCAGAGGGATCTCTGGCCTCTAACCAGGCCACCAATGCTTTAAGATATTCCTCCTTCGCTGAGATGCCTTTGGTAGGGACTTTAAATTTCTTGCAAAAGGACTTCAGCTCCTGTAACTTGTAATCCTTTATCTTACTCCTATCAAATTCCTCCACAACAACAGGGGCAGTGACTCCGGCATCACTCATGGTCAAAACTGGCAGTTTCAAAAAAATCAAGCTTCAGAAAAGCGGAGAACAAAAAAATAGAATCCTTCCAAAACACATTGTGGCTGCGCTATGGTCTGCTTTCACTATGTAGCGCACACTAATCACTGCACATGGGTCATAAATGCAAAGTTCAAATCCTCACCGCTGACCCACCAATGTTAGAAGCGGCTGCCTCTAGTTGGCAGAGGTATACACTTCTGACAAATAGGGACACACCTTTTCTAGTCAGGGCAAGGGGATCACACACTTAGATAACCCCTGCTCACCCCCTTGGTAGCTTGGAAAAGCAGACAGGCTTATCTCAGAGGCAGTGTGTTAAGCATTTATGACCACATACAGTAATAAAGTGAATACACTACAAATGGACACGACACAGTAGTATTATAAAAATAAGGATTTTTATATAAGGCTTAGCACAAGACCAAATAACGACAAAAATATACCACAGTCTTAATAAATACTCTTGGAAGGAAAAATAATAGTTCAAGCGTAGTTTCTTCTTAGCACAAAGTCTTTAGTATCAAAAGCAACTCTTCTTCTTTAAAACACAGTTCTTGGCAACAATGAAACCCACACGGGAGTCACACGACGTCGAGGCAAAGTTAATCCAAAGGTTCGGCGTCGACCGCGAGGAGCGCTACGTCGAGCCCGGAGTTGCACAGACCCCCCACAACACAGTACCTTGGAAAAGTGAAGCACTCGATGATCAGCGGCGTCGGGATGTCCGGTGACGCGTCTTCGGCGTCGATCGGGCCTCGGAGTCGGGGCGATCTGCAGCGGCATCGACAGATGTCAGGCAGGAGCAGCGCTCACGAGGCGAAGCAGGATACGCCGTCGTCGTCGATGTCGATGTTGCAAGAGTGAGCAGCGCTCACGGCGTCGAGAGGGCTCGAAGTCGATGCGATCAGCAGCGGTGCAGACACGAGGTCACGTGGAGCTGGAGTCGAACTCACTACTCACTGGCGTTGCTGCTGGCGTCGATCGGGCCCGGCGGCCGGCGTCGAGGAAGCGGGATACTGGAGCCGTTACTCACGATGTCGAGCTGGATTCGGCGGCGTCCGTCGGCGTCGAGATTGCTGGATTCTTTCAGAGGTGCTGGATTCACAAGTTCCAGCAAACAGCACTTTAAGCAGATGAAGTCCTTTAGCCCTGTGACTTCAACAGGAGGCTGGCACTCTTCCAGCCCTTGGAGATTTTCTTAACAAAGTTTGAGAGTACACACACAGTTCCTCTCTCCTGGTTCCTTGGCAAAAATAAAGAAGCAATGCAGGATTCCCCCCAGCAAACAGCACACTGGCAGAAGGGGTAGGCAAGTCCTTGGATCAGCAGGCTTCTTGTCCTTGGTTTCAGGGTTCCTTGTCAGAAGTGATCTAAATTCTTGGTTCAGGGGTCCTTCTCTTATACCCCTTTTTGGCTTTGATCCCTTTGTCCATGCAGGGGAATTTCCCCCCATCTTGAGTTTGTTGTGGGTGTTGCCAGGCCGAGGCACCTGGCCTATTCACTGTGCAGGGCAGAGTCTTCAGCCGCCCAGCAGGAGCGGAGCCAGCATTGTCACTGGCAGGGGCAGGGCCATCAGTTGCCCGGCAGGAGGTGGACCAGGAAAGTCCCTGGCAGGCACAGAGTCATCAGTCGCCTGGCAGGGGGACGGAGCCAGTATTGTATCAGGCAGGGCAGGCTATCAGGAGCTACTCTTCCCCTACTCTCACTGCAAATGCCCCACTCATCCCACACTGACTCATTCAGACCTCTGGAGCCACCCAGCTCCTGTCACACGCACACCAGAACCAGCAGAGACCGGTAGACAGTTAGACAAGAAAATAGCTACTTTCTAAAAGTGCTATTTTCAAACACAGAGTCCAAAAACCATCCACCAAAACGGATGCGTTATTAAACCCTGAGTTCAGGGATACCAAACTCGACATTGCACCATGTTCCCCGAGCCCGCTAGGATTATAGCATTAATAATCCTGGCAGCCCATTCTAACTGATAGAGAGCAGGTAACCTTACAATAGTGAAAAACGAATATGGCTGTAATTCACTATTAGGACATGCCAACCTTGTCAGGCTTGTCCTACCTTATGCTTACAATGCACCCTGCCCTTGAGCCTACCATAGGGGTGACTAACATGAAGTTAAGGGAAGGTTTAGATACTGGCAAGTAGGTGTACTTGCGCAGTCTGCGTGACAGTACCAGACTGCACGTAGGTCTAGCAATGGCAGACCTTTAGACCTACTTTTACTAGGCCGCTCTTGTGGGTGGCACAACACGTGCTGCAAGCCCACTAGCAGCATTTGTATTTACAAGCCCTGGCACTCCTGGTGCACGCTACTAGGGACTGACAGTAAACCAAATAAGCCAAACATGGAATTCAATCAATACAGCAATTTCACATAGGGAGCACTTGCACTGTGGCACTGATCAGCAGTGGCACAGTGCCCAAAGCAATATACCAGCAAAAACATCGTAAACAGAGGAGGCAAACAGAAAAAAATGGAGGAGAGACTCATGCCAATGATGCCAGGTCTAACAACAGTCTATTCAAGTGTATGTGGTGCTAGGCCCAACTCCTCCCTCCCATCCTGCCAGTGATGGCCCATCCAGTCACGCCTAGGCTCTCCATTCAGTGTGGCTGTCTAGGAGGAATACACAAAGTCCAACTGCCAAGTCATGTGACCCAGAGACAGGCTACAGACAGAAAATGGCTAAGGCAAAAAATGCCAACTTTCTAATTGTGGCATTTTCAAAATTGTTATTTAAAGTCTGACTTCACCATAAGTTAGGATTTACCATTACAATTCAGAGACACCAAACATGAACTGTTTACCTGTTATCATTGGGAAATTACACGTATATAATGTAATAAGGTAACTCCATTATTATCCTATGGGAGAGGTAGGCCTTGCAGCAGTGAAAATGAATTTAAGGATTTTTCACTACAAGGTTATTTAAACTTGAAAGTACATGTCCTACTTTTTAAATACATTGCATCTTTCCCTCTGGGCTGTCCAGGGCATATCCTAAGGGTAACATATATATATATATTTTAAAAAGGAAGGTTTGAGCCTGGGAAAAAGGTTTACTTTGCCAGGTCGAAAGGGCAGTTTAAAACTGCCCACACAAAGCTGCAATGGCAGGCCTGAGACTAGTTTAAAGTGCTACTTAGGTGGGTGGCACAATCAGTGCTGCAGGGCCACTAGTAGCATTGTGTTTACAGGCACTGGACACAGGTAGTGCCACTTTACTAGGGTCTTACAAGTATATTAAATATAACAATTGGATATAAGCCAATGTTACTGTGTTTTAAGGCAAGTGCACAAACACTTTAGTATTGGTCAGCAGTAGTAAAATGTCCTAAAGCCAACAAAAATGAATTCAGCAAAAAAATAGGAGGAAGAAGGCAAAAGGTTTTGGGATGACCCTGCAGAAAGAGCCATAGGTGTATTATTTAATGATCATTTAAGTTAAAAGATGCTGGTAGACAGCAAGGGCATTCAGACCTTCCCAAGACATTCTAGAAAGTACAGTGTAAATATTCTACTTCCAGGGTTTGCAGGGGGAGGGGGTAACCAACATCAAAATCCTTCCTTACAATGGTAATATATGATATTTCACATGCAATATCTAACTGCAGCCTTCAACACAGTCTAAAAACAATTGTAAATGTAAATGTCCAGAATTTGTAAAGCGTGAACAATTACCCAAGGGTGTCAAGGCACTGGGAGCTGTCGGGAAGATTAAGCGAGCTATTGCCCAGAGTCACATGGGGCTGGGCTGATCTGCTGCCGGCAATCGAACCGTGGGCCCCTGTGTTCCGGAGTTAGCCGCCCTGGCTGCTGCACCACACCTCTTCCCTAATTCACAATTACAGTCCTACTGGCTATAACATATGTGTTACATTATAAATAAATCCGGTCTACTGCCTTTGTCTTATCAAATCAAACATGTGGCATCTAAAATACCTTCTCCTATTGAACCAACAAGATGTATATCTGTTATTATTGGCATGTTACCATAACCAACTCAAGCCTACTGTATTGAGATTAAGGTTCTCACAAGGCAAATACCAGGCATACCGTTTTAAAAGTAGAAAAGAGTGCAAAACTATAGTTGCCAATGCAAAATACTATCTGAAGTGCAGATAAAATGGCGAGCATCATGCATGCTGTTATCAAAATGATATAAAACTCCTTTCAATAGAGACTAACAAGAATCATCACAATGAAAATCTTCAACTCCCAGGTTTTATTTGATGTGTGAACGACACATAAATCGGTGTACAGTCTTAATATCGAGTCATTTATTTCGACTGGACATAATATCGACTAGAGAATATCGAGATGGCATTAATATCGAGGTAAGTAATATCGATTTTTTTTTATCGATTGTTATGTATGTAAAAAATATCGACATAAAAAATATCGAGTAAGTAATATCGTCAGTAAAAAATATCGATATGTTTATTAGTTTAAAAATATCGAAAGTTGTGTTATCGACTGTCACAATATCGACTCTCATGATATCGAATTTTAATATGTATATATATAATATGTAATAGTTCAATGTACATTGTTTTAATGTTTTATAATAGCATTTTGTGTTAAAATGTATTAATTTTATTTATTTATTTATATAGAATTAAGGTTAAAAATAATTAATAAATTAAAAAAAAATTATATTACTATAATAATTTCTAGGAGCGGGTAGTGGGTTTTTAGGGGAATAGGGTGGGAAGTATTTTAAATATAATTAATTAATTATGTAAATATATTAATTGGTATTAATTAATTAATTATGTAAATATATTAATTGGTATTAATTAATTAAATATGTAAATATATTAATTGGTAATAATTAATTAAATATGTAAATATAATTATTGGTATTAATATGTAATTAATTGTTAAATTACTATTTAATTAAATATATAATATGTAATTGGTAAATATGTTATTTTAATAGCTTATTTGAGAATTATGCTTATTTAAATCATTTTTTTCATGTAGCCGGTTGTGGGATTATAGGGGATTAGGGTGGGAAGTAATTTAATAGTAAGTAATTAAATCTGTTAATTAATTAATTGGTAAGAATAAGTAAATACTTGTTATTTATCTAAAATATGTTAATTATATATAAATTAATTGTTAATTTATTTAAATAAATGGAATTATTGTTGAATATGTAAAATCAAACTTTTTTAGGATATGTAGTGGGTTGTGGGATTATAGGGGAATAGGGTGGGAAGTAATTTAATTGTAAGTAATTAATTATGTTAATTAGTTAATTGTTATGAATAATTAAATATTTGTAAAATAAATTAAATATGTTAATTATATTTTATGTAATTGTAAATTTATTAACATTAATGCTATTATAGTAAATTATGTTACATCTCACATTTTTATGTTATGTAGTGGGTTGTGTGTTAATAGGGGTATAGGGTGGGAAGTTAATTAATTATAAGTAATGACATATGTTAATTAATTAATTGTTATTCATAATGAAATAATTGTTAAAGACTTAAAATATGTTAATTATATAGATATAAATAGATATAACTAATATTATAATAATTAAATATAAAATATATATATATGAAATATAATTGTCTAATTACATTTAATTACATATATATAATATATTTATAATTAGATATATAAAGATATATATAACATATATATATATAATTATAGATATTCTCATATATATATTATTTTGTATTTGGGGAAAGAGGTTGGTTTAGTCTTCTGGGTTACTTTTCTGTTTGGTTATTAAGGGGTATATGTTGTGTGCAGAGTCAGTTGTCAGTTTTTTGGTAAAGGTGTATTTGTAGGGGTCAGGGTCAGTTTTCATTTAGTGGGTAAAGGGGTATTTTTAGGGGTCAGGGTCAGTTTTCAGTTAGTGGGTAAAGGGGTATTTGTAGGGTTCAGGGTCAGTTTTCAGTATTTGGGTAAAGGGTAATTTTTTTCTTTCAGAGTCAGTTTTCAGTTTGTGGATAAAGGTGTTTTTAGGGGTCAGGGTCAGTTTTCAGTTTTTGGGTAAAGGGGTATTTGTAGGGGTGAGGGTCAGTTTTCAGTTAGTGGGTAAAGGGGTATTTGTAGGGGTCAGGGTCAGTTTTCAGTTAGTGGGTAAAGGGGTATTTTTAGGGGTCAGGGTCAGTTTTCAGTTAGTGGGTAAAGGGGTATTTTTAGGGTTAAGGGTCAGTTTTCAGTATTTGGGTAAAGGGTATTTTTTTGGTTGCAGGGTCAGTTTTCAGTTTGTGGGTAAAGGGGTATTTTTAGAGGTCAGGGTCAGTTTTCAGTTTTTGGGTAAAGGGGTATTTTTAGGGGTTAGGGTCAGTTTTCAGTTAGTGGGTAAAGGGGTATTAGTAGGGGTCAGTGTCAGTTTTCAGTTAGTGGGTAAAGGGGTATTTTTAGGGGTTAGGGTCAGTTTTCAGTTAGTGGGTAAAGGGTTATTTTTAGGGTTAAGGGTCAGTTTTCAGTATTTGGGTAAAGGGTCTTTCTTTGGTTGCAGGGTTAGTTTTCAGTTTGTGGGTAAAGGGGTATTTTTAGAGGTCAGGGTCAGTTTTCAGTTTTTGGGTAAAGGGGTATTTTTAGGGGTCAGGGTCAGTTTTTAGTTAGTGGGTAAAGGGGTATTTGTAGGGGTCAGGGTCAGTTTTCAGTTAGTGGGTAAAGGGGTATTTTTAGGGGTCAGGGTCAGTTTTCAGTTAGTGGGTAAAGGGCTATTTTTAGGGTTAAGGGTCAGTTTTCAGTATTTGGGTAAAGGGTATTTTTTTGGTTGCAGGGTTAGTTTTCAGTTTGTGGGAAAAGGGGTATTTTTAGAGGTCAGGGTCAGTTTTCAGTTTTTGGGTAAAGGGGTATTTTTAGGGGTCAGGGTCAGTTTTCAGTTAGTGGGTAAAGGGGTATTTTTAGGGGTCAGGGTCAGTTTTCAGTTAGTGGGTAAAGGGTTATTGTTAGGGGTCAGGGTCAGTTTTCAGTTAGTGGGTAAAGGGGTATTTTGTGGGTTCTGGGTCAGTTTTTAGTTTGTGGGTAAAGGGGTGTTTTTAGGGCTTTGGGTCAGTTTAGGGTTTTAGGTTAGAGGGATACAGGGTAAAAATATGGTCAATTTAAATTTCTATTAAATTAGTTACTTTTTCATATATTTTATATAAAATATTTCAATTAATATACATTAAAACAATTATTGGTATTGTAGGACTTTAAATATTAATACAATTTTTAAATATATTTAAATGTATAAGGTATTTTTAAATAGATTATTTAATATGCAAATAATATTTATATACAATAATAAAGAAGGAAACATAGACAGGGTTAAATGCCATAAATGAAAAATTGTTTATTCACATATAAAAATTTATTTGTAAATAGAGAATCATTTTTTATTTATAATCAAAGATTTTCATTCAATGTTTTTATTAACATAACAAAAATATGAAGTACATGTATATGTTTTTAACACATAAATTATATTAACATAATTTTTTTATCTTTTACATATATTAACATTTAAATAGTTTCTGAAACAAATTGGTAATATGTACTTTTTATTTAATAACAAAATATTTATTCAGATACACATTGAATTCATTGTGATTGCAAATTATGTACATTTTTTTGTAATTGTAACATTTTTGTTTATTACCAAGTCATGTTATATTTTTGGAAATAATTATTATGAATATTGAACATATTTATAATATTCATTTTTAAATACATAAACACCAAAAACATTTATTATATACATACATAATGTTTTACATAATATTTGCAAATTTAAAAAAAACATTTCTTGTAACAAACTTATATATGCAATTTATTTTTACATTAACATTATTTACTAAATGTATTTATAAATCAAAAATTAATTTTTTAACTATAACATAACAGTTGAATAATTATTTCAAACTTATGAATATTTATGAAATAATTTTATACACTTTAAATAAATATTTACACTTAATATAATACTCTGTGTATTTTTTAAAGTGTTGGAATATAGAAATTAAATAGCATTTAGCTGTATACAGGGACTACTTTTTAACCGCGTAATGTTACTTAGGCGTATTTGGTGCTTCAACAGATCGCGGTTGGGTGCTGCTTCGCGTTAGAGAGGGTAAGTTTGTTTTAATTGTGTTTTATAAGTTTCTGAACTTATTGCTAGTGTATGTGTGCTGTGTTTATGTTTATGTAGGTAGAGTTAATTAGAGAAGATTGTGTGTTCGGTGTTAGGTAGAGTGTACGATATTGGATTTTTACCGCGTTTTTGTTGTAGGTGTGTGAGGTGAGGTAATATGTTTAAATGTTACTAAGATAATATGTTTGATGTATAAATATGTGTTTTTATATATGTATGGGTGTTTTTATGTGGGTGGGTATGTTATTTATTTTTTCTAGGTTATCGTCGCGTTTCGCTGTTTTGGAGGACTCCCTTCTTTTTTGATCACAGCTGTGTAACGAGTATTATATACTCTTATTTTTGCACACAATTTTTTGGGTTTTTACATTTTCTTGGAGCGTTTATTTTTCGCCATTACGGATTTTTGGGTTTTCTATGGTATCTGGTGTCTACTGAAGTGGAAAGGAGTCGCTATGCATTTGCTTGTATTTTTGCATTTTTTTTGGGCTTTCATGGATTGTATGGGTTTTTGGAATGGTGTCCTATGGATTGCTTGGAATTGGATTACGTTTAAAGCTGTATCAGAAATATAAGTATTTTCTGGATTTTTAATGGGTGGGAAAACTGTTTTTAATTTTGCTTTACTTACGTTGTATGTAACATTTTGTAAATACATTATCTAAATACATTTTATATATGTTAATATTATGTATTTGATAATTTAATTGCAATTTGTTACATATTATAATGAAGAATTTTAGGAAAAATATGTTTACTTTTACGTGTATAGTTATGTAATGTTTTAAAGAATAGTTTTGGCAATCATTGATAGATATTCTAGTCCTTTGCTAGTTGGATAGAGGGTAACTTGACTTTGGAGTGTGTTATACATTTTTTTAGTTTCTTTGGTGAGTTTAAGTCCAATCAAAGTTACTGATTGCTCCATTCGGAGCTCCTGGTAACTTTGTTCTTTTTGTAAGGATTGTATTAATTTGTGAAGGGTAGGCGTTCCTCGGCCTGTAGTTGCTTGGAAGGCATTGTGCCATCCTTCAACTGCATTGTTTGTTTTTGCTTCCTTATTTAGTGTGCTAAGGTAGACATTCCACCAAGCTATTTGGTATTTGGGTTGTCTTCTATGGCCTGATCTGTGTAGCCTTCCTACCCATGTGTCTTCGAAGTAGTCAAGCATAGGGCTTAGTTTATCTTCGTTTCTTTTATAGTAGGGGCTGTCTATTAATAAGTTATAGTGCTCAGTTACATCTGTTAGTGGAACATAGGCTAGGGCGATGAGTTTTTTGATTTGATAAGCAAATGTGCTATCAGTGGCGTATTGGATACTCAAGGTTGATTTTTGTAGATGTCGCCAGATACATTGATTAAAGTGGTAATAGCAACCTTGTATTGCTGTGTGTGGGTATGTTTTAAGGATGCTGTTTATCATAGCTTTTTCAAAGTCAATGATAATTTTTTGTGGAAAATAGTTGTTAGTATGTTGCTTGACTTCAGTTAGTATTTCTTGATAGGTAGTTTGCTGTTTGTTTGGTAGAAGGGCATAAAGGAATGGAATATTTGCATTTTGGAAATGACCATGGATGGTGTATAATTGATAAAAAGGTTTGGGGCATACAGAAAAAGTACCGTCCATCATCCAAGTTTGGCATTGGGTAAGTTTTGTCATGTTGTTTGCTGTGGCAAACAGTATAATTCTTTTATCTTTAGATTTGTTGTCATAGAGTATAAAATTTTCTTTATTGTGAGTTACAGAGAGTTCAGGTGGAATTTGGACTTCTTCTAAAGTTTTTGGTGTGGGAGGAGTAGTGCATGTTGCTCTTTTTTGTCTAGCTACTGTTCTTTTAAGGGATTCTATAGATGGTAATTGGCTAGAAGCATGTTGGGGAAGTACACTTAAATGGTGTTTCAGAATAGCAGTTGTTGGTTGATCAGTGCTAGTACTAGCTTCTTTAAGGGAATCTAGCATTTGTCTAATCTCTATTTCTGTTACATTGGGTGGGTGATTATGTTCTTTAGTATAAGTAACAGTAGTTTCCTGAGTTATAGCTCTACCATAACATTTGTTGGCATAATATTTCGTACACTTCCAAAACACTTTCAAATCTTTTTGTTTCTCTTGAGTGTAGACATATCCCATGTAACAAAGAAGCATTTTCCCTTTTTGTGAATAAATGAATTTAGCTCCTTCAGTCATGATAGTATTGTAGTGCTAGGAGGTAATTAAAAGAGAATGTAAATATTTTTTAAGGAAAAAAAATGTTCTAATCACATTATACAGTTTCACACATTTGTATTTTACCTGTAAATGTTTTGATGCTTTCAAGTCGTTATTTTCAGCTGTTGATGTTCTTCAAACTGTTATTTTCTGTGTATATCTTTTTGTACCTGTGGAAGTTGAGAAAATGTGTAGAAATATTTTATTACTATTTATGATAATTTGTTCGACGTTTTTTGCTAGTTTAGATTTAGTTACCTATCTATTAATTCTCGATTTTACATTTCTAATATATACTTACTTTTTTATATGTAACTTTTGATGTCCAGGTGTTGTGTAGGTCTTCTGGTTTTTTTTTCATCTGTAGGATGAGTGCTAAAAAAAAAAGATATATTTGATGTATTTTGCTTTAAAATATAGGTGTGAGCTTTGAGAGTTACATTTTCGCTGACTAATAATGTAGTAGTACTTACTTTAGATATGTGTAGGTCTCTTTCTGTTGAAGTCCATCAGTTTTCTTCCAGAAATCCAGCAGAGTTTCGTCTTCCTTTACTTAGGAGATGTATACTGCGTTTTTAGTTACTTATTATTTCATTTATATAGTATTAGGTTAATTGTTTCAGAAATAGGATTGGTTGTTTAAATGGATAGTCTGTTTTTATTTGTTGATTTGAATTTTTTTTTCTGTTATGCTAATTGCTTTCCTTATATGGGTGACGCAAATTAACGTTTATTGAATGTGTAAGGATTTATTTTGTATAGGTAATGTTCTAGGTAATGTTATTTTGATATTTGTAAAGTGGAGGAATATATATAATTAGTTGTAAAAAATGTGTAGAAGGTCGAAACATTGTTTATGTATTATAAAATGTATGTTAGTATTTATTGTGTGTTGTAAATGTTATGAAAATAAATAATATATGTCATCTATTTATATTAACTAAATCTGTTTTTTTATGATCAGTATGACTTAATTATTAAATAATAAAGTCATTTATTTTAGGATCTATTAATGGCGATTTTTTTACAATCGATAAATTTGCTATCTATGTTTGTGTAATCGATATTTTGACTGTTGTTATATAAATATTTAATAATCGGTGTTTTAGAAATCGATAATGTTGTGAGTCGATATTGTTGTAGTCGTTGTTTTTAGTAGTCGATATTGTGTAGTCGATATTTTTGATGTTTGTTGTGTAAGTATAGTAAATCGATAATTTTGTTGTCGATAATTAGTCATCGATATTTTGTCCAGTCGATATTCGGTCTGTCGAGGTTATGTCAGTGATCCACATAAATCATTGTTTACTATGGTAATCTGTGAGATTACATGTGTAAAAATTCCTGTCTGCAGCCTATGATATAGCGTCTATCAGAAATTAGCACAGTGAAAATCTACAGGGTATGCTAGAGTCGATGGCCAACACCAAAACCGTTGCCTACTATGGTAATCTGTGAGATTACGTGTACAAAATTCCAGTCTATGTGATAGCGCACTGTTAAAAGACTACTGATTTTAATAAAAATGTTATAATAAATATGATAGGTCTACTGCCTTTGTCATACATTTTCATAATAAGTGGATCCGACCTATGGGAATGGACCTACTTTTTCCCAGTGCACCAATCAGACCTACGGATTGTCTCAATAAATGACTGTTGGCTAATCAAAATACCATCTCTCCTAAAAGAGCCTGGCAAGGATTCTCAAAGCAAATCTTCTATATCGATGGTTTATCACAGAGGGTAACGCCACCACAACCCTTGCCAACTACATAATTTGTGAGATTTATTGTAACAAAATCCTGCTCCTTATCAGAGTGATAAATGGAGTGTTGTTAACATAAGCGTTTCAAAACAGATATGTAAAGTCTACTGCCCTTATTTTGCAAGATTTCATAATAAACAGATTAGGCATATTGCATTTATCATTGGCTTACAACCATTAGCAACTCAGTCCTGCTGCATTGGGTATAAGCTTTGCCAGAAGCCAAAAAGTACAATACAAATACCCTTTTCTGTGGACGCACACAACTTTTAGCCAATCAAATCGTGTACACAAGCATGTGGGTGGAGCCCAAGCCCCTCTCTCAGTAGTGCTCCGAAATCTTTTTTTTTGCTGCGCACATAAGGTAAGCAACAGCTGTGCTGTCAAACCAGACCTAAATATACTTTTTGCTAATTTTTGGACTAGTTTGACTGTTTGGACGCAAGGAGAGCAGTGCTGAAAAAAGATGGGCCAGCGTGTTCCTGCGAAAGAGTCTGAGAGACAGATATTTCCCACTCCATGTCCTCAAACTGGATTTATTCCAGCAAAATGAACTTCATTTTGCTTGCCTACATGTAGAAATTTGATATCTTTCTCCTCTTTTCAAATGCTATCATGTGTGTTTCTGGCCTTCCCTCTCTTTTCCCCATTGACCTCGTTTTTCCTGCCATTCTTTTCCCGAAGCCTGCAGCTCTCATTTATTTTTATTTTTTTTGTAAATTGTGTTTTTATTGCAGATTCAGAAAATATACAGTCGTGTGGTCCGACTTTCCCACCTCCTACAGACATCTTACACTAATCGTAACTTAAGCATCACACAGCCATTTAGCCCACATCCCTGAGGCTGGGCGGCGATAGCCAGGAAGCACCAAAAAAAAGGAATCAAAGGTAACAATGACATCCGCTCGGCAAGACGGTCTAGGATCTGCAGTTCTGTGTCTACCCAATCCCTAGCCCCAACAAATAAGCCTGCAGCTCTCATGACATAAAAATGAAAGGTTTAGATGACCTCAGCATGTGCGTGACCCTCAAAGAAGGGTTTATTGCATACTGTCAAGCTTCTTTGTTAAACAAAGATGCGCCCTTATAGGTTTCTCGTTGATTACATTTCAATATGTCACTCGCCCTATGGTTGTCTTATAGTTTGTAGGCTGCATCCATTGCCACTTGCAGCTAATATCGAAGCCGTATGTACATCATGTGCTTGACAGTGTAGTGTGCCTCTGACATGTCCCACTTAATCAGTAATATAGACTTTTTACATGTTGTCACAGGGTCAAAAAATAATTTCAAACAAGAAACATACTGTACATAAGTGGACTTCGTTGTGTGCAGATATTGTCAAGCACATGTGATACAATGCAGTTTTTCCTTAACACTAAGGGCCTGATTACGACTACGGCGGTCCATATGCCTGCTGTAGTCGCAGAGGCGGTCTGACCACAGCTACACTGAAGCACCATGCATGCGCTGGTCAGACCGCCATAGGACCACTGCAACCGCCCGGGATCTAGTGGTCTCTCAGCGGTCAGAGGCAGTAATATGCTGGCATTGCGATAGCGGCACCACCGAGCATTTTATGAGTTGCCTCAAAGCCACCCTTTTCATGGCGATCAGAACACCATAAAAAGGGTAGTGGTGAGGCAATAAAGGGGGCCCTAGGTCTCTGGGCCTGGGGGTGCATGCAGCCCTGCCAATAGGCACCCACAATTTCTGCATGGTAAGCAATGCCCGACATGGTGAATTTCTTACTGTTCAGGAACGTGCTGCGGTGGTCCTATGGAGGTGGCTGTCTAAGGCTGTCCTCTGAGCCTTAGAAAGCAGGGGCGTAACACAGGCCCCCGCAGCCCCCGCCGTGCGGGGGGCCAAGCTCCTGGTGGCCCCCTCGGCACTGAACTCTGGCCAGAGAGCTCCTGATTGAGCCTGGAGGGGGCCCCTCTTTGTACCGTGCAGGGAGGCCCCCTCAATTTCTGTTACGCCAGTGTTAGAAAGGCACTGTCATGGGACTGCCACAGCACTGTCCCCCTGCCAAGGATTTGAATCATAATCTGGCAGGCGGTGTGAGAACAGTTTTGTTGGTCCTCCTGCAGGGTGTTGGCGTGGCGCTCCACAGGAGGACCACCAAAGTGGTAATCAGGCCCTAAATAACCAAATTCGCCCAGCATTTTTTCACATTGGTGCCGCCCCAAAAAAAGAACAATGTGGCACTGTTGACTCAAGCTTCGAGGTCAGCACTCACGCACATAATGGCCATATTGTGTGTCACCTACTGTTTAATTTGTGAAGATGGCTTGCAGATAGTGGCAGCGCTGCTCGTTTTATTAGACCAGGGCTTAGGTTTCATTGTCAATCTTTAAAATAGAGCAAGAAAATGGAAAAAAGGAGGAAGAGAAATATAGGAAAATAGTGACTTTTTTTTGTAGATGACATAGGGCAATTCATGAGTAAAACACACTCAGGCCTGGAGTATTTCAACTTATAAAAAACAGCAACACAATTACTTATAGAAAAGCTTTGTTAATAAGGTCCTTCGTGTTTATATATCTGAAAGTAGATTATGTTTGTTAAGAGGTTTTAAAATGTATTTTTGGGTCTCGGAAGGCAATTGTAAAACCTTATTTTGATCCAGGCGCGTCTTAGGGTCTCTTGCCACAAAAGGTTTCATTGACACACAAAGGTGGTCGAAGAGTGAGAATTTCTTTTTCAGTACAGTAGGGAACAGGGGCATGTGCCACATGCTTTTGAATACTAGGGGAAGGAGTCCCCAAAAAAACCATACATCACACTTACAATACAAAAACTAGGATTTAGGGTTGGAATTCTGAAGTCCTGATGAGGACTGAATTAGGATTTTCGTAGCGACCCTAAATGCTACATAAAACTGCATCAACTGTACTAGTATTTTGGGTGGTTATACATGCATTCCCAGGGCAGAGTCAGTGGGTGGTCAGAGTTAGACCTTCATGAGTATTCAGTTTTTTAAAACTTAATTTGTACACTGACTTTTAGGGTCCAATTACGAGGCAGAGTCATCGGGGCATGGCGGTCAGACCACCACAGCCCCAAAGCAGCCGCCAGGGAACCGTCGTTCCTTGTCGGTGTTGCGGCGGTCAGGAGGACGCAATATGCTTGGTGGGACTGCCGCGGTCCATGCCGCGCAGGAACTGCATTTGGTGTTCCCATTGTGGTGGCCATTTTTATGGGTATCACTCAGGGAACAGCAAAAAAAGCCTGCCAGACAGGAGGAAACGCCTAATCTGGTGGGTGGTCTCACCACGGCTTTGGAGGAGCGGCAGCAGGGAGGACCCGACGCAGCACCACCAAAGTTGTAATCAGTGGTTGAAAAGCAATCTAGCCCTGATATACTGTAGCCCATTCAGCTACAGTTTTTTCAAAGAGGGTAAACACATTTTCTCTGTGCAGAAAAAGATAAGGTGCATTATGTTAACTTGAACCCCAACCCAAAATCAGCCAAATTTGCCAGCGAAAATTCGTCTTATTTTGGGTTGGGCCTATACATCACAATCCACAATTTAGACACATTTCCTTTAGCTAAGACAGAAATTAATTGGAATTCTGAGAAATTAATAACTATTAGGTCTGGGCAAAATGTTTACCTTCGCGTAATTGGCGCTTTTGAAATTGGACTTCTGCATGTTTACACTTTTTAAATTAATTTTCTCCCGCCGGTATCACGTTTAACTTTTATGAGATGCGCCAAATATTACGCAGATTACCGTCTGCATGCATTTTGGGTAATAATTGTCAATTTCACAAAAACGAGATTACGCGAGAAAAAATGGTTATCACTGCTCTAGCTATGCAAAACAAAGGCAAAAACCTTCAACTCATAAAGCTACTTTTTTCACTCTGTATTGAAAAGCTCGAAATATCAAGGCGCATTAATTGTGCTTTTTGAGTACAGCCATTCTGTACGTCATTTGTAACAAACTGCTTGCAAACCAGAGTGTAATTTGTGAAACATCAACACTGCTGCACATTTAAAAGTCTAAGTGAAAAAGCCTGGCTCTCCCAGTTGGAAATCTTTTTTTTTGTTGCGGATTGATATACACTCTGCTCCTGCCAAAAAAAGAGCTTTCCAAGTCAGTGGTAAGGTAAACTGGTGGCTCACTGATGTTTTCCAAGCAGCATTTTTCAGCTGCCAGACAACCATTGGCTTTGTGGATAAAGAACTGTCTCGGGCAGCATCCACTTTTAAGTCCTACATCACTCAGCTCACACAGTGCCTCCATTCATCACAGGGAGCTTCGCTTGTGTTTTACAGGACACTCTTGGAAAGATGGCAAACACAAGCAGACTTGAAATCAATTGACACAGCATGGGAAGAAATTACAGCTTTCCCTGTGAAAGATGCGCAGCGGGACCTGCCAATTAGACTCTTTCTAGGACAGAAATACATGCCCTCCCTGGAAAGGTGGTCTTCTGATGCGCGCTTTTCATGGGCAGGAGACATGTGCCGGGGACTAATGACACCAGTCTTTTCCAAGTCACAGAAAAAAGCTTTCTGAAAATAAAAGTCTTCTGAACAGGTGCCAGCCGGAAGCGGTCCACCACAATTTTCCATTTGTTTGAAGTTGAGGCCTACCTAGAGTCTGAAAGAGTTCCTTCACACCCGTGGACGGATAAGATTTAAAGAATGAGATGAATAACTTACAGTTTCCAAAAAGGGGCCGGGAGTTTGACGCATCCTCGGTCTATAGGGAAAAGCGTTGATGCCCAATAATGTGCCCAATTAGATATACAAATTAATATTTAAGCACTAAAATGGCATAAACATAAACATAGATGGATGTAGATATCTGGGGTTAGAGAAGAAAATAACACTGTTCCATTATAAACAATGGGGAAATGTGAAAATTCTATGTTTGTGTATTTGTGTATGGGGTGCAGTCAGTGGCGGCTTCTCCGCTAAGGCGGAGGAGCATCACCCAACTGCTGGAAGAAAAAATAAAATGATAATAACTGAACATTATTATCATTTCTTTTTTCCTGGTGCAGGCGTGGCATCTTTGCCAGGCGGGCAGGGCTGTTCTGCTGACAGAGCAGGGAAGGGGAGGAGTGGTTTTCACTCCCTAAGTATGCATGAATGTTTGGCCGGCCCTCTCAGTCTTGCCAAACATTCATGTGTACTTAGCATATTCTCCACCCAGGCTGTGGAGAACATGCCCACGCTCCCTATCCCCATCTGAGTCTCATGGTTCGGCGCTCAGACCAATCACAACATTGCAAAGCAGCATTGTGATTGGCTCAGAGGAGCCTCTGCCTGGGTGCTTCCTGTATCTTGTTCTGTCCAGAGGAGAGAGCGACAAGGAGGACGTGGCGAGGGAGGATGCAGTGATGAGGTAAGTTGAATTTTATTTTTTATTTACCCCTCATCCCCGCCTCCCCTGCATCCCCGCCCACCACTACTGATCTGTGCTGACCACCACTGGGTGCAGTAGGCTGGGATGTAGGCACCACTCGCAAATGAATCATTTGGGACTGTGGCCGGGTAATAGTTAGTTGTTCATCACAGTAACATTTTAGCTTCAGACTTAGAAAAACTCCTGCAGTTCAGAAATCTCCAGCAATGACATGGTTGTCACTGTTGCAGATCTCTGATAGAATGTTGTGATCTTAAATATTGAGTGGAAAAAATGTTGCGTCAAAAATATCATAAGCAAAAACATTGTAGTGATATACTTTTACTTAAATAATGTAAATGGCAAAATATTGTGTCCAAAATATCGGTTATAGGGGGGCGTGGCTAGCAGCCAACGATGGCGGCCGCAGCTTAGAGAGGCTCCCGAGACGAGGCGGCTTCCCGCTAAAATCCGACATATAAATCCTGAAGTTTACTGTGCCGGACGGGGTGGACCGGTCCCAGGGTCCTTGCGGCACACAGCGTAGCAGTTTTGGAACAGCAACTGCCAGATCGTAGATCCGCAACACTTGGCAGAGCCCGGAGAGAGGTGGTGCCTACCGTCGGCCTGCAGGCAGCGGAGTGGCGGCCGGAACGAGGCCGACCGGAAACTGGCCCTCGGCGGCGGTGGTTGGCCGGAAGCTCCGGCTCCTTGGACCGCGGCCCGAAAATTCGCGAGGTGCCCTCCGGGGGTCCGGTGGAGGTGGCGGGACCCCGCGGCATCCTGAGGCGGCCAGCGCAGCTGTAAGGTCTGGCTTGGGGAAGCGTGAGACGCCGTAGAGCCCAGACACGGAGCCGCCATTTTGCACGCTGAACGCGCATCGCGCCCTGAGTCCCTGCAACGGATGCCTTTGGAAGGCGCTGTGCAGACCACGAAACACGAGTTGGCCTCCTGGGAGGTCGCGTGAGGGCCCGCGGTCCCTGCGGACTCACCTTTAGCGGCGGACAGGAAGTGAGGAGGTCGCAAACGGCAGGGGCGGTGAGTCAGACCTTCCCCCCCCTCTCCTGAAAGAATTTACCGAGGGCTGTGGGAACCCTGGTAGCGCACAGGCCGAGGAGACACCACGAGTCAGTGGAACGCAGAAGCACGACCCTGGCGCCTGATGGGACCCGCGACACCCCACCTATTATAGGATCGGCGGGCAGCCTGAGTTGACACACTGCAGGGTGTGGAGCCACATCGATTCTCACTCTGGTGCTTAATACCCAGCCTGGCCTGGCGCGGAGATTGAAAGTAGACCCAACAGCCGGGGACACGCACGAGACAACTGCTCTCGCCCGCTAGAGACCCAGTTGTTAGCCACAGAGTGACCTGTCCGCCTTGGCCTCCACACCGATCCCCGGTGACAGCCTGCTCTGCCGAGGCGCTTTGCATTATGTCTAACAGAGGCCCCCGACACAACGCTACCCAGGCCAAACTGGACAAATTCGCCTATGAAAGGCATTCTCCTCCCCAGGAGCAGCGTAAGACGACGAGGAAATCGATGGAGACAGAAGGGGCAAAAAAGGCCACAATTGAGGATGTCTTGGCGGCGCTGGCCCAGGTGCAGGCGACAGTGGAAGCTACAGCCACCGAGGTCACCTTGATACGGGCTGACCTCCAAAAGATGTCCGAGAGGGTCAAACAAGTAGAGGTTGTCACCAAGTCATTGGTCGAAGATGTGTCCGAACTCCAAACGGCAATGGAGCGACTCCAAACGGATAACAAACTGCTCCGAGACAAACTGGACGACCAGGAAGGTCGCTCCCGGCGCAACAACGTCCGAATTTTGGGTGTGCCAGAACCGGAAGATACGGGGGCAATGGACCTCTATGTGGAGGACATAATCAAAACCAGGCTGCAACCGAAGGGACTATCGAATTTCTTTTCGGTGGAGCGGGCCCACAGGGTACCAGGGGGAAAACCTAAGACGGGGGGCCCGCCTCGGCCGATTCTGGCAAGACTGTTTAATTTTAGAGACCGCGACGCCATCCTGCGGGCCGCGAGAGTGGCGCCTGACATCCAGATCCAGAATTCGAAAATAGCGTTCTTCCCGGACTACACGGCGGAGGTCTCCAGGAGGAGGAGGACGTTTATGGAAGTCAAAAAAACATTGAGGGAGAAGGAATTACAATACTCAATGCTATTTCCGGCCCGGCTGCGAGTGGTGGCGGACAAGAAGGTATGGTTCTTCGACAACCCGGACGCAGCGCGGGACTGGCTAGAGGGATGGCGCGCCGTGGACCGACAGCGGAAAGCACATAGACCAAATCATGACCGAGGAGGAAACAGCGGGACAGGCTCACAAACATCAGGTCGGGATGGAACGGAAAGATCCCCCTCTCGTGGCACTGCGGGAGCTGGCGGAGCGGAATGACCCCTGATCTGTGATCGGCGAGGCTGGTGGTCGCTGAACACTGACACTCCGTCTACATGCTGCATGTGGACTCTGGCGAGACTACCCTGAACGCACGCAGGGATGCCGCCTGCTCGGGGAGACACTCTCCCCCCTACACGCAAGTACTCTGGTTGTGGGATGGGTCAAGCACTCTGCTCAGTTGGGGGGGCGGGCAGTTGAAAGTCCGTTAGGCAGGGATGCAGGGAGGGGGGGTTGGGAAAGGGGTTGTTTTTTTCAAGTTAGGAACACACATGTACGGTCAACAATGAGAAATGAGACCCCAAACAAAGGGTTACAAGACGGGGTGAGAGGACAGGGGTTTACTGCTCCCATGGGAACCTTTGGCACTTTCCCTGACACCTCCACATCCAGCTCTCGTAGCTCACTCACCCATGGAGAGTCCGTGGACCCCACATTACCCAATGGCTGACGTTCCAATTCCTGATAGGAGTGGAGTAGACGTAGTGGCACAGTGCCCCTCTTTACGCCTCATGACCTGGAACGTGAGAGGCATGGGAGACAAGGTGAAACGGGGGCTGGTACTCACTGCACTGAGACAGAAACCCACTATAGCATTACTGCAGGAAACTCACCTGACAGGGGGGGCTACCAAAGCCATGGATAGACGAGGCTACAAGATGGTAGTCCACTCTGACTTCACGTCCGGCTCCAGAGGGACCGGTATACTGCTACAGAAAAACACGCGGTTTATCCGCCTATCTACTAAAACTGATGACCAAGGCTGCTTCGCAGCACTGCAGGGGCAATGGGAAGGGAAACTTCTTAACCTCGTATCAGTCTACATTCCACCGGCATTACACTCGGTGCACCTCCCTAAGCTGGGTGACTTTCTTCTGACCCTCGCCGAGGGGAAAATTGTCCTTGGGGGGGACTTCAACGCAATCCTCGATACACAACTCGACCGGTTTCCAACGTTGGTCCCCGCGGGAGGGATCCCCCGCCTCCAGCGGTTCTTAACTGCCATGGGTCTGATTGATATCTGGAGACACCTCCACCCCGGGGTAAAACAGTAAACCTTTCATTCCGCGGTACACGGGAGCCTGTCAAGAATTGACCACTTTCTGACCCTGGGAGATGGTCTTCACCATGTGGACACGATGGTGATTCAGCCTCGAGGGATTTCGGACCACTCACCAATTACTCTCACACTCTCCTCCCAGGAACGAACGCACAAACGCATATATCCCATACAGGCTACTTATCTCAAGATTCCCCAGATTCGCAAAGCTCTTACAAGGGCAACAACACAATATTTCGCTGAGAATGTCCGCTCCGTACACTCCTCGGAGATACTATGGGAAGCATATAAAACGGTATTACGGGGGCAGGCCATAAACACTATCACGGGTTACAAACGGGAACGGTCTAGAGAGCTAGATGACATAGACTTACATTTGCAGGAATTAACGACGACACACGAACAACACCCCACGCCATCTACCCTACACGCACTGACACTGCAACAACAGCTATATAATGACCATCTACGCATTCACGTAAAAGGGCATCTAACAGATACTCAAAATAGGATCTGCGACGTGGGCGACAAGGCGGGTAGACTGCTGGCGTGGCTCGACAAGCGGGAAGGAAGTTCTAGGGGAATCCAGCGATTGAAGGACGAACACGGGGAGGTGCATACTAACCCGGGGCAAATTGTGGAACTGCTTGCGGCCCACTTTGAAAGGGTCTACACCCCTGAGCACGTGATTACTTCTGAGATGGCCAGAGAAGTGTTAGCACCGATCGCAGTCCGGACACTGTCTTCGGAAGAGTCACGCGAACTAGAAACGGACATCACCGCTGATGAAATCCAATTGGCTATTCAAGCATTGAATCCGGGTAAGGCTATGGGACCTAACGGTATACCTATAGAATGGTACCAAACAGCGCCCGAGACCCTCAGTGCACATCTGCTGGCGATGTTTAAGGAATGTCTGGAGAGGGGCACACTTCCGCCGGACCAGAGAGCGGCGACCATAGTGGCCATCTCCAAACCTGGAAAACCACCTGAAGAATACGCTTCGTACTGCCCCATCTCTCTGCTTAATGCAGAGGCTAAAATACTGGCCAAACTCCTGGCGACGAGACTCTTGCCCCATTTACCATCTCTTATACACCCGGACCAGTCCGGATTTATGCCGCAAAGAAATACGGCTTTAAACCTGCGCAGGCTGCACGGAGTATTGGCTAAGGCAGACTCGATTGCATCACAAGCAGTGATATTAGCCCTTGATGCTAAGATGGCTTTCGATCTGGTGGAGTGGCCATACCTGTTTGAGACTCTGTCGCGCTTGGGATTTGGGCCCCGCTTTATTGCATGGGTCAAACTGCTGTACACTGACCCGGTGGCGCGGGTGGTAGCCAATGGCCATATCTCGTGGATTTTCCCACTGGGGAGGGGTACCAGACAAGGTTGTCCCCTCTCGCCATTGCTGTTTGCGATCTCGCTGGAGCCTCTTGCCACTCTCATTAGAACCTCGCCCCTACTTAAGGGCATCTGCTGGAGGGAAGGTTGGGAGGACCGACTGTCCCTGTATGCGGACGACATGTTGATATACCTAACTAATCCGGGCAGTGGGGTGCCGGCCCTGTTGACTCTCTGTAATACTCACGGCAGGATATCCGGCTACACAATTAATTGGGGCAAGTCGGAATTATATGTCCTGAAGGGGCAGGTTCCGGCCCTGGATGCGGGATGTCAACTGAAGATAGCGGGCTCGTCGTTTAAATATTTAGGCATTCAGGTTACCAGAGACCCCGCAGAATTCATGGACAAAAATCTGAAGCCCCACTTGGATAGGCTCAAGCGAGATGTTAAATTTTGGTCCGGACTCCCCTTAACGCTTTTAGGACGAGCTGCACTTTATAAAATGATGGCCCTGCCGAGATTTTTATATGTCCTTGAAAATACACCCTACCCGGTAGCCCCTAGGTTCTTTCAACAAGTGGCTGCTCTGGTCTCTAACCTTCTTTGGGGAAACCTCCCAGCCCGCATCGCCCAATCCAAACTACATAGAGGTTGGCTTGACGGGGGTATTGCTTTACCCAACTTAAAATTGTACTACAGGGCGGCGCACCTTAAACCCATCAACCAATGGCTCCATATCTCACATGCGGAGCCAGCATTTCAGGCAGACAGGGGACAACTGGGCACTGACAGCTTACTAGCTCCATTATATGATCACCGTAAACTTCGCTCCTTAGTGGGTCCCACCAAACTGACGGTAACGATCTGGCATACGGCGACGGCTGTCCTGGGTTGGAAAGGCAGGATCACCAAGCTGACTCCACTGTGGGACTCTCGAATCCTCGGTCACATGAGGAACAGTAAGGGATTTTCACACTGGGACACTATAGGGATCTCCACGGTGGGCGATCTTTGGGACAAGGGGGGTGTGCTGCCCTTCACGAGACTGAGAGAATTGTATGCACTCAGCGAGAGGGAACTCTACAGGTACGTCCAAATACGACATGCATTGCTAGCGGTGTTGCCCATAGACACAGACCTGCCCGAGTCTTCCCCGCTGGAGGATCGCCTCCTTACTAAATTTATGGTTGAACGCGCAACATGTTATGTTATGTTATCCAGATTTGTATAGCGCGCGGCTGCCCCAGCCAAGGGGCGTCCCGGCGCTGCGAACTGACCAGAGTGCAAAATGAAGGTGCACAAAAGAACGGATTATTGGAAAAGATGGGTTTTGATGGCTTTCCTAAAGGCTAAAAGATCATGCATCCCCCGTATAATTACAGGCAGGCTGTTCCATAGCTTGGCAACAAGGAGGCTGAAAGAGCGTCCCCCAACTCTAGCAAGTCTGGTGCGTGGGATGGTCACTAGATGTTGTCCCTCTGAGCGGAGAGATCTGCTGGGTGTGTACTCAGACAGGAGGGGGCTCAGCAGTGGGGGGGAGGCGGTTTTAAGGATCTTGAAGGCTAAACACAGAGCCTTAAACTGGATCCTTCTTCCCACCGGGAGCCAATGCAGTTTCCTTAAAGTTCCTGAAACAGAAGAGTGGCGAGGGAGGCCAACCAGAGCTCTGGCAGCCGCATTCTGGACTCTCTGCAGTCTGGTGATTTCGGCCAGGTTCGCTCCCAAAAGGAGAGAGCTGGCATAGTCCAGTCTTGAAAGGATCGACGCCTGGACGATGAGCTGGCGGGTGCGGCAGTCAAAGAACTTCAGGATGGGCCTGATGTTGCGTAAAATGCCGAAGCACGTGGCGGCCACTTTCTTGGTGTGGATGGTGTATTTTAGAGCCGGGTCGATCCAGACGCCTAGATTTTTAACACAATCTTTTGGCTTGGGGGGAGAGCCCAAAATATCAGGCCACCAGTTATCTCCCCAGGAAGCGGTGTTTTTTCCCAAGAGGAGAATCTCGGTTTTACCGGCATTTAGTTGGAGAAAGTTCGCCGTCATCCAGTTGGTGATGTCGATGAGTGTCTGTTTAAAATGACGGGCTTCCAGACCACTGTTGTTATTCAAAGCCACCACCAACTGGGTATCATCTGCATATGATACTAAAGCCATTCCATTCCTTCTGGCCACCTCCGCTAACGGGCGGACATAGACATTGAACAGGGTAGGGCTAAGGGACGAGCCCTGCGGCACTCCCTGTCCAATGCTATGCTCCTTCGAGATGTAAGGGGGGGTGGAGACTCTGAAAGACCTGTTAGACAGGAAGTCTCTAAACCACCCCAGGGCTGCCCCTGTGACTCCGATTTCCTCCAGTCTCATCAAGAGGACCTCATGTGACACCGTATCAAAGGCAGCACTGATAGGACCAGTGCTGCAGTACCGCCGGCGTCAAGGATGGAACGGAGGTCCTCAGAAACACTGAGCAAGGCTGTCTCGGTGCTATGACCAGCTCTAAACCCGTGTTGGGAGTCGTCCAGAATGTTATTGGTCCGGAGGAAGTTGGACAAGATGTTATTGACGTGTGCCTCGGCCACTTTAGCGGGCCAAGGGAGCAGGGAGATCGGCCTAAAGTTTTCCGGGAGTGAGGGATCCAAGGTGGGTTTCTTCAAAATGGGGGATACCCATGCCTGCTTCCATTTGATAGGGACCCTGGCAGTGGAGAGTGACCGATTGATGAAATCACGAACGTGGTCTGTGATGAGTGCATGAGCGTCACAGAAGAGGTCAGGCTTTAAGGGATCTGCCGGAGACCCGGATTTAATCTTTCTACAAATTTTAGAGAAAGTATCACGGTCAAGTGTGGGAAAAGAAATGAGGGAATGCCTGGAAGGATCAAAGGTGACCGGTACCTGTGGGTCTTTGGGGAAGGTGTCGTAAATCTTCTTGATTTTATCTATGAAGAAATTAGCCATGTTGTTGCAGAGGTCAGGCGAGGTAGTGATGGCGTTGACAGTTTGTTTTGCCGTGAGGTCTTTCAGAATTTTAAAAACCGATTTTGAGGTGTTAGAGCTGTTGTTGATTTCACTGGCATAATATGCCGCTCTCACTCTGCAGACTTTACGGTGGTAAGATTTTTGGTGCAGGACATAATCTTGTTTAAGGCTGGCATCATAACTTTTCCTCCAGCGTCTCTCTGCCTTCTTACATTCCTTTTTCAAGGTGACAAGTTCTGAGTTGTACCAAGGGCTCGCCGTATGGGTGCGGGCCTTGGTCCATCTGGCAGGGATAAGAGTGTCGAGAGCCTGGGTAATCCAAAGGCAGAACTGGTCGTATCCTGCATCCAGGTCTTCACTCGGAGGTAGAGGATGTAATGCCAGAATGTCATGGAGTTCATCAAGATGGAGTTTTCTCCATGGCCGTTTCTGAACTGAAGAGGTAGATGCTACAACAGCACTTAAGTTGCAGGGGATGGTTAACATCACTAAGTAGTGGTCAGTCCAGGTCATGGGAATAGGTGTGCCTGAGGACCCGCCAGTGATGTTGGTGAAAATGGGGTCAAGGAGGTGTCCTGCTCTATGGGTAGGGCCACGGACAAGTTGCTCGAGTTCGAAAGCCGCAAGATCCGCTAAAAAAGTTGCCGCCTTCGACTCGGTATTCTTGTCAAGATGTAGATTAAGGTCGCCAATGATCGTGAAGTTGGCAGAATTAATAACATTGGTATTTAGATATTGTAGGAGGGAGTTAGTGAAGGGAACGTCAGCACCAGGAGGTCTGTAAACCAGAAGGCCAGTAGCACAGAACTGGGGGTTGACTTTGATCGAGAAGCGAGCACTTTCGCTACCCTTGATGTCCACTTTATCGAGTTGACATTGAAAGTGGGATTTGATTATGAGCGCTAGCCCGCCCCCTCTCGTGCCCCTGTTCACCGTATAGATAGAGTAGCCTGTAGGTGTTGCCAGGTTACAGACCGAGTCCATCTCATCAAGGAGCCATGTCTCAGTCACAAACAGGGCATCTAGAGCATAGTCCGTTAAAAGGTCATGTATTTCTGAAGAATGTTTGTACATGGATCTTACATTGAGATGACCTAGCCTGAAGGTGTGGACAGGGAGAGGTTTAGATTTGCGTTTGGAAGTAGAGCACAGTTGGGAGGGAGTAACAAGCGGGTGGTGTATATGAGCAGGATTGCGTCTTTTGCAAAAACAGGAGGAATGCTGAAGACTCAGCAGCTCGGATTTGGAGTAACACATCCTGCCAGTTTAATGACAGGATGAGGAGCAGAGTGCCCAGCGCCCGGCGCTTTGCTTAACAATTTACCAGACCCAACACTGTTACTGAAGGCAAAATGGGAGGGGGACACTAGTGAGATGGACGAGCATGAATGGAATGGAGCACTGGCGTCACCAAGGGAGGTGGGCATCTCTGCGAGACTGCGTCTAGTGCAACTGAAAATAGTACACAGGGTATACTATACTAGGACAATGCTACACCGTATTGACAGGATAGATCTCCCTTACTGTCTCCGTGGATGCGGGGAGGAGGGTACATTCTTCCACACCGTATGGGATTGCCCCCGAATTTTAAACTATTGGAGACAGGTATTGCGAACAATCTCACAAACACTAGATATAACACTACTACCTGATCCAAAGAGATGCCTCTTAAACGTGTGGGAACCTACCGATCTCTCTAGACACGGGCAGATTTGGGTCACGGTGGGACTGATGGTGGCGAAACGAGATGCCGCACAACGCTGGGGAGTGGCAGAAGTGCCGGGCGTGTCGCAGTGGTGTTTGCATATGGATAAAGTGATGATGACGGAAAGGGCGGTGTACTCTAGCCGTGCCTGCCCGGGGAAATGGAATAAAATCTGGTCCAAATGGAATATATATAGAGGGGAGATCTGCGACCCCTTGCCGGAAGACGGCCTGGATGAATCAGATGGGGAAGAGGGAGAAGTTTAACGAAGTGACTGATCTGTGAAGGGGACTGCACAGGGATTGAGTGAGTGGCCTTTTCTCACAGTAAAACGCAGGAGTGAAGGGAAAGAACTACACGAGGTACCAGTTCAAAGGGATGTGGGCTTTAACATAAATAAGACCAGCGGGGGGTATAACGAGAATGGGGGGGGGGAAATGTGATGTGACACTTGAACGAGAAAGTCAAAATTGACTAGTGCTGATATATGATTGACCACGTTACTGTTCCTAACAGTTACTTTGGTTTGTTGTTGTTTATGAAAACTGTAAAACCAAAAACCATTACTTTCAGCGAACAAATGCTTATGACACAACTCTTTCTAGCAGCACCTGTAATGCAGTTTGCTTTTTTGCTTAA
This sequence comes from Lissotriton helveticus, assembly GCF_964261635.1. Lineage (NCBI taxonomy): Eukaryota > Metazoa > Chordata > Amphibia > Caudata > Salamandridae > Lissotriton > Lissotriton helveticus. The sequence continues at coordinate 1,141,632,111 of NC_136069.1, forward strand.
TCTACCAGAGGCTTTTTGGTATTGAATTGTGATCAACACCATGCTATAGCGGCCAGCCCGTTGGGTTGTAGGCATTTCGCAGTGTAACTCAATGACGCAATAAAGGTCTTTGAAAAAAAAAAAAAAATATCGGTTATAAGAATATTCACCAAAAACAGGTAAATCATTTTTTTTTAAAATAAATAGCAATGTCAAAGCAGTGTGTTTAAAACAGTTTACTATTTATATGTACTATAATGTTTATTTGAGCATTTTACGTATATTGTTTTAAATTATATATATTTTAAGTTTATACATATTTATATAGATGGGTAGATATATAGATATGTAATATTTATTTATTTTTTAACAATAACCAATGTTTTAAATATTTTGCTTTGGTCTTCGGAGGGGTTAAATTTACTACTATAACTCCAGTCTAAGCAACATTAGGGAAAGCGTTGGGATTCAGAGGGATTAGATTTACTATTCCCACTCCAGTCTAAGCCACAGTAGGAAAAGCGTTCAACTTCGTTGAGGTTATATTTACTATTCCCACTCATGTCTAAGCAGCAGAAGAGGAACCGTTGGACTTCAGAGGGGGTGAATTCACTATTCCCACTCCAGTCTAAGCAACAGTAGGGAAAATTTCAAACTTTGGAAGAGTAAGCAACAGTAGGGAAAGTACTTGACTTCAGAAGAGTAAGATTAACTATACCTATCCCAGGCTAGGAGCCTGATTACGAGTTTGGCAGAGAGGGTTACTCCATCACAAATGTGACGGATATCCTATCAGCCAAACTACAATTCCACGATAGCCTACGGAACTTGTAATACAACAGGCGGGGTATCGGTCGTGTTTGTGATGGAGTATCTCATCCGCCAAGCTCGCAATCAGGCCCAAAACAACAGTAGAGAAAAGGTTGGACTTTGAAAGAATTACATATAGCAATAAAAGTTCAAATAATGTATTGAAATTATTTAATGCATATTAAAACATAATACATTATAGCACATAAAAAAAATACTGTAATGATTATGATTTTTTTAAATATACAATAAAAATGTTTTTAAAAAAATGGTATTACTCCCAAACAATATTTTAATATACATACAAAAGTATTTACTTTCAATTAATGCTAAAAAACCAACAGACATATTGCAATTAAAATCACTCCACAGACAAAATGTTATAATCACTTACATATGAAATAATTATTAAATCAAAATTCCACAATATTAAACAAACAAAATGCAGAAGAAATTTCAACATAATAAATTATCAATAATCAATCACATAAAAATGGTTCTTTAATGTAATGTCATAACTGCAATATCTTCCCATCCTTATCCCCTTAAAAAAAAGAAGTTAAAAAAATACATAGAAAGTAGTAATAACTTTATTTCGGTTACACGAAAATAACCATAAAAGTACATTTAAAATCACAAATTATACGTCATAGTAGTATCAAAGTAAAAATCACAACACCATTAAGGTTGTGTACAGGACAAGCAATTTACAATATATGCTGTATTATTTATTCCGAAGTTAGAGATTTCAGAGGATTTCCTCACACAATCTGTTCATTTGGTTATTTAGTGGCACACTTCAAAAACCTTTGTATACATAAATATTAGCGTACACTTTAAGATGACTTCGTACGAATACCAAGTAAAAAGTCTCTAAAACAATCTAGGTATAAGATCAGTATAAAGATAACAATTAAGAAAATCCATATAATATCCCACAGTATTATGAACATTTAAAATCCTAGTGTCAAATTAATAATTCATTTTTTACAAGGGCATAAATTTCTTACTAAAGTGACTCATGGTTTGACCTACAATCGAAAGTATCTAGACCACTATCTTGAATAAAAGGGCAAAAAACAACATCAAGGAAGCTCAAAGTTCGTCATGGACAGATGAGACCCTTGATCAAGATAAACTTTAAAAGTTCCATACCACAAAAATATCCTGAATTTACAAAGACATATTAAAGTGACTTGTGCTTTCTCCAGCAGTGAATAATAATTTAGAACAAAAATAAAACACAAGTTGCATATTACCAGCCTACAGATGTCTAAATAATACATCTCAGTCTGTCTAGGGTCCATAATATCATATCACTAGGTGTCTCAGTTTCCCTGTTAATTGACTAAAAGGAAATTCCCCTTAATTCCTTTCAGTCCCCTTAAAATTCACAGTCAATGTAGTTAATGGAAAAGAACCAATTCTAAAATGGAAATATCATGTTTAAGCTATATGATGAGTAATTCTGTCCCTATGTGGTTCGTATTTTGGAGAACACTTGTGAGCTAAAAACTTGTTGATCAGAACCTCCATACAAGATTAGCGCCAGGCTTCCGAAAGGATATAATCTCAATTTAGGCTTTAGTCTGGGTGTCCACACCTCTACTCAGATTTTCTGGGGTTTCCAATACCTTGGGCAAGTGTAGGCTAAGCCACCCTTTTTTTCAACCATTTTTAACCAAGGTGTAGAACAGTTCCTATCAAGAGCGATAGAATTACTTCAGGACCATTCTATATGAGGCCATATCATGGGTGGTCCAAAGTCTGATCCAGGACTTTAGAATCCTTAGATGAATGATATGGTCAGCCTCTGGATGTTCACGTACCATCTCAAGGGTAACATGGGAGTGATATATTCGGGAGATTAAGAAATTACCATAGAAATCTATTTTCAACTTGTAAAAGCAGGCTTGTGTCACTGTATCCAAAAAGTTTAGCCCCACATGGGCCACACCTAGGGCTACCACTCTATAGACCTCAAGGACAGGTGATAATGCCCTGCTGGAAGAATATCTATACTTTTTGGAGATAGCCGCAGATCTGTGCTGCAGCAATGATTTACTCTTTTCCATTTGGGGCATCCAGGAAAGTTTAGGGACTAAATAAAATGCAGCCCTCAAATCCATGAAGGCCACATAGAGATGGTCTTTTCATATTGTGATATATTTCCAGCAGATAGATAGAAAATCGGAACACCTGACCCACAGTGCTAATTTTTTTGCAAAAGCATGCTTGGAATTTAGAATCTGATGATCTTTCACCCAGGTCTGAAGCCGGGAAAGAACGTGCCTGGCACATGTCTTTTGTGAGCTGTTGATATGGCTATGGGGCTTGTGGTTTCCCAGGTTGTCTATTACTCCCTACTTACATATGTGGATGATAGTTTCCTCTCTCCAAGACTCTGGACAGGACACCCCCTCAACGCACGGCCACCAGCTGCAGCGAGTGCCCCTCCTGCCCGCTACTTCACTCAGCCTCGCTGAGCCTGCAGCCTCAACCCCGCCCCCCCGCTGCCCTAGCGGGATCGCTCTCTCTGCCTGACTGTTGCCGCGCTAACCGGATTTCTCCCCAGTGGGCTCGGTGATTTCGTGCTTTTTCTCCAGTGTTATTTGTTGTTTTGTATCCCCCTGAGCTTGTGACTCTTGCTTAATCCCCGTGTTATTGCCCCCCCTGTGCCCCTGTGCCCCCCGCCCCGCTCCCCGCTTCCCGCCGCCGTGCTCGAGGCCACGCCCCCTTTTCTTTGTGTACCCTCCCCGCTCCCGCCTCCCAGCTCCTCCCTCCCTCCCACTTCGCCATATATGGCGACCGGGCAAAAGCGCAGCGTTGACGCGCAGCGGGCTCGCCGATTGTGCGCCGAAGGCGCGCCAAAGGTAAGCCCGTCTGCGCCCGTCCACGCCTGGACCGCGCCCAGGGCCATGACCCCTGGCCCCCGCAGACACCCGCCCACCCACTGGACCTACGACACCACTGAACTCAACGCACTCAACGCCGGCCGAATCCCGGGTTGCTACCGAGCCACCTCGAGACGCACCCACGGACCCTTCTGCTGCAACTCCTGCAAGTTCACCTGCATCCGGACCTGCACCACTCCAGCACCGACCAAGACCAAGACGAGCAACAGCAGCAGCCACCTGAAATGCATCCTGCTCAACACCCGCTCCGTCCACAGACACGCCGTCGAGCTCTGGAACCTGCTCGACACCACAGCCCCAGACGTCGCCTTTCTCAGGGAAACCTGGATGAACGCCTCTTCAGCGCCCGACATCGCTATCGCCATCCCAGACGGCTACAAGATCATCCGGAGGGACCGCATCAACCAGACTGGAGGAGGCATCGCCATCATCCACAAGAACACCATCCGCATCAAGACAAACACCGACGACACCCTCGCACCCGCCGAGCACCTGCACTTCCAGGTCCACATCAACCCCAAGACCAGCCTCAGAGGCACCCTCATCTACAGACCCCCGGGACCACACACACAATTCAGCAAGGACATTGCCGACTTCGTCAGCCCGCACGCCCTCCCCTCCGCTGACTACATCCTCCTCGGGGACCTCAACTTCCACCTGGAGAACAACAACGACCGCAACACCACCACCCTGCTGGACAACCTCGCAAACCTCGGACTCAAGCAGCTGGTGACCACCCCCACCCACTACGCCGGACACACACTCGACCCCGTCTTCTCATCCAGCAAGGACATCACCTTCAGCCACGCCACCGGACTTCACTGGACGGACCACAGCTGCGTCCACTTCAGCTTCAGAAGGACCACGATCCACCACCGCCAGCAACAGGCTGCACGCAGAAGCTGGAACAAGATCACAGCCGACCAGCTTGCGACCTCCCTGAGCAACAACCCTCCCACCGGCGCAACGAACCCCAGCCAAGCGGCCACCAACCTCACGAAGTGGATCAGCGACTGCGCAGATGACCTCGCCCCCCTGAGGACCCCGCCTAGCAGACCCGGCAGCAAGAAAGCCCCATGGTTCACCGACGAACTCAAGAGCTCCAAGAAGAACTGCCGAGCCCTCGAGAGAGCCTGGCGAAGAGACCCAACACCGGACAACATGACTGCCCTCAAGCTCGCCACCCGAAAACACCACCAACTGATCCACGCCACCAAGAAAACCGCATTCAAGGAACGACTGGACAACAACGCACACAACAGCAAAGAACTCTTCAACATCATGAAAGAGCTCTCCAACCCCAACGCCGGAAACAACGACATCACCCCGTCGCAAGACCTCTGCAATTCCCTCGCCTCCTACTTCCACAACAAGATCGCGGACATACACAACAGCTTCAGCACTCAACCGACGCACACCATGACCGAACCGTCGCCCCCCACCACCACCCTCCGCGCCTGGACCCCGATCAGCACCGAAGACACCGTCCGCACGATGAACTCCATCCACTCCGGATCTCCGACCGACCCCTGCCCTCACCACGTCTTCAACAAGGCCGACGCTGTCATCGCACCCCACCTGCGGGACATCATCAACACCTCCTTCGACACCGCCACCTTCCCGGAGAGCTGGAAGCACGCCGAACTCAGCGCTCTACTTAAGAAGCCATCAGCCGACCCCACCGACCTCAAGAACTACCGCCCCATCTTGCTGCTCCCGTTCCCTGCAAAAGTCATCGAGAAGACCGTCAACAAGCAGCTGGCCGCCTTCCTCGAGACGAACGGATCTCTCGACCTCTCGCAGTCTGGCTTCCGGGCCAACCACAGCACCGAGACCGCCCTGATCGCAGCCACCGATGACATCCGAGCCCTGCTTGACAACAGAGAAACAGCAGCCCTCATCCTCCTAGACCTCTCCGCGGCCTTCGACACTGTCCGCCACCGTACACTAGAGCAGGGCCTCAGCAACGTCGGAATCCAGGAGAAGGCACTGGAGTGGATCATCTCCTTCCTCGCCGGAAGGACACAGAGAGTCCGCCTCCCCCCGTTCAGATCAGAAGCCACCGAAGTCATCTGCGGCGTTCCTCAAGGCTCCTCGTTCAGTCCAACCCTCTTCAACGTCTACATGAGCCCCCTCGCAGACATCGCACGCCAGCACAACCTCAACATCATCTCCTACGCCGACGACACCCAGCTGATCCTCTCCCTCACCAACGACCCCGCCACCGCCAGAGCCAACCAACATGAAGGGATGAAAGAGGTAGCCGAATGGATGAAGAACAGCCGCCTGAAACTGAACTAGGACAAGACGGAAGTCCTCATCCTGGGATCTTCACCCTCGGCCTGGGACGACTCCTGGTGGCCCCCCGCCCTAGGCAACGCACCCAAACCAACAGACCACGCACACAACCTGGGCTTCATCCTGGACTCCTCCCTCTCCATGACCAAACAAGTCAACGCCGTCTCCTCGTCGTGCTTCAACATCCTGCGCATGCTACGTAAGATCTTCCGGTGGATCCCCACCGAGACCAGGAAGACGGTCACCCAGGCCCTCGTCACCAGCCGTCTGGACTACGGCAACTCCCTCTACGCCGGAACCACCGCCAAACTCCAGAAGAGACTCCAGCGGATCCAGAACGCCTCAGCACGACTCATCCTGGACATCCCCCGCCGCAGCCACATCTCCGGACACCTGAGAGACCTGCACTGGCTCCCGGTCAACAAGAGAATCACCTTCCGTCTCCTCACCCACGCACACAAAGCCCTACACAACCAAGGCCCAGGATACCTCAACAGCCGCCTCAACTTCTACGCTCCCAAACGCCAGCTTCGATCGACCGGCCACGCCCTCGCTGCCGTCCCCCGCATCCGAAGAGCCACCACAGGGGGACGGTCCTTCTCCTACCTCGCCGCCAAGACTTGGAACTCCCTCCCGACCCACCTCCGCCTGACCCAGGACCACCTCGCCTTCAGGAAGCAACTCAAGACCTGGCTGTTCGAGCAGTAGCGGACCCCCCTCCCCTAGCGCCTTGAGACCCTCTGGGTGAGTAGTGCGCTATATAAATGCTCTGATTGATTGATTGATTGGACAGGGTTTCCTCCTTCAATACCTTTAGATTAAGTATTCAGATAGGGGATCCAGACTTCGGGCTCGCAAAGGAACAAATTACTAGTGATACAATTGGGGCCTGGTGCTTTACCCCACTTTATCAGGTGTAAGGCTACCTCCATCTCCTTTAATTTGAATGTTGCCACAGGTACTTTGGGTTCAGACATCTGTGGGCCTTTAGAATATGGTTCATACCTAATATTATCAGGGGGAATTATGTTATGTGTGTTTCTTGCTTGTTGAAGAGTGAAGTAAAATGGTGCACCCACTGATCAGCCGTAACAAATGAATCAGGTTGAGATGTACTCATTCTATTGCCAAATGCAATAACCCTCCAGAAGACTTGAGTCGCTATCTTTATTATAGTGTCAGTGAGGTCAACCCATTGGGCCTCCACCCACCCTCTCCTATTGATTTTCAGAGTTAGCTTATCTGCTTTTTCTAGCCATGATGAATTCAGTTTTATCACCCTTTCTTGCTGCATTAATCATTCTCTGCTTTGCCACTCTACACGCCCTCATGAACCATGGCTAAGATGTATTAGAGTTAATTTCACGTATAGCATGGGACGTGAAAAACCACCTCAGGGTGGCAAAGAAATCAGAATGACAAGGACCAAAATTACACCACTCAGTTCTAGCTAAGTATTAACGTTGATAAAAATCACCAAAAGCTTGATTGATACTACTTAATGCTGAAGGGTTATTAATTATAATTTAACATTTTTCTTATTATTAGCTTATTTATTTAATGTGATTTTATATAGCGCGAACATTACCCGAAGGTGTCAGAGTGCTTTTCAAAAGAACCAGTTGCGTTACATAAGGACTTTGGATTACATGAGTTACATACAAGAGACAAAGAGAAAAAATTGCAAATGTACAAGTTGTAAAGTCACTCAAGGAAGAGATACAAATGGAAACACTCTAAAATCACATAGGAATGGTAGTAGGGACAAAAGTCTACTACATATACTAGTGGTTAGAGTTCTATATATACACAAATAGTAAGTTCACTCAGGATTACATTTTAACAGTGATTAGGTTTGGACAATTATATATTACATATTTATATTTATGTATATATTTATGAGTCTTGTCGAAGTTCCGCTTAACGAAGTGAGCAAAAAACACTGCCATGCTATGTGGAGTTCCGCAAACAGCTGAGTGCATTTGGTTGCGCAATGCGAGAGGGCGCTGCTTCATTCTACCGCTCGAGTAGATGTTTTATTTGAGCAGCAGCTTCCTCAACGCGAACAAAATGTTTCTCAACGTGAGTCGTCACGACCATCCATGACCGCACGTTGAGAAATCTCGCTGGGAGGTGGTCTAGCGTTGGATTTTCCTTGCTCGCCTTGCCAACTTTTTGGAACTCTACGTGCTGCGCGGAGTGCAGGAAACTTCTCAAAGTCCACGAACGGAGCGGAGTTCACCACCCAAGCCTAATTATTAGTAAGAGCCACAGGGGCAAAATAAGACTCAATTTCACATTCCTGAGGGGTGGAGAAAATATTGGCTGAAAGATCTAGAGCCAAAACGTTGTAGTTACTATCAGGGTGAAATATATATTTCAAATCACTTAAAATGATTCACAATCTTGACACCCAAGGTAACAAAGGTGTCCCCATAAAATGGACAGGTGTTAATCCCTCCACATTTATGGAAACCCTTAAAGGGAAAATACAAAAAGAATTAGAAATCTGTTTGGACGGCTCATCTATAAATTCTGCAGTTATTAACACTTTTTCTAACATCACTGGAGTAATAGCAGGTGATTTAAAGATTAAAAGAATGAAAAAAACACTTAGTCCAATACAAAGATGGTTTAACCATGAGTGTACAAGAACAAATGGGGAATTGAAATTGGCGCTTAAACAAATACCTAGAGAGCTACAAAAAATAAGTGCCGCCAGGAGAGACTATAGCAAGACGCTGGAAATAAGAAAAAGGCAAATCCGCGATGAGGCCTGGGAAAGTTTAAACCGGGCAGCAGAGCTGAAAGACCCAACTTCCTTTTGAAAGATAGTTAATCACCCATATTTCAAAGACAATAACGCAGTTAGGATTGATACCGTTATACCACCAGAAGATTGGGTGTCACATTTTAAGAGCATTTTTAACCCAGACGATATAAACTTCCCAGACCGAAAAAATATAAAATGCATCAAGATCAACCCAGTTATTAGCCCGTTAGTTACATTAGAGGAAGTGAAACTCGCTCTTCAGAAAAGTGCAAGTGGGAAAGCAGCAGACCCCGACGGCGTGCCGATAGATGTTTTTAAGCATGATTTGGATTTTTGCACACCGATACTAGTGATAGTTTTTAATGCCGCCCATATTTAAAAAAGGGGACAGGGAAAAGGCAAATTGCTACCGCCCAATATCCCTTCTTGATTCCTCCTCTAAGATCATGGGTCGAATCATGTTAGAGAGGCTAGAAGACTGGGCCAGTGAAAACGACATCTTAACAGCGGCACAGTATGGCTTCAGAAGGGGAATCGGGACGGTGGAGCAATGTTTAAATTTAGATTTGTTAATAGGGAAGTACACGTTAGCCAAGGAAGGTACTCTTCATCTATGTTTTGTAGATTTGACCAGCACCTTCGATTTAGTTAATCACCAAAAATTATAACAAACTTTAAGAGGGCTTGGTGCTCCCCTAGAAATAATTCTTTTTTTATCCCAAATCTACACCTATTTAACAACAAGGGTACGGTATGGAAAATCCGGGGAATACACGCCCAATTTTGCAGTAAAGCGTGGCATTTGACAGGGATGTGTATTGCCCCCCCTCTTCTTTTCGTTATACATAAACAATGTGGATCCGTTTTTACAAGAATTGGCTGCAGATGCCCCAAAAGTTGGAACACGTCCCACCCCCGTGTTATTATATGCGGATGACGCTGTCCTTATGTCCAGAACTGCAAATGGCTTACAATGCCTAATAGAACACTTCTCCCAATACATGACTAATATAGACCTACAGTTGAATTTAAAAAAACATTTAAACATTTGTAATGTCATGTGGGGGAAAAAGACAAAAGAGACAAAAGTGCAGACAGCACCACGTGGGCGGGATTCCAATAAGTAGAGCTCCGACATTTTCATATTTGGGGTTATTATTTTGTAATAACGGTACTTGGAATTCGCACATTAAATTATGTGAAATGAAGTTTTTAAAAACGACCGAGGGAATTCTCAGGTTTGCAGCAAAACTTGGGAATAAACCCCTACCAGAAATTTTTATTTTGTACAAAAGTAAATGTGTTACAGCAGTTGATTATGGAGCTGCCGTATGGGGGAAAGCAAACACAACAATCCTTCAAACTAATGAAAACAAGTTCCTAAAAAGACTGCTGGCAGTCCCCAGTGCGACCTCAAACATGATCGTTCACAAAGAACTGTCCGTCCCATATTTAGGTGATATTCTCAATATAGCTGCACTTACATTGTGGCATGGCTTATGGACACAGAAAGAAACACAATTTTCAAAGGATTTAATCGTTGACTGTCTAGCACTAGATCAGTGTATGAAAATACCGTGGTTGGGGCACATTTCTAAACTATTGATTAAATGTGAAATAAGCATAGACGATCCCATAAGCATACAAGAATACAGCAAACGCGACCTGAAATTGAGATATCTTACAGTTATTGAACGTGATAGGGATAGGATGATTAAGCAAAAAGGAACAGTAGTAGCTTATTGTGAACGCCCATGTATGAGCGGTACCTAGTTATATCTTATATTGGTACGGAATGTCCAGCATCGTTTTTACTCGACTAGGCTAAGGTTGGGCACCTTACATTATTTAATTGCTTTCCCAAGAACAGAGAAATGGCACAGAACCCTGCCCCTTTGTCCATGTGATGGCAAAACCGCCTAGTCTACTTTGCACTTTATTCTTTTTTGCCCTTTTTTATGGATATTTGAAAAACTGTATTGAAACCGCTATTTTTTAAAAATATGCTTTTTAATTATAAGGATGCGTTTAATTTTATATGCAGCTTGAATACAATGAAAATTATAAGCTCTGTAACCTGTTACATAAAAAAAACAATCAGGAAAAGAAAAGAATATGCTCTTTTGGATGCTCTGTTGTATGAAAAATGTGATGAGTAATACCACTCTTTTCTTGACCGTATCCTTTAGCACTGAACGCATTTGCACTTTATTGGACGTATTAGTGGTAGATCGTACTTTTAGGAGTCTTTTGAAAATGGATTTTAATATTTCATTGTGTCATTTCCATGTACTCTAAATTTGCACATATTTTACTATAATCAATTTCCATATGCAAGATATATTCAGAATGTATTTTTATTTTTTCTCTTTGATATATGTGTGTTAGTATGCTTTTATGGTGTTTGCCTTGTTGTCACCGAATAAAGCTGTTTTGACTTGACTTGAGTCACAATCTGAGGTCCATGATTATACAATCAATAAAACGTGTGGATCTGCTCCACTTACAAGTAGGTTTGGCCAGAATGTCAGAGTTACAATATGAATTCATATATTAAATGCACATATAAAATGAAACATTCAAAAAGTAATAAAAGAATTAAAAAATTAAGCAATTCCAAAAATGTATGTTCAATTGGGTCTTTCATTAACATGCAAAATTAGCATTAATTGCAAATACATTTTAATTTATTTAACTTCCCACCCTCTTCACCTACAAACACAACAACCCGGTACTAAAATATAGCAAGCTATTAGTAATAATTACATTAAAATATCTATTACAATTACCAAAATAAAGTAAAAATATAATGTAACAATTAACATAATGTTCAATTACATATTCAATTGAAAATGAAAAATATTTACCATTCAATTTAAATTAATTACAATGTAATTAACTTCCCACCCTATTCTCCAACAATTGCTACAATCCACTATTAAACTATAACAAACTATTAATAATGCAATTTAAATATACAAATAAAAATAACAAAACAAAATAAAAAACATAATGTAATAGTCAAACAATTTAAATAACCATCATGAATTAAACAATTAATTTACAAAATAAACTCCATACACACCCAATCTTCCACCACTAGACTTTATATTAAATACATTTAAAAATAAATTACTAATGGACTTAAATTTGCAAACTATATCTTTAAAAATATATACAAATTATGCTAACAATATTACCACCTAAAATAATATATTAACTATACCATACTAAATTAATTACAAAACGACATTTTTATAACCATAGTTTTTAAAACGATATAGAAATGCAGGAATAATTTTCAAAACATATTTCGTACCCAAAAAACTGATATTCTATACAAGATTATTCTACACCACAATGCTTTTATAGCAAACATATTTTTGCATGATATTTCAAACTAGAAATGTTGTCCAAAACCCACTGTTCCTGTGTATGGCTCCACAAGGTTGCAGGGGTCTGTAATTTTCCCTTCTTTCCTAGCAGCCAGTCAATCATGGACCATTGAGCAAGTATGGAAATGAGCCCTCTCACTGGTGTGTGAATTGTAAAATAAAGCAATAATCAGAGTTCAGTGGACACCTCAGACCTCTGGCCCCTGGTGCCACTGCAATTACTGCATCAGTAAATGGAAGTTATGCCCCTGTTTCCTGACCCCCTCAACCATAGGAAGAAATAGGTGTGAACAACGGATCAATCAGTTATGCGGATGGTCCCTTATTCATTTAAACGTGGATAAGTCCATTTTATTAATATTATTTTACTTTTGGTTTCGATTTTACGATCCTTTCAAAAGATATAAAGGGTTTTCTCCTACTTTGACATTTTAATCTGCCTTGCTGTCTTTCGGTGCCAGTGGGTAAACCATTGTCTTTGTACAACTACACATATTTGTTTCACACATATAATTGATGTACTAAAGTCGTGGGTATGACATTTTTAAACTGATTGATTTTCTTTTCAAGCAAAAGACATGTAACTATGAAATGGATAGCAGGCCTCAGCTACCTCAAATGTTAAAATACACGAAAACATAGAGGATCATGGGAAAAAGAGAAACTTCTTCAAATCATATAGTATGCAAGCTTACCAAGAAAAAAACACCTTTCTTTCCAAAATACTGTAGTACTTAGCTATTGCCGGACTGGCTACACTTATACAGTAGTAGCTGCACCCATGGGCATTGTGTCAGTGTTCTAAATGCGTGCTTTAGCCAAACAGGAACGTTTTGAGATTTTTAGTAAACACTGCCAGGGACAGGGTACTTCTAATGTCTCATATAAATGAGTTCCAGTTGCTTGCGCCAGTACAGAGGAAGAGAGGTCACCTCTGTAGCTAACACTGTGGTGAAGAATCTCAGGTAGGACCTGACCCATCCTACAGTGGGTCTAGGTAGGCATATAGAGGAGACCTTCTATGTTTCAGCCTCCCTGGTGACCGCTGCTGTAGTCATTTGGAGGTCAGACAGGCTATTTTAAAGCTAATAAGTGGGGAATTATTCTCCAGTCAGGGCACTGCAGATGGTCTGGCCTATTTCCTTGGTCTGTGTCACTCCTGCATTTTTCACTGTGTTTTTAAGTAATGGTTCTCAGCCTTCAACAGATGGTCTGAGAGTAAAGAGATCAGGGAGAAGATTTTTAAGTCTAATTTTGGCGATTATATAGACACTATGGTGCCCATATCTGTCACTACAGTTGCTCACACTCAATTAAAGTTATGGTCAGGAATGTAGGCACTTCTGTGGCACTAGCATTGGCCCAAGGTACACAGACTGATTCTGCTGAAAGATATCACAATTTTGCTGCGAGACAGAGCTGTGCATTTTTTTGTTTATTTTGCAGTGACTTTCCTGTCAAGTCTTCTGGTCATTTTGATGGACTCTGAATTAATTATCAGAGCATCATTGTGTGACAGTGGTGTATGACATCCACTTTATAGACCCTTACACCTTGGGGTACATTGGTAGGATGCAGAAAGGACAGAAGTTGATTTGGCTTATTCCTTTCCAAGTAGCTAATCTGATGATTCCTCTTTGGAGGGTCACAATAGTAGAATTCTAAGCATCCTGATTAGTTTGGCAAACGTAAGTGCCAGTTATGAGTGAAAGCCTATTTTGATTCCATATATGAGAGTAAATATTAGTGTAGTCCAAATGTGTTTATGAGAATGGTCAATAGCTGTTTGATACATCATTACTTCCTATTAAACCAATCAATCAATCAATCAAGTGACTACTCACCCGTAAAGCTCTCAAGGTGATGGGAGGGGGATGCTGATCCATTGAAGACGCTGTGGTTCAATCGAAGAGCCAGGTCTTGAGGTCCTTCCTGAATTGTGGCAGTGATGGTGATTGACTGAGGTGGAGAGGATTGGTGTTCCAGGTCTTTGCTGTGAGGTAGGAGAAGGATCTTCCTCCGGCCATGGTCTTGCTGATCTGTGGGACGGTGGCCAGGGCCCCTACGGCGGAGCAGAGGTTCTTTGTGAATGTGTGGAATGCGTGGTGGTGTTGGTGGTTAAGGTACACATGTCCCGTGCCTTGTAGGGCTTTTTAGGCATGCGTGAGGAGCTTGCAGGTGATTCTTTTGTTGACTGGGATCCAGCGCGGGTCTCTCAGGTGGCCGGTGATGTGGCTGTGGTGGGGGATGCTGAGGATGAGTCTGGCTGAGGCGTTCTGAATGTTCTGCAGTTTCTTGAGGAGTGTCTATGGGATGCCGGCGTAGAGTGAGTTGCAGTAGTCAATTCTGCTGCTGATGAGTGTGTGGATGACATTTTCCTGGACTCAGTAGCGATTCCCTTGAAGATTGTTTGGAGCAGGTGTAGAGTGTGCAAGCAGACTGATGAGACAGAGTTGATCTCATGGTGAGCGAGGAGTCCAGGATGATGCCGGGGTTTTGTGCGTGCTCTGTTGGTGTGGAAGGGGGGTACAAATCTAGGTGATTAAAAACATTCCCTACAGGCGCTGGCATAGATTAGTCAACATGTACAGGTCTGTGAATCATGGTGTGTGAACAGATAGTGTCTTAGATGGGTTTAATCAACAAGTTGTGTCCACTCCAACAATCGGTCTGATAATATTGTTCATCTTGTGGTCAAATACGGGCATTTGATTGAGCCTGGTTGTATTGTCAGGAGACATTACTGGCGCGAGGTCAACAACTTTGCGAACTTTATTTTTATGGTCTAAAAAGCTAAGAGTTTCAATGAAAACACTGACAGGATAACACTATTATATCTTCCCCTCATTGACATTTGCATTTTTCTTTCTATGTTAATTATTTCACCAAGAAAAATGCGTTCATTGTATATAGTTTTGTCCATACTTTTCTTTAAATAAGTCTGAGAAACCATACGCACAGACACACATGCCCACATATGCATGCATGTGATCCAGCGCTCTCACCAAAATATTGCACAAATAACACTATCTACTACCACAAAACTTACACTACAACACTAGGCCCATATCAACAATAGAGCGACTGAATCATGAGGCGATAAGATCTAAATATAGTTGTTTAAACTATCTACAATAATCAAGACCAGCTTGTCATTTTAGAAAGTTTATTTAAACACATCTAGGAAAACTTAGGTTTTGGTATTTTATTAAACAAGCATTAAAAAATGTCATAAAGAAAGATTTATTCAGTATTAATAAAAAGAGCATAAATCAAGAATTATTATTCATTAGCAGGAATAAGTAAAATTAAGCATTTTCCAAAATCCTAACTATCTCTCTGTCTCTACCCTCATCACCTAGTAATAAAGTAATTAATAAAAATTTCTTTCCTCACGTGTAAAGTCCATCAGCATAACATCGTCCTCCAGAATTTCTCGAGCGTAAGCCAACTATCTGTTCTCTGAACCCATTCTTATACCCTAAATTAAGCTGAGCTAACTATTTTTCACATTCCAGCAGACGAATTCTAGTTCTCCATTGGCTGAGCCCCCTCGTACCACAGTAAACTGTGACACCTCCTTCTTACATGCCCGGGCAAATTCACTAGTTCATTGTTCATTTAGAAGTCTTGGCAGTTCTTCCTTAGGCTACTACATTTTGTAGCGAAAGCTTCCTTTCAACCTTGAGCCTGTCAGCTCTGAACTCCCGTGGCACGTTAGCAAACGTTAGCAAATTTCTCCAAAGAGTCATATTTTTAGCAGTTCATTCCAAAACCTTTCAAAATAAAAGCTCAGAGGCCTTTTCCATCCTTCTCAGAATTATTTTCACTTGAGCCATTTTCATCAATAGGCCTCTTTCAGAAAGCGTCAATTTTCTGCGCCACCTCTCCTGCGCCACTTTTAAAAGTGTACTATTTTCCTGCAGCCATCTCTAAGCTTCATTTGTAAAACTATTATATAAACAAACACAAAGGATAATTAGTGAAAGAAATACAGTTTGTTCTGTTGCCTCCCATCATTGCTAATAATTAACCCATTAGTCTAAATTACCTAGCAGTAAAGCACAAATAAAGCAGCATTTTATATCTACCAGTCTTCATGAATCCATAAAACCTTATGTGCACCTAGAATAGTAGAAATGACATCACATAGACAAGGAAAGCAAAATAAGCACATGCCATTATTTCAAAAACAGCTGCTATTAGTTATGACATGACAATAGACAAGATTAATTTATTATTTTCCACATACATGAGAATGCAACATAATGCACATTTATGAGCACACATGTTAGTTTCCCATGTGTCTTTTGTGAAAATGCAACTTTAAACTAGATTGAATTAGCATACACATAGCACAAATTGTTAGCATTATTAATTTATTTATGGAAGTGTGACTTCACGAGTTTAAACAGATTTCTGTTTTCTATCTCGCTCCATCAACTCCCTCATCTGGTGATTAACAAATCACCACACCACCACCCAAAATTTAGCAAACATTTTTTTCTAAGATGAACATGATTCAATTTCACCTGTGTTAGTATTTCTAAAGACTTATCTCATCAGTTTATCTACAATTCTCATATTGAGTTTTAAGAAACCCCTCTAGTTCTATTTCTTTCTCTTGTGTAACATACAACTAAGCTTCAATAAAAGTGTTGCAAAAACTATAACTAATAAAATGTCAGTATTATACTATGTTTGTCTTGACTAGCTGAAACTTTGCTTGTCCTATTGACCTTAAACTTCTCTTTGTTAATTTCTAAAGGAAAAGTAACCTAAATTAACCAAAGCAGAATTATTAGGAACACACATATCAGAGACATCTTACAACATCCCTTAAAGATTGAGCATCTTGAACTTGTTGAATATATTTTCATTAAGCTTGCAAAGAAAAATAAAACAAAAAATTTAAAAATGTTACCTAAATTTTCTAAAAATTTCTAACACCCCCCTTTTTCAATTTTTTTTTTATTTTTTTTATATACTCTTTAAACCTTCTAACAGTTTTTCTTCGACCTAATGTCACAAATTAATTTTTCAGCTAACAGAATTTCTTCGACCTTGTGTCATCTAACACATTTTCTTCAGCCTTATGCCAAAAACAGAAAACCTAAAAATTTAACAGGTATGTACTTCAATCATTGTCACTTTTGTTTTCAATCTTTTTCTGACTGTGACTATTTACCTCCATTACAGGTATTACTTCTATTTTCTTTCCTGCCTCACTTTTCTTTACAGAATCTTTTTGACTTGATTTTTCATCAATCTGTTTCTTTGATCTGTATCTCAATTTGAATTTTAGGCCTTCATTTACTTCTGGCCAGTTATCACTTTTTCTTAGTAATTTCTTCTTTTGCTTGGTCACATTACATTCTGTTCTCCAAGCTCCTTTTCTGAATTTTCTTATTTGAGAATCTTCATCACTCTCATCAGTTTCAGTGTCAGAAATTTCAACTTCAGACTCAGGCACTTCTTTACTCGGCAGCTTCACTCCGTTAGGAACGTCATCTTTGTAGCTGGTACTTGGCAATTCATTTTCTTCTTCAATTACCTTCAACTTCCCAGTTTCAGAATTCCTGTTCCTGCTTTCAGAGCTACTTTTCTGCTTTTCAATACTCTCCTGGTCTTGAATCACAATCTGATCACATTCTTCTTCTGCTTCTTTTTCTGGCAGATTTCCATCATTTTCTGAGTCTTCAGTCACAAAGTTCAAGTCTTCTTCAATCAAGGCTTGTTTTCTATTCATGTTCTCCAGATGTCGACCAACTTGTCGATCTTCAAGATCTGGATTCTCTTCAGGCTCTTCTTCAGAATCTGAATCATCAATTGTGACACTATCCTCATCAGGATTTTCAGGTGTAGATACACGAAAAGTATGGCCAGTGTCAATCCACCTCTTCAGTCTTTTGCACTTCTCTGCACTAGTTGTGACAAGACTAACTGGCCTCCTTTTCTGCCACCTTGGCACTAGATAATTTCTTTTTAGACGAACCTTTTTCCTGATCCTTTTACCTGGTAACAGATCAAATACTTGCTCTTTTTCTCTTGTTTGTACTTCAGTTTCATCTTCATCAAACACAGAGATCATTTCATCTGATAAATTCCTGAAATTCTCCAAATTGATGCTATTATTGATAGTCATCATTCTTTTCTCTGGTATGAATGTCTGTCTCATGACCTTGTCCATCATAATATCACGTGGACTTAAATCTGTCTTTTTATCAGTAGTGTTTCTCAGAAACATCAAAACAAGTGGAAGAACATCTGTCCACTTTGTACCTGCAGCTAGGCACATTTTTGCATCTCTGACTTTTATAGTAACATTTTGTAATCAAACAGTAAATCACAAAAATGTAGCACAGTTTATCATGCAGTGCCATCTCACAGAAATCCATTTGTAATCTGGTCAATGAACCACTCTCCTGTAATTCTGTTCCCATTCCCACAACTATTCTCTTAATTGTGTTCACTTGCTGATAAGTCAGACACCTCTGGTAAAGAAATTCCACAAATCCATGGTACATTCTGTCCATGTCAGTAATCATGCTATTTGGTAAAACTACTCTACCATCTTTGTGTGACAAAATCTCATCCTCATCTCGCTGTCTAAAATCTGTTCTCAACCATGTGTTTCTCAACCATGTGTTTTTCTCCTCATGAGTTGCATCATCTTGAAAGTCTTTGACTCCCCGCCATGTTTCAACTACAGATGTTAGTATTAGTGAACTCAAAACATGTTCATCATTCATTTTGTATGCTGCACATATCACGCCAGCAAACCTTTCTGCCAATTGAATGTCATCAATCAACCTTTTAATTAAATTTTCATTTCTGAAAAGTGAACCTGCAGAAGTCAATGTTTCAATCTGTTGATCAATTGCATCCTTTACCTTGATGTCTTCACTCAAAAGAACATCAATTTTATTCCAACATACTGGAAGTAGATCTATTCTTTGTGGACTGTTTTCTTGTTCTTTAATTAATCCTGTATCTGTATTATCTGTCTGTTCATTAACAAAAATTTGTAATGGCAATGAAGCCATCTCATTGTGTTGAATCATTACCTGTCGCTGTATTTGTAGCTGTCCATTCAACTCATTTATCTCAATCTCCTTTTTCTTTGACCATAATTTTGACTCATCAAGCTGTGCAAATTCAATTAGGTCAATGTCAGACTTCTCACTTACCAGAACTGAAGTCATCTCTGTTTCTTGCTGAGTTGTAATCCCTACTAATTCAATTTCAAGTACAATAGAATAAACCTTTTCAGTTAATGGGACCTTTAAAACTGCGGAAATAGTTTCATCTTTTCTAAGTACAGGGACTATCTCTGTTTCCATATATTTCATGGACTCCTTTAAATTATTTGTTGAATTCACATGATCAACAATATTAATTCCAGATGTACCAGGCATTTCATCATGTTTTTCAATTGCATTAATTTTAGAAGAAGTTTGAGCTGACACTTTATCAATCTGATCTGACATTTTTGGCGTTACATTAATCTGTTCTGGGGGTCTTCTTGAATTTCTGTTCTGATCCATATTTACAACATCGATTGTACACTGATCAACATTTTCTATTCTGACACCTTTATTATTTATTTTCGCTAATTTGGGAATCTTTAATTTACTCTCACATTTAGCAACAACCTTTTTCATTTTCTTATATAAGGAAGACATTTTCTTTAATTAATTTGATAAATATACTCTCTAAATTTGCTTTGTAGCCTTTGCTGTTCAATTAATTAATTAATTTAACACTATCAGGTGTATAATAATCTTATAATTTGGTCAATTTAATATATCTCCTAATTTACCTGTATCACTAATTATAATTAACCTGTAAAGAAATTTATCAATTTGCAAAAACAGTAGCAACGCAAAATTTGTATTTATAACAATACCAACATATAATCACATGTGTTTTAAATGTACTTATTTTTCACTTACACACCTTCTGCAACATATACCTGTTGAAAAAGAAAACCTAACTTGTTTTGCCTTAATTTACATATAATATCTTGCTGCCATCTTGAACACAGCGCAACTTTCTTAATTACACCAGTAATTACAGTAACTAGCAAAATACTTAGAAATAATTATTTATTTAATTATATTGCACAATCTTTTTATTAATTAATTTGTCAATCAACTTCTTAATTTTGTTTATACCACGGTAGTTGCTGTGGTAACCTACACCTAATCTTCCTTAATACTATGGATTAATTCCTAATGTTCCAAATTGTATAATCTATTTGCTTGCTTAAAATTATTATTTTATATCAGCTCTGGGCACCTACACTAAAGTACTTTTAATTTAATATTCTAAATACTCCACTCGGGAGCCACCCAAACAATATAATCTACTCTGAAGCATTAGCCCGCTCCAGCCAATCACAGCGCCGTCCACACTGCCTCAGCCAACCACAGCACGGCTGCAGCCACAACGCTATGCCGCTGTTGCAGTCCTTCTCTCCCCTTGCGCCCAACACCTCACCTACAATACCAGCTCAACACTAAGGGGCCGATTAGGATGGCGGTTTTTCCGCATCCTCCGGGCCGGCGGAAGTGTCCGCCGGCCTGGAGGATGCGGAAAAACCGCTGCGGAGCCTCCAAAGACCCACCGCCAAATTAGGATGGCTGGTGGGTCTGGAATTCCGTCCGCCGCTTTTCCGCCGCGGTCGGCTTCCGACCGTGGCGGAAAAGCTATAACATGGCAGGCGGTGTCTATGAGACACCGTCCGCCATATTAGGATGTTCGTGAATACATGCTTTTCCACGGCGGCTTTTCCACCATGGAAAAGCATACGGACATTCACTTTGGGGGCCCGTTGCGGGCCCCCTGGGTGAATGGGGGGTGGGGGGTGCACATGGGGGGTACCTATGGTACCCCCCTGCATTTGCGTGCACAAAGCAGCAGGCACCGTGCGGTGCCGGCCGCTTTGTGCATGTAAATGTAAAACATGCTTTTTTAACATTGCGGCGGGTGCAGCTTGAAGCTGCACCCGCCGCAATGTTAAATATAGAGGATGTGACTGCCACCCTGGCGGTCACATCCTAATCAGCACGGAGGGAACGCCGCAGCCCCTGCGGACGTTCCCTCCTCCTCAAGGGTGGCGGACGGACGCAAGTCCGTCCGCCATCCTAATCGGCCCCTTAATATGAGGCTGAAACGCACACTGCTGCTAGTACAGTCTCCCTCGCGCTCGTCACACATCAGCTGTGACACAAAAAGGATAGCGCGTCTACAATGAATTTAAAGCATGAACAATTGTAAACAGCCCCAGCCAATCAGAGAGCTGCTCCACGATGACGTTCTTCATTTTTTTGCTCAATCAAAGCACAGCTGCTTTAAAACACGGAACTTCTGTGGCTTTTAGTTCTCTACAATTTGCCTCAATAAAGTAAACCAAATCGGGGACATTTATAAATAAATTTGGCAGCTCCAGTCAATTACAATATGATACTTACAATATTACACATCAGCTGTGGCATGAACAATAACGCGGCTAAAAAGGAAAACAAAGCGGCAATATTTATTTTATCTATTTAATTTTTATTTAGAGTGTACTTGCATCATCTACTACAGGCTTCTCTTTTATAATATTAACGCGTCGAAGAAAAGGGGGCTAAAACGGTGTTTTATTTATTTATTCAATTACAAGATACTTCCTCGGCAGGCAGCAGTCACAAAGCCCACACTCGAGCCTCAACCAATCAGGTCGCGGCTCCCTTATGACGCTGCGCGTCATCGGCCAATGGGTGCACAGCCCTTCAGTGATGCTGCGATGTTTTGCTCTGACGCGACGGGACCTCCATCAATTACAGCGCGGCCCCTTCGCTACCTTTTCAAGCTCGAGGGAGGCCAGCAGGTCAAGGAAACACAGCGTATTTACACGCAAAGACCTCACCAGAACCTCGCTTAATGAGAGCGCGGCTCTCCTATATAACCCACACGAGACGGCCAGTCCCCATTCAATACACGGAGCTCTGCCCAATCAGAGCGCGGCTCCATGCATGATGCGTCGGCGTTCTAACCAATGGCAGCGCGGCGGTAGGCGCTGCAGCTGTTCTCTCTCCCCTCTGCCTCGCTTCTTGGCAGCTCCCCCCTCCTTCACTAAATTACTCGGCGGAAAACAATCTATTAGCTTGAACAGCCAGGCGCATCCTTTAGGGGCTCACTTATTTACGAAGCCTGCCAAGAGAGCACAAATAGCAGAAAGCTCGTAGGGATGGGGGTCAAGCCTTTTAAAATAGCGCAATCTACAAAAGAAAGAAAAAAATCAAACGGGGAACACTTTTTGAAATGAATTTTCAATATTAATCGTACCTCAACCAAAATGATCGCTTCTTTGGTCAGACACTCCAGACCATGTATTATTAAATGGGAGAGCCTTGCCCAATCAGAGCGGGGCTCACAGAGCCTCGCCCAATAGGAGCGCGGCTCTACAATGACGAGTCGGGGCCTGAGCCAATAGAAAGGCGGCTCCTTCGTTTACAACTCCGTTTCTAGTTTAATCTTTTTCCTTCGTGTTAAATTGTCAAAACGAAGGAAATAACAAATCAGGCACACTATTAAAATTGGAATAATTTAATTAACTATAATATTGGCGTTATTTATTCGCGTAATTGCTTTTAATTAAGGAATTTAAAAACGGGGACAATTTAATTTATAAGCCATTTGGATGACTGTGGTGGTACACATCAACTAAATATACGACCACTTAAATCAATATAATGCTCTCACTGCTTTGTTGTGAGGCTTTTGGCTTTCAACCAATCGGAGCCTAGCTTTACTATGACGCTCCGGACACCTTACCCAATCAGAGCGCGGCCACTCTGACGCATGCAGCTGCTGCAGCTTCAGTCTCTCCCCACACGCTCTCACTCGCAAAACCAGCCCCTCCCTTACAATTTTCGATCGGGGCACTTTTCAATGGTTTTAAAATAGCGCGCAGTGCTTTTAAGTGCATTTAAACAACGCACAACTTTTTAGAAAGTCTTAGAATGGTACAGACTTTTACCTAGAACATTCCTAAGTACCTTAGAATTACCTTTGGTACAATTTTGTAAATACATAAAACGAACTCATCTGTTTGTTTCACTATTTAGGATAGTTTTACATGCATTCAAGTATTCTCATTCTCGGAATATAAGGCGCTATTCCCATAGAATATTTTTCATTTGCCAGTAGAGTAACTCTTACTCTACCCTTCTAACACGTAAAATATGAACTCATTTTCCTCTGAACGCACCGCAAAGTGACAGTTCTAAGAGTTCCACTTGAACATACCTTACAAACCAAACTCGCACTTTCACACTGAAAATTCCCTAACTTCAGTCACACATGAAATCCGTACAGGACTCTCACCTGTTTATAGAAATCATGCACCGTTAGCAAAATAACACCGTTATCCGTACAGGACTCTCACCTGTTTATAGATATAAAACATGTACCCGTACAGGACTCTCACCTGTTTATAGATAATCATGCACCGACATTACTCTACCCTTCACTCAAGCTCGAATATAACTAATACTCTTATCACAGTGAGTTTTATGGAAGGCGCTTTGTCCCTATTCTCATGCTGCTCTAATTTCTTAGAAAACCCTCACTATACAAGATTCACACCTAGCCCTAAAACTGTGTTGCACGGCGACAACACTGTGGTACACGGCGATACCACTTGTGATACACGGCGATATCACTGCAAACAGAACAGATGTCTTGTGTGACTGCCTTCTCATCACACAAACAGTACCGGTACAACTCACATATATCACAAAACAAACAAACTCAACATGTGTTAAAATTTAATCCTATGAATTTACCAACATATATGTATCATGCATGTAACATGTATGTCAAAAACAACATATATAAACCGTCCGATGGCTACCATGAAATTGATCCAGCGCTCTCACCAAAATATTGCACAAATAACACTATCTACTACCACAAAACTTACACTACAACACTAGGCCCATATCAACAATAGAGCGACTGAATCATGAGGCGATAAGATCTAAATATAGTTGTTTAAACTATCTACAATAATCAAGACCAGCTTGTCATTTTAGAAAGTTTATTTAAACACATCTAGGAAAACTTAGGTTTTGGTATTTTATTAAACAAGCATTAAAAAATGTCATAAAGAAAGATTTATTCAGTATTAATAAAAAGAGCATAAATCAAGAATTATTATTCATTAGCAGGAATAAGTAAAATTAAGCATTTTCCAAAATCCTAACTATCTCTCTGTCTCTACCCTCATCACCTAGTAATAAAGTAATTAATAAAAATTTCTTTCCTCACGTGTAAAGTCCATCAGCATAACATCGTCCTCCAGAATTTCTCGAGCGTAAGCCAACTATCTGTTCTCTGAACCCATTCTTATACCCTAAATTAAGCTGAGCTAACTATTTTTCACATTCCAGCAGACGAATTCTAGTTCTCCATTGGCTGAGCCCCCTCGTACCACAGTAAACTGTGACACCTCCTTCTTACATGCCCGGGCAAATTCACTAGTTCATTGTTCATTTAGAAGTCTTGGCAGTTCTTCCTTAGGCTACTACATTTTGTAGCGAAAGCTTCCTTTCAACCTTGAGCCTGTCAGCTCTGAACTCCCGTGGCACGTTAGCAAACGTTAGCAAATTTCTCCAAAGAGTCATCTTTTTAGCAGTTCATTCCAAAACCTTTCAAAATAAAAGCTCAGAGGCCTTTTCCATCCTTCTCAGAATTATTTTCACTTGAGCCATTTTCATCAATAGGCCTCTTTCAGAAAGCGTCAATTTTCTGCGCCACCTCTCCTGCGCCACTTTTAAAAGTGTACTATTTTCCTGCAGCCATCTCTAAGCTTCATTTGTAAAACTATTATATAAACAAACACAAAGGATAATTAGTGAAAGAAATACAGTTTGTTCTGTTGCCTCCCATCATTGCTAATAATTAACCCATTAGTCTAAATTACCTAGCAGTAAAGCACAAATAAAGCAGCATTTTATATCTACCAGTCTTCATGAATCCATAAAACCTTATGTGCACCTAGAATAGTAGAAATGACATCACATAGACAAGGAAAGCAAAATAAGCACATGCCATTATTTCAAAAACAGCTGCTATTAGTAATGACATGACAATAGACAAGATTAATTTATTATTTTCCACATACATGAGAATGCAACATAATGCACATTTATGAGCACACATGTTAGTTTCCCATGTGTCTTTTGTGAAAATGCAACTTTAAACTAGATTGAATTAGCATACACATAGCACAAATTGTTAGCATTATTAATTTATTTATGGAAGTGTGACTTCACAAGTTTAAACAGATTTCTGTTTTCTATCTCGCTCCATCACATGTACACACACTCACATGCACCCCATCTTCCTCCCCTTAAGTCACTTTAATTTGAGCTTTTTTCACGCCATCTCTCACAAACGATATAAATCACTTAAAGATATTGAACCCGATTCACAAAGATTTTGCTGTGACTTAATTTTTTTTCCATAATTACATTAAACGTTATTGTTAATGTGATCATTATTATTAGCTGAAGTACCAGTAAGTTGATGTTGTAGTTTCAGCAAGGTACATCCTTCATCTTACTACATCCGAAGCTGTTTTTCTCGCCAGCAAAACACAAGCTTGATCTTGGCAAGTGCCTACAAAGTTGGGTAATGTAAACTTTAGGTGCCAAGAACAGTGAAATGTGGGTGAGGCGCTTCAATGGCCATGTTATAAGTTTTTTTTAAACATATTTTATTTTTATTCAGTTTCCTGGTGATTACAGTTAAGAAAATGTCTCTCAATAAAGTACCGCCATTTAGTTATTTTGTACATGATTACCTTAATACTTAAAATATATTGTAACAAACGATACATAAAATTCTACATAGCAGAATTAATTGTAAGCATTTATGACATTCTACAGGGATTTGAGGCAGCTCAAAAATCAATACATCAAACATATAATTGATTTATAAGGTGCAAATCATATTTACAGATTTAGGAAACTTTATCCCCCCATCCCATTGGCATAGAGATAGCTTATTAAGCCACATTGAAATTCTGTTGGTTGGGCGGATCTCCAGCAGGTTTTAACCACACAGTGCACTACTAATTTAGAGATGAGCCACCAGATATGGACGCTTCTTGGTCGAACTCCCAGGTGATTTCAGCTACCGAGAAGAATAGAGTTCACATCTGGATAAAAATGAACCCCCAGAATTCTCTTAGTCTGCTATATCCACAAATCAAATAAACCCAAGTTCCAAGCTCAGGACACCTAGGAAAGTGGTTAGAAATGTTTGGATTCCACGTATGTAGTAGTAGTGGGGTATATTAACCAACTGCTGAGCATTTATATGCATTCTCAGAAAGTTGGTTCCTCTCAGCCCCCTGCGATTGAGTTGGAAAGCTTCTATCCATTCTTCCCTTGTCAATTCAATTTCAAAATACTTTATTCGGTTTTACAAATATAAAACCATAAAAGCAATGTTACAACAGTGAAAAGGGGCAGTTTAAAAAACATATACATTAGTCATGGACAAATATAAATAATTCATTCGAGTATTGACACAAACATGTTAAAAACTATCATCCATACTTTGGGGCCTATAATGATTGTGGTTTTTCCGCATCCTCCGGGCCGGCGGAAGCCACCGCCGGCCCAGAGGATGCGGAAAAACCGCAGCGGATGCACCAAAGACCCACCGCCACATTAGGATGGCTGGTGGGTCCTGGTTACCGTTCGCAGCTTTTCTGCCGCGGTTGGCTTACAACCGCGGCGGAAAAGCTCTAATATGGCGGCGGTGTCTCTCAGACACCGTCCACCATATTAGGAAGTGCTTGAAAAGATGCTTTTCCGCGGCGGAATTTCCGCCGTGGAAAAGCATGTGGAACTTCACTGCGGGGGCCCGTTGCGGGCCCCCTAGGTGAAGGGGGGGGGGTGGGGGGTGCACATGGGGGGTACCTATGGTACCCCCATGCATTTGTATGCAGAAATCGGCAGGCACCGCACGGTGCCTGCCCCTTTCTGCATACAAATGCAATGTATGCATTTTTAACATTGCGGCGGGTGCAGCTTGAAGCTGCACCCGCCGCAATGTTAAAGATAGAGGATGTGACCGCCACCCTGGTGGTCACATCCTAATCTTCACGGGGGGAACGCCGCTGCCCATGCGGACGTTTCCCCCTACTCTATGGTGGCGGACGGACTCAGGTCCGTCCGCCATCATAATCGGCCCCAATATGTGCAACCTCTAAAGTAACATTTTAATTAATACAGTAACCGCAGTACGGAGATCTATTAATTCGGAAAGCTTTTTCTCAGTCTCAATGCCGATTTTAAAAATCCAACCACAAATAGGGTACTTTCTGGTTTTAGCATTTGCAAGAAGCAAAGAACCGGGCGAACCTGGGTAAAATTCATCTTTTTTAAAAGGGGCTTTAAAAAAAACCTCCATTCTTCCCTTGTCATGTTTACACTTGTTTCTTTTAACCATTTATTTTGTATGGCTCAGAAATGTTGTTCTGTGAAACCTGCAACCAGTGTACCCATTGACAAATGTTCTTCTAGTCATTAGCAGAGTTATATCAGTCAGTCAGTCAATTAGCATTATTTCGATAAAATAAATATCTTAAAAGCATTACATAAGACAACAAATTAAAAGCCATGACATTTAAAATCCATCGGCTGATCAATTAAAATAAAGTGCTTTCCAATAAATTAGTTAAAAAGGTCTAAGTACATGACCACAATTAAACAATAACTTTTAGCCGTTTAAGTCTAATCGACCAAGCCCAGCCTAAATATTTGGACATACCACAGACATACAGGGGCCGGGTGTCAGACATCAAAATTCGCAAAGCGACTATATGATGTCTGGTACCTAGCTCCCTTCATAGTGGTTTTAACCACCTGGATCTCGGGGATTTGTAAGCTGGGCATTCAAATAAAAAATGGGTAACAGACTCCACTCTAGAAGTACAAAATATACAAAAAGGAGCAGTTTGCCCCGGAATTTTCCAGCGGGCAGACAATTCTCTCAATGGTAACAAGCCCACCCTAAACCTAAAATATAAAGCCCTATCAAAGGATTTTGAAAACAGGTCCAGGTAGGGTTCACATAAGGCTGCATCCTTAATCCTGAGGAACTCAATAGTTGTTCTACATTGCTTGGGATTGGAATTGTGTTTGTTGGCTACCCACTGCCAGTACATAGTCTTGAGGGCAGCTTTGGGGGGGGGGGGGCACATCTAGATGTCCAAGCATCCCCGAGTCCCAAATCGCCGAGCAGAATTTTGACATGATTGAGCCACCCAATTTTAGACCAGCCAGGCATCGACAATATTTCTGACAACCCTTCCGCATAACTAGCAAGTTCAGGAACCCTCCATAGGCGAGCCCATAATAGTAGCGGACGGAGTTGGGCCTGGTCTTTGATCGAACGGCAACCCATGCCCAGCAGCAGGGGCAACGTTGTTGTGCTCTGTGGGAGGGACATCAAATCCTTCAAAAATGTATTCTCGGATCTGGAGAGATGGTCAATCTTGTTTAATCCCCAGAGTTCTGCCCCGTAAAGTGCTGCGCTAACTCCTCTTGCTTTATAGATGTCTAGCACTGGGGCAATAGGTTTAAATGAGGACGAGCGCTGCTCTTTGAGAAGTGCCCCCACAACCCTTTTATGGCCCAGCAGCATTTTCTGGAGATGAGGGCTCCACTGCATGGAATCAGATAAACGGATACCCAAATAATCGCATTCCTTAACCCTTTCCAGGGTTACACGGTTCAATACTGGTGGTCGACCTAGCTTCCTAGGTGGATTCAATACCAGATACTTAGTTTTATCGGTATTGATTTTGAGCCCCCTACTGGTACAAAAAGTCTGGAAATTATCCAAAAGGCTCTGTAAGCCCATTGGAGACTTTGAAATGAGGAGGGTTTCATCGGCGAATAGGAGGGTTGGTATTTTCTTACCCGCCAGGGACGGAGCGTCAGATGGTTTATTCAAAAGATGCTCCACCACTCCGTTCACGTACAATGAGAACAGAGTGGGGGCAAGAACACATCACTGGTGGACCCCCCTATTCACTGTAATTTTGGCGGTCTTCTGGCCCTGAGTACCCCACCTCACCTGGGCAAAATTCCCAGTATGCAATTTCACCAGTAAGGACAAAATATAACCCGGGATCCGTAGGTCAGAGAGTACCCCCCATAAGCGATCCAATGGCACCAGGTCAAAGGCAGTCTTTAAGTCAATAAAAGCGAGATAAAGACTGCCTTTGCCTAGAACTACCACCTTCCAGTATATGAGTATTAATCTAAAAACCTGCTCAATGGTCCCCGTACCTGACCTGAAGCCTGCTTGGAAATCAAAAAGGTTTTTGTTCTCAACCTCCCACTGGAGCACTCTCCCTAGAACCACCTTTCCAGCTACCTTCTGGGTAGAATCTATTAGGCTTATGGGGCGATAGTTGGCTGGGTCGTCCCGACAGCCCTTTTTAAAAATAGGGACGACCTCGGCCCACTTCCAAGAATCTGGAATTGCCGTACCATAGAGGTTAGCGTTAAGTAAGGATGAAATAAGCCTCCCCCATTCTTTGGAATTAAGGAGAAGCAGATCCCCCGGTAACCCGTCAGGACCTGCTGCCTTATTTGGCACTAAGGATTTGATCACATCTTCCACTTCCTTAGCTGTGAAGGGGAGGGCCGCGCTCTCCCCAGAGTGGCCCAAGGATGGTGATGTAAACAACCCCTGCCCATCAACTATATGGGTAGAATAGAGAAGGGAAAAGTGATCAAACCACGTTTGCCCAGTAATATTGCACGTAATAAGGGTACTATCAGGCCTATTCCTGGTCCTTACCAAGTTCCAGAAGCCACCGGAGTCCCTCCCCGCACTGGCTACCTTTAGGTCACACCAAAATTGGTCGTCCCAATCCCTCCTTGCCTCACTAATGGAGAGCCTATAATCCTTCCTAGCAGCCCGAATCAGCTCTGGATCTTTCAGCTTAACGGCCTTCACCAGGGTTGTTTTCGTCTGCCGGCACTTTTTGGAGAACCAACCCGAATTGCGCTTCGGTTTCTGGGGCTCCCTTACAAGGGAATCCCTACATGGTTTTATAAATAGGTTTCCCAAGGCATTGGTGGTATTGCAAAAGAGCCCAAGGACCTCTGAGGGATCCAAAGTGAAAGTGTCCAGCTTAATCATGGCCGCTTCCATCATAGCCCCTATATTCTGTATCTTTCCCTCGTCCAGGGCAACCATACACCATTTAAGGCACCTCCCTCCATTAGATGGACAAACTTCTGAAGTTGTTCTTAATTGTGGTTCGTGTGGGCCGTTTGTGAGCAGCCACAAAGAATCTAAACTTAAGGATAGCGGATTATGGTCGCTATCCGCCGTAGGCAAGACTTTCATGTCACGCATACAGCTCCAAAGCTTAAAGTCAAGTAAGATGTAGTCTATCCTTGAGGAGTGGTCTACCCTGTTGAACGTATGGGCACCTGAAGGGTCCGATGATGTTCTACCATTCACTGCCCTTAAACCAAAATCCAAAGTTAAGATGTTAAGCTGGATGGACCTCTGGGACCATCTCTTGATAGGCGGGATAGTAAGGGCAGGAATACCCCTTCCTACATCCTCATCGGAAGTACCCAAAATGTCCTCAGCCGCAAGGGGCTCAAAGGTACAATTGAAGTCCCCTGCAACCAGGACATGCAAGCTCTTGCTACACTTACTGAGTTCCTCTTCAAGCATAGAAATAGTTGGAGATTGGGAACCACCTTTAGTGCCTCTAGCGTAGATGTTAAATATCTCCAGAGTTCGCCCTCTCCGTGGTCCCCTGGCTGACAGTCTTAGTATATCAGGTGATTTAGATGCTAGGTGCCTGGTGTGACAGCCCAGGGAGATACTAATCCAAATAAGGAGGCCTCCTGAGGGACGACCTCTTCCAGAGTGGGCGGGGGTTGCTGGTACAAAATATGTGGTGTAACCAACCTTGTGGCAGGGCACCACACTCCAGGTCTCTTGAAAAATACATATCCCGAAAGACTCAATAAATAAGTTCCAATCAGGAACATCTAGTTTCCTAGAGATGCCAGCTATATTCCAGCTGAGGATCCTCACATCATTATTCATATTTGCTTCCTCAGAAAAATACAATATAGATCCGGCGATCCAGAAACAGAATTACGCCGCTCTGGGGCTCTCTATACCCAGACAGGTCTATTTCCTTTTGTGGGCTCTTAGCAGGAGAAAGAGCACCATGTCACCTGCCATAACCCAACCTGTATGCTACTCGACCTCCCCAAGACATATAGCGCTGGTGAGAGTCATAATCATCTTGGGGGAGTAACGTGTTATCCCTCCAACCCCTAGGTTGGTGGTTAGCATTGGGGTGGGAAACGGGGAAAATTTGGAAATGGCTAAGTTCATATGTGCCAATTCCTGAATTCCCTGAGCTAGACTGTAGGTTGCAGATGTATCTAGCAACCCTGACATCCCTGAAGTTAACCAGAATGCAATCTCCTGTCAGATCCTTTGTCCTATTCCCAACCCAGCCAACTCTTCTCACGTGGAGAACCTGTCCATCAAGAGAGCTAGGAAGAGGTCTATTCTCATTTAGCCAAAACATTGTTTTGTTTTTGAGTTCATCATACGATTCCTGGATGCCAGGCCTACAGAGTGGAACCCCAGTGAGCACAACTACATATGGCTGGCATTCAGGAGGTAGGTTAATTTGGGGGAGATCGATATTGCCCTTATTGGCTGAAATGGGCGTATTAGTTAATTCAGATTGTTTACCATTTAGCCCCGCACTTTTTCCCATACCAGTGTTGGAAGCCTTACTCTGGACAGTCAAACTTTGGCGGCGTCTTTTGGACCCTTTATCCAAATTGGAAGTTTTACCAATTTGATCATTGGTGTGAATAAATCTACCTTAGGTAGCAGTGTTGGCACACACTTGAGGCCCTATGGCTTCCTCTGTTACTATTTGCCCCCTCACCTCTGGAGATGTAAAATCCAACTGAGTATCTTTAAGCATTTCTGGAACCCCCTCCCTGATTTTGGTATGTAGTTTAATTGAGGACTTGAGTGAGAAAAAATTATCAAGAGTGGCTTGCTTAAATCGGTCAAGCCTCTCAGTCAAAACCTTCACCCTCTCAAGAACCGGGAGTATCATTTTCTCAATTTGAGCTAAGGGGGGCATCTGGACAGGCGTTGCCAATATGGGGCTGGACAATTGCTTTTCGCTCTCCGGCTCGCTCAGTGTGCATGTCACCTGGGTGTCGGTCAGAAGGGTCCCTTGCGTAGAAACATTAGTGCGGTGGTTTCTAGTCACCCTCAGCCCTGTAGATTTCAGACAGCCCTTAGGGCATTTGCCTTTGAATTTCTTTGAGGGTTTTAGGTAAACAGCCCTTTGATAATCCATAACTCTTTTCCGTTTAGTGGGTGCTGGTCTGGTTTCTCTGATAATTGCTGCCTCTGGTTGCACAGGGGGTGCCTTCGGGGTTATAGAGTTACTAATAGGAACTTGGCTTTCTACAGATGGAGACTGAGCGGGCCCCAATGTAGACTGTGTAGTCGGATATATACTACAATTGAGGGCGTTGAGCCTATCCAAACTGGCTCTGATAGCTCCTATTCTTGTCAAGTCAGGACCAGGTAAAGCCTCGTTATGCGGCTCAACTGTCTGTACTGGGGATACAGCCAAGCCTAAGGGACCTAGGGAAGAGCGCTTATAATTAAGGAACTCGTGTGAGAGACGGCGCTCTGTAATAGCGATCTCTTTTTTAATAACCGAGAAAGCTCGAGTAATAAACTGGTCCATCGTGCCAATGACAGAACCTCCCCCAGCCCCCTTTCCCTTGCCAGAGCGAGTTGTCATTGGCATGAGCAGGCACGCTAAGCTTTGGAGACAAATTCCGCAGCCACGACTAAACTGCAAAATATATCAACATGCGGTAATCAAGGGGA
Source organism: Lissotriton helveticus (assembly GCF_964261635.1). Classification (NCBI taxonomy): domain Eukaryota; kingdom Metazoa; phylum Chordata; class Amphibia; order Caudata; family Salamandridae; genus Lissotriton; species Lissotriton helveticus. Next base: position 1,141,665,275 of record NC_136069.1, read on the forward strand.
ATATATTAAGTGACACATTGGGGGGTGGCCCAGCCCAGCCTCAGCCAGCCCCGGACGGCCACAGACGGCCCGCCCTTGTCCCGGGCTTCTCCCGGGACGCTCCCGCGCAGTGGTAGACCAGAACCTGAATATAGGGCACACGGCGTCCTGTGGGAAGGGCTGGCAATCAAGGCGGGACCAGGTGCTATCGGTCACGCAGGGACTCCTGGGAGATTGAGTCCCTGCTTACGCCTCACACAGCCCACTGGATGTTACACTTCTTCCCACAGTCCACACCCCCTGCGGTCCAGGTGAGATGCTGCTCCCGCTGGCGAGTTGTGGCACTTGGCCGCTGGTTGAGTTCAGGGGCAAAAGTTCCTCTCCCGGCAACAAACAAGGTAGTGTCCCGCTGATAGTGGTGAGCTGGCTGACTAAATCGTCACGGCTCCTGTGGGCGGGGCTGGCAATCAAGGCGGGACCAGGTGCTATCAGTCACGCAGGGACTCCTGGGAGATTGAGTCCCTGCTTACGCCTCACACAGCCCACTCGATGTTACACTTCTCCCCACAGTCCACACCCCCTGCGGTCCAGGTGAGATGCTGCTCCCGCTGGCTCTGAAGAACGAAGCGGCACCGGCGAAGCGGGTGCGGCGAGTTGTGGCACTTGGTCGCTGGTTGAGTTCAGTGGCAAAAGTTCCTCTCCCGGCAACAAACAAGGTAGTGTCCCGCTGATAGGGGAGAGCAGGCTGACTAAATCCTCACGGCGTTCTGTGGGCCGGGCTGGCAATCAAGGCGGGACCAGGTGCTATCGGTCACGCAGGGACTCCTGGCAGATTGAGTCCCTGCTTACGCCTCACACAGCCCACTCGATGTTACACTTCTCCCCACAGTCCACACCCCCTGCGGTCCAGGTGAGATGCTGCTCCCGCTGGCTCTGAAACACGAAGCGGCACCCACGAAGCGGCACCCGCGAAGCGGGTGCGGCGAGATGTGGCACTTGGCCGCTGGTTGAGGTCAGTGGCAAAAGTTCCTCTCCCGGCAACAAACAAGGTAGTGTCCCGCTGATAGGGGAGAGCAGGCTGACTAAATCGTCACGGCGTCCTGTGGACGGGACGGGCAATCAAGGCGGGACCAGGTGCTATCGGTAATGCAGGGACTCCTGTGAGATTGAGTCCCTGCTTACGCCTCACACAGCCCACTCGATGTTACACTTCTCCCCACAGTCCACACCCCCTGCGGTCCAGGTGAGATGCTGCTCCCGCTGGCTCTGAAGAACGAAGCGGCCCCGGCGAAGCGGGTGCGGCGAGTTGTGGCACTTGGTCGCTGGTTGAGTTCAGTGGCAAAAGTTCCTCCCCCGGCAACAAGCAAGGTAGTGTCCCGCTGATAGGGGAGAGCAGGCTGACTAAATCGTCACGGCGTCCTGTGGACGGGGCGGGCAATCAAGGCGGGACCAGGTGCTTTCGGTCATGCAGGGACTCCTGGGAGATTGAGTCCCTGCTTACGCCTCACACAGCCCACTCGATGTTACACTTCTCCCCACAGTCCACACCCCCTGCAGTCCAGGTGAGATGCTGCTCCCGCTGGCTCTGAACAACGGGTGCGGCGAGTTTTGGCACTTGGCCGCTGGTTGAGTTCAGTGGCAAAAGTTCCTCTCCCGGCAACAAACAAGGTAGTGTCCCAGAGTTATATAGAACCTAGACTACTTCCCTTGTGGATTCAATTTGAATCAGCAGGTATAAATGGAGGGCAGTAGAAATTTGGAGGTAAGGAAGTTCATCCAGAGACGATGCCAACAGGAGTTTACTTGGACCACATCGCACAGGATTACTTTCACACGGATGACAAAATCCCCTACTTTCTCCAAGATCAGGTTTTTCCCATATATTTATCTCTTTTTGTAAGTCTGGTGAACATATGCATTTAAGGGGGGTTTCTGCCCGGATCTCGGGAGTCTTTAAACATAGTCAAAGCTCCTTTTGTTTTTGCATGAAAGTAGATATGATATGGTATTTTACTAATTTAGGAGTTCTAATGGTGGTGATGGGGGAATCTGGATAAGGAAAGTGCTCAGTTTTCACCCTTTCCTGGAAGAAATTATTGAGTGTCTTAGGACTATTAGGATTGTATAACCTAGTGTTTGCTAATAAAAATGCCGTAAAATAATGACTTCCAATTGAGGCAAGCTAACCCTCCTCCACAAATTAAGCTTAGTTCTTTTTAGGCTAATCTGAGTAGGTCTTCCCCTCCGCCACGGCCCCACAGCCATCGTAATATGGCGGGGGGAAGAAAGGTTGCGGACGGGCAGGGATGGCGGACGGATCGCCACCGCCTGCATTGAGGTGGCGATCTGTCCGCCATCCAAATGGACCCCATAATTTGAGTATAGTGGCACAAGGAATTGCTGCTTTTATTCTCTCACTTTTCCTAAAAAAACAGCTAATGGTTCTAGAAACATGGTGAAAAGTTGGAGGTATACAGGACACCACTGTCTGTTACCTTGGGTGATCTTTTTTGGGTCTGTGGCTCTGCAATTCAAGACTGAAGACACAGATGACCCCTCGTATATCGTGGCAATTTACCTAATCAGCTGGTTCAGGAAGCTTATTGCCTCGAGAACTTTAAACAAATATTACCAGCTCTGCAGGTCAAACTCTGCGTTTATAAACAGATTTATCGCAGGGATCTTATTTGCCGAGAAATAGTCTATGGCTTCTGCTAAATAGTGTCCGTCCTGGTCGTTACTTATTAAATGCGTTACTACGCCAGCAATTCTTGCTGCTATGATCTTCATAAACATTTTATAACCTACATTTAGCAGAGTGATTGGGCAAAAGGTTTTTGCCTTTTTTATGAAAAGCAGGAATTAATCCCCTTTCAAAATTTGATTGAATAAGTCCAGTAACTGAGATTTTAGCTGTAGAATGAGAATTTGATACCATTCTGATGGAAAACGATCCTTTACAGCTGCTTTGCATTGAAGCAGGGACTTAACACCAGTTTTAAGTTCTTGGTCTTGTGGTAGTCCTGAATTCCAGCCTGTAGTAAGCTAGGGATAGTCATTGCGGGCTACTGGGATGAGTGAATAAGCCTGGAGTACTGTGAGGGTAAATCACATCTGTTAATACACCCATCTTTGTGAATCTGTTCTATTAGTCACCTGACCACAGTATTCTTACCATTGGTTCATTTGTCCCCACACCAAATGGGCTCATGTCCACTCCTTGGTGCTATTAAAAGGCATTGGTGCACTGGCTGGGTCGCATTGCTCAGTGATAATCCAAAAAGTTCTGGTCTATTCTCCAGGTTACCCACATTCCGGGTCCCACTAAGTTTGTTTCAGATTTAAGCAATATTGGAATCACTGACTGTTTGCATTTTCATCTGCTCCATTGGCCAGGGGAATGGTCCTACTCTTCCACTTGCTTTCTTGTTAGACTCTGCAACTGTGGCACTATTTGATACTTATCGTTGTTTCACTATGCATTGTAATAGCTATGCATTACAGTGTTCCCTGAACTACTATGGCCAGTTGGATCCAGTTATTCTGGGCATCAGGGTTGCAGCAGTTACCTTTGTCAATCTGAGTTAGTAATTCAGGAAACAATGTTGTACCAAGGAAGTCACTTGGCCTTTGCATCATTGCATCCCTTTGGGACTGCTAAAAGCAAGTACACTTTTGGTTAGATGTACGAAAGTTAGGAATAACGATTTCCTAAATGTGTTTTTTTGTGAATCCCAATTAGGAAATCTCTATTCTTAATGTATAAAACTCTTTTGAGTTTCATCAGCAATAAGTAGGGAGTTGCAAATAGACCTACCTCATGAATATGAATGAGGCAGGTCGCAATTTGTGGCCGACTACGATTCGCTGCCATCACAGGGATGGTTTTTACAAGAAACAATGGCTCCTGTGGAAAAATAACAACTAATTCTGATAATAGTAACACACAATGGCAATCGGGGTGATTATATAGATGTCGAAAAAAGGAAGCTGTGTACACACAATGAGAATATATTGAGAATATATTGGGATGGTGGCCTGCTGGGGTTAGCAGACCACAATGCCTGTGATTGCTTTTAAAGAAAGCATTTTCTTTTTATAAAAGCAGCCCTTTTTCTGTAAAATGGAACGGACCCAGTTACAAAAAAATACAAATGAAGAAAATTTGATGTTTCAATTTTTAAGAGTAAGCAGGGTCCCATGGACCACTACCTGATCTTAAAAATAGTTTTAATACCATTCTCAAAGGGAGGGGTCCCTTTTGAACCCCTTGCCATTTGCGCATGCATTACCACCAACTATCAATTGGCGGTAAATTGCAGATGTTTTGTAACTGCATTTCAGTCACAAAACATTTGTACATACCATTTTACATATCATTTCAATTCGGCAATAGGAAGGAACGCCCTAAAAACACCACTTCCAAATACCGAATTGCAAAACCTGATATAGGATTTGGTAACAAGTTACCGAATCACAAATTTTCCTTTGTACATTGAAAAAAGCATGTTTTCAGTCTCAAATAGCCCAATTTGCAGAATGGGACAATTTGTGAACGCAAAAATACTTTGTACATGTAGCGCTTAGCTCTGACAAATCAAGAGACTAATGGTACAATCCTGGCCGTTTGCAAGGACTTAGCCAAAACTATGCTTTAAGGCTACTTACTCTTTGTATGTGTGCAGAAGAATGCAGCACACATGCAAAGATTTTTAAAAATTAAGAGAAATAAAAAATATTTCACTTTGTTACACCAGCGGCCAGCCTCAGGGAGGCACAGGATTTTGATGTAAATCCACGTCTACAATTCTTTGTAGATATGGAATTGTATCAAAATCCATGGGTGGGTGCATGGCACCACCCATGCAATGCCAACTTAACGCAAAGTAACGCAAGATAGTGCTGGGTACAAATCAACGCAAATTGCCATTCGCATTGGTTTACGAATACCAACCTGGACTTTACGTTGTGTATATGTTAAAAAAAAGCAACCCAAACAGTATGCAAAATCTGGCCCAATGTGTGCACCAGAATGAACAAGGAGTGTGGGTCTGTACATCTTATCGTAGCCTAATTTCTGATGAAGTCTTCTTCATTATCCATCTCTGGAAGTGTGCTTTGGGGTGAATATTCTACAATTGCATTTCTTCCAGAGTCCCTTGAAGTCAGTATAGCTTCTGATAATAATTTGCTAACACCTCATAGACAGAGGCCTTTCTCCCAGCTGACCTTTGTAGGTCTCTAAATGCTGCTGCATTTTCTTGCACTTTATTAAACCCACAGTTCATCATTAAAGTAGCTAGTGTTAGGTTTAATTGGGAGCTTTTTGCAAGGCCCTCTGATGCTCTTAGGCCTTTTATGTGCTAGATAATATTGTTAGCTAAATAAATTATTATAAGTTTAGTCGTTTTCTCTTTGACCCCCCTTATCATTGTCTCCACAAATATATGTGAAATAGGCTCCTTCTGAAATCTTTAATCTCCCATTGGTCTGCAGAATCACTTCTTCCCTCAGCTATGAAGTTTGAGAAAAAGTGTATCCTTTACCTGGCAGCACCAACTTATCCTCTTTATTAAGCACAATGTTGGATTACATGACGCTCTTATTTACCTCCAGATATGTCCATATATCTTCATTGTGATATATCAGATTAAGAGAATTAACACTCGTCACTCTAGAAATATCATATTGTTAATTTTAACTGGTTTAGCTAGAATCAAAACCTTGAAGGGAAGACCCAACTTAGGTTTTGTTGACCCACACACACCCTATTGGTGTCATAATTCATTAACAGGTCTCATCCCGGCCCCTATAAACCAGGATGGTCTCAACCATGTTCCAGAGAGAGCTTGTGTGGTATTTCATCTGACGCGGGGGGGCGCTGGATAGTGGAATAGTTTAAATTTCTATTCCAACTCCAGTCCCCGTGGATAGTAGGGAAGGTGTTGGATAGAAAATTAAACTGTTCCCTATCCAACAGCGCACTCCAGCGAAAGTCGTTGTAACGACTTTTGTTTTAATCCCCGTGTTGTAATGGTAGTGCGGGGTAATAGTTGCGTCGTAAAGGATGTTCCCCGTTAAACGTATCAGGCAAGTGCTATAAAATAATTTAGTGTCCCTAAACCCTAATATGTGTCATTTCACATAATTTCATGAAAGCCAGTAAAAACATGTAAATGTGGAAATTCATACTAATGCATGATTTACGGATTTGAATAATGAACCGGGTTTAAAATTGACATGAGTACATTTTTGAGAGTATGTGTCCTTTAGAACAGTTCATTTGAGTCCCGATGGTGACAATGAGTACTCATGGCATTCTTAGTGACCCCCACAAAAGCTGGAACTCCGCTACATCAAAAGAGGAAACCCACAGCAGTAGTTTTCATATTTGGTGGAGGTGAGAGTAGAGAAGGATGGATTTTATGGATGTGAGAAGAGAGATAGAGAGTTAAAGAAATGTGGATGGGTGTAGGAGAGGCAGAGAGATGAAGGAGTTATATGCAGCTTTACAGAGTTATGCAAAAGTGGAGAGGCAGAATGAGTGAAAGAGAGGCAATGACATATGTGAAGATAATATGAAGATTTAGGGAGGTAAAGGGCTAGATTGGTTGATGAGGAGGGGACAAGTGACCGTGAAGAGGTAGAGGAGGGAGGACAAACGTGATAGGAGATGGAGCAAGATACACAGCGAGGTATAAGAAAGAATACAGAGTATGGGTGAATAGAAAATAGGGACATAACAAACATAAAATGAGGTGAGAGAGGAAGAAAAAAAAGGGCTGACATGGAGACGTTACAAGAGATGTGAATGTGGAGAGAAGAGGGGGTGCATTTGGTAAGTATAAGAATGAAGTACATATATACCAATGCAAGAATGACAAGCAATATTAAAATGTATTTTATTGGTTTAAAAATCATGATCCATTGAAAGAATATTGGCTGTATCAATTTTAGGAATCACACCAATGAGCTTATTGCAGCAAAGAGTAATGGGCCCAGTGTTATCAGTATGTACAGGTACTTTCACGCAGCAATGACAGAGCACTTCACAAGATGGTGTGTAGGCAATCAGCCATGCTTATTCTGTTCTCTCCTGCACTTCTACGCTCCCCCTTACCAAAACCTGACCCCTTTGCCTCAATTCGCTAAAATACCATTATTAGAAATTTTAGTATTTTTTCCATAAGAAACAATAAGCAGTGCAATTGCAACGAGCATGTCAATTGCTTTCTTATCCCATGTATATTAATCTCTGTGAGCCTAAGAACAGGATTTGCTCATTGAGTGCAGCACATATCTCACAATCCAGCTCACGACACTGAAAACAAAATGTTGTAAAATTATATAGAGAATTAAAAATGGGTGTCTGTGAATAACGGGGATGTTTTCATCAAAGGGCTCTGAGTGACATTAAAACACAAAACGAGCAATGCTCAAGTTGAGTATGATGTCACTCAGGACACCTATGTAAAAAATATCCCCATAATTCACTTTTTATCCACCCATAATTGTATGTATTGCCCCCAAAATCATCTGCTGCTACACAGGGGCAGAGAAGTAATAGGGAAACTACACATACCATGGTCTTTCCTCCCTAAACCATACGTGAAAGAATACTGAGCTGCCACCCTTAACCAACCACCACCATCTTCACTGCCTCCTTCCCCTCCTGCAAATATACATTCTGTTTTCAGTCAAAGGAGACAAGCAATGTACTGAGTTTTGTTATTAACTGTTGCTATGCTGTAGCAGTAAAGTTCCAGATTTACAATGAGGTGTAAATGATACAGCCTTCCTAGGGAAGCCATGCATAACAGCGATTAAAAACATAAATGTATTGACAATACTGAACACAATATGAGCAAAGCAACTATTTTTTCCGCAGTTCTCAAATGGTCCTCCAGATGGCAACACAGCCTTTCTGAAAGCAGTTTTATCTGCTTGGAAGGAACTAGGTGAAAAATGGTGTAATCTGAGCCCTTTATATTAAATGCAGACCAAAAGCGCTTTACTTAGCAATGGAGCATGCACCTCGCACCCTCAGGGATAGCTTAAGGGTTTTGGGGGCCCTGGTCCAAACTTATTTGGGGGGCCCTATTCGGAACAGCTTTGAATTTATGATCACATTTCATCTCCTGTATGCCCCTTTGGCAAGGTCACTGACAGTGTATAAACCCACTAGTCCAAATTCGAAATCTGTTTATATCTAATATTCAGAGCTAGGGATCTGTAGTTTTTAATATTGTAACAGCAGCAGCTCACTAATATGACGGCAAATAGAAGCTTTTTTATGGATGTTGCATGAAACAAACACGACATTTCTCTGAAAACTATCTGCAGTAGACTCAGACATCGTTATTTAAAACAGCCCTTTAAGAATTATTCAAGGTCATCAGGGCAGGATCATGTTCAAAACAGAGCTGGCTCCATCAGCCCCCCCCTCCCCGAAAGGCTGGGGCCCTGGGCTTGAGACCAGTTTCCAATGCCTTAAAACGTCTCTGCCCATCCTGCAACATTTTGTGTGGGCACAAAATAAGCACTAACTTGTCCTACTGTCTCATGGTGGCTGCATAGATGCTTCAAAGGTCACCATTCCCCTTTTAAAGAAGTTCTGGCTTTAGAGAGATTTTTTTCTAAGAGTCGATATCTGCAGTCATTATTGGACACTATTGCAAGTGGCATTGACGTACTGCGACTATATATATAGTACTCATGCAAACAGGAGTATTTCAAGAAACCCCTCTCTTTGTCAGTCTCTCAATGTTGCATTGCCTATGGAGCACAGAATGAAAGACCCTTGCACAAACATGACCATTAACTTCCCAATGCTAAAACAAACTCATTGACTACTGATGCCAGTGCACAAAATGTTTTGAGCTCATTGGTGCGGCAAAAGTCACACTCACGCATGCAAACCTGATCTGTGGACTATTGCGCCTATCGAGGGAATTTGCAATCACTGCAAATCTTTAGGAACGCAACACATCAAGACAACTTGTTGCACTGCATGACAGGGAGAGAGCAGGAATGCGATATCTCTACTAACAGCTTAACTGTGGCGGCAATTCCGCGCGGCTGTTTAGCAGAGTGGGCGCGACCGCGTCGGCCTACGGACGTGCGCAGCACGCAAGGGGTTGCGTAATGGCACACTGAGTGCAGCCTAGCACCAACGCAGGCACCCTCGCGCCATGGTGCAAGGGTGCCTGTGTTGCTGTTTTTTGCAGGAGGGACACCTTCCTGCACAAAACCAATTATTAGAGTCTTTTTTGTCTTTCTAAGTGTACTGCAGAATGCATCACACATTGAAATAGGAGGTAATGAGCATAAATAAAGATATTTCTCCTTGTTGAGCCTCTCCTGAGAAGGTATGACATTTTGACACATTCCCAGTTTTAATAGTGTTAGTAAGTCTGGGAATGTGCTATAATACATGGGTGAATGCATGAGAACACCCACTTTCCTTCATATAACGCCTTTCCGGCGCAGAGTAACACAAGTCAGCAATATGCACTGCCTTGCGCTACTCCAGATTTACCATGACACGCAGAGCCACACAAGATGGCTCTGAGTGACATAGTATTTCTCACTTAAGGCTTGCGCTGCCTGTGAATCACCATGCGTGATGCAATGGCAACGCAAGCCCTTGATAAATCTGCCCCTAAGTGTGCCAAATTGCTTGGAAAAAATCCCCAACATCCACTACTTCTAGATAGTGCAGTAGAATTTATTTTTCCAGATATTACATTTTTTTAAATCTTTTTTTAAATTTTATTTTATTTTTTGTAATTAACAAAAGTCATGACAAGCATAATATACAAGAAAAACAAAAAAAAGAACAACCAGCGAAAAAACATGAAACAAATTAGAATACCCAAAAGCACAATGAAGCCAGGAGATTGTCAAGGGTTGGCAAACTAAGACTTATACAATACTTAAGAAGCAAAGTAAGTAAGACAAAGGAAGCAGACATAAACACAAGCTAGGACATATCTGTACAGCAATACAGCCAATAATTAGTCCAACGCAAGTATACCCATCAACCATTAGACCACTCTTTAATGGGGGCCCATATTTTAGTTCCCAACTCCCGCCTCTTTTCCCCCTTAAAAGACTAACAGACGTCTCCAAGTTATACAATGCAAGCATTCTGGCTTTCCAATTAAAGAATGTTGGAGCTTCCGGACTAATCCATTGAGATGTAATACATAGCCGAATAATTGCCATTGCTAGAATACGAAAGGCGGCAGTGTGTCTGGATCCACCAGCCGCCCCAATGCAGTCACAACCAATATCACAAATTCCGCGGAGATTTTGACCAGAATCTTTAGCACTGCATTAATGAAATACTCAACTTCATGCATGAATGCCCCCAACCTAGTACACAAATAAAACATATGCACTGCATCGGCAGCTTGAAGCCCACACCTGGCACACCTATCCCCCTTCCGTCCCCCCACTTTGCAATCTTTGCAGGTGTGTAATACAGATAAAACATCGCCATATAGCATTGCGTCTGTAAACTACCAGAAACTAAGATCTGGCTTGCTAGTTCTACAGCAAACCTAATATCAACCCCGTCTTACCAAATTCCCCCCCCACTTAGTATCCTGCGCATCCGTATCATCCGGTAAACAGGATAGAAGATACTGATACACCGTACCTATTCTTGCTTTCCTTCGAGCCAATTCCATTATAGTTACCTTTTCGAACTTTATAGCCATCTCGTTTCGGGGTTTGTCAAGAAAGCTTCTGATCTGTAGATATTTAAAGAAATCATGGGTATGTAAATTAAACTTCTCCCTAAGAAAAGAAAAGGAAGCCATTTGCCCCCCCCGAGCACAAATCACCAATGACCTGCAAGCCCAATGACTGCCATCTAAAGAAAACCTGATCCTGGAAGATCAGTGGCAACATTCCAGCAGCAGAAAAGGGCGTGTATATATTAATATTTGGAATTTCGCACCTGATACAGATGTAGCTCAGGCTTATCTTTCTTTTTAACCTCTTCGTTGCTCATGACGAGCTGAGCTCGTCTTGACCCCAAGCCCCCAAAATCCCTCTGGTGCGGGCACCAGAGGGATTCCCTTTTCTTCCTCAAAGCCTCGGGAGCTGGGGAAGAGCTTCCCCAGCTCCCGCGGCCCCCCCCCCCGGCTTCCCTGAAATGACAATCAGCGAGCACGTTGCGCTGACGTAATTTCTGTGAAACCGAAACTGAAATGAGCCAAGCGGCTCATTTCAGTTTCAGTTTCTAGGTGCTCAGGGGGCTATCTCAGCACGTAGAAAGGCGGGTGAGGTATCATTGGAAAGGGGAGAATCTCTCCTAAGTGGATCCCTGGAGGTCGATCCCCAAGCAGGGATCCACTCACTAGACACCAGGGAGGGGGAGCGGCCCCTTGGGCAAGGGCTTTTGCTCCCCCAAATTGCTTTGGTGTAATTTAGTCTTTTTGCCCCCCCTGGGGACTGATGGGGGTAGTAGCCCCCAATTTGCCCCTCCCCCGGGGGGCAAAAACCCCACTAGACCCCAGTTATATTATTTAATTGCCGCATAATTTATTAGGGTGGGGGCTGCCCATAAAGAGCATGTCCATGCCACCACCCCGCAAATTTTACAGCCTTTCATCCCCCCCCTGGGGGCAGTTGGGGGCAGGAGCCCCCAAACTGCCCCCGGGGGGGGTGGGGGCAAAAAGCCCACTATAAGCCAGGGATTATTTTATTATAATTTGTAGTGGGGGCTGCCCACCCACCCACCCCCCGCAAAAATGACAGCCTTTCTGCCCCCCCTGGGATGCAGATGGAGCATTAGCCATGAATCTGCCCTCCCAGGGGGGCAAAAAGCCCAGTAGACCCCAGGGATTTTATGGGCCAATTTTAATTAGGGTGGGCGCATTGGCATGCCCATTTTGGGCAGCCCCAACACTAATTAAAATTTGTCCCAAAAACTCCCTGGCATCTAGTGTACTTTCTGCCCTCCCTGGGGGGCAGATGGGGGCATTAGTCCCCAATCTGCCCCGCCGGGGGCGCAAAGAGCCCACTAGACACCAGGGATTTTTTGGGGCAAATTTGATTTAGGGTGGGGCTCCAAAAATGAGCATGCCCATGCCCCCACTCCCTCCCCTGTAAAAATAAAAGCCTTCCTGCCCCCCTGGGGGGCAGATGGGGCAGTAGCCCCCAATCTGCTGCCCGGGGGGCAAAAAGGCCACTAGACGCCAGGGATTTTTTGGGTAAATTTTAATTAGGGTGCCCGTTTTGGGCAGCCCCACCCTAATTAAAATTTGCCCAAAAACCTCCCTGGCGTCTAGTGGACTTTCTGCCCCGATGGGGGCCTTAGCCCCCAATCTGCACTGCTGGGGGGAGCAAAAAGCCCACTAGACACCAGGGATTTTTTGGGGCAAATTTGAATTAGGGTGGGGGCTCCTAAAATGGGTATGCCCATGCCCCCCCCTGCAAAAATAAAAGCGTTCCTGCTCCCCCTGGGGTGCAGATGGGGCAGTAGCCCCCAATATGCCCCCCAGGGGGGCAAAAAGCCCACTAGACACCAGGGATTTTTGGGGGCAAATTTTAATTAGAGTGGGGGCATTGGCATGCCCATTTAGGCAGCCCCCACCCTAATTAAAATTTGTCCCAAAACTCCCTGGGGTCTAGTGGACTTTCTGCCCCCCCCCCCAGGGGGGCAGATGGGGGCATTAGCCCCTAATCTGCCCCGCCGGAGGGGACAAAAAGCCCACTAGAGACCAGGGATTTTTTTGGGGTACATTTTAATTAGGGTTGGGGTTCCCAAAATGGGCATGGCCATGCCCCCACCCCCTCCCCCCAAAAAATAAAAGCCTTCCTGCCCCCCTTGGGGGGCAGATGGGGAAGTAGTCTCCAATCTGGCAAAAAGGCCACTGGACGCCAGGGATTGTTATGGGTAAATTTTAATTAGGGTGGGGGCATTGGCATGCCTGTTTTGGGCAGCCCCACCTTAATTAAAATTTGCCCAAAAAACTCCTTGGCATCTAGTGGACTTTTTGCCCCCCCTAGGGGGCAGATGGGGGCATTAGTCCCCAATCTGCCCCGCCAGGGGGAGCAAAAAGCCCACTAGACACCAGGGATTTTTTGGGGGCAAATTTGAAGTAGGGTGGGTGCTCCCAAAACGGGCATGCCCATGCCCCTACCCTCTCCCCCTGCAAAAATAAAAGCCTTCCTGATCCCTGGGGGGCGAATGGGGCAGTAGCCCCCAATCTGCCCCCCTGCGGGGGCTAAAAGCCCACTAGATGCCAGGGATTTTTGGGCAAATATTTATTAGGGTGGAGGCTGCCCAGAACCCCCAACAATTATAGCCTTTCTGCCCCCCCTGGGGGGAAGATGGTGGCAGTTGCTGGCTTTTTTTATGTGTAGGGGTGGGCCTGCCCAAAATGGGCATATCAATGCCCCCAACCCCCCACAAAAACTAGCCACAGTGTTTCTGCCCCCCTTGGGGGCATATCGGGCCACCCCACCCCGATATCCCACCCCAGGGCAGCAGAAAGCCGACTAGGCACGGATTTGTTTTTAGCAATATGCTTACATGTCGATTTTGGGCCCTAGCGCAGCAGGCACATAGGAAATCCTAGCAAACCTGTACATTTTTACAAACTAGACACCCAGGGGAATCCAGGATGGGGTAACTTGACTGGCTCTCACCAGGTTCTGTTACCCAGAATCCCGTTCACATCTAAAAATGTGTCCAAAAAAACACATTTGCCTCACTTTTCTGTGGGTGAAAGTTCTGGAATGTGCGTGGATCCAGAAAATTCCACCCACCCGCGTTTTCCAAAGTCTTCCAAGAAAAATGGTACCTCACTTGCGTGGGTAGGCCTAGTGCCCGCGACAGGAAACGCCCCAAAAGGCAACGTGGACACACCACATTTTCACAGTGAAAACTGACCCTTTTTTTGCAAAGTGCCTAGCTGTAGATTTTGAACCCTAGCTCTGCCGGCACCTAGGGAAACCTAGCAAACCTATACATTTTTGAAAACTAGACACCAAGGGAAATCTAGGATGGGTTGACTTGACTGGCTTCCACCAGGTTATATTACCCAGAATCCCTTGCAAACCTATAAATTTGTCCCAAAAAACAAATTTTCCTCACATTTCTGTGGTGGAAAGTTTTGGAATCTGCGCGGGTCCACAAATTTCCACCCACCCCACGTTCCCCAAAGCCTTCCGAGAAAAATGGTACCTCACTTGTTTGGGTAGACCTAGCGCCCGCGACAGGCAAGGGCCCAAAACCTATTGGGACGACATCAAAATTACCTATCACAAAACAATCTGGTTTTGCAAGGGGGTCTCATGAATTTTTGGCCCCGGGCTTGGCAGCCATCTAGGGAAACCTACCTAACCCACACATTTCTGAAAACTAGATACCTGGGAGAGTCCAGCAAGGTATGGCTTGCGTGGGTCCCCCAACGTTTTCCTACCCAGAATCCCCTGCAAACCTCAAATTTAGCAGAAAGAATCACTTTCTTCTCAAATTTCAGTGTGGGAAAGTTCTAGAATCTATGTGGATCCACAAATTTCCTCACACCCAGCGTTCCCCCAGGTCTCCCGATAAAAATGGTACCTCACTTGCGTGGGTGGTTCAAGTACCTGCGACAGGCAAGGACCCAAACCTATTGAGGCGACAACAAAATGACCTATCACAAAACAACCTGGTTTTGCAAGGGGGGTCCCATGGGTTTTTGGCCCCTAACTTGGCGGCCATCTAGAGAAACCTACCAAACCCACACATTTCTAAAAACTACATACCCGGGAGAGTCCAGCGAGGTATGGCTTGCATGGGTCCCCTAACGTTTTCCCAAAAACAATCCCCTGCAAACCTCAAATTTAGCTGAAAAAATCACGTTTTCTCAAATTTCTGTGTGGGAAAGTTTTGGAATCTACGTGTATCCACAAATTTCCTATCATCCAGCGTTCCCCCAGGTCTCCCGATAAAAATGGTACCTCACTTGTGTGGGTAGGCATAGTGGCTGCAACAGGAAATGGCTCAAATCGTACTGTGAAGACTTCAAAATTACCTATAGCAAAACGACCTGGTTATGTGGGGGGGGGCACCTGAGATTTTGGCCCCGGGCTGAGCGGCCATCTTGGGAAAGTACAAACCCAAACATTTCTGAAAACTAGACACCCGGGGGAGTCCAATGAGGTATGGCTTGCGGGATCCCCTAACGTTTCCCTAACCAAGCTAGGCACTTTGCCAAAACAGTGTCATTTTTTTACTGCGAAATTGAGATGTGACCATGTTGAGTTTTGTACTGTTTCCTGTCGCAGGCATTAGGCCGACCGGTACAAGTGAGGTACCATTTTTCTCATAAGACTTTGGGAAATACGGGGTGCATGGAAATTTGTGGATCCACACAGATTCCAGGACTTTCCAACACAGAAATGTGGGGAAAATGTGTTTTTTTTGCCAATGTTTTAGGTTTGCAAAGGATTCTGGGTAACAGAATCTGGTGGGAGGCAGTCAAGTCACCCCATACTGGATTCCCCTGGGTGTCTAGTTTTCAAAAATGTATAGGTTTGCTAGGTTTCCCTAGGTGCCGGCAGAGCTAGTGTTCAAAAACTACAGCAAGACACTTTGCAAAAAAAGGGTACATTTTCATTGTGAAAAGGTGGTGTGTTCACGTTGGGTTTTGAGCCATTTCCTGTCATGGGCACTATGCCTACCCACACAAGTGAGGTACCATTTTTATCGTATTATCATATTTGTAAAGCAACTTTTATTACCTTTTGATTTTTGATGCATTTCTGCCTTCCAAATGAAAGACATTGTGAAAAAAATAAGTCATTTTGAAAAATGACAGCTAATTCTCATGCTAGTATGAGTAGCCCAATTTCGAAAAAGTGCAAATATGTACTGTTTCTAAACTCTATAATTTGTTCCCATTTCAGAAATACATAGGTGTCTTTCATACCAATGTTTCCATGTATACATTTGCCCCCAATAATTGCTATATACCCGGTACATAATAAAAAGCTGTTGCAAATTGCTGCTCAGATTTTGACTCTGGGTTCGTCTGGTTCTTTGTGAAACTACAAGTCCTATATATCCCCACAAGCAGGAAGGTCCATCGGATGTAACGGTATGTTGCTTTCAAACATCTGTCATAATTACCAGAAGTGACAGGTGAAAATGTTGACACAAAAGGCTGTTTTTTCCAACTAATTTTCAATTTTTCCAATATTTAACTCTTAGTTTCTATAAAGAAACCTTGATGGATCTACACAAATGACCCCTTGCTTAATTAGGAATTTTGTCTACATTTCTAAAATGTATAGCTGTCCAGGATCCATTATTGCTTTCACACTTATTTTTTACCATTAACTGGAAGAAGGTTGAAAGCACATAAAATAGCAAAAATAGGCTATGTCCTAGAAAAATGCCAAAACTGTGCAAAAAATGTTTGGTTTTCTGTCAAAAGTCTGTCAATCCCTAAAAGCTGTGAAAATGGTGACTTCAGCCCCCCAAACCCTTTTTTGATAATATTTGCAGGGAAAAACCCAGACGCTTTCATTTGTAGCCCATTTTTCCCATTTTTCCCAAAAGAACCAAAATGTTGCTGTATTTTGGCTAATTTCTGAGACCCCTCCAAGGGAATCCACAAACCCTGGGTACCTTCAGAATCCCCATTATATTGGAAGAAAAGGATGCAAATTTTGCTTGGATACCTTATGTGGTCAAAAAGTTACAGGGGCCTAGGTGCAAACCACCCCAAATGGCCAAAAAAAGGCTTAGCACAGGGGGGGGAAAGGCCTAGCAGCGAAGGGGTTAAAGAGCACAATGGTTGTCTGCCTCCATAATTCTGGTACAATGCCCCTCTGGGCATCCCTAAAAACTGATAGGACATCCTGTCGAATTTCTTGAGCAAAGGCCCTATAAAATTCCAGCGGAATAGCATCCGGACCAGCGGCCTTCCCGTTAGCAAAAGATTTTATGGCCAAGTCAACCTCTTCCCATACAATTGGGGCTGAGAGAACTTCATCCTGGTCTATTGTAACTTTGGAGGTATCTATACCCTGCAAGAATCCTTCGACCAGAGACTCAATAGAAGTCATAGCCCTCTCTTCCTTACAGAGCAGATATAAAACTTTCCAAAAACATCCATGACCCCCTCCTGAGTGTCCTTAACCTGGCCTTGCTGATCCAAAACACTAGTAATTCTGTTTGCCATACTTCTCTGCTGGAGCCGTTTGGCAAGAACTCTGCCACAGTTTTCACCAAATTCGGACATAATCGCACGATATTGAGTATATTTTGCAACCAAGTCCTTCCCCAAAAATTCTAATAGCATATATTTGACCATGGCCACCGTCTGTTGACTTTGATCAGTATTAAGACCCTCCTTGATATTCTGCGTCATCTCCATCTCTGTGACCCGTAACTGCTCTACACGGCCCTTAATCTGCTCCTGAATGGTCTCCCACCGATAGGCTGCGAAGCTCTTGGTCTCTCCCAGCACCGCGGCTTTAAATGTATCCCACACTATACTATCCGACGCGGTCTTTTGATCAAAACTGAAAAATTCCACTATCCATTTGGTCATATGATCCCGATAAGACTGATCCAAAAGAAGTTTTCTTTCGAAAGTCCACGGTCTAGGGGCTTTAACCAACCTCCCCCACGCATACTCCACAATCACCGCATTATGGTCTGATAAGGTTCTCGGGGTACTTCGACCGAAGCCTCCCTACCAGCTGATGAGACATAAAAAGATAATCCAGCTGCACCATTTTATTGTGAGGGGTGGAGTAATACGTAAAACCATCCTCAGCTTTTTTGTGCCTATGCCAGACATCAACGAGTCCGTGCTCAGAGACTAAAGACTGAAGGGCCTGAAAGACCCTTGGCTTCCTCCCATGATACTTTTGGTTGCCTAAAAGATTAAAGTTGCCTGGCAAATGAATATTCATGTCCCCACAAACAATCTTTGGGTGCGGCCACAATGCTAGTTTGACATTTAAACATTTCAGAATTACCGGGTCATCTAAATTTGATCTGTAGATGGAGGAAATCGACATAGGTCTATTATTAATCAGAATTTCGACTACCAACCATCTTCCAGCTCCATCGACTTTTGCTCTTTTGCAAATCCCAACCCCGCACCTTAACAGAATGGCCACTCTTCTGATCATTGAAGACTGTTTCGTGCAAGCTACTAGATCAAACCCTAAGAATTTCAGACATTCCCCCATGGCACATGTGTCTCTTGTAGACATAAAATATCAGGTCCTCCAAGGCGGAAATCCTTTCCTCTGCCTCTACAATTCTAGAGGCTATATCCGAGCATGTTTTGGTCACTCTCCGGATGAGTTCTGCATCTTGCGACACGCCCCCCTGTGTCCAAGAACTCTTCTAACGCATCTCTCCCCGATGGGCCATGATGGTCTGGTATATGGTTGACAGCGTTATTTCTACAGGCGGTTCCTGAGCAGCATCAATAGCTTTAGAGACATCAGCGGTAGAACCAGGCTGGGTAGAGAACGAATAGTCTCATACCATTGATTCTGCTGACCCCGTTAGTCAAGGTACCTTATTTGATACAAGCCCCCCTTGATCAATTGATTTAGGTCTTGTAGATTTTCGAATAGTTCCCTCCCCTCGGGATAAAAGTTTGGCCTTTGTGCTTCCCCGAACTGCCAGTCGATTAGATCGCTATCATCATCCATCCATTCTATTTTGGGATATTCATCCTCTGAGGACCCCTTCAGTCTCTTTACTCGATCCACTGCCGTCAGCAAGGGTCTGTAAACTAAATTCTAGATCTTCTGAGCTTGCCATACCAATGTCCTTACTGAGCGTTTCCAGATTCTGTTGACTTAACAGGTCCCCCATGGGCACTGCAGAAAAATGGTGAACTACTTCTCCCATAATTTCATTGGTCAGGAGAGGTGCTGTGGTATGGAATTCATGTTTGTCTTTGGAAGCTGTCTCTGGAATGTTTCCACTGTCTCCATCAGGTAACATATTACTACTTGGGCAGATCGCCATCTGGATCGAAACACCACCCCCAGCCTGCTCAGCATGAGGGGACCCATTCCGCTTGGGGCAGGAACAGAGAAATTTTCCTTAGGAACCTCTGCACTAGCGGGTGAGACTTCCTTCGAATCTATCACGTTGAGCTTGTTACGACTTGCTGCTTTCCCCGCAGCCGCCTGCTCCCACTGCCGCTTACCGGGACCCCCGCTCACTGGAGTTTCTGACTTCTTTGAGTTCCCCGCTTGCAGCTTGAAGATCGAGGGGATCATCTGCTTCGTTTTGCCGGCTCCAGCACCAGCCGCCTTAATCTGACCAGAAGCTCCTGCGACCATCTCCTCTGCTGCGCGGGCAGCTTGCAGATCTTTTCCCCCGCTGAGGGCTTTCCCGGGGCTCCCCATCTGTGAAGTAACAGCGCGGGTCTACAGAATCTTCGTCGGCGCCTTTGGGACCATTGCGCCGTACACACACCAGGTTGTCTGAGGGAGGCTGAGCCAAGCTGGGAACAATCCAAGCAGAGGTATTTTAATTGATGATTCTCCCTGTAGCTGAGTCAATTGGCAAAACATAACCTTGGATAATGCCACTTAATCTTTATGCTGCCTTCTGCTCATTCCATCACAGCGGTCACTTGCATGGGTGGAATTAGCCAGGAGAGCTCAAAGCGCCAGCTCACACAGCCGAGTGACCAGCCGCCATCTTGCCCCCAGAACTTTAACGTCAAGATATTCAAATATTTTAAATGATGATAAATAAAAAGTTGAGGTGTGCTACACCTTGATGTCTTTAGCTTGGGAAAGCATCTAATCTGTCTTCTAGTACTAGCAACCAACATTTAATTTGCAACTCATAGAAATCAGTCAAAAAATGTATCAATTTAAAATGCTTTCTCATGATTTCTCGTCTTAGTGGGCAAGGTGTCATTTTAATGCATTCTTTTTGGACAACACAGGGCTGTGCAATGGGGAAGGAAATGGGAAAAATGTTTCACTGCACCCACTGCTTTAAATGTGAAAAAGTAAGTGGAGGGTCCAAAAGCTTTTCTTACGAGCCCCCTCGTTGTTGCTACCAAATTCTGGGGTTTTTGAACACCAGGGCTGGCTAGTATGCAATCCACCGCATGCCTCTTTCTTCCACCACTTCTACATTTCCTGTCTTTTTATCCCACTGCTGCAGGTTATTTTTCATTTCCATCTTCTTCCTTGGTCACTGTTTGCCTACCTTTTTTTCCTCCTTTTTTCTCCCTTTTCTGCTTCCCCCACTCTTGCTCTGAATTAAAGACTGCAAAAGAAATCTTAAATTGTTATGGAAAATGCTAATTCCCCTAGCTAATTAGTGAAGGAGAGTCCTGATTTTATTAAACACATAAAGGTAACTATTATAAAAACTGTCCTAAGACTACTGAATGAGCTCAGATGCCATAATAATGGCTGACTGTCTGCTATGTTAGTGCCAAATAACTACAACAACAACTTTCCCTAGGACTTAGTAACCATACTTTCGCATGAGTTCAAATGCTCTAAGGGCTTAGTGGCCCGACCTTTCCTCGTTACTCTCACCCCACTTGTGGACTATTGTTGCTTTACATATCCACTCTAGTAGTGGAAACCTGGACCACAAGGAAAGATACTGTTTGAGATCAGCACAGACTGTGAATATTGATGAAGCATAGTATTGTGGCTTTTTGAATAACACTTCGCGACGCATCTACTTGGTTGAGTACTGTCTGAGACTGTAATTGCCCTGAAGAAGTCCATTATTATGGATGAAAGACGTTGGCTGTCTTGACTGCATATGTGTGATGCTTTTACAGAAAATAAAGACAAGAAACACAAACAATTTATTTGTTTGAATGGGCTTTTTTCTCCCCTTATCCTCAATGTCCTCCACTACTACACTCTATGCCACTCCACTGCATGCTATTCTATGCACCCCAACTCTACAACAGCCTATCCCACTCTACTCTACCATACTGTACTGCATTCACACAGCCCAACTCTACAACAGCCTATCCCACTCTACTCTACCATACTGTACTGCATTCTACTCTACTCCATACCACTCTACTGTCACTCACTGTACAATATCTGAATCCACTCTGTGACACTGCACTCCACTTCATTCCACACCACTCTACTCTACCATATGCTTCTCTACTCTATGCTACACCCCTCCACTGGGACCCACTCCACTCTACTGACCTGCACAACACTTTACCCTACACTATGGCATTGTACTACACTCCACTCCGCACTGCTCCACTCTACCACACTCCACTCCACTCTATGCAAATCCACTCTACAAGACTATATCACCACTCTATACCCATAAACTCCTCCAATGTACAACACTCTAAGTGACACTACAACACTTTCCAACACTCTATGACACACCAATCCACTGTACTGTATAAGCCACCACTTCAATTTATAACACTTTAGTTGAATCTAGACTATGCAGGTACTCTTTAGTGCATCCCACTTCAACGTCACAGTACTATGTAATAAGCCACTTCACTATATAAATATTTACTCCAATGTATGCTACACCACTCCATCCTACTCCACTCGACTCTACTCTACTCTACAAGACTCCACTCTACACCACTCCACTCTACCCCCTCCACTAAAACCCACTACACTCTATCCCACTCCACTCTACGTCGCTCCACTGTACACTATTCCACTTTACGCCACTTCACTGTACCACACTCCACTGTATGACACTACACTCTATGACACTTTCCAACTCTCTGCGACACACCACTCCACAGTACTGTACTAGATATTACTCCAATTTATAACACTTTACTCGACTCTACACTATGCCTGTCCACACTAGTGTACTTCACACCACTGTACTAACCAACGTGCCACTGTGCCGTATAACAATTTACTCCACTGTAGGCTACGCCATTCCATTCTACTCCACACCACCCTGAACCACTTAACGACCCTCCACTCTTCTCCACTCCACTTTAAAGAACTCCACTCTACCACACTCCACTTCACTCCACTGCACTGTACCACAGTCTCCTCCAATCTACTGCACTCCACTCCACTTAAAGACACTCCACCGACAACAGTAAACTCTTTAATATGAAGCACATTTCTATTTTTAATAACCATTCCAAGTCAATGAATTATTATAACTTGCGCACCTCCATAAAAAGTGTATTCAACTCAGTCGCCACACTACATTAACTATAACTCGCTACTCTATCATGCACTGTGTTCTCACAAAAGATGTGATTTGAGATGTCATAACGATTATTGTAAATACTATTATTTTAGATGGTATATGTGATATAATTTAAAAGGGTATAAGCAGTGCATGGAGAAGGCACGTGGTATAGTCAATGTAGTGTGACTACTGAGTTGAATACACTGTATGTAGGAACATGAGTTATAATAATTTGAAGGTGTCGCATGAATTATAAAATAAAGGTATTGTGAGGGTGAGGGTGTGAGGGTGAGTGTGATAAGTTTCGAATTTTACGTTTTTGTGTAGTTTAGGTTTGGTTTGTAAATAATAAATAAAGTTATAATAATTTGAAAGTGGTGCGTTTTTTATACATTAAAATCATAGCTATAACTTTAGAATTTGTAATGGTTGTGTATTTAAAGTTAGAAAAAATAAATAAAGTTTCAAGAGAATGCTTTAACTGCCTGATCGCTGCTGTGAGAGCGAAAG
This sequence comes from Lissotriton helveticus, assembly GCF_964261635.1. Taxonomy (NCBI): domain Eukaryota; kingdom Metazoa; phylum Chordata; class Amphibia; order Caudata; family Salamandridae; genus Lissotriton; species Lissotriton helveticus. Next base: position 1,141,687,941 of record NC_136069.1, read on the forward strand.
CCCAAAAATGATGCTCCGGGAAGTTCATTGAGCGTCCCAGTAGAACCTATTCGAAGGGATCCAGAAATCCTCAACAGTGCTTGTCACAAGGATCGGCCACTACTTCTGAGTCTCCAAGATCCTGCAGTGACCAGCATAAGATGATGCATATTAGTTTTCTTAATAAATTAATTGTGCCATATTTTGATATTTAAGTAGAATATTAAGTCACTTATAAATGTTTTGAGTATCCTCCTTTGTATATATATATATATATATATATATATATATATATATATATATATATATATATATATATATATATATATATATATATATATATATATATATATATATATATATATGATGCTATAAAGCTTGCATCTTTTCATACTTTTGAATTGGAGGTCAGACCTATCCATAATGACATACTTTCTGAAGGAGTAAAAGACATTCTAATCATAAGGCTTAATAGAACTACTATGAAGAGGATCTGATATTTACTTACGTCATTAGACAGGAAGTGGGCAATGTGTGCACAATGGGTGATTTAGAAAATACAAAAAGAGGACATTTCCTCATAGATGGAGTCAAGTCCACCAAGAGCTGTGAATGGATGCAATCTTAGAAGGATCATCAGGCAAGAAGTATATGAACCTTGCTAGAGGTAAGTGGACTATCATGGAACTTTCTTGGAATTTGATAACAATAAGGAGGCTACCTGTTTTCTGAAAGGCAGTATAGGGTATGTTAGATTCCTGAGAATGGGCAAAGTGCAGCCTTTTTCTGATCCCATTTTTAAGTCAGTCAGAGATCATCTTGCGATACCTATGGATACGACAGAGATGGAAACAGTTTAGGGGAGGATGAAAGACATGCTTGAGGAAAAACCTTTTCACCCTCACATGGTCTCCTCTTTGGATTTAATGCTCAAGAAAGAACAGATGAGTTCTTAAAGATTCACCACTTGAATAGGCCAGAAGTGGACTCTGTTAAAACGGCTTGTGTAGGGTGGACAATACCATGGTTTACAGGTATTTTGAAAACACAGAAACGTCATGGTGAGAGGCTCAGGGCCACCGCTGTGTTGGTAGAACATAAGTCAGCATTCATGCCTGTTTATCCACAACGCTACCTCTTGCTGGCTTTTACAACAGATGGAAAACATTACTGTAAAAAATGTTGCCAATAGATTGCACAGTGCCATACTTAGGTCTGAGCATCTTAGAAAGTTCCTAGAGTCTTATCACAGTAAGGAAATGAAATACAGACTAGTTGGACTATTTTCTGTTTAAAAATTGGAAGGCTATTGATGAAGCAGAGATATTGCAGAAAATGATTCTGAAGTTAGGTATGCCATTGTTTCAGGTTTATTTTATTAGCATAGTTACTTAAAATCATTGCTACAGAATATCCCATAACATTTCCATTAGAAATTGCAGTTTTAAAAGTGAGGTAAAAAGAAATGTGCTAAAAATCAGTTAAAATCAATTCAAGCCAGTTGATCTATGCAAGATGTTTTAATTAGTTCATTAATGTAGCAGCTTTTGACTTTTTTCATTTTGGCAGTAATATTGTTCGGTCCATAGTTGGTGCTGAGATTTGCCTGTCACCATTGTGGCATTTTCCTCTCCATCTGCCTCAAACTTTTTTACCAGGTAACAGTTCAGCTGCGTGTCCTCAGGTGCAAAGCACTCCATCACTGCTTGCCTCCTTGTGCTGATGCCTCTATGATTAAAAAGTGGCTTTAAAAGCTGTTTCCGTTCTTGTGTCAGTTCTTTACAGATGCAGAGAAGGTGCAGCATGTCTTCCTGCGCTGTGCCGCACAAGCGGCAGGTGGAGTCGAAGTGGTTTTTCAGCCAGTGGGGAAAGTGCTTTATGCATGGTAGCAGACCAAGTCGGTGCTTTAGGGATTGGATTTAGGTAAATCTAGCAAACTCCAGAGCTAAGTGTTTTTGGGCAGCGGGTAGGAATAGGTGCTCAAAGTCATCCAGACATGCGACCTCTTGGATAAGGCTGCTTTGTCCTCAGTCCAGGATAGATGCTTTACTGTTTTATTTTCTATTTTTTTGAGAAGACAATGACTAATAGGTGTTTCCCAGAGCTCGATGAGCCCCAGGGTAGTCAGAATTGTTTGTAGATATCTTGCAGCAGGTGATGATTTTTTATGTTGTGGTTCTAGCCACAAGTCCCAATTTAAAGTTCCTGGTTTTGATTTTCGTACTTTGTCCCAAAAGATGACTTGATGGATTGTCACAAATCTTGCCTTTGCCATTTGCTTCCACTGGGGAATTGCTCCTACCTGCTAGATCTGCTGTTGCCTACTGAAGCGGCCCTGTTGTTGGTTCCACGCGCCGCAAGTGGAGACTTTCTGGCACCAGCTCCCTGGCCACTGGGGACTACATTACCCGGCATTCTTCGGTGGCGTGCACTGCACATGTCACCTTACAGCGCCCGGAGGCGCTTAAAACACCGGGGCACCTCCCGCTGCGCGGGATTGTCACAAATCTTGCCATTGCCATTTGCTTCCACGAGGGAATTGCTCCTACCTGCTAGCCCTGCTGTTGCCTACTGAAGCGGCCCTGTTCTTGGTTCCACGCTCCACGAGTGGAGACTTTCTGGCACCAGCTCCCAGGCCACTGGGGACAACATTACCCGGCATTCTTCGGTGGCGCGCACTGCACACGTCACCTTACAGCGCCCGGAGGCGCTTAAAACACCGGGGCGCCTCCCGCTGAGAGGGACGCGCAGGCCCAGGCCAAGGGAGGGCCCATCTTTGCCCGTCTGTGACCGTATGAGGCCGGGCAGGGCTTACCCTCTTGGTTTTATGTTCCAACACAAATGTTTATATTTATTTGCAAGAAGTGTATTGATAAGTAGAGATTTGGTCTGATTTTGATAGAAATCTCACTAGCTTAACTTGCAATTAGGTCAGATTGTTGGCCACAGTATGGGTAAGAGGAAGTTATTGATCCCCAAACTTCCCCGGGGTGATAAGTCAGTTGTTGACTCCCAGCAAACTTTGTTGAACTATCTTACTGGGGCAGTGGGGGTTTTGGACAAACAAATTTCTTCAGTCGAAGAATCAATCGAAGCAGGTTCTTCTAGGCTAAGTTTGGACCCAGCCCAGTTAGTTGAAATCGCTCAAATAGAGCAAGGGAATACAATTAAAAGTGCCCCCAATGGTTGCATCCAACCGAGATCAGATGAGATATTACTTATTGATAGTGATTCCCCTACGCAACCTCCCCCAAAAAAGTCCAAGAATCCATTCCCCACTGATTTACAAATTACCAACAAAAGTATAGTCCATACTAATGCCCACCCACCCCCTAGCATGAAAAAACCTGCGCAACAAACCCCACTTGGAAAAAAACGGGCAGGGCTTAATAAATGTCCAGCAAAGCGAAAGGTTGAACTAAATAGCAATCTCTCAAAGCATACTGATATTAAGAATCTATTTTCTACCATTGAGGACAATATTTCCAGTAATTATAATCAACGGGCAGTTGTAACTCAAAGTTCGAGTAGTCAAGGCACTGCGAGCAAGGGTGGCAATATCCCCTCTGGGAAACCAAATCACGCACCATCTGGAACCATTGTTAATCGGGAGCGGGAGCGAGCTGTAAATTGAAACTCCCCTAAGAAAAACAGGCCTGTAGTAAATATGGGCAATCAGGTTCAACACGAGAAACTCCGTCTTCTCCCTAGTATGTTGGTTAATGAACGTGATAAAATCTCTAAAAGCCTCTCGGGAACGCCAGGCCCTTAACAACCAACTCTCCACTCCCAATCTCAACAACAAGTTCCCTTAAATCCATTTCCTTCTGGGGATTCTGGGGATTCCCTCATGCCTGATTGCCACCTAGATCTTCCCCCAGACGCTACCCCTTACATTGTTGTGTTGGGAAACGTCCCTAAAAAGAAGGTGGCCGAAGAGGAATCTTGGATATCCCTTGGAAATAAATCTCCACATTGGCTGGGTAGTAGGGTAGGTTTGAATAAGCAATTATTCCATGAGTTTAAGATGGCAAGAAGGGTACAGTGGGTGGGACACCGTGAAAAAATGGTAACAGGAGATTGTATCGTTTTGACATTCGGCTCCCAACTATTGGTCAATGAAATTCTTGGGGAGGGTGTGAACCATTTCGTAGATGCAGTTGGGATCAATATACTACTGCTAGGTTCCTTCTATCCCCCTAGAAGAAACCACCAAAGTATTTTTAATGCTAGACGTTCAGTCCCTGACTATAGCTGAATGCAGATTGTTTCTACTTACAACAGATTTAACCTGCTTTCAGGCTTGGAAGATAACGATTGACTGGATAATAGGGATCCTTTTCCTTCAGGGTTGGTGTCCGTTTTCCCTAGCACGGTCCATCCCCAAATTGAACGGCAAATGTCACCTAACTGCTCTAGTATTATTGGCGCAACTAATTTGCCAACTTTAAAACCCCACCCCCTAGTAGAGACTTTAGCGCCCGACAATTTGGGAGCCCAGCTACAACTCGCGGAGGGTAAATCTTCATTGATGGCTCCTATATTAAATACTGAGATAATTACCCAGGATCCCATATGTCCCACTAGATCTATAGATTCGAAACTTAACATCATTTTTTTGAATGTGGCAGGTCTTCGTTCTAAAATCACAAATGATATCTGGCTAGACCTGGTGGGGAGACACAATATTCTGTGTTTACAAGAAACATGGACAAGCACCCCGATCCATCTTGAGGGCTATAAAACCTACTCCTCGAACACCTTACCTTTTACTTCAGGTAGACCCATGAGGGGTTTAACAACGTTCATTTCAAATACCTTTGACCTTAAGGATATCGTTCTGCTGAGATTGGAGAGCAATTATCAGATTCTTATGTTAAGAATAAATAAGTCGGCCATTAACTTTTTGGTAAATTTCAATAACAATCATAAGCAGGCCAATCTTATTACTGTTTTAAATGACATTTTCCGATTTTTGCAAGATTTGAGAAACAAGTATATGAATAAATCCTTTATGTTAATTTGGGGCGGCGATTTTAATTTATCACTTTGCAAGAATAGTAATAACAAAAACTGTGGTATCCAGGACGAGCATAAAAATGATTTAACTAATTTTTCCCACACCCATATTGGTAACCGTCTGAATGAAATTTTGTTTGCTATGGAATTGGGTTTTGCAAATGAGCTGGTGGTTCCTTTAGTCCCTTTCTCTGCTACATTTAATATCAGGGGGCTCTTTAGCATAATTGATTTTATCTTTGTTTCATATGATATGGAACCTACCATCCGGGACTTTTCAACCATTAATAATGCTATAAGTGACCACATTCCTAACAGCCTTTCAATATCTTTACCAACTGTTTTAGCGAAGCCCAATACAATAAGCCTTTTGGGGCAACAAACTTTGAACCTAGATAGATTAAACGTTTTTTCCATAAAATGGGCGAAAACTGACCCAGTTCAAACTACATCTAAAGTAGTGAGCGAGCCCTGACCCTAATTGAAAAATGTCTAAACCCTGACACTCCTCATGAAATAATACTGTCTAGTTATATAAGCATCACCAGAATTGTACAAGATGTCTTACACCCAATTTTTTTTTTTTAAAAGGAACTCCATCAAAGGGTGGTTCAATAAAGAGTGCACAAAAGCTTATTCTAGTCTAAAAGCTGCACTCCATAAATCAAACCGGGATAAAGATGAAATTGTCAGACTCAGAAAGGCCTATAATAGGGCCCTAAAAATCCGTAAAATAGAATTAAAAAATGATTTATGGGATCAACTCCACAAAAGCTGCACTATGAATGATAGTGTCAACTTTTGGAGAGTTGTTAAAACCCCTTTTCTTTTAGGAGTGAAAGAGAACCCCAAGATAGACGTCGCGGTTGATGACATAACATGGGTTAGGCACTACACTCAGGTATTTAGCTCAGATTCACAGGAACATTCTGAGCAAATTGATATAGAAGGGAGGGCATCACTTTTAAAGCAAACAGTTTATCCAATTCCACTAACGTTCACACACTTGGAAGTGTGTCGACCTTTTTAAATATAACTTGGAGCTGTGGTCCCCTATTCTTACAAAAGTACTTGAAGCTACCAACGCCGTAGGCTTAGTTGAATCATGGTCAGCCTCAATTCTCGTGCCTATCTTTAAAAAGGGCGACCGACACAGCCCAACGTGTTATCGACCCATTTTCCTTTTAGATTCCCTTGGCAAGATTGCTGGCCGCATCGTCTTCGAACGTCTTCAGGATTGGGCCGATGATCTTAACATAATTTCTGCCCTACAGTAAGGGTTTAGAGAGGGACTGGGCACTGTGGAGCAAGCCCTAAATCTCTCTCTTTTAATGGGGAAATATGTTGGAGCTAAGGGTGGGAATTTACACATGGCCTACGTCGATTTGACCGCGGCCTTCGATTGTGTAAATCACACCAAACTATGGTCGCTCCTTTTGGAAATGGGTGTAGATCTACCCTTGGTGAACTTTCGCCGTGGGCTCTACTCGGGTGCAACAGCACAAGTTAGGTACAGGCTGAGGGGAGAACTCACCGCATCATTCGGGGTGGAGAAGGAGGTCAGGCAGGGATGTGTCCTGGCTCCCTTCCTATTTACCCTTTATACCAACGGGTTGGAAACAGCTATGCTGGAGGGGAGCCGGGACCTGCCCTCCATCGGCTTTAAATATATTGCTTGTATGTGTTTTTATGTGAACTTTTATGGTTTTCTATGAAATTTTGGAAACCGAATAAAGGAATTTGAACTGAACTGACTATCGTGCTTTGTCTAGCAAGGGTCTGTTTCTGGCCATCAAACTCAAGCCTGATCTATGCCGGAGAGACTCTTATTGGTAGGCTTATTGGTAGGCCAAAGATTATGAGGGGCCGTTCAGCTTAGAGTTAAGATTTCTTATCAAGACTGCAGGGCTGTTCCCTTCCTATTGAAGGTATGCCGTTGGCACTGTAAAGATGCAAGGGATTACACACCCAAATGCCTGCTTGGGGGATCGAGACACATACAGTCAAACAGTAATCAAGACTATTATTGGGCACCATGAAGGCATTCCGAAGAGCAGATGATCCTAAAAGGTCACCATTAAACACGGGTGGTCCCAGAGAGAGCAGCCAAATTTTGCACAAAGGGTAATAATTCTAGGAAGTCAATTTCTAAGCACTTGCCTGCAGTGACTGTGGGCTGTATCCCAATTTTAATTTCACTCCCCTTTCCAAGGGCAAAAATCAAGACCTTCAGATCTTGGATGAAATCTTGAGACATTCCAATTGGATTTCATTGTGTAAAGGGGATATAAAGACCAGTTGTGAAACTGTAAATTGATGCTCTGAGATTTTGGGTCAGGGACATGCAATAGACCATATGCCATGGAATGGCAGACAGACAGCTCATTAGGCGCTTAGATAAACCATTTAGAATGGTGCCCTTCTGTGGTATCATTGCACATGCGTGAACACATGCTGACAAATTGAAGAGTCATATTGTGCTTAGGCAGCTTGTTGATAGTGGATGATAATGCAGCGCTGAACAAGCACAGAAACAGCTTCCCACACATTCTGAGGCTTTTCTGGAGATTGATATTGAAATGTTTGAAAAAACAAAGAGGGTTTTTGATAACCTAGCCTGTTAAGGATGACTATTCAGAAACTAGATTTAAAGGCAGAAAACAGCATGAGCACATTCCCACAGGACCTTTTTGAGTTTTGGACTCCCATGTTGAATGAGTTGGCATCGAGATCGTGTACACCTCAAACACTGTAGACGTACGAGGGGAATATTGTGAATCATCAAGACTGATAAAGAGTAACACTTGCTAACAGAGAAGGTGACTGATGCATTTCACCAATAGACAATTCAAATGGGCAAAGGAAAGTCATGGCAGGCTGCTCTGAGATTTTCATCTAAAGGCCACAAGAAATGAGACGTCCTGGTGGGTTTAAAAGGGAGAAAGAAATAGATGAGTTTGGGAAGAACCAAGAAGGGACCATCTGATAGAGGCGCTGGAATCACCATGCCATTACTTGGCGTGAACAAGCACTATGCTGGGAAACAAGGTGTTGGACCAAGTGTGAGGAAGACTCAAGTAGAATGAGGTCAAAATCCAATGACTGTCCACATGTTACATAGAAACTTTGCTGGCTGGAATATGGAGTGTCTGGTATATATTTTTATGAATTGGCTAGGTTAAGGATACCCTATAGGCTTTTGTGGTCCACAAGGCTCACATCTGGCGACAGTCTCGAAGGAGGTGGTGGACTGTACAAGGGTACATGCGGGGATTTGGAAAGCCAGGACACAACGAGGGGCATCACGTGAATGTACAAGGAGAGTAATGCACATGGTGGAAGCACAAATGAATATGGTTACTTCAGGTTTCCACTAAGATTGGAACAATGTAATAGTTGCCTCATTGAGCCCTACTAGCTATCATCAGAGGTCCCTGGGAGAATGTCACCTCTGTCTTTTTCTGCCATAGCAATTTGGGAGAAGAATGTTTTGACCCATGCAAGCTTGCATGATCAGCAGTGGTAGCATACCTAGGGCCATATTTATCAAGGGGTTGCGTCACTTTTTCACCATGCATCTTGCAGGGTCCTGAGTGGCTTGATAAATCCTGAGAAACGCAATGCAGCCCAAATCACTGCATTGCATTACTCTGCCCAGGGAGGTGTTCCATGGGTGCTGCATTGGCGTTCCCATGCAAAACTCATGGATGTTGACACATTCCGAGATTTACCATTACTAGTAGACTTGGGAATGTGCCTAAATATTACACTTTCCCAGTGGAGGTGTAAGAAGAAGCAATATCTTAATTTTTCCCTCTTTCTATGTGTACTGAATTTTACAGCACACATGGAGTAAAATGCCTCAGGGTTTTTTTTGTTCAGGAAGCTGCCCTTTCCTGCACAAAAACAATCCTGCTCACAACACAGGCACCTGTGCACCATGGTGCAAGAGTGCCTGCTTTGGCACTAGACAACACTGCACTCCAGCACTGTGAAAAGGCAGTACTATGCCGTATTGTGTTAAATACTGCGCATTCCTGCCCCGTCCCTGTCAGGCAGTGCAGCAAGGTGCCTTGCTGCACTGATAAATATGGCCCCTAGTTCATTGACGGGCAGACTAGCGTACTGAAAGACACGTATGGGAACATTTTTCTCTTGCAAATGGTGGAGAGGGACGGTGGGCAATAGTTGATGGCTTATCCTCAAAGTGCAAAATCGTAATATTTATTTACTTATTTCAAGTTTCGTGAAAATTACATCCAATTGTGTGAACAGTCCAAAATGGAGCTTGCTGGCATCTCATGTGAAATTTCCACTTAAGGCCTTACTTTCTGTGAAAAAAGGATGGACGATACAGGCAAGAGAATGCTTTGTGTAGAAACTGTCTCTCAGAAAGACATTTTCTGTTCAAATGAGTTTGTGCCAGCACAAAACATGGTGTAAAGTTACATAGTGTGATATTTTGTGAATTTTGTGATTTTAATGTAACCTGCATTTTGCATCCTTAACATTTGCAATTGTTATTGAAATTTTGCCATTTCTCTGTGAACTATAACGATTAAAAGGAAAGTGACAAGGTTGTCGCCAGTATTGCAAATTCTGCTAGCTGTGTTTGGATTGTCATCTCGGTTTGTTTAACACCAGGAACAGTGGTTAATTTGTAGAACAAAAAGTGCTGGGGCTCTCCTCAGGAGGCAGCGCTAACAGGAGAAATGTGGTGGTGTAAACTGCCTCCTGACTAGAGCCCCAGCACTTATTATTCTGGGGAGGACTTGGCCTAATGGCTAGAGCTGCCGATTTCAGAGCTGGGGAACCGGGTTTGAGTCTCGGCGTAGCAACACCAAAGGGGATGATGGACGGAGTATTGAACATTGCAAAACCTGACCCCCAGGCAACTGATCTGGGTTTAATCCATCATCATTCTTTAGCTCACTCTGCCACCCCAGTTCAGTCATGGCCATATGCAAATTAGTCTGACCCTGTGCCTCATGGGAACAGTTCAGCACGAACTGCCAAGCCATGTCTTCCCTGGACAGGAAACAAGCATCCTGGGACCGGTTTTTGGCTAATCAGCCATCATCAGCCAGGCTAGCTTGAATCCAGTGGCAAAGTGAGCAAGGGACCCACATCTGGGCATACCCTGACAACTTAGGGCGAACAAAGCAACACCAAAGGGTTGATGGCCGGAGTGTTGAACATTACAAGCACTCACCCCCCCGTCAACTGATCTGGGTTTGATCCATCATCATTCTTTAGCTCACTCCGCCACCCCAGTTCAGACATGGCCATATGCAAATCAGTCTAACCCTGTGCCTCATGGGAACAGTCCAGCACGAACTGCCAAGCCATGTCTTCCCTGGACCGGAAATAAGCATCCTGGAACCGGTTTCTGGCTAATCAGCCGTCATCAGCCAGGCTACCTTGAATCCAGTGGCAAAGTGAGCAAGGGACCCACGTCTGGGCATACCCTGCCAACTTAGGGCAAACAAAGCAACACCAAAGGGGATGATGGATGGAGTGTTGAACGTTGCAAGCACTCACCCCAGTCAACTGATCTGGGTTTAATCCATCATCATTCTTTAGCTCACTCCGCCACCCCAGTTCAGACATGGCCATAGGCAAATCAATCTGACCCTGTGCCTCATGGGAACAGTCCAGCATGAACTGCCAAGACATGTCTTCCCTGGACCGGAAACAAGCATTCTAGGACTGGTTTCTGGCTAATCAGCCGTCAACAGCCAGGCTGGCTTGAATCCAGTGGCAAAGTGAGCAAGGGACCCACGTCTGGGCATACCCTGCCAACTTAGGGCGAACAAAGCAACACCAAAGGGGATGATGGACGGAGTGTTGAACATTGCAAGCACTCACCCTCAGTCAACTGATCTGGGTTTAATCCATAATCATTCTTTAGCTCACTCCTCCACCCCAGTTCAGACATGGCCATATTCAAATCAGTCTGACCTTGTGCCTCTTGGGAACAGTCCAGCACGAACTGCCAAGCCATGTCTTCCCTGGACCGGAAACAAGCATCCTGGGACCGTTTTCTGGCTAAGCAGCCGTCATAAGCCCGGCTAGCTGGAATCCAGTGGCAAAGTGAGCAAGGGACCCACGTCTCGGCGTAGTTCTACATTATGTGATTTTGCAGAAAATCACGTGCCTTCCAAATTAGTGTGTCCTTAACTGGTGCTATAAGCACTAGTGCTGAGGATTAGGTGCCGTTGTTAAAATAATTTACAACAAGGGGTGGTGATGGACAGAGTCTCTGAATTAAGCAGAGTACTCTCACCCAGTCAAGAGATCAGGGCTAGATCCAACACCGTTTTTTTAGCTCATTGCACCATCCCAGTTTCAGAACCTGGCTGTATGCAAATTAGTCTGTCCCTGGCCCAGTGCATCATGGGAACAGGGCAGACCAGACTACAAAAGCCAATTCTTACACTGGGAAGGAAACAAGCTTCCGGGGACCGGTTTCTGGCATTACAGCCGTCTTCGGCCCGGCTTGCTTGAATCCTGATGGTGCAATGAGCAAGGGACTCACATCTGAGTATACCCTTCCACGCTTAGGGTGGACACAATTATTTACAACAAGGGGTGGTGATGGACAGAGTCTCTGAATTAAGCAGAGTACTCTCACCCAGTCAAGAGATCAGGGCTAGATCCAACACCGTTTTTTAGCTCATTGCACCATCCCAGTTTCAGAACCTGGCTGTATGCAAATTAGTCTGTCCCTGGCCCAGTGCATCATGGGAACAGGGCAGACCAGACTACAAAAGCCAATTCTTACACTGGGAAGGAAACAAGCTTCCGGGGACCGGTTTCTGGCATTACAGCCGTCTTCGGCCCGGCTTGCTTGAATCCTGATGGTGCAATGAGCAAGGGACTCACATCTGAGTATACCCTTCCACGCTTAGGGTGGACACAATTATTTACAACAAGGGGTGGTGATGGACAGAGTCTCTGAATTAAGCAGAGTACTCTCACCCAGTCAAGAGATCAGGGCTAGATCCAACACCGTTTTTTAGCTCATTGCACCATCCCAGTTTCAGAACCTGGCTGTATGCAAATTAGTCTGTCCCTGGCCCAGTGCATCATGGGAACAGGGCAGACCAGACTACAAAAGCCAATTCTTACACTGGGAAGGAAACAAGCTTCCGGGGACCGGTTTCTGGCATTACAGCCGTCTTCGGCCCGGCTTGCTTGAATCCTGATGGTGCAATGAGCAAGGGACTCACATCTGAGTATACCCCTCCACGCTTAGGGTGGACACAATTATTTACAACAAGGGGTGGTGATGGACAGAGTCTCTGAATTAAGCAGAGTACTCTCACCCAGTCAAGAGATCAGGGCTAGATCCAACACCGTTTTTTAGCTCATTGCACCATCCCAGTTTCAGAACCTGGCTGTATGCAAATTAGTCTGTCCCTGGCCCAGTGCATCATGGGAACAGGGCAGACCAGACTACAAAAGCCAATTCTTACACTGGGAAGGAAACAAGCTTCCGGGGACCGGTTTCTGGCATTACAGCCGTCTTCGGCCCGGCTTGCTTGAATCCTGATGGTGCAATGAGCAAGGGACTCACATCTGAGTATACCCTTCCACGCTTAGGGTGGACACAATTATTTACAACAAGGGGTGGTGATGGACAGAGTCTCTGAATTAAGCAGAGTACTCTCACCCAGTCAAGAGATCAGGGCTAGATCCAACACCGTTTTTTAGCTCATTGCACCATCCCAGTTTCAGAACCTGGCTGTATGCAAATTAGTCTGTCCCTGGCCCAGTGCATCATGGGAACAGGGCAGACCAGACTACAAAAGCCAATTCTTACACTGGGAAGGAAACAAGCTTCCGGGGACCGGTTTCTGGCATTACAGCCGTCTTCGGCCCGGCTTGCTTGAATCCTGATGGTGCAATGAGCAAGGGACTCACATCTGAGTATACCCTTCCACGCTTAGGGTGGACACAATTATTTACAACAAGGGGTGGTGATGGACAGAGTCTCTGAATTAAGCAGAGTACTCTCACCCAGTCAAGAGATCAGGGCTAGATCCAACACCGTTTTTTAGCTCATTGCACCATCCCAGTTTCAGAACCTGGCTGTATGCAAATTAGTCTGTCCCTGGCCCAGTGCATCATGGGAACAGGGCAGACCAGACTACAAAAGCCAATTCTTACACTGGGAAGGAAACAAGCTTCCGGGGACCGGTTTCTGGCATTACAGCCGTCTTCGGCCCGGCTTGCTTGAATCCTGATGGTGCAATGAGCAAGGGACTCACATCTGGGATGGGGCAGTGAGATAAATAACGGTGATGGATCAAGCCCTGATCTTTGGACTGGGTAAGAGTGGTCTGCTTAATTCAGACACTCTGTTCATCACCACCCCCTTTTCTGTATCGTTTTTGGCCACTATAGGTGTGGCAGGGTATACTCAGACATGAGTCCCTTTCTCACTGCTCCATCAGGATTCAAGCAAGCCGGGCCGAAGAGGCTGAAATGCCAGAAACCGGTCCCCGGTAGCTTGTCTCCTTTCTGGTGAAGAATTGGCTTGGTAGTTTGGTCTGCCCTGTTCCCATGATGCACTGGGCCAGGGACAGACTAATTTGCATATAGCCAGGTTCTGAGCTGGGATGGGGCAGTGAGATAAATAACGGTGATGGATCAAGCCCTGATCTTTGGACTGGGTAAGAGTGGTCTGCTTAATTCAGACACTCTGTTCATCACCACCCCCTTTTCTGTATCGTTGTTAAAATTAAGCACTGGCCAGCAACTGCTAAACTTTGGCCTGTGACACTTGGCATCGACCAAGCAGTTGAGGAGAGCAAGGGTTGGAGAGGCTGGCATGGAAGGTCAATGACAGTGCTTAATTTGAGCTAGTGGTTGCAGAGGGGGCACACCGCACTCATTTTTGCAGACCCACACATGTTTCCGCATAAGACTTTGACCAAGAGAGAGAAAAACACAAAAGGGAAAAGAAGAAGAAAGAGAAAGACGGCAAGAAAGAAAGCAGGATTGGAAAAGAACCAGGAGGAGTGAGATGAAGGAGGTTGAGAACCTGGTGATGGATGAAATAAGCAGGAGGTGGAATCAAGTCTAGGACCCTTACTACGAGTCTGGCAGGCCACATACCAACAGACTCATAAAAGGTGCTGCTTTGGCGGTCTTCCGACTGCCCTATTATGACCAGGGCGGTTAGGCTGCCCTGGGACCAATGCAACCACCAGGGATCGGAGATCCCTGTCGGTGTTGCGGTGGTCTTGAGGCAGGCATATGCTTCGTCAAGCATATTACGAGCTTTCTCACTGCCACACGTTTCATGGCGGTGCGACCGACATGAAAAGTGTAGTGGGGAAGAAGCCTCTGTGCCATGTGGATGCACACAGGGGGAGAGTATGTATTCACACCAGTACCTGCTTGGTATGGACTGCAGCAGTCCATGCAGTACAGGTACTGATTTTGACATTACCATTGTGGTACCTTTGAAATAGGCACAGCTGTAGATATGCCAAAAAACTGCCCGCCAGACAGGAGAAAACTCCTAATCTGGGGGGCGGTTCAACATAGGTTTGGTAGTGCGGGACCGGGGCGGTCCCACTCCCACGCTGCCAAACTCATAATAAGACCCTAGCCAACATTGGTGTACAGCACTCCCAATATTTGATAGCGGCGGGGCATTTGATAGCGCCTGCCCGGGCCTCCCAGTAAAACTTCACAAATTAAGCACTGAACTGTGGGCCATATATATATATATATATATATAGGAAAATCTTCTGAGAAACTGACTCTGCAGGAAGTTTCTTTTGACTGCATCCACGCGAATCTGCAACCCGGATATTGCGTGGAGAGTTTTCGACTTCTCTTCTTGCAGAAATGAAGTGCCCCGCATTAAATCACCCTTATTGTTGCTTCCACTGAGACTGCTCTCGGGCCAGGCAACAAATAATGACAATTTGCCATATTTATGCGCTGCCGAAATTGAGAATTTAAATAGCAAGCAGAAGAAAACATAAATTGCAAGCCAGATGCACTCTAAAAATTTGCTACAAAAAAAGTTTTTTCTCTTAAAAGGGGGATAAGAAATATAAACGATTTTTAGGCATTTGAAACAATGCTAAACTTCCCAGTCCAACAAAGGTGGCGTATCTAGTTGTTTGAGCTTCATTCACTGTGGTCCTATTTCAGAGAGGCTTTGTGAGTGCAATCAAATTGGGCGTGTGACCATGAAAAGATTGGAACTAGGGCCCTAATTCCCAAATCCTCATTCATACTATAAGAATTCGAAGCATTTTCAGAACCTAAAAAATAGGGCTCGGAAAAATGTTTTTTTTTCTCCATGTGCGGTACTTATTATTTTTGTGAATATTATGCAATTTATTATTGGGCAGTTGTCTACGTAAAAGCTGCATGCGATATATGCTCTCAGATACTAATCACGCAGATACTTGCTCAATGTATTAGCAATCATCTACGTGAAAATTGTACTCTAGGCATGTTCCCAGGAACATAAATTGTGCAGAGTACTAATTTAATATATTGATCCGTCATCTGCCTTACATTTTCTACTTGAACTAGTCTCCCACATGTAGTGCTTCGTTTGTAAAAAAAATATAAGAGCCAGGGCCCTCGTCTGGGGTAGGTCTGGCATGAAATTCCAGTCTGCTTTCGTAGCTTGCAGAGTTTGTTCCACTCCTTGCTCCGCATAGCGCCACAGTTCTGAAAAACTCAGTGGAAGTTGGCGAGCGCGAGTGAGGAAATTCTTACTCCAGACCACCTTTTGGCGAGATTTCTCAACACAGGCGGTCACGGGTAGTCGCTACCACACGCGTTGAGAAACCTGTTCATGTTGAGGAAGCTGCTGTACGAGTAGCACTCGAACAGCAGAAAGAAGCAGCGCCCTCTTGCGCTGCGCGTGGTGCCATTCGCACTGATTTTACAGCGCAGGACAAACACCTTGCGCTAAAAATCAGCGCAACGTAACACACTCCGGCGCTTGCGGAACTCCGTGTAGCGTGGCAGAGTTCGAACTCTGCCCTGGCCTAGTCAAGAAGCCACTTCTGTGCCAGTGTTGCCAATTAATTGCCGGTGCCGAGTACTGGAAACCACTGGCTGAAATCAAGCACGAAAAGTGGAAGCGGAAGAAAAAACTAAAAGGTACGGAAAATACATGAAACTCAGTGATCATGATGTATGTGAGATATGCTTGTGTGGAAAAAATACTCCTGGCCTAACTTAAATCCCTCTGCAGAAGAAAAACTGCCCATATTGGGGATATTGGCTGCCTTAAGTGCATATTTGGGGGTCAGATCTTTGGGGTTCCCAGGCGAGGGCAGGATACAAACAATGAAACCTGGAATTTTTTTAGCATCAATAAACATTCCTAGTGGCTGGTCATACTCAACACATTCAATTAACTTTAGTTGCAAGAAATGCTGATGCACGTGTGAATGTGGCATGGTGCAAACAGCCTCATATATTTTCAGAAAATGGATTCCATAGGCCTCATTTATGAAAAGTGACGCATGCGATGCGTCACTTTTCACTGCGCCCTCCCTGCACCACCAATGATGCGTCATATTTACAGTATGACGCATCATTGCGCAAGGAGTTACAGATATGTCAGTATTTCTGACGTATCTGTATGGCGCAAAAGTGGCGCATTGCTGGAGTGTGTCACAAAAGTGACGCAACTCCAGCAATGTATCCTTTCACACGGGGCCAGCCCCATGTGAAAGGGCCTGTGTCAGTCTTACACCTGCTGTGAGGCAGGCGTAAGAAATTGACGCATTTGTGTCCTAGAAGTGGCGCAGTGAAATCACATAGATTTCACTGCGTCACTTCTAAGACCCTTTCTTCCGTCAATACGCCCCGTTGCATACATTATACCTGGCGCAGGTATAATGTGGAGCAGGGGTTTACAAAGTGACGCATCTACCTAGATGAATCACTTTGTAAATATGGAGCAACAAGGCACATTTTTTACACCACTGGTGCGCCGTAAAAGTGACGTATAGCCTCATAAATGAGGCCCATGTAGGGAAAAAAATAAACTGAAGAGTTACGGGACATTTACACCATTAACCCTAACACAAGATGGGTGTATATTTCACCTTTCAAAAACATCAACCAGTTAGGACTAGGTGTACATAATGAAATGCATTAATATGACCCTACAGTAATGAGCAATTTTAGGACAGTTGTGTGCTTAAGCCGAACACTCTCAAAGTTAAAGTCATTTTGCATCGAAATGATGCTTTGCTTTTTGTTTCTATTTTCTTGCCTCAGACTATTGTGAGGAAGACGCATTATAATGAGCCTTCGCGGTCCTATTGGCGCGAAGGTGCCACCAATATGTTACACTCGTCTTATCGCACGCGCTTCCTGGGCTGCCTCAGTTAATTCCCAGGTAGCAGAGATAGGGGTAATTGGATTCCAGTAATTCTCAGGTGAAGTTGCCCTTTCTTAAAATTGCATCAGTACATCAAAGGCATGATGCATGTGCCACCGAATCACCCCAGGCATAAGGCTGCCGAGAAGGTGCCACTCTCCTGACACCGACAGCAGCAGATTACGGAAGCCGAGCAGCCAGCGCAGTACTTATTAGCTATCTTGTTACCTTGCCACCTTCATTTCTGTCAGAGACCGGAGAGCCGTTTTACTGCAGAAAGCAAAAGCGACTATTACATAAATCAAGACCAGCAGGACCACTGAGTACATTTTAAATCAAGTTATTTCTTTAATTCAAGCCACCTGGGTGGCAGTTGGAACAGTCAGTATAGTATCACTGGGGATGCCAGTGATTGTGCCCATTGTTCATGACCCGTCCTGCGCTCACTCATGGGGGGAAATTGGTGCAGCGCCCTTATTGTCCTTCTGTTTTTAACATTTCCTTCCTATGTTTGCAAATTCAGCGGGTCAAAGTGCCCTGAAGTGCCTGCTGGAGCACAAAACAAAAACAAGCAAGCACTGGTAAAAACCAATCGGGTTGGCCTAGAATTCTATTTTTTATTTATTTCTTGTTTTGAAAACATAGGGAATAGATGTTAAAAGTGAAAATGTAACAAAAGGCAAAAGTGCCACTGTCCAAAGGGGGCATCCATGGATCGCAAAAAAATAAGCAAAAAGTGACCATTGCAAAACGAAAAAGCTGAGATTGAGCCACCAGCCCTTACCCTGGAGCAGGCTACATTTTAGGCAGATGAATACGTGTGCAGGAGCAAAATATCATCACTCACAATGAAGAAAGCCAATGGTTGAAGTGAGCTCATCCTTTGCCCTATGCTGTAGGCTGTGGTGTGCAGAAGCAACATGGGAAGGCCAATTGAACAGACCAACAGTTGAAGAGGGTTGGCCAAAAGCTCCTCCATGTGTATATACATGCATGGATTTTTATTATGATTTGTTCTTAAAACATGATGGCAATACAGCAAAAGCTTTATCTATTCCGGACCTAAAAAAAAGAGGAAACATTCCGAAATAAAGGGTTCTGAAACTGAACTGGAACCAAGTAAAAGAAACTCAAGGAAGGATTTTCAGAGCCTCAGGCAAAATATTATTTTTCCAGTTGTATGCTCCTTTCACCCTAGCAGTAAGGCTATATTAGAGAATATGAGCTTGATTACGATGTCGGTCGGAAAGCTTTCCGACTGAATCGCTCTCGGAATGGTCTCCGACAAAATCGGATTTGGGGAGTCCGACCGACCAATTATGATGGTTCCGGATAACATTCGGTCGGACTCCCATTGACGTCAATAGGAGCCTGTGTTCCGACCGAATACACAGGCTCCCATTGAAGAAAGGGCTGGCTGGGGAAAATCGTACACCCTATGGTGGGCACCCCTTGGTGCCTGCCACACTGTGCATGGTCTGAAAGGGGGACCCTTGGGCACCCCCACGGGACCCATTCTGAAGGCTCTGGGTGAAGGGGGCCTGCTTCAGGCACCCAAGTCAGACAAACCGATTTCGAAAGGATGTCCGAATCCGACATCGTAAACGCTCGGCTTGAAGCGAGGGCCGTAGACTTGCACAAGTCGGCTCCGAATGACTCAGTTCCTCTGAATGCCATCGGAACCGACTTTAAAAGTCCAAACGCTTTCCGAACATCGTAATCGGTCATTCAGAAAGCTTTTCGAATCGGTTGGAAAGACGGGTTCCGAATCAGATTAGGCAGACTCGAATCCGATTCAGAGCCTTTCCAAAGGACATCATAATCGACCCCTATATGTAGTAATCTGGCACCTTCTTGAGGTTACTTGGTTATGGTGCCATAAGTCAGCTACCTACAATGGACTTGGCTGAAAATCACATTCCCTTCTCCATGGCCTTCCCTTAAACCTCCCATAAAGGAATAGGTGGTCTCACCTCCAGAAAGTTTTAGAAAATTTTTAATGAAGTCATTCTATTTACTTTGTATCTTAACGAATATCATGTATACGTTGCCTACAACAAAAGGAGGAATGGCAAATGTATGTAAAAAAATAACCTGTTGTTAGTTGAGCCTCAAAACATAGAAGCTCACATGGCCAACCCCATAGAGGATCCTGTGCCACAGCTCTTAAAATGTTTTATATGTGGTGGTGCATTACGACTGAGGTTTCTTATTACAAAGTGACAATGTGTAATTTACATATCTATTTTTCTAAATTGATAAGCACAACCCGATTATATATCAGAGCGAATTATAAAAACTGAAATTTAAAAATCATAGCCCCCAAAAACAAAAATACACAATACAAAATATGAAAGATTAAGAAAGGCATTATCTATTCCGTACCTAAAAAAAAGAGGAAAACATTCCGAAATAAAGGGTTCTGAAACTGAACTGGAACCAAGTAAAAGAAACTCATAGAAGGATTTTCAGAGCCTCAGGCGTTGTATGCTCCTTTCACCCTAGTAGTAAGGATATATTAGAGAAAATGGGATTGATTACGATGTCGGTCAGAAAGCTTTCCGACTGAATCGCTCTCGGAATGGTTTCCAACCAAATCGGATTCGGGGAGTCCGACCGACCAATTATGATGGTTCCGGATAACATTCGGCCGGACTCCCATTGACGTCAATAGGAGCCGGTGTTCCGACCGAATACACAGGCTACCATTGAAGAAAGGGCTGGCTGGCGAAAATTGTACACCCTATGGTGGGTCCCCCTTGGTGCCTGCCACACTGTGCATGGTCTGAAAGGGAGTCCCTTGGGTACCCCCACGGGACCCATTCTGAAGGCTCTGGGTGAAGGGGGCCTGCTTCAGGCACCCAAGTCAGATTCCGATAGCTGATCCAAGTCAGACAAACCGATTTCGAAAGGATGTCCGAATCCGACATCGTAAATGCTCGGCTTGAAGCGAGGGCCGTAGACTTGCACAAGTCGGCTCCGAATGAATTGGTTCCTCTGAATGCCATCGGAACCGACTCCAAAAGTCCAAACGCTTTCCGAACATCGTAATCGGTCATTCAGAAAGCTTTCCGAATTGGTTGGAAAGACAGGTTCCTAATCAGATTAGGCAGACCCAAATCCGATTCAGAGCCTTTCCGAAGGACATCATAATATTAATCATGTAGTAATCTGGCACCTTCTTGAGGTCACTTGGTTATGGTGCCATAAGTCAGCTACCTACAATGAACTTGGCAAAAAATCACATTCCCTTCTCCATGGCCTTCCCTTAAACCTCCCTTAAAGGGATAGGTGGTCTCACCTCCAGAAAGTTTTAGAAGCTTTTTAATGAAGTCATTCTATTTACTTTGTATCTTGAAGAATATCATGTATATGTTGCCAACAACAAAAGGAGGAATGGCAAATGTATGTAAAAAAATAACCTGTTGTTAGTTGAGCCTTAAAACATAGAAGCTCACATGGCCAACCCCATAGAGGATCCTGTGCCACAGCTCTTAAAATGTTTTATATGTGGTGGTGCATTACGACTGAGGTTTCTTATTACAAAGTGACAATGTGTAATTTACATATCTATTTTCCGAAATTGATAAGCACAACCCAATTATATATGATAGCGAATTATAAAAACAGAAATTGAAAAATCATAGCCCCCAAAAACAGAAAAACAGAATACAAAATATGAAAGATTAAGAAAGGCTATAGGAAATATATTTTAATTATCAAAGTATTTCCGGAACAGAATATTTTTAGACTCTTCTAGAACTCTCCTAAACAGCATTCATACGAGGGAACACAATCTGGATGGGGTACACCCAGATTGCTAAAATTTCAGGAGAAAGCACGTTTGCATTGCATAATACAAACTGGAATAAAAACATTTTCTTACATTGGATGCTCAAATTACACACTATACCAAAGGAGCAAGGTACAAAGTCTCTGTGTGAGACATCTCAGATTAAAAGTAAGTAAAGAATTAGAAGCTGTAATTATTCTGTGACTGAGACACTGCCTGCACTTACAAAGGGGGACTACATCTGCAGAGGTACATCTGAATGGACTGATTAGCGCCCATGAAAATGCATCCGAAAATCCTGCACAAGGGATATGTAAATTAAATTCTTTGTGAAATTGTATTCCGGTCTTCATGAGTAACAATCAGAGGGTAGTAGTTGCTACTGCTGGCTCGTCCTTTTGTACTCCTGGCCCTGCCAAAGCTCCCATTACACTTCTAAAAATATTTCTTTAGACTTTGGTAGTAAGTTGGTACCACCACTAGGTGGCCCCCTAAAGCGAACACACAATACCTCATTTTATAGCAGCCCAGGCTTGCCTTTAAACGTTTTTCAGTGGTGTAGGGTGACTGTGCGCCACCATGTGTCTGGTGCACAGGTTCACAAGTCTAAGGCCTTTATTTGACAACCTAATGCAGCATAGGGGCCTTAAACCTAGTTACTTTTGAAACAACAGGACCACAAGACCAGAAGAGACTGGGAAAATGCAGTCTCAGTGACATCAAAGTATGTGGTTATCACACATTAAATAAAAAGACCCCATTGAGAATGGTGAATCTTAGCTTATAATTAGCCATGAACCTGGGATTGTTCTCTAGAGCATAATATGTCATTTGATCAGCTGTTTTAAGGCCTGGTCCACTTCACACCCCTCTGAAGTTAGATTAAGAAGTGAGGACTGGAGGGTGGGTCAAGTCTCAGTGCCTTTCGAATAGTGGCCTGACAATTAATAGTACTGCTTTCTATGGACCAGCCGTTTCTATTACATGCGCTATCATAAGGCCTTAGTACGCCATCTTCTGGTAGAGCCAAATTACTGCAAAAAGAGCAAAATATGATTTTAATCAACTTGGGTTTAGTGCTGGATCTTTACACTGTTCCTGAGCCTTGTGAAACGGTTAAAACTTATGCAGCAGAGCATTATTTCCATCTACAAAATAGTTTCTGCTTCTGTTGGAAGTTTGGGAAAAAAATACAACAATATTTGCATGGAAAACATATTTAGGCATAAAGATAATCTAATTCCATCAAAATTAAGCGTGCTACTCTGCATCCAGTCAAGAAGTGGCCAATAGTGCTGCCAAAATGACAACACTCATCTCCGCTAATTAAGATAGAAAAATGACTTACGAAATTTTCGATGCGCTGCTAACAGGATCATTTGACACCACTTCCCCTCGCCCTAGACAAATAAAAAGAAAACAATAACACATCAGGTCTCCGTGCCATTATCATGCAGGTATTGTTTTGTTTCAATAGCAGAGCATTTGTCGTTGTAAAAGCCCTTCAGAGCCCGCAGCTTTGATCGGTGGCTGCGCTGCCCTTGCCAGCAGTTTGTCCTGGGCGCTGATTAGCAACAAGGCCCTAAAGTGCTTATTTACAAACAGCATCCGAGCTGAGTGCGGGAGGCGCTGCCAGAGCGCGAGAAGGTCGCAGATGGGGCTCGTTTCCTTCCACTTCAGTTTATTGAATAGCTGGGGAACGAACGCCATTTGCATGCTCAGAAATATCTGGCGGGACTTGCTTTTTTTCTTAAAACGGAACATTTCCTGCCTCCCCTAGTACCTTTGAAGGACTTGCACAGGACATACAGCGTTCCACGTGCGTGCTTAATCACTCCCTATAGGTCTAGCTATGCAGAGATCTGGTTACCTATGCAATAGGGCTTTATGTCAACTTATTTCTGCAACTCCCTGTACCAGGCAATATCATTTACAGTAAGTGGGCCAGTTGTTTGACTTTCGGATAGTAGTTTGTAGAAAAGGTGCTAGGGGCACATTTGAAGGTTGGTGTTTGCAGGACATAAGCCAAAAATAAGGTGGAGTCCCATGCACCACCATCCTACTTCATTTAGTCACTGCTTAATTTGTAAAAACTATAAGTGACAGGTCCCTCATCAGGAGGCCACTTCCGCGTGCACCGCCCATTACAGCTCTCAGCGCTGCCAATTACAGTATCAACAGAGCTACTAACTATCACACTCTTGCTGTTGTGCTCCTCTCTAAATTAGATAAGGAGCACCACCATGTGGCAGACTGTCATAAGTGCCAGTGATTCCAATTAATTGCTGGTGCCGAGTACCAGAAACCTCTGGCTCAAATTAAGCACTGCTTTTAGCGACGGAGAACCATAGGGATTCCACCAGTAGATCCTCAGCTGGCTTTGCTGGTGAAACCCCTTGACCTGATGCTTTGTCACCCACTGTCTTCCAGGCCATTCCCTCCCCATATGGCTATTATTTTTTGTGTTTCTAAAACACACAAACTTTGGGAGTTTGTATTAGAAAAACAAAAAAGTGTACAAAGCGGATCCAAATAAACATGCAGCCCGCTTCGCGTACTCCTTCTGCCTTCAGTGCAACTGCACTGGCAGTGGTACTGAAGGCAGAGAGAACCTCACCTGACAGGTGGGGATCAGATAATATGTCTGCTGACCTAGTGGACTGTCAGGCAGCCTCCAGAGTCTAACCCTGCGTGAGACTTTGCGGTCCTTGATGAAAATACTGCAACAAACAACAAAGTGATGGAACCAACACTTGATGTAACTACTGCTATTGACCAGACGTGAGCCTTATGCTCACTGTGCACATCGGACTCAAGGTATATCTCATTGAAGAAACCTAAGAAGGTTAAAACCGGTCTGTGGTTCCTTCTGTTCCTGCCTGGAGGGGACCTGGCATGGACTTGGGCTGGACTGTTCCTCCTGGTGTAGGACTAAGACTGACTTGCATTTGGCAAGTCCCTATCTAGAGTGACATGGTGAACACAAATTGACTGTCTGGAATGCAGCCCCATGCGATCGCCAATTAGATCAATTCAAGCATCTTTTCTTTCACCTTCTTGTTTGTTGCACTAGGTGAAACACACCATCTCCTCCCTCATATGACCAACACACAAATAAGTGAAGCCAATGCCATTTCCAACTAATTTATTTATTCTACTGTTAAAGAAATGATTGAGCTTACAACTCGGGCCAACTTACGTGCCTACTCGTTTGTTTTACGAATGTAAAGTCACATTTATTCATGAAATGTTAATTTAAGCTTCCAAAGTGTTTTACCCACACATACAATGACACAGGTGTCAATTTAACTTACAGATAGGTCTGGGTTTGACATCACAGTGGTCAAACAGACCTATTGTTTATAATATACTTAGAGCATGCTCTGGGTCTGATCATTTCAATCATTGCCTTTTTTTACCAGCCTCTTCCAGCTATTGCATTGAATTTGTCAATCACATCCTAGCACCCTGGCTGAGCCCGGGGTATTGCTCTTTCACCTCTTGCTATTGCCTAATCACCCATGCTAAGGTGTCATCATTTCAATGGCCTTGAGTCTTTGAATACTTGAGTTCCACAAGAAACTGAAACTATGGCTCTTTATCTAGACAACAGGCTTATAATGTCCCCTCATTTTGTTCTAGCACCTGGATACCTTCCCTGGTGAGATGCACGCTCTACAAATAGGCATAACAATGGATTGCTTGCACTGAAGTTCAAGAATCTGTGTTGCTTGTGGCATCATGGTTACTCCCTTCAGCTCCTTCCTCCTTCCAATGGGCTAGTATTTTAAGTACCTGACTCGCTTATGTTCTATGGGAGAGAGCTGCAGTACCCGTGAGTGGCCATGTGTGGTGCGTGACTTACTCCAACGCTGGGCTGGCATACATTTACAACTGTTTCGTTCTTTTTAGGGCTGTAACTTAACCTGTACTTGGCAGAAGGAAAGCACACACCCTAGAATTCTTTTGAGCAGTCAAGCCTGCATGTGCATTTGCTTTCTCCACACACACTGTAAGCCATCATGTCTTTTAGGTCCTGCTACAAGCAACTTTAGGGGTTTCCAGAGGTCATGTCAACAATCCAAAAACATAGAGGGGTTACAATGGTTCATCTCCCTTTAGCCATTCTTTTGTTTTTGTCACCCTCCCTGAAGTCATTGCTTGAAGAAAATGTTAAATCACATTTTGGATCAGACCAGAAGAATATTTTAAACTCACTGTTAGCTATTGGCTACCATGAGTGTCAGTCTGATGGTCTAAAGAGTGTGTCCCATTGCACTGCATGGACAGTGAACCTGAGCATCCGTGTATTGCATTGGAGGCACATTTGTGCTTCTAAATCTGTGTCCACAGTCATCCCAATAGTACAACCGCTTTCAATTTGCACCTAATGGTGAATTGACACCTACATCTAAATTGTGCTACTCAAACACATTGTGTACACTCCTGCTGATGTTGCACCAACTGTGATTTTGCTCTTCATTTTTTTTCTCCCTCAAGTGCTTTTACACTATTGTTGTTTGGTTTGGCTCCTACATGTTCTTCGTGTCCCCTAGAGTGTTTTCACTCTCATTTTGAAGTTGCACCAAGTTAGATTTTTTATCTAAATGTGTTTTTTTGCTAACATGATATGTGCTCCAATGGGTGTTTCCACAGTTCTACTGATTATACAACTTAATGGCCCTTTGCCCTTTACTAAATTTAAATGCGGTTTTGCTCCTGAATCTAAAACACATTGGTGCTTAATTTGCACAAAATATGGTTTTACATCCCTAAATGTGATTTTACACATGGGTGTGATCTGTGTGCCAAACAATTTTCTGCATTCATGCAGATATTGCACCAAGGATGATTTTGTACATCAAAGTGCTGTCAACCAAATGTGATATTATTCAGATGCCTGGAATTCACACCTCAAACAGCAGTTTACTACCACAGTAATGATTGACTTTGTACTTACATGTGATGTACTAAAGCTGACTTTTGAATCAGTGGCGATTTTGCTCCAAGCTGTCACTGTGCACCTAAATGTGAATTTAGCTCCGATAGGTGTTCTCACACGTAAAAGTGTCTTCACACTTCTTTTGATGTGAAAATGTAAATTTTCATCTACACTTGCACATAAACATATTTCAGCGTCATCATCAACATCACAACTTTATTGCTTCAGATTAAAAAAAATGAACCACACAATATAAAACACATGACACAGGGTACTATAAAAGTACAAGCAAATCTGAAACCTATACAAGAAATAAAAGTTACGGCAACACCAATTAAGAATTAAGGGAATCATCTAGGGCCAGATGTACGAAGCATTTTACCTATCGAAAACTGCCCAAATGCTTTTTGGTATGTACCAACCCTATTTTGTGAGTCTGTAACCTATAACTGACTCACAAAATAGGGTTTATAAGTCGGTTTAGGAAGGGGGGCGTGTCAAGGGTGTCCCTTCCTAAAAGCAAGTCGTATTGGTATGTAGGAATGTTTTGCATCCGGGAATGGGCCCGTAAAAAATTCGCAGTTAGCACCAGCTTAAGGTTGGTGGTAACCCATAAGTAAATGGGAAAGAGTCCCTAAGGGACCCCTTCCCCTCTGTGAATGTGGGAGCCAACATTTTTTAAGAGCAGGCAGTGGTCCCCCAAACCCCTGCCTACTCTTAAAAAATGAAAAGTTAACTCCCAGTTTAATATTATGAAATGCATCCTGTTTTCCTTTGAAGGAAAACAGGCTGCATTACAAAAATAAGGAAAACACGCTGCATTACAAAAAAAGTATTCCTTTATTTAAAAAGCAATCACAGACCTGGTGGTCTGCTGACCCCAACAAGCCACCATCCATATGATTGTTGCCATTAACAATGGGTTGCATATTGCTCATAAATATCGTGAGGCAGGTCCATTTGCAAGGCACTGCAAATTGCTAACTGTGTCAAACACACTGTTGTACATCACAGTTTGCGATTTCCTAATAGCAAATCGCTAAAATTCGCTATTTGGAAATCACAAACACACGATTTTGTACTTAGGGCCCCTAGAGCTTGTGACTCTTCCTCTCCCTAGTGATGCAATGCAATGAAACCATTCCTCCTTGATCAGGTAAATAAGGGCTAGGCTAAGCTTTACCCTAATCCAGAATATATTAACATAAATAAATTATCCTCATCGATCACTGTGCAAGATTCGAAATAAAGATAAACTGCATATGTTTCCCACTGCCCGCAGCTGTGCTAACATGCTGAAAAAGTCCTTATGTTGTGGACTAAAAATTGCAGTTGCCTTAAGAGTTCAATTAAAAGCAGACTTCAAAAATTGGAAAAGGTGCAACTCTCAGATGTCAGTAGATAAAATGGGGCCAGATAACATTTGAAGTGACCATTTGAGGTGTAAAAAAAGTGCATCAACACTGTGCACATAAACTCATTAAGTGTTTATGTAAGTACTATAAGATTGGATTTAGCCCACAGAACCACCCCCCCACCTAACTTTAGAGGATGTGATTAAGTTGACTCTGAATGTAGGTCTCCTGCAACATTTTCCATGATTTATAACAACAAGCAATACTGCGAGGACCTATGCCAGCCTACTGACAGATGTAATAAGTACCCATACAGAAAATATTCTGTTGGTACTTGGTGTATTTGAGATTATGGCTGATGAGTTCAAGTGGCCTTCCAGACAGTGTAGAAGTAGGAAGCCACCTGATTGAAAAAAGATTTGGAGTCAGATCGAAGGTATACAGTCATTTCCGCCTTAGATTTTGCATCTGATTGCTCATTGTGATTTTTGGTCGCAAGAGTGTTTTGTGCTCCTGTTGGTAATGCCCCTACATCTGTTCTTCCTCCTGGATGGAATTGTTCCCCTAAAAGTGTTTCCAATTTTCTCCTGAAGTTGCACTAAGAATGATTTTACAAATACAAGTTATTTTGTGGTAGAGTGTGATTTTGCTGCTAAATATGACACCATGGGCGAAGCATTGTTGTGGTCAGAAACGGCTGCTCATGTGTACAAAACACAAACTGGGATTCGGTAAAATGTTACTGAATCGCAATTTGTATTTGCGATTCAGTATGTGGCAGGGCTGTGTTTAGGGTGTCTCTTCCAAATACCAAATCTGAATGGGACGTGTGAATGTTTTGTGACTGAATTACAGTCGCAAAACATTCATATTTTACCCACTCCTTGAAGGAGGTGGTAACCCATTCACAAATGGGAAGGGCTCCCCAGGGCATCCCTTCCTATTTGAGAATGAAATAGAAATATTATTTAAGAGCAGGCAGTGGTCCCACAGACTACTGCCTCCTCATAAAAAATGAAACTGCAAAGTTTCTTTTTTTCTTTTTAAACACATCCAATTTTCCTTTACAGAAATCGGGTTGCATTTGTTTTAAAAAAAAGACTGCTTTATTTAAAAGCAATCACAGACATGGTGATCTGTTGGCGTCAGCAGGCCAACACCCCTTGTGATGACATCGATTCCTAATGGGTGGCAAATTGCAACCTATTTCATTAATATGCATGACGTAGGTCTATTTACGACTGTAGGAAAGTGGCTCTGTATATACTGGACCAAAGTAAGGTACAGTGTGCAAAGTCCCCAGAGGTATGGCATAGGTTAAAGTTAGATATAACCTTACTCTCTAAAGTGGTAGCTTGGTCGAGCAGTAAGGCAGTATCAGAGGACAGTGTAAAGCATTTGTTGTACACACTCAGTCAGCAAATGGTCTCACACACTCAAGAACTGAACTCTAGGCCAATTGTTTTGTATCAAAGGATATAGTTGTTTTATTTTAGAACCAACAAGGTATCAAAATATACTTTCTCAGGATGAGTTACTTCAGTTAAATACTTTTTATATAGGCAATAGACTTTTTGAATGCAATAGTTACAATTTGTTGCAATGGGCAACACAATCTCAAACACAATGCAACATTGAGCTCAATGGGAATTTCTGGTTAAATGCAATTAGTTACTTTGTAGATTACTTTTCTAACCACAGGACTGGAACCTAGATTCAGTCCCGGGACATGAGCAGTAAACAGTTAAGTAAAAGAGTTTTGGTTAGAGTAGGCATTTTTTTAAGGAATATTATTGTATTTTAAAAGTTGACACTTAGAAACATTTTCAGTTGAAATCACCAATGGCATCCTATGGAAGGAAATTCAATTTGCAGGTAAAATATGTTCACGTTACTTTTGTAATCCAGTTCTGGACTCCTAGGTTTAGCACTGGAACCTCTATCTGAAACAGGCAAGTAATTATGTTTTTATCGTTGACACGATTTATAGAGAATATTTGTAAGTTTCAAAAATTGACCCTTAGAAACTTTGTCAGCAAAAAGCAGGCACCCTACGGAAGGAAATTCAAGTTACTGGTAAGTACGGTTAGTATTACTTTCCAGGATCAGTACTGGGCTCAAAGATGCAGCACTGAGGTCTCTCCTGATAACAGGTGAGTAAATCGGAATTCGTAGTTCGTCTGATTTTAGATGAATATTTTAAATTTCCAAAACTCCACACTTAGAAGAATTTCCCAGGGAAACCAGTCAATGTTAGCCTATGGAAGAAAAGTGAGTTATCGGCTTTTAGATAAGTACTCAACTGGCAGAGTTAAGGTTCTGGGCCTAGACTCAGGGGTCTCCCAGGGTCAGGTAGGTACAGTCGGTACACCCTCAGCGGCACAGGGGCAGCCGGGTGCAGAGGTAGTTAGGCCCAATGTTATCCGATGTGAGGCAGGAGGCCTTCGGTTGGTGGCTGCTGGCTAGCAGGCCACGCGGCTGTGGGAGCTGGGCTCCTGGTCACTTGCTCAGGGCAAATTGGGACGTAGGATAGGACAAAGGTTGCACTGGCAGGGGCACTCAGGCGGCTGGGGGCAAGAGACGTCGGGCGCTCAATGTCATTCAATGGAGATCTTAAAAAGGGAACAAAGGCTGCAGGCTTGGGGATGGAGGATCTTCTGGAGCGACCAACACTTCGAGGGGTAAGTTGGGATCTTGGAGAATAGGTAGGCACCCAGGTGTTGGGCACAGGGGGCCGTGGGGCGCCGGGTGCTGGGGTGCCTTTTGAGGTCGGGAAATCGTACCCCCTACTGGTCGCGGTTGGAGGGGTCCCTTGTCTTGAGGCTGCAGGCGTCATCGGGGTCGTCGAGGAGGGTCCTTGGGAACTGGATTCCAGGTCAGAATCACCGGGGGGATGTCCTCAGGGTCTTTGTTTACTCTGGCACAGGCCAGGATCGGCGGATGCAGAGTGTCCTGGATATGCGGGTCCTGGCTGGCACCAGGTGTATTGTTGTTTGAGCAGAACCACTGTTCATGGGTGTCCCAGTCTTGGTAGAGTCACAAGGTAGTCAGGTCCTCTGGAGTTTTTGAGGTTGCTGACCACAGAAGGAGCTGGGGTTTTGCAGGAGCAGGTCCGAGGGTTGACAAACCGGTGGGGCTGG
Organism: Lissotriton helveticus; assembly: GCF_964261635.1. Taxonomy (NCBI): domain Eukaryota; kingdom Metazoa; phylum Chordata; class Amphibia; order Caudata; family Salamandridae; genus Lissotriton; species Lissotriton helveticus. Next base: position 1,141,718,548 of record NC_136069.1, read on the forward strand.
GGCCAAGTCAGTTGGTGTCGTCCTCTTCTTAGTAGCTGCACGGCAGGTCTTCTTGTTTCATGATCTTTTTGCTTGTTTCGGTATCGGGAACTGAGGAAGGAAGGTTCAGGGTGCCCCTAAATACTACATTTAGGGCCGTTACAGGTAGGGTGAGGACTAATAGGTCCCTGTCCTGGGGTAGTTACACCCCCTAACCTTCTCCTCTCCTGTGGGAGGGGGCAGACGCCTAGCTGTGAGTGGGTAGGGCTCTCCATTCTCAAGATGGCTGTAGCCCGGAGTCGTGCTTCACCTCGTCCCTCCCACCTGAGGGGTGGAGTTGGCACAGGCTGGCACACCCCCTTACGTGACGCAGGGCTTCCCTCCAGTCTTCCCGCCAGAGTGGGCGACAGAACTGGTGGGGGCTAGTTGCTCAGTACAGCAAGTGGCCTGGAGAAGCTCACAAAGGCGGCATGCCTTTGAAGCTTCCCCTTCCCATCCCGGGGGAGGAGACCTAGCACCTCGCCCAGGATGTGCATTGTTGCAGGCCCAGGAGAGCGGGGAGCTCTCCGCCCAGGGGTCCAGCAACTTGTCTGCTGTGTGGCAGCCTAGGCAGCCTCTCAGACAAGACGTGGATTGTAGGTTAGGTGTCAGGGGACATCTCTAAGATGCCCTCTGTAGTGCATTTTATATTAAATCCCACACTGGCATCAGTGTGGGTTTAATGTACTGAGAAGTTTGATATCAAACTTGTCAGTCTTCAGTGTAGCCATTATGGTGGTGTGGAGTTCGTAATGACAACCTCCCAGCACCATATACTCTTAATAGCATCACTGCACTTACAGTGCTCAGGAATGGCCCTGGGTACTGTAGGCACACAGGGTTCATGCACCTATGCCCACACCACTGGCACAGGGCACCCAGCTAGAGGGGTGGCTGATGTATGTCAGGGCAGTGGGATTGTGGGCATGGCACACAGGGATGTGTGCCTTGCTGACTCTTTGTTTAGTTCTACACCAGGACACTCAGCCTGCAACGATAGTGTGTGTGTGTCAGGGTACAGGGCCACTAAGGGTGGCACAATAAGTACTGCAGCCCTTAGGGGTCTTCTCTGGTCACAATGCCCTGGGTACCTAGGGTACCATTTACAAGGGGCTGACATGTGGCCAGAGATGCCAATTGGGTTTAGGCTTTAGTACAGTTTTTACAGTTTTTAGGGAAGGAACACATGCCCTGGGTACCTGATTGGCAGGGACCCAGGGCACACCAAGGAAAGTGCTTCAGGTATCAGGCAAAAGTGTGGGGGGGGTTACTGTAACAGAAACCCACTTTCTTACAACGACCCACTAGGAATTGCTCAAAATAATTTAATTAGGAATACCGATTTCCTAATTGAGATTAAGAGAGAATCACAATTAGGAAATCAGTACTCCTAATGTTAGTACACCAGGCCCAACATTCCTGCTCACTTTGCTCCATGGGTGATTTTGCACCTCAGTGATATTTCCACCTAATTGTTATTTTGCACATAAAAGTGACTTGTCCTTGTACTGGTTTTCCCCACTAATTATGATGTTACATCAAGTATAGTTTTGCACCTCAATGTGGAGTCAACCAAATTTGTTGTCATACTGCTGCAATTCATGCACACCTAATGTGACTTCTTATGTGCATCCAACATTCACACATGGTCTGTCAATAAGATCAACAACAATACATCCTATCAACACAATCACTACAATCTCAAGCAGCAGATATCATAACTTCATCAATCTCCCCAAGCAACCTTAGAAGTTCCATCTCCTCAAAGCTCAGTGATACATCCCCTAGACATTACATCTAAGCTGCCGTCGTGAACTGTAGTTCTCCCGTCTCTAAATCAATTTCTAAATTTGTTATCATCCATGAATGTGCCTTTTTGCTACTGCATTCACAGAAACGTGGTTCTACTCATCCTCCACGCCACTACCTTACCATTAGAGTACAACACCAACCACCTCTGAAGCACATAACAGAATATGAGGGTAAGTAACTTTATCCACAAGAAGTACCTTAATGCAACTGATTAACTCAATATTAAGCTCCTAGGGATTCCATTGTCTTAAAGTGAATACTACAAACTTGACATCTAAAACACTAAGGCTGAAGACCTTATGCTGAACACTTTCAAACAAAAAATATTGATGGTGTTCCTAGCTGATCATCTCATTTTTCCTTGTCATCACAATTTCCTGGGAGATTTTAATCTCCAACATGGAAAATACAGAGACACCATCACATGAGGGCAACACAAGCCTCCCACTTTAGAATTGAGTGCGAGTGCCACTGGGCAGTTCTGATTATCATGATATATTTAATCCTCCTTTGATCAGAGACACCTGGTCTCCAAACAGAAGCTGAGAAATACAGGCATACATGGCAAGTATGAGAGAGCTTCGGAGTAGGGGAATAAATAAAACAAGAGAGTATGAATGGTGAGATGAATGGGGGTGGATGCATAACAGAGATGGATAGAGAGGAGGGTGAGGGATAATGGAGATGAGGATGGATGGATGGAGGATAGTTTGGATGGAGAGAAGGGGACCAGAGAATTGACAAAGTGATGGATGGAAGGAGGCAGAGAAGAGTGGGTGATGGAGAGAAAGATGCAGTGAATAGAAGGATAGGAAAAAGGAAGGGAAAAAGGATGGCGTGATGGATGGATAGGTGGAGAGAAGTCAGGACTGTAGGATGTATGCATGTATTGATGGTTAAAGAAAGGAGGAAAGAGAAAAAATACAGAACGATGCATAAGAGAAGGAAGGATGGTTGATGAAAGAAGAATGGCGAGAAGGCATGATGAATTAATGGATAGATGTATGGATGGATAGAAAATGGACCAAAAGAAACATGAAAAAAGTAAGGAAGGAAAGTAAAACAGAAAAAAAGAAAAAAGTCACCATTACACATTGTCAAATGAGATGTCCAAAAGGCCTTAAACCCAATACCATAGCTTTTTGATCCAGAGACCAGGATACTCCAGTATTCCTGTTAGAGATTCTGCTATACCTTACTACAAAAAACTGACATTCTGGTTAATCCGTAAATGTATGCATAATGTGTCCCTGCTGGAGTGTCTCCTCGAGCAATCCTTTCCAGTAGTGGTGGAGCTGCACTGGTATATAATGCAGATTATGCAGCATATTGTAGTGTATTGCATAATTTCTAAAAGAAGTTGAGTATTTATGAATGTATGTCCTCAAGATACAGTCTACGTGTTTAAAGTTGTTTTCAAAGTTATCGGTGGGATGTTTAGGGGCAGGCACATAGTCAACAAGTAGTGCATACATTTTTGAAACTATGCCTTAGAGTCCAAGCCCACTAATTAAGGCAACAAGGACTTGAATGGAGATCTCTTTGTAGTGGCTGTTTGTTTAATTTGAGGATGGAGAACTCACTGGCTCAGCTGAGCATAGCAAAATCTCTCTGTCTCATGCTTATGTTTTTGTAGAACCCCCCTCACATAAACCCACTATCATTATGCAATATTTTTCTCTTCACAGATTGAAGTTGACCACACATAGTCTTGATGTAAATTTGCTGTAAACTGTATTGGAGTGTTTGGAGATGGGAAATTGTAAGACCCAACTTTACTGATAACTTGACCCGCACATGGAGTGTTGTGCCACTGTGGTGCTAAGGTATACACTGGTGGTCTTTGTCTCTTCTATAGTGAAACCAGAACCCACTGAGGCCTACACACTAAATTATGATTCATTGTCGCCAAGGGTTTGTCTGTCTCCCAGCCAGATCAATCGACCACAGCTTGTAGTTGTGCCGCTGCATAGTACCATATAAAAATATAGCAGTGCTAGTCTTTCCTCAGGGGTGTCTGATGTAACAACCATAGTGGGATTCTAGGTCAATAACAGTGGGACACCTTCTGAAGGGCCTCACAAATTACTAGGAGAATACACTAAGAAAAGACACAAAGGTTAAATAACCCCCTTAGCGTTGGCTAGACACCATAGATTTGAGATACCTTTTAATGCTTGCATGCCAGCAAACTCTAATCACTTAAATTGAAATACCTGAATGATCCGTTTCGTAAACGTGATACACAATTATAGAAAGTCAAGGCTACTGGCATTGCCACAGGGTTTCTCCATACATTTCACAGAAAAACAATGAAGCCAGGTCACTAGCAAACACAGCAGACTGAGAAGCTCAATGGTTGATCCACTTCAAAGAACACTGCAATGCCATTCCCAGAAGTGTAGTAAAACCTCTCCCATGGTCCGATAAGGCGGGCCCTGGGAAACTCACGGTGTTAAAGTTTCCACAACACTTTTTGGGGTACTGTTTGGGGACCATCACTACTACTGGATGTCCCCCAAATCATACAGAACACCTTTGAAGGTCCCCCTGCTGTTCTGGAACATAACCAAATACAATAAGCATATCTTTAGCCCTCACTTGAGATTCAGGTTGCTGTAGATGTATTTATTCACTGGATACCTGTAGCAGTGTTTTAGAGAGCAACACATAACTGGCCTAATTGTATTCATATAACTCAGGTCTGCTAAGGTGTTGGACCCGGCCTCGTGGCGTGGTCCTACCCCTCACGCATGGCGGGCCCTGGACGACATCGGCCCTCCATCGACCCGCTGTCACCCCCCTGAAACTACCCTCCCCGAACTCTCGACAAGAGCAGCCCCCCTGGCAACCCACGGCTCTCCCCCCGGGAACCCGGCGAACTCGGCTCGCCCCAACCCTGCAGGTCCGGCCACCACCCCGGACCGCCATTTCAGACCCGACTCCATCTTGGGCCCATCACGTCCGAGCACGTGACCCCGGCCGCAGCCCCAGCGAAGCCCCGACCTCGAGGCATCAAGATCCCCCCAGGTGGTAGAGTAGCCACTTGACGGATCCAGGAGGAGGGGAATTTCGATGGCCCTCCAGCCGTTCCCGGCCGCCTGGTTTCGATCGCCCTCCGGCCTCCCTGGGCGCTGGCTCCACCCCCCTGCTGGGTGTCTGGACACCCTCACCCAGGCCCCTCTGACCCCCAGGCGCGAGGGTCCGGACATCAAAGGACTCCAGCCCTATAGAAGGGCCAGCCCTGGATTAGGACTCCAGTTGTATCTTGGAGCCGAAGCCCTGCTGACCTCGTCGCGGCTGATCTTGATAAGAAATCTTGTACTCGGAACCTGGAACCTCGGAGCCCTGCTGATGCTGTCGCGGCCCGACCAAGCTGAACCATCCTCGGAGCCCTGCTGACGCTGTTGCGGCCCGACCAAGCTGAACCATCCTCGGAGCCCTGCTGACGCTGTCGCGGCCCGACCAAGCTGAACCATCTTCGGAGCCCTGCTGACGCTGTCGCGGCCCGACCAAGCGGAACCATCCTCGGAGCCCTGCTGACGCTGTCGCGGCCCGACCAAGCTGAACCATCTTCGGAGCCCTGCTGACGCTGTCGCGGCCCGACCACGCTGAACCATTCTCAGAGCCCTGCTGACGACGTCGCGGCTCCTTGCAACCCCCCAGCTCGAGGATTGAGAGCTGTGCGCCGGGTATCCTAGTACCTGTTGATACCAAGACTGTCCCGCTACCCCCTTCCCCCTGATACCGAGACTTTAAGGATCCCTCCATCCTCCTGTACCTAATGCTGCGAGAACTTGCCTTTATTCTTTATAAAGCCTCTTAAGAATCTACTCTCGTGTGGTGTCCCTTTGTAGTGGTGCGGTTGCTCGGTTGTTACGATTGTAGGAGAGGAGCCTCGCCCAGGAGGCCTCTCGACGGCGCTCGGCCAATTCCATACGGAGAGGTGGGTCTCGGGGTGGGCAGTCAGACCTCTTCTGTCTCCCCTGGGATTGCCTTTCTAACATTGGTGGCAGCGGTGGGATCCGAGCCGACGCAAATCGTACAGCGAGTAACTTGCCCACTACTAACAGAGACACGCAGCAACCATGAGTACTAAAGAAGCCGGAACGACCGCAGAGTTCCAGAAGGAACTATTGGAGGAGTACACCCATAAAGAAGTCAAACAATTTTGCAAAGATTTAGGTATCGCTACCACCGGACTAAGCACCAAAGAGGATTTTAAAGAAGCGCTGCAAACATGGGTGGAGGCCGAAGCGACACCACCCCAAACCGAAGGTGACACTGTCCCAGACGTGCCCCAGGAAACCATAACCGCCCCAGCGGAAGAAAGAACCGCCAACATAGACACGGGCCTCTCCCACGAAGACGCCCAAGAGCGAGAGAGAAGCCGGCTCCATGAGTTGGAGCTCGCCCGACTCCGGCTGGACGGAGAACTCCAGCTATTGGAAAAGAAAATGGCCCTTGAGCAACTACGGCTGCAAGGAGACCTGGAGGAGAGACGGAGGCAGAGAGAATTGGAAGAAAAGAAAATCACTTTCGAGCACGAGCGTGGCCTCAAAGAACTAGAGATCAAGGCCAAGAGCGAAGAGGCTGGCGCCACTGTGAACCGAAGCCCCCCGCCTCCTGCCAACACGAAGGTCCACATTCCCAAGGACGTCGTCAAGGAATACTATAAAAGTGACAACATCCAGCAGTGGTTTAAGGCCTACGAAGTCGCCATGACTGCGCACCGCATACCCCGAAAAGATTGGGGTGCCGGCTTATGGGGGAAATTCGTCAGCGAAGGAAGAGACACTCTGCTGGAACTGGCCGACGATGTTATGTCCTCCTATGATCACAAGAAGGACGCCCTACTCACCCATTATGGCCTCACCCCTGAGATGTACCGGCAGAGATTCCGAGACTGTAAAAAGATCCCCGGTACTACATGGGTAGAGTACGTGAACTTTTATAGCAGGGCACTGGAAGGGTGGATCAAGGGCAGCAAGGTGACCACCTACGAGCAGCTGTTCAAACTCATTGTATGGGAGCACCTCTCCAACAACTGCTTTGTCGAGCTCAGACAGCATCTACTCGACAGCAAACTGACCGAGCTATGGAAACTCGCCGTCGAGGCCGATCGATGGGTGAGCACCCGGGTCCCCCGGGCCCGATAGGAGACTCAGGACGGAACCCCCAGGGGCACCTCCGCCAGCGAGGCGGCGGGGGAGGCCAGAACTGGAACAGAGACTTCCCGGCTGCGCCGCCCCGGAGTCCGCCCCGGGGATCGCCCCTGAACAACACCTCACCATCTCTGACCCGAAGAGGGGCCCCCCCAGCGTGGCCGGGGCCCCGCCCAAACGTTACCTGCCACAGATGCCAGCGGCCAGGTCACTATGCCAATGATCCCCTCTGCCCGATGAACCAACGACCCGGCACCACCGGGCCTCCGACCCGCCAGATCGCTGCCACAGCCCTGGGAGAAGGAGAAGAAGAAGAAGAGGTCTACAGCGAGGACCAGACCGAGTGGGAGCCCGCCGCCATGGCCCTAGTCTGTCTGGGCGAAAGAGACATGATCCCCGGGCTCCCCTCCCGAGCAACACCCAAAAATACCGCCAGTGGGTCAACATTAATGGGCGCCGGGCCGAAGCACTCCGTGACACTGGGGCCAGTGTGACGGCCGTCCGCTGCCACTTGGTGACTCCCGACCAGATACTACCAAATGTGCTGTGCCCCGTGCTGGCCGCCGACAATTCCGAGACCCTATGCCAGATGGCCCGAATCCCCTTCGAGTGGGGAGGGGTGTCAGGCCTGCTAAAGGTGACCATCTGGGACGACGCCCCCGTGGACTGCCTCCTCGGAAACGACCTCGAGAGTTCCCCCTGGGCGCAAGTCGAGCGGAGAGAGCATCTGGGGATGCTGGGACTACCCGAGTGGGTTTGTGCGACCACCCGATCCATGGCAGCCCGGGCCCCGGCACCGACCGAGGCCGCCCCGACCGAAGAACCGGAGTGGCCTGCGCCACCGCCGCCCGCCGACGATGAAGAAACCGACCCTGAGTCCGGGCCACCGGAGCCCAACCGCGAAGACATCGCCGAGCTCGGCGACATCCCTGAACTAGCCCAATGGCGCCAAGAAGGTGGCCCCTCCCGGGAACAATTCCGGCAGGAACAAAAGGCCTGTCCCTCCCTCGAGGGAACCCGGCAGCAAGCCGCAGCTCAAGCCGCCGGGGACACGTCGGGGTCCCACTGGGTCTACTGGGACCACGACCTCCTATACAGCGAACAGAAAATTGCCGAACTGGGGGCCAGCCGAGTGTTGGTGGTCCCCCTACGGTTCAGAGACTTCCTCCTAAACCTGGCACACGACGTGCCCCTCGCCGGGCACCTGGGGCAGGACAAAACTTACAGCCGCCTGGTGACCCATTTTTTCTGGCCAAAAATGCGCAACGATGTGAACAATCACTGCAGAACCTGTCCGACCTGTCAAGCCAGCGGAAAGAGCGGGGGAAAAGTCAAGGCCCCGCTCCAACCCTTTCCTGTGGTAACTACCCCCTTCGAGAGAGTGGGGATCGACATTGTGGGGCCCCTGGACCCCCGAACCTCTCAGGGGCACCCCTTCATCCTCGTCCTGGTGGACCATGCCACCCGCTACCCAGAAGCCATCCCCCCCCGGACCATAACGGCCCCCGTGGTGGGCCGAGAGTTAATGGGGATCTTCTCTAGAGAAGGGTTCCCCCGAGAGGTCGTGAGTGATCGGGGCACAAACTTTATATCAAAATATATGCGGTCCCTGTGGCAACAGTGCGGGGTCACATATAAGTTCACCACCCCGTATCACCCCCAAGGGAATGGGCTCGTGGAGGGGTTTAACCGAACACTCAAGGGGATGATCAAGGGCCTGGAAGAGCCCCTACGCCGCAATGGGACGTCCTGCTGCCCTGCCCCATGTTTGCCCATCGGAATTTCCTGGAACTTGCCGAAGCCAACCTAGAGGCCAGTCAGGAGGAGATGAAACGCTGGTATGACCAGAACGCCTCGTCCATCGAGTTCGAGCTGGGCCAGCAGGTCTGGGTTATGTCCCCGGTCGAACCTTGTGCCCTCCAGGACAAATGGACGGGGCTCTCAAAGTGGTGGAGTGCAAGAGCCCCGTCACCTATCTGGTAGACATGGAGTCCCCCAGGAACCCCCTCCGGGTTCTGCACGCCAACCGGCTCAAGCCTCACTTTGCCCGCACGGAACTGAGCCTACTGCTAGCTACGGATGACGGAGCCGAAGACGACTCCGAGCCCCTGCCCGACCTCCTGAAGTGTGCTGAAAAAGACGGCTCCGTCGAGGGAGTCACCCTCTCCGCCGCCCTGACCCCCGAACAGCGCCAGGACTGCCAAGAGCTGTTGGGGCAGTTTGCGGATCTGTTTTCACTCACTCCCGGGGTCACACAGTGGTGCGTCCACGATGTCGACACCGGGGACAGCCCGCCCGCGCGACACCGGGCCTACCGAGTTCCCGACCGAGTTCGGGACTGCATCCAGTCCGAGGTTGCCAAGATGCTAGCCATGGGGGTGGTTGAGCCCTCAGATAGTCCCTGGGCCAGTCCAGTTGTCCTGGTCCCTAAAGCCGCCGCCCCCGGCACCACTCCGGAACTCAGGTTTTGTGTCGACTGCCAGGGACTGAATGCCGTCACCAGGACCGACGCCCATCCCATCCCCGGGCCGATGAACTGATCGATCACCTGGGGGCCGCCAGGTACCTCAGCACCTTCGACCTCACGGCCGGGTATTGGCAGATCGGCCTCACCCCTGGTGCCCAAGAGCGATCTGCCTTTTCGACCCCTGATGGCCACTTCCATTTCAAGGTGATGCCCTTCGGCATGAAAAACGCCCCGGCTACCTTCCAGAGACTGGTGAATAAGGTGCTGGCGGGGCTAGAAGAGTTCAGTGCAGCATATTTGGACGATATTGCGGTGTACAGCCTCCACTGGGCCGAGCACCGGAAGCACCTCTGGGAGGTCCTGACATCCCTCCGACGGGCCGGACTAACTGTGAAAGCAAGCTAGTGCCAGATAGGCCAAGGTTCCGTGACCTATCTGGGGCACCAAGTGGGAAGCGGCCATGTGGCTCCCCTCCAACCAAAAATTGATGCTATCGTGGCCTGGGAGCCTCCGGTCACCCAGACAGCAGTCAGAGCCTTCCTAGGGCTCACTGGGTATTACCGAAGCTTCGTAAAAAACTATGGGAGCATTGTGGGGCCCCACACTGAACGGACCTCCAAAAAGCAGCCACAGAAGGTGCACTGGACCCCCGAGTGTCAGACGGCCTTCGAGACTCTGAAGACTGCCATGTGCACCGCCCCTGTGCTCCAAGCCCCCGACTACAGCCGAGAATTTGTAGTCCAAACCGACGCCTCGGAGCACGGCATCGGGGCGGTCCTATCGCAAGTTAACCCCGAGGGGGTTGACCATCCTGTGGCCTTCATCAGCCGGCGACTACTGGCTCAAGAACAACGGTGGAGCACCATCGAGAGAGAAGCCTTCGCCGTCGTGTGGGCCCTAAAGAAACTCCGGCCCTACCTCTTCGGCACCCACTTCCGGGTCCAGACCGACCACCGGCCCCTGCGGTGGCTGATGCAGATGCGTGGCGAGAACCCGAAGCTGCTGCGATGGTCCATCTCCCTGCAAGGGATGGACTTCACTGTGGAACATCGCCCTGGCAACGACCACGCCAATGCTGACGGCCTGTCCCGCTTCTTCCGCCTCGGCGAGGAGAACCCCCAAGAAGATGGGTGACTCTCCCTGCCTTCAGCTGGAGGGGACGTGTGTTGGACCCGGCCTCGTGGCGTGGTCCTACCCCTCAGGCATGGCGGGCCCTGGACGACATCGGCCCTCCATCGACCCGCTGTCACCCCCCTGAAACTACCCTCCCCGAACTCTCGACGAGAGCAGCCCCCCTGGCAACCCACGGCTCTCCCCCCAGGAACCCGGCGAACCCGGCTCGCCCCAACCCTGCAGGTCCGGCCACCACCCCGGACTCCATCTTGGGCCCATCACATCCGAGCACGTGACCCCGGCCGCAGCCCCAGCGAAGCCCCGACCTCGAGGCACCAAGATCCGCCCAGGTGGTAGAGTGGCCACTTGACGGATCCAGGAGGAGGGGAATTTTGATGGCCCTCCAGCCGTTCCCGGCCTCCTGGTTTCGATCGCCCTCCGGCCTCCCTGGGCGCTGGCTCCACCCCCCTGCTGGGTGTCTGGACACCCTCACCCAGGCCCCTCTGACCCCCGGCGCGAGGGTCCGGACATCAAAGGACTCCAGCCGAATGTATGACATAATATCGACAGACAGAATATCTACATACAAAAATATCGACACAAAAATATCGAAATCAAAAATATCGAAATTATATCTACATAATGGTAAGTACAAAAATATCGAAAAAATAATATTGTTGTACAAAAATATCGAAATTAAAAATATCGTTTTTTTAAATGTATTAATAATAATTTAAAATTAATTTAAAAATACATATAATTTTACAAATATTAACGCATGTTTTTACAACGCAGATACTTTTACAACGCATACCATTACAACGTAAGTATTGGTAAGTATATAATAATTTTTTTATGTAAATTAATTAAAATTAATATAATATAATTTAATTTAATTCAATTTAATTTAATTTAATTAATTTAATTTAAATTTAATTTTACTTTAATTTTTACACTGTACCCCTGTACCCCAAAAACCCAAAACTGACCCTGAACCCTAAAAATACCCCTTTACCAAAAAATAAAAACTGACCCTGAACCCTAAAAATACCCCTTTACCCAAAAACTAAAAACTGACCCTGTGCCCTAAAAATACCCCTTTACCCAAAAACTAAAAACTGACCCTGAACCCTAAAAATACCCCTTTACCCAAAAACTAAACACTGACCCTGAACCCTAAAAATACCCCTTTACCCAAAAACTAAAAACTGACCCTGAACCCTAAAAATACCCCTTTACCCAAAAACTAAAAACTGACCCTGAACCCTAAAAATACCCCTTGACCCAAAAACCCAAAACTATAACATTTTAAATATAATTATATACTTACCAATACTTACGTTGTAATGGTATGCGTTGTAAACGTATCTGCGTTGTAAAAACATGCGTTGTAAATGCATGCGTTGTAATAGTTTTTGCGTTGTAAAAGTTTCGTTGTAATGGTAGTGCGTTGTAAAAGTTGCGTTGTAATGGTTGTTTCCCTATAAACACACAACCCACTACACATAAATAAATGAAATCATTTAATCACTTAATAATTATTAATTACCAATTAATTATTAATTAACAATATCAAAAATTAATAAATTAAAAATATTAACACATTAACTCTAATTAATTTAATTTACTACTTAATATTGTTTCATTACAAATTAATTATTAATTAACAATAACACTAAATTAAATATATTAGCACAATAAATCTAATTAATGTAATTAACTAATTAACATTAATTAATTACCAATTAATTATTAATTAACAATAACAATAAATTATATATCTTAGCACATTAAATCTAATTAATTTAATTAAATAATTAATATTAATTAATTACCAATTAATTATTAATTACCAATAACACTAAATTAAATATATTTCCACATTAAATCTAATTAATGTAATTAACTAATTAGTTTCAATTAATTACAAATTAATTATTAATTAAAAAATATTTAAAAATATATATTAATTATTTAATTATTATTAAATTACTTCCCACCCTATTCCCCTATAAACCCACAACCCGCTCTAATACTGAAACGCAAAATGTTAACATAATTACTAATTTTCAAACATACATTTCTAAACATATTTAGCAAACATATAAACAACATAATAAAATACATAACACTAAACAACAAAATTTCGATATTACTAACATACATACCTTAATCTCGATATTCTGTCTGTTGATATTGTGGCACATCGATATACTATACCATCGATATTAAAACATCGATATTATTGTATATCGATATTTTAATTTCGATATTTTGTCTGACTACCACTCCAGCCCTATAGAAGGGCCAGCCCTGGATTAGGACTCCAGTTGTATCTTGGAGCCGAAGCCCTGCTGACCTCGTCGCGGCTGATCTTGATAAGAAATCTTGTACTCGGAACCTGGAACCTCGGAGCCCTGCTGACGCTGTCGCGGCCCGACCATGCTGAACCATCCTCGGAGCCCTGCTGACGCTGTCGCGGCCCGACCAAGCTGAACCATCCTCGGAGCCCTGCTGACGCTGTCGCGGCCCGACCAAGCTGAACCATCTTCGGAGCCCTACTGACGCTGTCGCGGCCCGGCCAAGCGGAACCATCCTCGGAGCCCTGCTGACGCTGTCGCGGCCCGACCAAGCTGAACCATCTTCGGAGCCCTGCTGAAGCTGTCGCGGCCCGACCACGCTGAACCATTCTCAGAGCCCTGCTGACGACGTCGCGGCTCCTTGCAACCCCCCAGCTCGAGGATTGAGAGCTGTGCGCCGGGTATCCTAGTACCTGTTGATACCAAGACTGTCCCGCTACCCCCTTCCCCCTGATACCGAGACTTTAAGGAACCCTCGATCCTCCTGTACCTAATGCTGCGAGAACTTGCCTTTATTCTTTATAAAGACTCTTAAGAATCTACTCTTGTGTGGTGTCCCTTTGTAGTGGTGCGGTTGCTCGGTTGTTACGATTGTAGGAGAGGAGCCTCGCCCAGGAGGCCTCTCGACGGCGCTCGGCCAATTCCATACGGAGAGGTGGGTCTCGGGGTGGGCAGTCAGACCTCTTCTGTCTCCCCTGGGATTGCCTTTCTAACATAAGGCAACCCAAATTAGGTTCATTGCTTCTTGCTCCTGGTCCGCATGCTCCAGCCACCATGAGTGCTTTGCTTGGAATCCTGATCTCTAAAATGTTTATGCAATTTAATGGATGGTCTTTTGAGTGTTTGAAAATGCTTCTTACCTCCTCGAACACTGTTGTTGCTACCTTTTAGCAGCAGTGGTCTGAAAAGAGCATTGGGTAGAGTTTCTTCCCTGTGCGTAAGCTTAATAATGGAAGTGGAGCGGCCTTCCCTGACCCAAAGATTACACATCCCCTCTCCACTCCTAACTAATAATGCTAGGGCCCAACCCACTGGCTGCTCAACCCTCCTGCACAGCCTAGTAGGAAGATTTAAAATGGTAACTTGGAGCAACATTGAGATAGACCCCTCTTTGGGACACAAGCTCTACCCATTCAAGTCTGGTTTCTCAAATACAAGCTTAAAAAAATCCATGTTCTGACTGAAGCCAGAAGTCTGCCTGCCCTCCATTGGTCCATGTTGAGACCATTCCATGGTGAGATCATCCTGCTAGTGCTTGTTAGAGAGGGATATATAATTATCTTATGGAGATTTCTCCCCACATACTTTTTCTCGCAATCCATACAGATGAGTGTAATGCTCAATGTGAATTTTAGACTGCCAACTGGCCAGCAGAGTAATTACGTTGGCCCATCAGCGTAACTCAAAGTATGAATCAGATTAAGGCTTGCTCAAGCAAATATGTTAAATTTAGACGTATAAATGGAAACATATGAAGGAAAATAACTCTGAAAATGTTTTTGGGACCCAGGATAATATAATACAAGATACATCAATACCCATATAAAGTTGCATTCTAGGCACATTTTACTCAAAGTGTAAAAACAGTTTAAACATTGTTCACACTTAAGCCAAAAAGAAAGGAGACACTTCTTCTTGGACTCCCAATTGAATTACAAGGCCTCAGCAAGTCACAGCCAGTTTAATATGAGTTCTTGCTTTGACAGTGTTACCTGTGTGCAGATATCAGCCTACTTTAGACAACAAGTTCCTCTCTTAGCCTCTACAATTGTGCACACACATTTGAGCCTGTGTCTCACACATCCTGCTCTGAGACTTTTACCCCAGCTGTACGCAGTAGATTACTTATGTCAAAAGACAGGCTCTGGCAATTGCAGCTTTAATCCATTTAGACAGAAACTTACAGTGAATGAGGCCCCATTAGGGAGGAGCAACAGGTCCAAGAGCAAAACGACTGGACTTTTGTTTACATTTCATACCCTGTTTTTTCACAAGGACCCACAACCCAACAATATTTTCACTGCAAATGCTTTTCTCCTGGATGTCTTAGAGCAGTACTCCAAGTAAAGTGCAAGTTGGAATGTGCAAGCACAGAGATATCAATCTTGCATACTCATGCACCTGGGGGATATATTTAAAATATTCACACAACGCAACAAGCCACCTTGCTGCCATGCATGAAAGGCAGAATGCAGGAATGTGCCTTATTTAACATTATATGAAACATTCCTGCTTTCTGCCTGTGCTGGCGCACAATCTGCTGCCTAGCACTGACGCAGGTACCCTCATTACACCTCCCATAGGGAAGCGTAGCATTTTGATGCATTCGAGGTCTACCACTAATGGTAAATCTGGGAATGCACAGAATCCATGGTAGTATGTGTAGAATCACCCATGCTCCATCCATGGAACGCCTTCCTGGGGCGGAGTAACACAAGGCAGCAACTCGCGCTGCTTTTCGTTACTCCACATTTTCCAGGCCATGCAGGGCCACGCAAGGTGGCCTGGTGTGGCTTGGTAAGTGTAATTTGAGGTTTTGCATCACCTTTGCTTCCCCTTGCATGGTGCAAGGGCAATGCAAAACCATGTTTAATTTGGTCCTTGGTATCCACAGAAATGAACCTAGGCTACCAACGGTAGCGTCTTCCCCCACCAATGTCTACGCCACACATGGAGCTCAGTTTTACCTGTCTTTATTCAACTGCGTGTAACTGCGAACTCAACATTCTAAACCAGCCTTCAATGTATTCCGCTAAAACACTTATAGTACAGTTCTATGGGTCCTCCAGGAGCCAAAAGGGTTCCATCATTTCTAACTCGCAAGACTCTACATTTCCCCATCTGCTAAATAATTTTTGGGGGACAAAATATATAGATAGATACAATTTAATCTCATCAATCAATCTTTTTGGTGCTTTAACTGTTTGACCTGATCTTTGACTCGGAAACTGGGAACTGTCATCACCAATGTCCTGGATCTATGTTAGCGGTGTAGAGGTTACAGCAGTCACTGATGGTTCAGACCCAGTATCTCCTTCAACAATAAGATCTGATGAATGAATATTTAAAGTCCCAAAGTGAGAAGAGTCTCTGGTAATAGACTTCCCAGGGTGCTGGGCAGTCACCATGTGGAGCATGGTAGCCACCACTTGAAAAGGTTCTGCATCAAATGGAGCTTCAGATTTTCTTCTCTGTGTCTGTCGTGCAAGCCCTTGATCTCCTTTCCTAAAGATAATCTTCTTCGCACTTCATCTTTGGTCAGCATATGTCTTCATCTTTTGTTTGTTTGCCAAGTCTTTCTCATTAGTTGCTTTCTCATCTCTCTCATATTGGTCGATTGAGACAACTTGGTGTCCATTCTTCTCCCGAATATCAATCTAACAGGACTTTCACTGGTGGTCGAGTGGGGTGTTGAGTGATAAGCTATCAAGGTAGAATTCAACACAGATTTTAAATCGAACTTCTCAAAATTAGCAGGCTGCATTACTTTCTTTAGTTGACTCATAAACTGCTCAACAAGTCTGCTTGCCTGCGGCCAGAAAGATGTGCTCTTCTGATGCTTTATATTCAAATGCTCCAAGAAATCTTTAAACTATCGACTATTGAAAGGCGGCCATTGTCAGACTTCACTATGGCTGGAATACCCCATGTTGCAAAGATGCTATCTAGCCTTTCAATGACTCGTTCTTGTGTTTTGAATGGAAGATCTTCAATTAATGGAAATCGTGAATACTCGTCCATAACCACCACCAGCTGATGTCCATTATCGAGTGGACCCAAAAGGCAATGACTATTCTCTGCCATGCATGCTTTGGGAGTTCTGACACACTTAAAGTGTGGTCAGTAGGTTTTGTTGACAGGCAGTTGCATATATGACAGGCCTTTGATTCCTTTTCAACCCTGTCATCAACATAAGGAAACCAGACACGGTCTTGTAGATCTCGTTTTTTGGCAATGATTCCACAATGTCCTTCATGGGCCACTTCAATAATTTTTTGTCGCAGACTTTCCGGAATCAGAATTCTCGACTCTAGTAGCATAACTCCTTCCCAAGGTATAGACAGTTTATCCTTGACATTTTTGTATTTTGATATTTACTGTCAGTGGTGAGTGGTCGAATGTGTTGGTTCCACAACTGATGGGTAATTATATCCTTCAGTTTTAACATGTCACTATAATGGCTCAAGGCAGTGATTATCTGGGATAATGAAATGGAAGCTGGTGTGCTTGATTTTACAATGAAATTGGTATAGGGAGTACCATGACCTTATATAGGCACTCTGGAAAAGTAGTCAGTAGGGTTCTGATATTTCCCTGGACAATGCACAATGGTGTAATTATACTTTTATAACCGTAGTGCCCATTGTTCAATGCGAGGAAGCATTTTTGCCTTTGGGTTGCCAAATATAGTCAGTAAAGCCTGATGATCCGTTACTAGCATAAAAGGCTTTCCGTACAGGAAGACACAAAGATGTCCACAAGCCCATACCACAGCTAAGCATTCTATTTCAGTTTGTGAGTGGTGAAGCACAAAGATTGCCCACCCTTTTAATGTCACAAATATTACTTGTACCTAAGAAATACATGGCATGAAAGGGCACTTAACACATGATTCATGTATGGTTTAATAAACTATTGCAAGTGCGTCACTCGATGTTAATAATGTTTATCTTCTCTGAAGGATTACAGAACGTACCCACATAAATGTTTTACCATAACCAAGTGTGATTAATAAAGAATTTGCCATATTTAATAGAAAATATAATCACCATAGAGATGAGATGTGACTTTCCAAATGTGTGTGCTACTTCACCTGAATAACATATAACAAACTCACACTGTGATCAGAATATAACTCATAGATGTAGAAAGCAATCCTGCTAAAAACGATATTAGATTTATGTAATGTATGCATTGATATTTCATAGATTTGATTGAAATACCAATGAATATTATGATGGCTTAATGAATATTACATGTAGTAAGGAGTATAAGTTATTAGACAAATACATTCATTTGTGTTTAAATGTGCATATGCATATTAAATATGCACCATTGAAATTAATGCTAAACTAAACATGAGTAGGCCTGTGTTTCACCATGCTGCCTAAAGCTGATTTCATTTTTCTGCTAACTTGATATTTCTTGCAGTACATTTCATTTATATGCATTGTTAGTTTAGAACAAATGCATTAATGTATTAGAGATAGTGGAACTAGGGGCTTGAGTAAAAAACCTTGACGAAGGTACCCGGAGATACAGTGCACTAGCTGAATGTGCTGTTGTGGAGAAGTTACCATTTATGTGTGCTTGGGAAAAAGACGTCCTTCCCATGTCCAATGTGGGATAAAATCATAGTGTTGCAGTCTGCAACTGGATAATTTGAATGAGTACAATGGGCCACTGATGGTGTAATTAGGGGAGTGTCACCAAATGGACTTTATACATTATAATATATTGTTCCTCTTGGAATTAATCTCATATCTCGTCCCGATTCTGCTACGATGCTGATCGGACCCCTTCACAGCGCCCTTTACCCCAGCAGACACCTTCCTTGTGTCATTGCTAGCTGAATGGACTTTGAGAGTCTTTTTACCTCCATGCTTTGATAATTGATAACTGATATTGATATTTGTCGATTCAGATTGTCACCAGCTTGGTAAGTAACATCTCTGTGCGACGAATATCTGACGTAATCCTGCATACCATCAGTCCGCAAAACAAATCCCGCATGTACTATTAGGCCGCAAATTAAAATAACTAAAACCTTTAGAACGAATATGCCTTTAGCACGCATGCCTTTACAACGTAAAGGCATGCATGTTAAAGGTATACTCGTTGTAAAAGTTGTAAAGGTAAGTAAAAGTACACTACCCTACCCTACACTACCCTACACTTTAATGTAATACCCAGCACGACCCCCAACACTACCATAAAGCACTTTACTACCCTACACAAACACTACAACAGTACCTTAATACACTACCCCCAGCATGACCCTACACAAACACTACAATACTACACTAAACCACTACACCCCCTAAACCCTAAAACACTACCCCCAGCATGACCCTACACTACACTACCCAAACCCTAAACCACTACACCCCAGCATGACCCTACACTACACAAACACTACAACACTACCCTAAACCCTAAACCACTACACCCCAGCATGACCCTACACTACACAAACACTACAACACTACCCTAAACCCTAAAACACTACCCCTGCATGACCCTACACTACAACACTACCCAAAACCCTAAAACACTACACCCCAGCATGACCCTACACTACGCAAACACTACAACACTACCCTAAACCCTAAAACACTACGAGGTCTTACTGGCTCAATTTACTCAGGTGCTGGTGATTAAATAATTGTTTTATGTTTTTACGTCTCTTTGCGTGCACTTTGTCTTCACAACTTTCAACTTGTAATGTTACTTGTGATTATTATTAGCTGCTCTTTGAAAACCTGGATGTATCTGCCTTTAGCGTAAATGCTTCAGATTACCTATGACTGTATATTACGTAGTAGCGTGATATCTTGATGTACTGTCTTACCAGCAGGTTCTCGGTCACCGACATGTAGATTTACTGTGACTGAAGTTGTGCTTTGACTCCACATGCGTTAAGTGCTGATTCCGTACTTCAACTGCAACACATGTGGCATGCACCAGTAGTTTGCTTGGACCACGGCAAACTCTTTGGGTGAGCAATGTCGGGTTACTTATTCCCTACCTTATCGCCAGTTATAGTGTCTTCCCCAGCAGGGGTACCCGCCAATGACTATGCCACACATGGAGCTTAGTTTTACACATCTTTGTCTAGTTTTACACGTCTTTATTTGTCTATGTGTAACTGCGAACTCAACATTCTAAACCAGCCTTCAATGCATTCCACACTTGCACGTCACAATTTTAAGGAATTCCTCAGAAGCCAAAAGGGTTTAATAATTTCTAATTCGCAAGACACTACACCACTGGCAACTGAGAATAAAAACAGACCAGTCGCACAATCACCCCATCATCTGAGTTGCTGCCCTACTTAACAGCGCAAAATGAACACACACATAAATATTCCTTAACCCCTTTTCACCATACACCCTATCAGGTAGCATTGATGGCAAACTTCCTCTTTGTACTTTGCACACAATAAAAGAACATTTCAAAGGCTTTGACTGAGACTCGGGCTTGATACCAGTTATCTCTCACTTCTATTTTCTTTTCCTAGCACCAGAAAAATCTGTCTTAGATTTTCTTTGTACATGTATAGCAAATAAATTCATTTCTTTTTCACTTTATTGAAGTATGGTTTCTCATCATTTTGTTTTCTAAAATAAATCTAGAACTGCTTTACTTTTTATCAATAATCTCTCCATTCTTAGTTTACTGTCTAATTACTATAAATTGAATAGCCTACTGCTTTTCCAACTGATGTTGAATCTGGGGTCTGGCTGATCCAACAAGACTTGATACCTTTGATGGCACTTGCTGAACAAAATGCAGCAATAGTGCAGTGCATTCAGGTTTTGGAGTCCCAAATTGGCAGTGGTCCAGCGGCCGCCACATATGTTCTGATGAGAGGGCAAGGGAAAAAACTGATTTCTATACCCCATCCATCATTTTTGCAGAAAGTACAGGCCGTACATTGACAGGGGATTTGATCGCACCTTAAGAATACCAATAGAAAGTCTAGTACAGCAGAGAGAGAGCGAGGAGAACTACAGAACAAGGATGCTAGGATGTGGCCTAAGGGCTAGAGTGGTCGACCTCAAAGCTGGGGAACCGACTTTGAGTCTCTGCGGGTTGCTCAACATCCTGTTATTCTGGGGAAATCACTAAGGCATAAATGCATCAAGGTAAAATCCGCTCGCAAAGGTGCAGATTCTCCGAATCTGCCCCTTTGCAACCGGTATTTTTGCATTTGGGATGCATCATCCCAAAGGCAAAAATCGCAACTTAAGAAATCGCAAAATTGCGATTACTTGCATTTAAGGAATCTCAAATTGAGATTCCTTAAATGCAATGCATTAAAGTTTAAAAAATAGCGATTTCACTAATAGGGATCGCAAATTACCATGAAGTTGAACTTCATGGTAATTTGCAAAAACTTTGAAAAATGCACTAAAGTGCATTTTTCAAAGTTTCATGTTGCGCACACACATGCCCCAAGGGCATGTGTGTGCGCAACATATGTGCACAGATCAATTTGAGGGGTGCAACAGGGTGTCCTTTGGACACCCCTGCACCCTTGAAATCGCATTCTCAATTTGCGATTCGCTAATTGCGATTCGCAAATTGAGAATGTCTTCCCATTCATTACTATGGGCCTCTAGGCCCATAGGAAGGAATGGGGAGGTATTCCTTAATTGCGACTCACAATTTGCGAGTCGCAATTAAGGAATTTTAAGAAATCGCTATTTTTTTAGTAATTTTTTCATGCATTGCATTTTGCTACTCCTTACTAGCGAATCGTTATTTTTCGCTATTAAGGAATAGCAACATGGGTTCTGGATGCATCTGGGGGTTAATCTCCCTGTGCCTAACAACATGAATTCATCTGTCTGTAACACATCTGGTGCTTGTGCAAAGAGCTCTGATACCTTCGAGTCGAGTTAGCGCGATATAAAACTCAAAACAATAAAAAGCATTGTTGATTAGATTAGATTCTGCACTGGGGTAACTGGGCAGGGCTTCTAAAGAACCACAACCAATGTTCAGCATGGATGAAGAATTTATGAGCTAGTTACTATCGCACTACAGGTAAAGCATCACTGAGTAAAGTCCTTATGACAATGTACATTTGTGTTGTGAGTACTGGATATGGCAGATAACCTTACGTGCCTATACAGACAACGGAGATTTCACGGCACTAGTAGCAACATTGGACAAACTAATGTTCTCTGCATGAGGCAGGCAACTGACAACATTAGTTTTAACCATGGTTTGGAATCACTAGGTGCAAAGAGGTTGACTGGCTTAAATGTGTGATAGAAGCCCTGCACTCATAGTTATGTTTAGTACAAATTAAGACCATAGACTTTGCCACTGTTTCTCTGATGTATGGATTCAACTTCCTCCAGGAGGGAACTGTAGTGATGGACATATGATTGCAGACAGGGCTGACTTTAGCACATGTGGCGCCCTGTGTGACAATGTTTGTTGGAACCCCCAATGACCACCTCGGCCACGGATTTCCTCACTACCACCATTTAACAGTTCCCCCAAGTCTCCATAGCCAGTCTCTCAGATTCATTTAGTTTTATAGCACCACTCATACCAGTGTAGGGTGTCAGAGCACTTTACATCACACACATTGCACAGAGACAATCATACCTGTGTAAATCATTGAGTAGGAAATGTTACATAAGACAGAGGATTGCAAGGTGTAGGAGTCAACTGTCATCCATAGTGGTAGGCAGTATAGTTTAAAAGTCCTTGGTCTGGAAAATCACACATTCTGTATTTAAAACGTGACACCATTGTTAGGGGTTCTCTTTATAATAGGAATTAATTTCTACCCAAATGAACCCATTTTGCAAGATTAAAAAAAGAAAGACTGGGCAAAAAAACATATAGCTCTTTTATAGCGAGAATATGCTTACAAACTTGACAGCCCCCCACCCGAAGTCAGCGCCCGGTGCGGTTGCACCGATCGCATCGCATCGCCCTAGAACCGGCCCTGATTGCAGATGTAAATGGAGGTGTTTCTAGTCAATGTAGCTCGTAATCACTGGTTGCACAGCAAAAACAGCACATTTTTGTTATGGTGCATTATACTCAATTTGATTTCTTTTACGAAGGCATTTAAAAGTTTCACAAGGCAATTACTTTGTCTGAGAACATCTAATTACTGGAGTAAGCCTGATGAATGTTGTGCGATCAGACAGGTTTTATGTAAAGAGATTAAACATTTCTTTTTGTACACCACATAACATACAATGCTGTGCTCTTAGAATACTTGCTGGTGTGACAGGTCTTTGATGCCCAGGCTAGTTGCCATTCAGCCTCTCTGATCTGTTTTTTTTCAACCTTTTTTTGTGTGTTAAAAATAATGTTCCAAGGTAGCTTTGTAACCTGACTTGAGTACCAATAAAAGGTGGTCTTGGGAATCCAAACGCCAATGCACTGTTCCGGTGCTGCATTTTATTTTTCACTTCGCTTCGTTCCATAAAATATATAAAAACATGAATAGTCGAGTTTTGCATGGACGAACACAGCATTTATCTTTCTTTCCATGGATCAGGGTGAAGGATACTCTAAGGTCTTTCATGGTTTTCGCATTTAGGGAGCTTGAAAATACTTCAGAAATAATAAATCAAAATTGATATTCCTGGCTTCATGTTGTTAAGAATAACATTTAAATGTGCATTAATGTAAGTGTGAATGTATGTGAATATATCAAGCACAAATCTAAGTACAAAGCTACAGAGCTCTGTATAAAGATTGAGGTAGAGTTGGGGAGTAGAGATGAAGGGAATGAGGATTACCAGCAGGAGTTTTTTTTCCAGGTGGATCAAAAGTTGATTTAAGGGAATGGTCTTCACTTCCTTCCTGAGGAGCAGGAAACAGGAAGTCTGTCAGATCTGGGTGGGGAGGAAGGCGATCTGAAGAGCCAAGCAGGAAAAGGCATGGGGCCACATGTATGAAACTAATTTTCATTAGCAAACGGTGTAAGTTGCAAAAATTCCGCCGTCTGAGAATCCAAAATAGCCTTTCATGATGTATGAAAGGCTTTGTAGTCGCAATTTTAGGTAATCGCAAAAATTGTGATTACCTCTAATTGCGACCACGAATAGGGAATCGCAAATTGCAATTCCCTTAGCACATGCAACAAGCATTTTCTAAAAGCAAACTGTGCATTTAGGAAACTGCTATTAACATCGAGTTGATGGTAACTATGTGTAAATTTTAAAGTGCCATGTAGCGCACACATGCCCCTAGGGCATGTATGTGCTTTAAATGTGCGCATTTATTGTTTTTGGGGTGCTTTAGGGGGGCCTTAGGCCCCCGGGCACCTTTGGCTTTGCATTAGCAAATTTGTGATTATCAATTAGGTAATCACAAATTAGCTAATGCAAAAACATTTGCACCTATGGGCTTTTAGGTCTATAGGAACAAATGGAGAATTATTACCTAATAGCGATTATCTATGCACCAAAGCGCTATTCGGCAATATTAGGGAATTGCAAAATCTTTGACGATTCCCTTCATACATAGCGTTTTGCGATTACCAAATAGCGATTCCGTAAAAATCGCTATTTGGTAATCGCAAGATCCTTTTTGAATACATGTGGCCCATGACATCTTAACTTCTCCTTCTTGCATTCTCTGTCTCATGCCCGATGAGGTTACTGCTGCTGGTGTTATATAGCCCACCAGCCATCTGATCTTGCCTACTTGTTTTATCAAGATATGATGAATTGCTGGAGTTTGATTCAATGAATAAATGAGGAGCTCCGTGCCGATTTCATAATGTCTAATTCTATGTATGGTTTGTGACTATATTGTTTGTGTAATGCTCTATTACTTACCGGTAATCTTCATTACTCCAGGTCCCGTTGTCCTTGTCCCATTCATTGACAAAGTGGAGATAACCATCTCCAGACAGAAAAAAAGACAAGAGGAATGCTGGGACACTAATACTGCCCCTCCCACTGGGAGTTCATAAGCAGTACTTACCCAGCATCCCACCTGTACAACCAAGCCCACACAGGAAGGCCGAGCGCCCGGGAGGGATGGAGGGGCGCACGAATGGGAGGAGGACAGCGGGAACCGGAGTAATGAAGATTACGGTAAGTAATAGAGCATTACCCCAGGTCCCTTATGTCCTCGTCCCATTCATTGACAAAGTGGAGAATACCAAAGCAGAAAACCCGGCCTTTTGAACCCCCAAGCGCACCCAGGAAACCACACCAAATGCAGCGATCCAAGGGAGCACAGAAAGAGGGAACCGCAGGAAGCAACCGGCCCAGATCAGGACAGCAGGGATACAAACAAGTATTGGAACCACCACCGGAGACAGAGCAACCAAGTCCAAAACTCAAAGGATACGGCCAAGGGAACCCACCAGACAAGGTCAACCAGCCCAGAACCACCAGAAAGGCACACAGGACCCGGCAGCCGCACAGACACCGAGCAAACCCCGGCCGCACCGGAGAAGGCAAAGAAAAGAAGCCAAGGCCGGACAACAGGGCGCAGGCACAAGTACCCAGCCAGCAAGGAAGGAGCCACAGTGAAAGCCCAGGAGCAGACCAGGAGCCGGACCCCAACCAAACAGAACAGGACTGGGAACAAGCCAAAGACCAGAAACCCCAGGAGGCCAAGGCCCCACAGGGAAGAAGTCAGCAAACAGAACCAGGCCCGGACACAAAACCCCAAAGCAGCAGGGTCAGAGGAGGCCAAACCCAAAGACCACAGGCCAGAGAAGCCCCCAAAAAGACCCAGCAGACAGCTGACCAAACAACAGAGAGGCCAGCAAATACTAGAAACCAACAACAGGGAACCGAACAGGCACAGCAAGGGTGGGGACAGGGCCAACGGGTACAACCCCAAAACCCCCAACCCCAAAGGGAGGGAAAAACAAGGGAAGGCCCAAGCCCAGGGCAACCGGGAACCCCCGGCAGACTCCAAACCAGGAACCAACCAGGCACAAACCCACCAAACCACAGAGGGCAGACAAGAACAGGCACCAACAGGACGGAGGAGAGAAACCAAAACCGGGGCAGAAGCCAAAGGACCGCACAGGCCAAAACAACCGGGCCCAGCATGCAGCAAGGACAGGAGCAGCAGAAAAGGCCCTAGGGCACATAGCAGTCTGACCAGAACCCCACCAAGCCCAATCCCAGCCAACGCCAGAGAGGAGATAAGAAACAGCCATAACAAGGGCAACAAACGCAAAAGGAACCAGGAAGTCAGGACCGGAGCCAAGCAACCTGCCGATGCAGGAGGACCCCCAGGCCCAACCAGTCCCCGGAAGGGGCCCACAAATTGCACAGGCTGAAGCAAAGGTCAGGGAGGCCGACAGAGACCCCCAGTACACCACTGCTGGACCAGGCATGCCCAAAAGGCACCCCACACCGGGAGCAGAACCCGGGGGAGCCCACAGGGAAGACAGGAGCGAGCCAGGACACCAACACCAGGAAAGGGACTTGGGATGCCAGACCAACACACCCCAGAGCCAGCACTGAAGCCCAGGACAGCCTGCCAAAACCCAGGAGGCACAGCCGGAGGCCAAACCGAACCAGCTGCCTGCCGGCAGACCAGGCAGAACCAGAGGCACCCCTGGACACGACAACCCAGAAGGAAAGCGAAGGACACGAACCCAGCACCAACAACGCGCGCCGGAGGCCGAGGCTGAGGTAATGCACCAAGCAGGGCCAGCGGGAGCCAGAAAGGACCACAGAACACCAGGACCCCACACAAGCCCGAACAAGGCCAGACGCAGCCCAGGGGCAAGCAGAGTGAAAATGAAGCCAGCCACAAGAAGTGCCAAACTAAGGAGGAGCACCGGGGCAGCGTAGGAAACCGGAGCCCAACACCAGCCCAACGAACCTAACCCAGGAAGAAAACAGTGAGCTGGACGAGGCCCAGGAGGGCACACAAGGGCACAGCAGAAAACACCGACGCGCCAAGCCAGGACACCCAGAGAATGCCCAGGCAAGGACACAGGGCCAAAGAAGGCACCCAGGGAGGAAAAGACAGAGGGGGGAACAAGCGCAAGGCCAAGCAACCCCACCAGAACCCCAGGCGGACCCCCAACAGGGAGAACAGCAGAGGAACAGGTAAACCAGGCGTGAGGGACCAGGACAAAGCATCAGCGAAAGACAGCCTGGCCCAAACAGCAGAGACACGAATCCCGGACCCGCAGGGACCCCCGGAAAAGGGAGAAAAACAGACGAACCGCCACACGGAACGCACCGTGGGGGGAAACCGTAGCAAGAGACAACGTCCCCCGAGCCCATGCGCACCAGCAACCAACACGCAAGGGCAGGAGGAGCAAACACCCAGGGTGCAGCCACCCCGGTGAAAGAATAGACCAACCCACATCCAACAGCCAGGCCACGAGGGGGTCGGGGCACCAAGACCCCCAACGGCAAACCAGAGGCAGACTCCCAAGCGCACCGCCCAATTACCGAAAGGAAGACCACACAACGGGAACGGGCCCCAAAGAAAAAAGGAACCGAACACCAGCACCAGCCGCAAAACAGGAGGGCACAGCCACCAGGCAGAAGCACCCAGCAGAAAGGGGCCGCAGCAGGAGCAGCCACAGACCGAGCAGCACAGCCTGCGGAACCAGGAGACAGGCGTCGCCGACCCAAGGAGAAGGCAGAGGCCACCGAAGCAAGCCCCAGCCAACAAATACAGGCATGGGAACAGTGGAGGGCCCAAAATGCCAAGAAGACGAACCTGGGCAACCCCCAAGAAGCAAGCGGAGCGCAACAGAAGGGGAACACAAGGGCCAAGCCAAGGAACTCACAGAAGCCAGGAGCCGTGCAACGCAAGAGACAGCAACTCCCAGCACGGAAGAGCCAGACACGGCGCCAGCCAACCCGTCTATATGAAACAGCCCAAAGGCAGAGGACAAACACCCCAGGCCTCACGAAGCCAACACCAGGATGGAACAAAAGAGGTCTGTACACGCCGGGGATCCCAGGCACAAACCCAGGCACCCCCAGGCCACACAGGGCCCAAGAACAGGAGCACACAGGGGTGCAGCAGGAGTGGACAAAAGAGAGGAAAGCCACGCCCCCCTAAGAGGGGACTGACCACGCCAAGGCACGCCCAGCGGGTACAGAGCCACATCCTGACATGGACTGACAGCGGAACGAACCCCGGATCAAGGCAACAGGGCTGCCGCACCCGAAGACCAGACCCGGCTCCACCAGAGCACAAACAGGAGGGCCGAAGCCGAGGAGCAGGGCACCAGACCAGAAACATGCAAACCACAGCGAAGCATGAGAAACAGCGCCATAAGAAAAGGAGCCCCAGCAAACCCACAGAGAGCAGGAACCCACAGGGTGGCAAGGCCGCAGGCCAATGGGGGAGAACTGCAGAACAACAGCCGAGAAGACTAACACACACACACATAAATGGCACCAGACGTGGGGGTGGGAGGAAGACATGCCCCACGCCAGCCGCAGGCAACCCACACCCCAGATGGAACACGCAGCAGCTGTGCAATCCCACCAGCAGCCGGCAGCAGGATACCAGGACAGCTGAGAGAGCAGAAACAGGGCATCCAGCAGCCACCGGAGCAGGCACATGCAGGGCCCGAGAAACCAGAAGAGCTGTGGAGGCCAACCCCAAGGTAGCGCCCAGCAGGGAGACAGCAACGAGAAAACAACACCAGAACGCGCGACAGCCCATCGTGCAATATCCGGGGCCACATATCCATGACAAAGGTGGTGGAACAGGCCTGCTCCAGAACCGCCCCGGCTGATGGCTGGGCCATAGCAGGGATTAGACAGGGTGCACCGAAGATTCCATCCTGTACAATAGCCACTCATATTGACAACCCCAAAGGCTTAGAGGCGTGGTGGACCAGCCGGGCACTGAACCCGGGAGGACAGCACCACAATGGACGAAGTATTGCACTCGGTAGTGGCCCTTAGAGGGAGTTCGGGGGGTGGTGAGGTGGGGTGGGGGAGGGGCAGGGTAGGGGGTAGTAAACACTGGAATATGGATGACCAGAGGTAAGTAAAACATTTCAATAAATAAAACGAATTTCGTTGCGCGCGCGCAAAATGCGATGCAGCGCACGCAACAAAATTTGTTTTATTTATATAAATGTTTACTTACCTCCGTTCATCCATATTCTGGTGTTTACTATCCACTGCCCTGCCCCTACCCTGCCCCCTCACTGCCCCATGGAACTCCCTGCACGGGCCGCTACTGATTGCACTGTGCCACCATACAAATGACAGGACATGAAGGCGGGCAAGAAACCACCAGCCAGCGCAGGAACGGGAAAGAAAGACTGCTGTGCGGTACTCACCCAGAGCGGGGGCCAAGACACCACCAGGAACACTGACCCCCTCCAACAGCCAACCCAAGTGATCCACCTCTGCCGTCCCATCAAAGCCGAGAATGCCCGGAAACCAGCAAACGCTGGGTGTCACCCAGCCCGGCCTCAGGAAGAGGCGCACGCGAACCGGAAGCAACCGGGAGGCCATGCACCAGCCACAAAGGGCCAGTTGGCAAGGGCCAGAGCCGGCCACGACCGTCCCTGCCTCCCAGCAAGCCCGGCAGGACAGGAGGCAGACCAGGAAACCCCCCCCGCCAGCACAGCCGGGCAGTCGTGCGGGGGGAGGAGAGAAGAAATGCCACTCCAGGCCAGCAGGAGCAGCACCAGCACATCCACGTCCATTCTGTCGACAGACAGAAAAAAAGAACAGGCAGGATGCTGGGTAAGTACTGCATATGTACTCCTGGTGGGAGGGGCAGTGTTAGGGTCCCAGCATTCCTCTTGTCTTTTTTTCTGTCGTGAGATGGTTATTTACCCTTTGTCAATGAATGGGACGAGGACATAAGGGACCCGTGGGTAAACATGTTTTTCAGACATTTTATAAATCATGTGAGCAATTTTTTAAGCAGAAGAGAGGTAGCGCTAGTTGTTTTATCTTTATTTCAGAGAAATTCGGATATGCATCAACAGGATGTCTTTGAAAATATATAATTTGTTTTATTTGACTTCCAATACACATGGGCCTATTCACAAAGGTAAATCCACAAATGTAGATTAATTGTAAGTAGATGTACCCGTACACTTCTGAGCAACTTTGCTACATTTGGCTATTCACTCTGCAAAAGTGTAAAGTTCCTCAAAAGTGCAGCCTTACTTGTCCCCAAGCCCTGCCATAGTGGGTGGAGTCAGTAAACAGGAAATACAACTTTAACGTTTGTACTAGTAGTCACTTTACAATGGTATTTCCACAAAGGTTCCACAAACTTGGTTGAAACCTCCACAATCCTGGCAGCATCTCCCTATGGTAAAGTATTGGGACAATTTATTAACCTTTTAAAGGAATTCAAAAAACTATATTTTGTGAAATATTAACCAAAAGTATATATTTTTTATTTTAAATGTATTACCATATAAACAATGCAGCATAATAACTTAAGCAGAAATTAAACAATAACATATTTTGAATACATTACATTAAAAATATTTTTCTGAAGATTAAATAAAAATAAAAATTCCCACCTCGATTAAAAAAATATTTTTATTATGTATTTAAAATTATTTAGTGATGTATAAAATTGAAAGAAAATAATGTTATTCTTTTTAATAAATGTTTGTTACACTGATTTTTTAATTTAAACATGTTCAATCAAATATTTTACAGTAAAACAACAGTTACTCTTTATTCATAGACAATTATTTGAACATTAAAGAACATGTATTTGTGCTTTTAAATAGTTGAAGTGAATGCATTTATTTTAACATTATTTTATTTGAGGCTTTTATTTTAAGTACCCTCCTCCATTATTATCTAAAGGAGGGCGCTGCAGTACTAGTGGTTGGTCATGATTGGTGCTGGACTTACCCCTGCTCTCAGCTGAAGGACATTTACTACTTGAGTCCATTTTGGCTGCAATAACTAAGCATGGACAGTTTGTGAATAAATAGCAACGGCGTTTCTCTTTTGTGGGTGGGTCCATGTCCGTCCCTAAAACCCCTTCCTAAACTTCACATAACCCTTTCCTTACCCATTGCTTAATCCTCCCTTAACCCCTCCCATTTAGTAGTAAGTATTCCCCGTTTTCTAGCCACCCCTCCTGCTCCTCCCACATTTACTACTAAAACATATGCGTTTGTGTGGAGATCTTTGCAGTCAGGCCTTAAATCTCCACACATAAAAGATAGGAGTGGCAGAGGTGGCGACCTCTGTGTGTAGACCTCTGCGTGTAGGATTTTTAACAGCATTTTGTAGAGTTTTAGTAGTAGTATTGTCAGCTACGGCCCGTGGAGGGAGTTACGGTGGGGCGGAGAGGCGGGTCGGGTGGTGCTAAAAACCGGAGTATGGATAATTGAAGGTAAGTAAACAATTTAATAAATAGAACGAATTTCGTAGCGCACCCTGCATCATATTTTGCGATGCAGGCGCGCTACGAAATTCGTTTTTATGAATTAAATTGTTTATTTACCTTCAATTATCCATACTCCGGTTTTTAGCACCCCCCACCATTTGTTTACTTACCTTCAATTATCCATACTCTGGTTTTTAGCACCCCCCACCATTTGTTTACTTACCTTCAATTATCCATACTCTGGTTTTTAGCACCCCCCACCCCGCCTCTCTGTCCCACCGAAACACCCTCCACGGGCCGCGGCTGAGTATTGTAGTACTTCTAAACATACTTTAGACAAAATATAAGAAAGCATTGATACCGAACGACTTGACCTGATCACCCAGGTCAAATTCACTACGTGATTATTATCATTGGATGTCTTTGTTGCACAAAGTAATTAATGGGCAAGATTTGTGTGAACTCAAAATGATGCCAAATTACTTTGCATGCATGTTTCAAAAGCAATGATCACCCCTTCTGCATTCTTTGTAATTGTTCCTGCTTTGTGACTGGGATAGTCTTTTCAACCTCAGCATGCAACAGTCCACACACAATGGCTCATTTAAGGAATAGGACGGCCTTTAGGGAGCAAATAGAACAGACTAATTCTTTTAAAGGGCCAATTTCTGGCTCCACAAATGGCTATAAAGAAATCACTTTGACATGGAAGTCTGGTTATTGGGACGAAACACTGCTTTCTGATTGAGTTCAGCAGCGGGGAATGCTGCAGCTGATTAGCTTTGCTTTTTAATGGAACTCATTTCTGTAGCAGTAGAGAACTGTGTAATGCGTTCTGGCACTGCACAAGCATAATTCAGCCAGGAAGCATATAAAAATGAGTTCGAAGAACATAACATCTGATGCTGGCGGTGATGGTGATTGTGAAAATCAATTAACTCATTCTTTCTGAAGGAAAGCAAGATGAAGAGGCAAGCTAGAAATCTTGCACTCAGCATGGGTGTTTCACGCTTCTAAATTGCAGCAAACAAATCCTCTGAATATGGCCACCTCATGGTCGCTTGCTGTAATCTATCATTAGATTCCGCTTAATGATGTCAGTGAGATGACAGAACAAGGAGGAGTGCTCCACAGAGGCCGGAACAGCCGCGTCTCGGCCATACGGGCGAAGGGGCCACATTCCAGGGCCGGACTGACCATAGCGGGCACCGGGCAATCACCCGGTGCGCCGCACGGGTGGGGGCCGGTTTGGCCTCCCTGGGGGCCGTTTTTGTTACAGGGCCGTTTTTGCAGCAAACGGCCCGGTAACAAAATCGGCCAAAAACCAGCCCTGGCAAAGAGCTCGGCGGCACCTCCAACACCCCCGAGTGGGGAGGGGGGGCGGCTGAGCACTTTGCCACGGCCGGTTTTGGTTCCCAGTCGGGCCCTGCCACGATCCCTCTCCATTTTCCGGAGATGAAGTGTTTTGTCAGTCTGAGTAAAGCTCTGCCTGACAGACACTCCTTTTGTTCAGGTCAGACAGCCAGGAGGTGGACATGCTCTAAATGTGCAGGCTCCTGGCTGCCTGAGCTGAACTTTGCCAGGCTGAGGATTTTACAGCCCTGTGGGCGTGACCTCCTTAGCCTGGCAAATGTTCCTCGAAGCCCTCCCCCTCTTGACGAGGGGAAGCATAACAGATTGTCTCAGACCTGGACGCTTGAGTGTTAAGCCCTGAAGTGCCCAGGGCTTAGTGTTAATCAGTGAGATGGGGTGTGACAGCAAGTCTCACTGACCCCATCCGACTCTGTGACAAGTGAGAGGCTGCTGCCTGCCCTCATTGAGAAGGCAGCAGTCCCAGCCCTCCTAGCACGTCTGAGGCTTTCATCTCCAGGAGCTGCAAGGCAGGTAAGCTGTATATTTATCAATGTTTGGTGCATGCGTGTGTGTATGTGTAAACTTATTAATTTGTTGTGAGTAAGTGCTGTGAATGGGTGTATGTGTGTGCATTTGTGAATGCATGGGTGTGAGTGAGTGAGTGTATATGTGTTTATGTATGGTCCACCCGCAACCCTCTCTGTGCTAAAATTACTAGCCACCACTGGACCAGAATGCATTTAAAGCCTAAGGACCATTGGTTTTTCCAATACATAAGCCTGAGCTGCACATGCACTGTGCAAATTTGGCTATTCAAAGGCAAAACCTGATTTGAAATGCTCTAAAATGACAAAGTGACGTTGTGGTTCATAATGCATTGCCAACATGATGATTTATTGCAATTTCCATAGAACAATGGGTAGAGAAAGAATGTCTCTTATGCCTTCTGATTTTCAATGAAATGTATCAATGATTTGCAACCACTCCTGTGAAAAACTAAAGACCGCCAACAAAAACAGTCTGTATACATTTAGTAGAGGTTGTGCCTGAGGGCCAGCTTTCACTATGTCAATAGCAGACGTATGCATTGATGTCCTTCAACAGACCACTGCCTGCTCACCCTATGTCCCGTGGCTAAAGTTTATTGTATTTTAAGCCCCTGTCCCTCTAAGGGACATGGTCAGAAATAATGTCACTTTGTAAATGCAAATGCAGAGGTGGACCTCTGTTTTCCTTTGTAGTCCTTTAATTCCGATTTTAGTGAGGAAATCTTGCCTCTTGCCTCTAAAACTTTAATGAGGCTAAATTTCTGCAAATACTTCCAAATGATTTTTTTGCAATGAGATGAAATAGTATGTTTGGTGTAGCATAACATTTTATGGGGTTGCATCCCAGATTCTGTCCAAAAACATTAGCAGATCTAGCCTAAAACCAGGTGATGTATTTTTAAAAGGCATGTGGTCACAACACCTCTGATATTTCTACTTGTGGTTCCTAAGGAATGACAATTCTAGTGCTTGCATTGTAGTAGTAGTAGAAAGCTTTATTCGATTTTAAAACAGGATAAAATCATAAAAGCGACAAACATAATGTACAAGTTCATACACAGTCATAAAAGTAGATTAAAAATAGTATTGAACAGTTTGAATACATACACAAAATAAAGCCTTTTTTATCTACAGTTCTTTGGTTAAAAAGTTTGGGTACCGCCAACTAGTTGTATGGTATCAGACATATGTGCTATAAGAAACTGTGGATTCCAGCCAAAAAGTTTAAATAAAACACTAGAACTATAATTAATCATGGGTACACCGAATTTTCAAACAGCTTTTGAGAAACATAGCTATACTTTTGGCATTGGATACTGTTTCTAAATGTTGTAATGCCAAAAGGGCAGTGCAGCATCTCCGCAAGCCCTGAGATAACAGTATTGGAATAATCCAGCGTTTGCGTGGTAGATCATAGAATTTACAGAACAAAAGTACATGAATATTGGACTGTTCAGAAATACCATCACAGGGGCACCGGATAATTGAAGAAGACCAATCTTGTCTCCTTGGAAATGTTACCAAACGGAAAAACAAATTGAGCCTAAACCGTGTCAACAGATATTTTTCGTAGTTGGTCAGACAAAAGGTGAGATACGGTTGGATGCCCTTAGTGCATTGAATAGTTAAACTATGTCTGTTTGAGACTTTTTTGATTTCTTGGGCTATACGTAGTTCCCTTAAGTGTGACAAACAAGACAATCTCAAGGTCTTTCTTGTGATACTCGATAATATCGCAGGTTCTCTAAAATATATTAAAGGATCCACATCCTTGAGAAAATTATTCACAAATGACAGCCACGGGATATCTGACCAATTGTCTAGACCCAAACAGTCTGATATTAGCGCTCGAGTTAGGCTACATTGTTCCGTTGTCCAAATGCGGTGCCACAATAATATTGGCTGAATTTTTATGTAATCAGCAATATAGTCCATTCCCAATTCGACATGAGAAGCAAACGTTGGAGAGCACTGTGGAACGGCCAGCAAATAACAGATAAAAATATTCTCTACCCTTTGCAAAATATCCACGGGTACATAGCCCCACACCCCAGCACCGTAGACAGCTACGCTGTGACACTTAGCATAATAAATTTGCATGAGTTCTTTTGGGGGAGGCTTCCCTATTTTACGTGCAAAGGCAATTAGGGCAGATGTAGCTCTTAAAAATAGGAGATGCCTACTAGCAATGTCCGGTTTCCAAGAAGAAATATTATCAAATAAGATACCAAGGTAGGGGTATGTCTTGGTGCAGTCCAACTTAGTTTCTTCAATTAATATCGTTTTTTTCTTGGATGTCTTTTTACCAAAATGCATAGCATATGTGTTTTTAATATTAACCATTAAATCCAGTGAAGCCATGAATTTACAGTAGGAATTTAACTGGGTCTGGAGTTGTAACGGGGTTCGCGCCATGATCACCGCGTCATCCGTGTAAAGTAACGCAGGAATGGGGCGACGGGCGATTGCTGGTAGGTCCCGACTCCCCTCCAACATGGCCTTCTCGAGACCGTTTGTATAAAGGTTAAATAGGAAGGGAGCCAGGACACACATCTGTCTGACCCCCTTTGTGACTGCAGAGGGGATGGTAAGCTCCCCGTTCACCCCAAATCTCACCCTGGCCGATGCTCCCATGTACAGCTCGCGCAGGAAGGATATTATCGGAGGGTCTACACCCAGCATTGGAGTAATTGCCATGGCAGGGGTTAGTTTCTATTATGCGTTGTAGTCTCAGTGTTATTTAGGGCCTAATTTAGCCTTTGGTAGGCAGCCCTCTGTCCGTCCAGGGTTGAAGGTCTTTCTTCCATCATACTAATTGGGCTATCACATTCCATATTTTAAGATCTCCTCCCGCCTTGCCGAGATCTCGGTGCCTTCAGTAGAGCCGCCCCTACTGCGTTTGCTTGGTAAATCAGGCCCTTAGTCAAGACATTTGAGCACTTGTTTACCTTATAAATGTCTATGTGGGATGAGGTGGAAGAAACTCGAGGGCTGCGGCAGCCAAGCAGGCAGCAGCCGAGTACTGGACAGTGACGCGACCGAGTGACCAGGGGAGTATTGGCAATTCCCCCAACTCCGGTGGCATCCAGTGTCCAGTGGAAGGGACAAAGCACTAATTCTGACCGGCGCCGTGTGCTTGGGAGGAAGAGTGACCTACTTGAAAGAGTGAGCCCAGCAGGACGGCAGAAGGGCATGGCCCTCTCAAGGCCGCCACAATCAGAGTGGAGATGTGTGAGGAGGCCAAGTCTGCCCGCCATACTACTGCAGCGAGAAGCAGGGAAGGCTGCCCGGTGGCGGCTTGGAGCTGGGAGAAGCGGCTGACTCACAGGTCTTGGCCCAGGGTGGCAGAGTGAGGAGCGTGATAAGTCTGAAAGTCCTGCTGAGAGTATTGAAAAGCGGACAGGCGAGCCGTGTACCAGACACCCCCCCCTCCTTTTTGGATTTGTGAGTGGGGATTTTTGCTCCCCTTCATCACGCTCCTTTGGAGAAGGCAATTTCACCAGAGCCAGGGGTATAGAGGGAGGTACTTTAGCATTCACCAGGTCCAGCGGGCTCAGGCGGCGGATGTATGACGTTACAACGCATACTTTTACAACGCCTACCTTTACAACACATTTTTTACAACGCAACATCCATTACAAAGCATTCCATTACAACGCATGCATTTACAACGAATATTTAAAAACTACCTTTACAACGCATTCCATTACTTCGCATACTACCTTTACAACGCATACCATTGCAACGCATAACATTACATTGCATGTAAGGTAAGTATTGGATAGTGTAGGGGTAAAAATTACTATTCTAACTCCAGGGGGTGCAACAGTAGGGTAAGTGTTGGATAGTGTAGGGGTAAAAACACTATTCTAACTCCAGGGGGTGCAACAGTAGGGTAAGTGTTGGATAGTGTAGGGGTACTATGTGTTGTAATGCTATGCATTGTAATGGTATGCTTTGTAATGACTGTGTTGTAATGACATGCGTTGTAGTGGTGTGCGTTGTAGTGTCATGTGTTGTAATGGTTGCGTTGTAAATGCATGCGTTGTAAAGGTGGAGAAGACACAGATCAAGGCTGTGACCCCTCCGCAGATGGCCTGTTAATGCTGAGGGTCCTGGAGGAGCCTGGATGAGAGGGCGGAAAGGACAGGCCTGGCTGCTGAGTGGACCGGATACCAACTGAGGGTCCGGACTTCTGGGGCACTATCATAAGGGGGGGCTGAGCAGCAGCTGCCCGAAGTGGTGGAGAGCGTGTATTGGGCCACAGTAGCCAGTTTCCTACAGTGCGTGGGATAGCCTGCCAATGGAGTTCTTCCAGGTACGAGACCTAGCTGACCCCAACAAGGCAAGGGGATCAAGTCCACTTGCAACGATACCGAAGAAGAGATGGTGAAACCTAAGGAGCACGGTTCTTCACAAACAAACACAATAGACAATTATGCCATTCCGAGGCCACCTTTGTGGTAGAAGGAGAAGAAGCAGGGGAACCCGCACTAGGAGCTATCATGGCTGCCACGGTAAACCTTAAGGGCATACTAGAGCCCAAGATAGACTCTGTAACTGTTGAGATCCACCTGATCAGAGCGGATCTTCAAAAATTAAACAAGAAGGTCATGACTGGAGAGACACAGATAATCCAGCTGTAGTCCACGACAAAACGCCTGTAAACACAAGTACAATCCCTGACTCAACAATCTAAGACCATGGCAGCCAAGCTTGAAGATCAGGAAGGGAGGGCGAGAAGGAATAAAATCACTGTGGTGGGGGTCCCGGATGGGTCGAGGGCCCAAGTGTGGACCTCTTCCTAGAGGTCTTTATAGTTAACACACTGCGGCATAAGAGACTGTTTAAGTTCTTCTTGGTCGAGAAGGAGCACCGGGCCCCAATGCCCCAGCCCACACCTCGGGCTCCCCCAAGGACAATAATCACAAAGATCTTCAATTATTGTGATCGCGATGCAGTCCTCCAAGCAGCCAGGGCTAAAGGAGGCATTCACTTTGAGAACACCCACATCTGTTTTTTTCCGGACCTCACCTTGCAGGTACAAAGATAGTAGAGGAGTTTCGAAGCCGTAACTCAGAGAACAAGAAATCAAAAACATGATGCTCTTTCCAGCAAGGCTTTGAATAATTGCAGAGGGAAAGACCTAGCTCTTCATCTCCCCGGAGGAGGCGTGCGAGTGGCTGGAGGAGTGGAGCACAGCCAGCCGATGCAGAGGCAGGGGACCGAGGCACTCCAGAGGAGAACCAGACCAAGATAAGAAGATTGGGACGCAGATGAAGCAACAGGAGGCGGAGGAGACTCCTGAGACCCATCAGAGTATAGGTGGGGGTGCCGTGAACTGACTGATCAGTGAGCCCGGCAGTTAAGAGTACTAAGGGCGGCAGCCCGAGTGGCGTGATCCAGCATTAACAGGGTCACTGGAACTGTGAGCAGTTTTTCCGCTTATGTGAAATGGGACCCATTATACCGTGGACGAAGGGACAGTAAAGATATGGATTGATGCAGCGGGGTATGGAATGTGTAACTGTTTCAACTGATTCTTGGCTTAGAGTAAGCTGTTAGGTGGGTGACAGGCACTCTGCACGTCAGGAAGTAGGGAAATGCACAGACGATTTAGCAGAATAGCAGGGCCTGGGGATGGAGGGCCACTGTTGGGGAAGTTTGAATTGCTGTTGTGATGTTACAAGAACACAGCTAAGTGCTCAGGGGGAGGCTAGTGGGAAAGGATATTGCACAACGCACATAAAACACAGTAAAGGTGATGTTATTGGGTCTCAGATGGTGACAAAAGGGGGGGAGGAAACCTTTTACTATGGGTACCCCTGATGCCCCGGTTAAGACGATAAAAACATAGTCCTGGAACATCAACAGCCTTAATGGCAGGATCAAGCGAACAGTGGTAATGCAATTTATTAAGAGACTCCCCCCAGATTTTATTTTGCTACAGGAAACCCATCTTCAAGGTAACCGTTGTAAGGCACTGGATCAATTTGGCTATACACTGTTGGTGCACTTGGGCTATACCACTGGCTCCATGGGAGTGGGAATACTGGGTAGAGCCACGCTTCCTTTTATTCTGACAAAGGCGTGGACTGACCCCTGGGGAGATTCATTGTGTTGAGTGGTCAGTGGGAGGGACAGATGATTAACTTATGCTCACTCTATGTCCCACCAGGGTTACAGACCCCCACACTTGATATGCTGGGTTCCAGGCTCCTCGAATTCCCAGATGGTCATCTGATTATGGGGCGAGACATGAATGACAAAGTCTCTGTTGAGGTGGATGTTTTGGGGGGGTCAGCCACAGGGAGGATGGTGGATTAACTGGGGGACTTTCTCTCAGCCGTGGGTCTGTGTGACATATGGAGACATCAACATCCCACCACTAAACAGCACTAAACAGTACACCCATATATTGGCAGCACATGGCTAGACTACCTCATTACGCAGGCCTCAGGTTTGGGAGATTTAAATAAAATGCCTCACTTATAGCACGAGGTGTCCTTTCACTTGCCAGTTAGGTAATTCTGGAGGGCTCCTGGAGAGACTACACCTTCCCCCCAAAAATAGATTCATGGTATTTCAAGGATTTAAAAAAGTTCACATCCGACATTAGAAAGAGAGCTGATTACTTCTTTGATCATAATGTAGGTTCAGTGCAGTCAAAAGTGACGCTGTGGGAGGCATTCAAAATGGTGACTAGGTGCCAGGCTAAGGTCCAAATTGGGGCATTGAAAAAAGAGAAGAGGCTACAGTGCCTAGATACTACGATATCAAACTTAGAAACCTGGGTGGTAGAGGGAGAGGCGACATCGTTAGAAGTGAAGCACCAGTTAAAACTGCATCAGCAAGAGCTATGAGAGCTGCTAGAGGACAGCACAGAACGCAAGCATTGGCCACACAACATAGATTATATGAGGTAGGGGATAAGGCCAGTAAACTCCTGCCATGGCTTGACAAGAGGAGTGAGAGTAGCAAATGGGTCTCAGAGATAGTAGATGGTGCAGGGCGACCCTATAAAATTAGGAAACAGATAGCAGAGGTGTTTGCCACATATTACAAATCACTGTACACCTCCTCATCTGCGAAGACGGAAGAGAACTTTAGGGACTACTAATGGGACATAACCATACCACAGTTATCCGTTGAGGACAGAGAAATGGTGGAGGGAGACCTGAGAGAGGAGGAAATAAAAACCAGAACTCAGTCCCTACAATCAGGGAAAGCAGTGGGAGAAAATTACTTACTGGAGGAGCTATATAAATGTGTGCTGAATAAAACAGCGGAACACCTTCTTGATATGTACACAGAAGTAGGAACGAAAGGTGTCCTTCCCCAGCACCAAAGGATGGCAGTGATTGTGGTTCTTCCCAAGGAAGGTAAA
The DNA here is from genome assembly GCF_964261635.1 of Lissotriton helveticus. Taxonomy (NCBI): domain Eukaryota; kingdom Metazoa; phylum Chordata; class Amphibia; order Caudata; family Salamandridae; genus Lissotriton; species Lissotriton helveticus. The sequence continues at coordinate 1,141,758,813 of NC_136069.1, forward strand.
CAATAGATTGTGTGTCCTACAGACCTATTTCCCTATTTAATTGCAAAGTCAAAGTGTTGGCCAAGATCCCTATCCATATGTTTATGCAAAGTGATTACCTCTCTCATACATCCAGACCAATCTGGATTTATGCCCCTTAGAGGAACCAGACTGAATTTGAGACGATAGTTCTAGGTCACCCAAATGACGAACGCAGGTATACCATTTGGTCCTTGGACGTCAGGATGGCTCTCGATAGCATGGAGTGGAGTTACCTCTTCACGTTGTTTGGCCGCCTAGGCTTCTGATCGAAATGTATCAGTTGGGGGAAACATCTCGATCACCAACCATTGGCAAGAGTATGAGTTAATGCCACAGTGGCTAGGGTGTTCTATCTTCAGAAAGGGACAAGGCAAAGTTGTCCCCCGGCCCCTATATATTGTTTGCTCTGGCATCCTGGATATGACAAGACCCCCAGACTTGCTGTATCCTGGTGGGTGGGGATTGGGGCAAATGCATTTCCCTATATTCGGACGACATCTAACTGTATATCGAAGACCAAGATTTTCTGTATTCAGGATACCACATTAACTGGGATAAATCCCTGCTGTTCCTGCTGACGTGTCCCTGACCTGACCTGCAGATGCAGTGTTCCACTTGAGACAACGGCTTTCAAATACCTGGGGATTTATGTTTAGAGACCCCTAGGAATTCTATCAATAAAATTCAGGGACCCAACCAGGCAGATTCATAGGGGATGTAAAGAGCTGGCAGGCACTCACACTAATGGGTAGAGCAGCCCTATTTAAGATGCTGACACTCCTGCGTCTCCTGTATGTTCTGCAAAATACACCATATGAGATCCCACCCCATTTTTTTCAGATGGTGGAAACTGAATTAAGCTCCTTTTTATGGAGTGGAGGAACCCCACGCATAGCACTACGCAAATTACAGAGAGAGTTTATGAAGGGGTCTAGGAATTGCTGACATTAGAACCCACTACTGGGCCTCCGAGCTAGTAATGGTAAATGACTGGGCATTAGGGGATGAAGCAGAACCAGCATGGAGAGTAGATAGAGCTGCCATGAGAGCGGGGTGGGGTTCCTCCCCCTTCTATACGACAAGGGAATGTTCAGGGGCTCCCAATTCACACACAGACAGTGGTAAAAGTGTGGCGTACAGCAACCAAATATCTGGGTTGGGACAGGAAAGTAACGAAGATGACCCCACTTTGGGACTGTGCCCAACTTCGAAAGGTGGGGAAGTTGAGTAATTTTAGCAAATAGAAGTTGTTGGGTCTGGAGAGACTTGGCGACATGGGGCGAGGGGAGGCATATATTACATTTGATACACTACAGCAAGAATATGAAATGGAGAAGGGTAAGTGGTTGAAATATTTGCAGCTGGGGCATGCCCATCGGAGATATATTCGCGAGGGGGAAGAACTAGATGAGGCAAACCCTTTGGAAGATCGTCTGTTGATGGGCACTTTGACTACAAAAGTGATATCGCTGATATATAAGAAAATAATGAATAACTTCTAGGACTACTGAGGATAGCATGGGAGGGTGACTGGGCCATTTAGATGACGAGGATTGGGTAGAGGAAATGCAGGGCCCAAGAGAGGTAGCGATATGATCCAGGTTTCGACTGATCCAACTGAAGGTCTTACCCGGACCTACTACCTTAGGTCTGTGTTACCCCGACTGGGCCATACTGCCAATGTGCTGTGATAAAGGGGGTGTGTGGGCATAAAATGACTTACTGCCACTTGCTAGGGGAATGTCCGATACTACAATCATGCTGTCAAGATTGGGAGAGTCATGGCCAAAGTGGTGGGAATGGAGGTCCCGGTCGAGCCCAAGTTGTTCTTGTTACTAATTTCAGGGAAGGAAGTTTGGCCCAGATATATGAGAATATTTTTAACGTTAGCTGCGGTGGATGCAAAACGTAATATCGCAAAAAGCTGGGGAGTGGCCAGCTTCACCAAATGTGGTGGAATGGAAGACCGACTTGGACTGGTGTTGACAAGCGGAACACACAATATATCTGAGTTAGGGTTACCCATGGAAATGGGAGAAGGTTTGGGGGTTTTGGCAGGCCTACCGAGGATTTTTGGGAGGAAATGCAAGACCGAGATGAGAATGTTACCTCACTTAGTTAATAACTTCATTTATCCAAATGTAATGATTGTTTTATATGGATAACATGGCCTACGCATCCATACTCAATTGTTCTATGAAAATTATTATTATTATAATGTATTGCATGCTTATCCCATTACGATAAAAAGAGTTTATTTAAAAAAAGGTCTACGTGAGAGCTGTTTTATAGAATGTTTTCATGGTACCTATAGCTGCATCGCTTGGAATGCCATGATTAGAATGTTAGGAGCTGAGAGACTTGGGGGGAGGCTGACATGATAGGAGTTAGACAGACAGCATCAAAAGAGTGAAGGTCAAGGACAACAATGTAATACAGAATGCCTTATAGAAGCATTTGTGTACAAGTAGCCACTAGAGCATATCATATATTGAGGGTTATCTTGAAAGAGGTCCCTGAAACCACAAATGTATTTAAGTGAACCTGTGTCCTTTCCCCATAGAATTTCTGCTGGATGAGAGATGTGCACTCAAGCAAATAGGATTTTGAATGAGGTAAGTTAGAGCTGCAATAAAAAAATAGAGTAATTCTATGGTTTGCCACAGAACATTACACGCCAATTACAAGAGAGTCAAAGATGGTGGTTAATGAGTGTGAAAAAAGATAATATGAAACACGGCCAAGCCAGCCTGTTAGCACCTTCAACACAAGCCACCACAGTCACAGGGAAGATTTTTTGAAAGTGGATTAGCAAACATGACCAAAAAATGTTGTGTAAGTTCCAGTTACAATATTGAAGATATTAGGAACATCCTCAGAATATGTTTTAATTCCATGAGCTAATTATAGAGAGGAGACTAGGGTTGCTCATATCTGGCTTGAACTTGCATGAAATACTTGGAAGATTAAATATATTCAAGTCCAGCAGTGACTAAGATATTTGAATTTCAACTGTCTTTTAAAAGTTGTAATAAATAGAAGAAATGTTTACACTCACAGAGGTGGGTGGGGACTATTGTTTATTATGTAAATATAGTAAACTTTGCACCTTGAGTTCAGATTTGATTATTTTACCCATCACACAAAGAATGCGGAAGTGGTGGGTATATTAATCTTAATAGGCAAACTGGAGGCACTAGCTAAAATAAAAGTTTTGAAGTTTATTATCTTGGCAAGAGACAACATAATCCAGTACATTTGTTACATACAAACACAAGAATTAGGCTTGACTTAGGGGCTAATTCCAATGTCAATGGCCAGTTCCTTGACAGGTCATCCGTGGCCGTCCGACGGCCAACAGCCCTTCGGTCCGACTTCCGTATGATGATACTGGCAGTCAGACCCACAGCTGTCTGACGCAAGACCGCTGCCTTCACCAGCATCATAGATCCCAATGGTGTGGTGGTCAAAGCAGCATCCTAGAATGGCGGTGCCATGAAAAGGTTGTCGGAAAGGGATGTGGGGTCCCAAACAGGGCCCGTGGCCGTTGTAGGCCAATGCAGAGTGTCCCGGGGGCACATGTAGTGTCCCCACTTAACTCTGTGCACCATGTGCTATGCACAACATGGTGCATGTCACATGGTGCACGGATGTGCAGAAGGTGCTGCACCGTGTCAGCATCTGCTGCTGCCCTTCCAAATGGCCAAGCAATGCTGTCATGGTGGGACCATCGACTTTCCAACCGCCAGCCTGGCGGTCATATCCAAATATGGTGGTCAGACCGCCACATGCTCGTTGGGTGGCCTCCTGACCGCCACATTAGAATCTGGGGCGATATTTGAATCAGGCCCTCAGTCTCAGCCATATGGCCAACTGAATGAAACCCCATCTCCAGTTAGATCACACAAAGCGTCAAATGTTCTTATGCAGAAAGGATTTTTGACTTGCCAGCCAGAAACCAACCGAAGAAGAAAGGAATCTGCTGGACATTTGCAAGTACACATGTACATTTTCTATTTCATTATTTTATCTTGTTTACTCAATTACAGTTACATTAGAGGCTATTCAGTAATATCAGCTTCCACTGCACAGTTTGCAATATTGAGAACTAGAGCAAATAATTCCCACATTTCTTTTATCACAAACTCTATGGTTTAGGTGAGTCTGGTATGGGGGATAGTTTAGACTGGCATTGGAGGAGGAAGAATTATTGTTATGATCTCTTCAGGCATGATACACAGAAGTAAACTTACACTCTTGTTTAACTTTACTATTACTTTACTATTCACAATGAATAAGTTAATAGCAACTTTACTACTGTGGAAACTCTCCAGTTAGGGTGGAGCACTCCACACATAAAAAGATATAGCAGGCCTATATTTTTATGTATGGAGATCTCCACCTTGACTGCAGACACTCCACAGTAATGAACTTACTTTTAATTCATTCTCTGTGAATTGCAAAAACTAGTAAACTTACACATGAATGTAGGTGTACCTTTGTGAATCAGGCCTTTAATGTATTAGTGGGTTTGACATCACAGTGTGCCACAACATATGTATATAGACACGAGTTCATATTACATTTTTGGGCAAAGGGGACTTATTTTCTCATTGTTGAAGCATACAGCAAGTAAGTGGAAAATGAATGAGAAGAAGTATATTTTAATTTTCCATTTTTTTAAATTAATTATGGAAGTAAAATTCATTTAGGGTCACATATGTCTTTCAAAAATGAAACAAATACCAATAACATGAAAAAACAAAGGAATGTATTAACTCCAAATGGAAATATTATCAAAGGAAGCACAGATTTCAACCTCACAGCCCATGAATTACAGATTTGTTGGATCCATCACAAGCCCCGCCGCGTTGCGTGAATCATATGCAGAGATCAAAGATGGCAGGAACTGTTGGGAACAGGGTTCCCACACAGCTGTCATTTCATAGGAACAATTCCTATACTATATGAAATATAAAAAGCTTTTCTGAGCACTTAATTATAACCTTGACATTCTCGATTGAGGCCGGAGCAGGAAGTGTCCTCCTGCACTGTGAACTGAGGGGAGTGGGTGGACAGCTGATGAACAAGGAACACCTTTCATCTCTGGCTCCTGGAAACTACTACTTTCTGGAAGAATTGTTAGAGTGTTAGTAAAGTTACTAGGTTGGTAGGGGGCACATATCCCACTATAATTGGAAGCCATCTCTCATGTTAGTGATAGTGTTATCATTAACTCTTCAAACAAATTAGGAACAACTCATTTATTCAATGAAGTCAGGCGTTTTAAATGTGCCACTTTACATTTGCTTTAAAATGCTGTCATTGATAAACTCATATTTCTTTTCATATTTCAATGTAATAATTGCTATTTTAAATAAAATCTTTCTATAGTGTTCATGCAATCAAGAGGCTGCTCTAAGGCAATACATATATATAGTATATCATAAATCTTCTACTACTGTTGATTAGTTTCATATATAAAGCATAATGTAATAAGAGTGCCTCGCATCTAAAAGATGCCTTTGAATTCCTTAGTTTCCATTTTATTGCATGGAAGGTATGATTCAATGTTTATACAGCTTCACACATTCCCAGCTTTGTAGCGACAGACTGACTAGCAGATTGATTTTAGTCTGTGGTTTATATATGAGCACATCCTCATATATTATACCCATCTATATAATACATGATGAGGATGGTACCGATGTTTTGACTAGAAAATAGAACCATTCCCTTTAAAATTAAGGTTATAATACGGTTTGATAGTTCCTGCGGCATCATTACACATATCCTGTGCTAGTTTGCTCAGATTTATTTAGGATCTCATATATGTTTTCTAGGTTCAGCGTAGGGTAGCTTGGAATGACTCCCAGGCTCAGGAAAAAAGGCATTTGCCGCAGAGTGAGGTGTGACCTCATCTCCCAGGAAGGCTGCAAGAGGCGTTAGCCCAAAAGACGAGCTTCAAACGGGAAGCCTCCTTTGAAGGGCCACCTGTGACAACACACCCGAGCAGGCTGACTTTTGTTTCTGTAGACAAGTTGGAGGAAAGGCCAGAGAGGGAAAACCCATCCCCAAACCTATTTTCCAGTGGGTGAGTAGCCCTTAGGTAGCCACACATGTGGAGTGGGCTAACAAGCTCTTCACAGACAAGAAAGGGTTCAGAAATCTTGAGAGTGGCAAGAATATTGCACTCAGGGATTACGAAATACCACACATTGCGGGAACTTTGTCATCAAAGAGGAGGTACCTAGTAGCCTATTGGCTAGTGACCATATCGTCCCCTCTGGGCACTTTCCCGGGATATGATGGGCACCCCTGACACCCTGAACTTTAGTACACCATGGATTTGGGGAGAGGACCAAGCGAGGAGTGTCCTACTGCCTTTGAAGCTGCACAAAGAGAGGCTGCACCGTCAGAAGGAATGCACCTGCAGCATGTTGGGCTAGTATGATTGGACAGGGCCTGTGTCTCCTGGTTAAGGGAAAAGTTGGTTCCCAGCTCCAGATCGAAGCAGTGACTCCAAGAGTCAGTCGGCTGGCCTCCTGGAACAGCACCGGGGACATCAAGTCTGTGGAAGTCTGTGGAAGCTCAAACTGACGAAACAGTAGCCACTCCTGAGGGCTTGCCGCTGGTCACACCGTGTACGCCAAGAGGAAAACCCGAGATAGCAAAAAGTTGCACCTGTGTGTGCAGGGCCCAAGAGTGCTTTCAGAGACTGGATTCATCACCCGAGAGGGACACTAGCCACCAACAAGGATATTCGCAGTGTCTGCTGTGCTGTGAGATTGGAAAACCCATGCAGATGGACTTCTACTGTAACAGGGAGGACGTCATGGGACGCCAAGTGCTGTGGTCAAAGTCACCTCAACCCACCAGTGGACCGAGGGACCAACCACATGTCAACGCTGTCGACCGCCCAGCTCCAGGAGGATCATTGAGCATCTTTTCTGCCTGCATCAGGACCACTTCATTGTCGTTTATGGTGGAAATTTCCTAAAGACTGAAACTTAGCTGGTAATCAATCAATCAATCAATCATAGGCATTTATACCGCGCACTACTCACCCGGAGGGTCTCAAGGCGCATTGGGGGGGGGGGGTCCGCTACTGCTCGAATAGCCAGGTCTTGAGCTTCTTCCTGAAGGAGAGGTGGTCTTGGGTCAGGCGTAGGTCGGGAGGGAGGGAGTTCCAAGTCTTGGCGGCCAGGTGGGAGAAGGACCTTCCTCCTGTTGTCGCTCTGCGGATGCGGGGGACGGCTGCGAGGGCATGATTGGTCGAGCAGGAGATGGCGTTTGGGAGCGTAGAAGTTGAGGCGGCTGTTGAGGTAGGTCGGGCCTTGGTTGTGTAGGGCTTTGTGTGCGTGGGTGAGGAGCCGGAAGGTGATTCTTTTGTTGATCGGGAGCCAGTGCAGGTCTCTCAGGTGTCTGGAGATGTAGCTTCGTCTGGGGACGTCGAGGATGAGTCTCGCCGAGGCGTTCTGGATCCGCTGGAGTCTCTTCTGGAGCTTGGCGGTGGTTCCGGCGTAGAGGGCGTTGCCGTAGTCCAGTTGGCTGGTGACGAGGGCCTGGGTGACCGTCTTCCTGGTCTCGGTGGGGATCCACCGGAAGATCTTACGTAGCATGCGCAGGATGTTGAAACAGGACGAGGAGACGGCGTTGACTTGTCTGGTCATGGAGAGGGAGGAGTCCAGGATGAAGCCCAGGTTGCGTGCGTGGTCTGTCGGTTTGGGTGCGTTGCCCAGGGCGGGGGGCCACCAGGAGTCGTCCCAGGCGGAGGGTGAGGAGCCCAGGATGAGGACTTCCGTCTTGTCTGTGTTCAGTTTCAGGCGGCTGGTCGTCATCCACTCGGCCACGTCTTTCATCCCTTCGTGTAGGTTGGCTCTGGCGGTGGCGGGGTCGTTGGTCAGGGAGAGGATCAGCTGGGTGTCATCGGCGTAGGAGATGATGTTCAGGTTGTGTTGGCGTGAGATGGCTGCAAGGGGGCTCATGTAGACGTTGAAGAGGGTGGGGCTGAGCGAGGAGCCTTGGGGAACGCCGCAGATGACTTCCGTGGCTTCTGATCTGAATGGGGGCAGGCGGACTCTCTGTGTCCTTCCGGCGAGGAAGGAGGTGATCCATTCCAGTGCTTTCTCCTCGATTCCGACGTTGCTGAGGCGCTGCACTAGGGTGCAGTGGCAGACAGTGTCGAATGCCGCGGAGAGGTCCAGGAGGATGAGGGCCGCTGTTTCTCCGTAGTAAAGGCTCTGGTTGCCAGGTAATTGTCCAATGTGATCCTACTGGACTCCTACACCTCTGTCCTGTCAGATTTGGTCACCCAACTCGGGTTCAAAGTCGCCAAACTAGCTGTTTCAAACTATTCAAAAGTGTGCAAAGTTTTTGCTTACCAGTGCTTGTTTGCAGTTGCATTTAAAAGTATTCATATCTCCACAAATCTGTATATCCGGAACCATCTGGTGGATTTTATTAAACAAGCTCTCTAAAAATTCATAAAAATAAGCTCTATTTTGTATAAATTGTTGTTGTGTCTCTTTCGTGTTGTGTGACTTTCTTATTTTGTTAATTGGTGCTGTTAAATGCTTTATACTAAGGGGGTCATTATGATGGCGGATGGACTTCAGTCTGTCCGCCATCATCCCGGGGATTGGGACCAGCCGCCTATAAGGCGGCGGTCTCACAAGTGGAATTACAATCCGACCGACACCACGGCGGCTGCATTTGGTACGTTTAACATTGCGGCGGGTGCTGCTGGCTGGACCACTCACCGCAATGTTAGAAATGCACTGTTTGCATTTCTCTGCACTGCGTGGCAGGCATCATGCTGGGCCTGCCACATGGTGCAGGGAAATGTAGGGAATCAGCCCCTGCACAAGCAGGGCCTGCAACAGGCCCCCAAAGTCAAATCCCGTCAACCTCTCCATGGCGGGGGAAACGCCTTTGAAAGGCTGGCGAGATGCAGCATCCTGATGTGGTGGACGGTGCCTGCTAGGGGCTGCCACCATTCTAGGGATGCAGGGCAAATCTGACAAGCAATCGTAATGATTGCCTCTGTTGGACCCGTGGCGGACGGGCTTTCTGCCCACCAGCACACTGCCCATCATCCTCATCTTCCGGGTGGGGAATGGCCTCACGATAGTGGTGAACCCGCCACTGGCAGCCTGCCAGTGGCAGATTCACCTCTATCGTAATCAGGCCCTAAGTTCCTTTGTCAAGCCTTACTGTTCGAAGCCAAAGCTACCCAGAGTGGAGCTTAAGGTTTACAAATGAGCCTGACTAGACCCAAGACAAGTTTCGCGAGTGTATTGCAAGATAAGGAGCTAAACAGCTATATCATATAATACACCCAAATACTCACAGGGAACCATGGGTGTCAAGGAATTTTGATTGACTACCAGATACCAACATTTACTGATCGATTTAGTAACTGTATGAGCTAACATTTCTATTTAAATTCCAAGTGGGGCAAAACACTAACTTTAGCAGGTAACTTGTTTGTCCGTTATGTCATTAGAATTTCCAACTCATTTAAGTCCCCTTTCTAAGATGGCCTTTAATGGGCATGGGGTTGCCATTTCTGCCTAGTATCTCTACCCCCTGTTATTGGCCAACACAGGTTGTTGGGCCCAAAATGGAGAATAATAAAATGCTGAATGTGGTTACATATTCTGGGCCCATTTGCATACCTTTTTTTCGCACACATATTTGGTTTTAAAGGGTGTAGGAATATGTCATGTATAAAAACATAGAATCGGGGAGGCAGTGCCGCCCACAGAGATAGCGCACCACTGTGCTCATAATTGGCTGGGAAGTACAGCATTTAAATCGGGAGACAACCTTTACAACGCAACTTTTACTACGCAGTGCCATTACGACGCAACTTTTACAACGCAAACCATTACAACGCATTGCGCTGGGGGGTGCTCTAGGATAGGGAATAGGTTTAATTTACTATCCAAAACCTTCCCTACTATCCACGGGGACTGGAGTTGGACTAGTAAATTAAACAATTCACTATCCAGCGCCCCAAAGCACTATGCGTTGTAAAGGCATGCGTTGTGAAAACCGCGTTGTAAAGGCATGCGTTGTGATGTCATACATCCTTTAAATCATGATGCCAACTGTCTAGGTGAAACACAGATGTTATTGGATCAATTGGCAAGTTATTTTCATGCCACAAAGATGATAAAATGGTGTGATCCTGCAATTCGTAATGTGGTCAAGGACGCCACTCAATGGTGTAGGCTTTTGTACAGCTCAATCTGTTCTCAGGCTATTCTTTGGCAAGAAAAATAGTGTTATTACCCTCAGAGTAATGCATTCTTGGTGAGGCACTGATTAACAAACACTTCTAATCCTTCAGTACTTAATTTGAGCCGGTGGTTTTCAGTGCTCAGCACCAGCACTTAATTGGTTTCCGGTGCTCTGCAGCGGCACTTAATTGTCAACACAGCACTTAGGACATTCTGCTACATGGTGGTGCTGCTCATCTAATGTAGAGATGAGGAGAACAAGGGTTGTTTATTAATACAATATACATTAAAAATTACTAATACCTGCCTCCCCAGCCATTCCTTTAGTTTTGGAGACCTGGAATAATCTGAACTGTCGCACTAGTAGGCGAGCGCGAGGGTTAGTAGTTGTTTTGGCAGCAATGACAGGGCGATGGGTGGTGCATGCTGTAGTGGACTCCTGGTCAGGGCCCTGGCACATATAATTTTACAAATTAAACTCTGCATCAAATATGCCACATAAACAATAAAAAATGCAAACAAAGGGGTGTTCTTACTTTCACTGACTTTCACAGTAGATCCATTCTGCGCATCCTGTAAGAAAAAAGAAAAAAGTGCATAAGGTTTTCTGCCTTTAAACAAATCATGGCCTCTATTAACTCGTAGATCTTTAATCCAGGCAAATTAAGACTGACTATATAACATCAAATTAGTGGTAAGAACATGCTTATTAATACTTTCTCAGCTTCAATTATCTTGTTACTTGATTGTTGTATTCAATTAATCTTTATACATTTTACTTTGCTTCTGGGTATAACATTTACAAGGAAAATCTCATGATTTGCTTCCCTCTCAAACAATTGACCAACTTAAGGTAACATTAAGCAGAATGTTTACATCAGATATGTTCCCATAACATCTGAATATTTTTAGGACTTGGTAGAAAATACTTCGAGAAAGTCCTTTTGGAATTAATTTAAGACAACAAAGAAGGGAAATATAATAGGTATACTAGGGTGATGGATAATGAGACACTCCCACGCGATATTTTTTCAGAAATGGTGTTTTTAGAATGGGGTAGACATGGAATAAACAAATTGGGAGATATAATTGGGACACGGGGAATGCTGCAATCCTCTGAAATTCGAGTAAAATATGATTTGGATCAAAGACATATCTTTAAGTTTTTACAAGTTAGGAGTTTCATGGTGGCAAAGAAAAGAGGTCCGGGTTGGTTTAATACAAACTCAATACTGGAGGTGATTCAGGGAGGAGTAGGGGGTACAATTAAAAGATTATATGCAGAGTTAGCGAAGAATAAAGTAGATGATTTGGAGAAGCAGGAACAGAAATGGACGCATAAGTTGGGTATAGCAAAAGAGACTTTTCACCTGTCTTTAACGTGGGGTGAGGAAATCCTCTGCTCAGCTTCACTTCAGGCGCAACATTTTAAAACCCTATACTCACTATATTATACTCCGGCTAGGATAGCGCAGTGGGGGGGATGTACGGGAATTACTTGCCCCAGGTGCAGTTCAGAATAAGCGTATATTGTGCACATGTTTGCATCCTGTACGCATTTACAAACAATACGGGAAGAAATTGAGGTATTCTTAAAAAGATCTCTAGGAATAGAAGTAGAGTTAACACCCCAAATAATCATCTTCGGGGTAGTGGATCCAGGACTACACCTAGAATATAGCTACTTCCTATTCGTGGCTATGGCAATTTTGCGGTGAGCAATTGCATCGGCATGGCTGGATAAAATACCTCCAACTTATCAGTTATGGTTAGGCAGGCTCTTGTCAGCATATAACCTAGAAAAAGCGATATACGCTAGGAGAGGTAGAAGGGGGAAAATGTTAGGGTTGAAAATATGGGGCCCGGTAATGAAATGGAGGGAACGAGAAGCTGAGCTTAATGTATGAATGCAGTTGATGACTTAGTGATTATATATGAAAAGTCGAGTTTGATTCATATGCTTTTTCGTTTTTTTGTATGTCCTTGGTCACTGCACTTTCCTTATCTTTACTCTTCCTTTTTTTTCTTTTTTTTTCTCTTTCTTTCGAAATATCATGATGGGTTAAGTAAAATAGTAATAGAATTGTTAAAAAGAGGACATATTTATCTAATAAGTTATGTCTCTGAGATTGTTATGAATGTTAATATGTAATTGATGTGCCATGCCTTGTACCAAGATAAAGGGGGTAAAATAATCATTAAACAGATTAAAAAAAAAAAAAAGGACAACAAAGAACACTTTTTGGAGGTTTTAACGTCAAAATAAACTATAGGTGCCAGATGCATCAAAGGGTTTTCCCCATTCTGTGTCTATGGGAAAATGTGTTGATGGATATGGCCCATGATCGGTATGGTAGGAAACAAACAAATAGCATGATAGTTTGGACATTACCTTTAGTTTTGTTTATAAAAACAAATTTGATTGTTGCTTAAAATACAAAAATTGGTGACCCATTTTTGTGTACTTGGCTCCTACTTAAGTTCCTACAAAGGCCACTTGGAATGAAAAATAATGAAATTGCTTTTTCTCACATTCAAATACATTGGAGCTAAATTCATGCTAATAGCGAGAACATTGAAACATGTCAAGGTTTATGAGTAAAATGGAAGACAGTCCCTTTTAGAAATAAAGAGGGTTAGTAACCCCATCTTTTGGTGCTTCCAGTGTAACATTTACCACAATACCACAACAAGAAACTGACTGAAATTTAACAACCTTCTTCTTGCTTTGAACACACCATTTCCTCAGTCTCTTCGTGTGCAGTTTAAAACATTTGCTAAACAAGTCCAGTACTTAATTTGAGCCGGTGGTTTATGGTGCTCGGCATCACCAGCACTTATCACAGTCTGACACCTGGTGGCATTATTTGTCTAATCATAGAGATGAACACAAAAACAGGTGATTAATTATCCCATATACATTAACATCACTAATATCTGCTGCCTAAGCCATTCTTTTAGTTTTGGGTGGCCTAGAAAAGGCTGAATTGTCAAACTTGCAGGAGTTTGATGGTTAGTAGTTGTGTTGGTATTGTCATTGTCAGTGCTGGCATGACAATGGGTGGTGTAAGGTCAGGTGCAGTAGATTCCTAAAGCGGGCCCTGGCACTTATTTATGTTTCACAAATTAAGCACTGCAAGCAACCAATTCAAATCCATTCATGCAATTTTTCTGCCGGGGACTTTTTCTTTTTTCTGGAGATTAGACCATTGTTGTGTTCACCCAAGCAAGGAACCCACAGGTAAGTTTACAAGACAGTGTGATGTATTCCTATAGGTACTGTATCGATCCCCCTATTCCTGACCCTGGTTTGGTTAATAATTAACTAGCAGCCATCTAACGGCGCAAAAACCCGTTATCTGATTGAGCCACACCACGGCACAGAAGCGCGTTATCTGATTAGGTCATAACGCATGCCATCTAATTAGGCAAGCGATATTCCTCCAGCCCCTGATAAGCATACGGAGTTCTCAAAACAAATCAAACCTACAGCAACCTGGGAAAAACCCTCAGCCATTGTTTTGATTTCATCGAGAACTTCAGTAAAGAATGTGCGAACGAACCCGTTCGTATGACATCCTTATTGACGTATTTATGTCCATCCTTACGTCAATCTCGGCACCTTTCAGGTATAAATATTACCGACATTGCCTTAAGCAAACACACGCGGTGGTGACGAGATCGGAGCAGCGAGACATATCGAGGAGCCCAGCTGAGAGCGAAGCCCACAGACGCTGCCCCGCCTTTCTGACGCGCTGATAACGAGACGCTGACTTTTCTCCTGCCGAGAAATCCAGCTCCGGCGCTTCCAAGCCGCCCTCGCAGGCAGCTGGAATATCAAGACCTGGGATAAGAGATACCAACCCTCCAACCTTCTAGATCCCAGGTACAGAACTGAATAACCCCTTACAGAGAATTCTTGAGTCAGACCCTTGGCAAAACAAACTTAACTTAAACTGCTACTTATCTACTCCCGCCCACGTATTAGGCTTAGGTCAGGTACACTGGGGTAGGCGTGGTTAGAAGCACCAGTTGAGTACGATTAGTCAAATGTATATATGTATGTATCTATTTTATCCATTTTAAGGTATCATATGGCTTAGAAACCATATCAATGCTTTTACAGTATTATTTTATAATTCTGTCTTTACTATATGCACTTTACTTAACTATAAGTATTTCGATAATAACAATTCATTTCTCTTGTACGAGAAAAGAGACTGATCAATAAATAACATCTTTTATTGAACACGCCTGTCTCTTCCTTTTCTCTACAATCTGGTGAAACTAAGAATGCACTGAACTGACTGAGTAAAATAAGTTGTCTTTTGTTTTCACACGACTCTAGAGATACACTCTTGATTAGGGGAGAGCAAAGTTGTCATGTTCTATGGTTGTCAGAAACTAAATCCCTTCTTGTCTATCCAGGGAGGTTAAACTCTTCCTTGTCTATTCGAGAAAGTTTCTAGTGAACTCTGAGCTAGCTGGCAAACACAAAACTTTAAGTCTAATATCGTCAGTAGAAGACCTAGTTAACCTCTGCCCTAGGTCTATACTATTGAAGATATTATCCCAATGCGCAGAGCCTATTGGGATAATAGGAACTACACTACATGGCGCCCAACGTTTGGATAGGCGATAAAACTAACGCAAGACATTAGAGTAACTCAGTCGTGCTTTTTCACACAGAGCCCTTTCTTCCCATACTACTCCAAAGACGTCTGGAGTGGGTGAAAGGTTATATCCGCCAAACTTCATAGAGAGGAGACTCCTATGTATGGTTCTTGGTTTATTCAACGTTGAAGGATACACTGTTCCAAAATATTGTGCATCTAATCTTTGTTTCCGTGGAAACCTGATCTGCAAATAAACAAAATCCTCTTGTCAGCAAAATGACAGAGAGTGTAGAAGAAAGGGAGACAGTTAGAGTAGCAGCTGAACTCATAGCGGCTGATAATACTCTGCTGGAAAATGACCCGGATATAATACTCATCCCGGTCAACATAAGAAAATCTATAACTATAAAACTTATAGAAAATGGGCTGACACCGAGAGGTGGTACAGTCATATTCGTAATAGAGGCACATGAATATCGGCAGACAGAGGTATTCTATTCATGGATAAACTTTCCAGCAGCAAACGCTGTAACAAAGGACTTCCACTATTACAAAATAGAGGAACCTCCTAATGAATACACTCCTTTCGAGGAGGTGGAAATACCACTCAAATTCCAAGAGCACCTGCTCTTGTTTAATGGCGCCCTAAAACATAATAATCACATCACCAGGCTCGGTCCACTAGGTAGACCAGGAGCAACGTGGCCGGTCCTAGCCGGATACACACCACATCCAGACATTGAAGAAATGCCTGCAGAAGACCTTTTAGCACAGCTAAAACAATTAATAAAAATACATAGACAATTAGTCCAATATGTAATGCGGACTTCAACAGTCCAACCAGCTATTAAAATTCCACAGCTGACCCCCCAACAGGGGAACACAAATAAAATTACACCACAGAACATACAGTCCTGTCTAGGTAAAGTACCAGCTAAACGGGAACAAATTCCGTTCTGGTTAGCACAAAAAATCACTCAGATAGAGGTGGTATTTCCAGATTCCACCCCTATTGAGAAACACAGGATTCTGACTATTTGTCTTCCAATGGGAATCGCACCACATGTGGAAGACTGTGACACTTGGGGTACAGTCTTTGTTTCCGTTTACACAAAAACACATGGAGTTCCATCCATATCAGTAATACCAGATGTGCTAAAACAGATTCAAAATGAATACGGTCCAGAACCTGCTTTAACTCTTGGTATGAAACTACTTAAAGACTTCAAGCAAGTCTCGGCAATATTATTAGCTAACATAAAAGGAGAAGCAGCAAATGTGGCGATCCGCCAGAGGTTGAAAGAGACAAATATAGCAGACCAACCAACTGAAATTGCCAGAATCATAGAAAAATCCTATGAGGAACTAGGTAGAGACAGTTTGGGAGAAATACCGGTGAAACCCCAACTAATTGAAAGTCTTGAAAAGGTATTTATTAAAAAAATTCTAAACACTCAAAAGAAGAGCTGGGATGGAAATAAACAATCCAATCCTAAAGGAAAAAGATTCCAGTCCAGAGGAAGGTCTCCTTGGCGGAGAGAAAAATCTCCGGACCAAGGACGAAAGTCTCCCCAAAGGGAGCCCTCTGTGAAAAAATACAACCTTAGAAATAGGGATAATATAAAGAAACCTGATAGATATCAAGATATTGATACACGTCCCTCTCAATCTTTTCAGACTTCCTCGCAGAAATCGGAAAGAAGAGGACGATCAGAACACAGGGAAGAGCACGTCAAGTCCAAAGACAAGGAACCTGCTCATCCAAATAAAAAATTACAGTTTCCAAAAAAGAAGGTAGCCAGTATTAAAGTAATCAACAATGCCGAGAATACTGAGGACACAGCTGAAAAACGGAGAATGGGCTCAGACAATGCTAGACAGCGCAGCAGAAGTGAGCATAGCTCGCAAGATCCTTATGAATATTCTGGAGACAGTGGACACGAATGAATACATTCAGGTGGAAACTGCGGATACCAGAGTTAGCAAACCGCATAAAATATATGAAATAACATTGCGTATAGAAGGGGATAAGACTAGAAAAATAAGGGGTCTATTTTGGGATAATCTCTCCAAGGGCTATGACATCCTTCTAGCTGAACGAGACTGGCCACCCGAGTTTGTCAGGGAGTGTCCTCATGGCGAAGAAATAATTATGCCTGCCTTCTCAAATCATATTCCAATTCATAAAAAATATACACTTGCAAGAAAGTGGGCAGTAGCTCAAGCCCCTGCCTTATATAAAAATCATGTGGGATGGGATGAGGACTCTCCTCCTCACAAAATCCAGTTAAAATCACAACCTACTGCACAGAGGCAGTACCCAATTAAGCAAGAAGCTAAAAAACAGGTAAAAGAGATCCTAGATCAACTTGAATACCAGGGGGTGATTGAAACTTGCACCTCACAAATGAACAACCCTTTGTTTCCTGTCTCCAAACCAGACAATTCATATCGTCTTGTTTTGGACTACAGACACCTTAACTCATGTTGCAAAACCTTTGCAGTACAAAACTCGCATAGTGCTGCACTAATGAATAACATAGTGCGCCAAAAATACAAAACAACATTAGACATTTCTAATGGATTCTTTTGTCAAAATATAGCAGTAGAGAGCAGATATTTGACCGCGTTCTCAATAAATGGCGCGCAAAAAAATTTCTGTCGTTTGCCCCAGGGGTTCAAGAATAGCCCAGGATTATTCTCAGCGAGAGTAACAGAGTTACTACAAACATATGATGACGAGGCATTATCTTATGTCGACGACATCTATCTAACAGATGATGACTTGGATACTCACTTGAAGAGAGTGAACACCATAATACTTGGGTTCGCAGCAGAGGGTTACAAATTCAACTTTAAAAAGTCGAGAATTGCCCATCTAACAGTCCTGTTTTTAGGATATGAGCTATCAAGTGAAGGCAAAAGCCTGGCTGACAATTTCCTAGAGAAATGTGCTGTAATCCAAGCACCTAGAACACTGAAAAATGTACAATCAATTCTAGGCTTCCTAAATTTCGGAAGAACTTACATTATAAATTACGCAGAAAGGGTCAAACCCCTTTATGATCTAATAAAACCAGATTTTAAAAGAATCAATTGGACTCAAACACACACAGAAATTTTGAGATCCTTACAAACTGACATGTTAATTAAAACAAAACTACAAACACGTGATAACACACGCAACCTTGTGATTCGAGTCATCCCAGGAAGATGCGGATTCACATACCTGACCTGTAATGAGGGAGAAAAGGTACCAATTGCATACAAATCACACTTGTACACAAAAGCTGAAATGAAATTTAACCCAACGGAAAAAATTCTAACCGCGGTACAAACTGCTGTAGCAAAATAACGAGCCCTAGCACAAGGTAAACGAATAATCATCGTGACACCGATACCAGTCCTGGAGGCGGTAACGAAGGCAAGCATTCCGAATGCTAAAGCACTCCATCCGAGATGGATACAATGGGCTAATTCTCTTGCAGCAACAGACGTGGCATACGAATTTGATCCAAACTTAAAAACACAAGAGTTTCTCCAATATGAATTCGAATGTCCTCCGCCGACCGAAATTCTGCCTCTAGAACATTACGGCTGTATAATATATACAGACGGATCAGCACAACCCGCAGTAGGGGGTAAACAAGCTTACAGTGCTGCGTGCGCGATTGTTAAGGGTCGCTGGCACGAAGGAAAATTTAAACCAGTGGTCACTAAAACGCAATCTCTAGGAGATTGTACAGCTCAAAGAGCAGAACTACTGGCATTCAAGATGGCGCTTGAAAATACCGATCGAGAATTCCCCACACTCATAGTGTGTGATTCGTATTATTGCGTTCAATCATACAATGAATACTTGCGGATCTGGGTTCAGAACGGTTTTAAAGACGCAAAAGGTGGCACAATCAAGCATAAAATGCTTTGGGAACAAGAAGTTCTTTTACAAAGGGAACTACCAAAGACTCACGTGATACATACACTGAGTCATCAACGTGATGGCGTTCACGTTGCAGGGAATTCATTGGCTGACGAGGCCGCGAAGACAGCTGTGCAAACGGCTTCCGTAGCTGCCATCACCCGGTCAAAAACAAAAATAGACAGCGATATATTACAGGCTGTCAGCGCTACAGTAAAAGATGCGATAGAAACACTCCCGAAAGGCTTTCCAGTAAAGTACTCATACATAACTGATGCAAATAATGTTCCGTTTGCTCGAATCCCTGGAGTGGGGGATAGGGCGATTCCAAACATGGAACATAGGTTGGGACTCATTATAGCGGCACACGAAGGGCTTGCCTCTGTACATGCTGGCGTGTCAGCTACAGTATCATTATTAAAACAGAGATACTGGTGGCCACAAATGAGACGACAGACAAGAAACTACGTTCTAGAATGTGAAATATGTCAGAGAATGAAGGTATCAACAGTGAGACGTCCAGCACAGACGCCCCTTCTAATCTCTGATAAACCATTAGCATGTGTTTACCTGGATCACTGTGGTCCCTTGCAAAGGGATGGTAACTATAAATATATCTTGGTCGCAGTGGATTCATGCACGAGATTCATATGGATGTGGCCCCAGCGCTCGGCTGACGCCAGAACTGTTATAAAAGATTTGCGAGTCTTTATCGGCACATACGCAATTGGCATGCTACATTCTGACCAGGGTCCTGCTTTTAGCTCTCGAGCTTATAAGGAGGCCATGACCAGCATGGGCATTGCATTGCGGTATTCTTGTCCATTTCATCCTGAGGGAAACGGAATCGTAGAAAGAAAAAACCGTGACATAAAGCAATCTATAACAGCAAAGGTATTAGGTTCGGGAGCTGGGTGGGTCAAACATTTAATAAGTGTCCAACGTAGTCTAAATAACCTGCCAAGAAATTCTCTGAAAGGACTCAGTCCGTACGAACTATTGTTCGGGACTAGAATGATGATCCAAGATCTTGATAGTCAGACTTCAGTGGTTAAAGATAAATGCTTTGATGTCAAAGATCATTTGGCTATTTTACAGGACTTAAATGAAACAAGAAAAGACCTGAGCAACATAAAGTTGAAACAACAGCCAACAACCACTGAAGAGAAACCGCCTGTCCCAGCAAGGCCTGTCTGGATTCCAAAAGTCGGGGATCTAGTCAGACAGAAGATCGCGCTAAAGAAGGAATTTGGGCCTTCTTACAGAAAAACAGTTCCTGTCTTGTCTGTCAACGGGACAAGATCAGTGGTACTACCGCCCCTTGCTGGTAAAAAGGAGAACAGAGTTGTCTCAATCGACCTGGTAAAACCACAATCATGTGGCCGATAACAAACAGTAGGCCAAATGGACTCCCAATAAGTAGTAGAACACCAAGGTTTGCTACAAATACAGAGGTTCCAACTAAGAGGCTAATCACATTCGAAATGCCTACAGAACATCAACAAGGACTATGCAATAAAGCAATGGAACTTAAACCTCTAAAAACCCAAATAAAAACATTTAGTCGAGACACACCAACCTACAATGAAGTAACATATGACTATGCTGATGAAAGAAAGGAAACTTCTGGAACAAAAAGTAATCCAGAAGCAATTGGAACAATTGACAGAACAGCATCCGGCTACTTCATCAACTTCAATGATTCATCTGAAGATCTGAGTGAATCTAAGAAACAGCCATCAACAAAAACTTTTAAAGATAAAGCAATGAAAATTTTTCACCAACTGAAAGCAACCTATCTGATTTCTCCATGGATTGAATTTTGGGTGGCCTTAGGTGCATTTATCCTCATACTTTGGCTCATCATGGTACTATGCTTGGGACATTTCATTGAGGGAAAATATGCTAAAATGGACACAGCAAGCCAGAAAATTAACTTGGTCCTTAAACCACACACATCTTCACACATCGAGAAAAGAGAACTGTCTTCAGTAAACTTCACAGCCAATCCTATACCAGGGGGTGTAGCATGGGACAATACTGATTATGAAATCTACGGTCCGGTTGAAATCCTGAAGTATCTACACCAATTTAAGATCTCATTAAGTGACTTTGTAAAACCAAGCACATTTGCAGATGATTGGGACTTTGAAAGTATTAATGATATGATGTCTGACTTAGTGATGTCTGCTAAATTTACAGAACATGATTATTTGCAGGGTTCGTCTAATTATGATCAAATGTTCTGCTACAACCACTATTGTAACCACTATCTACATAAATCTGCAAATCCTAGAAATGTTTTAAATTATAACCAATGGGAACATTGTGCTACTCCTCCTAAAGGTAGCTCGACAACGTTTTATGATAAATATTCATACTTTTCAGGGTTTAACACAAGTAATGCAGAAACATTTTATTTTAAATTGTCAAATAAGACAGATATGAAGACCATGCTTACAAACACTAAATTGATATATTCAGATTCATTTTTTGAGCAAATGAGTACATTTGGTTTTGATTTCTGGAACAAAAATATTGAAGCAAAAACTGTTTGGGGTACAAGAGATTGGCAAGTGCAAGGTATAGAATCATTGTTTAGAGCCTGCATGATCCCAGAACAAATTATATTCTTGAATGACACTATTCAACAAACTACCTGTCTTGGCTTAGCCAAAATCAAAGATTTAAACAAACCGTCTATTCCAAAGCCAACAGAGTACAGTAATAGCTCTACAGATGTAGAAATAGACGTGAACCATATATTAAACCAAAAAAGAACACATCCTGACTGGAAAAATGGTTGATCTGGCCCACAGATACAAATAACTGTCAAGACAGATTCCTGAAAAAAATACAGGGGTTCACATTGACCAGGCCAGACCCTAGATATTCCCAAAGACAACATCCAGGAATAATTACCACCTACAGTGTGGGCAAGCTCTGCCTTCAATGGCTACAAACATCCACACTGGCAGAAATAAAGCAACATCTAACTTTACTTACAGAAGGTGCTGACTTGCGTGATTTCATTATGGGACCACGCAAACAGCGTCAAAAACGTTTCATAGCGGCCTCTATATATGCAGCTTATAACGAAGTCTGGAAAGAAACTCAAATTGAGACAGCAGAGAAAATACGGGAAATTGACCGTATTAATTTGGAAAAATCACTTTCTGTGGTGGACAATGGGTTAATGACTCTGTCCTCCAGAATATACTCTCTGGACAGCATTGTGTCTTCAGCAATCGATATAATATCGCAAGACTTACTGTTGTTACAACACGGTCAGTCACAATTGCGTTCTATTGTACAGCTTGGCTGGACGTTACAAAATCTGCGTTCAGGCTATGTGCCTTGGCGTTTAATCAACACTACGTCACTGTTTAATATCTATAACCTTACTGATAAACAAATCAGTTTGGCACAGAAGGGTGCTGACTATACAATTCTGAGCATTGAAAAACTTGAGAGATTACAATTGACAATGTCAGAACGACCTGTCATTGAATGGATAATACATGGGATAATAAATATTCCGATAACTACTTTCCAGTTTCAATACTGCCAAAAATATATACAGGCAGGCCAGTATGAAAGGTTGGGTAAAGGATACATTAAGTCAACATGGAACTTGCCCTATACACACGCATGTGTTAGTAATAAAGGACAAAGTGTGTTTCTTAGTGGCAATAATTGTGCGAGGTCACTAAGCGGTACACTTCTGTGTCAGGGTATTAGTTTGCATGGAGCCTGTGAAGGGACTTCAAATAACCTTTCATGTCACCAGCTAGGCACACCTGCAACACGAATAGAACCATTCTTTAGGAGGCTCTCGAACGGGAGTTACATTCTAATTGTAGATCACAGATGTTGTAGTTTGCTGCCCGGAAAACCTTATCTCATAACTGTGACTACGAAGGTCATGTGCTGTGGACGAGTATTGTATCCTAACGAAACTCCAGACAGGGAGGCAAGGTTATGGCCCAACTTGAAAATTGCTTCTATTCGAATTGATACTTTAAGCAGAATGAAGACAGTGCTCCTACAGACGCCGACCAGGCTAACGTCATCAAAAGAAACGTATGATCTCCAAGTTGCAAGGACAATGGCAGAGATTCATTCACTGTTATCAACTAATTCCCCCATACATTTCGCAGTAATACTGAACGAAATCTTAAATATTTCTGATACCACTGGTGTCTCCAGTGTATTTAAAGCAGTGTTTTTAGGAGTTTTAACCCCATTCAAAGCCATCCTGGGTATTTTTCCTGATTTTGTCCATTCCATTTTTGGCGGACTTCCTCTCCTTTTGGGAATAGTGGCAGGAATCCTATTTTTGATCCTGTTACTTCGCTATGGCAAACCATGTCACAGACAAAACACCTGCGACAAGGGAAGAAACGATCCTAGCCATTGGTTACCGGGACCGCATAACTAAAGTCCTTGGACTAGCACGGCTTCGGGAGCTGAATATGACTTGGTTTCTTTCATTTAGACCGATGTGGCAACGTTGTGTTATGCCTGTATTAAGGTGCTTGCTATGTGGCGAAGAATGCGTGTTAGACACCTGTCTGACACTACAATCGGATGTGCCAATGGACGCAGAAACCTTGTTGGGTCCGGTAACGGCTCATGCATTGTGCTGTCCCCAGCGGCTACCAATCCTGATGACGGCATTCGTGGAGACTTCACCACTACGATTGAAGGGTAGTGAAGTACGAGATGAAAGCAGCATCGATCAGGTACGACCTTCTGTCAGCCATGCTGACAATAACATCAATGAAGGCAATCATGCTCATGCATGCATGGTAACAACTTTTTCCGAGTTAGTGGAACTTTCGCAAGAAGCTGTTGACAGTTTTTTCGACAGCCTCAATGATATGATGTTTTCACCAGAGCAGAAAGAATGACTTTCAGCAAGCTGCACACGGCGTTCCCAACACCCTGAATTTGACCTTCAAGCTTAAAAATAGAGCTAACTGGAAATTTTCTCTCACCGTTTTTTTTTTACGGACAGTGGGACATTTTTTCTCTCCAACTCAAAAACTTTTTTCTCACAATTTTTTGGGACACTTATCTTCTGCTTAAAGTAGAAACTATTGTTAGAGAACTGAATTTCTATTTTAGGTACACTAGAGACATTAGCTACCCTCTAGCATATTCATACATATTTTACGTTGTGATGAAATGGTCTCGCACTTTTTTCTTCTGTAATAAGAGCCATTTCATGTGTAATTTTCGCATTTATTCATGCTGATTTAAAAATATGCGTTATAGATTTGCATTATTTTACTGCTTGCGTGCATATAGTAACTATTCTCATTTTTTCGTGTATTTCGCATTTCCAATTTCAAAATGCATATGAATGTATTTTGGGGTGGTACGGTATACACATGCACTTTTAGCTTTTTACTATGCCTAGATTTGTAAATATGGACATAGTCTACGTGGAGTGGGTGTGATGTATTCCTATAGGTACTGTATCGATCCCCCTATTCCTGACGCTGGTTTGGTTAATAATTAACTAGCAGCCATCTAACGGCGCAAAAGCCCCTTATCTGATTGACCCACACCACGGCACAGAAGCGCGTTATCTGATTAGGTCATAACGCATGCCATCTAATTAGGCAAGCGATATTCCTCCAGCCCCTGATAAGCATACAGAGTTCTCAAAACAAATCAAACCTACAGCAACCTGGGAAAAACCCTCAGCCATTGTTTTGATTTCATCGAGAACTTCAGTAAAGAATGTGCGAACGAACCCGTTCGTATGACATCCTTATTGACGTATTTATGTCCATCCTTACGTCAATCTCGGCACCTTTCAGGTATAAATATTACCGACATTGCCTTAAGCAAACACATGCGGTGGTGACGAGATCGGAGCAGCGAGACATATCGAGGAGCCCAGCTGAGAGCGAAGCCCACAGACGCTGCCCCGCCTTTCTGACGCGCTGAGAACGAGACGCTGACTTTTCTCCTGCCGAGAAATCCAGCTCCGGCGCTTCCAAGCCGCCCTCGCAGGCAGCTGGAATATCAAGAGCTGGGATAAGAGATACCAACCCTCCAACCTTCTAGATCCCAGGTACAGAACTGAATAACCCCTTACAGAGAATTCTTGAGTCAGACCCTTGGCAAAACAAACTTAACTTAAACTGCTACTTATCTACTCCCGCCCACGTATTAGGCTTAGGTCAGGTACACTGGGGTAGGCGTGGTTAGAAGCACCAGTTGAGTACGATTAGTCAAATGTATATATGTATGTATCTATTTTATCCATTTTAAGGTATCATATGGCTTAGAAACCATATCAATGCTTTTACAGTATTATTTTATAATTCTGTCTTTACTATATGCACTTTACTTAACTATAAGTATTTCGATAATAACGATTCATTTCTCTTGAACACGCCCGTCTCTTCCTTTTCTCTACAATCTGGTGAAACTAAGAATGCACTGAACTGACTGAGTAAAATGAGTTGTCTTTTGTTTTCACACGACTCTAGAGATACACTCTTGATTAGGGGAGAGCAAAGTTGTCATGTTCTATGGTTGTCAGAAACTAAATCCCTTCTTGTCTATCCAGGGAGGTTAAACTCTTCCTTGTCTATTCGAGAAAGTTTCTAGTGAACTCTGAGCTAGCTGGCAAACACAAAACTTTAAGTCTAATATCGTCAGCAGAAGACCTAGTTAACCTCTGCCCTAGGTCTATACTATTGAAGATATTATTCCAATGCGCAGAGCCTATTGGGATAATAGGAACTACACTACAACAGCATCCTTCTCCAGCATATTGCTGGTCAGTTTAAGAAAACAATATCGGATTGCCTCACCTGCTCTCTCTTTTAAAGCATTTGGGGGTGATTTATTAATTTGTAGCACAACACAACTAAAGTTGCTGTGCTGTGTTATGCTAGGAGGAGAGACCAGGGCAGTACCATATTTGTTAGGCTATTTTGTTGCTGTCCTCTTCCCCAGTGCTGGCATGTTTTCAGGCTGATTAGTGCTAAGCACACACCATTGCACTATAGTGCAATAGTGTGTGTGATGGCCGCCATAGGTTTTATACCGGAAGAGTATGCTTTTATTGCAAAATACTATCCTCAGACATATTTTAAAACTTTCCCCGCATTGTTCACTTGCTACCACCCTTGGGTTTTGATGCAAAAGTTTACCTACTTGCAATGTAGACAGGGCTATGCGACAAAAAATAATGCCACCTCGAGGCAGGTGCTAACAAGGTGTAATGTTTTTGTTTCTCCTTACTTTTCCCACATTGTATGTGTCCTGTACAGTGAATGCACTAGATGCTCTACACATGACATCTTCATTGATTTGTACAGTGTTAACAAATTGCTTCTTTTTCCTGAAAAATACATCCCACTCTATACTTCCCAACACTTTCCTAAGCACACAGCTTGGATGCACTACAAGTTTAAGGCTGTGTAATAAAGTAACTCTCGGGCCATATTATCAAGAAAGGCTGATACATTATCGCTGCTTTTAACCGGCAGGAAACTGCCGCTAAAGCGGCGATAATGGACTTGATAATATGCCCTTGTGAGTTAACACCAGAAAATGGGCTTCTATAGGTATTCACAAGGGCATATTATCAAGCCCATTATCGCCGCTTTAGCGGCTGTTTCCTGCCGATAAAAGCGGCGATAATGTACCGCCCTTTCTTGATAATATGGCCCTCGGTTTCCACGATTTTTTGTACAGCCTTCAAGACACCTTTCCAGATCTCTGAGTGTACTCTGCAGCCAGGCATGCCCTCTTCAAATGCATGAGTTTTCCAGTGTGGTGCATACATTATTAGTTACCCCTGCCCTGAATTCTGGTGAAGTTTTCTAGCATCCTGTCTCATGTATTCCCCTTCATTTGTTCTTTGCTTGATTGACTCTCTTTGGGGATTCCCCTTTCTCACGGATCCCAGAGTAATTTCCAAAGGGGCTTAACTTCACTTCCATGCCACCATTTCTGCTCCTCATAAAGACACAAAACGTGATGGGTCCTTTCACTCATCCTTGGTATTACAATGGCCACCTCTTTCTCAGATGGCTCTCCATTCAGCAAATCTCTTATTGCTTTCATTACTTTTCCCCTAAAACACTTCAAACCACGCTAAGCAATCTCAGGCTTCCTAGTTTGCTCATTTGATGCCTCTGTGAGCCTTCAATTTTGAAACAAGGTAAAGCCTTTTCTTAAATGTACACAGAGTATATTATCTGATCTTCAACGAAATAACGCCTTCCCTTATCAACACTGGACTTAAAGCTTAAAGCTTGCACTAAGCATGTTAACAGATGCCCAGTAGTAATTGTAGACCTTTATAATGCTAACTTCGCATAGATGATACAATGTGGATCATTTAGTATCCTAGGAAACAAAAAGAATCACTAAGTCCTAACCATCACCCTGGTTTTACAATGCAGGTTCTTAAACATGACAGTCAAAATTCCGAAAACTGGCCGGTACTGAACAGAGGATAGTGTGGTGATAAAGTGCTCTCACATTAAAAAAGACACAAAGTGCTCAATTACAATGAGAGATGGTGCAAAATCTCTAAATTGGAGTAAATGACCTCAAAACTATATGCATATTCTGACAGAAACCAGAAACATGTTATACTTTTAAGAAGGCTATTGGCTTTCTTTGCCACGATTTGACAAGATAACCTATTTATTGGTTTTCTAAAAACAGTATTATGTCTTTAAAGACTTTTCACCTTATGATTTCTTTGGATACATGTCATTCATTGGACAAGTGAATGAACTCATTTAGAGGCTGGCCAAGTCAGTGGAGGCTGCGGCTGCCCGCCCTATTTAGAGATTCCTGCTGGAAGGGATCCCTAGAGCGTTCACCACAACTTCCACTTCAAAAACTTTGTGGACTGTAGTGGGTGGGCACTGGGTCTATTTTGCTCACTCACCAAAGTTTTTTGTTTTTCAGTAACAAACCCAAAGAGGGCATTTGAAAACCAAAATGCCAATGGCTCTGATGAGAAGGGAGTTTTCTCCCTGATTATGACGCCATTGAGCGATTTCCCCTTTGCAGGTCCCAAGCAGAGAATTCTAGTGACCGTCGACATGTCCTAAATAGGACTGTGGCACCCGCTCAAGGGTTTCCTCCTTGAAGTCGACTGAGGTTCTCCTGATGGAAACCTGACTGATCTCCCACTTCTACATGGGGCATGAGAACTGCATGCATGGTAAGGCTGGAGCACCACAAACCGTTAATGAACCATATGCCTTATTTATTTTAATCCACTGTTCAAAGGCACATAGCTCTTCACAAACACAAACCCCTTTTCTTTCTTTATCTACTACACATTATTTCATTATGTCTGCCTCTGTGCTTGTTTGCTCCTGAAATATTAATTTGTGTGTTAGCCCCATCCTTTTTTCTAGGTTTGTCTTACTTAAATACCCATGCAACCATTATTCTCTTTTTGTGAGGTCCCCCTATTCCTTGTATCTGTTTTCTCTCCTAACCTCTTTTGCTCTGCAAATAGTTGAGTTTAAGGGCAAACATGCCTTATTAGACCCATGGACTGCAGCAGTGCTAATGCATATTTTTCCAGACTGCTTTCTTTGCAGTCACAATCTTTACTTTTGTGTCTGGACCCTTTAGTAGTCGCTAATATTTGGTTGAGTAGTACAATAAAAAGATAGCCCTTTCCCCAGTTGTTCTTGAAAGCTATATATCTACCACTATTTCCCTTTTTGAGAAAGATATGCGGTCAAATATTACCATCCTGTCTATCGGATCAACCCATGGGCTGCTTGCTACATGGGGTTGTAAAAGGTAGCTCACCTTGTTAACGAAGGGGCACTTGTTTTGTTCCACATTTGCAGGTGCCTGGATTGCTGAGACAGGTAGAGGCCAGCAGTGGGTCACCTCCTATAAGAAATTTAAAAATAGTCTCCTATAAGGCATGGGTGGTTCTCGAGTATTACAAATAATATAGGATAGAGTGCGCATACCAGAGGTGCAGTGATAAAATCTCAGGTTAATGAAATATCCTACATTTATGCAGTAAAGGCAAGTTAAGGCCCAACTATTAGCATATCAACATTTAAAATGTGTGCAAGTTCTTTTGCCCAATGGACGCCCAAAGTTAGTGCTCTAAGTCTAATACCAGCGACAAAGTTAAATGACATAACATTTGACTGAATGGACTCTTACTCCGAGAGTTTTCTAAAAACAAGAGCTTGAAATTTTATTTCTGAGACAAACTGAAAAGCCTCTCAAAAGGACACATGCAAGACATGACACTGGCCCATCCATATCAGCCTCTAGAAGTAAAGTTGCTACCCAAAGACTTGGTGTCTTCACATCTAGGCCTGAATTTGGTTATGGTATAGTATACCACACATCAAACTTTGCACAAAACTTACTTTTTTATGTTCCACTGTGTCCTATGCATAACCTTTCTATGAATAAATGCTACTGCAAAATTCCTGTGTTTTGTATTTAAGAATTAAAACACGGATACAAAGATTTATTTTGTTTAGGATACAGCATATTTGAAATGGACAATGCATTCTCTCTCTCTATATATATCATATGCTCACTGCAGTCATCAATGTAAACATTTGCAGCACATGCTCCACCCACTAGCCCATGTGCAAATTAGCATAGTGGGGGTACTTAAACAGTGAAGTATTTAAGCAGTTGAGAGGGGCAGCATTGGGCTCCTACTTTGCTTCCAGCAATGCTAATTTGCATATGGACTGGTGGGAGGAGCAGTTGCTCTAAAATATTTGCATTGATGATTGGAAAGAGCATGTGATAATGTGGGCTAGATATATTGATGCCCCTCTTTGTAATATGGGAGGGGTTAGAGGAAAGTGCTAGAAAGTTTGTGAATAAGATCAATAATAATAATCTCAACTTGTACTTCACTAGCACCATAAGCTGTACTGAGGTAGTCTTTTTAGACCTTGTAGTACACATGAAAAACAACAGGATTGGCACAAAATGATATACAATGCCTACGTCAGGAAACACTATTTGACATGCTAGTAGTTTTTACCCAACAAAATTAATATATAGCATGTAATAGGGAGAAACCCTATGACTACCAAGAACTGTAATGAGTGAGAGGAATTTATGAAGAGGCAACCAGAAGTGACTGGAAGATTTCTGTAAAGGGGTTACCAGTAACAGTTACTACAAGAAGCTATTAGGAAAGTTAGTTCCAGAAACAGGGAGATTCTATTATTTGAAAGGGCGAAGTCAAAGAAGAAAGATGTGCAGCTGGAGTCAAGATTTAGCACAAGCTACAGCAAAGAGAGTGGGGTGAGCAGGAAGATAATAAAAAACGTTGGTATTTTATAAAAAAATGATCTAATAATAGGTTGCATGGTACCTATTAGATCAGGAGTCACATTCAGAAGGACTAGATCCATGCGGTATGACCTTGTAAAAAGCAGCCCAGAAGTAATTACTAGGGAAAACTTGCTAGGGGAAAGAAAAAAGTTCAGAAAATGTAGCAAATGCAAGGCATGCCATCATGGCGGTAACAAGACAGAGTTTACTATACCATTACAGAAGCCTCCTAAAAAAATCAGAGGAGTGTATAACTGTAAACCCGAATGTGCGGTATACATACTAATGTACTTCTGTGGGTTGAACTATTTGGGGAGTACAATTTTCCAAGTGCACAAGCACAAGCTGCAGCACATTAGAGCAACAAATAATAAGGACAAGACTAATCTGGTCACCCATCATTTTGCATAAAACATAACAGTAATGATAAAGAATTCAAGTACTTTATGGTCGATTAAGTTCCTAGAATTTATAGAGGTGGAAATGGAGGAAAAGAATTAAGGAGACTAGAGTCAACTTATACTAAAGAGCTGCACAGACCTCTAAAAGTCTCAATATGGAGGAATAGCTATTCACATACATGTAGTTAAGTCATCACTCTTTCAATTTGTGAGATTATGGTAGTTAGCTTACAATTTCTTATTCAGGAATCATGTGAATATGCCTACTTGGGTGTGAGTGTGTGAAAGGAACCATGGATATAACATGAAAGGTCTATAATGTTTATACATTCCATACCATATTGAGCTCTACTAGTATGATGTCTAAATTATGAACTAAACAAGGAGCATAATATATAATGCAACAATAGCAAGATTTATAACTTTACAATTTTATACAAGTGTTTCTAGATAATTAAGACATATGGACCGGGAACAAATAGTATTAAGAAGGGTGAAAAATACTGAGAACCTTGACTGAAATTTTGGAAAATGTTTCATTAGTTCAAGGAAATGCACAATGAAATTGTAAAGAACTTCATAATTGTATTCATTTTTATTACTTTGCACACACATGTTTGTGTGGAGTGTGAGTCAAAATATTTTCACTGTGTTGTTTGAAGGGTGGACCACATAAGCACTTTTAATAAAACATTCAATCTGGTGTCTCAGTGTAATCCAGGCCGAGTGTCTGGCCGAAAGGCATCTTGGCAGACTGTGAATAAAAGGACAACAGAGAGCTACTCCGGTGAGTTGGTGCCTATTTTCCCAAGTTAAATGGAATATATATATATATATATATATATATATATATATATATATATATATGAATTCTGCTTTTCCCGTAGGGAAGTCTTTTCCTCATGCACTCCCGTGTGAAAAATTCAAAACCCACACCGGGTTTGAAGTCAAATTATAATTTCTTTATTCCAGCAACCAGCAAAACCCAACGCGTTTCGGTCTCTACGGAGACCTTGCTCACAGGTTAGTGTTTTTGAACAAATGTTACTGTTAAATAAACAAAAAAAAAGAAGAGAAGGGGGTGGGAACCCTTGCAAATTACATCACTTCCTGTAAATTTGTACAGGCATTCTGGGACATGTAGTTTGTTAATTTTGTTCATACGTGGCGCAGAACGTTGAATTTGTTGGTCTTTTTCCAAAGATATACATATTTTTACAATTCAAACTTATTTGTACCTTAAGCATTGAACTCATGCATTTGTATTATAATTGGACCATAAAGGAAATTCGATTTCTCAACACAATCTTAATGAAGCCCTCTAGTGGGCAAATTTAACAATTTTTGCGATTTTTGCACGAGTTCGTCGATTATGCATTTGAATCATACATTTCAATTAATATCAAAACAACTGAAGTAAACACTAATGTAATCGCAGCCCTCTAGTGGGCAAAAACGGGTTCTGCACCTTAAATCACGCTTTAACATTTAACTGTGTTAATCCAACGTGTCCTGAATGAACAACATTTTGTGAGAATAAAGAGTTTTTGTAAAAAAGATACTGAGTGGGCATCAGTCATTCTCTGATAAGTGCAACTTTACAGATGGCAGTGTAGTTCTTCGTCCTGATTGTGCCCGAACGAGCTCAAAGTACGGAAATTCATAATATGTTTCGACTCTTTTTGTCTCATCACCAATTCACGGTCTCCGCCTCTTCGATTTGGTCCAACACTTTCGATTCCGTAGAAGATTAAGGATTTCCAATCACCTTTGTGTTCCTTCTCCATATGTCTTGCCATGGCATTGCTACGATCACCGTTGATTGTGGCACGAACATGCTCCAAAATCCGGAGTTTTAGTTCTTTTTTGGTGCTTCCAATATATTTCTGGGAGCAAGGGCACTCAAGGGCATAAACAACAAACTGAGTTTTACAATTGATTAATTGTTCAATTTTCCAAGTTTTTTTGTTTGCCATTTGTATCTCCTTGGTTGTCTTAGCAATACAGCATACTTTGCATCCTGAGCATTTGTAGAATCCTTTAGGTCTACGCCATGCTTCCGGTTTCTTTTGTTCCTGAAAATGACTGTGAATCAATTTGTCTTTCAAGTTTTTTGCCCTTCGATAGATTACATTTGGGTGATCTCCTACAATTTGAGCTACTGTGGGATCCATATGGAGAATATGCCAGTTTTTTTTGAGAATCTTAGTGATGGCCTGGTTGGCCGTTGAGTGGGTTGTGATGAAGCGAATTTTGACTGATTCATCCTCTTTTGATTTCTGTCTGTCCGCCAATAAATCAGTTCTTTTTATCATTGCGGAGCGATTGGAGGCAGTTTGTATCCATGCTGGATTGTATTTCCTCATTAAAAATCTGTTCCTGGCAGCTTCTTTATGTTTTTGGCCATCATTTTCATTTGAACAGATTCTTTTGATTCGGAGAAATTCTCCATATGGGATATTTCGCAGCAGACTAGATTGATGAAAACTCTGCGCATGCAAAACCGCATTTGTCGCGGTACTTTTTCGGTGCAGTGTAGTGTGCAAAACATTGTCTTTGACAAAGATCTCTGTGTCTAAAAACACAACTCTGGAGTCACTGATAGTGTAGGTAAAATTTAAACCAAAATTGGAATTGTTAAGAATTTCAAAGTACTTTTCAAACTCCTCATTAGTTCCTTCCCAAATAAGCAACAAGTCGTCTATATATCTCAACCAGGCTATGGTTTTTTGAACTGCTAGGTCGTTTTCTGATCTCCATGCCCAAGTCTTTTCCCATTGCCCCATTGTCAGGCAGGCATACGAAGGGCTAAAAGAAAAGCCCATCGCGGTGCCTTTCGCTTGGCGATAGATTTCATTTCCAAATAAGAAAATGTTTTGCTCCAGGCACATCGAGATCATCTCCAACAGCATGTTACTGTGATCGGCCAGTTGTATACTTCTGTCTTTGAGGAAGGATTTACATGCTTCCATGCCAATTTTATTTTCAATGTTGGAGTATAGAGATATTACATCCATTGTAATCAATTTGTACGTAGGTTGCCATGGAGTGTCTTGTAGTCTTCTTAACATGTCACCAGCGTCCTTTATATATGATGTTAGGCCTTTTACATAGGGCAACAAGAAGACATCAATGTAATTGGCAATGGGCTCTAATAATGCTCCTTTGGCAGAGATTATTGGTCTTCCTGATGGTCTAGTGGGATGTTTGTGGATCTTAGGCAAAAAATAAATTGTTGCCATTTTAGGGTGTTTAGTTTGAAGGTATTTATGCTCTTCAAAATCCAATAATTTTTGTACGAACCACAAATCCAATTTTGTATCCAATTCTTCTTTGAGTTTGGGTAAATTTGCCCACTAGAGGGCTTCATTAAGATTGTGTTGAGAAATCGAATTTCCTTTATGGTCCAATTATAATACAAATGCATGAGTTCAATGCTTAAGGTACAAATAAGTTTGAATTGTAAAAATATGTATATCTTTGGAAAAAGACCAACAAATTCAACGTTCTGCGCCACGTATGAACAAAATTAACAAACTACATGTCCCAGAATGCCTGTACAAATTTACAGGAAGTGATGTAATTTGCAAGGGTTCCCACCCCCTTCTCTTCTTTTTTTTTGTTTATTTAACAGTAACATTTGTTCAAAAACACTAACCTGTGAGCAAGGTCTCCGTAGAGACCGAAACGCGTTGGGTTTTGCTGGTTGCTGGAATAAAGAAATTATAATTTGACTTCAAACCCGGTGTGGGTTTTGAATTTTTCACACGGGAGTGCATGAGGAAAAGACTTCCCTACGGGAAAAGCAGAATTCTTGTAAATCGCAGCGGGTCCTGCTGCGCCTCCCGTGCACCGCCCCAGAGCACCCGGGATGAATCCCATATATATATATATATATATATATATATATATATATATATATATGTCTCACACAAGGTTGCCCTCTGAAGAAACACCGCACCCGGGAGAGTAGCTCCTCTATCATGCCGGCAACAGTGAAACTGGCCCCAACCTTCATCCAAATCAAACGCCAAACATGTTTCGGACTGGAACGTCCTTGATCACTGGCAAGAAAGGCAGGCAACAGCTGATTGTGGGAACACCTGCATATTTTATTGAAGAAACTGTCCCGCCCGACTGGGCGTGGTCTCCAACCGGCATGTGCCGTGTGCCGCTAAGCACTATGGTATTAGCAGTCCCAACAACTCTAACACCCCAGTGGGTGCTGCTGAATGTCCCCAGTAAGTCTATGTACAACACCCAAGTGGGTTGATGCAAGGCAAGGGCACCCGGAACACTGCTAATATTCAAGTCCCGCATGGTTGGGCTCCCCCGGTCCATACAAGTCTTCGTTTCCTAGGACCTGGAGCCGATGAGATCACGGCGGGGCGTTTCTGCGACCGGGCTGGCCGCTACAAAATGTCTCACACAAGGTTGCCCTCTGAAGAAACACCGCACCCGGGAGAGTAGCTCCTCTATCATGCCGGCAACAGTGAAACTGGCCCCAACCTTCATCCAAATCAAACGCCAAACATGTTTCGGACTGGAACGTCCTTGATCACTGGCAAGAAAGGCAGGCAACAGCTGATTGTGGGAACACCTGCATATTTTATTGAAGAAACTGTCCCGCCCGACTGGGCGTGGTCTCCAACCGGCATGTGCCGTGTGCCGCTAAGCACTATGGTATTAGCAGTCCCAACAACTCTAACACCCCAGTGGGTGCTGCTGAATGTCCCCAGTAAGTCTATGTACAACACCCAAGTGGGTTGATGCAAGGCAAGGGCACCCGGAACACTGCTAATATTCAAGTCCCGCATGGTTGGGCTCCCCCGGTCCATACAAGTCTTCGTTTCCTAGGACCTGGAGCCGATGAGATCACGGCGGGGCGTTTCTGCGACCGGGCTGGCCGCTACAAAATGTCTCACACAAGGTTGCCCTCTGAAGAAACACCGCACCCGGGAGAGTAGCTCCTCTATCATGCCGGCAACAGTGAAACTGGCCCCAACCTTCATCCAAATCAAACGCCAAACATGTTTCGGACTGGAACGTCCTTGATCACTGGCAAGAAAGGCAGGCAACAGCTGATTGTGGGAACACCTGCCGTGATCTCATCACCATCACCAGGTTAGAGTTGTTGGGACTGCTAATACCATAGTGCTTAGCGGCACACGGCACATGCCGGTTGGAGACCACGCCCAGTCGGGCGGGACAGTTTCTTCAATAAAATATGCAGGTGTTCCCACAATCAGCTGTTGCCTGCCTTTCTTGCCAGTGATCAAGGACGTTCCAGTCCGAAACATGTTTGGCGTTTGATTTGGATGAAGGTTGGGGCCAGTTTCACTGTTGCCGGCATGATAGAGGAGCTACTCTCCCGGGTGCGGTGTTTCTTCAGAGGGCAACCTTGTGTGAGACATTTTGTAGCGGCCAGCCCGGTCGCAGAAACGCCCCGCCGTGATCTCATCGGCTCCAGGTCCTAGGAAACGAAGACTTGTATGGACCGGGGGAGCCCAACCATGCGGGACTTGAATATTAGCAGTGTTCCGGGTGCCCTTGCCTTGCATCAACCCACTTGGGTGTTGTACATAGACTTACTGAGGACATTCAGCAGCACCCACTGGGGTGTTAGAGTTGTTGGGACTGCTAATACCATAGTGCTTAGCGGCACACGGCACATGCCGGTTGGAGACCACGCCCAGTCGGGCAGGACAGTTTCTTCAATAAAATATGCAGGTGTTCCCACAATCAGCTGTTGCCTGCCTTTCTTGCCAGTGATCAAGGACGTTCCAGTCCGAAACATGTTTGGCGTTTGATTTGGATGAAGGTTGGGGCCAGTTTCACTGTTGCCGGCATGATAGAGGAGCTACTCTCCCGGGTGCGGTGTTTCTTCAGAGGGCAACCTTGTGTGAGACATTTTGTAGCGGCCAGCCCGGTCGCAGAAACGCCCCGCCGTGATCTCATCGGCTCCAGGTCCTAGGAATTGAAGACTTGTATGGACCGGGGGAGCCCAACCATGCGGGACTTGAATATTAGCAGTGTTCCGGGTGCCCTTGCCTTGCATCAACCCACTTGGGTGTTGTACATAGACTTACTGAGGACATTCAGCAGCACCCACTGGGGTGTTAGAGTTGTTGGGACTGCTAATACCATAGTGCTTAGCGGCACACGGCACATGCCGGTTGGAGACCACGCCCAGTCGGGCGGGACAGTTTCTTCAATAAAATATGCAGGTGTTCCCACAATCAGCTGTTGCCTGCCTTTCTTGCCAGTGATCAAGGACGTTCCAGTCCGAAACATGTTTGGCGTTTGATTTGGATGAAGGTTGGGGCCAGTTTCACTGTTGCCGGCATGATAGAGGAGCTACTCTCCCGGGTGCGGTGTTTCTTCAGAGGGCAACCTTGTGTGAGACATTTTGTAGCGGCCAGCCCGGTCGCAGAAACGCCCCGCCGTGATCTCATCGGCTCCAGGTCCTAGGAAACGAAGACTTGTATGGACCGGGGGAGCCCAACCATGCGGGACTTGAATATTAGCAGTGTTCCGGGTGCCCTTGCCTTGCATCAACCCACTTGGGTGTTGTACATAGACTTACTGAGGACATTCAGCAGCACCCACTGGGGTGTTAGAGTTGTTGGGACTGCTAATACCATAGTGCTTAGCGGCACACGGCACATGCCGGTTGGAGACCACGCCCAGTCGGGCGGGACAGTTTCTTCAATAAAATATGCAGGTGTTCCCACAATCAGCTGTTGCCTGCCTTTCTTGCCAGTGATCAAGGACGTTCCAGTCCGAAACATGTTTGGCGTTTGATTTGGATGAAGGTTGGGGCCAGTTTCACTGTTGCCGGCATGATAGAGGAGCTACTCTCCCGGGTGCGGTGTTTCTTCAGAGGGCAACCTTGTGTGAGACATATATATATATATATATATATATATATATATATATATACCAACAGGGTTCCTTTCAATGCCGAAGAGAACGAGGAGACACAAAGGGGTACTGCAGGAAGGGGCTTTATTCCATGAACAACGGCATGACGCGTTTCGGCACAATGCCTTTATCAAATGCCATCTCTCACCCCTGCACTGCCAACAGTCCATCAAAATCCTCCCAGTCGTTCCGCCTTTAAATAGTCGTCCTGATTCGTCAGTTCTCATCACGCACAGACCTGTAGTTTTTGTAGAAAACCACAGATCCCATCATGCACTGCCACTGCATGCGAGGTAGGTGATGATGCCGACGCTGGAGTAGTCCATGTAAATCAGGCTTTATACGGAGCGCTGTGTGGAACTGCGGCAGACAGTGCACTAGAAACAAAGTTTTCCTCCTGAGTCCCCATGACGCCACAAACCACACATATCCGCTCCTGGTAGTGGCCTGAGAGGCTCTCATACAGTGACAGAGCCCCCTCCATGAAGTCACGAACTGCGTGCAGCGGCCATGATGCAAGGGCGGGTGTGGTGGGAGTAGAGCTGTTCTCAAACATGAGAGGGAAAGAATTGCCGAAGCTGCCAGACTGCTCCGTCCTCTTTGCTGTGGCGGGACTCCTCAATTCGCGCTCTGACTTGCCCGCAGAAATATGCCAACAGGGTTCCTTTCAATGCCGAAGAGAACGAGGAGACACAAAGGGGTACTGCAGGAAGGGGCTTTATTCCATGAACAGCGGCATGACGCGTTTCGGCACAATGCCTCCCAGTCGCCTTTAAATAGTCGTCCTGATTCGTCAGTTCTCATCACGCACAGACCTGTAGTTTTTTGTAGAAAACCACAGATCCCATCATGCACTGCCACTGCATGCGAGGTAGGTGATGATGCCGACGCTGGAGTAGTCCATGTAAATCAGGCTTTATACGGAGCACTGTGTGGAACTGCGGCAGACAGTGCACTAGAAATAAAGTTCTCCTCCGGAGTCCCCATGACGCCACAAACCACACATATCCGCTCCTGGTAGTGGCCTGAGAGGCTCTCATACAGTGACAGAGCCCCCTCCGTGAAGTCACGAACTGCGTGCAGCGGCCATGATGCAAGGGCGGGTGTGGTGGGAGTAGAGCTGTTCTCAAACATGAGAGGGAAAGAATTGCCGAAGCTGCCAGACTGCTCCGTCCTCTTTGCTGTGGCGGGACTCCTCAATGCGCGCTCTGACTTGCCCGCAGAAATATGCCAACAGGGTTCCTTTCAATGACGAAGAGAACGAGGAGACACAAAGGGGTACTGCAGGAAGGGGCTTTATTCCATGAACAACGGCATGACGCATTTCGGCACAATGCCTTTATCAAATGCCATCTCTCACCCCTGCACTACCAACAGTCCATCAAAATCCTCCCAGTCGTTCCGCCTTTAAATAGTCGTCCTGATTCATCAGTTCTCATCACGCATAGACCTGTAGTTTTTGTAGAAAACCACAGATCCCATCATGCACTGCCACTGCATGCGAGGTAGGTGATGATGCCGACGCTGGAGTAGTCCATGTAAATCAGGCTTTATACGGAGCGCTGTGTGGAACTGCAGCAGACAGTGCACTAGAAACAAAGTTCTCCTCCTGAGTCCCCATGACGCCACAAACCACACATATCCGCTCCTGGTAGTGGCCTGAGAGGCTCTCATACAGTGACAGAGCCCCCTCTGTGAAGTCACGAACTGCGTGCAGCGGCCATGATGCAAGGGCGGGTGTGGTGGGAGTAGAGCTGTTCTCAAACATGAGAGGGAAAGAATTGCCGAAGCTGCCAGACTGCGCCGTCCTCTTTGCTGTGGCGGGACTCCTCAATGCGCGCTCTGACTTGCCCGCAGAAATATGCCAACAGGGTTCCTTTCAATGCCAAAGAGAATGAGGAGACACAAAGGGGTACTGCAGGAAGGGGCTTTATTCCATGAACAACGGCATGACGTGTTTCGGCACAATGCCTTTATCAAATGCCATCTCTCACCCCTGCACTGCCAACAGTCCATCAAAATCCTACCAGTCGTTCCGCCTTTAAATAGTCGTCCTGATTCGTCAGTTCCCATCACGCACAGACCTGTAGT
The DNA here is from genome assembly GCF_964261635.1 of Lissotriton helveticus. Classification (NCBI taxonomy): domain Eukaryota; kingdom Metazoa; phylum Chordata; class Amphibia; order Caudata; family Salamandridae; genus Lissotriton; species Lissotriton helveticus. Next base: position 1,141,798,369 of record NC_136069.1, read on the forward strand.
TTTTGTAGAAAACCACAGATCCCATCATGCACTGCCACTGCATGCGAGGTAGGTGATTATGCCGACGCTGGAGTAGTCCATGTAAATCAGGCTTTATACGGAGCGCTGTGTGGAACTGCGGCAGACAGTGCACTAGAAACAAAGTTCTCCTCCTGAGTCCCCATGACGCCACAAACCACACATATCCGCTCCTGGTAGTGGCCTGAGAGGCTCTCATACGGTGACAGAGCCCCCTCCGTGAAGTCACGAACTGCGTGCAGCGGCCATGATGCAAGGGCGGGTGTGGTGGGAGTAGAGCTGTTCTCAAACATGAGAGAGAAAGAATTGCCGAAGCTGCCAGACTGCTCCGTCCTCTTTGCTGTGGCGGGACTCCTCAATGCGCGCTCTGACTTGCCCGCAGAAATATGCCAACAGGGTTCCTTTCAATGCCGAAGAGAACGAGGAGACACAAAGGGGTACTGCAGGAAGGGGCTTTATTCCATGAACAACGGCATGACGCGTTTCGGCACAATGCCTTTATCAAATGCCATCTCTCACCCCTGCACTGCCAACAGTCCATCAAAATCCTCCCAGTCGTTCCGCCTTTAAATAGTCGTCCTGATTCGTCAGTTCTCATCACGCACAGACCAAGAGAAAGCTATGAAAACGAAGTTCCAGTAATATATATATATAAATCTATATTACCTACTGGCGGTCGCCAGTAGGTATATATAGTTAGGATTTTTTTGAATAGGGATTTCTGAAAATTCTATGTTGAATAACTTTGGCGTTGATGGACGGAATTGGCTGAAATTTTCAGAAAAATGGCACATTTTGTTTCTGAGCGTCCCCTAAAAGTTTGGGGGGGTTTCGTCAAGCGGGGGCCGAGAAACAAGGGGGGTCCCAAAACGTGTTTTTAACATTGAGTTTTCCATAGGGCGGTTGGACTCACTTTTAGCTCGAACGGCTGAATGGATTTCCACAAAACTTGGCAAAATTGTAGGGACTGGTAGCCCGATGTGCCTTTGCTATGTCTCAAGATATATGCTCCAGTGGTTTTTACGAAAATTAACTTTGAAAAATATATATTGGGCTACATTGGGCTATGTATATGTTAGAGCCCAAATGTAGCCCAGTGTAGCCCAATGTAGCCCAATGTAGCCCAAAGATGGCCACCAGAGACAAAAAAAAACAAATGTAGCCCAAATATCAGCCAGATGTAGCCCAACTATGGCCCAGTGACAGAATGACCCAGAGTGTTCTAAAGAACAACTAGAGCGCTAACAGTCTTTCTTATGACAAAAGTATGGCACACCTGAAGTCATCTTGATTGGAATAAAGTGTTAGCACTTAAAACATTTAATTTGCAAAGGAACAAAATGAGGGGGTTCATTTTGCCATAGAAATTATGATTAGTGCTGAAGAAAGAAAAATTAGGGCACATTTTGAGTGACTTCTCAAATCCTCTTATATTTCATTAAAAAAATTCTGATATGCAGTCTCCCAAGATGGCCACCAGAGACAAAAGAGCCCAAATGTAGCCCAAATATCAGCCAGATGTTGCCCAACTATAGCCCAATGACAGAATGTCCCAGAGTGTTCTAAAGAACAACTAGAACGCTAACAGTCTTACTTATGACAAAAGTATGGCACACCTGAAGTCATCTTGATTGGAATAAAGTGGTAACACTTAATACATTTAATTTGAAAAGGAACAAAATGAGGGGTTTCATTTGCCATAGAAATGATATATATATATATATATATATATATATATATATATATATATATATATATATATATATATATATATATATATATATATATATATATATATATATATATATAAATATATATTACCTACTGGCGGTCGCCAGTAGGTATATATAGTTAGGATTTTTTTGAATAGGGATTTCTGAAAATTCTATGTTGAATAACTTTGGAGTTGATGGACGGAATTGGCTGAAATTTTCAGGAAAATGGCACATTTTGTTTCTGAGCGTCCCCTAAAAGTTTGGGGGGGTTTCGTCAAGCGGGGGCTGAGAAAAAAAGGGGGGTCCCAAAACGTGTTTTTAACATTGAGTTTTCCATAGGGCGGTTGGACTCACTTTTAGCTCGAACAGCTGAATGGATTTCCACAAAACTTGGCAAAATTGTAGGGACTGGTAGCCCGATGTGCCTTTGCTATGTCTCAAGATATATGCTCCAGTGGTTTTTACGAAAATTAACTTTGAAAAATATATATTGGGCTACATTGGGCTATATATATGTTAGAGCCCAAATGTAGCCAGTGTAGCCCAATGTAGCCCAATGTAGCCCAATGTAGCCCAAAGATGGCCACCAGAGACAAAAAAAAAACAAATGTAGCCCCAAATATCAGCCAGATGTAGCCCAACTATAGCCCAGTGACAGAATGTCCCAGATTGTTCTAAAGAACAACTAGAGCGCTAACAGTCTTTCTTATGACAAAAGTATGGCACACCTGAAGTCATCTTGATTGGAATAAAGTGTTAACACTTAAAACATTTAATTTGCATAGGAACAAAATGAGGGGGTTCATTTTGCCATAGAAATTATGATTAGTGCTGAAGAAAGAAAAATTAGGGCACATTTTGAGTGACTTCTCAAATCCTCTTATATTTCATGAAAAAATTCTGATTTGCAGTCTCCCAAGATGGCCACCAGAGACAAAAGAGCCCAAATGTAGCCCAAATATCAGCCAGATGTAGCCCAACTATAGCCCAATGACAGAATGTCCCAGAGTGTTCTAAAGAACAACTAAAACGCTAACAGTCTTACTTATGACAAAAGTATGGCACACCTGAAGTCATCTTGATTGGAATAAAGTGGTAACACTTAATACATTTAATTTGAAAAGGAACAAAATGAGGGGTTTCATTTTGCCATAGAAATGTTATATATATATATATGACCCCCTAGGTTTTCTGAGGGTGGCTGAGGAGGCCCATATATGTAAAAAAAAAAAAGCATAACAAGGGGAAAACCAAGGGAAATATTAAAATAATATTTTAGAGTGCTTTGAGGTAGGGTAGCTCTGAATAGAGCTGTTGTGTTGTGTGGGTGATGTAAGTACCAACATGTAGGTACCAATGAAGAGTCTAAAATTCAATGTACACCGTCTCCTCTGTAGATATTTTGTATGTTCTAATATGGGTTATTTAAATGTAAATGTGTGGAAAAGCACTTCATGCTTTAAAGCAATTGTATTTTTGAACTGATTGTTCTTTCCTCTTAGTCCTCCTCTTTGTTTTTTTTTCCCCACACTCTTCTTCAGCATGATAGTTGATAAATTCGTTCCCTCAAAAAATTTATATACATAAAAAAATTATATTAAATACATATAAAATATATTTTTCCTTTAAAAGAAGAATACATTTTACAGCTTTTGATATTTGCTATTAAAAAACCATTGAAATTCACTGAAAAAACCATAGGTAATAGACCATATATAGTTAGGAATTAGCATTTACAAAACCTTGAAAATTCACTGAAAAACCATAGGTTATAGACCATATATAGTTAGGAATTAGCATTTACAAAACCTTATTTTACTCACACAAAACCATTGAAATTCGCATATATAGTTAGTTGCACTAACTATATATCGCGCACCCGCAATCCACTGCTGATCATGTCACATATTACATCATTCATGACATGGTCAGTGACATCACTGATGACATCACTGATGACATCTCAAATGACATCACTGATGACATCACTGATGACAACATCCAGTGACTGTATGTTTCTGTAAAGTTAAAATATGTCTTACATATTGAAGAATGAGTGGATGTATAAGTGTCTGGATGAAGGATTTAGTAGGTGCATGACTGACTGGATGAGTGAGTGATTAAATGTGTCTCACTGAGTGCATGGGTTAGTGACTAAACTGTCTTAATTTGTGCATCATTATGTCTGTTGTTCTGTAAACTGCTGCATGTGTTGATCAGTAGCTATATGAGTAACTATATGGGTTATTGATTGGTTGCCCAAGTATTTGTATGGGAGACTGAGTGTGTGTGTGGGTGGCTGGGAGGTGTATGACTCTGTGCATAGATGTGTGACCAGTTGATTCACTCGATGTATGGGTTCAAAAGTGCATGTGGAAACAGCTGTATGGGCGGTTGACTGTGTGCATGAGTGTATTGGTGAGTGAATGGATATCTCAGTGCTACATGTCAAAGTAAGTACATATGTAAAACACAGTACATGTGAGAGTTGACATATATAAATAACTGTGCATAAGAGCCAGTGAATGTGTGAGTGGCTGTATGGATCATTGTGAACTTGTATCAGGGATTGTATAAGAGGGTAAATATGTGTTAGTATATGTTTGAATAAGTAAGGTGTGTATAACTGTATAGTTGAGGAAATGGAGGTGTGATTGATTCTTTGCATGACTGACTAGGTGTGTGAGTAACTCCATGGATGAGTGACAGTCTGTGAGTGTCTGTTTACACTGAGTGTATCTAAGGTTATATTAGAGTCTGAAGAGGTTCATCGTATTATCACATGAATGATGTCATCAGTGATGTGATCAGTGATGTCATTTGAGATGTATATATGATATATATATATATTCCCCAACGTCACTTGAAATTGCCCATGGAAGACAAAGAGACGAAAGTGGACCCAGGTACTTGTGCCAATCAAAGATTCTTCATTGTTGTTTGACCAGCCATATATATATATATATATATATATATATATATATATATATATATATATATATATATATATATATATATATATATATATATATATACTTGTACTGCAACTCCGACAATGCCCCTCAATAGAGAAAGGGGATGCAAATACCAACAAGAATTGTGAAGTATCTCTCGTACCATGAAAATGGCTGTAATAATTGAAACGATTTGATATGTTTGGCAAAAGGTGAATGTATAAAATCAATAAATAATTTGAAAAGTTAAACTCATGGGAGTGCAGCGTAATTTTCATTGTAATCACCATTAAATTGGGGCAGATGGTCAAGCTCCCTCACGCATGCACCAGCAGCTTTGAGTGCGCTACCATGGGAACACTTTGCTTATATATATATATATATATATATATATATATATATATATATAAAAATATATACATATATATATATATATATATATATATATATATATAAACTTACCGAGTGGCGGGCTTTCCTACAGCAGGCAACATTTGGTGATGATGTTTGGCGGCTTGCCTGAGCCGCGGGAGAAGAGCCCGGCTGCCGTTCTCGGCAGTCCTGGGGGAGCGTCAAGCGGCGCAACCATTAAGGACATTGGGTGCCAGTTATTGAAGGAGCGAACAAGTGGAGCGATCAAACAGCCACGTACCACAATCCACTGGGATATAATGAAGGTGCAATTTTGAACTTACAGAACAGCATCTCACTGGAGTTTTAAGAGCGGCACCACAACTCCCAGGGGCCACTGGTGTGGCCACGCCCATCAGGGCGGAGAGGAACATTTATTTGCGGTGCCGGTTAATTGCTGTTTTGCAAGTTTTAATTGGAAGCCCCTGATGAAGTGATTTTACATCATGAAACGCTTTGGGCAGATGACTGTTGGACTGTGCTGATATGTAGCTTTCACTTCCTTCAAATAAAGAAAGGTTTGGCAGAAACTTACCGAGTGGAGGGCTTTCCTAGAGCAGGCAACATTTGGTGATGATGTATATATATATATATATATATATATATATATATATATATATATATATATATATATATATATATATATATATATATATATATATATATATATATATATATATATTTATATATATATATATATATATATATATATGCAGATCCGGTTTACATTGGTCACCGCCTTGAGTGGATTTCTCGCTTTCCATGTTACTGGGATTACTGTGGTCCACCTCCAAATGCCGGGAGTGACAGAGGCGATACAGCGGATTTATCTGCTAGATGGGTTAAGCAATCCCTTGCTGGTGCCCCCGCGGACATATCTCCTGGCAATGTTGGAGGAGGTGTGATTGGGGATATGGGAGACGTGGCCGCTGGCTGGAGGAAGAACTCGGAGCATGCAATTTTGACCCCATTACCGGATGACGACAAGAACAGTGCATTCTGGAACTTGGAGGCGCCATTGGTGTAAGGCGCGCCTGAACTAAGTCAGGTGTTGGAACATACTCACCTGGGGGGCAGCAGCTTATTAGTTAAGAGAGAGGGCGGGATATTTAAATCGAGCTGTGACGCCCTGCTCTCACACAGACACGCAAGCGGCGCTGACGAGGCGGGATGCCGAAATGCATACGCCGCAAGAACGTTGTGCCTGTTCACCTCTGCAAGATCGGCTAAGTAAAGTCTCCCTTTCTAATCCTCAAGTGGGTCTCGCTTCTTTCGTGTGGAGAAGGTGTTGGACATGTTAATGCGCGAGTGGCCAGTATCGCGCTGGAGACCCCCACACCACAATGCAGATCCGGTTTACATTGGTCACCGCCTTGAGTGGATTTCTCGCTTTCCAGGTTACTGGGATTACTGTGGTCCACCTCCAAATGCCGGGAGTGACAGAGGCGATACAGCGGATGTATCTGCTAGATGGTTTAAGCAATCCCTTGCTGGTGCCCCCGCGGACATATCTCCTGGCAATGTTGGAGGAGGTGTGATTGGGATATGGGAGACATGGCCGCTGGCTGGAGGAAGAACTCGGAGCATGCAATTTTGACCCCATTACCGGATGACGACAAGAACAGTGCATTCTGGAACTTGGAGGCCCCATTGGTGTAAGGCGCGCCAGAACTAAGTCAGGTGTTGGAACATACTCACCTGGGGGGCAGCAGCTCATTAGTTAAGAGAGAGGGCGGGATATTTAAATCGAGCTGTGATGCCCTGCTCTCACACAGACACGCAAGCGGCGCTGACGAGGCGGGATGCCGAAATGCATACGCCGCAAGAACGTTGTGCCTGTTCACCTCTGCAAGAGCGGCTAAATAAAGTCTCCCTTTCTAATCCTCAAGTGGGTCTCGCTTCTTTCGTGTGGAGAAGGTGTTGGACATGTTAATGCACGAGTGGCCAGTATTGCGCTGGAGACCCCCACACCACAATGCAGATCCGGTTTACATTGGTCACCGCCTTGAGTGGATTTCTCGCTTTCCAGGTTACTGGGATTACTGTGGTCCACCTCCAAATGCCGGGAGTGACAGAGGCGATACAGCGGATGTATCTGCTAGATGGGTTAAGCAATCCCTTGCTGGTGCCCCCGCGGACATATCTCCTGGCAATGTTGGAGGAGGTGTGATTGGGGATATGGGAGGCATGGCCGCTGGCTGGAGGAAGAACTCGGAGCATGCAATTTTGACCCCATTACCGGATGACGACAAGAACAGTGCATTCTGGAACTTGGAGGCCCCATTGGTGTAAGGCGCGCCAGAACTAAGTCAGGTGTTGGAACATACTCACCTGGGGGGCAGCAGCTCATTAGTTAAGAGAGAGGGCGGGATATTTAAATCGAGCTGTGACGCCCTGCTCTCACACAGACACGCAAGCGGCGCTGACGAGGCGGGATGCCGAAATGCATACGCCGCAAGAACGTTGTGCCTGTTCACCTCTGCAAGAGCGGCTAAATAAAGTCTCCCTTTCTAATCCTCAAGTGGGTCTCGCTTCTTTCGTGTGGAGAAGGTGTTGGACATGTTAATGCACGAGTGGCCAGTATTGCGCTGGAGACCCCCACACCACAATGCAGATCCGGTTTACATTGGTCACCGCCTTGAGTGGATTTCTCGCTTTCCAGGTTACTGGGATTACTGTGGTCCACCTCCAAATGCCGGGAGTGACAGAGGCGATACAGCGGATTTATCTACTAGATGGGTTAAGCATAAGCAATCCCTTGCTGGTGCCCCCGCGGACATATCTCCTGGCAATGTTGGAGGAGGTGTGATTGGGGATATGGGAGACGTGGCCGCTGGCTGGAGGAAGAACTCGGAGCATGCAATTTTGACCCCATTACCGGATGACGACAAGAACAGTGCATTCTGGAACTTGGAGGCGCCATTGGTGTAAGGCGCGCCAGAACTAAGTCAGGTGTTGGAACATACTCACCTGGGGGGCAGCAGCTCATTAGTTAAGAGAGAGGGCGGGATATTTAAATCGAGCTGTGACGCCCTGCTCTCACACAGACACGCAAGCGGCGCTGACGAGGCGGGATGCCGAAATGCATACGCCGCAAGAACGTTGTGCCTGTTCACCTCTGCAAGAGCGGCTAAATAAAGTCTCCCTTTCTAATCCTCAAGTGGGTCTCGCTTCTTTCGTGTGGAGAAGGTGTTGGGCATATATATATGCTTTGGTTCTACGAACACAGTGGGATTCCGTCATACTCCTTTCCCTGACTTACCTGCCAGAAAATATTCATCTTTGGTTTTTTCCTGCCCCATGGATCCCTTTCACCGGAACATTGCATTCTGGGGCTTGATGTCCGTTGAACTTTCGCGGACAGCTTGTTGGGCATTCCACTCTAACGAGAGTGGGAGGGAGGGGGTTTTGACCAATAAGAACTGAGCAGGACTTACAAAGCAGAACAGGGATGGGGCACGCCTACTGTATTGGTACTAGGCACTGAAGAAGGCCTCACGGCCGAAATGCATTTGCCAGATGTACTTTTGTAAATTAAAGCGGCTCCCTGGAAACTCCCCCGTTGTGGCTTCTACACTCTTTTTTGCGAAGGAGTTCACTTGCTTCATTTCTTCACCGTGTTTGCCTGTGACACGGCACCAGAAGCCCCCGCATCACAAGTGGCTCCGGTTTCATTGGCAAAGGCGGCCTCGGCTGTCTGTTCTTTGTTTCCGATGCAGCGGATATGACCGGAGCCCACCTTGCAATTCCGGGAGGAGAAGACGCGATGTTGAGGTAATCTTGCCTCATACCGGGTCTGGTGCACTGCCATTCAGACCCTCGCTGAGAATATTCCTGGAAGGAGAGGCTGATGCGGTGTTGGGGACTCGAGGGAGTGCTTTGGTTCTACGAACACAGTGGGATTCCGTCATACTCCTTTCCCTGACTTACCTGCCAGAAAATATTCATCTTTGTTTTTTTCCTGCCCCATGGATCCCTTTCACCGGAACATTGCATTCTGGGGCTTGATGTCCGTTGAACTTTCGCGGACAGCTTGTTGGGCATTCCACTCTAACGAGAGTGGGAGGGAGGGGTTTTGACCAATAAGAACTGAGCAGGACTTACAAAGCAGAACAGGGATGGGGCACGCCTACTGTATTGGTACTAGGCACTGAAGAAGGCCTCACGGCCGAAATGCATTTGCCAGATGTACTTTTGTAAATTAAAGCGGCTCCCTGGAAACTCCCCCGTTGTGGCTTCTACACTCTTTTTTGCGAAGGAGTTCACTTGCTTCATTTCTTCACCGTGTTTGCCTGTGACACGGCACCAGAAGCCCCCGCATCACAAGTGGCTCCGGTTTCATTGGCAAAGGCGGCCTCGGCTGTCTGTTCTTTGTTTCTGATGCAGCGGATATGACCGGAGCCCACCTTGCAATTCCGGGAGGAGAAGACGCGATGTTGAGGTAATCTTGCCTCACGCCGCGTCTGGTGCACTGCCATTCAGACCCTCGCTGAGAATATTCCTGGAAGGAGAGGTTGATGCGGTGTTGGGGTCTCGAGGGAGTGCTTTGGTTCTACGAACACAGTGGGATTCCGTCATACTCCTTTCCCTGACTTACCTGCCAGAAAATATTCATCTTTGGTTTTTTCCTGCCCCATGGATCCCTTTCACCGGAACATTGCATTCTGGGGCTTGATGTCCGTTGAACTTTCGCGGACAGCTTGTTGGGCATTCCACTCTAACGAGAGTGGGAGGGAGGGGGTTTTGACCAATAAGAACTGAGCAAGACTTACAAAGCAGAACAGGGATGGGGCATGCCTACTGTATTGGTACTAGGCACTGAAGAAGGCCTCACGGCCGAAATGCATTTGCCAGATGTACTTTTGTAAATTAAAGCGGCTCCCTGGAAACTCCCCCGTTGTGGCTTCTACACTCTTTTTTGCGAAGGAGTTCACTTGCTTCATATATATATATTGCTAGTTGCAATAAAGAAGCTGCACGAAAAATTCCCCGTGTGCTCTGCGTGTCTTTTGAAGGGGGACACTATTGTGTTGGAATATTACGTGCAATGCCGTTTTGCACGACAGCAGCACCCGCTTGAAGCAGTTCAGCAGGCCAGCGGCGTTCGTGAATCATCTGTGAAGATTTACCTGTAGGAACCGCCGTTGCAAAGGAATCCCGCCACCTGCCAACCGAGTTGGATTGTGACTTTCACAATGTAATGCCGCGCACTTAAAACGGCTTACAAGGAGCGGAATACTGATCGACGGCAGGCGTCAAGGGGAACAAGCGGACCTCAAGGCTGGACCATCTGCCACCGGATTAATGCACCATTGAACATACAGTGTGTTTATTTACCAGAACGAATGGAGGATTATAGACAATAAAGCCAGCAACAAAACCAAGATTGCACCAAACAACAACTTAATAAAACAAACACACTGAGTAATGGCACCCAAGAAACTCGGAAGGGGGAGGACTATGCGAAGAGTCCCTCTCCGCTGTTGCCGGTAAAGGAGGAGCCACAGGCTGTCTTTTTAAAAGTTCGTGTCAATTACAGCCTCCTCAAATTGCACAAAGCATCTGAGGAAGTCGCAAGACGAAACGCGTCATGCTAGTTGCAATAAAGAAGCTGCACGAAAAATTCCCCGTGTGCTCTGCGTGTCTTTTGAAGGGGGACACTATTGCGTTGGAATATTACGTGCAATGCCGTTTTGCACGACAGCAGCACCCGCCTGAAGCAGTTCAGCAGGCCAGCGGCGTCCGTGAATCATCTGTGAAGATTTACCTGTAGGAACCGCCGTTGCAAAGGAATCCCGCCACCTGCCAACCAAGTTGGATTGTGACTTTCACAATGTAATGCCGCGCACTTAAAACGGCTTACAAGGAGCGGAATACTGATCGACGGCAGGCGTCAAGGGGAACAAGCGGACCTCAAGGCTGGACCATCTGCCACCGGATTAATGCACCATTGAACATACAGTGTGTTTATTTACCAGAACGAATGGAGGATTATAGACAATAAAGCCAGCAACAAAACCAAGATTGCACCAAACAACAACTTAATAAAACAAACACACTGAGTAATGGCACCCAAGAAACTCGGAAGGGGGAGGACTATGCGAAGAGTCCCTCTCCGCTGTTGCCGGTAAAGGAGGAACCACAGGCTGTCTTTTTAAAAGTTCGTGTCAATTACAGCCTCCTCAAATTGCACAAAGCATCTGAGGAAGTCGCAAGACGAAACGCGTCATGCTAGTTGCAATAAAGAAGCTGCACGAAAAATTCCCCGTGTGCTCTGCGTGTCTTTTGAAGGGGGACACTATTGTGTTGGAATATTACGTGCAATGCCGTTTTGCACGACAGCAGCACCCGCCTGAAGCAGTTCAGCAGGCCAGCGGCGTTCGTGAATCATCTGTGAAGATTTACCTGTAGGAACCGCCGTTGCAAAGGAATCCCGCCACCTGCCAACCGAGTTGGATTGTGACTTTCACAATGTAATGCCGCGCACTTAAAACGGCTTACAAGGAGCGGAATACTGATCGACGGCAGGCGTCAAGGGGAACAAGCGGACCTCAAGGCTGGACCATCTGCCACCGGATTAATGCACCATTGAACATACAGTGTGTTTATTTACCAGAACGAATGGAGGATTATAGACAATAAAGCCAGCAACAAAACCAAGATTGCACCAAACAACAACTTAATAAAACAAACACACTGAGTAATGGCACCCAAGAAACTCGGAAGGGGGAGGACTATGCGAAGAGTCCCTCTCCGCTGTTGCCGGTAAAGGAGGAGCCACAGGCTGTCTTTTTAAAAGTTCGTGTCAATTACAGCCTCCTCAAATTGCACAAAGCATCTGAGGAAGTCGCAAGACGAAACGCGTCATGCTAGTTGCAATAAAGAAGCTGCACGAAAAATTCCCCGTGTGCTCTGCGTGTCTTTTGAAGGGGGACACTATTGCGTTGGAATATTACGTGCAATGCCGTTTTGCACGACAGCAGCACCCGCCTGAAGCAGTTCAGCAGGCCAGCGGCGTTCGTGAATCATATATATATATATATATATATATATATATATATATATATATATATATATATATATATATATATATTCACTGAAAAAACCATAGGTTATAGACCATATATAGTTAGGAATTAGCATTTACAAAACCTTGAAAATTCACTGAAAAAACCATAGGTTATAGACCATATATAGTTAGGAATTAGCATTTACAAAACCTTATTTTACTCACACAAAACCATTGAAATTCCATATATAGTTAGTTGCACTAACTATATATCGCGCACCCGCAATCCACTGCTGATCATGTCACATATTACATCATTCATGACATGGTCAGTGACATCACTGATGACATCACTGATGACATCTCAAATGACATCACTGATGACATCACTGATGACAACATCCAGTCACTGTATTTTTCTGTAAAGTTAAAATATGTCTTGAGTGGATGTATAAGTGTCTGGATGAAGGATTTAGTAGGTGCATCACTGACTGTATGAGTGAGTGATTAAATGTGTCTCACTGAATGCATGGGTTAGTGACTAAACTGTCTTAATTTGTGCATCATTATGTCTGTTGTTCTGTAAACTGCTGCATGTGTTGATCATTAGCTATACGAGAGGCTATATGTGTTATTAATTGGTTGCCCAAGTATTTCTATGGGAGATTGAGTTTGTGTGGGGGTGGCTGGAAGGTGTGTGACTCTATGCATAGATGTGTGAGCAGTTTATTCACTAGGTGTATGAGTTCAAGAGTGCATGTGGAAACAGCTACATGGGCAGTTGACTGTGTGCATGAGTGTATTGATGAGTGAATGGATATCTCAATGCTACATGTCATAGTAAGTACATATGTAAAACACAGTACATGTGAGAGTTGGCATATATAAATAACTGTGCATGAGAGCCACTGAATGAGTGAGTGGTTGTATCGATCATTGTGAACTTGTATCAGGGATTGTATAAGAGAGTAAATATGTGTTAGTATATGTTTCAATAAGTAAGGTGTGTTTAACTGTATAGTTGAAGAAATGGAGGTGAGATTGTTTCTTTGCATGACTGACTGGGTGTGTGAGTAACTCCATGGATGAGTGGCAGTGTGTGAGTGTCTGTATACACTGAGTGTATCTAAGGTTATATTAGAGTCTGAAGAGGTTTATAGTATTAGCACAAGAATGATGTCAAATGAGATGTCATCAGTGATGTCATCAGTGATGTCATTTGAGATGTCATCAGTGATGTCATCAGTGATGTCACTGACCATGTCATGAATGATGTAATATGTGACATGATCAGCAGTGGATTGCGGGTGCGCGATATATAGTTAGTGCAACTAACTATATATGGAATTTCAATGGTTTTGTGTGAGTAAAATAAGGTTTTGTAAATGCTATTTCCTAACTATATATGGTCTATAACCTATGGTTTTTTCAGTGAATTTTCAAGGTTTTGTAAATGCTAATTCCTAACTATATATGGTCTATAACCTATGTTTTTTTCAGTGAATTTCATTGGTTTTTTAACAGCTAATATCTGTAGCTCTAAAATGTATTCTTCTTTAAATCCCAAAATATATTTTATATGTTTATGAATAATTTTTTTTTTTAAATATTTTTTTTCTTCGTTCCCGCTTCGCGAATCGGGAAGCTTCCCGTTAGCTGACCTTGATGCCGCGAAATAGACCGCGAGCCGGCAAACGTTTCTTTACCGCAACTGCCGCGTTAGAAAACAACATCGTGACGCCTCCCGTCCGCATGACGTTTCACGTTGTCGCGTGATACGTCATATGACGTGCTACGTTAGCGAACTGGTACGCGAAGCGAGTCGCAAAGCGCAGGTTTCTGGAAGCAAACCGGAGGCCCTGCAAAGCGCTTAATGTAAACACAGCAGGTCATGTGACTTGGTAATAACACTTTTCATTGGTTCATTTCACTTTTGGTTTCCTAATGATGTAAGACTAGGTCATATAATCTAAAATGAACACTTTTCATTGGTTAAGAACTCTTGTTTTTCCCAAATGATGAAAATCCCTCCTTCTTTCCTCACTCTGACTTTCATCATTGTGAGAGAAAGACCCTTTGTGATAACTGAGCAATGGCTTCTTTAGTAGCTTCAGCTGGTGCTTCCCCACCACCTCCACCACCTCCAAGGAAGAGAGGACCACCTGCTGAAGTTATAATTCAGCAAGAAGAAGAAGAACAAGACCAGGAGGAAGAGCACGAAGAGAGGCAGTTTTTGCCTGAGCAGCCCAGGACGTCTCGCCGGAAAGAAAACTTCATTTGGCAATTCTTTAAAATTCCCAAAGGTCAGAAAAAGGTAAATGCAAGATACGTATTTTGCCTTATATGTCAAGATAGACTGTCCAGAGGAACCGACAAAAAATACAGCTTCGGAAACTACACAATGCATCGCCATATGACTAGGTGGCATCCTAACAACTACAGTGCTGCACAGTTTCGGAACGACCTAGATAATCTCCCTATTATGGCCAGAAGATCTGTTGTACCGGAAGTAACGGGACCAGAGGGCAGGGAGATGGTGCCAAATATGCAAATGAGATTTGGTGATGTAAAACACATCTGCGCATTTTGCGATGGATTCATTTCCTACGGAGAAAAAAGCATCACTCTGATCAACAGAGCTATTGACTATCATATGCAAGTTTGTCCGAAACGCCCAAAATAATAAATACTTCTTTTTTTTGTTTTGTTGCTCCTGTTGAGCCCTTTACAATGAATCGTTTTCATTGCCCCCTCCAATAAAAACCCCCAAAAATATAAAACTGTTCCGAAAAATTCAAAAACAGTAAAAAAAATTTCAGAAAAATAAAAATAAAAGTTCTTTTCAGAACTACCTCCCCGTTATTAAAAAATTGGTACAATATTTGGAACTGTGCCAACCTCTATTTCTCTTAGTTCGCTTCCTAGTTCGCTCGCTGGTACGCGAACCGGAAGCGAACCAAAAACAGTAAGTATAAGGGAAGGAAACAGACACTTATGTTAAAAGAAACACAGCTATAAGGGAGTAAACTAGAGATACCATTACCCGTAATCCACTGCTGATGATGTCACATATTACATCATTCATGACATGCTCAGTGACATCATCAGCAGAGGATTGCGGGTTTTTTGGCAACATGCCTTATCCACGGTTTAATAACGCTGCCTTTTGCTTTATATACGTTTTCAAATTGTATGAAATATATACCAATAGGTCGTTATGAACCTTTAGGTAGTGCTTTTCTTCATGAGGTCTGGTCGCTTCCATACACATACAGATGTTTCAAAGATGATCAAGAAGTTTATCTGAATGGAGAGGAATGCACTGAGACGCCAGATCATTCACTAATGTGTAGGCACATACAGTTACACAGTTCATGCAACAAACACCGACCAAATATGGCTTGCGTGTTGCAAGGCACGCCAGTTCCTGCTATCATCCCCACGTTCAAGTTGTTGGAAAATGGTAGTTATTTGATGCTCAATAATGAAGATTGTTCTGAGTTAATTAAAAGTATTCCTTTTATCGTAACAGTAAGTGAACGGGTTATTTGCTGCAGAAATGTTCTATTTCCTCCCACACATGAACATAGGGAGTTTTCAATCTGGCCACAAATACCAACCTTGGGACACGTTTCAACGGCATGGCAAGAATAAGAGCTCTTTTGTCTCAGAGAGAGGTGGCCTTGAGTTCGGCCCGTGAAACTTTCGTACTTCACATAGCGAACACCCGTACAGAGGTGCACACCCTTTTCAATTAAGATTTGCCTTTCAATTTCAGCAACATGTTTCCGACTATCTTTAACGCATCCTCCACAAAGTCCCTGGCACACTTTTTTAAAGTTGTTACCAGTGGTCTCGTGACTTCATTTGAGAAAATCTTTGGAGTCATCCCTGCTTCCTTTCATTGTATTTTCTGCACTCTGGTTCGTGGATTGGCATTTTTACTTGCATTACCAGCGGACGCTCTTGTGCTTTTTTACATTTTTAAATATGGATGTCCCTCCTATGCAACCTCCGACCCTGCAGCTGCTGACACCGTTCCGCAATCGCATGCTAGAATATTATGGCACAATGCCGTTGGCGATATTAAGCACGGCATATGGATTATCTTTTCGGTTCTCCTACTTCACCTGTGTCCAGCCTGTATTTCACTGCCTGACCTGTGATTTCGATTGGGCCATTGATTTGTGTCTCTGCGGACCGGTTTCTCCTGACGTCGACTTTAATCAGCTGATGACTCCTATCATTACTCACGAGTTGGTTTGTCCTGGCGAAAGGATTATGGCTGTGGCATTGATGCATGGACTACTTGGTCCCTGGAATTTACTGGCGGCAGCACAGTCTTTCTTGGAACAGAGCTTTCTTGAAAACCCACCGAGCTGTCCTCTGATGGTGATAGAGGATCCGGTGCTGGGAGAGCACGTATGTTCTTTTCCGCTTTTAAATTGGATGGCTGAACTGTTTTCGGATGAAGACAGTGACTTCCTATTGGAGGCTGTTGCAGCTTATTTTGCATACACAGTTATGTCATAGACCTTTTTCATGTTTGATATGCTGAGTACTAGCATTTCATTGACAATTCATTGACTTATTTGTCAAGTTTTTATTATTTACCTTGCCTATTGGCTTAAGACTCGATAAAGTACTTGGCTGTTTTATTTTTCTTTAGCATTAAATTTTCCTAGTTTTTAATGCTTTACCTTGCGGACCGTCCACATATAAACTTGCAATCTGCTCTCATGAGATGGCACTTCTATTATCTTATTCAGTTTGTTTCCGGATCATGAGGAGGTGTCATCTAGGTCCTGGATATCTTTACACCGTGTTAAGTTAGCATGGGCTCATTACCGGTTTAAACGCCATTTTTCCTTTTTTGCAACTTCTGCACACGACACTTAGTTGTTGCTTTAGCTTTCCACCTAGTAGTTCATCGTGGTTTACATGAGAATAATATGTTATTGGTCTACTATCTGCTTTACTTGTTAAACTATATCTGTACAGCGAGTGCTAAAGTTTCAAGAACAACACGATACAGAATTGTTATGAGGTCTGATCTCCACGACTTCATACTCATAACATAAGTGCAACTTCTGCCAATTCTGGGCATGAGGCGGGTTTTATATTGCTTTGCCGAACACACATACACAACAGTTGATGCGGTTCACATGAAGAGAGAGCTGGTGTATGCTGATGTGATTCCTTCAAATCTAAGACACTAAAGTATGGGCACGCCCTAAACCAACACAAAGAGACCTTCTTAGCAAATAATATAATATGTGTATTAGGGAGGGTGAGATATAAGCAGCCGCGGGCCGTGGAGGGAGTTACGATGGGGCAGGGAGGCGGGGAGGGGGAGAAGCAGGGTGGAGCCCTCTCTACCTTGCCCCTCCCCCTCCCCGCCTCCCTGCCCCACCGTAACTCCCTCCACGGCCCGCGGCTGCTTATAAGTGTTGCTAACTCTTATTCATTTACAGCATGTTAACATACTGTCACCATTCGCTTTTTATGTACTAGTAACTATGCTGGTAATTTTGCTACTGATAATATGTGTACTTTTATTATCTAAGGTACTACGCCTGAGAAGACGGCATTAGTAAATAAACATTTCAAATACACATCTGTTCTTCTTAACTCCATGTTCTGGTTTCTAAGAAATCTATAACGACCGACTGTTCATGAGTTCCACGTATCCTGAGGTACTATAAGTTCATATTCTGGATTGTCTAAACATTGAGAGTTTGTTATATCCAATGTGACACTGTACCTAGCTTGCTAAGGAGTTTTTGATTACTAACGTGAGTTTTGGGACACCCTAATTCGCCGAGGTTCCAATCCTCTGTCCACAGTTCTGTGTGAGAACAGAAACCCTGCGACAGGGGCACCCCCGACCCTTGCTGGAGCTTCATCACACTTGCGATACAACTCCAGCAATGCGCCACCTTTACGGCACAGATACATCACGCATCTGTGCTGTTTTTGCCCCATGATGCGCCGCATTGTAAATGCAGCACACCATAGGTGACGGAACAGCGGCACAGAATGACTAACACATCCCTGGTGATGCGCCAGTCATCATAAATGTATCCCTATGCTTCTTATCTTGTTAGAGATGAACCGCCATATGTATCATCAAAGTTTTTTGCATTTCCTAAATAGGAATAAATAGCGATTCTTTACCATTCCTAGTTTGCGATGAGCTATTTGCTAATTAGCCGAATGTAGCCCAATGAAGCCCAATGTAGCCCAATGTAGCCCAAAGATGGCCACCAGACACACAAAAAAACAAATGTAGCCCAAATATCAGCCAGATGTAGCCCAACTATAGCCCAGTGACAGAATGACCAATCAGCTTCGCAAACCTCCGTTACGCGAAGCGGAGCGCTGTTACAGATATATATCTTTTTTTGAACGTTAATTTCTCAAAATCCACTGGAGCACATATATTGAGACCTAGCAAAGGCACATCGGGCTACCAGTCCCTAATATTTTGCCAAGTTTCGTGCAAATCCATTCAGCCGTTCGATTATTATTATTATTATTTTTTTTTGCCCCGCGGGGCCCTTTTAAAACCTCCACATCAAACCTAGGGGGTCAGCGAGGATCTACTATGCCCCCTTATAGTTATTTCGCCCTTTGTTTTGACCTCCTCTTGTCTCTCGATCCTACCGAGAGACAAGATGGCGGCCGCTACGGACTGTTTGGAATGTTGACAGACGCCGGAGAACCAATCAGCTTCGCTTCACAAAGCTCCGTTGCGCGAAAAGTCCGCGAACCAGAGCGCTGCCCGGTCCGCTGTTACAGATATATATATTTTTTTAAACGTTAATTTCTCAAAATCCACTGGAGCACATATATTGAGACCTACAAAAGGCACATCGGGCTACCAGTCCCTACAATTTTGCCAAGTTTCGTGCAAATCCATTCAGCCGTTCGGGCTAAAAGTGAGGCCAACCGCCCTATGGAAAACTCAATGTTAAAAACACGTTTTGGGACCCCCCTTTTTTCTCGGCCCCCCCTTGACGAACCCCCCCCAAATTTTCAAGGGCTGCTCAGAAACAAAATGTGCCATTTTCCTGAAAATTTCAGCCAATTCCGTCCACAAACGCCAAAGTTATTAGACATAGAATTTTCAAAAAACCCATAGAGAAAAAATCCTAACTATATATACCTACTGGCGACCGCCAGTAGGTAATATATATATATATATATATATATAAATATATGAAAAGAAAATCTCATATCCTTGATCAGAATACAAAAGACTTACTTACGTTATTCAGTTCAGATATATTAGTTCAAACGGCAATGAGTTTCAACGCCAACTGTCTTTCAATATTCCACTGTCCTTACCTCCTGAAGACACTCTGCTCCAACCTCCAGGTCAACTACCTACCCTCCTTCTCATCTCTCTCTACTAAAGGCCTCTCGCTTGCTCACATCACTATTCATGACGTCCACCCAAACATCTGTAACCAATCCTCTTGTCACACTCTAAGGGGCACATGCATCAATATTGCTTTTGCGAATTCCTTAATTGCGAAAAATAAGGAGTCGCAATTAAGGAATTGCAAACTGCAATGCATCAAAAAATCGCTAAAAAATAGCGATTTCTTAAAATTCCTTAATTGCGATTCTCTAGTTGAGAATCGCAATTAAGGAATACCTCCCCATTCATTCCTATGGGCCTAGAGGCCCATAGTAATGAATGGGAAGACATTCTCAATTTGCGATTCTCCATTAGAGAATCGCAAATTGAGAATGCAATTTCAAGGGTGCAGGGGTGTCCAAAGGACACCCTATTGCACCCCTGAAATCTGCCTATAAGTACATCTTGCACACACACATGCCCCAGGGGCATGTGTGTGTGTAAAATGGAACTTTGAAAAATGCACTTTAGTGCATTTTTCAAAGTTTTCGCAAATTACCATGAAGGTCAACGTCATGGTAATTTGCTCCCCTTATTAGCAAAATCGCTAATTTTTTAAGTTTGATGCATTGCATTGCATTTAAGGAATCTCAATTTGAGATTCCTTAAATGCAATCGCAAATTAAGAAATCTCAATTTTGCGATTTCCTAAATTGCGAAAAGTACAAAAATGATGATGCATCCCAAAAGTTGAAATTGCATTAGCAAACGGCTGAATTTTGCGATTCGCACCATTTGCGAATGCAATTTACAATGATGCATGTGCCCCCTTGACCCTGATAATGTGGCAACCTCCAACTGCACTTTCTCTTTATCTTACCTCACTCTGTACATTTTCCCTCTCCTCATCCAAACACTCCGATGAAAATTCTCTCTCTACTCATTGCCATGAAAGCACAATCCGTTCAGAATGTTATACTGTGCCTGACCTCCCGAACCTGATGTACCACTGATTGCACTATTTAACATAGCCACAAACTATATGGTGGCATAATATCAAGCACAAAAGGGGCAAAATATTGAAAGATAACTGCATATAGGGAAGAATAGATTTACATTTTCTAACTCCACATTTATGTGCCAAGAATATATATGTATAGGTACATATATGTGGAGTTAGGTATAGCAAATCCATAACTTACCTGTCAATATTTTATTTTAGTTATTTCCTCGATATTCTGTCCCATGGATATAGTGGTTTCAATATTCAGGGTGCGAACCAGAAAAGCTTAATGCATTGATTTCCCCACTTTCTCAAATCATATCACAACTTACATTACACATTAGTAATACTTTTAACACTCACCCTTGAAACCACTACTCCAATCTTTTCACAGAAATGCTCAGCCCCCTTTGTTCAGGGCCGAAATCTCTCTTTGCCTGTCCATCCCGCATATATTTCACTCTGTGGGCCATGGACCTTCACCTCACATCTCGCCTCCTTTCATGCTTCCACTACTAAGGCCACATACCTTGGTCAATTCCGTGCAATAGCAAAGGGCCCCACCCAGAGAGAGCTCCCTAATCCCTGCAAATGACATTAATGTGCTATTTCTGTTCCTGCAAGTCTTCTAAACATTCTATTGCATCTACTGTATCTTCAAGCACTCCCTTTACTACTAGTAAGAGCAGACTAGTTCCAAGACCTAGCTGAAAAAACATAAAACCAGGCAATCTGAATCTGTTAGTTATTACTTTCAATCCTATCATGAAAAAGGACCTGACTTCTTTTACCTGAATGTTCCTCAACTGCAGACCTGCAGTGAAACACAAATTGCAAAATTAATCCTGAACCAGAATCTTGTCAACCTTTTCCACATGGAAACATGCCTGGTGGCCTCCTCAGAACCAATTATTGACTTCCTTCTACCACCTAGATACTCAGTCATACATATAGATCATGTAGGAAAAAACAGATGGAGGTTGTGTGCTAATACACATATACTTTGTTACTGTAAAGATATGAAAGCAACCAATACCCCACCTTCTAGTGCCTCTCAATCTAAATTCTAATCCCAATCTGTTTCTTATTGTATATCTCCCACTGGGTGATAATCTTTTTTCCACTGAGTAACCTTGGGATCTCATGGTGGAAAGAAATCAATTCAGCTGCAAACAATTTATTCTGAGGACAGTTTAACATCCATGAAGGGAAATCTTCAGAAACTCATGTGTCTCAATTAGCCCTCTGTTTGCAGAAAAATGTGTTTAAAAAACAATTTGCCTATCTCCTACCTATTGAAAACGTTCCATCCTAACTCAACTTATTTCGACAGAGCCACAAGTTAATTCAAACCCATCATCCCAGTAGACTGAAAGTTACATTTTTGTATTACATTTTCGCCCCATTACCTGAATACTTCAACCTCGACCAGTTCTAAATCTCTAAAGATCTGGGTCATGTCCATCAAAGACATTCCCTTAGATAATCTACAATCCCCTCTGAACATGCTGCTTTCCCAACATACAAGGACTATACCCTAACTGTAGACTATGACTGCAATGTCATGGTTGAAACTGCACTGGGACAGCCTTCTTTCAAATATTAGATAATGTTTTCTGAAAAATGTATTTATATTTTATTTTAAACAGTTTTGTATTGGAGTTTTTGGATGGAAGGAAATAAAGTGTATTCATTATAAATTATTCATTTTGTTTTATATTTGCTGAATTATTTGTGTATGATTTAATTTATTTTGTTTGTTTAAATGTAATTGTAATTATTTATAGTGGTTTATAGTGAATGTAATGTTGTTCACATCTACAGGATGCTTATTGATACCTTCTCACTCTACTAGGTCTGTTGGTAGAATTTGAGACTGTAAATCATGACTGTCCTAAAAATCATGAAAGACCAGAGGTGAATCAATGGCACAGTTCTCCCGTGGTCTGTATCCTATCTTGGTAGTTGCTCACAAAAGATTAAACTATCCAACGTTGTCTCTAGTTCCTCATTTCTCAAGCAAGGAGTACATCAAGGTTCCATCCTCTCACTTACTCTTTTGAACTGGTGCATAGAGCCCCTCTGCTGCCTTCAAGGACAATCTTACATCACCTTGCACCTCTATGAATCTCTATACTGATGATACCCAACTCTATCGCCGAGTCTCATCTCCTGAAGATATAGCTGATCTAGCTAAAACTTTGGACGATTTGCAGTTATGGATGCCTCAGCACTACCTAAAGCTGCACCCACAAAAAACTGACATCCCCCTATTCTCCCCTCCCTACTGTAGCTCACCAGTCCAAGAATGAGTAGATGCCTCTAAGCTACTTAAATATAAGCACACTATTGTCGAAAATGCCATTTTGTTTAGGCTTTCATGTGGACATGAACTTAAATTTACACATGCATATAAATACCTCAGCCACAGGTATGCATTTCCAAAGAACTCTACTGATTGTAATCAAGCCTTTAATACACTTTGATGACTTTAGGATAGGAGTTAAGTCTCTCGAGACATTACTTTGACAACTCCATACTAGCCAGCACACCCAAAATACAGGAGGATCCCCTTAAAACTGAATTACCTCCTACCACTCATTTTGTCTCATGTTCCAGAAGTTCTAACCACCTTTCCCCAATCTGAATCTCTGTGAATTGGCTACAATCAAATTCAATTTCTGTGCATGTTTATCATTTGCGTATAACATACGCATGTAGAGTCTGTTTTGAATTGTGTTTCCCATTACACCTTAGAATTACAAAAAAGGGTGCCTCATTTGTACTTTCCTTACTGCTAATATACATTTGAAATAGCTGCAAAGTTAATTTAGAAAGTTGTTAGGTGTTAGTAAATATTAGAGGCTGTTATAGAAAGCGCCCTGAGATCACAACGGGCATGTGTGCCCGCTTTGTGCCCCCCTGGGTCACTTTGGTATTACAGAAGGGGCCGCAGACGCTTGTGTGACAACTTCTGTAGCACAGATAACACTGGTGCACACGTAGCTACAGCGCTTTCTCATGATGGTATTCCCTCATTTGTATGGAGGCGTGGCCCAATGTAAATGAAGGAATCTCTTTGCATCTGCGTCCGTGCCGTATTGTGGATGAGGTAGCAAAGGCAACAAAGCTGTCAGGAGGTGCATTGCAAGTGCGCTACAAAAATGGCACACGGTCAGTGTGCCCTCTGATAGCAGACCGCTAGAGACAGTGACTCACTGCACCTGCCTGTAAGGGGATCATTCTTCCCTCTTTAAAGTACTGGCGGGCTGTCATCTGCACAGTGAAAAACAGCGACTTTGAAGTAGCCACTCTGTATTTCCCTGCCCCCAGGGCAGCACAAGTTTGCAGCTGACCTGCGGGCAGTGCATTCCCTCTAATAAGGCACAGTTTTCCTGTTTGTGCATGGTGCGCCTATTTAACCCCTTCCATGCGTCGGCCGGCCGCCGGCCGTCCGACGTCACGGTGGGCGTGTGCGGAGGACGGCCGGGGGCCGTCCGAACCACGCCCACGCCATAAATCACCCGCACCGCGGCGGAATTTGCGCCGCGGTCAAGGGGTTAAAGATGTGCCAGGGCACAAATATCAACTGTGTACCCTACTTGTTATAGACCTCTAGATATCCTACTCTACAGCCTATCTTTTTTTGCACTCTACCCCAGCAAGATTTTAATTTGGTTCACAGAACTGGCTGAATGTCCCAGATTCTGAACTGTACCACATTCAGGGGCACATGCGACAACATTTGTTTTTGCGATTCCTTATTTGCAAAAAATAAGGAATCGCAAATAAGGAATCGCAAAACCCTATGCATGTAGAAATCGCTTAAAAAATAGCGATTTCTAAATATTCCTTAATTGTGACTCCCAATTTGTGAATCGCAATTAAGGAATACCTTCCCATTCATTCCTATGGGCCCTGAGGCCCATAGGAATGAATGGGAAGACATTCTCAATTTGCGAATCTCAATTAGAGAATCGCAAATTGAGAATGCAATTTCAAGGGTGCCAGGGTGTCAAAATGACACCCTGTTGCACCCCTGAAATTGATCTGTGCACATATGTTGCGCAGACACATGCCCCAAGGGCATGTGTGTGCACAACATGAAACTTTGAAAAATGCACAAAAGTGCATTTTTCAAAGTTTTTGCAAATTACCATGAAGTTATACTTCATGGTAATTTGCTACTCCTATTAGCGAAATCGCTATTTTTTTTACTTTGATGCATTGCATGTAAGGAATCTCAATTTGGGATTCCTTAAATGCAATCACAATTTAAGGAATCTCAGTTTAGAGATTCCTTAAATTGCGATTTTTCCATAACCGAAATGAAAAAATACCGGTCGCAAAGGGGCTGATTATGAGAATCTGCATGTTTGCGACCAGTTTTTAGCTTGATGCATGTGGCTGAAAGTGATTCCTGCTGCCCACTTGCACTGGTGCACTGTGCGTAGCCTAGCATCAAGGCAGGCACTCTTCCACCATGGTACAAGGGTGCCTGCGCTACACAGGATTGTTCTTGTGCATGAATGGAAACCTTCATGCACAAAAAACAATCCTTAAAGGCATTTTCCTTTTTCTATGCGCGATGCATCCCACATAGATAGAGGAAGTAATGAGGAGGAATAAAGATATTTCCCCTCTTTACTATTGGGTGTCGGAGGCGTACCATTTCGACGCATTCCCGGGTTTACAACTCTTTGTAAATCTGGGAATGTGCCAACATCCATGGGTGGATGTGTGGCAGTGCCCACACTCCACCCATGGAATGCCTCCCTGCCTCAAGGTAACACAAGGCAGCGAAATGCGCTGCCTTATGTTACCTTTTTTTTTGTGGAGTTTTATATAGCGCAAACTAGACCCGAACCAAATCAGGTATCAGAGCGCTTTACATAGCACAAGTTACGTTTTTTACATGAGGACACACTTTCATTTTTTTTTAGGCACGGGGAGATTAAGTGATTTGCCCAGAATCACAGGAGGTTTTGGCGTCGTTACCGAGACTCAAAGCCAGATCCCCAGGTCCGAGGTCGAGCGCCTTAGCCGTTAGGCCAGCTCCTCTCCCCTAGGTGAAGAGCTCTCCACAAGGTGGCTTTGCATGGCTTAGTAAATCCCAGTTAAGGGCTTGCATTGGCTTGTGTCTCCTTGTGTTTCGCAAGGTCAATACAATCCCTTTGTAAATCTGGCCCTGATGGTATTGAGGGGTGCATCACTCCTAGAGTAAATGTCCCTATATTAAATCCAATTGAATCCATGGTATACAAATATTTGCATCCCTCTATCAGAAAGGAAGGACGAGATTGGGCATTTAATTTACATTTATGGGGTTTCTGCACAGGGACATATTTTAGAAAAGAGAAAAAGGCAAATAGTCCTTTCAACAGTTATGACCAGGTGGCTGCACTTCTCAGAAAATGGAAATCCAACTTCAGCTCAGTGCGCGCTTGCCAAGAAAGCGTTTCCTGCCAACAGACGCCAAGCGTATTTTGCAAAACATCTGTCACGCCACTTTTCGCTAATGTTCTCTTCCCAGGAAGAAGCGATGGCCTACAGTATTTGTTAAATAAATTCTGTGCCCACATCCAATGTACCGTGTAGCTTCTGAGGAAGGCATCAGACAGAAGCGCTCTCCCCGCGAAATAAAGATCTGAAAAAGCATTTATGACTTTGCTGTTCACCGCCTTTCTCATCTGCAAAGCTATTTGAATTGAGATTTTCCTGACTCTTATACTGTTGATAGGACGATGCAGTGCTTGGTTTGTTAAAACATAAGTGGAGGGCCGAAGGTTTTTTCCAGGAGTTCACTACGGATGTATGACATTACAACGCATGCTTTTACATCGCATGCTTTTACAACGCGGTTTTTACAACGCATACCATTACAACGCATAGTGCTTTTAGGCGCTGGATAGTGAATTGTTTAATTTACTATTCCAACTCCAGTCCCCGTGGATAGTAGGGAAGGTGTTGGATAGTACATTAAACCTATTCCCTATCCTAGAGCGCCCCCCAGCGCAATGCGTTGTAATGGTTTGCATTGTAAAAGTTGCGTTGTAAAGGCACTGCGTGGTAAAAGTTGCATTGTAAATGTTGTTTACCGTTCACTACTGGCTCTGCTGAATTCCGAGGCTACCTAGTCTTGATTCTACCTCATACCTCTTTCTTCTACCACCCTACACATACTGGACCTGATATACAAAGGGTCTCCGCAGTCGTGGCTGAGGACTCGTAGTCATGGGGGAGACTCGGGGCACAAACTCCACAATGGAAATTCTCATTGGGGCGATTCCGTCCTAGTGTGGAGACTTCCCCACTACTGCGGAGCCTCTGCCACCAGTGCAGAGGCCATTTGTGAATCAGGCCCCGGTCTCTTTATGTCACTCCTGTGGGTTATTTTTGATCCCATTGTTCTCCCTGCTTTACTGTTTTTATGAGTTTCTTTTCCTATTTGTTCCTCCTTTCCTACATCTCTTTCTCGTGCTCTGGGTCAAAATCTGACCATGAAAAATAAGTCCTAGTCTCTAAAAAGGATTTGCTTTGCTATAGGAATGCAATGGGTGGTTTAATTTAATTTTCTTGAGGTCATAGTTTAACTGGACTCCAGAATTTCGGTTGCAAAGTGTTATCTGCGATGAATGTTAATACTCAAGTGGCGTAGTTTCGTAGTCTGGAGAACCGGGATTCGAGGTTGGAAAATCCATGTTTGACAGTGGACATCTACAGAGTAATTTATTTGATTTTGAATCATTATTATAGCTGGCCTTTGTGTTTGTTTGTATTGTCATTGTCATGCATGACATTGCTTACCTTGGTAATGCAAAACTTGAAATGAATGGAATGTCTATCATATCTAGCATGATGACAATTCCGTTGTACCACTTCCCAACTCACTTATAGTTAAAAGTAAACATTGTATAGCACACTCTACAGCCAAGGATGTCTCCTACAAACAACCCACTACTGCTGGCCCTGACCTTTTAAGGAACAGGGTAAGAAATCAAAAATCAAACAACAGCAATGAGAGGACAAAGCACAGGCACGCACGGTAAGGAAAAAAGGACCATTCAGTAGTTACTGATCAAGGTAATCTGACCAGGATGTGGTAAGTGAATCGTTTGAGAGAAACCTGAGCTGGAGTTCACGGCTTTACGGAGCAGAATGTCTCCACGAGGAAATCCCAGGAGTATTTAGGTGGAGATCAAGCAAAGCCTATCTTTGTTTCAAAAATCAAAGTATGTTTGGCTCAAAATCTTAGATTAAAAATCAATTTCTAAAATGGTCTCCAGAAACATTGAAGCGACAATGAAGGCACTTTGGTAGCTTCAGAAGTTAGAGAATATAAGGAGGAAGCACAAGGGATTTAAGAATCAGATGAGCTAACTCATTGCCAGGCTTCTTAATTATAGGGAATATAGGGCCATATTATCTAGACCGGCGATAACATTATCACCACTATGGGCATGATAATATGCCCTTGAGAATTCCAATAGAAGCCCATGTTCACACCAGAACATGGGCTTCTATGGGAATTCACAAGGGCATATAATCAAGCCCATTATCGCCACTTTAGCGGCAGTTTCTGGCCGCTAAAGCAGCGATAATTTTAACGCCGTTTCTTGATAATATGCCCCATAGTATTCTAAGAGTGCTTCTGTGAAGGTATACCAGTGGCAATAACCTCATCCAGAAGTGTGCTTAAAGTTTACACCATCATGGATTCCATAACCAATTGGAATAGACATTAAATAGGCTAAAGTCCCAAAATGGAGACCAAACCCACCCAAAATATGGTAATTTATTTTTTCTGCTTATCCATGGGTTTTCATTTTCCAATTTTGTCCTGCATAAAAACTTTAAACATTGAAATGCAGAGAAAGGAAACAGCTATTCTTTCAAAGATGCATTACATTCAATTATTTTTTTTAGAAAAAGCATTGGGTATCATACAGCTATTACCGAAACCCATTAGCGTGCTAATGTGTACTACTTTAAAATATTTATGTGGAAATAATTATGCATAGTAAGTGATCGAAAAAAAGAAAGGAAACAGACATAATAAAAATATAAGTAGAGAGTCAATATATAAATGTATTTTAACGGCTGTTCACCATTTCTGTGCACTTAACCCAATTTCTCAGCACAAATAATAGTTAGCCTGAAATGCACAATGCTAGGGTTACATGTATAATTCTGAGCAAATGTAGCTGTTACAAATTGACGACTTTCACCAGATGTAATCATGGGGGACCAACGGCATAACATTCAATTATGCCAGCATTAAAAAAGTTAAATGTGTACAACATTAAAAAGCTTAGCTGGGAATGATTATGAAAGTTAACATAGATAAAATGGCATCAAGAAGATCTAAGTGGCTGGCCAATCTAAACTTTAATTTTCACATCCTTCACCCTTAATGCGCAAGAAAAGCAGAATCAAAGTATAGCATCCTACCCAAGTGCAAGTACAAATTAATGAAAGCGGAATGAGGCCGGGATATATGTGTGATTTTTTCAGTTGTTAGTGTGCCCGTTAGTGGCGCAGCTAGACCTTTGGCAGTCCATGCGTTTTGTCGCCCCGCCGCGGCCGCATATAACGGGGGGAGGGGTTCTGGAGGTTCCTGCATTTGCTGCCCTGCGACAGCGGCAGGTAAGAGGGGGGAGGCGGCCCTACCACCGCCCCCCTGCCACCCCCGCTGACCCCTGCCCCTTGCTATGCCTCTGGTGCCCGTTTGTTTTCAGGTACAGAGGGATATTGCCTATAGGCCAGACACACCAAGGGGCATATTATCAAGGGCCAGCGATAATTATCGCTGGCCGTGCTTAGCGATAATAATATTATCGCAGGTTATCTCTGAAATGTATCGCCCTAGTAGCGCGTTATTAACAATGCGTTTCTCTAGGGTGATAAAAACTCCAGAGATAGCGAGGTTATCGCCCTTTTGCAGGGAACATCGCTGGTTTTCCAGCGATGTTTCCTGCAAAACAGCAATAACCGTCGTATCAGCATAATGCACCCCTTATGTTTTGGCTTTTTAAGCCAAAAAAGCGGCGATAAAGCCCTTGTAAATATGCCCCCAAGTCTTATGAGCAATGCTTAGTTCAAAAGCAGTGGCGTAAACTGGGTTGTCTTGATTCCACCTTATGCCTCTTTTATTCACCACAAAACACTCCCTGTCTCTAGTTCTCACTCTATCAGGCCTTTTCATATCTGATTTCTTTCTTTCTCGCTGTTATTCAGTCTTTCTCTTCCTTCTTCTTTTTCCATTCAGTATTTTCTCCCTTGCACTAAATTAAAGTCTGATGACGAAAAATAAATGCTGGTTCCCAAAAATGTATGCCGGAGGGCCCAGTTGCATCACTGGCTCAAATTAAGCACTGCCTATCAGTGAGCATTTTGCTCTTTATGTGTCTGACTTGTGTCTTTACACTGCACCAGGGCTGTGTGAGCAGACATCGGCAGTAATCTTCCTACTGTGCAAAATTTGGGGACAGTCACAGACCCTTTTCCAGAAATTGGAAAATGACATGTAGGTTTCAGAGCAGAAGCCAAGTGGTTGAGCAATGCATTCTTACTCATCTTTTGGTCCGATATGCTTCAATAGATGTAGTCAGACCCCTTACCCTATCATTTCTGTATTTGGCCTGAACAAAGAGAGAACATTTTAAAGTCCCCCAACATGATATGTTTTTATGGAAGCTACTAGGTTGAGTAAGACGTTATTAATATGTTTGAAATCAAAGTAAAAAAATAAAAAACAATGGATAGAAAGGCTAGTTATGTTTATAAGAACAATAATGAAGCGCTTTTATCCAAGACACTTTAAATATATTTTATATGCTCTCACTCTTACTGGTAATTTAACACCTAAGCACCCTTGTGGGATCTATGACACCTGAGCTTGCCATGCCCACTTATGAAAGTGCACTTTGGGGTTTGGAACTTGTAGTTTTACTTTTATCACCAGGAATCTAAGATTCAATAATGCAAAGTGTTTAAACAAATTAAAAAAAAACAGCTTACTTTCTTCTCTCCCGTCTTACATTGCATATACTAGTTATTAGAGTTATCTCTATATACATAGGGAAGGGATTCGAATGGATAAACTCTAAGAGTCACATAAGAATGGTAGAGAATACAAAGGTCTACTGCATTCTCCACCAGAAACCCACTCTGTACTCCTGTGTCTCTGTGAACTTTGATGACAAGCGTTATTTGAATAAAATGGATTGAACTAAAGTTAAGAGTAAAATGGATGACAAGTATGGTGAAATAAAGGAGAAAACAGTTGAGAATAAATAAATGAAATTGATTCATTGGATTCAAATTGTGTTGGGGCTGTGCAGCCTGATGGAACTGAAATGGGTTCCTTTTTGGGTTTAGTCACGTTACAGCGCAACGAGACGAAGCGCGAAGCAGGTGTTGCACCCTTGTAAAAAATTAAAAATAAGGATTACAAAGGTGTGCATCTCACTCCACATTTTTTCATTGCAAAAAATAGAGCTGAACACAGAATTACTCTTCTTTTGTAATTAAGCGTAATGTTGAGGAATTCTTGGGTAATTTTGCATGATTCCCCTACAGTGAATTACACGAGTTACGCCCACCCATACATATAACGGGATAGACATATCAAACATTTATATCCAAAACAAAAGTAATATCACAGTTAAATCATTTTGAACGAGAGAGGACTGAAACAGAGGTGAATAAGAAGAAGTCTGAAGGAGACCATTAATACAATCCATGATCATTTCACAGAAGAGATCTTCCGTTCAAAAATACATGAAGGGAGGGATTTAATTAGACAGGAAGTTCATGAAAAGAAGAGTATTCAGTTATTTTCTGAACGCTAATATCAAAGTTAATATTCTATGGCTGACAGGAAGTGTATTCCATGATGACAAAAAAGTTTCCAACAACCACTGCCTGCTGGCAGAAAAGGCCTTGACTTTAGGAACTTGAAGATGAGGTGAGTCCTTGCTTCAGCGACTTCTAGTGCCTAAAGAAACGAGGAAAAGTTCAGCTAGGTAAAGCTGAAAGTAGCTATGTGTGGCTTTGTGAGTCAGGATGCTCAGTTTCAATATAATTGTGGCCAGAATAGGTTGCAAGTGGAGATCCCAAAGAATGAGCGTAATGTGGTCAGACTTTATGGCTGTGTGAACCAACCTGGCCGCACAGTGGAGGTCAGCTTTGAGTGGAGTCAGGGCAGGACTGGGACAGCAAACCAGCCCTGGCAATTATGTCGGACCGGCCCCACTGAGGAAGGGGAGGAGGGGATGCTGGTGGAAAACACAGTTGCTGCACTTTTGTTACAGGGGGACGATTTTGTAAAACCGGCTCCCAGTAACAAACAAAAAAACGCCCCCCATCGATTTAGAACCGGCAACCACCCTTCCAGCCCACCGGGAAAACTTCTGGTGCCCGCTATGGCCAGTCTAGCCCTGAGCTGGGCAAAGTGGGTGAAAAACCTCCTTCCAAGATTGTATTCCCAAAGTCTACTTGTGACATGGCAAGAGCATTTACCATGTGCTCAGAAGGTCAATTGGAAACAGATGTCAAGTTGTCTTGATGAGATGTACATGATAATTGTGTCACAATGGTTTTCTTGTGGATGTGAGAGACAGAGGTTAGGGAAGAATCGATTTTAAAGCTCGACCATAGAGCTGCCTGTGGGAAAGAGGGTGAGAAGCCATCAAAACTGAAAGACTGGGGGGCGTGGCTAGCAGCCGACGATGGCGGCCGCAGCGTAGAGAGGCTCCCGAGTAACGGCGGCTTCCCACGACAATCCGTCACATCAATCCTGAATTTTTAAGTGCTGGTGGGAGAGGATCGGACCCGGAGTCCGTGCGGCACCCAACGCTGCGGAATTGAGAACGGTGGCAGCACAGACGAGCTCCGGTAAGCAGAGCGGACACCGAAGGTGCGGAGGGCCTACTGCCAGCCTGGAAGCAGCGGGGTCGCGGAGAGAGAGTGACCGGCCGGAAATTGCCTTGGAGCGGCAGGGGTGCGGCAGGAAGTGTCGGTCGCCGGACGCGCGGTCCGGAGAGCCCGCAATCGTGCCCCCGGGGGCCCCGAGGTGAGCGCTGACCCCCGCGACGCCTGGAACAGCCGTACACCGCCAGTTGCTCTGGTCGTGGGCGCATTCTGGACCGTTGGCAGCGGCGGTGCAGCCGCCATTTCTCCGCGCCTTGAGCGAGCGGCGCCCCGGCACCTGACGGAGACTCCCCTATCGGGACTGTACTGGCTCCAGTTCCCAAGAATATCAAGTGGGGGCGGCGGGTCCCTGCGGGGCCCCTTCGTTACTGTGCTCGACCCCCCGCACGAGATCCGCGGGAGTGCCACCGGAGGGGAGAGGAGGACCTCCAGCACACCACCACGCAGTCTTCATAAGGATTGGGGGATCGAGCGACCACCTTGCTCCTGGGACCTCGGGCGGTGCCCCTGCGCGGATTGGCGCACCCCTTGCCAGTACTCCGAGTTGCATACCCTGGGGGCCCCCTAACGGCTGTAAGTCTGAGGGGAGGACTCTTCGCCCCCTCGCTGTGGACTGCGGGCTGCGTCTGCGGCGGGAGTGCTCTGCTGGTGCGGCCGCGGTCGGCACGAACGCTGGTGAGCTGTGAGTCTGGGCGCTGCTGACATCGTGCATTACCATGTCGAACAGGGGCCCCAAAAACACCTCCACCCAAGCGAAGCTGGATAAATTCGCGTATGAGAAGCAATCACCGCCCCAGGAACAACGCAAGAACACCGGGAAAGCGGCGGACGCGGATGGGGCTAAGAAGGCCACGCTTGAGGATGTCCTGGCGGCGTTGGCCCAGGTGCAGGCGACAGTCGGGGCGACCGCCACTGAAGTCACCCTGATCCGGGCGGACCTCCAAAAAATGAACGAGAGGGTCAAGCAAGTAGAGGTCGTCACCAAATCATTGGTGGAGGACGTGTCTGAACTGCAAACATCAATGGAGCGCCTTCAAGCTGACAACAAAATACTGAGGGACAAACTGGATGACCAGGAAGGTCGCTCCAGACGCAACAACGTCCGAATCCTAGGCGTGCCGGAATCCGAGGACACAGGGGCGATGGACCTCTATGTGGAGGACTTGATAAAAACCCGACTTCAGCCAAAGGGACTCTCAAACTTCTTTTCGGTAGAAAGGGCCCACCGCGTTCCGGGGGGAAAACCGAAGACAGGGGGCCCTCCACGGCCTATACTAGCACGACTATTTAACTTCAGGGACCGTGATGCCATTCTGCAGGCCGCCAGGGTGGCGCCCGCCATTCAGATTCAAAACTCAAGACTTGCGTTTTTCCCTGACTACACGGCTGAGGTGGCTAGGAAAAGGAAAACGTTCCTGGAAGTTAAGAGAACGTTGAGGGAGAAGGACATACCGTACTCGATGATCTTCCCAGCACGATTGAGAGTTGTTGCGGACAAAAAAGTGTGGTTTTTTGACTCCCCCGAGGCTGCCCGGGATTGGCTGGAAGGTTGGCACACGGTGGGCCGGCACCGCAGGAACCGCGGACCAGATCACAACCGCAGAGACGACAGCAGACATGGTTCGCAAGCATCTGGTCGAGATGGGGGGGCAGAGGACTCTCCCTCCCGTGGAACAGGAGGGGCGGATGGAGAGGGATGACCCTCCCCCCCCAGGATCTACGCTGACCACAACTGCTGACCATCACCTTCGTGTTTCAGTTGCTGCACGTGGACACTGGCATGACCTCACCTGAGGCACGCAGGGATGCCGCCTGCTCGGGGAGACACTCTCCCCCCTACACGCAAGTACTCTGGTTATGGGTTGGGTTAAGCACTCTGCTCAGTTGGGGAGGCGGGCAGTTGAAAGTCCGTTAGGCAGGGAAGCAGGGAGGGGGGAAAGGGGGACGGGTTGTTCTTTTACAGTTACGAATTTGTTTGTTGGGAACACATATGTACGGCCAAGTAATACACCATACCACTCGGGGGACGTATCGAACCACCTGACCCAGTTAAGCACGGAAACAGAGAAAAGGAATTGCTTTGTAATATTTATGCTAAGATTGTACCCGTATAGGCATGAAAGTTGTTCCCACTGTTACGGGATGCTCCACTTCATACCCCTTGATTCCCAATGGCTAACGACGTACCACCATTAGAGGGACTGGACTCCACCGATACACAAAGCCCAACTCTGTCCTTACTGTCCTGGAATGTTCGAGGTTTGGGAGACAAGGTTAAACGGGGGTTGGTATTGACTGCTATTAAGCGACTGCGACCTACCGTGGCCTTGCTGCAGGAGACTCACCTAATGGGGGGGGCTAGAAAAGCTCTGGATAGACGGGGTTACAAAATGTGGGCTCATTCAGACTTCACATCTGGTTCTAGAGGGTCCGGTGTTTTAATAAAAAAGAATTCACGATTCCTGCCTCTATCGTCTCACACGGATGATCAAGGCTGCTTCGCGGCTGTGCATGGGCAATGGGAGGGGTCACTTTTCAACCTTATATCAGTATACATTCCGCCGGCACTGCATTCAGTACACCTCCCTAGATTAGGAGACTTCCTGCTGACTCTACCGGAGGGGGAGAATATCTTAGGGGGAGACTTCAACGCGGTCATGGACACACGGCTAGATAGACGTCCCACACCGGCCCTGGCGGGGGGGGATACGTACCTGCGGCGGTTTGCAATGGCCATGGGAATGACTGACATCTGGAGACACTTACACCCGGGCGCACAACAATACACCTTTCTCTCCGCAGTACATGGTAGCCTTCTCCGTATCGACTACTTTTTGTCAATGGGCGATGGCCTTCGTCACGTTGACAACCTAGTGATACACCCTCGGGGGGTTTCAGACCATTCACCCCTCACACTGACTCTCACCATGCGAGCGAGAACACGTAAGCGCATCTACCCCATCCATGCATCCTACTTTAAAATTCCACAGGTCCGTAAGGCCCTTACACGTGCCACGGAACAATACTTTCTGGAAAATGTACACTCAGTACGCTCCTCAGCGACACTCTGGGAAGCCTATAAGGCGGTCCTGAGAGGGCAAGCAATTAACACTATAACTGGGTATAGGAGGCAGCAATCCCAGGCACTGGCCGCTTTAGAGGTGGCACTGAAGGATCGGACCACGGCCCATGAGCTACACCCCTCTCCCTCCACCCTACACGCACTCACTCTCCAACAGCAGTTGTACAACGATCACCTCCGCGTGGTTGTTAAAGGCTACATAACAGATACTCAGAATAGAATTTATGAGGTGGGGGACAAAGCAGGGAAAATGCTGGCGTGGCTGGATAAGCGTGAGACCAATTCCAGGGGGATACAGCGGCTCAAGGACATGCATGGAGTGCCACATTCAGACCCTAGGCGCATCACAGAGATACTGGCGGCCTATTTCCAACAAGTATACACCCCGGAACGGATAGTCACATCCGAAGCCGCGAGAGCTCTCTTGGCTCCGATTGAGGTACAATCACTGTCACCAGAGGCGTCAAACGACTTAGAGGCAGATATTACTGTGGAGGAAATCCAACTGGCCATTCATGCACTTAACCCAGGTAAGGCGATGGGACCGAATGGTATACCCATAGAATGGTACCAGGCGATGCCGGAGACCCTCAGTATACATCTGTTGGGGATGTTCAGGGATAGTCTCGAGAAGGGCTCACTTCCGCTTGACCAACGAGTGGCGACTATCGTAACAATCCCCAAGCCGGGGAAACCGCCGGAGGATTGTTCCTCCTATCGGCCCATTTCCCTATTAAACGCGGAAGTGAAAATCCTGGCTAAACTCCTGGCACTAAGGATTCTGCCACATTTGCCTTCGATCATACATCCGGATCAGTCCGGATTTATGCCACACAGGAACACGGCGTTGAACCTGCGGCGACTGCACGGGGTGCTGGCTAGAACTGACGCCATTAAATCACCAGCAGTGATTCTAGCGCTTGACGCCAAGATGGCATTTGATCTGGTGGAGTGGGAATACTTGTTCGAGACACTGACGCGTATGGGCTTTGGCCCTCGCTTTCTGGCATGGGTCAAGCTGCTCTACACGGACCCACTGGCGCACGTGGTAGCTAATGGTCATATTTCGCATGCATTCCCCTTGGGAAGAGGCACGCGGCAGGGGTGCCCTCTGTCGCCCTTGCTGTTTGCTATCTCGCTTGAACCCCTCGCAACCCTCATACGAGCTTCACCCCTCATTAAAGGCATAACGTGGCCTGGGGGTTGGGAAGACCGGCTTTCCTTGTACGCCGATGATATGTTAGTATATCTAACCGACCCCGATGAAGGCATACCAGCGTTACTGCGCATCTGCGACACCCACGGCAGTGTCTCAGGCTATACGCTAAACTGGGCCAAGTCTGAAGTTTACAGTCTGCAAGGTCCAGCCCTGACTCTCGACAGTGCGTGCCCGCTGAAGCTGGCGGGGACGTCCTTTAAATACCTGGGAATACATGTCACTAGGGAACCAGCAGAATTCATGGATAAGAATCTGACTCCGCACCTGGTCCGGCTTAAACGAGATGTAGAATTCTGGTCGAGCCTGCCGTTAACACTCTTGGGCAGGGCGGCACTTTACAAGATGATGGCATTACCGCGGTTTTTGTATGTCCTTGAAAACTCACCATATCCTGTGCCACCTAAGTTCTTCCAGAAAGCGGCGGCTCTGGTCTCCAACCTTCTGTGGGGTAACCTCCCAGCACGAGTGGCGCAGTCCAAGCTACACAGAGACTGGTACAGCGGAGGTATCGCGTTGCCGAATCTAAAATTGTATTACTGGGCTGCACACCTCAAGCCGATTAATCAGTGGATCCACGCGCCACATACTGACCCGGCATTTCATTCAGACAGGACTCAACTGGGTGTCAATAGCTTGTTAGGGCCTTTGTACGATCGCCGCAAGATGCGGGCACTACTGGGCCCCACGAAACTTACAGTTCAAATATGGCACGCAGCGACGGAGGCCCTGGGTTGGAAGGGGAGGGTAACCGAAATGACTCCATTGTGGGACTCCCGAGCGTTGGGCAATCTCAGAAACACAAAGGGGTTCGCTCAATGGGACACGATTGGCATCTCCACAGTAGGGGACTTGTGGGAGAGGGAGGAAGTAATTCCCTTTACCCGGCTGAAAGAGCTGTACGATTTTGGTAACAGGGAACTTTACAGGTACGTTCAAATTCGCCATGCACTGCTCGCAGTCCTACCACCCGGCACACCACTGCCGGAGTCTTCTCCCCTGGAAGACCGCCTCCTCACAGATTACATGTTGGAGAAAGCGACGTCCCTCACCTATCGTAAACTGCTTAATAATTCCCCTGATCCGACGCTCCTCCTGAAGGAGAAATGGGAGGGAGACGTTCAGGATATGGACGAACATGAGTGGAATGCGGCGCTGGGTTCACCTAGGGAGGTGGGCATCTCGGCACGCATGAGACTAGTTCAATTTAAGATCCTCCACAGGGTTTATTACACGAGGACAGTATTGCACCGCATACAGCGCGCGCCCCATCCTTATTGTTTGCGCGGCTGCGGAGAGGAAGGCACTTTCTTTCACACCATATGGGACTGTCCCAAAATCCAGGAGTACTGGAAACAAATACACCGCACTCTCTCACAAACACTAGAACACTCCCTACTGCCTGACCCGAGGAGGTGTTTACTGAATATATGGGAACCTACTGACCTGTCCAGGTATGAACAACTCTGGGTCACAGCAGGGGTCATGGTGGCGAAACGCGACATAGCACAACGATGGGGGGCGGCAGACCTGCCGACTAGGTCCCAGTGGTGCCAGACCATGGACAGAGTAATGCTGACCGAGAGAGCAATATATTCCAGCCGTGCCTGCCCGGGGAAATGGAACAAGATCTGGTTGAAATGGAATGTATTCAGGGGGGATATTTGTGAGCCCTTGCTCGAGGATGACCAGATAGATTCCGATGACGAAAGTGAAGGGGGTTGAACATGGGAGGGGTGGTGGGCTTGGGGCAAGTGAGGGTTTCCGGTGGGGGGTGACATGAGGGGCCGGGCGTTGAGGGAGAATGTATTGAATGATGAACAACTTTGGGCACTAAGAATTGTGGTTCGACTTCTGGTCCTCCAATACGACACTTAGAGCTTGATCTGTACTGTGTTATAGCAGACCGTACTGTCGTTCCTAACGGGTTAATGTTTCTAGTTTGTTGTTTTACAGTAGAAAACGTGAAAATGGTCGTCAAAACCGCATCTTCCGAATGTTTTATTTGCTAATACTGCACATTTTGTTTTCTTTGCACAGCAGATTTCGGGGAACACTATTCTGATTTTTGTTTACATGCTCCTTCTGCTTCTCTTTGCTGTGAGTGACGATTATATGATGGCGGCCGGCCCGCAGGGTTGTAGGCATTCCGCTGTGTAATATGCAAATGTGCAATAAAGGTTTTGGAACAAAAAAAAAAAAAAAAAAAAAAAACTGAAAGACTGGGGGGTGATAGTAGCAGGTATTTTACAGATGTTGAAACCAGGAAGAGCGCTGTTGTAGCTGGGTTCAAGAGGAGAAGGTTGATTTTAATGGGGGATTGAACTTGAGAAAGGCCGTGTCTTGAGATATTGTTGTCCTGTATGTTAGACATTTGTATGTACATTTGTGTATCATCATGCATTGTTGCTGATTCATCTTTGAGTCTTTTGATATCAAGCCAATGTGAATGTTAATCAGAATGGAGAGATTTGGACACAGTGCCACTATGTTCATTCTAACACTGCCACCCTCATCAGAGCAGGCACCACACAAACACTCACCCACAAGTACTAGTTACAGGAGAAGAGGTGGCATCTGGAGAATGAAGGAGCGAGGAAACACACATTGTAGACTGTGGCCATTGCGGTGGTCCGGGTGTTGCAATCTAGGCAGCAAGCGGCTCCAGGATACACCAAAACTTTGCAGGAATCTGGAAGTCACTGGCAGGTAAGCTCCACATTTAAAGCGCAGCTCTCTGTGGAAGATGCCCCTTCTCTCTCCCACACACACACACACAGCACATCTGAAACCAATTGCCAATCAAGGAAAGGTCTAAAAAAGGCATGAACACAGAAGGGCAGTATCTCATCAACTTCCTCAGAACAAGAGCTAACTGGCTAAGACTACTGCTGTGAACCAGGCCTGCTCTTGCTTTCCTGGTTTGACCATTTAAGTATTAAGACTTGGTACTGACCTTGTTACAATTCCTACCTTACTTCCCTCCCTCTTTAAGGAGAGTTCTGTTGATTCTTGTTCCTCCCTGCTTGGCCCTCCTCTTCTGCTCCCATTATTTTTGACTCAGTTCCACTCCTCATTTAGTGAAGCTGTCCTTGAGGGTTCTCTCTGATTACACTGATGTGAACTTGTACCAGCTGACATATTCACCCTTTCTCTGACGTTGCAGCTAGGGAGATTATCAGCAGCAGTGCATTCTGGATCAGGCAGATCATTTGGGAAGCCTGGCAGTAGGGGGAGGGGTGAATATACACTCAGAACATTGTATTTTACTTATTATTTCCCTTGCCTTGTTTCAGCTGCATTGGTATCACTGCTATCCATGTGCTTACCTCTGGGGAGACTCATTGTTGTCCAGTCTTATACACAGGTGAGTGGTCCCTTGAGGGGGAAGGGAGGCACATCCTCAGATGATACACCTATCTCCAGCCACCACAAGAACAGGACATAGGGTTACAATTGATCCTTGAGGAACTCTTCAAAACATGTTCAATGGGTCACCAAAGTGGTCAGCAACTTTTAATATGAAATGAGGAACACCAATTAAAGACTGATCATTCAGGGTTTCTTTTTATCACAACAGTCCTCCAGAGAGATGTGGTAAAGGACTCCCATTTGGAGAATTTAGGAGGAAGGATGGTGAGGTTGGTGTCAGGTCAAAGTTGTCTTGCATTCTGCCTTTTGGAGAGTCTGTTGGTTGTTCTGTTCTGTGCAATGCTAAGAGTATACTTTGTGATACTAGTGATCTCGGTGCATTGGAAAATGAGTTTATTTGGCCTTGTAGATACTGGGACTTGCATTTTGAAGGAAGGATTTGAAATTTCTAAGCCTTCTTTAATTTAGTGAGTGCCTGATGAGTTCTTGACTTGCCTCATTCTTTGTCTATTTTTCTCAGTATCATTCTTGGAGCGGCAAATTGGTCAGAGAATCAGGAGTGAGAGGGTCTGGGATGAACTCTACAAAGTCACAGCTCTGTGTGTTTATGTATTTCAGATCAGATGTTTTTTTCCTATGTGGCTTTGCAATCAAAGCGACCATATTTCTATTGTTCTGACTTGTTATGTTTGAATTACAGCCGTAAACTAAAGCATCTCTCAGGCATTAGTTATGCATTCAGTAAAAATGAATGTTCTGCAACGTTACTTTTTATTGATGAGGAAAGTCCTTTAGCTAGTACTTTTTCTTTCAAATGTTTACAAACTATAGAGATTTGATAAGCATTGTGCAAACATATTCCTGATACAAGCTCTTTCATGTAATATTATTATCAATTCGATAATTAACATTATCTAATTCAGCTCATCAAGACATGTATTTCACTTTTTTAATTGAGACTACATTTCTTTCCTTTTCCCATTTCTCCAGGCTCATATTAAGTTGGATGCCATTTAATATTGGCTTCAATAGCCTGCCACAATATTACAGCTTAAATCCAGAAAGAGTCGCATGTGTCTTGTGCCAGAATTGTTTTACAGAGAAACCATCTGGCTTGTGTTAGCCAGAGATCTGCTAGTTAGGATGTCCGTCGAGTTTTGGAATCCTTTATTTATCAAGGAACACTGCGAGCCACTGGTACATGTATCTTGCTTACCAATTAGTGCATTTTTGTCAGAACAATACTACCCTGTCTGAAGGTTCCATCTACAACTGGTGGTAAAAAGTGCTGCAATGGAACCCGCTGAACATGTCCATTCCTCCCCCCCCCCCCCCCCCGACATCTGTG
The DNA here is from genome assembly GCF_964261635.1 of Lissotriton helveticus. Classification (NCBI taxonomy): domain Eukaryota; kingdom Metazoa; phylum Chordata; class Amphibia; order Caudata; family Salamandridae; genus Lissotriton; species Lissotriton helveticus. Next base: position 1,141,839,797 of record NC_136069.1, read on the forward strand.
GAAATTGGGAATAACACTGTGGTCTTTTGGAGATTTTTGTTGTAAAGGATATTTCACAGGCAAAACCTCCATAGGAGCATTTCCTGGAGCGGTTAACTCTACCCAAGTAGCAGCAGCTTCTTTTTTTGCCAAACTAAAAGGCCAAGTAGATGCCCAGTTTAATGGATATTTGCTCATACAGTTCATGATATAAAAGGCCCAGTGCCCCACAGATGAAAGAAATGAGGGATCTTGTATAAGTGGGTGTGCCTTTGAAAGAAGAACCAATCTTAACCAAATATTGGAGGGCCTGTTCCCTGACTGAAGGTAATGAGTAAAAGGTTTGTTAGATACTGCTACGGTAGCTCAACACAAAATGGCCTCTTTAGATTTCTCACAACAGTCTTAAAGACTTTTCAGGTTAGAGCAGTTTTAGGACCTTATTTAGAGTTTGGTGGGAGGTATGCTCTGTCGAAATCTGGCAGATATCCAGTCCATCATATTACGAGGCCATAGGCTATAATGTACATGTATTACGGTGAACGGGACATCCATCTTGTATGTGATAGAGTATCCTGTCCGTCAAACTCTTAAAAGGCCCTAGGTGCTATACAATGTATACATACGTTTATTTATCTTGTGAATTAAAAACATCTACCATTGCTCTCTATCTAGCCATCTTTAATATTGGCCGTTTAATTATTTTAATACTTGCATTGCTTGTGTACATTTTGAGCTCTACACTGTACACACTATTTTCCTAGGTTCGCAGATGAAGTTAGGCAGAGGCAATGTGGTCAAATGATAACTTTCTCAATTTTGGGGGAAATGTCAGGTTTTAGAAAATGTGTAATTTCCCAGAAAATCATTACCAGTTGATGCCTTGGAGTGGTAAATAAAAAAAACAGGTGTGCTAAAGGATGATGAAAATGAATTCCCCGAGCTGCTACAGGAAACAATGTGTCAATCACAGTTCCAATGTGAAATATCTCAGGTCACTTTACTGCTAAATGGGTCTGCTGTGACCAAGTAGCTGCAATTGTATGCTTAAATGATTCCAGGCGTAAACTATCAAATTCTAAAAGACTGTACATTCTGATGTCTTTAATAAGGAACCAGGAAGTGTTTGTATTTTTGTGCATTGTAGGTAGGTGGTTGAGCACACTGTCATATACATTTTCCATACCATGTGAAACATGTAGGGTTTTAGGGCCACATGTATGAAGTAAGCATTTTCGGCCACATGCATCAAGTGATTTAGGAATCGCAAACGGTGCGAATCGCAAAATTCGGCCATTTGCGATTCCTAAATCACTTTTTGGGATGCATTAACAAAAAATACAAGAAATCGATTTTTTTTGCGATTTCTAAAAATTCGATTGCATTCAAGGAATCGTAATTTGCAATTCCTTAAATGCAATGCATGACACTTAAAAAAAATTGTGAATTCGCAATTAGTAGGAAAAAATTACCATGAGGTTGGACCTCATGGTAATTTGCGAAAAATTAGAAAAATGCAATTTTGTGCATTTTTCAAACTGTCATGTTGTGCACACACATGCCCTTAGGGCATGTGTGTGCACAACATATGTGCAAAGATTGATTTCAGGGGTGCAACAGGGTGTCCTTTGGACACCCCTGCACCCTTGAAATCGCAATCTTAATTTGCGGTTAGCTAATTGCGAATCGCAAATTGAGATTGACTTCCCATTTATTCCTATGGGCCTTTTGGCCCATAGGAATCAATGGGAAGGGATTCCTTATTTGCGATTCGCAAATTGTGAATCGCAATTAAGGAAAATTAAGAAATCGCAACAAAAAAATTCCAATTTCTTAATGCATACCCATTTGCGATTTCTTAATTGCGATTCCTTAATTTTCGCAATTAAGAAATCGCAAATGGGCACTTTGATGCATGTGGCCGTTTGTGATTACCAAATAGCGATTTTTACCAAATTGCTATTTGGTAATCGCAAAATGCTATGTATGTAGGACATACCAAATATTTAGCGATTCCTTAATATTACCTAAAAGCGATTTAGTAAATAAAGAATTGTTATTATTTTATATTTTTCTATTCGGTCCTATGGCCCAGAAGGGCTATAGGTGCGAATCGTTTTGCATTAGCTAATTTGCAAATACCTAATTGCATTTCTCAAAGTTTGCACATGTTTACCATCAACTTGAGGTTGATGGTGACAGTGTTTCCTCAATGCACAGTTCACATTTAGGAAAGACTTCTTTTATGTGCATTAGGGATTTGCAAATTGCGACTCCCTGTTTGCATTCACAATTTAGGTAATCGCTAAAAGTTGCGATTACCTAAATTACAAATCCCAACGCCTTTCATACATTTAGAAAGGCCATTTTGCATTCACAAACGGCCGAATTTAGCAATTGGCATTGCAAATCCACAATACTTTGATACATGTGGCCCAAAGACCCTAATTCTTGAGTCGTGCATATTAAAAGTACTTAAAGGGAGCGCTTTAAACCCCTCCTTGAACTGAATTCGAAAGATACTGCGTTGTGCACTGTTCCTAGAGCACCCACTTTTACTCCAAATTGCAGTCTCATTGTACCCCATACTATATCTGGGCTGCACCCACTTGACTGCCAGTCCGTTCTTATAATGCACCTTCTCTCAGAGGCGTAACCCAGGTCCATGCAGCCCATGCAGTGCAGAGGGGCCCCCAACCCATCAAGGGTCACCTCATCTTTCAGAGGGGCACCATTCCACCCAAGGCCTCTGAATATTTGTGATATATAGGAGATTATGGGGCCCCTTTTTACATTCTGCGGGGGATGGCATCATTTTATGTTATGCAACTTCCCTGTCTATCTTTAAAATTCACCCGCACTGCAACCAGCTTTAGACTTCCCACAACCCCGCACTGTGACCCCACTACACAGCCACACTCCTCTCAACACTGCATTGTCCATCGCACAGCACCAATCACTGAACCCCATGCTGCTTTTGCTTTGCACTCCATGTCACAACACAGAAGGAACCATGCACTTCATTTACACTGCACACAAAAGCCTTCAGGCGTAGACGCCCCCACATCGTGCTAGCGTGTCAACATCCACTCACCACATCTTCGCGTGCCTACATCCACTCACCACATCTTTGCGTGTCTACATCCACTCACCACATCTTCGCGTGTCTACATCCACTCACCACATCTTCGCGTGTCTACATCCACTCACATCTTTGCGTGTCTACATCCACTCACCACATCTTCGCATGTCTACATCCACTCACCACATCTTCTCGTGTCTACATCCACTCACCACATCTTTGCATGTCTACATCCACTCACCACATCTTCGCGTGTCTACATCCACTCACCACATCTTCGCGTGTCTACATCCGCCCACCACATCTTCTCGTGTCTACATCCACTCACCACATCTTTGCATGTCTACATCCACTCACCACATCTTCTCTTGTCTACATCCACTCACATCTTTGCATGTCTACATCCACTCACCACATCTTTGCGTGTCTACATCCACTCACTACATCTTCGCGTGTCTACATCCACTCACCACATCTTCGCGTGTCTACATCCACTCACCACATCTTTGCGTGTCTACATCCACTCACCACATCTTCGCATGTCTACATCCACTCACCACATCTTCTCGTGTCTACATCCACTCACCACATCTTCGCGTGTCTACACCCACTCACCACATCTTCGCGTGTCTACATCCACTCACCACATCTTCGCGTGTCTACATCCGCCCACCACATCTGCCCTATGATCAAAGTACCTACAAATCCTCTGGAGTATCTAATGGCAGTAATTATGAGCATGAACTGCAATTTCGTTGGTCACCCTGCACGAGGACTTACTACTTTCAGTGTCCTTAGCCCCTCCTCTCAAGTACTCTTTTCTGTCCAAAAGTTTAAATCTCTATCCCTTATTCATCTTTTATTCTTGATACAATGTACACATAGTTGTTGTTTTACCCTTACCTCCTCCAACCACTGTTGGCTTTACATTGTTGACATGTTGATCCACTTGTAGTCAATTACAATCCTTGTACTATCAGTGGTGTTTACAAAACACAAAAGTACAATCCATAACTGCCTGCACTGCGTTGGAGCATCTATCTTAACCTAGCTAAAATCTTTTTTCCACACTATTTTCAAATGAAACCTTAACACAAGTACACCTCTCCAAAAGATGCTATCATGCTGGGGTAAAAATCGCCAACCTCAGGTTGGTTGCTACATTTAGGATCACTGGTTAGCCCCTAAATATTCAAGCTTGGTTCGCAATGCATTCCATTCACACAGATTTTGCTGAGAGTAGGTGTGTCTTGCTCCTAAATCCCAAATGTAAGCCTGGAGCACCTAGCTTTTTTCCAAACTCAGTGGTAAATCAAGAGCACTACAAAAGTAAGTTGCAACAAAATCATTGTGAATTGGTTCAGTGTTTGTGCCTGAAAAAACAGAAATTAAGGGGCCTGAGGTACAAAGTGTTTTTACATTCCCAAACCCTTAGATTAGGTAAATCGACCTCTAAAGCACTTTTTTAAATCTACTATCCTCATTTAATGTTTTCTGAATTGTTAAATGGGTTTAAGAAGCATTAAGAAATTGCTATTTGGAAGAGGCATTTTAACACCATTCCTTAAAAATATGATTCCTTGAGGAAATATATTAATGTTTTGCAACAGAAATCTGGCCACAAGACATTAATATTTTGACACTAACTCAAAGGAGGTTGTAACCCATTCACAAACAAGATGAGGTCCCCACGATGCTGCTTCCCTTTGTGAGTTGTGAATACAAATATTTTTTAGTAGACAGGGCTCCCTTTGACCACTTTCTAATCTTAAAAAAAGTTTGTAAACATTTCAGTTTTCTTTTTTTAAAAGGAAACACAGACATGGGGCCTATTGAACCCAGCATGCCACCGTGCCTGTGATTGTAGCCAATCATAGTGTGTCACAATTTGTGACCTACCTCATTAATATTTATGAGGTAGGTCGAATTGCGACTTACAACATATCTGTATTTTGTGAATCGACCTATTATTATATAGGCCGGTCGCAAAATAAAAATGCACTTGGTAAATGTTGGTGCACAAATTGTTACCCTATTTTACCTATAGCATTCTTTGTACAATAGGTCCTTCCTTCCTAGAGTTAGAATTTATTGGCGGAATTCCATTTACTTCGGCAGAAATGTCAGCCAAACTAGTGCATATTACAAGTGGGAAAGGGTAGGTCTGGACTCTGAATGGAAGAGGGAAAATGTCTAGACGATCGACAAAATTAATCAATCAATCCTTATTTGTATAGCGCAGCTTATCACCCATGGGAGTATCCAGGCGCTGAGTAAAGGGGAGCATTGGTCAAAGAGCCAGATCTTGAGTCCCTTCCTAAAGCAGACGAGAGAGGAGGAGGTTCGGATGTGGAGCGGAAGGTCGTTCCAGGACTTGGTGGAGAGGTACGAGAAGCAGCAACTTCTGCTGCGGCTCTGCTGGATGTGGGGGATTTGTGTGAGGGCGAGGGAGGCAGATTGGAGTTGTCTGGTCAGCTGGTGGAAAGTCAGGCGGTGGTTATGGTAGGAGGGTCCGGCATTGCGGAGGGCCTTGAATGCGTGGGTCAGCAGCTTGAACTGGTGGCTCTTCTGGATGGGGAGTCAGTGGATGCTTCTGAGGTAGGGGTGATGCTAGTCCATTTGGGGAGGTTGGGGAAGAGTTTGGCTATGGTGTTCTGTATAGTCTGTAGCCATCTGAGGAGATGGGCAGGAGAATTTTCTTGGTGATGGTTCTTTTCACGGATGCAACGGTGTTGGAGCATTTGGAAAATCATAACTTTGTTGGCGTTCACTATCATTTTCCACCATGAAAACACATGGAAGCATACTCCTAAAAAAGGTAAGGAGAAATTGGTTTTCACAGCGGTATAGGGTATGGAATACCTTTATATTTAATTGGGGTTTTAAAAGGAAAAGTTATCTTAAGAAGAGGAAAAAATCTCCCAGAGGAAAAACAGGTTTTAAAAAAGTATGCACAGTATAAATACATGATAAAGCAGACAAAAGTTGGTTCCTCACTTCTGAACATTTACGACATTGGTAGATTTCCAGGCCTTACATTGGGCCCCTTTGCGCTTACAGGCGAGCGCTAGTTTACTCTTGCAGGGAGTTTCGACTTCTTTTACAGTCGACCACACAGTAAGCTATCGAGAAGGGCTGTAGACACATGACCCCATCATTCACTGCTGCTGCCGCCTTTTCTGATTAGCGCCACGATATATATTGTTATTGATAAAGCCACTAACGGCTCTACCATCAGCTTAGCTAAGCGTTATTTATTGTGCCTAGATGTACAGCAATATTAACACAGTCAGGCATCAGTATCAGCTCCTGGGGGCATCATTAAACGCAGCCAGTGTTCACTGAGAGATTTAACGGTGGATTTAATCGTATTAAATGGGAAAAAGTGCCCTTGGCCTTTACATTCTTATTTGAAAAGCCATAAAAGCCTGGTAATTCAAGCACTTTACTTCTTGCAAAGATTTTACTCTAAATCACGCTCACAAACATGAGATGGGTAGGTTGCGACTGCAGACTGAACAGGGTCAAGAGTACACATTATGCCACAGTCAGGCCAGTGACGCACCGGCGGCGCACGGGGCTTGTAAATAACCCCTCTTATTTCTTGGAATTTATTGAACGAATTCTGATGCAATACATAGCACATTGGTGTATGAGGGTCTCTATGCACCAGCCCCAGTTTAGTACCTGTTTGATAGCCTCTCTCAAGTCATATTTTAGATGTGTGTTTGTGTGTGTGTGGGTGTGTGGTTGTGGGTGTGTGTGTGTGTGTGGTTGTGTGCGTGCGTGCGTGTGTGTGTGTGTGTGTGTGTGTGCAAGTGTGTATGAGTGTGTGTGTATGCAGATGCGTAAAGTGTAATATGCTATTTATTAAAATTACTCCATGGTTGAGTGGGGGGAAGGGCCACAATTCCCAAGAGATAAAGCCTTGGGTGAGGCATGATACCCCTCACCTCTCTAAACAGTGGTAAGAAACAGCTGATCACATTCTACGTATCTTGCATGTATGATTTATTTATGCCATTGAATGTTTTCATGTTTGTTTGAAAAAAGATAATTAAGCAAAAACTAGATGGAAGGGGTTAAGTTTCTGTAGTATGGTAAAATCAGATATAAGACTTGCTACACGGGGAGTTGTTTCCATGTGTACAGCTATTGCAACATGCAGTCTGTGAGGGCAGTAAACAGTTAGGCAACAAACAATGATTTACTTATGCCAAGTTCGCTCTACTGTGTCACAAATTCAATGTAATTTTATCTCACAGGACAAATTTAATTTTGTGCATCTTGGCTGCGGACCAATCGCAGTAATAGTCTGTTAAACTCCAATTTTCTTTCTTCAAAATTTGCAATTTCTGTGCCAGAATTGCAAATCCAAAGACCCTAGGGGTTACAGAGGGATATATGATAGGTCCAAGAATTGCAAATCCAGTACCAGATTTGCAAACACTGCAATAACAATATTTGTTTGTACATTTTAATTTTGGGGGTTCATGGGGGCACCCCAAGTGATCCTGAGAATCAAGTAGGCTCACCATGCTCCCTGATGCCCTTTTTGTTTATATTTCTTCAAAACGGTGCTTGGTGCACCCTGTTTTGGTAAGGGAAGCTGCAACAGAAAATACTTTGTGATGGCCAACTACTAGAGTGCAGCAAATCTGTGAATTTGTGGCTGGATTTGAGAATCTGCAATGGGAGATTGAAGAAAAATCCAATTTCTCCAATGGCATGTCATTATTATTTTAATTGGATCTGCAAGCCATATGTGGATTTATGAGTCTGCGTGGGAGCCGTGATGTAACGCTCCAGATATTTCAATCTTTCAACCATGTCAAGGATACCCAAAAAAGATTGTAAGCACTGCAGTAATTTCTCAAAAACTATTGAATGGATTAACACCAAACCAACAAAGACACTTCCCTGAGTAAAGGTTTTCCTTTGCTTGATTTGGTGTAAATTTGTTCAGTAATTTTGCAGGAAAATAGTTAGAAAATATTTTGGAATGGGCTTGAAAGGGTGAAAAAGTTCGAGATATCTGGACTGCTTGTCAACAAATTGCCTCAAAAGCGGGTTCAAGGACAGTTTGCAGAAATCTAAATAATTGAATTTTCTTGGGCAAGGAAGTGTTTTTTTTGTCATCCTTTTGGGGTCTGCTTGCTGAAAAAAGGCAACTCAAGTGCAAAAACACTCATTGGCCAGCCTCAAGAGACAATTCTCTCTTCTAGCTGTCATTACAGAATGCAGGGCATGGTCCCTAAGCGCTGAAAAGAATTACAAAGGCAACATAAGGAAGCAGGCAAGCACACCTTGAGTCCAGCTCACACCACCCCCTGGAACCTTAGTGGGGGGTCGCTCAAATGGCTCCTCAAACATAAAAAAAAAACTGCTATCCAAGTTTATGTGACGTTTGTGAAAGCCTGACACACACAAGCCCCTGAGTTTGCTATCCATAGTCATAGTTCATAGTCCTGTAACCTAAGCAACCAACTATGGGGACCTTTTAGGATGTTCCAAGCTCATTGCTTCGATAATGAGACAAAGGACTATTATACCAATTTTGAGCTGCTTGCCATAATTTGTGGTCTTGGTATTGACACCACATACTATGGATTTTGAATACAATTATCCCGTGAGTGTCGACATTTTGCGTCTTGTTTTTGAGGCTGGGGATTATGGGTGCCTTTTTGGGGTTTTTGCCGTCTGCAACATACTAAAATGTATCATAAAAATATCTACTTAGATGAGGAGAGCCATCAGAGCCAAACTTTGGATAGAGCGGTCACCGTGAACTCAACTTTTTTATGCACATTGTCCATGGTCTCTATTGCACGATTGCAGGTCTCTTGTGTGGGAACTTTTCACACATTAACATGGAGAAAGCAAACCAACACCCAAAGCTGTGTGATCAAGCCTTGACCACAATGAAATGACTCCTCACGCTGAAGCATGGAAACAAATGCACAATGTTCTTGGAGGATCAGAAAATGAGCCAAACCCCAAGACACCAGGAAACTTGGACCCAACACAAGGTTCTGCAAGAGGTGCTGCAGTAAGTGGGAAACAACAATTCCTGCTTGAGGGTTTTTGCACTCTACTGCATGGAGTGCAAAATAAACAAATGCTGTGTGAAGAAGAAAAATCACAGAACTGAAAACCAAATGATGGAAGTACACTACAGACCATATCTCAGACCTGCTGTGGGTTGGTTCCGCAGCAGGGAAGTAGGCCAGTTCCTGCTGCCAATCCCTGCTTATCAAGGCCAAAAACATGCGCAGATGGGTTAGCTCACTGTGGGGTTAGTGTTTTAGCACAGGGCCCGGCCAAAGGGCTTCTTATGCTGAGCAAAGTCCATGCACAGCAGGAGTTGGCCACCAACAGCAGGTTAGGTGTATAATGTTGTTCTTTCCTTCGCGAAATAATGGGTTAAAAATAAATGGGTAAAAGAACATTAATGCTTAGAATCAATGAGAAATTTTAATTCCATATCTCTCCAATATTTTGCCCCTTGGACAAGTGATGGTCTGTGTGCCTTCATTAAATTTCATTAGGGGTAGTGAATCCATCCACAGCAACTTTGTTGGAACATTGAGTCAGTTATCCTTGTAAGAATGTCTTTCTAAATGTGCTCTGAGCAAAATTTGGAGATGAACTGGGCAGGTATTTTCTAAAGTGTATATTAGAAATGCACTTAGCTTCTATGTGGTGTGTCTGTATATGCACTTTTACTGAGGAATTATATCTGTAAATATACTCCATACATGAGATCTGCAAAAAAAGTCTGTTCTTTCTAGGTAAATCCATTCAATCCTCAAGGGAAATCAGTCACCTACATCCGAATATACTTTTTGCAAAATGAATACTGGTTCATTTACCTTCTGCGGATTGCATTTACACTAGAAAACTTCCAATAGAATTAAAGCAATGCTAATCATTTTATGCAACATATTTAATTATAAGAAACTAATTAAACTTCCTGAGCCATGTGCTTGTCAGCAGGCTGTCGCTTAATCCAGAAATAATCTCAAAACTAACGTTTCTTTTCATTAGGAGAATAAGGCTGCTGTCTCAGGGCACGGGAAACAGCAGAAAAATTGCTACTTGTGACGGCTTATCCAAATTAATTGAAGTTAGCTGTGGTTACAGTCTGCAGATATGTTGGTTCTATCAGGTGTTTTTTTATTATACACCATTTTTTCCAAGGAAGGAATTGAGCCACTGTATTAAAGGGAGCCTTATAGTGAAGTGAAATGACCCAGTCCTGCATCACTGACAATTGGCAACAATAACCATTCTAGGATATTCCTTCCTTATTTGACGTCACCAGGGATTGTAAAACATATTGAGGCTTATTATCAAGGGGGTTTATCTCCGCTTTTTTGGCTTTAACAGCCAAGAAAGCGGAGATAAAATTATCTCCCTATTACCTAGCTGTCGCTAACGCCAGTTAGCGACAGCTAGTAGGAGATAGCGACCATCTTGGGCCCCGCTTTGCATGTCAGTGAAATTTATCACTAATGACATGCAAAGTGGGTGTGCCAAGATGTTAGCGACTGGAAACAGTCGCTAACATCGCTATCTCCTATTACCAACTTTTGGAGATATTCGCGCTAAGCGCGAATATCTCCAAAAGCTAACACCTGCCCCTGAGCAGTTCTTAGCCATGTTATCCAATGGTAGGTGGATAGCATGGCTAAGAGCATTAGCTTGGTAATGCATGAATATCACTGACTTTTCAGCGATATTCATGCATTTCGGCCGATTTTTATCGCTTAGGAGATAAACCTTGATAATAGCAAGGTTCCTAAGTGATAAAAATCACCGCAGCTCGGCGATAAAAATATTGCCGCTAAGCCAACATAGCGATAATTATCGATAGTTGTTGGTAATATGCCCCATTGTGACCTCATTCACCAGATGATCCCCAGATCATCAGGTGATTCTCACTTATGAAAGAGGGTGGATCCCTTGAAGTAGGGAATCTACAGATCTATTGTTGTCTTTCATTCTTTCTTTTCGTTAGGGAGAACTGTAGACTAACTTGAGGTGCAATCACCACGTCTTTCACTCTAGTGTTAGTACCAGACTTGAACACAATGCATGTTTTTCTATCTTTTTTGATTTTACTGTAAGTGGATATGGTATATCAAATTTAGGTTTATTGATAAAGCGTACAATTACTTAAATTTCACATAGAAGTGACACAATAAACATTACAATAAAAGCAGCGCAATAACACAATTGGCTTATTGACCTAAAAGGTTTTTATATGAGGTCAGCAGAATATGAATTATATGTCTGTCCATTCGCGTTATACGTGATTAATCGATAGCCTGTGGTAAATCACAAGACCGTGAGTGAGCTTTATCCGGCATTGGGGTAGAGTTTAGGGTAGTCTGCCTTGTCGCTATAGAACATCCCATTCTCCAGCCTAATTTCACATCTATGCTAAGTTGCTCACTGATGTTCACCAGTACTGCCATGCTTGCTTTTAGTCCCACACTGATCACAAGGTGCCCGTTTCACAAGAAGATGTATACATTCATAGTGGTGACACTGGTATAAATGTGCAACTTATAGGAATTCACAATCATTCCCAGTAATACTCCTAAAAAGCTGTGCTAGTTGCTGATGTCCAGGGGCCAAATTATACAAAAGGCATATTTCCATTGTTTGCTCCGGACACATCTTTTAAAAGGTTCACCCAGTGCAAACAATGAAAATGGGCTGTATTATGATGAATGCACAGCCCCCATGGCAGCCATGAACTCGCTCTGCCCAGGGGCAGCACATTCAGATGAAAACCAGTGCTCCATGTTTTCACAGTGCAGGCGGAAAACCACCTGCACTTTGAAAGGGGATTACAGATCCCCTTGCAGGCAGGTGCAGTGAGTGACTTCACCAACCTGCAAGGCGATGTCTGGGAGTCCATAGGACCCCTTTATCCCCTGCAGAGGGCTGCCATCAGGATGCGGACTGACCGTTTTAGGTGATGCATGGTCAGTGCGCCTCCTGACAGCTTCGCTGCCTCTGCGCCCGCGTCTGTAATACGGCGTGTGTGCAGAGGCAGATGGACTCATTCATTTGCATGTGGCATGCCCCCATGCATATGAAGGAATGCCCTCTGAAGATAATGCTAGTGTTTTATGTGCGCCAATGCTATTGGTAGGACAGAAAGGGCCACACAAGCGTCTGCATATTATTAAGGACTGGTGTTAAAATTATCGCTGTTTTTTCGGCAGGAAACTGCCGATAAAACGCGATAATGGGCTTGATAATATGCCCTTGTTAATTCCCATAGAAGTCCATGTTAACATCAGAACACTTCTCTAGGTACCTGATAAAATATTTCACCACTTATAATTGCGATCCCCTCGCACACACGTATTGTCACAGAGCTCGGAATTAAAGGGTGACTTGTAACCAGGCCCTAATGTGAGTACCCAACTGTTATCTTCATCTGTAAAGTCTTGTGGGGCTTTTGATATCCAAGTGTGGAGGTATCAGCCTATTGATGATCAACTGTACCACAAAGTAAATATCCGCATGAGGAATAACCTACTGCCTTTTCTTACTCTGTTGGTGTTGTGTCATGTTAGTTCTATGTTTGTGTGTTTGAATTCTTAAGAAAGCCTTCACTTACTATAATGTTTTATTAATTTATTAACTCGAATCATTTAGGTAGAGCCAAGCCCCCTTCACACTTCATCATGCTTTATTGAATCCAGTTGAACCTTTACAAATAGTACTGAGCTGTCTGCATTTCCCCACTGTAGTTATTAATGATGCCTTGAGAAATACTTGCTGCATTCAGTACAATAAACCTTGATAGCTGTACGGTGAATATTTTATTTTGTAAGCAGAAACATAGTGTCAGATGAAAGTGGTGCATTTGTTTTTCATTAAATATACATGCTTTTCAAAGCCCAAAGGCAAAGATTCCTATTCACTCATAACTGTACCAGATCTGAGAACCTGCACTGAAACTATAACACAAAAAAGTCCCTGCTGCATGCACGTCATCATATCACAGAGGTGTTGATTCCATGGATTTATTCTAAAAGTGGCAGATTAAGAATGTCTTCATAAACATCTGCTGAAAAACAGTATCTTGGGACATAATATGTTACCATTTATTATTGTAATATTTTTTAGTTTTATTGTCATTTTAACAGTTGTTATTGAGGTAGTTATAAAGTATTCTCTATAATATATAGAGAACCTGGATATTTTACCTAAATAATTCAATTAATATGAGTAAACTGTTACAAATAGACTGCAGGTATTTTTTTTATTGTTCCAGTAATATATTCTGCAAAATCCTGCACCATAGGGCACTCAAAAGCTTTATTCTTCTGCATGCATTTTGTGCCCTGCTATAATAGGGCCCTAGTTAGTAATATTTTGTCCAGAGTAAAGATGTGAAATTATATTAATATTTTTTATAGCTGGTAATTTTGCCAATGTTTGGCCTAGAGAAAGCGTTTTCCAGAATACCGATACATTTATGTGTGCAAAACCGTTCGGCATATTCAAAAACTGCACTTTGTGGTAAGTTTAGTAGTGCTACAGTAGTAGTACAAAATACTATTCACAAACATATGTGTGGAGACCTCAGCTTTTACTATTATTTGTATGTGGTGGTGTCTGTCATATGGACAGATATCTCCACACATATAGGTATACGTTTTAATAATAAACGAGAGTGGAACCTGTGGGAGTATATGGAAAATGAGGAATACTTACTAGTAAATGGGAGGTGGATAGGTAAGTGGAAGGAGGGGTTTGGGGAGAGGTAAGGAAGGTGTTCGGGGAGTATGCACATACGAACACATACCCACAAAAGAGTAAGCCCATTGCTATTCCCAAACTGCACTTCTAAAATTACTACTACAGCCATAAAGGACACCGATCAGTAAAAAATGTACTCCAGCAAAGCCTTGGAGTGCACCGCATATTGTTACTCACAGGTACAGCAAGCAACACACTGCCATAATAATGAATAATAGATTCAGGGACTTAAAATAACACCCCATAGTAAATCATGTTATATAAATTAAACAATTTAAAATGTAATAACATGTATACACACACACGCACACACACACACACACACACACACACACACACATATATATCTAAAAGATGCCTTGACAGAGGATGTCGAAGGGCACTAAACTGGGGATGGTGAATAGAGACACGCATGCACCAATGTGCTGTGTATTGCATCAGAATTCCTTCAACAAATTCCAAGAAATAAGGTGTCCACACTCTTGGAATGTGAGTTGCGATTTATTCATTCATCAGCAAATAAACTGGTTGCGTTTTGGCCTCAATAGCAGGCCTTGTTCACTAAGGTGTACTACCAAGATTTCCAACATATTTAAAGAATCATGGCTCTGTGGCATCAGCAAGTTACACAATCAACCTAGAAGGGCACTACTTGTTATTTAGTTTCCATGTCTGAAAACCCAATATTTGTACAACAAGTACAAATGTACATTTTAGTTACAGAACAATCATGTTTATTTGATAGAAACATGTTCATTGTCTTTTAAATATCATAGAAATAGAAAAAACTCCTTAATTGCCAATATTAAAAAAATAATACGCATGTTGTAGTCTCTATCCCCATCATTACATACATGTTGAGTTCCATTGGCAATGGAAATATTCATTCCAAATATATATTTTTTATATGTTAACATATACAGCTGGCTTAAGCCAGATATAGTGTAAACTGCATTTACCATGATGCCTAGGGGCGAACCTGCTGGGAGGTGAAGCAGTGTATGATCCCACATTTGTCTCCTGTTTAAAAGGCTCCCTCGAGCCATTTGAGCTGACGAGCTCGTGGAGAGACACCTGCGCGCCTGGAGAGGTACTGTGACCCGAGAATGCTTTGGCAGCCTGCTCAGCAATCCCATACATTCAAATGGCCTAATCTCTACTGATGACGGATAACAATCCAGAAACACGTGTCTAGAGATGGCCAGCACTAATCTGCACCTACCTGGTGAAACACTCGAGACTTTGCAAGTACACACACTTGGCGAACTGCATTTACCATGATGCCTAGGGGCAAACCTGCTACGAGGTGAAGCAGTGTGATCCCACATTTGTTTACTGTTTAAAAGGCTCCCTCGAGTCATTTGAGCTGACGAGCTCGTGGAGAGGCACTTGCGCGCCTGGAGAGGTACTGTGACCCGAGAATACTTTGGCAGCCTGCTCAACAACCCCATACATTCAAATTGCCTAATCTCTACTGATGACGGATAACAATCCAGAGACACGTGTCTAGAGATGGCCAGCACTAATCTGCACCTACCTGGTGAAACACTCGAGAGAGTTTGCAAGTACACACACTTGGCGAACTGCATTTACCGTGATGCCTGGGGGCGTACCTGCTGGGAGGTGAAGCAATGTAATCCCACATTTGTTTCCTATAGTACAAAAATACTTAGGGCACCGGTGCATGCAGGTGTGTGGGGCCGGGCCACTATATAGAAATCCACGATGAACTGAGGCCCTGTTTGGGGCCCTCCATGTCCCCTCCTGACAGCCTTTTCATGGTAGTCTATCCCATATGAAAGGGCTGTCAGAAAGGGGTATCGTAATGCCTGCCTTGGCATGGGAAACTACCATTACAATGCAGTCATTACAACACACTGCCTTTACAACGCAGCAGTTACAACGCAACTGCCTTTACATTGCATGCCATTACAACGCATGCCATTACAATGCATTTCACTACAACGCATGCCATAACAACGCATACCATTACAACGCATGCAATTACAATGCATTATCAGGTAAGTAATGGGTATTGTTTAGTTTTAGGGTTGATATGGGTTTTAGTGTACATGGGTATAGCATTTTTACCCCTACACTATCCAAAACGTACCCTACTGTTGCTCTCACTGGAGTGGTAATAGTAATTTTTACCCCCTACACTATCCAACACTTATCCTATTGTTGTACTAACTGGCGCGGGAATAGTAATTTTAGCCCCTACACTATCCAACATGTACCCCACTGTTGCCTCAAAAGTATTATGCGTTGTAATGGTATGCATTGTAATGGTAGTTTCTAAAAATGCATTGTAATGGCATGCATTGTAAAATCATGTGTTGTAAAAGTAGTTGTAGATGTAAAAACCGGGTTGTAAAGGCATGGGAAACAGCCATTACAACGCAACTTTCACAACGCACTACCATTACAACGAAACTTTTACAGCGCAGGATCCATTACAGCGCATGCCATTACAACGCATGCCATTACAAAGCAGATGCTATTACAATGCATGCCATTACAACGTAAGTATGGGTAAGTATTTAATTTAATTTTAACCCCTACACTATCCAACACTTATTCTACTATTACACCCCCCAGGAGTTAGAATATTAATGTTAACCCCTACACTATCCAACACGTACCCTACTATTACACCCCCCTGGAGTTAGAATAGTAATTTTAACCCTTACACTATCCAACATTTACACTACTATTACATTCCCATTAATTAAAATTAAAAAAAAATACTTACCCATACTTACGTTGTAAAGGCATGCGTTGTAATAGCATCTGCGTTGTAATGGCGTGCGTTGTAATGGGTCCTGCATTGTAAAAGTTTCATTGTAATGGTATGCGTTGTGAATGTATGCGTAGTAACGTCATACATTCTAAAGGCATGCATTGTAATTGTTTGCGTTGTAACCTCATATATTCCTTGGCATCACTGCCATTCCAGGGATACGATTCCGACTGCCACCCCAACAGGATCTGAGCTGCGGTCTTCCCCCGACTGCTGAGGGTCCGACCGTCTGAATCTTAATGTGGTGGTCACACCAAAGGACTGTCAGTCATTGAACCGCCACCAACGGCCCGTCGGAGGCAGTGTGACCAACATCATAATCAGACCCTAAGTGTTGCATGGTGCTGTTATCCAATATCTCTTTAGGATATACCTATGGTGGTAATATCAACATACCGGTGAAGGATATTACATTAATGTAATGCGGGAACTCCCAGGCTGATACACAGAATCTCACACAAATTAATTGCTGATGAGGTTATATAGTAGGTAAGTGAGGTGGTGATCAGAGAGGAATGGGCTGGGAGGATGAAGCATGGTAGGCAATGCAGAACTGCCACGGAGTGTCCTGAGCAGGCCCATTTCTCTCTTTTGCAGAGAGAAGAAGGCTGCAAAATTCATAAACTTCTAGAATAATTAAACATAATCAATACACATTGATACCTAATAGGGAAACAAAGAAAATAATGTACTTCTGGTCGCTGAGTTCTTGTTCCTGTTGAGAGGATCAATTCCCAGCAAAGAAAGAGAGTCAGTAATCTATCTATCTATCTATCTATCTATCTATCTATCTATCTATCTATCTATCTATCTATCTATCTATCTATCTATCTATCTATCTATCTATCTATCTATCTATCTATCTATCTATCTATCTATCTATCTATCTATCTATCTATCTATCTATCTATCTATCTATCTATCTATCTATCCATCCATCCATCTATCTATCTATCTACCTACCTACCTACCTACCTACCTACCTACCTATCTATCTATCTATCTATCTATCTACCTACCTACCTACCTACCTATCTATCTATCTATCTATCTATCTATCTATCTATCTATCTATCTATCTATCTATCTTTCTGTTTGTCTAGGGATAGATAGATATATGTATATAAAGACGTGTTGCCTCTGCCCTTGGGAAAGGCAGAAGGCATGTCCAGGTGACCCCTCCACCACTGCTGTTGCAGGTATTGGATTGCCAATTTATTAAAGTTGGTGGGGTGCATTTGGAGCTTCACTCCTTAGTCTGTCTTAAAGACCAGGGAGCATTATGCAAATTTGGCTGGCCCGAGGTCTGCCACAAGAAAAATGCATCCATAATAAACCGCAGGAACTACCCCATTGACCTTAGGTGGGCGTGAGTACTGATTTTAACTAACAGCAATGTCCATGAAGATATGATTTGCAAAGATAACAAAAAGAGGTTAAGTTATATATATGTTATTTGTCACAAATGTAAAAAAAATATGAGAAGACCATGTAAACACAATTGAACCAAAAATATTTATTTAGCAATGAGGACATGCACAAATATTTAGCAAATAAACCTAAAAAACCTTTATGTGTTCTGTGTGAAAAGGTGAACATACAGTGCTAGTGACTGAAGTAATCAGATTCAATTGTGATCAAATAGACAGTTAAGGAGACAGGTTATATATACATTATGTGAAGAGGGCCTTATATTAATATAGTTCATGTAATTTATGAACTGTATTCTGCATAAGAATGATTTCCTAAAATGTCTTTGTAGCTACAATGTGGATAATGTTTCAATCCTTGGACTCTTTAACAGGTCACCAGCAGGACTAGTAGAAAGTAGACTGCGCACAGGAAGGAGTCTATGCCACTTGGACTCGCTTCAGAGGTAATGGATATGGAAGAAAGAGGTAAAGTAAAGACTCTCAATCAGAGAAATCATGACAAAGGAAATCAATGAAGCACTCGAGGGCAGGTTGGTGACACCAGTAATATCGCTCCTTTTTATTTGTGTCACAAAACAACTTTTGAGTCCCCTTTAAAATTCTAAAATCGTTTGAGTGAGCTCTTATATATCCTACTGAACTCTGCTTTCCCCATGTTTCATGCCGATTTGTAAAGGGGATGGCAAACTTTTAATGATATAAATATATAGTACACATATACAAGTACAAATACATATATATGTAAAGATAGATAAGCATAATGTATAGTAGAAAGCTAGATATAAATCTAGGTGGTGGCCTGTACAATGTTCAGGGCAAAGTCCTCTATGCCTAAGCACCTCATTACATCCCATGCTCCTTGCTCCTGACAGCAGACAAATAATAGCTAAGTGCATGCCTGCACTTAGACTACGGGCCTAATTATGAGTTTGGCGGCTCCACATCGGATAGTGTTGTCTGCTGTGGGACCACTAAATCCGTGGTGCGACTGCCCTCCAGATTAGGAGTTTTTTCCTCATTTGGCAGGTGGTCCTGTGGCAGTCAGAGAGTGGTGGTCTGTCAGGCTCATAAAAGAGCTTGTCATACAGACTGCTGCTCACAGAGCACTGACTGCACCTTTCTGCACTGTGTGGCATATTAGCCACACCGTGCACTAAGGGGTGTTGCAAATCCAGGGGAGACTACATGTGCCCCCCCCCCGGCATCTACCCCCAGGCCTAAATCCGACAGGGGACCCTGAAAGAGCACCCTTTGTTACCATTCAACAACCCTTTTCATGGCGGGTTCACCACCCTGAAAATGGTGGTGAAATGGCAACTCGGAAAATGTTTGGTGGTGCCGGCTGTGGCACCACCAACATATTTCTGTCATTGAAAAGACGCCAGCCCAGCGGGATTCTTAATCCTGGTGATGCTGGTGGTGTCATGGTGGTTCAACCGCCGCAAGCGTAATACTGTGGGCAGGTCCCGCATTGTGGCGGTCATCGGAACAGCACCACAAATACGGTGGTCCAACGACTGCTGTACTCTGGCCCTAAAACAGTCAGTTTGGTTGCTGGAATTTCAGTGCACTCTAATCAAGATGGACTTGGCCTTCTCCCAGTAAGGATGGTACGGAATGGTGTGACTGCTCAAATCATGACATTGTAACCCTTACAGCACTGACTTTGTGTAAGCAAGGGAATCACTCCCACCTTTGGAGGTCGGTGGACCCCTTAGCCTTTGGGACTGCAGTCAGTGACTGTGCCTGCCTTCTAGATCCGTCTCCGACCAAGAATACCCAGAAAGAGTGCAATGTAGCCCACCATATAAAAGAAGGAAATATACACTCCTCCAAAGAGGTGTGGTTTGTTAGGTCATGTTTCACAATGGGGCATGCTTAAAGAAAGCATATTTTTCCCTACTTTGGAACATTGCCATGCTAATTTTTCTTTTTTTTATGTCTCTACATATGATGTCCACAAGCTTGTTCATTTACTAGACCTTTTTAGTTTTCAACAGTCACCTATTTGATACTGAGGGTTAGGTGAAGGGAAAGAGTGGAAACTATGATAAGTAAATAGGTCTCCTTTTTAGGTCTCGCCTACGCAGCACGCATGCGTTGCATAGGAGAGAGACCAAATGCCATCGACACAGCTTTGAGGGCTAAAACGTGCATGCGTTGCATTGCTTGCAATGGCAACTCGTGCACATCTGGCGATTTCCTTGCGGGAGCGCGCAGCACCATATGGTGGCGCCATATGGTCAAACACTCCTGCAAGGGAACCGCGCAGGCCCCCTCCCATGCTGCCGCGCGAGGCACGCTCTCCGCCAGCCGCACGTATTTCTGCTTTGATATGGGCTCTCAGATCTTCAGTTCCGCTGGAATCCCTTTCATAGAGGAGCACGTGTCTCCTGCTATGGCCTGGCTTGGTGTTTGTCTGTATGGTGCTGACAGCCTGTTTTACTGAAAAACCGTAACCAGGAGCGCACTAAGTACATTGTCGAGTTGGAACAGACTTAGAGGTTGAGTATGTGAATGGGTGTTTACGGTCACACGGAGGAGAGCATATTGGAAACAAGCGTGCTGTAGCCACTACAATGAATGGCGCGTGTGAGCAAACAGCTGCACAACTAATTTGCAGTGATATTTTGCCGCATAGACAAATGCTGAAAAAGATAGACTGCCTAAGGTGGACGAATTCACTTGACTTTAAGAGAATGTATCAAGTAAATTTTTTATCCCATAGTCCTTAGGTCTCATGTATCTGTGTAGCATCCTTAAATCTGGCACTGTGTGGGACCCTTTAAGTGTACAATAAGATCCAGCCTGCATATTAATAGGGAGCTAGTGTTGATGTAATGTCGATGTCGGGAGAAAATGTTCCACAAGAAATTGCATTAACATATCATTATCAGCTCCATCTTAATTCTATATAACAGCGTTTTTTTTAAACAACAGAGGGCAGAGACAAACTGGTGACTTATATTCCCGTTTTCTGTCTAATTTGCTAGATTTAACAGTAGGATGAGTGGCAGATGTTGTCAAATGAAATCCTTTTTGTAACTCACTCGGGTTACAACTCCAGCCCATCATTCTTTTGCCCTCCATGCCACCTCACCAGCCAATTGCAAATCTGTTTTGGTCCTGGTTCAAAAGGAACAGTCCAGCATGAACTGCAAAGCCAAGTGCTCCCTGAACACCGAACACACGCAGCTCAAGACAGATTTTGGACTGATTGGGTCTCATTAGTTGGGCGTGGCTTGGGTTGGAATGCTACCCGACTGATTAGCAGTGTTTAGAATAATTGTACGCATTCCTCATCTTTTGTGTGTTTTTTTATATAGTCTTGTCTACTCCGACACATTTTAAAAAATTTTACTGTAGACAGCTTTACCTGTCTGTTGTGAGAGATTTCGTCAACAATATATCCAAAATATCGAAAAATATCAGAAAGTGTAGGGCGAGAATTAACTTTTGTTCAGATCTCATCAGCTATTGGCTCTCGTGGTTTTCAAAGGCAGGGTATTTTTAGGATGTTTAAATTTTCCATATTTGCTCTCATCAGTTTAGTTGAGGGGATCAAGAAGTCCCTTTTGTAAAACAACAGCTGCAACATGCGTTGTGGCTTGAAATCGAGGACTTGTGCATATTCTTTGATGTAGTTATTTTGCTGATGCAACAACATTTAAATTGCTGATTTATATATTTACTGCTTGCTGTTTGGATGCCTTACCCGGCCACCAAATAAAGGCACAGTGCTTGTCACTAATTCTAGTGTATTCTTTTCTTTTACTTTGCATTCTTCATAACATGATGGGTTTACATTTGTTTTTGTTCATAAAGTGAAGACGTGTGGGCAGGCTTTAGAAAAGATGCAAACATACTGGAATTTTCATCAAAAGTATATACTATGCAATATATATTTTTTTATTTTTTATTTTACGGAGTTTTATGTAGCGCAAAATTGACCCGTATCGGGTATCAGAGCGTTATACATAGCACCAGTTGCGTTACGTGAGGACCACAATATTGTGGTGTCCATGCCTATTTAAGTTGACCAGGTACTCTTTCAGAGGGTTCAGCTTAATTCAGCTGTTATAGTCTGTTCACAAAGAGTGCCCTTGTAACTTTTCTTAATATTTATTATATTATTATTTGTGGTAATAGTGGTATTAGTAGCAGTAATCGTTTTAGAAGTAGTACTAATATTATGATGAAAAAGCACCTTGCAAAGTTACTGTTGATCATACCAACTGAAATCCCCTGCCATCACTGAAAATAAAAGCAGGTGAAAATGAAGTAACCCAATTGTGTTAGGAATCATGGGCAAACAAGGAAAAGGAATCAGAGCAAAACAATGGACTGGATATGACTTTCGGAATGGACTGTCCCAGACTGAGGGAGAGCATTGCAACTTCACTGTTTAAAACCATTAATATCTGTGCAGTTTTTCGAAAAAATTCAAAACTATCGAATTTCATAGAATATCAAAGTGTAATATAGTCATCAGAGGCAGCTATGTGTTAAGTGAAAGACAACTCAGGAAGTTTCAGAAAGTTGACCTGGGAATGCATTCTACCCGTCGCTTGCCATTGGCTTTGTAACTGACTCTTTCTTGCTGGCTTTATTTTCTTGAGGTCCAGTTTATCCCGCCCGATAAGAAAGCCATGTATCACTGTATTCTTCCACAAACTCGTATTCTTTATGAGGATGTCTGAGTGATTAGTATCCCTTCAGGGAGCCAACTTTTTTTGCAGTGGCTCGGAGTCTGTTTTGGTGATTAGTGTCTTTTGTTTCTGCAGTTCGCCTTACTGATAGCCATGGCCTAATGTTATCCCACAGGCACCCACAGAATAAGCGCTCTGGTCTACACGCAAAACATTAAGACACTTCCCGTATATATCACGTGACAACTCAACATTCTTCCAACCACGCACTCCTTAGGGCATAGAGTACTATTTAGCCGCGAACAAAATACAATTACCAAAGCTCCAGTCCTGGCTTTAATTTAAAAATTATAGCTGCCTAGTGTATTGGTGCCATTGTACAAAATGAAGTGAGTAATATACCTATCTAGTTCCATGGCATCCGCACAGTGTGTTTCCACTCCTGGGTCATTCCAGCCGTGTAAACAACACATGAATTGTAAACATGATGTCCTATTTACGTTGAGCTGCCTGTTAACTCTTGGAGTGAACCAAAGCTACAATTCCCAGAATGCCCTGATTAGCTTTTTCCCCGTGAGGTATGTATGCTTCCACGTGGATTCTGAAGGTTTCCTTACAGGAAGTCTCTGAATTAATTCGATAAAGAGTAGTAAAAGTATATCTTAGGATTCTTATTAGACAGTCCAGCATTGTTGTTGTTTGAGTTTCTATACGTAAATAGGATGGTCTACTGTAAGGTTACCAGACAACTCTTTTGTTATGTGACGTCATCTGGAAACCATCCCGTGAGGTAAGTAAACAAGCATTGGCATAGCCAATAGGTCGCGCTTTTGGGACCTTATAAGTATTTAGTTATGCAGCACAATATCCTTGGTGCAACAACAACAACTGTTGCATGGCTAAACACTATTAAGGTCCCAAAGGCGAGACCTATTGGCTATGCCAATGCTTGTTTTGTTTCCTCTGGACACTTGAGACAAGTTGCATTCAGGGTGGCTACACAGGGTGCCAAACAACAAAACACTGTAGCATCTGCTCCCATTGGCTACTCCTAAACTGAAGTTCATTTTGTGTTCTGGTAGTATCTGTCCACGTGGACAGTGAGTTGTCTGCTGCTAGTAACACCCACCATTGGTTTTACGCATAGAAGCCAATATTTCTTCTCTCCAATTATCTTTTTCTTGCTACAGTCCAAAGGGTGGCAAGGTGAAAGCACCTTCTTCAGAGCAAGCAGTGATTAGCTAGTAAGGATGTTAATGATTGGTGTTAATGGAAATGTTCTAGGTTACAAACCCACATCCACTTAATAAAAGCCTATTTTGGTTCCTCGTCAGCTAATTGCAGAAACCTCAATCAATAGACTTGCAGCGGAGAACTGCTGTAAGAACTCAAAACAGGGCTACTTCACGCATCTGAAGAAGCACCCGACAAAGGTATTATTGTGAAAGCAGATATTCCTCCAGTAAGCCCTGTTTTGATATTCTGCCTTGGAGCATTGTATAGTAAATGTCTTCCAGAGAACGAAACTGTGGGAGTTGGAAAACCATTTCTATTAAGATTGGTACACAAATGGATCCTGATGCAAATTGGACTGCTTTGTGAACCGGGTCAGTGGTATATTTAAGCTGCAATGCAATACAATGGGGCCTATTCACAAAGGCATTTTGGAGGGTGTAAAGTAGTTTTCCTGAAGTATTATTTTACATCTTTTTGCATGCCTTTGTGGTTTGGCACCAAAACATTTAAAATGGGAAAATGAGAATATTCAGGGAATAGTCATATACATTAAGTACAACTAGGAAGGAATGTGTCCTTTTTTCATGTTTACTAATAGGTAGTGTTGCATTTTGGATGTTGAGTATCAAAGGCATGTAGGAGTATATAAAAGAGTACTCTTGTAATTCTACATCCCATACTCATACATGCTTTTATGAATCACCAATGTGTTGCCTTAAAATATCCTGGCTTCTACCAATGATATTTGTTGATAAAAAAACAATGTGCGATTGCTATAAAAAAAACACAATCTACTTTAAAGTTATTTAAGTGTACAGTGGAATCAATATGCCCCGGATTACATGTTTGTACTTGCACTGATCATTTAGGGAAAGAAATGATAATGACATTTGGCATTTGTTGGCCCGTGGTTTGTCTTAATGGTATACTCACATCGTCAGCGACTGTAGAGGAATCAACTCATATGAAGGTTTATGAGCTACAGAGTGAACAGCAATAAGAATTTATGGTTTGATCCATATACAGCGTAATTGTCATTTGCAATATTGCAAATATTTGCATTAGGGCAAATTAGCGAGCTATATTTGATAGATAAATTGTAATAAGTCCTAGAATTAACATGACAAACCTTGTTTCTATTAAAGTTGACACACATAATTTCTAATTGAAGACTGTTAGGTTTCCACCTTAATATAAACATATATTATGTACCTAGCAGGTTTGCAATAGTCAGAGCTAAGTAACAAAGTAACAAAGACGCTATTTCTTTTAGAAACATGTTCATGATACTAAATAACTCCTGGACATATTTGATAATTGTGCCTTCAATCGGAGTAAAGAATGCAATAAAACCCACCATGTACAAAAATGTTACATTGCAATCAATGTATCTATTATATGTTTATAATAACTGAACAACAAAATATAGTGGGAGACACCCTTTCTATAGGAAAAGGGAATGGGTTTGTGTTCAACAAATATAACGGTCCCTTTTCCTTGTTTAGACGAACAGATAAGACTTTAATGAAAAGTCTACCTGTTTAACTTTCCTTTTATAGTGGCCAGTATATTAAGTCAGATTTGGAGTCTAAACAAATTAACACATTTACGTATATATCATAAGTATTGTTTATCTTAAAAATGCAGTCTATATTTCTAGGGTGAACAGAGCAAAATTAATAAAAGAATGAATTTTATATTACATTTTATTTTCAAAGGTTCTGGTCTTTTTTCGTTAGTATTTCATTAAAAACATCATACAATTTATTAAAACATTGCAATACATAATATAAAAAACAATTGAAAATAGAAAACAACTGTCGACGCAGCGTTTCAGTGAAAACGTTGGTCATCTTCTTCAGAAATCATTGTCCTGATTTAACATTTGTTAATTTGTTTGGACTCCAAATCTGACTCAACATACTGGCCACTATAAAAGGAAGGTTAAACAGGTAAACTTTTCATTAAAGTCTTATAATAACTGAACCACAGCCATTAATTCGATTTTATCACTGCTGTTTAATAGTACCCTGTACATTAAAAAACCGCAACTGCCAACTTTAAAACTAATTAAATGAACTTCCACCGCCATTCAAGAACATACATAAGGCATGGTATCTATCTGTGCATGAGCAGCAACAAAGAAGGAAAATGGCTGCAGATTCTGGATATTTATGCATGTTCAACAATGTTGATGGTTCTAATTATAAGTCTGTGTCCTGGACTTGCTGTGGTGTATAGGAGCAATGAAGGATAGCATAATATTGGCCTCTGTGCCTTGCAATAAAGTGCGTCCATGCACTAAATATTGTTCACTTGAGAATGTACAATTTGATTATGATTATAACATTCACAGATAGTCTTTCATAAAATATGGTTAGAACGTGAGAGTCCTATAAACCTCTTACACGCTGTACTTTGGTGAGGGAGGGCTAATTTAGAGAGGCTTACAAATGGGAAACCTGCAAAAAACAGCAAGCTGTCCAATCCACCAGCCTCTACTATCCTGCAGCTCAGTTAGAGTGCAGGGGTGGTAGGGTTCTAGATGGAATTGCCACAGACTGTTCTAAGAACCATCTCACCGATACCCAACACTTGCAAGAATGGCCTTAGAGAGCTGCCATATTTAGGTCAGTTTCTTTGGCACCATTCCAGTTATTGTTTTTCCTGTTTGGGTCTTCCTTGTAAACCATGGTGGCTCAGGATGAGAAATGTTCACTAATGTCCCCCTTGTCATGGAAGAAAACACCAAGGACATGGAGTGATTTGCATGTTGTTTTCATTCAACAACAGTGCCAGACCTTCCTCATGCCATCATGGTGAGGCAGACCTAAAGTCACCGTTATTAACCATTATACATTCCATCATGGTTCCTCCTACAATGAAGGTGGTAGCAACTTACAGGAAAAAAGTGCCTACATACCAGACAACTTATTTTAGGCTATACTCTAAACAAGGCACAGAATCTTTTATGCTCTGTCTTAAATATGGGCCCGATTTAGAGCCTGGAGGACAATGTGCTCTATCAGAAATGCGATGGAGTACACAGTCCACCAAACTCTCAATGCATCCACCTCAGTTAGAGACAGAGCTACCATAAGATTTGTTGATGAGATCCTGTTGGCTCCATCTGACAGCCCGATGAATCAGGGGCTGTTGGAGGAATGGCATTACACTACCCGCGCTATTTAGGGTAGATGGCGTAATGTCCTTTTGTCCATGTATTGCCACCAGATGAAACGTGATGGAGAGGGACTGAATATACAATTATGAGCTCCAATGCCTCTGGAGAAACCTCCCAGACCTTGGGAGTCATTACTTCTTTATTTATCAGAAACAAATACCACTTTGTGAGCTTTACTTTAAAAAAACAAAATTCATTGGTGGACAGCTCACAAACCTGCTGTCCAGTAAACGTTTTGTACCTTGAAGAGAACTGCAGTGAGGGTGGTTCATTTGAAGGAGCAGATACCCACTAGGCCGGTGGTCATCTCTAAATTTGACAGTTAATCATTACCTCCGGAATACTGTTCGTCAAACTTAAAATCAGGCCCAAATTAAGTACTTGTAGACACTATACACATTATTATTACAAAGCTGGACAACCATTAGAGTTGCTAGAGCTTAGGAACCCAGGACACAAAGTAACAGAACCATCATGAGGACCAAAGCTGACATTAGCTACCTTTGCCTTGCAGTCTTTACTATGTGCCACCTTGACCATGCAGATTCTACAGGACTGCAGTCCTAACACAAGTCATTACAACACATTCCTTTACAATGGAAGTTATAACAACAAACAAAAGGTAAATATTGGTAAGAGCTTTTTAAGTGGGTTTAGAAATGTTTAGGGATAATGGGTAGTAAGGGCTTTTTAGATTTAAAAATTGGGTAAGGATAAGGAGTAATATGGGCTTTTTAGGGTTTAGAGACTAGTTGGAAAAGGAGGTAAAAAGGGTTGCTTTAAAATCACAAATGTATTTTAAAGTGGCTAAAAGGGGGGTTGGGTAGTTTACCTCTACAAAAATAGAGGTTTAAGGGGTTAAAAGGGAGCTGGTGGGGGTTACCCCCAAAAAAGATAGATTAGAGGCCTTAAAAGAGGGTGTGGATGTTTACCATCCCAAACTAATATAGGTTAGAGTTGTTAAAAGGTGTTTTGGGGGTGTGCCCCCATTGAAATGTAGTTTAGAGGGGTTAAAAGAGCCAGTTAGGGATTTGCCCTCCCCACAAAAAGATGAGCAGGATAGGTTAAAAATGGATATATTTTTTGCTGGGGTATAGGTGTTTACTATGAGGGGGTTTACTATTTATTATACTTTTATTTGTATTTTAACTATGCTTGCAGTATTATGAGCAGGATTCTGGAGAGGGTAGAGGTTGAGAGTATAATAATTTCTGGGCACTTATTTTGTGGGGTTTTGAAAAGCGTTATAATTTTAATTGGACTTTTACAATGCAAATACAATAT
The DNA here is from genome assembly GCF_964261635.1 of Lissotriton helveticus. Lineage (NCBI taxonomy): Eukaryota > Metazoa > Chordata > Amphibia > Caudata > Salamandridae > Lissotriton > Lissotriton helveticus. The sequence goes on from NC_136069.1 coordinate 1,141,868,235, forward strand.
AAGGAGTAGAATGCTAGTGTTATAGGGGTAAGGGTTGGCAGTATATTATTTGTAGACCTACTTTTTTGGGGATGTTAGTATTTATCTGTTAGGCTTTTTAAAAAATATATTATAATTACATTTTAACTGTGCATGCTCAGTGCAGTGTTAGGAGCAAGAGTGCTGCATGGCTCCCCTCCTGGGCCATTTTTGGCCCCAGAAACCACCACCTTCACCGGGCAGGCCCTAGAAGAGCAAATGAAGGGGGCCAGGCCCCCTTCATGTAGCCAATTTATGGCCCTGGGGACCGCCAACCTCCAGTGCCGACGCTAGGCGGGAGCTGTCCAAGAGCAAACAGTAAGAGAGTCCCCTCTTTGTAGGCTTGTCCTCTTCCCTATCAAGGATTCGTGTTATCACAGATTTGTGGATCAAGACCTCAAGGAAAAATCACATTTCCGAAATGATATGCACAGGTCACTGGAGAGATTTCCTCATGGTCCATTACACAATTGAGGTGTAGATTATGCACTACACATTAACTCAACAAGGTAGCACTTTTTTGGGGAGCAATTATTTTTATTGCCGTATTGCAAGTACTGAAAAATAACCACAAATACAGTGACATGCAAGTCCAGCATGGACCCATATTGAGATATAAATGATTGCGATACATGCATCAATAACAAAGAATCCTAACATATAAGAAAGGCAGAGAAGAAAGAGGAGTAAAAAAAGAAGCTAGAGAAAGCGGAAAATAAAGAGAAGAAGGGAAGCAGGTCAGAAAGAAAAGAGGGGAGGAAGCTGAAACTACAAAGCATGGATGAAAAGGCCTGTTAGCAAACCTCAAGTATAGTAATGTGGGGGAAAAAATAGGGGGAATGGGGTGCAATGATAGTGATGAGGAACAATCAAGATGTGATGCAGATTAGGGTGGGCATCTTGCAGAAAGGGGCACCATGTGAGAAGAAAAGTATCTGCTTTGTCCATTAAATTGTAAATTTCATAGGATACAGTTTTCTATAGCTCCGTGAGCCATTCCTCATGCGACGGCAATTGTGGAGAACGCCAGCGTCGCAGAATACAGATCTTGGCAGCTATCAGGGCAGTGACGAGCCAACGACAGGCATGGCGGGTCAGCTCGGAAAAATCTGATAAGTCATGGGGGAGAATTAGGGGGTCAGGAAGTGGTGAGGACAAATCCATAGATTCGTGGAGCATAGACCCCACTGCTGTCCAGAAGTACTCTATTTGGGTAAACATTTGGTGCAAAACTGTGGAGTCTTGTTGGATAAAGTGGTAGGTGAGGTTTTGTTCTGGCCCAGTCACTCACACAGCTATTGTCACACCCACACAGACACTAAGGCCATACTACAAGTCTGGCAGTCCCAGGGCCACCAGACTTGCGATTGCACAGCAGTGGTGGATCCAACCACTGCCGCACCGGCAGTCCGACCGCTGACTCGGGCAGTCAGACCTCTCTGGGACCGCTGGCTCCACCAGCAATCCATGGTTTCCTGGCGTAGACCACCACGGTCCAGCCAAGTATAGTACGAGTTTCCTCTCCGCCAGGCTTTTCATGGTGGTTCCACTGCTATAAAAAGCCTGGTGAAGAGGAAACAAAGGGGGCCCTACAAACATATGTGGCTGCACACAGGAGGGCATAACATGTGTCCCCCTGTGTGCATGCACATAGGTTCCTGCATGGCATAGACTTTCGAGTTCATGGTGTGCAGGAACCTTGTGAGGCATTCCCATTGCAGTGCCTTTTTAAAAGGCACCGCCACCTTTGAAACAGCACCACAGTTGGAACCGCCATGCCACCTGCCCACCAGACTACTGAAAAGTAATATTATGGTGGACGGGCAGCTGTGACCATTGGCGGAGCAGTGGTGTGGCAGTTTGCAGACCCATACAAACACACACACCAACACAACTACTCACTTACCCACTCACACACCCATATAGCCACTCACACAGCTACTCACTTATACATACACCTACTCAAACACCAACTCACTTACACAGCCACTCACTCACCCATACAGCCACTCATACACCCACTTATTCACCCACACTGCCACTCACTCGCCCACAAAGCATCTTGCAGAGTCACTCACTCAGCCATACAATCACTCACACACCCACTCACTCACCCATATACCCACTCACACAGCCACACACTCCCAAAATAGCTACTCACACACTTACCCTTACACTCACTCAAACAGCCACTCATTCAACTATTTAACCACATACACACTCAGTCACTCATCCATACAGCCACTCACACAGCCACTCAGGCACACATACATCCACTCACACACCCACTCACCCACCCATATAGCCACTCACACAGTTGTTTACTCACCCAAACACCCACTCACAAAGGCACCCTCTTACCCATACAAAAACTCACACATCCACTTACTAACCCATGCACCCACTCTAACACCCACAAACACATAGATACAGACAGTCACACAGCCACTCACATAATATATGTTAGAAACAGTAACAGTGATTTGTAGTACAGAAAGTATACTTATTAACTTATGTAGTAGCTTAGTATATATATGTTTAACACTTAAAAACCACTCACAATCACTTGATGATGTTATCAGTGATGTAATTTTGGGATGTCATCAGTGATGTTACTCTCCATGTCATCAGTGATGTAATATGTGAGGCCATAAGCAGTGCATTGCAGGGGCATAAGTTATAGTTAGCTCCGGAAACTATAATTGCTGAATTTCTATGGTTTTGTGTATATGAAATCTGCGCATAACTATAACGTCACTGCAACCCTTGGTTTTTTTCAGTGAATTTCTAAGGCTTTTTTAAAAACAATTTTTATTGTCATTAACATCAGGTATCCAAGTGGTGATACAGACCGTATGCAGATTAGTTTCTTGTTTGGTGAAGTTACACATATTTCAACATAATTACTTTTACATGTAATGTTACATTTCACTTCAGTGATCAGTTCCTGTGGTACCCTTATTCCCATTCCCCTCTCTTCCGATCATTTCATTCCTCGTCTGAGCTATCGTATTCAGACTCTGGCAGTGTGTCACAGATATTCCCTCGGTAAGTGTTCCAAGCCTCCCATATTTTATTCCATTTGTGTGGCCATCCTCTAGTACCATACACTGTGCGCTCAGTGATCATAGCGAGATCCATGTTTCTGCACCATGTTGCTAATGATGGCTTCTCTGCAGCCCCCCATTTCTGTGCAATATCCCTTTTAGCTATCATGAGCCCTAATGTAACCCAAGTTTGTCCGTGTCGTGTGAGGTCATTGGGTACCCACTCATTTAGTAGACATCGTTGTGGCTCCGGTGTAAGGGACACCTTCATTGTTTGTGATATGGTGCGTAGGACCTGTCGCCAATAGGCAGTTATCTCCCGGCAGTCCCATATTGTATGAAAAAAGGTGCCCTCTTCCCCGCAGCCCCGAAGGCGGTATGGGTGTTGCGTCCTCTGCAGTTTAAATAGAGTGGTTCTAGTGTAGTATATGCGCTGCAGGATTTTAAGCTGCACTAGTCGAAGTTTGACAGAGATTCCCACCTCTTTAGGCGATGCCAGAGCTTCTAGCCATTCTGAATCGTCCATGTCTCCCACTTCTGCCACCCATTTTTCTCGCAGTGTAGCTGTGGGGTCTGCTAGGTTATTTAGCAGCTTCCTATAGGTGAGTGATGTGGCGCTTTTCTGCATGTAGTCAGTGAGTAAACGATCTTCCAGCAGGGCAGCCTCCGGGACCTCAGTGTCTGGTGGAATGACTGTCAGCAATGCGTGTCGTATCTGTATGTATCTGTATATTTCATTCAGGCCCAGGTCATATTGCTGCTGGAGCTGGGTGAAAGGTATCACTGTTCCTTTGTCCCATAAGTCTTCCACCCTGGAGATGCCTATATTATCCCATTGCGTAAAGTGTCCCATAGTGGGGTAAGTTTAGTTATTATCCCTCTCCACCCCAGTTTTGCCAGCGCTTTGTACCATAACATTGTTGTGTGTTTCGTTGGCCTTCTCAGTGTCGAAAGTAGCCTTCTGTCATAGAGCACTGCTAGCATGTTACTCGTTCCCGTTTGCGCTCTATCTGCCCTATATGCTGGGTCTTCATAGGGCGCGTGAACCCACTGATTAATAACTTTGAGTTGTGTCGCCCAATAGTGCGATTGCAGATTCGGAAGCGCAATCCCACCCTCGTACCAACTTTTGTATAATTTCGCCTGCACTTCTAAGGCTTTTTTAATGATATTTCCTAACTATAACATCCCAGTGACCTTTGTTTTTTCAGTGAATAAATATATATATATATATATTCACTGAAAAAGCCATAGGTTTCAGGGATGTTATAGTTAGTTGGACATTTCACTCATACAAACCAGAGACATGTGGCTGTTATAGTTAGTAGAGCTAACTAAACCCCCCCCTGCAATGCACTACTGATGACATCACATATTACATCACTCATGACATGGCCAGTGGCATCACTGATGACATCTCAAATTACATCACTGCTGACATCACTGAGGACATCATCCAGTGAATGTGTGTTTCTGAAAAGTTTAAATATGTTTTATATATATATATATATATATATATATATCTAACTAACACTCAGGTGCGTAGAACCACCAAACAGAGAGACGGACTCTTGGATTGATTAAAGCCACTGCCGGCTGCAGTAACTTATTTATTAATCCATAAAAGTGCAATAAATCAAACGAATGGTCCTAATTACTAAACATTTGCAGAATTAATTGTAAAAATTAATTGTAAAGACTAGTGATTCACTATTCACATAAATGGTAAAAAAAAGGGGGGAAAGCGAGGACTTTACATATTACATCCAAATACAGGTAAAATAGCCCGTAGTCAGTTTCAAAATAAATCATACAATATAAAGACCGTCATTGGAACAGATATATGGTGTGCATATATACATATATTATATCAATGAGAGGTACCCCGTAAGAGACTCAAGGGAAATGAGGTTATCTAACCAGTCAAGAATGGATTCCCTTGAAAGTATAGCAGGATTTAGCTAAAGCATAGCCCAAATATTCACGATTAAATCAATTCTATTACAAACACAAATATGTAAAGTACAAATCATTTATTATGCATCAATAGTTAAAAACAATTGATTACGCTGCTAGACATATGATAATTCCTAAGTAAATGGTTATAAAAGCAAAACAAATTACACAATCAATTATGACCTGCACAATTGAGAAGACAGACATAAAATGTAAAACATAAAAATTGTAAAATACAATTTGTACATTCGTAGCTCACAAATTCTGGCACCTATGTTTTATCATTACAAACTTTGTATATAAACATTGGTGGTGGAGACATAAATTGTACTGGAGAGTGGGCGTCGACGCGTTTCGGTAGTTAGAACAGATTAATTCCACCTTTTTCAAGACCTTTCTTTTCATCTGTCGTAACAGGGGGTCTGATAGATCACCCTACAATAAACATACATAGGATTACAATTTGGCACATAATCTTTATCCTGCATCATTATAAAAGCAGCCTGTCCCCTATTGTCTCAACTTGACAAGGTTGCGCATCGCTGCAGTGGCGCCTCGCGCTGTAAGCGCTATTATCGCTTTTAAAACTACTTCCTGATTATTCATTTATTTTCGTTTTTGTTGGTATTCCCTGCTTTTAATCCCCTCTTATCTGCACTCTAATCGTTCCTGCACCGCCACTTGAGCGGGTCCGGTTCACGGGGTGGGAGCCCATTTCCGGCGCCATCTTGGAGTGGTGTGGGGTCGGTTTAGGCGACAGCACATGCGTGCGCTCTACTGCGCTGGAGCCAGCTAGGATCATCTATTTAAGGCGAGTCCCTCTGAGGCTCAGCCTTGACAAGGTTGCGCATCGCTGCAGTGGCGCCTCGCGCTGTAAGCGCTATTATCGCTTTTAAAACTACTTCCTGATTATTCATTTATTTTCGTTTTTGTTGGTATTCCCTGCTTTTAATCCCCTCTTACCTGCACTCTAATCGTTCCTGCACTGCCACTTGAGCAGGTCCGGTTCTCGGGGTGGGAGCCCATTTCCGGCGCCATCTTGGAGTGGTGTGGGGTCGGTTTAGGCGACAGCACATGCGTGCGCTCTACTGCGCAGGAGCCAGCTAGGATCATCTATTTAAAGCTCCTCCCCCAGCGCAGCGGGATCGCGCAGCGGGGGCGCCGTCGCTTAGCCGGAGTCGTGCCAGAGTCCTGCCCGTCTGCGCCCGTCCGCGCTAAGGCCGCGCGGGGCGCTGCGGGCTAGTGACCTGTTTGAGGTTAGCGTCCCTCGGGCATTGTGATGCTCACATACTCTAGAGAGAGTTTATGGTCTATCGGGCACTCTGTCCCGAGGTGTGTGTTAGCACCTATCCATCCTCTTAGCGGTCCTTACCAATGCATCTGCAAGAGGTGGATGCTTGACCCCCCTGTGCCTACTCGTCAGAGGAACATTCCATCTGTTCCTCGGAGTAATGGCTCTGTGTCCTCTCTTCGGGTGCTGAATCTGAATGCCAGATCTGTGGTAAAGCATTACCAAGCTATTTATGATCTTATTGAGGATGATTCCCCTGACATATTTGCCATCACAGAAACCTGGCTTCAGGAGGCGGATGTGGCTATTATCAACTTAGCCTGCCCCCCTGAGTACTCTATGTACACTTTGAATCGGCCTACTAGAGGTGGTGGCATTGCCCTCATAGTTAGGTCCTGTTTTACCTGTAAATGGAATGGCCTCAACATCGCGGGCTGTGAAAGTGCCTCTTTTAAGATCTCAATCAGCTCCCAGTTTACGCTCTCTGGGATGGTTGTCTATCGACCTCCGGGTAGCGATGTAGTGTTCAGAGACGTGTTCCCAGACGCTGTTAGTGCACTAGCTGTGGGTTGTGCTAACTTTTCCATCATGGGTGACCTGAACCTTCATTTTGATACCCAGACCATCCCGGCGGTGAGTAGTATTTTAGCTGATTTAGAGGCCCTCCAGCTCTTCCAACGGGTATCCCAGCCCACCCATGTAGGGGGTCACACTTTGGACCCCTTTTTTTCCAACTTGGCCAAGGCTTGGGTTCTGTCCATTTCCCCATTAGAGTGGACGGATCACTTTCTTGTGTCCATTCAGTACCCTCTGCCCGAAGCTCCCTCCGCTCCGTCGATCAGACGGGTCCCCAGACGGCAGTGGAACAAACTCAGGCTGGAAGACCTGCATCGCATTCTAGAGGCAGAGCCGCTGGGCACCCTGGAGGATGTGGAAACAGGCTACGACCACTTTTGCAGTTGGATTTCCAGGGCGTTGGACTCTCTGATTCCTATCGTTTCGAGCAAACTAAGCTCTAGAGAGTCGAGCCCCTGGTATGACAGTGCATTACGTGCCTTGAAGGGTATATGTAGACGGGCGGAAAGAGCGTGGCGGAAGTCTTATGAGGCTGATATGAAAGCCGCATATGTTGCTTCCGTCAAGACCTATCATCGAGCTATTTGTAGAGCTCGTGCGGCGTTCTATGCCTTGGAATTCCGCAACAGCTCGAATCCGTCCAAGACTATATTTAAAGCCGTTAAAGATCTTTTGGCGAAAAGGACACCTTCTCCGGTGGCTGGCTCCGTTTCCGATTGTGAGGCTTTGGCTTCTTTCTTTCTGGAGAAGGTCCAGGTGATCTACCAGGCCTTCCCTAGTTTGAGATCTGCACCGAGAGTCTTGGACGGCGCTCAAGGTCATAACATCTTGCACTCTTTTCCCCCGCTACTTCCGGAGGGGTTTAATAAAATAGCCTTGCAAATTAAGTCTGGCTCTCCGTCGGACCCAGTGAGACCTGCTCTTTTCAGAGACCATTCTTTTCTGGGGCGCCCTATGGTGTGCTCCCTAATTAACCTTTCGCTGGCCTCGGGTGTGGTTCCAACTAAATGGAAGCAGGCGGTGGTTTCTCCAATTTTGAAGAAGCCTTCATTGGACCCCTCGAAACCTGAGAGCTACCGCCCTATTTCATTACTCCCTTGGCCGACAAAGGTTGCGGAGGCCCATGTCAATCGGGCCCTGTCAGACCATCTCGCTCGGGCCAATGTCCTAGACTCCACGCAGAATGGCTTCCGTGCTGGACACAGCACGGAGACGGCCCTTCTTGCTAGGGTGGAGCACCTACATGCGGTGCTGGATGCTGGTCAGACGGCGGCGCTGGTATTATTAGACCTCAGCGCCGCCTTCGACACCGTCTCTCACAGCATTCTGCTGCACCGGCTGGAGGAGATTGGTGTTGGGGGACAGGCTCTGCAGTGGTTTCGCTCCTTTCTTGACAATCATTCTTTCTGTGTGGCCATCCCACCCTTTCAGTCCAAATTCCAACCTCTGGCCATGGGGGTTGTAAATGTAAATGTAAATGTAAAAATGTAAATGTAAATGTACAGGAATTTATATAGCGCAAATCACCGAGCGGTTTCTAAGCGCTTGCTTAGGGAACCCGTCCTGGTATTCCCCTGTGAGATAACCCCGGCAGGGTATCCGCAAGGTGAAAGCCAGGCATCCCGCCTGCGAGGGGCCGTTGTGGAGATTAAGCAAGCTATTGCCCAGAGTCGCAGAGTGTGAACCCATGAATCGAGGAGGCACCGGAGCGAGAATTGTCGAGTCCATGGACATTTTAGGACTCAAGACCCCGCCGAGCCGGGAATTGAACCCTGGTCCCAGGCTGACCTCTGCTTCCAGGGCTGCCTCCTCTAACCAGTGAGCCACACTTCTCCACCGCAGGGATCCTCGCTGAGTCCCACATTATTTAACCTTTACGTGAGACCGCTGGCTGAGGTCGCAAGGCAGTGGGGCCTGATTATGGTCTCGTATGCCTATGACACTCAGCTAGCGGTTACTCTCAGCGGGGATGCGGAGTTAGATGCCCCTAGGTTTCAGAATGGACTGAAGGCGGTGGCCAACTGGATGACGGCGAACTGTCTCCAGCTTAATGCAACCAAAACAGAAATTATGATTGTCGGCAAGAGAGCGGAGCTTTGGGGGGACAGGTGGTGGCCCTCGGAGCTGGGACCAGCTCCGACTCCGGTTTCGGAATTAAGAAACCTGGGAGTATGGCTGGACTCTGGCCTTAACTTTGTTGGCCACACCAAGAAAATCGCGGCCTGTTGTTTTGGTGTTCTTCGGGGCTTAAGACCTGGCAGCTGGTGATTCAGGCCACTGTTATTTCTCGGCTCGACTACGCCAGCTCTCTTCTGGTGGGGGCCAATCAGGCAGAAATTACTCGCCTACAGCGTGTCCAAAATGTTGCAGCTAGAGCGATAGTCGGTCTGCCCAGATTCTGTTCTGTTTCCAACGTTCTCCGTTCCTTGCATTGGCTACCGGTGAGGAGGAGAATTCATTTTAAGGTCTTATGTTTGGCCTTTAAAATTTTGAAAGGCACTGCCCCTCAGATTCTGGCTAACCTTTTATTCTTTTATGTTCCGACACGCTCTCTCCGATCCTTGGGCCAGGCTCTTGCCGTGGTCCCTCGATTTAAGCTGTGTCGTGTAGGTGGACGATCTTTTCGCGTGAGAACCGCGGCTATCTGGAACTCTCTCCCAGTGGAGATTCGCTTGTTGGAGGATCTCATGCAGTTCCGGAAAGCCATTAAAACTTTCTTGTTTTAGATCTGCCCTTTAGTTATTCTCTTCTGGTTGTGTTTTTTAGTAATGTTGTGTTTAACCTTGTCAGGCGCCAGGACGCTCATTCGCTGGAGCAGCTGTGCGCCTAATAAAACACTATAACATAACATAACATGGTTAAAGGTCCTAGGCGTAGAGCATGCTGAATTTCAAAGCTCTAATCTACACATTAAGATCTGTAATATGCACGTGTGGAACATTATTAAACATCATCATGCTAAAAGGATACTTAAATTGCCCTCACAATCCTATGTATAGGAGACTCCAATATTTATAAAATCTCTAATATGCACGTGTGGAACATTATTAAACATCATCATGCTAAAAGGATAATTCAATTGCCCTCACAATCCTGTGTATAGGAGACTCCATTATTTATAAAATCGTTTGAATAGGTACCATATGTTCTACGAGCATGTAATAGTATTCTTTGCCTGTTTTCTAACGTACTTATTAATAATTTAGTAGTCTCTCTAGAGCCTACACTATGTGTCTTACCCTTAGTTTGACATGGAGGTTAATGGATCTCTGTGCTTCATATTCCTGTTCTATATTCGTCCGGAAAGTTAAATGTGTGCGGTCAAGGGCAGACCCTGGGATTGCGAGAAAAAGTATATATGTTTTGGTACACGTCCAATCTTTGTTTGTGTGCTTTCCAAAGGTTTCAGCATGAAGAAACTTTAAGCCCTAATTAAGGAGAACCTATTCAGGAGGTAAGGAATAGATATTATAAGAGATACTAGAAGCACGCCTGTCTCTCTCTCTCTCCCATACTAAAATCGTGCTATGTTATCTTATTTTTGATCTATCAGGCCTTTGGACCTGGAAGAGATAACGAGATTTTAGCTGCATTTTGACAGTGCCATTTGGGAGAAAATACCTGAGCTCCACTCATTCCAGGTATGCTTTCTGTAGGTCACATAGGGACTACCTTACTAAACAACTTGCGATGTCTCTTGGTGTCCAAAGAAGACTAACACTGTGTCAACTTATTATCATTAATCATCAGGTTACATGGCCCCAAATAGGATCGACCTATTCCTGCCTATGAACAGTGCAGTGTGGCCAAATTAATCAAGTCTCTGTTATTGCAGGTATGCCAACTTGAAAAATAGAGAGCTTAGACCTGTACATACACAATTTCCCACTCACAATTTGATCCCTTTTCCTTAATTAGGGCTTAAAGTTTCTTCATGCTGAAACCTTTGGAAAGCACACAAAGATTGGACGTGTACCATAGCACCTCGTCCCTTGTTACCTTACCAAGTATCAACAGGTAAATGCACATATTTTAGGCGTTAAAATTCAAGGAGTGCCGGCTTTTTGTGATCTTGTGGAATCTGATTCCAAACATATATACTTTTTCTCGCAATCCCAGGGTCTCCCCTTGACCGCACACATTTAACTTTCCGGACGAATATAGAACAGGAATATGAAGCACAGAGATCCATTAACCTCCATGTCAAACTAAGGGTAAGACACATAGTGTAGGCTCTAGAGGGACTACTAAATTATTAATAAGTACGTTAGAAAACAGGCAAAGAGTACTATTACATGCTTGTAGAACATATGGTACCTATTCAAACGATTTGATAAATAATGGAGTCTCCAATACACAGAATTGTGAGGGCAATTGAAGAATCCTTTTAGCATGATGATGTTTAATAATGTTCCACATGTGCATATTAGAGATTTTATAAATATTGGAGTCTCCTATACATAGGATTGTGAGGGCAATTGAAGTATCCTTTTAGCATGATGATGTTTAATAATGTTCCACACGTGCATATTAGAGATCTTAATGTGTAGATTAGAGCTTTGAAATTCAACATGCTCTACGCCTAGGACCTTTAACCATGTTGAGACAATAGGGGACAGGCTGCTTTTATAATGATGCAGGATAAAGATTATGTGCCAAATTGTAATCCTATGTATGTTTATTGTAGGGTGATCTATCAGACCCCCTGTTATGACAGACGAAAAGAAAGGTCTTGAAAAAGGTGGAATTAATCTGTTCTAACCACCGAAATGCGTCAACGCCCAATCTCCAGTACAATTTATGTCTCCACCACAAATGTTTATATACAACATTTGTAATGATAAAACATAGGTGCCAGAATTTGTGAGCTACGAATGTACAAATTGTATTTTACAATTTTTATGTTTTACATTTTATGTCTGTCTTCTCAATTGTGCAGGTCATAATTGATTGTGTAATTTGTTTTGCTTTTTTAACCATTTACTTAGGAATTAGAATATGCCTAGCAGTGTAATTAATTGTTTTTAACTATTGATGCATAATAAATGATTTGTACTTTACATATTTGTGTTTGTAATAGAATTGATTTAATTGTGAATATTTGGGCTATGCTTTAGCTAAATCCTGCTATACTTTCAAGGGAATCCATTCTTGACGGGAATATATACATATATACAATATATACAAATATAGGGGGAAATTTCATCTGTCTCTGCATTAAGTAATGTCACTATGACTTGTTAAACCAAACTACATGCTCGCGCTTGTAGCAAAAATCCCAATTACAGCATTCCTGAAGTGGGGGAAAAAAGCTGTACTGTGAAATGGTGTAAATACACCTATCGTAAATCCATTAATGGCTGCACAAATGCACAGAGACAGTATACACTTGCAAAATATGAAAGTGCATGTAGTGATGGCATATAAGTCACTTTAGAAAATAAACCTTGCTCCAATGCATGAACCACTATTTGAATTTATACTTATATATATATATATATATATATATATGTGAAGGTGTATTGAAGAATGAGTGGGTGTATAAGTGTCTGGATGGATGATAGGTGCGTGACTCACTGTATAAGTGAGTGATTAATCATGTCTTATTGAATGCATGGATTAGTGCCTAAACTGTGTGAATGTCTGTACCAGTCTGTCAGTTGGTGTGTAAGCAGTTGCATGGGTTGGTGAGTAGCTACACGAGTGTCTATATAAGTTATTGATTGGTTGTCTGAGTATCTGTATGGGTGCCTGAGTGTCTGTGTGGGTGGGTGAAGAGTGTGCGGGATCAACAGTGCAACTATGAGGGGCTGTATAGGTGGGTGAGTGTATATATGGGTATGTTGGTGAGTAAATGGATGTCTCCGTGGTACATGTGTGAGTAACTACATATGTAAAAGGCAGTATATGCGAGTGTTGGAGTATATAAAGGACTATATGTGAGAGTGACTGATTGTGAGAGTGGCTGTATAGATAAGTGTGTGCTTGTGTCAGTGATTGTATAAGAGAGTAAGTATGTGTTAGTATCTGAATGAATAAGTAAAGTGGTGTGTGTAAAACTGTATATGTGAGTAAAATGGGAGTGTGATTGATTATTTGCATGAGTAACTAGGTGTGTGGGTAACTCTATTGGTGAGTGGTGGTGTGTAAGTGTCTGTATAGGTGTATGAGTGCATATGATAGTGCTGTATTGCTGAGTGACTGCACATATGAGTAACTGTATGAGTGAATGAGTGGATGCGTGTGTAGACCTAGGAATCAGTGAGTGGGTATGTAGTAACTGGTATTGGTGTATCTATGGTTTCAAAAATGGTAGTCTGCATTTTAGAGTGGGTGTATTTAAGGTTATATTAGGCTGTGAGGAAGTGCATCAGATTATCATGTAGATGATGTCCTCAGTAACGTAATCAGTGATGTAATTTGAGATGTCATGAGTGATGTCATCAGTGACATCACGACCATGTCATGAGTGATGTAATATGTGATGTCATCCGCAGTGCATTGTGGGTGAGTGAGTTATAGTTAGCTCTACTAATGATAATGGCCGAAATTCTCTGGTTTTGTATGAGTGAAATGTCCAACTAACTATAACGTCCCTGAAACCTATGGTTTTTTCAGTGAATTTCAAAGGTTTTTTATTGCTAATTTTTAACTATAATGTTCATTATACCTATTGTGTTTTCAGTATCTTTCATTTTTTGTGTGTTATTTTGTAAGTTTAATATCCTAAAAATAGTTTTTTTTAATAAAATTATATAATATCTTCTATTTTCTTAAATATTAATAATTTCTCTGTTTTTTAGAAAAAGTGGAGCCATGCACCCATCGTCTACCTATCTCGGTGGGTGGTGCATTCAAGGAGCCATATTGGTAAAGTTGTGAAGAATGCAAAATTAGTTGGCAACTGGTACGCAGTGCCTGGCCCAGTGTAACGTCATATACATATGGGGTCGCGCCGGGTATGCGTTTGAATTGTGTAGGTGGTTAGAAGTCTCCATGGGTGGTGCATGAAGAATTGTACTAGTACATTAGTTAGTTCCTGGGTCTTTCTGTGAGTACATGCGTAGTGACTGGACGATTAGAGTACTACAAATAGAGTGCATGGTGAATTTATAAGTGCTTGGGTATTGGTGGAGTGATTGGATAACTACATGGTGTGGAATGGGCGATTGGAGGAGTGCATGGGAAGTGACAGGGGGATTGCTGGACTGCATGGGTACCACCTGGGTAATTGGAGGAGTGAATCAGTAGTACTTAGGTGGTTAGAGGTCTGGATGGGTAGTGCATGGAGCATTGTAGCAGTGCAGGTGTTAGTGCCTGACTCATTGCATGAGTACATGGGTAGTGACTGGATGTTGATGACTGTGTGAAGATGGAGGTAGTAGCATCCATCCCCGCCAGTTGGCCTGTTCTTGCCTGGCTCAGCCCTATGCATTATGCCCTAGAACAACACCTACCACTGACCCCGAAACACTTTAAAACATTCACCTGGACCCCGACATGGACTACTATTTCTACTCTGGTTGCCAATGACACAGCAATCTGGCTGCGGACTAAACTCTTCCTCTTACATGTAACTGTTCATTCCCCAAAGAACTGTGGTTGGCCCACCACTGGGCAAACATGTAATGTGGGCTTTGCATGACCATATACTGCTCCAGCTCCGACACACCACAGAATGTAAACAAAACATTCAGAATCACACAAATGTGTCATGTCTACGTTCACTCAAAGTTCAAATATTAGATGAATATAGGGACATAGATTGCACAAAAAATACACCCTGGTAAATGACATCAATTCACATCTATGAGCCTGACACACATGGCCAATTAGATGACTGTGAAGGGGCGAACTAGCTGTAGTCTCATTGCACATGAACAACAATCTCGCAATCCCCCAACATAGGCCCACATACATGTATAAGATGGAGCTGTGTGTAGAAATGTCAAAGTCGGTAGCAAGCCCGAAGCAGTGTCCCCCATCACATGTTGCAACATAACATCTTTTTGCATTACCTACTCACACATCTGTGTAGACACTGCCTGTTATGATGGATCACATTGATCCACATGGCAGGAAGTTGGACACAATACTCACATTGCTGAAGACACGTAAGAACACAGTTGTATCAGCAGCTGTCACAACCACAATCTTTATCGCACAGAGGTGGGGCTGGCTAGAGGGACTCACCCCCAATGTATATGCGTCAGTCAGTCCCTCCCTGTGTACGGACAATGCTCAATGAGGCACACGATTTGTCGTTCTCATCAACACTCATCACAGTTGGACACTGGTGAAGTAGCGTATGTTTTATTAGCATGTGCGTGTCAGTATGGGCAAGTGCCAGAAACTGCAGACAAATGCATCAGACAATAACTGAAAGCATAAGTACATGTCGAAGTGCATTATATGGGGATGCAAAAATGAACACAGATCATTACGGGTGGCAACGCGATCAGCCCACCTTTCCTTCCAGTACGAGTTATGTGAAGTTTGCCATCTGCTCATTGCCTGTGTTAGGGAAGAAGAGTCACAGCCCATGGCATCTGCATCACCTTGCAAAGGTGTGTATCAACACGCTTAGGTACACGCACATGCATTTTGAGTCTGAGTGAATGCTGACATGTCCAATGTTGTAAAGGGATATGTGACCATTCCTCTGAGATGCAACAAGGTGTTGAGACCTGTACTCTGGGTTACAATCAGTTGTACCTGCAGGTACATATTCATTCCTCCATGAATGTGAGCACAGCCTCATGTGAAATCATTTCCAGAAGTAAGCCATTCTTGAGTTCAACGAACGCGAGGGAGACCCAATCCATTAACTTGTCCGGACATATGTGCTGCGGGCAAGCCGTTTCACCAATCTGCACCACAGCCCAATAAGGTAGCACCTCGATGTGGTCACTGCACATGAGGATTTGTGCAATCTCCCATCCACTACTGCCAGCAGATAATCCACATATCAACGAATCCCATGCACGGAAATCCCGGTTACACTCCTGTTCGTGGGTCAAGAGGGGCCACAAACACAAGTCATAATCCAGTTCAGAAACCGTAGTTTTGGATAGGCAGACCTCCAGGGCTGGACGCAGGTGACATACGCAAGATGGAAGCTTACACAGTACTGGGTCCGCAGCACTGCCTTTGGCAGAGATCTCAACAGATGAAGCATACGTGCACGGTACAGTTCCACGTGACAGGGGTTCTGCATGTCCCCAGGATGGCCTGCCATTACGTTTGTTGGTCTCCTAAGGGTGCCGGCACTCTCCTGACTGGCCTCAGTTATGTGGATGATATGCCACAGCTCTGAGCAATGTGTCCTATGTGTGTGCAACAATTGTAATTTAATACCAGTGTCAAGCGCATCCCTTGGAGGGGTGCCTCATGCAGTGAATACTGTTTGTGAGTTGTGGACAAGTAGCTCTTTCATTAACGCAGTTCGTGGTGTGGGAGTTGCCAAAATGTAGTATGGTATCTGTTTCCTGAGGTAACAGCCTCATTCACGACCAAGGTCGCAGGTGCAGCTGTCCTTCAGTCTTGGTTCAGAAAGCCACATTTTTTAAAGTGGTGTAAATCCGTTCATTAGTTGCTGAGAAATTGAAAAAATAAAAGTTTCAAAATCAATTTTCCATAGGAAAAACTTTAGCCAAGGCTACAGTCCGAACTCCTCAACGGAACCCCTTATGGATGGAGACAAAGCAACTTTAATTCCTAATGTCGGTCTGAGTACTGCTTGCATTTTATAAATGTGCTGTGGCCTTGGCATTACAATTGATGCCAGGCCTTCGAAATATGTTTCTCCCATAGCGATAGACACACAATATTTAGGATGGATGTCCCAAAGACCCAAGTACCATTGCGTTCATTGTACGTTTTCTCTCTTTCTCTCTTTCTCGCTCTCTCCTTCTCTCTCTCTCTCTCTCTCTCTCTCTCTCTCTCTCTCTCTCTCTCTCTCTCTCTCTCTCCCTCGCGCCATCTCTTTTCCTCTGTCCATTGATGAGTGCATGACACACCTTCTTATCTTGGATTTTGTCTTGCAGGCTGGCTGTGACTTACAGATTGTTCTGGAATGAGCAGAAATGAGTCTTCCTAATAGTTGTTTTGAGTCACAAATGAATCTGATATTTTTTATTTGGACTTTCAACGATGAATGAATGATTCTCCTTTTTCTGTCCCCTTGCATATTTAATTAAAGCCCCGGGGGATACCGATCCCCGTGGCTTGTGGAGGACTCGGAGGGTCCCCAAAAATTATGTAACAAGCCCCAGGGAGTTAACGGTTCCCGGGGCTAAGGGAGGTCCGTGTGCACTCACACACCTAATTTACATAGAATTTACATAGACCCGGTGAGGTGGCAGTCCCTGGATCTGCGGAGGCCCCGCGTGCCCCCGTAAAATAATTATAGAACTGCCCCCGGAACCTGCCCCACCCGGGGGCACATTTAAATGAATTGGGGGAACCCACTTACATTTTTTTTTGGGGGTCCGGATTCGTGCACCCAGCGCGCATTCTGACAATTTTGGGTTTGCAGCTCCTTGTGGGACCCCCGTGACTAGGGGTCAGGGCGTTTCTACCCTGCCCCCTTTTCTTGTTTTTTTATGTTTGTTTCAATGTTTTCTTCTGACTCAGTTCTACCAAGTCACAAGATGGCTGCCAACACTTCCTGGTTTAGAATGTTGGGAGCCAATCACAGTAAAGCTTGTTGTCGTGACAGCCAATCACAGTCAAGAGCGTGGTCAGGAGGGTGGGGAAACTCACCGCTGCCCCAGATATTGAAACTTTTATTTTTTTAAATTTCTCAACAACTACTGAACGGATTTACACCATTTAAAAGAAAGATGCTTTCTGAATCAAGCACTATCTTTTTTCCAAATTTGGTGTCATTCCGTTCAGCAGATCAAGCTGTAGCCTTGCCTAAAGTTTCCTATAGGAAAATGATTTTTTCACTTTTATTTTTTAAATTTCTCAGCAACTATTAAACGGATTTACACCATTTAAAAACAAGGTCGCTTTCTTAACCAAGCTCTACCTTTGAGAAATCAGTGTACCGGCAATGGTCTGCAAGGGCTATGGGTACATGTTTTGCCCCAGCCTAGAGAATTTATTCCTAGGCTGGTGATAGGAACAGGTTGTTTGGACCGAAAGGTTGGAGTTATAAACTGATCACATACTTGTATGGATCAGGTATATCGATGACCTATTCCTTATATGGAATGGTCCAGAAACCCTAGCAAGGGAATTCATTGTTGAATTGGGAGCCAATGATTTAAATCTGCAATTCACTCCTGTTATCAGTCCAAACTATTGTGAGTTTTTGGATATAGCGGTAGAAGTAGTACAAAGGAGGATAACAACTCACCTGTTCCATAAGGAGACTGCGGGGAATACAGTGCTGCACACAGCCAGTCACCATCCTGTTCCCCTGGTACAGACTATCCCCTTTGGGGAATTGCTGAGGGCCTGCCGAAATTGCAGCACAAGCGAGCATTTCCAAAAAGAACAGCATGACATAGTAACTCTTTTCAGAGAGAGAGGATATAAGGAAGACACACTTGCAAAAGTAAAAAAAAGTGAAAATTACAACTCAGCATGAGTTACTGTTTAAACTATCTAACAGTGTAGCTAAAAGAGCCAATAAAGACACATCGAATAATAGCAGGGCACCAAGAATGATAACCCAATTCAGCAGAGGGGCATGGGCCCTTCCGGAAGATAATGAAAAGGCACCTGGCTGCAGATCCCATAATAGGCAACCATGTAGAAGCCGGGCCAAAGGTCACATACAAAAGAGCCAGATCACTACGGGATTGCTTAGTACATAGTTATCCGTTGGAGGAAACAGGTTACCAATGGCTTAGAGCTCCCAATGGTTTTACTACATGCGGATCAGGTAAAGCAATGCGCAATGGAAAGAACTGCAAAGATTACATACCAGGCACCCATGAAGTCAGGATAATTAAACAAACTATTAACTGCAACAGCAAATTTGTTTTCTATGTACTGAAGTGCCCTTGTGGCCTCCGCTACGTAGGCAGCACAAAGTTTTCCCTGAAACTGAGACTACTGCAGCACCTACGTGCTATCACTAATCATGATCATAACTATCCTATGGCACGACATTACACAGAATGTCACAGAAGTAACAACAGCACTCTCAAATTCTTTGGTATTGACAGGATTACCAAACACATACTAGGGGGCCATTGTGAAAGACGTCTCAGGATTCTGGAGTCTAAATATATTATCGGGTTGGACTGTAAGGTTCCCAAAGGGCTCAATGGTGGGGTGGAGCTGGCTACGCACATAGGCCAATAGTGTCCAGGAATAAGAGCTGTATCTCTAGTTATATCTATTCAGATTTTAATATAGTTTATGTATTTATTAGTCCGTGAATAAGGGTAATCACACTTTTAAACAGGGAAATAGGAGGGCGGGAAGCAGTACCAGGCGATAGGATTCCTATTTAACACATTTGTGGAGCCGTACTCAGCAACTCGTAAGAGTGTTATTGAGGATACTCCATCCCGCCCACTTTTCTGACATTATCACTTAAACACAGGTGTATGGACACACATTCATTCACTCACTAAATCAGTCCCATTCAGATTTTGCACACTTTGCACCTAGTACCAGGAATGATCCATAATTCCATAGCAACAGGCATTACTGTAGTATAAACAAGCATGCAGTACAAGGTGAGTTGCATGGTTGCGGATAACATAAGTCGTTATTCCCCTATAAAACACTATCAGTGGGAATAGAATGAGGTAAAATCAATGCTTCGTTGAATGTTGTGTGCCAAAACATACGGAGACAAAAGTTTGTTATACAGGGCTTGTACGTCTCATAAAAGTATTGTTGAGTTAGGGCGGCATTCAATCATCCACTTATGTACAAATATGCATAAATAAGTTGGAACAATACACGTATATGTAAAAAGTGACGTTAACATAATATATAAAATTGTGGAGGATTTTACGTGAAAGACAAATCCGTGCATAGCAATTCTTCTATGTCTATTGATGATTGGGCTATCATTAACGGACGATCACAAACGATTAATTTATCAGAATTTGTGCAAGGATTAATTGTAACTATGAATTAGCAATTATTGCAATTAATTTATTACGTTTTGCACATTGTGAATATGCATGAATTTGTTCGAATGAATTTTCCTGATATTCCGAAAGATTTTCTCTATGTTCATTAACCATTCAGCCTATTTCTAAGGGAAATGGAAGTATGGGAATTAACTTGACAAAGGCTAACGCCGAAACGCGTCGCCCTTAATTTTGGTGCACAATAAACCTATTGTGCCAATTCGTGGTGTACCGCCTCTTGATTTTCTACCTTTGGGTGTGGAATAAGGAACGTGGAGACAAGGAAAGTGGCTGCTGCTGCCACTGGCGTCATAGAAGGGGAGATCGCTTAAGCAGCAATTTGGTGAAGAGATATATATATATATATATATATATATATATATTACCTACTGGCGGTCGCCAGTAGGTATATATAGTTAGGATTTTTTCTCTATGGGTTTTTTGAAAATTCTATGTCTAATAACTTTGGCGTTTGTGGACAGAATTGGCTGAAATTTTCAGGAAAATGGCACATTTTGTTTCTGAGCAGCCCTTGAAAATTTGGGGGGGTTCGTCCAGTGGGGGCCGAGAAAAAAGGGGGGTCCCAAAACGTGTTTTTAACATTGAGTTTTCCATAGGGCGGTTGGCCTCACTTTTAGCCCGAACAGGTAAATGGATTTGCACGAAACTTGGCAAAATTGTAGGGACTGGTAGCCCGATGTGCCTTTTGTAGGTCTCAATATATGTGCTCCAGTGGATTTTGAGAAATTAACGTTTAAAAAAAGATATATATCTGTAACAGCGGACCGGGCAGCGCACTGGTTCGCGGACTTTTCGCGCAACGGAGCTTTGTGAAGCGAAGCTGATTGGTTCTCCGGCGTCTGTCAACATTCCAAACAGTCCGTAGCGGCCGCCATCTTGTCTCTCGGTAGGATCGAGAGACAAGAGGAGGTCAAAACAAAGGGGGAAATAACTATAAGGGGGCATAGTAGATCCTCGCTGACCCCCTAGGTTTGATGTGGAGGTTTTAAAAGGGCCCCGCGGGGCAAAAAAAAATAATAATAATAATAATTGAACGGCTGAATGGATTTGCACGAAACTTGGCAAAATATTAGGGACTGGTAGCCCGATGTGCCTTTGCTAGGTCTCAATATATGTGCTCCAGTGGATTTTGAGAAATTAACGTTCAAAAAAAGATATATATCTGTAACAGCGCTCCGCTTCGCGTAACGGAGGTTTGCGAAGCTGATTGGTCATTCTGTCACTGGGCTATAGTTGGGCTACATCTGGCTGATATTTGGGCTACATTTGTTTTTTTGTGTGTCTGGCGGCCATCTTTGGGCTACATTGGGCTACATTGGGCTTCATTGGGCTACATTCGGCTAATTAGCAAATAGCTCATCGCAAACTAGGAATGGTAAAGAATCGCTATTTATTCCTTAAAGTTCGCTATTTAGGAAATGCAAATAACTTTGATGATACATATGGCGGTTCATCTCTAACAAGATAAGAAGCATAGGGATACATTTATGATGACTGGCGCATCACCAGGGATGTGTTAGTCATTCTGTGCCGCTGTTCCGTCACCTATGGTGTGCTGCATTTACAATGCGGCGCATCATGGGGCAAAAACAGCACAGATGCGTGATGTATCTGTGCCGTAAAGGTGGCGCATTGCTGGAGTT
Organism: Lissotriton helveticus; assembly: GCF_964261635.1. NCBI lineage: Eukaryota > Metazoa > Chordata > Amphibia > Caudata > Salamandridae > Lissotriton > Lissotriton helveticus. The sequence goes on from NC_136069.1 coordinate 1,141,889,893, forward strand.
GTATCGCAAGTGTGATGAAGCTCCAGCAAGGGTCGGGGGTGCCCCTGTCGCAGGGTTTCTGTTCTCACACAGAACTGTGGACAGAGGATTGGAACCTCGGCGAATGCATTGCTGGAGTTGTATCGCAAGTGTGATGAAGCTCCAGCAAGGGTCGGGGGTGCCCCTGTCGCAGGGTTTCTGTTCTCACACAGAACTGTGGACAGAGGATTGGAACCTCGGCGAATTAGGGTGTCCCAAAACTCACGTTAGTAATCAAAAACTCCTTAGCAAGCTAGGTACAGTGTCACGTTGGATATAACAAACTCTCAATGTTTAGACACTCCAGAATATGAACTTATAGTACCTCAGGATACGTGGAACTCATGAACAGTCGGTCGTTATAGATTTCTTAGAAACCAGAACATGGAGTTAAGAAGAACAGATGTGTATTTGAAATGTTTATTTACTAATGCCGTCTTCTCAGGCGTAGTACCTTAGATAATAAAAGTACACATATTATCAGTAGCAAAATTACCAGCATAGTTACTAGTACATAAAAAGTGAATGGTGATAGTATGTTAACATGCTGTAAATGAATAAGAGTTAGCAACACTTATAAGCAGCCGCGGGCCGTGGAGGGAGTTACGGTGAGGCAGGGAGGCGGGGAGGGGGAGAAGCAGGGTGGAGAATACAAGTACACATATTATCAGTAGCAAAATTACCAGCATAGTTACTAGTACATAAAAAGCGAATGGTGACAGTATGTTAACATGCTGTAAATGAATAAGAGTTAGCAACACTTATAAGCAGCCGCGGGCCGTGGAGGGAGTTACGGTGGGGCAGGGAGGCGGGGAGGGGGAGGGGCAAGGTAGAGAGGGCTCCACCCTGCTTCTCCCCCTCCCCGCCTCCCTGCCCCATCGTAACTCCCTCCACGGCCCGCGGCTGCTTATATCTCACCCTCCCTAATACACATATTATATTATTTGCTAAGAAGGTCTCTTTGTGTTGGTTTAGGGCGTGCCCATACTTTAGTGTCTTAGATTTGAAGGAATCACATCAGCATACACCAGCTCTCTCTTCATGTGAACCGCATCAACTGTTGTGTATGTGTGTTCGGCAAAGCAATATAAAACCCGCCTCATGCCCAGAATTGGCAGAAGTTGCACTTATGTTATGAGTATGAAGTCGTGGAGATCAGACCTCATAACAATTCTGTATCGTGTTGTTCTTGAAACTTTAGCACTCGCTGTACAGATATAGTTTAACAAGTAAAGCAGATAGTAGACCAATAACATATTATTCTCATGTAAACCACGATGAACTACTAGGTGGAAAGCTAAAGCAACAACTAAGTGTCGTGTGCAGAAGTTGCAAAAAAGGAAAAATGGCGTTTAAACCGGTAATGAGCCCATGCTAACTTAACACGGTGTAAAGATATCCAGGACCTAGATGACACCTCCTCATGATCCGGAAACGAACTGAATAAGATAATAGAAGTGCCATCTCATGAGAGCAGATTGCAAGTTTATATGTGGACGGTCCGCAAGGTAAAGCATTAAAAACTAGGAAAATTTAATGCTAAAGAAAAATAAAACAGCCAAGTACTTTATCGAGTCTTAAGCCAATAGGCAAGGTAAATAATAAAAACTTGACAAATAAGTCAATGAATTGTCAATGAAATGCTAGTACTCAGCATATCAAACATGAAAAAGGTCTATGACATAACTGTGTATGCAAAATAAGCTGCAACAGCCTCCAATAGGAAGTCACCGTCTTCATCCGAAAACAGTTCAGCCATCCAATTTAAAAGCGGAAAAGAACATACGTGCTCTCCCAGCACCGGATCCTCTATCACCATCAGAGGACAGCTCGGTGGGTTTTCAAGAAAGCTCTGTTCCAAGAAAGACTGTGCTGCCGCCAGTAAATTCCAGGGACCAAGTAGTCCATGCATCAATGCCACAGCCATAATCCTTTCGCCAGGACAAACCAACTCGTGAGTAATGATAGGAGTCATCAGCTGATTAAAGTCGACGTCAGGAGAAACCGGTCCGCAGAGACACAAATCAATGGCCCAATCGAAATCACAGGTCAGGCAGTGAAATACAGGCTGGACACAGGTGAAGTAGGAGAACCGAAAAGATAATCCATATGCCGTGCTTAATATCGCCAACGGCATTGTGCCATAATATTCTAGCATGCGATTGCGGAACAGTGTCAGCAGCTGCAGGGTCGGAGGTTGCATAGGAGGGACATCCATATTTAAAAATGTAAAAAAGCACAAGAGCGTCCGCTGGTAATGCAAGTAAAAATGCCAATCTACGAACCAGAGTGCAGAAAATACAATGAAAGGAAGCAGGGATGACTCCAAAGATTTTCTCAAATGAAGTCACGAGACCACTGGTAACAACTTTAAAAAAGTGTGCCAGGGACTTTGTGGAGGATGCGTTAAAGATAGTCGGAAACATGTTGCTGAAATTGAAAGGCAAATCTTAATTGAAAAGGGTGTGCACCTCTGTATGGGTGTTCGCTATGTGAAGTACGAAAGTTTCACGGGCCGAACTCAAGGCCACCTCTCTCTGAGACAAAAGAGCTCTTATTCTTGCCATGCCGTTGAAACGTGTCCCAAGGTTGGTATTTGTGGCCAGATTGAAAACTCCCTATGTTCATGTGTGGGAGGAAATAGAACATTTCTGCAGCAAATAACCCGTTCACTTACTGTTACGATAAAAGGAATACTTTTAATTAACTCAGAACAATCTTCATTATTGAGCATCAAATAACTACCATTTTCCAACAACTTGAACGTGGGGATGATAGCAGGAACTGGCGTGCCTTGCAACACGCAAGCCATATTTGGTCGGTGTTTGTTGCATGAACCGTGTAACTGTATGTGCCTACACATTAGTGAATGATCTGGTGTCTCAGTGCATTCCTCTCCATTCAGATAAACTTCTTGATCATCTTTGAAACATCTGTATGTGTATGGAAGCGACCAGACCTCATGAAGAAAAGCACTACCTAAAGGTTCATAACGACCTATTGGTATATATTTCATACAATTTGAAAACTTATATAAAGCAAAAGGCAGCGTTATTAAACCGTGGATAAGGCATGTTGCCAAAAAACCCGCAATCCTCTGCTGATGATGTCACTGAGCATGTCATGAATGATGTAATATGTGACATCATCAGCAGTGGATTACGGGTAATGGTATCTCTAGTTTACTCCCTTATAGCTGTGTTTCTTTTAACATAAGTGTCTGTTTCCTTCCCTTATACTTACTGTTTTTGGTTCGCTTCCGGTTCGCGTACCGGCGAGCGAACTAGGAAGCGAACTAAGAGAAATAGAGGTTGGCACAGTTCCAAATATTGTACCAATTTTTTAATAACGGGGAGGTAGTTCTGAAAAGAACTTTTTTTTTTATTTTTCTGAACATTTTTTTACTGTTTTTGAATTTTTCGGAACAGTTTTATATTTTTTTGGGTTTTTCTTGGAGGGGGCAATGAAAACGATTCATTGTAAAGGGCTCAACAGGAGCAACAAAACAAAAAAAAGAAGTATTTATTATTTTGGGCGTTTCGGACAAACTTGCATATGATAGTCAATAGCTCTGTTGATCAGAGTGATGCTTTTTTCTCCGTAGGAAATGAATCCATCGCAAAATGCGCAGATGTGTTTTACATCACCAAATCTCATTTGTATAATTGGCACCATCTCCCTGCCCTCTGGTCCCGTTACTTCCGGTACAACAGATCTTCTGGCCATAATAGGGAGATTATCTAGGTCGTTCCGAAACTGTGCAGCACTGTAGTTGTTAGGATGCCACCTAGTCATATGGCGATGCATTGTGTAGTTTCCGAAACTGTATTTTTTGTCGGTCCCTCTGGACAGTCTATCTTGACATATAAGGCAAGTTACGTATCTTGCATTTACTTTTTTCTGACCTTTGGGAATTTTAAAAAATTGCCAAATGAAGTTTTCTTTCCGGTGAGACGTCCTGGGCTGCTCAGGCAAAAACTGCCTCTCTTCGTGCTCGTCCTCCTGTTCCTCTTCTTCTTCTTCTTGTTGAATTACAACTTGAGCAGGTGGTCCACTCTTCCTTGGATGTGGTGGAGGTGGTGGGGAAGCACCAGCTGAAGCTACTAAAGAAGCCATTGCTCAGTGATCACAAAGGGTCTTTCTCTCACAATGATGAAAGTCAGAGTGAGGAAAGAAGGAGGGATTTTCATCATTTGGGAAAAACAAGAGTTCTCAACCAATCAAAAGTGTTCATTTTAGATTATATGACCTAGTCTTACATCATTAGGAAACCAAAAGTGAAATGAACCAATGAAAAGTGTTATTACCAAGTCACATGACTTGCTGTGTTTACGTTAAGCGCTTTGCAGGGCCTCCCGGTTTGCTTCCAGAAACCTGCGCTTTGCGACTCGCTTCGCGTACCAGTTCGCTAACGTAGCACGTCATATGACGTATCACGCGACAACGTGAAACGTCATGCGGACGGGAGGCGTCACGATGTTGTTTTCTAACGCGGCACTTGCGGTAAAGAAACGTTTACCGGCTCGCGGTCTATTTCGCGGCATCAAGGTCAGCTAACGGGAAGCTTCCCTATTCGCGAAGCGGGAACGAAGAAAAAAAATATTTTAAAAAAAAATTATTCATAAACATATAAAATATATTTTTGGATTTAAAGAAGAATACATTTTACAGCTACAGATATTAGCTGTTAAAAAACCAATGAAATTCACAGAAAAAACCATAGGTTATAGACCATATATAGTTAGGAATTAGCATTTACAAAACCTTGAAAATTCACTGAAAAAACCATAGGTTATAGACCATATATAGTTAGGAATTAGCATTTAGAAAACCTTATTTTACTCACACAAAACCATTGAAATTCCATATATAGTTAGTTGCACTAACTATATATCGCGCACCCGCAATCCACTGCTGATGATGTCACATATTACATCATTCATGACATGGTCAGTGACATCACTGATGACATCACTGATGACATCTCAAATGACATCACTGATGACATCACTGATGACGTCTCATTTGGCATCATTCTTGTGCTAATACGATAAACCTCTTCAGACTCTAATATAACCTTAGATACACTCAGTGTATACAGACACTCACACACTGCCACTCATCCATGGAGTTACTCACACACCCAGTCAGTCATGCAAAGAAACAATCTCACCTCCATTTCTTCAACTATACAGTTATACACACCTTACTTATTGAAACATATACTAACACATATTTACTCTCTTATACAATCCCTGATACAAGTTCACAATGATCGATACAACCACTCACTCAGTGGCTCTCATGCACAGTTATTTATATATGCCAACTCTCACATGTACTGTGTTTTACATATGTACTTACTATGACATGTAGCATTGAGATATCCATTCACTCATCAATACACTCATGCACACAGTCAACTGCCCATGTAGCTGTTTCCACATGCACTCTTGAACTCATACACCTAGTGAATAAACTGCTCACACATCTATGCACAGAGTCACACACCTTCCAGCCACCCCCACACAAACTCAATCTCCCATAGAAATACTTGGGCAACCAATTAATAACACATATAGCCTCTCGTATAGCTAATGATCAACACATGCAGCAGTTTACATCACAACAGACATAATGATGCACAAATTAAGACAGTTTAGTCACTAACCCATGCATTCAGTGAGACACATTTAATCACTCACTCATACAGTCAGTCACGCACCTACTAAATTCTTCATCCAGACACTTATACATCCACTCATTCTTCAATATGTAAGACATATTTTAACTTTACAGAAACATACAGTCACTGGATGTTGTCATCAGTGATGTCATCAGTGATGTCATTTGAGATGTCATCAGTGATGTCATCAGTGATGTCACTGACCATGTCATGAATGATGTAATATGTGACATCATCAGCAGTGGATTGCGGGAGCGCGATATATAGTTAGTGCAACTAACTATATATGGAATTTCAATGGTTTTGTGTGAGTAAAATAAGGTTTTCTAAATGCTAATTCCTAACTATATATGGTCTATAACCTATGGTTTTTTCAGTGAATTTTCAAGGTTTTGTAAATGCTAATTCCTAACTATATATGGTCTATAACCTATGGTTTTTTCTGTGAATATATATATATATATATATATATATATATATATATATATATATATATATATATATATATATATATATATATATATTCACTGAAAAAAACATAGGTTTCAGGAGTTATATAGTTAGGAATTAGTTTTTAAAAAACCTTTGAAATTCACTGAAAAAACTATAAGTTTTAGTGGTGTTATAGTTAGCTGGACATTTTACTCATACAAAACCAATGAAATTGCTCCTATATAGTTAGTTGTACTAACTATATTTCGCGCACCCGCAATCCACTGCTGATGATGTCACATATTACATCATTCATGACATGGTCAGTGACATCACTGATGACATCTCAAATGACATCACTGATGACATCATCCAGTGAATGTGGTTTGCTTCGTTATTTAAATATGCATTATATATATAGCAATTTACATTGAAGAATGAGTGGATATATATAAATAAATATTTGGATGGAGGATTTAGTAGCAGTGTAATTGACTGTTTACTTGACCAATTTATAATGTCTCACTAAATATAGTGGATAGTGACTAAACTGTGTGAATATCTGTATCACTTTGTCAGTTGTTGTGTAAACTGATTCTACAGTTGGTTACTAGCTATGTGAAAGTCTATATTAGTTATTGATTAGTTAACTGAGTATTTGTATGGGAGTGTGAAAGTGTGTGTGGTTCGGTGGGGGGTGTGTGACTGTCCAAAGATGTGTGAATAGTTGATTCAGTAGATATATGAAGTTAAAACTACATGTTCTAACAGTTTGGGTGAGGGAATCTCTTTATGGGTGTGGTGATGAGCAAATATATTTCTCAAAGGTACAGGTCCAACAAACTAGAAAAATAAAAGGCAGTGTATGTGTCAGTTGTTGTATATAAATAAGTATACATAAGACACAATGATTGTGTGAGTGACTGTATGGATAACTGTATACTTGTAATAATGATTTTATAATTCACTAAGTATGACTTACTATCTAAATGAATAGAAGAAGTGGTGTTTGTATAAGTGTTTTGCTAAGTAAATATGTAAGTATTATCCATTGTTTGCATAAGTGAGTAGGATGACTTCATATGTGAATAGGATGCATGCTGTTGTTTAATGTTGATATAGATGTATAAGTATTTTTGATAGTGTTCTATTGTTCATTGACAGCATGTATGAGTGAATCCATAGGTAAGAGATTAGATGTGTGTATACATCTATGAATCACTGAGTGGATATTTAGATACTTGTATTGCTGTGACAATGGATTTAAATATGATACTCTGTATTTTACAAACTGTGATGAAAAATTGTAATAGTGTATGAAAAGGTGTATGTGTTGTCACGTGGATGATGTCATCAGTGATGTCATTTGAGATGTCATCAGTGATGTCACTGACCATGTCATGAATGATCTAATATGTGACATCATCAGCAGTGGATTGCGGGAGCGCGAAATATAGTTAGTACACTAACTATATAGGAGCAATTTCATTGGTTTTGTATGAGTAAAATGTCCAGCTAACTATAACACCACTAAAACTTATAGTTTTTTGAGTGAATTTCAAAGGTTTTTTAAAAACTAATTCCTAACTATATAACTCCTGAAACCTATGGTTTTTTCAGTGAATTTCAAAGGTTTTTTTAAATGCTAATTCCTAACTATATAAGGCCTGAAACCTATGGTTTTTTTCAGTGAATTTCAAAGGTTTTTTAAATGCTGATTCCTAACTATATAAGGCCTGAAACCTATGGTTTTTTCAGTGAATTTCAAAGGTTTTTTAAATGCTAATTCCTAACTATATAAGGCCGGAAACCTATGGTTTTTTCAGTGAATTTCAAAGGTTTTTTAAATGCTATTTCCTAACTCTATAAGGCCTGAAACCTATGGTTTTTTCAGTGTTTTTAAAAAAAAAATGATTGGTTAACTGGCTTATTAAGTGTATCTTAGTGAATACATATATTAGCGAGTAATGTTTAAATATTTAAATATATGCATGAGTGATGTAATATGTGACGTCATCAGCAGTGCATTGCAGACGTGCAAGTTATAGTGAGTCCAACTAACTATAACGTGGGAATTTCAATGGTTTTATGCGAGTAAAATTTCCAGCTAACTATAACTGCTGTGAAACCTATGGTTTTTTCAGTGAATTTCAAAGGTTTTTTAAATGCTAATTCCTAACTATAACTGGTGTGTAACCTATGGTTTTTTCAGTGAATATATATATATATAAAATTTCTATGGCCAAATGAAACCCCTCATTTTGTTCCTTTTCAAATTAAATGTATTAAGTGTTACCACTTTATTCCAATCAAGATGACTTCAGGTGTGCCATACTTTTGTCATAAGTAAGACTGTTAGCGTTCTAGTTGTTCTTTAGAACACTCTGGGACATTCTGTCATTGGGCTATAGTTGGGCTACATCTGGCTGATATTTGGGCTACATTTGGGCTCTTTTGTCTCTGGTGGCCATCTTGGGAGACTGCATATCAGAATTTTTTTAATGAAATATAAGAGGATTTGAGAAGTCACTCAAAATGTGCCCTAATTTTTCTTTCTTCAGCACTAATCATAATTTCTATGGCAAAATGAACCCCCTCATTTTGTTCCTTTGCAAATTAAATGTTTTAAGTGTTAACACTTTATTCCAATCAAGATGACTTCAGGTGTGCCATACTTTTGTCATAAGTAAGACTGTTAGCGCTCTAGTTGTTCTTTAGAAAGTTTAAGTTTAAGTTTAAAATATTTATCAAGCGCAACGTACACCTGGGCGGTTTCTTGGCGCTAAAGTAGAAGGCAACCAACTGAGCTAGAACGGTAACTAAGGCGGCAACTGGAAAAAAGGTAATTTACTAAAGAAGAGCCTGAGAGAATAAAAAGGTCTTCAGAGCTTTGCGAAAGCCGGAGTACTCGGTGAGGGACCTAAGATGAAAGGGAAGAGAATTCCAGAACATGGGGGCAAGAGTGGAAAATTTTGAGCCACCCTGTTTTTTTTTCCGGTAACGGGGTACAGCTAAAAGGAGTTGTGCCGACGAGCGGAGGTCTCTGCCAGGGACGTAAGCCTTAATGGCTGAAGATATGAATAGGGGGGCCAGGCCAGTCCTGGCCTGAAACGCCATGCAGCCTAGTTTAAACAGGGCGCGTTCCCGCACAGGGAGCCAGTGAAGAGTTTTCAGGAGGGGGGAAGTGTGGTGGAATTTTGGAAGACCGAAAGCAAGGCGGGCAGCCTGGTTCTGCACTAATTGCAGTTTACGGAGGCTGTACTGAGGGATGCCATTGTACAAAATGTTCCCGTAGTCCAGGCGGGACAGGACCAGTGCGGACATAATTAGCTTAAGTGCCGAAAAAGAAAAGAAACGGGAGATAGAACGGATAGTACGGAGAGTAAGAAAGCAAGAGGAAACCACCGAACCAATCTGGGAGTGCATAGTAAGTTGATTGTTTAGCTTGATACCGAGAGTCTTAACAGAGGAAACAGGGGTAGGAGGAGAGCCAAAGGAGGGGGGCCAGAAAAGAGAATTCCAGGGACTGGAGCAACCACCTGTCACCACAAGTTCCGTTTTATCGGGATTGAGTTTCAGGTGGTTGAAGTTCATCCAGTCCCTGATGAAAGATAGAATAGATTGGAAATTAGAAATAGAGTCAGGAGTAGAAGAAAGATTAAAGATGAGCTGGAGGTCATCGGCATAGTTATATACCGAGACCTCCAGTTGCTGTAGAGCAAAGATAAGGGGAGCGATATACAGATTAAAGAGTAAAGGAGAGAGAGAAGAGCCCTGGGGAACACCGCACTGGACCTGACAGGGGGTAGCTGAAAACTCCCCAAGATGGACCGCCTGGGTCCGGTCCCTCAAAAAGGACGAGAGCCAGATGAGGGCTGATCCTCCTATGTCCGCTGCCTTGACACGGGAAAGCAAGATGGAATGATCCACCGTGTCAAAAGCGGCGGACAAGTCGAGGAGGACCAGCGCCTGCAGTCTACCGGCATCCATACCCTCTCTGAGGGTGTCTAATACTGACACCACCACTGACTCTGTCGAGTGCTTTGGCCGAAACCCAGCCTGACATGGGGCCAACCTCCCATTCTCCTCGGCAAAGGAGCTGAGGGCAGATGTGACGTGCCGCTCCAGCACCTTCACCAGAAAAGGGAGAAGGGAGATGGGGCGATAATTAGCCATCACAGAGGGGTCGGCTCCCGGCTTCTTCAGGATGGGGACGATGGAAGCGGCTTTTAAAGATGGAATAACAACCCCTTGGGCCAGTGAATCGTTAAGGAAACCCAGAGGGGGCAAAGGGCAGACATTATAAATCTGCCGTAAGATATGAGCCGGGCATATATCAGACGGAGAGCCGGACTTAATTTTAGGAAGGAGGGACAAGAAGAGTTCTTCGGAAAGAAGGGGGAAAGAATTAAAAGAAGCTGGGACAGGGTGAAGGAGGGGGTCAACAAAAGAAGGTGAAGGAGGGGGGATGTTAGATTTGATTGTCGTGATTTTTTCGACAAAATAAAGATTCAATGAATCGCAAAGTCTCTGGGAGGGAGGGGGTTTGAGTGTGGTCCGGTCGGAGAACGCCAAATCATGGGTAATGGCAAAGATCTCCTTTGGTTGATTCTCGGCCGCTAAGATTTTCGCCGAGAAATATGCTTTCTTGGCCTCAGTGATTTTATGCTTATAGATCCCCAGAAGGTGAACGTAGCAGGTCCTGGAATTAGGGGAGTAATCCAGTCTCCATTTGCGTTCGGCCCTTCGAACCATAAGCTTTGATTCCTTCAGCTCGTTGTTGAACCATCGATTGGCGTCTTTAGGGCGCCTAATCGAGGTGCGCCGGAGAGGGGCCAAGCAATCGCTTCCTTCCGTAAGCCATGAATCAATGGCTTTGGCTTGGGCTACGGAATCCAGTCCCGATAGAGGGGGAGAGGAGGCCCGGAGTGCGGTCGAGAGGTCAGACAGGTTGACCTTACCCCAATTACGAGCCCATGAATTTTTGATGTGGATAGGGGTCTTGGCCAAAAAAAGACTGAGGGAAAACGAAATTATAAAGTGATCAGACCAAGTGCAGGGGACAACGGCCAGTGTAGAGAGGGTACAGTTGAAAGACCAGACCTGATCGAGTGTGTGTCCATGAATATGAGTAGGGGCGTGAACAAAAGAAATAAAATTAAGAGAAAGGAGAGTTTCTGAGAATTCCTTGGATGAAACACACTCCTTGGGGTCCGAAGGCCAATAATTGAAGTCCCCGAGGACAAGAGCCGAGGCATAGTTGACCGCCAAAGTGCCAAGTAGGTCTTGAAAGGCCGGGAGAAAGGATGGAGTTGGCTGGGGAGGGCGATAAACGAGCACAATGGCTAAATGGGGGGAAAGGGAGGTAGAGCGGACCACCAGATAGTCGATTCCGCCCAGGGAGGGTGAAGGAAGGACTTGAAATTGGAGATCAGAGCGGGCAATAAGAGCAACGCCTCCACCCGCTTTCCCGCCAGGGCGGTCTGCACGGATGGCATAATAAGTCGAGGGAGGGCAGCCAGGAGGGAAGGGAGGGAGGCTTCAGTAAACCACGTTTCCGTCAGCAATAGAAGATCGGGTTTGTCAGAGTCTAAAAGGGTGAAAAGTTCATGGTGATGTTTAGTGGCAGATCTTGTATTGAGTAACATAATAGATAGAGGGGGAGAATACGAATCACAGGTGGTAAGTGAGGCAGGGGCCGGCGGTGACGCGTGAGGAGGAGGGCAACCAGATGGACAGCCATGACAAGGGGAGTTACAGCCCAGCAAGGTGACCCGATGAATGGTACGAGGATCGAGGGGCCAATGGCCTTGCAATAGGGTCAAGGCAGCGGATGAGTATTGAATGCGAGAGCCAGGGGTGGTGGCCCCTTGCCCCGGTCTGCCGCGGACGGGCGCAGATGGGCTTAACTCAGGCGCAACTCCGGCGCGCCTACGTCGCGCCCGCTGCGCTCGTCCGCTGCGCTGACGCATGAAGAACGTCTATATAGGCAGTGACGCGGTGGGGGAGGAGTCGGGAGGGCGGGGTAAGGGTCGTGGCTTAAAAATTAAAGATTGCCGTTCGCCGCTCTTGATCAACGGGACGGTGAAGATTACACAACCAAACTGCTAGCAATCAGCAGAGCACAGCAGATTCACAAATTTAAAAGAGCCAAAGTGTGGTTCCAGCGCTCAGCGCGAAGCCCTCCACCCTCTGCCACAGGGCTTAGACAGCGCGCGAGGGGAATGGGGAGAGCCTAAGTAGGCAGTGACGCGGTGGGGGAGGAGTCGGGAGGGCGGGGTAAGGGTCGTGGCTTAAAAATTAAAGATTGCCGTTCGCCGTTCTTGATCAGCGGGACGGTGAAGATTACACAACCAAACTGCTAGCAATCAGCAGAGCACAGCAGATTCACAAATTTAAAAGAGCCAAAGTGTGGTTCCAGCGCTCAGCGCGAAGCCCTCCGCCCTCTGCCACAGGGCTTAGACAGCGCGCGAGGGGAATGGGGAGAGCCTAAGTAGGCAGTGACGCGGTGGGGGAGGAGTCGGGAGGGCGGGGTAAGGGTCGTGGCTTAAAAATTAAAGATTGCCGTTCGCCGCTCTTGATTGCTCGAACGGCTGAATGGATTTCCACAAAACTTGGCAAAATTGTAGGGACTGGTAGCCCGATGTGCCTTTGCTATGTCTCAAGATATATGCTCCAGTGGTTTTTACGAAAATTAACTTTGAAAAATATATATTGGGCTACATTGGGCTATATATATGTTAGAGCCCAAATGTAGCCCAATGTAGCCCAATGTAGCCCAATGTAGCCCAAAGATGGCCACCAGAGACAAAAAAAACAAATGTAGCCCAAATATCAGCCAGATGTAGCCCAACTATAGCCCAATGACAGAATGTCCCAGAGTGTTCTAAAGAACAACTAGAACGCTAACAGTCTTACTTATGACAAAAGTATGGCACACCTGAAGTCATCTTGATTGGAATAAAGTGGTAACACTTAATACATTTAATTTGAAAAGGAACAAAATGAGGGGTTTCATTTTGCCATAGAAATGTTATATATATATATATATCTATATATATATATATATATATTACCTACTGGCGGTCGCCAGTAGGTATATATAGTTAGGATTTTTTTGAATAGGGATTTCTAAAAATTCTATGTTGAATAACTTTGGCGTTGATGGACGGAATTGGCTGAAATGTTCAGGAAAATGGCACATTTTGTTTCTGAGCGTCCCCTGGAAGTTTGGGGGGGTTTCGTCAAGCGGGGGCCGAGAAAAAAGGGGGGCCCCAAAACGTGTTTTTAACATTGAGTTTTCCATAGGGCGGTTGGACTCACTTTTAGCTCGAACGGCTGAATGGATTTCTATGAAACTTGGCAAAATTGTAGAGACTGTTTGCCCGATGTGCCTTTGCTAGGTCTCAAGATATGTGCTCCAGTGGATTTTGAGAAATTAACGTTCAAAAAAATATATATATCTGTGACAGCGTCCCGGTTGTTGTGTTGTGTGGGTGATGTAAGTACCAACATGTAGGTACCAATGAAAAGTCTAAAATTCAATGTACACCGTCTCCTCTGTAGATATTTTGTATGTTCTAATATGGGTTATTTAAATGTAAATGTGTGGAAAAGCACTTCATGCTTTAAAGCAATTGTATTTTTGAACTGATTGTTCTTTCCTCTTAGTCCTCCTCTTTGTTTTTTTCCCCCACACTCTTCTTCAGCATGATAGTTGATAAATTCGTTCCCTAAAAAAATTTATATACAAAAAAAATTATATTAAATACATATAAAATATATTTTTCCTTTAAAAGAAGAATACATTTTACAGCTTTTGATATTTGCTATTAAAAAAACCATTGAAATTCACTGAAAAAACCATAGGTTATAGACCATATATAGTTAGGAATTAGCATTTACAAAACCTTGAAAATTCACTGAAAAAACCATAGGTTATAGACCATATATAGTTAGGAATTAGCATTTACAAAACCTTATTTTACTCACACAAAACCATTGAAATTCGCATATATAGTTAGTTGCACTAACTATATATCGCGCACCCGCAATCCACTGCTGATCATGTCACATATTACATCATTCATGACATGGTCAGTGACATCAACAATTTGCAAGCCCACCTAATGGTTTTAACAGATTTGAGTCTTGTAAGAATCTTTGAAATAGACAAGTTGGGGCATATTTACAAGCCCCTTTCACCAACCGAGCATCACTTTTTCTTACACTCCGGTGGCATGGAGCTAGTTCACAAATTTACAAAGTGGAGCTAAGCCGCTTAACGTGGCTTAACACCACCTTGTAAATATGCCCCCTTCAACCACAGTCTGCTGCTGTAAAGGGGTGGGCAATGGGTATTGCTGAGGGTGTTCCACCGCAACACAGATTGCTTTTTGACGCTGCCCCAGAGTTACAAGGCTGGGGCAGTGCCAAAAAGCTACTGCCAGGTAATATCTTAGAATCTACAGCACACATAGAAGGAGCAAATCACCAATATTGATTGTTTATGTGCAGGAAGGTGTTCCTGCACATACCGCACGTCGGCACCGACGGAGGGAAAGGGGGGAAGGAGAGCTGTAATGTCCCAGTGCGTAAACTTCCATACATGGGCATTAAGAAGCCGCTGGGGGCGCATCTGTCGCTGGCAACTAAGGAGAAGATTTGGAAGGGGGTGTATGTGGAGATCCTGAAGCTCCTGCACAGGGAGCTAACGGCAAAGGAGGGGTCGAAGGAGGAGGAACAGGAGTTGGCTTGGCGTCCCAAAGTGCCCGTGACCATTGAAAACTGGTCAGCGGCTTTTCTGATTTTCGCTAGCGTCTACTGCGAAAAGTACCCGGAGCGGGCGGTGGCGCTTTTCAAACATATGGACGTGGTCCGGCGGGCGCAAGTCATGTATGGGGGGTACACCTGGTCGCATTATGATGAGGAGTTTTGCGCGCGCTTAGCGTCCGATCTGGAGGTGAACTGGTGCGAAATGGATTCGGATCTGTACCAACAAACGATGGGGGGGGCAAGTTCGGCAGGACGATATATACGGCCAGCGGCTTACCGCTGATGCCGTCCCCTTTCTGCGAGCCCCACCCACGGGGGGTGAGGCATGGAGACGGTACTGCAAACACCACCGTGGGCGCCTGTTGGGACTTCAACAAAGGCTCCTGTAGCAGGCAGTATCACCGTTTTTGGCATGAGTGCTCGAAGTGCAGGAAGAGACACCCAGTGGTGCGCTGCTGGGGGGTCCGGGGCAGTACGCAAGGACAACAGCCCGCAACAGGCAGAACCCAGACAGGGGGGAGGTGGGGGGGGGGGGAAGGGTTGGGCTGGGCCTTTGGGAAAAGGCTCGTACGCCGGTTAAGTTGGAGCGGCTGGAGCCCTTCCTGACGGCTTACCCGCCGGCGGACAATGTGGAGAAGGTTTCCGGCTGGGGTACGAGGGCCCGCGAATCACCAGGTGGGCGGAGAATCTCAAGTCGATGAATATGCACAAAGTGGTGGTATGGGAGAAATTGTTTAAGGAGGTGCGAGAAGGGCGGATGGCGGGCCCCTTTGATGAGGCATAGATTCAGGACTTGATCATTTCTCCTATCGGCGTGGTGCCTAAGAAGGAGCCAGGGCAGTTTTGTTTGATACAGCATTTGTCATGGCCGGAAGGGTCGTCAGTGAACGACTACATAGCGGCGAAGCTGACGTCGGTGTCTTACTCGTCGGTGGATGTAGCACGGCGGATGGTGGCGACGGTGGGGGCAGGGGCCCTAATGGCGAAATGCGATATCAAGTCGGCGTTCAGGCTGTTGCCGGTACACCAGGAGGATTACCAGTTGTTGGGGATCCAGTTCAACGGGGGCATTTTTGTGGATAAGGTGTTGCCTATGGGGTGCTCCACGTCGTGCACGTTGTTCAAGAGTTTCAGCACCTTTCCGCAGTGGGCTTTTTCCTGGCACACAGGCCCGCACACGGTGACGCACTACCTGG
Organism: Lissotriton helveticus; assembly: GCF_964261635.1. NCBI lineage: Eukaryota > Metazoa > Chordata > Amphibia > Caudata > Salamandridae > Lissotriton > Lissotriton helveticus. The sequence goes on from NC_136069.1 coordinate 1,141,906,000, forward strand.
ATGACTTCATTTTGGTGGGACGGCCTGGTTCGACAGACTGCCAGGAGCAGCTGGACGGTTTCACCGAACTTATGGGTTACTAGGGTGTGCCCTTGGCGCCGGAGAAGACGCACGGTGCCAGTACAGTGCTGTCATTCTTGGGAATTGAGCTCGACTCGGTGGCCATGGAAGCACGCCTGCCAGAGGGGGCCCGGGAGGGAGGGGGGAGTAGCCAGCACCGTAAATGGGCTGGTTTTGGGCTGGGTGATTTTTCTTGGGCTAGTTGGGCTGGGAAATTGGACTGCTTTTGGGCTGTGGGGGATAAAAACGGCCATTTTAGGTCACTGTCCACCATTTCGGTGGCAGTGACACAGCAGCCGGCGTGGGGACTGTGAGGGTCTTTGTAATTTTCCCTCCCGCCCGCCCTTGAATGGTGGCAAGTAGAGGGCTTATTGTGAGGGTGTGGTAAAGGGGTGGGGTTTTCGGTGGGGCAGGTGGACGGTTTCTTGGGAGCTGGTGCATCGGGGGGGTTTTTGCTGTACGGGGTCTTGTTGCTGGAGCAGGTGCTGGTGTGTGTTTCGGTCGCCAAAGGGGGCATTTTTTTCCCTAAGGACTGGGAGAATTTAGGAGGTATGCTTTTGCCGGGAGGGGGGATACGTGCAAAAGGTTATTTAGTTAGGTAGAGAGGCAAGTTGAGTTTGGCTAATTGTTCAGGTTTTGTTGTTTGGGGGAACCATGTTTAGGGAAGGGGGTGGGGGGTTCTGCTAGGAACATGTTATTTAACGAGGCGTAGTTTTGTACGGCACAGGCCAAGGGATAATTTTGTGAGGTGCACCTGCTTCCAATAAATCGGCCTTTGTCACACCTTAAATTGAGTCCGTGTCGGTGCTGCCCCCCCCCTCCCTGGTGGGCCCCAAACTGTAACACTCATTATAAAGGACACATTGAACAAACTATGCACAAAGAGAAACTATTCGATGGCTCAAACGTGTTTCCCTAATCAAGTGAATGCCTTGCATTAATTACATTTCATTTTAGCTGCACCTTGCATAGCAATCACTTTTTGCATTGTTTCTTAATTGATTTTTTAAATTCATCCCCTTGTTAAAAATGAGCACATCTAATTACAGTTCTTCTACTTGCATTCATTGTTTCTGATCGACCTAGTGCTTAAGTGCCTTTTCATACACAGATAGCTCTTTCACATATATAACTAAACTAATTCTGTTATTGTTGATACATCATTTCTAAACCGATGACACCCTTTTTTCAAGCCCTGTATAGCCCTATTGTTACAGAATATGTGTGTTTGACATGTGTCACACCAGTTTCGGCAATGCAAGCATTTTAATTAATAAAGACTACAAAATGGAGTCCTTCGGTGTTGCTAGCCAACAAGCAAATACATTAAATTCCCAAATCTGCATTAGAATTTAATATCTACATCTGTGCAAATCAGTGAGAACACTCCAAACCTCTGCATTAAATATTCTTATCATAAACAATAACAGCTGTGCATGTTACGCTAATATGTTTTTATCTGTTCCCCTTTCCTGGGCAGATTCTTTTTATGCATCAACCTTGAGATATATAATGCAATCTCCCCTGTGATTTCGTTATGAGACATTCGTGTCTCTTTATAGACGCCAAGCAAGACGTGTACATGGGTTAGCCACGGAGGCGGACGACTGCAAGACGCCGGTGCCAGTGGAATTGTGGGAGGTAGGAGAAGCCGGGTCGTACAGCTGGTAAGAGTGTCGATGGCAGCATCTACATTGGAAGGCGTAAGTACAGGCCTGGGTGATTTTTTTGATGAAGGGACAGTGCCACAGAGGGGTCGATGGTGACGTGAGGAGCAGGTGGTCAAATTTATGCTGAGCAAGATGGATAAGGGTTTGTTGAAGGTGACGATCGTGGGGAAATTGTCGGCGGTGGCTTTCATGGGCAAGTTGTGGTGGAGGTACGCACCGTCCGTGGGGGAGCTGGGGGCGTGTCTTTTGGAGGGCTGTGCAAGGGAAAAAGAGGCCAAGGTCAGTCAGCGCAGGCCGGTTACGGAGAGCATGCTCGTGGGTCTGTTAAAGACGGTGCCGGCGGTTTGTCAAGATCAGGGTGAGACCGTATTGTTTTCCACGCTCATGTCGTGGATGTATTTCGGAGCTTTCAGAGTTTCAGAGCTGCTGGGGCTTAAGGGTAGGCTGGGGATTCTCTGGGAGGAGGTGGACCTGAGGGCGAAGGAGGTGGCGCTGTGTCTGAGGCATTCGAAAACGGACTTGCCGGGCGTTGGAATGTTGGTGGTGATGGGACCAGTGGCGTCACAGGCGGTTTGCCCAGCAGCGTGGGGGCGGTCGTTGGCATCTGAACGGCGGGTTCAGTCGGGGGAAGTATGTGCATGGATGGACGGGTGCAGGGTGACGGCGGCTCAGTTGTTGTGGGTCCTGCGGCTACGGGTTATGGGTGAGGACCCGGCGGCTTTGGGAACACACTTGTTCTGGATCGGAGCGGCAACAGAGGCAGTGAGGCAAGGTTGGGGGAGGGAAGACCTTGTGCCTTTGGGCCGTTGGCGGTCGGATTGCTACAAGAAGTATGCCAGACTGAGGGGGGTAGGGGAGGAACAATGACCGGCATGCTTTTCCGCTATCTTACATATGTGTCTTTGCAGGTGCGGTGGCGGGGCCGTCTGTGGCAGTCATGAAGATTTACATTATAGGACATTCTTTTGTGAAGTGTGCGGAGAGGGCTGAGTGGGAAAAGCAACCAAATTTGAACTTGGAATTGGACTCAACGTTGTTTTATTGCCAATGCACGGGAAAGGGGGCTTGAGGTGGCATGAGCTGTTGCCGGCATTGAACAAGGTGGTGAAAGGGGGGGTATGCCCGGATGTGGTCGTTATCCATTTGGGGGAAAATGACTTGGTTCAGTGCAAGGGGATAGCCCTAGTAAAACAGATGAAGAGGGATTTATTGGAGATACGGCACAAGTGGTCAGGTTGCCATGTGATTTGGTCCGAGTTGGTTCCCCGGAGGTGTTTGAGAGAGGCGGAGAGGCCGGGGGGCATAGATAGGACCCGTAGGAAAATCAATAGGGAAATGAGGGGGTTTTGTGAGAAGGAGAGGATGAGTACGATGGAACATCCAGAGTTGAGGTACGGGGCAGTGTATTTCTTTAGGGAGTATGGGGTTCACCTTTCCAGGTACGGGATGGAGCTTTACATTGTTCAATTATAAGAGGCACTGGATGGAGCACTCAGGGTGCGCAGGTATCCAAGAGTTCAGGCGTCCTGGGGCGGGGTCGAAACCCGGCAGCCGACTTTCGAGTGGCGGTTTTTTCCCTAAGGACAGGGAGAATTGAGGAGGTATGCTTTTGCCAGGAGGGGGGATAAGTGCAACATGTTATTTAGTTAGGTAGAGAGGCAAGTTGAGTTTGGCTAATTGTTCAAGTTTTGTTGTTTGGGAGAACCATGTTTAGGGGAGGGGGTGGGGGGGTTCTGTTAGGAACATGTTATTTAGCAAGGCGTAGTTTTGTACGGCACAGGCCAAGGGTTAATTTTGTGAGGTGCACCTGCTTCCAATAAAGCGGCCTTTGTCACACCTTCAATTGAGTCCGTGTCGGTGCTGTCCCCCCTCCCTGGTGGGCCCCAAGAGGGCTTTGGGAGGGGTGACCGACCGGAGGGAGGCCTGTTCCTCCCGTGGGGTTTTGGGGGCCCGGGGGGGGGGTGGGAGGGGAGTAGCCAGCACCGTAAATGGGCTGGTTATGGGCTGGGTGATTTTTCTTGAGATAGTTGGGCTGGGAAATTGAGCTGCTTTTGGGCTGTGGGGGATAAAACCGGCCATTTTAGGTCACTGTCCACCATTTCGGTGGCAGTGACACAGCAGCCGGCGTGGGGACTGTGGGGGTTTTTGTAATTTTCCCTCCCGCCCGCCCTTGAATGGTGGCAAGTAGGGGGCTTATTGTGAGGGTGTGGTAAAGGGGTGGGGTTTTCGGTGGGGCAGGTGGACGGTTTCTTGGGAGCTGGTGCATCAGGGGGGGTTTGCTGTATGGGGTCTTGTTGCTGGAGCAGGTGCTGGTGTGTGGTTCGGTCGCCAGAGAGGGTGTTTTTTTCCCTAAGGACTGGGTGAATTTAGGAGGTATGCTTTTGCCGGGAGCGGGGATAACTGCAACAGGTTATTTAGTTAGGTAGAGAGGCAAGTTGACTTTGCCTAATTGTTCAGGCTTTGTTGTTTGGGGGAACCATGTTTAGGGAAGGGGGTGGGGGGTTCTGTTAGGAACATATTATTTAGTGAGGCGTAGTTTTGTACGGCACAGGCCAAGGGTTAATTTTGTGAGGTGCACCTGCTTCCAATAAATCGGCCTTTGTCACACCTTAAATTGAGTCCGTGTCGGTGCTGCCTCCCCCTCCCTGGTGGGCCCCAAACTGTAACACTCATTATAAAGGACACATTGAACAAACTATGCACAAAGAGAAACTATTCCATGGCTCAAACGTGTTTCCCTAATCAAGTGAATGCCTTGCATTAATTACATTTCATTTTAGCTGCACCTTGCATAGCAATCACTTTTTGCATTGTTTCTTAATTGATTTTTTAAATTCATCCCCTTGTTAAAAATGAGCACATCTAATTACAGTTCTTCTACTTGCATTCATTGTTTCTGATCGACCTAGTGCTTAAGTGCCTTTTCATACACAGATAGCTCTTTCACATATATAACTAAACTAATTCTGTTATTGTTGATACATCATTTCTAAACCGATGACACCCTTTTTTCAAGCCCTGTATAGCCCTATTGGTACAGAATATGTGTGTTTGACATGTGTCACACCAGTTTCGGCAATGCAAGCATTTTAATTAATAAAGACTACAAAATGGAGTCCTTCGGTGTTGCTAGCCAACAAGAAAATACATTAAATTCCCAAATCTGCATTAGAATTTAATATCTACATCTGTGCAAATCAGTGAGAACACTCCAAACCTCTGCATTAAATATTCTTATCATAAACAATAACAGCTGTGCATGTTACGCTAATATGTTTTTATCTGTTCCCCTTTCCTGGGCAGATTCTTTTTATGCATCAACCTTGAGATATATAATGCAATCTCCCCTGTGATTTCGTTATGAGACATTCGTGTCTCTTTATAGACGCCAAGCTAGACGTGTACATGGGTTAGCCACGAAGGCGGACGACTGCAAGACGCCGGTGCCAGTGGAATTGTGGGAGGTAGGAGAAGCCGGGTCGTACAGCTGGTAAGAGCGTCGATGGCAGCATCTACATTGGAAGGCGTAAGTACAGGCCTGGGTGATTTTTTTGATGAAGGGACAGTGCCACAGAGGGGTCGATGGTGACGTGAGGAGCAGGTGGTCCAATTTATGCTGAGCAAGATGGATAAGGGTTTGTCGAAGGTGACGATCGTGGGGAAATTGTCGGCGGTGGCTTTCATGGGCAAGTTGTGGTGGAGGTACGCACCGTCCGTGGGGGAGCTGGGGGCGTGTCTTTTGGAGGGCTGTGCAAGGGAAAAAGAGGCCAAGGTCAGTCAGCGCAGGCCGGTTACGGAGAGCATGCTCGTGGGTCTGTTAAGGACGGTGCCGGCGGTTTGTCAAGATCAGGGTGAGACCGTATTGTTTTCCACGCTCATGTCGTGGATGTATTTCGGAGCTTTCAGAGTTTCAGAGCTGCTGGGGCTTAAGGGTAGGCTGGGGATTCTCTGGGAGGAGGTGGACCTGAGGGCGAAGGAGGTGGCGCTGTGTCTGAGGCATTCGAAAACGGACTTGCCGGGCGTTGGAATGTTGGTGGTGATGGGACCAGTGGCGTCACAGGCGGTTTGCCCAGCAGCGTGGGGGCGGTCGTTGGCATCTGAACGGCGGGTTCAGTCGGGGGAAGTATGTGCATGGATGGACGGGGGCAGGGTGACGGCGGCTCAGTTGTTGTGGGTCCTGCGGCATGCCCTACGGGTTATGGGTGAGGACCCGGCGGCTTTGGGAACACACTTGTTCTGGATCGGAGCGGCAACAGAGGCAGTGAGGCAAGGTTGGGGAAGGGAAGACCTTGTGCATTTGGGCAGTTGGCGGTCGGATTGCTACAAGAAGTATGCCAGACTGAGGGGGGTAGGGGAGGAACAATGACCGGCATGCTTTTCCGCTATCTTACATATGTGTCTTTGCAGGTGCGGTGGCGGGGCCGTCTGTGGCAGTCATGAAGATTTACATTATAGGACATTCTTTTGTGAAGCGTGCGGAGAGGGCTGAGTGGGAAAAGCAACCAAATTTGAACTTGGAATTGGACTCAACGTTGTTTTATTGCCAATGCACGGGAAAGGGGGCTTGAGGTGGCATGAGCTGTTGCCGGCATTGAACAAGGTGGTGAAAGGGGGGGTATGCCCGGATGTGGTCGTTATCCATTTGGGGGAAAATGACTTGGTTCAGTGCAAGGGGATAGCCCTAGTAAAACAGATGAAGAGGGATTTATTGGAGATACGGCACAAGTGGTCAGGTTGCCATGTGATTTGGTCCGAGTTGGTTCCCCGGAGGTGTTTGAGAGAGGCGGAGAGGCCGGGGGGCATAGATAGGACCCGTAGGAAAATCAATAGGGAAATGAGGGGGTTTTGTGAGAAGGAGAGGATGAGTACGATGGAACATCCAGAGTTGAGGTACGGGGCAGTGTATTTCTTTAGGGAGTACGGGGTTCACCTTTCCAGGTACTGGATGGAGCTTTACATTGTTCAATTATAAGAGGCACTGGACGGAGCACTCAGGGTGCGCAGGTATCCAAGAGTTCAGGCGTCCTGGGGCGGGGTCGAAACCCGGCAGCCGACTTTCGAGTGGCGGTTTTTTCCCTAAGGACTGGGAGAATTTAGGAGGTATGCTTTTGCCAGGAGGGGGGATAAGTGCAACATGTTATTTAGTTAGGTAGAGAGGCAAGTTGAGTTTGGCTAATTGTTCAAGTTTTGTTGTTTGGGAGAAGCATGTTTAGGGGAGGGGGTGGGGGTTTTGTTAGGAACATGTTATTTAGCGAGGCGTAGTTTTGTACGGCACAGGCCAAGGGTTAATTTTGTGAGGTGCACCTGCTTCCAATAAAGCGGCCTTTGTCACACCTTCAATTGAGTCCGTGTCGGTGCTGTCCCCCCCTCCCTGGTGGGCCCCAAGAGGGCTTTGGGAGGGGTGACCGACCGGAGGGAGGCCTGTTCCTCCCGTGGGGTTTTGGGGGCCCGGGGGGGGGGGTGGGAGGGGAGTAGCCAGCACCGTAAATGGGCTGGTTATGGGCTGGGTGATTTTCTTGAGATAGTTGGGCTGGGAAATTTAGCTGCTTTTGGGCTGTGGGGGATAAAACCGGCCATTTTAGGTCACTGTCCACCATTTCGGTGGCAGTGACACAGCAGCCGGCGTGGGGACTGTGGGGGTCTTTGTAATTTTCCCTCCCGCCCGCCCTTGAATGGTGGCAAGTAGGGGGCTTATTGTGAGGGTGTGGTAAAGGGGTGGGGTTTTCGGTGGGGCAGGTGGATGGTTTCTTGGGAGCTGGTGCATCAGGGGGGGTTTGCTGTATGGGGTCTTGTTGCTGGAGCAGGTGCTGGTGTGTGGTTCGGTCGCCAGAGAGGGTGTTTTTTTCCCTAAGGACTGGGTGAATTTAGGAGGTATGCTTTTGCCGGGAGCGGGGATAAGTGCAACAGGTTATTTAGTTAGGTAGAGAGGCAAGTTGACTTTGGCTAATTGTTCAGGTTTTGTTGTTTGGGGGAACCATGTTTAGGGAAGGGGGTGGGGGGTTCTGTTAGGAACATATTATTTAGTGAGGCGTAGTTTTGTAGGGCACAGGCCAAGGGTTAATTTTGTGAGGTGCACCTGCTTCCAATAAATCGGCCTTTGTCACACCTTAAATTGAGTCCGTGTCGGTGGTGCCTCCCCCTCCCTGGTGGGCCCCAAACTGTAACACTCATTATAAAGGACACATTGAACAAACTATGCACAAAGAGAAACTATTCCATGGCTCAAACGTGTTTCCCTAATCAAGTGAATGCCTTGCATTAATTACATTTCATATTAGCTGCACCTTGCATAGCAATCACTTTTTGCATTGTTTCTTAATTGATTTTTTAAATTCATCCCCTTGTTAAAAATGAGCACATCTAATTACAGTTCTTCTACTTGCATTCATTGTTTCTGATCGACCTAGTGCTTCAGTGCCTTTTCATACACAGATAGCTCTTTCACATATATAACTAAACTAATTCTGTTATTGTTGATACATCATTTCTAAACCGATGACACCCTTTTTTCAAGCCCTGTATAGCCCTATTGGTACAGAATATGTGTGTTTGACATGTGTCACACCAGTTTCGGCAATGCAAGCATTTTAATTAATAAAGTCTACAAAATGGAGTCCTTCGGTGTTGCTAGCCAACAAGCAAATACATTAAAATCTCAAATCTGCATTAGAATGTAATATCTACATCTGTGCAAATCAGTGAGAACACTCCAAACCTCTGCATTAAATATTCTTATCATAAACAATAACAGCTGTGCATGTTACGCTAGTATGTTTTTATCTGTTCCCCTTTCCTGGGCAGACTCTTTTTATGCATCAACCTTGAGATATATAATGCAATCTCCCCTGTGATTTCGTTATGAGACATTCGTGTCTCTTTATAGACGCCAAGCAAGACGTGTACATGGGTTAGCCACGGAGGCGGACGACTGCAAGACGCCGGTGCCAGTGGAATTGTGGGAGGTAGGAGAAGCCGGGTCGTACAGCTGGTAAGAGCGTCGATGGCAGCATCTACATTGGAAGGCGTAAGTACAGGCCTGGGTGATTTTTTTGATGAAGGGACAGTGCCACAGAGGGGTCGATGGTGACGTGAGGAGCAGGTGGTCCAATTTATGCTGAGCAAGATGGATAAGGGTTTGTCGAAGGTGACGATCGTGGGGAAATTGTCGGCGGTGGCTTTCATGGGCAAGTTGTGGTGGAGGTACGCACCGTCCGTGGGGGAGCTGGGGGCGTGTCTTTTGGAGGGCTGTGCAAGGGAAAAAGAGGCCAAGGTCAGTCAGCGCAGGCCGGTTACGGAGAGCATGCTCGTGGGTCTGTTAAGGACGGTGCCGGCGGTTTGTCAAGATCAGGGTGAGACCGTATTGTTTTCCACGCTCATGTCGTGGATGTATTTCGGAGCTTTCAGAGTTTCAGAGCTGCTGGGGCTTAAGGGTAGGCTGGGGATTCTCTGGGAGGAGGTGGACCTGAGGGCGAAGGAGGTGGCGCTGTGTCTGAGGCATTCGAAAACGGACTTGCCGGGCGTTGGAATGTTGGTGGTGATGGGACCAGTGGCGTCACAGGCGGTTTGCCCAGCAGCGTGGGGGCGGTCGTTGGCATCTGAACGGCGGGTTCAGTCGGGGGAAGTATGTGCATGGATGGACGGGGGCAGGGTGACGGCGGCTCAGTTGTTGTGGGTCCTGCGGCATGCCCTACGGGTTATGGGTGAGGACCCGGCGGCTTTGGGAACACACTTGTTCTGGATCGGAGCGGCAACAGAGGCAGTGAGGCAAGGTTGGGGGAGGGAAGACCTTGTGCATTTGGGCAGTTGGCGGTCGGATTGCTACAAGAAGTATGCCAGACTGAGGGGGGTAGGGGAGGAACAATGACCGGCATGCTTTTCCGCTATCTTACATATGTGTCTTTGCAGGTGCGGTGGCGGGGCCGTCTGTGGCAGTCATGAAGATTTACATTATAGGACATTCTTTTGTGAAGCGTGCGGAGAGGGCTGAGTGGGAAAAGCAACCAAATTTGAACTTGGAATTGGACTCAACGTTGTTTTATTGCCAATGCACGGGAAAGGGGGCTTGAGGTGGCATGAGCTGTTGCCGGCATTGAACAAGGTGGTGAAAGGGGGGGTATGCCCGGATGTGGTCGTTATCCATTTGGGGGAAAATGACTTGGTTCAGTGCAAGGGGATAGCCCTAGTAAAACAGATGAAGAGGGATTTATTGGAGATACGGCACAAGTGGTCAGGTTGCCATGTGATTTGGTCCGAGTTGGTTCCCCGGAGGTGTTTGAGAGAGGCGGAGAGGCCGGGGGGCATAGATAGGACCCGTAGGAAAATCAATAGGGAAATGAGGGGGTTTTGTGAGAAGGAGAGGATGAGTACGATGGAACATCCAGAGTTGAGGTACGGGGCAGTGTATTTCTTTAGGGAGTACGGGGTTCACCTTTCCAGGTACTGGATGGAGCTTTACATTGTTCAATTATAAGAGGCACTGGACGGAGCACTCAGGGTGCGCAGGTATCCAAGAGTTCAGGCGTCCTGGGGCGGGGTCGAAACCCGGCAGCCGACTTTCGAGTGGCGGTTTTTTCCCTAAGGACTGGGAGAATTTAGGAGGTATGCTTTTGCCAGGAGGGGGGATAAGTGCAACATGTTATTTAGTTAGGTAGAGAGGCAAGTTGAGTTTGGCTAATTGTTCAAGTTTTGTTGTTTGGGAGAAGCATGTTTAGGGGAGGGGGTGGGGGTTTTGTTAGGAACATGTTATTTAGCGAGGCGTAGTTTTGTACGGCACAGGCCAAGGGTTAATTTTGTGAGGTGCACCTGCTTCCAATAAAGCGGCCTTTGTCACACCTTCAATTGAGTCCGTGTCGGTGCTGTCCCCCCCTCCCTGGTGGGCCCCAAGAGGGCTTTGGGAGGGGTGACCGACCGGAGGGAGGCCTGTTCCTCCCGTGGGGTTTTGGGGGCCCGGGGGGGGGGTGGGAGGGGAGTAGCCAGCACCGTAAATGAGCTGGTTATGGGCTGGGTGATTTTCTTGAGATAGTTGGGCTGGGAAATTGAGCTGCTTTTGGGCTGTGGGGGATAAAACCGGCCATTTTAGGTCACTGTCCACCATTTCGGTGGCAGTGACACAGCAGCCGGCGTGGGGACTGTGGGGGTCTTTGTAATTTTCCCTCCCGCCCGCCCTTGAATGGTGGCAAGTAGGGGGCTTATTGTGAGGGTGTGGTAAAGGGGTGGGGTTTTCGGTGGGGCAGGTGGATGGTTTCTTGGGAGCTGGTGCATCAGGGGGGGTTTGCTGTATGGGGTCTTGTTGCTGGAGCAGGTGCTGGTGTGTGGTTCGGTCGCCAGAGAGGGTGTTTTTTTCCCTAAGGACTGGGTGAATTTAGGAGGTATGCTTTTGCCGGGAGCGGGGATAAGTGCAACAGGTTATTTAGTTAGGTAGAGAGGCAAGTTGACTTTGGCTAATTGTTCAGGTTTTGTTGTTTGGGGGAACCATGTTTAGGGAAGGGGGTGGGGGTTCTGTTAGGAACATATTATTTAGTGAGGCGTAGTTTTGTAGGGCACAGGCCAAGGGTTAATTTTGTGAGGTGCACCTGCTTCCAATAAATCGGCCTTTGTCACACCTTAAATTGAGTCCGTGTCGGTGGTGCCTCCCCCTCCCTGGTGGGCCCCAAACTGTAACACTCATTATAAAGGACACATTGAACAAACTATGCACAAAGAGAAACTATTCCATGGCTCAAACGTGTTTCCCTAATCAAGTGAATGCCTTGCATTAATTACATTTCATATTAGCTGCACCTTGCATAGCAATCACTTTTTGCATTGTTTCTTAATTGATTTTTTAAATTCATCCCCTTGTTAAAAATGAGCACATCTAATTACAGTTCTTCTACTTGCATTCATTGTTTCTGATCGACCTAGTGCTTCAGTGCCTTTTCATACACAGATAGCTCTTTCACATATATAACTAAACTAATTCTGTTATTGTTGATACATCATTTCTAAACCGATGACACCCTTTTTTCAAGCCCTGTATAGCCCTATTGGTACAGAATATGTGTGTTTGACATGTGTCACACCAGTTTCGGCAATGCAAGCATTTTAATTAATAAAGTCTACAAAATGGAGTCCTTCGGTGTTGCTAGCCAACAAGCAAATACATTAAAATCTCAAATCTGCATTAGAATGTAATATCTACATCTGTGCAAATCAGTGAGAACACTCCAAACCTCTGCATTAAATATTCTTATCATAAACAATAACAGCTGTGCATGTTACGCTAGTATGTTTTTATCTGTTCCCCTTTCCTGGGCAGACTCTTTTTATGCATCAACCTTGAGATATATAATGCAATCTCCCCTGTGATTTCGTTATGAGACATTCGTGTCTCTTTATAGACGCCAAGCAAGACGTGTACATGGGTTAGCCACGGAGGCGGACGACTGCAAGACGCCGGTGCCAGTGGAATTGTGGGAGGTAGGAGAAGCCGGGTCGTACAGCTGGTAAGAGCGTCGATGGCAGCATCTACATGGAAGGCGTAAGTACAGGCCTGGGTGATTTTTTTGATGGAGGGCCAGTGCCACAGAGGGGTCGATGGTGACGTGAGGAGCAGGTGGTCCAATTTATGCTGAGCAAGATGGATAAGGGTTTGTCGAAGGTGACGATCGTGGGGAAATTGTCGGCGGTGGCTTTCATGGGCAAGTTGTGGTGGAGGTACGCACCGTCCGTGGGGGAGCTGGGGGCGTGTCTTTTGGAGGGCTGTGCAAGGGAAAAAGAGGCCAAGGTCAGTCAGCGCAGGCCGGTTACGGAGAGCATGCTCGTGGGTCTGTTAAGGACGGTGCCGGCGGTTTGTCAAGATCAGGGTGAGACCGTATTGTTTTCCACGCTCATGTCGTGGATGTATTTCGGAGCTTTCAGAGTTTCAGAGCTGCTGGGGCTTAAGGGTAGGCTGGGGATTCTCTGGGAGGAGGTGGACCTGAGGGCGAAGGAGGTGGCGCTGTGTCTGAGGCATTCGAAAACGGACTTGCCGGGCGTTGGAATGTTGGTGGTGATGGGACCAGTGGCGTCACAGGCGGTTAGCCCAGAAGCGTGGGGGCGGTCGTTGGCATCTGAACGGCGGGTTCAGTCGGGGGAAGTATGTGCATGGATGGACGGGGGCAGGGTGACGGCGGCTCAGTTGTTGTGGGTCCTGCGGCATGCCCTACGGGTTATGGGTGAGGACCCGGCGGCTTTGGGAACACACTTGTTCTGGATCGGAGCGGCAACAGAGGCAGTGAGGCAAGGTTGGGGGAGGGAAGACCTTGTGCAATTGGGCCGTTGGCGGTCGGATTGCTACAAGAAGTATGCCAGACTGAGGGGGGTAGGGGAGGAACAATGACCGGCATGCTTTTCCGCTATCTTACATATGTGTCTTTGCAGGTGCGGTGGCGGGGCCGTCTGTGGCAGTCATGAAGATTTACATTATAGGACATTCTTTTGTGAAGCGTGCGGAGAGGGCTGAGTGGGAAAAGCAACCAAATTTGAACTTGGAATTGGACTCAACGTTGTTTTATTGCCAATGCACGGGAAAGGGGGCTTGAGGTGGCATGAGCTGTTGCCGGCATTGAACAAGGTGGTGAAAGGGGGGGTATGCCCGGATGTGGTCGTTATCCATTTGGGGGAAAATGACTTGGTTCAGTGCAAGGGGATAGCCCTAGTAAAACAGATGAAGAGGGATTTATTGGAGATACGGCACAAGTGGTCAGGTTGCCATGTGATTTGGTCCGAGTTGGTTCCCCGGAGGTGTTTGAGAGAGGCGGAGAGGCCGGGGGGCATAGATAGGACCCGTAGGAAAATCAATAGGGAAATGAGGGGGTTTTGTGAGAAGGAGAGGATGAGTACGATGGAACATCCAGAGTTGAGATACGGGGCAGTGTATTTCTTTAGGGAGTACGGGGTTCACCTTTCCAGGTACGGGATGGAGCTTTACATTGTTCAATTATAAGAGGCACTGGACGGAGCACTCAGGGTGCGCAGGTATCCAAGAGTTCAGGCGTCCTGGGGCGGGGTCGAAACCCGGCAGCCGACTTTCGAGTGGCGGTTTTTTCCCTAAGGACTGGGAGAATTTAGGAGGTATGCTTTTGCCAGGAGGGGGGATAAGTGCAACATGTTATTTAGTTAGGTAGAGAGGCAAGTTGAGTTTGGCTAATTGTTCAAGTTTTGTTGTTTGGGAGAACCATGTTTAGGGGAGGGGGTGGGGGTTTTGTTAGGAACATGTTATTTAGCGAGGCCTAGTTTTGTACGGCACAGGCCAAGGGTTAATTTTGTGAGGTGCACCTGCTTCCAATAAAGCGGCCTTTGTCACACCTTCAATTGAGTCCGTGTCGGTGCTGTCCCCCCCTCCCTGGTGGGCCCCAAGAGGGCTTTGGGAGGGGTGACCGACCGGAGGGAGGCCTGTTCCTCCCGTGGGGTTTTGGGGGCCCGGGGGGGTGGGAGGGGAGTAGCCAGCACCGTAAATGGGCTGGTTATGGGCTGGGTGATTTTTCTTGAGATAGTTGGGCTGGGAAATTGAGCTGCTTTTGGGCTGTGGGGGATAAAACCGGCCATTTTAGGTCACTGTCCACCATTTCGGTGGCAGTGACACAGCAGCCGGCGTGGGGACTGTGGGGGTCTTTGTAATTTTCCCTCCCGCCCGCCCTTGAATGGTGGCAAGTAGGGGGCTTATTGTGAGGGTGTGGTAAAGGGGTGGGGTTTTCGGTGGGGCAGGTGGACGGTTTCTTGGGAGCTGGTGCATCAGGGGGGGTTTGCTGTATGGGGTCTTGTTGCTGGAGCAGGTGCTGGTGTGTGGTTCGGTCGCCAGAGAGGGTGTTTTTTTCCCTAAGGACTGGGTGAATTTAGGAGGTATGCTTTTGCCGGGAGCGGGGATAAGTGCAACAGGTTATTTAGTTAGGTAGAGAGGCAAGTTGACTTTGGCTCATTGTTCAGGTTTTGTTGTTTGGGGGAACCATGTTTAGGGAAGGGGGTGGGGGTTCTGTTAGGAACATATTATTTAGTGAGGCATAGTTTTGTACGGCACAGGCCAAGGGTTAATTTTGTGAGGTGCACCTGCTTCCAATAAATCGGCCTTTGTCACACCTTAAATTGAGTCTGTGTCGGTGCTGTCCCCCCTCCCTGGTGGGCCCCAAACTGTAACACTCATTATAAAGGACACATTGAACAAACTATGCACAAAGAGAAACTATTCCATGGCTCAAACGTGTTTCCCTAATCAAGTGAATGCCTTGCATTAATTAAATTTTGTTTTAGCTGCACCTTGCATAGCAATCACTTTTTGCATTGTTTCTTAATTGATTTTTTTAAATTCATCCCCTTGTTAAAAACGAGCACATCTAATTACAGTTCTTCTACCTCCATTCATTGTTTCTGATCGACCTAGTGCTTAAGTGCCTTTTCATACACAGATAGCTCTTTCACATATATAACTAAACTAATTCTGTTATTGTTGACACATCATTTCTAAACCGATGACACCCTTTTTTCAAGCCCTGCATAGCCCTATTGTCACCGAATATGCGTGTTTGACATGTGTCACACCAGTTTCGGCAATGCAAGCATTTTAATTAATAAAGTCTACAAAATGGAGTCCTTCGGTGTTGCTAGCCAACAAGCAAATACATTAAATTCCCAAATCTGCATTAGAATTTAATATCTACATCTGTGCAAATCAGTGAGAACACTCCAAACCTCTGCATTAAATATTCTTATCATAAACAATAACAGCTGTGCATGCTACGCTAATATGTTTTTATCTGTTCCCCTTTCCTGGGCAGACTCTTTTTATGCATCAACCTTGAGATATATAATGCAATCTCCCCTGTGATTTCGTTATGAGACATTCGTGTCCCTTTATAGACGCCAAGCAAGACGTGTACTTGAAACAGTAAATCCCAGATAAAGTGCCATGAACCTGTTAGGCAGCGAGCAGGAAACAGATAGTGCTGCCGGCTCGTAATCTCATTAGCTCTCTGGAGCATGTCTCCCATAGACATCTTTTTTTTCATTCCATTATCAGCAAAAAGATGTATCACTTAAAGCAATTACTACCGGTACAGGCTGCCTTTACTGTCGGAGCAAGAATGGGGTTTGGAAGACTCTTGAACAAACAAATCTCTTAAGAGGCCTGAACCCGACACAAACTCTTATTTAACCAGTTGCTAAAATTGAATAAGATTCACAGAAACTATTATCATTGTAAAGTGGGAGTGCACGAATCACTTCCACAACATAAATTCTTCTTTGGAGAGGTCTTGTTGGGACTATAATAGATGCAGCACCAGTGCTTAATTTGTGAAACAATAAGTTTCAGGGCCCTTGTCAGGAAGCCATTGTTGCTTGCACCGCCCATTGCCCCTGTAAGTGGTACCAAACTCGTACAAGTGTGAGAATACAGACTATTCCAGGTCCCCAAAGATATAAGAATGACTTGGACAGCAAGTATTAATCATTGTAAGCCAGCCACGGCCTGTGGGGGGAGTTCCGGTGGGGCAGAAAGGCGGGGCGGGGGAGGGGCAGGGAGGCTCCCGTGCTAAAAACCGGAATATGGATATTTATTAAATAAAACGAATTTCGTAGCACGCCGTGCATCGCAAAATGCGATGCAGCGCGCGCTACAAAATCTGTTTTATTAATTAAATTGTTCATTTACCTCCAATTATCCATATTCCGGTTTTTAGCACCGGGCCCTCCCTGCCCCTCCCCCGCCCCATCTTTCTGCCCCACCGGAACTCCCTCCATGGGCCGCGGCTGTTGTTAGCGTGTATTGAATTAATAAACAGCTGTTGTTGTGCTTGTCTCTAAATTAAACACATAACTTCACCGTGTGTCAGACTGTCATAAGTGCCAGTGTTGACAATTAAGTGTTGGTGATAAGCACCTGAAACCACCAACTCAAATTGAGCAGAGCGTAGCACAGCTGATACATTGGAGTTTATCCTGTGTGGGTTATCAGATGGCTTAACCTCACAGGGATGCTCATTTTCCATTATTGTACTTTTCTTTAAAACGAAAAAACTATTTTCCGCTGCCTGTTTATGGTAGGGCCCCTGGAGCACAGTGACCATTTGCACATGTTTATTCAGAGTCTGACCAGGAGAGAAAATAGAGGGGGCAGCAAAATAAATGTTAGCTCTACTGGCAAATCAGATAGCTAAAAAGGTTACCCTAATTTACAAATTGGGTCATTTTTAAACTTTTAAAAATGAGCTGAATATGTGTTTTACAAGGTTCAGATAACTGCATTGATTTCAGTGTAATGTTTGTGGCTAATATCAGGGAAAGCAACAGTAAAAACTGTTGCACCTCATTATAAAACAGATCCACAAGCAGTGCTGGCTGGGAATTTTAGCGGATAAGGGTGGCTGGGGCCACATACACACACATATACACTCACTCACCCCCATGCATTCACACACATGCAAGCACACACCCATTCACAACACTCAATCACTCAAATACGCATACTCACATACATACATTGATATATACATGCTCGCATGCACCAAACATCAAAAAACAAAACTTACCTTAACTGCAGCTCTCCCAGAGGGAAGCATAGGAGGGAGCATGAGGGTTGAGATGGCAGCCGTCCCTCGTCACACAGCCACTTTGTGGCGAGGTGTCAATGATTTGACGCTCGGCCCTGGGCCCTACAGGGCTTAAAACTGAAGCCTTCAGGTCTGAGGCAATCAGTGACGCTCCCCCTCATCATGAGGGGGAGGGCCTTGAGCACTTTTGCTAGGCTGTGGAGGTCACACCCAGAGGGCTGTGTAATCCTCAGCCTGGCAAAGCTCATCTCAGGCAGCCAGAAGCCTTCGCATTTAGCGCATGTCTAGCGGCTGTCTGCCTGACCCAAACAAGAAGAGTGTCCATCAGTGTGAACTTTGTTCAGTCTTACTTACACTCACCTTGTTCGGAAAAAGGTGGTGGTGCGGCCCCTCCGCCCATACAGATGTGCCGCATCGGCCCACAACCAGTCCATACACTGACCTGTCAAACCAGCCCTTCTGGTACTGCCAGATTGCCTGAAAAGTCACCCTGCTTATTGCTCTGCCAGACACTCACAGGCTTCAGATGCTTGTGATTTCCTTTTTGTAATACCCAATGTGGCACTAGCACGTTTTATATGCTGATAACGTTTTATATCCTGGACCTTATGTCTTTTTGAAAGTAACTGTCCTGGAGGAGAGAGTGGCAAGGGAAACATCCTTTACAACGCAACTTTTACCACGCAGTGCCTTTACGACGCAACTTTTACAACGCAAACCATTACAACGCATTGCGCTGGGGGGCGCTCTAGGATAGGGAATGTGTTTAATGTACTATCCAACACCTTCCCTACTATCCACGGGGACTGGAGTTGGAATAGTAAATTAAACAATTCACTATCCAGCGCCTAAAAGCACTATGCGTTGTAATGGTATGTGTTGTAAAAACAGCGTTGTAAAAGCATGCGATGTAAAAGCATGCGTTGTAGTGTCATACATCCGAGTAGCAATCATGATCTCCATTGCATTTGCTAGTAGTGTTGTGTGGAATTCTGTATTCATATTTTTTTGTATCAACAAGGGGGAATCATAAAAATAGGACAATTTTTAACGGGGTCCAATGTATGTGTCCCAGAAAGTACCAACAACAAAGAATTTACAGAGTTCCCCGGACAAAGTCAACTAAATGACTAACGTGAACCTCTCTCTCATATTGAGTTCAACAGAAAAAAGTGAATGTTGTGAACCCTTTACGGAATTTGGGGATGCCTCACACAGGTCACCGGTTGGACGACTATTGTCATCCCACCCGGCGATCGTCCAGCGTCATCATCGGTATCCTGCCCCTGCGACAGACTGGCGGTGCAATGCCTGTCGGGCAGCACCGGATGCTGCACTTTGGCGGGGTTCTTTTATTCCTTAGCCAAAGGGTGTGTGAGTGTGAGGGGCCTAAAAAAGTGCAATAGTGAGCGTGAGTGTGGTCTAACAAAAGTCAGTGGAGTCCATGGGGAAAAGAATTTAATAGTATGGCTCACTGCTTTATTAAAACACCACACTCACGCTCACTATTGCACTTTTTTAGGCCCCCCACACTGACCTGTGTGAGGCATCCCCAAATTCCGTAAAGGGTTCACAACATTCACTTTTTTTCTGTTGAACTCGATTCTGTATTCATAAACATATACTGGATCCTGTTTCCAAACTATTAGATTATACACCTGACAAAGACAATCACCTTCTTCGACAAATCCGAATGTCATCTGAAAAAAGCAAGCTATTTACATTTCCTTAGTCTTTGAACCCTTCTTCTAACTTGTCATGGCAATGCTTATGTGTTATTAAGTCCTGACGAGGTATGAAAATCACTTTAAAACAGTACTTCATTCTAGTAACACGTCGGTCCTCACCCTGAGTTATGTGGAGTGGTAATACCACATGACATCAGTTAAATTACCACCACACAGAATTATAAGTTTAGCAGATGCCTAATTGCACCCATTAAAACAAACCACTTTTACACTAATTATTTTCACCTGCTGAAAGCAATTAGAAAATGTGAGAAGAATAGAGTCTGTAATCCTGGAAAACATGCAGTAAATAACCCATTAATTCCAGGCCCCTAATGTTATCCCTTTTTCAAAGCTTCAAATTTGTAAAAGGCAGTGCATGGATTACTAATATAATCCAGAATTAGTACCTCTGGGCCCAATATTGCCACCCGGGTTTCTGGGCCAACTTGGAATTAGAGCTACCCTCTAATGTTGTTTTCCACAAGCATGCTGAGTTCCTAAAATTGCAATAACACATTACAAAAGGGTCATTTCACAGCCACTTTTAGTCATTTATGGACTATTTGGCTTATAAAGAAATGTATTGATAACATGAAAACACTTTGAAAGTTCATTTTAGACCTTTGTAGTTGAACAAAACAATGAAGAGCCCTGGTTAGGGCTTACTTACTCGAGGCAATTGTACAATTGAATATTGTTAGAAATGGGGGTCTCTAGTTGGCAATGGTATACACTTTTGTCCAAAAAGGGACCCTTGCTTCTACGTCAGGATAAGGGTAGTACACTCCTAGATAACCCCTGCTCCCCCCTTTGGTAGCTTGGCACAAGCAGATAGGCTTATCTCAGAGGTAGTGTGTTAAGCATTTGTGAATGTACACAGTAATACAGTGAAAACACTACAGATGGACACAACACAGGTTTTATAAAAATAAGAATTCTTTATATAGACTTAACACAAGACCACAAACGACAAAAATCCCCAATACTGTACTTAAGATTGACTTAAAGATGGTAAAAGTTACTTAGTTCAAGTTGCGACAATCCTGATGCGATGCGAGAAGATGGCGCCCTTAATGCGACGATGATGCGTAGACGCCCTGGCAACCTTGCGACAACTCTGTACTTTGGAGCCGTGACAGGCCCTGCGACACGCTTTTCCGGCAATGCGATGGCGACCCTCTCAATGGCGTCACTCTTCTCCGGTGATGCGACAGCAGGCAGCTTTGACGAAGACACGCTTTCTGGGAGATGCGGCGACGGCACGCTTCTCCGGCGGTGCGACGATTTCAGCTGCGGCGGCTTCACGCTTCTTCTGGTTACGTCACGCTTCCAGCTCCCAGCGACACGCAGGCTTCTGCAGTTAGAATTCCCAGCAAGGAAATTCAGGGGGGAGCTGGAGATGAAGTATTTTGTCCCTGAGACTCCAGCAGGAGGCAAGCACAAATTCAAGCCCTTGGAGAATAATCTGTAAGATGATGGAAGTCCTTAAAAAGTTCCTTCTCCTTTTCTTTGGCAATAAAGAAACCACTGCAGGGCAACCCAGCAAACAGCACAGAGGGACAGTCCAAAATTCCTGCAGCCTCCTTGGTTCTTCTCCTTGGCAAAAGGTTTGTTTTGTTCCCAGAAGTGATCTAAAGTTCTTGGGACTGGGTCCCAATATTTTTACCCCAAAATCCTTGGTTCTCTGAAGGCAGAGAGGTCTCTGCCTAGTCCAAACCAGTTCCTGAGCACTTTATTTACATGACTCTCTCCTTCCTTTCACAGTGCAGGGCAGAGACATCAGACGCCCCACAGGAGGTGGAGCCAGCACAGGGGAGGGAAGGCACCACCCTGGAACACTTTGTTGACACGATTCCTTCTCTCCTTTCACAGTGCAGGGCAGAGACATCAGACACACCACCTGAGGTGGAGGCAGCATTGTAGAGGGAAGGCCCAGCCCTATTCAGGTCCCAGGTGCAACTCCTCCCTCCCATCTAGATTCAGATCTCTCTATTTACCACTTGGCTGCCCCAGCCTGTCTCTTGGAATCCCCCAGCCCTGTCACTCACAAACCCAGACAAGGAATACACAACCTAGCAGAGGCAGGCCTGGACAGTTAGGCAAGAAAATACCTACTTTCTAAAAGTGGTATTTTCAAACACAGAATATTAAAACCAACTTTACTAAAAGATGTATTTTATCATTCTGAGTTCAGGCATACTAAATTCGAATTTCTACCATGTTCCCTGAGTCAGTTAGGATTATAAGAATGTAATAATCTAACTGCCTATTCTAGCCTATGGAGAACAGGTAGCCTTACAATAGTGAAAAACGAAAATGGCTGTAATTCACTATTAGGAGATGCTACACACACCAGAGCATGTCCTACGATATACTCACAATGCAACCTGCTCTTGGGCCTACCATAGGGGTGTCTAATATGAAGCAAAGGGAAGCTTTAGGGAGTGGCAAGTGGGTGCACTTGCCAAATCGACATGGCAGTCACAGACTGCACACAGGCCTTACATTGGCAAGCCTGAGACACACTTTACAAGCTGCTTCTGTGGGTGGCACAACCAGTGCTGCAAGCCCACCAGCAGCATTTGATTTACAAGCCCTGGGCACACATGGTGCACTGTACTAGGGTCTGACAGGTAAATTAAATAACCCAATCATGGAATCACCAATTAGTACATCAATTTAACATATGGAGCATTGGCACTGTGGCACTGAATAGGAGTGGCACAGTGCCCAAAGCATATAACCACAAAAACTGGGGTGGTGGAGTGAGCTAAAGAATGATGATGGATGAAATCCAAATCAGTTGATTGGGGGTGAGTGTTTGATTTGCTCAAGCCCTCCGTCCATCATCCCCTTTGGTATCGCAAAGCTTCGGGATCAAGTTTGCGCTATATAAAACGTTATAAATAAATAAATAAAATAAATATAACCAGCAAAAACATATCAAATCAGAGGAGGCAATCAGTAAAAATGGAAGGGAGACTCACGCCAATGATGCCAGGTCAGACAAATATCAAAACTAACAATATTGTGGTATAAGAATATTGTGGACAGAATAGCCAGGGACAAAATATCAAAAGGTAAGTGCTTATAGGGAAGTATAGAGTTAGTGTTCCTAACGCCACATCTACATATCTTGAAGATATGTGGAGTTAGGCATAGAAATTCTAGGCTTACTTACCTGTCCATATTTTTTTACAATATTTTGTTATTGATATTCTGCCCCATCAATATTGTGGGTTTGATATTCAGAGGGCATACCTTTGGAGGCAGGTTAAATGGAAGTGTCTACCACGAGTGAGAGGATATTTTCTCACTCTCCAGACCAGTACACAGATGCACAGACACACACTGACAAACACAAGGACATCACTCAGTCCAGGCACCATGCACCACATCAAACATGTGGGCGACAGAGCCACACAATATGCCACAAGACCCAAATCTAACATAAAAAACGTACAAGTATCAACTGGATGCTACATAATCCTTTGAATTTCCATAACTGGAATTTCTTCCAGAATTACTTCTTTTGATACTGATTATTTATCTCAGCAAACCAATATTGGGTCTACTTCACACAGTTCAGCAAATGCATATTGTGGCTGCAATAACCCATTCTTTTACCAGTCAAATATCCTTGTCTGTTAATATGTCCAAGCGAACCCCAGTTAACACTTGCTTACAAGTGTGAATAGATTTGAATTGCCAAACTGACAGAAAAAAGACATATCAGAAAGGCAAGAAAGAAACTCTAACTTGACTGTAAACTTCAGTGCTGAACCCAGAGGCCGATAACTTTCCCCGTATTCACGGTGGGACACTAGCACACATAAATCAGTGGCATTGTTTTCTGCCTCTGCGGGCAGTCTGATTTATTCAGGATTGCATCACTGACTGACTGCGACAGTCCTATCACTCTTCTTATATTTTCTCTACTGAGAGATATAGTTACAAGACAGGCCAGGTAGCTACATTTGTCCTAATGAAGAACCTTTCAAAATCTTACTCTTAGGGTCGAAACATTGACTTGATATCAACCACATGTTAATTTATTGGAAGGACAACCAATATTGTGTGATTACGTGATTTTGCATTCTCATCTACGCATCTATGTCCTGCTGGTTGATTTTTTTTTATCCTGTATACTTTTTTGCTTTTTGCACAATGTACATATTTATCCACATGTTCTTACTTGGTCACCTTTGCACTGCGCCGTCACATGTAGCACCACATTATTTGTTGAAATTGTCATATGAAGAGTTTTGAATATGATTAATCCAATCATTAAATCTGGAATTTTCTTTGTATTTCTTTTCTTGTCACATTTGTTGTGAGTAGGAATTCTCTTTTCTACCAAGTCCTTATTATTATTTTTTTTTACAAATGATTGCCTTCGGAACACTTTTTATGATAATATCTTATTACCCTAGTTTTTGGAATTACAGGCTCTCTCCACTCTTGTAATAGCCAAAAATCCTTGTCTGTCACCTGTGTATGTGAATACCAGTTAACACCTACTCACAAGTGTGATAGATTTTAATTGCCAACCTGACATAAAAAAGGAATAATAAGAAAGGCAAGAAAGAAAAATTAACTTGATGAACTTGACTGTATATTCAGTGCTGGAAAATAAGAACACATATGTTTGATAAGAGCGAAAATCAGCTGTTAACATTGGTCTCGAAGTTTCTAAGAATCTATTACATAATGGTTATATCACATATCTTCTCTAGAAGACTAGACCAATATATTCTGAATCCCTATTTTTAATCACATTGAGCATGAGATAATTGTGAACATGTTGTTGTTCTAGTCCAAAAACATAAGCCTAGATTTCATTACTTGCTGGGTCCAAACTGGGGTGGCATGGAGTTAACCCAGATCTCTTGACTGGGGGTGAATGTTTTGATTTGTTCTGCATTCCGTCCAACATTTGTGTGTCTTTTGCTTTCTCGCCCTAACTGTGCTAGGTATGCCCAGACTTGGTTCCCAGGCTCAGTGTGCAACTGGATTCAAGCTAGCCTGGCTGATGAGGGGTGAAACCCTGAAACTGGTCCTAGGATACTTGTTTCCTGTTCAGGGAGGGCCTGGCGTGGCAGTTCAGGCTGGAATATTCCCATGAAGCACAGGATCAAGACTGATATTCATATGGCTGGGTCCAACCTGGGGTGTCATGGTGAGCAAATGAATGATGGATTTAAATCAGATCTCTTGACTGGGGGTGAACATTTTGATTTGTTCTGCATTCCGTCCATCATTTGTGTGTCTTTTAGATCTGATCACTTGACAAGAAAGTGGCCAACTCAGCTTCCCCCAGCTCCTTTCTTTGCTGATGGACATGCACTAATAGAGAAATATTAATATCCGCCTCCCCATTCCTAGTAATTGACATCAACTGAGAAAACAATATATGCAATACATTGCTTATTAAAAGGTACTTTATACTGCAAATATTGCTGTTACTAAGCACTGAGAATATATCTGATTACAGACTGGTGACTGAATACTTCTGACTGTCTTCAAACAGACAAGAGCAACGCTTGAGCTGTGTTTGACATCACTCAGATAAAAATCATCCTCTTTAATAAGTTACCTGTGTGCACTTTTATGTTTGTTTCCCTGGCTGAGATGAATAGCACAGGGATAGAAGAGTCATGCTTATTCAAGACACCACCCTTTGCATTACATTCCCCTTTCCCATTGAGATATAAAAATGACCTGGTGGACTGACCCAACTGCACCATTTTGTATATTACCCGTCCCAACCCCAACAAAATACCAAAAAACACAAATACCTGGTATGTTGTCACCCTCCTTTTGCCCATGTAGTTAATACCCTTTTTTCATAATATCTCAGGTCATCCTCCCTTCATTCCTTCTTCTCACGTTTCCTCAATTACAAATCCTGCCTTGTATCCTGACAATCTTCCATCCCACTCTCTACACATTTCCTCACTTCACCCTTCCCTCCCCATACAAAGTGATCCTACCTCACATTCTGGTACCCTTCCAAGCCACTCTCTGCATATTCCCACAACCTCCCAATATGAGGCCACTCGCTTTGAGAGCTTCTTGCACCTCTAACAGCAGCTCCGTGAGAGCAATTCTTCAGTGATTCTCGCTTATAGATGACATACATACCAAGCAATCACCTTATTTCATGGTATTCAAGTCACCAACTTTAGAAGGATGTAGATGAAACTGACCTTGCTGAAGCTTGAACTCATCTCTTGCAAGGTTGAGAATGATAGATAAGAATATTTCACTGACTGAGTCACCATGCTAGGTTAGGAAACTCTTTATAGAGTACAAGGAAAATTGAAAGTGCCATGAAGTCATTAATTAAAAGAGTCACCAGACAACCAGAATTTCTGCTATAGGTTGCTGGTCCCCATTACCCCACTTCTTTACTCATTGCAGAGAATGGATTCTGACAAGACTATTTCTTCATCGTGTGTGGGTCCATGATCTGCCCACTGTGTCTGATTTCGCTGGAGGATGCTGTGGGATTTATGCATGGGAGTTTGCCATGCCTAATATTCCTTTAGATTATGGAAACACCTAATGGGCTCTGATGGGTTTTTGATCCTAAAGAGGTTTCCTGGCATTCAGTTAGATAACTTGTGCCCACCTAAGAGGAGCTGCAGTGTCAACTTCCAAGAACCCCAAACGCCAAAGACAAGTGCCCTTCTGCAACCATCTCCAGGGCCACAACTGCCAAAGAAGAGCATTCACTTATATTGGTCAACAAGGCCACAGCTGCCGAAAACCAGCATCTATCTGTACCAGCCTATAAGTCCACATATGCTAAAGACAACTGCCTACAGGCAGTAGGCTGCGACTGCTGACAAACCTGCGTAGAGAGTTGCTCCATGCCCGTGATCTCTTGCTCAAACTCCATAGACAAGCGCCAGTGAGAGAATCCTTGAAAGTACTCCACTGGCTGCCAGTAGCGTCAAGGGTAAAATTTTAAGCCCTCTGCATAGCTTACAGGGCAGTAAATAACAAAGGCCCACCCAAACTTAAATCCCTGATCTCGGTCTATGTCCCCTCGAGATCTCTAAGGTCATCTCACTCACACCTCCTCAGCACCACTAGAATAAAAAAATCCAGATGGAGAGGCAGACAATTTTCCCACTTGGTGCAAAAACTGTGGAATGCTCTCCCGCTGGACCTCAGAGGGCAGCAAAACAAACTGATTTTCAGGAAAAAGCTGAAGACCTGGTTCTTTCCATCTAGTCATTAGGGGGCCTTGTGTTTTTCATCACCGCTCTTATCGTCAGAGCGGGGAAGCCTTCGGGTAGCCATGCGCTATAAAAATCACTTTCAAATTCAAATTTCAATCTTGCCTGTGATACCTCTTGAAGCAGAAGTTCAAGATAGTGAAGATGCTAATTCCAAAGACCTTCGCCTCGGGCTCACTAGTATCACTGAGCAAGTAATGCAGTGCTGAGTGTGCCTGATCTGAGAGTCTGTGCCTGAATGTGCGCAGAGGGCAACTATTGGTGGTAACGCTAATCTTTGCTGGCATGGACCAGTTGAGCCAAAAGACAATTGAACTGCCCTACAGGAAAATCTTTGGGGTAATCACTAGTGATCTGCATCACCCTAGTCAATGCCTTTTCCCATGGCCTTGCCAATGAGTTTACCCATATCTTTGCTTGAGTTAAACAAACGAGAGAAGTGGGGGAGGAAGAAAGCCCCATAGGTATACTTTCATTGCAATACATCACATGGGGGATATACAACTCAGCAACTGCCACCACATTTGGAAAGTATAGACTTTAGCAGTGCTGGGTGATTAAAGTACTTTCTTATACTTAACCCCTTCTCTGCGGGGTAATTCCCCCGCTGTGCTGGGGGCAGGGCGCATACAGCGCCTCGGTGCTGCTGATGACGAGCTCGTCATCAGCCACAGTGCTCGTGTGCTGATGACGAGCTGAGCTCGTCACGGCCCCGCCCATTCCTTAGAACGCTCAGCACAGCAGGGGAATCATCCCCGCATGTGAGCGTTCTAACGGCCATGACAAGCAGCACCGTGGCTGATGATAAGCTGAGCTCGTCATCAGCATGGGAGGGGTAAAAAGGCTAGTACTGAGCTGGAGAGTAATTTAGTGTGTCTCTTGGTTGGTTATTGAGTTCTGTGCCCTTGCCCACCACACTACCTCGCTCAAAAGCCTGGGACTGCACCCTTTTTCTACCCTGATAAGGATGTCTAGGCCCTACCTGAACCTCATCCCAACCATGACAGAATTCCTGTTATTTGCTAAGACTACTAAACAAGATATAGTACAGATTTGGCGCAATGACATGAACCTTGACAGCTTCATCCTCTCTATGAAAAGGTTGCACTCTCCCTTCTGTCACCAATCTCTCCCTCCGATTGTACCTCTTCTCCCCCATCTATCCTACTAGATATTGAAGTGAAAGGCAAATCCATCAGGAGTTTTCTGGCTGTTATTGTTATATTTAAAGTGTTTTATTACTTCTGGACTTATTCAGTTGGGTGAGAACATTTTTATAATTTTTTTAATGAGTATCATTTATTATTCTTACAAAAATTATGCATATGAAGCGAGTTACACTAGGGTGGTTGTATGCATGATAATTGTACACAAAGTATGCCCTTCTGTGCAAAATCATGCAAAAGAACTGCTCAATGTAGTGGGCAGTCGTGTGCATGACATTCTGAATTCCAACCAAAGTTAAGCAAAAACATAAGTTTAAGAAAAAACAAATACTAGAGGAAATACCCGAAGCCCAATAATCTGAATGTAATGAAGTTATGCTTAGATAAAAATAAATTGTCTTGTCTACATAGCCATAAAAAATTAATAAATCGCAAAATCTTTAACTCATGTTTTAAAATCAGCTGAACTTAAATCGCAGGTTGTGGATGCTCTTGTGTAGGAAGCAACCTCTTTCTTCCTTAAGCAGCACAATAATTCTCCTATTCTTAAATGGTACTCGTTTTAATATGTTGGAATGCTTGGCACAGGAAGGATTGAGTGGCCTTTTGTTCCACCGGGCCTTTCCCCGGTGGGCTGGAGCCACTGGAGGCTGGTTTTGACAGTTCAGGACTGCTGCCTCTCGCATTTTCAAGCTCCTTGTGGATAATTACAGCAGGCAACGGTTTTTAACAGAGAGAGAGAGGGTAAAGGGTGGCAGAGAAAACCCGATCAGAGAGGGAGAAGAGGCAGGAAAGACGGAAAAGGGTGGATGTTAATAGAGAAATAGAGCAAGGAAAGAAAAGAAGAAGTCCTGGTTTGATCATTTTTGCTAGGGCTGCTTTTGACTTCTCAGCTCAGTCCTTGCACAGTATCAGACAGGTGCAGCTTCGAACATCAGTTTTTTTTGTCTACAACAGACAAAACAAATTTAGATTTGAGCTGCCTCAAAACAGTATCCATCACCAAAAAAACTGGAACAAGGAGGCACACCACTGAAAAATATGTAGTATGGTGTAAAACGGTGCCTCGATGCAAATTCTAACTGACAAAATAAATAGCACAGCCCTGGTCAGTTTTTGCATTCGGCCCCTGGTGCAATATATAATTGAGTTTAGTCACAAAGATGTCACATAGTGTCGCTGCGTGACATCCTCATCTCAAGCACAACTTGGTCTGTGTCTCTTTTCTACTTACACTTGCTTTGCACCACTGGGAAATCAGGCAAAACATAAGTGAATTTCGTTGGAAGATTTTTAACTCGTCATGTACATTCCAGTGAAATGTGCACGGAGTTCTTAAATCAAAAATCCTAAAACATTGGAAATGTGTTTCTTTAACCCGTTGGGTGCTGGTGACGGAACCACTCTGTCACCAGCCTCGGACGGGCTGTGCTAATGATGGAGTGGTTCGGTCACAGCCCGGCCGCCATGCCTGCGCGGCAGTTATTTTGCGCCTGTGCTGAGCGTTCCATTGAGCGGGCGGGGCCGTGACGGAAGCACTCCTTCACAAGCACAGCACGCCCAAGGCTCGTGATGGAGTGGTTCCGTCACGAGCATGGCGGCGCCGCGCGGCGCCGCGCGGCCCCCCCTCCCCCTTATCGCTGCAGCGGAATTACCGCCGCAGCCAAGGGGTTAAATACAATTTTAAAACAAATTTGCCTCTTGTGATATCGTCTTTTCTTTGATTAAGAAATTACAAATGATATAAAAATAAGAATCTGCCCTTTTCTGTCTCGCTCTGATGTGTGGTACACAGCA
Organism: Lissotriton helveticus; assembly: GCF_964261635.1. Lineage (NCBI taxonomy): Eukaryota > Metazoa > Chordata > Amphibia > Caudata > Salamandridae > Lissotriton > Lissotriton helveticus. The sequence goes on from NC_136069.1 coordinate 1,141,935,233, forward strand.
CATGTGTTTCTTTAACTCTAAAAGTAGACAGGCCACTATTTGAGTGATTCACTTTCTCTTATGGAGGAAGAGAACACATTTTAACTTGGGTAGGGCTCAAGACAGAAAACACAAGAATGAATAAATGAATGAATGAATGAATGAATGAATGAAATACAAGAGACCCCATTAGGAGGCCATGTCATCTCCTGGCATACTAGGCCAACTCAGAGAATAACGACAGTTGTTTAAGTGGGTTGACAAAGGATGAAGGGTCTCTTAAAGGGGTGGGCAAAGAAGAGTAACTAGGAGTATCCTTTTAAAGGTGCATGGCCTATGTAATGAAGGGTGTGGCTTAAATCACAAACTAAAATTCTCCAAACATCATTCCTCCTGACCAATATTTGGATATCTCTGTGAGTTTTTCTTTCGTTGCACCCCGCTATAGCACACAACAACAAGCATATGGAGAGGTGTGGTGCAGCGGCCAGGGCAGCTGACTTCGGAGAACAGGGCTCATGGTTGAATCCCCGGCACTGACGGCAGATCAGCTCAGCACCACGTGCCTCTGAACAATAGCTTACTTAATTTCCACGATGGCCCCTAGCGCCTTGAGACCCAAAAGGGTGAGTAGTTTGCGCTTTACAAATACCGGATTTATGCCTAAAACAAGTCTGACCTATTGGCCTTGAGAATATTTGCAATATCAGATAAATGAGTGACAACAATAATTTTGCTGTGAATAATTAGCATGGAAAATGCTTCAATTCTGAAATATGAAACTATTAAACATTTCTAAGGTCTGTGGAAGGGGATATGTTCTTTGGAGTGTGCTAATCACTCCCAGTTTCCGCTCCACACACCTTTCCTCTGCAGTCTCTTACTCTGTTAAACACTTACACCCTTTTACTCACCACATCATTCTGAAATCCTCCATCTGCATATCTCACACGCTAGTTTTTTCCTCTACAACACTGTCTTATCTGTCTCTCCTTCTGCACCTACCTACTTTCTTCACTTTCATTTTTCCAGCCACCCTATACATAAAACCTCCACCTGTAAGTTTGTTTGTTCGTTAATCTTTATTTCGGCAATTTTGCCATAAAAGATACAGCATAAAATCAATACAGATGACAAAAATCAGACATCACTGCTACATCAATAGCGGGGTAGCACACAGGTACAGGCTAGTGGTTCTCAAAGACAAGGCCCCAATACACAACAATCTATACAGTTAAAAACAGTCAGATGATTCAGAAGTAGTTAGTTAGTTAAAAAAAAAAGCGATTTAACATCAGCAGCTAAAAATCTTGCATAAAATGACATAATACATAAAAATTTGTTACACTAACTGGTGCATGGTCTAGATCAAGATTGGAGTGCCCTAGAGATTAAAAACATTCTCTTATGCCATGCTGCTTCGAGAAATTTGGCCACTGCAAAGACAGTTGCACTTGAGAGGTCAGTCTTAAGTATTCTGAAGGCCTCGGAACAGTTAGCAAACCCTAGATTTTTACAAAGTGGAATTATCCAAAACCTTCTAGCAGCAATGTAGGCAGGGCAGAAGAAAACTAAATGCAATTCGTCTTCTAGGCTACAATTGCAGCCGGGACAATTTTCCAGGGAGCGCTGTTTCCATTTACTGGTGAAGGCTCTTAGCGGAAGTGTGCCATACCGCCATTGCAGGTGTAATTTCCTGACAAGATTCGGGAAAATGTCGTCTAGAACAGTCTCAAACTTGTAGCAATCTTTGACCCCAAGGAAAATATTAGTTGTGGAACCTGGGCGTGTACCCTGTGTGTGGGATGCAAGATTGCATGCTTGGAAAGTTGCCACCAGATGTTTGCGAGATAGTCTCTGTCTCGCCGATTCAGGATCACTCCACAGGGTCGGAAGACCCAGCCGGGCAAACTCATTTTTTAGATATTTAAACCACGGATGTTCTCTATAGTAGGAAGGGTAAGAATTTCCTGCAGTTCCTGCTTATAGTTGGCTAACTCAGGAGTGGACCATAATCTTCGCCAGAAAGTTAAGGGCTTTACACCCAGTACTTCGTCCAGAGGTTTCAAACCCAGATCCAACCTAAGGGGCAAAAGGGGGGTGCTAGCCGGTAACTTTAGGAGTTGTCTAAGAAACTTATTTTCTGCAGTGACTAGATCTTTTTTGCACACGTGGCCCCAGAGTTCACTACCATATAGAATCGCACCTCTGGCTTGGAGTCTATAGATCTCCAGCGGGGGGCCTATCGGTCTAACAGATGATTTATTAGAATTAACTAGCCTGATTATTCCCCCTGCTATTTGAGCTAGTTTGAACTGGGACTTAGCTTGATGATCACCCCATTCCAATTTGTCGTTCATGGTCACACCCAGATACTCAAACGTGTAGACTCTTTCTAACCAGGCCTATAGAGGGGTTAGGGTGTGTTTTTTTGGGGGGGTTAAAAATCATATACTTGGTTTTGAGAGCATTAATTTCGAGACCATGCTCTCCACAGAATGCCTCAAAACCCTCCAAGATACTCTGAATCCCCATTGGGGATTTCGACAGCAGCAGGGTGTCATCCGCAAACATAATTGTGGGCACCCTGCTGCCGCCGAGCCTTGGTGCATCTGTGTTGGGGACCTTATTTAGATAATCGATTACCCCGTTGACAAAGAGGCAAAACAGGGTGGGTGCTAGGAATGTCTGACAAAATATCGAGATTCACAATATCGACGTACAAAAATATCGGAGCAAAAATATCGAAATCAAAAATATCGGGTTCCTATACTTAACTAGATATATACACAAATATCGATTTTTTAATATCGATATACAAAAACATCGTTTACTTTTATATCGACTACATTAACATCGGAAAACAAAAATATCGCTATCTACAAAAAATAATGACATTAACTATAATATCGACATCAAAAATATCGTGCACTTCAATATCGGATTATCAGCTATATTGACTTTTTATATGCATCTGTTTGCATAATTAATTAACGTTTTATATGTTTTCACATCTAAATAAACACACAATACTTAAATTAATACTATAGACACACTATTAATTTGTCAAAAATATCCTATTGGTATAATTATATCACCTACACATATAAAAATATTCTATACTACTTTGTATAATTTTATAATTTGTTTTTGTTTTTCACTTCTATTTCAAAGTAATCACAACTGAAATTCAAATATACTAACTAACCAATCACAAACCTAATTTTTTAAATGAACCAATAGCAAAGTAATTACTACTGACACTCCCCTATATAAACAATTAAAATCTAAGCACAAACTACTTGCCAAAAGTCACTGAAGGAGATTCATCTCTATCCGAATTGCTGCACAACAACTAGAAGAACCAGACTATCAACCTACTATCACATCTTCTAAGTAAGTAAATAAAATAGAAAGTGCATTATTTGCTAATACTACTTACTTACCTGCTAAATACCCAGTGCCCCTTTGCTATTCATACTACTTAACATGCTAAATAATTATATGAAACTATTTTTTTTAGATACAACGAGTACTGAATATTCTACTCAAAATAACTGTGAACAAACCCTAGGAATACAGATTCTAATAACTATGTAAGTAATTTCACATTGATTCGTTATGTGCACATAAATCTAAACACACAGAAATAATGACTTTTGCCCCACATATTTCTATTTTTCTGTAGATTCTACTACTGAAAACTGCACTACTAATGAACTAAGGACATCAGTACTATTTCTCCAATACATTTTACTACGTAAGTATTATGCAACTGAAATAAATGTGGAAAAACAATACAAACATTTAGAACTGTTCTAATTATGTTCTATTATATATTGTTTATTTACAGAGCAAACACAACGAATAGATATACAGACATAATACAGAACTACACATTCTGAATAATACAGATAATAATCACAAAGTAAGTATATTAAAGAACATAATTACCAGATAATCTATTAAAAAACATACCAACATGGTGATTATTCTAATACATATGTTCCTTTTTTATTTAAGATAACACTACAAACTACTCTCCAGAAGCTGAAGAAACAACTATACTGGCAAAGACCAACCTAAAAAAATATGTAAGTATCTTCACAATGTGAATCATGAAGATACACTTTTGTAGTAGAAATGAGCTCTAACATTGCAAATGTACCGAAACATTAATTAATAATATACTACTTTCATGTTTTTCATAACAGCTACAATAACGTCACAAACAATTATCCCCAACTAAAGAAGCAAGCAGCTCCTAATTTTGCTGTAAATTCAAAAACACATAAGTATAAACTTATATCACTAACATAGATTATTTATCACATTTAATTTGACATTAACTATTATATATACATTTTATAGATATACAAAGTACAAAATGACCGAAGGAGCCGAATTTGTGACCAGCCAGAAAGGAAAACTATTACTATGCTACATGGGTTACACTTATACACAAGAAAAGCAATATGGCATGCAAGTTAATTGGAAATGTTGTAAATATTATTCTAACAAGTGCTATGGCAGAGCAACAACTAAAGAAGCTACAGTACTGTATACTAGGGAACACAATCATCCACCTAATGTTACTGAAATAGAAGTTAGAACAGCTTTGGAAAATATAAAAGAAGCTAGTACAGGTTCCCAAAAGCAAACAAATGTAATTTTAAAAGAAGCCATTCCTAAAATCCCAAAAACTGCCACAACTCAAATGCCAAATATCCTCTCCTTAAAAAGAACTATAGCACGAACTAAAAAAGCTACTACTTCTACAACACCATCTCCCAGAACATATCAGGATATAAATTTAACTGCTAACCAAATAATAACTTTAAATAAACAACCATTTATAGTTTACGACAACGAAAACAATGACAAAAGGCTTATAATTTTTGGTACCAGTATGAATTTAGTTAAACTGCAGCAAAGCCAATATTGGATGATGGATGGAACATTTAACATCTGTCCCAAACCATTTTTCCAATTATACGCAATACATGGCCTCTACCACAACTGCAACATACCTGTGCTATATGCACTATTACCAAACAAAAATAATTCCACATATATGGAATTAATAAATATAATTAAACAAAAAATTAATGATTTTTCTCCTGAAAGTATCATTCTTGATTTTGAGCAAGCAATGCTCTCAACTATCATAAAAATCCACCCCCATACCTGCATTCAAGGCTGCTATTATCATTTAAACCAGTGTTTATGGAGACACCTTCAAAAAACTACCCTAAGTGTCGAATATGCTACAAACTCATCTTTTGCTTTCCAAATTAAAAAACTCATTGCACTTGCTTATGTACCTGAAACAGACGTAGCTGAACACTACAACATTCTTATAGACAGCCCCTTCTACAAACAAAATGAAGCTAAATTAAGTCCATTTCTCGACTACTTTGAAGACACCTGGGTAGGCAGACTCCACAGATCTGGCCACAGACGAAATCCCAAATTCCTCATACCCTGGTGGAACGTTTACAGAAGTACCCTTAACGGAGATTCAAAAACTAACAATGCAGTGGAAGGTTGGCACAATGCATTTGTACAATCAACTGGCAGAACCAAACCTACTCTAGAACATTTCATTAAATGCCTACAGAAAGAACAGAGCTACCTGGAATTTAGAATGGACCAATCTGTAACTGAACTTGTCCCTAAAACATCCAAGTAAAATAAACAAATGCACAAGTACCTGGAAGAACAAGTTAAACTTTACCCTAGTACAAAAGGCATAGAATATCTAAATATCATTGCCAAAACACTACTCTAATTAATTCCCAAAATGTTATAAAACACTAAAAGTATCACCTAAGTATGGAAAAATATGTAACGTGAGCTTCTAAAGTATTTAATGTATGCAATATATAGAGATATTATTATGATATATGCACACATTAAAACTAAATAACAAGTAAAAAACTATTCCATAATAAAAATAACATTACCCACCCACACAAAATAAGAAAGCAAGGACTTACCAATCATGTTGTCAATCCAATAACCTCCTTGTCCACCAAAGTAATCCAGGTAGTGGCAAATTAACCCCAAAAAAATGTAAAAATACAACTGTTCCAAAATTAAGACATCCACGTTATCCAGAGCCATCGAATAAGCATAAAAAACCCGAAAAATTTGAAAAATAGAAAGAATCGCTCCAGCAAAACCGAAAAATGTAAAGAAGTGTTTGTAAAGCAGTGTTGAATTAAACAAACAAACACTTCCTTTAAAAAAAAACGGAACTTCCGATGTAGCGTACACCTATGACAAAAACATAGAAAACAGACATTCCCACCCACATTAATTAGCTAGTAATTAGGTACCAACATATTAAAATAGATGATTTCACTTGTAGATATACCGTAAAAGACTAAAATTCACTCTATATATAATGAGTTAACTAACTAACACTACGTGTATATACCATAAGTAATTATCTGTTTTCGAAATCTAAAACATACCTCCCTCACATTCAACAACACAAAATATAAGGTCACTAATCTCAAAACATCATTAAAATACACATAAAACATATAAAATAAACCTTACCTGAAGCGACGTGAAGTGTCTCCCAACCGCAATCAGCCCTTCTTCCAAATAACCCAAAACGACCTAACCCGGTTACAAAATAAAGCACCCAAATGCAATAAAATAGTCCCAAGTATAAAATATAATATATATACTTCACTAAATATGCAAAAATGAACATTAAGTTTCTATTATTGTAAAGAAATATTTACTTTAATCCTACAATGATTTGATTAACAAATATGTAAATGAATGTAATAAATACATATTATGAAAAGAATAATATTTATATTAACAATGTCTAGAAATATAACTACATTGTCAAAAATTATAATAATAGAACAATGTGTTAAAAATATGTGACTTACATAATAAATATTTTATGTATTGAAATAAAGTGTAAAAAAATCTTTTGTTATTTCTACATTTCTTTATGAAATTACAATATGTAAAAGAGATAATAAATAATATTAATTTTTGTACAAAAAGTATGAAAATAATAATGCTTCTGTATAGTTGCTTATCATTGTGTTTATAAAATATGTTTATAAAACCAAATGTAATAAAAAGATTTTTGTAATGAAATAACATTTTATTTGTGAAACATAAATAAAAATAATGTTTCTACAATCATGTTGAACTATTTGTATCATTATCTTACTATAATGTAACAATCTTATCAGAAATTTTGCACTGTATATTAAATGTGAGTATATGTTGGTCTCTAATAATTTAATTATTACTATACCAAATCCAGCGTACATTAAATTAAAACTGACCCTGAACCCAAAAAATACCCCTTTACCCAAAAACTGAAAACTGACCCTGAACCCTAAAAATACCCCTTTACCCAAAAACCCAAAACTGACCCTGAACCCTAAAAATACCCCTTTACCCAAAAACTGAAAACTGACCCTGAACCCTAAAAATACCCCTTTACCCAAAAACCCAAAACTGACCCTGAACCCTAAAAATACCCCTTTACCCAAAAACTGAAAACTGACCCTGAACCCTAAAAATACCCCTTTACCCAAAAACCCAAAACTGACCCTGAACCCTAAAAATACCCCTTTACCCAAAAACTGAAAACTGACCCTGAATCCTAAAAATACCCCTTTACCCAAAAACCCAAAACTGACCCTGAACCCTAAAAATACCCCTTAACCCAAAAACTGAAAACTGACCCTGAACCCAAAAAATACCCCTTTACCCAAAAACTGAAAACGGACCCTGACCCCTAAAAATACCCCTTTACCCAAAAACTAAAAACTGACCCTGAACCCAAAAAATACCCCTTTACCCAAAAACTGAAAACTGACCCTGAACCCTAAAAATACCCCTTTACCCAAAAACTGAAAACTGACCCTGAACCCAAGAAATACCCCTTTACCCAAAAACTGAAAACTGACCCTGAACCCTAAAAATACCCCTTTACCCAAAAAATGAAAACTGACCCTGAACCCAAGAAATACCCCTTTACCCAAAAACTGAAAACTGACCCTGAACCCAAGAAATACCCCTTTACCCAAAAACTGAAAACTGACCCTGAACCCAAAAAATACCCCTTTACCCAAAAACTGAAAACTGTCCCTGAACCCAAGAAATACCCCTTTACCCAAAAACTTAAAACTTACCCTGAACCCAAGAAATACCCCTTTACACAAAAACTGAAAACTGACCCTGAACCCTAAAAATACCCCTTTACCCAAAAAATGAAAACTGACCCTGAACCCAAGAAATACCCCTTTACCCAAAAACTGAAAACTGACCCTGAACCCAAGAAATACCCCTTTACCCAAAAACTGAAAACTGACCCTGAACCCAAAAAATACCCCTTTACCCAAAAACTGAAAACTGTCCCTGAACCCAAGAAATACCCCTTTACCCAAAAACTGAAAACTGACCATGAACCCTAAAAATACCCCTTTAACCAAGAACTGAAAACTGACCCTGAACTCTAACAATACTCCTTTACCCAAAAATAATAATTATTATGTAATTACAAATTAATTATTAATTAACAATAACAATAAAGTTAATATATTAGCACATTAGCTGTAAAGAAATAAATTTAATTATTAATATTATTTTTTCCAAATTAATTTACAATAAGTAAAAAATATATATCAAACTAAATGAAGCTAATTAATATAATTAACTAATTTATATTAATTAATTACCAATTAATTATTATTTAAAAATATGTAAATAATTATATTAATTAATTAACTAATTAATAATAATTAATTAACAATTATTTATTATTTAAAAATATATACAAAATTATATTAATTAATTAACTAGTTAATATTAATTAATTACCAATTAATTATTATTATTTAATTACCAATTATTTATTATTTAAAATTATGTCCAAAATTATATTAATTAATTAACTAATTAATAATAATTAATTACCAATTATTAATTTTGTACAATTATGTACGATATTATATTAATTAATTAACTAATTAATATTCATTAATTACCAATTATTATATAAAATAATGTGCACAATTATATTAATTAATTAACTAATTAATATTAATTATTTACCAATTAATTATTAATAAAAAAAATTACAAATATATATTAATTGATTAATTATTTTTAAATTACTTCCCACCCTTATCCCCTATAAACCCAATAACCCGCTCCTAAAACTATGTATGCTTTTTTAAAATATTTTTATATTAAATATATTGTAATTTTTTAATATAGACCTTTTTATCAAATTTTTATTTACAATTATTATATTTTTTCCTACACTATTTATTTTTTCCATTACTACACGATATTTTGTATTGTCGATATTTTGTTATACGATATTATTTTTTTCGATATTTCTACTTACTTACCCATTACGATATTTTTGTATCCGATATATTTGCTTCCCAATATTTTTTACCTTCGATATTTTAACTTCGATATTTTGTCTTTCCGATATTTTATTTTCGATATTTTGTCTGTGTACCGGGTGCTAGGACACATCCCTGCCTTACCCCTCTGCCAACGGGAAATCTTTTTGAGAGGCTGCCCATCCTCCAGCACCTAACCTGTGCATAGTTGTGAGTGTGCAAGCGAACAATGATATCTAAAAGATCGGGGGGAAACCCAGGTTGGAGAGTACCGTCCATAGTTTACTCCGCGGAACCAAATCGAAGGCTGCGCGGAGGTCAACAAAGACGGTGTAGAGCGTACCGTCCTGCACCCGCACCGTCTTCCAAAAAAGGAGGGCCAAACGAAAAATTTGGTCCGTAGTTGAAACCTTACTCCTGAACCCAGCCTGGAACGTACTTAGGATTGAATGATCTATCATCCATTCCTGCAGGCGGTCAAGTATCAGCCTCGCGAAGACTTTTTGTGAAACGTCGATGAGGCTGATCGGCCTGTAATTGGCTGGGAGCAGAGGAGAGCCCTTCTTAAAGATAGGGACAATCTCTGCCCCCAGCCAAGTACTAGGGACCGCCATTCCCCCAAGGATTGCATTGAAAACTTCCAGTACGTAGGGGGCCCAAGCCCTGGGTTGATGCTTAAATAGATCTCCCGGGATTTTATCTAACCCGGGAGCTTTACCCGATGGCAGCTTAGATATTACATTGAGAACCTCCCCCAGCGAAAATTGCATTGCCTCGACACCCTCCAAAGTGTTAGAGTGCGCGGTTGGCCCACCAGAAAATGGGAGGTGATCAATCGGTAGCCCAACATGGAGCCTAGCCAAACCGGGGATAACCTCTTCATAAAGGCTGCGAAAATGGTCCTCCCACACCCCAACCGCTATATTGGCCTCCATGGCTGGAGTCGACTCGGCAGACCCTGTTCTCACTATCTGCCAGAATTTACAAGCGTCTCTGGTCTGGGGAGAGGCCAGCATGTTTTCCCAGTTGGAATGGTCCCATTCCACCTTTGCATGGTGGATTACTTGCTTCAATTCCGCCCTCCTAAACTTGATTAGCCCTGTGTCCCTGGGGTGCTTCAGTACAGCGAGGAGGTCAGCCTTTGCCCTCCTACAAGCTGAGTTGAACCAGGAAACTCTTTGCCCCCTGCGGGGCCCTTTCCGAGCAATTGGATTTAGAAGTTCCGCAAGAGTGTCCACCAACTCCGTGTGGAGGGTGCCCAACTTGGGAAACAATTCTGCTGGGGAGGGTTGAAAAATAAGGGCCCGACGCGTTCGAATGTGGGGAGAATCCGTGCATAGAGCTCAGAAATGTGGGCGGGATTGTCCAGGAGCTTGGCCCACCTCACTCTGCGCCTGTCATTAGTTAAAATTAGTTTTGGATCCAGAGATGCCTCTGCTGGCTGATCACCCGTGGGACCACCGGGCGAGACCAGCGAAATAATCAGCGCATTGTGGTCGCTGTCAGTTCTTTGCACTACCGCAAAGTCAGAAACCTTATTCCAGTCAGATGTCTGAACAAGGATATAGTCCAGGTGAGACTCCTGCCCTGGTTTATTAAAGGTGGGTTTCGAAGGAGTGTCACCCATGGTACGGTCATTACAAGCCCTCAGGGAATTGCTGAGGGTGAGTCCCAAAAATTGGGTTGCTAAGGGTGACCATGGCTTTGCTGGAGGGCCCTCTAATTGCGGAATTCCCCTCTGATCATCCTCCTCCAGAAGTACTCCCTCCAGAATTAGGGTTAGCGGCTCATACTGACAGTTGATATCACCCCCAAGAGGATCCTAGCACCCTGAGGTATTGTGGGGAGAAATAGAGAAAGCTCGTCGAAGGTGGGTGAGGGCTTCGTTATTCCCATCGGTCTGGAATACACATTTATCAGCGCGAGTTGAATATTGTTTGGCCATTCCAACAGCACGCACTGAACATCCAGAGAGTTAGTTTTAGGGACCCTAGCCTTACATCCCAAATGGGATGCCACCCATATGCAAAGACCCCCCGAAGGCCGTCCCTTCCCCTCCCACTTTGCTGGAATTAAGAAGGCTGCATAGCCAGATCGCCATTTATCCTCCCTTGCCCATGTCTCCTGGAACAGGCATACATCCTGTGTGTCGATAAAAGACCCCCACTCGGGGGAGTCTAGTTTGCCCTGAAGTCCCGCCAAATTCCAGGAGAGAACGGACAAGCAAGATGTATGCTCATTAAGAGTGATACCAGGGAAATCATGCATGGTAGCAGGAGTGGTGTCCATCAACTCAGTGGGAAGTTCAGTAGGTTGGGGTTCCGCACAGGTAACACCCTCAGCGGGGGAGAAGGGAGACAATATGAGGTTCCCCGTGTAGATCTAGTTGCCATATTTGGCCCCCGGGGCAAGGATGTCATAATTTGTGTTTTAACTACTTTGGGACTCTCATAATCTGTGCCTTCAGGGCCAATGGCATTTAGTTGGCCACCCGTGCCCTGTTTAGACTGTAATCTTCAATCACAATCGTCCATACCTGTGAACACATCAAACCTATTTACTGTCTCCAGGGGTGTAAAGGGTCTCAGGTGATCCATTCTCCTGTTGGTATTTCTATTAAACCTAGGAGGTACAATATTCCACCTAAAGGGAACAACAACAGGTGAAGGGAATAGTACATGTGACAGGTGCCTGGTTTTGTACGGTATTGAAGGGTTAGTCTGATTGGGGGCCTGACCACCGGTATAGATGGAGGGGAACACTAGGGATCTAGGGTAGAAATGGGTCAAAGGACGAGGGACGATGCAGCTGTTGCCACTACCTAGGGGCCAGTTTAGTATATAGTTGAACACTCGTGGGTCTCTAAAATTTACAACAACTAGGTCTCCCTCGATGTCTTTGGCCCTACTACCCAGCCAAGGGAGTCGCCGAACGTGCACGATCTCACCGTTGATGTTGTGTGTGAGTGGTCTAAATTGGCTGAGCCAGGGCATAATTTTATTTTTCAGCTGGGGGAACCCTTCCTTCTTGTTATCTGGCAATGTAGGGACCCCCGTCAGAACAACCACGAAGGGGACAGCTTCAAGGGGTAGCTCTGCTTGGGGCCCTTTGCGCGTTGGTGCCCTGGCATGTCTAGTGCTACCCCACTCCTCCCGTGTGTTTCCTACAGATACTTTTTCAGGTCCCCTCGGAACTTCACTAGCTGCATTTACAACTGGTTTGTTTACCTGCTTAAGGGGTAAAGCCCTTTGCTGCTTGGGGTTTGTGAGTTTAGTAGGTTGGGATGTAACTTTTGGGACATTGGGAGTACGCGATGTCACCAAGGCTGTGGATGGCACAGCCCCACTCACCAGTGCCTTAGTTGGTCCATCAATATTACAAATTGCAGACTCAATATCCTCAAGCCTTTTCTCAACCCTCTTCAGCCTCTCTAATATGGGTAGGATAAAAGACCTTATTAGGTGTTCCATACTATCCAGTGAGACGGCAGAAGGTACTTCCTTTATCAGGGAGTCAGCAGGGATAACAGTTGGAACAGTAGTGTTCGTAACCTTTGCAATTGTTGCCAATGGTAGGGGAATTGCCGAGTTTAACATATTAACTGGTGCAGCCACTGGTGCTGGGGCAATTCTGGTACTATACTTTAAAGGTTTCCCAAAGTCGGAATGAGTGATCTTGGGCTTTTGCGCCCCCCCCCCCTTCCGTCTTCTTTTGCTTGGTGGGGGACCATGGACCTTGGGAGGCACCGGTTTATTCGGCTTATTTTGAGCAGGTTTGCCCCGGACGGGGGTCTGGGTGGTCGGATCGACATCTTTGCTAATGGGACTAAGAAAAAAAGTATCACTTATAGGCAGGTCAGTGAGGACCAGGGGTGTGGGAGTGGAATCTCGTAACAGGAGTGGGACACTCTCCAGGGATAGAAGATCTTCATTGCTACCCGGACATCCTACACTGGGGGCAAGGGCGTGGAGCGGGAGGTCTGTGGGAGCCCTGTTTTTCATGCATTCGACGGAGCGACGGCGCTCTGCCAGAGAATTTTCCCTGTCTAGGTCAATGGGGACCCTTGTGAAATAATTGTCAAGTGTGCCATTAATCGTCCCCCCCGTCTTTTCTAGGAGAGCTTTATCGGGACTCTGGGCCATAACAGACAAATACACCTACTGTAAGGTCAGTAAATGAGGTGAAAGAGCGTAGGCCCAGCCCGGCCTCACTCGGCCTCTGAGGGCCTAAGAGGGCCCGCCCTTTGCCCGGGCTTAGCCCCGCGCTTCGGCCTGCGCGCGTCCCGCGTGCGCGTGGCCCAGCCCACTTATGTAGGATGAGGAGGTGGGGTCGGGAAGAGGACCAGCTGTCGCAGGTTGATGGCCGCACTGCCCGCTGGTCCTCGCAGTCCCGCAGAGGTCCGGTGTTCAAATCCGCTAGCCCACAAGAGTCTCCTCTGGCGAGCGGCTCCCGCGAAGCGGGGGCCGCGAGAGGTGGGGGCGAGTTCAGGGAACAGCAGCAAGAACACAGCACTCCCGCAAATGGAGCACTGCAGCAACCCTCAGGACAGAGCAAAAAAACCAACGACGCTCACTCCCTTCGGTGACTTTAGTAGAGCCGGGAGGTGGGGGCGGGAAGAGGACCAGCTGTGGCAGGTTGATGGCCGCACTGCCCGCTGGTCCTCGCAGTCCCGCAGAGGTCCGGTGTTCAAATCCGCTAGCCCACAAGAGTCTCCTCTGGCGAGCGGCCCCCGCTTCAGGGAACAGCAGCAAGAACACAGCACTCCCGCAAATGGAGCACTGCAGCAACCCTCAGGACAGAGCACAAGATCCAACGACGTTCACTTCCCTCGGTGAATTTAGTAGAGCCGGGAGGTGGGGGCAGGAAGAGGACCAGCTGTGGCAGGTTGATGGCCGCACTGCCCGCTGGTCCTCGCAGTCCCGCAGAGGTCCGGTGTTCAAATCCGCTAGCCCACAAGAGTCTCCTCTGGCGAGCGGCTCCCGTGAAGCGGGGGCCGCGAGAGGTGGGGCGAGTTCAGAGAACAGCAGCAAGAACACAGCACTCCCGCAAATGGAGCACTGCAGCAACCCTCAGGACAGAGCAAAAGATCCCACCTGTAAGTACTGCATATCCTTTGGCATTGTCCATATTGTGACAGATGTGTACCTCCTTCACAAACTGCCACATAAAATGGTAAACCGGCACTTATATGGCCATCACTTTCTACGCTCTGCAGAGAGGCCAAGGATTGGATGAGAATGTAGTCTGAAAACCTTGTGTCTCACTGACAGCACAGTGGGAAACCTCCACTGCCTTAAACCTCAGCTTCAGAGGTCTCAATCATACCTCGCCATAAATACCCACCTTAACCCTGGGCCGGCTTTAGAGCTGGTGATATTTACCCGTGAAAAAGTGCCCCTCATCTCTCCATAACCCCTCTCTCCAATATATTTGATTTGTTTTAGAGTGCTGATAAAGGTTGGCTTTACTAATCCACTCAGCTATCCATATGAAATACAGATCTGTTCTTTGCAGCAGGCATATTAACCCTCTGTGCTACTTTATGGTGAGTCTAAAACTGCCACTAGAACAAACTCTGATCTCGCTCTCTTGCTAGCAGGAACATTGATCACAAGAATAATCTTGACATTTTTATTGATGCCTGAAAGCGGGACACAAAAGGAACTCTGCAGCAGGTGCTTTTAAATTGTATTCTGTTGCTAAACACAGCACCCACCTGAGGTCAGTGACACCCTTGCCCCCAGGTCAGCGCCCGGTGCGACTGCACTGGTCGCACTGCCCTAATGCCGGCCCTGCCTCAACCTGATCTCACCCAGACGCCTACAGGAGACTCTGGGCCATATGTATCATTGAAATTCGCATTCGCAAAGGCTGAAATTCGCAGAATTTCGCGTTTGCGAATGCGAATTCGCCAAATGATATGTATGAAGGAAATCCCGATGCAAAATAAGGAATTGCAAAATTTGCGATTCCTTATTTTGCGATTGCATTTAAGGAATCGCAAATTTTGCGATTCCTTAAATGCAATGTAAGAAGGCAAAAAAATGTGCTAAATGGCCTTAAGGAATCGCAAACTTCTAGTTGGTGGTAAGTTGCGAATTCCTTTAAAAATGCACATTTTTGCATTTTTCAAAGTGCCATGTGACGCACATACATGCCCTTAGGGCATATATGTGCACCACATGTGCAACTATGCTTATTTCAGGGGTGCAACAGGGTGTCCTTTCGGACACCCCTGCACCCTTGAAATTATTCTCAATTTGCGATTAGCAAATTGCAAATCGCAAATTGAGAGAAAATTCCCATTCCTTCCAATGGGCCTCCTGGCCCATAGAAATGAATGGGAAAGTATTCCTTAATTGCGAATTCGCAATTAAGGAATATCAAGAAATCGCTAAACAATTGCATTTTTCCTGATACATACCATTTTGCGATTCTAAAATAGCGATTTCTTAAAAATCGTTATTACAGAATCGCAAAATGGTTCCTTGATACATATGGCCCTCTGTTTTTCACTACCCGCACTATACAAGAATCATATTCTGCACGAACATAGCAAAGGGAATGCAAGCTGAACTAAAACGTGCAATGCAAACAGGGACTACATCGCTAACACAGCGCCGAACTAATGTTGACGTTTTAAACTTACATCTACAAACATTATAGCACATATAATAAGCTCTCAAATATTCTTGTTCCATGCTTGAGCAGCTCTCCCATATCGGGAATTTTCTTTGAATGTTGTGATGTATAATCCTAATGTTATATAGGTTCAACAAGAATACAAATCCCAGAATGCAATAGAAAAACCTGGGAATTACTCACGCATGGCGCTAGGTAGCTTGGCAGCTCTGCAGATATAAATAATATAATATAATATATTATAAATAATCTTATTTTTTTATATATTGCACATTGCACAAGTTCGCAAAGATTTTAAAGAATACGAATGAAAAATCTATAAAATGTGAGATTTTGCAAGGGCAAAACCCTGAAATACCAATAAAATAATAATAATAATACCACAAGTATTTTGACTTACTCACAGACAAGGGGCGGGCATAAAGTTGAGAGACTTTATTCTGTCCGCATAACTTAATCAAGTCCATAACTCTTCCACTTTGTGATAGTTGTGCACGTAACGTAACCCAACTGCGAGCTACCAGTTAACAAATGTTGTTGAAAGAGAATATTTCTTATTAAACATTTCTGCTGGACCATTCATCCGGAAAAAGTAGGATTTTCAGGGCTTTGCCCTTGCAAAATCTTACATTTTATAGATTTTTCATCCGTATTCTTTAAAACCTTTGCGAACTTGTGCAATGTGCAAGATTAAAAAAAAAGTTTATTTCAGGGGCGAAGTGCTATAGCTTTTTTCCACCTTTGATGGGAGCAAAGTTTGAAGGATAATTGCATTAGTGAAAGTCGGGGCAGCTTCGTCACAGGTAGCTGGGTCACGTTACATCTATGTCTACAGTGAGTCAGTATCGGGTGGGTTTCAGTGGGCACGAGGGCAGTTGGGAAAAGGCTAAAGTTTGGTGGGTGAAACAGAACGTCAGTAGCTTACCTCAAGGGCTGAAGTTGGGAAGGACAGTGAGCGAAGGGTAGAGGGGAGCCAGGTATGAGACAGCGTATTTCTGATTGGCATGTTTAGATGATGCTTGAGTGCAATCTTCATTCAATTTAGAGGCTTATATGGCTCAGAGAGGGGCAATTACGTTCAAGAAAAGTTTCTCCATCAAGATTTAGGGGTGAGGTAGTGAAATGATTTTTATAAACTAATACTCTACCAAAATTGCATAGTTCCTAAATGGCAACCCCTCATCACATCTGTTCATGTACCTTTCATAAATTAGCACCCTGCACAGTTAAGGGTGGTGTTGGAGACTGGTGAATACAGTGCTTAATTTGTGAAAACAAAATGGGTCGGACCCTTATCAAGTCACTGCAGTTTGCACAACCCCTTTCCTCTGCTAGCACTGCCAATGCCAGTACCAACACAACTACTAAGCATCACACTCCTCCAAATGTGACAATTCAGATTATTCTAGACCCCCAAAGCTATAAGAACGGCTTGGAAGGCAGGCATTAGCCATTCTTAAGGTATATTGCATTAATAAGCGACTGTTGTTGTACTTGTTTCTTAATTAGACAAACAGCGCCACCATGTGACAGATTCTTATAAGTGCTGGTGTAGCCAATTAAGTGCTGGTGCCGGCACTGGAAATCACAAGCGCAAATTAAACACTGGGTGAATGGAGACCTCCTCTGGAAAGGACACTGTTCTTGAACCACCAAGGGGCCCATACTGAACCACTCAGTAATAAAAAATGCTTACCGTCTCAGAAGCCCTCACAGTTTTATTAGTGAGATAACCTGCCCGTGGACATTGAAGTAGTAGTGGAAGTGGCATCACACACTTTTTGTCCCTCCTCCCAGTAACATCATAATATTGACACCTTCTTCCACATGTAACCAGTCAACAGTTCTCTACTTGCATCTTCGGTCTAAGAGATGAGTGAAGACTCATTATCTCAATGGACCTTCAAAGTTGAGGTAGAAAAGGCTGTGCCAGGAGGACAAAGGGGTAAGTTAATGGTAGGACCAGCCATGGCCGGACTGGCCGTAGCAGGCATTCAACATTTTCATGGGAGGCTGGAAGGGTGGAGGCCCGTTTTGTAGCAGTGAGGGCCTTTTTTTGTCAGCCACGGCCGGCAGTGGGAGTACCTGCAAGGCGGTGACGTGGGGAGGGGGAGGGGCCGGGTGGGGGGTAGTAATGTATGGATTACGGAGTTTTACAGGTAAGTAAACATTTAAATCGTTAAAACGAATTTCATTGCACACACTGCATTGCATTTGGGGATGCAGTGCACTCAACGAAATTCGTTTTATTTATTTAAATGTTTACTTACATGGGAAGCTCCGCAATCCATACATTACTACCCCCCACCCTGCCCCTCCCCCTCCCCACGTCACTGCCCTTCAGGTACTCCCACTGCTGGCCGCGGCTGTTTTTTGTTACTGGGGGCAGTTTTCTAGCGGTGCTGCAATATTGTCCGCCAATACCAATAGCAGCAGTGCTTCACACTTGCACCACCGCCCCCCCCTACTTCCCTGGGGCTGGCCCTACAAAATTGCCATGGCTGCTTTGGGTTCCCAGTCCAGCCCGGGGAGCGCTCCCCATTTTGAAATTCTCGGTGTAACGGTGTTGGCAGTGCTGACAACCAGTCCCTTTCCTTCCTCTCCCTCCTCCTGTTTCACCTCTGGACGGGAAATATTACTCCATGTCTGGAAACCATGAATTTAAGAGGGCTGTATGAGATGGCCAGATATTGCCATTGATTGTACGTCCATTGCTCTTGAGTGGATGTTTTCACATAACTGAAGTGGCAGTCATGGGGAAGAAATGTTGTCATAGCATCTACACCCTTATTTGTATAAACACATTCAACAGTTTGTGGGCACGCGCTTCTTTATGTTTAGGGCCCATAAACCGCTCCGCCTTGATCAGGTCCCTCCCACACTCTCTGCCACTCCCCGAGCATGCCCAGAGCCTGCCCTTTCACAAAAAGACCATACCTCAAGAACTGCCCCTCACTCATCAAGGCTACTTGAGGACGCAGGAAAGAAATTCGGCAAATTAGTGGTGAGTTTGGAACATTTCAAATGCCACACATTTTTAGATAGGAAACGTTCATAGACACAGCTTGAGTCAGCGTAGCCTCATTTACATACACATGACTCGGCTGATACAAAGTTACAACTGTTTGTTTCAGGTATTTCTCCTGATGTACAGGTCACATACAAATATTTTGCTCTAGTTTGAGGTGAATATTTCCTATATTTCAATAGCACACCCACAACGGAATCCATGCCCTTGGACAGGAGTGTATTTTAAGTGAGAATACTGCAGTGTGTGCAACGAAATTCGTTTTATTTATTTTTATGTTTACTTACCTTTTAAAGTCAGTAATCCATACATTACTACCCCCCACCCTGCCCCTCCCCCTCCCCAAGTCACCACCCGGCCGGTACTCCCACTACGCCACTGGGTCAATTACGTCTAGATTTGAGGTTGGAGAGTCCCCATCAGTGACATATGGGAGATTTAATAATAAATAGCATGCTTAAACACATTAGATACCCAACATTGTTGAACACAAAATAGATTTTAAATGTAAGTTTTTAGGAGCGGGGAAGAACTGAGGGTAGCCCCCACAATACATTTCTGAGCAAAGGAATAAAAATGGTGAACAATCACACTTTCTCCAGTCAGAGGAGAAGGCGCTGAAAAAGTCAGTGGTGCTTGGTTGTTGAGGTGAACCTAACTGTCCAGGAAAAAAAGGCATCTTCGACTTTTTCACACGAAGAAGCCCCTTGCATGGACATACATTGGTTAAACCCTCAAAGTAAGTATCATTGCTAGGACAGACAGGCACATCTTGGGTCTGATTGCAACCCCTATAGTCTACTTTCTGAGTGGCTAAAAACACGAGTTCCTTCAGTAGCAATGAAAAAGATTCTCTTGAATGGAATATGTTGGGGTTACTGGAGGGTGTGGCTGAAGCACCGTCTTCACATTATGAGGCAGATGATGCATATAAATTTGGTACCCATTATACCATCTCCATGTTAGACCCAACATGTGTCAACATATCAGCCGTACTTTTCAATGATAGGGTGTTGCTTAACCAGTATAAAGGGAGGGTGGGGAGAAGGATACCAGTGTTAGGATATTTCCCCAAAAGCTATAGAAGACGATTAATGTTGATCAGCAGACAGAACATAGACAGTGGAATAGGAAAAGGCAACCCAGCGGCCCCAATGTGAAAAGGAATTTGGTGGCTACAGTAATTAAGTTTCTGAGCTTTTGCTGCCAAAACAGAAGTCTTCAGTAGAACCCCACATTTCCCATATATGACATTGTGGAACTTTTAGTAATCAGAGCCTCCTGCCTTGCCATGTTGAAGGGTTTTCAGAAGGTAGAACTGTTGGCTTGGTCAATTGGAAAGGAAAAGGCTTTATTGGACCAATTCTCTGTTGTTGTCTGAATGAAAATGTGCCTAAGATGCCGTCTCCCACACTCCCTCAACTCACATTGACAAAACATGCTATAGACTTACCCATTGCTCGGTAAAAAAACACTTTTTGTGTTTTCTTTAAAAAAAAAGCATGACTCCTGCTCCCCTTTACCAATTTTTGCGCTTTTATGTAGTCATTTTAACTACTACATGTTATTCCTTGTTCCTTAATACATCTGGGAATTTTATCAGTTTACGTTCTTGTGCTTAGTTGTGTTTTGGTGCTCCTAAATACTTTATACGTGCTTTCTGTGAGATAACCCAGTCACATTGCGCCACAGCTAGCAGGGCAAAGCCCAGGATTTCATACTGAAACCTGCTTTCTACTTCTTGGTCCTCGGCTACTTAAGGTGTACAAGCTTATACATTGCACCTCCCCCATACTTAGGAAAACATTGTCCCACAACCCTCCATTTCTCATTGAATATTTATGTTTCATTTACCATCGTAGCAATCCATGGGCACCTCTAAACACTCTGGATACACCGCACCAAAGCCTCATCTAACAGCCAGCAAAAAACCTTAGTTGAATGGCAAGCCCATCTGAAGACATTAGCTCATCAAGATGGCGCAAGCAAAGTAAAATTGTAGTTCACAACTTCCCTCTGAACCACTGGTTTACCAAAGAATTGGCGACAGAAGCTCCCTTCAAGAGATCAATGTTCACTCATTTCAACGTGGGAGCTATCATCTCTGGTAAATGGTCTGCTTCGCTCCTATAGCGGATCTACCAATGGAAAGTATGCTCAAGTACCTTTACTTCTAATGGGATGACTAAAGACTTAGAAATCTTCTAAGAAAGACAGATGCATTACTCAGGTATTATGAGGCAGTTGTCATGCTAAAAAGTTCCTAAAACCACTGTTAATTGACGAGAAATCCTTTGATAATGCATAACGATTTCTAACAGCGTGCTAGAGATTTTACAGGAGCTTCGATTACAATTCAAGTTAGATTTTAGTTCTGAAGCTAATTTACCTCCGTCATATTCAAAATACGTATATGCCAACATATGACACAATAATCCTTTGCAGTGCAAATGATGCTTTCTATGGTTTAGTATGTTTTTGATGTGGTGCCGCATGAATGAAGTATGCAATAAAGTTTACTAAAGGTACCGGGGTAGTTACTGATTGTTTATTATTACTGCTTAGTGTGGTGTTTCAAAGTACCGGATGTACATCAGTACAACGCGATCATTTTGATTGCGGTACTTTACAACACGGTTTTCACAACGCAAGTCGTTACAACGACTTGCGTTGGAGGGCGCTGGATTGAGGATTAATTTAATTTTCTATTCCAACTCCAGCCCACGTAAAAGAAGGGAAGGTGTTGGAATAGAAAATCAAACTATTCCTTAAGCAAGAGCGCCATCCAGCGCAAGTCGTAGTAATGACTTGCGTTGTAATGCCTGCGTCGTAAAGGTCGCGCGGTGTAAACACCACGTTGTAAAGGATGTTTCTCCAAAGTACCTGTGTATGTCACTGTAGGTTATATTTGCTTCCTAGGTGGGTCTCCTATGGGCTTACAAAGGTTCTCTTCCCTAACCGTTTCCACACAGGTCCTTTCATTGAAAACCTGGGCTACTAATATGATATCCGGTGCACAAGTTAGTCGTTTTTGGGAGACTACCTAGGTTCTGTGTTAGCCTTCTTGAGACCAGTGGGTCTGATAGATCCTCATTTGAGCCATGAGATTGTTCTGAAGGTTGACCTTCTGTGAGATCTATTGGCGTACCAGTCCCATCTGAGCATGCTAACCAGAACACTAAATTCCAGAAGGTTAAACCAAGCATGTTAGCCAGAAATGACCTAAAGTCTACAATTTACTAGCAGAGTCCAGAGTAACCAAAATGCTTGAACATCTGTAAGATCTATGGGGGCTAACCAACAGAAGGGCCCATCAGGACCCAGAGTAATTGCACCCGAGCACCCTAACCACAACACTTAAATTCAAAATTTTATATCTGACGTGTTAGCTAGTAATGTCCCAGATTCTGCAACTTACTAGCAGTGTCCACAACAACCCACAGTAACACAAAGTTCACAGTAACCCAAGGCACTTTAACATCTGTGAGGTATATTGGGGTAACCAACTAGAACACTAAAACCCAGAAGTTGAAACCAAGCCTGTTAGCTAGTAATGTCCTGGATTCCGCAACTCACTAGCAGAGTCCACAGTAACCCAAAGTACATGGTTCCTCTGTTGCAAGGAATCAGAGGATACATTTACGTTCCGTTTAGAAATCATGCATTGGTGTTCTACAGCATGATAACTGGAGTATGTGATTGAATTCCCACTGGAACCAAAAGGCACGTCTGCATAAACACCGGGATTATGTATACTGCAAACTCTGCCCAACCTATTGTAAATGATTTCATCTTTACCAAACCTGCCAACTTACTGGAAGAAAGAAACCAAGTGAAGCTGGTAGATGTGTGCATTGTTTTGGCCTTTTGAGGCACCTTCTCCTGCCTGGGCTGCTATTGAGCCAACCAGCGGAAATGGAATCTGCTTGACGTTTTGCCTACACCCCGCTCCTACTTGAGTCAACAAAGTTCAAAGACGTTTTAAAGATGGAAGACGGAAGGGACCTGCTACCAACTGTAAGCTGACCAGCTCCACTTGCTGGACCTGCCCTAGAATCAATGTCACGCCAAAAGGTCCAATAAGGACTTTACAATAATTTGAGAATATTTGTATTCAGTTTAAAAGTATAATGTGTCCGATTGATACTGATACTGACAAGGAATCCTAGACAAATCTATGAAAATCTAATAAAATGTCATCCTCTTTTTTTCCAGATTTTAGATTCAGGTTTCTCTAATTATCTAACCGATGTAAGGTGAATGGTTAACAATGCAATACATCTTTTATAACTACCTTTTCCTACACCTAAGTTCTTTACCTCATGTGTGTATTGCATTGTGTTTGTTGATTGTTGCACTGCCAGCATCTCTACCGGTGTTATCCCGTGTGCTCATTCAAACTACTAGAAGGGAGAGCAAAGGGATATATCAATGGGTGCTTAGTGCATCTATGTCTGGGATTAGCCAGACAACAGCTATTGTGGAATCTCAGTTCATGCGCTTTAACCATCTCCTTGCAGAGTTTTTTCCGTGGAAAGGCAAGGCCAATGCATTAATTAAGTCACTTATTAGGTGAGATTCATCTATGTGCAGAGATTTCATTTACATATGCAGAAAGGTCTGATAACGTTGTGGACATTCAGCGTTGTGCATACATTCAGAGAGAGGAGAAGTAAATTGCATTGCAATACATGGAATTTGAGGCTTTTGTTTATCTTGCTTCTTGCAACCGGAAGTGATAGCTTGAGTGCACACTAGAACTAAAGGTCCAATTACGATGCCAGGTGGACTGCAACCAACCAACCGTCGGTTGCGGTCTGCCCCGCATCTGCCCCTGCGGTCCCCCTGCCGCATTATAATGCAGCGGGCAGAGGCATCGGGCAGAGGGACCGTCCGCTGCACTTCTGACAGACTCAAGGAGCCAGTTGGAGCATCGGAAGCCATCCTAATCCTATACTGACAGCAGAGCCACCATCGGGACTATGATGAAACTTTCCACAGCTTTTTCATGTCGGCCTTTAAGACATGAAAAGGCTGTTGGAAAGTGACTTTGGGGCCCCTTAGCAGGGCCCCCTTCTCCCCTGGCCCTCCACTATTGGGCCTAGGGAGGACCTATGGTGCGCCCCTAAAGATCCCTGCACCGTGTGGCAGGCACATGGGATGTTTAAAAACATACATTTTTCAATGGCAGCTTGTGCTTTGGGCGTTTTCCACCTGCCGCACAAGCTGCCATTGAAAAATGTATGTTTCCGACCGACCATGTGGCTGTCCCATCAAAATTGTGAGGTCAGAACCGCCGAAATATGGTCAGGCGGGTCCAATCCGCAGCGGTGCTGGGCAGATGCAAGTCCACCAATCAGGCCCTAGGTATGGAACGTGTGATATGGAGAGGTAAATGATGGAGGATTATCAGTATGTATGAGTGAAAAAGACAATGTGAAGGTACCTTTAAAAAAGTGAAACCAATACGGTCGCAGACTTTTGGGTATTCCAACCATCTCTGATACATTTCCCACACTTTTTCTGCATAGTGGATGCAAGAATGGGAAGTACAATTTATAGAAAAAAAATTCCTATGATGAAAACAAAACAAAAAGATATTTTAGAATTTCACGAATTTTCTGGAATCTCTGCAAAGCCTGGGCTTCACACTTGTTAGATGAGGGAAAACAGGCACAGGCCAGAAATGCACGTGAAACCCAAATAACCTCCACAAACCGTAAACAGTGCATGCATACAAAAGAAAGTTTTGATATTCATTTACCTAGTCGTAAACCTCAGTTCTTTTCAATCTAATAACTAAACTCTAAACTAAAGCGCTATAAAAATAAATAAAACTTACTTGTTACATATTCTATAAGAAAAACTATCTCTTTTATAGCTGAGGCATAAAACTGCAAACATGCAGTATTGTACTTGTGAAACATGAAGGCTCTTGCTCCTACAAAGAAGCGGTAATGAAGCATGCATCTGTGACTGCGAGCTCCTGGCAGGTGTGGTGTCTTCAAATCAAAACAAATGAATGCAAACTGAGCGGGATGTAATGTATAAAACATTTATTGGGATTCAATAGTAGTTACAGCAAGCAGAGCGTGGACACAATCAGATTGATTTCAGTGGGCTGGTGCATGGTGAAGAAGAATTAAATGTGCGGGCTTCCTCAATTCCTCTGAATGGTTTAACAATAAGGCAATTCCAGGGTGCTGCATATATTACCACCACCAGGCAGGGCTCTCACATACAAGGGGCCGATGGGGCATTATGCCGAATGTTCCTCGCTTTCTCACAAACAAGGAGGAAATGGGGCAGTTTGCCCAATGTTCCGCGATTCTCACAAACGAGGAGGAGATGGGGCATTAAGCTCAATGTTCCGCGCGTTCTCACAAACGAGGAGGAGATGGAGCAGTACGCCAATGTTCCTCGCTTTCTCACAAACGAGGAGGAGATGGGGCAGTATGCCCAATGTTCCACGCTTTCTCACAAACGAGGAGGAGAAGGGGCATTATACCCAATGTTACTCGCTTTCTCACAAACGAGGAGGAGATGGAGCAGAATGCCCAATGTTCCTCGCTTTCTCACAAACGAAGAGGAGATGGGGCATTAAGCCCAATGTTACTCGCTTTCTCACAAACGAGGAGGAGATGGGGCATCAAGCCCAATGTTACTCGCTTTCTCACAAACGAGGAGGAGATGGGGCATCAAGCCCAATGTTACTCGCTTTCTCACAAACGAGGAGGAGATCAGGCATCAAGCCCAATGTTACTCGCTTTCTCACAAACGAGGAGGAGATGGGGCATTATGCCCAATGTTACTCGCTTTCTCACAAACAAGGAGGAGATGGGGCATTATACCCAATGTTCCGCGCTTTCTCACAAACGAGGAGGAGATGGAGCAGAATGCCCAATGTTCCTCGCTTTCTCACAAACGAAGAGGAGATGGGGCACTAAGCCCAATGTTCCGCGCTTTCTCACAAATGAGGAGGAGATGGAGCAGTATGCCCAATGTTCCGCACTTTCTCACAAACGAGGAGGAGATGGAGCAGTATGCCCAATGTTCCACGCTTTCTCACAAACGAGGAGGAGATGGAGCAGTATGCCCAATGTTACTCGCTAACTCACAAACGAGGGGCCAGGTGGGCCTTAAGCCTAATGTTCCACCCTTTCTCACAAACAAGGAGGAGATGGGGCAGTATGCCCAATGTTTCTCGCTTTCTCCCAAACGAGGAGGAGATGGGGCATCATGCCCTATGTTCCGCGTTTTCCAGGGCCCCAAGCTTCTTCAGAAAGATTTATTTATATATTTTTAGTTGCAAGCAAGCATTTGCTCTTTATTAATAACGAGGAAGCTAATATGACCACACCAACAGATGGCGCTAGCGGCCATCTTTTTTCTTTCCATGCAATACATTCTTATAATACTTAGAAATGGTTGTTTACTAATCTTAATTGGTCAGACTGGTATACGGATCCAGAGCTGCCCCATTAAATGTTGGCCCAGGTCTTACACTAAATTCTGACAATCCTGCAAGCAGGGGGTGCCATATAGCCTGCCAAGTATAAAATATGGCCCCGTTGCCATGGGAGTGGCATCCAAATGTCACTTTGTCTAGGGCACCAGAAGTGCTTGCACTGGTTCTACCAGAGGGGACCTTCTCATGCTGACGATTGTTGGCAAGGAAAATACAATTATTTACATTCAAGGACCAATAGCACTTCCTAGCAGCAAGGAGGTGTCTGGGCGTTGCAGTAGATACCTATTCAACAAAATGATAGGAGAAAGGCGTAACATTCACACATCATCGGACCATGGAGGACATCACAGTGTTGACCCCTTATTCCACACTCAGCCCATCAGGAGGCTACAAATACATATTTGTCAGCTCATTGTAATTTATCTGCTGTTTCCCTCTTTAGGTCTTGTATATTCCATCCCGTAGGGATGGTAGGCAAGATTATAGTGAGGCTTCCAAAAAGTCTCCCCAAACAGGGGATTCGATACAGTTCTTGTGAGCCAGGCGCGTGCACATCACATCACACACCATTTGTTATCAGCTTGTGAGCGTGGGCATCAGACTTCAAACGATCCGCTCCCCCGCCCCTCCCCCCATCAGACTTCAAAGGAATCCACTCTGCTCCCCCGCCCCCCCACGCAATGCTGAGAGCTTGTTTTTCACTTCTCCAAGAGGCTTCTTTGTATCAGCCTGACTGCATGCTTGTTTAATGTGGTGGATATTCACTGCCATCTAGTGGCCATGTTTTATTGTGAAAAGCTTCAGCCCCCTGCCCGTCCCCGAGCCTCGTCCTCCCCGCGCGGGCTTAAGCTCCATCGCTCCAGGGCTTCCATCCAAAGTATGTCAACAAAAAAGGGGGCATATGTTTGTTGAATCACAGCGGGAAGTGATAATATAGATAGTTGTGTCTCTGCTGCTTTACAGAGTTCATTTAATTACATTTATCTTGCTCTTTCTCCGCCTTTAACAATAGACACACTTTATACAATTTGTTTTTCATATCACATGATTATTTGTACATTGCAGTCCCTTAATGTGCACGGAGCATCTGTGATAATGTTTGTGTGATTGAGTGCATAATCTCACTAGCGATTTTGACACATGCAACTATACATGTGTCACATAATTTCTGATTAACTATTTCCTGTTGTAGACTTTTGTTCCTTGGGAAATTCCAGGCTTTTTTTTAGAACAAGAACATTGGATCACCTTTGATGGAACTATCATGGGCACCAACATTGTGAACTCCAGTGTTATAACAAAATCAAAATGTACTGCTTGCAAAAAAAAACAGAAAGCAGTCACAAGAAATGTTATAACTGTCAACAGACATGCACATAGCACCCAATCTGCACCTCACCCTCACACCCCCTCACCCTCACAATCCCTCACCCTCACACCCCCTCACCCTCACAACCCTACACCCTCACCCTCACAACCCCTCACCCTCACACTCCCCCTCACCCTCACACACCCCCTCACCCTCACACACACCCTCACCTTCACACCCCCTCACCCTCACACCCCCTCACCCTCACACCCCCTCACACATCCTCACCCTCACCCTCACTCACCCTCACATCCTCACACCCCCTCACCCTCACACCCCCTCACACCCCCTCACCCTCACACCCCCTCACACCCTCTCACACACCCCCTCACCCTCACACACACCCTCACCCACCCTCTCACACCCCCTCACCCTCACAATCCCTCACCCTCACCCCCCCTCACCCTCACAACCCTACACCCTACACCCTCACCCTCACACCCCCTCACCCTCACACCCCCTCACCCTCACACTCCCCCTCACCCTCACACACCCCCTCACCCTCACACACACCCTCACCCTCATACACCCTCACCCTCACACCCCCTCACCCTCACTCCCCCTCACACATCCTCACCCTCACACACCCTCACCCTCACTCACCCTCACATCCTCACACCCCCTCACCCTCACACACCCTCACCCTCACACCCCTCACCCTCACACCCCCTCACACCCCCTCACACACCCCCTCACCCTCACACACACCCTCACCCACCCTCTCACACCCTCTCACCCTCGCACACCCTCTCACCCTCACACTCTCACACACCCTCACCCTCACACCCCTCACACCCCCTCACCCTCACACCCTCATCCTCACACACCCCCTCACCCTCACACCCCCTCACACTCACACCCCCTCACCCTCACACCCCCTCACCCTCACACACCCTCACACACCCTCACCCTCACACACCCTCACCCTCACTCACCCTCTCACCCTCACACACCCTCTCACCCACACACACCCTCTCAACCTCACACCCCCTCACCCTCACACACCCTCTCGCCCACCCTCACACCCTCTTCCTCACACCCCTTCACACACCTTCATCCTCACACACACCCTCACACTCCCTCACCCTCACACCCCCTCATCCTCACACACACCCTTACCCTCACACACACCCTCACCCTCACACCCGCTCACCATCACACCCACTCACCCTCGCACCTGATCACCCTCACACTCCCTCACCCTCACAACCCTCTCACCCTCACACCCTCTCACTCACATGCACACCCCTCACCCTCACACCCCCTCACCCTCACAACACTCTCACCCTCACACCCTCTCACTCACATGCACACACCCTCGTCCTCACACACCCTCACACACCCTCACTCACCCTCACACCCCCTCACTCACCCTCACCCCCTCACACCCTCACCCTCACACACCCTCACATCCCTTCACCCTCACACACCCTCACACCCTCTCACCCTCACACCCCCTCACTCACCCTCACATGCTACCCCTCACACCCCCTCACCCTCACACCCTCACACCCTCACACCCCTTCACCCTCACACAGCCTCACTCACCCTCACAACCTCACCCTCACACCCACTCACCCTCACAACCCTCACACACCCACACTCACCCTCACACCCCCTCACCCTCACACCCCATCACACCTCCTCACACCCCCTCACCCTCACACACCCTCACACCCCCGCACCCTCACACACTCACCCTCACACCCTCACCCTCACACCTCCTTACCCTCACACCCCCTCACTCACCCTCACACCCCCTCACACCCCTCACCCTCACAACCCTCACCCTCACACACCCTCACTCACCTTAACTCACCCTCACACACCCCACCAGCATAGCATAACAAAACATACCATAGCATAACAAAACACAGCATAGCATAGCATAACAAAAAAAAGTATAGGATAGCAAAACATAACATAGCATAACAAAACAAAGCATAGGATAGCAAAACAAAACATTGCATAGCATACAGCATCCCTCAACACCACCACAGCATCACTCAGGGGCACCACAAGATCACTATGCGATACCACAGCATCACTGACCGCCACAGCATCACTCGTTCGCCATCACAACATCACTCAGAGCCACCACAGCATCAATCTGTGCAACCATTCAACAACGACTGGTTCAAATATGTTCTCTCAATGTTTCAAGCTTTATTACAAATGTAACAAAAATATGTTAATACTTCACTTCTGTTTTTGGATTTTCGTCACAATAAAATACACTGAACATAATCTTCACAAAAGTTATTTACAAAAGTTTAAGCTATTGCCATTATAAATTACAATAACTTTTATTTAAGTATTAATTATAAAAAGAAAAGCCATTGTTATTTGTAATATCAATACATGTAAGTCACCTAAATACTACACATATTGCATTACAAATGCTATAGGTGTCACATTTGCGAAAGTTGTAACTATTGGCATTGTAAATGACAAAGCTATTAATTTAGCTATTTTCAAAAACAAAACATAAATAAAAAATGTGTCATTTACAATACCAATAGCTCAAACTTTCCTAATGCGAGACCTATTGCATTGCAAATGCTTGTTTTAACGATAGTCACCTGTCGAAAAACTGTTTTGTCTCCATGCACTTCTATAAGGTCACCCTCTGTGCAAACATGTACCACCCTTAAAAAAGTTTTTTTTCTACTTTGCCTCCATGGAATCAACTTTGGGTAGTAGCTTCTATCTCTGACTCCATCAATTGATGTCCATGGTCCTTGTCTTTGTCGCCACCTGCTGGCGATTGTGAGGTATTGCCTGCTAGCGTTGTGCTTTGGAACCCTCTGAAGGTAGAGTTGGTGCCTGGTACAAAGCCCTGTATATTCTCTCTGGTGAAAAAGACAGTTCATTGGCAGAGGAATGGGATGTGTCACTCTGGGTTTGAAGTCAGTCAGCTATGCAGCTTATTCCCAAAGTTTGAGGCATGTGTGCACATACATTAATGTCCTGTCGTTGCCAGGGCTGCTGAAGAGACAGTTGAATTATTCAAAGTGCCTGTGGCAGAACTCTTCTGCCAGCCTGCAGCTCACATGTCTGAATCTCTAGAGGTCAGCATATATTAGAAAACCCAGTTTGGGAACGGCAGTGCTGCAGCGAGGTGTGCACTTTCTTCACCCATGAGAAGTAAATGCATACTTCAGTGAACACTGTGGCAGAGAAAAGGGCATTTTCTCAGATGAATGTTTTAGTTGCGTTATAGAGCAGTTCAGAATTGGTTTGACTAAAACAAAGAAAAGTGTCACTAAATCAGAAAGGCCAGCATTTTGGGCCATACCAAGCTGTTGAGCCTGTTTTCATGTGACTGCAATTTCTTACATTCATACATTTAACTGGAAATGTCTCCAAGTCAGTGACTGTGCTGCTGACAGCAAAGTGCAGAAACAATGCACTGCAGTTCCCTTTCTCTGTTTTCAAACTGTGCTGTCTGAGGCACTAACCAGAAGAAATTCCAAGTTAAACGTATGCTGACGTTTAGAAAGTGCAGTCCCTTAAAGACAGGCTCACGGTTGTGCCCGGTGGAAATATATATGTTCATGATACAGCCCCGTGTTCTTTTGTATTGGGACAGATCTTGTATGGCGTTTACCTGGTTATTCAGGTCCCCAGATGGGTAGATGGCATGGGAGACGGTGAGAAAGGGAAAGAAAGATAGGTTAAGGGAAGGTCAGATAGATAAAGGAATGTGAGATAGAGTCAAAGTGACAGACGATGGAGCAGAATATCGAGGAAAATACGAAGGAGGGGTGGAGGGAAAACAGGACCCATGTACTTTTAGGTCGAGACTACACAGAACGTGTGCTGTCTCTTCGAGACATGTTGTAAATTCTTTGTGGGCTTAAAGCCTGCCATTGTTTTTCATGTGTTTCTTCCAGTGTCCTTTAAAAAGTCTTGCTTCCAGGTGACGAATGATTCTTATTTGTCTTTCCTTTCTGTTGATTGGTCCCTGCCATGGAGCACCACCCCATTACTTGTAGCCTTACACTTGTCCCATTTAGGAATTGTTTTGTGGACTACTTTTTTCGTTGTTTAACAGCGCTTTTCACTTGCGCTCGTATTTTCACTCGCACCCATGTTTGCATTTTCACTACTCACACGTACCAACAGTTGTCTTGGCACTGTCTGTGTGGGCTCAGAGCCATACCCTCTGCTCTCTCACCCCCTTCAGCACCTCACATTTGCAGCCTTCTTTCCTCCTGCAGGCTCACTCTGTACAAAATGGCTCCCGTTCTCTTGCTGTTCCTGCCTCATGTCGCCCCACCTTCCACCTGCTAAACGCATGCGCAGTCTGCTACCAAGGGACATGAAACACTACCGCTCGCTTGCAGGTGTGGGAAAGACCACCATAGTCACCACAGTAAGGTCAGGCAAGCCACAAGGTACCACTCCTACATAAACCAAAAGACAGCTGATGTATACATTACTTAAATCAGCTCAAGCTAAATCTGGCTACTTTATTGGTACGTATAAAGAAAGAGGTTGTCATCTTTTATAACATGGAAACTAAAACAAAGCGAGAAATAGATGACATCGGTGTCCTCTTTTTTTTTTATCTCAGATGCAATCTTTGCCATAGTCTCTGATGGTGATTTGTCTGCCATTTTGGAAGAGTATTTGTTTCACGCTGTTCCACTAGTGTTTATGCTGTGGTTATTTCACTTTATGTGTTCTATCCACTGCCCTTGGATTTCACAGCAATATGTTGTGAGTGTATTTTTAAACTGTTTGCCTGCCTCACTTTAAAGATAATTTACAACAAGGGGTGGTGATGGACAGAGTCTCTGAATTAAGCAGAGTACTCTCACCCAGTCAAAAGATCAGGGCTAGATCCAACACCGTTTTTTAGCTCATTGCACCATCCCAGTTTCAGAACCTGGCTGTATGCAAATTAGTCTGTCCCTGGCCCAGTGCATCATGGGAACAGGGCAGACCAGACTACAAAAGCCAATTCTTACACTGGGAAGGAAACAACCACCCCTTGTTGTAAATCACTTTAAAGATAAGCAATCTTGTTGATCTCACTATGTGTTGCTTTCTTTAGTTTTGGCCAGGTATTTATCATCAGGCAGTAGATGGATATTAGTTTTTTTTTGTCTGAAACACTCTGAGAGTGAATGTTTTCCAGCTGTAGAGGACAGTTTATAGAGGTAAATTACCAGAATGCATTTGGGGCTGAGAGTGCACTCCCCGCAGCCTACTCTGGAGCTTGGGTTGCCACTGACACAGCCACATAGCAGTTGTATGTCCACTGTCTCTTCCTGTTGTCCTCCTCCTATCAGAGCTCTGACTTCAAAGCACACTTATGCCAGCTCCTCAGGGACTGTGAGGCATTTCTTGCCTGCCCACTCTCACACCCCATCCCAGTCTGCACACAAAGAGCACCAGAGGTTACGTCTTAGGGTCATGTCCTGCTCTCTAAGCAGATGACACCACTGCACCATCCACTCCGACCATGAAGGGGTGTCTAGCCACCGGCTCCACTACACCACAGTTGAAGTTGAGTCTGTGCTCTACACGCAAATCGGTTTTGGAATCTTTCGAAGGAAAACGTACAGCGGCTTTAATTTGGACATTGTTCTAACTCCTTCACTCTCTACATTGAAATGCACTATAAGTTAAACAGGTTGTTATAGTCATGGTTTCAAAAACAGTGTGATGATGGTTTCGAATGATCTCAGGCCCCATAGTTTGAAAAAATATGTTCAGACTGGTAGTGACACATTATATTGCCCCTCCACCACCACCGCGATTCACTGGTAATATAGGCAGCCGCGCAATGCTATAGAATCGACATTGAATTGGACCATGCACCTCTCTGTGCCTCATTCCCAGTGCCCTGTTATTTTGGGAGGTAATACCAAACCCAGTAAATATTGATATTGATATGGGGGGGTGTTTACAGGGTGTTTTATTTACCTTCGCATGCCAAGCTCAACTACCCGAAATGTGGAATAACAGAGTAATAACTTGTATTTTACCCTTTTGTGAGTGAAAAGTTAGAAGGTGTGATATTTTCATTGGAAACAGTGGAACAGTTGTGAGGAAAATGTGTTGCATTACTGCACATCATGCAACCCTGAATGAAGGCCTTTACCTCTACTAGACATGCCCTGTGATCTCACAACTCCCCTCTATATTGGCTTCCACCATGCATTGACATCCCAGTATTGATACAGCACCTGGATACCCATCGCAATGATTGGCGTGCTATACAAATACTGATTGATTGATTGATATTGATAGAACTGCATTCTAATAACGCACGTCTAGTCTGAGCTGCAAGCTGTGCCACTATTGGGATAACAGAATATTTACAATGCATCTCACTCCTGACTTGTATTATGCACTAGTATCACCAGAACTGCCACTCTCACAGAGCTCCCACAATGCACCTACCCTGAGTTGGATCATACACTGGACTCCAAATACTGAGAGACATCCGAAGAGTGCTTACAACGTCCTCCTATCCTGACCCGGATGTATTATTCATAGCCATACAAACCAGAGGATAGAAAGGAACTATAGTAAGTGGAAAGTAGTCTTTTAATAGCACACAACATACACAGAGGGCTGCTGAATGAAGAATGCACATATCACCCACACTGGGCCCATCATGTATTTGTGAATAACTCTGCCCAGGATCCAGAAAAAAGACAAAAATAGATGGTGCATATAGACAAACTGGCGTATTCCACACTGAAGGTGGGTACTGGGTTTTATTAGCATTTTAGTTAATGGTCAAGTGGTTAGGGTGATGGGGCACAGATGGAAACCAACACCCTGCCTGACTGTATGGTGAATCATAACCTCGGCCATCTTCATAAAGCTTTAGCCAAAAATGTCCAATCTTAAATAATCATGAAAGTTGCAAAGTTTTAAAATTAAAATTATGGAAAAATTGAAGAAAAGTACTTTGTTTTTTAATGACAAAAGACCTTGCAAAATCTTATTTTGGTGCAAAGTTTATACAGTGTGCCATCTCAATGTTTCTACTGAAATGTTTTGGTTTGCCTTGGCTCTACTTTTGCCTCTGGAATAAAAAAGGTGATACTATTTTATAAGCAACCAGATATGACATTTTATAGGTGATAGACTGGTACAACATCCTTTAATATCTGGGTGCAGAGGAATCAATACAGCACAATTATATTTACAAGTATCATCGTAGATATATTGTATATTATATGACCGACACTATGGTCATCATTACGAGCAGCTAGTAGTGGTAACTCCAGAGGATACAACTCTAGGCCATTCTGATAAGCCTACGTTTAGGGGCCTCAGATTAACAGGACTTAAAATACCAGACCTGGCAATCATGAGACACTCGACCTCGAGCCTTGTGAGGGACTGCATCTCCTACGCCCAGCCCCTGCCCACTCTCCTTTTGCACAATGGAGGGAGCAGAAAACTCTCCCCTTGTTCTCCCCTCACCTACTCTACCCTCGATCTGCACTCCTGATATCTGTTACTCACACTATGGCTCTGAAAATAGCCACCATGCCCATTTACCACCTGCTCTAAGTGGATGATAAATTATTATGGACTATCGTGGAAATGGGAAGAGGGGAATCAGGGTGGTGAAGTGGTATGGTACTGCATTCAGTGGTACCTACCTGGCTGTACCAAGCTGCTCCCAGGATTTCACAGGTCATCAGCATATGAGCATGGACCATTTCCAAAAAATGCTGCCCCTTAGGTGTGAATTTAGAATGTGCACCAAATCCACCACTAGGAAATGCAGCTGGCACATAACTCATGGTGAGTTTCTCTTTCTCACGTTGCTGTGTCTTCTTGACTTTCCTCACGGTGAACAGCTCTTCCCAATGTTATTCACTTTTTAGGTTTCGACTTGGCGAGGGGCAAAGCCCCTCCCAGATCGAAATCTTTTGTTTTTAGTAGTGAGGTTCGGACCGCCTCTGTTTCCAATTGGCTAGCTCCATAAATGGAGGCTAGCCATTGGGAGACAGAGGCTGTCAATCGCGCTTTCTCACGAAAACGCGATTCGGGGGCGTTTCTGGTGCTTTTTTTAAGCCCCGCCCCTTTGTCCCGGGCCGCGCTGCGATTGGCTGCCGGCCCGGGACACCCCCGTGACGTCATTCCCGGCCCGCGCTGTGATTGGCTGCCGGCCCGGGACACCCCCGTGACGTCAGCCAATCACAGCGCGGCCCGGGACCTGACTTGTTTCACTTTACGATCGCCGCAGGAACTGAGCTCCATATTCATCATATGCTCGAATGTATCAATGCACCTCACTTTTTTAAATATGTGTGCACTGGCTAGGCTGTCTCTCACTAGCATTTATAACATTAACCACTATGCTACTAGAAATATTTAAATGGTAACTCCCAAAGGAGCTCCTTGTGAACTGACGCTATTCTTACAAACAATTATTAACCCCGCCCAGCACGGACACAGAAGAAAGGGGTGTTTGGGAGAACAGGACATCGTGGTAACACTCCAGCGTCTGCTGTGGACCTGCACCAAACTATTCCACCCTTTCAGTTAGATTTAAAGAAGAAAGCTCTTCTTCGAAGGTTTGTGGGTCACAGCGTCAATGGCACAGGTGGCCAGGGGCGTAACAGAGGCCCCCGCAGCCCCCGCGTTGCGGGGGGGCCTCTTAGCTCTGGGGGGGCCCCTCACTTCATCATGAAGTAAAGGGCACGTCCGGCCTCTTAATAATTTAAATAGTGGTGTGCAGTGCGCACAGCACAAACGGCCCCTGCGGGCCCCGGCCGGGCCTCGGAGGTATGGCTCGCTCTTTATTTAATTTAATGGTGCGCAAGTGCTGCGCATGCGTGGGCCCCGGCCGGGCCTCAGGCTCTGACTGAGCCTCTTCATTAATTAAGTAGTGCGCAGGCCCGGCCGGGCCTCTGAGGCTCACTGCTTTGCATTCCCAGTCCTGCGACCGGACTCTCGTCCGCGGCTCAAAGTAAGTACCAGCCGCCTGTATATTAAAACAATTACAGCACCTGCTGTTGGGCCTTAGCTAGAGGCTTGCTCAATCAATGCCCGGAGGTGCTTCTGTCAAGTGAGCGAGTAAAATACTGACTGCTGACTCTAAACAATGTTCGAGAGCTAAACTCATCTGTGCCACTGACTGCAATGCCTGCGGGGCTGGGCAGGTAGCGGTGCGCAGATAGTGACCACTTCAGAGTAATGGTTTCATTTGGGCTGAGAGTAATATCGTTTTTGAAATAAGTACACTGCAGCGCCCGTCCCCGGCTGTCAGCTCAGCTGTGACCCAACTATGTCACTGTGTGTGCCTTAGCCGTCCCCAGATCCCGACAGGGGACATGCGTCAAGTCAGCCGACTGTGTTGACTCGTAATTTTGCAGCTGAGAAGGCGCTCTATCTTCTCTGCTGCAGTGCGTAATTAAAATTACGAGTTCTGTGTTGTTGGGGCATCTTTATATTGTAGTTCTATATTTTATCCTGGTAAACTCACAACTTGAAGAACTAAAGAGCAAAAACAAAACAACTGGATGAGCTATACGCACATGCATGGAATTGGGAAAGTTGAAAACAGGTGTGTGGTATGAGCAGTAGGCGCACAGAAGGATCATAATATTGCAGTGTGCACTGATAATCCTTGTGCACAAAATCATCTAAAGCATGGGAGCAGCTCCGTGTTGCTCTATCACCTGAGTGCTTCTTTTCCTCTCCTATGCTCCGTGTTGCACTCATTCATTTGAATGCTTCTCCCGATTCCACAGTATTCCTCTCCCTTGTCGGCTGCTTTTCATTTCCCCACCCCATCCCATCCCTCCCCCAACTGCACCTCCATTGCCCTTACACCTGAGTCCAACGTTTCCCCCCGACTTTGGTAGAGCCAACCGGCCTCAAAGACGAGACCTATTGGATTTCATTGACTCCCAGAGGGTATCTAGGGGGCCCAGTGAGCAAAATCAATTAATTTTTCTGCCGGCCCACCCGGCAAAACTATTGAGGGCTAAGATGAGAATGTTGTTCGGGCCTCGCATCCTGTTAGTGCCGGGTCCTACGTGGGACAGAAAGGCCCTGGAGTCCAAACTGTGATGGTCTGCAACTGCGCTGGCATCATTAATAGCCAGGGAGGAGCATGGGGGCCCAGTCGGCAAAGCATGGCTATGGCAATCGGTTGTTCATTGACTTTTCTGTCGATCCTGTTGGCAACACATAAGTGTGTCCAATCAGGCACTGGCAGCGCATCTCTGATGTTTTCCTACCTCAGCTTGTGCCCCTGCCCAACCCGGGTGTGTGTATACCTTATGTGCACAGAAGTTTAATAAAATACTGCCTCTGAAATACTTGTTTAATGCCATGGTTACACATTCGTTTAACAGTATGATCAGATTACAAAAGCTCTTCAATTTCTGGTCCTTTGTAGAAGTTTTTAAACCCTTGTTACTCAAATGGGTGTAATTTCTAATATTTATATGTTTCCTTCGTCTTCACTGCTAAATTTCGCTCACACGAAAGTGTCACTCATAGTCATTGAAATGTCACTCATAATTACACTGAAATTATGAAAATGTCACACACTGCAATCTGAAACCTTGGCAGCTATGCTTTCCATTAAATGGTGAGTCTGAATCAGGGTAGGTGCCACGCTCCTACACGGTCGCCAGAGACTAAGAAGGCCCTGTCCGACGTCCCCATCCATAATTTAAATGAATTTATCAGTATTCCCTCCCAACCCCCACCTGGCTACCCTTGCCATGCCCCTGCCTTATGCTCTGCTGCCTGCCCAACCTCGCGCCTTCCTCTGAAGCAGCAGGCCAGGCCAGGCCCAGCCCTAAGGTCAGGTGAGTCTGTGTCCAACTTTAGTAGCCAGGAGTGGTGCGTGGGTGATGGCGAAGACGGCAGACCTCCTAAAACCCGCCAGGAGTAAGTGTGAAAGTTGGGTAGCAGCATTTAACAGGTGGGCATAATCACAGGGCCAGGTTTATCAGGACCAAATTTACTTGTGGAAATGCACGTTTCCACAAAATTGTCACAGGTCGATAGCCTGCAATGTGGACAATGCATATGTTTAGCGCAGGAGAAATGTACCCGACAATCCACCGGTGTTGTAGATTAACTGGCATAACGAAGGTGAAATATGTGAACTGCATAAATACAAAAACGTAGGCAGGTGGAAACTTACTAGTGTAGATTTCCAGGTGTTTATTGTCAACTGGTAGGTGCAGGACCCTTTTTGCACCCCCAAAAATCTTCATCTGAGCTTTTCCCAAAACTACATATTAAGTTTTTCTGAACGTATATTTTAAGTTTTAGTCGATCTAGCCTTGCAATCAATATCAGATTTAACAAACAAGTGGCTATAAAATAAATCAAAACCATGCATTTGTGGTAGAACACCATTTTCTAGAAATAGGTTTTACTAAAGAACAATAGGGAGAACATAGATGTACATGGTAGGAAATTACAGGAGTATAAATTAACCATTACCCTAGGCCCCACCACAAAACCGCCAGGAAAACCAATATTATATATGACCGTTTTGATTGTAAAAGCGTGACATCAGAGTCAATGTGTTCTTCATAGTGTTATTGTTTGACAAGACTTAGATGAAATGGATATTGTTAAGAGATTTTTGTGACTGAAATTAGTTTGTACATTTGCACACCTCAAACCCATAAATGCAAAGTTAGCAAAATAGTTATAAAATCAATGTCTGGTATTTTTGCACTGTAATGAAGAAAAACATGTTATCGCCCTTTTTTTCAATTTAGCGAATGGAGGAGGTCCCTAAAATCCCCCATGGCCTATTTCAAACCTCTTGTGCAGTTTAAGAGCGTTCTGGGGCTTAGTTGTACTCAGGTTTGCTCCTAGTGAGATCTACCCACCCATTTATTATTGTAAGATGCTGATGCCCGTGACCTCGCTGCCCCTTGTAATAGCCATAGTCACTCCTGATTTCCTGCCCCTGTCAACTGCCATTTCCCACTCCTGCCCCTTCTCAGTTTATGCTCTAAATGTATAACTCTTGTAATTTGCCTATTCTGCAGTTTATGAAAGTCTGCTCAGTTTTATATGTTCTGTCTGTTCTATTGCCTGCTCTCATCACGTGCTCTACTCGATCCTGAAAAGTTATGATTGAAATATAACAAGGTTATAAAACAGAAATGTCAGAGTTTTTTTTTTAGGATTGTTTGTTTTCAGATGCATGGCTGCCCACTTTTCTGCTGTTCTGACTGCCTGGTGAAGAAAGCATTATTTTCAACTTGGCCCTTTGACGATAATCTTGCGTGCCTTACCCATTCGTTATTACACGTGTTTAAGATATTTAAGTTGTCTGAAACCCTTATTTGACATATTGGTTTCAACAAGACCAAACTATACTGAAGGCATCAGACTTTAGTCCGGAGAGGACATCAGTGGTGACATTGCATATTACCATTAACTCCAATGAATAGCTCATTAAAACAATTTTTGCTACATTTATTTGCTGAAGGTGGATGATGCCTAGAGTGGGCATGGCTGAATGTGATGCTCTATGGGGTCCAGTGTCAATAAAAGTTAGTTTGGGGTGTCGCTAAATGCCATACTGCACAAGGGCCTGGCCAGATGCCATGGCCTCAAGCTCTGAGGGCACTTGGGAGTGAGTGTAGAAAGTGACCAAAGGCCAGACACTGCATTTAGTAAGCTCTATGGACAGAGGGACATCATTAGGAGGGGAGTCTATACCCATATTGATATGGAGCGAGGGAATAGGGTGCAGGGTGTGCCTGAAGATTGTATCCTTCGACAATGGCCTTGTAGAGTGGACTCTTGGTGCAAAGAACTTGGGCAAAGGCTGGCCCGAAACTAGTGTCTACATTGAAAAATGACCAAATTAGTTAAACCATTACTGAAAAAAACTTTATGGGAAGTTGTAATTGTTTACTCATATCAAAAATATATTATAAAATAATCATTGTCCTCAAAGATCTTAAGTTATATAGATGTTACTGCTATGAAATGATATGTGTAGAAACTGCAAACCCATAAAATGTGCTAGTTCTAGAAGGGCTTACGCATTCTGAGGAGTGCAGTGTTCATTATGTCACCACTGCATCCAGTGTTGATGTTGGGTAGTGAGAGGCCTCTCCTCCTGCATCACATCATGGAGGGAGGGACGGGTGTAGAGTCCAAGGTAGTAATACTAAGGTCTAAGAATAAGCAGAGAACAGTGGCTGGCTGGCCTGTCTCAAAACTGGGACATTTTCTGAAAAGATCAGTGTCTCTGAAAGCTTGTGAGGGTTGGGACAGAGTCAGTCGTTTGTCAGGCAAACATGCTTAATTTGTGCGGGTGGATGCATGTTGTAGACTCGGGCTTTCAATATTTGGGCATTCAGAATTATTTTTCATTTCCAAAGATTGACCCAGTGCAATACAGAGAAAGGCAGAAAACAATAGAGAAAGAAGCAGGAAGAGAAGGATACGACAGCAGCAGTGATAAAAGCAAGAATCGGGATAAAAATAATCCCAGCTGTGATCTAAGAGTCAGTGTGTAGTGGAAGAATCAGGCATGGGGTGGAATAAAAATTAGGCTGCTCTGAAAATCTCCCAGTTTTCTATTGTGCCTGCGAAAGGCTTAGCCTTTGCTCACAGCTTGTATCTAGAGAGATGGGTGGGTAGATGAGTGAATTAATGGATGATATGGACAGATGCTCTTGATTTGGATGGATGGGTGGGAATGGATGAACGGTTGGGTTATTGTGTTAGGTTGGCTGAATGGCTGGGTGGGTGAATAGATGGATGAGTTTTGCTAGTTTGATGGATAAAGGGTTTGGATGGATGAATAGATGGGGTTGGATAAGTGGGAGGGTGGTGGATGGGTCATTTTGGTGGTTTAGTTGGATGGGTAAGGATGGATGGGTTATGACTTGTGGATGAATAAAAATACAAAAGACAAATGTGTAGCATTTGACTCGAAAATGGTCACACAAGAGTGTCAGATATTGGCACAGCAATGACTTTATTAAAAATGTTCCCGCCCTCGCCTGCATAACTGTGAGCATCCTCATAATGCGGCCATATTGCTCTCGTTGGCTGTTGCTCACCCATATTCATTATTGATTGTTTCCTGGGCAATTTTGTCTGCAAGTGTGTGGTTTTTGCAGCAGTTCCTTGGAATTTCCAAAGAAATAGTTTGGGCTGTTCCCCATTAAGCTTCTATTGCCAGCCCTCTACTCGAGTAGCATGTAAGTTGGTAGGATTTAAATGTCCCCCATTGCATTACGCTTTCCTCTTCTCACAAAGGGCGTGCAGATGTTTAGTGTCTTACGGCATCTTCCATGGCATGTGCGAGATATATTACAAATGTGTGCAGTCACCTCGGTCCTACAAGTTTCCTCAGTGGGTTTCGCTGTTGAATCCAGTCCTGGATTTGCTCTGGTAAGCTCTCGGTCAGCGTAGGCCCTTGACCATGAGGGTTCACCCACCTTGTCCCACCCCTAATTTTCAGTTGGTGGTGGGGTGGTAATTGGATAATTTGGAATCAGGGAGGGCATCATAATGGGGCGGCTGGGGCCCGGCAGGGAATAAAAGAAAAACATAGTGTAGGGCAGTACATACTTCACCCACTCTCCATCTCGTGCCGGTCATACACCTGCAGGAAATTCGCCCGCACATACTATAAAATCGATCGATCAATCTACAAGCAAAATGAAAGCCTTTCCAAGCTATATCTAAATGTTAGTATTTCTACTTGTGGTTGTCTAATCTCACATCGGGGCTCTAACGGAGTCAGTATATATTGATGAACATCATGATCCCTGTAATAGGCAATGTTTCCTTAATTTGCTTACCGCTTTAATTTGTTTATCTACTTGAGTTGATCATTGTCGTACTAAATCCTATTTTACGTCATCAGTGACATACTAAAGTCTTTAATGTGGCTTTAAGATTGGCTGATATAATGTTTGGTGTGCTCTAATTTCTCACATATGTCTCAGTCATGTATTCACCCCCCCAAAAAAAAACTTAGAGCTGCCTTTAACAAATGCCTCAGAGCATTCTACGAGGAGCCCTGTGTATATATATATACCTATCTGTGATAAACGCGGTACTTCTACCAGTTATGAGTTTAACATGAGGAATTGCTGGTCTGAGATGTCGAGATGATATACTGTAGGTGGTGGGCCGGGCGGCGGGGGGGGCCCCCTCCATGTGCTTTGCAGGGGGGCCCCCATAAGTTTCGTTACGCCACTGCAGGTGGCATAGGTCAGTCGGAGGCAAGCGTGAGCACGCAGTGAAAGACTGCACAGTCTATGTCGCAATCGGTCATATTTGTAAATTAGGAGCACTGTGTTCCTAGCAGAGCATGGGCTGTGTGCTGATTGGCCAAAGAAGAGCGTACCACGTCGCCCTATCACTATGCAGCCTGTTGATGAGAAGCAGGTGTCCGGGCAAACCTTTGAGCTCTGTCTGGCGTGTTGTTCTCCGGCACCACCTGCATCAGCGTTTCAGGTAATTCCTAGGAGCGCGGCTCCCTGCCCCACTCTTACATAATTGTCTAATAAACAGGGCGTAGCATAAGACCCAATGCAGTATCTGTGTGTGCTATCTCATATGACCTTTAGCCTGATTCGTTGTTTTTTTTTTAGCTGGAAATCATAAAGTATAATCCTTAGCCATCCCAATCATAACAGCCAGTCGGATTCCAAGAATATGGGCGGAATCCCGCTCACGAGACAATTGTAGACTAAGGAAGGTTCTCCATTCTCTCCCGCTCTCTCACGTGTTTGGCCTCGGGACCAACAAGTCCACTTCCAGCCAGCCAATCAT
The DNA here is from genome assembly GCF_964261635.1 of Lissotriton helveticus. NCBI lineage: Eukaryota > Metazoa > Chordata > Amphibia > Caudata > Salamandridae > Lissotriton > Lissotriton helveticus. Next base: position 1,141,978,903 of record NC_136069.1, read on the forward strand.
CATGCACCACAAGCAGAGGTTTCCTTTACAGTGAGTTGAATGCAACAAAGAGATGACTTGAACCCACCTGAAAGAGGAGATATTTAGACAACATCACTTGCTAAAGTCAAGAGAAGGTACCTCAGCATCCAAGCATGTTACATGTTAAGAAACACATACCCAATAGAGTAGCAGTGGCAAAATAATTATGATGGATTCAACGCAGATCTGTGACTGGGGGTGAGTGTCTGAAAAGTTTTAGAACTCCGTCCATCATCTCCTTGTGTTTGCTTTGTTCGCCCTAAGTTGGCATGGTATGCCCAGACGTTGGTCCCTGGATCACTTTGCCAGTGGATTCAAGCTGGCCTGGCTGATGAAGGGTGTTACCCAGAAACTGGTCCCAGGATGCTTGTTTCTGGTTTAGGGAAGACCTCGCTTGGCAGTTTGGACTGGACTGTTCCCATGAGGCACAGGGTCAAGACTGATTTGCATATAGCTGGGTCTGAACTGAGGTGGCGAAGTGAGCTAAAGAATGATGATGGAATCAACCCAGATCTGTGACTGGGGGTGAGTGTCTGAAACGTTTCAGCGCTCCGTCCATCATGTCCTTGTGTTTGCTTCCGACTTAAAGCTTGCCTGGTGTTGGTATTCTGGATTTGACTAGGCACTGTTCCTGTAGTCAGGTGCTCTAGTCTAGATGTGACAGGTAGGGGAAATCCATTGCAATGTTCTCATGATGTTGAAGGCACCTTTGTCACATTGCTGGCCTGTCTTTCACGTGTACATTTAGAGTGCTGGATCAGCCACAAGTTTTTTAGGTTTCGCCTGGCGTCCGCTGCGCAGGCGAAAACTTTTGAGAACAGTATGGTGCCTTTGTCACGCCTCTCACTTGCATTGGCTAGCTCCATAAATGGAGGCTAGCCAATGAAAGTGAGATCTGTCCGTCATGGTCCGAGGCGATTCGTGGGTTTTTCTCATCCTGCCCCTTTTAGCACGTCATGCGGCGGTGGGCGGATGTATTTTTTTTTTCTCGGCATGTTTTGGCCATTTTGGACGTGTCTTTGGAAGGGGTGGGCTGCGCACTGAGGCCGCTGGCCGATGTCGGACGAGCTGCAGACGGCAGGAGTCACCGCAGCAGGGGTGTACCTCTGTCCTTGCCTGGCCTCTACTTCTGTGACTCTCCCTTGTCTGTGGACGCCTGAGCTTGTTTATGTTGTCGTGTTCGTGGCTGCAGTGAGTTCATTACAGTTTCTGAGATATACGCAAACACGGATCTGTATCTATCTGCCGTTAAATAACACGCTGTAGTATTGGACGGCCTCTAGCTCCAAAAAATCACAAGGGGTTAAATCCATACAGTGAGCTACAATTTCGTCACGCAACCGTGAAGGTGGGCGTGTTATTACAGACCCTTAGCGTGATCGCCAAGGAGGAGCGCATTCTATGCATACATTGTGTATGTGGTTTTATAAGGCGCTTTTCTTTTTGTGATCAATGAGCGCCTTGGCATATCGTTGATTGGCTTTGCGTGTATGTTTTGGCCTCGTTCCTGCACTATGCGGTATGTGTCTGAAATTTGAATCGGGTGTCTCGTTTCCAGCCCCACAACGTGCCTACAAATCCGTGTGATACGATCATGTTGATGTTTATCTTTCCGTCGTTGTGCTGCTCATTGTCAGTGTTGCTCCCTCTTGTTGTCTGTACTGCTGCTTCACTCCCTTGCTCCCTCCCACCCTCCCGTGGTCCATGCTGCTGCTTCCCTCATTCCTTCTTTCCCTCCCTCCCACCCTCCCGTTGTCCATGCTGCAGTTTCCCCCTCCCACCATCCTGTTGTCCATGCTGCAGCTTCCCCCTCCCACCCTTCCGTTGTCCATGTTGCAGCTTCCCCCTCCCACCACCCTGTTGTCCATGCCGCAGCTTCCCTCCTCCCACCCTCCCGTTGTCCATGCTACTGCTTAGCGTCCCTCCCACCCTTCCATTGTCCATGCTGATGCTTCCCTCCCTTACACCCTACTGTAGTCCATGCTGCTGCTTAAATCCCCCCCACCCTCCCGTTGTCTCCCGTGTGCTCGTTCCCGCTCCCCCCTCCCGCTGTCCGTGTGCCCGTTCCCGCCCCCCCTCCCGCTGTCCGTGTCTCCTGGATGTGCAGTGGATTGCAGTTCACAGCACTTGCCTGGCCCAGTGCTGCTTCCCTCCCTTGCTCCCTCCCACCCTCCCGTGGTTCATGCTGCTGCTTCCCTCATTCCTTCTTTCCCTCCCTCCCACCCTCCCGTTGTCCATGCTGCAGCTTCCCCCTCCCACCATCCTGTTGCGTGTATGTTTTGGCCTTGTTCCTGCACTGTGCGGCATGTGTCTGAAATTTGAATCGGGTGTCTCGTTTCCAGCCCCAAAACGTGCCTACAAATCCGTGTGATACGATCATGTTGATGTTTTTCTTTCCGTCGTTGTGCTGCTCATTGTCAGTGTTGCTCCCTCCTGTTGTCTGTACTGCTGCTTCCCTCCCTTGCTCCCTCCCACCCTCCCGTGGTCCATGCTGCTGCTTCCCTCCCTTACACCCTACTGTAGTCCATGCTGCTGCTTAAATCCCCCCACCCTCCCGTTGTCTCCCGTGTGCTCGTTCCCGCTCCCCCCTCCCGCTGTCCGTGTCTCCTGGATGTGCAGTGGATTGCAGTTCACAGCACTTGCCTGGCCCAGTGTACTGTAGTGATGACTGTGTATGGTGGGTGACAGCTGGCTGTGTAATTGGACTATAGGCTCTGTGTGCGTTGGGGCTCTGTGTGCATTGGGGCTCTGTGCGCGTTGGTGCTCTGTCTGTGTGGCTAGCTTTTTTTTGTAGGTGACTCTATGTGTGGGTGGTCTGTGTGTGTGTGGGTGGGTCTCTGTGTGTGTGCGTGTGGGTGCAAATGCAATAGGTCTCGCATTTGAGAGAGATTAAGCTATTGGCATTGTAAATGACAATGCCATTTATTTATCTGTTTTCAAAACCACACATAAATAAAAAATTTGTCATTTACAATGCCAATAGCCCTAACTTTTACAAAGGCGAAACCGTTGCATTGTAAATGCTTGTTTAATATATTGCCACCACATGGGCGCCTCCTCTGTGGCACACCGTTTATGGGGGAAGCACATAAATGAGGTTTCCAAAATGATGTAGCACATTGTTCACCAGAGAGTATGTCTTTCCTCTTCAAAGTTTTTTATTATGTTGTAATGAATCTCAACAGAATACCAATGCACTGCAGGAGGAAGGAAGTTAAGCCTACTCTTTTTATTTTACTTTCAGCACGGCATCGGAGTGCATATATTTTTTTGCTCTCTTCTCTGTTTGCTACATACCCTTTGCCCCGTTCAGCTCATTAGTTTAAAATACCACCCCAACCAACTCCTCAGTTGTTCTCCCTTACACAGTGCCATTTAGGTTTCCCCAAATGCTGTAGCATTGCTATGTGCTTTCACACACACTTTCTTTTTTTCTCCAGCTTACTGCTCCATAAATGGGCGTCCACCATCTTCAAATGGTATAAAAAATGACGGCCACATCATGAAGTAAATGCATTAGTTATCACACGTTGAGTCTGTAAGAAATTGGGTTTCACATCTGGGAACCACAGCACAAAAAGGATCCCACACCAAGTTAGAAAAATAGAACTTTCTGAGGACTGCGGGGGCCGTTCCTTCATTAGACGGGTTGGAAGAGAGTGGACGTGACGTAACACCGTTAACACAAGATGGAGGTAAGAGGTCTAGTGGAAGGGAATATAAGTCCGATGGGACCTTTGTCACTACATCAGACAGCGAAGGCACAGCAGAGGGCATAAGGGGTTGCTTTGCACCAGGGTAGAAGGTGGAGTGGTTATTTAGATAAGGGGATTGGTTATCCATTACTATCTAGTAGGGACCGAATATGTAAAGAATTGTTTTTATACTTCGATGACTTACAAAATTATCCGTTAGTGCTCATGAAATCATTCAGAGCGAGCCTGGTTGATTTTCGAAGGTGAACGTTTGTTTAGAAACATATTTTGACATATTTTGATCACAGGGTAACTACACAGGTATCTATTATTGATTAGATGCGCCCCCAATTGAGGATGTTGGACATTTCCGATTTGCAATGAGCAAATGTAGCTGGGGGTGTGTGAATCTAGACGATAAATCAATCAATCAGAGAACTTGTAAAGCGCGGTACTTACCCGTGAGGGTCTCAAGGCGCTGAGGGGGGGGTGCTGCTACTGCTCGAAGAGCCAGGTCTGAGGAGACTTCTGAAGGTGAGCAGGACTTGGGTCTGCCGTAGGTGGGTGGGGAGGGTGTTCCAGGTCTTGGCGGCGAGGAGAAGGATTGCCGCCGGAGGTCGTTCGCTGGATGTGCGTGATGGCGGCAAGGACGCGGCTGGCGGAGCGGAGCTGGCGTGTGGGTGTGTAGAAGTTGAGTCTGTCGTTCAGGTAGGCTGGTCCGGTGTTGTGGAGTGCATTGTGTGCGTGGGTGAGGAGTCTGAAGGTGATCCTCTTGTTGACGGGGAGCCAGTGCAGGTCTCTTAGGTGGGAGGTGATGTGGCTGCGGCGGGGGACGTTGAGGATCAGTAGGGCTGAGGCGTTCTGGATGCGTTGTAGTCGTCGCAGGTGTTTGGTCGGGATTCCTGAGTAGAGTGCGTTGCCGTAGTCCAGCCTGCTGCTGACGAGGGCTTGGGTCACTGTTTTTCTTGTTTCAGTCAGGATCGTAAATCATAAATCGGTATATCGTTCTTTTTTACGTTAGAGTGGGGACCCAAGTGTGGAATTTATTATCCACCAAGGCATAAGTAACTCTACAGAGATGGCTTGGTCTTTCCTATATGGATGGTCTTATTAGATGGGTTCGGGGTAATTATATAGAAAGTAACAATGGAATAGATGTGCCCTATTCAGGCTTTAGTGAATAAATAGGTTTATATATAAAAAGTAAGACAAGTCAATACGGTCTCTTTTAGTAACATTAATGGGTATTATAAATTTATAACAGTCTTGGAATTATGCATGGTATCTAACCTCAATAAGAGAAGGTCGGTTTTATGTTCTTTCCAGGTCTATTAAAAGCATGATATAATTCCATAATCACGGATAGGAAAACTTATGACATTGGGAATAAATGAGAGTTACCCCATCAAGAAAAAGGCCTGGAAAAAAGGTAGGTTAGAGCTCTCTCTTTTAAAAATCATAAAGCCTAAGGAATAAGGACAGGTGATTTATTAAATAATGGAACTACAAAATTGATCATGTTTTCATAAATTTATAACAAAATGGTGTTTTTTTAATTTAATGTTTTTTTAAATCATTGAATTTCACTCGTTTTATCTACAATAGGACCACACTCCATTTATGTTATGTATATTGTTTACTTAACTCTTCAGACCATATATTGTTCCGTATACATAGGTTTTTTTAATATTCTTTATTGCCCGATTAATTAAATCATTACAATAAAACAACACAGTTCATAAAAGAAGGCAATTTCTTACATTCCTTAAAGATAATGAGAAAGTGTTAACATACCTTTATAACTGTTAGAAATACATAAAATATCATAAAAAGGTAATTTGTTCATAATCGAATATAAACATTACATTTCATTATTATTCGCCATGCATATTAGTAAACCCATCCATACAGATAATCTTTGAGTCCCCTCTCCGGTTTTTAAACAGCCCCTAAAAAGAAGCAGAGCATACAGTGACACATGTTTGGTCCAGTTGTGATCTTAGTACTTAAAATATAAAATGCATTAACATTTCTTAAAATTACCCTATATCTCTGATACTTTATAAAATGTATCAAGTTACATTATCAGTATAGGGGAAAACAATATAGTTGGAATCATAGCCGAATTCTATTCTTATTATATGACCACAACATCGTCCTGAACCAGTTTTTTCTCTGCTATAATGATAAATTTGACAAAGTTAACTGCTAAATTGATGATACGCCCTTGGAGGCACAATATTATTGCTTGGCAACACTTTCTCACCACTTGTTTGTTAAATATTGGTTTTAAAAGTGTTAATCTTTCTTGACACAATTTGGGACAAATACATACAATGTGAAATAATGTTTCATTAATATAACCACATAATCTACACTTTTGTGATTACCAAACTTGCACCCATCTAGGTGTGCCATCTTTTGTTGGATAATGTCCAAACCTAAGCTTAAGCAATATATCCCTTACCGCCGGTTTCAAGCAAGAAGTTAGATAGAATTGGGGTTCAATTTTATTATATAAATTATTAACCGACCAGGCGTGCTATTTCTTTACAGTCTGTTCCTGATCCAATATTAATGTTAGCAATTTAGTTGATTGATTTAAAATCTGTATAAAAATGGGTATTTTTCTAATCATATTGTCATAAGGTTGGAGTTTAAAAGTATTCAAACATTTCGTTAAGTATGACCTCCATGGTCTTGCATACTCCTTCTTATTCATTTCTTTCCAACACATATATGTAAGGGACTCAAGGTCAGAAAAATAAAGTGAAAATAGACATTTTAAAAATGCTTCTTGTCTTACCAGTATTTAGTTTAGCAAGGCCAATGCCAGTCTAACTGTAGCAAGTCTAAAAATGTTTGCAATCCTAAAAATGTACTTAAAAACTTTTATTTGTAATTTATCCAGCAATTGGCTATTCTTTCCTCGGAAAATTATTGACCCATATGTAAGCGCAGGGATTCATTTTGCCTTCATTACTTTTAATAAATGATTGTGACTAGGGCATGAAAGTTTATCACACAATGATCCAAAGGCAAAAGACAATGAAGTTGCCTTGGCCTTTAAGTTATCAAAGTGTGGCTTAAAATTCATTGTATCATCCAGCGTAACTCCTAAGTATTTATACTGCTTTACTGTTTCAATAGAAGAATCCTTCATTTTCCATAATGTCTTATCTGATTTTGTTGATCCTATAATCATAATTTTTGTTTTTGGCAATTTATTTCTAAACCATTCACCAATATATATCGATCAAATGACTCTATCAATCTTTGCAGCCCTATTTTGATGTGACTTAGCAGAATACATAGGTGATATATTCTAGACACTAGCAATTGTGACACCCGACAGAGCACATTGTAGCTTATATCATTGTACACCCAGGTTCTGAGGGACACAGGGCAGACACATTATTTTTGGTGGCAAAAACAGGAGGTCTGAAGGAAAAAAGTTAGGGGGAAAACAACGCCAAGGATGCCAGGTCTAACAGAGTCTATTTTGGAATAGATACCTTTAATAGGAAATCCCTTCTTGTGCAACATGCGTGAACATTGCATTTTGACACTTGAGTGTCTTTATCAATGCAAACAATCACTGGCAAAGCCAATAGCTTGGCTATTTGAAGTCAATGCTTGTTTTTATCTTGTTGTCAATAAGGAAAATCATTGGCAACAAGCACTGGCAAAGCAAAAACAATTTTATGGTGTTATATAGGCGTTGCATATGCTTACCAAGAACATAAGTGCATACATAGGCACAAAAGCTGAAGTACACATGCTCAGTCAAATAGCACACCAAAACGCAGAAACATAAGGTCACACAATCACACATGCCAGTAGAAATATACACACAGAGACACACACTTCCCTCCAGTAATAAACACATAGATGCAGAAGCAGTTCAGCAAAGGCACCCTTGAAGGAACATGAGCCTAGGCACGCAAACAGAAATAAAATTGCACATCTGAAGAAACATAAGCACACAAACGCAGGCCTAGAATCGACAATTTAGACACTGCTGCAGAAGAGATAAACACTCCGGCCATCTGCGCCCTCTGTAACTCTTTCGTTATTTTACATTAAGATATCAGTTTATGGCTGTGGCAGGAGTTATTGTGCGTGACATTACACGCCATTGAGCCCTCCGTGTCGCCGCAGCAGGCTGCCTTCTGCAGTCAATACAAGTTACGAGGGCAGTCAGCAGATTTCTCATGTTAATACAATCGATGGCTCCCACACTCCTGCATCCCGAGCCTCCGAGTTGACTTTGAAAACATTAGCCTGCACGGAATATGGTTTTAGGTGTAATTATAGTCACAATAAAAAGTAATTGCTTCCCTGTGTGCTTGCTCCAGACCCATAATTAATGACAGGCACTCTTTGCGGAAGGGAATTACTGCCGCCCAGGGTGACGCAGGCTGCATGGTAATGCGGCTGGCGTCTCGCTGTGACGCTGCTCTCTCGCGCACTCTGAATACAACAATCATTGACGTGCAAGAAGGTATTGATCCGGGCCATAAAAAAATTGTTTAAGCCAAGGAGACCACTTCACTGCAAAGCTAGCTGTCCCATCCAGGAAAATATACTCTGGTGGTGTTAGTTATTGGTGTTTCCGCACCAATACCTACCTGTAAACAAATGAGTATTTTACTAAGCACAAATTCCTCCAGGTATGACACAAAGGGGCATATTATCAAAGGGGCTATAGGGAATTATCGCCGAGCGGCGATAATTCTATCACCCTATTAGCAAGCTGTCGCTAACCGCAGTTAGCGACAGCTTGTAGGCGATAGCGAGCGGTTTGGGGCCCGGTTTGCATATCAGCGATATTTATCGCTAATGACATGCAAAGTGGGCGTACTCAACCTGTTAGCGACTGAAAGCAGTCGCTAACATCGCTATTGCCTATTATCAACACAGGCGCAGCGATGGAAATATTCACGCTAAGCGCGAATATCTCCAAAAACACCTGCTCAGACCAGTTCTTAGCCATTATAGCCAATGGGAGGTGGATATAATAGCTAAGACCCTGTTAGCGATAATGCGTGAATATTGCTGTATTCTCAGCGATATTCACGCATTTTGCCGCTATCGCCGGGAATTTTATCGCTTTTGAGGTAAACGTTGCCGGTACCAAGTTATCTCAGCGATAAAATCCGGTGATGCGCGGCGATAAAAAATAGCCGCTAAGCCTATAAAGCGATAAATATCGCTATTTGTTGGTAATATGCCCTAAAGTTTCCCCCAAGTTTCCCAAGGCCAGCAGCAGGACATGAGCAGTGCCGGACTGGCTATCGGGCGTTTTGGCATGCTGCCGAGCTGGGGCTGATTTCGTTGATGGGGACCTGCGTGCGCTGAACGAAATTAGTTTTGCTTTTTTTTGCAGGTCTCCATTAACAAAATTAGCCCCCACCGCAGTGACGTCAGCCCCCAGCTCGGCAGCATGCCAAAAGGCCCGGTAGACAGTCCGGCCCTGGGCACGATTCGAGGGTACACGCGGCTGGACGGCGTCCACCCACTTATTTCACAGGGGGAACGCCGGCCACACTGCCAAAAAGTTGGGCCCCACTGATAAAGATGCTGAATTCGTCCTGGTGTAATTTCCAAACACCGGGAGCCTTTCAGCAGCGCCTGCATGTTGTTAACTGCTTTTGATCAGCAACAACGTACAGGCGGGGACGGGGCTCTCTCATTTCTAATTCCTGTTGGCTCTTAACAAAGATCGAGTCTGAAGGGTCATCAGGCCTCCTTTTGTTCGAGACTCTTAGCTGGCAGCAGTCAGGAGCCTCACACACAGAAGCAAATGCAGCAGAAGAGAAACAAAGGCTCACACCTTGTTAGCACTTCACACATACTTAAGAGGCGCAGCTTTTCACATTGTTCAGGCCCTGTTTAGGAGATATGCATGCACTGTAAGAATGGCAAATGTGTTGGTCTTTCCCAGTATTTGCACAAAATAAATAGTAATTATATAGTGCTTACTACCCCTGAGGAGGCGTTGTAATAATTTAAATATCACTATTTTTTCTTTTAAAGCACTATGGCAAGTGGAAGCTTTACGCTGAGAAAAGGCAACATTATTTTATGTGTAACGTACAAAAATGTGAATCTTCTGCCTAATTCAGGAGAGTTTACAAGTATACTCGAAATGTGCTCCAATATACTCATGATAAACCTGCTAAATATGTATATGAGATCTTAAGATCTGATGTCACTTCTTGTGATGCCACTTCCTGTGATGTCATGAGCCGTGCGTGATGTCACGCGGCATGATGTCACGTGCTGTGATGCCATTTGCTTACTGATTAACTAGGTTAGTCCCCCCACTTCTTTTTTTAGGACTTGTGTCCTGACCAGCGAGTATGTGCATTCTCTTTCTGTGCCATTGGGGTACTTTGCTATTACAAGAAAGGTCACAGATGCTTGTGCAGCTCCATCTATCATACCGATCATACTAGCATGAAGTATGCTGGTGCAGGGCTGCAAGGGGGCATAACAGTGGCGTAACAAAGGCCCCTGCTGTGTGGGGTCTGATTTCCAGGGGGTCCTCAGCCGGGTATGCTGGCCTGAGAGCTCCTGAGTGAGCCCGGAAGGAGGCCTATCCATTTACTTTGCAGAGGGCCCCCCTCGAGTTTCGTTACGCCACTGGGGCATAATCTTATATGCACTAGTGTGTAGCCCATGCAATTGAGGAAACACTTTGCCTTCGTGCCCATGTCTGGTTACAGATGTGGGCAACAGGCAAATCAGCTGTCAGGTGCCACACTGACTTTGCACCACACTGGGATGGTCTGCAGTCTGTGCACCCCTGAGTGTGCCCCTTGGAAGAGAGGGATGGAGAGTCCCACAGACGTCCTAAACATTCCTTTGCAGGCGGGGGCAGTCACTCACTGCACTAGCGTGCAAGAGGATATCTCCTCCATTTGAATTGCTGCACAGCTCTGGGAGCAGTGCATTTGCTGCGATATGGATCACAGTCCCACACTGGGTCCTGCACACAGACTTAAGTGTGCGCTCCCCCGCAAAGTGTGGAAATGCACTATATCTATAACAAGGCCCCTGGAAGATTAATCCATGGTACACAATTAGAAACAACTGAATTCGGGAATACCAGGTGCTGTAAAACTGTACCACCTATAATTCTGTTTGGATGAAAACTTCAGATTCAGTGGCAATGCTAGACCATTTGCTGCCCGAAGTGGCATGTAAGAGCGGGGGTGGGGAAGTGCTGGTGGATTCCCGTGACGACCGCAGGTAAGAGCGGGAGTGGCTGGTGGTTCCTGCCCCGCAACAGCCGAAGGTACGAGCGGGCGGTGGGGGGCGGGGTGGTCGTGTCGCCCGGCGCTGTCAGACACCCCCCCCCCCCGCCACTCCTTCCTATGCCAGATTTCAGTCAAAACGTGAATTCCGGGACTCTCACAATGACATCTCTATTACTCTAAAGATGAAAGTAACAGCATTTATTGACAAAGAGGAAGTCTGTGCAATTGTTTGGAAATAGGTTGTTAGGAAGTTGTATCGATTAACAGTTTGAAGAATCTTCAGTTCCCCATGGTGGGGTAGTCAGCCAAGTTTTCAATAAGAATTATCTTAGCCTCAGCCAAAGTACGTTTGCTACAAAGCTGCCTTAGTGCATAGCTGAAGAAGTATGCTGTCCTTGATTATCAGTGAGATTTTGACGATCTGGGGGCCTTATTTAGGCAGATGGGATACTCTGCCAAACGTGCCAGATATCCCATTTGCCGTATTGCAAGTGCTACTGCGGGATGCCCAAGGTCCCTGCAGGGGACCCCATAGGAGGGCAAACCCCGTAGTAGGGCGTGGGGAACCAGAGGCCAAATACAGTGGAGGGAGGGGGGAAGGGGGGGACGAGGTCACCCAAGGGAAGGCCGCCCCCCTTTTCAGGGCCTGATATAGGGGAGCCCCTCCCTCTTGGCGCCCTCTTTGCTGCTGCCCACCCTCTCTAGTCGGTCGTGCCAGGCTGCTCCTCGCCAGCCTCAGGCCATTAGGTGCCCCAGCCCCCCCTCTCACTTCCCCCCCCCGACGCCGGACGCGAGGCCCGCGCATTATGCTCACATAGGAGGTAAGAGATCATTAGGCCTCCCCCCGGGCCCCGTCCTCGGGACATCCGAGTCGACAGGGCTCCGTGGTTCTACCACGGGGGAGCCCAGAGATCCGTTGTGTGTGGCATGCGGGGTCTGTTGTGCGGGCAGGGGGATTTAAAAGGTTGCATGGCGTCCAGGGGGCGAGGGATGCCGAGCAATATCGGGAAAGTTACAGCAAGCGAGGTCCGGGTGGGTGGGATTGGCGTGTGGGTCCACCGCGAGTGGGTTGAAGCGAGGGGTCAGGTTGCCTTAAGCGGCTCGCCGGTACAAGGCACGCGCCATAGTTAACGGGGCCAAGTTTAGATTTTAAATTAAGGCAGTGAGGTCGGGGTGATGGGGAGCGGCTTGTGGCTCCACCGGCACCACGAGAACAACAGGAAGAAGCGGCCCGCAAGCACCCGCAGATGTAAATAACCCGTTCGGTTATTTGTCGTTAAGAACTAGAATTAAAGGGGCAGCGAGGTCGGGGTGACGGGGAGCGGCATGTGGCTCCACCGGCACCGCGAGAAGAACGAGCTGAAGCGGCGCGCCGGCACCCGCAGAGGTAACGGGGTTACTTTAAGATATATAATTAATTAAGCGGCGGGTTCGGGGTGTTGAGGAGCGGCATGTGGCTCCACCAGCACGACAGACGAGCTGGGTAAAAGTGGCCGGAAGCGCTCTTTATAATTAATTGAGCGGCGGGTCCGGGGTGTTGGGGAGCAACATGTGGCTCCATCGGCACGACGAGATGAGCGCCTGAAAGGCGGGTGAACGCCGGGAGCGCTCTAAAATGATAGCGGGTTTACCATCAGCGGTGTAGGTTCTGACTGCGCCCGAGTGAGTGAACGATTCATTGTCCTGCGAGCGTTCCGCCTCGGGGCACGTTGGTGAGCCGCCAGCGGGTGTCACCCGGAGAGAACGCGGCCTTCTACTTTAGACATATGATCACAATCGTCGCTACACGGAGACAACTCCTTCCTTGTCCCCTCCCCCGCGGGATGGCTGTGCTTTGTGTGCGTTGCAGGCCGGGTCGACCGCCCTGTCGAGTATGATGTATGTTGCTGGGCGCTTCGATTCCAGACACTAACAAAGGAGCAAAGATTGCCGATGATCTAAAGAGGCAGAATAGCGACTTCTGCGGTCCCAGGGGTGATACCCACGGGGGCCCTGGTGATAAGTGACGAACTGAGCACGAAGGGTTAGGCAGCGCAGCGCTTCACCCGCCCGGCCCATTTGGGAGAGGAACGCGCACGCCCCCCTGTAACAGAGAAGCGATTGATTTATCGAGGGGTGCCTATGCGCTGATGGTACCGCCCGGCCACGGAAGCAGGGGTTATAACATTACAAGCGTGGTAAAGGCGTCGATTCATCATGTCCGAAGCCACGCTACATGGGATAGGCCTAAAATGTTTAATTGTGCCCCCAAGGGGTCACGAGCGGCAAAATGGCGGCCGTCTCGTCCGCATTTGATGAAATATTAACGTTAATTTTACGCAACAGAACAAGTCATGTGGTGCAATTGCAAAGTCAAATTATAATGTTTGTGAACAGTATTAGATTTATTGCAATGCTGGTGATTACAGTTACACTGGCCACGTAGGACTGCAATATAATATGACTTCATGGTTACGTCTTCTTGCTGCAGGTTGTACTGCGGGTTCCCCAATTTTAGGCAAATAAGGTTGCGACATAAAGCAGCGAGAGCACGGTGTCACCCCCTCAAGTGGAAGGTAAGAACTAAAAGGTGGTGGGTTGGCCATTGAAGGGGTCCGGGTACTGCAACCAGGGGGGCCAGTGTTCTTGGTCTGGTCCCCCTGGGTCTACGGTATGGTAGGGACGATGGATTGGGCCCTTGACTGGGGGACCGGTGTTTAGGGTCTGGTCCACCTAGGTCTTCGGCTTATTAAAGCATGGGGTAGGGCTAAGCCTAAATGATGTTTATATCAATTAATACAGGATCGTGCCACAGAACCGACGTCGCCGCAACGTATTCGTGGAATAACGTGCCCCCCCCCCTTGTAACGAGTTCACGTGTCTCAAAGTAAGTATTAGAATGAGCAAGAGTATGCTACTTTTAAGAGTAAGGCGAAGGATTCAGGAGGAGAAATCGCACAGTAGTCACGATAATTTTTCTTGGAGGGAAACCACACAAGATGTCAGAAATGGGACCAGCTGGCGCAGGAGCAAGGGGGGTTTCGGAAGCTCAAGCAGCACATGCGGCGATTTTCCTACAACTAGTGGAGATGAACCGTGTGGCATGGGCTACCAATCTGCTTAAGGGCAACCCGGCGAATTCCTGTGTAAACAATGACATCATGGCATTGGATGATGAGGACACAAGCAGTGCAGGACACGTTAGAGCATCTAAAAGGACAAAGGTGCCTACGAACAAAGACTTCCCGCCGCCGCCTAAAAAGAAGGGCAGCGTTAAAACCACGGTCGCAGTAGTACATGACATTCATGGCACTTCGAATTTGTCGGCAGTGGTTCAGGAGTTGCCTGGCCCATCAAACTTGCCTGCTAACGGGTAACCAACAATGGAATACGCCACTAGAAGCGATCTGGGTAAGATCATGTCCTAATTGGAAGTATTTATGAGGGAGATGAGGGAAAGTGTGACGCCTGGTGCCAATGGTGGGGTAGTACCATCCAATGTGTGGGGAAACGGCGCGGCTATTCCTGGCGCATCTGGAGCAACAAGGGGTGGGCCTGATGGTACCGACCTGTCCAACCTGTCAATTGCACCACCAGGGCCCGGGCCAGCACTACCTGCATTACCCCCTGTACCGCACATGACGCCAGTTATTCCGTCATTGCCAGCCCCCCCCTGCACCGCAGCCACCGAACTCTGCGCCCCTGGCGGTGCCATCGCAGCCACCTAACTCTGCGCCCCCGCCCCTGGCTGTGCCATCGCCCCCTTCAAATACAGCGATTCCTGCTCCCACGTTACCAGCTCCTTCTCCAGCGCTGCCAAGCGATGAGGAAGAAGTGGTGCATGACGCTCCTTTACTGTCAGGTCGTTCCTCCTTGTCCTGGGAGGTCCCGCTGGCAGCTAAGGAATTAATATGGAAACGAGAATTTATAGATATTTTTTCATTACTCATGCTAGGACAACAAGGTGCTGATGTACGCAAGGCAGGGTTAAAAGAAGACGAAAAGAAGGTTAGATTTCAGCCCTGGCCAGAAAAGAACAATGACACATGGTTGGAAGCCTTTGCTATACTGTCCTCTGTTATCATGGAGAAGTTTGGCGATCAAGGACCAGGTTTAGTTCAGTACGGGAGACTCATTCATAATGAAGCGAAAAAAAGTGGGGAGGCGTAGGTTGGCTAGAATATGATAGGGAGTTCAGGAAGAAAATGTCAAGATCTCCCAAGATGCGCTGGGACCACAAAGAGGTACAGCTGTGGATGGACCATATGGGGTCCAGGGCGCTCCAGGGCACAACTGCGAACAGTAAAGTGCAAGAAACGCAGGTGGTATCTAATGATAAAAGCAGCACTACGGCCCAGACAGAACAAAGGATGCCGCCCTTTCGAGGGGGCCAGAGGGGGAGAGGCCAAAAGAGGGGAGGCGGGAGGTCATCCCCAGGGTCTTGCAGATTATTTAACGGTGGGCACTGCCATTGGGGGAGATCCTGCAAATGTACGCATACATGCAGCAATTGTGGAGGGCAGCACCAGGCAGGAAAGTGTAGGTCAAACAAAGGTCAGAAGCAAGGTAGTTATCACGGGGGGAGGGGCGGGTCCTGGCAGAATAAGTAACCCGTCTACATCCCACACACCCTTACCCCCCCCATGCCCATGCCACCCCCCTCCTGCACCCCGCTGCTTAAGAAGAAAACCCTTGCCTCTGCTTCTCAGGCATTGTCACCAATTCCGCTAGAGTTAGGCGCAGTAAAAGGGCCCTCACCGATAAAGTTGGAATGACTGGTTGCACTGCTGAACAAATATCCCAACAGATTGGATGGGAGATTGCTACTGGGGGGGTTTGCTGAAGGTTTTGTTATACCATACATAGGGGTTCCTGCCGCGAGAGATGCAGACAATCTTAAATCGGCAAGGGACAATCCTGAGGTGGTGAGAGCGAAAGTTGGTAAGGAACTTGAGCTGGGGAGGGTTGCTGGCCCATTTTCACGTCCACCACTAGACAACTTCGTGGTATCCCCACTGGGGATAGTACCCAAAAAAGAGCCCGGGGCGTTCAGGCTAATCCACCACCTGTCCTACCCCGACGGAGAGTCAGTCAATCACAACTTAGAGGAAGGGGTGTGCTCTGTCTCGTATTGCTCATTTGATGTGGCCATGGACCTCGTACGACGAGCTGGCAAAGGGGCCTGGCTGGCAAAAGCTGATATCGAATCTGCTTTTCGCCTCTTGCCCGTGCATTCTAGCAGCCAAAACTTACTAGGTTTCAGGCTGGGCAATGAATATTACTATGACAGATGCATGCTGATGGGCTGCTCCATCTCCTGCGCATTCTTCGAAGCTTTTAGCACCTTCTTGCAATGGGTACTTCAAGACGTGGAGGGGGTTGAGAACGTGACCCATTATCTGGATGACTTCCTCTTCGTAGGCAGAGCAGAGACAATAGATTGTGCTGAGGCGCTGAAAAAATTTCAAAAAATGACAAAGTATCTGGGTGTGCCACTGGCTCCGGGAAAGACTGTTGGTCCAGCACAGGCTTTAGTTTTCTTAGGCATAGAAATAGATACGGTGGCGGGTGAGGCCAGGCTCCCAGCAGACAAGGTCGCAGAGCTAGCAGCGCAGATCAAACGGGTGCGGGGGCAGGATAAGATGTCATTGGACGACATACAGAGCCTTCATGGGAGATTAAGCTTCGCCACCAAAGTGATTCCAGCTGGTAGGGCCTTTGCACGCAGGTTGGCCAGGACAGCAGCAAAGATAAAGCGCAGGCACCACCAAGTGAGGTTGAGTTTTGGGGTCAAAGAGGACCTTAAGTTGTGGGGGGACTTCCTCGAACAGTTTTATGGCTCCGTGATATGGAGGGAACCCTGGACCAGCAGCCAGGAGCTGACGTTGTTTACAGACGCGTCGGGCAGGGAGGGCTTTGGGGCGATACTCGACAGGGACTGGTGCGCAGCTGGGTGGCCCAATGCTTGGAGGAAGAAAAAGATCACCAACAACATAATGGTGTTAGAACTGTTCCCAATAGTGGTGGCTTTCCACCTTTGGCCTGCCTTGCTGTCTGCGAAAAGAGTGGTTCTATGGTCTGATAACATGGCGGTAGTCCAAGCCATCAACACCCAGTCGGCCTTGTGTGCACTTGTTTTATGCTTACTCAGAGAGCTTGTCAAAGTATGTTTAAACAATAATGTGGAATGCAAGGCTAGGCACATCCCGGGAGTACAAAACACGGCTGCTGACGCACTTTCACGTTTCCATTGGCAGAGGTTTCGAGAGGCGTGGCCGAGAGCGAGGGAAGAGATGACGCCTTTCCCGGCCCGGCTTTGGCATCTGCTGCAGTGGCGCAGCGTATCAGAGAACTAGGCGAGATGTCTTTGGCACCTCGGACCATGAGGAGATACCAGACTTGTGTAAAAACATTCTGCGAAATCATGGGCCCATGGGAGCGGGAGGCTGCGAGACAAGTTGAAAAAGTGCAGGCATTCATGGTCTGGGCGAAGGATGAGGGGAAGAGCCACTCATGGATGGCCGGGCACTTGTCCGCCATCGGGCACCATGCCCGGCTTTTAGGTCAGAAGGACCCAACGACGTTATTCCCAACAAGGGCGGCACTCAAAGGCTGGGCAAGAGTGATGCCCAAACTAGCGGATCAAAGGGCCCCCATAGATTATGAGACTTTAAAAAACATGCAGGACGCCCTGCCTACGGTTACACATTCCGCCTATGAGGCGGCCCTCTTTTCAGTGACCTTTAGCTTAGCATTTTTCGGAGCTTTTAGGATAGGCGAGCTGGTAGCTCGGTCCAAAAAGGAGGTCAACTCCAGGGCCCTTTTGATGGAGGACGTTCACTTGACAGCGGAGTCAGTTGAGATCCTTTTACAATCCTCCAAGACAGACCAGATGGGCAAGGGTAGGAACATTTCATTACAGCGGCTGGGCAACGACAATTATTGCCCGGTGGCGCTGCTGGCCACTTTCCTGTCCTGCCGCCCACACACTGATGGTTTATTACTTATCCACTCTGACGGTTCCCCAGTCACAAAGTATCAGGTGGATCATGTGATGCAGGGGTGCTTATTCCTGTCAGGATACACAACAAAAGGGGCCAAGTTTAGCTCCCATTCTTTCAGGATAGGTGCGGCTACCACGACCTTTAGGGTAGGGCTCCCAGCCGAAGCAATTAAAAAAGTAGGTTGATGGGAATCCAACTGCTACAGAAGATATGTGAGACCGATGAGTGTAATACGCCCTGTGAGCAGACATACGGTTGACGACGTGTAAATAAAGTAAATAATTCATAAGCCATGACAAGATTAATACGATGTGTGTTCAAATTTCTGTTGCCACTCAGTGGTTGTTTGTCGTTGCAGTGCCTTTAAGTGTGTCAATAAACTATAATCTTGCAACATACTGTGTTTCATTGCAGGGACAGAAGTATGGGTGATGGGGCACTCTTATGTCACGAGACTGGCGAGATGGGTGAATGCCAACACCTGGAAGCACGGCTTTCACAACACCAATATATCGTGGTTTGGTTTCCCTGGGATGCACTGGGTGGCTCTGATAGGGACGCTGCGTAGGTTACTGAAGGAAAACAGGCAAAGGCCAAACATCCGGGTGGTGCACCTAGGGGGGAACGACCTGGTGACATTAGGCAAGAGGCGATTGCTAGACGCAATGAGGAAAGATCTGAGCATCTTAAGCGGCGAATTAGGACAGTGCAACATATATTGGTCAGAAATTTCCCCTAGACCGATTTGGCATGGGGCTATATCGCAGGAGGCAATAGAAGTCACGCGCAGGCGCGTAAACGCAGCAATGCGCAAATTCAGAGAACAGAGAGGGGTAGGTTTCATTAGGCATGGCTTGCTGCACGCCAAATCCATTGGATGCTGGGAATCTGACGGGGTACACTTGTCCAAAGTAGGCATGGCGATTTTCCTATTAGACCTAGGGGAGGCGCTAGAAACGGCCGGATGCAGATAAGAGAGAACTAAGGGCTAGGTAGTGGGGGCTCTGGGCGCAGCGGGTGCCACGCCCAGGGCTGTGGAAAGGTACAAGGCGACCCCCATACAGGACAGGCGCAGGAACAGGACCTGAGGCCCCAGTGCGAACGCACACTGCTGAGTCATACATAATCCAAGGGGCCCTTCTTGGGGACTTGGTTTCGACGGCACCCCGTTAGTCCTTAGGGCGGTTGTAAGCCTGAGCAACCGGGGGTTTGCTAATAATGCCCCGCCTGACTGGGCAAGGTGTGAGTTGACTCTCCCTTGTCCGGAGGGTGATGCAGGGGGACGATAGGTCCACCGGTGGGTGGTTTTCCTCCCAAGTTACACACCGGGCTATGGCCGCTGGTGTCTGCTTCTTTGGCTCAACTTCAGGCGCCCTGCAACAAGGGGTTGCGGGGTATAGGGGGTCGCCTGTCAGTTAACCCGTTCTGTTATTTGTATCACAAATAAACCTGCAACTTCTTCTTCCCAACATGCTTGTCTGTGTATCATTTGGGTTGTGAGGGTTGTGGGACGAGGTGTACTGATGCAACTACTATGGCTATAATGCACTTGCAATGCAATGGACGGATATCTGCCATATTTGTGACAAAGTATGCCATTTGCCAAACTCCTAATAAGGCCTGAGGCAGTGATGTAGCTAGCCAGTTGGCCATCAGTGGCGGTCTCTGCGATTGCTGCTCGCAGACGCATTGAAGAGCAGGGGGGTGCTGGTGAGATTCCAACGATTACCACCCCCAACAGCTGCAGCGTACTGGGAGTTGGGAGGCTGTGCCGCCCCAAAAACTCGTGCTGGCCAGGGCGCACCCCCCCCCCCCACGCCCTCCCCTTGCCCCACCACTGGCCTGAGGTCTTTACCCTTTAGAGTGTGGGTTGAAACCTCTCATGTGAATGAAATGGGAAATGGTATCCACCAAAGAAGTGTAGAGTAAGACAAAACAGTGACGATTTCTGCGAAGCATAGTTTGATTTTGGGCCCATAAAACTATTTTTAGACTGGATACCTAATGCTTATACCAAGTACTCAGGCTGTCTGGGGCCATCTGAGTAGTTTAGACCCTAACTGCACCACAGGGGCTGCAGAGGCTTCACCAATATTTCTTGTCCTTTTTGATGTTGTAAGTTATGAGTTTGGTTGGGTGAAAGTGATTTTTAGGTTAGGTCCTTTGCTGAAGATAGTGTATCTGTGCTTAGAGTAATGAGGATTGAGATTACCAAGGGCCTAAGTTTGAATTGGATCATAATGGAAAAATATTTAATTTATGGAGTGAATGTTGATTTTAAAAGAGAATCCAACAGCACATTTTCTTCTAACATAAGGAATGCGTGTTGGGGGAAAACATTGTAGAAAATTCCACTGGGCTCTCCTATAAATTAACTAATTATTTAAAAAAATCAGAGGGCATTTCGTTAACACCAAACAATAAATCTAACCTCTTGATACTACTATCAGGAAAGAGCCATAAGTCTTTGTTACGAATCCTGAATTATTAGTGTGTGTTTTTTTAACAATATCCCTGTTAGGGTATCGTTATTTACTGGATGCAATAAAAAATAACAAATATGAATTTCCCCTATGAAAATTAGGCATATCATGTGGATCTTGGTATTTTATGCACCCAAAACAGTATGCTGCAATATTTTACAGACCTTTTTCACCTGATAAATTGCAGCAGTCTTTATTAAATGTTGCCAGTGCATACAGTTCAATTTCAGCACAGTTCTATGTTTTTTCGTCCATTTTACCATACACAAATACTTTGAAAATTAATAAACAGTTCACTCCCCTCTGCTCTGGCTGTACTGTGCTATCGGCGACATTGAGCCTCACACTATTCATTACCACCGCAATATTATAAAGCAATGGTGAGACCCTCTACAGGCCAAATCACCTGTATTAAGAATTCCTCAGGAGCAACCCCAGCAATAATAGTTTAATAGTGAGTTGCACTTCCCAACCAGCGGCCCCATTGATCTCTTGCATCACTTCCTGCCAGAAAGGTGCAATTGACGAACAGGACCAAGCCACATGCACGAAGTTGGCCTCCACCTCCCCGCATCACGAGCAATTTGCCGCTGGAGAGGGGTGTATATAGTGTGTAAGGTTTTGGGGGTAAGATACACCTGATGAATTATAATGTATCAACTTAAATTGGGCTTTAGACGAGACCGTTCTCACACCCTCATTTACTTTCTACGACTCCCGGTCTGTAATTTGCTCCTCCATTGTTCCTCCCCACTTAACCTGAATCTTTAGTGGTGACCCAACTAGATCCTGCCTCAACTCTCTGTACGTCATTGATATCAGTTGTCTCCCTCCTGCCATGGCCAACATCACGACCAACGTCTGTGACGTGGGTGTGCATCCGGGAACCTGGGCCAGAGCACGCATGCAGTGGCTGACAATTTTGCATGCTGGAGGTATTGTCCCACACCTAGGGCAAAGGAATCTGCGGCGTCCCATCTAGTGACAAATCAACCATCTGGGTAAAGGTCTCCCAAGGTGTTACAACCTCCCCTCTTCCACCATTCTACTGACATGGCTTTAGCCATTCGCACAACAAGCTGTAGTGGCCAGATGTGCATATCCAGTACATACGGGGTGAGTCTGATCACCTTTTACACCACCCGTTCCCAGATTCTATAAAAATGTTGCATCATGTACGGTGCATCAAGTGGCAATCCTGCCCCCTCATCAGTAAAATTGCCTAGCGTCTCTGCACCATGTGAGCCCCCAGTAGTCATTTTTCCCAGTTGTCTTCTGGGTCTAGCCAATGTACGTGGTGTTGTAAGTGGCGAGTAGCCAAAATATCGAAATTAAAATATCGATATACAATAATATCGATGTTTTAATTTCGATGGTACAAAATATCCATGTCAATAACTTTGATGGACAGAATATCGACCTTAAGGTAAGTCATATCGATGGTTTTAATATCAAAGTTAGTAATATCGATATCGAATATATTGATGTTACTAATATCGATATTTGTGTTATTTTCATGTATTTTGTTAATAATTGTATATGTATATTTTAATTTTGTGTTTTAGTACCGTAGCGGGTTGTGGCTTTATAGGGGAATAGGGTGGGAAGTAATTTAATTATAGTACATTCATTATTCATTTTTATTAATTATAAATACATTTAATGAGTTTTATTGCTTAAGTTCTGTAGCAGGTTGTGGGTTTAAAGGGGAATAGGGTGGGAAGTAATTTGAATCTAAGTAATTAATAATGTATTTTTATTATTGGTATTGATAATTATATTATTGTTAATTAATTATTAATTGGAAATTAATTTGTATTAATTGTTAATTAATTTGAAATAATTGGTAATTCATTTTTATTGATTGGTAATTAATTTGTATTAATTGATACCTACTTTTTAATAATTGGTAATTAATTGTAATTTATTTGGTATACAACATTATTTAATTGTTGATATTTGTTAATTGGTGATTATATGTTCTTGTTATATTTTTTTAATATATTTTTTATTTGTTAATTAATATTCATAAATTTTTATTTATTGGTATTTATTATTAATGTATTGTTAATTAATTATTCATTGGTAATTATGTGTTTAATTCTTTTCTGGTATTTTTAAATAGTTTATAGTTAATTCCTTAATATTTTTTAATATGGTAATTATTTGTAAGTATGTTGTTTTTAACTTTTACACTATCCAACACTTTTCCTACTGTTGCACTCTCTGGAGTTGGAATAGTAATTGTTACCCTTCCGCTATCCTACATTCTCCTTACTTTTTTTAATTTGTTTTACATTTTTATTTATTTTTTATTTATATTATCATTTTATGTGTATAGATGTATTTGTAATTTGTAATATTTTTAAATATTGATAAGTTACTAAAATAATAGTTAAAGGTTATTAAGTATATATTATGTACTATATGTATATATTTAATTATTTTTTTATTAAATTATGCATATTAATTATTAATATTAAATATTATAAAATATTTTTTAACTATGTTTATTACATTTATAAGTATTATTTAATTTATTTTACATATTTTTGTTAATTTAAAAAAACAATCAGTCGACGCGGCGTTTCGGTGTACAGTTGATAATTGCACCTTCTTCAGGACCAAAATGTTTCTTTATCACAATATCTTAAAAATACAGATGAGGACTCGATATGATGAATTCTTTCATTCATGGGATGGTCACAATGTCCCTAAATTGCCTTATTGTTATCCAAGTTTCCTTATACTTCTTTATTAATCATATCAACGTAATAATAACTTCCGGTGCCTTCAGAATGAGTCATCGGGAGAGGGCGTTAATTTGTGATAAACGCTATTCTTTTGTTAATTAAGAACTGGTCCCACGTTTTCAATTCTGGGCCTCTCCAACTGTTAATGGTGCTCCTCTGTCTTCGGCGGATGGATCTCCGGAAGTAATTGTTTCTTAATGATTGTTTTTAACATTTGTCTCCCAAAAGGGATATGAGCTGAATAGACATTAGATTGTAACCCTCGGGGAGGTGCATTTTTGCTCTTTTTATGTAAAGAATAAAATTGTTTTAATTTAATATCCTTATCTACATGTTATCATTATTAATTTTTTTGATCAATTTTTGCAATGTTAATGTGCTTTCTAGAATGCAACAGTGTGTGTCCCCCCCTAACTTAAGACCTATGACAACTAGCGGTTTTTCTTGGAACTGTTTAGTAACAGCAAACTTGGATTGTTTCTGTCTCTAACAAAGAAAGACAATCTAACAGGGTTAGTCTCTTTCCTTGCCTTTTGACCCCCTCCCTGTATTATGAATAGGGGTACCTTCCTACATTTTTTCTGTTAATTTAAAAAAAGATTTGTTTTAATTACGATATTTTTAACATTCAATATTTTTTTCACGATATTTTTGTACTTACCTTGTTGGAGATAGGATGTCGATATTGTTGACATCGATATTTTTGTTGCGATATTTTGTATGTTGATATTTTTTGTATCGACATTTTGTCAGACATTCGTTGTAAGTGGGCCGCGATATAATAGAGTTCCATGTCAGGCAGTTCCACTCCCCCTCGATGCCAGGCCCGTTTCAGTGAGGAGAGCCCTATCCATTTACGTTTGTCCGCCCACGTAATTCTACTATGAGTTTGTCCATTTCAGTAAAGAAGCGGCGCCAGATCTCGTAGAGTGTGCCTGCAAAGTATATAGACATCTTCTGAGCAACGCCATTTGAACCAGAGACACTCTGCCCATCAGTGACAAGGGCAGGGTCTTCCAGAACCTGACCGTCAACCCCAAGCCCTCCACCACCCTTCCGATGTTAAGGTTCACAAAATCATGTTCTGTATGGGCAACCCTGATTCCCAAGTACCATACAAACTTTGTCTCCCAGAGTAGTCCAGTCTCCGGCAGCTCATTTTCTGAAACCGCCATCAGTGTCCTAAGGGGGAAGAGTCTAGATTTGTTATGATTAACAGAGCCTCGAAACTTTCCAAAATTTGCACATTGCCCGTAACAGAATGGGTGCCGAGAATTTCGGTTGGCGCAGATAAATATGGGCTTTGTCAGTGTAAAGCAAGCTCACATGTCGTGCCTCCCTCACCATGATTCACCAGTGTCAAGGCACCCAATGGAGAGTGCCACTAGCTCCATTACCAGTGCGAATAGTAGCGGCGATAAGTGGAAGCCTTGTTGTGCACCCATGTTGAATGCAAACCTCCCCAAAACCATTTTCTCTCTCTGCACCGAGCCCCGCATTCTGTTTATAGGAATTTCACCCACTGTATATAGCAAGCACCAACATCTGCACGCTCAAGAAGCAGTCATATATAACTCCAATCAAGCCCCTGTGCTCCACTCAAGTTGTGTCTTAAACCCGTAGGTAGTTTTCAGGTACTCACCACGGAGCACCACCATCATGGTGTCCCAGTCAACTGCCCACTCCCCGAGCTGCCCCAGTTTTTCTCAAAATAATGAGACAGTGTTTCATCCACCATGGACGTGAACACTGGGTCCGAGAGGGCCTCCACTCTCAGCCTTCAATGAGGAAATGCCGGCCCCCTATGTTCCAACTTGCATCTGCTTAGGGGAATGATCAGAGAGGTACCGTGCTGGGTACGCCACCTCCCATACGCCTTGCACAATTTAAACCAAGATGAAACAGGCAGACTAGCCTGTTGTAAGTGCCAGCTGAAGGTGTATAACATGAGTATGCCATCTCTCTAGGGTGTCTCCCTCTCCAAATATTCAGCAGTTCAAACCCCTTCAGCCTGTCCTGTAATGCCCCAGTCATTGTCGGCTTGGCGTGAAGTCTATGCAGCTGATGGTCCATGTTACCGTCCATTACACAGTTGAAATCCCCTGCTAAAATCGGGTTTGCTGCTAGGAACTCAGTTGTGGCAGCTATTACCTGTCCATAAAATGTTGGGCAATTGATATTAGGTGTCTATACATTCACTATACACACATCTCTCCCATCCAGTGCCCCAAATAGGATCATATATCTGCCTGTGTTGATTTTGTGCCCCTTATGGCAAAAAGGAACGACCCGGTGCCACTTAAATCATCACACCCCATGCAAATACAGTATAGGAAGTGGAGTAGAGCTGTCCTCTCCATCATTTTCTCAACTGCTACACACAGTCCCCCAGACGTGGATCCCCCGCAGAAAGGCGATGGAGAACCTGTAATGTTTTATGTACGCTCATACCCTAAAATATTTTTCCAGAAGACCTAATCCTCTGACTGGTCAGACTCTTCACCATACTACTCGCCAGTATCCATTCTGTCTCCCAAGCCTCAGTTCTCCCATTATCAGATACACACCAGGCAGTCAGCCATAAAGCTGACAGATGTAACATCCATAGATGCATATTAATAAAAGAGCAGTTTAGTTTCCCCAGATACAGGTTCCATTCTCTTTGCCATGTGGGGTCCCTCAGGGTTTTTCATTAAGACCCACATTGTTTCTTGTCTATGTTGTAACCTTGGCTGATCTCATCATATTGTTTGGAATCTCACTCATTTCTTATGCCGATGATACACAGATAGTGATTTCCCTGACCAATGGTGAGCAGGACACGGGCTCCAGATTTGATGACTGTCTATGAGCAGTAAGTGACTAGATGTCTAAGAATTGGCAGAAGGTAAACTCTGGAAAAACAGATGTCATCCTGTTCGGAAACTAAGTTTCATTTTGATCCCCCTCATGGTGGCCTCAGGAGCTGGGCACCCTCTGACTCCGATCAGTATAGTCTACAACCTTTGAGTCAATCATTCAATCAATTAATCAATCAGGGGTTTGTAAAGCATGGATACTCACCTGTGAGGGTCTCAAGGCCCTAGGGGGGGTGGAGTGCTGATCCGTCAGGGTGTGGACATTCAGTCAAAGAGCCAAGTCTTGAGGTCCTTCCCGAACTGGGTCAACGACAGGGATTGCCTGAGGTGGAGGGGCAGGGTGTTCCAGGTCTTCCTCCGGTTCTGGTCTTGTGAATCCATGGGACAGAGGTCAGGGCAAGATGGGTGGAGAGGAGTTGTCTGGTGGGTGTGTGCCTTGTAGGCATGTGTGCGGATCTTGAAGTACTGTTTTCGTTGATGATAAACTAATATTTGGTGCTCAGGCTAATGCGGTCATGTTGCTTCTTTTTACACCCTCAGGACCTTAAAGAACACCCTTCCCAACATCCCTTTAGACCTACAGAAAACAGTAGTCACATCCATGATACTTTCGAAAATTGACTAGTGCAACAGCCTCTACGCAAACATGTAACAGCAACATTTAAACACATTGCAAACCCTGCAAAATGCAGGGACATGGCTGTTGTTAGGGATCCCTAGACTTAAATCTGCTTCTATGGCATTAAAAAAGTTGCACTGGCTGCCAGTCAGAAAGAGAATTATTTTCAAGGCCCTTTGTATTGCCTTCAAAGCCCTGCATTGAATAGGACCTGACTATTTTAAAAAGAAACTCAAATGGCATTTACCACCAACGTTACGATAGTCCGTAGCCAAAAATGCTACGGTTCAAAATTCAAACGCTCCTCTTGGAGTGAAAGAAGTTTTGTGATGTGCACACCCAAAACTTGGAACTCCTTGCCCCGTTATATCAAATCCTTGAAAAATATGTTCCCTTTCAGGAAAGCTTTCAAAACATGGCTTTTTGTGTCCCAGAGATCTTCTTGGTACTAGGTTTCTGTTAAGGTGACACCGAGCCACATCTGGGTATACGTGCAATTTAACATAACATGCAGCAGCTCAAAGAAACTACCAATAACCCACAACACCCCCACCCCATGGGCAGCAAATAAAAACAGTCCAGCACTGCAACTAGCAGGCTGGGGAACATCATCCACAGCCCCATCCCCTTGTGCAAGAAAAAATATATAACCACCCACAACTAAAACTTGTCCAAAGGGAACTGCGTGACCTGAGGCCCTCAAACGTTTCCCTCCTGACCGTGGGCCTCACTTCCACTCTCGCCAGCATAATAAACATAAAGGAAGATAAAATGATATGTTGTTCTATACAGGTATCTCAAATCTGGGCCCCGCAAATGCCAGAACACCATGGAGTCTTATCCACAGACAAATAAATCAGCCAAACATGTAGTTTCTGACCCCATGACCCCCTCGACACAGGCCCACGTAGCCCACCCCCAGTCAACAAAACTACCTCCTTTTGGGCAACTCAGGGTCAAGGCCGCCTTGCCTCTGTGCTGTCACTACCAGACCCTGGGTCACCTCTGTATTGTAAGAAGGATTCTCTTTTGTCCGGCACTACCTCCTTGTCCATGAGGGCACCATCGGAGCAGACAACAGTTTGCTCAGTCTACCCAAGGCTATCCCTGCTGGTCAATCCCCTGTTTCACCTGCACATTCTTATTGAATGTCTCACCGCTTGCGGTTCATTTTGCTTCTCATTGTTTTTACCCTGAGGCAGTGCCCTGTCCAGCGTTTACACCCAGCCATTTGTCTACTCCACTGTAGAGAAGAACTGCCCCTTACCTCCATACAGCGATCGAAGTTTAGCGGATACATGAAGTTGTATTTCAGATTGACGTCACAGAGTTGCTTTTTGACAGCCAGGCAGTTTGTGCACGGGTATTGTACTTTTTGGTGTAGCCAGGGAAAATGGAAATATTTCAGCATTCAAACCAGACCTGACACTGTACTCAGACATGCTGTAGGATGGCATTGCGGTGTCGGAAGTTGAACATGTGAGCAATAACGGCCCTGGGAGGGGCCCCAGGTTGCTGAAGAGGGGCCAGTGCCTGATGCGCTTACTCAATGGTGATGAATTTAGACAGACGTTTAGGGCGCAACATGCTAATGATCCAGGTTTCCTGAAATAGTTCAGTAGATTCCCTCAGTCTTCTACGGAAACCCAATAAAGCGCAGATTATTTGGGCATGATCTGCTCACCGAGTCTTCGATCCTGTCCTCCACGTTTGCTGTCACTTTCTTCAGCTATGATACTGAGAGCGCACAGGAGTATGATTTACAATCTCTCATCCAATGGATCTTTTTAAGTTGATTGAGAGAGTTAAAAATGATAAAACAACTCAGCTTTTGTGAAGCCCATTTGGCGCCACAAAAAGGACCGGAATCAATAATCAAATTTGAATAGTTTTATTTTAAATTAATAGTCAATATGCATGTCATGAGAATATTAACAAGATACAGTATTAAAGCTGTCAAGCTGAAATATCACAATCGGTTTAATCTCAATAGGATAAAATTCAAATCAATCACAGCCGAAGCAACACAGACACTGAGAATTAGAACTAGGTGCTCCTTAAAGAAACTCAGATTCTCTCTCTCTAAAACATGAATAAGACCTTAAGGCATCTAATTGGGGTTCTAAGTTAGAATAAGGATGGTTTGCGAACTAGAGTCTCAAAGAAATTCAGAAATGCGGGAATGTGTCAGCATAGTAGAAACTCCAGTAGAAGTCTTCCAAAACTGGAATAAGTGTTTAGTATGAAGCTCTACATTTGTGAGACTAAAGGAAGCAGAGAGGTCTGTACCACTAAAAGTCTAAGGTAATCAGCTGTAATTTCTAACAGTGACCACTAATAAAACAAACAGAAACTTCAGCAACAATCATATCTCTTCCCACCCCTCCACAGACCAATTGCCTCCATCCTCATGTTGTTCATTTGCAACATTACCAGACTTTCCCATCCACAGAACTTGTGCAGTTGCTACAACCTTGAACATCACTCCGTTCCTGATACATGATGAATAGAAGGCTTCATCTGCTCAGTTTGTCTTCACTTTTCTTGCCAATATTCCTCATCTCAGACCTTACTATCAAGAAAGTAATACAAACAGCAATTCTCCTTTTCTCTAGCTAATAAAACCTTGAGAACGCACCTGCAAAAGAAAGAAAAAGCTGACCAAGCAAAGTATATATCAAAATCACAAGACCTTTAGTCAGGCTAACTTTAATTAAGAATTCAAACGTGCACTTCAAATACATGATTATGCTTGTGCACATATGAACGAATGAGTGAAACAGCATTTGTCGAGTGCACACCTACCCTGAGGAGTGTCCCGGCACTGGAAAAAGTAATCTGCACACTGGGAGCTGGACGTATTACCTCATTTGATGAAAAGCCAAGTTTTCCGTTTTTTCCTGAAAATTGAAAGTTCCATGATGGCATGAAGTGCAAGTGGGGTTGATTCCAGGCTTAAGAGCCAAGATATGAAAATGATCTTCCACCGATTTTAGACTGGTGGATTTTTTCGGATGGTGGCTAGGTGGCCAGAAGTCGACTGTAGTGTCCTGGGTGGGAATAAGTAGAACTCCTCCTCCTAAGGTATAGTGCACCATTTCCGTGCAGTGCTTTATGTGCCAGGACCAGTGTCTTAAAGAGAATCCTCTTTTCATGGGAAGCCAGTGAAGTGAAAATAAACGTGGGGAAAAATGGGTTATGTGAGCGAGATTGAGAACTAGTCTTGACGCCGCATTCTGAACAATTTGCAACCAGCTCAAGAGAAAATCAGGCAGACCCAGATCCAAAACATTTCCATAATTGAGTCTGGATGTAATCAGGACCTGGACTACTGTTCTCCTAGTATCAACTGATAGAAGTGATAGGAATGTTTTCAGGGTACGTAGTGGCCCAACAACAGGTGCCCACCAGAGCCTGAATTTGGGGTTGCAGGGACAGAGCACTGTCAATTTTAATCACCAGATTTTTTACCGGCTCTATAGAGTGGCTGGAAAAGGGACATCTTTAGGCCACCACGAGCTCCAGATTTCTGATGGAGTTGTGCCGAAAAAAGACAATCTTCGCTTTGTCTGGATTGCATTTTAGTTGGTTGATGGACAGCCAGTTGATCACCTTAGACAGGTACGTTTTAATGATTTCACCCTAAATTTCTGCTCCCTTATCTTTGGTAAAAAAAGAAGCTGAGTATTGTCAGCATATGATATGACGTTGGCTCCACATGTTTCAGCAAGAACGGCTAGGAGAGCTATATAGGCATTGCATAGTGTGGGGCTCAAGAACTCAAGAACAAACGGTAAGAGAGTAAAAGCATATAGGAATACACTTCAAAAATGACTTTCGGAATATATGCAATTGTGAATACAAAATACGTCTTCATGTTATACTGAACATTAGTGCACACACTTAAAAAGCTTTATTTTCTCAGTAGTTACATTCAATTCATGTGTTTATATGTTCACATATGTTAATCTTATTAAGGCCCACAGTGGATATAATGTCAAATATAAAAATGCAAATTGTGCTTTGATGACGTATAAGGGATGGAGTCTAAATTGAGCTCCTCCAATACCGTCTCTTTCAGCAACCACACTTTCTGATGCAGCTCCATCGCAGTTATCTTAGCAGAAGTAACCCTGTCTGTCACTTTTTGGATGTCCGCTCCCAGAAGGTTGACATGTATTGCCACAGAGTCTATGTTGACCACCATCTCCCCCCCGCAAACCCTGAACAGCATCCATCAAATCTGCCAGCGTCAGAGCCCGAACTGGGGGCACTCCACCCCTTCTCCCCTGGGCTCCATCCCATCCTTCGGGTGCAGCACATGTGTGTAGTTAAGACTTTTGTTTGCCTCCGTAGGCTTGCTGCTTTTGTCCTTACCTGTAACGATTCACAGATGAGGTAGCCCATTTCACAACAGTTCTCACAGCTTATCAGGATACTCCCTCAGTGAGTTGTCTCTACAGTTCATGCTCCACTGCCTGCTGTCTTGCCCTGACCTGCCAGGAGGGGGGTGGTGGGGTTGTCAGCAAGCGCCTACCAGCGGGAAACCCACCGCCATTGAGATCATCCATCTACAGAAAACGGCAGCACCAGGCATGCCAACTACAGGACAGTCCCCAACTCCCACCTTACCAGGGCAACCAGGCGCCACCACACTAGCCTGCTGAGCCTCTATCAGCATTATTTTCTCTGCTAGACCCTCAATCCTGCATACCTTTAGCACTCCTGGGGGCCACCTCCATCAGAGGGACCGGGTCTGACCCCCATGCCAAAGTAGGTTCCCATCAACTTGGCCTCTGGATGCTGGTTTGGTGGGGACCCAACCCCTCAACCACCGCTGTGCCCCAAGTTGCCTTGCCACAGGGGCTAACTCACGGCACTTTACAGAGTCTCCTCTGGGCCCTCGCGTTGCACCAGACCTCTCGGGGGGGGCACACTGTTTGAAAGTGTCCCACGGTGTAATTCTCACCAGCAATGATGACTAGCTCCAAGCACCTTCAAGTGCCCTTCTCTGCTCCACTGGGTCCGCTGGTACCACAGCTCCAGAGCCCACCTCAGAACCTCCCAATGTTGAGCGACTGGCCTCGCAGCCCCCACCCGACTTCCTGTTCTCCAAACAGCGGCCCAAGTAACCTTTAGCAGGCAGGCATCCAAACTAGGGTGAGGGCCCCCCTCTACAGGAAAAAAAACAACACCAGCAGCCTTCCTCACCCTACAATGGGGGGCCCACTAGAGGTACTCCTCCTCGTCTACGCCGGGCTCATCATCTCTATAGTCTCCTGGGGGAGGACCGCCTTCTTCTGCTGCTGTCCTATCCATTCACATTCTTCTATGTGATGACAGGGCCCTACTCAAGCTTCAAGCCCCCACAGTCTCCCCAGTCATCTCTCTCAGCCTTCTACAGCAGTGAGCCAGTCCTAGGCGGGCACACCTGGCTGATCGCCTGCTCTGCGTCCCCCAGCGGGACCGCAGTATCTTCTAAGGCAGCACAGCTCCCACAGTATTTGGGTACCCATAAGCACAGGATTTCAGTGTCTGGTTTGACTGTCCACAGCCATTCCAATCCACCGTTGTCACACCTCTCAGGTGCGCCAACGGCACTTTAAAGCTTCCTGTGCAGCATTCTCTTGAAGTTTGCAGCGTCTGAATTGCTGATGCTACAGGAGAGTGTCAGGATTAACATTTGACGAGAGGAACTCCGCGAGGAGCGTCTCCTCGGCCCTTTATTTTTTATTTTTTTATTTTCAAGAGTTTTACATAGCGCTGGCTAGACCCGGAGGTATCAGAGCGCTTTACATGTGCATCAGATCATAGTTACAGGTTACATCATAACGAAGGTTACATAGTTCTTAGAGCATGGCCACATAGCTACTGGTAAGGCCGAGATAAACAATAAGGTAAACAACTTTTACAACGCAACTTTTACCACGCAGTGCCTTTACGACACAACTTTTACAACGCAAACCATTACAACGCATTGCGCTGGAGGGCGCTCTAGGATAGGGAATGTGTTTAATGTACTATCCAACACCTTCCCTACTATCCACGGGGACTGGAGTTGGAATAGTAAATTAAACAATTCACTCTCCAGCGCCTAAAAGCACTATGCGTTGTAATGGTATGCGTTGTAAAAATCACGTTGTAAAAGCATGCAATGTAAAAGCATGCATTGTAATGTCATACATCCAAACAATAAGCACACATACGTAAGGGGAGAAGCAGGCAAGGTGAGAGATTCTGGGGAGGGGTTGGAGCAGGGGAAGTAGACAGATAATGAAGGCTGAAAAGAGGAGGTTAGGGTGAGAGACACAGCATGGGTAGAGAAGGGGAAGGATGACTGGTACACAAACCGGTAGACAAGTCAAGGCATACGTCCAAAGTCCAGTAAGCTGTGATCCCAGGGGAAGTGGTATCACTTCCCTATCTCTGTTGCGAGAGGCTCCCTTTGCGCAGTGGACTCTCTCAGAGAGGTCTCTGAGACTCCAAGACCTACATACTGGATCCTTCCCCAGAAAGGGGAGAGGGAGTGCTTTGGCAATGGGTGCCATACCATATCTCAAGTGTGAGTGGCTCCCTTGGCGCAGTGGACTCACTCAGCAGGTTCGCTGATACTCCAGAGTATAAATATTGGATCTTTCCCCAACAAGGGGAGAAGGAGTGCTTAGTCAAAGGGCACAAAGGACAGGGGGTAGGCAGAGTAGCAGGCAAGGGGAGAGAATTCGGGGGAGAGGGGATAGGAGCTAGGGACGAGACGATGAGGAGAGACGAAAAGAAGTCTGTCTAAAGACCGACTGGGTAGGTGACGACCAAGGAGGGAATCCACGGCCCATCTCCCCTATAGCTAAACTAAGTAGCTCCATCGGGCATCAGACAAAATAGTTCAGTCTCAATACGTTAAGAGAGGAGGGAAGGAGAGACATAAATGGAGGGCGGATGCGGTAGGAGACTGCAGGAGAGACGAAAGGAAGTGCAACAATGTGGTTCAACAATATATAGGAAAAGATCAAACAAGAAAACATTATATCAAACAGTCAACAATACATTAGGGGAGGAGAGAGAGGAGCGAGAAAGTAGTGGGGGGAGGAGGGAGGGGGAGGGGTAGCGGACAGGATGGGCCACACAGGGGCAAACGGGTAGATGGAGGATCGCCATAAATCAGGAGGAAGAAGAGGGCAGGTCAAATTAACAGGGCTAAGGAAGGGGAGGAGGGAAAGTGAGGTTGGCTAGACCCAAAGGTATCAGAGCACTATACATGAGGATCAACAATGTATCAGACAAGATCAACAATTACACAATACATCAAAAATAATAGGCAATACATTAGGAGAGGAGAGAAAGGAGAGAGAAAAGCATTGGAGGGGGCGGGGGAGGTGGGAAAGGGAGGAAAGAGAGAAAAGACAACAAGGAGAGACAAGAGGAAGTCTGTCTAAAGACCGACTGGGTAGGTGACGACCAAGGAGGGAATCCACGGTCCATCTCCCCTATAGCTAAGCCATGTAGCTCCATCGGGCATCAGACAAAATAGTTCAGTCTCAATACTTAGAGAGAGGGGGGAAGGAGAGACATAATAAAAATAAAATAAAAATAAATGGAGGGAGGATGTGGGAAGAGACGACAGGAGAGATGCAAGGAAGTCTGGCTAAAAATCATGGGTTTGCAACCCTCTAGTACCACGCAACTCTTAATGAGGGCCTAAGAGTAAGGCTTCTCTTTGCAGTATAAAAGTATTACTGCTACACAGAAAGCTTCAACAGCATCATTCTTGGCAGGATTACAAGTGTTGCAGTAGGGAAACAGTATATCTTGCTTGGCAAATGTAAAATGAAAATCCAACAGTCCCTTGTCTTGTGGGCAGATATCCTGCCGACCACTGAAAGGTGAAATAGTCACAGTTCGTCCAAGAGGGAGTACGGGGAGGCCCTCTTACTTGGCCACACACCTTTCAGCAGTTTTGACTTCCCATTATCAGGCGTAAAATCCGATGGTCAGATTTGATGAACTAACTCATAATTCCGACATCTGTGCAAACAGGTTTCTTCACATGTTGGAATTTAATGATGCACTCGTAATTTTGGCCATGTAGTCAACTTAAACCCTGGTCAGGATTTCCCCCGAGGACACTGGGCGGCAGAGAGCCAGAGTATCCTCTCTTTTATTGTTTGACTATGACTGCCATCATTAATTTCTGATAAAATTGCTCCTGTGGGTGCTCTAACCCTTGATGCTATTGTTCCCAGATCAATGTCTTCGTGTATGTCAATGATTGCATTCTGGTGAGCGTTCAAGTTAAGGCTTTTTTTCGCACTGAAAAGCACACACATGTGCAACCCAAATAAATCTTGCCAAAAATAGACGAGGAATTTGCCCTTAATTTGTATGCCATCAAGATGTTTAGAATATCCCACAGCATTAACAATTGGAGAAGATATCTGAGTGGATTCCTGAGCCAACATGCAACTGGAGATTATTGAGCGTACAATGCTTTTGGCCTGAACAACAACCTCTAGACAAGAAATTAATACATATTGTTGCATACAAAAAGATGAGTAATCATCCCTGGTGTATATGCTTAGAATGTGTTTGTAGATTAGGGGAGTCTGTAGATTAGGCAGTGGGAAATACAGATTTCAGTTTAGGTTATAACTGGGGGCCCATTGCTAAAGGCACACCATTACCCCAACCAGTGAGGGATTGTCTTGTGTGCTAAACGGCTGAAACCGACAAGGGTTTTATAATGCAAAGATACCTGCCAGATGAATATTTGCACTTTGACTAGTGTCTGTTACATTTAATTACTTTACAAGGTCAAATTTATAGATGGGTAGTAAAACTGCAAATCTCAGCAAGCAAAATGGGCTTGACAAAAAATTCTAGTGGCATATGTAGGTGTCACATATAAGATGGACACCTTCACAGCTACAAGGAAGCATACCAGATGCTGTTATTAACATATGCTAACACCTGATAATATCAGATTCCTGGAAGCAAATGAGAAATAAAGGTCAGGAAGAGTGTTTCTATCTCGTAGCTGCAAAATAGTTCTATGCCACTGATCCAGCAGAAGCATTATAGTAGCTTTAATTTGATCTCTTACTTCTTCCACTTACTCTTTTATTCCTCTAACCACACTGGGCCCTCTACAGTCAGATGGAACACAGCATTACACTTACCAGAGAAACGAATGGTTCTCTGATGGATCTTTCTCCGCCGATAGGAGGGGTGGTAAATAGGATGTTCAAAACACAACATTAGTCACCCAATGAGGACCATTAATTGGAGACCAACTATAGCACATCTTCCAAAGAAAGAAAAAATAATAGTGTCTTGCTCATAGAAAGATAAGGTATGGCATTGCCCCTCCTTTGGGGTTTCTTCTTTTATAGTGTTTATAACACTTTAGTGATGTAATATCACTCCACTAGTCAGTCCGTCACATGCTTAATTTACGTACGAAAACACTACATACAATTTTGTTATTCTTAAATAGGGAGTTCAAAACACAACATTCGTCACCCAATGAGGACCATTAATTGGAGACCAACTATAGCACATCTTCCAAAGAAAGAAAAAATAATAGTGTCTTGCTCATAGAAAGATAAGGTATGGCATTGCCCCTCCTTTTGGGTTTCTTCTTTTATGGTGTTTATAACACTTTAGTGATGTAATATCACTCCACTAGTCAGTCCGTCACATGCTTAATTTACGTACGAAAACACTACATACAATTTTGTTATTCTTGCGTACTTTCCCACGCTGATCATGAGAAAGAACAGGCTTTCTGGGCCTCAGAGGTTTGTCAATCAGTAGGAAGTTTACATTGTATCAATCCATGACATTGGGATATGGTTCGCGTTCCCCCCAGACTTTTTCAACGTGAACTTCTTAAAGAAAGTCCTGTGTACCTAAGATGATACGTGTACAGAACAAATAAGGCAACATTTGCAGCAATGTCAAGGAACCAGTGTACTGGGCTAAAGGGGAAAATGCAGCTTTAGGAAAGAATACGTTTAACAGGCCTTAAAATGCATGCGTAAGCTTTAGATGAATTCAAATTAATTAGAATCAATACAAATTAAATTATAATTTCATTATAAGAGAAAATTACTAATGCTTCACCACTGTATTATTAGGGAAAATTAACATTAGCTATGGCCTACTGCCACAATTTTCAAAATCCATACATGTAAATTATTCTTAAAAATCATTTTTACTAAAATAGTTTCTTGTTTTCTGTATTCATTGTGGTCTTTACTATCACATTTTGAAAAGTCAGATTTCAAACTGATTTTATTGCATAATTGCACCACAATCTATTCATGATGCATTTCAATGTAAGGCAATGGACATTCTAAACCACACCAATAGAATCATTAGTTTCAACTGTAAATCAATAATTAAACGTCAATTTCATAAGTGATCTTGTTATGGGCACCTATTAATAAACATTATAATCAATTAGCAATACATTTCTCTTTTTCCAGTACTTTCAATAAATCTTTCCCGTTGCTGTTAATGCACTTGTCTCAACTGCTGTGTCACTTCCTTTAACACGTGTTTTTAAATATTTAGCATCATCACCATCTGTGACATCATGATACAGTCTTTTTTTTTTTTTAAGCAAACAGCTGATTGTATTCTGGGACTTGAAGTTTCTCTTTCACCATAGTTAGGGGCACATTACGATCGCTGACGGACTTGCGTCTGTCCGCGAGCCCTGAGTAGGAGGGAACGTCCACATGTGCTGCGGCGTTCCCTCCTGTGCAATTAGAATGTGACCACCACCCTGGCAGTCACATCCTCTATTTTTAACATCGCGGCAGGTGCGGCTTCAAGCTGCACCCGGCGCAATGTTAAAAACGCATGCATTGCATTTGCATGCACAAAGCGGCAGGCACCGCGCGGTGCCTGCCGCTTTCTGCATGTAAATGCAGGGGGGTACCGAAGGTACCCCCCATGTGCACCCCCCACCCCCCCTTCACCCAGGGGGCCAGCAACGGGCCCCTGAAGTGCAAGTCCGTATGCTTTTCCACGGCGGAAAAGCCGCTGTGGAAAAGCATCTCTTTTACACCATCCTAATATGGCTGGCGGTGTCTGATAGACACCGCCAGCCATGTTACAGCTTTTCCGCCGCGGTCGGAAGGCGACCGCGGCGGAAAAGCTGCGGACGGAATGCCAGACCCACCAGCCATCCTAATGTGGCGGTGGGTCTTCGAGGCTCCGCAGCGGTTTTCCCGCATCTTCCGGGCTGGCGGTGGCTTCCGCCGGCCCGGAGGATGCGGGAAAACCGCGATCATGATCGGCCCCTAAGTACGGGCTAAAAAATGCCAGAATGCAAAAGGCTATTAAGTAAAAAAATTCCAGCAAGGTGAAGAAGCCACACATGGCATGGACCCACTTGGCAGCCACACGGGCTATCCATTTCCGGAGGCGAAAACAAAATCTTGCTTATTTAGTTTTCGCTCTGCAAAAGCTTTCGTCCTTCCCTTCCAATTACTGACTCGCCAAAGTGACCTACAACTCCGACACGCCTCACCGACTCTGAAACAAGTCAGCAAGTCAAGCCGAAATTGCATCAGGTCGTATATTTTCTCCTAAACAGTTGGCATTTAAAATGGTGTTTGCTTAATCTTCCTTCACTCTCAAGCTGCTGCATGTGGTTTACTGCTGATTTAGCTGCCACTTTGTTATAAATTATTTGACATCAGCTTTCCCAGAGTTAATATTGCACCCCCTGCCTGATCCCACATAGTTATCTGCCTTTTCCTTTGTGGCTGAGTGATTAGTTCTGTTCACCAGCAGTGCACTGTTTATGATCGGAGTCAATTACTTCAGACATTTTTAATCTTTCTTTGATATGTTAGCCATTTATTTGCAAGCATTTACTGATGCCTCGGCAGGCTACCGTTCTTAAAGTGAATACCCAATCGAGCTTTTGTGTTGTGGTGATGTTGTTTGAGGAATCACAAAGGGGGAACGAGGGGGTTAGGAGGAGAAGATTGGTACATTCGTTCTTTTATAAGCAGTGTGAATTCTGAGATCAGAAACTGCCTGGTTTAGAATATCACCTTGAAATTTGATCAGCTTGTAGTTACTTCCCATTTAATAGCTTTACATCTTTAAAGTTCTTTTGTATGTTCTTTCATTGTATACATTGTGGTCTTTTATTGGTATTTTTCAGACATTGAGGGTTGGAGTTTTAACAAAGTATAAAATGTTTTGGAGATTTTATAGTGTGCTCCATTGCTAGACAAAACTCATAACAAGAAGAAATTCACACAGTACCACCATCTGTCACACAATAGTGGCTTCTAAAATATGCTGGGTTCAAACGAGAAAGGCATGGTGAGCAAAAAAACGATCGATTTAGGCCCAGATCTCTGTACTGGAGTGAATGTATGACTTTGTTCTGCATTCTGTCCATCAATTGTTCTTTTTGCATTTGCCACCCCGAGTGGGACGGGTATGCCCAGACGTGGGCCCTGTGCTCTCCATACCACTGGAATCAAGCTATCCTGGCTGCTGAGGGGTGAAACCCTGAAACCAGTCCTAGGATGCTGTTTCCAGTCCAGGGAGGACCTGACCTGGCAGTCCGGGCTGGATTGTTTCCATGATGCACAGGGCCAAGACTCATTTGCATATGACTGGTTTCAAACTGGAATGATATGGTGAGGAATAAAACGGTGGATTTAGGCCCAGATCTCTGTACTGGGGTGAATGTATGACATTGTTTAGCATTCTGTCCATCATTTGTTCTTTTTGCATTTGCCAAAAAATGGTTAGCCGGTGAAAAGCCGATATGACACCCTGGCAGAGAAGATGAGCTGGATCTCCGGTTCTGGGTGGGTTTCCAGCTCACCTTTGGAGGCGCTATGCATACTAAGTCTATTAAGGGATTCAAAAATGGGGAGAGGAGTTGGCCTAACACCTTGGGCGGTCGACCTCGAATCTGGGGAACCAGGTTCGAGTCTCGGCAATGAAGCTGAACATCATGTGATTCTGGGCAAATCACTTAATCTCCCCGTGCCTAACAAAATGATGAATGTGTCCTAATGTATCACAACTGGTGCTATGTAAAGCGCTCCGATACACGATACTGGGTCAAATTTGCACTATATACAACTCAGTAAAACAATAAATAAATCAATACTGCAGTACCGTTTAGTATTTTTTTAAGTGGGGCAGAGGTGACTCTCAAGCAGTTCC
Source organism: Lissotriton helveticus (assembly GCF_964261635.1). NCBI lineage: Eukaryota > Metazoa > Chordata > Amphibia > Caudata > Salamandridae > Lissotriton > Lissotriton helveticus. Next base: position 1,142,018,783 of record NC_136069.1, read on the forward strand.
CAGCATGAAGCCCCCCTCCTCATCCTCACACGTTATGACTTGGTCACTTCATAAGGATACACCAAAAGAGAGGTAAGCTGAGCAGAGAGAGCATGGGCAATGAGTTTCACAGTACTTACAAAACCGGCACCAGGTAACCAAAACTGCCCCCCAAGGGTCCAAAACCACCCCCACCCTGGCGGCTTACCGGGGAAACGTCCGGTGCCCACTACGGCCAGTCCGGCCCTGAAGAGGCTCCTATGTGCAGGGGCAGGTAATTCCAAGCTTTAGGAGAGAGGTAGGCAAAGGCACAACTGCCTGATCTGGTTCTGCGTAAGGGGTGGGGGGTTCAGAATCTGAAATTGTCAATTGTACCAATGTATCAGATTACAGTGTCATACTTTTAGGAGAGACTTTGAAAATCAAAACTCACATAAATGCCTTGTTGCAAGCAGTGACCTACACTCTATGGGCTTTTTTTGGTAGAGTTCCCATCAGATCAGAATGGAAGAACACAGTGTCTGATTTAGAATATTGTGCAATCAGAAATGACACTGGGTATATGATATAAATGTTATCAAAAGTGAAATAACCATCAATTTATATCGTCAAGAAACTGGCAAAAGAAGATCACCAAGCAAATCAGCTTCTTGACCCCATTTGACTCCAGACTTAGGGCCTGATTCTGATGCGGGTTGGAAAGCTTCCCGACTGAATCGGTTTGGAAATGGTTTCCGACCCACTCGGATTGGGAGAGTCCAACCGACTGAGTACGATGCATCCGGATGCTTCCAGATACGATTTGGTTGGACTCCCATTAACTTCAATGGGAGCATATGTTCCTAACCGCATCATAATTGGGCCCTGGGTCGGGAAGACACGTTTCCGATCCAATTTGGAAGGAGCAAATGCCATTAGGAGGCCTTCCTAACCGCCTCAGAATCAGGCCCTAGGCGGGAATGCTTTCCTAACCGCATCAGAATCAGGCCCTATGTAGCACATTTTACAGTTTGCTTACATTGATAGAATTCGCTGTATTTCTCTGTGGCTGTCACGGGACCCAGGTGATATGCATATGTGACACCTCCATGCACTCCTTTTTTTTGTCAAGGCCACTTTGCATGCATGGGCTTCTAGACTTACTTCTCACATTATAAATCTGACCTTCAATATACTGTAAAAATATTTTCTTTTGTAATAAGCCTGAACTCGCTGAATGTGATGTACGTGACACAAGGACACTTAGCACAAAATCTGCCGCTTTTTGGGGGCTATGTGTAAGGAAGTGGAGGAGAGAGGCGTTAGCCTTCCTGGCTTAACGCCTCTCTCCTCCACTTCTTAAATACAAGGCTGCACCATATTTACAAGAATGTAGTGCAGCCTTGCGTTTTCCCCTGCAATGGCGCTACGTTTAGCAACTTAGCGCCAATGCTGTCACCCTTGCACCAGAGTGCAAGGGTAAATGCATGCAGGGGAGGATTGTTTATGTATAGGAAGGTGTCCCTTCCTGCACATAAACAATCCTAGAAATGCCATCCTGTCACTTTCATGCGTGCTGCTTCTTGCAGCACACATGAAACTGACAAAATGTTTTTTTTTTAAAGTTTGTTTATGTGCAGGAAGGGACACCTTCTACACATAAACAAACAATGGCATTTTCCTTTTTCCATGTGTGCTGCACAAGTCAGCACACATGGAAAAAGCAAAAACAAGGAGAAATAATGCATTTCTCCTCGTTTCCCCATCTTAAGACCAGTTTTTCCCTGGGCTTAATTTTGGCGCTGCCTCCTATGTACGTGACCCTTGTAAATAGGGGGCAGCGTCAAAATGAATGGGTGTTGGGGTGGAATGCCCACCGCAACACCCACTGCCCACCCCTTTCACGTTTACCATAGCGTGAACGGGGCCTTATGTACAAGGCAGCTTTAAGCCAAGTTAACGCTGCCTTAACGCTGGCTTGTACATAAAGCACAGCCCCTATCGCCACCACAATGTCCCTTTAGGTTACGTTGCGGTGGCGATAGGGGATTTTACATATGCCCCTTAGAGTCCAGAACCCACTAAGGTATTGGAAAAACCTCCATGGGGACACTTGGCACAAAATCTGACGAATTTACAGTGCAAAGCCTGCCATTACAACCAATAATCGGGAAACATCCTTTACAACGCAACTTTTACCACGCAGTGCCTTTATGACGCAACTTTTACAACGCAAACCATTACAACGCATTGCGCTGGGGGGCGCTCTAGGATAGGGAATAGGTTTAATTTACTATCCAACACCTTCCCTACTATCCACGGGGACTGGAGTTGGAATAGTAAATTAAACTATTCACTATCTAGCGCCCCAAAGCACTATGCGTTGTAAAGGCATGCGTTGTAAAAACAGCGTTGTAAAGGCATGCGTGGTAAAAGCATGCGTTGTAATGTCATACATCCCCAAAAATCCAATCTACAAAAACCTGGTGGAAATGAAACGCTAATGACACAAAACTGTGAAAACACTATTTGCATGATGTGTAACTGAGCACACATTCCACAGGTAGACAGACACAGGAGGTGGGTTCGACATGTTTGTGTTTTATTTAACCACTGACCATGGGATGGAGTGCATGAATATAAAAAAAAAAGGTAATTTCTAAAGATTAGCTGTTACGAAATAGGGTGTCCTGGTGCTAGAAAAAAAACCAAGTGCGCAATAGGTGAAGGGCTTTAAGTGGGCCTGGTCTCAGACCCGGTAGTAATTTAAAATAGGCATTGAAAGGGGTCTCTTTTGGGTCCTATATTCATGTCCTTAGCTTGTCATGTAAAAACACTGTTCGATTTCTGAATAATGAGCGTATAAAACCTTAAGGTGGTCAGTGTCCTTCCCGCTTAATTTTCACATGCTTTACTTAATCTTTCATTCCCTCTGAGTGCTTGCCTTTTCCAGGCTCTGTTACATTTTTGTTCTTTCAGGCAGCATACTACTCTTGTCCTGGGCATAATTTGAAATGAGTCGCATCTAGGTATTTATAACGAGGCATAATTGAGTTGTGGCTAGGGTGACCAGGTGTCCCGAATTTGCCAGGACAGTCCCGGGGTTTCACCAGCTGTCTTGCAGATTCCGGGAAATTTATCTCATGTCCCGGTTTTTGACAGGGTCGACAGAAAATTGTGGGAGGTACCCTTTTATGTTTGCCATAGTAGGGATAGTTAGCAGCTTTAAAATGTTTATTTTATTTATGTTCTTAATGCCTCTTCTGTAATTCTATGTTGATGAGCACTCTCATTCTGTGAGCTCGGTTGAAGTAAAATTGCAGTCCTTCTTCTATTTTTGTGAAACGTCACGGTTTTTGGCCTTGAAATTCTGGTCACCCTAGTTGTGGCCGAAGGCAGTGCGAGCTACTCTCAGTGCCTGCCAGTGGGGCAAAAAGATGTTCAGAATACGTGGTCATCCAATCCTTGGCCTTTCGGCAAAGTGCACAGAGCAAAGATCATGTGTGACAGTTACATTTGTGATCCTCTGCAAATGTGTGGTTAGGGTGGCACTCTATTGGAGGTTTAGTGTATACATTTAAGCCATCTCCTTATTATATAGGCATCACCCCTTTCAAAGACTCCCCATTTTTTTCATCCCACTTAAAGCCCTGAGCAGGAGGTTTGGTTAGCTTGATGACAGCCGGGACTTCAGTGGCGAAGCAGGGTGGAGTGGGTGGTCCGCCCTAGGTGGCACGAGTTTTGGGGGCGGTGCCCCCCAACACCCACCCCCGCTCTTACATTCTGCCGCTGCAGGGGGCTAACGCAGGGGCCGCCACTGGCGGCCTATGGCCTAGCTATGCCACTGCAGGACTTGACGTATGTTATGAAGGTCCAATGATTGGTAAGCCCATGGAGTGCAAGGGATAAATTGCTCCACCATTTGGCTTTCCTATAAGAAATGACTCAACCACAAAAGCGTGTTCTGCGAATGGGCAGGCTGTCAAAGAAAGTGAATTACCTAAAGCAATAAGGAGGCCATGCCCTGAATGGCCTTGTGATTAAAGCAAATGCCTTTAAAAGCACATCTTTTGGCTAAGGGCAGTCACCGCAAGGTCAGGAAATGAGAAGTAGTCGAAGTCCATCGGCTGAGCCCAGGAGTTAAACAAGGCCAAGCTGGCGTGTTTTGAACCAGTTGAAGCCAAAATATGCGGTACTTTAGAGTAGCAAGGTGCTGTGAAAAGACGATTTTTTTTTATTTATAAAGTTTTATATAGCGCGAACTTGATCCCGAAGGATATCAGAGCGCTTTACAATACTTTTTATAACAACAGTTGAACCGCATTGTAACAGTTAGGAACATAATTCAAAACAAAAAGTGAGACAACAATTTGGGGTGCTCTGATGGCAAAGCCAGCTAAGTCTCCACGAGCAGAAACCTTAAGCTTCACCCACCTCTAAATGAGGATAGCAAACCTCCTAGCATTTGTACATATCCCTGTTAAAGCACAATCTTTTGTGCATCCTGGGCAAGGGGTACGTCAGGCTGTTGATCAGCTGGACCTTGTGGTGCTTGTTAATAGCATTGTTATCTGGGCAGGAGTAGTAATAATTTCCAGCTTATGTCTAAAACTCTCCTACCACAAATATATTAAACTGATAAAAATACACAGTGCACAATTTTTGAAAATCAGGTTTCAGCAAAAATACCTAACATTTACAGATCACCAAGAAAACACATCTAATTTGTTCTGATCCTATACAAATATTTTTTCTCTCACCACAAATTTACAGACGTGTGTTTCATAATTAGTGAAGCATATATGAAATGTTTGAACCGTTCACTTATTAGCTATTTCAGGGCTGTGCTCGAGAAGCCTGGCATCTGATAGCCTTTCATTTCACATTCTTTGCACTGTGCGATTGTCGCAGTTCACTATTCTAATACTGAGGTTTTGGATGCCTCAACTATCATTGTGTGACGTGGGGTGAAAAAAGAAAGTTGTTTCCTTAGCAATTTTATTTTAATCTCTGCTTACGCTGCTCCTTAATTAGAAAGAAGGGGATCGGTGTGCGTTCGTTGATAAAACTCCCATTAACGTCAACAAGACTAAAGGTGTTGTTCCTGTTACTCCACACCAGGCCTTCCAGTCACAATTTCTTTGCAGGGAACGGTAACATTAATTTTATAATAATAAAATGTTATTTATACAACCTGTTTCTTACACACGGTTTCATACCACAGTTTGGCCTTCTAGAAGCACTGTAACTAAGAGGTGGTGCAATACCTGCTCCAAGAAACAGCAGAGGAGTGTTTGGAAAACATTCTAATGTACCAGTATTTTAGAACTATGAGCCGATTCACAAGGATTTTGTTGTGACTTAGGGCCTAATTACGAGTTCGGCGGTTCATCGGACTGCTGTACCTGTCGTGGCCGTCCCTGGACAGCCAGATTGTTGGTCCACTTGCTGTATTATAAATACGGCAGTGGAACTACCACAGGACTGCCGCAACCGCCGGGGATCATGGATCCAGCGGCGGTGGCGCAGCAGCCAAAAGCCCTAATATGCTGGGTATACTGCTGCAGCACCAAAGAGCATATTAGGAGTTTCCTCACCGTCACTTTTCATGGCGGTCTACAAGGACCCCTATTGCCTCAGGGCCAAGGGGGGCCTTCAGTGGGGCACATGTTGTGCCACCCCTGTGTGTAATCGACACCTTTCCTGCACGGCATGGACTTTACAGTCCATGCCGTGAAGGAAGAGGCTTTGGCATCCCATCCTGGTGCCTTTTAATAGGCACCGCCGAGGGAACGCTAAAGGACCCCATGCCAGACTACAAGATTACTTGTAATCTGGCAGGCGCCCATCGGTCAAGTTTGGTAGTCCTGGAGTGAGGAGCTGGCGTGCCGGCCACCTCCAGGACTGCCAAACTCATAATCAGGCCCTTAGTCTTGTGGTACTCCAGGCTTACTTCTGAGCTCATGGAGTAAAGTAAGCCTGGGGTAAGCCAGTAGTACTCCTGATTTACGTCTGGAATTTAGGAGTGTGCTAGGAGTACTACAAGAGTAAGTCATACTGGCTCACACCAAAATGTGTGTGAACCAGGACCATTTTCTGTTCAGTACTGTGTTGTGTGTTGATTAAAAGAATCAGGATGTGCATAAATAGAAGTGAAGCAGAGCATGTAAATGGAGCAGTACATTTAAACGTTTTTGGTATTTTCACATTACATTTCTTTACGATTGAGGTACAGGGTGCAACATGTACATAGAATCACATCGTTTTTCAAGTGCCAGTGTTTTGATTGGAATCGAGGTTTATTGTAAAGCTTAGCCACATAGCAAATATACTGTGTTTAGATCCTTGTCAGCTCCAGCACACAAGTCATGACGGAGGGCAGTGGCAGATGTTTGCTCACATTCAGGCTAAAAAGTCACACCAGCTGTGATGTGGAAATGGAGACAACATATTTTTTCATATTCAGCATTTCCCCGAAATTGAACGAATTCTGCTGATGTTTTTTATCTAATTGCTAGTAATTCCACCCATGTAATTTTGCCTCTGTTGCACACAGGGTTAAATATGGACTCTTTCCAGCCACTGAATTGGAAGACGGGGCGAAACTCTAAACCAGGCCAATATCTTAGCAAAGCAGCTCATCACGCTAACAGCATGCAAGCAACAATAACAAGCAGCAAAGTAGCACCACAGAACACAGAACAGTAAATACTATTTGTAAATAGTTTGTATTCAAAAGTTGTTCCGCTTAAGGTTCAAACGAAAATGTCTTCATATACAGTTTGTCTTAAAAGTAGTGATCAATTTCTGTAATTATTAACCTCATTGACAAGATTATTTGGGATTTAATTTTATTTTTGCATTTGCCACTCTTGGTAGGCTCCTTTGAATGTTTTTCTTATATAAAAATCACTATATAAATGTTGGCAGGAGGCAAGACTCCAGTGGCGGGCGAAAGAAGTCCGAAAAAGACAGTGCAGTAACAGGCAATTCAGTGTGACTGGCATACAAAGAACCCCGATCTAAACTGGGTATGAAAGAGAGTAGCTTTCATTGGTGCAGCAGGTGCAGTGGCACCGAGTCCAGAGGTTTGAGAGGGCCTACTATACTCTGATTAAAGATGTATTTTATAATTAAAACAGCAGCCATAGGGGCCATTTCCTTCCTTGCACTCGGGCACACGATACACTGGCTACACTACTGATAGCATGTTCTTCCTTTAGCACCGTAGACTAGCTGTTACATACTACATTAGTCCTTGGCTTGGTTGAAGTCCATTTAATTTAATCAAGGATCCGCTTCCAGTAGTAAAACTATGTCTCATAAGGTTTAAGAGTAATTAGAACATTTGAATGTTGAGCGCTCTGTTTAAGCTCCAACAGTCCAATGTTTGTCTTCATGTTTCTCCCTTTTTAATATAGAACATTCTACCCTTAGTGGATGGAATGTTCAAATAGCATTATAGCCCTTCTGAGGGCTATACCGGTTGTTAAAGGCCCTCACCCTCTTTATAGGCTCTCGCCTGCGTCCCAGGCCTATAAATCAGGTAAATGGCCTTTAACAACTGGTATAGCCGTTGGCAGCGGGTTATAAGACCATAGTGAGCAGGCTTGCTCTGACATGCATGTGAGACACTTGTATATGGAAAGACCCTTTTCCTCTCAACATCCCATGACAAATATACCTTTGGTCAAATGTTTTATTCAACTTCAGTTTTATTATGGCAGATGCTTAATTTACTAAAGAAATCTGCACAAACCCTTTATTAATTTCTGATATTGTCCCTTATCTGAAGCCCTTCCATCTCTACAGAAGGGTGTCAAAGACAGATCTGCAAGGGCCAAATCCATGACAGATATTACAGATAAGCAGTGGATATATATTGGGGGTCCATAAGTACATTTATGTTATGTATAGATTTCATGGGAATCTGACATGGATCTATCTGGCTCTTCTGGCCCTACAATGGACACCCATGATGCACTACCGTCTCCTTATTGCACGCTGCTCACATACATTTCAGTCGCAATTATTCCTTTTATCAGACCGTATTCACACAATTCCTCTTTCTTCATAGATTCCGGCTACCCATTGGTGTCAGCATGACACAACACCAAGGCCACTCCTCCCTCCAAATGCAAATAAGCGGGAAAGAGCACTCTTGGAAATCTTCATTTATAAGACCGACTCCTCAAAATGTTCTTTCTTTATCACATCAAATCAACGACTCTTCATTCACCCCGAGGGGCTTTGAAACTCATACAATGCCTTTCGCAATCACAAAAAAACCCACTCGAAGTGGGCTGCTGCTACAATGGCTTTGTCTACCTTCCCCCAGTGAGGCGCTAAATATCTCCGAGCGTTCAGCCGCCTTCTGATGTATTTTATTGGAGGAATAAAGGCCGTCGTCAAAGATGGCTCCCTCGTTACGCAGAGCAATCACCGCGCGCCACAGATCACTGTAATGGAACTGCCACTTCACGTTAACCTTCGCTGTCGGTTGCACCGTCTAACTGAATTACAGCGGGAACATAATTTATAATTACATGTTAAAAAAGTTAGAGGGATATTAAATGCGTGCAATCCCGTTGTTGCTTGTTCACCGTAGCATGCATGTGGTGTTTGCATAATGTTTCAGACTCAATTTGAGCGCGCGCTTATTCTTCCCGGTGTAACAGGACCTCAGAGACGGTGAACTTTCGGCAGAGCAAACCGGAGCTTCACGCGCAACAGATTGTTTTCAAATGGAACTGTCATATATTACGCTAATTAGATCGCATGTAAATCCCATATCACATTGGCTACCGAAAGAGTGTGTAATTAGCGCAAATGCTACATACAACCGTAAGAGATATGGGGCCACATGCATCAAATTTGGAAATTGCGATTACCTAATTGTGTTTTTCTGAGAATTGCAATTAAGCAATTACAATATCCAATGTATGAAACTCCATGAGTTTCATATACTGGTTCCTAGTGGGTTGCAAATCGACCTACCTCATTAATATTAGTGAAGTAGATCGCGATTTGCAACCCCCTAGGATTCTCTAAAATGACTAGGATGGTGGCCTGCTGGGGTCAGCAGACTACCATGTCTGTGATTGCTTTAAATAGAGCAATTTTTTTTTTAAATGCAGCTTGTTTCCTTAAAGGAAAACGGGTTGCATTTAAACAAAAAAAAAGTTTTCTTTTCATTTTTTAAGAGCGGGCACTGATCTGCAAAACAGCCCGTTTGCGAACACGAAATTAGTTAATACATGTGGCCTATGGAGAGGTGGTCTAGTGGCTAGAATTGTTGCACTTTGGAACATGAGGACTCAACATCTTGTGACTCTGAGCAATCCTCTCATGCCTTAAAATCAATGTCTCATTTAGTTTGATTCTGTTGAAAAGCCCTTGGGCTAGGCTTGCGCTATGAAAATACACCTGGCTTTTGAAACAGCAAACTCTTTCAGGGCCATGTTTCCACCAAGCTGACTCCTTCCTCCAAATACAAATAACCGGTAAAGGGACATCTTGGATATCCACTAAATAGTTGTTCTGTTCTGTTAATTTATCAGGATTTGTAAAATGCAACTTATCACCCGAGGGGTATCCATGGCGCTGGAGCAGGTGTGAAGGTTGTCTTCAGGGTCTTCAGCTTCCTGCGAAAATTCCAGAAGTGAGTAGGAGGCCCTTAAGTGACGAGGGAGGTTGTTCCACATTTTGGGTGCGAGGTATAAGAAAGCTAGGCCTCTTGTCAGACCCTCCAGCTTATCGCGATTTCGCGATTTGCAAAAAAATCGCGAAATCGCGCGATCTCTGCAAATGCCGCGATATTTGGCATAAAGCCCGCGAAATTTGCTGTTTCCCGTTTCCGCACTGTTGATTTGCGGCTTGCGCGGCGAGAAGACGAGAAGAGAAGGAGCCAGGAGGTCGAGGACGCGCGAGGGAGAAGACCACGGCGGCCGAGAGAGGGAGAAGACCACGGCGGCCGAGAGAGGGAGAAGACCACGGCGGCCGAGAGAGGGAGAAGACCACGGCGGCCGAGAGAGGGAGAAGACCAGCACCACACCAGCAGCAAGAGGGGGAGAGAGCACGAAGCGGCAGCGACACACAGGAAGACTTCCTCATTCCTCAGAGACTCGCAGCAGGAGGAAAGCCGGCCGGCGGTGAACAGAACACTGACAGGTACCATCCGTAGGCAAGTTTAAAAGCAGCTGCGTTAAGAAGCGCTGCCCGGGTGGGAGGGGGGCAGTGGAGATGTGGAAGAGGAGAGAGGGAAAATCTTTTATTGCAGGCCTCGCCCGGCCTTGGGTAAAGTTTTTATTATTTATTTATTTATGCATTTTTATATAGCGCGGACTTTACCTGAAGGCGTCAGAGCGCTTCACATTAGGAACAGAGATGAAACATAATGAGAAACCTTACAAAAGGACAGATTGCAAAAACATACGTTACTTACATAAGGTAATAGTGACATTTGTGAGCAAACAAAATACATGAGGTAGTAAAAACTGTGAGCAACCAAAAATACATGAGGTAGTAAAGGTAATAGTGACAATCGTGAGCAAACAAAATACTTGAGTAAAAATTGTGAGCAACCAAAAATACATGAGGTAGTAAATGTAATAGTGACAATCGTGAGCAAACAAAGTACTTGAGTAAAAATTGTGAGCAACCAAAAATGCATGAGGTAGTCAAAAGTGCACAAGAGGAGATGAAAGTGACAAGTGTGCAGTTATAAGAGAAAACAGAGTATAATTTGAGGTATAGTACTGCAATAAGTGCTAGACACTCAGGCAGGAACAAGCGTTACGTGGGCAAGGTCAAACAGTAAGATATCTGTGTTTGGTGTTGCAAAAACCCCAAAATAAAATGCCGCTAAATGCCGCTAAATTTCCATTTTTGTGCCGCTAAATTTTCATTTTTGTGCCGCTAAATTTGCCAATCCATGCCGCTATATCCTGGGGGGTCTGTCTTGTTCTGCTATTGTGTGTCACGATTCACTCCCTGCATTCTCGTGCCCACCACCAGGGGGCTGAATTGTGGGGCTTTCCAGTGTTCTAATATGCTTCCAGACACTCCCCTGCATGAATATCCTGAGTTCCAGGCATTTGGACACCATTTGGGAATTGACATCCATTCCCCATCCATGCTGGGTTTTGTGGAAGACAGTCTGCTCATGCTGCAAACTACATTACCTATAATCCCCTGCTAACTGCTTTTTCTCCAACCCTGCAGGCCAAGGATGGGTGGAGGAATCCAATTCACTTGTGGCTGGCTGCTGCTAGTCTGCTCACACCTGATGCATGTGATTACTGTGAGCTCTTTTAAGTCTCAGCTTCCTTCAGTCCAGTGTTGGTCATTGTAGCTGTGTACCGGTGAGACTGATCCTTGTTGCCTGAGCTTTTGCTATGCCTATATTCCGGAACTAAACCATTACTTGTGTGCCTGAATTAGCACTGCCTGCAGTGCTACATTGACTCATGAAGCCTTAGTTTAATTCTTGTTCCTGCCCCAGCACTGCCTTCTATGCTACTTTGTTTTCTTGCTTCCTGAACCGGCACTTTTCTACTATACCCTTGTAGCCTCCCCTTCTGTATATCCTTTTCCAATCCCTGCCTTTCTTCCCATTTCCGTGGTTCCAGTTCTAGTTTGCTGTCTTTCTATTCTGCTGTCTTGCTTCTGTTGCCTTGTATGTTTGTTACTTGCTTTCTGCCAAGTGTACCCTGTGATTTCTTTCTTTTCCTGTTAAACACTCCTCCTTGCTAGCTCCTTGTCTATTGTGCTTGTGTTTAGTTTTACCCCCTTGCTGTTACTGCCTTGGGTGTTCCTGTTTGATCGCCGTAGGCACAGCTGACTACCTAGGTGGTGTGTCTTGTTCACTGTGAGTATTGTCTTTGAGTTACATTTATAACATCACCATAGGTATAAGCTTCACAAACCCTGGCTTTGCATGCATATCCTACATGTGGGTATTTGCTGTCAGTATCTGTAACAGTAATCGTGGGTGAGAAACGTACTGAGCTTCAATCTTACCGTTTGGAGCTCCTGAGTGCTTTACCCCACATTCCACTTTATTGTTAATGTTGTGTCATATATATATCTTGCACATTCATCCTGGGTGTAGTTTATTCTGAATGCTAAATTGCCTCGTGAGTGCCCTTCCTTTCTGAGTCTTACCCATCTTGTTCGCTTGTACAGGCTTTCCCTTTGGATCCCTTTTTCTCCTCTGACTCCCTGTATGATCCTGGGCAGCGCTGTACTCCCCTTTCTGTGTATGTTTTCTACCCAGTTCCCAGTCCTTGCCCAGGTCCCTGACTGTGTTCCCCACATAGTCCCTGACAGTCCCTGACATTGTGGACGGGGTTGTGTTTGTGTGTGTGTGTGAGAGAGAGAGAGAGGCAGAGCGTAGGTGTCTGGTGGGCGGGTTGGAGTTGAGCCTGCAGTTGAGGTATGCTGGTCCAATGTTGTGCAGTGCCTTGTATGTGTGGGTGAGGTGTTTGAATTGCCATCCTTTGTGTATCTTCAGTCAGTGAAGATCTCTCAGGTGAGCGTGATGTGGGTGTGCCAAGGAAGATCGGGACAAGTCTGGCAGCAACGTTCTGGATGATTTGAAGACAGTGGAGGAGGTGGTTGCTGATTCTGGCATAGAGTGTGTTGCCGTAGTAAAGTCTGCTGTTGATTAGGGCTTGAATAATGGTATGTTTGGTGCTCTTGCGAATTCATCTGATAATTGTTTGATGGATGCTAGCATGTGGAAGCAGGAAGAGCGGAGTGCGTTCACCCATGTGGCCATATTCAGTTTGCCATCTAATATGATCCCCCAGGTTACCTGCATGGTTGGTGGGTGATGGAGCTGGACCGAGCTCTGATGACCACCAGGTGAAGCCCCAAGGGTATTCTTGTTCCCGAAGGTCAGTACTTCTGTCTTGTCCATGTTGAGTTTCAGGCAGCTGGCTCTCTTCCATTATGCTACATGGATCATGCATTTGATGAAGTTGGATATGGTTGTGGGTGACTTGTCTGAGATAGAGAGGATGAGTGGGTGTCATTTGTGTAACTGGTGTAGGAGATGGAGATGCAGCGGGATCTGATGACGACTGCAAGAGGTGTCATGTAAATGTTTAACAGGGTGGGGCTGAGGGATGATCCTTGGGAGATTCTGCAGATCAGGTCCTTGGGCCCAAACTGTAAGGCGGGGCCGAGTCTGACTCGCTGTGTTATCCATGTGAAGAAGGAGCATACCCATTCGAGGGCTGGGCCTTGGATGCCTGTACCGTGTAATTTTTTGACGGGGCTGGAGTGTGACATGGTGTCAAATGCTGCTGAGAGGTCGGGCATTTTGAGGGCAGCGGTTTCTCCTTTCTCTAGAAGGGTGCAGATCTCATCTGTGGTGCCGATAACTGCTGTCTCCATACTGTGATTGCTACAAAAGCTGGATTGGGAGTGGTAGAGAAGATTGTGAAGTTTCCCATGGTTGGTAAGTTGCTGGTTGATTGCTTTCTCTATGACCTTTGTTGGGACTCGATGACCTTTGCTAGGTTAATGACAGGATCTACTATACAAGTTGAATTATTACAAAGAACTAATCAGTCAGTAGTGAGCCACTACCCATATGCATCATTACAAAAAAATGTTGAAGATAACCAAACACAATGGCCACAGACCACTATGACTTCCGTTATGAGGCTCCCAGACTTGTGACATGCGCCTATCTTGTGAAAGCACTACTGGACCATACAAATAGTTGAAAAGCTCTGTACAAATGCTTGAAACAAGCCTTTTCTTGCTTGTCTACCAACACAGGTGATTAAACCAATTGCAACTCCTTGATGAGACTCACTTCTTTCTTTCCTGCTATGCAGCCCCCATTGGCTGTCATTGTTTGCCTCTTCTCGCTCTTTTCTCTCTACACAGCACCTACTTCTACTGGGCATGCACTAAGTGTTCTGTAACATCTCAATAAAGTTGTTGAGCGAACAAGTCTGGCCTAAGATAACTCCATCATCGATCATGGCCACTTCCTTGCTCTGAGGATTTTCTGATTACCAGCATTTAAACCCCACCAAACAGAGTCCTACCACACATAAATGGATTGCTGTGGCTTCATGAGCCTGTTGCTGAGGTTTCCCATGGTAAGGGGCAACGAGTTGGTCTTAGACTCTGCAGATTAGATCTTCATGAAATGATTTGTTCTTGGATTTTCTTCCCCTCCTTCACTCTTCAGCATCTGGGCTGTATTATGAAAAGGGTGCACTGTCTCTGCACCACAATACACATTTAAAGTGATGAATCTGGTGGAAACTGGGACACTACACCCAAATACAATGAATGCGCTGCCCCTAGGGCAGCGGCATGCTTGTGCTGCCTTGGAGACAGGGCACTCAGTGAAATATTGAGCAGCTGCTTCACAGTCGCTCTGTGGCTGTCTATGCAGCCGGCAACCCACCTGCACTTTACGGAGGGGTTAAAGTTGTCCCTGAAGTTGGGTGCAGTGAGTGATTGCACCCACCTACAGGGGAATCTCTGGTGCATCCCTGGGACTAGCTTTCTCATTTCCAGAGGACTGCCTTCAGGAGACACACTGACGGTGCACCACCTTTTTGTGGTGCACTATGAGTGCTCCTCCTATGGGCCAGCATCTTTATTATGGCACGGGCGCAGAAGAAAAGACATTCTCTTACTTGCATGGGGCCACGTCCCCATACAAATGAGAGCATCTTGATATCCTCAGGGTTGATAAGTTTGTACTTTACAAATGTGGAATTTATTTATATATTTACGGCAGTGAAGCACCACATGTGCCCCAGCACTATCATTATTACCAAAGGGGCAGCACAAGCATCTGCAGCCCCTTTTTAATACCATTGTGTCTTGGGGCACGCTGAGTGGGCGCACATGCCTTTTGAGCCCCAGCGAACAATGTATAATACGACCACTGGTATCCTAACTTGGGGCCATTTCCTGCATCCTGTTCTATCATACTAGGAGCACTGTGTTCATTGAGGCACATTTAGAATACTAACCCTGGCTTGTCTTTTGGTTCACCTGCCACTGCCACTTGCTGATCCCTGGTCTCAAGAGCGATGAAAGGAGAAAGAGGAAAAAGGTACATATGGCTCAGAGGACCATGATTACTTTCTATAGTTTATGCATTTCTGTTAACACATCAGCAGCAAATTAGAAACTGTTGAGGGACTAAGGGTGGTAGAAAGGATCAAACCTGCGATTTCACTGGTGGCCAAAGGATGAGGGATCTTACGTTGGCTTCCTCCCGCTTTATATGTAATTGATGTCTATGTCTCTTTTGTCTTGCATAATTGAGTGTCTAGCTATAAAATAACCCAGAAGTGTCAAGAGTGATGGTCCATGCTTGGGGTTTAAATGTGTGCAGATGGTAGCAACTACTTGAAACATATGTATAATGTTCAGCACCTACAATCAATCCCAAATGAACCAACATTGATGCAGAACAGCACTGTGCATAAATCAGCTGCACTCCATTGTGCAAATGGAGAAAAAAAATGCACACCAGATTTAATCATGGATGAAGCTGCAGACCATGCTCACTCTAAAAAAAACTGCTTTTGCATGATGTAAGAAATGCACAATGTAGGAAAAGTGACACATAGGTGGCATGTTTGAGATTTGTTCTTGATGTACAGCCTCCGGGATTCCTTTCAATAAACATACAACTGTCCAATGGTAAGCAACCTAAATTCCATAATCTCGTAGTATTTAACCATTGTGCATTTAGCAATATCAAGTGATGCTTTGCTTGTCCCTTGTTTGCACCTGGTTTTATTTAGCATTACATTTTCACTCACATACAAGTCATAATATTTTAGTAGATATGGCTTTGTATGCAAATCTTTGTGCATGTACATTGCTTCCCACCCCATTATGGCCCTTCTGCATTGGTTATAGGCAAGCGAGAAGCCAGAAAACTAAAATACTCCCCACTTTGAACAAAAGCTCTTATGACACCAAGCAAGCAAAGCAAGTCATTGCGACCCTCCACAGATGAGCTTGCTTGTCTCGTCGAGGCATCTATCCATTCACCTTTTCAACCTTCAATATACCCACTGATAATCCCCATTTCATTCTTCACATTCCATCATCCATTCAGTCTTTCATCCAACATTCAGTCTGCCACCATTCTGCCCATCCATCCACCCATCCATATTCAGACCTATCAATCTATCTTCAAAACTATCCATCAAACATATCCATCCTTTCACCCAGTCATTAATCCTTTCATTTGTCCACCCACCTTTCATCCATTTATGTCTAACCATGCTTTCAGTCATCCATCCATCCATCTATCCTTTCACTTATCCATGCATCTACCCTTTCACTCAGCCATCTATGCTTTCACTCATCTTTCCATCCTTCAAATCTTCCATTACACTTTCATCCATCCATCTATCCATCCATCCATCAATCCATCTATCGATCCTTCCTTTCACTCACCCAGCCTTACATCCATCCTTTCCCTCATTCATTCATGCATCTATCAATCCACTTTTTCACTCACCCATCCATCCATAATTTCACACACATCTATGCATCCATCCATCCACCCATTTATGCTTTTACTCATCCATCCATCCATCCATTCTTGCAGTCACTCATCCATTCACCTTTTCACTCATACATCTGTCCACCCTTTCATTCAGCTATTCATCTATCCTCTCCTTCACTCAGTCATCCATCCTTTCATGCTTCCATCCTTCCATCCATCTTTCACTCATCATCCATGCTTTTACTCATCCATCCATCCATCCATTCATCCATCCATCCATCTCTCCATCTATCCATCCAACCATCCTTTCACTTACTCACTCACCTTCCCACCCTTTGGTGTTAATTAGGAGCCTTTGTCTGCCGAGTTGCTGAAAGAAGAGGCCCATCAAAAAATCACACAACATACAGCTGCTATTGCGGGGGTTGACCAGTCGTGGCTCGCATGACTTGCGGGTGGGGTGTTGGGGGGTGGGTCGTGCAGAGGTTCGTGTGGGGTTGTGGGGGCGGTTACATTTAAAAAACAAAAAAAACTTACCTTACCGGGTCCCGTGCCGCCTCCGCTCCGGGCCGGGTCTTGCGTTCAGCAGCAGTAACAGGAAGCCTGCATTTTCCCTCCCCTGCCCCAAGCCGTGTGCCTGTAGGATGGCCATTTTCTCTATGTAGGCTGCATGCAGCCTACATAGAGGAAATGTAGAGTGCGCATGACTGGTTTGGTCGGCCCCAGAGGGCCGACCACACCGTCAGGGCCCACAACAGTGGGCAAGCCCCTACTCCCGAACCCGCCCTCTTGCTCGCCACCAACCAGGCATACCCTCCCGCCGGTCCCCAACCAGGCATACCCTGCCTTCTGCTTTCTCGCAGCGCGAGATGCAGAAACATAAAATGGTATTTAAAATAACATTTTATGTTTCTGCTTCTCGCACTGAGAGAAAGCAGTAGGGCAACGCTCCTCCGCCCTAATGGAAGAGCTGCCCCTGGGGTTGATGAGTCCCCTGATACTTGCATTCCATGGCACAAAGTAATTTTGGAGCAGTGCTCGCAACAACTTTCAGCGATGCAAGCACTTTTTGCTGTATTTGTTGAAATATGTGTGAGGTAGGGTTGCACATTTTCTGTCACACACTGTTATGTTTTGAGCATTCTAGTAGTTGGGCGTGGGCGGAGTCATGGGGTGGAGGAAGAGGAGGGGCACGAGCAGGAAAGGGGCAGTTAGAGTAGGGACAGGGACGAGTAAGGAGTGTGCCAATAAAGCTCCATTAATCTCAAGTAATTGTCATTATTGAACGCACGACACTACAGCTGGCGACGAGGGTGGGATTAGGTAACCTGCCATCCCCACACTGAGAGAGAGAGTGCCCTGTCCCTGGGCAGCACCGGGAAGTAGTCGCCGTCGCGACACGTGTGCCCCCTGAGAAGATCGCCGTCTGAGGACCCAGGCCAGCGACAGTTGTGACAGCTCCGCGATCCGTCGATCGTGTGGAGCGCTGCCGAGTGAGTGCTGGAAGAAATTTGCTGCCGAGAGCCACTTCGCACCAAAACGGGAGCTCACCCCAGATGCGTGCAACTTGGCAAGGCATCGGGAGTGGCCGCGAGCGAAGCGACAGAATCGGGAGCTTACCCTGACCCCATCGTGAAGAAGATCTAGTGAAAGTGAATGGAGCGCGGCTGCTACGGTGCTGCTGACAAGATCGGCGATCCGGTGAGTCTCAGTGACTGGATCGGAGCGAAGAGAATGAATGAAGTTGAAATCTCGCGGGAGCTGAGACTTCACTAGCGGCGGCCATTTTAGAGTCAGGCAGCCCACAGAACAATCCTCATGTGCAAATGGAAAGCGGCCATATTGAAGTCAGGCGGCTCATGGCTCCAGCAAACCAGCACTGATAACTGCAAAACAAGCACTGGCAAATGCAAAACAAGCATTCGTAAATGGAAACAAGCACTGGCAGAAGCAAGAATTGGTGAATACCAAACAAGCACTGACAAACGCAATCGACACCAGTGAAAAGAAAGGTGACACTGAAGATCACTTGCAGAGATGTCAAATCCACCACGGCAGGATGGTGGCGATGCGACTGTGGCCACCCCAGCTGAGCCTCGAATATCACACCTGCGTCCCCCTGAACCACTAACACTGGTGGCTGGTGGAAGCATGGGCCCCCGATGGCAGGAGTGGCTAGAAGATTTCGAGGACTATCTTGAAGGGTCAAAGGTCACTGTAGATAGAGAGAAACTCATTGCATTGCGTAATCTGGTTGGCAAGGAAGTCAGCAAAGTGATTAAAGAGCTGCCGGCAGACGACAAAGGAACATATGACAAAGCAAAAGAGGCGCTGAATAAGAAATTCATACACAAAAGGAATGTAGACTATGAGAGATATGTATTCCATCAAGCTCGTCAAGACAAGGAAGAATGGATGAGCACCTTCATCTCCAGGCTACGTCGACTATCTCAGTAATGCAACTTTGATGTGTTTTCAACAGAAGATGCTATCTGACTACGAGTGATCGAGGGTTGTCACTCCGAGACACTGCGGAGGAGATTGCTAAAAAAAAGCCACAATCTTGATGAGATAGAAGAAATGACAAGGGTACACGATCAAGCGGAGGAGCACGCCAAATGCATGGAGACAGGAAGAAGTGAGAGAAAAGAACGAGCAGTCTGGACGCAAAACACCAACACTCGCAGGAGATCAGGTGAACAACAGAGAAGATCCAGACCAGCCTCTCGTCATCACCACAAAGGACGTCGACGCTACGGGTCTACCCGGAGAGACAAGAAGGCCGAACATGCAAGAAAGTCAGAACGGTCTAGAAAATGCTATCGATGTGGGTACGATTATCCGCATGCAGATGTATGTCCGGCGATGGGTCAACAGTGCCACAAGTGTGGACGAAAGAACCACTTCGAAGCGATGTGTGGTGTATACAACAAAGAAAGAAGAGGTGATATGAGCACGCTGCGGCCTGATCCAGAAGACATCACGCCAAAGCAGTGTGAGTCCTCCTCTGGATCATCCCGTTCCAGCCGAGATTCTCATGGATCCCAGTGGACCAGGAGGTCACCGAAGCGATCACCATCGAGGGAATCAAGATCGACGTCCGCAGAGTCTGCCTACACAGATGAATATGTTTGCATGGTATCAGACCCCGATCAACGGAAAAGGTATCCCCCACTGGACATAAGAGTGGGGACCCATGAGACATAATTCAAGCTCGACAGTGGGGCATCCCTAAACTACATGCCCGTGACAGAATATAAGAAAATGAAATCACCACCTCAACTGAGTCCAGCACACGTAAGAGTATTCACCTGGATGGCGAAGAAACCGCTTCCATGTCTAGATAAATTTGAAACAACTCTCACACATGAAGACAAGTCTGTGACAGCATACATCCATGTCATTGAAGGCTCTGAGGCTGAGTGCCTCCTCAGCTTGCCGACTGCAGAACGTCTCCGCCTCGTGGAGATCCTCTTTAGAGTCAGCGATGATCCAGACATAATCCGTAAGTTCCCTAAGCTATTCACTGGGCTCGGAAAGATGAGTAAATGTCAGATCCGTCTGCACATCAACGATCAAGTGCGCCCTGTAGCTCAACACCCCCGATGAGTGCCTTTTCATCTTCAGCAAGCGGTGGAAGATGAGATTCAGGAGTTGCTACAAACGGACATTATTGAAAAAACAGATGGTCCCACACCATGGGTGTCACCAGTCGTCATCGTCCCAAAGAAAGGCACTCCGGACAAGGTACGTTTGTGTGTGGACATGAGACTTCCCAACACTGCCATAGAGAGGGAGCGTCACCCAGGACCCCACCTGAGTGACATGATAGCCGCCCTGAATGGAGCCAGAGTATTCTCTAAGCTTGACTTGAATAAAGGCTATCACCAGCTGGAACTCCATGAAAGGTCAAGATATATAACCACTTTCGCTACCCATTTAGGTCTGTTTAGATACAAGAGACTAAGCTTTGGCATCTCATCAGCAGCTGAAATATTTCAGGAAATGATTCGTCAGACCATCAGACACATACCCAACTCGCTGAATTACAGTGATGACATTTTGGTGTATGGGTCGAATACACAGGAGCATGACAAGGCGCTAGATCGAGTATGCCACGCTCTCCTAAAAGCCAACCTGACCTTAAATAAGGACAAGTATGAGTTCCACCAATCCACTCTCAAGTTATTTGGCCATGTGTTCTCGGGAGCGGGCATAAGGCCTGAGCCGGAAAAAGTGACTGCACTCAATGCCTCCAAGAGTCCTCAAGATGTTAGTGACATTCGTTCATTTCTGG
This sequence comes from Lissotriton helveticus, assembly GCF_964261635.1. NCBI lineage: Eukaryota > Metazoa > Chordata > Amphibia > Caudata > Salamandridae > Lissotriton > Lissotriton helveticus. Next base: position 1,142,039,548 of record NC_136069.1, read on the forward strand.
GCATGGCGAGCTATTGCGCCAGATACATAAAAGATTACGCCACCATCAGTCATCCATTGAGAACACTCACCAAGCAAGGACAACCGTTTGTGTGGAGCCCCCCAATGTGAGAGGGCCTTTCGCGAAATCAAACAGGCCGTTGAGGCTGCGGGCAACCTGGCCTACTTTGGCCCCAAGAGGAAGACTGAAATAACTGTCGATGCCAGTCCAGTGGGTCTGGGTGCCATCTTAGCCCAGTATGACAAAGACACCGATCAACGGCACATCGTGGCCTATGCCAGTCGCAGCCTTTCTGTAACCGAAAAGGCCTATTCTCAGTCAGAAAAGGAGAGCCTTGCAGTCGTCTGGGCTTGCGAGCACTTTCATGTCTTCATATATGGTAAACATTTCACCATAATAACGGACCACCAGGCGTTGGTCACCATATTTGGAAACCCCAATGCCAAGATGCCACCTAGAATCGAACGATGGGGCCTGCGCCTACAGGAATACACATACACAATCATACACAAACTGGGGAAAGGGGAGAACCCTGCGGACTATATGTCCCGACACCCTCAGGCATCCCAGGCTTCGCCTCCGTCAATAGCTGAAGAATACATACACTTTGTAGTAGGATCAGCCCGACCTCCAGCCATTCCATTAGAGGCAATCCAGGAAGCTACTGCCCAAGATAATATTCTTCAGAAAGTGATGCGCCGACTGCGCTCCCACAGATGGAGGCATGACAGTGAGGAAGAGAAGACCGATCTTCAGGTCCGCCAAGAAATGCAAGCGTTCAGGCACATCAGTGACGAGCTATCTGCCACCTCGGAGGGGCTCCTCCTGAGAGACCATCGGATTGTCATCCCGAGGCAGTTACGACAAGGAGTCATTAACCTGGCTCATGAAGGCCACAGGGGAGTGGTTGCAACCAAAAGAAATCTCCGTGAGCGAGTCTGGTTCAAGATGCTTGATTCCATGGTGGAGGCCACCCTCAAGAATTGCCCCCAGTGTCAACTAGTTAGCCATGGAACACCCCCAGCTCCGCTTCAAATGACTAAGCTACCCTGTGGGATATGGCAAGAACTAGCCATGGACTTTTACGGACCCCTCCAATCCGGCAAGTATGTGGTGGCTATCATGGATGAGTACTCAAGGTTTCCGATAGCTCAATTTGTGCCATCCACTAATGCTTCTTGCACAATTGCGGTGCTTGATGAGGTGTTTGCCGCATGGGGTGTCCCAAAGGAACTCAAAACAGACAATGGTCCTCCTTTCAATGGACAGGAGTTTAGCGAGTTCACAAGACACCTTAACTTTAGACATCGAAAGGTCACGCCTCTGTGGCCACAGGCTATTGGCACCATTGAGCAGTTCATGGCGACTCTGAAGAAAACGTTCAAACAAGCCATGCTCGAGAAGAAAGACTTGCAGGTTGCCCTCAACGAAGTCCTGGGAGCCTACAGAACTACCCCACATGCCACCACAGGAAAGTGCCCGGCCACTCTTATGCTGGGGCGACCCATCAGAACAAGGATTCCGACGTGGGAGGGTGCTCTGCGACCAGTGTCTCCGACATATGTCCACCAAGAAGTGGCCCCGGCTGATCAAACCAGTAAGAACAAAATGAAATTGTATGCGGACACTCGAAGGAGAGCCAAGTCTCCTTCATTACAGACAGGGGACTGTGTGGTGGTCAAACAAGAACAATCTCGAAAGACAGATTGCACATTCAAAGACGAACCCTTGGTTGTCACCCAACAAAAGGGCACCATGGTCACAGCGGCGTCTGAAAATAGAAGGATCACCAGGAATGTGTCTCATTTTCAAAAGTGCACGCCTGGCATGAAAGAAGCACTTGAACAGGATGGAGATCCACCGGAAACACAAGGACCCAATCAAACGGGCACAGTCCAGAGACCTGATCAGAGGACTGAAGCTGAAGTGGATGATGGTGGCACGAATCTGTGACCTAGAAGGAACATTCACAGGCCTAAGAGACTGATTGAAGAACTCTAATAAAGTCAGTTCATTCTTTTGTTAACAAAGGGGGAGATGCTATGTTTTGAGCATTCTAGTAGTTGGGCGTGGGCGGAGTCATGGGGTGGAGGAAGAGGAGGGGCACGAGCAAGAAAGGGGCAGTTAGAGTAGGGACAGGGATGAGTAAGGAGTGTGCCAATAAAGCTCCATTAATCTCAAGTAAGTGTCTGTCATTATTGAACGCACGACACTACACACACCTCTAATTTTGTGTGTGAGTGATGCATGCTTTGCTTCCACATAGAGAGTTCATGTACAGTGTGTGTGACAGAGAGAATGAGGGAGCTCACATCATTGGTATCTCTACTGTCTGTCCTGTGTGAGAAAATCTTACAAGCTACTGTCTATGTCAACCTCTTCTCGAAGAGATGTATGGCGGTCATCTTTGCTATACCTGTTTGGTGTTTCGAGAAAACACTTAATTGTTTCTGTTAGTTACATAAAGTTAAGTTTATATGGGTAAGTATTGATATATTGTTATTACCTCAACATCTATGTACCTATTACCACACCTCCTGCAATTTTGGCATATGAAACCTGATGAATTTTACCTGAGAGAAATGCCTGGTAAATACAGGTACCTATAGATTCTAGTGTGCAAAGTAACACAATCCAGATGTTATGCCCCACTTTAAAGGGTACAACTTTTAATAGGAAATCATTATCGCAGCTTTTAAAATCCGATCCTTATGGCAATGAATCTTAAAGGAAGCGATCTCATGTTCACTTTCCCAGCCAGACCACTTGTAATGAGGGCCTATAGATTATATGACACTGTTGTGTCTGGTTAGAAGGGTGTAGCTTCCAAATGTGGTCTCTGTAGCAAGAGTTTGGGTAATGCATTGTAAGTGGTGGTTGCTCTTATGATATTATTTCGGTTGTATATCTAGCTGCTTTTAAACCTAGTATGAAATGCATTGTTACTGTCTATAATGTAAACGTTTTGTGTGCGTGTGCATGCATATAAGAAAGACTACACTGCTTATGAACATCTACCTGTTCTTTGTGTGACAGAAGCTTGCACTGTTGCTGGCCATGTGGTAAACGTTTGTGTGCTTGTGAAGTTTGTGAACAACGTTCCACTATACAAAAGCAAAATCAGTGCAAATGCTTGTTTACAACTGCAGACAGAAACAAACTACTCAAAACGTTTGTCCAATTTTGAAATAGAATGTTTCATTTAATGATGACTTGTTACAAGTACAGAAGTAAATATTGACATCTGAGACCTTTCTACCAGTTTTAGATAATCTCCCAAATTAGCTGTCCCCAAAATATTTCACACATTCTATTAGTTATCATTGAAAGTATTTCACATCTTCGGTAAATTGATTAGTACACATCTTTTCAAAATATGAATGGCATACCATTGTTGTAGTTGCATCAGATATTTGGTTTCCACATCCCTCTAGTGTAGGAGTGGATAAGACTCATCATGAATACTTGGACTGCATTCAGCTGGGGTTTCACTGGGCAAAGTCAAGGCTTGTGGCCATCCTCGGTGATCTGAAATTGGTGTTTAATGATGGTGTTGTCTCAGGTATCATGTCTGCATCACTTGAAACCCTACTCCTGGCCCATCTACCAGAAACAGATTAGGCCAGCTCAGAACTGGCTTGGTGATGATCCTAGTTTAAATGTGAACCTCAAGCAATGATAGACTCCCTTTTCTTCAGAGCCCCAGACAATCAAATGTTTTGTTACACAGGGCTCCTCAATGTCCTCTGTCTATTTTTCAACATAAGCATTTATCAGCACTATGATGCTACCTAACTAGGTTTAAGCTATATCAGTACCACATAAATGCACACACACATCTACTTGCATCATCAGAGATTTAACTTGTACATGCATGAAAATGACCTACAACTACATTGAGATGTAGAGTTGAAAAAGGGGAGGTTTCTGCCCAGTTTATAACACTCCATCTGGCCTTGAGGGACTAAATGGGGAGTGAGTGAATGCGGCTAAATTCAGATTTCACTAAAGTGGATTATGGCCTCTTGAGAGAGATACTTACCTCACCTCTCTTTACTCTGTTAGACACCTGGGTTTCCTTAGGTGTTGAAAAAAATTAGGTTTAGCATTATGCTTTCCCCATCTTCAACTTCTTCACATTCTTTGTGAAGTGCATTTCTGCTAAAGTATGATCATTTGGTGGCAATACTGGTTCTGAGTGACTTACCCCGGTCTTTCCAATAACTTTAGTAGACGCAAAAAGTAACCATGTGATTAGTAATGGATACTAAAATCTGTCTAGGGATGGTTGAGGCCTTTACTAGTTGCCTGCCTAAAGGTAGGAGTTGCTCAAGACTGTGCATCATGTAGTTTAAGTCTTCACTGTAATGGATTGCTCATTGTTCCGGAAGGTGAAGCTTCAGAAGTACACCCTTAACCTTGGACTCCAATATTTCTAAGCAGTTCTTATTGAATATTTCCTATTACCTTCCTGGTGCTTGTAACTCCATTTTGGAATGGTCTACACCTGTCCTTACTCTATTTCTGTTGTGTGTTGCAAGAGTCTTTCAATGGGAATGCCTTGAAATCAAAAGGTGAATTACCGCTATAAAAAACCTGGGAAAGATATATAAAGGATGTTTATGTTTTGTTTCACAGCAGTTATCAAAAGTGGATACAGCAGCTCTGGCATTTGTGTGCCTTGTGTCTGTAAGTCGTTTTTTGTGTGTTCCTCCTAATGAGCTTTAATAATTGTTGCACTGCTGTCATCAACTACTGTTTTAATTTTTTTTCAATTAAAGGTAAGTACATCTGTGTGTTCTTTCCAGAATCAAAAAAGAGCAAAGCAAGGCACATTTTTGACTTTCAAGAGAGTCAGTAACTGTGCAATATTCATGCTTAAGACATAGGTTCAGGGACGTTATAGTTAGAAATTAGCATTTAAAAAACCTTAGAAATTCACTGAAAAAAAAATAGGTTTCAAGGACGTTATAGTTAGTTGGACATTTCACTCATACAAAACCAGAGAAATTCGTCCGTTATAGTTAGTAGAGCTAACTATAACTCGCGCCCACGCAATGCACTGCTAATGACATCACATATTACATCACTCATGACATGGTCACTGACATCACTGATGAGAACTCAAATGACATCACTGATGACATCATCCACGTGACAATCTGATGCACCTCCTCACACCCTAATATAAACTTTGATACACCCACTGTAAAATACAGACCACCATTTTCAAAACCATCAACACACCGTACCAGTTACTACAAACGCACTCACTAATTCCTAGGTATACAGACACATGCACTCATTCACCCATACAACCATTCATGCATGTAGTCACTGATCAATACAACACTATCCTATGCACTCATACACCTATACAGACACTCACACACCACCACTCATCCTAATCAGTCATGCACTCATCCTAGTTAGTCATGCAAAGAATCAATCACAGTTCCATTTACACACACCACCTCATTTACTCATACAGATACTAACGCATATTTACTCTCTTATATAATCACTAATACAAGTATACACTCATCCATACAGCCACTCCCACAACCACTGACTCTCACATGTAGGCATTTATGTACTCTAACTCTCACATACACTTCCTTTTAATTTTGTACTTACTTGGACATCTCCTAATGGGACATCCATTCACTCACCAACACATCCATACACACACTCACTCACCCATACGACTGTTTCCACATGCACTTTTAAAGTCATACGCCCAGTCAATCAACCACTCACACATCTATGCGCAGTCACACCCCCCCACCAAACCACACACACACTCAGCCTCCCATACAATTACTCAGGTAACTAATCAATAACCCAAATAGACACATGTGGAGCTACTGACCAACTGATGCAGCAGGTTATACAACAACAGACAGACTGATGCAGACATTCACACAGTTTAGTCACTAACCCATGTATTCAGTAAGACACATTTATTCACTCACTTAAAAAGTGAGTCACAACTACTAAATCCTCCATCCAGACACTTATACATCCACTCATACTTCAATACTGCTTGGTGTATATATAAAATACATATTTAAATTTGAAAGAAAAACACATTATCTGGATGATGTCATCAGTGATGTCATTTGAGATGTCATCAGTGATGTCATTGACCATGTCATGAATGATGTAATATGTGACGTTATCAGCAGGGCATTGCGGGGGCGCGAGTTATAGTTAGCTCAACTAACTATAAGAGCGGAATTTCTATGGTTTTGTATGAGTGAAATGTCCAACTACCTATAACGTCCCTGAAAGCTATTTTTTTTTCAGTGAAATTCAAAGGTTTTTTAAATGCTAATTTGCAACTATAACGTCCCTGAAGCCTATGTTTTTTTCAGTGAATATATATAAATACCGCTTGATATTATCTAACAGTACGTCGCTCTAAATACAGGAAATGGCTTTCTGATTTGAGCCAGCACTTACCTATTTATCCATGTATTTGTTTTGAAATATATGTATATATTTTCAGAAAATAGTTTTTATACTTATGAAAATGCAATGCACCCGTGGAGGGTACGCCACATTTGTTCTAAAAAGCATAAAATACCTGTTTGTTCTACATCCACCTCATATAGCATGAACTTTGCATATGACAAAGAAGTGACCTTGTGTCTGACTCTATTCTAGGCTAAAGGTCTTGAACAGCATTCTCAACACAAAACGCCTGTACCAATTCATGAGACTGGCGCTGCCTCTTAAAGCAGCAGCAAGATAATTAACACATGTATCATGCAACTGCATCACATTGATTGCCTTATCTTGTGTTTTTAATTTAATTACCTACTAAATGAAGGAGCTCTGCATCATGAATGATAATCAGCATATATTAAAGCGGGCCTGCATAAGCTCTTAGAATGAAGTCGTCCCCACAAGCTGGAATGATAACGAACCAGCAAATTAACTTATTTGTGTATTTATTTATCTGTTTATCTATCTATATGCTGTTTTCTATAGTGTGAACTCCATCCAACTTTCTTTCAAAGTGCTTTACAAGTCTTTTAAATAAAGAGAGTGGAAGAAGCATATTGCGATACAATTTGGGCCTATTACGAGAATTTATGTATAGAATTCAGTTCCGCCCAATCACAACTGGCCTGGTGTATTCGCACACCATTTTCCCAGGTGCACAAAACCTGGATGTGACCTTACTGGGAAGACAAAATGAGCAGTACAATCACCAGCAGCCACCCCTCTTCCCCTGGTCCTTCCCAACCTCTTTTTCTGGCATTGTGCCTCTCAGGACACCTCCACCCCTTCTATCCCCTACCCTCCCAACTCTCCTTGCCCCACTACGTTACTGCACCGATGCCCCTGCTCCCATAAAACCCCACAGAATATGGAATTCCATGCAGTTTTATGCCAGGCAAAACCAGGACCAACAGTTATTCCCTATTCAATTAGAAACAAAAATTGCAGGTACTAGCGAGGGGTGTTCAGCATGCTTGAATGCCTCTTTTTGAGGTATGCAAGGTTTACACTCCTTCTGTGATGGTTTCCACCATATCACCAGCTTCAGAAGTAATTTTATTTAGAGTGGCTGACTGGGTGGCACAGAAATTGAATGCACATTACAGAGCAGATTAACAAATCACTATACTGGAGGAAATCAAAATTGCAGCAGAACAAAATCATTAAGTCCGCACGATTCATAACTCTAAATATATAATCTGTGCATAATGTATACCTTATGTAAAACTACCACAAGCCATGCATTACCCAGAAGCGCATTTCATCTAGGATGGGAAAGGTGGGAAGAGCCCAGGATTGCTAGATATGTGGCGATGCAAATGTTGTTAAACCCCAAAAATATGTTTTTAGTTATTGACAAACAATTAAGTAAGCAGTCTATTTTTCTCTGAACACCTATCTTATAGCAAAGCAGATCTGGCATAAATTGTTCAGAAAAAGAAGGAAAAGTGCACTAATTAGTCCTGTTTTGATACAAGACGGAAGACATGTATATTACAATTTATAATATATAAACAGCTCTAGGGGGATATTATCACGTTTCCTAATTGAAGTGTTCATCACTCTCTCTAGTCGGGTTATTATGAAAGTTGTTCATGGAATATAAGTTATCCTGATTGAGACTTTTAGGAATTTAGTAACGACTTGTGTCAGAATATGAACACCCCAATAATAATGCTTGTTAAAAAGGTAAAAACATAATATAGAGACAAGCAGAATTTTCCGAGGATTTGTTCTAAGGAATCATGTTCCATTATTATATTCCAGGGTTTGCCATTAGTCAGTTCAGAATACAACTTTACAAGCATTGTCTATACGAGTTACTCAAGAGGTACACGAGGTTCATCATCCAGATTGTGTCTAAAGGGAAATTTTGTTTTTAGTTATGTGATATATATAGATTTCAATTATCTCAACTTTCGAGTTCGAAATACTGCAGTGAGGTGCTCTCCCCATTGTGGAACCTATCATAGTGTCTTGCCACAGGTTTACTGCAGTTCTTAATTGTAATGGAGCAAACATATTCTAAAATTTGCCTATGCAGTGGACAAATAGTACTTCCAAAATATTTGAGCCCACAGAGCATTCGGTACCTATACCACATACATTGCAAGTGATTCTCTGTTTTATTATTCTTTTCCTTTGTGTTGAAATGTAGTAATGTTCTTACCATGCTTACATGGCAAGCATTTGTGTCATTTCTCAAATACACCCTGTTTTGGTATTTGACTTATCTGATTTTTATCTTCGGTGTCAAAGGTGCTACTTTTTACCATATCCGCAATGCCTGGAACTATTCTACACATGATCAAAGGGTAAAATCTAAGTTGATATTTAATGTCAGGGTAATGCTTAAACAGATGCCAGTGTTTAGAGGAAACATTATATATCTTCTTGTTTTTCTTTGCTGTATCCTTTGATTAGTTTACATATGTACTCGGGTCCTGCTTATGTTGTTTTTTTTTGTTTCTTGATAATCTGTAGCTTTTCCCTTCTCCCTTATTTTGCTCTTTTTTAAGAATTATGAATTCACTTTGTAGGATATCCTTGATTGTGGAATCTTGCCAAGGCAGTTTTCATCTTATTTTTCAATTTGAATTTGAACAATTTCTTTAATTACAGCATTTCACCAAATGGTTTGTGCCACTTTTTAATTTCTCATCATGGTGACTTGACACATGTAAGACCGTGCTCGTTACTTTATTCTCTGGAACAATGTCATTTCAAGTGTATTCTATTTTACATATTCTAGAGTATCTTGTAAATTGTAAAAAATTGATACTTGTATAGCACACTACTCACCCGCAAGGGTCTCAAGGCGCTTGTACGAATACCGCTGTGGAACCCATCCTGGCTTTCCCTGTGAGGTGTCCACTCCTGGGCACCCCCAAGGTGGGGGCCAGGCATCCTTAGCGTTGTGGGGGCCGTTGTGGAGATTAAGCAAATATTGCCCAGAGTTGCAGAGTGGGACTCCTTGATTGGAAATGGCACTGAGGCGAGAAGTATCAGGTCCGTGGAATTTTTTAGCCCAAGACCCGCCGAGGCGGGGAATGAACCATGGTCCCGGGCTAGACCTCTGCATCAGGGTCTGCCGCATCAGGGTCCTTGGATGCTCGATTCCGGTCTGGGAAAGACATGGCTTGGTAGTTCGGACTGGACTGTTCCCATGAGGCACAGGGTCAGAGCTGATTTGCATATAGCCAGTGTCTAACCCAGGGTGGTGTGGAGTGCAAAAAAACGATGGATTTAGGCCCAGATCCTTGTACTGGGGTGAATGTATGACATTGTTCTACATTCTGTCCATCAACTGTGTTTTTTGCAATTTTCACCCCGAGTGGGCTGGGTATGCTCAGACGTGAGTCCCAGGCTCTCCACACCACTGGAGTCAAGCTATCCAGGCTGATGAAGGCTGATAGCCAGATACCGGTCCTTGGATGCTCGATTCCGGTCTGGGAAAGACATGGCTTGGTAGTTCGGACTGGACTGTTCCCATGAGGCACAGGGTCAGAGCTGATTTGCATATAGCCAGTGTCTAACCCAAGGTGGTGTGGAGTGCAATAAAATGATGGATTTAGGCCCAGATCCTTGTACTGGGGTGAATGTATGACATTGTTCTACATTCTGTCCATCAACTGTGTTTTTTGCAATTGTCACCCCGAGTGGGCTGGGTATGCTCAGACGTGAGTCCCAGGCTCTCCACACTACTGGAGTCAAGCTATCCAGGCTGATGAAGGCTGATAGCCAGAAACCGGTCCTTGGATGCTCGATTCCGGTCTGGGAAAGACATGGCTTGGTAGTTCGGACTGGACTGTTCCCATGAGGCACTGGGTCAGAGCTGATTTGCATATAGCCAGTGTCTAACCCAGGGTGGTGTGGAGTACAAAAAAACTATGGATTTAGGCCCAGATCCTTGTACTGGGGTGAATGTATGACATTGTTCTACATTCTGTCCATCAACTGTGTTTTTTGCAATTTTCCCCCCGAGTGGGCTGGGTATGCTCAGACGTGAGTCCCAGGCTCTCCACACCACTGGAGTCAAGCTATCCAGGCTGATGAAGGCTGATAGCCAGAAACCGGTCCTTGGATGCTCAATTCCGGTCTGGGAAAGACATGGCTTGGTAGTTCGGACTGGACTGTTCCCATGAGGCACAGGGTCAGAGCTGATTTGCATATAGCCAGTGTCTAACCCAGGGTGGTGTGGAGTGCAAAAAAACGATGGATTCAGGCCCAGATCCTTGTACTGGGGTGAATGTATGAAATTGTTCTACATTCTGTCCATCAACTGTGTTTTTTGCAATTTTCACCCCGAGTGGGCTGGGTATGCTCAGACGTGAGTCCCAGGCTCTCCACACCACTGGAGTCAAGCTATCCAGGCTGATGAAGGCTGATAGCCAGAAACCGGTCCTTGGATGCTTGATACCGGTCTGGGAAAGACATGGCTTGGTAGTTCGGACTGGACTGTGCCCATGAGGCACAGGGTCAGAGCTGATTTGCATATAGCCAGTGTCTAACCCAGGGTGGTGTGGAGTGCAAAAAAACGATGGATTTAGGCCCAGATCCTTGTACTGGGGTGAATGTATGACATTGTTCTACATTCCGTCCATCAACTGTGTTTTTTGCAATTTTCACCCCGAGTGGGCTGGGTATGCTCAGACGTGAGTCCCAGGCTCTCCACACCACTGGAGTCAAGCTATCCAGGCTGATGAAGGCTGATAGCCAGAAACCGGTTCTTGGATGCTCGATTCCGGTCTGGGAAAGACATGGCTTAGTAGTTCGGACTGGACTGTTCCCATGAGGCACAGGGTCAGAGCTGATTTGCATATAGCCAGTGTCTAACCCAGGGTGGTGTGGTGTGCAAAAAAACGATGGATTTAGGCCCAGATCCTTGTACTGGGGTGAATGTATGACATTGTTCTACATTCTGTCCATCAACTGTGTTTTTTGCAATGTTCACCCCGAGTGGGCTCTGTATGCTCAGACGTGAGTCCCAGGCTTTCCACACCACTGGAGTCAAGCTATCCAGGCTGATGAAGGCTGATAGCCAGAAACCGGTCCTTGGATGCTCGATTACGGTCTGGGAAAGACATGGCTTGGTAGTTCGGACTGGACTGTTCCCATGAGGCACAGGGTCAGAGCTGATTTGCATATAGCCAGTGTCTAACCCAGGATGGTGTGGAGTGCAAAAAAACGATGGATTTAGGCCCAGATCCTTGTACTGGGGTGAATGTATGACATTGTTCTACATTCTGTCCATCAACTGTGTTTTTTGCAATTTTCACCCCGAGTGGGCTGGGTATGCTCAGACGTGAGTCCCAGGCTCTCCGCACCACTGGAGTCAAGCTATCCAGGCTGATGAAGGCTGATAGCCAGAAACCGGTCCTTGGATGCTCGATTCCGGTCTGGAAAAGACATGGCTTGGTAGTTCGGACTGGACTGTTCCCATGAGGCATAGGGTCAGAGCTGATTTGCATATAGCCAGTGTCTAACCCAGGGTGGTGTGGAGTGCAAAAAACGATGGATTTAGGCCCAGATCCTTGTACTGGGGTGAATGTATGACATTGTTCTACATTCTGTCCATCAACTGTGTTTTTTGCAATTTTCACCCCGAGTGGGCTGGGTATGCTCAGACGTGAGTCCCAGGCTCTCCACACCACTGGAGTCAAGCTATCCAGGCTGATGAAGGCTGATAGCCAGAAACCGGTCCTTGGATGCTCGATTCCGGTCTGGGAAAGACATGGCTTGGTAGTTCGGACTGGGCTGTTCCCATGAGGCACAGGGTCAGAGCTGATTTGCATATAGCCAGTGTCTAACCCAGGGTGGTGTGGAGTGCAAAAAAACGATGGATTTAGGCCCAGATCCTTGTACTGGGGTGAATGTATGACATTGTTCTACATTCTGTCCATCAACTATGTGTTTTGCTCTAACCATTGAGCCACACTTCTCCACACTTCCACTTCTTGGAATTCAATCTGGTTTTGTTAATGTTGTAGGTAAGTCTGATGTTATATCAGTTCTCATTCATGTTTCTGAAATATTTACTGAATTCCTCTTCAGTGCCACCCTAAGTAAGGAAGACATCATTGATAAATCTCAAACAAAGTATAATTTTGTCTAGCTAGATCTCATTGATTCCTAAAATGGTACCTCCTTCTCCCAGCCCATTGACACGTTTGAATAGATTGGGGAAAAGGCATTTTCCCATCACTATCACACATGTTTGTAAGTATATTTCTTTCCGAAATAGGAAACCATTGTTCCTCAAGCATATATCAAATATTTCTATGATTACAGTTCATGTCTCATAATGGAATTCTGTTGGTAAAAATATTTACAGTCCATCATTCAATATTCATGTTTGGTTGATTTGCATAATGCAGGCACATCTATTGCAATCAAGTAGTAGGTGGTAGTCCATGAGACATTTTAAATTTGACTGAAGAAATCAGTGGTATCCCTGATGTAAGAATTAAGATTTTTGAACAATGGTGCCAAGAATAAATCAATATAATTGGAAACGTTTTCAAACAGAGAGACACTTTCTAAATTTATACATCTTACTGTAGGATTCCTTTCATCCATATTCCGTTTTGGCAGAAAGTAAGTGCCTCTTTTTCAGTGGTCACCACCCTTTTGTTTGTCCAGACCCCAGTGTATGTTCTCTGTCCCCTCACACATGGTAAAATTGGCTAATTCTCAATTGGTATATTTAACCTTCCATTAAGACCATAGTATAAATGTCACCTGAGGATTATAGTGCCTATGGTGCTTTCAGTAGGCTGACAAGGAAAACATGGCTTTTGACCTGCATCTGTAGCCTGACATCTGCAGCTTTTAAACTTGCAGGCAGATCAGTCAAAATAAATCTTTAGACACCAGGAAAATCCTGTAAGTCACCTCTAAGTAGGCCTTGTAGGCCACAAGGTGGGAGTACCTAGTTTTTAAAAGTAGGACATATAAGAATTTAAAAGTCTGCATGTTCCTAAAGTGACCATCCCTGAACGCTATTTTTGCTGTCAGGGTTGTAGCTGGTTCTATGCAGGAAAACCTAAAATACATTTAATATGCTCATTCTGTAAATTTGGTTTGGACTAGATGGTTCTACCACTGTTTTCAATATCCATTAAAAACCAAATTAAATAGTGAAGTTGGGTTTTTGATAAATAAGCATGAAATGTAACTTTGAAAATGTTCCCTGCCTGAAGCCCCTGCAGGCCAATTAGCATTGGCCTGCCTGCAGCCGGCTGTTAGTGCTGCTTTGATAAGGTGTAAAATACTGCTCCAAGAGCAGAGACAATGGCTTGGGGGATGAATACGACCAAGTTTAATCCAAGCTGGACAGTATAGGAGTGTCCTTGAATGTCACTAACTGATAAGGGATCAGGGTAGACCTGTACAAGTATAGTTTAATAAGAAGGGAAATCTGCAGAAGAGGGGTCCTTAGATCCCAAAGCACACTCTAGCCCCCTGGCCTTATCAGTGGAGGAGGGAACTGGCCCGAGAACCAGTTTGAAGTGGTTAACTGGGAAGAGACTGTTCATTACCTTAAAAACATACCTATGTGTACTAAAAGCTCCCTCCAGGACCAGAAAGATTACTAAAATACTAAAGATAGTGCAATGAGGTACAGCTCGCAGTGAGGCAAACAGTATGTGCTGGAAAAGTGTGAAGGGATTGTCCAGGAGTCACCCAACCACTAGCTAAAGAATTAAACAAAAGTGGCACCTCCCATCCAGCATTTCAGAACACTTTGTGGACCTGTGGCAAAACAGAAGAGGACAATGTAGGAAGGTGGAATCTTACTGCATGGTTGCCCCCATTTTTTCCTGGTGTTTTGATGGTTTTTACTTAGTTTGGCTGGGATCCCTGATAATCAGGGCCCCTGTCTACCTGCTTTCCTCTCTAAATTGATTGCATGTACATTAAGTATACTCCAGATTGGTTACAGGGTTACCCTTGTGAGTCCCTGGTATATGTTACCTTAGGTACTAAGGGCATAGGTACCCCTAAGGCCTACCAGGGGCTGAAGCATGTATTATGCCACCCCTGGGAAGCCTTCCAAAATGGCACCACAGGTCTGCTACAGCAGCCTGGGTAAGGTGGTGCGTGCACCTCTTACTGAGATATAGGTTACCTATATCTACCTTATATCAGTGACACATATAAACCTATAAGTCACTCCTATGGCAGGCCTTAACAATCCTGAAGGCAGCGTGCTTGGTTTTGTGTGAGAGAGTGTCCACGCATGAGCAGGATCCCTCTGCAGCTTTCGGAATCACTTCTCTGTAGCTGTTCTGTGATGCAGCCAGACCATATACTCTTAAGTGCATTATACCTCGCGGTTAATGCTAACTTAGGAATGGCTGCATGGAAAAATGTTGTGTTTGGTGTCAAACACTTTGGAACCCTACCCCCCCCTTGCCAGTTCTGGTGGTGGGGGTAGAATTCCACCCTTCTAGAGGGAGAAGACATGTACACACTTACCTAACCGATAATAGTTTAAAAGGGCCCTGGCATCACAAAATGAATGCTGCAGCCACAGACACAAGTCTGACCTCCTACTGCTGGATGCAGGGGAGGCCTGGACAATAGGTTTTCTGTCACAGGGAGGTGTAACCACCTCCCAGACATGCTTTAGTGTATTGGGGCTGGGTGGGTGCATTCAGAGAATGTTTTACAGACAGTGCTGGGAGCACACTTGGTGTCCCTGTGCATATCCCAGCTCAAACCAGTTGCAGGGGCACTCAGCCCCTGCTCTGGCATGAAACTGGACAAAGGGAAAGGGGTGTAACCACCCCCACCCTGGGTACTCCCATAGGTGGGACCCTAGAGTAAGTCCAACCCCTAAACTTAGTATAAGTATAGGAACCCAGTCCTTAGGACTTTAGATTACCCTGGACGAAATTCTGCAACATATATCCTGGAACTTCAACATTTTATTTCGACTAGAAGAGGGAAGAATCTCCGTTGGGGTCAAGGAGTGACTCCCCTGTTCAAACAGGCACCAAAGAAGCATCTTGCCGGTCTGCACTTCCAAGGCTCCCACCGGATCCCAAAGGATGGGCTACGCATGACATGGACTTCCAGACATCTCCAAGGCCGACAAAAGATCCCAGCATGAGAGACGTGGGACCGGAACTCCTGGACACCATGTACATTTGCAAGTGCATCAATTTCCAGAGCTTTCCCGATGTTGGACATTGGACGACTTGTAGTCCAAGCCCCGAGCACCATTTACACCGAAGATTGTAAGCCTACACTCCACGAGTGTTCTGTGGGCCCGCTTCTAGCATTTCCACTTGAGGCTCCTTTTCGATCCCTGGTCTGTCAATTGGTGGGTCCCCGCGAAGGTAACTCTTCTGTTTCATGGGCTTTCCTGGTTGCTCCAGACGTGCCCTGACTCCCCTCCAAACGGTGAGTCCCTCAGACCTTGCTGGTCTGCACCGAAGCCAATCTTTGCTTTCTGCATGGGTTGCTGTTGCCAAGGCTTGCTGGGTCCCATCCGGAATACAACACCGCAGCACTCAACATCCTTTGTGGGACAGCTCGAATCCAACCCCTGGTTGTCGTCGACACCTCCTGGTCCTCGTGGCTGAAGAGTCAAGCTTCACCTTCTTCACCTGAAATCACCCGACATTGGTCAGCATCTTCTCTTCGCCTTCCTGGTCTCTGGCTAGTGACCCATACTCTATCTCCGCTGCTTTCAGGTTCTTCTCGACTGTGATCCAGGCTTGGATCCATCCAGACACTTTCCACTTGGTCGCCTGCAGCACTTTTTCACAGCTCGCCATTGAAAACGACGACGAATCCCGACATCAAAAGACACCTATGCACCCGGCTTCCCTGGGTGAGGTAACTCGAGTACTCCAGTGCTCCTGTGGGTATTGACTCTAGAACTACCTAGTTCTAAAGGGGTTTGCTCCAAGTCCTCTTCTAAGTGTCCTTCCTTTGTAATTTTCCAACCGCGACTTTTCCCATAGAAGTAAATGGTGATTTGCGTCTGTGTTTAGACACTGCACGCGCCCCCGTGGGTCCCCTGTGTCACTACCTTGGGTGGTTCCTGGTGGCCCCAGCGGTTCTACAGGCTCTAGGCCTTGTATCTATGTCAGTCGTGGTTCTTATACCATTTTCTTAGTAGATGGTTTGTGAGGCCCCTAGGGCTCACGTATTCTGTGCTAATTTACTATGTGCTAAATACGTTTATGTTATGTACTTTTGACTATAGCCTCATAAAGAGACTAGAGTGATGTGTCTAGAATAGATACATATATTATATATATATATATACCTGGTGTGGTTCTCCTTTCATTTGGTCATTGATGAGATTATAGACTGGTAAAACAAGCTGCTTTACATTCCTTCAAGTCTTACCCTGAATGCGGCTCTCCACAGCTACCACTAGGATAGCTTTCTATATAGGTTGTCTTTAAACCTACCATCAATAAGGGTCGTTTGGACTGGTGCAAGGTGCCCACTAGAACAGTAGACAGCATGTGCCAGGCCAACTTCTCACAGACCTGACCTACTGTCTGTAATCTGTGTGGAGAGTGGAGACCTACATGACTTGACCTGCTCCCACTTGTACCCAGCACTAAGAAGTGGACTCCAAAAGTCAGTTGGTGGACCTCCTGTGTGGCTACAGTGACATAATAAGCTGCAAGAGATCTTTTTCCTGGAATTACCAGTGGATCAGTTACAACTGGAACTTGACTGGACATTGCTAGTGGCCATTGCTGGAGTGTCCCTGGAACGTAGGTGCTGTCCCTGAGGTCCTAGGAAACTTAGAAGTAGCTAGGAGGAACTGTCCCAGAAGTTCTGGAAATTTGTAACTTAGAAAAATGTTAGGCTTCCATGACCATGTGATCTTCTGTAGGACCTCACTACAAAGTTATCTGATTTTAGAAGGACTTAGTCAGATACGGGTTCAGGCATGTCCTGCTGGATGATTTTGCGCTCCATAACAGAGACCAAAGTTGAAAGGCAAAAATCTTGACCGGCGAAGGCATGAAAAGTATCAGCCCGGTGGTCGCGAAAATTGGATTTTTCCACTCAGAGCTGGTCCCATCAAAACTAAAGGGTTCAGTTGGCCTGCATTCATCAGCTATCTGGATTTGATGGGTCTTAGTCGGAGACAGCCTTCAAGCTTGCCCCGCTGGAGGATTTTGATTTCATTAAAAAGGACTAATTCAGAAGGTATGCTTGGTATATCCGACCTGCGCTCTGTCGGGGTCGGCCTGATGTTGGGCCCAGGACCTGGTTAACCATGAACAGTGATTTCTGGTTGACAATGTACTTTTTCTAGGATCTTTTTGCCTTAACAGTTTAAAAGTTATATTTGGTTTTATTGGATTATTGGATATTTGTTTTTGTGTCATTTTTCTCATTAAATGTTTTCCTATAGCTTGGTATTGTTTTTGTTTTACGCCAACATAGGCCTAGGTAGTTACACTACCTTTTACCTACATCTGTCCTACCATTGTTCTACATAACGGGTTTGGCGCTGACCTTTTACCTAGTTAGATGAAACATGACTGTTGTGTTGTTTTCTCCGAAAACTAGCCTCATGTATTCTGCATGAGGATTCTCAGTATTACAGCAGGATTACCATCTTCTGCATAATAACTCTGTATCAGGGTCACCTCTATCGTAATCCTTGCCCGACATGCCCACAGTACACTTCTAGGTAGAACCCCTGAGGGTACCTTTCAGGTATATAAGCACTACATCTTTGCTGGGCACACCAGAGGAGAAAGACATCCATGCTGACACGCTGACGCGAGGCGCTGAGATCCCTGCATGCAGACATCCAGTACGCAGTGGTCTGACATCCCTTGCTGGGTGTCCATCTCGAGACCAAGACAGGTCCTTTTCTCTCCCACATCAGGTAATGGTGTTGACTCTAACCTAAGGGGATTCTTGGCTATACACCTACATTCATGCTAGGTACATCTAGTTAGGGTTTGCATCGTAGGAGTACGCATTATTACTGTTATATATCTATATGCTTGCATATATTCATTGTTTTAGCACTATGGTAGAATTGTACTTTTCTCTACTCTATTTGTGCTCATAATCATATATATCTGTTTATGTCTAATGGTTGTTGCAGCACACATATTTTATACTAGAATGACACTGGTTCAATAAATACTTAGTGAGAACGTTCCAACGGTTTATTCTTTGTACCTCTCTGAGACAAAGTAAGCATGAGTGACTGAGCGAAAAGTACTGTACTGTTTCCACGATCCCCGAGAGGTCAGGGTTGTCATGTTCGATAGTTGTCAAAAGCTATTCGCTCTTTGGTAAGAAGGGCTTATAGTGGCACTGTGAGCTAGCTGGCCTACAGCCACAGACTAACATATCCTTCAGGGATGGCCGGAATCAGTCTGGACTCCAATCCCTTAGTTTATGATATCTAAACTCGCAGATCCTATATGGATTAGTAGGAACTACATGACATGGCACCCATGGTTTGGTTCTTATTTAACAGTCAAATCTGAGTAGTTCAGCTGTGCTTTCTCAGAGAACCCTACTCACATCTACCCAGAGACGTCTGGAGTGGTTAGGGAAAAATCCACCACATCTGAGTAGGCATATCCTATGTATTGGCTGTAGGTTTATTCAAGCTTGAAGGATTGTACTTCCCTACTTAAAACCTTATCTCAATTTCCTTGACACTCCTTTCAACAACGTCTGTTGAAGAAAATGCAGCTGCAGCATTTATGTGAATGCAACAGGGGAAGGAGAGAAAGAAGGTGCTATAAATATCTCAGAAAATGTCAGAAATGCACTTACTTTAAAATTAGCAGAGTTTGGAGTCTCAGCATTCGGTGGGACTGTAACATTCATGATTGAGGAAAACAAGTCATTTAGGATGGAGGCACGAACACATTTCATTCTTACAGCCTGGCTGAAACACCAGAAGAATATTGCCCATACGAGGACATTGAAGTTCGACTCAGTTATCAGAAGCATATAAACTGGTTTAAAGGCGCCCTCCCACACACCACAGAAAAAGTGAGACTCGGTCCGCTCATTAGAGACAGAGCAACTTGGCCAGTCCTAGCAGCACCGCATCCAGACATTGACACATTGCCAATAGCAGACTTTCTTCCACTTCACAAAGAAATAATAACACTATACGGGAAATCTGACACAGTTCGTCATGAGAACGCTCACACTTCAGCCAACTAAAATTACCCCAGCAGGTCAACTACAAGGAACTGCAACTAAAATTACCCCACAAACACTGAACACAGTTATGGGAAGAATGTCCACTAAATGTGAGCAAATGCCCTTCATGATAGCACAGAACATAGCACAGATAGTTGCAGTATTTCCACACAAAGGCCCTCAAGAAAACACAGAATACTAGCAATCTACTTGCCAATGGGATAGCTCCCCAGATAGAGGATTGGTCCACTTGGGGTATAGTATTCACTGCCATCTATATCAGAAGTATGAAGCCAATGCAGAATGAGTATGGAGCAGAACCTGCTCTGAACTTGGGGATTACATTATTAGGTAATTTTTCCCAGGTATCTACAATTATGTTAGAAATCATAAAAGGTGAGGCATCAGTGGTGGCTATCTGCCAATGCTTGAGGAAATGCACTCCTGCACTACTGGAGCCAGAATTAGCAAATATTATCGAAGATAAATACACAGAACTAGGTCGAGATATTTTGGGTGCCAGAGCTATGACACCACAAGTAATGGGTAGTACTGAAAAGGATAACACAAAGCCAGAATCAGATTCTTCAAAAAAGAAATGGGATAATAAAAAACAAAACAATAGAGAGAATAGTTCACAATCAAGGGGTGGGCCTTCTTAGCAGGAGGGCACCAAAAGTAAGTATAACCTTAGAAATCGTGATAACATTAAAAAACCTGAAATGTATCAGGATACTGGTACACGTTCCTCTCATTCTTTTCAGAGTTCATCAAAAACTCAGAGATGAGTCTTAGTGTTGCTAAATACTTTGCATATTTACCTAAATTAAGCCTATCTGACCCATGCCGTAGCTACCAGGGGCTGAGCCCTGGTTTAAATTATTAAAACTAAGTGTTAGTCCTTATAGAATTATAGCATACCGTTCAGTGGAATGCTTTAAATATAAAAAAATGGTTCAACTGAACAAGAAAGTGAAGAACACATGAACACTGCCATGACAATATTCCACATTTGAGGTTCACCTACCAAGGTAGTACATAGTTCATAAGAAAAAACAAAGTAAAAGAAGAGTTATTGATAACACAAAACAATATCAGTGGACCCAATGACAGAAATAGACTAATAATTGGATACAGCAATGAAAAATAGCATGATAGTTAATATTTTCTCTAAACATTGGTATCTGATTTAAAATTACCTTGACATTAAGATCAACTTGGAAGTTGCCCATCAATCATGTACAGAATCGTATCATCCATTGCCGATATGGTAACACACAGCCACTTTGACACCAAAGATTAAAAAAGAAAAGTCAAATACCAACACAGTATGGATGTTGGAAAGGCCACAAATGCTAGGCATGTAAACGTGGTACAAATGTTATTATGTCCCAACATAACAGAAAGGAATGTATAATAAAACAGAGAATCACAAGCAAAATCATATTTGTGGTATATTTACTGGAATGCCCCATGCCCACAAATATGTCCACTACAAAATTGAATTCTGGGACATAAATAGGTACTACAGATAACTGGTGGCAAGACACTATGATAAACTCCACAATAAGAATAGTACTTCACTGCAGTATTTTGGACTCAACTTGATGAGAAACATGAAGATGGGGTGACAGAGTAAAAGTTGAGGCAATTCGAATTTAGATACATTATACAAATAAGCTTGAACAACTCTTATAGATAATAATTGTCAAGTTGTATTCTGTATTGATTAGTTGCTAACTTTGTAATATAAAATGGAATGAAAGTCCTTAGACGAAATCCCCAGAATTTTCTGTCTCTCTCTATATTGTGTTTTACCTTTTAACAAACACTTTTTTGTAATATATACATTTTCTAGTCCATATTGGTAAAACACTCTTATTATACTCACTAGAGATAACTTTTTTCCACTCATGACTTTCACAATAACCCTACTAGAGGGACTGATGAACAGTTTGAAAAGGAACATTGGTAAATCCCAGTAGAGGGATTTACTACCACAATTACAACAACCTTTACAATACTGCCTGTATCTGAACGAAAAATTGGATCATTGACTTTAGTATCTGTGCCAGCATGTTGGATTATTCACTGATCTGTGGACTACATTTCCCACAATGTCCTTTTTACATATTGTATAAAAGACACCAGTACTGAAGATGGAACTTGCTGACTGTGATTAAGATCTTTTGGTTGCAACCTGTGGGCTTTTTCTCTTACATGTTTTCTGCTGCTGACTAAAATTGTGATCTACACTGCCCTGAGTATTACCTATGTTTCACTGACATGCACTGAGCATGATGGTGGGAATGACGAAGTCACATCCAGTTGCCCGTCCAGGCATGTCCAATACAGCAGGTCAGCTGGGCAGTTGTAGGGAGGCCTCTGGAGCTTGTTATGTCACTGGAGCTCACACAGGAGGTCCGCCAAATGACCCTTGGAGTCAATCAGGTTAGCCTGAGATAAAGATACCCAGGTCCAGTCCTCCTTCACAGATGGCAAGTCAGTGCTCCGCAGCAGGGCAGTCCTTCTGTAATGACCACAGGCCCAGGAGTGTCATGATGAGTGGCTCTGTAGGTCCAATATTTACACCTGGTACCAGCCTTTCTATGTGAACAGCACCCTGCCCTACCCCACAACTGGTTTGGGAAAGTGCTTCCCTTTCCCTGTCAAGGCTCAAAGAATTCTGGGGTGGTATAAGGCTGATGTCCGGTTCCTCCTTTGTGTGTTTTAGAGACAAACCCCTTGAAGTGCATGTGGGGTGGGCATAGCTCCACCGCAGCCATCCTGGCCCCCACCTGGTATCCTTTTGTGTCACTGTCTGGGAGAAATACACAAACGCCAACAGTAGAGCCATTCAGCCATGTTTCACAGGATACTGGGAGAAGGTACAAACGGCTAGGACAAGAAAATGCCAACTTTCTAAAAGTGGCATTTTCAGAATTGTGACTTAAAATTCAACTTTACCATTAAAGAGGATTTAAAATTACAATTAATTTTAGTGTATACAGAATATTTCTACCTGCTCCCAATCTATCATTATCACCTATTAAATGTAATAGGGTTACCCAGTGTTTGTCAAAGGGAGAGATAGGCTGTACAAGAGTGAAAAAGAACTTTAGTATTTGTTCACTGCCAGGAAATGTAAAACTTAAGCACACTTGTGCTACTCTTTAAATGCAATGCAACATGCCCTATGAGCATTAGGCCTGGCAAAAGGGTTATTTTGCCAGGTCAAAATGGCAGTTTAAAACTGCACTAGAGGCTGCAGGGGCAGGCCTGAAACATGTTTTAAAAGTTGGTTTAATGAGTCTCCCAATGAGTAAGGACTTACGAGTAAATTAAATGTGCCAATTAGTTGTAGGTCAATTTTTCCATTTTTCAAGGCTAGAGAGAGAGCACCAGCACTATAGCATGGGTTAGCAGTGGTAAAGTGCACAGAGTCCTAATGTGAATCAATGGTCATCAAAAGAAGGCAAACATCTTGGGGAGACCCTGCCAAAAAGCCCAGATCCAATGTATATATATTTCCTCTGTAGTTATAGTTAGGCAGGAGAGACAGGAGTTTTTGGGATTTGTTCTTGCAAATAACCTTGTCACCGTTTCTACATGAAACTTTGCAGACTATTGCTTTTTCTACATTGGATGATGATGCAAAGTTTTGTGATGATTAATTAAGGAGGAAGAAAGAAAAAAGGGTTGTCCTAAAATACATTTTTCCATCAATTAGTTTTTCATACACGTTTTAGACAGCCGTGGCACTAAAATGGCTAGACGGATTTTATGAAAAATTGGCAAGAATATAGACTAAGAGGTGAAAAGGGTTGTTTTTGGTACTACATCTAAATTCGTTCAGTAGTTGTAAAGGTTATAAGGCAGAAAAACGTAGTGATATATATTGGGCCATGACAATTTTGTGGTATAAAAGACAGTACATATCGAACATGTACAATTGGGTAAGGAAAGCCCTTACTAAATTAAAAGGCAGCCATATTGGTTTAACCACACTTAGTCTGAATTCTGGGTTTTCAGTTGAAATATAGTGTACTGCTGTTTTTAAGTGCATAGGAAGACATGAGTCTCTTTATTTAAGTTAGTTTATATATTTCTAAAATGATCATGGAGTGCCGCAGTACTACACAGACAGTACTGCAACACTTACAGAAATTACAAAAATATGTAACAAATAAAAAAAACACTTCACTAAGCTATATTTCCTCATAAAACTCAGAACGCCGACTAAGTGTGATCTCAACAATATGGCTGCCATTTCATTTTGTAACAATGAAATATTGTTTAGACCACACTTAGGGGCCGATTATGATTTCTGTCGGAAAGGCTCCAAATGGGATTCGGATTCTCCAAATCCAATGTGGAACCTATGTTTCCGTTCAAATCGGATACATTTCTGACTGAACAATTACGATGCAGGAAACTGTTCGGGCCATCCGATTTGGTTCAGATCGGCATTCGGACAGCCCGAATCATTCAGCGCTGAATCGTACAGCTCTATAGACACGGTTTCCGTCCGAGCAATCACGATGTCCAAATCTGACAGCCGTTACGAATTGGTCTGCCCGACATGAAACGGCTGTCAGAATCTGACTTTGGAGGCCTGTAGCAGGCCCCCCCTCCACCCGTAGGCCTCCAGTTGGGGACCGTGGGGGTACCCAAGGGAACCCTCTTTCCAACCATGCATATTGTGGCAGGCACCATCAGGTGCCCACCACAGGGTGCAAGGTTTTCCCTCAACCACCTCCTTTTTCAATGGGAGCATGAGTTCTCGTTCAGATCAGACTCCATTGAAGTCAATGCGAGTCTGACCGATTGTTGTTTGGAAGCATCATAATCGATCAGTGGGACTCCCAGAACCTGAGTCGGTCGGAAACTTTTTCAAAGCAGATTCAGTCGGAAGAGTTTCCAACCGACATCGTAATCTGCATTTTGGGTTTTAAGGGAAATATAGTGTAGTACAGTGTATTTTTAATTTTGTAAACATGTTTTTCTGTAAGCTCTGCAGTACTTTTTAGGTTCCTCCGTGGTACTTCATAAACTTTAAAAAAAAAGGGAGGAGCCACGCCGGCGACCAAGATGTCCGCTTGAGCATCGGCTCCGCCGGCCGCCACATCCTGACCGACTATCCGGTACACTATCCTGAACCCTGTCCCTACCATCGGGTGGGGGACCAACACCTGAGTCGTTAGGTGAAATTTTGGCTTGATTGGCTGCTTTGGCACCTGAATATCATCGCCAGAAGAATTGGGGCCTGTGATCCCCGGGACCCCAGGTGTGAAGCCGCCCGGGGTGGAGTGCGACAACATCGGCCTCCGAGACCAGAAGTGGCCGGTCGGATCTTACTTTGTCGTATCCGGGCGGCAGCTGGAGTGTCCTTGGTCTCTCCACCCTATTCTGAGGTCGTCCGTCACAAGACCCGTCTCCACTCGACTGAGGAGTGGTGGGTTTCTCCTGCTTTTGCGGTTGAGATGGCGTCACAAGACCCTGACAAGAATCTGCCGAAAATCCCGAAATCGACTCGGCAGGTCCAGTCTAATCGTATAGACAAGTATGCCGTTTCTAGGGGGTCCCCACTTGATACGAAACGGACTCCGACCGGGGGCCCTGAAGAAGACCCAGTTGGTGACGATCCCACCATGAAAGAATTAATGACCGCCATCAACGGGGTTCAATCCTCCCTGGGGAAGATCGACACGAAACTGGACACGGTTACTATAGAGGTGGGTCTCATCAGGGCTGACCTCACCAAAACTTCTGAGAAGGTTAAAGACCTTGAGGTTAAGACTGTGAGCCTCCTCGAGGATGTCTCGGAACTTCAGAAGGTGGTGTGCGACCTCAAGGTGGCCCAACACCAATTTGATCGGAAACTTGATGAGTACGAAGGTTGGGCGCGCCGCAACAACGTTCGTATCCTGGGGGTCCCGGAGCGATCCGAAGGGGCGACCCCGGATCTTTTTATCGAGGATCTTATCCTGCAACACCTCAAGCCTAAGGGGCTCAGCAAGTTCTTTACCGTGGAGAAAGCACACAGGATCCCCGGTGGCCGCCCAAAGGTCGGGGCGCCTCCGCGTCCCATCATTGCCCGAGTCCTGAATTTTCGGGACAGAGACGCTATCCTGCAAACGGCGAGATCCACTGGCCCATTGGCCTATGAGAACGCTTCGTTATTATTTTTTCCGGACTTCACCCAGCTGGTACAGAGACAGCGGCAAGGATTCACGTCCGTGAAACGGCGTTTGCGAGACCAGGACATAAAATATTCTATGATATATCCGGCTCGGCTGCGGATCGAGCATAGTGGAAAGACTTGGTACTTTGACTCTCCTGAGGTAGCCGCGGACTGGTTGGATCGTATTGAGGGTGCTGACCCCGGGGCTCAGTCCCGGACAGACGACGAGGAACAATGATCTGTTTGAATTGTGTGCCATACAAAGAGCGCTACTGGAGCAGAGGGATTGGTGGGGGTTTTCCGTTCTCTTCCCCCCCCCCCTTCTGCACTGTTTTCATTTATTCACTTTATTTTTGTTTCGTTGCATAGGGGGGGGCTTTGGTTGGTTTGGGGTGGTGGGGGCGGGCGGCCTGTTGTAAGGTCCTCCTCCATTTTTCTACGTTTAGATACCTGTAGTTAGTTGGGGGTGACAGGCACACTGCGAGTTGGGGATGTGCATTTGCTACATGCAGGGGTGCAGAGTGGGGGGTATGGCAACTGGGTGTTGGGGGGGTTTGAGTGTTGGTTTATTTGTGGTTCAAGACCGGGGTTTGCTGTGGGAGCCTTCGAATGGCTTCCGTTAAACAGGGCCTGGGGTTCTCAGTCCTTAGCTGGAATGTGAACGGATTGGGTGATAAGATAAAGTTCACTACAGTGAATCAGTTTATTAGGCGACACTCGTCGGATGTTGTTCTGTTACAGGAAACTCATCTCATGGGGAAACGTTGTTTGGCGCTGCACAGGGGTGGGTACAGGCTTGTTGCACACGCTGGGTTCACTTCTGGTTCAAGGGAGGTGGGCATCCTTGTGAAAAACTCCTTTCCCTTTACGATCCAGTCCACCTGGTCTGATAACCGTGGTCGCCATGTGGGTGTGTCAGGCCTTTGGGAGGGCAGAACTGTCACACTTGTATCTATCTACGTCCCCCTGGCGCTGCAGGTTGATACGTTTTGTGATTTGGGCCGGATGTTTCTCACTCTACCCATGGGTATCATGGTGCTCGGTGCGGACTTTAACGCCGTAATGGATGGTGAACTAGACAGGCGCCCCTCCCGTGCGTTGCTGCCCTCTCGCAAATGGCTGCCCGATTTTGTCTCCACCTCGGGGTTGGTGGATGGTTATCTTCGTCATCTGAGTGCTATTGAATACACGCACGCATCAGCAGCGCATCACTCCCTCTCCAGGATTGACTATGTTTTGTTGCCGGCGGCCCAGGCGGCCACTGTCCGTGAGGTGGCTCACTTGGCGCGGGGGGTCTCCGACCACTCGCCGATATGGC
The DNA here is from genome assembly GCF_964261635.1 of Lissotriton helveticus. NCBI lineage: Eukaryota > Metazoa > Chordata > Amphibia > Caudata > Salamandridae > Lissotriton > Lissotriton helveticus. The sequence continues at coordinate 1,142,066,730 of NC_136069.1, forward strand.
TTCGACTGTGTCTAGGACAGGGTGATGTTGGTAGGGTTGCCCCCATTGTTGCTTGGCATCTGAGAGACCCTATGGTGCAGAGGGAACTTGTGCGAATCACGGACATTTACTTTCGTGAAAACGAGGGATCGGTCGCATCGAGGTGCTCCCTCTGGGAGGCGTATAAGACTGTTGCGAGAGGTGAGGTTCTCTCCCTTGTCTCTGGGCAGAAGAAGAGGAGAAGGGCGGAACTAGACAGGGTGGAGGCGGAGCTCTTGGCCTTAGAAACTGCTTTTTCCTCCGGGGGCGACCCGTGGGCGGATCACCGCCTTGGGCTGCTCCGGGATGAATACAAGACTCTAACTCGCGACGGAGCTGGGGAGCAACACAACACCACACAGAATAGGATTTATGAGCACGGCGACAAGGTGGGAAAGTTGATTGCCTAGTTGGAAAAGGGCGATTGGGGGTCTCGGCTGGTTCCGGAGCTGCACACTGCGGGCTCCGCGGCCACGTCGGACCCCCAGTTGATTGTTTATGAGTTTACTCGGTATTACGAGGAGGTATACACCGCGACGGGTACATATACTGAAACCGAAAATGCTGATATGATACGCGACATACCGATGCCTGCCTTGTCGGATGATGATAGGAAACTATTGGATTCTGCCCTCACGAATGACGAGGTGGCGATGGCCATCAGGGGGGTACATTCTGGCAGGGCTTCCGGCCCTAACGGTCTCTCTATCGAACTGTTTAAACCCCATGCTAATCGGTTGGCCCCATACTTGAAAGATATGTACATCGAAAGTCTGGAGCATGGGATGTTGCCCTATGATCAACGGGTTGCCAATATTGTTGTCATTCATAAGGAAGGTAAACCTCGGCTGGAGTGCTCTTCGTACCGTCCAATCTCCTTGTTGAATGTGGAGCCCAAGGTACTGGAAAAGCTGCTAGCCACCCGCCTGGCAAAGGTTATTTCCATCTTGATTCATCCAGACCAATCCGGCTTCATGCCCAGACATAATACTGCACTTAATCTCCGCCAGTTGCATGGTGTGTTGGCGAGCGCGTCTCACCTCCATGAACCAACTGTATTGTTGTCTTTAGACGCTACTATGGCATTTGATCGTGTGGAGTGGCCCTATCTTTTTGTGGTCTTGGCGAAGCTTGGATTTGGCCCTGTCTTTATTGGTTGGGTTCGCCTTCTTTATTCGGCCCCCTTATCCCGAGTAGTAGTGAATAATCACAGGTCTTGCGACCTTTCCCTCGGGCGTGGTACTCGTCAGGGCTGCCCCTCTCGCCTCTTTTGTTTGCCTTGGCCCTGGAGCCGTTGGCGGCCTGGGTGCGGTGGGATCGTTCGATCAAGGGGTTCGTTGGACCCCAGAGAGGGAAGACAAGATTTCGCTTTACGCCGATGATATCCTGTTGTATCTGACCTCCCCCCGGGCCTCATTGATTGTCTTTATGGATGTCCTCGCCATCTTTGGGAGGTACTCCGGTTTTTCGATCAACTGGGCGAAGTCGGTCTTGTTTGTTCTGAGTGGAGATCCCCCTAGGGTGCCGGGGAACTGCCCCGTGAAACTGGAGTCGGTTAGTTTTCGCTACCTTGGGATCCAGATTTCCAAGGACCCCAGAGTGCGTTTTCGATTGAATTTGTTGCCTCCTCTGGCCAGACTCTGTGCAGATGTTGCGAGGTGGAAAACGTTGCCGCTTTCCATGCTGGGCCGTGCTGTTCTCTTTAAGATGATGGCTCTCCCGCGATTCCTGTACGCTCTACAGAACTTCTTTGACCTTGTGCCCCCGTCGTACTTCCATGAGATTGAGTCTTTGCAGCGTGGCCTTCTGTGGGAGGGGAGGCCACGCATTGCGCTCTCTAAACTGATGCTGCCGTGGTACGATGGTGGCATCGGTTTGCCAAATATCCGGAAGTACTACTGGGCGTCTCAGTTGGCGCCAATTAATCATGCCATTTATGGCTCCCCGGTTGACCTGGGCTATGCGATGGATCGTGGTCAAGTGCCAGGGGGAGAGTACACCCGTGTCTTGTACGCAAAGCGTGACCGTTTTTCATTGAGGGGGCCCACTTTGTGCTTCACGAGAGTGTGGCATGAGGCCAACGGTAATCTCAAATGGGCCGGGCGTTTGACACTAGCTACGCCGTTGTGGAGCTCTGAGAGGTTGGGGATGCTCTGGAAAACGAAGGGGTTTGATCGCTGGGACTTGATTGGAATATCGCAGATTCGTGACATATGGGGTAAGGGTAGGGTGCTGACGTTTGAGGAGTTGCAGGCCAAGTACCGATTGAATGATGCCGAGCGGTTCCGTTACCTCCAGATCCGCCATGCCTTGAACGCAGCTATTTCCAGCGACGAGGTGCTGCCGGTGGCTTCCCCGCTGGAAGATCGTCTACTTGATGGCCTCCTGCCCGCCAAGGCGATCTCTCTAACATACAGCAAATTGATTAATCACTCTGATGACCCCTTGGTGCATTTGCGCGACCAGTGGGTCGCTGATGGCCTTGTTCTGGATGATGAGGATTGGAGGGAGGCGGTGGTATCCCCTAAGGAAGTGGCGGTCCCTTTGAGGCTCCGTTTGGTTCAACTTAGGATTTTGCATCGCTCTTATATCACGGGCCTGGGACTGCAGAGGATGGGACTGGCTGGGTCTGCTGACTGTCGACGGGGGTGTGGGATGCCGGGGTCGTTCATGCATATTCTGTGGGAGTGCGAGAGGGTCCGTGATTTCTGGACGCATATACATTCTAAAATGAGTGAAGTGTAGGGCGTGAGGGTTGATTTGGAGGCAAGGAGATGTCTGTTGAATGTGTGGGAGTCCACGGACCTGCCGAGCCATGGCAAGGTTTGGGTGGCTCTCGCTTGTGCAGTCGCCAAACGTAATATAGCACAGCTCTTGGGTGCTGAACGGGCACCCAGGGTCGGAAAATGGATGGAAGATCTCGATTGGTGTATGTTTCGTGAGAAGTCAGTGGGCGGCCCCGTAAATGGGTCAAGATTTGGGGACCCTGGAATGCTTATCGAGGCAGCATCTGTGAACCACCAGAGCTGGATCCTGCCAGTGTGGATTCGGAGGACTCTTAGGACCATTTATTCTCCCTTAATTTCATACTGTAATGAATGGAAGTCTGTATCTATTTATTGCAACTGTGGCTACCCTATGCACTCCGGTCGTTGTTTATGTATGTATTTGTTTTTTTTATTTCAAAATAAAAATTAAAAAATAAAATTAAAAAAAACTTTGAAAAAGATATATAAAGTAATAAAAATAACTTTCCCTACCTTTACAGACTTACCTAAAATGCCTAATTCCTGTAAATGCATTTCTAAAACAGTACTACACTGTATTTACCCTTCATACCCAGAACATAGACTTATTATGACTTTTATGGGTGAGGTAGCGGGCCGCCACACCAGCGCCCTGCTGCCACACTGCCAAAGCCATAATGAGACCGCTTGCCGGATTCCAACTAGAATCCAGGTTGGGCAGTCATGTGGCGGCTGGCCCACAGCGGTGCAGTGCTAAGGCTCATTCGTGAGCCATAGCAAGGCACCGCAATGAATGCCATTGCACGTTCCTGCAGGGCATGGAATGAAAATTGTGGCAGTGAGAAAACTCTTAATATGTTTGGCGGTGCCGCAGCAGCACAGAAGCATTCTAGGGGCCTCAGAACACTGCAAGACCTCCAGGGATCACAGATCCCTGGCTTTAGCAGTGGTTCCATGGAGGTCTGACCACCCTTCTGTAATAGAGCGGTTCAGACCACCGGTGCGGTGGTAGCCACACTGCCACCGTGGGTTTTGCTGTCCATCAGACTGCCGAACTCAAAATAAGGCCCTAAGTCTGGTTTAAAAATGATGGCTGCATTTTCATTTTGTAGGGGCTTTCATTACCCAAATATGTACTGTTTTGATATTGCAATGTACCAAATTATTTTCATGAAATTACTGCAGTACACTGCAAGATAACGTATCACTACGTTTTTGTGCCTGATGACTTTAAAACTACTCAACCAATTTAGATCTACTACCAAAAAAGGACCCTTTTTTTCCACCTACATCTGTTTAAACTGTACTCTAGGACATGGCACGCCACTCCACTCCACTGTAGGACATGCCACTCCACTCTATGGCAGGTCACTACACTCTGCGACATTCTACGCCACCCCCGTCTACAACATCCCACTTCATTATATGTCACTGCAATCTATGCCCCTCCATTCTAAGACACTGTACACCACGCCACTGTATGACATGCTCTTGTACTCTATTGTATGACATGCCATTACAACCTACGCCACGCCACAACACTCTACTCAACTCTATGCCCCTTCGCTGTATGTCACTGTACCCTCTGTACTCCACTTTGCAACATGCCACTCCACTCTATGATACGCCACTCCACTGTGCGCCACTCAACTCTACGTCACTACTTGACACTCTATTCCACTCTGGGACACTGCGCTCCTCCCCTCTAGGACACTCTACTCATGCCCGTGCTCAGTTGTGCTAGTGGGAGGAAGCAGGTTAAAGTCATATTTCTTCAAAATGACCGTCTGCTACTCACTGCCACGTAGAACCCTGCACATCTTTGCACCATGGTGCAGAGCTGTGAAAGTCGAGTATAGCATAATATTTGTACTGGAAGCATATCCTTCCAGTACAAAGCCCTGTGCCTACACACATTTGCAAACATTCCACATATTGTATACGGCCTGTGCAGTGCACCATACATGCAATGTGTGAAATGTTTGCAGAAACTAAAACATTTCTCCATGTTAGTGCCTGCTTCAAGGATGTTTTATGTTTTTTATGCATAACTCAGTCTTACAATCTTATTAGATCGAACTTTGCACCATAAACTATGGGTGCTTACAAAAAATCCACTCAGGTTCCACCTCAGTAATGCTTATGTGACACACAGTGGTGCAAAACAGCTCAAAGAGCTATTTTGGCTGAGGAAATGGCACCTTTCCAGCGAAAAATACGTTTTACAAGGGAATTTAGATACTCGTGCAAGAGTTTTCTCTTTTTTGAGACATTTTGCGTGTGTTTACCCAGATGCAAATCCTTAATAAATGTGGTCCTAAGTTTCCCTTGAGCATGCTCGGTTTTAAAATAAACCCCTTGCATGCGGCCGCGATTCTGCGCCTGTGCGGCAAAATCGCAATGGGCGGGTTCATGACGGACCCCATCCGTCTTCAGCACACGAGCGCCGTAGTGCATGGCGGCTGGGGGCCATCATCAGCATGCAAGGGGTTAAGTTATTATAACATGAGTGTTTACTCTCCCACTAAATTTACGGGGGAGGGGGGGCTTAATAGGTGGGGGCCCTGGGTAATTGCCCCTATAGCCATGCCTTAAAATTTCTTTATTTAAAGAGGACAAGGGTACCCCATTAATGAAACCTGGGGTTGAGAGTACTTGTAAATATTACAATGGTTTTGGTGGCCTCAACGAGGTCCTGAGGGGATATTGTAAATTATGAAGTTAATTCATAAAATTGAGTCTGGAGGAAGGTCTCGGTTGAATACCATATAGGTCAATTTTATTAGAATTTAAACAGAAAATATATAAAAAAGTTTGTAATAGCGATAATAAATTTCTTATCAGGTGCTCACATATGTGACAAAAAAGTGCTCAAAGTGACTTTAGTGAATTAAAAAACATTTATATACATTTATATACAAAGATGTCACCACAAGGGTATTCCCACACAAATTATATACAATAAAAAATGGGGGAGTTTTCCTTGAGTTTGTCGACGGCGTTTCGATCTAAGTTGGTTTAGATCATCATCAGGACGTGAGCTTCCCTGAAATTCGAGAAAAAACACTTTAGTTCCTGGGCGGCAGGAAAAATAAATCAGGCCGATGTCGTAAAACTGCCTTTACGTGATTTATGCAGTAAGCGCCACAATTTGCACAGTTTAATGTTGTTATTTAGGGTCTTCGTTTCCACAACGTTATCTCTATATGTTTTACGTTCTGTTCCCTCCGTTGCCGCAGATAGCTTCTACCGGTAGAAGCTATCTGCGGCAACGGAGGGAACAGAACGTAGCGGTGTTTAACTCCCGCTTTTCCGAAGCCCTTGAACAACCGATGCGAGCAAATTGAATCCTCACATCTAATAACGTTTTCCTGCCACGGAAATCACACCTGGCCCAGGGAACACACGGGCTCTTCAACGCTAAAACATATAGAGATAACGTTGTGGAAACGAAGACCCTAAATAACAACATTAAACTGTGCAATTTGTGGCGCTTACTGCATAAATCACGTAAAGGCAGTTTTACGACATCGGCCTGATTTATTTTTCCTGCCGCCCAGGAACTAAAGTGTTTTTTCTCGAATTTCAGGGAAGCTCACGTCCTGATGATGATCTAAACCAACTTAGATCGAAACGCCGTCGACAAACTCAAGGAAAACTCCCCCATTTTTTATTGTATATAATTTGTGTGGGAATACCCTTGTGGTGACATCTTTGTATATAAATGTATATAAATGTTTTTTAATTCACTAAAGTCACTTTGAGCACTTTTTTGTCACATATGTGAGCACCTGATAAGAAATTTATTATCGCTATTACAAACTTTTTTATATATTTTCTGTTTAAATTCTAATAAAATTGACCTATATGGTATTCAACCGAGACCTTCCTCCAGACTCAATTTTATGAATTAACTTCATAATTTACAATATCCCCTCAGGACCTCGTTGAGGCCACCAAAACCATTGTAATATTCACAATTAAAATTTCTTTGACTAATCATGAAGGCCCTTTTATTCCACAGTTCTGTAGGTAAGGAACTGTGATGCTCTATAAATAATTGATTTGGGATAATGGTACATCATCTTGCATATTTGTGACGTGTGGGCAGTCTCTCAAAATATGCTTAGGTGCACATTGCACCTCCAACACTTAGCTGAACTACTTAGCTTCAAAATGTGTCTGGAGTCCAGTGGAACATATGGGGGATTTTGACAAGACAATTAATTACAAACTTCCTACGCAGGTGACAAGATTTCCTTAAAGGCTGTTCACAAGCTTGGTCAGCAAGATGCAAACTAAAAAGAGATGGCCGTGACATGCCCCTTTCTTACACCAAATCTTTGTCTTCATTTTTTAAATTTTAATGAACACCAAAACTCCGAGATAAAAAGAAAATAGAGACATGTAATGAACATTTAATACTTGAATTGAAACAGAATGGTAGGATGTTTATTGGCCGAACAGCTTGGCGCCACTAATAATTAAAAAAATTAAATGATGAAATTTGATGAGGAGAGAATGATAAGAGCCGTGATTTTAAGAATCTTTCAAATCTATCAAATCTCTTCTGGAAATTTAATGGGTCGTACAGCCCAAGCAAACGGCTCCAGACAACATACCACACAAAGGTTCACATCCACTGGGCACCGTTTGTCAAGGAAGTGGGTGCTGATGCACAGGGCCGCTCTAGGGCGGTGTGATCAGTGCCACCGTACCAGGCAGTGACTTGGGGTGGAGGCGTCATTTTTGCAGGTATATTATCATTTTAAAAGCACCTGCTGTCACATTCCTGCCCTCTAGAAATTTTCAGGCATCATTTAAAATGTCAAGATATCTCTGGTGATTAATTGTCTTCCTGGAAAGAGAACGGAAGTTTGTCTAATGGACGTTGTGACTCATCCAAAGGTATCGCAGAAGGTTAAAATGCCTGCTGCTAAGAACGTGTACTATGTAGATAACAAAGTGCATATAATGTAAATAGGTCAGAAGGTTACTGCTTCTGTAAGAGAGCTCCTTTTGTAACTTGCCTATAAGTCAAAATCCTAATATAGACCATTGAGCTATTAACTACCATCAAAGAGCTGCCTGCAAACTGTGAGGTATATGCTAGAGCTATATTGTTTTTGCCCAGTCTTTCATCATCCTAATCTTGCAAAAAGGGTTCATTTGGGTAGAAAAGAATTCTTATTATTAAAGAAAACCCCCAACAATGATGTTACGTTTTAAATTCTGAATTTGTGCTTTTCCAGAATAAGGACTCTTAAACTATATTGCCTACCAATATCAATGACATGTCACTCCCACACTACACATTGTAGTCCTGTCTGATGTAACATTTCCTATTCACTGATTTACACACATATGATTGTCTCTGTGCAATGTGTGTGCGATATAAAGTGCTCTGACACTTTACACTGGACTGAGTGGTGCTACAAAACTAAATTAACCTGAGAGACAGTGGTTATGGAGACTGGAGGGGCACTGTTAAAGGGTGCATGTCTGAAATGGGGTGTCAAAGTGGGCTAAAGAACGGTGATGGATTAAACCCAGATCTGTTGACTGGGTGTGAGTGTTTTATTGGTTCAGATGCTCCGTCCATCACCACCCCCTTTTGTATCCCAGTGAGGGAATCCATGGCACAGGTGGTCATGGGGGGGTGCCAACAGACATTGTCACACAGGGCGCCACCAGTGTTAAAGCCGGCCCTGCTGGTGCAGGTGGTTATCCTGGCACGTGCCCGTGCCCTAACCAGTGCATTAGCTGTCCTTTGCCATGTTGGGTTTGTTGGCTTCCTGAGCACACCAATGGAGGTCGCATTTTGAATGTAAATAAGGATGGCAATCGTGCCCTTGCTCCCGGGGATGGGGAAAAGCTCCTCACCTCTCCCTGCCCCCATATTCGACAAGTATAAAAAGATTATACTAAAAACTGCGGTGCACTTTACACGTGTGGCGAATCTACGGACTGCTGTATGGAACCAGCTCAGGCGTTAAACTGACGAGCTGTTAGGATTCTTTGACGTCACTCTTAACACAAGGAAATCTGGCCGCCGAAACCTTAGCCAAACAACAAGGCAACAACAATTTGGGCAAAAGCAAGTGAATGCAGCAATGTCAATAAACAAATACGCAAATGACAATTTAGATAAGCACTGGGTTTAATTTCAAAATACCAGACATAGGTATTTAATTTAAAAGTTTAATTTTAGCACACTTTTAAACACAATAATTCTGTTTAATTGTTGGTAGCCAAGAAGAAAGTGCTAAATGTAAAAGGTCGTCTTCTTTCGCAAGGTTATGTGGCTCCATCTGGTATTTTCTGACTTGGTGTGCTGCCCGCGCAATGCGTGCTTTCTGAGAAATGCAAATTAGTGGGCTGTTAACCTCAGAAAATGAATTTAAAGCGGTCCGGGAAAATTAGAAGAGAAAAGCATTCGAAAGGAAAACAGATTTTGCTTTAAACTGATTCGATATGGCAGAGCAGACGACTGTTAACAGCTATTAAACATGATGAAAAAGAAATTTCAATCAATTTGAAGCTTTTGATGCCACTGTGGATTCTTTCTATCTACACCATTGATAGCCCTTGTTTTTTTGTGGTTTGGCACTCTTACCCTACACTCCTTGGTTTATCTGTCCGGTGATACATCAGCCTCAAAGCACTCTGCATCACACACCTATTAGGTAGGGTGATTTGCCCGGACAATCCCGGGTTTTCATCAGCTTTCCCGGCAGATTTCGGCAATTTTGGTTCTTGTCCTGGTTTTTAGAGGGGATTGATTAAAACCAGTGAGGAGCACTTATTGGGTGTTTTAAAGCTGTGCTAGTTAGCAGCTGTTAAAAGGAAGACATTTAACTGACAGGTATGACCAACCATTGATAGCCCCTGTTTTTTTGTGGTTTGGCACTCTTACCCTACACTCCTTGGTTTATCTGTCCGGTGATACATCAGCCTCAAAGCACTCTGCATCACACGCCTATTAGGTAGGGTGATTTGCCCGGACAATCCCGGGTTTTCATCAGCTTTCCCGGCAGATTTCGGCAATTTTGGTTCTTGTCCTGATTTTTAGAGGGGATTGATTAAAACCAGTGAGGAGCACTTATTGGGTGTTTTAAAGCTGTGCTAGTTAGCAGCTGTTAAAAGGAAGAAATTTAACTGACCGGTATGATGCTGATTTTAACAATATATATACATTTTTTTTAGTGCTTCGGTGTTCCTAAGTTGATAAGAGTTGTCATTCTGCGCAGCACCGTTGGTGTAAAATTGCAGTCCTTCTTCTATTTTTGCAAAATGTCCTAGTTTGTTGTTCTCAAGATCTGGTCACTCTACTATAAGTACATAGACCAGTAGGAGAATTCCCGCAAGCCAAGTGGGTCATATATCTCCACAACCATGGCCTCTCATCTACCATCCCACAGTCCCCTACTTCCACAAGGTCTTCTATAAGGAACCCCATTCTCAGTGTATTCAAGATAACACACTCCCCATACAAATTTGTCACATCCCCCGATATTTCACCTTCTGAAAGCACCGCCTCTTAATAAGAGCATAACATGCATGAGCCAATACAGTACTGTTGGGCATACCAACAGTACAAAATAATGTAGTAGGAGACCTATCTCAAAGAACAAAGCATCTAAATCTGAAATTCTGGGCTGTGCAATTGTGAAATTTACCAATTTTATGTTACTGTTGTTAGAGGAGCGTTATTAGAAGTGTGCCAGACTTGTAGAAATACACTAGACTGGTATAAATTGGATGGCACCCTTCTCAATAAAGCTTTTGAACAATAAACGTGTGTTGTGACTACATGGGACAAATCAAACGCTTGCGCCTTGCACTTTCCTACACATCTTCATCATTTTGTCGGCAATCACCACAATATGAGGGGCCAATTCAATGTTACATGTCACTCCAAGCACAACAATTATGATCAGGCCACCTTGCTCACCAAGATGCCTAATGTAATGTCATGAGACTGTGTGCTTGGACCCTTGCGGTTCTGGGTGGACTCAATAGAGGAATTATGTAACTTGCTGGTAGGTGGTAAGGTGTGGTAATGAATGGTTATGACTTAATGAGAGTGCTGTGTGTGATCGTATGCTGAGGAATAAAGACATCTGTTATAGAGCTCGGTGTGTGCCATATTCATTTGCATGGTCCCAGGCTGGGGAGGGGGCTACACCTATCACACCAATGACCAGTCCAGGCTGCCCTGAGCGAACCTATCCTGCCTTAACCAAATCACCAGTGACCCAAAACCAATTCACTGGTTACGTCTAGCTTGTTTCCGGTCCAGGGAAGACATGCCTTGGCAGTACGGGCTGGACTGTTCCCATGAGGCACAGGGTCAAGACTGATTTGGTTATAGCTGTGTCTGAACTGGGTTGGCGAGGTGAGCTAAAGAATAATGATGGATTCAACCCAGATCTGTGACTGGGGGTGAGTGTCTGAAAAGTTTCAGCGCTCCGTCCATCATCTCCTTGTGTTTGCTATGTCTATCTCAGCACCATGCAGACAATTCTTGCTGCTGTCAGTTTTCATCACACATTTCTCCGTCATCAGCACAACCTCTATATAACCAACTTGGCCTACTCAACTGAAATATGCAAGAGTCTCGCACCACCAGAATCTGATTCTGCATGAACTCAACAAGTGGCAATCTGACCGATGTAGAATCTGAAACTGTGAATGAAAAAGAGTTCCAGGGCCCGAATTGTGGGAAAGGCGCACTACCTTGGTGTACGCCATTGGTAACTTTAACAAGATGAGCCTAGTGCAGACCAGGGCAGTGCATCCTATTACCACCAATTCGCCTTCCCCAGGGTAGCTGTGAACATGTACCTGCCCTGGTGGTAACGCATTAGAAAAATGATGCGGCTGCTTAAAGCAGCCGATTCATCTTTTCCTTTGTAGGTGGTACCTGCCTACACTGCAAGGGGCAGACAGAAATCCTGCGACAGGTGGGTGCATTAAGTGGCTGCATCTGCCTGAGGGAGAAGTTTGAAGGGGTCCCTGGTAACCCTTACCCCCTTCAGTAGGTCATCATGGAGGGACACAGCAATACCAAGTTGTCTCTTCAGTTAATAAAAATCCGTATAAAGTAAAGTGGGCACTAAGTGATCAGTGACTGCGTTCCAAGGAGGCTAGTTAAAACTGAAGGAGGGTTAATGTTGTGCTCGCATTTTCCTACCACCTGCAAATTACAATAGGAGCAGTGCATGACGGACATCAACTGTAACTACTATGTAGTGTCAGCTGTCACTGAGGGAGCAAGGGGAGTGCACCAGATGCAGAAATGTAAGAAACCAATTTGTATATCTTGGTAAAGGCATAGTCACCTTTGAACTTCCTTCCCTGGTGGCTACTGTCACTGAGTGGCACTTAAAACTGAAGCTGTAGTGACTTTTATTCAGTGAGGGATGTCACCAGGACTGGGAAACAGCAGACATAAGATGCTCTTTGCTATCCTATGGTTGCCCTAAAGATCCCCGCGAGCCCCTGTACTAGCATAGGCAGCAGATACAGGGTGCATTATTTTGAAGATGATGGGCCTTTACTCAGCTGTGGGTCCCTCATCATGTATTTGAGACCCTTAGCTTGTTTGAGGTTAGGGCCAATAACCATAAAATAGTTGTGGCTGTGCTAGGAACTAATGCTATACTAATTTTAACAAAAAGTTTATAACATGCTGAAGATCACATGCATGACGGGGGACAATGCAAGATGCATGGAGATGCATTTCAAACGTTCAGTGTGGGAAGCTGCATGAAAGTTTAAACCAAAAGGCATCCATTAAATTAGGTTCTGTGTTGATGGATTGACATTTGGTTGTTCCCATTAGTCCTTTAAAGGAGTATTATAACATAATAGAAGAGTGCCTTTGGCATGCTTCCATGCACATAGTGTTTCCTTTGGGCTGACCAATGTGACTTTGCAGGGCAATCATTTTCCTTGCTGTAATCTCTGATAGAGCTCACAGTTGTGGAGGTAGGCTTATTTTATTATCCTTTCCTAGAAAAAAGATGCCATTGGTTTTAGAAAGACCATCATCAATAGAAATATGAATGTTGACATTTTCTAACTATGCTTTAAATATGGAGCTAAACCCACTCCATGAAGGGATGCAATTGTATATGTTGTCAATCTTAGGAAATATTGCTCTCCTTAAAAAACATAAGGTATTTTGTAAAGATTGTGGTTCATCTTCAAAGAACTTAGGGGCAGATGTATCAAACGATTTTTTTGTTGCAAACTCTGCGATTCGCTAAAAAGCAGCGTTTGCGTCAAAAAATCGAAAAATGCTATGCATCATTTAAAACGCATCGCAAAATTAAGGAATCGCACATTTTGCGATTCCTTAATTTTGCGTCAGCATTTAAGGAATCGCAAATTGCGATTCCTTAAATGCTATGTATGAAGCACCCAAGTTGTGCGATTTCCAATTAAGAAATCGCAAATTACCACCAACTTCAAGTTGGTGATAAACTGGGAATTCTTCCACAAATGCACTTTTTGCCATTTGTGAAGGTGCCATGTGGCGCACATACATGCCCTTAGGGCATGCATGTACGCCATATGCGCACACATTTAAATTTCAGGGGTGCATCAGGGTGTCCTTATGGCACCCTTGAAATTATTCTCAATTTGCGATTCTCAAATTGCGAATTGCAAATTGAGAATAACTTCCCATTCATTCCTATGGGCTTCCTGGCCCATAGAAATGAATAGGAAATTATTCCTTAATTGCGAATTTGCAATTTGCTATTCGCAAATAGGGAATATTAAGGAATCGCTAAAAATTGCGATTTTGTTAGATACATACTATTTTGCAATTCTCAAATAGCAATTCTCAAAATATCGCTATTTGAGAATCGCTAATAAGTATTTTGATACATCTGCCCCTTAGACATTTTTGAAAGACCTTCTACACAGGAGCGGCCCGTACAGGTAAGAGAGGTTGAGCTGGGGTGGGGGGGGAGTCGACAGACATTGACAAGGGAACATTTTATATTTATTTAATTTTCCCTCGTGATCGTCTGCCGAGGCCCCCACCGATCTTACCTGCTTGGGCCGCTCCTGCTTTTACACCTAAATGAGACCTTAGTAATGAAGGGAAACACTCCTGTTATCATAAAAAGACCTTGGTTAGTGTTTTGCTTTTCTTGCGCCATCTTAAAAAAAAATTATAATCTTAAAAAGTCACAAACCACAACATGGGAGCAATTTATTTATCAAAGCACTAAGACTGCATAGCTGAGTATTTCTTGGAATATGCTTGATCGCAGTACCTTGGAAACAATATAAGGGATAAAGTACCCCGTGCTGTACATTATAAGGATGTTGCTAGTCACTGAGGAGTTCCATAAACATATAGAGGAATGAGACCGTAGGTCAAGTTCCTTTATAAGGTTATGGAACCCTGAGGAGAATTGCAATATCCTTATCATGTATGCCAAGGGGACTTTATCCTATATAATACCTGATCACGCCATCACCTTTCCCACAAACCACTTATCCTTGGTGCATAACTCTTTCATATGAAAGAGTGAGCATGTTTGCAAACATGAAGAATACAAATAAAAGCTCTGGTGCAAAATTAAACACTTCACATAAAATTGCTGGATATTTGTTGCAAACCGATATTAGAAAAAGTTCAATACAAGTCAGGTTTAAAAAAAGTTCAATACAAGTCAGGTTTAAAAAAAAAATCTGCAGCAGCTTTGAATGTGTAGAAAGATGTAGAAAGATTTTAACTTTTCCTTAACTACCTACGGAAGTCAAAAATAAACATGTTCTCTCTACTTTCCATTGTAAGCTAAAAAAATAGAGCAGAAGAAATAAAAGCAACATTTCATTTTCATTGCTTTAAACAGCTGCTTCATGACCTGACCAGCGTCACCTCAGCTGCAGGCAGCAGGCATTGTGATGTCAGAACTCGACTGTAATAGCTTATACCAGTGGAGTTTTGATGGCGAGTTTGAGTTCAAAGCTTTATTTCCACGTTATCAATATGGCCCATAAAATCACATAATAAAACAATACAAAACCGATTTTTTTAAAAGCTCATGAATAAAATAAACATTCATATTCCATTACATATTATAAGACTATTTTGATAACCATGTAGAAAGTCTTCAGGCACGTGCAATATCCTCCTTCTCAAAAATTCTCTTTCAGTAAATTGCTTTACAAATAAACGAAACCACGTTAAAAGTGATAATTGGGGATTCCATTCTAAACAGAAAACTCATAACAGCTTTGAGGTCTCTAATTGTATGTGCAATAAAAATTGGTTGTAAAGATTGTTTTCTTAATCTTGCACACAACTGACAAAAGAGCATGGGGTACATTGCTTAACCATAGTCTAGTCAAGAGGTAACAATGCTGATAATTCAGCTCCCAGGCAAGATAGGTTTACAGCCTAGAGGTAAGATATGGGCCATACACGTTACCACTGTATGTTTCTTCTCATCACCCACTGCTCTTTACCTGCAAACAGATATTAGAAACATCTTGTTTTCAAATACCTTGCTCTAACATCAAACAAAACAGCCTTTATTGCTGCCTTCTCAAATGTTAACATCTAAGCTGGATCTACAAGTCCTGGAAGACCTAATACTGTTTTAAGTGTTTTGTCAATAAAGGACAAACAAGGAATTTTTAGGGCACGGTCCAGGGTAAGACAATTCTGTATGATTGTCTCTGTTCAATTTCCGGTGTGGCCCATGTCGAATGCCACAAGAATTTGAGAATAACTGTCAGAGAGTTCTGATGTCTTTTCTTTACAATAAGCAACTGGGTGCATCACACATTACCAATTATGAAGAAATTAGAGACAGGTGAATATATAGGGACAACAGAATCCCATGTATTATATTATACTTTAACACGGGAACTTCCATAGTGATACATTTCCTGCCTGATCCTGAACAAGAGGAAATGCTTCAGAAGAAGTTGCATTGCAAAGTGCAAACACCCCTTCAGTGGATAATAGGCACCATTTTAGCAAGTACAAGCTCAGGAACTTCTGCGGTTAGTGGTTACCAGCAGTGTGGATGCTTCCACAAAGGTTATATGGGTTACATACATCTTTCTGGGAGCAAATAGGTGCTGTATTCTTTGTTTGTCACAGTATGAGTTGTTTAGTGTACCTACAATTAACAATCCTGTCAATACCAGTGTCTTGGCCTCTTGCAACAAGTGTCCTAAAAATGGACCCTGGCCTCAACACTCCAAGAAAGTGTTTGCTAATGATCCTATCACAGTAGTGGTGACTCCAACCTGGCTTGAGGCAAGCAAAGCTTGGCCTTTCGAGTTATCCATAGCTTCCACTCCCCTTAGACCTTGACTGAGGCCGAAGAACTTAAAAATGCCATAGTCAACTTTGAAACATAACCATCGTTTTAGAAATATCCCATTTTCTAAGAAATTTAGTCAATTTACAAATACTTTGGCCACATTAGAAAGCCTTTAGCCATGCACGTAAAAAATAATCATTATATAATAACCGTAGTCATGTTTGAAACATCTGAGTCATTCTAGAAAGATGTCGGTCAGTTTAGAAATACCTCAGTCATCTCACAGAGGTGTTGCAGTGGGATCTGAGTCGAGTTTGTCTTGTGTATGAGAAGGTGCTGTGTCTGACTCAGTACATCTACCTGACCTGGTGTTGGATGATGGATGTAGCGAGTGTTCCAGGGTGTATAGGTTCTTCTCTTGACAGCTGAGTCAGCTGATTCTAGCTGCACTGGTAAGTCAGTATCGATCATATTTCAATTTAATGTAAGAGCAACTGGAGTAAAGGAACTTGTGAAGATACATGATGATGTTTAATCATCTTTACAGTGTGAATCTTTGAACATTACTCCAAATAAATTTAACAAGACTCGGGGCATCATACGAATACATTTTTCATTCTATATTTTACTTAAAAAAGCAGAATAAGAGAAGCCCTCTGAATAGGAGTATCCTTGGTCTTGAGTCCTAAAATGTCCATGGACTCGACAATTCTCGCTCCGGTGCCTACTCGATTCACGGGTTCACACTCTGCGACTCTGGGCAATAGCTTGCTTAATCTCCACAACGGCCCCTCGCGGCTTGATGCCTGGCTTTCACCTTGCGGATACCCTGCTGGGGTTATCTCACAGGGGAATACCAGGACGGGTTCCCTAAGCAAGCGCTTAGAAACTGCTTGGTGATTTGCGCTATATAAATTCCTGTACATTTACATTTACATTTACATTTGGCAGCAGACAACACCACTAACCACCTGCTTGTGTACTGAAAGATCAATTCTATGTTTTGAGACATTCGTCATGCCAATTACATAAGATCTTCCAACACGTGCTTGGCTCAGGTGTAAGCAATGCATAAGTGTTGTCTGTGACCTGTCAGCTAGGGGGTGCGTTTTTTGACATTTCATTGCTCTACCTTGCATAAAGAAAGACATGTGAGATGCTGACCAGTGATGATTGGAGCAGAAAATGCCCTGTTGGACGACATTTTCTACACGAACAAGTATCCTATGAAGAAAAATCACAGAAAATTGTGAAATGTTGCAAATCTCACCTATTTGAATTCTCAAATCTTGCGCATTTCACCAACGAATTAAAACATGAATCTTGGCCAACTTTCAATTTGGCAATCATTCCTGATTAACACGAACTAAATGCGACCTCATCCACAAGAATCAGAATTAAAACTCAGTGTCCTTTTCGGAGGGACATTGTTAAAGTATGGATTAAGGCCCAGATGCATGAAAGGAAAATCTGGTCGGAAAGGGGCAGATTCTCAGAATCTGCCCCTTTGCGACCGGTATTTTTTGCATTTGGGATGCATCATCCCAAATGCAAAAATTGCGATTTAAGGAATCTCTAAATTGAGATTCCTTAAATTGCGATTGCATTTAAGGAATCCCAAATTGAGATTCCTTAAACGCAATGCAACAAAGTAAAAAAATTAGCGATTTCTCTAATAGGGGGAGCAAATTACCATGAAGTTGAACTTCATGGTAATTTGCAAAAACTTTGAAAAATGCACTTTTGTGCATTTTTCAAATTTCATGTTGTGCACACACATGCCCTTAGGGCACGTGCGTGCGCAACATTTGTGCACAGATTGATTTCAGGGGTGCCACAGGGTGTCCTTTGGACACCCCTGCACCCTTGAAATTGCATTCTCAATTTGCGATTCGCTAATTGCTAATCGCAAATTGAGAATGTCTTCCCATTCATTCCTATGGGCCTCTAGGCCCATAGGAATGAATGGGGAGGTATTCCTTAATTGCGACTCGCAATTAAGGAATATTATGAAATCGAATTTTTTTTAGCGATTTCTTCATGCATAGCATTTTGCTATTCCTTATTAGCGAATCCTTATTTTTCGCAAATAAGGAATCGCAAAATGGATGCTTGATGCATCTGGGGGTATGTCTTTTGGCAGGGCTCCAAAACTGCTTCCAATATCTGGTGGAAACCATGGCACGGTAGCCTGCGAGCTGGAGACAGAATAATTGGAATTACATTGCTGCGTTAAGACTTTGAAAGAAAATATTGTTTTTGTATATCAAAAACATTTTTCTTCTAGGTTCTACACAGACATCTGCTACTCATTGCATTATCTAGACTGTAGATTATTTAGAAATGTTCCTACCCGCAAGATTTCTTCAACACAGCTGTTGTCTCCTGGCCCAGGCTCCTGAAAATGAAAGAAAAAACCGGTTAGCAGATTGTTCACATTTATGGTGGCAGCTTGCCAACGAGCCACCCGTTATAGGGTGGGGTGGCCTGGGACTACTTTCTAACACTAAGTTGTAGGATAAACAAAGACGCAGGGCCGCAAAGGCGGGGTGGTCCGGCCTTGCTCCTGCAAAGGGAAAATTCGGTTGTATTTTGTGACAGACTTGGATTTAAAAAAGGAGAGTTAGTCCATATTTTTCGAACGCCTGTCTCTGTGGGATATCCAGCAGTCCACCCCTCAAACACACCTGCAGAGGAATGGATTTGCTTGATACAATAAGGTGCTTGTATTTGAAACATTTTAGGGTTACTTTTGGAGGAAGATGTATCAAACGATTTTTTTGTCGCAAACGCTGCGAATCGGTAAAAAGCAGCGTTTGCGACAAAAAAATCGGAAAATGGAATGTATCAACTAAAACGCATCGCAATATTAAGGAATCGCACATTTTGCGATTCCTTAATATTGCGTAAGCATTTAAGGAATCGCAAATTGCGATTCCTTAAATGCTATGTAAGAAGCAATTAAGTTTTGCGAATTTACACTAAGACATCGCAAATTACCACCAACTTGTAGTTGGTGGTAATTTGCGAATTCTTTTACAAATGCACTTTTTGGCATTTGTAAAGGTGCCATGTGGCGCTCATACATGCCCTTAGGGCATGTATGTGCGCCATATGCGCACACATGTAAATTTCAGGGGTGCAGCAGGGTGTCCTTAAGACACCCTTGCACCATTGAAATTATTCTCAATTTGCGATTAGCAAATTGCGAATCGCAAATTGAGAATAACTTCACATTCCTTCCTATGGGCCTCCTGGCCCATAGAAATGAATGGGAAATTATTCCTTAATTGCGATTAGCAATTTGCTAATCGCAATTAAGGAATTTTAAGAAATCGCAAAAAAACAGAGAATTTTTATATACATACCATTTTGCAATTCTCAAATAGCGATTCTCAAAAAATCGCTATTTGAGAATCGCAAATAGGTATTTTGATACATCTGCCCCTTGGTCCCCAGTCCAGACCTGCAAACAAGTATTATATGACGCAGGACAAATTTCTGGTTTTGCAAATATTGTCCCATGGTCTACCACCATTATCTTTATTCCTCCATATTAAATCTTTACAGCAAGCTGACAGCAGCTTTAGCTGAACCGAGAAAGACTGATTTCTGGTCACAAACCTAATAAATCGCCTAAGTGTATCGTGCATCCTTTTTTTGCCTCTTCACTTTACCCTATGGCCACTTCTGTATTGGGCAGTCAGATCCCTAAGACCACCTTTACCTTCCTCCTCTTGGCCATCGCCGCCATCAGGACTCTTGCTACTTTTCAAGGCTATGCCATCATGTTGTAGACATATTCGCAGAGGACATTATATGACATTGTTCATTTTTGCTGGATGATCCAACAGGACCAATGGGTTCTTGCATCTGTACATTAGTGTACCCCACACTCCCTCTATTATGCTCCCTCCCCAAAAAAACTGTGAGGCCATTGCAGGGTGGTTAGTGACCCTTTACAAAATCCTCAAATAAAATACAAATGAAATAAACATAAACCCATACCTTTTTATGAATCACTTCCACTTGAAGCTTGGAAATAGCAATCAAGAAGGGAACTAGAAAGATATTCACAGAGTCTGTTCCGTAACCAGCCGCGGCTCGTGAAGGAAAGAGCGGTGGGCCGGGTTAGGAGGGACTCGACAGACGACCACGAGGGGAAATTAAATAAATAATTAATTTCCCCTCATCGTCGTATGTCGAAATTCTCCCCCCCCCCCCCCACCTGGCCCCAACCACCCCAAAGCTCTTACCTGCGCAGGTCGCGGCTGACCTACTCACCTTACAGTATATGTAATCTAAACACAAGTCTGAGATCTGACAGGGGTCAGAGAATTCATATTGAGGGATGAAAATGTTTGGTAAACCAAAGGACAAAGGAACCATTGCAGTTGGAAATCTGTACTTATAAACGTACTATTACAAAAAGGTGCAGATGTACCATTTTGTTTTTTTAGAATTCACAAATATTCCCAGTAATACCCCTAAAAGGATTTGTAAGGCTCATGTTTGCAGTGGTACCATTCGGAATGCATTTGACATGCCCCCAGGGACCCCTTTTCCCCAGTGTGTATTTCTATATACCTGTGACTTTAGCTCTGGAGAAATAGTCCCCGATATGTAAAGGTACATTTTTTAAAAAGCCTGTTCCACCCACTTTCCACCCGTAGCACGTAAGCTACTGCACATTTCCCCACAGTCATGATGGAGAAATCCACCACTATAAATCCACTTGCATCGGGCAGAATTCCTTTTATGAATTCCTGGAAGGCATTTTCGACTGTAAACATATGTTTATGGTCAGAAATGCCTTTGTGTGTAACACCGTACTATTTCTTAGACTTGGAGTGTTTTTATTTCCATAAAATAAACACAGGAAACAATCATCTCTAGCTGTGGCTTCTGAATATTTTTTAACATATGTATTTGTCTCCATGCATGCACATTGCCTATACATGTCTCGAATGTTCTCGGAATCATTGAAACTAAAAAGTGAGTGATCCGCTGGGAAAAAAATAAAAACTCAATTGCTTCCTTCTTGATGTTGCAGTGAAATTTCTCAAAGAATAACATCAATTATTACGTGTAAAGAAAAGAAGTCAAGTTATTTTTTTTTAATAAACTCTACTCTTCAGCAAAAACTTCAATTGCCATATGGAATTATGTTATGAATGGATCATTTTTCAAACAAGTGCTGGAACAGATCAGAGACTACACGTGTGACTCTACATCAAAGAAAAGATCATTGGTATTTTGAAAAAGAAATACCAAGGGCAAAATTGTTTTTTCTCCTCAATAACCCACTGGGGCCAGTGAGTGGAATGCCAGAGTAACAGTGGTTTATTGCTTCTCTGGAATATTTATGGAACACGTGTCACTCCTAATATAGGTGTGGCCTAGAGACCGCTTTCGCTGTCTCAATAGCCTCATGTAATCAAACAAAATCATAAAAATATATGCATGCATAATTACATAGAGTGTTTTGGTGAGCACTCTTTACCCACTGGCCTGACCAACAGTCATTTAAATGTTGTTTTCACCCAACACAGAATGCAGTATTGAACCGTCGGTCAGAATACTTCAGCATATTGGCTCTCTTGTCCTGGGCTTGACAGCATTTTCCTGATCACGTGTGCACATCTGCATAACAAAGCAGTGCACTTCTCTGCCAGGACTCTTGGGCCAATTCTTTACCTCTGAATGAATTTTTCCCTTCCATTATTTGTCCTTTTTTTATTTTGTTAGACATCTCGTCATCAGCGCACGGCGGGTTACGCTCATGAAGAGCTGAGCTCGTCATCAGCCCCGAAGGGGTTAAGCAACGTTATTAGGTCACAGTAGTTCGAAAGGAATAGCTCCTTTTCTCTGTAACAATAAGAAGCGTGTTTTCCTGTGGTGTGCATTGAAACTGAAAAAGGTTTCTATACCTGAAATGAAATGATATTTAGATTTTTAACGCGTGCTAATACCCGTAGGTGTCTAGGCGCGGCGGCTCTTCGCGATCTATAAGCCTGCGCAGGGAGTTCAGAAAGTGACCTACCTATTCAAAGCACGCCTGCTTTGCTAAGAATCACCCTCACTGCTCTATTTCAATTACACAGATTATTTATTTTTTAATTTAAACTTTTTATTACAAGCATATAGGCATCATATTAGGCAGCAGCTTGCTATCTTTACTTATTCTATTTATATTTGTGGCATATGTTTGCAATACATTTTAAAAACATACAAAACACACCAGTTTGCTAAGGCCATTTATATTGACTTTACCAATGCATGTTCTTAAACAGCACCCGAGAATATGCAGTCTGATATGTAACCACTGTAGCCCATTGAACAAAGGTCAGTTTACAGCGATCCACAGGGCGATAGAGGTCGATGATAATGGTTGGTGTTGTCATTGTATTGTGCTTCTAGCATAATGAGCTAGCCAAGGGCACCAAGAATGCCATAACCATATTTCAGGTTCATGGTACTTTTCGGCGGGTTCGTAAATATGAATGACTCTCTTACAGAGAATGCTAAAATCTTATATGGAAGAGGTTTTTAGGAAAATGTATTATTGCCAAGAAATCATACCTTACAAAATCTTCTCTTTCTTCCTTGTTGGCTTTGAAGGAAGTTAAGGAAAAGGAGAAGCCAGGCTATATCACATTTCCAATCTAAGATGGATGCTCATCGGACTCTAGTGATGACATCCCAATCCAAAATGGCTCCTGTACTTTTTCTGATGTTTTCTCTTTTTCTAGCATGTAAGACTTCTGAGTTCATTGAAGAGGGTGCCACAACGCTGCCAGTGGTATTTTCTTTTCAGTTCTTCCCCCCTTGCTCTAGATTTGGTCCTGTTGATTTTCTTTTAGATTTTTCGTAGGATTATTTTCCCTGCAGTTAGGAATCTTCTTCAAGTCTTATGGATTCCAGATCTTTACCCACCTAGTTCTCAACACGTTAGTGTCCTGATTATTTCAAGCCTCACCCCCTGGAGTGGTTCTTCTTTCATTTGTGTCATCTGCCTCTGAAAGTTTTTCCCTTCGGGGTCTTAAGGGCATTTGCTTACCAGTCCAGCCTTCACATTCTAACTTGGGTACTGCTATGATCAGGGGAGAGCAGTAGCCCTTGTTATCATGAATAGAGTCTACCTACCGTATCCAATTTGTTGGGTGAAGTCAGATTATGTTGGTACAATCAATGAAACGTGCTGCCACCTTGGCATCACCCCGATATCAAAGGGGATGACAAAGGGGATGATGGACGGAAAGTTTGAGCAAATCAAACACTCACCCCCAGTCAAGTGATCTGGGTTTAATCCATCACCATTCTTTAGCTCACTCCACCACCCCAGTTCAGGCATGGTCATATGCAAATCAGTCTGACCCTGTGCCTCATGGGAACAGTCCAGCCCGAACTGCCAAGCCATGTCTTCCCTGGACCGGACACAATCATCCTGGAACTGGTTTTGGGTTCATAACCCTCATCAGCCAGGCTATCTTGAATCCAGTGGCAAAGTGAGCAAGGGACCCATGTCTGGGCATACCCTGCCAACTTAGGGCGAACAAAGTGATACCAAAGGGCATCACCAGCAATAGGAGTGTCAAGCATTCCCTGGCTCTAGCATGATCCTGTGATTAAATCACTGTGAAGGAAGAGGGTGAATCACGTCAACTTTGAAGCATGCGTTTGACTGCAATTTTCAACTCAATTAATCTTCCATTACTAGTGTGTGTGAATATGATGATTTTTGAGTACATTTCAATCTTTATTAAATGAGTAACTTTATAGGAATCAAAGGACTGAATCATGTATCAACCTTAAATTTACATATTGCGATTATATAACATATTAGTTTTTGAGTCTCATTATCCTGCTCACCAATTCAAAATTAAATGCACAATCAAGGACTAGCTGAATTTATACTAGGGGGATCAGCTGGCAATGATATAATATTGTTTACTTGCCACAAAGAGGAATTCAAATATGTGGCAGGAAGATTGAATGCTTTAAAACCTATAATGCAGGTTATTTATTTATAGAGTTTGTAAAGAATGAACAAGACCCAAATTGGTTTCAATGCTCTCTACATAAGCAGATTTGGTGTAGCAATTATAAACATGAGGGTTGCACTGTGACAAGGGGAACAGTAGATGGATGTAAGAAATTGGAGTATTAGTTGAGGGGGTGAGAACCTACAGAAATTAGTAAACCCAATCCTTGTGAGGATGAACCACTAAAGTCAATAAATAAACATGTGCTCAAACATGTATTAGTTTGGCACAGAGCAGTCAGGCTTAACTTAGAGGTAATGTGTAAAATATGTATGCAGTAGTCAAGCAGTAATAAAGTAATAGAAATAAAGTGAAAACACAACACAAGCAAAATCCCAAACACATTTTCCAAAAATAGATATAATTTGAATAAATAAATAAAATGATACCAAAACAACAAAATCCAATATGTAGAAACAGAGATATGAAATTTTAGAGTTTGAGTTAAAAATAGCACTATAAAGCGCAATATGCCAATTGCAAGTGTCTGGTCCTGCTAGATTGAGCCAAAGCCAAAAGTTAGGGCCTTCTACGATGCATCACTGGTGGAATACAGTGACCAGGTTAATTCTGGTGGAAAGTTTCCATTCTGATTTAGGAAGTTTTCTGGAGGAAAAGTGGTCATCAATGAGCCGTCACTGGGGCCAGCTGCAAGCTGCATCCGAAGCATTGGTTGACAATGACGAGAAGCTGCTGTGCAAGGTCTTGGAGTCAATCGGTAGCTGATTGGTGGCAGGCCTCGTGAAGCTGACGACTAAGTTTGTCAGCAGTGATCAGGTTCTGCTCTGCATCAAGTCTGGTGAACCCATCAATCAGGTACTGCTCCCCATTAAATTTCAGTGATGCCGTCGAAGAAGGCTGCAGGCATCGATTCTCGGAGTCAAATCTGGTGAAGTTTGCAGTTGCACAGAGAGGTGACATTGTAATCACAACTATGGGTCTAGGACCTTGGGGTGACACTTGAAGGTCAGGACTCACTATTACCTGTAAAGGAGACAAGGTCCATTTGGGATTGACAAGCTGGAAAGCAGAAAAATTGCCTTTGAAAGCTTGTTGTTTCCCTCTAGCTCAACCAGCAAGTCAGCCAACTACCCCTTCAAGTCCCTTCTAGGGTCATGGATTCAAGGCACGCAGGTCCAGTTCCCCTTCAGGATTCAGACAGATCAATCCTTCTTGTAATTCTTCACACGTCCAGGAGTGTTCTGACGAGAGTCCTGGGGTACCACTGTTTTGCCCAGTGCCAGCCTGTGGGTGGGGATCAATCCTTTGTCGTCCCTCTAAACAGTTCTGGGTAGTGTCCCCTCTCCCACTGGGTTTAGAGCCAGCCAGACTAGAAGCACAAAATGGAGGCAGACCTACGTTTGAGCTTCATCTGCCAGTGTCAGGGTGGGCATTCTTTGAAGTTCAGGAAGAGTTTGGACACAGCCCCAAGGCCATCCTTTCAAGGAGGGAAACTCCCTCCCCACGCCCAGGTCTCCTTGTCCACTGTTGGGCGCAATACACCTCTCTCTCCAGGAAACCATCAGAAGTCAGGTGACAGTTGGAAACTGGCAAAAGGCCTTTTGGTTTTAGGCAGGAGCAAGACAGATTTTTTTAAAATGCATTTTCCAAAATAGCAATGTAAAATCCGACCTTACCATTAAATTGGATTTTAAATGTAATATTATGAGGAGTCTTTGAATCATGTTTGTAGCTACTCCCAAACTGCAACTAAGCATTATAAGTTGTTATTATGTAACTCTGGGTTCTCCTATGGCAGAGTCAGCCTTGCCACAATAAAAAACGATTTGGGGGATGATTCCCTGCCAGGACATGCAAGAGATTAATTTCTAAATGTCATACTTTTAAATTCCATGCAGCCTGGACTATTGAGCAATAAGTCCTAACTTAGGGGTGATGAATAAATATTAAAAAGGAGGGTGTAGGCCGGTCAAGAAGGAAGAATTTGGTTGGTTAGAATGACAGTTTTGTAACTGCTTAACAAGGCTGCAGTAGCAGGTCTGGAGATATGCTTTACAGGGCTACAGCACTGGATGGCATAATGCGTGCTGCAGCCTACTAGTAGCATTTAATTTACCGGTCCCGCACACAGGTAGTACCATATACTAGTGACTTTCAATTCAATTTGCAAATTAATTGTATGCTAGCTTAAAACATGTTTAACCCGTTCGATGCGTCAGACGCCCCCCGGCCGTCCGAAGTCACGGTGTGCGTGTGTGGAGGATGGCCGAGGGCTGTCGAACCACACCCACTCATTATTTCTCCCGCACCGTGGCGGAATTCGTGCCATGGTCAATGGGTTACAAAAGAGAGCATAAACACTTTATCACTGCATGGCGAGGGTAAAGTGCACAGAGTTCTATGCCCAACAAAAATGGGTTCACAAACAGAAGGCAATCTCTGGGGGCATACCACACAAACATTGTTCATTTCCAACAATATATTACAAAAGAAAAGTAGGGAGGGATGTTGATCGGTCTAGCACATGTCCCCCCATAGGATTATGAATAATATTATATTGTGTGGAGTTCCATTTAGATGGCTGATTCAGATTAAATTATGGAAAGATAATACCCTTCATACCAAAGAGAGCTCCCTTTTTATGATGCACAGACCCTCACCCACCGAAGTGGGTAAAAACAACTGGAACTCTTGCAGAAATGATGGTCCCTAAGTTTGTCAGTCAGTAGATTTTGTTTCTTGCCCTTCCTGCCTAGAAATGGGTCAATGGTGCTTCGTCAGGACCTAGAAAAGTCATGCCTAATCTATTTTTGTGGCTCAACACCCTACGTGTGCATGCTAGATGCCCAAGTAGAAAAAGATAAAGATAAATCATTTAATCTGTGTGTGCAGGTTATTAATCATGCCATTTACACCCCTAATGCAGAAATATACGCGTTGGTAAATGCTCTCAGACCCTTTTCGTAATTTACTCGGACCCCTTGGGAAGTTGTGATCGTGAGATTTCCATAAGATCTATTTGTTCGTCTTGAAGACACCACCAGTAGCCTAACCTGTACCACGAACCAGGAGGTCAATCTAAGTGGCAGGAAGTGTGAGAAACATGTTGACTGACTGACAAACTTAGGAGCCATCACTTACTTAGGAGTCCCATTTGGTTTGAGCCTTTGCCAGGGGCGTCTAACCAAAAATAAAGGGCTTCCAGAAACCCTTAGATAATTTTAATTACTGAGTCCAATTTATTAATTTCAATTGCCTTATTACTAATTTGGGGCATTGCATATTGTTTGGCAATTTTTCAAACAGGTCCGCAATAGAGATGATCTCAAGCAAAGTGCCTCCTTGTGAGGCACATTGGGCATTGCAGTACCCTCCCAATTAGGAGCATGACCCGGTGATGAAGCATGCCACTTTAGTGGGTGAGGGTCTGTGCTCACTTTGGCCTGAGGGATGTTTTCTTTTCATAATTTGATCTCAACCACCCATCTAAACGGTACTACATACCGTATAGTATAATTACTTTCCAGCAATCACAATATGAAAGGACAGAGGAGCAGTAATTAATTTGTGCCAGTGTGGTGAGAGAAAGAGGCATAATGTGCAAAAAAAGACAGACAGCCTTGGTATTCAGCAACACCCGCATTTACCAGCATTGTCGGTGTGCTCCTAAGAAAAACTTTGGGCCCCTGTACTTATATGTTTTTGTTTTACAAGTTAAGCATTTCAGAGGAGCTGATATGACATATATTGGTGGAAGATCATATGCGCACACCAGAAAGCATGGTATTAGAGGAGGTTTAATGGCAGGGGTGCAAAGTAAAAGGTATTTGTGCAAACGAGGATCAGCGCACCAAAGGAAATTGAATGCAAGAGTCTAGCTGAATAGTTTTATCTCAATGAAAATAACTCAGAGGATAAAGAGCTACCTGCAGACATTGTAGGTCGACATGACATAAAGTCCCTAAGGTCTGGCTCCATTTCAATCAGGCCCCCAACTCTATCTAGGGCAACATTTCTCCCAAATTCTGTCAACTTACTGTCGTATGTTATAAACAATAATAATATGAAGGTCGTCCACCCTGTTCATCAGCAGAATGGGGAGAGTATCAAGTCATTCTAATAATGGCCCAGATATAACACCTGATGAACCACCCAGTCTGGAACAAATGTTCCCTTATCAATATGTCAGCGCCATCAAGAAACATCCCTAGATAAATCATCAAATCGGTGTCGTTCAAACTGATGTCCCCTTGTCTCCTATCTTCTTAAAGATGTGTCTAGAATCTCTGGTGCCGATAATCTATGTATCATATTCCTGAAATTATGTCAGAGGTTTTCATCCCTGATAATGTTTAGCATTTAAGGACCACCACT
Source organism: Lissotriton helveticus (assembly GCF_964261635.1). Classification (NCBI taxonomy): domain Eukaryota; kingdom Metazoa; phylum Chordata; class Amphibia; order Caudata; family Salamandridae; genus Lissotriton; species Lissotriton helveticus. Next base: position 1,142,095,179 of record NC_136069.1, read on the forward strand.
AGACCCTTTGGGTAGATTTGTCCTCAAATGATCCTGCAAGATACTGTCCGAGGACGATCTTGGTTATTGCCGGCACTCAGAGAAGATGATGTGTCTTGCCTGATACTGATAAGATTACTACCACAGGGCATGAATTCCTTTCAGAGGGAGCATTTTCTCAACAGCTCTTATGATAATGACAGACAGAGCCAACCCAGAGAATTACAGACCGATCTCCCAGCTTCCCTACCTCTCCAAAGTCTTAGAGAAACTGGTGAATGTGCAGTTGACCAGGTACCTAGAAAATAACTCCCTTCTGGATTCCACCCAAACTGGCTTTCGAGCCAATAACAGCACCGAGGCAACGCTGCTGGCAGTGTCGGACAGTATCAGATCCTCCACCGATCAAGGTGGAGCGGTGGCGCTAATACTGCTTGACCTGTCAGCGGCATTTGACACGGTATCCCACAACTGCCTGTTGAACATACTTCGGAATAAAGGCATTCAATCTACGGCACTGAACTGGCTACAGTCTTTCCTGAGCAACCGCACTCAGGCGGTACATATGGATCAGTTCTATTCCAGGCCCAATCCCATCAGCTGCGGGGTCCCCCAGGGGCCTCACTGAGCCCCACTCTTTTCAATGTCTATATGTCATCTCTTGCCGACATTGGAAGGAAGTGGGGCATCGGCATCTGCTCTTATGCGGATGATACGCAGCTGATGGTGACCATGGACGAAGGGCCTGATATAACCAAAACCAAGCTACATGACTGCCTCTCCGAAATGGCCCAGTGGATGCATGCCCACTGCCTAAAGTTGAACGCATGCAAGTCAGAGATTCTACTGTTTGGTGGTGCCAAACGTGTATGGGACGCCACATGGTGGCCACCTTCACTGGGTTTGGCCCCCACTCCAAAGCAACATGCCAGGAACCTGGGAATTATCATGGACGATGACTTGTCCATGAAGAATCATGTTCGATCCCTTTGTGGCAAGGGCTTTGCCATTTTAAAACTCCTGGCCAAGATTTTCCCATGGATACCCCTGGATTGCAGACGCTCAGTTACACAGGCCATACTGGTCAGTCGCTTGGACTATGGCAATGCACTATTTGTGGGGATGAATGAACATCTGTTCTCTCGCCTGCAAGTTTTGCAAAATCTGGCGGCCAAACTTATCTGCAACAAGGGCAAATTAGACTCGGCATCGGAATGCTTAAAGACACTCCATTGGCTACCGATGAGTCAGAGGGCTGCTTTTAAATTGCTGAGCCATGCCCACAGGGCTCTACATAAAACCGGCCCCACAATTCTTCAAGGGAAGATCGAATTTTATGTTTCCACTTGGAACTTTCGCTCTTGCCATTCTGCTTTGGCCAAGACGAAACGCATCCACAAAGTTAGAACAGGTGGACGCTCCTTTTCCTATTTGGCAGCAAAGAGGTGGAATGAGCTCCCCACCGACCTGAGACATACTACAAATTATCTTCAGTTTCGGAAAAAACTGAAAAACCACCTCTTCCCCAAACTCTAGCTTCTTAGCATCCGCCATCAGTAGTTGCTATCTGGTATAAGCGCCGTGATATCCCTCGGGATGAGTGTTGCGCTCTATAAAAACCGCAAATAAATAAAGAACAAGGCATGCAGTACGCCATTTCTTCCTGAGAAACTCTAGAGTGCAAGTTACTCTATTACATGCTCTCCTAGAATAGCACATTGAATTAGGTTTAGTCATTTCAACCATGTTAAGAATGTTAATCTTATTCTCATTGTTTTCAACATACGTTCTTACTGTTTCTATGATATCCTGTGTGATTATTTTAGAGATATTAAGAAATAGGTTTGCACCGTTGTAATAAATATGTTTTGTTAAAAGGGCCTGTGCTTCATAGTGCTGTGTGAGTGATACTGTGAGGAAAGAAAAAGGTTTACTGTTACCATGGTACCCCTGAGACCTTTCCAGAGATTATTAGTAACCCAAAAGCAATTACTTCTCTTTAACTATGTACTGAGTGGGAGTTCTGCAGGACTACCATAACCTGTCTTTCATGTTCACTTGGTCTCCCGTGGGTTGGAGAGCAAACCTTCAAGAGCTATACTTGAGTTGTCATTAACGCAACAGACTGACTGTCATCCACTAAAAGCCAAATAGTCATTCGTAAGTTGAGTGAGTGATAAAACCTAATATTTGGACACCAAAAGAGGATTCAGTCTGTAGTGCCTGCTCTCTAAATGGCAAATATATCACATGTCAAATACCAGTGGGACGAGTTAATTTAAAGTAGAGGTAAAAGTGACAATGTTTGCCAGTGCAGACTTTCAATAAATGCCACATGGCAATGTCATTCTTTTACCACAAAAGCACATCAAGCTGTTTTTAAGACCATTGACATTGTCCTGATACTATAATACTTATTTCTCTCTCTCCCAACTTCATCCCAATTTTTTCAAATCTGTTTTATGCCTATTTAATCCACTCCAAAAAGATCAACTGATGGACAGAATGCAGAACAATGTCATACATTCACCCCAGTACAGAGATTTGGGTCTAAAGCCATTGTTTTTTTGTTCACCGTGCCATTTCAGTTTGAACACAGCCATATGCAAATCAGTCTGGACCCTGTGCCCAATGGGAACAGTTGAGCCCGAACTGCCAGGCCAGGTCCTCCAAGGACTGGAAACAAGCATCCTAGGACCTGTTTCGGGGTTTCACACCTCATCAGCCAGAATAGCTTGATTCCAGTGGCTTGGAGAGCACAGGACCCACTTTTGGGCATACCAGTACCACTCGGGGTGACAAATGTAAAAAGAACAACTGATACCAGAATGCAGAACAATGTCCTACATTCACCCCAGTACAGAGATCTGGGCCAAACGCCATCATTTTTTGCTCACCATGCCATTCCAGTTTGAACTCAGCCATATGCAAATCAGTCTTGACCCTGTGCCCAATGGGAACAGTTGAGCCCGAACTGCCAGGCCAGGTCCTCCAAGGACTGGAAACAAGCATCCTAGGACCTGTTTCGGGGTTTCACACCTCATCAGCCAGAATAGCTTGATTCCAGTGGCTTGGAGAGCACAGGACCCACGTTTGGGCACACCCGTCCCACTCGGGGTGACAAATGCAAAAAGAACAACTCATGCACAGAATGCAGAACAATGTCATACTTTCACCCCAGTACAGAGATCTGGCCTAAATCCATTGTTTTTTTGCTCACCATGCCATTCCAGTTTGAACCCAGCCATATGCAAATCAGTCTTGACCCTGTGCCTAATGGGAACAGTCCAGCCTGAACTGCCAGGTCCTCCCTGGACTGGAAGCAAACATCCTAGGACCAGTTTCGGGGTTTCACCCCTCATCAGCCAGGATAGCTTGATTCCAGTGGCTTGGAGAGCACAGAACCCACGTCTGGGCATACCTGTCCCACTCGAGGTGACACATGCAAAAAGAACAACTGATGGACAGAATGCAGAAGAACAGTGTCATACTTTCATCCCAGTACAGAGATCTGGCCTAAATTAATCGTTCTTTTGCTCACCATGCCATTCCAGTTTGAACCCAGCCATATGCAAATCAGTCTTGACCCTGTGCCCATTGGGAACAGTCCAGCCCGAACTGTCAGGTCAGGTCCTCCCTGGACTGGAAACAAGCATCCTAGAACCGATTTTGGTGTTTCACCCCTCATCAGCCAAGATAGCTTGATTCCAATGGCATGGAGAGCAGGGGACCCACGTCTGGGCATACCGGTCCCACTCGGGTGACAAATGCAAAAAGGACAACTGATGGACAGGATGCAGAACAATGTCATACATTCACCCCAGTACAAAGACCTGGGCCTAAATCCATTGTGATTTTTCTCACCATGCCATTCCAGTTTGAACCCAGCCATATGCAAATAAGTCCTGACCTTGTGCCTAATGGGAACAGTCCAGCCTGAACTGCCAGGCCAGGTCCTCCCTGGACTGGAAACAAGCATTCTAGGGCCGGTTTCAGGGTTTCACCCTTCAACAGCCAGGATAGCTGGATTCCAGTGGCATGGAGAGCACGGGACCCACGTCTGGGCATGCCAATAACACTCGGGATGACAAATGCAAAAAGAACAACTGATGGACAGAATGCAGAAGAACAGTGTCATACTTTCATCCCAGTACAGAGATCTGGCTCAAATTAATCGTTCTTTTGCTCACCATGCCATTCCAGTTTGAACCCAGCCATATGCAAATCAGTCTTGACCCTGTGCCCATTGGGAACAGTCCAGCCCGAACTGCCAGGTCAGGTCCTCCCTGGACTGGAAACAAGCATCCTAGAACCGATTTTGGTGTTTCACCCCTCATCAGCCAAGATAGCTTGATTCCAATGGCATGGAGAGCAGGGGACCCACGTCTGGGCATACCGGTCCCACTCGGGTGACAAATGCAAAAAGGACAACTGATGGACAGGATGCAGAACAATGTCATACATTCACCCCAGTACAAAGACCTGGGCCTAAATCCATTGTGTTTTTTCTCACCATGCCATTCCAGTTTGAACCCAGCCATATGCAAATAAGTCCTGACCTTGTGCCTAATGGGAACAGTCCAGCCTGAACTGCCGGGCCAGGTCCTCCCTGGACTGGAAACAAGCATTCTAGGGCCGGTTTCAGGGTTTCACCCTTCAACAGCCAGGATAGCTGGATTCCAGTGGCATGGAGAGCACGGGACCCACGTCTGGGCACGCCAATAACACTCTGGATGACAAGTGCAAAAAGAACAATCGATGTTTGCATTGTCCAGCATTCCATCCTTCAATTGTTTCTTTTGCATATGTAGCCCTAAGTGGGAAGGGTATGCCCCGATGTGGGTCCCATGTACACTAAACCACTGGATTCAAGCTAGCCTGGCTGATGAAGGGTGATGCCCTGAAACCGGTCCCAGGATGCTTGTTTCCATTCCAGGGAGGAATTGGCTTGGCAGTTCAGGCTGGACTGTTCCCACAAGGAACAGGGTCAAGACTGATTTAGATATGGCTGGGTCCAAACTGGGATGGTGTGGTGAGCAAAAAAATGATGGATTTACCCCGATCCTTGTGACTGGGGGCAAATGTTTGCATTGTCCAGCATTCCATCCATCCATTGTTTCTTTTGCATTTGTCGCCCTAAGTGGGAAGGGTATGCCCTGATGTGGGTCCCATGCTCACCACACCACTGGATTCAAGCTAGCCTGGCTGATGAAGGGTGATGCCCTGAAACTGGTCCCAGGATGCTTGTTTCCGGTCCGGGGAGGACCTGGCTTGGCAGTTCGGGCTGGACTGTTTCATATGGCTGGTTCCAATCTGGGGTGGTGTGGTGAGCAAAAGAATGATGGATTTAACCCAGATCCTTGTGACTGGGGGTGAATGTTTGCACTGTCCAGCATTCCATCCATCAATTATTTCTTTTGTATATATACCTAACCCCCTCAGCTCTCATCTATTACTGCATTCCTTGATTTTCCCCTCTTCTTTCTGACTCTTATCTGCTCTAAGTCATTCCATTTTGTAATTCAGTAGCTAAGATGTGTTGCAATTATGCACATTTTACATTTTGCACATATGGATTCTATTGTCTTATTTTAGATTTTCTGTAGTTTTTTTGTAAATATCTTTCACTCTGTTTCCTAGAATGTAATATCATTATATAATACATGGGATTCTGCAATTTCTTTATAAATACATGTCTCTAATTTATTTATAATACGTGGCTTGAGACGCACCTAGTCCTCTAATATAAATAAATGAAACTGACTTGAATTAAACTGATTCTAGTATCTTTTTGCAACACATATCTAACAACGTTTTTGATGTGTTTCATTTTGCACTTCAGAATCAATTTATTTGCAAACATACTCTCTTTCTTATGAAAGAGCAATGCACCAAGGATTTAAATGGTTTGTAGCAAAGGTGATGGTGTTGCCATGTATTGTATGGATAAAGTATTAATGTAACCACTACTGTTCATGATCAGGATATTGGAAAGTCATCTCAGAGTTCCAGAACCTTATAAAGGAACTCTGCATTGTGCCTCGTTCCTCTGTATGGACAAAGAACTCTACAGTGACTTGCAAAATCTTTATAATGTACTGCAGGGGGGCACTTTATCCCATATATAATGTCACTCTTGGAGCTCGATCTCGAATCTCTAAAGCGATTGAAAGTGCTTGGGCCATGTCCGGTGTATACAAAACCACATAAATAAATAAATAAATAAATAAATAAATAAATAAAAAACCAAGTAGCCTCGGGTATGTTAAAGTATTGTATTACATTTCTAGTCTTTGAAAAGCTCTATCTGCTCGCTTCGCATGAGAAACAGGAAAACAAACACTGTGAATTGAGTCTGTAAAAACTCATTTTTCTTTTCAATTATGTAGTGCTCTTATAAAACAAACTGGGCAGACAAAAGCACAATGCAATCAAAACATCAATTTGTAAAATAATCTTGCAGTTGGCTTGTTCATTTTTCTTTGAGAAAAAAGTTCACAGCAGAGGCTAGCTAGGAACAATTTTGTGTCCTTGTTCTCTGTGCCTCCACTTGAAAGCCAACAGTACTTCTCATAATGCAGATGTCTGTGTTTTATTAAAATGAAATACTCCCCGGATGTGTTACAGACACGGTCCCTCGATTTACCAAGCAAATAAAACAAATTCATACCACCATACCTTTCAGCATCTGATTATTTTTTGAGCTTTAACAAAATCTCGTGTATCAGGCAGGATGACCAGATGACTCCAGGTCATTGGGACCCCAAAGGTATTCTTGTTTTCTTTAAAAAAAACACATGATTTCTGAATGTTGTTGACCGCTTTACTTTCAATCTAACCAATAGTACAGAAGATTTTGGAAAAGAAAAACCCAGTACTGTAAGCATGAAGGCATATTTTCACCACCTGCATGTAGTCGGTAGATTCTCAGGTGGTAACATTTAAGCAGGGCTGACTTTAGTGCTGGTGGTGTCTGAGGCGACAATATTTGTTGGCGCCCCACCCCATGACCTGCTATTCATATTATTGTAGGGTGTTAGAGTATTTTTTACATCACACACTCATTATACAGTGTCAACAAATCATACATGTGTAAATCAGGGTTTAGGAAATGTTACATAAGATAAGGAGAACTTCAAGGTATTTATTTATTCATTTGAGAATTTTATATGGCTCTAGCTGGACCTGAAGGTATCAGAGCTCTTTACTACAGTAAATGTTCACATCAAAGATAAGTCTATACAGAGCGTCTGAATCAGAGTGCTTTACAACAGTAAATGTTCACAACATAGATAACAAGTATAGTAGACATTTATTATGGCATTAGCTAGACCCGAAGGCATCAGAGCGTTTTACTTGCCATGTGACAACGACCACAAGAGTCATACGAGGGGATCCACGAGAGTCACAGTTGACCCCTGTACCCAAAGCACCAGCAAACAAGGCCTGATAAACAGAGAACCCAAATATACATATATAGATAAATAAAACAATAAATACACTGTTACTATGCATTTCCACCCACTCCACATGTAACCCATGCAACCGCGGCCGTGCCAACTCTGTAAAGCACTCTGATACCTTTCTGAGTATTTTATTGTACATGTGTGTTGAACAGAAGGCTTTTAAATACTGACATGGTTTTCTTTGCCAAGTGAAACATCTAATCGTACACCTTTGGGTCCAGCTAGTGCTGTATAAAACTCAAAATAATAATAATATTAGACCTGGACAGTGAACTTTGCTCTGTTTGTGGAGTTTGCAGAGTTTTCTGCACTTCGCACTCCACGGAGTTTGCGGAGTGCAGAAAACTCCGCTTCTAGATGTGCAGCAGAGTTTTTTCCCTGCTCGCAAGCGTGAACTGCCGCTCGGGTAGAATTTCTACCAGAGTGGCCAGGATACCAGCACAAACTGCAGTTTGCACTGCACTCTGCCACTCGCGGAACTTCGCAGAGTTTTTTATAACTTCGCAGAGTTTCGCGTAGCAAAACTTCACGAACAACGCCCAGGCCTGAATAATCTAAACAACTGTGTAAGGGCAGGTGGAGGACTTAAAGAAAGAGGTGGCTACTCTCTGAGAAACAATGTCTTCTATGCAGAAGTTAATGGTGCGGCTTGAAGACTCTGTTAAAGATGCTGAGGGAAGATCCAGGAGGAATAACCTGCGATTTGTGGGTTTTTCCAAGTAGGTGGAGGGTCAGCCCTTCCTTAAGGAGTGGCTCAGCAAAATTATGCACCCACACAAGTTATCAAAATTCTTCACTGTTGACCGGGCACATCGCGCTTGGTCCTGCCACCTCGTCTGGGTGTGCCACTGTGTGCCATTTGTGCCTAGCTGTTCAATTACAGAGACCGTGATGCAATCTTGCAGCAGGTCTGTTTGTGAGGCTAGCCGAACTGTGAGGGGAGTCCAATATCTATCTTTCCGGACTACACCCTGATGGTTCAAAATCAGTACAGAATCTTCTTAGCTAGTAAAAAGAGACTGCAAGACCATAACCTGTGCTACAGCCTTATTGTTCCGGCAGAGCTCCAGGAGTCACATGCCATCCATACTGGTAGGGAGTATATTTTAAGAGTTCTTAGTCTGGAGAAGCACACACTCAGGATTTAAAACATACACAGTAGTTGGGGTTGACTTTACTAATAAGAAGTTACTTCTACCCAAACAAACCCTTTACAGCAACATGAGGATAATGAAAGACCGGGGAAAAAAGTAATTTTCTAACCTATACCTTGCAGTTTACATGCAGCTCTTTAAAGACAGTTCTAAGCTCACTTTGCAATATTATAATTGTAACTTGTGAACTGCAAGTAACAATAGGTACTATCTGACAAAATCAGTAACTCACTGAGCTTTCTATATTTATAAAATAGAATTCAGTGATTTGCATGGTACACTTTCTGTGCAGCAGGCATATTAAGCGTCTATGCTACTTTATGATGAGTCAAACCTGTCAATAGACAAACATCTCTCTCTAGCAGGTACATTATTTAAGAGAGCTATCCTGACATTTCTGTTGTTGCCTGAAAACTGCTGGACGGCCAAGGAATTCTGCAGCAGATGCTTTTAAACCAGCGACAGACAGGTAGGGGCGGTGGGGTGGGGCGGTGCTGGAAGGGGGAAGTCGACAGACGAAGGAATATGGAAAAATAAATTAATTAATAAATCCTATTCCGTCATCTGTTGACTCCCCCCCCACACCGCCACACCACGCTTACCTGCACCAGACGCAACTGTTCCAAACCCATGAGATATTTCTAAATACAGCACTCCTCTCCAGCTTGGGGCCCAGTCCGGCCGTGCCTGTCACACCGCCCTAAAGCCGGCCCTGAAATTAAGCATTATCACCCTCTTATTGTCCATAGTCAAGAGCAATAGAGTGATTACCCCCTTCAGAGTATGTTAACTAATGTTAATTGTCCACCCCTCAATAATGGGCTTTTTTAAATTAAGGTGAGGGGGTATAAAGTGTGGAATGTCAATTAACAATAGTTACCATCTGGCAGTATGAGTAGTATTGGTCGTCTCTTAGTACATCGGATCATCATCTCCTGAAACATATGCAGACCAGCATTAGCGGCCTGCACATCTCAGAGTTGGGGGGGGGGGGGGGGGTGGGACATGGGCTGCTGGAAAAAAATTTATAAATGAAATGAAACGTACCTTTCCACCACCGGGTCCTGCGTCTTTTCTCCTGCTCACCTGTTTCAGACTCCAGGTCGGAACATGAAGCAGGCAGTCAAGCTCCCACACATATGCCAATCACCACGCTCCATTGAGCGCCATGACACGGCAGTCAGCCAGGGGCTGGAGGGGTGGGCATGTTCTCCATGCAGGCTGTAATGCAGCCTGCATGGAGAACAGGGGAGTGTGCATAACTGTTTTGGGCAGCCCGAGTTGGACAACCAAACAGTCATCGCGCACAGGAGTGCTCTACCACTCCTGTCCTGCAGCTCTGCTCCACCACACTTCACGCACTGCCGCAGCAGGAGGAAATAATTGAAATAAAGTTCCATTATTTTAATTTTATTCTTTCCTTTTTTGCCGCTCCTGGCAGTGGGGTGACACTCCTCCGCCTTAGCGGAGGAGTCGCCACTACCTGCATGCCAGCTCTCCTTGTCCACTTCATGGGAGAACTTCATTGACTCTCTCAGTGAATTTACAGAGTTGTTAATGCCAGTACCTATCAATCAGTCGATTTTAAGAGTGCTGCGTGTCACCCGGGACGGTATCCAGGCACTGACGGGGTCCATGGATTCAGTCGATGAGCCCAGGTCTTCAATGATTTTCGTAACTCTGGTAGTGAAGGGGAGGTCTGGAGTTGTACCAAAACATTCTGAATGGATGAGCAAATCTCAGTGCTCCAAGCAGTGTTAAGTTAAAACTTTAGTGGCCTGGTGTTTCTTAAAATAGTGAGTTGGTGTCTTTAGAGTAAGTTGTGAATAATATCTGAAAGTTGCCTCCTCTTAGTATATTTCTAATGGCACCAACCACAGCATTTGCTACTACAAATTCCCTACTCTGTGTCTTACTTTCCTCCATGGAATAGGTGCACAAATAACCCCTTAAGCTTGACTTCTTTCCTCGGTTGCACCCCATGTATTTTACATCTTATGGGTGGTGAGAAGCATATCTAATTGTATAAAGCATAGCTGAGAAGAATACTGATAGACTAAAAAGACATCCTATCCATATTTTGAGTATTTGAGTACTTGTTGGTTCAGAAAAATCATTTTATTAACCTGTTTATCACGGCGGCAATTCCGCTGTGGTGCGGACGTTCGATTGCGCGGGCGGGTCCACGTCGGGCAAATGACGTGTGCAGCACTACCGAGGTAGTGCTCGCAACGGCCGTTGGCCTACGAACGCACGCAAGGGGTTAACACCTATATTTTGCCCACAAATCGGGATTTTCGAATACGATTAAGTTATATTGATACGCACATACACCTTTGTGTAAATTGAAACACCCACAAGGCAGAGGGATTTAGGGCCAGATGTACTAAGGCGTTTTGGGTTACAAATGTTCTGATTCGCAAAATCGGGAAGTTTGTGATTGCAAAAAAGACTTTTGCTATGTAGAAAACACAAATTGCTATTACAGTGACATGATACCGAATTGCAATTTTGATTTGAAACTATATCTCAAATTGGTATTTGATGTTTAGCGGTCCCTTTCAAATACTGATTTGGAATAGGATGTATTAATGTTTGGCGCCTGAAATCCAGTCATAACAAAACATTAATATATTTAGTGGTAACCCATTGGCAAGTGGGAAATGGTCCTTTTCCTTTTGTGGATGTTGACAAAACCATTTTAAGAGTAGGCAATGGTCTCATGGTAGCAGTCCCAATGCCTAATCTTAAACAGTATTTTCGACACTTTTTTTTTTTAACTCATCCTGTTTTTCTTTAAGGAAAATGGGCTGTATTTTAAAAAAAAATGCTTTACTTAAAAGCAATCAAGAACATTGTGGTCTGTTGATCCGAGCAGGCACCATACCAGTGATGGCTGCGAATTGTAGCGGGTTCCAATTTGCAATCAACCTCATTAATATTCATGACCTAGGTCAAATTGTGAATCATTGCAATTCAATATTTTGCCACTGACCTGAGGTCGGCTCAGAAAATGCCGCACTGGTCACAAAAATACTTGTCACAAATTGCAACCATTATTTTGCGACCAGCACTTAGTACATCTGGCGCTTATTTCTGTAATATGCTTTGTATGCAGAGGTTGAAGGGGGAGAGATCTTTGGGGAATAACATGCCCAAACTTTGTAATTTTAGGAAAACAGTTCCCATACTTAAAAAAGAACCATTACGGAATAGTTAATTATGACCTTCAGGTATCTCCAGATGAAAGCAAAGGGAGGGGGAGCTCCTGTGCTGTGAAGCTAAGTGAGCGACAAATAACTAACTAAATAATCAAGCCTTCTCACCAGGGTGTCTGCTACCTGGAAGAAATTTAAATGCAATTAATCAGCAAATGTAAAGGCTGTTTGGAAGCCAGCATTGGCATTAATTGATTGAGGCACATGAAGCTTCTTGGTGACAAATATTTATTATTTTTGAGAAGCAATATATGGGTGTATCAGGTTAGCTCTGGAGTGCGTCCTTTTAATAGACATTTATTAAAAAAATGCACTAGGTACAGGCTGATTACTAAAATGTATTTTCTTAAATCACTTAAGTTATCCTAAGGCCTAAATCTGTTTGCTCATTTTTGTGCTGCTTTGCTTTAAAAAAAATCCCAACTCTAAACAAGTTTTGTGCTGGAAAGTATAAAAAAACAAAAATAAATTCGAAAAGGTACCCAGCGCAAAATGTTAGCTAATATGGAACTAGATTTTCTATACCTAACCACATATGTACCTAAACTGTACATACTTCTTTAAGGCACGTAGATGTTGAGTTAGGAATATTGAATATATACTTCTCTATATGCAACTAACTTTATTAGTTTGTCCCTCAATATTCTGTCCTCCATACTCCTGTATCACAATATTCTGGGCGGTCAATATTAACTTAAGTACTAAATCTTTCAAATGAGTTTTTCATAACCCAGGTTTTGAAAACCAGTTTTATTGATCCATTGTTCAGTGGTTGCTTTAGACTGTACTAAACATTTTATGATAACATGCAGCAGACGTATTGAAAGGAAATAGTTATTATCAATAATCCCCCATAGTATAATTCGTTTTGAAGGGACAGATGTTGTACATGCCCTCATGATTTTATTAGGTTATTACTATGCGGTATTAATGCAATTACTGCTAACATTTATTGTGACCTTCGAAACTCATCAGTGTTATGTCAGCCTTCATCTATTCGAAGTTTTATAAATTGAGTGCAATTACACTGGGAAACTAAATTGTGGAACCAAGCAGTGTCATCTTAAGCAATTTGTGGGTCAAGGGACAAACGTATTTCGGAGGCCCCTGTTCAGAACAGATTTGACTTTATGATCCAGTTTCAGCTCTTTCATGCCCCTTCTGGCCAGGTCACTGACAGTGCACTGGCACAGTCATCCAAATTTAAAATGTGTTTACATCTAATATTCAAGGATAATGACATTTGTTTGTAATATTGTAACACAGCAGCAGCTCACTAATATTTCTGCAAATAATCTCTGTAACACCCTCCAATTTCTCACATGTCAGATCCTGTTTTGAACTAAAAGAAACTTTTTATGGATGTGTGTGAAACAAACAATTCTCTGAAAATGTCTTTAATACACTCTTACAGATCACCCACATTAAAAATAAATTCAAGGAAAACGGTATTTAAAACAACCTGTTTAAGAATTATTCAGGGACACCAGGGCAAGACTATCTGCAGAATAGAGCTGGTTCTATTAGGGGGCCCTCCTAAAGGCTGGGGCCCTGGGCCATACCCAACTTTGCCCGTACCTTAAAATATTTCTGGAACCAAAGGCCACAAATAAGCATGTTGTTACTGTGCTCAGAGTTGCTTACCTTTAAATCACAACAGCTAACAGTCTTCAGTATAGACATAATGTGGAGTGAAGTGTCTGCAAAATACTTGCACCTTTTATAAAGGGGCTGCAGTGGCGGTCCGTGCAGGTAAGCGCGGTGTGGCGGGGCAAGGGCGGGGAGGGAGGGGGTAGTCGACAGACGATGGAATAGGGAAAAATGAATAAATAAATAAATCCTATTGGTTCATCTGTTGACTTCTCCCCCGCCCCTCTGTGCTTACCTGCACGGACCCCTGCTGAGGGGATGTCGTCACCAGATGGAGCTGTTGGGCAAGACAACTTGACTTACTTTTGGAAAGTTTTACCATCAGTGTCTTATGATTAATTGGGCATCTGCGTGTTATTCTAAAAGTGCATTGTTCATAGTGTATTGCTTTAAAATATATTTCAAAATTTGTATGTAGGTCAAAGAACAATGTATTTATTAAACTTTTGATCTTCCTAAATACATGTATAAATATATTACACAACTGACTGTTAAGCAAAGATGGCAGCCATCTAAACTAGGCGGAAGCCGCTCCTAACCTGCTCTATCTCTGCCAGTGCTATTGTGCCTTTAGGTGTTTTTAAGCAGATCCTACATGACTGTGCTGACATTAAAAGATCTAGAGGTGGCAGTTCAGTGGCGCAACGAACCTTGAGGGGGCCCCCCTGCAGGGTAAGTGAAGGGGCCCCCTCCGGACTCAATCTAGAGCTGCCCAACAGAAGTCCGGTGCTGACGGCGCCCCCTGGAGGGTGAGGACCCCCCCGCACCGCGGGGGCTGCAGGGGCCCGTGTTACGCCCCTGTGGCAGTTGGTTTTTGAATGTGGGAGTGGCGCGATAGTCAGCACTGAATAAGTCTGGCTTCAGATCACTTTGGAATGAGCGCAGTGTCTTCTGACAATAGTGGCTTTTCTGTTTTGATATCTGTTTTGATTTGTGCCATGCATTTTCTTTCCTTTCTGATACTTCAAATGACAAGCTCTGGAAAGATGCTGTCGAGTGGCAACACATGCCACAAGCATCACATTTGTTCACTCCTTTTTTTTGGGACTTTTTTATTAATATTCACGTCTGACGTGTGTTATGCTGTCAGGCTTGGATAATAAGTAGCAAACTACTGCATCTCATTGGCAAACCCCTTTACGAGATTACTGCCCTTTCCTTAACAATTCAGTTCCATTAAAAGATCATTTTATCTCATCATTTGACAGGTTGTGAAGGTTAAACGTTCCTGTATGTCATCTGAAACCTGTTGCTTTCTCCCCCCCCCCCACCCCCCCACCCATACTACATGCCTGGCATCGTTGACACATCTCATTGGCACGATGTCAGTTTTAATCTTTTACAAATTTGCCCATAACACCTTTCTTCCTGTGTCAAGTAGATATGACAAAAAGGAGAAAAAACTGCTATTCCCGACACCAGTCAATCACCCAAGCCGTGTCAGCAAGATGGGCGCTACGCCAATCACAGTAGAGCAGAAACAACTACCGAAATGGCCTGGGGGTGGGGTTGACTTCTACAATCGGAAATAACCATGTAGCTAATTACCTTCCGAAGCACAGAGAGCTCTGGGGAGCTGCAGGGAGGCTGACTGATAAAAGCCTTTCAAACAGGGAAACCATTTCACCAAGACTTGCTCATTCCGTGCGCCAAAAGTGATGCACTAAGACCTTCATTGTGCATCGATTTCAATATTTTGATGGGGTTCAACATAATTTTTTATTGATTTTACAGCAGAATGCAAGTTATCAGATGAGAAAACATATACTGTATCAGTGTTGTCTTTCCTATCCCATTAACATCACATTTATATTGAAGATCACATGAAGGGGCCTATTATCAACAACTAGCGAAAATTATCGCTAACTAAGCTTAGCGACATATTTTCTATCGCCGTGCTTCGCCTGATTTTTTCGCAGAGATAACGTGCTATTAGCAACGTTTATCTCAAATGCGATAAAATTTCAGGCGTTAGCGGCGAAATGCGAGAATATCGCTGAGAATCTAGCGATATTCACGCATTATCGCTAACTGGGACTTAGCCACAATATCCAACTCCCATTGGATATAATGGCTAAGAACTGGCGTAATTTTTGGAGATATTTGCGAATATTTCCATCGCTACGCCTGCCTTGCTAATAGGCGGTAGCGACTTTAGCGACTGCTTTCAGTCACTAACTGGTTGGGTACGCCCACTTTGCATGTCATTAGCGATAAATATCGCTGACATGCAAAGCGGGCCCCAAACCGCTTGCTATCGCCTAAAAGCTGTCGCTAACATCAGTTAGCGACAGCTTCCTAATAGGGCGATATAATTGTCGCCGCTTAGCGGCCAAAAACGGTACTTTAACGGTAATTATCAAGGGGATTCAGGCTTTTTTAAGCAGTTCCCATCTGGAGGCTCGTGCACAGCTATTAACGAGGAGATTTCCTTGATCCTTTTCAACTCATTGAGCCATACCGATACGACTATAAGGACTATCTTTCCTAATAAAGTCATATATAAACACTGAGGAATTTTAGGAATCTGTTCTAAACCTCACCTGTCTGTTAAGATTGGGGCTCTACTTATATAGCATATGAAGTTAATCAGTGGCTACTCCTGAAGAAGGCGTTTTGATTACGCCGAAACGCATGTCGACAAAATTGATAAAGAATATAAAATTTGCCACTACTTTTAATTTATGTCTATCTTTTGATTGTACTTGCTTGAAAAGTTTTTGAAATGTATGTTACATTGTGCCATTAACACAATTTTTTTAAACTAAAGTTTTTAACAAAATTATTAAAAAACAATGTTTTTTTACATAATTCTCGTTCTTTAATTTTCCCTGACCTATACATATATATGTACATGACTTATTCAAATTGCCGAGGAGGTATTTCTCACATAGACACAAGTTAATGCCACACAAATCTTTGGGTAACATCCATTGATTACACAATCAGCAGCTCTAGTGTCCTTACCATTCTCAAGTTGCAAGCTGATACATTAGCAAACTCTCCCAGGCAAATCCTGAGACTGACATAGTCCTTGGGCACCTGTGACTCCTCTATACATTTATGAATGGAGGCTGCCAATTAACGCTTTGGCTCTCCATGTTCCTCATAAAGGTCTCCTTCTCAGGCTTTCTATTGCTAGTGCTGAGTTACATCTATTCTCAAACTAACAAACCATGAGAATTTACCTGCAAGAAAAATTTCATGCAAGTAGAAATTAAAAGCAGGAATTTATGAAGAAAGAAATGTAGGCCTACTCTAGTCAAGTTAATGTGTTAACTCAATGGTGCACATTTAATATGTGTGTTTACATACAAAATAACTACATTAGATTCATGTTACATTTCAATAAATGTGAAATAACTTTGAATGCATGAATACAAATATGAGTAAGAACTACATTTGTGCATACGTTTACATAAAACATTCTTGTTTCTAAAGTAAATACATTTTAATAGTTTGAGGATGGTTTATATCAAATCTGTAAGGAGTAGTTATTGTTTTATAATGTAAAGCACATAGTACATATGATTCCCAGTTCTACAGTAAATGCGCTTCAGTACTAGATTCAATAATGTTAGGACACACAAGTATGTAGTGCTAAGTGCACATATATGTGCGTACTTGTGACGTATAAGGATGGAGTCAAAATGCTGCAGTAGCATAAAGAAAGAAAAAATGAAGAACTGCAACATTTGTTGGACTATGTCCATGAATAAGTTCTGATCCAGTAAACTTTAATGGCTGAAAGAATTATATTTGGGATTTCTACAACGTTGATGTGAAGCTCCAATCGGAACTGATTTCAAGTACTGTCAATTCGCATTACATAAAATCAAAATCACAGGGAATCTGAACAATTTAAAGATCTGACTCTATCCTGATTCAAAGTGATCTTCAGCAGTTATGGTATGGTATGCATGTGTTGTCCCAGGGGAAGAACATCTATGTATTTGCAAGCAAAGAGATGTTTCACGCCATTTTCAGAAAATAACAAGAACTGGACAATAGCCAAATAATGATGGTTTATGGAATGCATAACACTGTGTCTATGTTCATCAATCTTGAACCCTTACAAATCAACTTCTTGCTTCGAATGCTATATACCAAATCAAGACAGTACCTAATGTCAGCAGATGGAAAGAAGGAGTCTTTAAGAAACTGAAGGCACCTCTCCTCATTGCCTTAAAACCGTAGGACTCTGAACTACACTTAATTCCAGGTTGAATACCTGCCTTTTCTCAAAGTTTGAACTGTACTTGATTCCAGTTTGAGTATCTGCCTTTTTGTTCAAAGACTAAAACTGTTTATGCACAGGCAAACATTCACCCAGGAAAGTAAACACACACAATATAAAACCCAGCAGACGAAACATGACATGGAAAAAGTGAGAGGTGGCTGTAAGCCACCGGAATAAGTGGGAAATCCTGTTATCATTTGGGTCAAGGACAGATAACTGGTAAGTACTAATGTCCTACATACCAACATTACTTCTCTAGATAATGGAACCTCTTTAAATAAGCCCAGCCCATCTCTTAAACTGTGTCTTTTGTGACTGTCCCATAAAACACTATGATAACTGGATTTAGATGCTATTCTTTTCCCAATTGGTACTAGGAAAATGGGAATGTCGGGGTTGTTGATGTCTTCCATGAAAGGTAATCCCTATTTAGACATAAAGTATTGCTTAAATCTTCAGTTAAGTCACACTTTAGAAATCAAGACCGACCAAAATTAAGTTACCATGTACAACCTTACAATCTCCCATTTAGACAATGAATCTTGGTAGTCCAAGGGACTTATTTAGCTATGTGCTCATCAATCAGATACTATTTTTTGTGGGTGAGAGGTCTTATGATTCTAATTAAGAGACAGTCCCAATTTAAAAAGGGTGCAGAAAACAGAGTATCCAAGTAAAAAGAAGAGGAAATCTGAGATGAATGTGGTTGATACACTTTGCCTGAGGCAGTCTGAACAGAGAATCGCCCAACAAAAAGGGTGGGTTTATAAGATTCAGCGTTGTGCTTGTTTTTCTTTTTTTTTGTAATACCGGATAAAGTCAACTCCAGTAGTTACATGTTAATCAAAAATGAAACATTAACCCTAACACAATCTCCAACTGAATTTATCAACTGAAAATTATTTGGAATTATGGTCTATCCCCAGTAGTTGCATCAGATAATGTTTTAAGATGTGTCACAGAAGCTTTATGTTTCACATTCCAAAGGGCATGCTACGGGAACCAAGGTTGTGTTCTAGTCATGTATAATCATGTTGCCTGGCTGGACCGAATGTTGCCTTTCTGTGAGATACTTCAGGTAAGTTTTGTGTGCTCTGATTTAAGAGTAAATATTACTCCTCTGGTCAAACAAATACCCAGTTTCTTATATCAAACTGGACAAGAGGGCGGGTAAATTAAAATATATCTATGAGGAACAGGTTCCATTCTGGAATTTTGACCACTGGGCTGTCACGTAGAGTGTCTGGTGCTGGTGATTAGCAGAGGGGCATTGTTGCTGATTTGTGCCCAGGTCTTTGGCCTTTGCATTTTGGGTTGCTCGTCTTTGGAGATTGCTGGAGTGGTACCCTGGCTCCATTTTCTAATGACGAAGTTATGGCCTAAATAAATTGGGAAAGAGATGCTGGTGCATTTGTTCATACACACTTATAGAAGCCTCCCTTATCCCCATACACTACATTTTGAACGTGGGAGTGCCTTTTTAAATGTTGAAATTTGTAGAAATTTCCACATGAAGCTGGATTCCCCCACATGAAGATGTGACTGTCTGTGCAGGTTATTTCAGCATTGATTCTCCAATTTATGTCTGAGTTGTTTTGCAAGCAACCAGTTCTACAGGTATCAATGTGTGAATAGCTTGAAGATTAATATTACCAAGCTATTTTCTTTCTTAAAAAACTACCCCTTTATCCCTTTTCCTTACTCCGCCAGGCATTGTGTTCCAGACCAAAATACAGAAAGTTATACATACTGTATTTTTTTATGTTGAACTTTTTCGACTTTTGGTAGGAAATAGTGTGCCAGTAATAGTGATATCTTGCATTATTGACTCGTGCCCTGCAATTTGATTGAAGTTATGCTGCACTACTTTCATAGATCACCGCCACCACTGCTAAACACACAAATATAGATTCCAAAATCCAGTGGAAACAGTTACTATCAACTCTCCTTACATCCCGAAAACAATGGTCTAGTCTGTCGCTAAAATCCAGTTCAGGTCAGTTGAAACATACATTTATTGAGAAAAATATTCTTTTAAACTACAATGTAATATTCAATGGATAAAGTGCTATTGAAAGTTTACACACATGTTTTTTTCACAGCAATGAAGAAGATGGCTAAACCGATTGCAAAATCTAAAAAGATCATATGAAGTGTAAGATTTGTTGCCATATGATTTGATAAAACTGTATATTTTAGAAATAAAGGCTTTAAAATATTCCAACACAAACTTACAAATAAAGAGGTAGCCCTGGATACTGCAAAGTCTGGCCTGGAGGGCAGGATCCTTGCCATATTTTTAGCATATCCCCATTTTGATAAATGTAGTTATCTTAAAAATTGGGCATGGATCTAGCCTTCCACAACGTTGGAGAAGCCTGGTCTAGCCAATAACGTGGACACTGGTACACTTTCTATTATGCAAACTTATACCATTGTCATCATTGGTGTTCTTCAAAGCTGGGACCCACGTACATAGGATTACACCCTAGGAAAGGCTTAATACTACTGATCTTAGGTAATGGCTAGATAAATGACCAATATAGGGGAAGGAATCTTAATTCCTTATTCATGGTAATGTAAGAGTAATCAATTGTTCTAATTAAATACTCAATTACTTCTAATTGAAATCTGCAATTCTGACTTTCTCATGGCACTTTTTACCAGAAATGGATTTTACCAATATGGTAATTTTGCTCTTTACGTTTATTTATCTGGCTTGATAAATTTCCTCCCAAATTCCTTTCTTATTAAAGCCTTGTTCCATCATAGACATGAGATCTTGTTTATATGTTCATATATTTGTTAAACAATATCAATATGTGCGCATCTGCTACTTCTTACCAGTACATGACTTATTGCCTGAATAATTGTGTAACTAGGCAGGTTTAAAGTACTTTTCAAAATATGACTCTCCAGGTACTCCCAAGACACTAAAAAAAACAACTTGCCAAGATAAAATTAGTCCTTAACTTTCAAAACCATCAATATGAACTGTGACGTGCTCCAAGATTCCCATCTTTTTCCATTCCACTCTGAAGACTAGAATCCTAATATCTCTGCAACATGATCACCAAAGCTTGTACCATAAGGTACCGTACAAATGCAGATGAGATCCTCATTCCATCTTAACCTGCAGAGTGCTTTCAGCAATTGGCAATAAGTGGTTATCTTCCTAAAGCATATTCAACATTGAGTGCAACAAAATTGCCTCTCCCTTAATCGTGGGAAGACAAAAGTCTGCTGATGGGTTGTTGATCCAACCTTACCTTGTTTCAGTTGGCAGTGCACATAGGGTTCTCCACAAGAATATACATAGTCTAGGATACTTTTCAACAGGGATTTCCAGTTTTCAGTAACCAAAAATGCCTTCCTTTTTCTCCTAAAAAAATCACTCATCTCACAGTGGTATTGTACTGATTCTGCAATGCCATCTCTATGGAACTATTAATTTCCGCAGAGTCAAAAACCATGTGGTCCATTTCAACTTCAAACTTCATATGCCTGCAGAGAAAAACCTGGACTGACAACCGATCACGGAAAGATCACAATTTAAGATCCTATTCATAACGCTTGAGGCGTTCAATAGCCAATCTTCGTAATAGCTATAAAAAATCTTTTAACCTTGCGACTCGACCCACATAAATAATCTGCAGACCTCAATATACTATATAATAATTACGCTAGGGAAGAGTAACTTTTGTATTCTTGTCCTCTGTCAAAAGATTTTGGAGAATTATGGAACTCTGCCTTTGTAAAATCGCTAAAGGTATGTTATGAAATATACAGAAATCAAAGATTTCCAGGAATAGACTTTTTGCTCCAGTCATGTTCCAAATGGATTGATGACAAATGCAATTTGTTTGCCTTTTTTTACCCCACATTGAAATAAGTTTTGTGAATTCACAGATTTTCTGGGGAAGGTGCCAACCAATTGCCTACATTTTTACTACAAAAGCAAAATGATCCATTAGACAGTAATTGCCATGTTAAGTGTTTGTGGATTACTACAAATATGGGACCCGAGGGTGGTGTCAACATTGTCAAAATTCATTTTTGATCCATTCCTGGGAATTACCATTTTCTCACCCCTTAAATACATTTATGATTGTAGAAAATTCAGGTGGCTAATCTGTGCCAAAAATGCCAGGCTATTTTATGTTATGTAGATTTTATACAGTCCTCCTACAGTAGAAGGTCTCTTGACACTATTCCAACACATATGCTGAACAGAGTTGGAAGTAACTATACTTTAGAGAAACCATGCTACAATCTGATATCTGAACTTGGTAGTGTCAGGTATCACAATGAGATACATGGATGCCATTTAGGGGTGCAACTGTGGCCCCTGGCGTGCCCCTAGTTACCGCTGACACTGCCTTTGCTACCCATGGCCTCAGATGTGGTGAAATCACTGCAAAGAGCACGGGGGCAGCTGTGTATTCCTTTTTTCTGTCAATTATTTTATTATATAATAGTGAAAAATATCATATTATTAACTATTATTCTAATAAAATAAATCACAACTTTGCTGGAACTGGACCTTTGGTGGTAGCTGTGATAAGTAAAAATGGTTTTAAATGTATGTTATGTGCATGCAGGTGAGAGATGGTCTATGTGAGAGGCAGTGTGTGTATATGTGAGTATGTGTGTGTGAATGAAAGGAGTGAGAAGTCAGTAGCAAGTAGTGAATGAGATTGTGTGAGATTGAGTGTTAGTAAGTATGAGTGAGTGAGATAAGAGTGAATGCAGGTGGGTGAGTGAGCATGAATAAGAATGAGTGCAAGCAGGTGTACGTGTGTAGTGAGTGTGAGTGAAAATGAATGAGTGTGAGTGAGAAAATGAGTGTGTGTGATTGAATTTGAGTATGAGTGTGAATGTGATTGTGTCTTTGGCCCCGGTATACCAAAGGAAATTATTGTTTTATGAGACACTCATAGCAACTTTCTGGCACTGGCTTACTTGAGGCAAGTCTTAGCATTATAGATACCTATGACAAAATGCTAAGACTAACCCACTGACGCTAATTCTTATCATAAAGGTGGACAACCTGACATATAGGAGGGTGGCAGCCATGACAAAAAGCTGGCCGGGCAATCTGAAGTAATTTTGTGACATACGGGTCACCTATGGTATATGGAGGACATAAATTACAAAATTGTGGCACTGGCAAATGTTATGTCATGTTTGGTATAAGCGGGCACTTGTGGCTTATCGGGCACCCATGACAAAATGCAGGTCTTGGTTCAATAGAGGTAATTTTAGACATATAGGGGCATTCATAGCACATTTTGAAGAAATATTAGACAACTCCTAGGGACTGTCAGGTTTCCTTGGCTTGGTACACCATGAAAGGATTTGGATATTTGATAAATGCCCTTTCAGGCACTATCGCATTTTAACAAATTATTTTAAAATTGTGCGATAAAATGCACTATTTTAACACATTCACTTCAAACTTTTCTCTGGGGATACACCCCCTAGAAGAGATCTGACTTACTTGCTTTGCTCACTTACTACAATCCAGGGTAAGAATTAGGCCCCATGACTTAATTCGGTTGTTAACAACTGAGGTGAGAAATAGGGTTGACGTTTCTGAATTAAACCAAAGAGAGATTAGATCAGCATGTGACAGCCTAGAAAGAAAAATGGATGATCTCGCCAGTAGGACCACTCACTTGGAAACCTCAGTGAAGGATCTTACACTTCAAACAGAAGCCAACACTAAGGAGATCAAGCTATTAAAGGGGAATGAGGTGATATGGAAGGCAAAGATGGAATCATTAGAGAACAACATGAGAAGAAACAAACTCCATATATAAAAAATCCCGGAAGGCTCATAGAGCGAGGATTTGAAGGCCTTTGTTGCAAGACATTTGAAGTCAAGTACACAGATCGAGTGTACACTAGAAGATCTGGTGGAGAGAATATACAGAGGATTCATAGAGACCCCTTTAAGGCGTCCCTGAATAAGACAAAACCAAGGAAAATTCTTGTTAACTTTAAAACATATAAGGTCAAGGAAGAAATTCTTATAAAGGCCCTAAAACAGAAATCCTTAACAGCGGATGGCATGAATTTTGTAATAAGATCTGACATCTCCCAATTTACGGATAATAAGCAGTGGGAAATGGGTAATATGATTGAGCCTTTTAAAGAAATGGGGGTGAAGGCCCAGCTGAGATTTCTGGCCAGTCTTCGGCTGAAGCATAACAACAAACTGCAGAATTTACGAAGGGTGGAAGACGCTGCAGAATTTCTTAAATCGTTATACACAGGGCTGAGGTAGAGGCCCGCACTTTTTAGCACTCTCCTGCAGTTAGTATGCACCACTTCACTCTCCTGGTTATTTTTTTTTATTATTGTTACTGTGTATCTGCGGAATGATTATTATTTTTTTTCCTTTATATTTTAGTATGGTCTCCTAAACTCAGGAGGCCTCCTCAGACTTAAATGTAGTCCTCAGCAAAAAAGATATAATCTAGCCTCTAATAAGATAATGACTCTAAGAAATATAAGATGACAACCAGCCAGAAACCACAGATAGAAATCCAATCATGGAACGTTAATGGGCTTAGAATGAAACATAGAAGGGAAAAGATGTTGCAATATTTAAAAGACGCCCCAGCCCAGATTATAATTTTACAAAAGACCCATCTAATGAGTGAAGAGATGAAAGAGGTTCTTAAATCAAGGAAATGGATACAGAAAGTGGTATTCACAGATCAACAGCTTACGATTAGAGGGTTAGCGATTCTGGTGAAAACTAACCCCCCGATAATAATAGAGTATAGCAAAGTATATAGGGCAGGTAGGTGGGCAATAGCCAAGATAAGATGCTATAATCAGGCCTATACAGTGGTTGGTTATTACGGCCCTAATCTAGATGACCCTACTCCATTTGGTAACTTGCTTACAGAACTTTTAGATTTCCCTGACCCGGTCACTTTAGCAAGGGATTTCACTGTAGTTCTGGATATTAATCTAGATCCTTCCACCAAAAGCAGAGCTTTGACAAACAATAAAACTCGATCCCTGATAAAAACTCAATTAAGGATTGAGGCCGGTGTGACATCTGGAGAGAGAGAAAGGGATCCCTTAAGAGTTATACCTTTAATAATAAAAAATATGGGCACCAATCAAGGATTGACCTATTTTTAATCAGTCAAAATATAAAGGATCAGGTTGGAGGTGTTAATCATGTGGGATCGCACATGTCAGACCACTCGGACATCACTTTATCTTTGGCCCCCTTAAATAGTGTAGTACAGAAGAGGTGGTCTATGGATCGCACTATACTGTTTGATGATGATATAGTAGGAAAACTCAGGATGGAAACTCATGAGTTTTTCGAGAAAAACAGATACAGCACCAATAGGTATAGTTTGGGATGCCTATAAGGCCTTCTAGGGGGAAAATAATATCCATTCAATCCCACAAAAACAAGCAACAGAGAGAAGAGATAGCAAGTATTGAGAGCAAGATTGGGGTTTAGAACATCAGCTGTCTGAGAATGGGATAGTACAAGGACCCTTGCAAACATCTATCCAGGATCTAAAAAACGATCTTGCAGGAGTGGTGGAAGGCAGATTACAAGAAAAGTGGCAAGCAAGTAAACTTGCCCATTTTAATTATGGAGAAGGATGCGGCAAATTGCTTGCGTGGAAGACCAGAAATTACCAGGCAAAATTATTTATTAACCCCTTGCATGCGGGGCTGATTCCCCCGCTGTGCTGGGGGTAGAGGGGGCCTGTGCTCATGACGAGCTCAGCTCGTCATGAGCACACGAGCACCGTGGCTCATGACGAGCTGAGCTCGTCATGACCGTCGATGAGGTTAAAGAACTAAAGCAAAAAGGCACGGGGAGTCTGATTGTGACAAGAGAAGTTATAGAGGAGGCTTTTCTGAACCATTTTGGAGAAGTATATGCAGAGGATCCAACCAGGAAGGAGGGGGAGGTGGAAGAATTGTTGGGTTAAGATACCCCATGAAAAATTCCCGATGCCCAGAGAGAAGCTATTAATAGCTCAATAATGGTAGAGGAAATAGGAAACTCCATTAGAGCAGGGAAATGAAATAAAGGAGCAGGTCCAGACGGTTTCCCTATCGAGATTTATAAAAAGTTAGGGGAATATTTAGCCCCGATTATGGCCAAGCTGTTATCAGCTATCTTCGAAAACGGCAGGGAGATTCCACCGTCCTGGGATGATGCCATTGTGATGTTGATGCGAAAACCTGACAAACCACCAAATTGCTGCGATTCCTATAGCCTATCTCGCTACTTTATTCAGATTATAAAATCTTTTCGAAAATATTGGCAGATCGGCTTAGCGGGGTGGTGGATAATCTCCTCCATGAAGATCAGAAGGGTTTTGTACGAGGAAGGGGAATGAACGACCGTACATATAGTTTATCGGGGCCATAAATATAGCCACCAAGTATAGAGTACCACTGGCAGTGATTACAGTGGACACAACCAAGGCCTTTGATAGGGCAAATTTGACCTATCTACAGAACATTTTAAAATTATCTAATCTTGGAGAGAATTTTTGCAGGACAATATACCTCCTATATAGAAGTCCTACAGCTAGAATTGTAGTGAATGGAAATCTGTCAAAATCTTTTAACATCTTTAGGGGGACAAGGCAAGGGTGCCCTTTATCTCCCCTTCTACTTAACATATATATTGAGCCCTTAACGGAAAAGATAAGAAACCATGAGAGTATTTTCTCTTTTAAATTCCGAGGATGGGAGAAAAAAGTTGTGTTATATGCTGATGACCTGCTGGTTTACTCCTCCCAAGCTGACTCCTCACTACCTGTGGTTTAAAAACTAGTATTGCGGTTTGGAGCTATCTCAGGATATGAGATAAATGAAAATAAAACAGTAGTAATGACTTGGAATATTAACTCACAGTTGAACTGTATCCAGGAGGGGATGAGATACTTGGGCATTAAGATAGTTTCAAAAGTAGAACTAATCTCGGAATCCAACTTTCATAAAATCAATAAAAAAGTTGGAAAATTGCTACTAAGTTGGGCCCATCTTCCTTTGACTTTATATGGGAGAATCAACCTTGTAAAAATGTCCATTCTTCCTAAGGACACCTTTATGTTTCAGAAAATTCCTATGGAGTTTAAGGAAGACTGTCTCAAAAGGCTCAATCCAAAATTACCAGCTTTATTTGGACCTCAAAAGGGGTCCGTATCGCAAGGAAGAAGCTGAGGCGGCAGTATGATAAAGGAGGTCTACAATTGCCGGATCTATTGTATTACGCTTGGGTATTTCTTTTAAAAGCAGGGAAAATGCTTTTTAGTATACCTGATATTTCCGATCTCGGGAATATGATTAAGGCAATGCCCCAGGAGGTAGAAGGGGGTGAATATGGGTTTATACATAAGTATGGAGACCCGCATTTCTTTAAAAGAGTGAGACTTAAGATTCTACAGTCTTTTCCGTAGACATGGTATAAAATCAGGAAAGAATTAAAATTAAATTATTACAGCGGAATGTCTTCTGTTTGGAACTAACCTGGTTCTCCGGAGTGGTCCAAAGATAGCCTGGCTCTCCCATTAAAAAAAGCAGGAAGAAGCAGGAATAGTACACTGGGGACAACTGATATCAGATGGGGCTCTGATTTCCTGGGATGCGTGTCAAGGAATAGCCAATATCAGCTTAACAGATTTAAATATCTACAAATAAAAAGCTGGTTTCTTTCTGTTGGTTCAGATGTGGGAATATCAAATGATTTGATATCTAGGATGATGATGAATGCTACTCTGAAAAAAGAGGTGGCGAGCTGGTATTGGCTTTTAATGGAGTTGCCAGATGGAGACTTCAACCTACCATTGTTACTGTGGGAGGAGATCTTGCCCGGCGAACAGATGGAAGAATACGGTCAAGTATCTTGTAACTTTCTATACTCCATGGTTCATGGTGCAAATTTAAGGCTAACCACCTTTTCTGTCTTCACAGAATTTATTGGACTCCGTATAAACTGTCCAAATTGGGGAAAGGCCCCACGCCAAGATGTCCAAACTGTGGCAAGGAAAAAGGAGACAACATTCACATGTTTTTGGAATGCTCCGAATGTATGAAAGTTTGGTTTTGCGATTCTCAAATAGCGATTTTTTTGGGAATCGCTATTTGAGAATTGCAAAACGCTATGTATGTAGGATTTGCAAATAATTTTGCGAATCCTACATATTCCTTAATTGCGAATTTCAAATTGCGATTCGTAATTAAGGAATACCTCCCCATTCATTCCTATGGGCCTAGAGGCCCATAGGAATGAATGGGAAGACATTCTCAATTTACGAATCTCAATTAGAGAATCGCAAATTGAGAATGCAATTTCTAGGTTGCCAGGGTGTCAAAAGGAAACACTGTTGCATACCTGAAATGTGCATGTGTGCACATGTGGCACACATACATGCCCTGAGGGCATGTATGTGCATCACATGGCACTTTGAAAAATGCAAAAAAGTGCATTTTTCAGAGAAATCGCAAATTACCACCAACTTGAAATTGGTGGTAATTTGTGATTCCTTAAGCCTAAATTGCACTTTTTCTGTGCCTTTTACATTGCATTTAAGGAATCGCAAAATTTGCGATTCCTTAAATGCAATTGCAAAATAAGGAATCGCAAATTTAGCGATTCAATATTTTGCAAGGCAGTTTTACCTTAATACATCCCACTTAGCTAAATTGCTATCGCAATTTCGGCATTTGCGATCGCAATTTTGAATGACACATATGGCCCTATATCCTTAATACTTGGAAAGACACTACAGGTAAGCAAAGTTCTTGTCTTCTTTGGGATCATGGAGCACTGTGAAATTTTGTCAAATAACACTAAAAAATTGATTTTCTACTTGATACTCTTGGCCCATAGAGAAATTTGTAAAAATTGGGTTAAATCTACTCCCCCATATAAAATAGAATGGATGATATACTAATCGGCTGGATAGGACATCTAAGAATTAGCGTAACGAGTTTTGGCTTCCCTGTGAGAACTGGCCGATTAGGCCTCTATACTATAATGCTTGATTACTCCTTTGGTGACTTCACAGGTGGCTGTGTGAAATCAAGTTACCTATGGTTGGAGATTAGTAAGCAAGGTATAGAGTGACCCATCCTTGTTGTGGAACAAAGATCTCTGGCTGGTACTATTCTAAGGGAGGCCCCGGAGTACAGAATACTATCAAATGAGGACTAAAAAAAAGTACAAATTAAAAAAAAAAAGAATTAGGCCCCAGTATTTGCAAACAAGGAAAAAAAATGAGTATCATCCTGTGAAAATATTCTTGATGTACTGAAGGAAATCTTCCAGTGCGCCCTGACATTGTGAGTATGGGTGCTAGAACTTTACCTTTCATTCTGGGGTAAATTATATGGGACCAAATTGATCAATGAGTTGCGAGCGGAAGGTGGAGAAGTAAGGTATACGGCAGAAAAGAAGTGGGGTCATAAGGGACCAGACAGGAGGGACAGAAGCAATTACCATATACTCCACTGTACCTATCTCCTGCCATCCTGGCTGGATCTTCTTTGGACGAAAAAAAGGATACTGCACCATGATCCAATTAAATATTTGGCAGACCATCAATGGGCCATATGGCAGAAGTGGTGCTTCATCTACACTGGCTATTTGGACACCGGACAAAATCTATATCCAGGCTTTAGTCTGAAATGGGTGACTGTAATTCACTAACAGGAAATGCCCGTCTCCTCCAGTAAAACAGCTCTAATTGTGGAAGGTGCTTGGCTTTTCTCAGCATGAACTGTGAGCATTTACGTGGTGTGTGCTTTCAAGGCTTCACAGATTTTGGTATTCCTGCCCTGTTCTCATACAACAATAGCATTTCTCCTCCAACTGATTTAGTGATGGAGGGGAATACTATTGGTGTTTGTGGCTTGCAAGGTTACTGAGCACGAGGTTTACATAGGGGCGGACTGGGAACCTGTCAATTTTCTTGGACCAGCCCCTGGGGAAGCACTGCTGGGCCCTGGGAGGCTAGAAACGCTTGCTTGCTACTTTTGTTGCTGGGGCCTGAAATTGCAGGACCGCTGCAAAACCTGTCCCCAGTATCAAAACCAGCCCCCACCGCTGCCAAACCGGCCACCACCCTTCCAGCCTCCTGGGGAAGCGGATGGTGTCATGTACGGCCAGTCCAGCCCTGGGTTTGCACGCTTCACATTTGAAGCTCTTTAGCAAAGCACAGAGGGTTTCAACCCCTTGGCTGCTGGGACTATTCCCTGGCTGTGCTGGGGGGCAGGGGGCGCGTACAGCACCCCCATGCTCATGACGAGCTCAGTTCGTCATGAACCACGGTGCTCCGGTGCTCATGACGAGCTGAGCTTGTCACAACCACGCCCGTTTAATGGAACGCTCAGCACAGCAGGGGAATTAGCCCAGCGTGCGAGCGTTCCACGGGCCATGCGAGCTCAGCTCGTCATGAGCACCGGAGCACCGTGGCTCATGACGAGCTGAGCTCGTATTGGGAATGGGACGGGTTAAGGCAACCTCCTATTTGCACAGTATTGTAGAAATGTGTTTGCCTAGTTTTTCTAATCAGTGCATTGAAAGGTCTTCAGCAAAACAGGGTTGTCAGCTTTGTTTGTTGCTTCAGGAACTGACACTATAGTTCACAAGTCCACATCACCCCACACTCACCAGAGAACAGATACCTTACGTTATTTTTTACAGAAATGTTTTGCCATATTTACCCTTCCGGTGTGACTGAAGAACTGGCAACACTCTAATGGACACCCTGAAAGTATCTCTGGATTTCATGATTCACTGAGCTGTCTAACGAACCCAGGAGACACCTAAAAAAGGATCACATCCAGTATTGAAGAACATTGCCAGACTGCTGGCCTTGCTATTGGACAGATGAATGATGTCTCTGATTTGAGCCCCTCTAATCTGCCAAAAACAACCTGAGCAGCCCCTAGACAATGTGCGTGGTTGCTATAGAGAAACATTGACTGCATACCTGATTAAGGAAAGATTCCCTAAATTATAATGATGTGCTTTGTTGATGCCCAGGACCCCACTTGGCATTATTTTGGTTTGGCAATATTCCATCAGTAGAGCAGTTTGTAAATTTAAAGCCTGCGATGGCTGCTGTGTTAAACACTGATACGGTTCTCAATACAAATCGTATATGTGCAACCCCATGTTCCACTAAAGTCCTTAAACTAAATGATTACCCAGTATAGGTGAAATAAACATATTTTCCCTCTAAAAAAACCTATCCAACAGAATGTATATTAAGGCGTTCAATTGTATTGCCTTTATCTTTGAGAAAAACTTCAAAGCTATGTTATAAGCAAAGATGTTATCCTTATACTTATAATCAGGAAACCTACTCAAATTTGACCTGATGAAAGCATAGCAATTTGATTACTAGTGACTAACATTGGAAAATAGTACCTATATCCGATATTCCATGCTTAAGAATTCACGCTGGACTTGATTAAATTCTTGGGAAAGCACAAAGGTGTAGCTTTGATGCACACTGGAGGAAGACAGGAGTGGCTTCACGTTGCGTGTGTCAGGTGACACTAATGTGTTAAGGTGTGTAAAGATGTTTTGACACGCCTTTTTTTTAAGCTTAGCCCATGCAAATTAAATATTTTGTGGACTTCATACTGATCAAGTGGACATTCCTTTCTTTCTTTTTTTTGCCAAAGGCAAATTCTTAAATGCCCAATTTTTGTTTTTTAAGTCATAGGGCCTGATTTAGAGTTTGGCGGGTTTGGGGCATCTATCAAAAAGCAGCAGATAGTTCATCTCCCCAATTTAGAGCGCACAGACATCTATGCACTTTAAATAGTGTGGAAGGGACATGCACTCTAAAAAGGCGGAACCTCATTCTTGTAAAGCGTGAACTAATCACCCGTAGGGGTCTCAAGGCGCTGGGGGGCATTGGGAGATTAAGGAGCATATCATCAAGACAATTATTGCCGCTTTAGCATCCGTTTTCAGCCGTAAAGCGGCGATAATCCTAACGAGGTATAAGCAAGGGCACGCTAACCGACTTTAGCGTGTGTTACCTTGTGGCATCGCACATTTCGCTAACGCCTTGCATCTCATCGCTAATGAGATGCAAGGTAGGCGTTCCTGACATTCATTACATATCAGAACATCGATAACGCGGCTTCGCGCTATCAACAAGGATGCCCCATTCCCGCGTTGCGACCATGAAAGTCGAGCAAAGAGCCAATTAACGCTGGTTCCTTATGTCAGGTTAATTGCTGACTTACCCATATTACCCTATGAGGGGTGAATTATCATGCTGAATCCCCCATGGCATATCAACAAGGACTACCCTATCGCTGACATGTTATCGCTGGATTACCAGCGATGTTGCAGCATTTCGCCGCTATTGCTGGATATTTTATCGCTTTGGAGATAGCCGTTGTTGATAACGCGCTATCTCAGCGATAATATCCAGCGATAGCTTCAATCGCGCTAAGCGCGATTAGCGATATTTATCGCAGGGCCTTGTAGATATGCCCCTAAATGAGCTATTGCCCAGAGTCACATGATGCTGAGCTGAGCTGCAACCAGCGACTAGGATCATAAGGTGAGCCTCGCGCTCCGGAGTCAGCCGCTCTGGCTGCTGCACCACACCTACGTTTTTTGGTTTGTGTCCCACATCCTTCAAACTCTCAATCAGGGGCACAGTTCGGCATACAGTTCATTTGTACGCTGAACTGCGATTCATTTTAGGAATTAAAGACTAAAATGTCGAACATTTAAAACTTTCCTTGTTCATTTTATTACGGATTTTTTAGTATTTGTAACTATCACGGCCTGACCAAGGAATTAATACTATCATTATGAAGGGATAGAGTTACATGTGATCCACTGATATAGGCCTTTAGTCATTAAAACGCCATTTTGTTTTTCATTTCGGGAGAAGAAAGTCTTCTTACTAAAAATGATTTTGTTTACATTTTTGTCAATTCACTTAAATGTGAATTCGCCATATCTGATGTTGTCGGAAAGCCCTTGTCAAGTACGGTAAAGGTGATTGTCTTGACGAGGGGTCAGCCTGCAGAGAACATGCGATGTGATTAACTTTCAATTTCCAAATGCAATTAGCAGAGAAGGGTGCAGAGAATCGTATGCTTTTTAATGTTGGAACATAATTTAAAAAACTGAATGCAAACAATTTAGGAGTAATGTGCCTGCAGCCTGAGAGATCCATGCTTCCCCATCACAAGCAATCAAGTAAGTTGTTTCTAGAGGCATCAATCAGGGGTTGTGTTTTTTTTATAAGCAGCTCTCTGCTACACTACCGGCAAGAAATGCTAATTTGTATAATCCTCACAATGAGACAAATCCAGCATTAATATACTGAGAACAGCAATTTTAGGATGAGAGATTATGTTAATCTGTAAAATACCATACACCCCCGGAAATAACTCTTCAAAGTAGAGTTCGTAAGGCAAGAGGTCAAACACATGCAAATCAACTCAATCGTCAATGAAGGTTCTACCTGGTACTTTCCTTGTGTTCTCATCTCGAGTTTTCTTTATTTAACAGAAGAAAAAGGTAGCCTAAACAATGAAATTGCTGAAATGCAGTTCTGAAACTAAAATACTTTGGTAAGACTCTTGTAACAACGAGCTGCTTCAGGCTTCTAGATCAGGTGGCCTAAGCAGTCAAATCAAATCAAATCAAGTTTTATTCGGGTGTAAGAAAAACATCCATAAAAGTACAGTAATATTCATATACAAAGTTCCCAATATTTTTTTTAAAAAGAGTAGATAAAAACAGATAAAAGCATGATAAAAAAAGTGCAGAATTCACAGTTTACATCAATGCTTTGCCCTATGTTCAATTTCGCCCGGAACCAAATTATAAGATAAATAAGTACAAGACTGGGCAGA
Organism: Lissotriton helveticus; assembly: GCF_964261635.1. Lineage (NCBI taxonomy): Eukaryota > Metazoa > Chordata > Amphibia > Caudata > Salamandridae > Lissotriton > Lissotriton helveticus. Next base: position 1,142,128,792 of record NC_136069.1, read on the forward strand.
TTACAAAATTGACAGTCAGAAAAAAGCACTAATTGGAGGGGATACAGCCCTAGTTCAGTCCAGGTTCTGCCTATGCTTAACGACTAATTTCAGGAAGACTAAGCAGTCAAACCATGAATCTGGCTGAGGGCTAAAAATATTTCTGCGCTTGAGGGCCGATTTACGAGGAGGTTTGCGTCACACCATGCAACGGGGTACATGCATAATTCAAACCTTAAGTAAGATTTATGGAGTCCACTTTGCGTGGCTCTGAGTGGCTTCATAAATCTGGAGTAACGCAACACAACGCCAATTGCTGGTTTACATTACTTTGTCTTGGGAATGTGTTCCATGGGCGTTCCATGGGTGAACCCATGCAACTCGCATGGTTTTTGAAGCATTCCCAGATTTACCAGGACTGGTAAACCTGTGAATGCTAAATGACGGGTTGAAGTGTACTCCTTTTACTTGCTGTTTTCAAACTTGAATCATTTTAAATTGCGTGCATCTCGGAAAAGTGGTCCACCCATCAGCCACATGAAAGTACAAACCAATATGTCGGGAACGAAATCAGCCACGATCCGGAAGCACTGTTGCATTGCCAAAAAATGCCACAATTGATTTCCATTCAATCTTTTTATTCTTATTATTCCAATCATTTCAATTTTTCAGTTCGTTTTAGCACTTGAAATCCATCTTTTGTATATACATCTGATGCTGAAGGTATGCCCATCCAGGCCTTTTCCATAAAGCAGGACTTATACAAATTTCATCCTCATTAGTGTGTCTTTCCCAATGCATTTCGGGCATTTTACTTGCCCTTCTTCAGGGGTCACTACAAATATAAGCAATAACTTTAGACATTATGTTGAAATGTATAAAACACTTTACATCCTAAGCTTGTAACATGCTCATTGTATATACATTTATAAACAGCTTCACTTGGCGTTTTTCCCTCTAATAGTCAACAACATAAGACCTGAATTTATTATAACCCATTACTTCTCCCTTTGAATGCGCCAGAAAGTTACGCCTTCCCAGGGGAGGCGTAATGAGGAAGAATATGTCTATTTCTCCTTGTTTCCTCCTCTTTTTATGTGTGCTGCATGTTGCAGGACACATAGAAAGAAAAATATGCCTCCCAGGACTGTTTTTGTGCAGGGACGTGCCCCTTTCTGCACACAAACAGGCCTGCATGCAATGTAATCACTCTTGCACCATGGTGTAAGGGTGCCTGCATTGGCGCTCGGCAGCCCATTGTGCACCAGGACATTGGAAATGACAGGAATGCACTGTGTACCTTGAATACGGCACATTCCAGCCCTTTCCCTCTCATGCAGCACAGAGCAGCAAGGTGTCATGCTGTGATGTACTACTTCATAAATAGGCCCCTATGTGTTTGAAGTAGCCCTATGGATCTAGAGTGACTCATGAAAGGTGTTATGTAGGGAAGTAGAATGTCCAGAAAGAGGGAGCACAGAAACTTGCTCAGTGCCAATGATTTTTGGTTAGAGCTGTAAGGAGACTGTGCTCTAACTCTGTCCAGAAGTTGCATCACCCCTATTCTCCAGTGTGCCTTTTGGGCCACTATAAAAACGGTGAGCTCAATCTTGTCTACTACTGGTAAAAAAAAAGAAAATTCTCATATGGCATGCTTGATGCAGCTCTTGAGTTTCAGATCCAAACTTGTCTATTTGACTGTAGCCTGCAAGAGCTACAGCTAACACATTACAGCACCGAAAGCCATTACAGTTTGACAAGTTGATCTGTGGCAAAGGAAGACCTAAAAAACAAGTTCCTGTAAGTTATAAGATAATTGCCACCGATCAGCCGTCCAGCTTGATGAAGAGCCAACCAGGACCAGCACCTTACTTCTATTTGTATTTAATATCAAAGAAGTTTAGAACCAGATATAAAATAACCATGGAAATGAGCTAATACACATTAATTTTTGCCATCCAACCTAAAAAATGTGCATCCACTTGCATGCGTAAAATAACAGAATCTAAATGTGGAGACATATACAGATTGATCATGGTTGAACTTCAAGCCAACCTTCGTGGGACTGGAACTTGAGACATTCTAATTTCTAGTGATTTGTGGCATTTTAGAGCCAAATCCCTAATACCTGTCTCAGAGTCTGGCAGCAAGGATGGTATGTTTGCCTGTGCCATATACAGAGGAAGGATTTACCAGAACTGCAACAGCCTTTCTGATTTTATGTAGGGTTATACATACATCAATGGAAAAACTAGCACTGACACTGTAGGATGTTCACTGGTCTGAGCTGTTTTCAGGAACCCAGAACCTTTAATATATTTACAGAGCTGCATTTTACTAGTATCAGAAGACATGGCTCTAAAAGGTGATTGGAGTAAGGCCATTTGTGACTTGCTCATCGGTAAGGGTGTTTGAAACCATCAACTGTTTCATGAATTAGAACAAGCAGTGGTGGGAGAGAAACAACACCTTATATCATGATCTTATTGATGAAAAATGTGAAAGGGATTCACAATGTTCCAGTGAAGATGAAAAATTAGATTTGGCATAGCTAGTATCAGAAGAATCCTTTTCAATTCAGAAGACTTAAATAAATACATAAATACATAAATAAATAAATACTTGAGACCCAGTTGAAGGCATCAGCCGAAACGCATCAGTCGTACATTTTTGTTTGTTTTGTACCTATATCTTTTTTAATTGGTGTCCACATGAATAAACTGGAAAATTATATGAAAATATCTGGTTGTAAGGATTCTGTTCTGTGCCGCTGTGTTGGTGGTTCGAGAGGAGGAATCGGTGAGAGGAAATACTTGTATTTGTACAGCGTGGCTAATCACTTATGAGGGCATCTAGGTGCTGTCCATAGGTACGGGGAGATTCAGTGATTTGCCCAGAATCACAGGATGTTGAGCTGGTTTCTGAGACTCGAACTTGGATCCCCAGCTCCGAAGTCAGAAGCTCTGGCCGTGTATGCCACACCCTCTTCCATGAAAAAGTTAGACCACTTATTGATACAAGTTTGAAAGTATGTGTCTCTAGAAACTTCCATTTCAGTTAGTTCCTGTGATGAATCCATGGCACTCCCTTGGCAGCTCAGTATATAGGGTCAAACCAAGTTAGTGTCTTAGACCAAAATGTACTAAGAAGCTTGTTGCAAAATGAAGGAAATTGGACTTTATAGAGACAAAAGACGCCCCCTCCCAATGTAAAGCATTGGAAAGAGGTGTCAATGTTGACCTATTGAGACTGTCAAAAAAGTATCTCCCTTGCTGTCCCTTGCTGTTGACTAGAATCTTGTATGGGCAAGAATGGAAGACATAGCCAAAAAGGACTCCAGAGGGTCAAATATGTTGGGAAAGCACTTTTAAACTGTCACAACAAATTACCCTCCAAGAAGCATCAAACAAAACAAAACTAGGATGAAACACCTGAAGTGGCCTCTATTCAGGAAGGATTGTCCCAGTGCTCCAGGAGTGAAATGCTGTGTAAGTCCAAACTTTCCCTTTAGTTTATGGTAGTACCGCCACCTTTAAGAAAAAGTCCTCACATTTTCTGGACTAGATCTTTGCTCTCCAGTCTATTTTCTTCCTGATCCTTTTATCTGTTTCTCTTTAGCATCTTTTTTTATTACTGGCACTAAAAAAGAGATCTATAACTACTTGAAATGATTTTTCTATAAAAATGAATGATTTTATGATTGTGTATATGATCATGAATTTGTATTTGTTTTTAAACTAATGACTTTTCCTCATGCGTGTTGTAATGTTGTGAATTGTCTTTTATATGTAGTATACTTTTTATGCCTACTTTGTGTTGGCGAAATAAAGTTTTTGACTGACTGACTGAACCACTGTCTGGGGAATGGGGAGCTCTTTCACTCTTCCAACTCCACCCATATTAGTCCACTTCCCAAGGGACCACCTTTTTTGATTGGCTGGATGCTTAGTGTTAGACCTGGTATCCTTTATGTGGGTTTTCACTGACTTTTCGCCTTCTTATCTCCTGTTTTGTAGACTTTGTTTTTATTGGCCTTAAGGCTCTGCAAAGTTTACCACTGCTAACCAGTGCTAAAGTAAGTGTGTTCCTTCCCTAAAACATGCTAACATTGGCTTATATCCAATTGCAATATTTCATTCAAATGTAAGTCTGTGGGAAAGTGGCACTACCTGTGCCAAGAGTCTGTAAATTAAATGTTACTTACCAGTGAGCCTGCGGCACTGAGTGTGCCACCCACTTGTGTAGCACTTTAAACATGTCTCGGGCCTGCCTTTGCGGCCTGTGTCTCTGTGTGTACAGTTTTAAACTGCCATTTCGACCAGGCAAAGAAAACGTTTTGACAGGAGCAAACCTTCATTTTTAATATATATAAGTTACTCCCAATGTATGCCCTGGATAGCCCATAGGTCAGGGTGCAAGTATTTAAAATGTACAACATCTACTTTGAAGTTTTACATGTACTCTTAAATTCGTTTTTCACTACTGCAAGGCTTTGGCATTACCTTATTACATTTTATAAGTGTGATTTCAAAATTGGTACAAAAGGGGGTGGTGATGGACGGAGTATCTGAACCAATCAAACACTCACACCCAGTCAACAGACCTGGGTTTAATCCATCACCGTTCTTTAGCCCACTCTGCCACCCCAGTTCAGACATGGCCATATGCAAATCAGTCTGACCCTGTGCCTCATGGGAACAGTGCAGCCCGAACTGCCAAGCCATGCCTTCCCTGGACCGGAAACAAGCTTCCGAGGACCGGTTTCTGGCATTTCAGCCGTCTTCAGCCCGGCTTGCTTGAATCCAGTGGCAAAGTGAGCAAGGGACTCACGTCTGAGCACATACCCTGCCAACTTATGGCGAACAAAGTGGTACAAAAGGGGGTGGTGATGGACGGAGCATCTGAACCAATCAAACACTCACACCCAGTCAACAGATCTGGGTTTAATCCATCACCGTTTTTTAGCCCACTCTGCCACCCCAGTTCAGACATGGCCATATGCAAATCAGTCTAACCCTGTGCCTCATGGGAACAGTGCAGCCCGAACTGCCAAGCCATGCCTTCCCTGGACCGGAAACAAGCTTCCGAGGACCGGTTTCTGGCATTTCAGCCGTCTTCAGCCCCACTTTGAATGGGGGATATTGTGTTCTTTTTTCACTAACAAGATGTTATAATTAAGAAATAAGGTTGATATCATGAGAATTCCTCTTGGACCCTCCTCCAACTTCCCTACACGCACTTTGAAGCAGCCTCCGATTGCACTGGCGCTTTACACAATAAATGTAAATAAATTAATATTTATTTGATATATAAGAAGTTTACCCTGACAAAAGCAAGAGGATATCAAAATATCTCACTTATAACATTTGGTATTCAAGATCCGGGTATTTAACTGCAAATATATATATTTGGTTTCTGAATTACGCTAATCCACTCTACCATTCTAAGAGCCTCATTTACGAGATGTTGGTGCATGGCAGCGACACAATGAATCTTGCTGCGCTGACCTGCGTCAAAAGAAGAGGGCAGAAGTGCACAGTATCTATGAGATACAGCGCATTCCTGTCCTTTTCCCCTGCAGTGGTGCACAATGGGCTGCCATGATCCAATGCAGGCAACCTTGCGCCATGGTGCAAGGGGGTCTGCGTTGTAGGGGGGATTGTTTTTGTGCAGGAAGGGACACCTTCCTGCCCAAAAACAATCACAAGGGGTATTTTCCTCTTTCTATATGTGCTGCAGAATGCAGCACCCATAGAAAAAGGAAAAAAAGAGGAGAAATAAGCACACTTGCGTTGCAGAATTCAGCACCCATGGAAAAAAGTAAAAACAAAGAGAAATAAGGATATTTCTCCTCGTTGCGTTTCCCTAACGCCACCCCAGGGGTTGCGTTAGAATCCAACACACTCCCAGGTTTACGATTCCTCATGAATCTGGGACGGCTTCAGATTCCATTGTGTTGCGTGGGAACACTCTCAGGAACACCCATGGAATGCCCCTTTCACGCAGTGTTCTTCGTGAAAGGTGCACATATTTACAAAGCCACGTACAGTGGCTTTGCGTGGTCTTGTAAATATGCTGCAGCACATTGCACCACCAGAGCGTCTAAAAAGTGATGCTCCAGCTGCGTAAAAGTGCCGCTAGGAGCCTCATAAATGAGGCCCTGAGTGCTTGCAGCCCAGCAGCAGGGCCGGACTGGCTACCGGGCAGTTGTGTGTGCTGCCGAGCTAGGGGCTAATTTCTCTGTGGTGGGGGCTCATTTCGTTGATGGGGACCTGTGATTTGAAATAAAAAAAGCAAAAGATTTTTGCTTTGCACACGCAGGTCCCCATAAACGAAATTAGCCCCCAGCACGGCAGCACACACAACTGCCCGGTAGCCAGTCCGTCCTTGCCCAGCAGCGTCTTGTCGCGAAAGCAGGGCTCAGAATACCTACTCCAGGTAAGTCGTCTTATTACTAGTTTACCTCTTGATACGATCTGCCCGCCCCCATAAAATCTAATAAATAGAATACGCTCCCTCCACGCGCATAAAACACCCAGGAGAGTTTTGGCACGGTTTTAATTAACAATAAATCAATGAAGTTATTTCACATGAAAGTCAATTACATCCCTGTTTACCTTATTTAACTCCAAACGGCAATTTTTTTGTGTATCTATAATTAGCAGGCTATAAAAGCCGCCATAAACAGGGGAATAAACAGAGGAACTGTTTGTAAATGATAATTGGTATTCGTTCCCATGATGCTAGAGGTTAACGCAGCTTGAGGATGATAAAAAGCCACGTGTCAGCTAATTCAGTCACGTAGGTCACAAGCCTGGAAGGTGAAGAGCAGTTATTTATAAAAACAAGCCTTTGGAAAGCCAATAGGTCTCGCCTTCGGGACCTATTGCCTTAGCCATTGCTTTGTGGAGATGCGCAGCATGGCTACAAGGAAAAAAGGCACGACGCCATTTTGTAGGCGCATGCTTGAGTCACCTAGGTGTGTGCATGTGTTTTAACACATGTGCTTGGTTGATTACGCAAGTGTACTCGGGTGCCATTATTTTATTAGTTTACAGGTCTGAGATTGAATGAGTTGCAGTTTAAAAGCTGATTAATCTTTACACGACACAAACACTAGATATGAAAATGAAAATACAATTAATGTGTACCTTGCACACGTTTTAAATAATGACAACAAATTTGAGAAAAAAAAACATAATACATGAACCGTAAAAGAGGGCTTAAACGTTTAGAAGTAGAAGACTTTCATATTTTGTGTGACTAACTAGTCTACCTATTGATTTTTATATGAGATTAAAACATATCTAAAAGAAAACTTGTAAAAATGTATTTTCTGCTAGCATGAGAATGAATGTGAAAACGAATACATAGCAACAAAATCTATATGGTATTGAGTCTCATCTGAAGTTGTGTAGACTTTTATGATAAAAGTGAATCAGTATTTTCGACTCCGTTGTAATGCACCATTGAGATTGAAAGTTGGTGCAAAATGTGTATGTTATAACTCAGATGAATGAAACTTTCTATATTGTATCTTTATAACTAATGGAGTCTCAGACTTCCTAATACGAAAATCATAAATTACTGTATATAACTATTATACATGTTTGTACTGTGCAATTGTGGCAGTAGGCCATACGTAATGTTGAACATTTCTATGAACAATATATGACATTTGACTATTTGACACCAATGCTTAATCGAATCTCACTATGCCTGAGTCTAGTTGATCTACTCATCTATTAATTATAAAGCTCTGTCTTATGAAATGCATTTAATTTAGTTTATTCTTTAGGTTTGTACGCTCTCATGAAGATGGTGATAAGGAATTTTGCTTCACTTGTCAACATGTAACTTGATTGTAGTTTCCCATGACCTCCCAGAAGTAAAAGTGATGCATATTAACGTATTCAAATGGACATTATAGTGTGATGTGAACTCTCAAACAATTCCCCATGGAAAGCAACCAGGGCCGGACTGGGAACCAAAACGGCCCTGGCAAAGTGCTAGGCTGCCCCCGTGGGGTTAGAGCTGTTTGCCAGGGCCGGTATCGGCCGATTTTGTTACAGGGGACGGTATTGCAGCTATGTTGCAAAATGGCACCCCAGGGGCCCACAACTGGCCCCCACCCTGGGACCCAACGGGGAAACACCTGGTGCCCGCTACGGCCAGTTCGGCCCTGAAAGCAACAATGATGAATGGCTCTTTATGATCCAATCTGTGTTCTTCGGATGGATAACCAATTCCCATGAGTCGGTATGGACAAATGTCTCAATGTTTCCTCTTTTGCACCTTCTGAGCGGATAATGGTTGTATATGGCTCAAACCACGATGGAGTGACAATTGAAGTTATCCCCAGGGTTTTCCCCTGGAAGGGGGAGCAGAGTGTTTAGGAGCAGTGTTTTGGGAGCAGAGTCTCAATCGAAGACTTGAGCAGAGAAATGAGTGGACTGGGACGAATATTTCTCCGAGCTCATGTTGGTAAACCTGCTGGCATTCCTGGTTTGCTGGCTCTTTTTCCCCTTGCCCTGCATTTGACCAGACCTGATGCTTCTTCTAGGTGAACTCTTGCAAACTGTCCCCTGCCCTTGCTGGTAGCAGGAACCCCTCGCTCTTTGAACCAACCTTGGACTCTTTCTTTAAATACTATAGACTTCCCCAATGCCAGATAGGTTATCTTGTGAACTCTTTACATTAAAAGAACCATCGTCTATGCACTTGAGGATTATCATTTTCTGTACTATACTTCATGCGTAATTTTATAGTATGTCTGTAACTGTATTCTGAGACTCATGACTGAATTTCCTGAAATGCTGACCATTGACTTGATTTCTAAAATTGCCTAATGCAATTATATGATTATACCCCAATTGTCTGAGTCCTTTTAAATGTTACTAATGTTTTTGCACAGAGATTGTGCATTTGATATTTGGGATTATAATGCAGAGCAGAGATAGTCAGAAGAATATTTTCAAAACCTCAGGTATTGCTACTATTGTTCCACATAGCAAATACAGAACTATTGGTTTGTATGATCCTGATCCAACTGAATTTCTTCAGGAGATTTGGACTTCCTATTGTCATTCTATACCTTTACAGCATGGTATTAAGTGTGGTGTATTTAAATTGGATTATTAATTTGTAAATTGGTTACCAATTTCCGGTCCTTATTTGGTAGCCAAACATTGACACACTAGTTTCTTTCACCCCTCAATGCGATGAACAAGGTCCATTGGAGGACCAAGACCTCTATGGGTGTGCTCTGCAATTGAGACTTGTAAAAGAAAATGAGGTTTATTTTGGGCTCAGGTAAAACACCGGAACAATTGGTAAATGAAAACAATAATTAAAGTAGGTGGAACATTTTTTAAGTGAAGTGGCTAACTGCAATTTGCTATTTGGCACGGCCACGTTTTTTTTTTTGTAACCACAAAAAAAGGACGAGTAAGGGAAAGCAGGTGGGAGAGGCAGTATAAAATAAAATGAAAGCTGAGCTGGGGAGGAGGCTGAAAAGCAGTGCATGAGAGAGCAACAAAGAGGTATGGGGAGAAGCACACAAGGGAAAGAGCAATAAGGGGTGGGGAGAAGAAGCACACAAGGGAGGGAGGAATATGGAGAGCAGAGGACAGGGCAAAGCACAAGAGAGAGCGAACAAAAGACAAGGGATAAAGCAACATGTTGCATAAGGAATCAGAGAGAAGCCCACAAGGGAGACAGTGGAACCTGGAAAACACATACACTCTCATGGAGTGCTTAACCAAAATGAAAAATGTAGTTCCCTAAAAGTGAGCAATGGAAGGACACAATCAAAAGAAGGGTACCGAAACTATGCTCCAGGGGAGGGACAAACACAAGAGGGGGAATGCAAGCCAACCAAAACAAACAATACAAATGAGAGTGACAATAAAACCAACCAATAGCTTGGGCAGGCTCTGAGCCCACCATAGGGGCCTCATTTATGAGGTATGCCATAGGGCAGCACCGCTTCCTTATTGCTCTACCTTACAGCATAAGAAAAGGGCAGGAATGAGACTTAGCTATCAGATATGGCTCAATCATGTTCTTTTCCTCTGCACCAATGCAGGCACCTTTGCACCATGGGGCAAGGGTGCCTGAATTGCAGGGATAATTTTTTTTGTGCAGGAAGGAAAAATCAAGTACAAGAGTCGTTTTCTCTTTCTATGTGTGCCGCAGAATGCAGCACACATAGAAAAAGGAAAAACAAGGTGAAATAAAAAAAATCCTCATTGGGCCTCCCTTACGTCTCCCCTGAGGATGTGTACGTTTTTGACGCTGCCTCGGAGTTACGATTTCTCGTAAATCTAGAGCAGTGTCAAAAAGCCATTGATGTTGTTGGGAATGCCCCCAGCAACACCCATTGCATGCCCCTTTAATGCAGAAAACTTTGTTAAGGGGAATAATATTTATGAGGCAGTATTAAGCCAAAAGAAGTGGCTTAGTGCTACCTCGTAAATATGGAGGAGACTCCTGTGCCCTGGATCGTCACAAAAAGTGACGTTCCGGTGGCGCAAGCGGCCTTCTAAATGAGGCCCTAAGTTCTTGGTAAGCCCACAATATGTCTTTTGCAACCAGACAATTTGTGTTGTGTGGTAGGTGGGAACTAAACATATTTGCAGCTGGGTCTAGAATCTGGGACTCCCCCAGACCCACAAACATTGCATTTAAACATCAAACCTAATGATTCATGGGAAAATGTAAAAGCTGCATGTATCATGTGCATGTAATCTGCAACTCATCAACTACATATTAGTCTCACCCACCATACAATGTAAATTATATTGGTAAATATCAAGAAGGCACAATCTGCTTGAGCATATGGCATTGAATGTTTGATGATGAATGCCTTGCATTACCTCACCGAAATTATGGATTGTTCCCTCTTATGCGCAAGGGGCTAGGACACTTTATCAAGGGGCTTGGACACTTGACAGCTGCCCTGCATACATTTCACAATTCCAAAAAGGGAGTTAGGGAAGCTGTGAGCTACCTCACTTTTGCATTCAGAACAACAGTGCCCCAACAGCCCTTGGGTAAAGACACAGAAGGATAAGGGGGAGGGCTACAAATAACACCCAGGTCTTGGGCAACATGCGAAGTGAGCAAGTACCTCTTCACTGTTGGAAATAGCTCAGGGCATTAAATACACACATGTCTGTGCTCTCAGCAGAGGGCAGGGGGTTGATTGCAGGTTCAAGAAATAATCCTTTGTCCCTGAGCAAGGTGGTTGGACTAGCAAATACCCCATCGTCAAAGCACACACAAATCCACCCTTCCTCGTGCAAGCTGGGAAGGGCAAGAAATCTCTCAATTTTGGGAATGGGGGAAGTGGGGAAGGAGGTCTGCAGAATTTCACACACCCTTGGGCCACAGTAGGTGGAGGCAATATATAGCTTCCACCCTTGTGCATGGCTGTGGAGGGGTAAGGTTGCATGTCTCTTCTGCACTTTGGAAAGTTGAGAAGCAAACGCAAAATAACCCTAGTTTATGGTCAAAGTGGGGCTTGGGGTCTGACAATTCTCCCCTGCTTCTGTGAAATATGTAGGAAGGCAATAGAAGGAGGGAGTGAGATTGAGGGTAAGAAAGAGATGGAGCGAGAGGGAGGGGAGATGAAGGGAAAGAGCGAGAGAGAGTTTGAGAGAGAGAGAGAGCACAAGGGAGAGTAGTTTCTGTTGGAAAGATCCAGGAGAATGGTTCTGTCCAAACCATAAAAGGTCAGTTCTAATGTTGGTTGTATGCTGTCAACACACCTCAAGATATTATTGAATTATTGATTATCCGTTCCACTCCGCTTGTGCCACAGTGGTATTGCCTTCTCAGTCTTCGAAGTTAAAGCAGATATGAATGCAAATGGATGTGAAAGATACCATGTATTTTGTAGCACCGATATGACATGTCGTCCTTGCTGTCACTCCACTAGCAGTGACAGGAGTAGCATGTAGGCTTGTGTCTTGCTCATTTCCTTTCTGCTACCACAATATTCACCTACTTATCCATTCATGCATCAGCTTCACTCCCAACAACAGCCCCTTTTTCCTACACAATCACCACTTACCTACTACAGAGCCACTAGCCTCCCTTAAGTGTTCATGCTCCTTTTTTAGCTAAGTGCTGTATCTTTTTTTAGAAGCACTGATCCTGTAGCTCGAATTATTCTTGCTCTCACAAGTACAGGTTTACCACCTTCTCCCTTTCTGTTCAAGGCTCTTCCCTTTTCCATGCATGGGGGTATGTACCCCAACCAAGAGAGAAAGTTGCAATCACTGCTTTGACATGATCATACCTTTCATGCAGTAAAAGGGGGAATAAGCAGACAGCTCCCAAGGAATTCTCGATGGCCAGATCCACAGAGCCACCATAACACCCAGAACTAGCTTTCTGGAATATTAACAAACACAAGAATATGAGTGTCTTCCCTTAATATTTACGTTCAACCCTCTAGTTGGATTTAAGGTCAAACAATAGGTAGGCCCTCATTTTGAGGTTGCTGGATTTTGGTATGGATTTGGGGATACAGGAGGGTGAGGGGGTGCAGAATCTCTATATCTGGCTGGTATCCCCAAACCAATTGCAGGATTTGTCCTCGGAATCGGCGAGAAACACAGGTCCACAGGAATACTTACTCCTTTTCCAATGGGCTTACCACTTTTATAGGGACAAATCAGCAGATATTGTATACCTGCTCAGAGCAGGAGTAATATGACAGGAGGAAGACTGGCAATTTTGAGCTCAGGACAGGCAAGGGCATGGCAGGTAGACCGGGTGAGAATTGTACCCTGCCACATGCTACCTAGAGGTCGATTTGTGGCTAAGCTTTTCTCCTGACTGCAGGCCCGCTCCCTGTCCCAGCAGTAGTTTCATGGGTGTGCATCTGCACCCAGTGACATCATACCAGAAGTATCAGGCCTGGAGACAGCAGACTACTTGCAATGACCCAGGGTGGCATCCCCTTACCTTTGGAGGGAATACCACCACTCATAATGAGGGCATTTGAACCTGTCGCTTATACACACTAAAGATTCGAGGACACTACACTGAACCCTCTCTGCTACTTTTCAGGCAAGCACATTTTTTGGAATGACAGTCAAACTAAAAATATTTAACTTTGCAATGTAGGTTATAGATTGACCAACGTATCCTGCAACATATGTACACACACAATCACCATATCAGAACGGAATTAGGCCAGTCTTGACCCCACAGCTGCATATTTTAAAGTATGTTGAATTGGAATAATAAATCTGTGATGGCAGAATAAGTGGGTGTGCAAGTAGCTGTGTGGGCGAGTGAATGGCTATGCGAGTGGCTGTATTGGTGAGTTATTGGGTGTGTTAGTGGCTCTATGGGGTAGTGAGTTGATGTGTTATTGGCTGTATGGGTGGATGAGTGGATGTGTGAGTGATGTCATGGGTGAGTGAGTGGGTGTCTGAATGGCTGTATGAGTGGGTGTCTGTATGGCTGAAAAATAAAGAAAGCCCCGGGGAGTTGGCGGTCCCTGGGACTTCTAGATCCCCAGAAGGGGTGGGTCTGCACGGCCCCCTCCTTTAATAAAAATAAAGCCCCAGGGAGGTGGTTGTTCCTGGGTGTTCTAGAAGTGTAGGAGGGGGTCCACATGGCCCCCCTCCATTATTTAAAAAATAAAGCCCCGAAGAGGTGGTGGTCCCTGGGGTTCAGAGCCTCAGGAGGGAGGCTCCATGCCCCCTCTATTTATTATAAAATGTCCCTGTGACCTGGCCCATCTTGCGGGCATTTCGAAAACAAGCACAAGAGCCCACGCTTGTTTTTTTATTATTTGGCCGCAAATTTAACAGCAATTATTTTTGCCTTGCTGGGGTTCGTCTGGGACCCCACTACCAAGGCTTCGGGTCAGAGTATTCTTACCCTGTCCCCTTTTCATTTTTTTCCAGGTTTTTTATTGAGACTCGGCTGAAGCCGAGTCCCCAGATGGCTGTCAACACTTCCTGGTTGAAGTGTTGGCAGCCAATTAGAGCTCTGCATTTCCCTGCATGAGCTTGCTACTATTCACAAACTTGTTGTGAACCCCGATAAACAAGTTTGGATTTATTATAATTTCTCAAAAATTACTGGACAGATTTACACTAAATTACAGAAAGCACAAACTTCGGACCAAAAGCTAGCTTTCTGTTAAATTTGGTGTAATTACGTCCAGTGGTTCTGGCTGTAGCCATGTTCAAAGCTCCTATGAAAATGAACATGGGAAAGACACTTTTTCTGACTCCCCCCTTTTGTTAGCCCCCGCTTCATGTATCTCCCTAAAACTTTCCATGTGCAACAAGAATCATTGGCACACTTTTTTGGGAAAAAGTTTGTAAAGATTCGTCAAATGGCAACATAAATATAGCCAAATCAAATAATGCTTTTCCTATGAAAACATGGTCCTAACTATAACTACCGAATGTCGACCGCCAGTAGGTATATATATATATTTGTCATGTTGTTAGCCAGTTACCACGTGACACATATGGCAAAATAACAGCATTGCCGGATGTTCTGTAATGTCGCAGTGAAATTGCTTGAATGTACTTTAGTTTATTTAAATTAATTTATTCAATCTTACTTTATAATGCAATATTATTTTCAAATGTCAGCCCATTCAAATGCAATTGCCTCTATCTATATTTCTGTACATGTTAAACGAACATGTTTTAAGATGGCCGAATGTTATTTTTAGGAGACATTGAATGTAAATTGCCTCTTTCTATGACCATGCTCAACAAAAACTTTATTTAACATTTCCCTGCCTTACAATGTAACGTCGTGAACAAGGCTTCCTAAGCCGAAACGCGTAGCTGTTTGTCTGCCTTTGCAACCTTTCATTAAAATTGGAATACCGTATCTACCGAGTGCCATCTCCTGAGTGACTTTGTTTTTGGGAACAGCTGTGTGTGTGTATATATATACACACACAAGGGAGCAGTAGCTTCCGAAACGCGTAACAGCAATAAACTACACCCATTGCAATCCTGTTTCTGAGAGTGCGTTTGAAATTTGGAACTTTGTTGTGGAATTAACTAGCTGGCGGGGCTCTGCCAGATACAACGCGCCACCAGACCACGGGCGATTTCTCCCTGAAACGAGCCGCGGAAAGTGCAAGCATATATATATATATATATATATACATATATATATATATATTACCTACTTGCGGTCGCCAGTAGGTATATATAGTTAGGATTTTTTCTCTATGGGATTTTTGAAAATTCTATGTCTAATAACTTTGGCGTTTGTGGACGGAATTGGCTTTCAGGAAAATGGAACATTTTGTTGCTGAGCAGTCCCTGAAAATTTGGGGGGGTTTCGTCAAGGGGGGGGCGAGAAAAAAGGGGGGTCCCAAAACGCGTTTTTCCCATGTTAATTTCCATAGGGCGGTTGGCCTCACTTTTAGCCCGAACGGCTGAATGGATTTGCATGAAACTTGGCAAAATTGTAGGGACCGTTAGCCCGATGTGCCTTTGCTAGGTCTCAATATATGTGCTCCAGTGGATTTTGATAAATTAACGTTCAAAAAAATATATATATCTGTGACAGCGCTCCGGGTAGCGCCCCGGTTCGCGTACCTGACGCGTAACGGAACTTCGCGAAGCGAAGCTGATTGGGTCTCCGGTGTCTGTCAACATTCTAAACAGTCCAGAGCGGCCGCCATCTTGTCTCTCGGTAGGATCGAGAGACAAGAGGAGGCCAAAACAAAGGGGGAAATGACCATAAGGGGGCATAGTAGATCCTCCCTGACCCCCTAGGTTTGATGTGGAGGCTTTAAAAGGGCCCCGCGGGGCAAAACAAAATTAAAAAAAATGCATTTTTTTTGATTGGGGAGCGCCCGGTACGCGCACCGGGAAGCGGTCCGAGGAGCGTACTATGAGGAAAAAAGAAAGACAGGGTATACAAATTTTAGCAATTTTGTTATAAAT
Source organism: Lissotriton helveticus (assembly GCF_964261635.1). NCBI lineage: Eukaryota > Metazoa > Chordata > Amphibia > Caudata > Salamandridae > Lissotriton > Lissotriton helveticus. The sequence goes on from NC_136069.1 coordinate 1,142,144,721, forward strand.
GGAAGGTAGTTCTGAAAAAAACAGTTTTTTTATTCTTTTTCTTATTTTTTATTTTTTTATGAATTTTCTGAACAATTTTTTGATTTTTTTTGATTTTTGAAAACTATTTTGTGGTTTTTTTGTGTTTTCTTAGGGGAAATAACAAAAAAGCAGGGTTTGAACATGTCTCAACAGGAGCAAAAAAAATAAAAAGGATTCATTGTTTTCTCATCTTTCTTGCATTTATGATTTTCTCCAGCTCGGTTAATCAAAGTAATACTCTTCTCTCCATAACAAATAGTTCCTCCACAATATATACAAACTATTTTGTAGTGTTCAAAAGGAGCTTGAATATTGTGGATTATTTCTCGGCCTTCTGGTCCGGCGAATGAGCTTTGTCCACTGGAGGTGCTGGGGATGACATTTGGGGGGTTGGCAGCAAGATCCCTTACTTGTGCTTGGGAAAGATTATTAGGATGCCATCGCTCCATATGGCGAATCATTGTATGATTCCCAAAGCTGTATTTCTTGTTGGGGTTGACACGAGAAAGTATATTTTTACATATCAAACAAGACACATGGGGTGCATTGACCTTCTTTTGTCCAGGTGGAATTTTAAAAAATTGCCATATGTAGTGCTCTTTAATATGGCTCTGCCTTGGTGTTTCTGGCAGGAACTGCCTTACTTGCTCTTCCTCCTCCTCCTCCTCTTCGTCCTCATTATCTTCCTCTCTACCAAAGTCCAGTGTTGGAGGTGGTCCTTTTGGTGGTGGTGGTGGTGGTGGTGGTGGTGGTTGCTGAGAAGCACCAGCTGCAGCTATTACAGAAGCCATTGTCAAAAATAGGTCTTGCTCTCTGGAAGTAGAAAGTAAGAATGAGGTAAAAACAAGGAGGGGTTTTCATCATTTGGGAAAAAAAAATAGTTCTAAACCAATGAAAAGTGTTAGTTTTAGGTCACATGACCTAGCCTAACAACATTAGGAAACCAAAAGTGAAATGAACCAATGAAAAGTGTTATTAACAAGTCACATGACCTGTTATGCTTACGTTACGCGCTCCGCGCCGCGCCGCGCCCCGGATCGCTTCCGGGAAGCTGCGCTTCGCGCCACGCTTCGCGCCTCGCTTCGCGGACCGGAGCGCTTCCGGGTGCGCTAACGCGGCGCGTCATATGACGCATTACGCGACAACGCGATACGTTGCGTTTACGCGACGCGTCACGATGTTGTTTTCTAACACGGTAGTTGCGCAAACGGAACGTTTACCGGTTCGCGGACCGAGTCGCGGCACCAAATTGAGCTAACGGGAAGCTCACCGGTTCGCGTACCGGGAGCGAAACAAAAAAAATAATTAAAAAAAAAATACATTAACAAAATGTATTAAAAACATATAAAATATATTTTTCGATTTAAAGAAGAATACATTTTAAAGGTTTTGATATTTGCTATTAAAAAACCATTGAAATTCACTGAAAAAACCATAGGTTATAGACCATATATAGTTAGGAATTAGCATTTACAAAACCTTGAAAATTCACTGAAAAAACTATAGGTTAGAGACCATATATAGTTAGCTGGACATTTTATTGATATAAAACCAATGAAATTCCATATATAGTTAGTTGCACTAACTATATATTGCGCACCCGCAATCCACTGCTGATGATGTCACATATAACATCATTCATGACATGGTCAGTGACATCACTGATGACATCCCTGATGACATCTCAAATGACATCACTGATGACATCACTGATGACATCATCCAGTGACTGTGTGTTTCTGTAAAGTTTAAATATGTTTTACATATTGAAGAATGAGAGGATATATAAGTGTCTGGATGAAAGATTCAGTAGGTGCGTGACTGACTGTATGATTGAGTGATTAAATGTGTCTTACTGAATGCATGGGTTAGTGACTAAACTGTCTGAATGTGGGCAACAGTATGTCTGGTGTGTAAGCTACTGCATGTGTTGATCAGTAGCTATACGACAGGCTATATGTGTTATTGATTGGTTGCCCGAGTATTTGTATGGGAGACTGAGTGTGTGTGTAGGTAGCTGGCATATATAAATGACTATACATAAGAGCCACTAATTGTGCGAGTGGCTGTATGGATCATTGTGTACTTGTATCAGTAATTGTATACCAAAGTAAGTATATATTAGTATATGTTTTAATAAGTAAGGTGTTTTGTGTATAACTGTATAGTTGAGGAAATGGAAGTGTGATTGAATCTTTGCATGACTGACTAGATGTGTGAGTAACTCAATGGATGAGTGGCAGAATGTGAGTGTCTGTATAGGTGTTTGAGTGCAGATGATAGTGTTGTATTGATGAGTGACTATATGTATGAGTAATTCTATGGGTAAATGAGTGGATGTGTGTATAGACCTAGGAATCAGTGTGTGCATATGTAGTAACTGGTATTGGTGTGTCAATGACTTCAAGAATGGTTGTCTGTGTTTAACACTGGGTGTATCAAAGGTAATATTAGAGTGTGAGGACGTGCATCGTATTATCACATGAATGATATCATCAGTGTTGTGATCAGTGATGTCAATTGAGATGTCATCATGTCATTTGAGATGTCATCAGTGATGTCATCAGTGATGATGTCATGAATGATGTAATATGTGACATCATCAGCAGTGGATTGCGGGTGCGCGATATATAGTTAGTGCAACTAACTATATATGGAATTTCATTGGTTTTATGTCAATAAAATGTCCAGCTAACTATATATGGTCTCTAACCTATGGTTTTTTCAGTGAATTTTCAAGGTTTTGTAAATGCTAATTCCTAACTATATATGGTCTATAACCTATGGTTTTTCAGTGAATATATATATATATATATATATATATATATATATATATATATATATATATATATATATATATATATATATATATATATATATATATATATACATACATACATACACACACTAGAAGAGGAAGGATCACAAAAATACAACAACCAGCCAGAGAACAAAAAACAGTTTTTGTAAACAGTTTTCATGCTACCATCAAATTCACCAGCAGCAATACTAAATAATAGCATCTCCTTTACCTGGGTGTGCCTCCCACCATTTATAAACAAAAAATGATAAACGATCTGTAACAAAGGCTACAATCGCTCATTTGTATCTAAACTGGGCTTCATGTCACCCGCACCACACTAAATTCAGCATAATTTACAGCCAAGCACTCAGAATAAGACGCATTTGCAGCAATGAGGGCACCTTTAAATCCCATCTACAGGATCTAGCGAGATTCTTTTAAATTCAAGACTATCCTCTGCATGTCATCCAGCAATAAATGGACAAGACTTCACTTATTTGGAATACCAAAAGTAGAAAGAAAAGTGATAGAATCCCATTTGTCGTTGACTGTCATCTATCAACTCTCAACTACAGAAACATAATGTAACATAATTTTCCTTATTATCAACTTGTTCCAATTACAATAGGTTTTTCGATAACCGCTGGTCATTGCTTACCGCAGAGCTCCCAATTTTCGATCTCTTATTGTGAGACCTGAACTCAAGCAACCTGTAAGAAATGCAGGGGTTCATTGCTGGGATTCTAAAAGGTGCATCACCTGTGAATACCTTTTACAAACATCACCAGTAAATAGTTCTGTTACGAGAAAGACCTACGTAATAAGACAGCATCAACATGCATTATTCTGTGATTCAGTGCCAGCACCTAAACTGTAAAAACCAATATGTAGGCCAAACAGTGAATAATCTCTGTACACTATTTAGGAACCACAAATCAGCAAAAATGCATAAGAAATTTGACCATCCTGTAGCACATCATTTTAACCTTGTAGACCATCTGCTATCAGATTTGAAGATTTTCCCTATGGAGCATGCCTTAAAGGAAGAATTACTGGACTCCTGAGAAAACATCTAGATGTACCATTTAAAATCATTGCATTTAGATGGTCTGAACATAACTAACAACACCACCTGATTAATGATTAAGGGGAGAGGAGTTGGCCTAACGGCTAGGGCGATCGACCTCGGACCTGGGGATCTGGGTTCGAGTCTCGGTAACAACACCAAAACCTCCTGTGATTCTGGGCAAATCACTTAATCTCCCTGTGCCTAAAATGAAAAGTGTGACCTCATGTAACGTAACTGGAAAAATATGTAAAGCGCTCTGATACCTGATTCGGTTCGGGTCTAGTTCGCGCTAAATAAAACTCTGCAAAAAAAAAAAATGATGATTTCAGGATTGCACTGATTCCACATTCCGTATGGAATCTTCACTCATGATGCTTTTTGAAAATCCAGCAGTCAGTTGTGCATCCACTAAGCAAACCATCATATATATATATATGGTAGAGGTACTGAAGTTACAAGAAAGTTTACACAGTTGTTGCTTCTGAATATGCTGCTATGGGTGCATCAATGACAAGTGTGCAAAATGAAACAGTGATGAGAAAAAATAAATAGAAGAAAAGAAACGTTAGAGAGCAAGGAAAGAAGCAAAAATAAAGAAAAGACCAATCTGAAATAACAGAGCAACATAAAGTGAGATGTGGTCATAAAAAACAGAAAGACAAGAAACAACAACAACAATTACCAATTAAAATGAATAGCATTTGTTCCATCCTAAATCACCTTTACAAATATCTGTTGTCTTTTAATTTTACCATCTCTGACAGCTTCTGGACTCTGAACTGTGACTGACCAATGCAATCTTTGACTTTTCTGACTCTTTGTTGTGCAACACTCTCCTTATGGCATGCATTTATTTATGTATAGAATGTTGCATGTCACCCTTTAGTCACGTCAGAGCTTTTGAAGTTTTGCCATAGTATTTTGTGAGACAGGGGATGCCACAGGCAAACAATGCGTGCACACCCATTGTACTGTAGAAACACAGCTGCCTCAGAGAAAATAACTCCACCATCCTGTGCTCAACACTCATTCTTGTCTTCTCCTTGCCAGGCTTTTCAGGAAGCTCAGAAGGCACACTCGTTAGGTTAGTGGCAAGTGGGGATAGGACTTAAATAGTTGGATTGCATGGCAGCAGGCAGCCTCTCTTTAGTGAAGTGCAGTGGACAACAACAGCAGGCAAAAAGAGTGGGAGAAGGGTAAAAAGAAAAAAGAAACTCCTGGATGTTTTCTTTTTTTTCTTGAGAGCTAGACAAGTGAAGTGGAGTGAAATCATAGCAATGGCTATTTAAAGAGAATGTCTCAGCCATTACTATTCTAGCAAACACTTTTAAACTCCTGAAAGACTAGTCAAGCACTAGCCTGCCTTTACATTGAATGAAGCCATACCCCATGAAAAAAGTGAGAGTAGAAGGAAATCAGAAATTTACTTTAGGTACCAAACTAACTTCGATAATCTGTTGGGTTCTAACCCACAAAGAGATACCACACTGGAAGCCACAGCTGCTATGTAAAGTGGTTAAAAACTAAATCCATTGGGACTCACAACTTGATTCAGAGACACTCACACATTACAGAATCCCAAAGAGAAGACTATACAGGCCTTCCCTCAATTGCAATGGATGATACTATACCTTGACAGAACACTTAGCAGGGTCAGTCTTGGAGCCTGTGTCAATTTCAGGGCAGGGTTACACAAACTTAGGGAAGAGATCCCATCAAAACTTAGAGAACACAGAAATTCATGTTTTGGCAGTAATACTTTAGGATCCTTGGCCCCATCAGGCCCAAGCTCTAAGAAGTCCTGCCCTTCTCAATATTTGAATTTCCTGGCCAAACATGCCTTGTTTTACCAGACTTTTAGACACAGCTAATTTCAACCTTTCCCCGGGACTACCAAGCATAAGAAATAACTTCACAAGAGATAATATCAAGAAAGTATCTCAGAGGAATGTTAATACAAATACTGCTTCAGTAGTATTATATAAAACTAACACTCACAGCCAATTGAACAACTTTCATGGTACATTATTCAGGTAAAGATATAAAAAAAAATATGATAGTTTTAAAGGCTTTCCATACTAACGCTTTATTTCCATTCAATTTATTGTGGTAGAAATAATGATTAATTTCAGTACTTTCAGTAATGTTTTAGTTTTAACATTGTCATCGGACAGAAATAAAGTTTATACATTACTCATCTATTTGGTTTTGTAGGAAATTTGACAGAGAAATGCATGGCTACTGCAGAGTGATCCAAAATGTAACTGGTAAAGTAGTTAATTAAAGCATCAGGAAGATGGGGGGGTAAAAAAAGTCACTCATCAAAGCTGATCTGTATTGTTCAGAGAAGCTAGTATATGCTTTGCTGTTCAGGTTTACACGTCTCCATACATCGCAGGCACCAAATCACTTAAAAAAAACATAGGAGTTCACTCTTACTCCACTTTTAGTTTACACAAAGGTACAAAAACCTTGTCTCTGATATTGAAGAAATTAAAATAACCCGAATTAATATAGCTCCAAAACGGAGTCAAATGTGGAAACATTTGATAGAAGACTACAGGGGCTAAGTGGCAGATGCAAGGAGTTAAAACAAACAATTTCTGTTATAGCAGATGGTCTGGCTGTTTACCAAAATTCCTCATTGCAAATGAAAACGGAAATGAATGCCACTAGAGCAAAAAAAAATGACCTGAAAAATTGATCTTGCAGATCTAACTTAAGACTGATTGGCGTCCTGGAAAAGTACGAGAAGAATGGTGACATGAAAGAGGCAGCTATAAAACCCATTTCAAATTAAATCCTTAAGGAACCACACATGTACCTTTTAAATGCAAGAGAATACAGAGTTCCCTTCAACCCCGCCAAAGGAAGCAGCAAGACCCTAGACCTCAGTGGTCTACTTTCAAGATTTCAGAACAAAGGAAAACATTTTGAATAAGGCAATTCAGCTCAAATATACCAAAGCTGAGAATGACTTTACTTTTTAAGATTTTTAATGATGGCTCCTATGAGACTTCATGCCATGGCTGGGAGTTTAAACAGATCGGAGAAAGATTTTGTACGCTTGGCAAACACACAGATCGTTCAACCAGCTAAAATTAAGGTATTATGATATGCTCACTTCTGCATCTTCTCCTAGCTGAAGCAAAGACTTTTTTCACTTCAATGTAAAATTCAGCAAACACAATATTCAGGCAGATGCATCAAAGAAAATACCCGGAGCAAACGGACAGATTCTCAGAATCTGGCCGTTTGCTCCCGGTATTTTTGCATTTGGGAGGCATCATCCCAAATGCAGAAATCGCAATTTAAGGAATCTCTAAATAGCGATTCCTTAAATTGCTCCTGCATTTAAGGAATCCCAAAATGAGATTCCTTAAATGCAATGCATGAAACCCCCAAAAAATAGCGAATTCGCTAATAGGGGGAGCAAATTACCATGAAGTTGAACTTCGTGGTAATTTGCTAAAACTTTGAAAAATGCACTTTTGTGCATTTTTCAAAGTTACATGTTGCGCACACACATGCCCTTAGGGCATGTGTGTGTGTAACATTTGTGCACAGGTCCATTTCAGGGGTGCAACAGGGTGTCCTTTGGAAACCCTGGCACCCTTGAAATAGCGGAACATTAGCGATTCGGAGCAAATCGCTAATAAGGAATCTTTGGAATCACTATTAACATTGTGATTCCTACATGCATCCCGTTTTGCGAGTCTTTAATAGCGATTCCTTAAAATTCGCTATTAAGGACTCGCAAAACATAACTTTGATGCATCTGCCAGATTGTCATCTATTAGTAATTTCTTTCATATTGGGCTCTTATACTTTATCAATGCAAACTCAAAGCACCAATCAACTAGATGTCACACAGCAATGGGGTCAGCAGTAGGGATCTTGGCACATGTGCACGAATACAAGGATGAAAGTGGGAGGGCCTTAGAGGGATCATACTGGTGTATAGGAAGCTACACACAGGGCAGGGGGTGCAGAGGGTCACACAATTTAAAAAAGAATAATAATTTAACGCCAATCAGAAACATTAGACTTGAAATGTCAAGATGATTAGAAGCTGCAAAATGTACAATATAGCAGTATGATGGAATAAAAGTCATAGAATATCTATGTGGGTTAAGTTAGTGATTGGTAGCCTGCCTTAATGCCTTAAACAATAACCATAAGAGGGAAGCCATTTTCTTAACGCTTTACCAATTTAATCCTTCTATAATTTTGGTGGAGTAAATGTATTTTATTAAAGGGTGAAAAAGACAACAACGGATATCCTATGGTGACAAATGATATTTTTAATCTGATACTGCCACACACATAGGGACAGCTATATTAGTTAATAAAAACTCCATGTTAAGTCAATATCTCGGAAAAATAAGGCTTGTTTTGTGATTCTCCATGTAACGACTGAGAAAAAAAACTACAATATTTTTCTTATTAAGGCCCGATACCCTCTAGACAACCTTTTCTGGATCTTCAATGGAATTTATACCAGTTACTGGGAGAAACAATAGGGGGTGGGGATTTTCAATTGTTTTGCCTAAAGTTGGTGTTGAATCCCAATAGCCATCAAAATAAAAACCTACCGAAAAAATGTCTAAGATTTTTTTAAGTGATTTGGTGCCTGCGATGTATGGAGACGTGTAAACCTGAACAGCAAAGCATATACTAGCTTCTCTGAACAATACAGATCAGCTTTGATGAGTGACTTTTTTTTACCCCCCAGGTCATTTTTTTTTGCTCTAGTGGCATTCATTTCCGCTTTCATTTGCAATGAGGAATTTTGGTAAACAGCCAGACCATCTGCTATAACAGAAATTGTTTGTTTTAACTCCTTGCATCTGCCACTTAGCCCCTGTAGTCTTCTATCAAATGTTTCCACATTTGACTCCGTTTTGGAGCTATATTAATTTGGGTTATTTTAATTTCTTCAATATCAGAGACAAGGTTTTTGTACCTTTGTGTAAACTAAAAGTGGAGTGAGAGTGAACTCCTATGTTTTTTTTAAGTGATTTGGTGCCTGCGATGAATGGAGACGTGTAAACCTGAACAGCAAAGCATATACTAGCTTCTCTGAACAATACAGATCAGCTTTGATGAGTGACTTTTTTTACCCCCCCATCTTCCTGATGCTTTAATTAACTACTTTACCAGTTACATTTTGGATCACTCTGCAGTAGCCATACATTTCTCTGTCAAATTTCTTACAAAACCAAATAGATGAGTAATGTATAAAACTTTATTTCTGTCCGATGACAATGTTAAAACTAAAAAATTACTGAAAGTACTGAAATTAATCATTATTTCTACCACAATAAATTGAATGGAAATAAAGCGTTAGTATGGAAAGCCTTTAAAACTATCATATTTTTTTTTATATCTTTACCTGAATAATGAAAGAAAAAGAAAGAGAGATTATGAACAACATCCAGCAAGAAGTAGAAAGAGTTTATGCTGCTACCAGCGGCGGCTGGCAACTTGGAAGAGTGAGGAGGGGACAAATGGGTGGTGGGTGGGTACATGCGTGCAAGGTGAGTAGTGACTATAAATAAAAGAGAAATAGCCACTTTCGTTGCTTGCTGCATGATGTCTAACGTCCTCCTTGGTCCGGTCCGTCTTCTGCTTCTGTCTCCTCCAGACTCTGCTGGCTCTAGCCAATTCCCCTAACCAATCCTGGTGCTGCTCTAAAGCTGGTAACCAGCATGAGAGATGCGCCAGGATTGAATGGAACGGCCTCTCTCAACACTCTCAAGAGCACTGGAATCCTTTGTTTTCTCTAACCCATCTGTCTAAGACAGCTGAGTAAGAGAGGTTTAAAATTAGTTTCAATGGGTTTTTTTGTTTGAAAAGTTACGTTGTTACTGAAATTTTCCCCTAAATATAACATCACTTTAACCTTTGTTTTTTTCAGTGAATTTTTAGGTTGTTTTTAATGAAAAGTAATATTTTATTACCATACATAAAGTCAACCAACCACCGTACACGCCTTTCCACTGTGCAAAGCGTAGGGTTGGCCATAGTGTTATGTGCCTGGATTAGGCCCAAGTAATGGAGCTACACATTTTTCATACATTGTCCTAATTTTGCAAAATAACATTTCTGCTGTGACCTTTTGCACAGATTTGTGTGAGTAACAATGTTGGATTAGTTTCTCTGCAATGACTTTATTTTCACAGCTAGCTTGCACAACAGTATCACGATGCCTCAAACAACATGTACAAGGCCTCTTGATGCACTATGTACAAATGTCATTCTATCTACATCCACGAGGCGGCAGGGCGATCTACATATCCATAACATCGCTATTCTATACATATATCACAAGGATGCTTTCTGCTATGAATAATAAGTATCCCAAAAGAATAGCAGCGTAGGTACTTCAGCTGACATTGAGGGTCCCTGCATGCTGAGACTTCACCATGCAGCGGTCTGACATCTCCATGAGGGGTGTCCAGTTTGTACCCAAGACGGGCTCCTACATTCTCTCCCGCCAGGTAATGGGGTTGAATCATCCCCAGGAGGGATTCTTGGTTTAACACCCACACACACTCTAGGTACACTCAGAGTAGGGTTTGCATAGTAGGAGAACGCCTGATAACTCCCTTGTTTATATGCCTGCATATATACTCTGTTTCAGCACCATGCAAGAACTATATCTACTATTTACTCTTTTGGTGATTGCAAGCACTTTCATCTGCCTCTGTCTACTGATCAACGCAGCACATGTATTTTATACAAGAATAACGTTGGTTCAATAAATATATTGAAAACGTCCCAGTGTGTATTCTCTGTATATTTCTCTGAGCACAAGTAAGCATGAGTGACTGAGCGAAAGGTTCTGATCTGTTTCCACAATCCCTGAGGGGTCAGGGTTGCATTGTTCAGTGGTTGATAGAAACCATTTGCTCCCTGGCAAAATTAGGGGGGCTTACAGTGGCACTGTGAGCTAGCTGGTCTCTAGGTGGTGAAGTGTGGCTCACTGGTTAGAGGAGGCAGACCCTGATGCAGAGGTCAGACCCGGGACCAGGGTTCAATTCCTGACGCGGCAGGGTCTTGTGCTCAAAATGTCCACGGACTTGATAATTCTCGCCTCAGTGCCTACCCGAATAATGGGTTCACACTCTGCAGCTCTGGGCAATAGCTTGCTTAATCTCCACTATAGCCCCACTGCGATGGGATGCCTGGTCTTCACCTTGGGGATGCCCAGTAGGGGTTATCTCGCAGGGAAAGCCAGGACGGGTTCCCAAAGCAAGCACTAAGAGACCTGTCGGTGATTTGGCGCTATATAAATCGAAATTAACATAACATATCCAGTGGGGGGGCTCGGAATCAGTCTAGGCACCTTACTAAAAGTTTATGTTGTCCAAGAAATGCGTAGGTTCTAGTGATTAGTGGGAACTACATGACCTCCCCAGCATCCTGGTCCTGTGGCCAAGCCCCACACAGGCAGCTATCTCCATACCGTGCAAGGTGGGTTGGCGGCTGGGCCTGGCTTGCTGCCAACCCTACGCCACACACATCCTTCTGCATCACCAATGTATGAAAGGTGAGCCTATTGGCTTCATGAATGGGGGACCGTATCAATACATATAAAGCACATCTAGCACCTTTCTCCTTTCTCCAAAAATCTCTAAAAATTTTTATCAATTATATATTTCAATAATTCACACACCCTCCGTGGCCTTTTTCATTCAATTAAGGGGAGGGGTGTACACCCTCTCCCTGAGTCTTAAGGACCCCGGGGGGCCCATCCCCTAGGGCCCCTCTGCTTTGTTATCAATTTGGCCCCGGGGGTGGGATTCCTGGGGCCCACTTGCAGCTCATGGAGTGGTACCACATGCCTTCCTCCTCTTAAATTAACATTTGGTTCTGGGGGATGGGGTCCCTGGGGTCCCTCCTTGGCTCGGGAGGGGGGCCCTACTAAGGAAATAAATATATATTACTAAAAAACATGGGCCCTGGCCCACCCAAGGGTCACATTTTATTTTGAGAAAAACACTGAAAGGGTTTTTTATTTCTTTTGTTTAGAAAGCCGCGATCTCATGGAAATTCCGCAGGGCGCCCATGAGATCATCGCTTTTTTAAGCAACACATGTTAGTTCAGAGGGTACCTCTTGGACCCCCCACAAAACAAACTCTAAGGGGGAAGGGTATCACTAACTTTAATTTTTTTTTAATTTAAACACAAGCCAGAAAACTAAGCCCCCACGTCCTCCAATGGCTAACTGCAACACTTTTCTTCATATTGCATGCAGCCAATCAGAGCGCTTGCTCCTGTGGAATCATGCCTCCCATGGGGATGTATGTTTACACAACGCAAACTAAAACCACACATGCCATTACATCGCATGCACCGTTACATCGCATGCATTCACCACGCAAACCATTACATTGCATTTCCCCTTCACATGCATGCAAAATACCTTCTCAATGCACACAAATACCACACATTCTATTACATCGCAAAATTCTCCCTGACGGGCACCGAAACACTAATATAGCAACCTACCAAACACACTACGACCCCCTGACACTACCCTCAACCCTAAGCCCTAAACACTAAAGCCTATAAAACGGCCCAACACTACGACCTCAACCCTAAGCCCTAAACCCGAAATCCAAAATCCGTACCCTATACTATTATTAACCCTAAGCCCTAAGCCCTAACACCTAAAGCCAAAAACAGTACCCTGCACTACTATTAACCCTAAGCCCTAATCCCTAAACCCTAAAGCCCAAAACACTACCATATACTACTTCCTCAACCATAAGCCCCGAGCCCTAAAGCCTAAAACACGACCATATACTACTCCCTCAACCCTAAGTCCTAAACCCTAATCCCTAAAGCCTAAAACACTACCCTCCACTACACTCCCCATCAACTACCCTAAACCCTAAAACACTACGAGTTCAGCGTTGTCCTTACCTGTCTCTCGTTGTGGTTCCAGCGTTGTCTCACCATCGTTTGTGTCCTGATGCATGACCTACCCGGAGCCCGTCCCGGCGCACGATCCGTCCATTACATCCCATGCGCTCTAAAAGCATGTGTTGTAAAAGCACATGCGATGTAATAACGTGTGTAATGAACACACGCGTTGTAACATCACGTGCGTTGTGATTGCTCGTGATGTAAACACATGCGTTGTAACGCTTGCGTTGAGATGCTTGTCTCCCCCCCATGGTAGTGAATTGGTCAAAGGGAAATTTAAAGCCAATCAGAATGCTATTATTTTTTTTTACTGGTTTTGAGAATTGCTCAAGAAAGTCCCTTGGACTGAAAAATCCAGCTATACTGTCTGAATGTCTCAAAAACTACTGAACAGATTTACACCAAATCACAAAAAGCACAGCTTCTAGACCAAGATCTAGCTTCCTGCCATATTTGGTGTCATTCTGTTTAACAGTTTTGTGGTAGTGCTTCTTAAATTAGTCTATGGAAACTGCAAGGGGATTTTGCATTTTGGGCCCCCCTTTTTCTCAGCCTTTGCTTGACAGATCACCCCAAACGTTTCCATGCATAACCTAGACAAAATGGAAAAAATATTTCGAAAGTTTGTGGAGATTCGTGAAACAGTGCCAAAGTTAGTAGCAAAACAAAAAATTCATTTCCTATGGAAATGCTGATCTAACTATAAATACCGAGAGGTGACCTCCCCTGGGTAAAGGTAAAATAAATCTAAATATGCATACACACACATATACACACACACACACAAACATATATATATATATATATATATTGAGTGCATTATTCTTGAAGGAATATGCCTCGTCACCCCGGATGCTTTTTTACGCATGCCATTACAATGCGGTCATTACAATGACAGCTTTGTAACAACGCATGGCATTACTCCGCAAGTCGGAACAATGGCTTGCTCTAGGGGGAGGCGCTGGATGTCGGAATAGTATAATTTACTATTCCAACTCTAGTCTGTGCAACAGTAGGGAAGTGATGGATTTTAGATCCAACACCTTCTGACCCCTAGAGCAAGTCATTGTTCCGACTTGCAGATTAATGGCATGCATTGTAATTGCATGCGTTGTTCTGGGGTAAATGATGTTTACCTTCTGGAAGCGATCAAATAAACCAACGCACAGGGATGTTGAAAAGTAACACTACATAGCAATATTCAATAAGATCAGTTGTAAATTCCCTGCGTATGTAAAAGCACAAAGCTGAGCGAAAATAGGTTGTTGGTTGAGAGAGGTGTGAGCCCTTCTTAAGCAACAGCCATAATCCTGGTCAGGATGAACCAGAAAAGTAGCTAAATTAATCTGTGCGTAACGCTCTGATAGTGTGTCACAAAGGCAGTCATGCTTAACTTAGAGGCAATGTGTAAAATATTAATGCAGCACTTAAATAGTAACAAAGTAAAAATACAACACAAGAAAAATCCCACACTAATTTAGAAGAAAAGAGTACATTTTAATACATTATGTGACACCAAAACAACAAACATCCAACCAGGAGAACAAGATTTATGAATCTTTAAAGGTCAAAGTGAAAGATAACATCTAAGAGATCAAAGCACTAAATTCAGACATCTAGTCGTGCGAGACCGGGGCAAAGTCAAAGGTTATGGCTGACCGCGATGGAATACAGTTCAGATCCTTGAAGTGGTTTGGGCCTGGTCCCCACTTATCTTCAAATTTAGAAGACTTTGGGAAGAAAAATTTCTGAGAAAGTAAATTTCAGGAGTACAAGAAGCCGGCGGTGTCTGAGTAGGAGGCGTCCTTGTTGGGGAGCTGCTGGGCGAACTCACAGTGAAGATTTCTTCATTCGAACGTAGTCTCTTTTTTGGAAGTCGAAAATCTCCAGTGGGACGAAGCTACAGGCTGTACTCCATGAGCCTGGATACCCCTTCTGCGAGGAGCCACTGAACAGGATTTATTACTGCAGAAAAAGGAGCTAGCTTGAAGTCAGGCCAGCCCGTGATGCACCTGGGGTGCATTGGTGATCATGTAAGTCCCAATCTCCTCTTGGGTCCCAGGGCACTTTTGGTACTGACATTTTTCTATGCCTCAAATTTTCGATTTGGCCTATCTGGGCATCTTTAGCATCACTTCCAAGGCTCCAGGACTTGGAGGGGGTACCACCCGGAGGGTCAGTACTCACTCAGGCTGGGTCTAGGTGCAGGTTGAAGATGGTTGAAGCCTTTTCTGTAACTGAAGCTCTGATCAAGAGGTCAGCTAAGTAGCCTTTGAAGTCACTCTGGAAGTCTGAGTTCAAGCAGAGAAGCAGGTCTCTACACAAGCAGCAGGTCAGTCCTCTGAGAGCACAGAGCAGGCTTTAGGTTGCAGGGCAATCCTCTTGGTGCAGCAGGGCAGTCCTCTGATAAACATAGCAGGAAACAGACAGCAAGGCTGTCCTCTGAGAGTCTTCCGCAGGTCCAGAATTGAACTAAAGAGTGGTTCTGAGGATCCTAATTTTAGAGCTGTTACCAGCTTTGAAGTAGATAACATTTCTGTAGTTTTCTCCCACAGAAGTGTCTAGAATTGCTTCCCTGCCATGGTCCCAAGATGTCTGGAGTTACAAACGTCCAATGTGAAGTTCTTTGTGTGTGTATGCTCAGGCAGTGTCTCTGAAGTGCAAGTGGGGCTGTGCACAGCTCTGCTCCTCCAAACCAGTCAGGATGGCCCATCCTGCCAACACCCAGTCCATCTATTCTGTTGCTGTCTGGAAGGTATACACAAAGGCCAACTACCAGATACACAGAGTCATGTGGCCCAGGAAACAGGCTGCAGGCACCAAACAGTTAGGATAAGAAAATGCCACGCGCTTTGGATACGAGTGGTCTGAACGTAGTGAGATTTGGTGTCCGTGACGGGGAACCCTTCGTGCAGGAGTTGATCCTCCGCGTATTGAACAACATGATGAGTGGACTATTGATTGTTTCTTGAGACACTGGAATACAGCAGTTTAAAGGACCCATAGTGGCTACATTAGCCGGGTGGCAGCGGGACTTTCCCGGCTAGCCTCGTTGTAGGAGAGAGCTTACATTCAGTTAAGAAATATTACCCCCCTGTCCTGATGAAGCTGAAAGGATTCAGCGGCTGAAACGCGTCCGCGCATGCGTCGACATTTACAGAGGAGTCCCATCAGTTTGAGTTGTTCTGAACCAAGGAAAGCGCCCTACTCATAATTTTGATGTGTTATCCCTCAGGCGTAAATAGGGACTACCTTGCAGTGTACTACGCTGAATTAAGAGTGTACACTCTGATTTGTTCTCAGTAGGCGAATTACTTACTTTTCTTTGTATATTATATTTGTATGTTTTATACATGTTGTATATGTTGTATATAGTGTATGTATGTTGTGTATCATATATATGAATGTGATTTTGTAATGAATGTGTATATTTTGTATATATGAGGTTATCTGTATTTTTGATCAAATTGTGTTTTGCCCCGTCATTTGACACGCATATAAGTTTGAATTGTGGAAATGAAGTTGCTATAAATAAGAATTGGGACATCAGGGTAATTAATTGTACTCTGAATAAAAATAAATATTTGATTGGTCCCTCTATACCTTCTTTCTTTGGAAATACATTGTTGATGTTCTTTTGCTCAGGTATATGAGGGTGATTTGGGGAAGCCCCTACTTTTGTATGTAACTTTCAAAAAGTGGCAGTTTCAGAACTGTGACTTAAATCTGACATTACTATTAAAAAATATTTTAAACTACAATTAGCTAGCCACCAAAAATGACATATCTTCCTTATTAAATGTAATATGGTAACCCAATTTTATCCTATGCGAGAGGTGGCCTCACAGTAGTGAAGAAACACATGTGTGGGTTTTTAACTACCAGGAGATGTAAAACTTAAAAGTACATGTCCAACTTTTTTAAATACAATGCACCTTACCCTATGGGCTGCTCAGGGCGTTCCTTGAGGTGGGGGGCTTAGATGTATTAAAAAGGAGTTTTAGGCCTGGCAAGAGGTTTATTTTGACAGGTCGAATTGACCGTTTAAAACTGCACACAGGCTGCAATTGCAGGCCTGTTACATTTTTTAAAGGGCTACTTAAATGGGTGGCACAATAAGAGCTGATCTCGTCATGAGCACCGGGGCGCTGCGCGCGCCCCCCTCCCCCCAGCACAGCGGGGGAATATGCCCCGCAGGGAAGGGGTAAAGACCTACAAAAACAAAATCATCAAAGTATGGGTGGAGAAGGCAAAAGTTTAGGGTGACCCTGCACAAAGGGCTAAGTCAAGCAATCGCTTCATATAAAAGAAGTTAGTATAAGACTAAGGAAGTAGAAAGGACAAAATAGAGCTAAAGAAAAAGAAAGAAAATGAGGGGGGAGGAAAAGAAAGAAAAAAGTGACAAAATATAAGAAGTACTATACTAATGTGTATAGATGCAATTATAAAAATTAAATTAGCTATTTTCAGACTAGAATGAAATGTAAAAAATGCAATCTATCTTAGTATAATAAATATAAAATATTTTCAAGAAATAATCACGCAACATTTAATTAGAGAGTTTTATACCCTTCTCCTACAACTGCAAGACTGACTAAAGCTTTCTTTCTATGTGACAAATTATCGGTGAATGCTGTAATATTGTACATTTCCTCACATTCTGATTTAAAAAACTCAGGACCAGATTTATCATACTTTCACTCAACGCAATGCAGTAAGACACCTTGCTGCACTGCGTGAAAAGGTAACAATGCACAATATTTAACATTTTATGGTGCATTCCTGCCCGGTCCTTGCGCTGATGCACAATGTGCCGCCTTGCGCCTACGCAGACACCCTTGTGCCGTGGTGCAAGAGTGCCTGCGTTGTAGGCAGGATTCTTTTTGTGCAGGAAGGGGCACTTTCCTGAACAAATAAAATTTTCAGGGCTTTTCCAAAAATATTCTCCTTGTTGTTGTCTCCTGGGAAGACGTAGCATTTTGACGTCTTCCGATGTTTACCAGTGTCTGTAAATCTGGGAATGCACCAGAATCCATGGGCGAATGTGTGGGAATACCCATGCTCCACCAATGTAACATCTTTCCAGGACAGAGCAGCGCAAGGCAGCGATTTGCACTGTCTTGCCTTACTCCAGATTTACCAAGCAACGCATTGCTTCAGGGCACAAGTCCAAAAAAAAGAAGTGGGGGGACGCTGTCACCTTTCGTGATGTCACAACAGGAAGTGACGTCACGAAAGGTGGCTTGCACCAGCGGGCTCATTGCCTCCCCTCGCTCACCCCTTAGATGCGATTGTTTCACGCTCGGTGACTCATGCTGCCTCTCAGCCCCAGGGTCAGATTCCACTGCCTGTTCTCTGTTGTGGTAGCTTACTCTGAAATCCCTTTTAAAGCGCTTGGCCTCTCTGGGACGAGATCCGATCTCGTCCCAGAGAGGCCAAAGAGTGAAGTCCATCTGTTTGGCAGGGGGGACGGCGTTCACCCGGTAAAATAAGGGGGGGGGACGCCGTCCACCCGCGTGGTACCCCGACTCGAGCCCTGGTTGCCTTGCATTTCTCAGCTAATCTGATTTAGGGATTGCATTACCCTTCCGACACCCTATGTGAAGCCTAAGCAACGGAACCCCTTGATAAATTTTGCCCTCAGAATCTACTCGGATTACCGACTGGGGCACAAAAATCGAATTACCCAAAGTTGTAATGAGGTACTTAGTAGTGGCACTAATTGCAGGGCCTTGACGCAGCTGATCTGAGCCCCTGCACATTTCTTGACAGAAATGATGATAGCACAATCGCATCCAATCAAAAAGTAAACGAGACTAAAAGAAAGGTTGCAATAAAGATGCAGGCAGAAATTCATTCAAATTGTTGTTTTCTGAGTACGTGTTCTTGATTTGTGGCCCTTAAGCACCTGATGTGGCTTCAGCCGAACCTGCGACATAAAAATAGGGCCTTCTCTTTTTGTGAACGTCACCCTTCCTGCTCCAGGCAGGAGACGACTTAATAGAACTACCTGTTCTCATCAGAGCATCACCCGCGCGTGCATCATTAGCATTTCAGGTCTCGTGGTGTTAAATGCGCGCCTGGGATCTGAAGATTTATAGCCCAACATGCCACAGCCAGAGTTGTTCAAGTTCCCCTCACACCACAGATGTTTTCTTGCACATTACAGAGGAATTGGCTTCTTGGCACAGCAGTTTGTACTCCTATCGCGTCCTTAGTGTCTCAGAGCATATGGCGCTGCGCCTTCCTCGTTCCATCACCACCTTCACCCCACCAGACGCGTGTGTTGCTGTCAGCACTCAAGCACAGTCCCATCTCTCACATTTTACACCGCAGCACTAATGTTCTGCTGTCGCCTTACGTGTTCATCTCAGGGCTGGCACACGCGCGCGGACTGGGAACCGGAAGCAGCCCTGGCAGAGGTGTTCAAACCAGCGCTGCTCATTTCCTCCTCGCACTTTTATCTCTCTCCTTTCTTTCTTTTGTGGAGTTTTATTTAGCGCAAACTAGACCCGAAGGTATCAGAGCGCTCTACATGAACGCCAGTTGCGTTACAGAGGGACACATTCCTTTTTTTAGGCACCGGAGATTAAGGGCCAGATGTAGGAGCCATTTACCGACCGGTAATGGCCGATTTCGGCCGTTACCGACCGGTAAATGGGGTTTTGGGATGTAGGGGCACATTTTTACAGAATCGGTAAATTTACCGATTCGGTAAATTTACCGATTCTGTAAAATACCGAATCAGTATTTTTACCGATTCAGTAAATCTGAGATGTAGGTGGGACTCTTCAGAGTCCCAAAGGCCCTACAAATTCGGTATTTTACCACCCAATCCAATTGGGTGTTAAAATACCGAATACAGGTGTGCATGCACATGTGTGCATGCACACCTATGCCATGTGACAGACAGACATGCCCTGGGATGGTGCAGTGAGCTAAAAAACGGTAATGGATCAAGCCCTGATCTTTGGACTGGGTAAGAGTGGTCTGCTTAATTCAGGCACTCTGTTCATCACCACCCCCTTTTCTGAGACATGCCCTTAGGGCATGTCTGTGTGCCACATGACGCACATGTCAATTTCTGGGGTGCCAGAGGGTGTCAAAGTGCACCCTTGCAGAATTCGGTATTTACCGATTCGGTAATTACCGAATCGGTATTTCCCATTGATTCCTATGGGCTGTGAAGCCCATAGGAATCAATAGGAAATACCGATTCGGTATTTACCGATTCGGTAAATACCGAATATTACCGATTCGGTAATTCCACATCTGGAATTACCTACATCCCCCCCCCCCTCTATTTTACCACTTCTTAAATACCGAATCGGTAAAATTCGGTATTTAAGAAGTGGTAAAATAGATTTACCTACATCTAGCCCTAAGTGATTTGACCGAAATCACAGGATGTTGAATGTCCCTGCCCAGACTCCAACTCAGTTCCTCACCTTTGAGGTCGACCTCTCTAGCTGTTAGGCCTCATCCTCTTCTCTCTATGCCCCTCATCCCTCTTGTAGCTATGTGGAGAAGCTGGGGAAAGTGACAGAGGACCCAGCAAGGGCCCCTGTTCTAACAAGGCTCCAGCCCACTGGGGAAAGGCCCAAGGGGGTACTGGGAACCCACAGGAGCCTTGGCAAATTTTGTTAGGCCAGCCCGTCCATGGTGCATAGCGCGTGAGCCTCGCCACTAAGAGGGCCCTTACTTTTTTTAAATATAAGGGGTTATTTACAAGCCCCTTGCTCTGCCAGTGGGTCACTCTTTTTGATGCACCGGCTGCGCAGTGTGCTGGCCCATATTAACAAGGCCATGCAAAGTCACCCGGCACCGCTTTTCATGGCCTTGTACATACGGCCCCTTTTCACGCATCACTTTGTGTGAAAGGGGCGTGCCATGGTTGTTGCCGTGGGTATTGCTGTGGGTGTTCCCATGCAACACACATGGATTCTGCTGCATTCCCAGATTTACAACATTTTGCAAACCTGAGAATGCACCAGAGTCCTACAACTCCCCAGGGGAGGCATAAGGAGGCGCAACGAGGAGAAATACTTTTATTTCTCTTTGGTTTTACCTATTTCTATGCAAGCTGCATTCTGCAGCACACATGGAAAGAGGAAAACACCATCAATGATTCTTTTGTGCAGGAAGGTGTCCCTTTCTGCACAAAAACAATAATCCCCACAGTGCAAGCACCCTTGCACCATGGTACAAGGGGGTGCCTGCCTTGGCAGCCAATTACGTTCCAGCACAGGGGAAAGCACAGGGATGCATCATATTGTTGGAAATATGACGCATCCCTGTGCTTTTTAAATGATGCAGCTCGGCCAGCAATATGGCTTGCAGTGCCAAACTGCGTCATTTTGTTGTAAACGGGGCCCATAGTGCAAAAAAAAAAAAAGTTCGCATGCTTCATGAAAAATTCTCACATTCTTCTTATAAGAGGAATTTGCGAGATTGTACTGAGTTGCAGTTTATGTACAGACAATATAGCAAAAAACATAGGAGTGTTATGTTTGAATCGTTGAGTCATGGTGCACCATGCACGAATTACTGAGTATGATTTTGATTATGTTCCAAATTGTATTGTTCTTTCATACCCTCTGACGAAATATTGGTCCGAATTGAATTGGGGATTTTGAATTGCGCGTATCCACACTAGGGGCCTGCAGTGCACTTTTGGATGTGTTTATAAAGAATTCATGTGAATAAAAACATGAAATAAAATGCTGGGGCCAAGTTTAATATAAATTGTCTACTCATGATGAAAATAGTTTGTATTCAAGGATTAAACGTGGAAACCCACCAGGGAAATCAGCTGGTGCTGAAGGGGAGGCAGTGTCCTAGTTTTGGACAAGTGCTATTGGGACATTACGGGTTCGGACCCTAAGATCAGAAGGTGACACCCCACAAGCACACCATTAATATATGTAACAGGATCCCTGAATGGAAATTAATAGGAATGCGCTGATACTCATATTCAAAGTAATATTTTACCATCCGCACCACGGACAACGGTCTGAGCCAGTGGAGTAACGAAATGGTGGGTGAAGGTTGCAGAATGTGGTGAAAGGCCCTTAAAACTCCCATATCGCACAGCTATCAAAAGACTTTTGACTGAATTGGGGTCCCTGATGGGCCTACCGCCCCCGCCCACCCCCCAGGGACTGCAAGGGCCTCCCTTATTCCCTGGGGAGAGACAGTTTCTGCTGTTAGGAGTTATATGGCGTCATCTGTCTGCGACAACAGCCTAGGTGGCCACTCAGTATCCTACTGCACTTGGACGAACCATGTCATTCTATTCTAGGGGGTACTCAAGACATTTTTATCTCGTTATTTCTACTGGACGATGTGGCATTTATTAGTCTCGACCCCCTCAAAATCCTATCGTATTAATATCTATGTGTCCCCGGGACTGCCAGGGCCTCCCTTATTCCCTGGGACGAGAGACAGTTTCTGCTGCTAGGAGTTATATGGCGTCATCTGTCTGCGACACAACAGCCTAGGTGGCCACTCAGTATCCTACTGCACTTGGACGAGCCCATGTCACTCTATCCTAGGGGATACTCGAGACATTTTTATCTCGTTATTTCTACTGGACGGTGTGG
Source organism: Lissotriton helveticus (assembly GCF_964261635.1). Taxonomy (NCBI): domain Eukaryota; kingdom Metazoa; phylum Chordata; class Amphibia; order Caudata; family Salamandridae; genus Lissotriton; species Lissotriton helveticus. The sequence continues at coordinate 1,142,167,154 of NC_136069.1, forward strand.
CATTTATTAGTCTCGACCCCCTCAAAATCCTATCGTATTAATATCTAGGTGTCTGATATGCCAGCTCACGATGCCAATGGCGCGTTTAGAAAAAAAGCAACAAGCACTGCTTTGTGAAATTATCAAAACAATGTCTGAGCTATCACTGCAACCTTCAGTGAACTCAGACTACGCCGACAACCCCATATGTTGTCTTAAGTGGAAACCCAGCATCCGCTGCAATTAACTTGCAAAGTGTATTACATTAATTTGCATAATCTAATTACTTTCTGTTCCTATGCCTTTCGTTCGGAGCCGTGTCAGCTGGTAAACCAGAGAGTCTGGTTTAGAGGTGACAACAATATAAACAATGTCTCCTCGTTTCCTTGCTAGGAAGAGTGTGCTAGATAGTAAATGAGGTTTCACGTTATTTATACAGGTTCCAGGGTCGCACTACCCTAAGGGCCAATCTGACAGTGCCAGAAGGGCTGGTTTGACAGGTCAGCAGCATACGGGCCGTTTCTGACTGCTTATGGGACTATTTTCTGGCATGGCGCTTTCTCCTGTTGATTTCCTTAATAGTAGCACAAATATTGCCTACAGCACTCAAGTGCTTGCAGTCTTCCATATCTTGTAAAACACCTATCCAGGGCTTCTGTGCAAGTTAAAATCTGCCCTGATTTGAAGGTGTACGCAGGATTTTTAGCTATCTGATTTGTTCAAGGGAGCAGTGGCGTAGCAAGTGTGGGGGGGGGGGGGAGGTTGACACGGGTTTTGGGGGTGGCGACCTCCCCCCTACTCTTACCTGCGGCTGTCACAGGAATCGCCAGCAGCGCCCCTCCACCTTTATTACATGTACCGCCCGGACGGCATACGCAGGGAACGTCACTGGCGGCCCAAGGTCTAGCTATACCACTGCAAGGGGGGGGGCACTTTTATTTTAGCACTCTGGCCTATTTTCTGTCCCCATCCGACACTGGTTGGTCCTCATACATGTGGTACAGGTAAGTAAGGAACCAAAAGAGAAAACAAGCATTGGCAATGCCAATGGGTCAGGCTTATGAATGCACTGCCTAGCCAGGCCTAGAAATCCATGTAGGTTAATGACTGACCTCCTCTCATCTGGGCCTACCTTTACCAGGGCCTGCCAGGGTAGGAGATGAGGGCTGTAGAAGCCTTTCCCAGTCCCTCCTGTAGTTAAGTGGGGGGAACAATTTGCTAAGGGAAGATTGCTTTTAAAATAAATTGAGAGATGTACCTGTAGGCAATTTTAGGTGAGACTGACAGGGCCTTGTCACAATGAGTGGCCTCAGGCATGCATCAGTTGACTCACTCTGTATCACTGCAGAGACATTGAACTGCCTATAGCTGCAAAGTGGCCCCATATCACCCCCAACAACATACATGACAAGCATCAATTCTGGCTACTATAACGGTTTAACAAATCACCTAAAACACGCATCTTAGCTGCCAAGTAAACCCCATTGTCATGTGTGACTTTTTCAGCTGTCCGGGCTTTTTGACCATTGGCACTGTGCATTTTGGTACTTGTAGTATTGTATTTAAGTGCAAGCTTGGGCCAAAAGCCGGATGCCAAGCATGATTTATTACAAAGCCAGAGCTGACTCAAGATGTCACACATGACATGGGGTTACTTCTTAGCTAGGACAACATAATTACCAAGTGTCCTCTTTATGACATCTTCAACTGTTCCTGGCTTCTTAGCTATCACTTTGCATGGTAGAACTTTTGTGCACCTTACTAAAAAGTTGAATTTTAAAATAACACACCCCTATATGTGGGGTGCTTTGGACAGGGCCGGATTTAGTGCTGGTGGTGCCCAGTGCTACAATTCTTTTCACTCTCCCATGACCTTCTTCTCCACTGACTTCCTCCCTATGACCCTCCACCAGTGCCACTCCTCTCTGCAAAACCCCTTTCTCCCATGTCATCAGTGATGTCATAAATAATGTCGTAGAACATGTCATGAGTGATGTAATATGTGCAGTCATAAGCAGTGCATGGCAGTGCCACAAGTGATAGTTAGCTCTGCTAACTATAACTAGTAAATGTCTGTGTTTTTTAGCTCAAAACATTAATGTTGCCACTGACATGGTACGTACTTATAATATCACTTTAACCTTTATTTTTTTCATTACATTTTTAAGTTTTTTTTAAAAGAAAAGATCTTTTCATCACACCTAATTATATTGTTACTTTAAACTTTCTTTTTCTCAGTGACTTTCTAGTTTTTTCTTTAATATAAAGTAATTTTGTGTTACCAAACGTAAAGCCAACCCCCATCAGGCACGTCTTTTGATTGTTTGTGGTGGGGGTCTGGCCGCAGGGCCTGGCATATGGTCAGTCCCTGCATTCAATTACCCTCAGGCAGCCAACCCTATGCTGCGCGGTTGGCCTCAGGGCCTGGTCTGCAACCAGGCCATGTGGCTAAGCCCCCTGCAGGCAGCTAATCCCAGAGTGTGCGAAGACTTCAGCGATCCTCAGCAAGAGGATTGCCCAGAGGGCCTGGCCTGCAGTCAGGACCTGTAGACAACCTCCCCACAGACAGCCAACACTTGCGCTTTCACAGTGCAATGCTTATGACCTCACATATATCACTCATGGCATGGTCAGTGACATCACTGATGACATCTCAAATGACATCACTGATGGCATTATCTAGTGAGTGTAAGTTTATGATTGTTAAACATATATAGTAAGCTACTACAAAAGTTAACTCCTTCCGTGCTGATGACGGAACCGCTCCGTCATCAGCCGCGGTGGCGCTGTGCTGATGACGGAGCGGTTCCGTCATGGCCCGCCCAACGCGCCTGCGGGCGCTGATATCGCGCCTGCGCGGCGCGTTCTATTAAGCGGGCGGGGCCATGACGGAACCGCTCCGTCATGAGCACAGCATGGCACGCTGTGCGCCCCCCCGCCCCCTTAGCGCTGCGGCGGAATAGCCGCCGCAGCGATGTGGTTAAATTAGTACACAACGTGTACTGACAATGAGTGATACTACTTGTAAGATATATTATGTAAGTGGCTGTGTGAATGTGGGTATTCGTGTGTGACTGGGTGTCTGAGTAGCTGTATGGGCGTCTAAGTGGGTGTGTGGGTGATTGAATGGGTGCATTAGTAACTGTATTGGTGAAAGAGTGGGTGTGTCAGTGGCTGTATGGGTGAGTGAGTGACTGTGTGAGTGGCTGTAAGTGTCAGTAAGTGGGTGTCTGAATGGCTGCATACGTGAGTGACTGGGTCTGTAGGTGGCTATATGGGTGAGTGAGTGGCAGTGTGAGTGGGGGTTTGGTTAAGTGAGTTGGTGTGTGAGCGATTGTATTGGAGAGTGAGTACCTGTGGGAATGGTTGTATGTGTGAGTGAGCATATGTCTGAGTGCTTTATGGATATGTGAATGGGTATGTAAGTGGTTCGTGGATGTATGAGTGAGTGCATGATTGGTTACATGGGTGAGTGAGTGAGTGGCTGTTTGGTTAAGTGAGTTGGTGTGTGAGTGGCTATATTGGAAAGTGAGTATCTGTGTGAATTGCTGTGTGGGTGAGTGAGCAGATGTCTGAGTTCTTGTATGGATGTGTGAATCAGTATGTAAGTGATTGTGTGAGTAGGTGTCTGAGTGTTCTGTGGATGATGTCATCAGTGATGTAATTTGAGATACATCAGTGAAATCATTAGTGATGTCTCTGACCATGTCATGAGTGATGTAATATGTTAGGTAATAAGCTGTGCATTGCAGGGGCATATGTTATAGTTAGCTCAGGTAACTAGAACTGCTGAACTTCTATGGTTTTGTACGCGTGAAATCTGAGCCTAACTATAACGTTCCTGTGAGCTTTGTTTTTTTCAGTGAATTTCTAAGGGTTATGCAAATTGTTTTTCATAACTGTACCCTGTAACATTTCACAGTGGATGTGTGAGCACCTTGTGTGTCTTTTAGTGGGTGTATGAGTGTGTGTGTGTGTGGGTCTGTGGTTGGGAGTGTGAGTCTCTCAGTGGCTGTGTGAGGTGGTCTATGAGTGTGTGAGTGGGTCTGTGAGTGGGTGCATGAGTCTCTGAGTGGATTTGTGCCTGGGCGTGAATCTGTGACCGGGTGTGTGAGTGGCTATGTGAGTCTCTCAGTGGGTGTATAATTGTCTGTGAGTGGGTGCATAACTGTCTGAGTGGGTCTGTGAGTGGGTGTTTGAGTATCTGGGTGGATCTGTGAGTGAATGCGTGAGTGTCTGAGTGGGTCTGTCAGTGTATATGTGAGTGTCTGAGTGGGTGTTTGAGTGGGTGCATGAGTCTCTGAGTGGCTATGTGACTGGGTGTGAGTCTTTGAGAGGGTGTGTGAGTCTCTGAGTGAGTATTTGAGTGGGTGTGTGAGTTTCCAAGTGAGCCTGTCAGTAAGTGTATGAATCTCTGAGTGGGTCTGTGAATGGGAGTGGGTATGTGAGTGAGTGGGTAAGTGGGTGCGTGAGTCTCTGTGTAGGTGTATGAGTGGGTTCTGAGTGATCTGTGAGTGGGTGCAAGAGTGTCTGTTTTGGTAGGGGACTGCATGCATGAGTATCTGAGTCAGTCTATCAGTGCGTCTATGAGTGTTTGAGTGGATCTATGAGTAGGTGTATGAGACTGTGATTGTGTCATTGAGTGGGTGCATAACTCTGTGAGTGGGTGCATCAGTGTGTGATTGAGTGCATGAGTGTATGAGTGGATATGTTAGTGGGTGCGTGGGCCTCTGAATGGGTCTGTGAGTGGCTCTGTAAGTCTCTGAGTGGGTCTGTGAGTAAGTGTGTGAGTGTCTCAGTGGGTGTGTGAATGGGGCATAAATCTGAGTGGGTCTGTGAGAGGGTGCATGAGTGTCTGAGTGGGTATTTGAGAGAGTGCATGATTCTCTGAGTGGGTCTGTGTGCGGGTCCATGAGTGTCTGAATAGGTGTTTGAGAGGGTGCATGACTCTCAGTGGGTCTGTTAGTGGGTGCATGAGTGTCTGAGTAGGTTTTTGAGAGGGTGCAAGAGTCTCTGAGTGGGTCTGTGAGTAGGTGTGTGAGTGGCTGAGTGGGTGTGTGACTGGGACCATGAGTCTCTGAGTGGGTCTGCGAGAGAATGCATGAGTGTCTTAGTGGGTGTGTTAGTAGGTGAATGAGTATCTGAGTGGATGCATGAGTGTCTGAGTGGGTGCCTGAGTATCCGAGTGGTCTGTGAGTGGGTGTGTGAGTGTATGAGTAGGTGTTTGAAAGGGTGCATGAGTCTCTAAGTGGGTCTGTGAGCATGTGTGTGAGTGTCTGATTCAGTGTGTCAGTGGGTGCATGAGTCTCAGAGTACATTATAGAGTGTGTGCATGAGTGTCTGAGTGGGAGTGTGAGTGGGTGCATGACTATGAGTGGGTCTGTGAGTGGGTACATGAGTCCCTGAGTGGGTGCCTGGGTGTCTTAGTGGGTGTCTGAATGGGTGCACTAGTCTCTCACTACATCTATGACTCTGAGTGGGTCTGTTAGTGGGTGCATGAGTGTCTGAGTAGGTTTTTGAGAGGGTGCAAGAGTCTCTGAATGGGTCTGTGAGTAGTTGTGTGAGTGTCTGAGTGGGTGTGTGACTGGGTCCATGAGTCTCTGAGTGGGTCTGTGAGGGAATGCATGAGTGTCTTAGTGGGTGTGTTAGTAGGTGAATGAGTATCTGAGTGGATGCATGAGTGTCTGAGTGGGTGTGTGAGTGGGTGCCTGAGTATCCGAGTGGTCTGTGAGTGGGTGTGTGAGTGTATGAGTAGGTGTTTGAAAGGGTGCATGAGTATCTAAGTGGGTCTGTGAGCATGTGTGTGAGTGTCTGATTCAGTGTGTCAGTGGGTGCATGAGTCTCAGAGTACATTATAGAGTGTGTGCATGAGTGTCTGAGTGGGAGTGTGAGTGGGTGCATGACTATGAGTGGGTCTGTGAGTGGGTACATGAGTCCCTGAGTGGGTGCATGGGTGTCTTAGTGGGTGTCTGAATGGGTGCACTAGTCTCTCACTACATCTATGAGTGTATACATTAATGTCTGAATGAGTCTGTGAATGTATTTTGAAAACTATTTTCACCCATATTCGCAAATTTGTTGCAACGTTACTCAGGGGCTACACTGATGGTCATGGCGATTTCGTGAATATCATGCATGGGAAAAACCCTGTTTTGCGACATATTATACACTTCAGGGGTCCCTCAAAGACCGCTATATTGCAACAATGGGGGATCAGGTTACATCCAAACTGACCCCTTATTTCACTATCTGCCACTTCATTTGAGCCCCAGGGACTGTTTGGATGAACTAAAATGGCGACCACAACTCTTTGCTCAGGTTGCGGCCAGCCAAGCATGGCTTTCTTATTGGCATACATATTAGCGCGTTGTCGCAAATTCTTCGCGGCCACATATATGCAAATTTGGATTTCCTTGAATATTTCAAAAACTGCTGAATGGATTTTCCCCAAATTACTGAAAGCGTAATCCGCGGACCAATACCTAGCTTTCTGCCAAATTTGGTGTAGTTCCATTCAGCGATTCGGGCTGAAGAAGTGCCTAAAGAGTCTATGGGAATTAACATGGGAAACACACTTTTTTTGACTCCCCATTTTTCTTGGTCCCCGCTTGACTGATTGTCCCAAAACGTTCCATGCACAACAAGATTTATCAGGGCACTTTTTGGGGAAAATATTGTCAAGATTTGTCAAATGACGTCAAAGTTATAGGCGAGTAAAACAATGGGAAACATGGTCCGCAAATAAAAGGCATTTTTTTGTATGTGCTGAGTTCTCTGTCCCAACTGCTGGGTCTCCACTGTCATAAAGTTACCATTAATCACATTTATGTGAATACTGAGAGAATAAACTTACACAAACGTATAAGCTTACATTTGCGAATCAGGCACTCAATCTTCACAAGCGCTCTTTTTATATAAAGTGAAAACTTGGCCCAAAGATATTTGGGTGCTTTACATAAACAGTATTTGGACAAAGTATTCGATATCGAGTGATACTAATGTTGAGTTTTTAATATCGTAATGCAGGAATATCGCTGGCAAAAGCATCGGTTGTTTAAGGTAATATTGTTTCAAGAATATTGTTGTTGTTGATATCATTTACAAGAATTTTGTAGTAAAAATATTGTTTTCTAATTATCTTTATGTGTTTTAAATAATATTGTAATTGTATATATTATATATTGTTTGTATAATTGTTTTTAATGGTTTTTAAATATAGTTTGTAATTTTAAGTTATTTATGATTTTATTTTAATTATCACTAGTCATTTATAATGTTGTAGTGAGTTGTGAGTTTTATAGGTGTACAGGGTGTGAAGTTAGTTAATTATAATTAATTAATAATTTGAAATTACTAGTCATTATTTGATTGATAATTAATCATGTACATTGTGTAAATTTGTAAGTTATATTTTAGGTGCGGATTGTTGGGTTTATACTTTATAGGGATATAGGATGGGAAGTTAATTAAATACTAATCAATTAATTATAAATTATTTATTAATTTTTAAATTGAAAATTAATTAAGTACATTTTATAATTACTATTTTTTTGAAGTTATATTTTAGGTGCATGTTGTTGGATTTTTAGAGGTACGGTGTAGGAAGATATTAACATAACAATTAATGATTACTTATGATTTTTTTTATTAATTAGTTAATTGATCTTTAATTATGTACATTGTGTAATTATTTTTTTTTAAGTTATATTTTAGGTGCAGGTTATTGGGTTTGTAGGGGTATAGGGTGAGAAGTTAAGTAATAATAGATTAATAATTAATTATTTAATTGAAAATTATGTAAATTGTGTAATTATTATATTTTTAAATTATATTTTTGGAGTGGGTTTGTAGGGGTATAGGGTGGAAAGTTAAGTAAAAATTAAGGGTTTGATTTTGATGTCAATGGGACTGCCGCTGACAGGCTGTCAGTGGTGGTCCCACTAACAGACAGCCCTTTCGTCCGACTGGCGCATTCTGATGCAGGCGGTCAGACTGAAACCATTGGGGGGAAGACCGCCACCTCTGACAGGATCCATGATCCTGGGTATACTTATTATATTAGTAAATAAAAAAAAAAGAAAATCATAACATAAAGTAAAATGAATATTGTTACCGTAATTATCGTTTTACATTATATATGTGTACATAAATATATACACATACATAAATGTGTGTGTGTCTTTAAATAATTAATTGTTTGTATATATATATATATATATATATATATATATATATATATATATATATATATATCTTTAAATAATATTTAAACTCAGTTAATTATTATTATAATAAAAAATGTAGGGTCTAATTACAATGTCGGTCGGAAAGCCTCTGACCGCTGGTCGGAGCCCTTCCGACCAACATTGTAGGCTAAAACTCCACCCGCCGTATTACAATGATGGCGGATGGAGTTTAAACTGGCCGGGCTGTCTGTCAGGCAAGGTGTCCATACGCCTCACAATCTCTTAAGGGCGGCGTTTCCGCAGTTGGGATTATGATGGCACTTTCCAACAGCAGTTCCATGTCAGCCTTTTCGACATAGAGCTGCAGTCGGAGAGTGTCTTTGGGGCGCCTAGCAGGGCCCCCTTGGTCCTCCGCTTGTGGCTCTGGGCACATCCCTGCACTGTGTGGCAGGCACTATGAGGTGCTTGCCACATGGTGCAGGGACGTTTCAAAATAAAAAAAATTCAATAGGACCCATTGAAAAATGGAAATATGCGACCACACCATGTGAGGTTCCATCCTAATTGTGGTGTTGGAACTGCTCACCTGAGGTCAGTTGGTTCCACAACAGCAGCGTTGTTGGGCAGAGGCAACTCCGACCGACTTCGTAATGATGCCCTCACATATATATATTTATGTATATCATCCATAATCCAATATAGACGATCACAAAGAGGATATTTTTAGGCTTGCTGTGACAGGTGAAACGCGTTACTGAGAAATAAAAGACCTGGTGGTAAAATATCCTCTTTGTGATTGTCTAAATTGGATTATGAGTGTGGTTCGGACTGTGCATTTCCATTTCACCAACAAGCCTTTGAAAAAGAAGACTTACTTCGAAACGTGTCAGGCATAGATGACAAAGCTGTGAAAGAGACCAGCGGGCCGGCGTTCTCCATACCTCACAGTGAGTCTGAAGCTTGCAGCTCAGTGGTGTTTCTCGAGTGCATCTCACGTTGTTGGTACAAGCTGGAGCATGTATATATATATATATATATATTACCTACTGGCAGTCGCCAGTAGGTATATATAGTTAGGATTTTTTTGAATAGGGATTTCTGAAAATATTATGTTGAATAACTTTGGCGTTGATGGACGGAATTGGCTGAAATTTTCAGGAAAATGGCACATTTTGTTTCTGAGCGTCCCCTAAAAGTTTGGGGGGGGTTTCGTCAAGCGGGGGCCGAGAAAAAAGGGGGTTCCCAAAACGTGTTTTTAACATTGAGTTTAAATGGATTTCTATGAAACTTGGCAAAATTGTAGAGACTGTTTGCCCAATGTGCCTTTGCTAGGTCTCAAGACACTTCATGCTTTAAAGCAATTGTATTTTTGAACTGATTGTTCTTTCCTCTTAGTCCTCCCCTTTGTTTTTTTTTCCCCACACTCTTCTTCAGCATGATAGTTGATAAATTCGTTCCCTCAAAAAATGTATATACATAAAAAAATTATATTAAATACATATAAAATATATTTTTCCTTTAAAAGAAGAATACATTTTACAGCTTTTGATATTTGCTATTAAAAAACCATTGAAATTCACTGAAAAAACCATAGGTTATAGACCATATATAGTTAGGAATTAGCATTTACAAAACCTTGAAAATTCACTGAAAAAACCATAGGTTATAGACCATATATAGTTAGGAATTAGCATTTACAAAACCTTATTTTACTCACACAAAACCATTGAAATTCGCATATATAGTTAGTTGCACTAACTATATATCGCGCACCCGCAATCCACTGCTGATCATGTCACATATTACATCATTCATGACATGGTCAGTGACATCACTGATGACATCACTGATGACATCTCAAATTACATCACTGATGACATCACTGATGACAACATCCAGTGACTGTATGTTTCTGTCAAGTTAAAATATGTCTTACCAGTTTTCCATAGGGCGGTTGGACTCACTTTTAGCTCGAACGGCTGAATGGATTTCCACAAAACTTGGCAAAATTGTAGGGACTGGTAGCCCGATGTGCCTTTGCTATGTCTCAAGATATATGCTCCAGTGGTTTTTACGAAAATTAACTTTGAAAAATATATATTGGGCTACATTGGGCTATATATATGTTAGAGCCCAAATGTAGCCCAATGTAGCCCAATGTAGCCCAATGTAGCCCAATGTAGCCCAAAGATGGCCACCAGAGACAAAAAAAAACAAATGTAGCCCAAATATCAGCCAGATGTAGCCCAACTATAGCCCAATGACAGAATGTCCCAGAGTGTTCTAAAGAACAACTAGAACGCTAACAGTCTTACTTATGACAAAAGTATGGCACACCTGAAGTCATCTTGATTGAAATAAAGTGGTAACACTTAATACATTTAATTTGAAAAGGAACAAAATGAGGGGTTTCATTTTGCCATAGAAATGTTATATATATATATATATATATATATATATATATATATATATATATATATATATATATATATATACCTACTGGCAGTCGCCAGTAGGTATATATAGTTAGGATTTTTTTGAATAGGGATTTCTGAAAATTCTATGTTGAATAACTTTGCCGTTGATGGACGGAATTGGCTGAAAATTGCACATTATGTTTCTGAGCATCCCCTGAAAGTTTGGGGGGGGGGGTTTCGTCAAGCGGGGGCCGAGAAAAAAGGGGGGTCCCAAAACGTGTTTTTAACATTGAGTTTTCCATAGGGCGGTTGTATTCACTTTTAGCTCGAACGGCTGAATGGATTTCCACAAAACTTGGCAAAATTGTAGGGACTGGTAGCCCGATGTGCCTTTGCAATGTCTCAAGATATATGCTCCAGTGGTTTTTACGAAAATTAACTTTGAAAAATATATATTGGGCTACATTGGGCTATATATATGTTAGAGCCCAAATGTAGCCCAATGTAGCCCAATGTAGCCCAATGTAGCCCAAAGATGGCCACCAGAGACAAAAAAAAACATATGTAGCCCAAATATCAGCCAGATGTAGCCCAACTATAGCCCAATGACAGAATGTCCCAGAGTGTTCTAAAGAACAACTAGAACGCTAACAGTCTTACTTATGACAAAAGTATGGCACACCTGAAGTCATCTTGATTGGAATAAAGTGGTAACACTTAATACATTTAATTTGAAAAGGAACAAAAAGAGGGGTTTCATTTTGCCATAGAAATGTTATATATATATATATATATATATATATATATATATATATATATATATATATATATATATATATATATATATATATATATATATATATATATATATACATATATATATATATATATATATATATATATATATATGTATATATATATATATATATATATATATGTATATATATATATATATATATATATATATATACATATATATATATATATATATATATATATATTACCTACTGGCGGTCGCCAGTAGGTATATATAGTTAGGATTTTTTTGAATAGGGATTTCTGAAAATTCTATGTTGAATAACTTTGGCGTTGATGGTCGGAATTGGCTGAAATTGTCAGGAAAATGGCACATTTTGTTTCTGAGCGTCCCCTGAAAGTTTGGGGGGGTTTCGTCAAGCGGGGGCCGAGAAAAAAGGGGGGTCCCAAAACGTGTTTTTAACATTGAGTTTAAATGGATTTCTATGAAACTTGGCAAAATTGTAGAGACTGTTTGCCCGATGTGCCTTTGCTAGGTCTCAAGATATGTGCTCCAGTGGATTTTGAGAAATTAACGTTCAAAAAAATATATATATCTGTGACAGCGTCCCGGTTGTTGTGTTGTGTGGGTGATGTAAGTACCAACATGTAGGTACCAATGAAGAGTCTAAAATTCAATGTACACCGTCTCCTCTGTAGATATTTTGTAAGTTCTAATATGGGTTATTTAAATGTAAATGTGTGGAAAAGCACTTCATGCTTTAAAGCAATTGTATTTTTGAACTGATTGTTCTTTCCTCTTAGTCCTCCCCTTTGTTTTTTTTCCCCACACTCTTCTTCAGCATGATAGTTGATAAATTCGTTCCCTCAAAAAATTTATATACATAAAAAAATTATATTAAATACATATAAAATATATTTTTCCTTTAAAAGAAGAATACATTTTACAGCTTTTGATATTTGCTATTAAAAAACCATTGAAATTCACTGAAAAAACCATAGGTTATAGACCATATATAGTTAGGAATTAGCATTTACAAAACCTTGAAAATTTACTGAAAAAACCATAGGTTATAGACCATATATAGTTAGGAATTAGCATTTACAAAACCTTATTTTACTCACACAAAACCATTGAAATTCGCATATATAGTTAGTTGCACTAACTATATATTGCGCACCCGCAATCCACTGCTGATCATGTCACATATTACATCATTCATGACATGGTCAGTGACATCACTGATGACATCTCAAATGACATCACTGATGACATCACTGATGACAACATCCAGTGACTGTATGTTTCTGTCAAGTTAAAATATGTCTTACATATTGAAGAATGAGTGGATGTATAAGTGTCTGGATGAAGGATTTAGTAGGTGCATGACTGACTGTATGAGTGAGTGATTAAATGTGTCTCACTGAGTGCATGGGTTAGTGACTAAACTGTCTTAATTTGTGCATCATTATGTCTGTTGTTCTGTAAACTGCTGCATGTGTTGATCAGTAGCTATATGAGTAACTATATGGGTTATTGATTGGTTGCCCAAGTATTTGTATGGGAGACTGAGTGTGTGTATGGGTGGCTGGGAGGTGTATGACTCTGTGCATAGATGTGTGAGCAGTTGATTCACTAGATGTATGGGTTCAAAAGTGCATGTGGAAACAGCTGTATGGGCGGTTGACTGTGTGCATGAGTGTATTGGTGAGTGAATGGATATCTCAGTGCTACATGTCAAAGTAAGTACATATGTAAAACACAGTACATGTGAGAGTTGACATATATAAATAACTGTGCATAAGAGCCAGTGAATGTGTGAGTGGCTGTATGGATCATTGTGAACTTGTATCAGGGATTGTATAAGAGAGTAAATATGTGTTAGTATATGCTTGAATAAGTAAGGTGTGTATAACTGTATAGTTGAGGGAATGGAGGTGTGATTGATTCTTTGCATGACGGACTAGGTGTGTGAGTAACTCCATGGATGAGTGACAGTCTGTGAGTGTCTGTTTACACTGAGTGTATCTAAGGTTATATTAGAGTCTGAAGAGGTTCATCGTATTATCACATGAATGATGTCATCAGTGATGTGATCAGTAATGTCAAATGAGATGTCATCAGTGGTGTCATCAGTGATGTCATTTGAGATGTCATCAGTGATGTCATCACTGATGTCATCAGTGATGTCATTTGAGATGTCATCAGTGATGTCATTTGAGATGTCATCAGTGATGTCATTTGAGATGTCATCCGTGATGTCATCAGTGATGTCATTTGAGATGTCATCAGTGATGTCATCAGTGATGTCACTGACCATGTCATGAATGATGTAATATGTGACATGATCAGCAGTGGATTGCGGGTGCGCGATATATAGTTAGTGCAACTAACTATATATGCGAATTTCAATGGTTTTGTGTGAGTAAAATAAGGTTTTGTAAATGCTAATTCCTAACTATATATGGTCTATAACCTATGGTTTTTTCAGTGAATTTTCAAGGTTTTGTAAATGCTAATTCCTAACTATATATGGTCTATAACCTATGGTTTTTTCAGTGAATATATATATATATATATATATATATATATATATATATATATATATATATATATATATATATATATATATATATTACCTACTGGCGATAGCCAGTAGGTATATATAGTTAGGACCTAGCTACCATAGGAACTCTGCGACATTCTATTGGGAATAACTTTGGCGCCGGTTGAGGAATTTGCGTGTAATTTTCCAAAGTTTTGGCCAGCTCCGCTTTCTCGAGTGCATCTCACGTTGTTGGTACAAGCTGGAGCATGTATATATATATACATATATATATATATATATATATATATATATATATATATATATATATTACCTACTGGCGGTCGCCAGTAGGTATATATAGTTAGGATTTTTTCTCTATGGGTTTTTTGAAAATTCTATGTCTAATAACTTTGGCGTTTGTGGACGGAATTGGCTGAAATTTTCAGGAAAATGGCACATTTTGTTTCTGAGCAGCCCTTGAAAATTTGGGGGGGGTTCGTCCAGTGGGGGCCGAGAAAAAAGGGGGGTCCCAAAACGTGTTTTTAACATTGAGTTTTCCATAGGGCGGTTGGCCTCACTTTTAGCCCGAACGGCTGAATGGATTTGCACGAAACTTGGCAAAATTGTAGGGACTGGTAGCCCGATGTGCCTTTTGTAGGTCTCAATATATGTGCTCCAGTGGATTTTGAGAAATTAACGTTTAAAAAAAGATATATATCTGTAACAGCGGACCGGTTAGCGCTCTGGTTCGCGGACTTTTCGCGCAACGGAGCTTTGTGAAGCGAAGCTGATTGGTTCTCCGGCGTCTGTCAACATTCCAAACAGTCCGTAGCGGCCGCCATCTTGTCTCTCGGTAGGATCGAGAGACAAGAGGAGGTCAAAACAAAGGGGGAAATAACTATAAGGGGGCATAGTAGATCCTCGCTGACCCCCTAGGTTTGATGTGGAGGTTTTAAAAGGGCCCCGCGGGGCAAAAAAAAATAATAAAAATAATAATTGAACGGCTGAATGGATTTGCACGAAACTTGGCAAAATATTAGGGACTGGTAGCCCGATGTGCCTTTGCTAGGTCTCAATATATGTGCTCCAGTGGATTTTGAGAAATTAACGTTCAAAAAAAGATATATATCTGTAACAGCGCTCCGCTTCGCGTAACGGAGGTTTGCGAAGCTGATTGGTCATTCTGTCACTGGGCTATAGTTGGGCTACATCTGGCTGATATTTGGGCTACATTTGTTTTTTTGTGTGTCTGGCGGCCATCTTTGGGCTACATTGGGCTACATTGGGCTTCATTGGGCTACATTCGGCTAATTAGCAAATAGCTCATCGCAAACTAGGAATGGTAAAGAATCGCTATTTATTCCTTAAAGTTCGCTATTTAGGAAATGCAAATAACTTTGATGATACATATGGCGGTTCATCTCTAACAAGATAAGAAGCATAGGGATAGATTTATGATGACTGGCGCATCACCAGGGATGTGTTAGTCATTCTGTGCCGCTGTTCCGTCACCTATGGTGTGCTGCATTTACAATGCGGCGCATCATGGGGCAAAAACAGCACAGATGCGTGATGTATCTGTGCCGTAAAGGTGGCGCATTGCTGGAGTTGTATCGCAAGTGTGATGAAGGTCCAGCAAGGGTCGGGGGTGCCCCTGTCGCAGGGTTTCTGTTCTCACACAGAACTGTGGACAGAGGATTGGAACCTCGGCGAATTAGGGTGTCCCAAAACTCACGTTAGTAATCAAAAACTATTTAGCAAGCTAGGTACAGTGTCACATTGGATATAACAAACTCTCAATGTTTAGACAATCCAGAATATGAACTTATAGTACCTCAGGATACGTGGAACTCATGAACAGTCGGTCGTTATATATTTCTTAGAAACCAGAACATGGAGTTAAGAAGAACACATGTGTATTTGAAATGTTTATTTACTAATGCCGTCTTCTCAGGCGTAGTACCTTAGATAATAAAAGTACACATATTATCAGTAGCAAAATTACCAGCATAGTTACTAGTACATAAAAAGTGAATGGTGATAGTATGTTAACATGCTGTAAATGAATAAGAGTTAGCAACACTTATAAGCAGCCGCGGGCCGTGGAGGGAGTTACGGTGAGGCAGGGAGGCGGGGAGGGGGAGAAGCAGGGTGGAGAATACAAGTACACATATTATCAGTAGCAAAATTACCAGCATAGTTACTAGTACATAAAAAGCGAATGGTGACAGTATGTTAACATGCTGTAAATGAATAAGAGTTAGCAACACTTATAAGCAGCCGCGGGCCGTGGAGGGAGTTACGGTGGGGCAGGGAGGCGGGGAGGGGGAGGGGCAAGGTAGAGAGGGCTCCACCCTGCTTCTCCCCCTCCCCGCCTCCCTGCCTCACCGTAACTCCCTCCACGGCCCGCGGCTGCTTATATCTCACCCTCCCTAATACACATATTATATTATTTGCTAAGAAGGTCTCTTTGTGTTGGTTTAGGGCGTGCCCATACTTTAGTGTCTTAGATTTGAAGGAATCACATCAGCATACACCAGCTCTCTCTTCATGTGAACCGCATCAACTGTTGTGTATGTGTGTTCGGCAAAGCAATATAAAACCCGCCTCATGCCCAGAATTGGCAGAAGTTGCACTTATGTTATGAGTATGAAGTCGTGGAGATCAGACCTCATAACAATTCTGTATCGTGTTGTTCTTGAAACTTTAGCACTCGCTGTACAGATATAGTTTAACAAGTAAAGCAGATAGTAGACCAATAACATATTATTCTCATGTAAACCACGATGAACTACTAGGTGGAAAGCTAAAGCAACAACTAAGTGTCGTGTGCAGAAGTTGCAAAAAAGGAAAAATGGCGTTTAAACCGGTAATGAGCCCATGCTAACTTAACACGGTGTAAAGATATCCAGGACCTAGATGACACCTCCTCATGATCCGGAAACGAACTGAACAAGATAATAGAAGTGCCATCTCATGAGAGCAGATTGCAAGTTTATATGTGGACGGTCCGCAAGGTAAAGCATTAAAAACTAGGAAAATTCAATGCTAAAGAAAAATAAAACAGCCAAGTACTTTATCGAGTCTTAAGCCAATAGGCAAGGTAAATAATAAAAACTTGACAAATAAGTCAATGAATTGTCAATGAAATGCTAGTACTCAGCATATGAAACATGAAAAAGGTCTATGACATAACTGTGTATGCAAAATAAGCTGCAACAGCCTCCAATAGGAAGTCACCGTCTTCATCCGAAAACAGTTCAGCCATCCAATTTAAAAGCGGAAAAGAACATACGTGCTCTCCCAGCACCGGATCCTCTATCACCATCAGAGGACAGCTCGGTGGGTTTTCAAGAAAGCTGTGTTCCAAGAAAGACTGTGCTGCCGCCAGTAAATTCCAGGGACCAAGTAGTCCATGCATCAATGCCACAGCCATAATCCTTTCGCCAGGACAAATCAACTCGTGAGTAATGATAGGAGTCATCAGCTGATTAAAGTCGACGTCAGGAGAAACCGGTCCGCAGAGACACAAATCAATGGCCCAATCGAAATCACAGGTCAGGCAGTGAAATACAGGCTGGACACAGGTGAAGTAGGAGAACCGAAAAGATAATCCATATGCCGTGCTTAATATCGCCAACGGCATTGTGCCATAATATTCTAGCATGCGATTGCGGAACAGTGTCAGCAGCTGCAGGGTCGGAGGTTGCATAGGAGGGACATCCATATTTAAAAATGTAAAAAAGCACAAGAGCGTCCGCTGGTAATGCAAGTAAAAATGCAATCCACGAACCAGAGTGGAGAAAATGGAATGAAAGGGAGCAGGGATGACTCCAAAGATTTTCTCAAATGAAGTCACGAGACCACTGGTAACAACTTTAAAAAAGTGTGCCAGGGATTTTGTGGAGGATGCGTTAAAGATAGTCGGAAACATGTTGCTGAAATTGAAAGGCAAACCTGTGTACGGGTGTTCGCTATGTGAAGTACGAAAGTTTCACGGGCCGAACTCAAGGCCACCTCTCTCTGAGACAAAAGAGCTCTTATTCTTGTCATGCCGTTGAAACGTGTCCCAAGGTTGGTATTTGTGGCCAGATTGAAAACTCCCTATGTTCATGTGTGGGAGGAAATAGAACATTTCTGCAGCAAATAACCCGTTCACTTACTGTTACGATAAAAGGAATACTTTTAATTAACTCAGAACAATCTTCATTATTGAGCATCAAATAACTACCATTTTCCAACAACTTGAACGTGGGGATGATAGCAGGAACTGGCGTGCCTTGCAACACGCAAGCCATATTTGGTCGGTGTTTGTTGCATGAATCGTGTAACTGTATGTGCCTACACATTAGTGAATGATCTGGCGTCTCAGTGCATTCCTCTCCATTCAGATAAACTTCTTGATCATCTTTGAAACATCTGTATGTGTATGGAAGCGACCAGACCTCATGAACAAAAGCACTACCTAAAGGTTCATAAAGACCTATTGGTATATATTTCATACAATTTGAAAACTTATATAAAGCAAAAGGCAGCGTTATTAAACCGTGGATAAGGCATGTTGCCAAGAAACCCGCAATCCTCTGCTGATGATGTCACTGAGCATGTCATGAATGATGTAATATGTGACATCATCAGTAGTGGATTATGGGTAATAGTATCTCTAGTTTACTCCCCTATAGCTGTCTTTCTTTTAACATAAGTGTGTGTTTCCTTCCCTTATACTTACTGTTTTTGGTTCGCTTCCAGTTCGCGTACCAGCGAGCGAACTAGGAAGCGAACTAAGAGAAATAGAGGTTGGCACAGTTCCAAATATTGTACCAATTTTTTAATAACGGGGAGGTAGTTCTGAAAAGAACTTTTTTTTTTATTTTTCTGAACATTTTTTTACTGTTTTTGAATTTTTCGGAACAGTTTTATATTTTTTTGGGTTTTTCTTGGAGGGGGCAATAAAACGATTCATTGTAAAGGGCTCAACAGGAGCAACAAAACAAAAAAAAGAAGTATTTATTATTTTGGGCGTTTCGGACAAACTTGCATATGATAGTCAATAGCTCTGTTGATCAGAGTGATGCTTCTTTCTCCGTAGGAAATGAATCCATCGCAAAATACGCAGGTGTGTTTTACTTCACCAAATCTCATTTGTATATTTGGCACCATCTCCCTGCCCTCTGGTCCCGTTACTTCCGGTACAACAGATCTTCTGGCCATAATAGGGAGATTATCTAGGTCGTTCCGAAACTGTGCAGCACTGTAGTTGTTAGGATGCCACCTAGTCATATGGCGATGCATTGTGTAGTTTCCGAAACTGTATTTTTTGTCGGTCCCTCTGGACAGTCTATCTTGACATATAAGGCAAGTTACGTATCTTGCATTTACTTTTTTCTGACCTTTGGGAATTTTAAAAAATTGCCAAATGAAGTTTTCTTTCCGGTGAGACGTCTTGGGCTGCTCAGGCAAAAACTGCCTCTCTTCGTGCTCGTCCTCCTGTTCCTCTTCTTCTTCTTCTTGTTGAATTACAACTTGAGCAGGTGGTCCACTCTTCCTTGGATGTGGTGGAGGTGGTGGGGAAGCACCAGCTGAAGCTACTAAAGAAGCCATTGCTCAGTGATCACAAAGGGTCTTTCTCTCACAATGATGAAAGTCAGAGTGAGGAAAGAAGGAGGGATTTTCATCATTTGGGAAAAACAAGAGTTCTCAACCAATCAAAAGTGTTCATTTTAGATTATATGACCTAGTCTTACATCATTAGGAAACCAAAAGTGAAATGAACCAATGAAAAGTGTTATTACCAAGTCACATGACTTGCTGTGTTTACGTTAAGCGCTTTGCAGGGCCTCCCTGTTTGCTTCCAGAAACCTGCGCTTTGGCACTCGCTTCGCGTACCAGTTCGCTAACGTAGCACGTCATATGACGTATCAAGCGACAACGTGGAACGTCATGCGGACGGGAGGCGTCACGATGTTGTTTTCTAACGCGGCACTTGCGGTAAAGAAACGTTTACCGGCTCGCGGTCTATTTCGCGGCATCAAGGTCAGCTAACGGGAAGCTTCCTGATTCGCGAAGCGGGAACGAAGAAAAAAAAATATTTAAAAAAAAAAATATTCATAAACATATAAAATATATTTTTGGATTTAAAGAAGAATACATTTTACAGCTACAGATATTAGCTGTTAAAAAACCAATGAAATTCACAGAAAAAACCATAGGTTATAGACCATATATAGTTAGGAATTAGCATTTACAAAACCTTGAAAATTCACTGAAAAAACCATAGGTTATAGACCATATATAGTTAGGAAATAGCATTTAGAAAACCTTATTTTACTCGCACAAAACCATTGAAATTCCATATATAGTTAGTTGCACTAACTATATATCGCGCACCTGCAATCCACTGCTGATGATGTCACATATTACATCATTCATGACATGGTCAGTGACATCACTGATGACATCACTGATGACATCTCAAATGACATCACTGATGACATCACTGATGACAACATCCAGTGACTGTATGCTTCTGTAAAGTTAAAATATGTCTTACATATTGAAGAATGAGTGGATGTATAAGTGTCTGGATGAAGGATTTAGTAGGTGCATGACTGACTGTATAAGTGAGTGATTAAATGTGTCTCACTGAGTGCATGGGTTAGTGACTAAACTGTTTTAAATTGTGCATCATTGTGTCTGTTGTTTTGTAATCTGATGCATATGTTGATCATTAGCTATATGACTAACTATATGGGTTATTGATTAGTTGCCCAAGTATTTGTATGGGAGACTGAGTGTGTGTGTGGGTGTCTGGGAGGTGTATGACTCTGTGCATAGATGTGTGAGCAGTTGATTCACTAGATGTATGGGTTCAAAAGTGCATGTGGAAACATCTGTATGGGCGGTTGACTGTGTGCATGAGTGTATTGGTGAGTGAATGGATATCTCAGTGCTACATGTCAAAGTAAGTACATATGTAAAACACAGTACATGTGATAGTTGACATATATAAATAACTGTGCATAAGAGCCAGTGAATGTGTGAGTGGCTGTATGGATTATTGTGAACTTGTATCAGGGATTGTATAACAGAGTAAATATGTGTTATTATATGTTCCAATAAGTAAGGTGTGTATAACTATATAGTTGAGGAAATCGAGGTGTGATTGATTCTTTGCAAGACTGACTAGGTGTGTGAGTAACTCCATGGATGAGTGACAGTCTGTGAGTGTCTGTTTACACTGAGTGTATCTAAGGTTATATTAGAGTCTGAAGAGGTTCATTGTATCATCACATGAATGATGTCATCAGTGATGTGATCAGTAATGTCAAATGAGATGTCATCAGTGATGTCATCAGTGATGTCATTTGAGATGTCATCAGTGATGTCATCAGTGATGTCACTGACCATGTCATGAATGATGTAATATGTGACATCATCAGCAGTGGATTGCAGGTGCGCGATATATAGTTAGTGCAACTAACTATATATGGAATTTCAATGGTTTTGTGTGAGTAAAATAAGGTTTTCTAAATGCTATTTCCTAACTATATATGGTCTATAACCTATGGTTTTTTCAATGAATTTTCAAGGTTTTGTAAATGCTAATTCCTAACTATATATGGTCTATAACCTATGGTTTTTTCTGTGAATATATATATATATATATATATATATATATATATATATATATATATATATATATATATATATATATATATATATATATATATATATATATATATATATTACCTACTGGCGATAGCCAGTAGGTATATATAGTTAGGACCTAGCTACCATAGGAGATCTGCAACATTCTATTGGGAATAACTTTGGGGCCGGTTGAGGAATTTGCGTGTAATTTTCCAAAGTTTTGGCCAGCTCCGCTGTGCTCCTGCCCTGAAAGTTTTGGGGAGATTAGTGAAGTGGGGGCTGAGAAAAAAGGGGGTCCCAAAACGTGTTTTCCCCATGTTAATTTCCATAGGACGTTTTGACAAGGCTACAGCCCAAACCGCTGAACGGAATTACACCAAACTTGGCAAGATTGTAGGGACTGGTACGCAGAAGTGCCTTTGCTATATTTGGTGAAAATTGCTACGTGGTTTTTATGAAAATTAACTTCAAAAACACATATATATCTGGGCGGAGCCTAACCACACATCTCATCGTGAGATCTGATTGGCTGTCAGCACTTCATCCAAGAAGTGTTGGCAGCCATCTTGGGACCAATATACATGATAGCACCTCATTAAAAAGCATTGTAGTTAATAGAGGATTTTAGTACTTTAGTTACATTATAAATCATTTGTTGATGGTACCATACTCATTTTAGGAATTGTGGTGTGTTCTAAGGTGAGTTTACCATGTGAAAAAGCCTTCTGCTGGGATATCATGAATCATGTTTGAAAGAAAACTATTATCTCATGCTTTTCCCACAGTGGTTTGGAAGGGGATCTATAAGCTAAACTGAAAGCATATTTTCTGTAAATTCACATTATCTTTCTCAGTCATGTGAGAATGAAGTCTGACATTCTCAGTAAAACATGTACATCCAACAAGGACAGAGACTGTCAGTTGATTCCTTTGTGTTCTACTGCAGCCTCCTAGAGTGTTCTAAAGAACAACTAGAGCGCTAACAGTCCTACTTATTACAAAGGTATGGCACACCTGAAGCCATCTTGATTGGAATAAAGTGGTAAGTCTTAAAACATTTAATTTAAAAAGGAACAAAATGAGGGGGTATATTTTGCCATAGAAAGTATGATTAGTGCTGCAGAAAGAAAAATTAGGGCACGTTGTGAGTGACTTCCCGAATCCTCTTCTATTTCATTAAAAATTTTTGACATGCAGTCTCCCAAGATGGCCACCAGAGACAAAAGAGCCCAAATGTAGCCCAAATATCACCCAGATGTAGCCCAAGTATAGCCCAATGACAGAATGTCCCAGAGTGTTCTAAAGAACAACTAGAGCGCTAACAGTCTTACTTATGACAAAAGTATGGTACACCAGAACCCATCTTCATTGGAATGAAGTGGTAAGTCTGAAAACATTTAATTTAAAAAGGAACAAAATGAGGGGGTTCATTTTGCCATAGAAAGTATGATTAGCAGCAGACTTCCCTGGTGAGCAATAGCTTTACTACAGTGATCTAATGAGCAACTAGAGTGCTAACATTCAGAATTGATGGCAAATGTGTGACACATCTGAATGCCTTCTTGATGGAACCAAAGTAAACAAGCATTGAAAATGCAATAGATCTCGCCCTCATTTAAGTTAAAGCCATTCTGTTTGTAATGAGGTGGCTTTTTAGCTTTGCTTTTATTAGTGTTTTTAAAACTTTCATGTAAATAACATGCATATGTATGCATATATGTATATGTATGCATGCATTTATATTTGTATTTATATAGATAATGCAGATTATATATGTTTATATATGTGTGTATATATATATATATATATATATTACCTACTGGCGGTCGCCAGTAGGTAGTTATAGTTAGGACCTAGTTTCCATAGGAAATCCTCAACATTCTATTTGGATTAACTTTGGCTCTGGTGGATGAATCTTTGCGAATTTCTCAAAGAAGATGGCTCGGTCCGCTGCGCTTCTTCCCGGAAAGTTTGGGGGGATTGGTGAAGCGGGGGCTGAGATAAAAGGGGGGTCCCAAAACGTGTTTTCTCCATGTTATTTTCCATAGGACATTTAGACACGGCTACAGGTCGAACGGCTGAATGGGTTTATAAGAAATTTGGCAAAACTGTAGAGTCCGGCTCGCAGATTACGCTTTTTTTGGAATGGTGTAAATCCGTTCAGTAGTTGCTGAGAAAATTAAAGTTAAAGTCAATTATATATCTTTAAGCGCGCACGGGTGCGCGCACTCAAGCGGCTGCGCGCGAGCGGAATTTTTTTTTGCTGCGTGACGTGTGTTAACGTTCGATTAGAAGGAAATCAGGAAGTGTTGACCGTCATTTTGTCACTGCGAGTAAATATATTGTTCATTTGAAAGCGTTGGAACATGGAAAGGGGAGAAGGTAGAGATTGTTTTGCTGCGTAGGTTTTCTCAGGGTGTGCAGTAAGGTCCTTAACCACTTGGCTGCTAAGGGGTGTGCGAGTGGGTCCATTGACTTTCCATTGAAATCAATGGAAACTCCATGACGAGTTACCCTTGTCATTAGCACTGAAGGGGTTAAAGGCGAAAATATATATATATTTTTTTTTTTGAAAAAAGTTGCGGGGTGCGCGCACTCGGGCGCGCACACTTATTTAGAAGAGTGTGAAAATGGAGATAAATCAGAAGTTTGAGTGCTTTGATATAAGGTGGCTCTGAAAAGAGCCCTTGTGTTAATTGAGTTTTTTCTGCATTTATAAGTAAGTAGCGATGCAGAGCCGGATGTTGCAGAGGAAGATTCTGTTTCTGTCTTCCTTCTTACTTAGTTATGGTTTTTTCACTCTCACTCCAGGCTTTTAGTCTGTGGATGGAAATCCATGAACCTAGACTCACCTATGAAAATCATACTATTGATGCTTGACTGAGGCCAAGGAGATCAGAGTGCATGTGTGTGTAAGGTGATGTACCTTTGGGGAGATGATGTTACGTTTAAACGTAGCCTCTGAGTGCTTAGTTCGGTTCTGTTCTCTCACTGTTGTTGATTTAGAGACCCAAATACAAAGGCTTGTTGTTGCTTGTGAATCCCCAAGTGTATATTTGCTCATACTGATCCATAACGCCCCGGCATATCCATGTCGTAGGCTGCACGAGTGGGCGAAACTCAGCTGGCCGAGCAAGACTTGGGGAGGGGGCAGGAGTCAAGAGGAAACAAGGAGGGGTTTTCATCATTTGGGACAAAAAATATTTCTAAACCAATGAAAAGTTTTATTAACAAGTCACATGACCTGTTATGCTTACGTTACGCGCTCCACGCTGCGCCCTGGATTGCTTCCGGGAAGCTGCGCTTCGCGCCTCGCGCACCGGAGCACTTCCGGGTGCGCTAACGCAGCGTGTCATATGACGCATTATGCAACAACGCGATACGTCGTTGGGGCTCCACCAGAACTGATTGAATTGGTAGTCTACAGTGTTTCTGGAAATTTCAGACTGAAGCTGGCGTCAGCATGAGAGCACCCCGTGGCTACGTCGTGGCCATTCTGCGAGCAATCATGGCAGAAGCTCCCCACCGGAACTCTGCAGAAGTCGGGGGCCCCGGTGACTCTTGTAGAATCTTCAAGGCTGATGGGACACTTTTGGGAATGGGGCCCATGCCGTAGCAGTCAAGCGTCCGAGTTCCAGGGTTGTCCAGAGCCATCCTTGCAGGCCAGGCCCAAGTCTGTGGAGCCGACCGCCATTTCCTGAGCTCCGTGGCAGCCGCCTGTCGCTGTACCGGAAGAGTGGGTGCAATTCAGCCGGATGGCGGGTGAGAGGCTGTAATAGCAAGAGCAGGCGTAATTGAGCTGGCCGAGCGAGGCAATGTGCCGCAGGAGCGGGCGCAACTCAGCTTGTCGAGTGAAGCGCTGGGGTGTAGCTGAGAAACGTCCACCTGGGGAGGTGGGGGAGGCTTGTTCGCGCCACCTCTCCCTTCCAGTGCACCCCACGCCGTCTCCTGGCGCAGGTATATGTGATGGTTGGACCAGGGCACCGCAGGACGTGTCTTCAGGTCAAACGGATTGTGGGACAAGGTCCAGAATGGAAGAGTCACCAAAAGGCTAAAAGTTCCGCCGGACCCCGGGAGCCGGCCGCCTATGTTGAGTGAAGTGCTGGGGTGCAGCTGAGAAACCTCCACCTGGGGAGGTGGGGGAGGCTCGTTCGCGCCGCCTCTCCCTTCCAGTGCACCCCACGCCGTCTCCTGGCGCAGGTATATGTGATGGTTGGACCAAGACACCGCAGGACGTGTCTTTAGGGGTGTAGCTGAGAAACCTCCACCTGGGGAGGTGGGGGAGGCTCGTTCGCGCTGCCTCTCCCTTCCAGTGCACCCCATGCCATCTCCTGGCGCAGGTATATGTGATGGTTGGACCAGGGCACCGCAGGACGTGTCTTTAGGTCAAACCCTCAACTATGGCACCCAACATCCAGGACTTATGACATTTGTGGAAGGCAGTGACATCGAAGCATCTCAGGGACCAAGCATATGCAGAGTCCTTCCTACAGCCTCTGCGTTCCTTCTTACCTAGTTATAGTTTTTTCACTGCCACTCCAGGCTTTTAGTCTGTGGATGGCAAACTATGAACCTACACTCACCTATGAAAATCTTACTATTGATGCTTGACTGAGGACAAGGAGATCAGTGAAGCGCTGGGGTGTAGCTGAGAAACCTCCACCTGGGAGGTGGGGGAGGCTCGTTCGCGCCGCCTCTCCCTTCCAGTGCACCCCACGCCGTCTGCTGGCGGAGATGTTGCAGCAGGCTGCCATGTAAATAGTTATTTAATTAAACGTTTTACCCTGTTACTTTGTTGGTGTGTTGTATATATTTATAATATTTGCATAGGGTTTCTCGTTATTTTGGGCGGGGTGGGCGGCGGAGGAAGTTCACTGAAAAAACCATGCATTTGGATCGATGTTGCAGCAGGCTGCCATGTAAATAGTTATTTAATTAAACGTTTTACCCTGTTACTTTGTTGGTGTGTTGTATATATTTATAATATTTGCATAGGGTTTCTCGTTATTTTGGGCGGGGTGGGCGGCGGAGCAAATTCACTGAAAAAACCATAGGTTATAGACCATATATAGTTAAATATCTCAAGTCCATCTCTGCACTCGATGGAGATACAGGTCGTCGATCAAAAAATGTGCTGGCCACCTCTAATGGTAATAGCGTGGCCAGGGCTTTTGTCAATCCCTCTGCAAATTGCACAGGGTGCTCTTGTTTGACATGCCGCACCATGGTATGTATGGAAAAGGAATTTTTTTTTGTTGGATTTCCTCTTGAGAGAAACTAGTCACATATCGTGCAGGTTACTTTTGGTGCATTTACTTTCTTTTGATCTTCAGGATAAGTGAAAAATTGCCAGATGAAAGATTCTTTTTTTCTTCTTAAAGGTAGTCGATCATTTTGTTCAGATTCGGAAGATGAATGAGATACGGTAGCCATTTCACCAAAGTCTTCCGAAAAATGTAGGACGTTGTTCTCTCTTGAGAGTAGAAAAGATAGTGAGAGAAGTGGGTGGAGTGCTGCGTGTAAATTCCAGAATAGAAACTAGTAAGAACCAATTGGAAGTGTTGTTTTCATGTTGCAGCAGGCTGCCATGTAAATAGTTATTTAATAAAACGTTTTACCCTGTTACTTTGCTGGTGTGTTGTATTTATTTATAATATTTGTATAGGGTTTGTCGTTATTTTGGGCGGGGTGGGCGGCGGAGCCGAGCTATCTTGCAACCATCATGGCGTCGAGCTCGGTTTCTCTCTCTAGTTTCATATTTCTCATGAGGGGTTGTTCCTAATGTTTCTCTTTTAGCGAGGTGAAAAAGAGATCCTATCAGTGGCCTACTGATTTTGCTCGATTCCTTTTGTTTTTTCTAACGATTTTTAAGTTAAAGTTTGCTAGCACGATACAGCGGCTAGTCCGCATTTTATATATGTCTTTTTTATTAGGGGTCTCCTCCGGTGGAGTCGGACGATCTACCTCTAATAACCAGTAAGTGTTCCTCTGAAGGAATGCGTCTTGAAAGTGGCTGACTGTAATGTATGATATTTCACTCAGTGACTTTCAGGCCCATGCTGTTTCAAAACTGTGCATGTGCTTGAAGCAGGCGTAGGTATTGACGCAGCATTGTGAATATAGTGCATTGGTGAGCCTTGCTGGAGCTGCATCACAGTTGCGATGCAACTCTAGCAATGTATTAGTTTTTGAGCACAGATGTGTTACGCATGTATGGTGTTTTTGTACCATGGTGCACCACATTTCAAATGTAGCACACCATGGGTAACGGAGCACTACCATACTGTGGTGCACATTAACTGGTGCATATCTGGGTATGAAGTAGTTAACATAAATCTGCCCCATAGGTTACAAATCCGCGTTTAGTAGACTGTTTGGCCTTTGTAGTTTTATGTTTTTTCTGTTATTCTATGTAGGTATGTAATATTGCAAGATTTTTGTCACGAAAAAGAAGCCATGAGTATTGGGTTTGTGAAAGATTGCAAGATTTTTAAAATTAAAAAGGAAAAATCATGGCATTGTTTAATATAGTATTGTAAATACTTATCTTTAACAATGATGAGAGAGTAAAAAAAGGTTAACCTGATGTTCGAAAGTTATTCACAGGCTTCTTTAGAGGAAGTATTCTATATGATTGTAGCGTGGGTGTTTCACTTTTTTATAGGTAATAGAATGCATTCTGCAAGCATGTAGTACTCCTCCTGCTACAGCATAAATATTCTTCAGTGCTTATTTTCATTTCATAAGTGGTATTGAGACCGACACAGAACTTCAATGGATCGGAGGGGCTGTTCCTGTGCATCTGGAGGACTGCCAAGCCGTTACAGCAGTGGGAGTGAGGCCTCTCACGACAGAGAACTTCAATGGATCGGAGGGGCTGTTCCTGTGCATCTGGAGGACTGCCAAGCCGTTGCAGCAGTGGGAGTGAGGCCTCTTACAGGGGCGTAGCGCAGCTCCTTTTGATGTTCACAATTGCAGATAACAGGGTAGAGATGTGAGAGAAGTGGGTGGAGTGCTTCGTGTAAATTGCAGAATAGAAACTACTAAGAACCAATTGGAAGTGTTGTTGTGAAGTCACATGACTTCACATGCGCGTCTCAGGACGTGTACGCGGTGATAGTATCTGGTCACGTACGCCATTTGGAAGTAGCGGTCTAATTCAGCGAAGTTTCAAAACGTGAAAAGGAGTAAATCCAAATATATCCGGATTTAATATATCTTCTGAGCTGGAATCAAGCATACAATTGTTAAAGTATAAAACCTTTTTTTTTTTTTTTTAAATACCAAGGTGTGTACATTCGGTCACACACGAAAGTTTAAAAAGACATTCGGCTCCATTTAATGAAAATGTTGATAATAATAAAAAAGAAGCCTAGGTTTACTGTCTTTGACGTAGTATAAATTCTTTGATGGGTCTATGAAGAAATGTAATAAGTTGCAATCGCGAAGTTTTCCCGAAATATATAGGCGGGTGCGCGCACACGGTCGCGCACGAACGAAAGCCAAAAAAGGGGAGATAAACCCCCTTTATAATATGCTCCTGGAGCTGTTTTTGGTACAATGAGTTAGTTCTGAAAATAACTTTTTTTTTTTTTTTTAAAACAAGTGTTATGTTGTTTGATTTTGGACCAGGGCACCGCAGGACGTGTCTTTAGGTCAAACCCTCAAGTATGGCACCGAACATCCAGGACTTATGCCATTTGTGGAAGGCAGTGACATCGAAGAATCTCAGGGACCAAGCATATCCAGAGTCCTTCCCGGGGTATTTGCACAACGGTCCTCCACCCCTAGGCCGTCAGCTATGCTACCTTGACAGGAACAGTGTCATGCAGTTTTTGATTTTTTTAACTTGCAACAACATTTTCATGTGTGACACAGGATCAAAATGAAATGAAGAAATGTATCTTTTCTCGGGGCATTTAGGACTCTCAATTTTTAGTTTAGTAAGAATGAGGCTCTGCTCTCCGTACAGAAGAATTTCTCCACACTCGTTGCATTTCATGTGCACCTTTGCAAGATATGGTCTCAAGTCCATCACAGCACTCGATGGAGATACAGGTCGTCCACCAGAAGATGTGCTGGCCACCTCTGATGGTAATAGCGTGGCCAGGGCTCTTGTCGATGCCTGTGCAAATTCCACAGGGTGCACTTGTTTGACATGCCGCACCATGGTATGTATGGAAAAGGAATATTTTTTTCTTGGATTTCCTCTTGAGAGAACCGAATTGCATATCGTGCAGGTAACTTTTGGCGCATTCACTTTCTTTTGTTCTTCAGGATAAGTGAAAAATTGCCAAATAAAAGATTCCTTTTTTCTTTTTAAAGGTAGTCGCTCATTTCCTTCAGATTCGGAAGATGAATGCGGGGCGGCAGCCATTTCAGCAAAGTCTTCCGAAGGGTGTTGAACGTTGTTCTCTTTTGAGAGTAGAAAAGATAGTGAGAGAAGTGGGTGGAGTGCTCCGTGTAAATTGCAGAATAGAAACTACTAAGAACCAATTGGAAGTGCTGTTTTCAAGTCACATGACTTCACATGCGCGTCTCAGGACGTGTACGCGGTGATAGTATCTGGTCACGTACGCCATTTGGAAGTAGCGGTCTAATTCAGCGAAGTTTCAAAACGTGAAAAGGAGTAAATCCAAACATATCCGGATTTAATATATCTTCTGAGCTCGATTCAAGCATACAATTGTTAAAGTATAAAACCTTTTATATATTTTTTTAAAATACCAAGGTGTGTACATTCGGTCACACACGAAAGTTTAAAAAGACATTCGGCTCCATTTAATGAAAATTTTCATAATATTAAAAAAGAAGCCTAGGTTTAGTCTCTTTGACTTATTATAAGTTCTTTGATGGGTCTATGAAGAAATTCAATAAGTTCAGATTGCAAAGTTTTCACGAAATATATAGGCGGGTGCGCGCAGTCGGTCGCGCACGAAAGCCTGGAAATGCGCTATCCATTTTATTGAGAACTGTTGCCGAGAGTGCGCACACCGGGTCGTGCACGAAAGTTTAGAAAGGCTATTTTTATTTACAGGCAAATTTTAATGCGTTGAAAAAAAGGCAAGGTACAGACTTTCTAATTCTGTATCGCTTTACAAGGAGTCTCTATGCAACTTGAACAGTTAAAAAAACGGCTTGTTTCTGAAAAAAATATTGCCAGAACTTTATTGACAAAAGTATAGGTTGTATACACGAGATATTTCTGAATTAGCATTTTAAAAACCAATGAAATTCACTGAAAAAACCATAGGTTTTACACACGTTATAGTTAGGAAGTAGCATTTACAAAACCTATGAAATTCACTGAAAAAACCATAGGTTTGACACCAGTTATAGTTAGCTGGAAATTTTACTGATATAAAACCAATGAAATTCCACGTTATAGTTAGTTGGACTCACTATAACTTGCGCGTGTAATGCACTGCTGATGACGTCACATATTACATCACTCATGACATCACTGATGACACCATCCAGTGAATGTGTGTCTTTCTGAAAAATAAATATGTGTTATATATGTATATATTATTGAATATCTTAGTGAATACATATATTAGTGAGTAATGCTTAAATATTTAAATATATGTATTAGTGTTTCACTTTGTGTATAAGTGGCTGCATGGGTTGATGAGTAGGTACATGTGTATGTATATAGGTTATTAGATGTTTTTCTTAGTATCAGTATGAGTGTTTGCATGCTTTGGTGGGAGTATTACTTAGTACATAGATGCAAGAATGACTGAGTCTCTGTTTGTATGTGTTTTGAAGACAGCATATGTGCAGGACTGTATGGGTGCATGAGTGTGTATATGTCTGTGTTAGTGAGTGAATGACTGTCTTATTAGTGTCTTTATCAGTAACTACATATGTTTTAATCTAGTATATGTGAATATTGATGTATATAAGTGAGTATATGTGAGAGTGAGGGATTGTAAGAGTTCCTGTTTAAATTAGTATGTGTTTCTATAAGTGATTTTTTAAGAGAGTAAGTATGTGTAAGTTTCATTAGAAGTAAAGTGGTAGTGTGTGTATAGCTGTTTATGCAAATAAATGGATGTTCAATAGTTTATTTGCATGTGTGAGTATGTGTGTGAATAACTTTTGGATGACTGTCGGTGTGTAACAGGATGTGTAGGTGTATCACTACATATGATTAGTGAATATATGTATGAGTGACTATATAGAACTGTTGGTGAATTAGTGCATGTGTATATAGATGGTGGAATTATTGAATTGGTTGTTGTAACTGGTATGGGTATCTCAATTTTTTTGAAAATTTTAGTTTCTATTTTTGAATATGTGTTTCAAGGGTTAGATTACAGTGAAAGGAGGTCTGTCACTGTGTCACAAGGATGGTGTCATCAGTGATGTCATGAGTGATGTCACTGACCATGTCATGAGTGATGTAATATGTGATGTCATCAGCAGTGCATTACACGCGCAAGTTATAGTGAGTCCAACTAACTATAACGTGGAATTTCATTGGTTTTATATCAGTAAAATTTCCAGCTAACTATAACTGGTGTCAAACCTATGGTTTTTTCAGTGAATATATATATATATAAATACACACATATATAAATGCATATGCATATATATGCATATATATATGTGTATATGTGTGTGTGTAGAGAGAGGTAGAGAGGTAGAGGTGTAGAGGTAGAGAGGTAGAGGTAGAGAGGTAGAGACTAGTAGAGAAAGAAGTAGAGAGAGGTAGAGAGGTAGAGAGAAGAGAGTGAGTAATAGAGTAGAGAGTGAGTAGTAGAGAGTAGTAGAGAGCAGTAGAGAGAGTAGCAGAGAGTGAGTAGTAGAGAGTAGTAGAGTGAATAGTAGAGTGAGTAGTAGAGAGTAGTAGAGAGTGAGTAGTAGAGAGTAGTAGAGAGTAAGTAGTAGAGTGAGTAGTAGAGAGCAGTAGAGAATGAGTAGTAGAGAGTAGTAAAGAGTGAGTAGTAGAGAGTAGTAGAGAGTGAGTAGCAGAGAGAGAGAATAGTAGAGAGTAGTAGAGAGTGAGTAGTAGAGTGAGTAGTAGAGAGTAGTAGAGAGATAGTAGTAGAGAGTGAGTAGTAGAGAGTAGTAGAGAGTGAGTAGTAGAGAGTGAGTAGTAGAGAGTAGTAGAGAGAGAGTAGTAGAGCGTGAGTAGTAGAGAGTAGTAGGGAGTGAGTAATAGAGAGTGAGTAGTAGAGAGTAGTAGAGTGAGAGTAGTAGAGAGTGAGTAGTAGAGAGTAGTAGAGAGTGAGAAGTAGAGAGTGAGTAGTAGAGAGTAGTAGATAGTGAGTAGTAAAGAGTGAGTAGTAGAGAGAGAGTAGTAGAGAGTGAGTAGTAGAGAGTAGAGAGTAGTAGAGAGTGAGTAGTAGAGAGTAGTAGATAGTGAGTAGTAGGGAGTGAGTAGTAGAGAGAGAGTAGTAGAGAGTAGTAGAGTAGTAGAGAATGAGTAGTAGAGAGTGACTATTAGAGAGTAGTGGCGTAGTAGAGAGTAAGTAGTAGAGAGTAGTGGAGAATATTCCAAAGTTTGGCACAGCACCACTTGCACAATAAGTCCAATCAAATCATATCACTTAGAGTCCTTATTGAAGCGCTGAATCTTGTTGTATATTCAAATGCTTTTATTTTCCTTAAGTTTATGTACCACAGCCAGCTGATGCGTTTCATTCTGTACAACAGAACTTCTTCATGGCGTTCTTATTACCTTCAAGTTATGTCGGTATCCTGTTGTCATATACCTAGATATTTCTTCCAAATGTTAGACGAGACGTAAGTACATTCTTATTCAAAGTGACTAGGTATCAATTTTACCCACACAATTCGGGCAGACTTGAGTAATTTATAGCATCCTCAAAGTCAGTCTTTCAAAAATTCCAAAGTATAGGACATGATAATCCAAATCCAAACGTTTCTCAAGAAAAGTAATTTTCAATCGTTCGGAATTTCGGCGTTTGGGCAGATATGACCCAGGGACCCCCAGTATGCAAGGGGAATTAGTCCCCCCTCTGCAAACGCGCCAGTGGCCTGCGTTGCAGAGAGGTGTAAAAAGAGGCATAGCCTCATTACACCTCTGTGCAATGCAGCCCCCTGGCGCATACTGGAGGTTCCAGGTGGGCTAGTTGGCCCCCAGGGACCCCCAGTATGCAAGGGGAATTAGTTCCCCCTCTTTAAACATGCACAGGGGCTGCGTTGCAGAGAGGTGTAAAAAAGGGTGTGGCCTCGTTACACCTCTCTGCAATGCAGCCCCCTGGCGCATACTGGAGGCTCCTGGTGGGCTAGTTGGCCCCCAGGGACCCCCAGTATGCAAGGGGAATTAGTTCCCCCTCTGCAAACGCGCCAGGGGGCTGCATTGCAGAGAGGTGTAACAAGGGGCATAGCCTCATTACACCGCTGCAATGCAGCCCCCTGGCGCATACTGGAGGTTCAAGGTGGGCTAGTTGGCCCCCAGGGGCCCCCAGTATGCAAGGGGAATTAGTTCCCCCTCTTCAAACATGCACGGGGGCTGCGTTGCAAAGAGGTGTAAAAAGGGGCGTGGCTTCATTACACCTCTCTGCAATGCAGTCCCCTCGCATACTGGAGATTCCTGGTGGGCTTTCAGGCCTTATATAGTTAGGAATTAGCATTAAAAAAAAACCTTTGAAATTCACTGAAAAAACATAGGTTTCAGGCCTTATATAGTTAGGCATTAGCATTTAAAAAACCTTTAAAATTCACTCAAAAAACTATAAGTTTTAGGGGTGTTATAGTTAGCTGGACATTTCACTCACACAAAACCATTGAAATTGCTCCTATATAGTTAGTTGTACTAACTATATTTCGCACACCCGCAATCCACTGCTGATGATGTCACATATTACATCATTCATGACATGGTCAGTGACATCACTGATGACATCTCAAATGACATCACCGATGACATCACTGAGGACATCATCCACGTGACAATCACATACACCTTTTTATACACTAGTAAAATCTTTCATCACTCTTTGTAAAATACAGAGTATCATATTTGAATACATTGTTACAGCAATACAAGTATCTAAAAACCCACTCAGTGAATTCATAGATGTATACACACATCTAATCACTTACCTGTAGATTCACTCATACATGCTGTCTATCAAAAATACTTATACAAAAAATACTTATACACCTAAATGGACATTACACACCAGCACACATCCTATTCACATATGAAGTCATCCTACTCACTTATGCAAACAATGGATCATACTTACATATTTACTTAGCTACACACTTATACAAACACAACTTCATCTATTCATTTAGAAAGTAAGTCATACTTAGTGAATTATAAAATCATTATTACAAGTATAAAGTTATCCATACAGTCACTCACACAATCATTGAGTCTTATGTATACTTATTAATATACAACAACTGACACATACACTGCCTTTTATTTTTCTAGTTTGTTGGACATGTACCATTGAGAAATATATTTGCTCATCACCACACCCATAAAGATATTCACTCACCCAAACAACTGTTAGAACATGTAGTTTTAATTTCTCATATCTAGTGAATCAACTATTCACACATCTTTGGGCAGTCACACCCCCCCCACCGAACCACACACACATTCACTCTCCCATACAAATACTCAGTTAACTAATCAATAACTAATACAGACTTTCACATAGCTAGTAACCAACTGGAGAACCAGTTTACACAACAACTGACAAAGTGATACAGATATTCAAACAGTTTAGTCACTATCCACTATATTTAGTGAAACACTATAAATTGGTCAAGTAAACAGTCAATTACACTGCTACTAAATCCTCCATCCAAATATTTATTTTTATATATCCACTCATTCTTCAATGCAAATTGCTATATATATAATGCATATTCAAATAACGAAGCAAACCACATTCACTGGATGATGTCATCAGTGATGTCATCAGTGATGTCATTTGAGATGTCATCAGTGATGTCACTGACCATGTCATGAATGATGTAATATGTGACATCATCAGCAGTGGATTGCGGGTGCGCCAAATATAGTTAGTACAACTAACTATATAGGAGCAATTTCAATGGTTTTGTATGAGTGAAATGTCCAGCTAACTATAACACCCCTAAGACTTATAGTTTTTTGAGTGAATTTTAAAGGTTTTTTAAATGCTAATGCCTAACTATATAAGGCCTGAAACCTATGGTTTTTTCAGTGAATATATATATATATATATATATATAAATATTTTTGATATGTTTTTTCGATATTAGTATAAAATTATATTTGTTTCGATATTTTTGAACTAACCTTTATATGTATAGAGAAACATTATTTTTTTGGGTGGTAATTTTGCAACAACAGGGTAATGTGAAATTACATCAATCGTTCTGATTACTCGAATGTAATTAAAATTTCGCCCAGACCTACTCACTACCTCCCTCCCTGCAACCTATTACACATATTTTTCAATTAATATATAGAAGTAATGATAGGCCAAACCTGATGTAAACGGCAGAAATAAGGCAAGTCAGGGTAGAGAGACAAGCACATAGGCTGGTCATCAGGGAACACTGAAATAGCATGTAACACAGTATTAAATGAGGCAGAAAATCGTAATAGTTGTGTGTGTCAATATTCAGTTAGGAAAGTGCACTCACCTTCTTATAGTCGGTTGACTCAGAGGTTGAGAAGCTTAACCTCTTCTATGCTCATGACGAGCTCAGCAATGCCAGGACACCAAGAAAAATACTTTGAGGAAGGGTGGGTCAGGGAAACAAACGCATGTCAGGAGATAAAACCCACCAGCATGAGATGGTGCTAGTCACTATGTACTTGTTCAGGTGTGCCTTAATAAGGTGAGGCACCATCTTGGAAAGGGATTAAGAGTGTGTTGGGCCCATGGGATCACAGAACGTATACTGCCATGTTAGTAAGGGATTCTCACTGCATCCTAAGTGCAACCGTCTGAGTCAACTGATTCCCTCCAGTCCTCCAACCACCTGTCTGTCACATTCTTCAAGGTTTTGGCGTCCTGCACATTTTTTTTTTACTATGAAGAACCAGACCTGAGTCCCTTTTAATACTCCTAACCATGACATTTGGACAGAATGGATGCCCCGGTCAACCAGAACTGTAGCCAGTATAAAGGAGACTTGCTCAACTTTGGCCATGATTTGCTTCTGCTGTGGAACATGTACGACAAATTTGGCTCTTGATAAAGGCATTTAAACATTACCCTTGCTGAAGACGTGCAGGACTTTCAGATCTGGTCATTTATGCTCCTTGCCAGAGGCAAGAATCCTAAGTTATTTAGTATTTTAAAATGTTAGGCTCCATAAACTGAGCCATTACAATCCTTTTTATGGGTTAGCACTCTTCGTTCCGTTCGTCACAGGCACTAATAAGTAGGTGTCAAACTCTGAATTAAAACTCTCCAAAAGGACAAAGCATAAAGGCCAGTAAACATAATTTTTTTAATGCTCATAAGAATAAATAGCACTCACTTGTGACAAATACAAGTGGTGTCATAAAAGGTTATTAGACTGTAGAGATTGTCTTTTGTTCCTGAATTATCCTTTATCGCCAGAAGTGCCATTCGTCATCCTAATGAACACTCAGAATTTAAATTAAACAGTAAAAGCTGATTCATTGGAGCAACATTATTGCACTGGATGTTGAGCTGTGTTTTACGTTATTCTCATACACAATGTGAGTTTCTTTACACATAAGGAACACAGCGCAGCAACAATTCTTAAAATCAGATACTCAAATAAAATGTCACCCTAGAGACCTGATGTAGCCAAGTCAAGTTGCAAAGCAGTCCCCGTTTTCTGCACAGGGACTGGTTTGTGATCTAACCTCAGACACACTGGGACTAATGAATCAAGCAGCTGTAGAGCAAAACCACAGTTCGCAAAGGCGTCATGTAGGAAAGTGCCTTTTTTGACATGGATACCCCCAACATTTTACCTTGAATTTGATGCAACTTTGAGTGAAAGTGTGCTCGGTTCCTGCCAACCAGAGCACCAGCATCAGTGTTCTTTCCCTAAACTGTACCTTTTT
This sequence comes from Lissotriton helveticus, assembly GCF_964261635.1. Classification (NCBI taxonomy): domain Eukaryota; kingdom Metazoa; phylum Chordata; class Amphibia; order Caudata; family Salamandridae; genus Lissotriton; species Lissotriton helveticus. The sequence goes on from NC_136069.1 coordinate 1,142,204,724, forward strand.
TCCACAATTGGCACCATTTTAGGTTCCATGTAAGTCCCTAGTAAATGGTAGCCCTGGTACCTAGGGTATTGGGACTAAAGAGGATTCATAAGGGCTGCATCGTGAAATGTGTCACACTAAGGGACCACTCACCAAGCTCAGGCAAACTGCCAGTGCAGCCTGCATGCCTTGGTGCAGAGAAAAATGAAGAGTCGACATGTTACATGTGCTTGTATGCCATGCCTGCAAAACACTGCATGTGTCCCCTGAAAACCTACTGACTACTAGTGTGTTGACTGGCTGGTCTCAACTAGCTAGCCACTACAGACGAGTTTCTGATACCCCGAGGTGAGAGCCTTCACCCTCAGAGGTAAGGAACAAAGCCTGCTCTGGGCAGAGGTGTTTACACCTGCTCCTCGCAGGAACTGCATTTCAGGGCGGGAAGCCTCAAAGGCCTCACCGCCTTTGTTATGCAACCTTGGCCTCTCCAGATAGTGGAAATGTCTAATCCCCCTCTCCAGCCCCCATTTGTGGCTGCAGGACAGGCAGAAAGATTAGCAAGATGAGGAAGTGTGTCCCACATAGGCTGGGACCCTCCCTAATGTGGACTAGCTGATGTGGACAGCAACAGTTCAGATTCCTCCATCTTGTTTTTGATGGAATTTGCCTTTTAGGGTCAGGGTTATGCCCACTTCCCACAGGATGCAGTCATGTAGAGGGTATAGACACCCTAAAGGTAGTCAGCCCAATGGCTACTACCTGTCACTCCCTCAACATCCCTAAATTGAGTATTTTGGTGGCACCCCCGTACCCAAGAACTCGGATTTGATGGATCAAGAGAAGAAGGATGGAGAATAGTCACTGCCTGGCGAGAATTGTTATGTTATGTTATGTTATGTTATGTTATGTTACTTTATTTCTTTTATAGCGCACGGCGACTCCAAAGGAGCATCCCGGCGCTTTGGCAAAGAAAAACAGCATAGAAAGCAACCACACAACAGAAAAGAGCAGAAATGAAAAGACTATTTCCTAAAAAGCCATGTCTTCAAATCCTTTCTGAAAGTAAGAAACTATGAACCTTCGGAACAAAACCCTCACTGCTCCTCGCAACTCTCTTGACAATCACAATAGAGTGACTCGTCCTGCAAGCTGGAGGTGACCACAGCCTTGGGTAGCCTGCCAGCACTTTGAAAATTGACTACAGTCTCCCTTGGAGTAGAGGAGGTACTTCCCTGCAGTCCGCAGGCACCGACAAGCAGAGTTCAGTCCACTGCCTTGCAGCTCACCGGCCCGACCGATGTCCCAGACAGCCAGGAAGAAGTACCCATTCTCTGGACATTCAAATCTGTCTCCCCACTGAGTGTGCAGCACCAATACCTGGGTACCAGATGCCCTACTCCAAACACCAACAGAGAGAGTCCAGTCTTGATTTCCACTGCACCATGACCGAGCAGCCATCGAGGGACGTCAGAAGGCCTGAGATCAACTTTGTGAATGACACACATGTTCTGATTCTGCCCCTGCCAGCTGTTTGTCCCTAACCATAAGGACCACCTTTGCGCACAGGGCCCAGCCGACCTAACCACTTTACACACACGGCCTGGGTCCCGAAGAACCGGCTGTTCCACCTTGCGCCAAGACCCCTTGTTACCCACGCCCCTGTTTGGGAGCTTACAGATTTATCCCTAAGTCCCCTTGTGCGGCTTACTTTCAGGTGGCCCCCTTCTACGCAGTGCACAGCTAACAACCTCACCGGCACCCTGTTCCTGGCTAAACCGTCGAACAACTGGTAGTACTTTGGACCTTGAACCGCTACTCTCCGAAACCCCGAAGGTGAACCTCTAAAACCGACTGTACTTACTGTTATGGCTAAATGACTTTTCCTTCCATAAGTCTGCATTGTGCATAAGCAAAAGACACACAATTGATGGACGGAATGCAGAACAAATCAAAACATTCACCCCCAGTCAAGAGATCTGGGTTAAATCCATCATTCTTTTTCTCACCATGCCACCCCAGTTTAGACCTGGCCATAGCAAATCAGTCTTGACCCTGTGCCTCATGGGAACAGTCCTGCCCGAACTGCCAGGCCAGGTCCTCCCTGGACCGGAAACACGCATCCTAGGACCGGTTTCAGAGTTTCACCCCTCTTCAGCCAGGATAGCTTGATTCCAGTGGCACAGTGAGCCCAGGATCCACGGCTGGGCATACCTGGCGCACTTAGGGCGAGAAAGCAAAAGACACACAATTGATGGACGGAATGCAGAACAAATCAAAACATTCACCCCTGGTCAAGAGATCTGCGTTAAATCCATCATTCTTTTGCTCACCATGCCACCCCAGTTTCGATCTGGCCATATGCAAATCAGTCTTGACCCTGTGCCTCATGGGAACAGTCCAGCCCGAACTGCCAGGCCAGGTCCTCCCTGGACGGAAACAAGAAGCATCCTAGGACCGGTTTCAGAGTTTCACCCCTCTTCAGCCAGGATAGCTTGATTCCAGTGTCACAGTGAGCCCAGGACCCACGGATGGGCAAGCCTGGGGCACTTAGGGCGAGAAAGCAAAAGACACACAATTGATGGACGGAATGCAGAACAAATCAAAACATTCACCCCCGGTCAACAGATCTGGGTGAAATTCATCATTCTTTTGCTCACCATGCCACCCCAGTTTAGACCTGGCCATATGCAAATCAATCTTGACCCTGTGCCTCATGGAAACAGTCCGGCCTGAACTGCCAGGCCAGGTCCTCCTTGGATCGGAAACAAGCATCCTAGGAACGGTTTCGGGGTCTCACCCCACTTCAGCCAGGATAGCTTGATTCCCGTGGCACAGTGGCACAGTGAATGTATGACATTTTTCTGCATTCTGCCCATCAATTTTTCTTTTTGCATTTGTTACCCCGAGTGGGAGGGGTATGCTCAGACGAGGGTCCCGTGCTCTCCATGCCACTGGAGTCAAGCTATCCAGGCTGATGAGGGCTGAAAGCCCAAAACCGGTCCTAGGATGCTTGTTTCCAGTCCAGGGAGGACCTGGCCTGGCAGTTCAGGCTGGACTGTTCCCTTTGGGTGCAGGGACAAGACTGATTTGCATATGGGTGGGTCCAAAGTGGAATGGAATGGTGAGCAAATTTTTTTTGGATTTATGCCCAGATCTCTGTACTGGGGTGAATGTATGATCTGCATTTTGTCCATCAATTGTTCTTGGTTTTACAACATATATGAAAAGAAGTGTTATTTTTCTAATGTGATCTCGCATTTATTCTTTGAGTGTATTGCCTCTATGGGTACATCAAATGCTTAGCTCTACCCTCTGATATGCCTCACTGCTCGCCCATATTACCACAAAAGGAAGCCTTAGTGTTATCTACTTTAGCCTCTGTAAACCAACTGGAGATCCACTGGACTCTCTACACAGTGTACTTCTTTTTACTGCATTATGCAGAGAGCCAGCTTCCGACAATTTGCTAAAAAGCAAGATTCCTTTTGCGACTAAATGTGAATGGCTTCAAATGCAGGTAAGGAAGCCTTTGAGGAACAGTAGACCGCATCCCTCGATGTGCATTTGAAAAATGGCTTCCTTCTGCGAATGGCACCAGTGGAGTACTACCTGCTCCCTGCATTCCTCATGACCCATGCAGTGATTCACAGAGCGAAAGGTGACCTCTGAAATACAGAAACACTAGAAGTTGATGTGTCATTCATCAGTACTGCACTGTCAGATCCGTCTTCTTGTGTTGTAAAGAGTTTTAGGATCCGAGCCAAATTTACCGATTCATGCCCTTATATAGATACAATTCACATTGACCTTATATAGGCATAGAAATCATACCCATATTTAGACATAACCCATGCAGTCCAAATACAGGCATGGCTACTTCCACTCGTTCCAAAAAGCCACAACAATTTCTTGGAAAACTCGGCTTCAACAGTCAGGGACATCCCCTTACTTGAATATTGATTTGTCCTAGAAATCATGAAGTTTTCAAAGAACTACCATTCCCTTGGGGTTTTTTGGTGATGTTATTATGTCCAACTTTACGTCAAACTAGGCACCTTCAAGGTATAAATATGTCTACACTTGCCCTAGCAAACACACGGTGGTTCAGAGCAGCTCGACTATCTAATTGCCCGACGCAGCTCGCTACAGCAAGTGCCGAAGGAAGCCAACCCTCCACCTGACGCACTGATCGAGAAGCTGTCCTTTCTCTCGCTGAGAATCCAGCTCCAGTGTTTCCAAGCTCTCCTTGCGGGGTGTTGGGAAATCGAGTTCCGAGACAGAGATACCAGACCTCCTTCATTCTAAACCAAGGTACGGAGCTGATTAGACCTTAAGAGAAATCTTGGATAGATTCTTGGCAAAGAAACTAAACCTATGCTACACCGCACTTACTTCTTCCCTCGTACTAGACCTAGGTTAGGTACATTGGGGTAGGCGTATTTTTAGAAGCACCAGTTGAGTACTTTTAGCCTTTGTTATTTATGTATGTACTTTATGGCTTAGAAACCATACACTGCTTTTACAGTATTATTTTATAATACTCTTCTTGCTGTACGCATTATACTTTACACTCAGTATTACGATTGTGGCAGTTCATTTCTTTTGCATGAGAAAGAAGACTGTTCAATAAATCCTTTTATTGAAAAACGCCCGTCTCTCTATTTCTCTGCACCTCTGATGAAAAGAAGCATGCACGATTGACTGAGTAAAATATCTATCTATTGTTTCCACGACTCTGAAGATACGTTTATTCTTGGGAAACAAAGTAGTCATGTTTATGCGGTTGTCAGAAACTAATCCCTTCTTGTGTATTCGAGAACGTTTCTAGTGACCTCTGAGCTAGCTGGCACTCACAATTAAGTTTAATATATTCGATAGAGACCTTGTCAACCTCAGCCCTACGTTTATAGGATATATTATTTCAATGCGCAGAGCCTATTGGGAATATAGGAACTACACTACAGTTGATCATGAGGAGTATCACGTCATGCCTGCTTTGTTTACTGTCATGAAACTGGGAAGCTCAGTTGGAGAATATCCATGCTGTGGAAGCAAGCAGGCTTCAGTCTTTCATGTATCTAGCAAAGATATTATGATAGTTACTTATCTGGTAATGTTGTAAGTAAAGATATACAAACTACTGAGTGGTGGTCACCACTGGGTAGTTATAGTTAAGTACCATGTTTCCATTGTGAAATCGATATTTTATCTGCTAATAACTTTGGCATCGTTTGGTGAATCTTCACAATACTTTACAAAAAAGTCTCATCCACCTCAGCTCCTTCTTTAAAAAGTTTTGGGGTGATCCATCAAGCAGGCGCAGAACAAAAGGGGGGTTCTAAAATGTCTTTTCCCTATTCATTTTTCCATAGGACCTTTAGACATAGTTCAGCCAAAACCACTGAATGGATTTACACCAAATTTGGCAGAAAGCTAGAGCTTAATCCAGAGAGAGTGCTGTATGTGATTCAGTGTAAATTCATTCAGTTGTTTTGGGGGAATTAATGCTCAAAAACTGTGCATATATCATTGTCGGATATGGCTCTTTTTGCAGGGTTATCCCCAAACATTTTGCTTCTTCCTCTTATTTTTCCCTGACCTGTTTTTGTTGGTTTTAGGACTCTGGGCACTTTACCACTGCTATTCAGTGCTAAAGTGCATATGCTCTCAGTGTAAATTGTGTTATGGATTGGCGTTTCAATATTGGCATATTTGATTTACTGGTCAGTCCCTAGTACCGTGCACTGTGTGTGTGCAGGGCCTGTAAATCAAATGCTGCTAGTGGGCCTGCAGCACTGATTGTGCCACCCATATAAGCAGCCTCTAAATGTAACTCAGATCTGCCTCTGCAGTATCTGTGTGCAGTCTAATACTGCCATGTCGACTAGGCAAGTGTACCCCTTTGCCCGGCCCTAACCTTCCCTTTTCTTGCATGTGAGTCACCCCTAAGGTAGGCCCAAGGTACCCCTGTGGGCAGGGTACAGTGTATGTGAGAGGTAGGACATGCCCTGTGTGTGGCATGTCCTGATAGTGAAATACTGCCAATCACGTTTTTTCACTATTGCAAGGCTATCTGGCCCTTAGGAAAGCATGGGAGTTAATTTATAACATCTTATAAATATAACTTTCCATTGGGACTAGATAGGAAAATAAAGTTTATTATGTCTGAACCCAGAATCAAAAGATGCACCTTTTAGTAAAGGTGATTTTTACATTCTGTGTTTGAAAATACTACTTTTAGAAAGTAGGTATTTTCTTGCTTAGCCATCCTGTGTGTCTCTGCTAGGATGTGTATTGGCTGTCTGGCTTTGGAGTGAGAGGGGCTGGGGATGTGCAGTGGCTCCAGAGAGTCTGATGAGTCAGGGCTGAACAGACCTGGGCTACCTTGAGAGTAGCGGGAAGACTTTTCACAAGCACCTGAATAGGCCCGGTCTGCATTTAGAGTAGGGGAAGGAGATTCCTTTTACACCTGAATTAGGCATGGTCTGCCAGAGACAATGCTGTCTCAGCCTCCTGCTGGGCAGCTACACTGAGAGGACAGAATTGGTTTTGGCTGGGCACCGGACTTCTCTGGCACCAGAGAACAAAGGGATTTTGGGTATAAGTACTGGGGCCCAGACCCCAGAACTTTAGAACTCTTTTGGACTAAAAAGACTGTTAGGATGAAGAGCTGGAAAAGCTGTGAGGAAGAACTACCACTTTGCTGAGTGCTTTGCTGTGTAGGCCTGCAGTCGCCCCTTCTGTCTTGGGCAGTGAAATGACTGGACTGAACTTTCTGCAACTTCTTTATTGAGTTCCTCCAAGGGCTTGAGGTAGAGCTTGCCCCTGAACAAGACATCTCAGGAACAGCAGAAACTTCAAGATCTTCTGCCATCAGCACTGGGGACTGTGTGCTTTGTGCTGCTACAGAAGAAAAAGTAACTCAACCACGTATACAATGCCGCTGCCGACTCTGTGTACTGAAGGCACCACAGAGGGCACATCTGTAACGCCACACCGCAACCCTGGTCTCACCAACGATGCCACCTGATGCTGCCACCGAGCTGCTGCTTGCACCGCAACCTGTGGGCACCGCACTCTGCACCACCTGGCTTCACACTGTTGCCCTGGTATCCCCGACAATGCCGCTCCAAGTCGACGCCATTGCTTGCACCATGGTTCGAGGGCACCACTCCTAGGTTGCACAACACAACATCCTCATCCCGCACCGCAGCCTTGGCCTACTGGCGCCATCGACTCCAGTTCGTAAGGCAACGACAGTGCTTCAGCAACAACAACGCTGCTGCTTGCACCGTGACCTGCCAGTACCGTGACGAGCACCGCATCACTTCACACCACAGCCCTGGTCTAACCAACGCCGCTGGATGACCATCACCGAGCCGCTTCAGCACCACGACCTAAGGGCACTGCATGCCACACTGCTGCACTTCGCACTGCATCCCAGACGCCTGCCTATGCCTGCTGGCGCTCCTGACTTCAACCGCGAGGAGTTCGACCTGCAACGCATGTGACTTCAAGGGCCTGACGACTCCTGCACCGACATCCGGAACCGACGCCTGCAGACGCTGGACTTTCGGGGCTCATCTAGAGGTCACAGACGCCCTGCATCTCTAAAGGTACTGTTCTGCGGGTCTTCCTGATACCGTAGCTGGCCCAGGCGGCGAGGTCAACCAGAACTGTTTGGATTTGTTGTTCACAACTCTTTGATAGCCCCAGACGTAGCTATTGACTTCAATGAACTATATATTTCAAGTCTAATTTGATTACTGAAGATTTCTAAGTACTGTATTGTGAATTTATTTTATCATTTTGGTCTTGTTTTAAGTAAATACAACTATTGGATATTTTTCTAAACTGGTGTGGTGTCCTTTTGTAGTGCTTTCACTCTGTTACTGTTGGTTAAGTGCAAATGCTTTCCACACTGCCTCTAAGATAAGCCTGACTGCTCGTGCCAAGCTACCAAGGGGGTGAGCAGGGGTTATTTTAGAAGTGTACACCCCTTACCCTGACTAGGAAGAAGGTTCCCTACTTGGACAAGGGTAATTATCTCTGCCAACTAGAGACCCCCATTTCTAACAATCATGCTGTGGAGTATCTGTTGACCTGACTGTGCTCTTGGAGAGATTTGATAGGCTGCCACCACATCAAAGAGGATGTGGCGGCAGCCATCCTAGAACTTGGAGCTAAGAAAAGTGAAAAAAAAGACATAAGTGGACAGGGTAGGGACTCTTACCCCATAAGCTTTGTGCTTGTTTTTTTTATAGGGACTCCACCTAGGGCAAAAACATTTTTATAAAATATAGTTCAAATCCACAGAGGATCCACAAATCCGACGTAAAATCCCGCCCGATAAAAAAAAAAGAAACATACTCCTAGGGTGGCCCATGGCCTGGGGATGGGGTCAGCATATACAATTTAGGGGGAGGGGAGCACATGCCCCCTCCAAAAACTCGGGGAGGGGGGCCGTCCGTCCCTCTCCCCTATGAAAATTAATGTGGCCATGGGGGCGGGATCCTCGAGACCTAATAGGTCTTAAGGGGGTCATGTGCCCCCTTTGCGCCCCTTTTCCCTAAATTTAAGTAATGGCCCTTGGCAGATGGCTACTATTGGTTTAGGGAGGGGCATGCGCCTCCTCTCCTTAAAGGACCTGCAGCTGGAGTACCAGGGACCCTATTTGGTTCAGGACAGGAGGCGAGCGCCCCAGTCCCCTTTACAAATATGTTTTGGCCTCAGGGATGGTTATCCTCGGGCCCGAAGGGTTTCGTGAAGCAGAGTCTCATGCCCCCTCCCCTTCAAAAAAAGGCATCAGGGGTAGGGTTCCATTGGCCTGAAGTGATTTGGGGAGTGGGCAGTTCCAATGGGATGGATGCAGGGCCTGGCCATGCAGCTAACCCCACACCGCCAAAGGACATGCATGACTTTTGCTTGGCTGTTTGTGGGAGGTGTGGTTGGCCATTAGGCCTTGCAGCAGCCCAACCACCATGGCTAACCCCTCCGCCCCCCAACCTCGCATGTCCAAATGCATGGGGTTGGCTGACTGCAGAGGTTGGTTGGCTTTATTTCAGATAACAAAATATCACTCTACATTTAAAAAAAATAGAAACTCACTGACAAAATAAAGGCTAAAGTAACTTTATAATTAGGTGAGAATATCAGTGACAGCATAATGTTTAAATGCACAAAACCACTGAAATTCAACGGTTATAGTTATCCCTGGTAACTACTCATGCCCTAAGAATACTATAACTCGAGCCCCCACCACGCCCTGCTAATTACTCCATATATTGCACCACTCATAACGTCTTCTATGACATCATTGATAATATCACTGCAACATTTCCAATTAAATTATTGATAAGAACACTGTGCGTGGTGGGGGCGCAAGTTATTATCTGAGGGCACGAGTTATAGTTTTCTAGAGTTTAATGTTTAAAACGTTACATTATCACCATTTTCGCCTAACTATAACCTTACTTTAACCGTTGCTTTTTCAGTGAATATGTATTTATAAATATACATATATACAGAGAGAGAGAGAAAGTGAGAGAGAGAGAGAGAGAGCTAGAGAGAGAGAGAGAAAGACAGAGAGAGAGAGAGAGAGAGAGAGAGAGAGAGAGAGAGAGAGAGAAAGAGAGAAAGAAAGAAATATATCAGGCAAGTCCAAATTATGTTGACATGTCTGTGCAGGATTTTGTTTCCCTACACATCACCTATCAACACCATGGGGATGCTACTGCAAACCACATTATTAATGACATGACGGCAGACCATACTATATTTTCCAAATAATTTAGATAAAAAATTTAATAACCAAGAAATAAGGACATGTGGAAATTTCAAGCAGTTTTGATTAAGTGAACTAAGCACTTCACAGTCTGAGCAAATATTATGCCCATCATTTCCAATGGAAAAGGAACTAAATCAGCTTGGATTTCTCATTAGGGGCTGAAAGGAGCATCATCGCACAGTCTCACCCACAGACCTGAATTTATGCATGAGCGCGCTCAACGCGGCAGACAAAGAAGGGATATTCTTCGAGCTCCTCCAGGAAAAAAAATCGCAGACAGCCAAAAACAAACAAGCATTTACAATGCAATGGTTTTGCCTTTGTTAAAGTTAGAGCTATTGGCATTGCTCTTGACATTATATTTATTTATGTTTTTTTAACATAAATAAATGGCATTGCCATTTACAATGCCACTAGCTTTATCTCTCGCAAATGACACACACAAACACACACAGAGCCCCCCCACACACACACCCATACAGAGCCCCCCACACAGATAGTTTACTAATATCACCATAGTTAAAAATACCTTTACCAGACTCCAAACAAAACCTAGCCTCGCAACTACATATGTACACATCCCAAGACATCCACCTCACTTTACTGAACTACACAGCAAAAACAATCATCATACATTCATTTCCACGAGCAACACACATCAATAACAAGGACAATACACTGCACCACACACACACACACACAATAGTGCCACCCAGCACTCCAACTTGCACCACATCCTATCAAACTGAATGGCCAAAGCCAAACCAACATGACAAATGGCCAGGTGGAAGAAAGCATTTAATCGGCACCCAGTGCTGTGCACTTTGGAAATTTCACCAGGAAGGCAGGATGTCTTTAAAACACTGATCACAGCTCCTTGTGGACACATACTGAAAACGTATTCACAACACAAGATACAAACACTTGAGCATTCTTGCATTGCAACACCAGACCATGTCTGCAGGTAAAGCTCTGCTCAACTAAAACACAGTAGAACTACATCAAACTTCCTGAAGGTACTAAACTTTCCCCAACTTCACATATCATGGGGTATTCTACCATAAAGCCTCTAGTGACAAGGCACTGTTCTTTCTCAGTTCTCAACAACAAATGCATAAACAAACTATGTGTATCTCTCGTGATGGGATACTAACATTCCCTACACCCATGACATTTGGACATGTACAGCCAGCAAGATGGGCACTACACACTCTTCCCTCAAACTTTTAACTAAAGTCCATGTGGAGTTGAAAGTAAACGTTCACTCTGTATTCTAAAAACAACCTACAAGCTCACAATTTAAACTTTCCACCCTGTCCATTCAGCACACCATAAACAAACTGCAATACCCAATTAAATTGTAACGTTCATAAACGTGCTAACCAGTACATATACAACCAATAATGTGTAAATGTCACAAGGCAATATTAATCGCCCATTGTTTCCTAAACTAATTAACATCACTTGGAAAACAAGGCACATTTTGTAACAGAAGCACGTAAAATAATACCCCATGAAAGCCACACAACCCTGTTGATTAATTTACTGAATGTCAAATTTTAACTGACACTGGACAAATTACCGGGCAGGCGATGTTTTGTTTTCTTAAGTTGCCAGGACATAGTACACTCTCAAACAATACACTCATTTCTATCGCCAATGCCCTACTTCTTTTTCTAAATTAACAAAAAGACATTGGACAGTCTTTCTTCAATGTTTCCGGACTTATCCCAATCAAACATTAGCTTACTATTCTCCTTCGTGAATTCGAAGTCTATGTAGCCAGTGCCACCACTCTAACACCCATAATATTGGAAAGTCTCTCTTAAGAGCAAGTTGCACTGATGAAGCCCAAACATCACACCCTCTTCCAGTGCCGACTGCCTCGAGCTGGAGAGGAAAGTTCACATTTACTGGGTGCTGCGCATTAATACAAGAACTTTGGTCCAAAGACTTAAGCATACAGCTAGCACGAACCACGTTATCTCCTATGGTCACTGTGTAAGGCACCACAAAATATGCAGAATGCACACTGGACCCTTAAAAGCGATGGACTAAGCTGTACGTTTGTCATCTTAAATGAGGAATCATACTTCGCGCTCACCAACGCTGCTCCTTATGTTGCATGTGTTTTTACCTGAAGTTTCATGTGTCATTTCAAATGGAAAAAGAAATGTAAACGAAATATCTATCTTGCCTCTTTCCTACTGTCCTTATAACACTGTATCCTTAGCATTGGCCTTGAGCTTAGAACTATTCACTGGGACACATCACCTTGTTTTACAACTTAATCAACTAGGCTCATTGTCCTTGTCAGAGCTTGCCTAATATACTGACTGGACTCCTGCTCAGCAACTTGAGCCAACAACACTTGCCAGTAGATGTGAGTGTAAGCACCTCCAAACCAGACGTTCATTGTCACATGGCCATCTTACTACACACAACATACCCTCTCCTCCACCAAACCGCCATCTGAGTATTGCTGCATTTTCATGCAGCTCCTTTAAGAACTTGTTGCCAAAATGTTGTAGTTAAGAGGACAGGATCTACACACAAGAGTCAGGTGCCACTTAGGTAGGAAGTACGTTCTTTATTTAATTTAGGTCCATAAGTTACATGAACATGTCAAGGATCCATTCCCCCTCAACATTCCAGGCATCAGCGCGGAGGGAATGAGGACAAACATAATACTACATAAAATAACCCCACTAACCTGCCCTAAAAAGGTGATCACAAGCACCAGAAAGCAACAGTAGTAAAACAGAGGGCCGCAGAGGGCCGGCAGGGGTGATTAATGAAGTCCCTGGACAATTGGCAGCTGTTGGTAAAGTTAGCAAAAGGTTCCAAGTGACACTTAGTTTTGTTTTTGAGGGGTGATTTAGGTTAATCCACTTGCGCTCTGGCTAAGTACCACAATCGTATAATTCTAATAAAAAAATAATAAAAAAGTATAAATTCCAGAATGTAGAGAGCGGTGTTTGGCTGAAAAGCCAAGACTTAACAGAAGGGAACATTCCGAACGTATTAATTCAACAACTTTGCAGTCCTCCCCGTTGCCCACCATTTACAATGTTGTTTTGCACAACTTTAACGTGCACATGGTGCAGCAGTTCAATGCCCGTTCCATACACTGAGGGGCCTTTACGTCCACGTAGATAGATAGACCCGTTAACACACAGTAACATTTGGCGACGGTGGTGTGATTTTGAAAAACATAACTGAGTGGGAGGTGTTTTCACACTGGCGAAGACTGTAGTGAGTTCAACTTTAACCGCGACAAGGCTAAATGAAAACCATTTGATGTTTTCAAAACACGAGTACCCCGCCTGGATCGGGTCTGGTCAGCATGTATGATCTCGGAGTCCTACGTTATGTACGTCACTCCCACCCCAATGGAGCTCGATGATTGTTATCAATCGTTACTTCTTTTCCATCTGTAGCAAAGTGACCTCCACGGATTAAAAAAAAAAAAAAGGAACTCTTATGCACTTCGCCCCCAAACAAGCACCCCAAATTATCCTCTGTTGCCGAGACATGAGGCACCTTGAGCCGGCGCCACGCTAGGCCGCTTTTTTTTTTTTTGTCAACCATCAGGGGATCACGCCACGCTTCCCCTACAACCCGCACACACAACCATACAAGCCACATACACAGCAACGGCCTTTGTGGCGCCCGAGCCCCGGAAACAGGCACCGCATAGGCCGATAAACAGGAAATCGCTAGGGTGGATGGCGGGTTCCGGGGGAAGTTGAATTATTTTTTACTAGCAAAGAGATCAACTTCCACATCCGGTACGGGCCAGAGAGGCACAGAGCGCCGACACTGACCTGGAAAAGCTTGGGGTCTACGTCCCGACTCTTGTCGTGCTGCCAGCAGAAGGTCTGCCAGGCGTGTAACGGCAGTTCCAGCGCTGACCCTTAGAGTAAAGCAAGCAGATTTTCCGAAAATGCCGTCCGATGGGCGCCTAAAATCTTAGAGTATAGTCCCATATGCCGAACGCAGGGGAAGAGAGGAGGGAAAAAAAAACCAAAACAAATCAAATCGACTCACCTGCACCTTGCGACGGCGGCACTTCTCCGGTCTCCCTCTTCGGCATGGGAGACCGGCAACGTCGACAATCTCTCTGGCACTTCTCCGGTCTCCCTCTTCGGCATGGGAGACCGGCAACGTCCTCCGCATCTCCCGGGGTTCCCTCCAGGCCACGGGAGCCCCGCGGGCGCCGCCATAGTGCTTGCCGTCTTCCTCTCCTTCTTCCCCGGGCTGCGGGGGGCGGGCACTTCCGGCCGGCCGCGCTAGGATTGGCCGGCCGGCCAGTCACGGGGTTAGGAGAGACGCAGAAGTGCCGGCAATGCCGGACCAGACACGGGGGCGTTCCCGGCGTCGCGTGACGTCGGCAAAAGGAAAAGAATGTCAGGAACGCCCCCGTGTCTGGTCCGGCATTGACGGACAGGCCCCTCGTCCAATGGCAAGGCTCCGTTTACGGAGCCAGCCAATCAATGACGAGGGCCGAACCAAAGCCACACTACAGTTCTCAACAGGATTTCGCCTGCGCGAAAAGCTGCGCAGAGCGCAGCTTTCGCTAGGCAAAACCTAAAAAGGAAATCACACTGTGCCTGGGGGTTCACGAGGGGCTATACCTGCTCTCGTTCTCTTTGACATCCTGTCACTTCTTCTTGCTCTCTATCCCGTTGACATTTCCCCTGTCTGCAAACACTCTTGTGAAAAATACTGTGGACGATTTTAATTGAAAAGCCAAAAAGTGTCAATTTATGGAATACTTCTTCCTGTCTATGTGTTGTTTGGAAATTAATTCAAATGATTCAGCAATTAGTGAGGCTAACCAAAGGAGGTACTGACAAAATCAAGACAGTGATTCAATAGCAAACATTCCCATTGTAGGTTTGTTGTTATTGCTTTGACATGGCTCTTAATTTGGCCAATGTCTGGCCTGAGTAGCTCATCCAGTCCTGCCTTTTTCCCAAACTTTTGGTTTTTTCAAAGCTAAATGTAGATATATCAGTAAATTGTACAAGCCAAAATGCATATAGTCAGAACAAAACTTCTAATAAAGAAGATAATTGGTGCTCATTTTATCCACCTTGAGAACATTGCGGAATCTGATGGGTAAGAGGGCTGAGGAATTCAGGCCAGCAGTGAGGAAACCAGAAATTTAGGTTGTTCCCGATTATCACCACTTCAGTCTTCTCTCTATTAAGTTTCATACAACCATCTATTTGGCTACGATGATAAGACAAGATTTTAGCAGCCCTCCATTAGAGGGTGCTTCCTGACAGGAAATGATGATTTGGTTATCATCCACATATGCGACCAAAGAGTGGACAAATGATCCTTCAATATCATCCAATGGCCGAACATACACAAATGAGCAATGTCGGACTCGGGGAAGAACCTTGAGGTACCTTGAGAACATTCTCCAAATGACGCACTGTAATCTATAGGGCATGTCAGGATATGCCAGAGAGGTGAGAAGACTGTGGAATGTTTGTTATGCAATTAAAAGAAGCTAAAGTACATACCGTGATTATTTGTAGTCTAAGTAAGATATCTTCTAGTCTATGTGATGCAGAAAAAATGCTCAACGTTTCTTGTATAAATATGTGGGGTTGTTTTTCCTATCGAAGTACGCATAATTCTGGCAAATCATGTATAGTACCCATAGGTTGGCATGAAAAGTGCTTCTATATGAAAATCAGGACTTTTAGAAGAATTTTCTATGCAAGAATTGTGCTTTTGTCACTTACAATGAAATATTAAGCAAAGTACTCACTCAGTTGCCAGCATGACATAGTTTCAGGGTACTTGCAAGAAAAAGGTATGCAATCACCAAATAACAGATAAACCTTCAATTATGTTCATGACATAGATAGCTGACTGATTCAGAAAAGGGGGTGGTGATGAACAGAGTGTCTGAATTAAGCAGACCACTCTTACCCAGTCCAAAGATCAGGGCTTGATCCATCACCGTTATTTAGCTCACTGCCCCATCCCAGCTCAGAACCTGGCTATATGCAAATTAGTCTGTCCCTGGCCCAGTGCATCATGGGAACAGGGCAGACCAAACTACCAAGCCAATTCTTCACCAGAAAGGATACAAGCTACCGGGGACCGGTTTCTGGCATTTCAGCCTCGTCGGCCCGGCTTGCTTGAATCCTGATGGAGCAGTGAGCAAGGGACTCATGTCTGAGTATACCCTGCCACACCTATAGTGGCCAAAAACGATTCAGAAAAGGGGGTGGTGATGAACAGAGTGTCTGAATTAAGCAGACCACTCTTACCAAGTCCAAAGATCAGGGCTTGATCCATCACCGTTATTTAGCTCACTGCCCCATCCCAGCTCAGAACCTGGCTATATGCAAATTAGTCTGTCCCTGGCCCAGTGCATCATGGGAACAGGGCAGACCAAACTACCTAGCCAATTCTTCACCAGAAAGGATACAAGCTACCGGGGACCAGTTTCTGGCATTTCAGCCTCGTCGGCCCGGCTTGCTTGAATCCTGATGGAGCAGTGAGCAAGGGACTCATGTCTGAGTATACCCTGCCACACCTATAGTGGCCAAAAACGATTCAGAAAAGGGGGTGGTGATGAACAGAGTGTCTGAATTAAGCAGACCACTCTTACCCAGTCCAAAGATCAGGGCTTGATCCATCACCATTATTTAGCTCACTGCCCCATCCCAGCTCAGAACCTGGCTATATGCAAATTAGTCTGTCCCTGGCCCAGTGCATCATGGGAACAGGGCAGACCAAACTACCAAGCCAATTCTTCACCAGAAAGGATACAAGCTACCGGGGACCGGTTTCTGGCATTTCAGCCTCGTCGGCCCGGCTTGCTTGAATCCTGATGGAGCAGTGAGCAAGGGACTCATGTCTGAGTATACCCTGCCACACCTATAGTGGCCAAAAACGATTCAGAAAAGGGGGTGGTGATGAACAGAGTGTCTGAATTAAGCAGACCACTCTTACCCAGTCCAAAGATCAGGGCTTGATCCATCACCGTTATTTAGCTCACTGCCCCATCCCAGCTCAGAACCTGGCTATATGCAAATTAGTCTGTCCCTGGCCCAGTGCATCATGGGAACAGGGCAGACCAAACTACCAAGCCAATTCTTCACCAGAAAGGATACAAGCTACCGGGGACCGGTTTCTGGCATTTCAGCCTCGTCGGCCCGGCTTGCTTGAATCCTGATGGAGCAGTGAGCAAGGGACTCATGTCTGAGTATACCCTGCCACACCTATAGTGGCCAAAAACGATTCAGAAAAGGGGGTGGTGATGAACAGAGTGTCTGAATTAAGCAGACCACTCTTACCCAGTCCAAAGATCAGGGCTTGATCCATCACCGTTATTTAGCTCACTGCCCCATCTCAGCTCAGAACCTGGCTACATGCAAATTAGTCTGTCCCTGGCCCAGTGCATCATGGGAACAGGGCAGACCAAACTACCAAGCCAATTCTTCACCAGAAAGGATACAAGCTACCGGGGACCGGTTTCTGGCATTTCAGCCTCGTCGGCACGGCTTGCTTGAATCCTGATGGAGCAGTGAGCAAGGGACTCATGTCTGAGTATACCCTGCCACACCTATAGTGGCCAAAAACGATTCAGATAAGGGGGTGGTGATGAACCGAGTGTCTGAATTAAGCAGACCACTCTTACCCAGTCCAAAGATCAGGGCTTGATCCATCACCGTTATTTAGCTCACTGCCCCATCCCAGCTCAGAACCTGGCTATATGCAAATTAGTCTGTCCCTGGCCCAGTGCATCATGGGAACAGGGCAGACCAAACTACCAAGCCAATTCTTCACCAGAAAGGATACAAGCTACCGGGGACCGGTTTCTTGCATTTCAGCCTCGTCGGCCCGGCTTGCTTGAATCCTGATGGAGCAGTGAGCAAGGGACTCATGTCTGAGTATACACTGCCACACCTACAGTGGCCAAAAACGATTCAGAAAAGGGGGTGGTGATGAACAGAGTGTCTGAATTAAGCAGACCACTCTTACCCAGTCCAAAGATCAGGGCTTGATCCATCACCGTTATTTAGCTCACTGCCCCATCCCAGCTCAGAACCTGGCTATATGCAAATTAGTCTGTCCCTGGCCCAGTGCATCATGGGAACAGGGCAGACCAAACTACCAAGCCAATTCTTCACCAGAAAGGATACAAGCTATCGGGGACCGGTTTCTGGCATTTCAGCCTCGTCGGCCCGGCAAGGCTGAGTATACCCTGCCACACCTACAGGCACTCTGTTCATCACCACCCCCTTTTCTGAATCATTTTGTCCACCATATGCGTGGAAGGGTATACTCAGATGTGAGTCCCTTGCTCATTGCACCATCAGGATTCAAGCAAGCCGGGCCGACGACGCCTGAAATGGCAGAAACCGGTCCCCGGAAGCTTGTTTCCTTCCCAGTATAAGAATTGGCTTGGTAGTTTGGTTTGCCCTGTTCCTATCATGCACTGGGACAGGAACAGACTAATTTGCATATAGCCAAGTTCTGAGCTGGGATGGTGCAGTGAGCTAAAAAACGGTGATGGATCAAGCCCTGATCTTTGGACTGGGTAAGAGTGGTCTGCTTAATTCAGGCACTCTGTTCATCACCACCCCCTTTTCTGAATCATAGATAGCTGACTGAGCAGATGCTTTCAATAGTGATGGTGACTGGGAGCAAGACCTTTAATTTATTATGATAATTAAATAATATCTTTAGGGTTGAAGGGGTCCTGAGGTTTTTGGTTCAAATCTGACCAATAACTAGCAATAATGATAATTTGCTTTTCGAACAGTGCTTCATACCACGTCTACTACTCAGTTTAGCAACCTAAAGAGGATAGAAGGCAGAGTCGTCCTTATAAGTGATGTAGTGCAAAATGTACTTCTCAATTTGTATGGGATGCTTCATAATCACAAGTAGTTTGCACTCGCATATATTCCCTTGTTGTATTAACATGAGACAGTAGAACGTGAACTGTAATAATGTGAAATGTGGTGTCATAGGGACATTTCAATGTAAACGTGAAGAGATTAATGCTGAAACCGTATGTGATTAGCTGAAGATATTAACATGTAGAATTTGTACATGCTGCTGAAAATGATTCACGTATTTGGAGTGTTTATGTAATGTGGTAATTTAGAAGTGCTCAATAAGAAGTGTTCATTTTATATGTAATTTCATAACGCCTGTGTGCCATTTTCTTATGTTGGCCGATTTCTGTAGTCCTGAAATTCATTTTCCCTGAAAGATCTCGCATTAGATTCAATTGTTAAATTTCATGTGCATGATGGATTTGTTCTTTCTCACGTTTCTGTTGCAGGTGGGAGAATCAACCTTGTTAGTTAGAATAATATCTTTGTTTTAGGAGTAAGGCTTAGGGAGAAGAGGATACATTGAGCGTTGATACTGATAGTGGAGAACTGTTGTACTTTCTCATCGGAGCGAGCCTGGGAATCAAGATCATCTCGCCAAGCTTGAGAGCATCGCTGCCTGCTGGAAAATTACCTATGAGGAGGTGGCCTCACCGAATGACTAGGGAAAGTGTCCAGGGACTTCTGCCTTGCCTTGAGAGAGAGAGCATCTTAGAACAACCTCTGTCTTAGTAGCTTTATGCTGCTTGACCCAACTAAGGCGGGAGACCTCTTAGGAAGGCTTCACAAGCTGCCACCTTAACTGACCTTGCCTTGGGTAATGCTATGTAGGGATGTCACATTAGTGCTACTGTAGGGACAGACAAATTCTTTACACCCACTAACTTCGGATGAAGAGGAATCTGGATGTCTGCCCCATTATCTTTTGTATCCTGATTCTCAAACTAATCATTTTGTGCTTGTTATACCGCCTTAACTTAATCCGTAGATTTGGCTTTGTTTTAGTTCCAATGTATTTCTACACCCTCACTTTGAGGTGCTTGTATGTCCAGTTATTCTTGGCTTTGTAATAAACCAACTAATCCTAATTAGTAATCTACGATTTCTTAAGAGTCATAGTAAATTGGAACTGAAATGATTGATCTGCAAATGAATTCTCTCCCTTCCCACTCTTTTACACTGAGAAAAAGAACCATGGACTCAAGGTTCCAGAGCAGATCTAGAGCATGGAACCGGATCCTTCGGTAGAATTCAAACTTGTGGCCTGCATATTATTGCATTTCTGAATAGTGAGTGAACCTCTGAGCCACCACACAAATATTGGTAGGTCATCCCAGATCACCGAAAAATTTCTGTTATCTACAGGGTTTGCAAAATGTGCAGGTCTGCATGTTGGCCAATCTAAAGGGCAAAAACAGTTACAATATTTTACATTGCACAACATGGGCTTCAGTAAAACAAATAAGCTTTGCATATCTCTGGGACGATAACTGCGCTACAAAAATGTGCAGCTGCAGTTTTGGAGTCCACGGGTATTAGTTATCAATTTAGACCCTCGGGAAGTGGGAAAATCATGCAACAATCACAGATGCTGCACTCTTTTAGTATTTACTATGGCAGTGGTCCACATGGTCCCTTCAATGTGGCCCATGATTGGCTGGGAGATTATTTTCAAACTGTTTATTGGCTGTTTGAAAGCATAAATGCAATAACCAGCTGCTGCAAAGGCCTGTCGTTTGTCAGAGAGAAGAATCTAGTGATGCAAACACAGACATGATTGCTCTACATTGAATAATTGGTTAGGGTCATGCTAGCTAAACATAGTGAATCAGCACTAGGGATGGGAGGAACTCATGGAATTCTGCGGAGTTACATACATACTCTGTGAGTTTCTGTGGAGTTTCACGAGTGGGCAACATTCGGTGCGTAACACTGTTCGCACTGATTTTTAGTGCCAGAAGCTTGTTCCGCAATGCAAAATCAGCACAAATGGCCCCATGCAGTACGCCAGAGCACACTGCTTCTTTGCTGCTGCTCGAGTAGATTTTCAACTCGAGCAGCCGCTTTCTCTCTTCAAATGGTTGTGACCTTCCGCAGCCAACCGTGTTGAGAAAATTCAGTCTAGTGCCATTCTAGCACCCGAAAATCACACCACGGGAAGTCAATTCTCGCTTGCGCTGGCCAACTTAACACTGGCAAGCTGCATGTGAGAAACAACTCTGCCATGTGACGGTTGGCGGAGTACGGCCAGAATCCCATGTTACAAGCATAATGCAGAGTGGGAAAAACTCAGCGAACTCTGCGGCGGAGCAGAATTTATCACCCACCCCTAATCAGTATCCAGGCTATAAACCAGCCAAAAACAATGTTAACCTGTATGAATGGTAATAGTGACTAGTTCTATCTGACTAGCCTATTCTGTGCTCATTTTGATACTTCTGGGAACAACCCCAGTCATCCTGCTTTATGAGAATGTCATATGTTCACCCTCACTTCTGAACTTCTCCACTATTATATCTGGTGTCAGGATACTTCGAGTCCTGCGCCATTTTGTACAACTTTGTCAACGTCCTATGACTAGTTTAGTTATGCCATTAAATTATCCTATAGCCAACAATTACATTATATGAAAAGATACCTTGGCCCTGATTATGAGTTAGGCACGGCAACACTAAATCATGTTTTAATGCTTTAATGTCGCTCAGACTGATGTGAGTTGTTACATTTTTCCACACCAGATTTTACTGGATGTGGGAGATACTGACCTAGATTTTTCCAGCTGGTAATTGAAGTCTAATTGTAAGGCTTATTTATAGAGCGCACTGTGACCATTAATAGTATCCTGGCGCTAAAACCACTATGTAAGGAAACAGCAGATCGAAAGACTGAAAGGGAAAGTAACTAGTAAGGAAATAACCAGGTTTTCAGTGCCTTCCTGAATTTTAGTAAGTCCGAATGAAATCGTAAGGGAGCTGGAAGTTTATTCCGAATCCAGGCTGTATTAACTGTAAAGGTGAGTCCACATTGTCTGACCTTTTGAAATCTAAGTTCTTGGACATAATTGCCTGTAGTAGATCGGAGATTTCTGCCAGGAGTATATTTTTTTAGTTTGTTTTGGACCGGTTTTGTTCCTTTTTTTGTAGTGCCTTATGGACAGTACAAAGAGATTTAAAAATTATTCTCTGCTTGATAGGTAGCCAGTGGAGCTCCTTCAAGGTCTCTGTAGCAGATAAATATCGAGGTCTGTTCAGCGCTAGCTTAGCAGTCACTGTCAGTAATTGTCTGGATGCATTCTAGCTTTTTAGTAGTTAGGGGCTCCTAGCAGCAGGGCATTGCAGTAGTCCATCCTACTTAGTATTACCCCTATGGAAATCAGTGATCTGGCTGATAAATCAAGAAGAGGATATAGCTTCAGTGCAAAACAGGTCCTGGTGAGTCCGTTTACTTGATTTTCCAGGGACAAACCTTGGTCAATGATCACACCTAGATTTCGTACTGCCGCAGGGTTGCCCAGTGGCTTTTCCGTGGGTAGCGGCCAGAAGTTGTGTGATAAGGATACCAGAATTTTGTTGGAAGGGCAACAGAGGAGTTCAGTTTTGTTTCCATTCATCCGGAGTGAATTAGCGTTCATCCAGTCAAAGATGTCAAGAATGCATGATTGGAAGTTACCTGTGGTGTCCTCCTGGTTATTGTTCAGTGACAGAATTAATTGAGTGTCATCTGCATAGTTAATTAACTTAATATTGTGAGTTTTTATAGGTGAGATAAGGTGTTTGATGTAAATATTAAATAAGATCCGGCTAAGGGAAGAGCCCTGGGGAACACCATTTGTTGTCTTTCTAAATTTAGTTAGAAAAGGAGGAAGCGATACGGCCTGACAACGACCGGACAGGTAGGATTCTAGCCAATTTAACATTGGCCCCTCCACACCCACTGCCATTAGTCTGGACAGAAGAGTGTGGTGGTCCACTGTGTCAAATGCAGCTGATAAATCTCATAGGAAAATTACAGCTGATTGTCCGTTGTCAATAGTCTTCCGTAATTCATCGGTAGTGCAGATAAGGGCGGTCTCAGTTCCATGGTTAGAACGGAATCTAAATTGCTCTTCCTCAAGCCATGCAGAAACCTCTAGATAGTGTGACAGTAGTGAACTTATTTGGAGTTCTAAAATCTTTATTGGAAAAGGAAGAAGGGAGATGGGTCTAAAATTGGGTAGATTGGCGGGGGCCGGCAAAGTTTTTTTAGCAGAAGCTTGACTATGGCTTTCTTCCAGCAGGCAGGCGGCTTCTCAGTTACAAGAGAGTGATTGCAGAGTTGTCGGAGAGGACCTGCAAGCTCTTTTTCCCATATTAGCCATTGCTTTGGTGGCATAAGATCCAACTGTGAATCTGATTGTATAGCCCTGTACAAGGTTTTAAAAATCTCACCAGAAATAGGGTCCAGCCTCGTAAGTGTCACGGGGGGATCCGAGGGGGAGAGATCTGGTAAGGGGGCAATTCAGATTGAGGGGGGCTGTGAGAGTGTATGATAGAGTGTTTAACGGTAATGGATTTATCAATCCCTTCCAGAATTGTTTTGATTTTACTATCGATATATTCCGATAGATTGTCACATAATATCTGTGATGGTTTGATCTCTGGTTTAAGGCAAGATGGATTGGTAAATTCTTTAAGAATTACAAAGGTTTTCCTCATTTTGTTAGGCGATGCAGTGATCAACTCGTAATAGTAGTTAGCTCTCACTTTCCTGAGCTTGTTTTTATATTTACTTAACACATTTTTTAAATTGAACTTGTCTACCTCGAGGTAATGGCGCCTCCATCTCCTCTCCAGTTGCCTACATTTAAGTTTGGCGTTTCTCAAAGTGAAGACGTACCAGGGAGCTGAGATCGTTTTTTCGATTCTTTAGGGTAGTCTGGGGTATGGTTTAGTCTAAAGTTTTTTAAATTTCCCTTTCGAATCTATTGTAGTTCATCTCCGCAAAATCAGCTGGAGAGAAATATATGTTATTAATTCCAACTAGAAAAATTATATTAGGCTTTGGCTGCAGACCTAGACTCAATCTGCGCTTTTCTGGAGAAAAGCTTGCCCTTTCCTCCTCTACTCAGACCCAGCCCCTCCCTCGCCCCCTATTCCACCTACAGGCCCACATATGTACAGGCGGTAACTGTATCTGGTAAAACACCACAGAATGGTGATTTTTTGTGGTTTTACAACTTGAAAAATCTCTCCCACATGGTAAATGTCCATTCTATGGGCGTTCAACTCATTACTGCAGGGTACATGGGCAATTGTACCAAGCGGTAACATTAAAATCACATGCAATTTTACTGTGGCTCGCACTAATGTGCAACTTGCAACGAGGGCCCTTAGAAATGTAATCTAGTTCTTGCACTCCTGCACAGCAATAATTCTACACGCATGCAGGCACAGAGAATACCCATGAAAAAAGCCTAGGCTAGATGTAGTGGCACACGAGCATGCAGTATACATACAGTCATAAGTGTTTACACATTCTTTCATTAACTTCCTAGTTTATACAACCACACACACACACACACACACACACAGACTTGCTAATCAACTAGAAAGCACTTTTACTCTGAAAATTGACATATCTATTGGCTTTGTCAATGCATTTTTTCATATTGCACTTAAATTGGGTGTTTTACCCACTCCTAAGAAACTTCGGTTTTGGCATATGAGGGTAATATACTACAGGGCAATTCATTGACTTGACAAGTATCTTACATTTTGCTGGTATTACTACTTGCTTTTCTCCTAGCTCAGAAAGCGAAAGTAGCCACTAGACCCTATATGACAAATAGGTATCAGCACAAGCCAAATGTTTTTGAGAATTTAGGGGCATATTTACAAGACACTAATGCCACCGGAGCGTCACTTGTTCTGATGCTCTGGTGGCGTTGATCTCGACCCCATATTTACAAGGTGGCGTTAAGCCACGCCACCTTGTAAATATGCCTCTTACCGCAGCAGTACGCTGAGGCAACAGGCGTGCAATGGGTGTTGCAGTGGGCATTCCCCCACAGCCTCATTGCTTTTTGATGCTGACCCATATTTACAAGGCTGGGACAGCGCTAAAAACAAAGGCCAGGTAAAGCATGGTTTTAGGATGGTGATACGAGGAGAAACTATTAATTTGCTCTTTCTATCAAATCGTCTTTAAAGTTTGTTTATGTGCAGGAAGGTGTCCCTTCCTGCCCATAAACAATGCCCCCTGCTTTGCAGGCACCCTTGCAATGGCGCAAAGGGCCTGCGCTGGCGCTAGGCACCTTTTTGTAGCACCAGCGCTAGGGTAAACTGCGTTTTAAAAATGTTGGAGAGCAACGTTGCCAAATTTGGGGTTACACCGTGCTTTCGGCATTTTCTTGTACCTATCCGCCTTAGTCTGCTTTGTGTCTGAATCCTAGACTTAGCTTGGAGATGAAAGAAGCTAAAATGAAGCTAGATTAGTTTGAACTATTTAAGGTGTAGAGCCCCAGACTTCAAGTCAATATTTCTGTTACGCTCTGCATGGAAATATTGATTTCAAATAAGCAGCTCGACGTTCCTGCCAAAAGCATTCAAGACTTTTTTTTTAGTTCACAGCAGGTAAAATGCGCAAATGCAAATTGAACACTTATTTTAGCTTAAATATCCTGATTGCCTATCATCCCTGGAGAAAAACACATTTCTCAAGCATGCAGCCTGCACCGACCATTTCTTTCATCTAGTACATAGCAGAGTAAGTGCTTTATAATCCTGCCACAATATGCAATAACAGTAATAATTCTATTTCTGGCGAAAGGCTCGGCTGAGTCAGCAGCTCTTAAATGTGGCTCTCTTGTCTGCCGCCATCCGTCAGGGTCACTTTGCTATAAATAACGCATTGACACGCACATACCGTTCACCTCAGTAAAGCTGTCACTTTTGGAGTATGCATCAGTATCAGGAAAATGTCCGCCATCTTGTGCTGGGGTGTTCCTCAGACAAGGGAGGGTATACAATACATGAAACGAGACAGTTAATCAATACAGAGTGCAGCTCTCTTTTTTACACTAAAACATCTTCATTTTCAACTTAGTGCACATCGATATTGAAGGGTGGGGGCACAGTCAATCTACATTTGGCGCTAAATACTTAATTCAAGCACACACAAAAATAAAACATGCGAATCACCATAATCCACGAGCACCAGTTAACCCTTCTTTCTGTGAAACACGCTTTACATGACAGGGATTGACAGGCAGCTGGGAGATTGCAACTGGAAAGGAAGTTGCTTCGATTTTCCTTTTACAACGGATCTGTCTGATTCAAATGAAATTGCTTTAAGAAGTGGCACCGACGTGCTTTGAGGTATTTTGAGAAGCCTTTTTATTGCTTGTGGGATTGACTGTTCGTTTTATTGTGACTTGGCAAAACCTCTCCGTCTCCCACACCTGTTAGCAGCTGGAATAAGGTGCTGGATTGGCATTGGGCGCAGAATGGAATGGATGGGCCCATGCCGTAGAGAGGCATGCTACAGCATGTTTGTTGTTCAGTACATTACTGTACTCAGGCGGCAGGTTTGTTTATATTTAGGCAACATGTTTGTATTGCTTCCTTGCAGAAGCATTGCTCTTTATTAAAAGAGACACTATTGATAAAAACAATGATGCATGCATTTCCAACATACAAGTAATATTATTAACTTATAATGGGCTTTCACAAATGGGGGACGTTACCCATAAATACTGTGTTACACAGAGGGCACGGCCGGACTGGGAACCGAAACACCGGCCCTGGCAAACAGCTCAACCGGCCGCCAAGGGGGTAAGGGAAATGTGGAAACATCCTTTACGACGCAACTTTTACCACGCAGTGCCTTTACAACGCAGGTTTTTCAACGAAAGTCATTACAACGAATTGCGCTGGGGGGCGCTCTAGGATAGGTAATAGTTTAATTTACTATCCAACACCTTCCCTACTATCCACGGGGACTGGAGTTGGAATAGTAAATTAAACTATTCACTATCCAGCACCCCCCAACGCAAGTCGTTGTAACGACTTGCGTTGAAAAACCTGCGATGTAAAGCCATGCATAGTAAAAGCATGCGTTGTAACAACGTACATCCAGGGAAATGTGCCGGTTGGAAGCACCACTCCTGTCTCACTGTCGCAGCATTTGAAACAGTTGGCCGATATTGCAGCTATGCTGCAAACCCGACCCCCGGTGACAAAAACGCCCTCGCAGGGATCCAAAACCGGCCCCCACCCTGGCGGCCGACCGGCGAAAAGTCCGATGTCCCCCCCGGGCAGTCTGGCCCTGCAGACCGGCATGTCTAGTCCCAAATAAAGCTACTTTTAATCAAATCTACTAAAGGATGACTCAACTTTGACTTTAAAACAATATTCACAACACAAATAGCTGTGTACTTAAATTCGCCTAAGCACCTAGCTGGGGAGCTTAATTCTCAGGAAACACCAGCAACACCAGAAGCAAATATAACCTCAGGTTAGCAGGACTGACTCCTTTCACATTGCCTGTAGATCTCGGAAATTCACCTACTTAGCCAAAAAGCTTGGGTTTCTTTTCTGCCCATGAATGAAGGTAGAAGTATTTATTGCCAACAACAGCCACAGCCCCATCTATCTAATAGCTGAACAGACGCAAGGTATTAACACAAAGATCATTCAACACAGCCAAAATACACATCAGTGTTCAGCAGACTAGACTACTTCACTAGTCTACTAGTTTGATCTCCATCAATACTACCTCACTCCTCTTGACAAGGTTATGAACTTTGGTTCCCAAACTCTGTAAAACTTATCCAAGCACGTCCCCACCTCGGCAATCCACCAGCAAGCCAGCTGACTCACCACTAATGATCTGGCCTTACACACATTCCTAACACTTGGTATGAAAACAGTTTTTGGCTAGCTCCAAGCCACCTCTGTGACATCCTATCCCTGCACACACAGCTCCTTGAAACATGCAAATTACCACCCTCAACCTCCTAGTTACACCTTATCCATTTTACTCCATCTCTTCTTTCTGATCTTTTCTCTTTCTATGCCTTGTGTGTAGAACTCCCTGCCATTTAATATTTGGGACATCCACTCTCCAAGAGAATACAAAACAGCACTGAAAGGGCATTGTGTGCAACTTGAAAGGTGAAGGAGTTTACTATGTTGTCTAGCAATAAATATATTCTCGAGAGTGTCAGCTTCTAGCTAGTTACACAAAAACTGGCATCTTGTCTAAACTATGTTAATAACCCCATCCTTATTGATCTGCGTACGGTCATCAGTGCCCTGTGTTAGACCTGGCATCTTTGGCATGGTTTCCCCTGACTTTTTGCCTCTACCACCTATATTTTTGACGCTGTGCTGGATTTCGTTTTTGCTGGTTTAGATGCTTTGGGCACTTTGCCACTGCTGATCAGTGACAAAGTGCAAGTGCTCCCTGAGTAAATTGTTATTGTAATTGGTTTCCATGATTGGCATATTTGTATTACCAAGAAGTCCCTATTAAAGTGCACTAAGTGTGCCAGGGCTGGTGATTCAAATGATACTAGTGGGCCTGCAGCACTGATTGTGCCACCCACAGGAGTAGCCCTGAAAATGGTGTCTCAGGCCTGCCACCACAGTGCCTGTGTGCAGTCTGTGGACTGCCATGCCAACTTGGCCAGTGTCCCCACTGACCAGGCCTAACCCTTCCCTTTCTGTACACATTGGACACCCCTATGGAAGGCCCAAGGTACCCCCCTGGGCAGGGTGCAGTGTACTTGAAAGGTAGAGCATGTACTAGTGCAGGTGACATGCCCTGGTAGTGAATTACAGCCATATTCGTTTTTCACTATTGTAAGGCTATCTTGCCCATAGGCTATAATGGGGAATGCTGTGTACAGTGGTTACCTGCATATCTTCCCATAGGAGCAAGATAGGACATAAAAGTCTGGTGTCCCTGAACTCAGAATATAATAACACATCCTTGAGGAAAGGTGGTTTTTAAATCCTGTGTTTGAGAACAGCACTTTTAAAAAGTGGCTGTTCTCTTGTCTGACCTTTCTGTGTGCCTTGGCCTGTTTGTGAATTGACTGCCTGGTTTGTGAGTGACAGGGGATGAGTGGCTCCCAGAGGCTGAGTGTGCCACCCCTTGGCTGAATGGCTCCATCTGCATCTAGAGTGGTGGGAGGGGATAGCACCTGGGCCTGAATAGGGCTGTGCCTGCCTTCCACAATGCTGGCTCCACCTCCTGCTGGGTGGCTGACAACCCTGCCCTTCTCTCTGAAAGGAGAGGAGAAGACAGAAAAACAAAGTGCGCAGGAACTGACCTGAACTGGTTCTGACCGTGCCAAGGCCTCTCTGCCAATAGACAACAAAGGAAAGACTGGTTTAAAAAGGGCTACCCAAATTACAGAAAATTAGATCATCCTGGAATCAAGAAGGAACCTCTGCCAAGGAGAAAGCTGGAAGACTGAAGAAGAACGACTGTCCTGCTGTGTGTTTATGGGCTGACCTGCAGTTGCTTTGCTGCCAAGGAGAGGGGAAGGACTTTGCTTTGTGCTGTGTTCCCTTGCTTGAAGAGATCTCAAAGGGCCTGAGTAGAGCTGGCTCTCTGTTAAGAAATCCCAGGAACAAGAGGACTTCACCCCCAGCTTCCCCCCTGAACTCTATTGAGAGAGTTCTGTCCTTCCTAGAGTGCTTGGGACAGTTGTGGTGCCTCTGGAAGTTCTACCTGTTGTTGGGAAGCTGGACAAGAAGAAACTAAAGACAATCTGTAAAGTTTCACGCATCGCTTGCTTGCGGAACGCATCCCCGACAGTGCGAGGAAATTACCGCCGCCGTGAAGATCGAGATCGTCGCAGCCCCTGTTGCCGCTGCAAGAACCGACGCATCCTTTGCTTGCGGAACGCATTGCTCCGGTGCGGGAAGATTACCATCACTGCGAGTATCGTCGCAGAGCCTGTCGTTGCTTGGTGAGATTGTCGCACCGCTTGCTTGCGGACCGCATCACGTCACTGCGAAAGTCATTGCAGAGCCATCGCATCCAGGGGCCGCGAGAGGAGAAGATCGGGGCAGTACTGTGCATCGCCGCCACACCTGAGAACATCGCATCATACCTTAGTGAGATGATTCCTACGAAACCTGTGCACCGGAATCCTTACAAGGTATCGCATCCCTGCCCATACAGACCGGAGTCTCCACAACACGCCCGCTGCGTCCAGCGGGGTTGTCGCATCGCCTCCCCAGGGTCTCAGGAGTGACGCATTGCTTGTTTTTCAACGCTGCAGCTTTTATTTGGAACTTTTGTCGCATCTAAAGGTACTTTTGGCTAAAACGTGACGCAACTGTGGATTATTTTAATGCAACCCTAAGAACTCTTTTGAAACCATATTCTTGAACTATGTATGTTGGATTTTTGTCGTTTTGCTTAGATTAAATACTTCTATTTTTCTAAACTGGTGTGGGGTCCATTTGTGGTGTTTTCACTGTGTTACTGTGAGTGTTGGTACAAATACTTTACACATTTCCTTTGATAAGCCGGTCTGTTCGTGCCAAGCTACCAAGGGGGTGAGCAGGGGTTATCTAAAGAGTGTATCCCCCTTAACCTGACTAGAGGCCAGGGTCCCTATTTGTCACAAGTACTTACCTATGCCAACTAGAGACCCCGAAATCTAACACCCTGTAAAACATTTCTGATCAAAATGTTGTATTTATCAAATATCTAAGTAAATGATATGCAGGCAGAGGACATTTCTCTACCTACGCAGCACAGTGAATGCCTCTGCCCAAGGTCTGCAGCAAGGAGGATGTCTGGGGCCTGAATGGTGCAGTTCCTGCACAAGGCAATGGTCTCAAAATTACTTTGAGAGTCAGGAATACAGAGAGATCTGATCTTTACACATCCCACCCCCACTCAAAATGCCCATTTTGCAGATGGGGGCACTTGTGGGAAAAAAGCGCAAATTAGAGACTTTAAACACATTTGCATGTAATTAGAGCATGTGTAAAAAGTCTGGTACTTTGTGTTAGTTATTACATTTTCTCTGGGGTTATCATGGCTTGACTGCCCCCAAGTTCCACGCTGATGGTGTGTTTCTTCCAACTTTAATGTAAAGTATTTGGACCGGATCTCGGCACGGAGGACTCCGCAAGAATCACTCTACGAGTGGCATGAATGCAGCGGGAATAAATGTATGTTTCCCTATAACCCCAGGATTTACTCAAGAGGACGCAGGATGCTCACTAATAAGGTTGATACAAATGAGCTACTGACGCACTATTGCCAGTAAGGCAGCAAACTACACTTTTTCTGTGGATTAAGGTATTTCTCCCAGTACACAGTGACAATAAGGAAAACATGAGGAGGATTCTTTACCTCCCTTGATTAAAGTGTGTATTGGGGAAATTTAGTCCTGCAGACAATTCGGGTATTTCTATTTCCTTGCCGTTGCTGTCCTGATGAGGCCAAAATGAATATGGCCGAAACGCATCGACCCCATGATACAGAGGAGTCCGCCAGATGCTGATTAAAGTGATAAAATTGTATACATGTTCCAGATAATAGAGTGAGGGTCGAAAAATCCCCTCGAATGTGTACAGGACTACCTCTTTCTTTAGCTTTTTTTTGTGACAGATGGAAATACGTCGTTGGCACATCCGCACACAATAAATAATGGGCAGGAAAGATTGTTTTTTGGATATATGTAGATATATGTATTTGTATTTTTGGTATATTTGTTGTCTTTGTTTGTGAAAAATTTGATAAAAATAAATATTTTTACAACTACTTCTGGAGTAAGTATTGGTGTTGCATATAAATGGAAAAAAAATTAGAGATTTATCACTCATATAGGGATAAATTCAGTTCTTTCTTGGATGAATCTATTGGCAGATGTGTTCCTCTACATCACTGTCTCTTTCCAGAGTGTTTCGTAGCCCAGACGCAGGAGGATTATTAGGGCGTACTCCCTTTTTTGAATGCATTTGGCAGATAGGGGCACTTGTGGGAAAAAGCGCAAATTAGAGACTTGAAACACATTTGCATGTAATTAGAGCATGTGTAAAAAGTCTGGTACTTTGTGTTAGTTATTACATTTTCTCTGGGGTTATCATGGCTTAACTACCCCCAAGTTCCACGCTGATGTTGTGTGTCTTCCAGTTTTAATGTAAAGTATAGGGTTTGGCCTTAACACCTAGAATAGGATGGCAGCGCTATATTTTTTTTTCCCCTACTGGCATGTAAGCTCTACATAAAGTACAGATAAAGCTAACAATCATTAGCCAGTGGCAGATTCTGCACGGGGTGTAGGGGCTCCACCCCCCTTATTTTCTCTCCCTGTGTCAGCCATTGTAAAAGGGAAAATACAGTCTTATATGTTTGAAAATATATGCACACATACCTCTTGTTTGGGGCAATGATATTGGGACTGATGAGGACGAGTGTCATGTGACACTGGCAGAGAAGCCGATGCATTCTATTTTTTATGGGCGGGCCCTCCACCTACAGTATTTGCCGGGCTGATGAGCTCACAGCCATGAGGCCTGTGAGGTCATCAGCTCGGCAAACACATAGCCTTGAAGGCCACTGTCCACCCCTTAATGACGTGGGTGTAAAGTTAGCCCCTGGGCGCTTCAGGCTGAAGCCCTGTAGCGCCAGAGACTTCACATCAGTCAGGGAGTAGAGAGGATGGTCACCTCACCCATTACCAACTCATCACAGGGACGTGGGTCACGCCCTTTGACAAGTTGGGAAAGGGAGGAGTAGAGGCTGCAGGCTGGCAGGAAGCTGAAAAATTGAGTCAGAGCACGACTTTTGAAAACACACTGTACAGACTCAAGGCGTCTGCTTCCTGCTACTGCTGTTAATTGCAGGACCATGTGGACCTCGGGCGCCATTATGCATTTTCAGATCCAGCATCGCTCCGGTACCGCAGGTGACTGTCGACAACACCTACATGCTTCCCTGCATGGCCTGATCCGAAGTTGCCCCCTACACAAAGTAATCAGTCATCTGCATCGGCACTCCATGGGTCCCCAGAAACTTGGCCAGTGGCATCGGGCCCGTGTAAGGTTATTCTTGTCTTTCTTTAGAGGTGAAGCTCAGCTCGTCATGAGGCACAGTGCTCAGGTGCTCATGACGAGCTGAGCTCGTCATGGCCCGTGGAACGCTCACACGCAGGGATGATTCCCTGCTGTGCTGAACGTTCCACGAAAACCGGTGTGGCAGTGACGATCTCAGCTCGTCATGAGCACCTGAGCACTGTGCCTCATGACGAGCTGAGCTCGTCATGAGCATGGGGGCGCTGTGCGTGCCCTTCTGCCCCCCAGCACAGCAGGGGGAATTAGCCCCGCATGCAAGGGGTTAATCGAATGCACTATATTTATGTGAATATATTGTGTATACCCTTGATAGGGGCTGTGTACAGTTGGCATATGTATGTCATGTTATGTGGCTATGCGTTATTATTCTTATTAAAAACGAAACAAAACAATAATAATAGAGGTGCAGTTGAACATGCACGATAATGATCTATGTAGTGACCTTTTAGTCATGACTTCTGAGCGAGAGAAACGTTCACAACTAAAGTGCCGGGTTAAATGAAAGCGTGCCAGAGAGTCCTACTTAAAGACAGAATAGTACTGTCCAGATTGTTCCTTGCTTGATACCTGCTGATAAAATGCAAATTTAAAGCACACAGTACTTTAACTTCAATAGATATACCTCCACAATGTGTAAGGGGCTACCAAGGTGTGCATATTATTACGGCAACACACCAAGGGCCATATGTATCGACACATTTCCCCATAGACACAGAATGGGCAAAAC
Organism: Lissotriton helveticus; assembly: GCF_964261635.1. Classification (NCBI taxonomy): domain Eukaryota; kingdom Metazoa; phylum Chordata; class Amphibia; order Caudata; family Salamandridae; genus Lissotriton; species Lissotriton helveticus. The sequence goes on from NC_136069.1 coordinate 1,142,238,183, forward strand.
CCTTTGATACATCTGGCCCCAAGTCTTTTTTTGCATATATTGTACTTCTGACATAATAAAATCCCACTAGTTTAGTCTTATAGAGCTCATAATATAAGCACTCGATTTATTGCTTGAATGTCCTAATGGTGCTCTCGATGCCGCATTCTGTGCAGAATTTTTCAAGCTTGTGTCTCCCCTTGCTGGTTTATTTATTTATTTATAAAGTTTTATATAGCGCAAACTTGATCCCGAAGGATATCAGAGCGCTTTACAATTTGTTCTTTGACCCACTCAAATACCTTCTGGCATTCATGTGTCCATTCAAACCCAAAACCCTTCATGAGCATCTGAGAAAGAGGTCTTAACTTCGTAGCAATATTTTGCACAAAGTGTGAATAAAACTCACAAAGTCCTAAAAAGGATTTGAGCATGGTCTTGTCAGATGGCGGTTTGGCTTTCACAATGGACTCTACTAAGCTAGACTTAGGAAGAATACCCTGCTTAGTGATGAGACGTCCTAAGTAATCGACCTCTTCAGCCAAGAAAACACACTTGTCCCTGCGCAAAACTACACCATGGGGCATTATCACCAATTTCACCATTGAATAACTGATGTCACTGGTTGGATGTAAACAGGGAGTCACGAGTGCTTGAAGTGTGCAGTGTAGTATATATAAGAAAGTGTGACTCATTGTGTGAGACACAGCTCCTATACCTGGGTTTTAATATCTCTCACATCCAAGCCCACAAAGCCCAGACAGTCGTTTTGAGCCCCTCTTGGCGCTGCAATTCATCTAAATGCTCAGGGTTTCGTTTGGAATCCATTCTGGTCATTATATAAGTCTAAACTTAAGGGATACCTTCTTGATGGTGAGGTTAGTGCATTATCGTGCTGTGGTAGTGGTGCTGCAGGTGTTTCTTTCATGATTTTTTTCATATAGTTATTTAACAAGAATAACTTGTTTGCAAATATGTGCCTTCTGTTTTATCTATGATAGATGCATGAATTAGTTTGGACATGTTTCATTCTTAACTTTTTCTTTAGTAATCGCTGCATGGATGTTTATTTCTGATTGGAAAGGTCACAAAATTGGCTTTTGGGGCAATTTTGGATCCTTTAATTTTTGTAGTCTATTTGCGGGAATGTGATTTAAGTGGCAATACACTGGTGTGAGGCAGGCTGGTGATGATTGTTCTTGCTTGATGCTTGGAGTAGTTAGTAGTAGTACTTTTTGGGTAGTCTAGATGTGTGTGAGGATTTATGAGGAGAGTCTTTGTATATGAGAGCTGTGGCATAGTAGCAGTCTCTAAAGAGAAAATAAACAGGCGCCCTTGAACACTGTGTCTTTCCCTTTACATCAACATGTGAGTCAAATATTTGCCGGCCACTGAGGCGGCAAAAATAACTACTACTTAACAAATAAAAAAGTTTGAAGACAGGGCAGCTGAATAATTTCCTTTTTAGTACCCTTCTCAGGGTTTGAGCTCCATGTATGGGCACTTGGAAGTGAATAAAGGCCCATTGTTGTCAGGTCAAAGGGCCACAACGGGATGTCCCCAGAGTGTGCTGCAGGCAGAGCTGGACATTCAACTCATGGCAAAGGCCCATGATGGAGCACATAACAAAAGGTGATCTGCAGGAAGGTTGGGTTTTTGGAGACTAACGATTTGGCGTTCGCACTACAGATCGGGATGGACATTACGCAGACCTTTTCATTATCCCTGTTTTACTGGCAGTCACCTCCCTCCTGCATTCTGCCACCCGCACGCCTATAGGGTTCCAGTAGGGTTCTTCATTGGCTGTTTCCTAAGCTCCCTGCCAAAAGAACGGCTGGGCACATCATTCTAGCGACCAATGGCGTCCATTACAAATGTCTACGTGTTTGCCTTTCTCCATAACCCTCAAGCGCTCTCAGGTGGTTTACAGTGCCATGAAGGCACTACAACAGACCTTAAATAAATACAAATGAACAGACGGGTCATTTCCTTAAACTCTAAGCAAAGCTAGTCTTTCTGAAATGACAGCGATATACAAAGTGGAGACATGTACATAAACAATTTTCTTTTTATACTGAATAAACAGCTACCTACGTCACTATCATATAAAATCTCTTTATTGATGTCATAATTGCACAATTGCTTGATTAACCTTTTTGCTTCCTCAATTTGCTTGAAAATGCACCAGTTATCCACACTTTCAAACACCGCCGAGCCCCCCTTATGACAGTCGGGCTCAATCGCTACGCTCACCACAGCCACTCATCCCAAACATTTACGTCCCATCACTTTCAAATGCCACCAACTGCCACTGATTATTACATTTTAGACTCACCTTTCCCACTGTCTGTAAGGGTTGTGCCAAGGTCGCACATCTACAATTATTTTTCCTGATTTTGACTATCGTGCCTAAGCTTCACGAAATACGCTTTTTTCTGAAATTACTCTGTGCTGTTGTGCTCCAGTTTCAGAGACATAAGTGCAAATGTAGAGAAGAGTCCTATAGATATTCTTAGCACACTTCCTCTGATTGAGAGGTAATTGCAAGCTATTACTATACGATTGGATTACTGAAGCACACATACTTCTTACCACATCCCTTTGGGATTTCCACAGGAAATTGTTTTATTGCCTTATAATACATGAAAGCCTGCAATCCCTGCATAAAAGCGAATCTTTAATTACATTATTGCAGGTGACATGTGATACAGTCACCTGTAATAAAGAAATGATGCAGATGCTGAACTGTAATAACTTATTACAGGTGAGCTCTGAGGTCACAATGACTGCTACCAGAGAGCAGTCAGGGTGAAAGGCGATACACGCATTATAATTCAATTAAAGCTTCAGTTTAAATAAGAAACATGAATTTTCCATCTTCTGCTCCGTCTTTCTGGATAAACAGCGATAATCATGAACATCACAGGTAATGATAGAAAAGATATAGGGCAAGATTTACTTTTTTTGTTGTGGTTGCGTTACTTTTCTGGGGCAACCATGATGCAAAATGTTAGTTGGGATTTACAAATTGATACAAATGTTGATTTGTGTGGCTTTGCATGACATTTACCCCAAAAAGTAACACAAGGCAGAGTTGTGTTACCTTGCATTGGGGAGGCGTTATATGGGTGGAGCATTGGCATTTGTATGCACTCACCCATATATTTTTATGCAAATCTAGATTTACTAGGGTCAGTAAACCTGTCTTTGTACCAAAATGGTGCACCTACACAAGGCTGGCATATTGAGAAGAAATATGTCTATTTCTCCTTTTTGCATGTGCGCTGCATTCTACAACACTCACACAAACACACATACAAAGAGGACTAACCCTCAAATAATTGTTTTTGTAAGGTATGCCTTCCTGTAACCATGTATTATAAGGAATAAAGTATTCCGCTGTACATTATGAGGATATTGGAGGTGCCTTGGAGGTCTATGACCTCATAAAGCCTGCGATCAAGGGCAAAGGAGTGACACTGAGCATAATTAAAGCTGCAGTTTTAACCCCTTCCATGCTCATGACGGAACGGTTCCGTCATGAGCTACGGTTGAGCTGTGCTCATGACGGAACCGTTCCGTCACGACCACACCCGTTTTTATTACGGCCCAGCACCGGAGGGGGAATCGCGGTCGCACGGAAAAGGTTAACAGCAAACACTTCTGCTCTCTTTTTCTTGATGCAAGAAAGGTAAAATCAATATCAACTTTTTATTTAATAAACCCTTCAGGTAATTATAGGGAAGATAGAATATCTCTACATATTTCTACACACTCTGAGGTACAGTGTTTTTTTTATCGACCTACATTAAACTAATTTTAATATATTTTTGCAACAAGCTTGTGACTGCTTGCCAGTGAGTTTAGGTTTGCAGTACAGATTCTACTTTTATTGTTCATGTATGGGAACATCATATTTCTTTCATGTGAAACATCAAGACACTAAGGACCTTATTTATGAGAGGCTGGCGCTGCCGAAGCGTCCCTTTTCTCTGATGCTCCAGTGGCACAAACCTCTCAACCATATCTTTGAGGCCACGCAAAGCCACTTTACGTGGCTGTGCATGTCCTCATAGATATGGAGTACGGCAAGGCAGCGCATGTCGCTGCGTTGCCTTACTCTGCCCAGGGAGGACTTCCATAGGCGTTCTGATGGGTTTTCCAATGCAATACCCATGGATTTTGCCGATGCCCCAGATTTACCTAATCACGTAAACATGGGGCAGCTCCAAAACCTTACACCTCCCCAGAGCAGGTGTAACGAGGAGAAATATTTATATTTCTGCTGGTTTTTTCCTCTTTCCATAAGTGCTGAAAGCATGCACAAAAACAATCCTGCATGCAACGCAGACACCCTTGCACCAAGGTGCAAGGGTGCCTGAATTGCTGCTAGGCAGCAAATTGTGTGGCAGCACAGGAGGAATGGGTAGGAATGCACTGTATTTCATAAAAACAGTGTATTCCTGCCCTTTCACATTGGTGTAGCACAGCGAGAAGACTGGCGGTGCTGCCCTACGCCAATTCTCCTTAAATGAGGCCACGGATTTAAGCAGTTTGCGGGAAGGGGATGGTGTAGTCATTAATTATAAGAGCTAAAGTAAACCTGACGTACATTATAAGAATATTGCAAGTCATATCTGAATTCTAAGACCTTATGAAGGAATTGACCATTGGGCCTTTTTTCTCTATATGGTCACGGAGCTCGATGGTGATTTATAATATTGTTATTATGTACAGAAGGGATTACTTTATCCTAAATATTCACTTCTTTGCACACATTTACATAGTCTGACATATGCCCCCTGCAAATAATTCCTAAACTAATTATAATTTATAATTATTTAGGGTTAGATATCACAAATGTATTAGTAATTAAATATCCTTATTGTTAATATTATTATTAATGCACTTTAGTTTTAGGGTTATGGTTAGAATTTGAGGATTTGAAAATAATGAATTAAATTTAATTAAGGGTTTAAGGTTAGTGTAAGAGCAATGCTATTTTATTAGTTTATTTATTTATTTTTTAATGTATTTTTGTTTTACAGAGTTTTATATAGCGCGAACTTGACCCGAAGGTATCGGGTATCAGAGCCCTTTACATAGCACCAGTTGCGTTACATGAGGACATTCATTTTTGTTAGGCACGGTTATAATTAGTTATAATTATTATTAAAATACATCAATGACATTTGTGATTAGGGCTAGTACTGAAGTAGTTTGATAAAAAAAATACACACAAAGGATTCAATAAAATGTAGTTTGAATACAATTTATACATATTTTTGTTTAATTCAATTTAGGGATAGGATAAGAACTAATGTAATGCAATATCATTTAATTTAATTTGATTTAAATAACTGAATTAATTACAAGGTCAGGATTAGAATTGGGATTGCAACAAGATTAATTTTTTTAATTGAATAACGTAGATTTTACCAAACAGTTAGGGGCAGAATAAATAAAAAAAATTCAATTGGGGTTTGACTTATGGTTAGTGTTATAATAAGGTCATAATTAGTTTGATTAATTAAAAATGTAATTGAATTCAATTTATGGTAAATGTTACTATAAATAAAAATGTATATAAAGTAGTTAAATATGATTAAGTAGACTTTGCATTATTGGATAGATTAGGAAATGGGATAGCGGATAAAATGAAGGCCAGGTAAAAAAAGGGAACAAAGTAACGGTCATTTCAATGTTATGGACAAATTAAAGGTAGGGCAAAATAAAGTAAAGTTCGTGGAAAGTAAAAGTAATAGAAGTAAACACATACAATCATCAGTAGTCAATCTTCTGAGGGAGGTGGATTGAGGTCCAAGTACAATAGCTTGAGGTTCTGGGCTCTGTCAGTCATTTTTTAAGTTTCGCTGAACAGCATGGGGCATTGCTATTCAGAGAGTCACCCCTTAGGCCTCCCCTATGCCTATTGGTTGTTTTCAAAGTTAGGACTGTCTCTTTGGTGATTTCCACTAGGCCGTCTGTTTTCAGTTTTACAGTCAATCTCGGATTCTCCTTTGTACATGGTGTTTCATGGCATAGTCAGGTGGGTGCCTGCATCCCAAATTTCTGTTTTTAACCAAGCATTATTCTGTATCTCACCTGAATCACTGGTATACCAAGCTTATGATGGTAACCAGCTTTGTATCTTGTAACAATTGATGCTAGGATGCTAGATTGTAGAGGATGAGCTAGTGGACAGTTGAACAAATATCTGAAATACTTGCTGCCAACAATCACTGGGCAAGATCCATAGTAGTTTAGTCTTGGGAGCCCACGAACGAAGAAAACTAAATGAGATAACCCAGTGACTGGGCTTTACCATTCTTACTCTAAAATCCCCTTACTTTCAGCTTCCATTTAGTCAATCCTACACACGTCATCTGTGGCTCTCTCCCTGAAGGAATGAATTTCCATCAATAATAATTCATTTGACAGCTTACTGTAAGAAAACACTCTGTGGATCTGAAAGCAATCTAACACGCGTCAGCCTCTGGAGGTGCTCTCGCCCAATAGAATTGTATCTAAAGCTATTCGGTGTGTGTCCATTTTCCTGGATATGATCTTTAACTGCAGTTTCTCTAGATTACAATAATTCATGCAAATACACCAGTCTTTCCACAGAGGCATGTGGTGTATCGTGGATGCAGAGGCGTACAGAAGACTACAAATTCTCAATGTTATATTGTCCACTCTATGGGAGCTTCTCTCTTCCATAGCTATCCCTACTCTGCCATATGGAAATCCACGCTCCTCCCCACACCTCCTGTCCAGACCCTGGGCAGAAAATGGTGTCAGGGGTCCTGATGGTAGACCTCGGAGGATTCTGTTCTTCAGGGTCCTAGCGTCCTCAACATGACATCTCCTGCCTTTTTGGAGAAAAAAACAACACCATATGATAGCATGTTCCACCAATGTTGGAGCATTCTGAAGCAATTCTGTGACTTTCGCATACTTCTAAAGTATACTGTTGTTATTGTGTATAGTATGTCTGTCAAGGATGTTTGCAAGCAGGTCCGGCGCTAGGCTTGGTCAGTGTGGGCAGCAGCCCAGGCCCTCAGAGTCAGCCCTCCATCTTGGGGCCCGCACCAATATGACACCGCATGAAAGGTGACACCTTGAAAGTGTGCCACCTTAGGAGGCCCTCTCCCCTCACTGCTATGGTGCAGCAAGGGAAACCCAAAGGGAGGGGGTCCCCATTACCAGTTGCAAGAAGTCACATTCCTCAGGTTTGTCCGGCAATTAGGCCTCCACCCTCCATCCACACAGAGGCAGAGTGGGATGGCCCTTGCCCTGCTGTTTAGCTCCCTGGCAGTATTAACCCTCTCTGGAGATCAGGCCCTTGATGAGCTGTTAAGATGTGCTTGTAGGTGGCTGAGCAGGAGGGGCTACAGCTTCAGGAGCAGGGGCATCTATTAAGATGCAAACAGCCCTGAATGGGTCACGTCTATGCAATGTACAGGGGCCTCACACATTCTCTTTCTGCCCAGGGTCCCAGAAATCCTAGAACCGGCCCTGTTTGCAAGGGCTAGCATGTGTTATAGTTAAGACAGAAAGCTTTGCGAAACCCACACTAGGCCAAAACTCTTTACTGTTTTGCTGGGACATACCAACATCATGGGCAGGTCTTTATAAAAAAGTAAGACTTTAAGCCAATATGGCAATGCTTACAACCAAGTTGAACAAATGTGCTTGCATTTTTATTAACATTTCACATGAACAAATATCAGCCCCTGCAGCCGTAAAATTGTTATGCAATGGACAAGCCTGAATGGCTAACCTGTCTTAGCACTCTAGTAATTGCAAATGGTTTCACATTTGAAATACTGATTTGCAAACATGTCATGTATAAGCATCAAATCTTATTGGCAGCTTGAAATTCAGAGCTCTGAAGGCGAACTGCTTGTCAAAGCTTACTGTTGCTTTTGATCAAAAAGCTTGGCCGTTACTTGTCAGTTTTATACAGCATGAACCCGATCCGAGGGTATAGGAGCACTTTATACAAGCACCAGTTACATTACACATGGTCCCATTCATTTTTTTACACACAGGGAGAGAAAGTGATTTTCCCAGAATCACAGGATGTTGAGCCGACGCCGAGACCCTTACTGGATTCCCCTGTTCGAAAGTCAGCTGCCTTGACCGTGATGTGACGTCACATCCTCTCCCCTAAATTGCATTCTGACAGTTTTACAGCAGTGGCTCGTCTGCTATGGTGGAAGAGCATCACCCCTCCCCCCCAACAGCCCCAAAACTTGATAAAGAAAAATTTGATAAAACTGTTTTATTATTGTTTTATTTTTCAAGCTTTAAAGGACAAGTCTTGGGGGTGGGGCCATGGGGATGACAGTCATGGAGGGGGAGTAGTTGCACTGCTGTCAGTGCATATGCGGGTTTGGCCGGCCATATTTGGACGGCCAAGCTGACATGCGCACTGTGCTATCTCCTTCCCGAGCTGCGTTGCCAGGTTTGAGACAACAGGCACACACTCCGAGTCTCTCTGGCAGCGTAAATTCAGGCCGCTCAGGAAGCCTGTGTGGAGCCAGCGAGGAGCAGAAGAGCGGCAATGAGGCGGGTTGCAGGTAAGTTATTCTTTTCTTTTTTTTATGTATTTTCATAGTTGATTAATTCTTACCTCTCCTCATGTAGCCACTCTGCTGTGACACCAGCTGCTACTGATAAACTAGCATAAAACGTCAGCCAAGCCCACTTAGACAGTGATTGTCAGTTAACGCAGTGCAATGTTCGCTAATCAGCAACTATTATTTTCAATCAATAGGTGTGAACAGACCACATAAACAAATTTAAAGTGAGAACCTGGATATTGCATATTGAATGGTTCTAAGTTTCACTCAATTGTTTATTGGTTTAGGATTTGAAGAGTTAAGGAGCGAGATGTGTTCATTAAACAAACTAATTTTTGCTGAGTAAGCATTACCCATTCTTTTATCATTCTGAACTGGATAACATGAGTAACAATGAGGTGCATGAAAAAGGGATATGGTGTGACTGTCTTGTAACTCTGTAAGGCTGTTGGATGTAATAGTCGCCAAGGTGTCAGTTGAGACAAACTAAGCCTTTTCTCCGTCTGAGGTTGCTAAAATGTCTCACTGATTTGAAAGCTTAGAAGAGCTGGGTCAAAGTCCGTCATACATGTCACATGTACCAAATTCAGGGGCTTATTTACAAGACCCTTTCACTGCCAGCGCGTCACTTTTTCTCATATTAAAAGTGACGCACCGGCGACGCGGGGTCTTGTAAATAAGCCCTTCAGTCTTTATCTTTAAGAGCAATAACGTGAGCATTACTGAATGTAAAATACTTCAGGGGAGATTTCCAGAAAATCATGTACCTTTAAAAGGATGTCAGTCACATATTAGATGTGCTTGACTCAGCCTTTTATTACTCTCAGGATTATAAAAACTCCTTTATTAGGACTCGCCTGGCGTTACAGCGCGAAATGCTGTCGCCAGCGAGACTTATTGTGGTTGTCTTGCCTTCCAAGTGATACAGACCGGTGCACCAGCCGATTGGGGTCTGTGGATGCGCTTACATATAAACCTTGCACGTTCACACACAGCCACACTCACGCATGCACACACACACACATACACACACACACACAGGCGCACACCCCCCCTACAACTAAGCTCCACCCGCCCCACTCACCGGGCTACAGGCTCCGTCAAGTGGGGCTTCCCTCACTTGCATCGGCGGCCTCTGCTCCTCCTGCGTGCCTACAGCATTTCACAGCCTCCCCTGGGGCGGGACTTCCGCCTTCTGCCCTTCTCGTCCAGTCACTTTGTGGGCGCGGGCTTCCCGCAGAAGGCGGAAGTCCCGCCCCAGGGGAGGCTGTGAAACGTTGTAGGAGGCATACGAGTGCTGGAGTCTCTGGGATAACAAATCGGGCGCTCCCGCTTTACATCCCCCGTGTGCCAAGTCCTCTTGTTTAAAGGTAGAGGGCATTCCGAGTCTGTGGTTTTAATTGTTGGACCTGGTGTTGTTTTGTATTGTTTAGTTGTATTGCTTTATTGTTCCTTGTTGCTGCTTCCCATGACTGCACCTTCCCATTCTTCTGTGCACTGCCTTCAGTCGTCACTCTCCCGATCACTACTACGACAGGAGATGTGCACGCGGGCGGCCGCCGGCGTCTCGCGTCTCTTCTGCCTTGTTACAGTGCGCGCATGACGCACTTTCATTTTCCCTCCCCCGTCGGCTCCAGATCATCTCGCTCGGAGATGCAGAGGCTGAGAACTGGTGGAAGGGCGAGATTTTGATCGATACCTTATCACTATTGATCTAAACCCCGATCTGGTCGACTGAACCTTTGTTGCCTGTCATTGAGGGAAGAAAGTGCATCTCTTACCAAGTTAGTTCACCCAATAAAGGACTCCGCTCCAAAAGATCACAAACAACTTCTAGCTTTCAAAAGTTTATTGTAAGGTTAGGATAAGCTGCAAATACAGGCATCTCAGAATGAGATTCACGAGATACACAGGTCCAACTACATACATGTGCTCTCTGAAAGCCCTCAGACGAGCAACGGAAATTACCAGCACAAGTTCTAAGAATAATAAAGCTATCAGCATTGACGCATATTGAGATCTCTCCTTCATTTAAGTTGGAGGAAAACACACAGGTTAGGCTGTCCCTACCCTGCTCTAGATGGTATCCCTACTTAACCAAGTCTCAACCTAACAAAAGGTGTCAGCAGTGAATGACCCCCAAGGGAAGTCACTCACTCTTAGTCTCTTGGTGAAAACCTATAGTTCTCCAGTCATGACCCCTCTCTGCCTACCCATCCGCTCTCTAAAGGGTCCTCAGGCATCTGCTCTAACTCCACCCAGGGGTGCTGTCCCTAATACAAAACAGTCAACAACATTTGAGATGCCCCTCGTGAGACGCCCCTCACGTGGTGTAGCTTCTGGCTTTTTCCATGCTGCTTTGTATTGGGCCTCATACGTTGGAGTTGACCTTGCTTCTCAGACTCTTCTCCGGCCCGCTGATACCCCTTAAAACATTCCGGAACCCTCCTCCATGTCTGGGCCGTCTTCTGAACAGACCTCTATTCATATTATTTATAATTGGATCCCCCCTTTTCTCTTGCAGACAGACATCTGCAGCCAAGATCCCAACTCTCATAGACTTCCAAAAAGTTTCGCAACATTTCTCGGCCCAGACCAGTACGTGTAAATCAATGTTAAAACATTTCAGGCCTACAGCATTTCTCATAATAATTATAGCATTCAACTTCTTCATTAATTAAAGCATGTTAATACTCTTATTCTATTATTCAGTAAACACATCTATACATCATGGCCCATTAATGCAATGACCAAAACATTAGTGCAATCTATGTCGTGAAAAGAAACACCTTCCCCTTCCCTTCTAGCTCTGGCCCTGAGGCCTACCACATTCTGCGTTTAACCACATGCCATCTTACATTTTAGCAGCTACACGACATGGATTCAGGAATAATCACATCTAATAAAATCATATAGTGTCACACATTTCTGTATTAGTTCCACTTCTACTTAAATCTCTACATTAGCTATACATTCAGAATATAATTGCAAATACTACTAGCACTCATGGCATTTCTCCTCATGATTTGTGCTTACTACGGGTAAGTGTGATGCACTCATACATTTAGGTCAGTTTGCGCTCTCTCAGTTCCCCCCTTTGATGACCTCTCGGGGTCATCACTAACATTTAAACTGCAGTTATTGCTAGCATAACTTGTCTCTGCGTTTCCAGAGCCCTCAGACTCCTGTACTGATTATCTTGTATGGCAGCCAATCTCTGCAGCTGCTCTCTTTGGGCCCTTTCTGACCTTTTTGCTCTGTACCATTTGAATACCCTCACCAATCCCCACAATAGGATCCCACAGATCAATATTATGATGATAGGTTTTAGTATATACCACACAAAGCTTTTGCCTAGGGTGGAGATCCACCCTCCAACTTCACTCATTCCGTGGCCCACCTTTTCCCAGACATTTTCTCTACTCAAGTCTTCGATCTCCTTATGAATATCAGTTATGTTCCTAATAACTTTCTCAAGGGGCTTTGAATTGTCTGGAATGTAAGTACAACATTCCTGGACCTTCAAAGCCTTACAGACTCCGCCCTCTTTTGCTAGTAGGACGTCTAACGCAAGACGGTTCTGAAGAACCATAGCCCTTATCGATTGCATCTCTCCTTCTACCAGCATTAAGGATTGAGCAGTGCTGGCAGACAACCTGTCGACGACTGTTGCCAGTCGTCTAATTTTAACATCATTAAGGATTAGTCCCAAAAGAGGGAACACAGCTCCAAAGACATCTCCAACCATTTCTGCATCTCCTATATCTCTCCTTCCCCTCGATGATGTCTTGCCCTCTATGATCTCTAAGTCTTGTGCATGATATATTTTGGGGAAGACAATTGCTAGGTAACATGATCCATACCAGTTGTCAGGTAGTCTCACGTAGGCATTTCTTCCACATACAAAATACACATTTGGAATCACTTGCATTCCCTTCAGGAAATCTTTAGTATAGTACTCTATATTGAAAGCATGTTCACAGCTGACTTCTCCCACGTATACATTTTCGTAATACGTTTTGGCTCGGTGAAGACATAGCTTTCCTCTCTGCGTCTTATCTAAAGCTATTGGACCACTACTACCCTTTCTCTTGTGTGCCTTCTCTTCCTCGGTCCAATCTGTTTTCCATTGTCCTGATTTTTTCAAAATCTTTTGTCTCCTGTAACGATCATCCACCTGCCCTATGAACTTCTTCTCGACTTCTGACACTTTGCATGTCAGGTTATTTCTACGGGCATGTGAAGTATCTAAGGTAATCCAAGGAATGAAGAACTTGGCCAATCTGTCTTCACTTTTCCAGTAGTCCCATTTGTTCATCTGCTTATAATTTGGGACTTCTGGCAACACTGAATCATAATTGGAGAAATAGTATTCAAAACTATCTCTCCCATAAAATATACTAAGCAATAAGCTACATGTAATGCCATATGTCAGCGGGAGGTGATGATATCTAATGCCTTCATCTACAGACGCCGGCAACTGCATGCAGACGTAACAGTCCTTAACCTCCATGGCATCCACGTATTCATATAAGAGTTTAGCATAAGCATTTGACCTAAAGTCTCCTTGGGACTCATCTACGTGTAACCTGCGGGCTTCTGCAGCTAATAACGCTTTCTCTTGAGTGTGTTCCCTTTTCTCACCAGCAACAGTGGGTGTAAGCGTTTCTACAGATTTCACATCAGTTACCTTCGCCTCTTCCTCATGTCCCTTTACATAAGAAATTGTTACCACTAAAGCTATTAATATTATCACTCCTACTATTAGTGTACCTATTATACATTTAGCTCTGCGGTTCTGGGTGCCGGCTTCCATTTCGTCAGACAATATGGCTCTCTCTTATCTTGGCACACAGTTCTTTTCTTCTCGTTCCTTTACAGTCTCTTTTTACTCTTTTTGTCTTTAGAATCCACACAACTGGAAGCTGACAACCTTCTTCGCAAAGGTCCTTTAACAGTTCAATAAAGACAACCCTAGCCCTTCTCCATCAACTCAAGGGAAGGTCCCTAATATTCTCTGCTTCCTGGGCGCTAGGTAATCTTCTTTTTTCTGCTCGCTTTATTTACAAAGTCCTTTAAGCATCTACTATCAGGTTTGTGCCTGCAGCTTCGATAGCAAAGTTCAGTATTTCCAAACGAAGATTGTGCTCTTCATGGGCTGTTATCGTTGTACCAAAGTCGGGGAATTGCAATTCTGAGAGAAACATGTGTTTTAACTTGCTGAGGCGGGGAGGTCTGGGGAGCATGAATGTTAGTGACCCTTCTTGTTCGACTCCGGGTACCAACAGTCGTATTTCCACGGTGACGATGGGCTCAGAACTGGACACCACCACCGCTCGGATCCTCCCTGTCTCCTGTTTCAAAGACATTTGTCGCCAGATATGTCCACTCAGGGGTGGAGTATCTTCTGCTAGGCACACGCACTCTTCTTGACCTTCTTCGGTCCGGTGCTTCAGCGCCCTGAGCACCTTCTTCCGGGTCTGAGTCTTCTGATATCGGAGGAAGGGTTATCTCTGGAGTTGACCTCAGGCTAGAGCTCCTTCTTTGCGGCCAATTAGCTTCTCCACGTGCCCTTCTACTCCTTCTCCTTCTTGTCTGTTCTCGCTCTCTGTCAGACTTGTCAGTGTCTGACTCGTACTCCCAGCTACTTTCTCCTTCTGTAGCGTCGTCTGTTTCGCTGTTGTACTGACCGTCCTCAGCTTGGTCAGACTCGTTCCCTGCTTCCGCTGGCACCTCTACAGCTTGGCTAGCCCCCTCTATGGCTTCTCGGTCCTCTGCTGGACGTCTATCCGAGAGAGGAGCTGTTTCTTCCAGAGGTGCTGGAACCCTTCGCGTATGTGACGCGTGGATCCAATTGGGCAGGCCTCCCACCTTCACAGCCGTGTTCGCGATCAGGATGATCTGGAAGGGCCCACGCCAACGAACATCCAGGCAGCTTCTTCTCACATGTTTTTTCACCAGGACCCAGTCCCCAGGATACAGGTCATGGCACGGGCCCTGGCACGATGGAACCTCGGCAGCCTGCACCTGAAGGGACACAGAATGAATGGCGTCAGACAGCCCCTTACAATAGTCCAGGATCATATCATCTGTGATATTTAACAGTGCAGTAGTTGGGACAGATGGCAGCCTCATTGCTCTCCCCATTAACACCTCATGTGGTGACAACCCCGTTCTTCTGTCTGGGGTACTACGAAGGCTCATGAGGACCAATGGCAGGGCGTCAGGCCAACTCAGGGTCGTTGAGGAACACACTTTTGCAATTCTGGCTTTGATCGTGCCATTGATCTGCTCCACAATTCCTGAGGCTTCTGGTCGGTAACTGCAATGCAATTTCTGATCTATGTTCAGAGCCGCACAAATCATCTTCACAAGCTCGCTGTTGAAATGCGTTCCCCTATCTGATTCCAAAGAGGCCGGCACCCCGAAGCGCGGAATGAGTTCCCTAAGCAGTAACTTGGCCACTGTGAGGGTGTCGCACCTACGTGTAGGGTATGCCTCAACCCATCTGGAGAATACACAAACAACCACCAGGACATAGCGGAGGCGGTTGCACCTCGGCATTTCAATGAAATCTATCTGCATTCGATTGAATGGACCTCCAGACCTTCCTATGTGGCTTAGTGCAACTGGTGTTCTTTTCCCTACGTTCAGCTGCTGACAGGTCACACAACGCTGGCACACTGCTTCTGCTGCTATTCTAAACTTAGGATTGTACCAGGTCTGTCTAAACACTCTCAGCATAGCGTCTCTCCCTAGGTGTACGGGACCATGTATGTGTCTGGCCATTGGGCTCACCATCTCATTGGGCAACACTGCTCTGCCATCTGCTGAGACCCAAAAATGGGACTCACCCACTACACATCCTGCCTTTTCCCATGTTTCTTTTTCAAAATCAGGAGCATTTTCTTGCATGGTTGTCAGTTCGTCCCAAGTATCAACAGTTTCCAATATCATGGCTAATTCAGTCCTTACATTTATTCCACCCACTTCCACCTCTGTGAAAGAGTACCCTTGTTCCGCGCAATACCGCGCGACTTCGTCGGCATATCTATTGCCTTGCGAGACGAAGTCCACATTTCTGGTATGTGCGGTGCACTTTACAACTGCGATACCTGCTGGACATTGCAACGCCTCTAACAACAGGCGCACAAACTCTCCATTGCGAATGGGAGAGCCTGAAGAGGTCATGAACCCTCTTTGAGACCATAACTGCCCGTAATCATGAACCACCCCATAACCATATTGGCTGTCGGTGTATATGGTGACTCGAATTTGATTGCTTGCCAAGCAAGCACGTGTCAAGGCAATAATCTCGGCTACCTGAGCGGAGTGTACTCCTTCCAGGCACCCAGCTTCTACAACTCCAGTAATTGTACAAACAGCGTAAGCTGCTCTCAACTGCCCAACTTCGTCTCTTACACATGAGCCATCGACAAAGAAAATTTCGTCTGGGTCGGTCAGTGGCTCATCTACGATGTCGGGTCTGGGTTTGGTGCATAGTTCAGTCACATCGAGGCAGTCATGGTCTGTACATTCATCATCATCCTCGATATCATTTGGGAGTGGCATCAAGGTGGCAGGGTTCAAAACAGAGCATCTCCTGAGGGTCACATTCTCTGCAGCAAGAATAACTTGCTCATAGCGCGTGAGCCTGCTGTTGGTCAGATGCTGTGTTTTGGTCCTGGTCATCAACAGTTCAACAGAATGGGGCACGCACACCTCTAACGGGTGCCCCATGACGATATTTTCACATCTCTCAATGCTGACACCCGTTGCAGCAACGGATTTGAGACATCCGGGCAACGCAGCGGCTACTGGGTCTAAAGTAGCCGAGAAATAAGCAACTGGTCTACGGGCATTCCCATGGATTTGGACTAACACAGACAACGCGCAACCTTCTCTCTCACAACAGTAAAGCAAAAATGGTTTATTGTAATCAGGCATTCCCAATGCCGGAGCACGACACAGGTCCTCTCGCAGCTGTAGGAATGCCATCAAACAGTCTTTGTCCCATGGTACCGGATCGCTCACCTCCTTATGCGTCAGTTTTTGCAAGGGCTTTGCTTTCAGTGAAAAGTTCGCGATCCACTGTCGGCAATAACCCACCATCCCTAGGAACATCCTGACCTCTCTCTGTGTCCTAGGCGCATTCATTTTCATGATCGCCTCTATCCTGTCTGGTGACACCTTTTGTTTGCCTTTCTCTATTCGGTGTCCCAAGTACTGCACTTCTGTCAGGCAGTACTGCAACTTTCCCGGGGACACCTTGTGCCCATTGGCAGCTAGGTGATTTAACAAAGCAATGGAGTCCTCCCTGCAAGCTTCTTCTGTTTCTGACGCCACGAGGAGGTCGTCTATGTACTGGACCAGAACTGACTTCTGGGGCAGCACTAGACTTTCAAGATTTTTCTTCAAAAGCTGGTTGAAGATCGATGGGCTTTCTGTATACCCCTGAGGAATACGACACCATGTTAGGACGCGACCCTCCAGCTTAAATGCGAAAAGAAAATGGCTTTCTTCGTCCAGAGGGATCGAAAAGAAAGCCTGACAAAGATCAATCACAGTGAACCACTCAGCTTGGAATGGAATCTGAAACAGTATCACTGATGGATTCGGTACCACTGGACAACACGAAACGACTATGTTATTAATCTTTCGGAGGTCCTGCACTATCCGGAATTTCCCATTTGGTTTCTGCAGACCCATAATCGGGGAGTTGCATGGACTACCCACGATTTCTTTCAGTATTCCCTGTTTAATCATGGACTCGATCACGGGTTTTATGCCTGCAATCGTTTCTGGAGTCAATTTATATTGGGGTGTTCTTGGGAACTCAGCATGCGGTTTCACTACAATTTTCACTGGGTCCACCCCTTTGACCAATCCAATCTCTTCCCCAGTGAAGTCCCATACTTCTGGTGCCACTGTCTCTCTCAAGTCCCAGGGGAGCTCATCTACTGTCAACGTAGGGTACAGCTCCACGCATATTCTTGAGTTTGCAACTTTGAAGTCTGCGTCATCATCATTGGTCAATACCTCCACTCCCTGAGGTGTACAGTATATTGTACAATTCAATTTACACAACAGGTCTCTGCCTAGCAGACACACAGGACTTGAATCGCAAACCACAAACTGGTGCTCATCGCTGTACTTCCCTATTTTCACCTGTACCGGTTCTGTCAATTGGCTGGTTATTCTCCTGTTTGCGACCCCCACCACTTGTATGGTCTCTCCAGACATGGGCAGGTCTGGAACTGCAGCTGATCTGATCGTGGATCTAGTGGCTCCTGTGTCCACCAGAAATGTCGTGGGGCACCCTGCTACTTCTGCTTCGACATAGGGTCCCCTCTGGTCCACCTCCAAGGCTGCCCCGAGGGTGCAGTCTTCCCTTTCCACTCTCTGTCCGGTTAATGGGTCCACATAATAGCACTCTTCTCCTCCTACAAACAGGGGCATCTGTCTATAAGTCTTACCCATAGTCCCTACTCGGGGAGGTTGCGGGAACTGGGCTCGGGGAGGAGCCCCCCCCCCTTTGAGCACCTTTCCCTGGTATGGCGTCACCCCTCTTGTAGGCGCGCTCTGGACCTCTTCCTCCTCTATCTCTTGTTCTCCTATCTCTACATTGTAGGGACACTCGCGTTTCCAATGTCCCACCTCGTTACACTGGTGGCACCTAGTCGTTTTCTTCAAGGCAGCTACGTCTATTCTGGGTCTAAAGGTGGAACTCTCCTCATTGCCCTTGTTCTGACTGTACTGCTTCTTTCCTCCTGTACCTGTTCCTTGCTGCTGTTGCTGCTGTCCCCCCTTCCCTGCTGCCTGCATCTGTACCACCATCAATTTTTCTTTTAGTTTCTTAGCCTTGGAGTCTATCTCATCACAGCAGTACCTGGCATATCTCAGTATTTCGTCTAGGGGTTTATTTTGCCAACAAATCAAGTGTTGCTGAATCATTAAACTAATATCCGGTCTCAGTCCCAGGACGAACTTGGACACAAATTGCCCTATGTCTTTTGGATCCATTACATCCAGACCGCTATACTGTTTAAACGCCTTCAGCAATCTCTCATAATATTCGTGGACTGTCTCTTTGGGTTCCTGTCTAGTTCGGTCTATTCTGACCCAATCTATGTCTTGCATTGGCACTTTCTCTTTCAGCCAAGCCATCACTCTCTCGAATTTTGCCATCACAATCTCGGACGGCCCATTAGTCTTAGCATCTCTCTCCGGCTCCGTTGTGGGCCACTCAGCGCTAACCTTGCATGCTGTCCACAGATCTCCTGGTACTACAATGTCAAACAGCGTGTTCAGATCTATCCATAGGACCTTTGAGATTTTTACAAATCTCTCAACTTGCTTGTACCACTCCACTGGGTTTTCCCGCAATTTGGGGAAGGAGGTGGTAAAAGCAGCTAAATCTCCCCTACTCCAAGGGACATGCACATAATTCCCATTTGCGACTTCACGCAAAGGGTATGCTCCTATTCCCTGCAGCCTTCCTGGTGTCGTACCAAGCGTGCTTCTCCTGACGGTCCCTTTCTTGGACCACCTCTCTTCCCACTTATCTAGTGCCCTCCATGTCCTTATTCCAGTGATCAGTTCCCTTATGTGCGTTTTCAGCCCGATCGTTCTCCTCTCATCTAGGTCTCGATCTGTGTAATGTAGCCTGTGGTTACCCTGTAATGCTTTGGTTCTTGACAGGTCCACCATATATTTGCCTGCTAATTCGACTAACTTCTCATGGATTGCTCTTGCCTTTCGAGTGATGTCCTTTGCCATATACAGTATTTCATCCTGCTCATACATTTCCATTCTCTCTAAAGGCAGGGTACCATCTACCATGTCATCCAGGTCTGACCTTAAGCTGGCGACATCGAGTCTCTTGGCTTTTATCTCAGCTCGCAATATGTCTTTCGAAGGGGGCTCACTGGTCTCCCTACCATCCCAACTCCGAGCTCTACGTTTGGGCTCGGGAGAGTTAATGAGTGCTCTCCCTTGCTCCCATCTCTCCAGGTCCCATGCTCGGCCATCCGATCTTGGAAGGTGATGGAACACGGGCCTGTTACCCCCACTCTTGCTCTGCCCACTCTCTCCTTCTTCTCTCCTTTCACCGTACGCCTCTCTGTTATTTTCCCTCTGGTCGCTACTCTCCCTTTGCCTAGTATCGCTCAGTATCCGATACGATCCTTCCTGGTTCCCCATATTCCCTGGGCTGCGCTCGTGTCCGTCATCACAGGGACTATGGTGCGACCTCTCACAACTCCCATTCAGTTCTCTGGTGCCGGGCACACAGTGGGTACACTTAAAGCTGTTTCTGTACTCTTGCGTTCTCCTCTCCCCTTCACTGAGTGTTGGGCGCGCCACCCCTCCACTCCCGGGGCCCCCGTTTTCCAGGTCCGTTCTATCTCCACTCCGGGCCCAATGGGTGACTCCCCTACTATCTCTCTCTCTCCAGTCCCACTCCGGGCTGCTCTCCCCAGCCCCGCAGTGAGTCCGAGCTCTGCTGTCCTGACTTTCCCTTTCAGCTTCCGCAGCTATGATGCTCTTGTGAGCCTCCACTGCCTCATCCCACTTCTTCATGTACTCATTTAGCTCTTGAAAGGATTTTCGTCCAGATCCCCTCATATCCACTGGCCATCTAGGGCCCCCAGGATCCCCTCCTGGATCCCCTGCTGTGTGCACCGGGGTGCTCCACTCTCTTGGTATCGGCATCTGACTTGGGAAATTGATCGTATCGTTCCTCCTTGCCGTCTCTGCTCTTTCTCCGTCCTTCCGTACCCGTTCTTCCCCTCTTGCTCTCTCTGGGTCATATATCGATATTATAGGACCTATGGTAACAGGTACCTGTAGTGCATCTGGTAATGCGTAGGATGTGGCGCACTCCGTTTCCGGCGCTCTTTGTACCACAAACCTCCCGACTACCTGTTGCACCTGACTAGGCTGGGACAGCTCTTTCTTTGCCTCAGGATCCCACTCTGAACTGGGAAGCGGTCCATGCTCTCCTGCATTGCCCCCCTTTTCTCTTTCACTATGCTCGACCTCTCCCCCTGCTCTATTATACGGGGGTGGCCTGTCTGTCAATAATCTGTTTATCAGGCTGTCCTCTGTTTCGCTCTCATCATCTTCTTCTAGGGGGCTTTTATTTCCGGGCACCTCTAACACTGGGTACAGTTTATTGACTTCCATGTTATGCACTCTCCATCTTTTAGCATCCGCATCCCATCTGGCATCCTGCACTGCCCTTACCGATCGTTTCACCCTTTCTTGTCGTCTGTTCATATTCTTTACATGCGCTGCCCTAATCCATGCATCAAGGGCTTCAAACTGGGTCGGTCTAGGCAAGGGTCTCATTGAGGTCATGACTGATTTTAATCGATGTAACACCTCTAATCTGAACGTCCCGTACTTCGGGAACGTCAGTTCCTCATTTCCTTCCGTAATCTTACTCCACTCTGTTATCCAAAGGATCGTATGCAGCCCAACATTCACTGCCATGTAACGAGCCGGCGTACCCTCCGGCGGGGCTTCTTCCCCTTCATCCGATCCCCGCTTCTCTTTTTTAAACGCCGCTCTCAGCCATTTAAAACACTTCATAATTATACGCACAATATCCAGCCTCGCTACTCTGTTTACTTCCTGATGACAATCCACCAATCCTAGCGCGGCTTTGCTAACTTGGCCTATCGCAGCGCGGTCTTTCTCCGGTCGGCCAATCCCAGCTCGACACTTTCTGACGTCTTTGCTAGCTGGCCTATCACAGCGCGGTCTTTCTCCGGTCGGCCAATCACAGCGCGACACTTCCTGACGTCACTTTTCTCCGCTTCGCAGCAGCACCCCTCCTTTCTCAACTCGTCTCCCGGTCATGCATGCGTCCCATTCATACACCGAAAAATGACTACTTCCGACCAAGCGGTCACTTCCCTCGACTGTACGTCCACAGTCTATATGTAATTGTCAACACAACTGACGAAATGTCTATCGTCTCTCTGATAGGTTGCTTACACACACAGTAACCTCCGACCAGCGTCCGTTACTCACGCACTCACTCTTACGTTCCCCCTATCTCGGTCTTTCGGGTGATCAATGGTACCTCATGACCCCCTTCACACTAGTTGACAATTACTCTGGGTGTCCGATACACCCGAACCACTTAAGCTCTCCTTGAACTTAAGATTTCCACCGGTTGCGCGCGCTCACAACCTGTTCCACAGTCACTCTACAGACATTCAACTCCGCCAGACATTACAACATAGATACAATACAAAAACACCGCAATCTAACACGCATGACCCTTTATACTCACTCTCGACCGATACTGCTGCTTTTTCTGTCTCACGTCATCCGGATCTTCTTCGGCGGGCGGTTCTTCCGATCATCGATCTCTAAGGGCCTTGGGGTAAGCTAACCTGGCCTAGGTCACCGTCCTCAAGAAGGCAACCATCCTCTATAGCTACCAACTGGAAGGGCGAGATTTTGATCGATACCTTATCACTATTGATCTAAACCCCGATCTGGTCGACTGAACCTTTGTTGCCTGTCATTGAGGGAAGAAAGTGCATCTCTTACCAAGTTAGTTCACCCAATAAAGGACTCCGCTCCAAAAGATCACAAACAACTTCTAGCTTTCAAAAGTTTATTGTAAGGTTAGGATAAGCTGCAAATACAGGCATCTCAGAATGAGATTCACGAGATACACAGGTCCAACTACATACATGTGCTCTCTGAAAGCCCTCAGACGAGCAACGGAAATTACCAGCACAAGTTCTAAGAATAATAAAGCTATCAGCATTGACGCATATTGAGATCTCTCCTTCATTTAAGTTGGAGGAAAACACACAGGTTAGGCTGTCCCTACCCTGCTCTAGATGGTATCCCTACTTAACCAAGTCTCAACCTAACAAAAGGTGTCAGCAGTGAATGACCCCCAAGGGAAGTCACTCACTCTTAGTCTCTTGGTGAAAACCTATAGTTCTCCAGTCATGACCCCTCTCTGCCTACCCATCCGCTCTCTAAAGGGTCCTCAGGCATCTGCTCTAACTCCACCCAGGGGTGCTGTCCCTAATACAAAACAGTCAACAACATTTGAGACGCCCCTCGTGAGACGCCCCTCACGTGGTGTAGCTTCTGGCTTTTTCCATGCTGCTTTGTATTGGGCCTCATACGTTGGAGTTGACCTTGCTTCTCAGACTCTTCTCCGGCCCGCTGATACCCCTTAAAACATTCCGGAACCCTCCTCCATGTCTGGGCCGTCTTCTGAACAGACCTCTATTCATATTATTTATAATTGGATCCCCCCTTTTCTCTTGCAGACAGACATCTGCAGCCAAGATCCCAACTCTCATAGACTTCCAAAAAGTTTCGCAACATTTCTCGGCCCAGACCAGTACGTGTAAATCAATGTTAAAACATTTCAGGCCTACAGCATTTCTCATAATAATTATAGCATTCAACTTCTTCATTAATTAAAGCATGTTAATACTCTTATTCTATTATTCAGTAAACACATCTATACATCATGGCCCATTAATGCAATGACCAAAACATTAGTGCAATCTATGTCGTGAAAAGAAACACCTTCCCCTTCCCTTCTAGCTCTGGCCCTGAGGCCTACCACATTCTGCGTTTAACCACATGCCATCTTACATTTTAGCAGCTACACGACATGGATTCAGGAATAATCACATCTAATAAAATCATATAGTGTCACACATTTCTGTATTAGTTCCACTTCTACTTAAATCTCTACATTAGCTATACATTCAGAATATAATTGCAAATACTACTAGCACTCATGGCATTTCTCCTCATGATTTGTGCTTACTACGGGTAAGTGTGATGCACTCATACATTTAGGTCAGTTTGCGCTCTCTCACTGGCAAGCAGCACCTGGCGCGGAGGTAGGCTGGGTGCCAGACTGGGGTAGTCATTATGCAGCACTTGTTGCATTACTGTGGCGTCCATGTATCTAACGTTTATGTGAACGGCCGCCCGACATACTTTGTTTTTGCAGTGAGATGTGCAACACGTTTTAAACACGGTAGAAGCTGAGATGCTTTTCAGCAGAAGTCCGTGCACTCCCTGAACCACGTTGTGCTGGTTCTCGAACTGGGCCCTAACGTGTGGCAGGAAACAGCCTGACAGAATAACTTCAATTCACCAAGATGCCAGGCGGAAGGGACATGACATCATACACCTTTGAACCCCGCACCTCCTTTACTACAGCAAAAGCTTGACCACTTCTCACACCTTTCACTTCTCCAGTCCCGGCTCCTATCAATACTTCATGCTTTTGGGTGTGGAAGGAGGTAACACGGATGCAGTCTTTCGGCCAGATGGTAAACGGCTAACTCACATCACATCCTGCTTCCTGTTGGGCAGTCCACGGTGCCTACACACAATGGGCATTCTGTACCAGGGCGGTGGGCGAGCGCTCCGGGTATTTCATGTGAATGTAAGGCGCGTTGTGCACGATTCCCTCAAAGGGCCCTTTGTGAGGGTCACTTAACAGGCCATATAACTCCAGGGTGGGGGGCACAGGACACTCTGCACCGGGCACCAAGCAGGATTCAGGCCGCCGTCCGCTGCCCACCACGGCACCCCGCCGTGGGCACTGCCAGACAGCTGCAAGGTATGGGCACCTGGGGGCACTGCCAGGGTAACAGTGGGCACCGAGCACTACAAGGTATGGGCTGGGCACTCTGTGTCACTGCCAGAGAGCATTGAGAGAGGCCGTCATTACGGGTAACAAGAGGTTGAGGAATGGACCTGGGAGAAAGGCTAAGTGCGGCCTCGGGTGAATAAATGGTTGAGTGCAGACTCTGGATGAATGACTAGGTGCAGCCTCGGGGTGAATGATTCAAGCAGGAGTCAAGCCGCCGGTCGCTGCCCACCATGTGCCAGGACGGCCATACAGCGCTCAGGCCTTTGCCAAAGATAGATGCAAGGGAGGGGCACCCAGGGGCACTGCAGGGTCAGAGTGGGCCATGATTACGGGTAACAAAATGTTGAGGAATGGACCCGGGAGAAAGGCTAAGTGCGGCCTCGGGTAAATTAATGGCTGAGTGCAGACTGAAGACTCGGGACAAATGAGGTTTCACTCAGAAATACATTCAGAGACACACTCACTGATGCACAGAGGGGTTCTCTCAGAAGCACATTCAGTGGGAGAGGTGTGGCACCGCGGCCAGGGCGCCTGACTCCGGAGTCTGGGGATCACGGTTCGATCCCCGGCTCTGGGCGGCAGGTCAGCCCAGCACCATGTGACTCTGGGCAATAGCTTGCTTAATCTTCCCGACGGCCCCCAGCTCCTAGAGACCCTTACGGGTGATTGTGCGCTTTACAAATGTGGATTATTATTAATATTATTATTATCATTCAGTGACACTCAGGGGTTCACTCAGAAGCACAGTCAGGGTTTCACTCAGCAGCACAGTCGGGGGTTCACTCAGCAGCACACTCAACTGCTGGCTCGAGGGACACCACATTCACTCTTTGCACACTCTTTGTCTTGGGGGCACGCTCAGTAGCACTCAGTCACATAAGAATGTACAGCCCGGAGTTGAGGCCCCAGGTTGGGGCCAGACGATGAGCCGGCGTGTCTTCATTCCGCGCACGGGAGCAGGACAGGTCCAGGGGTGGCAGTGAGAGCCCTGTGCGTGTGCACGGCCGGGTGTGCAGTGCAGCAGGTGTATGTGTGCACAGGCCAGATGCGCGCTGGATGTGGGCGTGTGCAGCTCAGGTGCGCGCCTTGCGCAGTCCACCTGCCTGACCAGCCCTCGCCTAGCTGCTATAATCTTCTCAAGGGGTGCTGGAGGGATCAGAGGAGGGCTCCCAGAGGGCTCAAAGCAGAGCACTGCAAGGGCTCAAAGCAGGGACGTGCCCGAGGGCCACTGGGGCAATTATATAGCGCTAGGAACCGTGAGTAGCTGAGGATTGAGATAACAACCTTGATTGTCTATCAGGACAGGATCCAAGCTCAGTGGGACAGCTGAGCCTTTCATTCTTCCGAAGGTAATATCCTAATTTAAGGTTTACTACTGTTCACTATTAGCATAAAGGTGCCTCCGTCTGTGGTGTGTTCTGTGTACAGGGTCTAGGTTTCAACATTGAAAGGCCACAGCTCAGCCTTTCATCCTTACAAGGGTAATATCGTACTTTGGTGTTTACTACCGTTTATTATTAGCCTGAAGGCGCCTCCGTCTGTGGTGTGTTTTGTGTACGGGGTCTTGGTTTCAACATTGAAAGGCCACAGCTCAACCTTTCATCCTTCCAGGGGTAATATCCTAGTTTGGGGTTTACTACCGTTTATTATAGCCTACAGGCGCCTCCGTCTGTGGTGTGTTCTGTGTACAGGGTTCCCCCACCCCCTCCAGTCTTACATGTTCCCTTCGCCCTCCAGCCCCCCTACACTTCTCACTTTTTTCTCTCCCCATCTCTCTTCCTCCTCCATTCCCTCTCCCTGCCCCAACCCCTCGCCTTATCTGCTTCATCATTTACTACCTCAGAACAATATATACTTTCAGCTGCCCTCGTTTTTTCTTCCCCCCTCCTCCCACCGTTCTACCCTCTCTACTCCCTCCCTCACCCCCTCCAATCTTACATGTTCCCTTCGCCCTCTAACCCCCCCCCACACTTCTCGTTTCCCCCACCCCCATATTCTTCCTTCCCCATCGGCGCACTCAATGTTAATTCTCCACGCTCGCACTTAAAACAAAAAAAGCTAGTTTTTTAAAATCTTTTATTTATTAATCCAGCTTGATAATGTTGAAAGGCCACTCGTCTCCAGTCTACCGCCTCAAATGGCCAGTCCCGGGGCCTTTGTTTGGAATTTGAAGCACTGCGCCCTCTGTTTGATCTCTGCTTGGGGCGAGGCTTAAAAGCGGGAATGTAGGGTCTCGGAAGGTTAGCCTTGAAGGGGTTCAAGACCCGACTGGCCATGCCGGCTCGGATGCCTGCTTCAACAGAGACTCTGTGCAATAAATGCGCCAAAATCCGTCACACAACATACACTGCGCAGTGCTGCCTTGGGTCAATTCAACGATTCATAAAGGGGGTGGTGATGGACAGAGTATCTGAATTAAGCAGAACACTCCTACCCAGTCAAAAGATCAGGGCTTGATCCATCCCAGCTCAGAACCTGGCTACATGCAAATTAGTCTGACCCTGGCCCAGTGCATCATGGGAACAGGGCAGACCAAACTACCAAGCCAATTCTTTACTGGAAAGGAAACAAGCTTCCGGGGACCGGTTTCTGGCATTACAGCCGTCTTCGGCCCGGCTTGCTTGAATCCTGATGGTGCAGTGAGCAAGGGACTCACATCTGAGCATACCCTTCCACACTTGTGGTGGCCAAAACGATTCATAAACTGCGCAGTGCTGCCTTGGGTCAATTCAATCATACAAAATGTGAAGTAAAAGTGCACATTTGCGAAAATGTAAGCTATTGGCATTGCAAATTACAATGCCTTTTATTTGTTTTAAAAACCAAAACATAAATAAAACACATTGTCATTTGCAATCCCAATGGCTCAAAAAGAAGGCATTGTCATTGACAGTGCCAATAGCTCAAAACAATGTCATTGCGAGACCTATTGCATTGTAAATGCTTGTTTAATGTGTACCAGTGAGGCGAATAGTTTTAAAATGGATACATATTGTAACATATCTGCACCTCTAACAGGCCAGAGTGTTGAAGCAAACGTTATGACGTTCCCAGCTTTTTTTTTTCTTTTTGAGGTCAATAAATTATTTATCATTGCAGTGATTAATATTATGATGGGTTGTAATCCGTAAAACTGCATACTTAATATCGAGAGTACTGTGACCAAAATAGCAACCAAAATTTCAAGGAGGTAATACATACTGATAAGTATAGATTTACTCTTCTTCACTTCATATCTACATCGCTTGAAGATATATATTGTTAATGTACAAATTGCTGGGTTAAGTATAGAACATATACACTTGCCCTGGGACAGTGCTTAATTTGTAAATAAATAAGTGCCAGGCTCTCATCAGGATGCTAGTGATAGTAACAACAAAACTAGGAACCACCACACTCCTATAAGTGTGACAATTCAGATTATTCCATGTCCCCAAAGCTGTAACAGTGGCTTGGGCGGCAGGTAATAATAATTTTTTATGTATATTTAATTGATAATTAACTGTTGTTGTGTTCATCTGAGACAGCGCCATCTTGTGGCAGACTGTCACAAGCGCCTGTGCTGACAATTCAGTGCCAGTGCAGAGCACCGGAAACCACCGGCTCAAATGAAGCACTGTTTACCCATATATTCTTTACCTGTGGATATTTTTAGTCTTCAATATTTTGGTCACAATATTGTTGCAATTCAATATTCAGTACATGATAGTCATTCATGACACGAGTGTCCGAGTGGGACTTTGATCCTTCTGAGGTTGATGTAATGTGTGCCCTTGAGGTGAGTAATATTAAAATGGAAAACGTTGTTACAGGCCGATGAGTCAGAAATGAAAATCTAATCAAACAGAAAGCTGGAAGGGCTGACGCCAAATAAAATAAAAACAATTTTTTATAAAGATGTTTATTTTTTTGTACATTGAGTGAAGCTCCACTTATATGCCCAAGAAAACTGTTTAAAAGAGTACCAAGAGTTGATTCCATATTGCGATTCACAGAATCAGGACAGCTAACATTTTGCCCCCGCGAATGGACTTTATAAAAGCAGGCATTCTGCCACTGTGGAGGAATTGTCGCAATTTTACTGCTTGGACTTTAAGGAATCTTTGGTCCCTGCAAAAAAGGCCACACACATATATTGGTTGCTATTGACATACCAGCTGCAGGTAATTTCCTACCCTGGAGATGAACACTGTTAGGTCAGGGGTGAAACTATCAGCCAGATTCATCAAGCGAAATGCGCTCGCAAAAGGGCCAGATTCTGAGAATCTGGCCCTTTGCGAGTGCAATTTTTGCATTTGGGATTCATCATCCCAAATGCAAAAATCGCTAATAAAGAATTCGCAAATTTGCGAGGATTAGCATTTAAGGAATCTCTATTAGAGATTCCTTAAATGCCATTCATGAAACATTTAAAAATTGCGAATTTGCAATTTAGGACCGCTATTTACCACGAAGTCAAACCTCGTGGTAAATAGCGAAAACTTAGAAAAATGCATTTTAATGCATTTTTCTAAGTTGCATGTTACACACACACATGTCCTTTGGACATGTGTGTGCACAACATCAGTGTAAATTCACATTTCAGGGGTGCTACAGGGTGTCCTTTGGACACCCCTGCACCCTTGAAAACGCATCCTTATTTGCGATTAGCAAATTGCTAATCGCAAATAAGGAATAACTCCCCATTCATTCCTATGGGCCTTTGGCCCATAGGAATGAATGGGGAGGTATTCCTTATTTGCGATTAGCAGTTTGCTAATCGCAAATAAGGAAGCTGTAGGAATCGCACTTTATTTTGCGATTCCTACATAAATCCTGTTTTGCAAGTCCTTAATAGCGATTCCTTATGAATCGCTATTAAAGACTCGCAAAACGGGTCTTTGATGAATCTAGCTGCTAGTTTCCGTCAGTGCCAGGACACCCTCCCGGTGATAGTGCGCTATATAAATCTGCATAAAGTAACGTAATGTAACATGACGCACCATAACATGACATAACATTGTGAGACCACATCATATTGAATGGCTGTATAGATGGTGTAGGGATGCAAACATAGACTGATTAGGTAAAATGTATGTAACATTTTGGACGGATTGGTAAAGTGCAGGAAGTTAGAGGGAGAGATCCCAGAAGTTGTTTTTACTATTCATATTCACATAGGATTGTTTGATTTTTTGCTACAACATGAAAAAACAAACAAATATTAAACTTCAAACAGAAGATAATTGCTGGTGTAATATAGCATTTTTGATTCATTTGGTGTAAATGTATTCAGTTTCTTTTAAGATGCGAAAAACCAGCAATACAGGTAATTGGATTAAAAATCAATGATGAAAAATATGAGTCTCAAGGAAGAGACAAAAGTTGTAGAGCAGGGAATAACGTCAAAGTTTCCAAGTCGTGAGCCGGTTTGTGAACCTCTTTGGCTACTCGGCCTGCATATTAAAATCGTGATTCACTAACCAATCTTTATTTTTCTTTCCTTTCCTGCCTCACTTTGGGCAGGATGGCATCAATACAACTTCTAGAATATATATAATATAACCTTATAATCCACCACAGTGGGCTAAACTGCTGATTAAACCCTTCTCCAGTGTTATAGGGCCCAGCAAAAGCTGAGGGCCTATAAGAAGGCTATTAGAAAATGAATAATTAAAAAAGGCAGTCTCCTGGGAGACGCTGAGGGTTTAAACCCCTGATTCTCCTTGGACTCTTCTGAACTGTTTTTCTCTGTTTGGCAGAGCCAAGGGTTATAGGAGCTGAGAATTCATCACCCCATTCTGAGACTACAGTGACACTGAAAGTAATGAGAGGAACAAAGAGGAATTTTGCCATGTGCCCTAATCCACATAATGCCTCTCTTTTTCCCCGGCACAATCCATGTAGCATGTAGAGAAGAGATAGGGACAGTCAAGGGTTAACAGCAGCAGTCCACTGTCTATGTTTATTTCCTGTTGCTGTTCTGTTGCCGTTAATGGAGCCCTCAACTTTCCAATGCCCTATTGCTAACTCAAATCCTAACTCTAACCATAGCCCTAGCACTAACCATAGCCCTAGTTCTTAAGTGACAACAGTATATATTGCATACAACACTGTTTCCCCAACATCATTCAGCTCTGTCCACTGGTAATGGAAGGAACCATGGAAAATCGTTTTTTGTTGCTTGTATGTAATTTTTTTCCTTCCATAACCAATCTGTATAAAACATTCCAAAACCAAAATATGTCCATCCACTTTTAAACCTAATATTTTGCATCCAGATCTAGGGAGAGTTACACATGGGACATTAAAATATGCAACTTAAATTCATCTTCCCCTATAAAGCTCTAGATAATCACAAATGCAGAAAAGCTGATTGAGGAATACTGTTGACACTGGTAAACGGTGCCATACAGAATGTGGCAGAAGCCACAATCAGTGTTATGAACCCACAGGCCGTACCCACTGGCTACAACCAACCAGTTACTGGACATAAGGCACTATCTAAGACTATCCCCTGTTGCCAGAAACTGCTGGACATGGGTACAGGCCATACTTCCAGGAACAGTGATCCAGGGTGCTGCCTAGGGACACGCAGAGTGCCTCCTGAACCTGACCTTTGAAAGCAAAGGAAGGGTTTGGGCTCAATGCCGTAAGGTCAAGCCTCACTTAGCTATATCACAAAACAATTACCAGTACTGCAATTTTACTCAGGGATCAATAAACTAACATAGTGAAACAAAACACCATATTTACAAGACTTCTTTTTCTGTCTGATATAAATCTTCATATTTTTGTTTTTTGTTTTTCAAAAACACATTTTCATTATTTTCATAACATCACCACATTTATATACATTTCTTGATATTTACTATTTCAATACAATCTACAAAAAATACAAAAATATCAAAGCTAACATTTATTCTCTCCTTTCACACCTGCCAAAAAAACATTCATCCAGACTCACTAGAGTCTCTCACACATCCTATTTACACAATATACATTTTTCATCATTTATACAAACAAATTTGCTTTAAACTTGAGAGCAACCTTGGGATAATTTTTTCTTTTAGAACATTTAACACTTTATGGAGGTTGCTAATCCTGCATGAAGGGCTGGTCATAAAAGAAAAAATTATCCCAAGGTTGCTTTCAAATTTTTTTTATATCAAATACAAAGCAATAGCACTGAAAACTCAGTTTTCTCTATTTGTAAGAATACACCTATGTTATTTATGTTTGGAAATAGGTACAACATCTATATACTCATTTTTACATTGGTGTAAAAACGGACTGGCCAATTTCTTTGCTCCATTCCATGTTGGTTAAGCAGGAAAACAGGGCAACTGGCTGTGTCCCATATTTGCAACAGTGATCAGTTTCTGTAATGTGGCCTCTGGTATTTAGACATTTTCTGAGTGTCTAGAAACCATGTTTCCATTCAATGCAAGTTTAAAGCCTTTTGACATCAAAAGTTGCATGACCATCAATTACGGAGACAAGCCCTCTATTAAATCAGAGACTTTTTGAATGTTATTGTGTAAGGCTCAGGGTCTGAGAGCATTTTATAAAGCCACAGGTAGAAGACATTTTCCCCGTCTCCTATCTGTTCACCAGGCCGCAATCCCTGCTACACTATTATATGCAGTGGAGTGTACAGATGTTTCTAGATGCGTTTTTCTGAATAAAGTAGAATGGAGATTTTGAGAAGACTCATTTCTTTTTACAATTCAGTATCAGTAGCAGTATTAAGGCTGGAGTTGGCAATTAAAGGTGCCTAGGCCCAAGATCTGGTGGGTGTTGTTTGGTGGCCTGTCTGTCTTGAGTACAGAAAAGGAGATTTCTTAAGGTACTATTTGAGAAAGGAACTATTCAGAGAGAAGAAAGAAAAAAAACTCTATAATACAGAAACAACATATTTGCCATAGACCAACTTGGGCTTGACCAAAGCTTGGTACTTTCTCTCCTTGCTCCCCAATTAAAGGCCTACTTAAAAGAAGCCTCGCAGGTGTTACGTTTTTGCTCAGACAGTGAGGCCTGTGAGCAGTAATGGGGCTATCAAAGAATAAAAGACACAATTTTAATGCAATCTGGAATATGCTCCATGGGTCAGACGTTTTTGGACACTATTGCAACTGGATATGTTGCCTCTAAATTGCTTAGCATCCAAATGATATGGAACCTCTGAAGTTTGTAATTTCTGCCAAACTGGTGTTCAATGTTTTATTTGTCTGCCCTGCCCTTATACTGTACTGGTGTAAATGGTTGAGGCCTATTTTTTTTTTAATTTATCGGTACCAGTACCCTCGGAAGTCTGCCATTATTGTATGATCCATATGAACTTATCTGCTGCAGAATATTTCACTTTTTTTTTAATCTTTTCAAATATATACTGATTTCACTGTGAGTATTGGTTCAGTGACGATAATACCTGTATGCCTTATATTAATTTTATGCAACTTTTTCGTAAACAATTTTATGGAAAGATGTTCTCACTTTTAACTCAAATGAAATTGTTTTTATGTGGACCTGTTCGGTGTTCCGAATCATAAACTAAAACTCGAACTTGAAACTTGAGTGTTATTGTTTCGTTGAGTCTAATGGTGTTGATAAGGTCATCAAATTCCATACCAAGGTATTTGAGGTTCTCTTTTACCAAGAAAGGCCAGA
Organism: Lissotriton helveticus; assembly: GCF_964261635.1. Classification (NCBI taxonomy): domain Eukaryota; kingdom Metazoa; phylum Chordata; class Amphibia; order Caudata; family Salamandridae; genus Lissotriton; species Lissotriton helveticus. Next base: position 1,142,271,060 of record NC_136069.1, read on the forward strand.
GTAGTGACAAATGATTGTGCGTTTATGCACTATATGCTTGCTTGTACAATAATTCGGCCGCCCTGGAGTTGAGAAGGGGAAGAACGACACGGATTCTTACTCATGCGCCTCCTAACATCTCTCAGGCCATTTAAAGGTACGAGGCTGTAGGGGGGAAAACTCAGCCATTTCATACTGTTGCAGTGGAGGGTTCAGTGGAAGCGGGCTTAGTATTGAACAGTAACAATGCTAGCAAAGAGGGTGTTGAGGGCACAGAGGAGTGCAACGGGGATCCCATAGTTTCACCTGCTACATGTGCTGCACAAGCGCAGCTACACCGGCTCTCCCATCAGCCAAATAAAGTAAAATCTAAACAGGGGCGTAAAAAGAAAGAAGAACCAGTGGCTGTTTCCCCGGTCGCAGAGTTGGTTGGGAGCCCTTGTGCTGTGAGGAAGAAGCCTTCATCGTACCTATCCTCTGAGGTAAAAGCCGAAGCAGACTAGGTCTTCCAAAACTACGAAGAACCTTAAGGCTGTGCTTAGTTTGGGGACAAGAATTACTCCTTCTTTACATTCCTATTTTAAAGCTATACCACAAGTACTTGAGCTTTCTGAGGATCGCATTATGTCTGTCCCTACGAGTACTTCCATGGACCTCACATCTATCCCTGAATCTGCCTCAGCTTCTACTGAAGTTAATGTCCTGCCTCTATTGCCTCTATTGCCAGAGCCCCCGAGCTCAGATATTGTTGCTCTAACTTTAGGAGCTACCTTGGAATCAGTTCAGATATCAGTGCATACCTTACTACCAGCAGTTCCTATTTTGAATAAAGGGCTTACAGGCGCTTCAGGGGGTCATGAAAGTGATGGAGAATTGGCAGTGAGCGCGCAGACTGTTCAGGACGTATCTCAGCAAGTCGATCCTATCAGTTTCCTCAACACTGTATCAATGTCTCCTGACTCCGGTTTTTCTGCTGTCTCTCTACAAGCAATGTTCTCCTCTTTATCACTTGATATAAAAAAGGGCTTTGAAGAGTCTGCGGCCAATCAGTTAGAGATCAGGAACTATTGTGAATCCCTAGACAATAAGATAGACGATCTAACATCAAGAACAGGGAAACTTGAGGAGGCAGTAGCGGCCCTTTCCATTCATTTGGATCAGGCGAAAGAGGACATTATCAAGCTCAGATGGGAAGATCTGGTTTTATCTGAAAGGATGGAATCTTTAGAAAATCACGCCAGAAGGAGTAACATCCATATTTTCAACATTACTGAAGGCTCAGAAGGGTCCGATATTAAGCAGTTTGTTAGCCATCTACTGAAGGAGTCATTATGTCTCGATAAATATACGGAAGAATTGGCTGTTGACATCCAGCGAGTCCATAGGGATGCGTTTAGACGGAACCCTCAAAGATCTAAACCTCGCAGAATCCTTGTGAATTTCCATACGTATACACTGAAGGAGCAGATCCTCAATCTGGCCCTGAAACAGAAGTCCCTGGTAGGGAAAGGGTTAACTTTTCAGATGAGGTCTGACCTTTCGAGGATTGCTTTGGAGAAGCAATAGGAGTTTGGGAGGCGGTTGGATGCTTTTAGGAAGTTGGGTGCCACAGTACAACGTATGTTTCCTGCTGCCCTTAAAATTATGTTCAACAACAGGATGTTTAACATTAGATCAGTGCAGGCAGCTGATGAGTTATTGCTTGATCTTGGAAATAAGAGTTCTTCTGAATAGGGCGCACTTGTTAATTTTGTTTTGGCTACCATACCATTACCCTATCACTTTATTAGTGTTACTGTTCACTGTCTATTTCTGATGTCACTAACTGAGTAGTTAGATGTTTACAAAAAAAAAAAAGGGGGTGGAATACAAGAAAATAAAATTAAATAAAATAAAAAAAAGGGAATATAGGAAGGTAGAAAAGGAAATAAATAAATATATAAATGGTATAAAACATTAGAAAGGAAAAAAAAACGAATAAATAAAAAAGAAAAGAAAAAAAAAACACCGCAAGAAATTGTTTGGTTTAGGGCCCTAATCATCTTCAATTCACTTCACCAAGGCTCAGATGTAGGTAATAGCACATTACCGAATGGTAAATACCGAATTTTACCGATTCGGTATTTACAATTCGGTAATTGCTATGTAGCTAAATAATTCGGTAAAAATACCGAATCGGTAATATTCGGTAATTACCGATTCGGTAATTACCGAATCGGTATTTGACATTTGATTCCTATGGGCCTTGAAGCCCATAGGATTCAATAGCAAATACCGAATCGGTAATTACCGAATCGGTAAAATTACCAAATTTACAAGGGGGACAGGGTGTCACTTTGACACCCTGTTGCACCCCTGTTTCTGGCTTGTGTGCCATGTGACACACAGACATGCCCTTAGGGCATGTCTGTGTGCCACATGGCACAGGTGTACATGCACAGATGTGCATGTACACTGGAATTCGTTATTTACCCTGGAATAGTATTCCATGGTAAATAACGATTCGGTAAGGGCCTGTGGCACTGATTACAGTGCCACCTACATATTGATTTACAGAATCGGTATATTTACCGATTCGGTATTTTACCGATTCTGTAAATTTACCGAATCGGTAAATATACTGATTCTGTAAATAAAAGGCCCCCTACATGCCAATTCCCAAATACCGGTCGGTAACGGCCGAAATCGGCCGTTACCGACCGGTAATTGGCGACCTACATCTGGGCCAAGATCTTAATAACCCATAGGTCTCGTCTATATTAGACGTGATAAGGTGAGAGTATGATCTCTCCCCTGAACACTATTCTAATTATGCTTATTAGGCAGAGGCAGAGTAGCTTAGCGGGAGCTCGGGGGGGGGCACTATCTACTGGGCCTGTTCCGGTTAGATAGAGTAAGGGTTTTCCATGGGTGGGGTGGGAGGCGGAGGGGTGGGCTCCGGGGTATAAGTGGGGTTGTGTGGTGGGAAAAAATTAAAAATGTCCAGACCAATGCTCCCAGTCTAACTCCATATCACTTTCATTTGCAACTGTTTTTAAGAGAACCGTTTTTACTTCATTAAACTTTGACACTACAGACGGCAGCGTAAAATTGATTTAATGTGACAGACTTTTTGGTTTCATATGTGCAAATAAACAAGGACCCCCTGATTTGGATCAATTTCCTGGGTCAGGGCAAAACAGTGTATGTGAGTAAAATACCCAGGCAAATCCTCAATCGAACACTAGGACATAAACAATGACATTAGCTCAAAAAGATTTTTGAGAAAATAATCAGAAAAACGTTTTGCACATTAAGCGTATTTTAATTTCTATTATAAAACATGATTCAATGATAAAAAAAGATTTTAAGTACATTTGTATCGATACATGATAAAATATTCCAGCATTATATCATATGCGTGTTTTTCAGACTTTTTGGTTTCTCCAGATTACCCAATTCTGGGCCCTTTGTGGAAAAGTATAAAAGACCAGATAGCCCCTGACTCAATAGACATCATAAATGCATCGCTGTCTACAGGCATTTTTCCTCAGCATTTTAAACATGTAAACTTTGATCCCTTCTAAAAAGCCTTCTCTGGATCTTATGGACCCAAAATCCTTTAGGCCTATTTCTCTGCAGCCTTACATCTATCTCTAAGCCTATTTACTGAATGGCTGCCCCACATGTTCCAGACTTTATAGAAAAATCTCCAGGCAGGATCACCAGGCATGATTCAGACCAGGTCGAAGCACTAAGCTGGTGGTAACATCAGCTATCAGTGACATGTGATTTACGGTAGAAGAAGGCAACGGAGGCGTCCTAGGCTTATTGTTCCTCTCCATCACCTTTAACAACACTGACATCACCATACTACTTCTGCACCTTACCTTCTTTGGCATCGCTGGCATTGTGCTAGCCTAGATAATGTCCAGACATTTTGATAGCCTGGATAATATCCTTTCTGTCAAACATATCTCTGTCCGTTTAACTCAGACAATATCCTTCATCACCGAAACCTCTCCCATGGGGGTCCTTTAGGGAGAGATAATCTCCCAATGGTGTTTATTCTATATCTTTGTCCAGTAGCCCTTTTGGTACAAAAATTTGAAGTGAAGTCATATTGTTATGCCAAGTCATCTATTGGTTTCACAAAAATCTTTCTGAAATTTATGTGACCTCTCCTTACTGCTAGAATCCACCCAATTCTGGAAGAAAACAAACTTTCTCAAACTAAATCCTAGTACAACAGAAATTCTCCCATCTATTCTAGACAGTGGCCGCAAACCAGTATTTTTTTTTGTGTAACCTTGGAATTATGCCTGTCTCACAATTTTCACTAGCACACAAAATAAGTTCTGTAATGAGATATTTAAAGCAGGTTTGGAGACATTGCACTTTTTATCTTTTTCACATGAAGTGATTGTAGCAAATACTTTTATCCAGTCTAGACTAGATTATGGTAATTCTGCCTACATAGTTTTGTCAAGGGAAAACCTTACACTCGTAGAAAAAGTTTCAAAATTCAAGTCATACTCATTTTCAGCCCCTTTTTGCAAGCAACATCATTGGCTGACCATTAACAAACGTATCCAGGTTAAGACTGCTTCTCTTATATATACAACCTATCACTGTTTCACCTCTTCCTTCTTTTCTGAAAAATAAAACATCTGCCCAGCTGCTGCCTGAGGTTATCGGCCAACCCAACTTTTACTGTTCCAAAATGTAGATTGCAGAACCGGGGGCAGGAAGATCTCACCAGGATGTAGGCCTCTCATTATGCGATTCATTACCACTATCCATTCCTTTGGTCCCAGACCTCTTGAAATTCCGAACATTTCTCAAAAACTGTTTTTTCTATTCTTGAAGTATGGTCTACTTGGTGCCTTCGATCCAAAATTTTGCAGTGGTGGAGCCAAATGACTATAAATGAGTGATAGAGACCTTTATGAAAATTGTATAAATAAATAAACAACTTGGTGCTAGGAATCTTGAGATACATAAAGAAACCAGTCAGAATGTAATACTAAAACAAAGAAAGCAGTTAAGTTTAAAAGGTATGTTAGAACTGTCAATAATTAGGCCGAAGATGAATCTCAAATGTTGGACATTACCAGTCTTGTAATATTTATGTATATTGTTACATAAAGTAGTACTAGATTGTTCTGAGGTTTGTGTAGCTGATAACATAAAGTATCACTTACTTGTTTCATTGCTTTAGCATTAAAACCAGTCTTAATCATGCCAACAATATTGCCAACTTAACGGTGTAGACCAGTGGTTCTTAATCTTTTGACTTCTGAAGATGCTTGCTAAATCCTTACTTGAATTCGGGGACCCCCACTGAATAATGATTGGAATCCTAGGACCCCCACTATGTCAATACTGGAAGCCGGGGAATCTGCCTTAAGCAATTTGATTTGAGCCACAAAACAATGCACACGTTTTTTATTTAATTCACAAACCAACGTAAAACACACAATTTTAATTTTAATGGGAAGGCTTTAGCTTTTCTAAATTAATTAAGGCAACCCATTGTCCATACTACGTTCTGTTTGATGCACTTGGGCTGTCACAGGAATCAATCTGAGGATACCAACTTAATTGTTAGCCTCCAATTTCGAATTCTTTCACATTTACAGAACATGTCAATAGATTTTATTGTCAGTTTTGCTTCTTTATTTATACATACAATATAATTCTGTTAAAATAAAAAAATTTAATCAGTCACCGACCCCCTTGAGAAGGCTTTGCGGATCACCATGGGTCTCTGGACCACAGGTTGAGTACCGCTAGTGTTGAAAATTAGTGATAGTGCTGTAACTGTGGTTGTTGAGAAAACACTTTTTCATTTGTTCTTTAAACTACTTATCTTTGAAATGTTCCTACATTATTGGACTCAAACCCTTTGTGTTACCAGAGCTGTTAATATATAGTTAAAAACAATTCTTTTTTTTAGAAATATCAACATATAAATAAAATCTTTAGTGTGACTATCATGTTGGTTATTTCTCTGTGTTTTCAATGCTGTTGTTGGAGCACTGAGTAGTAGTAGAGTTACGTCACATTTGTTATTCATTGGAGTACAAGGTAGCTTTAAGTTATACTTCTGCAGCAAACTTTGTTGTTTTCTTTTTGAATGGCTGATAAGCCGAGGCAATATCAGTCAAATGAATTACTTGCTTGGCATACATGCAACTCTGTCGTCGATCAAATCAGCCTGTTCCCTTAAAGCTAATCCACATCTCCAGATTTTGAACATTTATTCTGATGAGATTCTTCAATGCTAGAGAGTGACATACTTTAAAACTTGTGTACAGACTTCAAGTCACAGTCTCTCGCCTATTTCATGTATCATTTCTTCATTCTCAAGTTGCTAGGAAGAGCATCATTACTTTGGGTAACATTTACACTCAATATTAAAAAGCCTCAAACTGCAAATCAAACATTCTGCCAGAATGGAATCCTGTGTACTGTAGCTAACATTCATAACTCTGTAGCAAGTTCTCAACAGACAATGCTATTTTGTTACTATATTTCATTTATCCACTGAAAAGGGTGTGCTTATTCATAAGAATTTATTTACATCGGCCTGTGAGACCATGTGCTTACCACTAGAGCTATGTCATGATAAACCATGGGATTGAACCTGATATTAAAGTTCAAGTGCAATTGATTCTTATTCTGGTTGAGAAAAAGAAACTATATCACAAAAGTTATATATAAAGAACAAAACTACATTTTCTCTAACATTTGATCTTTCAGAGATTCACATATTAATTATTTCCCATTGTCAGGGAATCGGCAGTAGTCAATGTTTTCATAGCAGTGTTCATATGCACTCCATTAACATTCCTTTAGCAATACTACATGGTCAGTTGGATAGACTATGTATAGTCTATCCACCTGATTAAGAGGCCTAAACTCCAGCTAAAGAACTAGAGACACACAGAGCTTGGAGTCAAAATGAGGTATGTAATGTTTGTTATAGCTCATAAGCAGGTTGTCTTTCTATTAAAGATCCATTATAGGAGGCATCTTAGTGAGGTGTCTGTCTATTCATTAAGATGCAATTTTTGCAAACTTCATTAACCATTATCTCAAGCCTGTTGCCATGACCAACCTACCTTATAGTAGAGCAGTAGGTGCATGTTGGCATACAACCAGCCTTACTGATACTGACCTTTCAGAAGCTACCTTCCTAGGAATGATGATTGAAAGCTCTAACCAAGGTATGGGAAGAACATTGTGTTTCATGTTCAGTGGATGTTGGAATATCAAGTTAATCTGTCCTTTTTCCTCACCAAATTTCTCTGGGCACCTTATTTTCAGCTTGTATCTTTTGAAACACAGAGCACAGTGATGTTACCTACATAGGGTGTTGACATTGTGAAGATCCAATCAGCTATTTGTGATGTTTTATCTCAGGGACAGTGGGATTAAGGTATTTTGGCAGAGGCTCTTACTGTGGACTAATTGTAACCTTTTTTGCATTATAAATAACAAAGTGGTTAAATATCCGTTCATAGAATTGAGGAAAACATTCTGCAGGATTGGAGGTGATTCTCCCACTCATACAAGTGAATTTTCTGCTGGAAGGTTGCTAGGTTCCTAATAGTTAAGACCACATTAGTTCACCAAATGCAAGGGCCTATATATTCAACACTGGAGAGGAGAACCAGGTTTTCTAAGGCTTTCTTTATGAGGAAGTGCCTTACTCCCACCTTCCTAGATTTTGATACTGCTAGCTAGTCCAGGGTGACCAGACATTCTGGATTTGCCTGGACAGGCCTGATATTTCAATGACTGTCCTTGCGTCACAACACTTTTAAAAGAAATAAATACAAGTCCTGGTTTTGAGAGAGGGTGGGGTGAGCATGCACATTTGATACTGTGCTGTGAATGTTTTCTATGCCAGCATTCAAAGCTAGCTGGGCTCATTAGGGGTGATACCCTGAAACCAGTCCCAGGATGCTTGCTTCCAGTCCAGGGTGGACCTGGCCTAGCAGTTCGGGCTGTACTGTTCCCATCGTGAGCAGGGTCAATACTGATTTGCATATGGTTGGGTCCAAAACTATTGATTTAACCCAGATCTGTGACTGGGGGTGAATGTTTGATTTGTTCAGCATTCAGTCTATCATCTATTCTTTTTGCATTCTTTTTGCATTACTCTTCAAAACCTAGCTGGTATTTGGGTCACAAAATTAGGTGAATAGACCACATATAGTATATGGCTAACGCAACGTTAATTGAGTGCATATGAACCATACTATCTAATCATTGACTACAGAGGATTCCCAGCATAATGATGGGGAATAATTCAAGAAGGTGAATCTATGAAATATATCAGTGTTGAAGAACTGCAGCTACAGTTAAGTAACGTTTTTATAAAGTAGGATGCTCAGATGCAAAATCTAATAGAACACAATTGATCAAAAGTGAAAAGCAGCATAATTGATTATATTAAAACTTTTAAAAATACATTGCTACCATGTCTCTACACAGGAATAACAGCGACCTTTCAACCAATTGTATTCTAAATCTATTGTTAAGGTTGCATGTCTCAGGAAATTTGCCGAAAATTCAGGAGATTACACATTTTCCATCAGTTGGCCCAGTTTCAGTTTCATGTTTACTGGCAAGCAGCACCAATGCTGCCCATCCATATTACCCTCTGTCTCTAAGCAGAAGCATGAACTAACTCACAGAAATGGTCCAAAGTTAGCAGTTTTCTGGGAGGTTTACATTTTCTACCCACCCTTTTATTGATAGTCGGGTCGTTTGTGAAAAGCGGTACTAACAATACACAAAAAAAAGATTTTATTTGCTGGAAAAAGGCTCCAAGTTCTGGGTTTAGGTAAGTTATTTAGAATTCAGCAGTAAGAAAGCAGCAGGAAGAAAGACATGCCAAACAGGGATGCTGTGCGGTAATACCTGTTTGCATGCATATAACATTACCTCTATGTACAGAAGTGAGGACTTATGAAGACGGATCACTCGAGGGGACGACTAGTACAGCTCTTATATCCTCAGATTTGTGAATGCTCCTGTTATGATCTAAAGTACTTATGCTTACTTAGTCATACTTTGGACCAATTGCTCCCGCTAGAACAGATGTATTGCAATGCATGTACAGGACCCAGGATGGGATTACTAAACAAGAGTGTGTAAGTCAGCTCTGTATTTTTGTCATATGTCTATGTGATGCTATGGTGAAACTCAATGAAAATTGGCTTACAAAAATAAAAAAATAAAATAAAAAGGAAGCAGTAGGAAAAGAGTGATTTTGTAATTCAATCAACTCCCACCATGAGAAACAAGCATTGGCAAAGCCAGTAGGTCTCACTGGTATACTTAATGGCTTAGAAAATGCTTCCACTCAGATTGCCACATTATAATATTTGTCTTTTATTTAAAAAAATAAATATTGCAGGATAGTTTACAAAATTGTCAACATAAACACTATGTTCATCTTGTAGTGTTTTCCCCAAACTAAAAGAAAACCCAGTACAAGATGGCTGCCTGTGCATGTTTATATGTTTTTATACGCAGTGGCCATCTTGGAATGATTTTTTTTAAACTAAAAGAAAAACCATTACACGATCGCCACTGCACAGCCGCAGGCATACATGGCAGCTATAGTGGAATAGTATTTCTTTTAGTTAAAGAAAAGTAATTCCAAGATGGCCACCGTGCAGGGACATGCATTGGCGTGCACCAAAAGCCATATGGAATTTTTGTAAACCATTTTAGGAGGATTGGTTGCTGATAGATTGGTAGGTGGTGCTGGAGCAAAAAGTGTCTTGGGGCAAGCTGACACATAATTAAATCATGGGAGTGGGATAAAGGGGGAGCAGAAAGACACAGAAAGAGTAAATAGTCCTTCAAGCACTGTATCACAATGTCTGACAGCAGCAGTGGAATGATACATTCATACAATCAAAACAGGTGAGACCAAAATGATCCTTGAGAGGTACGAATAGAAGAATAAGTAGGTACGAAAATGATCCAGGAGCAGGGAAGCGAGATAGGCGAGCTAATCATTGAATAATGAGCAAGAGGTAGACACAAAGCCCACTCTAAATTTATAGTTGGTAAAATTAGTCAATTTGACAACTGACAGCTTAAGCTATTTGTTTGCAAGACATAAAACCTGCACTATACTACCAACCTCTAATCTGCTAAAGAAAAGCACGTGCAGACCAAATTAAATTTTAATGAATTATGGCTTTTCCGTCAGTTGAAGCTACAGTGTTTTTTAAACAAATGTGTATAGCTTAGCTACGGATAAATAAAGGAAAAAACACAAGCTGCAAAAGAAAAATCAATGAGGGGTACTAAAAATCTAAGCTGATAAAAATTGTGTTTCTCTAGCACATAAGTCGAGTATGTCAGTAGTTACTGGAAACCAGTGTAATAACAGATATTTCAGAGCAGTATTGATTTTGGCACTGAAGTGAGACTAGAAGGATAAATAAACTGCCCTTGGGGGTCAAACGATCCATTTATCTGCGCTAGATGTTTTCTTTAAAGAGTTTAAGCAGCATGCACTTTGATAAATGCAAGTTATCACGACAGAAGAAATGCTGATAGATATATTTAAAATGCAAGAGAAATAGTTGTTTTGCCACAAGCAAACTGTCGATCCCTGAGCAACTGATGAGTGCATAAGTAGTTCTGGGTGAGCTGAGGAGGTTTCTGCTTAGCATCTTCATGAAGCACAAATAGTTCAGATGCATCTTTATTTTTTTTACAAACCTGGGAGAACCCTTTATAATTGTACAAAAGCATACATGTTAAAACCTTTTTACGTTGTAAAACACCAATTTTAAGGGTCTAGGGCCTAGATGTAGGTAAATGTGAATTACCGATTCATAAATACCGAATTTTACCGATTCGGTATTCATGAATCAGTAATTCAAATGTAGGTAGAAATTCGGTAACAAATACCGAATCGGTATGATTCGGTATTTACCGATTCTGTAATTACAGAATCGGTATTTGCCATTGATTCCTATGGGCCTTGAAGCCCATAGGATTCAATGGCAGTTACCGATTCGGTAATTACCGAATCGGTAAAAATACCGAATTTACAAGGGGGACAGGGTGTCACTTTGACACCCTGTTGCACCCCTGTAACTGGCTTGTCTGGCATGTCTGTGTGCCACATGGCACAGGTGTACATGCACAGATGTGCATGTACACAAGAATTTGTTATTTACCATGCAATTGTATTACATGGTAAATAACGAATTCTAAAGGCCCTGTAGCACTGTTAGAAGTGCTACCTACATAGGAAAATACAGATTCGGTAATTTTACCGATCGGTAATTTTACCGATTTGGTAAAATTACCGATTCAGTAAAATTACTGAATCTGTATGTTTTCAGTGCCCAAACCTACCAATGTCAAAATCCCGCCCGGAAACGGGCGAAAATCGGTATTTTTGGCCGATTCCAACCGGTATTTTGACACCTACATCTGGCCCTAGGTGCGGTTATTTAAGTTGTATTTCAGTTCCAGGGATTCATTCTTTATTTTTTTTCAAGTTGTTTTTATTGACATTTCGTCCAAACACAATAGCATACACTGCTGATTGCAGTGCACTTTACATCAATGCTATTACAAAGGGGTGATTTTGACATAATAAATACAATGCGAGATAATACAGCCGCGATTATCACAATCTATACCGCTCAGTACAACCACCGCTAGAAGGAAAGAACTGATGTGGCCCCTTGTGACTTCAACATGTTCTGTTTGTTAGCTGTGTCAGGTGTTTCTGCTCTGTGTGTTCTGATGAGGCAGGAAACAGTGGAAGGACTGTTCTGTGAGCTGGTTTCTAGTAGGTGAAATGAATTGTATGTGTAAGTTCTCAATATATATTTTGGAAATGCAGCCATTTTTCTCCAAACATCAGCTTCTGAGTTCTGAGAATACACACATATTCACCTTGGTATAGACAATTTTCTCATACTTATAGTGATTTAATTAAGCATAATGTTCCAGTTTAGAAGATTGGGATGCATACGGGAAAGCTAGTGACAGGTAGCTAGAGGGATACCAGTAGCTCTCTACCCTAATGGTAAGAGAAGCCTGCAAAATATCTTTCTTCAGCTGATAATTCTTCAACCCATTCTTGATGTGTGAATCGAAATTTCCAATTATGTCCTAAGAAGGCCGTTGTATTTATTTATTGAGCGTTGTGTTGTCTTTTACAATTGGCATTGAGTGTGCCATATATCTGCATAATAACAGAATGATATTAATTTCTCTTGACACAGTAAAATAATTGATTCCAATATGAATCCCAAGCCCCCCACATTAGCCACGGATTCATGCCAGAGTCCACAACCAGAAAGGCCCACAAAATCATACCTTGCACCTATCCACTAAATAATTCTGGAGCCACACTAAAGTGTTGTTTTGGACATCTACATCATTTAAAAAAGAGTGGCTACATGCATGTATATTCAAGGTAGCTTTCAAAAGCAACAGCATCTTGAAACGTACATGGATTGCATACAGTACATGTGCAAGAATGCTGTTGCCCCAAGAATGGCTTGATTCACAATTGTACACTTACACTTTTGGGTAAGTTTACAATTGTTTATTATTCACAAATGCATTTTATGAGTAGTATACATACGAGTGTGGACTCCACTCATAAAACGATAGGACTGTCCAATCTCCACAGTCATAAACATACTACCCATAAAATATCTTTGTGAATAGCAAACAATCATAAACATATATAAAGGTTTAAGTTTATCTTTGTAAATCAGGTTACAAATGTTTTTCAACAACTTTTTTTTAAAAGATTTTGTTCACAGAGACAAATGCTGTAACAATACTAAATCATAGCTGGGAGGAGATGTTTGAAGCAAAGTCGTAGTACATTTCCTCTATGCTAAGGAGATAATTTTTCAAATATTACCCAGGGTATTACATATTGAAGGCACATTATCTGCCACATCACCTGGTTTTATAGCTGAGTCTTTATGTATCTACCAGGCCTTCAGAACTACTAGAGAGAGTGGGCATATTGCACAGGTTCGGTCTTCGAATAACATTTGACATACTGGCTCTACCAGTCGCCATTGGATGTCCTCTTCATACATGTTTTGAAAGGTAGCCAGACTTATATTTCAACAAATGTTTAGATGACACTTTGCTGTTGGAGAGTAATTTGAAAATGTGCAAAAGATTAGCATGAGCAATTGAAAGTATGTCCCTTATTAAATAGAAGAGTTTGCATTATTATGAGGCACTCAGCACAAAAAACAGGATGATCCCTGGAAAAGGATGTGTACATGAAACAAAAGATTAATGTTTCTCTATTTTGATGTTGACCTTAAATGTTAGTTTGCAATTTTCATTAGCACCAGTGATTAGCAAAAAGTGTCACCCTTGGTTTGATTACATTTGAAATTCCAGATTAGCAGCAGGGACATGAACTCAGATTTATAGTAGCGGGCTACCAGCAGAGGATCATGAATAAAGTCTTTGTGCTGGAGACACAGAATGGCAGCTTCATTGACACAAGAGTTATAATATTTACATAGATGATACTACAGGACAGTGGCAGGCCTACACCAATACCCCTCATGCTAGTGAGGTACAGTTACATTGTGAGTCTGGCACTGAATACAGCAATAGATTGACAATAGGGAATCATAGCATTTGAATACAGCTAAGTACCACAATACCTATCCAATTTACTACGTTAATTGTCTGCACTAAAAGTGCAAATCTTGGGTATGTTATGCTCGTGAACTCGCCCCATATACGATGCACACATGTTAAAAAGATTGTAACTTTGCCAATTTATAACGGTTGTCTTAGCAGTTGTAAATTCAAGAGAAACTTTTGAAGATGCAGACACGCTCCCTGTTCACTTAGTCCAGCATGACAGGAAGCAAAATCCAGCATAATTTTGCATATGATCGCTAATTTATTACTGTCGATCCTAAAGGGCCATATAATTACAGAGAAATGGCCATTGTTTGGTGTCATTAGAAGTACATGGATGCCACAGTTGGTTGGAGGTTGTAGCTCTGACAGGGGTATTGATAGTGCTTACTTGGCGGATTTCATAGTGAGAAGTTGCACATGTGTGGGAGAAAGGTGTGAGACCCGTTGTGATTGCACACATTTGTGTTTTTTTTCTTTCTTCTTTCACACTTTTTATAGAGCAGTGCCTCCTATATCCTGAGCCGTGGCCAGGTGAGGTGAGGTCTTATCCTCCTAAAAGACGGGTAAGCGAAAATGATACATACTAAAGCTGTATTTAGAATGGGTATGTTAGAATGGTTTGGCCCCAGTGAAAAATCACATTTGGAGCAGGTGTTAACTGGATCCTTCTGGCATAATTTTAATATATTTTCATAATTTTTTGTGCTACAGAAATCGTCATTTTTGGAGGAATGGTTATCCTTAATCACAGGTAAAGAGGTTGTATTAGGTCCATCTCTTTACACTTAATGTGTGTTTTTTGTTTATGTAAATTTTTTTCACACGCACATTATATTTACTTGTAGTAGCAACATTATTGGTCCTGATGAAGGCATAGGATGATCTATCCGTATTGCTGAAACATGTTGACCCTGTCCATCTAGACAGTTATTAATTCTAGGCTGTCTTTTTGCACTATTTTTGATTTTGATTGTTGGGAAGCGTGAATAAATAATTTTGCTTTCTAGTCATCAGTTTTAACTCACACACATTCATAAGTCACTGCACTGCAAGTATGATTCCCGCATAATCCATCATTCACATCAAGAAGTCAAACTAGCGTTTGTTCTGAATGAGTCTATAACATCCGCAAGCTCCCTCTTTCTTAGCGAAGGGGTAGTCTTGAGACCTACTAAAGTGAGCTTAAGGAGGAGACCCAGATGATGAAATGTGTCACCATTTGGTGACTGATGGGAATCCAGTTGTTTAAAAGAAATTCTCTCTTTATTTGTTTCTTCCTTTAAGATATAGGAATCAGAGTGATCCAGTTGCCAGCTCCAATTATTTTATTTTGTTCTAGACCTGTGGATATTTGTGTTGTTAGGTCACATATTGCTGGGCAGTATATTCACACTAGGTATTTAATCTTTTCCCTGAGACCCTTTGTAAATAGTAGTTGTTCTTTTTTAAGAGTTTAATGTTAGCCTGTAGCTACAGTGACTAGATCCCCCAAAAACTATTTTCACTGCTAGGGCTGTATCTCTGCAAGGAGTAATTCTAAAGGGCAGATAAAAAGATAAGCCTAATAACTTTGGGTTGGAATTAGCTGCAGAGGCAAGTAAACTACTATTATTCATATTTGTTCAAAATCTAAATTAGTATTGAAGTCAGATTTCTAGGAAACGTGACTTTCAAAAAGTTACACTTAGTCTGTCTGAACCTCCAGGAGACTAATTAGCATTAGCCAGCAGCTGGATCCTGTTAGTGCCTACTTGGGGAGAGGAGGTGGCCTAACGGCTAGGGCGGTGGACCTCGTATCTGGGGAACTGGGTTTGAGTCTCGGCAATGGCGCTGAACATTCTGTGATTCTTGGCAGAACACATGGGGCCAGATGTAGGTGGCCCAATACCGGTCGGTAACGGCCGAAATTACCGAATTTCGGCCGTTACCAACTGGTATTGGGCTTTTGAGATGTAGGTGGCATTTTTTAAGGATTCGGTATTTTACCGAATCGGTCATTTAAGGAATCAGTAAATTACCGAATTCTTAAATACCGATTCTGTAAATTACCGAATCCTGATATGTAGGGAGCGTAGGGAGCACTCAAATGAGTGATTTTCCCATTTTAGGATTCATTATTTCCCACCAACTACAAGTTGGTGGTAAATAATGAAAACCTTTAAAAAAGCATTTTGTTTGCTTTTCCAACAGTGCCATGTTGCAGACATACATGACCTTAGGGCATGTATGTCTGCAACATGTGCACCCATACACAATTGAGGGGTGCAACAGGATGTCAAAGTGACACCCTGCCACCCTTCAATGTTTCCCCCAATTACCAAATCGGTATTTACCGATTCGGTAATTGACATTCATTAATGAATGGCAATTGCTGAATCGGTAAATACCGATTCGGTATTTACCGAAACTTACCGATTATGAAAAATTACCTACATCCCATTTGCCTGTTCTTAAATACCGAATCGGTATGATTCGGTATTTAAGAATCGGTAATCTGGGATTACCTACATCGGGCCTTTAATCTCCCCGTGTCTAAAAATAAAAAAATGTTTCCTCATGTAATGCGGCTGGTGGTATGTAAAGCGCTCTGATACCCTATTCGGGTCAAGTTCGCGCTATAAAAAAACTCTGTAAAATAAAAAAATACTATAAATGAGGTGTGAAAACGGCTCCCACAGCAGGAACAAAGGCTTAAACCTTTTGACAGGAAGACCCTGGGGTGAGGAATATGACTCCTGTCAGCCCAGGAAGGACAGATAAGGGGGTCCAGAAGCTTCATTAACTTCCCAGGGTGAAGCATACCCATTAATTTACAATTAAGCGTAGAGGGACACCTGAGGAACGGAAGCCTTTTGTCCTTAGGCCATCTATCACCAGGTTGGCACAAAGCTCGAGGGGTGGGGAGCTGGCCCCAAAACCAACTTGGTGTTGTGGCTGAAGAGGAGGGTCTTTTCATTTCACTGAACACACCCTCGGCTGGCACACAAGCTTCTTTCAGGAGCAGAAAGCTTCTACCATGCTTGATTTGTCTTAGAATAGTGCACTCTGGGATAGTTTGAAATAAGGCAAACAGGACGTACTGCAAAAGTGGGATCATTTCCCTTATTGCTTAGGGAGTACCCAGGAGTCACCCCTTACATTGCTAGAGAATTCTACCAAAGTGGCATCTCACCACAGTTCAGTAGAACACCTTTTAGACCTACAGACGAACAGAAGAGGACTGGATCTGCTGATGAAGAGATCTGTGTGGAGACCTGAAGTGTTGGACCTGGTCCTACTTGTACACAGGCCTACGAAGTGGACTCCAAGAGTTAGTTGATTGACATCCTGTGTCACTATAGGGACAACCTGGAAGAGGCCTTTTTATGAAGTGCATCAGCTGCCCAGTAGAAATTAGAATTGGACTGGAACCTGCTGGGGGTCTCTGCTGAAGTAATTGCTAACCCCTTATTACTGTCTATGAGGTACTGGAGCCATAGGAGTGACCAAGAGGAGTTGCTCCACAAACATCTAAAATTTGGAATTCAATAAATTATATGACTTCAAGACCTCCAGACCATCAGTGGGACCTTACAGCAAAGGTGCCTATGTCCTGGAAATTAACTGCTACTAGTGGGACTGCAGCACTTTTTGTGCCACTCACTTAAGTAGTATTTTAAACATCTTTCAGGCTTGCCACTGAAGCCTGTGTGTGCAGTTTTATACTGCCAATGTGACCTGGCCAAGTAAGCATTCCATCACGAGTTTCCATCACGGTCGGCCTGAACTTGTGACTTTGTCCTGTTGGCATTTTAGGCTTTTAGGCACTATTTTTACCTAATTCTTTCTATAAAATTGCATATCTCCGGTACTACTGACTGGATTTTAGTCATTTTGGTGTCAACCCATGCATTACATTTTACACTATTCTTCTAGATTGGTGTGGGATTTTTTTTGTATATTTTGTTTCTACTTTATTACTGTTTGAAGTGCTGAATTAATACTTTACACATTGCCTGTAAGTTAAGCCTGAGTGTTTTGTGCTAAGCTACCAGAGGGTTGAGCACAGGTTAATTAGGGGGTTACTTGTGTTTCACGCTGGCACAGATTGTGTTTCTGCTTGAGTAGGGTTTCACTCCCCAACTAGTGACCAATTTCCAATAGTGTCCAATTTCGAAGCAAGTTTGTACAATACAGCTTCCGGTTGGCCCGACTGCAGAATTTTGATGCGCCATAAGAAAGACTAAGCCCAAAGGTAGAAATCTTTACCAGGTGAAGGCGCGAAAAGTATCTGCCCAATACGAGACTTCAGTGATTGACAAATTTGAATCCCTCCCACATGGAGTTGTTCCAGCTAAAACCTGAGGTAGCAGCAGGACCTCATCCAGCAGCTATCTGGTTTTGAGAGGACTTTGGCAGATACAGCCAGCAACCTTGCCGTGCTAGAGGATTTTGACTTTCATATCAAAGTCTAAGTTAAAAGGTAAAATCTTTGACCAGGGTGAACCCCCTTGGTTTACCTGACCTGCACTACATTGCAGCTGGCCTGAAAACATGCCTATTTCCCGATCAACCACAAGCAGTGACTGAGTTAGGTATGTCTGGTCTGCTCTGTGCCATAGCTACCAGGGGCTTGAGCTGAGGTTTAAATTACCGAAACTATGTTTTACCTCAGTATGTTTGTGCCCCTATTCCTTGTTGTGGATTCCCACACACCCCAATTAATAATTCAGATTTTGAAAGGTATTTGTTTGCAAAGAGTAGCCTTCATCTTGTAATTTATTCCAGCAGTGTGGGTCATTTTATTGGGCTAATCTTTACTCCTAAACCTTGTCAGCTTGGGGTGGGGGGTTCAAAAAAGCTCTGGGCAGCTGGATTTGACTCAAACTGCCTTTTATTTTGCTTCAGTCTGCACTCATTGGGAATAAACACTTGTGTAGTTATTCAGTATAAGCGGTATAAATAATTTAAGTTTAACTTTCACTTCACTACCTATTCATCTATCCCTCTAACAGCACTGTGCCCCCTACAGTTTGATGGATTATAGCATTAACCTCACCATAGAGGTGAATGGTCCTCTGATGTATCTTTCTCTGCCAATAGGAGGAGTGAGAATTAGGATGTCCAAAATCACAATGTTAGCTACCCAATGAGGACCATTAACTGACAACCAACTCACAAATCTGAAATAATAAACTACTCTCACAACCATACTGTAAAAACATAGTGTTGCAATGGAGAGACTCAATCTCCTAAAGAAATTAAATCTAACTAGAATGATGCAAGCTAGAAGCTCTGCTACTGCAACACAGAATGGAAGCAGAACTTGATATTCTGAAAAAAATTGCTGATTCTCAATACAACACATTTAGATTTAACAGAGTTATTCAATACAGTTTCAAATAAAGAACATCAGGACACAAGAATAGACTAAAGTCATTTAGATAGCTAGTTATTGTATTAATATTCCAAAACTGATACAAATAAGCAATTTCGTAAGCATCTCAGTCAAGACATTTAAAGCATGTATGTTAGACCTGGCACCATTGGCGTGGGTCTCCCTTCTATTTTTGCTGTTGCCTCATGTATTTATGCTGGTCTTAGATGCTTTGGGCACTGTGTCACTGCTGTTCAGTGCCACAGTGCAAGTGCTCCCTATTATAAATTGATGTATTAATCAGTGGTTCCATGATTGCCTATTTGGTTTACTTGTCAGACCCTAGTCTAGTGCACTGAGTGTGCCCAGGGCGTGTAAATCCAAATGCTACTGGTGGGCCTGCAGCACTGGTTGTGCCATCCACAGAAGCAGCCTTGTAAAATGTGTCTAGGATCTGCCATTGCAGAGTCTGCGTGCAGTCTGGTACTGTCATGCTGACTGGGCAAGTGCACCCACTTGCCAGTCCCTAAACCTTCCCTTTTTTTCATATCAGTCACCCCTATGGTAGGCCCAAGGGCAGGGTGCATTGTAAGTATAAGGTAGGACAAACCCTGATGTGTGTGGCCAGCTCCCCAGAGTTCTTGTGGAAGTGCCTGCTGCTGTTTTGGGCCTTCTGAGGAACTGCGTGTCGCAAGGAGCTAGAAGCGCGACTCATCGAAGAAGAAGCGTGTCGCCGTTGCTGTGCCTGCCGTCGCAACTCCGAAGGAGGGTGTCGCTGCTGGAACTGTTGCACTGCACCACATCGAGAGAAGCATGCCGCAACGAAGAGGAAGCATGTCGCCGTCTCTGCTGCTGCCGTCGCAACTCGCCACTGTAGCTGTCACATTGCACTGCATCGAGAGAAGAGTCTAGCAACAAGGTTGGAGCGTGTCGCCATCGCTGTGCCTGCCATCGCAACTCCGAAGGAGGGTGTTGCCGCTGGAACTGTCGCACTGCGCCGCATCAAAGAAAAGTGCCTTGCATCACCGAGAAGCGCGCCGCCGTCGGAGCTGCTGCCGTCGCATTGTGGATGTCGCCGCTGTAGTTGTCGCATTGCGCGGAAGCTTCGCGCATCGTGGGAGAAGAGTGTCCACGCATCGAACTAAGAACTTCTCGCATCCTCGGAGAAGCGTGCCGCATCTGGAAGATCTTCACGTCTTTATTTCTTTGCACCTGAACTTTGCCGCATTTCCCTCGCTGCGACATTGCTTGTCGTGGAAGCTCAAGGCAACCAAAGGTACATTGGCGCAAAGTGTCAATCTTAAGAACTGAACTAAGCTAAATCTACCATCTTAAAGTAACAGTATTGTGTATGTTTGTCGTTTATGGTCTTGTGGTAAATCTATATAAAGTATACTTATTTTGTATATAAAACCTTGTGTGGTGTCCATCTGTAGTGTTGTCACTGGGTTACTGTATGTGGTCACAAATGCTTTACACACTGCCTCTGAGATAAGCCTGTCTGCTTGTGCCAAGCTACCAAGGGGGTGAGCAGGGGTTATTTTAGGAGTGTAATCCCCTTATCCTGACTAGAGGCAAGGGTCCCTATTTGTCACAAGTACCTACCTGTGCCAACTAGAGACCCCCAAATCTAACAATGTAGTGCTAAACCACAGATGTAGTTGGAGGTTCAAATCCAAGGAGGATAATCTAAAACAAATATCAAATATGAGGTTACAGACTTCTACCACCACTATGGCAGAAGATAGTTCAGTCCTAGCTAAAGATTTAAAGTAAAGGGGTCAAATAATCAATGTTAAAGACCTCTAAAGGTGAGTCAATGAGCATAGGAATAAAGGAAATATGGAGCAAAAATCAGTTAGTTTGGCAAAGAAGGATTCCAGATTAACTGAATGAATGCAGAAGCATCAGTAAAAAGGCAGTTCAATATAGGGATAATTAGGACATTGCAATAAAAGGATAAAATCCAAAGCATGACGAGTTGTGTCCCATAAGAAGGGAAAATAGCTTTGTGTTGTCCAAGAGAAGAGGAGAAGAAGAGGTTTCTTCTTATATAGTCCTGATGACACCTAATGAGGTGGTGTCATTCCACTTGTCAGTACATTGTACGATTAGTTTACCTATGTAGTCACCAAATTAAATTTAGTAACTCCTGCATTCTTTACAAGCACTTCATGTAATCGACTTAGCTTTCCGGTCCTCACTGGTTTGTCAACGGTAGAAACTATACAATGTCTCATCTGGTGAGAGATGACTTTACCACCGAACCATTCCACCATGAACTTTGAAAGTCCTAAGTAATGTTTTCGATGTAACTCTCTCTAAGTCTCTGCTCTTATCTGGTATGTAGGTGCAACAATGTCGGACTTTTAATAATCAACAAACTCAGCCCTTCTTCACAAGAGGGATATCAAGGGCAAGTCGACTGTGAATCACCATCGATCTTATTGAAATAATTTCTACATCTATAACAGAAAATCCCCTAGCTGTACTGGTGGCTAATTCATCAACTATAACAGAAAGTTGTCACATTTTATGTGAGTTTAATACTTCTCCTACTGAAGATATTAAAACTCCAAATATAACACCTACTATTTCATTTGGTCCATCGCATATTCAACAAGGCCGACACCATCATCGCACCCCACCTACGGAACGTCATAAACAGCTCCTTCTCGTCAGCTACCTTCCGTGAGAGCTGGAAGTACGCTGAGATCAACGCCCTCCTGAAAAAACCCACCGCAGACCCCAGGGACCTCAAGAACCTCCGGCCCATCTCACTCCTCCCCTTCCCGGCTAAAGTCATTGAGAAGACCGTCAACAAACAGCTGACTGCGTTCCTTGAGGACAACAACTCGCTTGACCCTTCCCAGTCTGGATTTCGAGCAAACCACAGCACAGAGACCGCCCTCATCGCAGCCATAGACGACATCTGAACCAGGATGGACGACGGAGAAACAGCAGCCCTCATCCTCCTGGACCTCTCAGCAGCCTTTGACACCGTATGCCACCGCACCCCAGTACACCGCCTCAACAACACGGGTATCCAGGGGAAGGCCCTGGAATGGATCACCTCATTCCTCACCGGCAGAACCCAGAGAGTCCGCCTCCCCCCTTTCCGCTCCTCGGCAACCAAACTAATCTGCGGGTACCCCAAGGATCCTCACTCAGCCCAACACTCTTCAGTAACTACATGAGCCCCCTCGCCACCATCGCACGAAAACACAACATCAACATCATCTCCTATGCCGACGACACCCAGCTGATACTCTCCCTCACCAAGGACCCAGCCACCGCCAAATGAAACTTCCAGGAAGGAATGAAAGAGGTAGCAGACTGGATGAAGCACAGCCGTCTCAAACTCAACTTGGACAAGACGGAGGTCCTCATCCTAGGACAAACCCCCTCGGCTTGGGACAACTCCTGGTGGCCCTCGGCGTTGGGCACCGCACCGACACCCACGGACCACGCACTCAACCTTGGTTTCATCCTGGACTCCTCACTCACAATGCCCAAACAAGTCAACGCCGTCTCATCCTCATGCTTCAACACCCTGCGCATGCTCCGGAAGATCTTCCGATGGATCCCCACCGAAACCAGAAGAACAGTCACCCAGGCCCTCGTCACCAGCCGACTGGACTACGGGAACGCCCTCTACGCTGGAACAACCAGCAAACTCCAGAACCGTATCCAGCGCATACAAAACGCCTCCGCACGACTCATCCTCAACATTCCCCGCCATAGCCACATCTCAACCCACCTGAAAAATCTCCACTGGCTCCCCGTCAGCAAAAGGATCACTTTCAGACTGCTCACCCACTCACACAAAGCACTCCACAACATGGGCCCGGAATACCTCAACAGTCGACTCACGTTCTACACACCCACCCGCCAGCTCCGCTCCACCGACCTCGCCCTCGCCATCATCCCACGGATCCGCAGAGCCACCACCGGAGGAAGATCCTTCTCCTACCTAGCAGCAAAGACCTGGAACGCCCTCCCCACTCACCTGCAACTGAACCAGGACCACCTCAACTTCAGGAAGCACCTCAAGACCTGGCTCTTTGAGCAGTAGCAGCGCCCCGTTCCCACCAGCGCCTTGAGACCCTAACGAGTGAGTTGCGCGCTCTAAAAAATTCTGATTGATTGATTGATTGATTTGCTCTCCACCTCACTTCATTTTCCCGTTCTCAAATTTGCTTTCTCTTTCAAAATCTTCAGCATGATACATTTTTGGAAAAACTATTCCCATATTACAACTTCTGTACAATCCTCTTGGTAATCTATAAAAAGCATTCTTTTAACAAATATATTATACTCCAGGAAAGATGAAATCAATGCCCTCTAAGTATCTTCCCCAGTTCTCACTGATTTCAAAAGTATGTTCCCCTTCGCTAGAACCTACAAAATGTGTGTTAATAATTGATCTCTTTCTAATGTATACAAAGTTTACTTTTATGTTGCCAATCTAAAGCTAACAAAGCCATCTTTTCTAATATTTTATTTTCCTTTTGTGGTAGTTTCCAAGGAGCTAATTCAGGCAATGCATCAGTATTCAACATTACATTATCTCCTCTACAATAATTTTAGCAACGTTTGGCACAAAATATTAAGGCACAGTTCAGCTGCTTCTTTTAAAGAGAAATGATTCTCATTCATTTTAATTGATGAGTATATTTAAGAAAAATTGTGTCACTCCTTCAATTGGTACACTAAGGTTGAAATTCAGATCATTTCAAGGAGGCTCAGGTGGATTTGTATTGTTAAAACAATGGGTAATAAACTCCTGCTCCCATTCATTTGCTGCCAGAGAAGTCCATTCAGGAGATGATGATGTTTGACTGGATACGCTTGCCCTTTTCACTCTCCTCACAACGGTTTGTTCTTCATCAGTTTCACTTTGTTCAAACTGCTCAGAACTTTCGGGAACAAGTGGTGGTGCTCGTCCTGTTGTTAGGCAACTTCTCAGAATTTTACCTCTTCTGGGCCAACTGTCTCCAGGTACTACATGCTTTCTTGTTGCCCTAGGCCCTTTGCTAGGGTCTGTACCTCTCATAGTCAATTTTGTTTGCTTAGACTCTTCGATACCTACATTTGACTCTCTTGGACCCCTTCAGGCAAAACAAGTGCTGTCCGAGCAGCCTGATGGTCCTAACAACTTGACTAACCTGATCTCTCTGTCTCACTGTGACCACCAGTACATCAGGAACAGGTGCTGTTGTATCATCAAGGGGACAATGGACTCTGTGAGTGTGACTTGCATGTACCCAGTTCTGAAGTTGTCCGCCATCCACAGCAGTGTTGGTGACTAAGATCACCTGGAATGGCCCTCTACAGAGCGGTTCCAGATATGTTTTGCGCACATGTTTCTTCACCATTACCCACTCACCAGAACTGAGGTCATGGCACTGCGCCTGTTGAACCGCAAAAGCAGCTTTGCCAACCCAGTGAGACACAGAATATACCACATCAACCAGTCACTTGTAGTGGTCCAAAATAAGATTGTCTGTTATGTTTACTAATGCATTAGGAGGAGCAGCAGGCAGTCTCATCACTCGGCCCATAATTATTTTATGCACCGACAATCCTATCCTCCTGTCTGGTGTATTTTTCAAACTTATCAACACAAGAGGCAATGCATCAGGCCACTTTAAACATGTTGAAGTGCACACTTTGCCAACCTAGATTTCAATGTGCCATTAACTTGCTCCACCAAACCAGAGGCTTCTGGACGGTAACTGCAATGGAGCTTCTACTCAACCTGTAGTGCTGCACATAGCATTGTTGGACCTCACTATTCAAAAGAGTCCCTCAATCTGACTCAAGAGAGGTCAGAAATCCAAAACATGGAATCAACTCTCTTAACAATAATTTAGCCACAGTCAAGCTGTCATTCCTGCGTGCTGGATAGAGTTCAACCCATTTTGGAAAAAAAGCCATACAATGACCAAAACATACTCCAGACAACTGCAAAGGGGCACTTCAATAAACTCCATTTGCATTCGATTGATGAGACCTGCAGATTTACCAATGTGACTCATGACAACTTGTGTTTTTCTTCCGGGGTTTTACTGTTGGCACACTACACACCTGTGACACAATGTCTCTGCAGTTAATTTGAATCTAGGATTAAACCACACCTGTTGGAAACGCTACATCATTGAATCTCTTCCTATATGTGCATTAAAAGTATGCACATTTAAGGCAATATACTTTGCCATTTCATGTGCATATCGATTCCCAATGGTGACAAAGTCAGTGCCCTGCCTATGAGCAACACACTTCCTTACTGCAATTTAGGCAGCAAGTGTAAGCACTGCAAAAGGTATTTCATGTATTCACCATTTCATATTGGCAAACCTTGAACCCATGCTGTGACCACAACCAACTGTGGTCAGAGCCATGTACAACTCCAAAGCCGTACTGACTATCAGTGTAAAACATAACTCTTATTTGCTCTGAAATACTGCTAACCTGCATCAAGGTGACACGTTCTGCATCTTGGGCAGAATACAATCCTTGCAACCACAATGCTTCCACAGCACCTCCAACTATACACACAGCATTAGCAGCTTTCAGATGTATTTCATTGTCTCTCAAACAAGATCCATCAACAAACAACACATGATCAGATTCAGTCAATGGTTTGTCCAAAATATCAAGATGCAATTTGGGACATAATTCTGTCACATGCAGGCAATTATGTTCAACTTCATCAGTCATGTTCTCATTTCTAGGTAATGACATCAAATTAGCTGGGTTTGTAATCATGCACATTTTGAGCTTCACATTCTGGGCACCAAGCAAAATCTGTTCATACTTGGTCAAACGACTGTTAGCCAGATACTGTGCATGTGTACATATCTCCACTGAATGGAGTCCAATTAGAGTCAGTGGATGTCTAATGACTATGCTTTCACACTGTAAAAGACTCACACATGCAGATGCACCCGCTTTCAAGCAACCCGCAACACAACCGCAAAAGGGTCAAGAGTCGCCAAAAAATAGGCAAAAGGTTTGTGCTTGCTTTCATGCATCTGTGTCAACACTGAAAGAGCACAGCCTTCTCTTTCACTGCAAAACATCACAAATCATTTATTGTAATTGGGCATTCCTAATGCTGGTGCCCTACAAAGGCATTCTCCCAGGACAGTGAAAGCTCTCCTACAAATCCCATCCCAAGGTACCTGATCAGATATGTCTTTGTGTGTCGACCTCTGTAGAGGTTTTGCTGTGAATGAAAAATTTGGAATCCATTTCCAACAATAGCCCACCATTCCTAAGAACATGCAGACATCCTTTTTGGTAGTTGGTGGATTTATGTTGAGAATCGCTGCAATCTTTTCTTCTGACACTTTTCTCGCTCCTTTCTCATTGTGATGTCCTAAGTACAAGACTTCTGTTTTGCAAAACTGTAACTTGGTTGGAGATAATTTTTGTTGTCAATAGTATGAATCATGTAAGCTTCTTTTGTATTTGACACAACCAGTAGGTCATTAATGTACTGCACCAGCACTGAATGATTTGGCATTACCAGAGACTCAAGTTTGTTCTTAAGTAGCTGGTTAAAGATTGAGATCTCTCTGTATACACTTGTGGGAGTCGGCACCATGCCAAAACACGGCTGCTGAAACAGAAAGACAAAAGATGCTATCTATCTTCATGCAAAGGAACTAAGAAAAATGCCTGACATAAGTCAATAACGGTAAACAATTCGGCTTCACAAGGAATTTGGAGCAATATCACAGCTGGATTCGGTACCACAGGACAGCATGGAACAACGATTGAAATAATCCTAGGCAAATCCTGCACTATACGATTCTTGTCATTTGGCTTCTGTAAACTCATAATAGGAGAGTTACATGGACTTCCTATTATCTCTTTTAAGATCCTTTGATCGGTCATTGAGTCGATCACAGGAGTAATTCTGGCAATATCATCTGAAGTAAAATTATATTGTGGGATTCTGGGAAATTCTGCATTTGGTTTAGCAATGAATCAAACTGGTGCAACACCTTTCATCAGTCTGATATCTTTACTTGTAAAGTCCCAGGCTTCAGGTAACAGAATATCTCTCAATTAAATGGGCAAATCCACACTCATCAAAAGAGGATATATCTCCACATATTTTTTCTGTTGAGCAAGTTTAATAACAACATCTTTGTATGAAACTCAGTACCTCTTGGTGTGCAGTAAATTGATCAAGTTAACTTACACAGTAAGTCACATCCAAGCAGATTCACTGGACTTGTATCACACACCACAAATTGATATTGATGCTCAAAGGATCCTATTTTATCTGAGACAGGTTTTGAAATTGGGGTGGACAACTTTTTGTTTGTGACTCCTACAACTTGGTTACTTTCTCCTGGGAGGGGTAGGTTGGGAACCTCTGCTGTTCTTACAGTAGAGTGGGTAGTACCAGTGTCAACAAGGATTGCAACATGATTCCCATCCACTTCTCCATTAACTTTTCTTGAAGATTCTTGTGTTTCATCTCTATATCATCCCCACAATATTTTGCATACTGCAAAATCTTGTCTAATGGTTTACTTTGCCAACAAATCAATTGCTGTTGAATCATGTTAGAAATCTCAGGCTTCAAACCATGCATACATCTGTAATACAATTTACCATATACTTTTCTACGACATTGTCCAAGCCACTATATCGTTTGAAAGCCAGTATCAATCTCTCATTGTAGGCATGTACTGTCTCTTTTAGTTCCTGAGTTGTTCTATGGATCTATTGCCAATTAATATCTTTAAGGGAAATTTTAGTCTTTGAGTGATTTATCACCTGCTGGTGTTTTTTCAATACCTCTGGAGATGGTGCTCCTGTTCTAGGATCCCCTTCTGGTTCTATCTCAGGCCAATCTACCTACCAGCTGGCGGCAGGTATCTATCTACCGGCTGACACTTCTGATGAACTTCTCGGCCGTCACCTACCCACACTGTCCTTGGGCTGACTTTCCCTTTATCTCCTTTCCTTTTTCCCACTCTTTCTCTCCCCTCTCACTCCACCTCACCCCTTTCCCTCCCTATTTGTCCCTCTGGACTTTGGACACAGTTCTTCCTTGTCTCCCTGCTAAGGCTCCTTCCTCCCCTCCTTTTCTTATAAATTCTCTCAACCTCGTTGTTTGTTTACAATACCTTTCTACGCCATTGTAACTGATGTATTTTGTAACGCAATCTTCGATTGCCATAGCGCTCTGATACCTACGGGTCTAGCAAGCGCTTTATAATCCTTTTGATGTATCTTATAATGCAACATTTCCTCTGGTTATGCGCTCTGATACCTCCGGGTCTAGATGGCGGTTTATAACCTTCGCAAATCAATTAAAGTCAAAAGTTTTTCCTGAAATGCTGAGACCTGAGTAACATGGCTCATGACCAGTGGAGCTGCTTGACAGCTAATGAGGAGTCTGGCCCTGGTTTTTCCCCCTTGACTGTCACCTACCCAGCCGGACATTGTTCCTCCTCATCGCCCCGCTATTACTCCTTCCTCCCGTTTGATAGGTTTCATTTTCCGATGCCCCGCCCACTTACACTTACGCTTATGAGTTACCATAATGTGTCTAACTAATGATATATTCATTTATGCATTTACGTTTATATTCTCCACTTCGTTATTCATTTATGCGTGTGATATTATTCAGTTCTCTTAGCTTAGCTTGTGTGCCACCATTTTGGAGTGCTTCTCTCTGCGTGCGAGTCGCACTTGCTCACCCCCTCCCGTAGGAATAGGAAAAACCCTGAACGCAGCAGTTTTCGTTTCTTGGCTAACTGTGATCGAAACTAATAGCAAAACTTCTTATCAGTACTGTTCTCATGCGCTGGAGATGCTGAGGCCCGGCTCCGCGGCCTTGGACCAAGATAACCAAAATGTTGCTATTACAGGTGCAGATGCCTCTTGTGTGAGGCCATTGTTCACCCTCTCCGGGGTCCAGTACTTTTCCAGTATGGGCGTGTTTTACTCCACTGTACCATGTTATAATGTATTGCTGTGATGAGATGAGTCAGTCCTCTCGGCGCACTCTTAGGGGTGAGGTCGGACAGGGCCCTCTCATATGGGAGTTTGTGGCCTAATAAAATTACTTTGTTTATTCTTCTCCACTGTCCGGCTGACTTATTATTTGGTAATTATAGGTGAGTGCGGTAAGTCACTCGGGTGGATTTGAGCCGCGCTTATCAGATGGCGCCCGAACAGGGACCCCCGCTAGATCGCAGACATACACAACAGCTTCGACGCACAGACCACACACCCTACCACCGAACCAATGCCTGCCACCACCACCCTCTGCAACTGGACCCCGATCAACACCGAAGACACCACCCGCACGATGAACTCCATCCACTCCGGCTCACCGACCGACCCCTGCCCACACCACATCTTCAACAAAGCCGACGACATCATCGCACCCCATCTCCGGGACATCATCAACTCCTCCTTCCACACCGCCACCTTCCCGGAGATCTGGAAGCACGCCGAGCTTACCGCCCTCCTGAAGAAACCTACGGCGGACCCCACCGACCTCAAGAACTACCGTCCCAAGTCGCTCCTTCCCTTTCCGGCCAAAGTCATCGAAAAGACCGTCAACAGACAGCTGGCCGCCTTCCTTGAGACGAATGGATCCCTCGACCCCTCGCAGTCCGGGTTTCGGGCCAACCACAGCACCGAGACCGCCCTAATCGCAGCTACCGACGACATCAGAACCCTGATCGACAACGGGGAAACAGCGGCCCTCATCCTCTTGGACCTCTCTGCGACGTTCGACACAGTCTGCCACCGCACCCTTGTGAAGCGCCTCAGCAACATCGGAATCCGAGAGAAAGCACTGGAGTGGATCATCTCATTCCTCGCCGGAAGAACCCAGAGAGTCCGCCTCCCCCCGTTCAGATCCGAGGCCACCGAAGTCATCTGCGGCGTACCACAAGGATCTTCACTCAGTCCAACCCTCTTCAACGTCTACATGAGCCCCCTCGCAGCCATCGCACCCCAACACGACCTCAACATCATCTCCTACGCCAACGACACTCAGCTGATCCTCTCCCTCACCAACGACCCCACCACCGCCAGAGCCAACTTACACGAAGGGATGAAAGACGTCGCCGACTGGATGAGGAGCAGCCGCCTTAAACTGAACTCAGACAAGACGGAAGTCCTCATCCTGGGATCATCACCCTCCGCCTGGGATGACTCCTGGTGGCCCCCGGCCCTGGGCACCGCTCCCAAACCAACGGACCACGCACGCAACCTGGGCTTCATCCTCGACTCCTCCCTGTCGATGACGAGACAAGTCAACGCCGTCTCATCCTCGTGCTACAACACCCTGCGCATGCTCCGCAAGATCTTCAGATGGATCCCCACCGAAACCAGGAAGGCCGTCACCCAGGCACTCGTCACCAGCCGACTGGACTACAGGAACACCCTCTACGCCGGATCCACAGCCAAACTTCAAAAAAGACTCCAACGCATCCAGAACGCCTCCGCACGACTCATCCTGGACATCCCCAGACACAGCCACATCACCGGACACCTGAGAGACCTGCACTGGCTTCCCGTCAGCAAGAGAATCACGTTCAGACTCCTCAACCACGCACACAAGGCTCTCCACGACCTGGGCCCCAAGTACCTCAATGACCGCATGACCTTCTACACACCCACCCGCCAGCTACGATCAACCAGCCACGCCCTCGCCACCGTACCACGCATCCGCAGAGCCACGCCGGAGGAAGATCCTTCTCCTACCTGGCAGCCAAGACCTGGAACTCCCTCCCCACCCACCTTCGGCGAACCCAGGACCATCTCTCCTTCAGGAAACAGCTCAAGACCTGGCTGTTCGGGCAGTAACTCACCCCCCCCCAGCGCCTTGAGACCCTCCCGGGTGAGTAGCGCGCTTTATAAATGTCGTGATTGATTGATTGATTGATTGACCCCGTGATAAGGATCTTTCTCACCCGTAAGAGGGTAGCAGAAGGCTGGGGAACCTCTGGTCGGCGCGGTGGGTCTGGGTACCCATTTGATGCCGAGCTTGGTTCTCGCAGTGCTGCCCCACCCTGCTGATCGGGAGAGGTCCTGGTTCATGATCCTGCACCGGGGTCCGGAAGGTGGAACTTTGGAGCTGACCGTGTTGGTCCCGGCAGCCGGCGGTGGAGAACGGTAGAGGTCGGTACCGCGTATAGAAGGTGAGTGGTCCGACTGTTCATTGAGGGAGCTGGGATGCTCCAAGAGACTGGTGTGTCTCCGAGACCGGTGTGTCTCTAGTGGTTGGAGGAGCCGGTGTGCTCCTGGGGCTAGTGTGCTCCGGGCAACTCAGAGTGCGAGTGGTGCTCCAACAGACGTGGTGGAGATTGGGTGGACGTTTGTCTGTGGTCATCCGACCGGGTGGTACTGCGGTCGAGGCGTGGCTCATTGCGGGCGGATTCTGGGACTCACCTGAACCCCTAGTGTGTGTGGTTTGCTGGGAACGGGTCCCGGGTCTCCCATGGTAAAGCGCGCAGCAGTTTGTAGTGCCGCCCGGGAGGCGGATGTGTTCCCCAATCTCGGAACAGTGCGTGTATTGTTCGGTCTGCGGTAGGGTCCAGGTTCCCCAGGACTTGGTCGACGGGCCTTGTCCCATTTTGGTAACACGTATTTGGCAGGGATTTGACGCATAGGAAGCGTGAATATATGTGTGTGTACTTAGTAGTGATTGTGCGGTCTGGGAGTTGGTGAGAGGGTGAGTGTAAATTTTGTGTTGGTGAGTGATTGAGTGAGTGAAGATGCCGTGTTTCAGTAAGCTACGGTGCCTCGGGTGCTGCTGCGGCGCCTCAGACACTAGATTGGCTGAGAGCCAACCCGCCCCAGTAGAGGGCTCACCTAATTTTGAGATGTATGTTAAACATGGATTGACTCCAATTCTGTTTAATACCTTGTGGCATAGATATACCAAGGGAAACGTAGATTTACAGTGGCCCTTGACTGGTTCTTTCGATGTGGCAAAACTAGATTATTTACAGGACAGATTATTTGCTAGGCGCAGTCGCCAGAGTATGTTCGATTCCTTGAGGATGTGGCAGAAAGAAGTAAGGGAACGACAGATAAGAGAAGAGAAGGTGGCTCAGAAGAGAGCAGCGCAGACGATGGCACAAAAGGCGAGAGAACATACTAAGAAGGAGAATGAGAAACAGATTGAGCGTGCAGATAGACTTCATAGGTTCCAGACGGATAGAAGCTATGTAGTAAGAGAGGAAGAGCAAGATGAGATAGAGGACATTTTGAATGCCCGGCCCCCTCCCCCGTATGCTCCGCAATCATTGTACCCCGTGTTGACTGGTTCTGCTTCCCCTACAGTGGTTTCAGTTCCGCAAACGGTTACTCCTCCCTTGATCAGCGCCCCCACTTCCTCTGTTTCGGCCCCTACTTTGTTGAGAGATGTTGAACAAACACTATCTTCTGTCACCTCTTCCGTGACCGCGCCCTTGCTTTCTTTCTTTGCGACGAGCCCGCCTGCCTCCTCTGTCATCTCTTCTGCACTTCCCACTGTTTCTGCTAGCGCTACTCCCCAAGGTGAGTTGCCGACCCCGTCTCGAGGTGCGGGAAGTGGGCTACTTACCCAGGTACGAAAATTGCTTACACGTTCAACTGTTGGGCTGGATGAAAAAACGATAGTGGCTAATCAGGCTTCTCAGTGGGCTAGGAGTAATATTTACGCACTGGAAGACATCTGGTCCACAATGAAGGATTATGAGCCCCTGATGCAGCAGCATGCTTTATGGCATATGTTAACGACACTAATAGCGTTGTGGGAGCAGGGCTACGGCGGAACGGCACCCCAGGTTCTTTATGACATTAAGGACAGGGCCTATAGGGCTAATACTGGGATGAGGGATGTGTTACAGAGTTTGCGGACTTTGTTGGAATATAGAAATGAGTTGCCGTCAGCAGGAGGGCCCCATTTTCCTGCATTCAATGCGTGAAGTCCACCCTATTTTCCATCCTGAAGTGCCTGAAGTGGTAGACCCAGTAACTCATAATGTGACTAGAGCTCGTGTAGCGGCTCATTTCCAGGAACAGTGGGTATATACGCCTTGGAAGCGGAGCGAGGTATTGGCGCTGAAGGCGCAGTTGCCCGATTCTAGAAAAAATCTGACTGCTTATTACAAAGAATTGACGGAAGCAGCTTCCTCGACAGTCATGACTTTAGCTGACATAGAATTGTTCTTTGGATTACTGGTTCCGGTGGATGTGTGGAGACAGGTAAAGGGTACAGATCATGCGGAGGAATTGGGTGGTACTTGGGAGGAAATTAAGGATTGGGACAAGGAGCGGAAGCCAGAAGAGAAGCCGAAAGCTGAGATTTTAGCATTACCAGGGCGAATAATAAAATATATGCACTCCCTTATTCCTCCAAAGAAGGTGGATTGGGATAAGTTGACTGCATGTAGGCAGAAAAAGGATGAAGCAGTTTCAGATTTCTTCACTCGTTTCGAGGAAGCCTTTATGGATTTTAGTGGTCAGGATCTCTCTCAGGATGGGGGCTTACGACTTTTCGTTAATAGGTTCGTAACGAATTTGTTACCAGAAATATCGGCTAGATTGCAGGCATCGGAGAGTACGTGGACAACTTCCACCCCCTCTGGTATTCTGAGTATGGCTCAGTATTACGAACATAGAGAGAACGAGAACAAAGACAGACAGGAAAAGAAAGCCAAAGATTTGAAGACAAGGGTGCTGCAGCAGCAGGTTTCGAAGGGTCAGGGCCGTGGAGTCCCACCTATGATAGCGGGTCGAGGTGGAAGTAGTTATGGAAGGGGAGAGAAGAGAGAGCGTCTGGGGCCGAATCAGTGCGCGAACTGCCAAAAGGAGGGGCACTGGTGGAAAGATTGTCCGGAGCTTCGGTCCAATGCTGGACCAGGCAGAGGTAGAGGTCGTGGTGAATTTCGTAGGGATGACAGACAGTTTGATGAAGGAAGGCGACCGGGAAGAAATTACTTTGACGGAGAGAGGGACCGACAACATTTTCAAACTGAGGGTGACCATGGCAGAGACAGACAGTACTACAACGATGCATACGCTTTGGACGAATTGACTGGCTTCTCCCATAACTAGGACAGCGTAGGACAGAGTATGGGACCAGTTTCTTTGGATGTTGATCAACGAGGACCCTATGTGACTGCGGATTTGTTGGGGTCTCCTCAGAAATGTTTGGTGGACACGGGTGCTATGAAAAGCTCTGTAGCCCGTTCTCAGGTCCCAGGGACGGCTCTGTCTGGCAAGAATAATGTTTCCGTAGGGTTCTCAGGTACTCCGGTAATTAGCCCCATTTCTAAGCCTCTTACGCTTACGATTGGTCCTTTCACTGTTGACTCTCCTTTCCTTTTGACTTCGCATTGTGGCGAAAATTTGCTGGGTTTGGATTTGTTGAAGAGATTGAATGCTACCATTTACTGTTCCCCGGACAGTGTGTATGTCACTATGGGTCCTACTGTCGCGCATGCGCAACAGTGTTTCTCGAAGGACAAGCCTCTTCCGGCTGAGTTTGTGGGTATTCCAGAGACTTTGTGGGCCAGTAGTGATACTGATGTGGGAAAGATGGATATTGCCCCGTGTCCATCAAGGTTAAGGTGGGAGCCCGATTACCACGAATACCGCAGTACAAGATATCTAGGGATGGTGAGAAGGCTTTGCTACAAATAATACAGGATTTGATACGGTCAGGTGTAGTGGAAGAGACAGACTCTAACATTTGTAATAGCCCCATTCTCCCGATCCTTAAAAGACCCTCTGCCGATGAAAGTGCTGGTGCACCTGATGTCTATCGATTTGTGATTGATTTACGCCACATTAATAAGGTGGTTGAGCCCCAACATCCGGTGGTCTCTGACATTACCACGATTTTGACAATTATCCCTCCCACAGCCAAATATCTCTCTGTTCTAGATTTAAGAAATGCTTTCTTTAGTATTCCTGTACACCCTGATAGCCGTTACCTTTTCGGTTTCTCATTGGCTGGCCGAAGCTTCAGATTTTGTAGAATTCCTCAAGGCAATACCGAGAGCCCCAGCATTTATAGTCAGGCTTTGAAGGCTCAATTGAATGATTTGGAACTTCCCAAGGGCAATGTTTTATTGCAATATGTAGATGATATTCTCATAGCATCTGACACCGAAGAGGGGTGTCGAGATGCCACAGTCAAATTGTTGCACCATTTGGCTCGCAAGGGACACAAAGTGTCCCTTCCTAAATTCCAATACTCTCGACAGGAGGTTACCTACTTAGGTCATCTCCTATCGAAGGAGGGGAGGAGGTTGACACCGGAGCGCATCAAGGCGATAACTAACATGGCTGTACCTAACACGCAGCGAGAGGTGCGCGCATTTCTGGGCATAACATCGTATTGTCACCAGTGGATACCTAATTATGCCTTACTAACCAAACCCCTTCTGTATCTGACTACTAAGGAGGTGCGCAAACCCCTACCCTGGACTCCAGCATGTCAAGAAGCTTTTGAGTCACTAAAAACTGCTTTGTGTTCTGCACCTGTTTTGGGAACTCCTGATTACCAGAAGCCTTTTGTGCTTTATGTACATGAGGCGGAAGGTTGCGCGTTGTCTGTTCTAACTCAATGTTTTGGAGGGAAACAGAGACCTTGTGCTTATTTTTCTGCTATGCTTGACAATGTGGCGAGAGCGTTGCCGAGCTGTCTAAGGGCTACAGCGGCTGCTGCGGTCTCAATTAGACAATCGGTGGGGCTCATGCTGGGTTCGGATCTTACAGTAATGGTACCGCATGCTGTGGATATTTTACTGAACAGGACGCAGACGCAGCATTTAACTAGTGCTCGTCTTACTGGTTATGAGATGACATTATTCGCACCCCATGCTACGATTAAAAGATGTGCCACTCTGAACCCGGCGACGTTGCTACCCATCCCTTCAGATGAAAAGGACGATGAAGTCCATGATTGTTTGTTTCGGACAGAGGAGGAGACGAAGGGAAGGATAGATTTAACGGACACCCCCCTCGATGATCCCGACGGGGAGATGTATGTGGATGGTTCCTGTTTTAAACTTGCGGATGGTACCTCAACTGCAGCATACGCAGTCACAACATTGAAAACAGTGGTGGAGACCTCTAGGGTCCCGTACCACTCGGCCCAAGCTGCAGAAATAATAGCATTGATGCGAGCGTGTGAATTGAGTGAAGGACTGGACGTGAATATTTACACTGACAGCCAATAAGCCTTCGGCGTGGCTCATAGCTATGGGCGACTGTGGGCAGAAAGGGGTTTTTTGACATCACACGGACAAAGGATTCAGAATGGTCCATTGATATTACGACTATTGACAGCATTGACGCTCCCCAGAGGACTGGCTGTGATCAAATGTAGTGCACACAAAGCGGTCATGGATGATGTAGGATGGGGAAATGAATTTGCAGATCAGACAGCTAAGGAGACGGCTAGGACAAAACTCCCACAAATGTTTGTGGCAGGACCAGCTAGGTGGGTACCGGACGTTAACATGTTCGCAAATACTGTACAAAGTGTGCGGAACATACAAGAAAAAGCGACTGAGGAAGATTTGCGGACATGGAAGGAAGGGGGGGGACGGTTGGACTCGGATGAGTGTTGGACGGATGTGTCAGACAAAAGACGGTGGTTACTCCCGGATGCATATGTCCTCCCAGTGGTGACAATGGCTCAAGGGCCAGCTCATATAAGTGCGAAGGGAATATGTAAATTACTAGACCCAGTGTGGAGTAACAAGAACATTTCCAAGGTGGCAACCCATTTAGTGCAGCAGTGCATGGTTTGTTTAAGACATAATCCTGGAAAGGGAACACCTGTTCCGGTTGGCAATTTTGCTCCTCCTTCTTTCCCTTTTGAAGTGATCCAAATGGATTATATTGAAATGGAGAGGGTCAACAACCTTAAGTATGTCCTGGTGGTGGTATGCTCCTTTAGTAGGTGGGTGGAGTCTTTCCCAACTAAGGATTGTACGGCTATCTCAACAGCTAAGATGTTGATAAAGGAGTATTTTTCCCTTTATGGCTTGCCCCGGGTGATCTGGAGTGATAACGGCACATCTTTTAATGCTGAATTAATGAAACAGATATGTAAGGGACTGCAGATATCACAAAGGTTTCATGCAGCACAACACCCCCAGGCTGCGGGTTTGGTAGAGAGGTTCAACGGGACCTTAAAGTTAAAAATGGCCAAAATACAAGAGAGTACAGGGTTACGTTGGCCAGATGCACTCCCCCTGGCTTTGCTTTCCACTAGAGTGACAGTCAATTCCAAGACAGGTGTCTCACCCCACGAGGTCATTTTCCGCCATCCGGCCAACGTGTGGGGTGTCCCTAGACCTAAATGTTTCTCGGAAATAGAATATCCTTCGTTGATAGATGACCTGTATGCTTTGACTAAAGATCTCCGTTCTGTTCATCAGCAGGTAGCAGACACCCTGAAGCCGCTGCCGGAGGGGCCAGGCCACACCATACAACCCGGGGATTGGGTTGTCGTGAAGAAGTACCAACGGAAGTCCTGCTTGGAACCCAGGTGGTCGGAGCCGAGGCAAGTGCTCCTCACCACCCGCACCGCACTTCGGATCCAGGGCCGCAAAGTATGGACGCATGCGTCCCATGTGAAGCGCGTCCCACTGCCGCTGCCATATGACGAATGGGTGAGAAACGGCGTCGCTGATCAAGAATGTGAAGTGGTTCCTCGGTATATACCCTTCTCGGATGCTTCGTTGAGGGGTGAGGAGCCGGATCAAAGAGCAAAGAGGCCAGCTTTGATTGCAAGTGGTGAGGCCTCTCCTGATCACAGTGAGCAAACATCAGCGGATAAGTCCCCTGCCATTGAGCCCCCCATTCTGTTCACAGATCCAGAGGTGCGAGGGAGCACTCGTTATAATCTGCGGCCCAGAAAGGAGAAGGAGAAGAACTGAGCACTGGAAGAAGGGCTGAGATAGGGATTAGATGAGAACAGTGCTGAAGAATAGTTAAGTGTTAGGGATGGACTGCTGGGCGGAGCCCTGGTGCACTGTCGAGACATTGTCAAATGGGACACTAGGATTGCGCCTGGGCCCGGATTCAGTGCTCCTGAGTTGCAAAAGCTGTGCGACTCCGTCATGGGATTAGGTAACGAACAATAGAAGCCTGCCTGTGAGGCTTTAATGGACACAGGGAGAAGATCCCTTTTGAGGGTGAAGGCCGGCTTCGGAGTGACTGTGACTGTTTCAATACCTTTTTAGTTTAGTTTTGGACTTTTAGTTAGGGAACATGTACCCCTTTGGCCGTCCCATTCCTGAGGAGGAGCAGCCTTTTGCAGCTCCTCGTAGACCAGAACCCAATTCTCCATGGCTCGCTCTGTCACGAAAAGGAAAAATTGTGGTCAATGTGATATTCATCATTGTATTTTCTAATAATTCTTGGAATACTGTTTTTCCTAGATGAAGCCTATCCTGTTCATAAGTTTATCCCTACCCCTTCTGCCCTTCCCAAGCATAATATGGTTACTGTTGATTATGGCGAACGATGTTTGCGAAAAGGCTACCGTGATAATGTTTTTATCAAGACTCTACATCATGCCCATGCCGTGTATAATGTGACAGATTGTTGGGTTTGTGGGTTGCTCCCTTCTACTGCATATAAAAAGGATAGATTGCTGGCACTTCCTTTAACACCTGTGAATAGTTGTGTGGGTTGGTACACCTTAATTGGCATGGTGAAATTCTTTCAACAACATGATTTTCTGGACCCTCGATTGCCTAGCAAAGGATCGACTTTGACGATGCGAGTACGCCCTATGCCCACCTCTTCCCTTGGACGGTTGTTTACTGACTGACGTTTCGATCAGACATTTCTGGAAACATGCTCGAGGAAAGTAGGACGATTTGTGACCCCTAACGACACTGACAAAGTGAGGGAGAGTTTTCTACAGTTGAACTCTTCTCTAGCTTATAGACACCCTCCTTCGACAAATAGTAGTGGTCATTCTTTGGTACCCCTGGCAGTTGTTGGGCCCTCACCATTTTTCTGTATCCTAGGGAGGGGTCCTATAAAGGCTGGGAACAGCTCCTGCAATGTGACTGCTTCGATTCGTCTACCCCTTAGTCCTTCTTTAGTCACTCCCCCGAATATTTACTTCGTTTGTGGAGACAATGGATACTTGTGTTTGCCCGAGGGTTAGGGTGGGGTCTGCTATCTGGCTTATTTGCTTCCTCCTGTCTATGTAGCACCCTCAGACTATCATAAGACCCATCGTCGGTTTGCTATAATGCCTGGACAGCGTGAAAGGAGGGCACTCTAAGTTGAGGATGTAGATCAGACTGATACTTCTTTGCAGCAATGGACGGATTTTTCTAAGGGTTTACTGCCGTTCTGGGGTCCCATATTTAATAGTAGGGCTATTAGGAGACTGTCAAGGGTGATGGAGAAAGTGGTGAATACTGAGGCAGACATTGCAGCTAATATGTCTGTTGAGATGCAGGCTATGAGATTATTTACGATCCAGAATAGGATGGTGCTTGACGTCATCCTTGCTGATAGGGGTGGAGCTTGTCGCGTCATCGGGAGGTCTTGCTGTGTGTATATTCCTGACTCGGCCCCGACTGTTAACTTAGCGGTACATTAACTCCATAGATTGGCGACTGAACTTCATCAGGACACTGGCACTTGGTCACTACAGACATGGTTGTTGGGTGTTTTCTCCTCTTGGGGCT
The DNA here is from genome assembly GCF_964261635.1 of Lissotriton helveticus. Classification (NCBI taxonomy): domain Eukaryota; kingdom Metazoa; phylum Chordata; class Amphibia; order Caudata; family Salamandridae; genus Lissotriton; species Lissotriton helveticus. The sequence goes on from NC_136069.1 coordinate 1,142,310,780, forward strand.
GAAAAATTTTGATGGGTGTTGTAGGAGCTGTTGGTATATTGCTGACCTGTTGCTTATGTGTTTATTGCCTTCCCCCTTGTTGCTCCATATGTGCCAGTAATTTGCGAGCTCCTAAAAGACCATCACGCCAGTATCCTGTTTCTAATGATATAGAGCTCCATGATGTTCACTGGTTAATGCTCATTGATGATGATATTTTTGATTGATATGTTGCCTCACCCTTAGTCTGCTGTGTAAAGACCCTACCTTTTGGCTAATAAAGGCTGCGCCCATGTTAGCCACATAATGCTAAAAGGAGGGGCTGATAGGTTTCATTTTCCAATACCCCGCCCACTTACACTTACGCTTATGAGTTAGCATAATGTGTCTAACTAATGATATATTCATTTATGCATTTACGTTTATATTCTCCACTTCGTTATTCATTTATGCGTGTGATATTATTCAGTTCTCTTAGCTTAGCTTGTGTGCCACCATTTTGGAGTGCTTCTCTCTGCGTGCGAGTCGCACTTGCTCACCCCCTCCCGTAGGAATAGGAAAAACCCTGAACGCAGCAGTTTTCGTTTCTTGGCTAACTGTGATCGAAACTAATAGCAAAACTTCTTATCAGTACTGTTCTCATGCGCTGGAGATGCTGAGGCCCGGCTCCGCGGCCTTGGACCAAGATAACCAAAATGTTGCTATTGCAGGTGCGGATGCCTCTTGTGTGAGGCCATTGTTCACCCTCTCCGGGGTCCAGTACTTTTCCAGTATGGGCGTGTTTTACTCCACTGTACCATGTTATAATGTATTGCTGTGATGAGATGAGTCAGTCCTCTCGGCGCACTCTTAGGGGTGAGGTCGGACAGGGCCCTCTCATATGGGAGTTTGTGGCCTAATAAAATTACTTTGTTTATTCTTCTCCACTGTGCGGCTGACTTATTATTTGGTAATTATAGGTGAGTGCGGTAAGTCACTCGGGTGGATTTGAGCCACGCTTATCACGTTGTTTGTTTACTATACCTACTACGCTATTGTAACTGATATAATTTGTAGCGCAATCTTCCTCTGCTATAGCGCTCTGATACCTACGGGTCTAGCCAGCGCTTTATATTCCTTTTTGATGTACCTTAGAATGCAACGTTCCCCTGGTTATGTGCTCTGATACCTCCGGGTCGAGCTGCTTGACAGCTAATGAGGAGTGTGGCCCTGGTTTTCCCCCTTGACCGTCACCTACCCAGCCGGACATTGGGCATTGTTCCTCCTCGTCTCCCCACTATTACTCCTTCCTCCCCTCCCTCCTCTGAATTACTGTAACATTGTTTTATGTGTACTGTTCATTACTATGCTTTTGTTTCTGATGTAACTTGTAACGCAATGATCCTCAATGTAAAGCGCTCTGATACCCTCTTGGGTCAAGTTCGCGCTATATAAAACTTTATAAATAAATAAATAAATCACCTGGTATCACAATGTTAAACAGAGTAGTCAAATCAATTCACAAAACTTGCGATTTTTTCACAAATCTTTCAATCTGTCCGTACCATTCCACTGGATTTTCTCTCAGTTTTGGGACATCATTTATAAGTGACAAAATATGAGGTCTTGTCCATGGTGCATGAGCATAACCTCCACCAGGTACTTCTTTCATATGGAGCACTCATATTTCTCCTTTGTTTCCATCTAGGGCATCATGTAATGGCTGTACCTTAACTCTTTTTGTTTATTTCTTTTTCAGCCATCTGCCTTCTCATTTCTCTCTCTCTCATTCCATTTCTTAGTCAATGTCATCAGTTCTTTAATCTGCAACTTAATTCCAGGAGCTCTAAAATTCATTATGTCTTTGTCACTAAAGTCTAATCTGTATGATCTCTCTAAAACGTTTGACTTTTGTATATATAAATCATATTTATGAGCCAATTCGGTCAATTTTTTATGCGTTAATCTCGCTCGTTGAGTAATGTCTTTACAGAAAAACAATAGTTCCTCCTTCTGCTATGTATCTAATCGTGAAGGACTAATTCCCCCCAAAATCATTTCTTCCAATTCTACTTTTAATCTACTCACATCAATTGGCTTTCTTTATTCCTGAACTAGTTTGTGAATCAAACTTGGACTTGGAACTGAAATCAAAGCTTGACCTATAAAACAAAAACAGGAGCTTGTACTGGACTCGGATCTAAACGCGAGACTGGAGCTGAAAGTGAAGCATTTTCAATATTTTAATTATTAATGAGAGCACAATATCCTTTAAGCCTTTCCTCAAATTTTGGAGGAGTAAATCTTGATTGCTCTCTTGGAGTATTTAAGTTAAATTCTCCAATTTTATACTAATTCCAGGTTGCATATTTAATGCAGATGTATCCGGAACTGTTCTTCCCATTATCATGGTCATGTCAGAAGCATGTTAAGTAATTTCAGAAGGTCCACTCGATCTAAGGCAATAAAAAAGCAGACATCTCTGAAACATTCTGATCATCTGGTCACACTGAGTTTGACTTGGAATTTAACCTATATTTCTAGCTTCTGTAGAAGTGTTGCTTTGAATTGGAGCCATAGGTGTCTGAAGCAATAATCTTCTCATCAATTCTACTGGATTAGCTTATGCTGTATTTACTTCAGTAGGTACAATCAAATAATGAACAGTATGTACCTGTAACCCAGATTTGTAAAGAGGTGCAACAGGTTCAATAGTAACTAGAACAGTTAAGGCATCTGGAGAATTTGAATCAAGCCGATTCATTGGAGTCGTAAACTCTGTCCTTCCTTTGACAGGAGTAACAAGTGTTTGTTCTTTAGGCATGTCATGAATTAAAGATGCATTCTGAATCTCAGCTGTACTAGCGACTATAAAACCCTCACTCTGGATCTCATTGTAAGGTGATGGACGATTTATCGATAAATCATTTAAAAGTTCACTGACTATGTCATTCTCTTCTCCTTGTTTTTCCATGTGTCATTCTTTTTATTTCTTTTACTCTTTTCTCTTTCCCATGTCATCTCCTTCGACTTGTAACACAGAATATAACTTTGTACTATTTACCATATACGATGTCTGCTCTCCATCTTTTCGGTTGTGCTTCCCATCTAGCTTCTGCGTAAAGATTCATAGTTCTCCTACATAGTCCCTTGATACTTCTCCTTGTCTTTCTGATGTGTCATGTGTTCCCATGAATTTAATGCTTCAAATACGATTGGTCTAGGCGGTGGTTTCATTTCATACATCTTCCGCTTTAAATTCTCAATAATTTTCAAACTGAATGTCCCATAAAGTGAAAACTGTAAACCCTCATCTTCTTCAGTAAGTCTGTGCCAAAACTCAAGTACAATTGCGTTTAATTCTGGGTTAGGGAGCACTCCGTTAAACGTATTTTTGAATTTTTTCAAAATGGTGCTGCGGTTCCTAGGGATTGTCAGTCCCTTGGTTTCGATAGCCTGTTATGTTGGGTATGTTGGCCCAACGAACCGTGCACTGTCCACTTGGTGCTATGCACCTAAACTGATTTATGTTTCTTCAACAAATAATAATAACCTCACTTCCTCTGAGTTACTTCTATTTATTCAGATTTTTTTATATCTTTTTCTCTTATGTATATTACCACATTGTGTTTCATTTCAATGAATTATATTTCATTCACAGTCACAATAACAATAACATTACATTTCATGTTATGCTTTACAATATCATATACTATGCAATTTTTAGAAAGTGCCCAATGCATTTCGGCACTGCCAGGGTGCCTTCATCAGGGGCGAATATGTAAGAAATAAACATAATGACCATGTAATTCCATGTAATTTCACTATTTAGTTGCCCATGGGTGATGTTCTGTGTATTGTATTTATATAATCATACCTGCTCACGTTTTGCGCTACTCTCCGGAAGGAACTTGAGGAGAGCATAGCAAAAGTGATGGCATTGGATAGAACTGATCTATTGAAGCCCAAAGAAAGAATTACCAAAGAAAAAATGGTTTTTGTAACAAAATACACCACCCAGTCAAGAGAAATTAAAAAAATAATCAATACCAGGTGGGAACTTCTAATGAACGAACCGGATTTCAAAGGACTATTCAGAGAATTACCAGTACATGCATATACTAGGGGACAAAATTTGCGTGAAAGATTGAAGCAGAAATCACCAACACCCTTAACAGCACTTAACAAAGGAATGAGTAGATGTATGAATTGCATAAATTGCAACAATGTGATAACGGGCAATACCATCACCCACCCTACCACAGGAAAAACAATAGATTTAAGACATACAAGTGATTGCAACACCTCAAATGTAGTATACGGAATTAAGTGCCCGTGTGGCAAGCTCTACGTGGGCAAAGCAGAACGCAAGGTGAAAGTTTGAATCACGGAGCACAAAAGCAGAATTCGCAACTTGAACTTAACATCACCTTTAGCAATCCATTGGAAGGAAACAGGTCACACAATTTTCCAACTACGATTTTTTATTATAGAACAAGTACTAATGAAGGCAGGCATTAACAATCATCAAAGATTGCTGCAAAGAGAATTATTTTGGATAAAAAATTTGCAAGCGATGGCCCCTATTGGTCTTAACGACAAATACGATTTATCTTGTTTTCTATGAACATACAACTATCCCGACAACGATAATAAAACCTCCACAGGCTAGCAAATAGTAACCTAAAACAACACTACATAGAGATATGGGTCAAGTTGTAGAACACTCGTGATGTAGCACTAACAGGTTCCTTTGAGAAGCTGGACTTATGTTTATAGCAGTCAATAGTGGAAGCAGGATGTATGATGTATGATTATAGTTTACATAATTAGAAATGATGGTCTCAGGTTTGTGGAGAAAGTTAATAACAAATGAACTTGTATAAATCTAGTAAAATGAAGCATGGAGTTGAATTGAAATATGTAACAAGGGTTTTTTAAAACTTGACGTTTTTATTGTTGTTGTAAATTATAACTCCAAAATGTAATTATTACATCACTGCACATAATAAGTATTTTGGTGAAGTTAAACATAATGTTCCATGAACATGCTGTCACACCTCACAACATAAAACATTGGGCAATATTCACCAAATAGGTCACATCTTCAAGCGCTACAATACACATATCATGGCTCGTAAATAATGTCTCAACGCTGAACACGGAAGTCACAATCAGATTTAGATTGCAACATACGGCGTTTATGAGTTTGGAGTAATCGATATAGAAAACCAGTCCAAGATGGCGTTCGTACATTTTTTGGATTGCAGCGTTACAGTCCGTCGTTTGTGTTGGTAACCCCATGAGGCTCGCGGGAAGATTGATATGAGACGCGGTAACATCCGTAACGGTTGAGGCACTCTCGGAGAGGAAAGCCGGTTATTACGAGTCGGATTGAATATTTTGGAAATTAGGTAAGGTCGGACCTCGGGAATATCATTAGAGTAGTTGTTTTTGGTTAAGGCATTTAAAGCCAGTCTTGGTATTGACAGTGGATCTGTTTGTTTACTCTTCACAGTGAACGCAGAACAGTCGGATATAACAGGTATGCGGGAGCGGAGAAAATAAGATGAAGAGATATAATTAGCAGTTTAGAATATTGTAGTTTTAACAATGGGCATGCGGCTTGTTATTATGTCTTGCAGAACGCCACAGTGCTGGATTAAAATAACAGGTATGCACATTAAAATTCAGGAGCATTTTGAAATACAGGTTGTTGCTTTTTAGCAGTGAGAAGGTCACTGAATATGTTTTTTGTCCGTTGTTTAGGGAGCTTTTGAACTCACAAGATTTGCGGTAAGCCAATGTTAGGTACTTTGATTTGATCTATTGATCAAAGAAATGGATTAATTGTATGCAGTTTTTTGATATATGGATTTACTAGGTACATTTTTTCACACAGGAATTAAGAATAGCGCAAAACGTGAGCAGGTATGATTATATAAATACTATACACAGAACATCACCCATGGGCAACTAAATAGTGAAATTACATGGAATTACATGGTCATTATGTTTATTTCTTACAGATTCTCCCCTGATGAAGGTACCCTGGCAGTGCCGAAATGCATTGGGCACTTTCTAAAAATTGCATAGTATATGATATTGTAAAGCATAACATGAAATGTAATGTTATTGTTATTGTGACTGTGAATGAAATATAATTCATTGAAATGAAACACAATGTGGTAATATACATAAGAGAAAAAGATATAAAAAAATCTGAATAAATAGAAGTAACTCAGAGGAAGTGAGGTTATTATTATTTGTTGAAGAAACATAAATCAGTTTAGGTGCATAGCACCAAGTGGACAGTGCACGGTTCGTTGGGCCAACATACCCAACATAACAGGCTATCAAAACTCAAGTACAGACATGGATGTAATCCCTTGTCTATCATAATAGTGTGTACTGATGTACCCTCAGGTGGTGTTTCTACCTTTGTTCTAACAAGTATAGCCTAACTTTTCTTTACCATTCTCTGTAATGGTTTTAAATGTTTTTATTCTATTTCAATTCTATCTTCACAGATGCTTTCTGTAAAATCCACAATTCACTTGTTTGGCTATCTCAACCAATAACAGCACAACTTTTGTGACGTATTCAACCAATCCCGGTGTGATTTCACACCAACCGACCAACCACAGCGCACACATTGTCATGTCACTCTCGCTCTTTGCAGCAGCTCACCCTCCTATACAATTATCTCCAGCGTGCCTTCCCTAAGCAGAATCACAATACAAGGAAAGCAACAAATAAACCAGTCTGCTCTACTAAAGGAAATACACTCTCACAAGGTAAGTAGACTTTTCAGCAATCATTCGGTTCAATGAAATCTTGATCAGTGGAATTTCACTCTAATTGATACAGTTATTCCCTGTGCACCTGAGATCAACTATACCAACTGTTTACCACTAACACGCAAAGAAAGCATTTTACCGAGATGTTGTTGATGATGTCTCATGAGACATGACCAACACCACAAAACAGCAGACAACTTACTCAGTGTCTTCTACACAGAGACAACCCATAGGTAATATCTCAAGAACTTAGGCCGTGATGGATCCATTTACAACTTCAGCTTTGTATCAAGCGCCACAATTATTCATTGACTTTAACCACATGGACTCTAACTACTTCACTCTGCTAAAAAAACACAGCCATTTCAAAAACTGCAATCTTAGCTAAAGCAATATCAGCGTGCATCCCTATTAATACTCACACTCCTTTGCTGCTACACGTTGACTTCATCAGGACGAATACTCCATCAGCACTCCATTAATCCTTTTCTTTGCTGAACAAAAGATTTTGTTTTTTTGGACTTTAACAATAATTTCCCTGTCTTTTTGGCACCTTAAAACCTTACTTCTCTAGGCAAAACCATGGCTCTTCTACCAAAGATGTGATCCAGCATAAGCTGTATAAATAATTTAGGTTTAACTTTCACTTCACTACTTACTGATTTATCTCTCTAACTGCACTGGGCTCCCGACAGTTAGATGTATTACAGTATTACCCTCACCACAGAGCTGAATGGTACTCTGATGGATCTTTCTCCGTCGATAGGAGTGGTGGGAATTAGGAAGTCCAAAACCACAATGTTAGCCACCCAAGGAGGACCATTATTTGTTGACCAACGTACAAATTTGAAATAAGGTTGAAATACACTACTCTCAGAACCATACTGTAAAAATAAAGTTTCCCAAGGGTGATACCGAATTTCCTAAAGAAATTAAGGGTCTGACTACAATCTTGTTGGATGGGATACTCCGTCACAAACATGAGGAATATCCTGTCTGCTGTATTACAATTCCATTATATCATCTGGAACTTGTAATATGGTGATGGGATATCCACCATGTTTGTGATGGAGTATCCCATCCACCAATTTCGTAATCAGGCCCTATGTCTAAGTAGAGTAGTGCAAACTAGAAGCTCTGCTACTGCAACATAGAATAGAAGAAGCAGAACTTGATATTCTGAAAAGGTTTGCTGATTCTTCCTACACCACATTTAGATTTAGCAGAGTAGTTAATACAGTTTCAAATAAAGAACATCAGGACACAATAATAGACTCAGGCATTTAGATAGTCATTTATTGTATTAATGTTCAAAAATTGATACAAATAAGCAATTTCTTAAGCATCCCAGTCAAGAATATTAAAGCATGTAGTACTAGAAAACACATTTAGTCAGAAGGTGGATGGTTTAAAACAAACATAAAATATGAGGTTAAAGACTTCTTCCACTATTAAGGCAGAGGATAGTTCAGTCATATCTAAAGATTTAAAGTAAAGGGGTAAAAGAGTCAATTTTAAAGACCATTAAGGTTGAGTCCGAAAGCAAAGGCAAAAAGGTAATATGAAGCAAAAATCAATTAGTTCAGCAAAGAAGGATTCTAGGTTAACTGCATGAATGCATCAGCACCAGCAAAAAGACAGTTCAAGATAGGGAACATTAGGGTGTTTCAATAAAAGTATAACATCGAAAGCGTGATGAATAGGAAGGAAAATTGGATTGAGTTGTCAAAGATAATAAAAAGGTATAGCTGTACCCCTTCTTTGGGGTTTATTCTTATACAGTCCTTATGACACTTTAATGATGTGGTGTCATTGCACTAGACAGTCCATTGTACGATTAGTTTATGTATGAAGTCACCAAATACAATTTAGTTACTCCTGAATTCTTTCCCAAGCACTTATTGTGAATGACTTAGCTTTCCGGGCCTCACAGGTTTGTCAACTGTACAAAATAAACAATGTAACAGGCTACTACATCTGGTGAGAGTTGACTTTCCCACTGAGCCATTCTATCATGACCTTAGAAAGAATGTCCTTTGTATGTATAATGAAACATGCTTATAACAAATAAAGCAACTCTGCAAAAGTGTCAATGAATTAGTATGCATGTTAAGGGAAAATTGCAGCTCAAGAAAGAACATGTTTAAAGCTTAAACTACATACATCAGCTTTAAATGAATTAAACGTAATTGAAATCAAATATAGTGCATCAAATCAACACTTCATAAAAAAAGAATATGTTTCACTAATGTATTATTACGCGAGATTGATTAGTGTTAGCTATGGTGTACTGCCACAATTATTCAACATCCATTCATGTAATTTATTCTTAAAAACCATTTAACTAAAATCGTTTCCTAATTCTTAGAATCATTAGGGTCTCTACCATCGCATTCATAAATTTCAAATTCCTAACTAATTTCAACGCATAACTGCACCACAATCTAGTTATAATGATTTTGCAATGAAAGGCAATGGAACTGTTAGGCCTTATCGTTAGATTAATTAGTTTTCATCAGTACATGAATAATAAAAAAATCATTTCATGAGTAATCTTGTTATGAAAATCTATTAATAAGAGTTATTAATATTCATAATGTATTTTCTCTTTTTCTGACTCTTTCACTCACGCTTTTACGGTGTTGTTACTTCACTTGTCTCTATTGTTGTATCACTTTGTTTATTTTGTGCAATGTGCATATTTAGGTTTTTGTGTCTAAATTGGTAAAGTGTCATGTAATGTGGTTTTGAAATATTTCACTTCATCAGTAGCAACCTCCTCCATGGAGTCTCCCCAAATCTGAAAGAGAGCAGCCTCAAGATAGGGATGGCTTTTGCAATATTTTACATGTCAAGACATCTTCTGGATATGAAACTTGGGAAGCACACATACTACTAAGCATGCTGACATGATTCTTTGATGTGCACACTAACTTGTGACTCCATCCAACGGAGGACCATATAACTGCTCCCAATCTTGTATATGGTATACATCAATGTTATTTTAGGATACCTCTATATGAGCTGAAATCTGAAGACACTGGCTGGGAATGGCAGAATGTCACTATGTTACTGGCAGGCCCCACAAATATTAGAGCCAGGACTTTGATGGCAGTTTTTATTTATTTATTTATATTTTATTGTTTTTAGATCACACAGAAGTGTAGGAGATAAGCCACGGTAAAGAAAAGCTTCTTACCCCAATTATGAGTTGCACAGTTTCGAGTGACACCAATTAATCTGATATTCACTAAGCTTAGTTCAATATACCCTCAGTATATAACATGTTGTTTCACTCCATTGCCCACAACTCTATTGGAACCTCCACACCGTTCCTCAGTATAATTTCTCCTGGATACATAACTGTTCCCATCTTTTCGAGCAACACCTCCCCTTGTTTAACATGACTGGAGTTTGCGCCTCCCTCCCGTCCCACCACCAGCGCCTTGAGACCTTCATGGGTGAGTAGCACGCTTAAAACCCCCTGATTGATTTTTGATTTTTGGATGGGAGATTTGACACGTGAGAGACGGATGAAATCTGAGCTCAGGCTAGTATGGAATTCGCTAAAATACTGTGCCACTTACACGAGCACGACCCAGAGAATGCTGCTATGGAGGATGTTGGGCTGAGCAAAATAGAAGCAAAGTAAAGTTCTCTGTAAGGCTTCCATAGAAAGAGATGTATGCTTAAGATTAAGTTACTTTCTATGGGAGCTTTGGCTGTTGGTAGGTCAGCCACACAGACTACACCAAATTCCATCTTCACGGCTTGGACAGATGAGTGAAGATGGCAATGAGAGCATACAGAAATAGATTAATAGGTTTGGCTGTGTGCACATTGCGTTCAAACCCTGCACGTCATCTAGTTCTACAGGTTTCCAAGTAGAGGATCTTGGCCGTCTACAGGATTTAGCTAATAGGGAAAGGTAAGATTACAGATGTTTCTCTGGTGCAAAAGAACAGACAAGAATGCCTGGATTCCAGTGAGTCTTAGGAAGGGTATGACGGTGCAAACGTCTACAGTCTTCAAGAAACCTGTATCACCTACAAGAAAGAAAAAGAGAGGGCTGCCCCAGCACAATCTATTTTATTTTAGAACAGATTTTGAAAATCAACTGTGAATTTAGACTTTCTGAATGCATCTACTTATCAACTGCAGCACATGGTAGGTTTCAATGTATAGACACACTTGCCTTTCACACCTCTGGCCTGTCTGGTAGATGTGATTGCTGTAGCAATGGCAGAGTGCTGTGTAGAATCTTAACGTGGGCACTATTATTAATTTTACTATGGAATCCCCTGGTCAACTGCCAGTTCAGCAACCACAAAAAATTAAGTCATTATTTAGAACACCATAAAATACAGGAGTCCTATCACTAAAATATCTGAGAGAAGACCAAACTCTTCTACCTCACGAAGGTGAACAGCACATAATTTGCCATTTTTTCAATTCATTTTCTCTTTTCTTTCTAATAGGGATACCTGAGTGCCTGTGACGTCTGCATAATCGTACACTCAAATTCTTGCACTATATCTATGCCTGAAATATCTGGAAAACTTGAAGTTTTTAAGCCATTTCGTTCTACAGGTTAAAAAATGTAGGGGAGCGCTCGTTGTTCCAGTCCTTCCCAGAAACAGCCGATACTCCTTTAAATGTCTTGCCCACAGGCAGGTGTCTGCTTTCCTTCTCATTACATGAAATTGAGCACTTTCAATGTAATGTTTTGTTACATGCATAAATAAGGTACCATCACAGGGATGTATGAACCAGACATTCTGATAATTCATTCCACAATGACATTAGAACATTCTATTAATGATCAATTAAAACATAAAATCTGCTACATTTAAACAGTTAAAGCAAACCAGCTGCTAATTTCACCTTACAATCAGTGAAAACATTATCAGCCAGATTCATCAAGCCCAAAACGGCTCGCAAAGGGCCAGATTCTGAGAATCTGGCCCTTTGCGAGCGCTATTTTTGCATTTGGGATTCATCATCCCAAATGCAAAAATCGCAGTTTTATAAATCGCTAAATTGCGAATAATTACATTTAAGGAATCTCAATTTGAGATTTCTTAAATGCAATTCATGAACCATTTTAAAGTTGCGAATTCGCAATCTGGGGCCGCTATTTACCGCGAAGTCTGACTACGTGGTAAATAGCGAAAACTTAGAAAAATGCACTTTAGTGCATTTTTCTAAGTTGTATGTTACACACTCACATGTCCTTTGGACATGTGTGTGCGCAACACCAGTGTACATTACCATTTCAGGGGTGCTACAGGGTGTCCTTTGGACACCCTGGCACCCTTGAAATTGCTTCCTTATTTGCGATTCGCTAATTGCGAATCGCAAATAAGGAATGAATGGGAAAGCCATTCCTTATTTGCGATTCGCAGGAAGCAGTAGAAATCGCTAAAAATATTGCGATTTCTAGATGAATCCCGTTTTGCGAGTCTTTAATAGCGATTCCTTAATAATCGCTATTAAGGACTCGCAAAACATGACCATGATGAATCTGGGGGTTAATCTGCTACATATGAACAGTTAAAGCAAATTAGCTGCACAATTTCACCTTACAACTAGAGCTTTTGGATAACAAAGCGGCTGTGCCAGACTTTGTAGTAGGAGAACATAGCAACTTTGCATGAAGCCGCTGCAGTGTTATACTGTCTATGGGCTAAGACCATAAATTGTTTATCATCATTTAATTATTGTTCTACACATTGAGAGGACAACGCGGTCTGCAAAAGAAGAAGTGCAGAGTGAGTGACTGTCTTTTAACTTAAAGTGCTTAAACAAAAAATCTGTAATATTTTGTTACGAATTAATTTTATTTCAGAATAGTCTTTATTTTATAGGTTGTTATTTGTAATTGCAAATTACCCAATGGACTCTCGGATCAAGTCGACACTTTAAACAACAAAGAGGTAAAAAATATAGCAGGCACAAAAATGCGCAACAAAAAGTTTGTGCGGCGCCTCGAGTAACATCTGCAGTCTGCTCTCAAGAGCTCTGTTTTGTGACAGGCCCTCATAACTCTTACGCTCCTGACGTGGTGACCCCTGGTGACCCCCAGCCCGTCTCCAGCTGGCAGGTGGATTGCGCTGGGCTCGTGACCCAACCAACATCCTCACATCAGCCTGTGGTACTGCCACATAATCAGAACAAATGTTGCACATTTCTGACAGGGCTGCTACATTTCTTCTGCGCCACGACAGTGCTGAGTAAAGCTCGTGTTCTTATTTATCGCTTGAGCTGCGACATAAAAAATATGACGAAAATAAAAAGGCGGAAAGAAAGTTGTATGCCGTGGCATCGCTATAGCCGTAATGTGCCGGGGCACAATCAATTCTTATAAAAGCTTTTCTCCTTCTGTGCGGTTTTGTTGTCCAGTGGGAATAAATAATTTACTGTGTATTCAAGCAAAAGCTTCTCGCCTCATATATTTTTTGTAAATGTGTTCTGCTTTTATTTTACCGGAGAGAGGGCATTTTATGCTCCTATGACTTTTCAGTCTTACTTTCCTTACACTGACTGTGCTGCGTTAACAACCTAATAGCAATCTGCCAGAGAACCAAGGCAGCGAATTCTGCTAAATTTCACTACTTTTACATGCATAAGCAAAATGTAAATTGGAAAATATCATATGGTAGTATACTTATTTATTTGGCTATTTTGAAAGAGCGCTTTGGTTCCAATTTAAAGCATTTTCTTATTCTCTCCCGGATGGCACACTGGTATGTTGGGATAGCCTTCAAGTATTTTATGAACCCCAAATATTTGCCACAGAACGATTTTGATCCTTGATTTACCAAATGTTAGTGACATGCTGCGAAGAAAATTCTAATCAAAATAGTTGTGATTGGGAACTAACGGGGCTATTTTCTCTTATGTATGCATTCTTTTTGTATACAATATCCAAATTAACACGCAAAGGAGTTCTACACTCATTGTGTGTTGCTAATTGTATTAGGTATACTGAAGCAATAATGTATTTTACTTTTTCTTTGAGGTCGCACAAAAGTGCCTTGGGTACTAGACAGTTTCTTAGTGCTGTATAAAAATAATAAATTTCGGACTGTCTAGGTCTCACTGCACATTGTCTAGTTTTATTTCTTGTTGACCATAGCAAAAACCTACAGTGCGTTTTCCACTGATTGGCTATCTTGTTACTTTGCTTGCTTCATATTGGATAACATTCCTTTCTCTTCTTATGTTTGTCCCGCCTCTGGAGCATGGCTTCTTTTGATTGGATGAATTGTATCCTTTCACTGCTCACATTCAGAGAACTACTTTTTTTTCATAACCACTCAATGAGAGTGCATGTGTTTCTTGCTCTCTGCCTTTTGTACCGCTTCCCCGTCAAATAGCTGCTCTCTTCACTCTCAGAGGCAGATTTACAAGCCCCTTGTGCCACTTTTGCGTCACTTTTCCCATGTTAAAAGTGACGCAAAAGTGACGCAGGGGTTTTGTAAATCTGCCCCTCAGTGTTGCTTCCCACCCCTCCAAGCTTATCTGTAAAAGCACAGAAACAGGGATATTTTGCTAGAATATAACTAAAGAGCAGCCTTTAAAACTTGTCTTTTTGTATCTCCTGCATTCCATATATTGCATGAAAGCACACACCTTGGTACACACATGCTTACATTCCACACCTGTGCACCCCAACAACAGACATACCAGAGATAACACTTTTTGGTCTTCATGAGTCTGTGGCTTTTTTTTACTTTTTCATCTTCAAGTCATTGTGAATTCATTGACGTTTTGGGCAAAAATATTTGCAGTTGTCACAGTCTAATAGTGTAGATGAGAATCAAAATATGTGAGGCAACGCACGCCATCGTTAAAAGAGAAGAATCACAGATAGCATAAGCAAACAAAACAGAAATCATTTGCCAGTATAATCGTGACATAGTTCATAAAAAGTTCCTAGTATGAGGAGTACTTAATTCTATCTCACATTCCTTTCATCAGTCTAAATTCCTCAGAAATTCTAAATAAGAAGACACATTCTCAACTTTGTAGAGAAATCAATTTCTATTAAGTTTAGATGCTTCCCAAAAGATCTGCTTTATTTATGTTGCCCACTTTCAAAACCAGAGGTAGCCCACAAAATTTAGGTGGATCCTAGTGAATGGATCATGTCATGTCGAGGTGAAGGAGAAGTCAAGATGGATAGCGGCATGGATCAATCCCAAGTCAATCAGTGCATTCATACTTGATTTCGCAAAGGAGCCTGAAATTTTGGGGGCTATTTACAAGCCCATTGTGCCACCGGTGCATCACTTTCTTTGACGCACCAGTGGCACAATGAGCTTGCCCATATTTACAAAGCCATGTAAAGTCACCCTGAGTGACTTTTCATGGCCTTGTAAATATGGGCCCCTCCTACGCATTACTCTGCGTGAAAAGGTCATTCCATGGGTTTTGCTGTGGGTGTTCACATGCAACATCCATGGTACTTGAAGCATTCCCAAATTTATGACATTTTGTAAAACTGGGAATGGGTCAGAATCCTACGTCTTCCCTGGGGAGGTGTAGGAATGGGGCAAGGAGGAGAAATACTTTTATTTCTCCTCATTGTTCCTCTGTCTATGCGTGCAAAAGAGGAACATGCTATTAATGATTGTTTTTTGTGCAGGGAGATGTCCCTTCCTGCACAAAACAATCATCTCTACAGCACAGGCACCCTTGCAAAATGACACAAGGGTGCCTGAGCTGGGGCATTGCAGGCAATTGTGCTCCAATGCAGGGGAAAGCACAGGGATGCGTCATATTGTTGCTAAAACAACACATCCGTGTATTCTGAAAATGACGCAGCACAGCGCGGCTATATGGCTTGTGGCACTGTCCTATGTTATTTTCTTGCAGATGAGGCCCTAACTCTTTTTCAATTGGCAGATGATACCACAATCAGCTCACAAAAAAAGGGGGTAGACTAGTTAATCGGTGAAAAGGCTACAGAGATGGTTATATTAGTGGTTGCCTCCGTCGATGAAGTCTCGCCTAATTCCCATGGATGTGACTATTGGGCGCTCTGCTTTCTTTTGTAATCTGAGAAGGGGCATGCTGTGACAGTTAGCAACAGAATGTTCGAAATTGAGGACTTACTTTTTGCATCTCAATGATTAATTGAATCAGTTGTAAAATCCTCAACTGCAACTTCAACTATTTTAAAATTTCTGAAATAATATAATGCTGATGTGCAGATTTGCAGCTGGCACAGGAGTCTATTTGTGCTTTGTTCAAAGAAGGCGTTGAACGAAAAGGGTCCCCTCCTTTTGGTAACCATGTTTTACCCACCATTGCACCATTGTACCATTGCTATGAGGGCATTGGGGCTGGTAAAAGAAGGACAGCTTGTACAGCAATGTTCTCTTAAAAACCTAATACTAGTTTTACACTTTAAATTTTCATGGTAATAGTGGAAATTTACTATCATAGGGAAGGTTTAATGCACCCAACACTGTGGTGAAACTATTATTTTAAGGCGACATATTGAAAGATACAATTCACCAGATGCTGGCATTTCACTAACTATGGTATACATTTCCTTCTACTAGAACTATTTAATAGTTTGTAGATCAATTAACCCAAAAAGAGTAAAAGTTAAGTAGTGACCAACTGAACTGACTTTATGACGGGATCAAAGTAGCACTCCAGGAGGCATCAGAAGGTATTCTTTAATAATACCTGAGAACCCGCAATGCCTGTATAAAAACCTGTCTCTAATTTCCTTGCTATAGTCAACTTGTGATGTCTCTAGTCACCTGTAATAATCAAATGGTGTAGCTACTAAACTGTAATAAGGTATTAAAGTTGAGTTGTGAAGCCAAAAGCAACAGCCACGGGGCAATGCAGGTCATGGAACCTCATTACAACTGAAAATATAGGAGCTGATTAGGATGGCGGTGAATCCGCATCCTCCGGGCCGGCAAAAGCCACTGCCGGCCTGGAGGATTTGGATTCACTGCCTTGGACTGCGAAAACACCACCAGCCTCATTAGGATGGCGGTGGGATCAGTGGCGGACGGAAAGTCCGTCCACCGCTGATCCGCGGTGTGTGTACCCAAATATGGTGGCAGTGTCTGCAAGACACCGCCAGCCATATTATGATGCAGGCGGAAACATGCTTTTCCACGGCGGCTTTTCCGCTGTGGAAAAGCATGTGGTCTTTTGTGTTTGGGGGCCCGTTGCGAGCCCCCAGGGTGTTGGGGGGTGCACATGGGGGGTACCTATGGTACCCCCCAGCTTTGGCATGCACAAGGTGGCAGGCACCACGCGGTGCCTGCCAAGTTGTGCATGCTAAAGTTAAACATGCATATTTTACATTGCGGCGGGTGCTGCTCAAAGCAGCACCCGCCACAATGTAAAATATACGGGATGTGACCGCCGCTGCCCCTGCGGTCGGTCCCTCCACCTCGGGGGTGGCGGACGGATGCAAGTCCGTCCGCCATCCTAATCGGCCACTAAATGAGGAAAACGAGAACTGACTTAATTATTTTGATTTTTTTTTTCTTTAAATATACAGTAATTAGTTGAAGGGAGACATTTAAATCAAAATGCTTAATTTTTCCATCCTACAGGTCATTGCAGGAAAGAAAGGTAAATGCATGTTTCCACATATTCTGAGATGCAGGATTTTTTAATCTGACCTACTTTTAAACAGCTTGTAATATCGTTTTGCAAAAAAATACTGGCTTTTTGGTGAGTTTAATTTCACTCTTCATGTTCTGCTTTTAGTCTTTATGTCTGCAACCATACTATCCTTTTCATCTTTAATGAAAAAACAGCAAAAGGTTAAGTGGTTTGTGGTAAGGGTGATGGTGTTACCATATAGTATAAGGAATAAAGTACCGCACATTCATACGTTAAAAGGATATTGTAAATCCCATAGGAGTTTGATGACCTTATAAAGGAACTAAGCGACTTAGTTTATGAAGGATAATCAGGGACTGTTGAACGGGACAGATCTTTAAACATACGTCTGGCCAATGTTAAAAATAAAGGATAAACATTACTAAGTATGTAACCTATCTGAGGCAGTTAAGGGAATTCAGATGGAATGTTAAAAGTCTCCATGAGAGGTATACATGGGATGAAATATAAATTTGTGAATATCTTTGGGTGATTCTACATTTGTTCAAGACTACCTGGCTTCAGGATAGGATTCCTTTAGACTGACACATTTAAAATTTAGCAGGGTACTTACTTCACAGAATGTAAGTTATAGTCAAGTCCTGTATGTATTTTGCTGTGGTACCAAACTATTGCGATTAGAATATTGACTATGTAATCTATAGGCGATCTGAGATTTCAGTACTTATTGAATGAATACTTTTCTTAACACTAACAGGAAGAAGTTGTATCCATGCGTATGATTGAACACAGACACAATTAGAAGTTTCTGAAACTGGCCCATCATCTGCTGGGATTTCCAGCACTTGCCAACTACAGAAGATTGAGGCTCAAAAACATTTTAAGCACATTGGTTACCTGCGAAAAGATTCCCTTGTTTTTATTTCCCGAGTTCACCATAAGACTCCAAAGAATGGGCTGTGCTGCCTGCAAATAGATGGCCCATGGAGGATCTTGATAATTCTAGGAGCATGTTTCATTATTCGGTGAACAGAGAATCCCGGAATTCATTACAGCCTATTCCACATAGCCAAGCAGTGTTGTACTAAAGGGTAGCTGAGGGAGTAACATAAGTCATTCAATACAAATTTTTCCGGGTTGACCTTCAACTGAAACTGATGTTTGCTAATTGACTCTGCAGCACGTTTTCTATATGTCACTGAACCACCATCTGAGCCAGGAGTTGCTGGTCAAGAGAGATACAAGGTTTCTTTGTGATGCCACCCACGCTGTGAAGAGAAACATTGATCAGTGTCCTGTTATCGGGATTTCCTTTACCCTCCCTGAGTCCTGCTTGCTTTCTGGCCTGCTGAGGGGGAACACCCATTACATCGGAAGCACTACATCGCGTTACTATCGCATCGCCACTATTACATCGCAGATGGCTTCACACCGCATGCTAAGACGCCGCATGCTAAGACGCCGCAATGACTTTTACATCGGCAGACATTACATCGGAAATGACACGAAACGCTTTTTACATCGGCAGACATTACATCGGAAATGACACGAAACGGAATGATGATTTATGGCCCAAACAATAGCAAATACACGAAACGGAATGATTGATGGGCCAAATATTTAAAGCACATACGAAACGGAATGATGATTTATGGCCAAAACAATTGCAAATACACGAAACGTAATGATTTATGGGCCAAATATTTAAAGCACATACGAAACGGAATGATGATTTATGGCCAAAACAATTGCAAATACACGAAACGGAATGAATATTTAAAGCACATACGAAACGGAATGATGATTTATGGCCAAAACAATTGCAAATACACGAAACGGAATGATTTATGGGCCAAATATTTAAAGCACATACGAAACGGAATGATGATTTATGGCCAAAACAATTGCAAATACACGAAACGGAATGATTTATGGCCCAAATATTTAAAGCAAAAAATTGCTAATATTTAAAGCACATATTTATCGGACCAAAAGACATTACATCGGATCGCAAATGACACATAATATTTACATCGGAACGCAAATGACACATAATATTAATGAGCATAAATGATTTACGAGCACATTTAAAGCACAACTTTGGTGCCGGGGACTCATGTTCCAACCTGCTGACACATAAACAATGTACATGTTTTATGGGCGCAAACATTCTAAGAATAACTTACGAGCACAAACCTGCTGACAGCTACCGAACCGTAGTACTTCGCATTTATGAGTGATATTACATGTCAGAGGCAAAGCCATGTGTGCTTCAAGTACTGTTTCGGCCAATAAAACTTTCACATGTGAACCTGCTGTCACGTCAATAGAATAACAAAAAAATAGCTGCCGGGGTGCTGTCACGTCAATAAAATAACAAAAAAATAGCTGCCGATGACTAATGTTGGAACCTGCTGTCACGGCAACAATAAAAAACAAACATAAACAATGTACTTTTTTTACGGTGGCCAACATTCAAAGAATAACTTACTTTTTATACACTCCGTATATTTAGAATAACTTACTTGTTATACAATGCGTATATTTCATTTTTATGCCTCCATGGGTGGGGTGGATCGGTTGCTGGGTGCGTGAATGGGTCACTTGCTGGGTGCGTGAATGGCTGGGTGGGTGGGTGGTTGGGGTGGGTGGGTGGGTGGGTGCGTGGATGGATGCGTGGGTGGATGGATGCATGGATGAGTGTGTGGGTGGATGGATGGATGGATGCGTGGGTGGGTGGATGGATGCGTGGGTGGGTGGATGGATGCGTGGGTGGGTGGATGCATGGATGAGTGTGTGGGTGGATGGATGTGTGGGTGGGTGGGTGGATGGATGCATGGATGAGTGGGTGGGTGGGTGGGTGCGTGGGTGAGTCTGTGGGTGGATGGATGCGTGGGTGGGTGGACGGATGCATGGATGAGTGGGTGGGTGGATGGGTGGGTGGATGCATGGTTGGGTGGGTGGTGGGTGGGTGGATGGATGCATGGATGAGTGTGTGGGTGGATGGATGCATAAGCTGTCATATTTTCCTTAGGCTATCTCTCTTCTTCAAGCTCTCTAAACACACCTTCATTACTGTCTTTATGAAATGTATTGAACATATGTCTGCCAGTTCATAGAGGGGTTGCAGATACAACAGTACAGTGTGCTGTCATCTTATGAATTTATATGTACTTATTTATTGTTATTTTAAAATCCAGCAATAAGTTCACATGTGAGATAATGCATATACCCCTGACTCCATGCTATATTATTTATTTTGCCTAAATATAAACAATGTACATGTATTATGGGCGCAAACATTCTAAGAATAACTTACTTTTGATACCAACAATGATTTACGGCCACATAATGGACAACTATGTGGTCTGGGGGCACCGCGCACAACTTGTTCGAACCTGCTGTCACGTCAAAGAATAAAAACAATTTGCTGCCGGGGACTAATGTTCGAACCTGCTGACAGCTACCGAACATTAGTACTTCGCATCTAGTTCGAATTTATGAGTGATATTACATGTCAGAGGCAAAGCCATGTCTGCTTCAAGTACTGTTTCATCATTAGCTCATCATCAGAGACAGCATTACTTGCTTCCTAATTTGTCACGTTTTACATTTTGTAAAGATAAGAGCTACAGGGTGAGGGGTGACACACATTGCATCTCATTATTCAACCTGCTGCAGGGTTTAGGTTTCAAAACAGATGAAGATGAACTTGACGATCTGACCTACATGAAAAGTACTTTGGTTTTAGTCACAATAATAGTACTGTTTAGCTTTCATACGACGTAGTCACAATGATAACGTGTTAAGCTGGAAAGCGAAAAATGTTAATAACTAAGTGTTAATCCTTTTCTGCCTTCTGAAGAATCATTAAGCATTTTGTGTTATACAGAGCAGCAACCCGAGAGCTGAGAAGTCGTAACACACTTGCAGACCCGTGCATACAGAAAAACGCCCTGCATTTTATTTCCCTCTTCATTATCACCGTGCCTACTCTTTATCATATATGTGGGCACCCGACATGTGTTACATTTATTTTATATCTTCAGTGGCGAAGATTTGGCGTTCAGGTGAGGGGGGTGGAGGGGGTGGGGGCCAGGGCATAGAGGCGGGTTCTCGCAGCCGACTCAAAAGACCGCGTTGTTTTGCCATGCGACAAGATGGACTGCGGGGTAAAGTACGGCCCAATAGAAATCAACGGGATCGCGTTGCAATAGCATGCGAGGTGAAAACACGCGATGTGATGGACTCAGCGATCAAAAACATGCGGGGGAAAAAGCGCGCGAAGTAAATGGGCGCGATGTAACGTCATACATCCCTGCTGAGTGTTGTGCCTAACTTACTGTTATGTTACTTTGTTATTTTGGTAAGAACCATTTACTCATTTATGTTATTTCATAAATTTGACTACACTGCCTCACGTTAGATTCAAGTGAAATCTTATTTCCAACAATTACAATAGTTTCACCTTTAACATTCAAATTTCAGTTTAAATTGACTTTTGATTGTTTAGATCTGAAGGTATAGTGGTGAAATATAATAAAACAATTGCACAAATGTTATGGTTCGGCAACTATAAATGCATCCTCATTTTGCTAACAGAAAAAAATATGGTAGCGGTTCAAGATTACTTAGGGGCAGATTTACAATTACTGGCGCACCCCTGCATATCGGCAAGGATGCGCCAGTAATTGTGCGCGCAGCTCCGCCACCCATGATGCGCCGCATTTACAATGCGGTGCACCATGGGGCAAAAACGGCACAGATGCGTTACGCATCTGTGCCGTAAAAGCGGCGCATTGCTGGAGTTGCGTCGCAAGCACAACACAGCTCCAGCAATGATCTGGGGGGCCCTATGTGTACAATGCTGCGTCAATCCTTACGCCTGCTTCAAGCAGGCGCAGGGTTTTGACGCAGCATGGGCCCAAAAGTGACTGAGTGAAATCTTGTAGATTTCACTCAGCCACTTTTGGGAGGCGTTCCTGCGCAGGAACGCCTCCCCCTACGATGGTACGCCTCTTCTGGCGCAGGGCTTTACAACGTGACGCATCTGGGAGATGCGTCACGTTGTAAATACCCCTCACCATGGTGCATCTTTTGCGCGGCCTCTGCGTCACAAAAGTGACGCAACGGTGGACTAAAAGCGGCGCAAGGGGCTTGTAAATCTGCCCCTTAGTACCTTGTTTTAACACACTTGCCATACTGAAAGGTTAGATCATGGTTGGCAGTATTCTCTGCAGCAGTCCCATCAGAAAGTGGTCCTTTTTAAATATTAAATAGTCACGTAAAAAACAATGGTTTGTGGGCCAGCAGCTATAGAAAATCTTTCTGCTGTCAAATAAATACATTTACATTAAAAGTGTTTTCATTGTGCAGACCAGCATGAAACCGTTTGTTTGTTCCTTGCTACTATCATTTATATTTCAATTTGTTTTTCGGTGGAAAGTCTCCCTCATCTTCCAACTGGACTCGCTTGATGAAGAGATATATGTACAATACAGACAGTCTTAAACCTGATCCACTTACTGATGGGGAGCAAGTCCACTGACTCATTGTCAATGAAATTGCTCTCTCACCCTCGCAGCTCCACCATTAAGTGAGGCCGAGCCCGAGCCCCTGCAATCTCGAGTGCTGATGTTCGAGGCCCTCTTCCAACCGCAGGTTATACCAGCGCCTCATCCCTGGTGGTCCAGTGGACCTCTGTCTCCTTTTTCTCGCTCCGCTTTCTCTCTCCGTTTCATTAGTTTTTACCCTCAATTCAATCTCTCCCTCTCACTCTCCTTCTATCTCTTTCTTCCACCTTTCTTGCACTTTTCTGCTTTATCCCAGTTTGATTCCTCTTTTCCCTTTCCGCCCATTTTCCCTGGAGCTGCTGCCCCCGCGGCCCCTCCCCGCCAGCACGACCAGCATGACTAGCCCAATCCAGCTCCCCTCCTCGCTCCCACCTCCCAGCTGTATAACCCTTCCCAACCCCTACTAAATGGCACCCGCCTGCACCCATACGCGACCCGACCGCGACCAGCACCAGGAACCCTGGACCTCTGCACCTCCAACGCTACAACCCAGCGACCCTCCAAGCACTCAATCCAGGCCGTAACTACAACTGCAAGCTAGCATCACCAGCCGACACCCAAGGACCCTTCAGCTGTCACCGATGCCAGCACATCTACAGCAGCTCCGGGTACACGGACCCAGCACAACCCGCCCGCATGAAAACACCCTTACCGAAGACCCTACAATGCATCCTCCTCAACGTCAGATCACTCCACAAACATGCCACCGAAATCTGGGACCTCCTCGACAGCACCACCCCGGACGTAGCATTCTTCACAGAAACCTGAACCAACACCACCTCAGACCAGACATCTCCCTTGCCATTCCCCAAAGATATAAGATCTCCAGGAAGGACTGCTCCACCCGCCTGGGAGGAGGAATCGCCATCGTCCACAAACCACCACCCCCTGAGCACACTCCCCAACAAGCCCACAGACCTGATGGAACACCTCCACTTCAAGATACTGGCCAGTCCTACCACCACCCTCTGGGGAACCCTCATCTACTTACCCCCTGGACCCCGGGACCTTTCGCCAACTTCATCACAGACATCATCTCATCGCATGTCATCGCATCCACCAACTACACCCTGCTGGGAGACCTCAACTTCCAACTCAACAACCAACTAGACCCCAACACCAGACCATGACCGAACCCACGCACTCAGTAGAACACACCCTCGACCCCCTCTTCACAACAGAAAACTCCATCACTTTCAGCCATACCACTGAACTCCCGTGGACAGACCATCGATGCATCCACTTCACCTTCAGAACACCCAGCATCGACAGACACCAGCACCTGCTCCCACAAAGAAACTGGACAAAAATCACTGACGACCAGCTCACCTCCTCACTCAGCAACTCCACCCAGACCACCGCAGAAGACGACGCCCCCAACCCCACCGCCCAAACTCCACACAGATGGATCACCAACAGCATCAACACCATAGCTCCCTCAAGAAGAACAATAACGCACACACCAAGAAGGCCAGATGGTTTACCCCTTCAACTTCGAGAGTCCAGGTGCACCTGCTGCCGCCTAGAGAAGACCTGGAGGAACTCCAAATCCACGGAAGCCCACAACAACTTCAAAGTCGCCACCACCACCCAACACCAGCTAACCAGAAACACAAGGAAAACTGCGATTGAAGAAAGAATCTCCACACACGCACACAACAGCAAAGAGCTCTTCAACATCAACAAGGAGTTCACCCAACCCACCAGCGAGTCAACTGACATTCCCCCTCACAAGACCTCCGCAACAAACTCAGCACCTTCTTCCACAGCAAAATCAAGAACATCTACGACAACTTTGACGAAGACAACCAACACACGGAACCCCCACCAGCCACCCTGAAACCCTGTACCCAACGATTGACAGCTGGACAGCCCTCAAAACTGAAGAAACACGAAAGACAATGAAGTCAATCCACTCCGGGGCCCCCACCACATCTTCAGCCGAGCCGCTGACACCATCGCACCTTTGCTTCACCACACATCAACCACTCCCTGGCGAACGCCTCCTTCCCCGGCAACTGGAAACACGCCAAGATCAACCCCCTTGGCGGACCCCACTGACCTAAAAAAACACAGATCCATCCCCCTGCTCCCGTTCCCAGCAAAGGTCAATGAGAAAGCCATCACAGCCAACTCGCCACCTTCATCGAAGAGCACAACATAATCGACCCATCACAATCTGGCTTCAGAAAAAAACACAGCACCGAAACCGCCCTCCCGCCGAAACAGACGACATCCACTCCCTACTGGACAAAGGAGAAACAGAGGCCCTCATCCTCCTCGACCTCTCGCCGGCCTTCGACATGCTATCCTACCGCACCCTAATATGCAGACTCCACGATGCAGGTATCCGGGACAAGGCCTTCGACTGGATCTACTCTTTTCTCTCTGGCAGAACGCAGTGGGCCAGACTCCCCCCTTTCCTCACGGACCCTACACCACCCACCTGCGGAGTCCCCTAGGGGTCCTCCCTCAGCCCAATGCTCTTCAATGTTTACATGGCTCCTCTCGCCCCCATCTTCAAAACCTACGGACTCAACATTGTTTCATTCGCAGACGACACCCAACTCATCCTCTCCCTATCCAACGAAGCCAACACAGCCAAACACAACTTCCAAGAAGGCATGGAAGCTGTCGCCAAATGGATGAAAAGCAGCTGCCTGCAACTCAACACCAACAAAACGGAAGTACTCATCATGGGCCCACACCGTGATGACTGGAATGACACCTGGTGGCCCCGCACCCACCCGCATGGACCATGCACGCAACCTTGGAATTATCCTAGGCTCAAAATGGACCGCCAGATCAACTCCGTCACATCCTCCTGCTTCCACATCCTCTGCCTCCTACGTAAGACATTCAAATGTATCCCCCTCGAGCACAGAAAAACGGTCACCCACGCCATCATTCCCAGCAGACTCAACTAAGGCAATGCACTCTACGCTGGAATAAACAAAAACTTCACCCGCAAGCTACAAAACATCCAGAACGCCGCAGCAAGACTGGTCCTCAACCTACCACGACACTGCCACATCTCCCAACACCTGCGCACACTCCACTGGCTCCCCATCGAGGCTAGAATCACCTTCAAGATCCTCACCCATGCACTCAAAGCCCTCCACAACACCGGACCAACATACCTCAACAGCCGAATCAACTTCCACACACCCCAAAGAACCCTACGATCAGCCCAGCTCTCCTACGCTGTGGTCCCCCATGCCAGAAACACAAATCAGCAGGTCACTCCTTCTCCTTCCTCGCGGCCAGAGCATGAAATGCACTACCGCTCCACCTCAGGCAGACATCATTCCCCATCTTCGCGAGAAACTTCAAACCTGGCTCTTCGACAGACCCCCTCCTTGAGGGACTGGAACCTGCACCTCCCCTCCTCCCCAGCGCCTTGAGACCCTTACGGGTGAGTAGTCACATTTAACAAACCCGTGATTGATTGATTGATTGATTGATTGATGGGGAGCCAGTGAGTTCACGTAGCCCTTGCAAGAGCGTTCTGTTAAATCTTTTAATGTATGGTGAAATAACACTGCTCATAATTTTTCACTGCTAATTATTGTTGTTTATGTTCTCAATTCAAAAGTGTATTTGATAAAATAAAATGGTCACTACTTTTTTCATTGTGTACTAGTTGGAAGAAATTAAAAACATACATTTGCATTGACAGTTTTAAATTGTATAATAATAAGTGCTGGTTTCCAAAGTATTTTTAGAAGCCTGTAGCCTGTGCTGCTGAATGTTAAGTTTGCTGAACACCTAAGCTGCATATTTTTTGTTCCAACTTATGCTTCTTTAATCCGTCACCAGACACCCCTTCTTCTTTATCCTACTCCTGCTGCTTCTTTTGTATCCATCGTTTCTCCCCATCTCACTGTTTTTCTGTCATTCTCTTCCACCATTGTTCCCCTGTTTCTATCTCTTGTTCTGGGTCAAAGTCTCATGAAGGAAAAATAAGTATTGGTCCCCAAATTGAGTGCAATGGGTCATATTTCCGACCTCTGACCACTGGCTGAAATTAAACACTACATTCAGTACTATACTAACTATAATGGATAAGTTGAAAGATCCAGATTCTCTTATGGACTGTATTTTTCATAACTTTCACTAATATTTCAATTTATGCTGGGGTTATCTAATTAATTTAGTCACTCAGACTGTGCTGACAAAACTTTATAGCTAACAAACCTTTTGAAATCTTAATGTGGAAGAAGGCAGTTAAGTTGATTGCCCTTCAGCTGTGTTCCAAGTTGTATACTGTGTAGATCAATGAAGGGTCTGCTTATAGGTAGTTCAGGATCAATGTCTCTTGTTAGAAATTGGGTTAGCATAAAGTCCACTAGCCACCAGGGTCTATTTTTCTCTAAGTTTAGTGGTGGGTG
The DNA here is from genome assembly GCF_964261635.1 of Lissotriton helveticus. Taxonomy (NCBI): domain Eukaryota; kingdom Metazoa; phylum Chordata; class Amphibia; order Caudata; family Salamandridae; genus Lissotriton; species Lissotriton helveticus. The sequence goes on from NC_136069.1 coordinate 1,142,338,110, forward strand.
CCACCAAGATGGCCTCCAAGCCTGGGACCAACATGTAGGTGCCCCCTTTGCAAAAACAGGTTGTTTTGTGATAGATGGGGGGGCACCTGTGTTTTTGGTCTCGGCTTGGCATCCATCTAGGGAAACCTACCAAACCCAGACATTTCCGAAAACTAGACATGCGGGGGTATCCCGGAAGGTGTCTTGCATGGACCCCCAAATGTTTTTTTCTTATCCAAAATCCCCTGCAAAACTCAAATTTAGCTAGACAAATCACAGTTTCCTCACATTTCTGTTTGGGGTCACAGCACCGGCGCAAATCTCCTACAGTCCAGCGTTCCCTTCGGTCTCCTGATAAAAATAATTTCTCACTTTTGTGGGTGGGCCAAGTGCCTGTCCACAAAAAGGGCCAACAATGTGTAGAGATTGGGGCGCACCGAAGCATTTTCATAAGCACAATTTTGATTTTATACATTTTTAGTATGACTCTGCTTTGGGCACCCACACAAGTGAGGTATCATTTTTATATGCTGCTTGGCACTGGTTCACTCTTGCGTCGCTTTTGTTTGCTGGCTCCTCATTGGTTGGAGATCCCGATACATCACTTCCATTTTTTGGTCAGGAGCACTGCCCAACCACAGTCATAGGTACCTTTGGGGACTACTTGTTTATAATTGTTGCAGTGCGGGATGCCAAGCTGTATCTTCAATTATGGCGGTCACATCTTTCTTTTGTTCTGCACGGCGCGGCCCAACCCACCTCCATGTTTGTAATGACTTTCAACATACTTAAACTCTCAGCTCGGCACCCATTTTATGAGTGAAGCACTTTGTATTTTCATTGCAACCTTAGAGCTGCATCTCCCTGTGCCTTCCCATCATCAGAGGTACGTCACAGCAGTCTGCAAGCCCAATGGTAACCATGTTGTTCCTGCTTACATTTCACATGCTTTACTTGATCTTGCATTCAGTACCAGTGTGTGCTTTTTCTAGGATATTGTTGACTATCAACTTAAACTCTCAGCGCGGCGCCCGTTTTACAAGCGCCGCACTTTACATTTTATTTGTATCTTCGGAACTGCATCCCCCTGTGCCTTTTCATCACCAGCGGCACATCACAGCAATCTGCGAGCCCCGCTGTAACCATGTTGTTCGTGCTTACATTTCACAGGCTTTACTTGATCTTGCATTCCCTAACACTGTTTGCTTTTCCAGGATGTTGTTGACTTTCAACATACTGAAACTCGCAGCGCGGTGGCCGTTTTGCAAGCGCCGCACTTTATATTTTAGTTGCAACTTCGGAGTGCATCTTCCTGTGCCTTTCCATCGCTAGAAGCACATCACAGCAGTCTGGGAGCCCCACGGTACCCGTGTTGTTCCTGCTTACATTTCACATGTTTCACTTAATCTTGCATTCCCTATAAGTGTTTGCTTTTCCCAGAATGTTGTTACTTTTTTTTCAGGCAGCATATTACTCTTACCTCCCCTCCCTTACAACCTATTTCCCATTGACTCATTTTCCAGCACCGCGAGGTCATACCAATGGCAATAGTGCTATGCAAATATGATCACTCCACTGCAAATAAGAAAGCAAAAATAAAAAACATTGTTGTTTTCAACGCCAACAGCTCTAACTTTAGCAAATGCGAGACCTATTGCATTGCAAATGCTTGTATAATTTTGTTGCTCAAGATAGGAGAAATATCTCCTCTCCAGCAGCGCAGCAGCAGCTTCTTTCTTGAGAACTCATTCTCTCAGTCGCGCGGTGCCAGCTACTCTCCGTCCTACACCAAAGGAAACTCTAAGACCTAAAAACAATTGAACATTAGAAAAATAAACAAACTGTCATGTGTATTTTATCTACCTTGCATTTGGGAGATTATTCCTGTCCGTCTTAGATCCATGATTGCTGGGAGGTTAGTTAACAGCTGTATTGCTCGCGGGCTTGGGCAATAATGTTTAAATATATGCTTACCATGAGTTTGTAGTAGTATGCATTGTATAAAGGATTCAATATTGTTGCACTTTGTTATTATTGATCTCACAATAGTCCCATCCAACTGTAGAGATACTTTATGAACTCAGTGTAGGTAATAATAGACAAAGATCCCATTGTAGCTAATAACCATAGGCAAACGGGTATCAACAGACTGATGTTACATGAATATGTTTACTGATAGATTAACATTAATTGAGCCAGACTTGCTTCATATTGATTAGCAGAGCCTCATCTAAGGTAGTGATTATTCCTATCAGACTAAATTTATGTGGTATCCTTGTTCTGAGTACTGCTCCTTGTACATAAATCCCCAAGGTTCTGTTACTTATTACTGTGCGCCTATGTACCACTTACAAACCTAAACAAAAAAGCTTTCAATAGCATGGCTTGAGAAACTCAATAAAGGAAATCACTTCAGTTTGCCCGTATTGACTGCTCCATCAGCCAGTAATGCTGAGCTACACGCCTCAGTGAATGAGCCAATTTGATTCCAGATATCAGATTTACCATGCACCATGGGCTACAGCGATAAGCAAATTCCTTTGTTGTCTAAGTGTAAAACATTATCACTGTCTCTCATCCTCACTATGGTGTAGTCACAGATTTCTTTATATTGCTGCATATGCGTATTATTTCTACAACCCTTTAAGTACATGATAATATATTTCTAGAGCTAAACTGCCTTTGGGCAGGCCAGAATGAAGGCAGCAACTTTCATTTAGCAATCTTATTGCCTTCCATAAGTTAAAGAATATACACATAATATCCAGGAGACAAGTAGAGAACAACAAACAATAATGGCATAAAACTATACAAAGCTAATAGCTTGTGCAGGAGGTTAGAACCACCCTCAAATCTTAAAGCACTTTAGCTTAGTTTGGGGAGATTTCAGCATTTTCCTTTCACATCGCTCTCTCATAATTCTATCTCTTTTTGTTCCCCATTTCTCTTTATCCCTCTCTCACTCCCTCTCCTGGCACTCGTTTCCTTCTATACCAGGCTTTTCCAACGAGTAGCTCGTGAGCAACCAGGAGCTCACCAGCTACCTGCAATCAGCTCTCCTGTGTGCAGCTCAGCCTACTAGTTGAGAAGCTTTTGTTTGGTTGAATTAGCATATGTAAACCAACATTGAAAAGTGTGTACTTGTGATGAAAATGTGTTTTTTTTACAGAGTTTTATATAGCGCGAACTTGACCCAAATCGGGTATCAGAGTGCATTACATAACACCTGTTGATTTACATGAGGACACATTCATTTTTTTCTTGTTAGGCATGGGGAGATTAAGTGATTTGCCCAGAATCACAGGATGTTCAGCGTTGTTGCCGAACTCAAACCCAGTTCCCCAGATTCGAGGACGGACGCCCTAGCCATTAGGCCAACTCCTCTCCCTGTGTACATTTACAGAAATAAAAGCTGGTTTTTGGATAAAAAAAAATTACATTATATTTACAGCTGATATTTGATTGAAAATTTTTGCAGTGTTGGGGATATTTATAACTAATGTTATCACCCTTTTAACATAATATTGTCTGATGTGGTCACTATTACAGCACTTATATATTTAGTAGCTCGGGATGATTTTCACTGAACATAAGTAGCTCTTATTACGGAAAAGGTTGGAGAACTCTGTTCTATACTGTCCCTTCAATGCTTTGAAGCAGCCTTCAAGCCCTAAGCAACAAACAAAAGGTTTGTTATCAGATCACGGGACCTACTAAACTATAACAAATTCTTTATGTTTTAAAAATTGCTCTAGATGATATTAAAATACCTGGTTCCTTTTCAGATCAATGGGACATAAAAACTGCAAGAAACGTCTGGATTTTCTGTTGGGAGTGCCACCAATTGCATCAATTAATGTGAAACAACGGGTACAACTGCTAAAAATGCATAAAGCCTATTGTTGGGCACTGCAATTGCTAATTGTGAAATAAGCTCAATATGATGGGCAAACTTCTCTTCCGGTGTTTGAGACAAAAAAACCTTCAATGCTTGAATCACCTATGCTAGCAAGAGTTAACACACAGTAGAGGATGTATGACGTTTCAACGCATGCTTTTACAACGCATGCCTTTACGGCGCACGTTTTACAACGCAAGTCGTTACAACGACTTGCCTTGGGGGCGCTGGATAGTGAATAGTTTAATTTACTATTCCAACTCCAGTCCCCGTGGATAGTAGGGAAGGTGTTGGATAGTAAATTAAAACTATTCCCTATCCTAGAGCGCCCCCCAGCGCAAGTCGTTGTAAAAGTTGTGCTGTAATGGTTGCGTCGTAAAGGTACTTCGTTGTAAAAGTTGCGTTGTAAACGCTGTTCCCCCACAGTAGATATCCTCCTCATTGGATTACATAGACTTACATGGTCTGTTCCAGTGCACCGGCCAATCTCCTTCATCATCTGTTGCCAAACCAAAAACCAAATGCAGCAACACAGTGAACATACCTTAGCTGTTCCAAGTACCTCACCTTCAATGGCAGGGATCTCTTGATATTATGGAGACTTTATGACTCAATCAGCAAATGAAAAGAAATGAACTCATTTATGATTATTTCTCCAGTTTAAAAATTAAAAAGAATATTCCTGCTCTTCCGAAGCAAAATGACAAAGAGTTTGTCAAAGGATAGTTCTACCCATTTGTGTTTTCCTAATTTTACTTTTTCTTTTGCAATCATCCACATTAGCTATAGACAAAATGCTTTGCCTGGTTTGCCTTTTGATACATCAGTATGCATAACATGTGTTTTCATTGTATTTAATTTTTTATGAAATACGTTATTTAGCATTTCAAGCAATAGATTATTCATTAGCCCACATATGTGTAAGAAGGTGCATTTAAATGCAGCTATCTCATTTAACAATCTGGGTATGTTGTGAACACTGTGACAAGTCCTGTTGAGACCTTTTCTATTTTTATCATGTGCTTGCTTGCAGATTCCTTTGATCTCTTTTTTATTAGAAAATTTGATGCTTACAAAGAAAGATGACATGTTTCTATTGTTTTAGTTATAGGGGCAAAAAAATCTATCTGTTATTCTAGATGACATGCTTGTGGCACAATTTGTTTTGTCTTACTGAGACTTTTAGTGTCTCCAAGTGCTGCTTTAATTTGATATACTTGAGATAAAATAGGCGATCAAATACTATAAAAACCCAGGTGTTTTGGAGGGGCTTTGCAACAGAACTATCAAGCTAGAGGTCATGTCGGTTTTTAGTAACAACCAGCACAAGTTAGCGGCTGCTCTGAGAACAGTGCAGGGAAATGGACTTCGGCTTAGCACTGATTATCATTCCCAGGCAAACGTTTTAATAGAGAGCATACCAAGAGAAGGTATGCTGTGTGAGTCATGTCAAGAAACTCAATTTGTAGGTTTGCTTCTTTCTGCTTCTGCTATAATTTAGCATTGAACTTAGAAGATGCAATGTGGTGTTAGGATGCTAGGAACATGCTAACCAAGATAGCAATGTTAATGTTGTTTTTTCTGGCCATGTCATGTATTACTACCTTTATTTTCTCAGTCTGTCTAGTTACCGTTCATATCTTATGGACCAGACTTGAGTTTTAGAAATACACATTTTAAAGTTCATTCTCTGTTTCTTAGTGCTATTTTTAAACTTCATCCTTTGGTCTATAGTGCTATTTTGAGTGAATTATTCAATCACAAAAGAGGGTTTAAATTCCACTATGTCCCTAAACTCAATGACTGAGACTGATAGTGACCAGAAAACGCCTCCTGCACACCATTGCTCAGTGATTGTGTATGAGTTGCAGTCCATTCAGATTTCTAATCGATATTAGTGCTTTGAACGAGTCCTTCCACAAGGGGTTAGAAATCTGACTGATGCAGCTCTGGTGGGGGTGTGGGCTCAGATCGTGAGAATTACATACCATACCATACCATAGAATTGCATATCATACCATACCATAAGCAAGAATCTCTTTCCTACCCTCAGCTTCCAAGGATTATGTACAGCTGGGCAGATACACTGGTAACATTTCCTTTTCTGGCCATATGATTTATATAACCCTGCTGCATAATGTGGTCCTCTTTGCAGCATAATCCTACTGGCCATTACAATAGTACAATAGTAAAGCACTGGTGTGTGGTTTTGATGGATTCATTATGATGATGTTTATTTTCACATACTTGGGAGGATTCATTGGTTGATGTTTGCAGCAAGGCTGGGCCTGCACGGGTGAGGTTCTTAGGTGTGCTGATTAATGCCTTTTGAGAAATCTTAACAAAAAAGTTAATTCATCTTAGCCCTTTCTTGGATAGTTTCTGGGTGACCTGTCAAGCAGGGGCGATGAAAAAGAGGGTTATCCCAAAACACATTTTACCCACACAACTTGCCATAGACATTTAGGCAGCGATACAGAAAAAATTTGCTGAAATGAATTACGGCAAATTTGTCAGAAAGCTAAATCTTTACTCAGAATGTGTGCTTTTTGTGATTTGGTGTAAAGTTATTTTTGAAGAATTTAAGTTTGAAATATAGTGATATCTGGGTGTGATCAAGGGATTGGATTGGCAGGCCGCAACATTACGACTGCCATTTTGATGTGGAAAGGTGGGGGTACCCTCACTTGTTGGCCCTTGTGGGAGGGACCCAAAGGGACCCCGCCTGAAGAGATAACAATTTATATTTATGTGCTGCTGCTCCCGCGTACTTACCTTGGACCTAGAAGTGCACCCCATGTGATTCAGTGGGAGTACTGGGACTGGAAAAAGAAATGTGAGGTGGGTGTCCATGGGGTTGGCCGTCTGAGGAGAGTTGGGCACAGGATCTGACTGCAGGCCAGGCCCTATGTCCTTCCCCCTGCTACACTAAGCTGAAGGCTTTGCGCTGCAGGGTTTGGCTCCCCACGGGATTTGGTTGCAGGCCTTGCTGCAAACATTCCGCTGTGTACAGCTGAAGCATACTTAAGTATGGTAATAAGATCTTACTTTACGTTAAAAGATCCCTAGTAATTCACTGAAAAGAACAGAGATTTAGGTGTAGTTATACGTATTTAAGGTACTAATATTTCAACTTGTGTAAAAAAAACATGAAAGTAATTAAAAACACAATGGTTACAGTGGAATTTTACATAGGTCTTACAATTTTTATTTTTTATTTTTAACTTGTACCCAATCGATGCACTGCTTATGACCTTACATATTACATCACTCAAGACGTTAAATCATATAGTTGATGACGTCACTGAAGACAGCTCAAATCTATACCGTTCAGAAGATCGCAGTGGAGTGAGCTCCACTGGAGGGAATTCAGGAGAGCCTCTTATTATTCATGTGGCACTCAAAAAAAATGGGAACTCCTGAAGGCAGTGAAAATAAATGTCGCCCAATAACACATGTTGTTTAGAGAAATTGAACTAATAAACACACATTCACACATTTGCTACTATAGTGCAAAGGCCAAATGCGAGTTTATTACCACAGTGCAGTGAAATTGACATGAGAAAACACTATTGGCTGTCTCATAGATTGCATGTAACAAATACTTTACACGCTGAAACAACTCTCCTAATCGTCATGATGTATTGTCAGTATAGTTTTAAGCAGAACTGGAATTTGCTCAGAAAGCGCCCTCGGCAAAACCAAATTTGGATTTCCTCCACCCACTCGTCCTCTTTAATGTCTCTATAGTGAAAATGTGGGAGTTGTAGTAGGAAGGTAAGGGAGGCAAGATTAAGGAGTGCTGTGAAAAGAAAAAGAAAAAAAAAGTAGACACAGGCGGCGCCCTGAGCGTGGGCCCAGTTTGCATATGCTAAAGCATAGATACTTGCAAACATTTCCCCGGGGGCGGCAAAGTACTGTCTGTGGCATGCCCCAGGGACACACCGATGCCAGCAATGTGAGGGTGAAGAAGATGAAAAGTGGGCACAGGGGGACACAGAGCAGATGCATGGTGTGGACAACAAACCGAGCCTTCACGTGACTTCTGTCTGCCACCCATTTTTATTTTCATGCACCAACAGTTAAAATCAAAGCATTAACTTCCAATGTAAAATAAATGTGTGAGGGAAATGGATACCCATCTGGTGTCTGAATACAAAAATGTGAAACCAGAAAACCTGGTATCAGCCCTGGCTTCCCCCTTGACAAAATTGTAAGATCCTAGACAATTAGTTAATTTCACTGTGCCTCCTATTTCTTCATTACACATATGAGAGCCCTCAAAATATACGAGTTCAGTGTGCTGTACAAAACTGTCTTTTATGTTTTAAACTATAATGTTGTTCCACTTATATAACAACCAAAGCTACACACAAGGTGTACCTGGCAAACGACTTGCCTCTTGGTTCACTAATGGCATTGTTTTCAGAATAGGGATGGCATGAATGTTTCCAAGAACATGTTTGAAAACTATCCCTGCTAAAAAAGACCTGCAGTGACATAATCTGATCTACTAAGGTAAAGCGCTCATGCATGTTAAAAATATACACTTTTTGGAAGCTTGCAGAGAGTTTACCATGTGTTTCTTTACTGTTACTTTAGTTAACGTGTAAATAAAGCATGCCAGTTTGTTTTAAAGCTTTCTGAATGTTCCTGCTTTGTCAAGCAACCACCAGCTCAGTGCTGCTGTTGACCAGAGGGCTGCAATTGTGGTCCCGGGCCCTACTTTCAGTATCCCTGCACTAACGACTGGTGCTGGCATTACTGTCAGTGTCCAAAGGTGTTAAAGAAAATCGCATTTGGGGTGCGTATAAAAACACCACTTCTTGTTCTCTGCTCTCCAATACAACCAAAACTAATGAACCGATCTACAACAAAATTAGCTTGGTGATTGAGCATGTCAATCCTTTTTGTGACTTTTCAGATACTCTAACTGGAAAATTTGACAATCCAGTCTTGAAAATGTTAATATTTTGTATGTTTTTACTTTTAGGTCCATGCCCTGGTTCTCAGGTGTTAGTTAGGAGAAACTATTTTTTTTATTACTTACCTGAAAAACACTTGCACTTTGTGTTCTGACTGCTGCTTTACGCAATCTAAGCATAGGTTGATCAGGAGTAAGGTCTTTCGCTCAGATTTTTCTCTAGTTCTGCCATTAACTTTTTTTGCAGACCGGGTGCCACTGTCCACGAACCATGCATTGTAAAGATGTTTTGAAGGGTCAGGCTGACTACAGATTAACCACCGAAAGGTGGGGCAAATACTAGAGGGTTGAGAAATTTCAAGGGAATCCATTAGAACATGAAATAAATGTCACAAACCGTAGTCTTGGCTCATCAACCTTGGTTTTGATTCAAGAATCTGGCTGATGATGTCCTAAAGAACATTTCTATAATTATGGATCAGGAATAAATGGCTGAGATTAACATTCCAAATGCCGATCACAATCCCATTTAGGCGATTGCTGTCAGTTATGATTATAAATCAAATAACCCCAAAAAATTCTCTAATAAATGTTATTGTTAAGAAAAGGATTGGAAAATACTTATGTTAAGAGCTTGTGCATAGTTGAGCTCTAAATGTTTACAAAACACTGAAAGAACCAACTGACCTTTTATGGTTACTGACACCATAGGAACAATAATGCATGCAAGCACAACATTTATTGGAGAGAAGCACGGATTTTATGGTGCGTGCTAGGGAGGAGACGGTGCCAATACCATATCTTGTCAGTTTCAGTGTTTGTTTAGTTTTTATTTCTCAACTATAATGTCCCTTAATGCAAACATACGGGAATATTTAAAGTATATGTAGGTTAAAATTGTACATGTGCTACTGTTTCCAATTACTTTGAGTTAAGTATTATAGAACCATGCACATGAAATGATTAATTACGTGATCTGTTCTCTAATTTGGCAATTTGGTCTTCCTAACCCCTAAAGTGCCCATCTCCTAATGTATTTGCCATTTAACATCTTCAAATTTAATTGTTATTAGATAGTTTCACACAGTGTTGAAATGCTTTTGAAATTGAGAAAAGCATTCCATATGGCAAGTAACTGTAGCACTTTGTTAATTATATTTTGAAAAACACAAATCACGGCTAATCAGACACATGAAGTTACAATACTTTTAATATTTAATTACATTAATTACAGACTGCATTAACAATGCTACTCGATTACTTCAATTTCACAGCTATTTTCATGAATATTTTATAAGGAGGCACAGCATGGATTAAAGAATGCATGAACATCTTCTTCTCAAAATGGTTTTGCTCACATTCCTGCTATCTGCATTGTACTACTCTGTGGGCCACATTACCAAGAAATGAGAAAATGTATGCTCCTGGCTTCACACCTAAATTTGAATGTAGATTTTGGAATATGTGTCATATACAGAAGTCTGCAAGAGTACATCTCAAAAACATTTATGAATCTCATTTCCGTGCATGCCATACCATTTCTGCAAGCATCGTTTTACATAGTTTACAACTGCACAAGGGAAAAGGCTTTCATAGTAGAGCAGTTACATTTTCCTAATGAATAAAGCCCTTTCCCTACACCACCACCAATTTTGGAGTTGTTCGCTGCCCATTTCCACCCTCCAAATACTTGTAGTCCTAACAATGTGACAGGGTAGAATTCTGAAACAAGAGCAGATCTTAATTAGACACATTAAGGTATTTGTGAATCAGGCCCCTGTTTCATTGAGTGTATTGTATTTTAAAATGTTATTGCGCTAAAGCACAGACTCACAAGGCGAGCAAGCTGCACTGTGTAGGGTGTGATGTTGAGAGGGAGTTGTTTTTGTTTTGAGTCTACATTGGAAGTGTTTTCATGTTCTATGTGATGACCACCTAATGTTAGAAGGGGTCAAACATAAGTTTGTAGATCCCTACACATATTTTAGTTTGTGGGTGTTTCAAAGCTTTCAGAATAGTCTCACCCTGAAACGCTCAAGCCCTACCCTACAGAGTTTTGCTATCATGTGGTGTTACACCTTAAAGAGGAAATATAATTTCAGTAAATATTTTTACATCGCGTTTTATAACTGCCCAAAGTGACTTTATACTCATAAAAATGTCTATAGAAGGATGTTATCTGAGTGTCTTTCCACTGCTAGCTGTGATTGTCATTATTCAAAACACGCTAGCTATTATGAGTACCTCCATTTAAACTTATGTGAGTCGCTTAAAATATTGTTCTGTGAGCTAAAAATAATTTGTGGTTTAAAATGTAACAACTGGAGGTGGGAGGGAGAAGCTTCTGAATTTGACCTTAATCTTCTGGTCATACTGATATTTGTTATATTAAAGAACTAGACAATTCATTAGACAGATTCCAGCATTAGACGCTACTTTCGGCCACATATATCATTATTTCAAATAGCGATTACCTAATTGCGAATCTCTATGAATCGCAACTAGGTAATTGCTTTTTGAATGTATGTAACTCCATAAGTTTCATATAGCATTTCCTAATGGGTCGCAAATTCACCTACCTAATTAATATCAGTGAGGCTGGTCGAAATTTGCGACCCATTAGGAATTGCTAAAATTACAGGGATGGTGGCCTGCTGGGGTCAGCAGACCAACATGTCTGTGATTGCTTTTAAATAAAGCAATATTTTTTTGAGATGCAGCCCATTTTCCTTAAAGAAAAACGGGTTGCGTTTAAAAAAGAAAAATTCTATTTAAGAGCACTACCTGCTCTTAAAAACATTTTTTTAAACAGTCACAAGGGGGAAGGGGTCCCTGGGTGACCCCTTACCATTTGCGACTGGGTTACAACCTGCTTGAAAAAGGTGGTAAAATGCAAATGCTTTGAAACCGCATTTCAGTCGTAAAAAATTCCTACATACCACTGTGTTTTAGAATTAGGGCGGGACCCCGAAACACGCCCCTTCCTAATATCAATGGGTATATTTTCGCAATTCCAAATTGCGCGAATCACAAATTGGAATTCATACATACCAAAATGCATTTTACTGGTTGCAAACAGCCTGATTCTGAGAATCGCACCGTTTGCAACCTTAAAATTATGATACATGTGACGCTTAGTGCTTAAGACTACTCCATACACTGTGCCCTATTGTCTACACGAGATTGGCCACTGAAAGTGGACCCTGTTGCTTAGAATCAGATCAGGCATCATTCACACCTACTGTTTTCCTCTGGGGTAGGATGCTACCAGTGGTATTGTGCTCTGCCCATGCAATGAAACCTTCAAACAAACATTGCTGCACTTTTTGTTGTACATTTTATACTTTGAATTCTAAAATGCCCCCCACCCCCTTTTAAAGTAACATAATTTTAATAGCTGTTTAATTGCTTTGCAGTTTTTACAATCATTAACTGAGCCTGGGTCGTTAGCTCCTTTTCAAAAAGCATTGCCCACCATCTATGTGCAAGTAATTAATATGTATGTTTGATGTATATTTTGTCAGTTGCAACCGCTACCTGGGGGAAGGGGCGGGAGGTGGTTTAAAAAATCACTTAGCTCCCGGGCCAGCTGCCTGGCCGGCCGCAGACTCTCCTACGTCCTCTTCCTGGCTTTTTCGGGGAGACAGGAAGCAGAAAGCACCAGGGCTCGAAAGGCTCCCTGCAGTCAATCACAATGCTGCAGTGCAGCGTTGTGATTGGTCTGGGCGCCATGGCATGACGCTCAGCCAGGAGTTGGAGGGGTGGGCATGCTCTCCACGCAGGCTGTAATGCAGCCTGCATGGAGAACACAGTATGTATGCATGACTGTTTTGGCAGAGCGGAGAAGGCTCCCATAGGGAGTCAATCACTCCTCCCCCTGCTCTGAGGCAGCCTCGCCCCACAAAGACGCCGCAATGGGGAAAAGTAAAATGATAATGATAAAATGATAATAACCTCTAGTAATTATCATTTTATTTTTCCTTTTTTTACACTGCAAAAAGCAGTGGGCCGACGCTCCTCCACCTTAACCGAGGAGCCGCCAGTGTTTTTAGTGTTATTAATGTGTTTACCTGCTATGTTTACTCTGTTATGATTATCTGATGCATAGTAGAATAAATCTTTTAAGCTGAAGATGATGATTAAAGAACTACTTTAGAGGTGTCAGGGTGAGTGTAGCGGTATGAATGGAGCAATCAAAACTGTGCTTTTGAAATCTTTGTTTTCAGCATTCAGGGCATGATTCTCTCTGCAATGAGGAAGGACACAAGGTCGAGCCGAGTCTCCTGAACCTCAACGTCTATACAACAAACAGATCAGTCTGCCCTCAGAACATGCCTTGGAGAAGGCCAGGTATTGGCCACAATGGGCGGCTATTTTAGAGGCATGCCTCCTCTCTGATTCATAGAGGCCAGCAGACAGAGGAGAGAGGAAGTTCAGCCACCCGGGGGAGCATCATAGGAGCTTCTATTCACTAAAAAGAAATCATTTGCACCCCCACAGTCTTTGCCACTGCAAAGGGAGGCAAAGCAGGGTTGAGCACTGGGCTCTGCTGCCTCAAGAGCACTCATACAGCAAACACATCTACCTACCTCTCAGTGTATTCCCTGAAGGAGGCCAGGCATACTACAAAGCAGATGGCCATCTGAGAGACACCTTTCTCTGATCCACACACTCCAGCCACTCGAGGGGAGAGAAAGTCCCACCCACTAAATCATTCTCAAATGTCCACAGTGACCTCCCAGGACACTACATCGCCCAGGTACCTGGAAGGAGGAAAATGTCATTTTTCCCGGTTTGGCTCTGCACAACCGTGTGAGGTTTTTTGAGCAATCCTTATTTCTCTTCCACCCTCCCGTTATGACACCAGAGTTGCACAGCTCATTATGACAAATGCTAGTATATGTAAGTGTGCCTTTGCAGCCTGCGTTTTATTATCTTCTTCTTTCCCAAGTTGTGTCAATTGTGATATCTTCCAGAACCTGGACTTCTTTTGCGTATGTCAAATCCCTAGACAAATGTTGTTAACAATGCTACAAATCTGGCACTTTCCCCTCAAAACTGTTGTAATTAAATGAGAAATGTACAGATAGATTCCCGATACTACGAAGCCTAATTATACGACTGCTTTTTCTGAAATAATGAGCTTGTATAAATAGCCTACCACTTACTTTCAGTACTACCTTAAATAATGCAATTTTATTGTCACTTAGTCCCTGATTTAAACTAATGAGCACGTTAGGATAATTTGTGATGTAATTGTTAACTCCATGTGATAATTATATTCTAACTCAATCCAACTCCCATTTCAGTATGCCAAGAACCTAATGTTCTCACCTCGGTTAATCCATTTAGTCAGTGGGACACATCATCTCCCACTGACATCTCAAATCTCTGGGCTAACATTACCTTTTCGTGATATAGCACATAATACTTGGTCACTTTGTTCTCATCTCTTATACCGGTAGTCCTCGACTCTAATAGCAACTCCATCTAATCCAGAACTAGATCCAAACATCCAATCAAGATGCTTGTCTCTTTAACAACACTTTAGAAATTGTATATCCTCTCGCAGGTCTTATTAAGAATGCCTAAAAAATGCCTCAAGCTCAGTGCCACAATCAAGCACATCAAAACTCTCATCGCAAATAAACATCACAGAATAAGTCTGGTGCTTCAAAGACATGGCTTCATTTCTTCTCTATTGATGAGAACACTTAAATCATTCCTTTTTCAATTTGTCATCACCTTAGAGTAAATCCTCATACTCTATGAAACAAACTTAAAAAATCAGCCTATGCAAATCAGCCATGTGTACTTAACAATGCCTTATATGTTAATAGCTAAAATATAGTATAATCAAATGACATAAACTTACAGCTACGCAAATAACAACATGTTCCTGGAGGAGTTATATACAAATATAATTTGTGTTGGTCATTCGATCCAAGTGAAATACCTATGAATGCGAAAAAAGTAATACAAACAGAGGCATAAAATGCAGAAATGTACTGTTTTACAAAATATATATTGGTATATTACATAGAACCAAAATAAATCGATTAAGATACATATGGTTGGATAAAGAAACCCACGTACTTGGCTAATGGTTGCAGGATAAATTGACACCCTGCCACAATGGGTCTCGCGGGTGTTTTTTGTCATCTTTATGAGTTTTTGGCGCTGTGTAAAATGCTGGTATTGTGTAATCATCCATATTCAAATAGTCAAGCTCTTCTTAATAAGCCAACTGTCACTCAAACCTGATTCTATCAGTGTGAAAATCTATTTTCTAATGGAACGAGTGGGATCTTTTGTACGTTTTTTGTAATGTAAAGGGTTCTGTAACTGTCTCATCATTTCAGTGCCATAATCCAGTTTGTCCTGAACTATGATACTTCCACCCTTGTCCACAGGCTTAATTATAATGTTCCTACGACTAGCCAGTAAAGCATCATTCTGTGTTTTAGAAAAGTTGTATTTCATATATTTAGGTTGTTTGAACAACAGTTCAACTTGCATCAGGACTATATTTTCATAAGTTAGAATCTCTTTAGGCATATTTTTAGTCAGTGAAGTAAAGGTCAATGGTCCACGTAGACCAGTGACATCACCAGAACCCATATTCCGTGCATCTGCAAATAAGTACTGCAACCTCAGAGTTCTAAAGAATCTGAAGATTTCAATTTTTGGAACAAAAGGGTAATTCCTCTGGGTTGGTATAAATAATAGACCAGTACATAACACTTCAATCTCTTTAGAATTCAGCTGCTGTGAAGACAAATAAAAAATGGGTATCTCTTCCAAATTAGTGTTAGTGTCTGCGGTATTCACCATTCGTTCAGGTTTGGTTCACTTTGGGGCCCTTTTCAAAACTGAGTCTTGAAAATGTTCTTGCAGACCAATTGGCCAATTGGGACAGAAATGTCGACGGTACCTCCTCTTTAAAACTATTTATGGCATTATGTGGCTGATGCATACTCAACGTTCTTGAAAATAATGGACTTATGATTTGGACTGTGAACTTAGAAACCGGTTCAAGTTAAGTGGATTCTACGCCTCCCAAAGATCTCTGAATTTAAGCCATTTGAATTTTGTTTATAGATGATCTTGTTTCTTGGGGGTGACAGTGTTGATGGATTGAGACACTTTCATTGGTTGATTTGTTTTGGTTCCTTGAAATATACCAATATATCTTTTGTAAAACAGTATGCTTCTGCATTTTTTGCCTTTTTTTGCATTTCTTTTTTGCACATTCATGGGTATTTCAGTTGTATCGAATGTCCAACACAAATGATATGAGTACATAACTCCTACAGGAACATTTTGTTGTTTGCATTTGACTTAACCAGTTTTCTGGGGTAATATTGAGTTGCCCTGTTTATCTTTAGAATCAACTTACATATATTCACAATTGTTTTTAGCCCTGTAATGAACTGGGAGAATTTGGGGTGTTGGTTGACTGGGGTGTGAGCCCTAGTCAAGGAACAGCCACAATCTCTGTCAGGGTTAACCACAGAAATTCACTATAATAACCTGAGCTTAACCCAGGCTAGCTTGGCACATAAAGCAGTCAGGCTTAACTTAGAGGTAATGTGTAAAGTGTTTACGCAGTAAACAAACAGTAATAAGGTAAAAAGACAACACATGGAAAATCCCTTACCAATTTAGAAACATACAGTAAATTTTAATAAATTATTTGACTCCAAAACAACAAAAATCCAATCAGTGAAAATGGAGTTACGATTTTTTAATGTGTTTGGTAAAAACTAGCACCTAAAAGATCAAAGCACCGATCGCAGACATCTAATTGTGCAAGCAAGGCCAAAGTCGAAAAATAGGGCCGACCGTGATGGAGCATGGGTCAGATACAAGAAGTGAATTGGGCCAGGTCTGCACTTATTTTCAAACTTAGAAGAAATTTTTAAGAAAAAGTTCTGAGAGAGTAAGGTTCAGCAGGGCAAGCTTGCAGGTGGTGTCCACGTAGGGACCATAGTTGTCATGGAGCTGCTGTGAAAATGTCTACGTTGAGTCCAAAATCTCCATCAGAATGAGGCAGGATGCTGTAGCAATGAGAGTTCCAGGAGGGGCAATACCCCTTTGGCAAAGGAGCACTGAATAGGATTTGCTGCTGCAGAGAAGAATGTAGCGGAAGATGCAGCGAAGTCAGACCTACTGACGATGCACCTGGGGCAGACAGACAAGCAGGTTGGTCCAAGTCTTCTCTCTGTTCTTAGAGCAGATTTTAGCCAAAAAATGTCTAAGTCCCAAGTTTTTCATTTTGGCAATCTGGGCATCTTTGACACAACCACCAAGGGCCCTGATCTTGAGGGTCTCCTCTTGGGGGGGTTAGGAATCAGGCTGGTTCCACGTGAGGGTTCAGGATGGTGGAAGCCTGTTATGTCCCTGTGACTCTGAACAGGAGGCCAGCAAACTAGCACTTGGAGTCTCTCTGGTATTCCTGGGTTCAGGTGAAGAAGCAGCAGGACAGGCCTCCGAATGTTGAGCTCAGGCTCCAGGCAGCAACGCAGTCTTTCTAGAAGCAGCTAAACCTGGGTGCTCTCTTTGATGTGGGAGACGTTTTGAGAGGTTTCTCTTTGAAGTGCTTAGAATTTCCTGACTCCCCTGTCCTGGCTTCAAGCTGACTGCAGAAACAGTGCAGTGGTGAGAAGCTCTTTGTGCAAAAGCACAGCACAGCCTATTCAGTTGCAATAGGGGCGTGCCCAGCTCCACCCCCCAATCTGACAGTAGATTGCCCATTCAGGCACAGCTAATACTTCTATTGTGTGACTGTCTGTGAGGAATTCACAGTCCTAACTGCCAACTACACCCAGTCATGTCACTGAGGACAGCATGCAGGCACCAAATGGCAGCGGGCAGGAAAATGGCAACTTTCAAAAAGTGGCATTTTCAAAACTGTAATTTAAAATCTGACTTTATCATTAAAGAGGATGTTTAATTACAATTTCATCGACACCAAAGATGAAATGCTTATCTGTCCCCAATCAAAAGTTAGGACTTATAAATGTAGTAAGGCAACCTGATGTTATCCTATGGGACAGGCGGGCAACACATTTAGGAGTTTTTCACTATCAGGACATGTAAAACTTAAAAGTACATGTCCAAACTTTTAATTCCAATGCCCCCTGCCCTATAGGCTACCTAGTGCATACCTTAATGATCACCCTTGAAAGACTCTGTTGTAAGCTACTCATCATTTGCTGCAAGTCTTTCCATGCGCTGCAATTTTGCACGTTAGTCAGTGAATGTATAAATGAATTCGACAAACTATGACCATCTTTCAGATGTGATGTGCAGCCTGTAAAGCAGCTGGAAACCAATGGCTAGCATACTGGCAGAAATCAGCGGCAGTCTAGCATGTAGTCATGTAACTAAATCAGACTTTTCTTTTTGTAATCTCATATCATTGAATTGACAAGAACGCTGATCCTATTTCAACTAGACTATTGCAACACCATCTATGCAGGGCTAAATAAATAGCTGTTACAGAAAATCCAGAGAAGATAAAATCAAGCAGCAAGAATCTTCATTGAGTCCCTATCTGACCTGGGATTACATTTAGAATACTATTCATTATGCATAAAATATCACCTCAATTATATATTATATATAAAACATCACCTCAATGTGGCCTTGCATACCTTCAACCACTGGCTACACCATACCTTCCAACAAAGATTTTGATATCATCCAGTACATTCCAACTCAGTCAAATCAAATCAAATCAAAAGAATCTTTATTCGGATAAAAATATCTATAAAAGAATTACACAGATAAAATGTACTTAGATTAATAAGAATTCTATATAAAAACCATAAAAAGGATCTCATAACAAGGACAGTTAAATGTACAGGCACAGAACACAAGATACCAGGCTAGGCATCAATTCAATGGTAATCAAAATGAAACTAAAGGCATTATTAAAGACATCAGATAAGGTATAATTAATGGGCTATTCATTTTCATACCTTAAAATGTAAATATGTAGCAGCTGTTTCCTTCTTTGGATGACATTCGAAACATAGACAGAAACTTGATACCACAGATTCACAGCATTAAGATTACAGATGAAATTAAAAAGATCTTTCTAATAAATCGTTTTTTCTTTTAAAAACAGCGGCTGCTGTATTTGTTTCCTCAAATCCCCATAACAGTTACAAAAAAGTAAAAAATACAATGTAGTTGGTTGGAATTGCCATCACATGGGCATTTGGGTAACTCTTGGAAACAAAAACCCATCTCGGGGAAAGCAACCAAAAAGTGCAATGTGCCTATTCGCAATCTTTTTAATTAAAATCTGTGTTGAATATTTGGTACTAAGATGTGGTCTGGGCATTTGATTCTATGGGGCCTGAGAAGTACATTGACACAGTCAGTTTGGCACACTCTCTTTTCTCTATCGGCCATCCTTATCCCTATCAGAATACATTTTAAATCTTTCTAACTAGATTGTAATACTCCCTCTTGCTAATCAGTGCTCAATTTCCCATCTACCTCCTTTAGCAAACTGTTTACATAAGCCAACCAAGGTATTCGTACTCTACGTTCCAGTGTACGACAATCTGTTATTATCTCTGGTAAATTTAGTGTCAACTTTACAACATATGCTGAGACCACATCTCTGGAATACTCTGCTGCCCATCGTGAGGAATCAAGATGACTTTTGCAAATTCCTTAACTATTTGAAAACTGACACCCACATGCATCAAGGTGGACTTTTGCGATTCCTTAATTGCGATTATTAAGGAATCGCAATTATGGAATCGCAAAGCCTATGCATGTAGGAATCGCAAAAAAAATAGCAACTCCTACACTTTCCTTAATTGCGAGTCGCAAATTGCGAGTCGCAATTAAGAAATGGCTTCCCATTAATTCCTATGGGCCTACAGGCCCATAGGAATGAATGGGAATTGCATGGACAATTTGCAAGTACCCATTAGGTACTCGCAAATTGCGCATGCAATTTCAAGGGTGCAAGGGTGCCAAAAGGTCACCTTGTTGCACCCCAAAAATTGCAATGTGAACCCATGTTGCGCACACACTTACCCCAAGGGCATGTGTGTGTGTAACATGTAACTTTGACGGGTATGCCCAGACGTGGTTCCCGTGCTCTCCATGCCAGCGGAATCAAGCTATCCTAGCTGATGAGCGGTGAAACCCCAAAACCGGTCCTAGGATACTTGTTTCTAGTCCAGGGAGGACCTGGCATGGCAATTTGGGGTGGACTGTTCCCATTGGGCGGAGGGTCAAGACTGATTTGCATATGGCTGGGTACAAATTGGAATGGCATGGTGAGCAAAAAAACGATGGATTTAGGCCCAGATCTCTGTAATGTGGTGAATGTATGACATTGTTCTGCATTCTGTCCATCAATTGTTCTTTGTGCATTTGTCACCCCAAGTGGGACGGGTATGCCCAGACGTGGGTCTTGTGCTTTCTATGCCACTGGAATCAAGCTATCCTGGCTGATGAGGGGTAAAACCTCAAAACCGGTCCTAGGATGCTTGTTTCCAGTCCAATGAGGACCTGGCCTGGCAGTTCGGGCTGGACTGTTACCATTTGGCGCAGGTTCAAGACTGATTTGCATATGGCTGGGTCCAAACTGGAATGGCACGGTGAGCAAAAAAACGATGGACTTAGGCCCAGATCTCTGTACTGGGGTGAATGTATGAGATTGTTCTGCATTCGGTCAATCAATTGTTCTTTTTGCATTTGTCATCTGAGTGGGACGGGTATGACCAGACGTTGGAACCATGCTCTCCATGCCACTGGAATCAAGCTATCCTGGCTGATGAGGGGTGAAGCCCTAAAACCGGTCCTAGGATGCTTGTTTCCAGTCCAGGGAGGACCTGGCCTAGCAGTTTGGGCTGGACTGTTCCCATTGGGTGCAGGGTCAAGACTAATTTGCATATATTCTGGGTCCAAACTGGAATGTAATGGTGAGCGAAAAAACGATGGATTTAGGCCCAGATCTCTGTACTGGGGTGAATGTATGAGATTGTTCTGCATTCTGTCCATAAATTGGTTTTTTTGCATTTGTCATCTGAGCGTGACAGGTATGCCCAGACGTGGGACCCATGCTCTCCATGCCACTGAAATCAAGCTATCCTGGCTGATGAGGGGTGAAGCCCTAAAACCGGTTCTAGGATGCTCGTTTCCAGTCCAGTGAGGACCTGGCCTGGCAGTTTGGGCTGGACTGTTCCCATTGGGTGCAGGGTCAAGACTAATTTGCATATATTCTGGGTCCAAACTGGAATGTAATGGTGAGCAAAAAAAGATGGATTTAGGCCCAGATCTTTGTACTGGGGTGAATGTATGACATTGTTCTGCGTTTTGTCCATCAATTGTTCTTTTTGCATTTGTCACCCCGAGTGGGAAGGGTATGCTCAGATGTGGGTCCAGTGCTCTCCATGCCACTGGAATCAAGCTATCCAGGCTGATGAGAGGGGAAACTTCCGAAACTGGTCCTAGGATGCTTGTTTCCAGTCCAGCGAGGACCGGGCCTGGCAGTTCAGGATGGACTGATCCCATTGGGCGCAGGGTCAAGACTGATTTGCATATGGCTGGGTAGAAACTAGAATGGCATGTTGAGCAAAGAAACTATGGATTTAGGCCCAGGTCTCTGTACTGGAGTGAATGTATGACATTGCTCTGCATTCTGTCCATCAATTGTTCTTTTTGCATTTGTAACCCCTAGTGGGACGGGTATGCCCAGACGTGGGTCCCGTGCTCTCCATGCCACTGGAATCAAGCTATCCTGACTGATGAGGGATGAAACCCCCAAAATGGTCCTAGGATGTTTATTTCCAGTCCACAGAGAACCTGGCCTTGCAGGTCGGGCTGGACTGTTCCCAATGGGCGCAGGGTCAAGACTGATTTGCCTATGGCTGGGTCCAAACTAGAATGGCATGGTGAGCAACAAAATGATGGATTTAGGCCCAGAACTCTGTACTGGGGTGAATGTATGACATTGTTCTGCATTATGTCCATCAATTGTTCTTTCTGCTTTTGTCCCCCCGACTGGAACGGGTATGCCCAGACTTGCGTCCCGTGCTCTCCATGCCACTGGAACCAAGCTCTCCTGGCTGATGAGGGTTGAAACCCCGAAACCGGTCCTAGGATCCTTGTTTCCAGTCCAGGGATGACCTGGCCTGTGAGTTAGGGCGGGACTGTTCCTATTGGGAGCAGGGTCAAGACTGATTGGCACATGGCTGGGTCCAAACTAGAATGGCATGGTGAGCAAATAAAAGATGGATTTAGGCCCAGATCTCTCTAATGGGATGAATGTATGAGATTGTTCTGCCTTCTGTTCATCAATTGTTCTTTTTGTATTTATCACCCGAGTGAGACGGGTATGCCCAGACTTGGGACCCGTGCTCTCCATGCCACTGGAATCAAGCTAGCCTGGCTGATGAGGGGTGAAACCCCAAAACCGGTCCTAGGACTCTTGTTTCCAGTCCAGGGAGGACCTGTCCTGGCAGTTTGGGTAGGACTGTTCCCATTGGGCGCAGAGTCAAGACTCATTTGCATACGGCTGGGTCCCAACTGGAATGGCATGGTGAGCAAAAAAATAATGGATTTAGGCCCAGATCTCTGTACTGGGGTGAATGTATGACATTGTTCTGCATTCTTTCCATCAATTGCTCTTTTTGCATTTGTCACCCTGAGTGCAAAGGGTTTGCCCAGTCGTGAGTCCTATGCTCTCCATTCACTGGAATAAAGCTATCCTGGCTGAGGAGGGGTAAACCCTGAAACCGGTCCTATAAGGCTTGTTTCCAGCCCAGGGAGGATCTGGCCTAGCAGTTTGGGCTGGACTGTTCCCATTGGGCACAGGCTCAAGACTGATTTGCATATGGCTGGGTCCAAACTAGAATGGCATGGTGAGCAAATAAAAGATGGATTTAGGCCCAGATCTCTCTAATGGGATGAATGTATGTCATTGTTCTGCATTCTGTGAATCAGTTGTTCTTTTTGCATTTGTCATCCCGAGTGGGACGGGTATGCCCAGACGTGAGTCCCGTGCTCTCCATGCCCTGGAATCAAGCTATCCTGGCTGAGGAGGGTTAAACACTGAAACCGGTCTTAGAAGGCTTGTTTCCAGCCCAGGGAGGATCTGGCCTGGCAGTTTGGGCTGGACTGTTCCCATTGGGCACAGGCTCAAGACTGATTTGCAAATTGCTGGGTCCAAACTGGAATGGCATGGTGATAAAAAAAAAAATGGATTTAGGCCCTGATCTCTTTACTGGGGTGAATGTATGACATTGTTCGGCATTCTGTCTATCAGTTGTTCTTTTTGCATTTGATCTGCTTTACAGGCTAATGATCTACTTCACCATTAGTGTTAGTCACAAGTCTTTATGCCACCTGCATTGAACCAATTCCCTTTATTATTCCCTGTTTTCTTTTGTTTTATCGTGCCTGAATTGGCCATTTGGGAACATATAAGCGCTCTACAAAGCTTAAAAAATACGTATAGAAATAAATAACAGTAAGAAAAATTGCAATGGGCTGGAAAGCACATACCGCTGCAGTGTGTGCAATGGGGCTCAAAGATGTAAAAGAAATGGATGTAGGTTGAACAATATGCATTACATGCTGTGGGAGGGCATCGGCTTCCTTCTAACTTACTAAACATTTGTAAAGTTTTAATTGGGAGGGTTGAAGCTAGTTTGGATGATATGCCACTGAAGACTGGTAGTCAATCTTTTCAAACATACTGTGCAGCTAGATGCATTTCAAGTAGCCTGTACCACTCTGAACAGCAGATTGCCCCAGGGTGCATGATACAAGTGCTAGTCACGGAATGGTAGTCAGACACTGGGGCATCCTCGTAGCACCTCTAAAAGTGTGCCTCCCGGATCTATTGAATGTTGAACGCCATTGCCTGTACTACTGTGTTTAACAATTGGTCACTTTCAGTTATGCGGGGAATGTAGCCATGTCATTATCTGTTTTTTATGATGCTCATTCTTTCATGCTCAACTGTTTAAATACACTGCACCTGCCCTATGGGCTGTCCTGGAACTTCTGTAGGGGTGCTTTATATGTATGAAACAGTAAGCTTTGCACCTAGCAAAAGGTTTATTTTGCCAGGTTGAGATGGCAGTTTAAAACTGCACACACTCAGGCTGCAATGGCAGGCCCGAGACATGTTTAAAGAGCCACTTAAGTGGATGGTACAATCAGTGCTGCAGGCCCACTAGTAGCATTTAATTTACAGGCCCTGGACACAAGTAGTTTCACTTTACTAGGGACCTACAAGTAAATCAAATATACCAATTAGGGGTAAATCTCCCATGTTGTAAGGAAAGGGCACAAGTACTTTAGCAGTGGTAAAGTGTGCAGAGTCCTAAGGCCAACAAAAACAAACTCAGCACAAAATAGGAGGAGTGGAGGCAAAAAGTTTGGGGATGCAGAAAGGGTCAAGTCCAATGTTAATTATCCAATTCAATAATAAATTAATAAATAACAGTATGAGTACAGGTAAGCTTGCATTCAGGTAGCAATTAGTGAGAAGACTAGCCGACAATCAGGTAGGAGTTAGAGAGCATAATGGCTGACATTCAGGTAGCAGTTAGTGAGAAGGGTAATCTGCAGTCTGAAAGGAATTAGAGAAGATTTCATCTCACATTCAGATGACTGTTACTAATGAAGTTATCTTGAAATTCAATAAGAGTTAGAGAGTATGTTCGCTCACATTTAGAAAACAGTGAGGGACAGATTTATCATTGGATTGTGTTGCCCTTGCATCACACCTTGTGTTGCAAGGGCAATGGAATCCTTAACCCCTTGCACATGGTGTTAATTCTCCCACTGTGAGGGGGAATTATCGAGTGGGCGGGATTCGGACGGCCTCCCTCCATCGTGCGCCCACGCCCACCGTGACGCGTGATGGCCAGGGGCCATCGTGAGCACCGAAGGGGTAAAGTTAGATTTAGGAAGCAACGTATGGCCACCTTACATTGCCCTGAATTGCTTGGAAAATCTAGAGTAGCACAAGGCCGCACAAGTCACTGCCTTGCGTTCCTCTGCCCTGGGAAGGCATTTCATTGGTGGAGAGTAGGTATTCTCAAGCATCCACCCACGGGTTTTCAGGCATTCCCAGATTTACCAAGACTGGTAAACCTGGGAATGCGTCAAAATGCTACGCCTTCCCAATAGAGGTGCAATGAGGAGAAATATTTTATTTCTAT
This sequence comes from Lissotriton helveticus, assembly GCF_964261635.1. NCBI lineage: Eukaryota > Metazoa > Chordata > Amphibia > Caudata > Salamandridae > Lissotriton > Lissotriton helveticus. Next base: position 1,142,363,122 of record NC_136069.1, read on the forward strand.
TTATTTTATTTTAAAGGTTTTATATAGCGCTGGCTAGATCCGGAGGTATCAGAGCACTTTACATGAGTATTAAACCATAATTGCAGGTTACATTGTTACAAAGGTTACTCAGTTATTAGAGCCTGGCAACATAGTGACAAGTAAGGTCGAGACAAACAAAAAGGACATATACCTAAGGGTAAAAGCAGGCAAAGGGAGAGATTCAAGGGAGGATGGGGTAAGAGCAGGGGAGGTAGACAGAGAATGGAGGAGGGAAGAGGAGGGGAGGGTGAGAGACACAGCATGGAAAGGAGGAGGGAGGTGTGACGGGGACACAAACCGGTAGACGAGTCAGAGCTGCGTCCAAAGTCCAGTAAGCTGTGATCCCAGGGGAAGTGGTATAATTTCCCCATATCTGTTGCAAGAGGCTCCCTATATACAGTGGACTCTCTCATAGGGGTCTCTGAGACTCCAAGGCCTACATACTGGATCCTGCCCCAAAAAGGGGATAGGGAGTGCTTTGGCAAGGGGTGCCATACCAAACCTCAACTGTGAGTGGCTCCCTAGGCACTGTGGACTCTCTCAGCGGGTTCGCTGAGACTCCAGAGTGTAAATATTGGATCTTTCCCCAAAAAGGGGAGAAGGAGTGCTTAGTCAAAGGGAACAAAAGGACAGGGGGCTAGGCGGTGTAGCAGGCAAGGGGAAAGATTCAGGTGAGAGGGGATAGGAGCAAAGGAAGTAGGACAAAGAAAGAGTGCTAAATGGGAACAGATAGATAGATAGGAGAGAAGGAAAAAGCAGAGTTACCTAAATACGATGAGGGGAGGGGGTCGAGACAGGGAGATGGAGAGAAAAACTGTGCCCAAAGTCAGTCTGGGGATGAACCAAGGCCGATCTCCTCAATAGTTGAACAGAGCAGCTCCACCGGGCGTCGGACATAGTGCTCGGACTCCGCTGTCAGGATGAAGATCAGGAGTACTTAGAGATTATCAGATTTGGGGGTGGGGGGAGCAACCATTGATCGAATGAATTCCAGACGCCATCTTGAGGTCTGGCACAATCCTGGCAGGGTCATTAGGAAGATTTCAGCTGGGGGAAAAAGTTAAAAATGGCGGCCACGTTGCGGTGGTGCCCACGGCGGCAGTTCTCGCTCCTCTTCACCTCTGCCAGGCCAATAGGGACAGTTATGTTGCAGCAGGATAACTCTATAGGTAGGGGGTTAACGATTTCCTTATGGCTTAGGGATAGTTATGTTGCAGCAGGATAATCCTCTAGGTAAGGGGTTAACGATTTCCTTATGGCTGCGGGCTGCTTCTCATCTTTAGATTATGATCAGCACTACACCAAAGTCATGAGGAAGCTCACTTGTCAGCACCAGATACTGAGGGCCCCTCCAACTTCAGCAGACCCAACGGGGACCTACAATTTCACATGCAGCTATGCAAAGTGTAGTACACAGGGCAGGCTGCCACTCAATTAGACCAGTCCAGTGCAGGGGCGGCTCCCGGTTCATTAGTAGGACTCTCACACGATACTGTCCTCTGCTCTCCTCACCAAGGTCAGGCCCGTACTCCCAGGAATGGCTGTCGCCAGCTACCAGCTGTTAGATGGCATGTGGCAGGAGAATGAGCGTTGAGGTACGTAGACATCCAGATAGTTCACGGGGAGGCACAGCGCACCAGCGGGGACACAGAGCTGGCTAAATGGAGAAATCCCCGCAGTCTCAGCAGATCCAGCCCCTGCGCCCCATATGAGGAAATGTGAACAAACTTCACCCATGTTGTCCTGTTTCTTCTGCTGGGTGCAAAACCCAAGGTAGGGCAATTATCGGGAATTAATCGGCAAGGAGGTGGCAGCCGGGTAGTCCTGCATGGCATCCGCTGTTAGCACGGCCCTTGATGCGGGGGTAATATTTTCCCCAGCACAGCCACCTCACTCGCGGTAGGGGCCCGGCTACAAGGCACCATGTGGTGTCAGGCGATCAGGTGTGATTTTAGGCATGGGGAGCCCCCAACGGGAAGCCTATCGGGGGAGAGAGCAGCCGACCTCGGCATCAGCGCCGAGGGTCTGGATTATTCTTATGGGAGCCAGGCCAGTGGGACATTCATTTTTAAAGTATCTTTTTATTTTTCCAAATTATGCACATTGTACATTTAAGCATTTCATGTCTTTTCATATGCTACAAAATATCATTATATATATATATACAGTACAGTTTTTTTCCCCGAGATGTCTCTTAAATTCAAGAGATAACCAAACTCAAAGCCGAAAACAACAAAAAAACAGAGGAGAAAGAAAGAGGGGGAAAAAAAAAAGAGAAAAACCATAGATCTATACATTATTATGGACAGCCTTAATGTGGGCCCACAGTGTCTTTCCAACTAGCTATAGGCTCCCAGATTCTTAGCCCTCGCATCTTACCCCTCATACCTTTCCGAGCATATATAGGTTTCTCCAAGTTATAAGCGGCTAATGGATTAGCCAGCCAATTTTGCATAACGGGTGGGCTTCTATCAAGCCATGCCCTGGCTATAGTCAATTTATATACTGCGGCGGCCATAAAAATAAATTCTCTCTGTGAGTTTCCCCCATCTGAGCCTACCCCCAGCAGTAGCCAGGAGGGGGTTAGGGTTATTTGAATATCTAATGACCTATCTAAAAAGCCTTCTATATTTCTAATCAAGGTATGCAATTGAGGGCAGGTAGCGAACACGTGTACAATATCTGCCTCGAGAGAGTTGCAGCGCGGGCAAGTGATACCTGTGGTACCTCCCCATTTTGCTATTCTCGCTGGGGTGAAATATAAGGAATACAAGGTTTTATAATGCTGGGATTGAAGGGGAGCTGAACACAAAACAGTACGACCCAATTCAAGTGACTCCTGAAATCTTTCTGGTGCAGTACCCAGCTTCTCTACCCATTTATTACAATGCTTATCCATATCATCGGTTCTCCCCTTTCCCAAGCATGCATACAGAGATCTAATTGTGCAGTCCGCACATACCTGTATTTTTCCCATAATTTCATTACTGTCATACCCTGCCGGTCCTCCTTGTTTGTTACTCAGAAAACTCCTAACCTGCAGGTATTTAAAAAAAATCCCTTCTATCGATACCATATTTCACTATAAGATCTGTAAACTGTACTATCCCTTCTGAGTCCCTCAAATCACTGATCTGTATTATCCCCTTTTCGACCCATCTAGCCATTGTTGCGTCAGCAAAAACTGCCGCAGGGAAGGATCTGTTCTTATACAGCCTAGTATATCTATTGTATCTTCCCAGTCCTGCTTTTTTCAAAAAGGCATTCCAAATCCTGATAGCTGCGTTAAGCGTTTTAAATCTGGTCCTCTTATAATATCCATACTCAGTACAGTTTAAGAAGCAATTTTCTGCTTCCTCTCCTAGAACAGCTGCATAGACTTCTGTAGACATAGTTGTCACTTTTTGCTCATTACCACCCCCTCCTATCAAACCCTGCATATACTGCAAAGCAGCGGCAAAATAATACAGTCTAAAATCCGGTACCCCCCACCCCCCTCTCTCTCTCTCGATAAATACATAAATCTATAGGCCCTATGGGTCTTACCCTGAGCCCAAATAAATCTATTCAAAATGATCTCTATTGAATTAAACCATTTAATTAAAAAAAATAATGGGATGGATCTAAAAAGATAGAGAAACTTAGGCAGAATCAGCATTTTAATAACATTGGTAGTGCCCACCAAGGACAGATGTAGATTATTCAGTCTTTCCAAGTCGGACTTTACCCTAGAGATTAGTGGGGAGATATTGTTTTCTACAACCCTATCCAAGTCTGCTGAAATTGCAACCCCCAAATATACTGCTGAGGTGACCACCGTACATCATTGCAGCTGGAGTATACATTTTCTACAATCTGCGTCTTAGATCTATTAAGACTATATCCGGAAACCTGTCCAAACATCTCGGCTTCATCTTCTACCTCTCTAATTGCCAGTAGCGGAGCTGGAGTGAGTATGGCCACGTCATCGGCATATGCAAGTGTTTTAACCGTACAGCCATTCACCCTCATAGGAGAAATATGTGGATTGGATTCAAACCTACGTAGGAGTGGCTCTAAATACAATGCAAACAACAGTGGGGATGAGGGGCACCCTTGCCTCGTCCCTCTTCCGATCTTAACTGCTGCTGAGTGCCCCCTGTTGACTCTAATCTTAGCGGTAGGATCATTATATAAAGCCTGTATGGCCTTTATAAACCCTTCTCCAAAACCAACCACCTCAGAGTCTGCCATAGGTAATCCCAGGAGACCCTGTCAAACGCCTTTTCGGCATCTAAAAAGAGCGCTGCCATGGGGTCTCCCAGGACACCTGCCGCATCGAACATTGTAACCACCGTCCTGATATGTTGTGTTGTCCCTTTGCCAGGTATAAATCCGTGTTGTGCAGGACTTACCAAATTCTCAATAATCCCCGACAGCCTCATTGCTAATATTTTAGAATACAATTTAACATCGGCGTTCATCAATGTTATCGGCCTGTATGACCCCAGGACTGTTGGATCCTTCGCCTTTTTCAGAATTACAATAATATCACCCCCACCCCATGACTCGGGGATCGACTCCCCCCATTGTGCCTTACCCATGATGTTAAACATATCAGCCAGCAATGAACCTTTAAATACTTTATAAAACTCTACCGGGATCTGGTCCGGCCCTGCTGCCTTTCCCGATGGTAAACTGCTCAGTGCAACATTAAGTTCATCCAATTGTAGCGCGGCTTCTAAAACTTCACTTTCTTCATCAGACACGGTTGGGGGGGGATTTCCCTAAGGTAGCTTGCTATACCCTCAGAACTTCTTTCTTCTTCAGGTGTATACAAAACTGTATAGTAATTCCTAAATATTTCTCTAACTAAATCAGCCTCCCCGACCAAATTACCCTGTGAATCCTTAATCTCTTTAATGTCTGATGTAGCTAATCTCTGTCTAGTGCGTACAGCCAGGATGTGCCCGACCCTTTCACTCAATTCGTACGCATTTTCTTTCTTAATCAGGTAATTATTTGCTGCTTTCTCGGCAATGCCTTCTATGGCTTCCGCTTTCAGCGCTATGATTCTAAGAAGATGTATTTCTAAAGAGCGATTATGTAGTATAGCTGAGGCCAATTCTTCTTCCTCTTTTAACAGCTTCTGCCTTACTTCCTCCAACTTTACTCTCTCTTTTTTCTGCCTTGCTAAAACAAAACTCATGGTCTCGCCCCGTATCCTAGCCTTAAAGGCGTCCCACACCACCCCTGGTGGCGCAGTTCCTCTATTGATCTCCCCAAAAAATTTGATCCACTCCTCCATAAATTCCCTATAAATTGGATCTTTTAATAAGGCTCTTTCAAATGTGCACTGCGTGTTACTTCTTTGTACCTGGCCCAATTTCAAAATCAGTACCAAAGGACTATGATCTGACACTATCCGAGGTTGCTTCTCTATTTGCGAACCCTGGATCAACGAATTAGAGATTAAAAAATAATCTAACCTAACAAAGGTTTTATGCGGAGCTGAAAAAAATTTACTGCCATCTAAGTGTGGATGTATCTTGGCCCATGGGTCCACCAAAGAATTGTGAAACACCATATCTACCAGTGCTCTATACACAGGCCAGTGGGACATTCAACGCATTGTGGGGTGGGGTCGGAGAGTCACATTGCCAGATGACGCATCTATTTGGCGGCGAGCCCCATCGGTTTGCACGAGGGTCGGGGATGTTAGAGCAGAGCCAGGCGTTGTGTGCGGATGTACTTTGCGGGGGGCTGATGGAGACAGCACTCTGGCACTTGGGGTAGAGGGTGACGTGCTGGGCGAATAGCAGAGGCCAAGAGATCCCCTCTTCTGTCTTACAGGGTATTGAGTATTGAGTGATGCTTCGTCGGGGGAAAGCTGCCCAGAGCACAGGGCTCTCCAATCGTACAGGCTCGTGGATCAGGCAGAAGGGAAGCGCCAGCTCTCCTGGAGACTATCTGCCATGCCAGCACATTAATTGAGGCATTCTCTACTGTGGCTGTTGCTTAATCGTGAATTGAACACATAAGTCACTTGATTTGTTCCCTTCACTCAGCCACCCACTGTATGATACTTCCACCTATGTTCACATTGAGCCGTTCACGCTGTCTATCCTACCACTTGCGTCGCCACTGTTCACTTGTTCACCTTTGAGCACCAAGTATTTATTTGGTTGTTATATGATTTGTCTAATACAGTGCTGCTCTAACTGTATGAATATGACCCTGCATAACAATTCTTTTCTAAATATAATATGAATAACGACACAAGATCAATTGAGTAACAGTCTCCTTTATTTTCGTTCTTGTAATGCTTTCTGCATACATATGTAATTGTCTACCAAATATTACCTGTTGGGATATTGTTATTTGTTTTACCTTTGTACACTCAAAAGCATAACAGGCCTGATCTCCAAAGATTTTGCTGTGGCTTCATTTTGGAAACTCCTGACTTACTCCTGCATGGAGTATGTTGAGAGTACTAAAGAACTACTAGAGTAATTAATCTGAGCACTAAGTATAAAAGTGATAGTGGACTAACCAATGACTTCTTAGTAAATTCTTGCCTTTTATCAAAACATACCACTTTGAGCAGGCCTTGGACACGTGAGCTCTCTACCAGCCAAGTCAGCAAATGTTACAATGTGTTTATGCCTAAATTAAGCATGATCTAGAAAATTAAGCTGATGTTTAATGTTCATATCTAATTGTGCTATGTGCATGATGTATGTAAGTGAAGCATGCATGCAATATGTACATCAATCGGGCAACCCCTAGGCAGTATCAGAGGAAAGGCTGAAGATATGCAATGAACATGTGCTTACTACCTTTAAAGTAGTAACTTTTGGGGAATTCATAAACATTTAGAAATGAACTTAGTAAACTTATTTTCTACCCTTATTTTAAATCCAAATGGGTGACAAGTGAGTCATTCTGAAAGCATGGGAAAGTGTGCGCGTAGTCCAGTTTTATAAGGATATCTGTATAGAAGGAAGCCAAGTAAACGATAACCATATTACCAGAAAAAGACAAACAAAAAAAATCCCAGTCCTGCACATAAGTAACCCCTGCATTGGATACATTACACAGACACAGTGTTGGTAAACCCGTCTGTGTATGTGAGCACCATACTCTATTTTTGGACCTGACTTACAAATATTTTGCTGCAATCTATTATTGTAGTATTTGCTGTTTACTCTTAAATTCTATGAGTCAGAAGTACCCATGCCATACATTGGAATTCTGGATTGAGGAAGGAGAACTGTTTTAGTAAATAACATACACTTATCAAACTTTTGCTCAAGCGACACTGTGGTTGGGTTACAAAGAAATGTACATATATAACCATAACTCGTAAACTACGCACGTAAAAGCTCAACCTACATACTCTACACAAATGTCCACGACAGTATTGCAGGTGAATTAATGTTCATGTTCAGATAGAATCGGTAAACTATGCACGTTTATAAGATTAGCTTACATAATTCACACGTAACCCGTTCATTCCCCTATGTTTTCATGCCTCGGTGCGCCCTTTCAGACTTGACTGTTGATACTTTTCAACAGCTGAAACTTCACTTTTAGACCCGTCTGTCCTTTGACGTCATGTTTGCATAAAGGGAGGAGAACATCCATATTTCGCTTGTAGCTATTCAGTGATTTTCTCACGTTTGACTAATGCCTAATTAAGCAGGTATGACACACCGTGCTAAAACTTTCATGTGACGCATTTACATTTATTTCAAACCGAACCATACACTTGTACAGTCAGTCATGGCTGGGGCGCGAGGAAGGCACGAGCAGCTCACTGAGCTTCCGCTTAGATTGCGTTAATGAGGTGGCTCGCCTTCATTCCTGCTTCGCATCGCTCTGGCGGGAATCGTGCGCCGTGATATACTGTGTGGGAGGCTCGCCTGCCCGGGATTCCCCCCCGCCACGAGCCGGCGCATTAATGAGACATTTTCCTCGAAGCGCCTTGCAATCAGAGGGCTCGAGACGCGCGCCCTGGCAGAAACACTCATTAATGCAGTGGCCTGCCGTTCCTAATCTGCATTTAGACATGTCATTGGAAAGAGGGTTATCTCAGCAGCGATTTGGGGGTGAAAAAGATGGTGCTCGTGTGCAGCATTAATACGGTTAAGGCTGCTTGAACCTTGAGAAGCCCCTGTTCGTTATCTGCATATCTAAATATGACTGTTTACATTACTCATGGCTGCCTAGAGGTATTTTGGCGCCATAGGCAAGGCACATTTTACATGCACTGCTTAACCCCAAGCTTGCATGAGTAACGCCTGCACTACTCATCTGTCTTTAGACACTCCACAGCTAGCAGACTGGCCACATGAGATGAATGAGGTCTTAAATGAATGAATGCACACAACCTCAGTAAATTAAGTGTGGGCATACGCTGGCTAGAAGGCTGTGGATCTTATGTTAAAATATGGAGGAACAAAATATTATGGGACCAAAATATGAATGCCTAAATATCAAAACCAAATGATGGCGAAGATAGGTGCCCTTTCTGTAAATACAGATTTACTATTCTAATATCTACATAACTTGAATACACACACACACAAATATATACATTAACACATGCAACCACACACACACACACATATAATAATAATAATAATTTGACATTTATAAAGCACCTGTGCCCACATGCATCAAGCTTTTTTGCATTCGCAAACGGTGCGAATTGCAAAATTCGGCCGTTTGCGAATGCAAAAAACATTTTTGGGATGCATCATTTTTTTTCCATTTTTCGCAATATAAGAAATCGCATTTTTTTGCGATTTCTTCAATTGCGATAGCATTTAAGGAATCGCAAATTTTGCGATTTCTTATTTTTAATTTGCGAATTCGCATTTTGGAAGGGGAAAATTACCATGGTAATTTGTGAAAAGTTTCAAAAATGCACAAAAGTGCATTTTTTAAGCTTATATTTTACACACACACATGCCCTTGGGACATGTGTGTGAGTAAAATGTACTTACGTGACATTTCAGGGGTGCAGGGGGGGTCCTTTGGACCCCTCCTGCACCCTTGAAATTGCATTCTCATTTTGCGATTCCTAAATTGCGAATTCGCAAAATGAGAATGCCTTCCCATTGATTCCTATGGGCCCATAGGAATCAATGTAATGCGATTCCTTAGTTGCGATTCACAATTAAGGAATCGCAAATAAAGAAAATTAAGAAATTGCAAAAACTTTTGCGAATTCTTGATGCATAGGAATTTGCGATTCCTAAATTGCGATTCCTTAATTTTTTAATTTTTTAATTTATTTATTTATTTTTTTAGGAATCGCAAATTCCTACAATGATGCATGTGGGGGCATGTTACACCAGCTGGTGTGTCCCCGCGCTAAGGCTGCTAACATACAGAACCATGGGTAACGGCGAGCAGAGAGGTCAAGCGAACCAGGCGTAATGGCGAAAAAACATAGCCAGCTTATAATTGAAATAGCCACGTTTAAAAAAAAATCCGGAAGAGGTTCTCTGACTGTTCCGCACGGAGAGCCAAAGGAAGCGTGTTCCAATTTTTAGCTGCCAGGATGCTGAAAGAATGTGCGCCCATCCGGGCTTTCCTAATCGTATATAAACATATATATATATATTTTTTTTTCCACTCCCGGTTCATACATTTTAAGTTAAGTATGATCAAGGGCAAGCTGAAATTAAACTACTCTGTGGCTGTGATATTTCCTGCATAATTACGTATTTGACGCACTTGACACATAATCCATTATTGTCTGCATAATATGCAGATTTGATCAAAAATCTTGTTTCTAGCTCAAACAGATCAAAAGTTGCTCCAAGTGCTATCACACATGTTGCCGCACTGAGGCAGGTTACCTTTCAGTTGGCATATTTTGATGTTTGACTGATATTAACGAGGTGAAAATTCTGCCCAGTCAGAGTTAATATGAAAACATTACAAAGTGCTAAAATCTGCTTCAAAATGTGTTGAATTAAGCCCATAGCCTGCTTTGTCTACATAATTTAATCACAATTTAGTAAACCCTGCTGCATAATAGAATCCTCCCTTGCTTCAAAATTCCATTGGTCCTGAGCAGGGCTTTAAGTGGGATGCAAAAACTGGCTGGTCTCTTCAAGGTGTATGGCCGATTTATTAAGAGCGTGGCTTGAAAACGCTTAAACTAAAAATATGTACTTTGGCATAGTATGCGCCCCACTGGTATCTTGCTGCTTCTGTGGAGATTCTGAGTCGGTTGGAGGAAGTGCAGGCGGTGGTTTATGTATGTGGGTCCTTGTTTATAGAGGGCTTTGTAGGAATGAGTCAAAAGCTTGAGCTGGCATCTCTTCTGGAGAGGGACCCAGTGGAGGTCCTTCAGGTGCTGGGTGATGTGTTTCCTCTTGGGCAGGTTGGGGATCAGTCTGGCAGCTGGTTTCTGGATTGCCTGGAGCAGCGCGTTGCCGTAGTCTAGTCGGCTCGGAATAGGGCCTGCATCACCGTTTTCCTGGTGCAGATTGGGAGCCAACTCTTTGGAAGCATATGGAGCATGAGGAAACAACTTTGACCTGGCCTTTAATGGAGAATTTGCTGTCTAGGATGATGCTGAGGTTGCTGGCATGGTCCGTTGGCGTGGGGGTGGGTATGAGCTCTGCCAGCCACCAGGAGTAATTTCAGAAAGTGGTGTGACTGCAGAAGATCCGAATTTCAGTTTTGTCTGTGTTGGGCTTCAAGCAGTTTGTCCTTCATCCAGGCAGCGACGTTCTTCACACAGTTATGGAAGTTGGTCTTTGTCAAGGTGGGGTCCACTGAGAGCGAGACGATGAGCTAGATATCATCGACGTAGGAGATGATGTTGGTGTTGTGCAGTCTGCCAATGTCTGAATGTGGTGTGTTGTAGATGTTGAAGAGAGCTGGACAAAGGGATGATCGTTGGGGGTATGCCGCAGATGGTGTGCTTGGGTTGCGAAGTGAAGGAAGGTAGATTTTCTGGGGGTGTACCGTTAGAAAGGATACCATCCATCTGAGCTCAATAGATGAGTCGATCTGTCTGCAAGCGCCTTGAGACCTAATGGTGATACGTCGCGCTATACAAGACTTTCTGACTTTGACTTTTGACTTTGTAGGGTGGATTTACCATATTGTCTGCAGGGTGAAGTACCATATGTCGCCAAAAGAGGTTCCCTTTTGGCCACATAGGGTACTGCACCCTGCAACATGGCTAGGTAAAAAACATTGCCATTTATAATGGCAATAACTCCAACTTTGTAGACATGTAGTGCTGGTGCCTTGCTCTCTAGGGACATGTAGGAGCAGCTTGCGGTACTGCACCTAGACATGCAGTGCTGGTGCCTTGCTCACTAGGGACCTCTAGGAGTAGCTTGTGGTACTGCACCCAGACATGCCGTGCTGGTGCCTTGCTCACTAGGAATCTTTAGGGGCAGCTTGCAGTACTGCACCGAGACATGCAGTGCTGGTGCCCTGCTCACTGGGACCGCTAGGTGCAGCTTGCAGTACTGCACTGACACATACAATGCTGGTTGCTGGCTCACTACGCAAGGATTTGCAATGCACTAGGTTCATCAGCCAGGCTAGCTTGAACCCAGTGGCAAAGTGAGCAAGGGAGCCACGTCTGGGCATACCCTGCCAACTTAGGGTGAACAAAGCAAACACAAGGAGATGATGGACGGAGCACTGAAACTTTTCAGACACTCACCCCCAGTCACAGATCTGGGTTGAATCCATCATCCTTCTTTAGCTCACTCCGTCACCCCATCATCTCCTTGTGTTTGCTTCATATCCTGAATACAGCATGTCTCGAGGAGACAGCGCAAGCGCTGCCTAGATGAGACCTAAAATGCAGTCACAGACAGGGTAGTCAGCAGGCCACCATCCCTGTTATGGCTGTGATTGCTAATGGGTCACAAACTGCAACCTACACCATAAATATTCATGAGGTAGGCCTCTTTGCGACCCACAAGGAATCCCTATATGACACTCACTGAGTTTCATACATTAGGAATATTGATTTCCTAATTGCGATTCAGAGAGAATTGCAATTAGGAAATCGTTATTCCTAATGTTTGTACATCTGGCCCCAAGTGCTGTATATAATAGGTGCAACTACTACTTAATTGAATGTTACTCAATTCACTCACCTCAGAATGGTAGAAGGCTTAGTTGGCCTGGCCGACATTCAGACCTGAGACCTGCAGAACATTGCAATATCTCAATGACAAGTGCTTAACTTGCTTAGCCACCCTACCAGTAATCAATACAAATTCCTACAATCACTCACACATTTTATTTTTGAGCTATCAGTGTTTTTATATTCAATTCTGATAGGCATAGTCACCTTCTGAGAGCGATTTGAAGGTTGAGTGTGACACAAGAATGGGTAAACAGGAGCAAACAATGACCTCCAAAAATACCAGTGTCCTTTATGACCAGAAAAGCATAGTTTCCGTGATAAAAAAAAGCATGGTAAGAGAGAGTGGATGGCAACAGTGAAACTGGACTGTGAAAAGGTGGGTAGTAAGAAAACCAGGAGTCTCCACAGTCATCCCGAATACTCTGACACAGTTCCAACATGAAGGAACGTGTTACAGGTTAACACTCCAGGCTTCCCCTATTGCTCTTGGAGTTGCCCCCAGAGGTCAAGGGACCAATTCTTATGTGGATATCAGACTTTTGGGCTTTGTCCCTCATAAGCATTTCCCCCGCAGAAGATTCTTCATTGTTTTTAGATAAGGCCAAAGTCATAGTCCCACACCGTTGCACTCATGCTGTGTCATCACAAGAGCTGTAGTCTATTTGCAACCAACCATACATCTTTGGAGTGCCTTGGCTTGGAGTCTCATACCCAATGAAGCCCACTTAGGTGAGGGGTAGGAAGGGGTACAGGGGTGATAAAAGATCTTATCTCTTCTGCCACCCAAATATTCTAAACTGGTGCGTTGTGCTCTTTACTCACCTTGCAGTGAAGGAGACATACAATTCTTTTTTCAAAGGTGGGGTATGCTGTTAATGTGACTGCATGAGGCGCCTTGTGCTCTTTCTTGGTTCCCAAGACTGAATTCCCAAGCTGTCTCCTCAAGTTCCATCTGATGCTTTTTTGGCTGCTCCTGAAGCAGCAGCCATTCTCTCTGGCATTGGGTCAAGCAGGCGGCACCGAACCTGGGCCTTTTCAGGTGGTGTCTCTCAAAGGCAGGTAATGCCCCCACAGAGAGTCAACATTCAAAGACTCCAGGTGACATCAGCCATTCTTATGTGGGCTGAGCTTGCACCTTCCTTTCAAGTTGCAGCATCTAGGAGTTGGTGACCTTGCCTCTCCCAGCCAGAGGCCTGTATTACTGGCACTAGTGCAGTCCCTCTTCTGAGTAATCACTGCCTCTCTCTCTGTGGCCAGTATGCTTGCTCCCAGACTGGGTCCCCAGTCAAGATCAAGAAGGCCTCTCTGCATACACAGATACCAAGTCCAATGCTGGGTGGCCCGTGTCAGCACTCTGGGAGCTGGCCAGGCCCACTCTCTGCCACTGGCCTCCCAATCGCAACCTCCCATGTTTGCTCTTGGAGCATCCAGTGCAGCTACTCTGGACTTCCAACGGCAATCTCCATGCTCCACTCTTCACCAGGACCTATGACATCTTGACCGCACACCAGATGTTCACTATGGGCAGGGGCTACTCTCTTCATATGCAGCCTTGGGTAAATCCACCAGAGTGGTCTCTCCAGCACAGGTATCTGCCTTGGTCCCTGCTGTCTATCAAGAAGAGCTCCAGGCAGCACCAAAAAGCAATTCATCGCCATAGGCCCGGGCGGCCAAGGGAGACACGCATCTCATCCCGCAGACATCTTGATTCCGCACCTTCCACTTACCTTGCTTTTGCCTACATTGAAGTGATAATAGTACATCTGACTCTGGCAAGTCCAACACTTTCCCTACTTTTGCTTACTTTGGAGTGGACATGCTAAATCTGACCCAGCCATAGCCCAACACCTTCCGTACTTTATTGGATTGGAATATTAGATCCAATCCCTGCAAAGTCCAATACTTTCCCTACTTTTGCTTTTGTTGGAGTGAGAATAGTAAACCTGAGCCCTCCAAAGTCCAGTGCATTCCCCACTATTGCTCAGTTTGGAGGGGAAAGAGCATATCTGACCCCTCCAAAGTCCAACATTTTCCCTAAGTTGGCTTATAGTGGAGTGGGAATAGTAAATTTAACACCTAAAAGGTTCCAACACAATTAAATCTGACTCTTCCATAGTCCAACACTTTCCTTACTTTTGCTTACGTTGCAGTGAGAATATTAAATCTAAACCCTCCTAATTTTAAGTCCAAGTTTATTTTTGATGTGTACATTTTATTTTAATTTGAAAAGTTAGTTTAATATAAGTACATTTTTTATTATTTATCTTTTGTATTAATATTTTGCTATTTTGCTTTTATTGTGTTATTGTATAAATTGTTTTAACTGTAAGTTATACTTTTTAATTATATATTTTGACAATTTAATATTAGTTAATGTACACATTGCAATATTAATATAGTGTATCATAGTTAACATTTAATATTCTTATCCATTTATTGCAAATATTGTGGTCTTATATGTTTTTGTCATCAATATTTATGACATTCCATTCCATGTATATTCTCAATATTTTTAGGCGATATTTTTGTTACCAATATTTTTGTTGGCAATATTTTATCAGGCAACTGCTTGGCAGAAGGTGCATTATAAGATTCTTTCCTATAACATGGAAGCTTGTGAGTTGTTACATGAGGGAATGGTCCCTCAGCTGGATGTAGCATTAATCGTATCTATTGTCCGTGGGATGAGTTAGTCATAGTCACACCTACCGCCTAGATATGGTCATACCACTGTTTCCCTTTCTAGTAATGGTTTTTAAAGCAATAAAATGCCAGACACTAGAGGAATGTATCTAGGTAGAATTTTCCCTCTCACGTTAATCGCAAAATGGCGGTGAGTTATGAGGGTCTGATTTGGGATGATTCCACAAGAATTTGCTTTTCACTATCTTTCATTCAAATGGGAATAGAGACAGTTATTTGACTGATTCCCCAAATATTTGATTATAACTCTGTAAAATCTAAAAAGAATATTCTCTTGGTCTGTTTATCAGTCAGGCTCAAATTAGAAAAAAAAAACCTCTTTGATAGCTTGAACTAAATTGCCTATGATTAACAACCAAAGGCTGTTAGACACTTTCAATCACAAAAGTATAATGATCTAGATAGAAGATTTATTTCAACAGAAATTTCCATAAATATGTCTTTCCAACAACATAGAATCTCCAAAAATCCTATTGCTTTGAAAAATTATACGAGTCTTTACCTGGAACCTGTAGGATCTCTTTATGAATTATTGTTTGAGAAAATTAGACTCTTTAGAGAGGGCATAGGGAAAGAAAGTATACTGAGGTCAGCTAGTCAAACTCAGGATAACAGAGGCTTTGCTCCTTCAGCTGCTTTGATTGCTTTTAATTAGGTATCTCTTTCAGAAGTTGAGGAGGGGATAGATTAAAGTAACCCCCTGGATAAATAAAAAGTGAGTGACATAGTTATCCCTTTCTTTCTGAATATCCTCAATGTTTGTTTCCTTAGGTTTTGTATCTTCAGAATAAAGACGGATAAAGTAAGACCACTTTTGAAGAAACCCAGCCACAATCCTTTAAATTCCATCACATTCCAGTCTATATATCTGCTCTTATGCATTTCTAAATGTACATGGAGAGCAGCTGCCTTCTGATTGCAAAGTTTTGTAGAAGCCAATCTAGTATTCGTTTTCTGTCAAACTAGGATTTGATCCGTTGTTAGCACTGACGTATTTGTGGTCTCAATGACTGATGAGCTGAGTTTAATTGTGGATATTGGAGGAGAAGGTGTCTGTGTTATTGCCGTATTAGCTCTATCAGAAGCATTAAATGCAATCAAGTCCAGCTCTAGCTTTGACCCTTAGCCAAGGCCTTCATTAGGGGGCATAAATCTAGAGTTGGTGGAGTTCTGTCTTTCAGATAAGGTCCAGATGGTTTAGCTGAAGACTTTCACTTTTGAACTGGGCAGGCGCCTTGAAATGTGCCCCAGGGTGTGCCCCTCTATACCGTGTTGTTCAGAGGACACTTTGAGGCTGAAAAAGTGCTCTTGGCATGATTGAGTGGTGGGTAGATACAATGTATTCCCTCAAACTCAGTCTAAGATCAAAGTCCTGCTTTTTCAAAACTCTTTCAATAAATAGAACTGAAATCTCTTTCCTACCTCAAAGAAAGTTGCTCCTAAACTGTTTATATTTTTATTTTTATTATCCACAGTATCAAAACAACAATAAATAACAATAAATCTATACAGCTCTGATAACAAGGCATAAAAGCAATTCATTTAATTCAATTAGACCAAAGAAATGAATTAAAATTGACTTTTCACCTTCAGCAATTCATAGGATTTATCATTGCCCCCATACATAAATGCCTAATTTGCGTTACCTTGATCCTTTAACCGAATACAGACTATGCTCCAAATTATATATTATAAAACCGGGCTAGCCATATTTCAAAAGATGGCGCTTCAGGCTGAAGCCAAGAAGACGCTATACATAACCGTGCTACCGCCGTGGCCATAAAGAGCAAATACCGGAATTTATACATGGGTCTCCCTTGCTCGAGATCCTCACCAATCCCCAGCAACATCATAGAAGCCGATATTTTGACAACAACCCCCAAAATCCCTGTCATAGACTTCTCAATATGTTCTATATATAGCACTAGTTTAGCACAGGCATACAAAATGTGGAGACTGTCAGCATTGTTCATACCACATAGGAAGCATTTACCATCATTGCCCCTCCCCCATTTCATCATCTTAGCAGGAGTGTGATAGAGATTAAATATAGCTTTATAAAACTGGGCTTTAAGATTCGCTGACAGACAAATTTCCTCGGCAATAGCAATCGCCTTCTCTATAGAGACCCTTGGCTCTCCCACTTTTAGTGCCCACTTACATTTGTGTTTATCCAGATCATCTCTCCTTGAAACTAAAAGGATTTTATAAAGGGCCCCTATCCTTTCCTGACACCTAATAGCTTCAACTAATTTAAGAGGTATCATCGCTATAGGTTGTTTGCTCAGAACATCTCGTATTTGTAAGAACTGATTCTTATGGGGAAGAAATTGATCTGCTAGGTCTGTAAAAGATGCAAACAGCCCCCAGGCTCATAAAAATCCCCAATTTGGATAATACCACTTCGTCTCCAGCTAGTTGCCACTTGGTCATGAAATATTCATGGTAATATACCTAGGTCCGTGGTAGGAGTATAAAAAGTTAATCCCTGAATTTGTACGTTTTTCCGTACCATACTCCAAACCTTAAAAGCTGCGCCCAGGATTTTTAAATTCGTTCTTTTGTAGCAACTCCTATCCAACTTCATGAACAGGCAGTTCTTAACCTCTTTACCTAACACCATCTGATAGATTGAGGGAGCCTCAGCAGAATTGCTCACATCTTCTCCAGTCAGCATTATCCGCATACTTGATAAAAGACACGAATAATAATAGAGTGTGAAGTCGGGAACCGACCAACCACCCCTCTCTCTGGGAAGAGTCATATAATGCAAAGCCCTCCGAGGTTTCCCTGAAGCCCATAAAAATTTAGCACAAAGTGCGTGTAGATGTTGTAACTTGCCGCGAGATACCTCCAGAGGTACTGATCTTAAAAAATACAACACCTTAGGAAGTATATTCATTTTGAGGATGTTGACTCTACCCATCAAGGACAAATGTAAGCAATCCCATCTTTCTAATGATTGCTTTACCTTGCTATTGATATTCCCCCAATTGATGTCAACCAGATCTTTCAAACTTTCTCAGTTCTTAATTCCCAGATACATGACCTCGTTGACCACTCTAGGACTGCTAACCATAATATGATTTGTACACAGAATCTGGGTTTTAGATATATTCATCTTATAGCCAGAAACTACGCCGAACTCGCATGCTAAGCATTCTACTTCAGGTATAGCCGTGATAGGATCCGATGTTATAGACTTCTCAATATGTTCTATATATAGCACTAGTTTAGCACAGGCATACAAAATGTGGAGACTGTCAGCATTGTTCATACCACATAGGAAGCATTTACCATCATTGCCCCTCCCCCATTTCATCATCTTAGCAGGAGTGTGATAGAGATTAAATATAGCTTTATAAAACTGGGCTTTAAGATTCGCTGACAGACAAATTTCCTCGGCAATAGCAAACGCCTTCTCTATAGAGACCCTTGGCTCTCCCACTTTTAGTCCCCACTTACATTTGTGTTTATCCAGATCATCTCTCCTTGAAACTAAAAGGATTTTATAAAGGGCCCCTATCCTTTCCTGACACCTAATAGCTTCAACTAATTTAAGAGGTATCATCGCTATAGGTTGTTTGCTCAGAACATCTCGTATTTGTAAGAACTGATTCTTATGGGGAAGAAATTGATCTGCTAGGTCTGTAAAAGATGCAAACAGCCCCCAGGCTCATAAAAATCCCCAATTTGGATAATACCACTTCGTCTCCAGCTAGTTGCCACTTGGTCATGAAATATTCATGGTAATATACCTAGGTCCGTGGTAGGAGTATAAAAAGTTAATCCCTGAATTTGTACGTTTTTCCGTACCATACTCCAAAACTTAAAAGCTGCGCCCAGGATTTTTAAATTCGTTCTTTTGTAGCAACTCCTATCCAACTTCATGAACAGGCAGTTCTTAACCTCTTTACCTAACACCATCTGATAGATTGAGGGAGCCTCAGCAGAATTGCTCACATCTTCTCCAGTCAGCATTATCCGCATACTTGATAAAAGACACGAATAATAATAGAGTGTGAAGTCGGGAACCGACCAACCACCCCTCTCTCTGGGAAGAGTCATATAATGCAAAGCCCTCCGAGGTTTCCCTGAAGCCCATAAAAATTTAGCACAAAGTGCGTGTAGATGTTGTAACTTGCCGCGAGATACCTCCAGAGGTACTGATCTTAAAAAATACAACACCTTAGGAAGTATATTCATTTTGAGGATGTTGACTCTACCCATCAAGGACAAATGTAAGCAATCCCATCTTTCTAATGATTGCTTTACCTTGCTATTGATATTCCCCCAATTGATGTCAACCAGATCTTTCAAACTTTCTCAGTTCTTAATTCCCAGATACATGACCTCGTTGACCACTCTAGGACTGCTAACCATAATATGATTTGTACACAGAATCTGGGTTTTAGATATATTCATCTTATAGCCAGAAACTACGCCGAACTCGCATGCTAAGCATTCTACTTCAGGTATAGCGTGATAGGATCCGATGTTATGATGGCAATATCGTCAGCATATGGAAAAACGCAGAAATAATCTTCCAGAACGCAAAAGGGTTTGATCAGGGTGCTCCTCTCTAAATATTTTTTAAAAAAGATTAATATATAGGGCAAACAGCAGGGGAGAGCAAGGGCACCCCTGCTGTGCGCCTCTTGAAAATTTTATAGGATCTGATACAAGACCCATAGAGTAAATCCTGGCCGTAGGCGATTGATATAATACTCGTATAGCCTGGATGAACCCTGACCGAACCCCATTCGCTGCATATCCCTCCAGAGGAAGTCCTAGGCTACACGATTGAACGCCTTCTCGGCATCAAGTAAAATCAACCCTACATCCCTAGATTCAACCGGAGCGATATCGTGAAGCATCACTATTCTGCTAATATGATTCACAGTCCCCCTGCCAGGAATAAATCGATGTTTTGGGGAGACCAGAGGAGAAATGACATTTGCTAACCTATTTGCAAGAATTTTGGCGTAGATCTTCCCATAGCAGTTGACAAGGGAGATTGGGCGAAATGACCCTGGCAGGTCCGCTGGATCTTTTTTCCTAAAAATAACAATATTGGCCTCATCCCATGATTGAGGTGCCCTTCCCATTTGGGCTGCTTTGAAGACGGCCAACAGATCTGTTTTAATATCCTGGAAAAAGGCCCTTTAAACCTCAGAAGGAAGCTCATCAGGGCCCGCTGCCTTACCAATCGCCATGCTGTTTATGGCTAACTCTAACTCCTCCATGGTGATAGGGCTCTCCAATATCTCTACCTCCTCCTGGCCAACCTCTTCCACTAGCTGTTGTATCCCAGGGTCCCCCATATGCAACCCTGACTCTTTTTCCATATATAAGTGTTCATAGAATTTATGAAAAATTAGTAGAATTTCTGGGGGATCATACACCGTATCACCTTACACATTCTTCATGATGGCTATTCTATAAGCAGCCTCCTTAGAGCGTTGCCTGTTAGCCAAGAAGCGTCCTACCACCTCCCCATACTCAACATTCCTTTTTGCATATCAAGTATTTAGCTGCAATTTCCTTGCTCCAGTATAGACGGGGAACAACCTTTACAACGCAACTTTTACAACGCACTACCATTACAACAAAACTTTTACAACGCAACATCCATTACAGCGCATGTTTTTACAACGCAACCATTACAACGCATGACACTACAACGCACACCACTACAACGCATGTCATTACAACGCAGTCATTACAATGCATACCATTACAACGCATAGCATTACAACACATAGTACCCCTAAACTATCCAACACTTACCCTACTGTTGCACCCCCTGGAGTTAGAATAGTAATTTTTACCCCTACACTATCCAACACTTACCCTACTGTTGCACCTCCTGGTGTTAGAATAGTAATTTTTACCCCTACACTATCCAACACTTACCCTACTGTTGCACCCCCTGGAGTTAGAATAGTGATTTTTACCCCTACACTATCCAACACTTACCCTAGTGTTGCACCCCCTGGAGTTAGAATAGTAATTTTTACCCCTACACTATCCAACACTTACCCTACTGTTGCACCCCCTGGAGTTAGAATAGTAATTTTTACCCCTACACTATCCAACACTTACCTTACATGCAATGTAATGTAATGCGTTGTAATGGTATGCGTTGTAAATGTAGTATGCTTTGTACTGGAATGCGTTGTAAAGGTAGTTTGAAAGAATTCGTTGTAATGGCATGCGTTGTAATGGTGTGCGTTGTAATGGATGTTGCGGTGTAAAAAATGCGTTGTAATGGTAGGCATTGTAAAAGTATGCGTTGTAACGTCATACATCCGTATAGACATCTAGCAACATTAGTTTGTAATTCAGCAATATATTTTTAACCAAAATCCCCTGTGCCAGCTTTTCTTCCACAGTTTTAAGTTCGGTATACAATTCCTGCATTACGAGTTTAGCTTTCTTTTGCTGGTACAATCCATAGCTCAGGACCTCCCCTCTAAAGCAAGCCTTAAATGTGTCCGACAAAACCCCCACTGATGTTAAATGCAGATTATTTTGAAGGTAACCCTTGATCCAGCTCTTGATGTGATCTATAAAAGTATTATCAAGAAGAAGTTTGCTATTAAAAGTAAAGGTTTGTGGATTTATACAAGAACCCAATGCGGGGATGTCCAGAACTACTGGTGTGTGATCAAATGTAATTTTTGGGAAAACTCGGATTTTAGCTTCTGCAAATAATAAAGGCGATACCAAAAAAAAATAATCAAGGCGCACCAACTTTTGATGAGGGTGGGAATAAAATGTGAAGCCAGGATCGTGCATGCAAAGATAATCCCATACATCAACCAAGCCATGATCCATAAATAAGTGAAATAGTGCCTTAAAAACCCTGGGTTTCCTTCCTTTGTAATTTTGTATATCTGATTGAAGTTCTCAATAATCAAATTGATATTAAAATCTCCACACAGCAACAAGGGGGTAGGCCACAGTGCAAGCTCCACATTTAGTTGTTCCAGAACCATGGCTTCATCAAAATTAGAGCCATAAACAGTGCAGAGCGTAATTTTTTTCTCCCCTATCATACATTCCACAGTAAGCCATTGCCCCAGCTTATCAGTTAATACCCGTCCCGAAGTTTGTATAGCAGGTTTGGCTAACACTGCCACCCCCGAGTCATTGAAGATTGTTAAGAGACAGCTAAAAGCACGAAACCCATTTCTGATAAAAAATATTCAGCTTTCCCCAAGGTAGATGAGTTTCTTGTAAACAGACCAAATCTGGTTGAATAACCCGAAGTTCAGCAGCTACCCTTTGTCTCTTATTATAGTTATTTAGGCCACATACATTTAGGGAGCATATTCGAAGTCCAAATCTAGCCATTAGAAAAATGGGGAACAAACTAATATTCAATTCTCTAAAAAAGAGACATTAGATCTGTTGAACTCAAACTTTTACCAATACTGTGGATTCCCACCCCCCTGACCCCTCAACTCCCCTATAACCCCAAACCCCACCCACCACACCCTACCCCTACCCTTCCACAAGGTTTTGGGACCAATGGTCCCTGTGATGACAAGCTCCCGCCACCCAGGTGATCACCCCCACAGCACACCCCTCACCCCATGGACCATACATGACAACAGGGAGAAAAAGTTAGAATTCAAAACATTCTCAAACCATATATAAGTTGCTGATGCCCAATTATCCTATTTAGATTACCCAAATCTCGCACAGGGTGAATAATACATGAGAGGGAGAAAGAGAAAAAGAGAAATAAGCTCAGAATAAAAAGAGGAGAAAAACAGACATAGTTACAAATCTACATCTTGGTTCTGACCCTGGCATTAATTATATCTGCAGCCACACAAGTTAAACATCTTTTATAAAGATTGTAACAACTATTTCACTAATACCTCAGAGGAAAAAAATCGGGTTTGATCTTTAACAATAACTTTAAGTTTAGCTGGGTATAATAGAAAAGCTTGAGCCCCTTTGGCCTGAAATGGTGCGATAAACTGGTGTAAATGCCAGCGCCTTTCCACAGTTAGATGACAGAAGTCAGGCCTAACAAAGAACTCAAGCCCTTTCCCTGCCCTTTTTTTATCCAGATGTGCCAAGGAATACACATCTTCCCGAGCCAGAAAACTGTTAAGAGATATCAGAATCGCTCTGGGTCTGTCTAAAGTTTGACCAGATATTGGGCGAACATTGAAAGGGAAGCAATGTGCTCTCTCTGCTTCTCTCACCCAATACTATTTTCCCAGCTCAGGAAAGGCTAAACAAGTCAATAATGAATTTATGAGGGTCCTGTCCTTCAACCCCCTCTGAAACTTGCAAAACTCTAAGGTTGGCCCTACGAGAACGATTTTCTAGATCAGCTAGTTTCCATTGCATATCGTCTTTTAGAGACCGCAGAGAATCAGTCAAAGCCTTCTGTGCAACCAATTTGTCTTCAAGACATGAGATTCTCGCTTCTGCTTCATAAACCTTGCTGTAAATTCTGTACAGGTCTTAGCTATGCGCCGCACAGAGTTTTGTAATTTACAACATGAACCCTGGACTCTTTGATTCTCTACTCGTGCCTCCCCTCTTTGGGAGACCATGGTTTGATAAATCAGAGCTAATGATGTGTCCTCGGGTGCATTAGTTGGCAATTCAGTAGCAGTCCCCGGGCTATGCCTATGCACATTCTCAGTGCTTAAATCAGTTGAGCAGGAATAGTCCCACTGTAGAGAATTACTTCCGTTACCACCATCCTTTTTTGTTTGGCACCGCCTCTCAAATCTTGTCTTTTAAGAACTGTTCGCAGACTACCATCTGATGTATCACTGTAGTCCTCCAGATGTATACTGCTGCGATCACTACCTCCATCACCCTGCGCCCCTGTCATGGCTGAGGCCAAAAGTATAGACTCAAGGTCGTCACTTGATGAATTTGAATGGTCCGAAAGTGAAAACAAATAGTCCCCAGGCTCTATGTCCTGCAATGAGGATTTGAGAGGCTTAGCATCGCTTTTTGTATCCCCTTTTAAAGCCACGCCAGGATCGCTGGCACCCACTGAATTGGCTTTGGGACCACTATTCGAGGGATCCAAGGTAAGAGGCCCACATGGATTGATAGGTAAACTCCCCTCCCTGTTTGCATCCTCACCCATTTCTCTAACTTGGGCATCTCTATGTATAGATAATGGTCCCATATTGAGATTAATAAGTGTCACTAAGGTTATGTTCTTTCTCTCTCCCATCTTGTTCTAAGATAGGGTCTGTGGTGCTCCTGCACCCTGTTGCTACGACAGGAGACATGCTCTGGGGGGATTGGAAGTCTTTCCCTTTATCTTTAGATTTGCCGTCAGAAATTAGTAGTGGTATGGTACGCTTACCCGCATTATCCGTCAGTTTTCCTCCTTTCACCACTGAATCCTTATTTCGGGGTTTTAGAGCCGTTCACTGTGCTCGCTGTGCTCTTTGATCCAGTACCCACATTATCCACATGGGGGTGAGTGCTCCCTCTCGTTGCCTTGGGAGGCATTGCTTGCACAACCCTATCCAGCCCTCTGCAGCCACTGTAGTGTGGAGACAGCAGAGAACGCCAGCACCAGCTCCAGGCGTAGCTCCACCAACAGCAACAATACAGGTGGCGCAACCTTGCCAAGATTGCTGCGGCTGCAGCAATCAGCATACCATACCGGTGAGTTATTGCCTCCATTCCCTTCGTCTCCTTTCTCTCAGGTGATCAGTTTAGCATAGCCTTAGTGTGGGGGTTTGAGCACCCGGGAGCAATCAGCTCACACGGTCGGACAAGTGGACGCCATCTTGCTTTCTCAGTTGCTCCTAAAAATTATGAAAAATCTAGAAGTTTAAATGGACACAGATGTTTTGTTAGAACCTCATGTGGCAATAGCCTCTTCATTTAATAAGCCTCTGTACAATCTTCCAATGTCTGGCTTTGGCACATAGGATATCAGTGACCAATGTTTTATTCACTAGTGCATTGACTTACTGCATCCTGTATCACATATTTTTATGGCATCATCCATCATTGTGTAAACCACAGTTTTTACAAAATTTGAACACAAGGTCCATCTTTTGGTGTGATAATTTGAATCTATTTTGGATGCAACCCGCACTCTACATTTCCAGCCCATCAAAAAAGAGAACTATATTTAGAGCTCTTTGCGTCATGTATAGGATTTTTTACTCTGTATTATCTCTGTATTTGACTAAAATGTTTTTAAATATTAATAACACTCAAAACCTGACCCATTCTTAAGGAAGCTTTTCACAGTCCCTAATTTTAAAAGCACTAAATGGGGCAACTAATTTGAATTGGAATTGTATTATTTTGGACTTACAACCCCATATGAGGCATTTAAACGCTTTATGGAGAGCAGCATGCTACTCTGGAACCCAAGGATAGAGGTTGGTCTAATGTTTATTGTTGGCTATTGCTCTAAGTCATGTGCTCTTAAGAAAAATTGCACACATTTACCCCAGTTACCATGTAATATATATTATACTAATACCAGATAGGTGTAATCATTAGTGGGGGCAATGTGGTTTCAGGTGAATGGATGGTGAAATAGATAGGCTGGTGGAGATTAGGTAATGTTAGTTTGCAGGGATAGAGGGGCATATTACCAAGCAATAGCGATAATTATCGCTGTTGCTTGGTTAGAGACAAAAAAACGGCCGCAATGCATGAATATCGCTGAAAAGTCAGCGATATTCATGCATTACCGAGCTAATGCTCTTAGCCATGTTATCCACCTCCCATTGGATAACATGGCTAAGAACTGCTCAGGGCAGGTGTTAGCTTTTGGAGATATTCGTGCTTAGCACGAATATCTCCAAAAGTTGGTAATAGGAGATAGCGATGTTAGCGACTGTTTCCAGTCGCTAACATCTTGGCACGCCCACTTTGCATGTCATTAGTGATAAATATCACTGACATGCAAAGTGGGGCCCAAGATGGTCGCTATCTCCTACTAGCTGTCGCTAACTGGTGTTAGCGACAGCTAGGTAATAGGGAGATCATTTTATCTCCGCTTTCTTGGCTTTTAAAGCCAAAAAAGCGGAGATAAACCCCCTTGATAATATGCCCCAGTGTTTTAAAGAGGAGAGGTTGTGGTCTATGAAATGAGGTATCAGCCAATTTCAGAATAACAATAAGAAGCCCAAGTTCTTAGCTCCAAAATTGTGGGATAAACTCCCACTGTCTGAAAAATGAACTCAACTTTCTTACGTTTGGAAAGTCTCTAGAAATATACCTTTTAGATAAAAAAACACAGGCAGAGGTGACTATTAACATGTGGTTTGCTTGACTGGCTCTCTGGCATCAAAAAATCTCTATTGGGGTGATTGTTGCATTGAACAAACAAAGCAATAGATTGATAGGTAGGAATAATACACCCAGATGTTCAATATTGAGTCATAACACCAATGTGTCGTATTCCACCCAATATTATTGCAAACACATCCGGCGTATCACATTAGTCCCAAAAGGAGAAGTAACTTTTTCAGAAAAAAGAGCATTGTCGGTCTCGCATTCCACCTCTAGAAAGTCATGTGCAGTTAGACAGGGAGCTTAAAGAGTCAGACAATCCTGTAAAAGAATCCCTTATCAGTAATTGATAACAACCTTTAATCAATATGCACACACAAAGATTGGCATTTCACAATTATATGGATGTTGATTATCTAGTATTTGCCAACTTAACAAGTGTATCAGAACGATGATGATTATTATAAAATAACTCAGCAGATAATATACATACTAAAATGTATGTAGGATAAGCCCTGGTATTTTCCTCACACACCCCTAACCTTATAGTGTAGGGCAGCGCCTTGAGACCCTCACGGGTGAGTAGCACGCTTACAATTCCCAGATTGATTGATTGATTGATAGTGTATTTACTACCCAAAAATACTCTAATGTTGCCAGCCATCTATCTTATATGACTGTATTGATTTATAACTTTACATTATACCAAGCCATGCATAGTTTCCTTGCATACCCTATGCTATCATAAGTTCAGCAGTCGGAATTTAGCCCTTCAGCATCTTGTATCATCAACACTTCCATTTGTCTAACCCCACTGCTGCACCAGTACTTTATAGACCTTACTAATAATGATGTCCTATTAACCCCTTCGGCGCTGATGACGAGCTCAGCTCGTCATCAGTTGGGCCGCTCGCACGCTGATGACGAGCTGAGCTCGTCATGTAACGCGGCTTTTTGAAAAAAACCGCGTAGCGCAAAAATAGCCGCAGCGCGCATGCGGTTAAGTCAGGAGGGGTCACTCATGCTTGGCTCCAGCTTCGGTGAAAAAATATTTTAAAAATGCTCCTTTGCTGAAGCATACAGAAGCTAAATAAGCTTTTGCTACTTCTCCTTCCAAGACAGATTTCTGCAGGGTCATCTCCCCTCGCAGCTCTGATTAAAATGTGTGCATCAGAGTAGTGGGAAGTGTTCTTTCACTGTCTTGTTAGTTTGAATTGTGTCAGAAAACAACATTTCCTAAAGGTGATTAAGAATACGATTGTTAGATTAACTATTCAAAGAGTTAGTCTACCTTATTAGGCCTTTTACCTATACATTTCTTCTGATAAAAGCAGTCATCTGTGCGTGCAATCAGGCCTGTTTTGCATGTAAAGTGCATTGCATCTGATTCAGTAAATCAGAGTGTTTGGGAATACTAACCTACATTTTAAAATGTATGCACCCCATTTCATGATTTGGACAAGGTTTTTCTAATATTAAAGGGGTTTAGTAAACCATTACAAATCGGTATTTGGAAGGGGCATGTTAAAGACATCCCTTCCAAATACTCTTCCTAATGGTATGTATTACTGTTTTGTGACATCAAAGGAGGTGGTAGCCCATTTGAAAATGGGAAGTGGCTCCTAAGGCACCTCTACCCTTTTGTGAATATTTAAGAAAGCTTTTTTGTAGGAGTAGGCAATGATCTTCGGTACCACCGCTTCCTGATAAAACACGTTTTTAGAACATTTCATTTTTCTTTTTAAACGCTTCCGTTTTCATTTAGGAAAAAAGGCTGCATTTTTAGAAAAAAAGATTGCTTTATTGAAAAGCAATAACAGACATGATGGTCTGATGACTCCAGCACAGCCGCGGCCGGTAGTGGGAGTACCGGCCGGGCGGTGAAGTGGGGAGGGGGAGGGGCACGGTGGGGGGTAGTAATTTGGTGATGCAGTGCGTGCAACAAAATTTGTTTTATTTATTTATATGTTTACTTACCTGTTAAACTCCGTAATCCATACATTACTACCCCCCCACCCTGCCCCTTCCCCTCCCCAGGTCACCGCCCTGCAGGAACTCCTACCGCCGACCCCGGCTGCTCCAGCAGTCCATACCACGCCTGTGATTGTAGCCAATAGTAGTGAGTCACAATTTGAGACCTTCTTCATTAATATTTTAGAGGTAGGCTGAAGTACGACCTACTACGATTATGTATTTTCTGAACCGAGACATTAATCCATAGGTCAGTTCGCAATATACAAAAGCATTTGGTACAAATTGGTGTGGAAACTGCAACAACTTTTACCAAATTTTGGGGGCCGATTAGGATGGGGGACGGAAAGCGTCCGGACCGCCAGTCTCATGGGAAATGACCATCCGACAGCACCGTGGGGAAACCAGCAGTGCAATTAGGATTCCCCTCCAGCAAAACCCGATCGCGGCGGACGGATGCCTCCAAAGACCGCCGACCGCGGATGGAACCATAGAAAAACCGACCGCCGTGGACGGAGTGGCCGCGGTAACAGGCCCAACCGCCGACGGTGGAGTCCGTCCGTGGGCTGGCTGTGGTGTTGTGTGGGCGGCGTGTGCCTGATGCGGGGGTGATTGTGCTGAGGTGGGACTGGTGTGGGTGCACTTGTGTGTGTTCCTGTCCCCACCAGCGTGTCTGGTGTGGACAGGTACCAGTGTTCTTGCATGCTGTGGTGTGGTATGTGTGTATTGCATGCTTGCGTACCTGCGGCGGCATCCACGACGGTGCATGACATGCTGGTAGTGAAGTAGGAACAGGGCCGGGAAGGCATGTAGGGCTGGGTCCATGGCGGTCGGGTCTGTGCGGTGGGTCTCGTGGCAATGCTTTCCCTCTCCGTTGTGGTGCTTCCGCTGTCTATGGAGGTGTTTCCGCTGCGGTGTTCTGGTTTGTTTGTGACATCTTAATATTGCAGACGGTAGGGACGTCATTCCGCACGGCGGTGAGCCTAGTTTGACTCTGTCCGCCGTGGTGTCTGGTGTGTTCCCGCGGCAGTTCACGTTTTTACTTGGCAGACGGTAAATGTGCCCAGTTCCCCTTCGTAATATGGCGGACGGAAGGCCCGCTGCTGGCGGACGATGAGGTGCATTTTCCGCCACCTCCAGCCCAGCGGTCATGCATCCGTCCGCCATCCTAATCGGACCCTAAGTTTTTAGTACATGAGGTCCCTTGTCATCATTTTCCCAGTCTGATGGTAAAACGTTTGACCAGAAAAAAATCACATTTCTCCAAATCTTCATCATTGTCAGTAAACTGTGAAAGGTTCCAAGGTTCCAGTACTTATCATTTTCACTAGGAGGAACCAACTAATTTAATCTGACTGCTCCATCTTGGGTGAGCCATGGAACATTCCAAAGTTCTGTCTAGTGGACATATTACTAATGATTTTTTACTGCCATTGGTTCACACAGAATTGTTTTTGTTTCAGACATCCAATTTTCTTCATTTTTAAGTCACTTTACTTATGAAAAACAGCTCTTTTAAACTAAGTGGGTTTGGAAATGTAAAAGTATTTATTTATGAAACTGTAATGATGTTTGGTGGTGCTATTGCATATGTACATTGTGTACTTTTATTAGGTCATGTCCATGTGAAACTTCTCTCCTGTGTCTACGCATCAAGAAGGTCCCACAAAGTCAGGGAGTTGGAGCTGTTGCAGCAAAATCTCAGGAACCATTGCTACATGGATATTTTGCTGTGAACCTGACTTGAAGTTGCAATGGCCTGGTGCTGAAGACTCATTTTATAAAAGCCTAAGTGGCTTATTTATGATCCCTTGCGTCAGTTTTGCGCAGGGTAAAAAATGTGCCATGATGCATCATATTTACAAAGTTACGCGTTTAGGTAGATGCGTCACTTTGTAAACTCCTGCGCCACATCATACCTGCGCCAGGTATAATGTATGCAGGGGGGGGGGGGTTCCGACGCAAGAAAGGGTTCTAGAAGTGACGTAGTGAAAACTATGAGATTTCACTGCGCCACTTTTAGGACGCAAATGCGTCAATATCTTACTGACTGACGCAGGCCCTTTTCACATGGGACTTGCCCATGTGAAATGACCCATTGCTAGAGTTGCGTCACTTTTGTGACACACTCCAGCAATGCATTGTTTTTGCGCAGACAGATACGTCAGAAATACTGACGTATCTGTACCTCCTTGTGACATGATGCCTCATAATGTATATATGACACATTCAGCATGTCGCAAGGAGGTCGCAATGAAAAGTGACGTATCGCTGTTTTCATGCAGCAATGCGTCACTTTTCATAAATGAGGCCCTCAGTGCTTTGGAACCCCAGGAAAGAAATACGTTACAGAAGCAATTTGTAATAGTTGGTAATAGTTGGGACATGGAGGTTGTTCTCTGGAAGACTGCAGCAGCCCAGCCTACACACAAAAGACATCCTCTCCCTGATTAAAATTTGAAATGGGTTGTCGCGCTCTTAGTTTTGGCTGCAAAATTGAAAGCTAATATGGTATTGTTCAAAAGAGTAGCTGGCTTGTGAAGCCCGACTTAGCTTGCCCTGTTGAAGATTTTTGACCTCTTGTAATTTTCTTTATCTGAAGTTAAACCTTTTAATCAGAACGAGCAATCAACCCTTTCTGACTGTCATCCATTGCCAGTCAGCCACGAAGGGTGCTTACAGGTAGATGCATCAAGCATTTTTGCGAGCGCAAACGGTGCAAATCGCAAAATTCGGCCGTTTGCGCCTGCAAAAATTGCATTTGAGATACATCAAGGGTTCATGCACTCACAATTTAAGAATTCACAAGTAATTGCGAGTTCTCAAATTGCGATTGCATTTAAGGAACCGCAATTTGCCATTCCTGAAATGCAATGCATGAACCATTTCAAGATTGCGAATTCGCAATCTGGGGCCGCTATTTACCGCGAAGTCAAACTACGTGGTAAATAGCAAAAACTCAGAAATATGCACTTTAGTGCATTTTTCTAAGTTGGATATTACGCACACACATGTCCTTGGGACATGTGTGTGCACAACACCAGTGAACATTACCATTTCAGGGGTGCAACAGGGTGTCCTTTGGACACCCTGGCACCCTTGAAATTGCGGCACATTTGCGATTCGCTAATTGCTAATCGCAAATAAGGAATGACTCCCCATTCATAAGCCATTCCTTATTTGCGATAAGCAAATAAGGAATCAGTAGGAATCGCAAATAACATTGCGATTCCTACTTGCATCCCGTTTTGCGAGTCTTTAACAGCGAATCCTTAAAATTCGCTATTAAGGACTCGCAAAACATAACTGATGAATCTGGGGGTTAGTCTCTAGTCCTCAATAACGTTTGACCATTGGAACGCCAACCTAATTCTGACTGCTCCATCGTGGGTGAGTCATGGAGGATGTAGAGGTCCTGGTCTACTACAACCCATAGACTAACATTGACTTTTGAGTTTCTATTGTTTCATATGGCACAGGTTTTATTTGTTTTTTTATAAACAATTCTGCTTTATACTTCCAGTACCTCTGCCAATGACATGCTGTG
This sequence comes from Lissotriton helveticus, assembly GCF_964261635.1. NCBI lineage: Eukaryota > Metazoa > Chordata > Amphibia > Caudata > Salamandridae > Lissotriton > Lissotriton helveticus. The sequence continues at coordinate 1,142,394,744 of NC_136069.1, forward strand.
TATTGACAGGTAATTACAATCAATATTATGCCACATTTCTGCAAGGCATGGAAGTCTTACAATTCTAAGAGTATGCTTATGACTTAATAATACACGTGCAAGTAAGTCACGTTTTCAAAATGCTACAGATCACTATGCCCTTTTGCCTTTTGTGAAGGTTTTGTCTTTAGCAGTAGTTATTTTTCACATATCTTGTCCTATAGCGACAATCACTAATTAGTCAAACCCGAAACAGCTAATCATGGAGCTTCTCATCAAAGTCAAACAATGTCCAAGTGATCAGACACCTCAGGAGCAAACCACAGCAAGGCCCCTGTACTGCTTCATGGCCGCAGAGGCACTGCACAATGAAAGGCTCAGCCACATGCTAGATTTCTGGAGGGAATACTTTGCAAATGAAAAACACTTTTCAATTTGAATTAAATTACATATCCAATTAAATCATGGAGGGAAGCACTCCAGACGGAAACTGCTGTCACGAATCCCATGCAGGTTGCTTGATCATGAATTAAATATATGTAATAGCGCTGAGTAAAGGCCATGCCCTAATAGGTGAAGGATATCATATACATATTTTCATATCATCACTTCCTGGAGCCATAGAAGGGCTCACAGCACAAGGGATGACAAATTGCAATTGTAATTGTAAATAGTTTTTATTTGGTGCTTACTACCCATGACGAGACGTTGAAATGCTTTGGCGCAAGTAGCACTCTACTCCAAATCCAAAGTTAGATTTAAATAGGTAGCAGATTACTAATATGTGCTTTCCTTTTCTTGTGTTAAGTTGTTTGAAGTTTGTGCTCCTGAGATTTTGTGCATTTACGGTAGTGTTTTGAAAGAGATAGATTAATTGAAGTGGATCAGTAAAGGAAAGATGTGGCACTTGCCTATTTTTGCACCATCATGTTCTGCTCCTAAGTAAAAAGCAATTAATCATAAATGAATTTTTGGGGTGTTTTTGCTAATGCAATTATTTCCCTGCTCCTGGAATTAGACTTTTAGGGCAGATCACAAAAGAACTTATAAGTGGAGGAGGTTGTACTCAAGGAATACTCTGTTGCATACTCTTATATGAATTGCCCCCAAAACAACTGAAATGGGGATACAACTGAGAATATTCAGGGAGCATTCATGTAAAATTAGTACAAATGTAAATGTATGTGCCCTCTTTCCACTGCTACTATTACAGAGTCAGACGTTTAGGTCTGATTCACAAATTTGGGCAAGAGGACTAACAAAGTGCTCCTGTAGTACTACTTTCCATACTCATAAATGCTTTTGTGAATCAGACCCATTAATGCTTAAAGATAGGGCTGCCAACCATTGTTATTGCAGATGGAACAGAATATAGTATGTTTATAAAATAAGCCCATGTGTTGTAGTTCTACTGATTACCTGGTGGTGGAGCAGTCTTACAGAGCCAGCAGCCACTTTTTGAGGTACCAATTTACAACGTGGCCAACCCTGGAAACATTTTGAGACACCCATGTGTTATATCACCTTGAGGAGATGTAACAATTTAGTGGTTGAGGGTCAAATTCGGAAATCAATTAAGTAGGTTTAGGGGTCATATTGTTATCACTATGATTTAATAAAGTTACACATTTTTAGGGATTTAAAAAATATCCTTCCTTGTACACAGAAGCTACGAAAATAATATATTGCCAGCTTCATGGTGATTTGTTGTATTGGAAGTGCCATGCTGTCAATCATACTGAATGTTAGTGCAGGGCTACCATGCAGAAGTCAGAGCAGAGGTGTGTGGAGCAAACAAGGTGCAGGTCCCAGAATTAGACTATCATGATATATTCCTGCAAAATCATTTTGAAGGAACAGGATGGAAGAATAATTTAAATGTAGAGTCAAATAAATATCCTATGCAAATTTTGAGAGCGAACATGCAATTTTTAATTGCGTACTTAGCTTGTTTGAACAGGCTACAATACCCCTGTGTTTCAGCAATGTTGGGGGAGATGTTGTAAAAAAGGCATTATTTTGTCATGTTTTTTCACACTTTTCTTGTACATTTCGAATATACATCACTCCTGGAGAAGGACAGGCCTGCTTTGCATACCATTCATGGAAAGAATGTTATTAGTGACTGTTGGAAATGGGATCCCCGGCTGGCCAGGGCTTTCGCCAAAGTCAGTCAGAGACCACCACACCCAAGTCAGGGCAAGGGAGTTACACGCCAAGATAACCCCTACTCACCCTCTAGGTAACGTGGCGCGAGCAGCAAGGCTAAACTTGGAGGCGATGTAAGTTAAGTATTTGCGCACGCACCCCAGCAACAACAACTAAAGGCCCACCACAAAGGAAAACTCCACACAAGGTTATATAAAAATAGCCTTTGTATTATAATAAATAAACATCAGATAAAACACACATCTTGTTACAATGTGCCAACAGGCACGGGCGGAATTTACAAGGGATATTTGTACAGGACAGGGCCACTTGAACCACTGTCAAGGGTATCAACACTTTTAGCAGCAATACTTTCAGTAATAGCACTTTAGCAATACCTTCAGTAATAAAGCAATACTTTCAGTAATAGCACTTTAGCAATACCTTCAGTAATAAAGCAATACTTTCAGTAATAGCACTTTAGCAATACCTTCAGTAATAAAGCAATACTTTCAGTAATAGCACTTCAGCAATACCTTCAGTAATAAAGCAATACTTTCAGTAATAAAGCAATACTTTCAGTAATAGCATACAACCAGTCATTACTGGTAACAGGGCCTCACTAGCACCACCTGTACTAGGGAGAAAACAACCACCTACACGTCACACTACCTGTAGGGGTGCAAAAGCAACACACATGATGTCGTAACATTCAGAGGTGTAAAAGGACAAAGAGAACACATGATGAATAATCTACCCATTCAGAGGTGTAAGCAAAACACATGATGCCGTAACATTCAGAGGTGTAAAGGCACATGACGCATAATCAATACATTCAGAGGTGCAGAACAAATACCAATTTCCCCAAACTCACCAGTCACCACCTGTGACTGTCCCGGTGTCCCAATGTCAGGGCCTAAACGTGGCAGTTGCCCACAAAGTGCTGGGCAACTGGAGCAGGGAAAGTTAGCGCAAAGTTGGAGCCTCTCTGGGCTCAAAGAACCACCACTGTGGCACTGGAGAGCCTCTCTTAGGCTCTCTCACCAGCAAGGGGGGCTGCTGAGCCTCTCAGGGCTCCAGCAACAGAAAGGTACAGCCTCGCTGGGCTGGGGGGTCCCTCGCTCTGGGGACCCGGATTACAGACAAATGCTCCTCAAGAGCCTTGCAGGCTCACGGACGAAATGCCCCTCAGAGCCTCTCTGGGCTCGTAGTTAATGTACTCGCGAGCCTCTCTGGCTCGCCAAACAAGAAATGCGCCGGTCGTTGGAGCCTCTTTTAGGCTCGGGTTGGAGTCCCCCTCTTGGGGACTCGGGTCGCTCAACAAGGCCCCCTAAGAGCCTCTCTGGCTCTGACTACAGGCGCGAGGTCGCGCTACAGAGAGGGGGCGGGGCGGACACCGGCAATGTGTCCCGACGCTCCCCCACTCCTCTGCAGGCACCTTCACTCACCGGGTTCGCGCTGGGCTCTCCAGCGGCGGCGGGTCTCTCCCGCTGGTCCCGGGGCTCTCCTCTCCTCTCGGGGAGCCTCGGCAGGCTCTCTCGCGGCTCGGTGGAGGAGGCGGGACTTCCGGGTTGACTCTCCCAAACCGCGCGGTGATTGGACGGCCGTCCCTTCACTTCCGGGTCGCCGCGGGCAGCGCGGCGGCTCGCTTTAGGCAGGCAGGCGGGCTCCCAGATGATCCGAGGAGTGGGCTCCCTCGTAGATCAATCAAAACCGGGCACAACAACGCGGCAATGAGCGGGGTAGCACCCGCGCCGCCAAACCACCACACGGGGCGGACAAAATACAGCGCTCACGGCGCTCGGGCAAAATCCAGCGTTTTCAAGCGCTAGGCAGGCGATCTCAGCGCTCCTAGCGCTGAAGGGCAGAGAGCAGCGCTCTCAGGCTGCAGGCAACGAAGTCCTCAGTGCTCCCCAGCACTGGAGGACAGGACAGGGCTCCAGCAGGGGCTGGAGGCAGGCAGGGGGGCAAGGCTGGGCCAGCGCCAGCACACTGGGTCTCCAGGCAGGGAGACAGTCCAAGTGGCGGTCCTCCTGGCCCCAGCAGCAGCAACAGCCCCCTCTGGCAGGATCCAAAAGCAGAACCTTTTCTAAGGGGACACAGCCCCTTCTTATAGTAACAAATCCTTTGTTTCAAGGTGCAGGGTGGGGGGAAAACCAGTTTCAGCTGGCTCTGGAGCACTCTTAATGGCCCAACCACCCATTTCATTCACTGGGGAGGCTAGGGTCGTTAGACACACCACAGGGGGGCGGAGCCAGCATTGTGTGGGGAAAACCCAGCCCATCCAGGACACAGGTACACTCCTCCCACACATCACTCATGCTAATCTCCCACTCACCACCGGGCAGACCCATCCAGACTTCCTGGAGCCTGGCATGCCAGCCAGCTCCAGCCAATCACGCTCCAGCACCCTCACAGCACACGCACACATATCTCAATGTCCAGAAGTAGCACTTCCCTTCTAGACACATACATGCCGCATATACCATCTCGCAGCATTCACTCTCACGAGTTTACACATACTAAACTCGAGCCTGCACTCCCCACGCATCAGGAACTACCAGGGACACACACATTCCCCATGCATTCCTATGGGAGGGCAGGCCAGCCATGCTACACGCACGCACTTTCACTCTGGGACCCAGGGAAAAGTGCGCAGAGACCCAGAAATCACTGACACAGGGTCACACATAAGGCAAAAAGTTTAGGGGTGAACCTGCCCTGCGGGCCAAGTCCCACATAACCCCCTTCCAGCCAAAACGCAGGGGAGAACAATCACCACCGTGATGGACTTCCCTGCTTGGGGCGATAGAACACGGACGCAGGCCCGCCACTGCCGGGACACCCTCCTGTTCTATGCCACGGTGAACCCCTAGGGTTCCTTCTAAAGCTACTGTAAGGACCAGCTGGGCTACCCCACTGGTACTCCTCAGCTGTCCGCGGCCAGGACCAGGCCCTAGGCCACCCAGGTGCCACTGGTTCCTGCCTACTCACGAAGTGGGGGGTAGTAACCCCAGGCCCATAGTAGCCATTCTCCACTCCTCCTGTCTGCAAGACAGGGCTAGACTGCCACTGGTTCTCCAGCCTAGGGTCTACAACCTCAGGTGGACCAGGAGTCTCAGGGAAGGCGCTCCTCCCCTTTCCTCTTCTTTTAGGGTTCCTCCTCCCCGTGCGAGGGGGATACCTAGAACGCCATTCCAACCCAGGGTTTAACCCCTCAGGTTGCATCGGGGTCAGAGGTGGGCTCTCCCACCCTCTGCACCCCCCTCCAGAGGTCTGCCCTCTCCCACCTGGAGAAGTTCCTCTGGAAGAAGAACCGGTCAGGACACTGGTTACAGTCGTCCTACCCTTCAGGTCAGGCCGATCCTGAACCTGGCCACCCAACCTCCGGTCTAAAACCTTTGGTGGAACAATTCCCTGGCACTCCAGGACTTCTGGGGACTCACACACAATCCCCCTGAGGCTAACAAATGACACCTCTGTTGTGTGACTGTCTGTCTGGCGCAGATCTCCCGCCCTCTGTCCACCTGACAGTGCGTGACGATCCCCCAGACCAGAAGTGGCACCACCCGGGTCCCTCCAAGAAGATCTAGCCCAACTGGCTAGTCTCTGGTCCACTGGTGCATCCACTGGGAAACTCATCCCCCAATCACTCCTCACGCTGGACTCCTGTACCCTCCCTAGCGGAGCGGTACTGCCAGCCTCTAGAACCACAGGAGCTCTGGTTACAGACGCTCCAGGTCCTCTACTCACTAGGAGATCCTCCTCAAATGGGCTAACAGGACAGCCTAGGTCCCCAACCTGGTGTTCCCTCAAGAAACCACCCAGGGTCTGAGACAGGGCTTCGGGCCTCTGGGGGCTCTCAGCCACCCACTGACTCCTGCTCCACTGAGCCAGGCAGTCAGCCCCTACACCCTTCTCACTATACTGGGACCTAGCTGGGCTACACTGAGTCTCTTCCACCACGCTGGGCTGGAAGATCCCTGACCCACTACTTTCGGAGTCACTCACCAATGACTCTACAGAACCTCTGGCCCTTTCCCAGCGGTCTGCTTCCTCAGCAAGTAACTCTGGATCAGTAAATCCAACTTGCAACAGGTGTTGGCGCAACTCTGGCGAACAACCACTGAGCACCTGCTCTTTGACAATAAGATCAAACAAGACTTCAAAATCAGAGTCAGTGTGAACCTCTACCCAAGCCCACAGTGCTCCATGACATTCATCCTCAAACTTCTCCCACGACTGGTGAAGCAGCTTCCTACTGCCCCTGAATTTCACCCTTAACTCCTCTTCTGGGGAAACAGGTACCAGACTGGGGGAACTGGGACTGGGATTCCCTATACTGGAATTTAAATAGCTGCCACCACTGGACTCAACCCTCCCTGGGGGATCCAGAAAATTATGACTGCGGTCAGGGGATAACCTACACTCTAGGGCTATCTTCTCCCTGGCCAAGGCCCTCTCAGCCTCTGCAATCCGCTCATTCACACCCAGCTGCGCCATCTCTCTGGCATACTCTAACCGGAGCTTCTCCATGGCCAGCTGGTGCTCCCTCTCTTCTCTCCTATCCACCCACTCCTCTGGGGACAGGGAAAGGGATGGGGTGCTACACCTGACACTGGACCCAGCAAGGGACTCCCTATCTAGGGGGTACTCACTCTCTGCTGGCGCCCATCCACTGTCACACTCACTCTCCACATCAGACTCTTCAGGGCTCCCCTCAGACCCACCACCCTCATGGTGTGCGGTCCGGGCCCTCTCCCTCTCACTGTGCTCACGCTCCCAGTCACTCTTCTGCCACAGGATCATGTTATCCCTAAGCTTGGACTGGGTGTCTGACTCACTCACTGGGATGTCTCTCTCCTTACATAACCGTACCAACTCATGCACACTGTACTTAAACAGGCCACAAAGGTTAAAAGGAGATTCCATCTTGACAGGATGCTCACAGACACGTGCAACACAAGGGATCTAGCAATCTGAAGTAGGAGTACACAATTCCAAAACTTCCACACTCTCCTTAAAAAAAGAACTCACTCATGCGTCCAGGGAAACACACCATTCATCCACACACCCTCCCCTCGGATCGGTAAGGCAGTTTCTACCACCCCTGACTTCTCAACCTGACCAAAAGTGACACAGGTACCAAACTCTGGAAGCAGGGCGGGGGACAAATGTACTGAACACAATTATAAAATGACACTCTTCAGGAGAAGAAACAATGGAATTTCACCAAAAACAATAATCCCCAAAATGTGGTTATCTAACAAATGTAGAGCTTTGAAGTGCGGCCAGCTGCTACTGTGGTACAACGCAAACACAAATCCTTATCCCACCGCTTGCCGCCAATGTTGGAAATGGGATCCCCGGCTGGCCAGGGCTTTCGCCAAAGTCAGTCAGAGACCACCACACCCAAGTCAGGGCAAGGGAGTTACACGCCAAGATAACCCCTACTCACCCTCTAGGTAACGTGGCGCGAGCAGCAAGGCTAAACTTGGAGGCGATGTAAGTTAAGTATTTGCGCACGCACCCCAGCAACAACAACTAAAGGCCCACCACAAAGGAAAACTCCACACAAGGTTATATAAAAATAGCCTTTGTATTATAATAAATAAACATCAGATAAAACACACATCTTGTTACAATGTGCCAACAGGCACGGGCGGAATTTACAAGGGATATTTGTACAGGACAGGGCCACTTGAACCACTGTCAAGGGTATCAACACTTTTAGCAGCAATACTTTCAGTAATAGCACTTTAGCAATACCTTCAGTAATAAAGCAATACTTTCAGTAATAGCACTTTAGCAATACCTTCAGTAATAAAGCAATACTTTCAGTAATAGCACTTTAGCAATACCTTCAGTAATAAAGCAATACTTTCAGTAATAGCACTTTAGCAATACCTTCAGTAATAAAGCAATACTTTCAGTAATAGCACTTCAGCAATACCTTCAGTAATAAAGCAATACTTTCAGTAATAAAGCAATACTTTCAGTAATAGCATACAACCAGTCATTACTGGTAACAGGGCCTCACTAGCACCACCTGTACTAGGGAGAAAACAACCACCTACACGTCACACTACCTGTAGGGGTGCAAAAGCAACACACATGATGTCGTAACATTCAGAGGTGTAAAAGGACAAAGAGAACACATGATGAATAATCTACCCATTCAGAGGTGTAAGCAAAACACATGATGCCGTAACATTCAGAGGTGTAAAGGCACATGACGCATAATCAATACATTCAGAGGTGCAGAACAAATACCAATTTCCCCAAACTCACCAGTCACCACCTGTGACTGTCCCGGTGTCCCAATGTCAGGGCCTAAACGTGGCAGTTGCCCACAAAGTGCTGGGCAACTGGAGCAGGGAAAGTTAGCGCAAAGTTGGAGCCTCTCTGGGCTCAAAGAACCACCACTGTGGCACTGGAGAGCCTCTCTTAGGCTCTCTCACCAGCAAGGGGGGCTGCTGAGCCTCTCAGGGCTCCAGCAACAGAAAGGTACAGCCTCGCTGGGCTGGGGGGTCCCTCGCTCTGGGGACCCGGATTACAGACAAATGCTCCTCAAGAGCCTTGCAGGCTCACGGACGAAATGCCCCTCAGAGCCTCTCTGGGCTCGTAGTTAATGTACTCGCGAGCCTCTCTGGCTCGCCAAACAAGAAATGCGCCGGTCGTTGGAGCCTCTTTTAGGCTCGGGTTGGAGTCCCCCTCTTGGGGACTCGGGTCGCTCAACAAGGCCCCCTAAGAGCCTCTCTGGCTCTGACTACAGGCGCGAGGTCGCGCTACAGAGAGGGGGCGGGGCGGACACCGGCAATGTGTCCCGACGCTCCCCCCCTCCTCTGCAGGCACCTTCACTCACCGGGTTCGCGCTGGGCTCTCCAGCGGCGGCGGGTCTCTCCCGCTGGTCCCGGGGCTCTCCTCTCCTCTCGGGGAGCCTCGGCAGGCTCTCTCGCGGCTCGGTGGAGGAGGCGGGACTTCCGGGTTGACTCTCCCAAACCGCGCGGTGATTGGACGGCCGTCCCTTCACTTCCGGGTCGCCGCGGGCAGCGCGGCGGCTCGCTTTAGGCAGGCAGGCGGGCTCCCAGATGATCCGAGGAGTGGGCTCCCTCGTAGATCAATCAAAACCGGGCACAACAACGCGGCAATGAGCGGGGTAGCACCCGCGCCGCCAAACCACCACACGGGGCGGACAAAATACAGCGCTCACGGCGCTCGGGCAAAATCCAGCGTTTTCAAGCGCTAGGCAGGCGATCTCAGCGCTCCTAGCGCTGAAGGGCAGAGAGCAGCGCTCTCAGGCTGCAGGCAACGAAGTCCTCAGTGCTCCCCAGCACTGGAGGACAGGACAGGGCTCCAGCAGGGGCTGGAGGCAGGCAGGGGGGCAAGGCTGGGCCAGCGCCAGCACACTGGGTCTCCAGGCAGGGAGACAGTCCAAGTGGCGGTCCTCCTGGCCCCAGCAGCAGCAACAGCCCCCTCTGGCAGGATCCAAAAGCCGAACCTTTTCTAAGGGGACACAGCCCCTTCTTATAGTAACAAATCCTTTGTTTCAAGGTGCAGGGTGGGGGGAAAACCAGTTTCAGCTGGCTCTGGAGCACTCTTAATGGCCCAACCACCCATTTCATTCACTGGGGAGGCTAGGGTCGTTAGACACACCACAGGGGGGCGGAGCCAGCATTGTGTGGGGAAAACCCAGCCCATCCAGGACACAGGTACACTCCTCCCACACATCACTCATGCTAATCTCCCACTCACCACCGGGCAGACCCATCCAGACTTCCTGGAGCCTGGCATGCCAGCCAGCTCCAGCCAATCACGCTCCAGCACCCTCACAGCACACGCACACATATCTCAATGTCCAGAAGTAGCACTTCCCTTCTAGACACATACATGCCGCATATACCATCTCGCAGCATTCACTCTCACGAGTTTACACATACTAAACTCGAGCCTGCACTCCCCACGCATCAGGAACTACCAGGGACACACACATTCCCCATGCATTCCTATGGGAGGGCAGGCCAGCCATGCTACACGCACGCACTTTCACTCTGGGACCCAGGGAAAAGTGCGCAGAGACCCAGAAATCACTGACACAGGGTCACACATAAGGCAAAAAGTTTAGGGGTGAACCTGCCCTGCGGGCCAAGTCCCACAGTGACCCATTAGAACATATGAGTTTTGCAGTAAAATGCCCCTTTTGCATGACCACTCCGCTTATTGATAGATTTTTCTGCTGGTTTTTTGACTCTGCACATTGGGTCACTGTTGTCCAGGGTTCAGTGTGTATGCTCTGACCCCTAAACATGTTGAAATTGGCTACACTCCTGACTGGTATATTTAACTTACTTAAAAGTCACTGGTATATAGTACAAAAGTGTACCCAGGAACTGTAAGTTAAATGTCACTAGAGGACTGAGATGTGGCCTGAGTAATTGCCAGAGGCTGAGACTGATTTAAGTATTCAATACATCGCTTGTTTTGTATATTTCAGTGTGTCGCCTAAGTGGCATGGGTATGCACAGACGTGGGGTCCCATGCACACTGTGCCACTGGAACCAAGGTATACACAAATGATATATCCTCTATATATAACGCTATACCAAAGCCGATCCCTGGTTCAGGGAGGACCTTGCCTGGTAGTTAGGGTAGGACAGTATTGGTATTGGAGCAGAGTCAAGACTGATTTGTATATGGCTGGGTCCAAACTGAGGTTGCATGGTGTGCAACATAATTATGGAATGGGATACTGCCCTGAATATTTACTGGTGGTGGAGATTAATTCAAGCATTCCATTCATCACTTTTTGTATACTTCACCACAATGAAATAGTGAACTGCAGCATATATTGTGCCACCACTAAAGCGACAATGCAGAGCATGTCTCCAGGCCTGCCCCTGCTGCCTTGGTGTGCATTTTTAAAAACTTCCAATTCGACATGGCGAAATAAACCTTTTGTCAGGCCTCAACACTCTTTTTTAATACACGTAAGTCACCCCACAGTTTGCTTAAATGCCCATGGGATAGGGTGCATGCTATTTCAAAAGTAGGACATGCATATTTTATGTTTTACATGTCCTGGCAGTGAAACCCCCCAAAGTTGCTTTTCACTGTGGCATAGGTGTCCGGCTCTTCCATGGTAAAGTATTGGTTTACATTATAACACCTTATAATGCTTAATATCAGATTGGGATATTCAATTTAATAGATATTTCAAATCCAACTTAATGCTCAAGTCCGATTTTATAAAAGTACTTTAAAAATTACAGTTTTAGAAAGTTGTCATTTTCTTACATCAGCCAAATGTGAATTCTGCCAGTGTTCAGTGTCACCTGAAGGCTGATAGCTCCCCTTTGGAGGGATGTGTATTGCTCCCACACACTGGCAAGGGGCTTGGGTTTGGGGAGATGTTTTTCCTCACTGAACAGGAGGGTTTGGTGGCTGTGCCCAGCTTGCATTTCTTTCAAGGATGCCTTACCTGTCACTGGCGGATGTAGTTGGCACCTAGTCCAGCTTGTCTCCAAACCAGTTGGGGGGCTCTACCCCAGAATTGGTTGGGAGTGACCACAATGAAGGGTTTGCCCATTATCATAGCCACATGTCTCGGTGAGCACAGGGAAGTCTGTACAGGGGAAGACAGGTTCTGCCATGTTGGGTTTAGGTAGAGATAGGCACTTTGGGACAGTTTACAATAAAACACACAGGAAGTGCTGCAATAGTGGATTGGAGGTCACTGCTGGGAACTTTTACCTCATTGGTCAGCGGGTGGCCAGGAGTTTCACCTACGCACGGGCTGCCATTGGGCATAAATAGGGCAAACCTAGTACCCTATTCAGAACACTCCTAGACCAGTGGAAGACAGAAGGAGGATTGTACCTGCTGTTGTGATCTGTGAAGAGAACCTAAGGAAGATCCCTAAGGGCTGGGCTTATTCCTACTTGTACCCAGGATCAAGGAATAGACTCCAAGGGTAAGCTGGCTGACTTCTTCTTAAGATGCAGGGACACAAAATCTGCAATAAGCCCACTTTCCAAAGAGAGCCTAGTTGATCTTTCCCACCAAGACCTTCCCTGGACCCTGCTGGGTGCTTCTATTGAAGTGAGTCCTGACACCCATGTTTTGTTCCTGAGGTCCTGGAACCATACTTGTGCCAGAGTGCACTTAAAATTTTTTCCATGGATTTTTGCCTGGAGAATCAACAGTGGATTGGGACAAACCTGCCAAGTTGATCCGACAAAGGTGCAATTGCTGCTGTGCCAAAGAATTCAGTTGCTTCCACTCAGAGCTTTTTCATGGCAGCACATTTGTTTCAGTGGTACATCACAGAGAAAGTTTCCAGCCCCCTCGAGCCCCGTTCAGCTACAGCTTGCAGCCTTTCCCCACAGGAGGAATTTGAGCTTCAAAAAAGTGTCTAAGTCCAAAGGTAGAAGTCTTCACCAGGCAAAGGCACCCAAAGTATCCGGCAGGCGGGGAACCTTTTTTGGGCATGAATTTTTAATTCCTCTCACTTGTAGCTTTCCTGACAAAAATCAACAGATTTGCCAGGAATTCATCCAATGGCTATCCTGCCTCATGAAACACATCGTGGCCGGAGCCTGCTGCCTTGCCAGCTGCTGATTTTTTACTTCCATTTCAGAGACAAAGTCAGAAGGTAAGACTTCCAACCGGGATAAACCTGGTCTCTGTATCTGACCTGCGCCCCATTGTAGTAAGTTGTAAACCTCACCCTTTGTCTCAGTGTAGCACAGCCAGTGTGCTTTGCACTTTTTGGTGCTATTTTTATGGAAAAATCCACATTTTTGGTTCCCATTAGTGGAATTTTGTCGTTTGGTGTAATGTTTGTTCACTAAAATATTATCAATTTTGATAAATTTGAGTGGGATTGTTATTGTGTGGTTTATTTGACTTTTTAACTGTTTTGATAACCCTAAATGCTTTACACATTTCATTAAACTTGCCTGGTCAGTGCCATAGCTACAAGGGTTTGAGATCAGGTTTAAATTACTGAAACCATTACTGTACCAAATACGGATAGTGTCATTATTACCTGTGATGAACTACAATCTACTCCAACTAATAATCCACTTTCTCGCAGGTGTTATGTCTAATTATGTGAAAAGTCTGCTATAATGAGCACTATGTGACACCATTTGTTGAAAATAATTTGGAGTGGATATCCTTCATGAACATCCTAGGAGGGAGCTGGGCTCATTCACTTCTCACACTTGCCCTGTGTAATTCAATATGGTTAATAATCTCCCACCACATGCAAATTTCATCAACAACATAGGGGCTGCAATAATGTGCACTATGTTACAATGAAGTACATCATCTGGGGTGTGACACCACTCCTTTAAAATATGCTTTAAATTGTAGCAAACTCTTTCAGCAATGTCTCAATTATCCTGCAATTCTTATTTTGTACATAAGGAGGACTGTGATTTGCCCATGTGGTAAATAGAATAATTGCCATACCTCTTTTGCTAGACGTTAATCTTGAGCCGGAAGAATTACGGTCTTTACAATTCAAGATCATTCCTGAATATATTGCTTTCCCATCTGTTATAATAGGATAGGATATTTGTTCTACATGTCTTTGCCCTCATTATTTAGTTTTTTATGATGTCTTATTTTGTTTGTTTTTATTGTAAGTATTTCTTTCATATGATGGGTCAGGCATGATGAAAAGCAAGCGAAACATTAAGGGCCTTATTGAGAGATGGATGGAGTGCACCATCTGCTACATTTAGGCCCAGATTGACAAACATTTACACAGGTTTGTGTCTCAAAAGTGATACAAACCTGTGCAAAAAAGTTTTTTTAAATATACTTTCCAGCGTAAAACATGTTTTGAGCTAGAAAGTTGCTGGAAAGTAATGCAAAGCAGCACAAAGTGCTGCATTGCAATACTCTGCATCAAAGAGGCATTCTATAGGTGTTGTTATGCAACAACCCATCTTTTTTTATACACAAAACACTTCCTACTAACATTTGTAGACAGGGTTTTGTGCCAAAAAATGACACCAATTGAAAGCAGGCTGTACTGTAAATCACACATCCGAAGTAGGGAAAGTTTTAAACTCTGTCTAGGCATAGAATTTTGTACTGGAAGGGATCCCTTCCAGTAGAAAACCTATTTTAGACTCACACAGACATCTTTTCCCTATGGTGTGTGTGTGGTGCTTGGCAGCCTAATTGTGTGCCAGCGGTAGGGAGAGAGCAGGATTTTGCCATATCTTCGCAGATATGGCACTTTCTTGCTCTCTTCGTCTCACACAACACAGCACAGCAAGTTTGGATACTGTGCTGCGTTGTGTGAAATAATTGTTAATCTGGGGCTGCAAATGCAGGTAACATCAATTCCCTCTCGTTATGCAGCACAGGAAATCCACCTTTTTTTTCCGAATGTCCCACATCTGCCAAACTCCATAAGTCCTACATTAATTGCATTGGTCAATAAAGACATCCCATCTCTGCATCCGGTCTTATGTGTAGCTGTCATTTACACACAATGAACACAAAGGCTCTTCTCTGAGCCACCCTATTGCCCAAAATGTTATTCATTATCTTTATAAATAATTTTTGCCCCAATTATTCTATAATATTCGCAACGGTGTTGCGATATTTGCAAATACATCGCAAATACACAAAACAAACCTAGAAATTCAATAACCACCAAGAAATTCAAAATTCATAGCTATATAATTGAATCTGAGCATCACACTAGATACATTACTATGTAAATGACTCTATAAAAACATGTATGAGTCTCTAAGCTGGTCTGTGAGTGGGTGCACAAGTCTCTGAGTGAGTCTGTGAGTGGGTGCATGAGTATCTGAGTGGATCTCTGAGAAGGTGCACGAGTCTCTCTGTGGTGTGTAAGTCTCTAGGTGGGTCTGTGAGTGTCTGTATGAGTCTGTGAGTGGGTCGATGAATTCCTGAGTGGGTCTGTGAGTGGGTGCATAAGTGTATCAGTGGGTCTGTGAATGGGTACATTAGTCTCTGAGTGGGTCTGTGAGTGGGTGCATGAGTCTCTGAGTGGGTCTGTGAGTGGGAGCCTGTGTATCAGTGGGTCTGTGAATGGGTGCCTGAGTCTCTAAGTGGGCCTGTGAGTGGGTGCATAACTGTCTGAGTGGGTCTATCAGAGGATGCATGAATCTCTCTCTCAGTGGGCCTGTGAGTGGGTGCATAAGCATCTGATTGGGTCTAGGAGTGGGTGCATGAATCCCTGACAGACTGTGTGAGTGGGTGCATGGGTCTCTGAGTGGTTTTGTGAATGTGTGTGTGAGTGTCTGAGTGACTCTGTTAGTGGGTGCATACGTGTATCAGTGGGACTGTGAGAGTGGGTGCATAAGTCTCTGAGTGGGTCTGTGATTGGGTGGCTAAGTGCATCAGTGGGTCTGTGAATGAGTGCAAGAGTCTCTGGAGGGGTCTGTGAGAGGATGCATTAGTCTCTGAGTGGGTCTGTCAGTGAGTATGTGAGTGTATGAGTGGGTATGTCAGTGGGTGCAAAAATGTCTGAGTGGGTCTGTGAGTGCATGTATGAGTGTCTTGGTCTGTGAGTGGGTGCATGAATCTCTGAGTGGGTCTGTGAGTGGGTGTGTGAGTCTCCGAGTGGGTCTGTGAGTGGGTCCATGAGTCTCATAGGGGTGTGCAAGTGGGTGCATGACTGAGTGTGTCTGTGAGTAGGTGTGTGAGTGGGTGTGTGAGGCTCTGAGTGCATCTGTGAGTAGGTGCATTAGTCTCTGAGTATATCTGTGAGTAGGTGCATAAGTATCTAAGTACATCTGTGAGTGGGTGCATGAGTATCATAGTGAGTCTCTAAGTGGGTGCACAAGTCTCTGTGCATGTGTGGGAGTAGCTCTATGGATGACTGACTCACAATGTGATTGGCTGTATGGGTGTGTTAGTGGCTATGTAAGTGGCTGTACTAGTTAGTGAGTGGGTGTTTGAGTGGTTGTATGGGTGAGTGAGTGGATGTGTGGGTAGATCTATGAATCACTGAGTAGGTGTGTAAGTACTGGTGTGGGTCTGTGAATGGGTTTGTGAATGGGTGTGAGGGAGTGGAAGTGGGTATATGAAAGGTGCTTTGGGGTGTGAGTGGGTGCATCAGTGATTCTGTAGATTATATCATCAGTGATGTACTATGTGATGTCATACGCAGTGCATTGAGGGGGTCATAAGTTATAATTAGCTCAGCTAACTATAACTCCTGAATTTCACTGGTTTTGTACGAGTAAAACCTGAGCCTAACCATAATGTCCCTGTTACCTTTAGTTTTTTCAGTGAATTTCTATGTTTTTTTAAGTAGTAGCCAGCTCTGAGGAATCCCGCTGTATAGGACTTACCTGAGGTACCTGGAGGGCTTCTTGGCCCCCAAGGTCCCTCAGCATCCAAGAGGACTTCATCCCCCAACTAGTAGTGTGCCAGGAGGCACGTTTGCCGAGTGGTGGAGAAAGGGGGCGGACCTCCGACTAGCTCTCAGTAGTCCAGCTGTGTGAAACTTACTGGAGGTAACATGAGGGCTTGTTGGCCCCCAAGGTCCCTCAGTATCCAAGAGGACTTCATTCCCCAACTAGTAAAGTGCCAGGAGGTGCGTTTGCAGAGTGGTGGAGAAAAGGGTGATCCTCCAACTAGCTCTTAGCAATCCTGCTGAGTGAGACTTACAGAAGGTAACAGGAGGGCATGCTGGCCCCCAAGAGCCCTCTGGAGCCAAGGGGACTTCATCCCACCAACCAGCACTGCACCAAGAGGCACTTTTGCAGAGTGGTGGAGATAGGGGGCGTAGCCTTCAAAGTCTTCTCAGCATTCACACTCTGTGTGACTTACGGAGGTAATAGAAGGTCTTCTTATCCCCCAAGGTCCTTCAGCATCCAAGATGACTTCCTCCCCCAACCAACAGTGTGCCAGGAGGCGCATTGGCAGAATGGTGAAAAAAGGGTGTATGGCCTCCAATATCCTCTCAGAAATCTCCATGCGTGGGACCTACTGGCGGTACCAGGAGGGATTGTTGGCCCCTAAGGATCCTGTGCAGCCAAGGGGACGTCATCCCCCAACCAGTTGTGCACCAGAAGGTGCGTTTGTAGAGTGGTGGAGTTTTTCAAGTTTATTTGCGGAGGGAGGCCGCATGGCCAAGCCTTCCCTGGGCTGTTTTTGGCCTGGAGTCCCAATCCCTGGGACCAGGCCTTTCTTTCAATGGGGAGGGGGGCCACGCGGCCCTCCTCCAAAGCCAATTTGGGGCCGGGGACCCCATCATCTGGGGCCCGGCCTTTAAAAAAAACATTTCTTATACATCAAAGGGAGGGTGCTGCGCGGCCGCCATCCCGGGCCAATTTTAGCCCCAGGGACCCCATCCCCTACGGCTTGGGCTCAATTGTGGGTGCCATGATTCCACTCAGGGAAGCCACTTGCCACTGATAGGGACCGCAGGGGGAGCCTGAAGGCCCTTGCAGTCCCTGCCGGCTCCCCGCCTACTGTGAGAGCCAGAATGGTTTTTAAGAGTGAGAGAGCTGCTAAAATAAGTTGAACAGTTATGGTTATTTTTCGCCCATTCCTCAATCAAGTCAGGATCGTTAAAAGTTGGGATGATAAAAATTTGCAGGCCTCTTGGGATTCTCTCATGATCCACATACTTTTGCTGATAACTTGGGAAACTCACAGTTTAAAAACGTATACTCATCATTAGTTAATAAGTTTTAATTTTTTAATTTAACAAGATTAGACTTCTATCTCTCATTGCTTTTCTAGTAACTTTTTATGTCTGCTATCTTATAGCTGTTCTCATCATTGAGTTGTCTCTTTTTTTTCTAGGAGGAGTGTGGCTCAATGGTTAGAGCGGTAGACCCTGATGCAGAGTTCTGGCCAGGGACCAGGGTTCGATTCCCGCCTCGGCGGGGTCTCGGGCTCAATTTCCTCGGACCTGTTAATTCTCGCCTCGGTGCCTATTCTAATCACGGGCCCCACGCTGCAACTCTGGGCAATAGCTTGCTTAGCCTCCACACCGGCCCCAACAGTGCTAAGGATGCCTGGCTTCACCCTGGGGGTGCCCAGGAGTGGACACTTCACAGGGAAAGCCAGGAGGGGTTCCACAGCGGTATGAGTATCAGCGCCAGGAAACCGCATAGGCGACACCGCAAGGTGACCGTCTGGTGACAGTGCGCTCTATAAGTACCATGACATTTACATTTACATTTACATTCTATTAATCCTCATCCGCCTCAGACCAGAGTTGACTTAAAGTAGAATGACGCTACCGTATCTCGATTACAGGAGATGTAGGCAATCGAAGTGGGACCCAGGGGCAGTGCCCGCCTACCGGTATGTGGCAATCCCACAAAAAGTCACTTACCCCTTTCCAAGAAAAGGGGTGGTCTCACTCTCTTCTGATAAGAAGTGACCGACGACTGTTGGTACGGGCCTGTATTGAATGGAGACCTGGGAGCAAAAAAGAGCGGGCCCTACCCAATCAGAGAGATTCCAATGAGGCATAATCAAAGGATCAAACAATAATTTTAAATTTAGATTTAAATTTAAACATAATCAACTTAAACTTCTCCCAAACCCCAAAGTGCTAACACAAATAGGCTAATGCTGAGACCAATATAACAAACAATACCATGTTACTTTCCTTTTGCTGTTCTGCAGTCTATCCAAATCAATCTTAGAAGTTTTATATAGAGAGGACAGGCATTCTGTGTGTGTGGGGGGTGCGGCCTCTACCCATCTCTGACAAATCTCCCTCCTAGCCAGCAGAATTGCATAGAAGAGGAACCCCCTTACAGGGCCTGTAACTTTACTGGTTATGCCAAAGATAATCAAGGCGAGGGAAATTTGGATTGGGGTGCCTGTGATGTCGGCTAGGGTAGCCGCTATGTTCTCCCAAAATTCTATTATCCCTGGACAATCTTTAAACATGTGTATGTCTGTGGCATTTACCAAGTCGCATTTTTTACACCTACTGGGGGGCCTTTTGCCATTTTTAAAGTTTTGCTGGAGATAAGTAGTCCCTATGAACAGTAAAATAATGGTTCCTCGTAAGCCAGACTGGTTTTTCAACAGAAAATAATGTATGAAACGAAGTCTGCCACAGGTCTTTCCGGTTCTCGTCTGGCATAGAGGCTCCCCACAGTTCTTCTGCCAATTCAAAGTCTCTATCAATAGTTTCCTCTATAGCCCAATAGTAGAAAGAAACTTCTTTCCCCCACACAGGCCTTGATACCAGTTGGTCCTCCAGAGTATTCCCTATATTTATAGGGATTTTAAGGTTCTATGACCAGCTCAGCAGCTGTACGTACTTGATCTTGGACATGCCCTCCTCCAGCCTGTTGTGAAAAAGCTCCCATGGTAAAAGTGACCCTTCGGAAGCTAGATCCCTCCATGTCATTAGCCCTGATGTTCTGAGTGGCATGGCTAGCTTATGCTTCAGACAATCTGGAGCCCCCGGAGAGTCCCACAGAGGAGCTAGGCTGGAGTAATAGTTTAAACCAGTAGGCTGCTTAATTTTAGTCCATATTCGGGCTGCTGCCAAAAGTACTTTCAGCCTAATCTTTTTGAAGTACTTTTGGTCGCCATATTTAAAGAGGAACCCCTCAAGCGGCAGCCCCACCCCCTTCAACATAGCCGAAAACATAACACCTCTCTCTGAATCATCTGGGGATTTTAACAGCGTCCTCGAGTATGATATCTGAAAAGCCCAGGCGTAGTACTGAAGATCAGGGAGCATGAAGCCCCCCTTCTCTCTCCTGTGCCTTAACTTCTTTCACGCTATCCTTGTAGCTCTATACGCCCATGTGAATGAATTGATGGCTTGCTGTAATTTATCAATAGCCTGTTTTTCAAAATGTAGGGGATAGTGTTAAAAAGGAAAGTCATTTTCTGTAGTATAATCATTTTACTCAGACTAATTCTACCAAAAATAGTCAGTGGAAGATGTGCCCAGGACTTCATGAACTTCTGACATTCCCTAAAAATGTTTGCAATATTCATCCCAGCTCCCTTGTCTACGTTCTCTACGATCTTACCTCCCAAATATCTCATATCACCCTTGGTCTGGTACCGCATCCCGGTAGATTCCATACCATAATCTCCGCTTTCTCTGCATTCACCTCGTAGCCAGAGACCTGCCCAAAATCTTGTGCCAACCTGATGACCTGAGGAAAAGACGCCTCCAGCTCAGATGACAGGATCAAAATATCAGCCGCATACAGGGCAACCTTCCTCTCCCACGCTCCAAACTTAAATGATGGAATATTCAGTTTGTCTCTCAGACGTTGAGCGAAGGGTTCGATATACAGGTCAAAAAGGAGTGGGGAGAGTGGGCATCCCTGTCTGGTACCCCTAGTGATCTTAAATGGGGCAGTCAGTTTACCATTAACTGGGAGTCTTGCCGTGAGATCTTGATATATGAGCTGAACAGCTCAGCAGAATTTCATGTAAAGCTAAGTAGAATAGGACACACAACATGATAAAACAAATTGACAGCGAGGATAACTCCTCTTCAGTATTCATGGACGAAAAAATCGGATAGGCCTTTTTTGCCTTTTTTCAGGTGCTATATGCAGAAGATAATGAAGTAGACAAAAACCATGCGAAGGAATGGTTAAGAGATAGTATGCTCACCTCCCTAGACCCCTTCCAGAGAGGGAATCTGGAGCAGGACATATCTCAACAGGAGGTTAGGAAGGCCATTGCCGCTTGCAAGAGGGGCAAGGCTGTTGGGCCTGATGGGTTCCCTGGGGAACTGTATAGTTCCCTGGGAGAAACAATAATACTGACCATGACGGCACTTTTTAACAACATATTATCTGAAGGTACTAAACCTCCCGCATCATGGGGTCAAGCTACTATTTCATTAACTTTGAAAGCAGGAAAGAATCCGGCAAGATGCGGGTCCTATAGGCCCATCTCTCTCCTGAATACAGACTATGAAGTTTTCACTAGGATCCTAGCAGATAGGTTGGGAGTAGTAGCAGGGAGTCTGTTACACCCGGACCAGAAGTGCTTTGTAAGAGGCAGAAACTTAGCTAACCTAACTCCCGAATTCATTAGAGCAATCAACCTTGCTTCCACCTTCTCTCTACCATTGGCAGCCATGACATTAGATGCCATTAAGGCCTTTGACAGGGTCATCTGGTCATACCTCTCTGCAGCATTGAGTTGTCTCTTGCCCTCATTTAAATACATCTTTATGGCCAGACCACCAGAACCCACCCTTATCGGAATTTGTTATAACTATACCTTTATTGTCCTGTAGTTCTTTAACAGATTTGAGTTATTCAAGAGTGAGATGACTGTATGAGTGAACTTTACGTTTGTCAAGTTTCTTAAATTCATTTTTAACCCCTTTCTCATAGACCTCAATTGCATCATTGTGTATTTGGGGTAAAAACCTGGATTTAGGTTTAAAACTACTAGTGCTAGCTTGATCAATTATCACATTCTCCTCAGCCAGACTCATAAGTGGATTATCCACCCAGTCATTTCTTCCCCCCAGTTCTCACAACATGTGTAGGGTTTCTAAATCATCAATGGTAAGGTTAGATTCTACATTAGATATAGGTAAAACAAATATATTTGTGTTTGTTTTCTTACCATTTCTTAAGTTTCAATTTCCTCGTAAAATGGAACAAATCAATCCTACTTTCGGTATAATTAAATTTATTGGTAGGACAAAATGTTAACCCCAAAGTTAAAGCATCAATTTGACTTTTGGATAATGGAATATCAGATAGTTTTACCACTGTAAGTGAGTCTCTCATTTTGTTGCCGATTTGCCTCTTGTTGTCATTCCCATGAAGCCTTCTAAGTTGCCTAGCTTCTTTGCGTCTCGATTGTTGCCTCTTCTGTCGCCTCAACCTCGTCCTTTGTTTGCCTGGGGTACCAGACTCCCTGATCCTTGTCATCCCCTTGCCATGAGGTAGAATTCTTATAAAATTCAGGTTTTTACTCCTGATTGTTCTTCTTGTTCTTGAAATGTTATTTGCCAAAGCAACACCACCTGGATGCTTGTTCGAATCAATGTGCGATTCATTGTCTTCCGCTATTCCGGCAGCAATCAACACCTCTTTAGGCTCTCGAATGATCTCATACCTAGTTTTGGTAGTTTCTCTAAGATGATCACTTTTCCTCCCAAAAGTAAATACTGTGCCTGTAGTGGTAAATAGATTTTGTCATTGTACAGCTTATAGATCGGATAAATAAGGCAGAAAATTCCTCAAAAGAGCTTTACCAAATTTTTAAGGAATTTACAACTCCTAGTACCCAGTTGTCAATCCCTTCTCTCAAGACTGGACTGACTCTCTTTCTAAATTTATTGAGGAGAAAATTATTGCCATCCATCACTCTTTATCATCTCAACAAAACAAATTTTCCTCTGAAGATTTGCCCTGTACGTCTTCTGACCCACCTCACATTCTGAGGGAATTTAATAAATGTGACATCAAGTCAGTTACATCTGTCATGCGGAAGATAAAATCTGGCTCTCCCTCAGACCGTGTGCCTCCAAAATTCTTCGCCACAATTGCTCCAGTATTGTTGGAAAGTTTAATCGGTCTTTAACAGGTCATTCTCAGAGGCGGACTTCCCTATAACATGGAAGGCAGTCAGAGTGAGACCCAGTTTAAAAAAGTCAACGGCCGACCCAAAACTTCTCCTAAGCTACGGCCCATCTCTTTGCTTCCCTATATTGGGAAGATGTTGGAATCTCTTGTCAACCAACAGCTTGTTAACCATCTCGAGAAGCATGGACTTTTAGACTCTTCACAGTTTGGGTTCAGGGCGGCGCACAGTACCGAGACAGCACTGGTCGAGGTTACCGACAATATCAGGCTGGCACTAGACAAACATCAGTCAGTCATCTTCGTCCTGCTCGACCTGTCTGCCGCCTTTGATACTATCTCCCACAACATTCTAGAACATCGGCTCAGGGAGATTGGTGTCAGAGGAAATGCCCTTAAATGGTTTAGAAGCTACTTATCTGACCGTGTGACAACTGTTCAGATGGGAACCAGCATTTCATGTGAAAGACCTGTGAAGATGGGAGTGCCTCTGGGTTCTATTTTGAGCCCGACACTTTTTAACTTGTACATGACCTCTTTGGCTAAGGTGATCACGGCCTACAGATTTGATGTCAAATCATACGCAGACGACACGCAGATTCTGGTCACCTTAGGCTCGGACCCTATCGAAACCGAGAAGTGTTTCAAAAATTGTCTGTCCCATGTGGATCGGTGGATGATATCTACCCACCTCCAACTAAACGGTGGTAAGTCGGAGATCATGCTCTTTGGCAAGGCCACAGAACACTGGGCTTATGACTAGTGGCCAGTCAATCTAGGCCCCTGTCCAACTACCAAGGAAACGGTCCGCAATCTCTGTTTTTACATGGACAACCAACTGTCCATGAAAAGCCAAATAAACCATGTCATTGGCAGCTGTTTTTGTGTTATCCGGAGTCTGCGGAGGGTCTTTAAATGGATCCCCACTGAGGCGCGGAAGCCATTAGTCCAGGGGTTGATCATAAATAGGATGGACTACGGCAATGCCTTACTACTTTCAATAAATGAAAACCTACTATACAGGCTTCAGATCCTGCATAACACAGCTGCAAGGCTTGTTTTAGATCTTCCATATAGATCTTCTTCTGCTTCATGTCTAAAAACCCTTCACTGGCTTCCTGTGAAAAAACTGATTATTTTTAAAACTCTGTGTCTGACTCATAAAAACATGTAAGGAGTTGGCCCAAGATACTGGTCAGGAAATTTAAGTTGGTATCAGCCAAGAAGGGTACTTAGATCCAGTAACGAGGCTCTGCTTACTCCCCTTAGAATGCAAATGGCTAGAAAAGGGGGTAAAGCTTTTTCCTTTCGCACCCCGGCATCCTGGAATAAAATGCCCTTACACTTACGCTCCATCTCTGACCATCACTGCTTTCGCAGAAAGCTAAAAATATGGCCATTTGATAACTAAGCCAGCAGTTTCGTTCAGAGCCGTCTGCATACGCCATGAGACTCTTGGAGTGATGTGTGCGCAATACAAATGTCCCTGACTTGACTTGACAGCTTCGCAAGGACAGCACTGTGCTAGTCCTATACTTAAAGACTTTGCTGTAAAAATGGCAAAAGACTTTGTCCCTTTCTATCTCGGCATGGATGGCACTGTGCTAAATCTATGCTTAAAGACTTTGATAGAAAAGCAGACATTTGAGGTGAGCAGATCTAGAGTGTCGCTGGTGTTGAGAGTGCTCTATACAGGAGCTGCTTTCCACCTAAACTTGAGAACTACCCAGAGATCTCTGCTTCTTTTTTGCATAATTTATTCATCACTCTATGCCTGAAAGGGTATTTATATATCTATGATCATGTGATCAAGGCAGGGATCTGCCAAAACGCGTCATGGCGACTGGTTGTGTGTTTGAATAAAATATAATTGCACCAAACCTGGGTCTACGCCCGTTTGTTTGGAGGAAGAAACAGCAAAACGAGGTTCGTGGCATATAGATATATATATATATATATATGTATATATATATATATATATATATATATATATATATATATATATATATATATATTTTTTTTTTTTTTTACCACAGTCTCCTCGATTTACAGGACAGACAACTCGGACACCTTTCAAGTGCAAGTGAAAATCTCCGTTTATTGGCACAAACAACGCGTTTCGGTGATTAAGCCTTGATCACGCTAAAGGTTTCACCCCAACAGTGCAGTTTAAATTCAAACATGTAAACATTGACATAGGACTATTGTAGAGGTAGTTGGTAGAGAACAGTAAACATGTCGGCCATTTTGAAGTGTTCAAAGAGAGGTTCAGTAAATCACTGTATCAATTCAACACGAATATTCCCACATTTAATGCTAATGTGTCATCTCATCTTGTGACAATCTTTCTAGGGTATATATTGTGTAGATCATATATCCCCATAATAATACGGTTGATGTTTCAAATCAAAGTATATACATAATTATGCACATCACAAATTCACAAGATGAAAAAAAGCAAGTCATGATACCTATTGGCATTGGTTAAGACACCTTGAAATTCAGCCCCAGTGGGACTATCTGCAGATCAACTGTGATCTTTTGTCAAATAATTTGGTTAAAATGGATAGCCCACCGGGGCTGAATTTCAAGGTGTCTTAACCAATGCCAATAGGTATCATGACTTGCTTTATTTCATCTTGTGAATTCGTGATGTGCATAATTATGTATATATATATATATATGCTTTTGAACTCCACAAACGCCACTTCCAAATCCACCCAGGACCGGCGAGGCAAGCAAGGTAGGAGACGGACCACTGAAATTCACAGGTTCTTTCTTTATTGCAGTGTCAGCTGATTAAACAGGAGGGCAATACGCGTTTCGGGCTTCACGAGCCCTTGTTCACATGCAACGATCTAGTCAAACTTTTTTGTTTTTATAATGCTTAGTGAGTAGCTTAAGCTCCACCTTCCGAATAGTCACATGACTATAAACATAGAAAACATATCAAATTTCCTTTAGCCGTTTTCAGTGCAAATACGCAAAATAAGTTATACATATATATACACATTTGTTAAATATATCTTAACATAACAATCATAATTTCATAAATTGAAATTTTTATAAAGTATTTCTTAATGCGAATTTGTGAACAAATAGCAGGATAAATCCATTCGATACTATGTCACGAAGTATATAATAAGAGTATTCAAATATTCTGGAGGCAAGCTAGCTTTAAAGTGCAAATAACAGTGCTACTAGATCAATGTCTAGCTGTGCGAAAAGTGAAGTTACGCGTGCTACAGGGAATAAAAGTGTAAAGTATTGTAAAGTATTGAAAATACATGATAAAGTGACCTGTGTATATATATATATATATATATATATATATATAATATTGTTTTTCTGTGCCCTTATTTTTCTGATTTTTGCATTTATGCGGTTTATAATATAGTATTTCATTTGTGTCTATGTAACACGTGACTCACTTAAGAGGTGGAGCATCACTTTAAAAAATTGTCATTAGCCCTGATGTTCTGAGTGGCATGGCTAGCTTATGCTTCAGACAATCTGGAGCCCCCAGAGAGTCCCACAGAAGAGCTAGGCTGGAGTAATAGTTTAAACCAGTAGGCTGCTTAATTTTAGTCCATATTCGGGCTGCTGCCAAAAGTACTTTCAGCCTAATCTTTTTGAAGTACTTTTGGTCGCCATATTTAAAGAGGAACCCCTCAAGCGGCAGCCCCACCCCCTTCAACATAGCCGAAAACATAACACCTCTCTCTGAATCATCTGGGGATTTTAACAGCATCCTCGAGTATGATATCTGAAAAGCCCAGGCGTAGTACTGAAGATCAGGGAGCATGAAGCCCCCCTTCTCTCTCCTGTGCCTTAACTTCTTTCACGCTATCCTTGTAGCTCTATACGCCCATGTGAATGAATTGATGGCTTGCTGTAATTTATCAATAGCCTGTTTTTCAAAATGTAGGGGATAGTGTTAAAAAGGAAAATCATTTTCTGTAGTATAATCATTTTACTCAGACTAATTCTACCAAAAATAGTCAGTGGAAGATGTGCCCAGGACTTCATGAACTTCTGACATTCCCTAAAAATGTTTGCAATATTCATCCCAGCTACCTTGTCTACGTTCTCTACGATCTTACCTCCCAAATATCTCATATCACCCTTGGTCTGGTACCGCATCCCGGTAGATTCCATACCATAATCTCCGCTTTCTCTGCATTCACCTCGTAGCCAGAGACCTGCCCAAAATCTTGTGCCAACCTGATGACCTGAGGAAAAGACGCCTCCAGCTCAGATGACAGGATCAAAATATCATCTGCATACAGGGCAACCTTCCTCTCCCACGCTCCAAACTTAAATGATGGAATATTCAGTTTGTCTCTCAGACGTTGAGCGAAGGGTTCGATATACAGGTCAAAAAGGAGTGGGGAGAGTGGGCATCCCTGTCTGGTACCCCTAGTGATCTTAAATGGGGCAGTCAGTTTACCATTAACTGGGAGTCTTGCCGTGAGATCTTGATATATGAGCTGAACAGCTCAGCAGAATTTCATGTAAAGCTAAGTAGAATAGGACACACAACATGATAAAACAAATTGACAGCGAGGATAACTCCTCTTCAGTATTCATGGACGAAAAAATCGGATAGGCCTTTTTTGCCTTTTTTCAGGTGCTATATGCAGAAGATAATGAAGTAGACAAAAACCATGCGAAGGAATGGTTAAGAGATAGTATGCTCACCTCCCTAGACCCCTTCCAGAGAGGGAATCTGGAGCAGGACATATCTCAACAAGAGGTTAGGAAGGCCATTGCCGCTTGCAAGAGGGGCAAGGCTGTTGGGCCTGATGGGTTCCCAGGGGAACTGTATAGTTCCCTGGGAGAAACAATAATACTGACCATGACGGCACTTTTTAACAACATATTATCTGAAGGTACTAAACCTCCCGCATCATGGGGTCAAGCTACTATTTCACTAACTTTGAAAGCAGGAAAGAATCCGGCAAGATGCGGGTCATATAGGCCCATCTCTCTCCTGAATACAGACTATGAAGTTTTCACTAGGATCCTAGCAGATAGGTTGGGAGTAGTAGCAGGGAGTCTGTTACACCCGGACCAGAAGTGCTTTGTAAGAGGCAGAAACTTAGCTAACCTAACTCCCGAATTCATTAGAGCAATCAACCTTGCTTCCACCTTCTCTCTACCATTGGCAGCCATGACATTAGATGCCATTAAGGCCTTTGACAGGGTCATCTGGTCATACCTCTCTGCAGCATTGAGTTGTCTCTTGCCCTCATTTAAATACATCTTTATGGCCAGACCACCAGAACCCACCCTTATCGGAATTTGTTATAACTTTACTTTTTTTGTCCTGTAGTTCTTTAACAGATTTGAGTTATTCAAGAGTGAGATTACTGTATGAGTGAACTTTACGTTTGTCAAGTTTCTTAAATTCATTTTTAACCCCTTTCTCATAGACCTCAATTGCATCATTGTGTATTTGGGGTAAAAACCTGGATTTAGGTTTAAAACTACTAGTGCTAGCTTGATCAATTATCACATTCTCCTCAGCCAGACTCATAAGTGGATTATCCACCCAGTCATTTCTTCCCCCCAGTTCTCACAACATGTGTAGGGTTTCTAAATCATCAATGGTAAGGTTAGATTCTACATTAGATATAGATAAAAAAAATATATTTGTGTTTGTTTTCTTACCATTTCTTAAGTTTTAATTTCCTCGTAAAATGGAACAAATCAATCCTACTTTCGGTATAATTAAATTTATTGGTAGGACAAAATGTTAACCCCAAAGATAAAGCATCAATTTGACTTTTGGATAATGGAATATCAGATAGTTTTACCACTGTAAGTGAGTCTCTCATTTTGTTGCCGATTTGCCTCTTGTTGTCATTCCCATGAAGCCTTCTAAGTTGCCTAGCTTCTTTGCGTCTCGATTGTTGCCTCTTCTGTCGCCTCAACCTCGTCCTTTGTTTGCCTGGGGTACCAGACTCCCTGATCCTTGTCATCCCCTTGCCATGAGGTAGAATTCTTATAAAATTCAGGTTTTTACTCCTGATTGTTCTTCTTGTTCTTGAAATGTTATTTGCCAAAGCAACACCACCTGGATGCTTGTTCGAAGCAATGTGCGATTCATTGTCTTCCGCTATTCCGGCAGCAATCAACACCTCTTTAGCCTCTCGAATGATCTCATACCTAGTTTTGGTAGTTTCTCTAAGATGATCACTTTTCCTCCCAAAAGTAAATACTGTGCCTGTAGTGGTAAATAGATTTTGTCATTGTACAGCTTATAGATCGGATAAATAAGGCAGAAAATTCCTCAAAAGAGCTTTACCAAATTTTGAAGGAATTTACAACTCCTAGTACCCAGTTGTCAATCCCTTCTCTCAAGACTGGACTGACTCTCTTTCTAAATTTATTGAGGAGAAAATTATTGCCATCCATCACTCTTTATCGTCTCAACAAAACAAATTTTCCTCTGAAGATTTGCCCTGTACGTCTTCTGACCCACCTCACATTCTGAGGGAATTTAATAAATGTGACATCAAGTCAGTTACATCTGTCATGCGGAAGATAAAATCTGGCTCTCCCTCAGACCGTGTGCCTCCAAAATTCTTCGCCACAATTGCTCCAGTATTGTTGGAAAGTTTAATCGGTCTTTAACAGGTCATTCTCAGAGGCGGACTTCCCTATAACATGGAAGGCAGTCAGAGTGAGACCCAGTTTAAAAAAGTCAACGGCCGACCCAAAACTTCTCCTAAGCTACGGCCCATCTCTTTGCTTCCCTATATTGGGAAGATGTTGGAATCCCTTGTCAACCAACAGCTTGTTAACCATCTCGAGAAGCATGGACTTTTAGACTCTTCACAGTTTGGGTTCAGGGCGGCGCACAGTACCGAGACAGCACTGGTCGAGGTTACCGACAATATCAGGCTGGCACTAGACAAACATCAGTCAGTCATCTTCGTCCTGCTCGACCTGTCTGCCGCCTTTGATACTATCTCCCACAACATTCTAGAACATCGGCTCAGGGAGATTGGTGTCAGAGGAAATGCCCTTAAATGGTTTAGAAGCTACTTATCTGACCGTGTGACAACTGTTCAGATGGGAACCAGCATTTCATGTGAAAGACCTGTGAAGATGGGAGTGCCTCTGGGTTCTATTTTGAGCCCGACACTTTTTAACTTGTACATGACCTCTTTGGCTAAGGTGATCACGGCCTACAGATTTGATGTCAAATCATACGCAGACGACACGCAGATTCTGGTCACCTTAGGCTCGGACCCTATCGAAACCGAGAAGTGTTTCAAAAATTGTCTGTCCCATGTGGTTCGGTGGATGATATCTACCCACCTTCAACTAAACGGTGGTAAGTCGGAGATCATGCTCTTTGGCAAGGCCACAGAACACTGGGCTTATGACTAGTGGCCAGTCAATCTAGGCCCCTGTCCAACTACCAAGGAAACGGTCCGCAATCTCTGTTTTTACATGGACAACCAACTGTCCATGAAAAGCCAAATAAACCATGTCATTGGCAGCTGTTTTTGTGTTATCCGGAGTCTGCGGAGGGTCTTTAAATGGATCCCCACTGAGGCGCGGAAGCCATTAGTCCAGGGGTTGATCATAAATAGGATGGACTACGGCAATGCCTTACTACTTTCAATAAATGAAAACCTACTATACAGGCTTCAGATCCTGCATAACACAGCTGCAAGGCTTGTTTTAGATCTTCCATATAGATCTTCTTCTGCTTCATGTCTATAAACCCTTCACTGGCTTCCTGTGAAAAAACTGATTATTTTTAAAACTCTGTGTCTGACTCATAAAAACATGTAAGGAGTTGGCCCAAGATACTGGTCAGGAAATTTAAGTTGGTATCAGCCAAGAAGGGTACTTAGATCCAGTAACGAGGCTCTGCTTACTCCCCTTAGAATTCAAATGGCTAGAAAAGGGGGTAAAGCTTTTTCCTTTCGCGCCCCGGCATCCTGGAATAAAATGCCCTTACACCTACGCTCCATCTCTGACCATCACTGCTTTCGCAGAAAGCTAAAAATATGGCCATTTGATAACTAAGCCAGCAGTTTCGTTCAGAGCCGTCTGCATACGCCATGAGACTCTTGGAGTGATGTGTGCGCAATACAAATGTCCCTGACTTGACTTGACAGCTTCGCAAGGACAGCACTGTGCTAGTCCTATACTTAAAGACTTTGCTGTAAAAATGGCAAAAGACTTTGTCCCTTTCTATCTCGGCATGGATGGCACTGTGCTAAATCTATGCTTAAAGACTTTGATAGAAAAGCAGACATTTGAGGTGAGCAGATCTAGAGTGTCGCTGGTGTTGAGAGTGCTCTATACAGGAGCTGCTTTCCACCTAAACTTGAGAACTACCCAGAGATCTCTGCTTCATTTTTGCATAATTTATTCATCACTCTATGCCTGAAAGGGTATTTATATATCTATGATCATGTGATCAAGGCAGGGATCTGCCAAAACGCGTCATGGCGACTGGTTGTGTGTTTGAATAAAATATAATTGCACCAAACCTGGGTCTACGCTCGTTTGTTTGGAGGAAGAAACAGCAAAACGAGGTTCGTGGCATATAGATATATATATATATATATATATATGTATATATATATATATATATATATATTTTTTTTTTTTTTCCACAGTCTCCTCGATTTACAGGACAGACAACTCGGACACCTTTCAAGTGCAAGTGAAAATCTCCGTTTATTGGCACAAACAACGCGTTTCGGTGATTAAGCCTTGATCACGCTAAAGGTTTCACCCCAACAGTGCAGTTTAAATTCAAACATGTAAACATTGACATAGGACTATTGTAGAGGTAGTTGGTAGAGAACAGTAAACATGTCGGCCATTTTGAAGTGTTCAAAGAGAGGTTCAGTAAATCACTGTATCAATTCAACACGAATATTCCCACATTTAATGCTAATGTGTCATCTCATCTTGTGACAATCTTTCTAGGGTATATATTGTGTAGATCATATATCCCCATAATAATACGGTAGATGTTTCAAATCAAAGTATATACATAATTATGCACATCACAAATTCACAAGATGAAAAAAAGCAAGTCATGATACCTATTGGCATTGGTTAAGACACCTTGAAATTCAGCCCCAGTGGGACTATCTGCAGATCAACTGTGATCTTTTGTCAAATAATTTGGTTAAAATGGATAGCCCACTGGGGCTGAATTTCAAGGTGTCTTAACCAATGCCAATAGGTATCATGACTTGCTTTATTTCATCTTGTGAATTCGTGATGTGCATAATTATGTATATATATATATATATATATATGCTTTTGAACTCCACAAACGCCACTTCCAAATCCACCCAGGACCGGCGAGGCAAGCAAGGTAGGAGACGGACCACTGAAATTCACAGGTTCTTTCTTTATTGCAGTGTCAGCTGATTAAACAGGAGGGCAATACGCGTTTCGGGCTTCACGAGCCCTTGTTCACATGCATACGTCTACAGCCTGAATGGCTGAACGGAATTACACCAAACTTGGCAAAATGGTACATCAAACCTAAGAGGTCAGGGAGGATCTACTATGCCCCCTTATGGTCATTTGCCCCTTCGCTTTGGCCTCCTCTTGTCTCTCGATCCTACCGAGAGACAAGATGGCGGCCGCTACGGACTGTTTGGAATGTTTACAGACGCCGGAAAACCAATCAGCTTCGCAAAGCTCCGTAACGCGAAAAGTACGCGAAGCGGAGCGCTGTTACAGATATATATCTTTTTTTGAACGTTAATTTCTCAAAATCCACTGGAGCACATATATTGAGACCTAGCAAAGGCACATCGGGCTACCAGTCCCTAATATTTTGCCAAGTTTCGTGCAAATCCATTCAGCCGTTCGATTATTATTATTTTATTTTTTTTGCCCCGCGGGGCCCTTTTAAAACCTCCACATCAAACCTAGGGGGTCAGGGAGGATCTACTATGCCCCCTTATGGTCATTTGCCCCTTCGCTTTGGCCTCCTCTTGTCTCTCGATCCTACCGAGAGACAAGATGGCGCCCGCTACGGACTGTTTGGAATGTTTACAGACGCCGGAGAACCAATCAGCTTCGCTTCACAAAGCTACGTAACGCGAAAAGTACGCGAACTGGAGCGCTGCCCGGTCCGCTGTTACAGATATATATCTTTTTTTTAACGTTAATTTCTCAAAATCCACTGCAGCACATATATTGAGACCTAGCAAAGGCACATCGGGCTACCAGTCCCTACAATTTTGCCAAGTTTCGTGCAAATCCATTCAGCCGTTCGGGCTAAAAGTGAGGCCAACCGCCCTATGGAAAACTCAATGTTAAAAACACGTTTTGGGACCCCCCTTTTTTCTCAGCCCCTCCTTGACAAACCCCCCCCAAATTTTCAGTGGCTGCTCAGAAACAAAATGTTCCATTTTCCTGCAAATTTCAGCCAATTCCGTCCACAAACGCCAAAGTTATTAGACATAGAATTTTCAAAAATCCCATAGAGAAAAAATCCTAACTATATATACCTACTGGCGACCGCCAGTAGGTAATATATATATATATATATATATTTTCCACAGTCTCCTCGATTTACCGGACAGACAACTCGGACACCTTTCAAGTGCAAGTGAAAATCTCCGTTTATTGGCACAAACAACGCGTTTCGGTGATTAAGCCTTGATCACGCTAAAGGTTTCACCCCAACAGTGCAGTTTAAATTGAAACATGTAAACATTGACATAGGACTATTGTAGAGGTAGTTGGTAGAGAACAGTAAACATGTCGGCCATTTTGAAGTGTTCAAAGAGAGGTTCAGTAAATCACTGTATCAATTCAACACGAATATTCCCACATTTAATGCTAATGTGTCATCTCATCTTGTGACAATCTTTCTAGGGTATATATTGTGTAGATCATATATCCCCATAATAATACGGTTGATGTTTCAAATCAAAGTATATACATAATTATGCACATCACAAATTCACAAATTCACAAGATGAAAAAAAGCAAGTCATGATACCTATTGGCATTGGTTAAGACACCTTGAAATTCAGCCCCAAATTGACCTGAAAGACTATGAAATGGGTCAAGTCTACACCTTTTCTCGCAAATTTGATAAAGCAAAGCAGTCCAAATTGGTAAAATCAACAAATTTGACTGGGGCACCAGCTAAAGCCAATTTATTAGTTGAAAACAATGACAATTCCGACATGGATGCTATCTCTTTAGCCAGTATATCGAGCACCTCGCTATCTGAAACAGGCAGCATTGATGGTAGACAAGGGGGCAGAATATTGGATCTTGGCGAAGAGATTGATTTTTTAGTGGAGGATCGGTTGCAAACCCTGCGTCCACGACTGCGAAAGAACTACAACGTAAAAAGCAGAACGCAAAACGCCATGCCAGAAGGAAGAAACGAAAAGCCACAGCAGCAGCAGCAAAAAAAGAGGAAACAATGGTACAACAAAAGGAATTAATGCAGGATTGCACTATTATAAACCTCTCAGATGTTGTACTGTCTGCAGCTGAAAAACAATTATTAGCTCTTGGATTGAATTTTTGCCCAGAGAGTTCCTTTGACTACACTAACACTAGAGCGGATGTGTTCCGGTTTATTCGGAAACTCAAATTAAAAAAGTTTTTTTCTTCGAAACCACTGCCTAAGAACAATGAAGCTACCAATAACCCAGTAACCAAGTCCATCGGCAACCCCACGACTCCAGCAGCACGCGATGCCAGGCTGCTATTAACCCTTTGTGACCTAGGAGATTCTGGAAATCCATCACTTATTGCCAATGATGGTGTAATCGTGAACACACAACGTGAACTTTTCAATATTGATATTCGCCAGAAGGGAGCCGGTGACAGCTCGTTTAAACCGGTAAGCACGTTTTTGCCAGTCATGCCTAAAGATGCAGTAGATTTTTATCATGAATGTGTTGTTGAAGATTTTAAAAAACTACACCGCACGGCACAGGCTCAAACCTTTAAAAACAATGCCGTTTTGAATCAATACAAAATTTTAATGAAAAAGTTCAGTCAAAACCACGAAGTAGTGGTAAACAAATCCGATAAAGGCGGAAATATTGTCTTATGGCAGAAAAAAGACTATATTGTTGAAGCCATGAGACAATTGAATGATGCCAATTGTTATGTGAGATCGAATGGATTGGCATATAAAAAAGCAAAGGATGAACTTAAAAAAATGCTATTAACATATAAAAGAAACAATTCCATCTCACAAACAGAATTTGACTTTTTGCATGTGGAATACCCGGTATTACCTATTTTGTACTTGATTCCTAAGGTGCATAAACATAAAGTTCCAACACCGGGCCGACCTATAATATCGGCCATCAATAGTATTGGCGAAAACATCTCCCGATACATTGATTTCTTTTTACAGGACATTGTTAAAGGCTTACCAAGTTACCTTAAAGATACAGGTGACTTTTTGAATAAATTGGACTTGATTGAATGGCAGGATAATTGGTGCTTGATAACTCTTGACATCGAGTCTTTATATACCTCGATAGACCATGCTAAGGGTATTGAAGCAATACGTCAGTACTTGGGGTTAGGATCATGCGAATATTACAGTCACAATAAGATGTTATGTGAATTAATACACTGGTGTTTGCATAATAATTTTTTCATGTTTGCTAAAGAAGTCTTTAAACAAATCAGGGGCGTGGCGATGGGATCATGCTTCTCCCCCAGCTACGCGTGTTTACACGTGGGCTGGTGGGAGGGGCATGGTCTCATCGAAACACCTGGATTTAAACATGTCAAATACTGGATGCGATTCATAGATGACGTGTTCTGCGTATGGGAAGGTGATGAACAAAGCGCTTTAAATTTTGTTGATGCTTTGAATATAA
The DNA here is from genome assembly GCF_964261635.1 of Lissotriton helveticus. Lineage (NCBI taxonomy): Eukaryota > Metazoa > Chordata > Amphibia > Caudata > Salamandridae > Lissotriton > Lissotriton helveticus. Next base: position 1,142,430,295 of record NC_136069.1, read on the forward strand.
ATCAGGAAAATCTCTTCTTCACCTCCAACATAAGCAAAGTGCAGGCAGATTTTTTGGACGTCCATATCACCATTGATAGCACCAGGGTGACGCCATCGCTTTTCCGGAAACCAACGGCCGGGAACAGCATAGTGCATGCCAGCAGTAAACATCCTAAACATGTTATTGCCAATGTTCCTTATGGAGAACTGCTGCGGATTAAAAGAATTAGCAGCACTCCAGAGGTTTTTGAAAATGAGGCTAAAAATACCATCGCCAGACTTAAAGCCAGAGGATACAATGATAAAATTTTGGAAAGTGCTCTGAGGCGTAGTCGAGAAAGATCTAGGGAGTCTCTGTTAAAATCTGAAGCACAAGAATCTGAAAGTAATAACAATATTCCTCGCTTGATTTTATCCTTTAGCAAACAGGAAAGACAAATTAGGTCTATTGTAAAGAAACATTGGCCAATTCTCATGACCGATGGGTTCTTGAGTGATATATTGCCAACCACTCCCACAATAACCTATAAAAAGTCTAGAAGCATGCACAACAGTTTGGTGAAATCTAGTCCAGAGCTAGGTGGTGGCAGCAACTGGCTCAAACAAAAAGATGGTTTTTACAAATGCTCCTCATGTAGGGCGTGCAAATTTGGTGTAAATACCACGCACTACAATACGCCTTTCAGTCCAATTAGCAAAGCTATTTGTGGGAATTTCAATTGCCATGGTGACTTTGCAGTGTATGTTCTGACGTGCACCTGTGGCCTACGGTACATAGGCAGTACCAAGCTGCAGGTGCACGTCAGGATTTTACAACACTTACGTGCAATAGTCAATAATGACAGTGCATACCCCGTAGCTCGCCACTTCAGATCAACTCATAATAATGATCTGAGCAACTTGACATATTTTGTCATTGATGCAGTGGCCCCTCTGAAACGAGGGGGTGACAGAGAAAAACTTCTGAGGAGGAAAGAGACTAAATATATTGTGGGGCTGGATAGTAGATACCCTAATGGACTAAACACCACAGAAGATTTACATCACTTCTTGTAGTTGGCTTAACTGTATATTCATGTATGTGTGTTTCTGTATTTCATCATGGGTTGATGTAGCACAAATTTATGTTTTTATTCTTTAAGGACTTCCAGAAATATATCTCATTAAGAATTTTGAAACCTGATTGGCCCCTGTTGCCACATGGGTGAACAAGTTGACTTGAAAATTCAACTATGATGAAATTTGCAGCTGATACAATTTATCCGTTATTGGTAAACATCCAGATGAAATGTTGTAAATATTGATCAATAACAAAAAATGTTTTCTAAAGTTTTTTCTTCACTGTTTATATTCACAAAAGTAATTTTGTTCACTAATTAGTTATGGTTATTAGTATTACATAGACATTCAGGGCACACCAAGCACTTTATAATTGACAGCAATAAGATTCGATTTATCATATACAGGGATTGAAACTGTTTATATATGTTTTTATTCTGCGACCTGGTTTAGTTTTGTGCTAATTGAGGCCAGAATATTAATTTTTTGGCATTTCTGTGTACATAGGTATATTATGTGTAACTCGTGTAAATAGATCTATATTTATTTGTATATACATCGTTTCATTTGACCTGATTTATTTATATTTGCATGTCCAGGGTATTTTTGTATACTGTATATGATTGAAGGAAATTATGCATTCATGCAGCAATATTGTTTTTCTGTGCCCTTATTTTTCTGATTTTTGCATTTATGCGGTTTATAATATAGTATTTCATTTGTGTCTATGTAACACGTGACTCACTTAAGAGGTGGAGCATCACATTTAAAAAAAAAAGAATTTAATCATTAGCTAACCAGGTGTATGGTGTGTGATCAAGAGCATTCGTTGCTCGAAACGCGTCGCCTGAGAGGTTGAATAAAATCTGCCTTACTACAGCCTGGGGTCTGTGTCTTCATTTCGCCGAGAAGCTGGAGGTTATGAAGATTACGCTGCATATATATATATATATATATATATATATATATATATATATAGATATATATATATATATATATATATATACATATAAATATACATATAAATATATCAGGGACTTTTGGTCCACGGACAGTTTCCGGTTTTGCGTTCTTTGACCCCAAGAGGATGATATAAAAAGCTCCCACATACAATCAGATTTCAATGTATTTTGAATGTAGTCCGCAGTTGACCCGTAAACCTGAGTTCAGAGAGCATCTGTGCACTAATGGTTCAGATATAGCTAACTTTGTAATGCAAAAATGAACTTTTTTGATCCTGTCTTTTTTTTACCCACCACCTTTCCCCCCAAAAACCTCCTTGACAGAGCTGCACAAAACTTGCTGTGCCGAATCTAAACTTGTTGAACAACTTTTTCTGTGCAGATTCATTAAACAGCATGTAGCCATAACTACAGAGTTGTTATGTCTGACTCTGATCTATCTATCTATCTATCTATCTATCTATCTATCTATCTATCTATCTATCTATCTATCTATCTATCTATCTATCTATGTACCTATCTATCTTCTCAACCCAAATAACTGACTAATATCCACCACTCAAATTACTGTCATATATCACTATACTAATTCATCACTAATACCTTTACGGGTTCCGGAGTAGCGTGCTACTCACTGAAAAAAGCAGTTCAACACCCTACCAGGGGTAACAAGCGCGATATAAATGCAAACCTTTTTCCCTCTTCTATCCCTCCGCTATCCTTCTGAAACCAAATAACTGACTAACCCATCCATCACTCAAATTACTTTCATATTTCACTATACTAATTCAACACTAATCCTTTATGGGTTCCAGAGTAGCGTGCTACTTGCCAAAAAAGCGTTTGAACGCCTCGTCAGGGGTAGTAAGTGCTATACAAACACAATTACAATACAGTCTATCTATCTGTCTGAAAATGGCCCACTCTGAAGGGTCACTCCAAACTTTTTGACTTCCCCCTCCTATATTTGTGACCTTCTTTTTGTTGGCCTTAGGACTATGAGCACTTTACCACTGCAAAAGAGTGCTAAAGTGCATGTGCTTCTCCCCTAAACATAGTGAAATTGGTGTATATCCAATTGGCATATTTAGTTTACTTATAAGTCATTTGTAAAGTGGTACACCAAATACCCAGGGCCTGTAACCTAAATGCTACTAATGGGTTTGCAGCACTGATTGTGGCTGCCACACAAGTAACCTTTCAAACCTGTCTCAGGCCTGCTGTTGCAGGACCTGTGTGTGCAGTTTACTGCCACTTGGATTTGGCATTTACAATTTCTTGCCAAGGCTCAAACTTCTCTTTTTTACACATGTCACCCCTAAGGTAAACCCTAGGTATCACCAACGGTAGTGTGCTGTGTTAGCAAAAGGAAGGACATGTACTATTAATTTTTACATTTCCTGGCAGAGACAAACAGCTACTTTGATTATTCACTACTGTGAGGCCTACTCCTTACAGATCAGTCACCCCCCCTGTTGGCTTTACATTTAGTGAATATACATTGTTTGACAAATTGGTATAGTAATTGTTTGGGTGTGCAATAACAGGTATCAAAACTACCATATAATAGTAAATGTGTAGGCTAGGAAATTGTCAGATTAATAGGGGTAATAGGAAGGCGCTAAGGGGAAAAGAAACTGGAGGCCATATTTAAGCTTTAAATATAGAGAAAGGTTGGTTCTTCCACATTAAGTCAATGTTTCTATGATTAATCAAGCTTCCTGATTGACCAATTATAGATCAATTTATCAACTGAACATGCTTAATATTTAGGACTTCGTCTTGTGATTGCTTTGGGATTTTACTAGTTTAGAAAACAAGTCAAACACAAACTGTCTAGGAAAATCATATTATGCATCTTTACCAACCCAAGCGGCAGCAAGTAAAGAGTCTATCTCCATTTATAAGCTATCGTGAATCTATGTGCACTTCTGCTGAAGTGCTTTTCAGAGCACATAGCAGCCTCCACATCTGCTAGCAATTTTACAGGCTTCTTTGTTGGAGCAAAGACATAAAATAGACCTGCTTTGCACATTTAGGCTCTTGCTTAAGGCAAAGAAAATAAAGTGCTTTAAGACATGTTATTTAATTTTTTTAAGCAAGAAATCATGCACCTTAGGGTTCTTTCCACGATTTGTATACATTTCTGTGTTTTCGGGGAATTCAAAAAATTCCATGGAGAACGATTATATCATAGAGTTCAATAATACTCGTAATATTCAGTCTTCATATACATTCCTGAGATTTGGCCACAGAGAAGACAATCTGCTGAATCAGATGTTCAGATAAAGACTGGCAGCAATGTAGAATGTGCCAACATATTGGTTGGCTCCAAATATGAATGCCTACACTTTAGGAAGTACCATACATGGTGGACATGCTGACAGAGGTAATGTGTCCGGCTCCACAAGTACCTCCAAGTTAAGCCTACCTTAACTGTTGGTCAATTTGCTATCCAATCTAGGATGCCAATCTATCACAATGTCCCACTGACTTTATTCTGTGAATGACCATCAGGTATTGTAAAAATGATGCTTAACTCTTATTGAATGGTAGGTGAAGTCATCCTAAAATGCTGAGAAACAACACAGGCATGTTAAGGAGACAAATATGTAGGCACAAAAGTACTCTGGCTTTGGGGAATGTTTAAGTAGTCTGGCTTTGGGGAATATTTGCAGTGTTCACATTTTTGACAGAAATTTCACCAGCAGTGATGATCATAGTGGATTTTTGACCACAGACTTTCTACCTAAAGTGTCTTATTGTATGGCAGATACAACCTCTTTAGGGGAAAAATCTTCATTGCTGTGATGGAACACCACCTTGGTGGCGGTAAAAAGGTCACAGAATTGGTGAATGGAATGTTCACTATACAAACTTTACATTAAGCCCTTCAGGTCTAATATAGAGGACTGGCAGGAACAGTGCATCTATCAAGATTGACAGGTTATTAGCATGTACCACAGGCTGTATATATCTCTGTAAAAAGTAGGGCCGGACTGGAAACGCAAACCAGCCCTGGAAATTCAGTGAGACCAGCCCCTGAGAGGGGTGCTGGTAGGAAACACTGCTGCTGCTTTTGGTACAGGGGGCTGATACTGCAGCACACTGCTGCAAATATGCCCCGTACCAAAAGCAGCCCCCTTCGGACCAAAACTTGCCCACACCCGGTTCCCGCCACGTCCAGTCCAGCCCTGGTTAAAAGTACCACACATGGACATATTGCCAGTGATAGTCCACTAACTCTAACTAGGTTTTGAATTACCTCCACCAAAAACTACCTGTTCTGAAGTAACTACTCTGCCACCATTTCTGGCAGAATTAACATTAATAATAATCTCCACGGAGATGGAACTAGATGATCTTTGAAAAGTAGATTTGGTGTTTCTGACATGCTTTCAAACGCCCCTAGGCCTATTATGAAGACCAGCTATACAATCTCGAATAAAGTATTCCTACTTTAGGGGAGCCTTCTCGGAGACCACACAGTCAATTCCTCGGTGAATTGTCCACAAGCGGTTGTCTCGTCAAATAAAGTCCTTCCATGGCGGACACAGACTTTCAATGGAGAAACCACTGCTGCCCACATCGAACACTGTATGTATTGCAAGTTTTCCTCTGTCACCATGGGGAAGGAAGGTAAACATTCTGCCCCTTTGACTAATGACCTCCATCAAACTTCTAAATCTGGCCCTTTTCTTAAATTTTTTTTAAAGTATTTTTCTTTGAATTTTTAGGCCATGACATTTTTTATTAAAACCCATAAGTTTGCACGTGGTAACGCTGCAACTTTTCGTAACCTCTCCTTTCTTGTATTGCCAATAGGCTCACCACTGCAGAACATCCACTGTACTTTCAGCTTGTTCCCCGCTGGAAATAAAATTTTCCCTCAGAAAAAAAACCAATACCTGATTCTGTGAAAATGAGACTTGAGATTTCTGAATACAAACCCAAACGTTTGCCTACCTAAATTATTCTGAGGTCATCATAAATCTTTGCGAATCAGGGCTAATGAGATCTTGGTCTGTTCTGCGGACACTGACGCAAAATGCAAATTAAAAAGAGCAAAGCGGAGTCAGTAACAAGCTCATGCATCAATTCGCACCAGCTGCTGCCACAAATAAGTCTGATTTCATTCACCTAACTCCTGCTTGATTTATCTACAAGAAACCTATTTTCATCCCTTTGACGTTAATTGCACTATAAACGTGAAGTCGCTGTCGTAAATGAAGACAGTTTTGAAGTTTTTTTTGGGACTCTACCAGGAAATATTATTTTTGTTCAGGAATAGCTCAAAGTAACAAATACAAAAAGAACATTTGAGAAAAAAAAATCAATCAGGCAGTGCTGAGTCAAAACGCACAGTAATGTATCTTTCAAATAGATGTTTTGCAATCACGCTGCAAATTGCAGTTCAGCGCTGGAGGACCGGAGCGCGTGACAATAAAAATGGCACTGTGACACAGCCACCTTATTACTCATAACATCCTCTAAATGCATCGCCCGAGAATTTATTCTCGCATCTGAAAAGGTCATGAGGCAAGATCAGGAAAATGAAATTTGTGGAACCCCATAAAATCGGAAAATATGTTTCATTAAAACGCAAAATATGATTGAAAGAGCAAATGTGAAGTAACAATAGAAATGCTACTGGTGTCAATGTTTGAGACACTGAAGAAGCAATCTTGCTCCAAATCATAGGAACTGTTCAAATCCTTCAAGGATAAGCGTTATCGGCCCCATCAGAATTAAGAGGCCACTCATAATGAGGACTTAAGTATTGGAGGAAAAGTACATTCTATCAAATGAGATCACAGCAAATTGGCAGTAGCTCCCTTTTCAAGATCCTTCAGCTGAGCTCTCAGTCCTGCCTCCGCTGAGGGCAGTGAGTAGATCCCACTTTCTCCATTGGTATACACCCTTTTGGAGCAAGGCCCTGTCTCAGTTCTAGGACATGCCTCTTAGCCAACACACATTGTGAACTTCATCTCGCTTCTCCTAGATACACCACTGTAGGCCCCCCCCCCCTCACTTCTAAGGTCAAGATTTTGGGGTACTCTGCATCACTGCAGAAGAGCCCCTACTTCCAAGGATGCGTACTACCTTCAACTGCCTCCTGCAAGATATTTTTGTGGTAAATGTATTTCCATATTTGTCTTTCACAAAACCGACAATGAATGTACTAATGAATATTATATGCAATTCTCACCGGAATTCATAAAAAAGGTGTGTGTTGTTAGTGTCATCAATGGCTGTGTGCAATTGGTAACTTCTGGACCTCACAAGGTCTTTTTGAACATTGCCAGCTTCGTAGATCAGGAAGCTGGAGAAGTTTTAAGTTGGCACAAAGTTGCCCTGCCCTGCAACCGGAGCATGCCTTGGCAGCCACAAACTCCCATTTCCTTGATGCCTGAAGTCCAATGGAGGGATGTCCAGCGTTGGAAAAAGATGACGCTATACTGAATCACCATAGAGCTAAATTAGGAAGGGCAGCATACACCACAAATAGGGTGCAGTAATTGATGGTGCTGTAGTTCAAAGGTTATAATGGTATTTTACCATTAGTTTAGGAACAATTACAAAACTGAATCCAACACAGGCAACCATAATATAATGTAAAGATATATTCCGATTTGCGTAAAAAGGTCACAGGGAGGGTTGGGATCAGGGGAGTGTAGAAAAACACTTTGGGCCAGAGGTAGGTAAATTTTATTTTACCACCTCTTAAATACCGCATCATACCGACTCGGTATTTCAGAGGTGGTAAAATAAAAGTACCGAGATGTAGGTAAATGCAGATGTGCAATTACCGAATCGGAAACAGTCGGTATTTTCCGATGCGGTAAATACCGACCAGTTAATGCCCATTCATTCCTATGGGCTTTGAAGCCCATAGGATTGATTGGGCATTTACCGGTCGGTATTTACCGCATCGAAAATACCGACTGTCACAAGGGTGCAGGGGGTGTCACTTTGACACCCTCTGGCACCCCCAAAAGAGGCTCGGGTGCCATGTGGCAGGCATACCTGCCCTAAGGGCAGGTCTGCCTGTCATATGGCATAGGTGTGCATGCACACATGTGCATGCACACCAGAATCGGTATTTTACCATCAAATAGTATTTGATGGTAAAATACCGATTTTGTAATGCTTGTGGGACTCAGAAGAGTCCCACCTACATAACAATTTTCCGGAATCCGTAATGATACCGACTCGGTATTTTACATAATCGGTAAATTTACCCATCGGTAAATTTACAGAGTCTGTAAAATACAGGGTCCTACATATCAAATTGCTTTTACCGGTCGGTAACGGCCGAATTCGGCCGTTACCACCCGGTAAACGCCTACCTACATCTGGCCCTAAGTATTTAAAGGGATACCAGACTCTAAACCATTGATGTACAATAATATATGTATACAAAGTATGTCACGTTCCCATTGTCTTCTGGGATATTATGAAAGCAGTTGATATACATACTATAATGGGGGAACTACATGGTTGGTACAACCCACACCTGCTGTGGGTTTGACATTTTAGACAAGCTAAACCAAATGGCTTAACCATAGCATCTTGAAACAATGCCCCAGAGGGTGCTTGGAACTATATGTTCGATAGAGCCTTGAAGGTCATACCTCCACATTTACTAGGGTTGACAATATCGATGACCATGTACATGAGTATAAATGTATTTTATGATCAGTCACTGACAATCTCAACAGGTTGGTAAGGTTCCAATTTGGCTGCACAGAAGTCAGAGAGGCATCCAAAGCATTGTGTGTTGCTCAAGGTCATATGGTGACAGCACTTTAATGAGGTGATCTCTGCTGGTCACAGTCTTCATTCTGAGGAAGGAGTTTCTACAGAAGAGAACTGACTTGGTAAAGAACTGTTTTACGGAGCACTTCATCCATGGCTCATCCAGGCCATATGTCTATTACAATTTGCAAAAATAAGGCACTATGAAGCAAAATCCAAATCCTCTCTGTCAATGGGATTGTTTATATCTGTACCGCTAGCAGCCATGCTGCTCTTTCCATTGCCTTTTTTGGCTCTATGACAATATATGTGCCCATTTTTAAAAAGTGGACCGTATGGCCCACAAGTGCTACAGGCCTACCTCATTGATCAACAGCACTATTACGATCGTAGGGAAAGTGATATATAACCATCTTGTGGAGAGGGCTGCGGAGCATAACATTATTTCTCCCTGTAAGTATGGGTTCTGTCACGATGTAGGAATACTGAGCAGAGTCTAAATCTGAGTTTAATTATAAATGAATACACTTTGGTGCATTATAGCCCCTCAAACTATATATATATATATATATATATATATATATATATATATATATATATATATACATACATACATACATACATACATACATACATACATACATATATATATATATATATATATATATATATATATATATATATATCCGACACCAGAGCCTGACCAGATGCACTTTTTCAGCACAGTATACAGGAACGGACCTCCACACAGGAAATGTTTTTCTACAGTGCAATTTATTGTCCCAGATCACAACATGACGCGTTTCGACCAGGTCACCCGGGTCTTGATCACATGACATGTTCGAAGCCACGCGTGATTTAAATACCAATGTTACAACTTTTCCCTTCCCTTTGGATGACATGGAGATATAGGACAGACTTTGCCAAAAGAGTCAAAAAGATGGAAGAGGTACCTATTCATAATACTATCACTGATTCTGCATTTTTTTAAAAAACTTTTACAACTGGTAATCGTTTCCATTTTATATACATGCCTCAATAAAAGTAAATACATAGGATTTCCTCAATTCAACTCCGTAATATAATCTTGCAAAAGATAGTGCAAATCAGTAATACTGGGCAAGTGCCCATAGAACATGATTATAGGTCTGTCAACATGTTAAAGTGCATAGTGCCTTGGTTGTAATACCTAGTATTGAAAACTGCATATATTAATCCTTAAGTGCAAATTCATATCGGTCAACTATTGATATCATAGAGAACACGATAAAAATAGAATAATGTTTTTAACAGATATAGCGGATGCTTCTAGTATTTCATAATCATACAGAGAAAATGTCCCCATATTGTACTGAACCGAGACTAATAGTAAAAATCCACCAATATTGGGAATGAGCTAAACAATCGCTATTAAAGTGCTGGTCATATATACAAGAATAATTACAAATGTGCAAAATAATACTGTATTAGATCATAATATTGACATAAAGCTCTACAGACAACAATAAGAATATAAATATATATCTAAGAATGTGCAAAACCAACTACCATTATATCCAAATACCACACAGACACCGAATAAAAACCAGTAAAACCAGAAATCTTGTAAAACCAGTAAAATCCGATAAAAGTGAGGCTAAAATCCAATAAATATTCAGTTCATTACACATAAATAAATAAACACATCTATATATATATTCCACTTTTTTCGTTCACCTTCGTAATTCGGTTCCCAGGAAAAAACGGCACACCAGGTAAGTCCAGCACAAGAAAAACTTTATTGTGCACTAAACAACCAAAGACGACGCGTTTCGGCGTATAGCCTTTATCAAGGCTATACGCCGAAACGCGTCGTCTTTGGTTGTTTAGTTTTTCTTGTGCTGGACTTACCTGGTGTGCCGTTTTTTCCTGGGAACCGAATTACGAAGGTGAGCAGAAACAGTGGAGTACACACAGCATGGTGACTGCTACCATCTACAGCATCAGCGCTGCCAGGCTGAGGATCGCTTAAGCAGTGATTCTGGATATATATATATATATATATATATATATTGTGAATGTCCATACTTGACCTCTAGTCTTGTTAACACTCCCAGAACAGCTGGTGTCCAAGTACCTGTGTTGTAATACGCAGACGGCGTGGTCCTACTGGTCAGTACTCCCAATGCTTAAAGCAAGCTAGTGGACTGTTTGACCTCTTTATTGAGTAACATTGACCTAACCACGAACTACAGTAAATCTCAAATCATGGCTTGCGAACCTAGTAAACAAAAATCCTATATAGATCTATCATCAAAGGCTAGTCATTGGTTGGCGCCAGAGAATCCAGTTAACTGGGAATCATTTTCAACTCCTTAAGCACGTAGCACTCCAGGTGACTTCCTGCCGCTTGAAAATTAGAAGATCGGCGGGAGCTGTTTTTAATCTTGCTAGCCTGTCACTTAAAGGCAGCCTTTCACCCCTTTTCAAAGCATATAATGTATAATGCTCTATGTATCCCTGGGCAATCTATGGGGCAGGGGTTTGGGGTTATCAAAATGTTTCATAACTCCAGTCCGAGAAGAATCGCATCTGCTGGAGGTTGTAATATCTTCTGGCTACGGGCTCGAGTTACATTGTCCATGTGGAGCTAAGCCAGCAATTCATAGAGGATAGAGTGCACCTGGCCCTTTATTGGATTAGCATGTGGGCTAATCCACATGCCAGGTTCTGCAGAGACATTATCCTGGACTGTTTCATATTGGATCATGGGGACGCAGTACCATGGTCGACTTATATATCAAGGTCCATAAAGGTGCTGGGGTTGTCTACTCTTTTCTCTTTTGCCACAAACATAAAAAAGGAAGACAAATTGCGGGTTGAGCAATTCTTTTTGCTGTCCCGTGAAAATAGTAGACTTGTAGCTGAGACCAAGAAAAGCACAGTGCTAGTTTATTATAGATCATTTGCCTCTCCAGAGACAGCGCTCTATCTCTCACTTGAACTAATGCATTAGGAGAGATCTTTGCTATTTCGTTTCAGATCCTGTATGGTTTGACTGCTTTTGTGTCAAGATTGTAAGCCGCAACAGGAAGTGCTGTTCTACCTTGTCCATGTGATGGCACCTCAGAACAGTCTCTGTTACATTATATGTTTTTTGTACTTATTTTAACTATGTATGTAAGTACTTTCTCAAACCATTGTGAAAACCCTTAGTCATAGCAGGTGTAGAGAGGCCTTAGATGGCCTACAATTGCTGGATATGCTGAGCATTTGCTTTACTGTATCTTCTTTCTTAAAAGCTGCTATTAGAGCCAGGTGAACAATGGAGGGCTAATATCACCCCCAGGTCGAGGAAATTGCCTACTTTTACCACTGCCATTTGTGTGGTCAATTTCTCATTATTATGTATATTGGAATTTTAGAGTCCCTGTGACTCATGTACTTAACATCTACGTAACACTTAGGAGTCTATTTTACGGATAGCTGTTAATTGCCGACCAATAAACTTGCTCTTTTAATTGTATATTCATGGATAATTTTAATCTCTGATGGATTTCTATGCATTTTATATCTGTTTATATTTATCTTTTATGGCAGGACCGGTTGAATACAGACCTTTGAACTTGGATAATATTTTTAATCAAAGACTTCAGTCCAGTCCCTTACACACATGCTTAGAATGAAAGGACCTGCTTGCATCTAAGATCTATTCCCCTCATGATGCTAGAGGATGGTACTTACAACATAATCGGATGTGATTGAAATTATCTTTTTCTAAGACTGAGTCCAGACTGCTGGAAAAGGCACTAACTTGTCCACGCCTGAAGAATAAAGGTTTAATTGTCAATGTTCTTACCAAATGTTGTCTTTTCTTCAACTTCATCTTTTAGGCTCTAAGGGTTAGATGCATCAAAGGGTTTTGCCAATTCTGTGTCAATGGGAAAATGTGTTGATGCATATGGCCCTAAGTTGGAGAATGTGATATTCATCTGGTTAGGGATTTGCTTGAAAGGGTGTGTTTCTTTGATACTATAAAGTCTAGCTTTAGATCACTTTATACAATGGTGCCAGCTTTGTTTTTTTGGCTGGCAGTTTACTAACAGAAGTGAAAGAGAGCTGTATTTCAGACCTAGATATGCTGAACCTGTCAACTGCCTTTGACAGAATTGATTATAAATTGATGCAGCAAATTATCACTTTGCTACTGCACAGCAACGCCTAGTAAATGGTCAGGGTTTTCCATTTTCTTCAAGTGTACTCAGCATTTCTGGAGCTGGCCAAGTTGTTTTCAACTTTGATAAATTATTAATTAATATTAATGTATGTAATATCATGGATATTTTAAGAAGGAAATATCATGGATGCCATATTTCAGAATCATTGAGTGCAATGGCATCAGCTCCTGATGGCACCAGATGCATGTGCAAATCCAAAGAAACTCACTGGCCTCTAATGAGTCCCTAACAGGGTGCCTGTCTAAAGTGGGCAATGTTTTACATTTTTATTGTTTTAAGCTCAATCTATACATATACAGCACAGGATAGACGGTGTGGGTTCAAAAAGACAACATACCTTAATGCCCAGGAATTGGGAACTATACTGGCCATTTAATAATGATTTGAGCGAATCTTGCATTCATGCTCAACTTCACTTGTAACAAGAACACTTAAACAGATCCTACTCTCTGTAAACAGTCTTACAATATTAGGATTACTAATGAACGTTTCATGTCTCCAATATTTAGAATGTGCTAATTACCCATGAGTATCAAAGCTTACAGTGTCATTGGGGCTCTTGGTCCCCAACCTAAAAATAGATGACTCCACACAAAAGTCCCATGTGCAAGATTCCCCTTGTTTAAGGCAAAGAGACTGAAACTAGTGAAGAACACTACAAGTCAGATGAGTAGAGGGGCCTCATGTTTCGAGAATGTAAAATCCAGCTCCAATCACCGTCATCTGGTTCCCTGTCTTCATGAGGTGGCCAGCTAGATGGCAACTGTAAATTGAAGCTTAATGAAGGCAAGAATGAGGTTCTGCTATTGGGCAATAGCTTCATTAAGAAAGTTGTTTAGAAGGACACCCCAGCCCCAAAGTGGTGATAAAGAGCCTCGGAATGTGGCTCAATTCCAATCTCACCATGGAGCGCCAAGCACAAAACTGGCAGCTAACTGTGTTGGTGCCCTGAGACTACTAAGAAAAGTACTAAACCTGCTTCCTTTCTTAGCAAGAATACTAATTGGTAAGTCTCTCATTATCTACCGTTTTCGATTAAGGCAATGTTCTGTACTTTGGGTCACCTCGATATGTGACAAAAAGGCTACAGACTGTACAGAATGCCACTGCACGATTTCTGATGAATCTCCCCAGGCATCAATCTGCTAAAATGGCTCTGAGGGATCTTCACTAGCTCCCTGTGGAGAAGTGGGTTCAATTTAGCCCCAGACTCTAGAATACCTTTCCCCTTGAACTTTGCCAGCAGTCTAATGAGCTTTCTTTGTGTAAGGCCTTGAAGACCTGGCTTTATGGTAGGTAGCTCCACTGGTAAATTAGCTGTAATGTTTTAGCACTGGGAGGCTATGCGTTTTACAAGACTCTCAGAACAGAATAGAATAGAATCTTATGCAGTGAAACCTGGATATTTGTGACCCTTGATGTCAGATTCAAGTTAACAGAAACAGGCTTCACTGTTTTCCTGGTCATAGATGTGGTACATGTTCAGGGTTCATTAGTGCAATAAAAGCCTTATATACCCAGTGGTAGGTCCTCAGAGAGCATATAGCTGATTATACCCCTGAGTTTGCATGCACACATATTGTTGGAGATTTGGCTCTCACTTTCACCAGGTCTCACATGTTTTCATGTTTTCCAATTCCTGTTACTGGGCCAACATTTTGAAATATGCTGTTCCCTTCATAAATGTTTATATTTCAGTTTTAGTTTTTTCATACATTTGTGCAATGTGATAATGACCCCTTGGTGATAGTGTCTTTAAGTTAAAAAACATAAATGTGATAATGACCAGCATAAGATTTGTTAACAACCTAATGACATTTTATAGTCTAATTCTTTATGGTGCATATCAGCACATTCATGACCATCAAGTAAGATCTTTCCAGACTGCATAGCGTAAGTCGATTGCTTCACATTTTTGTGACTAAGTTGCAATGCGGAATTCATGTGTTCTTGGTGTACTAACCCCCCAAAGTTTGTGTGGTAGCAATCATTTGTTTGGCTTCTTTTTAATAACTATCACATTGTTCATTAATCCATTGATGTTCGCTGATCATACTGCCAGTGACTGTGAAACGTCTGCAAATTACAAAATTACATCTGAACAATACTGTGGTCTAGTCAACAACTGTGATTATTTTGTGTGTATGCCTTAGTTAATCTGTGAACACAGCAACGCAAAAGGAATCCCAGCTATACAATCATGTGTTTGAAAGATAAGCACTGTATTAAATATCCAATTAACCACGGTCACCAGAGGAATCAACGCTTATGAAACTTTATCAGGTAAAGATTAATCTATTTCAAGCATTACCCAAAGTCTCATAAAAGAGCTCATGAATTTAGATTGGAATCCGCTTATCTGAAGGCATGTTCACGCGGAGTGAGATTTGCTCACTCAGTGGATTGAGTTGGTACGCCATTTCTATCACATTTCTATTCTCTGTAACAATCCCAGATTTGTATTTCTTTGTGAGTGTGTGAGGAGGAGACAGTTATTAAGTGCGGATGATGATCACACTAAAAACCCTCAGTTCTGTCCTAATCGCAAGAATGTATGATGAGAGATTATTAATAACAGGTTACTGGCAGTGATTGAGATTTCACATTTGATGGAAAGAGACATTTCTCCCAGGATGTTCAGAAGCTGTTTGTTTTTTTCACAAGAAGCTCAAATTGTCATTTCCAGTTGAACTATTTGGTGTCACTGTGATCCTTTTGGCCAGAAGTGCATGCAGCCCAATATCATAAAGTTGTATTTTTCTCATTCAGGCTAGCAGAAACCACCTGTCACTGGAGAGTTCGTCAGATCATCCACTTAGTAAAAGATACAATGACTGTTGCATCACTCTCATAAAACTTAGAATACATTTGAAAACACTGTAAAGACTATGGCCAAATGTGAGTCAGATGGATCAATATCCAGGTGGGATATACCACCCTGCCTGTTACAAGTTGCACCCCCCTGTGTTTCCATGCATAGATTTCTCCTCCTGAAAACAGGGAGAATCTACATGTAAACCCAGCAGGAATAAGGAAAAAGCTGTTCAACTGGGCTCTGCAAATCTGGGCCCAGCATGTTATTTCTCATTCCAGCTGAAAAACCTGTAATAGCGCAGTGCAATGGAGGAATTATGACCTGGAATTATGACTATGAAGCTGTTGATGACAAGTAGCATAGAAGTTAGCCATAACCAGTGAGCCCAACCAAGTGAAGGTCCATTACAGGTATTATGCGCTTTTCATGAGCACCAGTTAAGGACACATTAATGTATGTGGAGTAGGGGATTACAGAGAGATTAAGTGATTTGCCGATGCCACAACTCGAACCTGGTTCCCCAACACCGAAGTCGACAGCTCGGCCACTTCCCACATCCTCTCTCCACTCTTATGGTTCTCTTTTAGGCGATGTTAACAGGAGAAATGGTCTGGCGCACGCTGCCTTCTGGTCAGTGCTCTGACCACTGGTCAAATTCTACTCTGTGATGGTCTGACACTGTATTCATCTCCCAGACATTTGACGTTTTTATTCGTATGTGCTCTTATGGCATTGTTTGCCTAATAAAGATAGATTGATGTTGATGTTATTATGAAAGAAGATCCTTACCCTTTTGATGCTCTTTGGCAACATTCGAACAAACATTGGCAGGTGTTAATTATGCAAAAGCTTTAGCAGTGGTCATTTGAGGATATAAAACATTATTAATGCTGAAAATCTTTGAATTACTTTATTTTTCTTGCTGTATCATCACCTGGAAGTTAGACAAGCAAAATAAAGTGATCCTTTCTCCCTACTGTATGCATGCATGTTTATACAGAAGTTTAAGGAAAGAACATCATACGCTACTTTAGTGGCCTCTTGGCGCTGTACGCAGTTAGATGTTTGGGGAAGAACAAAGCATGAAGAATAGTAAGCCACGGTCTATGAAAATAGAAAGGCTGATGACTTGATTTGAAGTAATACGTGAATAGTTTGCTTCTGCTAAAATTAGCACAAGGATGCAGCTGGGCTGGCGGACAGCCTCAGCAGAGATATAGGCGATCTCCATGCACTTGACAGCATGTAGCATGGACGATTCACCAATGTTAAAAAGCTTAGTAAACAACACACAGAAGGTTGATTCTACCTTGCACATTACAGAGAGGCAAGGCAGGGCGTGAAATGCTGGAGTGCTATGGTTTGTCCATCTTAGGTCACAGAGTGCCGCACACCACAATCTGTGAATTTGTTCAAAAGGTTAAGCGGGTTAATCAATAATTTAGCATCATTTAGGGCCTGATTTAGAATTTGGAGAGTGGAATAATGACCATCAGGGTGATGTCATAAATTACTTGGCCACTCAAATCAAAATCATCTTCTGCTGACCGTATATTTGAAATAACGTGTACAAAATTGACAAAATAGCCATCCACTCTCCTGTAATTCTTTTTATGAATTCAGATCTCAATAAAAATAAAATGGGTGTACGAAATTTACAAGATACAATGATCTTGAAACATGATTGCCCAGTGTACCATACAGAGTGCCTTGGATATATATATATATATATATATATATATATATATATATATATATATATATATATATATATATATATATATATATATATATTCCACCACTACCTTCACAGGTAAATGAAAACGCACTCGAAGAATTTTTCCTTTCACAGTTGTTTATTGCACCCTCGCTCTTGCAGTTACCAACGCGTTTCACCGCCAACAGACGGCTTGATCACGCCGTCTGTTGGCGGTGAAACGCGTTGGTAACTGCAAGAGCGAGGGTGCAATAAACAACTGTGAAAGGAGAAATTCTTCGAGTGCGTTTTCATTTACCTGTGAAGGTAGTGGTGGAATGTGATTTCGGCAGGGCTCTGCCGAGGAAAACGCACCGGTGAGAGAGCGCTAGGGGTCACCTAAGCTGAGCCAAGTTGTGGAGGATATATATATATATATATATATATATATATATATATATATATATATATATATATATATATATATATATATATTCACTGAAAAAACCATAGGTTTTAGGCCTTATATAGTTCAGAATTAGCATTTAAAAAACCTTTGAAATTCACTGAAAAAACAATAGGTTTTAGGCCTTATATAGTTAGGAATTAGCATTTAAAAAACCATGAAAATTCACTGAAAAAACCATAGGTTTCAAGCCTTATATAGTTAGGAATTAGCATTTAAAAAACCTTTGAAATTCACTGAAAAAACCATAGGTTTTAGGCCTTATATAGTTAGGAATTAGCATTTAAAAAAACCTTTGAAATTCACTGAAAAAAACCATAGGTTTTAGGCCTTATATAGTTAGGAATTAGCATTTAAAAAACCATTGAAATTCCTCCTATATAGTTAGTTGGACTAACTATATTTGGCGCACCCGCAATCCACTGCTGATGATGTCACATATTACATCATTCATGACATGGTCAGTGACATCACTGATGACATCACTGATGACATCTCAAATGACATCAATGATGACATCACTGATGACATCTCATTTGACATCACTGATGACATCACTGATTACATCATTCATGTTATAATACTATGCACCTCCTCACACTCTAATATAACCTTTGATACACCGAGTGTTAAATACAGACTACCATTCTTGAAACTATTGACACACCAATACCAGTTACTACATAGGCACTCACTGATTTCTAGGTCTACTCACACATCCACTCATTCACTCATACAATCACTCATACATACAGTCCCTCATCAATGCAACACTATCATATGCACTCATACACCTATGCAGACACTCGCAAACTGCCACTTATCCATGGAGTTACTCACACACCTAGCTGGTCATGTAAAGAATCAATCACACTTCCATTTCCTCATCTATATAGTTATACACACAACACCTTACTTATTCAAGCATATACTAACACATACTTACTCTCTTATACAATCACTGATACAAGTACACATTGATCTGCACAGAGTCACACACCTCCCAGCCAGCCACACACACACTCAGTCTCCCATACAAATACTTGGGCAACCAATCAATAATCCATATAGGCACTCATATAGCTACTGATCAACACATGCAGCAGCTTACACAACAACAGACATACTGATGCACACATTCACACAGTTTAGTCACTAACCTATGCATTCAGTAAGACACATTTAATCACTCAATCATACAGTCAGTCACGCACCTACTAAATCCTTCATCCAGACACTTATACATCCACTCATTCTTCAATATGTAAAACATATTTAAACTTTACAGAAAAACACAGTCACTGGATGATGTCATCAGTGATGTCATCAGTGATGTCAAATGAGATGTCATCAGTGATGTCATCAGTAATGTCATTTGAGATGTCATCAGTGATGTCATCAGTGATGTCACTGACCATGTCACGAATGATGTAATATGTGACATCATCAGCAGTGGATTGCGGGTGCGCTAAATATAGTTAGTCCAACTAACTATATAGGAGGAATTTCAATGTTTTTTTAAATGCTAATTCCTAACTATATAAGGCCTAAAACCTATGTTTTTTTCAGTGAATTTCAAAGGTTTTTTTAAATGCTAATTCCTAACTATATAAGTCCTAAAACCTATGGTTTTTTCAGTGAATATATATATATATATTACTGCTCCCAAATTTCTCTACGTTCCTTCCGAAAAAGAAATATCACTCTCGGGGGGGGGGGTATCAGTACCAACAAATCTTTATTGGTAAACCAGCACGGACAAGACGCGTTTCGGCACTTAGCCTTTGTCAATTGCAAAATACGAACACGCCGCCATTTCTTTTTAAACCACATTGCTTTCGTCACAGCATGCATGGCATGAACACAAAGAGAGGACCAAAAATAAGCAAATATATCGCCATCTTTGAATGCATAATCCACACATGGAAAGAAAGTATATACATTTCATAACTCATGCTCGTATGTGGTGGAATAGGGAAAGTAAAAATACACTTCCATAACTCCTGTAATTGCAATATTTACAATATTTACAATACTCCAATAAAGCCCTGAATGGGCTCAGCCGCTGTATGATACATAATGCCCACAGATGGGCAAAACCAATTACATGTCATGCTGTGTAAGAAAAAATAATGTACTTTTCCAAGTTTCAGTTCCAAAAGCATAATTTTCATAGATTAGAGATAATGAATCAAAAACGACAAATCCTGAATCAAATAAAATCTCTCAGTTGCAGTAAATTCTTAGTATCCCAAATGAACTGCTAATTCCTCATGTGTATTGAGCCCAGCCGGGCTCTTACTCTGTAAGTCTATGATGTAACGTGACTCTAAACGTCGTAATTTCTGTAGGCGATCTCCTCCTCGTGGGAGTGGTGGAACACTATCCAGACAAAAATAGGCCAGCAGATCCCTGTTGTGCCCAATGATTCTAATAAATTATCACTCAATGGTTTCTACCCATGTGGTCGATGCAAGGCCTGTAAAATCAGCAAAAGGACCCTGACATATGTTATCCCAGGTCTGAAATTCCCCAAGAAAATAACCAAGTTTCTGACATGTACTACACCGTATGCTATTTACTGCTTGGTATGTCCTTGCGGACTAAGATACATCGGTAGTACTATCAATCCTGTTAAATTGCGGATATTGGTGCACATGCGTGCTATCAATAATACCGATGAATCTTACCCCGTGGCCAGACATTTCAACAAACTACATGGGCACAACAGGGATCTGCTGGCCTATTTTTGTCTGGATAGTGTTCCACCACTCCCACGAGGAGGAGATCGCCTACAGAAATTACGACGTTTAGAGTTACGTTACATCATAGACTTACAGAGTAAGAGCCCGGCTGGGCTCAATACACATGAGGAATTAGCAGTTCATTTGGGATACTAAGAATTTACTGCAACGGAGAGATTTTATTTGATTTAGGATTTGTCGTTTTTGATTCATTATCTCTAATCTATGAAAAATTATGCTTTTGGAACTGAAACTTGGAAAAGTACATTGTTTTTTCTTACACAGCATGACATGTAATTGGTTTTGCCCATCTGTGGGCATTATGTACCATACAGAGGCTGAGCCCATTCAGGGCTTTATTGGAGTATTGTAAATATTGTAAATATTGCAATTACAGGAGTTATGGAAGTGTATTTTTACTTTCCCTATTCCACCACATACGAGCATGAGTTATGAAATGTATATACTTTCTTTCCATGTGTGGATTATGCATTCAAAGATGGCAATATATTTGCTTATTTTTGGTCCTCTCTTTGTGTTCATGCCATGCATGCTGTGACGAAAGCAATGTGGTTTAAAAAGAAATGGCGGCGCGTTCGTATTTTGCAATTGACAAAGGCTAAGTGCCGAAACGCGTCTTGTCCGTGCTGGTTTACCAATAAAGATTTGTTGGTACTGATACCCCCCTGAGAGTGCTATTTCTTGTTCGGAAGGAACGTAGAGAAATTTGGGAGCAGTAATTTTTTCGGCGGGTACACCCCCGCCTTTAAGAGCACCCGCTCGCGAGTGCAGCAGGCTGGTGGCTTTTGGAGCAAACATTGACTTTTCCAGCTGCACCGTGGAGGGAAGTCGGAAATCGTGACCTATGTGGATATATGGAACTGCCAGAGACTGGGACACCGTGAGTCTTTGTTTCCTGTTGAACATCGGATGCAATCTGTGAAATACTACAGTCGATGTTGGGAAAAGACATTTTGATTCCGGTAAGCGGCAAGCGAGTCCTGTTGCGGGGATTGTCCAGTATAGTGTGTCACAGACTTCTCACACATAGAGCGCAGGGGGATTTGAGCACACATACCTGTGGAGCTGCGGCTGCAGCATTCTACAAAAGAACTATGTTTTGCGAGACAGAACGCAGAGAAGCCGCGCTAGGCATGTTCCAAAAAAAGCGTAATGATAATGATACAAACATAGCTGTCCAAGTAATGCAAGCGCAAATACCTCCAGTCTAACCACAAAATTAACCACCTTGGAGCGCTTATATGAGCGCGAAATTCGGAAGTGGTGGGAGGCAACCTCATTACAGAACTACATCGAGGTCAACCGTGTACCGAGAGGGCTGAGAATTTACACCATCCCTGCCTATGAGAACCCTGACCCTCTGTTATTAGATGATTGGGCAGAACATATAGCGGACTCATGCAAAGGAATGTTAGTGATCCTGATACGATTTGCGTGGAGTGACCGCGATAAAGCACTAGCCTCCATAAAAGATTTGGAGGAGGAATTACTGAAAGAACAGGACCAGGACAATCTAAAGGAGAAAAGAGAGAAAATAAAGAAACGACTGAAAATATATGAACAAAAAATCAAACAACGCAAGGAAGAAAAATTCGACAGGGATGAGCGAGACTACAGACTGGGCAGGGTATTAACATTTTCCAAAAAATACGACAATCCTAGGAAAGAGATCAGAAAGAAACAAATAAGTCCGCCACCTACAGTACTCGAAACTTCAGAATCAGAAGCGACACCAGATAAGGATTCACATGAAGACGAGTTGGGAGCTCCCACTCCTTCCCATTTTTACGAGGAACTCAAAGTGATGAGAAAACAACAACTGGAAGGCGGCAGAGGGAAACCACCAGAAAGAAGAGCGGGACGAGGAAGACGAGGAGGGGGGGTGGGGGCAAAAAATGTGGTAGGCTCACCTCCAATGATCCGCAGCAAGAAAACCTTCAACAAGAGGAACTAAAAAAGATAGATGATCTATCGATTATCAATTTAACATCTAAAATATTGACTAATGAAGAAGAAATCATCCTCAAGCTGGGTCTTTCCTTCTGTCCGCTAAGGAAATTCGAATTTGCTCAAACTCGAATAGACCTTTTTAAATTTGTGCGCAAGCTAAAACTACACAAATTTTTCAAACTAAAACCGATTCCAGTGAAACCTGTCAGAAAAATTCAACAAGGAACGACGGAAGGTTTATCCTGTAAAGATCTCAGTGGTATAATTACTATGGAGGAACTTCGAACTGAAAGTATGGAAGGAGAAGCTTCCAATATAACTAGCACACAAATGATTGCTGCCATGGATGTCCAATTGAAAGGAGGCACTAGCTCCTTTAAACCTGCATCTGTGTTTATGCCCCCCACTATGACTGATGCGATTGACACTTTCTCTGAAGCTGTTATTAAAGACTTGGTGAGATTAAGGCATGATGTTCAATTTCAGCGTAATAACACTACGAATTTTAAGAAACAACAACAGCTGGCCTTCGATAAACTTTGTGATGACTCTTCCCTTGTATGTAAGCCTTCCGACAAGGGGGGTAATATTGTACTTATGACTAAAACACAATATCAAATGGAGGCAGTTCGACAACTAAGTGACACTACCTGCTATCAGAAAATTACCAACTCTGACTACCAAAAAAGTATCAGAGAGTTTCATGATATGATAACCAAATGGTGTGACAAAGACATGTTGAACAGTGACAAATTTCTATTCCTACGTTGTCCCAATCCTATCACTCCGACTTTTTATCACCTCCCGAAGGTGCATAAAGATAATCTCAATCCTCCAGGACGTCCTATTGTAGCTTCCCTTGGAGGGCTCACTGAACATCTTTCTATGTGCATTGACTCTTTTTTATTTCCATTTGTGATTGCCTTAAAATCCTATCTCAAGGACACTACTCATTTTTTGAACTTGCTGGAGGATTTTGTTTGGCAAACAGGTTACTGTATGATGGTGATGGATATCACTAGTTTATACACTAGTATTGCACACACAGATGGGTTGAGGGCTATTCAAAGTTGTTTACAAACAAGAGAAATTGGTATTTTGAACATAATAAGATGCTCATAGAATTTCTGACTTTCAGCCTGAACAACAATATATTTGTCTTTAATGGACAGCTATATAGACAAATGTCAGGTGTGGCTATGGGTTCCTGCCCCTCCCCCAGCTACGCTAATCTTTGCGTTGGCTGGTGGGAGGAACAGATAGCCTGGAATGACAGCAATGCTATATGGAATGAAAAGATTAAAATGTGGCATCGGTACATTGACGATCTATTTATTATCTTTGAAGGGTCTATTGCTGAAGCTACTAGATATGTCGATGTACTAAACAACAACAATGTGAATTTAAGATTCAGTGGAGAAATTAGTGAGTCAACTGTTAACTATCTGGATCTTACTGTTTATGTAGAAGGGGGACAATTACAGACCAAACTGTTTCGGAAGACCACGGCCGGTAATTGTACATTACATGCCACCAGCAACCATCCGAAAAAACTGATTGAAAGTATCCCTTACGGGGAACTTTTAAGGTTGAAGAGAAACAACACAACAGAAAGGGAATTTCAGGAATCTGCAAAACTCTGCTTAGATCGTTTCAGAGTTCGTGGATATAAAGAGGGAGTGCTTAAACAAGCACTGAACAAAGCTAAGAAACGACCTAGATCAGAACTACTGAAATCCACACAGAATGAAGGCAAGGATCATGGAACCTTTAGATTGATAACTACGTATTCTGAGAATTCAGAACAAGTTAGGAAAATACTTAAAAAGAATTGGAGTATCTTGCTAACTGACAATGTCATTAGAGAAGATTTACCTTCTAATCCATTAGTAACGTACAGAAAAGCCAGAGCCTTGAAAGATGACTTAGTACATAGTCACCACGTGGTGAAAACCAATGATTCTAATAAATTATCACTCAATGGTTTCTACCCATGTGGTCGATGCAAGACCTGTAAAATCAGCAAAAGGACCCTGACATATGTTATCCCAGGTCTGAAATTCCCCAAGAAAATAACCAAGTTTCTGACATGTACTACACCGTATGCTATTTACTGCTTGGTATGTCCTTGCGGACTAAGATACATCGGTAGTACAATCAATCCTGTTAAATTGCGGATATTGGAGCACATGCGTGCTATCAATAATACCAATGAATCTTACCCCGTGGCCAGACATTTCAACAAACTACAAGGGCATAACAGGGATCTGCTGGCCTATTTTTGTCTGGATAGTGTTCCACCACTCCCACGAGGAGGAGATCGCCTACAGAAATTACGACGTTTAGAGTCACGTTACATCATAGACTTACAGAGTAAGAGCCCGGCTGGGCTCAATACACATGAGGAATTAGCAGTTCATTTGGGATACTAAGAATTTACTGCAACGGAGAGATTTTATTTGATTCAGGATTTGTCGTTTTTGATTCATTATCTCTAATCTATGAAAATTATGCTTTTGGAACTGAAACTTGGAAAAGTACATTGTTTTTTCTTACACAGCATGACATGTAATTGGTTTTGCCCATCTGTGGGCATTATGTATCATACAGAGGCTGAGCCCATTCAGGGCTTTATTGGAGTATTGTAAATATTGTAAATATTGCAATTACAGGAGTTATGGAAGTGTATGTTTACTTTCCCTATTCCACCACATACGAGCATGGGTTATGAAATGTATATACTTTCTTTCCATGTGTGGATTATGCATTCAAAGATGGCGATATTTTTGCTTATTTTTGGTCCTCTCTTTGTGTTCATGCCATGCATGCTGTGACGAAAGCAATGTGGTTTAAAAAGAAATGGCGGCGCGTTCGTATTTTGCAATTGACAAAGACTAAGTGCCGAAACGCGTCTTGTCCGTGCTGGTTTACCAATAAAGGTTTGTTGGTACTGATACCCCCCTGAGAGTGCTATTTCTTGTTCGGAAGGAACGTAGAGAAATTTGGGAGCAGTAATTTTTTCGGCGGGTACACCCCCGCCTTTAAGAGCACCCGCTCGCGAGTGCAGCAGGCTGGTGGCTTTTGGAGCAATATATATATATATATATATATATATATATATATATATAAAACGAAGAGTCCTGACCACCAAAAGTAGCGGTTTTCAGCAGGCGCAGACCTCCACTCCAATACTCGATGTTTAGTAAAATATCAAACACCAAAGAAGCCACATCACTAGTTCCAGTGCCAGCAATCCATATTTATTCCAGCAAAGTGCAAGAGCGAGTGCCCTCCCTGACGCGTTTCGCTCCGCAGGCGGAGCTTGATCACATGATATATATATATATATTCACTGAAAAAACCATAGGTTATACACCATATATAGTTAGGAATTAGCATTTACAAAACCTTATTTTACTCACACAAAACCATTGAAATTCGCATATATAGTTAGTTGCACTAACTATATATCGCGCACCCGCAATCCACTGCTGATCATGTCACATATTACATCATTCATGACATGGTCAGTGACATCACTGATGACATCACTGATGACATCTCAAATGACATCACTGATGACATCACTGATGACATCTCATTTGACATTACTGATCACATCACTGATTACATCATTCATGTGATAATACGATGAACCTCTTGAGAGTCTAATATAACCTTAGATACACTCAGTGTAAACAGACACTCACAGACTGTCACTCATCCATGGAGTTACACACACACCTAGTCAGTCATGCAAAGAATCAATCACACCTCCATTTTCTAAACTATACAGTTATACACACCTTACTTATTCAAACATATACTAACACATATTTACTCTCTTATACAATCCCGGATACAAGTTCACAATGATCCATACAGCCACTCACACATTCACTGGCTCTTATGCACAGTTATTTATATATGTCAACTCTCAAATGTACTGTGTTTTACATATGTACTTACTTTGACATGTAGCACTGAGATATCCATTCACTCACCAATACACTCATGCACACAGTCAACCGCCCATACAGCTGTTTCCACATGCACTTTTGAACCCATACATCTAGTGACTCAACTGCTCACACATCTATGCACATAGTCATACACCTCCCAGCCACCCACACACACACTCAGTCTCCCATACAAATACTTGGGCAACCAATCAATAACCCATATAGTTACTCATATAGCTACTGATCAACACATGCAGCAGTTTACAGAACAACAGATATAATGATGCACAAATTAAGACAGTTTAGTCACTAACCCATGCACTCAGTGAGACACATTTAATCACTCACACATACAGTCAGTCATGCACCTACTAAATTCTTCATCCAGACACTTATAAATCCACTCATTCTTCAATATGTAAGACATATTTTAACTTTACAGAAACATACAGTCACTGGATGTTGTCATCAGTGATGTCATCAGTGATGTCATTTCAGATGTCATCAGTGATGTCATTTGAGATGTCATCAGTGATGTCATCAGTGATGTCACTGACCATGTCATGAATGATGTAATATGTGACATGATCAGCAGTGGATTGCGGGTGCGCGATATATAGTTAGTGCAACTAACTATATATGCGAATTTCAATGGTTTTGTGTGAGTAAAATAAGGTTTTGGAAATGCTAATTCCTAACTATATATGGTGTATAACCTATGGTTTTTCAGTGAATTTCAATGGTTTTTTAATAGCAAATATCAAAAGCTTTAAAATGTATTCTTCTTTAAATCGAAAAATATATTTTGTATGTTTTTAATACAATTTTTTTATGTATATATATATTTTTTTGTTTCGCTACCGGTCCGCGCACCGGGTAGCTTCCCGTTAGCTCAATTTGGTGCCGCGACCAGGTCCGCGAAACGGTATACGTTCCGTTTGCGCAACTGCCGCGTTAGAAAACAACATCGTAAACACAAGATGGCGTACTCCCGTTACGCTACCGGTTAGCTAGCCGGTTCCCGTACCGGGTAGCGCCTCTACCGCGAAAAAACTGAATTTTTTATTTTTTTTTATTTTTTCCCCTGCGTGACCCTTTAATAGCCCCCTCATCAATCCTAGGGGGTCAGGAGGGGTCTACCTTGCCCCCTTTCATTAATTTCCCCCTTCGTTTTTCTTCACCTCTTGTCTCTCGATCCTACCGAGAGACAAGATGACGGCCGCTCCGGACTGTTTAGAATGTTGACAGACACTGGAGAGCCAATCAGCTTCGCTTCGCGAAGTTCCGTTACGCGTCAGGTACGCGAACCGGGGCGCTAACCGGAGCGCTGTTACAGATATATATATTTTTTTGAACGTTAATTTATCAAAATCCACTGGAGCACATATATTGAGACCTAGCAAAGGCACATCGGGCAAACAATATCTACAATTTTGCCAAGTTTCGTGGAAATCCATTCAGCCGTTCGAGCTAAAAGTGAGTCCAACCGCCCTATGGAAAATTGCATGGGAAAACGCGTTTTGGGACCCCCCTTTTTTCTCAGCCCCCCCTTGACGAAACCCCCCCAAATTTTCAGTGGCTGCTCAGAAACAAAATGTTCCATTTTCCTGAAAATTTCAGCCAATTCCGTCCTCAAACACCAAAGTTATTCGACATAGAATTTTCAAAAATCCCATAGGAAAAAAATCCTAACTATATATACCTATTGGCGACCGCCAGTAGGTAATATATATATATATATACATATATATATATTTTAAGCAGTAAACCCAAAAATATTTTTTTTACAGCAAACAAGCACCTTAAAAAAGAACTATGCCACTACTTCATAAGTAAGCAGATAAACATTGTGATACTTTTAACAACCACCTCCACATTCCCCAGAGACTGTGTAACTACACACATTACAGTCCACACTCTCCGTTCCAGATCCTGCATCTCTCCTACTCTTAGTTACATAGCCTACAAGGGTTTGGTAATCTAGATGGTTTGTTTAGAAAGGAAGGATGTTGCGAGGTCCAGAGACATTGCACACTTGTCCGTCAGTCCTTTACTATTGGTCCAGAAAATTATAGTGTGAAGAAATTTAAGACTTAAATCGTCTAGATGAGAGGCATATATGATGGACACATTTAAATTGATAATACGCATAAAGACAGTGTAAGAGGTCATATGTGAGTATATCATAGCAAAGGTCTTTTCCTACTGCACAGAGGTACACATTAAACTTGTTGAGCCAAAACTCAGGCATAATACAACGAGGTTCTTCTTTGGAGACAGGGTGGAATATATGAAACTGTTTATCGAAAGTCATGAGGGGGTATTGTAAAAATCATCACCTCCGCTGAGTAGGTTTATACTGGGCCAACACAGCACTAGAAGCGTCTTCTCTACTCTTGTCTACGACTTTTGGAACTGGTCATTCTTCCGCTTGGTAGCGCTTCCCTGAACGATCTCTAATCTACGTACTTTTAAAGATGTGTCTCCCTCTGAACTGGAACTTATCAACAACACAACAAGAAAGCCAATACTGAAACTTCTATTTGCCTCAAAGTGCCTACGCGCCAAGAATTAAACTAGGTACGGGGCAGTGACACAGTTCACGGAATAAATCTTTTTTATTTATAAATAAAAAAGATTTATTCCGTGAACTGTGTCACTGCCCTGTACCTAGTTTAATTCTTGGCGCGTAGGCACTTTGAGGCAAATAGAAGTTTCAGTATTGGCTTTCTTGTTGTGTTGTTGCTTTGATGAGGCTTGGCCTTACTGTGGGAAGCCCACACCCAGTGTTGTTCTTGAACTGGAACTTATGGCAGGGCTTACCGGGGACAGAGCATCCTTTTTCTGATTGGTACATCTTTCTCTGTGCAGTCAGGTAACCTTTTACACATTGGTGTTTTGCACTGTTTGGAAACTTGAGGTCATTAAATTGCCCATGTGCAATGTCATAGAAACATCGGAAAGAAGGTATGTAACACCTTGTCCCTCCTATCAGATTACTGAGGCAGTTTCAACAATAGGCCAAGTATCATTGGGGTAATGCAGCCCACCCATCATGGGAAGACATGTTGGCAGCTGCAAGGTCTTTAGTGATGGAATGTTTGCAATATTTAATTTGCTTCCCTTGGTCCAGTCTTGACCTGTGGTGGTCTCAGATGATCAAGAAATTGACAACAATGACTACATGTCCAGCTTCAAAAGTGTTTTTTAAACCTGAAATCAAGCATGTTTTCCTTGGTTTCAGCTGCTCTTAAAGGGCCTTGAACTAAATAGCTTCAAAATCTGAAGGCCAACTTATAGTTGGGAAAATGAATAATTAAAAAGATTACCAACTAATGAATCATATATTTATTTAAACCTGTATAGCTGAGGAGCTTCCAGGGTGCTTTGGAGTCAGGATCTCAGCCTCTAGTTGGGATAAGTGCAACCTATTGATAATAACAAGCCAATAGATCATTGAAACCCTTGTTTGTACCTCGGTCAAAACACCTGCAACATCAGAAGAGCCCAATATGAAGGGTCACGCTTCAAGACCAAACCTCCACATTTAGAGTAATCTTAAAACAACATAAGGCGAATTTGTTGTATTTCAGTTATATGATGACAGAGGGCCAGTACGCACCCTCTTTCCTCCTTGTAACAGGAGAGCGACCCACACGTATCCACAACTGTTCCACTGAGACCACACCTGCTCTACCGTCTATGTAGTCATGCAACCATCCCTGAGTCACACACACATGTTCTCAGTTGAAAACTTGAAAACTAGTGTGGCCTGGCCATCCAACCTCATTGCTGGGGCTCACTATTTCTGTGAGCTACTGACAAGCTCAGTGTTAAGGACCATGATTCCCAGGAAGAAAAGGAGATGAGAGATGGGACACTGGAAGACCGAGGCCCCGAGAGGATACATGGTCCATGAAAACTGTCCACCAAAGAAAGGATCTGGTGGTGAATTCATGTCTGGGGAGCTGAGGAGAAAAAGCTCTCTGAGACTCTAAATCTCCCATGCAATGGGTTAATCCTAAACAGATGGATTTTCTGCTGGTGGAAAATCGACCAGTTTTACATAAAATGTTAAGGTTCTAATGTCCCATAACTTTTTTTTATTCTCAAACTGGGGATAGCCATTTTTCTAAACACCATGAAATATGGAGTTTTTTGGATGCCCTTCACATTCAATTTAAATACACACACATGCCTTTGTTGACACTAACTTTCGCTGCCTTACTGGGTGTGAAAAGCTACACTGCTTTGTGGTTGCTCTCTACCTTCCCACTGACCGCGCCCCTGATCTTTCCCTGTGATAAACCCTGTTCCCAGGCCTAACATTATACTGGGTACTGTAAAAAATAAATATAAAACTGTATTATATATATGTAATAGTAATTGTGTGTTTCTTTATAGAAACTGTCCTGAAGAAGGTTTTTAATTTACATTTCAACCGAAACGCCGTGTCGACACCTGTTCCTCATGAACATTTTAACTATCGCCATATATTGCTTTTTTATGATTATGTTTTTTATATAACATGTATTTTGTACTACGACTTTATGCATTTCTCCAGTCTTTGCTATTGAGATAAAACTGTAATACTGTTGAATAAATATATATATGCCAAAGTTTATAAAAAAAATCCTTTTTCTCTGCCTGTAATTCATTACATGATGAATTCTGTATAATGTCGATTTGAGATTGTGAGCTGTAAGTGCACAGTTGAAATATCCACAATAGACCTTTGAGGTTTTTATATTTCTTTGAAGTTTGGAGGTTCTGATCATTGTGAGATTGGTATTACTGCAAAAAATAGGTCACCTTTGGGCATCTGTGTGCATTCGAGACCACCTTTGTGGCTCCTGTAGGGACTTTTGCGTTTTTTTCATTATATATTACCACCACTATTGGGGACATTTGATGGGGCTGAATAATACCAGGTGTTAGAGCAGATTTATCAATAAAGATTAATGTTCACTTTTGCATGTTTAAGTTAGCACAAGTAGGTTGTAAAACTAATGTATTGGGCTTCTGATCTAGTTGCACTGACAGCTGAAGAAATGTGTCTTTTAAAAGTTACACAGCGTGCATGATTTCTCGTTCCCATTCTCTATCTTTCCTTTTTCATAAAGTAGACGCAATTGTGATCTTTTCCATGGTGCTCTTTATTTGCACTGCATTGAATAATGTGCCTCGAAGGAATCCTGCATGTAATGTTTCAAATGTTCAAGCTGATGCTGCTTGCTGATTCAAATAAGCTCCTATTTAGCATTTAATGAAGCATTCTTTAATAGTGTAATGTAATTTGCCCTGGTATGTAGGTGAAACTGACTGGTAGATTAATAATTGTAGGTGAGTCCCTAAAGTGAGCCTGTTTTACGTAATATCATTACTGCACTGTTGATTGGTTTCTGTTAATGTAACTTTATTAATTCAGCCCATCTTACCACATCATGTTATGTGGAGGACTTGATTCTCTTCTCCTGTGAACCTGTAAAATACAGCTAGACCAGTGCTTAATTTGAGCCGGTGGTTTCCAGTGCTCAGCAAAGGTGCTTAATCGCTCAGCACAGGTACTTAATCAACAACAGCAGCGCTTATAGCGCAAACTCGATCCAATTGGGAGCACTTTTCATGAACACCAATTAAGGACACACTCATTTTTGTAAGCACAGGAGATTAAGTGATTTGCCCAGAATGTTGAGCCAATGCCGAGACTCAAACCTGGTTTCCCGGCTCCCATTCGGCAGCTCTGCCCATCACACCACATCCTCTCCTGATTCATGGTTACTAGTTTGTTCTGTTCAACAGGAAGGAGAACTTGTGGTGGTTGGCCTTCAAGACAAAAGTGTATCAGAGAGCTGCATGGATACAACAGGAGAAGACATGAACACTGGCCCAGACTTGAACTGAAGCAAAAAATCAATGCCAACTCTAATCCTGAAATCAGCAGATGACTTGATTTGCTCTGCACCTTTGAGAATTTACCACAACAGACTTGCATGGTCATAATTTGCTGGCACTCCGAGGTTGTTTGACCAGGCTGATTGTGCCTCTAACACTGAGCAAAGCTTGAGTGAAGCTGGAGGAGACCGCGAGTGACACTACTTCAGTACTCCCCCTTTTTTTTTACAATGGTTCCAAGCAGTGGGCATCTGTGTATGTGGATTGACATTTATTAGTTTATTTACGGATAGAAGGATGTTGCCTTTCAGTCGTGAGGATGGGTAGCTAGGGATTTTGGTAGTTACAATGTTACTTGGATTTCCCATAGCAGACGAGAACAGGTGGTTACGAAGCTTTGCGCAGGTATGCGCAATGTGTAAATATACCTAGTCTTCGTTTACCGATGCCATATGACAGGTTCAGGCTGACAAGATGCTAACACAGAACACTTGGCTACTCTGACAGGATATAAACGTCTTACCTGGAATGGTAGGGAGGTGAGCAGTGTTGCTAAAGGTACACGGTCAAATCATATATAACAAGCATTTACAATGCAACGGTCTCGGCATTGCAAAAGTTAGAGCTATTAGCATTGTAAATGAACGCGAGTTTAAGGTCTTGACATTGTAAATGACAAGGTCTTTTATTTATGTTTTAAAAACCAAAACATAAATAAAAGTAATTGTCATTTACAATGCCAATAGCGCAAAGTCGCGTAATGTGTATGGCAAACTACAGTAGCCTCCTGACTAGTGCCCTTTCCCTTAATTTTTTACAACTGAAAGCCCTGGCATTTTTTTTTTTACAAATTAAGCACGGGTGGTGTCCGTGTCTGCATGGCAGTGGTGGTGTCCGTGTGTGCATGGGAGTGGTGGTGTCCGTGTGTGCATGGCAGTGGTGGTGCCCGTGTGTGCACGGCAGTGGTGGTGTCCGTGTGTGCATGGGAGTGGTGGTGTCTGTGTGTGCATGCCAATGGTGGTGTCTGTGTGGGCATGGCAGTGGTGGTGTCTGTGTGTGCATGGCAGTGGTGGTGTCTGTGTGTGCATGGCAGTGGTGGTGTCTGTGTGTGCATGGCAGTGGTGGTGTCTGTGTGTGCATGGCAGTGGTGGTGTCCGTGTGTGCACGGCAGTGGTGGTGTCCGTGTGTGCACGGGAGTGGTGGTGTCCGTGTGTGCATGCGAGTGGTGATGTCTGTGTGTGCATGCCAATGGTGGTGTCCGTGTGTGCATGGCAGTGGTGGTGTCCGTGTGTGCACGGCAGTGGTGGTGTCCGTGTGTGCACGGCAGTGGTGGTGTCCGTGTGTGCATGGGAGTGGTGGTGTCTGTGTGTGCTTGGCAGTGGTGGTGTCTGTGTGTGCATGGGAGTGGTGGTGTCTGTGTGTGCATGGCAGTGGTGGTGTCTGTGTGTGCATGGCAGTGGTGGTGTCTGTGTGTGCATGGCAGTGGTGGTGTCTGTGTGTGCATGGCAGTGGTTTGACCGTCGTGTCTTCGTTGCGCAGCTGTTTGTTATTGTGCCACTGCTAAATCCGACGGTTTCCGAGGCCTGTGATTAGTAATGGCAGATCCTGCTAGCACAGGGGGCCCCGGTGGGATTCCACGGGGTCTGTGCATTAAGTATATTTAACTTTGTGGTGTGCTGAAAGGCAGCGCGCTGTAGACAGAGGGCTGCAGCTCTGTGAAGAATGTGGTGTACTGTACATGCCTCGTGCCCTTCTGTGGTTCACAAGAAGCTGCTGTTCTCTGTCAGTTTTCACATCATTAAAAGTACTGCTCTTTCCATAACGTTGTGTTACTTCAGACAACAATAGCGTGCGTCTATGGGTAGCACAATTCACCGTGTGTCTAGTGCCGACATTACTAACATGCAGACAGACGACCTAAAAAAAAAAAAAACTAGTGCGCAAAGATAAAGTAACCTATCCATGCTGCAAGGTGCTGCCCTTCTAAACATAAAAATGTCTGGGAGAATAGAGGGTCCACATCGGGCTACAAACCTGGCTCTGCTGACTATAGCTATTTATATGTTTGTTAACTCACAACTGACACGATTCTATTGTATTACTTGACTCAGAGTTCTCTTTGTGATAAAAATCAATAAAAATCAGTTTATCACAAAAAAGTAAGGCAAGGGCATTCACGATACAGTGGAATTGGCAATAGGAATAAAGAAATCGTTTTACGATATGCTACCGCTTTCAGGGTGTGAAATCTACAGCCATCAAATACTGTTGCAATAAGGAGGAGTTAACAGCTGAAGAGGGAGAGGCTGAAGGTGGGAGGGCGGGTGAGAGAAGAGGCAGCCAGCTTGTTCGTGAACAGCGCCGCGCGCCCCTCTGCAGACTCCCCCTGCATTCCAGAGAGGCGCACGACGCGATCCTGTCTGCCCTGCGATGCTGTGGAGACAAGACCTGGCCGCGCGCACAACGTTATCCTCACTTCGGCGTCTCAGACTGCTGAGACGCCGACAATAGTTCTCGACGAGAACGCGCTTTCAGCGCGTTACTAGCCGAGCCCTAAAAATGAGAGTGGTACATTGCGCTTATCTGCAGGAGACTCATCTCACAGAGAGAGAGAGAGCTTAGCACTGCAGGAGCACAGGAGAGGGCAGCTGTACCTCAAAGGTTTCTCAGCCTTTGCAGAGTGTCTT
The DNA here is from genome assembly GCF_964261635.1 of Lissotriton helveticus. Taxonomy (NCBI): domain Eukaryota; kingdom Metazoa; phylum Chordata; class Amphibia; order Caudata; family Salamandridae; genus Lissotriton; species Lissotriton helveticus. Next base: position 1,142,465,509 of record NC_136069.1, read on the forward strand.
AATATGAGTCTTCCCACAGGTATCATTTCAGGTCACCAATCACAGACAAGGTAGGATGTTATGTTACAGACTACAGATGGTTTAAAACAAGAGTGGTGTGATGATTGTGAATATGAATGTCTCTAAGTTTGACCAGAAGTATTCTTGGATGATCGACCCCTATCAATGCTTTACGTCGACGACAGAATCTGGAGTGAGGTTTTGGCTACCAGTTGGAGATTCCTATTTGCGGTGTTGGAGAGACTGGGATTCTCAGATGGGTATAGCTGTTGTACACCAACCCCATTGTGAGAGTTTGAGAGTGTGAGAGTTTGAACTTGACAGGTAGTCTCTGGTCATTAAAATTGTGTGAAGAGGGGCACACCAGGGCTACTCTTTGTCTCCATTCTTCCTTTTACCTTAGAAGTGGAACCTTTTGCAAATAACATGAGACAGGAGTGACCACAGTGGTATCACTAAAGGTACTGTCCTTAAAAGATGGGCAAGAAAAAAGACGATTACATTATCAGATTATTGGAGGAATTTGGCAGGTGCTCCGGGTTTAGGGTGAAATGGAAGTAATCCAGTGTTTTACCATTGCACTTCTCCCCAGACAGGGAAATACTACTTCGGGCCTGCCACATATTGAGTTGGGAACCCAATGTAATTTGGGGGTGCAGATCTATCACTCGGAGTCAGATTTCCTTGATGGGAATATTTAGCCTTCAGTGCCTGTGGTGACGGGAGGAGTGATATTTTAGTAGACCAGTGTCTATGACTGGTATGAACCCTTGTAGGAGATGGCAGCCCTCCTGCAATTTCTCCATTATTTTGCTGTCATAATGCAGTGGATGCTAAGTCTTGCGCAACACAAGGTAGCTCTGGGTACACTTAAGTTGCCAATAACAAAGAGGGACTGAGAGCCCCAGAATTCGAGTTCTACTATGTGGAAGCTCAGTTACAATGGACAACAAGATGGCTGAAGATCTATAAGGAGATTTATAAAGGTCAGTATAAGAGACAGCATCAATGCCACCTGGCGAGGGAACTGCTGGACATCCTTTTTTAACCCATTGACATGTTTAGGGCCCAGCCTCTTATATCATAGGACCCTATGTACTATTTGACACACACCTCCGAAGCATGCACACGCTGACACCTTATGTAGCAGAAATACCATTAGTGAGGCTACCAGGTGAACACCGATCCTTGTCATCTTGGAGAAATAAGAAGGAACAAGGATTGGTTAAGGGCTTAGGGGCACAAGGGGCTCACATTGCTGGAAAAATTGTATGAAGGTGGCATCCTTAGACATTACCGGGATGTAATGCCTGACCACGACATCCCCCAGCAACATTCCTATTGCATAGGTCCTTTAAAATCAAGGTCAAACAAATGTGAAAGTCAGAAGATGGCGAGACACCCATGCATAATGGATGCACATTATCTGCACACTAGGCCAAGGAACTAAAGTTGTGTCAGTAGTAAATTGAGCATTTTCCAAGCATTCCATATGCAAATTAGGTGAGGTGAAAAAGAAATGGGTGACTGATTTAGACAAACCCATAAGCGATGATGGGCGAATATTGCACACTGTTCTGAGTGTTTCTAGGAACACTCGCTTGAAGCTGGTACAATTTATATTTTTACATAGACTATGCATCACACACCAGAAGATCAACAAGTTCTCATGAGGTGCATCAGCATAATGAAGATAGTATTGGGAATGAGACACAAATGTTTCCCGCAGAGTTCAGCAGACAAATACATACTAGAGAGAGGTACCATAGCTTGTCATTGAAGCCACAGGCAGTTAAGTGGGTCAGGCACCAAAGGCCTGCTTGCTGGATCTATTTGCACAACCTAGAAGTGGAAAAGCCAACAGCATGTTTGCTGACCTTGCCCTAGTGCTACTAAGGAGGAAAATACTGATGAGCTGGAGAGCGATGGGTGAGCAAAGTTTTGCCAAATAGATCAGACTGTGTTCAGTTTGCAAAAGAACGAGTGATGGTACCCAAAGCTCTACTCTATCAGTGCTATTTAAAATCAGCATGCAGAATACCAAGGTTGCGTAGTATTGAATTTACCTCACGCCTCTCACTCTTGCATGCGCCTGCTTTCTTCCTTTGTGCCAGTTTTACTGTCTTTCGCTTCCCCCCTCTTTCCCGTTTGTGTGTTTTCTCTCTCTTGCTCATGGTCTATATCTGATGAGGAAAAATAAGTGCCAGTCCCAAAGCTAAGTGCCGGTCCCCAAAACTGAGTTCCAGAGATTGCCACAGGCAACCAACAGCTCAAATTAAGCGCATGGGGGCTAGAGGGACGAGAAATCCTGATTTTGCACAGGCATGGGGCAAAAAAGTCTTGGCTTTTGTGGGAGAGTGAAGCAGAAAGACACCCATCTTAGCACAAAAGACAACACTATTCGATGGACCCAAGCTACAATGTGACAGGAACACTAGAATAACTGTTGAAACATTTTGGGAACATGAACAGATGGTTAAGTGCAGCAGTTATCCAACACCAACTTTTAAGTTTCAATGCCCAGGAGATGGGACGACTAAGAGGAAAGTAAACACTACTAGCTTACAATAGGAGCAGGGTCGGTTTCTGTTTTAGAGTTCCTGGGCTGCTCCCCTCTAAAATTCCTACATCTTTTCTGAAAAATATATGAAATACATTGATTTAGTTACAGATATGATATGATCTCAAATTGTATCTCTAAATAAATCGATGTATTTAAGTCTGGGATGCCTGCCCAAAATTAGCTGTCCCACCTCGCTCTCAACAAGAAGCGGGGGAAGCCAGGTAGTAAATCAACTTTATGAAATCTGATGCACAACAAGGGTTTAGTGATGCCCATTTTACGCCCACTTTGATTCTCCCTAAGTTTTCTTATAATTTTGATTATTATGCTGATTAGCATCACATTGATTTTGCTTAGCTTGTGAAATTTAAGTCACTTTCTCAACCAAGGAGGGGGTGTAGTAATGTCCCTGCTGGGCTCACTTTGGTTCTCTCTTAGGTTTGCATATTAGATGTTTAGCCTACAACTGCTTTGCACAGCCACAAATAACACATTTGTTTTTGTGACATTATTTTAGGAATATGCTGTACATGTTGTCTGTTATTTATTGATTCTTCTAGGGAGTCAGTCTGCATATTTTGTTCAAGGTTGCCCGGAATACATAACAACATGGTGTACTGTTTTCTCTGCTAGAGTCAGCAACAGCTCCTAATATTTCACACATAACACGGTAGCACAGCTGCAGCTTTCCAACACAGTAGTTTTATCATATAAACTGTCTTATCCCTTGGGGGCATACAGAAGAATTCTGGCAGAGAGACCTGTCCTGGAATGAACACATGCAGAACCTGCCATGCAGCCTTACGTAAACTGAGTTTACACTCATAATGCAGACCACCTAACTATATACATCAGGTATGGTGCCTGTTGCCAATCCGAGAGATCTCTTATATATCCCTGTGTCCTCACAGTAAGGGTAGGCCTAGACAGAAAGAAAATTTGCCATGGTGGGGATGTTTATTTTATACAGTCTGATAGTAATGCTAATTACTTTGTTTAGTTTCATCTGCCTAGTGGTCGCAGCACATTTGCTTCATAATAGACTGATAGTTTCAATAAATGTATTGTAAATTTTCTTTGTGTCTTTCTTATGTTCACTGAGGACATGCAAGGGAGTGACGAAAGATGAGGATCTGTTTCCATGGGTCTGTTGGGGACTAGAGGATCATGTTCTAGGTTGCCAAAGTCACCTGCTACTTTGGGAAGGTTAGGAGTGGAGGTGAGGCACTGTGAGTGAGCCAAGATTTGGGTCAACAGATACTGATATGCAGAGAGACTCAGTCCCTACATTCTGACATCCTGTCATCCAAAGACACAGTTCTGCTTTACCAGCAGAATCCCTGTGACAAGGGTTTACCTTTCTAAAGCCCTTCATTGCCATGGAAATCTTTGGTGATATAGACTGTAGGCGAGGCATGCTGCTGGTGTCAATGTTTCAGCAGTTATAGGCTGGATCCCTGCACAAAGCCAGAAGTTATTCACCATTATAGAACCCACCCTTTCCCATTCATCAAAGGGTTGGATTGGATACGAGTGCTGTAAGTGAGAAAAGGGCACCTGGTGATCTGTAATGGTAAGTGTTAATGTTAAACCTGAATTAGGTATATAGTGCTGAGACACTTGGCCATGCTGACTTCCCCCACTGTGACACTCCAGGTCACGGCTGTAGGTTGCTGTCCCTCTTAACAATGGATATATATCTAGTAATGGTGTGACTCAGTGCCCCTCAGAACCTGGGCATTCCCTTTAGAGATGGAGCTGCTTTATTTGTTCCCCAGTGAAGTTCATCCAAAAATCATGCATGGTTTTTACTCGCTGGGAAAGTTGATGCAAATATCCTCAACTTTTGAGGGAGTCAAGCACAATGGGAGCAAAATGTGCATTTGGTGTCCTGATTTGTGGAATACCAGAAAAATGACAAAAACCATTAAAAGCTATGAGCATGCATTCTTAGTATATGACATGCATACTTGGTGTTTATAAAGGTCCTGATTTATTTAGGTTGATTGTTGCAATGGTCCTAGAATGTTTTATCCCCACCCTAGACATGTTTTGATTTTATAGACAGAAATTGTAGCAAGCTAGATGTTTGTGGTTGGGTAATTTTGGGATTCTGGCTCTCGCATATGTCATTAAAGTAGACGTTAAAATGTGTCCTTGTATGGCCCTATATTCATGCCTTTAACATTAATGCCAAAAACACTGATTGATTTCCGAACAATGAATGTCAAAAAATGTTGAGGTAATTAATATATGTTAGCAATTTAGTTCATGTTTTTAGTTCACATGTTTGACTTAATCTTGCATTCCATAAGAGTCTCAGCTATTTCCATCATGTTGTGTTTCTGTGTTTTTTGTGTGCACATTATTACTTTTGCATAGTGCATACTTTGAGCTGAGTCATGTCATGTTTATGATGGGCTGTGATTGAGAGCTCCGGCGTGAGTCTGAAGGGAGTTGCAGTTTCCCACAGTGCCTGTCAATGGGCTGGCCTCTCTGCAGAGCAAACAAAGGTATGATAATGCATTCCAGTTGCAATTGAAATTCTGTGTAAATGTGTGTGTAGTGGATACACAGTTGTCAAAATATTTACATGCCGAAAGTAAAAGAACAGAAAGTATTTACATGTGAGTGAGTACAGTGTAAGTTAAGGGGTGGTGAAGTGAAGGAGCTGCGAGAAAGTGCATTCAGGAGAGAGTGAAAGGAGGGAGCAGAAGAGGAAAGTGATGAGGTTTAAGATATGCAGATGGATGAGATGTGGAGACAAAAGGGGCGGACATGTCTATCACAAAGTGCACAAAACTGAAGACCAACACTCTTTCCACAGACTTCAATAATATTTTATTCACAGTCTCACAATTTCAGAATTGAAACATTTTCAATATTAATTATGTACAGCAAAATCATTGCAGTTACTCATTTATCTTAAACGGCTAACGGTCACTGACAAAGCCAATTGGTCTGGCAGGTTTAAGGTGTATGTCTATTTCTGTGTTATATATCTGAATGTAATAACGGAAAGCTCAGAGAGAAACCAAAATACTGGTCAGGTGGCACACAATGGGAATCAAAGACACTTAGTTTGCATGTTTAAACCACGCCCCTGTTAGCGACCCTTACTTTTTTCATCCCATTTAAAGACCCGTCTGCACATATTTTTCTGTATGACTGCTTGCAGCTAGCAGCTGTGGGTGCTTCCCCAAGCCTAGTTAGAGCATTTTCTTCCAAAGTAGATGCTGCATACAGTGCAAGATGCTTAGCAAGCCCACACTTTAAAGGGCCTGAAGTTGTCAAACTGTGCAATTTGCACACTACAGTAACTGTTGAACATTATACAGTAAGATATGGAGCATTTATTAATGTGTTTAAATATTTCAAGACTAGACTTTCACAATTGCTATATAAACCTTTGTGCTTTCTCACTAAATTCTTTATTAAAATTTGCTTTAAAATGCACCATTTGCCAATCAATTTTCGAACTATTTGCGGGGATAGGACAAACCTTAAGTTTATCCATTGAACTTACTCGCTTTACTCACTACATAAAGTCATACCCAAATTTGATGCCATACAACTAACAAATGTCTACAGCCACCACTGCCTAGGAAATCTCAGTTTTAGGTTATACGTCATAGATATACTACAGATGCAGTGTATCTGCTGATTTACTAGATCATGACTGTGATGCGCACTGAGAATGCTGAATTTTATGAACACAAGTCAGGCTACCTGAGTAGAGAACAAACCTGATGCATTGTTTGTAGATATTTGTAAAAGAATAACATTATGGACTATTTGTAGGTAGTTGTAAAATAATAAAATTAGTTTTAAACATTTTACTGTTGTATCTCAGGGAGTCATCCTATTTGAATGGATATGAGTAGACGTAGATCCTGATCTAATTGTGCTCCTCATTGATGAGGTCAAATAAGGCTGAAACAAGTCAGGGACTGTTTGTGCTTCTTTGCAGAGGAACATGGCTTAGCGACTGAGAGACTCATTTATTAATGAGCTTTTCCGCAACCATTTCCATCCAACTCACTTTCGTTGTCCATAGGCTCATCCCTTCATTCTGACTACTCCTCATGTATTATCTAATTGAGCCAGCCTTGACAAGGATACCAAGGTATCTGTGCCTATCATTTCAATCTCTTCCTCAGCTGAGGCTCACTAAGCTCCAAATCAACAGTGGTTGATGGCATGAAATAGAGCTAACATGAACCTCCTTCCTGTAGTGCTCTTCCGTAATGGCAGAAATTAGATAAAAATTGATGCAATGGAATGCTACTCTTTGGACTTCTCAATGTGAAAGAAGTGTTAGCCCAATCTTTTCGGCTTTGTTCTAGCAATGAAAACAATTTCAGGTTGTGCAGGGAACAAGGGGCATTTCTGTCATAGGAGTACAGTCTCGTTTCCGCTGGACATATAGCGTTGGTATTCAAATTAGTGGAGGTAAAGCAATTAATAATGATTTATCCTATGTGTTTTGTCATGAAATAAGTATGGGGGAAAAAGCCATTACAAAGCAGCTGTTTCCACGGATTCCCTTAACCAAGCATGTGTTACAAGACATGACCGTTACCACGCATAGCCTTTACCACACATGCCTTCACAATAAATTAGGTTGTAAAGGAATGTGTGTGGTAAGGTTGCTGGAGGCTATCAGCGTTGTTCGAGGAAATGGATAGACCCTTCCGCTTCCTCTTTACGACATGTGCTGTGCCTCAGAAGAGCGGGAGAGGTGATGTTGTGGAGAGGTAAGGGGGATTTGGAATTAATGTATCTTTATTATTTATATTAAATATAATTTTATTAAGTTAATTGAATTTTTTTTAGAGGGGGGAGTTGCACAGGGGTCCACTTCTAGGGCTCAGGACAGGGAAGGGGTCGTTTTTTGAAGGGTTGGGGGCCGGGGTGGGGGTTGCGCAAAGGTCCGCTTCTAGGGCTCAGTACAGGGGAGGGGTAGTTTTTTGAAGGGTTGGGGGCCGGGGGGGGGGGGGGGTCGCGTAGGGGTCTGCTTCTAGGGCTCGGGCAGGGGAGGGCTATTTTTTAGAAGGGTTGGGGGGTCACACAGGGGTACAGTGCAAGGGAGGGCTATTTTTTGTTTTGTTTAAAGGACTGGGGCCTGGGGGAAAAGGGATCAGTTTTAGGACTTGGGTCCGGTGTCAGGGAAAACCTTTACCACGAACATGCCTTTAAAATGTAAAGAAATTTGTTGTAAAAGTATGCAGGGTAATGGCATATTCATGGTAAAGGTTATGCGTGATAATGGCATTCGTATTGTAATGCATGCGAGGTAAAGGCAAGCGTTGCAATAGAATGCGTTGTAACGCCACACAGCCAAGTAAGGGTGTGTAGCATTTGACTCCCAAAAAGTTCACACTCATTAAAAAAAGAACATATTGCTGCAGAGCCAGCAATGAGCTCGCAGTCCACAACATGCACGTTCTACTAACTGTCAAGAAGAAATTCAAACTAGCTTACTTGAATTTGAAATAATGCTACAAATCTCACATTTAGGTATGCAATTTAGAGCAAACGAAATATCTGATGCATGCTTTTGTTCAACTGCCTACAGAACAATTTTTATGCAGAGGGGGGGGGGGGGGGGGGGGTGACATGTTGATTGGATCGCGAGCCTCTTTTGTCCAAAATGAACTACGAACGGTAAGAAAATTAAACATTGTTTATCTTTTCAGATTCTTTTCTAAACCCAGTTAATTGCTTATCTGGAAAAGCGAGTTTGAGAAACAGGAACAGAGCGTCTAGAGTAATGAGGATCACTGAGCTAACGTCAACTCCACAGCATCCAAGGTGACTACAGTGTATTTCATGCAGAGGTTTTAACAGTCGCCAGAGACACACACTCTAATTCACTGTAATTGCATGTTTAGTCAGCAAAACAGTGCTTTACTGCACGACATGGCAAGGAAATATTAACTGCTTGCGGCGTGGCCTTCTGCTGTGAAGAATGCATTTGCTATAGGTAGGCCGCCATTTCGAGGTCGCCATTGCTACAATTATGCCGCTGCAGTGACGTAGCGTAAAATGACGCCCCGCAGAATGTGATGATGGGGCCCTGAGTTTACCATACCTCACAGATGTTTATTGGCCTTTGGCTGAATGGTGCCCCCCTGAAGGGCTGCGTGGCCCTGAAGTCAAGACCCGCTTTGCCTTTTGCGAGTGCAATTTTTGCATTTGGGATTCATCATCCCAAATGCAAAATTCGCTATTAAAGAATTCGCACATTTGCGAAGAATTGCATTTAAGGAATCTCTATTTGAGATTCCTTAAATGCTATTCATGAACCTTTTTACAATTGCGAATTCGCAATATGGGGCCGCTATTTACCGAGAGGTCAGACCTCTCGGTAAATAGCAAAAACTTAGAAAAATGCATTTAAATGCATTTTTCTAAGTTGCATGTTACACACACACATGTCCTTTGGACATGTGTGTGCGCAACACCAATGTAGATTACATTTCAGGGGTGCTACAGGGTGTCCTTTGGACACCCCTGCACCCTTGAATTCGCATCCTTATTTGCGATTAGCTAATTGCTAATCGCAAATAAGGAATAACTCCCCATGCATTCCTATGGGCCTGTAGGCCCATAGGAATGCATGGGGAGTTATTCCTTATTTGCGATTAGCAATTTGCTAATCGCAAATAAGGAACATGTAGGAATCGCAATATTTTTTGCAATTCCTACATGAATACCGTTTTGCAAGTCCTTAATAGCGATTCCTTATGATTCGCTATTAGGGGCTCGCAAAACGGGAGAATGATGAATCAGGCTGTATGTGAAAAAAAAAATCGCAATTTCCAACTAAAACCTAAAGGCACTCCGTGTTGTCACTGTAATAAACTAGGCGGGAGTATTCACCAGGGTGTCCTTGTGGGGGAGTGTGGGGGGGAGGGGGTGGTTAGCGGACGGGAGAGGGGTTGTGAAGGGGTCAAAGGGCACGAGACATCCTTTCATTTCATTTTGGTTGAATGACAAAATTGGTATCCTTGTATGATCCCTAGAATATAGAGCACCTGTCGAACCAGCTATGGTGGCCGCCGCGGGCGGAGTGTCAGCGGGGAGCACAGGAGAGGTTGCAGAGGGTAAGTCGTCTTGTCGCTGGAGATAAGAGACTGGGGGACCCCAAATATCGATCGGGCGGCAAGTGACCAGCACCAAGTTCCAGAATTCGGACAGAAGTGTCTGACAACGTGAAGCGTCCTTGAGCCAAGCACTAACTTTGGGCACAGACCCACGACCCCAGCACATGGAGACCCTGTGCATTGTGAGAACGAGAAGCATTGCAGTCAGCCGGTGAGTAGCGTCTGGGCAGAATTTCACAAAGCCTGGGAGGCAGAGCAGCGCAGCAGAGCAGCATGACAGGCGTTGAGGTAATCTCAGTGATAGCGGCACACACGTCACACTAGTATGCTGAGACCTTAGGGCACAGCCAGGCGAGGTGGGAGAATTCTGCCGGAGGATGAGAGCAATGCAAGCATCTGTCGCTGGGGATGAGGCCCATTTTGTGCAGCTGAGTGGGGGAGCAGTATAGTCTATGGAACTATTTAAAATGTATGAGGTGCAGACGATAGTTCGGGGATAAACGTTTGGTCTAATTACAGTAGTACAGCCAGTGCTCCTGAGGGAGATCAGCGCCCACGTCTGCCCTCCACGCCGCACGGGCGTGGTAAGTGGAGATAGAGGAGTCCCAAAGGGCATAAATCTTAGTGAACAGCTTGTAGGGGGAGGGGAAGTATAAAGAAAGTTAAGGCCAGCCATCGAGGGAGGGGTTTGAGGAAAAGTGGGGTGAAGCTCCCTGCAGAGAGCTCTGAGTTGATAATAAAGCAGAGTGTCCATGGGACCGGACTCAGCCGGTAGAGAAAAGAAAGTGTTAATAGGATAGAGATCCGACACCATATAGAGCCCCAAGCGAGTCGCGAGTTTGACCATACCAGTCGTCTGCCGAGTGGGGAATGTCGGGTTATGTGCAATGGGCATGGCATTTGCAGAGAGCATACTAAAGCCAGAATAGCTCTGGAGCCCATCCCAGGCCCAGCGCAATGTCTCAACTGTGTCGATCTCGCCGCACGAGGATTCACTGGGGCAAAGAGAGAGGTCAGGAGCGGCCAGGGGCTTCGAGATCAGCCTCCACAGCCAGATGTGGCTGGAAAGGTGTCTGCTGTAGCCAGAAGTGAAGAAAGCTGGTTTGGGCGCTGAGGGCGTAGAGTTTGAAATCCGGGGCACCAAGTCCGCCAAGCGACAGAGGAAAAGTATATTATATGCGATTCTAGGTTGCCGTACCGCCCAGACAAGGGTGATTATGAGTGAGCGGAGTCTGCGAAAGAAGTGAGCTGTAAGGGGAATGGGGACGTTCATGTATAAATAGAAAAACTTCGGGAGCACCACCATCATGGCAATGGCTATGCGGCCCGACAGAGACAGAGGCAGTCGTCGCCAAAGTTGGATCTTAAACTCTAGCCAGTCCACAGCGCAGCCGAAATTGGTCTTCCAAAGTTTGTCCACATCCCTGCTGAGCCAAATGCTGAGGTATCTGGTAGGTCCCGACGCCCATACAAATGGGTAGTCTGGAGTGAAGGGGGCAGTGGTGTCAGTAAGGGGAAAAAGAATGACTTGCTCTGCTTAACCTGGATGCTGGAGAGGTCCCCGAAACGTACCACCTCGCGGACCATAGGGCCGAGATTCTCCTGGCGATTATGGACATAGAGTGTGATGTCGTCCGCATTCATGGAAATGACCAGGGCTTGTGTCGCGAAGCCAAGACCCCTCTGGGTATGGGGTTGCCGGAGCCTGGTGGCAAGGTGTTCCATGGCGATAGCGAACAACATGGGTGAAAGAGGGCACCCCTGCCTTGTGCCCCGAGTCATGGGAATAGGCTCCGTGATCTGACCATTGATCTGAATGCAGGCTGTGGGGGGGGTGTAGAGAAGATGAAATTTGTGCAGAAAAACCGGGCTGAAGCCTAAGTGAGGGAGAAGGTAAAAAAGAAAGGGCCACTCTAAAGCTTCGAAAGCTTTATGGGTATCCAGAAGGGCCGCCACAGCCGGAAGTGCGGGATTGATTTGATGAAGGACGGAAAAATGGTCCTGAGATCATTTGATGTAGCATGGCCAGGGATGAAACCAGATTGGTCCAGGCGAGAGATATGCGGCATGAGAGGGAGAAGATTGGAGGCCAGTAATTTGGCAAAAATCTTATTATCAGTATTAATGAGAGACAGGGGACGATAACAGTCGCGGAGCTCGGGGGCTTGTTCGGCTTTAGGAGAAGCGTTAGGAAAGCCTCGCGGAGCGATGGAGGAAATTGGCCACACTCAAACGAGTCATTGTACATAGCAGCACGGTGCGGGACAAGAAGGGGCGTGAAAGCCTTATTGAAGGACGCTGGCAAGCTGTCAGAGCCGGGAGCATTGTCCCCGGGCAGGTTGCTGATGGCAGCTAGGATCTCCTCCTAGGAGAAAGGTTCATTGAGCTATTGCCCAGCCAGAGAAGCTCAAGGGTATCAACATATTGATCAAGAATGTCTTGCGGGGGCACAGTCCCAGCTGTGTAGAGCTTTGAATAAAATGCGATGAATCAAGCCGCTACTTCCTCAAGAGAGGCAGTTCTATCCAGACCCCCTTCTTCAAGCGCGGTGATATAAGAGGCTGTGTGGGGCTGTCATAAAAGATTGGCCAGAGTCTTGCCAGGGCAAGCCCCCTCACCGAAGCGGCGCACCCTCGCCTCCCTACTTAAGAAGGAGAGCTCCCTATTGGCTTTATCAGTGAAATCAGTGAGCTTACCCTGGAGCGTCTCAAAAGGTCTGGTTTAGGGTCTATAGAGTGCGAAGAATACAAAGCCTTGATCTCTCTCTCCAACCTGTCCAGGGAACCGCGAATGGAGCCTAGCACACCGGATTGCCTGGAGATGCATTCACCTCGGATTACCACCTTAAAGCCCTCCCAAAGTGTGGAAGGGGAGTCGACAGGGCCTACGTTAAGATCAAAGTAGCAAGTGATTGCGGTCTGGATTTCATCATAGAATACGGAGTCCCGGAGCGCAATGAGGGGCAGCTGACAAGAGAACGGACGCCACGGGAAGTGAGAGAGTTGCATAAGAGACCTGTAGGACTTAAGTCTAACTATTATCACAGAATTGATGATGAGCTGATCTGAAACAGTCCTATGACTTTAGGGGGGGTTAAGTCCTTTCTGTATCATGTGAGTTATGCTGATGTGAGGTCTTATCAAACAGATAAAGCTCTCTTTAGTGCAATCCAAAAAAAGGAAACTGAACAAAATCTGCAGAATTTTCAGACAGTTAATAACAACCTTAATTATTTTCTGTGGATTTGGTTCTAGCTTGAAGGACTAGGGCCAGATGTACATAGTGAATGGTCTGCAATTAGCAAATAGCAAATCTATATGAATCGTTATTTGGTAATCGCAAACACCCATGTACCAATGTGTGGTTATCACATTTTGAGATTTAGAGTGGGTCGCAAATAGACCTACCTCATTAATATTCATGAGGTAGGTCTTGGTTTGCGACCCATAGAGAATCACAGGGATGGTGGCCTGCTGTCCTGCTGGGATCAGCAGACCACCATGTCTGCGATTGCTTTTCAATAAAGCATTTTTTTAAGTGGAAATGCAGCCTGTTTTTCTTAAAGGAAAACGGGATGCATTTAAAAAAGTTTTCTTTTCATTTTTTAAGAGTTGGCAGTGGTCCTTGGCGAGCCCCTTCCCATTTGCAAATGGGTTACTACCTACTTGAAGAGGGTGGTAAAATGTTAATGCTTTGCAACTGTGTTTCGTTCGCAAAACATCAACACATACAACTGAGATTCAGTATTATGAATGGATGCCCTAAATACGCCCCTTCCTAATACTGAATCGCAAACCCAATTTGCGATTCGGTAATAAGCTACTGATTCGCAGATTGGGCCTTTGTACATTGGAAAATGCCTTTTTTCATTTGCCAACGATAAAAACCTTTGTACATATGGCCCTAGAACAGGGAATGCTGCCATACAATAAATAGGAAGCCGTGGATTATAATAGATCAAGAGGAATCATTATTTAGACAAGAGTAAGTAAGGGGTTGTACGCAACTAGATGGAATTATCATATTTTCACATCCAAGAGAGATTTCTGTAGAAAACGTAAATGATAGTAACTCAAAAAGGAAGTTCTCAATCCAGGAATTAAATGAAAATTTGTAAAAGCGCACCCTCTATTACTCTTCATCACATATATAAACAAAATTCCACAGACCTATATAAAACAATACTTATTTCTGTTCATATGTTCCTAAATGCTACAACCTGGGTCTGTAAATGTGTGCAAGCTGGTTCAGCTTATTTAACTGACAAATGGCAAGTTTTTATGAATAGTGTTGTGCAGTTTCTGACTAGAGATTTTTCTGTAAATTGCTCTGATTATGTGTTGCATGGTACTGGCAGGGTGCAAAATCTGTAAGCAACATTAACATTACTGTGAGGTAACATCCCACAAGTACTGTGCAGTTACAAACTAATCTCCACTGATTGGGCAATAATGGTGCAAACCCAGTTTTAACAGGCAAGATTCTGCATGATATTCTTTGTTCCATGGTGATTAATGCTGACATTTATCCCCTTCTCTGAGCAACACTATGAGATGGGAGGCAGGAGCTGGGCATGGGTGATGGATGTGGGGTTGAGAGGGTAGGAGAAGGAAGGATAAAAAATGCCCTGTATATATGCTGCCCCCTTGAAGTAGTAAATGGTCAGGCAGAGATTGGTAGCTGTTGCAGCCAAGGTCTCAAGCAATTTTATAGGTTGGTTTTTCTGACAGGAAAAAGTGGGTCTTGTGTTTTCACACATGATAAATCTAGGTGCAAAAACACAAGGTAAGCCATGACCATCTTATACACGAGCCTCAGGCAGACTTTCTGTTGCAAAACTACCACAAATTGCATGTAAAGTCTAATTGAGAAAATTAATATATATGGGGAAATCTAGGATTATTAAATGCACAACAGGGACTTCCAGGAACAAATACAGTCAAATTACGTATTGTGTGTGTGTCTGTTTGTAGACATCACATCAAGCAAAAATTTGCATAGCCACATGCACCGCTGTAAATGACTATTGTGGTGTTCCAGAAAAATATTATGAAAAGAAGATCAGCTGACACAAATATTGTGCCTTAAATATTTTGACATGAAAAATATCATGGGTCACAATATTTCAATGAAGAATATTAAAAAATATATTTTTCAACATCATTGTTAAATGTATTATTGTGTCTTATATCATTGTAATTTATATCATTTTTAAAGTGTATTTTGTGTATTTGTATTGTTTTCATACATTGTACTTGATTTCAAGTTTATGTTAAAATTGTTATGTTAATTTTTCTTTTTTCTTTTGAAAATGTTTCCACAAAATTATTTTTGTAAGAAAGTATATTTAAGATTTTTATTTTCTTGATTTTTATTATGTAATATTCTATTTTTAGATGTAATTGTGAAATTTGTACATTTTGTTTCAATGTTAGTGTTTTTAATTGCTAATAAGTACGTTTTGCATATAGTTTTATGCAACATTTTCCCATGATAATTAATATTATTTTTTCAATGAAAATAATTGATTTTAACTAATGTTAATATATTAAACCACCAAGCACAACACTTTTCCTAATATGATATTGTTGGAGTTGGAAGAGTTAATCTACCACCCACTACAAAGCCCAACTCTGTTCCAATTGTGGTAAAGTTTGAAGTGGGAGTAGTACATCTGCTCCTTGACTTCACAGTCCAACACTTTCTCTAATATGGTTAAGTTTGGAGGTGGAATAGTGTAGATGAACCCTCAAAGTCCAATACTTTCCCTAATGTGGTTACGTTTGCAGTGGGAATAGTACATTTACCCACCCCACCCCCAAAGTTTAACAATGTCCCCAATGTGGCAATGTTTGTAGTTGGACTAGTAAATCTGAACCCCTCAAAGTCCAACACATTACAAAGGGGCAGATTAGGATGGCGGACGGACCTGCGTCCGTCCGCCACCCCAGAGTTGGAGGGACCGTCCGCAGGGGCAGCGGCAGTCCCTCCATGCAAATTACGATGTGACCGCCACCCTGGCGGTCACATCCTGTATGAATAACATTGCGGCGGGTGCTGCTTCAAGCAGCACCCACCGCAATGTCAAAAATGCATGTATTACATTTACATGCACAAAGCGGCAGGCACCGCGCGGTGCCTGCCGCTTTGTGCATGTAAATGTTGGGGGGTACCATAGGTACCCCCCATGTGCACCCCCCACCCCCGACACCCTGGGGGCCCGCAACAGGCCCCCAAAAGAAAAAAGTCCACATGCTTTTCCACGGCGGAAAAGCCGCCGCGGAAAAGCATGTGTCTGTGCAATTCCTAATTTGGCTGACAGTGTCTTGCAGACACCGTCACCAAATAGCCCTCCCCACCCCGCCCCGCGGATCAGCGGCGGACGGACCTGCCGTCCGCCGCTGGTCCAACCGCACTCCCACCTCCATCCTAATCTGGCGGTGGGTCTTCTATTTCACTGCGGCGGATAATCCGCATACTCCGGGCCGGCGGTGGCTTCCGCCGGCCCGGATGATGCGGATTATCCGCAATCATAATGAGGCCCATAATGTGGTTACGTTTGGAGTTGGTATAGTTAATATTTCACCACTACAAATTCCAACACTTTTCCGAGTTTAGAAAAGCAGATATTTGAGGTGAGTAGATGTAGAGTGTCGCTGGTGTTGAGGGTACTCTATACAGGAGCTGCTATCCACCTAAACATGAGAACTACCCGAAGTTCTCTGCTTCTTTTTTGCATGTTTGTATAGGTGGCAGAAAAGTGTTTTCAAATATAATAATGATATTTTGTATTGTGGGGGGGCGCTAGGTGGCGCCAAACCAAGATGGCCGCACTGCAGTGAGGCTCTCGTCGGACCGAGCCGTTAACCCATCCTTCAGACCTTCCTGACCGGAAAAACTTGCCCAGACACCACGAAACCGGGATCGCTGTGGCCCCCTGATCTTGGCGGTGGTACACACGCACGAAACGCCTGAGCGGGTGACGAGATACCGACCCGTTTTCTGAGACCGGACTGCGGCGCTGGACCGCGACCTGTTGGCTGGTCGGCTGCGTGGGCCAGGAAACACCGGGGCTTTGAGGCCTGGACGCGGCGGCACCCCCTGCGCTCTGCGGAGGCTACTGGCGTAACTGGCTATCCTGAGGAGACGACGGCGGAGCTGGCTGACCCCTGCATGATCGAGGTGAGCCCTGCCTGTGCGGAGACGGCAGCTTTGCAGCGCGTCTTTTGAGTCCCTTGGCGGGAACGGCTGCGGGGCCTGTCCAGCCCGACAACGGGACTGTACTCCGGCTGCAGCCCTATTACACAGCGGACTGCGCGGCCGCCCTCGCAGTCCCCAAGCGCCGCAGAGACTTGCGCCTTGGTGCCAGCCCTCCCGCTGCTGGATCACGGCCCCCCCCGAACACCTTGCTGCCCTCCCCGCGGCTCACTGCCCTTGTGAGGAGGCCGGCGCATCGCCCAACGGAAAGCGGAGCTTCCCGCCCTTCAACTGCGGCCTTCCCGCCTCTCGGAGCTTGCGGACTGGGTGACTGAACCCGTGAGGTAGTAGGCACAAGTACACCCTATATAGGCGAGGACGTGAACAGCTGGTACACTGGCGGCCTTGCTTCTCTCCTCACCTGGAATCCGCCACGAGACAGTTGTGTCACTACCCTCTCTTCTGTGACCATTGACTGCTGCAGCCTGCACCCCGCCTTCAATCATAGCGCACTGTACCAGCTCGCACCATATTTTAAAACTGCGGCCTTTCCCTGCCTGGGTTGCTGGTAGCAAGGAAGACTACGCTGCTCTGCGCTCATTGCCCCTGCCACAGTCGGACTCGCGCTCTGGCTTCACGCCACGCGCCGAATAGACCCGCGCTCATCCTCGCGGGACACACAGCGGCCGCTACACCACCCAACTCCAGCACCTTTAAGGCCAGCGACCCGGCGGCTTCCCCCAGGCGCCCGAGCCCCAGTCGCCACGTCGGCCTCACGGACACCTAGACGCGTCATGGGGCGCAACGACGCCAAGCAATCCAAGATACCATTTGAGGCTAAACGACCCTCCAAACACACACAAGACCCGGAGGGCAGTCCTGGGGCCTGTAGCCCCCCAGACGAAGAATGGAAAACCTTGCTGATTAACATGCAACAGAGTCTGTCCAAGATTGACTCCAAGATTGACAACATCAACACCCGAATGGACAGCGTGGTCTCCAAATTGGACAGCCACGACTCCAGACTCAACGAAGCGGAGGAAAGGATCTCTGTGCTGGAGGATGGGGCCACATCGGCGGGCAGACATACGTCCCAAATGGACAAGCTCCTGAAGATCATTGCTGAGAAGAATGAGGATTTAGAAGCGAGGTCCCGCCGCAACAACGTTCGCATCACGGGCCTGGCGGAGACCACCAACACAGGAAGAATGGAGGTCTTTATCGAGAATCTGGTTACCGAACTCTTTGGCAAGGAATCGTTCTCCCCGCACCTAATAGTTGAACGAGCTCACAGGTCCCTGGCCGCACGTCCTCCAACGGGGGCCCCTCCGCGCCCCATCATCGCGAGATTCCTAAACTATAGGGACCGGGACGCGGTGCTCAGGCGGGCGAGGGAGATCGGCACTGTGGGATACGGCAACACCACACTCTCCTTCTTCCCAGACTTCACCCCGGCAGTTCAGGAGGCTAGAAAGAAGTTCGCGGGAGTGAAGAAAAAACTTCAGGAACAAGAGATGCCATACGCTATGCTTTATCCGGCGAAACTAAAAATCTCTAACCAAGGCAAACAACTCTTCTTTCACAACCCTCAGCAGGTGGAAGATTTCCTCAAGCAGCACAAGAAAGACAAAGATAAAAGAAGCGCTGAAAAACAACGTTCCAGATCCACATCGCCGATGAACCACCAAGACTGAACTGTTGCAATGGCGTCTCCCGTATCCAAGATGAGTAAGAACGACCAAGACTTCAGTAACCCGGTGAGGTACACTTTCAAGCAATTAAATGACCCGGTTTAAATAACTTTTTGGTGCTCGGTCACCCACCTCCGTCCCACGTAGTGAGCCCAGGGGCATGCCTGGCTCCGTGTGGGTGCAAGTAAGGAGGTGGAGGACAGGTTGGGCGCCCCCTAGAGCAGATCCCCGATGGGCGAACCCCTAACTACCCCTTCTGCTTGCAGACTAGGGGAGACTTTGTCTTTACTGTTGTTACCAAGTTGGGGAGAGGGAGGGATGTCTCTAATGGGTGGGTTTCTGTATACCCGGCGGGTTGGGGATGCCGGTGTGGGAGGGATAATGTTTCAACATGTTGCATACTTGAGCGGGCTCATTGTCAGTCATGCTAGATGTTGGGCATGTCGTGGCAGAAGTTCGGGGTTGTATCACACACTCGTTGCCGTACGTTATACACACACAGATGTTTTGGACCATAGGTATTTACAGTTTCTGATTGAACCATGGGAGATTTAACTGCGCCGCAACCAGCCATGCAGTTCAATGTGGTCTCCTGGAACATACGTGGATTGAATAACCCGAGGAAGAAAAGACAGATTCTGGGGTATTTGGACAGACATGGGATTGCCATTGCCATGCTACAAGAGACACATCTACTCCCGCAAGGTTCCCCTTCATTCGCCTCAAAGTGGTCCTCATGCAAGGCGTTTTCATCCTATTCTAACTATGCAAGAGGGGTAGCTGTTCTGGTTCGGAGGGGGACTAATTTCACTCTTGCCGGGACTGATATGGATTCTGAGGGTCGTTACTGTATGATATGGGGGAAACTTCACGCACATACGATAGTGATTGCATGTTTTTATGGTCCTAACACTGATGATCCTAATGCTCTTCTCACGATGTGGGGGAAGATACAGGCCCTGGGAATTGATCACGTGATGCTAGGAGGAGACTTCAATACTGCCTTAATTCCTGAGATGGACAGGTCATGTCCGCATTCCTCTCATTACACGAACACCCAACGTACACTGTTGGGAATAGTGAGGGATCACCGTTTGGTAGATGGGTGGCGGCACCTGCACCCCTCTGCCAGGCAAGGTACTCACCACTCAGCTTTCCACTCCACATGGGCCCGATTGGACTATATATTCTTGTCAGTGGGACTGGCCCCCTGGTTAATCAGAGCACAACACCTGGCGAGAACATTCTCGGACCATTCGCCGGTCCTTCTCACACTGCAGGTGCCCATCACTGTAGCCCCTTATCTAAACTGGCGCCTTAACCCTGCACACCTCACTGATACTGCCTTTGCTGCTGAACTAGAGCAAGAAGTCACTGAGTTCTTCGAACGTAATATCAACTCAGTCTCTAGTCTCACTACTGTGTGGGAGGCCTTTAAGGTAACGATTAGGGGGACCTGCATAGCCAAAGGGGGGGAGTTCTGAAGGCACTGCGACAAGACATACGCACACTGGAAACTGAGATTAAGCTGCTAGAGCGGGACTTGGCGCATGGGGGGGAGGATGGCGCTACCCAGGCCCAGCTTAGGGGAAAACTGAATGAATACTCGGAGGCGGCAGAGAAAGAATGTAAATTCCTGGGGAGGCCCTTCACTGCTAGGATCTTTGGGGAGGGTGACAGACCTGGCAAAGCGCTGGCGGCTGCGACTAGGACTCCTCTGTACCAAAACTATGTCCCCTCGTTACTAGACAGGCATGATATACCACAAAGAGACCTCCCGGAACAGCTCCGAGTGTTAACTGACCACTACGCATCGCTCTACGCCTCACACAGCACTGGCACGCTTACCCTCCAGGACTACCTGGAGGATACCGCCATTGCCTGGTTGGGGCCATCCCAACAGAAATTCCTCCACCATGAGCTGGAACTCGATGAGATTAAGGACGCGATCATGGCCATGAAATCTGGTAAGGCGCCCGGATCGGATGGCCTGCCGATCGAATTTTATAAACACTTCCTACACGTACTAGCGCCCATACTGAAACAACTCTTCTATGCAGCCCTGGAGGAAGGCTCACTCCCGCCCACGATGCGGGAGGCATTAATAACATCACTGCTGAAACCAGGCAAACCATCAGAACACTGCGATTCCTACAGGCCCCTATCCCTGTTAAACGCAGATTGTAAGATCTTAGCAAAAATACTCGCGACGCGTCTCAATCTCCTAATGGAAAGGCTCGTACTACCAGATCAGGCAGGGTTCGTTCCTAACCGTTCCACATCACATAACTTACGCACCCTCCAGGCAGTGTTGCAGGATATCAACCCCCGTTGCGAGGCAGCTGCCGTCTTTCTGGACGCCACAAAGGCGTTTGACTCCCTGGAATGGGATTACCTTTTTGCACTACTCGCACGGATGGGAGTCCCCTTTAACTTTATTGATTGGATTCGGTTATTGTATCATAAACCCCAAGCAACGGTGCTCCTCAATGGGGCCCGTTCTGCTCCCTTTGAAATTCATAGGGGAACCAGGCAAGGCTGCCCCTTGTCCCCAATACTATTTGCGATTGCCATCGAACCCCTAGCTGCTAAACTCCGCCAGCACCACAACCATCGCTCCCTTATTTACCCGACACGACAACTGCTGGTTGCGTTATACGCAGATGACATAACCCTTTATGTCAACAAACCTCAGGAAAATCTAAATCCCTTGCTTCGGGAGATAACTAAGTTTGGAGCAATAGCGGGAGTGCAAATAAACTGGACGAAATCGGCCTTGTTCCCCTTGACTGACAAGACTACGGAATTTCCCCTAGACTACCCTCTGGTGTGGGAATCCGAAGAAGTCAAATACTTAGGAATCACCATCTCCCGAAACCGCGAAGCTCTTATCAGGGCCAATTATGGCACTACCTTAGATAAACTGACAGATTCCATAACTAAATGGATACACCTCCCGCTGTCCATGGCGGGCCGCATATCCCTGATTAAAATGGTGGTCCTCCCCAAATTGTTGTACCTCTTTACCAACATACCCTATCACCCTGGCTCGTGTTTTTTCCGAGCCCTCGACTCACAACTGTCTCGCCTCATCTGGGGCGGAAAACAGGCCAGGCTGAGTTTGAAGACGCTGATGCTACCTTATCACCAGGGGGGATTTGAGGTCCCCGATCTACGCAAATACTATGACTGTGCCCAGGGGCACTTTGCTTCATATTGGTTCCACCCCCCACCATTCATGGCCCACCTGGCGGTTGAAGACGGTTACATGAGACCGAGTCAGCCTTCAGGATACCTTTACGCTACTGTCAGTAAGGGAGAAAAAGACCCCACCACTGTAGACTGCACTGTCATGGCCTGGAATCGTATAGCAACACATATGGAAGTACACTTCCTCTACTCACCATTGATGGCCCTAGCAAACGATCCCCGTGTGAGTGTTGCACAGGAGGAAATAGGGCGCAAGCTCCTAGCGAAACTTGCTATCCATACCTGGGGTGAACTGTACCTTCAGGGTACCTTTCGCACTGCGCAACAGTTCTTTGGAATTCACACTCCTGCAATCATGGACACCTTCCTGTATGTTCGGCTTCGGCAAAACATTAAATCCATTACACCCAACTTTCCGGACGAACCAGAGACCATGGCCCCGCTTCACTCCCTACTTCAGACGGAGGCTCCAAAACACGTGGTCTCTATGCTATATAAGCATGTGCAGGTGGCTCCATCCCCTCCTCCGCTCAGGGCTAGACGTGACTGGGATGAGGATCTTGGGTGCTCCATGTCGGACGAGCAATGGGAACTGAGCTGCTCTCACACCCAAGCGGTGACAGGAAACGCTCGTCTTCGGTTAGTACATTATAAATACCTGCATAGACTCTACTTCACCCCTGCTAAGTTGCACCGACTGGGGCTCAGAGACAATGATCGCTGTCTCAGATGTGGCAGACCTGGTGCGGACTTCATGCACTTAGCGTGGAGGTGCCGTGCTGTAGCCCTCTACTGGATAGAGGTGTTTGAGGCTGTCTCTGCGATGATTGGCATACCCACGGACCCCTGTCCCAAATTAGCTCTGCTAGGTCACGCTATTCCAACATTAAAAACGCATAAACTTTTTTTCGCACTGAGCCTCCTGTTGGCTAAACGGCAGGTGGCATGTCGGTGGGGTAGGGGGAGAGCTCCTAAATTTAAGGACTGGCTGCATAGCATGACCACGTGGCAGGAGCAGCTCCGGTACCACGCTGAGCTGCTGCCGCGTAACTCGCGTCCTAAAGACCTGTGGGGCCCCCTGGTTGCGTATCTACTCCACACACGAAATACTGAGGAAGCCGAGGAGGACTGTGCCGGGGGAACAAATGATAAAGCCTGCGCCGTCACCCCCCCTCCTCGGTAGCGCTTCCCTGCGTAATACGGTAGACTAACCCCAGCGCATTCCCGCTAAACCTGTCCCCCCCCCTCCCCAATATTGTGACCCTCGCCACCCCCTATGACTGGGCACTTAGCACACCTTCCATGATACCCATGCACTAAGGCCGGAACCCACAAGGGAAACATGACCCGGGATGCTCCCAGACACCCCCCAGTTCTGTTATTCCACATCCTGTATGAATACATGACACACTACCTACAACATACCTATGGCACGACACGGCATTGAACTTTTCGGACGGCAAGAAGTACACTTCCCCTAAGCATACACAACATCTATGGAGTACGCCTCTATACCGTTAAGAGAACTTAGCACTTCATCCTGCTGCGTTATACTTTACTGGTACTCCATACTGAATGATCCTTCACACCACATACTGTGTATGGTGGGCCCATCAGGGGAAGTTAATGTGATTTAGACGTTATGAAAGTTGAAAGTTAAGTGAAAAAGTAACCTCAAGATTCCTTTGCCTACACTATCGCACTGTATTTATGCTGATTCAATAAGGACTCCCAAATTGACCACGGTTAGTTGCAACGCGGCCGGCCCGTACGGGTTGTAGGCGGCATGCTGTGTTAACTGTCCACCCCTTGCTAGATATGCATAAGCATCATTATTTGATATGACACTGCTTCTGACTTTGTAGAGGAGGATGGGAGTAGTAGGCAATGTACTTTATACTAATGACCAATAAAGGTTTTTAAAAAAAAAAAAAAAAATTAATAATAATATTTTGTATTGTGTATATATTTATTTTCAAATGTTTAATATAGTAAATTGTCTAACTGATTTATTTCTTATTTAGATTGATATTTTACATTTGCTTCAAAAATATAAAAAAATTACACATTAATAAAGTGCGAGTGTTCATGTTTAGGAAAGCTAAATGGTGTAGTTTAGTATGCTTTCTTTAAAGTAGGGATATTGCTGATGTGTAGATATGGTAGGCCTGGGTTGTTTTCTCTGTTTTTTTATATGTAGAACTTCTCCACATCAAAACACAGCATCAAATTTTAATAATTTCTTTAATAGGTTATCTTCACTGTAAATTATTTCATGCTCAAAGGTACAACCATATAGGTTTGCTAAATATGTGTGCAAAGTATCAATTGTCATATTATTTGTTTGCAAGTAAAAACTTTAGTGTTGTGTGAGTTAGCAATAATGGAACCTTTTTGGGTCCTCATTGACTCCCTAGAACTCTTAACCCCTTCACTGCGGCGGCTATTCCGCCGCAGTGCTAAGGGGGCGTGGTGGCCGCGCGGCAGCCGCATGCTGGTGACGGAACCGCTCCGTCATCAGCCGCGGTTGGGCTGTGCTCATGACGGAGCGGTTCCGTCATGGCCCCGCCCGCTCAATAGAACACCCAGCGGAGGCTCGGAATCCGCGCCGCGCAGGCGCGGGGGCAGGGCCATGACGGAACCGCTCCATCATCAGCACAGCGCCACCGCAGCTGATGACGGAGCGGTTCCGTCATCAGCGTGCAAAGGGTTAAAGTAAGTGTTAGAGAATAATGAAGTGAATGCAGGTTTAAAGTTACATTTCAGTTGCTTTCAGATTTATGCTATCTTGTAAATCTGGGTCAGTTTCAAAGACCATGGGTGCAGCGTGGGAACACCCACAGCAGCACCCATGGAACGCCCCTTCCGCACTAAGGGGTCCATTAGGACGGCGGACGGATCGCCACCGCCATGCAGGCGGTGGCGATCCGTCCGCCATCCTTGCCCGTCCGCCACCTTTCTTCCCCCCAGCCATATTACAATGGCGGGGGGACTGTGGCGGAGGGGAAGACTGTCCGCCGCTTTTCCGCCGCAGTCGCATACGGTTCCTGCTTTGGGGGCCCGTTGCAGGCCCCCAGGGTGAAGGGGGGTGGGGGGTGCACATGGGGGGTACATATGGTACCCCTCTGCGTGTCACCGCACAACATGGCAAGCACCGCGCAGTGCCTGTCATGTTGTGCTGTGAAACGCACAACAAGCACCGTCCGCCGCAATGTTAAAAATGTGGGATGCACCCGCCACTGTAGCGGGTGCATCCTAATTGGGGGCCCGGTTCCACCGCCCTTGTAGCGGACGGTACCTGCCCCCGACAGGATGGCGGACGGACTTTGTCCGTTCGCCATCCTAATGGACCCCAGAGTGAGGCATTGCCTTACTCCATATTTACAAGGCCATGAAAAGCCACACAGGGTGGCTTTGCGTAACCTTGCAAAAATGGGCCGACACACCATGCCTCCGGAGCATCACCAAAGTGACACTCTGACGGTGTAAAAGTGCCACAGGGGCATTGTAAATGTGCCCCATGGTGACTGCCAAATATCCTAGGAAGTCCATTGTGCAATATTCCTCACATTTCTGACATGTGGCTCATCACTCATCAGCCATTGATGTCAACGTAGAGAATGGGTATGCAGCGGACAAGTGGAAACCCTTTTACTGCTGTTGTGCCTACATCACCAACACAGATCATTGACACTTCTACTGGCTGTCTCCAGTTTCCTACGACATGATCAGAATGTGTTATCAGAGTACCCTGAAGACTCATTGAAGATCTATGATAGTAAATATGTTTGTAAAAAATTGCTATTTTTTTATTTATCAGAGGGGGAGATGTAGTGTTGTGTGAGTTAACAATGAGGGAACCCTTTTGGCTCCTGATGGACTCCGTAGAACTGTAACGCAAGTGTTAGAGCATGGTGAAGTGAATGCAGGTTTAGAATGTTTAGTTTGCAGTTACGCACTAATGAATACAAACGTGTAATACCAAGTTCCGTGTGTGGTGTAGTCATTGCCATTGCCAGGTCGTTACAAAAAACATATTATTTTTATAGCATTTTTGTGAGGAATACCAACAAACACATAACAAACAAATCACAACTAAAATGAATCAATATATCCTGAGACATTTAGCCCTTCAGTTTAAACTGACACTGACTTCACCGCTGCTACTGTGAGGTCTCTTCCATGCAGTGGAATTGTAATTCAAAGGCATCTCCTTTAAATTGTTGTAAGGTGAAATCACAAATTAAAAGAATCAAGCAATGAAAATACAAAAGCTGTTTTTAGATAGTGAATATAGAAGGGGAAGATAACCTTGCTAGTATAGGGGAGCTTCATGAACTTGAATATTTGTTTTAGTAAATGGATCTGAACTTTTTGAGTAGACCACACTGTTAAAGTTACAACACAGCTCACACCTCAGTTCTTACACTGACCATCTGTGAATGTCAAAGGACATTAATAAGCTAACATATTTTTCACATCACAGTAAGGAGACTGCAGATAGCTGATGGTGAGTGAGTGCCAAAGGCATACAAATCAATATGCCACATGTAATAGCAATACCATTAATATTTATTGCCAACCATTTATCAGTGTCACTGTTATCATGGATACAGCAGCTGCTTCATTGTTAAGATGCTACTGATGCTGTACCATATGGTCCTAAAAAATGTGCAAACTGCCAGGGTCCAAGTACATACCGCCTTCACTATCGTGCTGTGGCCACCCATTAATTGATTGGGTGCTGTGCCACTAGCTGAACCTGTGGTGTCACTGCATTATTACGCTTGACATTCTTTGTCTATATAATACATTTACCTCACTGCAAGTTAAAGATTGAGAGTTGAAATCAATTCTCAGAAACCTCTTAACCTCTCATTGTCCACTTTTTATGTATGTTATTGTACGGCAGTAAATCAATTCTATTAACAACCTATCTACATTGTGGTTGAGGGTGTTGTGTATCATTAACTCAAGGTCATGAGATATACAGAGAAGCTAAACTGTGCCCTATTTATGGCTTAACATCTTGGGTGTACAAGACGGTATGCAGACAAAATATCGATATTTAAATATCAATGTGCAGCTCAAAATCCTCGCCCAATCCAATGGCAAAAATAACCGCACTCACACGGGGGAACGTTTTCAGGTACTAGCTTCTTTAATGGTATGTAAACAGACGCGTTTCGGCTGGAAGCCTTCGTCGGTGTTTACTGCACCCGGAAATTGCATCATAGAAATAGTATTAGTGCTTTCAAGGACACAAAGAAGGGACTACTGCCCCGAAAAAATACGAGTGACATATTGAGATTTGTATTATGCTAAACCTGCTACCCAATGTAGACATTAGCATGCACAGGGTCAAATTAACATTACAGCCGTGTATCGGCACAGCTCCCAGTAATTACCCCACTGGGAGTTTCCCGCATCAGATTTATTTATTTTATTTTATTTATTTTTTTGCGCAAAACGCATACATTGCATTAATCGTCTTGCATCAACTGACTAGCTCAGATGTAAAACCTAATCAGCAGGAGTTGTACATTTTGCCGTGTATCGGCGGCCGTCCCTTCTGCTTGTAATTTGTCCCCCACTATACCATTTTCTAGTCTATGCAAAAAACATACACATCCTATTACACATCCAATTCTTAAGCGATACCATTATATCAGTTTCATAAAGGTTACTTCAATATCTTATATACAGTAGCTACGGTAAGGTACCATACCAGGTCCTGTCCTTGGGAAGCCTCCCATATTCCATTTCATACAAGTCATTTCATATGAACTAACACCATTACCTGTTGCAAAATTACAGAATCAAAGATCAAGTTTTTAACACATTCAGAATAACAGGAACCACTGAAATCGGCAATTCCATAAATTGATTGCAGTTCATACTCATCGATGCACATGATAGCTACCCTCTCCCATCATTACGCCCTATCAGTTTCGTGCACTTCTGTTTATTTGCCTAGATGGACCAGCAGATCCTCCCCACTATTCATGCCACCTGGGTGTTTAGTTCTTAAATCAATTATATATCTCGATTCGAGGCGGCGTAATTTGCGGAGCCTGTCACCTCCCCTGATGCTGAACGGGATGAAATCCAGTCCAAAAAACATCAGTTTGGTTCTATCCTTTCGATGTTGCTCGGCAAAATGTCTTGCCACCGGATAGGCCGGATCTACCCTGTCTATAGCTCTCATGTGCTCAAGTACACGGATTTTCAGTTCGTGTACGGTGCTCCCCACATACCTGAGCCCACATGGGCATACCAGGCAGTAGACAGCAAACGGGGTACTGCAAGTAAGGAATTTGCCAATAGTTCTACTTCTCCCTGTGTCTGGAATTGTATAAGATAAGACACGCTTGCTGCCGGCACAGGCTTTGCATTTCCCGCATGGGAAAAAGCCTCTCATATCCTTCAGCGTGCTGACCCTTGGAGGGATCTTTTCCAAGTGACTCCTCACTAGTAGATCCTTCAATGATCTTGACTTTTTGAACGTTATGAGAGGAAATGGTGGCAAGTCCTCATTAATGACGGCATCAGTTTTTAAAATGTGCCAATTTTTTCGCAGAATCCTTCTCAGCTCATTGGACTCTGACGAATATGGTGTGACCATTCTAAATTTCCCTTCCATCTTTTTTGTTGCACTAACGTCCTTTTCCTGTAAGAGTTTGAGTCTAGGAATTGTTCTCACTCTTGCTAGAGTCTTCTCTAGATTCCCTTGCTCATAACCCCTCCTTCTGAATCTTTTTATACTTTCAGTTGCTGCTGCTTCAAAGTCCCGCTCCTTGGAGCTATTCCTGGTGTAGTGGTGTAGTCCTTGCCATTGCCAGGTCGCTACAAAAAACATATTATTTTTATAGCATTTTTGTGAGGAATACCAACAAACACATAACAAACAAATCACAACTAAAATGAATCAATATATCCTGAGACATTTAGCCCTTCAGTTTAAACTGACACTGACTTCACCGCTGCTACTGTGAGGTCTCTTCCATGCAGTGGAATTGTAATTCAAAGGCATCTCCTTTAAATTGTTGTAAGGTGAAATCACAAATTAAAAGAATCAAGCAATGAAAATACAAAAGCTGTTTTTAGATAGTGAATATAGAAGGGGAAGATAACCTTGCTAGTATAGGGGAGCTTCATGAACTTGAATATTTGTTTTAGTAAATGGATCTGAACATTTTGAGTAGACCACACTGTTAAAGTTACAACACAGCTCACACCTCAGTTCTTACACTGACCATCTGTGAATGTCAAAGGACATTAATAAGCTAACATATTTTTCACATCACAGTAAGGAGACTGCAGATAGCTGATGGTGAGTGAGTGCCAAAGGCATACAAATCAATATGCCACATGTAATAGCAATACCATTAATATTTATTGCCAACCATTTATCAGTGTCACTGTTATCATGGATACAGCAGCTGCTTCATTGTTAAGATGCTACTGATGCTGTACCATATGGTCCTAAAAAATGTGCAAACTGCCAGGGTCCAAGTACATACCGCCTTCACTATCGTGCTGTGGCCACCCATTAATTGATTGGGTGCTGTGCCACTAGCTGAACCTGTGGTGTCACTGCATTATTACGCTTGACATTCTTTGTCTATATAATACATTTACCTCACTGCAAGTTAAAGATTGAGAGTTGAAATCAATTCTCAGAAACCTCTTAACCTCTCATTGTCCACTTTTTATGTATGTTATTGTACGGCAGTAAATCAATTCTATTAACAACCTATCTACATTGTGGTTGAGGGTGTTGTGTATCATTAACTCAAGGTCATGAGATATACAGAGAAGCTAAACTGTGCCCTATTTATGGCTTAACATCTTGGGTGTACAAGACGGTATGCAGACAAAATATCGATATTTAAATATCAATATACAATTATATCGAAGTTTAAATATCGATGGGACAAAATATAGAAGGTAAGTAATATCGATAAATTAAATATCGATATTAGTAATATCGAAGTATTAAATATCGATGTCAGTAATATCGATGTTAATAATTTCGATGTTACTAATATCGATTTTTTAATTATTTTTGTGTATATTATTATGTATTTAATTTATTTTTATGTAATTTAATTAAATTTTGTATTTTAGTACTGTAGCGGGTTGTGGGTTTATAGGGGAATAGGGTGGGAAGTAATTTAATTATGTTAAATTAATTATTAATTAGTAGGAATTATAAATTAATATTTATTAATTGGTAATTATTTTTAATTAATTTTAATTAATTGATTAATTGATAAATATGTTCTGTAGCGGGTTGTGGGTTTATAGGGGAATAGGGTGGGAAGTAATTTAATTATGTTAAATTAATTATTAATTAGTAGGAATTATAAATTAATATTTATTAATTGGTAAATATTTTTAATTAATTGGTAATTAATTTTAATTAATTGATTAATTGATAAATATGTTCTGTTGTGGGTTGTGGGTTTATAGGGGAATAGGGTGGGAAGTAATTTAATTATGTTAAATTAATTATTAATTAGTAGGAATTATAAATTAATATTTATTAATTGGTAAATATTTTTAATTAATTGGTAATTAATTTTAATTAATTGATTAATTGATAATTATGTTTTGTAGTGGGTTGTGGGTTTATAGGGGAATAGGGTGGGAAGTAATTTAAATGTAATTAAGTAATAATGTTCTTTAATTAATAGTTTGGTTAATTATCTAATTGTTAATTAATTATTAATTGTTAATTAAATATTATGAAATGGTATTTTTATTATTTTTTTTATTACATATATTCTGTTCACATGTTTTTAATAATTATGTATTGGTATTTGTAAATGGTTTATATTTATTTAATAGTTAATATTTTTATTATTTAAAATAAAACATTTATTTATAAGTATGTTATTTTTACCCCTACGCTATCCAACATTTTCCCTAATGTTGCACTCTCTGGAGTGGGAATAGTAATTTTTACCCCTACGCTATCCAACACTTTCCCTACTGTTGCGCTCTCTAGAGTTGGAATAGTAATTGTTACCCCTACGCTATCCAACTCTTTCCCTACTGTTGCACTCTCTGGAGTGGGAATAGTAATTGTTACCCCTACGCTATCCAACTCTTTCCCTATTGTGTTACTCTCTGGAGTGGGAATAGTAATTTTTACAACTACGCTATCCAACACTTTCCCTACTGTTGCACTCTCTGGAGTGGGAATAGTAATTTTTACCTCTATGCTATCCAACACTTTCCCTACTGTTGCGTTCTCTGGAGTTGGAATAGTAATTTTTACCCCTACGCTATCCAACACTTTCCCTACTGTTGCACTATCTGGAGTGGGAATAGTAATTTTTACCCCAACGCTATCCAACACTTTCCCTACTGTTGCGCTCTCTGGAGTAGGAATAGTAATTTTTATCTCTACGCTATCCAACACTTTCCCTACTGTTGCGTTCTTTGGAGTGGGAATAGTAATTTTTACCTCTACGCTATCCAACACTTTCCCTACTGTTGCGTTCTTTGGAGTGGGAATAGTATTGTTTACCTCTACGCTATCCAACACTTTCCCTACTGTTGCACTCTCTGGAGAGGAAATAGTAATTTTAACCCTCTCACTATCCAACACTTTCCCTACTGTTGCGCTCTCTGGAGTGGGAATAGTAATGTTTACCTCTACGCTATCCAACACTTTCCCTACTGTTGCACTCTCTGGAGTGGGAATAGTAAATTTTACCCCTACGCTATCCAACTTTTTCCCTACTGTTGCACCCACTGGAGTGGGAATAGTAATTTTTACCCCTACGCTATCTAACGCTTTCCCTACTGTTGCACTCACTGGAGTGGGAATAGTAATTTTAACCCCTACGCTATCCAACGCTTTCCCTACTGTTGCACTGTCTGCGCTCTTTGGAGTGGGAATAGTAATTTTTACCGGTACGCTATCCAAAATGTACTTAATTTTTTTAATTAGTTTTACATTATTAATAATTGTTATTTATATTATTAATTTATGTATATAAATTTATTTGTAATTTATTATATTTTAATTTATTTATAAGTTATTAAAATAAATATTTTAGAGTTAAAATTAATTAAGTATATACTATGTATTATATTTTTATTATTATTCGTTTTTATTACATCATTTATTAATTGTAAATATTATAATATATTTTTAACTATTTTTATTATATTTATAAGTATTATTTTGTTAATATTACATTTTATTTACATAAAAAAAATATTTTCTAAAAAACAATATTTTTGACATCGATATATTATTTTCGATATTTTTGTACTTACCTTTTTAGAGATAGGAACCCGATATTATTGTCCTCGATATTTTTGTTGCGATATTTTTGTACCTCGATATTTTTGTGGTCGATATTATGTCATAGATTCGTACAAGACAGTGGTGGACATGACAGCTGAGCGGATGATGTCAAAGTGATCTTCAATCTTCTGTCTACTAAAGTTGACTACTTTCTCACTTGAGATAATTTCTTGGTTTAGTGGTAGTGGTGACAAAGTAATAATGTTCTTTAATTAATAGTTTGGTTAATTATCTAATTGTTAATTAATTATTAATTGTTAATTAAATATTATGAAATGGTATTTTTATTATTTTTTTTATTACATATATTCTGTTCACATGTTTTTAATAATTATGTATTGGTATTTGTAAATGGTTTATATTTATTTAATAGTTAATATTTTTATTATTTAAAATAAAACATTTATTTATAAGTATGTTATTTTTACCCCTACGCTATCCAACATTTTCCCTAATGTTGCACTCTCTGGAGTGGGAATAGTAATTTTTACCCCTACGCTATCCAACACTTTCCCTACTGTTGCGCTCTCTAGAGTTGGAATAGTAATTGTTACCCCTACGCTATCCAACTCTTTCCCTACTGTTGCACTCTCTGGAGTGGGAATAGTAATTGTTACCCCTACGCTATCCAACTCTTTCCCTATTGTGTTACTCTCTGGAGTGGGAATAGTAATTTTTACCCCTACGCTATCCAACTTTTTCCCTACCGTTGCACTCTCTGGAGTGGGAATAGTAATTTTTACAACTACGCTATCCAACACTTTCCCTACTGTTGCACTCTCTGGAGTGGGAATAGTAATTTTTACCTCTATGCTATCCAACACTTTCCCTACTGTTGCGTCCTCTGGAGTTGGAATAGTAATTTTTACCCCTACGCTATCCAACACTTTCCCTACTGTTGCACTATCTGGAGTGGGAATAGTAATTTTTACCCCTACGCTATCCAACACTTTCCCTACTGTTGCGCTCCCTGGAGTGGGAATAGTAATTTTTATCTCTACGCTATCCAACACTTTCCCTACTGTTGCGTTCTTTGGAGTGGGAATAGTAATTTTTACCTCTACGCTATCCAACACTTTCCCTACTGTTGCGTTCTTTGGAGTGGGAATAGTATTGTTTACCTCTACGCTATCCAACACTTTCCCTACTGTTGCACTCTCTGGAGAGGAAATAGTAATTTTAACCCTCTCACTATCCAACACTTTCCCTACTGTTGCGCTCTCTGGAGTGGGAATAGTAATGTTTACCTCTACGCTATCCAACACTTTCCCTACTGTTGCACTCTCTGGAGTGGGAATAGTAAATTTTACCCCTACGCTATCCAACTTTTTCCCTACTGTTGCACCCACTGGAGTGGGAATAGTAATTTTTACCCCTACGCTATCTAACGCTTTCCCTACTGTTGCACTCACTGGAGTGGGAATAGTAATTTTTACCCCTACGCTATCCAACTCTTTCCCTACTGTTGCACTCACTGGAGTGGGAATAGTAATTTTAACCCCTACGCTATCCAACGCTTTCCCTACTGTTGCACTGTCTGGAGTGGGAATAGTAATTTTTACCTCTACGCTATCCAACACTTTCCCTACTGTTGCGCTCTTTGGAGTGGGAATAGTAATTTTTACCGGTACGCTATCCAAAATGTACTTAATTTTTTTAATTAGTTTTACATTATTAATAATTGTTATTTATATTATTAATTTATGTATATAAATTTATTTGTAATTTATTATATTTTAATTTATTTATAAGTTATTAAAATAAATATTTTAGAGTTAAAATTAATTAAGTATATACTATGTATTATATTTTTATTATTATTCGTTTTTATTACATCATTTATTAATTGTAAATATTATAATATATTTTTAACTATTTTTATTATATTTATAAGTATTATTTTGTTAATATTACATTTTATTTACATAAAAAAAATATTTTCTAAAAAACGATATTTTTGACATCGATATATTATTTTCGATATTTTTGTACTTACCTTTTTAGAGATAGGAACCCGATATTATTGTCCTCGATATTTTTGTTGCGATATTTTTGTACCTCGATATTTTTGTGGTCGATATTATGTCATAGATTCGTACAAGACAGTGGTGGACATGACAGCTGAGCGGATGATGTCAAAGTGATCTTCAATCTTCTGTCTACTAAAGTTGACTACTTTCTCACTTGAGATAATTTCTTGGTTTAGTGGTAGTGGTGACAAAGGTATCCAAGCATTGACCCTAATTGATGCCAGATCTATAAACAAATAACCATTATGGTTGTAGGGCAGTTTGCAAAGAACCTGTCTAGCTGAGCAAAGGGGCACTGAGGTAGGATAGGTCTGGCACAATCCTGCAAGTGTGCAAAATGGGACAGAACCACAAAATATTACCTGCACATGCCCACACAGGTCTTTTTTTGATTGGTTGGTGGCTGTTTGCTAAGAAACAGAAGTGTTATCAAATCCACTCCAATGTTTGTTTTCTATAAATATCTAATATTCAGTGAGGTCAAAGTGCAATTTTTAGCTACCTTCCTTGTTCATCAACAAATATAAGTTCATAGGAAGGCTTGGCTACTGAGCACATTGTGAGGACCACACCAGACTTCAAAACTAGAATGGGGTCTAAGCTAGGGGAAGGCATCCACTCCTCCATTTGATGTTAGAATTTGAGACACATTCTGACATGAGGGGAGAGAGATATTTGAATGAGTTTATTTGTGTGATGTGGCAGAAATGGAATTCATATGACTGTGTGCAAGGATCATACAAGTTTTTATGTTTGCAAAACTAGCCTCTCTGAAGAAGTGTAATGAGTTTAGATAATGGACCCAATTTCAGAAGGTATTCAAACTAACAGTTCTATTTAGATTGTCTTAGATTGAGTGACTACCTTGACTGAATGCTCTAGTGGAATTACACAGAATAGTAAAATACCCAAAAATAGACCTGTATGCCCAGATTTTCCAAACTTCACACATGTGAACAAAAATCTGCAGTGCTGCATGTGGAGTAATACAAACTGCCCAGTGCCGCCAAATATATAAGGAGTTGAACCCTGATGATGCAATTAATCCCTGAAAGAGATGTTTAGCACAATCTTAAGCATTGCTCTACAGAGCAATGGTGAGCCAGAAGTTCCTTGCATGAGATTTGTTCACAAAGTGCATCCTCAAGTACAGATGCCAACACTAGGACAACCGTACAACAGTAAGTACCATAAAATCTATAGTTCTGCATAAATTACATGTTATGTGCAGGAATATCACGCAATATTCTACTTCTCCCTTATTTACAACTGGTTTCATTCGTCTTTAGCACTTACAGAAAAGTCAGGTTATGATATTTTAGTATCTCTGCATGAAATTATGCTGATATTGGCAATGTTCCATACTCCTCCTAATTGATATTCAGGAGTTTTGCAACAGTAAACAATGTTGTCACTGCATTCTCATCAACATTTGGAGCAAAATAGCATTTGCATGCAAAAGTTGAGGCGCCTTTCCACATGAGCTGTGAAGGGCTGCCTTGCAGGAGCGACTGTACAAACATATAATAATTCTTGGCCTTTTTACAGAAGGATTCCATTAGGCAAATGTTCTCAATCTGAAAACTTTTGAGACTATAGAGGAGGATGTCATGAAGGAACTGCCATTAGAAATTCAGTTATAAATAGCATTATGAAGTCTGACAAGCAGACAAATATTTGTTAAAAATCCTAATGGAAGTGGAAAGATAGCCCTATGTAAGAAGTAAGAGTGCACAATGTGTAGCGAATATTAACCTCTGAATATCGATTGGACACTATATCAAGGACACACTATCAAAAAGCATATTGAAAGATTTGTACGTCTAGATTTTCTTTACCTGACTCTACCTATGTACCTACGTAATACGTAGATCTGGAATCTATAATTCCCCATATGCACTTGCCTTTTGATAAATTGTCCCTCAATATTCTGTCCTCGATATATCCTTGTACCCCAGATTCAGTAGTACAATCAGAGTCCACGGTGCATTGGCACTTATGAAGAAAATCATTAATGCCTTCATTGGGAAGAAGAATAATGAGGCAATAAGACTGGGTCTGAAAGGATAATGGAACTGGCTAGTATAATAGGAGCAAGTATAGAGCCTGAGAACGGGAAGGGTCATTTAAGAGCAGTGATGGAAGCATCAGGAGATGTGAGATAATTAAGCATAGAGACTAGAACTGCTTATTAGACTTAGGAAGACTATGCTGCAAAACAACAGAGGGAAGGGTTGTAGGGAGGGAAGGGAACTTAAATAATATGACTATTGATAATGAGGGATGTGTTCCAACAGTTTAGAGAGAAATGGAAGAAGATAACTGAGTAATACATTGGTTGGGTGTGGATCAGATGAGGATTAAATTAGGATATGCATGAAATAAGTCTGTTTGGATGATTTGGAAAATTATCCTGACAAGATATACAGATTGAAGAAATAGTCATGTGTAATAGAAGGCATGTATAGCTAGACAATATCATGGTGACAAGGAAGAGCTAAGAATAGATGGTGGGATGGATAGAGTGGCTATTAAAAATACACTTTTGTTACAAACAGCAAATAAATAAGAACTTTTCTATACAGATTAATAGAGAACAGTGAGGAGGAAGAAGTGGGGTGAGAAGGAAAGGGGAAGAAAGATGTTCAAATGTTGAGCAATATTTCCCACTCCACGAAAGTCAAAGGCTAAGCTTAAATAACTAAGGAAGGAGTTCAATAGTGTGGGTTAAATAATTGATTTACAGTAAAAGACAGTGGCAGGTTAAAAAAAAAAAGAGAAGTATGGAAATGGCATGGAGGAGAAAAAGACTGATGGATGAGGATTAAGCTTTTTATAGAGTTTTTAAAGTTGGGCAGTTGGTTGGAAGAACCCAATCTAGTGGGTTTGAGGTGGATGTGAAAGGCAAAAGTTGATGGGAAAAGTTGATTTAACCAAGAAATGGTGAAGTGTTCTGAGGTAGAGAATCGTTAAGACTGAATGGAAACGGTAACATGTCAAGAGAGGAAGGAGAAAGAACTGGCACAAGTGAAGGATAGTCGGTTCAGAGTACAAACATTGTGACAACATAAAATAAGGTAAGAAACAAAAAACGGAAATGAAGGAGTTGATCGTCAGAAAAGATAGTGGGAGGGAGGAGGCAAGTAAGATAAGTAGAAGGTACAGAGAGAAGGTTACAAATTGAACCAGAAGTGTTAGAGAACAGAAATGTGTTGAACTAAGAGTTAGGAATCCATGTGGAATAGACTACATTTTTTGAGGAGACTAGGTTTCTCAGGTGATCCAGAGGGTCTTACACAGTG
Organism: Lissotriton helveticus; assembly: GCF_964261635.1. Taxonomy (NCBI): domain Eukaryota; kingdom Metazoa; phylum Chordata; class Amphibia; order Caudata; family Salamandridae; genus Lissotriton; species Lissotriton helveticus. The sequence continues at coordinate 1,142,502,938 of NC_136069.1, forward strand.
TGTGCTTGCATATGTGTCTATTTGTGTATTTATAAGAGTGTATGTGTGTTTGTGTGTGTGTGTGAGGGTATGCGTCCTTGATGTCTCTGGTGCCCCTCAGTTTGACAGTGTCACTCCCCAGCTCATCTTGATGTTTCACAGTCACACCAACAAGGAGATCTTGTTCAACTACAGTGTCAGATCTAGCACAAGAAAGCTGCTTCCCCTTGTGATATTCTGCTTTGATAGAAGAAAGCGACCTGTACATTTTGAAGTGCTTGACTGAATGTTGACAATATATGATCGGGCCCACATCCTCAATGCACAATATCACGGGTGTTGATGACACTCCCACAAATAGAAATATTACAATGCACGTTTGTAATCACTAATCATTAAAAAAAATCCATGTGATTTTGAGCTTTGATGTAAAGAATACACATTGAGAGCAAATAGGATTTGGAATTTTATCCTAATTAAGGATGTGGGTAGTTATGGAAGTGATATTGTATTACTCTTACTTATGGATTCACTACATCACATAGTTCACCCTAGCCCTAATATTATGCTTTACATATGCAGACAGTATGGAAAAAACACTGATCATTTCTTATGGTAATGCTTTGCACTCTTTGTAACTGTGGAGACACTGCATAAGTCAGTGCTGCTAGAGGATAAGAACATTTTGGTCTGGGCATTTTACATTCATACAACAAAATGGGTTCTTAGAATGTTTCAATTTGCAGAAAAATCCTTCACACTCTCTAAAATTCAAGTTTGAACGTGAAGAAAACTCCAAGCCATGATGTTGCGGTGGAGCAAACATTAAATTGCCCGTTGAATAATGGCATTAAAAATGTAGTTATTTCAAATTCCAATTGTTGTCTAACTAAAAATATAGATAGCAGACTGTATGAAATGTAAAAAATATTGAACTTTCATGACAAAATGCCTTCACCCACCCAATGTTAAAGTCAAAATCATCTTTATTTAGTCATAGTTTGACCATAAAAGCACAGAATAAAAACATTTCCAGCTTTAAAAATATAAACAACACTTTCAAAGCACCATGAAAACAATTTGTCATTAAAGTGCACAGGTTCTTCTCAATTTTGTATCAGCAATAATATAACTAAGAGCAGCAGTGCAAACGTCAAGAGATTGTAAACTTTGCATATAGATCAAACCCTCTTCATAAAAGTGACGGTGTTTATGCAGAAGGACAGGGCATAAAAAGCACAATCTAAAGGAATCATATAATGTACAAAGGAACATAAAATACACAGTGGATCGGGCAGTAACAGAGTCACAAGGGCAACATGGGAGGGAGTCAAACCAGGAATCCACCAGTGGGAAACACACAAGGAAGTGAACTATGTTTGATCTCAACCTAGTGAGATCAAATCTATGCTCTGGATTTGCTAACCAATTCAAGTAAGGCTCCATATTAGAGGTTGTAGAAATCTGCATATATCGTTTTACTGAAGACATTTCAAGAGACTTTTCTAGTCTAGTTCTCTCTTTATGAGTTTCAAAGTTCCTTTTCACTTTCATTTTGAGGTCAGGACATATACTTTGCGGTGACTCAAAAAGATGACTATACCCCAGGCTGTAAAATGTGTTTCGCACATAAGCCGGCCACGGGATAGCAGTGATGTTTTCTACTTTTAGACAATCTGACAATACCTTCCACAAAAAGTCTGCATTCGGGGAGCTCCATAACTTTATCCATAATAAAAGAGGTGCCATGGAAATTTGATCCTCCACGAACCCTATACCCAATTCCAGATGCTCAATGAGACTTGAAGAAGTTTTTGGAATGGCCAAGAGCCTGGACAAGAACTTGTTCTCGACTACTTAGAATTTTGTGCAGGCAACACAGCCTCAGACTCCTGCTCCAGAAGTGCCCATCCATAGATACTTGCTTTTATAAAGTTGAGCCATTCCCTTGACCAGCTTATGGCCTAGCCTTTTTGCAAATTTAAATTTTGCATCTCCCTTTGCACACATCTTTTGGGCCTTTTGAATAAGTCACCTGTCACATGAGCCATTCACCTCCAACGAGATGCCATGGTAGTCAAAAAAAGGAACTTTTCCAATTTGTGCCCCCCTATATAAAATGTTTTTGACTTGCTATATTTTGGGCTAGAGAGCATAATGAAAGATTTTGACTGATTCACTTTAAATTTTAAATATAAGCATCAAATCATTAAAGCCGTTCAGGAGATTTTGGAGGGCATTTGCGTCAAAGCTAAGAGAACCACGTCATCCGCGTAAATCCGCTCGGGGACTGCCTGCATACCAATCCTAGGGGCATCATCACTGCAAGCCCTTAAAATGTTGATGATGTTCTAGCGCGGTGACACTCCGCTGGAGTAACCAAGCGCTGTACAAGCTAAATAATAATAATATTAATAAAACAGTGTCTAAGAAATGAATACATAACGAGGAGACACTGCATAAGTCAGTGCTGCTAGGGGCCAAAGCACATTTCGGTCTGGGCATTTTACATTCAGACAACAAATTGGGTTCTTAGAACATCTCAATTAGCTACAGAAAAAAAAATCATTCACACTCTCTAAAATTCTAGTTTGAACGTGAACAAAAATCCAACTCATGATGTTATGGAGGAGCAAGCGTTAAACTGCCCTCTGAATAATGGCATTAAAAATGTGGTTATTTCAAATTCCAATCGTTTTCTTTACTATAAATGTAGATATTCAACATACTGTATGAAATGTAAAAAAATATTGGAACTTTCTCGACGGAACCCCTTCACCCACCCAGAGAATGGCGTGGTTCATCATTGGGCCCCTCATAGGATCGTCTGATCTCCAACTGGCCTTGTTCCTTATTATGTAAATGTGCTGTCAGTACCAATTAGAGATTAACACATCTACCACATGCCTGCACAGAAAGCTCATGGTTTGCAGTTAAAAGCATAGCAACAGCAAGGACCAGAGTTGTATTGAAGCATCCCCATTCAAAGCAAACCAAGCTCCCTGTGATCATCAATAACCAATATTGAATCCATAATATGTTGTCAGCAGTCATACTGCAAACACCTCCCAAGATATGACCACCTTTATCTGGTCAAAACGTGGTTGGTTGCCTTTACCTCGTCTAAACTTGGTTGGCGACCTTTTTTCCCTAGTCTAAACTTAGGTCATACATGTGGCAGAACCGTGGGTCACTGTAATGTGAGCTGAGTCCCAGGAGATCCTACTCTCAATCGGGGATGACAACATGGAAGCCTGCTCCCTAGGCGAGAAGGAAGCACACATGACCATGCTATCAGTAGCGTAGCAAGGGGTAGGGGTGCGGTAGTCATGTCTGTCAACTACCACCGTCCCCCCAGCCCCGAGAACAAGGTGGCCATCGGCCACCCCCGAACAAGTCGGCTGCCACCTCCCCCCGCTCTTACCTGCACCCGGGCGGAAAACTTAGGGGCCGCCCCAACTGCACCCTATGCCAGTGGAGATACTTCTGCTTAGCATTCCCTGGGAGCACTGGTAAGAAATGGCTTTATAGAAGGATCCTGATCTTTGGGAATAAGCAATGCTCTTTTTCCAGCAAGAATGCCTGCGCTTTAGAACCAAAACTCCAGAGAAGAAACTTAATCTTTGGCTCTCAACCCTTTGGCTAGTTCACTGCTGCTAAACATGTGACTAAATGTACCGTAAATGTAAATGTGGACTAATTTATTCTAACCTGCAGTATATATTCTTCTTCCGAAATCAGCGTCACTTTTTAATTTTAACTCGAAGTGAAAGCTGCATAATATCACAATTGAAATGAAGTCGCACTCATAAATTAAGTCATTTTTCTGCTTAGTGGGTGTCAATTCAGATTAATGATTCCAGAATGTATAATAAACGGCATTAGCCGAGCTCGCGCCAGAGATAGATCTCTTTGCTAGATGGCTGTTTCTGTCTTAAAAGAAAAAGGACCGGTAGGCTACATGAGATGCTACTGCTGAATTTTGGCATCAAATTAAAGTGGAATAATGAAACGAAGGAATATGTTCAAAAATGCTTCATCTGATTCCTAGGTTAATGCCACATTTCATATTTCAAAAACCAAAGCATGAATACACGTTTCTAGTGAGCTTACAGATTAAAAAAATATGGTAGATGATTGTGCATTGCAGGAGCGGCACCTCCGTGAGAGAGGAGGAGCTTCGCCCCCCTAAAAAAATGACCCAGAGCAGCTAAAAAAAATAAAATGGTAATTAAGTTTAGTTATTACCATTTTATTTTGAAGCAACCCATGACTTGAACCGAGTGTCAGGACGGGGCGGGGTCAGTGCTGCCGAGTGACAGCAGGGAGCTGTGCACTTAGGTTTAAAGGGCGCATGTCTCTTTGGCCGTCCGTCTTGCGATGGCCAGTCAGACATGCGCATTTTAAACTTCTCTAACCTAGCTGTTTTAGACAGATGAGTTAGAGAAAGCGCAGTCCTCCAGTGCTCCTAGGAGTGATGCGGGAGGCCACTCCCTCCAATCATGACGCGCCTCTCATGTAGAGAGGCGTACCAGGATTGGAGAGTGCAGTTTCCTGGTCGGAGTTTTTAGTAACGAAGACATCTGAGCGAGGAGTACATTGTGTGGCAAGTCTGCAAGGGAAGTACCTTTTTAAAAATGATTATCTTAATGCCTTCAGTATGTTGCCACTCCATCATCCTAAATATATGCCAGCCACCACTGGTTTTGACTGTGTATCAAAGTGGGCATTGGTTCTGTCAGAGCAAATGTAGCAACGCATGACAATCTCATATTAAAAACAGCAACAAACAAGTACATTACTAATTCGAAGTATTTCTTCTAATTTTAGCCTTTATATGTACACTAATAGAACCATTTATCCTAAATCGTTCTATATTATGTAACATTGGGCCTTTCTGTTCAAAATGTTAATGGCTAATATTTGTCAAAGCAGTGAAGACTAAACATTGAATGCAGGTGCATAAACAGATCCAGCTTAATAAAAATAGGTGTAGATAATAAATAGTCAAGCATAGTTTGCCTTGGGTCGGCAGAATCATGTTCACGCCCTGTCATGCGTGGAGAGCGGCACTTTCTGTGCTGCAGGCATAAAGGAAATGTGACATCAATCACTGAGGCCAGATAGACGCAACAGCATTGACTGAGTTGCCAAAGATGTGGTCGTGGAAGTTGACCATGGTAGCATCATGAGTCATTGGGTTCATTATTAAGAGTTGCAAAGATGGCAGCTGGAGGAGCATTTGCAGCAAACAAGAAAATGAATCCATGCTGGAGCAAGTTCCAAACAAGTAGGGCGTACTATTCTAAAGATATTACCATTACCTCTCTTGGCTCAATTCAGTGGATGGTAGTCTAGGAATGTTGACACTCAAAACAATGCAATCAACATATGTGTGTCTTGATACCATGATGTTTCTGATCAGAGATTATAGGAGCTAAAGCATTGGGTGGGGTGATCAAACATTAAGGACCTAACAAAGCATTAATACAGTAAAGGATCAGAATAATTTATCTTAACTATTTGGTCTTGATTTTAGGAGGAGGTGGCCGGCTTAATGCCACTAGTATGGAGGCCCATTGAAGTTTTCAACGTGTGTAGCAAAGTCAAGAAGTCATAGGTAACAAGTAGGCAGGTTCATCCATTGTTGAGAAGGTGAAGAGCATCGCCCATAATCTTAAAGGTCAGGATTGCAGGTGGGATTATGGCTATAGTCACTTGGGTGTGTGAGGGCCCGTGCTCCTATTGGAGCATATGCCTTTCCTTGGAACCATCTGCCTTAGTCTTCTTTTGTGAGAAACTGCACACCTCATTTATATTTTTATAGTCACTTGGAACCTTTTTCTTACAATGCATTGGTTAAGCAATGTTTTGACAATCGTGATCTAGAGTAAAACACCAGTGGTGAGTCAGGTGGTGTTCAGGTCCTAGGGGCGTCCAGATGTTTTTCTTTTAAAGAAGGATGACCTGGCCAGTTTTTAGCCTGGGTGGGCATCTCCGTGTTGTAGATAATTTGTCATGCTTTTAAGCCAAGTAGGATGTACACTCTCGTTAGCTAATTTTATCACAAAAGCAGCTATCAAGTAAGTCACTAATCGTTAAAGATATGAGGTGAGTCTGCACCTTCTAAGACAGATGCCTTCCAACCTAACCCCTTACACCCAGAGTAAAGAAAGATAAACCCAATGCCCCTGTCCCAGGAGAAGCACAAAGGGCCACCTAACCAGAAAAGCATTTGTATTGTCTGCCTTGAGAAGGCAGGTGGGCTATGAGTTCTCAATTTCCAGTGGCCCCCACACCGTTTTTTTCTTATTCCACTATTTGTGTATGGTAAAAAGTTTGCTGCAGAGCATGAGCCTTTTGAGTGCTAGGATCCTCTGCAGGGAGATATTGTTCTTGGCATGTCTAACAATAAATGTCCTGACTTCGCTGAAGTCCTGACTCCTGTTGAGTTTACCGCAAGATTTACTTTAGGGTCGAACTGGGACAGAAATTATTCCCAGGCACCAAAATAAAAGAGGCCCAGTTAGTGAATCAGATAGCTAAAAAAGGTGACCCAAATGAGCAAATCGGGCTGTTTTGAACTTGTAAAGACACATTATATACATGTTCTGCAAGGTATGGGAGGCTACATGTATTTATGCTTGCAGCAGGCAATGTTTGTGGTAATATCATAGAAATCTACAGTAAAAACTGGCCCACCAGACCATAAAATAAGCCCACAAATAACAAATAGCAAAAAAATACCCCACGCACAGACTTTTCTGACCAGTCATTCCGACACTGTCAAAGTGTCCTATTGGTCAGTCTGACCCTGCCTGTCCCATAGTCTCCTGTCCACTGATAGCACTGATCTCATCCTTCCTCTCTACATTAGACTCCAAATCCATGGATGTCCTCTGAGCGGTCGTAATGCATCTGTTCAAATGGTATAGTCATTGGTCATGGGTAGGGATGTTTCCATAGGGTTCTAATTCTGCGGCTCACGTTCCTACTGTATTATAATTGAGGTCCCCTAGAAGTCAGACATTGACCCCTGAACCAAACTTTCAAGAGAAAAGTGTATAAAGGTACAAAGGGCCAAAAAAGGGATTGTGTTGATTTAAGTGGATTATTTTCTGTTAATAAAGGAGTTTTATTTTGCACATGACTTTCTTCTATGCCACAAATGATATTTCAGCAACTGTCACATGGATTTAGTCTCAAATGGCATTACATTAGCAAAGTTTAATATAGGAAATACCAGAGTGTTAGAAATCGGTGCAGGATGACACAGAGTGTGCAAAGACATAGCTTTAAAATACACCCGTTCTAAGACCCTTGGAAGAAACGTTGATGCTTCTTAAATATTAAATTCACCTACATTTGTACAGACATGAAATCCATTTTGGTTTCAATAAATTAGGCGTTCTTTGTTGCGTTTTCCACATTACCACGATTTTTAATTACTTTTAGATTCATATTATACGAGGCTACTTACTGCTTCTCAAAACAGGCTGAAACATTTCAATGAGCTATTTAGCTTCTTTTAACAGCAAGATGCACTTTTTTTTAACCGCAACGCATCTTGTGGTCCAAACCTGTATCGAATAACCTCTAATTTGATAACTCAAAACTCCAAATGCCTTCTTGTGGAACGAAAGGTAATTTTTGCAAAAACGAATTAGAATGCACAAATGTTCCCATTCTTAGATATTGCTAAAATGAATGATTCTGAAGAACATTTTCAAATATTTGCTAACTTATTGGTATGTGAAAAAAATGAAACCTTGCTATCTGCTATAGCCAGGGTGACTGGAATTATGCAACAGGGAGGATCAAATTATGTGGCAGGGTTGACTAAATTATGCGGTAAGAAAAGGTAAATTATACAGCAAAATGTGGCACATTTTGTGATAGTATTAATTGTTTTGTCATTTTTACACATTGTAATACTGTCTGGGCAAACCTTTTATCTCATTAGTACCAGTTTAACGCCCAAATGTAGCAACATCTTGAATCAGATAAAATCTGCAGATTATACAGCAGGTGATGGAATATGTATGGAGAGGATGTGGTGTAATGGCCTGCGCTGCTGACTTCAGAGCCACTGGGAACCAGGTTCGAGTCTCGGTGTCTGCATCAACCGCCTGTGATTCAGGGCAACTCACTTAATCTTCCAGTGCCTACAATTCAGTGCCACGAGACCCTTACAGGTGATTTGCTATGCTTTACAAATCCTTAATTTATTTATGCGGCAAATCCATAATTATGCAGAAAATGTTGCGGCAACATAATTGAATAATTCCAGTGGCCCTGGTCATACCACACTCTATTGTAGAACACATTTTAAACATTAGACTTCCTATACTTGTCACTAATTTCGTAAAGCTGCTCATCATTTATAGTGTGTTTTCCATCAAATAGGTGTATTTTAAAACGATATATTCTTCCAGTTAACACACACTAAATAGAGAACCCAGGTATTCTAACCAAGAATGATTTTGGAATTAAAAAGCACTTGAAGTTCACATCAGAAATCCCCCCCCATTCCCTGGCCACAAACCATCCTGAAAAAGACCAGTCCCTCAACAAACACCTGAAAGCACCAGCATGAAGACTTGGACTGCTCCTCCCAACCACCTTAGAGTTTCTTCCCTCAGGAGCTTTTCACCTAAACATTATTTATCCTAGTAAGACCCATTATGTATCATAATCTGCCAGCAACGCTCTTATCTCATAATGTATTTATGGGATGATTAATCTCAACATATACAACGTCTGTCTACTATACTGTGTGCTATCATTGCTAAAGCTGTAAAAAGAATAAGTGACTAAGCCCAAAGCTTTACTTAGAAGCTTGGGGAACTGTTGAATGTCAGTGTGAGCAACACAAAGTCTGCTTAATCTTGAGTGCACTTCATGTCTCTGTAGTCCACCACCAGACACTCTCTGTCCCTTTATATCACTCTTGCAGGTTCCTGCTTTTCCATTTGCCTTGTTTTTTTCCACCTTTCTCTTCCTCTGTCTTGACCCCTTGTGCGTTGTTCACTCTCTTGCTCTCGGTCAAAGTCTGATGAGGGAAATAAGTGCCGGTCTCCAATAATAAGTGCCATTGGGCCCCACCTGCAAGCTGAGGGGCAAATTAAACACTGCGTACTATCTATGAAAAACTCTGTACTTAAGTTCCCGGGCACTTTTATTCGTACATACTTGTATTGATTCAGTTACTTTTATTTGCAAATGATTGCCAATGTACTTAACACTTGTCTGCCCTATATTTTACCTCCCTGTACTATGCAAATTTCACTGAATAATTGTTGCATTATATATTGTACCACACTTATGGCCTTTAATGTACCTCACTGTGCCTGTTAATGGAACTGGTAATTATGGCCACTGCAGTTACCGACTGGCACGATAACTATGTGGGTCAAAATACCACTCCATGATGAGCTATATCTTGATTGTCCGCTAAGAAATGAGGAATAACCGGGCTTCTGATTTACAGCATTTGGTTGTCCTGGTTATCACCCATAGATTTATGCTTCTGCGAGCAACCAAGGAGCAGAAGGGAAACTCTCCAGGCCCACAGGTTTACCACATTACTCGTAAGCCAGATGAACTCAGTAACTTCTGCTGCCGGGCCCTTCAGAAATTAGAAACAATTGATAGTGAGTCCGCTATGTATGATATCTGTATAGTGATCTGAAAACTGGTTCGGCCAAAGCTTAAAAAATTTAAACAGAATTTTAAAAACCGTGTAGGACATGGTATAAATGAACACATTGAAAAAATTGAGGCAAGTGCACTGCTTTTTTATGAATTTCGCTCAAGTTTTAGTACATTAAAACTAAATGCAAATACCTCTTCTTCAGGTGGAACACTATATTTCTCCAGTTTCCCCTCTTTCTCTGCTGATTCAGGTTTGCATGATGGTACTCCTTCATATGAGGTACAGTTCAGATTAGTCTCTGTGGAAGATTTCAAATTGGGCGGCTCATCGGGAGCTTGATCCTGACCATCCATTGGTCTTACATAAGCAGTTGGCTTTTGCTGGATTAGACTTGGCTTTGAGGCAATTGACGCAGGAAAGTTCTTAACACACCGCCTACTGTTGGCGGGTTTAGTGGACAGAACTGGCCTCTCCTGGGCCTGAAGGCCTACATCCATGTTGCAGATAAGTTCTGAGCACTGTTGGTGTCTGTCAATGGTATCTGCAAGCGGCGACCTAGCTGATTCCAGCGGTGTTGCCATGGAAGAGGAAGAGAATGTTGAGTTTGCTGTATAACATTTAGGGATATTGGTAGTGTTGTGTTGGCTGCTCAGGTTAACCTCACTGCTTTGGGACGGAAGCAGGATGTGTCTGTTCTTGCTGGTCTTCTGTCGGTTCTCCACAGGAGTGGTGAGTTCAGCTTTTCGGCAGCTCATTGCAGCCCCTTTGCTCTGCTGCCCAGAGATCACCGCTGCGGAAGAAGCTGTAGTGCTGCACATTGAGAGAAGAGGCTGTGCACCCAAGTCTGGAACTTGCTCAACTGTTGTGTCTGCTGTGGCTGGAAGAAGTCCAGCTTTTGGAATTCCAGTCAAGTGACTTTGGATGGGACAATCTGTCAGGAGATCTTTCATTTCATCATAATTGCCTAGGGTGTTCTGGACACGACTTGATAGCTCATCTCCTTTACTTGCCTGCAAAATAAAAAAAATCTGCTTAATCGATTGGCATAAGCATTTAGTTTGGCAAGGTTTTTCTGAAACAATGCTACATTTTTATGTGAAGTTACAGACATCTTTGTTAAGCCCAGGCAAAATTTCTATTATAACAGTGCAATCTAGTTTTGTTAATTTTGTGTTACACTTACTATGCGAAATTGCAGAAATTATGCTATTATGCCATATTGCGTAACTATATGTCAGTCGCAGCTATAACTTTGCATGAGCAATCAGGAACAAAGCAAAAGAGCAGAGTGCGAGTGGCTACTGTTTGCTGTGCTTGTGTCTTTTGCTCAAATTTTTTAGGGCGAAACATATCCTTGCATCTAAATGGGCATGAGATGCAGTTCATGCTGAAATGTAGTACCAGGTGCTGGTTTTGTATTTTATGTAATGACACACAATTTTGCATAGTTTTCCAAACATGTCACGCAATTACGCAAATGCAAATAATGAGAATTTCGCACAACTCTAAAGTAGACTTTGACAACCTGCAATTCTTTCAACTTAAAATGAAAAATTCTCTAAAAAGGCTTAAAGTATAGAACAAACATCTAGGGCGATATGTATCAACATTCCATTGTGCGATTCCTAAATAGCGATTTTTAAGGAATCGCTATTTAGGAATCGCAAAATGGTCTGTAGGTAGGAATCAGCTTCTTTTTAGCGATTTCTTAATAGTCCTTAATTGCGATTAGTAGGAATAATTTCCCATTCATTTCTATGGGCCAGGAGGCCCATAGGAATGAAGGGGAAATGTGCGATTGGCAATTAGCTAATCGCAAATTGAGAATATTTTCAAGGGTGCAGGAGTGTCCAAAGGACATGTGACATGTGTGCGCATATGGCGCACATACATGCCCTAAGGGCATGTATGAGCGTCACATGGCACCTTTTGGTTTTAAATAAAATGCTTTTTAAAAGGAATTTGCAACTTACCACCAACTTGAAGTTGGTGGTAATTTGCGATTCCTTAGGAACAATTAGCAATATTTTATTGCATCATACATTGCATTTAAGGATTCACACATTTTGCGATTCCTTAAATGCAATCGCAAAATAAGGAATAGCAAATTGTGCGATTCCTTATTTTGTACCACATTTGTTTAATACATACTATATTGAGAATTCGCATTCGCAAAGGCCGAAATTCTGCGAATTTCGGCCTTTGCTAATGCGAAAATGCTTGATACATATCGCCCTTAATCTGCCAACCAAGAGTGGAAATGAGTTAACTGGTATTTCGATCTGAGTGGAGGACATTCAATAGAGCTTGTTTCTCCAATACCCACCTTCCTTATGAAATGCTAACTGCCTCTCACAAGCTATTATTAACCTTTTTTTTTCAATTTCCTGTATACAGATAATTACATTGACAGCAATAAGAATGCGCTGTAGGGTTTTCAAGCATGAAAATAGGAAGGCTGAGCTACATACACTGAATCAGATACTAGTAAAAGATTTCCAAAAGGAATATCAGTAGCAATTGTGGAAGATGTTTCTGATTACACAGATTGGATACAGCAAGCTATGATTTTCTTCTCATGTTTACACAGAAATAGTAAATGAGATAGGGCATTTCATGGGAACATTGTGCAACATTATTTTTTATTTTAATATTGAATTTGCTTTTTTTGTAAAACACTGAAGACCAAGCTGCAGCAGCAGGGGCAGCCGGAAGAGGTAAGAGCGGTGGAGCGGGGGCAGGGTGTTGAAGGGGTTGACAGACGACGGGATAGGTAAAATTAAATTAAAAATATAAAACCACTTACTTTGAGCTTGCTGCATCGCTGACTCGGCGATGTAGCGAGCACAAGGTAAGTGGTTTTTATTTATTTATTTAATGTTACCTATCTGTCTATCTAATGTAAAGCTTATCTTCAAGAGTAGAGATTGGCGAGCATGCTGTGGGGAATACTGTATGGTTAACTGACATCTCTCAGATTTATGATATGATGTTATGCGTGTAAGTATTTGCTTGTGGACCCAAGAGCGAAAGTTGCTATTGTCAGCATATGATTATACTTTACTGGTAGTAGAAGCTGTAGAGATGATGTCTCCAAAATCAATGGATATTGTCACTAGTCTTGGTTGCTCATACATATATAAATATCATGATAATACACATTATTATTTCTGACCGAACGTTAACCGGGGACATTGTCATTTAGTCCTATATCAAAGGATCTAAGACGGTAGACCCATCTCCGTTCTTTTTGAAAGAGAATGAGTTTGGCATCTCCATCTGCCAGTGTTTCCCAAAATCACCCATTCAAGTTTGTTGGCTGTATACTGAGAAGTAAGAAAGTGGTTACTCATCCTTGCGGTGGCTTTCTTGCTTCTTAAATTGCTACGGTGTTTCTCAATCCGTGTTTTGACTTTGCGGAAAGTCATACCTATGTATCATAGTCTGCATGGACATGTGATCATGTATATGGCATGTGTGTGGTTGCAATTTGTGTTTAGTTTTAGAGTCCACTCAAAGTTCTCGCTCAATGTGAGGGTTTTTGCTGCTTTTGTCAAATGGAACACTGCACATGACCTGCAGGGGTAATGTCCTGCTACAGGTGGTAGGCCTCAAGTTGTGAGCCTCATATTTGTTTTCTCTTTTTTTTAGGGGGTCGTGAATGTACCTAGAGATCTCTGATATTTTTAGTCCTTTTGTGGGCAAATTTAGGCTTCAGCCATTTTAAAGATCCAGACGTTATAATGTACCAATAGTTGTTGATGGCTCTCCTAATGCTGTTGGGCACTGTGCAGAGGTGTTCACAAACGTGAGGATGTCATTTCCTTTTGTGTTCTCTGTTTGTTCCAGAAGGTTATCCCTGTTCTGATTCCTTCCTCTCTTTTGACACTTGTTGATAATCTGGTTTGGACAATCCCTCACCCTCAGTTTTTCCAGAGGTGCTGAGGCTTGCTTTTTCTGATCCTCTATATTGCTACGGTTGCGTCGTACTACAGTCAGTTCTTACGAATATGATGCAACTGTAGCAATATAGAAGATTATAAAACCTGTTCTTAATTATTTGATTAGGGTAATAGAGCAAGCTATAAAAATTGCCTTTCTACAGTCCACCTTCAACATTCAATTTCGGAGAGAGACACATGCAGGAGCACTGCGCAGGATGCTTTAAAGCCAAGTAAGTGCAATCGACAGAGATTACAGAATTCGAATTTAAAAGTGCATATGGATGTGTTGCCTTACTTATTTCATATTCCCTTCAGGCTTAAACCTCTGTCCTACATTTCTCCACACCATGATGCAAATGAAATGCATATTTGACACCTAGCCACCCGAATAGATGGAGCCAAGGGTTCCACCAAAGAACTTTTTAGAGTCCTTAAGGAATTTACTACTCCAAGAGTCAGCAATCCTGCCTGTCCCTCGTCGCAAGAATTATGCGATGAGCTCGCCTTGCATTTTACTAGTAAAATAGATAACATCTATAACTCTTTCAATCAGGATTCGGAGTATACGGCAGAAATCCCGGTCCTAGATAAGCCTTAACAGCCGAAATTGGAGACCTTTGCAACCATAAGGAGGGGGCAAGTTCTTTCATTATTAAAACACATCAAGTCAGGCTCTCCGGCTGATGTGGCTCCTCCCCACATCATGTCTGATTTGGGGTTGGAACTGGTTAAACCAATTAAGGAAATCTGCAATTTGTCTTTAACATCTGCCTCTTTCCCTCTGAAATGGAAGAAGGCATTTATTAACCCTCTGCCTAAGAAATCCCCAGCTGATCGTGGGGACCTACAAAACTATAGGTCCATCTCTCTTCTGCCAGGGTGCTAAAACATTATGGAGTCCCTGGTGAATCGTCAGCTCTCAGATTACATGGAACAGCATAACCTCCTTGACCCCTCACAGTCAGGCTTCCGGGCTGTATTCAGCACGGAGTCTGCATTAACTGAGGTGTCAGATACAATCAGGTTGCAGTTAGATGAAGGGACCCCCATTATGCTGGTTCTTTTGGATCTATCAGCGGCCTTTGACACCATCTCTCACAGAATCCTATTAGATAAACTGCGAGAGATTGGTGTCATGGGGAGGGCCTTGGATTGGATACAGAGCTTCCTTTCTGAAAGATCTCAATGTGTACAACTGGACACTTTTGTGTCCAGGACTACAACTGTGGATAAGGGAGTGCCTCAGGTCCTTGTACTACGCCCCACACTGTTCAATATCTATGTGTCGTCCCTGGCCTCTGTTATTAAATCATGCGTGTTTCATACCATCTCTTATGCAGACGACACGCAGATTATTGTCCCCATAGAGAAGGACCCAGGAATGACTAGAGACAGATTCAAGCTATGTATGACAAAAATTGCAGAGTGGATGAAAAAGAACTTCCTGCAATTGAACTCAAATAGAACTGAGATCCTACTGTTCGGGAAAGCTGAGCAGCTATGGACTAAGGAATGGTGGCTGGCGGAACTAGGAGAAGTCCCCCCCCTCTCTATTGTCCCCATAGAGAAGGATCCAGGAATGACTAGAGACAGATTCAAGCTATGTATGACAAAAACTGCAGGGTGGATGAAAAAGAACTTCCTGCAATTGAACTCAAATAAAACTGAGATCCTACTGTTCGGGAAAGCTGAGCAGCTATGGACTAAGGAATGGTGGCCGGCGGAACTAGGAGAAGTCCCCCCCCCCCCCAAAAAATGGGCTAAAAATCTGGGTGTGCTAATCGACTGTAAATTATCCATGGAGGAATATGTGAAAACTCTATCTGGTAAATGCTTCGGATTGATGCGCATGCTAAAGAAGATCTTCCCCTGGATTCCTCTCTCCACCAGAAAGGTTCTGATACAGGCACTTCTAGTTAGTAGGCTTGACTACAGAAATGTCCTGCTGGTGGGGATTTGGGAAGATCTATTCTCTAAACTTCAAGTCGTGCAAAACACGGCGGCACGCCTAGCTCACAATAAACCTGCACGCACAACTTCTTCCCCATCACTGAGTGAGCTGCATTGGCTTCCGATGAGGAAAAGAGCAGTTTTTAAACTCTTGTTTCTGGTCTTCAAAGCCCTGGTTGGTTTAGGGCCAGAATATATAATGAGAAAATTAATATGGTACACCCCAACCAGGTAGTTAAGATCCAGTGGCCATAAGTTCCTCCAACTCCCGAGAATTAAAAAGGCTAGGATGGGTGTGCGTGCCTTTTCTCATGTGGCCCCCAAACACTGGAATGCACTACCAGAAGGTTTGCGGACCTGTTCCACATTTATGGTCTTTAAGAAAAAATGTAAAACCTGGGGATGATTTGTGCGCCATATAAATAATAAATAAATAAATACATATTTAAGGTAACAGTACATTTGTTTTTTTAAATAAAAAATAGCCCCCCCCCATTTTGGGTTCCTCAAACAGCCTAGTATTATCATTTCACTTATTTAAATTACTAGGAGACATTTTTGTCCCCTTGTTCTTCCAACATGTTTGCCAATATTGAACACAGGGATGATTTATCTATACACTATCATTATTATTTAACAAAGAGAGCGCTAAGCTTTACCTCACAATTCGTTATACACATTTGCCGAGAGTCAGGGCAAGGCAGTGTCCCTGTTCCCCCTGGCTATATCTTTTTTTGACTAATGCATATCTATAGGAAGATAACCACATAGTCACCTACGACTTCGCTGCCCACGTTTTTTTTAGTGTCACCCTGGGAGAATTAGGAAATTGGCAACATTAGTTTTAGTATGCATTTAATTTTCCTTTGTTTCTCTCAAAGTTATAGGCCTAAAGACTGTGCCTATAACCACGTTCCATCTGGAGCAAAGAGTGCTCACTGACGAAGATGAGTGAGTGCTTCCACTCTCTTATAACACACATCAGTGAAGCACTGAAGTATAATGCCTCCATATATATTCTTTTGGTTCTGATGAAGGCCATAGACCCATTTGGGCTGTTCTAGGCCGAAACATGTCGACCCGACCACTAGGTGTAATGGACCCGTGACTCATCCACTAAACACAGCTTTGTTTTTAGATATCCCTATCCTACTCTTTCCCCCAATAAAGATTCACCTAAAGGATAGGAGATCATTTGAATCCATTCACCACTGTCAACTTCCAGGCAGTCTCCCTACTGGTGGAGGTTTTGATGTCACTTGTAGAACAAGACACTCAAGTGACAAGCCCTGATGATGACGTTATCCACCGGCCACGCTAAGTGGAGATTACATACATGGCAGTCTGTGAACGTGTGGTTGAGGGTCTCTGAGACAGAGTTCTGAGACTCTGGCACTGAGATTTGTGTGGTTCATTTCCTCCCTTTCTAAAAGATAAACAGTACCTCCTGGAAGCTGAATGAACCTCTGCTTCTTCCTCCCTCCAATTTTTGATCTGTACTAAAAAAATGGGAGCTAATAATGTCAAAGCAGCAATATTATCAGCAGTAGAGCAGTCAAGCCGAAATCCTGCCTGATGAAAGCTTATTAGTTTACTCTCATTTACCCAGTCAGCTTGTTTGCGATGTAAATAGTTGGCAAAATTATTGCCATCATAGTCCAAGAGAGAAATGTATGCAATGGATATATCAGATAAATGATTGATCCTTTCCAAGATGAGGGCATCATATCAGAATACAAAACATTGGAGAATAAGTGGTATAAAAATAAAAAAATGCTCCAGTGAGTAGGATCTTCTTTTAAAAAGTTAATAGGTTAGCTATTTGGCAGGGAGCCTCAGAAGGTTGACTTTCCCTTCTTAATGAAGTAATGTCGTCTTGCGTTATACGTAATGATGTTTTGAAATATGATCCTTTGATTATTGGTGGCTTTAATGTGTACCTCCGATTTCTCAAATGGAATAAAGTGGTCACTTGCTGGCCTGTAGTCTTTTGTCCCTAGTCCAACAAAAGCCAAAATCAGTTGGGTTCATTTGAATTAACAGTATCCATAAAATTCATTCATGCAGGTTCATGTTGAGTATGTTTTGTGTCCTTAAGAACGTGTTCGTAGTTTTGTTTATCATGTTTAATCTGGGAGTCAAAAATACATGAGCACAGGTGCTTTAATAATTGTAGCGATACAAAAGGGGATGATGGACGGAGCGTTTGATCAAATCAAACACTCACCCCCAGTCAACTGATCTGGGTTTAATCCATCACCATTCTTTAGCTCACTCAGCCACCCCAGTTCAGTCATGGCCATATGCAAATCAGTCTGACCCTGTGCCTCATGGGAACAGTCCAGCCCGAACTGCCAAGCCATGTCTTCCCTGGACCGGAAACAAGCATCCTGGGACCGGTTTCGGATTCATAATCCTCATCAGCCATGTCTGAACTGGGGTGGCTAAGTGAACTAAAGAATGGTGATGGATTAAACCCAGATCAGTTGACTGGGGGTGAGTGTTTGATTTGTTCAAACGCTCCGTCCATCATCCCCTTTTGTTTCGCTTAATAATTGTAGCGGCACCTTTCGGTGCAGTTGCTTTCCACATTTGACTCCCTGATACTTGAGCAAACTGATGTGTATTCCAGCCTTTCTGGGTTTATGGTTAAAATCATGATTGGTAAATAGAAAGGTCAAGACAGTAAATTTTATCAGTCAAGCTGCCAGTTACTAGTTCCGTAGTCAATATTTTACTGGCATTCAAGCTTGTTGATTATGATTTTTTTCTTTATGCTGCTGTATTAGTTTTGAATTTAAGTCACCATTACACACTAGACTCTTTCTATGAGGGTCTGGCATCCTCCTTGTCATGAGGAATGCCTTATATTTATATTGGTTGTATGTGAGAATATTGAAGACAGAAATATCATCCTACAAATATATTTTCAAATAACTATGGTGAAGGTAAGAATATATATAGGTAAGCATAGGTTTGCTATTCTTAACTGCACATCCACTTACCCTGAAGATATATCATAAAGGTACATATATTAGGAGTTAAAGTAGGTTGGTGGGTTATTAGTAGATGGAGGTAGGTACTTTCAGCTAATTATTATACCACAGTCACCAATAAGGTCAAGTCAAGTCCCAATAAATTAATCCTTGCTCAACCTTTAGTAGCTTGGCACGTGAACAGCCAGGCTTAACTCAGGAGACAGGTGTGTAAAGCATTTAATATCACCAAAACAGTAAATAAGTAAAAGACACAACACAATAAAAATCAAACACCAATTTATAAAAATAGAGAATGTTTTTATCTTTTGATAGACACTTAAACAACAAACAACCAATGAATGGAACCAGAGATCTGATTTTTTTTTTTTACTTTAATTATTCCATTTTAAAACAACAACTGAGAGGGAGGAGCCAAGCTCGCGTCCGAGATGGCCGCGTTTTAGCTCGGCTCCGTTCGCCTGCCTGTTTTTATCATCTATCCTGCCGTTATCCTGCCCCGGGAAGCCCTTTTTGCTGTGCTGTAGTGCTAAGACGCCTTGCAGGCACTCACCTTTTGCTCCGGTGGTCCTGGGTGCCGTGGATCCTGTGCGGCGCTCCCGCTCGCTTCGGGGCCTCCGGTGCGGGCTGGCCTGGACCTTCTCGGCGGCGCCCGGACGGGACGGAGCACGATGATCGGCCCTTGATGGCGCAGTGGACGTGGTCGTGGAGGCCGTTGTGCGTGTAGGCCGGCTGTGCTTGCTGGCCGGCTCCGGTGGGCCGGGGGCCTTGGGTGAAGGCGCTGCCTTCCATTGATGGGGCTACTCGTACATCTGGCTTGCTCCCCCTTTGTTCTCCGGTCCGGCCATTTTGATTTCCTCCGCCCGGACTCGGAGAACGGGACCGGCGGCACTGGTGGAGCCGGCGATTCCCCATCTTCTGGTGGCCCCCCTTCCTGCCCCGGGGTGCCCTGCCGCCGGTCGGCTGGTCTTCATTTGCCTCGCTGCTGCCCCGACGGAGGTTGACGGCCGCCGCGGCCTCGCCGGGCTTCCAAGATGGCGGCCGACCCTGAGTGTCTCAGCCGGGCCTGGACGAGCGCTGGAGGCCCGCCGCATGGCCCGGGTGCCGGATACTGTAAAGGTTTTCCTACACTTAAGGATATCCTGGATGCCCTGCACTCCTGGCGAGCTTCTGTGGCTGCACCCGTCTTCGCCCTGGAGGTGGATCCTCTCTTCGGGCCGTTCGGGCCCCCAAAACCGGGTGTGGCTTCACCGTTGCAGGGTGCGGCTGGAACTATCCTAGGAAATATGGCCCCGGCGACAGCCGCATCTGTGGGTGTGCGGAGTTCCGTTGCCCTTCATCGTCCTGTGCTGTCTCCTTTGCCGCTGGTCCGGGGACCGACTTCCGTCTGGCCTGGACTCGATGACTCTTCCTGCCTCTTTTCGCCTCGACTGACCGACCATGGCTCCTGTGCCAACCCAGCTGGGTCGGCCTCTCTTGAACTGTCCCTGAAACTGTGCCTGCATTGTGTGCGATGTTCCATGACTTTCCTGGATCTTCCGTGTTTTACTCCACGTGTCTTATCTGGACTGCCGTCTGATCTCCCCGTTCTATGCCTTCGGTTCTTCGCGGTCTGGTTCTTGGTGGATCGGACGGCTACAACTTTGGACAAACAAGGACAGGGCTGATACAAATTTGCCTCTGTGTGCGGTAGTCTTGTACTGGTTTGGATGAGCGGCATGTAACGGTATGATTATGTGTGACTTTATGGTGCTCCTGGAGTGTATCCTGATAATTTTTGACTTCCCGAGGGCTCTGCCCTTCTTCTCAGGCGGGTGGGTGGGTGCAGATAATACTGTCCCTTGGCCCTCTCCCATGTGTGTCTTCTTCCCTTTTTCCCTTCCCCTCCCCTCCCCCGTTTTTGTCTTCTGTTTCTGTCTTGTCTTTGCTCTTCTATATTTCGGGTTCTAATTAGGGCGACAGGCACGCTGCTGGGGGGTAGGCCATAGCCTTCTGCAGGGGTGCAGGGTGGGCTTGAGGGGTGGGTGGGGGGGTCTGTCACTTTGGGGGGTCTTTTCCCCCCCCCCCTTTTTTCTCCCCTTTTTTTGTTCTATGGCTCTTGAGTATTCGCTTTTTCGGGACTCTGTCTCGTCATGTGTCCCCCTGGGGTGTTTCTGATGCATTGACCTTCCGGTCGTATTGTGATTATGGCTCGCTATGTGTTCTGTCATCGACCTTTAATGGGTGCCGTGTACCGGTTTCTGTTTTCCTGCTTTGTCCCCGGGGGGCGCGTGGTTGGGTAGGAGTCCCTTCCTTTTTCCTTTTTCTTCCTTCCCCTCCCTCTTTATGGGGGATTTCCTTCCTTTCGTTGGGGTACGTATCGTATTGCTTTTTACGATAGTTTTTTTTTACTTATGTTTGTTAAGTCGGGTTGTTGCTGTGGTGAGTGGGCGCTGGACGGCGAACGCCATTGCCTCTCCTTGTGGTACTCCAATTGTGCTTGTATTTATCGATATGTTTACTTCGTGTTGGCTTTATCCTGTATTTTTATGATCGCCGGATCGCGGCTCACCACGGCCCCTCCCTTGGTGTTTGACTCACTGCCCGTCATGATCCTGTACTCCCCGTTCCCGTAAAAGAAAATCAACCTTCCAATATCCTGTCCCTGCTGATTGCTTTATGGCTTTTGGTGTATCTCCTATGTTCTTGCTGTCATATCCTGTGGACAAATTTGTATTGCTAATTATGCTTTTGCTATGTGGTGGCCAGCCCGTAGGGTTGTAGGCCCGTATTTGTGAGCACTCTTTGTACAATAAAGGTTTTAAAAAAAAAACCAAAAAAAATAAAAATAAAACAACAACTGAGTGGTTGTACACAGATTTCAACAAATCTTAATACACACATAGTCATATAATAGCAGAATCCAGTGACACATCAATCATGAATATCCATCTACAAATGTATGTGTAAATGAGCACACGTCATACTAATAGATGTGGATGGACCATACACCAAACAAAATCACAATACAATAAGAACTTTGCTTCAGGTTTCGCTATCACTATCGGATGAATCATTCGGTGATATGAATTTTTTATAAAGAAACTGCAGTATTACCACCTTAAAGCATAAAACACCAGCCGTGGCTATCTGTTTGCGCTGGACAAGGTTGTATCAAATAGTTCATGCAGACCGCATTGGACCACTGGTTGGATACAGTCCCAGTTGGTCCCGTTGAAGATTTACCATCTCAAGTTCTGTGCCAAAAGTCCCTTTTGCGGGGAAAAAGTTTGCCTGGAGCAGGGAGATCATTGCTAGCAGTGATCAGTGGGGAGTGAAGAACCGCTGAACATCACGAATGGAGGGGCTGGAACCTCGTGGTCGTGAGCAGCGATACTTGCTCTGCAAAAAAACGAACTTGGGGCGGCTCATGCTAATTCAGTGGGCGAGCAGCACAGTTCCAGTGCAAATGGGCCCATTCACAAAGAGCCCAAAAGCTTCATTTTAAGGGCTATAGCTCCACCCCAGGGCCCGCGACCTGAGAGGCACATATTGGGGGTCAGAAACGTATTGCAGGTGGACCAAGAAGATGGAGTCCCAGTTGGTTCTTGGGACTTTTGGGGAGATCAGTATCTTCCAGCACTGGCCAAGGGTTCAGAAGCTCTGGATTGCACTTGGGGCTTAGGATTCAGACTCTCACAATGCACCTGTGCAGTCCAGGAAAATCCGCCTGTAGCTTGTCAGCTGGAGTAGTCCTCTCATTGGGCTGTTGCATGTGGCTTCCACCAGCGCTTTTAACCTGTTCCTGCTTAGGGTGTCCACTCCTTTGCTTTTAAGACAGGCCCACGTCTTTCTCGTGGAGTTTGAGAGTGCAGAAGGTGCAGTCCTTCCGAGTGCAAGCATTCTGTGGTGCAGTCCAAGTGTCCAGCAGGGAAGACCTTCTTCTCTTGTTGTTCCAGGCAGTGTTCTGAGGGACTCCTGCAGCTCTGCCATATTTATCTTCCATTCTGGGCTAGGGGCAATGTTTCTCCCATCTGCTATGACCATTTCCTGCAAAGTGTGGTATATGTTTGCCCCAGAATGCACTATTTTCCAGAAATCAAAATGAAGAAACTCGTTCCTTGGAGTGTGTGTCAGGATAACCCTACCCACAGGTGTGGCTAATATTTCAGTACACTCCCTTCCAGCCCCTCTCCTAATCTAATTAGGGGGACTCCCATTTTGCTGGGGATCAAGAAAGTGAGAGCTGGCCTGGATCCTGTGACATCTGTTCTTCTACTGTTGAAGTCCAGTGTATCTCCCCATTCCCCCTTCATGTCCCTGGCTTCTCCAGGAAGCAGATCTCCTCCCACCAAATGGCTGTATTGTTTTAGCCCCAGGCCTCCTCACACCTAATCATAGAGCAGGTTTTCATAGGCTGTCAAATGATGGCCAATCAGAAGAGGCTGCTACAGGGCTGTATCAAGTAACATAAGGTTAGTAAGTTTTAAAACTACTTTCCTGTAATAGTTATAATAAAACGACTTTGGCAAGTTGTTGGATGTATTGTAACTATTATTTTGATACTTTGAATTATGTTGCTAGCTAACATCAGTCAAAAGTTAGACTGTATTAAAGTTTAGTAAAGCCTTCCCGTGTTAGCCTATATAGCTAGCAGCATTACAATGGGGAATAACGACTTTGGCTGTTTTACCCTACCAGGGCATCCAAAATATTTTTAATATTGTCCCTGCTTTGTACAGCAATGCACCTTACCCTTGGAGCACCTTGGGCAAACCTTAGGGGTAACTTATATGCACTCAAAAGGACCTTGGAAGTACTTTTAATTTCACTGTCGAATTTGGATATAGCTTTATTTTACATCCAGCCAGCAAAGCAGGCCAAGTTTTAAAATGACACCAAACACAACAGCAGTGCACACTGAAGTGCATTAAATTCACTGGGGTCTCTAAATCTACATGCCCTACCACATACTAAGGACTTACAGAGAGGTTGTCTTGGCCAAATATAATTATACCAGTTACAGTACATCTTTACAGGACAGAACAGTGGCCCTGGCCTAATTAGCAGAACCCAGGGCGCTTTCAGAGTCTGTAACCACCAGTATCAGTCACAAATATGGGTGGGATTGGTACAGGATTTGGCGGATTGGTACGAGAATGATCGATCTCCCATTTTGCTTCTGAGGATGCGGTGTGTATGTGCAAGTAAAAGTGATGCTGAGCAAGGTTGTCTGGTGGGTTGGTGGAAGTGAAGCCGGTGATTGAGGTATGTGGGCCCGTGTTGTGTAGTGACTTGAATACTTGTGTGAGAAGTTTGAACTGACAGAGCTTCTGGATGAAGAGCCAGTGGAGCACTCCGAGGAATGGTGTGGGTTTGGCATGGGACGTCGAAGATGAGTCTGGTGGCAGCATTTTGGATGGTTTGAAGACTGTGAAGAAGATGGTTTGGGATACTTGTGTAGCGTGCCGTAGTCCAATCTGCTTGTGATTAGGGCCTGTGTGATAGTGCAACTGGTGTCCAGTGAGAGGCACTTAAACATTTTACGTAACATGCAGAGTGTGTAGAAGCATGAAGAGGTGACACCAGTGACCTTGGACTTCATTTTGAGGTCTAGGATGAAGCCTAGGTTCCTAGCGTGGTCAGTTGGGGCGGGTGTGTGTCCAAGATCGGGGGGCCAAGTGGTGGAGTCCCAATGTGAGCTCTGATTTCCGAAGATCAGCAGTTTTCTTTAATCTAACTAGCCACATTGGTCATGCATTGTTTGAAGTTTATCTTGTTGGTTGTAGTGTCGTCTGAGAGTAAAAACTGAGCTGTGTGTCATCAGCATACAAGATGAAGTTGATTCCATGGGATCTGATGATCTTTGTACATGTTGAATAGTGTGGGGCTGAGTGATGATCCCTGTGGGATGAGTTTCTTGGGTTCTGATGTGAACGGTGAGAACCTGACTTGTTGTGTTTATATGGAGAGGAAGGAAGCTGTCCATTTCAGTGGTGGTCATTGTATTCCTGCTATATGTAGTCTGGCAAGGAGTGTGTGGTGGGAGATGGTGTTGAAAGTGGCAGAGAGGTTGAGAGGATGAGGGGGGGCTGTCTGTCTTCTCTGGGGGTGGTGCACATGTCGTCTGTGGCAGCAATGAGGACTGTGTCTCTGTTGTGGTTGTTTCGGAATCCTGATTGTGAGTTGTCCAGGAGTTTGTGGCATTCTAAGTGCTCAGAGAGTTGTGTATTGATGGCCTTCTCAATAACTTTGGCTGGTAAGGTGAGCAGCGAGATGGATCAGCAGTTGCTGAATACTTCGGGTCACTGACAGCTTTTTGAGGAGGGGGAATGTCTTTGGTTTTCCAGCCATCTGTGAAGGTGGATGTCTTGAAGGAGGTGTGCATGATAGAAGTGAGTGCAACGCTGGTTTCTTCCCAGGTTCTTGATATGGTGGACACAGGGGTCTGTGGGAGCCCCGGAGTGGACTGCTTTCATTTTTGATGCAGCATCTTTAATGGATGGAGTGTTCCATGCTGTCAGTTGGTAGTCTTTGATTAATGAGGTTAACTAGCTGGGAAGGTCAATGGGGGGTTGCTGGGGTTCGAAATTGCTGTTAATCTTGGTGTTTTTTTGTGGAAGAAGATAGAGAAGTTGTGTAGAGCTCTTGTGTAGGGGTGATGGTTTGGGTGCAGCTGTTCTTGGAACTAGATTTGATTTTCAGAGTCAAGGCCTTTTGCTTGGTCTCTTTTACTTGATGGTGATAGTGTCTAAGTGCGGCCTAGTAAGTGTTTCTTGGGTTGGTTCCTCAGTTGGTTCTCCATTTCCAGTTACACCATGAATGCATCTTTCTAATAATGAACAAAACACGCCCAGGGTCTTCCTTACTGTGCCACTCACTAGCTCCGAGGCTCCCTGGTTCAGAACCTTCTTGGAATAGAGCCTTCCCATACCAATATCTCAGTTGCACTGTGCCTCGATTACCCCCTCTTTATCTGGCCTATCACCTCCTTTTCTAGATCCCTTTGCACAGCTGTGCTCACCTGTGAGGGAACGCTGTAACTTCGCCTACCTCTCGCCGCTTCTTGGCGCTAGGTCTACGGGAGTGGCAGGGGGCCATCGCAGCTCGCTGCTCTGGACGCCTGGGGCCCGCTGTGGCTGTTTGTGGACGGTGAGGAGGCCCTTTGGAGCGGCGCTACAGGGACTCGCTCGACCAGGAGTCCCTGCTCGGCAGTCCACCTGGTCCGCGCTGCTTGCCTGCCCCGCCCACAAGACGGTTATTTAATAGAACGGTAACCCCGCTGCGCGGGAGCGCGCGGGAATGCGCCGGGCTAAGCCCGGGCAAAGGGCGGGCAGTCTGTGGAAGTCCGGGGCTGTAGGAGGCTGGGCTGGGCCACAGACCTTGGCAAGAACAAATGTATCATCTACATAGTGATACTCTTATTGTTTTAAGTCTGAAGGACGTTGAGTTCTTGATATTGATTTTTCCGTATGCTTCATGATTGCTTAGGTGCTTTTATTTTGTATTTGTTAAGCAGGTTACGCTTAAAGCTCTGAGTATGTCTAAAACTAAACCCACTAAAACCCCCTTAGTTCCAGCAACTCTTGATAACTACCTAGTGAAAGTAGTTAACAAAATTAATAATGAACAAAGAAGATCTTTAAGTCGTGTCAGCCCCCCTGCTTCTCCCTCTACCCTGTTAATCTCTTTGGATACACCAGCTTCAGATAATAGCCATCACTTTGGCATAAAGGAGGTAATAAATAATGATATACCGTCGTCACCGGCCCCTGATCAGGTTGTGTTGGATGATTCCCCAGATACCCCTGACCAACATTCACCGGCCCGAAGAGTAGTTAGGGCGTGTAGGTAATTACCAACTAAGCGAGGGGGGAATAGAAAGACGAAGAGACTGCCAACACCGCCTAAAAGTTTAGTTGGAGAAGATGAGGTCTTGGAAGGGGAGGGAACGGCCAAATTGAACTCTGAGCTATTAGATATGTTGGTCAGAATTATTGACGCTAAATTTGATAAGCTGGTTAAACCCTTAATGGCCATATTAGACCTGATGTCCAAAGAAGTAGCCAGACTGGGTGACCTCTTGGATACACATATTATTCGGGCTGGCTTGCCTAAGTCCAGCGAGGCAAGTATTAGGGCAAGGAAAGATGTAGTAACACAACCCAAGGAGGGGACTGAGGCCAGCAAAATAGTTTTGCCACCTCAACCGCCCACACCGAGTCAAGAAAATAATGTACCTAAAGTAGTTGATAATAACGTGGGGTGGTCTGAAGTGAGGAGAAGGCGCTTTATTAACCTTCCCCCAGACTGTGCTCCTATGACTCACCCCCAACATGAATCCCACAACTCTTTGAAAAATAAAACTGTCTCTTGGTTGCATAACCAATGTGGGTTCCCAACTGCTTTCTCTAATGATATATTAAGTACCAGAAGGGTAAACTGAATTGGCAATTCCAGTAAGAGTTGTAGTGGCGACTGTGTTATTATTAATTTTAAGTATCCTCAACACGTCGCTACAGTCTTGCTTAGAGCAGCCTCTCTCCCGTCCAATGCTAATAATGTATGTGCACGCCCGCTTGGCTTTTTTTATAGTCACCTTATCAAGGCATCGCCTAATGATAGTAACTTAATAAGGCCACTTTCGCCGATCCAGCGGCCGGGGTTAATTATCCCTTTGCAAAATCGTTTTCATGCCCTAAGCCGCTTGGATTCTAACGACTGACTTAGTATGGATGACCAGTTCCCCGTGTGTGATGATACTAATAAACCCGCCACTGAAATCACTAAAGATATAAAGGTCTCTGGGCCAGCCTGGGAGGTGAACCCTTTTTTGGTAAACAACAGCGGGGTTCTATCTAGTGGTAACCTTAGGGAGGAAAACAGCCCTAATGTAATTACGATATCAGATAGGACTAACACAGGGGTTAATGGGCCTTCAATCGTCAGTTGGAATGTTGCAGGTCTAAAATCTAAGGGGAGGGTTCTGGGCTGGCAGAACTTTATTACTGCCCATGACATTCTCTGTTTTCAGGAGACTTGGTGCAGAGAGGAAGTCAATTATGAGGGGTATGCCTCATTTTATTTGCCTGCGCAGGGGACTGGACCGGGCAGGGTAAAAGGGGGTTTACTGACACTGGTTACAATTAATCACCCAATTATTGTAAAAAGGCACATAACTGTGGGAGAACATGCTTAGATTCTCTGGTTGCTTGAGGAACCAAATCACAATATTTTACTGGTAAACTATAATAACAATATTTTTGATAGTTCCAGGGTTGTAGTGGTACACGATTTGGCCAGCACTATTGAAAATTTGAATCTAGAGGCTAATGTTTCTTTTGACATGATCTGGGTTGGGGATTTTAATATCCCTTTGTGTAAATTGCCAACTGGAAAAGTATGTGGATTTAGCGATGAGTTCGGGGTGGATGATTTGCATTTTGCCCATAACAATTATGGAGAGGCATTAAACTATTTTATGGGTTGTTATGAGTTGGAAATTTTAGGTCTCCCTAAAGATGAAAATGGACAAACCATCCCGACCTTTAAGAATCAGCAATCCAGCTCAGTTATCGATCATGTGATTGTTTCCTCTAGTATTATTTCTTGTTGTGCTCCCCCGAGGATCGAAGTAAATACTATTAGCGACCATAATTGTGTTATTTTGGAAACTACTTTATGGGGTGAATGTCATGTCAGAGTGGGTACTACGGTTTCCAATGTGGAACCGCATAGACCAAATGGAGTTCGTCTAAGATGGGCAGGGGAAAAAGCCAACAAACTAATCGGTTCTATTGTCAGGGATTGTCTAATAGACATTTCTTTTATCCTTGACAATAGCACAGATTTAAAGCAGGTTTTAAATGCTTTTAATGATATTAATAAAAGTATTAATGCCAGGTTCACTAAACCGTTAGGTGGCCAGTGTAAAACCGGACTGGGTTGGTTCGACCATTTGTGCACCAGTCTATTAACTAAATTAAAAATAGCACTTGCTAATAAACCGAGGGACACTAATTCTGTAATTAAACTGAGATCAGAATACAAGCTTGCCTTAAAGCGGAGGAAGAGTGAGCTACAGCAGTTGGCATGGGACTCTCTAAACCAAGCAGCTGAGCTATCTAACAGTACCCTTTTCTGGGTTACTGTTAACTCTCCTTTTCTTAAGGATGAGAACACCCCAGTGCTAACCTCTAATGTCCCGAGTGATGGCTGGATTGCCCATTTTTCAAATATATTTGATTCTAACAGCAATATGACCACCAACCCGAGTAGATGGCCTGTTTTACCTCTGGATATTACAGCTAGTGAGGTTGAATCTGGCATACATGCTAGCAAGGGGGGTAAAGTCCAGGGTCCGGATGGGGTGCCCATAGACGTGTATAAAACAGCGCCCGAGATGTGGAGCCCTCTGTTAGCTATAGTTTTTAATGCTGCTATATGTACCGATGCCCCCGATACATGGGGGGAATCCATTATTATTCCGATACATAAAAAGGGTAGCAGGTCGGATGTAAAAAACTACCGACCTATTTCTCTACTCGACTCCTCAGTTAAGATCATGAGTAGAGTTATGTTAGCAAGGTTAGAGGAATGGGCTGAGTAAGAGGGTATCCTTGCCGATAGCCAGTATGGATTTAGAAAGGGCCGGGGCACAATCGATCAGTGTTTAAACTTAGATTTACTGATCGGGAAATATACTGTAGCCAAACCCAGCTCACTCTACCTCTGTTTTGCTGACCTTAGTAGTGCTTTTGATATGGTTGACCATTCAATCCTATGGTCAACCTTGCTACAGTTAGGAGAACCAGAGGGAATCATTTATTTTCTGGCTAGGTTGTACGGGAGATTAAAAACATGTGTGCGTTTCGGCACTAAAGGAGAATGCACCCCAAAATTTCATATTAAAAGAGGGATCAGACAGGGCTGTGTCCTGGCCCCCTCCTTTCTATTCTATTTATTAACGGAATCGACGAGATTTTAAAAACTGTTAAAGCAGATGCCCCACAGGTCAAAGGTTCTCCGGTACCGGTGTTATTATACGCCGATGACGCTGTCCTGCTCTCTAGAACACCAATAGGATTACAGTGCCTGATTGATCGATTTTCTACCTTTATCAA
Organism: Lissotriton helveticus; assembly: GCF_964261635.1. Lineage (NCBI taxonomy): Eukaryota > Metazoa > Chordata > Amphibia > Caudata > Salamandridae > Lissotriton > Lissotriton helveticus. The sequence goes on from NC_136069.1 coordinate 1,142,532,564, forward strand.
GGATAGGAAATTGATTATCAATAAGGGGAAAACCTATACTATGACATGTGGGTCTAAGAACAAATTTTTAAATTCCTTTTTTATTGATAAAGAAAAGGTGAACCAAGTGGATACTTTATGCTACCTAGGTATTACCTTCTCTAAAGACGGAAAGTGGCAGAATGAATTTAAAAATATCCGTATTAAAATGGCAAAAAACGCCCACAGTGTTTTCAGGTTTGCAGCGAAGATCGGGGATCGATGAACCGGGGACATGCTTAAGATTTATCAAGCAAGGTGTATTAGTATCGCACTATATGGGGCAGGTGTCTGGGGACACAATTGTGCGCACACTCTGCAGCTGGAGGAAAATACTTTTCTAAAAAAGCTTTTGATGTTGCCATCCTCTGCCGCCACTGAGCTGATCCATCGAGAACTGGACATTAATTTTCTGATTGATCAATTATCCTTGATGCCACTTATGATCTGGCGTTCAATTTGGCTTCAAGAAGAAAAATCCTTCTCCAGATCGATCATTGAGGATTGTTGGTCGTTGGACAAAATTCTAAATATTCCCTGGTTAAATTACGTCGTTAGATGTTTTTCTGAGATTTTTAACGTAAACATCTTGGTTGATCCTAGAGCAGCATTGCTAATACCTAAACATGAGACGAAAACACATTTTTTATTCTTTGCTGCAAGGAAACGGGCAGTTGCCAGCGGATCCCTATCCACTGTCATGTTTTACAATAACTATATAACTGATGAAGGTTTTCCCATCTATTTAGTCTGGGTGACCAGGCCAGCACATAAGTATGTGCTGACTAGACTGAGGCTTGGTATAGCCCATCACTTAGAGGCACTGCCTACACTTAAGAAACACCCGCAGGGGCCATGTATGTGTGATGGCGTATCCAAACAGAGTACTCTGCACTTTCTTTTAATCTGTAAACTGTATACAAATTTTCGTATTGCATTTTTAAAACCTATGTTTATAAAATATGGCGTACGTACAGTAAATCAGGCCAGGAGTTTAGTTTTTAATTTACAATATGTCGATAACTGTTTTTTTACTGCTATGTTTTTAACCCAATTAATTAAGGCCAGGAAAAGTATGTGTTTTTAAATCATTTTGTAAGTTACACTTGGTTGGTTTCCCTTGTCTGTAATCTGCCGACTTGCTATTTAATGTATGTATTCTTGTGCTTTTATGGTCATTTTTATATGTACCGAATAAAGCTTCATGAATTGAATTTAATAGATGTTTTTAAATTCAGGCACGCCTAATCTCTGTGCTGTGGGGTGCAAGTGTGATATAGTTAATCCCGGGACACCTTTGCCTTCCAGTCCCTTTTGAATAGAGATCTGGTAATTTACGGGCATGGTTTGAATTAAGTGTCCTGAAAGTTTGGTATTTAGGCATCTTCTTCTGGAGAACTCCCGAGCCTTTGCTTCGGTGTACTTTGTGTGTGATGAAGAAAGTCTTGAACTCAGGGAATCACTGGCAGCCAGTACATTAATCTGCTCTGTAATGGAATCCTTCCTACACCTTTCAGTAAATGTCCAACTCAATTTGCTATGCAAGCTATTAGAGTCTTTCCACATGGCCCAAGACTGTCTAGTTTATACACAGTAATGTTTTTATAAGCAACATTGCAAATGCACTTTTTTGGGGGTGGGGGCAGCAACATTTTATTTTTTAGACCTTGTATTCAAACCTTACTCTATCTCAAATCATCCTCTTTCTCTTTATTTCCAAATGGCATTCTGAAATTCTTTTCTACTCACTAACACGCTAATTTGCATTTCTGGCACTATTTTCACCACATATATTTCCAGTTTTTATAGCCTAGCTAGAGCAGTTTCCTATCCAAAAATTACACGAAAGTAACAAATTGTAAAAGAGATTTTATGTTGTTTTCTCATCTGATACATAATCACTGGAGCGCAGTGAACTGCCACTGACATCCAGTCTCCAGCAAGAAAGTACTGACATCAAGAACATGCTACAAGGAGGTTAAACATATAATTGACATTTTTGGCCATTGCAAGAAGAGATAATGTCTACCTTTCACCTCTATCTCCACTTTCCACTTTGGGACCTGCTCCTTCTAACCATCTAAGACTCCATTTGCATACATGTATTTCAAGTCCCTAGTGTGCCTCATCCAATAGCATGCCTCATTACTAATTAGTTGCCTGATGTATTAATCTGTCAAAAGTGAAAAAATGGCTCCTTCACAGGAGGTGTAAAACGTCTACCTCATATATAGTTAAAAGGCAGGGGTTCTATTATGACTCCATGTATGGTAGCATGCAAAGGACAGCAGCCCTCTGTTCCTACATTCCCTCTCATTAATTAGCATCTTTTGTGGGGCGGAGCTTGGCTGGGATCAAGATGGCCATCCCTGGGCTCTGCCAAGCCATTGAAATATCCTTCATTATCCGATCGGTGCTCACATATCGTTAAATTTTGAGTTGCCATTGGAACCGAGTCTGCAGTGGTTCATTTGAGTCGTTTTTTGCCTGGATTGGCAGCCAACGGACGACGCAGCTGACGATCGACGCGGGTGCCCGGCCCGCCCTGGTGGAGCTGGTGGAGGCACCGGAGACGGCTCGTGGGTGCTTATCTTCCTTGAGGGCCCGATCATACTGAGGAGGCTGAGCTGGGCACAGCGAAAGCCACGGGTGGCCTTGAGAGACAGCGCATGTGGCCGAAGCTTGAGGAGAATGCGGCTGCCCTCACGAGCACCTGACTTTGAGGGGTGGCCCCGGTTGCAGCGAGTCCGCTGGAGTCCGGTGGAGCACACTACTGGCAGGTAGCGCTGAGGCCGGTGGTGGGGCCAGGATCAGGGTCGCCGCAGTGAAAGCGGGTGAAGCGTGAGCGGGACTGCACATGACTCGGTGAGAGCCCCTGAAATCCGGTGCTTCTCTTGTGTCCCTGGTCAGCAGCAGCGCACAATTCTCGGGCTGGGGTAGCGAGAAGGCGCCGACTGTGCCCATCTTGCATACCCACACAGCTGCAGCGCATCCGGGGATCCCAGCCTCGATGCGGAGGTGTAGAGGTCTGGGTCCCCAACGGCTAAAGCGACTGCTGGCTGGCATTGATCCCCTGCTTGGACTGGTTGAGTGCTCCTGATTTGCCACCTCGCTATTGCCTGAAGAGGCTGGTCATGGTAGTGCCATTCCCTCTGCCCTCGTGAAAAGTGCACAGGCTGGACAGTTGAGTGACTGGTGGGCGATGCGTGCCGAGACCCTGAGGTACCAGGAGTTGTTGCTCTGGGGCAGGGATTGAATTATTTTGCTGCGCTGTGGTGGGCCGCATGTGCTCAAGCCCACACAGGCGACCATATCAGTCAGGACTATGCAGCTGTAGCAGTGCCACTGCCGCATCTCTGAATTGTGACATTAGACAGATTGCAGAGTCGAGGTGTCGATGCGGGGAATAGCGGGACTACTTATGAGGTGCTTGCTGGCTGCAGACCTGACCTTGCTTGCCAGGTTGCCACTGGGTGCATTGTGATTGAGATTCCTGGCTGTTGCGGACTGCTTAATTCACTGCAAACATAACTGGTGAAGTTGGAGGAGCTGGAGCTGGAGAGGTTGTGGGCCCTCGAGCCATGGAGCAGGTGCCTCTGAGTGAGTTGCAGGGGTTTCCCCCTACCCCGATACCCCCCTGCACCCACAAGTGTGCAGGGTGTCACCTACTGACTGCTGTATCATATGATCATATGACTAGAGAGCGTCAACTTCCTTGGCAGTGAGCTAACGGACAGAAGCGAGGTACATATCACCTGGATTCTGTGGGAGGGTGACGCTGGAGAGAAGATGCACACATCCTCGGGTAGCCATGGGAAAGGTGGATAAACTCTATTTTGAACAATGGAAGGCCAGGAACCGAGAGCAGGACTCCAAAGAGGACCAGTACGCGCACGAAGATGACCCGGTTGCAGCAGAAAGAGACATTCGGGCTATATTGGCTTCGATGCAAAAAAGCTTACAAAAGAGCCTGTCTAATATTGACAGCAAGATAGACTCGCTGGTCCGACGCATGAATCGTCTGACAGAGCATATGGATAAACAGGCTGAGAGACAGGACAGGATGAAACGCAGAGTCACGGAAGTGGAGGAAGCCCAAACAGAACTTACCTCAGAACAGAAGCAAATGGGGAAACTGCTGCTCTCCCTACAGGATAAAGCGGGAGACCTCGAGGCTCGCTCCAGGAGAAGTAACTTATGAATTACAGGCCTTCCGGAGATCACCAACGTGTGCAATATGGAACTTTTTGTCAAAAAGCTACTGGAGACGCTGTTTGGCCGAGACACTTTTTCCGCAATGTTTATAGTTGAATGTGCGCACCGCTTCCTTGGTCCCGGACCTCCCCAAGACTGAGAGAGCTGCACCAAGACCGATCATCGCAAAATTGTTACATTACAGAGACAGGGATGCAGCGCTGAAAGCAGCACACGAGAAGCAAACACTTCAATATGAGGGGTCAGAAATCTTGCTGTATCCGGATTTCACTGTACGGGTGCAGGAGGCACGCAGACAATTTGCGCCGTTGAAGAAGCAACTGCGGGAACAACAACTGGACTACGCCATGCTTTACCCCGCGAGATTAAGATTGAATAGGCAGGGACACACTTGCATCTTCACTGACCCTAAAACATTACAAAAAGCCCTGAAAGAGTGGGCAAAGGACAGAACCCGTCAGAGGTCTTCCTCTGCCCATGAGGGGGCTGCAGGAGGCAGACTGGCCGAGCAAGACTGAATGCTGAATCGCTATGTTTAGCAGATAAGTCATTGTGGGGTGGGGGCAGGCATCTACAAAGCTTAACTGGGGCAAGGGTTCACTGGAGAAGTTTGCACAGATTATCACGTAAAGGGTATATGGTAACTAAACAGGCATTAGGCTACATGCAGTTCGGTACAGTATTCTCCAGAGATATGTTAATCTGAGTACCCCTTTGATGGGGAGTCATATGGTTCTGATATGTCTATATATTACAATGTTCATTGGAAGCACAATACTTGCTTGATGGCGTACGGCCCAACTGTTACACATGGTGTTGCAGCTGGTGTGCAGGGCTCAGGTAACATCTGCCCCTGTGTGTGCAGCATAACCTGGAATTTTGGGGGGTTTCTTTCTGTTTGTTGGTTGGAACAGTTTTAAATGACCAAGCAGCAGAAACAAAGGGGTTGTTAGCTGGATTTCACCAAGGAAAAGTTGGGTTATGCATGGCATGGGTGGGTGGTGGGGGGATTCAGAGACACGTAGTAAATCTTAGCTATGAAACAGAGCAGACAGAGCTGACTAGGAAAGAAGTACTTTGTTGCATTGTGGTGCTGAAAACAACACAAGCATTAGTGATTTATGGTGGATGGGTTCTATACCCAATTACATGACACAAATACAACCCAACCAGCTTCATATACTGACCTGGAATGTGCGAGGTCTAAATGATTATAGGAAGTTGAGGAAGGTTTTGGCATATCTTACCAGGCATAATATTGATATTGCGTTAATGCAGAAGTCCAATCTCCCGCCCAGTAGCAAAATGCTTAATTGCAGGGGATCCCTGGTAACGTACACATGGCTGGATTTACGACACATGCCCGGGGCGTCATCACTTGGGTAAACCCGCATTCGGGATTGCAGCTTAGGCCTTTGGATACGGATGGAGATGGGCGCTACATCATTTCAAGATGTAGCGGGAAAGGGATAGATCTGATGATTGTTAACATATACGGCCCGAATTATGATAACCCCAAATTTTTTGAGGGGATTATTGGGAAGGTGCGGCAGAATGGGATTGCCTCCCAATTATGGTGTGGGGATTTTAACTGTGTAATAAACCCACAGATGGACAGGTCGGGTGGACCGGAACGACGCCCCACAGCCACTGCTCGAACAATTATGCAGGCAATGGTGCACTTGGACCAATTAGATGTCTGAAGAAGAAGATCTCAAGAAGGTGGAGGGTACACACACTACTCTATGAACCATAATCTACATACATGAATTGACAATTGGTTAGCCTCCAGGGATATGTATGTGAGAGTCCGGGATTGTCCAGTACTGCCTCGCACTTTGTCGGACCAATCTCCAGTGCTTTTGGTCTTGGAAAGCACTAGCAAATGCATCCCGCCATTTACATGGAGATTGCCCCCATACTCCCTCTTAGACTCTGCTTTTAAAGCAGATATTGCGGATGCGATAGAGACCTTCTTTGACCACGATATAGGGTCCGTAGACACCTTTTTGGTTGTATGGGAAACTTTCAAAGTTTACATTAGCGGAATTGCTATGTCAAAACATCTGGGCGTCCTTCGGGCGCTCTGAAAACGTGAAAACGATTATCGGGTTTAGAGGACAAACTGCAGACGCTTGAAAGTAGGCTACAATCCGACCCTGATGACCAGGCGCAGGGGGAATTTCAGGACTTACTCAACGAGTTTCATGATGCGGTGGACGCGGAAATAAAACACCTAGGCAAATATGCATCGGCCCACACTTAAGTGCGCGACCAGGCTCGGTCTTGGCTTCACTACTAAGAAAGCGTAAGGAGACAGTAGAGGTGACGGTAATTAACGACGACCAGGGGGTACCTATCACAACATGATTTTGGACTATTTGTTGCACATCAGACTCCCTTGGCTGACGGATTTACACAGGGAATATCTCATGCGCCAGTTAGAAGCAGACAAAATTACAACTGCATTATCTGGAATGAGAGCTGGCTGTGCTCCAGGCGCAGACGGTGTCACTGTATCCTTTTACAAGGAGTTTAAGGATTTACTTATTCCACATCTATACACGCTGTTCGAAGAAATCTATGAAACAGGTCAACTGCCCCCATCTATGAAAGAGGCTCTTATTGTTACTATCCTGAAACCTGACAAACCACCAACTGAGTGTGCGTCGTACCTCCCTCTGTCATTGCTGAACGTTGATACTAAGTTGTACGCTAAAATACTAGCAAATCACTTGACCCCGCTTGTCCTGATGCTGGTTGCTCTGGAACAGGCTGGCTTTGTTCCTAGCAGAAACCTGACGTATAATTTAAGGACAGTATTCGGGGCGATCCAACATGTTAAGCCGGAAGTGCAGGAAGTTGCAGTGTTCCTCGATATGGAGAAGGCATTCGATTCAGTTGAATGGTCTTTTATGGGACAAGTTTTGACTCAACTAGGTCTGGGGGGCATATTTATACAAATGTTGGGCATCCTTTACAAGGATCCGACAGCTAGAATAAAAATTGGGGACATGGTAACAGACGCTATACGCATCACTAGAGGGACCCGGCAGGGTTGTCTGCTCTCCCCGATCCTCTATGCACTCACTGCAGAACCATTGTCCTGCACGAAGCGAGAATACCACAGATACAGAGGTAGTCGCTTCCCGGAGTATGAGTTAGTTATATCCACGTACGCAGATGACACCCTGCTCTACATCAGAGATCCGGAACATAATCTGTCCCCAGTCGTCTGGGAGGCGGTCAGGTTTGGAACATTGTCGGGGCTTAAGGTCAATTGGTCCAAATTGATCATATTCTCGCTCACTCCAGCCACGGTGCAGTTTGCCCCCGGGTTCCCATTGCAGTGGATGACAGACTCGGTGCGGAGGTAGTGTTCCAAGAAAACTATGGCGTTGCAGTTAGCAAACTGGAAGACGACGTAGAGCGTTGGATTAGACTGCCCCTCTCATTGTTGGGGAGGGTATCAATCTTGAAAATGGTTGTGCTACCACAGTTTTGTTTCCATTTACTAACATCCCAATGGTTCTCCCTAGCTCTTTCTTTCGCACGCTTACATCACTCCTGCTTAGGCTTGTCTGGTTGGGTAACAGGCTAGGATACGGTGGGATATACTGACATTGCCTTACCGTATGGGTGGTATCAGTGCCCCGGACCTGAACCTGTACTATAGGGTGGCGCAGTGTGCACACGCTCATTTTTGGATACATGGTCCAGCAGACACACCACATATACAGATCGAGAGAGTGGTCACCATGCTGCTTCCTTTGCCAGCACTTTTATTTCGCCCTCTGGATGGCAGAATTGGGATTCTCGACTCAATTAACTTGACCATATATGCCTGGCACCATCTCCTTAAGCTGCAGGCTTAAGCCATATTGTATTCCTCATTGGCTCCCCTTGAGTGGTGTCACTGGCTACCTGCATGCACAGATAGGGGGGTAACTTGTGCGCTGAGCGCTATGAATATCACAAAGATTGGGGAACTGTTTGTGGGGGTGGTAAAAAAGTGGGACAAAGTGGCTACACAGGGCCAGCACAGCACATTGTTACATAGATTCCAATTCCACAGAATGAGACAGTCGTTTAAATAAATTTTGGGAAGCGATCTCGCTGAGCCACCTGATGTCGCCCCTCTCACCCTTATGATAAAAACGGTGTTGCCAGTGCGGATTGTGACCAGGTTATATAAATTGGCACAGGATTATCGGGCCAACCATTATACTAAGGCCCGATTGGCCTGGCAGACAGATTTGGGGATAGACATAGACGATAGTATGTGGAGGTACTGCTGTGAAAACACGAAGCGAATATCCCTGAACAGAAGGCACAGGCTGATACACTATAAATTTCTTAATAAGAATATACTTTACCCCTGAAAGATTATATAGGTATGGGCTAAGGGATTTGGCTGAATGCAAAAAATGTAGTTTCGCCCCGGCTGACTTTTTTCATTTAGCATGGTGGTGTCCGGGAATTGAAGGTAGTAAATATACATTTTGTGTTTTGTATGGACCAAAAATAGATGACCCTACTGTTTTTGACAGGGTTAATATGGTACTGCTGGGATGGGAGGGCGAACGGGTGGTAATGGGTGATTTTAATTGCATTATGAGTTATGATATTGATACTACTAGACAAGGGGCATTTTAGAGGATGTGTAAAACGCGGGCTGCAATTAGAGAAATAGGACGAATACATGCCACAAAAGATGCTTGGCGGGCACTACATCCTGATGTGGCTGGCTATACTTATTACTCAGCTGCGCATAAACTTTGTTCACTTATAGACATGGCCCGGGTATCAGATAGGATCGTGGAGACAAGCCATATGGAGATTTGCCCAAGGGTCACTTCTGACCACAATCCTATCCTTCTCTCTTTCAAAATTAAAACAGGAAAGCAGAGACCTCAGCTTTTTTCGTTCCCTAGGCATTTATTTACAAACTTGGATTTTATATTAAAACTTAAGGTACACTTAAAAGCATTTTTGGAAATTAATATTGGCTCAGCCCCACATATTGTGGTATGTGATTCCTGTAAAGCTAGTATTAGGGGTTTCACTCAACAATTCATATTAAGACGGAATTATGAACGTAAGAAGGAGATGGATAAAACTATTGCAAGTGTACTCTTAGCAGAAAAACAAATGGCTGAAGCACCTTTACAGGGTTCAACTGAGGTAGAAGAATTGGGGTACATTTTAGTTGATCTCAAATCTGCTTTAAAAAATACACTTAGGGAAAAAAAACTCACTAAATTGAATAAATACCATCTATCCCAATATGAGGGTGGGGAGAAAATCTGAAAAATATTAGCATACAAAGTGGCAGACGAAAAAGCAAAAACTTTAGTTAAGGTTATTAAAGGGCCCAATAATGCGATCTATAAAAGCCCCCAGCAGATACTTGAACAATTTGCTAATTATTATAGGGAACTATATACCTCGGAGAACCGGACACTGCCTGATGACATCCATACATATCTGCAAACTTATCGAGGATGAACAATTAGATCTGTTAACTGGCGATTTTACACTGGTGGAAATTAAACTGGCAGTTTCTGGTCTACCATCGGGCAAACCGTCTGGAGAGGATTCAATTCCTCTGGAGTTGTATAAGAAATGCATCAATGAGCTAGCCTCATTATTTAGCATGATAGCTAGGCATATTAGATCTGGAGGAAAAGCTCCTAAATCATGTAATATTACGCAGATAGTGTTTTAAAAAAAAAAAAACGCTGACGAATGTGGGATATATAGACCCATATCACTCATACACGCCGATGCGAAAATATTCGCTAAAATATTGGTGACTCGTCTTGCACCGAAAATGCCTGACCTGGTGTCTCCACAACAACATGGGTTCATTTTAGGAAGGGACACCACGACCCATGTAAATGCGGCTGTGACAGCATCTGATGTTGCCAGGATTAAGTCAACCCCACTCGGTATGATATTATTAGATGCTGAGAAAGCGTTTGACCGAGTGGGGTGGGACTTTCTCTGGGCTGCATTAAAAATATTTCGGATTAAAGGACAGTTTTTACAGTGGATACAAGCCTTGTTTACCCATCCTAGTGCAAAAATTAGCTATGTAGGGCTGCAATCGTCAACATTCTCAATACTGCGGGGTACTCGTTAAGGATGCCCTTTGTCACCTTTATTATTTGCCCTGTCTATGGAGCCATTTTTAGTGTTCTTACAAAACCAATCATGAATAATTCCTTTCGTTTCAGGTCTGAATTTCCTTAAAATAACGGTGTACGCAGATGACATCGCAGTATACCCAGTAGACGTAGGGGAAGCAATGAAGGGGATAATTCTGGAAGCAAGGAGATTTGGGGTTGTTTCAGGCTACAGATTGAATACAGATAAAACTCAATTAGTGGTGAACCATAAACCACTGACTTCGATACAAGGAGTTTGCAATACTGCTACTTATCTGGGGATCAAAGTCTCTGCTAAATTAGAAGAGATAGTTGCGCTAAACTACGAATCATTACTGAAAGAGACAGTTATTTCATTAAAAAAATGGCACAAGGTTCCTTTAAGTATAAGTGGACGGATAAAAGTAATTAAAATGAAGAACCTTCCTAAATTTCTTTATTTGTTTCGGTCCATTCCCTTGCGTATTAATAATTCATTTTTTAAATGCCTAGATGGTATATTTAGTAGTTTTATTTGGGACTATAAAAAAGCGCGTCACGCAATCGAGTTATTGAAAATTCCCATTTAGTCAAGGGGGCCTTGATTTTCCAGATTTCAAATTATATTTCTGGTCAGCTTTCCTAGGACATATGCACAGTTTATTAAGCCCTGGCAATAATCTTTTCTATTATGTATTTATGCTGGGAGAATATTCTAATATGTTCCTGTACTGAACTAATGATCCAAACTATTATAAGCAGGTCCAATTTAAGACTGCACAGGATATTGTACTCATCTGGCGGGCTATCCTTAATAGATGTAAAGCATCGTTTTATCATCCCAAACTTCCCTTATGGGATAATCCAGCTCTCCCAGGAGTTTTTTATGATGGGGTTGGGAAGCAATGGTCTAATTTGGGTATTAAAAGTTTAGGGGATCTGTACGATTCTAATGGGTTCTCAACATTTGACAGATTGAAGCTTTCATATAATCTCACAGAGAAAATGCTGTTAAAGTATTATCAAATTTGCGGTTATTTTATACAAAGCTTGAAGCTCACAGCAGTATTAGACTCTGATATATGGGATTGCATCTATCTGGCTAAAGATAAATCACTGATTAGTGCTGGATATAAACGTTTTCATTCTTATAAAGAAGATGATTGTGGGAGACTAGCTGTGCGATGGAGTCAGAAAAATGGGACCAATATTACTGCTAATACTATCTCGTCTGCACTTAGTGGTATTTGTAAATCGGTACATTCCTCTAACTTGAGACTACAGCAGTATAGAACTATTTGTTCATTATATCATACTCCTGAAAGGATAGCGAAATGGTCATTAAATACTCCTACTAGTGATCGGACTAGATGCCCAAAATGTGATTTATTCGCAGCTGACCTGCAACATATGTTTTTTCAATGTCCGGCACTAGGAGAGTTCTGGCGAGGGGTCGCTAAAATTCTGTCTCAAAAACTTGGCAGACCTATATTACTTACAGTAATGGATGTGATGTTGGGTGGACGGAATAGGGACTCTAGCCAGAAAGATTTAACAACTATTCTACTGGCTTGTGCCAGATTAACTATAGCCCGGGTTTGGATCTCACGGAGCCCACCGGTGTCTCTGGAGTGGTGGGGCCTGGTCAAAGAAACATACAATATGGAGCTTGCACTTGCTAAAACGAGGGGGATTCGATCATTATGTAAAATGGAAAAAATCTGGGGAACATTTATGTAAAGATTTACCTTTTTCTTCCTTCTTTATATGGATGCCATGCAATTGTTTATTGTTTATTGTTTATTGCTTATTACTATTTCCTCATGTTAATAATAAAAAGAATTTTTTTTAAAAGGATTATCGGGCCAACCATTATACTAAGGCCCGATTGGCCTGGCAGACAGATTTGGGGATGGACATAGACAATAGTATGTGGAGGTACTGCTGTGAAAACGCTAAGCGAATATCCCTGAATAGAAGGCACATGCTGATACACTTTACATTTCTTAATAGAATATACTATACCCCTGAAAGATTACATAGGTATGGGCAGAGGGATCTGGCTGCATGCGAAAGATGTGGTTTCGCCCCGGCTGACTTTTTTCATTTAGCATTGTTGTGTCCGGGAATTGCCAACTTCTGTGTTTTAGTATTTAAGACATTGGCGAAAATTACTAAGGAAGAACTTACTCCGGACCCCGCACTGGCACTACTGGGTTATTCTAAATGCCTACCTAAATCACTCAGATGTCTAGTTGATATGGGGCTGTTAATGGCGAGACACAGGGTGGCAATTTGCTGGTCCCGTGGTTCGATCCCTACTATAAAAAATGGGTCGAGGGACATGGTGTACTGCTGCACACAGACTGATAATTATAGTGAACTCCTCCCGCCATGCAGTTGTCCTAAAAACTTTTGGAACTCTATGGTATTTATAGAGCTGCTGTAGATAAGGATGGGGAAATTTTGGATGCTTCTGCGTAGCAGCGGCACTCAGGGAGCTTGATGGGCGGAAGAGGATGACTATGGTATGGCCCGGGACTCCTGCAAGGCTATGCTTCTGTGCTTTTCCTATGTCTAGTGTTAAAAGAACTTAAGCTGCACTACACCCTTGGGACTGTTTTTTTTTTCCAGAGTCACTATCTTTTGTGTGATGTGTTGGGTCGCAGACCCTGTGATAGTGATTGTCTTTTTGCACTGCAACACTAGGTAATAAGTGGAATGCTTAAAGGTCTGTTATATTGTTTGACTGATATGCAAACCTATCATGAAGAGTCTCTGTGTTTCATATTTGTTTGTTCTTTTTTTGCTTTTGCAGGATTGTATGATAATTCTGAATAAAAACACTAATAATAAAAAATATAGCATCTTTTGTTTTTGATAAAGCAGACCCTGTCCCTTAGCAAGACAATCACAGTCACAAACCATTGATGGATTCTATTACAATTCAGTAGGAGGATCCACTCCTTCAAATGAATCCCAATCAATAAATATCACGATTAGTCAAATCGTGTCTGTCTCGCTATGCAACCTATGTTTATTGTGACCGGCCTTATAGCTGCTGTAAAGCCTGTGTTTTTGTAAAGCACAGGCTTTTTTGAGCTGACAAGGTTTTGTATACTGAGTTCCAGATCCCTGCATCACATCCAGAACATATCTCGCATGAGGTACCAAGCTAAGTGGATCTATGTCAAAAGATCTTTGTTGGACTGCATGGCACTGAACAGTGCATTTAGTCTAACATGTTCCTCAGTATAGTTCCTATTTCCTTTCTCCCTGTTGATTATGGCAGTTGCTTTCTGCAAATTGTTCCCCAGTCTGTTTTCCCACAAAGAAGCAATTTTTGGACAACCACACCTACAGGTCTCTCTGATATCATTGCCTAATAATGGGTACATGCATGACATGCCAACTGGTTTGTGTTATAATGATTCTTCTCTTTCATTTGACCTTGTTGAAATGTGCTCCCATATCCGTGACTGCTAAACCTTATATGGTCTAGTATGTGGACAAAGATTACACAGCCTTGAAGGCTTTTATAATGTCAACTTTTGTAATTGATTACAGGCTTTGCTCACAATTTGGTAGGATGAGTGCAACATAAATTAATGGGGTTTTATCTTGTTTCCAGTATTCTACATTAATGAAAAGAAAAAGTATTAGTAAATACATCCAGGTGATAAGTTATTTTAGAAATGTGCGTAGAGACTTTATCAGTGCATGAAATATAGATATCAAATATGATTAAAGCTGGCCAAACACTCCATAAAGAACTCTGAATGTCTCCAAGCACAGTCTTGAAGTCTACAATTTCTCATAGGTTCAACAAATTAATTAGCGAATCATGTCTTCAGTTAGTGAGGAGTAGATTTATTTTCTTCTACTGAAGGGCTTTCTGGGGACTGTTGGCCATTTTGCTGAAGCTTTTGTTTCATTTGACTGAGTGGTCATATTATGTTTAAAAGGGTTTTTCCAAGATATTTTCTACTTTAAGATCTAAAGGAGATGGTGCATCATGTTGTTAGAGTGAAAGGCATTCAGGCAGATAGGGTGTAGGAACAGGATATCAAGTAGGCTCCACAGTCGTTTGTGAGTAGGTGAGAAAAGATGCATGTTTTCAGAGGTAATATAGAGTTATGGTTTGGCGCATCAGCAATGATTTTCTACCTTTCTTGATTTATCCTCTATCTTTGTATGTAAAATTGACTTTCCTCAACGGCGAGAAAGAATAACATTTACAGAACAGCCCAACCATTTTTAAGTTAAATCAAATCAAACAGTACACACAAAACAAAGTTCGGACCCCTCTTACATAGATTTTGTTATCCCCATAACAAGTGCCAAATTGTGATCATACTCCAAGATGGTGGCTTCAAAACATGCTAGATGAGGTGTGGGAGAAAAGAGAAGGGTGCTGGACAAAGGCAGAAATATCAATAAAGTATGTATTGCCACAGTATTTAGACCTGGACTGATGTCTTGTCTTCCCTAGTATTGCTTACCATGACCAGCAGCAATGTTTCCCATCACTCACTGATTTGGCCAGTTCATGACATGTGAATTGTGGAGCACACACATGGTACTAGATAAAGACATCATCAGATTTCCATTTTGCCATGAAATATTTGTGCATCCTTGATGAGTAATCCTACATTTAACGGGGAGCCCAATGGAGCAATAATAACAGGATATGTAGTCCCCTCTAGAGTTCAGAGTCTGAAAACTTTCAACTCATTTTGATCTGCTCTGCAGCATATTGGGGAGAGGAAATTAATTCCCTATATTGAGGGCAGCAGTACACAAGGGTTCCCACTGTGCTAGAGCTTACAGCTGCACCACCACCTCAGTGTCATCCTCCATTACCATCTTGTCATTTTAAACTTTGCCTCTTACACCACCACTCCATTCTGACAGCATATGTGTTTTAGGTGGATGCTGATGGGGGTAGAGACAGAGACACTGCTACCCAATTTGTGGGATTGCATCTCCCACCGCTATTGTGCAATTAGCAGCCCTGAAGCAAATGGTGGGATTCAGGAAGAATTCTTCTGTCTCCCTCTGCCTAGATAGAGGATTTACTGTGATCCTTATGAAAGCTGACTGACTGCTTGGCACCATATGGGGCAATAGCAGATAGAAGTACTATCAGTAAGTTGCTGTAGGAAGAATGAGTCAAGTCAGTAGGTAGCTGTAGATAGAGTGGTGCAGGAAATCAGGCCCAGTGTTCCTGGCTATGTGTTGGAAAGTGCATAATGATGTGAAAGTACAACATATAGTTTCTGGCTTGTTAACATCTTATAAACTGAGGTAGGAAGTAATCCGGCAGCATGGTTAGTTTCAGCTTCTTTTTGGTGGTATGTGGAGGAAATGTTCTAAGCAAAGTAGTCAAATCTGTAGAGCATAACAGCATGAATGAGCCAATAATATTGTTTGGCAGTAAGTGCTATGTTTCTGGTCAGCTGGAGAATGTGATTGAGAATCCACATTTCCTGGCAGATATTACTATTTCATGTCATGTGTAGGCTCTACTAATGGCTGCCTAGCTCTCCTAGACTGTTCATATGATATGCTCCATAAAGTACCTACTTCTTGCTTTAAATGCAGATTGCCTTATTTGTGATCTGATGAGTAGCTTTATTGAACACTTTCTCTTACTCGTTGGTGCCCTCTAAAAAGATTATGCTTGTAGGCATGCATCATGCTTTTTCTCTTTAATAACCCAACATTTATGCTTATCTCCTTTATTTCTTTCATTTATTCTAACTTTCACTTATGATCCACTGTATCCTCAGCAATGTCTCCCTGATATTCCTGAACCACTCCTTCACTACAGACCATACATGTATTTCACAGCAATGTTGTTCTCTGGTGGCGCTAATTTAAAGGATACTTTTGACTTCCAAGTTACAGGTTTTAGGTATAAGGGAGGAAGACTGAAAGAGAAGAACTGGGACGAGGATAGTTAAGATTACCATACTTAATCTGGATATTATAAGTAACGCGGAACTTCAACATTCCTAGTGTTTTTCACTCAGACTTTACCTGAACTGAAACCTGTTGAAAATTCTGAACAGAAAAATGGGGAATTACCACAAAAAATAGGTATAGCAACACTACTTCACACTAGAAATATAATAGGATCACAGCATCCCAGGATTACAGATACCCACTGTACTGCAGAGGGGGCTCCTCTGTTAACGCGGAGGAGTATCACCCCACTAAAAAAATTGCCCCCAGAGATAGAAAAATAAAATGCAAATAACTTTCATTTATTAGCTTCCATTTTTCAAAAGCCTGCCCCGAAAGTCAGGATAGGGAGCGGGACTTTCTGATTTCTGTTGCTGCCAGTCAGGCTGCACCAGAAAGTAGTGATGGGCAGGGCACTTTAAGTTTAAGGTAAGCCTGGGATTTTAACTACGCTCCGCCAGCGGAGTTTACTTAGTTTAGCATACTCTGCGTTCCATTGCAAACGTGAAGTTTAGGCAATACTACGACTCTGTGGCGGAGCGTAGTTACCCGGCCCCTCCACCCTCCCAAAGTACTTATAAAGTAAGAAAAAAGGCACTTACGTGCTGTGGCTGCCTCCTCCTAAACATGGCGGCTCTCCTTCCTCGTCCTCGCCATCCATTTTCTTTGATCACCCCTACGTTGTACGTTTTGCGAGTGCACATGCACACACGCAAGACGTACAACGTAGGGAATACCAAAGAAGATGGACGGCGAGGACGAGGGAGGAGAGCGGCCATGGAGAGGAGGAGGAAACCATGGAAGGTAAGTGCCTTTTTTCTCACCTTATAATTACTTTGGGAGGGGAAGGGAGCGGAGCGGAGTTCCACTGAGTTTTTTTCCATCTCCGTGGAACTCCGCATAGAGGCACTACACCTGCTCTGCCCAGGGTTAGTTTAAAGTCTGCATATCTTTTTGGCCGTTCGTCTTGCAACAGCCAGCCTGACATGCGATTTTAAACCTTGCTAACCCAGCTGTCTTGATAGCTGGGTTAGAGACAGCATAGGGCTCCAGTGTCCCAGGGAGCGCCAAAAGAATCTGCTCACTCTGATCCTGGTGCTTCTTTCATGCTGCATGAGAGCAGTGCCAGGATTGGTTACTGCAGTTTCATTGGTCCCACATTGGAGCATGCCTGCCTGGAGAAGACCCGAGCGAGGAGGACGTCATGCCAGGAAGGTAAGTGGAATTATTTTGGTTTACTTCTTTTTGTACTTTTATTTTTGTCTCTCCCGCTCTACCACCCTCCTTAGATGCCAGCCGCCACTGCTGTACTGACAATTACAGATTTGGGAATATCAAATTGCTATTAGGCCTAAAATAGTTAAACAGCAAGTGAGTCAGTCAAAAGTCTTTAGTCGGCTGAATAACAGCCATAAAAAAGAGCATCATAAAAAATAAAACGTTTCATCAGACAAATTCATAGTAGAGTAAAAAACCAGAAAATAATCATAAATCCATGATAATGATGATTGCGAATAATGCAAATTACATGTGAGATAATGTCATAATATCTTTCCACGCAAAAATTCATGAATGGACATGCTGATCTGATCTATATAATCCAAATATAAAATGATCATTTTCCAACAATTTTCCGTTGCCAGACAGCCATTGAGATATAATTATACACCATTAAACAAATGAATTAATTATTTAGCAGTTGAAGATGGTTTAACGTGGCCAACACTTGTAAATGTTTAAAAATCATAAAAGCGGTTTAAAAAAAAGCATGTCTTGGTTCTATATAAAGATTACAAAAAAACATAAAATGCAAGGTACACTGGGCTGACTTTGAATCGCAGGTGCACAATTCCAAGTTGGCAGCAAGTGAAAGTGGTGGCCAGTCTCCAAAAGGCCTCTCATTTCATTTAATTAGTCTAGTGCAGTGTTTACCAAACTGTGGTCCGTGGAACCCCAGGGGTCTGTGACACATTCCCAGGGGTCCGCAGGCAGCAGTTTTAAAAGCACTGCAAAGTTCCTTGTATAAAAGCAGTTTTTGGGCAACAATAAAAGTGTCAAGATAATGCCAGTGATTAATGTACCTACTGGAGAGAGATGAAAGTTTTTTCCAGTGGCAGCTTTGACTTATCTAAGGTAGCGCAGGGGTTTAATATGCCTACTGCAAACAACGTGTACCATGCATTTAAAAAAACAGTGCATACGCAGAGCTCAGTGGGTTACTGCATTTGTCACAAACATTCTTTTGTTACTGTGCAGCTCATACTTTACAATCATAATCTAGCACAGTGACCTATAAACTGTCATCAAAGAGCTGCTTACAAACTGCATGGTACAAGTTAGTGACTTATGTTTTTTCCGTGTCTTTCATTATCCTGATGCTGCTAAAGAGGTTTATTTGGGTAGAAATACATTTTTATTATTAAAGTCAACGCTAACCATTGTGTTAAGTTCTGAATCCTTAGTTTGTGCTTCTCCAGACCAAGCACTCTTTTAAAAGACCTACCAGAATGAATGACATGTGAACCCTACATCTTGTAGTCCATTTTGCCTTATGTAACATTTTCTATACACTGATTTACATGCATGATTCATTGTCTCTATATGTGTGTGTGATGTAAAGGGCTCTGACATCCTACACTGGTATAAGAGGTGCTACAAAACAAATGAAATACATGTGACAGAGGGACTATGGAGAGATGACAGGAACTGTTGGAGGGTTATAGTAAGGGTATCATTGAAGAACCCCAACAAAGATTGACATATTCTGCTAGATAGTAAGGTTATCATTTACTAATCTTTAAATGCTAATACAACTCTGTATATAATGATAAATGTGTTGTAGAATGCACCATTGTTTCCTATATTTTTTAGGGGAAGAGCCCCCCAAACCCCCCTTTGTGGTGGTCAGGCTCACTCACTGCACTCGGTGTGCACCATATGGGGACTGGTCTGAAAACATTTGCCAGGTCTGCTTTGGGTTTCCAGCCAGGCCCTGGCAGGTGCAGGAGCCTCGCACAACAAAATAAAACCAACCATTTAAAAGTTAGTCACTGTGATGCAGCACCAACCTTCCCATGAAAATGTTTGGATTTTTGCAATTCTTTCAATATTAAATACTCAAATACTTAGTAATTCGAGTATTTCTTTAGTGTGCACACGTGTGTTTATTTTTATTTTTATTTTTGTTTTAAAGTCCGAAATTTAAAGTGCATAAAGTTGCCGAATTTATCAGGATATTCTCACCTATATAGGGGACACGATGAAAGTACTTTTATATTTTACCTTTATTCCAGATAATTAACTAAATAACACATCGTTTTCAAACTAATGTTTTTAAAATTAGTTATCTCAAGGTAAAAAGCACAGTAATGGCAAGTTTGAACAACTCAAATCCCAACTGGATTGCAATACTAGTCAATTACCTTAAAAGTGCTTCTAATTTATTAAAGGGTCAACAACTGTTACACTAAATAAGTAGCATTGTCTTAGTTTGCCTCGGTGTCTTAAGGAATGCTAAATCATGGGGTGGCCACGAATGTTACTGATAATTGTCTTGTATTATTTTTGTATTATTATTGTGCACAATTTGTTAGGTCTCATGATTAAGATCGCTGGCTTCTAAGACCATATAAATTGCTGTGTAAAAGATCTGATATTGTTTTATCAATACTAGTATTATGTTCTTGCAGTTATGTAGTTTTTAGTTTCTGTAATATACAAATACATTGCATTTCTTTTATGTTGAATGATTTTAAATTATAAGAGGAGGCCTTCCTTCGTGACATTCTCTGTGCTAACCTTTATACAATAGCTTAAGGTTGTGAATTGTTAAACATCCTTCAATTTCTTTTTTTGTTTTTCGAGACAACCAACTGCTTTGGAGTTGTTTCTGAGGAACAAAAAAATGCCATGTTGGCAGGAACACTTACAATTCCCTGCCCAGATGGTGAAGAAATATTAATTTAGGGGGCTGATCACCACTGAACTAGCAATGAGGAGCGCCAACCATCAGGGGCGTAACAAAGGCCCCCACAGCCCCCGCGGTGGGGGGGCTTACCTATACTGGAGAGGGCCGCCGCAGCCCTTACTGATGTGAGTGTGATGGGCCTGTTCAGCATATCTTGCAGGGGTGGCCCCTCGCGTTTTGTTATGCCACTGCCTGCTCTCCCACTGGACTGGGGCCTGACCAATAAAGCCCTAAATGAAGCCCCTAGTAGATCACAGTTTATAATTGTGAATTGGAGCAAGTGTTTTTTCAGTACGGATTATATTCAGAAAGTTCAATTAATTGCTTCAGGTGAATAAAAAGGATACACATTTAGACTGAAATATCACACTGAGGCCTTAATTACAAGCTGCCCACAAAACTACTCGGCCATTGAGACTAAAGTAGATACACAATTGGTACCATCAGACCATTAAGTATCATTCACAAAACTGATCCAGGAGGGTCACGAACAGTACTGCTCGGGCTTGGAGTTCCATTTCCCGGTAGTGCAATGGGATGAAAGCATTGGACATAGAATGGACCTGGACCTTACCTGGTAGCAGCCCACCACGCAGTGAAAGTAGTGCAGAGGTGAATGATTTGGCATGGTGGTGATGGTTTGAGTTATGCACACATGGTCACTGGAAGCCCAGAGGTGTTCATTTCTATAATGTACTAGAAATACTCTGGGTTCCGCCAATGGGTAGAACCTCACTTGCACCCCAGGATTTCTAAAACCTGTACGTGGTGCATGATGGGCGGTCTTCAGCCCGGACAGTTTCCGGTGAGGGTATAACAATGTGGGACTGTTGCAGTCTGGGATATCGGAGCAATGCAGCATGTACCCCATTCTCTCTCACTGGAATACACATGAGTCCAGATGTCTCAAAGGTTCTGATGGGAGACAACCATGGGATGCTGGTGGCTGTGAGTCTCCAAATGGAAGCCATTCTGCTGGTGACTTAGTGCACTGTACATTGATAAACAGGATGGCAATTATGCCAGTCATGGCTTTGCTTTAGAAGGACCTTTGACTGCAGCTTGCATTCTCAGCTTGACCTTGTGAACCACAATGTGACTTTCACTGACGATGACCTGGGGGTGATATATATTACTAATGTTCGGGATCAAACAGACTTATCACACCCAGTAGTCAATCTATATGGAAAATTACATTCCTCAAAAAGGCTGCGCCAGCCCTCTAGAAGAGGCCTCTGATGGGGCAAGGAGGGAGATATTACTTTTTTGCTATGGTGAGCCAAACTAACATTTTGGGTTTAAAGCATCTGTGAACTGCAACATAGATGAAATAGCTTTGGTCAGCTGGGTGAACTTCTAGGGTAGACAGGGTGACCTTATGGTTTGATGTGCCATTGTTATTTTCCTTGTTATTTTGTTTTGAGGGACTGGAGAATGATTGATGGCAATTGCTGACAAACAAGAATGGGTCTTGGTTTCTCCAATGACATGGGGTCAGACTAGAGGAGGGCTGGAGTGGTTGGAGAATGCCCCCGTATGATTGCAATGGGTGGAGGTGTAAACACTGGTGCCTTCATGTGAACTTATGAAAGACCTTAGCTTGGTGGGTGCTTTGAGAGTGTCACATGAAGGGAGAGCATGAAAACTCATTTCATTCCCATGTCCACAGATCTTTTGTAGAACAGGCCATGTGTTCATCTCTACTGCACAATCAGGTTGGGTCAGATGGGAACAGTTGGGCAGGATCCCTGTATGAGATCTTGCCCCAATGAAAGTGAGACTTGATGTGACCTCTGCATTGGAGGTGAACGATGAGTAAACATGTTCTAAAAGATGTGGCCAAAAGGGCGCAAGATTAGGAAGAACTTTACGGAATGATTGGAAGCAAATTGGGTGCCACAGACTGGTTTAACTACAGTATGGCATGCTGTGAAGGGGGTATTGACAGATACCTAGCATGCATGAGACTAGAGGTGAAATTGGCCCATGCAAGCTACAGATGTCACATACATCACAGGGAGATGATGAGATTCTAGGGAAAGCACAACATATTACTTGTGAATAAAGAGCCATAAAGATCTTTTAGCAGCAATTGAATGAGGCGGGGGATAAAACCTGAAAATTAAATGTTAGGATGAACAGGTCTACATTAAGAATAGGAAGTGTCTATATACCCAGCTGCCGGCCAAATAGTACAAAATCTGTGCTATTTACCCAGAGGCACAGCAAATAGTACATAATCTCTGCTGTTTAGCTGACCATAGGCTAATAAATGTGCATTTGACTAGATGCCGGTTAAATAGTGTGAAGGAGGTCTTTATTAAGCCGGCCATCAAGAAAAAAGGGACTCCAGGCAATGGTGTTGTGGTGACCATCTTGTAATGGGGATGCAACATGTGGGAAGCATTTGAAAGTAAGTGTATATACAAATGTACAATAGTTTGTAAAAAGGTAAGTGCATGGATTATGCTATGCTGTTTACATATGACAAAACTGTAAAATATTTTTTTTATAAAAACATCTGTTATTTTAATATTCAAATAAGACATGGAAATCAAACAGAAGCTTCAGGATATGGCACGCAGATATTTTGAGCTTCAATCAGGGAGTATTTGGCTGTCAGAAAAGAATAATGAGGATGGTTTTAAAGCATGTTACGTAAATGTTTTATTCACTCATTGTTTTTTTACTGTTCATGGTGCTCCTTTTGATGATTTTTGAGGGCTGAGCTCTTTTTAGGCTTCTTATGGAATGCCTTGAGCTAGCTTTAGGGTTCTGTTTAAGAGGGATTGTGCTTGCTTAGTACTTCAAATCTTGCAACACAGCAGCAGTCAACAATCAGCAGTAAACAGAGAATGCAGACAGATAGGTTGTATCTAGGGAGTGACACATACAGAAGCTAATTGATGTTTGGGAGCACAGTGCTTTGACCGGACACTTGAAGGAGGCAAATTGAGTGAGACATTGTAATGCGGCTTCTGTGGAATGTGGAATGTGGAAGTGAAAGCAGGAGACATGTAGGTAATATATCTGTGTAATTGAAAGGAGGAGTTCACTCTGCTGAATGTGAATAAACACACTTTTTCATACTGTTCACACAGCAGAGTAGGTTTAGGGGATTGATACCTATTGGTCGCATGTCATGAGATGCCCCTTCAGCCACACTGGCATTTTGTTCACCTGCACAACGTATTTTGGGAATGATTGTTTTTTTGATTTTTAAAATGTTAAGCAGTGTTTTAAGTGGGCAAGGTCCTGTCTCTTTTGGGCCCTTATTTTAATGTTTGACAGTGCTGTCTCAGCAAAACAAATCTGGAAGCCAGACAAAAAGCTCATCTGTGTGACAGGCAGGGAGGTTTTTCTTGACTAAAGTCAATGTGAAGTGGGTGCTGGGGAAAGAAGCAGGAGGAAGAGGATGAAAAGCAGGAGAATAAGAGCCAAGTGGTGGACTACTAGGAGGGCTAGGACGACCAGAGCCACGAAAGCCAAGACAAGAGGAGCCAAGCCCAGGGAAACCTAATCTTTAAAGACTAGGGTTACCAATACCACATGTATCGGGACCAGGTTGAGAAGGATAAGTAGGTCCAAGATGATGTGGAACAGGGTGTTCTGGGCCCAGTGGACAAAGGCCCGAGGAACAGAAGGACCAGAGGCCAAAGGAACAGAAAGCCCTTGACCATAACAACAAGGAGGGCAATGGGGCCCTGTGTGCACTGCCCAGGCCCAGAGGGACAAGGACAACCAGAGCCAGGAGTAGCAGACCCAAGTAGACAGATGAAAGAGGAACCATACCAGGAGACCAATGGAGAGAAAGACCAGAGACAGAAAAGCCTACACCATAGACATCAGATCAACGAGGACCAAAGGACCAGAAGCAAAAGGACCAGCACCAGAAAGACCACAACCAGAAAGGACCAGCTGGACCTGGTGACCCTAGATTGGAATGACTATGGGGTTATAAAAGACGTGAAAGTCTAGGTCCAGTGGGACCAGGATCAGAAGTTCCAGGAGTGTCAGACTCTGGGTATCCTAAACCAGGGTGACAAGAACTACACAAATCAGGGTGACACACAACATAGGAACTAGGAGGACCAGTTCTATAGGGATGAGGAAAACCAGACCCAATAGGACCATAACTAAGAGAAAAAAAGATAGAGTGGTCAATGGTCAGATGGACAAGAACAAGGTAGTATTGGCAAACTAGGAGACCATGAGAATTAAAGAAGTAAGATGGGGCAGGAGAACAAAGTGCTAGAGAAAACAAGGCCAGGGAAAGTAGCATCAGAAGGCCCAATACATGATGGCCAGCCAAAGGAGTACGAGAGCTAAGGCTAGGACTACATGGACCAAGGTGACCAGGATCAGAAAGATTTGGAACAGGCAAATAAGGGGACTAGATAAACCACAGAACCGGACCAGGAGGACTGATGGATGAGAATTAGGGTGAGGAGGATTAAAAGGTTCAGGACCGAGAGGCTGTGAAATAGGATACCCAGGAACCAAATGACTAGGTGCAAGAGTTTATGGGAATGACAACCAGTCAAACCAGGGCCAGGCTGTACAGGACGGAAGTTCTTAGACTAGTATGAACCGGAGGTCAAGAAATTAGGAAAGGCTACAATGATCTGTGATAGGACAAGTTATTGCGGACTCATGTGGGAAAGGAGCAGGAGGACAAAGGCCAGGAGGATCAGGAACAGATTGAAGAGGACTAAAAAGATCAGGACCTGCCAGATCAACGCCATCTCCTCATCATGCTTCCACATGCTTCGCCTGCTACAAAAGACCTTCAGAGGGATCCCCACCGAATCCACAAAGACGGTCACCTACGCATGGAGCAGCAGCAGACTCGACTACAGCAACACACTCTATGCCAGCGTCACAGAGAAAAACACCTCAGGAAACTACAGAACCTTCACAATGCTGCAGCCAGACTGGTCCTCAACATCCCCAATCGAATTGGGTAACCTTAAGCAGTGTAAAGTATAACCTTGAGTTCACCGTGTGCGAGGACCTCGCAGTATTAAAGATAATCAGGTAGTCGCTGGGTAAGTTTCTTTGTACAAATGATTTTAATCATAGGCTGATATTCAGTTCATATTGTAGTCATTTGTTGAAAATATTCATAAGTGAAATATCATTCTTCAAAGTCAAAATGTATAACCATCACAATCATCCATAGCAAGTATTCGTTAACTCAGTCAATGCATCCCCAATGCATTTCGAGCATCTGCACTTCGTCAGGGGGAAAGTTCTATAAAGAAAACACAAGGATATCCAGGTGTAATGCGCAGTACAGGAATCAGTATCGCAGTAATTACAAAGTGGTGCCAGTAGCAACTCAAATTAATGATGCCCAAGAAAAACAATGGTGCCCAAGAAAGACGAAGCAACAAGCATGAAAGAGCACTCATGCAATGGTGTGAAATTCAGTGATGTGAAGAAGCAAAATCAATCAGAAATGTCAGGGTGTAAATAAAGGTCTGGAATGAATCGTCTAGGAAAGTACGGCTGTGAGTGGCACGTATAAACTGCTGTGTGAGGGGTCCAGGTGCATTAATGCTCACTTGTAACTTCAAGAAGTGATGAAACAATCTGCGTAAAAACGCGGTGTGCAACTAAAGAAAATGACAAATATCAGATAGTAAGTGAAGCACGACGTGCTCAGTGTGAAGCTGTTTGAGGGTGGAGTCGGGCTCGAATAGTGAAGAGCGAAGTGCGGCAAACTTTGAGGTCTGTCGAGTGACTATAATGCAAAAGTGAATAGCGGGTAATCTGAAGGTTAATGTAATAATCTTACCGCATACTTGTTTGGGGAAGAACAGGACCGGATGCCGCTATGTGAAAAAAGAATTCAAACAAACTGGACGCGCCGAGCCGGCGTTATCTACGTGACGAAAATAAAACTAGAAAGAGGACTGTGGCGTGGGCTGACACAGCAGGGTTAGCGAACACAAACAAGAGTCAAAATAAAAGCGGAGAAAGTTCTGCATAACGTGGCGAAAAAGCAAACAATTAGAACCTGTGGAGAAAAGGCATTATTACCGTCAAACAGTAAAACAAGACGATGATACAGCGTCATCTGAGTATGAGAAGGAAAAATAGAAGAAAGACTAGAGAAACTGGTTGAATGGATGAATGGTAAATGTGTGTAAGACTGAACGAACAATAACGTTGAGTAAAGAATAAAATAAAAAAAGGGGAAGGAACAATAATGGATGGGCTCGGTGAACAATGAGGTAGACCAAAAGGCAAAAGGAAAAATGTCAATGTGAGCCAGAGAGGCAATGAAGCGGGGTGCTGGCACAGCGTGATATGCATGAAAATAAAATAAAATAAAAGAAGGACCAAAAGAGAGATGAGTGTGATTAAACACGAGGAATAAGTAAGATAAGGAGGTGGAAAGGAAAGTGCACCTTCAATAGTGGTGATACGTGAAGTGAGAAAAGAAGGATTGGGCCATAAGGGCATAGTGTGTATGAAGAGTAAGTAGGAAATGGCTGGCAAAACGGAACAAGAATGTAGAGCCAGATAACTGGAACAAAGTGAAAGAAAGATACAGGTAGGTCAAGGAACAAATGCAAATGGAACTGTGGGTAAATATCCCAAATTATACAACCTTGCACGAACAAAAAGGAACAAGTGAGAGGGAGAACAGGCAAGTGGTTGATAAGACCAGCCAGGGTCTCAACACAGGGTAAGAACAGCGAGACACAAGAAAAAGGGTTTAATAAGTAGCAACTATATTCAAGTCTTTCATTGAGCCCTTTCGGGTGAATTGAGTTCAGTTTATGCATCCAATGCAGCTCTCTTTGGAGTAGAAATTTTCTGTTATCTCTACCCACTGCTTTATCCATGACCTCCAAAACCAGGAACCTTAGTTGGTTGACATTGTGTGAGTGGGTGGTAAAATGAGCAGCCACAGAAGACTTTAGATTTTTGGTGCGGATGTCACTACGATGTTCATTCAATAGAATTTTCATTTTTCTTTCAGCCTTGCCTACGTAAGGAAAACCACATGGGCATTTCAATAGGTAAACCACGTTGGCAGTGTCACATGTGGCATTGACACGGATGTTGATGAGCGTGCCTTGAGTAGGATGTTGAATAACTGTGCCTTTGATTATACTGTTACAATTGCCACAGTTATGGGAGGGTACTGTCCCCTTGAACGTAGTATGTGTCGGGTTTTTCTGTGGTTTCAACGTCTGTTGGATGTTCTTTGATCGTTGGTAGGCAAAAGTCAGTGAGATTTGAAATACCTTATTAAAATCTGGTTCCAATTGTAAAAGTTGCCCATGTTTTTTGATAACAGCTTTGATTTTAGCACTGGTGGTAGAGTATTTGGAAACAAAGACAGAGCGGCTGTCCGCAGGTTCAGTAGTGACTTTCTTGGTAAGTAGTTGTGTGCGTTCTTTAGTCCGTACTTGAGACTCTGCGAGTTGAGTGATGTTGGTGGGATAGCCTCTTTGGTGGAATTTATTTATGATGACAGACTTGTCGTGCTCAAACTTGTTGTCAATAGACGCAATGCGTTTGGCTCTGAGCAGTCGGGAGTATGGTAACATTCGAATTCTCTACAGAAGACACTGACAGAATCTATTCGCTGATACAGGAGCCAGATTGTATCACATTCAGCACTGGATCAGTCCAGTCTAACATTCGACAACTTCTCTTTGCAGCCAAGCGGGAGATCAACCAGCATCTG
Organism: Lissotriton helveticus; assembly: GCF_964261635.1. Taxonomy (NCBI): domain Eukaryota; kingdom Metazoa; phylum Chordata; class Amphibia; order Caudata; family Salamandridae; genus Lissotriton; species Lissotriton helveticus. The sequence goes on from NC_136069.1 coordinate 1,142,560,588, forward strand.
CATGCGAGCACATTGATCAGATATCATAAAGTTCAGCGGATACCCAGAGGGCTACGCATCCCTTTAAAATCTACTCTTTGCAAAAATAACCCACGTTTCACGGAGAAATGGTTAGGAATATTAAATAAATGTTCGCTTGATCTGATCCTCCTTACAGTAGAAGAACTTTCTAAACTTCTTGAGGATCTAGATAGTGAAGTCACTCAATTAAAACAAGAACTCAGTAGCAAACTCACAACTGAAGAGCTTAACAAAGCACTAGGAGATGTTACCATCCAACATGAAAAATACACTAAAGAAATTAACGAATGAAAAATGCGGAAATTCAAGAGAGACACAGTGGATTATAAACTTGGCGAAGTTTATAACTGGGCGGAAATTTACACAGACAGAAGGCAACAACGTCCTTACACCAACAGATCTACAGATGGGTATACCTCTTCCTTGGACGACTCTGCTAGAAAATCCACTCAAAGAGGTCCACCCAAAAATACCATTCAACAAAAGGCGATCGACCATCCACCTCCACTACAGCAGACACATCATCGGTTCCTTTTTAGGATCAGGTCCAGACAAAAGCGGCGACCCAGGAGGTCCCACTACACAAAATCTACAATAGCTAGTGGCCAAATCCACCAGAAGCCATCGAACTTAGTGATTAACATTTCGAATACCTGTTTAACATCTACTCAAGCCAAAGTTTTGGAGAAGGGAATTTATTTCGTCCCTACTTACAATTCCAACGAATTGGAGACACAAGTCTGTTTTTATAAATTCATGAGGTCTCTCGGGTTAAAACATTTTTTCCAAAACGTGTGTGTTCCTCAAAGCAATGGTGACTCTGGCACACTGTTGCATCTTTGACCCAAGAGCAATTTTCTGGCTCCAGTGAACCACAAAATCCTAGACACATTCGAACCTCTAGTTCAACAAGGTTTGCACAGCATTTACCAAAGTCCTGTCAATCATCGGTCTAATCTATCCTACCAAGAACGTCAAGCACTTGTGCAATTGGCCGACAATCCGGACATAACCATCTGCAAAGCTGACAAAGGTGGTGCCCTCGTTATCTTAGATACCATCTTTTACCACACCAGCATCACCAAGCATCTGAGTGACAACACATTGTACATGGAGATGAACTCAGACCCCTCACCTGAATTCACTGGAGTGCTACGACACATAATTGATACTGCTAAAACAGCAGGGACTATCACTGAACGTGACAAAAGATTCCTCTTGAAGGATCACCCGCAAGTGCCATATTTATATATGGTCCCGAAGATTCACAAACATGCTACACACCCACCATTTAGACTAATTGTAAGCACACGGAACTCCATCCACAAGCCCATTTGCTTATACATTGACAGGCATCTACAACCCAGTGTAAGAAGCATGCCTAGCTATATACATGACACTACGGACTTTCTCACCAGGATCAACAACATACCGATTGAATTTACTGAGTCCATCTACTTATGTGCCATTGATGTCTGTTCATTGTACACTTCGATCCCTCACAACCTGGGATTACAAGCAATGGAAGCAGCACTATTAATGACGGACAAACCTCTGAACTTACAAGTGTTCCTTATGGAACTGATGCAGTTTACCCTCCACCACAGTTATTTTAATTGCATGGACAAGTTTTACATCCACTATCAGGCGTGGCGATGGGCAACTGCGCCGCACCAGCATATGCAAACCTGTTTATGCAGCAGTTCAAATCAGATCACAGTACTTCAAATCCAGCATGGCAAGATCCTCTCATTTGTTACCATCGTTACATTGATGACATATTCCTCATTTGGGACGGTTTGGAATCACAACTCTTGACAGCCATCAACCACCTGAACAATGTTGACACCGGGATACAATTCACACACACCATCAGCCAAACTCACATATCATTCCTGGATGTTGACATCAGGATCAGGAACAACAATTTGGAAACCTCTATCTTTACCAAACCAACCGACCGCAATAATTACTTACATTTCAATAGCTTTCACCAGTTGAGCCTCAAACAGCATTTACCATACTCCCAACTGCTCAGAGCCAAACGCATTGCGTCTACTGACAACAAGTTTGAGCACGACAAGTCTGTCATCATAAATAAATTCCAGCAAAGAGGCTATCCCACCAACATCACTCAACTCGCAGAGTCTCAAGTACGGACTAAAGAACACACACAACTACTTACCAAGAAAGTCACTACTGAACCTGCGGACAGCCGCTCTGTCTTTGTTTCCAAATACTCTACCACCAGTTCTAAAATCAAAGCTGTTATCAAAAAATATTGACAACTTTTACAAATGGAACCGGATTTTAATACCATATTTCAAATCTCACTGAATTTTGCCTACCAACGATCAAAGAACATCCAACAGATGTTGAAACCACAGAAAAACCGGACACATAGTACGTTCAAGGGGACAGTACCCTGCCATAACTGTGGTAATTGTATCAGTAAAATCAAAGGCACAGTTATTCAACATCCTACTCAAGTCACGCCCATCAACATCCGTGTCAATGCCACATGTGACACTGCCAACGTGGTTTGCCTATTGAAATGCCCGTGTGACTTTCCTTACGTAGGCAAGACTGAAAGAAAAAGAAAAATTCGACTGAATGAACATCGTAGTAACATCCTGACCAAAATTCTAAAGTCTTGTGTGGCTGCTCATTTTACCACCCACTCACACAATGTCAGCCAACTAAGGTTACTGGTTTTGGAGGTCGTGGATAAAGCAGTGGGTAGAGATAACAGAAAATTTCTACTCCAAAGAGAGCTGCATTGGATGCATAAACTGAACTCAATTCACCCGAAAGGGTTCAATGAAAGACTTGAATATAGTTGCTACTTATTAAACCCTATTTCTTGTGCCTCGCTGTTCTTACCCTGTGTTGAGACCCTGGCTGGTCTTATCAACCACTTGCCTGTTCTCCCTCTCACTTGTTCCTTTTTGTTCGTGCAAGGTTGTATAATTTGGGATATTTACCCACAGTTCCGTTTGCATTTGTTCCTTGACCTACCTGTAGCTTTCATTCACTTTGTTCCAGTTATCTGGCTTTACATTCTTTTTCCGTTTTGCCAGCCATTTCCTACTTACTCTTCATACACACTATGCCCTTATGGCCCAATCCTTCTTTTCTCACTTCACGTATCACCACTATTAAAGGTGCACTTTCCTTTCCACCTCCTTATCTTATTTATTCCTCGTGTTTAATCACACTCATCTCTCTTTTGGTCCTTCTTTTATTTTATTTTATTTTCATGCATATCACGATGTGCCAGCACCTCGCTTCATTGCCTCTCTGGCTCATATTGACATTTTTCCTTTTGCCTTTTGGTCTACCTCATTGTTCACCGAGCCCATCCATTATTGTTCCTTCACCTTTTTTTATTTTATTCTTCACTCAACTTTATTGTTCGTTCAGTCTTACACACATTTTCCATTCATCCATTCACCCAGTTTCTCTAGTCTTTCTTCTATTTTTACTTCTCATACTCAGATGATGCTGTATCATCGTCTCATTTTACTGTTTGACGGTAATAATGCCTTTTCTCCACAGGTTCTAATTGTTTACTTTTTCGGCACGTTATGCAGAACTTTCTCAGCTTTTATTATGACTCTTGTTTGTGTTCGCTAACCCTGCTGTGTCAGCCCACACCACAGTCCTCTTTCTAGTTTTATTTTCGTCACGTGGATAACGCAGTCTCGGCGCGTCCACTTCGTTTGAATGCTTTTTTCACATAGCGCCATCTGGTCCTGTTCTTCCCCACTCACGTATGCGGTACGATTATTACATTTACCTTCTGATAACCCGCTATTCACTTTTGCATTATAGTCACTCGACAGACCTCAAAGTTTGCTGCACTTCACTCTTCACTATTCGAGCCCGACTCCACCCTCAAACAGCTTCACACTGAGCACATCTTGCTTCACTTACTAACCGACATTTGTCGTTTTCTTTCGTTGCACACCGCGTTTTTACGCGGATTGTTTCATCACTCCTTGAAGTTACATGTGAGCATTAATGCACCTGGACCCCTCACACAGCTGTTTATACGTGCCACTCACAGCCGTACTTTCCTAGACGATTCATTCAGGACCTTTATTTACACCCTGACATTTCTGATTGATTTTGCTTCTTCACATCACTGAATTTCACACCATTGCATGAGTGCTCTTTCATGCTTGTTGCTTCGTCTTTCTTGGGCACCATTGTTTTTCTTGGGCATCATTAATTTGAGTTGCTACTGGCACCACTTTGTAATTACTGCGATACTGATTCCTGTACTGCGCATTACACCTGGATATCCTTGTGTTTTCTTTATAGAACTTTCCCTCTGACGAAGAGCAGATGCTCGAAATGCATTGGGAACGCATTGACTGAGTTTAGGGATACTTGCTATGGATGATTGTGATGGTTATACATTTTGACTTTGAAGAATGATATATCACTTATGAATATATTCAACATATGACTACAATATAAACTGAATATCAGCCTATGATTAAAATTGTTTGTACAATGAAACGTACCCAGCGACTACCTGATTATCTTTAATACTGCGAGGTCCTCGCACACGGTGAACTCGAGGTTATACTTTACACTGCGTAAGGTTACCCAATTCGATATTGCTACCCAGCACCTCAAGGACAGGAGGGTGTACACCTCGAATTCCCACAAACTTCATTTACCTTTATGACCTTGTGTTTACTCTTTTTAGTACAACGGAGTGCAGCGGTTCTTCCTTTCCTCAACATCCCCTGCCAGAGTCACATCACGGAACACCTTTGAGAAATCCACTGGCTCCCAGTCAGGAAAACAATCACTTTCAAGCTCCATACACACGCCTACAAAGCCCTCCACAATACCAGCATATCTGAACCACCGCCTCTCATTCCGCGTACCCACTAGACACCTCCACTCTGCCCAAATGGCCCTAGCCATGTCCCACAGATCCGCAAGACCAGAACTGGAGGGATATCCTTCTCCTACCTCGCCTCAAAGTCCTGGAACACCCTGCATCTCTACCTCAGGCAATCCCTGTTCCTGACCCAATTCAGAAAGGATCTTAAGACCTGGCTCTTCGATGGAACCCCAGCACCCAGATGGATCAGCAGCCCCCACAGCACCAGGAGACCCTCACAGGTGAGTAGCTGCACTTTAAAAACCCTGATTGATTGATTGAGGACCTGAAAGGTAATGGCCGATATGTCCAGAGTACTAGGATAACCAGGACAAGGATTAAGAATTAGGAAGACCAAGGAGGGCAGTACCAATGGCACACCGAAAACTAGAACAAGGATAGGCAAACTAAAAGGATCATGACCAGGAGGACTGGAAACAGGGCTTAGAAAGTCATGTAGATCAGGACCTAGTAGACCAGAGGTCGAACTTCCAAATAGGGCAGAACAATCATTACAAGTAGCAGGACCAGGGTGAGGAGGATCTGAGATAAAAAGGCCAACCAGCATCTGGAAGATTAAGTGGAATGGACAGTGGTGGGCAGGATGACCAGGGCCAAAATGACAGGCTCCAGAGGACCCGAACAAGGAGAAACTGGACTAAGTGGACTGGGATCAATGGCTGCAGTACCAGTATGACCAAATTGACTTTGAACAGATGCTGGAGAGCAAAGACAACCCAAACCAGGAGGACACAGATAAATAGTACCAGGAACCAAGACTCAAAATGGACTAGGACCCGTGGTCCCAGGGCTAGGAGGCTGACAGTAAAGAAATGCACAACACGGTGACTAAGACCAAAAGGATCACAAAGGAACAGTGCTAGATCAGTTACAACTGTGGTAACCAGGAAGGGCCATGTTAGCTAAAAGAGAATTGATAGTGGGCAACCCAGTATACCCTTGAGGGTTTGGGCAAAAGATATGGTAGGGTAAGGGTAACTTCAAGGGATTTTAATGAGCAAAAGAATTTTGAAAACACTTAGAGAGTGGAATCATGTGGGCTTAGTCATTTGAACCCACTAATGCAGCTTATGCAACAACAGAAAATATATGTATTCAAAAGCTGTCACTTCTTGGTGATCAATAGAAGGAGAGAGCAAAAAGGAATTAAAAGACGGGTGTATATAGACAAAAAGTATTTAATCTTTTTCTTTTTCAGATCAAATTAAAATGTTGGGTACAAGAAAAACAGCAAAGACGCAGAAGGATAACTACATTAATCTACACAATCCTTACTACATCAATTGCTCAAGCTTTTCTACCTATCACAAAATTGATTAAGCATTCAATGGTAGATAAAGCCACAGTCGACGTTTCGGTCTGTATTCTTTCGTGTAGAAGACTATCCTCAGGTCATGGATCTGAAAAAGAAAAAGATTAAATACTTTTTGTCTATATAAACCCGTCTTTCAATTCCTTTTTGCTCTCTCCTTCTATTGATCACCAAGAAGTGACAGCTTTTTAATACATATAATTTATGTTGTTGCATAAGCTGCATTAGTGGGTTCAGATTACTAAGCCCACATGATTCCACTCTCTAAGTGTTTTCAAAATTCTTTTGCTCATTAAAATCCCTTGAAGGTACCCTTACCCTACCATGTTGGCTAAAAGGCAAAGTTTATGATAACAAGCACAACAGGACAAGAAGGACCAGGATTACCAGGATCTAAAAGACCAAAACTAAGCTAGCAGATGGGTCAGGTCCAGGAGAACTAGGGACAGGAGAACCCAACCTATAAGTAACAAGACCGAGAGGTTCAGGGACAATGGGTGCAGAATCTTGAGAAGGACAGCGACTATGAAATACAAGAATAGCACGCCCTTGACCAGGAGTGCCATGTCGCCGAGACCCGGAAACCAGGCAACCAGAGTCAGAAGTAAAAGTTCCAAGACGACCAGGAACCAAAGAACTAAGGGGGCCAGGAAAAACAGGGCAAAGAGGATCAGGACCTTGAGTACCAGGACCAACAGGACCAGGGTGAGGAGGAAAAGGAGGATCAGGACCAGAATGATCACAGCCTGGAGATTCAGGCCACAGGGCTAGGAACACAATGGCCAGGAAGATGAGCAACTGACTGGCCAGGCTCAGGAGGACCAGATAAAGGAAGAACATGATGAGTTTGTGCAGCAGCATGAGGATGAGCACCAGGCAGACCAGGGCCAAGAGGATCAGGAACAGATCCAGGAAGGCAAGATCCAGACCAATAGTAGTGGGGGCCAGAGTAACCAAGGAAGACGAGGGGGTCAGTACCAAGAATATCAAGAGGAGCAGAGCCAGGAGGACCAGGACCAGACCGTGGAGGATTAAAAGGATCAGCACAAATAGGACCAGGAACAGATCTAGGAGTGCCATGGGGATATGACCATAAGACCAGGGCCCAGAGTACCACGTTGAACAGGATGACCAGAACCTGGGAATAACAGGGCCAGAGTGAGGAAGATCAGGAGGCCATAACAGCTAGAGTCAGAAAGACCACAGGACTGGACCTGTATGTCCAGGAGGGCCAGTACCAAAAAGACATGGTTCAGAAGGACCCACAAAAAGAGTGCCAGTACCAAGAGAGCCTAGTCCATTGGGTGCAGTGCCAGAAGGACCATATGGACAAGACACATGCCCAGGAGGACAAGTATGACCCAAAACAGGAAGACTGGGGAAACCAGCAGGACCAGGAACTGATGACCTAATAAGGAAGACTAAGACCGTCAGTGGAGATAGAATGAGGTTGACTACAAGGACCAGGGCAAGGAAAATCAGGATGACCAAAGCCAGGAATACTAGGAGTGCCAGCCCTAGAAAAACCAGTACAACATGGCTAGGTAGATAAGGACCCAACTGACCAGCAGGATGAGGATCAGTAGCACCAAAAACAAGAGCCCCCATGAGGGCTAATACAAGGATGAACCAGAAGCAGGGTTAGGAAGACCAGGGTCAGGAAGGACTACAACCATTACATCCAGACTCAGAAAACCAGTACCAGGGTGACCAGAACTAGTGAGACCAGGGTCAGAATGAGGATCAGGAAAACCTAAACAACCCAAAAAAGGAGGACATGGAACAGGACTAGGAGGAGGATCAATGCCTAAAGATACAAAAGGACCTGGAAGTGAAGGAAGAACACCAGGTGCATGTGGACAACTATGTGAGTTTAGGCCGAATGTCTTAGGATAGCCATTTTTCAAATGGCTCTTATTCATGATTCAATCAATTTCAAAGCTTTATTTCGACATCAGTCATAAAAGCACTTCCTCCCTAATACAATACATAAAAAAAGCTAATCTATCTACACAGTGTTAAAACAAGAATTATACAGTTATAGGTCGAATACAAAAGCTTTTAACAGAATTTAACCCATCATTAATTACTCATAGTTAAAAAACTTTACGGATAAAAACTACAAATTTTCACAGCGTTTTTCCTAGCAAGGTACGTGTTCGGATGGCCCAGGCCCAGCCCAGGAACTTTGCGACTGCAATTGCAAATAATGGAGAACAATCAGTTTCCAGTATTCTAAGAGCTGTCACTTGGCTCCTAGTCCCCATATTAAGGCAAAGAGGTCTTATCCATTTATGCCTTGGATTTACATATAAGGGACAGCAAAACAATATGTGGGAGACGTGCTCAGGTTTATCTTTGCAAAGGTAACAATGTTCATCCCATGTTGTAGACCATTTCTTTTTAAACATATTTACTGGGAGAGATCCAACTCTAAATTGGAAATACAGTTTCCTGTCGTATGGTTTCTCAATCAAATCCCAGTAAACTTCACACGATGGAATCATTTTTAAATCCAAAAAGCGTCTCGACAACGTACAGTTATTACCGTTGGCAAAAATTCTATAGTTCGTCATCTCCCAATACAGCCGTTTTAACTCAATCTTTGAGGGAAAACAGGACACGTCAGGATTACCCCATAGGTAATCTAGATTTAACTCTGACAATAACCCTCGTAGATCCTTTATCCAGGCTATTTTATGGAACTCATCAAGCATGACAACATCTAGCAACGCTGTTGCGTAATGGGCTAACTCCGGAGTTACCATTAGCCTTCTCCAATATAGCAACGGGCGCAGCTTTGCTATATCCACAATATTCTTCCTACCAAGATCCAATTTTAGAGGTACAGTAGGGGTACTTTGCGGTACTCCCACCAGTCCCCTAAGGAACTTGTTTTCTATTGTAGTCAAGTTTGCTAGGTTGCCAAAACCCCATAATTCTGAGCCATATAAACAGGCGCTGATAGCTTTCATTTGATATATCTCAAGCACACAATTTATTGGTTTTGTTAGAGAAGCTTTGTGTTTTAATAATAATGCTCCTGTTATTTGGCTGAACTTTAGGGCTGCAGTGTCTAAATGGGACTTCCATTTCATGTTCCCCTGGAGTGTTATTCCCAAGTAGGTAAAGGCATCTACTTGTTCAAGAGGTGTACTTTTGTAGGTAATAACCCCCCTGAATGTTGTTCGACAGTTCATGGACATAAACTTTCTTTTACTGGTATTTAATTCTAGGCCTCGCAAATCGCAAAACTCCCCAAAAGCATTGACTGCCTTTTGAAGGCCGCTTGGGGTGCGAGATAATATCAGCGTGTCATCCGCAAACATAAGAACGGGGACACGCGATCCAGCGATTATTGGGGCATCAGAAGGGGACTTTTTCAAAAAATCTACTATTTCATTTATATATATTGAAAATAATGTGGGCGCCAGGACGCAGCCTTGTCTCACCCCACGCTCTACCGGGAAGGGCTCAGTTACTTCTCCCTGCGACCCCCATCTAATTTTAGCATAATTATTTTCATGCAGTCGTACAATAAGTGTGAGAAGTTCCTGGGATATCCCTTCATCGGCCAGAACTTTCCAAAGCTTGTCTCTGGGGACCAAGTCAAAAGCTGACTTTAGGTCGACAAAGACAGCATACAAGGGGCCATTTTTTAGGGTGACGTTCCTCCAATATAAAGTAATGAAATAAAATACCTGGTCTATTGAGCTTGTCAGGGGGCGAAATCCTGCTTGGTATGGAGACAAGATGTTGTTTTCATCAATCCATGTTTGAAGTTTGTTCTGAACCATACGGCCCATCAGTTTCTGGGCAGAGTCTATGAGACTGATGGGTCGATAGTTACAGGGGAGTGATTTATCCCCCTTTTTGTACACAGGTATTATTTCCGCTCCTTTCCAGGACAGTGGAACCTCACCACCCATTGCCAATGCATTCGCAAGACAAGAAAAGTATTTGCACCATGAGTTCCTATCACTTAGGTAAACGTCAGCTGGTATACCATCCATGCCAGGCGCTCTTCCCCTTGTTACGCAATCCAGGGCAAGACTAACATCGTTCTCATCAAAAACATTGTGCTTAAAATAAACACTAAGTGGGAGGACATCACTGGGTAACAGTTGGTTGCGAGCATATTGTGGTTTAAAAAATGCTATCCAGTCATCGATAGCAACATGGTTTTGAGGAGAGGCAGCCTCCCCCCCCCCCCCCCCCTTCCCCACTTTACCTTAGACCAAAATGATTTAGAATCTTTGGCCGCACAAGCAGTTCTAAGCTCGCACCAGATTTCCTCATCCCACGTCTTCTTTGCTTGCCTTTGGGCACGTCTGTAGTTATCCCTGGCTTCTCTTACCACTGTTGCGTTCCCCAACCGCAGTGCGCTACTAAGTTTATGGCGTGCCTGTCTACAATTTTTATCATACCAACCCTGGCGAATTTGATGATTTTTACCCTTGTTTCTACTTACTGGTTTTAAAAAGAAGGTTTGTAATCTTAAAAAGAATTTATTATGGGTCTCCATCATAATATCACTGAAATTAGTGTCACATAAAAATGAATTTAAACGGTCTGCTTCCTCGCCTACTACTTTCTTCAGTTCGTCAAACTTCCCCTCATCCTCCACTATCTTCCCCCACTTTAGGTGACGCTGATTATTAGAACTTACTAAATCCAAGGTCACTCTCTCATCCTCTATGCTCCCGCCCCTTTCCCCTGAAAAGGGCTTAAAATCCATACACAGCGGATTATGATCGCTTTCCAATCTTTTCACTACGGACATATCGACCAGTTTACTCCAAGCCCTGATGTCTATCAGGAAATAGTCGATTCTACTGGATGCCCGCCCATTATCAAACGTGTTGTTTCCACCCCGATCAGAAACTGTGCGACCATTAGCTGCTCTAAGCCCCCTGGCTAAACAAAGACTCTTCACTTGAATAGCAACTGTACTCCATTTTTTAACTGTGGTGATCTCAAGCTGTGGGATACCCCATTTACTATCCTCTTCTACAGCAAGAAATTTGTCCTCCTGGCCCATGGGTTCAAAGGTGGTATTTAGATCCCCCCCAATGATTATAAACTGGTCTATGGGCATGGTTTCTAACTCCTGTTCGAGGACCTTCACTACTTCTGAGCTTTTTCCCCCTTTGACCCCCCTAGCATATATATTAAAAAGGACAAGTTCTTCACCATTATTCCATTTAATGTTAACTGATAATATATCCCCACTTGGGAGCATTTTTTGTCTGATCGTGCAATTCAATGATTGACGAATCCATATCAACATGCCTCCTGAAGGTCTACCTTTACCATTTGACACTGCAGGGATAAAAAAATTTAGGTACCCCAAACGATGGACAGGACTTACTGACCAAGTTTCTTGGAATAATACGATATCATACTGCTCGATGAAAACACTCCATTCAGTAGATATCATTTTACTCACTATCCCCGCAAGATTCCAAGAAATAAAAGACAACGGTGGATTATCACCAGGTGAGCTAGTTTGAGCAGAGTTTGAGCAATTACATAAGGATATGACTTCTGAAGGTACTTTAAGAGGGGCAGTACATACTTCATCCAATCGGAGTTCAGATATTAGGTCGCTGCCATTACCCCGGATTAAGTTACTATACCCTTCATGGTCAACCAATTTCACCATACTTTCTCTTGTGTCGCGTGTTAGTTTACAGTTGCTTCGGTGTGCCTGGGCTAGAGGGCCCTCTGTTATAATGGTATCATTATCTACTCTCACTTGGCTGTAGTTCCCTGACCCAATAAATTGCGGTGAGAGTCAATCACACTCATTTAGGTTTGAGAGGGCAGTGAATCTGTTTTCTAGGTTTATTCCCCAGTCACATCTCCGGGCACCACCAATCCCACTGCTTCCCAAGCCCTCACCACTTCTACGTGACACTATGGTCCATTTGGTCCTTAGAATACTGGGTCTAGCTATGAGACCTCTCCTACTATAGAAGAAGTCAAGTGTAAGGGGGACAATTTCCGCTGTTCTGCGTTGTGGGGGCAGTAAATTAGGTAAAATTTCAGGCAACACCTCCGGGTCTCTAAAGTGCAATACAACACAGTCGCCTGCAAATCTCTTTGGGCTGTTGCCTATCCATTTTACCCTTCTTGCATTTGACAATTCCTCTGATAGTATGTGTTTACCCCGATCAGAGATATGCATGTTATTGGACAACCAATATAGAGCTTTGGTTTTAAGTGATTGAGGAGACTCTGTCTGGCCAGGATTCAAAATTGGGACATTGGCCAAAACCAGGATTAAAGGGGAGGCTTCAACAATTAATTCCATTGGTCTTGTTTCCCCAAGAAGGTCATTGATGGCCTCACTACTAGTCAATGGATCTGGTCGAGGGTCGTCATCTATTGTTAGGGCTGGGGTCGGAATGGATGGTTGTGTATGCACCAGAGTATCTCCATTTCCTATGATTCTATCTTCCCTGGGGTTTATGTGCTCTATTTTGTCGACTATCTTGTTTGACAGTTCCCCCACACATACGTTTATGTTTGTCAAAAGGACCTCAAGCTTATTAACCTTATCAGTGAGATGGTCAACCTTAGATAAAAGCGGCTTGATTAGCCCTTTCATTTTCTGTTCAAACATGCCTAGTAGTTTCCCAATATTGGCTTCGTCCCATTGCGTAATGCCCTCGTCTTCGACCCCCATATCTTCAACACTATTTTTACGCGGAATGGTGGTTAGTTTATTCTTGCCAGAGCGTAGGCCATCGCGCCTGGGTTTATCCTTCGTAGGCCCTTTTACCACCCTTGGTGCCGGGACTGGAGTGGGGCTTATAGTATTAACTTCTACCAATACTATATCCGTATTTACACCACCTAGAACAACCTCTTCCACTTTGCTCGATGGGGATGATGGGGATGCATTATCATCAGTGCCCTCAGTAGTATGCTGTGAAAGTACAACTATTTCACTGGTGTTTTCTGCCTCGGAAATATGTGCATCGGGTAGGTCAATTAGGTTAACGCTAGCCATTGGACTCGTCCCCAGGGAGGCCCTTCTATTATTATTTATTGAGGTAACTACTTGGACTAGATAATTGTCCATGGTATTTGCGGTAGCAACAACTTGTTTCTGTTTGGACATATCAGTAGCCGCTATGAGTACAAACTATAGTGACCTACCGCGTGCAGCAAACCACCACTAACGTTGGATTATAATGTAGCCCTAGAGACCATCAAGAGTGTATAAATGTCTCGGAGTTTCCGCCTACAGCGGTGGTAACTTACAGGCAAAATGGGCAGCGTTCCTGGCCCAGTCCAGTCTCTACCAGTCGCGGACTGTCGCAGACTGTCCCGCCCTTTTCCCGGGCTTCTCCCGGTCACTCCCGCTCGCTCCCGCGCAGCGGGCTGTTCTCATCAATATATAGTACTATAGTTAAAGGGGAGGGGCAGGTGGGGAGAGCAGCCCAGGTGCAGCTTGTCCGGCCGGCGGTGCTTCTGGGACAGGTAGTCCCTCGCCGGCAGTAGCACTCCGCTCGCAGCCCTGCCTTTCCCTCGTTCAGACCAAGCAGCAGGCAAGCAGGAATCCTGGTGAAGTTTAAACCAGCGCAGCGGGACCCGCGCAGCGGGTACCGCAAGGAGTAGGCAAGTTGAAAGGCGGTGAGATAAGAAATGCCTCACAGCGCTATGACCTCTCAAAGCAGCAAAGCGTCCCAACGTGTGCTGAAACTCCCAGCTTTTACATCAGATGGGGAGGGGCAGGCGGGGAGAGCAGCCCAGGTGCAGCTGGTCCGGCCGGCGGTGCTTCTGGGACAGGTTGTCCCTCGCCGGCAGTAGCACTCCGCTCGCAGCCCTGCCTTTCCCTCGTTCAGACCAAGCAGCAGGCAAGCAGGAATCCTGGTGAAGTTTAAACCAGCGCAGCGGGACCCGCGCAGCGGGTACCGCAAGGAGTAGGCAAGTTGAAAGGCGGTGAGATAAGAAATGCCTCACAGCGCTATGACCTCTCAAAGCAGCAAAGCATGATTCTTATACTGCTAACCCCTAGAAATGCCACCACATCATCAACCCACATACAGAACAGGTAAGTAATTGTTACAAAATCAGAGCATGCACAGTGACAAAAAAAGCAAGAACTGTTACACACTGACTATAGAGGATATGGTATGATGCTGTAGCCTGAGGGTGGATTTGAGGCCATAAAGACTGAATTTGGCAGAGGGGTTTAAAGGTGGATTGGTGAAAATGAGTGTGGTCTGTGAAGGATGACAGAAAGGGTTTGAGAAACTCAGATACCTGAAGTTACGAAACATGGTTAATGGCTAACAAAGGCATCATAGGGATTTGCAATCAGCAAAAGGGAAGCTAAGTATCATAAAAAGGCTCTGATGAGCAGAAGAGGTGGTGATGAAGGCTCAAAATAGATTATCACACATGCCCTTAAGGATTTTGTGTGGCCCCCTAGACCTTTGTGCTGGCATTCCATCTGTGTGTATGTGAGGTGGGTATATAGTATATAGTGAGGGGCTGATTTACTAAGAAGTCACGCAACGTAACACAGCTTGTTGCGCAGCGTTACATGAAAGGGAGAGAACAGAAAAGTACCATATGTATTAAGATTTGATTTATTTCTGCTCTCGCTCTGCACTGGTGCACTGTGTCCTGCATAGTGCCGACACAAGTACCCTTGCAAGGGTGCTTACATTATGAATAGGATTGCTATTGTGCAGGAAGGGTCATTTTTTTGCACAAAAATATTCCTCTGAGGTATTTTCCTGCAGCACACATAGAAAGAGGAAGTAACAAAGAGCAACACAGATGTTTCTCCTTGTTACGCCTCAATTGAGAAGGCATACTATTTTGATGGGATCAGAGGTTTACTCAGCTTAGTAAATCTGAGATTGCATCAAAATATATGGGTGGGTGCATGAGAATGCCCATGCTCCACCCATGCTCCACCTTTTCAACACACAGGAATGCAAGGCAGTGATTTGCTCTGCTTTGTGCTACTTTGGATGTACTAATCCACACAGAGCCATGCAAGGTGACTATTCATGGCTTAATAAATCCCAATAACGGGCTTCTGTTACCTTGTGTCACCTTGTTTGATGCACAGACAACACAAGCCCTTAGTAAATCTGCCCAAAAGTGCGTAGTAGTAACATTCCTTATGTGATGTAAAGCCTTAGTGCATAGACAAGTGGAAAGCATTTTGCATGATGTGATGGACAGTAAATACAGCTTTCCTACTTAGTGGGACTGTATTGACTGCACAACTGTAGATAGAGAGTGGATACCCAAAAATATTCTGTGAGGGCCTTTTAGAAAAGGGCTGCTGATTAGTTATTCCTGAGAGAGGGTAGATGGTAGAAGTAAGTGGTAGGGCATTGGTTTCTCTCATTGAAGGTGTCCACGTTTCTAAGCAGGGCTGCTCTTGTATCTGTGGCTGACTACTCAGAGAGGCTGATGACATCCAGGGGCTACAATGTTATGCTTCACTGGGTCCATGATTTAGATGCTTTTGCTTGGAGTCAGCACTATTGCTACTGCTGTGAGGGCCATCACCCAGAACAAAAGCTATGTCTGAGTAACAGCAAGAAATGATATTTAAATGAGAAACACCGCAAATCAGTTCTGAAACCTCAATAGTGTATCCACATCCCCTGTTTCGAAAATGAGTATTAAAGTGGAACTGTGAAACGATCGATCTGTAGATCACCAGACTGGAGGTACCAAAATCTCTCTGTTTATTCAGTGTCATATTTCTTGCACCATTTGTAATAAAGTCAATGAATAAAACTCTCTGTGACTTTCTTGTCTTCTGTGTCTTTGATGCTGATATGACTTTCTCTGATTTAATGGGAAAAATCATTCATATTCCAATGATATTCAGTTCAATTAACTATGGTACCAATCCTTTGCTTGTGGCTTCTCGACAGAATACTTCCTTTGATGGCCCAACAAAGTACGGGCGTCAAAGGAAGGAATGTATACCATCTACTCTCTTTAGAGAAAACCCTGGCTGTACGTGATGGAGAAAAAAATAATGACCCTGTCACCCTGGGAGAAAACTCCCAATATGTGGGACCATTAGCTTTTTTGTTTTTCAAAAACAACTCTTTCTTTGTTTATGAAAAACAAAAACAATTTCAAATGTTTGCTAGGTGGCCATCATGTCTAACTGTATTGTCCATCAAATGGAACAGACTAATTTGCATATAGCCAGGTTCTGAGCTAGGATGGTGCAGTGAGCTAAAAAACGGTGATGGATTAAAACCATGATCTCTTGACTTGGTAAGAGTATTCTGCATCATTCAGAAACTCTGTCCATCACCACCCCCCTTTTCCAAAATTGTCCATCAAATGTTTCATGCATTGACAGGAACCACCAAGACAGCAGTTCCTGTCATAGGGCCAGCGTACAACTCTAAATCAGGCCCATAGTCTATCTTACTTCTGTCATGAGATTGGAATGAAGTCTCTCAATTATACCGTGTTAGTCACTTCATAAGGAGCCCTATGCAATTGTTTGATAAAATAACCCCAACATTAGATGGCGATATGTTACTCGGATACAACATTTCCATTAGGGTTTTTTTTAACACATCATTGTTTTCAGATGTCTTCATCTGATTTGAACTGAACCAGAATTAATTATTCCAGAATGCACTGAGTTGCTGCAGAACAAGAGGTGTGCTCGTTACATGGAGTTTTTTGGTAGTCCTATATCTGGTGCTGGTACATTCCCCATGGCTTTGTGAGTAAGAGCAAGTACATAGCTTTATAAGAATAAACAGCTTTACCTAGTCTTGGAAAGGTTCTAATCATCTTTATTATTAGTCACATCTGCAGGCAAATTAAAAGGAGCAGGAGCATTTGTGGAGCACGAGACAGCTCAATAAAGGGCCTCCCAAAATGCTATGGGTTTGCCCATGGTGTAATGGACTGACATTCTGTGCTACCTCTGTTAAAATAACTCAGAACATTCAAACATTTGGGACCTTTAGACCGAAAAGTTAGCGCCAGCATCTAAGCCAGTTTTAGCATTAAGAGCTTCATGTCACGAAATCAGAAGGTATGTGGCCACTAAAGTAACTATCATCATGTACAAAACCCTTTTAATGAGTTGCAAACCTCTTTCGACTAAATAAAATAACTTCTGTGATAGTTTCTGGATTGCAAATAGGAGGGTTCATGAAAGGGGTTTCCTTCCTCTCATTTTCAATTCGGAAAGGAATTCATTGATAAGTTGTGACTGCAATTGCTGTTGCAAGCCATTGATGAGCTAACAACTACCTAGTTCGGGTGATAACTAATTTGCAAAAGGGAAGCAGCCCCCCTTAGGATAGGATGTTGGCAGCCTGGGGGGAGAGAAGTTTTCCAAAAACTGCCAGCCAAACTCCCTTTTAAGAGAATGGCTCATATGCCCACACTTGAGAGTGGATACAAAAAGACAAACAATGAGACCATTTGGACTATTTCATTTCATCGAGTCTTTATGTTGATTATAAAACCATAAAAGACATTACAATCAATTAAAAATGTACTTGTTAAAAAATACTTTGTTAAGAATAATTGAGTCATGGCGTTACTCTAACAGACACAATGATATGGTTAAAATAAGTATTAAACCACAATTCAGCGACTCATATATTATAAAACAGTTATTATAAGAAGAATATAACAACTTTAAATAGGATAGCCATACGACATCTACCCCATTATACAAAAATAAGACTGAATCAAGCTACCCCACATCAACATACAATTTACACAATTCAGGTCACTGTGCCCTCAGTTTATTAGCCCGAATCATCCATACCCAACTCAGGAATTTAGCAACAGCAATAACAATAGATACCTGGGTACATGTCTGTAAAATCCTCAAGGCTTCGATGGCAACTCTAGTGCCAAGATTAGCACAGATGGGTTTGAGCCATTTCCTCCTTGGTAAGCTGTAGTCCGGGCAAACAAATAATATATGGGAGATGGATTCTGACTGTACCAAGCACGAAGGACATAAATCTGTTGTGGGCTTGTGCCATCCGCTGGTGAAACTTCTAATCGGCAAAGAGCCTACCCTAAACTGGTGGTAGAGCTTCCTGTCCATTGGTTTTGAAATTAAGTCCCAGTAGGGGTCAACCTTATCAATAGAAAGTCCCTGGTCAAGGTAGATCCTGTAATGGAAGAGAAGCGCTTCATCTTCACCAAATCCATTTAGACAGCCTTAAGCCCTTATTTTTAGGTGAAGGCGTTCGATTCAGGATTCTCCCACAAGTTACCCATCCCCATTTCTATCAAGGTTTCTTTTATATACTGAAGCCATCTGATCTTACTTAGGGTCCCAACCCCCCTGAAATCCAAAAGGGCTTTAGCATACAGTAAAAGCTCAGGCATGGCCCATAGCCATCTCCAAAGGGCTATAGGCCTAAATCGAACTAGGTCCTCAATATGATGACATCCCAGATCCAAAAATAGTGGCACCAGTGGAGTAGATTGTGGCAAACCTATTAACACCCTCATGAATTTATTTTGGGCGATAACCTGAGGAGTGGTGTCCTCGTGGCCCCATAATTCTGCTCCATATAAGATATCACTTACAACTTTGGTGTTGTATATTTTAAGGGCAGGGGCTATAGGTTTGGTGAGTGAAAGCCTATGTTCTTTTAGGAGGGCCCCAGCCAGCTGCGCATGCTTCAAAGCAAGCATGTCAATCTGTGGCTTCCAATGCAGCTTCCTGTTTAAGGTTATACCCAGGTATGCAAACACGTCAGTCTGCTCTAAAGCAACATCATTCATATAGACTTTGCCCTTAGTAGCTTTAGATTTGTGGAGAACCATAAATTTTGTCTTGTCCACATTGACTGCCAACTTATGAACACGGCAGAACTCCTCAAAACGGGACAGCGCCACCTGTAGCCCGGATTGAGTCTTAGATAAAATCAAGGTGTCTGCCGCGAACATGAGTAGGGGGAATTTCAGGCCCCAAAGAGTTGGTGCATCAGTGGGATATGTGGAATAATATTGCACTACCCTGTCGATGAATAAAGAAAAGAAGTAGGCGCGAGAATGCATCGTTGGCGCACGCCCTTTGTCATCGGAAATTTATTAGTGACCTCTCCATGTGTACATCATCTAACCTGAGCGTGATTGGAGTCATGCAGTTTAACTAGCATTGCTAGCAACTTCAAAGGCATCCCCACATCTTAAAAAGCTCTCCACATTTTGTTTCGGGTAACCAAGTCAAAAGCAGACTTTAAATAAATGAAAGCCGCGTATAACGTGTCCCCACCTATGATAACAACCCTCCAGTAAATCATCACAAACCTGAGCACCTGGTCAATTGTGCTGGTATGGGGGCATAGAAAAATAAAGCAGGCAGATATATGGGGATTCATGGCTGTCTCTCGAGTGTCTCCGTTCCACTGAAAGGTCTTGCAACAGATTTGCATGCATGAGGGACACCTCAAACTCATTGCTTCATAGAGTTCCCAGTGCATAAGATTGGTAAAATCATCTTTCAAAATGCACTGGATTTCATTAAAATGACCATTCAGCTAGACTAATCTAAACTTTCAAATTATGCATGACAAGTAAGGATAGCGTTGGATACATACCTTATATGGTTCACTGAAGAGGGGGTAACTGTTATCAAGCTGCCATTCAGTTAGTGGTTCTTCCTGGTTCCTTTTTTCCCTTTCTTTCTTAAGCAATACATTCCTATCCTGCTCAAAGATGCTGCACCAAGAGATAAAGAAACAGACAAGAGAGAAAATTATATATGAGTCAAGAAGAAAAATTCTTTTCACAGAACCTACTACTTCAACCTAAGCTACGGAATCTGTTAGATACGTGGATGGCATGGAAAGTGCATACAATCAGCTTAAAAACTCTCTCTGATTGACAAAACTCACAAATCACAAAGCACTGAGGAAGAGATACCCGAAATGCCCAAAAGAATATAGGTGAAGGGTACAAGATAAGCCTTTTCTTTCTTCACTCACCACCTTGAGGCTCCACAGCAAGATCTTCCCTTGAGCCTCTCACTGTAGAAAATAAGGTTTGATGTATTTCCACCTGAGGTTAATGATTTTTGCCTCTGGAAAACTGTTATTTTGAACAGTGGGCAGACCAGTCCAACCACTCCCAAATGCATGTACCATTTACCAAAACATGAAAACACTTTTTGTAATAAAGTTGCCACTCTTGACCTTTTGTAACTCAGTTGCAATTTTCACACGAGTTGTACAAACTGCAAAAATTAAAGAGAAATTCTAAATATCAGCCTTCAGATAAATATTTCTTGGCTCACATTTGGAGCAAAATCCTCAACATGTGATTTGAAATGTCCATGCAGGAAAACAAGTCATAACTATGGGCCTAATTATGATGTCAGGTGGAAAGCAATCTGACAGCTCATAGGAGGCTTCCGCCCGACATCATAGGTTTCCGTCTGACTGCCATATTACAATTCTGGCGGTCGATGGGAAACATGTGGGAAATTCCGTTGCAGTTCCGACGGGCACAGAGAGCCCGTCAGGGTGGCAGGCACAAAAGTAAACCCATAAAGACGGCAGCCTTGGCCACGCCATTGGGTTTACAATGTCACTTTACATCTGCCATTTCATGGCGGTCCGCTCGACATGAAAAGGCGGGCAGAAAGTGACTTTGGGTCCCCTTCCAGGGCCCCCTTCCCCCTGGCCCTCCACTATGGGGCCTGGGGGGGGGAACATATGGTGCCTCCTAAACATCCTTGCAGCCTGTGGCTGGAGGAGCCGCTGGCCACAAGAACTAACATCATATGTTCACTGAAGGGGTAGGATGTTTCTTTGATTCTCTGGGGACTGGAATGGGGTGGCTTTGGGATGAAATATGGGAGGGTGTGGGTAAAGCAAAGTAAGACTTTGGGTTTCCATCTTGAAAGGCTGGCACATGAAGAACTGTAGCTTTGTATTGACAGCAAGGTATCGCTGTGGAACAGTACTGAGTCATAGTATGAAATATGTTAGGAACTTAATGTATAGAAACATTAGGATGAGTAGTCTTGGACAGTTTTCTAAGTATAGTATCTACAGTCCAAGAAGGTTTTGTTTATCCTGCTCTTAAGGATGCTATTTGTATGGCAAAGGTGGTATAGGAGTCAGAATTTTGCATGAGAGAGATGAGCAAGCGATCACTTACTGGTTCAACTGAGAATGATGGGGTCGCTGAGGTAGATGATTTAGGGAAAGCTAGTTGCAGGGTTGGGGCTGTTGGGAAGAGTGCTCAAAGAATACATAAGACCTCAACCAACAGACCTAGCTCGAGTAGGTGTAATCATTGTAGGAGTACTTTTCATGGGTCGGAATCACAAAATATGTGTTATGCCATTGGTAAAGAGTGTAGTAAAGGCAGCAGGAAGAGGCACTGTACACGCATGTGTAAGGAGTGGCCTAGGTCCAAGGTGGCTATTATGTGTGATGATTAGCAGATTGAGTTTGGGTAATGATGAGGGAGTGAAGAGAAGGAAAACAAGACCTAAGGCATGGTTTACTGTGAGAGGAGCTGATGTGGAGCTTATGGTGGAATCAGGTTCCAGGTACACTATTATTCCTAAAGATGTTTTTTATAGGTTTTGGTAACACATGGAGCTATTACCCAAATACATGTGTCCTAGTGCGTATCAAGAGGAGGAAATAGATATCTTAGGGTATTTTAATTCTTCCATCAAGTTCACATCGTGAGTGACACAAGGGAAGGCATATGTCTCAGAGAGCAGTCCTCCAATCTTAGGATGGATGCATCAGTACGATCTCTGTATCATTGTGAACCCAAAGTGAGCAGAACAGGTCATTGTGGTAGGGAACAACAGTGTGGAGACTTTGAGTGAGGTGAAGGAGGTCTTTCAAGAGGAGTTGGAGGTCTTGGAGGGGTATGTCCACAAGATTTGTGTAAAACCAGGTGTGGTGCCTATAAAACACAAACTACGAAAGGTTCCTATTGCGGTGAGGGACGAAGTAAAGTTTGATGCTGCGTGAAATGGTGGAGTAGGATGTTTTTTAACCTGTTGAAGCCTCTAGTTGGTTTTCTCTGGTTGTGATTGCTAAAAAAAGCCAATGGCCATTTGATGTTTTGTGTGGACTTACACAGTGTGAACCAGAACATTATCACTGATAGTTTTCCTCTCCCTAATATTAATAAGTTACTTATGTTGCCTAATGGTGGTAAGTACATTTCAAAATGAGATTTTAAGAGTGCTTACCATCAAATTAGATTACATGAATCTTCCAGAGATGTGACAGCTTTTATCACGATGGGGGACATTCCATTTCACTAGAATGCCATTTGTGTTATCTTCGGCAGTGAGGGTATTCCAAAAGGGTCATGTCTCAAGTGTTGATGGGTTTACTATTATTATTATTTATGAATTTATAACGTGTCAGCTACTCGTGAGTGTCCCGGCACGGAACCATAGGGGAGGGCTTCACATGAACAAATGGGTCTTCAGTTTTTTCTTGAATACACTTAGGTCCTGGATGGTACACAGGACCAGAGGGAGAGCATTCCAGGCAACTGCTGCTTTGACTAAAAAGGAGCTACCCCCTAACCTCTGACACTTAAAACATGGGACCTGGGTCAAGAATAGAAAGGAGGAGCACAGAGAACACATAGGAACATAGAAAGAGGCACGCTTCTGCAGATAGAGAGGGCCATACCCGCGGAGCGCGATGGGCCATGACCAATATCTTAAATTTCACCCTGGCAGCCTGTGGTAAATAAATAAATTACCGGTACTATTTTTCTATACATTAAATGAAAAGGATAGCTCAATAAATGAGAGGCAGAGTCCGTGGTATCTGAGTCATACGGGCTTTAATTAAGTGGCTCGAGCCAATGGACATCGGGTTCCATCACCTACTAAGGTTCAGGAAGGGATAATCTCAACATTTCATTAACATCATACAATATATATAGTAAAACCATACAGTTGCATTGAATACAGTAGGCGTAACAAGTGAAAAAAAGAAAGATAAGAACAAATGGGCGTGAAAAGAAGGCGTGCACAGGGCGTGCACGGAGGTGTGTGATGTAGACGTCACAGAAGTGTCATAAGTGGGTGGACACATGGAGGGGGCTTCATGGGCAGCTGGAACCTTTAACCTACTGGTGTGCGCAAAACGAGTCATGACGTGTAACTGGGGAGAGCTGGGGG
This sequence comes from Lissotriton helveticus, assembly GCF_964261635.1. Taxonomy (NCBI): domain Eukaryota; kingdom Metazoa; phylum Chordata; class Amphibia; order Caudata; family Salamandridae; genus Lissotriton; species Lissotriton helveticus. The sequence goes on from NC_136069.1 coordinate 1,142,584,018, forward strand.
CGCTGACTTCTAGCACTAGTAGAGGAGACTGAAGTCTGGGATGTCAGAACGACCTGTACCTATAGCGTATCTGATATCTTATGTTTAGAGTACATGTTGCTTGATTCTAAAAGTCATCAGGGCAAAGGCTGCTTGTCACTAAAGGCTAGTGTATGCATATATTTCTTCATGTACTGCGTGAGCTATGGATACTAATTCAGTAAATCACTTGCATGGAGACAGAAAGACTGGACTGTAGACGGATATGTTTATCCTGTTCGTTAGCTAGGAATGTGAAGCCGGGGAGCTGAACAGATAACTGTAGGCATAACATATTCTTGGCAGGCAGGTCAGGCCGAGCCGGGCACCGCGTTGCTTGGCAGGAAGTAAGGGAAGGGTCAGGGATGCGGGCGGGGCTGCATCTCTTGGAGCGGTTCAGGAGGCTTGAGGCCTGGATCTCGTGTCCGGGCCCTGTGGAGCCCTAGAAACGGGTGCATCTCGATGATTTAACGTGCACAATGTAAAGACGTTGGCAACATAGGCCTGAAAGCCTAATTCACGTTGCTTTCACGGAGGACTGGATAACTAACATACTAACGTTGGACGCAACTGTAAATGCGTCTTTATTCTCGGTCATGGAGGGAAAATGCATAGCAATCATGCACATATATTACATGTTGGGGAAACACGTAGGGACACATAACAGGGCAAAATTCAATTTTCCTCATTCCCTCCTTGTTCCCTACGTTCCCTTCAGGAAACATCAATATTCATGAGACCATCTATCTGTTCATACAGCATCATTTGCTCGTCTTTTTTCATTTGGGAATGGGATTGTGGACGTGGAATACAAGATGTAGCGCACAAGCCGCAAATCGCCGGGCCACATTGTAAACAGAGACAACAACTGAATATGATCATTACTACTACTCCCAGGAATGACAGTACTCTCCATCCCCATGCAGATATTACACTCCAGAGCCAGCCGGACCAAGTCCAGGTGCCTGGATTCTGGTGTAGCTGATGAGCTATTTTATGAAGTCTAGTTATTGCTGAATACACAGACGGTGCGTTATTAGGAATGAAAACGCAACAACTAGATCCGATGACTCTACAAGCTCCGCCCCTATCGGCCAGGATGACGTCAAGAACAAGGCGGTTCTGAAGAACAACAAATCTCATAGCAGACTGCTCTTCTGTTAAGTTACCTAGGGCGGAAGTAGTCTCATTCACTACTGCTTCAAGGGTTCTGGTTAACCTGCGTATTAATTTACTATTCTGGACGGGACCTATGAAGAAAAAGAAACCTTTATTGAAATCCGTATACTGTTCCAATGCAGTTTCAGTCTGATCGACAATTGGGGACTCGATCTCCCTTCTATGTCTGACGTGTACTAGATGGGTATTTCGGTGATAATCGGATGGGGCTAGGAAAACTGGTGGCAGTAGGAATGCAATGTAACATGTTCCATCCCAATCTAGGGGCAAACGTACATAAGCAGTCTGACCACATATAAAATAGGAATGACGTGAAGCTTTGAAAGTAGACTTCCCTTTGTCACTGTACTCGACCACAGTAGTACAATCACTGTGTCCTAGGTGTACTGAACCATTCTTTCTAACACATAATTCGCCTTTCACTGGTAGAACTGTTATAGAAGGCAAGTCTGAATTAGTCTCGGACTGAACATTCAAAACCATGAGGTTAGAGGAAAAATTACCTAGATCATATACTTCATTTTCTAGATCTATCCCTGTCCTATGGGGAAGACCGTCCTTGTCTGGAAAACAGGTTTCATTCATAACTGTATTCAGAAGGGACTTATCGTCTAAAGATGACGTCAATGTAAACCATGCTCCACACGAACCATTGTGTGAAAATGGATAGGGAAAAAGTGGCAGAGCTCCCTTCACAGTCTGGTAAGGGGGGAGTCGACCACATACCCAGCAATTAGTGGCATTGTTGGTCTGGTGCGAATAGTGTAACATACAAATAAAAGTATTGTTGCGCATTGCAAGTCGATAGGATAACTTGTGAGGGGGTAGTTCACTAAATGTGTGCTCTACTGTATCATTAGAGGAAAGGTGTACATGTGAACCAAGAGGAGGAAAGAATACGTGTAACATACAACTTATACATGTGATCGTAAGACTCAGAAAAAACATAAACAATAATGTAACGATGCATCTGCTTCGGAGATTTTTACAATATTTCATTTTCTTGAAGTTTCGTCTATCTCTCTCACTATGTGGGTCTATCTCATACATGTCAGAAACCTGTCTAACCGCTTCACCCGAGGGGGACTTAAACAATTAAACGCTGTCTGACTTACTAGACCTCAATTTAATTTTATACTCCTGTTGCGGAGTTTTTTCTAACAGGGGAAGTTTAGAGTCAGTATCGGGGCAGTCCTTGAAAAAAGTCTTTGGACGCAGTCCATGGAAACGCTTGATATGACTGGAATGGAGCCAGCCTTTTCTTCCTTCTAGTTTTACGGCGGTCCTTGTGGTCATCAGAACGAGTTTTGGCTCCTTCCAGCGGGGCTCCAGAGGGCTTGAGCGATCGAAATTCCGAACCAGAACTAGATCTCCTGGAACGACCTCGTGCGGTTTCACCTGGGTGTTGTCCGGAAAGGCAGCCGCGACCTGTGAACGACAAGAGAGTAGTGCAGACATCAAGGAAGCTAGGTAATCTGTCAGCATGTTACTGTCAACATCGGTGATTTTACGAGGCATAGGTGTACCCCATATGTTTGGGGGACGACCGAAAACAACTTCGTATGGTGACAAACCAGATCTAGAGTGAGCGACCATTCGCATATAGAAGAGGGCAACTGGCAGGGCTACCATCCAATCTACACCTTTTTCGGCACAGACCTTCGCTAGTCGTGTTTTCAGAGTTTTATTGTGTCGCTCGACAAGGCCAGCTGCCTCGGGGTGTCGTACGCAGTGGAATTTCCACTGGTACCCTAACAGAAGTGATACCTGTTTCATGAGTTCGGACGAGAATGGCTGTCCATTATCTGAATACACGACACGGGGCAAACCGTATCGAGGGAAAAACTCACGTACCAGCTGCTTGGCAGTGGTCACGGCAGTATAATCTGGGACTGGATATGCTTCTGTCCATCTGGACAAAGCGCAGACAACTACGAGGACATACTTGAATCCTCGACATCGATCCATCTGGATATAATCCATCTGGAGGACTTCAAAAGGATGGTCAGGAGGATGAAATCCACCTTGTTCCACGGGAACACCTTTACCTGGATTGAACTGACAACAGATCATGCAGGTACGCACTTTCTGCTTTGCTGCTGCTCGTAAATGCTTGTTAAACCAGAGGTTCTGGATGCTGTCTAACATGGCTTTTTCTCCTAAGTGTGCTGGACTGTGTGCTGTATTAATGATGGCTTGAACCATAGAGTCGGGGAGAAACCATGTGGCTTTTCCCTTCGTCAACCATCCCTGATCTGTCTGGACCCCTCCTTGTTCCGACCATTTCCTGATTTCGTCTGGGGTAGCATGTGTCTGTATGTCTAGTACGTCTTGTGTAGGGTCTTTGACTGTCATGCAAGTAGTCAGGACCGAAACGTCTGTCTTTGTCGTGTCAGCTGGAATGTCTGGAGTCTGAGCTGTAAGCTTGGCTGTTCGATCTGCCAGGTCGTTACCCTGGGAAATGGTGTCAGTGACTCTCGTATGTGCTTTGCACTTCATAATGGCTATAGCTGTAGGTAAATGTATTGCTTCTAACAGAGCTTGAATGAGGGGGCCATGCTGAATCTTGGCTCCATGAGAGGTCATAAAACCTCTTTCCTGCCAGAGGACTCCAAAGTCGTGAACGACTCCGAATGCATAACGTGAATCTGTAAATATGTTTACTTTCAGGTTCTTGGCTCGTATGCAGGCTTGGGTCAGAGCGATGAGCTCTGCTGCTTGAGCAGACAGGGTGTCAATACGATGTGTTTCTACAACTTCAGTTTCAGTAGTCACTGCATATGCTGCTACTAACTCTCCTGTACTTGTACTCATGCATGAACCGTCCACATAAAGTGTCAGGTCTGGGTCAGGTAATGCAATGTCCGTCAAGTCTTGTCTTGGCTTCGTCATGGTGTTAATAACTTCCACACAGTCATGTGCTGCAGAGTATGAGGTAATCGAGGGTAACAGTGTAGCAGGATTTTAATATGTTGCAGCGTCTGATCTCTATATGTGGCTGAAACAGTGTCAGTTCATATCCTGTCAATCGAGCTATAGTCAAGTGCTGAGTCTGTGTTCGGTTTAAAAGAACCTCCACGGAGTGTGGAACTTGTACTGTCAGGGAGTGTCCTAACACTATGGAATCACTTTGTCTGATAGCCAAAGCTGTGGCTGCAACTGATTTAAGGCACGCAGGCAAAGCCTGGGCTACTGGATCTAATGTACTAGAAAAATAAGCACAAGGTTTGTGTTGTCCTGCTTGATCTTGTGTGAGAACAGATAATGCTGTACCATCGCGTTCAGTGACAAAAAGTGTAAAAGGTTTACTGTAGTTTGGCGTCGCTAAAACAGGTGCTTGACATAAAGCTTTCTTTAATTCTTCGAAAACAAGTGTATGTTCCTGGGTCCAAGGGAGGACAGTCGATGTCGCTGCCTCCTGTGTTGTCAACTGTATCAGTGGCTTGGCTAGATATGCGTACTGAGGGATCCATTGTCTGCAGTAAGAAGTGAGGCCGATAAAAGCTCGTACCTCCTTCTGTGTCTTGGGCTGTGGAAGATGTGCAATTAACTGGATACGGTCAGGTGTCAACTGTCTACCCCTCTTGGACAGAAAGTGACCAAGGTATACCACTTGCTGGACACAGAATTGCAGTTTCGAAGGGGACACCTTGTGCCCCATTTCTGCCAGGAAATACAAGACTGTCAGTGACGCACGTTCGCAGTCACGTTCTGTACGGGCTGTGATCAATAGGTCATCCACATACTGGAGCAGGGCAGTGTCAGTTGGCATGTGAATACTGTCTAGTTGTCGTTTCAGTGCTTGACTGTAAATACTAGGACTTTCTGTGAACCCTTGAGGTGCACGTGTAAATTTATAGCTTCTTCCATTTAAACAGAAACCGAAAAGGAACTGGCTGTCCGGATGGATGGGGACACTAAAGAAGGCGTTCTTGAGATCGATAACAGTAAAGAACGCTGCTTCGGAATCAATGGCAGTCAATAGGGAAGAGATATCTGGAACCACTGGGTACTGGGGTATGATACATTTATTTAGTTCTCGAAGGTCAATCACTAGTCGATAAACTGGAGGTGCATTTGGGTCAGTACGTTTAAGGATCGGAATGATCGGAGAATTACATACATTGGAGTCAGTTTCTACAACCACTCCTTGAGCAATGAGCTCGTCAATAATTTTCGATAAGGCTGCTACAGCCTCAGGTGGCAACTTGTATTGTCGGATTCGGGGTAGTACAATTCCTTGTTTCAGAGTGACACGATATGGTGTAATGTGCATATAACCTACATCAGTTGGACCTTGCGCCCATAAATGCTGTGGTACATTCATGTCCTTTAAAATCACGTAAAAACAATCTCACTCCTTCCGGAGAACAACAAATCACTGCTCCCAATTCTTTCAATGTTTTAATACCAAGTTAGTTTTCTGGACATGATTTCGTAAGTAACAAGTCTGTAGTTCGGGACAATGGACCAACTTCTAGGGAAACTGGTTTCGATATTTCATTAACAATAGGCTTTCCTGAAAATCCCAGGGAAACATTTCTTGAGCCTGAGAGAGGAGCCCCTGGAACCTCGTCATGACTGATGGCCCCTGTATCAATCAGAAATTTTCTGTCTTTCCCTAACACTTGGCTGTGTACATAGGGACCCTCTTGATCTACAGGAACCTCGATGAGAGGCAAGGCAACTTCCCTCTCTAGGCTGTTTCATGAATACTGCTGGTAATCTGGATACTCTGACTGTGCGTACTGGTACATCTGCTGTGTAACGTGTTGTGTGGCAGCTATAGGCTGCGGTACGGCTACAGTCTGTTGTGCGTTCTGCGGTGGTTGCGTGTTTTGCGGAACATGTTCCTGTCTAGGAGGACGCGGTCTCTCTTTCGTCTTACCAGTAGCTATGTTGTGTTTCAGAACGGCACATTCGTTTATATAGTGACCTGGCTGTTTACAGTAATTGCATGTCCCTTTAACGGGAGCTGCAGAATGACTGGCCTGAGTCGTACCCCTCTTCTGACTATCCACCGGAACAGACTGTGCAACTAGTACTTTCATTTTCGTGTCTTTCATACGTCTCCTTTCGTGTTCTTGCTCTTCTCTGATTCGGTTCTGGTGGTACTGTAACATTTGTAACATTTGGGACGGGGTATTAGCTTGCCAGGTACTCTCGACTTTCAGTACTCGATTTTTAACTTGTGATAAAGAATTCTCTACTAATTTGGTAACAAAAAGATGTGGATACGACTCACTACTTGTTTTCAAGCCGCTATTAATAATGAAACAATTTTCAAATCTGGAATAAAAATCACTAGTGTCCTCGTCTTGTTTCTGTTTACAGGCTGAGATGGCATCCCAGTCTTCATTTTTCGTGGTTAGTAATCTTGGCAAGACTTGTATTAACAACTCAGGCAATGCTTTGGCTTTGTCCCCGAGACCAGTACCAGGAACTCGTGTTTTATCTTCGTTCTCTAATTCTGCCCAGTCAATCTTTTTCTCTCCCACCTCCCATTCTTTTTCTTTAAGTTTTTCATATATGCCCGCAGGCAACAGGACCTTTAACATTTTAATGATATCGGGATACGTGTATTCTCCCATGCGGAGCATGTCTTTTAATTCACGGTGGAACCCTGCTGGATCTTTATCGTGACAGGGCACTAACTTTTTCATTTCCAGTAGTTCTATTTTCGTTAAAGGGGTGTAAACAAATACGCGTTCGAGCACACCTCCCCCTGTCCGAACAGGATGGACTTCTCGCAAGGAATTCTGTCTGTCTATGTAAAATGTCTTCCTTACTGGGGGTGGAACAGGAACGAAATGTGGAGTCAGGAACGTTCTGTATTTGTGGCGTTGTTCTAAAATGACATTAATCAAATCGGTACCTAGGCCTTTCCATCTGTTTAGGAGTAACTCGTCCAATACATTATATAAGGGACCTGGATCAGAATGCTGACTTTCGTACAGTGTAATGAGGTGCTGGATCATGTACATACCCACCAGTCGCTGTTCGTCTGGGGAAAGATTCAGAAACGTTTGAGCCACTACTTCGTCTTTAAATGTGCTGGCATTACTAGTCCATTGAACTGCTGATCTGGCTAGTTCCTGTTCATGCATGGTACTAAGCTCACTGTAACCTATTCGTTGTTTCAGAACTCTATCGGTAGCTTGGAATAAATGCTCAAGAGAACACTGTTCTGGTACGGGAGGAAGAAAAGTTTTCTTACATTCTAGGCGTGTGGGTCTGTCAAAAGGTCTCGCCCTTCCTACGTACGCTATTCTATCTGGGTTCTCTGTGTCTGCATCTTCGTCTGAAGTGTCATTCTCTTTCTCGGGTTCTCTCGCTGCTTTCTCCCTTTCGTGTATTCCTAGAATTTCTTTACGAATCTTTCTATACATGGATTCTATACAACCTTGTTTACTGTGTTTTCCTTCTGCTATGTTGTCACTCCATTTTATCAGGACTTTCATCTCGTCTTTGTTTTTACCAGGCTGGTCTTGTTCTCTTATTAAACAATTTATCAAAAACTGCAAGATCATATTTTGAGTCTCGACTTTCCTGTGGGCCATTGCCTCGTGAATACTTTCTGGTCTTTCCCCTGTTCGGATGAAATGATATATGTTGTCTAAATGTTCCCCCATTCCAGGTAAGAGAGTCAAATAGTTTGTAACTCGTCGTAGACGTACGGAATATAATATCATGTGATCTTCGCCTGGTACTGGATCATATCTACAATCAGTAAGGTATTGTTTGAGGGCTGCGTAAGTAGCCACTTTTGGCGTGCGTTGTAATGCTGCGTCTCTTAGTGTCGTTCGTTTTACTTGAGGCGGGGTGATAGGGATACCTCCCCCTGCTCCTCCTGAACTAGAATCATCAACTAATACTGGATGCGCCGTCGCTGGTAATGTGACTGGTAAAGTAGGCATACGTAATGTGGGTTGGTCCTGGGTTACTGGCGGATTAAAAGGATTCCCGGGAGCAGTGACTGGAGGAACAGTAATTGCGTTATTAACAGGGTTTTGAGGTTGAGCAGGCGGAGGAGGACGCGGATTTGTATATTCTGGGACAGTGTCGTCTAAATAGGAAGAAAGGAAAATTTCAGCTGCGGTCGGTTTATGACGTAGCTTAGTCGGGACCAATGGTGGCGGTAAATTACAGGGTGCTTCCGGGGTCGCCTCAGGCAGGCCCTCGGCGAGAAGGGGATACATGCCTTTAATAAGGGCATTTCTTTGTCTGTCGGACTGTTCTGCTCTAACTCGTTCACCTTTTTCTAGTAGTTCCCTTTCTTGGGCTTTGTCTGATGATTCCCTACTTAGTTCTGCTTTTCTGATTTCTTTTTCTGTTCTTTTATGCGATTCTTTACGCCACAATTCTATGGCATCTTTCTGGGATTGTCTGGCTTTCTTTTTCCATAATGCTTCCTCTACTCTCATGATGCACTCAGCATCCCAAGTTCCTGAAACAGGCCATCTATATTTCTCTTCCAGATTTTTGGTATAATCTACCCATAAGTCTAAGTACAGTATGGCATCTAAGCCATGTTTATGATACATGAAATGTCCGGGACTGTCCCTAGGTGGGACAGGAACTGATTCTTCGAGTATCCCTTTTCTGGTTCCTATCTGACGTAACTTTGAAAACAGAGGCATATTTGAACGTACTTGAACTTAAACACAATACACAATGAACACAGTAATGAATAGCAAAACAAATCATTCATACCACGACATCAAAACACATTAAAAAAACAGTTCGAACAGATACTACCTAGTACATTGAAAACATAATACTGGAAATCTCGAGAAACTATACTAGAAAACAGAATTACTGGATGCACTGCTAAAACAGTACAGAACATACCGGTCTCATAAAGAGACACGTCATACCGTATCCACCTAGGTGAACACGTCGGACCGGATCTGTGTACCCAAACCCGTCTGGACCGGGCACAAATTAATGAACCCGTCTAGATGCGTTCCCAGCAATGGTACTCACCGGGAAGCAAAACTGAAGGCCTCGGAACTGGACTGGACTGCTACGACGTCTGGTTACTGCTACGCACTACGCATGCGCTTCGGGCTTCGGAAACAGGTGGGCCTCTGGATACCTCGGACCTTGCTCTCTCGGCTTGGGCTCTGGTCGGGACTCCCCGCATTCCTCACCGCCTCGTCTGGATGCTGGACCGCAGTCTCCGTCTCCTCCGTGGGCCTGAGGGAGTTTAGCAGGAAAACCTGCAGGTGCGCAGAAGGGGTCCGTCACGGCTGTAGAAGGGGTCAGGGGGCCTGCGTTACATCGCCGGCGCGTGGGGAAGGGGACGTCCCTAATCGGGCGCCATTATGTGGTAAATAAATAAATTACCGGTACTATTTTTCTATACATTAAATGAAAAGGATAGCTCAATAAATGAGAGGCAGAGTCCGTGGTATCTGAGTCATACGGGCTTTAATTAAGTGGCTCGAGCCAATGGACATCAGGTTCCATCACCTACTAAGGTTCAGGAAGGGATAATCTCAACATTTCATTAACATCATACAATATATATAGTAAAACCATACAGTTGCATTGAATACAGTAGGCGTAACAAGTGAAAAAAAGAAAGATAAGAACATATGGGCGTGAAAAGAAGGCGTGCACAGGGCGTGCACGGAGGTGTGTGATGTAGACGTCACAGAAGTGTCATAAGTGGGTGGACACATGGAGGGGGCTTCATGGGCAGCTGGAACCTTTAACCTACTGGTGTGCGCAAAACGAGTCATGACGTGTAACTGGGGAGAGCTGGGGGCGCTGACTTCTAGCACTAGTAGAGGAGACTGAAGTCTGGGATATCAGAACGACCTGTACCTATAGCGTATCTGATATCTTATGTTTAGAGTACATGTTGCTTGATTCTAAAAGTCATCAGGGCAAAGGCTGCTTGTCACTAAAGGCTAGTGTATGCATATATTTCTTAATGTACTGCGTGAGCTATGGATACTAATTCAGTAAATCACTTGCATGGAGACAGAAAGACTGGACTGTAGACGGATATGTTTATCCTGTTCGTTAGCTAGGAATGTGAAGCCGGGGAGCTGAACAGATAACTGTAGGCATAACATATTCTTGGCAGGCAGGTCAGGCCGAGCCGGGCACCGCGTTGCTTGGCAGGAAGTAAAGGAAGGGTCAGGGATGCGGGCGGGGCTGCATCTCTCGGAGCGGTTCAGGAGGCTTGAGGCCTGGATCTCGTGTCCGGGCCCTGTGGAGCCCTAGAAACGGGTGCATCTCGATGATTTAACGTGCACAATGTAAAGACGTTGGCAACATAGGCCTGAAAGCCTAATTCACGTTGCTTTCACGGAGGACTGGATAACTAACATACTAACGTTGGACGCAACTGTAAATGCGTCTTTATTCTCGGTCATGGAGGGAAAATGCATAGCGATCATGCACATATATTACATGTTGGGGAAACACGTAGGGACACATAACAGGGCAAAATTCAATTTTCCTCAAGCCAAGGGCAACCAATGGTACAGTCGCAGCTGAAGATGAACACTGTCTCTAGATGACAGACCTGATAATAGCCTGGCCACGCTATTCTGTACCACCTGTAGCCCCTTCAGCCGGTAGCCAGGAGTACCAGCGAAAAGGGCATTTGCGTAGTCCAGCCGAGACAAGATTAACGTGCAGGTAATCGTATTGCCTTGCCGCTGGAGGCAAAAGGGGAAAAAAACACCTAAAAGATAAAAATAAAGCGAAACAGCCACCGGCCAGCTTCTTGATGCGGTCAGCAAAAGAGAGGTCTTTGTCGAAGCAGACCCCAAGATTTTTTGCTGGATGCCCCATGGTAGGACGTGGGAACTCAGGGGGCCAGAGCAGTTCTCTGAAATTCACAGGGAATGAAACAAAAAGTAAAATCTCTGAGTTCCCCTCATTGCACTTGAGCTGTGCCTTTGCCATCCATTTAAAAATAAATGACAGGCAGTGTTGGGCCTGGAGTACCGAATCTGCCCTCTTAGCCCAGGTAAAAAGCAGCTGGGTGTTATCTGCATAGGTCAACACCTTAGAGCCCAACGTCTCTGCTAAGTATAGCAGGGAGTCATATAGATAATAAATAAGAGGAGACTAAGGGAAGAGCCCTGTGGGACACCCGTTGCAACTGACTGAGAAGCAGAGGAACAAGGAGGAATCCATATCTGCTCTTACCAACCCTCCAAGAAAGAGCGGAGCCAGCCCCACACAGCACCTAATAACCCAATCCTGGCCAAGCGTGACAGGAGCAAAGAGTGTGGGACCGTATCACACATGGCTGAGAGGTCGAGCAAAATAAGTGCCGCCCTCCCGCCGGCGTCCAAACAGTCCCGAATAGCCTCTGCCACCTCGACCAGCACTGTTTCCGTGCTGTGTGACTGCTGGAACCCGGATTGCTCTGGGTGAAGCAGTCCCTCCTTTTCCACATAATCGGTAAGCTGTATATTAACCGCCTTCTCACAGACCTTTGCCAGAGCAGGGAGTAGGGAGATGGGCCGATAGATCCCTGGACAGCGAGGGTCAAGTGACTGCTTTTTCAGGAGAGTCAAGATCTTGGCCTTTTTTCAAGCCTCGGGGACCACCGCTTTCTGGAGGGAAAGATTGATAATGGCATTCACTTCCTAGTTAACAACCTCGGCTGACGTTGCCAACGTCCTAGCAGGGCAAGGGTCTGAGGGTGAACATGATTATAAACCTTTAAGCAGTTTCAAACAATCCTAAGGATCGACAGGCTTGAATTCTGATAGTAAGTATCCCCCATCAGCCAATGGACACTCCGGGGCGGCCTCCAAGTGGATACTGCAGGGTGTAAAGGTAGATTGAATGGCCATATTTTTTTTTCAGGATGATATCTTGATTAGTTGTGCAATTGTGGAGCAGCACAATATGATATTGAGAAAGGTTCTCAGGAAAGTGAGGGAGGTGGGCCTTACATTATGTAAGGAAAAGTGTGTCTTTCTCTGCGAGGAAAGGGAGAATTTGGGTCATACAATTTCTGGAGAGGGTGTGAAACCAAAGAGGGACCTACGCACTGCTATAAGGTTGGCTCCTTTGCTTATTGACAAAGATCAGTTGAGGTCATTCATGAGATTCATCGAATACTATGCATAGTTTGTAGATAACTTTGCGACAAAGATGAAAGGTTTGAAGGTTTTGTTGAGAAAAGGGTGTCCTTTCAAATGGGGTGATGTTAAAAAAAATGTTTTGACATGATTAAACAAGAGGTGTGTGGTACAGGTATACTTGTGTTGTTTGATACGTATTTGAAATCTGTTCTCACTGTTGATGCTAGTGAATCAGGGGTGGGTGCTGTTTTAGCCCTGTTCCATAGTAAACTTGAGCGGACAGTAGTTTTTGCGTCAGGGTCTTTGACAGAAACTGAAAAGAAGTACTCTGTCATTGAGTGCAAAGAATTGACGGCTGCCTGGGCTGCAGAATATTTTAGGACGTATTCACAAACATTTTATGAAAGTTTAACTCCGGGTGGGGCTGGAAAGGGATCATCCAGATTAGCAAGACTGGTGGCTCGGTTGCAAAAATTCATGTATTCAGTTGAGTACATTCCTGGATAGTATAGTGCTCAGGCTGATGCTTTGTCCTGATTATCTGTGGATTGGAAGGTGGTTGACGGTGATGCTGTCTGTAATATGGAGAAGGAGGGGGCAGTGACTTGGTTGGAGAAAGTTGCTTGGTATGGTGTGGGGGGGTTTTCTAATGAAGAGTGGGTGCAAGAAAAGGGCAGAGATGTGGTTTTGCTGGAGGAGTGAAGGATTCTGGTGACAGGTGGTATGAAGGAAAGCACAGTTGCAGTGCCAGTAAGACCTTTTGTGAAGTTACTGGATGAATTATCTGTTTGTGATGGGACTGTACTGATGAGAGGGGACAGATTTGGCCTGCTGAGAATTTGAGGAGGAGGGTCATCCAGTTGGCTCATGAGGGACATTTGGGACAGATTATGACTCAAATTTTTGATGGCCTGGGGTAGATGCCCAGTGGATGGAAAGATGTCTGGTATGTAAGAAAAGTGAAAAACGACTTACGGTTGGGGTGCGGGCTGAAATGGGTCATATTCAGGATCCGGGAGAAGTGTGGCATATTGGACCTCTGAGCTGTTTAAATCAAGATCTTAAATTTGCTATGGTGCTTGTGGATGCTTATTCCAAGTAGCTGGAGGTCATATTTATGAAGGACATTTCTACAAATAATACTATTGTCAATTTGAGTGGAGTTTTTAGGAGGGCGAATTTGCCTCACATTTTGTTGACGGATAATGGCACGCAACTAACTTCTTGTGAGATGGAGGATTTCTTTCTGATCATGGTATTAAGCATCACCATACCACATTTTAAAATCCACAAGGCACTAGTATTACTGAAAGAATGAATCGTATGGTTAAGGGTACTGTACAGTTAGCCATGCAGGGTGGTTTGGGTGTTTCTGTCGCAGTCCACCAAGAAGCTGTGTGGGCACATCGTACTACCCTGAATGTGGTTCTTAACAAATCTCCTTTTGAGGTTACGCAGGGGCTTAAAACAAGGACCAAATTGGAGCCTGGATGGTTAGGACGCAGAGAGGAGCCATGTGTACCTAGGAATGGGTTTAAGTGTTTCAAGATTAAGAGAGGTGATTGGGTGATGGTCAAGGATGGTTGTTGTGGCAGGGTTTTGTTTAAGTTTAGAGGTCCATTCAAAGTCAAAGAGGCGTTTGAGGAGTATATTGTGCTGGAGAGTGGTATTAAGTGGAATAGACACAGATTAGCTTTGTTTCAGAAGGGTGGTGAATGTAGTGAATCGCACATGGAGGGTGATGAATGTTGTAGTGGTTTTATGTTGACGGGAGACACAGTGCCTAGTTTTGAGGGATACTAGCTTTGCTGGTAGTAGCAGGGCTGAAGATGCGTTGCAGGGTGAAGGAAGGGGTTGAGCACGAAGAGAGAGAAAAGTCCCTGCGTATTTACGTGATTACGAGCTGGGCTCAGCATGAGAATTGCAAAGGCTCCGTGAATATTGCAGGAGTTGCATTTTTGTTCTTATGCTATGTAAACTTGAACGCTTTTATTTTTCAGAAGATATAAATCTTTGTTTCTTCAAATATGAGTAAGCTGTTGCTTATGACTATGGTTATTTTCTTTGTTGCATTATTTGTTCTATTTCTTTTAATTTGTCAGTTGATTTTTTCCTTGAAACCCCTGTGTTATGGGTAAGGGGGAAAATGTGTCATATTTATATTATCAGAACAGAACCTTTGTGTTAAGGTTCTGTTAGGGTGTGGGGTTTTGAATGGGGAGGGCAGTTGACTCTGGGGCTGGCATAGGGAAAGGTCACGTCTTGGTGGGCTGAATAAAGAGGTACTAACCAAGCTTTGTGTGTGGCGCTATATTTATTTACTACATAAAGCTTAGTTCAACCTTTGAAAATTGCTAAGTACTACTTTCAAGGGAGAGAGCTGAACAGTATTCAGAATTAAGAAAATTACATTCTTGACACAATTCCTATATACCCTGCAAACGACTGAGGGGCATAGTCTCCAGTTTTGTCCCTAATCTGTGGAAATATAAGATGCTTAAATGGTCTAGAAAGCCAGTCTTTTACTGTTCTCATAAAAACAAAGGTGGTCTGGGTCCAAGTGTACACCGAAAGTACGTATCTACTGTTTAAAACGTCCCCCTAAGCTATGAGAGTGTGGAAGATCTTAAGCAAAGAGGAAGCTATGCTTGCCTGAAAAAAAAACAGGAAACCTGAAGCACCTGGCCTTTTGACAGAGGATTTGGTTGTAAGTTATTAAAGTTGTTCCCACCTTTTGAAACCAAGGAATTGAGGTCCACGAAACTGAAAGACTGGCGACTTTTGCAGTCTATTTCAGGTACTTGGTAACACATTCGCAAATGGGAAGGAGTCCCTAAGGGACCCCTTCCCCTTTGTGAATGTTTGTAAAAGCGTTTTTAAGAGCAGGCAGAGGTCCCACGGACCACTGCCTGCTCTTAAAAAATGAAAAGAAAACTTTTCATTTTTCTTTTTGTAAGGCATCTCGTTTTCCTTTAAGGAGAACAGGCTGCTTTACAAAAAAAATTGCTTTATTTAAAAGCAATCATTGACATGGTGGTCTGTTGATCTCAGCAAGCCACGATCCCTGTGATTTTTGCGATTCCTAGGGGTCGCAAATTACGACCTACCTCATTAATATTCATGAGGTAGGTCATTTGCAACCCCTTAGGAATCGCAGAGAGTGTACTACACACCTTCATGCATGCCGTTTTGCGATTCCCTAAATGTGAATCACAAAGATTTGCAATTAGGGAATCGCAAAATATTTTTTTGATACATCTGCCCAAAAAGTGCCTTCACAGTAAACCAATGCCACAGCAGCTCCCGTGATGCCACAAAACGTTTACTATATGTCCACCATATTTCTGCCAGCCGCCTACCGAACTATTTTGTTTCTGAAAAACAAAAAGATAATGTCCCCCTTGCTTAACCTCATTTTCTAAAGTATAGTAACACATCCTGTCCCTGCTCTGCAAGCTCTTGTAAACCAATCTCTCGGGTAGCACTTTTTTCACTTTCTGATGCTCTCAACATTCACCTGCCATGTGCATGATTTCGAGTGTAATAAAATAAAGTGTTCTGTTGTCCATTTTTAATAGGTCTGCGCTCTGCAAGTGCCCCAATAGCATGTCAATAAAATGAAAAGACATTGGGCAGGTGTATCGCCTGGGCAATCGGTCTGTGCATTCCCATGGCCTTGGATGTCAACGGCTTCTCCTGCACTATTTTTAAATCATTTTGAAAACAGTCGCAGCGTGCGCACGCACGCACACACTGGAGGGTCACACTGCCACACGAATGCCAAAGAACCCTGACAAAAAGACTTGGAGCAGGTAAAGACGAGATGGTCACTGGAGTGATACGCACATGGAGCACGTGAGCATCCTTCAAGCGGTGGCATCTCCTCGGAGTGACATATGCGGATTCTGTTTTAGCATGATGGCGCTTTGGCTGCAATTCTTTCTTTAACCACCTCCCCAAAGAGTCCTCCGCTTTCCCTGCAGTCCTGGACTTGCACGCAGCCCGTCTCCTGCTGTGCGCTGCTAATTAGCCCCGAGCCGTCAGGCGACTCCCGAATCATTCCTGACTGACTTGAGAGGAGCGCCACTTCTGAAAAATGCAAAGGGACTGAACTATGTCAGGGCATCAAGGAGCTGTAATGCGTTGGCGACGACATGAAGAGTGAGCCAATCAAGGCAATTACAGCTAAAAGGTGCGCGCGGAAGGCAGCTGATCGGAAGGAAGCGGTGCCCCTCCTGCTCATAAAGCAGCTATGTACTGCTGGCCAGATGTACCAAGGCTGGATTTGTAAAAAGTGGTAAGAAACTGTGCAGTGACCTTTTGCAAATCCAATCTGGTTTTGTGAACCAATCTATATTTAACTAGGTCATTTTGCAATGTAAGAAATCGAAGTTGACCGCTGTGTCAGCCACTTAATTAATATTCATTAGGTAGGATGCAAATTTTGATTCACTCCTAAGGCCAACATCATGAGAATGGTGTCCTCCAATGATCAGCAAGCCACCATGTCTGTGATTGCTTTTAAATAAAAAGAAACAAAAAAAACCAACTGATTTTCTTAAAGGAAATAGGGCTTAAAAACCTTTTACACTTACAGTGAGAATGCAAATGAAGTTACAGTGTGTTTACGTTACCCATGAAGGGGTTCATTAACATTTCCATCTTGTCTCTTTCTTTCTCACACTGGCAACTTATTCACTTCGTGAGCGCTGTGAAGTAAAAGTTAGAAGAGACGTACTGCTATATATAACTTCTAAATATAAGTAAATAAATAGGGCCCATTCACTAAACAGTTGCTGTACACAAGTTCACCTTCCACACAAACATGACAATTTACGAGTACATGGCATTTACAAAAAGTGGCCTTGCATTCCTAAATACATTTACATATTCACAAAGTTTCCTCACTGTAGTGTAATAGTGCGCACAACCAATTACAGCTCCAAAAAAACAGGGTTCACTTTCCAGTGTGGAGATGCCCTATAAAACTTGGAACAGCCACACATTCAGAGATTATTGAAGTACTGGGTTTTTCGGAACCCAGCGGTGTCAGGGTACACCCTAAGACTTCGGATTCTTCCTGATTAGACCACAGAAACTCAGAGTCTTCTAGGTGAAGTCAAAGATCGAATTTATTGGCTGCAACCAAGTAACAGGCGTCCTAGAAGTACAACACGGTGTATATTCTCAGGAGACTGCTCAATTTTACAAAGCCAGCCTTCTCTTTTTATACAAAATATTACGCTTCAGGCAAACATTCTTAAGTTTACAGTTGACCATTCACATATTTTCACTACAAAGAAAAAGCAGAGTCATGATGACAAGCCCATATTTCAGTTCGTCCAGCCCACAACAAATTACCTGGCAAGGCCCAGTATTTTCATCAGATATCGGCGGACCCCCAATAAAAACGGGCACCTCCTACTCGTAAAGCAAGTTATAAAGTAAGGAACAGAGACAGGTGTGTGTGAGATTAGGGGTGGTTTGTGTGCGATGAAAGGTTTATGGCATGTTGTGCCTTGATACTATCTTGTTCGGCCACTGGGAGAGGAACTGACCGAACAGGTTTGGCCTTGGGCAGTGGAGTCAGCTTGCCCAGGTCGCAGAGAAGTCACCAAAGGTGTACGTGTCCTTCAGAATCGTGTTTGGCCTAGTCATTGGCCTATGTGAGGCAACTCACAAAATGGCTGCCGTACACAAAATGGAACCCGAGGGTTCAGGACGAAAATGACGATTTCAGAGTGAAATCGTCACTCAAATATGACGAAAATGCTTGTGCATAGTATACTAGCCATTCTCGGTCTGGGGATATCAAAATCGTCATGATACGACGATGTTTATAACACGAGTCCAGACTTTTAAGTACTACAAACCCTCCTTTTGCCCTTACATAGGCAATAACCTATACTCATGCTAATCTGAGTCCAGGTCTATATTCATAAAGTCATTGAGATGTTGCTGTAGCATCATCCTATTACTTAGCTCGTCCCTTGATACAGGTTTCCTTACACACGATGTAGCACAGAGGCCACATATTGCAGGAGCACACTGTACGCACAGACAGAACAGGAAAAGAATGGCTAAGATCATTCCAATGACCATCAGAATTTTCCATCCCCAGGCGGATATCAGTTCCCAGAACCATCCCATCAACGACCAATCTCCTTTATCCACATGAATAGATTCAGAGATCTTATGCAGTTTGGAGATGGCCTGGTACACTGTTGGAGCGTTATCTGGAATGAAAACACAGCAACTCGATTGGATCAATTTACATACCCCACCTCGGTCTGCAAGTATGACGTCTAACACGACCCTGTTCTGAAGGGTCATAAGACGATCCGACTGGAGCTCAGCAGTCAAGTTACTAAGGGCACCGGCAGTTTCAACTACAGTGGATTCAACCACCCTTGTCAATTGCCTTATGTTCCTGCTGTTAGCCATGGGTCCCCAGAACGGCAGAAAACCTTTCACGAAGTCTCCAAATTCTTGTCCTGCAGTGTCTTCTTCACTGAAGACACCTCTAACTATCCTTGTCTTATGGTAATCTGCCGCAGCTGTGTAGGTGGGAGGCAACAGGAACGAAACAAAGCATGTGCCCGAAAAGTCAGGGGGCAACCATGTATAGGCTCTATCATGGCAGATGAAATAGGTACCCTTAGCTGCTAAGAACGAAGGGGAAGTCTGGGGCGCAAAAACATACGTCTCAGTGCAGATGCTCTTCCCTAACTGAGCTCTGGGATTCTTGCAGGTACCTTGCAGACATAGGTGACCCTGATGGGGTACAATCCAAATCGGGGAAGATCTCTTAGCTTGCTGTTTCTCACTCAGAGTAGCTCCATATCCGGTCACGTTCCATCCAATATATACTAGTGTCTCATCTCTCGGGATAGTCTCGTATGAAATATCTTCCTTAATCATGTCTACTATACCCTTAACTAGAGCACTATTCTTAGGATTGTCTTTTACAGAACGTAGGGGGTAGACTTCATGTGCGTAGATGAAAATTGTTCTGTATGCCCACACAGAACCATTGTGGCTGAAAGGCAGGACCAGGTAAGGGATACCTTTATCCGTTGTGTGAGGCATAAGACCACACACCCAACAGTTAGTCGTGTTCATTACTAGTTGGTGTTGGTGAAAAAGCTGAACGAAGGAGTTATTAATAAACTCTAATCTCCTAGCGGATTCATGTTCAGGAAGGGGTTGAAAAGAATGTGAGGAAACAGTAAAAGGAGGAGGTATGGGCGATGTAGTGGGTGCAAATGTCACTTGAAAAGAGAATAAAACATATCCTATTAAAAACATCATTATACTGAACAACATAAAAATGCATATTATCAAAAAGCTTTTCTTGGTCATCATTCTACATATTCTGGTTTTAAAGTTCATTGTTTGGGCAGGTCTCTCCATCTCGAAAAACTCCATCCTCTCTAAAATGCTGCTCGCGATGGTAGGGTGTTCTATGCTAAGGAATGCTTCTGTCAGTCCAGGGCAACTCCCTTAGACCAACCAGAACTGTCGACCTAACGTCTCCAGCTGCCCCCCAAAGACTTTGGGCAACCGCAACCCTACAGCGGAACCCGGATGGTGGTTCGAAAAACAAAAATAAAAAAAGTTTCTCAGATGAGAGAGCTGCACTTTCAAAAATAGCAAAGAAAAGTAATATCTTTTTATTAGTTCATAGTTCTCGGCCTCAGATTATATAGTTTCTTTCCCGGTATTGTTTGATCCTGAAACAGGAGTTCAGGCACTGTAGTGTCCAATCGAATTGACAGTGGCACAGCTTCTTGCAAGAGATTGTCACTTTCTTTTTCAGAAATTGTTCCTTTCACACGTGCATCGCTGAAAGGCAGAAAACGAGGCACAGCTTCAGTCTCTGAGTCAGCGACACCCTCCTAGGCCCACCGGTCATACGGCAGAGGCAAGGGCACCCTCTTGCAATGTACACCATGGATCCAGTGCTTCTTTCCTTCCACTCGAACGGCTGATCTTGTTGAGAGAAGAACTAGGTATGGGCTGGTCATTCTTTGTTCGCTGGAAGTTCTTCACCAGCACCCAGGATCCCGGATCGATTTGGTGTTCTGGAGCTTCAGAGACCCGAGGCAGAGTATTGTGAACCTGTTGGTGTAAAACACGCAATTTAGCCATCAATTCGTACAAATAATCAAGCAGTACAGGGTGTTCTATTTCACTGAATTTTGTCGGCCTTGGCACTCCCCATATTTTGGCCGGACGGCCAAATACTATTTCGTATGGACTAAGTCCCACTCGCGAATGCACAGTCATTCTTGTTGATAGGAGTGCTAAAGGCAGAGCATCAGGCCATTTAAGACCAGAGCTCGCTTGAATTTTGGCCAGTTTAAGTTTTAACGTGCCATTGTAGCATTCTACTAGTCCAGCTGATTGGGGGTGATTTGCAGCGTGGAATTTCTGTGGGATGCCTAGCCCTTCACGTACTTTCTTCATCACTCGACCCACAAATTCACTCCCATTGTCACTCCAGACCATTCTCGGCATTCCAAATCTAGGGAAGAAGTCTTTCACAAGGGCTTTAGCTGTGGATAAGGCAGTGTTGTCCTTTAGGGGATATGCTTCTACCCATCTTGAAAAGGCGCAAACAACAACGAGTACGTATTTCAAATTGTTGCACCTTTCCATGTGGATGAAATCTAGCTGCAAAACCTCGAACGGATACGTTGGAGGCGCAAAATGACCAGCTGGAGTTGGGGTTCCCCTACCAGGATTGTATTTCAGACACACCATGCAATTCTTGACCACATTCTCCGCACACTTAGGAATTCCAGCATTTTGCCATACTGGGGCCAACAACTTGCAAATCCCTTTCACACTGATGTGAGCCATTCCATGGGCCATTGTAACCACTGCAAGCACATACGCGTCGGGTAACAACCATCTCTGATGCTCTGACAATTCAACCCAACAACCATTGGCATCCATTTTACCCGTACTTTCTCTCCACACACTCAATTCTTTCTCTGTAGCTTCAGCTTGAATAGATTTCACACTCTCTATCGTGTCTTCACACATTCCAGCGTCACCAATCCATCTTGCAGGGCCTGCAACATACATTCGACTCATCACATTCCTTGCTGTTTCTTTTGCTATTTCATCAGCAAATGCATTTCCACGACCAACATCATCAGTAACCTTTTTGTGCGCACTACATTTCACAATCGCAACTTGCAACGGTAAAGTAAGTGACTCGAGAAGCTCATTCACCAACTGACCATGCTGAATCTTGGCTCCATGCGAAGTCAGGAACCCACGTTCTTTCCACAATCGTCCAAAACTGTGAGCCACACCAAATGCATACTGGCTGTCGGTATATGTGGTCACTTTCATTCCTTTCGACAACACACACGCTCTTGTAAGTGCAATCAACTCTGCTGCTTGAGCTGAATTATGTGGGATACGTGCAGCTTCAACAATCGTATGCAAAGTCGTGACAGCATATGCTGCAGTCGTATCACCATTCGGAAGCCTGAAGCATGAACCATCCAACCATACAGTACCATCACACTTTACAAGAGGAGTGTCCTGGAGGTCTATTCTACCTTTCGTTTCTTCTTCTGTTCTGAGAAAACAATCATGCTGTTCAGAAGTATCTGTCTCTGCTACAATAGGCAACAACGTAGCTGGATTCAGCGTGTTGCATCTTTTTATGTGTACATGACTCGCTAACAATGTCAACTCATAACCTGACAATCGAGCACTAGTTAAGTGCTGTGTCTTGGTCCTGTTTAACAACGTGTCCACTGCATGTGGAACCATCACAATCAATGTATTATTCATCACTAAACCAGCAGACTGTCGAATAGAAACAGCTGCTGCCGCTGTGGCTCTCAAGCAACTCGGCAATGCTTTAGCTACCGGGTCCAAAGACGACGAAAAATACGCGCATGGATGCTGCTTATCTCCAAACAACTGTGTCAACACTGACAATGCACAACCTTCTTTCTCATGGACATACAATGTAAAGGGCTTACTGTAGTCGGGGGTACCCAACACAGGAGCCGAACATAATGCATTGCGCAATTCGAAAAAACTTTTCTGACACTCTTCAGACCATGGAACGGGATTCGGTGTATCTTTACAAGTTAATGCCACCAAAGGTTTGGCCAGCAAGGAAAAATTTGGTATCCATTGCCTGCAATATGATATAATGCCCAAGAAAGCACGCACTTCTCTCTGTGTCTTTGGCACACTCAATTTCGCTATTGCCTGAATTCTTTCTGGGGTCAGTTTCCTTCCCTCCTTCGATAAGAGATGACCTAAGTAGGTCACTTTTTGTCGACAATATTGCAATTTCGAAAGGGACACTTTGTGGTGCAAATCAGACAAATGACGCAACAATGACAACGTGGCTTCTTTACAGATTTCCTCAGTATCTGCAGCAACAAGCAAATCATCAACATACTGAATAAGGGTAGCGCCATCAGGTAAAACAATCGTATCAAGCTGTGTTTTTAAAGCTTGACTATATATCGATGGATTTTCACAGTAGCCCTGGGGAGCGCGTTTGAAGCGGAAGCTTCGACCTCCTAAACTGAAGCCAAAAATATCCCTACTCTCCTCGGCAATCGGGATGCTGAAGAAAGCATTCTTCAAGTCAATCACCGAGAACCAGGTCGCGGAAGCTGGAATCATAGTCAATAGGGCAGTGATATCAGGAACAACTGGAAATTGTGGCACAACTATTTTATTGACCTCTCTAAGATCAATCACAAATCTGTAAACAGGTGGCTGAGAAGGGTCAGTACGCTTCAAAACAGGCAGAACAGGACTATTGCAAACGTTGCCTCTTGTCTCTTCAATCACATCTTTTTCAATCAGATCGTAAATGATCGCTAGCAACGCTTTTTCACCTTCACTAGAAATTTTGTACTGGGGAATGCATGGCATATTAACATTGGCATTCAATGTCACAACATATGGCGGTATTTCCAAAAGACCTACATCATTAGGACCAGTAGCCCAAAGAATATCAGGAAGAAACGACAATTCTGTCGGAAGTTTATCCCTCGACAAATACATTGGAGAAACCACTTTCTTACCCAGTGTAAGTTGTACTCCCGCAGGAGAACAGTACAGAGTTGCATACAATCTTTTTAAAAGGTCCAATCCCAACAAGTTTTCACCACAACTTGTCGTTAAAATAAGGGGTGCTTCGAATTCGCAAGGTCCAACAGAAAGGGACAAAGGGTCAGAAATCGGGTTTCTAACTGGGGCGCCAGAAAAACCTACTGATACATTTGTTTCGCCAGACAAAGGTGCGCCAGGGAGTTAAGAGTGCATAATAGAACTCTTTGTAGCACCAGTATCCACTAGAAAAGGCTCTGACACACCTGATGTAATCACCTCAACGTAAGGTCCACTCTGATCTACTGGAACTGAAACAACTCCCTCTCTTTGTCTACGGCTGTCCTAGCAATCATTACCTTCCATATGCTCATCTTCTGCATAGTAGTCATCAGCATAGTACTGAGTCATCCTACCAGATGCGTTATTCTGCTGATCAAAACTATTCATTGAATTCTGAGGCGGAAAGGAACGCGCATTCTGGATGAAAATTTCCACGTCCTCTACCTCTAGGAGCTTGTTGAACACCTCGACCTCGTGCACCAGAAGTACCATTCATACGCTGTAACAAAATAGGACAACTATACTTGAAATGACCCTCTTCTTTACAATATGAACACTGATTGGGACCTACAGGAACACGCTGTTGAGGATACTCGAACTTTTGCGAATTCCTCTGAAACTGTTGAGGTTGCTGATAGTTGCTCTGACCACCACGTGGCGGATATGCTTGCTGTAAGAGAACCTTCGTTTTTAACTCTTTCGTTTTCTTGTCTGCTCTATCTTTCTCATCTTTGTCCCTATTTTCGTAGTACTGTGCAGTAGCCAATATTTGTGCTGAAGAGGAAACTGCCCAAGAACTTTCTGAATCTTTTAATTTCTTACATAACTCGGGAAGCAAATTGTGCACGAACTTGTCAACGAACAACCGTTGACCACCTTCTGTACTCATATCTTGACCACTGTGGTTGATAAACGTCTCTTCAAACCTGGTGAAGAAATCAGACACTGTCTCATCTTTCTTCTGCTTACACGCAGACAATTTATCCCAATTCACACGCATCGCATTAAAGTTTTCATGTAATTAATGATCCTACCAGGAAGGTCTGCTACTAAAGGCTCGGGTTTAGCACCATCAACTTGTCGGGCATCTGCAGCACCAATATTAGCCCATGAGTCACCTAACTCTTGGTCATGATCCGCATGACGAATCTTTCCCCATAAAGGCTGTGGAACAACATTCCCAAATAACATGTCTATATCAGCTAAATTCATAATGCAAGAGCCTGCAGTCTGTGACAATTCCTTGTAATACCCTGCAGGATTTTTACGGGGGTCAGGCAATGTCTGCTTAAGGGCCAAAACTTCAGCTCGCTTCCATGGAACATGTACCCAAACACGCTGAAAATGTGCTGGTACAGCATCAATATTACGACCCACATCAGCCTGCACTGCGTCCTTCCATACCGGAGGAACTTCTCTCATTGGGTACTGTCTTACCTTCTTCTTGACAGAGGAATCAGACTCAAACAATGACCGAGAAACACCTTCAGTCCTGAACGACAACAATGTCG
Source organism: Lissotriton helveticus (assembly GCF_964261635.1). Classification (NCBI taxonomy): domain Eukaryota; kingdom Metazoa; phylum Chordata; class Amphibia; order Caudata; family Salamandridae; genus Lissotriton; species Lissotriton helveticus. The sequence goes on from NC_136069.1 coordinate 1,142,608,955, forward strand.
CAACTGCTTTCTTAACATCTGAACCCACAATTGCGCCTTTCCCAAACTCGAACCGTACACGTCACAACTCAGGCGGATTGGGCTCCAAATCATTCTCCTCTAAATCCTCACAAAGGAAAGTACACATTTTCTAGAAAACGTACCTCTGCTTTGGTGCTTCCCACTGATGGAAGACATCCATAACAGACTCTAGCTCACATCTTATCGGATCGGTAACCCATTTATGTGCCAAATAATTCAATGTTTCCTTCTCCCTAGAATCAGGCAGTTGGCTACGCAACTGTTTACGCTCTGAGACAGGGGTTACACTTGTTGCTCCAAAGAGAGGATATAGAAAGCTAGTAACAGTGCTAGTCATTCTCTGGCGAACAGAGGGAGAAGTCGATGAAAGGACAGGCGGGAAAGCAGAGTGAGGCAAGGCAGACGCAGAGGCAGTGTCAGGAGGAATGCCAGGAGTGGTAGTCGATATAGTGGTCAAAGTTGTAGGAAGTAAAGGCAGAGCAGATGTCAAAGCCGGTGGCCCTTGAGGAGGCTGCACCGGAGGAATAGGAGCCAACTGAAGAACAGCTGGTGGTTGTGGAGGAGCAGGAGGCAATACAACCAAAGGTTGCGCAGCTAAAGGTTGCGGAGGTGCCGTAGCACTCTGTGCATAAGGGGGTGGCGAACTCAATCAATGCGACATTAGGGGATCTTTTTCAAGGTCTTTTGCTGCATCTTGCTGAAGAGGCGGCAAAACTGGATAACATTTATCGATTACCATTTTACGTTGCCTGTGCAACTGCTCACTCATCTGTTCTTCTTCGTTATCTTTGAACTGCATAGCAGCTTGCATTATCGAGATACCCCTTTCTCTCTTATTTTTCTTCGCTAATTTAATTTCCTTCTGTTTGGCTTCCTTATGCCATAGGCCGAAAGAGTCAAACATCACCGGCCGGGCTTTCTTCTTGAAAAGTTTAACTTCGAGATTATCTAAGATTTCCGTGTCAAAGCTACCATATTGGGGCCATTTAAAAAAAACATCCTTTCTGGTGTATCGGATCCACACTTCATTATATGTGATGGGGCCTACTCCATGTTTCACATACAGTTCATGGGTCGGAGTTCCAATCGGAGGAACCGGACACGAGTCCTCCAATCGGGAATCCCTATTACTACCACAACAAAACAAGTTTCCAAGTCTGCTAAGACCAGGCATCTTCGCTCTCTAGTCTAGCTTCAAACTTCAAAGGATTATTGAATACGATAGTCTTGTGAATACACGAGTCCTTCGGCTTTGGTACTTGCAAGTTCCAAATCAAAGATCCCAAGGGGATACCCAAACTAAGAACCAAACTAAGGACTGGGAGACGCTCCACTTATACTTAACTGAGGTATCGATGATGTCACCAGAAGACTCGTCTATCGTTTCGCTCTACCAAACATCATAGGTCCAAATCAGGGCGATAGTCAGGGCAGCCGTCGGGAAGCGGGGAACCTCGCAGCAAAGACTTTCGGACCACGTCGACATGCAGGGGTCGATGAAGTGGCGGCCTTCCTCCAGAATTTTCACACGAAGCTCCTCACGAACCTCTGGCTTGGACCGGTACCGCTGATATCGCCCCACGTTGGGCGCCAGCTGAAGTACTGGGTTTTTCGGAACCCAGCGGTGTCAAGGTACACCCTAAGACTTCAGATTCTTCCTGATTAGACCACAGAAACTCAGAGTCTTCTAGGTGAAGTCAAAGATCGAATTTATTGGCTGCAACCAAGTAACAGGCGTCCTAGAAGTACAACACGGTGTATATTCTCAGGAGACTGCTCAATTTTACAAAGCCAGCCTTCTCTTTTTATACAAAATATTACGCTTCAGGCAAACATTCTTAAGTTTACAGTTGACCATTCACATATTTTCACTACAAAGAAAAAGCAGAGTCATGATGACAAGCCCATATTTCAGTTCGTCCAGCCCACAACAAATTACCCGGCAAGGACCAGTATTTTCATCAGATATCGGCGGACCCCCAATAAAAACGGGCACCTCCTCCTCGTAAAGCAAGTTATAAAGTAAGGAACAGAGACAGGTGTGTGTGAGATTAGGCGTGGCTTGTGTGCGATGAAAGGTTTATGGCATGTTGTGCCTTGATACTATCTCGTTCGGCCACTGGGAGAGGAACTGACCGAACAGGTTTGGCCTTGGGCAGTGGAGTCAGCTTGCCCAGGTCGCAGAGAAGTCACCAAAGGTGTACGTGTCCTTCAGAATCGTGTTTGGCCTAGTCATTGGCCTATGTGAGGGCAACTCACAAAATGGCTGCCGTACACAAAATGGAACCCGAGGGTTCAGGACGAAAATGACGATTTCATAGTGAAATCGTCACTCGAATATGACGAAAATGCTTGTGCATAGTATACTAGCCATTCTCGGTCTGGGGATATCAAAATCGTCATGATACGACGATGTTTATAACACGAGTCCAGAATTTTAAGTACTACATTATGGGTATTCTCAAACGTTTCTCTAGCCCATTTTTGTCCTGCAACTGGTTTCCGTAGTGGGAGGGAAGAAGTGCAGAACTGGTGTGGTCTATAGAAACGGGGTTATCCACAGGAAAATACATTATACCTGAGGAGCTAAAAGGTTTTTAATACAAACAATGCCTTTGCAACAATATGGTGACATTTTCCCTGTACACACTTGAACGCTATGCACAATTGTGTATGAATAAGTGCAACCAAATTGGCACAAATGCTACATCACAAAGGTTTAAGACAATAACGGATGTTTGCAATGTGTTGCATATTTTGAGGCTTATTCTGGGAAACCTTTGTGAATTACAAAAAAGCAGAAAACCTTACCCATATGAGGCTGGAAACCTGCGGATTCAGATATTACTTTTTTGTGGGTTGAGCTCTCAGCGTGTTTTTTTCGTACGTAAAAGGCCCATTTAGAAAATCACATGTATGGTAAATTGTACAAACTCCCCAGGATAACGCAATTTTGTGGTTTGCAAAAAAAAAAACCACTAAATCTGCACTTTTGTAAAAATCCCACTGTTTTTACATAGTGGCCACAAAAATTATAATTGTGCTTTTAAATGAGGCTTACTCTCCTCTTATGGGCTCCGCACTGCTGTTGAGCCAATAAAAGGAAGATGAGCAACTGGAGGCAGAGGTGTTCAGTTTCTTTCAGCTAGATTCATCAAAGACCCGTTTTGCGAGTCTTTAATAGCGATTCATAAGGAATTGCTATTAAGGACTTGCAAAACGGGATTCATGTAGGAATTGCAAAAAATATTGTGATTCCTACATCTTCCTTATTTGCGATTAGCAAATTGCTAATCGCAAATAGGGAATAACTCCACATTCATTCCTATGGGCCTAAAGGCCCATCGGAATGAATGTGGAGTTATTCCTTTTTTGGGATTAGCAATTTGCTAATCGCAAATAAGGAAGCGATTTCAAGGGTGGTAGGGGTGTCCAAAGGACACCCTGTAGCACCCCTGAAAAGCAAATGTAGCCAGATGTTGCGCACACACATGTCCAAAGGACATGTGTGTGTGTAACATACGACTCAGAAAAATGCACTAAAGTGCATTTTTCTGAGTTTTCGCTATTTACCACGAAGTTACAATTCGTGTTAAATAGCGGCTGGAAATTGCGAATTCGCATATTTTAAAAGTTTCATGAATTGCATTTAAGGAATCTCAAATAGAGATTCCTTAAATTCAATTCCTCGCAAATATGCGATTTGGCTAATAGCGTTTTTTGCATTTGGGATGATGAATCCCAAATGCCAAAATTGCGCTTGCAAAGGGCCAGATTCTGCGAATCTGGCCCTTTGCGAGCCGATTTTACGTTCATGAATCTAGCTGTTTGTCACCTGCCTTTTAACAGCTTGCAATTGCACAGGTCCATCCCCTTATGCTAGCAGGCTGCAGCCCTGCTTCCTGCATATCCCTCTGTCTCCCCAGGCCACTACCTCCCTACGGCTCTTTGTCCTGTGACACCCATCACAACCCTGCTGCCCCTTTACTGCTCTCTGCCCCCACCCCCTCCTGCTCCTCCGCTCTCTGTGACTCATGTGGCTGAAACTTCCCTTTTCAATCACCTCCATTCCAGGGCACTGATCTGGTCCCTCCCCCCATGACCACCACCCCACCAAGTCTCCTGTACCCCCCATTCATACTCTGCTGCCCTGTGCACCTTTGGAACAGTGCCGTCTTAACGCATGAGCACGCTGGGCACTTGCCCAGGGGCCCTACGAGCATAGAGGCCCCATGCAGACTAGAATTTAACTGGAATTTTCCATTAAACGTTTTTATTCCTGTGAGTGGTTGTGCAGGCAGGGCCTAGTGTACTGGTTTGCACGGGGGCCTAAAATGCTGTTAAGACAGCCCTGCTTTGGAATGGTGGTTATCGGATGCCAGGAGGAGCAGAGTTTTCTAACTTAAATCTGCACTCTCTGACATCAGACAGCATCCTATTCTGAGGCATGGTGCTGCTAGACACTCTGCCTTGGTAGCATTTCCAAGATTGACAGACCAAAGCGGTATTTTTGTGACAGGCACATTTTCTGCCTGCCATAAAAATACCACAAATCGGACATTACATTCAGATTTTTTGCAGCAAAATCCTGACTATGTAGAATAAATAAACACTGCTATTTATGTTTCTTAAAGCAGCACTCAAGGGAAAACAAATTCAAATTTCAAAGTAAAGCCACATTATAATATCGGGCCTCTGCACTAATGTTTCTCCCATGTTACCTGGCTCCTAATTGCTCAGCCAGTGTGAGTGTTCTGAGTGGAATGTTGGTGTGATAGAGACGCATGGAATGTTTGGGTGCCTTCGTGGTGAGGTGTGACAGTTGAAGATGGGCTGAGCAGCAGGTATGCTGCTCCTGGTGGGGCTACTTTACGTGGAAGCCAACCTGTGACTTAAGACCTAATAAAGAAACTACAAAGATACTCTAAGGCTACGTCTGGAACATTACAACATAATTGACAACCACCTAAGACATTAAAAAAAAATATCAAGAAATCATTTAAACAAAACAACTACTCACTGCAAAAACCCACAAGGAACCCATTGTATCTTCTTATCAAACTCAGAGGAAGACTCTGAAACTGGGAACACAAAGTTCCTTGGCCACCTTCCAAGAGAATCAGCATAATCAGCTGAATGCGTACAAGATAGCTCAGTGGTTGAATGCACCAGCTGCAGGGATTTTTGTGCATACGTTTAAATCCCTGCAGGAATCCTCACCTTTCATCAATTACAAGAGTTCCATTTTGCCTTGCAATGAAAACAGTAATAACAATTTTACATACAAGTTATTAAAATAATAGTATTTCAATAGTGAAAAAGACACCAAAACAAACACAGACTTAAGGAGACAGACAAAAACAAAACCAGACACAGTGCCAGACCCCTAGAAACAGGATGCTCAAATGCAGGTAATTGATTTCCTGGAGATCACAAGGTAGAAGAGTTTGTGCCCAGTTTACACAACAGCCTTAAGGCATGGGAATTTACTGCTCGAGGAAGTGATTGGGTTCTGTAGATGGTAAAGACTCTCCATTACAGAAGGAAGGGTTTAAGGGAAAATGTGGCCCATCTGTGGTATTTTTTCACTGTCTGAGCTCACTGTGTAGGTCTGTCTCCTCCAGTAAAACTTATTTATAAGGGTGTACCACATGCAAAAGAGCTCTGCCGTCAACTCTAGCGGCTGTACACTCCTTTGATGAGTTACCATGCTGGGTCAGAAAGGGCAGATGCTGCCCAAGGTGTGAGTGTATGGCATTCACAAAAAGTGACCTTGCACTGGTAAATCCATTTGCACATTCACACCATTTCCTCACGCTAGTGTAATAGTGTGTGCAATCAATTACAACTCTAGAAAAAGGGTAGACTTTCCAGGGGGAAGATGGCCTTGAAACCTTAGACCATCTACACATTCGAAAAATATGGGTCTAATCCGGGCCATCATCTTGCGGGTGGACAGCTGAGGCAGCACTGGCCGAAATAACTTCACCATGCAGAGAAACAGAACCAAGTAGGATTTTTTGCAATACTCCAATGTCCATTTTTCACTGCCCCATGGCATTTTATAATGTTATTAAAAATATTCATCTGACTGCTATTTTGATGATGATAAAAAAATTTAAAAAAAGTAAACTGAATACCCTCTTAGAAGAACTATTTAACAGCACACGTGCTCATCCTGGTTCTACTGCGCTAACAAGATTTATCCTTCTAAATAGTGAAAACCTGCTAATGTACATTATCAAGGATACCCTTTGGCAGTGCATGACTGCCGATACAACTGAATTAAGTGGAGACATCATCAAGGCGGAGGGCATTGTCTGTGACCTAAGAGTGGATTGCTGGGGAAAGACGTAAGTGATCCTAGCAGTTGAGACAGGAGAGCTGGTATTGGTAGGATTATTACCACCCTCACTGGGGGCAAGATCTGCTTCTGTGTAGAATATCATGAACTGCAGATCACAGATGCCTTTAAGCAGGTGTGCAACTAGACCCAAACTTCAGAAACAGGGGGGCTAGCACTTTTTTTTTTAAAGGAGTTTTATATAGAGCGAACTTGACCCGAAGGTTCGGGTATTAGAGCGCTTTATATAGCACCAGTTGCATGACATGAGGACACATTCATTTTTGTTAGGCACGGAGAGATTAAGTGATTTGCCCAGAATCACAGGATGTTCAGCGTTGTTGCCGATACTCGAACACAGTTCCCCTGATTCGAGGACGACCGCCCTAGCTTAGGCCAACTCCTTTCCCCACTTGAAGTAGTGGGGGCTGAGACACCCTCCGAGCTAGTATTAGAACCCACATTGGCAAAGCCAATAGGTCTTGCTTTAATGTGTTAACACATGCAAGCATCCCATGTCTTTATCTTCATGCTTTAGCACAGGGTTCTCCAATGTCGGTCCTGGAAAGGCAGATCCATGCAAGATTTTGAGCATATCCACATTTAGGGATAAATGTAGTTATCTTAAAAACCTGGCATGGATCCGGCCTTCCAGGACCAACATTGGAGAACCTTACTTTAGCACATAAAATCCAGATCTAATGGCTTTGCCAATACATTGCTCTAAGACACTTAGCACTGGATGAGCTCAGAGAGCTTCCATCATGCTTGCAAGCATCGGCTGTCTGTAAGATGATTGGTATCAAGCGAGTCCTGTGCCTGGTGTGCATGTCTGATACACAGAAAATAAAGTACTGAGGGTGTACTGGAAAAGTGGATTTTCTTGCTAAAAGCAGCACAAGAGTGAGATATACTTGTACATTGAAATGCAGGGGGGTACCATAGGTACCCCCCATGTGCACCCCCCACCCCCCAGAATTCCTGGGGGCCCGCCATGGGCCTCCAATGTTGAGGACTGCATGCCTTTCAGGGGCGGTGTTGCCGCCATGGAAAGGCAAAACACAGCGTGCATCTTAAAATGGATGGTGGAGTCTACCAGACACCGCCACCATATTAACAGCTTTTCAGTCCGGTCGACCCATCGACCGGGTGGAAAACCGGCAGACGGTCTTTCCGTCCGCTGGGGTCCCCGCCATAATAATATGGCGTGGGAATTTGAATGCGGGCGGGTGAAAATGTCGGGTGGATCACCACCGCCATGCGGGCGGTGGCGATCCGCCCGACATACTAATGATGCCCCTAGTTCCTATATATCTACACCGTCTTCGGCAGATGATTTTGGGAAGATGTAAGGAAACAGGCTTTTGTGCAGGTTTCCCCAACTTTTTGTACCATTTGGACTATTAGCTGCTGGTTTTCCAACTTTGAAGTGCACTGAGGCCTGCTGTCCCGATCTCAGTACCAGTGTTCTGACCCACTGAAAAAAGTATGTTTAAATGGTTACCCCCAATTGGCAAGTACTGACTTACTTATAAGCCCCTAGTATATGGTACCCACGGTACCAAGGGCATGTAAAGCAGAGTTTTCATACAGAACTGCAGCATAGTTTGTGCCACCCTGCAGGTGGCAGAGATAAATTGTACCCTAGCCTGCCACTGCAGACTGAAAGGACAGTGTTTTACACTACAAGTTCGATTTTGCCATTACACCTAATGGCAAAGCCCCACTTCCCTTAAGGATATATATATATATATAAGTCTCTACCAACAAAGGCCTAGAGAGTCCTATGTCAGGGAGGTATATACACTTAAATAAGACATGTGATTGTTGATATGTCTTAGCAGCAACACTTTTAAATTGTTGTTTTGCTGTGGAAATGGTTAGGAGCTTTATTGGCTAACAAAGGGTTACCGGCTGGCACCCCTGCCCGGCTCACTTCTGAATGAGACTTCATAACAGGGTCAAGCAAGGTATCAAATTAATTGTGGCATTAAATCTGACCTGATGCCGAGGCCAGATTTAAGGTCCCTAGTAAAGTTAAGTAAATTATAGAAAGTTGCCCCTCGGCACTCCAGCTAGTCCAGTGGTCTCACAAATGCACTGATACTTAGGGGGTCATTAGGATGTAGGGCGGATCGCCACCGCCCGCATGGTGGTGGCAATCTGCCCTACATCCTTCCCCGCCCACCACCCATTTACCCCCGCCATATTAGTATGGCGGGGGTACCGCGGCGGACGGGAAGACCGTCCTCCGCTTTTCGGCCCAATCGACAAGTTGACCGGTCAGAAAAGGGTTTAATATGGTGGCGGTGTCTGCTAGACACTGCCATCCATATTAGTATGGGGGCGGAAACATGCCTTCGCTGCCACAGAAAGGCATGCGGATTCTGCTTTCGGGGGCCTGTTGCGGGCCCCCAGGGTATTGGGGGGTTGGGGAATGCACATGGCGGGTACCTATGGTACCCCCTGCATTGTCATGGACATGGCGGCAGGCACCTTGCGGTGCCTGTCACCTGGTGCATGACAATGCACGCAGTGCATTCCCAGCATTGTGGCCGGCGGTGCTGTGAGCACCGCCTACCACAATGCTGGGAATGGAGGATGCCACCTCCATGGAGGCGGTGGCATCCTAATTGCCGGTGCGGGACCGCCGCACCACTGGCAGCTGGGCCCAGCACCGCTAGGGTGGCGGCCGGACGGAAGTCCGCCCACCATCCTAATGGGCCCCTTAGAGTTCTAGCCACCTGAGGAGACGTGTGAACAACTCCCAGACTCAAGAACAAAGGCAGTTTCCGGAAAGTGAGGTGTCACCTCCTTGTCAGGATGGCCATTCAGGGTGTTAACCCAAAAGGAAGGCTTCAAAGGTGAAGCCGCATTTGAAGGGCCGCTTGTGACAACATTCCTGAGCAGGATGCCTTTTGTTCCTGCAGTTAATTAGGAGAGAGAGACAAGGAAGGGAAACCTGTGTCCAAACCTGTTTTCACGTGGGCATGTATCCCACTGGCAGCCACACCTCTGAGGTGTACTACCCTGCTCCTGGCGACCAAGGAAGGGTCATGCCATTTTGGAAGGGCAAGATTTGAGTACTGTGGGATAGCCACACATCATAGGAACTTCGACACTACAGAGAAGGGGATCCAGTAGCCCATTGGCTAGTGACCCCATGGTCCAGGGCACTTTCCTGGGATAAGTGGGGCACCCCTGGCACCCTGCTCCTTTGTTCACTTTGGGGAAGAAGAAAGGACCAAAGAAGGACTGCCTTGCTGTCTTTAGTACGCGAAAAGAGAGGCTGCTCCTTCGAGAAGACTGCACCAAATGCACTTTTGAGGTAGCAGGTGGGACTGTGCCTGTGGCTCCTGACCAGTGAAAAAGTGATTTTCCTGCATTCACCAACTACAGTAACTCTGAGGATCAGTCTGCTGATCTCCTGAAACCAGCTCCAGAGCTGAAGGTTCCCAAGTCGACAAAGTGGTAACCACTGCGGTTGCTGTGCAGCTGCCAGTCACCAAAACCACAGAGGGACAAATCCGAGATAGCCAAAAGTTGTACCCCCATCTGACGGACTATCTGTGGCTGGATTCACCAGGCCCAAGGAACACTAACCCCCACCAAGGATATTCATTGTGACCGCTGTGTCACGATACTGAGTGCCCAGCCACAGCTGGTCTTCTACTGTCGCAAAGAGGAGGCTATGGGACCCAAGTGCCATGGTCAAAGACACCTCAACCCAAACGTGGACTGAGGGATCAACCACACTTCACCCTTGTCAACCGCACAGCATCAGGAGCATCCTGTGCCTGCATCCCTCAGCACTAGGACCACTCCCTTGAAGTCTGTGGCGGTCATGCTGTAAATTGAGAACTTTGTTAATAAAACGCCCTGGTGGCCAGGCAACTGTCCAAAGTATCCATACTAGACTCCTAGACATCTGCATTGTTGAAATTGGTTGCTCAACTTGAGTCAGTGTCCCCAAACTGTTTCAAACTTTTCAAAAGTTTGTAAAGTTTTAGTTGACCAATACTTGTTTGCGGTTGCATTTAAAAGTATTTATTGCTTTAAAAATCTGTATCTCCAGAACCCTGGATGATCAAATACTCAAATTAATATGCTTTATTTTGATAAATTATTGTTGTGTCTCTTTCTTGTTGTCTGCCTTTCTTATTTAGTTGTTTGGTGCTGTTAAATGCTTCACACTAAGTTCCTTTGCAACGCCTTACTGCTTGCAGCCACAGCTAACCAAAACTGAGCTAAGATTGAGTAAATGATACTGACTGGACCCAAGATGGTATCTGTGAGTGTACTCCATGATAAGGCCCCACAGTCAACTCATGTAGTACAGCCAGATCCTCACAGTAGGTATTCAATGTGCTATCTTCACCAGGAATTCCAAAATTGCCACAGCCCCTCAAAACAATGTCAGCATAAATGTCTCCAAGAAAAGCACCTTTGGGTGAAAATCTGTCTTCTCTGGCAGCTCAAACAGGCGACAGTTATTGCCTACTCTTGATTCCACTGCATGCCTCTTTCTTCCTCCATCCCACACCTCCTGTTTCTTTATTTCACTCTTAGGGGTTCCATTCTCTGCATTCCCTCCTTGTCAATGTTTCATAGCTTTTTCTTCTTCCTTCTTTCTCTCTTTTCTGCCTTTCTCTCATGCTTAGGGTCAAAATCAGGCTGATGACGACAGCTAAGTTCTGGTCCCCATAAATGAGAGTCATGCCCACCACCTGCAGCCTCCTGCACAAATTAAGCACTGCTTGTAAATAACATTAGCTTACACACACTGATTTATAAAGTGAGAAGAATGTCATTGTGACAAACAACACTCTTAATGGCATAAACAGACAGTCAAACAACAGATCAATAAAGCAATTTCCACTACCACACATTTATTACTAACACCTTTTCAAACGCATGTTGAGGGATTGTTACCTTAATGCACAGTGAAGAGAGAAGAGCTACTGATTACCTTAATTAAGAGATATGATAAAATCCTGATAAGAGGTAACATGACAAGTCCCCGCATGCTAGCTTGTGGAATCACTGACAACTCAAGTCTAATGAAAAGACAGTTTCATTCCCTCTGGGAATCTTTGAGGAATGTTTGAAGGAATAAGAACACTGATATTCAGCTTAGTTTAAAGCCTCTTTTACATTTTCTCTGCAGAACATAGTAATATTTTCTCAGAAGAAGCGAAAGGGTGTTCCACAGAGCTGGACATTTGACCAAAAAACCTTTGCTACTCAGTGATTTCACTTTGTTACTAGGGTGAACGAGGTGTGACGTTGAGTCCAAAGGACCAAATGATTCACATGATTCAGTGACAGTATTATTCTGCAATCTTCTGTAAGCCTGAGTCTTGCTTGCAGTCTGGTTTGAAAACCAGACCTGCTAGCTGCAAAATCGTCCCTGTGACAAAATCGGCCGAAACCCGGCCCTGGCAAAGAGCTCGGTGGCAACCCCAACCGTGCCCCCTCACCCCCCCCCCCCGTGGGGGAGGGGGGGGGCTAGCACTTTGGCAGGGCCTGTTATGGTTCCCAGTCCGGCCCTGACCTTGTTTAACTTAGAGCACTACTTCCATCCTAAATGTTTGTGATTTATAGACGGCGCTCGCCCTCTCCTGCCATAACGCCATGCAAGGCATAGAGTTCTTGGTTATACCAGTAAACACTGGCCCCATGCACATAATGCTCTGACCAATACAGCTGGGATCTCTATTTATGCCTGCCGATCCATAATCAGGAAGGCGGAGGAAAGGGTCTTCTTTGTACTGGCATGTCAGGAGTCCTAAAATGACCATCAGAGTCCTTTAAGCTAGTCAGTAAGAGAATAAATAAAATAAACTCTGTGCCTTGTTAAGCATTTCAAAGGTTTGAGACAGTAGGAAGAGGTTATATTCCTCTCACTTTGGTGAGGAAATACTCTTCCATATTCTCGAACCATAATTTTAGATGATGGAATAGAAAGTCCGTGGTGGAATACAAAGTCTGTATTGGTAAGACCCCATCTGCCATAACAAAAAAGCAGTATGGTTGAAAGTAAAAACATAGGCCTGTGATGCAGCTAGCGTTGACCACATCGGAGCACTTTTTATTTCACTTTCAGCCATGCTGCACACTGTACAAGCTGGCAAAAAAAAAATGTTGAGCCCACCAACACATCTCATATAGGTGTGACCTATTGTCTTTGCCAATGCTTGTTTTCTGTATCGCCTTTTCTCCTCTCTTTTTGCATTTTGCCCTGAAAGTATCAATATTCTGACTTAGGAGTTCTCACTTTAGGTTTCTTATTAAATGTTTTCTGACTTTTTCTTTGAGGTTTCAACTTAAATTTGTCCATTTCTATAGGTGATTGGGCACCGAAAAGAGGTGAATGAGAACTCATCTGTTAAGCTGGTACTGCGACAAAGATGTCCCTGGCAGTGGGTTGTCCGCGAGACCTGTTTGTGGTATTGGGAATTACTTTGTGGACAATCGCTTTCAATGAGTTGTTAGAATGCAATCTGCTCCTGCACACTATATATTGCTCATTGTACTTCTTTAGTGTCTTGGCTCGTTTTCTACATAATTTCGTCATGATGGTGTGCCAATGTCTATATTTGATTTTGTGTGGAAGCACATTAGGTATGGGGGTATGCCAGTATTTTTTCACATTTGGAGGACATTGTGCTATAGTTTCTTTGATACATTTCAGATGCACTTTGTAGTCTAGATATTTGCTTGATAAACATAGTTAACCAGTTGACTTTTGATTTTTAATGGTGAAGATATTTCTGACAAGGGTGACTTTACAGCAGACTTGATAAAGGGAGTCCTATCAGGGAGGGTGTTTGGGGTGTGACACCCCCAAATAAATGCATTCTACGGTTTGTAGTTGGGTCTGTTGGTACTGAGTCAGGTCTGCTATGTCTGCGTCAGTTTTTCTGGTCATACACCAAGAATAAAAGACAAAACAGTTACCCTTTATGTAAAACATTAGAGAGTGAGAGAGAGAGACAGAGAGGGAGAGAGAGAGACACACAGGCATCTTGCGGTGGGTGCATTTCAAAATGTGAAACAAGATAACCTGAAATCAATACCAGCTTACATGCTTGTCCAACTTGTTTGATCCTGGGCAAATATTTTATTTCACAGAGCTTCCTTTATGAAAGCAATTTAAAATACTTGAGTTCGGGATGTGTGCTGTACAACCACCCATTATGTTTGATTTAATGGGCTATAATGTTGCTCCATTTATAATAAGGTTCTAGCCACGTTTAGGGTTTACATAACTACTGACTTATTCTTAGTACGCCCGTGACATTTTCGTTAGGGGATGAGTCATTAATATTTCTAAGATCATGTTTAAAATCTATCACTTTTAAATAAATGTCTGTCTGTGCAGTGGTATAATCTGATGTACTAAGTGGAAAGGCTTCTACATGCTAAAGAAATACACTTTTTTGTTAATTTTGAAGAGACTGTATCATATTTTCACAATATGTTTGTTGAATGATATACATGCCAAACATCTTTCATGGTTTAGCTAGTGCATGAACTGTTAGAATTTAGCCAGACACTTGGCTTAGCTCTGCTTGCCCTATACATTTGTTAGTGCACCTACCTTAATTCGTGAATGGGAGCTTAGTACACGGGCCCTTAGTCCCTTGATAAAATGATTTGTAAAAGGCAAGGACTAGAAACATGCCCTGCCTACCTGCACCGATTTGAAAACACAATCAACAATGCTTCTTGTAGCACAGATGAGGAAGAGTGTATTCAATGAAAATATATTTAAAATATGTGACCCCAGTGCCGACTCCAAGCTAATGAGTTGTTTGTGACGATAGTCATGATTTCCGAGGGTGAACTACCAAGCCAATGTGAGATGGGAAGAGGCTTAGCTTAAGGGTGGGTGTTTGGGGTGTGACAATCCCCAAATACATTCTTGGCTTGATAGTTGGGTCTGAGAGCCCTGAGTCAGGTCTGCTATGTCTGTCATTCTCATTTCACCAAGAACTTGTTTGTTTTTTGCCAAAAAGTAGGAAATCCATGGAAGTACTCCTTGAATGGTTGCAAATGTACTTCGGGTATTTGAGCGCTTTCTAAATCTCAAAAATAAAAAAATAAAAATTACTTTTTGGCTTCACAAACATTGGCAGTGGTTGACTCGGAAAGCTGTGTCTGTCCCAGGTTTCCAGGCACACTACTGCCAATCAAACACCCAAAAGGTAATGGTATGAATACTTGCAGATAGTCTACAAAGCAGCTTTTGCTAGGGGTAGAATTCCAACCCATTATTTTCTGCCTACTGTGCTACTCTAAACTGAGGCCCACCTGAAGCAAATCAGTTCTGACCCTGTTCCTATGGAACAATCCATCACCCCTCACCCCTCCACTCTGTGGCCCATTACATTTTTAGTTGGGAAGTTTGAGATTCACTCTCCCCGCATCTCACTGTCAAAGCTGAGCCACTGTACTCGATTTAGCTACTTCCAGGCCAGACTCGAGTAATATTCATCTAGTACATGTATAGGTTTATAGAACATTACTGTAAGCTGATGACAGCTACATTGTTGCCTTTACTCATTGCTTTACAAGTGCACTGAGTACCTGAACTTCATTACTTTGAAAGGGAGAGTGTCAACACTTCTCAGCAGGCATGTTGTATTTTCATTGTGAGAGTACTAGCATTACTTAGGCCATTATTACAAGAGGGCCATACTATCTAAGGGGTCTGGTAACACTGTTACCAGACCCCTTAGATGTCCACTACATCACAACGGATCAGCTGCCAAAATCTCCTTGGGCAACTGTGAGGGGAGAAGGGGGAATCAGACCTGGAATTACAAATTCACCTGGTAACTTCTCATTACTAAGGGGGTTCTCAGGTTTCAACTTGGGCTCCCCATTAATTCCACACTCGCGGAGCTAACGGGACCTCCGGTTGAGGGATGCAGAATTAACAGATATACTAGAACTGTATATAGCGTATGTTGAATTCAGTATTATTCACTGTCTTGCCTATAACTGTAAGGATGTTTTCACACTGACTGCATTGTCTGTACATTATCTACTGTAGGCTACTCTCTCCCAGAATCATAATTGTAAAATTATGATAAAAATGCCTTCAAACTGGATAACTTTCCTCTATAGATTGTGTATTAATTGTCGCATCCCATGCCCAATGCCCTGATGCCCCTTTGGGACTGATACAAAAATCTAACAAAAAAGTAAACATTAAAAAAAAAGGACAGATAACCTGCTTAAGTTAGATACCTTGAGTATCTAAGGATCTATGCAGAAATACGTGTGGGTCTTCAACACAACAAAGCATAGGGACCTCTTCTCTGATGTTGCAACTAAATATGCAGCTAACAACAAAGGCAAGCAGGGAGGGGTATTGTGATGTGCAGTGGATATCACCTCTTTCTTTCTCTCTTAAACATGCTATTGCACACCTCTACCCCATTTGTGACTGTCTAGAGTGAATGCACATCACCAGCTCCTGTCACTCCAAAGCCAGATGGTGAATACACAAACAGGCAGAGGCATACAGAATGATAAAGTAAGAAAATGCCCACGTTCTAAAAGTGGCATTTTCAAACACACAATTCAAAAAACACCTTAACTAAAATGTGTGTTATTAAATTCTAAGTTCAGAGAGCTTAACTCTATTTCTCCATTTTGTCCCAATGGAAATTTACACTCGTAAGATGTGACAAGGCTGCTCCCATGGTAACCTATGGGACAGATAGCCTTTCAAAAGAGAAAAACAAAATGCGCAGTATGTCACTATCAGAACATGTATCATCTATCAGTACATGTCCTAACTTTCACATAGAATGCACCCTGCTCACAGGATTACCTTGGGCCTCCCAGAGGGGTGTCTTACGTGTCCGAAAAGGGAAGTTTAGGGCCTTGCTAGTAGGTGCACTTGCCAGGTTGACATGGCAGTTAAAAACTGAATTTGCCACCATACCACGCATACAATTACAATGCATGCAAATACAACGCGTTGTTACTACGACCGTGTTATAAAAACGCATGCCATTACACCCGAAGTCGGCACAATGACTTGCTCTAGGGGGGGGGCGCTGGATGTTGGAATAGTATAATTTACTATTCCAACTCCAGTCTGTGCAACAGTAGGAAAGGTGTTGGATTTTAAATCCAACACCTTCTGACCACTCCGCAAGTCATTGTTCCGACTTGCGGAGTAATGACATACGTTGTTACAACGCGGTCGTTCTAACAACCGCGTTGTAAATGCATGCGGTGTGAACGATTCGGAGTAAAGGATGTTTACCTTATAAACTGCATGCACAGACACTGCAGTGGCAGGTCTGAGACACATTTACAGGGCTACTCGTGTGGGTGGCACAACCAGTGCTGCAAGCCCACTTGTAGTAATTGATTTATAGGTCCTGGAGCTATCAGTGCACTGCACTAGGGACTTACTAGTGAATCAAATATGCCAACCATGGATAACCAATCATAATCATAATTTACACAGTGGGCACTTGCAGTGGCAAAGTGCCCAGAATACCTAAACCAGCAAAAACGAAGTCCAGCACACAGCAAAAATACAGGAGGCAGAGGCAGAGGCAAAAAGTCAGGGGAAACCACACCAAGGGTGCCAGGTCTAACAGCTCTTTTCAGGAATATTCCAGGGAGGAATTCAGGTGATCAAGGTCACCTACATAAGGTGTTTGAGAAAGTTGCTTAATCATTTCAAGGGCTCTGATAAATATTTCTTAATGTAATATGACTTTTTTATGTTAAAGCCCACAAAACGTATTTTCTGAAGGTGCCCACTGCTGTATCGGGAACACTATTACAACGCACAGTTCTAATTTCAATTATAGACATTTTTTCATGTTTCGATATGAGTCCCGGAGAATGTAGACAAGGCAAAGCTAGGATATTGCGATATCAGTCAGAGGTTTGAAGGTCTGATGAAGAGACGCTCCACATGTGAACACAGGGCCACTTCACACCTCAATTAACATCTCTGCTCTGTCTCATCAGAACTGTGAACTTTTTTCTGATGAACTGTTTTTAACGAAGAAACAGTGGTACCCATCAGGACGTCTCTGATCCTAATTTGTGTCGGAAGAGCATACGCAGCAGTGTTTACTACACTGTCAGCCTCCACATATCTATCACTGTGGATAAAATAGTCCTACTGAGAATAATTTGCAGAATATCCACATTAATAATACATCCACTATTACAACTGCACTACAGTGCTTCCTGCAATCATTTTATCGCCTGCAGTTATGTGAATATAATTTAGCAATTTAATTGCAAGAAGTGTGCCACTGATCTCCTTTTAAAGGTTCCCAACTTTATTAATATGCACTCCGCTCCTTATATGTTCCATCACCTAGTCACAATTATGCCGTTCCGCTTTCTCACTGTTTAGGCTGATGGATTAAAAGTCAGTCTCCAACTATTAATTTAGGCATACCTTCATAATCTTAACAGAGTGACCAATCTGCCTGAGTTCTACTGGTTTGGGTGTTCTACCACAGTTTTTATCACTTAAAATTGTTCCGAAATAATATCAAGTGCAGGATATTGACTACAACTATATTGTCAAATTAAGTATTTATAGGGACATAGAGATTTAGTTCTCTAAACTCTACATTTATGTACTGTGACGATGTAAATATCATTACTAGATATGGTGACATCTCTTGTAGAGCCTGAACATCCCCGCTTCCTTCCACCCAAAATGTGTTTTAACATTGAGCTTTCCCAGGGCTGGACTCGGAACCAAAGCAGCCCTGGCAATTTTGTCGGATCAACGCCCTGGTAGGGCAAGTGGAAAGCACTGCTGCTTTTGTTGCTGGGGGCCGATATTGCAAAACCGGCCCCCAGTAATGAAACTGGCCCCCACCCTTCCAAAACCAGCCCCTACCCTTACAGCCTCCCAGGGAAAAGCTTGATGCCCACTACGGCCAGTCTGGCCCTGAGCTTTACTTCTAAATAATAAACAGCAAAATATCTTCAGGACTCAATGTTTAGTGGTGCGATTCTCCTTTGTAATATAACTAATAGTATAGTATACATTTGTATATAAACTTGATCTGTGTGATTTTGATCTGTCTTAGTCTATAGTACCTCTTGTACTACTGACACTGTTCCACCCTCTAGCATGTCAGTCTACTACACTGCTGAGGTGCAGCATGGTTTAGTTCAACATAAATTAATACATGTGTACAACATTGCCTGCTACTTTCATTGCAAGTGCCATTCGATAATGAGTTCCAGCTTCCGCCCAGATGATGATGCCTCTATGGTCCACTTGGCCTGATCCTTCTATTAATTGTGGAAGGGAGATACACTGGTGGCACCAGCTTCTCAATTTAGGCTGCTGTGTGGTCATATTTCTAGTTTGGTCTAGTCTACTCCTTATATTTCCTGCTATCTATCTGGCAGACCCAGACCATCTTCCCAGACTCAATGACCATCTACACTGTGCTGATCAGAGTGGAAGCACTTGTAGAACATTTTATAGCCCATGAAAGAAGTGGATGTTGATTATTTTGATAATATTAAGGAATGTAAGAGTCTGCAGGCCTAAACATATATCTAAGATGTCCATGAGCAGGTATCAAGAATGTTTTCAGCAACTAAATGCAAATCTCATGTTAAAAGTGAGACAAAAGCCCCCATTACTAGTCACAAGGAAACGTAGAGGCAACTATGAGTGGTCTCTAGTGTTTCTGGACTAAAAATTACTGAATTCCAAAACATTGGCCATAGTTTTAATGGCTGTGGATCCACACTCAGTAAAAGCACAGGTGGCAAGGAGAAGGGGTTTCGAACAGAGGCACAGCCCAACCCCGCCAACTTCTCCAGCACAAAGTGGAATGCAGCCAATGCTTCTCCTAGAAAGGCCATTTTTTCTACTCACCCAGCCCATGTAGTCTTGACAGCCGCATCCCCATTAGGTTTAGGAAGACAGTCATCAACAAAAGGGAAATTTGAACAAATTGGTAAAATGTGAAGAAACTAAAATCTAGACTCTTGCTTCTAAGTAATAACCCAGCTGCTTATTATGTTCTGAAAAACATGAGACAAGGGTTTCACATGCTAAATCTAATTGTACCACAATTGTCTTAAATGTTGACACGCTTATTTTATGGAGTTGAAATTGAATGGAGGTGGCAACTTGTCATAGGTCTCTACCCTCACCTTTTCCTTCCACCACTAATGCATGTTATGCTGTTATAAATCTGCATTGTTTGATCTGTAGTTTGTTTGAATTGTTGGTTACAGGAATAGTTTTTAATAAATTATATTGTGTACATGTCGTGCCAAAAATACTTTATTATATTTTTAAAAAAACACATTCAATCATAAATAGTTTCATATCCCGTTGCCCTACGACTAATCCCATCAACCAAGTCCACTACAGAGGGGAAATTATAAAGGATAACTAGAAGACAGCTGCTGTGAACCAGCAAAGACACCCAATACAGTGATTACGCACATCCATCAGCAGAAAAAACAGGTAATTTGCAAACCAAGAATTGTCTATAACTTGTGGAATCTGCCTAACTGAATGAAATGCTCTCCTGTAAACTAAATGCGTTAAACAAACATAATTTCCAGCAAATGTCTGTTAAAAAAACCTCTGGTACACACATTCTCAGGTAGCAGCATCCCACTGCTGCAAAAACTCAATCCTAGGAACATCTAATTGCATTACCCTTCATCTGCTGCCTTCAAACAATTCCTTGCAACACCCATCTAGGTTCTTGTAGACCAGGGGCTCCAGCCTTTTCTGTAGCGGGAGCTATTTTTGGTTATTAAAACCCGTCCTGAGCTACCACCTAATATAAGGGTGTTGAATAAGCGTATATAAAGTCCAAGTAACTTAAACACTGTCCCTAGCGTATCCCAGTCCTGCTCCAGGGAACATAACGCATTAATGCACCATTAGCTCTACAGGAAATGTTAACTTGTAAGGACCCCAAGTATAAGTTTGGTCTGTTGTTTATGAGTCACACCAAGAGGTGATTGTCTAATTCAAACTTTTGTTCTCATTGTCATGCAATAGATAGGATGACACTACTCTCATTTAAAAAAAAAACATTTTTATTGAGAGCTCATAAACATTACATCATACAATAATATCATATATAACTACGTATTTCAGAATTTTGAAAGAGAAAATTAATTTAAGTGTACAGTACAAAGTATTACAGTATAATAAATATTCATTTTTAAATGCTCAGCAATATAATCACAATATTCCTATAATACAGAGAGATCATAATAAGTTAAAGTGCAGAGTGCAGAATTGGGATACATACATATATACGTACCTTATCATTTTATATCAAATTTGACAAGAGAGCAGAAGGAAATTAAGGACCTTAGAAAAAATGCAAAGTGCTATGTCCTTTTATACCGAATGCAATACATTCTCCTATGTTTCAAACACATTCCAATATTTCTCATACTTTCTTGCTGCCCCTGAACTTATTGCATATTTCTTTTCCATTTCTTGTACTCCGGTTAACTTTGCCCTCCAAGCATTGAAAGTAGGTACTTTCTCTGTTTTCCAGAGTTGTAGGATTAGAGATCTTGCTATTAAAGCTGCTATAAATAAACCTTTCCCATGGACAGAGATAGCAGAGGAGCAGCCCAGGACTTAAATAGATTTATCAACTAAAATGAGGGGATCAATTGTAATTTTAAGATATTTTTTGATCTCCTCCCAAAGACCCTGGATTTTTGGGCACTCCCAGATGATATGTGTCCAGGTTCCTTTCTCTGCGCAGCGAAAGCATTTGTCTTCTATCTGTGGGTATATTTTATGAAGAAAAGAGGGTGTTCTATATATCAACCACTTCGAATAGTATTGCATACGTTTGAAATTTGCACCAATAAATATAGCCATGTTAAACTTATTAAGCCTATTACAAGTTGGTTTAAGGATCTGTATACCTTCTCTTTCTTCCATCTGTCCCTCACTTTTTCATATGGAGAGAGCGATTTATTATGTTTGAATATTTTAATCCAATTACTAATCTTTCGCTGTATGGGGGAATTAAGGGCTTCCCTGATAATAGTTTTATAATACTGGTTTTCCATGTCTAGCTTTTCTAATATGGGGTTTAATCTAATGAATGACCATTTTAAAATTGTGCTTGAATGTTGAAGCCCCATTTCAATCTCCTCCTAGGTTTTCCAAAGATTCCCCTTGGCGAAATCCTGGATCTGAACATATCCAGTCTCTTCCCATAATCTTAGTATTTTACTCTCTAGTAAACCTATTTCCCCCATAAATAGATTGGAAAGCCTAATTGAGATATTGATTCTTAAAATATTGTAGTGTGCTAAGAGCTGAGATTTTTGTTTATGCATCTTTTGCAAGGTCTTATAACCTACTTTTTTGGGGTACTTAGTGACTCTTGTGGGGTCTATTATGTTATGTTCCCTTAAGATCTTTTTCATAAAAATTGATCTGCCTCTTGAGGATCTAAGAAGAAAAATTTAAATCTGTGGTGTGCAAATGCTGCATAATAATAATCTCTGATATTTGGTAATGATAATCATCCTTCTGCTACAGTGTGGTTTAAAGTGCTGAGTGCCAATCTTGGTACCTTATTTGACCATAAGAAAGGGGAGAACATACTGTCTATTTCATTACAAAAAGAAGCGTGTATTGCACAGGGAGCTGCACTAAAGAGAAAATTAAATAACGGTAGGATAGACATCCGTATTAACGCAGCTTGACCTATTATTGATAACGGCAGCTGATTCTATCGCGTTAAGTGAGAATGCACCTTTTTTGACAATGGGATATAGCTTAGAGAACAAAGATCTTCTACTTTCTCAGTTACATAGATCCCTAGATACCTCTTTGGGCTAGTATTATATGTCTGTCTAAATTCTGATAAAAGAGAATTCACCTCTCAATTACATAACATTATTTCTGTTTTGGTCTTATTGATCTTATAACCCCCTATTTTTTTCAAAGTATGCGAAGACTCTCATAACTTCCGTCTGGGTGTCTATCTTTGGGTCCAAGAAAAGAACAATGTCATCAGCATATAATTTTATGTTCGTCATTCCTTATACCGAGGCCGTATGAACGCTTTTTTCCCTAATCATGATTGCTAAAGGCTCAATAAATAGAGCAAATAAGATCGGGGAAAGGGGACAGCCTTGTCTGGTGACTATTTATTTGGCATTTCCTATATTAGCAGAATTAATTAAAATGTGTGCCTGGGAATTCATATAGAGTTGTTTTAATAAAATTATAAACTCACTTGAGAAGCCAAACTTTTCTAAAATTGTAAAAAGACAGTTCCACAAAACAAGATTAAATGTTTTTTAGCATCTAAAAACCAGATCTGTGCCTTAACCTTATTGATATTAAAAAAATCGAGTGCTTCTAATAAAAAATTTGTATGAGTATAAAGCTGTCTCCCTGCTATAAAGCCACACTGATCTGTCCCAATAAGTGATCCCACCATCTTCTTTAGCCTATTGGCAAGAAGTTTAGTAAAAATGTTATAGTCAGTATTTAAAAGGCTTATTGGCCTATAAGAGTTCAAATTTTCGCTATCCTTATCTTTTTTTTAAAATACTGACCACTACTGCCGTACGAAAAGATACAGGTGGGTCACCTCCTTCCAATAAATAATTAGCTAGTCTTAAAAACTCTGGGCAGAGTACTGTAGAGAATGCTTTAAAAAATTATTCTACAGGAATGCCATCCTCTCAGTTGGGCAAAGTGCTGATAACCGCATCTATTTCTTCTTTAGTGAATTCGGCTAGCAGCAGCTCTTTAAAGTTATTTTCCAGAATTGGAATTGGTAATTCCTGTAAAAATTCATTAATTGATTCTAAAAAGACGTGGTGAGATGCCTGATAGATATCTTTATAGTGTCTGAGGAACACCTCGCCTATTAATGACATAGTCTTTACATGAGTTTTAGTTACTTTATCCTGAATGAATTGGACTGTGTTTCGAACTTGCTTTTCCTTTGCTTGCCAAGCTAGCTATCTTCCCATATACTCGCTATTGTCATAACTTATCTGAAAATACAACCTACTTGCCATATCGCCTAACTCATAGTAGAATTTCCCCATTCTTATTTTTGCATTTTGTACTTTTTGTCTGTTATCCGGGGTCCTGTTTCTAAAGTATTCTTGATTTGCATGGTCCAGATTATTTTCTATTACCATTCTCTTCTCTTTCTTAGCCTTTTGTTTTGGTATCTCTTTTGAGGTAATGATGCCTCTCAGTGTAGCCTTGAAGGCATCCCATATCATATTAATTGGGGCAGAATCTTTATTTATCAGAAAAAAGAAACTAATCTCCTTCTCTAATTCTGCACACCATTGCTTATCTGCTAAGTTGAGTTTATAAAAATACCACCTTCTGGCTGCTTCTTCGTCTTTCTTCCCTAACAGGGTTACCAATTTGATATGGGCGTGATCTGAGAAAGCATTTGCTATATGTTCATACTTACTGACTTCCATATAATAGGAGGTTAAAAAAAGTCTAGCCTTGAGTACTCACGCTTAGTCGAATTATTGAGCCGCCAGTTATCTAGAATATCTAAATCTGTTTTACAGCTCAACAGAGCAGTGGCTACTTGTGGTTTATTTTGTCCACGGTCTTTATTTGATGAATCAACCGCGGGATTTTGTAGAAAATTAAAATCCCCCCCCCCCATATGATCTGACCATGTATACCTGACAGTGCTTGTTTTAACTGTAAAATGGGGAGCGGGTGATCCACAACTGGTGCCTAGATCGTAGCAAGTATGAGGCGTGTGTTATTTATTGTCCCATGCAGGAATGCCCACCTACCACTTGCATCTGAGTGTGATGCTTCAACATGAAATTGGACATGCTTGCCTATATAAATGCTCTCCCCTCTCTGAGCTGTCCCCTACACAGATGAACAATAGAAACCTGCCCAATTTTTAAACATTTTACCAGCGTCTGCTAAGGCTCGAAAGTGTGTCTCTTGTATAAAGATCACATCTGGGTAGTGGCCTTTTAACCAGCTCTCTGTTGCACAAGTTTTGCGCCTGTTGTTCAAACCGTTAACATTCAAAGATAAAATTAAGAGTTTATTCCTATTCATAATGTTTTTAAAGGCGGGAGAATATAGCTTATTTTGTCCACAGACGCGGGTATCTCATCTAAAGTGCAACTTGTGCTGTATGTGCAAAATGCGTACCTAAAGTGCAATTTGTGCAAAATGTGCAAAATGCATAAATGGTTGACCGCTAGAACTATTGAATCTTTTCTCCCTATAAGACAGTAGCGGACTAAGTTATTCACTAAAATACGGACCATTTAAATTGTGCTAACTGCGCAAGTGTACAATATCTGCCATGGCAATTGTGCAAATCATACCATAAAGCGCTGTATGTGCAAAACGCATATCTAAAGTGCAACTTGTGCAAAATATGCAGAATGCATAGATCATTTATCGCTAAAATTCTTGAATCTTTTCTTCCTATAAGACAGTAGCGGTCGAAGTTATCCACATAAAATACAGACCATTTAGATTGTGCAAGTTGCACAAATATACCATGTCTGGCATGACAGTTGTGCAAATCATGCAATAAAGTGCAAGTTACGCATTCAAAATGGTATACTACAGTACAGTTTGTGTCAATTGTGCAAAAGACTTATTTAGCATGCAAATCAAGCATCCATTGGACCAATAAGGCTAGTATACTACAGTGCCAATTGTATCAATTTTGAGAGGTAGACACTAAAGTGCATTAAAATGCAGCATTCAATGTGCAATATGTCAATTATATAAGACAGCAACATTCCATAGCCTCTTCTTAACTTATTCAAGCAAAGAAAAGCATTTCTATTAACTCTCTTTTTTTTACTGCTTCACCCCCACCACCACCCCTCCACCCCACCCTTCCCACTACTTCACCCCCACTGTCACCCCCCAACCCCTCCTCCCCGGATAGTGGGAAAACCCTGATTGTCCCACAGTCTTTCCCTCTTTTTCCTTCTTTTTGCCGGATGCCATCTTGTTACATCCTATCACGTCCCCTGATACACCTTGTCCTCAAGGAAGACTTTTCGATTTTTAATTGATTCTCATGTCGCTGCTCGTTGTTGTTGAGGGCAGTTCTATAGCCATAGAGTTTCCACAGAGTTCCCCTTTTCTTATGTTGCGCTAAGGCCTTCCAAAAGGTTTTGGGCTTCTAGTATGTCAGTGAAAATAAACAAATTTCCTTTGGCTATCACTTTTAACTTAAATTGTTGCACAATCATCGCCTGTGCCCCTTTGGCCTTAAAAGAGTCAATCATTTGGATAAAATCTTTCCGTCTGTGGGCAGAGGCAGCTGACATATCAGAGAACATTTTATAAAGTTCTTGATTTTATGGGTAGTGAATGATCTCCGAGATATTGCCGCATTTAAAATTTGCTCTTTGATTCTATAGTCTGAAAAGTTTATTAAGATGGTTCGTGGATACTTAAGATTCAGAGGCTTGTGTGGAGGTACCCTATGGGCTCTGGTTATTGTGAGATCCCCTTTCAATTCAGGTATTGCCTTTTTTAACAGAGTCTCAGTCCTTTTTACCATTTCTGTACTTTCCTGACCTTCCAATACTCCCACGAGGCGTAGATTGGATCTCCTATTGTAGTTCTCTAAGTCTTGTAACTTTGATTCCATCTGAGACTTATTTTTATTCAATACCTGTAGATCCTTTTGCATGATAGTGATGGTATCTTCCAAGACTGAGACACGAGCTTCCACCTCAATGACTCTTCTCGGTAGATTACCTAAGTTCTCATCCATCTTTGCCAATCTACTATGCAGCTGTGATATTTCCAGTGCTTGCAATGTCTTCAGATCTCTTAATTCTTGCAAGATAGTTATCAGCATTTCCTGTACTGAAATATCTTGTTCTGCTTTTCTATTTCCAAAGTTTTCACCGACTCCGGGGGTCTGACGCATTTCTTTTTCTGCCTCTGTTTCTGCTTCTGGTTCTACTTCAGATGCCGATGCCAAACCCAACCTATCTGTCAGTGTCTCTTCCCCATCTGCCTCTTGTAGCATATGTGAGCGTATGTGAGCCTCTTGAGTCAGCGGCTGGATAGTCAGCAATATGTTTTAAAGAAAAAGGAGAGAAGAAAGAAACTAGGAAGAGAAAGAAAAATGGGGGAAATAGAGCAAAAGGAAACAGAAGAAAAAAGAATGAAGGAAACAGATGAATATAGAAAAAAGAAAAGGAGACAAATAAGTCAAACATAGTGAAAAAGGGAAACAAGTACAGAAAGAAAGAAAATGCAAGAAAAAAACCAATATTCATTTCAGAAGAGAGTTGGCAACATGTTCGTGCATTTTCAGATTCCTAGTCCCCCAAAAAGCATTGCACAAAGTGTTCAAAGTGCTGCCATAGCATTTGGGCAGCTGCATATTGTCAAAACAGCTGACACTTAATTAGCATGTTTGAGCTAATCAGAAGCAGCCTGAAAGCTACTGGTAGCTTATCATCAACCTGATGGAGATAGGGGAGATATATTGTATTCTCTGGCATCGTTTATTTACTGAAAATACAATGCAGAAAATAATTTGATTGAGGGAAAGACCATTTCATAAGTTATTAATAAATCACTATATGACAACTTTTAACCAACTAAATAAATAACCTGAAAATACAGTTAAACATAGCATTTATATACGTATTAGCCTTTGAGAGTATAAATGTAAACAAAAATCGCTAAAAATTACAAAGAAGCGTGAAGTGTTGTCACTATTTTGAAGATCTCCCCATGTCACATAGTCCTTCTTAGAGAATAGCATAGGAGAAACCCCCTTGGTTTCATTTTCCTTACCATTTTTAGTGCCAGCAGTATCTGTAACCGGGGCCGGACTGGCCATAACGGGCACTGGGTGTTATCCCGGTTTTGAACTCCTGTGGGGCCGTTTTTGTAGCCGGGCCCGGTTTTGCAGCATGTAGGAGGTTTGCGTGGAAGGTGCACCGGGGTCTAGACCAAATACGAAACTTTCATATAATTTACCCGAAAGTATCGATCATTTTCCTCACTTGACATTGTAGCTAATGATAACCTGGTTCAATTCAATGTGTTCTGTCAGGGTTTTGCCTAAGTTGTAGGCAACCTGCTCTCGGAGCGCTAGTGAACATTGTCACTACATTTTGCAATATCAACAGCTAGCATTATGTGCTCTCATGAAGCTCCAGGAAGGGTGTGGGAAATAATGAAATCAACCTAACCATGATGAAGTCGGTACACGTGCCCATAAAGGGAAAGCATGCCTGGTGCAGTGTTCTGTCCAAAAGTCCGATTGAAGCTCTTTCTTTATGATATCGACACAAAATAGTATATTACAGGACTCCCGCCTTGTTTGCGCTTTTAAAATATGCTGAGGGAATTGCCACCTGATATTATTAGGGGCTTTGGAAAGAGTATGTAGTACCCGGGCTACATAAACCAAGTTTCAGCCTACATATTTGTAACTGGATGCTGAATTGCTACGAACAGCATGATCAAAAATTCAAGTGAGGGAAAAAGCTACTTTGAAAAGATTCATGGGTGCAAAACATAGTGGCATTATTTAGTTCAGGCAAATCATGCACCTTTCATTATGTAGTTCAAGCAAAGGGTAAAACATGACTAATACATCGTTTAGCTCTAGGAAACACCAGCCTCACACAATAACACAGTGTCATTTATGCAATATAGCCATTGGAGGCAAAACCCTCCCAAAAGTCAGTGTTGCTCTAGTTTTACAAACAGTGCATCATAAAAATAAACTCTTCACTGTACTCTGCCCAGATTGAGTTGGGTTGCATCTGAGAAACAAGCCTTCACTCTGGTTTGTTCTCAGGTTCGAAATTGAAATGCAGATGTATGTCAACACACCATGCCCTTTCCAATAAAAAACAATTATGTTAATCATAAAGCAGTACTTCAATTTTAGTTGCTTGTTCAATTAGTAAATTATTGGTGAAAGTAATTTGCCTATACACATAACCTCCTTTTCTGGAAAAGACTTGAGACACAACAAGCAACATGTCTGTAAAGAATTTACTGAAGAGGTCCTTCGTTTATAAATTGTCCATTAGCTCTCTGACTGATGCAGGGTCATTCACATGCAGCACACTGAACATGTCATGCATGATGCTGGAACGTCTACACAGAGATGTATACCTGTGTGATCACCGTTTCAAGGTCCTTTGGGCTCACTGCTCCCCAGTCCTGGCCACTTTGGCCCGTCATTGTGCCCTCACTATTCAATACCTATCATCTGTCCTTCATTGAGTGGGTCTCATCCTCAAAGCAGTACTGCATCAGATTCTTCATCCTTCGCCCCTTGTCACCACACCTTCCACTTATCTGTACAGTCTCCGTACTCTGCTTCATATCACCCTGGCTTCTTTGTGCACCCCTTCATGACACATAGTAGCTCCTTGCCCCAAGCATCCTCATGGGGAAACAGCAAATACAATGACTTACGAACAACGCGTTGCCTTTGTAACGCAGGCGGCACAACGAATGGGTCTGAATCACGCCTTCCATTTACAATGCAATTCGTTACAACGACATGAGTTAGGCAAAGCGGCGAAGGACTTTAAAGTCCAACGCTTTCCCTACTGTTGCTGGGGCTGGAGTTGGAATAGTAAATTATACTATTCGAAAGTCCAGAACCCTCCTAAGGCAAGTCATTGTAATGACTTGAGCTGTAAATGAAATGTGTGGTTCAGACACATTCGTTGCTCCACCCCTGTGTTAAGGAACGTATGGGAAAGGAAAGTGTGGCTGTGTCATAGAACCGAAATATCTGTTGAGCGTGAGGTCATCTGCATGCCAATGTCCTGATTACCATTGACCCTAGGTCAGGCCTATATTTGTTCTCCTCATGCATAAAAAATACATATATATTTATTCTCCAGACATCAGAGAGGGAAATATGCAGGTGCACATCAAACTTGTAATACCTCCTGCAAGGTGTATTTTATCACTGATGGTGAAGACAAACGAGATAAATCATCCAATATATATGCTTCCATCTAAAACACACTCATAGGTTTGCACTTCATAGGAGTGTGCAAAATCACGTGATTTTTTCTTGTGAAAAATTCCATGAAAGTTTTGCCAAATTGTGGTTTTCTAATGAAATGTGGTTTACAGGTGAGAGAGCGCCATTTACAGTGAAATTTGTAGGGGTGCAGCATATGTACAAGTAGTTAGCACCCGCATATATAAAGGACTTTTAATCATGCTTAGACGCAATGTATGACGAGTACTTAAGTAAATTGGTATCAGAGAATGTGCAGAACCAACGTTACAAGGTGCAAATTCATATTTGCTGCAATATAGAGCTGCTTTGAAATTAAATCTTTTACTATTGAGAAGAGTGTTTAATTGATTTGCTAATGTGTCTTCAGATTGATTAACTGAAATGTGATCATGCTTTGGGTACTCAATAATTAGTCGAATATAGAGAAAATGCATTTGTCGTTAAGGTTGAAGGCCTAAGTGAACACAGAGAATTGTTCATTTAAACGTAAGGCCTGAAGTCTAGCTGAGGCCTAGTTATGGAAATGGCGCAGGCCTGTATGAAAATGTTGCTTAAACATATAAACGGTAGAAATGCTTATGAAAGAGGCTTTAGGAAATGTTGCAACATTATTAGAATGTGAGCCTATGTGCGTATATTCTTTTGCAGGTGCATCATCCAGTAGATTGTAGAGTAGAAGGGCCCACTGTGTATGAGAGTTAGAAATGCTAGACTCAGACATGGAGGAGTAGACCAGGAATTTGAAGATACAACTGGAAGCGACAGAGAGTCTGAGACCCAAGGACGTTTAACGGACAAGGATGGAAAAAGGCCAATGTGGAAAACTCCATGTAATCGACACCTTGGAGAAGGCGTACCGGAAGGCGTGTCATTTGCATTTTGGGGTTTCGTATTAGGGACAGCACCCCGAGGGTGAAGGCAGAGCAGATGGGCTGAGGAGTCAAAGAGAGTGGTTGGTCTTGGTAAATAGCTTAGCTATGACAGATTCTCTAGTCTTGGAGAGAAGTGAGTGAACTTCTTTGAAGTCACCACTGCTGACACCTTTGGTTGGGTTGGGCTATTGTTGAGTAGGGATGTCACTTAGAGTAGTGTAGGGACAGATTAACCTGGATTTATGTATTTTATTCCGATGAGTACCAGAACCCAGGTTATAGCTATATTGTTTAGTCTGATGGTCCTGGAATTGATCTTGGTGTTGTTCATCAGTCGCCTGAGACTTTTCCGT
The DNA here is from genome assembly GCF_964261635.1 of Lissotriton helveticus. Classification (NCBI taxonomy): domain Eukaryota; kingdom Metazoa; phylum Chordata; class Amphibia; order Caudata; family Salamandridae; genus Lissotriton; species Lissotriton helveticus. The sequence goes on from NC_136069.1 coordinate 1,142,639,592, forward strand.
AGGATTATGTTTGTATTAGTGCCCGTTTACCTTCTGAACCTCTTGCTGAGGTGTTTGTACCTGCAGTTATTTTTGGTTATGTAATAAACTTTTCAAACTTAGTTTGGTCAGTGGTTCTTGGGGGAAGCAATTGGGATTTCTAAATTGTTCATTTGTTATGACAGATTGCCTAATTCACTCTATGGCAGGTAAAAAGGTCTAGTCGACCTGTGACGGGATTCTGGAGAATGATCAGCAGACTCTAGAGTTAAAATCCCGCCTTTCCAGTTGGTAGCAGAGTAGGATGGTATACCTTCTAGAGTGAGGGTAATCCAGAAGTAGGTTGAGATTTCCCCGAGGCCCATAGAACCAAGGATGAGTGTCCAGAGAATCGCGGATGGAGGACGGCGTTCCACGAAAACCGACGGAGAGTGACAGTGCGGCAGAAAGCAGCAGGTCGAAGGAGAGTGAGTATGAAAAGGGTCATGCGTTGCTAGATTGCGGTGTTATGTTGTATTGTGTGTTATATTGTCTTGCGGAGTTGAATGCCTGTAGTGTGAAAGAGGAACAGGTTGTGAGCGCGCACAACCAGTGAAAATCTTGGGTTCAGCAAGAGTCCAAGTGGTCCGGGTGTATCGAACACCCATAGTAATTGTCGACCATTGTTAAGGGGGTTATGAGGTACCATTAATCGCCCGCAGGACCGAGATAGAGGGAATGAATGTGTGAGTGCGTGGGTAACGGACGCTGGTCGGAAGTTGCCGTGAGTTTGTAACCTATCAGTGAGGCGATTGTCCGGTCGTTCGCGGACAGACCATTGCCAGTTCGGGTGACAATTACAGTTAGACTGTCGCCGTACAGTCAGGGAAGTGGTTGCTTGGTCGGAAGTAATCATTTTCAGTGTATGATTGGGACGCATGCGAGACCGCGAGAAGTACAGAGAAAGGAGGGGAACTGCTGCGAAACGGAGGCGAGTGACGTCAGACAGAGCCGGGCTGAGATTGGTCGGTTGGTGTGGAGCCGCGCTGAGATAGGGCGGTTAGTGAGAAGCCGCGCTGAGATTGGTGGATTGTCATCAGGAAGTAAACAAGCGCTGTGGAACAAGGAAACGTTTTGGGTTTTCATCATGAAATGTTTTAAGGTGTTGCGGATATGTTTCAAAGGCGAAAACAAGATAGAACCTCGGGGTGGGGAGGAGGCTCCACCCGAGGATACTCCAGCTCATTACATGGCTACGAATGTTGGGTTGCATACCATATTGTGGCTTGATACCTGGTGTAAGATGACAGATGGAAATGAAGAATTAACTTTCCCGAAATACGGGACGTTTAGACTAGAAGTGTTGTATCAGCTGAAAGCGATTATGGCTGCGTTGCGACCTTTGCCTAGACCAACACAATTTGAAGCGTTAAATGCATGGATCAGGGCAGCCCATGACAGGGGCAGAGATAGGCGACAAGAAAGAGTGAAACGATCAGTTAAGGCAGTCCAAGATGCGAGATGGGATGCCATGGAAAAGAGATGGAGGGTACAGACTATAGAAGGAGATAGATTGTACCCGTTGCTAGATGCACAGAGGCGAAATACAGAAGACGAGGATGAGGACAGCGAGACAGACGATGGCCTGATAGAGAGGATGTTGGCAGAGAGACCACCTCCATACAATCCCGAGTTAGGGTGAACGCCAATGTCAGCCAAATGCGGGGACCATTCAGATGGGGATGGTGGGGTCAAAATGGTGAGTGATAAGAGCGCCTCAGAGGATATATTTTATCCAGTGAAGGGAGAAAAGGCACCTCCACCTTCCCCAGTGACGAGAGTAGTGGGGCGATTTACAGTGCAGAAGGTCCGGGTGGAAGAGGGCGTCCACTCACAGAAATTGCCAGATGCGCTTACGGTACCTGTTACCATAGGTCCCATAGTATCAGTGTACAACCCAGAGCAGAAACAAGTCGAGAATCCGTTGCAAAGGGGGAGTGAGAGATGCACCAGTGAGGACAGGAGCAATGGGACAGAAGAAGGGTGGAGGCAGTTGCTAACGCCAGTAGACAGAAGTACACCTTTGGTGGCATCGGCAGACTCCTCGGAAAGACAGACGGGTTGGAGGGGACCAACGGATCTAAGGGGACCGAGGCCGATGAGAGAATTAAGGCCAGACTTGAGAACGTGGGAAACGGTTGTGGACACTCAGAGTGATAGATCCAGGAATGTCTTTGGGTCTGACAACCAGGAAGAAAGGATGGTATCCCACTGTGCGCCTAGTGAAAGCAGGCAAGAGTGGGAACGAGAAGGGGTGGGGAATAGGGGGGCGTCCCATCACACCTCTAGCGATTGTAGGCAGGAGTGGGTTCGAGAAGGCTGGGAGAACCGAAGGGTTCCCCCGAACACACCTGAGGAAAATAGACGAAAAACTCAGGACAGTGGCGGGAGAGGCTCTAATGGAACTACCAGCCAAGGTACATTGAGGGCTGTGATAAAGGCAAGAAGAATAGATGTGCTGAGGCTGAAAACAGAAGTGGAGGAAATAGTGGAAGGTACATTGCCACTAGAGAGAATTGAACTATACGAACCAGATGAGTTACTGTTTGTAGCGAAGGATGTTACACGGAGAGCTAGGGCTGCTCATGGGAAACTCGCGGAATTGGCAAAGAAATACAGCATAGATTTGACAAAAACAAAAGCTTTGCAGAGTGGCCACCGGTTACAGTATTCAGATCAAGATCTAGAAGAAAAGAGGGTGATCGGATTAAAAACTCACATCAGGGAGCTGATTGTGGGAATACGAACGTGGTCCCCTCTGGAGAAATGGGAAGAAAGGAGGTCAAAGAGAAAGAGTGTTAGAAGGAGCGTTCTTGAGACATCTCCGGGAGGAGGGTTGATGCATGCAGAGGCATACCCCTTGCGGGAGGTGGCTCATGGAGGCTATGTACACGTACCCTGGAGTAGAGGAGATCTGGCTGCCTTTACGAACACATTCCCAAAGTTGAGAGAGAGTCCAGTGGAATGGTACAAGCAGGTAGAGAGGTTCGTCAAAATCTCAAAGGTACTGTGGATTGATTTGAACACTCGGTTTGATATTGTGGTCCCAAGTGATTTGTGGATAGCATGCAAAGTCAGTGTTGAATGGCCCACAGCGGAGCCAGAGAGAGATAGCACCACAAATGGACCGTCATCTAGGGTAATGGCAAAGTATGAGCAGGCGATCACGTGGCTGAAGACTAAGGTACCACCACAGGACATAGACTGGGTGAAAATAGATCGGACTAGACAGGAACCAAAAGAGACAGTGCATGAATACTACGAGAGGTTATTGCTGATCTTCAAGCAGTACAGTGGGTTAGATGTGATGGATCCAAAGGATATGGGACAGTTCGTATCCAAATATGTCCTAGGACTAAGGCCTGATATTTGCCTTATGATACAGCAACATCTGATCTGTTGGCAAAATAAACCCCTAGATGAGATTTTGAGGTATGCGAGGTATTGCAGTGACGAGATAGACTCGAAGACAAAGAAGCTTAAGGACAAACTGATGTTAGTACAGATGCAAGCGGGAGGACAGGGTCAGTCAGGCAATGGCACCATGGGGAGGAGATCAGGGGGGCAGAAGAGGGACGGAGAGGAAAGTCCGAGACCTAGGATAGATATAGAGGCCCTGAAAAAGACAACCAAGTGCCATCAATGTCACGAGGTGGGGCATTGGAGACGCGAGTGTCCCCATAACCCTGACAATCAGGTACAGGATGAAGAGGAGGAGGAGGAAGTACAAGCCCCTCCGGTACGGAAGGTGACAGTGACCAAATCCCAGATGACAAAAGGGGGGACGTCAGCCCCTAGGGCTCCAGTTCCCCAGGCACCAAGGATTTCAACAGGTAGCAAGGTATATAAGCAGATGCCTTTCATAGTGGAAGGGGACGAGTGTTTCCAATTTGATCCAGTGACAGGATGGTATGTGGATGGGGAGGAGGGCTGTACTCTAGGAGCTGTACTGGAGGTAGACCAGAGAGGACCTTTTGTAGAGGCAGATGTAGTTGGCCATCCCACCACATTTTTGGTTGACACTGGTGCCTCTCAGTCCACTGTGAGGTCTGCGGTGGTCTCCAACTTACCCCTTTCAGGACAGACCATCCAAGTTGTAGGAGTTGCAAACAGAAGAATGACAAACCCCCTGACGGAGCCAGTCCCGGTAAAGATTGGAAGTTTTAGTGGCCGACACCAGTTCGTGGTGTGTGATTCCAGTCCTGTGTGCCTGTTAGGAAGAGATCTCTTGTGCAAACTTAATTGCACCATCTATTCTACCCCAAAGGGAGTGGAATTACAGACTAACGATGATGATGCTGATTTTAAGGTTGCAAAGACGCATACGTGCATTGAGTTGTACCCTGCTATAACTGTGGAGGAACTCCCTTGGGACTTGAGAGACTCGGTCTCCCCAGAAGTCTGGGACTTCACAGGAGAGGAGATTGGATTGATTAAGGGAGTAGAGCCAGTCAGAATTCAGGTGAGACAGAATGTTGAATTTCCTCGAACTCCCCAGTACAAGCTGACCCCAGAAACACTTGAAGGTATAAAACCTGTGATTGAGTCCATGGTTAGACAGGGAATTCTGAAGGAGGTTATGGGAAGTCCCTGTAACTCTCCGATAATGGGGTTGCAGAAACCAAGTGGGAAGTTCAGGATTGTGCAGGATTTACGAAAAATTAACAACATCGTTGTTCCATGCTGTCCAGTGGTACCGAATCCATCAGTGATACTGTTTCAGATACCGTTCCAAGCTGAATGGTTTTCTGCGATTGATTTGTGTCAGGCTTTCTTTTCTATCCCATTGCACGAAGAAAGCCAATTTCTTTTCGCATTTAAAATAGAGAGTCGCGTTTTAACATGGTGTCGTATCCCACAAGGGTATACAGAGAGTCCATCGATCTTTAATCAATTGCTGAAAAGGAATCTTGAGAGTCTAGTACTGCCGCAGAACTCCGTTCTTGTGCAGTACATAGACGACCTCCTTGTTGCGTCAGACACCGAAGATGCTTGTAGGATTGATACCATTGCCTTGTTGAACCATCTGGGGACAAATGGACACAAGGTATCTCCCAGTAAATTACAGTACTGCTTGCAGGAAGTGCAGTATCTGGGTCACAGAATAGAGATGGGGAAGAGAAAGGTGTCACCTGACAGAATTGAAACTATCATGAGAATGAGTGTGCCCTCGACTCAAAGAGAGGTCAGGATGTTCTTAGGCATGGTTGGCTACTGCCGACAGTGGATTGCTAACTTTTCTCTGAAAGCGAAACCACTGCAGAAACTGACGCACAAGGACGTGAGTGATCCGGTACCATGGGACACAGATTGTATGATGGCCTTTTTGGAGCTGAGAGAGGACCTGTGTCGCGCTCCAGCTCTGGGAATGCCCGATTACACCAAATCGTTTGCATTGTTCTGCTGCGAGAGGGAGGGGTGTGCATTGGCAGTCTTAGTGCAAGATCATGGAGGAGTCCGTAGACCAGTTGCATACTTTTCGGCTACCTTAGATCCAGTAGCCGCAGCGTTGCCCGGATGTCTCAAATCCGTTGCTGCAACAGGTGTCAGCATTGAAAGATGTGAAAGTATCGTGATGGGATATCCACTGACAGTGCATGTACCTCATTCTGTGGAATTGTTGATGACCAGGACCAAGACGCAGCACCTGACAAACAACAGGCTCACACGCTACGAGCAGGTTATACTTGCTGCAGAAAATGTGACTCTCAGGAGGTGCTCTGTCTTGAATCCTGCTACTTTGTTACCATTGCCAAATGATATAGAAGATGATTGGGAAGACCATGATTGTCTTGATGTAACTGAACTGTGCACCAAACCTAGACCGGATATTGTTGATGTGCCATTAACAGACCCTGATGAAATTTATTTTGTGGATGGCTCATGTGTAAGAGACAATACTGGTCAGTTGAGAGCAGCCTTTGCTGTCTGCACTATTTCTGGAATAATTGAAGCAGCCTGCCTGGAAGGAGTACACTCTGCTTGTTGTGGCTGAGATAATTGCATTGACACGCGCCTGTTTAGCAGCCAACGGCATTAAGATCACCATATTCACGGACAGCCAGTACGGATTTGGGGTGGTTCATGACTTTGGCCAGTTGTGGTCCCAGAGGGGTTACATGACATCATCGGGCTCCCCAATCAGAAATGGTGAATTTATCAGGTTATTGCTGGAGGCCTTGCAAAGACCTGCAGAAATAGCTGTGGTAAAATGCACAGCACACACAAAGGGAACGGATTTTGTGACACAAGGGAACCGTTATGCTGATGAAGTTGCACACTATTGTGCAGAGCAGGGATATTCCTTTACGGAACAAACCATTGAGGGACCAAGGGAAAGAACCGAACTAAGCATGATGCTTGAGGTGGCAGACACTTGGGAAGAGCTGAGAGACATGCAAGGACAGACATCTGATTATGAAAAAAGGGTGTGGGAATTGGCTGGTTGTGTCAAGGGAGATTTGGACATGTGGGTTTCAGCTGATGGAAGAGCTGTGTTACCGAATGAGTTGGTGAGTGCAATGGCACGACAGATACATGGCCCTGTGCATCTGGGAAGGGATGCGATGGTGCGTGTGTTCAGACAAACGTGGTACAACCCAAAATTTAGACAGGCCGCAGAAGCAGTATGTCAGAGATGTGTAACCTGTCAACAGCTGAATGTTGGGAAAAGAACACCTGTTACATTGAGTCACATTGGGAGGTCTGGTGGACCTTTCTATAGGATGCAGATAGATTTCATCGAGATGCCGAGGTGCAATCGCCTCAGGTACGTCTTGGTGATTGTGTGTGTGTTTTCTAGATGGGTTGAGGCATATCCCACTCGTAGGTGCGATACACTCACAGTAGCAAAACTGTTGTTGAGGGAGCTAGTGCCACGATTCGGGGTTCCGACCTCTTTGGAATCGGACAGAGGAAAACATTTTAATAGCAAAGTTGTGAAGATGCTCTGCTCTGCCCTGAACATTGACCAGAGACTGCATTGTAGCTATCGACCATAGGCTTCTGGCATAGTGGAGCAAATCAATGGGACCTTGAAAGCCCGAATGGCAAAGGTGTGCTCATCCACGTCCCTGAAGTGGCCCGATGCCTTGCCATTGGTACTAATGAGCATGCGTAGTACCCCAGACAGAAGGACAGGGCTCTCGCCTCATGAAGTGCTGATGGGGAGGGCTATGAGACTGCCATCTATTCCTACAACTGCCTTGATGAATATCACAGATGATGTGATTCTTAACTATTGCAGAGGACTTTCTGATGTCATGCGTTCTGTGTCTCTTCAGGTGCAGGCTGCTGAAATTCCAGCTTCTAGCTACCTTTGTCACGACCTGTGCCCTGGTGACTGGGTCTTGGTAAGGAAGCACGTCAGGAAGAGCTGCCTGGACGTACGTTGGAGGGGACCTTTCCAAGTGATCCTAGTCACTACTACTGCTGTGAAGTGCGGTGGATTGCCAAATTGGGTTCATGCTTCTCACACCCGACGAGTCCCAGCACCCAAGGAGAGAACAGCTCCTCTCGTAGATGAAAATAATAACGAAGAAGAAGATCCATTAGAGGGAGCGAGTCAAGCTGTGGGGGTGCCTGTAGAACTTGGGGACTCCCCTGATCAAGCAGGAAACGGCCAAGACGAAAGGGACACAGAATCTGCCTCAGAGGGAGGAAGTGGCGAAGAAGGCGATCTAAGTGCAGAAGAGGTCGACAGTGGAGACGAACAGGGGGTGCGAACGAGAACAAGAAGGGCAAGAAGTGCAGGGGATCATTGGCCCGAGAGACGGAGGCGAATGAATGTGAGATTGGCTTCCGAAACAGATCTTGCTCCTGTGTCCGAAGAATCAGATCCTGAAGAGGGAGAACAAGGAGCTGAACAAGGGGGTCCGAGAAGGTCAAGGAGGGTGAGAGTACCTTGCCAAAGATACGCCGCCCCAGAGTGGACCTACCCTTTTACCTATGCTAGGAGTACCAATGCCGGGAGTACTGAGGTCTGGGAGGGTGAGGTCAGTAGCAGTGACCAGTACGATCCCAAATGTTAAGCTGGAAGTGATACTGTTGGTTCCTGGACTTGAAATCGAAGGTAAACTGACACTCACCATTCCCAATCCCCCTCTCCTAAGCAAGATACGTGATTTACTCCTGGAAAGACTGATTTTTCCAACGTTTGTACCCGACATGCCAGTATATGATGAAGTCGTGCTCCGCATGGAACTTTTAGATTATGTGTTGCAAGCAATCGGATCAAGTATAATCATAGACTATTGAGAACTTTGAACTTTGAATTGCTTTGAAAGACTTGAAAAGATTTTGTAAATAACTGTTGAACTTAACCTAGAGCCGAGTGGAAGAAGAACAAATTTAGGGACTTTTCCACAGAGGACGGAGAAGGGTTAAGGTTGTCTGTCGTTGAAACAAAAGAAGAACTGAAACGGGACTTTCCGCTTTTCAAGGTGGTTCGAGGGACTCAAATAGCACAGAAAGAGACTTTGGGTGCTTTCCGAGAACGAACTACTTTGTACTGAGACCATGGCGTCTGGAAACCCGAATCGTAGGGCCAAGTGCATAGTAGGCACGCTTTTAGGAGGAGTAATACTCCTTATAGCTATAGTAGTTTTAGTTTCTTATTTTGCACCACATGAACAAGTAGAGAAGGCTGTGGGGACACCGACACCTGCCACCCCTAGCCAGAAAGAAGAGAGAGAGCGAAGAGAGAAGGCCATACTAGCTGCAGAAAGCCGTAGGCTGCATACTGATCTGTCTAAAGGAAATTTTGGGCAGAATGCTTATGCAAAGCTGTTGTATGAATACATTGAGGCGATGGATGCAAAAGACTGTTATGTGTGCATGCAATTACCAGCTTCAGTAGATGAGGGTATTAGATACCATCACCTTCCATTGACATATGGGATATCTTGTAGTTTGCTGATTAGTATCCTTTATGGGCGAAATCACTTTGAATATTTCTTTTCGAATTATGATGCTGTGTTGCCAGAAGTTCCGAACTATAAGCATTTGAACAAGTGGGACTATTATAAGTCAGAGGACAGACTCGGATATTTTTTCATTCCCACTCGAGAGCTAGACACCCCGTATGCACACCGACACAATCTGACATGTTCGTTGTCAGACGTAGAAAAGAAGTTCATTGAACAAGTAGAAGATAGGTACACGAAACAGAAAAAGTTGCGAGATTCAGGGCAAGGAAAGGTAGATTGGACCGAAGAAGAGAAGCAGCATAAGTCAAGAGGGAGTTATGGCCCAATAGCTCTGGATGAAGTACAGAAAGGGAAGTTGTGTCTGCACAGACCACAGAGGTATTATGAAAATGTGTATGTGGGTCAGACTACGTGTGACCACACCTTCACCTTAGAATACTATACAAAGGACTTCTTGAAGAGCGTGGTTCAGGTGATTCCTACTGTGTATTTTGTCTGCAGAAAGAATGCGTATGAGAGATTGCCAGAGAAGTGGTATGGAACGTGTTATCTAGCAATTATCTTTCCCAAAATTTACCATACTGAGGATTTCGAACTCTTAGAGGGAGGGTCTCAAAGGAGGGGAAAGCGAGGGGAAAGTGCTGGAGCAATTGTGGGAGATGTGTTTGGAGCAGCGATACCTATGTTGGGTGTCATTTTGAATGACATAAAGATACGGCGGCTGGCAACTGTTGTGGATGAATTGTCAATGAATACTGCCAAGTCATTGGTGTTGGTTGAGGGTGAGATGTTGTCGATCAGGACAATGGTTTTACAGAACCGTCTTGCCCTTGACGTCATTCTAGCAAAAGAGGGCGGGGTCTGTAAACGTTTGAAGGTCCAAGAATGTTGCACTTATATACCAGACAACTCTAAGGATCTGGAGAAATATATAAGCAACATTACTGCAATCCATTATGAAATTGAGGATTTGATGCAAGAGAATGCATGGGAGACGGTTGGCAAAGGATTTGGGAAGGTTGGAAACTGGTTTGCCAACTTAGGAAAGAGTTTTCTTGGATTTGTACTGAAGCCCCTTATCATAGCAGTGGCATGTGTGATTGGATTGTGGGGTTTGGTAAGATTGTACAAGTGGTACAGGTCCAATAGGTTGGCGAGATCAATGAGAGCGCAAGAGATGCGAATGGAAAGGCTGCAGGATAGTCAATACCGCAACCTGAGAGCGTTGGAATCGTTCAAGCGAGGGAAAATGGCCACAAGCTCAGTTTAAGTCGGATCTTACCCTAAGGAAGATGTGCGGGTGGTGATGACACGGGTCATCAAAGGGGGGAACTGAGAGAGCGCCATTTACAGTGAAATTTGTAGGGGTGCAGCATATGTACAAGTAGTTAGCACCCGCATATATAAAGGACTTTTAATCATGTTTAGACGCAATGTATGACGAGTACTTAAGTAAATTGGTATCAGAGAATGTGCAGAACCAACGTTACAAGGTGCAAATTCATATTTGCTGCAATATAGAGCTGCTTTGAAATGAAATCTTTTACTATTGAGAAGAGTGTTTAATTGATTTGCTAATGTGTCATCAGATTGATTAACTGAAATGTGATCATGCTTTATGTACTCAATAATTAGTCGAATATAGAGTAAATGCATTTGTCGTTAAGGTTGAAGGCCTAAGTGAACACAGAGAATTGTTCATTTAAACGTAAGGCCTGAAGTCTAGCTGAGGCCTAGTTATGGAAATGGCGCAGGCCTGTATGAAAATGTTGCTTAAACATATAAACGGTAGAAATGCTTATGAAAGAGGCTTTAGGAAATGTTGCAACATTATTAGAATGTGAGCCTATGTGCGTATATTCTTTTGCAGGTGCATCATCCAGTAGATTGTAGAGTAGAAGGGCCCATTGTGTATCAGAGTTAGAAATGCTAGACTCAGACATGGAGGAGTATACCAGGAATTTGAAGATACAACTGGAAGCGACAGAGCGTCTGAGACCCAAGGACGTTTAACGGACAAGGATGGAAGAAGGCCAATGTGGAAAACTCCATGTAATCGACACCTTGGAGAAGGCGTACCGGAAGGCGTGTCATTTGCATTTTGGGGTTTCGTATTAGGGACAGCACCCCGAGGGTGAAGGCAGAGCAGATGGGCTGAGGAGTCAGAGAGAGTGGTTGGTCTTGGTAAATAGCTTAGCTATGACAGATTCTCTAGTCTTGGAGAGAAGTGAGTGAACTTCTTTGAAGTCACCACTGCTGACACCTTTGGTTGGGTTGGGCTATTGTTGAGTAGGGATGTCACTTAGAGTAGTGTAGGGACAGATTAACCTGGATTTATGTCTTTTATTCCGATGAGTACCAGAACCCAGGTTATAGCTATATTGTTTAGTTTGATGGTCCTGGAATTGATCTTGGTGTTGTTCATCAGTCGCCTGAGACTTTTCCGTAGGATTATGTTTGTATTAGTGCCTGTTTACCTTCTGAACCTCTTGCTGAGGTGTTTGTACCTGCAGTTATTTTTGGTTATGTAATAAACTTTTCAAACTTAGTTTGGTCAGTGGTTCTTGGGGGAAGCAATTGGGATTTCTAAATTGTTCATTTGTTATGACAGATTGCCTAATTCACTCTATGGCAGGTAAAAAGGTCTAGTCGACCTGTGACGGGATTCTGGAGAATGATCAGCAGACTCTAGAGTTAAAATCCCGCCTTTCCACAGGTATCTTGTGTCACTTTTTTACTCAAACACTCATCATGGGTAAAATAAAAAAGTCTTGCAAGATAGTGTCCGGAGACTGGCTCGAGCAGATGATCCTCGATGAGGCATTTTCTGTGCAATCCAGTCTACCTTCTGGTAGCTTGGGAGACTTTTCTACATGAAGTTCCGCAAACTCGAGTAGCATGATATATCAAGAAATTTTGCAAATGTTATATAACGCAAAATTCTGGAATTTCAGAAGTTTCGTGGACATTATTAACATTTCTCCTAGGCGTGGAGACAATACCTCAGGGACTCTTTAAGGAAATGCTGATGATAATGCTGATCAGCTCCTAGTCAGTCCTCTTCATCCTCACTCCTACACCCACATCCCCAAGAGGTAGGAGTAAGCATAAGGGATAGCCATCTGTGTGCTTCTGATTGCACAATCGGTCCTATGTACTGTTAGAGGAAAGGCACCAGAGAGGATACCAAGCGGGAAATGGTATGGACTGTGGTCAGTGTTTCCCAGAAGAGTTTGTGAGGTACTCTCTGCATGCTTAACACGAACATAAGTATTGGGAAGCGTAAAGTTTGTATGACTTGTGGCGTAAATGGACACTTCTCAGGAGGTATTTATAAGAATGATATGCACTTGTACATATCACTCCCGATTCTTGGAATATGTTGATTAGGCTTTATAGGGGTAAGGGTGTCAGTCCAATTATCTCCATCTACTTCAGATAGTATAAAGCACAATCTGAGTTTTCTCTGGACAATTTGATATTGAAACGAATCCTCTTGAAAGCTTTCCGAGAATCCTCGGAATATATATTCTGTAATAAGCATATCTGGCTAGGAGGTGACTGCTCTAGTCACTGGTGGAACACAGGATTGATGACGAAGGTGAGAGGACAAGTGCCTGCAAGCATCCTCTCTTCCGAGGGAACGCGGCCTGCACGCGGCACGGCACCGCGAGGACAGCGCGCGGGTATAATTAGACCGTCTGCATCCTGGGGGAATAGCTTCTATACACACAAGCTGCTTTCGCTGAGCTTTTAACTCTCCCCAGCTGCTGGATAACAAAAGTGGCTTAATTATTTTTGTCACATTAATACGTAATTGGAAAAGGAAACTTCGGGTGCCAAGGAGAGGCCACCCATGGTACAAATTCTTGTTGAAGAGAAGACACACATACACTTTTGAACCCCCACCCCAAATGTATTTCATTCCCTGGCATGTTGCTTGTAACGATCGTATTTAAATATAGCAGCAATAAACAGTGCACTTGCTAATTGGTGAGCGGAATATATACGTACTACCATTACTTATATTTCTTTTTTTGTCTGCATTTGTTTTCCATTTCGATGGCAAATTCCTTATTCTTTGCCGGCCAATGTTTCGGTGCCGTTTCCATTTTCGAAGCAATAAAAAACGATGAGTATTTCAGAGCCTCCTCGCTAATGGATTACAGCGAGCTCTCGGAGGCGACAGCCTTGCATTTGCGCGGGTTAAACGCTTCTCCACAAATCCGAACTCCCGCTGCACTCAGAACACACCGGCGGCCTCTAATGAACTGGTGACGCGATCAATAACGCGCCAGACGTGGCCACGTGCCGCGCGCGAGGGAGGGCCGTCTCGCGGCGTCCGCAGACCTCTCAGGTAATTTGGAGGTATTTTACAGTATTTTGTTTTTCATTTTCCAAACAGGAATGCTTTGGGGTGAAGCAATTACCCTGATATATGACTGGCTCTTTGATTGAATATAAAGATGCGGCCATGTCTCCGAGAAGGGAAGTGGCAATGTAACAACCTCTATTTGTACCCGCGGAGAGATAAAAACCTCTACCACTGCCATTTCCCAGAGTTTTTACCTGCAGGCAGTATCACGGTGCGGATATCAATCTGTGACATGCGTCTGCGGCGAGATTAATGTTTACTTGCGCCGCTTTTCATCGTACAGTCAATAAATTACCTACCCCTCGACCAGAAATGGCCTGTTAAATTTAATTTTTCACTTTGCAATATCAGTTTTGAAAATGTGTCTCGCAGCAATTTCTGAGGCAGGATTTGTTGATCTGTCTCCATTTTACTGTCTGGATGTGATTTGCATCGCCATCAGGCAGCACTAGAGCGCATTGCAATCAAAAATATATGGCCTTGCAGAAGAGAGTTTTTCTATGCTGGATTGGGACTCAGTGGCATGCCCCTCATGTTAGGACACCAATTGGCTGATTATTCTTTTAACAGCAACTTCCAGCATTGCTCATTTCTGTTATGTGAACAAACAGACTGAACTTATGAGGCCAAATCACACAATTTACTTGTCTGCCACCAATGCACGTTCTTGGTAGTAAGGTGAGGCAGTATGTGGTGTAAACACTATAGGTGGTAATGTGTGGCCTGAATGTTGTGCACATAGGTTGTGTTGTAAAGTGTTATGTTATATTTTGCGCACCGGAACTGACTGCTGCCTTCCCCATTCAGCTCTGCTTTTGGGGTAGGTTTTAAATGCTGGCGTTTTTGTTCAGATTTTTTTCTACCCGCTATCTTGTTTATGTAACTTTGGGGTCCTTGTCCTGGTTCCTCCATCTTGCTGTTTCCACTTCCCCCTGATTGATCCTTGCCACTGGTCAGCGCCCTTTGCCACCGGAGTGACTATTGCCCTTTGTCTATCTCCTCTGAGTCATCTACTCCCCTCTCTTCTTCTTTGGCCAATGTTGAGGCACCATTTTGCTCCCTCCTTCACACCCCTTCCATTTCTTATTTTCTACTCAACCCAGTCAAGCAGTCCCGCACTGGTTGTCGTTGATCCCTGGACCCTCTCCAGTTTTGTTCGACTTGCTTACTCTGACTTTTTTTGATATTTACAGAAGTACTCTTTCTCCATGACTGGTCTTCCTGATTTGATATGTATTCCAACCCTTTTACTTTTTCCTCTCTACCATCTATGCTCCTTAGGACTTGTTTTTCTGTGTTATCTTTTGCTCTTGCAACGGATGTATCAATGTAATCACTGTCTTACTCTATGCTAAGTTATACTCTAGAAACTAATGTAAATGTGTAACACCGTTCTTTTGTAACCATATCCTCATTTAAAGCGCTCTGATACCTCCAGGTCTAGCCAGCGCTATATAAAACTCTTCAAATAAAATAATGCAGATCGAGTTCTTCACCTATTTAAGACGCTAGTCAGCCCAAAACTGCGATAGAGACCAGTATTAAATTAGCACTTTCCGTGATCACTTAATGTGATTTGACCCTTAGCCTTCCGGTACTAGAAGGCTGTCCTAAATGCCCAGATGAGTAGGTCAGTGCACTCAAGAGATTTACAACTGATCAACTGATTCACATATGATAGATATGTCTAAGTTCTCTATCAGTTTCAGAAAGTATGTGCCAAAATGTACCTGTTCACATGTATTTCTGACATGCCTATTCTATCTAAGCATATGTGCAGAAACCCATCTTGAGTTGAATCAGCTTGAAAATGTGTTGGCAATTGGAGGCATTACTGGTTAATGATTATCCAAGACCTGTCATTCCTTACACTTAATCTTTTTTGAAAATGAGATTTACTCCTGCTCTTACTGAATCACCTACAAATTATACTTCATTTTGGTTTATATAGTGAGGCCCAGATAAATGTAGTGTATATTTTGTGAATACCTACAAAGGTATAGTCTATTTCTTTTACAATTTTTTTTTATAGCGGTAACATTTGTCTAAGTTCATTAGAGCACTTAACACGAGAACCAGACAATGAAGGACCAAGTAATGAAGAGGGCTGGCTTAGAGCTATTACAAGTAAGTACATTATATATATATTATTATCGAAATCAAAAGGTCTTCGCAGGCACCAGACCTAAAAATAGCACCAGAAAACAAAAGGTTCAAATTAATTAGAAAAAAACCCATTGGAAAATGGACACAAACTGCAATGTGAAAACAATGTTAACCATAAAACATCTTGATGGAATGCTAAAAAATAAGTGAAACTCCATGTATAGAGGACAGAAGGCATCTCCACCAAATAACCAAATTCATTAGAGGAAGAAATTGGCACCTAAAATGATTTAAGTTAAACAAAAAATGAAGATTATGAATAGTTTGAAATAAATAAATGGTAAGGTGATCAGCTGGGAAAGTGCTCCCGCAACACAAGAGCATAACATCGATATAGACTAGAGCAGCAAAAGTGCAAACAAGGAGCAGGAGTAAACAGAAGCGTAGGGAGTGGTAAGAACGAAAGACCATGAATGACGAAGGTGAGGGAATGTAAGTTAAGGTTTGAAGTGTGTGAAGATTCTTTTCTCGAGAATCCTGAGTATTCTCACAAAAACTATAAAAAAGATGTCAGATTTAGACAGTTTACGCACAATTCAGCTTTGTGTGAAAATCGGGACTTTTGCAATCCTTTTCTTTTCACATGCTCCACTTTTTCACAGTTTTCTAAGGGACTGTAATTTGCTGTACCTTTCTCTTGTAAGTGTCAAGCCAGCACCTAAGCAAATCCTAACCCCCCAAAATTGCACCCTTTAGAAGAGATATTGAGAGCAAGAAAAGCATTCAGGCAAGGGAAGTGATACCTCCCAAGAGTAAGCACCTTACGTTTATAGGGTGAGGGATCTCGATGCAAGAGAGAAAGTTGCTTGAAAGGAAGAGATGTAAGGTTTGCCTATCTTACGGTTTGGGGATAATTCAAAATTAAAAAATTGCATTGAAAAGTACATTTGAAAAAATTACAATGGGAATATAATGGAACATTTCAAATGAAATAGATTTCGAGGAAATTGATTTGAATTAGTTGTATTTATAAACAAAATAAATCAACGTCCTTTATCTTGTATTTCACCATTCCTTTTTAGCATTTATATATGCCACTGGCTTTGTTTATTCAACAGCATTACCTTCAGTTTTAATTGTATGTGGTTTTCATCCACACCCCCTTCTTCCTGGAAAAAGAACCATCCACTCTAACATCACGGACTGTTTAAACCACAAACAGGATATCACTAGACAAGGGAAAGCAGAATGGTAAAACACCACTTGAAGTACTAAGGGAGAATCAAGAAGCGGACCAGAATTTCTTGACTGTGATACTTACAAATACACGAAAGGAATGCTTGTGAACAGAATAACCACTGACAATTGTTCTGAGTAGCATTCCAAACCTTTGTTTATTGCCCACTATGCCTGGCTAGACAGAGGCCCTCTTTGTGTAAATCAATACCAACCATACAATAGTTCCACCAACGAATATTGACCATCCATTAAAAAGAAGGAAGGTACTGTAATTAATCCACACAGTACTCCACCTGCATGGAGGTGACCACTACAGATTTGGAATTGATATCTATCCTTAAGATGCCACCGGATGCCAAACACGAGATAGACAGTATCCTGTATTTCAATACACGTGGAGGATATAATCACAGAGTACAATGATTGCCTGGTAAGATGTAACTCTAATATCCTGGCTGTTCCCCTGATTTGTTCTCTTTCAAACTTAAATTTGAGGGGAGATGATAAGCAAATTATAAACACTGATGTCATAAAGATAAAGTTGTTGTTTTTATACAACCAAGGCTGTTTCTGAGTGCTGTAAATAACACAATACTACTGCCCAATTTCATTGTTCTCAATAAAGCACTTTTTGAAAAATGAGAGGCTCTGCTGGTCTTGCTACGGTTCGGACGTGGGACCTGATGATCACAACAGATGTCCGCAATATAAATCTATCTTATCTTACATTTATCTTAAATTTATCTTACTGAGCCATGCTAGCCAGTGGCTTAGGTGTTGCTGAGGAGTTTTCCTAACCTAGATAGCAAATTGAAGTGTCTTTAAATGCTAGAGTTCATTAACTACATTGTAATGGCGAGGAAGGAATGTTAGACTAGATGGTTTAACCTAGCAGTAGGGACGAAAAGTAGGACTATAACAGAAGACATTATTTTCTACAGACGGGCAGCAGTGGCCCTTGCAGGTAAGAGTGGTGGGGCGGGTTGGGGGGAACAGACAGATGACCACAAGGGAAATTTAAATAAATAAATAATTTTCCCTTGTTGTCGTCTGTCGAAATCCACCCCCACTCAGCCCCAACGCTCTTACCTGCAAGAGCCGCTGCTGCAGCAGGGGACTTCAAACAGGGGGGTGGACTCCGCAGGGGGGCCTCAAGTAGGGTGACCAACCGTCTGTAAATTTCACGGACAGTCCGTAATTTCGTCCGTCTGTCCGTTGTCCGTGAAGGATTCTTTAACGGACGCCATTTGTCCGTCATTTTAACAGGGCACCGGTCGCCCACCCTAAAGCTGGCACAGCTTGCCCCCCACCTCCCTTCTTGACTCCGATGCTGTTCCAGAGCTCAGATACTCATCAGCACTGGAGAGGCACAGCGGAGTGGCAACCCTCACACCTCCAGCCCTTGATGAGCTGTTAAGAGGTGCTTCGAAGGTGACTGAGAGGAGGGGCTGCAGGTTCAGGAGCAGCGACATCCATTTAGATGCAAACAGCCCTGAATGGTCACGTCTCTGCAGTTGAGGGGGCCTCACACTTTCCATTTCTACCCAGGGCCCCAAACATCCTAGACTCCGCCAGATTACACAGATTACACCGCGGCAGCACGTGGTTCTCTTCACAGAGCTTAACTACTGTCACTAAATTGTAAGCAAAACTCGATTCTTCAAACATGCAGTCTATAATGTAATAAAATAAAGAAAAGGCACAATCGCACCCACACTGATTAACATAGTATGGAAGATAATCAGTTCTCTTAGAGTATCTCCTGTAAATACTATACATCACAGTGGGGGAGGGCATTTTGGACGGAGAGCCTGTCTTCGTTGTCTTGTTCAGGAGGGGGCGAGGAGCCCAAGATGTTACTAGAATACTGCATGCCCACCCCTGTGCCCACCCTGGTGAATCCTGTTCCCTCTCCTGTGATGGCTCCTGTCCCCCTTCCCCCCCCGCCTGTGATGGCTCCTGTCCCCCTTCACCCCACCTGTGCTGGCTCCTGTCCCCCCATGTGGTGGCTCCTGTGCCCCCCCCCCAGTGATGGCTCCTTCCCCTCCCTTCACCCCCGCCTGTAATGGCTCCTGTCCCCCCCCCTGTGAATGCTTCTGTCCCCCCTGTGGTGGATCCTGTCTCTGCCCTGTGTGGCTTCTGTCCCACTCCTGGAATGGCTCCTGCAGCGAGGGTGAAGTTCTTGATGGGCCTCTTCTCAAAAGGGCTCAGCTCACAATTAATATGGAAAGGTGGGCGAGTAAGTACGTGAAGGGATGGGTCGATGGCTGGATGAATTAGTGAAAGGGTGAATGGATGAATGAGAGATTGAATACATGGATAATGAGAGAGGATGGATGGATTGATGAGTGAGGGGAAGGATGGAGAGAAAATGTAAATAGCTGGATGTATGGGTGGAAGGGTAGCTGGATGACGGATGAGGGGAAAGATGGATGAGGGGAAGGATGGATGGATGAGGGGAAGGATGGATGGAGGGGAAGGATAGGTGGATGAGGGGAAGCATAAATGTATGGGATGGATGGATGGATGATGAGAAGAATGGATGATGGATGAAAGGAAGGCTGGATAAGGGGAAGGATGGATGGATGAGGGGAAGGATGGATGGATGAGGGGAAGGATGGATGGATTGGATGAGGGGAAGAAAGGAAGGATGGATGAGGGGAAGAAAGGATGGGTGGATGGATGAGGGGAAGGATGGATGATGAGGGGAAGGATGGATGATGAGGGGAAGGATGGATGATAAATGAAAGGAAGGATGGAAGAGGGGAAGAAAGGATGGATGGATGAGGGGAAGGATGGATGAGGGGAAGGATGGCTGATGAGGGGAAGGATGGATGATGGATGAAAGGAAGGATGGATGAGGGGAAGGATGGATGAGGGGACGGATGGATGGATGAGGGGAAGAAAGGATGGGTGGATGAGGGGACGGATGGATGGATGAGGGGAAGAAAGGATGGATGGATGAGGGGAAGGATGGATGAGGGGAAGGATGGATGATGAGGGGAAGGATGGATGATGAGGGGAAGGATGGATGATGGATGAAGGGAAGGATGGATGGATGAGGGGAAGAAAGGATGGATGGATGAGGGGAAGGATGGATGAGGGGAAGAAAGGATGGACGGATGAGGGGAAGGATGGATGAGGGGAAGGATGGATGATGAGGGGATGGATGATGAGGGGATGGAGGGGAAGGATGGATGGATGGATGGGTGAAAGGATGGATGGATGATGAGGGGCAGGATGGATGGATGGATAATTAGGGGAAGGATGGATGGATGATGAGGGGAAGGATGAATAGATGATGAGGGGAAGGATGGATAGATGATGAGGGGAAGGATGGATGGATGATGAGTGGGTGGGTGGAAGGATGGATGGATGGATGATGTGGGGAAGGATGGATGGATGGATGATGAGTGAGTGGGTGGGTGAAAGGATGGATGGATGGAGAGTGGGTGGGTGAAAGGATGGATGGATGGATGAGGAGTGGGTGGGTGGATGGATGGATGGATGGATGATGAGTGGAAGGATGGATGGATGATGAGTGAGTGGGTGGGTGAAAGGATGGATGGATGGAGAGTGGGTGGGTGAAAGGATGGATGGATGGATGGATGGATGGATGGAGGGGTGGGTGGATGGATGGTTGGATGGATGGATGATGAGTGGGTGGGTGGGTGAAAGGATGGATGGATGGATGGATGGATGAGTGGGTGGGTGAATGATGGGTGGGTGAAAGGATGGATGAGTGGATAGGTGGGTGGGTGAAAGGATGGATGGGTGGGTGGATGGTGGGTGGGTGGATGGTTGGGTGGATAATGGGTGGGTGGGTGGATGAGTAAAATGATGGATGGATTGATGGATTGATAAGTGCAAGGGTGAACGAATGGACGTATGAGTGAAAGGGTGGATGTAAGGATGGATGAGTGAATGAAAGGGAGGGTAGATGGACAAAAGGATGAATAGATGTATGAAGGAGTGAAATGATGGATGGATGAGTGATAGGGTCAATGGATGGATTCATGAGTGGATGAGTAGATGGATGGATGGGTGGGTGGATGAATGGATGGAAGGAAGGTTGGCTAAGTGAAAGGTCGATGGAGAGAAAAAGGGAGGATGGATGGATGACTAAAAGAGTGGATGGGTGGAAGGATTAGTAAGTGAAAGGATGGCTGGATTGGTGAAAGGGTAAATGGCTGGATGGATGAGTGGATGGATGGATGGGATGAAGAGTGGATGGATAAGTGTACAGATGGATAGGGTGAAAGGGTGGATGGATGGATGATGGATGAGTGAAAGGATGGATGAAGGGATGGATGAGTGAAATGATAGACGGAAGGATACATGATGGATAGGTTTGCAAATGGTTGAATATGTTTGGAAATGGCTGGGCTTACTTATATACTATTGCGCAACCTCTGATGTATCTGTAAAACTTACCTATTGTCCTGAAGTTTTGTCCTGAATTTTGACCTCCTGTCCTGAATTTGTGTCCTGAATTTTCACCCTTTGTCCTGAATTTTTACACTCACCGTCCTGAATTTGCACCAATGCCAGTTGGTCACCCTAGCCTCAAGTGATCCGGGGGGGGGGGGGGGGGCACCAGGTGCTGGCCAAAAGAAGTATTATGCTGATAATGGTGCTTGGTTTTAAGCTGAAAAAATGAGTATCAGTGAGCCCAGCCGCTCTGTAATTTGCCATCGCTATCATGTTTTGTAATTTATATCCGAGCTTGGAGTATGTGTCAAAAGGGAAGGGACTCCAAATATTCTTCAAACCCCCACTTCTAATAACCACACTGTGATTACCTGTATGCGTTACTAAGGCCTTCCTGACCACAATAGTATGTTTGGCAATCATCTATTTGATTGCATTTCTTAAATCAGAACCAAACGTAACAGCAATGTTTAAATAAGTCTAGAAATATTTGAACATTGGCAATTTAATACAATAATTGTGAAAAATTCTGAGGGGGTCTGATGATTTTTTTTGTCACGGGGGGACGCCCGCATTAAAACATTTGAAGACCACTGGTCTACAGCATTGTGACCCAAACACTTGTAGAGATGCTAAGAGTGTTAAAATGTAAATCGAAGCAACATTTCAAGAACATTTTAAAAGACAAAATAATCTGCTTTCCATGTTATGTGTGTGAAGTTCCTAGAGTACTTTACCTAATGTTTCAGTTGGTATATAAAGAGACAGGGACTGCTGTTGGACTGTCATCAAAGGTTGAAAGCCGTGCTCAGGGAGGATGCACTCAGTGTCAAGCAGGGACTTGTCCTTGAGTCATTATTATTTCATATGTTAATATCCAATCCTACAGAGGAGTTAAATCAGCTATGTAACTTCCCCCTAAACTGAGCGAGTAACACAACCCTACTATCAAATCTCACATCCATAGAATTGCAGGTCATGGTCAATAGGTGGAATTTGTATTGCACACATTATCTGCATGAGAGTAATTCAGCAAAAAAGTGTTTGCTGAATTAAGTGCCTGTCAAAAGTACTTAATGTTCAGATGCAAATGATGTTGTTTCTTTCTACAGGTCTGCATTCTCAGATTGCATGCTAACTCACAAAGCATCCTCTATTGTCCTAAAATGCAGCTTAGGCGTGGCACAGCGGCCAGAGCGACTGACTCCGGTGCGCGGGGCTCACATTATGATCTCCGTCGCTGACTGCAGCTCAGCTCAACATCCTGTGACTCTTAGCAATAGCTCACTTAATCTCCCCGACGATCCCCAGTGCCTTGAAACCCTTAGGGGTGATTAGTTTGTGTTTTACAAATACCGGATTTATTTATTTAAATGATTGCTCTGTCCTAAAAACTTTAGATTGTCAGATCTCCTTTTTCTTTGAAATGTCCTTCTCCTCCCTTCCATACTTCTACATGCCATCTGACAGAGCATAGCTTTTTTAAAGTCACATGCATCTTTACCTTAATCTCTATTAAAGATCACAGCCTCTCCTTTGAAAGTCATACTCCTGAAACCAACAGCATCTTATCTCCTCTTGCGTATCTGTTAATTCCACCAATCCATCTGCATGAACTCACATAACCCTCCCACCACACGGATGCTCACTCCTAATCTACCAGTTTAACCTCCCACAAAGAAACTGGAGTAACTGTACGGAATGGTTTACCTGAGCACACACGACCAATCCAAGTAACCAACAAAACCAATAACACTGGATTAACCACTAACCCTGGGATCCAGTCACCGTGCTGCCTGGCATAAAGTACTTCAGGGTAGTAAACACTATACAAATGCAATTACAATACAATACAAAATGAAAGTGATGCTACCAATGCCAACCCTATTGGCGTTGCCAATGCTTGTTTTATAAGGTGGAGATGAGGTAACCATTATGTTTTTTGTTTTTCAATTAAGAATTAACTGTGCTTGAACACTTCAGTGTATGATATTCATATACCCGTGTGAAAGGGTAGCCTTTCTTTTTACCTGAATAAATGTGGTTGTTGTATTAACTGGAAGTACCTCGGATAAAATGTAATAAAATAATAGAAGGTTTGGAAAGCAACTTTATGTTTTTTGTGGCTAACGTTACATTGAAGTCCATGACAACAGAAGCATCTTTCCCTGAAGTGTTTTCTCCACACTGTTCCCAGGAACAACAGCAGTTTGGAAGTATATCTCCTTAACCATGCACAAGACGGCCTGCCAACACCGAGAGGGCATAAAGTGCTTGAAATGGCAGATAAACTGGGCCCTAAAAATGTAAAACAGCAGAAAATTACCTCAAAGCTATTATCTCCATGATCCCTGCAATTAACTGCGAAATAAAATCCAGCAAGACATCCGCGCGCTGCATTACCTGCCTTCCGCAAGAGTCATAATTGCAGCTCGGTGTAATACTGTACTTTCAAAGCGAGACAAAGTGCCGGCTTCCATTACGGGTGTCAAATGCCGCTAATCGTCCATTTTGTGACTCACGCTAAGGTCTACACATGTTTTATTAACAAAGCCACGTTCCCCATTTACCGCTGATCTTATTGTAATGGATAATGACTGAAGGTTCATCAGGGTTAATAAAGAAAGCGCTGTTAATTATATTCCGTTTTCGGATTTCACTTTGATTAGAGGAAATTATGCGCAGCACCTATGCGAGCTTTTCAATAGCGTTTGCCGGCTCTCGAAGGGCCTGTATATTGATTATCACAGGACGTTTTTAATCAAATGTATTTTTGTACGCTGTGTAAAATAATTTGTGGGAAAAAAACACTTCAAACATTCCAACATTAAGGGCCAGATGATCATTTTTTTGGGTTGCCGCTGTTTGATGTTCATAGTGGCGAGTTAAGCCAGTACTTGGGGAAACCATCTTTTGCCACCGCATTATATAAGTAGGTGTCTGAAGGTGGTAATGTTTATCAAAAATGTTTGTTTGTATTGCAATGTGATATTATTGTATTGTGCTGTGGTTGTTGTGTTATGTTCTGATTTGAGATTTTTGCAGTGAAGTGCCATGTCTTATTTTGCATTGTTTATGTTAATGTGTTATTTTATGTTGCTCACTTTAGATAGGGCACCAAATGATGCAACATTTCCAGTCAAAAGCATCACATACCTTTAAAGTTCCAGTGGCAGGCAACCATTTACCACTGCTGCAGTTCTTTGACTATTTTAACACACTCGTCAGCCCTAAAGTGTGGCGGAGGTAGACCTGTCTTAAATTTGCACTTGCAGTGCTTGGGCTATATGATATAGATCTAAATGGCAGTAGATTCGACAAAGCAAAACAGTTCTTACACCCACAACAAACACACACACAAGCATGTGCGCGCACGCAGATGCACACATACACACACACACATGTGTACCAATAATGGAAGCTAGCTCTACTGTTAAGTGTCTCCACTGGAAAAGAGCAAACATGGACACATACCCCTGATGGAAAAATATGCACAGAAGAGATGGTAACCGTTCGAATCATTGGCTTATGGTTGAATGTCACTATATCGAGGTTGTTAATATCGACCTATAAAAATATCACATCCACTATAGTGACAACCACTGTATTGTTAAGATAAGTATTTTATTGTTAAGATAAGTATTTATAGGTAAATATAGATTTACTATCCTTAAGTCTGCAACAACTTACCTTGACAATGTATTGGTTGTCAGTGTTGTGTGTTCGATATTTTTGTAGGTCGATATTTTTGACCACGATATAATGATAACCCGCTCTCAGGAGTAATAGTATTTTTATGCTTCTTCTGAAACTCTGAGGAGAGGCATACAAATACTCTCAAATATTTGAGGAGAGGACCATTTACTATTCTAACTCTAACCCGCAACTATTTTTGGGGAAGTGTATTTTTGTGCTCCAGGTCCTAATTTTGGTTGACATAGAGACAGTTATGTCAATATGCATGCGTGAAATGCTTTGGCATGTGCATCAGAGGATGTAGGCATTGACAGATTGGGAGCTTCAGCATAGGCAACACTGGCCGAGCAAGACTGCAGCGGTGGACGGTGCATAGATTCGTAGAAACGGGCACAAAAAAAATACCACAAGTTTCCCGTGTACCTCATACACAGCCTATGTAATTTTTGAATTCACTCTCACATTGTTGTGCTCCAGGTCCTAACTTTGGTTGACATAGAGACAGTTATGTCAATATGCATGCGTCAAATGCTTTGGCATGGGCATCAGAGGATGTAGGCATTGACAGATTGGGCGCTTCAGCATAGGCAACACTGGCCGAGCAGACTGCAGCGGTGGGCGGTGCACAGATTCGTAGAAAGGGCCACAAAAAAAATACCACAAGTTTCCAGTGTACCTCATACATAGCCTATGTAATTTTTGAATTCACTCTCACGGACTCCCTCATTCTCCAACATCATCACTTGAAGGTTTTAGATATTTGGAAATTCTTCTGCTCTCTTGGTCAGTCAGCCGTCATGCCACTAATTCTTGTCTGTCAAGACATCTCATTCCTATGCTAACCCTCAAACCACACTGGGAAATGTCTTTATATGTCTACATTCGTAACCTACTTCCTGTTGAGGCTTAGGTGCCGGTCTAAGTTTGTGACCACACCAATCCAATGTCCTATCCTTCCCTGGTACTTTGGAGAGATGTGCCTGTTGTGCAGGCAGACAATGTTTTCCCCCAGCTCTTTTTACTGGATTGCCCTCTAGCTCATACATCAGTAGGCAGATTATTATGACCTTGCTCTAATGGCACTAATAGGCACCATTTTCTAGCAGCCAGCCTCACCTTTACACAACCTTATTACAATAGTTACGGATTAATTATCATCTCTACCCACAAAATTCACCAGCACCTTTCTTTCCAATTACCTCTCTGTGAACGTTTAAAAGTGCCCCCACACCCATCAGGTGAATTTGTCCAGACCTATTAAAATGAGGCCTGCCTCGTTTTATTTCTTCTGAATGTGACGTACAACAGTACCCATTTTCCACAGCATAGTTGAGATTCGGGGTGCTTACTTTGTAAAATAAAAAAATAAGTGTTGGGGCTCTAAGTTTTTCTTCGTAGCGCAGTGCTGGTGTTGCCAAATTCCAGGCTTGCCATGTACCAAGGCTGCCCATTCAGATTCCGCTTCATGCTTCGTTCATCCACCACCCTACACATCTTGTTTCCTTTTATCATTCATACAGTTTTTTTATCATTATTGCTATTCTCCCTTTATCACTGTTCATCTCTTTAGTTTCCTCCTCCAATGTCTTTCTCTCTCTTCCTGTAGATCACATTTTGATATTGAAATATAAGTCCTGGTCCCCAGAAATAAATAGCGGTCCCCATCACCTGCAACCACCAGCACAAACTAAGCGCTGTTATTCAAAGAGATGAGCTAGTTAAATGGGTAGATGGACAACTAACAATAAACTACAGGACATAGTCGCATTAGCAGTTGTCTTCATTCGCTGATACATCTCACACTAAATGATAGGATTAGAAGCTTTATAATACCTGGGCAATGGATTGTGTTGCTGGTCAGGCTCAAACCAGGAACTGTGCAAATCTCACTGGCCAATATAAAGCTATAAAGTAACTCAGAGTAGACAAGCATTTTATTACCCAAGCGTTCAAACCCTACTGACATCTGTTCAACTCTACAAGAGAGAATCCAGATTCCCTCTTCAAAATATTCATCTATCTCCAAGTTCTTGGTGATACATTACGCATGTTTTTGGTAATTCGATAAATCTTTTCTATCTGAGAGATGGCACAAAGACGTCCATTTAGGCTTTCAGGCTAAAATGAGTACATTTAAGCCGGGTAACTGTATCCACCTGTTGTTCAAGATGCTTAGAGGGTAAACATATGCATTAAAATAAACATATACTATTATGCTGTGCTGTACATCTGTCTGTCACTTGTGTTGTTATATGAAAATATATAATTCCCTTTCACAGAGTCTCTGTTTTACTAACCCATCTGGGTGCTGAAACTTTTGTTTATTCATTAACCATCTGTCCTGCAACACCGGCGAAGGGTGAATGTGTTTACCTAGGTTCTTGACCCAAGAGAGTGCACCATTGCCATTTAGACAAGGGCGACAGCACAACACTCACTTTCTGCTGGTCTGCTTAGGACCCCATAGGCTCTTTGGGGTGGTGATAGCCACTCTTTAGTCAGCAGTTTTTTAGGATGCTTCTCTGTGGCTATGCTAACAGTAAATTAGCTCTTCGGTATTTTTTTATGTGCAGTCTCATTCTTTCTTTCCTTGTGCTGTTCTTTTCCAGACTTGTCCTCTTCTCTTTCCATCCTTGACTCTATTTTGTTAATCCATCAACTGTTTCTTTAATTCCATTTACCTGAAACTAGGCAGAAAACCTAGGGGAATAGAGTTTTAGTGGGTCATTGCAGGGAGAGACCATTTGCAACCACTCCATACTTACTTTGGGAGAACCACAGTAAAGTTAAAACCCTTTGTTTTTTTGATCGCTACTCCACTACGGCTGACTGTTTTTGCCTGTCAATGGGCGTACCATGTATTTGGACTCCTGCATATTTTGTTTTCACCTTATTCAGCCTAGGAATTAGAAGTCAACCTTTGTATCTTCCTTGTAACCTGCAGCCTGATTCCTGTTCTCTGCAGAATGTAAACCTATTAAACTAAAGTGTTTATGGATTGTTATTGTTCTTATGTAAAGTGCTATGTCTCCCACTCTGGTTCAGTCTGAGTCTGTAAATAATTAGTAAATGAATAAATTATCAGACAAATAAATAAATACATACGTACATATAAAAATTAAAAGGGTGCCAAAATGTAGCCCTGCCTCACCCCTCTTGAAGCCTGTATTGATTGAATGCCGTCACCTTTTTGGGTATAGCGCACTTTTATGGCAGTATCCCAATTAAGGTGCTTGAGAAGATCTAATAAAGGGAAATCAATACCTGCTTGGTCTGTCAACTCCCACAGTTTCCCACTATCAACCAGGTCAAAGGCACATGAGAGGTCCAAAAAAGCCATGTGAAAGGCACCCCTCCTGGCTTTCAAGTATTTACCTAATAGTAAGGATAAGTTAAGCACTTGTTTAACGGTGTCTAGACCTGGTCAAAACTCATATTAAATCTCTGAGGAAAAGGAATTAGCCCCAGCCCAATCTTCCAATTTACCCCAAATTAGTCCCCTTAAAATTTTAACAGAGGAGTCTAATAACTAAATAGGGTAGTAACAGACTTGGAGGTCCCTATCTCCTTTCTTGAAAACCAGCACTATAATTGACTCCCTCCGGGAGTCAAAAGCACCCCTTCCCCTTATAGCAGCTCGAAGTACATTAGTTATTAGGGAATCCCAAAAGGTGGGATTGTGCCTAAACAAGTCAATACGAACACCACCGGGGTCTGGCGCCTTCCTAGCCCGAGAACTCAAGATGGCTTTAAAAACATCTGCCACTAAACCAGAGTTCGGCGGATGAGGAGGGCACTTAACAGTCATGGGAGGCAGTAAATCTAGCTCCAGATTACCTGGATTAAAAATCTGTCAGAAAGAGAGACGCAATCATTTGCCGGAATATGGCATACTATGCCTGAAGCTGGACGTTCTGAAAAAAAAGAACTGTTTACAATGCCCTAGAAGGCTCTACTATCTCTTAGCTGAGCTGCCGCTTCCAAATCTTCCCAGACATTGGTTCTGACTTCATGCCTTATAATATCTATGACACACTTGCATTCCTTTCTAGCATCTGAATTGCACAGGAGCATGTTGGTGGCCTTTTTGAGGGCTTTAAGGGCAGTGGTATAGTGTGAATTAAACCATGAGTAATCTGGTTGTTCCTTTAATATTTTCCCCTTATTAACATACATGAAGCTGTTCTGCAGATTGCTGTACAATTGTCTCGAATTTTTACTGGATCAGCACAGGCAGAAATGCAACACATTATGTCCTCACAGGTGTCAGTAAACAGATCTTTAAAAAGTGTATTTCTATGCTTTCCCACTTCATGCAAACCCTCTTGTTGGCGGAGTATTGTTAATGGTGCCTACTCCAACTCTTGGAGCTGAATTGCAAAGAAAAAGAAAAACTAACAGTAATCGGATCACGGTTGCTAAATGGTGAGGGATGCACCTCATAACTCACTAGTTTGGAAACCAAATCTGCCGAAAGTGAAATAAAGTCAATTGTGCTACCTTTTCCTCTTCCAACAAATGTAGGAGAGTTAGTAGAGCCCAATCCTTGCATTTCCAACAAAAAGTATAAATTGTGAGTTAAAACCATCTAGTTCAAGGCTTCCCCATATACTGATTGTATAAAGTGACTAATATTATCACCTTGCCCATCCGTAATTCCGCAAACATAATTTTCACTATATTTAACAATATTAAAATCTCCTTAACAGGGGCAGAAAATCGATTCTACCAGTTCTCCTGCTGAGTGCAAGTATTGCCTTATCATCAAAATCAAAAGTATATTTTTTGTACTTGACTGTGCAAATTCCATGATAAAATATAACTGAAGTCAAATCCTACAATGATCATTACTCACGGTGAGAACCCCTATTGGATGAAATATTGACTGAGACTGTACACTGAATGCCTCCATAATTTAGGTACTTTGAAGCAATTTGTACATCATTAAGGCAGTGGGATGTTTTACCAGAAACTCCTCTGTTTTCCTAATAACACAATCATATGGAGTAGTAAATATTTAATCTTATCAATTATTGACATCTGCTTTATGTACTAGGAATTTAAACAAGAGCATGCTGTTAACTTGTTCTCATTTCTAGAATTAATTGTTTTAGCTGAGCTTTTTGTGTATAGATAAGTGACAATCCCTGTAATCTATGGCAGATATTAGAGAAGAATTGAGCACCACATGTTTTTCCCATGCACAGACTGAGAGAAACAAAGCCTCATTGCACATGATGACTTGACAACAATGCTAGATAGATTGTACTCAGTGCTACATTAATCATATGCCCACGTGATTTAGAAAGGTAAAAGGGAACACTGTATTGCACACTACCAAACACTTTGAATTTCCATTTTGATTAAAGTTTATATACATTACCTGTAAGTAGTAATCAATAGTCATTGTCAAAATTGAAAACGTTCTGTGGGATCTATTTGTTCTGTAAGAATAATCAACTAAAATATAAGGAGGCTGTTATGATTTGTATGACTCACCGTGAAAACTATTGCCCTCATTACGGTGTTGCTCGGAGTTGCTCCAATTGACACCATTTCGTGGAAGGAATAGACCAACCATAGGTCGGCAGTTACAACCACGCAGTTAGGATGCGACCGCAAATGGTGTGGTCGCTAAGTTCCATATTTCAATGGGAGCTTGTGCAGTGGGGTGAAACCACTTGCTGAACAAGCTCCCATTGAAAAAGTGAAGTTTTTAAACATCCCTGCCCCATGTGGCAGGCACCGCATGGTGCTTTTCACACGGTGCAAAGATGTTAACCTCAGGGTCAAATGAAGAGGGCCAGGGGGGAAGGTGGCCCTGCTAGGGGCCCCGAAAGTCAGTTTCTGACAGCCAATCCATATTGGAAAGGCCTACATGAATTGGGTGTCGGACACCGACATCTTTATCTCGACGGCGGAAACGATGTTCTTAAGGGATTATGAGGGCTTTCCGACTTCCTTTAGCCCATCGGAACTGCGTCAGATTCCCTGGCCGTGTTAAACTCCGACCCACACCATCATAATACGTTGGTCGGACTTTAAACCTTCGGAAAGCCTCCGAAGGATTTGCAACCGACATCGTAATCACGCCTTATGTATTGCCTCCACACCTGAGACATTGACACTAAACCCTCAATCCTTTATTCTGCAAATGTGGTGCATTATCCGGTGTTCATATTATGTTTGGCCTCCCTCATGTAAGAAAATACACAGAGGAATTGAACACACTACTAAAAGTTCACAAGTTCAAGGGTGAAGGCACAGAACATACACATCCATACAGAAACCAATATTGTAAATAAGTGAACTTTAAGGCATTTACCCAGTTGCTACTTTCCTGTCCGTGTTTTACACTGTGTTTAGATGTCCATGTGTCCTTTTTTTAGGTCCAGTGCTAGCCAAGACCTTTTGATTAGAAAAACAATGTATATAATATACTTGTTCAAAGGGTGTACAGCCAGCCATATTAATCCAATTGTCGGTTGTTGTGTTATTCACTTTTTCCTTCCTCCTACAACAGCATGCAACATGGGTGCAATATGTCAGCCCACGTCAGCCAATTGGCTACCTTCACTGCAAGTGGTGGCATTCTGTTCTTTCCCAGGGAGCTCAACCACACACAAAATAGTTATTTTAAGTGCTAGGGATTATAATGTCAATGTGTGATTTTTAAGACCAAAAATTTTTTTGTTATAACCAATGTTTTTTTTTATACTGTTGATAGCCTGGTTGCTACCCCAACAATAACATATTTACAAAAAGTGTGTCAAAAGAAAACAATCATTGACACGTCGAAAAAGGCTGGACGCTTATACACTAAGGGCCCGATGTAGGTAATTAGTATTTACGGATTCGTAAATACCGAATTTTACCGATTCGGTATTTACAAATCGGTAAATGCTATGTAGGTATTTTTACCGAATTATTTAATGAATCGGTAACACTCGGTAATTACCGAATCGGTATTTACCGATTCGGTAATTGCCATTAATTCCTATGGGCCTTGAGGCCCATAGGAACCAATGGCAATTACCGAATCGGTAAATACCGATTCAGTAAAATTACAGAATTGACAAGGGGGACAGGTTGTCACTTTGACACCCTGTTGCACCCCTGATTCAGGCTTGTGTGCCATGTGAAACACATACATGCCCTTAGGGCATGTATGTGTGTATATGCACAGATGTGCATGTACACAGGAATTCGTTATTTACCATCAAATAGTATTTGATGGTAAATAACGAATTCTTAAGGGCCTGTGGCACTGTTTTCAGTGCCACCTACATCCCATATTACCGATTCTGTAAATTTACCAATTCGGTAATTTACAGAATCGGTAAATTTACCGATTCGGTAAATTTACAGAATCGGTAATTTTTAGGCCCCCTACATCTGAAACTACAAATACCGGTCGGTAGTAGAATGGGCGTTGTGGTTAACGCCAGTCGAGGAAAAAGGTGTAGTCCGAGCGTTGCATGAGCTGGGCATTAAGACAGTGGGTGAGCTATTTGTGGATGGAAAGGCGAGAACTTGGGGACAAATAGGACTCACATCAGACGGGTCTTCGCTGCTACAGCGTTTCCAATTTCACAGGGTCCGCAGTGCGCTGATGGATATATTGGGTCCGGATCTGGAAGAGCCCCTGGAGGTACCGGAACTTACCCACGTCATTAAAACAGTATCATCACAAAAATTGATAGCTCACCTATACAAAGCAATCGCACCGCACAGATGTCAGGAACCCTTGAAAGCCAGGCTCGAATGGCAGAGGGATTTGCAGATCACGATTGATGACACTATGTGGAAATACTGCTGCATGAGTACCAAGAGGCTGTCATTGAATGGTCGGCACCGGCTGATTCACTTTAAATTCTTGCACAGAGTGTACTACACTCCGGAACGGCTGCACAGATACGGCCTTAGACAGTCATCTGAATGTGAGAGATGTCATGCGCCCAATGCAGACTTAATTCATTTGGCGTGGGGGTGCCCGAGAATACACACATTCTGGGAGGAGGTGATTGCGGAGATGGGAGAGATACTGGAAATAGAGCTGCCGGCTGACCCAGCCCTGGTGCTGCTGGGCCACTCCAGGGGTCTGCCTGTGGCGCTTAGACGACTGACGGACATGGGCATGCTAATGGCCCGACGAGTAGTAGCACAATGCTGGATGAGGGGCCCGCTCCCAACCAAGAGAAGGTGGACTCGCGACATGCTATATTGCTGCACGCAATCGGAGCACTATAGTGAGCTACTCCCTCCCATGAGTCGCCAGAGGAACTTCTGGAGCCTGTATCAAACCTTTAGGAGCACTAGGGAGAGTGATCCCGACACATAGACAGACAGACAGGAGGAGACGGAATAGTAGTGATACAGAAGGCGGTGACCCTTATACCCCCACAACATGTGCATTCCTAGACGGCTGGTGAAGGAGGCTGGTCAGGGGCTCTGTGATATGCCACAGGCAGTCAGCAACTAGGGCTAGGTGCCCCCGGGTGGTCCTTAGCACTTTCAGACCGGGCATTTTGGGTCGGGACACTCACTGCTGACCCTTACGAGGGGGCACTATACTTAGGGGAGGGCATCTGAGGGCAGGCGGGACATGTAGGAAGTGTGTAGGCTGGGGAACAAGTTAACGTTGATGGGGTGGGGTTCAGGGATTTACATACTGGGGGGGGTAGTTTTAGTGGGATATACACAGGTAAGGGTAGATACAGAATACCAAAAACACACCGCTGCCACTATTATACTACGATAATTTTCTATGGTGCAGACTTGTTAGTCGCCAAGGAACACGGCAAGTTGGTACTAAAGTGTGATTATAGTCAAGTCGAATTATTATTTTGGTACTGGATTGTGTACGCCGCCGGACCCCAGGGATGTCGGCACTTTGGCTGTGTACTATCGGGCTGCTCCACAGTCCAGCTATTTATGTTTTCGCTGCCGGCCCTTGGGGTTGTAGGCTGCAAGCTGTGTATAACCTTCAGTTGGCAAATAAAGATGTTTAAAAAAAAAAAAAAAAAAATACCGGTCGGTAACGGCCGAAATCGGCGGTTACCGACCGGTATTTGGTGTCCTACATCTAGCCCTTGATCTACTGGCTTTGCCTATGCTTTTTTTTTCATTTCACTCAAACCATCTGTTGTCCTACGTACCAAAATTTAAATCTGTCCTATGACACACTATTTTGATCAAAATGATACTTGATACTACTTGTTACATAAAGGTAAAAAATACCAATAATTAAAATGCTTACAATAGAAGATCTTATGAATACACAAAAATCAGCCGTGAAAATGAAATACCAGCAGGCTTGGAGAGGAGACAAGGGTGACTGGATCATGACCTTAGGTTGCACTGGAGTGGCCAGGCTGCCACAAGGAGACACCGCAGCTTCAGCTGAACCGAGGCATCAAACTACTCTTCTCGGAGATAGAGTGACCATATAAAGGAACTGTGGTGTGCACTTATAGTACACATATTTAAATCACTGCTGCCATTTCCGAGGCTGCTTAAACAGAGCATCCAAAACATCTGACAGGTCTATTATATGTATTTTAAAATACTTTAGGGCGTTCGCATCAAGAACAGCTGACATTATTTGCCTGCTACAAAGTTGTTTGATAGCATCTTTCATGTGTCAGATGGAGGCGTATATTTTCGTCTGGAGAATAGACTGGAGGCACGTTAAGCTGTGTGATGGGTTTCAAGCTATTCGATACGGACGTGTACACTTTGAAAAATTGTTAATTTAAGTGGCTAAGCTACTAATCCCAAAACATCATTAGGAGCGTCCACTAATCAATTTGGCTAGACAGATTTATACTGAGCTTTACTACCACTAAAAGGGCTGCATAAATTATATCTACACAGCAAAGGTAATTTATCTTTACATTTTGTGCAGGAAGCAGATGATTACAACACTTCAGTCCAGAGGGTGATTTATATGCTCACTGGATGTTGGCTTGGTTGCTTTATTCCTGGGGTGCATTCGAAGGTAATAAATGGATGAATGGGCATATTTCATGATCAACCATATAGCTTAAAAAAAATACTCACTTCAAATTCAACCAGTTGAGACACTGGTAGAAGAAGCACTGCCAATGCCAATCGGTCTAGCTTTTTGTGTAGAGCATACATACACAAACCACACACAAGAGGAAGTGCACACACAGTCACAACGCACCTATGGAAACACAGGCAACACAAATGAAAAAGGTATTTATCAGCCAGGATGTGTTTGCCATCTACAGACAATATAACCTGTGATGAACAGTACTCTATGAGACCCCAGGATAATCAAGGACTGGCAGTATAACCTACCTAACTGGGCATCTCAGGCAAGGGAGAACTGCGTGTTACACTGACGCAGTCTGTCTTTTGACTGATACTACTGCATGCTGTCCAAATGGACTTCTGGGATTAGCAGTATGCACCATGTTTCCTTAAAGGCTACTGGGCCATACTTTCCTATGACATCCTATGATCAGTGCTGCTAGTTACTGC
The DNA here is from genome assembly GCF_964261635.1 of Lissotriton helveticus. Lineage (NCBI taxonomy): Eukaryota > Metazoa > Chordata > Amphibia > Caudata > Salamandridae > Lissotriton > Lissotriton helveticus. The sequence continues at coordinate 1,142,674,893 of NC_136069.1, forward strand.
TAAACTAACATGGAACTGAGTATCTGACTTACGGTACCAGGGCACCCGGCGTTGGCATCGGAATCTGTTGTCCTGGAGTGTCCTGTGACTGGTAGTATTTCCTGAGACGTATTTGACCTAGTAATATGTCACATGATGCCTCCAGTCCACTTAAATTGAAAATACTCCATAGTCCCCTTGTGCATCCTAGGGTTGGCAGTACAAACTGCTTCTCTAGTGCATTACTGCATCCTTGAACTAGTAGACCTGCCTACTACAATTTAATTTTCCCTCGGCATCGTCCCACAAATCCCCCCTTACTTGGCCCCACCGCCCTACTGCTGTTACCTGCACGGACTGCGGCTGATGAATTCCACTGTTGTACAAGATCCCTGCACCTGGGCACATTAGCCAGCCGGTTTTGCAGCCTGTGCTCTGAAAATAACTGGGGTAGGAGTTGGCCATTGTCATGTCTATCAACTGTATTCTCAAGAACAGGCACCAACTTCTGGGGTGCACCGGGCTCGATCGCCAGTAATATTTTAGCTGCAACTCGGAAAGCGCACCAAACCCCGGAACAGAAGCTTCACCAGTGAGGCTTATTTGCATAATCTCAGTTCAGACGGAACAACCATGTATCTTTTGTGAATATACCATGAGGTCATCACGCAGCTACACACACTGGTGTCATATACACCACATAAGGTTGCTGCTGTAATCACACAGCACCAGTGCAACGATTTCAGACTCAGTTGGGTAATGACTGAGAGCGGGTGAACTGTAAGGTGGTGACCATAGACCCCAGCCTGGCAGAGTCGCGGTAAGGGTTGTCGGGCACTGAAATGCAGGTACTTTTTTTGGCTCTTCTAAACATGAGGGTCAGACCCTTTCAAAAATGTATTAAGCTTCCTATCAGTGGGCATACTCGAATGCCTAGCTCCCCATTTGACTTGTGAAGGCGACTCAGAGGGCTGCTGTTGGTCGCGTGCAGAGTGGATGTGCTCTTTGGGTGCAGGGCAGAGTTTGTAAGTGTGAAGATGGCAGTAAGGTGCGTGAGTGTGTAGAGGGCAGAGTTTCTACATGTGAGGATGGCAGCAGGGTGTGTGACTGCGGAGAGGGCAGAGTTTGTAAGTATGAAGAGGGCAGCAGGGTCTCTGATTTCTGAGAGGGGTGGGTGTGTATGTCTGGAGAGCGCACAGAGGCCTGTAAGCTGTCAGTTCAACACTGCTTCTGTCGCACCACTTCCCATTTGGTTACAAAGGTTTACTTCACCTTTTGAGGTATTAAGGATGTCGCAAACCTGCTTCAGTTGTATGTCCGAGTGGCCGAGGAACTTGTAGGGCGGAGCGGAACTCCATGGAATTCCACAGAGTTTTAATGCAACTCCGCAGAATTCCTCGTAGTGCAACTCCGCGAACTCCGCCTACCCATAATCAAAGCCACATAAAGGTGTATACGCCAGAAGCATAACAACCACCTGAAGTCAGGCAAGGAACAGCAGTACACCCAAGAGGAATGTAGAAAACCAGAATGAGAACCACAACCAAATTTATCCAGTCACTATCAAATATATTCCTTCACTAAATAATGCATTACTCTTCGCAAATTCTGCTGACCACTGTGGAATATGACTTGTGTCTAATTATTCAGAAACACTACCACATTTTATTGGAGTAGGCCAGTTTTACTTCAGTGAACAAGAATCCCAGTACCATAAAGGAAGCCCGATTCCAAAAGTGCTTCAGGACCATGTAAATGGTGGAACTTCTCTATAGCAATCCACTTAACATAACATGCATGTTGTTGATTCTAGATTCTAATTCTCCTGGAGAGCTGTAGCATAACCCTCACAGTTTCAAGTCCATCCTTAAGACCTCTAACAGTGAAGCTGGTTGAATTTGAACCTCTCAATACATGCATTGGACTGGAGCACGAATATTCTGGAGGGCAGTGTTACATCCAGGCTCTTTTTGTATTAAAAATGAGGTCTGGCCTTCTAAACTGAGATCATCTTGGAGGTATGTGCACGTGTGATGCATCACAGTAAGCAGACGTTATTTACTTCAGTCATACAGGTGAATGCAGCCAAATAGTGTGCTTGCTCTTGAACACAGCATTTTTATGTTGAAACAGCTTGGTAGCTTCTAAATGAAACCAAGCGTTCAAAAAGTTTGTGAATTATCCGTGTCCACCTCAATCAGATTATCCACGAGAGACTACAGCGGGTCCGTTGGGGGTACTTTCATAGTATGTGTGTTAAATATGAATCTGATTTACAACAAGGGGTGGTGAGGGACAGAGTCTCTGAATTAAGCAGAATACTCTCACCCAGTCAAGAGATCAGGGCTAGATCCAACACCGTTTTTTAGCTCATTGCACCATCCCAGTTTCAGAACCTGGCTGTATGCAAATTAGTCTGTTCCTGTCCCAGTGCATGATGGGAACAGGGCAAACCAAACTACAAAAGCCAATTCTTACACTGGGAAGGAAACAAGCTTCCGGGGACCGGTTTCTGGCATTACAGCCGTCTTCGGCCCGGCTTGCTTGAATCCTGATGGTGCAATGAGCAAGGGACTCATGTCTGAGTATACCCTTCCGGGCCGAAGACGCCTGAAATGGCAGAAACCGGTCCCCGGAAGCTTGTTTCCTTCCCAGTGTAAGAATTGGCTTTTGTAGTCTGGTCTGCCCTGTTCCCATGATGCACTGGGCCAGGGACAGACTAATTTGCATACAGCCAGGTTCTGAAACTGTGATGGTGCAATGAGCTAAAAAACGGTGTTGGATCTAGCCCTGATCTCTTGACTGGGTGAGAGTACTCTGCTTAATTCAGAGACTCTGTCCATCACCACCCCTTGTTGTAAATAATTTTGTCCACCCTAAGCGTGGAAGGGTATACTCAGATGTGAGTCCCTTGCTCATTGCACCATCAGGATTCAAGCAAGCCGGGCCGAAGACGCCTGAAATGGCAGAAACCGGTCCCCGGAAGCTTGTTTCCTTCCCAGTGTAAGAATTGGCTTTTGTAGTCTGGTCTGCCCTGTTCCCATGATGCACTGGGCCACCGACAGACTAATTTGCATACAGCCAGGTTCTGAAACTGGGATGGTGCAATGAGCTAAAAAACGGTGTTGGATCTAGCCCTGATCTCTTGACTGGGTGAGAGTACTCTGCTTAATTCAGAGACTCTGTCCATCACCACCCCTTGTTGTAAATAATTTTGTCCACCCTAAGCGTGGAAGGGTATACTCAGATGTGAGTCCCTTGCTCATTGCACCATCAGGATTCAAGCAAGCCGGGCCGAAGACGCCTGAAATGGCAGAAACCGGTCCCCGGAAGCTTGTTTCCTTCCCAGTGTAAGAATTGGCTTTTGTAGTCTGGTCTGCCCTGTTCCCATGATGCACTGGGCCAGGGACAGACTAATTTGCATACAGCCAGGTTCTGAAACTGGGATGGTGCAATGAGCTAAAAAACGGTGTTGGATCTAGCCCTGATCTCTTGACTGGGTGAGAGTACTCTGCTTAATTCAGAGACTCTGTCCATCACCACCCCTTGTTGTAAATAAATATGAATCTGAGCCACAGAGAATAATATCAAATATTTTATGTCGGATTGTTTTCTTTTACTAGCATTTTTGTGAACATTACCTTCCTTCAGTAAGTCTGTATTGCCCAATAATTATTTGTAGACTATGTGGGAGATGGGGTAATCTATAGGTTATTGCATTCAAGAGCTAAAGAAGGCCATAATGTTAAACTGCAACTCAGTCTTGACCCTGCTCACAATGGGAACAGTCCAGCCTGAACTGCCAGGCCAGGTCCTCCATTGACTGGAAACAAGCATCCTAAGACCAGGCTGGACTGTTCCCATAAGGAACAGGGTCAAAACTGATTTGCATATGGCTGGGTCTAAACTGGGGTGGCATGCTGAGCAAAAGAACAATAGATTTAACCCAGATCTCAGATCTCTTGACTGGGGGTGAATGTTTGATTTGCTCTGCATTCCGTACATAATCTGTATGTCTTTTGCTCTCTCGCCCTAAGTTTGCCGAGTATGCCCAGAAGTGGGTCCCTGGCTCACTGTGCCTCTGGATTCAACAATAGCCTGGCTGATGAGGGGTTGTTATAATTTGGCAGCGATTAGGTTATCATTAGCAGAAACCATCCTGTATTTAGAGACTATCTTGTCCGTTTTCTGGAATCCATTTCATATTTCTGTCAGTCATTTTGTTTGCCATGTGCTACCATGTGCTCACCATGTGCTCTGTCCTACCTTTCTGTTAACTGCTCTTGAAATCTGCCTAGAGACGAGATATATTTAGCATCTTCCACCTTCGCACATGCTCAGTTGAGCTTGCAGCTGTCTTTTCATCTGCCACTAGAATGTAACTGTCAGGATGTGTTTGCCCAAAACAGCCACTGTTAGCTCCTCCCACTTGTTGACTGTGCATTTTCTGTATGACCTTATATGTACCTAAAACCAGCATTTTGTACTTGTACCGCCTTCATTTGAGCCCCTGTGTGGGTATAAAAGGACAAAGCTCCTTCCATTCAGTGTGCTACTTCATACATTACCGAAGGGTGCTGTGTTAATGTAGTTCCACCTCACGAGGTTTAATATTCCAGTTTCTGTGCCAACTTCTATTCTACGGTCTGAGGACTCTGTGCAGAGAAGGGGGAACCCCTAGCACTGCTAGGCCTTGCTGAGGCCCATCACCACAAGATGATGCCATGAAACCGGTCCCAGGATGCTTGTTTCTGGTCCTGGGAGGCCCTGGCTTGGCGGTTCTGGCTGGGCTGTTCTCATAAGGAACAGAGTCAAGAGTGATTTGCATATGGTGGGTCTAAACTGGGATGGCATGGCGAGCAACGGAATTATGGATTTAACCCAGATCTTTTGACTGGGGGTGAATGTTTGATTTGCTCTGCATTCCGTCCATCATCTGTGTGCCTTTCACAATTAAATGCCACTGCATTTACATGACCTATGATTCATCATGGTCAGGCTATTGGATGATTGATGACGGCACAACAGGCCACTGCTAGTGACAATCCAAAATGATTGGGCCTTTTTACACAGAGCCTGGTCAGTGCCCCACCGCACCGCGGTGTGTACTGCAGGGAGGGCACAATGCCCTTGTTTGTACCTTTGAACAAGTGCGCCAGACACTAACAGGGACATTGTCCACTATTATGATGAATGCACGGCCCTCAGGGTAGCTGTGAACTTGCACTGCCCAGGGATAGAGCATTCATTGAAATATGGAATGGCTGCTTGAAAGTTGCTCTGTGTTTTTCTGCACAGGTGGCAACACACCTGCAATTTAAAGAGCGCACAGAGATCCCCCTGCAGGAGTGTGTTGCGAGGGGCTGCACCCGCCTTCAGGAAATGTCTGGATGCTCCATGGTTTCCCCATTCCCCCATCTAGAGGGCTGCCCTCAGGGAGTGCACTAATAGTGCACCTCTTTTTGTTGGGCACTGTCAGTGCGCACCCCAAGGTCATGTTTGCCTCTGCACCTGCGTCCATAAGACGGGGCAGTCACAGAGGCAAAGTGACTTCCTCATTTGTATGCGACCTTGGCACCGCTATGAAAATGAGGAAACACCCTCTCAAGATAGTACTGGTGCTACATGTTCACCTGCACTATCAGTATTACAGAAGGAGCTGCATAAGCGCCTGCGACCCCTTGTGTAATCATAGTTCCCTGGGGGCGCCCAAAGCCCTTTGTGCCCCTGGGGCACTAAATATACTAAATATGACACAGGTGGGAAAAAATCATCTTATCTATGTCACAAAAATATACTTGTTGCAATGCTATTGGAGCTGACCTGTGCACACACCTGGTGGTATGAATGGGCCCTGTAGTGTGCCACCACTATGTCTTTGAGTGCCACATGGCTGCACTGCACTAAGATACTATCACCCCCGGCATGTCTAGCTGTGCCCAATGTGGGCATCCTTTGGCGGTTTAGTTCCTGACTGCACTTCACACTAAGGGTGTCCAAAAGTGGGCCTCTAATCCACGAAGTGAGAAAACAGGTGTCAGAGATGTGATATGGAAAGGGCGACGGTGACTTCAGCACATGTATTGCTCTCTCCCTTTACTACACAGAAATTCAAGAATTTCCACTGAACTTTGAGATGGAAAAAAAAGCAAAAATTGGTGCTTTGCTAGTTATTGGTGTAGAGGAGAGAAGAGAGGTGTAGTGCTCATGTTCAACATGGGAGGAGGGAAATGGGAATGGTTATCTTCATATATTTGTGAATTTTGAATGATAGAGTCACTCAGTGTGGTGCAGAGAACTGAATGTGCCATTGGTGACCAGCGAGGCCTAGTGACGTGTGTGCCTATAGGAAAAAGACTCCCCTAAATACTTAGAAGGATGAGGCTGTCATATGAAATATACTACAATGCCAGAATGCACAAGTGAGTTAGTTAAGCAGTGAGCGGCTTGAGTGAGTGCATGAGTGAGTGTGTGAGTGAGTATGTGAGTGAGGGTTTAGCAATTAATTCAACCACATAGTATCAGTTAGTGTAGCTCCCGGGACACCAGAGACACCTTTGGATCAAGGACCGAGTTTGCTTAAACAGTTTGTAGACAATTATTTTCCAAGCAGAACTTCTGGGGTTAATGCTGTTACTAACGTACATTGAAGCTTCTGGTGAGGCAACATATGATGTGTTGTTGACTGTAGACTGGTGCACAGGGTTTGTTTAATTATGAACTATATTAACTCCCAAAAACCAGAGTACTCATTGGATTGTCTTCACTGTCTAAGAGACTCATTTTGCATCATACCTGGTCCTGGACTTGCATTCTATTCCCTCACTTTCCTTTTTCTAAATCACTTGGATTTGTTACTGGCTCTCATCTCATTTCCAAATCTTAGTCTTCTAACTAAATCTTGCTATATATACTATCTGTTCCGAAAAAAGTAAAATCTTCTTTTTACCTTCAAACGACTATAGGGCCATTCATTCCCTGTGTATTGTGAAATTAGTCTGTAGGAATGACATTCTTGTAGTGTTTCCTGGTTTCACAGTTTCACAGTTTTCAGGTGCATTTCACATTTTGCTGCTTGCTTTATAACTTGAACCAATGTTTGATCTTATAGCAGCTGTTGTCATTCGCTCACAATGTCTTTCACTGCACTATCACATATTTAGGTCTGGCATTACTCAAGACCTACCTACAATATGTTTATAAAATAGCTACTTAAAGGGGCATTAAGCAAGTCCTCTACATCTATTAGTCTGTCATTGTGTCATTTATATTTTATGTCCTCTCACTACAGCATAAAGCTTGGAGGTGTGGGTCAACCCACTACACCCATTTCTAATTTCACTGTGACGGCCTTTTGAGTTTTTACAAAGAGCATATCCGCACACAAAGTAGTTCCCTTAAGTGCCTGGGACTACTATGGCAATGTGTGCTTTTTAGACCCCAAAAATATTTTAGATTTCTAGCCAATGCTTTTTTTGTTGTTCATGAAGGCCCTGCAGCTTCCACAACAATAAAGATTTGCTAAAACCTTGGGAAAACAACCATTGATAAAGCCAAAAGGTGGGTGACCAGTGGCAGATCTATTAGCTTGGGTGACCAGTGACAGATCTATTGGCTTTGTCAACATTTGTTTGGGATTTAGAGATGGAGTGCCAAATACCGCACTTTGGGTCTAATTCACAAACGGCCTCCGCAGTAGCAGCAGAGGTCTCACAGTCATGGTGGGGACCGCACACTCGTGACGAAACCTCCGTACAGCAGTTTTCCATTGCGGAGGTCCAGCCACGAGTGTGGGACCCCTGCCACGACCTTGAGGCCTTCGCCTCTACTGCGGAGGCGATTTGTGAATTAGGCCCTTTGTGTTTCCAATTCAAATACATTGGTTAAAAAAAGACAAGATGCTTGGTCTTGTGCACCCTGTGTGTATAGCTCAGAAGTAAGCTCCAGATCTCTGGTGGTTAAAAGTTGGCCTGTTATGAGAACATGAGTAGGCTGCCATTCCTCAGTTTTCTGTTGCTGCAGAAAGGGCCTTGCATTCTCTACCCTTACCCATCTGGCCTTTCACTACTCTTCTTGTTCCTGAACAGGGAAGTCATACATTTTCAGTGATTTCCACCTTGCATGACAGTTGATGTTTACATTACTGTTTTTCCTTTCTAAGTTGTGACTTTGTCATCATTTAGAAAACCTTATTTATTTTTGCTGGCAATTACTATTTTCTTTAATAAGTCTATTGAACTGCTCCTTTCTTCCTTATCATTGCATTGTTATGCATATTCCTAACTGTAAAGCACCATTTACACCATTGGGTGACGTTTTAGCTTTAGCAAATGTCCTCAGTAAATAAATAAGAAATAAATACATGGACAAATAAATAAACCAATACAAAATACATAAATATGATCTTTCATAAAAAAAGCTAGTTTATTGTTCAGGGTGCATGCAAATATGGTATTCTTTCCATGTATCAAAACATGAAGGAGGAAGTGAGATTGATTCTCAAATGGAGCAAACATCTGACTAATACACTAAGACTTGCTTTATTTCGGCAACCAAATGCCATAAAAAGTGTTTACAACCACATAAATACAGTAGCTAATTTGGGGTTTATTTGTGGGACAATTCAGGGGAAGCTCCCGCTTTTCTCCAGGACCAATGATTAAACAATGTATCCCCCAATATCACATCGCTAAGTCCATCCAAAGAATCTTTATCTTAATATTAATTTACTTCCTGCATATACTGGTCAAATAGTAATGGAAGTGCCTTTATTAGCAGGACCTTCTGAGCCATGACACTAGGAACCAGTATTTCTTGCATCAAGGTGAGATTTTTACATCATTTTCTCCTTTTTACATTTACTGACTGTAACAAATCTACAATACGGTAATATATGAGTTGTGATATTACGTGTCTTTATGAAATCCTGATACTAGAGGTGGAAACGACAGATTAATGCAGTAGTAGAAACATGTTAAGTGTGCACAAGTCTCAATCCAGCTCATACTCATGCCAGTTTTTCTACGATGTGTTGTGCTTCACTGCAATTCAAGCGCAAGAAACCATCTTTCAGTTTAATGGTGTGTCTCAATACAGTCAGAGTAATAACTCCGCAGACACTGCCAAAGCCCGCCTGCCAAATATCCAGATGCTGCTTGCAAAGCCTGGAAACACGGTCCCGTGCCTTTTGCATGAGAACATCACAGACGTAGACTCTGGCTGTACCCACACAGGCTGGGCATCACTACCTCAGGAGGCTAGGAAGTGAATAGGGAGGGCAGAAGAGAGAAGGAGAAGAGGAGATTGCATGCTCCCCCCTTGATCGAAAAGGGGGTAGGGCTGGGCAGGTTTACAAGACCTGAATGCTGTTACCACAAACTCCTAGAGTCGTTTTTTCCAGCAGGTAAAAAGCAAGTCCAGTGTTCCAGTATCTCATGGGAGATTTGTTTCCATATATTTGGCTCTCCATATTATTCACTATGAAATTAACAACTTTGCTCAACATTTACACGTGTAAATGGCTCAATCCCTGCCCCTTGGTTGACACCTCCCAGAACTGCAAGATTCTTTTGCCACCAAACCCTTCTTTAAGAAAAATCAGAAAATCCTAGGTAATATGCATAAAAATACACCGAATGTATCTTCATGACCAGAGTACTATTGCTTCACATCTGAGATTAACCAAGCAAACTAATCATCCTAAAATGCTTTTTGGTCTCATAAAAAGTACACAAACCCCTTGATTTATCGTCAATTGTAACTGCTTGAAGTTGTCACATTTCTTTCGATGACCAAATAAAAAGAAGATTGAACTCTGCTTCCCAGAAATAGTGACATAGTTCGAGTTTTGTCACCATGAACATTTATGTCGACCTCAGCATCTTTCAAAAACATAAGCCAGAATTACCAGAAAATCACTTTTGCAGATCTCAAACCCACATCGCATTTCATGGGCCATGTGAAAGACATCATCATTTCTTACCGATCTCCTTACTTTTTAACTCCTATCAACACCTCTGTGATACAAAGAACAGACCATGACTGCCTGAAAATCCGTAAGATTACACTGTTACTTATGAGGGTACCTAACCAGCTTGGGGAATACACAGCTCAACTCGGCAACATTAAAGAGGACTCACGGAGGCTCTACTCAAAGACACAAACCTATCACTTGTCTGGGACAGAGCTTAGGCGCCAGTGGCCTGAATATTTAAATCCTCCTACGAGTCCCATGACCCACACTAGAAATTTGGATATTATCTTCGATTCTGCCCTTTCTTTTTCTGCCCAAATCAGGCAGATTTCCTCACCCTGCTTCCTCAAGCTCGATTCCTTGAGGAAGCTGCTGCATTTTGTCACTGAGGATACTCGAAAAATAGCAGTTCATTCTATGGTAACCTCTCATCTGGACTACGCTAACAGCCATTATTTGGTCCATCCTGCTTTTTTGGTTCACAGGCTCCAGATCATCAAAATGCAGCAGCTAGACTTATTCAATGAGTTCCTTGTCGACAGCATATCTCCCTGTCTTAGGATGCTACCCTGGCTTCCAGTTGTAAAGCGCATTAAATTCAAAGCCCCTACATTGGTATTTAAAGCACTAGCAGGGGAAGGTCCTTCCTATCTTAGAGTCAGACTGCGTCTGTATACGCAACGTAGATCACTCAGGTCTAATAATTTACGCGTGATGCATGTTCCTAAATTCTCTAAAGTTAGATGTGTAGGCCGTTCCTTCTCCGTCTGCACTGCCAAACTGTGAAATGCTTTGCCGGTCAATCTCCGCCGGGCACCATCAATCTCCATTTTGAAAAGAGACGTAAAAACTTTTTTGTGTGACTCAGATTAACTTTAAAGCTAGTTAGCGGTCAATATCTGTCTTCTTAGCTTTGAGCACCGGGTCGCTTCTGTTGAAGCAGCCATTCTCTTTACAAATGTCTTTGATTGATTGATTGATTGATTGATTGTTCAGGTGCTACACCATGCAAGAGGGACCCTTGAGGATGTCTAAATTAACCGCATGCGCGCTAGTGGTTTTCCCGCTGTGCGCTGCGTTTTTGTAAATACCGCGTTACATGACGAGCTCAGCTCGTCACGAGCGTACCAGCATGAGCGCGGAAGGGGTTAATCTAACTCTTGCCCACATAATGCTCTTCTGTACTGTTAGCTGCAAGCTCTAAAAGGCGACTTCTGACTGCAAGTGGCACTATTTAAGGTAATTATAAATACAACTTAAAAACGTAGCACATGATAAATGCTACATTTTATGTAATACCTGGAAATCTAACTGTTTTTGGCACTCATCTTCAGCAGCAGCAAGATTCTAAAATGACTGCCTTGACATTCCACAGAAGCAACTGTGGACATAGAAGTTTATAGGCCTGTGGTACACTCATTACATGCCACTGGAGCAGGGTAACCCGTTATCTTAGCTATCTCCCAGCTATCTCCCCTTCTATGGCTTGTATGTGAAAATATCTTGGTCTTTAAAATTAACCTACGCTTACTATAACAACAGAAAATTAACTACCTATATCTTCAAGGTACGTATACACAGATTTACTATTCTTAATTCCACATCTACATATCTTGACAGTATGCTGATTATCAACACTGTGTACTATACAAAGCTCTATATTCTAGCCGACACCCTGGTAGAAAGCCAGAAGTTTCTTCTGGGGCTCTTCTGACCTATGAACGTTGTCCATTGGTCATCAAAATCAAGTTATGAAAACAAGAAGGGCAGACCTCTCACTGAGAGGCGTGGGCTTTTGAAGAGAACTGTATCCACATTATGACACTGCTCGGGCAGATGTTTGCTGCTGCAGTGCTTAATTTGTGCAGGAGGTTGCAGACGTTGGGCACAAGCATTCATTTTTGGGGGTCAGTACGAGAAGGGCGGGTAACAGAGAAATGAGGAAGATAAAGAGAAACATATTGATGAAGATTAAAAGGGATAAACAAGAACAAAAACGAGTGAGCTAGAGAGAGCAGGTTTAGGGTAATAGAGTAAAGAGGCAGGTGGTGGAATCTGAGTATTTGGCAACTCGTAGCATGCAGCAGCACTGGTAGATGACTCCTGAGAAAATCTTTGGGCCCCTGCACAAATTAAGGATTATGCCACTGGGGGATCTCAGAATGGCAACGCTGGTAGCAGACTCCTGAGAATATTTTTGGGCTCCTGCGCAAATTAAGGACTATGCTGTTGTAATTGAAAATCAGAATGCCGGAGCTTATTTTCAAAAGTTGTGGGGACAGTCCTTCATTTAAAGAAAATAAAATCTCATGTAAACGCAGAGGCACCAGACCCCATTTATCCGTATCGAGCATCATTGACATTCACAAAACATAACATCACCAGTGAAGCCGCTGTAAAGGGTGAGAGCTTCGTTATGGATGGTGCTTCCTGCACAACTCCCATCAGCAAACTCTATAAATAAACAACATATGGAGACGGCGCACAAACATCAACAACATAAATCACAACAAAATGCTGAATGAGTCACACCACTGAGCATATATCATTTTAAAGGAGAAGCCATATCTTCTCACCCACAGTCCCAAATGTATTCCACAATGATAAATTGTCTCAATATGAGTGTGTACCATACCTAAACAGGTTTACCTTTCACTCTTCCCTTTTTCCTTTAATAAACCTGCTGGTCAATCAGAGCCCCCACATATTGCCAGCAACAAAGGTACGCTCTTTATGAATTATGTACTACACCAATAAGATTATTAATGTCTCTCTTCTTTAGGACTCTACAGTGCCGGGAGATTGGTTAGTATTAGAGAGTACTACACATATCCTCATGTTTATCTGTTGGTGTGCAGTGTTAAAGAGCAAATAGTAGCTCACACAAAAGTAGTTTAGGAAAAGTGGTTCTTTTTGTGGGTAGGTGGAACTCGCAGAATTCCATGGAGTTGCCTAAAAACTCCGCAAGTTGCCAGAAAGTTCCACAATTGCACGGAATTCGTTACGTCGAGCTAATTTTTTAGTGGAGGGGGTTTGTTCTGCACTGTAAAATCAGCACGAACGGCACCCCATGGCGTGCAAGAGGGTGCTGCTTCTTTATGCTACTTCAATGGCAGCTTTCTCAAAACGAACAGTCACCACTTGCTGGAATCGCCCGTGTTGAGAAACCTCACGGGGTGGGCGTTCTAGCATTTGAAAATCGCGCTAGGCAATTCAAATTCTCGCTCACCAACTTAACGTTGGGGAGCCGCGCATGAGAAAAAACTCCAACTTGCCTTGAATGGCAGAGTTTTGGTGGAACTCCGCAATAAATGCGTAACGTGGAGTGGGCAAAACCCTGCAGACTCTGCCATCATGGAGCGAAGTTAAATGCCCACCTTAAGTTCCTTTCCCCATTGCTGTACTGTGCATTGTGTGCACTGAATCATGCATAAGCTGAATTACCCTATTATCTCATTAATGGCTATGCAAACTGTAGCACAAGCAGGAAACTGGTACAACATATAGACTGGGACCCTATCACCAACAATGTAAAGCCAAGACATGTCTCTCTTTTTGACTTGCTTGAAGAATAAAGCAGAAGTTGCCAACATCCAAATGTGTTACTGTAATGGGGATGGTAGCAATGACGGCAAAAATTACAGCTAGAATGGAGATCATTAAAAAGAACGATAGGAAGCTACATGGGAAAAGGGATCAGTCAGGTAAGGGAGAGAAAGTTTGAAATAGAAGTACCAGGAAAGGAGGAGGGAGATTGTAGGAGGGGCTAAAGTGCAGCAAGAGGAAGGGAATACTCCAGAAACACTTTTTGAAGGCATCGTGAAACTAGAATAGGATTTTGAGTGATTTAGACCAGGAAGAAGAAGCCCCACAGGGGTGAAACAAATGTAAAGGGAGCAAGAGGCATTTTAGGCAAATTCCCATAGCTCACCGATGAACAAGGTGCATCATTGGAAATACAGCTGACCAAGGAGGAGCTACTGACCTCCATAATCTACGTGAAAATGGGAAAGACTCTAGGTAGACACCTAATGGAGTTTTGTCCTAACCATGCAGAAATGTTATTAGATTAAGTTCTGGACGGGTACACTGAGATGATAGTGGGAACGATTCTGCCAGTCTCCATCAAGAAAGAATGGATTGTAGGGGACTTTACATAATGCAGGTCAGGCTGGCCTATCAATCATGAATGTAACGTAACAATTATAAACAAGTCTATGGCCTCCAGACTGATGACAGTCAACCAATCACTAATAAATACATACAAATCAGTTCGGATTTGTTCCCAAAATAAGTGCATATATAACAGTTTTATCAGCAAGGCAATGGCAACTATACGGTGGTTACCCTGGATCTAGATAAAGCCTTTGACACTGTGGGACGACAAGTTTTGCTGCTTTGAAAGTTATAACTTTGGCCCAACCTGAGAAAGGCGAGTTGAGTTTCTTTATTCTCTACAGCACACAGGATTTAGTCAGGTGATAAAAACGTAGCCACATGGATCTTAGAGAGAGGTACTAGACACAGTTGCCTGTTCTTACCGCTCTTGTTCATGCTGACGATGGAACGATTAGCAGCCATACTACATAGAATGTGTGATATTGGGGCATTAATGAAGGAAACACCAAGCATTTGGTGAACCTATATGTTAGTTATACATACATTTATCTAAGAGACCATGTGCAGTTGACACCTCATCTCTTATGCTGGTTGGAGAGTTTTGCTGGCCTCTTTTGCCTGGCCACACAATGGCAGAAATCAACACTCTTCCTGATAGGATGCTGGCCCTTGGAGACTTACCTGCTCTTATGGATGTAGGGCTGACATTATAGCTGTGAATACTCAAGTTTCTAGGTATGCAGATTGCACATTCCTCTCAGGATAGATTAGACTTAAACACAGATACTGGTAAGACACAGTTGCGCAACTTGGATATTATATCCCTAATTAAGATGGTGATTTTGCCCAGGTACCTATATGTATTGCAGGCCATGATGGGTATTGTCTAAACCAGAAATCTTTAGGGAGCTTAACAGCATTATGTATTTTTTGATATGGGCGAAGTCACAATCGAGTGTCAAATATGTTATTGTGAAAAGTTCTCCTTATTAGGGATGACTAGCCCTTCCTGACCTTAGGGGTCTTTAAAATCTAACCTAGCTAGCATTTGCAGTATTTGGCTAGGTGGCTGGAGGATGGGTTGAATACTGAGAAAAATGTAGTAGCTGGCACACAATGGCGTAAGCGAGTTGACATATCTCTTCACTTCAGTGGCGTAACAAAACTTGAGGACCCCCCTGCAGAGTACATGGAGGGGTCCCCCTTTGGACTCACTCAGGAGCTCTCTGGCCAGGGCACTGTGCTGATGGGGCCACCTGGAGCTCGTGGGCCCGTCTGCACTGCGGAGGCTCTGGGGACTTTATTACACCACTGCTTCACTTTGGATAGGAGACTGATACCGACATGGTCATATTTGATTGCTTCTATTGGTACAGGTGCAGGAGCAATAGAGATGTAAAGCAGATGAAGAGAACTTGTATAACAGCTATCACCAAGTGGATAAGATGGGAGGGTGTGCATAGGCCACAGATGTGAAAGATGATGTAGAGTACAGAAAGGTCTGTTTCGAATCTATATCTGGTTGACTGCGGCAGCCATTATCCACCCAGATGACTTTTTCCAACTTGTCATCGAATCATCCTGTGGCTGTTATATATACCTTGATGTATTTGTTGATGTGAACTGCATGTGTGATGTTTGAGGTGTTATGATGAGTCCTGGTGTGTATGATAGTATGAGTGTTATGTTAGAATCTCGTGTGTGGGATATGATCTATTGATTCATGCTTTATTTATACGTGGTTTAATGTTGTATTTAATTCTTGTTCATATATTGATGATATTTGTCTTATATATTTGATAAAGAAAAAATAAAATGACTAATTGTTCTGAATAACCTCATGTGAGTGTCTGTCTTAGCTCTGGTCCGCTCCGGTGGGTGGCCATTAATATTTGGACCCTCTTCCTAGGGCCTCTTTTGAAAGCATGGGGCAGGTACTTCTTTGTTGTTGGTTGTCCTTATTTCCCCTGCTTACCTGCCTGTATCTTGTCAGGGGTCCCCCTTCTTATTAGTAGTTGCGGCAGCCATTATAGCATGGGGTGGATTTCAGTCCCAGCATTCAAAGTCACAGATATGAGAAAGGATGCTGGTCGTAATGTTAAACAACAAGAACTATTCACTCTTTACAAGACATCAGTGCCTAATTGGTAAAAGAATAAGTGTTGGGGCCCTCCTGAGGAGGCTACTGCAGTTTCAACCCCACATTGCCACTATACTTACACAACTACTAACCATCACATTGCTACAAGTGTGACAATTCAGATTGTTCGAGGCCGCCAAAGCTTTAAGAAAGGCTTTGGTGGCAGATATTAGTTGTTTTGAATGTATATTGAATTAACAACTGTTTTTTTGCTCATTTTTAAATTACATAAACCACGCCACCATGTGGCAGCTGTCATTATTGCAGTTTCCGGCAATTAAGTGGCAGTGCCGGCAATTAAGTGATGTTGCCGAGCACCAGAAAACACCGGCTCAAACTAAGCACTGCAAGCCATGAAATAATGATTTTCCTATGGCCCGATAGCAGTGAAAATAAAATGGTGGAGACAATGGGAAACCTCCCTGACTTATGAAGAGTACTGCTGAACATTCATGTATTAAAAACAGTGTCTGAAAAAGCTATGGTCAAACTTACAAGTTTAGGTCCCTACATAGGGCACACCTTACCCCAATGGAGATACTTAAGAAATACCCACTATTCCCTAGCAGTTTCTAGAAATGCAAGGAACACAAATTCAGGACATATACCAATATCTGGTCATACGAATGAAATGTGGATAATGGAAGGTGGTTGTCCCTGCGTATGCCATCAAGATTAAGCATCAACAACATCCATGGAGGTTGAGAAAATCCAGATGACAAGATTCTTTATCCATCCTTTTTGGTGCAATAGCTGTGTGTCTTAATGTCTTACCCAGCTACTACACTCCTATTTTTTTTTATTACATTAGACAAAATTGTTTTCTAGGGCGAGGGTGGTAGATAAAAGATAAACATGACAGATAAACAAAGTAGACTGCATATTAGATAACCAAAATGAGATGGATGTGTTACAGCTCAGAGCTACGCATTCAATCAAGGGATGTTATAGCTCCTATCTTGTCTTCGTTAATCACTGTACTACGTGGATTCAGATCACTGGCCAGAAGAATAACCTTAGACTACACAAAGAAGGAAGTCACAAATTGCTTACTGTATATGATACTATTAGTTTGCAGACCATATTGATTATACCTCTGGTTAATGTTTTAAATACATTTAATTAATTCTTCTGTATCAACAAAATGCAATTATGCACTCAAAGCAACCAGCCAAAATCATCATCAAATTATATTCAATAGCATATTTCATTTATGAAATTGTGCTTAATCATTTAAAACATTTGAGTGATCTTTAAGCACAGTTCTGTTTCATTCCACAAACTGCCTCCTCAAATACAGCAGGATGTTTCATAGGATATCAGACTACCAATGCTTTTTCTCAACTACATTCAATATTGAGTTCCTCTAATCTGTGTAAACATCATTATACTGCTTCAAGTTAATTCCCAAATTATTTGCAAAATAATGTACATTGCATAAGAATTTTAGTCTAGCGTTTCTTCTTTGTTCCTATTGTGAATAAAACTACACAGTTGTTCGTAGTGACCGGGGCCTGATGTAGAGACTAAGTGGGTTTCCCTCTGACCTGCCAGATTAGGGAAGGCTATGGCCTCAGCTTCCCTCGCGAAATTCCAGCTGCCATATTTAGAGATCCATGCTAGCCAGGTGGGCATCATCTGCTATCAGTGGAATTACTGCTGTGGTGGCTGTATTGAAGGGCGGTGAAGCTTTACAGAGTGGGTACATGTTTCTTGGACCACCATGCCATGCACAGTGGTCTCCAACAAGGAAGTCTTACGATGGTCACTATGACATGACAGCCTTGTGGCAGACGGGCCATCAGATTAGAGGTTTCCAATGGCAGAGCTCATTGAGGCTCTGCCATTAGAAACTCAGAACTTCCCAACTCTAAACACAGTGGGAGAACTAGGGGTTTTGGGAGGGGGGCAGGAGCACAGCCAATTTACGTAGCACTTCCGATTGACCAAACTCTAACTGCCTCCATTAGTATATAAAATAGCACTGTCTGCTAACCAAGGTAATCACAATGCAAACCAAAAGCAAGCATGTTGGTATGGTATGGAATGTGCCTCATGTACGTTGGTATATTACAATCCTAAAAGCTCTGAAATAGCGCTACTTTCTATCTTTATCCTCTTTCTATGTCTTATATTGGGGAGCAAAGTGTCACTTATAATGGAACCTCTAAAGCTTTATTCATGCTTTAATGTTGTCTTAGATGTGCATTACAGAATACCACACAACTTATTCACTGTATGACCACTCACAGCTTTAAAATCAACTAACTTTCAGTCAAACATTTTTTTTGACATGGTCCTCTCTGCAGGGTCACTTCCAAGCATTTTGCCTTCACCCCTCCTGTTTTGCTTAATTTGGTTTGTTAGCTTTAGGACCATGCACACTTAAGCACTGCTAACCAGTGCTAAAGTGCTCTCTCCTTTAAACCTGGTAAGATTGGCGTACACTAAATTGGCACATTTAATTAAATCCCTAGTAAAGTGGTACCAAGGGCCTGTAAATTAAATGATGCTAATGTGCCTGTAGCACTTATTGGGCTACCCCTTAAGTTGCCTTTTAAACATGTTTCAGGTTTGCTTATTGTATATGATACTATTAATTGGCAGAACATATTGATTATACCTCTAGTTAGTGTTTTAAATAAATGTAATTCATTCTTCTGTATCAACAAAATGCAATTATGCACTCAAAGCAACCAGCCAAAACCAGCTTCATCATCAAATTATATTTCATAGCATATTTCATTTATGAAATTATGCATAATCATTTGTAACAGTGTGCCTGTAGCACTTATTGGGCTACCCCCTTAAGTTGCCTTTTAAACATGTCTCAGATTTGCTTACTGTATATGATATTATTAGTTTGCAGAACATATTGATTATTGACCTAGGAATGCATTTTAAACTGCTATTTTGACTGGCGCATTAACTTTTTGCCAGGCATAAACATTCCACTTTAATACATATAAGTCACCCCTATAGTAGGCCCTAAACATCACATAGGGCAGAGTGTGTTGTTTAAACATATCCTGGTAGTGACAATCTCATACATTTGTTTTTCACTACTGTAAGGCCTACCTCTACCATTGGATACTATTAGGTTACATTATTACATTTAATAAGTGATAACTTTTGATTGGGAGCAGGTAGGAATATCATGTTTGGTGTCTGAGAAATTCTAAGTTAAACCCCTCTTTACTGATAAAGTCAGAATTCAAAGCACAATTCAGAAAAGGCTACTTTTAGGAAGTTGTCATTTTCATGTCTTAAGCATTTGGTGCCTGCATGTTACTGGGTCACACTACTAGGTGTAGTTGGCAGTTGGTCTTTGTGTACTCCTCAGAGACAGCCACACAATGGAGGGGTTGGGTGTTGGCAGGATGGGCCATCCTGACTTAACAGGAGGGCAGAGCTGTCACCTTTCATACTTACACTTCAGAGATATTGCCTCAGCTCACACACAAAGGACTTAACACTAGCCTGTTGTTCCTAAAAACAGACTGGGACCAGGGCAGGGAGGAAGGAAATTACACACATCTCTGTAAAGGAAAAACTCCAGAGGTTTCTTCCACTTCAAAGTGGACACCAGGTATAAAAAGGCGGCTCTAAGGCTTACTCATCAGTACATTCCTGGACCTGTAGATACTAGAGAAGAAGGACTGTCCGGCTGTCAATTTACTATCCTGCTTCTTGAGGCCTGCCCTGTTGTCAGAAGTAAGACTGGACCTGCATTCTTCATCCCTGGCTGGAGTGACTCCAAGAGTCAGCTAACTGATCTCCTGTTCTGAGCAACAGGGACACAGCATGCTCCAGAGGTCTTTCTGCAATTGCCCAGCTGCCCTGCTACATTTGACCCGCCTGAACATGCAACTGGACCTGCCTGAGCCCTGCTGGCCTCTGCTGGAGTGAGTTCCTGATTCCCAAGAGGTGCCTCCCATGTCCTGGACCCAGGATGTGGCATCAGTTGAGCTCCTACTAAATCAAAAGGAGAAATCCTTCATGACAGCAAATGTGTCAGTTTACGCCAAAATCTTGCCGCCCATGCCGACTGTCAACAGGAACCTCCGGTGAACCAGATTTGCATCTTTAATTAAAATTCATCAAAATGTATTGCCAATGAATCTCTGTAATATTACTCCAAATTACATGGTTTTATATACATTTTTAAGGGTTGTGGCGAGTGCTTGCAATGTAAATTGTATCACTGGACATAATATAGTGTAAAATCATGCAAACAGCCTATTTGGCCAAGCAAGTAAATAAAAGTTGTCCATTTTAGCATCCATTAAATTAGATTTTTTCCCCTTCCAATCCTGTCTCCTTTTTCACCCAGTGTCCATCTCCTTTTGCAGCAACCCTCTTTGCTTTACAGTAAAAATTCTCAGGAGTCCAAAATCTCTATTTAGAGGAGGTCTTCTCCCTCTGTCTTAAACTGTTACTTCCTGCCGGGACAGCTGGAACTTAAGTCAGAAAGTCTAGGAGGCCACTGGGAATGAATGGGAGAAGATCCTGTCAGCCTCATTTTGAATCTGTAAATCAAAAGAGTTAGTGTGAATGGCTTCCTTTGTACTGCAAACTGTTGCAGGCCCCTCCCCAATGGCTAACCCCTGTTAAACTCAGTTGTTGACCACACCTTTGCCTTTTTTGGACACAGAGGACAAACCACTGACCACGGTTAGAGCAGGGTCATAAACTCCAGACAGGATTGTGTACTGGGTCTCTGTAGTTGGAATGAACAGTGGAGCTAAACTGGCTGTAAACCAATTTGGCTCAAACACCACATAGTAAATTTTTATAAATTACTTTTCAAGTACAGTTATCAAAATTTGATTTCACCATTATTTTGTTTTTTGAAATGATTTGAAAAATAATTACTCCTTTTGCAACCAGTGTACCTATCTAGATTACAACTTAAGGATTTTAAGTATACTTAGACGTGTTCATGGAGAATGTAGCTATTAACCCCTTCGCTGCGGGGGCTAATTCCCCCGCTGTGCAGGGGGCGGAGCGGCGCCCACAGCGCCCCCATGCTCACACGGCGCTCCGGTGCTCATGACGAGCTGAGCTCATCACAGCTGCACCCGTTCCCGTGGAACACTCATCACAGCAGGGGAATTATCCCCGCCTGTGAGCGTTACACGGCTCATGACGACGTGAGCTCGTCATGAGCACCGGAGCACCGTGCCTCATGACGAGCTCAGCTCGTCATGAGCATGGAAGGTGTTAAGCTAACCTACACATTGAAAACAGATTTTGGTTAGTCACTACAAGGGCTCACTATTCCAAATATGTTGTGTGCCACTTTTTTGTACATTAAACATCCAGTCCTATGGGATTACAAGGCACACTTTTGGTGTGATTTTTAACATATAAATATATAGTTTCCTTCATGACAAAAACACTTTTCCTTTCCATGTAGTGATTTTAGACTGCAGCCCAGCCAGAGTACAGTGGTGCTCCTGGCAGCCATATATTTTTGCCACATATGTAGGTTGTGTAATTACACACTGCAGCCCACGTATGCCATTTGCATTCTATGCCAATGGTGCAATTTTAGCACCATTTACCATGGTCTTACAGGAAAGATAAATAAACCAATTCAAGGAAATCAATGCTAACAGTATTATTTGGGGGGGGCAGACCATACACTGTGGCATTGAATAGCTGTGTCACAGTGTTTAGAGTCGGATTACGAGCAAAACAATGGACCATAAAGATGGTGGCTGAAGAGAACACTGCACACCAAGGGAAACATCTTGGACCTCATCAGACCTAAAATGTCCAACCCCTTTGAGGATCTTCACTTAATATGTTCTCAGAAATTACCTAAAAACACCAGCAGCCTCCTGTGAATCCAGCACAGCTGCTGAGATCCCACTACAGGTCTTCCATAGCACCCAATTGAAAAGCTACACAATAGCAGAAACCCTTTTTAGGGCAAAACGGCTTTCATATAATTAAAACCTTTCACAATTAGTAGTGGCATGAGCTCATCAACAGCAAACAAGCTAGTAGACACAAGGAAAAGAAGAACATAGAGACATTCAATTAAAAGATGACATGACCATCATATCTAAGCACTTATCACTGTGGCCTAGTGTAAAAGAAAAGATGAAAATGATTTCTGATAAACAGTGGGCAAGTACTGCCTGACCTAAAAAATCAACCTACCTACACATGCCCACTACAAAAAGTGCTTAGTTTTGAAAAACTTCCTTAACCATAAAATTAATCAAATTTGTCTAAGCATTGACAGCACACTTATTGTGGACACTCTCAAGACAATTCCACCATGCAACTCAAATTTCAGCTCTTTCACATTCTTTCAAAAGAAGACTTGACAACCCTACTCCATTCTATGAATGTCACTTCAAAGAAGGATAATATCATTACATTATCAAGCGTGAAGGAGATGTCTAGAAAACCACTTACACCTGTACTGAGCATCGTCAGTTCATGCCATCTGGAAGGCACGTCCTGAATAGTGAATCCTCTATTCTCAAAGTCAACTGTTGAGCCTGATAACCTTGCTAGAAACCATGCAAGAGCACACCTTCCAATTTAGGTGAACACCACTGAGAAGTTTGAGGAAACCAGCTGCATGATGAGACTGCCGGTCTGGCTTCAGGGTCATTAACATCCTCCAAAGCAACCACTAGCTATGTTTTGGTCTCTTA
This sequence comes from Lissotriton helveticus, assembly GCF_964261635.1. NCBI lineage: Eukaryota > Metazoa > Chordata > Amphibia > Caudata > Salamandridae > Lissotriton > Lissotriton helveticus. The sequence goes on from NC_136069.1 coordinate 1,142,697,781, forward strand.
TCTACCTACTCTGCAGCATTCAGCCCTGTTATCTATTAAGCACTGCTTGACAATGGCCGTCAATGGCATCATATATTTGAGTCATACCAGAAGAACACAGCCTTCATCCAGAAGGGCCTTTCGTGACCAAGTCCTATTCCGTAACATACAGCATTCCCCAAGGTGCCATACTGTCAGTGACATGATTTTGTGCATAAGGCACATGAAAGTCCTAGTTTCTGACAAGGACATCAGCACCCACCAAGAAGCAGATGGTACCCAGCCAGTCCTAAAGGTCTTGGCATAGTTTGACTTCTCAAGCTAAAGGACTACCTAACAACCGGAATATCCAAAGCATACCTCAACCTGAACTTAACCAAGAAAGAGTTCGGGAGCATGAAATTCACATAATTAGCTTTTGTGTAATTATGCAAAATTTCAGAAAAATTACATGAAATTATGTATAATCACGCAAAATGCGAAAGCAGCTTTTGGTGCTAGGGTTCTGCACAAATTGCTTCTCATGTCCTTTTGAACGTGAGGAAGCATTTTGTTCTAAAAAATAGTACCACAAGTTCCACAACCAGCAGCCATTCATCATCTGGTTATTTGCTTTTTTCCTGTGTGTAATTTTATTGCCAAATAACTGCACATAATTACGTGGCATGGCATAATAGTGTAATTCAGGAACTTAATGTAACAAGCGTAATGCAAAATTATAAACATTACACAAGATTACACCAGTGTAACAGAAATTTCGCCACGCCTTCTTATTACTAATGCCAGCGGGCAACTTCATGTTCAGGATTAGCTTAATTAAATTAATCTCCTTGCCTTCACACCACAACGCATCAACAGAATTAAGTCTCTGGATGACTGTAACTCGGAGGCCATGACCATCTGTTTTCAACTGCACTTCTCCAAAGACTGAAGTTTTTTGGGACTTTTACAGTCATTGGTCTTATGTCGATGGTATTAACAAGGTACTGCAGCATCTCAAGATTGATCTAGCACCCCCAAAAAAATGTCATGCTGCAATCAACCTTACTAAAGGTCTTCAGAAATCAAAGATGAAAATCTCAACTCTCAGAAAACCTGCTCTCTCTACCTACCCTCAAATCCTTAACCCCTTGAGTGCTGCCGTCGGCCAACGGTCGTCGCGAGCACTACCTTGGTAGTGCTATGCACGTCCGTTGGCCGACACGGCCGCACCCGTTTCTTCGAACGTTCAGCACTGGCGCAGAACGTTCGAAGCAACAAACGGGTTAAAGACCTGTTGCACTATCTACAATGGATTCAACAATGGTGCTCCACCATACCTGGTAACCAAATTGAAGACATCTAGAGGGATGTGAAAGATTCACAGCATGAGCATCTCAAGACTGAAATAATGATAATGCAGGAAGGTAAAGACCTGAAGCCAGGCCTTGTGTTTCTTCCCAAGGATGTGTAAGTCCATCACACTTCAAATCCACCAGGCATAATTCCTCCCTTGCTTCTGGAAAAATCTCAAAAATACATACTAATCTTTAAGAATACCTTTCTGTAGTGTACCCTTCTAGGATCCAGGCACACCTGGACTGTGCCAGTCTCTTCTCTGACTCTCCATAACTGCAACTATACCCATCAACCTCCATCCAAGCTTTCCTCTGCCATAGTTTATGCCTTCCCTTTTTTTTCCGCTGCCTTTCAGTCCACATCTCTGAGAGAGCGCTGGGCTTTGAAATGTGATCTTTTAATCAAGTCATCAAAGATTTTCCCTATTGGTCATATGGACCTTTGATAGCTGACTTGAAGCTTTGAAAATTGAAAAGAAGTTCGTACTAACAATACATTTTTAACTTGGGAAGTCAGTGTGACTCCACTATATGTACCAGGAATCATTAAATGTGATTAAGAAGGATGGCGGGTTAGTATGATTGTTTACTCTAAATGAATTCAACGTTTAATCTTGTATGTTTATTATGTCTATAGTCGTGAGTCTTTGCCTATACATTTAATACTTTTTTATCGGTGTTTTTAGCATGCCTTGTTTTATGGATTTTAACGGATATTTTATCTGGCTTATGCTGTTTTATATTGTATGTCTTTTATGAATGAAAATCGAAATAAAGACCCATTGACTGACTGACTGATTAAGAAGGATTTATTATAAATTTCCAATCAATCCAGCATACATGCAGACCAGAACCAAGTTCAATGCAGGAAAACAAAAGGCAGTCAGAAATATCTCAGCAGATTATAGTGCAACAGAACAAAAAATCGAATTGAAATAATCACAATTCTATAAATACAAATTAAAGCAAACAGGTGTTTCATAAGGAAACTCTGTAATTGAAATTTCCTACTCCTAACATGGATTCGATATAGGGTCTTCTAGTAGGAATTGTAAGTCTGGAGCTTAGCTTAAAGCATAAGGAAGAAAGGTGTCAGCATAGTCAGACTTCAGTAAAAGTCTGAAAGAAAAGAGAATTAGTGTTTGCATAAAGCTTAACACTTGCATGAATAGGGCCAGCAGAGAGATCTATACCTCTCCAAGCCAAAGGGAATCTGCATCTACTCTACCTACAATGGTGTGAAAACCAATTTAAAAGTAACCAGAATTCACAACATTCTTATCTCTCTCACACCACCAGGGACCAATCAGGTTACTGCTTGAATGCATCTGCAACATCACTCCGTAACTTTGATTCTCAACCTTGAACATTTTGCAATCCTGGTACATGATCGGTCATTGTTCTTCATGTTCACTGCCACGTTTCTTCTCAGGCCTCTCTATCAGTCCTCTAATACAGACACTGAGCCTTTTTCTAGCTAACAAATATCATGATAATAAAACTGCAAGGAAAAGAGAAAACCTGCTGGCAAAGCAAAATAAATTTCAATTGAGGCCTGTAGTCAGGCTAATTTTAGTTAAGCATTTAATGTGCACTTTGAATACAGGATTGAACATGCATGTGTAACGTTAGAAAGAAATGTAAAACATGAGTAAATGAGTACATGATTTCAGACGCAAATGTCACTTTCAAAATATATGCAATATAACTTGAAACTGAAGTGTAAAATGTAAATCGAATTACATCTCTTCATGATTAAACTAAACATTATTGCACATGTAAATAAATCTCTAGTCTCTACAGTGAATACATTTCAGTTATGCATTTAAATGTATCACACATTAATAAAGTTAAGGCACACAGTGACTATAATGTCAAGTGCACGTATATAGTTTGCACTTCTGTGACGCATGAGGATGGAGTCTAAATTACACTGTTCCAGCTCACCAACCACAATCCCTTGATACCATGTAGCCACTCCTCACTTTCTACAGCATTCTGTCCTTTCTTGCTAACTTAGCACTAAAAAAAGTGCACATACAAACCTTCAGCCCTACATACACATAAATATATTTACTGCACTGGGAGTCACAGGGTCATTTTTTTCCTGCTGGTTAGTAAGGCTGCATTAACCAATCACATATAAACATACTCTATAATGTATTGTGTATTTAGAAGGTGTACTGCACAAGGTTTGAATGGTTCTCGTGCACGCGGCTCCGTCCCCGGATCACATCCTTCTCTCCCTTTATGGCTCTGTAAAGTGCAAACTGTAATATCCTTTGTGACAAATTAAATCATAAGACTCTATCTTTTATTTTGTTTGCTTTTCTCCGCCTGCATTGCATCCCCTGGCAGTGGCAGGAAGCAGTTCTCAGCAATATTTATTTCTAGAGGCAAGCGTCATTGCAAGGCACTTAGCAGGGCACCGAGTGAAGAGGCTGATGGGGGAGATTGATATTTCATGGATCTCGTCATATCCTTATCCTGCATCTGCCCGTATCTGCGCAGAACCACTTCTCTGTCACTCTTTTAAACAACAGACTCTGATATATCGATTCTAGGAACACGCCCACTGATGTAGCGCTAGGCAGTAGCGGTTTATTGTATTAGATGACATTGCTGTTTATGGAAAGCTTTCCATACCCCTTGCACGGCCTTGGCGTTTTTTTAGACATCCAAGTGTCTTATTTATGTAACAGTTTACAAGGCCGGACAGGCTTTTTATCCCGTCGGGCATTTCCCCGGTGGGCAGGAGCCAAGTTTTGAAAGCCCAGGACCGCTGCAGGTACTTCTGCCACTTTACCCACTTTTCTGAGGATACTTGCAGCATGAACAATTGTGCTGAGAGAGAGGGAGTATAAGGGGTGATGTCTTGGGCCCTAGGCTCACATCCTGCATAAATAATGACACAGCCACGGCATGTGTGGTAACTGGAACAGGCACAGGGCACGTGCGCCCGGCCCCTTTTATTAGCAGGGTCACCTGACTGGTGACACCTGTGATGGGTGGGTGTAAAGTGTATTACATCACACTCTGCAACACTAGAACATGTCCAGCAGGACACTACATCAGGAAGGGGGTAGAGAGTGTGACGCGAAAGGGGTGAAGGGAAAAGAGAATGCCATGAAAGAGAGAAAGAGCAAGGAGAGGAAGGGTGCGGAGCTACTTTGACCATGTTTGCCAGGGCTGCCCTTGGTACCCCAGTCCAGCCTTGCAAGGATGCATGGGGCCCTAGTGCAAGCAAGCAAAAAAAAAATCCCGGTGCACTGCACCTGCTGCATCAAGGGCAGCCATGCCCCTGCTTCAAATTCTTGTAAATATATTATTTATATATTTCCTTATTGATAAAATGCTGCAAATCTCTGGTTTCCACACTCAGGTTCCTGGCTGAAAGGGAGTTGTTTGTAGTTTGGCATGTGTGGGACTTGTTTAGATTGTTTGATGTGATTGAAACATGGCACACATAATATATATTATGCTGTTTCAAATAGAGTCGTCCATGAAGAAGGCAACATGCACCGTTTCATCTGGATATAAATTGTGACTGAAGGAGGCTCATTTCAAAGCTCTCACCAGCACTGCTGTTCTCTGGGGTGGACAAGACAGATGGATCTACTTTGATTTTCAACAAAAGAGAAAGATATGCTGTTCCACGGTGGTCAGACTCTATAATTCATAGGCCAGAGGGTACTTAAATGGCAAATGGGGCAAATGTTTGGTATCTGGAACATGGGAACCTCCGATTGACTTTGCCTAATAAACAATGTTAAAGAGTATGATCACTACCTGGGAGTTTTTCGTGACATCTCGGGGTCCATGACTGACCCAAGCCAACTCAGAATAATGTCTAGCATTTACTGTAGGGTCCATGGTAATTGATTAATCTTTCAAGAAGTTGGGTGAATAAACGTATTCTAAATTGGACTGAGTGATCACACAAAGCTGCAAACGTATCATTTTCCAGCGGGATTTTTTGAATTCTCCATCCAAGGACATTTTGTAAATAGAGGGCTGAATTGTGTTTATGGCATCACAATTTTCACATAAAGCGCCAAAAATTCATTTTTTTTTGAAGGGGCACAAATTATATTTTACAATACTTTCACTCAAGTGCTTGTTTTATTCACCGAAAAAAAACTTTGCCTAACAGTGAATTTTTCTGCACTATTTCCCGAAATAGTAAGTAAATGACCACAGGTATCAGAGGCTGTTAAAAACATGGGTATACAACTAAACATGGCCTACACGTTTTAAAAATGTGTGTAGCATCTTTCTTATATTTCTTTACTCGTTACTATACTCTTTAAAACCCTCTCTTACTAAGTAGATTGTCAGTCATTTCTTTACAACTGAGAACCTGTTTGCAATGTGCAGAGTGAATACATCTCAAATTATTCACATTTCACATTCACATGCCATAATCTGCAGGGCTTGACAATACTTCCAGACACATACATCAGTGCTACTGCTCAGGTTACCAAGACCTTAAAGGTTCAGAAATCATTCTGATTACACCACTCTTAGAAATCCAGGCCAAAATCAGGAATATTGGTAATATCATAAAACCTCTATCATCTTTGATGGTGATATGCCCATAGACAAGTCATAAACATCAGCTACGTCAATAAGTGACCTGTAATACTTAGGTACCAATATCAGCAATATGCTTTTCAAACTTAATATGAATTATTACTAAATTATTATTTTCACTTCAATTCAGAATGCAACTATTGTGTCTTCAAACATTAGGTTGTTGAAAAATATACATATTTTGCTACTAAATCATTGTAGATAAATAGCTTCATATGTCAACACAAAAGCTTGTCATTTTCATGAACAAAGCTCCTTTGACTCCTGAAATACCATTATTTCATTTTTAGTCAATACATGATTAAACATCATATTTCTATTTTCATCCAGTATTGCTATGCACTGCTGCCGTACATGGGCTATATTTCCCATTCAGCACAATCAAATGCCAGTGATGTCCATCATGTGAGTGGGATTACTACCATTATTTCGCCAGGGTCAGTCGAAATTATGTCAAGAATGGCCATCATGTGCAACTGTTTTATTCTTGCTCTATGGTAAATTCATTCTGGACCAAATAGCAATCTAGTTAGAAACCATAATGAAGGATCAAATTCAAAGCAATGCGAGACTAATCTGAATTAGTGCAAACCAAACAACAAATACATTACACAAGGTATCACAATATCTGCTGTACTTAATTACAAACGCTACTAGATTAATTAGTGAAAGACATTGAAAAGAAATAAGTATTCTATCTAGTTTGTGTTGGACGAGGTTTAAAGCTCAACATGTATGGAACTTATGTTTAGCTGCTAAACATTCTAATGAAAAACAAATTTCAAATTTGGATATCTTTAAAGGAATTTCAGGCAATAAATTAGTGGTGCGAAGCGGGTGGCCCATACAGGCTCCATTTACTATTTTATTTTGTAATCCTGTTTGTCAGCTCGTGATTGTACATCTTTGTCTTCCTTAATCTAAGAGTGTTATAAGACCAAATGTACATTCTAAATTAGTCTGACCTTTTTTTTTACTTACACACTGTTTATGTTTATATGAGATGGAAGAAGTCTTTCCTGTACGATGCTGATCGTTTCACATATTACCATCAATGGCTGACGATTTTCTAGATATCAGTGACCACAAAGAGGGTGCATCTGTGTTACAGATGATGTCTTAAGATGAAAGGAAAACCCTAACATAAAAATATGGGACCATTATGAAAAGACCAAGAAGTCACAGATTTTCACAATTCGTTCATGAATGCCCCCAATATATCGAGACGCGCACCATTATGCCGGCAAAGCCACAAAAGTATGCAGAATGCTCCTAATAGGTCGAGCATGTGCACTATCAGGCAAGAGCTACCATTTGTGCCAGGGATTGACAAAAATATTCCCAGGACACTTTAAATATAAGACAGAAGGGAACCATTGGGCCAGACCTACCGTTGGTTAACAGATAAATATAGCCAGAATGCTTTCAACAGGTCAAGGATGGGCACCATGAGGGCGGAGCTACCATTGGGCCATGAATAAGCAAACATTTATCAAATGTACTCATAATTTATTGAGAAGGAGATTAGTGTGTCATGTTCACCATATTGGCCAGGGTAACATCGATTTTGTCCATGCTGTTCCTAATTAGTCAACTATGATCCCAAATAGTCTAGGGCCAACATAATTCTCAGTCACCATTATGCCTGGATGACCATAATTATGTCTTCGATGTTCCCAACATATTTAGAATGCTACTCGTTCAATGCTGCTCAGGACCACTATGACATGCCACAAAAATGGCATAAATTATGCTCAGAATGCCCCCACATGTTGAGGATAGTCACAATCAGCCTTCTTTCAAGGCCAGCAATATGCCAGTTCCCCCCACTCAACTCTTCTACAAACATGTAGACATTAATTCATATACAAATATACATACACTGACAAATATGAATGCAAACGTACGCATAGGTGCATACACTCCCAGACTTGCACGCACATATAAGCACACATACATACACTCACAGACATGCATGGCCATGTACACACACTGAACAGATACATAAACCATCACTCCCAGATACACGTGTTTTCTTCTTTCCTATATAATGAACAATTTGCACAGATACACCCACACATGCAAACACATTTGTAACATATACATGAACCATCACTTCGAGGCACACGGTTAGTTTCTTCTTTTCTGAAAAATTAACTGTGAAGCACAGAAACATGTCATCTCAATGCAAGACTGTGCCTAATAAGTACTCAATGGAGTTACTGCTGGAGACAGAAAACACAGAAGAAACAAAAATCAAAAGCACTGTTGATCAACAAGTTCACAAGACCGCAAAATACACCAGTTCAAATGTTTTGGCAAATAACTTGGAAAGCCTGGAGTGGAAATGTGTTCCCTCTCTTCATCAGATTTTCTTGAAGAGCTTGCATCTTAATCTCATTTGCAGGAGGTCATCGTGACTTTTGCACTTGCCCATGACGGCTCCAGAAGCTGTATGCATCTCTTCTGAACCAGTCTTGCAGCAGTACAAGAAACCTAACCAGCATAGTTTTCTTTACTTTACAGGGTTAGAGATGTGATAAAGAAGAATCCAGATAAAAATGTTTCTTCCCACATTTATGTCATGTCTATCACCCTAGTTGGGATCTGAGAAGAAACCCTTCCCTGAGACGAAGTATTTGGAACCTCAATTTCTCAAAATGGTCCTTCATGCCAACAGCTTACCCTTCTTTGAGTGATGAAGCGGTAAAGTGGGGGTGAACCTTCTTTTGCAATTCCATGTAGTGAAACTCATTAAGGGTCAGTTACAGGTACAACTCCATATTGCCTCCTAAAAAAAGGAGGAAACTCATACACCTTTGGACAAGTTAAAGTCATCATCAAAGTATAATTTCAATGACTTGCACACGTGTGTTCATCTCTGTCTAGGCTTCGGGAGCCCACACAAAAATCCGTGGACCATAAAATGACAAAGATAGCCCAGAATTTATGTTAGGAAAGTTTTGAATAGGGTTTCCTGACATCTTGAACGGATTGTACATCTTACAAAACAAGCATGCTGTTCCTCAAATTGGCATGTAGGAGAGTGACTTTTGGATTAACGTCATGATTTTTCTGGCCAAGAACAGTTCTGGACCTTATGTGACTGATTTAAGAACCAATTCAGCTCATTGAATTCAATATTTAAACACCACAAATAATAACCCTGTTAATCCCTCAGTGGATTATATACCTGCACTGGATCTAACTAATATTTACCTCCAAGTTCCTATCATACCTTGCATCAGAAATTCCTCCATCTGTGCCAATATATTTGCCAAGATCCTAGCCCAATAGGAATCACATCTCCATGATCAGGGTATTTGCCTTTAACCTTTTCTTGATGTTTGGTTTTCTGCAAAACCTTTCTCAGCAGAAAGATGTATTTTGTGTCCAGGTGTCTACATGCAGAAGTCACATCTTGTTCCTTCACAGAATTTGACATTCATAGTGGAAAGGTTCTTTACAAGTCAGATGGTAGTCTTCCTTTCAGATGTCTGGGCGGAAATTGTAGAGGTCCACCAAAAGGTGCTCCTTTATCTTCTGGAAGGTTCAGGCTTAGTTTGCAGGGACACATGGCTGCATGAGCATTTGCTGTCCCATGGGATAGGCTGTATTTCTCTGACATATGATTGCCTTGGTCATTAGTTATCGAGCTTAGAGGATCACAGACTTTTTTCCTTAGGCTGCTATGGTACTGTTATATGGGATTTCATAGAAGAACTATTTAATGGAATACCGTTACTTTGTTTGTTTATATACTTCTAAAGCGCAACATTCTTCCAACCAGGATATCACGGCACTGAAATTGAGCAGTAAACCATGGGCAATTACCAGAGACCACTGTTTATTCTAATATAGGAAATAATGCAGTTTTTAATTTTTTCTTAAAGGTGGGGTAACAGTCCGTAAGTCGGAGGTCGATGGGCAGATCATTCCAACATTTGGCAGCAATGTGTGAAAAGGCGCGTCCACCCATCCTGGATAGTTTGATTCGTGTGGTGACTGCTTTGGCTGAGGCTTGTGAACGTAAGTTCCGAGCTGGAGCATAGAGCTTATTCTGTTCCGCAGAATACAGGGACCAGTATTATGTAAAGTTCTGTGAGCAATACATAACAATTTGAAAGATGCTCTTTGTCTGATAGCCAGCCAGTGTAACGCTCTCAGGCAGTTGGTGGCCGAATCATACTTTCTTTTATTGCAGACAGCTTTAGCTGCCGCATTCTGGACCAATTGTAGTTTTGAAAATAAGTAGTCCGCCATACCAACGAATAGCGAATTACCATAGTCCAGCCTACTAACTAGTAGAGACTGGACTAGGATCTGTCTGCATTCCAGTGGAATCCAGGGAAAGACACGTTTCAACATTTTTCATATGGCAAATCCTTTGCCACATATTGTGGTAACATGATGTTTCATAGATAGTGTCCATCTGGATTCCCAAATTTCTAGCCGACAAAGTTGGATTTGGTGGAGTGCCTAAGGTATTTGGCCACCAAGAATTGTCCCAAAGCTGTTTAGCTCCGGCAAAAAGGAGAATTTCTGACTTGTCAGCATTTAGTTTCAAGTAGTGACCCTGCATCCAGTTGGATAACTCTGAGAAGCAGTTATGCAGTCTATTTTTGGCGTCTTTTACACCGTTTAGGGTTACCATCAGCTGAGTATCGTCAGTGTAAGAGCAGATATTGATACCCCATTTTTTTCCTATAGACGCCAATGAGGAAACATAAACATTGAACAATGTTGGGCTCAATGTTGCTCCTTGAGGCACCCCATATTTGATCTTCCGAGGAGTAGAGGTAAAGTTTCCTAAACAAATGGACTGTGATCTATTCGATAGAAAAGACTCCAGCCAATACAGGGCTTTACCTTGTATTCCTTTAGCAGCTAGCATATGTATTAGCAGTTTGTGAGAAACGGTATCAAACGCCGCTGATAAATCAAGTAGTATCAGGGCGACCGTTTTGCCTTTATCAACCTGCATTCGAATATCGTCCATCACAGCCAAGAGCGTTGTCTCAGTACTGTTATTTGATCTAAAACCAGTTTGGGAGACGTCCAGCAGGTTATTAATTTCCAGAAAACTTGACAACTGTTTAGTTACCAATCTTTCTAAAACCTTAGATAGGTATGGAAGCTGTGAAATGGGACAATAATTGGCTGGATCGTTTATATCCGCGCCAGCTTTTTTTAGTAATGGAATTACAGCTGAATTTTTCCAAACTTCTGGGAATACCGCTTGCTCCAAGGACAGATTCAGAACTTTTGTAACTGCTGGACAAATTATGGGTGTTAATTGGGAAAAAATATAGTGTGGACAAACATCCCATGGCGAACCTGATTTAATTTCTGACATGGCTTTACTAACCTCGTCTTCAGAAAAAGGGCCGAAAGTAGAACAGCTGGCCTGCAGAGTAGAATCAACATTATACTCTACATAGGCCTGGCTGTTATTTGTAAAGGAAGCATATATTTTATCAATTTTTTCACTAAAAAAATCACTAATTTTTTTGCAATTTTCGTGTGAAGGAGTCAAGTTAGAGGTGAGACTAGGGGGGTTGCAGAGTTCTTTTACTATTTTAAAAAGCTCATTGGACGAGTTTTTGTTCTCTAGTATTTTTTGGGAAAAGTAGTCTTTCTTTGCTTTACGTATGGCTGTATGGTATATTTTCAGTTGATGTTTATAAGTGGCTCTGTCTTCGGGTGTTTTACTTACTCTCCATTTGTGTTCTAGTGTAGTACATTTTCTTTTTTCAATTTTTAGGTCTAGACCATACCATTTCTCAGAGATTTTCCGTCTAGGTCGATCTATTGCGCGGGTCCGTGAACAATGATCCAGCGCTTTCTCTATATTGCCAAGCAATTGACAGATTTCTTCCTCACATGTAGTTTCAGAGTTGGAATTATAGAAAAACTCTTCTTTAAATTTTTCCACAGAAAACTTACTCCAGCATTTTGTAGAGTTAGTCGACTGAACTAACAGTCTTTTATTTTTTATAGGTAGGTTTAAGGTAAATTCTATCCTATAGTGATCCGTCCATGTCAAAGGTGTTATATTTGTGATGGTAGTATTTGTTATGTTAGTAAATATAAGATCTAACATGTGCCCCGCTCTATGTGTGGGGTATGCTACTTTCTGCGTCAATTGCATAATTTCCATATCTGTTGCAAGGCGTTTAGTTAGAGGGTTATCAGGTAGATCGAAATGAACATTAAAGTCGCCAAGGACTATAATGTTTTTATGATTGAGACAGACTGGAAGAATTTGTTCCAGGAGTTGGGTGCTAAAGTCAATTGTACTATTGGGAGGATTATAAATGATCGCACCTCCGAGGATCACCTGAGTATTAATAGAGATGGAGATAATCAAAACTTCATGTTTACCTAGTTGTGTAACTGTTTCTTGACGACATGAAAATATGTCTTTAAAAATCATGGCCACCCCACCACCCCTCTTAATTGATCGATTTAGATTAACAATTTTGTACCCATTGGGTAGAGCTGCAGTAATATCAGGGGTATTGTGCTCACCAAGCCAAGTCTCCGTGATAAAAACAAAATCCGGTTTAATATCCTGTAGCATATCCCATATTTCAATAGAGTGTTTGGGAAGGGACCTTGCATTGACATAAATGCATGAGAAATCCTGAGTGGGAATTTCTTCAGATATAGGACACTCCGTGTAGTCACTATTCCATCTACAATTCCGACAGCTAAAGGGGCCCAAGGTATTTGAGGGTCCTACTATAGCACAATGGGAATGATAGGATGGTATAGGAGATACTGATCAACCACTTCACCTAAACGGTTTAATGGACATTTTCAGGATGAGTGGCATTTACCATTTCTTAGAAACCAATTAATAGAAAGTCTTTTCTTTTACAAATTGACCTCTGCATGCTTATTTTTGAGGTACAGAAGAAATGATTGCAGGTCGTACTTTCAGAAACAGTTTTGACAAAGGTATTTATATCCTTTAAGTCAGGAGACATTATTTCGAATTTATAATTTGTACATTGTCAGGCAATTGCTTGGATTTTTTTTAATTCACTGAACCCTCACCACAGCAAAACACCATCCATCTCTGCCCCTTAAAAATGCCTCCCAATGCAGAAACTACACCCATCTCTGACCCCTAAACTCCTCTCATCCCTTAACCTTAAAGTCCTTTATACTCTTAAACTCTACCCATTTCTGAACTTAAACCCCCTCACTACCAATACATTCTACCCATCCTGAACTCTAAAACCCCCTAGACTATGCCTAAACACCCATCTCTGATTCCTTAAAATTGCACCACCCCTATACTACACTCATCCCTGAACAATAAAAAAAACCTCGCCACCCCCTTAAAACCACCCATTCACAAACCCTAAAACACCCTCACCATCCCTAAACTCCCACATTCCTGAACCCTAGAACACAAAAGACCATTCACCACCCCAAAACTCTACCCATCACTGAACCTTAAAAAACTCAACAGCCTTAAACTCCACTGATCTGCAAAACCTAAAATCCCTCAACTCCCCTACACAACACCCGTCCCTGAACCCTAAAAACAATGCATCACTCCTAAACTCCACTCACACATGAACCATAAAACCCTAAAACTCCTCACCACCCTAAACTCCACCAATGGCTGATACATAACAAACCCTCACCACCACTAAACTCTAGCCAGCCTGCACCCTCACTATCCCTAATCTTCACCTAAGAGTGTGAGTTTGGATGTTTCCTTAAATGTATCTTTCTTTTAAAATGTTTCCTTTCATTTTCAATTTATTTGTATTTCCTTAAAATAGTTTTTCATGATTTGGTTTCCCCCAATGTGGTTTCTCAATGTTCGTTTTTCCATAAATGTATATACATCACATACATCTGTAGCTCATCTCATATGCTGGGATTCTTCTGAATGCCCTTCCTCCAAACCGCCACAGCTAGTATTGGAACTGAACGGAGTGGACTGGGCTGATGGAGCACAATTCGGGTGTCTGAATGTAAGGGAAGGTTGGTCCACAGATGCTTGAAAATAGTCCTCCATATGGACGAAGATGGAATAGGACTTTCACATTTTGTCACCACCAGATAAAGTCGAGACCAATTTCAATGTAAACTGACAATATAATCGCCAATGAGGCAGATGTGTTGGTTTTAGAAACCTGGTGTAGCTATCATTTGCTTTATTAGTATAGGTAGAGGAGAATCTTCAGCATCTCTCATTTATCAGCATCTCACATCATCAGACACTGTTTAGGAAGGCAAACCAGAGTATTTTCAACGTTGCTTGAATGTTTTCTGTTTCTAAAGTTGTTCAATGCAATTTGTGGAGATTTGGAGAACTATTTTGTCATCTATTTGCTTCCTACTTGTGCCCTTTTGTGGTTGCAAGTATTGATTCATGGTTCTCTACACAAACCCATCTTCTCTCTCATCTTAATAGGCTTACCTTCTTTCTAAGGTCTTATGGCATTAATACCCGATTGCTTTTCTTCTCTCTCTTCTATAATGGAGGTCTTCTAGCCTTGTTGTGGTGAGAATGAAACATTTCCTTAGCATTTATGTAATTGTGATTGAGTACATCTAGTAGATCTTATTTTAATTTATCCATGGACTCAGGAGCAGAACCATGTCTGTTTCCATGTGCCACCTCACATATGTATAGACTTTAGGCAAAGGATTAGCTGCATCATAGTGCCAGATTCAAATTAGAAGTATTTCTAGGAGCACAGAAGAAGAACACAGATGAGGTGAATTCAGAAGGTAACATAAAATTAAATAAGAATGATCAGAATAAAAAGGCAACTGTGTAACTGTAGGGAACTGCATTGTCTAAAATATAGTAATGTTTTGTTTTCCCAAAAAACCCTGAAGGTTTGTGACACCTTAGGTTGAGGATATCTTGCCCTCAACAATCTTCACTACATATGACGAATAACAAGTTTAAAATCCTCACCAAATACAATATTATCAGTGGTCACATCTAAAGCACTTTGAAAAACAGTTTTCCAAAAATCAGGAGGATCAGCATAGGACTGTAAACATTAATAAGATGCAAAAACATGTTTTTACAAGTAGTTTAATTTGAATAAACCTAACCCTTCTCATCCCTATTAAAATCCATAACTTTAACAATTAAGGGCCCATGTACAAAAAGCAAGCACAGACATGGTGGTCTGCTGTCCCCAGCAGGCCACAATCCCTGTGTTTTTAGCGCTTCCCAAAGGAACTCAAATTGCGACCTACCTCATGAACATTGATGATGTAGGTCAATTGCGACTCCATTAGGAATCGCTAAATGTGTCTGAGACACATTAGTACATCACATTTGGGACTTCCTAATTGGGAGTCACAAAACATTGCAATTAGGAACTCGCAAAATGAAGGGGTCAAACATGTGGCCCTAAGTAACATAATTGGATCACTGTTCTTGCTAATTGCTGAGGAGGATAGACACATCTGGACATTACCTTTCTGAAGCATACAAGGCACTCTAATACATAGATAAGGTTCCTCAATGAACACATTGACAGTCCTCAGATGACTTTTCCTCCTTTGGGCATAATATCTAAGGCCCTTAGAATTCAAGAATGTGGTCTTTAGAGCAGGAGAACTAACTATTTACAACTTTGAGGACGTACAATCTCCTGATTAAGTGGTATGAGTATTTATGGAAAAGGGTGCTCCTTTCAAAGTTGGTTGCAAAAATGAAAACATAACACAACACATATACACTTAAATTACCTCCATTAGGAGCGCAAACATAGACTAGAACAATGAAGGAGCACTAGAAAATTACCCATAGCACCCTCTGGCAGCTCTGCCAGTCTCCTGCCATCTAAATGAAAATGGATTTAACATGACAGATGTACATATAAGTCTTAATCCAAACTGAACAGTAGTCAGCATTAGAACACATTCTCAGATATGACAATCTGTTAGTATTACAGAATTAAATAACGTAGGATCCTTCCGCAACACCATTGGCTCCAGGTGTTGATGCTTGAAGTATTTCCTCAAGTCCATGAAAAACGTAGATTCAAGTTAAGGAGATTCTCATAACAATAGGGTCCTCATTACGGAATTTATATGAAGGAGAGTGAATAACGCTCTGAATGTCTAAAATCTTTCTGTGACTTGGATAGTGTCCCTGGTGCAGTGTTGAGGGTTGCAAATTATTGCTTCATCGACTAATTTTGAAGTAGACTCTCTAATAGCCTTCTGAATTCGAGAAAGCTCATGATGCCTTCGGACCTTTTTAGATGACCTACATTGGTTTATCTCACCAAGACCCCTTCTATGCTTTATCTGTGTTAAAAGGTAGCACAATTTATTTTCTGTAACTCAGGGAGCCATATGTACATTTATGTTCTGCAATTTTCACATTCTGATACTTTATATTGCTAAATCATATTCTCAAGCTCCACAAGCACTTTAAAGAATGGCTGTATTTTTACAGTTGAGGAATTAGAGACTTCAATAAATTTAGTGTGGTCTGTAACATTCATTTCCAAATCAGTAAATTCCATGCTTAGGTTGCCAACTTCTTTTTATATGGAAGAATTTAAACTTTAATTTTTATATTGTGTTTACTTTTGCTATTTCTAATTTCATGTAAAACGAGATTTAGTGATTGTGCATCATAACTCCCAAATTTGAATTTATTGTGTTGTGGGAGCAGATTTCTTGACAGGTCTTTTTACATTTTTTTTATAGATTAGGCCATGATAAAATGTAGTAAACCACAGCAATTAAATGGATGGGGATGAAGAGAAGGCTGACAAATATCAGAAAACACTAAACCACACTTTCAAGGTCAGAATTAAATTCAATAAGATATTGATCCAGGGAGCACAGATAAAAACTGCAAAGCAAAGATCATAAGGATGTGAATGTACACCACTAAACATACACATCATTTCAAGATGGCTACTGATTAATGTGGGGCAAAATATGAAAGAAGGCCATTCAACTGATATGTATGTATGTACGTGGGTCAATAAACATCAGGGAGAAAACCAGTAATCTTGCTATCACAAGTTAGTCGAGGAACGCTCTCTTCTGTTTTAAGTGCTAGTATATTAGATGAAGATTGAGAGCTGCTAAAGAACCTTGTAACAAGGTTGCTATCTTGCAGACCGCCTAGCGGCCTGTGTGTGTTACTGATTTTTTTTTATCAGTCTATGATTAATATCAGTTTGTTCTTCCTATTGCAACTCACTACAATTACCTCAATACTACTACTAATCTCATATCACAGACTGTCGGTTGCCAATAAAAATTTCCAAAGTCTAAAGTAGGAATTTATCGAGTATAGGAGCTCACTAAGGGGTCCATTAGGATGACGGGCGGACTTTGTCCGCCCGTCATCCTATCGTGGAATGGGGGCCCCCAAAGTGAAGACCGCATGCCTTTGCCGCCACGGAAAGCCATCTGTTTCCCTCCATCATAATATGGCTGGCGGTGTCTGTTAGACACCGCCACCATATTATTCCTTTTCTGCCCCGGCGGCAAGGCGACTGGGGCGGAAAAGTGGCGGACGGTCTTTGTGTCCGCCGTGGTCCCCCCGCCATACTTATATGGCGGGGGGGAATTCTGGATACGATGTCGGGCGGATTGCCTCCGCCAGGCCAGCGTGGCTACCGCCAGTTTGGCGGAGGCAATCCGCCCAACAACGTAATGGGCCCCTAAGTATTTGTAGAGCACAAAACATTACAGTGAATCCTTGAAACATGTCAGCCCTAACCTGAAAGCAAATTGACATGGCTAGATTTTTTTTTTTTTTACATGGCTGGGAGATTACATCGTGTAATAGTGGATACTTGAGTAGGTGGATGAGTGAGTAGATGAGTGGGGCAACAAAAGAGTGGACTGATGTGTGGGTAGGTGAGTAGGTGTGTGGATGGGTGAGAGTATATATTGTTAGGTGGATTGATGAGGGAGTAGGTGGATAGGTGAACAAACATATTGGCAGGTGAGTGGATGATTAGATTAATGGGTGGTTACGTAGATGAATTAGTGAATAAGGAGATGGGTAGATGGGAGAATAGGAGAGTAGGTTGATGAGTAGGAGGATGAATAAGTGAGCACAAGGATGGGCAGGTGGATGAACAAATGAGCAAAAGGATAGGTAGATGGGTAGCTGAGTGAGTGGGTGGAGGATGCATGCATGATTGTGAATAGATATACTGATTAATATATAGGTTTTCCCAAGGCTTAGCGACCCAGGGGATGTTGGCTGGGTCAGAGCAAAATGAAGTGGGTGGTGGATGGATAAAAGAGTGGAAGGATGGTTGAGAGCATAAGTAAATAATAGTACGGTGAGGTGGGTAGTGCATGAGTAGTAAGGTGAATAAATATGTAGATTGTGAGTGACTAGATGGATGAATGTTTGGGTAGGTGGAGGATTGAGCCAGAAGGTTGACGAGTACCTGAGTGAATGGATGAGGGGAGGCCATCCTTGCATTAACTGCACTACAGCACTTTGAAGACTCCATCACACAGCTGGCCTCACGGCAGGAGCTGCCAATGCATCCTCCGCACGCCAGGTGGCACCATCCGTGCACTAACTGCACTACTGCACTTTGGGGACTCCATCCTCCAGTTGGCCTCGTGGCAGGACCCGCCAACGTGTCTTCCACGTGCCAGGAGGGGCTTAAAAGTTGCTCAGGGCTTCTGCAGCGTGGGACGCGCGTGGGCATAGGGTGGGCCAAGGACGGGCCCGTCTGCACCCATCAGCGCCAGGAAGAGGCAGAGCGGGACCACCCCCCTTGGTTGTTGCTCGAAGTCCTAGCTGTTCGGACTCAAATAATATTCCCCCCAGCAAAGGCCAGTGCAGGGTGCTTGGACTTTCGCTTTCAGGAGAGACGTATTGAAGTTTTGGCCTTGGCCCTCTCTTTTGACTGTGGTTTGACTGTTATTTCACATTTACCAGCGGCAATTCAAACCTCGTATTGGATCATTAAAATCCGAGTGCGGATTTATTTCTCTTTAGGTCCCCAGGGCTGAATTGAGGTACTGAGGGTGCACTGAGAAATGGGTAAAAGAAAAGGCCAGGAAAGGGCCCAGGGCATGGATCACTCGAAAAAAAGTCCTCTGGTGCCATTTGCCATGAAACAATGGACAGGACAGAGTCCATTCTGACTGAATTTCATTAAATAGTCCTTTCTGGGCCACCCTGCCTCTCCTCCCCCCCAGGTAGTCCCACTATCCCTGATAGTAACCCTGTAGTACTGATGACCATCTCCCCTGAAGCCTCACCTGCAAAAAAACCTGCAAAGTCAATCCCACAGATGTCTAAAAAACATACTAAAGGTTGGAGTAAGGGTATGGTCAACAGGCCCCCTAACCTGGAGCCCAGTCCAGCCGTCCTCCCATCTCATAATGAGTCAAGTGTTTCTCCTGTTACAGCGTATTCTACACATGTTGAGTGTCATAACAGATTTGATGTCCTTGCAACTGAGGAAGCAGGGACGCCAGGGGCTGAGATAAATGTATCTGAGGATTTTTGTAAAATTCCTGCAAGTGAGATACAGGCTCTGAAAGCATTAATTGAGACATTGAGAGATGAGGGTGCTGCACTAAGAGGGGAGGTTGTCAGTTTAACAGAGAGGGTAAATTGTGGGAAGGTGGTTTCACCGGATAGCCTTCCCACCCACAGCCGAAAAGGGAGTTGAAGTCAGGCGCCCAGAACTCTGTAGTTTGCGTAACGTCAGACCTTCACATAATGTTGCCATAACAAGGCTCACACACCCATCCACCTCACATTAGAGATCACTGTTCCACTGATACACTGAATCCAAAGACAGAAAATCTGCAAGATGTTGGCCAAGGTAGAGGTGACCATAGATAGAGGCGAGGTCATATTAGATGAAGGGTGTACTCCGGAAAGGGGGCAGTGAGGGATGGTGTCTATTACAAATCCAGAGAACAGGGTGAC
Organism: Lissotriton helveticus; assembly: GCF_964261635.1. NCBI lineage: Eukaryota > Metazoa > Chordata > Amphibia > Caudata > Salamandridae > Lissotriton > Lissotriton helveticus. The sequence continues at coordinate 1,142,717,626 of NC_136069.1, forward strand.
CAAGCTGTGGTCTACCCCACAGAGGTTCCCACACTTTTCACAGTTGGATACAAAGGTCAGGAGTCACTTAAAAATATGGTCATCCACTGGTTTAGGTCTACCTGACATTGTTACTCAATCATCAGAGATGATATAACGTCTGTAGAAAGACTTCCCCTTCCAGGGTCACCATGGGATGCGATTGAAGTTAGTTTCTTTGACAAGGACATGGTTATTGGACTATTGTCAGTTGATTCCCACACGATTACCTCTGTGGATTCCCACATTTCTATCAGATATAGTCCAGCAGCAAGACCAGACTCAGTGTTCCCAAGACCCTCCATATAAGGTCTTTTCACACAAAACATGGGTGGGTGGCGAGGGCAAAGATGACTTCAGTTTGAGGACCAGGTGCCCTTAGACACTAGCTTAGGGCCTTTGGGGCCACTACCAAACTTGTCCCATCTAGAAGCCCCAGCACCTGTAGGGCTCGCATTCACTTCCAAGGTCTAATGTGAACCAACCGCCCGGGACACAAGTAGGGGCAGAGTTCCCACCTCCCCTGGTATTTCAGAAGGGGGGGGGATCCATTGATCACTCTTTAAGGTTTCTTGTCTGGAATTTGGCAGGGATTTCCAAGCTAATAACTGACCCTGATTAGGGATCCTTTGTAGATTCCCATGACATGATTTTATTTGAGAAAACCTGGAGCTTGTCCACTGCACACAGAAGTGTTTTTTCTGCCTATAGCATCACTGCCACTAGGAAAGAGTTGGGCAGACCTTTAGGAGGTTTAGCAGTCTGGGTCAAACTTGCACTGGGGTCCAAAGTCAAGCTTCCATACGTTGAATCACAAGATATATTAACTTTTGAACTGACTCTCTTCAGTGGCTTGAAAATTACGATTTTTAATGTATACAATAGAGTGGTGTGGGATTCTGAGGAAACCAACACAGTCCGCATTATTGATCATGTCCTGTCCCAATTCTCAGATAACGTTCCTGTTTTAGTGGCGGGTGATTTTAATTGTACCTTTGAACCCCTTACCCTCATTCCCCCAGACTTGACTGAGGAGTGGGACCACGAGTGGCATATTCCACAGTTAGATCTCTCTACAGTCAGGTGGACAAAGAGAGGAGGTCAGGTGTTGGCTCTTACTGTGCAGCATGACTTGAGAGCCACAAATGGAAGGACCAATTCTGATTTGAAAGGAGAATCTATTTTTAACAGACCTGGCCACTCTAGTAGAATAGACAATTGTTAGGTCGCTCTTAAATTATGGTCCCTAGTCAACAAAATGGCAGTGGTTAAAAGATCTGACAGTGACCATAATGTCCATGCCCTTTTATCAAACAGGGCACTCAAGAACCTAACATTAGAGGTAGTCCTGATCTGGGTGTCCTCTCAATTACGAACATTCAGAGATCAATCAGATGGGATTGGGCGGAGGAGCATCCCGGGGCTCTCAATGCATTTAAAGGCAAAGTTTATCGGGAACTAGAGGAGCTTGCCAAGTACCCCCTAAAGTTGTTGTGAAGATCCTGGGATTCCGCCATGAGTCACTATACAATGAAATTAGGGATAGTCTAAGCCAACCGCACAAAGCTCAAAATAAGGTGGGGAATGATGCACACTTAAGGCCTGATCCCATGGTTGCTTGGTATAACCAGGACTGCGAAGGGTGCACTTGTACGTGCAGTAAAAACAAAAGCACGCTCAGAGGTAGCGGCATGTAGAGCCAAGTATAGGTAGGTAATGGAGACATCAAAGAAGAAGTGGGAGGGTTCCATGTGGTCCTCCTTACAGAGGGCGTTGACAGCCAAAGACTCCAAGACTTTTTGGAGCAAAGCAGCGCACTGACTAAAGGGTAGGAGATCGGACCTGGAATTTACAGTCCAGCCTGAGGCATGGGTAGTGCATTATGGTTCCCTTTATGAATCAGGCAGCACGGTAATAGAGGAAACAAGTGATTGGTGGGGGGAGGTTCCCGGTGGAGTGGGTGAGGCTCTGGCTTTTTCTATTGAGTAAACGCAAGCCGCAATTTGTTCGTGTGTCCCAGCAAGTGCCCCCGGCCCTGACAGAATTCGAAAAGATTTGTACAGAGAGGACATTACGTTCTGGGGCTCCTACATACATTTCCTTACTAATTCTATTACGTCTTGTGCTGCTCTTCCCCTTTGTGGAAAATAGCAGAAATAGTTCCCAGTTTACAAGAAGGGAGATAGAGCAAAGCCGGCCAGCTACAGACCTTTTAGCTTTATTGGTTCCCTCCAGAAAATCTTTTGCAAACAGATCTTAGGCAGGATCCAGGATTGGATCTTAGAGTCCCGAATCCTTACTGACTATCAAGTGGGTTTTCGTGCCAAAATTAGTGATCTGGACAAGGCTTTTCACTTCCTCTGCATTTACTGGAAGTAAGTTGCCATTAAAGGAGGGAAGCTTTACTTGGCCTTTGTTGATCTATGGTCCATGTTCGACCTAGTCCCCCCAGCTAGCCTTTGGAGAGGTCTAAAAGAGATGGGTCTGCCGGGAAATCTTTTAGATATTTTAATTAGACTGCATTCATCTAACACAGCACAGGTCAGGTGGGTGGAGAACAATCAAGCTACTGAAACCTTCCCAGTCCAATACGGAGTAAGACAGGGATGTGTTATAGTTCCCACACTTTTTACACTTTTTATTAATGGGGTGGTTGGTTTTCTAGATAGAGACGGGTGTGATGCCCCTAGAATCGGCATAAGAAGAGCACCTGCTCTTCTTTTCACCGACTATACCCTCTTAATCTCTAAATCCCCAAAGGGTCTACAACAACTGTTGAATGATTTTATAAGGTTCTGCGATGAGCGGGGCCTGATGCTATATGAGGCTTAAACTAAATACATGATCTTATCTAGGGGAGTGGCCAAACCCTCCAAAAGACCCATGCTCATTGGTAGAAGCAAACTGGAGCAAGTTTATGTCTTTGACTATTTAGGTATTCGCCTAACTCCATCAATTCACTGGGCCGCCCACATTGAGAAAGTGAAATTGCTACAGACTGCTCATATTAGTAGAATTGGCAGGAAAATGCTGTTGTTAGACTTGTCATCTTTTGCCGTGCTTCCCCTGAGTTATTGCTTTCTGACCTCCTGGTATTGACTCTGTTCTTACTGGTGAAGTGTTTTGGCACACTTTTGTCACTGCTGATCAGTGGTAAAGTGCAAGTGCTCCTGTGGTAAATTGTGTTATGGATTGGTGTTTCCATGATTGGATATTTGATTTACTTGTTAGTCCCTAGTAAAGTGCATTGAGTGTGCCAGGGCCTGTGAATCAAATGCTACTAGTGGGCTTCCAGCATGGATTGTGCCGTCCATTTGATTAGCCCTGAAAAGGTAACTCAGACCCGCCATTGCGGAATCTGCGAACAGATTCTAACTGCCATGTTAGGTTGGCCAGTGCGCACACTTGCCAGTCCCTCACCTTCCCTTTTCTTAACTGTCAGCTACCCCTAAGGTAGGCCCGAGGTACCCCTGTGGGCTGGGTGCAGTGTAGGTAAAAGGTAGGACATGCCCTGGTGTGTGTGGCATGTCCTGATAGCGAATTACGGCCAATTTCGTTTTTCACTATTGCAAGGCTACCTGTTCCCCATAGGACAGAATGGGGAGTTTGTTTATAACATCTTATAAACATAACTAGCCTGGGGAATTAGGTAGGAAAATAAAGTTTAGTATGCCTGAACTCAGAATCTAAATATGCATATTTTAGTGAAGGTGATTTTTACATTCTGTGTTTGAAAATACCACTTTTAGAAAGTAGGTATTTTCTTGCTCAGTCATCCTGTGAGCCTCTGATGGAATGTGGATCACCTGTCTGGGTATTGGATGATAGAAGGCTGGGGAGCAGGAGTGGCTCCAGATAGTCTAGGTGGGTCAGGAAAGGGGCTGAATAGACCTGGGCGGCAACTGGGGAAGGGGGGGGGGAGATTTCCTTGCACCTCAAAGGACCTGGTCTGCCTCTGACCATGCCGTCTCCACCTCCTGCCAGGAAGTCACACCAGAGAAGGCAGAACTGGTTCTGGCTGGGCACAGACACTCTCTGCCTAAGAGATCAAAGGATTTTGGGATATAAATATTGGGGCCCAGACCCCTGAACTTGAGAACTCTTTTGGACCACGAAGACTGCCAAGAAGATGAGCTGGAGAAGCTGTGAGGAGGAACTACCACATTGCTGTGTTGGCCTGCAGTGGCGGCTTCTGTCTTGGGCAGTGAAAGGACTGGACTTTCTGCAATCTACTTTTGTGAGTTTCTCCAAGGGATTGAGGTAGAACTTGGTCCTGTTTAAGAATTCTCAGGAATAGCAATAGCAAAGACTTCAAGCTGTTCTGCCCTCCACACTGAAGAAGAAAAGCAACCCTATGACGTCTACGACGCTGCTGCCGCCTCTGTGTCCTGAAGGCACTGCAGAGGGCACCGCCACAACGCCGCACCGCGACCCTGGTCTCACCGACAATGCCTGCTGACTCCGCCACCTAGCTGCTGCTCGCACTGTGACCTGTGGGCACCGCACTCTGTAACGCCTCGCTTCCCTACGACGCCTTGGTATCCCCAACGACGCCGCTCCACGTCAAAATCGACGCCGCTGCTTGCACCGTGGTTCAAGGGCACCACTTGTAAAGTTACATGATGCACCACTCTCTTCCCGCACCGCAGCTTTGGCCTACCAACGCCGGCGCCATTGACTCCAATTCGTCGGCGGACGACAGCGCTTCAGCCACGACGATGACGCTGCATGCACTGTGACCAGCCACCACCGCGACGAGCACCGCCTTCACCTCGCACCCCGACCCTGGTCTCACCGACGATGCCATCTGACACCGCCACCTCGCCGCTGCTCACACCGCGACCTGAGGGCACCTCACGCCACCCCGCTGCCCTTCGCAACGCAGCACCCAACGCCTGCTGACGCCAGCGCTCCTGACTCCAACAGAGAGGAGATCAATCTGCAATGCGTGTGACTTTGAGGGCCCCAACAAATCCTGCACCGACCTCTGGAACCGACGCCTGCGGATGCCATGCTTTCGGAAATTCAATGAGTGGTCACGGACGCCCTGCATTTCTAAAAGGTACTGTTTGTGGGTCTTGCCGACACCGTAACTGGCCCGCAACACCGCGGTCAGCCAGAACTGTTTGGATCTGTGTGCTCACGATGCCGTGATAGCCCCGGACGGAGCTATTGACATCAAGGAACTGTTTTTCAAGCATATTTTGATAAGCAAAGATTTTTAAGTACTGTATTGTGGATTTTTAAAAATTGTTTTTGGTCTTGTCTTTAGTATATAAAAATATTGGATATTTTTCTAAACTGGTACGGTGTCCTTTTGTAGTGCTTACACTGTATTACTGTTGGTTATGCGCAAATGCTTTACCCACTGCCTCTAAGATAAGCCTGATTGCTCGTGCCAAGCTACCAAGGGGATGAGCAGGGGTTATTTTAGGAGTGGTGGTTTCAGTCTGACTTTGGCACATGCCCTAGCCTACCAAAAATCAAATTTTTAACAGCTGTCCAGGCAAGTCGCACCAGCTCTGGAACTCTATAACATCAAGGTTCTAGGGGGGGGCACTTTATGGAGCAGAACTTTGGGGACAGGCAAATTGTCTGTTTACCATTGAAAATCGTTTTCTTAGATCTTTGTTAGACCTCCCCTCTAGTCTGGCCTTCTGAAACTCCCCCAGGTAACCTCGATCCCCTGGTTTAGGCCTCTGAGGGACTTATTGGGGAGGCTTGGGATGGAGGCGTTCTGGTCAAACCCAGAAAGTCTGGCCCTTATCCCAAGGGCTAAGCTCAAAGAGATGTTCTGGGACTCATCATTCGAAAAGGACCTCGCAAAATTTGAGGGTAGTTTGACTGTTGATTTCCTTAATTTCAAATTTGTCTCTTGCTTTGAGTATACCATTGATGAAATTGTTACCCCTCTGGCACATAAACAGTTTTTACAGTTCCGCTACAAGACCTTACCTACAAAACTGTTTTGCATCAAGTGGCGCTGTAATGCTCATAATGATGATCTTTGTCCTGCGTGTAAAGTTTGACCGGAATCTATTGTGCATTTACGTTTTTTTGCCCATATTATACATGCCTGAGGAAAAAATGTATAATTCCGTTATGTAGAATGGTTGGCCCTGGCCATCACCTTAAGGTGTTGAGAATATTGTGCACTGATACATGCAGAGTAATAGTTTACGGCCTTGCAAGTTATTGGCATGCACTGTGGATTAAGCGTTCCAAATGTTCTGTAAGAAGCACTGTTTTTTTTACCTGTTTTTACTCCCCTTGCATTTTAATCCATTTTATGGTTCTTATGTTTCAAAAACAAAAATATGAAATTGTTTTAATATACTTAGGATCTTTGTGAACGAAATAAAGTTATATGATAATGATGATAATGACGATGATGAAGAATGGATGAGGGAGCTAGTAGATGGATGTGTGAATGGCATTTGTGGACAGTTCATGATTTTTGAAAGATGGGTAAAGCTCAGCTATCCCACTTTATTGAGGAAAATATTGTACTTAATACATTTCAATCTGGGTTCAGGTCTACGCTTAGTACTGAGACAGTATTCCAGCTGCTGCTAACGATATTCGCATGAGCTTCGATGGTGGGAGCTCTGTTGCTTTCATCCGCCTTGATTTGCTGACTGATTTTGACATGGTCTCACACTTCACTCTCTTGGAGAGACTTAGTTCCATTGGTATAGCATCCGCCCCGGCCTGGGTACTCACCAATGACTATGTAACACACAGAGCTTAGTATTACACGTCTTTTTGGGCCCACCAAAGAGACCGAGTGTCTCTTCGGTGTGCTGCGACGCCAGATCTACTGCGGAGCGGGTTAGTGAGTTCAGGCAGTGTTGTGCGAAAGTAAAAGTAAAAAGTGAGTGTTGAATGATAAAAAAACAGTCCGTAGTGTATCAATAATAATAACTTTATTGGAATGATCACTAGGGAAAGACTTAAAATTATGTGTCTGGAAATTGCGTCCACAATTAATAGAGTGGGAATTTCTTAGGTATCAGTCGACATATTTCAGCCATGAAACGGTGTGATTTTACCTGGCATTCATCAGGACTATAGTGAAATAAACCCTGGTGGAAATGGACGCGCTAAGGCCCACCCCAACCCAGGGACGTGAAAGTGAAAATTAACAAAATAGTGAAAAAGTGCAAAAATAATTAGGAAGAGGAATTCATTCTCCCTAATAACTCCTGGTTTAGGAGGCTTCCGACTTTGAGCGTTTCTGCACTTTTCTGGTGTTCGAAATTCTCACCATGGGTCTCAGGAGGGGGGTGGGAACGTAATTGGCACACCGCCCTCGACGTTCGGCACCCGCTCGGCACCTATGTCTTCCCTCTACCGGACCATAAGGAGCCAAAATGTTTCCTTATTGATAACTTCCATGACACTACATTGGGCATGTCAAACCCATGGATCTCGTGTCACTCAAGATACTGCACTACTGATAGCTGCACCCCTACTAACGAGTCTCCAAGTACCTCAGTCTACCTGTCCTTTTTTCTCTCCCCCTGCATTCATCTCTCTCTATTCTCCCTCCCTTTCATGCACCCTTCCTTATTTTCTCGCTGTATCTCTCACCCTCTTCTGTCTCTCACTCTTCTAAACCTCCATCCTCCCTGCTATCCTGACATTCTTATTTCTAGTCCGTTTCTTGTAGTCTTCCCTTGCCCTTACCTCGTTTTTCTTTTTCCCTGGTCCTTAACTTCTGATCGCATCCCATCACGTTTTGCTGACCTGGTCTATTTTTCACCCTCTTTCCTCCTCTCTATTTCTCCATTATCTTCTGCTCCCTCAAACTTCCCCGCCCCAAATAAAAGAGTAAATACATAGCCAAGGCACCCACAGGCTCTGTGTTTTAGTTTTTTTTAAGGGCAGCCTCTAAAATAATTGTGGATGGTGCAGGACAACCTGCACCTCCTGCTACCTTTGAGTCCCAGTGCACAGCTCATTGCAAACTTGATAGTTATATACAAGGCCTGAGGAAAATAGTTGGACCCGTTCAACAGTGGATAAATGGACAAAGATCAAAGAAAATGGCAAACGTGTTGTTTGATTACATTGTTGAAGTTTTGATTTGCAAGCAAGACATATGCAGAGGAATAAACTCCTACAACTTCTGCCTGAAAATACTGTGCTGTCTGGGTGAGCACAAGACTGCGAAAAGTTGATTGTGTATCGTTTGATTGGTGTTCTCTTTCACAATAGCTTTAATTTAAATAAATTGTAGACTCTTTCACTGTTAGCATTTACACCTGCTTTGAAGTCGCCGTTGTTAGGTTGTTTACACTGCAGCAATTCCGTGCAAAGAAACTTACACTATACCGCTGAAACAATGACTATAATTAAACGTCTGTGTTTATGTTCATCACAACATTACATCCAGTAGGACCAAGACTAGCCTCCGGATTCAGAGGGACTTAGGGGTATATTATCAAGGGGTTTATCTCCGCTTTTTTGGCTTTAAAAGCCAAGAAAGCGGAGATAAAATTATCTTCCTATTACCAAGCTGTCGCTAACACCAGTTAGTGACAGCTAATAGGAGATAGCGACCATCTTGGGCCCCGCTTTGCATGTCAGTGATATTTATCACTAATGACATGCAAAGTGGGCGTGCCAAGATGTTAGCGACTGGAAACAGTCGCTAACATCGCTATCTCCTATTACCAACTTTTGGAGATATTCGCGCTAAGCGCGAATATCTCCAAAAGCTAACACCTGCCCTGAGCAGTTCTTAGCCATGTTATCCAATGGGAGGTGGATAACATGGCTAAGAGCATTTGCTCGATAATGCATGAATATCGCTGACTTTTCAGCGATATTCATGCATTGCGGGAGTTTTTTATCGCATTTGCGATAAACCTTGCTAATAGCAAGGTTTATCTGCGATAAAAATCGCCGATGTGCGGCGATAATTTTTGTCTCTAAACAAGTTAGAGACAAAAATTATCGCTAGTTGTTGGTAATATACCCCTTACTGTGTAGGCGAAGGAGCGATTCTACAGTAGCATCGAGACTTCTGCATGCTACCGGGCTTTAGACGTGTGCCTGGCCACTCCAAACATCCACTCCAGCAAGAGTGGGTAAGACTGAATACTGGACTGCCATGCTTCGGGGGCAACTTAATCTGACTGACATGCTACGGAGCGGAGGCAATTTGACTTCCTAAGACTTCTTTCTTAGACTACCATGGCCTGCTGGAATGTCACCTCACATAAATGGAGAATAACCACAATCCTTTGCCAGGAAAGTGGGACTCGAAAGCTGAACTGGGGAAAGCAAGTGTCCCTGACTTAAGAAGACTGTGTATGTTATTTGTAAATGAAATACATGGGTGGATGTACGGGAATGCCCATGCACCACCCATGTTATCCCTACCCGACATATGGTAACACAAGGCAGCGCAATGCCCTGCCATGCGTTATTTTTTATTTTATTTTATTTTTTACAAAGCCACACATAGGCTAAAACTATCCTACGAGGCTATCCCCTATTTGCATGTGTGCTGCAGCATACATGCAAAGAAAAAATAATGAGGAAAAATAAAGATTTTCTCCATGTAGCACCAGCCTCATGTAGACTCACCAGCTTGGTGCTAACCTGTGTTTACAAGTCTTTGTAAATATGGGTTTGCACCACAATATATGGGTGGATGAAAAGGAACGGCCAAGCCACACCCATGTAATGCCTATATGACGCAAGGTAACGCAAGGCAGGGCAATGTGCTGCCTTGTGTTCGGTTTTTTTTTCAGAGCAAAACAAGCAGGATTTGTGTAGCACTGTAGGCCTCAAAATAGATTTTGCATCAGGGTTGTGCCATCAAAGTGACACAACCTTGATACAAAATCTGAGCCTCAACTTATGCATTTCTTTTTTAAAACTCGGCCACAAAGAAATTGGCAACAAGGAGAAACGTGACAGTAAATCTGTTCTGCTTAATTGGTTGTAAAGTCTGAATTTTAAATGTATGTAACATATCCTGTACAGTGATTTACAAACGTATATGATTTATTGTCAATATAATGTCTACGTGTTATATAAAGTGCTTTGACACACTGTAGTGGGATGAACGGCACTAAAAAAAGAAATAGAAAATACTGGTATTTAAATCGTTATTTTGTACTGGGACAGAGCAACACATCTGACATTCTTACAGTGAATGCATATCTATGAAACCCGGGATCTACAACAGTAGTGGCCGGTGGGTTGACAGAGTGATGGGGCGAGAGGAGGGGTGGGGGGGACGGACGGACAGGCAGATGACGAGACAAATAAAAAAAATAAAAAACTATCTGCAGCATCCCCTCATCAGAGGAGCAGCCACTGGATAACACGCTGTGTGCTTTTGTTTCCTTTCCACTGCCTTTACATCTAGGTGTGAGGCTACAAGCATGCTCCCAGCCTGGATAATAGAACAAAAAGAGACCAAATGTCCCCTTAAGTTCAGCCTCGGTTATGGCCCAACTGGAGTCTGAAATAGCAGAGCCTCCTCCCCGCCTGCACGTTACTGCTTGGAATGCAAGCAGGCAATGAGTAGGTGCTACTGAATGTGTCCCGGTGTTTGAAAATTACACCAGGACAAGTTCAGCATATTTTACAATGGGGCCAAAATTCTTGGAAGGGCGGATGACATCTGCCCTGGTAAATAGTGGGTGGACGGCGTCCACCTGCGTGTACCCCCGACTTGTGCCCCGGCATTCTATTACAAAATTCTGTCCGATTTTTAAGACATTTTCAGGAAGCTAGACATTTTGTGATATGTTTAATGTGTATGTGGTCCTTGCATGGTGAAGGACAATAGTACACACATGCACCCAATATGTTGTAAACCTAGATACGCACTGTGTTTGTTGTGTCTTAGTGTTCTTCTCTAGGCCTGATTCACAAAGCTTTTCCTATGACATACCTCTCAACTTTTTGCAGCAGTTGAGACTTTTTAATGACATTAATTTGTCCTTCTGCCCTGTGTTTTAAATCCTGTGTTTAAAACATGTTGGATAAGTATTGGTTCATGTGTAATGACCTATTTAACAAAGTGGCAGAATTGTATGCATTCTCTTTGTTGTGCTGCAGTCTTCTTCTAGCTATGAAACTGTCCCTCTACTTGCTGGAGGGACAGCTTAATGTATCGTCACTTAAAACACATGACGACTGAGAGCTCATGAGTTCGACTCCCGCCAAAGCTAACTCAGCTTTCCATTCACCCCATAATCAGAGTACTATAATTTGAGTACTAGGAAAATAATATAGCCTTCTAGCCCACCGTAGAGGGCTATACCGGCTATTAAAGGCCCCCTCCAGCGTTAAAGGGAGAGGGACTTTACTAGCCAGTATAGCCCAGCTACGAAGGGCTATAAGGCTATAAGAACATTCTGCCACTAGAGGGCAGAATGTTCTAACAAAAAAGAACAAAGCCTTATGGGAGTGTGAGGGGATTGGAATCCCCTCAGGCTCCCTGAAGCCTTTGTTCACAGCCAGAGTTGTGAACAAAGAAACATTGGAATGTTGGAGCTCCAGGCTTATACCAGCCATTATAAGCCCGGAGCACTCCATTGTTTTCAATGCAGTTCCCAACATTCCAATGTTCTAATTTAGAGTAAATTATGCCCTACATAATAAAACAAGTTAATGTTCCGAGATGCTCATGGGCGTCATTTGGTGGGAGTCAAGGATCGCAGCTGTGATCTCTAGTTTTCTCCCTGCTACTCCTGGCACTTCCTTTGTGACCCCTGACCTCAGAGTAGGTAATGTTTTGCCCCCTCTGAGGCAGGGGTTGCAAAGGAAGTGCCAGGAGTAGCAGGGAGAAAGCTAACGGTCACAACTGCGACCCCTGATTACTCCCAAAGGACGCAAAAGACACACAGATGGTGGACGGAATGCAGAGCAAATCAAACATTCACCCCTAGTCAGGAGATCTGGTTTAAATCCATTGTTCTTTTGCTCCCCATGTCACCTCAGTTTAGACCCAGCCATATGCAAATCAGTATTGACCCTGTGCCTCATGAGAACTGTCCAGCTCAAAGTGTTCTGTATCTGAGCTTTGGCAGCAAGGCAGGTGAAGCAAGGAGGTTGGTGAGTGAGCAGGTGTAAATCTCCACATGGCCGCTGCCTTCCCCCTTAGGCAGGTAGGTGAGTTCAGAGGTATGTCTATGAGTAGTTACGCCTTACTCTTGTTTGGATGTGAGATACCTGAATACTCAGGCCAGATCCACAACGTTTTTTCTAAGAGTAGTGTCCAGGTGTAAGACATGCTCACTCACAGAAACCATGAGTTATCATCTCTTAATCCTGGAAATTCATGCCTTATACCCGGAGAAAGACACACCTACGAATAGAAAAGGCTTTGTGAATCAGTCTTGAATACTCAAAATATTCATGTATATATCACACCTAAGCCCAACGTGTGACTTGCCTGCTCACAGAAAAAGGTTTGTGAATGAGACCCTGTACGTTTATCATGCACATGTATTAAATGTAGACCTCTTTCAGAAATACACACAGTGCATGACTGTGAACTCAGCACTAACTACCCTTTGCTACAGGGCTTACTTAGTGTGCACATGACACATACACGGTCTACAGCCAAAGGCTGGGAACTGTGCTTGGTATGTCTGATTAGTTTTCATGGTATTGGGTCAGTTCCAGGTCTTTTCACAAACTCCTTCTAAATCATAAACCTCAAGGGGAAGTTTGAGAACATTAAGAGAGTTCAGTAAATTTCAGGGAGGGTCTCGTATTGAAAAATATAAGTTTAAATGTCGATTCCAATAACTTCCGAAAGCTCCTAAATGGATAGAGGTGTGGATTTAACACTGGTTTGTGCGTAGGAGCTGGAAGAAGAGGTGCGGGGGAGCTGCAGCGTCCGAAAAATGACCATGCTGGAGTTCAGAAAGTGAATGAGGAATAAAGATGCCTTTAAATTTTGGTTTTATATTGTTACCTTTGGTGTGTGTGCAAAGATCAATCAGTCAATTTGGGTTTGTAAAGCATGACTACTCACTCATGAGACAGAGGTCAAACATTTAACATGGAGACTAGTGTCTACTTTTATTCCTCGGACTGCAAAGTTAAGGATTTTGTAAAGTGAACTTTGTGACAATTTTGCTAGAGTACAGAAAATGTGAAAGGAAAGGCTGTGGGATGTCTGTTTTTTTCTAACACACAACATTTAAATAACTGTATATGAACTGTACAAATATTTCAAAATATAACTAGTTAGGAAAGAGCAAAGAATTGCAGTTTTTTTCAAATTCTGAAGTGTGATGGATACAAAGATGTAAATAAGATCAAAACAAATCAAGACACTTTACATGGTGATGCACAAATAATATTTTCTCAAACCTAGTTTTCACACAATATTTATGCGCTATATAGTTTTATCAGTAAATTGCATGTCGGTATGAATTTTGAGGCCATTTCTATGGAAGCTGTGCTGTCTGTAAATGACACGGTGATACCACACCATGTTTTACTCATATATTTGTGACAGTGGGCTCCAAACCTCAGCACTAGCTAGATGCCACCCTCACCACTCTCCTGCCGAATGCTCATGGCTCATTTGATATTCTTATTCTTTGTGTTAAGCTTGGATTTTTCTCAACCACTATGACTTGTGAAGCCAATCGCTGTCGTGTTCGGAGATCAGCAACTCTTTGAGTAAGCAGCGATTCGTCTTGCTATTTTGCCGTACAGCGATTAACAAATACTATCTTTGAGATATTCTGACCCAGATTGATCTGGTTAGATTGCTACCAGCTCTTTGCCCTGATGAAGACCCCAGATGATTGCTCCTACCATTGGGTTTGCTATTAATGTATTTGTTTATCCAAAGGGTAAAGGCCTTATATACATATTGTAAATTCTCATTCTTTGCACGTTTTCTTTTGTATTATATGGCTCACTGTATTGCACGTACACTGCACTGTCACTTGGAGCACCTACATTTGACTACATTATGATGATGAGTTTTTTTTGAAGATTGAAATACAAATTTGGGAAGCCATAAATCACTGAGTTTTACTGTGTGGAGGACCGTGGAGTTCTCCAAAAACTCCACGAGACTCCACGGAGTTCTGTGAGTGGCTTGACTTGTACTGCTCTGTAAAATCAGTGTGAATGGCACCACACTGTAGCACAAGAGGGCACTGCTTCATTCTGCCACTCAAGTAGGTTTTCTACTCGAACTGTAGCGTTCTCACCATGAGCGGTAGCTTTCTCAAAGTGAGTGATAGCAACCTATAGCAACGTCCGTGTTCAGAGATCTTGCTGGGAGGCGGTCTAGTCCAATATTTTCTTGCTTGCGCTCTCCAACTCACCATTGGCGAGCCACGCGAGAGAAAGAAACTTTGAAACTCTGCAGTCCAGGCGGAGCGTGGAGTGGGCAAAACTCTGCAAACCCCCCACACCTAATACAGATATATTATCTTCGTTTTTGTGTAAAATTTGTCTTTCTTCCACTGGTTCTCGAAAAGATTGACCCATTAATAGATGAAATGATTCTAAATAATTCCTGGCAGAACACGTTTTCTATTTATACTTTATTACCCTTGTTCTTGGCAATACAGGGTGCCCCATTCTTTGGTGAAATTGTCTTTAGGCAAAAGAAAAGGCATGACACCCAAAGTCTGAGAAAAAGACATAGCTGAATTTACAGCAAGCAACACAGAAGTTGAATATAGAGAGGTAGATTTACTAATATTTTACAATGGATTTGAGTCACACACTGGGGTAAAATATTTGAAATTTACTTTCCAGCAGAAAACTTGTCTGTTCTGGAATATTGCCAGAAAATAACTCAAACCCACACTTTGTGCTGCTTTGCATTACTTTGTGTCAGGGGGTATTCCATGGGCGGTACATGGGTGTTTCCATGCAACCACCCATGCCTTTTCTATACAAAGCCCTTTCTACTAACAATAGTAGAATGGGTTTTGTGCATAGTATTCTGTAGTGGAAGGTTACCCTTCTGGTATAAAACTAATGCTAGACATAACGCAGACACCCTTGCACTATGGTGCAAAGGTGTAGGCGTGAGGTTGAGCAGCCTGATTGTGTGCCAGTGCTAGGGAGGAAACAGGGCAGTGCCATATCTTGGTAGATATGGGGCCTTCTTGCTCTCTCCTACTCTCACCCTCTCACACAAATCAGTGTAGCAACTTTGCATTCTGCGCTGTGTTGCTGAATTGTCAGTAAATCTACCTCAAGGTGCTTTAAACATAATTAACGTTGAGAAAGAGATGGAATTCCAACTTAAGAAACTGAACATAGAAATTTGGCAATCCTTAGGATTTCAGTAAAGAGATGAAGTCCAAAAGCAAGAATTTTGAAGTGAAAGACTATTTTAGGAGTGATTGGTTTAACAGAATGCTCCAAGGTGCTGCCAAATTATCTTAATTTACCAATGATAGGGTCCATTGATTTTAAAGACGTTCCCACATGATAGATGTTCCACAAACTCAGCATTATTTGCGCCAAAGTAATATAATTGACTTCTGTTCTGTGAAGTACTCTTACACTATGCTGTCTCACGCTGTGGCCACCTACGTTGGCCTTTATCACTACATTTAGCACACAGTGTGTAAATGTAAATGTGTTGGACTTGTAAAGCGCACGGCTGCCCGTAAGCGTCCCGGCGCTGGAGACCGCTGGGGAACCCGTCCTGGCTTTCCCTGTGAGATGGTCCCTTCTGGGTATCTCCAAGGTGAAACCAGGCATCCCCGGCGTCTGTGGTGGGCCGTTGTAGAGATGAGGCAAGCTTAATGCCCAGAGTTGCAGAGTGTGATCCCTGGTTAGAGTAGGCACCGAGGCGAGAATTGTCGAGTCTGCTGACCCTGGTCCACGACCCTGCCGCGTCGGGAATTGAACCCTGGTCCCGGGCCGGTCTCTGCTTCCGGGTCTCCTGCCTCTAACCAGTGAGCCACACCACTCCACCTTGGCATATACTTTGCATATACACTCTCAAAGAACCAAAGATACATATTTAACCCACACCATCTTCTGTGAATTATTGCACAGCCAGGGAAGCATACCTGCACCCACCCTCCATAATGCAATTGTGTAGGACCAGGGACATATACTAGCAGTTCTTTCCTGCACTGCAGTCTTGCAAAGCTAGGGGCATATATCCACACTCATCCTCTACTGCCTTCTCATGAAGGATTCTATACTCATACTGTACGGCACATTCAAACAGGACTGGAACTCAGGTACTCCCCTCTCACCTACTACTGTGCAATCATACATGCATACAGGATCAGGGTCAAGAACAGGGAGAGCTGACCACTCCTCTCTACTAGCCTTCTTCTTAAATCAAACCTGCCAGTACCCAAGTGGTAATAATACCACACTCTGCTCAGCACTCTTTTCGGCCCCTCTCTTACTAAGCTATGATTCCTTATTATAAATCCAAATATTATCCACCTTCATATATGATACTTCATTGTACATACAAGCAAGCTCTTCCTTCAAATACCAAAAATGCAACAAAAAATATGAAGAACATATATGAGCAAGAAGGACATCAAGGGCCAGATTTAGAGTGTGATTAGAATATTTTACTACATCAACCTGGAGGAGTAACCACACTCCAAGATTAGAGAATTACACTGTCCGAGCAGACAATTCTTACATTGACAGTCACCACCATTCCTGTCAATGCAATGCATTGAAAGTGTGCCGTACAGCTCTGTCAACATGATGGAGCCTTACTACATACATTCAATTTCTTTTTTTTCCCCAAAGCGAGATCTTCTTTTTAAAAATAAAGAAAAGCAATGACCCCCTCATCATGGGAGTTTTCTCCCATGGCGTGGGCATCATTGAAATGTTTTTTCCTTCACTTACCACCACACTGTGGATGGCAATAAGCAAAAGTAAAAACTTGCCATTTGTTCATCCGCTCTAATTAGGAGGGGCGGACAAATGGCAAAATCTTTGTCTGCGCTTACAGTGCCAGACCATCAAAGGAGTATGTCAGGTGCGAAGATGGAGTAGTCTCCACCACTGACATACTAAAGGTCCATCTGACTCAAAATGAGCAGGGTGGACCTTCAGTATGGCAGAAGGGATACTTCGTCACTGTAGTGAGGGAGTACCCTTTCCATCACGCTCTATACCAGGCACTAACTCTGGTACCCATCCTCATTGTTATGTGCCAGCACATAATCTCCAGCTACAACTTGCACAAACAAGCAGTTGCGGCCCGTGGAGGGAGTTCCATGGGGCGGAAAGGCAGGGCGGGGCAGGGCAGGGTGGGGGATAGTAAACACCGGAATATGGATGATTGTAGGTAAGTAAACAATTAAATGAATAAAACGAATTTCGTGGCACGCGCAGCATTGCATTTTGCAATGCAGGACGCACAACGAAATTCGTTTCATACTACCCTCTGCCCCACCCAAATATCCCCAAAGCAGTACTCTCTGCTTGAACTGTCAGAGTACTGAGCGCAGCTCTATGAGAGTTGTCCTTTTAAGCGTAGGTCTGCTCAGACCCACACTGACAGGGAAATGTAGCCATTGGTGCATGCTGCCTACATTCTTTGCCTCCACTGGGTTGTGGAGGCCTTTTAGAGGCAGTAGAAGGTAGATAAGCTCACCAGCAACTATTTTGTTTTCTTGCTCAGATCTCTGGAAACTCGGGCGAGATGGCAGAACACAGGGAAAGCAAGTGCTTTCCCTGATGAACTGTTGTTATACCATATCAATAAATAACTGAATTTCAAACTAGGGTCCTGTTTATATAAAAGGTCTTACAGTGGGTATCCTCCTTCTATACGTGATGTTTTAGTCATATTTCAAAACTGTAATAGGGTGCAAGAAGCATCCATAAAAGGAGCATACACCGTAAGCAATAAAAATAAAAAAAATCAGTCAATCCATTTAAAATAGAATAGCAGCAATAAGAACAAATACAGTGAGACATAATTAGCTGCAAAACTAAGGAGACATAGTTCCACGAGCTCGTACAGCAGATCTTATAAATGTGCAAAATGGCTTAACCATCTGACAATTGAAGCAAAAATCTAAAACCTGGCCTGTATTGTCTAAAATTATAACAATTCTTTTTTACAAACAGAATTACAAAGAATCTAGGATGCCTTGTGTCAAATGTACAGAAAAATATAGAGTGCAACATTGATTGGCCTGACATTTCGTCACAGGGGCCCTGCCTAGCATCAAGGTTCTTCGTAAAACCCATGGGAAAACATGACAAATACTTTACAGCATCGATTCAAATCAAATCAAATCAAATTTAGCTTTATTCGATTTACATAAGAAATCATAAAAGCATACAAGACAGTTAATATCATACATTTTTAAAACGGTTTCCACTTTAAAAAAATTTGGAAAAATTTATAAAGAATCTGTAAAACATTTTCCATGTATAAGAGGTCAGCAATGAACATGTACTCGAAAAGTCTCAAGTTTAAAGAAATTCTAGCGAATCTAAACATGTTAGACTTACACCATCGAATTCCTGTATTTTATCACTGACATTAAAAAGCGAGAAACAACAAAGATTACATGTACCTCATCTAGCATTAGTAACTTCAGATAGGCAGATTTACATGTTCTTATGCCCCATGATTTAAGAAGGGGTAAGAGGATTAATTTCCTCGGGGCAGAGTAAAATTTACAAAAGAACATTATATGAATGTTACTTTGCGAAGAATGGTCATCACATGGGCAAAGTAAATTCGCCAAAGTCCAATCGTTGTGTTTTGGAAGGGTGACCATTCGGAAGAAGGTACCTAAACGCAGCCTTGTAAGAAGCATACGTGGATACGGTATAGTTTCGGTCCTGAGATACTTTTGTAAACCTTCAATAGGGGTTATTTTTTGATACAGGAGGGTAGAACTCTTATGTTTCTCGATATTCCATCTGGCACTTTCCAGTTGTATAATTAAAAGTTTTTTAAGAGCTGGCCTGGACAAGTTTTCTAAGGACTCTGGAGTGTCATAATATTCAGGGTGACCAATTTCAGAGAACATCAGCTGGACATGTCGTAACCACTTGATTTTGGGTGCACCATCCAAGTTTTTACAGTCCATAATGAGTTCTCTATTAAGTTGGCATTCCATAGTGGTCCAGATTTTGTGCCATAGCAAACACGGTGATAACTTTATAGTGTCGCTAAGGTATTTGATGCCAGTCTCAATGTGGGTGGAAAAAGTCGAAGTGGATTTGCTCACACCTAGTAAATAACGGATAAAAAGATTTTCACAGGTTTGTAGTGAGGACACGTTTTCAAAGCCCCATAGGCCTGCTCCATAGGTGACTGTCGCTATACACTTAGCTTGATAGATCTGTAACATCTCAGCAGTTGGTTTTCCCCCAATTTTTACTGCGAAAGTTCGCAGGGCCCCAATGGCGCGACTAAAGGCAAGTTTCCTGGCAGATACTGCATGTTTCCAACCTCCTTTTCTATCAAAAACGACACCTAGGTAGCAAAAGGTGTCTGTGCGCTCAATTCTTTGCTCGTCCAAATATATCGAACATTGTGGCCTTTTATATTTTTGGGTGCATGCCATGGTGAAGGTTTTAGAAATGTTCACTTTCAAATTTCGCTTCCCCATATAGAAAGAGAATTCAGTTACTGCTCTCTGCAACCCTACCTTCGTTCTAGACATGATTGCCGCGTCATCGGCATATAAAAGAATGGGTACAGGCCTACCATTAATTGCTGGATAGTCACTCGGAATATTTATTAAGTGCTCTGCAATAGAGTTTATATAGAAACAGAATAAGAGTGGCGCAAGTATGCAACCTTGCCTAACCCCTCTATTTATGGGAAATTTCTGTGTGCATTGACCCTGGGACCCGAACCTCACTCTAGCTCCGGCATCTCTATATAGTTCTTTTATAAATATGATAATAGTGGGATCCACCCCGATAAGTTCCAATGTTGACCAGAGCTGAAGGTGGTCCACGCAATCGAATGCTGTACTGAGGTCAACAAAGGTAACAAACAGGTCCCCTTTTTTGGCCTCGGTATATTTGGAGATCAATAGGGACAGGTTAAGGCATTGTTCCTGGGTACCCATTCCCTTACGGAACCCATATTGGGTTTCGGAAATAACCTTTTTCTCTGTCTCCCAGTATTGAATTCTCTTAAGGACGATCCTTCCTGCGATTTTCATAAGACCGTCCAATAAAGATATGGGACGGTAGCAAGCAGGATCGTCCCTATTCCCCTTTTTAAAAATGGGCACTACAATTGCATCTGACCAGGTGTTAATTAAGCCACATTTGTTTCCCATATTTAAAACATTAGTTAAGAGGGGGGCCCAAAAATCGAGGTTTGTTTTGTAAACATCCACAGGGGTGAAGTCAGGGCCAGGAGCTTTCCCTGATGGGCTTTCCCTGATGGCATTTTCCACTTCTAGTGCAGTAAAAACCAAGTCAATTGGATAGGGGGATACTAGGGGGTCAATTGACTGGTGATCATAAAATGTGTTATTCAAAGATAAGGGTTCATTTTGTTGGATCTGAGTAACCCCCTGGCTATTGGAATAAAGTTTGCCATAATGTTCTACCCAGAGGTCTGCCGTGATTGCTACATCTATGGAATTTTCGCTCGCTTTTATGTTATATACCGATCTTATAACTTTCCAAAAGAGGTTAGCATCCTTATTCCTTGCGGCTTCCCCCAGAGCTTCCCAGGCCTCCCTTTTCATTGTGGCCTTGCGGTGATTAATTTCCCTTTTATACTCTCGTCTGGCCTTGGAGATGTGCACCCTGTCTTTTGGAGTAGCCTTTAGAACTTTCTTCAATTTCTTCAGGGCAGCTGTGCAGCTAGAATCGAACCACCCACGTGTGTGTTTCTCATTCTTTTTATGGCTCCTCGTTAGCGTGTCTTTGATGTAACGCTGAATGTTAGCGAAAGCTGCCATAATCGCCTTTGGATCCATATCCTCTTCTAAACAGACAAGTATGTCTGTAAAGCAAGATGATATGAGGCTATGGAAGAAGGTTAAAGGATTCATTTTCTCCCACTTTATCACATAGCCGTTTATTTGTGTTAAAGTGACCTCCAGTGGATACAGCGGCCCACTAGATTCCTTTGCTTTCTCCTCTGTGATCATTACCCCAAAAGAAATTGGATAATGATCGCTCATTGGATCGTCCCCAATCTCCCAGAAAGTTATAAAATTGGGATTGATGGGGGATGCTAGTGCAAAGTCAATTATGGTTTCACAGCCTCTGCCATTATATGTTGGGGCAAAGGGAACTGGGGGGGAACAAGCCTGATTAATAAAAGTGAGATCAAAAGAGAAGATAATGCTGTTGAGGAGGGACCCCAACTTAGTGTGTGAGAAATGGAAAGGGCCGTCCTCCTCACGATCCGTAAGGCCGCACAAACCTGACTCGGAAAATGGGCAGATGGCACAGTTAAAGTCTCCCACCCATAACACTAAGTGGTCCCCCATGTTTTGATCTCTCACTTTATGAATGTGGTGTGACATTTTATTCAAGGTCTGTTCCATTTCATTTACTGGCATATTATTATAAAAATTTACCAATATCACCTTTTGTGTGGTGCCCCATTTAAATGAAAGAATTTGAAAGTATTGGTGGGAATGGAAGTCATATACCTTTATGTCTCCCACGTTCGATATATATATGCACAGGCCCCCTTTGTTTCGACCCTGGGGAGAGGGAACAGCGGGTGAATGAAATGTTCGATACCCCAGAATATGACTTTCCACAACAAGCCAAGTTTCTTGCAGGCATAAAACGCCATGCTTCTGTATAATCTCCAACCAGGGTTTATGGGTGATCTTATTACCCAGGCCTGCTACATTCCAAGATAGCAGTGAATGGTTTGAGTCGCTGTTTTTCTGCAGTGGTTGGTCAAGATTTCCCTTTGCGTCAGTCGAGGCTACGGAGTGTACCGTCTCTAGATGTTGTGTGGCGCACACAGCAAGGGGACGGTGGACTGGGCATAGTTCTTCTGCACCCCGGGAATTATGATTTTTATTTTTATTTACAGTTGGGTAATTGTCAGTGTTGCTGGCCTTGGTTGAAAGATTTAAAGTGCTCGACCGGGGTGAAAGCTCAAGCATTTCCAGTCAATCCACCTGATCTAGGCATTCAAACCTGTTCATAGTGGGTGCGCCTTCCCACCAATTATTATTGGTTTGCCATCCCTGCCCGATCCCCTTCCCTCTGTGATTGTGGGCTATGGACCAGCCACCAGAACGCTCCACTATCTGTTTAGGAGGGTAGAAAAAGGTAAGGGGTTTAGTCACAATCGAATGGTGCATCGCATGTGTATCCCATGTGGTAATAAGGTGGGCTGTATGGGGGTCTGCAAATGACACCACAATACAGTCTCCTGATATGGTTTTATTAGTGCGTCCCACCCATGGAACTCGCCTAACCATTAAGACCCTGCTTGTGGTGGTATGTGGATGCTGCCTGTTGGCATTTAGCCAGTGGATCACTTTGTTCTTTAAGGACCACTGGGTTTCCACGGTGTCAGGGGCAAGTGTGGGTACCCCAGCCAAAATGGCAACATAGGGCCCAGCATCGGGAGGGAGGTCAATGTAGCCCCCACGAAAATTTTGTTTATTTGGATGTTGGTCAAGTGTACGCTGTAAAAGGGGAATAATAGGCTTGGTGACATTTTGATCGTTTCTAGAAGAATTTTTGGGCTGCACTTTTATTAGGGGTGATTTTGTATTAGGATTTGCTGAACTTGATGGCAAAGAAACAAGGACGTTTGGGATTTTCCGGGGTTTAGGAATTGGAATAGGTTTGAGTGGTAGGGAGGGCAAAGGAGAGGGGAGAATTTTGGGAGCTGGGAGTGCCCCGTTAGGCACTAGTACCGATTGAATGCCAGCATTTGAGGCTGATACGGGTTGGGAGCCATCTTTTCTCGCCTGTGGGAGACCCTCGGTAATCTGGGGGTATGTAGCTTCCAGCTGTTTTAGGCTAAGCGTGGCCAAGGAAACTAAAGTTTTATCCATTTCAAGCAGGTGAGTCTCAATACGTGACAGTCTTAATTCAAAAGGTGACAGAAGTTGTTTCAAAGTAACCCAGACTGTTTTGAGAAAATGTTCATCCTCACCCGCCTTGCCCATATCCCTCCCCGGATCGTTCTGGCCTCCCGATGTTAAGTTGTCACCAGAGACAGCATAATTCTCTACAGCCGGAACAGAAGTGGTGTTAAGATAGGTAGGATCACTCTCCCCCCCTATTTGCTGGAAAACTGCAAGTGAGGTTTGTTTAAGGTCCCCTAATTTGGGCAGAGTTCTTCTAGAATTGAAGAACTGATGCCTAGCAATTTTTGCTTTCTTGCGGTTATAGGCAAGTTTAGCTAAGTTCTTCCTTTTCGTGGTTTGACGATGTAGGTGTTTACTTTTTGCTACCGAAAAGGAGGGGGCAGGTATATCCCGCATAATGATAGGCTTTTCCTGTGCAGTAGAAAAATTATTCTCAGTGGGTTTAGGGGACATGGGTGTAAAAATAAAAGAGGAATCTAATGGGGGTGAAGAGGAAGAAGGATAGGAATGATGAATGTCGGCATGTACTAGCAGAGGGAGGGGGTGTGCAGCCTGTTTGGGGGATGCAGCGGACGCAATGTGTCCCAAAGATGATTTTTTAGAGTTAGCAAATGTTTGGGAGAGCCTGCGCGCAGCGTCCAGCTCAATAGAAACCCTATTCTGTATTTTGGTAATTTCGGCGTCTATTGCCGAATTTGTCTTTACTTGAAAGTCATCCAGGGTGCCATTTGGCTTGGTCAGGCCCAGTGCGGTCTTACTACGGCTCCCCCTGGTACACATGATCTATGGCAGATGTAAATCTTGTGGCGTACTCACTGATATCAGAAGGCAGGGCCGAAGTCAAAAAGTGCAAACCAAGGGGGGTGGGCCAGGCCAGTCCTCTTAGGCCTCGAACGGCCTCAAACGGTCCCGCCCTTGTCCCGGGCTTCTCCCGGCGCGCTCCCGCTCGCTCCCGCGGAGCGGGAATAGTGCTCTGCCTTATGCCCTGTTACTGTTCGTGATTGGTCGGCGGACAGGGGGGTGTGGCCAGCGGGGAGAGCAGCCCAGGTGTGACTGGTTGGGCGCGCAGGGACTCCTGGACGCTGGAGTCCCTGCCTCAATGCTCGCAGCCCCGCTAGCTCGCTCACCTGCCCCGCGCTCCTCTCAACTCCCACAAACAGCTCCCAGAGTCAATGTCAGCAGCGCTGCGGGACCCGCGAAGCGGGTCCGGCGAGGTGCTAACGGTGTCGGTGTCCTCAGGTGCAGGAGTGCACGGTCCTCCCTCCGAGTATCAGGGTCCGCAAAGGGGCTTCAACAAATCCGTAAAGGGTCCCAGGAAGTCAAGTGATGGTTCCGCTTTTGACTCCGTAGGCGGGGGGCGTGGCCAGCGGGGAGAGCAGCCCAGGTGTGACTGGTTGGGCGCGCAGGGACTCCTGGACGCTGGAGTCCCTGCCTCAATGCTCGCAGCCCCGCTAGCTCGCTCACCTGCCCCGCGCTCCTCTCAACTCCCACAAACAGCTCCCAGAGTCAATGTCAGCAGCGCTGCGGGACCCGCGAAGCGGGTCCGGCGAGGTGCTAACGGTGTCGGTGTCCTCAGGTGCAGGAGTGCACGGTCCTCCCTCCGAGTATCAGGGTCCGCAAAGGGGCTTCAACAAATCCGTAAAGGGTCCCAGGAAGTCAAGTGATGGTTCCGCTTTTGACTCCGTAGGCGGGGGGCGTGGCCAGCGGGGAGAGCAGCCCAGGTGTGACTGGTTGGGCGCGCAGGGACTCCTGGACGCTGGAGTCCCTGCCTCAATGCTCGCAGCCCCGCTAGCTCGCTCACCTGCCCCGCGCTCCTCTCAACTCCCACAAACAGCTCCCAGAGTCAATGTCAGCAGCGCTGCGGGACCCGCGAAGCGGGTCCGGCGAGGTGCTAACGGTGTCGGTGTCCTCAGGTGCAGGAGTGCACGGTCCTCCCTCCGAGTATGAGGGTCCGTAAAGGGGCTTCAACAAATCCGTAAAGGGTCCCAGGAAGTCAAGTGATGGTTCCGCTTTTGACTCCGTAGGCGGGGGGGCGTGGCCAGCGGGGAGAGCAGCCCAGGTGTGACTGGTTGGGCGCGCAGGGACTCCTGGACGCTGGAGTCCCTGCCTCAATGCTCGCAGCCCCGCTAGCTCGCTCACCTGCCCCGCGCTCCTCTCAACTCCCACAAACAGCTCCCAGAGTCAATGTCAGCAGCGCTGCGGGACCCGCGAAGCGGGTCCGGCGAGGTGCTAACGGTGTCGGTGTCCTCAGGTGCAGGAGTGCACGGTCCTCCCTCCGAGTATCAGGGTCCGCAAATCGATTCTAAAACGGAATAATAAAGAGTGCTCGCCATAAATAGTCTATGGGGCAGCCTAATACAGTCAAACTTAAACAGGCAGCAACATTGTAAATAAGAAATGGTACTGGTGCTGCTCAGACAGTTAGAGCTGACTGATAAAAAGAGGAAGTTGTTTGCACGCTGGGCCACATGCCATGATGTGTGAAATCCACAAAGGCAAACACCACATGATGGAGCTCCTTAAGCATACATGCCAGGAGCACTGAGTCATCCGCATTGAGAAGTGTGGGAAGTAGCTCACCTCTAACTTTCAGTACATCTGGGGGCAATATGTTTTAAAAAGAGGTAGAGCTTGTTTATATATAAAATAAATAAAAGGGGGTCAGCACATACCCAATTCTAATATAGATTACTCACCAAAGGATTTTGGCTGTGGTATCAATTAATAAACTGGGCCTATAACATCTGGGTAGAGATTGGTCCCCTTTTTTAAATATGGTTACAATAATAGATGTAGCAGGTATCCTGGAATGGGCAAGGTTATTAAAAACATTAGTTTGTAGCGGTGCCCAAAAACCGACATTACTTTTTATCAAGTCGATTGGGACTCCGTCTGGGCCTGGTACCTTAACAATGACACTTTGGTTAGTAGCATCCTCTACTTCAGCTAGGTACGTCTGAAAACCTCATAATTGGCTATTGTCTATAACAAAGGTAGCCTCAACCTGTGAAACAGCATATATTTTTTTTAGCAAAGTGCTCTTCACAGATCTTACTAGCAATATGACAAGCAATAGGAGACACAGGCTGATTTTTACAGCTCACCAGGATATTTTTAAAGAGAAAAGACCATTCCTCTACAAATTATATTATGAAAAAAATATATATATGGTGAATTTGTATAGATCCTTGTTATGATGAAGAATCATGCATCATAAAGGTAGAAAGTAGGTTTATTGTAATAACGAAGCAGGTACACAGCCAGACAGGTTAGCAGTCAGGAGTAACTGAACACATTGGAATATATCAAGTAGGAACACTCGTAATGGAATGTGGAATGAAGAGTGTTAAAGCAACATACATGAATTTCACAACATAACACATCCCCCTTTGAATAATATAGAAATTAATGTTATAACAATGTGCCCAACACCACCCCCCATTTGTGCAAAAGAAAAAAAATTAGAAAAGATTAAAAAAAAACACTACAAAGGAAAATTTTCAGAAATATAATCCGCTAACCAAACAGGAGGCCTTTTTTCTCGCCTAGGGTTTCTAAAAACATTTACCTCTTCATCACATGTCGAACTAGATGAAGTAGAAGCACCCAAATCTGATGAAATCTGGCCAGAAACATCTGAAACAGGACAACTAGAAGTATTAGACGTCTCTAAAGCATCAGGTGATTTAGTGCAAAGCAAATCCTCTAAATCAAACAAATCAGAAGACTTCTGTGAAGAAACCTGACGAGAAGAATCAACTTGAGGAGGAGGACTTTTGGCAATCCTTTTGAGGTTCCAAACTCGTCCATCAGACAGACGTACAGAATTGTTTAAAACTTCTACAATTTGCATAGGTTCATAAAAACCACTTTCCTCTTTGGAAGATTTACTAGGTTTCTTTACTCTTACCCACTGACCAACAACCAAATCAACATCCTTCACCTTATGCCTTGTATCATACAACATTTTGCTTTTAAGATGTGAAGCTTGGCTCCTTTCCCTCACAACCTCTTCAGACCAATTCACCACATTAGACTTAAACAACCATCCTGGAGTAAATTTGGTACGTGGATTCCTGCCACGCATAAGTATAAAAGGAGGATAACCTGTAGCTTCACACTTCGAAGTTCTGTAAGACCAAACCATCTTCAAAACTTGAACTTCCCACTCCTTATTCTTCCCAGACATTTGAATAGTACTTTTAATAACACGGTTAAAGCGCTCAACCATACCATTACTGTTTGGGTTGTATAGAGCCGTGGTCTTGTGCTTGATACCTAACCTATCAAAGTACTCTTTTGCCTTATTAGAGGTAAATTGGACACCATTGTCACTCAGTAAAACTGAAGGAATACCTTCCGAAGTGAAAGATTTGTCCAAAAATTTTAAAACAGTATCTGTATCAGCTTTATTTACAATTTTTACAAAAGGCCACCTTGAAAATAGATCCATTAAAACCAAAATATATTTTTGCTCACAGCCAATGGGACCCATGAAATCAATAGCTAAATGTTCCCAAGGAGACATAGGAGCAGTCATGTTGCCCATAGGAGGCTTACACACAACCAGAGATTTGTCAGCTGTTTGACAAGATTTACAGTTCCTTACAAATTTATCTATTTCTGCATCCATACCTGGCCACCAAAATGAGGTTTTAACCGTGCGTTTAGAACGGACTATGCCAAAATGTCCCTCATGGCATAAAGCTATGATGGACGACCATAAAGTCTTTGGAGGTATGACTCTCTCTCCAAACCAAATGTTGCCATCCTGAACACTTAATTCAAACCTAACTTCCCAAAAAGGCTTCAAGGGATGTTTGTCAACAACTTTCTTCGGCCAGGACCCAGCTAGATGGGTTTTCACTAAGGATAACTCTTCATCCTTCAAATATTCTTCAATCCACTTTTCTTCAAAATGCCTGCACCTTCCATATCTTGTACATAGGCCACTTGAAAAGAATTCCATAATTCATCCTCACATTCGTCAAGTTGTTTAGGCATTCTAGAAAGAAAATCAGCAATGCAATTTTCTTTGCCAGGTACATACTCCATTACATAACAATAATCTTGCAACTTAATAGCAAGTCTGGCAACTCTCGCTGAGGTGTTAACAGTACCTTCTGTAGTTAGGACTCTGAGTAATGGCTTGTGATCACAGCGTAAAATAAACTTAGTACCCCATACAAAAGCTCTAAAATGATTAACAGCCCATACACATGCCAAGGTTTCTTTTTCAATCGTAGAGTATTTTTCTTCTGTAGGTGAGAGTGACCTGGAAGCATAAGCAACAATTTGTTCCTTACCATTAATACCGACTTGGGACAAAACCGAACCTAAACCTTTAATGCTAGCATCTGTGGTGATAATTGATTGGGCATCAGGATTAAAACTTTTTAAGGAAGCTATATTTGTAATACAGCTTTTGATGTCTTCAAAATCTTGTTCACATTCCACCGACCAAACAAACTTTGTCTTATTCTTTAAGAGCTGTCTTATATTATACGTTCTGGTCGCAAAGTTTGGAATGTATTTTGAACAAAATTCGGCTAGACCAATAAATGATCTGACATCATCCTTTCCTTTGGGAGAAGGAGCACATTTGATAGCATCAACTAAGTTAGGTTTTGGTTTAATCCCATCACAATCTATAACGTGGCCTAGGTAAGTCACGTGATCACTAGCAAAAGTACATTTGGTGTATTCAACAGTCAGACCTTTGTCATTTAGAATACTTAACACTTTATTCAAAGTGTTGTCATGATCTGCCCTCTCCTTACCAAAAATGAGAATATCATCCTGGAAAAACTTTGTGTTCTTGACTGTGGAAAACAACCTGTGCATTAAACGCTGGAAAACAGCTGCGGCCGAAGCCAAGCCAAAAGGCATCCTTTTAAATTGGTAACATCCTTGAGGGGTTATGAAAGCAGTGTATTTTCTGCTGTCTCTAAACAAAGGAATCTGATGGTACGCAGATGATAAATCTATTGTAGTGAACCATTTAGCCCCGTCAAGCAAAGCTAACATTTCGTTAATCTTCGGCAGAGGGAATTGATCTACCACTATATTATCATTTAAGTGGCGAAGGTCCACACATAATCTTAATTTACCATTGGAGCGTTTCACAACTACCAAAGGAGAAACCCAAGCAGACGCCTCAATAGGTTCAATAATGTTAGATGAGACTAATTTCTCAAGCTCTGTTGCAACGTCTTTTCTTAAAGCAATTGGTACACTTCTAACTTTGTGGATCTTAGGTATAGCAGAATCCTTTAGTATTATTTTGTGTTCAAAATCTTTTAATTTGCCTATTGTCTTTTGGAAAACTGCTGGAAATTTTCTTAACAGTTCTTCACCTGTTTTGGTACCCTCATCCATCACTAATACTTTTTCCACTGAGTTGGGGTCAAGAATAATATGTAAATCCCCTTGGTCTTTCCACCCTAAAACCGATGGACCCTTTTTTGATACATACATCTTGCCATACGATCTGCGGTTTTTAAACTCAAATTTTAGCCAACGAAAACCAACTATGTCAATTTTACCACCATTGTAACCTTCTGGGTCAATATCAGGAGGAGACAGTTTTGGACCAACTCTGTCCACAAATGTATTACGCCATATGTCTTCGTTTACAATTGTATAGGGCGAACCAGAATCAGCATATACTTTGATACGCACACCTCCTATATGAATCCAACATTCAGGTTTGTTATCAACAAGTAAACAACCATCCCTGATGTTGAGTAGTAGTTTCTTCTTTAAGACTACAGCACAATCTGATGCTTGGTCCTCATCACTAGAAGTGTTCTCATCAGAGGCAAGGTCCTCTTGAATACACTTGACAGTCTTTGTCCTTCTTCTACATGCCTTAGTGTAGTGACCATACAGTCCACAAGCACCACATTTACTCTTTTTGGCAGGACACGACTTGGCAAACGCCAAATGTTCTAAACTACCACACCTATAACATTTGGGAGGTTCATTACTATTCTTAGGCTTTGCCCACGTTTCATTCTTATGTTTAAAATTACTGTTTTTCCTTGAACTTGCATCTATTTTAGCTACTACATCTTTATTGACACTTTCTGATTTTAGTGCACTTGCACATCTACTAGATGACTCAGCTTTACGAACTAATGCTAGGATGTCTTCTAAACAAGCATCACCATTCATCCAAAGACGTTCTTGTATTGCAGGATTATTAGCGTGCATCACAACCTGATCACGAACCAAATCCTCCAGCAACCCACCAAAAGCGCAATCATTACCCATTTTTTTTTAACTCTCCAACATAGTCATCAACAGATTCACTTTTAGACTGTTTTCTTTGAAAAAATTTGTAACGCGTAATGCCCATACAAACCTTAGGGGAGAAATACTTGTCTAAATTGGACAGGGCTACTGTGAAAACATTACTATCCCCTCCCCCTACAATGGGCTTGTTCATTTGGTTATAACATTTGAGACCTTTTGGACCCAAAGAGTGTAAAAGAATACGTTTCTTTTGATCAGCAGACATTTTTCCATCAGAATCAACAGTCTCGATATAATTTAAAAAATAGTCTTTCCACTCTAGCCATTTTAAATTTGGTTCAGAACCTTTGCACCAAAACTCTTGAGGGTTACTTAATGAAAAAGTTTGTTGACTCATGTTGAGATAATGAGGATGACTTGAGCAATCAGAATTAAAAAAATGAAGTATTTCTTGAGGTAAGTTACCAGTGTACAGTAAAGCTGTCCAAGGTGGAATTGTTCAGTGAGAGAAAATTTTTTTTTTTTTTTTTTTTTTTTTTTAATAAAGCACTGTCCAGTCTTCACCACCAATTCCACAGAAATGTTGTAAAAAGTGAAAAGAATTAAAACAGTAGCATAGTTCCAAGCGTTCACTAATGATTACCTGTAATTGCTCTGTAAATCCGACTTGTGGGTGTCAAATCGGTCAAAAGAAGCAAATGAAAGCGTCTTCCGTTTTTTTTTTTTTTTTTTTTTTTAACTGCGAGTAGGCCTGCCCAATCCAATATGGTTGCCACGCATCACGTGATGCACCACGTTCTGAGAGAACGTCTGACGTCAAAGAGCAGCAGTGCGAGTTCCAGGAAGAACCTTCGAGTTTGAGGACGCGCGCTCTGGATCTCTGCTTCAACCCAGCAACGGTAAGCGCTCGAGCGCTAATGTCTCCTTTCAAGAATTATTTCAAAAGTTGTCAAAATAAAATATTCTTTTTAGAGATGAAGCGTCGCTTACCAGGGTATGTAGCGCGCGTATGATTCAGTCCTCAGCGCACTTGTTAAAATGCTCAAACGTCGTCTCTGCTCCGAGTCCAACCATCAAATAAATCAAAATTCAAATAGAGCGGATTACAGATTTCTCTCCAGTGAGAAAATTAAATCCCGATCGTCGCCAGTTGTTATGATGAAGAATCATGCATCATAAAGGTAGAAAGTAGGTTTATTGTAATAACGAAGCAGGTACACAGCCAGACAGGTTAGCAGTCAGGAGTAACTGAACACATTGGAATATATCAAGTAGGAACACTCGTAATGGAATGTGGAATGAAGAGTGTTAAAGCAACATACATGAATTTCACAACATAACAATCCTGTATGTATAAATAATGTTATCATGAACATACCCTTTTTACCTATGGTTTTATTATTATTATTGATATGTAAATCCATTTCTCTACATAGTTGTATAGTGGGGGGAATATAAGGAGGCTATTTAAGAAAGAAAACAGACTATGAAATTGAAACCTGGGCCACCCTAGCTAGAACCTGTCTAGCCAAAGATATAGGTGGAGTTTGTTGCATAGCTAATCCACAGGATTCCTTAGCCAAATTGTCAGGGGGTTTGGGCATTGATATCCAAGTAGATCCATGGATTGTGCCTTTTAGGTCCATATACTGCTTAACCCCTTCCATGCCGGGGGCCCGCGGCGCTGCGGTGCTCGTGACGAGCCCAGCTCGTCATGAGGCACAGTGGAGCTGTGCTCATGATGAGCTGGGCTCATCATAATGGCACTCCCACGCTCAATTGATTCCCCGCCTGTGCGGGAGAATCAATCGGTGGGCGGAGTCGTGACGAGCCCAGCGATTGATTCTCCCGCACAGGCGGGGAATCAATTGAGCGTGGGAGTGCCATTATGATGAGCCCAGTTCATCATGAGCACAGCTCCACTGTGCCTCATGATGAGCTGGGCTCGTCACGAGCACCGCAGCGCCGCGGCCCCCCGGCATGAAAGGGGTTAAGCAGTATATGGACCTAAAAGGCACAATCCATGGATCTGCTTGGATATCAATGCCCAAACCCCCTGACAATTTGGCTAAGGAATCCTGTGGATTAGCTATGCAACAAACTCCACCTATATCTTTGGCTTGACAGGTTCTAGCTAGGGTGGCCCAGGTTTCAATTTCATAGTCTGTTTTCTTTCTTAAATAGCCTCCTTATATTCCCCCACTATACAACTATTTAGAGAAATGGATTTACATATCAATAATCATAATAAAACCATAGGTAAAAAGGGTATGTTCATGATAACATACCCTTACCCCCACGGCGAAGGGGTTAAGTTCTGAGGGATATACTATACAAGAAACTCAAGGCCTCCTATTCCTACTCAAAATTAGGTTTGAATATGAAGAGATTATAACTGTGCTAGCCAAAATCCATCCAACACGGCTCCTGGACCTGATAGGGTCCCTACTGACCTGTACAAGGGTAGGCCTGAGTTTTGGGCGCCTGTTATTATGAATGCCCTCAACTCAGCAGTAAGCTTTGAGCCAACAACCACCTGCAGGCAGAGGTTATCGTCCCAGTGTATAAGAAAGGAAGCAGGCAGGACCCAAGATGTTAGTGTCCTTGCTCCCTGTTGGACTCGGGGGCAAAATTGTTGCTCGCATAGTCCTCCAGAGGATTTTGGCCTGGACAGAAGTCTCAAAAATAATGTACCTAATGCAATATGGATTTAGGGAGTGTTTAACCTCCAGGAGCAGTGCCTCAACCTAATGTTGGTTTTTAATAAATATACAGGAGCCAAGAAAGGGTGTTATATCTTTCCTTTATGGATTTGAGCTCGCTTTTGACTGGGTAAACCATTCTAAACTATGAGGCATCTATACAGAGATGGACCTGGAATCACACCTGATAGTTTTCCTTCATGCCCTTCACTCGGGCACAAGAGCATGTGTTAGGTATGGATCCGAGACGGAGTGCACTAATTCATTTGAGTTACAGCAGGGAGTTCAGCAAAGATGCATGATGGCAATGGTTTTCTTTTTGTAATATAATAATGGCCTAAATAAATGTCTATCTTCCTTAAGCAAGACATGTCAATATTTAAAAAGATTCCTTATGTAGCGGCTCTATTATATGCAGATGATGCTGCACTCCTCTAGTGAACACCTTTAGCCCTCAAGTGTCTGATTGATAACTTGTTTGCCTATATGGATAGTCTTGATTTAGAAACTAACCTTACCAGAGCTCATTATATGGCTGTGGGGGCTAGCCCTTCTAAAATCAGACCAATCTATAGTAAGGGTAAGCCTGTTGAAAGGGTATATAGCTTCCCTTAGTTGGGCGTCACCTTTCATTCTCTATGTAACTGAGCCCTGTGCCTATTAAATAGGTCCATCTAGTTTTATCAACCAAATGTGTCTTGTTTTAATTTTCCCAAGTGTGTTGTTTCTAAGCCCATACTGGTCCTGATTAAAAAATATTTAAAAGTAAATGCATTCTGATCTTAACTTACAGTCTGCCATTTGAGGAAATAGGGCAATCAATAACCTTCATATTGAAGAAAATATATTTTATAGGTAACTGCTAGGCCTATTACCTAATAGTTCCCACTATTTTGCCCATGGAGAACTAGGACTATGTGTTTCAGATCTAATCAAACTAGCCCCCTTGTTCCTGTGGCTGTCTGCATGGGCTAATAAATATGCTAATTTAAACAGGGACATAATAGAGAATTGTTTGGCATGTGACCATGGGCACAAATTGCCTTGAATAATTATGCTAAGGAATTACGTAATGATCTTGAGAGACCCAATCTGTATTTCACATCCACAAAAATAACCCTGAAAGATAATGATTGGATTCAGAAGCTTTACTGGGAAAAGGTGAACATTGTCTTATTTTGGTAAATAATGTGTTTGAAAGACATTTACTGGGGTTGGGGGGAAAAGGAAGATGACGGATTGATTCAGCTCCTGAAGACGTCCCCTCCTCCTTCTCCTGAAGCCCTCTCCGGCCTGCTGCTACGCTACTCCCGACAGCTTCGGCATTAATTTAAGGAAATACGGCGAAAAGCGCCGAAAAAGATTTAACGTAATCCTTGATCGTTTTGGTATCGTAAATGTGTAACTTGAGGGAGTGATAATTGGAAAAGCGAAGGAAGCGAAGAGGGAGGAAAAGCACTTACAGTCGTGGTTGTGTCCGTCTCCTCGGTGCCACGGGAATGGTGCTGGTACAAAGGCTCAGATCTCAGAGGCACTGGGACGACTTAAAGGGGCGGCAAGTACTACAAAGGTGTGCCCGGGGGTGAGTCCACTACGGAAATGGGTTTCATCAAAGGTGCAAAGTGAGATCAATTATCTCCAGACTATCTAACCCAGGAACACATGGACTACTTCAGCTATTACTCTGCCAAATGGTCAGTTAGATCGTGTTGCTAGTGCACCGGCTAACACCCGGAGGTCCTGCAGGCTATTGGAATCTCTGATTTGTCCACGGCTAGTTTTCAAATCTCGGGCAGCTCACAGACCGGGACTCCTGGTGGTGGTCATGGCTCTGCCCATAAGTCATCGGGGTGGAGTCTTTTCATACTAAGGGGTCAGCATCTGTTATAACTAGCAATCAATCCACAGTGACTAAGCCCTTACCCTCTCCTCTTGTAATAATGTCTACAGAAAAATTTGGAACTGGGTACAATGTCGAACTGAACCAGCATGTGGAAGGGGACGGTGAGGGCGATGAGCCATCACTCTTTAGAATTAAGCAGGCACTCACTATTCAGAGAGCAGAAGCACAAGTCTATTGCCAACAGGCAAGGGATGATAGCACTGAAATTAAACAAGCACTGTCTGAAATTACTGCCAAGGTTTCTTACTTAGCCTCTGAGGTCTCCGATCTCCAACACCGGGTGGCAGCCGTGGAGGAGGGCAATACTCAAACTGTGAATCTGGTCACTTCACATGAGTCACAGATGGCTTTGCTGCAGTTTAAAATTGAAGACCTAGAAAACCAGCAGTGACGTCATAATCTGAGGATTTTTGGGATCCCGGAAGGCAGGGAAGGCTCCGACCCTCGTGCATTTATCGCTGATCTGCTTCAGAAGCCATTGCCTGACTTAGAAGACTAGGACATTGACACACAAGTTCAGAGAGCGCACCATCTGCTGTTATTCTTTCCACAAAGCACCCAATCCAAAACAAATTTTGCTAGGACTTTCCTTGTATTTT
The DNA here is from genome assembly GCF_964261635.1 of Lissotriton helveticus. NCBI lineage: Eukaryota > Metazoa > Chordata > Amphibia > Caudata > Salamandridae > Lissotriton > Lissotriton helveticus. Next base: position 1,142,753,126 of record NC_136069.1, read on the forward strand.
TGGGCAACTTTCTGCTTTGTCAGGCAATTGTTTTTAAGGCCCGGCCTTCGGCTCCTGTTAAAGTAGATACTATGTCAATTTGTGTGCGGTCTGACTTGAGTAAGTTGACTATGGACAAGCGATGGCAGCTCCGCCAACTTATGGATTAATTCAAGGCTGTTTGTTCACAGGTTTTTTTACAGGAGCCTGCTCATTTAAAAGTTATCAAGGATGGTCACACACATTTTTTTGTTAATGAGCAGGAGGCGAAAAAGGCACTCTTTAAGTGGCAATCTACTCCCAGTGTTTGACTGCTGTCTCATTACGATATAATGTGAATGGGGGTCGACAGATATTGCTATTTATGATTTGATGAAGCTGCTTTTGGTTGTACTATATAGAAACGTGGGCCTTTCTGTTTGACTTTCCGTATTTGGCACCTTTCCCTTTGTCAAAGTATCGCGTATTATTACTATTTTTTTTTTTTTGGGCTGATATGGGTGGGGTGTCATGTGGTGGGCTTGGTGGGGGTTTTGGGGGGCTGGGTGGTGTGTCTTCCATATGATGTCACATCAGGGCAGCCAAGAAGGGACGGTGATTCCTTTTCCAAGATACAGGTGGGGGGGGTTGGAAGTGGAAGGGATGGGAGGAGGTGGGAGGTTCGTGGGGGAAGAGGGGGTTAAATAGCCACTTCGCAGTTAAAATAGCACAGAAAGGGTACAAACAGAGTACTGAGTATAGGTTTAAGGAAAACATTTCTTTCTTTATGGATAGAGAACGATTCAGTATTACAAACTTATATAGTGCCAAGTGTTAAATTTATGAGTTGGAACGTTTGCGGGCTGAACCCGGTTAGTTAAAGGCAACTGGAAGCAGAAGAGCTTAAGGTGTTTAAGCTTCATATAGTCGGCTTGCTGAAACCCATCTGGCCTTTATGGATAGAACTTATTTCAAACAGCTTGGCTTTGATTTGATTGTGTGTATATCGCAATCGGCATCTATCTGTGGGGTTGCTTTATTGTAGACCAAACATTCCATAATGACGGTTCTACGCACAAAGGCCGATTCCAGAGGAAGATGGGCAATTGCTCAGCTTTTAATTTATGGTCATAAGGTGACAGTATATGGTTTATGGTCCTAACGTTGATTGCCCTGAGGTTATCTCTTATTTGAGCTCTGAACTGTTGGAATGGGCCAGGGATCACATAGTAATGGGAGATTTTAATTGTATTTTACACAAAAGAATTGACACCACAAATACGACCGCAAGAGTTAGAATGGCTCAGGTGAGGGCAGCTATACAAGATTTGCTTCATATACATCAGTTAGAGGACGCTTGGAGAATACTTTTCCCTACAACGCCAGGGTATACCTTTTTTTCTTATCCCCACAAACAGAATTCCAGAATCAATATGGTTTTTACTAACTATTCTCTGCTGGATAATTCCTCTATGGTGGTAAGTCCCAAGGTGACATCCGATCATAATCCCATTATGCTTACTGTACACTTCGGTCCTGATAGGGAAGAACAAGCTAGGGAATTTTCGTTTACTAGTCAACTTCTCCGTAAATCTGAATATGTAATCTTCATGCAAGAGGTTTTGAAGGAATATATAGCAAATAATCTTCATACTGCATCCCTTGCAATAGTCTGGGATTGCTTACAGACATATGTGAGAGGGGCTACACATCAGTTCATAGTCAAGCAGAATCGGCTTAATATTAGTCTGCTTGAAAATGAACATATGCTATATAATGATTTAGAGCAGCAACATGCTCGTGCAATTGCTTTGAAGGACACTGGCGAACAACAAATATATTTACAGATTATTTTTATAAGAGAGAAGCTCAGGAGAAGGTTAAAGGACAAAGTTGCCAATAACTTATTTAAGTTTAGAACAAAACAGTATGAGTATGGAGAGCGTTTGAGACGGGTTTTGGCTTATCAACTTGCTGACCAGAGGGTTAAGTCACATATTAAGAAAATGAATGGTGCGGATGGTGCAACTTTCACTCAACCCCAAGAAATAGTGGAGCAATTTAGGATCTTCTATGCCAATCTGTATAATGAGTCAGGAATAAGCATGGGCGGATTTTGCGGATCCACAATCCGCGGATTTTGCGGATTGCGGATCGTGGATCCGCAATATCGGCGGATTTGCGGATTTACGGATCCGCGGATCGGCCCTGCTGAATGAGTCACTGCATTTGAGCTTCAACTAGTTTCAGCGACCATGTGTGTGATACTATGCAATCGCCCCGAGGGGCGCAGGGGTCCCTTGGGTGAGCTGTCCATCATAGTGGGTCAATGGCGGGAAGACGGTGCACACTGCGAGTGTGTAGGGGGGCTTCCTTGCGAGTGCACATGCACAGCTGATTTTCAACGGTAGAATTGGGAAGAAGGCACACCTGCCTCGACGACGCTCACGATTGTTTTTGGGCAGATGAATGAGTCACTGCATTTGAGCTTCAACTAGTTTCAGCGACCATGTGTGTGTTACTATGCAATCGCCCCGAGGGGTGCAGGGGTCCCTTCAGCTTCCTGGCCACAGGAACAGCACGAGGATTGCGCTCGTGAAAGTCAAGGATGCAAAGGCCTCTATCCAGCATCACAGCAGATTTTCGACGGTAGATTTGGGAAGAAGGCACACCTGCCTCGATGACGCTCACGATTGTTTTTGGGCAGATGAATGAGTCACTGCATTTGAGCTTCAACTAGTTTCAGCGACCATGTGTGTGTTACTATGCAATCGCCCGAGGGGTGCAGGGGTCCCTTCAGCTTCCTGGCCACAGGAACAGCACGAGGATTGCGCTCATGAAAGTCAAGGATGCAAAGGCCTCTATCCAGCATCACAGCTGATTTTCGACGGTAGATTTGGGAAGAAGGCACACCTGACAGAAGCTCCTGGTCACAGGAAGGGCATGTTGTAAATATTTTATGATGGCGCCGGCAAGCTGCCAGCGCCATCCTAAAATAGTTACTAAATTAGCTTCAACAGGAAGCTCTAATAGATAAAATAAAGCAGGTGCTCGAGCACCTGCTTTATTTTATCTATTAGAGCTTCCTGTTGAAGCTAACTTAGTAACTATTTTAGGATGGCGCTGGCAGCTTGCCGGCGCCATCGTAAAATAGTTACAACAGGCCAGCCAGGCTTCAACTTTTGCCCCCGGAATCCGCCGCTCGCGGATTTGCGAATTCTCGGCAAATTCGCGGGAGTTCGCGGATCGCAAATTTACCGAAAATTTGCAAAATCCGCGAGCAGAACGGATTTTCCGCCCATGCTTAGTCAGGAAGTTTTAATCAACAATTGGCTATAGATTATGTACAAGAAAGTGCATTACCTGTCCTGGATATGTCTCAAACTTTGGGGCTGGATAGAAATGCTGCTGACTTAGTAGAACTTAACTCTGCAATTGGGGCATTACCCTCTGGTAAAGCGGTTGACGAAGACACTATCCTGCTTGAGTTTTACAAAACTTTTGGGGATGCACTAACTCTGGTATTTCTTGAGCTGGTCAATAAGATACAGCAAGGTGGGGACGCGCCCCTCTCTTGGAACAAAACTAATATAGTTTTTCCAAAAAAGGGTAAACCTCTGGAGGATATGAGCTCATACAGACCAATATCCTTAATCAATGCGGACACTAAAATCTTTTCAAAGCTTCTCGCCTCCCGCCTAGCCCTATTGATTCATCTATTGCTATCAGAAGAACAGCATGGTTTTGTTCCAGGTAGGGACACTGCAGCACACATAAATACAGCCATTGCAGCATTCGATGACGCTAGTCACCTGGACCAGCGGATTGGGATGCTGATGCTGGACGCCGAGAAGACCTTCAACCGAGTGGCTTGAGGGTCTTTATGGTGCACAATGATATCTCTAGGTCTCGGTCGGAGGTTTGTTTCGGCAGTACAGAAACTTTATTTTAAACCAACCGCTGTTATTAAGCATAATGGTTTTGTATCCTCTTCTTTTAGTACTCATCGGGGCACGCGGAAGGGTTGTCCGCTTTCCCCCTTATTATTTGCTCTTTATATTGAGCCCTTCATCAGGCATCTGCTCCATAATGTTTCTATCACCAGTGTCCTTTAATGGTATGATATTAAAAGTCACTGCTTATGCAGACGACATCGCGGTATTTACCACGGGGCCAGTGGAAGCTATAGTGGTGATAACCCGAAAGGCACAACGTTTCGGATCCTTTTCTGGATAGAAGTTTAATCTAAACATGACACAGTCAATCCTAAATTTTGTACCTGCATCAGCCCCACCCTCGCTAGGTATTACTAGCTCCGCTACTTATTTAGGTGTGTGTCTTAGCTGTCGTACTGATGATCTTATGGCTCTAAACTATGAACCACTGCTCAAAAAAGTTGCTACTGATTTGCGTAGGTGGCATACAATACCATTGACTATCATTGGGAGGTGCAACATAGTAAAAATGAATATTTTACCAAAATTTCTTTATTTGTTCCGCACTATTCCACTAAGAATTCCGGTGTCTTTTTTTAAGCGGCTTGACAGTGTTATTGGAGAGCTCTTAGGTATATCAAGCTGACTTATGAGCAAGGTGGTTTTAAACTCCCGGACTTCAGAGCCTATTTTTGGGCTGCCTTTGTTAACAGTATCCAGAGCTTACTTAAGGGACCTGACATGGGCAAAACTTAGTTTGCATTTGGCTCAAACACAGGGTTTTTATTACATCAAATGTCCGACCCGAACTACTACAAGAGAGTTCGATTCAAGATAATTAGACATATTTCCCGTATTTGGCTAGACATCTGCAAAGCTTTTGCACTGCCAGACCTGCACAAATGTACTTTTTCTGTGGGGTAATCCGAGGCTTCCTGGTATCTTTTTTGATTCAGTGGGGAGAATTTGACAACAGTGTGGTATAACATTGTTAGGGCAGCTTTATGATGAACACGACTTCAGTTCATTTCCATTCCTGAAAGAAGAATTGGGGGTAGCTCATTACTCATTTTTTAAATACTTGCAAGTTAAGAACTTTTTTATTCAAGGGGAAGGCTTGCTAGCCGTACCCTCTACAACTGAGGTACTACGGGTAATTTTCAAGACTTCAGGGCGGGGTTTTATAGGGAAAGTTTACCAGAGCTTCTTATCTGCATCGGAAGATGATGGTATACAGATTACAGATAAACTGAACCGCATTTTTGAAATTGACATTACTAACAATGAGGTTTTTGAATCAATAGCTATAATCAATTCTATGGCAGGACTGGAGGCTTCGGATTATGCCTTCTTCCTTCGCTCTTCATTCTTTTCACAGCAGCAAGAAAGACAATATAAACTACATTTCCCATGAACATTAGGGAAAGAACAACAAAAACGAGCCAGTCCTTTGTTAGTCTCTGCACTCCTGATAGCTCCCATCATGCTCTGCAGCCAGTTCCTCTTCCTCTTTCTTCGCTGCTCAGCAGCAAGTTAAGTGGCCTTTTTCTTACTCTCTCCTCAGTTTGGGGCTTGTGGGGCTGTGTTGGTGTTTTTGCTGTAGCACTGCCTTGTGTTTCCTTTCAGAGCCCCTTATTATAATCGCAGGACGCTTTTGCGCGACCCTCACGCGATTTTGTGCCTGTTTTTGGTGCGGTGGCATCCTCTCACCGCTAGGGGGCGCGCGCTGTCATTCTGCGCTGGTGCAAGTGGGAAGTGCTTCTTGAGGGCATTTTTGCGCCTTTTGGGAGTGTTTTTTGCGCGCGTTGGCGCAGTCTGGCCGTGGGGTCCCCCAACCACCTGGCTTACACCCTGCGGGGTCGCAAACCTCCCAGTTGACTGTGAACGCCCGTTTGGGGGTTTGTATTCATCTTTTTTATACCCTGCGGGGTCGCAATTGGCACCGGTGAGGTGCTTGGGGCGCTTACTGCCAGGTGGTGCCCAGTGATTAAGTGGGCTGCAGCGTCCCTGGGTTTGGCCCTTGAATTGTGCGCCTGGCGCCGCCGTATCTGTCTGGGCTACTTCCCAGCGCCAAATTTGTACCCAGGAGGGTTCAGTTGTGCTGGTGCTGTCGCAGTTGGTCTGCGGAGCCTAATTTACCTCGCTATGCAGAGCGGGCAGGACCAGTACACAGAGATGGATCCTCTGAGTTACGCCACCTGGTATGAGGACTTCTACCAGGCGGTTGATGACTCTATTTATAGGGCTGTGGACCAGGCTATGGTCCCTCTGGAACAACGCCTTACGGCCAGACTGGACGAGGCATACGCCAAGTTGGCGAACCTTATCCCCGCGCCGGCCCAGGTCCCGGGGTCCGCGCAACCCCCCCCCCGCCAATGAAGGCGTGTTCTGACCGAGTTGATCCTGAAGCTTTTGCAAGGATTAAGAGTGCCTTTATGGCGCACGAGAGTTTCCTTCCGGCCCCTGTGGTCCCGGCGGAGGTCCCCCCACCGACTCATAGAACGGTGTCCCCGGAACCGCAGGATGACGAAGATTCACCGGACACAGACGAGGAGGCTTGTTCTTCCCGTTCATGGCTTCCATCCCAGGCCTCCTCTTCGGCAGGTCCCTCGGACATGCTGGACCCGGATGATATTATCCATCCCCGGTCCTCAGAGTGGGTACCTGGAGACAAGGTGGCCCCATACGTGGCAAACCGACTGCGCAAGCCAGTGGACATGGACGCCCGTAGCCGGCTTCGTGCGGAGTGCCCTCGGCCTTCCTTGGAGGGCAAGGTGGCCATAACCCTCAATATTGATCCAAAGATGGCCACTTTCCTGGCTAAGTTTGTGAAGGACCCTCGGAAGGGTATTAATAGGTCCTGGCATACGTGCCAGGACAAGCTGTTAGATGCTGTGGGGCCCATCACCAAAATCTTAGATATGGCCGAGGAGGCCAAGGCTTCAGGGGCCCTTATCTCTCCAGAGGTCCTCTCCAATTGGGCTCAGCGGGCCATTGTGTTTATCGGTAATGCTAACTGTGCCCTCTCAACTGAGAGGAGGAGGTCATTGCTCATTAAGATCGACCCGAAGCTGGGTGACTTCGCTTCTTCTGAAGCTGGCGCGGTGGCGCAGGGTGGTCTGTTTGGTGACCCGTTCATAAAAGAATTAGGAAAATTCGTGGCCACCTTCACTTCCTTAGATAGAGCGCAATCGAACATTAAAAAGGTCTTTGCCACACAGGTTTTTGACAAGACCGGACGTGGCAGGGGCCGCTCGTTTGGTCGAGGAGGTAGCTCCGACAGGGGGCAAGGCTCCGGCCGTGGTCAGCTGCAGGACAGTGGCCGCTACAACAACTTCTACCCCACAAGAGGGCAACGCTTCCGGGGCCGTGGAGGTCAGAGAGGCCAGCAGCAAGGTGTTGGAAGAGGTGAGTGTGCTGCCATCAGTGAGTTTGAGGGTAGGGGGGCGCTTGGCGCTGTTTCATCAGGCATGGGCTTCCCTCACGAGCGACGCTTGGGTGCTGCAGATGGTCCAGGGCTTCCTGCTGGAGTTCCACGGTCATCCACGTCAGCTCCAGTGTCCGCGGCCTATTGTGTTCTCGCAGCGCGACACAGAGTTGGTGCGCGACGAGGTTTCCGCCCTCCTATCAAAAGGGGCGATTTGTTGCGCTGGCGAGCACCCCAACGGTTTCCTCAGCAACCTCTTTTTGGTCGACAAGGGGCCGTCGGCTGGTCATCAATTTGAAGGAGTTCAACGAATGGCTGGTGTACCGACATTTCAAGATGGAGGGCATCCACCTCCTGAGGGACGTCTTGCGGCCATCCGATTGGATGGTCAGGCTAGATTTAAAAGACGCTTATCGGAGGAGGAGCTTGGCGGGCATCCGAGATGGCCGCGTGAGCACAGCGCTCTCCGGACCCTCGCCGCTCCCGGCATCTTATCCTGGCTGAATCCTGATTTCTTGCAAGAATTCGTGTGGGGGACGTTTGGCTGATTACCCTGGCACTTTTCGGAATTTGATTTGGATATCATAATCCTGAGATATGGTGCTCTGAACTTTTGGGCTCCGCCCTTGAGGTGCGCCCGGGACGGGGTGCGGTTCTATAGCCGTCCTGCAATTGAACAACAACGGCAGGAGATCTGGCCTTGTGGGTCCCCCCCTTCCTAAGTTTCGGTTTCGATTCTGTTCCGACTTGGGCCACGGGTGTGGATATCGTGTTGCGGCTGCGACTTGGAGGCAGATCGGCTGTTGGGCTTTCATGTGACCTGTTTGCTGGCTTTGCGACCTCTACCCGAGTTGTGCCCCCTTTTTAGTGTACTTTTGATCCTGTACTTTGGGTGTCGGGCCCGTCGAACCTGGTGGCTTGTCCTGTGACGCATCTTCAAAATGGCGGGCAGAGGGGACAGAGAGACGCGCAAGACGAAAACACCTCTGCGCGGAGCTCCAGTTCAATCAAATGTCATGGACCGTTATACCCATTCTAAGGGGTTCCCCCGGAGCTGCCCTGCCTGGTTCTAGTATAGCGTCCGAACGAGTTTTGGAAGAATCGGCGGAGCCCTCCCTAGAGGATATCATGGGCGCCATCTCGGGTGTGAGGGAATCCATCGGCCTACAGTACGAGGCCTTGGCCCATAAACTTGACACCGTGGCTATTGAGGTGAATCTGATTCGTGCTGATCTTGGCAAGACGAATGAGAGGGTACAATCATTGGATATTAAATCGTCTAGCCTTACGAAGGACGTCTCAGAGCTCCAGACAGAGATCGGAAATCTCCGTCGGGGGAACGACTTCATGACCCGTCGCCTGGAGGATTTTGAAAATAGGGCGCGTCGCTGCAATGTTCGCCTGGTTGGTGTACCGGAGAACCCTGAACCCCACTCGGTGGATCTCCTGGTTGAGGATCTGGTTTTAAACCATCTGGCCCCTTCTGGTCTTACAAAATTTTTCACGGTGGAACGCGCACATCGTGTTCCAGGGGGCAAAGTCAAGCCGGGAGCCCCGCCGAGACCCATTGTAGCGAAGCTTTTTCATTATAGAGACCGGGACGCTATCCTGCAGGCCTCGCGGGTGAAGGGCCCGGTGGCCTTTGAGAATGCTACAGTGAACTTCTACCCGGACTTTTCTCAACAGGTTCAGAGACAACGTATGGAGTTTCGTGGTGCCAAGAAACGTCTTCGGGATCGGGGCCTACGTTACGCCATGCTCTTTCCCACCAGACTTCGGGTCGAATACAATGAGCGTACCCTTTTCTTTGATCGACCAGATGCTGTTAATGACTGGCTGGACTCATTGCCTGATCGTCCTCCTGAGACTGACTCCGCCGCTCACCCGGGTGGTGCGGAAGGTGGTGTGGAGGTCTAACTGTTCGGCTCTTCTGTCTTATTTTGTATACACTATCAGGAGTGTTGGCCGGCGTCCCTCTACATTGTGATTATTCTGTCTTTCGTTTGTTATTTTTTTGTTCTTGCTGAGGTCGGGGGGTGGGTGGAACGGAGACCTTTCCTCCTCCGGGGTCTTTGTGTAGAATAGGGGTTCTTGGGCGACAGGCACACTGCAGGTTGGGGTGGCTCTTTAGCTTTTTGCAGGGGTGCAGGGTGGGGGGTGTTTCTCTTCAGTTTGGGGGAGGGGGGTTGGGAAGTTTTTTCTTTATTGTGTGTTGTTTTCAAGGCGAGTTGCTCCTGTGTTTGCTGCTGTTTCTGCTGTCTAGCTCATGGACGAGGGGTCTTGGCTCGGGCGGCTGGGATGGGGGGTAGAGGGTTGAAATTTCTTTCCTGGAACGTTAATGGCCTGGGAGATCGTATTAAGCGCAGTGTTGTTTTAAAATGTATACGACGTTTGTCACCGGACATTGTTTTCCTGCAAGAAACCCATTTGATCGGTAATGTTTGTTATGCAATGAATAGATGGGGCTACCGCCTTGTGGCGCACTCGGGGTTTACCTCCGGCTCTAGGGGTGTGGGCATTCTTATTCGAACCTCCCTTCCCCTGGCGATCGATGAGGTGATTCACGATGATCGTGGGAGATATATTGTTTTGGTGGGTAGATATGAGGGCCGCACCCTATCTCTCTTCAATGTTTATGTTCCCCCGGGTTTGCAGGCCTCTACTTTTACTGATTTGGGCCGTGTTTTGTTAGATCTCCCTGATAGTACTCTCTTTCTGGCCGGTGATTTTAACTCGGTGCTTTCCGGCCTTCACGATCGCCATCCCCCTAGAGATACCCCGCAGGCTCAGCAGTGGTTGGGTGGGTTTCTAGATACCTTTGGCCTAGTGGACTGCTGGCGGCTGTTGCATCCTACTCAGCTCCAATACACCTTCCATTCTGGGGCTCACGGCAGTCTGTCCCGGCTGGATTATTTCCTGATGCCCGCGGCCCAAGCGTCTGCGGTTCGTGAGATTTTGCATTTGCCAAGGGGTATTTCTGATCACTCGCCGCTCTGGCTTCGTTTCGAGGTTGGGGTAGAGACGGCGGGCCGAGTGGCTCCCATTAACCCTTGGTATCTTTCCTCCCCTGAGACTCGTACCCTCTTGCTCAAGTACATAGATGCATATTTCCTGGAAAACGAGGGGTCGGTCTCTTCGGCTGTGTCCCTGTGGGAAGCCTTTAAAACTGTGATTCGTGGGCAGGCCCTTTCCTTGATTGTTGAAGCTAAGAAGGCTGGGAGGAGGGAGGTAGTGGACCTCGAGGGTGAGATCTCTGCTTTGGAGGACGAGTTAGAGTCTGGTGTCACGCCTGAGAAACTCCATGCCCTGGGTCTAAAACAGTTTGCATATAAATCCTTGGTCACTGACGCTGCGAAGGTGATGTTTCGTGAGCAACAGGGCAGATTGTATGATGTGAGTGACAAGGCGGGCAAACTCCTAGCGTGGTTGGACAAGAAAGAAAGAGTTAATCGTGTGGTGCCCGTGATTCAGTCTGCGAGTGGTGAGAATGTGATTGATCCGACTGCTATTGTTGATCGTTTTGCGGAATATTTCCGTGTGGTATATGCTCCCGTGTCTGTAAGGGATGTTGCCGACTCCCGCCTTCTTCTGCGTGATATTACTTTGCCCTGTGTCACCGACTTGGACCGTATTGCTTTGGACTCCCCTTTTACGAATGATGAGATAGCCACTGCAGTTCGTTCGCTCCGTTCGGGCAAAGCATTGGGCCCGAACGGTCTGCCTATTGAGTTGTACAAGTTGCGCCCCGATAGGGTGGCGCCGTATCTTCGCGCCATGTTTCTAGAATCTCGTGAGCGGAACATACTTCCTTATGATCAGCGTCTGGCGACAATCGTCGTCATCCCCAAAGAGGGTAAACCGCGTGACCTCTGTTCCTCGTATAGGCCCATATCCCTATTAAATGTTGAACCTAAGGTGTTGGCTAAACTTTTGGCGACCCGTCTCCTTTCGGTTCTCGGGGATTTGGTCCATCCGGATCAGTCTGGCTTTATCCCGCATCGCAACACTGCTCTGAATTTACGTCGTCTCCACGGCGTGCTGGCGAGGGCGGGGCGTTTGACTGAACCGGCCATCTTGGCGTCCCTGGATGCCTCCATGGCCTTTGACACTGTGGAGTGGCCCTATTTATGGGCGACTCTTGAGAAATTCGGATTCGGGTGTGAATTTATTAGCTGGGTTAGGCTGTTGTATGCGGAGCCTCTGGCACAAGTTGTAGTGAACGGTAGAGTGTCGGCTCCCTTCTCCTTGGGCAGGGGTACACGTCAGGGTTGCCCCTTGTCCCCTCTGTTGTTTGCGCTCGCTCTTGAACCGTTGGCGGCCTGGCTCCGTTGGGAACCATCCCTTAAAGGGATTCGTTGGGCCCCGGACTTCGAAGACCGCGTCTCGCTTTATGCGGACGACATCCTCTTGTATCTTACTTCCCCTCGCAAGTCTTTATCTGTTTTATTTGATGTTCTTGTGTCCTTTGGCGCCAACTCAGGCCTCGTCATCAACTGGTCTAAGTCCTGTGTGTACGTTTTATCTGGTGTCTTACCTCCGTTGCCGAGTAGACTTCCTCTTCAGGTGGTCCGGGATGGCTTCAAATACTTGGGGGTTTTTGTTACCTTGGACCCGTCCCTTCGTTTTGATCGTAATCTCCTTCCCCCGTTGCTTAGGCTCCGTTTGGACGTTGCCCGTTGGCGCAAACTTCCCTTGTCTCCCCTGGGTCGGGCGGCCCTGTTTAAGATGATGTCATTACCGCGGTTTCTCTACGCTCTCCAGAATTTTTACGATCCTATCCCTAAGGCCTATTTTCGGGAGATTGAGAGCCTTCAGAGGCAACTTATTTGGGATGGGCGACCGCGCATTGCTCTCGCGAAACTTTCCATCCCGTGGTATGATGGGGGCATGGCGCTCCCCGATGTTAAGAGATACTACTGGGCCTCCCATCTGTCCGCTATCAATCACGCTATGTTTTCGCCAGGTCGTAATCCGGCGTTTGAGATGGATAAACTTCAGCTTCCGGGAGGTGACTTTAACAGAGTGCTCTATTCTCGCTCCGCTGGGCGCCATCTTGTGGGGCCTACTTTGATTGCTTTGTCGGTATGGCGTGCCGCGAATGTGAGCCTGGGCTGGGAGGATCGCTTGACGTTGGCGACGCCGCTTTATGCTTCAGAACGTCTGGGCGGTCTTTGGTCTTCCAAGGGTTTTGACCGTTGGGAATTGATTGGGATCTCTAAGGTGGGGGATGTGTACTCTAAAGGTTCTGTGCGCCCGTTTCAGGCCCTTCAGGCTGACTACGGCCTGAGTAGTCGGGAATTCTTTCGTTATTTACAGGTCAGGCATGCTTTGGTTTCGGTATTTGCTCCTGGCGAGATTCCGCCTGACTCTTCCCCTCTTGAAGACCGTATCCTTGACGAACATCTTCCTGATAGCACTATCTCCCTGATCTATAAAAAGTTGATTAACAATCGGACTGACTTATTGGCCCGACTTCGGGAACAGTGGGTGGGAGATGGGTTGGAACTCGATGATGAGGATTGGCAGTCGGCCCTCTCCTCCCCGAAAGAGGTGGCTATCCCGGCTCGACTCCGTCTGGTCCAATTGAAGATCCTTCATCGGGTGTACGTGACGGGGCCGCGACTGATGGTGATGGGCTTTTCCTCCGATGGATTGTGTAAGCGTGGATGTGGTTTGCGTGCTACTTTCCTGCATATTCTTTGGGAGTGCCCGATGGTGGCTGCTTATTGGGTGGCTGTGCTTGATCTGATGACTGTGGTGACAGGGATGTCCTTGCGTCCGGAACCTCGTCGCTGTCTTTTGAACGTTTGGGAGCCCACTGACTATTCGGTGGCACAGACTAGATGGGCCACCCTGGGCTACATGATTGCGAAGCGAGATATTGCGCAACTCTGGGGGGCCTCCAGGCCCCCTGCCCTCTCGCAATGGGAGGATAACATGGATTGGTCCATGTTCCGTGAGAAAACCGTCTATGTGGCCAGGGGCAGACCCAGGGCATGGGTGAAGGTGTGGGGTCAATGGAATGAATACCGTGGTGACATTTGTACTCCTCCCCTTGTGGACACTATTGAAATTACCCTGTCTCCTTAGGCTAGCGTTCTCGGAATCTTCATATAGGGACTGAGCTGGTGTTTCCGGCTCTCCCCCCCCTTCTTCCTGATCTCTGCGCCCCTCCCCCCCCCCCTCCGAACTCCTTAGTGCTTAGAATTTTGCTACTGCACTTCCGTTGCTGTCCTCCCCTTGCGTCCCTTGGGCTGACCTTCAGTGATACACTCTCGCCTTTTTGTATGTTTGTTCTTTTATAAACATAAAACCTGTTTTTTGCTCTGTATATAATGTGGAGTATTGCATTGTTGGTTGACTGTTACCTCTGCGGGCATAAATGATATGTGTCTACTCCTTTTTAGCGGCTGGCCCGTGTGGTTGTAGGCCCATCCTTGTACCTTCTTGCTTGCTCAAATAAAGGTTTAAAAAAAAAAAAAGACGCTTATCTCACAGTACCGGTTCTTCCTCCTCACCGTCGCTTCCTCCAGTTCAGGTGGGACGGTCAGGTGTACGAATTTACCATGCTTCCTTTTCGGGCTCTCCTCGGCTCCGTGGTGTTTCACAAAGGTGCTTCGCCCAGCGGTGGAGGCGTTGCGAGCCCAGGGCATGCGTGTGATTGTCTACCTAGACGATATGCTGTTCATGGACCAGTGTCCGAGGCGTCTTTCCTCCGAGCTTCAGGTGGCGGTAGATCTGCTTCAAGGGCTGGGATTTGTTATCAACGAGAAAAAATCTCTTTTGGTTCCCGTTCAGAAGGCAATCTTTTTTGGATTCACCATAGACTCGGTGGCAGCGACCCTCAGCCTTCCAGCCAGGAAGAGGGCAAAGATTCGACACAAGTTGCGCCAAACTTTGGCGAAACGGCAGACAGCCCTACGTCAGTTGGCCAGGTGGGTGGGTCTTCTGTCCTCGTCTATCCAGGCCATTTTTCCGGGGCATTTACATTATTGGGCCATGCAACGGCTGAAGGCCTCCCACCTCAGAAAGGGCTTGACTTACTCTCAGCTGATTCCTTTGTTGGAGGAGGTGCGGGGCAAAATGCAGTGGTAGCTGACGCACATGGAGGCTTGGAATGGCCGTGCGATTTTCGGCTCAGCTCCGGACATTGTCATAGAGTCGGACGCGAGTCGAGCCGGCTGGGGGGGCCAGGTGCGAAGAGTTCTCCACGGGTGGAGCCTGGTCCACCCTAGAACAGTCGTTTCACATCAACTGTTTGGAGTTGCTGGCCGGATCCTTTGCGGTCCAGTGCTAGACGAAGAACCAAGTGCAGTCCTGTGTCCTCCTACAGATGGACAATGTGTCAGTGGTCAGGTACATAAATCATCTGGGAGGTACCAGATCCAAGAAGCTGGCGGATCTCGCGCGGGACTTCTGGTACTTTTGCCTGGATCATCAGGTATCGGTTACGGTGGAGTATCTGCCGGGTCGGCAGAACGAGGTGGCCGATTTGCACTCCCGTCATCTCCTGGACACCAGTGTGTGGAAGCTGGACCCTGAGGTGTTCTCCTTGTTGGCAGAGACGTGGGGTCCCTTCACAATAGACCTGTTTGCATCCCGCCTGGACCATCAGCTTCCAAGGTTTTTCAGCTGGCGTCCGGATCCGCTTGCGGAAGCGACGGATGCTTTCCTACAGGATTGGTCGGGTGAGCAGGGGTACGCGTTTCCTCCGTTCTCGATGATCACGCGGGTGTCAGCTCTGCTGCACCGCCAGTTGACGGAGGTGGTGATAGTCACGCCGTGGTGGAGGTCGCAAGTTTGGTTTCCAGTTCTTCTGGAACTTTCCTGGGATTCTCCAATCGTACTCCCCCATCACCCGCAAATTCTGCTCAATCCGGACAGGGCTCCCAACCGGTTAGTCCAAGAGGGGTCTCTCCGCTTGATGGCGTGGAGGATCTCCGGAGTCGCTGGGCGCCCCCGGGCCTTTCGGGAAAGGCTGAGGACTTGCTCGACAGAGCATGGGCCGCAAACACGACCAAGAGGTATCGGTCGGCCTGGCAGCGATGGCGCCGTTGGTGTGTGCGACGGGGTGTGGATCCCGTGGGGGCAGATGTAGTCCATGCCCTGAATTTCCTGGCAGGCCTGGCAGAAGATGGCCTGCCTTATCGGTCTATCAATGCCGTTCGATCTGCGATTTCAGTGGGTCATG
Source organism: Lissotriton helveticus (assembly GCF_964261635.1). Lineage (NCBI taxonomy): Eukaryota > Metazoa > Chordata > Amphibia > Caudata > Salamandridae > Lissotriton > Lissotriton helveticus. The sequence continues at coordinate 1,142,768,637 of NC_136069.1, forward strand.
CACCTGTGCAATGTTCACCGGTGGGAGAACATCCCCTGGTGTGTAGGCTCCTGAGGGGGATTCGGCTCTCGCTACCCCCAGAGCCGCGTTACTCAGCCCTTTGGGATGTGAACAGGGTTCTGAATCTGTTTCTGTCATGGCAACCGAATAGGTTTTTGTCTAGGAAGGAGCTAACGGCTCAATTGGCCAAGTTGTTATGCCTGGTTTCCTGCATGCGAGTCTCGGATGTACGGGCATTGGATATCTCGGCCAGAGTCTTTTCTCCTGAGGGAGTGTGTTTCACGCTCAGTAGGCGGACTAAATCCAATACGAGAGTTATCTCGTATCCGGCCTTCCCAGACTCCCCGAAGCTGTGCATTGTACAGTGCCTCCATGCTTATGAAGATGCCACCGAAGATACCCGCCCTCCGGGCGAAAGACAACTTCTCATTGCTCTGCGTAAGCCATACAAGGCTGTTTCTTCCCCGACTATTGCCCGATGGGTGCGTTGGGTAATGCAGGAGGCGGGGATTGACACTAAGCAGTTTGGTGCTCATTCATCGAGAGGTGCTATGGCCTCTAAGGCATTCGCCCTTGGGGCACCATTGGAGGATCTGATGCGAGCGGCCGATTGGTCGTCAGATTCCACCTTTACACGGTTTTATTTCAAACCAGTGCTGGAGGTGGCTAGTTTGGTTATCAACAAGCTTTGATCTGACATAATCCGAAGCGTCCGGTCCTGCCATAGAATGAACATTTTTCTAGCCGTAGGTGCTTGTAAGTTTCAATTCTATTAAGGACTCGGAGGCGAGGTTTATCCCTTCCAATGACTTCCAAGAAGTGGACCCTTCCCCGTACTGGCTGTAAGTAAACCTTTTCAAGCATTGGCTTATCCTTGCGTTGAGCTGTGGTTGCTTTGCACTGCTGCCTATTTGCTTTGTCTAGTGCTGACTGAGGTTTAGGTCTGACGTTGCGGCTTTTTGCAGGAAATGAGGCTGGCAATGGTGCTGAACTGGATGCTGAACTGGATGCTTCGCGCCAAGAAAGAGGAAGAGGAACTGGCTGCAGAGCATGATGGGAGCTATCAGGAGTGCAGAGACTAACAAATGACTGGCTCGTTTTTGTTGTTCTTTCCCTAATGTTCATGGGAAATGTAGTTTATATTGTCTTTCTTGCTGCTGTGAAAAGAATAAAGAGCGGAGGAAGAAGGCATAATCCTCGCCTCCGAGTCCTTAATAGAATTGAAACTTACTAGCACCTACGGCTAGGAACATTTTCATTCTGCAGTTACCTCAATTAATTTAAAGTTGCAACAACATTGAACTATGTTCATGCTGTATTATACCCCAAAGGTCATTTCTAAATGGGCTATGTCCCATGCTTCTTTGAAGTCATTCTGCCCTAAGTGCAACAAATATGCAGCGGATCTCCAACACATGTTTCTTACGTGTTCAAAGTTAACGGTGTTTTTTTTAGTATGAGGTTGCCTGAGAGTTGAGTAAGTTAGTAGGCAAGGATATTCAACTAACTGAGAAAGAAATCTTACTGGGGATAGTAGCAGACCTGGGCAATCTATCAAAATCTTTAGTTTCAATTATTATTGTGCTCGGTTGTGTATTGCCAGGACATGGATTGAAACACTTAGTCCCAAGATTACTGATTTTTGGTTGTTATTGAGGGGGGGTTTATTAAATGGAATTGGCACTAGCTAAAGCTAGGGGCCTACGGTCGAGGGTTAAATTCGGGAGGGATTGGTCCAGCCTTCAGTGGGACTAGTATTTATTTTACTTTTTTATTATTTGTTATCCGTATTAAGTGTTTGCATCTGTTTGTAATACTCCGACTGGGTTGCGTCAATATGTTTGTGATGATGGCATTTACTGTTCTTTTCTGTGCTATGTATGTTCTTATGTTTATTGTATTTAACAAGTGGCTAATAAAAGCAAAACATTTAATTTAAAAAAAAGAAAGACATTTACTGACACCATTTCCTATAGGCAGTAGAATATGTACTTTGTCTTTACTCCCAGGCCAATATGATATAGCCACAATCCAACAATGTCTGTGTGATGAACATTCATCCATAACACCATTGCACTTTGTTTTTTTTGTAAGTTTTATAGAACATTCACTCGTCAATACCTGGTACTGATCCTTAAGGTCAGTATGGCTTTTTTAAATGTACACCTGCACATTGTTTCTGATATTCTCTTTGTAATCAGGTTGTTTGCTGTTCGTCCGGTGCCTTTTTAAATGTCTGAAGTGCAGCTATGGAAGACATTGCCTTTTTTTTTTTAAACCATTTTTATTGTTTTCATCTCATCAGCAAGTTGTAACAGTCGTATACACAGCAAATTTAGAACATAGCTCAAGACATTAATATACAGTTCTTTAATTATTATCTATAATCTATCCCTCTGATTACCTATCAGTACCAAAAAACACAACCGGGATGCAAAGGGTCTAAATATGATAAATACAATCAATCAATACTCTCAAGTGTAAAGAAAGATAGATTGTGTTAAGAAAAAACAGGAGAGAAACAAGAGAAAGTGATACCCATCAAACCACCCATTGGCGGAGTCTCATCATCTGGGTAAGGTTAGAAACCTGGTATCTGTTGAGTGCCTCATTGCTGATATGTAGAGGAATCTTCATAACAGATCCACCAGTGATGTAAAGCCAGCAAAAAAGTCTAGACAGGGTGGATGAGGGTAATGTTGCAGTGCTCAGAGAAAGTGAAAGTGAAAAGATTAAGATTGCCTAGTATGTGGCCAAGTAACCGACTTTATTAGATGTGGTCTCCATACTGGCAAGATTAAAAGCAGAGTGGAGATAGTGTATGTAGCAAATATCACTATCAGTTGTAGAAGTAAATCGGTCAACATGTTTCAGCCTCCCAAGGCTTTCGTCAGGACCTTTGATGAACACACTACTGCAACTGTGAAAATATATAAATGACCTACCAAATGAATCAGTAGTTTTGTTGGTGGTCTAACCTCGTGAAATTGAACTCTCCTGAAATAAAACACAGTCATACAATTATACATGTGTTTTCATAAATGTAATAAGTGCTAGAAACCATACATGGAGTATCAACATTGTTAAATTTTCAGTTGAATAACTCACCCACACTCGTTGTGGAAGTTGCCTCACCTCGCCTGGCACTCGCTCAGGTCAAAGAGAGGCCCCGCTCTGTGTAAATGAGAGGGAAGTAACAATATTTTATTTAACTTAGTTTGGTTGTTCTGCTTATATTGGTATACTACAAGCAGAACACTCTAAATGGTAAAGATAAACACAAAAGTAAGGGAAACGCTGGAGCCAGCATATGATGAAAAAACAATCTATTCTAAGGAAAATTAAAATATCACTTCTTTCATTTCTACCAAGATCTCCAAGGAGGAGAAAAAGGGGGGGGTCAAGCTTGTATGATTTACTATGCAGAAACGACCAAGTTTAAACAAACTGCAATAGATGAAACAGCAAAAGTTCGATAGAAAGGCCACACCAGAAGCTAGGTTTTAGCCTCAAAACGGCCGCCGTCGAACTGTACACAAAAACGTGTCAAAACACCATAAAAACCCAAACACCCACCTGTCCGTCGGTGCCTCCTGCATCCATCTGAGCCGAGGGGAAGGTAGGGAGCATACCGATGCGTCATGTTAAAAAGGCACTTGACGGACCAGGTAGGAAACTGCGGTCTCAGTGTCCTGATAGGTTTAGACACATAGCCACGGGAAACAAACCAAGACCTACGGTCTCTCTATCCTGATTGGATGAGGAAAGTCAGACCGGAAAAAAGCACATGACGGACCAGGTAGGAAACTGCGGTCTCCGTGTCCTGATTGGTTTAGACACATAGCCACAGGAAACAAACCAAGACCTACGGTCTCTCTATCCTGATTGGATGAGGAAAGTCAGACCGGAAAGAAACAAGCAGCGCCCAAGGCATTCGTCATGCTTTTCTGTCTCGAAAAAGCCCTTCCTTTAAAGACATAGATCAAATGTGAGGAGCTTTAACCAGTTCCACAGACAGGAAAAAGCAGGAAAACACACGCAACTCTGTTAAGGGAACACACTTAGGTTAACATCGAAGATGCGTGTCTGGCTAGAAGGTAAAGAAGTGCTTCCGGCCAAGCTGCCATGCAGTGGTGCGGAACGAAAGATAACATCCCTTTCTTTCCGCGATTGGTTACTACCATACCGGAAGCATGACCCAACCACTAAGCCCGCAGTCATGAACACAGTTCATGAAAAAAGCTAACGTGAAGTATGCGTTACTGGCTGAAAACAAAAGGAAAACTTCCGAATGTACTGTGGTACGGTGGTGCGGACCAGAGAGGGAACAGCCCCTACTTCCACGCGATTGGTTGATGACACACCGGAAACGGAAATAAAAGGGGCCCAACATACTACAGATTAAATAAGAGGCATTGCCGGTTATTAGCTTGACATCTGCCCTTAATGTACGAACAGAAAGAGTATGTAATGGTACAGAGAAACGGAGTTTAATATTCAGATGTTATCACCATGCTTGTGGAAACTAATAACAAGAGGTCATAGATAATAGCTGCCATAATGACGGCACCTAATTGTCGATATGATCCAGGGGAAGGGTGTATAATCAGATGTCATCACCATGCTTGTGGAAACTAATAACAAGAGGTTATAGATAAAAGCTGTCATAATGACGGCACCTAATTGTCGATATGATCCAGGGGAAGGGTGTGTATTCTGTCCTAACAAGGACTGCCCACAATAATCAAAAGACGTTACAAGGAGCTACAAAAAACAAAACAATACAAGCACTATCAGAAAACTATCAATAAATGGTGTAAGTATCATCAGAAGTGTTTCTAAGAAATTAATACAGGAAAACTATTGGATCAGAGTTGGACCCAGGGGATGTCGTCATTCAATCCCGTGGTGTCACACTTAAGCTTAAAGATCCATTGTTGTTCTCTGATAAACAGGTATTTAGAGACGTCGCTGACATGTGAGAGAATAATTGGCTGTTCTAAAATTAGCCATTCCATGTCGTCAGCCGAGTGTTTCATTGTCATGAAATGGCTAGTGAGACGTGTTGCCTGTTTATTTCGCCTGATTGTGCTTTTGTGTTCCTGAATTCTTAGTTTCACTTTCCTTGTCGTCATACCAACATAGCATAGTGAACAGGGACATCTGATCAAATATATGACTCCTTCACTATTACAATTTGTGTGTTTTTTAAGCACCCAAGGACGTGTTGTGCCAATGTCTACTGTGAGAGTTTTCTTGGTTTGTGGACACACCGAACAGGTACCACAGGGATAGTGTCCTTGGACTGGAGATGAATTCCAGAGTGTAGTGGTGGAAGTATGAGCTGTAGATCGCGGTCTAGTCCGAACTAGCTCATCTCTTAGGTTAGAGCTCCTCTTGAAAGAGAACAACGGAGGTGGAAGAACATCCTTATCTGCAGTGCCAAGAATGCGCCAGTTTCTCCGTATGATTTTTTGCACCTGCGTGGATACTGTGCTAAAGGTAGTCACAAATGTTAGGCGCTCCATTGGTGGTTTTTCCACCGGTGGAGCTAGCAAAACTGCTCGTGGATTGTTGGAGGCCCTCTTGCACGATCTTCTGACTAGTATACCAATATAAGCAGAACAACCAAACTAAGTTAAATAAAATATTGTTGCTTCCCTCTCATTTACACAGAGCGGGCCTCTCTTTGACCTGAGCGAGTGCCAGGCGAGGTGAGGCAACTTCCACAACGAGTGTGGGTGAGTTATTCAACTGAAAATTTAACAATGTTGATACTCCATGTATGGTTTCTAGCACTTATTACATTTATGAAAACACATGTATAATTGTATGACTGTGTTTTATTTCAGGAGAGTTCAATTTCACGAGGTTAGACCACCAACAAAACTACTGATTCATTTGGTAGGTCATTTATATATTTTCACAGTTGCAGTAGTGTGTTCATCAAAGGTCCTGACGAAAGCCTTGGGAGGCTGAAACATGTTGACCGATTTACTTCTACATCTGATAGTGATATTTGCTACATACACTATCTCCACTCTGCTTTTAATCTTGCCAGTATGGTGACCACATCTAATAAAGTCGGTTACTTGGCCACATACTAGGCAATCTTAATCTTTTCACTTTCACTTTCTCTGAGCACTGCAACATTACCCTCATCCACCCTGTCTAGACTTTTTTGCTGGCTTTACATCACTGGTGGATCTGTTATGAAGATTCCTCTACATATCAGCAATGAGGCACTCAACAGATACCAGGTTTCTAACCTTACCCAGATGATGAGACTCCGCCAATGGGTGGTTTGATGGGTATCACTTTCTCTTGTTTCTCTCCTGTTTTTTCTTAACACAATCTATCTTTCTTTACACTTGAGAGTATTGATTGATTGTAGTTATCATATTTAGACCCTTTGCATCCCGGTTGTGTTTTTTGTTAGCTAGACTGGGGGATTGGATGCTAGCTGGTCTTTAAATCATTCCCCTTAGACCGCTCTCATGTTTTGTTTTTTTACCTATCAGTACCCCCAGTTCATTCCTACCTCCTCCCCCCCTTCACTCCTCATCCCCATCCGATCTGTCACTGTCATTGTCCGCAGGTGGAGACATTGCCTTTTTAATGGGGTGGGTAAGGAAAACTGCATTGAATTGAAATTATATAGATGTTTTAACTTGTTAATTTATCAACTGTTTATGTTTTTATCTTTTGCATTTTAATGAGAATGATGATAGCTTGTGCAGTGTTTACATTTAAGGTTACATATGTTAGCCGAATAAAGATGTTTGATGATGGGATACTGTTTCTGTAAATGGGCTTATTGTAAGGGATCCTCTTTCTATAAATGGTGTTATTATGGAGATCATTTGTTTTCTTATAAATTGATGTTATGGCTATCCTGTTTCTGCATGTGTTATTGTTATAGAGATCATGTTCACTTGGCGTTAAAATGGAGACCCGCTTTCTATAAATTGTGTTATCATAAAGATCCTTTTTCTATATATTGTGTTATTATGGAGATCTTGTTTTTTATAAATGGTGCATCCACTGAGATGCTACTTGTTTAACCAATGCTATTATGGATGCCCTGTGTCAGTTTGCCATATTTTCCACGAGAATCTCTCTCTGTAAATAGAGCTATCACTGAGAACATGTTTCTGTACATTTCTATAAGTTGGCACTCTGTGAGATCAGATCCTATTGCTATAAAAAGGCATTCCCCTGAATTCATATTTCTATAACTGAGAGCCTGCTTGTACAATAATTGGTGCATTTAGTGACATTATTTAGCTTTACAAGCCTCTGTCACAGTGATTTCCTTTTTCCTAATTGACACTGTTACTTGTTTTATAAATGGTGCTCTTACTGAGATTCTGATTCTATAAAAGGAGTATTTACTGATATCCTATTTTGTAAATGGAACAGTCGTGAGGATCCTGTATCAATAAACATTGTCATCATTACGATCTTGTTTCCATGATTGACGCTTTCATTAACATTCTGTTTCTGTCAGTCCACCCTCTGCCTACGAATGTGTCTATTATTGTGTTTCTCTATCTATGAAGGTTGCTAGCATTTATATATAGGATATAGTTATTGAACTTGCATTAAGGTCTTGATTTAAACTGACAGTATTATTATCCTCCTGTTTCTTTGAATAGTGCTAAAGTGAAGATGCTATTTCTGTGAAAGGTGCTGTCATTGAGATGTTGTTTTCAGGAATTATACCCTTACATATAACAGAAAATCTATCAGATCATCAGGAAGTCTCAAATGCATCACATAAAATATACTATTGTTTAACAATAGTCAATACAATTTGATTCATGTGGGCTAAAGAGGTGAGATTCTCTCTCTTTCTTCCTCTAACACAAACATGCACATGCACAGACACACAGATGAATAACCACTTCACACACATGCACACACCTGCCCAATCACATGGGGGGTCAGTCATACCTGGATGCAGCTCTGTACTGCCTTGTGCTGTGCAAATCTTGCTGGTGTCATATCTTTCAAGCTCCCCACATTCCCAAAGAAGCCTTCAGAACTCCCTCCAAGTCACCTGGAGATGTTGTAGAGTGTCTGATTATGGAGGCAGCTTTGATCAATTGAGCCGGAAGCTTTTTAAATGATGGGGTGATAACGTGGACGTCAATTCAACAAAATTCCAGAGATATCAGAGCTTACTCATGTTTTGACCCCTCATCTCCAGAGATCAATAGGTTTATTCCGGTCAACATCCTTCACCGCTCAACTGCCTCCTATTTTCTGTTGCGAGGTTAAGGTAAGGACAGGGAGGGAAAGCTTCTGATTGTAAAAAGGCTCACATTGCCATTGTTACTATTTATTTCGTTTTCTACCTCTATGACCCCTGTGACCTGGGGTAGCAATGGCAATGTCAGAAATACCCAAGGACAAGACAGAAGACGTAGCTGCTTCCCCCAATTGACCAAAATGAGTGATAAGAATAACCAAGAAAAAGGGGAAGATAAACACCATTTGCTCTTAGTCAACGGTCAGGAGTTAAAAGAATTAATGTTTCAAAGATTTCTAGAATTCTTTCTTCATTCACATAGATTCACATATATTCTCATAGATCCCTGCCCCCTAAAACTTTGTGCCTTGCATTTGATACAATTGCGGCCTATTTACACCCATCTTTAGTGAACTTATTTGCACAGGCACCTTTGCTAAAGCCTGGAAGAAAGCATCCATTCTTCCCTTAATAAAAGAAGGACACACTCCCAGCTTCTGATCCTACTAATTACCGTCCAATATCCCATTTAGCCCTGCCAGCTAAAAGTTTAGATAAAGCTCTCAACTAGCAATTATCTTGCTTCATTAACGAGAACAGCTTGCTAAATGCTTCCCAGTCTGGCTTTCGAAGCCAGCATAGCACCAAAACTGCTCTTATAGTGGCCAATGAGAGTATACGATCTCTCATAGATTTGTCAGCATTTTGGCAGGGAGGTTATCCAGAGTAATACCTCAACTAATACATAAAGATCAGAAGGGGTTTATCCCTGGAATCGACATAGCGACAGAAAGATCTGTCCCCTTGGCGGTGGTCACATTGGATGCCGCTAAGGTGTTTGATCGAGTTTGTTGAGAGTATTTATGGGTAATTCTAGAACATATGGGGTTTGGGCCTCACTTTATAATCACATTAAAAACATTATATAACAGCTCTACAGCTAGGATTCTCTTAAATGGAGCCCTTACTAAGAGTTTTAAGATCACGAAAGGGACACAACAGGGCTGTCCAATTTCACCCCTGTTATTTAATTTATATATTGAACCATTTGCTCAGGCATTCCGTCAAGACAATCAGGTGAAGGCCTTCCGTATAGAAATGTTCGAAAAAAAAGTGGATGAGTTAATCATTTATACAACATAACTGGTCACTACGTTCCCAAGGGTAGAGTAATTGGCAGTTGTTTATGGGACCCTGTCTGGATACTTGGTAAACAGAGAAAAAAACAGGATTATATGTTGGAACATCCGGGATTGGAGAGGGAGTGTACAGAGAGAGATTAGATATTTAGGTATTAACATTCTCAATGCAGTGCAGGATGTCCCACAGAATAATTTGGAAAGAAATACAAAGGAAATTGAAAAAACTTTAGCTAGGTGGAAGGATTTTCCACTGACGATATACGGAAGGGTAAATTTGTTTAAAATGGTCATTCTGCCGAAGCTTACATTTCTTTTTAATTGCATACCTTTAACGTTCCAGAGTAAGCTAATAGATAAAATACAGGGTAAACTGGGCAGTTTTGTTTGGGCAGATAGGGGAGCACGTATGTCCTGGAAGAAACTTAGGTGTAGATTGGCAGAAGGAGGGCTTGCACTACCAGATTTGAAATTATATTGCATGGATTTTCAGTTAAAAAACTGTAGGGTTTTATTATACACGACAGGGCACAGGGTGTGGGGAGGTTTGTGTGAGAAGATGATTAAAGAGTGGGGAGGGAAAGGATTAAAAATGTTGAAGGCAGCTTTGATTCTGTGGGTAAAGATCAGGAACATATTAGGAATCAAATATTATTCAGGAGAGGCTCCAATATTGCACTTACCTGGTATGCCTGAATGTTTGCAGGATCAACTGAGCGTCCCACTTAGGAGGGCAGGAATAGAGGTTTGGGGGGACTTGATAGTGATGGATGAAGTGGTCCCATGGGAAGTATTATGGAGTAAGACAGGGGGATCTCTGCCTCAGTTTAAATTTCTTCAGCTAAAGTCTTGGAGGGGAGCGAATAGATGTGAGACTAAGAGTCTTTGGAAGTTTGAAAAAAATTAAAGAATGAAACAATAGCAAAGAAGGAAATAGGTGGATGGTACCATGCACTACTGACTTCCGAGGAAAAAATCAAAGCCCCCTGTGAAATGTGGGACGAGGTGATGCAGACTCCTGATCCACAAAAAGTATGGCAGCTCTCTTTTAAGTTACCTTACAAAACAGTCAAACCATCAAATTTGAAGAGGAACCATTTCTTTATGGCAAATAGACTATATTGGACTCCACAAAAATTAGCAAAGTTTGTAACTGATGCCCCCCCCAAATGTCGCAGGTGCAGAGTGATTAGTGCTAATGATAATCATATGTTTCTGGAATGCCCTCAGTTAGAGGAGTATAGGTCTGAGGTCGAAAGGATAATAAATCCTTGATACAAACATCGAAGTTAGCCTCCTACTAGTAATGCTGGGGGTAGTAGATCAGCCATGTAATGACATCACTGGGTATAAACAGGCCTTGCTATTCTATCTAATTCTTCTCACTAGGCGGGAAATCTGCAAGAAATGGACTGAACCCTCCCCACTACAGGGATGGACTGGTTACGAGCAGTAAGAAGAAAATAGATATTGACCTAGAGTCCAATACACATTCGCAGATATGGGTGGCCTTCCAGAATTGGGATGGAGACATAAGTGTGTAACTCCTTCTGTCCAATGATTACACCTACGTGGTCTGTGCAGCCAGGACACTGGAAGGACACGAGCGTAGGAGCTATTGAAATATTGCAAAAGCCTGGGGAGGTACAGATCGGCTGACAGGCTATTATTTGCATATAATGGTGGTATGAGGACAAAGAAAAAAAAAAAGAACTCCCATAGACTATGGAGACAGCGCTGCCTTGATCCTTTTGGATCCTTCGGCCCCATTCAATACCATTAATCATCACATTCTGATAAACTGTTTGTATGAACTAGGTATCAGAGACACTGCCCTCTCTCTTCTTCCTTCCTTCCTCACTGACAGGGAACAACATGTTAAGTTAGATAACTTTGTTTCCAAAACTTGGAACCTTCCATGTGACATTCCTCAGGCGGTCTCATTAAGCCCCACTTTGTTTAACTTGTACATCAGTCCATTGGTCAAACGTATACGAAAGTTTGGCTTCTCGGCCGTATCCTACCCAGACAACACACAAATTGTTGTGTGTGTCACAGCAACCTTGCCCACACAGCTTCCCAATTGAATGATATCAGGTAAGACTGAGATTTTACAATTCGATAAAAATACCAACTTCTGGTCTCCTAATTGGTGGCTGCAAGATCACCAGTGGAAATGGTCAGGAATCTTGGTGTCATTTTTGGCAAAAGACTTGCATTAAAAAATCAGATTAACCATATGGTTTCTTTGATTTTCAACCTTTTAAAGATCTTAAGGAAAATTCTTCCCAACATTCCCATAAATCTTCAAAATCTGTTAAATTGGCTCTAATTTTGTCCAAACACAACTACTGTAATGGTTTGCACATTGGCTTGCAACAGCAAAATTCTAGCGAAATGACAAACTTTACAAGATGCCACAGCACACCTCATCTTTGTGTACCCAAGTACTAGTCGGTGTCCACGGCATTGAGTCAACTTCACTGTCTGCCTATAAAAAAGAGAATTGCTGTTAAAGCCCTATGCATCGCCTCAAAGGCATTACATAACACTGGATCAGCTTATTCAGCAATTTCACTGGTACATTCCTTCCAGACCTTTACGCTCCTCATACTTGAAAAACATTGCTGTTCCCAAATTTTGATTGACTCGCTGGGGCGAAAACAGCTTTGTGGCATGTACTGCAAAACTGTTGAATTCTCTTCCCTTTCATCTGAAAAATGTGCATAACCTGCATTTCAGGAAACCATTAAAAACATGGCTATTCAACCAATAGTTGAGCCTTGGTCTTCCCAGTTACTCGCTCCTTGCTCAATGCAGTGCCAAGACACCTTGGGGCATTTGAGCGCTATACAAAATTCAATAACATAGCATAACATAGATCTTTGATCCAGAGAGAACTAAACTAATATTTCTGGTCAAGGAAAGAGATATGCCCACTGCTAGACATAACAGAACCAGTCGCAGACATTATGAGGTGAACCACAGCTACTTGCATGCCTATGGATACCAGAACCTCTTCCTTTTATACTGTAATTGATGCCTGTCCAAGAAAAGTCTGATTTCAAGAACATTCCAGATTTAAAGAAGTGTTGTGGGACATGCACCATAAGTAGAGTATATTAAGATAAGGGGTGATGTGAGCAATGCACAAAGCATCCATGAGAAGTCAGGTCATGGGATTCTGAACTTTCTGCAATAAACATTAAATAATAGTGATAGCTGTAGAAATTACCAAACAGTAATGCAAGGCCTATCCCATTGGTGTAGTAAAATATCACTACACCAATCAGCATAATCCACCCCCAATGTTAGGGATAGGTAAGTCTGCATTTTAGCAGACGTTAGTTTTTTGCAAAAACTGTGGTTTTCTCAAAAAACTAACGTCTGCTTAAATGCTGGGGCAGCCTTGTAAATATCGCAATGTGCACAACAACGATATTTGCAAGGTTGTACTGCCCAGTGACACCCACTTTGCATCTCATTAGAGATGCAAAGGGAGACGTCGGGTAAAAGGGTGCTAACATGCGCTAATGCATGTTAGCACCGACTTGTAAATATGGCAAAAAGATTATCTCAGCTTTTTTGGCTTTTAAAGCCAAAAAAGCAGAGATAATGCCCTTGTTAATATGCCCCTGATTTTGGCTGACACTCCCCCCCACCACCTTACTGGCACTCTCTTCCTCGTCCGGCTGAGTTGGATCAAAATCTGTGAGTCTATATGGATGATAAACTATCCCTCTTTAATCTTGTCAAACAGCTATCTGCCTATGTTACTGTGTTTTCTGCCAAAAATGTTGCCACCTCTTCCCGTTTCCACTCATCCCTTAGTGAAGCAGTCGATTATTTTGAGCCGACTGAACTACTTTTTTTGAATCACTATTTTCCGGCTCACCTGTTGGCCTTTTGAATCTGCTGCAGCGTATTCAAAATGTAGCTCCTAGATTTTTGCTACAATTTCTTCGGCATTGTTCCGCATATGTCCCCTTGGAATCATTACACTGGCTTCCTTTGTCAAATAGAATCATTTTAAAATCTTTTTTGGGTTCATAAGACCCTCTACAGGAAAGCATAGCTTTGTAAATTACACCCCTGTCCACATGTTGTTCTCATCTTACGTACCAAAGTGTAGGCGTGAATGTTTGGGAGGCGGTTCAATCTCAGTAATGGCGCCTGACTATGGAACTCTCTTCCACTACAACCGCGTGCAACACAAGATATGTTAGTTTTTAGTAAGGCCTTAAAAACTTGCCTTTAAACTGAATAGCCTGGGGCCGCTCCTCCGTTTGAGCAGAGGAATGTTGGCCCACTCACCAAAATGCACAATAAAAGCCCCAGAGATAAAAAATAAAATGATAATAAACTTAATTTATTACCATTTTATTTTTCAATCCCCCGTCCCGAACCGACGGTAAGGACAGGGTGGGCTTGCCCAGTGACAGCAGCAGGGAGGAGGGTAGACTGCCCTGGGCACTTTTCAAAGTACGCACGTGCCTTTGGCCGGCCATCTTGCGATGGCAGTCACACATGCGTACTTCGAAAGCTCTTAACCCAGCTGTCCAGTGCCCTCAGGAGCGCATGGAGCAGCCACTCCCTCCAATCCTGACATTACTCTGATCCTGATGAGAGCAGCACCCGGATTGGTTAGAGGAGGTGATGAGGGTCACACGCTGGAGGCAGAACTGAGAAGAAGACCACACTGGAGCGATGAGGACATTCATTCAGGTACGTGCCTTTTTATTTATTTTCTTGTCACCCACACATTTGACCGCCACGTCCCCCCTCACCCCCCACTCTCTAGTGCTGCCAGTGTACTCTATAAAACCATTAACATATTGCTGTATTGCTGTGTGAAATGGTTACTAATGAGGTGGAATCCTTGCCCAGAAAGTGTTAAAATGTGAAAAGATAAAAAAAATAAAGAGGTAATACTATCGCAAAATGTGCAACATTAAGCTGCATAATTTGCTATTTCTTGCCACATAGTTTACTCAACACTGCCACATATTTGCCTGCCCTGTTGCAAAATTCCAGTTGCCCTGCCTACGAGTCTGCAAAATTCCCCTTCCACAGCGACTGTCACTGACCTCCATTGCATGACTTACTGAAACCAGCATTATGCACTTTCTTTCACAAAAGTGAATATTGAACAATGTCTGGAACGTGTTTAAAAAATCAAATTGCATTTACAAATGAAGTATAGATAGGGATAATACGAAAATCCATGAAGCTTCTGAGATTAAAGAGAAGTGCTTGAAATTGTGTTTTATGTATTTTTTATGACTTGCCTCTCTCAGTAAAAGGATACCAAGAATTATTAAGAACTGGCTGCAGCCCAGTGACTTTTCTTGGAATTAGCCTGCTAGCATACACGATGCATAAAGAGAAAGACGCAAAGCTGCAGTTCCAATAAACTAATCCCAAATCACCTCGAAGAAAACCTTTCTATGCAGCATCTGCTTTGCAACCCAAGTATATTTTGCACTGCAACAGATGTACGAAGCTGTCACAGCGCATGAATGTGAGTAGGAATAGCAGAATCTCTGTCATATTAATAATGATGAAGCAGGATGTATTTGTGATTTCCTGCCAAGTCAGTAGGAGGGACAGCAGACTTCCTTCCCTGTATTCATAGAATGCCAGCATGACTGATCTCTGGTCCCTTAAAGGGATACGAGCTGCAATGTTTGAAAACATTTACATAATGCAACATTTGGTGTATGCAGCATTTTTCATAATGTAAATAGGAAGTATCTGTTTCAACTCCCACACCGCCCCCATCCAATGCTGACATGTAACATTTACAGAGTTAAAGCTGTTGTTACAGACAGCTCCACCCCCTCTGAATTGTCATATCGAATTAATTGGTTTGTGATCACAGTTTCAGTCACACACATCGATACTTATACTTTTAGTTTGAAAGGAAGGAGAAAGCCTCTTTCACACTCCCAACTTACATATGTCAAGGAGAAGTAATGTACACATTGACATTCGCAATCCTCTTGTTCCTTATGGTATGTTACAAATTTGATTTTATGCTCAAAAAGCTAGAAATTTTGGACAATATAGTTGCTGCAAATGAATGAAACAATAGTACACCATGACCGGTATAATCTTACTGGTGGCGCAATTGAAATCCAATGACTCCTTGCAACATTTTGCTCAGTCTTGTGAAAAAACTCAAGCAAAAGTGTCTGTATGTCCCCATAGCTTTATCTAGGAGGCCCAGCAATGTCCCCCCTAGCTCATAATGAGGGCACGCCAGAAGCTCACCAACAACTCAGTGTGCCACAGCCCAATTATAGGGAGATCAAGGCTGAGCAATGACTTACCAGAGTGTGAACCAATGCCATCCGGGTCCTACCCTGTCACTGGATCAACTGGTGAGCATGAAAGAGAGCTGACTGAACTATTGAGGAGATGAGGTTTAATGGCCTGGTAAGTCTTAAAACTGAACGCTGACCATGGCTTTGTCACAGAGATTCTGTGCGAAATCGATAGCTCTGTGATTCTGCACATACCACTTTATCTTTTTTACCCTGAAATTACAAGCATATGCAGAGCAGTGGGCATTCTAGTGCTGTCTGAATTTTATGTTTGTCCCTAGAATCCCCCTGCATTAGTTCCCGTAATACATTCTCAACAGGACGTCACACATAATAGCTCATCGTGCATTAGCATGCCACCCGGGTGGGCAAGCGAATCAGCTAACTACCTTGGAGTAGTAAGTGCTATATAAATGGTACAATGCACTACAGAACAGCTCATTATGTTTCAATTGCTCATGCTGCAATAAACATGTTTTGTAGAAAATACTTCACAGTTCCTTGGAGTTAGGTCTGCACCACATAAAAAACCATAACATAATGTTTCTATGGTTAACACAAGTTGACTGGAGGCTCAGGAAACCTCAAGCGTGTTTCTTTGCCTGGTTCAGAAAATATGTGGCCAATATTTAGCTACAGCTTTCAATATTCAAATACTATTCTTGTGCAAGCGGCATGCTACCCGCATCTTTCATCTTTCCTCTTCGCCATCGGAGATTCTCGATAACACTGCCACTGTTGTGGCGATTCAAAGCAGTTCAATTAAGCCGCTCAGCCACAGGTGCACAGCTCCGCAACCTGCAGCCTCTGTTTCATTTCCATGCAAACAAAGCCATATCCATTGCACTACCAACACGTTTCTGGACAAACATTTTTTAATCTTCATATGTGAAGTAGCTCTTTTCAAATAAGGCTACATACATGCAAGGCCTTCCAATGAATTTAGTGTCATAGGGATGCAATATTGTTCTTTTACCTTATTTGTCCTGATGATGACTCTGTGACTTCTTTAGAAGTTGAAACGTGGTCAACTTCCACAGGTGCTAAGACATTTCCCAAACTAGCAGTTTCTTAAAGAAGATCTAATGGATTAGAATTGGTTCAGATGACTACATGGCACTCTATTAATTGGTCTTATATACATATTTTGCCTACCCCCTTTGTTTTCACTTGATCACTTTATGTAGGCAATACTTTTCTTTCCACCAGCACTATCTGTTCACCCATACTTTTGAGCACTTATATATTGTTCTCCTTGATCATTGCCTATGTCTCAAGTTCCATTTTGTCGCTGTTTTCCCAAAAATATAATGACGATCTTGGCATGCATGGTGTCTTGTCATATTTAAAGTATATATATATATATATAACAAAAGAAGGGATAGATCGGGGGCTTTTTAACGAGGTCCACGCTCCATGCCCACCTGGGTCATGTTCAACAAAAGCAGTTGGAGCCGTTCCTCTGAGTTGTACTGTCACCTAGTTCGTGGTGATGATCTGAGAAAAGTGTGTGTTGTGTCGGAGGTAATCGGGTCAGGGGATCCCGCTTTAGCGGAACTAGGGTCCTCACACACCCAGCAATCTAGGTGTCATGCTTCATCATATGGACCTGCTCCTCGTTGAGCCGGTGCTGCAATGCTCAACGGGCACCCGCGAAGGGGCTCTTTGTCGGAGATCTTTTGTTCCTTGCCGTATCATGAAGTGGGGGTGTGTGGCCCGTGTATGTGTAGATAATGAGTGGTGCTGTGTGTGTGATCTAAAAAAGGTCGGATATTCCAAGTTAACTTGTGTGCCATAACATGTCACTATTACCAGATATTTAAGAAGAAGGTAAGAACCACTGGGAAATAAGTCACAGTATGGAGACCAAGTTGATAGCATCAAAATTGACCAGTGTTATCCTCTCTCTCCTCCGTGTTGTTTTATGTTTCCCATAGGTCTTTGCGACAGACTGCACAAGCAGAAATATGTAGTCCTGTCTGAATGGTAGTATCCAATTAGGTACACCATTTAGTGTAGATTTTCAAACACCGACACATTTTTGCACATATAGGTCCTGAAGAATTGCCACGGTACTAATTGACCAACAGGGCAAGAAACATGTCGACCGACCCATAGAGAAGAGCACAATAATGAATAATTATATCCCCCTTTTCTAGGGCTGTTGCCTCTCTATTTTCTTTTATAATACTTTTTAGTAAGCCGGATTACCAACCAGAATAAAAGGTATCTCTTTGGAATATCCGACCTTTTTTAGATCACACACACAGCACCACTCATTATCTACACATACACGGGCCACACACGCCCACTTCATCATACGGCAAGGAATAAAAGATCTTCGACAAAGAGCCCCTTCGCGGGTGCCCGTTGAGCATTGCAGCGCCGGCTCAACAAGGAGCAAGTCCTTATGATGAAGCATGACACCTAGCTTGCTGGGTGTGTGAGGACCCTAGTTCCGCTAATGCAGGATCCCCTGACCCGATTACCTCCGACACAACATACACTTTTCTCAGATCATCACCACGAACTAGGTGACAGTACAACTCAGAGGAACGGCTCCAACTCCTTTTGTTGAACATATTTAAAGTATACACATTTATTTAGTCTTTAGATAGACTTTCAGCTATCTTGTAATACCAATTTGCATATTTAATGAGACTTGGTTTGACCCTGTTGTTTTATTACACTTTTATTGCATACAGAAAGCAATCCTATTTGCATTTTTATAACTGCAGCAACCTTTTTGATACCTTTTGTCTTGATTGTGAACCTGATTTTGATATGATTGCTTATTGCATTTCCTTTTTCAGATTCTGACACCAGGCTCCAGCAAGTCTGCTCTGAAGTCTTGACACTTGCAAGTATTTGGTCTGCAAACGCCACTTAATTTTCAGCTTCATCTTCCCTCCTCCACTCTCCCCACTTCCCATTCTTCCAAAAGTAGCATGGCGGCTCCCCACTCACTGTCTCTCTCTACCAAGTGCACTTCCATGGATTCCAAGAGTAGCGGATAGCATCTCTTTCCCTCTTTGTGGCTCCCCTCCTCTTCCCCCACTGTTGCTTAAAACAATGATCAACTTATTTTTTTATGGCTTCTGTAGGAACGTAGGATCTTCTTTTATGGTTACCCCCACTTTTTGCCTGGTGCTATGCTTTTTCTGACTAGACTGACTGGGATCCTACTAATCAGGACCCCAGTCTCTGTGCTTTCTCTTCTAAATTGGTAGGGTAAGTACTTAGGTACATCCCAGATTGGACACCGGTGTACCCTTATCAGTCCGTAGTATATGGTACTAAGGTACCCAGGGCATAGGTACACCAGGGGTCCCCCATGGGCTGAAGCATGCATTATGCCACTCATGGGGGATCTCTCCAACCGTAACTACAGGCCTGTAATTGCAGCCTGTGTAAGCTGGTGCTAGCACCACTAACAACAGATATAGGTTTCTGTATATCTGAGGTCACTGCACTTAAAACCTCTGTCACCCCCTAAAGCAAGCCTTTCAATCCTGAAGGCAGGGTGCTTGGTTCTAAGTGTGAAGTTGCCCCTTCATATGCAGGACACCCCTAAAACCTTCAGGGTCCATTCTCTCGGATTGTAAGTGCATCAGCCATTACGATACATAGAGTGGCCATGCGTCATTACGCCATGACCCTCTCTAAACTGGCTGTAAAGAACCCTGTCATGTTTGGTATCAAACATGTTGTGCACTGTTAAGCTCCTCCAGGAGGCCATCAGTGATCCCGGTACTGGTTTTGTAGATCCGAACAGAACAACATGGCTGCTGATGACTAGAGACACGATTCTGCCCTCCTGCTGCTGAGCCAAGTTTGAGCAGGGGAAGGCAGAGCAATAGGTGCTGCTCCTGGTCTTGTCGTCCTGCTTGTCTGCTGCAACGACTGTACTGTGCTCCATGCAGGAACCTTCCAAGGCCTGTGGACATCCAAGACACCTGAAGGAATCTCCCTTGAAGTGAAGGAGTCACTTCCCTGCATCTTCAGGCACCGCAACAAAGCTGACAGGTCTGCTGACCTGGAGCTCCCACAAGCTCTGAAAGGCTCAGCAACACAGGTGGTGGTTCTTCACATCCCTCGAGGCCTGCCCCGTCCTCTCACCGAGTTTGGGACTGGTATCCCTCGTCGGAGCCGCAAGAACTGAACTCATGTGCACCACATTGACTTGCTGTTGCAAAGGCTTAATGGATCGATTGCTCCAAAATCTTTGGACTCCAAGTAGCTCCATCCTCACGCATCTCCAGTGACCAAGATCTTTATGCTCACCACAACACTTGCATCGTGGGTCTGCATCTTTGGAGAACTGCTCGAGGTCCTCTTGTGACTCCATTGCCTCTCGCCTGTGGGTCCTCTGTGATTTATGCAGGCTCCCCTGATTGCTCGTGGCCTGCCCTGACTCCCTTGCTTGTGGTGAGACACCTGGAACTTGCTGATCCCGACACTGCACCTTCTTCGCTTTCCACGTTGTTTGCAGTTGCCAAGGCTTGTTGGTGTTCTCGACGGACACGACCCCTCAACTCTCGACATCCGACGTGGGACAGCTTGTCAACAGCTTCTGGTCTTCCTCAGAGACGCCTGGTCCTCACAGCTGCAGTTTCAAAGTCACCATCATCTTTTCTGCAACACTCTACATCGGTGGGCATTCATCTCCATCTCCCATTCCTCCTGGTCACTCTTGAGTGGCATGGACTCTGTTCCCTCTGCTTGCAGGTACTTCTCATCCTGAATCCACCTTTGGGTTCCACCGGACACTTTTACCTTCTCCAGCAGCGGCAGCTTCCTGAAGTCCTTCATTGAATTTGACAGCGCTTTCCAACGCCACTTCACACCTATGCACCCAGCTTCCCTGGTGTAGGTATCCTGGTTCCTAGGGTATCCACAGGTAGGGTGTCTCTCCAACCTTCTGTCCACCATGTGGTTTCTTCAGGGTCTACAGGGAAGGGTCCTTCTTCTTTAAAATTGCAACCACAACTTACTCATTGACTTGTATTGAGCCTGCGGTCATTTTCCCACTCTGCACACAGCCTCCGTGGGGTTCCTGGTTACTTACCTCGGGTAGTTCCGTGGGTCCCCGGCACTTCTACATCTTCTGGGTATAGTCTTGACTCAAGAAGTGACTCGCATACCACTATTTTAGTATATGGTTTGGTCTCCCTGTAAATGTAAATTGTAAATTAATACTTGTATAGCGCACTACTCACCCGCAAGGGTCTCAAGGCGCTTGTACGAATACCACTGTGGAACCCATCCTGGCTTTCCCTGTGAGGTGTCCACTCCTGGGCACCCCCAAGGTGGAGGCCAGGCATCCTTAGCGTTGTGGGGGCCGTTGTGGAGATTAAGCAAGCTATTGCCCAGAGTTGCAGAGTGGGACTCCATGATTGGAATAGGCACCGAGGTGAGAATTATCAGGTCCGTGGAATTTTGAGCCCAAGACCCGCCGAGGCGGGGAATTGAACCCTGGTCCCGGGCTAGACTTCTGCATCAGGGTCTGCCGCTCTAACCATTGAGCCACACTTCTCCACTGTGGTGACCACTGTGTATTCGTGCTACTTACCTGTTTAGATATGTTCTAGTAAAACAGACTGCTTTACACTCCTGCTGGACTAAGCCTGAAGGCTGCTCTCCACAGCTACCACTTCACTTAGAGAGCTTTCTAAGATTGTCTAAGACCATAATATCACCATTAGGGTTGTCTGGATTAGTGCAGGGTGCCCAGTTGCATAAATATGATACAAAGCCAGCTTCTCACAGCTTCTATACTGGGCTTTTAAAACAGACCTAAACCAGACATAAAAGAATTAGGGTATACAATTTGTGCACTACACTTAGAGGCAGAAATGGATCATTTATTGTCCCTACAGCACAAAAGTAGAGCATAACATGTAATGGTTCATCAAATGTATTTTATGACCTAGCTCAACATAGGCAATTGCTTAAAAAGGAAGCCCTGCTGATGCATGATCCAAAAATGAAGAATTATATTTCCCCCACATTTAGAGCTTGATACTGTCTACTGAAAATGCTACTCACACTTGGCCTTATTGAATTTAAGTGCATGTGTCTATACCAGCCGATATGTGAGGCAGAAGACCAGGGGCCTGATTTAGAGTTTGGCAAATGAAGGCTGCCCATCGAAAACATTTGTTTACCCATGCGCTGCCATGCCCTAAGAGGTCTAGCCATCAGATGTAGAGTTTGGAGGTTTGAGGTACAAAAGTCTGTCAAACATATGCGACTTCCACCACAATTTTTATCCACCCTCGATTACAATATGCGCAAAACACGATGGATGGAGCCACTGAAAGCCACTACTTCATCTATTGTATTTAGAGTATAATTTATATTGACAGAAACATGGTGGCTCATCTTGCACACCTGTGATGGAGGAAACAGAGCATAAATAGACAAACCTTACCAACCACAAAACCTACTCTTTCAACATATCCCTGCTAATCCAAGGCCTGGGACTTTAACTGGCAGTACTGGGAGAACAATAAAAATATAAGTTAAGTACAACTTGTAAAACTTTTTTTAAATGCACTATTTTAGCTACAAGTGACACTAAACTTGACTTTATGTACAACAAACCATATCTTATATCCAAGTGCCCTGTCTCCTTATCTGGCCACATGCTTCTCAATACACTTTCATACTAAATATTCACCTAATACAATTTTACTACCTCTCACACACCTCAGGTCGGTAATTTAATGCTAGTTTATAATAAACCTACACGGGCACACAAACATAATGCTCAAACTCTATAGAGAAAATTGTTAAACGTTTAAAAAAAATAAATGTACACTAATAATATCACCAAACTGGTGTGTTTAACATAATTCATGCAACTATTCTGAACCTATCCTTTATCCTACTTTGCCCACTTACCACACTTACCACACACACCACAATCATACCAGATACCACAAATATATATTTCCACTACCCAGCCACTGATATGTTACGTCTTTAAATCTGGCACATACTATCAAAGGCTGAACACACATTGACATTCCAGACATTTAACTCATACCCGTACCCTTGGCTAAGGCTTATACAATGGACTATATGTGAACCACCAGAATCTGAAAGTATTCCTACATTTAATCACAACAATAATGAAATAATGTAGTCATACACAAAACCACTCTGAATACCACACTCAGTACACCCAACACTTCCGCATCTTTAATCACACATGGGAATAAACTACTTCTTCCAAAATGCAACACATAGGAACTAACAAGCCCTGGCAATGAAAGGAGATGGTTAATGTATCCAACATATTGCAATACACATTCACATATGGCAAACATTCATAAACATATAGAAAGAAGCACTCACAGTAATATCTGATCATTAATCATTTTATGTCATTCAAGTTCATCGTTCTTTAAACAGTTCATGGTGTTGTGGGATCATTTCAATTCACCAGGAATCCATTACAGCTCCAAGCTATTGTAAAAGTATATAGTTTTACTTTTATATTTCACTTTTTAATATCAGTATGTCAGCCCAGCAAATGCATATTATCCATTAAAACGACTTCATCAGGGATCAATTTAGCATGGCATTGTTAATTGTTTACTTCAACACAAGTCTTCCTAATGGTATTGTCCAAAATGTACATATTATCTGTAGACACAGTATAGGGTTCATGATTCCTGCTAAATGAACTGGCATGCTGAATTTTAGGGGACTCACATAATCCATCAAGGAGTGCACAAACTACGTCCAGGTTAAGAAACCATGCAAGAAAAGGACATCATAAGGAAGTACAGGCTGAACCATGCCAGCATTGAAGGTTTATCACAACAATTCCACTCTGAACTTTTGCCAGACATCAGAATTCAGACTGCCATCATACATACTGTGAAGATTATGGCAGTGGTACATTTCTGTACTATGGATTTTTTCCAGTACACAGTTAGCGACTCCAATGGGATGTCGCAGCCCACTTTTTCTCCTGTCTTCAACAAGGTCCTGGATGTTATGCACATACGTATAAATGACTACATAAAATAATAAGATAATTCTTCCCAGAACAATATTAAGGCTGAGATCTATGGCTTGAGAGCCATATTTTTTGTTGGTTGATGCCATAGATTGGACCTGCTTGACCGGGAGCAAGTGTATCACAATTGGAAGCATTTTTATTTCATAAATGTGGGGTGGCCTACACAGCAAATCTCTACATCACAAGTGTGTATGCCAGACTTCTAGTTTTTACCCATGACTCACTAATACTATGCAACAGCTCCATACCGCAGCAGATGGCCGACTTTGCACCCTAGACTTGCTTCTCGGTAGGTTTTAGAAATTTTGGTGTGAATTTTTGCAGGAATGTTCTGTCGTTTCGAACATCATATTATTTACGTTTGCTTCTGTGACTATATTTTTCGGGGGACTCAGCTCAGCCTAGTCATACATGACTGTTACCACCTGTGAGGAACCCAACAACGCCAGGGGAAGTCTACATGAATGAGGTCCATAGGCGAACACTAGGTCTTGTGGAGAGGGCATATAGGCTCTTGAAGGCCTGGAAAAGACCAGAGGGGTCCTCTTATACTCTCCTGGAATGATCTAAACTAATTTCAGATTATTTTCCATTTTATTCAGAGTATTTTGATTTTTTTTATTTGTTTCTAATGTACCATTGTATAATGCCAATATCTTACATATAATGATGATTCATCTATATGAGAATTTATTTTGCAACTGTAGAAGTTTTATATCCTGAAAATAATTTAAAATTAAGATATAAAGTTAACCACAAACATATTTAGATCTCTGTATATTCATTCCCAGGTCATGCCACCTTTCATTTGCTGGAACACTAGCAAGTCATAGGTGGATATTTTTTAGTTTTGCACAGAAACTGGTTATCAAGAAATCTACAATGGAACTTGCCTGACCATTGGTATAATGTTTTTGGAAAAAAATGTGATACACTTCCTCTTAGTCGTGGAGTGATGCCAATGTTAAAGACTTTCATCTAAGGTATCTGCCATTTGTTTTGTGTGGGTCAAAGTCTAGAACTCGGACTTGATGTGGTCAGCTGTAGCATATGTTTTGAAATTTGGTGTCGTTTTTAACTGCTTCTGAGGCTAATGTTAAGGAACAACATGAGGCCAGCTCAGTGTGTGGTTATGTTATGTTAAGGCCGTACTTTTAGAGCGCACGGCTGCCCAAGAGGGCGTCCCGGCGCTTTGGCAAAGAGACCTGAAACCTAAAAACACAAAAGGCAGCAGCACTACAGTCACAATGATTACGCGGAGAAGAGCAGGGTCTTCAGCTCTTTCCTGAAAGCCAGGAGACTCGTAGCTTTGCGTAGGGAGAGAGGGAGCTCGTTCCAGCATCGAGCTGCCACAAACTGAAAGGATCGTTCCTGGTTAAAGACTATCATGTGTGTGGCTAATTTATTTGGTGGAGCAGAGGCTAACAAAATGTAACACTGACTTTATACCATCACAATAGGTGAACTCATTATATACATTGTGTTATAAAAGTCATATTTTCTTTGTCATTATATATCATAAGACTTGTGTTTGGTTGTGGTATTGCAGCTTTAGGCTACTTGGGGCCATATGTATCAACAACCTGATTTGCGATTCTCAAATAGAAATTGTTTAGAAATCGCTATTTGAGAATCGCAAATAGGGATGTATGTACAAAATTGCAATTTTTTTAGCGATTTCTTAGTATTCCTTAATAACGATTAGCAAATTGCGAATCACAATTAAGGAATACTTTCCCATTCACTTCTATGGGCCAGGAGGCCCATAGGAATGAATGGGAAGTTATTCTCAATTTGCGATTCGCAATTTCAGAATCGCAAATTGAGAATAATTTCAAGGGTGCAGTGGTGTCCAAAGGACACCCTGTTGCACCCCTGAAATAAGCATGGGTGCACATGTGGCGCACATACATGCCCTAAGGGCATGCATGTGCTTCACATTGCACTTTGAAAAATGTAAAAAAGTGCATTTTTCAAGGAATTCGCAAATTACCACCAACTTGAAGTTGGTGGTAATTTGCGATTCCTAAGGGCCCATTTGCATTTTTTTTATGCTTCTTACATTGCAAAATAAGGAATCGCAAATTTTGCGATTCCTTTTTTTGCACGCAGATTTCTTTGATACATACCATTTAGCAGTAATGCGTTCGCAAACGCCGAAATTCGGCGAATTTCGGCGTTTGCGAACGCATTAGTGCTTGATACATATGGCCCTTAGTGAGGGATATATGTGAACTGGCTGATCAATATGTTTCTCTTGATTCTAGAACTGTCCAGGAAATAATGCAACTGGACCTGTATGCAAATATGGCTAGTAATGCCATTTCTCCTCACTCACAGAACAAGTTGTGTTCTAGTAAGATGATTGACAACTATCAATGCACGTCCATGTTTTCTACATGCAAAACCCAGTTTAAAGGGGCTTTGACTAATACCCATTCAGCTGTTGCTAAACTCCACAATATAGCCAAATAAATATCTCAATACGAGCTCGTCCTTCTCTGTTTAAAGGAAAAGAGGTTGCAAGATGAAATGGTTATCGAATAATAACGGCATGTAAAACCACAAGGTGGGTAGGAGATTTAGCCATGACTTCTAAACATTCAGCAATATGTGAAAAACTGTTAACAGATATTCAGGAACGTTTAGACGTTTTTCTGGTTAATTAACTTACCCTTCAAAAGCTAAATTGCATATTTTTTTCTGTTAAATCCGAATCTAGCTCATCAATTCAGTTTGACCTGGAAACGCTTCTTAACAAATGACTTTACCAATAAGGTGACTAATGTTATTAATCCCCCCCGGTAGATTTTGCAAGCTTAATTCATTAAATGATGACGAGTGTCTCACCTTTGTGACTAAGGGCAAACTGTCTAACTCAGGGTGCTACTCATGTCCTGCCGAATTGTAAAAGGAGCTGATTATTATAATGCAATCAAAAATATCATTAACTCATCATTTGTGCCATCTGTCTTGAAAAAAAGCCAGAATTTTTCCCTTGTTGAAAAAACTATCATTTGACTCTGATCTTTTTCGCAACTATCTTCCAGTTTCTCAACTCTAATACCTGTCATCATTTCTGTAAATTCCTATGTTTGATCAATTTCTTTAGGTTCATAGAAGAACAACATTTTCTGAACTCATCTCAAGCAGGTTTCTGCACCAGCTGTAGTTGTGACTGTGGTAATTGATCAGCATATTTTTTATGCTGATTGTGGTGTTCAAGTAGCATTGCTACTGCTCAATCTGTCACCAACATTTGATACCATTGACCTCTGGACCATACTACAATGTCTGACGGAAAGGGGTATCATTAGGGCAGCAGTGGAAACGTTTCAAAATTTTCTATCTGAGTGAACATTGGAAGTTCTCCTCTCTATTTTTCTTAATCTTGACATGATTCCTTCGGCATAGCTGATTGAACATCAAGGATTTTTATATATGATGTGTTCAGATTATTCCTAAACTATGTTTCTAATTGAAGGGGATCTGGAAAATAGAGCTACAAGTTTACTTGATTGTATGACCAGGGTGCAAAGTTGAATGATACACAATGAACGTAAGCTCAGTGGTGAAGCAACAGAAATTCTCATGCTTTCCCAGCACAGTACTGTTTGGAGCAATGCTTTCTGACCTTCTTCCTTCGACAACAACCAACACCTTTCCAATGAGTCAAGAATCTGGGGATAAAGTTTGAACAATGTCTATTGATGGAAGAACAGATTAAGACGGTGACAACGTCTTGGTTCTTCCACCTTCAAGTCCTTAAACAAATCATAAATCTTTTCAGTGTACAACAATGCACCCGCATAATGGATGCCTTTACCTTGGCCAAGCTTGATTACTGGAACACCATGTATCTGGCCTTATGGAAAAAATTGATAAAAAGCTTTCAAATTATGCCAAATGCAGGCGTGTATATGATCTTGAATATTAGAAAGTATGAGGTTATTTGCAGGGGCTTAGCCAATCTTAGTTAGCTTCCTACCCATCAAAGCATTGGGGCAAGGCACAATATTTAGTACACAGAGCTTTGTATGATAACAGTTCCAGTCCACTCTAAAATATTTTTGGTGTATATTCCATGCTGAAGCCTGCGGTCATGTGACAGTTTCTAGATTCTGCAGATTCTTCACTGGGCAGAAGGCTCTTTTCAGTTGATAGCACTAAAATGTGGAATGATCTCTCCCACAGACTGCATATGGAAAGTTCCCTGTTGAAATTTAGGAAAACTTTAAAGACCGGGATCTTTCTTCGGGCGATTCGCTGTAACTAATGGCCTGTTACAGTGGTGACACAATTTGGGCCTCAGCTCCAATATGGATGAAAGACTGGGCTTTACAAATAATTTAAATAAATAAATAAACTACATGCTTCCTGGATGTAAGTGTTATTTCTATACTGCAAACGTAGTCAAAGGGCACCACAGCACTACGAGGTCAAAGACAAGCAGAAATTCAACAATTGATAGGAGAGGTAGCACAGTTATGGACCGTTACTGTATTCTGATGTGATGTTCTTCAAAGTGATGAGTCTTCAACTCTTTCCTAAATTGGAGCAGAGTTGGATCAGTCCTGATGGATACCAGGGCCCAGATTTACAAACACTTTGCATTAAATTTGCATTACTTTTTTAATGCAAACATAATGCAATGTTTTGTGGTTAGATTTACAATCTAGAACACATCATGATTTGTTTAGCATAGTAACACAAAGTCGTACAATGCGCAGCCTGCATTACTTTGCATCAAAGGGGCTATCTATGGGTGGAGCATCAGGAATCCCATGCAACCCCCAATGGGTGTTGACATAAATCCCTAGCTACAAAAAACTGTACACAGGGATTTGCGTCACAATCATGCACCTCCGGGAAGCCGCCAAAGCGGGGTGAAATGTTTTAATTTCCACTTGTTTTTCCCACTTTGCATGTGTGCTGCATTGTATCACATACAACATGGGAAATGCCATAAAGCAGTTTTTGTACTGGAAGGGATCCTTCCAGCACAACACCAATGCTTCCCACTGTGGAGACACCCTTGGATTATGGCATAAGTGTGTCAACGTTGGCACATGGCAACCACAAATTTCAGCAGCACAGGTAGAGAGCAGAAAAGCACCACATCTTAATAGATATGGTGCTGTGCTGCTCTCTCCCATTCACGCAACACAGAACAGCACAGCACACCAACTTTACTTGCTGACCTCCGTTGCAAGCATTCTATGTAAATCTGGGCCGGGATGTTTTTCCAGATCTTGGGTGCATAGATGAAATAGGCCTGTAGCTTTGTTTGTTTCTTTTTTCCACTTCTTACCCTGCAGTCTGATCAAGTCCTGGCCGAGGGTGTACCAAGAAGCATCTACTGTTGTGTCGTCTCTGCATTGTTTCAATGAAGACAATTGTTTGTACACATTATTGATGTATCTTTCTCCCTTGCTGGTTGGCAGGGTAGGATTGGGAAGGCGGGTGTTCAGGTATTGGCCTGTGCTTCAGGGTCATCTGTGGGCTGTTATTTAGGGCCTCTGAAAGCCGCCCACAAAGACTTACTGTCTACCCTTGCCCCGGCCAGACCACTGGAAAGTGTTGCCAGTATCATGGGCTCTCCCCTGCCATGCTGTTAAACTGAGGCTGGCACCAGGTGTTGTTCTGGTCCTTGAGGCATTATCTCCTCAGTCCTGTGCCTTGTGTGGCCAGCCCAGCCCAGAAGCTGTACCATTCCCCCGCTGGGCCATGACGTTCAGGCTATGTTGGGCGTGGGGAGGGATGGAGGGAGTATGCATGGCCTCACGGGTGGGGGCATTCTCACATAAGCTCCCGTGGAGTAGCATCTGTGTGGTTTCTGGACTCCCTCCCCTGCCAGGTCATCCCTGAGGTATAATGGGATGGAGAGGGGGTGTGTGAGAGAATCGGCTCGTTAGGTCCCAGGTCTTGTCACCTCGATCCCAGTGTCTTTTAGGCCTTGGGGGAGTGTTTGCATAGCCTCGCTGTGAGGTCACCTTTTCCAGAGGAAAAAAACCCATAAGATGTGGCATTCTGGTCTCAGAGCTGCTGACGTTGGAACAGAGGAAGTATGTTTGAGTTCTGGCGTCAGTCCAACATCCCGTGATTCTTGGCAAATCACTTAATCTCGATAGCTAAAATAAAAATTTATTTGATCTTGTGCAATGTAGCTGGTGCTCATAGTAATACTAACCATTTGGGAATGTAGGCCACTTTTTTGGGGGGTGCCCAGTCCTAACTGTGATCCCGATCCGGCGCTGCTTGCTGCGCTTTGGTATGTATAACACTTTCTGACTAAAATGCATATGTTAAAAGCCACTCTAGATGCATTTCGACATACTCAGATGAGAGAATGTAACAAAATTGTGTTATTATGAAATGTGCATTGTGTGTATGTAATAAGTGGATGGCAATGATTTCAAATTTATAAAGAAGTATGCCATTTTTTAGAAGATATCAATGCAACATTTTACTAATGTTATGAGAAGGGTGTAACACATTATTTGTATTCATTATTTTATTTTTCAAAAACGTGATTAAAATTTAATTTCAGATTCTCTAAATGTAAGTTAACTTATATGTTGGATGAGTAAATAAGGATGAGCCAAATATTGCTTAGAATCCTTTTCCAGATTACAGTCCATGCATGTATATGTAAGTACAGGTAATAAAAATCATTACATAAGAATGCCAGAAGTGCAATTAAATCCTACCATCATAGTTTACAAAGACTCTAAGAAACACTTGTGCAATAAGAACAACCAACAGTCTGTTTTTGTGTATAGTGCTTTGTCTGTCCGGACTTTGATACAATGATATATTTTTGCAGTAAATGAGTGGATTGGAAATGTGTGAGCATAATTTGAAAAAGATGAATAGTCTAGATTGTCTCATCAGGACATACTTTTTTCGGCCTCTTAGTGATGGCTCCTTGGATAATGTCCTCAGCTGGGTGGGTCAAAAGAATGACTCCTTCCAAGGGCCACTGAAGGAGCCTGAGTATTATGAGGGAGAGGTGGTGACAACATTCTCCCACTTTTGGTGGAGGTTTCAACTATAGATCTCTTTCAGACTGAGGTGGCAGTAGATGGTGCTTGACCACAGAAAGCGGCAGCTAACTGACACACTGTTACAACAATGTTCCGAAGCCATCCTATGCCATCCCACTATGTTAAGTGTGGACACTCCAGAACACCATTCAAGTTCTTTGGTTATCATTCTGGCCCTTCATTAGATCGTAATGGGCCCTTAGAAGTTCAATAATCTAGCCAGTGGATCCTCCCGCCCTGTAGTTGCACCACTGAGGTTTCCACTCATGATGTTGTCATTGGTGATTGTATCCTGAGCCTCCATACTTACAACATGTCCCTGCCCAAGCTTTCTGAAAACCACTGTATGACCTTGACTGGGTGACCACAGGTGTGAGGTACTGACTACAAAACAGATGTTATAACTGTGGTTGTCATAGGATTCAGGACATGGATGGCCATAGTTGTTGTTTATATGGGGCCATAGGTGGCTTGTGGGGGCAATGAGGTGCATAATGGGGACAGGGCTATACTAGCTATATTAAAGCCTGTGTCCTTAGGGAGAGAGAGAGGTTTAGGATGCTGGCCACACAAACCTGATAGGCCAGGCTGGTCTTGAAGATCATCTTTGTCAGCAGGCTTGCAACCTCTTTTCCTCAGGCAGACTCCCTCAGGCATAGGGAGGACTTCCTAAGTTCTCCCAGGTGTCTCATGTCATCCGCTCCCTGCACTGGCTCCCGGTTAGGAAGCGTATCCTCTTCAAGGTCCTGTGTCTGACCTTTAAAATCCTTAGAGGCATAGGTCCTGAGATCTTGGCCAACTCTATTTCCTTCTATGTCCCTACCCGTAACCTTCGATCACAAGGTCAGGCCCTTGCTGTTGTCCCCAGATTTAGGCTCAGCCGGATGGGAGGCCGTTCCTTCAGGGTGAGAGCTGCGTCAATCTGGAACACCCTCCCTGTTGAAATTCGGCTGATAGAGGACTTGCTGTCGTTTCGTAGAGCCATAAAAACTTTCCTATTTTAGCCCCTCTGTTTTAGCACTTTTTGTAGCATTTTAGCCTTGTTGTGTTATGACTGCTCTGTGTCTCTGCGCCGGGATGCTCCTTCGCTGGAGTCGCTGTGCGCATAACAAATTGTTATAACATAACATAACATAACATAACATATGTATGTCAATATTTGTAACGCTGAACAATCTTAGCCAACCTTTGGCGGTTAATGAGGATATACAGATATATGATTCAACATAGAAGTGTAGGCCATTTGAAAAATTTAGATTCAGAGGGGGTTCTTTTTATTTGTAAGACACAAACATTGCTATATATTTTATATTTAGAATATTATATGAAAACAAAAACTTTTCTGTTAGGCAAAACTCAAGTATGATTTAAATACATCTAGGTTACCTGATTCCCTGTCACTCCCCCAAGCACCTTTTGTAAAGTTGTGTCTATTAGGTGCACGCACATTGGAGGTGCAGCACAACCCATAATTTCAGAAATATTATCTAAGACAGTTTGTTTTCCTACAGATTGAAAAATAATCTCTAGACATCAGGTGAATTAGTGCCCAATATACTAACAAACTTCTGTTAGCAAAGGTATATTGTGCGACAGGTCAGTGAGACAGTTGAACCACTTTGGAGAGCTTTTTCAGTGCTTTTGAGTAGCTTATGTATACAGCACTCTATTGCCACCTCTATGTAGACAAGCCCATTGATGATGTTGTTGCTTTTATTAACAATATGTAGTCCTTGCACTTTTCAAGATACTGCTGACTTAATGTTATGTATGATGATGATATCTAAAAGTATTGTGTTTCTAAGTACACTTCATTATGACTCCACTTTTCCATTCCTTGGTTCTTATGAATTATTCTAATCAAGTTTGTTTGCATAATTTAAAAAAGAATACAAATCAAATCCTAAAATGTAGCAATATGTGATTTCAAAAACAGAACTGGAACTCTGTAGTCTTGCTTACATGGATTTATCTATTAAAACTTCAATTATCACAAACTATTTTTATATTGTATCAGATGACAGGAGATAGTATATGTTGTGTAAATCTGATGGGTGGGTAGAGCTTTATGAGTAAATTACTAGCTGATGCCTACATACAGGAGTTGTGTGTTTTTTCCTTCAAATGTAAGATCACACTTTTCTTATTGTCTTTTCTATATGAGTTGTGTTAATGAGAATGTTGTTCTATAGTGGGTATATGGGACATTATGAATACATACAGAATGTAGGGAGTTGTGAGAGTTATCACTTAGCATACCTGTGTAAATAGTTTGTCATTAGTGTAGAAATTTGCATTTTAAGTTAAGCGTGTAAGAGTGTGTATATGGTAAATTAGATATTTTGTGAGAGCTCATGTTTGTACTAATCAGTCTTCACTCGGCCTGCAATTCCCACTATGCCATCAGTGTGGAATGCCTTTTCACTCCCAGGGCATGAGATTGAGGGGCATGAGAGAGCCACCACCAGTTGCTAGGATCTCTTGGAGTACCCTTGAAGTGAGGTGAATTGACTCCACCTCTTATGAATGTCCTCCTGTGAGCATCTCGTGTTGGAGACAGCATTCACCGTACCAAAAAATCTGACCCACCTTTACCTCCTCTGGCTCATGGGTTTGTAAGGACCAGTGCTCTAAAAAACTGGGGATCAACACTAATTAGCTCATCCACCATGACAGTTAGCTCATTTTCATAGAACACAGATTGTCTTCTTCCAGGCGTTTAAAAAAAAAAAGATGTAGCTCTACTGCCAGTGCTACGTATTGTAAGTAGTAAAAGGTTTGTGTGTTTAGAGGAGTATAATTTGTAGTTGGAGTTGCAGGTGTTAGTTTGATTAGATTTTGATCAGTTGCATGTTGATGGACACATCTGTCAGCGTTGATGGATATGTCTGCTGTCGGAAACAATGTCTTCCATTGCTGTCCTCTATAGTGAGTGTGCCTCCACCCTACTCTGATGGCATACAACTAAAAATGGTTGATGCAGATCTGCCATACAACGTTGACAGAGTTGCATCCATCAATGATGGATGGAGACCAGCAGCAGAGGTCTGAGGTTCAGCCAACAAACATCCCTCCAGCATGATGGATGGTGGTCTGTTAGGCCACACACAAATACGGTGAATGGATGGATGAAAGGAGCAGTCTCTCCATGAGAATCAGTCCGTCATTCTTTTGCATTTATGTTATTCAAAATTGAGCAAATATGCATATATATACTAAAGGCTCTTTTGTGCACATGGCTTGAGAAATTAAACCCAACTTTAATTAATCATTTGTACAAAAAAGGGTGCCCAGAGATAGCACAATATTTATATATAAGAACTGCTGACCTATTGTGCACTCTTACATCATACATCTTCTAGGTTATGCAAGTAAATTGTTCATGCAGTTCTTTTGAAAATTTACAATCCTGGATTGTCGTTATATCGGCACCAGCATAGTTCCACAATTAATTAAAGGAGAGAAAATAAGAGTATTATACTTCTAAGTGAATAATAAAAGGAATTATTGTCTCATATTGCAGTCAGTGCTAACATTAGCCAAAGGTGCTACAGGTTGTAAACAGTTGCCTCTTGTGGGCGAGGGGTAGGGCAAGCAGGGGTTAATGGGCTTTAACTGTGGGGATTTAGGCCAATGATAATTGTGTCCTGGGGTGCATTTTACTTTGGTGCTGCAAACTGGGCCAAACCAGTGGGCTGTTTGGGGTGTTACACCCCCTAATAAATGTATTTTCTGGAAAATAGTTGGGCACAGGTGCTTTCAGTCAGGTATGATGGGGTGTCTGTCAGATTTCACGAGAAAAACACAGACAAAACACACACACTCTTCCTCTCTCTATACACTGAAAGTCTTGAAAAATGTTGGGTATTTTACGAAATATTGTGTATTCCGCCACTTACTACCCTTACCAATCCTGCATTCGTCTCTCTTTCCACTGCCCCAGGGCAAGTGCACCCCTACTAAACAACTCTCAGCGAGGTCAACGAGCCTCTTGCAAGCTCCTGACTGGGGATTTCCAGGCAACCCTCTGCAGAGCACTTCACACAGTGCATGTCAGACTTGTTGGCTTGGCCAACGCTTGCTGTATTTTTTATTTTATTGTCCTTCTGATGCAGCAGTGGCGCTCGCTCTCTTAAACCGACCATCCTGCTGTGGAGTGCTATAGCTTCTTTACCCACCACTATAATCTTTCATTACTCTTGTTAATTCTATGAAACAATGTATCTTTTTTTAAGGCGTGCAATTTTCACCTCTATTAGACTGGTATTTCAGCAACTACTGATATGTCCCCCATTCAAAGTGTTTTTTGTGCAAATCTACAGTTTTTCTCGAACACGAATGGAAGCCACAACTGGGTAATAAAGCAGTTCTTAAAATAATTACTATTATAAAGAATTATATAATAACATATGCAACTCTTTTTCCACATTGTTACATATACATACAGATGGAAAACTGTCAATTTCCATGTATGTGGATGAGATTTCCCAACGAACCCAAACTGATTCAGAATGCAGATTTGTACCTATTCTAGTACTAAAATGCGAATATCTTCATGTGAGAATTTTGGTTTGTTGTATATGGTTCCCGAGTGCACTAAAATCCTACAGGTATGAAACTGTGTGAATGTATTTAAATCAGCTAAATAAATATGGAAACGCACTGGATAAATCTATTTTATTTACCCATCAAAAAATAAGTTCTCCTGCCAATAAGATGAGAAAAAATAAATATTGAGAAAATACAGAAATGTCAACAAAACGAATAATTGGAGCCAAAAAATACATATTTGTCCTGCAGAAAGAAGTACTATTCTGATTTTGCTCTGCAATACAGTTTGCAATTGGTTTCCAGTTAAATCTAGAATTAAGTTTATGTTGTCCTTGCTTACTAAATGCCTGCATGGAAAGCGCCAAACTGTCTTTACACACAGTTTGAGCGCTAAAGCAATTCATGTCACCCTACGATCACGTAGCCCAGACACTTCTAATCTGATCGACATATGACTGTTATTCGCCACATGGCAGTTCAGTTTTGAGGTCACTGCTCCAGCACCATAGTTATACCAATCTTGAAAGCGCATAATGGTGATCTACTGCAATCAGTCAGTCACAAAGGTCCTTAAAAAAGTCAGACATCTACTCTCATACATTTCCTCTTTGGTTTGAAGGAAATTTCCAACGATTGAGCACTTCCAAAAATTCATAGATTTCCAGGGATAGAGTTCCTCCAACGCTACACTTGGATAAGCAGATTGCCCATTAGATGGGCAATGTGCTTAACTGGGCCAAAAATTTGCATTTGAACTTGTTTTTAAATTTTTTCTCTACTGGGATTTTTTTTTGCCTGTGTATAGTCCACTTCATCTGCCACCTTTTATGAGATTTGAGAGTGTTCCCTTCACATTTCCACTCTAGGGGCTGAGTTATTTCAGCATCTTTTTTGATGACTTTGTAAAAGTAGATGATCACACAAAAGGTTTCCAAATACCATCACCGTCATAGATATGTTGAGGACAGTTTTCCTAGCATTTTGTAAGCCTCCCTCTCTGATTCCTCCAACAAGATTTTTTTCAACCTACACCCCAAAACCTACACTGAAGAAAAATTTGCTTTACTAGTATATTTTCTTGTTTTATAACAAATCTTTACAATCCTAAAGGCCCCCACCCCGGTCCTGATTCTCTCAGCTGGTTTGGAATTTGAAACTGAATTTTTATTCTGTGTGCACATAAGCTAAACCTTTGAGCACAAAGACCTTTGTGAATTAGGCTCAATCCATGCAGACAAGCCCTCGAAGCCTATTAATATGCATATCAGATCACACCTGGCCGTAGTGCTAGTGATAGCTCCATTCTGTGTTATCGCTCATTGTGAATACAACACCGTGAAGACAGCAACCATGGCTATTCAAGACAAGGAAAAATTTTATTCTTTTTTTAAAATGACAATCAAGACACAAATCATATATTTATTTCCTTTATTTCATGATCTGCATTGTTCTGCGGATCCGTAGGAGTGTGAAAATGTAAGAAACTTTGTGTCAATTATCAATGTACTCCCGCTGATCACCCGTCATTCTGCATTCATCCTCATTCGCTCCCACGCACCCAGAAATAATTGCTTAGGTTTTTAGGAGCTAAATGTGTTAGATCTCATTAACTTAGGATGCCTTGTACAGTTAATTAGAAGAAGGTTTGCCTTTTTCTCTGACTCTATCAATTAGGTGGAAGAATTGATGAAGGTGATGTCATCCGTGATAATGCCAGTTGCATTTCAATAACAGCAAGAATCTGAGATACTTGGAAAGAACTTTAATTAGATGGCATTCTTTCGAGCACTGAGGGCTAGGTACGGTCAATTAAAGATGAGGTCAGTTACATTATTTGGTTTTCTTAAGTAAAGGAGTCTTAAATGCAATCAATACTTCTCACGCCTGGCAGTTGTCCAGAGTGGCGATGCGTTAAACTAGACAGCAGATGACCCTTCCAACCATCGATAAAGACTTTACGAGAGGCATTTATATTGCAAATCACCAGTGGAGGACAGGCACATACATCTTTCTTCTGCCTGAGCTTGAGTGTTTGAGTGTAGGTAATGTGGCGTTATGGATATTGACTCGGGGAGGGTAAGTAGTGTCAAGAGGAAAAAACATTGGCTAAAAATAAATGTCTCACATTTGGAAGTCTGATGGCTGATATGTATATATATATTTGTTTTAGTTTTATATAGCGCGAACGAACCCGAAGATATCAGGTATCAGAGCGCTTGACATGAGCACCAGTTTCATTACAGATGGACACATTAATTTTTTGTGTTAGGCACGGGGAGATTAAGTGATTTGCCCAGAATCACAGGATGTTGAGCGTCGTTGCCGAGACTTGAACCTGTTTCCCCAGCTTCGAGGTCAACCGCTCTAGCCAGAAGGTTACATCCTCTCCCCTATATATAATGGAGGAAACTGATAAATTGCCACATGCTCATATTACATTTATGTACACTCATACATCAATACGAAAACCAGGAAAACACAGCTACGCCTATTAAAACCCTCCCCTTGGTGGTACATCACACCACATTTATTTTATTTTGTTTGTGATTTGTCTGAAAGAAGAGTCCTCCAAAGGTCTAATTCTGCATCTGAAGATCAATTTGCACCGCAATCAGAACTGTTCACTTAAGGCTCCAGACACCTAGGTGGGATCTAACCTTCCATGAATAGTGGACAGAGCTGCAACTGGCTCTTTTCCTGTATTTATTATCGGATGTCTTTAAAGTATGGTGGACAGAATACATCTTTACAAACTTGGTGGATGCCCTGTCCGGAAGTATTATATCATATGGCACTTGAAATAGGGCATACAGGGTATCTGCCTCGTTTACAACAGAGTATCCCATACTCCAAACTCTAAAAAAGGCCCTTAGTCTTAATATAATCAATTATAAATTATTTCTGCAGTCTAAGGCACATACTTTCTAGAGAATGTGCCTAAAGCGTCCATGTGAAAGAAACTGACTGGAGAGGCAGGAGTGAGAGAGAGGCTAGAAATGTTATGTTATGTTATGTTACTTTGTTTTTTGTATAGCGCAAATCACCACTGGTCTCTAAGCACTTTGAAAAAAGAGGAACACAACCAAGTCACTAATACTCCGCCTGCTGTCGGGCTAACCGTTAGGCAAGAGCAATTGCCTTTTTAAACAGGTAGGTAATCAAGTCCTTCCTAAAGGGGAATAGCACTGGTTCTCCTTGTAGAGCTTCCGTCAACTCATTCCAGATTTGAGGAAGGAGAACCGACAAAGCTCTGCCACCTTTGGATTTAAGTTTGAATCTCGATGGGACAAGCTTACAGGCCTTTGAAGAGCGTAAGGCCCTACCTGGGATGTACCTTACCAGTCGGTCTTTAATGTATTTTGGGGCATTCCCATAGATAGCTTTGTGGGCTATGCAGAAGCACTTAAATTGCACTCTATGTTCAATAGGCAGCCAATGCAGTTTAAGTAAAAGGGGGGTAGCTCGTGTTCTCCTTGGGAGGGAGAAGACGAGCCTGGCTGTATCATTCTGGACTACCTGCAATTTTCTGAGAAGTTTCTGAGGGAGACCAAGGTAAAGAGCATTACCATAGTCCAGCCGAGAAATAACTGTGGCGGACACCATGGATTGTAGTACAGGGACAGAGAGGATAGGGTCCAATTTCCTCAATTGCCTAAGTAGACCTGTACAGGTGCCTACCACTGCGGATACTTGAGGGGCCATGGACAGGTCTGAGTCAATTTTCAGCCCTAGGCTTTTTACCACTGTCCCTGGAGTTGGTACCTCCCCCAGTTCGGGGGGCCAAAAAAGCTCACACCAAGGGCTGTTTTGAGATGCGATGATAAGCACCTCGGTTTTATCAGGGTTAACCTTCAGGAGATGGTTTGCCATCCAGTTAACCGTGAATCTCGGGAGATTTTTTTACCCGGTCTTGGGCTTGGCTGGTGTTGTCCAGCTGGACCAACAGTTGAGTGTCATCCGCATAGTTAAAAACTTGGCAGTTTCTGTGTTAGTTCTTCCACTAAGGGCTGCAAATAGATATTAAATAAAAGAGGGGATAATGCTGAGCCCTGGGGCACACCACACATTACTGGGCTGGCCGATGATAATTGATCTCCCATTTGCACTCTCTGGGTCCTACCAGTTAAAAAGGAGTTTAGCCATTTAAAAGCTTGCCCCTTTATCCCCAGATTAGACACACGGTTCAGCGGAATGGAATGGCTGACCATGTCGAATGCTGCTGACAGATCTAAAAGAATCACGAAATTCAACAAGTTCATGCAAGATCAAGTTGAAAGAAAACATCCTAAGCAAATAAAGTATTAAAATATATCTTCATCTTTAAGAGACACAGTGAAATTGTCAAAAGGGAATATGGAGAAACATATGTTTGACTGTGTTAATGAACACAATTGGAGATGTCCATTAACATTGTGTAGTACAGGGCGGGGGCGGGGGAACATGGCGGCGGCAGGCTAGCGGCTGCTGCGAGGCTCTGATCCAGAAGCCCTAGTTCAAGTTTTCTACAGGTCTCTTCCCCTCTACTTTTGGCGGATTACAGCGGAATTACAGCGGATCATGCTGATTGTATAGGTGAGTGAGAAGTCGTACTTTGTCTTCCTTCTCGGATGTACGGCAACTTAGTTCTCCCTCTTACCTTTTTCCTCGCGCCTAATGGACCGAGAGTGACTACGGAGAGGCAGAGAGGCAGAACGCTGAAACCGCGAGCATGGTGCAGTGAGTACTGAGACGGAAGGAGAGGGCTCTAGGACCGGCGCGGACCACCTGGCAGATGAGAGAACAGCAAGATTGGATTCACGAGCGGCGGTACGCCAGGGAGCCGGTTACCGGTCAGCTGCATCGGGTCTCTGGTGAAGCGTCATTGCCGGCATCGGGAGCAGGACTTCAGCGCACCAAGAATGGGAGCAGTGGTAGCATTACACGACCCCAGGCAGAGCTGACTGCAGTCTGTGTAAAACCCAGGGTAAGATCTAATAGTATCGGGCTCCGCAAGAGAGCAGCCCTATGGTATCGGTTGACAGGGGTTGTAAGCAGAGAGTACTACTCATACTTCCCTGTGTCTGTATCTTGTTGGGAGTCCACAGTTTGTATAGATGCAGATAGGGGTCCTCCTGTAATACCGCAATCTGCTTTGGGAAACGTGAGCCCCTCCAGGGAGAGGGATACAGCGAGGGATACAGCGAAAGGGCTTGTTTCAGTGAATTCACCTGTACAGCCTCCCAAGGTGGGAATAACTATCAGCGAACAAAAGAGGGCTACCAAAAATAGATACCAGCTTCGCTCTCGAAGGGAGCTTAAGATAAAGGGGGTCCTAAACACTGCGGACTTGGTCGAGGCGAGTAGTAAGGGTCCAGAGCCAATTTCACCTGGCAAACAAAGCAGAAAAGGGGGAGCGAAGAAGGGCAAGACCAAAGACTTAAAACAATCCAAATTTAATTTGCCTAGGGGTACCCCGTCACTCAAGAGTTACTTTAAGATAATGGAGCATGCACTGTCTTCCAAGTCGGATAGCACCGGAACGGATGGAGGGGGCGAAAAGGAGCAGAGTTTAAATAATCTGCCTCAGGTAGCAGTTTCCCCGCTTTTAGCTTCTTTCCCCTTGAGTAATAAATATGGGGGTTTGGAGTCAGCTGACACGTTAGAAGGAACAGCTGAAGCAGTCTCCACAACCAAGGCAATCGATGTAATTGATGCAACTGCACAACCCTCAGTTAGTTTTCCAAGGACCATTAATCAAGAACTAAGTCATGAAAGGGAGCAGCCGGAAAGTATCACGCAGGATGCTGAACCCCAACCTCGCCACATCGAGGAAGAAGGGGCTTGTGGAGGCAGCGAAAGCCTTGGATCTCTTCTGCAGTCTTTAAGAGGAGATTTACTAAGTAGATTTGAGACTTCCGAAAAAAATCAACAGCGTCTGCATGATAGATTTGATCTACTAGAGGCAAAAATTGATGGTATCAATATTAGAACCAGTACGCTGGAAGGGAAGGTTTCAACACTCTCAGAGACCTCAAACATCAATTCGAAAGATATAACAGCCTTGAAGGCCCAGAATCGATCTCTGTCTATGGATCTAGAGAGATTGGAAACCCAATCTCGCCGGAACAATTTGAGGATTCTAAAAATTCCGGAAGGGGCCGAGGTGGAGGACATAAAAGGTTTTGTTTGCAGATTATTACGTGAAGATATTCTCAAGGACCGTCCGGATATAGACCTAGAAGCAGAAATTCAGAGGGTACATAGAGACCCATTTAGGTTACACCCAGACAGGAAGGCTCCCAGGAAGATTTTGGTATACTTCCAAACATACAGTGTGAAGGAACTGATCCTGAATAGATGCTTATCACGCACTTCCCTACACTTTCAAGCTAACCCATATCACATTAGATCTGACATAGGCGGTAAAACAGCTCAAAGGCAGTGGGAGTTAGGGTCTAGAATGCCAGAATTACGTTCCATGGGGGCAAATGTACAGATGAAATTTCCAGCACTCCTAAAAATTATGTGGAACAATAAAATGTACACGTGCCAATTCCCAGAGGAAGTAGATGCTGTTCTTGATAGAATGAAGGCTCAAGAGGAATAGTATAATTAGAGACAGTTCATATGTTCTATTCCCCAAAAATCTACCATTTAGCGGAGGGTAGAGTATGTTTGTAATGGAGTGCAGGGAAAGAGAGGAAGAAAAGAGGGAAAAATAAAAAAAAAAAAGGAGAAAAAAATTACAAATAAAGAACAAAAATAATAAAAAGAAGGGGAAAGGGAAAAAAAATATATATATATATATATACAATGTTTCCACTACACATATTTAAGTTAAGAGTTTTTTTTTTTTTTTTTTTTTTTTTTTAAGAGTTTGCACGAAAATAACAGGTGAGATAGGGGAATGAGACCCGTACATATGTTTTTCTTTATTTTTAGGGTAGGGCAATCAGGGAATAGGGCCTCTTAGGGCGTATTTTCGCCAATTAGGAGGGAAGGGTTCCCCACAGGGAGGGTGGGTGGGTGTTCCAGGGGTAGGGGTAAAAAAAAACAAAAAATGTCCTCATGCACCATAAAAAAGCTTTTTACTTTTGTTAATAACTATCATTTTTATAAGGTACTACGTTTTGCTATTACCCACAGTCAAAATTTAAAATTAGAATATGACGCAAGCTAGCCAAACTACAATCCTCTCCTGGAATGTTAACGGATTAGGGAGTTATAAGAAACAATTCAACGTTTCTCACTTCTTAGAAAATTCTGGAGCATCATTAATTTTTCTACAGGAGACTCACTTGGAAGCAAATAAATGTAGAGATATTTTTACAAAACACAAGTGGGTTCAGGAAATTTTTTGCTCAAAACAATCGGGTACAACGAGAGGGGTGGCAATCATTATTCGGGCCAATAAAGGAATAGTTGTCCATGATTGGGCTACAGATCAGACAGGGCGGTGGTTGGCGGTAGTGGTATCAGTGGGCACTGTTAAACTCTTATGTGGGGTCTATTACGGCCCGAATGAAGATAATCCATGTTTTCTTCATAAACTAGCAAGTTATTTATTACAATTTTCTATCCCTATAGTGCTAGGGGGAGATTTTAACTTGCTATTGGATGCAGAGCTAGA
Organism: Lissotriton helveticus; assembly: GCF_964261635.1. Taxonomy (NCBI): domain Eukaryota; kingdom Metazoa; phylum Chordata; class Amphibia; order Caudata; family Salamandridae; genus Lissotriton; species Lissotriton helveticus. The sequence continues at coordinate 1,142,811,597 of NC_136069.1, forward strand.
CCGCACTTCAAAGGCTAGATACAATAGCCCAAAAAAATCGATTTGTATGCTACATAATATCATTAAGGAGTATGCGCTGTGCGATGTCTGGAGAATCAAACATGGCTCCCAGAGAGAGTACTCGTTCTACAGCAAAAAAAAACACCAATTCTCCAGGATAGATTATTTCTTGCTTGATAGAGCGATGTTATCAGATACACATTCTATTGCATATATTCCGAATGGATTATCAGACCACTCGGTGGTTAAGTTGTGTATTAGCATGCAAAAAAGGAACTTATCAGAATACAGGTGGACTCTGGACAGGACCGTTTTACTAAAAACAGATTTCAATACTAGCACTAAGAAAAGTATAGGAGAGTTCTTCCTATTTAACAATGATTCAGCTCCGAACCGGATCATATGGGACGCTCTTAAATCTTTTTTAAGAGGTATATACGGTTCTCAAATGGCCTTGAATAGAAAGCTAATTAAAGGAAAAGAAGTAGACAACCTCAATTTAATTAAAATAAAAGAGCAGCAACTTCTCTATGCCATCTCTAATGATCGAACTGAAATATTGAGGTTGGAAAAAGAATTAGATGACCTACGAATTCAACATAGATTACACTCTGAAAAAATACTAAGAGATAAGTGGGAGGTAAGCAAGTTGCGTAATTTTGAATATGGGGAGAAATGTGGATCATTACTTGCCTGGAAAGCCAGATCTGACAGGTCCAGAAACAACATTAAAACTTTAATACAACGAGGAACTGGCGCTGTTCTATCTGAGGACGAAGATATTAAAGAGGAGGCCAGATCTTTCTATGAAGATCTTTATCGTGAAAAAGTGAATATTTCATCGGAGGAAATAGAAAACCTAGACATTCTGAGAAATTTAACTTGTTTGAGTAATGAAGAAATATCTCTTTTAGGAAAAGAAATTACTGAGGGGGAAATCAGATCTCAAGTCGAGAAAATGGCAAGAAAGAAAGCTGCAGGTCCGGATGGGCTTCCAACAGAAATCTATAAGGATAATTTGGATGAACTTATTGCTCCAATGCGCAAACTTTTCAACAAAATCTTTATTCAAGGTCAGCAAATTCCGTCTTCTTGGCTGGACGCAACCATTTCATTAATTGCGAAGCCGAACAAAGACCCGCAAAGGATAGAATCATACCGACCCATATCCTTACTGAACTCAGACTTAAAAGTTTATTCAGGTATCCTGGCAAACAGGCTCGCTAAGGTGATTAAATCCATTATACATCCGGACCAACGCGGATTTTTCCCGGGCAGACAATTGAATGAACTCACATTTCAGGCAATTGGAGCTATTGACTATGCAGTTCAAAATAAAAAACCATTGGCCATAGTCGCAATAGATACTGCGAAAGCCTTTGACCAAGTAAACTGGAAATATTTATGGTCAACGATGAAGAAATTTGGCTTTCCTGAAATTTATATCAAAAGTGTGGTGTCTTTATATAGAGGTCCTAGGGCCAAGATTCTGGTCAACGGAGGATTGTCTGAATGGTTCAGTGTTGGCAGAGGAACAAGGCAAGGATGCCCCTTGTCTCCACTGCTGTTTGATATCTATATTGAACCTTTTGTTTGTTCTTTAAGGCATGATTCTATTATTTCTTCATTTAAAATTGGGGAATTATTAATTAGGACAGCACTATATGCAGACGATCTTCTGTTGTACACCTCAAACCCCCTTGTAGCAATTCCCAGGCTATTTCAGCTGGCGGAGAGTTTTGGCTCGATTTCAGGTTATTCTATTAACAAGGAGAAAACCGAGGTAATGTGTTGGAATAACTTACTCCCCATTCCCGAAGCCAAATGTAAGATGAGATATTTAGGTATTTATTTAACCCAGAATATAGATGACACTCCGAAGGTTAGCTGGGAAACAGTGATAAAGGAGATTAAAAAACTTCTGTCCAGGTGGAACACTCTGCCTTTAAACATCTATGGCAGAGTGAATCTTGTCAAAATGATCATTCTCCCCAAGGTTACGTTTTTGTTTAATTCTATCCCCTTAGTCTTCAGCAGAAAAGATATTCTTAATTTGCAAGGTAGAATAGGGTCGTTTATATGGGCAACAAAATCTCCAAGGATAGCCTGGAAGAAGCTAAGGAGAGGATTAAAATTAGGTGGTTTAGCTCTCCCTGATTTATTATTTTACTGTTATGCTTTCCAGCTTAAAAACTTTAGGATACTAGCTAATAAATTGGATTTCACATCAAATAGTTTACTATTCCAGGCAATGCTGCAAGATCTCCCGTTTGGTACTGATTATTTTCTGTTTAAATTTGGTGACAAATTTTTTTTCCAAAAAGTCAGGCTGAAAGTTCTAAAGGCTGCTTTACACTATTGGTCGCAGATGTGTAGGTTGCTGAGTATTCAATATTACCATCAATACTCCCCAATTTGGGACTCACCAGGCACCCCGGAATGTTTAATGGACCAATTGGCTCTCCCCTTAAAAAGAGCAGGCCTTCTGAAATGGGGGGACTTATGCGATGAAACGAAAGCTTTAAAGTGGGAATTTCTAGAGGGCATAACTGGAGGGACGTTAACAAGGTTTAAGTTCTATCAACTATCGGCCTGGTGGGGTAGTCAAAATTGGGATATAAATGATGAGGAACCGTTCCTAGAACTATTTAGTCAGCCTAGAGTAATGAAAAGGGAAACGGCACAATGGTATAATATATTATTGAATAATAAAGACAATTTGGAGATAGAGATTGCAAGAATATGGGACCCCTCCACAGTTCAGATAGCTGAGGATGTAGAGAAATTATGGATTGATTCTTTTTCATTATCCAAAAAGATAATCAAACCTTCTAATCTAAGAAGAAATCACTTATACACACTGCACAGGGTATATTGGACCCCAGCGAAACTCTCTAGGATCTCAGGGGCGCAATATTTTTGCCCTAGGTGTAACCTAATGAGCGCAAATGACATTCATATGTTTCTTGAATGTCCTAACATAGCTAATTTTTGGGAACAATTGCGCAAATTCTTAGAAGAGGTACTGTCGGTCCCAATTCAATGTACACCCAGATTGGTTTTCTTCGGCCTATTACCTGATTATGTGTTTAATAGTAACTTGTCACAGTTTATTTTCTATGTAATGACCATTGCCAGAAGAGAGATATGCAAAGCATGGAAGTCTGTATCCCCCCCGAAATTTGCAGAGTGTCTTAAATACATCGTCGCGGTGAGTAAATTTGATATTTTATGTGGGGGTGAGAAAGCTGTCAGGTTGTGGTCAGCAATGAATGCCTGGATCGAAAAGTAACAATAGTCCAATGATTATGCCAGAGGTAAGTGGTCCTGTCCTTCCTTAGCAGCAAGTACCAACCCGAAAGGAAGTTGGACGGGTAACGACCATTCCTCTGGGCAATCTTCTACAGCTATCCACAAACATGAGGGCTGGAAAGGACAGTTTGTGACAGTGGCTTGAAGAGCGCCTATTATAGAGCAGTCATTAACTGGTGGCATATATGAGGACAAAAAAAAACAAAAAAAACATTGTGTAGTATAGAGCAGTGTTTCTTAACTTGTGGTCCCGGGACCACTGGGGTCTGCAACGTCTTCTTACTGGGTCTGGCCATTAGAAAATTAAATAATTTTAACAAATTAATACAATGTATATGAATAAAGAAGCAAATGTAAACATATTTATTTTAATGTGCTGTAAATGTGTATTACTGTAAAATTCGAGGCTAAAAATGAAGTTTGCATTCTCGGATTTATTTGTGGGAGCAGTAAAAATACATCACACAGGATATATAAAAGTATGCATGATGAATGGCCTCAATTGAATTTAGAAAAGCTTCAACCTTCCCAAATGTGTTTGTAAATTAAAATACATATTTAATCATTTGTGTATTTGTTTTATGAATGCGTGTTTCAGTTTTTTGTGTATTGGTGTGTGGTTCAAATCATCAAAAATGCTCAGCTGTACGGGGAGGAGCCAAGATGGCGATCGGGATGGCTGCATAAACGCTTGGCTCCGCGAGCCCTCCCGCCCGCACATATATCCTGGTAATAAACTTGAGCAGTATTTACTAATCTAAGTAGGTGAAGGAAAGCGTTCACTTACCATCTGCTTTTGAGGCTCCACCGTGTAGTATACCCGAAGAAATGTCCCCGTCTGTTTGGCGGCCCTCGAGGTGCTGAGACCGGGATCTCGAGTGAGGAGAGTGTCCGGCCGTGATTGCAACACCTGCGGCCTCTGGTTGCGATGGGAAACCGGTTGGAGAGAACCTGAGATCTGCGAGCCGGAAGAGGTGATACCAACCCACTCCCAATAGTGGGTTGCCCTGCGGGAGGTGCGGTATAGCTGGGCCGGAGAGAGTCCACGATGCCCAGTTCCCCTTCGGTGTGATACCCGGTCATGTTAATAGCCCCCCCCCGGGAGCCGGTGGGGGACTCCCGAGAGGCAGCAGGGAGTTTGTTTAGCCTTTTGGTGACTCTCCTTTTTGTTGCCTGCCCCGACTATTGAGATCCCGCTGTGACTCCTGCTGTTCCCGGGGGTCGGGCCCGATCCTGAGGTGAGGTGGAGGGGAACGAGAACGTGACGGCTGAAATGGCGGATGATACTTTCTCGCGCACCCCTCATCTGGGCAGAGAAACCGGTGCACAAGAGACTCCCGGGGTTTGGCTACGCGAGAAAACGCCCACGCCCAAACATATACTGGCTGCACTAACAACCCTGCAAACTGCCCTGATCCGGGAGGCCCGAGAATTGGGACAAGGATGGCCTCCATTGTTGTCCTGCCACCTTGTAACGGCACGGATCGCTCTCAAGGAGGCACCGATGTGTCTGCCTTTGCCTCATTGACGTATTCCCCGGATGAGTCTACATTCTCGGAGACGTGGATAGATTTGGTTCATGAGCTTACTGTGGATACACCTGTGGCGCATGTGATTGTCTCATCGGGGCCTTTCTCTGATCGGCGAGTGGATGAACGGCGTCGATACACGGTTTGGGCGGCCCCGTCGGGGTTTCGGCGCTTCCCACATTGTGTGTTTCCCTTTCCATGTCTGGCGGGACTGTGTTCGGACTCGAGACTGTTGGCGGTGTTGACATTGTCACACTCAGACTTCCGCCATGCATCATCGGCGAAATTTCGGTGGCTGGGATCCTATGGAGCGGCGACACTGCCTGATCCTCCCGGTGCAATCGGACCCTTTGTGCTACTTTGTATCCCGTTTGAGGGATGGTTCAACGTTGGTACTATTGACAGACGAGGCCAGGGGTGAATTTGCTTGGGACATGGAGGGAATCTTAGGTGGTTGATGGTGATTTAAGGGGCGCTTAGCAGGGATGTAATTGATTGCGTTATACGTGATTGCTGCTACTTGTACTTCTTCTACCGTTACTGTTTATACGATTTTTGCACGCGGAGTTGGGAGGGGCCGGATAACCAGATCGTGGGCCCTTCTCCTGTATTTTTTCCTTCTTTTTTTCTCTTTTTCTTCTCTGTATTTCGGGTCTCTTATTTAGGGCGACAGGCACGCTGCTGGGGGGTAGGCCGTAGCCTTCTGCAGGGGTGCAGGGTTGGGGGTTGGGGGATGGGCTTGTTATTTTGTTCTCTCTTTGTTTCTATGGCCCTTTGCCCTTTTCCTTTTCGATGTTGTCGTCTTCCATGTCTCCCATATTGTGTTTCGCCTTGAGGGGTGGGGCTAGTTCGCCATGATTGCTTTGTGTTTATTGCATCTATCCTGATTCATATACCCCTTCCCCCGTCTTTTTCATTTTATGTACATCGCTGGCGTAAAACCTTTTGCTTTTAGTTAGCTGTATTAGGGGTGTGTGTCATTATGCGACATTGATTCTCACTTTATTTTTCGTTATTGCAAAATGAACCGTCTCAGATCCTTATTATCGCATGGTATTTTAATTATATGTCATATCCTGGATGCTATTCTGCCTTTGAACTCCGGACCGCTGTATGTTTTTATACTACATTGCTTTTTAACCGATTTGAATAGCGGCCGGCCGGATTGGTTGTAGGCCCATGTTTGTATCTCCGTACTATAACAATAAAGGTTCTTTAAAAAAAAAATGCTCAGCTGCAGTCCGAACCTTTCTTTAATAACTCAGTGTTGGTCCTTGGATTCGAATAATGATTTAGTTGGGGTCCCCTGGTTCCAAAAATGATTAAGTGGGGGTCCACAGAAGTCTAAAGGTTAAGAACCACTGTTATAGACTGGGCAATAAAATAAATCTTACTGGGCCAAAAGGGTGGATGAACCAGGAATGAACCTGAGAAACCTTAAAGTTGCTGGATGACCTTGTTAAAAAAAGCTATCTATGTGCCTAGGGGCATATTTACCAATCTTTCTCGCAAAGAAGGGCAGCAAGCAAAGATGCTGCACTGCATTGCGTGAAAAAGTGAGAGCAGAAATGCTCCATATTTACAATGATATGCAGAGTTTTTGCTCTCTACTTAAGTTGGCACATTGTATGCTGCCTAGCTCCAATGTAGTCATCCTTGCACCATGGTGCAATGGTGCCTGTGTTACAGACAGACTTGTTTTGTGCAGGAAGGATCACCTTCCTGCACAAAAACAATCCCTAGAGGCCATTTCCTCTTTCCACATACGCTGGAGAATGCAGCACATGTGGAAAGAGGAAATAAAGAGGTAGAATAAAGATATTTCTCCTCATTACACCTCACTGGGAAAGACCTAGGGGACTATTATGATGTCGGGTGGAATTGCATCCGTCCAACACCGTCTTGGTGTGAGAACCAACCGACCATAGGTCGGCGGTTCCGCACACCTTATCACGATGCAACCGCACATGGGGGCTCATTATCCGTCCGCCACCCCAGAGGAGGAGGTACCGTCCGCAGGGGCAGCGGCGGTCCCTCAGTGCTAATTAGGATGTGACCGCCACCCTGGCGGTCACATCCTGTATTTTTAACATTGCGGCGGGTGCAGCTTGAAGCAGCACACACCATGTTTTCCTTTGCGTGCACGAAGCTGCAGGCACCGTGTGGTGCCTGCCGCTTCATGCACACAAAGGCAGGGGGGTACCATAGGTACCCCCCATGTGCACCCCCCACCCCCCTTCACCCCTGGGGGCCTGCAACGGGCCCCCAAAGAAAAGTCTGCATGCCTTTGCACGGCGGAAATGCCGCCGTGTAAAGGCATAGCGCCGCTGACATCCTAAAATGGCTGGCGGTGTCTGATAGACACCGCCAACCATGTTAGTGCTTTTCCGCCGCGGACGGAAGGCGACCGCGGCGGAAAAGCGGCGGACGGAAAAAAGATCCCTCAGTCATCCTAATCTGGCGGGGGGGTCTTTTTTCAGTCCGCAGCGGTTAATCCGCATCCTCCGGGCCGGCGGTGGCTTCCGCCGGCCAGGAGGATGCGGATTAACCGCAATCCTAATGTACCCCATGGTGCGGTCCCAAACTTCCATTTCCCTTTGGGAGCTTGTGATGTCAGCAGAAAGCGCCCGCAGCACCAGCTCCCATAGAGAAATGGGAGTTTTTTAAAATCCCTGCACAGTTTGGCATGCACTGTGCTGTGGTGCAGGGATTTCAGGAGGGCGCCATAGGTGCCCCCCAGGCCCACAACCAGAGGCTGCGGAGGCATGGGGGCTCTACTAGGGGCCCCAAAGTCACTTTCTAACAGGCGTTCCATGTCGGAAAGCCCAGCCTGAAAAGCCTTTTGGAAACCAACATCATAATCCCAACGGCGGAAACGCTCCTTGAGTCGGTCTGTCCGGCCGGATTAAACTCTGACCTCCTTCATTGTAATAAGGCGGTCAGAGTTTCGACCTTGGATGTTGGTCGAAAAGCCTCCGATCAACTTCCAAATCAGCACCCTAGTATTTTGATACATTATCAAACTTTCTAGCTTAAGTAAATCTTGAAATGTGCCAAAATCCATGGGTATGTACTTTGAAATGCCAGGACTACACCCAGCCTTCCAAGTTGAACTGCAATGTAACACAGCACAAACAGGTGCGTTGCTTATATTTCTTAACAAAACCACACAAGGCCACACAAATTTGGCCTTGCACAGCTTTGTAAATTCCCAATTAGCGTTTGTGTTGCCCTGCATCATCTTGTATGGTGCAAGAGTGATGCAAAGGCTTAGTAAATCTAGGCCCTAGTTATTTTTCTGGAACTCAGTATGTTCCAGGCGTGGTCAGCACAATGTCCACAGAGTTCTCCACGAGGCTCTATTCATTGTGTAGGAGCTTGCTCTTACTGTTTCCCCAAGTCACTGACAGTAACACAAATGATTGTTCAGCCTATACAATGAGTGAAGGCGATTGAAAAAGAATAAAGGAATATAGCCACTTTATCCTATGAAGCCTACTATTGCTCATAGAGCCTTGCTCATGATTTTCATCATGGTAGAAATAATAGCACACACCTTTTGTCACCTTTGGCTCAGGATTGGCCTGTTCTGCAGCCATTAAAGGACACTAGCATAATGTCATGCCTGTATCCCCAAGTGAAAATTGATTAAAGGCTGTAGCGGCTATCAAGAATTAAAGCACAGAGAGGCAAATTATTTTAGACTGCTAGATGCAAAGAGCAGGGACATTAGGATTAAGAGCCAATTCGGTCTGGAGGTATTGCTCTAAAAAATGCATAACAAATTATTCTTTGAATTGATCCTGTCTACAATATAGTCATGCACCAAACATACATCAAGAAGAAACATGGGAGTGATTACATTGATATGTCACATGTACCCACTGGTATTTTTGTTTCAAACTGTATTAAAATATTCTACACGCTTAGCTTTGGTGTTTGCCAAATAGAGTCAGAAATACTGATAGAAACATTGACTGTTCAATGACAGTTCAATGCGCTCTGCAGGGACAGACACAGGATATGAATTAGTACTAGTTTGAACTAAAGAGAAAAGAGTGAAGCAGTCCTCAAACTGTTCCTCCTAAAATGCAAATGAGACTATCCCAGGGATACAGGACTGTGTTAGGCATCTCCTATCACTCTTCTGGGAAGCAAAACCAGGGCTCGAGTCGGGGTACCACGCGGGTGGACGGCGTCCCCCCACTTATTTTACCGGGCTTTTACCGGGTGGACGCCGTCCCCCCTGCCCAAATGATGGAGCCGGTACCTGAGACTGCACCTGCGCATGAATTATAGCCTTTCAAATGCACCCGAGCTTCAGACTAATCTCCCCTTCCACCTCGCGCCCTCCCCTTGCCAGCCTTTCTCAGAGCACAGCCGAGGCGCAGAGGCGCCAAGGCTTCAAGAGCTGCGCTGTCAACACGCCGAGCATGTCACTTTCAGGGACACCGACATATGCCCGTAGTGCCTACGCCCGAGTCTGTAATAACCCTGTAATCCGAAGAATGGGTCCTGTGTATAGTGTGTTCTTGTGTTTTGAGTGACTGCCACTTATTGCAGTATTATACCTCTACTTGTTTATTGTATGTATTCACGCATTTCAGACGGAGACCGGCAAATTTCGTGACGTCACTTTTTGTTGTGACGTCACTTCCGGGGACATCACCTAACTTGAAGCGTCCCCCCACTTATTTTTTTAGGACTTGTGCCCTGAGCAAAACCCAATTTTTAGGTAATGGTACCCATTAGATCATGTTATGGAATATCTGACGGACTCCAATCATAGTGAAAATGCCATGATTCCTCTATTCCAGATATCATGCAACAGACATCGACAATTAATTTTAGTATGCGCTTTTTTCCTTCAAAATCTGGCAAAGACTCAGTAAAAGATATGCAGAGCATGGTTCTTCTCAACGATAAATTGTGGCCCAATTGTAAAGTTTCTAGCAGAGCAAGATGTACATAATAATTCTCCATTAGATCAAAATGTTTTCTTCAATCATGCACAATGTGTGCTAATCAGTGTATTCAATAAAACATTTTTTGAATTTTTGGGGGATTTAATATTGGTTTTAATTGCAATTGTATTCATTAATAATTATTTGTATATTATTATTTCTAGCTTTGTTAATTTTTATTTTTGTTGGTGTTTTGGGTGAGTATAGAGGTTATTTATTGTAAGTTTTTGAAATTTTGCTAATTTTGTATTAGTTTTTAATTATGTTTTAATTATCTTTTTGTTACATAGATGTTAATTTTTAATAAAATTATGGTTCGTATTTTTTAAATTGCTTCATATTGTTTTATAAAGTATATATATATGTATTTAATACAATTAAAACTATTTTGAATTAATAAGGCATATATATATCTTTACTTACTTACTTTATTAGACTTTATTTCGGCTATTGCCATAAAAGCAGATATAATAATAAGTTAAAACAATGAAACCATGAAGCCATTAAAGGCTTTCAAATTGTGACATATAGAATAGCTAGAAAGACACATAAAAATAAATACTAGCAGCATGTGAGAGAGACATCACAACAATTTAAAGTGTGAAACCAAAGTTAATTTCAGAGCTCTTAGACATGGTTTTGTGCTGTAGCATGCGACGGAAGTCCATATTAAAAAAGCAGCATATAATTGATAAAATCACGGGAAACTGTGGGATATAAAATGAAAACTCACAGGTTCTGGGCACTAGGCACTATGCAGCAACAAGGCGACCCTTTTCTATCTATGTCTCCACATGTACGTGAGAAAGCGAGAAACAACAAACACAATTGGTTGAGCGGTGTCTGCCTTAAGTATTCTGGTTGCAATTTTGTAGTCCCTGATGCCCAGATTGCAGCACAACAGCAGAATCCATTTCCTACTATGTGAATAGTATTGCAGCCAGAAATACAAAACATGGTGTACAATTTCCTTAACTGCAGGACAAAAAGGACAGCTCAGGTCAGGTTGAGCATCGGCAAGGGGACGTTGTCACATCACAGTAAATGAACGAAGGGGCAGGATCGCGACACGGAACTTAATATAGAGAGCTCTGGCAGCCGGGGGCTCAATTGTATCCATCTACTCTTCCAGACAATAGTTGTGTCTTTAAATTCCAGAAAACTCGAGGTCAGGGAACCTAACCCTGTCACCCCACCACTCCTCCCCGCCGGCCCCTTGGGATTTACCAACAGCGTGTCTCCAATACAACTCCTTAAGCATGGACTTGGAAACACCACATGATGTTTCCAGATGGGCCCACATATATCCGCATCCAAGTTTTTTCAAGACGGCACCAAATGTACCCCAACCATAAGATCCTAACAGCCCCAGGGAGTTTTGTAATTTCTTTCAGACCCAGCCCAAAGGCAATAAGTCCACTAAGGTTAAAGTTTTACTCTGGAGGAAAGAGGTTGAATGCCAAGATTCAATCGGAATGGCACTAATGGAGTGCTAGTACGAGGATTGGAGAGAAGTCAGAGAAAACTATTTTCCGTCAATTCCATATCCTGGACATTGTCATGCCCCCAAAGTGCCCCATCATATAGAGACCCCCCCTAAAGCTTTCAAGTTGTAAATTTGGAATGCAGGTGTTATGGGGTGAAAGCTATATCCCCTATATATCTATATATACCCAAAGACCCAAAACATAATACTAGTCTTTCTTTCTTTAATAAATCAAGGCCTTTACTTCGTTCTATGGTTAGGTAACACTGCATTCAATATAGCTTTTTAGTCCAACATAGCAGGCTATACAGTTCTTTAAAGGCCCACTCCAGCATTAAAGGCCTGAGCCGAAGAGCATAATCGCTAAAGGCCCGAGCCCAAGGCGGGGGCCTTTAACAAGGTAGCAGATCTTTAATGGCCGGTATAGACCAGCTTTGGCAGGCTAAAAAGCTTTTACAACATTCCGCCCAAGGAAGGCATAATGTCCTAAGTGAAAAAATAAAGGCATTGGAGACCGAGGGGGTTGAAATCCCCCTGGGCTCTGAAGCCTTTGTTTCACAGTTCTTGCTGTGAATGTTCAATTGTTAACAGCAGCGCGCAGGGCCCCAGCTGTTAACTGTTGACCATTTACAGCAAGAGCTGTGAAAGCAGACTGTCAGAAATCAGCCCCTGGGTTTCCCCAGTTTGGCTAAACTGCTTCGTAGTCCAGCCAAGCCTGGGAGACCTGAGAGCTGACTAGCATTCATCTCTACCTCCTTCTGAAGCCCCAGTGACACAGAGATACAGGAGGAGGGAATGGTGATGCCACTATGAGCCCTGCTGCACAGCCTTTGCCTTTTGTGTTCTCCTGCCCAATCCATATATTTTGGAGAGGCAGGGAAAGAGAAATTGAGAGGACATTAGACATTGAAATTTTGGAGGGTCTATACCAGTTTATATATGCCTCTGCTGCTCCATTGTCTTCAATGGAGCACTAAACATTCCAATGGTGTAATATAATCGAAGAGCCCTCTGTAGCAGGCTCCACTGGACATTAAAGGCCCGCTCCAGCATTAAAGGCCCAGGGCCAAAGGCGAGGGCTTTTAACAAGGGAGCAGGCCTTTAATGGCCAGAAGAGCCCGCTACGGAGGGCTCTAATGCTATTAGAACATTCCGCCCCTAGAGGGCAGAATGTTCTAATTAGTAAAAACAAAGGCCCCTCGAAGACTGACGGAGTTTAAATCCCCTTGGGCTCTGAGAGGCATTAGTTCATAACAACAGCTGTGAAATAAAAAAAAACATTGGAATGTTGCTCTCTGGGCTCCTACCAGCCATTAGAATCCAAGGGCACGTCATTGTCTTCAATCGAGCGCTCAACATTCTAATGTTTTAATATTGTCTTATATCCTGCTGCCTGGGGTTTTACCGGTTGTTAAAGGCCCTGCACCCAAGTTATATGACTGAGCCATAGGGGAGGGCCTATAATGAGGGTGAGGGCTTTTAACAACCGATATAGCTGAGGCAAAAGTGCTATAAAGCTATTAGAACATTCCACCCACTAAGGGTAGAATTTTCTAAATTAAAAAACGAGAAACAGAAAGATAAACATTGAATGTTGGAACTCCTGGCTTATACCAGCCATTATAAGCCTGGAGCTACACCATTGTCTTCAATGGAGCTTTCATCATTCCAGTTTTCAAAAAGCAGGTGCTTTTTGCAGTTGAATGAATGAATGAACTAATTTCTAAAGCACACTTATAACACAGGGGCTCCTTGCTGCTAAAACTACAGCTTTTACAGAAAGGTACAACAGAAGTGAAAGGGACACATAAAGGAGAAACATCTAAGATGTAAACATCCAGGTTTTCAGGGCCTTCCTAAATTGAATATATCTGGTTAAAGATTTGGGGCCAGATGTAGGTAGCCTAATACCGGTCGGTAACGGCCGAAAATCGGTAATTTCGGCCGATCACCGACCGTTATTTGGACATTGAGATGTAGGTCGCCCAAAAATTACAGAATCGATAAAAATACCGATTCGGTAGATTACCGGCTCGGAAATATTTCCGAATCGGTAATATTACCGATTCGGAAAAGTTACCGAATCGAAAAATATACCGAGTCGGTAAATGTTCCGAATCGGTAAAATTACCGAATCGGAAATTATACCGAGTCGGTAAATGTACCGAATTGGTAAAATTACCGAATCGGAAAATAAGAGATGGAAAAAGCAACACCATTGAGATGTAGGTGACCCATAAATTACCGAATTTCACAAAAATTCGGTATTTATGAATCGGTATTTAACATGGATTGAAAGCAGGTGGTAATCAGGTGCAGCCTATAAAAAAGGGCCCCAAAATACAACTCTGGAACCAGAATGGCGGCTTTCTACGTCATAGCAAGACGGCTAAGGCTACAGGCAGCAGGTGAGAGGGAATGGAGAAGGGAGGAGCAGGTCTACAGGCAGACGATTACACTCTTCCAATTGACAGAGTCAGAGATACTGCAAAGATACAGACTGCACCCCCAAACCATCATGGACCTGATCAGGGACATGCAGCACCCACTCCTGGACCACCCAAAACCAAGGGCCCACGCCATCCCACCCCATGTGCAGGTGCTCTGTAGCATACACCTGCTTGCATCAGGGAGTTACCAGAGTGTTGTTACTGTGGTAGGTGGGGTGTCCCAGAGCTGCCTGTCGCGTTTATTCAGAAAGTTCCTGGATGCCATGATGCAAAGAATGGAGCATTACATCCACTTCCCAGACACTGATGCGGACTTGCTCAGGACCAAGACTGACTTTTACCTCATGGCAAATTTCCCACACGTGATTGGCTGCATTGATGGGACCCACATCCCAATATGCCCCCCAGCTGCCACTGAGCACATATACAGGAACCGGAAGTCATCACACACAATTAATTTACAAGTAATCTGTGATGCCAAGTACATGATCACAGATATAGTTGCCAGGTACCCAGGAAGCACCCACGACTCATATATATTCCAAAACAGTGGGATCTACACCTGCCTGACAGCGGGTGAATTCGGGGAAGGATACCTGCTAGGTAAATTACTGTGTGACACTCCCTTGATAGATGATGCAGACGTATGTCAATGTGTGCCTGCGAGTAATGTATTTTTCTCTCTCACATTAGGGGATAGTGCATATGCACTCCGTTCCTTTGTCCTGACACCCTACCTCAACCCCACAACCCCCAGCCAGAGACGATACAATGTGGCACATAAATCCACCCGGAACATCGTAGAGCGCACCTTTGGGCTCCTGAAGAGCCGGTTCCGCTGCCTCCACAAAAGTGGTGGGGCACGGCAGTACTCACCACTAACATGCTGTAAGATCATTACAACCTGTGCAATGTTGCACAACCTCGCAACTAAGAAGGGCACAGAGGTGGAATTGGAGGACTATGAAGACCATGACGATGAGCAGGCACTACCAGCAGCCAACACAGTAGGAGTACCTACACCCACAGACGGAAGACAGAGACGGGCAGAGATCACACACAACTACTTTTGAGTAAGTATAGAGACAAAGCACGTGTTGTACTGCAATGTACGTAGTTTATTTGGCACTACGTTAAATGTCTGAAGACACAATTGTAACATACTAGTGTGCCTAGCACTACTGGGTGGACGGGGGTTACCTCACCCTCACATGTCCAACTGAATTTGGCTGACTCACTGCTTGCGCCCAGGACCAGCACTGCGTGATGCATGAGGTTGGCTTAGTTCCAAGTCTGCTGTAGCAGCGCCGGTAGTCTGGCGTCTGCTGCTCCTCCGTATTTCTGGGATAAGGGTGCTGCTCCTGCTACTGGAATTATCTGTCTCCCCTAAAGCTTCTGCTCCTGTGGTGGCTGCCTGGTTTGTCAGCAGCACCTCCATTGCTGTAGTGACTCTCCCCATCACCCTCATGAGATCAGTACAGCAGTGCACCAGCCCCTCCTGCATCGCAACTGAACAGCGACACAGCAGTGAAGTCGTAGTTGCAAGACGGTGCATGCCCCTTGTCTGCTGTTGCATGCAATGCCTCGCCCTGTGCCTTTGGACGCGGTCCTCACGTAGTTCCTCACAGAGTGACATCACACACTCTGACAAGTCCCTGACTCCATCGGCCATGTCCCTCATGCTGTCCGCCATTGCTGTTATTCCCTTGTTCATGTTATACAGATTTGTGTTCACATGGCGCATTTGTCTGTGCACTGCACTTTGTTATACAGATTTGTGTTCACATGGCGCATTTGTCTGTGCACTGCACTAATACCTTTTGCTTGCAGGCGCTGGCACCTTGACCATTGTGGTCTCAAGGCCACGGAATACACCCTTATCACGGCCACTCACGCTTGCCTCCCGGACCCTACGACATCTTGTGCCACCGGATCGACTGACAGGAGTGGATGTAAGACCTGGTGCATTTCCTGCAATTGCCTCGATTGACTCCTCACCCTCCCTTTCCTCATCGGAGGATGTTTGTAGGATCCTTAGCGGGGGAACGTCATGCCTCCTGGGCCTGCAGATGTCTGACACCTCTGTGTCTGCTGGTGTGTCCAATTGTAGTGACTCATTTTGTGGAGAGTCTAGGAGCACAGGAGATGCTTCAAGTAGCATGGTGTCTGCCTCTGGTGTGGCAGCTGCTTGTGTGCAGGGTGCTGTAGGTGTTGCAGTGCTGGGCCCTACATCCCTGCCTTCTTGCTCACTCCTATCCCTTTGGGGATGTGTCTTCTCCCTATCCTGCATTGACCTGCGTGATGTCTCTCCTGTGGACAGATATGGACAGTGTCTTAGTGGTGCTTTCACTGTGTAAATCACTATTAAATCACATTTTAATATCACTATTTCCTGCTCCTCCCATGTCTCTATTTGTATTGTGTGGCATACCTGACATTATTTCATGTTTACTGCTCTGATGGGTTTTCTTATGCCTACCACTCCCCTAATGCATTGCAGGTGACTACTGAAGTCTGTACTGGTTTTCCTCAACACACAGCCACATTGGGGGAGGGTCACAGGCAAGGGGTGAGGAATGATGGACATGTCCCTTACCTTTCTTTGATGCAGCTCGGGCTGAGCTGTCTGCATCACCAATCCCCACAACGCACTCTGGCTCCAGTGTGGACTCCACCAGCTCTTCCAGATCCGTGAGAGCAGGTGCCCTGTTCTTCCCTCCACCTGTAGCATTGCCCTCTTTACTCCTTGCTGCCAATTTCTTCTTGGTTATGATCCTTAGATCATACCATCTCTTCTTGAGATCGTCCACTTCCCTGGTTGTCACTCCTATTGCATTAACTTTGGTTTGGATTCCCAGCCAGGTGTTCCTCTTCACAGCCTCTGGTAACTGCAGAGACTGCTTTCCAAAGATTTTGGGGTAGTGCTTGACAACCTCCTCCACCAGCACCTGAAGTTCACCTGTGCTGAACTTCATCTTCCTCTTCCTATCTGCACCTTCCCTCTGGGAGTCTTGGGGATCCATTTGTTTGTCCTGCAGAGCTCAGCTTCACAACAGCCTGTCTCTGTGTAACTGCTCTCCTGTGTGATCAGGTACTCTGCACCTGCATGGTTATGGCCACTTCCTGGTTGTGGGGTGGGGTGGATGCACAGGATTGGTAGTTTGCTCTGTTGGTTGGCTGAGGGGCGTGGTGGAGGCACCTGATTGGTTGATACATCAACTGCCTGATATTTTGTATCCCCGACTCGGTATTTACCGATTTGGTATTTACCGATTCGGTAAATACCGATTCAGTAACTTCAATTCATTCCTATGGGCATCCGGGCCCATAGGCTTGAATGTGTATTCCCGATTCGGTATTTGCCGAATCGGTAAATACCGAATCGGTAAATAACGGGTCGGGGTTTCCGAATTTTACCGATTCGGTATTTTTTACCGATTTTTTACCTACATATCATTTCCCTTTTTTAAAATACCGATTCGGTAAAAATAGGTTTTTTAGAATCGGTAAAAATGTGTTACCTACATCGGGCCCTTGCTGCGCAATGGCACGGGATTCAAAGACTTACCACCACCAAAGAGAAACTCCTACTGCCCCATCTATGACGAGTCACCTTAGGAACGACAATGTTTTTACTCTCTGATGAATAGAGTGTTTGCTTGGGTAAGTACCATTGAAATTTAGAATTCAGATATCCCGGGCCAACATTATGTAGGCCCTTGTGTACCATACACAAGGCCTTAAAAGCAATTTGTTTTGCAACTGGGAGCCAGTGCAGCTGACATATGGCATAGGAAAGGCTGTCATTTCTATAGTTTTGAGAACATACATATCTTAGCAGCAGCCTACCTGGGAAAGGCTGATGAGATCAAATATATTCGCAGACACGACACGTTGGAAAACAAGGCTTTCGTCACAGGTAACTCATTTTCGTACTGCGCAGACCACTACGCACATAAGAATCCTTCCATTAGTTCTAGTTAACATTTTCCCTCATGGCACTGTCAACTCATGGTCGTTTTACTAAAATAGCATCGGAGATGCCATTTTCCATCATTGATAAGTGTTATTTGTCTATAAAAACGAAACAAAAGTGTTGAAACATGAGGTGCTATGCCTGGTGTTGGCTTCGTTTTAACCGTTGTCAGTCAGGTAAAAAGTTCCCAAACGCTCATATCGTTGGAATGGTCTACCATAAACAAAAAGTTACAAAAAAGAGCATCCGTTTAGGCAGTAAAAATTGTAAAGGGGGTCTTTATGGTAAAGAAAAGGAGTAGAGTGACGTAAAGAGAGGGTGACAATAAAAGGGCGTCATTAAGTGGCGCCAAAGTTCTGGATTCGGGATAGCAAAAGTTTTGTTGAACACTTCTTTATTTTTAAATTGTCAGTCAGTGAGTTTCACTCATACATGCGATTTTGTAGCAGAAGCACATGACAAACGAAATACACATTTACAGCAGACAGCTGCAGTGACAAGTACGCAACCAGGGAAAAGCTGCTTTAAAGGCTTACTGCAAATGTTGAGTCTGTCATTGTTGAACAAAACTTATCCTTTCATTTTTCGGAGAATATGTAAGGTATTTGTTTTGAAGCTGTCATAGTTATCTGTTATCATTTCTGGGAAATGAGTAGTGATAATCAGTGCAGTAGAGCTGTATGCATTGTCACCCTTAGCAAAAAACTTGTAATTAATGATGATGATGATGATGACGGGAAGAGGATGTGGCTCAGCGGCCAGAGCTGCCGACTCAGGAGCGGGGGATTCGGGTTTGGGTCGGCTCAACATCCTGTGGTTCTGGGCAAATCACTTAATCTCCCAATGCCCATGGGCAGCGCCTGGATATCCTCACAAGTGATAATCCACGCTGTAGAAATCTACAAATGTAATTTAATTTATGATGATGAAGGCATAAACGGATGTATGATGGTACAACGCGGTACATAACACCGCAGTACCATCACAACGCAGCTTTTACAATGCAAGTCGTTACCACAATTTGCGCTGTAGGGTTCTGGACTTAGGAATAGTATGATTTACTATTGCAACTCCAGCCTACATACAGTAGGGAAGGTGTTGGAATAGTAAATCACACTATTCCTTAGTTTAGAGCGCCCTCCAGAGCAAGTCGTGGTAACGACTTGTGTTCTAAAATCCGCGTTGTTATGGTACTGCGGTGTTATGACTGCGTCGTAATGGTTGTTTACCGGCATAAACTGCGGCTGTTGGCCTGGAAGAGAATGCCCTGGCCCTAAATCTTGAGAAGAGACACCTGAAACCCTCTAGGTGGCAAACTGACTTTTTTTTGTATACTTTATTTTTCCATTTTTCAAAAAAGGTACCTTACAGACATTTATAGGATAGACAATGCATGTCAATCCCCTTTACATGTCAATCAATCAATCAATCAGGAGTTTGTTAAAGCGCGACTACTCACCCGTAAGGGTCTCAAGGCGCTAGGGGTGGGGGGGTTTGGGGGGGTTTGGGGGGGTGCAGGTTCCATTCCATCAAGGAGGGGGTCTGTCGAAGAGCCAGGTTTTGAGGTTTCTTGCGAAGATGGGGAGCGATGTTGTCTGTCTGAGGTGGAGCGGAAGGGCGTTCCATGCTTTGGCCGCGAGGAAGGAGAAGGAGCGGCCTCCCGATCTGGTCTTTCTGGTGCGGGGGACCACAGCGTAGGAAAGCTGGGCTGATCGTAGGGTCCTTTGGGGTGCGTGGAATTTGAGTCGGCTGTTCAGGTATGCTGGTCCGGTGCCGTGGAGGGCCTTGTGTGCGTGGGTGAGCATCTTAAAGGTGATTCTCGCCTCGACGGGGAGCCAGTGGAGTGTGCGCAGGTGCTGGGAGATGTGGCAGTGTTTTGGCAGGTTGAGGACCAGTCTTGCGGCGGCGTTCTGGATGTTCTGTAGCTTGCGGATGAGGTTTTTGTTTATTCCGGCGTAGAGTGCGTTGCCGTAGTCGAGTCTGCTGGTGACCAGGGCGTGAGTGACTGTCTTTCGGTGTTCGAGGGGGATCCATTTGAAGGTCTTACGAAGGAGGCGGAGGGTGTGGAAGCAGGAAGAAGAGACAGAGTTGATCTGGCGATCCATTTTGAGCTCGGAGTCCAGGATGATTCCCAGGTTGCGTGCGTGGTCTGTGGGGGTTGGCGGGTTTCCGAGGGCGGTGGGCCACCAGGTGTCACTCCAGGCGTCGGGGTTTGGGCCCATGATGAGTACTTCTGTTTTGTTGGTGTTTAGTTGTAGGCAGCTGTTTTTCATCCATTTGGCGACGGCTTCCATGCCTTCTCGAAAGTTGCGTCTGGCGGTGTTGGGCTCGTTGGATAGGGAGAGGATGAGCTGGATGTCGTCTGCATATGACACGATGTTGAGTCCGTAGGTTCTGACGATGGGGGCAAGTGGAGCCATGTAGACGTTGAAGAGCGTCGGGCTGAGGGAGGAGCCCTGGGGGACTCCGCAGGTGATAGGTGTGGGGTCCGAGAGGAAAGGGGGGAGTCTGACCCGCTGCGTCCTGCTGGAGAGGAAGGAGCAGATCCAGTCGAGGGCCTTGTCCTGGATTCCTGCATCGTAGAGTCTGCGTATTAGGGTGCGGTGGGAGACTGTGTCGAACGCCGCTGATAGGTCGAGGAGGATGAGGGCTACTGTTTCTCCTTTGTCCAGTAAGGTGCGGATGTCGTCTGTTGCGGCGAGGAGGGCGGTTTCCGTACTGTGGTTTTTTCTGAAGCCGGATTGGGAGGAGTCGAGGATGTTGTGTTCTTCAATGAATGTGGCGAGTTGGCTGTTGATGGCTTTCTCGATGACTTTCGCTGGGAACGGCAGCAGGGAGATGGGTCTGTAGTTTTTGAGGTCGGTGGGGTCCGCTGAGGGTTTCTTTAGGAGGGGGTTGACCTCCGCGTGTTTCCAGTCGTCGGGGAATGAGGCGGTCGCCAGGGAGCGGTTGATGGTTTGGCGGAGCATGGGTGCGATGGTGTTGGCGGCTCTGTTGAAGATGTGGTGGGGGCAGGGGTCTGTGGGGGCCCCTGAGTGGATTGACTTCATTGTCTTCAGTGTGTCTTCGGTGGTGAGTGCTGTCCAGTCATCAATCGCTGGTTTCCGGGTGTCGGGGGTGGTTGGTGAGGGTTCAGTGTGTTGGTTGTCTTCGTCGAAGTTGTCGTAGATGCTCTTGATTTTGTGGTGGAAAAAGATGCTGAGTTTGTCGCAGAGGTCTTGTGAGGGAGGGATGTCGGTAGACTCGCTGGTGGGTTGGGCGAACTCCTTGATGATGCTGAAGAGTTCTTTGCTGTTGTGTGCGTGGGTGGAGATTCTGTCTTCAATCGCTTTTTTCCTCGTTTCTCTGATGAGTTGATGGTGGGCGTTGGTGGCGGCTCTGAAGTTGTTGTGGGCTTCTGTGGATTTGGTGTTTCTCCAGGCCTTTTCGAGGCAGCGGCATGTGCGCCTGGACTCTCGAAGTTCGGTGGTAAACCATCTGGCTTTCTTGGCACGGGTATTGTTGTTTTTCTTGAGGGGGGCTATGGTGTTGGTGCTGTCCGAGATCCATCTATGCAGGGTTCGGGCTGCGGTGTTGGGGTCGTCGTTTTCCGCGATGGTTGGGGTGGAGTTGTTGAGTGAGGAGGTGAGCTGGTCATCGGTGATTTTGGTCCAGTTTCTTTGTGGAAGCAGGTGCTGGTGTCTGTGGATGGTGGGTGTTCTGAAGGTGAAGTGGACGCAACGATGGTCGGTCCATGGGAGTTCGGTGGTGTGGCTGAAGGTGATGGAGTTTCCTGTAGTGAAGAGGGGGTCGAGGGTGTGTCCTGCTGAGTGCGTGGGCTCGGTCACGATCTGGCGGAGTCCAATGTTGTGGAGGTTGTCCAGGAGGGATGTGGTGTTGGGGTCCAGTTGATTGTCGAGGTGGAAGTTGAGGTCTCCCAGCAGGGTGTAGTTGGTGGATGCGATGGCCTGCAGGGAGATAATGTCCGTAATGGAGTTGGCGAAGGGTCCGCGGGGTCCAGGGGGTCGGTAGATGAGGGTTCCTCGGAGGGCGGCGGTGGGGCTGGCCAGTATCTTGAAGTGAAGGTGTTCCATCAGTTCTGTGGACTCATCAGAGAGTGTGCTCAGGCGGAGGCTGGATTTGTGGATGATGGCGATTCCTCCTCCTGGGTGGATGGGGCGGTCCTTCCTGGAGATCTTGTATCCTTGGGGGATGGCGATGGCGATGTCCTGTCCCGAGGTGGTGTTGGTCCAGGTTTCGGTGAAGAATGCTACGTCTGGGGTTGTGCTATCGAGGAGGTCCCAGATTTCTGTGGCGTGTTTGTGGAGGGATCGGACGTTGAGGAGGATGCATTGCAGGGTCTTCGGTTCGATTGTGTTCTTGTGGGCGGGTTGTGCTGGATCCGTGTTCTTGGCGGTGCTGCAGGTGTGCCGGCAGCGGTGACAGCTGAAGGGTCCATGGGTGTCGGCTGGTGATGCTAGCTTGCAGTTGTTGTTGCAGCCTGGGTTGAGTGCGTGGAGTGCTGCTGGGTCGTAGCGTTGGTGGGGCGGAGGTCCAGGGTTCCTGGTGCTGGTCGCGGACGGGTCGCAGACAAGCGCAGACGTGCTTGCCTTTGACGCACCTTCGGTGCACCAGCGGCGCGCCTGCAGCCCGCGGCCGCGCAGCAATTTCACTGACAATGAGTCAGTGGTCTTGCTCGCCTGTCCCCGCAGTGGCCGCCATTAAGTAGGGGTCGGGGAGGGCTGGACAGCTGGGAGGCGGGAGCGGGGAGGGGAGCTGGATTGGGCCGGTCGTGCTGGGGGGGGAGGGGCCGCGGGGGCAGCAGCGGCGGGGAAAGGTAAAGGGAGGAAAGAAGGGATAAAGAAAAAAGGGAGAATAAGCAGAAATAAGGCACAAAAGAGCAGAGATGCAGAAAAAAGCAGAAAGGAGAAAGATAGAAAGGGTAAAAAAAACGAGTGAAAACGGGTGAAGGAGCAGAGGGAGAGAAAGGGAAAATGGGCAAAAATAAGGCACAAAAGAGCAGAGGTGCAGAAAGGTGAAAGATAGAAAGGGGAAAAAAACGAGTGAAAACGAGTGAAGGAGCAGAGGGAGAGAAAGGGAAATGGGCAGAAATAAGGCGCAAAAGAGCAGAGGTGCAGAAAGGTGAAAGATAGAAAGGGGAGAAAAAGGAGTGAAGGAGCAGAAAGAAAGAAAGGAGACAGAGGTCCACTGGACCAAAAGGGATGAGGCGCAGGGAAACCTGCGGGTGGAGGAGGGCCTCGATCACCAACACTCAAGAGTGCAGGGGCAGGGGCACCTCACTTAATGGTGGAGCTGCGAGGGTGGGAGAGCAATTTCACTGACAATGAGTCAGTGGAGCTGTATGCATTGTCATCTGTTATCAGATATTTGTTTTGAAGCTGTCATAGTTATCTGTTATCATTTCTGGGAAATGAGTAGTGAAAATCAGTGCAGTAGAGCTGTATGCATTGTCATCCTTAGCAAAAAACTTGTAATTAATGATGATGATGATGATGATGACGGGAAGAGGATGTGGCCAGAGCTGCCGACTCAGGAGCGGGGGATTCGGGTTTGGGTCGGCTCAACATCCTGTGGTTCTGGGCAAATCACTTAATCTCCCAATGCACATGGCAGCGCCTGGATATCCTCACAAGTGATAATCCACGCTATAGAAATCTACAAATGTAATTTAATTTATGATGATGAAGGCATAAACGGATGTATGATGGTACAACGCGGTACATAACACCGCAGTACCATCACAACGCAGCTTTTACAATGCAAGTCGTTACCACAATTTGCGCTGTAGGGTTCTGGACTTAGGAATAGTATGATTTACTATTGCAACTCCAGCCTACATACAGTAGGGAAGGTGTTGGAATAGTAAATCACACTATTCCTTAGTTTAGAGCGCCCTCCAGAGCAAGTCGTGGTAACGACTTGCGTTCTAAAATCCGCGTTGTTATGGTACTGCGGTGTTATGACTGCGTCGTAATGGTTGTTTACCGGCATAAACTGCGGCTGTTGGCCTGGAAGAGAATGCCCTGGCCCTAAATCTTGAGAAGAGACACCTGAAACCCTCTAGGTGGCAAACTGACTTTTTTTTGTATACTTTATTTTTCCATTTTTCAAAAAAGGTACCTTACAGACATTTATAGGATAGACAATGCATGTCAATCCCCTTTACATGTAGGTGTACAATGATGACCAGGAGTGGCAAGAATGCAAATCGTGTAAGGGGAGGCAAATAGACTTCAGACAATCAAGCAGCATGTTGAGGAATAGCCATCTTTCTGGCATGTTCCAAAAATGTGAGTAGGACAGTACAGACCAGAGAGAGGACACCTCAAAACTTGGTTGTGATTAATAGAAAAGATCTTCCCCTAAGATGGGCTCTCTTAACACCTTGGGATAGTCAGCAACCGGTTAGATAACAGGAGAAGTGCTCAGTTTGACCGATGTGACGAGAAGGAATGCTGAGTGAAGATGAATCCTGAGTCTTTGATAGCCATAAACCAGAAGCAGACTTGCCGATATGCAACGATTGAAGAGATATCAAGTGAGAGAATGTAAGCACTCTCCTTCCTAAACCAAGTAAAGGTCGGAATGCTGAGCTATAGACTTTCTGGAGGAAGAATTGAAGGTATTGGGGAGCCCCAGATAGAAGGCATCATAGTAGTCAATGGTGCATGAAAGTGGAGCTTGAATGAAGGTGTTCCAACAGGAAGAAGGAAGGAAGGAAGAGAGCAGTAACGTTCCTTCAAATGTTGATATAGAAAAAAAGAGATTGAGGTGGTTTCTTGTTAATGTTGCTTCTGAAAGAAAGAGATGAGTCAAAGCAGACTTGTGATCTACTAAGCAAACAGAAGGAGATAATGGACGCAGCGCTGAGAGTTTTCAGACACTCATCGCCAGTCACAGATCTGGGTTGAATCCATCATCGTTCTTTAGCTCACTTTGCCGCCCCAGTTCAGGCCCAGTCATATGCAAATCAGTCTTGATCCTGTTCCTCATGGGAACAATCCAGCCCGAACTGCCAAGCCAGATCTTTCCTGGACTGGAAACAAGCATCCTAATACCGGTTTCAGGGTAACAGCCCTCATCAGCCAGGCTAGCTTCAATCAAGTGGCAAAGTGAGCAAGGGACCCATGTCTGGGCATAGACTTCTAACTTAGGGCAAACAAAAGAAACACAAGGAGATGATGCATGGAGCGCTGAAACTTTTCAGACACTCACCCCAAGTCACAGATCACCTCCTAGCCTTCAGAAATGGTACCCCTGCATGCCTGGCAGGTAACCACCTCAGGAAGTCAGCTCCAAATCAGGAGTAGGACACCAGCAGCCGTAAGATAAAGAAATGCAAGAAGGAAGAGAACAGAAGACAGACCTACTCTGTCTGTACACCCAGGATCTAGTAACATCCTTGAAATCGAAACAGCTCGTAATCCAATCTCTCTGAAGAATACTATCCATCCACACAACTGGAACCATGATCAATTTGCCTCCTAATAAATAACTCAAAAAAATAAAAATAAAAACTTCTATTCAGTGCCTCCAGCCAGGTTTGCCTCCAGTGATTACTTTGTTAAGGAAATGGTGCAGGGGCCCAACGTTTTAAAGTTTTGCTCAGAAGCCCGCAGCCCATACTATAGAATGTTGAGGTGTCACATACCAAGGTTGTATAGTTTGGATTCCACCTGATGCATTTAATCCACAGCCAGATTCTCTCTGCCCCTATATTTCACTTCTGTATGTTCTTTTTTCCCCTGCTTTTTGCCTTTGTCACTCTTTTTTCCTCTTTCTCTTCCTCCTTCTTTCCCCTTTTTATGTTTTTCTATCTCATGCTCTGGGTCAAAGTTGGGTGATGAAAATGAATGATGTCCCCCGAAAAGGAATGCTGGCGGGCCCCACCTATAGCCACCAGCTCAAATTAAGCACTCATTGGGCATTTCAAATGCCTCAACATACTTATAGCTTACATATTTTATCACATTAGGCAATGACAGCGGAAATATGTCTTTAAAGATAATCCATTGAATGGCACAGGCACAGTAAAATGCTGCACAAGAGTAATGCATGAATGTGTGATCAAAACACTTGTATTTAATCTGTGGATTTCATATCTGGAGGAGATGCTATAGGGATCACATTTTCCTTCTAAAACTGGAAAGATAACACATTGCTGGCATCTACTAAGAAGACAACACAAGCTTGTTAGATTATTACTGATGCTGGTCAACGAAGAGCATCATTTTTTTTTTGGGGGGGGGGTTATATAGTGCAAACTAGACCCAAAGGTATCAGATCACTTTATATGAGTACCAATTGTGATACAGATGGACAGTCTGCCATTTCGGGTTGGCCTTAAAACCCTGTTCCAAGTCTTAAACTCCCCTTTTGTTACACATAAGTCACACCTAAGGTAGGTCCTACGTAGCCCACAGGGCAGGGCGCTGTGTAATTAAAAGTTTGGACATGTGCTTTTAATTTCTACATGTCCTAGTAGTGAAAAACTCCTAACTTAATTTTTCACTAATGTGAAGCATACCCCTCCCATATGATAACATTGTGGATTCCATATTACGTTTAATAAGCTGTCATTTTCAATTGGGAGCTGGTAGCTATGTAATGTTTTGTTTCTATGAAATTGTAATGATAAACTCTATTTAATGATTAAATCAGATTTTTCATTACAATTTTGAAAATGCCACTTTTAGAAATGTGGCTTTTTCCTGCCCTGAACACTTGTGTGCCTGTATCCTGTCTAGGGTCACATGCCTGGGTAAACCTGACAGTTAGACTTTGTGAATTTATCCCAGACTATCACACAATAGAGGAATTAGGTATGCCTGAACTGCCCATCTGCTGGCAGGATGAGAGGGGTGCAGCTGAGCACAGTCCCACTTGCATCTGTGGTTCTGAAAATCTGGATTCATATAATAGTACTGGACTCGAGAATAAAAACTTCGTCGAAATAGGACGAATTTGGTATCAAAAGACCGAGAATGACGAGTACATCATGTACATGTATTTTCGGCGTATTCGAGTGACGATTCCACCTCGAAATCGTCATTTACATTCTGAACCCTTAGCTCCCATTTACATGTTGCCCTTTACATAGGCCTTAATCCAGTTGAATTTGATTCCACAAGGACACATACTCCTTAATCGACTTCTCCCTGACCTCAGTACAAGTTAGAACCATTGCCCCAGGCCGAACTCGTTAGGTCAGTTCCCTCCCAGTGGCCGAGCAAGATAGCATCTAGGCTCAACCGGCCATAAAACCATTTGAGCACGCACACCTGCCATATCTCGCTCACATCTTTTTCTCCACTCCTTTTCTTTACTTGCTTTATGATGGGGAGGTGACCGTTTTTATTGGGGGTCCAGCGATATCTGATGAAATGTTGGGCCTTGCCGGATGATTTGTTATGGGCAGCACGACATGAAATATGTACATGTCATCATGACTCTGCTTTTCTTTTGTAACCAGTAACTATAAATGAAATACCACGAATTCAAGGAATGTTTTGCCCAAGGCTGAAAATTATGTATAAAGAGAGAAGCCTGACTTCGTGAAAGTGTGCAGTCTCCTGAGAATATACCCGTATTGTACTTCTAGGACCCTGTTACCTTGGTTGCAGCCAAAAAACTAATCTTTGACTTCACCTCGAAGACTCTGAGTTTCTGTAGGTCTGACTCAGGAGAACCCGAGGTCTCTGGGTGTTGATTCCCTGACACCGCTGGATTACCGGTTCTGTGCCGGTTCTTAAAAACCCAGTACCTCAGTTGGCGCCCAACGTTTGGGGCGATTCCAGTGGTACCAGTCAGCATGAAGATCGTGAGGAGCTTCGTGTGGAAATTCCAGAGGAGGGCCCACCACCTCATCGACCCCTGCATGTCGACGTGGTCCGAAGGTCTTTGCTGCGAGGTTCTCCGCTTCCCGACGGCTACAAGGACTGCTGCCCTGGCTATCGCCCTGATGTTGGACCCTTGAAGTTTTCGGTAGAGCGAAACACTGAGACGAGTCTTCTGGTGACGCCATCGATATTTTCAGTTAAGTATAAGTGGAGCGTCTCCCAGTCCTTAGTTGGACTTACTTTGTGGTATCTTTGGGATACAAAAGGTTTTGTATTGGTACTTGCAAGCACCATAACCGAAGGACTCGTGTATTCACGAGAAATATCGTAATCGATAAATCCTTTGAAGTTTTGGAACTAGACTAGAGAGCGAGGATGCCTAGTCTTAGACTTGGGAATTGGTTTTGTCTTGGTAGTAATAATAGGGACTCCCGATTAGAGGACTCATGTCCGGTTCCTCCAGTTGGAACTCCGACTTACGAGCTATATGTTAAACATGGGG
Source organism: Lissotriton helveticus (assembly GCF_964261635.1). Taxonomy (NCBI): domain Eukaryota; kingdom Metazoa; phylum Chordata; class Amphibia; order Caudata; family Salamandridae; genus Lissotriton; species Lissotriton helveticus. The sequence continues at coordinate 1,142,839,655 of NC_136069.1, forward strand.
TAGGCCCCATCGTTTACAACGAAGTATGGATTAAATACACTAGGAAAGATGGTGTTTTAAAATGGCCCCAATATGGTAGCTTTGATTCTGAAATCTTAGACAACCTTGAAGTTAAACTCTTCAAAAAGAAAGCCCGGCCGGCGATGTTTGACTCTTTCCGCTTATGGCGCAAAGAAGCCAAACAAAAAGAAATTAAATTAGTTAAGAAAAACAAGAGAGAAGGAGGACTTTCGGTAATGCAAGCTGCCGTGCAGTTTAAAGATAATGAATAAAAGCAGATAAATGAGCAGTTGCACAGGCAACGTAAAATGGCAATAGATAAGTGTTATCCAGTTTTGCCGTCTCTTCAGCAAGAGGCAGCAAAAGAGCGTGAAAAAGACCCATTAATGTCGCAATTATTAACTTCACCACCCCCCTATGCGCAGAATGCCACAGCACCCCCGCAACCTTTAGTTGCACAAGCTGCGCCTCCTGCTCTTCCACAGCACCCACCAGCTGTTCTTCAGCTGGCTCCTACTTCTTCGGTGCAGCCTCCTCCAGTCCCACCGACCACTTCTGTTTCACCTGTGTTTTCTACGATTTTGCCTACTGTACTTTTTACATCTCCTAATGCTCCCTCTACGATTCTGCCTAGTACCACATCTATTTTCCCTGATACCTCTTCTGCCATCTCTACCCCCGCCTTATCTCACCCCGTTTTTCCATCTGTTTGTCCTTCAGTTTCACCTTCCATTCGGCAGAAAATGGCCAGCACTGTTACTAATCTTCTTTTACCTCTTTTCGGGTCGCCTGCTACGACCCCTAACATAGGAAGAAGACAGTTGCGAAGTCAACTGCCTGATTATCAAGAGAGAGATTCCCTGAATAGTTTAGCTCGGAAATGGGTCATGGACAATGCAAAACTTGATGTACAGTCTGTCATGGAAGTCTTCCATCAATGGGAAGCAGCGACACAGAGATATGTTTTCGAACAGATGTGTGTCTTTCTTGGCGAGGATTTAGAAGACAATGATCAAGAATGCATCCCACAAGAAATGTGTCGTGTACGATTTAAGTTTGGAGAGGGTATGATTGTAGGTCCCGATGTGGAAAAGGCAGTTGAAATGTTACTATCATATCGAAGTAAGGGAAACAGTTCTGGGTCACCATCGGAATCTAGTGCATCTAGTAGGAAAAAGGCACGACAATACCCTATGAGAGAAGTTCCCCCACAGTGGAGAGAGGGTGACGCGACCGCTGTCCCACCTGTCCTGCCACACTTTCACCGTGTATGGGTACATGTCCCATGGAAGCGAGCTGAAGTTTTAGCACTCAAACAAACATTACCAGATCCGCGTAAAAATCCTGCAGGGTACTATAAAGAATTGTCGCAAACTGCTGGGTCATGTATAATGAATTTGGCCGATATCGATATGTTATTTGGGAACGTTGTTCCACAGCCTTTATGGGGTAAAATTTGTCATGTAGATCATGACCAGGAATTAGGTGACACGTGGGCTAATATTACTGCTGCAGATGCACGACAAGTTGGTGGTGCCAAGCCTGAGCCTCTGATAGCAGAACTACCTGGTAGAATAGTAGATTACATGAAAACGATTATGCCTGCAATACGCGTAAATTGGGATAAGTTATCTGCATGCAAGCAAAAGAAAGAAGAAACTGTTTCAGATTTCTTCACCAGATTTGAAGAAACATTCATTGACCACAGCGGTCAAGATATGACCACAGAAGGTGGTCAGAGATTGTTTGTCGATAAATTTGTGCACAATCTGCTTCCAGAATTGTGTAGGAAATTAAAAGATTCAGAAAGTTCTTGGGCAGTCTCATCTTCAGCCCAGATATTAGCTACCGCACAGTACTACGAGAATAGAGACAAAGATGAGAAAGATAAAGTAGAAAAGAAAACTAGAGAACTCAAAACGAAGGTTTTGCTACAGCAAGCCTATCCGCCACGTGGTGGTGGTAATCAAAATAATAATGGTCAGAATCACTACCAGAATACTTTTCAGCAGCCTCAACAATATCAGAGAAACTTGCAAAGATTCGATTACACTCAACCCCGTGTAGGTCCTAACCAGTGTTTATATTGCAAACAGGAGGGTCATTACAAATATAACTGTCCTGCCCTACCACAACGTGCAAATGGAATTTCTGGTGTAAGAGGTCGTGGCAGTCAGCAAGCGCCTAGAGGTAGAGGGCGTGGAAACGCCCCTCAGGACGCGCGTCCCCTTCCACCACAAAACTCTATGAACAGGTTTGATCAGCAAAATAACGTATCTGACAGGACAGCTCAATACTACGTTGATGAGTATTACACAGAAAATGAGCAGTGGGAAAATGAGGATTGCTAGGACAGCCATAGACGAAGAGAGGGAGTCGTTTCAGTTCCAGTAGATCAGAGTGGACCTTACGGTGAGGTGATTACATCAGGTGTGTCAGAACCTTTTCTGTTGGATACTGGTGCTACAAAGAGTTCTATTATGCACTCCAAACTCCCTGGCGCACCTTTGTCTGGCGAAATGAACGTTTCTGTAGGTTTTTCTGGCGCCCCAGTTAGAAATCCGATTTCTGACCCTTTATCTCTTTCTGTTGATCCTTGTGAATTCGAAGCACCCCTTATTTTGACAACAGGTTGTGGTGAAAATTTGCTAGGATTAGATTTGCTAAAAAGATTGTATGCGACTTTGTACTGTTCTCCTTCAGGAGTACAACTAACTTTAGGTAAGAAAGTGGTTTCTCCCATGTATTTGTCGAGAAATGCACTTCCAGCAGAATTGTCGATTCTCCCAGATATTCTTTGGGCTACTGGTCCAAATGATGTAGGTCTTTTAGAAATTCCACCATATGTTGTAACATTGAAGTCGAATGTCAGAATGCCACGAATTCCCCAATACAGAATATCTAATGAGGGTGAAAGAGCTTTGCTAGCGATCGTTTACTAATTAATTGAAAAGGATGTGATTGAAGAAACACAAGGCAATGTTTGCAATAGTCCTGTTCTGCCTGTTTTAAAACGAACTGACCCTTCTCAGCCACCTGTGTACAGATTTGTGATTGATCTTAGAGAGGTGAATAAAATTGTTGTGCCACAATTCCCAGTTGTCCCCGACATTACCACATTATTGACTATGATTCCAGCCTCTGCCTCCTGGTTTTCGGTGATTGACCTGAAGAATGCTTTCTTCAGTATCCCGATTGCTGAGGAAAGCAGGGATATTTTTTCCTTTAGTTTAGGAGGTCGAAGCTTCCGCTTTAAACGCGCTCCTCAAGGCTACTGTGAAAGCCCCTCAATATACAGTCAAGCTCTGAAAAGTCAGCTTGACACAATGTTTTTGCCCAAAGGTGCCACTCTCGTACAGTACGTGGACGATTTGCTCATCGCTGCGGATACTGAGAAAATTTGTAAAATGGCCACGTTGTCATTATTGCGTCATCTATGTGATTTGCATCACAAGGTGTCACTTTCCAAGCTTCAATATTGCCGACAAGAAGTGACCTACTTAGGTCATCTCTTATCGAAGGAGGGAAGGAAACTGACCCCAGAAAGAATTCAGGCAATAGCAAAATTGAGTGTGCCAAGAACACAGAGAGAAGTACGTGCTTTCTTGGGCATTACATCGTACTGTAGACAGTGGATTCCAAATTTTTCGTTATTAGCCAAACCCTTGGTGGCATTAACGTGTAAAAATACACCCAATCCCATTCCTTGGTCGGAAGAATGTCAGAAAAGTTTTCTCGAATTACGCACAGCATCATGTTCGGCCCCTGTGTTAGGTACCCCCAACTACAGTAAGCCTTTCACATTGTATGTCCACGAGAAGGAAGGCTGTGCATTGTCTGTGCTGACTCAGTTATTCGGAGATAGACAGCGGCCATGCGCCTATTTTTCGTCAACTTTGGATCCGGTAGCACGAGCATTGCCAAGTTGTTTAAGGGCCACAGCAGCAGCAGCTGTTTCCATTCGACAGTCTGCTGGTCTAGTAATGAATAATACACTAATCGTGATGGTCCCGCATGCAGTAGACACATTGTTAAATAGGACCAAGACACAGCACTTAACTAGTGCTCGACTGTCCAGTTACGAATTGACGCTGCTAGCGAGCCATGTGCACATAAAAAGGTGTAGTACCTTGAACCTAGCCACATTGTTACCAATTGCAGAAGAATCAGATGCTTCAGAACAGCACAATTGTTTTCTTAGAACAGAGGAAGAGACGAAAGGGAGAGTTGATTTGTTCGACACTCCTCTTGCTGAATGTGATGGTACATTATGGGTGGATGGTTCATGCTTTAAGCTCCCAAATGGTAACGTGACTACAGCATATGCTGTCACAACTTTGCACACAGTCATTGAAACTGCGCGAATACCACATGGTTCAGCTCAAGCCGCAGAACTCGTTGCACTGACGAGAGCATGTGTGTTGTCTAAAGGAATGAAAGTGACTGTCTATACCGACAGCCAGTACGCTTTTGGAGTGGCTCACAGTTTTGGACGATTGTGGAGAGAACGTGGGTTCCTGACTTCGCATGGAGCTAAGATTCAGCATGGTCAGTTGGTGAATGAGCTTCTTGAATCACTGACGTTGCCCCTGCAAATAGCGATCGTGAAATGTAGTGCTCACAAGAAAGTGACTGATGATGTTGGTCGTGGAAATGCATTTGCTGATGAAACCGCTAAGGAAACTGCAAAGAATGTGATGAGCCGAATGTATGTTGCGAGCCCAGAAAGATGGACTGGTGATGTTGGAATATGTGAAGACACGATAGAAAGTGTGAAGTCCATCCAAGCTGAGGCCACGAAGAAAGAGTTAAGCATGTGGAGAGAAAGTACAGGGAGAATGGATGCAAATGGTTGTTGGATTGAATTGACAGAGCAACAGAGATGGTTGTTACTCGATGCATATGTGCCTGCAGTGGTTACAATGGCTCATGGAATGGCCCATATCAGCGCAAAAGGGATTTGCGAGTTGTTGGCCCCAGTATGGAAGAATTCAGGGATTCCCAAGTGTGCAGAGAACGTTGTCAAGAATTGCATGGTATGTCTGAAACACAATCCTGGTAGGGGAACCCCAACTCCAGCTGGTCATTTTGCACCTCCTACGTATCCGTTCGAGGTTTTGCAGCTAGATTTCATACACATGGAGAGGTGCAACAACTTAAAATACGTGCTCGTGGTTGTTTGTGCCTTCTCAAGATGGGTAGAAGCCTATCCCCTAAAAGACAATACTGCCTTGTCCACAGCGAAAGCCCTTGTAAAAGAGTTCTTCCCCAGGTTCGGAATGCCTAGAATGGTCTGGTCTGACAACGGAAGTGAATTTGTGGGTCGTGTGATGAAAAGAGTGTGTGAAGGGCTAGGCATTAGGCAGAAGTTCCACGCTGCAAATCACCCCCAATCAGCTGGATTAGTGGAATGTTACAATGGCTCGCTTAAACTTAAATTGGCCAAAATCCAAGCGAGCACAGGTCTTAAATGGCCTGACGCTCTACCCTTAGCACTCCTATCCACCAGAATGACTGTGCATTCGCGAGTGAAACTCAGCCCCTATGAAATAATCTTTGGTCGGCCAGCCAACATATGGGGAGTGCCTAGGCCCACGAAGTTTAGCGAGCTGCAACACCCTATTTTGCTTGACTATTTGTATGAATTGACGGCTAAATTGCGTGTTTTATATCAACAGGTCCACAACACCTTGCCTCCGGTCTCTGAGACACCGGGTCACTCCATTGACCCCGGTTCCTGGGTGCTTGTCCGCAACTTTCAAAGAACAAGAAACGACCAGCCCAGATGGACCGGGCCTCACCTCGTCCTCCTGTCTACAAGGTCGGCTGTTAGGGTGGAGGGGAAGGCCAATTGGGTCCACGGGATCCATTGTAAGAAGATACCCTTCCCTCTGCCACATGACCAATGGGTCCAGAAAGGAGGCACTGACTCAGAGCGCACAACTGATGAACGTGTAAAAGAAACTAACCCTGACTGTGAAAGCGAGAACATTTTTCGAGAAACTGTGCCACCACCAGAACAATTGAACTCTGTGGAACCTGAACTACTATTTCTGGACCAGACAGTACCCGGGAAAAGACGCTACAATTTACGACCAAGAAAAACAGACTAAAGTAAAAGTGATTTCTTTTATGATCCGAGAGAAAAACCTGTGGACTAATAAAAAAATGTGTTTTTTTCCCCAAATCCTATTTTTGAAAGTGCAGATCTCCCATCTAGGTAACTTGCTTATTTTTGTTTTTTCGAACCGCCATCCGGGTTCCGCTGCTAGGGTCGCGGTTGATTAAAGACTTTTGGGTGCAGCTGACGACGTTAGGTCGCTGGTTCTGGTTGGTCCAAGGGAGTTGCCCTAGACTGACGGAAGCATCCTTTAGCAGAGACAACCTACCACCGCGGGCAGCACCTTAGAGAGGATGGAGTTTCCTGATGTGGAGAGGCCTGCCAAACAAATGAACTTTAAGCAGAGACTTTTTAACACGATGACGAAGAAAAGTTTTATAATAGTGTGTATTTTTATGCTATTCAGCGTAATGGTCTTTTTGATAAGCTATGTTTTATTCTCTTTTCATGTGACATTTGCACCCACTACATCACCCATACCTCCTCCTACTGTTTCCTCTCATTCTTTCCACCCTCTGCCTGACCACGAATCAAATAGGAGATTAGAGTTCATTAATAACTCCTTCGTTCAGTTATTACACCAACACCAACTTGTAATGAACACAACTAACTGTTGGGTGTGTGGTCTCATGCCTCACACAACGGACAAAGGTATCCCCTATTTGGTCCTGCCATTTAGTCACAATGGATCAGTATGGGCATATAGGACAATGTTCATATATGCACGAGAAATCCAACCCCTACGTTCTGTAAAAGACAACCTCAAGACTAGCGCCCTAGTCAAAGGTATAGTTGACATGATCAAGGAAGTAACTTCTTACGAAGATACCCCGGATGATGAGATACTTGCATATGTAGGTTGGACCGTGACCGGATATGGCACTACATTAAGTGAGAAACAGCAAGCCAAGAGATCGTCCCCTATCTGGATCGTACCCCATCAAGGTCACCTGTGTCTGCAAGGTATTGGCAAGAATCCCAGAGCTCAGCTAGGGAAGAGTGTCTGTACAGAAACGTATGTTTTTGGATCTCAGACTTCCCCTGCGTTTTTAGCCGCTAAGGGTACTTATTTCATCTGCCATGATAGAGCCTATACATGGTTGCCCCCTGACTTCTCGGGCTCATGTTTTGTTTCATTCCTGTTACCTCCCACCTACACAGCAGCGGCGGATTACCATCGGACAAGGGTAGTTAGAGGTGTTTTGAGTAAAGAAGACAATGCAGGTCAAGAATTTGGTGACTTTGCAATGGGTTTTTTGCCGTTCTGGGGAGCCATGGCTAACAGCAGGAACATAAGGCAATTGACAAGGGTAGTTGAATCCACCATGACTGAAACTGCTGGTGCCCTTAGTAACCTGACTGCTGAGCTCCAGTCGGATCGACTTATGACCCCTGAGAACCGGGTCGCTTTGGATGTAATACTTGCGGACCGAGGTGGAGTATGCAAATTGATCCAGTCCAGTTGTTGCATTTTCATCCCAGATAATGCTCCAACAGTGTACAGGGCCATCTCCAAACTACATAAGATTTCCGAATCTATTCATGTGGATAAAGGAGATTGGTCGTTAATGGGATGGTTCTGGGAACTGATATCTGCCTGGGGATGGAAAATTCTGATGGTCATTGGGATGGTCTTAGCCATTCTTTTCCTGTTCTGTCTATGCATACAGTGTGCTCCTGCAATATGTGGCCTCTGTGCTACATCATGTGTAAGGAAGCCTGTGTCAAGAAATGAACTCAGCACTAGAATGATGTTACAGCAACATCTCAATGACTTTAGGAATATAGATCTGGACTCAGACTAACATGAGGATAGATTAATTGCCTATGTAAGGGCAAAAGGAGGGTCTGTGGTTCTGAAAATCTGGATTCATATAATAGTACTGGACTCGAGAATAAAAACTTCGTCGAAATAGGACGAATTTGGTATCAAAAGACCGAGAATGACGAGTACATCATGTACATGTATTTTCGGCGTATTCGAGTGACGATTCCACCTCGAAATCGTCATTTACATTCTGAACCCTTAGCTCCCATTTACATGTTGCCCTTTACATAGGCCTTAATCCAGTTGAATCTGATTCCACAAGGACACATACTCCTTAATCGACTTCTCCCTGACCTCAGTACAAGTTAGAACCATTGCCCCAGGCCGAACTCGTTAGGTCAGTTCCCAACCAGTGGCCGAGCAAGATAGCATCTAGGCTCAACCGGCCATAAAACCATTTGAGCACGCACACCTGCCATATCTCGCTCACATCTTTTTCTCCACTCCTTTTCTTTACTTGCTTTATGATGGGGAGGTGACCGTTTTTATTGGGGGTCCAGCGATATCTGATGAAATGTTGGGCCTTGCCGGATGATTTGTTATGGGCAGCACGACATGAAATATGTACATGTCATCATGACTCTGCTTTTCTTTTGTAACCAGTAACTATAAATGAAATACCACGAATTCAAGGAATGTTTTGCCCAAGGCTGAAAATCATGTATAAAGAGAGAAGCCTGACTTCGTGAAAGTGTGCAGTCTCCTGAGAATATACCCGTATTGTACTTCTAGGACCCTGTTACCTTGGTTGCAGCCAATAAACTAATCTTTGACTTCACCTCGAAGACTCTGAGTTTCTGTAGGTCTGACTCAGGAGAACCCGAGGTCTCTGGGTGTTGATTCCCTGACACCGCTGGGTTACCGGTTCTGTGCCGGTTCTTAAAAACCCAGTACCTCACAACTGAATAGCCTTCACACAAAAGACCTAACAATCTCACAGTGTCACTGCAGCCAGTTTGGAGCCAACGCAGGGGAGACAGGAGATTCCATGCAATTCATAGCCACTGCCTAGAAGCTTCTCCCATCTTCCACAGCCAGGGCACCGTGGTATACAAATAGGGCCTCAGACACCAGCTCTTCAGTTCACTTCTGGACCTGTGGATACTCTATATGGAAGAAGGACTGCTGAGTTGCTGAGGGACTGCCCCTCTGCCAGGCTGTTACCCTGCTGGACTACTGTCTTGCTAAGCTGCTGCCTTGCTGTGCTGATCGGCTACCATTATGCCTGGGTGATAAGAACTGGACCTGCATCTCTTGAATTCAGACCCCAGAGTGACTCAAAGGGCTAGTTGGGTGGCCTCCTGACTTAAGCCTCAGTGACAGAAGGCTCCAACAACCTTGACCCAGCGCCTGAACTCTGAGGGGCAGATTTAAAAGCCCGTACAACACTTCTGTGCCGCTGTTGCATCACTTTTTGTGACGCAGCAGCGGTGTAAACAATGTGCCACATTGCGGCCCATTTACAACGTGACGCATCTAAGGAGATGCGTCATGTTGTAAAGCCATGCGTCATAATATACCTGCATCAGGTATAATGTATGCAGGGTGGGTGTTTCCACGTAGGAAATCCTCGTAGAAGAGATGCTGTCAAATCTACAAGATTTCACTGCTCCACTTCTAGAACTCCACTGCTTCAAAACCTTACACCTGCTTGAAGCAGGCATAAGGAGTGACTCAGTTCAATAAGCATAGGCCTCCCATGCATTGCTGGAGTTGTGTCGTGTTGGCAACATGACTCCAGCAATGTGTGACTTTTGTGCCAACAGATGCATCAGAATTTCTGCTGCATCTGTCAATCCTTGCTCCATGGTGCGCCGTATTGTAAATGTGGCTCATCCATGCTGACGCAAGGGTATTGCAGGCTGGCGCAGGAAAACGGATGTATCTCTACAGATGCATCAGTTTCTTGTAAATCTGCCCCTGAGATTTGTCAGTTTACCCTGCCAAGTGGTGTCACCCTGGACAGTAAGGTGCTCTGCCAGCCTCTATAGATCCAGCAGAACTGATGCATCTCCTCTGCTGGTGGTGCAACCCCATACAGAACTGACACATCCCCGCTATTGATGGATCAGAACCACTGCAAAGACCCGTATCACATTGCAGCCAGTTGCCGCATCAAACCGGCTGATGTGCGTTGCATCCTCAGCGCAGTCCCTTGCATCACTTATCAACAACAGCCTCAAGGGCAGCACTAGACTCCACATTGCAGCTTCACAGCTCCTCAGAACTGACTCATTGCCCCGACTGAATGCTGCATCCTCAACTCAGGACTTCACATCACAAGTCCTGGTCGATGAGATCCTCGTTGATGATGCAGGACCTTGCATCACAGCCGTGCCACATCATGGAAGTGATGCATCACTTTGGCTGTGCGATGCATTTTCAACGCGGATGCTCACAATGCTCCGCAAACCTACTCTGTTCAACTGGCCTGTTTGGGTCCCTGTAGCCGGGTTGTGCTCCATAGAGATCAGCCTAAATTTGTGACTTTGTCCCGGTCCAGCGCGTCCAGATATCTACCGTTGGCACTATTCCCACTAAAATCTTTAAAACTGAATATCTCTGATTCTACTAATTGGATTTTTGTCATTTTGATCTTGCTTATTTTCTTACAATTACTCTATTTTTCAGTGTGTTTTTAAGGGGTTACTGTTTGAAGTGTTGCACAAATACTTTATACATTACATCTGAGTTAAGCCTGAGTACTCTGCGCCAAACTACCCGAGGGTTGAGCACAGGTCTGTTTAGGGTTTGCGTGTGACTTCACCCTGAGATGAATTGTGGTTGCTGCTTGAGAAAGGTGTCGCCCCTCTCAACCAGTAACCAAATTTCTGACAGGAAACATCTAGGAATTTCTATGACTGCTTATTGGCTCTGTCTTTTTTACACTGGCAGTTTCTGCTCTCCTGATGATCACACATGGTGTGATAGGTTTATTGGCTCAATATTTTCGAAAAGTTGAGGCCTTTTTCAGTTTTTTTATATCTGCACCTTAGTAAGTCTATTGTCTATATACAAGTGTTTACCAAACTGTGGGTTGTGATCTACTGGCGAATTGTGAGCCTACTTTTGATGGGTCGCTAAAGTCCAAGTAATAAATAAGGATGCGCTCAAATTCCACACATCGTTTGTGCGAGATATAGTTTTATTAGTAAAACTGTATATCTGTGCAAATTTAGTAGCCATTTCAATGAAAAATGAGCTGGCTGTAAATGACAGTGTGCTACCACACTATGCTTTATTCACATTTAAAAATTTCCCTCCTCATTTCCATTAATGCTGGATGGGTCACAAAGGTTTGATGTGCTAACAATTTGGTCACTGGTCTGAAAAGTTTGGGAAGCACTGGTCTATATGGTGCTGCAGAATTAAATGCATTTACTCCCTCAGGTTCCCGTTTAACTCAGAATAACCTGATGTCTGTGAATCATAAATTCAAAATAGCAGTGTGTTTTTAAACAAAATGGCAGCCATCGACCACGTGAGAAACTACCTATTGCTGCAGGTGGTACCGCAGGTGGACAGCTCAACAACATTCACTTGGTGTGCACAAGTGCTCACAGCAGTAATTGCTACGAACTATATGCAAGAAAACGGACATGAATATTCAGATAAGTCAAACTGAAAGAGGCTGGTGAGATCATGAGTTTTCTCTGACAAATTGGGAAACAGGCTTCTCTCCATGCTAGTAATGCGCGCGCCATTTCTAAATAACGATTCCTCAATTAGTTAAAGTGCTTATTAACCTTTTACCTCATGACTCTTATAACATTATATTTTTCAAAATCCAGCAGTCATTATCTATCATTTAGGAGCATGATCGTAGTGTCCCCTGCCTAAGGCTGGGTTTTACGCAAATGGTATTTCAGAAGCACTCTCGATAAAATCTGGATAAAAATAAAAATGATCATGTCTTTAGAGAGTAAAAATGCCAAAGAGGCATGTATTGTGGTAAAAAGAAGGCAACAGAGGAACATTGACGGTGATATAGAAGTCTGACGCTCATTGGTGAGATTGCAAAGCCATTAGGGCCAGATGTACGTCCATTCCATTTTGTGACTCACAAATTGCGTCGTTTTGCGACATGCAAAATAGAAATTTTTAACAGTGTCTCAGACACTGTTTGCGATTTCTAATGGGGTCGCAAATTGCCTGCCTCATTAATATTCATAGGCAGGTTGCAAATTGCGGGCCATTGGGAATGGCTAGCACTCCTTAAAGGAAAACTGGATGCATTTAAAAAATAAAAATAAAACGTTTCTGTTTCATTTTTTAAGAGTAGGCAGTGGTCCCATTTGCTCTTAAAAAATATTTTTGCCGCCAGTCACAATGAGGAAGGGGTCTCCTGGGGACCCCTTCCTGTTTGCAAGTGTTTTACCACCCTTTTGAAATGGGTGGTAAACTGCGAGTGTTTTGCGGCCGCAAAACAATCGTACATTTTCGTATGCCTCGCTATTAGGAAGGGTTGCTCTTGGCACGCCCCTTCCTAATAGCAAGTCGCAAACACTATTTTGCGAGTCGGTAATAGGTTACCGACTCGCAAACTAGGGTTTGGACATAGGACAGACCTATTTTGCTGTCGCCAATGGACCGATTTCCCATTTGCGACCCCAAAAAATGGTCGTACATCTGGCACTTAGTGATTTAGCACACTTACTGCTTTGTGACACCATCTTCATGTCGCACTTTGATAGGTGTACAGTGCCATTGCAATTCAAAATGGCCACTGGCTAGGATTACAGAATCCTGCATCGTTAATAATAACAGGATAGCATTCCTGTTTTTCAAATCCTATTGAATTCCTATAGATGGAGATATGGAGCCCTGTGAGGGACAGCATCCCTGTATACGCAGTCGGAAAATATGTTTTTTCCGAGTGCTGACCCTGGCCCTTAGGGAGAACAAAGCAAACACAAGGAGATGATGGACGGAGCGCTGAAACTTTTCAGACACACTCACCCCAAGTCACAGATCTAATTTGAATCCATCATCATTCTTTAGCTCACTTTGCCACCCCGTTTCATACTTAGCTACATGCAAATCAGTCTTGAACCTGTGCTCCAGCCCGAACTGCCAAGTCATGTCTTCCCTGGACCAGAAACAAGCATCCTAGGACCGGTTTCAGGCTAACAACCCTCATCAGCACTGCCAAAGTGAGCAAGGGACCCATCTCTGGGCATACCCTGCCTAATTAGGGCAAACAAAGCAAACACAAGGAGATGATAGACAGAGCGCTGAAACTTTTCAGACACTCACCCCAAGTCACAGCTCTGGGTTGAATCCATCATCATTCTTTAGCTCAGTTCGCCTCTTTTAAAATGTAAATTTAAAAAACTTGCTTCGATAAACGATTAAGTGCATAAAGTTTTGATATTTTGAGCATAAACTTTGATCCCCTCCATGTTCCGACAATGCAGGAAACCATAGCACACATTCTTTAACCACGCCTTTCGCCTATGAAATCCTCCACTAAACCTCCATTACTCTTCCTCATATGTCCCAATGATACTCTCCCAATAGAATCTCCCCTTTGAAATTATTTTGCCAGGAGTTCCTCATGTCCCAAATAGCTTTTACTATATGTGCATTTAGCGTGTGTGATAATTGACCACTTTGTTCGGTTTGGGAGTATGCAGTGGTCACTCTCTGAACATGGTAGACTAGTAAATAGTAGTCGGAAGAGGATTTCACCCATAAATAGCGAAATTATCCATGCGTTATTCTACTTCAATTGGGAAGTATCCGGCGCTATGTGCATCCTAACCCTTCATCTTTTTGATATGCATATCAAGATGTGACTGTATTTTCACCTATTACAGGTTTGGTCATGAGTACCATGTATTGGCCCTACCATCATGACTTTGTGATATGTGGGAAGAATGGATGCCCTAAATATATATGATAGCCTGATTCTCAGGTTCCCATCACCAGTTTGTTGCTTGAGAGTTAGGAGATTTTCCATGTGTACATACATACCAATGCTACCAGTTTCCTGTGAGTCTTACCCCCACCACCCCCAATCATCACAAAGTGTTGCATGGTCTGCACAGATTTTAAGTGGACATTGCCTTTGTATTGTTTTGGAATATGTTCATAAGTACCTACCAAAATGTCCATCTACTTCCAGTCAAAAGATTCTCATCTTTAGATTTCCGGTTTTGATGGGGTCCTTGCTTCATTCTTCCAGTATGCCTCCTTCAGGAAATACTGATTTCCCTGACCAGGTGTGGACTTCATCCCATTTCACCAGCTCCAAAATGTCTTTTTCTCTCAAATCTCTCCTGTACACTTCATTGTGTACCCCAGCATATTTTGATTAGGTGTATCTCTAACTGGTAATAATAAAATAATTATAATAAGTAGCTTTGTAGAGTGCATGGCTACACCAAGCCAGAGTGTCCCAGCCCTGAGACCCTAAAACTGTTACAGTAGAACTTAGCACCAACGAAAGGAAGAAAGCCAGTTATGGGAAACTAAAATGCCTGGTTTTTAGAAGGTTCCTAAATGGCGTCTCAGAGGGTTCGGCTCTTAGCGGAGCAGGCAAAGAATTCCAGTCCCTAGCCACCAGAAAGGAGAAAGAGTAAGCTCCAAGTTTGGCCCACCTGTACGTCGGAATTTGCACCAGATTAGCCACAGGGGATCTCAACCGGCGACGTGGGGAGTAAGGCTATATCAAGGGGCGTAAGTATAGGGGACATTTCAAGGCCAAAATCCTGTGACAGAAGCACAGGATGTAAGTGTACGAGCAACCACAACCAATATTGGCTTTGTTACGCCCCAAACACTTTTTGCAATTATGAGGTGCATGTATCAAGTTTTACATGGAAATTTCAATAGATTTTAGATTAAAATGTGGAAGCTTCCTGTATTCACATGCTCTGCCTGCTGCCCAGCATACACTGAACATGATAACATACTACTAAAATAGCAATGAGTATTAGATTTATAATCATTAAATAAGTTTCGACCAAAATGGTGAGTTTAAGCAGACATTGAATGTTTATAGTAGTAGGGTAGCATAAACCTCATCCAGGTGAGGTTCCGTGAATTCTGACCCTGGGTCATAATGGTCGTGGTTCTGTTACGAATTTGGTAACAGCGAACCGTAAACAGTGAGCTCAGCGAGCATGAGTGTTTCCGTCATGTTACATTGAGGGATTCACTGTGTATTTGACTATTTCGTTCTGAAACCCTTGGGTTCCGTTTTGTGCATGGCAGCCATTTTGTGGTTGCCCTCACATAGGCCTATGACTGTGACTTAACAAGTCTCTGGGACACGTGCACCTTAGCTTGAGTTCATGCTGACTCCTGTTTGACCTGAAGTGAACTGACCCTGCTGCCTGAAGCTGACCTTGCCAAACCAGTTCTTGCCCTTTAGCTGGTCAAGATAGAGATCAAAGAGCAGGACATTGCTGATTTTATGGTACACGCACACACCTTTCTATCTTGCTTCTCATCTGTTTCTGTTCCTTCTTTATGGCCTATTTACGATGGAGATGTGCCGTTTTTATTATGGGTCCGTTCGACCTGTCTGATGAAGAACGTTGAGTTTAACCAATGATTGATTTTGGGCTGGACAAACTGAAAAATGGGCTTGTCATCATGCTCCTGCTTTTGTCGTGGAAACATGTGAGTGGTCAAACTGTAAATAAGGAATGTTTGCCCGAAGCACAATTTTTTGTATAAAAAGGGATGGCTCGCTTTGTAAAGTTGAGCAGTCTCCTGAGAACATACACCGTGTTGTACTTCTAGGATCTCTGTTACTGGCTGCAGTTAATAAATTTGATCTTTGACGTCACCAAGAAGTACCCCGTGTCTCTGTATTCTAAGACAGGTGGACCCGGAGACTTTGGGCGTTTCCCCTGGCGCCGCTGGGTTTTAAAACCCGGTTCTTCACAGGACAGGGATTTATATCATAGATATTGAGTTTGAAATAGGTGGACATGCCAGCAGAGCTGTTGAAAACCTGCTTGCAACTGCAGATTCCCAATGGACTTAAACAGTCTGACCAGGGCTCTGTACACATGGAGGATCATGTACATACACCTCAAAGGACTCCACAGACCACAGTGGATACATGTAATTGGTCACAAGCTCACTAACAAACCTTTTGAAGTTTAGGTGGAGAGCATTACACATCACTCTAGTTCTGTCATGGCAATCATTCCAAGCCGGAACCCAATTGTTGTCCCCCTTTACTATTATTTCTGTTCCTCTACCATAACTGTAAATAGCTTTATTGTTTTTACATACATCATGTGGCATCAGATTTCATTACCTGAAATGTACGACTGCGGATGAATGTTTACACTCAAAATCTATTGAAAAGATGTTTTTCAGAAATATATTCGCCTGGTTGGTATTAACTAAAGTTACTGCCAGTGGGCCCCCCTGTATAATTCAAGCAAAACTACGGCTTTTATGTCATTGTTAAGTGCAACACTCCTAGCCAGCAGCACATGTACAAGTATTACAGAAGACGTTATACAAAAGCTTATGGCATGATTTCCAACTAGCAAAAAGGATGCACCTCCAAGCTGCAGAACTACATCAGCTACAGTGCAGATCATGGATCTCTTTCTCTCATCAATATTCCACACCCAAGACCATGAGACCAGAGTTGGGATGCACTCAAAATCTTTTTAAGTCCTCAGCCACAGGCTCTACGTCAATTGCAAAATATCTGGGATTGTGTTTTGTTTTTTAACTGTGTTCCAAATATTTAGTTAGCCACCATTAACTATGTTCCAAGCCCTAGATAGTGATTTAAGGAGCAATGTCTTTTTAAGACTGAAATTATCATCCTTCTGGCTTAGACAGTGAACCACCGCCCCTCCATCATTGCCTACTACTGCCAGTTACTATGTGTCTCCTTTCCAATTTCTTCTTCATAACAATTGGTAAACTAGCCTTTAACTTGACATAGTTCACATTCATAGCTTTCTAATTCCAGCTTCTAGTCATCTGTAGATGTCAAACTCATCATACTTTTCAATCTCATAAAAAGTGATCAACATCATGGTTCTCTACAGTCTACACTATGATGAAAACCTCAATATCTGGGAACAAACCACTGAGTTTTAATTGAAAGGACCCTCATCCTAACATGTCTGGACTATTACAACGCAGCCTGCATAGTCAGTAAATAAAACATTACGTCCTTGTCATCAATTCACATCAGCCAATGCCACACTCATAACAATCTTTTTCATGGGCAATCTATACTGTCTTTTTCACCATCACCTGGACATCCTTGGCTGCTACCACAAAAGAAGATTTGGATACAGTTCTCTGGGGTTTATGCCTGCCCTTTCAAAAATCAAAGGCATGCTCGTCGATCTTTGTAACAGTAGTATGGAGAGGCCATATGGAGAAACGTAGACATGTTACAAAACAAGTCTTCGTAAATATATAGATTCATAAGTCATTGGCTTCTCACGCTACTTCTTGGCATCATTTAAATGCCTTTAAATACACCACCAGACGTTCTCAACGCCATCATCATCAGACACCTATGTGGCTCCCTCTCAGTACAGAGCAGTCCCTTTGCAAATTGTCACAATGGCTTTCAATTCAGTACAGGTGCAAGCCAGCCCTGACCAACACCAAACCATCAGTGCAGCTAACCACCCCTCTGCTCCTACAGATCTAACAGATGATACTGTGCTACTTCCACATGCCACACTGCAGTCCTTTCTTTTCATATTATTCTGAAGCTGATCTGAAGACATCTACCTCAATACTTGCCTTCAAAGATGTACTCATGGACCTTTTCTTCCTATAGAACTATCATCAATACTTAACAAGTTGTGCAGCTACTCCAATAAATACCACTGCGTGGCATGGCCTAGCGTGGGTGTGATACTATGTCTAATATGATCTAATGTACGTTGACTGTTTTGCAGCAGATTGCGCCTTGGCTTCTCTTTACCCCTTCAGGTGACAATTGCATGCATTCAACTGCTTAGGTGCAGTACTCCTTGTGTCCCGCATGCAGCATTTCTCACCCAGAAACACAAATACTAAGTCACGATCAGCAAGGTTCAACAACATGACCATAAATAACGCCCAAATTTAAAAAGATATTGCATTGGGTTTACGTTACGTTTTTTAGGACAGACGTTAGTTAGGAAAAATATACTGGTGGGATTTACAATCCAACACAAATTGTGATTTGCATTTGATTTTAACCCAAAGTAACTGTCTTCTGTTACTTTGCCTCAAGGGGGCATTCCATGGGTGGTACATATGCATTTCTAGGCAACCAGCCATGGTTTTGGGCCCAAATTACTATCTACAAAGAATTATAGACAAGGATTTGCACCAAAACCCTGCACCTCTCTGAGGTAGGAGTAACAAGGAGAAAGGTTTTTATTTATTTCTCCTTGCTTTTTCCTTGGTGCACGTGTACTGCATTCCACAGTGCGTGCATATAAACAGGGAAAGGGTTTAATGCATATTTTTTGTACAGGACGGCACCCCTTCCTGTACAAAAAAATATATACTTCACAAAATGGAGCCACCCTTACACTATGGCTCAAGTGTGCCTTCTTTGGCTCAGTTCTGATTCAACACAGCTCGGCAACTATCCTTGCTGCGCTTCGTTGCGTGAACTCCTTGTAAATCTGGTCCTACGTATGCATCCATACTATTTGCCTTCATGACCAACAAGACATTATGAACACACAAGAGAAAACTCATTTAATAGATATTTTTTACTGAGAAAATGTTTTATTAAAATATATTCAACTTTAGAGTTTGTAATTATGCAGACCTTGAAATATAATTCATATTCATGCAGGATTTTCTTTGCTATAACCAATCACAGCTGAAAATGCCCATTAAATGATCCTTTATATGTTGATTTTCTCCCATTTTGACAAGATAGATTTTTACATGCTTGCCTTTTTCAGCGATGCAACCATGCCATTTCAGTGAGTGTCTATTTAAAACTAAACTATGACTAAAAACAGCAAAATGGTACAGCATAAAAGTGACTGGCTCCTACATTAATTAACCTATCCTATATCATTGTATGTATCCATAATAGCGAATCAAATTAAGCAAGGCCATTGGTCTGGTAAGGTGACAAGAGTAGAAGTTATCTATCACCTTGGATTCTACATTGTGGATATCTACAATTTGCTATTTTTAGATAAACTGTAGCAACATGTCTGCATCTAGAACAAAAGGCAAAGAGCTACAGTTTATTTCAATGTTGCAATACAGATATATAATTCAGCTCATTTTGTGCTTTGACGAATCGTCTAATGCGAGGCTCTGTGAGATGTCAGTCATACTCACATGGCAACATTATATTGTATCTGTTCTGAAAAATGTACGACTTTTTCAATGAACTCGGTTAAGGGTGAAAAGAGAACATATTGAAAGGATTTCCGCTGGATGTCAGAACCTTTTGTTGTCAATGCTGTAATTCAGTTATTTTTCGTGTCATTTGATCAAGGACTCAAAACATATTTCTGGTGACTACATTTGTTCATGTCACCCGCAAAACAAGCATTAATGAATGGTATTTGGTTTAGCATATCATCGTATTGTATCCTGTGAAATTGCATTTAAAAAAACGTTGTAATCATCGCAATAGCTGGTGCCATTTTGATTTCTTCCTTCCATCTTGGCTTTCTGTATGGAGGCAATGTTATACATAGCCTGAGCTGTTCTCTCGCTTCTGACAGACTCAGCCTCACTCTCATGTTTGGCTGCCCTAAGAATCCACAAGTGACTAGCTCAGCATCTAAAACGTTCATATTTTTTGTTTCACTTTTCAAGGTCCTCTCACATTCTTTTCATGGCACAATTGCACCTATCAATTTGTCACGTGTATCCTCATTTGAAGCAATGTATGAAGTAATCTATACATTTCATTACGTTTGTGGAGGGTCAAGCATTGGGTGTTCATTACTGGGGGAGGGGAGGGACTGCTGCTGCTTTGAATACAATTTTACACTTTGTTTCTTTTGCTGAATAAACTTGTACAGACTTTCCACAGGGGTTAAGTGCAGTATGTGCGTTCCCAGGCAAGCTGCTTTCATTTTATTTTCATATTCATTGCTGCATTTTTATGTTTTTTTAAGAGATGGGAATTTACGTTTGTTTTATATAAATTGTCTTTTTTTTTTGTTTCATCTGTAGACATGCACGTTCCTCCTCTAATGCCAGCAAGCACATATAAAAGCAATATCCTCCATTTTTGAGTCTGGCCACAGTGAAATAAAATATTTGATTTCATTGCAGTACATTGTGACACATAGGGAGAAGAATTGAACCAATAAAATAGCCAATGTATTAGAGGACCCAGACGTACCAGTTGAAGATGGGGCCTTAATAATTCATATCCAGAGATAATCCATACATAGATGAGTAAAATTCAACCTATTAGGCATTAAAATGTGTGAACAGGCAGTAGGTATGACAAATCAGAGTGAAGCATATAAAAATAGGTGTAAAAACATGTGAGAAATTGGTGTAATTTGTATTCACATAATAATTACATCAAATGTTGGCAAAATTACACAAAAGAGTGCATAATTACATGAACTGCAAATCTGTCTTTTCATGTATTTTTGAACGAAATGCGCTCTCATTTTGATTTATAAGGAAAGGACACATTTTGCACTGAAAAAAGTGCAAACAACAAAAGTGAAAAGCACCATGAACAACAGCAGCTTGTGTTCTGTTGTTCATGTGCTTTCGCAGTAAAATTTTAACAGGAATGGCATGTAAACACTTGAACTGGCGTAATGGGGTCATTTCGGGTATTTCGTGACACAAGCGTGACATGAAATTCCTGTAATTACTTGAATTGCACCGGCATAATTTAAATTTTGTCTAGGCCTAGCAAAAACAACAGGTAAAGACAGGTGTCACTATGTAGGTTATAGTTAACCATTTGCACGGGAGGCATTTAACACTACCCGATGTCAGGTGGTAGATCTCCATCAACCTACACATACCACCTACATTTTATGCGTGCTTTTCTGTTCTCAGTTTACCAGACAGTTTAGACATGTAAATACTTAGGTGGCCTGAGTTGGTCTAACGGCCACATGCATCATTGTTACATTTTGCGATTTCTTAATTGCGAAAATTAAGGAATCGCAATTAAGAAATCGCAAAATGCTATGCATTAAGAAATCGCAATTTTTTTGCGATTTCTTAATTTTCCTTAATTGCGATTCACAATTTGCGAATCGCAATTAAGGAATCCCTTCCCATTGATTCCAATGGGCCTAGAGGCCTATAGGAATGAATGGGAAGCCATTCTCATTTTGTGATTCGCAATTAAAGAATCGCAAAATGAGAATGCTATTTCAAGGGTGCAGGGGGGTCCAAAGGACCCCCCTGCACCCCTGAAATTTAACTTTAAGAACATTTTTCACACACACATGCCCCAAGGGCATGTGTGTGTGTAAAATGAAACTTTCAAAAATGCACTTTTGTGCATTTTTGTAAGTTTTCGCAAATTACCATGAAGTTCAACTTCATGGTAATTTACCTCTTCCTATTTGCGAATTCGCAAAAAAAAATGTTCATGCATTGCATTTAAGAATTCACAATTTGCGATTTCTTAAATGCAATCGCGATTTAAGAAATCGCAACATAATTGCGATTCCTTAAATTGCAAAAAAATTTAAGAAAATAATGCATCCCAAAAAAGGAAATTGCATTCGCAAACGGCCAAATTTTGTGATTCGCACCGTTTGCGAATGCAATTTACCTTGATGCATGTGCCCCTAAGTCTCTGATCATATGGAGGTGAGGTCATCTTGACATATGTTGGTTTGACTTCTGATGGTCGGCACAGAATTGCCACTAGCATAATGGCATGACAAATTAAGCATATCATTTTTATGCTTCGACAATTTTAATTGTTTTAGTTAAAAATCACTGAGGAGCCAAGAGCAGCTGATATTGCCAAACAAATATGAGCAATCGCTGCTACATCACTCTATGAAACAATTTAATAACATATAAAAATATGAGGCTTCATGTTGAAGAGAGGGGAATGATAATCAGCAGCTGTCACTTATGAAGAAACCATTGTTCATGAATCACATGTTGGCAATTATTCATCAATTGGAAGTGAGGCTCTTCTGATATTATATTATAAAGGAAATCAAATAAAGACTTTCGAAATCTGTATATCACTTGTCTAATTGGCATTACAAAGTACGCTGTCTGAAATCATATCTTAAAAACAACCCTACTGAAGCAGCTCAATGTCAATTTATATTACTACCAATATGTTAAAATGGATGCTTCTGTGATAACACCACAGCTGTATTCATGATGTACTAGAGGGGAATCTATATGTCAGAGGCACCGTCAATTTTTGTACTTCCAAGTGTAACCTCTGCACATATCCATTTACACCCCAAGTGCCTAATTACAGCTGTGACTGTTCCAGACAACCTCTATTTCCCAGGTCCAGCTATTGTAAACCCAACCATAGTCTTGAATGCCCAGGTACGGACTCACATTTCTAGACATAACCTTAAATACCAGGGCATAGATTTAGATACACAGACACAATTCAAATGGCCACTTCAAGTCTCAGATGCTCAAGAACAAAATTAAAAAACACGATTATCAGCCAAACACACACTAACTACTCAGACACAGTATTAATACAATTTCAGATCTCATACTATTATCATGTTAAGTAAGTAGATGGAAATACATACAGCAGCTACAATGGTGTTTACAGACTGGTAAGGTCTGTAGCGCACAATGACTCTGCCAAATCATGTGACTACGTCTGGTAGACAGGTTGCATAGTGGTCCTAGGCAGTGACTCTTTCAAAGGCTGAGGGCGCCTTTGAAAAAGGCATGCCAATGGGAACGCCTCACACGGTTCCTGCATGGACTGAAAAGTCCTTTCTGTGCCGGAACTATTGTGCATGCACACAGGGGGACACATGTTATGCCCCCCCTGTGTGCATACACAAGCAGAGGAGGCACAATGAACCTTCTAGGGCCCCCTTTGTTTCCTCTTTGCCGGGATTGACATGGAGTAGAAACCTCCATATCACCTTCGGCAGAGAGAAAACCTGTAATATCCTTGGCAAGATTGCAGCCGTCCTACCAATCATATTGCAGCCTCTGACCGCCGCACCAACTCCAGGGAACGGTGGTTCCATGGCAGCAGTGGTCTCAGATGGCCCGACAACCCAACTGGTAATGGGGCTGTTGGACCGCCAGTGAGACAGTAGCTGACCACCACCGCCGCACCACCACGGGTCTTGCGGTCATCAGACTGCCAGACTTGTAATTTGGCCCTTTGTCTTCAGCTCTGTCTTTGCATTTGCACTGTGATGACTTCAGCCACAGTTGTGCAAAGCCTGTGAAATTCTGTTGCTATAGTTTCCAGTCCATCTTGTCCTGTTTACAGTCCACTGATCATTTCCGAACACTGTATGCAACATAGATGAAGCTAATTTTATGACAATATCGTAAGATATGTTGAGGTTAATGTTGCAATGCCCCCTCAGCCTGCACACACCTGCACTACTGCATCTGCTCACTCTACGCATGATATAAAGTAATACAGCTCTAATTCCACTCAGAATGACTCATTATAATATTAAGGATAGTTATATTTTGTAAATAACAAACTTGTTGAAATCAGTTGATACTTAAGAATGACCTGTTTATATATATACCTATGTATGGATATTACAGCTTATGTCATGCACATATCCTGCTTTGAGTAAGGTTTTGTGATATTGGCACCATCAGAAACAGCCATAAGGTCTCTTACCCTTGATCAATTGCCTTCTTAGCTACATATAGAACCAGCTTAGCTGTGCCCAAATATATTTCTTTCTTCAATGGCGCAGCAACGATATTTCAGTGGGTTGCAATTGTCTTGTAAATGGCCATTTATATTTTGACTTACATTTGTCAAGACATTAAAATGTGCGCATTGTACGGATTGCAAGTGGTCAGTATCCTCCTTCCTCCATTCCCCTTCAGAAATCAGGGAAACCTTGTCTACCATATAGGAAATTAGAATTTATAATAAGAAGACAAGGTTCCCAATGGAGACTTTTTCTAAACTTTGTGACTAATACTACTGTTGAACTAAGAACCTCACACTGATTTCCGTGCGATATGAATACCCAGATTTTTTACTGAAATCTGCCACAATACATTTCAAACAAAAGCATCATTGTGAGATACTGTGCTCATCTGTCAGCTCTTGCCTATAGAAATGTTAGGTTGTTTCATATATCATTTTCATGTATCTTTTATTTTTTAATTGTATCTAATAAATAATTCATCACTACACCAGCTGTACTATTTATTTTCCTTATTACTTCTAACTATTCTTCAGAACTGTTTATACTGCTTTTGACTCTCTCATAAATACTCAAAATGTTAGCCTTTGAAAATGATCCGGCTAAGTATATATCAAAAAATCTCTGGATTCCTACATTTTATACTACAAATGCTTGTACAATGGAACATTAGTCACAGAACCTGAGAAAATGTTTTCATTTGGAACCTTGTCTGCTTCCTCTCCCTTTCCTCCCTTCCACTGCACCAGTTTCTCGCATACAGCACAATCCCCTGGTGTGGGCTTGTTTTCACAAACAATGATTTATTTTAAAACGAATAAAAATCAAACCAAAATCACATGGGCATTTCAAGTTAGATTAATATAACCACCTCTGTTCCCATAAGAATTAGGTTTGACACAGACAACTCGCAAGAATATATGGGAACAATTTATGACCTGCTGCATACTAACCATTTATCTGCAAAAAACTGAATTTACGGTACTGCTTTTCAACCTTTTCCAACATTACTCTCCCTAAAAATATATTTATCAACCACCAACGGAAAGAAAGTATTCCAAAAGGGTAGCTATGCATATCAGTCGTTTTCTGAATTAGTAATACTAGCACAGAGAATGAGCAAACCCTCCCCAGTGGTGTTTTTGGGTTGGGGGTATTATTTCTGAGTCCCAATACCGGTTTTTGTCCAAAATGGGGATAAATGGTACTTTAAAGGATATTACTCCAAATATATATGTCAAAAGGCAAAGGTTTATAAACAATACTGAATGGAGCCCCTTGCATAGTCCAGGAATTCAAGCATCTCACAAAGAACAAAGGAGCATTATATTTTCTGCATTAGCAAATCTTGAATGCCTCCCTTCAGAAAATTGTGCACAAAACAAAAACACTGACTACATCACAGACATACATGTGTACCACATCAAAGAAGCAGTGCTTAATACATTAGCAGAACATGTTATATAAAAATCATATTGCTATTATTATATTCAAAAGCTTTAAAACACTAATTACCCTGATGATCAGAATAATGAGGATGGTGATGTCACACAAAATGCCATGTATTAACTGCTTTGTTTGCCAATGCTGCGATCCTGCTTTTAGTGAAACACTCTCATTTGCCTCTGTTTAGGGGTGGGCGGCAAACTCCACTCTGCCGGTGGAGTTTGCAAAGTTTTGCCCACTCCAGGCTCTGCTTGGAGCACTGAGTTCAACAACAACTCAACCTACTGCTGGCGGAGCAGAGTTTACCGGGTCGCAGGGGCGGCCTTAGGCATGTGCAAGCTGTGCACTTGCACAGGGCCACCAAACCCCAGGGGCCACCACGCCAATATATATCCTTAATATAATAATCCTCTGAGGATGGATACATATTTCCGTGGCGGCCCGTGGCAGGGATTTGGCAGCCTCCGGCTCTGTTCCACTTCCAAACGCCCTGACCCCCCCCCCCCTCTTCACTGGCCTCCGCGCTCCGCCCCGCCCGGACCCCCTCTTCCGGGGCCTCCTACCTACGCTCCCTGCCCAGGGCCGCCATGAGCCTAGAGCCGCCCCTGCGGATCGGCATGCTCGCCTTCACCCTCAATGACTCTGTTGGCTGCTGAAAACTTTCTTTTGGGATGTTCCTGTATATTGGAACATTTTTACAAGTAATCATGCTTGTTCTTTAACACACTGGTAACGCTCTCGGTGATGTTGTGTAACTTAAAACTAAAGTGAAACTTCCTGGAAAGCGCTCATGGAAAGCGAGACCCAAGTTGCAACCTGCAAGCTGACTGCAAGCAGTGGAAGTACAGCGCCTACCAGCTCCAGGCCTACTGGGGCCTGAGGAACCAGATGGCTGTCTCGGAGCGGGAGTTTGCGACGCAGGTTGCTCAGCTGGATCAGGCCCTGCAGTAGTTTGGTGTATGCCTCCAGAACTGGTAGCTGAATAGGCAATGAGGACCCTGCTCCGTCACAGCGTGGTTGTACTAGAGTAAGATGAAACCTTTGCCCATACAGCGCTAGCGTGTAATTACAAAATAATGAAATACTATAACAAAATGTGCTGCTTTACGGTACATCATTTGCATTTTTGTCACCTAATTTAGTCAACCCAGCCTCAAAATTTCATTTTTTCCTGTTGCATAATTTTGATGGTGATGCATATGGGATAGCTAGCCCGAGACTACTTCTAGCGATGCCATGGCTCCTTATCCTGACTCAATCACAAAACAAAAAAATTAACAGAAATGCTAGAATTAATGTAAGGGAGTCACCCAAATGACACAGATATGGCAGAGGTTGTCTCACTGGAACTGAAGCTGCACCTCACTAGTGAGACCCCGCAAAACACAAACATGAGGTTGGGGTCTCTTGTGGGACAGTACCCATACTGATTGGCATATAGTTCTTCCCTATGGAGAGAGGTAAAAACAATTGAATGGAATGTCTCCCAATTTAATTACCACTGGTTGTGATTAATTAAATCCATCAGGTTATGTTACTTGATATGTGACATTTCCTAGTCCAAAAGAGCTTTCACTTGAGCTTGGAGAGGGTAAATTACATTTCCAGACTCCCCATTGGCCAGCAGGCCCCTGGCAGTCATATTGAATTATGTATTTTATGCCCTGAAGGCACCTCTTTCCACTGAAAGCTGCTGGCAGATCTGATACATCATATATATCGTGTGACACATCTATTCTTTTGGATGCATGAAAAATGTAGACACAAAGCATGTACTACTTTGCGCCTTGTCCTTTCATTGAAACCAGATGCTGACAAGCAGGAGGCCGGAGAAGGTCAGGGATGTTTTTGGGGCTTTTCACCCAATTGAATCTGTCTTTATAAGCTGCAGGGGGATGTTCCTGCAAACAAATTACTTTCTCAGAATATTTCTGGGCCTTGGAGACTGACTTTTGTTGGACAGACTGACTGTGCCCTCATGTGGCCAACAATAGTTGTCAACAGTAGCAGGACCATTTCATCTCCATACGATGGTATATAGGATTCATAATTAGGGTGGGCGAGCATTACTCCACCAGCACACAGAAATCTGCGGAATTCAGTGGAGTTTTTTGGTAACCCTGCAGAATTCTATGGAGTGAAACTCAGCAAGGTCCGACCAGACCTACTTCTGTTTACACTTAATATTATATGTTTGACCATGATACCATAAGGCTGGCAGTTATCCTTTATCATAGTGGCACTATAGTTTCACTCATGATGTGATCAAACACCCCATGCACACACACACACATACACGCGCACAGATACGCATCTGTATCTGTGCACTTGTACCGATATATTTCGTTATTAGCTGGAAGTGAGGGTGTGATGTTCAACCTTAATTTTGTTTAAAATATTTTTGGTCTTTAGTGTTGCTGTAAGACTATTGTGTTGAACTGAATATCATGTGATTATGTCACGGGCAAGAATTAATTTTTCTATTTAATTAATAATTAATAATATTTAAGTGTTAAAATTGTATAAAATATCTTGGGTTTTTCAATATTTACTTAATGTGAGTGCTACAGTTATTATTATTTTATTGTTATTTGTTTATAGTAGATGTTACCATTTTTTGTTTAAAAAAATATTTGAAGAATTATATTTAACTTTAGCTTAGTTTCTTTTAATTATTTTAATTATTATTGATATATTTGTGGTTTAGCAAGGGTGCAGGGTGGAAACTGTATCACAATTTAAAGGTTATAAAATGTAATGCATGGTTAATTATTTTTAAAATTGCAATTAGATAATTAAAATGTTACTTAAATTGGTTAATGTATTCATTTTATCATTTTTATTAATTAGTATTTTAATGTAATGTTTGTGTGTATTTTATATATCATCAATTAAAAATGAATTTTAAAATTGTTTGTGATGGGTTGCTGAATTGTTATGGGAGTAAAACAGGAAAAGCTTAAAAAATATATATATGTGGAGATATATATATATATATATATATATACATATACATATATATATATATATATATACATATATATATATATATATATATATATATATATATATATATATATATATATATATATATATATATATATATATATATATATATATATATATATATATATCGCTGTCATTTTCATCTGGCTGCATCCACCAAGCGGATTGGTGCTGGTTAGGCGGGTGCAGGACCCGCAATTATAATCAAGAAGTCCTCACGCTGTCACACGAAAGAATTAACTGCACTCCAGGGTCTCAGAGAATAAAGTTTTATTAAATGACGTGTTTCGACCTGAATGGTCTTCGTCAGAGTTACTGACTTTAGCTTCTAGTGCAAAAAATATGCATTGTTTACTACGTATAACCTTGAACATAATTTATTTTTAAGTTGAAATATGTATGTATTATTATGTGAGCATCACATCATAAATTATCTGTGTATTTTTTTCACTTTTCACAAGCAACAAGGACCACAATGGGCAGTCTTTCCTCCCATGAAATCAGAGAATTACTTGTGTTCTCTTTAAGTCTGTTTTCTTGCTCCATGATTGTTTACTCATGTTTTTTGTAGAAAATAGAGCACTTCCGGGTGTGGAAAGTGACTCTGACAAAGACCTTCTGGTCAGAGGGACAAAGGGGTCACACTCCCGTAGTTTTTGCAATTTTTGTTTTATTTTCTTTACATCATTTGCATGGCTATAGGGGAGATGACCAATGTGTTTCGGTATCTACAAATACCTTGCTCACGATCGTGAGCAAGGTATTTGTAGATACCGAAACGCATTGCAAATGAGGATGAATGTATTGAATGTTTTCATTTTCAATTTGTGAACTCATTCATCAATTTTGTGAATTATGTGTTTACATATTTATATTGACTTTCAATATTTTTATTTGTTTAGTTACAGTTTTGATGTATTATATATTTTTAATTAAGTTGAATTTTTAACTTTCATTTATATTTTTTTATTTGTTTATAATTTTAAAGTATTTGTCATTAGTTTTGATATTATTGTTGTATTATGTTAATTCAAGGCGTAATTTTTAATATTTATATTTAATTGTATTGTAATGTATTGTATTAGCATTTATATAGCACTTACTACGCCTGACGAGGCGTTGAAGTGCTTTTTCAATGAGTAGCAGGCTACTCCGGAGCCCATAAAGGATTAGTCGTGAATTAGTATAGTGAAATGTTGAAGTAATTTTAACAATGGATATGTTAGGCCGTTTTTTCAATTGAGAAGGATAGTGAAGGGATAGAAGAGGAAATGTTTGTATTTATATATACTATACTAAATGTACTATTTATATGTTACTCCGGAACCCAAACCGGATTAGTGGGGAACTAGTATAGCGAAATATGAAATTAATTTGAGTGGTGGACATGTTAGTCTGTTATTTGGATTAAAAAGAATTAGTGGAGGGTTAGAAAAGGGGAGGTCATAGCAGTATGAGGGGGTTTGGAATGAGAAAAGGGGAGGTGGATTGGGACGAGCCAAAGGGAAGAGGTACAAAAGGCTAGTTTAGGAGATCTGAATAGTAAAAGAAGTATGAGATAATGTAAAGAGGGGTAGAGGATGGAAAAGCCTAGAAAAGGTTATTTTAGGGATCATAGTAGTGGTATGGGTTTCGGAAGGAATGAGACAGTGAAGGTAGAGGATGTATTGATAGAGGATTAGGGTGAGAAATAGGGAAGTGGATTGGAACGAGTAATAGAAAGAAGTTTGAGATGAGCTAGAGAATTGAGGTAGAGAATATATTGAGCGTGGTATATGGTGGGAAAGAGGGTAGTGCATTGGAGAGAGTAGTAGCATGAGGTTTGAGATGAGTCACAGTGGAGGTAGAGGATATATTGCAAGAGATATAGTTTGAGATATAGGGTAGTGCATTGGAAAGGCTGGATTAGAAGCAAAGTAATAAATATATAGATACATAAGTACATGGAAGGTACATAAATGCATAAGGAAGGTAATGTATGTAGATTAAAGTTGCATTTATTAAAATTCTGGCTTTCAAGTGTTGTACTTTAAATTATTTTATTTGTTTTTATTTTTTGTAATTCAATAGTGAAGCAATTATAGATAAATAGTTATGATAAAAGATTTACTTATTTACGCAGTCACTTATATACATGTTAAAACATAGAATAATGTAACTATAAGGAATATGTACTTTTTTAAGCAGAACTAACGAACATCTCTATTTTTAAAAACATAATTATTATACACATTTCTTCAAAGAAATACACATATTTAGGTACATAACTATAGTCCAAATAAATGCTTATATACAGCGGGATATGCTGTATATTTATGTTTGAGTATGGTGGTTATGTGGGGAAGAGTCAACTCTTGAGAAGCCTTCTGAAGATAAGGTGGCTATACGTGGATCTTATGTTTGGAGGTATAGAGTTCCACAGTTTGGCTGCTTGAATAGAGAAGGATGGGTCAACCATGTTTTTTTTCTTGTACAGTGGGATTTTGAGGCGAGATGCCACTCCAGAGCAAAGGTTCCCTTGTTGAATGATCTTATTCCTGATGAAGAAAGGTCATGTTCCATCCATCGCTTTGTGGGAGATACAAAGCATCTTGAATGTGGAACTTCTGGCAACCGGTAACCAATGTAGGGCTTTCAAGGCAGGGGAGATGTGGCTTGAGGCTTTATATGTAAGAGTGGTCTGGCAGTTGAATTCTGAATCTGTTGTAGTCTTTTCATAGTTGTTAAAGATGATCCATGGTAGAGGCTATTGACGCAATTGAGTTTCGACAGAAGAAGAGAGATGGTAGTCTGCACCTTGTGTAGAAATCCCAGATGGGGGAAGATGCATTGAAGAGTTTTTAGAGTAACAAAGCTTGATCTTGCTAGTTTGTCCACTTGGGCATTCATTGATTGCTTGAAGTCCATGGTCATTCCGAGGTTTCTTACTTCCGTTGATACTTTAGACGGCGTTCCCAGATCATCAACAAACTCTAATAAATGACACAAATGAACAAATACTTCTTGTACAAAACCACCTGCGATCTACAGAAAAAGGGGGTCTCAATGGAAGCATGCTTGGCCTCTAATTTTCCTATTCTCTATGTATACAATTTACAGAAAAGCAAGATCCTCACACGGGACCATCCATTTTGCAACCAGATTGCCTTCTGGAACCATTATATAGATGGCATCCTCCTTATTTGGCATGGCAACACCTATAGCTTACACCTCTTTGTTGATTGGGCCAATACAAGAGCACATCTCATTTACGTCTGATGCCAAAAACAGTAATCTACCCTTCCTAGACCTCATTCTTTAAGTACATAACAACAAAATAAAGACTTCTCTTTATAGAAAGCCCATTAAAATAAATACACGTTTCCTCTAGACAAGCAATCACCCAAGGGGCCTACAGGATGGTTTACTGTACTGACAATTCCTCCGTATACAGAGTAATTGTGAGTGGAAGAAGGATTATTTCCATAAGGAGCCATTCTAGTAGACAAAGTGATTTCCAGGGGCTATCAATGTCGCTGAGAGACCCTATTTGCCCCATAAAATAGAAGACAGAACAAACATATACCATTCATGTCCACCTTCTACTCCTCAAGTAACAAAGTAAGCAAAGTGATAAAGAAGAATTGGGAAAATTCTACACACCTAGGCTCTCTTCAAAGAACCCCTTTAGTTTTCTTACAAAACAGGCAACAATCTAGGGGATCATTTGGTACATGCCTTAACATGGATACCTAAGACCAGCACCAACCAATCTATTATGACATCATGGGGTCTACCACTGGCTCTGGGACACTGTAAGTGTCAAAACTTTAGTGTGTGTCTCTTAACATTCAACACAAAAGACTTTAGAGTGGGCACTCAAGTTTATTCATTGAAACAACTCAGCAATTGCCATACCTCTAATGTTATTTATACAATTTGCTGCCCGTGTGACCTAATCTATATTGGGCAAACAACATAAATGATAAAAGCACAGATCATCCAACACAAGAGCCGAATTATCTGCAAAGTCGAATATACCTGTGTTCTCTCACTTTACCTCTGTGAACCATGCAGAGAATGACTTTACTTGGCAGGTGACTGACCAACCCGATCTCTAACAGCTCCTACAGTGCTGTGAATGCCTCTGGGTCACATGCTGTGATAACAGGCTCAACACTCTCGAAGATTAAAACAAAATGGTCACTGCTTAACTCTTCCACATTGAAATGACTAGTCATTCCTACTGATACCAGTCTCTACATGCAAGCAACTTATATTACTTATTGATTATCAATGCCACAATGTATCTCTGTGGTGTATATTGTTACATACATCCTTGGCCTATTGTTACTATTGTAAAGTCATTCATTGATGAAGCTATGCTGTACATGATTTTATTGTGACTACTGCATTTTCGTGGCTCTAAATGTATATTAGAAGACTGTATGCCCTCCTCACAGTAACAATTATCTATGTGCCTCTCTAACCTCCTCTTCTCTAATCACTTTGGGCCTTTTTCCTGATACACATACTTTGAAAGCAATGCCTCATCTTTTTCTCTTATGAGTGCCCCCCGGAGCACTTCTTAGCCATTTAGATGCTCCCAACGGGTTGCGGTCTAGTTTTCCAAGGCAATTTGATGTACTGTGTCTTCCTTATACTGACTAACTCTGGGCAGAGCAGGCGGAGTTGCTCTACGCGGAGCTCTACGGAGTTGGGCAAAAAATCCGTGGAGCTACGCTCCGCACCTTCCGCCCCCGCATTAAATATTTTTAAACAAAAATAACAATTAAAGTAAAATAAAAGCCCACTTACCTTTATCTCGGCATCTCCGTGCTGCCCTCCTCCTCCTCACCCTAATCCCCTACGTCCTATCAACATCATGGTAGGACTGCGCATGCAGCAGGGGGATTTCATTAGTAAGGTCTGTAATTTTAGTCATTCACTGGCCATGGTATGGAGAATAAGGATGAACAGCCCATGACCCATTTTGACCCCTCCATTTATGCGAATTCACTCAATGGTCCCCTAATATAGAATGACTCAAGTTTTTTTTAATGAATGTGTTTCTAACCCTATCACACACTGCCTGGCTTTTGTGGGGGGAGGTCATGCAAGTTCAATACATTTTATGCTAATATCTAGTGATTTCATTAGCCTTGTGCAGGATTTTAAAGTCTCACCTCATTCTGCCGCAACCCTTTAGTAGCATCTCTTAATTTAAGGTTTGGGAATAGGCAAGCCTCTGAAATTCCTTTCATTATACTCCTAATAATGGCGGCAGACTGAAATGGGATCAGGCTTTTGAGCAAGACATCATGCTTGAGTCCTCAGACCTCACAAACAATTGTTGAGTCTATAAAGTGCCCGTCTGCCATTGATAAATGGGACTTTGAAGCCCTTTGTACAGGTATCTACTCAGCCTTGACAGTGAGCAGTTCCACCCATCCGATGGTTCAACGGCGCTTGCTCAAAAGCTCATAAAGTGATAAAAGGAACTCTTCAGGCAATCTCCTGTGATAAACAACAACATATGTCACTTAGGAAGAGCTATAAAATAGCAATCGAACAGAGGAAAAAGGAATTGAGAAGAGAGGCCTGGTCAGATTAAGTATTAGAAGGGTCTCTCAAGGATATGACAAAAATTTGGGGTGTTATCAATCGCTCTTTCTTCTCTGAAGCTTCGTCCCAAAAATAGATTTGTTGATCCTAGGGGACGCATGGGTTGCCTACATCTAATGTATTTTTGATCCCTCAACAAAGTACTAGATCTAGAGATTTGGGGCATAGAGCTGGAGCAAGCTATTCAGCTTAGTAATAGTGAGTCCATTACTGTAAAAGAAGCTGAGAACGCTATTATCCAGGGCCTTCGTCTTAAGGCCCCAGGCCCAGATGGGGTCTCCCTTGACGTTTACAAGGAAAATTCGAGTTTTTGGGCACCGTTGCTGACTTACATTTTTAGAGTTGCTATTACTGGGCCCCTGCCTATACCTTGGAGAGAGACAACAGTTGTGCCCATTTTTAAAAAAGGGGACAGAAATGGCCCAGACTGTTATAGGCCAATATCGCTGATTGACGCTACAGTTAAAGTTTGAAGCAGGGTACTTCTGGCTCATTTAGAAGATTGAGCATTTGATAATAATGTGCTTTCAAAGTCATAGTATGGATTTAGGCATGGAATGGATACAAAAGAACAATACCTCAATCTGTAACTGATTGTCAGTAAGTACCCTAAGCCCATAAAGAGCTCTGTACATCTGGCCTTCCTGTGCGTATCTAGTGCTTTTGATACCATCAATTGGGAAAGATTCTGGGCCATGATGGAGGACATGAAGGTGGAGAAATCTTTAGTTCTTCTCCTACGTAGGTTGCATTATAATACATTGGTTAGAATGCATTATGGAGCAGCCAGTAAGAAAACACACCCAATTCTCTCAACTGAGGGGGTGCGCCAAGGTTGTATCTTGGCCCCTTTCCTACATCCTATTTATACAAATGGTCTAGAGGCACACTTATTGCAGAAGAACCTAGACTACCCAAAGATTAGTAGAGATTTTATTCCAACACTGTAATACACAGATGATGCTGTCCGCCTCACAACGACAGCTAATGGTCTACAGGAATCTCTCAATGCTTTTGTAGATATTTATGACATCTTTTGATTTTAAAGTTAACCATAAAATATCTTATGTCATGGTATGTGGCCCCAAGTTCACAAAGTATTTGTGGTACAGTGTAATGCGAATGAGAAAGCTTATAATTTTTCCTATTTCGGAATTCTTTTTAATACTCAGCTCTCGTGGGACCCCTTATAGGCTCTATGGGCCTGATTACGAGTCTGACGGTCCTAGGACCGCCAGATTCATGGTGGTGCGGTGGTGATGGTCCAGCCACCGCCGCACCGGCGGTCTGACTGCCCCATTACGAGTTGGGTGGTCAGATTGCCCTGGGACCGCTGATGCCGCCAGGGAACCCCCGTTCCCTGGAGGTGATGCAGCAGTCAGAGGCCGCAATATGCTTTCTGGGCCCGCCACGGTCCCACCAAGCATATTACGAGTTTCCTCTTTGCTGGTGGCGACATGGAGGTTCCTCGTACATGTCAACCCTTGCGGACAAGAAACAAAGGGGGCCCTAGAGAGAGCAAGCACACTGGGTAGAATAACATGTGCCCCCCTGTGTTTCAGTCTCTGCCCTGCAGGAACCTTGTGAGGAGTTCTCATTACAGTGCTTTTTCATAGGCACCATGGCCTTTGAATGAGGCACCACCCGGGGACCGCCACACCACCCGCTTGTCACCACTACAAATAACTTGTAATCTGGCAGGCGGGCGGCGGCTAGTCTCTGCAGTGTGGGGGCACGGCGGAGAAGTACTGCCTGCCCATGCACCAACAAAACTCGTAATCGGGCTCTAAGAGTTCAGCAGGAATCTGGGGTAGTGGAGGCTCTTTTTCGATTCACTGCTAAACTGGGACAGAAACCAGTTAAAGAGATGATAACTCTCTATAAAGCAAAGTGCCTCTTGATTGCCTCTTATGGGACAGGTGCCTGGGGCTATAGTAACTGTGGCAAGCGCCATGTTGTAGAGAGCAAATTTATTAGAAGGCTTTTAATGGTACCGAATAGCACAGCAACCCCTTTCTGCCACTGTGAACTGGGCCTAGAGTGCATTAAGGATCATATAGGCATCACCCTTAGGTATTTATGAGCAAAGGTATGGCTCTCACTGGACTTACATTTTACATGATTTATAATTACAGATTGCCTTACTTTGTCTAATGTGGAGATAATCCCTTGGTTCAGTTATCTGAAACATATGTTTCATGAAGTGGGATTAATTGACTTTTGTAATCACCCCTCTAGAATGCCCCCAATGCAAAGTCCATCATCAGACCAACACAATTATTTAAGGGCAAACCTACACCATGAGCAGGCTTTGAGGAGTGGGAAGGGTTTGCTGTGTTTTGCAAATGTAAGTGCTTTGACTAACCTTCCGCATTTTTATTTTACCTTTTTATGAACCCACAATATAGATTTTATTTTACCAGATTCCGTTTGGGCACAGTGCACTTTTTGGTACCTTTTCCGCATCAATGTGGTTGGTCTGATAACCTCCGCCATGTCCATGTGATAACAAGAGCACACAAACCACCTCGCACTTTGGTTTTGTGCAATTTATAAAACTCCAGGACTCTCTACACCGCTTACAACATTTTTCAAAAGTAAGTGGATCATTCTGCCTTGGAGATTCGAGGTTCTCTCATCTAATTCACTTCCCTCCATTCCCTGGTTAACCACAGCCCTCTTCTGTATTTCCTTTTTTTAGGTTCTAGGACATCCATCAGGTATTGATCATCAGGTTTTATTCGTTATTGCACTAATTTTAATTAGGCCCAATTTTAAATCTTTCGCTCTATCTCGCAACTCTTTAGACAGTAATCTATCATTTATGTGCATTATTTGTCCAGATAATGCCTTGAAATAATGAAAGTCCAAAACGCTGTCGACACAAATCAGCAGATTCAGGCCTCTGATTTATAACATGGTTCTGTAGCAACGTCCTATCGCTACCTCATGTTTGATATCAGCTGAAATCAATGCCAGTTTGTGTTATTTTCACTATCTCCTGTGTTTCACATGCACCGATCACGGTTTTCTCCACAGGCACTATGGGGGCCGATTATGATGTCGGGCAGATCCCACTCAGCAGCAACAATCAGACTCAGCGGTCCGACCTCCTCATTACAATGTGGTCGGTCAGACCGCTGCGGCCTGGGGGAAGGACCAACAGCTCCAACAGCATCAAAGATTCTGTCCAGGCATCGGTTGGACAGATAATAACCTAATGGCTGCAGTCCCTGCTCAGGCACCGCCATCTGGATTATGATGTCTGTTTCCGACAGCCTTCCCATGTCTGCTTATCCTATATGGAAAGGCTGTGGAAAAGTGATTTTGGGGGCCCATAGCAGGGCCCCTGTCACCCCACGGCCTCCTCCATGCAGCCTGGCTAAACATCCTTGTAACATGTGGCAGGCATTGATGTTTTAAAAGTGTATTTTTTCTATTGCAGCTTGTGCTGCAGCCACTGCACAAACCGAAATAGTAATAAAACACTTTCCAACTGCAGTGAAGGCGGCCGCATCATAATAATGGAAGCAGGACCGCTGACTTCTTGTCGGGTGGTCCCGTTTCCTCTACAATGGCAGTCTAATGCTCATCCGACCGGCATCGTAATGGGCTCCTAGGTGTTCACCATATATTTATGACACATCAAAATAACATTAATGCTTCCATTGTCCATCTTTCCAATTAATTACTACAGTCGTTTGGAAAAAAGTTGGAACATATTAGAATGGGGAATTGATTTAACAGAAAAAGCCTTGTTGAAATAAGGCTCTATTCACAAAGGTACATTCATACATGTAGATTTCCTGATATGTAAACCTACTACTGTAGCTACTGTTAGGTGTAAATATGTTTCTACCCCTGGTGATTTGCAAGTGCAAACTTACTACCAGCTTTTCTACATGTAGGTATAGACCTCTGCCATCATGGCAGAGGTCTGCCTATAGGAAAGTATATAGACATTTTTAAAAGTTTATTAGACTTTTTGAAGGAAGTAACACTAGTATATTGCATACAGTTACTGTAAAATAATTGTAAATATATATTTTAAACCTTAACTGATAAAATAAAGTGAAACAGCACATTCACTTAAATGTGAACTCAATTATCAATTATTGAAAATATATTTGATTCATTTCTTAATATTATTTTCTTAAAAATAAATAAAAAATCCATATTAAAATCTTTCATTTTATTTCATACATATTACAATTTACTGAAAGTTATGCATATAATTACTTTTAAAAGTTTTTAAATCTCTTAACAGAATTTTAAAAATGTACTTTAGTTTTACATTTAACATAAATGTATTATTAAATAGTATATTCATATATTAATTGTTTAATAAATATAAACTCAAGGGATTGGAAGGAGTACATTTACTATTGTGTTGGGACTGTTTATATTTTTGGTAAGTGTAGTTTGTGAGTAGCACTTGGCCTACTCTTTTGTGGTGGGTGTTTGCATTTGATTGTTCTTCTTCAAACCCCTTCTAACTCTTCCATAAACCCCTCTGAATTAGGTGTATTACCAATTTTCCAGCGTCTCCCCCCACATTTGCTATTTAAACGTAGTCCCACATGTGCTGAGATCTCCACACATGCAACAAAAATCTTTACATACAAAAAATAAGAGTGCTGGAGGCAAAGGTTTTCACATGCAGGTGAGTGAACAGCAGTTTGTAGTACATGAGCAGTATTACTGTAGTATTACTTCACACACTAAAAATGCACAGTATGAATAGACCCCAAAGTGTACTAATTATTAACATCTAGTCAATCCTACAGTCCTTCCCCACATTTCCACACAAAACATAAAAGCCAACCCTTTCTGGAGTACTAGATATGAGTGTATTTATTTTGGTATGACTTTTAATTGTAAAATGAAGCTTTTCATAGACAAATATATTTCTTGCACTAAATAGAAACATAAGATGTTTCCCCTTATTGTATTTTAAATACAGAAATATGTTCTAGAAACAATAAAATAATATGCAATGCCCTAAAATATAATATGACCGTCTCCAGTGCTCATGGCTTCATCAATGCAGGATTTTTTTGAGATCTTCAATATATACATAAACATAACCCTATATTGCCACAAACTTTGAATAATGATGTCATCAGTGACAGAATACGTATTCAAGCATCATATCTGCTTCTTATCTCATTCCCTATTGGGGGTGGCTTAATTTGCTCTACATTGGTGTGCCTTCAAATGGTTAGCCAATATCAAAGCAGATAATATTAGACTTTTGAATGAATGAACCTGACAACACAGCTTCCAACATCTACCTGTTCCGCCATTCTATCTTCTAGAAATAAATCAATTCCCATCCAATTGCTCAGTATTGAAGGACTTAAAATAAGATATTTCGAAGTCTGACACAGCTCAGAAATTCCTAATTTTTATTTTCTGCTGCGTCTGAAGATTAATCAGAATACTAAGGGGAGAACCTAGGCAAACATCCAGGAGGAAGATAGAGCCAGAATTAGAAACAGTATTGAAATCTCCATATATTTGATCTAATTGGAAAATAATCATTGTCATTATTTTAATATATAACATATGTTGCTGTTAAAACCATTCCAGTGTCTTTTGTAAATTTTTGGGTAAATATGCTCATTTTGGAGATAAATTCGACATTGCCTAGTTGATGGAAGTATACCTGTTAACGGATTGCTTCTCGAAAATTACCTTACAAATATCTCCCAAATCAAAAATAGGAGCATTTTCCATGAAATGAAATGAGTTCTCTGTTATAAAAACCTAAATACAGCTGACTTTCAATATCATAAAATCTACTTTTAGGGCCCTTGATATTTGGAAATTTGGATTGGAGACATGGAAGATCAAAAGCAATTTCTTTCAGCATAGCATAGTTGGCAACTGTGCCAATGTCATCAGAATCATATTTATCCCATTCTGACGTTGTAGAAACTACAGCATTGAAACACTGGGACTTTTAGACCTATACTTATAATTGGAAAGCAAAACTGCAAATCCCAGAATCCAGAGTACTTTGACTAAAAAAACAAGACTTGCTGGCCTAAGGGCTGGGGGCCAGCTTGAAAGTATGGAAGTGCATGCTTTCTACTTAACAAAAATTATATTTTTTTTTATTGTGTTTTTTTCGTATAGTAGGTCAAACTAAAATATGTTCATGTTTCAATATAAAATACTATCTAAAAGTTTACAGTAGAGGAAAAAATATTCCCATTTTGGATCAGGCAAAGTGTTACAGGATGAATAGTAATCTCCTTCATTTCGAGGATGACCCATCAGCCAATCAGAAAATTATAGCAGGATTGCTTTTGCCACGCAGTTATTGTCTATATCTTTCATCAATTCAGTGCCCC
The DNA here is from genome assembly GCF_964261635.1 of Lissotriton helveticus. Classification (NCBI taxonomy): domain Eukaryota; kingdom Metazoa; phylum Chordata; class Amphibia; order Caudata; family Salamandridae; genus Lissotriton; species Lissotriton helveticus. The sequence continues at coordinate 1,142,879,840 of NC_136069.1, forward strand.
ACGGCTGATAATTGAAAATCAAGTTTCTGTTGAAAGCTTTTTACTTTTTAGTGTATTTTCAACTTTACACTTCATTCGGCTTTTAGTATCTAAGCTCAGACCGTATCCAACTTATTATTTTTCGACCCTGTTCAGTGCTTTAAATGAGCAAATACTATCCGATGCCTGCACTTCTTTCATTTGAACGGGACAGTACCTGCACTTGTCAGCACTGCTGCATTTCATTTAATGGGAGAGTAGCAACATTTCCTCATGAGCAAGCTGATACTCTGCAGAGTGAGTGCCAGCACTTTTACTTTTCCATGTAAAGCACAACACCATAGTATAAACATCATGTCAACCAAGGACCTAGATAGTAGGGTAATTACTGAAATGGTTCTGACTTTTGATATCGTAAGAGTTGCTCAACCTTCCTTGAATTATAGCACTTTTTAGAGACCAACATTACCCAAAAAATATATGACTTTGTTGATGGCATCAGTATTTGCCATTTGGGGGGGGGGGGGAGGCATAGGGATAGATGTACGCAGTATTTTTGCGGTCGCAGCCCAATTCAAAGAGCCTGTCTGTTTGTTTGCGACAGCTAAGATTATTTTTGGAGATGCACAAAGCCCACATCACAATTTGGCAACATGCTACTCAATCACAAGAAGGGTTTTGCGATTTAGTGTTTGTAAGGGGAGTTTTGAGGGTGTCCCTTTCCAAATACTAAATTGAAAGGGTATGTATGAATCATTTGCGACCATTTGCAATTTGCCGTCATTTGTGAAATGGTGGTAAGCCATTCACAAATGGGAAGGGGTCCCCCATTTCCCTCGGAGAATTGTTTCCAAAATATTTTTTAAGAGGAGGCAGGGGTCCCATTGACCATTGCCTACTCTTAAAAAAAAAAATGAAACTTCAAAGTTGTATTTTTCTCTTTTTAAATGCTTACCCTTTTCCAATAGGGAAAACGAGCTGCATTTAAATAAAACAAAAAAAAGATTGCTTTATTCAAAAGCAATCACAGACATGGTGGTCTGCTGACCCCAGCAATGCACCATAGCTGTGATGGCAGAGAATAGTAGTGGGTCACAAATTGCAGCCTACCTCATTAGTATTCATAAGGTTGGTCTATTTACGACCTGCTGTAATTCGCTAATGAAACTCAAAAGAGTTTCCTACATTAGGAATAGCGATTTCCTAATTGTGATTCACAAAAATCGCAATTAGGAAACCACTTTTCTGTTCTTTGTACATTCAGCCCATAGTTGCTGTATGGTATTGTATGCAGTTTTGCATTTATACGGTGTACATGCGAAAATAAAAAAAAATCGTAAGACCTACGGATAATATACCCTTCTTGCTTGTAACTGAACTTTGTAGAATTAAACACAAATAAAATACTGCCCCTGCATTCAGTCAAGCGACCCACTGCTTCTAGACCCTGCCTGTGCCCTTTTCCACGTTCCAGAGAAAGGATGAAATGTCATTTCTGATCTCATTCCTACTTCCTGTGCACTTTATTAGCTCCCTTTACGGCGTCATTTAATATTCTAATTGCCACGCAGCCGATTTACAGCTACTTGATATCTATTATGCTTTAATGTGTTTGTAATGGCCTGTAATATTATGGCGCTGGCAGAGCTAGCGAGGTCGCGCTTATTTCTTCATTTGTAATGGCCGCTTGATGATGCAGCTCTGAAAGGAACGAAGTCACACAGCGGTTAATTGCACCGAGTGGTTTGGCCCTTCTTCTTGAAACTGTGGAGGCCTGATATCTTTATACGCCTGTTTGCCTTGTTTATTGATGTTTCTCCAGCCTTTACAGATTCCATCCGCCTCTGAACCCTCTCTTTTCATGAACATTGACTTTCCGCTCTGCGCTCCTTTAGGGGTGTGCACTTACTTTTGAGGGAAAATACAACTGCCTGAAATGAAAGCAAAGGCCTCTGAACGTCCAGTTCAGAGAAATTGGGAGATAAACTGTGCTTAGGAGGGGACCAGCAAACACATCTCAAAATACTGACTCTAAACTATGTGCTGCTACGCCAAAGTGGGTGCTCCCGTTAGCTGCATGGGGAGACCAAAGGTGTTAAGAGCCATTGGACTTACAATCATTGGTGCAGCAGGTGCAGTAGTACTAGGGCCTAGGTGTGTGAGTGGCACAATGCACCCCAATAATAGTTGTTTTTTACCACCTACACAGGGGCAGAGCACTTTCCTTGCTTATATTAGTTAAATGCCACTCTTGCTACTGCTAAGTGCTGCCTCAAATGTGCTATCCCCTGCAGTCATTTGATCTCAAAGGAACAGCTGCCGCCTTTCATATGGGCAAAGGGGCCACACCCCTCTCACCTTTTTCAGGAGAACAACAGTGTCTGTCAGGTTGAGCAGAGGTCAGCCTGACAGACACTCTTCTTGTTCAGGTCAGGCAGCCTGGAGCTAGACATGAGCTAAATATGCAGCTACCTGGCTGCCTGAGCTGAATTTTGCCAGGCTGATGATTTCACAGCTGTGGGTGTGACCTCCTGAGCCTGGCAAAAGTGCCTCAAGTCCCTCCACCTCATGATGAGAGGGATCATCAGTGATTGCCTTGGGTGTGGGTGCTTTAATTTTAAGCCCTGAGGTGTCCAAGGCTGAGTGTCAATCAGTGACACCCCATCACAGAGTGGGGTCACTGACCCCATCCCCCATCCCACATATATAGATACAATGAGAGTTTACTAAATACAAAGACTGTTTATAGTCACTGGAACCCTCTGTTTTGAATCAAAACCAGGATGGGTTTTTGAACTGAGACTTAAGGCCTGATGTAGGTAATAGTGAAATGCCGAATTCTTAATACCGAATTTAACCGATTCTGTTTTAAGAAATCGGTATTTCAGATGTAGGTAAGAATTCGGTAAAAAATACTGAATCCTTAATATTTGTTATTTCTGAATCAGTAATTGAGATTCGGTAATAACGAATACCCACCCATTCATTCCTATGGGCTTGGAGGCCCATAGGAATGAATGTGAAGACATTCGGTATTTCCGATTCGGTATTACCGAATCGATAATACCGGGAGGTATTTCAAGGATGCCAGGGAGTCCAGGGTGCACCCCTGAAATGTGCATGTGTGCACATGTGGCACACATGCATGCCCTAAGGGCATGGATGTGTGCCACATGGCACTTCAAAAAAAGCAAGAAAGTGCTTTTTTGAAGGAAATCGGTAATTACCAAGAACTTGAAGTTGGTGGTAATTACCGATTCCTTAAGGCCCAAAAGCACTTTCTAGATTGCATTTAAGGAATCGGTATTACCGATTCCTTAAATGCAAGGCCAATAAGGAATCGGTATTAAGGAATCGGTATTTACCGATTCCTTATTACCGATTCCTTCCCTACATCAGGAATGGCTAAATACCGGTCGGTAACGGTGAAATTTACCGATTTTCACAGTTACAGACCAGTATTTGGCCACCTACATCGGGCCCTTAATTCTGGTGGAGAAAGGGTAGTCAGAAGGCGGTATGGAAACTTCTCAAAGCTCCACGCTACAGACCCCCACATTCCCCGACCACACCATCCGGTGTTACCTTCCCGTGACCTGCATGACGAAAATCATGACGAAAATCACGGTCCTTCCTTTAATTACTGAACATTCCCTATTACTTACTGACGGGCGGGCTGTGTCTCGAACCTATAGCTGGAAGTTATAAATATATTGGGGATTATTGCATTTCAACCATTGGTTCAATCCCCCTTAGAAAATGTACTCAACAGATTTTCATGAGCGCCTTTTCTGCATCAACAACCATTATCTTCTCCCCAGTAATTTCAACAAAACACGCAGGCTGCATTCAGTGACTGAGTAATGAATTTTAATTTTGTTTTTCGTTTGATTCTCTTGTTGCATACACTCCGAATTATCCGATGCACACAGCCATACCACTGTTACTGCCATAAAGAGTAAGGAAAACAAGCAGGTAAAAACAGGTGAGAACACTTCTCTTCTCCAGAGACCTCTACAACACCAGCAGTCAAGACATCATTAGTATTGAAGTCGAGAACTGCAGAAAGGAAGCAGGAAACAAGCCTTTTCCATGCAATGCCCATAGGAGTTGAAGCTCAATATCAACGCACACAATCCTTGAGCACTTCAGAAAAGAGTTGAAAACAACTTTTCAAATGGCAACTCATCCACCATTGCTAAAATATGTACCATCTACTACCCTCTCCCGCAACAAACCTGGACCCCACCCAGTTCTACTTCACTCCAAGATATGCTGTGAGAAATTGATAGAGGTAGACGAGCCACTGGAAGCTCAAGCTAGCTTGAGCCTGAAGCCCGGCTCTGGCTCATGGGTCCAATAATGTGCCAAGCTTTCAGGTTACTTCTGTCTGGGCAAATTACTTAATTTCCCCATGCGTATAAAAAATGAATGTGACTTTGTGTAATGTAGCTTGTGCTCACATCAAGCACTCAAATATCTCCGGGTCAAGTTCGCACTTTATGAAAACTGCAGAGAAATTGACAAAGAGGAAAAATGAAAGCTTTAACATATGAAATGAAAAACAAACAGATACCCACTTAATGGCTGATTTCTACAAAGTAAAACCAGAAAATCTGGATAAATCACGGCTTCCCCGCTTAAATTGTGTGATCCTAGGAAAATATTTTATTTAATCAAAATTACTTTTTTTATCATTGCCGCATACAAAAGTACTTTTAAATTTGTGAGTCAGAATAGCAGTTGTACAAAAACCTACTGTGTTTGATTTAATAGACTATAGCGTTGCTCTAAAATGATCTGGGCCACGTACACGGCTTACATGACAACTGCCTTGCCTCTTAGTTTACTAATGGTTCATGTTTAATAACAATAACGTTTAATAAGGACTTCTCAGTGCTGTACTAAAATGTGATGCATTAAAGTCAAAGCTTCCACATATCAACGAAATACACTTTTTTGAATTTTGAGGAGACTGTCATATTTTATGTGATGCTTGTTTAGTGCTTTCCATAGCAAACATTGTCAGGACTCGGCTCTGGCTCGGCTTGGCTCGGATCTGACTCGGCTCTGCCTGTTAATTTGTTGGCTCGCCCACTTGTAGCAATTGCCTGGTAAATTGCTTTTATTCACAGTAATAGCTGACACTATATTGATTCCCACAATTACATTTTCCGTTTTGTATTTGTGCCCATGCTAGACATTGTCTGTACTTCACTCTCACTTCTGACATAGTCAGCCTCACTTTCATCCTTGTCAGTACTTAGAAGTGATTTACAGATGATCAGCTCACTCTCTGGAATTTTACATATTGTATATCTCTTTTCAACGGTCTTTAAATGTAAATTGATACTTGTATAGCGCACTACTCACCCGGAAGGGTCTCAAGGCGCTTGTACGAATACCGCTGTGGAACCCATCCTGGCTTTCCCTGTGAGGTGTCCACTCGTGGGCACCCCCAAGGTGGAGGCCAGGCATCCTTAGCGTTGTGGGGGCTGTTGTGGAGATTAAGCAAGCTATTGCCCAGAGTTGCAGAGTGGGACTCCATGATTGGAATAGGCACCGAGGCGAGAATTATCAGGTCTGTGGAATTTTTGAGCCCAAGACCCGCCGAGGCAGGGAATTGAACCCTGGTCCCGGGCTAGACCTCTGCATCAGGGTCTGCCGCTCTAACCATTGAGCCACACTTCTCCACTTTGAGCTACACTTCTCCACTTTAGCACTCTGCCTATGAAAACGACGTGCACCTGCAATATGAGTTTCGGTTTGTACCATATGTACTCTCAATTGAAGCAATATTTATAGAAAATCTATAAAAAAAAGTCTTCCAATTTGGGGAGGGGATTTAAATATATGCTCAATGCTAGCTAAGGGGCATGTTACTGCTTTGCATAGCAATAAAACAATTTGCTTATCCTGCAAATAAACTTTCACAGAATTCCAAAAAGCATAGGAATGGTGTTTGATATCTCCCACTGTTGGTTGCCAGCTAGGTTCAGAAAAAAACATTAATACAGACATACAAATAGACAGGAACTTTCTATTAATTACCTATGATGCATCTGTTAAACCCTATAGGTCAATGCAAAATGATCGCTTCATTCAGACTACTGTTTAGTGAGCTGGCTCCTTCTTTCAACAAGATCAGGCTTAGCAGGGTGAGCTTCATATTTCACAAAGATTACAAAGATCACTGACTTTCCACAAGTCACATTTACCCTACACTCGCCCACAGTTCTGCCTGATGGTTGGATTAAAAAAGTTAGACTACCTTCCTTAGGCTACGGAATTTGAAATTCATACCCTTAAGATATGCAGTGACTCTATGACCAGTAGAATTGGGACACACGTTTGTTATTCTAAGGAACGGGAGACTTTCCATATGAAACCCCTAACTCCATGGTTTATTTACTTTATTGAGGAAATGTGGGAATATTGTTGAATTCCCATCTTTCGGGTTTCTGTGTATGCACAAAGGTTCTGTATGATGCCTCTACACACATCTAGATGTTGGGACACTGAGAATTCTGAGCCACCCCAGTACCTCAGAACATTAAGCAGCAGTGACATTTGATGTATTTGTGTGGAGTGTTCTGTGAAATGATTTTACCTCATTCCACCTAGGACTATTTTCCAATAGAAGAAAACTTATGGCATGACTGTTCCCTAATTCTACATCTCACATTTTTCGTTTTTCTTTATTTTGAAAAGCTGTACATTACATTGAAATGTACTTAACTACTTGTGTACAGTTTGATGTAATATGCATGGTTGGCTGCAATCCAGAATAAACATATTGTTAAATAAATAAAAACTTTTCCTATGAGATTTTTACTCATGGCTTGAACAAGCTTACATCCAATTATTTGTAGGACAAAAAATGCAGATTTTCTTCAAAATGGCGTGAACATTTACATTGTCTATATGCTTATTTTCTTCAAGGAAATTCTTTGGTCTCAGCAATATTACAGTTAGTTACTGTTTCTTACTTTCCGAACAAATTAATTCAATCAACTAATTAAATAGATACCAACCAAGTTCATGCTCTGGCAAAACATAAAATAAATCTACCCTTCATCCCTTCAAAACGTTTTCATAAGCCTCAATGCCCAATGGGTCTATGGAAAAGTACCATCTCTTAACAAATCCGTGCAGTCATTAATGCTCCTACATGTGCCTTGCAATCAACCAACACAGCCAAATTGATAAAGCACAGAAACGCTTTAGGAAGCCTATGAAGTAGGACAAGAAGTACTAAGAAAGAGCATGATATCAGGTGAGGTAAGAGATAATAAAGAAAGAGAAAAATTGACAATTTGGAGTAAGAAATGTTACAACTAGAATCAGAACATGTACATTGTTCCACCAATTTACCTGTGAGACAGATGATGGCAAAGAAAGACAAATATTGAACAATGATTACTAATACTGTCAATTCACATTATTTAGTTAAGCGGAATACACTATAAGACGAGAGAAGGTTGAAGTTCGAGCTGATTCAAAAGGATTTTTTCAAATATCTGCAAGTCAGGGATTTTCTAATCAAATGGGGAGAGGGGGATCACTGAGGTTTAGCAGAATAGAGCTTATAGATCTTTTAGTGAGGGGCCACTTTCACAATTGGCCGAGTATTGATCAGTTTTATACTCTCTCGAAAGATGATTTGGAGAAACAATCTTTGAATCGTCAAATAAAATTGGGGGCTTCTGATAACCCATTTATTAGAGTCACTCAAACAAGGTCACTCTATATTTCTGTCTGCTAATTTAGCAGCTGAACACTATAAAACCATTGTTGACTAATACCACACCCCCCAGGAAGATCGCCAAATGGGGGGGGGGCAGCAATACAGGTATTAGTTGTCCTAAATTCCAGTGTTTGGGGGCAGATCTGGTACGCTAGCGAGATTAGTAAAAGCGCAGGGAATGGAAGTAGTGTCGTATGCAGACGACACTCAGATCATGGTGTCGCTGGCCCAATCGGTTAGCACCTACGCGCTCAGCTTCAGGAGTTGTATGCAATCAGTCTCTGACTGGATGATGCTCAACTCCTTGAGGCTGAATGGCGCTAAGACCGAGGTGCTGATCTTTGGAAGGAACCAGGATGTGTGGTCAAATGAATGGTGGCCGCAATCCTTGGGAACCTGCCCAGTCCCCTCTCATTCAGCTAGAAACCTCGGGGTCATTTTTGATACCTCGCTGGCAATGACCCTTCAGGTCAATAGAACGGTGGCAACCTGTTGGGGAGTTATCAAAATTCTCCGACGAATAGTACATTACCTCTCCCCGCAAGCTAGGAAACAGACAGTGGTTGCGTTGGTCGCTTCAAGATTGGACTATTGCAACTCACTGTATGCAGAGATCAATAAGGGACTGATCCAGCGCCTCCAAATAGTACAGAATGCGGCAGCAAGATTTGTACTAGACATTCCCTGCTCTTCCTCTGCGATACTAGCCAGAAAGAGCCTCCACTGGCTTCCTATAGTGCACCGTATCTCTTTTAAAATCATTTGTTTAGTGCACAGGGCTCTGAAAGCAGGAACTTCTGATGGGTTGGGATCACTTCTCACTGGCTATGTTCCCAGCAGATGTTTATGTTCATCACAACAGAATCTTTTGGTGATCCCTCGGACTAAGAAGACCAGATGGGGAGGAAGAGCTTTCTCTACAGTTGCCCCTCGTCTTTGGAATGCACTCCCCTTAGAGCTTAAGTCCCTATCCTCACTGCCCCTCTTCAAAAAAGCCCTCAAAACATGGTGCTTCAAGAAAGCTTACTAGTAATTAGCCCTCTGGACATGTCAGTATTTTTTGGTTAGGTGCCTTCGCGCGTTATAAATTTGCTTCATTCCATTTCATTTCATATGTTTGGAACCTAATCTGTGTTAGATGAGATTTAAGCATAGAAAGGTAAATTCCTTGAGAAAAACCTGAACATTAAAATATGCCTTATCCCCCAACGTTTTTTTTGGGCATGCATAGAGAAGAGGTCCCTTATCCAGCTCAGCTCTTTATGTTTGTGTCCATGGAGGTGAACCGCTTATGTATAGTATCTGATTGGCTCGATCAATCCCCTCCTCTTTCCAGAAATGGCTTGCACGATTTCTGGCAATTTACAACTTTGAGGTATCGTTATATTCTCGCATGGGGAGGAAAGCTGGGAAAAGAGGAAAACTGATATGGACCCCACTTATAGAGTGGATTATGGGACAGTAAATTTGAAAAAGGCTTTAATGATATGTTGGAATATTTGTGTATAAGTGATATATACCTGTCATCATAATGTCTCAATTGTGCTACGAAGGATGTGCCTCTAGGCTATGTTCGACTATTGTAGTCTTCTTTTTTTGCTCTCTGTGTATGCAGGTGGGGGTAAAAGGGAAAAAAGGTTTTCTGGAATAAAAAAATTATTTAAATGAAAAAAACAAGACCAGCGACAGGGCAGTGAAACTCCTAGAGTGGCTTAAAAGCAGTGAGGAGGGACTATGACATATAAAAGTATGACATATAAGAGAAAACACTGTGTCAGTGGTCATAAGGTGACAGGAGACTTAGAGGTGGATGAAGTATTTGCAGACTACATACAAGATTTTTATAAATGTAGTATATCAGTAGACCCATACAATCTACTAGAGTTTATTTCAGACTGCCCCAGGAAAAAATTATTAACTAATGAATATAGGCTTGTTAGAAATGAGGGGCCTCTAGTGGGCAGTAGAATACACCCTGTCCAAGTAGAGACCCTTCCTTCTAGTCAGGGTAAGGGAGTTACACACCCAAAATAACCCTTGCTCACCCACTAGGTAGCTTGGCACGAGCAGTCAGACTTATCTCAGAGTGAATGTGTAAAGCATTTGTACATAAATCACACAGTGACAACACTACAAATGGACACTAAACCAGTTAAGAAAAATAACTAATCTTTATCTAAACCAAAAAAAGACTAAAACAATACAAATCCAACATAAAATATATCATTTTTTAAAGGTTAAGCAATTCTATCCATAGAACTCTATGGATGCATTGATTTTAGCACAAAATACCTATGATGCCTCAAAATGTGAGGTAAAAAGAGCCGCAGAGAAGGGAAGCATCAGAAAACACAGCGATGCGCCGATTCTTGAGTCCCAGGGGACTAGAGGCATCAGTTCCGCTGGTGCAGGAGAAATGGAGCATTGATTTCTTAATGAGAGGAGAAGAGAAGTGTGGCATTCCGAAAGCAGGTCTTTTCTGTGGGGTGATGTGCTGGAAACTTGGTGCACAGGTACAATGTGTGGAAAATCCAGGCGTGCTGCGATGATGCAGCAGCGAAAAAGGCACAGAATTGATTTCCACAACAGCAGACAAGTGATGCGTCGATTCATCAATCGCACAGCATGGCCTGCATCAAAGTCGGAGCGGGGGTCTCGGACGCCGGAGACATGGTGCTCTGGACTCGGGCTACTGGGGTTCTTCCAGCATGAACAAGCACTGAGTCCATTTTTTGGTCATACCATGGCGATTTGGAGTTGGGTGAAACCCCAGGCCCAAGGGAACTACTTGGAGAGTTTCACAAAACAATGTCCTGGTCAATGATTAAAAAATTACATGAAATGCTCTTATATGCCTGTGAGATGGGGAAGTTAGCAGCAGATATGTGAGCAGCATCAGTAGGTTTGATTCATAAAGGGGTAAAAACCCAAAGATGCAAAGCTAGAGCATTAGCCAGTATTGCTGCCTATTTGTGAGACAAAAATATTGGCTAAATTACTGGCCACTGGTTTAAAATGTATAAACATTGAGTTGATCCCACCAGATCAATCCTGGTTCATTCCTCTAAGGTATTCAAAACTTAATCCAAGACGACTTCATAACAATCTAGCTGCGGTATCTAGTGTGAGGAAACCAATTGTTGTAGCATACCTAGACATCAAAAGAGCATTCAACTCAACAGAATGGCAGTTTTCAATTCTACATACTAAAGAAAATGGGTTATGCACTCAAGTTCTTATCATCGACTAAGTCCCTTTACTATTGAGGTAGATGAAGAAACTAAAGGCGACTCACCACTAGAGAGACAATTACTAGATGGGTAGATGGTGAAAAAATTAAGCCTTTCACATGTAAAACAGTAATGATAAATGCTACTAATAGTAAAATTGCACTTGTGGTTTGTGAATACTGAAATAGTAGTAAAGTTAGAAAAATTACATTTTTGTATAAGTTTACACCTGCTGTAGTAACTTTACTATTGCTATGGGCCTGATTCACATAAGTAAACTTACACTTTTGATTAATTTTACCCTTGCTGTAGTAACTTTACTGCTGTTTTAGTATTCACAAACTTTGAGTGTAATTTTACTGCTAGTAATTTTATGAGTGTAATTTTATTACAAGTAAAAGTACTGGTAGTAAAATTACACTTGTACTTTGCAATGACAAAATAGTAATAAACTTACTACAGCAAGTGTAAGTACTTACACAAAAGTGTACGTTTACCTAACTTTACTACTGTTGTGGTTTTCACAAACTATAGGTGTAATGTTACTACTAGTAATTTTACTAGTGTAATTTTACTACTTGTAGAATTAGACTTGTAGTTTGTGAATACAATAGCAGTAGTAAAGGTAGTACTGCAAGTGTAAACTTACACAAAAGTGTAAGTTTAACTTTGTGAATAAGGCCCCAGGTGTCTCAGAATGGGAATAAAATATGGAATGGTGTATGGCTGTTGAAAAGGTCATCTTTGAAGTGAAGGGATGCCTGCAGAAGTTGGAAAAAATATTGAGGAAGTGGTAAGTAAATATTACAGAAGATGAGTGGATACCACTCCAGAAGATATTATTCAATTCAATTCAATAGATCTTTATTCAGATCCATAAAAGCACAGTTTAAGTAAGTCAATTATACAAAATACTTTAAAATCTATAAAATAGAAGATATTAATAATACATCAAAGGGTGAAAGAATGAACAGTTGCCAGATAATGTAACTCCTGAAGTATAGCAATATCAGAGTCATGTAGTTCCTTTACAAGTGGCGGCCGGTAAACGGGCATGCTGTATTAAAGTGTGGGTAGTCTGGAAGTCTTAAAACTGATGACAGGCCCCTATGCACCCACGGCTCCACCCTTTTAAATGTCTCCCTCGAAAAACCCCAGACCAAATTCCCATCTCTCTCTCTCTCTCTCTCTCTCTCTCTCTCTCTCTCTCTCTCTCTCTCTCTCTCTCTCCTTCTCTCTCTCTCTCTCTCTCTCTCTCTCTCTCTCTCTTAACAAAAGAAGGCATTAAAATCCATGAAAGTGACACTGTGCTTGGAATGGGCACTGACAGTATCGACTGCTCCCCCAGTCAGCCATTTTGTCTACCTAAATTTTACAAAATCTTGCACCCCTTTCCCAGCAGGCGAAGGCAACCTAACAGAGGCATGCAGCACTTTAGAAGAACCCTAAATAAATAAATGAAAAGATAAGAAAAACAACTATTGCACAACATCTGAATGTTAGCAAGTGTTACAACACAGTGAAAATCATTACAAGAACTCCAAAGAGCATGAATGGATTCACATACAGAGGCAGAAACACACTAAGACAACAGAACTATGCCATTTGAACCCCCCTCCACCAAATTATAATAAATACTTATAACAAATGACACGTTAAGTAGACAACAAAGAAGGCGACCGTAGGGCAATGAACACTGGGCCCGATTCACAAATCTAATCTGAGACAAAATCCTAAACATACTACTTTTGGTATTCACAGATGGCACTTACTACTTTTGGTTAAACTTACTACTTTTGGTATTCGCAGAAGGTATTTAGTAGTAGTAAAGTTAGGACTCCTAACTTTACTACTACTAAATGCCTTCTGTGAAGACCAAAAGTAGTTAACCAAAAGTAGTAAGTTTAACCAAAGTAGTAAGTGCCTTCTGTGAATACCAACAGTAGTAAGTTTAGGATATTGTGTCAGATTAGTTCTGTGAATCGGGCCCACTGTCTTTATGACAAACGCGTAAGCCAAGGGCTCATTCATGAGGCGAAGCAGGAGAGAGAATTGCAGTGTGTCTCACAGTGTACATTTAACAAGCAAGGGAGAGTGGCAGGGTGTCTTGCGGTGTACATTTAACAAGCAAGGGAGAGTGGCAGGGTGTTTCACTGTGTACATTTAACAAGCAAGGGAGAGTGGCAGGGTGTCTTGCGGTGTACATTTAACAAGCATGGGAGAGTGGCAGGGTGTCTCACAGTGTACATTTAACAAGCATGGGAGAGTGGCAGGGTGTCTCGCGGTATACATTTAACAAGCATGGGAGAGTGGCAGGGTGTCTCACAGTGTACATTTAACAAGCATGGGAGAGTGGCAGGGTGTCTCAAGGTGCACATTTAACAAGCATGGGAGAGTGACAGGGTGTCTCACGGTGTACATTTAACAAGCAAGGGAGAGTGGCAGGGTGTCTCGCGGTATACATTTAACAAGCATGGGAGAGTGGCAGGGTGTCTCACGGTGTACATTTAACAAGCCTGGGAGAGTGGCAGGGTGTCTCAAGGTGCACATTTAACAAGCATGGGAGAGTGGCAGGGTGTCTCACAGTGTACATTTAACAAGCATGGGAGAGTGGCAGGGTGTCTCACGGTGCACATTTAACAAGCATGGGAGAGTGGCAGGGTGTCTCAAAGTGCACATTTAACAAGCATGGGAGAGTGGCAGGGTGTCTCACGGTGTACATTTAACAAGCAAGGGAGAGTGGCAGGGTGTCTTGCGGTGTACATTTAACAAGCAAGGGAGAGTGGCAGGGTGTCTCACTGTGTACATTTAACAAGCAAGGGAGAGTGGCAGGGTATCTTGCGGTGTACATTTAACAAGCATGGGAGAGTGGCAGGGTGTCTCACAGTGTACATTTAACAAACATGGGAGAGTGGCAGGGTGTCTCACGGTGTACATTTAACAAGCATAGGAGAGTGGCAGGGTGTCTCACGGTGTACATTTAACAAGCAAGGGAAAGTGTCAGGGTGTCTTGCGGTCTACATTTAACAAGCATGGGAGAGTGGCAGGGTGTCTCACGGTGCACATTTAACAAGCATGGGAGAGTGGCAGGGTGTCTCAAAGTGCACATTTAACAAGCATGGGAGAGTGGCAGGGTGTCTCACGGTGTACATTTAACAAGCAAGGGAGAGTGGCAGGGTGTCTTGCGGTGTACATTTAACAAGCAAGGGAGAGTGGCAGGGTGTCTCACTGTGTACATTTAACAAGCAAGGGAGAGTGGCAGGGTATCTTGCGGTGTACATTTAACAAGCATGGGAGAGTGGCAGGGTGTCTCACAGTGTACATTTTACAAGCATGGGAGAGTGGCAGGGTGTCTCGCGGTATACATTTAACAAGCATGGGAGAGTGGCAGGGTGTCTCACAGTGTACATTTAACAAGCATGGGAGAGTGGCAGGGTGTCTCACGGTGTACATTTAACAAGCATAGGAGAGTGGCAGGGTGTCTCAGGGTGTACATTTAACAAGCAAGGGAAAGTGGCAGGGTGTCTCACGGTGTACATTTAACAAGCATGGGAGAGTGGCAGGGTGTCTCACGGTGCACATTTAACAAGCATGGGAGAGTGGCAGGGTGTCTTGCGGTGTACATTTAACAAGCATGGGAGAGTGGCAGGGTGTCTCACGGTGCACATTTAACAAGCATGGGAGAGTGGCAGGGTGTCTCACGGTGTACATTTAACAAGCATGGGAGAGTGGCAGGGTGTCTCACGGTGTACATTTAACAAGCAAGGGAAAGTGTCAGGGTGTCTTGCGGTCTACATTTAACAAGCATGGGCGAGTGGCAGGGTGTCTCACGGTGTACATTTAACAAGCATGGGAGAGTGGCAGGGTGTCTCACGGTATACATTTAACAAGCATAGGAGAGTGGCAGGGTGTCTCACGGTATACATTTAACAAGCATGGGAGAGTGGCAGGGTGTCTCGCGGTATACATTTAACAAGCATGGGAGAGTGGCAGGGTGTCTCATGGTATACATTTAACAAGCATGGGAGAGTAGCAGGGTGTCTCACGGTGTACATTTAACAAGCATGGGAGAGTGGCAGGGTGTCTCATGGTGTACATTTAACAAGCAAGGGAAAGTGACATTGTGTCTTGCGGTGTACATTTAACAAGCATGGGAGAGTGGCAGGGTGTCTCACGGTGTACATTTAACAAGCAAGGGAGAGTGGCAGGGTGTCTTGCGGTGTACATTTAACAAGCATGGGAGAGTGGCAGGGTGTCTCACGGTATACATTTAACAAGCATGGGAGAGTGGCAGGGTGTCTCACGGTGTACATTTAACAAGCATGGGAGAGTGGCAGGGTGTCTCACGGTATACATTTAACAAGCATGGGAGAGTGGCAGGGTGTCTTGCGGTGTACATTTAACAAGCATGGGAGAGTGGCAGGGTGTCTTGCGGTGTACATTTAACAAGCATGGGAGAGTGGCAGGGTGTCTCACGGTATACATTTAACAAGAATGGGAGAGTGGCAGGGTGTCTCACGGTGTACATTTAACAAGCCTGGGAGAGTGGCAGGGTGTCTCAAGGTGCACATTTAACAAGCATGGGAGAGTGGCAGGGTGTCTCACGGTGTACATTTAACAAGCCTGGGAGAGTGGCAGGGTGTCTCAAGGTGCACATTTAACAAGCATGGGAGAGTGGCAGGGTGTCTCACAGTGTACATTTAACAAGCATGGGAGAGTGGCAGGGTGTCTCACGGTGCACATTTAACAAGCATTGGAGAGTGGCAGGGTGTCTCAAAGTGCACATTTAACAAGCATGGGAGAGTGGCAGGGTGTCTCACGGTGTACATTTAACAAGCAAGGGAGAGTGGCAGGGTGTCTTGCGGTGTACATTTAACAAGCAAGGGAGAGTGGCAGGGTGTCTCACTGTGTACATTTAACAAGCAAGGGAGAGTGGCAGGGTATCTTGCGGTGTACATTTAACAAGCATGGGAGAGTGGCAGGGTGTCTCACAGTGTACATTTAACAAACATGGGAGAGTGGCAGGGTGTCTCACGGTGTACATTTAACAAGCATAGGAGAGTGGCAGGGTGTCTCACGGTGTACATTTAACAAGCAAGGGAAAGTGTCAGGGTGTCTTGCGGTCTACATTTAACAAGCATGGGAGAGTGGCAGGGTGTCTCACGGTGCACATTTAACAAGCATGGGAGAGTGGCAGGGTGTCTCAAAGTGCACATTTAACAAGCATGGGAGAGTGGCAGGGTGTCTCACGGTGTACATTTAACAAGCAAGGGAGAGTGGCAGGGTGTCTTGCGGTGTACATTTAACAAGCAAGGGAGAGTGGCAGGGTGTCTCACTGTGTACATTTAACAAGCAAGGGAGAGTGGCAGGGTATCTTGCGGTGTACATTTAACAGGCATGGGAGAGTGGCAGGGTGTCTCACAGTGTACATTTTACAAGCATGGGAGAGTGGCAGGGTGTCTCGCGGTATACATTTAACAAGCATGGGAGAGTGGCAGGGTGTCTCACAGTGTACATTTAACAAGCATGGGAGAGTGGCAGGGTGTCTCACGGTGTACATTTAACAAGCATAGGAGAGTGGCAGGGTGTCTCAGGGTGTACATTTAACAAGCAAGGGAAAGTGGCAGGGTGTCTCACGGTGTACATTTAACAAGCATGGGAGAGTGGCAGGGTGTCTCACGGTGCACATTTAACAAGCATGGGAGAGTGGCAGGGTGTCTTGCGGTGTACATTTAACAAGCATGGGAGAGTGGCAGGGTGTCTCACGGTGCACATTTAACAAGCATGGGAGAGTGGCAGGGTGTCTCACGGTGTACATTTAACAAGCATGGGAGAGTGGCAGGGTGTCTCACGGTGTACATTTAACAAGCAAGGGAAAGTGTCAGGGTGTCTTGCGGTCTACATTTAACAAGCATGGGCGAGTGGCAGGGTGTCTCACGGTGTACATTTAACAAGCATGGGAGAGTGGCAGGGGGTCTCACGGTATACATTTAACAAGCATAGGAGAGTGGCAGGGTGTCTCACGGTATACATTTAACAAGCATGGGAGAGTGGCAGGGTGTCTCGCGGTATACATTTAACAAGCATGGGAGAGTGGCAGGGTGTCTCATGGTATACATTTAACAAGCATGGGAGAGTAGCAGGGTGTCTCACGGTGTACATTTAACAAGCATGGGAGAGTGGCAGGGTGTCTCATGGTGTACATTTAACAAGCAAGGGAAAGTGACATTGTGTCTTGCGGTGTACATTTAACAAGCATGGGAGAGTGGCAGGGTGTCTCACGGTGTACATTTAACAAGCAAGGGAGAGTGGCAGGGTGTCTTGCGGTGTACATTTAACAAGCATGGGAGAGTGGCAGGGTGTCTCACGGTATACATTTAACAAGCATGGGAGAGTGGCAGGGTGTCTCACGGTGTACATTTAACAAGCATGGGAGAGTGGCAGGGTGTCTCACGGTATACATTTAACAAGCATGGGAGAGTGGCAGGGTGTCTTGCGGTGTACATTTAACAAGCATGGGAGAATGGCAGGGTGTCTTGCGGTGTACATTTAACAAGCATGGGAGAGTGGCAGGGTGTCTCACGGTATACATTTAACAAGAATGGGAGAGTGGCAGGGTGTCTCACGGTGTACATTTAACAAGCATGGGAGAGTGGCAGGGTGTCTCACGGTATACATTTAACAAGCATAGGAGAGTGGCAGGGTGTCTTGCGGTGTACATTTAACAAGCATGGGAGAGTAGCAGGGTGTCTTGCGGTGTACATTTAACAAGCATGGGAGAGTGGCAGGGTGTCTCACCGTATACATTTAACAAGCATGGGAGAGTGGCAGGGTGTCTCGCGGTATACATTCAACAAGCATGGGAGAGTGGCAGAGTGTCTCAAGGTGCACATTTAACAAGCATGGGAGAGTGGCAGGGTGTCTTGCGGTGTACATTTAACAAGCATTGGAGAGTGGCAGGGTGTCTCAAGGTGCACATTTA
This sequence comes from Lissotriton helveticus, assembly GCF_964261635.1. Classification (NCBI taxonomy): domain Eukaryota; kingdom Metazoa; phylum Chordata; class Amphibia; order Caudata; family Salamandridae; genus Lissotriton; species Lissotriton helveticus. Next base: position 1,142,897,778 of record NC_136069.1, read on the forward strand.
ACAAGCATGGCAGAGTGGCAGGGTGTCCCCCTGTGTACATTTAACAAGCATGGGAGAGTGGCAGGGTGTCTCAAGGTGCACATTTAACAAGCATGGGAGAGTGGCAGGGTGTCTTGCAGTGTACATTTAACAAGCATTGGAGAGTGGCAGGGTGTCTCACGGTATACATTTAACAAGCATGGGAGAGTGGCAGGGTGTCTTGCGGTATACATTTAACAAGCATGGGAGAGTGGCAGGGTGTCTTGCGGTGTACATTTAACAAGCATAGGAGAGTGGCAGGGTGTCTCAAGGTATACATTTAACAAGCATTGGAGAGTGGCAGGGTGTCTCACGGTATACATTTAACAAGCATGGTAGAGTGGCAGGGTGTCTTGCGGTGCACATTTAACAAGCATGGGAGAGTGGCAGGGTGTCTCACGGTATACATTTAACAAGCATTGGAGAGTGGCAGGGTGTCTCACGGTATACATTTAACAAGCATGGGAGAGTGGCAGGGTGTCTCACGGTATACATGTAACAAGCATTGGAGAGTGGCAGGGTGTCTCATGGTATACATTTAACAAGCATTGGAGAGTGGCAGGGTGTCTCACAGTATACATTTAACAAGCATTGGAGAGTGGCAGGGTGTCTCACGGTATACATTTAACAAGCATTGGAGAGTGGCAGGGTGTCTCACGGTATACATTTAACAAGCATGGGAGAGTGGCAGGGTGTCTTGCGGTGTACATTTAACAAGCATGGGAGAGTGGCAGGGTGTCTCACGGTATACATTTAACAAGCATGGGAGAGTGGCAGGGTGTCTCACGGTGTACATTTAACAAGCATGGGAGAGTGGCAGGGTGTCTCACGGTATACATTTAACAAGCATGGGAGAGTGGCAGGGTGTCTTGCGGTGTACATTTAACAAGCATGGGAGAGTGGCAGGGTGTCTCACGGTATACATTTAACAAGCATGGGAGGGTGGCAGGGTGTCTCACGGTATACATTTAACAAGCATGGGAGAGTGGCAGGGTGTCTCACGGTATACATTTAACAAGCATGGGAGAGTGGCAGGGTGTCTCACGGTATACATTTAACAAGCATGGGAGAGTGGCAGGGTGTCTCACGGTATACATTTAACAAGCATGGTAGAGTGGCAGGGTGTCTTGCGGTATACATTTAACAAGCATGGGAGACTGGCAGGGTGTCTCACGGTGTACATTTAACAAGCATGGTAGAGTGGCAGGGTGTCTTGCGGTATACATTTAACAAGCATGGGAGACTGGCAGGGTGTCTCACTGTGTACATTTAACAAGCATGGGAGAGTGGCAGGGTGTCTCATGGTATACATTTAACAAGCAAGGGAGAGTGGCAGGGTGTCTCACGGTATACATTTAACAAGCATGGGAGAGTGGCAGGGTGTCTCACGGTGTACATTTAACAAGCATGTGAGAGTGGCAGGGTGTCTCACGGTATACATTTAACAAGCAAGGGAGAGTGGCAGGGTGTCTCACGGTGTACATTTAACAAGCATGGGAGAGTGGCAGGGTATCCTGCAGTGTACATTTAACAAGCAAGGGAGAGTGGCAGGGTGTCTCACGGTGCACATTTACCAAGCATTGGAGAGTGGCAGGGTGTCTCACGGTGCACATTTACCAAGCATGGGAGAGTGGCAGGGTGTCTCACGGTGTACATTTAACAAGCATGGAAGAGTGGCAGGGTGTCTCGCGATGCACATTTAACAAGCACGGGAGAGTGGCAGGGTGTCTCAGGGTGCACATTTAACAAGCATTGGAGAGTGGCAGGGTGTCTCACGGTGTACATTTAACAAGCATGGTAGAGTGGCAGGGTGTCTTGCGGTGCACATTTAACAAGCATGGGAGAGTGGCAGGGTGTCTTGCGGTGTACATTTAACAAGCATGGGAGAGTGGCAGGGTGTCTCACGGTATACATTTAACAAGCATGGGAGAGTGGCAGGGTCTCTCACGGTGCACATTTAACAAGCATTGGAGAGTGGCAGGGTGTCTCACGGTGTACATTTAACAAGCATGGAAGAGTGGCAGGGTGTCTCACGGTATACATTTAACAAGCATGGGAGAGTGGCAGGGTGTCTTGCGGTGTACATTTAACAAGCATGGGAGAGTGGCAGGGTGTCTCACGGTATACATTTAACAAGCATGGGAGAGTGGCAGGGTCTCTCACGGTGCACATTTAACAAGCATGGGAGAGTGGCAGGGTGTCTCACGGTATACATTTAACAAGCATGGGAGAGTGGCAGGGTCTCTCACGGTGCACATTTAACAAGCATGGGAGAGTGGCAGGGTGTCTCACGGTATACATTTAACAAGCAAGGGAGAGTGGCAGGGTGTCTCACGGTATACATTTAACAAGCATGGGAGAGTGGCAGGGTGTCTCACAGTGTACATTTAACAAGCATGGGAGAGTGGCAGCGGGTCTCACGGTGCACATTTAACAAGCATGGGAGAGTGGCAGCGGGTCTCACGGTGCACATTTAACAAGCATGGGAGAGTGGCAGGGTGTCTCGCGGTGTACATTTAACAAGCATGGGAGAGTGGCAGGGTGTCTCGCGGTGTACATTTAACAAGCATGGGAGAGTGGCAGGGTGTCTCACGGTGCACATTTAACAAGGAATCAGAGCCACGGTATTGTAATGGAAATGAAGTGCTTGATGCTGAGTTATCCCAAACACCCTGCTGCGAAACCGGCTGGAATGCCCGGCTTGTGTCTTGTACCTATAGTAACTCAAACAACTTTGATTAAAACAGTTTTCCCTCTGAAAGAAAGAGTGAGCAAGAAAGAACTAGAAGTGATTCATACCCAGAGGAAATATGTGCCCACCAGATTCCCTCATCACGGGTGCAAGAGGAGGCGTACGCAGTAAATTAGAAGCGGTAGGTTCTTAAGACCAAAGCGAGGCTAAACTCCAGCAACTAATCTGTCTGTAAGAACAAGTAACTGTCAAACACTTAACCTTCCGCAGATTAAAACTGTCTCCCTAACAGATGTGAAATCATCGCTGCAGTAATTGTCTGGAGCAGAGAGCTGAACATATTCCGGATATGAATCATCGCGAACAGCACTTCTGTGCCCTAGGTCACACAATATATCACAGCAGGAGGAAAAAACACACAAGAAAACGGCACATTCCCGAGATGCTGAACGTCTATGGCGACCAGCAACAAACAGATGCTGTGAAGCCGCTGCACCCTTGAAAAGTACAGGCTGCATGATGGGTGGCCCCAGTGAGACAACTAATAATAGGTGTGCACGTGCAGCTTTCTACTCTGACCAGGGTAATGGCCAAAGGGGGGTTTTAAGGGGCAGGCACGTCCATAATAATGCTCGCCCCCTTCCCTCAAATGCTACTCGCAGCAGGCAAGGCTCACAGGGCAAGTGCAAGAGAAAGTATCCAAACCCAAAACTTTACCCATGTTAATACTTCCCTGACCTCAGAATACGTTCAGCATGGAAGTTAAAATGAATGACCTGCACTGCATTGGGAAATACATTTCAAATGTTTTCCTTACATTTCAAAATGCTAGGTGAAACAGCTCCTACATGCTATTAAACAAAAATGAATGTGACATAGAAACAATCAAATTGATCCACGAGCCACTGTAGTTTATGCATTTGTGAAATTCAGGTTTTACTTTTCAGCTCTCCCTTTTAAGGTCTTGCCTGAGACCATGTGCATACATTGTTGCTTGCGACAATCTATTGTTTCTTTAAAAAAAAAAAAAGAAAAAAAAAAGGGGCTTATAGCCCACCCATTACTTACTGTTGGTTGCCATCATTGTCACTCTTATTTTCTTCCAATTTATTGGTGAGCGCATGTCGGCTTTACTTCCTGTCTGTGCTTTTGTTTTATTCACCTGGAGCATGGACCATGTACTGATTGATTTCTTGATTAGTGTTCTTCTGCACTTCTTGTGCTCGGATTGTATATTTATTTTTTGCGAATGTGTATTGATTGTTTGTATGTATGTTATTTTTACACACTCATAGGTTACTCCAACTTGCTTTTTAGCCGCTTTAAGCCCCTTCATTTTAGCTCTTTTGCCACGAGCCAGCCCATCCCCATAGCTCGTTATTTGCTTTCCAGATTTTTCAAAACTTCACTTTCCAGTAAGCTGCTTTTTTTCCGACCAGTCTTTTCTGAGCCACTCAACAACACAATTTATTACACGTTAATAAAGTTAAATATTGCAGCATTCACTGTGGGTGCATTTGTCCTACTTTTGGTCACCTTCTGTGTAATGTCGTCTTCCTACCTAATTTGCGAAAGCCAAGGTATGTTACATTTTTAAAATGGTACCACCTGCGGATATCGGAGCTTGCCTAAATGCATGTGTATGCGTGCTGTTAGCAGTTCAAATTGCAAAAAACAACAAGTGATGGACTGAATGTGGATCAATGTCACACACTCCCCCAGTCAAAAGATCTGGGCCCAAATCCATCGTTTTTTTGCACTCCACACCACCCTGGGTCAGATAATGGCTTTATGCAAATCAGCTCTGACCCTGTTGCCCCATGGGAACAGTCCAGTCCGAACTACAACAGCCATATCTTTCCCAGACCGGAATCAAGCATCCGAGGACCGGACCGGTTTCGAGGTAACACCTCTCTTCAGCCCGGCTAGCTTGACTCCAAGTGGTGTGGAGTGCCTGGGACCCACGTCTGGGCATCCCCAGCGCACTTAGGGCGGCAATTGCAAAAAACAACAAGTGATGGACTGAATGTGGATCAATGTCACACACTCCCCCAGTCAAAAGATCTGGGCCCAAATCCATCGTTTTTTTGCACTCCACACCACCCTGGGTCAGATAATGGCTTTATGCAAATCAGCTCTGACCCTGTTGCCCCATGGGAACAGTCCAGTCCGAACTACAACAGCCATATCTTTCCCAGACCGGAATCAAGCATCCGAGGACCGGACCGGTTTCGAGGTAACACCTCTCTTCAGCCCGGCTAGCTTGACTCCAAGTGGTGTGGAGTGCCTGGGACCCACGTCTGGGCATCCCCAGCGCACTTAGGGCGGCAATTGCAAAAAACAACAAGTGATGGACTGAATGTGGATCAATGTCACACACTCCCCCAGTCAAAAGATCTGGGCCCAAATCCATCGTTTTTTTGCACTCCACACCACCCTGGGTCAGATAATGGCTTTATGCAAATCAGCTCTGACCCTGTTGCCCCATGGGAACAGTCCAGTCCGAACTACAACAGCCATATCTTTCCCAGACCGGAATCAAGCATCCGAGGACCGGACCGGTTTCGAGGTAACACCTCTCTTCAGCCCGGCTAGCTTGACTCCAAGTGGTGTGGAGTGCCTGGGACCCACGTCTGGGCATCCCCAGCGCACTTAGGGCGGCAATTGCAAAAAACAACAAGTGATGGACTGAATGTGGATCAATGTCACACACTCCCCCAGTCAAAAGATCTGGGCCCAAATCCATCGTTTTTTTGCACTCCACACCACCCTGGGTCAGATAATGGCTTTATGCAAATCAGCTCTGACCCTGTTGCCCCATGGGAACAGTCCAGTCCGAACTACAACAGCCATATCTTTCCCAGACCGGAATCAAGCATCCGAGGACCGGACCGGTTTCGAGGTAACACCTCTCTTCAGCCCGGCTAGCTTGACTCCAAGTGGTGTGGAGTGCCTGGGACCTACGTCTGGGCATCCCCAGCGCACTTAGGGCGGCAATTGCAAAAAACAACAAGTGATGGACTGAATGTGGATCAATGTCACACACTCCCCCAGTCAAAAGATCTGGGCCCAAATCCATCGTTTTTTTGCACTCCACACCACCCTGGGTCAGATAATGGCTTTATGCAAATCAGCTCTGACCCTGTTGCCCCATGGGAACAGTCCAGTCCGAACTACAACAGCCATATCTTTCCCAGACCGGAATCAAGCATCCGAGGACCGGACCGGTTTCGAGGTAACACCTCTCTTCAGCCCGGCTAGCTTGACTCCAAGTGGTGTGGAGTGCCTGGGACCCACGTCTGGGCATCCCCAGCGCACTTAGGGCGGCAATTGCAAAAAACAACAAGTGATGGACTGAATGTGGATCAATGTCACACACTCCCCCAGTCAAAAGATCTGGGCCCAAATCCATCGTTTTTTTGCACTCCACACCACCCTGGGTCAGATAATGGCTTTATGCAAATCAGCTCTGACCCTGTTGCCCCATGGGAACAGTCCAGTCCGAACTACAACAGCCATATCTTTCCCAGACCGGAATCAAGCATCCGAGGACCGGACCGGTTTCGAGGTAACACCTCTCTTCAGCCCGGCTAGCTTGACTCCAAGTGGTGTGGAGTGCCTGGGACCCACGTCTGGGCATCCCCAGCGCACTTAGGGCGGCAATTGCAAAAAACAACAAGTGATGGACGGAATGTGGATCAATGTCACACACTCCCCCAGTCAAAAGATCTGGGCCCAAATCCATCGTTTTTTTGCACTCCACACCACCCTGGGTCAGATAATGGCTTTATGCAAATCAGCTCTGACCCTGTTGCCCCATGGGAACAGTCCAGTCCGAACTACAACAGCCATATCTTTCCCAGACCGGAATCAAGCATCCGAGGACCGGACCGGTTTCGAGGTAACACCTCTCTTCAGCCCGGCTAGCTTGACTCCAAGTGGTGTGGAGTGCCTGGGACCCACGTCTGGGCATCCCCAGCGCACTTAGGGCGGCAATTGCAAAAAACAACAAGTGATGGACTGAGCAGTTCAAAGGCTGTACGCCAAAATAACGCTCCATACCATAATCATACCATAATATACTATACATAAACAAGCAATGAGATAACACACCATACCATACTATACAATAACAGATCATAACATTCCATATTATACAGTAACAAATCATACCAAATCATACCACACCATACCATAACATACCATACCATACTATACAATACTATGACAATCCATACCATATCATACCATGCTATATTATAAAATACTACCTTATACTATAACATACCATACAATACCAGACTATTTCATAAAATACTTTAAATGGCAGGCCATACCATATCATACTGTATAATTACAGGCTGTACTATATCCTGCTATCCATTCAAGTCACCCCTTTTAACTCAACCCACCTATGTGCCCTCAAGTCACCCTCACCTCCCTTTATCAAAACCCACCCCTGAGACCTCATGTCACCCTCACCTTCCTTTATCTCTACCCACCTCTGAGCCCTCAAGTTACCCTCACCCTCACCTTCCTTTACCTCTAACCACATCTGAACCCAAAGTCACCCTTACATCCCTTTATGTCTACCCACCCCAAAGCCTCAAGTCACCCTCACCTCCTTTTACTCACCCACAAACCCTCAACTTCCTTTTCCTCACCCTGAGTCCTCAAGTCACCCTCAGCTCCACTTATCTCTACTCACTACAAGTCCTCAAGCCACCTTCACTTCTCTTTAACTCTATCCATGCAGACCCCTCAATTCACCCTCACCTTTCTTTACCTCTACCCACCCGGAACCCTCAGGCAACACTCACCTACCTTTACCTCAAGTCACCCAAGCCCTCAAGTAACCCTCACTGCCCTTTACCTCTACCCACCCTGAAACCTCTAGTCACCCTCACTTCCTTTTACCTTTACCCACCCTGGAGGCCTCAATTCACCGCCTCTTCCATTTACCTCTATTTTTAAATAGCATAAAAAGTATGTTATTTAAAATAAATACTTTGCGGTGTGGTAAATTACTGCATAGTGAAGGTACAAATACTTACATGATACTTACTTGCATGGTAAAGGTCCTGCATGGAAAAGGCTGCGAGGTAAAGGCTCTTCCCCTCAGACAGAACACAAATATCTTGGGGGCACTGTTGGTCGTTCTATGCCCATCATTATGCTTGGCGGGCACAGTTGCCTCTTTGACAGTTTATCCCCTCCCCTTTTCTCTTACAGCCTATACTTTAGGTCTCAGCTGAGCCAGCGCATGCACGGTCTCTTGCAAACATTTTGTTTACTTACGGGTCTTAGAGCTTGCCCATTGCTTACCATTTTATGGCTTTACCATCACTCTCACTTCCTTGCTTCTATTTGGTTAGCAAGTGCTAGCTTAACTTCCTCTTACCTACCCTGGAGCATAGCCCAAGTACTGCCACACTTGCCCAGTGTCCTTTCACTGCTTTCAACTGGACTTTGTTTCCTTTTACTTGCACCTTCTACCTTACTCCCCCTCCTGAATTGTTGCTTTCACAGTTCCCCACCCTTCTTTCACATTGTTGCTTGTTCGGTCCACCCCACCCCATTGTTGCTTGCCATGTCCACCCTCTTCCTCTCCATTGCTTGCCTTCTCTTTTCCAACCAGAAAAAAACACCCAAAAGTCATGCCAACGGGTGTCCAGATGCTACAAAGATGCAAACAACACTGTGAATCCCTGCACTGCATGGCCTTTTTGCACTATCTTTATGCAGGGCCAAAACTGCGAACTTCAGCTCAGACGTAAGATAATTAAACTTTTATGGGAAGATAGAAAATAATGAAATTGTAGACTGATAGATGCACTCAATCAAGTGTATTGTAATCAAATCAAAGATAAGGCAACAGTGTATGTGCTGTCTTGGTGTGTGCACTGTCCAGATGAGCACCAATAATAATATGGATTTGCAGGCAGCAAGCCTGATAACCAGTCCCAAGAAACACAGATTCAAATAAACCTGTGGGCTCAATCCATTTATCAGTAAATAAACTATCTGGAAACCAAATTTTACTAAATTTTGAATTTAATGCTTGAATATTGTCCATTCAAAACCATATAATAGTATCCAACGAAAAAATCATCTTTCCTTTAACATGCCTCCTCTGTGGTGTGTCAATTCTCTTCTACGGAATCCAGTATCACAAATAACTCAATGCATTTCAGGTAAACAAAACCCTTCATCAGGAGTAACTGAAACCAGAAACAATACCCAATCTTATGAATTATGCGGAGTAGTGGGAACCAGTGCACTGCACCTCGTGAGCTGATCTATATGATCAAGAACTACATATGGAAAAGTCCATATCAATATCGCTGTAACAGGCTGAAACGGCCCATGCTTACATCTACCCTCGTGTAGCATTACGATATTAGTGATTTCAAACAGACCGTGTTTTGTATGTGAAAACAAGGTTAATCGGATCAGCAAGAATAAAAGGCAGTTATTAAGAAAACATCTCAGAAACACATGAAATACCAACACCAAGGTATAGCAATTTAACAGTGTGAAAAATGAAGACACCATGAGAATACTAGCATGACACGTTGTCAGTCTAGTGAGTGCGTATCGAGTAAAATACCGATACCAGAATATAACAAGTTAACTCACCGCAAGCCTCCAATGTGAATGATAAAGATACCTGGAATGTGAAGAACAGGAAACAAAGTGAAACGCCATAAGTATACTGGCAGGCATAGGATAATCCAATGCTAAGAACATTGATTACTACCCCTTGATGACAGTGCTGACCATGTTATAGCATTTTCATCCCAACTTTCAGCCATGCTGCAGAGTAGCATGGCTTTTAGAGCCATCTTGAGGAGATTTCATTTGGTAATGAAGGCAGTCAGCACTTCGTTCTTTGCCAAAATATTTCCTCATCCACTGATGGGCAACAGCAGGTTTTCAAAATTGCGAAGGGGTTCTTATCCCCCACGGTTTGCGGTAGTGCAATTACCCCGTCTCAGGTCTTGTGATAAAACAGAGTTCTTCAAGGAAAAATTATCTAAGATTCAGGCTTGTTTGATTGACAGTCCTGTGATAACCAACTATGAAGAGTCCATGATGCCTAGCTCTGCTTATGGGTAATGTTTGGCCCATCGTTTTAATCCTATTTCATGGAGTCTGAATCTGCTATTTCGGGAATTAAGTCTGGCTTGCAAGCCAACCCTTGCCCTTCTTTCCTGCTGTCAATGGCAATTGAGGTGGTTAATCCTATATTGAATAGGCTTTTGTATTCTACTGTATTAACTGCTGAGGTGCCTTCCAGCCGGAAGCAGGCTAAATAGATTCCACTTTTGAAAAAATCTTCTGTGGACCCTAATGTTTCGACTTTTAGACCCATCATCCTCCTTCCTGTGATGTCCAAGTGCCTTGAAAAGCTGATATATAGACAGTTATAATATTACTTGGAGACCAATAAGCTGTTCCATCCTAGTCAAACTGGTTTTCCCCCAGAACATAGCATGGAGACGGCATTAATTGAAGTGACCGAAGGCATTGGACTAACCCTCGATCAAGGTGGCAAAGTGGTCCTATTCGTAAATGATCTCTCTGTGGCTTTTGCTTCCATATAGCATGAGCTCCTCCTGCAATGCCGTAAACTTCTTGGACTCAATGGTCTAGCACCTGACTGGATTAAATCATTTTGTAGAATCATGATCAATCTGTTTGAATTGCCCCTTTTTCTTCTGGGTCGAAGCCCTTCTCAATTGGGGTGACTCAGGGTTCTTCCCATAGTCCAACTCTCCTAATGTGTATTTGGCCCCGTTATTGGTTTTGGTGGAATATTTTGGCTTTCAGGTGTTGTCTTATGCTGATGACACCACGCTTTTCCTCTCTTTCGAGAGGCTGGCAGAGGTTGACTGTTGTCCTCTTAAGGTCTGCCTCAGTGTGGTTTTTAAATAGCTTTGTGCCAGTCATTTGATGTATAATATGGATACAACTGAGATTCTTCTGTTTGGCTCTTTTCTTGTGGATTAGTGGCTACATTTTTGGCCTGATAGGTACCCACCTCTGTCAATACCCGCAATGGTTGTAAAAAATCTAGCTGTGAGGTTTGATAATGTCCTATCCTTTCAACCGCAGGTGTCCGCATTGGTGGGATCTTGTTTTAGACTGCTACGATCCTTAAAGAAATGTATTTTTCTTCTATCTGCTCATTCTTAGGCTTCTGCGTCAGATGCCCATATCTCCTCATTTTCACTCCTTACATTCCCTACCTGTAAAAAAGAAAATTTTGTACAAATCTTTAGTCATGGCTCATATGGACTTTTCCATGGCCCACTCTTGGTATCTGACAAAACTCCGTCTTTACTCTCTGGCTAGGGCTCTACACTCGCCTCAGTCATTTTTGGCTGTAGTCCCCAGGATCAAAAAGGTCAGGAGAGGTGGAAGCTCTTTCTCCTTTCTGGTCACGAGGGCCTGGAATCAACTTTTGCTTGAACTCCACTCTCTTAGTTCTGAGTCACATTTCAGGAAAAAGCTTAAAACCTTGATATTTGCATTGGCTTAATATTCCTCTTTTTGTTAGTCATTAGGGCCGGGACACTCTTAGGCACATCTGTGCACTTTATAAAACCTTTTTTTCATGTAATTTGCAGCTGCACTGCTGAACAACATGGCTAAAAGAAATTGAATAAGCCAATAGCTCTCCCAAAAGCGAGACCTGTTGGCTTTTCTAATAATTGTTTGAAAAGTGTGTGTGTGTGTGTGTGTGTGTGTGTGTGTGTGTGTGTGTGTGTGTGTGTGTGTGTGTGCGTGTGTGTGTGTGTGTGTGTGTGTGTCTCTCTCTCTCTCTCTCAAGGTTAAACATTGGGTCAGATTTACTTAGACTTTGCGCCACTGCAAAGTCTGGGAAAGGGAATCACTTTCCAGCCCAAATGATATCCTGCACTGGAAAGGTATCCTTGAGTTGTGCATTACTTTTCACCACTTTCCCACAAGGGTGAGTTACATTGGTGATACTCGAGTGTTGCATCACAAACACCCATATTTTCAGATGTAAAGCCTGATCTTGTGAGATAACCAAATCGGACTATGCATCAAAAAGTAATGCCTCCTTGAGCAGGCGCAAAGTTGGACAATGATTTTATTTCTCCTTAAATTTCATACATTGTATGTGTTGTTTCACTGTACAGGAAACACATATGAAATGTGTGCAATTTTATAAATATTATCTAGGCATATACTTTTGTACTGGAAGTGTATACTTCCAGTATAAACCCAATGATAGTCATCATACACACCTTTGCACAATGGCACAGATACATGGGATGGCTCCCACTAACATCAGAACACTGACACAAGGTTGCCAACAATGAAACATGGCCCCTTACAAGAGGACAGTAACATTGTCACTGCCTCACTCCCACAGGAGCATCAACATAGATGTGTGGACATTGACATGGGTACAGTGAGAAAAGTCGACTACCCCATGGACACTAACAAGGGAAAACTAACAGAGAGGCAATAGCAATTAGGCACTGCCACTAGTATTATGTCACAGGCAAATCACAACGGATACAAGGTCACTGGCACAGGGGGCACTGAAACACGAGCACCAGTACTGACATGAGAACAGTGACACTGGAGCACTACATGGGGTACAATTACTAAACGTGGGACGCTGGCAAAGGAGAGATTCACTGGGATACTGACACAGGAACACTAAGACACAAGAATATTGACATTAGGACACAATAAGAGCACAGTGACACAACATAGGCACATTAACTAGATGGATGCGTTATAAGTGTACTGATCTGTGGATACTGACAAGGGTGCTGACACAAAGACATAGATATGGAGATACAGATACTGGGATACTGCCTTTAGGACACAGACACTAGAACTCTGGCATAGGGACTCAAACACTGCCATGGGGATTTTGACATGGAGACAGTGAAACTGGAGCAATGCCATATGTCACAAACATTGACACTAGGACTTATTTACTTTTGTTAAAATGGCGGCGCCAGCGCTTTAGCTTTAACATCTTAAGCTAAAGCGCAGGTGCCACGATTGCTTCAAAAGTAAAGAAACAGAAAAAAAGTCATGGGGATAATTTTTTAAATATTTTTTTACTTTTGAAGCAATCACGACCCCACGCTTTAGCTTAAGATGTTTAAAGCTAAAGCAGGGAATGCCGCCATTGAAAGGAAAGTACAGAAACAGAAAAAAGGAATAGGGCAGAGTGGTGAGCCACAAATAACAAAAGAAAAGCGTGTGCGCCATTACTAGAGCTGAGGCGTACCGCTCTGGTTAAATTAATACATTTTAAAAAAAGCATTGGGGAGAGCATATCCTGCGTCCAACAACAGGAAGGAGAAAGGGATTTAACAAAATAGTGCTTGAGGCTGTAATTAAAAGTTTCTGAGTGACAGCGCATTTAACAAGGGCAGTCTTCACAGGAGGCTTCAACAAGAGAAAAGGTAGTACTAATGAGGGACTACTAAGCATATTGACCAATGAAAATACACCATTTACAAAGGACAGCAACAGGAGCCAATTAAAAAGATGGGAGGAAAGTGGGCCCATATCTTGAATACCATTAAAGAAAATGGGGTAGCCCACAAGGTATGGACCTGGGTATATCACGATATAAATAAACAGTGGTCCTAGACCTATTAATCGCAATAATTGACCCAATCAATTTTGTTCAATCATTTAGATATTTACAGAACACTTGAACCGAATCTGCTGCAATTATAATTAATAATCCTAAGTAAAAGAACACAACAGGCCACTACAATCCAAGACAGAGATACAATGTATTTAATTCACTGTCTCATATTTGGAATTAATTTTATACAATAATGAACATTTCAATAAATAAAAACCAACAAATAGGTTGCCCAAATAGAGCGTGCAAAAGAGAGTGATCAGAGTGTTGAGTGAATAAAGAAAGGAAAAAGAAATTCACAGCAATAATTATCACAAAATCATCTTGTTTATCAATCAATAACGGTATTAAGATTTTGCCGTATTGAGTACCTGGCCACAATTACTTATTAAACCATTATATTCGAGATTTTTCAGAGACACTTATGTCATTAATGGGCACAATATTAAATCAAAGATGTGGTCCAAAGTAAGAAAAAAGAGGCGTCGACTTTTCGACTCGACTTAAGGCCTGCGAGACTCGCATGCCCCAGGTTCAAATGACCGGTTGGCCTTAAGTCGAGTCGAAACGTCGACACCTCTTTTTTCTTACTTTGGACCACATCTTTGATTTAATATTGTGACCTTTATTGACATAAGTGTCTCTGAAAAATCTCGAATATTATGGTTTAATAAGTAATTGTGGCCAGGTACTCAATACGGCAAAATCTTAATACCGTTATTGATTGATAAACAAGATGATTTTGTGATAATTATTGCTGTGAATTTCTTTTTCCGTTCTTTATTCACTCAACACTCTGATTACTCTCTTTTGCACGCTCTATTTGGGCAACCTATTTGTTGGTTTTTATTTATTGAAATGTTCATTAGTGTATAAAATGAATTCCAAATATGAGACAATGAATTAAATACATTGTATCTCTGTCTTGGATTGTAGTGGCCTGTTGTGTTCTTTTACTTAAGATTATTAATTATAATTGGAGCAGATTCGGTTGAAGTGTTCCGTAAATATCTAAATGATTGAACAAAATTGATTGGGTCAATTATTGCGATTAATACATATCTTGAATACAGCATGTCTTGAACAGACAGCGCAATCGCTGCCTAGGGGAGACCTAAAAAGTATGACGGGGTGTTAAATCCAGGGAGATGGCAGTAACATGAGTCATTTCACTTACACTATGAGGTTAAGAGGGGTGACATTAAACATCTTTTAACCTGAATGGTTCCAAGGGATGTCAAAGCAGATGAAACGGTGTTAAAAGCTCGACACTTTTGTAAGTAAATGAACCATACTTGACTACAGGAGTAAACAACCAGCTACTAAAACTAGAAAAAACTAAAATCTTGTTAATCTTTTAAATAGCGACTTGTCAGACTGGTTAGACTCTGGAGTTCAATTCAATCAAGCTTTATTTCGATATACATATCATAATAGCAGGAACAAATTCGATGTAGACCCAGAGATGCATAAAAAGATAAAAGGGTGTAACAAAGATCTCTCTTCTTTAGTTAAATTTGGAGCATGTTAAAGCAAAAATATCAAATAGATAAAAACATGCAACACAATTCTCACTGAGTCAATAAAATTCAAAGCTTGTGACGACTATATAAATAGGCAATATGGTTAAAAGAGACAATTTAAAACAAGGGAATCAATATAAAAAGAAGGAATTCATTATCTAAATAAAACTGCAGCATGTCAACTTCAATCTTACAGTGCGAGAACATTTTGGCGCCAAGTCAGTTTTAAGGTGCCCTTCGCGTAGCGCTGTGCCTAATTGTCCAGGCTCGTCCTAGAAACTTAGCAACAGCACAAACATACAAGGTTCTAGGATCTGTTCTCAATATACGGAGAGCATCACAATGATTAGAAGTGCCTAAATCTCTGGAGTTTGCAAATGATAGGTTGTGTCCACAATGTACCCATGCATTACAGTGCTGACTAAGGGACCAGCACAAGGTCACTGGAGGACCGGGGGATCTAGGCATCACCTGTTACATTCCTAGAAATCCAAGAAGAGGCGCTGCCAGTGGATTGGTAAAGGGTGGAATAACCAAGTCATTGATGTACTTGCAGTGCTTTAGTTATACTGATGGTAGCACGTGCTGGGGATGTATGACGTTACAACGCATACTTTTACTCCGCATACCATTACAACGCGGTATTTACAACGAATACCGTTACAACGCATAGCGCTTAGAGGTGCTGGATAGTGGTAAGTATAATTTTCTATTCCAACTCCAGTCCCCGTGGACACTAGGGAAGGTGTTGGATAGAAAATTAAACTTATTCCCTATCCTAGAGCGCCCCCCAGCGCAATGCGTTGTAATAGTATGCGGAGTAATGGTCGCGTTGTAGTGGTAGTGCGGAGTAAAAAATGCGTTGTAACAGGTGTATACCACGTGCGGGGCACCAACACTCATTTTAGGGACCAGAAATTATTTATCATCAGACTTTGGCCCAGAATAAGACAGCAAAAAGCAGAAATGGGAGAAAGCATGAGGAAGTCAGGAAAACAGTGACAAACAGAATAGGCAGGAATCAAAAAGAACCTGAGGAAGAGTGAGATTAGAGGATAGGAAGTGAAGGCTGGAGAATGAAAAAGGCATGAGGTGGAATCAACACTATGCAGCTTTGGTTTACGACAGCCCCAGCATTTTGCAGCACTAGTGATGGACCCCTTAGAAGAACTTTGAGCCCCTGCACTTATTGTTTTAAAACTTAAGACCTCTTTGCCTGCGCTAATGGGTAGCTGACTGCTCTGGGAACACTGCGCGCTCTGCTAAGAACTGACACTGGAGACACAGAAGCTCTCTGGTTCCATTTTGCCAAGTTAATTAAAACCAAGTGCCTTCTTTTTCATAAGTATTGCAAGCTTATTGTGTGTTGGGAGCCTTCTAATAGCTCTCAGGGGAGGAAATGAAGAAATACGTTTCTGCAGCTCTCAAACTCCATAGGTTTTACGTTACTCTTTATAACTGCATAGAGATTATAGCTAAAAAAGCAGAGGTGGAAAGGGACAGCTCTTTGAAGATTACATCCTTAAATTTGGAAAATATCCTACACCTTCTCAGCTATGTCAGTGTAAAAGGAAACGGTGACTGTACATTATACATAGGGGCACATATTGCTTCAGAAAGCAGCAAGCACAGAAGCTCGAAATAGGTAGATAGACCATAAAATCAGTTAATTAGCTTAAAATCAGTTAGTTAACATATTTACTACACTACTAATAATTTATTACTTGCATGAGCTGTCTGGGGTATCACATGAACCTAGGAAAAATATGTCAAGAGAGAGACCTGATTCTCAGACAACAGCTTAAAATGTATTCAAAAGGATTCATTCACAACTTCCTCAAATTGTGTTGAATATACAGATCTGGGTGTTGACAGCTGTCAAGCAGACCTACAATATACATAGAGTGGGCTTTGGGTCTATCCCTTTCAAACACTTGTTTTATTCGACCAGCCACCTTCAGCCATTGGCTGACGACTTTATCTTCGCTAAGCACAGTGGAGTACTCATCTCTCACCTAATGCTCATGCCTGTTTAGATGTATCCTTTCACCTCTACTTCAGTGCTTCCATTGAACTACATGAGGGTTATCTCAGAACAGTTAGTCTTTCGGTACACTAATCGTAGGGCCACTAGCACCCTCCCATGTGTGTTTCTCTAATGTGCTAATGCTGAATGCATTAGTATGTTAAACTCAGATCTTTTGGCTGTGTCAATGCTTGGTATTAAAAGAGTGACCAAGATCTCCATAAGGAATGAGGTAATCTGCATGGCCCTGAGCCCACCCATGTACCACGTATGGGCACATGATGTTCAGTGGTCAATGCTTTTAAAGTAGACATTTTTTGTCCCTGAGTTGAGTTGACCTGGTGGTTTATTTTCATGATCGCTGATGTTTGGGTCTTGGCTGAGGAAGATAAATTGACATGAGAATCGGATGGCTCGATTCCACGGTCCTTCAATGCTTGCTTGAAGATGGTGCCGTACAGGGGGTGCGGCCTCCTCTTAGGATCGACAGTACTTCCAATGGCCACTGGCATAGCAAGGGTGCCATCGGCTCTAGTGCAGTCATAGTCAATGTGCCCCTAAAAACATCCACAACAGGGGGGCAGAAAGCCCCTCATTGCTCTGTGTATTGCACATGCTACATCATTGATAGTTATGCCCATGCCCATAGCCACGAGCACTGGCAGTGGGCCACAACCTCCACTGTCATTACAACAGACACTCACTGAGAGCAGGCTGGAACCTTGAGTCATTAGAAGTGACTCCTCTGTTTGCTGTGGAACAGCATGTATTTGCTTAGGCAGTTATGCCAAGAGTGGGAGGAACTCTCCAGGGACCCTCATCATATTTTACAAGGGGGAGGGGTGCTACTCTCCTTCTGCATAATGCCCAGTGCTTAATTTGAGCAGGTGTTTTCCGGTGCTCTGCATTGAATTGTCAACACCAGCACTTATGACAGCTTTCACATGGTGGCGCTGTTTGTATAATTTAGAGATGATAGAACAGCAATTTTTTATTAATTCGGCATGCATTAAAAACAGCTAATATCTGACGCCCAAGCTATTTTTATAGCTTTGGAGGCCTGGAATAGGCTGAATTGACACACTTGTAGCAGTGTGCTGGTTAGTGATTATGTATGTCTGTCATTGGCAACACTGGCAGTGGCAATGGGTGGTGCAAGCTGCAGAGGCCTCCTGACTAGAGCCCTGGCTCTTATTTTTTTTTACAAATAAAGCACCGATAATGCCACTGCTCTGAAAATTCATTCGATTACTCATGCACATACATTCGCTTAACTCTAGTTGGGCCTAGTATCTTGCAAGTTGATGAATTGCTACCAACTGGCTTCAATGTAATTCTTCTGGTCGCATGGGGGATATGTAACACCAATGCTTGCTGCTATTCCATTCCTTTATTTAGAGTAATCTAGATTATTTGCCGTATCCTTTCCATCACTGTAGTTTCGCAGAGGCGGGCCACCGTAGGTGGCTGAGGAGCCGTCGCCATAACCCGGCGGCGAGCCCCCAGTGCAGCTAGGTGGGGGCAGGAGTCGCACATGAGACGCCAATTTGGCGTGGAAACGTGGTCGCCCCAGCAAGCAGGGGAAACCCCGAAAGGTGCCCGGCTCAAACCCCCCCCTTTTCTCGCATCGCAGCCAATGGGGGGGGCCGGGCGACATTCGAACGCGCCAATGAGGAGAAGTCTCGTAGCCCGAGTACAGCCTGGGGGGGCATATAAGCGCCGCTCCCCCAGGTATGATCCTATCTACAGGAGCGGGGGGAGCAGCACGGCGCACGAAGAATCTTGTCCCACCCACCCACACCTAAGGAACAGCAATGTCGCAGGGCAGAGATAGGGAAAGCGCGTGGCGAAGGCTACGCTGAGAACGGTTGGTACGGAGGCACACCGGAGGGCGGTGCGCCAGAATAGGTCCACTCACCTTCAGATGCCGCACCGCTGGGTGAGATGGCCAAAGGACAGCGGCTCTGGGATGCTTCACGGCTGGGTGACATGGCTACGAAGGTAAGGGGTAATATGCAGAGACGGCGCTCGCAGCCCAGCCCCCGCCGGATGGCATGGCACAACAAAGTCGGGAAAAGTAGCGAGACGGCCTAACTCTGGGACAACGGATATCCCCTTCCCGCGCAGAGGAAGCGCAAGCAAATCCCACCTACAGAAGAACCGCCCCAGAAGGGCCAAAAGACAATAGCAAGGAAATGTATGATGACATAACATGCAAATGCAAGATATACCTGTTTCATTGTACCCCTAATAAACTGCGGCCAACAAATGACCACCACAAAGACAAGACGTGTAGTGGCTTTCTTGGCTGGAGGGGAAGTACAAAGAAAAGGTATTGGGAATCACTGTGGGAGTGGGGCAGAGTGCGGGGGTTATCGTTGCAGTCCCTCTTTATTTCAATACAAAGACAGACTACTGTTTTTTGTCCGTCTGGACATATCATCTGCAGCCGGGGTACATATTTGTCTCTCAGATTACAAGGATTTGCTATTTATTTATTATTGTAGCCTGAACAAGAACATCTGGAGTCAGAGTGGTCCAAATAGCAGTTTGAGAACAGTAGTAAGCATAGCAGCAAACGAATGCGAACAAGGTAAAATAACAGTTCAAAGAACGAACAGGAGACATTTTAAGGCAACAGTATTTTACACAAAGGTAAATAACAAAAGATTAAGATTTACTACAACTGAAGGTGGTACTAAGATAAATTTGAACGGTCTGGCAGGTATATTCAGCAATATAAGGAGAGAAAAAAACAACATTATATAAAATAAAGGCAAACACAATGTATCCTCAAACCTATAGTCGAGAGAGGCTGCGTAAGTTCTCAAGTTAGGAATGCTGGGATAATATTTTGTCTAGCTAACAGCAAATCAGCCTCTTTTAACCTTCCAATGACCATAGCAGAGATTCCAGACCTGTGACTCTTGGGACTTTATCCTATGTGCAGACTGGTCTTCCTGCTTCTAAACCTATGTGTCATTAACAGCTCTTCAGGCTTCTATAATCGATAATAAATGCATTTTAAACACTTCTTCATACCGCACTTCTGCCATTTTCAAGGGATGTAAATAACAGGTATTAATATTACTTTATTTAATGGTACTCAATTTATTGACCTCGGAAGGATGGAAGGCTGAATCTGCCTTCCTAAGATTTTAACCTGCACATCGCCACATATCTCAGGAGCAAGAGATCTACTCACTGAACTACCCTGCTACCACTATGACCCTTGTGCCATCATCTCAGCATGTTGTCCCTCAACTCAATTAGACAGAACAAAAGCGAAGGATGGAACTGCTTAAACCAGTCTAAATCACTGATAATTTCCCTGAGCACATGCCTGGGGATTCTTGTGTTCCTGTTCAGAGGGTACATGACCTAGCAGTTTGGGCTGGACTGTTCCTATTGGAGCAGGGCTAAGATTGATTTGCATGTGGTTTGCGCCTCCATGTTACAGCCTCAATTAGCCTAAACAAGGAAGAGGAGTGTGCTAAGAGTAATTAAAAATGGTTCAGATTGGTGGACTCAAGCATTCCAACCCATCTCTCATTATCTGTCTTCCAAATATTTGTCAAATTAGTTCTTTAGAGCTAATGTGCTATTGGACAGCTTGACATTTATTCATTTGCGTCATTTTGGAAAATCACTGCAGAGTGCATCCCCTCTTCCTTGTTAAAGTCTCCAGGCAACAACCTGTAAAACGGCTTATTTGAACTTCCCGCATCTAACGGCAGACCAATAAAGAATTTCTCTGAGCCAGCGGCTGCTCGTCTGACATAAGCAGTAGGGTTAGGGAGATGTGCTTACTCACTACGCACGCCTGCTGTTTGGAGCAACTCTTTGTGCAGGGGTGGGTGGAGGAGGGATGTGTGCACATGTGGAGGCAAGAAACATCCTTAGACACATGCTAGTACTGTCGGTAAAGAAAGAGAAAAATAGACAAAGAAAAATACACAAAAATGTAAAGCGTAGAGGGGAAATCAGTATAGAAAACAAGCACTGCCAAAGCTATTAGTAGTAGATCTTACATATGACATCTACTAGCTTTACAATTGTGTGCCTTTTCCATCTGGACACTTTGCATGCACATGCAGGTGTGGCAGCAATGTTGGAATAGTTTTTCTTAAAGCAAGAGAAAAATGATTCCATGTTAGCTGTTCTGCGTGGTGTGCATGGATGCGCAGAGGCCATCTTGGAATGTTTTTGTTTTTCTTATGATTTTAACAAAGATCATTCCGAAATGCTCATCATGCATGTGCATACTAGGCCTGGGTGGTAAATTTCGTTACGCTTGCGGAATTTGCGATATTTTGACATTTTCGCGTTCCGTGGAGAGCGCGAAAATGTCAAAACTTTTGCAGTCTGCCGCGAAACAGAATTTTTTTCTTGTTTGCGCTTTAAAAATGCGTTCTTGCGCACACAGTAGCGACTTACCGGGTCCCTGCGTTCGCCGATGAGTTTTCCTATCCATTCGCGTGCGCCACGAGATGTTGGATTCTTGGTAACCGGTCGCGCTATCCCACACAAGTATGTGATCGCGAACATGTCATTCGACCCGGAACAGGAAATAAGCATCGCAAAAGTCAATTTCGCAAATTCCGCCAACCCCTAGTGCATACCTGAGTAGCGATCTGCTTTGATTTTCCTTAAAGCACAAAAAATATATAATTTAAAGACAGCTGATGTATGCGTGCACACATGCGTGGCAGTCATGTTGGAATATTTTTTCTTTATTATTTATTCTCAATTCATCATTCCAAGAAGGCAGATGGCCATTTCGGAGCGATAAATTAAAAAATAAATCATGCACAAGATGCTGTGCAAATGGGGATGAGCATGTGGCCCTGTTGTATTGTGCATCTGCCGGGCCCTCGCAAAAATAATGAAGAAAAATTAAAAAGAAGCAGGCTGGAGGGGAGAGGTTTAGTGGTTTGCAAATGGGCAAACGTGAGCTGCCCAATAGCAGTGAGCAGCTGATGACCACTCCAAAAAAAGAAAAAAGGGGCAAATAAACACATAAATAAAAAATAATGTGGGTGAGATGAGGAAGAGAGAGAGGCAAGTAAAGCACTCCCACGGAATACTGAAATACATTTGCAAATCAGGGCATTTTAGATTTGTAAATGATTTGCAAGGCATGGGAGCCTGTATGCATTTGTGTTTGCTGCAGGCAATGTTTGTGGTACTATCAGAGAAATCAACAGTAAATACCAGACCACCAGACCATAAAACAGGTCCACAGAAACCCATAAAATGGGCTCCATACACTGATCTGGAATTGGTCACTGCCAGATTACCTGATAGGTGACTCTGATGCTCAAAGGGCTTATCCAAAGGCCACCCTATGTATCCTATTGTAGACAATAGATCTTCGACAAAAACAGGTAACGCTGTCTGTAGGTGAGACCCTAAAATGAGGGTACATCCAGATGTGAAAAACTAGCTTGAAAAGGGAAATAGAAATGAAGGTCAAGGAGACTGCTGGAAGGTACAATGTGAGGTGAGTACACCTGGGGTTGAGGGACGCACATGGCAAAAGGAAAACCAGTAAAATGGTAGGGAAAAGCTTTCATGAAAACATAATGGTACCACAGAGGGATAGCAAGTTTGAGTTGATATAGATAATGGTGGATTTTTAAAGAACATATATTTGACTCCAAATTGTGCTACTAGTGTGAATTTCTAGTTTAATAAGGTATTGATTCTATTGATTAACAGTCTGATTTGAAGACACCACAAGTCTTGCCCCCTTATCCCTTTCTAAGGGCTGTAAGTACTCAGAAAACGATGTGAAATTACAACACTGAATGTGTGGGGAAAAACAAAAACTCAATTGCATTGCTATACTATTACAAGCACATTATTCAAATGCACTCATACAACTCTAGTGCCCATGAAGCTGATTCTCACGTCATCATTTTTTTAGGAAAAATGTGTTAATTCATTATAACAAAAGTGTTTTAATATAATTTGCTTACAGTAGACTTTTCTTAACTATTATCACAATACTTTCTTGTAATACTGATTTCCTGACAAGGTATAATCCAGCAATGTATAAGAATCATGGTAATTGAATTTATTATCTGACCCTTTAGATAAATATCACTTAAGGAAGTGATTATAATCCTGAATAAAATACAATATATAGATGCTGTGAGAAACTGGGTTGTTAGTTGACCGGGATGTGAGACCTTTTCAAGTAACAGCCACAATCCTTGTCAAGGTGAATCACAAAGTCACTAAATTAACCTGTGATTAACCCTCTGATAGCTTGGCACAAAAGAAGTCAGGCTTAACTTAAAGGTGATCTGCGAAGTATTTATGCAGTAATAGTAATAAAGTGAAAACACAACTCAAGAAAAACTACACCCATTTTAAAAAATGAAGTAAAATGTAATAAATGATTTGACATCAAAATTACAAAAATCCAATCAGTAGAATCAGAGATATGCAATTTTAAAGATTTAAGGTAAGTATAGCACCAAAAAACACAAACTTCAAATAGCGAGTATATGGTCATGCGAGCCCAGGTGAAAGTCACAAGTTCATGCCGACCATGATGGAGCATGGGCTGCATACAGGGACTAGGTTAGTCCCACTGAAAAAGTTACCTTCTAAAGTCCAGTGCAAAGAGTTTCATTCTTGGTGGCAGAGGCCACGAGGAGCAGGGAGAGTGCAGCAGGTTGTCATCACTATAACCCTAAGATCCTGTCGGGTGTTGTGGACGGTTATTGCTGGAGATTCAGATTGGTAGTCACAGCAGGCTGTCAATGCTGTAGCTCTCCCATTACCAGTCATCATTGGCAGTCGCTGGAGCCCGAAGAGTCAGGTTCACCGGAGCTTCGCGCTGGTGGTTGGCATTGGCAGCAAATTGTTGCCATGAACGGACAAATTCACAGTCGTAAAGAGTCCAAAGCTTCAGAATTTAGCTTTTTCTTCAGGAAGGTACTCAACTGATGCCACACCAAGGATCCAGGACCTGAGGGGCACCTCTTGGGAATCAGGAACTCTCTCCATCAGAGATCAGCAGGCAGGTCCAAGCAGTAGGTCAGCTGGGCAGATGCAAGGAGGCCTCTGGTGCTTGTTATATCTCTGTAGCTCAGAACAGGCAGGAGGTCAGTTAGCTGACCCTTGGAGTCACTTCAGCCTGGGATGAAAGGTGCACATTTAGTCTTCCTTCTCAGGAAGCAGGGCAGTCCTCAAGCAGAGCAGCAGGGCATCCTTCTTCTGTAGTATCCAGAGGTCCAGGGGTGTACTGAAGAATGGGTCTGAGGGTCCCCTATTTATATCTGGTACCCACTTTGAAGAAGGAGAAGCTTCTGGAGTTTTCCTCTAGAGGAATGTCTGAAATTTTAGCCACCCTGCCCTTGTCCCAATATGCCTGGGGGCACAATAGGATAGTGTGAAGTCCTTTGTGAGGTCAGGCAGTCCCATTGAATTGCAAATGTGGTAGGTGACAGCTCTGCTTCTCATCCTACCATAGATGGTACATCCTTTCAGCATCCAGACCCTCTATTGTGTGGCTGCCAAGGAGTAATACACAAAAGCTAACTGCCAACTACACCTAGTCATGTGACCCAGTGTAGGAAGGTGGAGTAGTATGTGGTGATGCTGGTTAGGCTTCATCATGCAATACTCTCACAATACCCCAAAGATCCTCTTCTGATTCACAATAATAAATCCTGGTAAAGTGGCAAAGAGCATTCAGGCTTTTCTAGAGGAACATGTGGTAAGCATTTCAGAGCACCAACATGAACGATAAGTAATTGACAGGACTCGCACAGAAATTCAACACCAATTTATAAAAATAAAGCAGATTTTTGTATTAATTTAGATACCAAAATGAATGAGATCAGATACATATAACCGGAGTTATGGATTTTCAAAGATAACATAAATCACAGCAAATAACTTCTGCAGAATTTTTGCATTGAGGTCAATGGGAAAAAGTGGCAGTGAGAATCGGTCACTTGCAGGTCGAATTGATGGAGCCCAAGGATGGAAAAAGTGATGCGGGTCCCAGGACCAAGCTATGACAGTTCAATTTTACTTGACTCTAGAAGCCCAGGTGCAGAGTTGTCCTGGCTGTCCTTAGTGCTGAAGTGGGAGCCGCGGGAGAGCTTATTTTACCGCTCACATTGTGCTAGTGGGGAACAGGGTGCCAAAGGTCGACTACAAATCCCCTGCTGACATCGCATGAAGGTCTTACGGCGTTTCCTCAAGGTGCAGCATTGAGTAAAGGGGGTGGTTGCCAGGCTAGCAACCGATAAGATTTGGCAGCAATAAGCACAGCAGAAAGTTATATGACGTCCATAGTCCTGGGGTACACAGTAGCCGGGCGAAACTTCTTAGAGGTCAGGACTACGTTTTCCAAAATACACTGGCTCATCTACTTCTGGGCAGTCCCTATGAGGGCCTAATGGCCAGCGACTCTGCGATTCCGGTATGTTGTTTTTACCTCCGGTTGCAGGGGACTAGTGCCACGGATCCAGGGGAGACTAGTGATGCCTTTGGCTCTCAAAGTGGTTCCTCTGTCTTGGGGAATCGAGCTTTGGTCCCGGACGAGCCCCGTTCATGCAGATCCAGGAATATTTCAACATGGTGCAGCTTCTATTGTCACAGACACAGGTCTCTTCTTTTGTCCCTGTTGCAAGTCAGATCAGAACTGAGGTTCTGGTGTCAGGGGTAGTTCTTAAATCTTAGATTTGGGAGCATTGGGGGTGTGGCTGCAAGTGGCCAATGGACTACTAGCCCCAGGAGCTAATCGGCCCCTGAACTGACTACATCTGGGGGTGTCGGTCACCTTTTCTACCCAGAACCCACTATTCTACCTCTTTTAAATATGGCAGAAGTCTCTTCTTTAGCTGTACATACCAGGTAGCTCATCCTGGAGGTGTGGCTAGCCTTCTGGGGTTGTACACCTCCTGAATACCTATTTTTTCACCTGTCCTGGTGCAGATGTACCTGGGGGCAGTGGCAGGGCTGATTCCTCCTTTGGGATGCAGCCTGGTAACATGTCACAGGCAGTGCAGCCTTTAAAGCTCACCGCATTGATGTGCTACTTCACTAGCAAGCCTGTCAAGGAGGGAGGGGTGACCTCCTTCCTGTCCAGGCCAGTGGTTCTGTCTCCTGGGAGAGTTCACACCTCTTGGCAGGGGGTCAGATTCCTGTCTTGATGGCAGCAAGGACAGGGTGTCAGCCAGAGCACAGGAAAGGCTGGGGCAAACAGGTGCGCAACCTCTAAGGTAGCCATCTGGGTGCATTCCACATCGCCCTCGACATGAGATTCATGTCAGGGGTGATGAGGCACGTTGTTTGATACCAAACATGACATATTTAGGCAGTACCATAAAGGAGCCAGCACGCTTAGGTTTGTCCAAGTACCAACCCATGTTATCGTATGGTTCGTCTTTTACTTATAGTGTCCTTTAATGGTAAAGGCCACTACAGGAACATATATGCTTGAACTTACATTTCCACACCTTTAAGATATAATGCACACTTTCTCTTGGGCTCAGGAGGCTTTCCTTAGGGGTGACTGGCATATATTAAAAATAGTGCATTGACTTTGCCAGACATGGTGAGGGCAAAGTCAAGTTCAAGCAGTTTTCACTGCTACTGCCGTCTGCAATCGCAGGCCTGCTGTCAGTAGTTTACTTGGGTCACTCAAGGTGGTACAAACAGTGCTTCAGGCCCTAGTGACCCTTTTAACCCCCATGCCCTGGACACCACTGGTACCATATACTAGTGACTTAAAAGCGGGTTAAATTCCTTTGCCAACTGACGTTACTAATTAACAGACATCAGTTTTAGGGAGAAAGCACTGGCACTGGGGCCTGGGCAGCAGCCTTCAGTGCACTTTCAGAGTCATAACCATCAGCACTAGGGCAAAAAGTTGGGGGTGACCATACAAAAGGGCACTTTCCCACACCCAGGACCAGACTGCAAGTACCAAATGATTAGGACAAGAAAATGCCAGCTTTCTGAAAGTGCCATTTTTAGAATTGTGACTTAAAACATGACTTTACAATTAAAGAGGGTTATACATTACTGTTCCTCAGACACCAAACATGACATTCCTACCTGCTCCCAATCAAATGTTATCACTTATTAATTTTAATACGATAATCAGGTGTTATCCTATGGGAGATGTAGGCCCTGCAATAGTGAAAAATGAATTTATGTCTTTTTCATTAATAGGACATGTCAAACTTAAAAGTACATGGTAAACTTTTTCAATAGAATGCACCCTATCCTAAGGTCTGTTTAGGGCCTACCCTAGGGGAGACTTCTATTATTTAAAAAGGAAGATTTAGTTCAAGCAAAAGGTTTATTTTGCCAAGTCAAAATGGTGTTTTATAACTGCACACACAGGCTGCAATGGCAGGCCTGAAACATGTTTAAAAAAGCTACTTAACTGGGTGGCACAATACGTGCTGCAGACCGACTAGTAGCATTTCATTTTCAGACCCTGGATACATGTAGGAACACTCTACTAGGGACTTGCAAGTACATTAAATGTGCCAATTAGGCGTAAGCCAATTTCACCATGTTTAAAGGAGAGAGCACACGTACTTTAGCTTTGGTTAGCAGAGGTAAAGTGTGCAGAGTACTAAAGCACAACAAAAACGGGTTCAGAAAACATGAGGGTTAAGGCAAAACGTATGAGGGTGACCCTGCAGGGAGGTCCAATAGGGCTTTGGGAGGGGCAACCGACCAGCGGGAGGCCTGCCCCTCCTTGGGTGTTTTGGCCCGGGGGAGGGCAGCCAGCATCTCAATTGGGCTGGTTGGGATGTGTGGGCTCCTTTGGGCTGGGTGGGCTGTTTTTGGGCTAGTTTTGGGCTAGGGGCATATTTAACCGGACATTTTGGGAAACTACCCACCATTTTGGTGGTAGTGACTGAGGTTCCGTGAATTCTGAACCTGTTCCATAAAGGTCATGGTTTCGTTACGAATTTGATATTAGCGAACCGTAACTAGTTAGTGTGGCAAGTACCAGTGTTTTCATCATGTCAGACCGATGGATTCACTACGTATTTAGGGATTTCGTTCTGAACCCTTGGGTTCCATTTTGTGTATGGCAGCCATTTTGTGGTTGCCCTCACATAGGCCGATGACTGTGGCTGAACTAGTCTTTTTAAGGACATGTACACCTTAGCTCGAGTTTGTGCTGACTCCTGTTTGACCTGAGTGAACTGACCCTGTTGCCTGAAGCTGACCTTGTAAAACCAGTTCCTGCCCTTTAGCTGATCAAGATTAAGGATCAGAGCACAGGGCATCATAAAAGTTTTACTGCACACAAATATGCCTTATCCTACTCTCACCTGTTTCTGCTCTTTACTTTATGGTCTATTTACGATTGGGTTGTGGCCTTTTTTATTATGGGTTCGTTTGACCTGTCTAAAGAAGAATGTTGGGTTTGACCGATGATTGATCATGGGCTGGGCAACTGAAAAGTGTGTTTTACCGTCATGTGATACCTTTGGTGTGAATACATGTGATTGGACAGTTTGTAAATGTTAGGTATTTGTTTGGAATGTGATTTTTGGCATAAAAAGGGATGACTTGCTTTGTAAAATTGAGCAGTCTCCTGAGAACTCATACCGTGATGATTTCTAGGACTTCTGTTACTGGCTGCAGCCAATAAATTTGATCTTTGACGCCACCCAGAAGTATCCCGTGTCTCTGTATTCTAAGACAGGTGAACCCGAAGAATTTGGGCGTGCCCCTGGAGCCGCTGGGTTCTAAAACCCGATTCTTCAGTTGGCGCTTCCAACGTGGGGCGACTTCAGCGGTACCAGTCCAAGCCTGAAGATCGTGAGGAGCTTCGTGAGGAAATTCTGGCGGACGGCCACCACTTCACCAACCCCGGCATGTCGAACGTGGACTGAAGGTCTTTTCTGCGAGGCTTCCCGCTTTCCTGATGGCTACTAAGGACTGCTGCCCTGACTGTCGCCCTGTCTTGGACCCATTTGTGATGCTTTGTACGGCGAGACGATAGACGGGTCTTCTGGTGGCGTGACTGATACCACAGTTAAGCATAAGTAGGTCGCTCCCAGTCCTTAGTTTTTGGATCTTTGGTTCTTAGTTTGTTTGGTCCTTAGTTTTGATTTGAAAATTGCAATTTCCAAAGCCGAGGGACTCGTATATTTGTGAGACTATCGTTGTAGATAATCCCTTGAAGTTTGAATCTAGATTAGTGAGCGAAGATGCCTGGTTTTAGCAAAACTGGGAGAATATTCTGTTGTGGTTGTAACAGGGATTCCCGATTGGAGGATTCATGTCCGATACCTCCAGTTGGAACTCCGACTTATGAGCTCTATTCTAAACACGGCGTGGGCCCCATTACGTTTAATGAAGTGTAGGTCCACTATACTAGGAAAGATGGGGTTTTACGATGGCCCCAATATGGTAGTTTTGATACCGAGATTGTAGATAATTTAGAAACAAAATTGTTTAGGAAGAAAGCCCGGCCGGCAATGTTTGACTCCTTTCGCCTTTGGCGTAAAGAAGCCAGACAACGAGAAATTAAACAAGCAAAAAGAGATAAGAGAGAAAAGGGGTTGTCGATAATGCAAGCTGCTAGGCAGTTTAAAGAGGATGAAGAAAGATAAAGCAATTGAGGTGTCAGATAGTCAACATAATATGGCTATTGATAAATGTTATCCAGCTTTGCCATCTCTTCTTGAGAATGTAACAAAGGACCCTGAGAAGGATCATTTGATGTCACATTTGTTGAGACTACCACCCCCTTATGCACAGAATGCTACGGCACCTCCGCAACCTCCAGTTGCACAACCTCTTGTTGTTGTTCAGCCACCGGCTCCTCCTCAGCTGGTTCTTCCTCCTACGGCGCAGCCTCCTCTGGGGCCGACGACTTTGCTATCGGTTTTGTCTGGAACTACTTTGCCTTATTCTCCTGTACCTTCCTCTTCTCTTGCTACTAACCCTACGCTTCTATCACCTCAAAATACTTTGTCTCCTGTCCTTAGGACAGCTTCTCCTTCTGCTCGACAACGAATGACTGATACTGTTACTGTTCTTTTGTCTCCTTTCTTTGGGTCATTGAGTATGACCCCTGTTTCTACACGTAAACAAATGCGTAGTCAGCTACCTGGTCCCGAAGAACGGGCAGTGTTAGATCTCTTGGCTCGCAGATGGGTTTCGAATGTTTCGAGGTATAACTTAGAGTCAGTTATGGATGTTTTCCAGCAGTGGGAAGCACCCAAGCAAAGGTATGTTTTTGAAGTTATGTGTACTTTCCTTCGTGAGGAATGGGAAGATAATGATTTGGGTTCAGTCCCTGTAGAATTGCTAAATGTTCAGTCTGAGTTTGCGAAAGGGACGATAGTGGGTCCTGGAATTGAGAATTCACTTGCGATGGTACTTGCGTTTAGAAACGATTTCCCTTTTCAGCGACTGTTTGAGCCTGATTCCGCAGTTAGGAGGAAAGTGAGACAGTATCCGATGAGAGAAGTTCCTCCAGTATGGCGCGATGAGGTAGCTGCTTGTGCGAATAATGTTCCCCCAGCTATACCAGCACATTTTCAGACAGTATTGGTACATGTGCCATGGAAGAGAGTAGAAGTTTTGGCCCTTAAACAGTCTTTACCTGATCCCCGTAAGAATCCAGCTGGCTATTACAAAGAATTGTCTCAGACAGTTGACGCATGCATCATGAATTTAGCCGACATAGATATGCTGTTGGGTAATGTAGTACCTCAACCTCTATGGGCAAAGATTCGTCATGAGGATCATGCAGTTGAATTAGGTGACTCATGGCTCAATATTTATGCTGTGGACGCTAGACAGGTTGGTGGTGCTAAACCTGAAGCTCTAGTGGCAGATCTACCTGGCAGGATTATAAATCTTATGAAAACGATGATGCCAGCGTTACGAGTAAATTGGGACAAGTTAGCAGCATGTAAGCAGAAGAAGGACGAAAGTGTATCTGATTTCTTCACTAGGTTTGAAGAGACATTTATAGATCATAGTGGTCAGGATATGAGTACGGAAGGTGGGCAAAGATTATTTGTGGACAAATTTGTCTTTAATTTGCTCCCTGAACTTTCTAATAAGTTGAAAGATTCTGAAAGTTCTTGGGCTGTTTCATCGTCGGCCCAGATTTTGGTGACTGCACAGTACTATTAGAATAGGGATAAGGACGAGAAAGAAAAAGCAGAGAAAAAGACAAAAGACTTAAGGACAAAGGTTCTTTTGCAGCAGGCGTATCCACCTCGCTCGAATCAGCAAGAGTCACAGCAACGCCCACAGTTTCAGCAACCTTCACAGTTTCAGAGACCGCAACAGAACGCTGGGTATTTTCCTCCAAGACCCCCCTTCGGTTTGAATCAGTGTGCGTACTGTAGGGAGGAAGGTCATTATAAAAATGAGTGCCAAGTGTTGCGACAGTGCGCAAGTGGTATGACGGCCCGAGAGGCCGTGGTGGTTTTCAGCAAGTGTCTAGGGGTAGAGGACGTGGTGCGTTTCCTCAGAACGAACGTTCCTTTCCCCCACAAAATTCTATGAATTGCTTTGATCAACAGAAAATTGCATCTGGTCAGTCGACTCAGTACTATGCTGATGACTATTATGTTGAGAGTGAGAATGCTGACTATAATGATTGCTAGGCCAGCCATAGACAAAGAGAGGGAGTAGTGTTGGTTCCAGTAGATCAGAGTGGGCCTTATGTTGCAGTAGCCACATCGGGTGTGGTAGAGCCTTTTCTTTTGGATACTGGTGCAGCGAAGAGTTCTATCATGCACTCTAAACTCCCTGGCGCACCTTTGTCTGGCTTAACTAATGTTTCAGTAGGATTTTCTGGCGCCCCAGTTCGTAACCCAGTTTCTAGTCCCATGTCTCTTTCTATAGGCCATGTGAGTTGGATGCACCTCTCATTTTAACGACAGGTTGTGGTGAGAATTTGTTGGGTTTGGATTTGTTGAAAAGGTTGCATGCAACATTACGTTGTTCTCCTTTGGGAGTACAGCTTACATTGGGTAAGAGAGTGATCTCTCCGATGTATTTGTCTAAAGATCGGCTTCCACCGGAATTGCGTTCTCTCCCTGATACTCTTTGGGCTACTGGTCCTAATGATGTGGGTCTTTTGGAGATTTCACCTTACGTTGTAACGCTTAAAGCGAATGTTAAATTGCCGCGCATCCCCCAATATAGGATTTCTAGCGATGGTGAAAGAGCGCTTTTAGCGATCATCTATGATTTGATTGAGAAAGATGTGATTGAAGAAACAAGAGGTAATGTGTGTAACAGTCCCGTTTTGCCTGTCCTGAAGCGCACTGACTCTACTCAGCTACCTGTTTATAGGTTTGTGATCGATCTTAGAGAGGTTAACAAGATTGTCGTGCCACAGTTCTCAGTTGTTCCGGATATTACTGCTTTGTTGACTTTGATTCCTGCTTCAGCTGCCTGGTTTTCGGTTATAGATCTGAAGAATGCTTTCTTCAGCATTCCAATTGCCGAGGAAAGTAGAGATATTTTTGGCTTCTCTTTAGGAGGCCGAAGCTTCCGGTTTAAGAGAGCTCCCCAAGGCTATTGCGAAAGTCCTTCTATTTATAGCCAGGCTTTGAAGACTCAGCTTGATACTCTTGTGTTGCCTGCTGGTGCTGCTCTTATTCAGTATGTGGATGATCTGTTAGTGGCCGCTGATGATGAGAAAACTTGTAACGAAGCTACTCTTTCTTTGTTGCGACATTTGTCGGACTTGCATCATAAAGTGTCACCTTCTAAGTTGCAGTATTGTTGCCCAGAAGTGACCTACTTAGGTCATCTCTTGTCAAAGGAGGGAAGAAGGTTGACCCCAGAACGAATTCAAGCGATTGCTCGAATGACTGTGCCAAGTACGCAGAGAGAAGTGCGTGCTTTCTTGGGTATCACGTCGTATTGTAGACAGTGGATTCCGAACTTTTCTTTATTGGCAAAACCTCTATTGGCATTGACTTGTAAGGATACACCGAATCTTCTTCCTTGGTCTGACGATTGTCAGAAAAGTTTTTCTGAGTTGCGTGATGCATTGTGTTCTGCTCCTGTGTTGGGTACTCCCGACTACAGTAAGCCTTTTACACTGTATGTCCATGAGAGAGAGGGTTGTGCATTGTCAGTTTTGACTCAACAATTCGGTGATAAGCAACGTCCATGTGCGTATTTCTCGTCGACTTTAGATCCGGTAGCTAGAGCGTTGCCAAGTTGCTTAAGAGCTACAGCGGCAGCGGCTGTTTCTATCCGACAGTCTGCTGGGCTGGTGATGGATAATACGTTGGTCGTGATGGTTCCACATGCAGTGGATACTCTTGTAAATAGAACAAAGACTCAGCACCTTACTAGTGCGAGGTTGTCGGGTTATGAGTTGACGCTTTTGGCTAGTCATGTGCACATCAAGCGGTGTAATGTATTGAATCCAGCAACATTGTTGCCGACGTCTGTGGATACAGATGATCAGGAATAGCATGATTGTTTTTTGAGGACGGAAGAGGAGACGAAGGGTAGGATTGACTTGAAAGATTCTCCTCTTCCGGATCCTGATGGTACGTTATGGGTTGATGGTTCATGCTACAAGCTTCCGAATGGTGATACGACTGCAGCATATGCCGTCACGACATAAAGCACAGTTGTTGAGACTGCACGAGTGATCTATAATTCAACACAAGCAGCGGAATTGATTGCATTAATGAGAGCGTGTGTTTCGTCTGAAGGAAAGAGAGTGAATGTGTATACCGATAGCCAGTATGCGTTTGGTGTTGCTCATAGTTTTGGATGCTTGTGGAAAGAAAGGGGATTCTTGACATCCCATGGGACTAAGATTCAGCATGGACAGTTGGTGAATGAGCTTCTCGAATCACTTACTTTGCCAAAGCAAGTTGCGATTGTGAAGTGTAGTGCTCATCGGAAGGTTACGGATGATGTTGGCCGTGGTAATGCATTTGCGGATGAAGTTGCGAAAGACACAGCAAGAAATCTGATGAGCCGAATGTATGTTGCAGGCCCTGCGAGATGGATTGGTGATGTTGGAATGTGCGAAGATACGATTGAGAGTGTGAAATCAATACAGGCTGAAGCTACTGAAAGTGAGAAGAATGTTTGGAGAGAAACTACGGGTAGATTGGATTCGACTGGCTAGTGGGTTGAATTGTCAGAACACCAAAGATGGATGTTGCCAGATGCGTATGTGCTTGCGGTGGTTACGATGGCACATGGTTTGTCTCACATTAGTGTGAAAGGGATTTGTAAGTTGTTGGCTCCAGTATGGCAGAATGCTGGAATTCCCAAATGTGCGGAGAATGTGGTCAAGAATTGCATGGTGTGTTTGATGTATAATCCTGGCAAGGGAACTCCAACTCCAGCTGGTCATTTTGCGCCTCCGACGTATCCGTTCGAGGTTTTACAATTGGATTTCATCCACATGGAAAGGTGCAATAGTCTAAAGTACGTCCTTGTAGTTGTTTGTGCCTTTTCTAGATGGGTAGAAGCATACCCCCTAAAAGATAATACTGCCTCGTCCACTGCCAAAGTCCTGGTCAAAGAATATTTCCCTAGATTTGGATTGCCAAGGATGGTATGGAGTGATAATGGAAGTGAATTCGTGGGGAAGGTGATGAAAAGAGTGTGTGAAGGGTTGGGAATTCGTCAGAAGTTTCACGCTGCGAATCATCCCCAATCGGCTGGTTTAGTGGAATGCTATAATGGCACCCTAAAGCTGAAACTTCGCAAGTTTCAAGCGAGCACTGGTCTCCAATGGCCCGATGCTTTACCGTTGGCACTTTTGTCAACTAGAACTACAGTACATTCCCGAATAGGCCTTAGTCCCTATGAGATAGTTTTTGGCCGTCCTGCAAATGTGTGGGGAGTGCCGAGGCCAACGAAGTTCAGTGACATCGATTATCCTATGCTAGTGGACTACTTGTATGACTTAACGACTAAATTACGTGTCTTGCATCAACAGGTTCATGATAAATTGCCGCCAGCTTCTGTGGATCCAGGTCACACCCTCAATCCTGGTGACTGGATTTTGGTGAAGAACTTTCAGCGAACCAACAATGATCAGCCCCGCTGGACCGGCCCACACCAAGTCTTGTTGTCTACGAGGACCTCAGTGAAAGTTTTCGGGAAAAAGAACTGGATCCACGGCGTACATTGTAAGAGAGCACCATTGCCTCTGCCGTACGACCAGTGGATCTGTGAAGGTATTGCAGATTCCGAGACTGAAAGGGTGCCGAAGTTTACACCGTTTAGCAATGCTGAGTTGGTATGGAGAGGTTCCGAGAAAGAAGATGACGATGTTCTGCAAGAAGCTGTGCCTTTGTCTCTAAGATTGGACACTACTGAACCTGAACTATTATTCCAAAGTCAAACAAAGCCTGGAAAAGACCGTTATAATCTACGACCTAGGGACAATGAACTAATAAGGTGAATAATTCCTTTTTGATTTTTGGAACTGAACTCTCTCAGCCAAGAAACTTTTTTGGTATATTTTTGTGAACCACCATCCGGGTTCAGCTGTAGGGTCACGGTGTAAATACTAGGGAGTGCAGCCGAAGACGCAAGGTCGACGGTTCTGGTTGGTCTAAGGGAGTTCCCTGGGTTGACAGAAGCAATCTTTAGCAGAAGAAAACCAACCGCCGTGAACAGCACGGTTAGAGGATGGAGTTTTTTGAGATCGAGAGAGCTGTTGTAGAAATTAACTTTAAGACGAGACTGTGTAGACTAATGAGTAGCAAATGTTTTTTAATAACATGTCTTTTAATGTTACTTAGCATAACGATGTTCTTAGTGGGATATCTTGTTTTTTCTTTCCAAGTGACTTTTGCACCCACCATACAACCTATGTCTTTTCCAACTACTACTTCTTCGCATTCTTTTCATCCTTTGCCTGAACATGAATCTATCAGAAGATTGGAATTTGTTAATAATTCCTTTGTGCAGATTCTGCATCAGCATCAGTTAGTAGTGAACACCACTAATTGCTGGGTGTGTGGTCTTATGCCTCATACCACGGATAAGGGTATTGCTTACCTGGTTCTGCCATTCAGCTATAATGGATCTGTATGGGCATATAGGACGATGTTTATTTATGCCCATGAAGTTTACCCCTTGCGTTCTATGAAAGATAATCCAAGTAATAGTGCTCTAGTGAAAGGAATAGTAGATATGATTAGAGGAATCGATTCCTATGAGACTATCCCTAAAGATGAGACACTAGCTTATATTGGTTGGAACGTGACTGGATATGGTGTTAGTCTGAGTGAAAAGCAGCGAAGGGAAAAATCATCCCCGATTTGGATCGTGCCCCATCGTGGTCATTTTTGTCTACAAGGTAATGGCAAGAATCCGAGAGCTCAGTTAGGGAAGAGTGTTTGTACTGAGACGTATGTTTTTGCGTCCCAGACTTCCCCACCGTTTTTAGCAGCTAAGGGTACGTATTTTGTGTGCTATGATAGAGCATATACATGGTTGCCCCCTGATTTTTCGGGAACATGTTATGTTTCGTATCTGTTGCCTCCTACGTATACTGCAGCGGCAGATTACCACAGAACTAGAGTAGTTAAAGGTGTCTTCAGTAAGGAAGATACTTCAGGACAAGAATTGGGAGATTTTCTTAAGGGTTTCCTGCCGTTTTGGGGACCTAGGTTAATAGTAGGAACATACAGCAATTGACGAGAGTGGTTGAGTCCACCATAGTTGAGACTGCCGGTGCCCTTAGTAATTTGACTGCTGAGCTCCAATCAGATCGTCTTATGACGTTGCAGAATCGAGTTGCGTTAGACGTCATACTTGCAGCCAGAGGAGGGGTATGTAAATTGATTCAATCGAGCTGCTGCATTCTCATTCCAGACAATGCTCCTACAGTGTACCAGGCAATTTCCAAGCTACATAAGATCTCCGAGTCTGTACACATGGACGAAGGAGATTGGTCGTTGATGGGATGGTTTTGGGGATTGTTATCCACTTGGGGATGGAAGATTCTGATGATCATTGGGATGGCTTTAGCGATTCTTTTTCTGTTCTGTCTTTGTGTGCAGTGCGCTCCTGCTATATGTGGCCTCTGTGCTACTACGTGTGCAAAGAGGCCTGCCCCAAGAGAGGTACTAAGTAATAGGATTATGCTCCAGCAACATCTTGATGATCTGATGAATATAGACCTGGACTCAGATTGACGAGAGTTTAGGTTATTGCCTATGTAAGGGCAAAAGGAGGGCCTGAGGTTCCGTGAATTCTGAACCTGTTCCATAAAGGTCATGGTTTCGCTACGAATTTGATATTAGCGAACCGTAACTAGTTAGTGTGGCAAGTACCAGTGTTTTCATCATGTTAGACCGATGGATTCACTAGGTATTTAGGGATTTCGTTCTGAACCCTTGGGTTCCATTTTGTGTATGGCAGCCATTTTGTGGTTGCCCTCACATAGGCCGATGACTGTGGCTGAACTAGTCTTTTTAAGGATATGTACACCTTAGCTCGAGTTTGTGCTGACTCCTGTTTGACCTGAGTGAACTGACCCTGTTGCCTGAAGCTGACCTTGTAAAACCAGTTCCTGCCCTTTAGCTGATCAAGATTAAGGATCAGAGCACAGGGCATCATAAAAGTTTTACTGCACACAAATATGCCTTATCCTACTCTCACCTGTTTCTGCTCTTTTCTTTATGGTCTATTTACGATTGGGTTGTGGCCTTTTTTATTATGGGTTCGTTCGACCTGTCTAAAGAAGAATGTTGGGTTTGACCGATGATTGATCATGGGCTGGGCTACTGAAAAGTGGGTTTTACCGTTATGCGATACCTTTGGTGTGAATACATGTGATTGTAAATGTTAGGTATTTGTTTGGAATGTGATTTTTGGCATAAAAAGGGATGACTTGCTTTGTAAAATTGAGCAGTCTCCTGAGAACTCATACCGTGATGATTTTTAGGACTTCTGTTACTGGCTGCAGCCAATAAATTTGATCTTTGACGCCATGCACAGTAGAGGGAGCAAGCAGGGGATGCCCCCACGCACAAGAGTGTTGGGGGAGTGTCCCCGCTATTAATTGATAGTTTGGACACTGAGGGGGAGGAGGGAGGGAGGGTGGGTGTTGGGGGTGCCCATGGGGGGGTATGTCCCCGGGGGGGCTGATGCCAGCGAGTGCGGTTCCGGGCACAGGGGGTGCGGGGGTGAGAATGTGGCAGAGGAGGGGACGGGGCGGACCTGGGCTGGTAGAGCTTGGGGAGCGGGCCGACACACACGGCGGGGTCCATGCGCATGGGGGAGGGGTTTGGGGCAGATGTGGGCCCACAGGGTGGATCAAGGGCAGAGGGGGGTATATGGGGCAGGGGGGTGGGGTGGGGCACAGGGGGAACAGAGGGGAGAGTGGTCGGTGCGGCGGGAGATGGAATCGTTGGTGTGGAGCGAAGGGAGGAGGAGGGGGCGGTTGGGGGGATTGGGCGGGGATGGCGGGGCACCGGAAGGGAGCGGGGTTGTGGCAGGACACCCTGGCGCGTCAGGGAGGCATTCAACGGGATTGGGGAAGGGGAAGGGAGGGCTTGGGGGACGCGAGGGGTTCTGGGGGGTTGTGGTGTCTTTTTAACCCCGGCATGCTGGACTCCACCTATTTCTCTCTACAGAAACAGATGCCGAGGTGCTCGGGAGAGCAGCATGCGGCTCCAATCCACCTCGAGGATGGGCCGGCTCTGCTTTATGCGGGCGGTTGCGCTTCCACAAGGGACCGGACAATAGAGTCCTATGGGAGGCAGGGCGGTGGGTCCCTGCCAGCCCCACCCCAAAGGGTTGAAACGGCCGCCAGAGGACGGGGAGGAGATCCGTCAGTGTTGATCGGGACCTCGAGATGGAGTTGGATGAGAGGAGAAGGGAGAGTGTGGACCTGAGCGAATTGATGCGTAACTACCGGGAGAAGGCATTGCTTAGTCAGCTGGAGCCCATGGAGGGCAGCCGGTGGCATGAGGCAGATCTGGAGGGGCCTCAGCTGGATTACGATGAGGACAGCTCGGAGGAGGGGGAGGTTCGGGAGGGGCGGGGGGAACAGAGTAATGTTGTTCCTAGTGTGCTGCAGGCCCCAAGGAGAAGCGGATCGGAGAGAGTGGCGGCCCCCTCTGCTCAACTGGTTAGGCGGCGGGATCTGGTAATGACACTGACCTTGACACCAGGAAAGGAGGGTGGCGGAGCAGGGAGCGGGTCGGGCGGGGCCCACCGGAGTATGGTGTCCGTGGGCACTGATGCTAAGGGAGGGGAGGAAGGAGTGCAACTTAATAAAGGGATGCACATGAGGGATACAGGAGTGGGCTTGGCGGCGGTGGGGCCGGGTGGGGACGCTAAGCCCAATGGGGGGACCAAGGGGGGTGACGGTGGGAAGGAGAGCCCATATATGGTGCGTAAGCTACCATATATGGGATGAGCATCACGAAACCCCTGGGGGTGCACCTGTCCTTGGCCACTAAGGAGAAGATTTGGAAGGGGGAATATGTGGATATTTTGAAGCTCTTACATCGTGAGCTGACGGCAGAGGAAGGGTCAAAAGAGGAGGAGCAAGAACTGGCAAAGCGGCCGAAGGTGCCTTTGACCAAAGAAAACTGGTCTGCGGGGTTTTTGATATTCGCCAGTGTGTACTGTGAGAAGTACCCGGAACGGACGGTCGCACTTTTCAAATATATGGATGTGATCAGAAGGGCGCAGGTCACGTATGGGGGCTACGCGTAGTCGCACTATGACGAGGAGGTCCGGGCGCGCTTGGCGGCGGATCCGGAGGCAAACTGGGGTGAGATCGATTTGGACTTGTACCACCAGACTATGGGGGGGTGCGAAGTTTGGTAAGACCATCTATACGGCCAGCGGCTTACCGGTGGCGTCTCACCCCTTTCCGGCCCACCCCACCCCTGGAGGTGTGGGACATGGAGAGTCTGCCGTGACCACAGTAGTCGGAGCGTGTTGGGATTACAACAAGGGCGCGTGTGGTAAACAGTATTGCTGTTTTCGGCACGAGTGTTCCAAGTGCGGGAAGCGTCACCCGGTGGTGCACTGCTGTGGGGTCAGGGGGTCCGCAGGATCAACAGCCCGCGCCTGTGGGGGCTCAGCCCGGAGCAGGGGTGGAAAAGGGGGGTCGGGAGCCCTGGAAAAAGGCTCATATGCTGGTTAAGCTATATCGGCTGGAGACCCTTCTAGCATCTTATCACGGACCGAAGACGCATGGGTGTTGCGCCGCGGTTTCCGGGAGAGTTTCCGTTTGGGGTACAAGGGTCCGCGGATCGCCAGGAGGGCAGAGTATTTGAAATCGGTCAACGCGCACAAGGCGGTGGTGCGGGACAAGTTGTTCAAGGAGGTTCGTGAGGGGCGGATGTGCATGTTATCCACCTAGGGAAGAACGATTTAGTGCAGTGCAAGGGACTGGCTTTAGTCAAGCAGATGAAGAGGGATTTGTTGGAGGTCAGGCGCCAGTGGTCAGGCTGCCATGTTATATGGTCAGAATTTCTACCGAGGCAGATATGGAGAGGAGCGGAACCGCCGGCGGCCTCAGGTAGGGCATGCAGGAAGATTAACAGGGAGATGAGGTCTTTTTGTGAAGGTTTGGGTAGGATGGAACATCCGGAACTACGCTATGGGGCAGTCTACTTTTTTGGGGAAGACGGAGGACACCTATCTTGGTATGGGATGGAGTTGTACATTGTGCAATTGAAGGAGGTGCTGGATAAGGCCATAGGAGTGTGCCGATATCCTAAGAGACAGGATGCCTAAGGGGGGGTCGATAGCCGTCA
The DNA here is from genome assembly GCF_964261635.1 of Lissotriton helveticus. Taxonomy (NCBI): domain Eukaryota; kingdom Metazoa; phylum Chordata; class Amphibia; order Caudata; family Salamandridae; genus Lissotriton; species Lissotriton helveticus. The sequence continues at coordinate 1,142,938,447 of NC_136069.1, forward strand.
GGATGACTTTCGAGTGGCGTTTTTTCCCTAAAAGTTCAGGGGGGAGTTTATGAGGTCTGGGTTTACAGTTGGGGTAGATATAAGAAGTTATATAGTTAGGTAGGTAGGAAAGTTGGAAACTGCAAGTTGGTGTTTATAATTGTTGCAGGGGGATTCAATTTTAGGGGTGGTGGAGCGGGGTATGTTAAGAAGTATATATTTAGTGACGTTTAGTTTTATACGGCACAGGTCAAGGGTATGTATTTGTAAGGTGCACTTGTTTCCAATAAAGCGGCCTTTCACACACCAACAAGCTGGTCTGTGGTAGTTGCTGCCTCCCCACCCCATTATGGGCCCATGTCCAATAGATATCATAATACATCAACCCTGAAACCAAGAATATGGATAGCTACTCACCCCATTACTCTATTTCGTGATAAACCTTAATGTTTTAAACATATATTTGTTATTGATGCCCCTGAATATGAATTAAATATAAGGAAGGACTTTCGTTGTGAAGAAGTACAGAGAAAACCATCGAATTGTTTGAAAAATATATCAGTGTCTCATTTCTTTTTTTTTTGGGACATTTATGAGTCACCTGAGGGCGTAAAGGTGGCAAATAAATGGGGATACACTGAAGCATTGGGCTCTTTCTCAGGTGGAAATCACGGTGGGTAGGAACTGGGACATGGGATTGATTGAGGAAAAAAGAAGGATTTAACTCTGCAAACTGATACACCCTTTTTTCTCTTCCTCGGTCTCTCTATGTCTACCCTTTTCTCTGTCTCACTCTCTCTCTTCCTCTTTGTTTCTCATTCCCTCTCTCTATCTCCTCTTTTTCTCAATCTCTTTTTCTGCCCTCTCCCTCTCCCTATATGATCCTCTCTGTCTCTTTCTTTCACTATCTTTCTCTCACTTTGTCCTCTCTCCCGCTTTCCTAGCTCTCCCTTCCTCTCTTTCACTGCCTCTATTTCCTTTCTATCTTTACCTCTATCTATTTCTCTGATTCTCTCTCTCTTGGTTTCTCTCTGTCTCACCCTCTCAACTTTTCCTGTCTCTCCTTCTCTCATTGCCTCTTTTTTTCTATCTGTACCTTTCTTTCTTTCTTTCTTTCTTTTTTTCTTTCTTTCTTTCTTTCTTTCTTTCTTTCTTTCTTTCTTTCTTTCTTTCTTTCTTTCTTTCTTTCTTTCTTTCTTTCTTTCTCAATTTCTTTCTCTGTATCTCTCTCTCTCGATCTCCTGCTACCTCTCTGTCTTTGCTGCACTAGGCAGAAAGCAGTGCCAGTGTAAATTTTCCTCTTTTTCTGACCTTGCAGTCAAACAGGGCCTAGAAAGAACAGAGGAATTTCTTCCAAATACAGCAAAAAAACAAGCATCTATCAAAAACGTGTTTGTGATCGAAGGGCAAATGTATTACTACAATACTATAAAATAAAGTAGCTGTCAACCTGCCACATGAAAAATGCAGTCAGGCGGCTACAAAAAGACGTAGGATGAATGAACGATATGGTGTGAGGTGATTTGTTTGTCTGCTGTGCACAGCTTTTAGCGGTGTGAAAATACAAAGGCATTGGACAGTTAATTTACACTGTGTTATTGAGCCATAATTTTTCTGGTATTGCACAGTAGCAGTGCATAAAGAAAATGCATTTTCAAAGCATAATTAGCGAACTTCGAAAGATGAAAGGCTGAATGGATCCACGGATATTCGAACCTAATGGTTGTAATTTGCAGGCATGTTTTACCAACAAGTAACCAACTGGCCTACCTTTCTTATTAACTAAAACATGGCGTTTCTCTGTTCTTTCACAGAAGCAACTTCACATTCAGTTTAACTCTCAATGACATCTGCGGCAGAGAAGAGACACAATTTGTAATCCTAATGGCAGAACAGAACATGATATATATATATATGTATATATATTTTTTTAAATAATCTTTACTGAAAACTTGAAGACGTTTTGGGTTACTAACTCTTAGATGAAAACAGTCACAAACCACGATTTGTACCCAGGGCCGGACTGACCATAGCGGGACCGGGCAATCCCCCGGTGCGCCGCACGGGTGGAGGCCGGTTTTTGGCCCCTGGGGGCAATTTTTTGAACTGTGTCGTTTTTGCAAAATCGTTTTTGCAAAATCATCCCTGTACCAAAATCGGCAGAAAACCGGCCCCGGCAAAGAGCTCGGCACCCACAACCGAGTGGGGTGTGGGGGACGGCCGAGCACTTTGCCAGGGCCGGTTGTGGTTCCCAGTCCGGCCCTGTTTGTACCTTAGGCTAATATTTAGACTTCCGCCTTACGGGTGGGAGTAAAACAACTGGGTTCAATTAAATTTGCACCGGGCATCAGGAGTCTTTTTAAGTCCGATTAATACTTCGGTGGTAATAAATGTGGAATAACGTTTATCACCTCTTTTGCACCCATTTTTGCATTTGGTAGTCCAATAGAATGTACATTTTTAAGACATCAAAGGATATAATGATTAACTCTAGGAATGCCTCCAAGTTTGAACTTTGCCCATAAAAGAATCAATCAATCAAGTGGCTTGTAAAGGGTAATTACTCACCTGTAAGGGTCTCAAGGCACTGGGGGAATGAGGGGGATGGGACTGAAGATCTGTCGCAGGGCACTTTGGTTCAGTCGAAGATCCAGGTCTTGAGGTCCTTCCTGAATTGGGGCAGTGACAGTGATTCAATCAATCAATCAATCAATCAGGGGTTTATAAAGTGCGCTACTCACCCGTGAGGATCTTAAGGCACTCAAGGTGATTGCCTTAAAGGGAGAGGCAGGGTGTTCCAGGTCTTTGCTGGAAGGAGCTTTGAATGTCATGAAGTTGAGCTAAGTTATCTTGAGTTGGCCAGGGCGAAATGTAGGTCTCCTAATGCAGATGGCCAGGGCCAGGCTGGTCATTCTGCTACTCTGGAATTTCTCAGTCGGCTGCTGCTCGGGCACTGATTTCAGAGCTGGATAACCATAGCATCATTCTAGTTGCTTCCTCCAGCTGTGCACCAAAAGATTTCACATATCGGATGTCCCTCCCTTCTTAGGTGGCACATTAGGCAGTAGCAAATGGTCACCTACAGAGGTGACAATTTGGTACCGCCTAATATGCCACCTAAGAAGGGTAGGACATCCGATATGTGAAATATTTTGGTGCGTAGCTACAACCTCCTAAAACCCACGCTGGAGTAATGAAAGTAAGGTAGTTTTTCACTGGCTAATGATCAGCTCAATCACAGTTAAGCCTAATGAGTTACAAATGGGACATTACCAATTAATTAAATAAAAATATATAATTATATCAATCAAATAAAATTCATTTTGATAAGCATAACTAAGGTAAGGTTAAATTAGGATAAAGTAACGGACCATCTGCATCATTTTGGTCTACAAACGATGCATTGAAGTACTCCTGTGTACTTTGCAGGTCACGGCCCCCCAAATACCAGATGTGGTGGGGTTGTCAGTGGAAAGATGAAGCAGTTGCTAATGACCCTTCTTAACTTTGATCTGTGACTCGTGGGTCACAAGACAAAATCAGAAGCTAATAATTAGGACTGCAAGAAACAAAATATCATGACACAGTTGCAGGGTGAGTGGCAAGTGGTGGCAATGGTTCCAAACATGGTTAAAGAAAGAGGAAATATAAAAAGTGCAATGGAAACAAATAGGCAGGAGGCAAATGGAATAGGAGTGCGAAAGAAGGAAGGAAAGAAAAATGCAAAGAATGACGAAAATGTGAGAAGAAAGGAAGATTCTGGGCATTAATTCCAGTGGACCATCCTTAAAAGGGCGGGTATAGCAAACTCTTGTAATGGGATATGGTTCCGAAATTTGAGTTTAAAAATTATTTGAGGACACTTTGAAATGACAACAATTTTAAATCTTTCTGTTTCCAGAATATTCTCATTTAAATTTTCTTCTACGTAGATAATTTGAGTTTGTAAATCTTGTCTTTTTCCAATATCACAAACGTTATGTTCAGTCATCCATTTGATGTTGCAAAATCCATCTAATAATTTACTCACAGTTCAAAACTAAGCATGGGCCAAAAATCCGTTACGCTCGCGAAATTTGCGGATTTTCGGCAATTTCGCGGTCCGCGAATCTCGTGAAATTGCCGAAAATTCGAAAATTCGCGAGCGGGCGGATATTTTTTTTTTATGGCCAACTCACTCAAGGGACCCCTGCGCCCTTCAGCGCGATGGCATAGTAACACACACATGGTCACTGGAGACAACTCTTCTGGCACTTTACGCCGCTGTAGTGTAGGAAAAGCACTATACATTTACCCAATGAGGTAGCACTTACTGATTAGCCAGTAGAAAGTACTCCAGGTGAGTAGAGGTATCGCACAAAACGGTGGCATCTTCTTGGATAAATATGAAGAGCACGGTTCATTCTGGCACGATGCTCCTGTCACAAAAATTAAACCTCAACAGGAAGCACTTACAGATATAAATAAAGCAGGTGCCCGAGTTGAAGCTCAACCAGGCTGTTGGATTGGTGATGGCGGCTGCCGGCATGTCAAGAGTTCGTGAGTGGAGCAGAATACGGAGGTACGTGGTGAGAGGTTGAGAGTGAGACTGTGGTAGGGCTCCGCACTGTGAACACGAGAGACAGTGACTGAAGCATGGGGTTTCCATAAAGCACGGATCCGTTTCAATGAGTTTCAAGTCAAAAGGTATTATTAACCAGCTCATAAGACCAATAAAGCGAGCGGTTTGGGTAGCCTTTAAATGAACATGACCGGATCTGTGCAGGAAGTGGTTTCTTGCTGTCAGATATCCTGATGTTTAAATGTGGTTATACTTCTTAACTTGTTGCCACCACTGTGGTGAATGGTGAACCCACTGAAAATAACAGAGATGACATTTGATATTGCTGGGTGCTCCTAAGACCTTTGTCTGCCCCATATCCGAACTGCGCTCTGGTAAATGGTCTGCAGTGCCGTTCACAGCATCTCCATGAAACGTTGTAAGATCGACTACTAACAAGTAGCGTTCTTTGTATATTTAATATCAGTGATCTGGATGCTTACCAGCACTTAGACTGCCCCGTTCCGTTAGCATTTAGTGCGATAGAGCATTTTCTGTTTTGTTCCCCGATTGTCACCGGTCTCCATCTTTCTTTTAGTACCCTGGCAACGTATTCATTACAACATTACCTGAAAGTTAACCCCTTCGGGCTGATGACGAGCTCAGCTCATCATGAGCGTAACGTGCCGTGCGCTGATGACGAGCTGAGCTCGTCATGTAGTGCGGTAATTTTTAAATTGCCGCGTACAGCGGGAAAAGCCGCCGCGTTGATACGGTTAATTGCACCCAAATGTATATACTACTATCTTTTTGTAGTTGACCATTCCAATATACATTTACCCAACGAGGTAGCACTTACTGATTAGCCAGTAGACGTACAGAAAGTACAGTCTATTGGTGCAAAACGGCAAATCCGCGAGTTCGCGAATTTTTTCGCGAACTCGCGGATTTTTTTTGCAAATTTGCACGAATTTGCAGACCGCAGATCTGCAAAATTTGCCCATACTTATTCAAAACTCTGCAATGTAAGTAAGTCTAAAAATCAGTTATCTCCATATCTGAGTGCATAACTAGATATATATTTTGGTGCTACACTGACACCCAATCAGTACGTCTGGGTGACTACACATCCCCTCCACGATTCATAAAATACGGAGTTCCTCAGGGGGCGTCGTTGAGCCCAACTTTGTTTAATGTATTCGTCTCCTCGCTGGCAACCATTGGCAAAAAGTGGGGCGTAGAAATGTGCTCTTATGCTGATGACACTCAGCTGATGGTCACCATTGATGGAAATGATGACTCCAAAACTAGACTCACGAACTGTTTGACCGAATTAGCAACTTGGATGCAGGACCACTGTCTTAGATTAAACGCCGACAAATCCGAAATCTTACTGTTCGGCAGAGGCACACAGGCCTGGGACAACAGCTGGTGGCCAAGTGACTTGGGTTTGCCTCCCAACCCCACTGCCAAAGCAAAAAACTTAGGTATTACACTGGATAGGGATTTATCCATGAAATCCCATGTTTCTATAACTTGTGGAAGGAGCTTTGGACTTTTGAAGTTGCTTAGACGTGTCTTCCCCTGGGTGCCAACGGACTGCAGGAAAACCTTAGTCCAGGCACTACTGATGAGTAGGCTGGACTACGGTAACTCTCTGTTTGTAGGAATGGCGGATTATCTCTTTTCTAAATTACAGCTGGTTCAGAATGCCGCTGCCAAAGCCATCTGCAATAAAAGAAAATATGATTCAGCTAAAAGCTGCATGCGTGAGCTTCATTGGCTCCCAATGCGGCAACGAGCCATCTTTAAGCTGTTGTGCATTTCTCATAAGGTACTCCACGGCACAGGCCCCACCATCCTACACGACAGGGTCAGATTTCATAAACCCTCCAGACACCTACGATCTATGACGTTAGGAAGAGCAGTCATCACCCGAGCTCGTACTGTCAGGATGGGAGAGCGGGCCTTCTCTCACATTGCGGCAACAAAGTGGAACGAGCTACCCCTTAAAATTAGAACAGATGACTGCTTTGTCTCATTTAAGAAGCAATTGAAAACATTCCTCTTTCCCAGGCCAGATCAATAATTTTCAATCAGAGCTGATGTCAAATCACTTGCAACTTCTTCAGCGCCGTGATGTCCTTTCAGGATGAATGTTAGCGCTTTACAAATAAATAAATACAAATACAAATGCCATGCACATGACACCCCCTAAGGGTTAAAAGCAGATGCACATATTTGAGCATGCTAGTTACCAACAGGTACATCTAACAATTCATAAATATTCTTATGGTCAACTACTCACCAGCTAAGTTATTTGTAACAGACTGCTTATACGGACATTTAAAGCCTAACTAAAAGACGGGCAGAACGGTGGGATACCACTCTGCCCTATTATAATCAGCCCCGTGAACCTGGATCCAGGTGTTCCTGGTGCAGGAACACCAGACATAACTTACAGGCAGGACAATCTTGCTGGTCAAAAAACATGAGGCTTGGGCTGCGAGCTCAGAGCTTCAGGTATCTACTGTTACCCACCTGACAACCCCAGCTGCACACCATCTCCCTGAGTGTGAAAAATTAAAGCAGTTTTGGCCCCAGAATGTGGACACTACTGGCCCGATTTACAAACTGCATTTTGTAGAATGTAAAGTTGTACTACTTACTACAAAATGCAATTTGCAAACCTAGGGGTGGAATACTCCACCACCACCTTGCCAATATTTTCTCTGAAGAAAGCTGTGCACATTTAAGTTTACTCAGTAGTAAATGTGGGAGTGGCTGGGGGAGTGATGGGAAAATGGGAGAAGCTACTCCTAAGTGGGAGTCGTTAAGGGAGGGACAATGAGAGGTTTAGGAAGGGGTAAGGAGGAATTTAGAGATGGCATGCTGATAGAAATACCCATCCACAAAAAAGTAAGTTCAGAGCTAATCACAAGCTACAAACACCGCATATACAATACTTAGGGCCTAATTAAAAGTTTGGCAGTCCATCGGACTGCCAAAAATGTGATGGAGGTGCGGTGGTGGTCTGGGACCGCCTAACCGGTGGTCCGACTGCTGTATTACAACTACCATGAAAACAAACCAACTGCCAATACTGATAAACATTTATAGATCTTAGTTACCTGGCGCACGATCAATACATCAATGCAACCTTATGCTGTTCTTTTATATTTCTCATTTTTTAAAGACACAATAGTACTTCATATACAAAATTTATTTTTAAAATAACCACGACAAAAATGCAGAAGAAAGAAAGAAGAGTTTTCAATACAATCACCAACTAATTTCACTCCCAGTCAAACTCAACCAGTCGTACCACAATCCTCATTCATCCACAACTAACAACCTACACACAATCATATGTCTGCCCCTTGGGTCCCTGGAATTAATCTTAAACTAGTGGACCAAGGTGTTAAAACCAAACAAAGCAATAGTTGATATCCTAATTGGTTGTGCACACTGCCTCCTCTCAAAATATTAACAATTCGGACAAACATTATTTACAAGTGCACAACATGACCATCCTAATTTAAACAAACAATTGATTAAAAGCCACACCCTGTACTGTTATATAGTATTACAACTACAGCGGTCGGACTGTCATAGGACCGAAGCAACCACCAGGGATCTGCGAACCCTGGTGGTGATCCGACATTCAGAAGTTCCAATATGCTTGGTGGTGCCGCTGCAGCACTGCCAAGCATATTTGGAGTTTCCTCAGCACCACAATTTTCATGGTGGTTAGGCCACCAAGAAAACTGTGGCAGTGAGAAAACAAATGGCGACCCTGCAGGGCCCCCTATTGCCTCATGGGATGCATGCAGGAGGGCACACGGTGTGCTCCCCAGTCTGTATGCAACCCCTTTCCTGCCCAGCATGGACTGCATAGTCCACGCAGTGGAGGAACGGGCTATGGCACTCCCATTGCAGTGCCTTTTTAATAGGCACTGCTGTGGGAAAGCCAAAGGACTACCCACCAGACCACGAGGTAACTCGTAATCTGGCAGGCAGCCTGCAGTGAGGTTTGGTGGTGTGGGAGCAGGGCGGTGGCATGGCGGCCCACTCCCACACCACTAATCTCATAATCAGGCCTTTAGACTGGCATGGTGCACCCGCCAGTTTTATCAGCTTGCCCAAACTGATATATATCAACAAGACAATATTCCAAAAAGATTGATGGGCACTCTTCTGAGTTTTAATACAGTGTCTATAATAATACTATATTTCTTCAAAAATCTTGGCCAACATGATTTGTCAAATATTTGCTTCTTCACCGCTTGGCTGACAAAACCACTAAAAACAAGCATATTGATTAACATAGAAACCTCATTTAGCAAATTGTACCTCATTTTTTGAAAGAAGGGAATGTTTAGATTGTATTTCAATTCAACTACAATTGACTTCTTACTGAGAAATGTGATTACTATCCAACTCACTTTATTTCAATGTCGTTTCAATCAAAATTACCAATTGTACGCAAAACATTAATTTTATTACACCGCATCGAAATGGTCTACATGTACAGCTTCATTAATCTAAATAGCTCAGTTTAAATACTTCAATGTTGCCGTTCATACTACTGGTTCTTTATAACAAACCTCAGTATTCAGGAAAATGCACTGTTTCGTAATGGCAGACAACGTTTACATTGCGGGTTTTACAACGCGTGGAAAGACAACGCAGTCGTTACAACAACCGCGTTGTTGCAACGCAGTGCCACTACTACGCCAGTCGTTACAACAACTTGCCCTAAATGGCGCTCTAGGATAAGGAATAGTATGATTTACTAATTCAACACTTTCCCTAGTGTTGCACACACTGGAGTTGGAATAGTAAATCATACTATTCCTAATTCCAGCGCGCCATCTAGCGTAAGTCGTAACGACTTGCATTGTAATTGCAGTCCGTTGTGACAATGTGGTTGATGTAATGACCGCGTTGTGAATGCATTGCAGAGTAAAACCTGCGATGTAAAGAGACATATTCTTTTGTCATACCTAAAAGAATGTGTGTATCTATTCTGCAATATGTTTCCCGTATCATATTATTATGTAATCATTGTTTTGATATTGTCCTGTTATTTGTAATATTGTCACAGTTATTTACTTCCTTAGCTTGGGAAAGGGGGCCTTTTTATTTGCTGTATTCAGGCCTATGACATCCTTGTTACACTACTGATTAATATTGTTTATGGTCACATTATTGTTTATTGAGTCTTAGGGGCTAATTATGATGTCAGTCAGACGAGCATCCGACCACCATCCTGTCGGGAATGGGACCGACCAACAGTGGGCCGGTGGTTCCGCCAGACAAATTACGAACAGACTTCCGTGGAGGCGGTTCAAAACATGCCTTTTGGCAGTGAGGCTAGTGCTGCGGCCCAGAAAAGGGCTGCAGCACAAGCTTCAATGCTAAGAGGCATGTTTGTGAACATCCCTGCACCGTGTGGCAGGCACCATGCGATGCCTGCCACTTGGTGCAGGGATGTTTAGGGGGCACAGTCGAAACCCCCAGGGCCTGTATGAGAGGGCCAGGGGACAAGGGGGGTCCGCTACGACCCACAAAGTCACTTTCTGCCTGCCTTTTCACAGCGGGTCAACTGCCACGAAGCAGCTGGCAGAAAGGGACATTGCAATCCCTAAGGCAGTGCCTGAGCAGGAACCACCACTGTTGTAAGGACTGCAGTCCCTCCGATGATCTGAAGGGTTCCTGTTAGATGCATGGTTGTCGGTCTCAGTGTCCTCCCACCATCTGCCCGCTATCGTAATATGGTGGGTGGTCTTGCAGGATCTGATGGAAGTAGGACTGCCACTGACGGTCCCACCCCCATCGTGATGAGGCCCTAAATTGCAATCTTACAATCATCAAATAAAATTGAATCCAATAACATTATGAGGCCATATAAAGTAAACTAAGAACACACAAGTCTGGGAACCTGAATAGAGATACTAAAAGTCATGTGTTGTGCTCTTCATTTGCTTCATAGGGTCTTGTAATCTTGTTTGAATATTGTAAGGCTTTATTTAGTAATCAATAAAGTATAATTATTTCTAGCCATAAAATTCCGAAATTATATTAAACTTGATACTAATTTCCCTTATTTCTTTTAGCTATAAATTATGTTAAAATTGTGCTTCATTGTGTTTTATGACTACATACTGCTTTCTTGTAATTCAAGGAACTCATCATTGCATTTGAGTGAAATAAATCACCTGGCAGCTAACCTTAAATGAGTCACACTTCACGCTCCAGATGGTAATCATTCCTGTGGAGGTGAACCCATGACGAGGCTCCTGAACAGAAGAACAGCAAACATGCATTTTATGTGCTTATGTGGTGAAATGTCTACCACTCCCAGGAGATCTTTGCTGCCTACTCTCTAAAATATATCTTTTTGGCCATTTAGGGCTGATGTCTTTCTTCCAATGAGAACATTTTACCTGAAATAGATTGGATGGAAATATGATTTTTAAACATGGCATGCCTTGCGATTAGCCGTGGCTCCTAGCCAGTGTGCCTCTGGAAGTGGTATGAACCGAACCGCCCTGCCTAGGTGTATACATCTGCTTTAGACTTACCTGCAATTCAGCTCAGAGAACGTCTTTGCCTAGGTCCAGAACTTCATTTTGCTGTTCCGCTAAATGCTAACAAGAGATTTAATCATCTGCAAGAACCCTTCTTTTGTCCTACGATTGAAAGATTGGGAATTTGATTTATTTATGAGTTGTGTGAAACCAAGTAAAAGAGCAAGGCAGAGCTAGCTTGAGACTTGTGTGGAAGATGAGGTCCTATTTCCCAGCCGGCCTAATCCAAACCCTGGAAGCACCTGTGTCAGCATCTGTATCATCTGGAGACTGGCAAGGCGGGTACCATTGAAAGGTTGACATCACTGGGTGAGCGTCCACTAGCCCTTAAACTTTATAACTTTGTGGGGGCCTTTATACTCTTACCTCATCCTGACATGGTCACCTCATTATGTTTCATTCCTTAGAGTGTGTTCCATTGGACAAGGATGTTTCCTCCAATGGGTCTTCAATCTGAAGCCATTTCAACCCTTTCTCTACAACAAAGCATCTGAAGATATCACTGCAGCCTCTTCTGTGCTTCTCCTAGTTATTAGTGGTCACTATTAGGTGTAGATTTACCCTTTGTTTTCCCAAGACCCTGAAAATGTTTAACTACCAGTTAATTGCAAGACTCAGGCCCCCTACTGGTTCCCCAGAAGATCCTACTATGAGTACTACTCAAAGTCCCAGGACCAGTAGCACATACCTTCGGTAGAATGATTGTGGGGACAGCTTGAGTTGTGGAATTAATGAACTACGTCCAATACCCTACCCACAACCAAGTCACCAACATCAGTTTCCAGTGGTTTGGTTAAAAGCATAATGGCACTTTTGAACTGTGGCCCATTTCCCCTTGCATTCTGTAAACTATCGACTATACTATGTAAGCACTACTTGCTGCCGCGGCCGGTCCATTGGGGCTGAGGGGTGACACACCCCCACCTTTTGCCCCTCACTAACAGTGTATGTCAGGCTCAGCAAAGGTCGGCCTGGCAGACACTTTTCTTTTTCAGGTCAGGCAACCAGGAGCTAGACATGCACTAAATGTGCAGGCTCCAGGCTGCCTTAACTGAACTTTGCTGGGCTGAGGAATTCACAGCTCCTCTGGGTGTGACCTCCTCAGCTCAACGAAGATCCTCAAGGCCCTCCCCTCAGTGATGAGAGGTAACGTCACGGATTGCCTCACACTTGGGCACTTCAGCTTCAAGCTCAGAAGCGCCCAGGGTCGGGTGTCAATCATTGATACTTCATCACAGAGTGTGGTGGGGTGGGGTCAGCAGTCTCACTGACCTCATCCCACTCTGTGATGGTGTTGGGACTGCTGCCTTCCATCATTGGCTGACCTAAGGTTAGCCAATGGGGGAAGAGAGCAGACCCAAGCCTCCTGAGCCCTCCGAGGCAGAGCTGCGAGTAAGTTTGTGTTTTTTTAAAATTAATGTTTAGTGAATTTGTGTGTGTGTGTATGTATGAATGTTTGGTAATCAGTGTTGTGAATGAATGGGTTTGTGTGTGTGTGCGCGCGTGTGTGAATCCATGGCTGTGAGTGTGTATGTGTATGTGTGCGTGTGCATGTGCGTCCCGCCCGCTCCCGCCTAAACGTATCGGCCGCCACTGACTATTTGTAGGTTTGGCATGGTATTTAGGCCCCAGACAGCGCTCGGATCTTCTGTATGGTGCGTATCTTAAATTCTACTATTCTGCATTTTCCATATATATATATATATATATATATATATACATATATACATACATACATACATATATATATATATATATTCACTGAAAAAACCATAGGTTATAGACCATATATAGTTAGGGATTAGCATTTACAAAACCTTATTTTACTCGCACAAAACCATTGAAATTCGCATATATAGTTAGTTGCGCTAACTATATATCGCGCACCCGCAATCCACTGCTGATGATGTCACATATTACATCATTCATGACATGGTCAGTGACATTACTGATGACATCACTGATGACATCTCAAATGACATCACTGATGACATCACTGATGACATCACTGATGACATCACTGATGACATCATCCAGTTACTGTGTGTTTCTGTAAAGTTTAAATATGTTTGATATATTGAAGAATGAGTGGATGTATAAGTGTCTGGATGAAGGATTTAGTAGGTGCGTGACTGACTGTATGAGTGAGTGAATAAATGTGTCGTACTAAATGCATGGGTTAGTGACTAAACTGTCTGAATGTGTGCATCAGTATGTCTGTTGTGATGTAAACTGCTGCATGTGTTGATCATTAGCTATACGAGAGGCTATATGTGTTATTGATTGGTTGCCCAAGTATTTGTATGGGAGATTGAGTTTGTGTGGGGGTGGCTGGGAGGTGTGTGACTCTGTGCATAGATGTGTGAGCAGTTGATTCACTAGGTGTATGAGTTCAAGAGTGCATGTGGAAACAGCTACATGGGCGGTTGACTGTGTGCATGAGTGTATTGATGAGTGAATGGATATCTCAATGCTACATGTCATAGTAAGTACATATGTAAAACACAGTACATGTGAGAGTTGGCATATATAAATAACTGTGCATGAGAGCCACTGAATGTGTGAGTGGCTGTATGGATCATTGTGAACTTGTATCAGGGATTGTATAAGAGAGTAAATATGTGTTAGTATATGTTTGAATAAGTAAGGTGTGTATAACTGTATAGTTGAGGAAATGGAGGTGAGATTGTTTCTTTGCATGACTGACTAGGTGTGTGAGTAACTCCATGGATGAGTGACAGTGTGTGAGTGTCTGTATACACTGAGTGTATCTAAGGTTATATTAGAGTCTGAAGAGGTTCATCGTATTAGCACAAGAATGATGTCAAATGAGATGTCATCAGTTATGTCATTTGAGATGTCATCAGTGATGTCACTGACCATGTCATGAATGATGTAATATGTGACATCATCAGCAGTGGATTGCGGGTGCGCGATATATAGTTAGCGCAACTAACTATATATGCGAATTTCAATGGTTTTGTGTGAGTAAAATAAGGTTTTGTAAATGCTAATCCCTAACTATATATGGTCTATAACCTATGGTTTTTTCAGTGAATTTTCGTGGTTTTGTAAATGCTAATTCCTAACTATATATGGTCTCTAACCTATGGTTTTTTTCAGTGAATTTCAATGGTTTTTTAATAGCAAATATCAAAAGCTGTCGAATGTCAAGTACGTGGTAAGTAAAAATATTTTCGTGTTTATGCACACTGATCTGCTTTGAATGCTGCCCCCCCCCCTCATTTCTATTAGGAGTACTCTCTCTTTGCAGATAGTGAAGGGTAGTTAACGCAGGCCTTTGCCCCCGTTGTAATCCGTCGTGCCTGCTTCTCTCTCCATTTGATTGATTGTTATCCAAGCATTTACTGTTTTAGAATTGGTTCTCTTTGGTTCATTCTCTATTTACAAACAAGCACAGAGTCGCAATACTCTGTTTAGTCTTTGCAGATAGTGAAAAATCGTGTAAAAAAACAAAAGGAATCGAGCAAAATCAGTAGGCCACTAATGGGATCTCTTTTTGACCTCGCTAAAATAGAAACATTAGGAACAACCCCTCATGAGAAATACGAAACTAGTGAGATGAACTGAGCTCCACACCATGATGGCTGCAAGACAGCTCGGCTCCGCCACCCACCCCGCCCAAAATAACGATAAACTCTATGCAAATATTACAAATATATACAACACACCAGCAAAGTAACAGGGTAAAACATTTTATTAAATAACTATTTACATAACTATTTTATACTTTTTGTTGCCCGATCCGGCTAGCTCAATCGATCGAGCATGAAACTCATGCACTCTGATAGTTCAAAGTTTTGAGGAGTGCTTGTTAGACTGTCTGAAGCTTATTTGCACCTGCTACAGCTTCACTATTCTCAATGTAAGTGGGAGCTGTTTGAGGACGTGACTGCATTTGAAAACAATGTGATGCGGTGCCTCCCTGAACCGCTTGACGGAGGCCCCCGAGGGACGGTGTGATGGCGCGGACTCGGAGGGGGCGCTTGGCTCCGGCCCCCTCCCCAAGTCGTGTTGCCCTGTTGTGGCCTGAGATCGCCCCCGACATAGGTGGCCGGCTCCCGGGGTCAAGCGGAACTTTTTGCCTTTTGGTGACTCTTCCATTCTTGACCTTGTCCCACAATCCGTTTGACCTAAAGACACGCTGTAGTGGGGCGCCCCTTTACCGTTTCACTTGCCATTCCGCCCGCTTTTGCTACACTGTGCCTCTTCCGCTATTCAGCTGTTTACCGCCCGCTCTTGCGACTACAGCGTCTCGCTCACCATGTAGTTGAGTTGCTCCCGCTCTTGCGGTGCAGCGATAGGCGGCTGCCACAGGACTCTCAAAATGGCGGCCGGCTCTTCAGATTTGGGCGTGGTCCACTAAAATGGCCCTGCGACACCTTGGAACTCGGACGCTTGTCTGCTAGGGCTTGGGCTCCATTCTCGAAAGCGTCCCCTCAGCCTTGAAGATTCTACAAAAGTCTTGGGGGCCCCCGACTCCCGCAGGCTTCTGGTGGGGAGCGGCTGCCATGATTGCTCGTGGAATGGCCACGACGGAGCTACGAGATGGTGGTGCTCTCATGCTGACGCCAGCTTCAGTCTGAAACATCCAGAAACACTGTAGACTACCAATTCGATCAGTTCCGGTAGCACCCCAACGTGACCCGGTAGAGAAGAACTTGCCCTCCCCTCTTTGACTGATGGTTCTTGTTGCCTGTCCCTTCTGTTGTCATTTAACAGAACTATTTAGCCTGCTGAAAGGGGTTGTGTTCCGACCGCTGGTTGGTGGAGACATTTTGACTATATTCTGGACCTGCGTTGTCGCGTAATGCGTCATATGACGCGCCGCGTTAGCGCATCCGGAAGTGCTCCGGTGCGCGAAGCACAGCTTCCCGGAAGCGATCCGGGGCGCGCAGCGCGTAACGTAAGCATAACAGGTCATGTGACTTGTTAATAAAACTTTTCATTGGTTCATTTTACTTTTCTTATTCTAATGATGAAAGGCTTGGTCATATGACCTAAAAATTACACTTTTTATTACTTTCGAACATTATTTTTTCTTAAACATATATGTTATAATGTTCCAAGCTAATGTACTTTCCCGGAAAATTTACAACTGTCCTGCAAGTAAAATATATTCCTTTTTCGAGAAAAAGGGCGTTTCTTCGTCCCATGACGGAGCCGTTGAGCAAAAGAGGCTCGGCCTGCTGTCTTAGTCGCCGACACGCCTGAATATCAGATTCTTATCGATCACTTTATGTTGCAGGAGTAGAAAACACAACAGCCCTTGACCATTTATCTTTACTGCGTTCCTGCGTATTATACCTTTTACCCTTCATGTAATTGGACTGCTTTATTTCACTTGCCTTTTACTGATTCGAAAACAGTGACTATTATTAAAAACTTTACCAATGTAAATACTACTACCATGTTTTCTTTTAAAAACCTTTTTTGTGAAAATGTCAGTATACAAATACGGGCCTATAACCACGTGGTCCGGCCACGGAGCAAACTGTAATCGTATATGATGAGGAGACATTTACACTGTAGAGGAACCTAACGGGCGGGCCATTAGGTTGCAAGAACTAAGGTGTCTAACAGTTGCGGAATCGGTGGACGTACATTTTATAATTAAAATACGACAGGGCCAGTTACAATAAAATTATCTAGATATACATTTGCGGGCAAGTACCATGGGTGACGTTAATTCGAACTTTCAATAGTACAGTAATCAATAACACATCAGAACTTAATATCAATAGGGATGTCGAAATATTCAATCAATTCTCGTCCCCGCCCGCCATGTGCTTCAAAACTGCATACGTATCTCGTGATATCAAGGTTGTGCAACCAGTACACAACAAGGAGTTACGAGTCCCATTTATTCCGGCGCCATTTTGGGCGAGGACGGGCAGGTCCAGGATATAGTCAAAATGTCTCCACCAACCATCGACTATGATGATGTTCATATGCTGTATTTATTAGAGTAACACTCATCTGTCCACATGAAATTAATTTGCCACAATCTAAACATGTCATTTTAATCTTTCCAAAGTTCTTCTGAATATTTGGGACCGTTTCCCTTGCCTCTGATGCTGTCATTGCCACTTCTTTGGTGAATGTACTGGCAGGTCGGGGGTTGTCCTCCAAATCTCTCTTTTGTGCAGCACTATAATTAATCGGTGCCACCTCTCCATATGACGATGCATGGTATAATTACCATAACTATATTTTTTTTCGGTTCTTCTGGAGAATACATCGTGGCAGATGAGGCAGGTAACGTACCGGGCATTTACCTTTTTTACATGTAGAGGAAAGGAAAAAAAATTCGAGCGTCCGACTTCTAAGGTGTCCCAGGGCCATTTTAGTGGACCAGGCCCAAATCCAAAGAACAGGCCGCCATTTTGAGAGTCCTGTTGCAGCCGCCTGTCGCTGTAGCAGCAAGAGCGGGCGAAACTCAGCTAGACGGCGCTCCACTGCAGATGAAGTGCCTCAACCTGGAGAGGCGGGAGAGGCTCGTTTGCGCCGCCTCCCCCCCCCTTCGGGCACCCCACGCCGTCTTTCGGCGCAGCATTGTAGGATGGCCACACCAGTGCGGCAACTTGCTAGACACCACCTCGGTGCCATCCGGATCTCGGTGCCCCACTGCAGATGAAGTGCCTCCACATGGAGAAGCGGGAGAGGCTCGTTTGCGCTGCAACTTGCTGGACACCACCTCGGTGCCAACCGAATCTCAGCGCCTTGTGGTGTCTTCCATTCCGAAAATATTGTTGGCAGCATTTTGAAAGGAAAGATAAACAGCCGTTTGTGGCCCTCACTACACCGTTCTCCTAGTGAGTCTCACATTGTTACATTTAGGAAGAATGTTGAAGAGTAGTATGTTGAAAATCTGAAGCCATTGTTCTACAAACTCTCAACCAGCCTTGGATGGAAAAATCCTGAAGAATGTACAAACTGAAAACCAGTTTTTGTCTGTATAGCATCAGCAGCAACGCTTGAGTCAGCTTTGTGTGAAGCCGCCATTTTGATTCAATCAATAGCGTCCCCCTGCACACATTCAGGGACCTGGTCGTGTCTTCAGGTCAAACGGATTGTGGGACAAGATGCACAAAGGAAAAGGAAAAAAGTTCAGCCGGACCCCGGGAGGCGGCCGCCTATGTCATGGGTGATCTTAGGCCACACCAGGGCAATAGTGAAGCTGCAGCAGGTGCAAATAAGCTTCAGACAGTGTTACAAGCGCTGCTCAGAACTCTCAACTATGACACCACCTCGGTGCCATCCGGATCTTGGCGCCTTGTGCTGGTTCCGGCCTATTCACACATCGGTCCGCTACTGACGCCACCTCACAGGCCAACGGGGCACCCCACGCCGACTTTCGGCGCAGCATTGTAGGATGGCCACACCAGTGCAGCAACTTGCTGGACACCACCTCGGTGCCATCCAGATCTCGGCGCGTTGTGCTGCCTTCGGCCTATTCGCACATCGGTCCGCTACTGACGCCGCCTCACGTGCCAACGGATTTTCTACGCTTTTTATAGCCCTATGCCGCATAACAGGTCATGTGACTTGTTTATAAAACTTTTCATTGGTTCATTTTACTTTTGGTTTCCTAATGATGGAAGGCTTGATCATATGACCTAAAAATAACACTTTTCATTGGATTAAAACATTTTTTTTCCCAAACGATGAAAGCCCCACCTTGTTTCTGGATGTTTCAGACTGAAGCTGGCGTCAGCATGAAAGCACCACCATCTCGTGGCTCCGTCGTGGTCATTCCGCGAGCAATCATGGCAGCCGCTCCCCACCGGAAGCCTGCAGGAGTCGGGGGCCCCCAAGACTTTTGTAGAATCTTCAAGGCTGAGGGGACGCTTTCGAGAATGGGGTCCAAGACCTAGCAGACAAGCGTCCGAGTTCTAAGGTGTCCCAGGGCCATTTCAGTGGACCAGGCCCAAAAAGGAAAGAGCCTGCCGCCATTTTGAGAGTCCTGTGGCAGCCGCCTATCGCTGCACCGCAAGAGTGGGCGCAACTCAGCTGAATGGCGGATTTTGGCACAGTGTACCAAAAGCGGGCGGAATGGCAACTGAAACGGTAAAGGGGCGCCCCACTACAGCAGACGAGCCTCCACCTGGGGAGGCCCGTTCACGCCGCCTCACCCCCCCCCCCCCCGGGGCGCCCCACGCCGTTATTCGGAGCAGCATTGTAGGATACCAAAACCAGTGCGGCAACTTACTGGACATCACCTGGGTGCCATCCACATCTCAGCGCGTTCTGCTGCCTTGGGACTATTCGCACAACAGACCGCTACTGACGAGGCCTCCCCCCGCACCCCCCGGGACGCCCCACGCCGTTTTTCGGAGCTGCATTGTAGGATACCAAAAACCAGTGCGGCACCCAGGTAACATCACCTGGGTGCCGTCCAGAATTCAGCACGTTGTGCTGCCTTGGGACTATTCGCACAAAACACAGCTACTGACCATTGTTGCTTCTTTTTTCAAAAAAATGTTTAAATGTATTTACTGTTTTTGTTGCGTTGTATATATTTATAAGTTATTAAAGTTTTATAATCCTACTACTTTGTTGGAGTGCTATATATTTTTAATGTGACACATAATTGTAAAAACTTTGATGTACAAAGAGGCATCCCTGGAATCTTCCGCTTCAGCCTCGGTCCCCTCCCCAATCACAATACAGGATGGTTTTCAGATAGTAGGAACGCGTGTGGTGTGACGGATCTCATCGGGTGGGGGCCTTGATCTACTGTAACTCCTTTGAAGAGGGGTGATTCTTTACAGCTGGGGCCATAAACTACATCTGCAAGGCTAGGTGATAGCCTGGGACCGGCCTGGACAATCGGACACAGAGGAAGAGGAGTGTCAGAGGGTGCGGTAGTGAATAGGGCGAAAGGGAGGTGTCGGGCGGGCACAGGGTGTGATTCTCAAGGAAGAGCAGCGCAGATGGGGGGAGGTTTATTGCCCATGCATAAGACAGAGAGCGGGGGTGACCAGTGCCTGGGGGAGATGCTTGCGAGGGTTGGGAGCCATGCTAAGGATCGACAGCGTGCAGAGAGTGGGTCTGGTCAAGGCATCTAAAATGGCTGCCGTGCACGACAAAAGTGTGGCATTTGAAAAAAGGCAAGATGGCGCAGACAATGTTTTTCAACACTTCCTGATTTCCTTTGAATCGAACGTTAACAGACGTTATCTCTCCCACCCTACCGGTCCCCCTGGGCTTAAACGCCGAGATGGTAGGGACTGCATCCCGTGGAGATAGGCCGAGACGTCACTCATCAGAAAAAAAAAAAAAAAAAAAAGTCTATAAACATACAATAAGTTAAAAGTCAATCATTCTTGTTTCCTTGTAGTACGCTCCCCAGTCCGCTTTCCGTTACGCGTACCGGGCGCACCCCACGAAAAAAAACGATCCTACCGAGAGACAAGATGGCGGCCGCTCCGGACTGTTTAGAATGTTGACAGACACCGGAGAGCCAATCAGCTTCGCTTCGCGAAGTTCCGTTACGCGTCAAGTACGCGAACCGGAGCGCTACCCGGAGCGCTGTTACAGATATATATCTTTTTTTTAACGTTAATTTCTCAAAATACACTGGAGCACATATATTGAGACCTAGCAAAGGCACATCGGGCTAACAGTCCCTACAATTTTGCCAAGTTTCGTGCAAATCCATTCAGCCGTTACGGTCTAAAAGTGAGGCCAACCGCCCTATGGAAATTAACATGGGAAAAACGCGTTTTGGGACCCCCCTTTTTTCTCGGCCCCCACTTGACGAACCCCCCCCAAAATTTTCAGTGGCTGCTCAGATACAAAATGTTCAATTTTCCTGAAAATTACAGCCAATTCCGTCCACAAACGCCAAAGTTATTAGACATAGAATTTTCAAAAATCCCATAGAGAAAAAATCCTAACTATATATACCTACTGGCGACCGCCAGTAGGTAATATACATATATATATATATATATATATATATATATATATATATATATATATATATATATATATATATATATATATATATATATATATATATATATATATATATATATATATATATAAAGGCCTTTGCTTTGTTTTATGATACAACTCTTATCTTTTGTTGGTATTCATTTGTGTATGGCTCATCTGAATATAAAAGTAGCACCAGCCTTAACTGCCACACCACCTCTTGTCGAGAAAAGACTCACACAGAGGCAGTTGGCACCCAGTGAGAAGTTCAATATTGACCAAGGCCACTAGTGAACAACAGTTACTCACCAGAGAGCTGCAAGTCGACCACTGCTGCCTCTACACCCGGAGAAATGATGTAAAACATTGCTTTAGAAAAGAGCCTTTGATTACTTAACCGCGTGGGTGCGGCGGC
The DNA here is from genome assembly GCF_964261635.1 of Lissotriton helveticus. Lineage (NCBI taxonomy): Eukaryota > Metazoa > Chordata > Amphibia > Caudata > Salamandridae > Lissotriton > Lissotriton helveticus. Next base: position 1,142,959,937 of record NC_136069.1, read on the forward strand.
TATTTTCGCGCTGTGCGGCTTTTTTCAAAAAGCCACGTTACATGACGAGCTGAGCTCGTCATGAGCATGCGAGCGGCACAACTCATGACGAGCTCAGCTCGTCATGAGCACAGAAGGGGTTAAACCCCCTGAAGAGCTGAGGTCAGCTGTTCTTCCAGGAAAAACCTCAAATGTCTCTTTGGAGAAACTAGAGTGTGGCATCCCCCAGTTGAGACTGACCCCATATTATGGGGCCATATTAATTCGTGGAGCCCAAACAAAAAGACAGTTACAATTGCTCCTCCACTACATGCTCAAGAAGCAATCTATGCTGGTGGTTTGACTTTTGGTTACCAAGATTAAATAAAAGTATACTCCTAAATCCTAGGTTAATTTATACTGATAACATTTTTAATATTGCCGAAGAAATGCTTCAGAGACTGAATGACTTGATCGTCACAACAATTACTGCACAAACATAGACAAGTTAGATCACTGCTATCCGAATATTCACTGTAAATTTTGTCAAGCAGAACCAACGGACTAACGTTGAAACGTGGTATAGCAGATTGATTCCCTTGCTTTTTAACACATTCAACAACTTTGCTCCTTGCTGTCGCCAATGATTTTGTTACCGCTTATAATGGCAAACGCCCAATCCTCACCCTCAAGCAACACGTTGTAAATTGTTAGTACATTATAACATTTAATAAAGTTGCTTCAGCTGAAATGTGAACAGTAATATTGATATAGAGTTTTAACAAGTAACAGGGATCAGTCTGTGGGAAGTGTAAATCCTAACAGATGTTTTCATATCGGTCCTAAACAGAGTGGGTGAAATTGCTAGGTCATTAAAAATTAATTTTGATTTTTCGACTCATTGCACATAGCACAACCCAGGTGTAATTTGCACATCTGCCTTTACAGTTTATCACCATTTCAGCAATAGCCAGTCCGTAAGAGTGTCCGGCTACAATCTGAATTCTTGCGACAAACGATTAATCCAATGTCTGATATAGTTCTGTGAGCATTTTAGTGATGTAACTAAGTAGAAATGTATATTGTATTTAGGTATATATTTTTTGGGGTTACCATCTGACCAGATTGCCCACCCAAGACAAGTGACTAGCCATTTATTTTTTATTTATTTATGGATTTTTATCGATGATTTAGGAAAGTAATTACTGCAAACAATAATTAAGAAGTGCAATCAGGCTAAAAATAAAAACACTTAGGTTGAGGTACTACACACTATGTTCCAGTGCTTAATTTGTAAATGCTTCTACTTCGGTTAATGACGCCCACCAATAGAGCCTGTAGAATTGCCCAGTACACCCTTTGATATTTTCAACCCATTATAAATCATCTTTAGGCTCATTGTACTATAATCCTATAAGGAGATGTCTTCAAACTGGGGGGTCGGCCCTCCTCAGGGTCCATGGCTGTATCCCAGCGCGGCGCAAATGCAGTAGCGGTCGGTGGTGGGAGTGCATTCCGGGCGGTGACGTGGGGTTCGGAGGGGCATGGTGGGGAGTAGTAAACTATGGAATACAGCCAAATGCAGGTAAGTAAACATATAAATAAATAAAACGAATTTTGTTGCGCGCACTGCATTGAATTTGGTGATGCAGTGCGCACAATGGAATTCGTTTTATTTATTTATATGTTTACTTAACTGTATTTGGCCGTATTCCGTAGTTTAATACCCCCCACCCTGCCCCACGTGACCACCCGGCAGCACTCCCACCACCCACCGCTACTGCGCAAATGACTCAGCAAGTACTTGTAAATGAAGATGGCCTGAAAGCACAACATTATTTGGTGAGTTCCCAGGCTGTCTTCATTCACATTTAGCGGTTGAAGTGCAATAAAAAAGTGTGGGAACTGTAATGCTGAGTGCCATGGGGAAAGGGCAGTTAGTGTAGAGACAGGGCCAAAGGATGAGGCGACAAAGAGGAAAATGTTTGGTAAGTATTTGTTGGTTTTTAATATTAGGTAACTGTATATAAAGTAATACTCACACATTATATGAAAAATGAATGCAAGTCTAACTTATGAGTGGGAAATGTACTCTTTTATGTTCTGACACCTCATTAGGTAAATGCAATCTCTGCAGATGTCTGTGTGTGTACCCAAAGTCACAGAACTGAATCCTGGTTGGCGCTGTGGGCAATAGTGTTTTGTGTATGTATAGTGCTGTGAGGTCCCAGCCTGTGACAGAAAACACTGTGAATATGAAAGTCATTATTTTAAAACTGCATTTCACACAGCATATGATTGGCTGCTGTCCTTGCAAAATATACATTTTGTAATAAGTAATCATACTGGACCTAGTGGAACCATTTTTTATAAGTGTCCATTCAGAGGAGGCACTCCAGAACTCTGCTAAAACACCCTTACTTAACTTCTCAAAAGAAAAAAAGAATTGACACCATGAAGCTCCAAGTGACTCCATCAATTATGGCCTATACTGGATCCCAAGCTTTCTTTATGTTTGGTGATTAACTAGTTGCACAAATGTACATTTCTTTCAGGTACCATGCACCCAGGCGAGAAGACTTTATGCTTTATTTATCTCTCTGTCCTTACTTCAGCTTCACAGTACAGGAGTCCCCCGTGCTTTCAGGTGCTGGTTGTTTTTGTAAAACTAAACAAGCAGGTACGATGACAGCAAGGTTACTTGCAGATGTAGACCCTTCATCTTCAGGAAAGCTGGGGCCTAGAAGTAATGGCTCAGGAAAAAGAAGAAAGGAGGGAGATCCATGGATAGTTTCAAAGGGATGGTACAGAAGAAGGGGGGCAATGTGGGGGCTCATATTTTGATTTATAAATAGACAGCGACAGCTGCCTTGGAGGGATGCCACTGGAGAACGGGCAATATATGAGGGATTGTTTTTATTTTAAAGTGCCATTTCTAGGATTACTGCATCAGGTGCTCTGGTACTGGGGCCAGAGATGTGAGTGGCTGCCACATTCCAAAAATGCCCTTGCTAGCATTAAGGCCCAAGTCACCCCTGCCGTGCAGGGATCAGAGCCCATCCCAAAAGAGCCCTAGGTTTGGGGCATTATTTTAATTTTTTTTATTTAATACCCATACGGGCAGGAAGGCTGCTTGGGCCTCACAACTAGGCGTGATGGCCAAGTGGAGTGGACAGGGCAGACAGCTTGCTTCTCACGGCTGCCGGTTTAATTGATGCTGCCGGTGAGTGGCACCTGGTTCCAGCAATGTGGGGGTCAACTAAAATCCAATTACTGCCCGTCCTTCCTTGCATTAGGGAATAGTGCACAAATGCTCTGCCAGTGCAGCTTTGGGCCTTGGAGCAATTGACCGAAGGATGGGAAATTGGAAGCAGAGGAGGCATCTTAGTTTGGGCCTCAGGTCAATGGCGGGGATGGGTATCGGGCAAGATAGGGTCCCATGTTTTAAACAAAGAGCAGAGGAGCCGTTCTGCTTCACAAGGCAGAAGTTATCATTAGTGAAGCAGGTACAACAGCACAGTGGCCCGGGTGTCTGAGGGGTCCACTGCATCATAATTATAACTGTCTTCCTTAAAAAAAGAAGCATGGGGCCTTATATTCCTTGCTATTTTGATAACTCAGTACACCCTTACTGCAAAGAGGGGGGCAACATATAGGAGCTCATTTTGTAGGTCTCGCCTAAGGCAGTGCATGCGCTGTCACTTACGTGACATTTGGTTTGCATGCTTAGAGCCAATCCATTATTTAATATTGGTTAGCTTTATCTTCACTCTCATTTCCTTGCTTCTCATTAGTCAGTGCATGCTGGTTTCACTTTCTCTTCTTGTGCGTGTCCCTTCAGTGGAGCTTCATGTTGGCAGACCGTGTGCTTTCACTGGTCGGCGCCTCTGGAGGTACTTTTTTCATTTAAATTGTAGAACTCTCTAAGAGTGCGTGTTTTTGCAGGCCGTCTCCCTTCTTCCCTCCCTTCCTGTTCCATGTTGTAGCTTGCCCTCTCCGATATTATTGCCCTGTCGTCATTGCTTGCCCCGTCCCCCTCCTGCATTGTTGCCCCATTGCCAGTGCTTACCCTGTCCCCCTAGCTCTCTTACGTTGCTGCCTGAGCCATCCACTACTGTCCCTTCCCCATCACTGATTCCCATATCGGATGTATGACATTACAACGCATGCTTTTACCACGCATGCTGTTACAACGCAGTTTTTACAACGCATACCATTACAACGCATAGCGCTTTGGGGTGCTGGATAGTGAAGAGTTTAATTTACTATTCCAACTCCAGTCCCCGTGGACACTAGGGAAGGTGTTGGATAGTAAATTAAATCTAGTCCCTATCCTAGAGCGCCCCCCAGCGCAATGCGTTGTAATGGTTTTCGTTGTAAAACCTGTGTTGTAATAGCACTGCGTGCTAAAAGTTGCGTTGTAAAGGATGTTTCCCCCATATCGGCCTGCACACCCTCCCTTCTGTTGGTGCTTGCCCCTTCCTGCCCTGCCCCTCCTGTCAGAAGAAAAGAAGCTGCCAGCATTTTTCAATGTTGCACAGCCATGCATCATAATACTTTTTTCTACTTTCAGCCATCGTGCACAACAGCCATGCTATGATACAACATGGCTAAAAAAAGACGTTGACAAAGCCAAAAGATCACGCATAGGTGAGACCTATTGGCTGTGCCAATGCTTGTGTCTGAAATGGACAGAATGTCTGTTTCAAGATTGGAGTGATGGACAGGCATGGTGGGCAATGGGTGAAAGAGGTAGAGAAGATAGCCTCCTATTCAGGGCCGCAGAAATCAGTAGTGCAGGTGGTGCAGCTGCGTCGGGCCCAGAAGCGCAAGGGGCTCACAATACCCCAATTATGGGAAGCAACGTTTTTGGTATATTTCTGTTTTTGTTTGATATATTTTGCTTTGCTCTTTTATAAGTCTTACATTTAGTGTGGATTATGAGCTACAGAAAAAGTACCCCATAAATGTTCTCATAAGGCACCTCCGGCACTCAGCTCTGCCACTCCTGCTCCCCCATTCCGTGCCATAAAATTTTGGCGGGGTGCCCTACTTTAAAACATTTTGCTTTGGGTGCTTGGCGCAAAAAGGTTTTACGGCCTCCGTTATAAGAGTAAATCCGCGACCAGACAGAGCAAGCATCTGATTAGCGGCAGCTTGGTTCCTGATCCGCCATAACACTTCCCTTGCGGCACTCTGCATCTCTGGAGATGCCACTGAATTCTGTGTGGCTGCATTGATTGTCAGGAACCTGTCTCCTGGCATGCTTTGAAGAGGAGAGAAAATCATTAAAACACAAGCAGAGCATAATGCTGCTTTAACAGACCTCCTAAGTCATAAAGCCTTGCAATCCTGTGAATGCCTGCTACAGGTTACAAGCATTATCCGTCCATTTCAGACACGGCATAAATGCTGAAACAGAAGTTCACAGGGAATAAAAACTGGAAATTGGCCTTTTGGAACAGAGCTGTGCTTTTTCTCTCCGAATGCGCAAGTTTTTAAACTCTAAATGACTCTTTCCACTGAGTCAATGTTTGCCATCTAGCTTAACAAATGTTTTCCCTTGCCCAAGATGGAAAGCGTTAAGAGCTCGAGGAAGTTCATAAAAGGGCTGTGAAGCACATTCCTGCCAAAACATTTTGTCAAGGGGCTCTTCCAAATGAATCTTGTGTGACAGAAATCCAATATAGGAAAGGAGTGAAACATGAGGTCAGTCTCACTGCCTGCCCGTGCTTTAACATTCGCCTCTGTCTGCATGAATTGATAGTTCAATTTCCTGATGTAAGCAGGCCCGCTGGAACTATGCGGCAGCTGAGGACCCAATTATGCGGCAGGGTTGACAAAATTATGGGGCTACAGAAGGAAGCTGTGATGCATCATGCAGCATAATCTGTAGCAGTATGATTTAATTATTTTTCATTTAGACAACTACTAATAATGCTGGGGAAAGTTGTACCTCATTAGTATACCTGAGTACAGCAAATAGCAACTGATTCGTTAACCTTCAAAAGGGTTCGCCATTTGGTGAAATTACACGTGGCTCGTCATTTTGGTAACCTCTGCTCCTTTTGATCTAGAAGCAATCTTTTTTGAGAATTATGCAAATTATGCAGCAGGTGCTGGATTATGTGGCAAATGCAGCAAATTTGTTATGTAGAAAATGCCACATGATTGCTTAATCCCAGTGGCCCGAGTAGAACATATAGGGCCCGATGTAGGTGGCCACTTACCGGCCGGTAGCGGCCGATTCGGCCGCTACCGACCGGTAAATGGGTTATTGGGATGTAGGGGGCCTATTTTACCGATTCGGTAAATTTACCGAATCTGTAAATTTACCGAATCGGTGAAATACCGAATCGGTATTTTTACCGATTCGGTAACTCCCAGATGTAGGTGGGACTCTTTTGAGTCCCATAGGCCTTTCAGATTCGGTATTTTACCACCCAATCCAATTGGGTGGTAAAATACCGAATCCAGGTGTGCATGCACATGTGTGCATGCACACCTATGCCATGTGACAGACAGACATGCCCTTAGGGCATGTCTGTGTGCCACATGGCACACATGCCTGTATTTGGGGTGCTAGAGGGTGTCAAAGTGACACCCCCTGCACACTTGCTGCAATCGGTATTTACCGAATCGGTAAATACCGATTCGGTAATGCCCATTGATTCCTATGGGCTTCAATGCCCATAGGAATCAATGGGCATTACCGAATCGGTATTTACAGAATCGGTAAATACCGAATCTCAACGATTCGGTATTTACCGATTCTGAGATACCTACATCCCCCCCCCTCCATTTTACCACTTCTTAAATACCGATTCGGTATGATTCGGTATTTAAGAAGTGGTAACATTAAATTACCTACATCGGGCCCATAATCTCTATGGCACTGATCTTCAAACTGTGGGGGCGTGAAGTCTTCTGGAGGGGGTGCGAAGCTTCACACACCACCAGTAATGCACGAGTCCCAAAACAAACCTACTCGCAGTTTTCTTCAAATTATTGTTACCTATTCCCCTCGTTTGGTATTCCGTGGCCTTCTTTTTTAAAGGTAGTTTGCCTTCTACTGCAAATGCTTCTTTTCGGTCTAAAGACCTTTGCAGGAACCAGGGCTTTAAGTGGGATGAAAAAACCAGGGGGTCTCTCAAAGGGGCATGGCCAATGTAATTAAAGGCGTGGCTTAAAACATGTACGCTAAAAACCTGTGTATAGCATAGTGTGGCGCCCAACTTGTATTTTGCTGTTTCAGACATTGCATCCAGATATATGACATAACAAGTAACATCATACTTACAATAAGTCAGGACTATTGGCTTTGTCAATGGTTGTTAGTTGCATAAGAGAAATAAGCAGCAGCTATGGCTTGTATATAATATTGAAAAAGCTTCCACTTAAAGCCCTGGTGACATACAACGATGTTGTTGCTCCTAAATTTCAAAAAGAGAAGGGTAATCCAGAGAGAGTATGACTCTCTTTAAAGGATTTCCCTTCTCCTACAAGGTCCACCTGGCATGACGTCATGCCGTAACTTCTCCACTGGTGAGAAGTTTGAGCAGGCACACATCGATGTGCCTGCTGTCTCGAAACGGGTTCCTATCGGACTCTGTTTTGCGCCCTGGCACTTTTTTCCGGACTGCAGTGACAGCAGACTGCTGTCATTGCAGTCCGGAAAAATAGGACCGCCTGTGCCAGGGTACAAAACAGAGCCCGATAGAGACCCATTTCGAGGCCCCCTTTAAAAAACTGCCGGTGCGCAGACCTGGTGAGACCCGGCCCACTTAAAGCCCTGGTAGGAACACTGGAACATCGGTAAGCAGGGCCAGGCTGGAATCTGAAAACAGCCTGAGCAAAATGTTGAAAACAGCCCCTGCTACATTTCTGTCTCGTTCCAATGTCTATCTCTCACGTGTTTTACCCTGTGGGCCTACTTCAGTAAACATGGGCCTGTCGCAAGAGTCTTGTACTGGGGAGACGATCTCAAGTGAAGCTTAGGGCAAACAGGCAGTCGAGAGAACTCAGACTCTAAGGGCCTCATTTATGAAAAGTGACGCATCGCTGCGTCAAAATAGCGATGCGTCACTTTTCATTGCGCCCTCCTTGCGACACCAATGATGCGTCATATTTACAGTATGACGCATCATTGCACAAGGAGTTACAGATTCGTCAGTATTTCTGATGTATCTGCATGGCGCAAAAGTGGCGCATTGCTCGAGTGTGTCACAAAAGTGACACAACTCCAGCAATGTGTCCTTTCACATGGGGCAAGCCCCATGTGAAAGGGCATGCGTCAGTCTTACGCCTGCTGTGAAGCAGGCGTAAGAAATTGATGCATTTGCGTCCTAGAAGTGGCGCAGTGAAATCTTATAGATTTCACTGCATCACTTCTATGACCTTTTCTTGCGTCAGAACGCCCCCCTGTATACATTATACCTGGCGCAGGTATAATGTAGCGCAGGGGTTTACAAAGTGACGCATCTACCTAGATGCATCACTTTGTAAATTTGGTGCAACAAGGCACATTTTTTACGCTGCTGGTGCGTCACAAAAAGTGACGCACCAGCGGCATAAAAGTGACGCACAGCCTCATAAATGAGGCCCTAAGTGTCTCCTAAAAGGTGTCTTTTTCACACATTTTAATGTTTTTGCTTTTTTGATCTTTAGGAATAGAACATGCTTCATTCAACCAAAACAATTACCACAATTTTGTTAAGAGCGTTTTCGTATTCTGTTTCTAGAGTTCCTCTGAAAAATCAGTTTCTTTTGATTTCTTAACATCTATTTGCTAAGAATGCTCTCTAGAATAAATTGTAGAATAGGAAAATATCTATCAGACAAAAAAGTGGTTCACTTATTTGCAAGTAAAATAAGGGCCAGGCTTAAAAATGTTTGCTCTCATTCACCTGCCTCTTCCTCTCATTACACCATGCTGTCTTTACCAGACACCACTGTACCGTGGCCTTACCTCCCTTCATTTAATAATCACCCACAGGCCTTACAATGTTTTCTCCTTTGTCTTCTCAACACTCGGCGGGGGTATTCCAGTCCCCCAAATGCTTGCTAGTACACAAGTTGTTGGGCAGGGCACTGTGAGACAAAGAAGTGAAAAAGCAACAGCACCTCCATTTTCCTGTTCCTTCAACAGTATACCCAAGGCCCACCCCCATCTTGTCAATCAGCTCTGCAATGGATGCCCATACTCCCAATCTCTCCTGCTGTCCTACAGACCTGCTTGTCTCTGGGATTAGTGTTTCATCCCCTGTAAATGCCTGTTTTACTGTCTTCTGCTCCTGTATGGTGTAAGGTGGTGGTGGTGGTGATGGTGGTGGTGATGGTGATGGTGGGTATAAAAGGGGCCGAAGGCCCCATAATATACTAACATCCATGAACAACTTAGCATGCTTCCCTTGGAGGGACAGAAGTTCTGCTACTCTCAAACTCAGTCTCAGGAAACCAACCTAAACTCAAGGGCTGGGTGACCCTTGTCTCTGTGCTGCAATAGGACTCTCCGCTGTGTCCGCATGGCGGCAGCTTCTCGTGTCAACACAACGGAAGTAAGCACAGCTTCGTCCGGAGATCGACTGTTCCTCCTCTCATCACAAACTATAACTCCAGCCCTGTTTGATAGCATACTTACCATTGTCTCGATATACCCATTTGAAGATTTTAGGGGGCCAGACTTCAAAACATTTTGCTCTGGGGGGCCTTTTAACAAAGTTTGAAGACCACTGCTCTATGGGATGAAAGAGTACTCTCAATTGCATTGCAGCCATGTGAAATGTTCTCATTGTTTGAGAAGCGAGGAGGCCCTTCTCTGCCCCAAATAAGTTTCAAAGAATAAGCTATACATGTCTTTAGACTACAATTATCCTTATTCCGAGGGCTGCTCTAACCGCTCATTATGAGTGCTCCAATAATCAAACTGGGGTGGGTAATAAGAAGTATTTATGCCCCCTTGAATTACTGATGCTTGAAGGATTAGTAACTCTGGCGTGGGGGATGCTGGGCAATATTCCGATCAACTTATAATGGAGAACCAAGTGGGATATCGAGCTCAAACTCTTTGTATCCACTTTTACTGTTTGTTCATATCATGCGTTTCACACGAATTATGCTCAGTCCCAAGGTTCTTGCCATTACAATACGTCCAGGTCTTACGTGGAGAAAAATATCCATGCAAAATAGGGAACTGAATGGGACTACAATGTGGAAAAGCAGTGTCAAAATCCGTTTTTCCACATTAGTCTCCATTGCATGGCGCAAAACCAGACTGATACCAAGTGCATGCAATAGCTCGCCTTTTTTGCACCTGATTTTAACCTGGGGGTAGATGTATCAAGCGTTTTTCTTGTCGCAAACGTTGCGATTCGCAAAATAGCAGCGTTTAACTTTGCGACAAGAAAAACAGGAAATGAGATGTATCATGCAAAAAGCTTGCAATATTAAGGAATCACAAATTTTGCGATTCCTTAACATTGCGCAAGCATTTAAGAAATTGCAAATTGTGATTTCTTAAATGCTATGTATGAAACATTTCATTTTAGCGAATTTTGGCTAAGAATTCGCAAATTACCACCAACTTGTAGTTGGTGGTAATTTGCGAATTCTTTTACAAATGCACTTTATGCAATTTGTAAAGGTGCCATGTGACGCTCATACATGCCCTTAGGGCATGTATGTGTGCCATATGCGCACACATGTCATTTTCAGGGTGCAGCAGGGTGTCCTTGAGAAACCCTTGCACCCTTGCAATTATTCTCAATTTGCGATTAGCAAATTATGAATCGCAAATTGAGAATAATTTCACATTCATTCCTATGGGCCTCCTGGCCTATAGAAATGAATGGGAAATTATTCCTTAATTGCGATAAGCAATTTGCTAATCGCAATTAAGGAATTTTAAGAAATCGCTAAAAATTAGCGAATTTCTACATACATACCATTTTGCAATTCTCAAATAGCGATTCCTTAAAAATCGCTATTTGAGAATCGCAAAAGTGTATCTTGATACATCTAGCCCTTAGTGTTTAGAATAAGGAAAGCAGCTGTTCACGAGCACATATATTGTTAAAGTTCAACCAGTGAAAAAAGCAGTTCTCTGTACCCAGCCTGCATCTCTATCGATGATCAACAACTGGCATTCTAGAAAGTTACTTTGTTTGATGACGTCTGCCTGGGTATTGAGATATATTTTGCGATCATTCTCCAGGGCCCATATCACACAACAGGTGCACTGTCCCTGTTGGCCCGAGAGCACACCTTTAAACAGGAGCGCTGGATGCAAATAGGGACAGTGTTCTCTATTACAAGTAATGCACTGCCCCCAGGGCAGCCGTTAACTCGGGCGGCACACTAGTAACATATGTAGCAGCTGTTTGAATCCGCCGCTCTGTCTTTCTCTGTGCAGGCAGCACCCGCCAGCACTGAACAGAAGGGGCAGATATCTCCTGAGGCAGGTGCAATGAGCAACTGCACCTGCCTGCAGGGGGATGTGTGGGAGGTCCATTTAACTCTTTACCCCCTCTTCATGGGTTGCACTCAGGGGGACACACAGACTGTGCACCACCTTTTTGTGGTACACAGTCAGTGCACCTCTTTGCCCCTGCATCCTTTATAGGGTGCAGCTGCAAAGGCAAAGTGTTTCCCTCATTAACATGGGGCATGAGGCCCACAACCCCTTGTGGATGAGGGAATACCCCCTGAAGGTAGAAAAGGTGATCTGTGCACTGGCGCTATCTGTATTACAGAAGATGGCACACAAGCATCTGTGCCTTCTTCTGTTATTCTGCAGTGCCACCGAAATGGATGCACATGCCAGTTGTGCTTTCCAGGACACTGTTTGTAAAACAGCCCAAGATGTCCCCTTTAACCCTTTGGACGCGGCCGGAATTTCCCCGCTGTGAGGGCGAATTCCACGTGTGCGCAAATCGGACAGCCCCCGGCTGTCCAACGCACACGCCCATCGTGATGTCGGACGGCCGGGGACCTTTAAACGTATGCAAAGGGTTAAGATTAAAACACAGATACATTGTAAATTAAATGCTTTCAATTACATACACCATTGTAAACATTAAACAAACTTGTATAAAAGTGTATACAAATTTACTTAAGCATCCAGACATAGCAAATTTAAAGTAAACCTTGTTTGTTTAACGTTTTCAGGGGGGGGGGGGGGACAAAAAGACAGTAGTTCGCTTTGCTAAAATTCTGCTGTTCAGTAGCAGAACAAAAGACTCTAAATACTCATATTTGAAAGACAGTTTAGAAATGACTTTAGAAGTGATTATCACTGTATGGCTCTGATAAGATGCACAGACAAAAAATGCAAATGCAAATGTACTAGTACTTCCCTAGCATTTTGTTACTACTACTTTTATTTTTTAGGTCTAAAAAACAAGTTGTTCACCCAATCGGCCACTTCCGTCATAACTTTTTGAGCTAAGTATTAAACTGTCAATTATGTATAATGTACTTAGAACACTATGGGCCTCATTTATGGCATTGTGGAATAGGGCTGAGCAGCAAGGCACCTAGCTGAGCTGATCAACACCAAAGTAAAAGGGTAGGAATGCACCGTATTCAAGCAATACAATGCCTTCCGGTCCTTTCTGCCTGCGCTGGTGCCATTTTGGCAGCTTAGTGCCAATGTAGACACCCTTGCACCATGGTGCAAGGGTGCCTCAGTTACATGCAGGATTGTTTCTGTGTAAGAAAGGGCACTCCGATTAGGTGTTTTCCTCTTTCTATGTGTGCTACAGAATGCAGAACACATGGAAAGATGAATAAAACGAGGAGAAATAAACATATTTCTCCTTGGTATGCCTCACCTTGGGAGGCGTACGATTTGATGCTTCCCTAGGTTTACATAACTTTGTAAATCTGGGGCAACATCAAATTCCATGGGTGTTACATGGGAAAACCCACTACAACGCCCATGGAACACATTCCAGGCGTAGAGTGAGGTGATGCAGCGATTTGCGCTGCGTCACCTTACTCATGATTTATGAGGCCACTCAAAGCCACGCAGGGTGGCTTTCATGGCTTCATACATCTTTTATGAGATCCCTGCGTTAGTCATGTACCACTTTATGTGGTGCAAAAGGGACACAGGGCTCTCATAAAAAGGCCCGTCAATCACTGCAAAGAATGAGGAGGGAAATGAAGCAAAGCCATTGCATCTCAAGCATAAAAATATAGCTTCAATTTTGAAGGCCATCAATCAATTTTCATAATCTTGCTTGAGTGCAAATAGATATAAACTCTAAAATTGTGTTTTTTATTTGAATCCAAATCATTTGCTCTTAGTCTTGGTTCACTGCGTAAACGTGTGGGCACACGAGGGGCTATTGTAAATATATTTTAGATTTCATTTGCTAATATTCAACCACGCTACCCTTTTAACAAACTATTCCAAATGAAAAGCCAGCACCACCTGCCCTACGTAGCACAATCATGCAGCCAACAAGCAGATTATTGAAGAAATATACTCTGCAAAGGGGAACACAATGAAAAGCAAATAATAACAACAGTGTAATAGTATAAACTTCGATGGGAGCCTTTAACACTGGAGCGGGCCTTTAATGGCCGGTAGAGCCCGTAATCAACACAGTGAAAGCGTCATTCTTGTCTTCCAAACTGAGCAGCTTACTAAACATGTCTAAAGGCCTATTCCAACTTACTTGGCAACTTCCATCTTTTATATGCATCCTCCATAGCCCTGAGTTTGACAATCATCATCAAATAAATAGTGCACCTGCCACAATTTTGTGATCTCCGCTAATATTTCTTGATTGTGCTTAGCAAAACTCACACATGTTTGGTATTGCTGGACACCAGACATCCAGGGAAACATTTTCTCGGGTTGCTTCCAGAATTTATGTTTGTCTATTTGAACAATGCAACAAAATGTTGACCAGGTTTGTTAAAGAAAACAAATTATCTCCTCATGTTTCATTATATGTTCAGGCTGCAATGAGATATTTAATGAAGGGCTTGCACCAATTCATAGCTGTGTGCTGAAAAAGGGGCAGATTTTCAAATATAGCATGCAAGGCAGTGTAGCACCCAAATTTGCCTTTGCTGCATTCCATGACAGGAAGAGAGCAGGAGGACACCGACATATCTACACAGATATGGCGCTGTTTCTCTCTCCACTTGCACTGGCACTCCTTCAGCCTGCCTTGCTCCAGGTGCACACCCTTAGTGTAAGAGTGTATGTGTTATGCCTAGCAAAGGCTTTAGAGTGAAAGGGTAACCTCTCAGTACAAAATGTTAGGCTTACATTAACTTTAAAAGTGGAACATCTGGAGACATAAAAACATTTCTTCTTTTTAATGTCTGCCGTAAGAAAGTGATATTTTTGGAGCAAAGCTCTGTTTATCACTCTAAGGGGCCTCTTCCGATGTCAGACTGACCTGAGTCCGTCCGACATCGATCAGGAGCCGTAACCGACTAGCCTGCTGTGGTCGGTTACGGCCCTGTATGTTCGCACCCGTATACTACACAATGGGAGCATGCATTTCGAGCGGAATGCATGCCTTCATTGTGAAATGCAGGGGTGCAGTTCATCCCTGCACCCTGTGGCCGGCACCCCAAGGTGCCTGCCACTGGGTGCAGGCATCAACAGAGAGGCACCATAGGTGCCCCCAGGCTGCCATTCGGCGGCCTCACACCCATTGGGGCCCTGCTGGGGGCCCCCAGGGACAGTTTCCAACTGCCTTTTCGTGTCGGACACACCGCACGAAAAGGCAGTGAAATACTGCCATCGTACTCCCTCGGTCGTAAAGAGGCGACCGGCGGAGTACTGAAGGATTTCCGGATGGCCGACGGGCTCTCCGAGCCTGTCGTAAGTCATTCGGAAATCTGAGTCGGATTCCATTCTGACCGATCCCATCGGAATGGCTCGGTCGGAAAGGAATTAAGCTGACATGTTCCGATTCGGTCTCCGAACATGGTTCGGAGCCCTTCCGACCGGAATCGGCTCCTAAGTAGATTGAGCTGTTCCTCAAAACACGTTTCACACTGGAAAGGAAATAGCTTTTGACGGCTTTTTACGAGTTTGTGTCATTTTTGGGGATTTTGCACTGGTTCAAAGATTTGATCATTCTTCCCTACAGTTTGTAAAGGCTAAATGTGCTTGAAAAACGTAAAGCCGATTTTTTTTTTACAAAAGGTCTTGAACGGAAGTACTCAAACACTCTATCCCAGTGAAAGTGTTAACTTTGCACCTTTTTCCGTGTAGGTGTATATTTATGCATGAGTATGTTGACGTTGGCTAGTGTAACATTGTAAATTCTGTGAATCAGGATTTGCATTTTACAAACCCACTTATAACAAACAATATTTTACTGCTGGGTCACCTGCAAGTTAGCTGCTGAAAGTTCTTGTTGCTGGTGGAGTGGTGTGGTAAGTTTCGAATAAAGTAAACCACCTTATTTATAAAGATTACAAAAGCAAAATGTTTGTGCTACTGATTGAAATGTATTGATTGTACAGAAAGACATTTTGTTGTCAAATCAAATCAAATAAATCTGTATTAGGCCAGTATAGGCCATAAAAGAATTCGCAGAATAAATGCATCATACAAACAAATAAAATCAGCGAATTCAAAAACTGGCTCTGTGGAATACAATCTCTAAACTTTTTGCTGTCTTATTTGGCAGAAAGCCTTCTGAGGACTACCGACTGCGCTGTGAGGCCATACCTATGCACAATTGTGTGCTATGCAAACCAAACAACATAACAATAAACATAAACCTGCGTTGTCATACTTTAAAGGTACACCCTGATTAGTAATATGCATAGCCATAAGAGAAAGTTGGCAACTGTCCCCACTTTTCAAGGGGCCCCCTGGGAAAGTGAGACTTCTGTCAATTTCACCTCTGTCTATTCTGTATTTCTATGTAACCTCTCTTCCTGCCTCTACCTCTGAGTTTGTCTGTCTTCGCAGTGTCATTTTAAGAATTTTTGAGGCCCTGGGCAAGACATGTTCACTGTTTTTGTGTGACCCTTTTAAAGACTAATATCATTTAGTATTGTTTGGCATCAAACAAGCTTGACATAATAGGAAATGGGCAGTACATTTCAAAGTTGTTCCATACAGGGGCCTCAAAATATGTTTTACCGCGGCCCCCAAAATCCTTAGAATTACATTGATAGCCATAACATCATAATATTGAGATGAGTGTATTTGCCGTATTGTTTCACCCCAGTCAGGCAGTAAAACACAGCTACTGCCTACAGGAAGAAACGACAATGTTCTCCCTGACAATATTTCTGCCAGCATTGTTGGGTTCCTGCAGTTTATGGCTTTCTTTTCCTACTGAAGTAGCACATTTTGTTTTCGCTAACACCAATACAAGCAGCTAATAAAATTAGACTTTTATATCCAGCTTGCAGCTTTTTACGAGGCAATAACAAATTTCATTTGATACTGGCTCCTTGAAATTGCTAATATGATATTAAACTTTTATTTTATTGGTGCAGCGCCTGATCATTAATTTAGTTTTTTTTGTTTTACTAGATGTAAGATACTGCAGAGCAGACGATATTTTTGGGGTTCAAATGTTCACCATTGATGAGCATTTCTAGCAGTGCGTTTTACCCCTTGTAAAAAAAAAGCTCAATTATTTGTGTAACGCTTGCATTGATTTCACACCAATAGAAAAAAAGCATTGGCAAAGCCAGGAGGTCTGGATGTGGCTGCCAGCCTTTGCTGGCCTTGTCCGTGCTTGTTTCATTTTGCCATGGTTTTGATAAAACATTTTTTGTTTTGGGAGCTGCTGGGCCCTCACCAGTATAAAAATTGGAAAAAACAAAAATACTGTTTTGGTTTTTAAAAGCACACATTGCCATAGTAGTCCCTGCACTGAAGGGAAGTTATTTGTGTGCCGATGTGCTCATAGTGAAAGGGCAGAATGCAGTCACTCAAAGAGAAGTCAGCCAATGGCTGAAGTGGGCTGACCCATTTCCTCATGTTGTAGAGGGCAGAAGAAAAATGTGAATGACAGTACAAAAGACCAATGGATGAAGAGGGCTGACTGAAAACCCCCTTTCGTTGTATATTACATGTATCATTTAAGTAAAATCAAAAGGTCTTGGCTGACACTAGACTTAAAAAGTGCCTCCCCTATCAGGGGTGCACAGCTGTCAGTCAATGCGAGACAGTTGCAGCAGCCAGTTTTGCCATGCAACCTCATGTCTTTGTGTTCATACAAGCAGTGACAGGATAGGGAAGTAAATAGAACCCAACAGAACCCAAAAATCCTTGTGTAATTTGAAATCTTTGCTCTATCCCCTAGTCACTCAGCAGGAATTAGGAGACTGTTGAAGGGTTTAGCTTGAGATGTCACTGGGTGTGAAAGGCGTGTGATATCACTTCGTCTACTAGTCTTTTCGTGAATCAGTGCCCACGCAGGGTGTCTGGCAAGTGTGTATGAGAATCACATTCATGCATTATTTTCAGGATTGTCACAATTGTTTTCAACGAGAGCATTTACATTGTGAGTGGTATTCTGAAGGCCCTGATTGGATCAAGTCCTCGTGGACCAATGCTTGGCATTCCTTGGAGAACTTAAGTTATTGTGTGCAAATATTCCTAATCCCCAAGGCAGTTAGCAGCTTGCAGTAGCTTTCCCTCCATTTATGTACTGGTTTTGCAAGGTTGAACAGCAGCCACCCACCAATGGTGCAAGTGAAGGGAACATTCACTTTTTTCAAAGAAAAGTTCATTTATTTTGTCTCTGAGAACACTGAATTGCCCATAAAGAATGAATCTTTGAATACAACATGTTGTCTCAGTCTCAAAAACTGAAAGGTATGTTTTCCTGCCCATTACATGGGATGTATGACGGTACAATGCGTACCGTTACAACGCGTACCTTTACGACGCAGGTTTAAAAACACAAGTCGTTACAACGACTTGCGTTGTGGGGCGCTGGATAGTGAATAGTTTAATTTACTATTCCAACTCCAGTCCCTGTGGATAGTAGGGAAGGTGTTGGACAGTAAATTAAACTATTACCTATCCTAGAGTGCCCTCCAGCGAAAGTCGTTGTAATGACTTTCGTTGTTAAACCTGCGTCGTAACAGTACTTCGTTGTAAAAGTTCTGTTGTAAAGGACGTTCCCCATTACATGTGCCTCGAACACCTGAACCCTTTTTCAGCCAGACACTGATTCCAGTTGGGGTCAACTATGGCCGGCCTTTCGTTGTCCCTTCTTACAATTGCACAGCGACAGTTCTGTAAACATTTTTTTTGTTTTTAGTATTTTTTATTAATTGTAAAAAAATCGTAGTAATACAAAGATGTTAATATTGAAAGATTCTCCAAATTGTGAAGCATCGAAAAAAAAAAAGCCTACTCATAAATAGTTTATCTTCTATGTATTGATCTAGAACTAAAGGCCTTATTAATATAGCAGTGGGACCACCACTGACAGAACCTCGGTGGCAGTCCCACCGCCGACATATCGTCTGTCCGACCATTTCACTTTGATGCATGCAGTTGGACCGTTAGCTGTCAGGGGAATGACCGCCACCTTCAGCAGGATCTAGGACCCTGTTGGGGCATCAGCCAGAATCGTATCCCCTGCATGGAGGCAGTGTCTGCGCAGAGACTGCCGTAGGGATTACTATGTCCCTTTCCGCCAGCCTTTTCATGGCCGTCCGACTGCCATGAAAAGTCTGTCGGAAATGGACATTGGGGGCCCAAAGCAGGGCCCCATCCCCGTCGGCCACTGTAAAGTGGCCACATGGTGCCTGTCGCACGGTGCATGGATGTGTACAAAGTGCTCTTTTACATTGTGGCCCTTTTCTTGGGCCACAACACAAGTCGCAATGTAAAAGAGCACTTTTCTGACCGCCAGCACGGCGGTCTCATCATGATATGTAGGTTGGACTGCCGAATGCTTGTCGGGCGGTCTCCTGACCACCGCTATAGCGGTCCTACCGCCAAACATCATGATGATGTCCTAAGCCAGCAAGAATGTATATTTGAAGAATAACTGTCTCCCTCCAGATTCCAGCTCAAAATATGACAAGATAAGAAACAGGCAAAGAAGAGTAAGGGAAAAATAAAATAAATAAATAAATAAAATTATGGTCCTTCATGTGTTATCATATATGCCAATAAAATGGTAGCAGATTTATTTGTATTTGTGTTCTCGAACATAATTTTCGAAAATACACATAAAAATAAGAGACATTTCTAAAATCTTTTCGTACCAAACTAATAAAATACGATCTATATACGAGATCTGTCTAACTCTATACCAATGATCTTTCCCTGTGATGCAATATATCTTTCCCCATGGGGACTACTTTTCGCCAATGGCGTTACGCATGAGTGCATCAGAGGCAAAATGCAATTTCAACAGTTGTTCGAATCTAATAAACCCAATTCTTACCATTTAAATTGGTGACCAGTATAATAAAAAAACAATTCTATGTTGTGTGCACTTCAACAAAATTGGTTCAGTCAGCTTTCAAGCCGTAATTATGACCATTTTCGGTTGCATCCATTTTGAATAAGTACATTTCTTTTTTCATAAGGTCGAACCCACTATTCAGACATATGCAAACCCTTTTCTACGGCCTAAAAGTGAGGGGTTTGAAGAATATAAGGTGTACCTGTACCCTTTTTTTTCTTTGGGCTTACAGGTCTTGACACTATTATGGGGTATTTTTCTTAGACTTTCTTTTCCACGTGCTAGTGGCTGGCCATTATTAGCTGTAGTCGTAGTTGTAGCATCAGCAGTAATAGTGATGGTGGTAAAAGTGGTGGTAACAGCTGTAGTAGTGCCCATGTTTTCATTATGTAAGAATTATTATTCTAAGTGGTATTATTGTTATCACTGTTATTCCACCTTTCAACAACTCGACATAGTTTGCCACCTGCCATAAAGACGATGCTTTTAGGCTAGTGTTGTCCATGATGGGCACAGTGCTTAATTTGTATAAAAAAGAAAAAGAAGCCCTGGGCTGTCGCATGGAGGCCACTGCAGCTTGCACCACACCTTGCCCCTGCCACGGCTGCCAGGGATGTATGATGTTACAACGCACACTTTTACAACGCATACCTTTACAACGCATTTTTTACAACGCAACATCCATTACAACGCATTCCATTACAACGCATGCCATTACAACGAAATTTTAAAAACTACATTTACAACGCATTCCATTACAACGCATAATACCTTTACAACGCATACCAATACAACGCATAACATTACATTGCATGTTTGGTAAGTATTGGATAGTGTAGAGGTAAAAATTACTATTCTAACACCAGGGGGTTCAACAGTAGGGTAAGTGTTGGATAGTGTAGGGGTAAAAATAACTATTCTAACTCCAGGGGGTGCAACAGTAGGGTAAGTGTTGGATAGTGTAGGGGTAAAAATTACTATTCTAACTCCAGGGGGTGCAACAGTAGGGTAAGTGTTGAATGGTAAGGTTATGCGTTGTAATGGTATGCGTTGTAATGACTGAGTTGTAATGACATGCGTTGTAGTGGTGTGCGTTGTAGTGTCATGCGTTGTAATGGTTGCGTTGTAATTGCATGCGTTGTAATGGATGTTGCGTTGTAAAAGTTTCGTTGTAATGGTAGTGCATTGTAAAAGTTGCGTTGTAAAGGTTGTTTCCCGGCTGCCAGTGATAGTAACAACACAACTACTAACCAACTATTGAAGGCCCACAAA
This sequence comes from Lissotriton helveticus, assembly GCF_964261635.1. Lineage (NCBI taxonomy): Eukaryota > Metazoa > Chordata > Amphibia > Caudata > Salamandridae > Lissotriton > Lissotriton helveticus. The sequence goes on from NC_136069.1 coordinate 1,142,980,597, forward strand.
GCTACAAGAATGGCTTTGATGGCAGGTAATAGTATTTTTACTGTATAATTAAAGATTTACTGTTGTTGTGCTCATCTCTAAATTAGACAGACAGCGCTACCTGGTGGTAGACTGTCACAAGTGCTGGTGTTGACAAATAAATGTCTCTGCTGAGCACCAGAAACCACTGCTCAAAGTAAGCACTGCCTAGGAATGGTTTTCAGAGTGATCTTTGTGATGGGCAAACCAGAACTGAAATATGTCCTGGAAAATGTTTCAAATTCATCCATCTTTCAGGACCCGTGACTAGAATGAGGCCATGTGGGCTTTCCTGGTTGGAGTCCTGGTCAGTCATCCTGCTCTGGCAGCAGTCTCCTAGCCTGCAGAACTGCTGTCTGGCTCTGGGGTTGACAACCACAGAGAACAAATATGGATCCTGGCCAGCGTCTGGATATCTGTGCAGGTAAAGTGTGATGTACAAATAATCATTACATAACTTCTCAATGGATGACCACATGATAGGACGTTGGCGGCTGGTGAAGCTCCACAGTAGAACTCAGTATGTGGCTGTAACAATCCCACTTTGGGTGTGAATTTGTACAACACACCTCACATGAACTTTGAACCAACCATCCAAAAATGTCTCTTTCCCAGATGGGAACCTCTGAGTAGACTTAGAGCCTTATTTAGATCTTGGCGAATTGAATACTCCATCACAAACATGACAGCTATCCCGTCCACCCTATTACGATCTCCACAGGATATAAAGGGATCGTAATACGCCAGATAGGATCTCCGGCATGTTCGTGACCTAGATTAGACCCCTAGTTTTCTAGGAAAGGCGCCATGGGCGGCAGCGCAAACAATGGAAATAAGAACATCTTTCCACTAGTTCTGTTAGCAAAAAAAGCCATAATTAAGATTGAGGATCAGTGGGCCCCTATGATATCTAGGCCCTGGTGCCCCTGGACCTGCTGCACTATCGACACCTACATCTTTGCTTGGAAGCAAAATTGTCACCCTGTTAAAAAACAGAACATCAGTAGCCGATCAAACGTGAGAGCCAGTGGCCGAATAAAAAGAAGCTTTGACAGACGGCACATCGCAGAGCTTGACATGCGCACTTGCGACACAGCAAACACACTTAAAAGAAACTGGGTAAAGAGCTGGTGTCACCAGGAATCTCCAGATAACATTTTCATCACTTCAAGTCTGAATTCTTTCACTGCTCTGACTGGAAACCTTGGGCCAGAGATAGAATGAGGAAGGGGAGGTGGGGTGGCAGGATGTAGGATGTAATACCATGCACATCGAAAGAACTCACTGCTAAGGAGAACGCACTGAGGGAAGCCCACGTCCTTATCTCAGAAAATACAATGTTGTGTTAGCAGGGTTGGACTGGGTATGCAGGCAGTTGTGGATTGGGCGATGGCCAGTGTTTTAGGGCCTGTGTAAATCGGCCCACAGACACTTACTGTCTACCCTGTAAAGTGTTACCAGTATCACGGGCACTCCCCTGCCATACTGTCAAACTGAGGCTGGGGGTCAGGTGTTGTTCTGGCCCTTGGGGCATTCTCACCTCGCCCCTTGCCTCGTGTGGCTGGACAGGCCCAGAAGCAGTGTCATTTCAGGCCATTGCAGGTGTGGGGAAGGTGGGAGTAAGCAGGGGTCTTGTGGGGTGCATTCTCACCTAAGCATCCCCCCTGGAGTAGCAGCATCAGTCATGTGCTCTTACTGACCCTCCTCCCCTGCCAGGTCATACCCTGAGGCTATAGTGAGCTGGGGAGGGGGTTAGTAAGAGAAGTAGCCCCGTTAGGGGCCAGGTGTTGTCACCTCGGTACTTAACACACACAGAAGATAAGGGGTAGGAGGAAACGCCCCATTCCAACTTCCTAAAGTACAACTTTACACTCACAAAGAAATGGGGATGCACAAGTTATGTCGCTATGATGTGGAGGAAAAAACGCACACGTTTCTAATACTGCCCTCACCCACAGAAATCTGTGGCATGCTTCATTATAGGGCTGCTAACACACCTCCGTGCAAGCCAACGCTGGAGGTGGAGCAATAGGGAGGGGGAAACACAACAAACAAATATAGAGACAGTGCTGGATCAAAAGGAAGGGTGCAGAGAAAATGATTGAAACTAGCAGAGGGATCTCCGAACAAACCCTTTAATGATGGATTCCCTGGTCAGAATAAAATGGTCACTCAACGACCAGTGGATGGTGGGCTTTAATGAACCACCTACCCCTCCAATCTGCAAACTGTTGACATGTTTCAGCCAGCTAATGCAATGCCCCCGGCTTTCATCGGGACTATGAAATGTAGATCCCTACGACACTCACCCTACCTCCTTACTTCTGGAGTAGAACGTGGTCTCAAATCTGAGTAAATGCTCAGCTCTAGTGGTACAGTAACTTACTCCCAGTGAGATACCGAGTTTCTATAAAAGCAATGCTTGAACTGGCTGGGGAGCGAGAACAGCTCCCTATAGTCACACATTTGTCAAGGTTTTCTCTCCCTTCGCCGAGTAGTTGCCCATTTCGTTGTCACCTCAGTCCCAATCTCTTTTAGGCCTTGGTGGAGGGGCGGGGTTGTGTGTGGGGGGGGGTTGCATGGGCCTCTCTGTGAGGATAACTTTCTCAGAGGGAAATAAAACATAGGATGTGGCGTTATGTCTCAGAGCTGCTGACCTTGGAACTGGGGAAGTACGCGAGTTCTGGCGTCAGCTCAACATCCAGTGTTTCTAAGAAAATCACTTACTCTCCCTACCTAGAATAATAAGCATGAATTTCATTTTGTGCAATGTAGCTGGTGCTCATGGTAATTGCTCCAAGGCCTTCGGATTGAGTTCACACAATACAAAGTTAAACTATAAAGAAAAAAAAATACATATATATATATATATAAATATATATGCCACCTCTTTTCTTGGGAGTGCCTGGCCTAATTGAGATCCCAATCCGACCCTACACGTTAGCCTGAGTTGTGTGATGTAGCATATGAGAGGATGTGGCCTAACGGCTGATGACTTTGAAGCTGGGGAGCCAGGTTCGAGTTTGGGTATTGGCTCAACATCCTGTGATTCTGGGTAAATCACTTAATCTCCTGTACCTACCAAAAATGAATGTGCCCGTCTGTAACATAAGTGGTGCTCATGTAAAGCACTCCAATATCTTTGTGTCGAGTTGGCGCTATATAAAACTGCACAAAAAAAATATATATATATATATAGGATGTGATGTCAAGTAGTGCCATGACTAAAGAGGCAGTGGGCCTTAGGGGCGAAAGAGTAGGTCATGGGCAAAGAGGCTTTGAGGCCGAGGAAGCCAGCCTTAGTAGTGGGAGTGGTCAATTAAAGAGTGCCATGACGGCAGGGTGTGGAGTATACAGACCCAGTGACTCATGAGCTGACCTCTGCACTCGGCCCTCCTGTCCAAGTGGGGTGATTTTTGGATGCCCTTTGAATAAGGGCCATAGTGGTCAGGGCTTGAGGCGGGGTGCCACGCGGGTGGTGGCGTTCCCCCATTTATTTTACCGGGAGCTCGATAACTGAGCACATGGAGCCACACATTCACTCTTTGGCCTCTCTGGGGCAAGATCGGAGCTCATTCAGAACGCTGCTCACACGCTGGCTTCTCTGATACAATCTCATCTAAGGGGTGAGCGAGGGGGGGCAATGAGTCTGATGGTGCAAGCCACCTTTCGTGACATCACTTCCTGTCGTGACATCAGCGTCCCCCCACTTCTTTTTTTAGGACGAGTGCCCTGATAGTGGTAGTTAAGTCCTTGCACCACATAAACTCATGTATTTTCTAAAGGTAAAGGCTGGAGGTGGAGGCGGAGTGGGGGATGGGTCAATTAAACACGACCCCGCCATAACACCCATCAATTACTCTTTAAGCAAGCCCATTACGGTCAGCTGCACCAGTTCTGTTATGTATTTCTAGAATTTGCTACATTGTTACAATCAGTTATGCCATTTTGTCAAGCGTTATTGTTGCGTTGCTGCACAATTTTATGTTGTGTTTTTTGACAGAGTCGCTACAGTATGTTATACTATCTTTAGTTAAAGCATCGAAGTATGTTTGTTGCATTATTTGCGCTGTTGTATAAAATGGTTACTTTCTGTTTTTTTAATACTGTTATTATGTAACTGAGCTGTATGGTGTTTTCTTATATTTCTTTATGTGATGTCTGTCTACGACTCATACGAACACACTCATATATCGCACAATCGAAGATAACATGAAACCCCCGCACATGAAAGCCATGCAGTCAGCGCACTATATCTGTATATATTGTATATGCCCTCTTTTTTTCTATTTAGGAGATATGTACATCGCATATCTTGCCTCATGGAACAATATAAAAAACAACACAAGCAACAAAGGTAACAACCCTATAATGAGAACGAATATAACCCATAGACATTTCACAAAGTAAAAAGTAGACATGGCTAATAACGAGCTGAGAGCAGTCCTTGTGTGTGCAGATGCATTGACAGCATGGAATATTTCTACAACTGCCAAATCCACTTAAATGTTGAAGGTAAAGTGGCGCGCGCCTGCCTGCTAGCGATGCCCGGCCCTAAGAAGGTGGGCTTCCAGCCCCCGGACCACACAAGACTTCCTGGGTGTCTTAAGTAGACGAGCGCCCCCTGCAGTCAGCTGCTGCGCACTGCGGCCGCGGACTCAACTCCATTCATCCTAGGCGCGCAGGCAAAAAGCAGGCTGTACAACCCTCAGTTGTAGGTGCCCCTACTGTTGTGCCAAGACACCCACCCACACTTACCGATGACTACCCCAATCACAGTCAGGGGCAGGGAGTGAAGGGGGCGCCTGTTTACAAAACACTGATTCCTCCTGCCCCCTCATGATCAATACCCTCCACAGCAGCTGATGGTGTAGGGGGACTACAGGGGGTTTATAAATGGGCAGTTGGAGTCAAGGGCAGGATTAAAAGCGCCGGCTGATTCCCCTTTAAGTGCAGTGCGCATTTTCCAAGCGGTCCATTTACAATGATTAATGCCCTATTGATGACAATGGTTATCCGCGCACCCTGCCCTCCCCTGGCTGCATCTGGGGCGTCCTGCCCGCCTGCCCCCACGTCCCCCTTCCTCCCGTCCCTTGTGTGCTCCTTGAGTCCCATGAGGCGCAGCGCAAGATTCCGCCACTCACCACAGCGAGTCCAGACCCCATTCCTGAAGGAGATCCAGGTCAAAGCTGTCCATAGTCCGCAGGGGTCAGCGCCGCCGCCTGGGGGCCCCGGGAGGGCGCATGGTGCTCCCCGCCGCCTGTCCCCGGCCCGGGTCCTGTGCTGCCGCCGCCTCTCCCCGCTGCCCTCTCTATCCGCGCACAAGGACGGCAGGGCGGAGGCGCTCCGGGGACGCGTCTGTCGGCTCAGCCTCGCCTTCTTCCCGCCCGCTCCTCAGCAGAGAAGTGCAATGCCCGCACAGGCTGCTCCGGGAAGCGCTCCGACTCCGCTGGAGTTTCTTCCAGAAGCGTTGACTTACTACTACTGACAGCGGCAGCTCCTGTACTCCTGTACTCCGGGTCCTAGCGCTGCGGTGCGCGCTCTGTTTGTACACGAATGTGCTCAGCAGCTCTCGCTGCCCGCCTCTGTGGCAGGTGTAACGCACCCCGCTTCCATCCAGAAGGAGCGCTCCCAGAGCCTGCGGCGCTCTGCACAAAGGGTCGAGCTTCGTCTCACACTCACTGTCATCCTTCTTGTGCACTGCACAGCGCAGAGCCGCGCCGCTTCTATCCGAGGCAGGGAGGCAGGGGGTAAAGGCAGGGAGACAAAAGAAAGGTGATGTAGTTAAAGAAAAGATGAAGGGCAGTAGAGACACCAAAGAAAATCTGTGTGAAAGAGGATTTGGTAAAAACTTAAGAGTAAACGAAGCCTTGCAGTACCTTCACGAGTGTAGAAATGGGCTCACCACAGATCACGCAGGCTGCGGGTACCCCACTAGGGGGTCATAGACCTTATCGCTACTGTTAAAATTGGCGCAAACAGTGTTTGTGCCAATATTAGGAACATCATCCCCTGTGGTATCGCTTTGTTCACCCTAAGTTGGCAGGGCATACCCAGACGTGCGTCCCTTGCTCACTTTGCCACTGGATTCAAGATAGCCTGGTTGATGAGGGCTGAATAGCCAGAATTCGGTCCCAGGATGCTTGTTTCCGGTCCAGGTAAGACATGGCTTGGCAGTTCGGGCTGGACTGTTCCCATGAGGCACAGGGTCAGACTGATTTACATATGGCCAGGTCTGAACTAGGGTGGTGGAGCGAGCTAAAGAATGATGATGGATTAAACCCAGACCAGTTGACTGGGGGTGAGTGTTTGATTTGCTCAAACGCTCCGTCCATCATCCCCTTTGGTATCGCAATATTAGCATTAGCGCCTACTAGGAGCTGAGCACAAAATGTGTTCACTCGCATGATGCCCGAGTTGCTATCACCAGCGCTGTGTTGGTAGTTACGTCACTGAAAGCACGGCAGGTGCACCGCCCACCAAGACCCTTTGAGGATGAGATTCTTGTGATTAAAGTATGGGACTGCACTATCCAATGTGGGGCTCTTCATGGTATCTAGAGAGGCAAACAGTTTTTTCCCCTTCAAATCCGGTTTATTGCCCTGGTCTGCAGCAGTGCACACTCAGATATGCCAACTCACCTGTTGCCACTACGTCACATGGCATTGGCTCTGTTAACATGGTGTGCGTTGGAGAGGCAAGGTTATACAAGAGTAGATTGGCTGGGTCTGAACTGGGGTGGCTGAGTGAGCTAAAGAATGATGATGGATTCTACCCAGATCTGTGACTGGGGGTGAATGTCTGAAAAGTTTCAGCACTAAGTCCATCATTTCCTTGTGTTTGCTATGTTCGCCCTAAATTGGCAGGGTATGCCTAGACATTGGTCCCTTGCTCTCTGCCGCCTGGAATCAAGCTAGCCTGGCTGATGAGGGCTTTTACCATGAAACTGGTCCCAGGATGCTTGTTTCCAGTCCAGGGAAGACCTGGCTTGGCAGTTCGGGCTGGACTGTTCCCATGAGGCACAGAGTCAAGACTGATTTGGATATGGCTGGGTCTGAACTGGGGTGGCGAAGTGAAATCTGTGACTGGGGGCGGGTGTCTGAAAGTTTCAGCGCTCCATCCATCATCTCATTGTGTTTACACAATAGGAGACAACATGACCTGGAAACCCCTGCACAGAGAAAGTTTCAATTTTCTGTGTGGCAGCAGGTAACAGGTGATACCAACAGGGGACGGGGACAAGGTGAGTCTGCAAGTTCCACAGGACATCAGCAGCAGCCTCTGATGATTGCATTTTTTTTTAGACAGAGAGGTGGTCCTTGAGCTGTGCTCGCACCATTCCATTGGCCAAGCCCCCTCTTTGCTAGAGGGCAATTGTTTCAAAGCCTCCTCTGGCCAGACCTCAAGCTCTTCATTCACACAGTGAGATTTTTAAAATCTAAATTAAGGTTTGCACACAGAATGAGGATAAACATCAGCGCATAAAGACAAAAAACTCTTTTCAGACGCCTCCCACTGGGCTCATTTGAACAACAGCCCGGCCTTTAACCATAAGTACCTGCACAAAGCTGGACAACTGCATTTTCGAATTAGATGCATGCTATGGTTACTGGTTGAAATAAAATTCTAGTAGCAAACGGGTTGGCACACTATATTGTCTTACCTCTTACTGTATAACGTAGGTACACTTATACCAGGGGCGGCTTCTCCATTAAGGCGGAGGAGTGTCGCCTCACTAGCGAAATTGCCACAAGATATGGAAAAATAAAACGGTAATAAACTTCATTTATTACCATTTTATTTTTCCGAACCCTGTCCTGAGCTGAGCCTCAGGAGGTGGGTGGGGCTTTCTGGTTGCAGCATCAGTAGCGTAGCAAAAGGGGGGCGGCATGAGTTTTGGGGGCGGTGACCTCCCTCTTACTCGAGTTTGCCGCAGGGGCGGCAAATGCAGGACATTTCTCCAGCAAAAATTGTAAATCTGCATATACAGGTTTATTGCCTCTCATGAGTGGAGAGTTATAATTTGCAAGACGTGCCCATGGAAAGTTGCAGGTTCCCAGGTGCACTCCTAAAACTCTTCAGAATTTTTGGTTGCATGCAGCAATATAGACATGCATATTTTCTCATGCCAGAAATGACCAAATCAAAATAAATTGGTATTTTTTCTTTTTTTTCCGAGTGGGAATTGATTTTTCCTGTGGAGAAACCCTTCCCCCAAAGAAAGGCTACTTCCTTTACAATCTGACAGTTTTTGGGTACGTTCCTTCCCCTTTCCACCTGAAATGAATTTACACCGACCCTTGAAAGGAGTAAATTTCCAAACTTTTCAAGGATGGTAAAGAGTCAGAAAATAGATTTGCGACTACCCACAAATATGGAAGTGTGTAGGTGTTCACAAATTTCCATGGAATTTACACCATAGAAAGCTTGCTCCCACCTATAGACAGAGATTTTATTAGACCTTTGTGCAAGCAAACTCTTTTACGAGGGTAAATCCAACTTTTGTGAATTACAAGCAGTTCCTATGCACTCATAAAAAGACAAATTACAAGTATAATTAAACTTGCATATGTAAATTGCATTTCGAAGGTGCAGAGACAGAATATTGAGTACAAAATATCAAGTTGCACAAATATTGAGTTGCAAATATCGTGGGTCAGAAATATCGACTGCAAGAATATTGAGGTCAAGAATATCGAATTAAGGTAAGTAATATCAATTTTAAAAATATTGAAGTGTTTAATATTGTTTGCAAAAATATATTTGTTAAAAATATAGTTTTTTATTATTGTTATGTATTTTAGTATATATTTTATATGTATGTGATGTATGTTTTTGTGTATAAGAATTGTTTGTATTTTTAACATACATGTTACATTTTTAGTAGTTATGGAAAAAAAGTATTTTAATTTTGCGCTTTTAGTTCCTTAGCGGGTTGTTGGTTTTAAGGAGAATAGGATGGGAAGTAATTTAATTATATACATTTTATTGATTATTTATAGCAGTTATTATTTTTTTTTATTGAATTTTGCATTTTTAGTTCTGTAGCGGGTTGTGGTTTTATAGGGGAATTGGGTGGAAAGTAGTTTAATTATATAATCATGTTAACTGTTAATTAATTATGGTTATTGTGTAAATAAATTTAGGTGTGTGTTGTGGCGTTTATAGGTCTAAACGGGCGGGAAGTAATTTATTTTAAATTTATGAATTAATAATTGGTTGTTAATTTTAATCGAGTAATTTTTAATTATTTTTTGTAATTGTGTAATTAATTTTAGGTGTGTGTTGTGTTTATAGGTGTAAAGGGTGGGTGGTAGTTTATTTTTAATTGATGAATTAAGAATTGGTTGTTAATTAATTTTAATTAATTAATTTGTAATTTATTTTGGTAATTGTGTAATTAATTTCAAGTGTGTGTTGTGGTGTTTAGAAGTGTAAAGGGTGGGAATAGTTTGTGTTGAATTAATTAATATATAGTTGTTAATTAATGTTAATTAATAGATATTTTTGGGGAGTAATTAAAAAAATATATATTTATTTTTGAAAGGGGTAAACAGTGGGTTATTAAACACATTTTAATTATTTAATTATTAGTTGTGAATAGTAATAGTTTTTAATTTCAAAATAAGTTTTAATTGTGTTTTAATATTTTATAGTTTAATTTAGGTTAGTGTTGTGGGAATTATAGTGTTAAAGTGTGTGTAGAAAATTAATGTTTATAGATTTATTTATTAATAATATTCTTTTAATTTATTATTAATTATGTTAAATATGTAAATACATTTAAATACAAAATATGAAGTGTTTTGTTATTGGTGTGGTGTTGTAGGTTAGGAAATAAAATAAATACATTTATTTTGTAATTATTTCTTTTGTTTGTAAATATTTTCTAGTTTAAAAGAAATATTTGTTGGTACATTTAATTATTATTTTATCATATATAGTATTTGTAAGTTTTTGTTATATGTAATGGATATTGTAATGTGTGTTCTTTTTATATGTTTAATACCTTTTATTTAAATTGTTTTAATATTGTTTATACATTTATATTATAGTTTTTATTTTTAATATATAAAAATGTTTTTCAGTGTTTGAGTGTAAATAGTAAATTGTTTTTCAACGGTATCCAACACTTTCCCTACAGTTGCATTCACTGGAGTGAGAATAGTAATTTTTACCCCTGTGCTATCCATCACTTTCCCTACTGTTGCATTCACTGGAGTTGGAATAGTAATTTTTACCCCTCCGCTATCCAGCACTTTCCCTACATTTGCATTAATTTAAGTTGGAATAGTAATTTTTACATCTCTGCTATCCAACACTTTCCCTACTGTTGCAGTCGCTGGAGTGGGAATAGTAATTGTGGCCCTTCCACTATCTAACACTTTCTCTACTGTTGCACTCACTGGATTGGGAATAGTAATTTTCACCCCTCCGCTATCCAACACTTATCTTACTGTTGCATTCACTGGAGTTGGAATAGTAATTTTTACCTCTCCGCTATCCAACATTTTCCCTACTGTTGCATTAACGGGAGTGGGAATAGTAATTTTCTCCCTCTGCTATCCAACACTTTCCCTACTGTTGCTCTCACTGGAGTGAAAATAGTATTTTTTACCCCTCCGCTATTCAACACTTTCCCTACTGTTGCACTCTTTGGAGTGGAAATAGTAATTTTTACCTCTCTGCTATCCAACACTTATCCTACTGGTGTAGTCACTGGAGAGGGAATAGTCATTTTTACCCCTCCGCTATCCAACATTTTCCTTACTGTTGCACTCACTGGAGTGGGAATAGTAACTTTCCCCCTCCCCTATCCAACACTTTCCCTACTGTTGCTCTCACTGGAGTGGCAATAGTCATTTTTACCCTTCCGCTATCTAACACTTTCTCTACTGTTGCAGTCACTGGAGTTGGACTAGTAATTTTTTCCCATCTGCTATCCAGCAATTTTCCTACTGTTTCACTCACTGTAGTGGGAGTAGTGATTTTTACCTCTCTTTGCTATCCTACCCTTTCCCTACTGTTAATCTTACTGGGGTGGGAATAGTACATTTTACCCCTTTGCTATTCAACACCTTCGCTACTGTTGCACTCACTGGAGTGGGAATAGTAAGCTTTCCCCTCTGCTATCCAACACTTTCCCTACTGTTGAACTCACTGGAGTGGTAATAGTAATACACCTCTCCGCTATCCAACACTTATCCTACTGTTGCATTCACTGGCGTAGGAATATACATTTTTACCTCTCCGCTATCCAACATTTTCCCTACTGTTGCATTAACTGGAGTGGGAATACTAATTTCCCCCCTCTGCTATCCAACACTTTCCCTCCTGTTGGACTCTTTGGAGTGGAAATAGTAATTTTTACATCTCCGCTATCCAACACTTATCCTGCTGTTGCACTCACTGGAGTTGGACTAGTCCTTTTTTTCCCATCTGCTATTCAGAAATGTCCCTACTGTTGCACTCACTGGAGTGGCAATAGTAATTTTCACCTCTCTTTGCTGTCCAACACTTTCCCTACTGTTGATCTTACTGTAGTGGGAATAGTAAATGTTACTCCTTTGCTATCCAACACTTTCCCTACTGTTGCTCTCACTGGAGTGGCAATAGTAATTTTTACCCCTCCACTATCCAACACTTTCCCTACTGTTGTACTCACTGGAGTGGGAGTAGTCATTTTTACCTCTCCGCTCTCCAACACTTTCCTTACTGTTGCACTCACTGGAGTTGGAATAGTAAATTTAATAATTTTGCTATCCAACACTTTTCCTACTGTTGTACACACTGGAGTGGCAATAGTAATTGTTTCCTCTCCCATATCCAACACTTTCCCTACTGTTGTTCTCACTGAAGTGGCAATAGTAATTTTTACCCCTCCGCTATCCAACACTTACCCTACTGTTGCACTCACTGGAGTGGGAATAGTCATTTTTACCTCTCCGCTCTCCAACACTTTGCTATCCAACACTTTTCCTATTGTTGCATTAATTGTATTGGGCAATTTAAGTTTAAATATTTTGTCATAGTTTCATGTTTTAAATTATTGTAGAATGATTTTTTTATATTTTAAATTTTATATGTGTATATATATATATATATATATATATATCCCAGAAGAAAACAAACGTACATCACGCTCTTAGGACAAAAGACGCAGCCTCTCAATCTCTGGTTTGTGTTGATTTAATTCACAACGCATTTCACCATGACACTGGCTTGATCACGTGAAAGAAAATACACCACACATTGGCTAGCTATCGCCAGGAGAGTCATGGGCATAAAAATAGGACATGCAATGTCTTTGTAGTTAATATCAAAAATCACATATGGCTGGCATGCAACACTATTAATTACGGTTTAGAAAATGGAGCAAAACATGACAATCACATTCAAAATGATGCAATAAATCGCCCACCAAATTAACATGCCATGTTCAGACAAATTACCTCAATCAGAATGATCGCAACATTGTCCTTAGCGGGATCAAGAGCAAAATCAGTATTGAGTACCTTGATGTCAAGTTGGAAATCAAGGACAACAAAGTCCACACTTCCCTCCATAGGAAGGCCACCGCTGGTAACAGCATCCTGCATGCCCTCAGCAGTCACCCCGATAATCTCAAATGGAGCATTCCATTCGGGGAACTGCTGAGGGCAAAGCGGAATTGCAATACTACCGAGGCTTATACCATGGAAAGTAACATCATCCTGGACAGATTCAAGGAGATGGGTTATCCCAATTGGGTGCTCAGGACGGTCAGAGAGAAAGCGAAAAAGATAGAGAAGGAAGAGACCATTAAGGAAAAGGACACTGTCAGTATTAGCACAAATGACACCACCAGGTTGATACTCACGTACAGCTCAGATGCCCAGGCCATCAAGAAAATAATCACCAAGAATTGGGGGGTACTCAAGACTGATACTGTCATTGGCGACACGCGTTGTGAATTTAATCAACGCAAAGCAGAGATTGAGTAGCTGCGTCTTTTGTCCTGAGAGCGTGCTGTACGTTTGTTTTCTTCTGGGTTTATTGGAATGCCGGGTGACTCCGCCGTGCACGCCACTCTTCAAGGGTCCGGAAGGAGTTCTTTGTTTTGGATATATAAATATATATATATATATATATATATATATATATATATATATATATATATATATATATATATATATATATATATATAATCGCTCAAGGTGTACCAAAAGAATCTCGGGTCACTTGCAGGCGGGTGCTTCTACGCGATGGTACTCGCGTTAAAATCGAGGCTCAAGCTCCGTCCCCATCCATGAAACAAAGTACAGCACGTCAAAGGGGACTCAAGGGAGAACTTTATTTATGCAAAGACTCGTTATTTTAACACCCCGCACCTTCCAGGATTTCTTCTCCCTCATTCAACAAGAATCTTCAGACGTTTCCCCTGAGTGGCCTTTACCTTTTCCTTTTGGAGTGGGAAGTTGCGGATGTGCACGCGCCGGCCAGAGGCGCGTTTAAAGGCCCCGCTCCATCAAGAGGCTGGAGTATCACTGGTCTCCCGTTGCTTGCAGCGTTCTCTATCTTCAAGGTATTGAAATGACTCCGCCCCGCCCCTGAGTGCATGCCCAGTCAGGAATCGCTGCTTGGAGCAGATCGTCATTGACGAGGAAGCAGGGACACTATGTCCTGTCTTACGACCCTGCGGGCACACGTACTGAGTGGCTGGAGCGTCAAAGGGGACTCAAGGGAGAACTTTATTTTTGCAAAGACTCGTTATTTTAACACCCCGCACCTTCCAGGAATTCGTCTCCCTCATTCAACACGCACCTGAATACAAGGCATTCTGGTAGCTGTAGTCGTGGCAGGACTGCAGCCGATTTGATATCATGTGACCTATGGTCAGCGGACTCCCGCCAATGAGACAGACACTGGACATTTAAAGGAGGGGGTGGAGTTACACTTTTGCTTACGGCGGCATCTGAAGAAGGCCGTAATGGCTGAAATGCATCATGCTACGCTGTAATTAAATAAAGAATCTTCCGACGTTTCCCCTGAGTGGCCTTTACCTTTTCCTTTTGGAGTGGGAAGTTGCGGATGTGCACGCGCCGGCCAGAGGCGCGTTTAAAGGCCCCGCTCCATCAAGAGGCTGGAGTATCACTGGTCCCCCTTTGCTTGCAGCGTTCTCTATCTTCAAGGTATTGAAATGACTCCCGCCCGCCCCTGAGTGCATGCCCAGTCAGGAATCGCTGCTTGGAGCAGATCGTCATTGATGAGGAAGCAGGGACACTGTGTCCTGTCTTACGACCCTGCGGGCACACATACTGAGTGGCTGGAGCGTCAAAGGGGACTCAAGGGAGAACTTTATTTTTGCAAAGACTCGTTATTTTAACACCCCGCACCTTCCAGGATTTCTTCTCCCTCATTCAACACGCACCTGAATACAAGGCATTCTGGTAGCTGTAGTCGTGGCAGGACTGAAGCCGAGTTGATATCATGTGACCTATGGTCAGCGGACTCCCGCCAATGAGAGAGACACTGGACATTGAAAGGAGGGGGTGGAGTTACACTTTTGCTTACGGCGGCATCTGAAGAAGGTAATGGCTGAAATGCATCATGCTACGCTGTAATTAAATAAAAAATCTTCCGACTTTTCCCCTCAGTGGCCTTTACCTTTTCCTTTTGGAGTGGGAAGTTGCGGATGTGCACGCGCCGGCCAGAGGCGCGTTTAAAGGCCCCGCTCCATCAAGAGGCTGGAGTATCACTGGTCCCCCGTTGCTTGCAGCGTTCTCTATCTTCAAGGTATTGAAATGACTCCGGCCCGCCCCTGAGTGCATGCCCAGTCAGGAATCGCTGCTTGGAGCAGATCGTCATTGACGAGGAAGCAGGGACACTGTGTCCTGTCTCACGACCCTGCAGGCACACGTACTGAGTGGCTGGAGCGTCAAAGGGGACTCAAGGGAGAACTTTATTTTTGCAAAGACTCGTTATTTTAACACCCTGCACCTTCCAGGAATTCGTCTCCCTCATTCAACACGCACCTGAATACGAGGCATTCTGGTAGCTGTAGTCGTGGCAGGACTGCAGCCGAGTTGATATCTTATAACCTATGGTCAGCGGACTCCCGCCAATGAGAGAGGCACTGGACATTTAAAGGAGGGGGTGGGGTTACACTTTTGCTTACGGTGGCATCTGAAGAAGGCCGTAATGGCTGAAATGCAGCATGCTACGCTGTAATTAAATAAATAATCTTCCGACGTTTCCCCTGAGTGGCCTTTACCTTTTTCTTTTGGAGTGGGAAGTTGCGGATGTGCACGCGCCGGCCAGAGGCGCGTTTAAAGGCCCCGCTCCATCAAGAGGCTGGAGTATCACTGGTCCCCCGTGAATTTGCAGCGTTCTCTATCTTCAAGGTATTGAAATGAATCCGGCCTGCCCCTGAGTGCATGCCCAGTCAGGAATCGCTGCTTGGAGCAGATCGTCATTGACGAGGAAGCAGGGACACTGTGTCCTGTCTCACGACCCTGCGGGCACACGTACTAAGTGGCTGGAGCGTCAAAGGGGACTCAAGGGAGAACTTTATTTTTGCAAAGACTCGTTATTTTAACACCCAGCACCTTCCAGGAATTCGTCTCCCTCATTCAACACGCACCTGAATACAAGGCATTCTGGTAGCTGTAGTCGTGGCAGGACTGCAGCCAAGTTGATATCATGTGACCTATGGTCAGCGGACTCCCGCCAATGAGAGAGACACTGGACATTTAAAGGATGGGGTGGAGTTACACTTTTGCTTACGGTGGCATCTGAAGAAGGCCGTAATGGCTGAAATGCATCATGCTACGCTGTAATTAAATAAAGAATCTTCCGACGTTTCCCCTGAGTGGCCTTTACCTATTCCTTTTGGAGTGGGAAGTTGCGGATGTGCACGCGCCGGCCAGAGGCGCGTTTAAAGGCCCCGCTCCATCAAGAGGCTGGAGTATCACTGGTCCCCCGTTGCTTGCAGCGTTCTCAATCTTCAAGGTATTGAAATGACTCCGGCCCGCCCCTGAGTGCATGCCCAGTCAGGAATCGCTGCTTGGAGCAGATCGTCATTGACGAGGAAGCAGGGACACTGTGTCCTGTCTCACGACCCTGCGGGCACACGTACTGAGTGGCTGGAGCGTCAAAGGGGACTCAAGGGAGAACTTTATTTTTGCAAAGACTCGTTATTTTAACACCCCGCACCTTCCAGGATTTCTTCTCCCTCATTCAACACGCACCTGAATACAAGGCATTCTGGTAGCTGTAGTCGTGGCAGGACTGAAGCCGAGTTGATATCATGTGACCTATGGTCAGCGGACTCCCGCCAATGAGAGAGACACTGGACATTTAAAGGAGGGGGTGGAGTTACACTTTTGCTTACGGCGGCATCTGAAGAAGGTAATGGCTGAAATGCATCATGCTACGCTGTAATTAAATAAAGAATCTTCCGACGTTTCCCCTGAGTGGCCTTTACCTTTTCCTTTTGGAGTGGGAAGTTGCGGATGTGCACGCGCCGGCCAGAGGCGCGTTTAAAGGTCCCGCTCCATCAAGAGGCTGGAGTATCACTGGTCCCCCGTTGCTTGCAGCGTTCTCTATCTTCAAGGTATTGAAATGACTCCGGCCCGCCCCTGAGTGCATGCCCAGTCAGGAATCGCTGCTTGGAGCAGATCCTCATTGACGAGGAAGCAGGGACACTGTGTCCTGTCTCACGACCCTGCAGGCACACGTACTGAGTGGCTGGAGCGTCAAAGGGGACTCAAGGGAGAACTTTATTTTTGCAAAGACTCGTTATTTTAACATCACGCACCTTCCAGGAATTTGTCTCCCTCATTCAACACGCACCTGAATACAAGGCATTCTGGTAGCTGTGGTCGTGGCAGGACTGCAGCCGAGTTGATATCATGTGACCTATGGTCAGCGGACTCCCGCCAATGAGAGAGACACTGGACATTTAAAGGAGGGGGTGGAGTTACACTTTTGCTTACGGTGGCATCTGAAGAAGGCCGTAATGGCTGAAATGCATCATGCTACGCTGTAATTAAATAAAGAATCTTCCGACGTTTCCCCTGAGTGGCCTTTACCTTTTCCTTTTGGAGTGGGAAGTTGCGGATATGCACACGCCGGCCAGAGGCGCGTTTAAAGGCCCCGCTCCATCAAGAGGCTGGAGTATCACTGGTCCCCTGCTGCTTGCAGCGTTCTCTATCTTCAAGGTATTGAAATGACTCCGGCCCGCCCCTGAGTGCATGCCCAGTCAGGAATCGCTGCTTGGAGCAGATCGTCATTGACGAGGAAGCAGGGACACTGTGTCCTGTCTCACGACCCTGCGGGCACACGTACTGAGTGGCTGGAGCGTCAAAGGGGACTCAAGGGAGAACTTTATTTTTGCAAAGACTCGTTATTTTAACACCCCGCACCTTCCAGGAATTTGTCTCCCTCATTCAACACGCACCTGAATACAAGGCATTCTGGTAGCTGTAGTCGTGACAGGACTGCAGCCGAGTTGATATCGTGTGACCTATGGTCAGTGGACTCCCGCCAATGAGAGAGACACTGGACATTTAAAGGAGGGGGTGGAGTTACACTTTTGCTTACGGCGGCATCTGAAGAAGGCCGTAATGACTGAAATTCATCATGCTACGCTGTAATTAAATAAAGAATCTTCCGACGTTTCCCCTGAGTGGCCTTTACCTTTTCCTTTTGGAGTGGGAAGTTGCGGATGTGCACGCGCCGGCCAGAGGCGCGTTTAAAGGCCCGCTCCATCAAGAGGCTGGAGTATCACTGGTCCCCCGTTGCTTGCAGCGTTCTCTATCTTCAAGGTATTGAAATGACTCCGGCCTGCCCCTGAGTGCATGCCCAGTCAGGAATCGCTGCTTGGAGCAGATCGTCATTGACGAGGAAGCAGGGACACTGTGTCCTGTCTCACGACCCTGCGGGCACACGTACTGAGTGGCTGGAGCATCAAAGGGGACTCAAGGGAGAACTTTATTTTTGCAAAGACTCGTTATTTTAACATCACGCACCTTCCAGGAATTTGTCTCCCTCATTCAACACGCACCTGAATACAAGGCATTCTGGTAGCTGTGGTCGTGGCAGGACTGCAGCCGAGTTGATATCATGTGACCTATGGTCAGCGGACTCCCGCCAATGAGAGAGACACTGGACATTTAAAGGAGGGGGTGGAGTTACACTTTTGCTTACGGTGGCATCTGAAGAAGGCCGTAATGGCTGAAATGCATCATGCTACGCTGTAATTAAATAAAGAATCTTCCGACGTTTCCCCTGAGTGGCCTTTACCTTTTCCTTTTGGAGTGGGAAGTTGCGGATGTGCACACGCCGGCCAGAGGCGCGTTTAAAGGCCCCGCTCCATCAAGAGGCTGGAGTATCACTGGTCCCCTGCTGCTTGCAGCGTTCTCTATCTTCAAGGTATTGAAATGACTCCAGCCCGCCCCTGAGTGCATGCCCAGTCAGGAATGGCTGCTTGGAGCAGATCGTCATTGACGAGGAAGCAGGGACACTGTGTCCTGTCTCACGACCCTGCGGGCACACGTACTGAGTGGCTGGAGCGTCAAAGGGGACCCAAGGGAGAACTTTATTTTTGCAAAGACTCGTTATTTTAACAACCCGCACCTTCCAGGAATTCGTCTCCCTCATTCAACACGCACCTGAATACAAGGCATTCTGGTAGCTGTAGACGTGGCAGGACTGCAGCCGAGTTGATATCATGTGACCTATGGTCAGCGGACTCCCGCAAATGAGAGAGACACTGGACATTTAAAAGAGGGGGTGGAGTTACACTTTTGCTTACGGCGGCATCTGAAGAAGGCCGTAATGGCTGAAATGCATCATGCTACGCTGTAATTAAATAAAGAATCTTCCGACGTTTCCCCTGAGTGGCCTTTATCTTTTCCTTTTGGAGTGGGAAGTTGCGGATGTGCACGCTCCGGCCAGAGGCGCGTTTAAAGGCCCTGCTCCATCAAGAGGCTGGAGTATCACTGGTCCCCCGTTGCTTGCAGCGTTCTCTATCTTCAAGGTATTGAAATGACTCCGGCCCGCCCCTGAGTGCATGCCCAGTCAGGAATCGCTGCTTGGAGCAGATCATCATTGACGAGGAAGCAGGGACACTGTGTCCTGTCTCACGACCCTGCGGGCACACGTACTGAGTGGCTGGAGCGTCAAAGGGGACTCAAGGGAGAACTTTATTTTTGCAAAGACTCGTTATTTTAACACCCCGCACCTTCCAGGAATTTGTCTCCCTCATTCAACACGCACCTGAATACAAGGCATTCTGGTAGCTGTAGTCGTGGCAGGACAGCAGCCGAGTTGATATCATGTGACCTATGGTCAGTGGACTCCCGCCAATGAGAGAGACACTGGACATTTAAAGGAGGGGGTGGAGTTACACTTTTGCTTACGGCGGCATCTGAAGAAGGCCGTAATGACTGAAATTCATCATGCTACGCTGTAATTAAATAAAGAATCTTCCGACGTTTCCCCTGAGTGGCCTTTACCTTTTCCTTTTGGAGTGGGAAGTTGCGGATGTGCACGCGCCGGCCAGAGGCGCGTTTAAAGGCCCCGCTCCATCAAGAGGCTGGAGTATCACTGGTTCCCCGTTGCTTGCAGCGTTCTCTATCTTCAAGGTATTGAAATGACTCCGGCCCGCCCCTGAGTGCATGCCCAGTCAGGAATCGCTGCTTGGAGCAGATCGTCATTGACGAGGAAGCAGGGACACTGTGTCCTGTCTCACGACCCTGCGGCACACGTACTGAGTGGCTGGAGCGTCAAAGGGGACTCAAGGGAGAACTTTATATTTGCAAAGTCTCGTTATTTTTACACCCCGCACCTTCCAGGAATTTGTCTCCCTCATTCAACACGCACCTTAATACAAGGCATTCTGGTAGCTGTAGTCGTGGCAGGACAGCAGCCGAGTTGATATCATGTGACCTATGGTCAGTGGACTCCCGCCAATGAGAGAGACACTGGACATTTAAAGGAGGGGGTGGAGTTACACTTTTGCTTACGGCGGCATCTGAAGAAGGCCGTAATGACTGAAATTCATCATGCTACGCTGTAATTAAATAAAGAATCTTCCGACGTTTCCCCTGAGTGGCCTTTACCTTTTCCTTTTGGAGTGGGAAGTTGCGGATGTGCACGCGCCGGCCAGAGGCGCGTTTAAAGGCCCCGCTCCATCAAGAGGCTGGAGTATCACTGGTTCCCCGTTGCTTGCAGCGTTCTCTATCTTCAAGGTATTGAAATGACTCCGGCCCGCCCCTGAGTGCATGCCCAGTCAGGAATCGCTGCTTGGAGCAGATCGTCATTGACGAGGAAGCAGGGACACTGTGTCCTGTCTCACGACCCTGCGGCACACGTACTGAGTGTCTGGAGCGTCAAAGGGGACTCAAGGGAGAACTTTATATTTGCAAAGTCTCGTTATTTTAACACCCCGCACCTTCCAGGAATTCGTCTCCCTCATTCAACACGCACCTGAATACAAGGCATTCTGGTAGCTGTAGTCGTGGCAGGACTGCAGCCGAGTTGATATCATGTGACCTATGGTCAGCGGACTCCCGCCAATGAGACAGACACTGGACATTTAAAGGAGGGGGTGGAGTTACACTTTTGCTTACGGCGGCATCTGAAGAAGGCCGTAATGGCTGAAATGCATCATGCTACGCTGTAATTAAATAAAGAATCTTCCGACGTTTCCCCTGAGTGGCCTTTACCTTTTCCTTTTGGAGTGGGAAGTTGCGGAGATATATATATATATATATATATATATATATATATATATATATATATATATATATATATATATATATATATACATATACATATATATATATATATATATATATATATATATATATATATATATATATATATATATATATATATATATATATATATATATATATATAGACGAGCAAGGCGCCAAGCGCTTCAGGAGGGCTACCCACAGCGTATCCAACCATCCAGTCTTTCTTTGCCCCATCAGCTACACAGCTTTCCTCCAAAGTGATAGCAAGGAAATCCGACGCGTTTCGGGGCAGACACGCCCCTTCCTCATGGACTGCTGCAATAAGCACACGGAGGTAGGTTGTGAGGCTATTGTTCAATCAATTTGAATGAACATCAGCCTCACAACCTACCTCCGACCTTGAAAACAAAGGGTAATGAATCAAGATGACTTATAAAAGCAATAATGCACAGCCTACTGAAGGAACATTATTACACTCGCCATACGAACTACAGCTACCAGCATGCTGTGTAGCGTCATGAAGAGCAACGCCCACTCAGGGCGGCCCGATTTAAATAAAATGCATTTAAATCATCATGGTGGGTGGAGTGTGCTTATTGCAGCAGTCCATGAGGAAGGGGCGTGTCTGCCCCGAAACGCGTCGGACTTCCTTGCTATCACTTTGGAGGAAAGCTGTGTAGCTGATGGGGCAAAGAAAGACTGGATGGTTGGATACGCTGTGGGTAGCCCTCCTGAAGCGCTTGGCGCCTTGCTCGTCTATATATATATATATATATATATATATATATATATACATATATATATATATATATATATATATATATATACATATACATATATATATATATATATATATATATATATATATATATATATATATATATATATATAATCGCCCTGGGTGTACCAAAAGAATCTCGGGTCACTCGCAGGCGGGTGCTTCTACGCGATGGTACTCGCGTTAAAATCGAGGCTCAAGCTCCGTCCCCATCCATGGAACAAAGTACAGCACTCCAAGGGTAAAGGCAATATTTCTTTATTTCGCCGTTAGAAGTGTGAACAGACGCGTTTCGGAAGCCAGTCCTTTGTCAGTGTTTACCCCTTACGCTGTGAAGCGGCTGCTTTTAAATACGTCATCATCTAGCGTCTATTAACAGTGATGACGGTTTGGAAATTACATTTATCGCGCTTGCAAATGTGGCGGCCATATTAACTGTTTACATCTCACAATGGATATATATCTTTCGCACATACATGTTGAACTCTCGCCGTGTATCGGCATATGCGCCGCTCAGCAGCCGGTGTTTAAAATATTCTTGCTTACTCAGACTTCAACGGAACTGCTCTAGAGACTCTGACTTTTTATTTGCAGCCAAAGAGTCTATCATGAGATTCAAAACTAGAGGTTATGAATCCATTCTTCTAGATAAAACCCTCAACAGAGTTTTAAAAATTCCCAGAAAGGAATTGTTGTGTAAAAAGAAAAAAGAAGAAGAAAAAATAGAGCTATCGGAAGTCACTAACAAGTTCCGGATGATTACAACTTTCTCAGATGAAGCCAACCATCTGAGAAAGATACTCACCAGAAATTGGCACATACTACGATTAGATCCAACAATAGGAAAAGATGTTCCCCCACGACCCCTAATCACTTTTCGTAAATTAAATTCCATCAAAAACAAATTAGTACAGAGTCATCTTATGCCTCCCAAATCAAAAAGTAGTGGAACTCTGAGAGACATGAAAGGGTTCTTCCCCTGCGGCAAATGCACAGCCTGTGAGAACAGCAAACAGGTATTGTCATATAAAATTCCTGGCCTACAAACTGCTAGACCCATCAACAAATTCATCACATGCCGAACCCCATATGTAGTGTACTGCTTGACCTGTCCATGTGGTCTTAAATACATCGGCAGTACTATCTAACAATGTAAAAATGCGAATTTTGGAACACCAGTGGGCCATCACTAACAAAGATACAACTTATCCAGTGGCCCGGCATTTTGCCAAAGTACACCAAAGTAATAGGGATCTATTACAATACTTTGGCATAGATCATGTCCCCGTTAATCCTAGGGGTGGGGATAGACTGATGAGACTACGCAGACTAGAGTCACAGTATATTATTGACATGCAAACAAAAAGTCCACAGGGGATGAATAGTGGAGAAGAACTTATGGTACATTTAGGCAAATGAGATATAAACATTGAATGGAACCTATGTACTATTTTGATGCTGACTCTGATACTTTTGATTCTAATTTTATTTTTCCCCCCTCTATTTTTCGCCCGTCTTCTTGACCTTCCCTCTCTATTTTTCCTTTTTCCTCTGCTGAGAATTGTTATAATGTAATAGGTGATCTTGAACATATCAAATGATTAATGTGTCACAAATATTGATTATGGTTATTGAAAGTTAAAAAAAAAGCGCGATACTAATGTAAGCTGGTGATCTGCCGATACACGGCAAGATTATTTTAAACACCGGCTTTTGATGCAAGCTGGTGATCTGCCATACATGGCAAGATTATTTTAAACACCGGCTGCTGAGCGGCACATATGCCGATACACGGCAAGAGTACAACATGTATGTGCTAAAGATATATATCCATTGTGAGATGTAAACAGTTAATATGGCCGCCACATTTGCAAGCGCGATAAATGTAATTTCCAAACCGTCATCACTGTTAATAGACGCTAGATGATGACGTATTTAAAAGCAGCCGCCGTGGAAAAGCATGTGGTCTTTGGTGTTTGGGGGCCCGTTGCAGGCCCCCAGGGTGTCGAGGGGTGGGGGGCGCACATAGGGGGTACCTATGGTACCCCCCAGCATTTACATGCATAAAGTGGTAGGCACCGCGCGGTGCCTGCCGCTTTGTGCATGTAAATGTAAAACATGCATTTTTAACCTTGCGGTGGGTGCTGCTTCAAGCAGCACCCACCGCAAGGTTAAAGATACGGGATGTGACCGCCAGGGTGGCGGTCACATCCTAATTGCACCGAAGGGACCGCCGCTGCCCCAGCGAAGGTTCCTCCACCTCGGGGTGGCGGACGGACACAGGTCCGTCCGCCATCCTAATAGGCCCCATAGTTAGGTCTGTTTTAATAATGGGACAATTTTTATAGATCATTTTTAGGTCTCGCCTATTAATCCCGCAAGGGATAATAGAGAGTATAGAGGGCAAACCAAGGTCTGAAACCATCGCGGATTTCGGACAGTTTGTGTGGTGCACTCGTGCGGAAAGCGCATCCACATCAAAGCCATCAGCCTCCCTCCCACAGGCATCTGAACGAGCATCATTGCATCAGACCCGCCAGCACAAATGCCGAGAACTTCACTTCAAAGGGATCCGCTCCCCCGCCCCCTGCTTCACAGTTTGCCGAGAGCATTTCTCGGCCGCATTTAATTTCATTTTGTGGCCGCTTTGCGCGCGCTTGGGCCGTTCCCTCCCGCTCGCTCAATCCCGCCCCCCCCACCAGGCTCACGCTTCTCCAGCGCGCGCTTGTTTTTTGTTTTTTTTTCATTTCGCGGTCGATTTTTTTTGCGGCCTCCAATGCTTGTTTTTCGTCGGTCTAGTTAGGTATCTACACAACGTGCGGCGCTTGTGCTTTTGCTTGCAATAGGGCCGCCTCCTTTTGCATATGTTATTTTTAGTTATAGCGAAGTGCTTTTCACAAGCGCTACTGTCTAATTTGTTAATTCGCGATACTCTTTTATTTTGCTTTTTTGTACCCGTGATGCGAATCTTGCCACTCCTCCGAACAGCTTATCTGTCTAATTCTCTGCAGTCAGTACTCCGATTTTTTTGTATGGCTGCCAATGCTTGTTTTTCGTGGGTCTAGTTAGGTATCTACACAACGTGCGGCGCTTGTGCTTTTGCTTGCAATAGGGCCGCCTCCTTCTGCATATGTTATTTTTAGTTAGAGCGAAGTGCTTTTCACAAGCGCTACTGTCTAATTTGTTAATTCGCGATACTATTTTATTTTGCTTTTTTGTACCCATGCTGCGAGTCTTGCCACTCCTCAGAACAGCTTATCTGTCTAATTCTCTGCAGTCAGTACTCCGATTTTTTGTGCGGCCACCAATGCTTGTTTTTCGTGGGTCTAGTTAGGTATCTACACAACGTGCGGCGCTTGTGCTTTTGCTTGCAATAGGGGCGCCTCCTTTTGCATATGTTATTTTTAGTTAGAGCGAAGTGCTTTTCACTAGCGCTACTGTCTAATTTGTTAATTCGCGATACTCTTTTATTTTGCTTTTTTGTACCCGTGCTGAGAGTCTTGCCACTCCTCAGAACAGCTTATCTTGTCTAACTCTCTGCAGTCAGTACTCCGAGAAGCCCCATATGACGGCGCCTGTGTTCAAACAAAGTCTCCTAAGCAACATCATACATGGAACTGAATTCCGCCACTCGCTATTTTCTGAAAACTATGAACAAACCGGAAAAGCCGCACAAATTTACTTCCAGGTCACTGTGTTGTTGCGATCGACTTCAGTGAGTAAATGAAATGAGCTAGCTCCTGATGGTTATCATGGAAACACTGAAGTTCAGCACAATGTGGCGAACTGCACCAGCTTTGGGTTGAAAGGGAAAGCATCCTAGCACAAGCGCACATAGCAGACACCACTGCGCCACCAAACGGACACTTCTAAGCACTGGGAGGCTGTCCCTGTTGTTGTTACCTCACGGAAATAAAAAGGGTACTGTGTTCTCGGAGTAGTATCCTTTTCCTAGCAGGCGCTTTAATTACCTCTGAAAGTTGATGCATTCGCAAGTGTATTAAAGGCACGTTTCCACACTATCGTCAGATATGTAGATCTCGCCCCCCACCTTATCCTTACTCTGTCTTTAGAAATAATGCCTGTTACTTAACTATTTGGGTCACTCATTTTCAGAGTCGACAGGCTTTACCCATTTTGGGGTGGGACTTACACTCTGTCTTATTTCTTGTCATTATTACTTACTCGCCATAGAACGTCCCTAATCTTTGGTATAGTTATTATTCACACGCTCCCGACCCACATACCCCCACCCACCCATTACCGAATAAAGTCAATTTTTAGCTATAATGGCTTTCTGACATTATGCCGAGAACATGTACGTTCAGTTTTGATGGAAGAAGGGGCACGGCTTGCAGTGAAGCTGTATAAACAATTGATTGCTAGTAATTGTTACTGACTGTACCATTAGAAGGCTAGGTCAAATAATCACAGGGGCTCCAGGAGGAATAGTGCAACCTTAACAATGGCTTACGCGAAGCAAATCGGTATTGTACAGTATTAACCGATGCATAACAATTCAGAGTTTTTGTAATTGAAGGATTGCCTGCTGACACTGCTTGGGACAATAGAGAGAGTATGCCATGCTGGGGGGCAAGATGTGGAAGGAGGAACAGCTGACAGGACCATTAGTCAAAAGGCATGTAAACGCTGTATTTATGTGCCATTATGAGCTGGGTTTAACAAACTCATAGACATGCCTCACAATTCACCATCTACTACAAATCTTGTCCCCAAATAAATTTAATGGTTTATCTCGATAGTCCCTCATCATATTACTGAACATCCTCCCCAGTTTTTCTCTGTGTGTCTGTCCCAGGGTGTTTCAAAATGTCACTTTCAAACTTTTCCCGAAATTATCCCAGTCATATACTGCCAACACAGTATGCTGTGAGTAGCACCACTCAGCACCACCACAGCACCACTCAGCACCACCCCAACATCACTCAGCGCCACCCCAGCATTACTCAGCACCACCACAGCATAACTCAGCACCATCATAGCACCACTCAGCACCACCACAGCATCACTCAGCACCACCACAGCACCACTCAGTACCACCCCAGCATCACTCAGCACCACCACAGCACCACTCAGCACCACCACAGCATCACTCAGCACCACCACAGCATCACTCAGCACCACCACTGTACCACTCAGCGCCACCACAGCATCACTCAGCGCCACCCCAGCATCACTCAGCACCACACCAGCATCACTCGGCACCACCACAGCACCACTCAGCACCACAACATTGCCAGTCAGCACCACCACAGCACCACTCAGCACCACCACATCATCACTCAGCACCACCACAGCACCACTCAGCAGCACCACAGGATCACTCAGCACCACAACAGCACCACTCAGCTCCACCACAGCATCACTCAGCATCACCACAGCACCACTCAGCACCACTCAGCACCACCACAGCATCACTCAGCACCACCACAGCATCAGTCAGCACCACTCGGCACCACTCAGCACCACCACAGCACCACTCAGCACCACCACAGCACCACTCAGCACCACCACAGCATCACTCAGCAGCACCACAACATCACTGAGCACCACCACAGCACCACTCAGCTCAACCACAGCATCACTCAGCACCACCACAGCATCACTCAGCACCACCACAGCATCACTCAGCACCACCACAGCACCACTCAGCACCACCACAGCAGCACTCAGCACCACCACAGCACCACTCCGCACCACCACAGCCCCACTCAGGACCACCACAGCACCACTCAGCACCACCACAGCACCACTCAGCTCCACCACAGCATCACTCAGCACCACCACAGCACCACTCAGCACCACCGCCGCATCACTCAGCAGCACCACAGCATCACTCAGCACCACCACATCACCACTCAGCTCAACCACAGCATCACTCAGCACCACCACAGCATCACTCAGCACCACCACAGCATCACTCAGCACCACCACAGCACCACTCAGCACCACCACAGCATTACTCAGCACCACCACAGCACCACTCAGCTCAACCACAGCATCACTCAACACCACCACAGCATCACTCAGCACCACCACAGCATCACTCAGCACCACCACAGCACCACTCAGTGCCACCCCAACATCACTCAGCGCCACCCCAGCGTCACTCAGCGCTGCCACAGCATCACTTAGCACTGCCACAGCATCACTCAGCAGCACCACAGCATCACTCAGCACCACCACAGCATCACTCAGCACCACCACAGCATCACTCACAGCGCAACCCTCTCAGCACTTAACCCCGACCGACTCCCAAATTGTTACCAAGCCGCCCCAGGACACACTCATGGACCCTTCACCTGCCACTCCTGCAAGTTCGACTACATCAGGTGTCACACCAAATCCAAAGACTCCAAACAGTGCTCCGACACTAACCACCTGAAGTGCATCGTGCTCAACACCCGCTCGGTCCACAGACACGCCATTGAACTTTGGAACCTACTAGACACCACATCGCCGGACGTCGCCTTTCTCACAGAAACCTGGACGAACGCCTCTTCAGCGCCCGACATCGCCATAGCCAACCCGGACGGTTACAAGATCGTCCGAAAGGACCGCATCAACCAAACAGGAGGAGGCATCACCATCGTTCACAAGAACACCATCCGCATCACGACCAGCTCCGATGACAACCTCACAACCGCCGAACACCTTCACTTCCAGATTCACACAGACCCTAAGACCACACTCAGAGGCACCCTCACCTATAGACCACCCGGACCCTGCACACAATTCAGCGAAGACATCACTGACTTCATTAGCCCTCACGCCCTCCCCTCCGAGGACTACATCTTACTGGGAGACCTCAACTTCCACCTGGAAAAGAACAACGACAGCAACACCACCACCCTTTTGGATAACCTCGCCAATCTCGGACTCAAACAACTTGTCGACACCCCCACCCACCTTGCCGGGCACACGCTCAACCCAATCTTCACCTCCAGCAAGCACATCTCCTTTAATCACACCTCAACCCTCCATTGGACGGACCACAGCTGCGTTCACTTCAACTACAAAAAGACCACGACCCACAACCACCCTCAACCTATTCCCCGGAGAAACTGGAGTAAAATTACCACCGAACAGCTCTTCACATCGCTTCACCAAAACCCTCCTGCAAAATCATCGAACCCAAACCAAGCAGCCACCAACCTCACACAATGGATTACCCACAGCGCTAACGAATTAGCACCCCTGAAAAAACATAAAATCAAACAAGGCAGCAAAAAAGCCCCCTGGTTTAATGATGCCCTTAAGAAATCAAAGAAAACCTGTCGCACCCTCGAGAAAGCCTGGCGAAAAAAAACAACCACTGACAACATGACCACCTTCAAGAATGCCATCCGCAAACACCACCAACTGATCCGATCCACCAAGAAATCAGCATTCAAGGATCACCTCGACAACAACGCCCACAACAGCAAAGAACTATTAAACATCGTCAAAGAGTTTACCAACCCCACCACCGGCAATAACGACATCACTCCATCCCAAGACCTCTGCGACTCCCTAGCCTTGTTCTTCCACAACAAAATCGCCGACATACATAACAGCTTTGGAGACCAGCCCACCCCACCTACCTCCGAAATAAAACCCACCTCCAACAACCTCTACGCCTGGAACCCAATCACCACTGAAGACACCATCCGCCTGCCTGATGAACACCATCCACTCAGGATCACCAACCGACCCGTGTCCCCACCACATTTTCAACAAAGCAGACTCCATTATCGCACCCCATCTCCGAGACATCATCAACTGCTCCTTCAACTCCGCCACCTTCCTGGAAAGCTGGAAACACGCCGAACTCAGCGCCCTCTTGAAGAAACCTACAGCGGACCCCACTGAACTTAAGAACTACCGCCCCATTTCACTCCTCCCTTTCCCTGCCAAAGTCATCGAGAAAGCCGTTAACAGTCAACTAGCCGCCTTCCTCGAATCCAACAAATCCCTCGACCCTTCACAGTCCGGCCTCCGAGCCAAACACAGCACCGAGACCGCCCTCATCGCAGCAACAGACGACATTCGAACTCTACTGGACAACAGAGAAACAGCTGCCCTCATCCTACTTGACCTCTCCGCAGCCTTCGACACAGTCTGTCATAACACCCTCATACAACGCCTCAGCAACGTTGGAATACAAGGAAAAGCACTAGACTGGATAATCTCGTTCCTCGCCGGAAGAACCCAGAGAGTCCGCCTCCCCCCTTTTAGATCAGAGGTCACCGAAGTCATCTGCGGCGTACCCCAAGGATCCTCACTCAGTCCCACCCTCTTCAACGTATACATGAGTCCCCTCGCATCCATTGCGCGCCAACACAACCTCAACATTATCTCCTACGCAGACGATACTCAGCTGATCCTATCCCTCACCAAAGACCCAAACACCGCCAAAACCAATCTACACGAAGGGATGAAAGAAGTAGCCGAGTGGATGAAGAACAGCCGTCTAAAACTTAACTCAGACAAAACGGAAGTCCTCATCTTAGGATCATCCCCCTCCGCCTGGGACGACTCATGGTGGCCACCGGCCCTGGGAATCGCACCAATACCAACAGACCACGCACGTAACCTGGCCTTCATCCTAGACTCCTCCCTCTCGATGACCAGACAAGTCAACGCCGTCTCTTCATCATGCTTCAACATACTACGTATGCTCAAAAAAATCTTCCGTTGGATCCCCACCGAAACAAGAAAGATGGTCACCCATGCACTGGTCACAAGCCGACTAGACTACGGAAACACCCTTTACGCCGGAACCACAGCCAAACTCCAGAAAAAACTCCAACGCATCCAAAACACCTCAGCCAGACTCATCCTAGACATCCCCCGCCAATCTCACATTTCCTGTCACCTGAGAGACCTCCACTGGCTCCCCGTCAACAAGAGAATAACTTTCTGCCTCCTCACCCACGCACACAAAGCCCTCTACAACCTAGGACCCGAATACCTCAACACGCGCCTGTCCTTCTACACCCCCACCCGCCAACTTTGATTGTCCAATCTAGCCCTCGCCGCAATTCCACGCATCCAAAGATCCACCATGGGAGGAAGATCCTTCTCCTACTTAGCGGCCAAGACCTGGAATTCCCTCCCCACCCACCTCCGCCTCACTCAGAACCACCTCTCCTTCAGGAAACAACTAAAAACTTGGATATTTGATAAGTAAAGCTCCCCCCTCCCTCAAGCACCTTGAGACCCTCTGGGTAAGCAGTGCGCTATACAAATTCTAACTTAACTTAACTTAACTTAACTCAGCACCATCACTACACCACTCAGCACCACCACAGCATTACACCGTGCTACCCCAGCATGACTCAGCACCACCCCAGCATCACTCAGCACCACCACAGCACCACCACATTATCACTCAGCACCACCACAGCACCACTCAGCACCACCACAGCACCACTCAGCACCACCACATTATCACTCTGCACCACCACATTATCACTCCGCACCACCAAAGCACCACTAAGCACCACCACAGCATCAGTCAGCACCACCACAGCACCACTTAGCACCACCACATCAATACTCAGCAGCACCACTTAGCTCCACCAAAGCACCACTCAGCACCACTACAGCATCACTCAGCACCACCACTGCACCACTCAGCACCACCACAGCATTACTGAGCGCCACCCCAGCATCACTCAGCACCACCACAGCACCCCTCAGCTCCACCACAGCATCACTCAACATCACCACAGCACCACTCAGCACCACCACAGCATCACTCACCCCCACCACAGCATCACTCAGCACCACCACAGCACCACTCAGCATCACCACAGCATCACTCAGCACCACCACAGCACCACTCAGCGCCATCCCAGCATCACTCAGCGCCACCCCAGCATCACTCAGAGCCACCCCAGCATCACTCAACGCCGCCACAGCATCACTCAGCACCGCCACAGCATCACTGGTTCAAATATGTTCTCTCAATGTTTCAAGCTTTATTACAAATGTCACAAAAAGATGTTAATATTTCACTTCTGTTCTTGGATTTTCGTCACAATAAAATACACTGAACATAATCTTCACAACAGTTACAGCATCAGTCAGCACCACTCAGCACCACTCAGCACCACCACAGCACCACTCAGCACCAACACAGCATCACTCAGCACCACCACAGCATCACTCAGCAGCACCCCAACACCACTCAGCACCACCACAGCACTACTCAGCTCAACCACAGCATCACTCAGCACCACCACAGCACCACTCAGCACCACCACAGCACCACTCCGAACCACCACAGCACCACTCAGCACCACCACAGCACCACTCAGCACCACCACAGCACCACTCAGCACCACCACATTAACACTCTGCACCACCACATTATCACTCCGCACCACCAAAGCACCACTCAGCACCCCCACAGCATCAGTCAGCACCACCACAGCACCACTTAGCCCCACCACATCAGTACTCAGCACCACCACAGCACCACTTAGCACCACCACAGCACCACTCAGCACCACCACAGCATCACTCAGCACCACCACTGCACCACTCAGCACCACCACAGCATTACTGAGCGCCACCCCAGCATCACTCAGCACCACCACAGCACCACTCAGCTCCACCACAGCATCACTCACCCCCACCACAGCATCACTCAGCACCACCACAGCACCACTCAGCATCACCACAGCATCACTTAGCACCACCACATCACCACTCAGCGCCACCCCAGCATCACTCCGCGCCACCCCAGCATCACTCAGAGCCACCCCAGCATCACTCAGCGCCGCCACAGCATCACTCAGCACCGCCACAGCATCACTGGTTCAAATATGTTCTCTCAATGTTTCAAGCTTTGTTACAAATGTCACAAAAAGATGTTAATATTTCACTTCTGTTCTTGGATTTTCGTCACAATAAAATACACTGAACATAATCTTCACAAAAGTTACAGCATCACTCAGCACCACCACAGCATCAGT
Organism: Lissotriton helveticus; assembly: GCF_964261635.1. Lineage (NCBI taxonomy): Eukaryota > Metazoa > Chordata > Amphibia > Caudata > Salamandridae > Lissotriton > Lissotriton helveticus. The sequence goes on from NC_136069.1 coordinate 1,143,013,124, forward strand.
CAGCACCATTCAGCACCACTCAGCACCACCACAGCACCACTCAGCAGCACCACAGCATCACTCAGCAGCACCACAACATCACTCAGCACCACCACAGCACCACTCAGCTCAACCACAGCATCACTCAGCACCACCACAGAATCACTCAGCACCACCACAGCATCACTCAGCACCACCACAGCACCACTCAGCACCACCACAGCAGCACTCAGCACCACCACAGCACCACTTCGAACCACCACAGCACCACTCAGCACCACCACAGCACCACTCAGCTCCACCACAGCATCACTCAGCACCACCACAGCACCACTTAGCACCACTGCAGCATCACTCAGCAGCACCACAGCATCACTCAGCACCACCACATCACCACTTAGCTCAACCACAGCATCACTCAGCACCACCACAGCATCACTCAGCACCACCACAGCATCACTCAGCACCACCACAGCACCACTCAGCACCACCACAGCATTACTCAGCACCACCACAGCACCACTCAGCTCAACCACAGCCTCACTCAACACCACCACAGCATCACTCAGTACCACCACAGCATCACTCAGCACCACCACAGCACCACTCAGCGCCACCCTATCATCACTCAGCGCCACCCCATCATCACTCAGCGCTGCCACAGCATCACTTAGCACTGCCACAGCATCACTCAGCACCACCACAGCACCACCCCAGCATCACTCAGCACCACCACAGCACCACTCAGCACCACCACATTATCACTCAGCACCACCACAGCACCACTCAGCACCACCACAGCATCACTCAGCACCACCACAGCACCACTCAGCACTGCCACAGCACCACTCAGCACCACCACAGCATCACTCAGCACCACCACAGCACCAGTCAGCTCCACCACAGCATCACTCAGCACCACCACAGCACCACTCAGCACCACCACAGCACCACTCAGCACCGCCACAGCACCACTCAGCACCACCACAGCATCACTCAGCACCACCACAGCACCACTCAGCTCAACCACAGCATCACTCAGCAGCACCACAGCATCACTCAGCACCACTACAGCACACTCAGCGCCACCCCAGCATCACTCAGCGCCACCCTAGCACCACTCAGCACCACCACATTATCACTCTGCACCACCACATTATCACTCCGCACCACCAAAGCACCACTAAGCACCACCACAGCATCAGTCAGCACCACCACAGCACCACTTAGCACCACCACATCAATACTCAGCACCACCACAGCACCACTTAGCTCCACCACAGCACCACTCAGCACCACTACAGCATCACTCAGCACCACCACTGCACCACTCAGCACCACCACAGCATTACTGAGCACCACCCCAGCATCACTCAGCACCACCACAGCACCCCGCAGCTCCACCACAGCATCACTCAGCATCACCACAGCACCACTCAGCACCACCACAGCATCACTCACCCCCACCACAGCATCACTCAGCACCACCACAGCACCACTCAGCATCACCACAGCATCACTCAGCACCACCACAGCACCACTCAGCGCCATCCCAGCATCACTCAGCGCCACCCCAGCATCATTAAGAGCCACCCCAGCATCACTCAACGCCGCCACAGCATCACTCAGCACAGCCACAGCATCACTGGTTCAAATATGTTCTCTCAATGTTTCAAGCTTTATTACAAATGTCACAAAAAGATGTTAATATTTCACTTCTGTTCTTGGATTTTCGTCACAATAAAATACACTGAACATAATCTTCACAACAGTTACAGCATCAGTCAGCACCACTCAGCCCCACTCAGCACCACCACAGCACCACTCAGCACCAACACAGCATCACTCAGCACCACCACAGCATCACTCAGCAGCACCCCAACACCACTCAGCACCACCACAGCACTACTCAGCTCAACCACAGCATCACTCAGCACCACCACAGCATCACTCAGCACCACCACAGCATCACTTAGCACCACCACAGCACCACTCAGCACCACCACAGCACCACTCCCAACCACCACAGCACCACTCAGCACCACCACAGCACCACTCAGCACCACCACAGCACCACTCAGCACCACCACATTAACACTCTGCACCACCACATTATCACTCCGCACCACCAAAGCACCACTCAGCACCACCACAGCATCAGTCAGCACCACCACAGCACCACTTAGCCCAACCACATCAGTACTCAGCACCACCACAGCACCACTTAGCACCACCACAGCACCACTCAGCACCACCACAGCATCACTCAGCACCACCACTGCACCACTCAGCACCACCACAGCATTACTGAGCGCCACCCCAGCATCACTCAGCACCACCACAGCACCACTCAGCTCCACCACAGCATCACTCACCCCCACCACAGCATCACTCAGCACCACCACAGCACCACTCAGCATCACCACAGCATCACTCAGCACCACCACAGCACCACTCAGCGCCACCCCAGCATCACTCCGCGCCACCCCAGCATCACTCAGAGCCACCCCAGCATCACTCAGCGCCGCCACAGCATCACTCAGCACCGCCACAGCATCACTGGTTCAAATATGTTCTCTCAATGTTTCAAGCTTTGTTACAAATGTCACAAAAATATGTTAATATTTCACTTCTGTTCTTGAATTTTCGTCACAATAAAATACACTGAACATAATCTTCACAAAAGTTACAGCATCACTCAGCACCACCACAGCATCAGTCAGCACCACTCAGCACCACTCAGCACCACCACAGCACCACTCAGCAGCACCACAGCATCACTCAGCAGCACCACAACATCACTCAGCACCACCACAGCACCACTCAGCTCAACCACAGCATCACTCAGCACCACCACAGAATCACTCAGCACCACCACAGCATCACTCAGCACCACCACAGCACCACTCAGCACCACCACAGCAGCACTCAGCACCACCACAGCACCACTTTGAACCCCCACAGCACCACTCAGCACCACCACAGCACCACTCAGCTACACCACAGCATCACTCAGCACCACCACAGCACCACTTAGCACCACTGCAGCATCACTCAGCAGCACCACAGCATCACTCAGCACCACCACATCACCACTCAGCTCAACCACAGCATCACTCAGCACCACCACAGCATCATTCAGCACCACCACAGCATCACTCAGCACCACCACAGCACCGCTCAGCACCACCACAGCACCACTCAGCTCAACCACAGCCTCACTCAACACCACCACAGCATCACTCAGCACCACCACAGCATCACTCAGCACCACCACAGCACCACTCAGCACCACCACAGCACCACTCAGCGCCACCCCAGCATCACTCAGCGCCGCCACAGCATCACTTAGCACTGCCACAGCATCACTCAGCACCACCACAGCACCACCCCAGCATCACTCAGCACCACCACAGCACCACTCAGCACCACCACATTATCACTCAGCACCACAACAGCACCACTCATCACCACCACAGCATCACTCGGCACCACCACAGCACCACTCAGCACTGCCACAGCACCACTCAGCACCACCACAGCATCACTCAGCACCACCACAGCACCAGTCTGCTCCACCACAGCACCAGTCTGCTCCACCACAGCATCACTCAGCACCACCACAGCACCACTCAGCACCACCACAGCACCACTCAGCACTGCCACAGCACCACTCAGCACCACCACAGCATCACTCAGCACCACCACAGCACCAGTTAGCTCCACCACAGCATCACTCATCACCACCACAGCACCACTCAGCACCACCACAGCATCACTCAGCACCACTCAGCTCAACCACAGCATCACTCAGCAGCACCACAGCATCACTCAGCACCACTACAGCACACTCAGCGCCACCCCAACATCACTCAGCGCCACCCTAGCATCACTCAGAGCCACCCCAGCATCACTCAGCGCCGCCACAGCATCACTCAGCACCGCCACAGCATCACTGGTTCAAATATGTTCTCTCAATGTTTCAAGCTTTATTACAAATGTCACAAAAAGATGTTAATATTTCACTTCTGTTCTTGGATTTTCGTCACAATAAAATACACGGAACATAATCTTCACAAAAGTTATTTACAAAAGTTTAAGCTATTGCCATTATAAATTACAATAACTTTTAGTTAAGTATTAATTATAAAAATAAAAATAAAAGCCATTGGTATTTGGAATAGCAATACATGTAAGTCACGTAAATACAACACATATTACATTACAAATGCTATAGGTGTCACATTTGCGAAAGTTATAACTATTGGCATTGTAAATGACAAAGCTAATAATTTAGCTATTTTCAAAACCAACACATAAATAAAAAAATTGACATTTACAATACCAATAGCTCAAACTTTCTTAATGCGAGACCTATTGCATTCCAAATGCTTGTTCTAAACTGTTTCTCCTGTTGACTATATGCTGTTATAATCCTTACTGTATTGTCAGTTTTGGGAGATTCCTTAGTGTTAGTACGGACTACTTCTGTGTGTAACGTGATTTCCATATCAGAAGTTATATTGTTAGCTCTAGTCATGGCCACCCTTAGATCTTTTTCTTTGTATCCTCGACTTAAAAACCTCTGGAAAGCCTCGGTTTGGCAATTCTTGAAGTTATCATCTGAATTACAAATGCGTTTAATTCTCAAGAATTCCCCATAGGGGATACTTTGGATTAGGTGCCTAGGATGTGAACTGCTGGCGTGTAACACTGCATTGCCTGCCGTACTCTTTCTGTGTAGTCTCATGTGGATAGCGTTGTTTTTAATATAGATATCCACATCTAAAAACTGTACTCTCTCCTTACTCGCTTCCGCTGTAAAAGTCAAATTTAAGTCATTGTTATTAATGGTTTTGCGAACTCATATGCTGTTTCTATTGTCCCCTTCCAGATAACACAAACATCATCTATGAAACGCCACCACTCTTTTACATGTGTTTCAAACTGTTTACTGTCTGCCGTTCTAAGGACGTGCTCCTCCCATCAGCCAACGTGTAAACAAGCATAGCTGGGGGAAAAACACGCCCCCATCGCAACACCATGTAGCTGCTGGTACACCTCTTTATTGGAGATGAAATAGCTGTTTGTTAGACATGTATTGATCATGTCAAGAAGCATTTTATTGTGTAGGTAATATTCACTAGTACGTTTAGATAGATAATATTTGATAGCCGCTACTCCTTCTGTATGTCTAATGCTGGTGTATAGTGAACTTATATCCATGACCAACAAGACATAGTCTTGTTTCCATTCTACTGTTTGTAATTTAGATAAAAAGTGGCCTGTGTCACGAATATAAGGTGGTAACATCTCTACACCACCATGAAGTGAAAAAATCAACGTATTTAGACATTGGTTCCAGTAATCCTTTCTGGGCTGATATTATTGGCCTCCCTGGAACTGGAATTGTGTTTTTATGTACTTTGGGGATGACATAAAGTACAGGGGTAGTGGGGATAATCATCTAAAAATAAAATCAAATTCATTCTTACTTAGAAGTCCCATTCTTTTCCATTGTGAAAGATCTTTATACACAGATTCTTTAACTCTTTAAGATCATTGAATTACACTTTTTATAGCATTCTGAGTCCCTTAAATGTTTTTCCGTTTCCTGCATATACAGCTCTCGGGGCCACATAACTATATTGCCCCCCTTGGCCGAATTTGTTTATCACAAGATTCTCATTGTTCCTTAGTTTGCGCATCAACAGATAGTATTGTTTTTCTTTGTATTTTCTTTGTTTATTTTTTTGCAATACTGTTCTTTTGAGTTGCTTAAGATCTTCTATAACACAGTCACTAAAAATGTCAATTGCATCTTTAGGCATCATGGGTATACATGATGACGATGGTTTAAATGGGGTTGGAGTGCTGAGATTGGAATACATTCCTAGTTCTGAAAGATCTTCTTGTGTGCTGGTTATATGGACACTTTCCTCTTGGGCAAGAGCATGCAGGGAGCAAAGCAAGGGAATATCACAAACTTGAACCAGTTCATTCAGAGCAGTGGTTGGTTTAGGCATACTCATTGATTCATTCACTTTGTTGAGTTTAAAGTGTTTCTGGAGTTTAAGTTTTCTTATAAATTTGAAAACATCCACACAAGTTTGGGGATATTTGAAATCATTACCTGGTCAGAAAGATAGACCCAATGATAGGAACTGGAGTGCTGCAGTTGTTAATTCAACATTTGATAGGTTGATTACAGTTCTGTCCGAGGACTCAGGGTCAGTTACTTAGGTGGCCATTTCTTCCCTCTGGCTCCCCTGCCTCTACCTTTGGGTTTTTCTCCTTTGTTTTTTCCTACTGTTTTGGCCTCGCCATTTTTCCTCTTAGGATTGTATGAGCATAAGGTGTGGCGGCGGTCTTCTAAGGGAAACACCAATTCTTCTGATGGGATGAAGTCAGTTGGTAGTTTGGCCAATTGATTGTTTGTGCTGCTGTCATCCGATTCATAGTTACTGCTCAAGGAGCTAGCCTCCGAACTTGATTGTTCTATGTTACCTTGAGCTGAAGCAGTATTGATTATCGCTTTTGGGACCAAAGCTTGCCTCTTTACATTGTCAAACTTTTTTGAGAAAGTGAATACCCTCCCCGTCTCATAATTAGTCTTGTCCCTTGTGAATGTTCAGATTTTACGTGTTTTAATAGTTTCTTCATGTTTTTTTGGTCTGGAATCAATGTCTTCTCTTCCTTTTTTAATAAGTTCTTTTTGATCATGAGCATCCAAAGTAGTAATTAATTCATCAATTTCCTTTACTATCTCTTGCCTGTCAATTTCAGCATATTTAATTAAAATTGACACCATATTCATGGATGCTTCCAGGTTATTATTGGCCCACTCCTTGAGCATTGATGGATTTGGTTTTTCGAATGACGGTGCTATTAATACTCTGAGACCAAGAGGCACTCGACCCACCTCCTTTCTCCCACCATTTCGTGAGTTCTGTTTGTTGTAGTTTTTCTAATGTTTTCAACATGCTTTTGACATTGTGGTTGGGGTTTTATGGTGTTTCACTCCTACTTCGTTATTGTGTTAGTATCCAGCAGATTATATATATAAATATCCTGTGGCGAGACACTTTAGGGACATACATTTCTCCAATACTAAGGAGATGAGCTTTTTCATTCTGGAATATATTGACAAACACCCCAGGGATGGCAACAGGGCCCTCACACTACGACAAAAAGAATCTAGATACATCATACACTTTCAAACAAAGAATCCAGGGGGCCTTAACCAGGAAGAAGAAATGTCTATACATCTCAAAGAGTAACCAGGAGTGTTCAGTGATATTTCGCCTCTCTCTGTTCAGCCTTCCACTTCATCAATCTTTTGATGATACAACGTGTTCTCTTCCATCCTTTTCTTCTCTTTATACTTTCTTTCATGATCTGCGCCCGTATTTTTCCCCTCTCCACCTTTTTTCCTTTTCCTTTTATCCATGAAGTGACGTACATTGTATTCCCTAGGACGATACCTATAAACCAGTTTATTTTGTCGGAATACCTTGTGTATAGACACAGGATCAGTGGATTCTGTTTTTAACGTTTTTTTGCTTTTTCTTGTTTTCACAGGAGGAAAGGAAGGGGCCCATTCACCAGTATTCACCAGCACGGGCCACCTACCCTTTTTTCTTCTTCAAGATCACAGGAGCACATCATCACATCGCTCCATGTCGGTAACTCGTTTTGGGCAGTCTGTCATGGTTTTGGGTACATGGACTTGTTGACTTAGTGAATTATTGTCAGGCACTTGCCAATGATGGACTTTCATACCTGGATTTTTACCAGCTTGGACATTTATGTATGGAGCTATGCTTCGCCATTATATCCTTTGGGTTCAAGTGTATATATTGCATTCCATGGGGCTATTCACGTTTAGGTGATCTATGCGACAGTCACCTTCATATGTGGTTTGAGGGACATATACACGGTCTAGACAACACACATACCAGCATCGTCTACACAGCCACCAGGGCGATGACCAGTGGCCACAGCTTTATTGAGCACATGCACTTTCTGCAATTACAGATACATGCACCGCATGTGGCTACGTTGATTTCGGCATACACACAGTTATGAGCCCACAGCAGAGACACGTTGCCTTGGCAACAACTAACGCTCAAACCTTTATTGAGTTACATGTGTTCTCGACAACAACAGTTTTGTAAATAAGAACAGGAGTGTGACCCATAAACCAGTTGGGATTGGGGTTCAGAAGTTTAAAGGAATAACAGTATCCCAACAGGTGTGTAACAAAAGAGCATGCGCTCCTAGCCTCCGCATTGGCATATATGTAGCGCACATGTCACTTTTCCTATTTGGGTTTCAATTAGCACTGTTTGCGATTTACCATGTCCAGTCTAGTTTTGAGGCATTCTGTCTCTTAGCGGGACGAGGGTATATTAAGTAACACATTACTGTGCTATTTAACTTGCCGACCATTTGTGCATGCACTTTTTGTACATCATGCCCTATCACCTTTCTGTTTTGATTTAAGCACAACATTGTGTTTCCATTGCTGACAGAGATTTTCAGTGTGTATATTTATGTTGTAATGCATTTCTTTCAATATATTGTTATGTGTTACACAGCATTTCAATATGCCTGACATACATCGATTACGGTATACACCTGTTACAACGCATTTTTTACTCCGCACTACCACTACAACGCGACCATTACTCCGCATACTATTACAACGCATTGCGCTGGGGGGCGCTCTAGGATAGGGAATAAGTTTAATTTTCTATCCAACACCTTCCCTAGTGTCCACGGGGACTGGAGTTGGAATAGAAAATTATACTTACCACTATCCAGCACCTCTAAGCGCTATGCGTTGTAACGGTATTCGTTGTAAATACCGCGTTGTAATGGTATGCGGAGTAAAAGTATGCGTTGTAACGTCATACATCCATCGATTACAAGTCCTATGTTCATGTCCATGATTTCCAGCCATTATATGTCTCACACATTGGTTGCACAATTCACGTGATCAAGCTTCTAAGGAAGTGAAACGCGTTGTGAATAAACACGGTGGTGAACGTTTATTGATACAGAGTCTGTCTTTCCTGAGAGCGTGCGGATCTTGGATTTGCATATTTTGACTTTAACAACCGGTTTGCTCCGCTGGTGTGCACGCCGCTCTCCACGGTTCAGTTAGAGTCTAGAAGGAGTGCTTTCTGTATTGGATATATATAAATATATATTTTATTTTTATATAATTTTAAAGTTTTAAAATAAAATAGAGATAATAGTTTATTAATTATTTTAAAGTTAAGATATAAGTATAAATTATTATGTTTGTGTTTTTATTTTGATTTAATTACGTTTATTTGTAATATTTTGTAAAAATGTATATTAAATTTAATTTATTGAAATGTGATGTCCTGGGCATATGTTATAAGGCAAAAACAATGGTTAATAAAGTCTCATGTGTTTGGAGAGTTGTCATAGAGGATCCACTCAAGTAATTTAAAGTCTCTTTAGTTATTTCATCTTTAACGTAAAAATGATACAACCCGCCAACATGTGCTTCGTCACCATGTGAAGTATCCTGTGACTTCTTCAGGGCTGGGAAGGATAGAAAAACGTAAAGTAAACATAAAACCTGCAAAGTTGCATTGGAGCAGCTTCTGGTGTTCTGGAGAATCAAAGTAATAGATTACCATTACTCAGCAAGGCGCCATACTTCCTGGCACATCCCAAACCCTACTATTAAGAAAATGTAATTAATTTTGTTAAAATTAATATGTAATATATTTAATATATATTATTTTATTTTATATATATTTTAAAATCTATATTTTTAACATTGACATTTTTGATTCAATGTTTTTGTACTTACCCGTGTAGGTATGGGAGTCGACATTTTTGTTATCTATATATTTTTTTCGATATTTTTTACATCGATAAGTTTTAATATCGATTTTCTAACACTGAACCTTTTTAGAATCAGGCCCAATGTCTTTCATGCCTCCTCATACCTTGGCAGCCATTGTGCAGAATATCACATATAGACACATATCACCCAGTAATAAAAACATGAGTTTCAGATAAGCTATTGCTGCCATTGTCATGTCATTTGATGCAGTGATTGGGACTGACTAAATCTGTGGCTGATAGTTTGTCAACCAAAATGGAGGTGCCAAATATAGTGAGATATAGCAACGTTGCATCTATATGTTAGCATTCAATTCAATGCATTAAGCAGGATATATTAAACACACTCCCTGCACACTAGGCAGAACACAATAAACACACCCACTGCACACCCCAATTCAAAAACAAAGGAACACAATCTATGCATATATCACAGCGCTGTCCACCAACAGCACAAAATAATACTCAGACAGTTTATCACACTGTCACACATAAAGCACTAGACACACCAACACAAAGAGGCATGGGGCAAAGAATCTTGAACACTGTTTCTCTTCAGGCCCGGACTGGCCATAGCGGCACCGGGCAATCCCCGGTACGTCGCACCGGTGGGGGCCGATTTTGGGCCCCTGGGGGCCGATTTTGTTACAGGGCCTTTTTTTTGCAGCATAGCTGCAAAATCGGCCCTGTAACAAAATCGGCCGAAAACCGGCCCTGACAAAGAGCTCGGAAGCACCTCCAAACTCCGGGGAAGGGAGGGGCGGCCGAGCACTTTGCCCGGGCCGGTTTTGGTTCCCAGTCCGGCCCTGTTTCTCTTACTCTGACAGAAACACTCAACTGAGTCAAACATAAAGACAGTCAATCAATTAATAAGATTCTTTATTCGGCACAATTTGGCCATAAAAGAGTCATGAACAAATTACATCAGCAATAAAACGATTCATCAACACATAAAATGCAAATCATTAAAATTGAACACTTCAAAATGTAACACAGAATACTGAAACAACAAATATTCTGCTCTGCCGACTTGAACCACAAAAAATCAACTGAAAACCTTTCATAATTTTGAGCGAGCTCTGCATAAAGTTTATAACAGCCATTCTGGCAAAATCAGAAACAACATGTTGTAATAAAATAAGTGCAGATCTACACTGCCACTTATCTTAAAAAGGGCAATATAGGCAACAAATATTGTTTCCCCCGGGGATAGTATACATTTTACAGAAAAACATAAAGTGGGTGAAACCAAGCTCAAGCAGCAACCACATTCCTTGTCAGGGTGAAGTCACAAGCATACCCCGAATTAACCTGTACACAACTCTCTAGTAGCTTGGTAGAGAGCAGTCAAGCTTAACTTAGTAACTTTGTGCAACACATCAAACATTTTATTTATTTATTTTTTTATAAACTTTATTTTTGGTATTTTTCTTATTAAAACATAGTACAATTTCACATTTCAGAACTCACATCAGTATGGTATAGTATGCAATTTAAATGGAAGCGGTGTATACTCAACACAAGCAATGAAATCACATATGCATTCAATAATTATAATCAGACATCTCATTATGCGTTACATGTAATAGCCCTTTCGTTGCCTCCTCTATCAGGACATATCCTCAGTGTCCCACACAATAAACAACAGGGGGCAATTCTCCAAATCAGACCCTTGTTCGCAAAACAATTTGGTAACCTCATGTATGTTCGTCCCTTCATGAAACTCTATTCATCGTCACTGCCCCCAACCTCCGCATTCATCCCTTGTTCCTTGGGAGTAGAAGGCCTTCCGGCCTCAGCCTCCTGGTGGAGCAAATAGGCCTGCAGTGGTCCCCAGATGTCTTTGGGTCTAGAGGATACGGGCATAGTCTCCGCATGTACCTTACTCTGATCCTGACAATACATATCATGCACCCACTCCTTGAACTTAGGGGCCCTTCCCCTCCCCCATTTACAGGCAAGTCTCTGTTTAGCTAGCATAAGTGCTACGCCCATGAATTTTCTGCTGGCTTTAGGTATTTGTGCAGTGTATCCCAATAAAAACACTAATGGATCTGCAGGGACCTGTAAGTCTAACATCTGTTCAAGAGCGCCATGTATCGTCTCCCAGTACTGTGCCACTTGCGGACACTCCCACGCCAAATGCATGAAGCCGGTGCCAGACCGCCCACACTGTTCGCAGCAATCAGTGTCGGCCAATTTGAACCTATATTTACGCATTGGAGTATAATAGAGCCTATGTAGATATTTATAATGGATAATCTTAAAGCGGCAACTGGCTGTCATGCACCCTGTTACGCCACAGCAGTACTCCCACTGCTCGTCGGTTATGTCAACGCCCAAGTCCTCATTCCATCGACTCCGTGATGTGCTTGGGACTTCTGGCGTATGATTGCGGAGACTGTCGTAGATGCGCGATACCATGTGTGCACCATCGCTGCTACCCAATACCACATGAAGTGGGGCAACGTAGTCTGGCTCCTTGGGGTAATCTGGGAGAAGGGCCCTCATGCATTCCCTCAGTCTAATGTAATAGAATACCTCTAATGGGGTAGGAGTGTATTCACCAAAAAACAGTCTTGAGTACGGAATTCGCTTTTAACAAATAGATCCCCCCAGATCGCTATGTGGAATGCCCGAAACATCCTCTGAAAACCAGCCTCCTGCAGTACTCCTACCTCTGAATGATAGGTGAGAGGCATTCGTTGGGCATACTGCAGTGGCGCCCGAACTGTATGCAGCAACCTCTGCCAGGCATCTATCGTGCATGAGACCGTGGTTGGGGGGGTGTCTAAGTCCGCCGGGTCCCATAGATCACGTCATTTAGTGGTATAGGATGTGCAATCCAGTCCTCGACTGCAATTTGTGGCATAAAGGGAGTGGGTCTCACCCAGTGGCATAAATAGTGGGCCTGCGCACATATATAGTATGCCTCAAAGTCGGGTATGTTAAATCCTTCTTTACTATATGGTTGTGCTAAGACCGCCCACTTGAGCCTTGAGTGGCGCCCTCCCCACACCAGCCTGATCAATTCCGATTGTAAGGTTTTAAAAAAATAGGCACCAAGGTAGTACGGGATGTTAAGGAAATAGTATAGGAACCTGGGCAGGATGACCATTTTGATAAGGGAGACTCTGCCAGCCATTGAGAGTGGGAGCGCAATCCACCTCGTAATGTTGTCTATTAGTTTCTTATGGCTGTCCCATAATTTTGTCGCAATGTCTCCTCCCTATCCGTAGAGATCTGGATCCCCAGATAGCGTAGCTCACCATGGCACCATTCCAACAGGAAATCCAGAGGGAACTCCCGCACCGCAGGGGTGAGGGGGAGAAACTGTGATTTCCCCCAGTTAATCACTACTACGGACAGTCTGCCGAATGCGATGAATTCTCGTAATAGTGCATTCAACTTGTTCTCCGGATCATACAATCTGCCTGCCCCGAGCCTCTGTGGGAGGGCTGCGGGGCTGCAGGGCTCTGAGGCTCCAGGGCTCCAGGGCTCCAGGGCTCTGAGGCTCCAGGGCTTCAGGGCTCCAGGGCTTCAGGGCTTCAGGGCTCCAGGGCTCCAGGGCTCCAGGGCTCAGGGGGCTGCAGGGCTCCGGGGGCTGCAGGGCTCCGAGGGCTGCGGGGCTCCGGGGTTGCAGGGCCCAGGACCCATGGAGCCCTTCCTGGATACTTTCCCACGCCGCGGGCCGGAGGAGGGAGCCCCGGACGCCTGGGAGGTGTTGCCCAGGAACACAGCCCATCTGGTCCCCGGCAGGGAACCGCCAGCCCCGGAGGGGTCCCAGAGTACCTTGTCCCTAGTAATCCGGAGGAAGGCTACCCCTCTTTCTGGGAACAAGTGCGCACCGCACGGCTCAGGGGACCCTAGGTGCGAACGTGCCCGACCTCCTGGAGCCCTGGCTGGGATCCAGGAGGCGAATGGCACCTCATCGGGACTTCCAGGGAAGCCCGGCCATCTGGTCACCCCATAGGAAAGCATTGCGGGTGACCAGATGGCCGAGGGGAGAGGGGCGGCCAGATGGCCGGGACCAAAATGACGCCAATCTGCCTGCCCCGAGCCTCAGTGGGAGGGCTCCGGGGCTGCAGGGCTCTGAGGCTCCAGGGCTCCGAGGCTCCAGGGCTCCGAGGCTCCAGGGCTCCGAGGCTCCAGGGCTCCAGGGCTCCAGGGCTCCAGGGCTCCGGGGCTGCAGGGCTCCGAGGCTCCAGGGCTCCAGGGCTCCAGGGCTCCAGGGCTCCAGGGCTCTTAGGCTCCAGGGCTCGGGGGCTGCAGGGCTCCGAGGCTCGAGGGCTCCAGGGCTCCAGGACTCCAGGGCTCAGGGGCTGCAGGGCTGCGGGGCTCCGGGGTTGCAGGGCCCAGGACCCATGGAGCCATTCCCGGGTACTTTCCCACGCCGCAGGCCGGAGGAGGGAGCCCTGGACGCCTGGGAGGTGTTGCCCGGGAACACAGCCCATCTGGTCCCCGGCAGGGAACCGCCCTCCTGGGAGGGTGTCCGGGCATACCCTTGCCCCTAGTAATCCGGAGGAAAATTACCCCCCTTTCTTGTAATCCGTGCACTCGAGGTGACAGAGGGGACCCAGGGAGCAAACGTGCCCGACCTCCTAGAGCCCTGCCTGGGATCCAGGAGGCGAATGGCACCTCATCGGGACTCCCAGGGAAGCCCGGCCATCTGGTCGCCCTATAGGAAAGCATTGGTCGCGACCAGATGGCCGAGGCGAGAGGGGCGACCAGATGGCCGGGACCAAAATGTCGCCAATCTGCTTGCCCCGAGCTTCAACGGGAGGGCTCCAGCCTGCCCTTGCAGGGCTCCGGGCCTGCAGGGCTGCAGGGCTGCAGGGCTCCGGGGCTCGGGGACTGCAGGGCTACGGGGGCTGCAGGGCTCCGGGGACTGCAGGGCTCCGGGGCTGCAGGCCTCCGGAGCTCCAACCAGGCCGGGGAGATCAGGGAGTCTGCCCAGGAACGAGGGACCCTTGTCCCGGGCACACGGACCCTCAGGACGTGCCCCCGTTTTCCAATTATTTTTTTTCCAAAATTTTGCGTAGTGTGCGTAGTGGCACTACGCAAACTACGCCCAGCCCTAGGTACGACCTGAGAAAGACAGCGAAGGCAAGGATGGCGGGGAGGCAGAGGCAGGCCAGCAAAACTGGTGGAAGGAGGAGCAGAGCACCTGCACTGGAGCTCATGGTAGAGTCCACCCTCCAGCCGTAGAGTGTGAGTGGCGTTGGCGACGCAGACAGCTCTGCCAGAGCTGCCAGCAAACAAGGTAAGATGCATGCCCAGCATGCTGTGCTTCCCCCTCCCCAACCCCAATCCCCAGAGAGGCATAGGGACTCCAGTCCATGTTTTACTCATAACCTGCAATGCATCATGGGAGATGTAGTCATAAGAAACACATGTTCAGAACAGTCAATCAGTCAGTCTAGCAAACCCAAAAGCATGTGACAGCTTTTTTTTTAGCAAGCAGAGGACAGTCAGTGTGATTGGCAGGCATAATGTTTAATGCAATTGAAATGCTGCCAGATAAGTGAGTATATCTACATTGTGTCATTACAGGCGAGACATCCTGCAGTGCAGTAGAGGTGAGCAGAGGGAAGGCACCCAGGCCAGAGGGGAGACAAAAGGAGGAGGAGCAGTCGCCTGCCGGGCACACAACCACCGCACCACCACCACCAACAACTTCTCCATCCCCACCATCACCACAGCTCCAGACAACGCCGCCATCACCACCAACACCATCCCCACTGCCACAATCAACACCACCACCACAGTCAGGCAGGAGGCATGCAGTGGCCACCCTCCAGCAGATGGAGGTGTCGGAGGAGGAGAGCACAGGGGGCCAGTCCCCAGTGGATGAGGAGGGCAACATGGAAAGATCTGAGACACCATCAGAGCACGCCCACACATCCTCCAGACACCGGAGGGCAATGGCAGCCAGTCCTCCAATCTCGGGCCAAGGTGACAATGTGTTCGCTGGGCTGGATGGCAACATGCTGAAGGTCCAGCGCCTGCAATGGAGAGCGATGCGGTCAATGCAAAGGGAGATGTCACACATGAATGCGCACATGCACAGAATTGAAAAGTGAATCAGTGCAATTAACAACACTATGTCTGAGGGCATGAGTGATGTGGCGTCGGCTGTGAGGCAGCTCTGCAGCAAGTTTGAGGAGGACCGCCTGTCTAGGTGCAGGAAGAGGCAAGACTTGATGCATATACCAAGGCAGTGAAACGGCTGTCCTCTGCTACGTCCCTCATGTGCAGACGGTCAATAGCCATGCAGGAGGAGATGGCACACTGTAGTAGGGATGTGGCTAGAGGGATGGTGACAATGACCTCAGCACTGGAACTGCGGCAAACTGAGAAGGTGGCCACTACCGCAGAGGGGGGGACAGTGAGGAGGTTACTAGCCGTAGCAGCATTACGCCCTCTCCCACTGAGACCAGGAGGCACAGCGAGCGCCACTGCGCTGGCTAGGAACATACTGGCAGTGCAGATAGTGGGGCCAAGGAACGATGCAGTGCAGCGCGTGGGCGCAGGAAATAGAGCCAACCAGGATATGGTACTCATGAAATGGGTAATGTAACCCATGTCTGTATGGACACTGGTTTTGATCTTGGCGGTGTGCTTTGATCATTAAACACCATCAGTCAAATACAGTAACTGGCTATGTCTCCTTACTCACTCAGAAATAGTTGCGTGTTATCTCAGCCCGTCTGTGTCTCCCATCCGGTGCTGCTGCGACACCAGCTGCGCAGGGCTCTGGCTGTGGATTGTCCTCACCCTCGTCCTCAGAGTCAGTTAGTTTCACTGCTGTTCCTTTCTTTGTGGCAAGGTTATGTAGCATTGCACATGTTGCTATTATTTTGCAGCGGATGATGGGGCGGTACTGACGTGCACCTCCACTTTTGTGGAGGCAATGGAACCTGCATTTTAGCAGTCCAAAGTTGCGCTCCACAACATTGCGAGTGCTTTTATGTGCCACATTGTATCTCCTCTCCCTTGGGGTGGATGGGTTGAGATATGGGGTTAGTAGGAAAGACCGGAGGGCATATGCGCTGTCACCTAAATGTAAAAGAAAGTGCCATTAATTTGTGTCACCAATACGTTAATCCAAGGTATACATGAGGGTGTGTCACATTGATTTACCTAGTAGGTATTCTTCTCCGAATTCACCAGCAGCCAGAAGTTTATAGATCCCACTGTTCCTGAATATGTAGGAGTTGTGGGTACTCCCTGGGAATTTAGCAACAATGTCAGTGATGATGACGTTTGCATCACATATCACCTGCACGTTGATGGAGTGAGTGGATTTGCGGTTGCGGTAAATGTACTCTGTAGCTGCTGGTGGGCAGATTGGTATGTGGGTCCCATCGATGCAGCCTATTACGTGTGGGAACTGTGCCTTTTAGTAGTAATCCTGCTTGGTCTTCTGCAGCTCCGCCTGTGTGCTGGGGAAGCGTATGTAATGATGCATTCTGTCCATCATGGCATCCAGGAAGGTGTTGAAAAAAAGGGATAGGCAGCTCTTTGACACACCACCTGCTGCGGCTATCACACCCTGGTAACTTCCTGATGCCAGGAGGTGCAGGCAACAGAGTACCTGTACATGGGTGGGTATTGCGTGCGCCCTTGGTGTCTGATGCTCCAGGTATGGTTCCAGGTCCCGTATCAGGTCAAGGATGGTGTGTGGGTGTAGCCTGTACCTGTCATGGATTTCTGGCTCAGTCAATTGGAACAGTGTGACATGCAGTCTGTACACACGCTCTTCCCGTCTCCAAAACCTCACTCCTGCTGCTCACAAACGTAGACGCCTTGCTATGATGTAGAGGGCCGCCATTGTGTTCACACTGTTGCATTTTTGGGGCTGTTTTGTATGCACTGCACCTGATTACCACCTGCTCTGGGTCAGTGGTAATTAACGATTCTTTAATACCGAATTTGTTACATGGCAATTCTGAATTTTTACCGATTCCTTATTTACCGATTCAGTATTTTTTTGTTTCGGTGTTCGCCGATCGGTAAATAAGGAATTGGTAACTGTTTCCCTTAAATTTACCGATTTGTTATTACTGATCACATTCGGTAATACCTACTTCGCTCAGGGCTAAATACCGGTCGGTAAAGTAGAAATTTACCGAATTTCGGCTTTACCGACCGGTATTTAGCCACCTACATCTAGCCCTTAGGCTTATCAAAATATCCACCAAAAGGTGCCTCAAATTGTCCTTAGGCAACAGCAGCTCACAGGTGCTCAGAAGTACTCTATTTTCCTTTGGCAATGTCACAGATATTGCAAGATGCTTTTTCTCTGGAATTCTCAGGACAGGTCTCCCCTGATTATGCCTACTTTCAGAAAAAGTAGTAAGGATGTCCTACATGGAAGCCTGATCCCAAAAGGACCAGGTCACGCAAAGACCTGGGTGTAGTCCACTTCAGCAATCCAGCACTTCAGCTACTCAGTTCACCTAACACCTGGTTACCCAGTCCTGCCTTTGTAATGTGGCTGGAGAATTCTTTGAAGCAAAACCTCACCCTCAACTTACAGAGATCTTCAAGGGCTGAGAATGCAATCATCTTATTGGGCACAGGGATCAGGGCAATCTGTCAGTAGCACTAGTAAGAGCAAAGGTTTGCAAGAACTGTGCTGAACCCAGTTTATGCACATGCTTGTCAGCATGCAGAATGAGGTGACTTGGGTTTTGCCTACTGTATTGAAGCCCTGAAAGTCCATGCAAAAATGTATACACGTTTTCCCCTTTTTTCGGTGCCTGGATTTTAGGGCTAGTGATCCAGCGGCCTATAGGAAATATGCCATAAGCAATGCTACCCAACTCTAATACCTACTATATAAAATACTACTCTAACTTATTGACCCATTAATCAAACATGACATATTTTGACCTACTGAATCAGGTGATCAAATTAAACCTAAATACACCTTATTTACAAATTCTATACAAACTATATACAACCTATACACAACCGCGGTAAAATATGACATTACTTGAACAAATCCTAACTATTTAAATGACCACCATGGCGATGGCATCTAGCTAATAGTAACCTGCGCTTCTGAATAACCAAGACCAGCTTGTTTCAAAAGTAAGATTTTTATTAACTAATTTTAGATTATTCAAAATATAATTTCATAAATGCAATTTTATTAGAATTACAGCAAGCATGTTTGAAAAGTGTCATAAGAAAAATACAGTTTTAAGCAAGGAATTATAAGTTTAGCATTTCTAAAATCCTAAGTCCCTAGCTAAGCTAAATGAATGAAAAAAGTAAAGTTCTTTGAGGATTCTTACGTGCTCCACGCAAAGTCCAGCAGCACGACACCCTCATCTGAAAGTCAGAAAGCAGCAGCCAGCCCATCCCCAGGGCATGGACTTTTTATACCTTTCTATGCTAGCTAATCTAAGTAAAGGAAAAATTTTTGCAAAAGTCGATGTCTCATTGGTCCGAGAGTGACAAGTGACATGTCACCTACATTTCAAAACTTCCATTCGGTCATATTCTTTGGGACCATTGTCTTTCTTGTACGTGTTCCAAAGCTTCCTTGATTTGCAACATTTTTGAGCAAAAGTTTCTCACTGACTCCATTACACTTCCTCGGACGCCAAGTTAACAAATCTTCTTTCTACCGGTTTCTGACCTTGGCCACGTCCGACAGAATAATGACAATGCTTCATCTCTGTTCAGTGAATGTGATTTCGACTGAACTTTTTTTTCAACATAGACATCTCGTGCTCCTTGCAGAATTAAATTCATCTTTTAGCAAACTCGAGCAAACTAGGCCCAAAAGCAGGCAACTTATTTTTCTAGTATAAAACAAACACAAGAAAAGTATTAATGTAAGAAATATTATTTATTCTGTTTCCACCCTTCGTTTACTAATTGATTAACCCTCCCAATTAGTCTAATGTTACCTAGCACAAAGCAACAAATAAGCAGCATTTTATATCTACATGTCTTCATGAATCCATAAAACCTTATGTGCACCTAGAATAGTAGAAATGACATCACATAGACAAGGAAAGCAAAAATAAGCACATGCTTCTTTGAAATCTGCTGCAGTTAGTAATGATAGAAACGAAAACAACAAATTAATTTATTATTTTTGCACGAACGAAAGATGCAACACTTATGCACGTTTATGAGCACACATGTTACTGTCCCCGTGTATAAAGTTTAATCTAGGTTGTGTTAGCATAACACATCACAAATCATTAATATTATTATTTATGTTATGGAAATGTGACTTCACGAGTTTAAACAGATTTCTGTTTTCTATCTCGCTCCATCAACTCCCTCATCTGGTGATTAACAAATCACCACACCACCACCCAAAATTTGGAAATTTAGACTTTCTGGAAAATGATTCAAATTCATCTGTGTCAGTATTTCTAAAAATCTGTTTCTGCAAAATCCTTGCAATTGTCACAACATGCTCGGTGTAACTCCTGCAACTCAATTTCCCTTTCTTCCTCTTTTTTGATTTTATAAATTCTTCTCTTTTCCTTCATTTGTTTCTTTCTTTTATGCAACAAACAACCAATTTTGGGCAAAATGAAAATGAATATAATCACAATCAAAGGTGCCAAAATCTTGCCAAGAACTGAACTTCCAATGTCATGGAACCAATTTTCGATTGATTGGAATCTTTTTGAAAGTCTTTCTGTAAAGTCTTCTTCTTCTAATGGAATTATCTCTGAATGCATCTCTGTGATGTTCTTAATGTACATCTCAATGTTCTTACTTTCATCAGGGATATATGTGCAACAATGTTGCTCATGTAAAATGCCACAGACTCCTCCCTCTTTCGCCAGGAGTATGTCTAAAGTAAGGCGATCTTGAATCACCATGGATCTGATTGCAATGACCTCAACATTCACTAATTGGAAACCATCAGCTGTGTCTGTTGACAACCTGTCAACAATTGTGGACAATTTTCTAATTCTCCCTGCGTTCAGGGTTATACCTACAATAGGTATCACTGCTTGAAAAATATCTCCCAAAACTTCTGTAAAAGTTTCTCTTTTAGCCCTATTTACATAATTGTGAATTTTGAACAATCCTTCCGAATCTCTGTCAACATGGAACATTTTTGGAAAAACAATCCCAACATAACAAGTTCCATACCAATGATCAGGAAGGTTGTAGTAAGCCTTGTCACCACAAACAAAATAAATCACAGGAAAAATTAGATCTTTTCCACCTTTGAATCCCCAACCTCCCATGATCTGATATGTATCTTCACAATTACTTGCACCCACAAAATAGTTATCAAAAAGTGTATTGTCTCTCCTAATGCAAAGCTTACCACTAATTGGTTTGTCTATGTGAATTGCAACATTGTCAAGCATTTTGCCATTAAGCTTCTCATCCTCTTTCTGCCAGAACCTGGATTTAGTCTGCTTGACTATCTCATTTCTCTTGTAAATTGCTCTCCTTTCTTCAACCAGGTTCAAGAACTTCTTTCCTTCAGCACTTAGTTTGCAGGTTAAATTGTTCTTGTAAGCATACTCATAGGTAAGTTCATTAGTAACAAGGAAAAATTCCCTCATCTGTTTAGCTCTCTTATGCTTATTCAAAGCACCCTCAATTTTTAAATTAGCAAAAATCTCGTCAAAATCTGAATAATAGTATTCTAAGCGTCCAGTCTGATAAAACAAGCTAGCTAATACACTGCATGTCACACCATATGTAAGAGGAAGCATATTGTATGTCACTCCCTCAGAAACAGAAGCAGGTAATTTAACGCAGACATAACAATCTTTTGCATCCATTACCTTGACATATTCACTCAAAAGCCTTGTGAATGTATTGCTTGAAAAATCACTGATAGATTTGTCCTGATGAATGTTAGGTTGATGATCAATAACTTTGCCAGTTGCACTATATTTGTTTTGACTAACTGAAGCTTTGCTTGTCATGTCGGCTTTGTGAAAATCTTTGTTAATTTCAAATGGAATAATAACAGCTAAAACTAACCAGAGCAGAATTAAAATGAGCAGACACACCAGAGTCATCTTACAGCATCTCTTAAAAATGGAACATCTTGAAGTACTCTGTTCCATAACGTAAGGCATCTTTGGTTAGTTTTGCCTTAAAAGAAAAAAAATTAAAACTATTTTAAAAATTAAATTGGTTGAATTGACTAATTATTTAATTATTTACACCCCCCTTTTAAAATATATATTTATTTTTTTTTCAAAACCCTAACAGTATTTCTTCGACCTTATGTCACAAGTAAGTTTCCTTCAACTAAACAACTTTTCTTCGACCTTGTGTCACCTAACAAGATTTCTTCAGCCTTTTGCCAAAAATTATAAACCCAAAAATCCAATTAAAATGTCTGTACTTCAATCATTGTCACTAATTTCTTCAATTTCTTCTTCTTCTTGACTACTATCGTAAATGTCAATGACAGGTGGAATTACTAGATAAGTCCACTCAGGAGATTTATATTTCTGATTTGGCCTTATAATCCTCTTTCCTTTTCTTGTCACTACTTCGATTTTCCTTCCAACTCCAACTTCCTTTTCGGAATCCTTTTGGCTACTGATCTCTTCCACCTGCTCCTTCGGTTTTTTGATCAACCTGACTCTCAATCTTCCACCAGGCCAAAAATCTGTCTTCCTCACGAATTTTCTCTTTGGTTCTGAAGCTCTCGTCTCAGACTTCCAAGATCTTTTCTTTGGACTTCTACTTTCACCATCCACATCACTTTCTTCAGTATCACAGTCTGAAACTTCAATTATTGACTCAGGAACTTCTCTATTCGGCAGTTTCACTCCTTCAGGAACTATACTTTGTCTTCCATCACTGGTACTCGGTAATTCGTCTTCCTCCTCCTCTTCAATTACCTCCAACTTCCCAGATTCTGGATTTCCGTTCCTTACTTCAGAGCTTAACTTCTGCTTTTCGATACTCTCCTGGTCAGAAATTTCTTTTGGTTCAGCTTCTCTGTCCTCAATGGAACTTACTCCATTAATCTTCTTCACTGAATCTTCGGTCGTTTTTCCTTCTAATAGATTCTCTTCTTCTCCAGAATCTATTTCAATTATCTCAGAGCCTTTTTTCGTAAATTCTTCATTCACAGGCACAAGTTCCAGATGTCGACCTCTTTGTCGATCTTCAGTCTCTGGATTTGTTTCACCTTCTACTTCTGAATCAGAATCTTCTGTAGTATCACTTTCTACATCAGAACTCTCAGGAGTAGGCACTGGAATGGTATGACTAGGATGTATCCACCTTTTCAATCCTCTGCATTTCACTGCATTTGTAGTGACCAGAATTATTTGTCTAGGCTTCTGCCACCTAGGAGCCAAACATTTTCTTCTTCGATGTACTTTTGTTCTGACCCAATCACCAGGTCTCAAATCATGTGTCAGAACTTTTTCATTTGATTGTGCTTCAGTTCCCACCTGATTAGACACAGAAGTCACTATATCAGATAACCTTTTACAGTAATCCAAAATAGCACTGTCATTTATGCTCAACAGTTTGCCTACAGGTACAAAAGCTTGCCTCATGACTCTTCCCATCAGTATTTCATGAGGACTCAAACCTGTCTTTTTATCAGGTGTACTTCTCAATGACATTAAAACAAGTGGAAGAGCATCAGTCCACTTTACACCTGTTTCCAGACACATTTTTCCAATCCTGTTTTTAATTGTCCCATTAATCTGTTCAACCACCCCAGATGCCTCTGGTCTGTATGCACAGTGTATTTTCTGCTCAATGCTTAATGCCTCACATATCAGCTTCATCAGTTTGTTATCAAAATGGCTTCCTCCATCACTCTCAATAGTGACTGGAAAACCGTACCTTGGGATGATTTCTCTGAGTAGCAATTTTGCCACTGTAATTGAATCACAATGTCGTGTAGGAAATGCTTCCACCCATCTTGAAAACAAACAAACAATCACAAGAACATATTTCAAACAATTGTGTAGGGGCATTTCAATGAAATCCATCTGCAACCTGGTAAAGGGACCACCTTCTCGACCAATTACCCCTGTACCTACAACTGATTTTCTGTTTGGGTTCCTTTGTTGGCATGACAAACACCTTTGACAAAAAGACTCTGCAATCGTTCTAAATTTTGTATTGAACCAAGTCTCTCGGAAAAGTCTGATCATAGAATCTCTTCCAAGGTGAGCTGGGCCATGATACAATCTGGCCATATCAGCAATCAAGCAATTTGGTAAGACTACTCTGCCATCTTTATAGACCCACACTCCATCTTCATCACGTGGTCTACAATCTGCTCGTAACCATAGATCTTTTTCCTCATCTTCTGCTTCATTTTGTAAATCTCTGATCTCCTGCCATGTCTCTACAACTGTTGTTAGCATTAATGAATTTGAATCAGTTTCTTTACTATTTTCCCGATTGTATGCACAACATTTTCTTGCGCAGTACTTTGCTGTCTCATCTGCATAGGCATTGCCCTTTGAGATATAATCCACTCCTTTAGTGTGTGCAGCACACTTTACAATTGCGATCTCTTTCGGCAACTGTATGGCTTCAATTAATCTTTTGATAAAAACTGCATTTTTAATTGGTGACCCTGCTGAGGTCAAATAGCCTCTCTGAGACCAGAGCTGTCCATAATCATGCACAACCCCGTACCCATACTGACTATCAGTAATGATGGTAACTCTTATGTCCTTTGATACTTCGCAAGCACGAATCAAAGCAATCAATTCAGCCACCTGTGCTGAACGAATTCCTTCAAGACATGATGCTTCTTTAACATCTGCAACTGTACAGACTGAGTACGATGCTTTCAAAACACCTCCCTCTGTCCTCAGACAGGAGCCATCCACAAAGTAGACAACATCTGATTCAGGCAAAGGTACATCTTTAATGTCCTGCCTTGGTTTGGTGCAAAACTCCATGACATCCAAACACTCATGTTCCACTTCATTTTCGTCAACAATTTCAGAATCAGGCAGTAATGTAGAAGGATTCAGATTCAAACATCTCGAAATAGAAACATTATCTGCTCCTAGTATGATTTTCTCATACTTAGTCAATCTGCTGCTTGTTAAATGTTGAGTTTTACCTCTTGTCAGTAGTATTTCAACCGAATGAGGCACAAAAACTTTCACAGGAAATCCCATTATGATTCCTTCGCTCTGCTCAAGACTGACACTTGTAGCTGCAACTGCTTTCAAACAACCTGGTAATGCTTTTGCAATGGGATCAAGAACTGCAGAAAAGTATGCAATGGGTTTCTTTAGATTCCCATGTCTCTGAATTAACACAGACAATGCACATCCTTCTCTCTCACTGCAATATAGTTCAAAATCTTTCTCATAATTCGGCATGCCCAAAGCAGGAGCTTGACATAAGCTCTTTTTCAGGTTCTCAAAAGATTCCATCTCAGCCTCATTGAGAATAATTGGATCTTTTACATCAGACCTTGTCAATCTCTGTAGTGGTTTCGCAATTATCGAAAATCCACTTATCCATTGTCGACAGTAGCCAACCATTCCCAAAAACATTCTAACCTGTCTCTGTGTTCTTGGTGGTTGCATTGCTTGAATCATTTTTATTCTCTCAACTGTCACCTGTCTTTTTCCCTTTGCAATTCTGTGAGCAAGATATTTCACTTCTTGTTTGCAAAACTGTAATTTTGCTGGAGACACTTTATGTCCCTCATCTGCAAGATGATTCAAAAGTATTATTGTGTCTGTCACACAATTTTCTCTCGTTTTAGCAGCTATCAACAAGTCGTCGATATACTGCACCAACGTAGACCTGCCAGGTAAATCTAGATTTTCCAAAGATCTCTTTAACAACTCATTAAAGATTGAAGGACTCTCTGTATACCCTTGAGGGATTCTGCACCATGCGAGGGTCTTACTTTGGAATCTGAAAGCGAAAATTTCCTGACTCTCTGGATGTAAAGGAACAGTAAAGTATGCATTGCAAAGATCAATGACAGTGTACCATTCCGCATCATGTGGAATCTGATACAAAATGACGGCTGGGTTTGGAACCACAGGGCAACATGGAACAACAATCTGGTTAACTTTTCTCAAATCTTGAACTATCCTGTACGTTCCATTCGACTTTTTAATTCCCATGATCGGTGAATTACAAGGGCTACTCTCAATTTCTTTTAAAACACCTTGTTTAATGAATTTTTCAATCACAGGTATGACTCCCTCAATTGTCTCTGCTTTCATTTTGTATTGAGGAATATTAGGAAATTCTATTCCCTGCTTCAGTGTAATTTTGACTGGATCGACATGTTTCATCAGACCCATCTCATTCCCAGTCAAATCCCAAATTTCAGATTTCACTGTTTCCTTGAGCTCTTCTGGCAGATTTTCTTTTTCAAACGCAGGAAACAATTTTGTTTCCTCTGTTTCCATTAACATCATTGTCAACCTGTACAAGCCATCTTCCTCCATTGTTTGTAATTCAACTCCTTCAGGAGAACAATATATTCTGCAATTCATCTTGCACAATATATCTCTGCCCAATAGATTCACCGGACTACTGTTACAAACCACAAATCTGTGTTTGTCTTTAAAATTTCCAATTTCAACTGGTACTGGATCCGTCAAATCAGTTCTGATTTGTTGATTGCTTACTCCAACAACTTGGATGGTATCCCCAGAGAGAGGTAGGTTTTCAATTTCCACTGATCTAACAGTAGAACGGGTAGCACCAGTGTCCACTAGAAAAGTGATGTCTACATCATTAACTTTCCCATTTACAAATGGACCAGACTGGTCAACCTCAAGAGTGGCTCCAACAACACACTCTTCCTCCTCTCTCGGGCACCGTCAGTAATAATCATCAGAATCACTTTCCTGACCTTCTGTTAACAAAAACTGTTGTGCTGCATTTTGCACCCTTTGCCTTTGTGGTTTTATTACCTGATCATCTCCTTGAAATCCCACACCTGAATTATATTTCTGAGTTCCCCCACAGTTAGGAAACGGTGGCTGTGGCAATTGATTCTGATGGTTATTCACCTGATTCACCTGTTGCTGCAACTGTCGCTGAAGGTTTCGTTCGTTTAAATTCTGTTGCAACTGTAGCTGTTGCTGCAGGTCAACATCATTCTGCATCTGTGGATTTAACAATGGACTTTTTAAATTTCTAGGTGGTTTCTTACATTCGTCTCTCCAGTGTCCAAGCTCGCCACAATTAAAACAAGGTAATTTTTGTTTCATCTCTTCAATCCTTGGGTTAATTTTTCTGACAAAATTATTACCTTTAAATTTTCCTTGCCCTTGATTCGAATTTGTAGTTTGTACAACATTTGTGTTTTTATTACCAAGACTAGCAATCTGTTGCTCAGCCACTTTTACCTGAGCCCACATGGCTTTCTCCTTGAGCTTCTTTTGTCTCACTTCTAACTCATCACTGCAGTATTTTGCCTTTCTCAAAATATCATCAACAGAAAGTGCTTGCCATCCGACAATACTATTTCTGATCATGTCTGCAATTTCTGGTTTCAGACCATAAACAAATCTGTAGACGAAATGACTCATATCTTTCTCGTCTAGTTTTTCATAGCCACTGTATTGTTTAAAAATCAACAGTAACCTTTCATAAAATGAATGAACTGATTCTTTTGTTTCCTGGTTTGTTCTTTCGATTTTTACCCAATCAACCTCTTTCGGTGGAATCTTATTTTTCAACCAGTAAACCACTTTTTCATAAAACTCCATAACAAGAGGATTTGGAGCACCTGTTTCTTTATTTCGATCAGGTTCTATTTTTGGCCAACTTATGGCTATTTTGCATTCTGTCCAAAGATCCGATGGGACAACAATGTCAAAAAATCCATCCAGATCGATCCACAGAACTTTTGAGACTTTGATGAACCTGTCCACCTGCCTATACCACTCGACTGGCTTCTCCCTCAGTCTTGGAAAATCATTTGTGAACAGCAGTATGTCCTGTCTTGACCATGGGACATGAACATATCCTCCACCTGCAATCTCTCTCATTGGAAATTGTTTTGACATTTTTTCCAATTTCTCATCTTCCTTCTTTTTCGTCCATTTCACTCTCCACTTGCTCAGTTCTCCCAATTTTTTAATGTAGACAATCAAATCTTTTATGTGAATTATTCTTCCCATTGAGTTCAAACTCTCAATGTCGCTTTCTGAAAAGTCTAATCTGTAATGTTTTGCAAAATTCTTTTGCCTGCTCAAATCAATTTCAAGTTCAGCTGCCAGTTCATCCAACTGATCATATTTGTTTTTTGTTTTCCACTGAATACTCTTGCAAATGAACAGTAGTTCATCATCTCGATAATAATTTAAACTGTCAGGACCAATCGTACCAATTATTAATTCCTCAATATTTGCTTTTAATTTTGCAACATCAAGTTTAGGTTTTGTCACCCTGACTTCAGGACTCTCAGCATCAGATTCTGCACCCATCGGTGTTTTTGGAGATAAATCCTCATTAAAAGTCAAATCTGGCATTCTCGATCTTGAAGAGTTTATTTCAGATATGTCTGAGTAAAATTTTTCAGCAACCCTCTGAATTTCTGCATTTAAAGGAACAGTTAACCCTGTCTTATTAACTTCTCTTTGCTCAAAAACAGGCTGAACAGGACCAATAGTTACCGGAACTGTCACAGCTTCCATGCTTTTTGTTATTTGTCGAATTAATTCTTCCTTTGATCGTAAGTACTCAGAAGAATCTCCAGCCTCTATATTTCTGCCTTCTCTCACATAATTCTTTGGAGCTTCCCTTGCTCTTGGAATTAATGAACAATGTCTACCTTCATTACGGACATTTGCATTTGTCTCAGTTTCTGGTCTTCTTGGAGTCTCAACAATTTCACAATTATTTGGATACAATTTAGGAGCTTCATTAATTGGAGGTGCACTCGGTGTAGTTTCTGTAGAAACCATCGGAGTAGACCATGATCTAGGGGGTCTCAAAGGCTGATTTCTTTTATCCGAAGTATAGATTTCCTCTAAAACTGCATCTTCAGATTCGCTTTCGACAGGGGCATTATTTCTCTTTTCAGTTCTTTTTCCCTCAGGAGAACCTAAAACCATTTCCCTAATTAAATAAAGTCCCTTACTCATGCTTCCCTGTCTCCACATTCGCATTCTGTCTTCATGTGTTTCTCTTCTATAACTCGGAGGTTTAGGAGGTCTTTTAATTCCACTCGCTTCTCTTTGTAATTGGTACATCTCATCCTCCCATTCAACTAAAGCCTCAAATTGAGTTGGTCTCGGCTTTGGATTAAGAGCATTCATTTTCTCTCGCAAATTTCTTAAAACCTTTACATTAAATGAACCATCATCAGGCCAGGTCAAAACACCATCATCCTTTGTGTAGTGTTTCCAAATATCAAACATCAAAACAGTATGATAACCATATTCACCTTCCATATACGCTGCAGGTGTTTTGTACTTATGAAGTAATTTACCACCCCGTGTTTCAATTTTCTTGTCAGGCGAAATAAAATTTTTAAGTTTCTGAAACAACGTTGGCTTTTTCTCAACGTGTTTAAAATGATAACTCATTTTTAAAAGTTAAATTCAATTAACAAATTTGTTTCGTAAAATATTTCCGGGATGTTCCGCAAAAACAACCAATCCGTGCGCGAAACACACCAACAAGCCAATGAGAGTTGAGCTACGTCACTTTTTTACTCAACCAATAAAAATGAAGATTTTCTGAAGAACCAATCAGCTTACAGTTCGTCAGAGACTCAAGAACCAATCAGAGCACAGCTTGTGACGTATGTCACCCAATCCCAGCGCGGCTCTGTGACGTACACAGCAGCTGCGGTTTCTCACTTCTCACTCTTAGCGCTTACCCCTCCTTCACAGAATCTTTTCACAGCGCCATTTTGAAAACACTTCTTCGGTGAAAATTAATCTTTAACAATGACAATAAAGACTCATCTGTCTGTTTCTCTAAATAGGATAGTTTGCATACATTCAAGTATTCACAACTCGGAATAGTCGGCCCTATTCTCATAGAATAATTTTCATTCGCCAGTAGAGTAATCTTTTTACTCTGCCCTTCAAACAAGTAATTATGAACTCATTTCCCTCCGAACGCACAACCAAGTGACTGTCCGAAAGTTCCACTCGAACATAAATTACAAA
Organism: Lissotriton helveticus; assembly: GCF_964261635.1. Lineage (NCBI taxonomy): Eukaryota > Metazoa > Chordata > Amphibia > Caudata > Salamandridae > Lissotriton > Lissotriton helveticus. The sequence continues at coordinate 1,143,043,108 of NC_136069.1, forward strand.
ACAAACTCGCACTTTCACACGGAAAATCCCTAACTTCAAACACACATGAAATCCGTACAGGACTCTCACCTGTTTATAGAAATCATGCACCGTTAGCAAAATAACGACGTTATCCGTACAGGACTCTCACCTGTTTATAGATATAAAACATGTACCCCTACAGGACTTTCACCTGTTTATAGATAATCATGTACCGACGTTACCCTACCCTTCACTCAAGCTCGAATATAACTAATACTCTTATCACAGTGAGTTTTACAACAGGCGCTTTGTCCCTATTCTCATGCTGCTCAAATTTCTTAGAAAATCCTCACTATACAAGATTCACACCTAGCCCTAAACCTGTGTTGCACGACCACAACACGTGATACACGGCGATATCACTTGTGATACACGGCGATATCACAAAACAGATCAGATGCCTTGCGTGACTACCTTCTCATCACACAATCTGTACCGGTACAACTCACATATAGCACGAAAACGAACTCAACATGTGTTAAACATCGATCCTATTTCTATACCATAACATACCAATAACACCTTGGTTACCCTTAGCAACACCTTGGTTACCCTTAGCAACCATCAATTTCTGCTACCAGAAGAATTGATCCAGCGGCCTATAGGAAATATGCCATAAGCAATGCTACCCAACTCTAATACCTACTATATAAAATACTACTCTAACTTATGGACCCATTAATCAAACATGACATATTTTGACCTACTGAATCAGGTGATCAAATTAAACCTAAATACACCTTATTTACAAATTCTATACAAACTATATACAACCTATACACAACCGCGGTAAAAGATGACATTACTTGAACAAATCCTAACTATTTAAATGACCACCATGGCGATGGCATCTAGCTAATAGTAACCTGTGCTTCTGAATAACCAAGACCAGCTTGTTTCAAAAGTAAGATTTTTATTAACTAATTTTAGATTATTCAAAATATAATTTCATAAATGCAATTTTATTAGAATTATAGCAAGCATGTTTAAAAAGTGTCATAAGAAAAATACAGTTTTAAGCAAGGAATTATAAGTTTAGCATTTCTAAAATCCTAAGTCCCTAGCTAAGCTAAATGAATGAAAAAAGTAAAGTTCTTTGAGGATTCTTACGTGCTCCACGCAAAGTCCAGCAGCACGACACCCTCATCTGAAAGTCAGAAAGCAGCAGCCAGCCCATCCCCAGGGCATGGACTTTTTATACCTTTCTATGCTAGCTAATCTAAGTAAAGGAACATTTTCTGCAAAAGTCGATGTCTCATTGGTCCGAGAGTGACAAGTGAGATGTCACCTACATTTCAAAACTTCCATTCGGTCATATTCTTTGGGACCATTGTCTTTCTTGTACGTGTTCCAAAGCTTCCTTGATTTGCAACATTTTTGAGCAAAAGTTTCTCACTGACTCCATTACACTTCCTCGGACGCCAAGTTAACAAATCTTCTTTCTACCGGTTTCTGACCTTGGCCACGTCCGACAGAATAATGACAATGCTTCATCTCTGTTCACTGAATGTGATTTAGACGGAATTTTTTTTTCAACATAGACATCTCGTGCTCCTTGCAGAATTAAATTAATCTTTTAGCAAACTCGAACAAACTAGGCCCAAAAGCAGGCAACTTATTTTTCTAGTATAAAACAAACACAAGAAAAGTATTAATGTAAGAAATATTATTTATTCTGTTTCCACCCTTCGTTTACTAATTGATTAACCCTCCCAATTAGTCTAATGTTACCTCGCACAAAGCAACAAATAAGCAGCATTTTATATCTACATGTCTTCATGAATCCATAAAACCTTATGTGCACCTAGAGTAGTAGAAATGACATCACATAGACAAGGAAAGCAAAAATAAGCACATGCTTCTTTTAAATCTGCTGCAGTTAGTATTGATAGAAACGAAAACAACAAATTAATTTATTATTTTTGCACAAACGAAAGATGCAACACTTATGCACGTTTATGAGCACACATGTTACTGTCCCCGTGTATAAAGTTTAATCTAGGTTGTGTTAGCATAACACATCACAAATCATTAATATTATTATTTATGTTATGGAAATGTGACTTCACGAGTTTAAACAGATTTCTGTTTTCTATCTCGCTCCATCACTAGCAGAAAAAATTCTGGGGCTACAATTTTGACTACTTCCACCTTGATACATTTCACTACCTTTTCTGTGCACCTTGGTTTATATTTTCCCCATTTAGAGTACTAGTGTTTGATGATTATTCAGTGAAAGGCCCATGTTCACCCTTTCATTTCTTGGAAGCTCTACATTTTCCTAATTTGCCGTGGAACATTATCATTATATACAGACTACTTTCATGTGCTTGCTAGAGTCTTTTTTAGACAATATTCTAATTTGTATTTTCTTGCAGTTCCCTCAAAAGTTCTTTGCAGTAATTCTCATTTTCCTATTATTCGATGTACGTTTCCTACTTTTTCGGCTCATGCTTATTTATTATGTTTGTTTGTTAATACCAACTTTCCTGATTTATTGTGGTGGTTTTATATTTATCAAACTCTTCATTAGTTCCTGTACAGCAATGTTATATTATTTAATGTGTATTTGTAAAGCGCGCTATCACCTCCAAGGGTATTCTGGCACTGAGAAAATGTGTGTGCCTAGCCCTGCTTATGGTAGGGTGGTTTATTAAAAGTCAGGTCTTTCAGCTTCTTGGGGAATTTGTGGTGAGAGGGGGAGGCTCTGATGTGGAGTGGGAGACTGTTCCATGATCTAAGAGTGTTGTAAGAGAACACCCATCCTCCTGATCTGGTTCTGTGTATGCGTGGGATGTGTGCAAACGGGGCTGCGGAGTGGAGGTCTCTGGATGGTTGGTGGAAGGAGATACGACTGTTCAGGTAGGTGCAGCCTAAGTTGTGTAGGGCCTTGAATGTGTGTGTGAGATGTAAATGAGCGTGTATTTGTACCAGGACCCAGAGGAGCTCCCTGAAGTGTGGTGTGATGTCAATTCTGTGAGGGAGGTTGAGGATAAGTCTGGCTGCAGAGTTACTGGATGCAGAGTTATGGATGGTTTGTAGTCTTCTAGTGAGTTGCTTGGTGATCCCGGTGTAGAGGGTGTTCACCTAGTCCAACGTGTTGGTGACTAGAGCGTGAAGGTTTTTCTGGTGTAGTTTGGAAGCCATTTGAAGATCTTCCTCAGCCTCTTAGGGTTTGGAATCAGGATGCGGTGAAAGCATTGACTTATGTGGTCATGCCCAGTTTGCTGGCGATGATTATTCCGAAGTTCCTGGCGTGGGTGCTGGATGTGGGGTTGGTTCTGAGTACAGCCCACCACCAGTTAGAATCCCATGGTAAGGTGTTCTTGCATTGTCTGTTATGAGCTTGAGACAGTTGGCTTCCATCCAGTCCATGGCTTCGGTTTTGTAGGCAGTGAACTTGTTTTTTGTGTTGGGAGACTTATCCGAGAAAGAGCGTATGAATTGCATTTCCTCAACTTAGGAAAGGATGTTAATATCATGTGCATGGATGGCGTTGGCCAAAGGGATCATGTATGTGTTGAAGAGAAAGGACCTGAGCAATGAAACATGAGGCACTTGACAGATGAGTTTGCAGACTTTTGAGGAGTAAGGTGCCAAGCTGATAGCTTGTGTTCTATCCATTAAGAAGGAGAAGATCCAGTGGAGAGTGGTTCCCTGGATGCCAGATATGGAAAGGGTGTCAGTCTGTGTCAAATACTGCAGCGACATCCATGAGAACGAGGGCTGCCATGTCTCCTCTGTCAAGGATCATGCAGATATCATCTGTAGCAGCGATGAGTGCTGTTTCTGTTCTGTGGTTGGGCCTGGATCTGGACTGTATGGCATAAAGGAGCTGGTTTTTGCGGAGGTAGTTAGTGAGGCATCGGTTGCTTCGTTTCTCTAAGGCCTTTGCCAAGTCTGATGGAGATGGGCCTGTAGTTGGAAACTGTAGTTGGGTCAGTTGATAGTTTCCTGAGAAGGTGCTCCAGGCATTGGTGTGATCTGCAAGAGCTGTATGCTTGGTGTTCTGCATCTGCTGGTTGTAGCATCTTAGGGCTGATTTGAAGATTTCTTTATCTGTTGTGTCTTAGCTTGTTCTCCATCCACCCTGAGTTCCTCTGTGTACCAACTGGCCTGTGGTCGTGCTCTTGCAATTGGATTCCACTTGAGGGGAGCCAAGACGTCTGCACATGTGGTAATCCAGCTGTTGAGGTTCTTGATGGCTTTCAGCAAGTTTCTGGTGTTTTCAGGCCGGTACATGGAGAGAACAGAAGCCCCCACCTCCTCTGGGATGCTTTCAGCTGCCGCTGGCGGTTCCAATGGTGGTAGGTCAGTGCTGGTGCAGGATGGGTATGCTAAACTGAAGAGGGCATGGTGTGTCCAGGTCATAGTTGCTGGCTTTTCGACTATGATGTTGCTGATTGAGGAGAAATTTGGGTCCAATAGGTGTGCAGCGGTGTGGGTGGGTTCAGTAACAGGCTGGATGAGGCCAAGGTTTGCCGGGTTTTCTAGAAGGCTGTTTAATTTGGGTTGGTGTGGAATTCTAGGTGGAAGTTAAGGTCTCCTACGAGGATGAAGGTGCTGGCGTTCATGTTGGGAGTCTGACAAAGTCCGTGAAGTCACTGGCAACATCAGTGATTGGTCCTTGTGGTCTGCATTCAAAGGTTTTACCCAGAGAGAAGTTGGCTGTGATGTGCATCTTGAATGTGAGGTGTTACATGTACCTGTTAGCGGTGTCCGTTTAGGTGGTGCAGCTAATACCTTTGAATATGATGGCAACTCTACCTCCGGGCTTATGCTTATGGTCTTGCCCGGCAATCTTGTAGCTGGCAGAGATGGGTATAGTGATGCCTGGTGAGAGAGAGAGCAGGTCTGGAGCATGGCCGTGCAGTAGGCTCCATATCTCTGTTACGTGTTTGGTGAGCGGGTGGGTTTTAAGGGGCATGCATGAGAGTGTGGTATGTTGTGTGGATGATGTTTCGTTTTTGTGAGCATAAGCGGGAGGCTGGTTTGAGTGAGTGTGAGTGAGCGGGGTGGTGTTGGCACATATGTGGTTGGTTTGGGGTGTGTGATAGTGCAAGAGGCGGTTGTGAATGCTGCTTCCATGTTGTTTGGTGCAGTGAGGCAGCAGTGTGGTGAGCGGAGGCTAGAGTTGAGAGCAAAGAGGAGCACTGCAGAGGAGCAGTGGGTTTGGGGAGAACCAGTGTTCCTGGCACTGGGAATGTCTTTAAATCCCGCTGCCCATCCTCGTTGCAGCTGCCATTAAGTTAGTCCAGTGAAAGGGACAAGTGCATGGTGCCATAGATGAGAAACCAGTCATATCACTTCTTCTGCTTGTGGATGATGGTAGATCTAGAGTTGACATTTCCTATGCTGATATGTGATGGGAAATAAATTCCCCTTGCTTGGCTTCTTCTTTTCAAAACGGTTTTGGTGGGAAACCAGTGATGTCACTTCCTGTGCAGGTGGATGACGGAAACTCCTGTGATGTCACTTCCTGTGCTGATGGATGATGGGAGATCCAGTGGTGTCACTTCCTGTGCAGATGGATGACTGGCAACAATCAATAAATGTAAAAATGTTCATGTAAATCATCTATTAACAGCAATAGACATAGAAAGAAAGAGAGGTAATTATTTGCTACCATGGTGGACAGGAAAAAGGCATTTCATAATATTAGGTGGAAATTCAGATGGGCAGTTATGCTATTCATGAGATATCCACTAATCATTATTAAATGTACACTGACGTGAGTCAAAATCAGAAAGAATGTATGAGTATGGGAAGTAGTCTGAAAGTACTATGGCTCTGAAACATCCACCTATTAAAGTGCAAAGAGAGCGTAATCCTTTCTGTTTGCACTAATTATTTATGATTCTATAATCTCTGAATATTTCAATTGCATTCTCTTTGTAGCCAACTCACAAAGGCATGTAAGAATGAGTAAAAGTGCTTTAAAGAAGTTACTATCTTATGTACTCCAAAATGTCTTTGTGAATCATTCCTGATGTTTATGTGCTTCGAAAAAAGTGGAGCAAATGACATCTGAATAATACCTAAGTTAAATTATGTGTATTAGTAAGGATTATGAAGCTGTATTGTTATTCACCAATAACACATGGCTGGCCGTTAAGGTTGCAGAAATCTGGGATTCTGAATTTATCAGAGGATAGGTTCATATGAGTTACATTACTTCTGTGTTTTCCTTGGGTTCTAGAATCACTATTGTTCGTTAAATTTCAGGATTGGGTTTTGCTCCTAGAGTTGATGATAGTCTCAAGAACGTGACTCAGTACAGGCACACTATGGGGCCCATTAGGATGCCGGGTGGATTGCCCCACCCAGGCTGGCAGTAGCCACCGCCAGCCTGGCGGGGGCAATCCACCCGCCATCCGCACCTAAATTCCTAAGTTAGGATGGTGGGGGGACCGCGGCGGACGGAAAGACCGTCTGCCGCTTTTCCGCCGGTCACCATGCGGCCGGGGCGGAAAAGGTTTAATATGGTGGCGGTGTCTATGAGACACCGCCAGCCATATTAGCATGGGCATGTACAAATGCCTTTCCGTGGCGGCTACGGGGGCCCGTTGCGAGGGGGGATTGCACATGGGGGGTACCTATGGTACCCCCCAGCATTACAAAGTACGACGTGGCAGGCACCGTGCGGTGCCTGTCACGTTGTGCTTTGTAATGCATTGCTTGTATCTTCAGCATTGCAGCGGGCGGTGCATTCAGCACCGTCCACCGCAATGCTGAAGATACAGGATGCGCCCGCCACTGTGGCAGGGGCATCCTAGTGCCCCCAACGGGACCCCCGCCCTTAAGGCGAGCGGTCCCTAGACACGACAGGATGGGTCCCTATGTATTTAGTGGAACAAATTAACAGTGTCATCTGCACCAGAGCCCTTAATATCTGCAAGACCCTTACTTGTTTATTTGATCTCTCTTATTGTCATTTGCTTTGTAGTTTCTTATACAGCTGCATGGTATCAAATAAATGAATAAACAAATGTGCTACAAGAGGATCCTTTTATGTAGATAGCGATGTACATATAAATGGGTCCTAATATCCCCTATCTGTTTCTTGTTTTTAACCTTGTGTTAGGTTGGTCAGAATTAAAAACAATATGTTGCCTGCTACGACTGAGAAAGTTAACTTAGAATTAATAAAACTAGTGTGTATCATCTAGCATAAGTAAACAGCAAAACTAATTTACTGGGCCTTAGCCCTGTTGAACTAAAAATGTGGCTTTTAAAAGTTGCACTGTGCACCGTATTCATGATCCTGTTCATACACTGTTTCTCCTTTCTTCTTAAAATAGTCAAAATGTGCTCTTTTCTGTGGCAATGTTTATTTTTGCCTTAACAACTTTTGAGCTTGCAGAGGAAGACTGCTTGCCCTGTTGTAGGAACACACATCTAATGTTTCAATGTTCAGGGTTGATGGCTTCACTAGTAGTTCTGTCCCGTTCCTATATTAAAGCAGCTATTGTTTAGTAATGCAATGTAATTTCCACTTGTTGTGCAGTCTAAAGGTTCTACTTGCTTATTCACTATGGGAGTGTTAGACCGGTCAGCCTGAGGGTAGCCTTCCTCCAAACATTTTGCCTTCCTCCTCCATTTTCGCTGTTCTCGTTTTTTCTGACCTTAGGACTCGGCACACTTTACCACTGCTAACCAGTACTAAAGTGCATGTTCCCCCTCCTTAAAACATGGTAGCATTGGCCTATCCCAAATTGACATATTTAATTTACTTGTAAGTCCCTAGTAAAGTGGCACTACATGTGCTCAGGACCTGTAAATTAAATTCTACTACTAGGCCTGCAGCAATGATTGCACTACCCACATAAGTAGACCTTTATACATGTCTTGTGCCTGCCATTGCAGCCTGCATGTGCAGTTTTTAAAGTTACCATTTCGATTTGGTAAATTAAACCTTTAGCCAGGCTCAAACCTTCCTCTTTAATACATATAAGTAACCCCTAGGGTAGGCCCTGGAGAGCCCAGAGGGCAGGGTGCAGTGCAGTGTATATAAAAAGTTGCACATGTAACTTTAAGTTTTACATGTCCTGGTAGTGAAACGTCTTAAATTCATGTTTCACTACTGCAAGCCTACCTCTCCTCTAAGATGACATTGGAGTTACCTTATTCTATTTAACAAGCTGTAATTTCCAAATGGGAGTAGGTAACCTGTTCATGTTTTGTGTGTTTAGAATTGTAGTGAAAAATCCTAACTTATGGTGAAGTTTGATTTTCAATTACAATTTTGAAAATGGCACTTTTAGAAAGTAGCCATTTTTCTGCCTTAGCCGTTAAGTGCCTGTAGACGGTCTTTTGGTCACATTATAGGGTGTAGATGACAGCTGGGCTTTGTGTATTCCTCTTAGACAGCTACACATAATAGTGAGTTTAAGTCTGCCTGGATTGACTATCACTGGCAGACTGGGAGGGCGGAGCTGAGTACAGCCCTACTTATACTTCAACAGGCTGTGTCCTGCCTCCAATGGGCTGTATACCCCCTGCAGTTAATCTGTAGCCAGGACAAGGAAGGCATGATGCCTGGGGACTTCAAAGGGAAACCTCTGAAAGCTTCTCCGCCACTTCAAAGGCACAAGTCAGTATACATACTGGATCTCAGACATAAACTCGTTAGTACACCTGTGGGCCTGTGTATATTCTGCAAGGAATTAGGACTGCTGTGCTGCTGAAAAGACTGATGCTCTGCTGTACGGCTGCTCTGAAGTACTGCTACCCTGCTGTGATGACATGATGCATGCTGCCCTCTTGCCTGGGTGAGAATGACTGGACCTGCATCTCTTGAACCCAACCCACCCAGAGTGACTCCAGGGGGTAATTGGCTGGCTTCCTGATCTGAAGCCTCAGGGACACAACAGGCTTCCAACAACTCTGCCCCTGCACCTAGTCTCTGCTGTCTATGAGTCTAGCCTGCCAAAAGGTACCATCCCAGTCCTGGTATTTTGGAAGTGGTCCTAAGGTGCTTGCCAGCCTATGTTGAACCAGCAGAACAAATGCATCTCCTCTCCTGCATGGAGCAATCCCAAGCAGAACTGACACATCGCTGCTGCTGCAAGGATCCGAACCATCGCACACATATCCTCAGCTCAGGGCCTCGCATCTCTCATCGACAACAGCCTTGATGACTGTTGGAAATGGCCCTTTTTGCAGGGTTATCCCCAAACTTTTTGCTTCTACCTCCCTTATTTTTCTGACCTGTGGTTGTTGGATATAGGACTCTGGGCACTTTACCACTGCTGATCAGTGCTAAAGTACATTTGCTCTCTGTGTAAATTGATATTGTGATTGGTTATCCATGGTTGGCATATTTGTTTTACCTGTAGGTCCCTAGTAAAGTGCACTGAGTGTGCCAGGGCTGGTGATTCAAATGCTGCTAGTGGGCCTGCAGCACTGATTATGCCAGCCACATGAGTAGCCCTAAAATGGTGTCTCAGGCCTGCCACTGCAGTGCATGTGCGCAGTTTGTGATCTGCCATGTTGCCCTGGCCAGTGAAAACACTTGCCAGGCCTGACCCTTCCCTTTTCTTATACATTGGACACCCCGATGGTAGGTCCATGTACCCCCCTGGGCAGGGTGCAGTGTATGTGCAGGTAGGACATGTACTAGTGTGGGTAACATGTCCTGATAGTAAAATACTGACAATTTCGTTTTTCACTATTGAAAGGCTATCTTGCCAATAGGATAACATGGGACTGCTGTGTAACATGTTTACCGGTGCAGAGCAGGAATATCATCAGGGAAATATCGTCTGACATAAATATCCCCGCAGAAATATCGAATTGAAGAAATATCGATAACAAAAATATAGTTTGACCAGAATATCGACAGACAGGTAAGTAATATCGCTAACAATAATATAGTTGTAATAAATATCGTTTACAAAAATATAGTTTACAAAAATATCGATTTTTTAATAATGTCATGTATTTTAGTGTTTTTAATGAGGAATTGTTTGTCATTTTAATATATGTTGTTGAATTTTAATAGTTATTAATGTATATTATGTTGAATTTTGTGTTATTAGTTCCGTAGCGGGTTGTGGGTTTATAGGGGAATAGGGTGGGAAGTAATTTAAATATATAAAATTAATTGATTAATTAATGTGTTAATTTAATAATTATTTGTTAATTAATTCCAATTAGTCAATTAATAATTAATTATGTTAATTAATTAATTATGTTAATTAATTATGTTAATTGTTTAATTAATTTTTGCTGTGTGTAGTGGAGTTTATATGTGTAAATGGTGTGAAGTAATTAAATTGTTATTGATTGATTATTAAATACTTTATAAATGAATTACCATTAATTAATTAGTAATTATTAATTGTAAATGTGTAATTAAATGTAGGTTTGTGTTGTGGTGTTTATAGGTGTATATGGTGTGAAATCTGTCAATTAAATAATTAATTAATTAATTAATTAATTAAAAAAATAATATAATTATCATGATTTATTAGTAAATATTAAATGTAATTGTGTAATTATTTTTAGGTGTGTGGTGGATATTATAGTGTTAAATAATGTGTAAATATATATTTTTTTATTATCTTTGGTAATAATAAAATATTTAAATGTATATATTATTTATGTTTATATTGGAAATTAAATGTAATAAAAAAATGTGATAGTTTTTTTTTTTTTTTATTGTTTTAGGTTCCAGCGCTTTCCCTACTGTTGTACCCTGTGGAGTGGGAATAGTAATTTTCACCCATACGCTATCCAACGCTTTCCCTACTGTTGCACCCTCTGGAGTGGGAATAGTAATTTTTACCCCTACGCTATCCAGCGGTTTCCCTACTGTTGCACTCACTGGAGTGGGAATAGTAATTTTTACCCCTACGCTATCCAACGCTTTCCCTACTGTTGCACTCACTGGAGTGGGAATAGTAATTTTTACCACTACGCTATCCAACGCTTTCCCTACTCTTGCACCCTCTGGAGTGGGAATAGTAATTTTTACTCCTACGCTATCCAACGCTTTCCCTACTGTTGGACCCTCTGGAGTGGGAATAGTAATTTTTACCCCTACGCTATCCAGCGCTTTCCCTACTGTTGCACTCACTGGAGTGGGAATAGTAATTTTTACCCCTACGCTATCCAATGCTTTCCCTACTGTTGCACCCTCTGGAGTGGGAATAGTAATTTTTACTCCTACGCTATCCAACTCTTTCCCTACTGTTGCACCCTCTGGAGTGGGAATAGTAATTTTTACCCCTACGCTATCCAGCGCTTTCCCTACTGTTGCACCCTTTGGAGTGGGAATAGTAATTTTTACCTCTACCCTATCCAACACTTTCTCTACTGTTGCACTCACTGGAGTTGGAATAGTAATTTTTACCCCTACGCTATCCAACGCTTTCCCTACTGTTGCACCCTCTGGAGTGGGAATAGTAATTTTTACCCCTACGCTATTCAACGCTTTCCCTACTGTTGCACCCTTTGGAGTGGGAATAGTAATTTTTACCCCTACGCTATTCAACGCTTTCCCTACTGTTGCACCCTTTGGAGTGGGAATAGTAATTTTTACCCCTACGCTATCCAGTGCTTTCCCTACAGTTGCACCCTTTGGAGTGGGAATAGTAATTTTTACCTCTACGCTATCCAGCGCTTTCCCTACTGTTGCACTCACTGGAGTGGGAATAGTAATTTTTACCCCTACACTATCCAACGCTTTCCCTACTGTTGCACCCTCTGGAGTGGGAATAGTAATTTTTACCCCTACGCTATCCAACGCTTTCCCTACTGTTGCACCCTCGGGAGTGGGAATAGTAATTTTTACCCCTTCGCTATCAAATGTTTTAACTACTAATGTTTTAATTTTGTTATTAAATGTATGTATTATTATTTTGTAATACTTTTATGTGTTAATTAAATATAGAAAATGTTATTTTATTCAATTTTTTTATATGTTTTTATTTTATTTTTATATAATTATTAAAGTTTATTAATTAAATAAAGAAAATAATAAAATGTATTTAAGAAACTATATGTATATGTACACATTTATTAAGTTTATAATGATTAAATTAAGTTTATTTGTTATAAATAGTTAAAATATAAATTTAATGTCATTTATTTTGTTAATAATATTAATAATATTTAATTATTTAATTTAAGTTATAATATTTTTTAAAGTCGATATTTTTTACATCTATATTTTTTACATCTATATTTTTGAGTCGATATTATTGTACTTACCTGTTTAAGTATAGGGAGTCGATATTTTTGTAATCGATATTTTTACATCTATATTTTTGTAATCGATATTTAAACATGGAACCATGTTTACCTGCATATCTTCTTATAGTGGCAAGATAGACATATGGAATCTGGTATCCCTGAACTTAGAATTTAATAACACATATTTTAGTGAAGATGGTTTTTAAATTCTAAGTTTGGAAATAGCACTTTTAGAAAGTGGCTATTTTCTTGTTCAGCCTTTCTGCGTGTCTCTGTCTGTTTGTACATTGACTGTCTAGTTTGTGAGTGACAGGGGCTGGGGTGGTTCCAGGAGACTGGGTGAGTCAGCACTAGGCTGAATAGACCCATCTGCATGTAGAGTGGTGGGGAGGAGTAGCACCTGGGTCTGAATAGGGCTGTGCCTGCCTTCCACAATGCTGACTCAACCTCCTGCATTGCGTCTGATGGCCCTGTCCCACACTCACAAAGGAAGAAGATGTGGTTTGGACTGGGTCCAGGACCCTCACACAGGAAGAACAAAGACTTTTGGAGTATAAAAGTAAAGCTGAGACCCCTGTAAAATTAAATTAGGAAAAACTTTGTGATCAAGAAGGAATCCCTGGCAAAGAAAAACAACCAGGAAGACTGAGGAAAATTGCTGCCATTGCTGAGTGTCTGGAAGCTGACCTGCCATTGCTGTTATTACTGAGGAGGAGGATTCAAGGACTCTCTGCTGTGTGCTGTGTCCCCCTTGCTTGAAGAGGAGCTGTGCTGTGTGCTTTGCCCCCCTCTGAAATCTACCTGTCTCCAAGGGCCTGAGAAGAGCTGGCCTCCTGTTGTAAACTCAGGGACACAAAAGTTTACAGAACAGGACAAGACGGAGGTCCTCATCCTCGGCTCCAACCCTTCAGCCTGGAATGACTCCTGGTGGCCGACGGCACTGGGGCAGTCCGACATTCACCGACCACGCACGCAACCAGGGAATCATCCTCGACTCAACGCTCTCAATGACCAAGCAAGTCAACGCCGACGCCTCCTCCTGCTTCAACACCCTCCGCATGCTCCCCAAGATCTACAGATGGATCCCGACAGCTACAAGAAAGACAGTCACCCAGGTCCTCGTCAGCAGCAGACTCGACTACGGAAACGCCCTCTACGTGGGAGCCCCAACCAAGCTCATCAAACGACTACAACGCATCCAAAACGCCTCGGCACGACTGCTCCTCGACGTACCACGCCACGACCACATCACCCCCACCTGAGAAACCTGCACTGGCTCCCCGTTAACAAGAGGATATCCTTCAAGCTCCTCACCCATGCACATAAGGCACTCCACAAGACCGGCCCAGCATACATCAACAGATGGCTCTCCTTCTACATCCCCAAACGGCAGCTACGATCCGCTGACCTCTCCCTTGCCACCGTCCTGCGCATCCGAAGAACAACCACAGGTGGGCGATCCTTCTTCCACCTCACCGCCAAGACATGGAACACCCTCCCACTGAGCCTACGACAGACCCAAGACCTGCTGCCCTTCAGGGGGATACTCAAGACCTGGCTGTTCGATCAGTAGCACCCCCCTCAGTGCCTAAGACCCTCGCAGGTATGTAGTGCGCTTTACAAATGATTGATTGATTGATTAAGTGAGTGTTGCTGTGCACTGACTGTGACCTCGTGCACTTTGCCCTGCCTGCCCGTGTGTTCCCAGACTCGGTGTGCTTGTCGGCGCACAGCTGGTTCTAATTGTGAGGTCTCTCTTGCCCCCAGCGCAGATCCTCTGAGGGACCGTCTCAGCGCTCGTAAGTGCATGCCAGTGCACTACACGAGATCTTGAAAGGGGCTGAAATCACCGCAGCCGGCCCGTGATTGAAAGACAGCGCCCCGAGGGCCGGTATCTCTTTCCTATCGGCCCGCGATTGGCAAGTTTGCGTGCAGACTTTAAATTCACCGCCGACTGTCCGAGGCCAGGTTCTATAGAAAGAGGAGCCGTGTTGCAGCCGAGCCGGAGGGTTGCCTGGCAACCAAGAAGCGTTCCTGAGGCCGCGCTGTTGTGGGAGGCACCGCCCAGTCGGGCGTCATCACTGCACTGAGCCAGGAAGTGAGAGGCGCCACCGAACAACCCGACTCTAGCACGGGAGAAGAGCTGTTAGTGACAAGGCTGGTCTGAAGACGTGCAGAGGGAGGAGCAAGAGGCCTGTCTCCACTGAGGAGAAGGGCTCCCGTCAGAGGCCAGCAGAAGGAGACACTCCAAGAGCAGCCCCAGATAAACGCTCCCAGCCATGCTGTGTCGGTGCGAGGCCGGGAGCGGGTGAAGAGCCGGTGGGTGGCTGCGAACGACCGAGCTTGCGAGAAGCGTTGGCTCTTCATACAGTAGGGGCAATATTTCAGGACAGCGTCATTTTGGGTGGTTAGTGTAGCGGGGACAACGGTTAAGGACGACGTCCTTTGGGGTGATTAGTGCAGCGGGGCCAACAGTTAAGGACAGGGTCCTTTTTGGTGTAATAAAATACAGTGGGGGCAATATTGGAGGACAGCGTCCTTTTTGTTTGTACCAAGGGCAGCCTTCCGACTACGAGCTGCGGTACCAGCGCACGTATTCCTCTGAGGGGGAAGTCCATGGCTCATGAACTGGACAGTGCAGGCGCTCACAAAGGGATCAGCGTTACTGTCTTGAGGTAACCAGGAGGGTTAATCTCTGCACCCGTTTTCCTTTAAGAACTGAACTGTTAAGCCCACGTTTTTGAGGCTGAAAGCATTACAAAAGAATTTTGCAAAAAGTGAATCTGTACCCAAGAAACCTCGCTAGAGAGAAACTATTTTATTTATCATGTATTTTGGTTTTATGTCATTTTGATCTGCCTAATCAGGGCCGGACTGAGAACCAAAACCGGCCCTGGCAAAGTGCTCCACCAGCCCAGGGAGGTGCGACCGAGCTCTTTGCCGGGGCCGGTTTCGGCCGATTTTATTACAGGGCCGATTTTGCAGCTATGCTGCTAAAACGGCCCTGTAACAAAAACGGCCCTCAAGGCCCAAAACCGGCCCCCACCCTTGCGGCGCACCGGGGGATTAGTCCGGGCCTGTGCCTAATCTATATAAAGTGATTTATATTTTTATAAATAACTTGTGTAGCGTCCATTTGTGGTGTTTCACTATATTACTGTGACTGTTGGTACAAATTCTTTACACATTGCCTTGGGGATAAGCCTGTCTGCTTGTGCCAAGCTACCAAGGGGGTGAGCAGGGGTTATCAACAGTGTGTTTCCCCCTTACCCTGACTAGAAGCAATGGTCCCTGTTTGGACAAAGGTACTTACCTCTGTCAACTAGAGACCCCCAGTTCTAAGAATGACGAAGATGGACTTGCATTGCAGCCTCGCAGCGGCAGAGAACATAAACAGCGCCCAACCCAAGCCATCCTCGATGCCGGACTTTGAATTGTAAGCCCTCATTGACGGGATCGTCAATGATGATGCAGGACCTCGTAAGCAGCCTCGCCACCTCATGGAATCAAGCATTGCTCAGGCTGTGCAACGCTTCTTCGATGCAAATCCTCACAATGCTCGTCAAACCAGGATTTGTGTCAGGATCTGTTTAATGGGCCTAACTGGGTCCCTGTAGCTGGACCACACTCTATTGCGGTCAGCCTTAACTTGTGTCTTTGTCCGAGTCTTGCGCGACTAGATATCCACAGTTTACGGTTTTGACGCTATTTCGGCTAAAATCTTTAAAATTGAATATCTCTGATTCTAGTGATTTTAGTAGTTTTGGTCTTGTTTTATTTATTAAAAAAATACTCTCTTCTTCCAAACCTGCTGTGGGATCCTCTTGTAGTGTGTTTTCACTGTGTTACTGTTTAAAGTGTTGCACAAATACTTTACAGATTGCCCCTGAGTGAAGCCTGACTGCTCTGTGCCCAGGTAACCGAGGGTTGAGCATAGGTTAATTTACGGTTTGCTTGTGTCTTCACCCTGAGGAGAATTTGGGGTGCTGATTGAGAAGGGTTAACTCTCTCAACCAGTAACCCAATTTCTTACAGGGAGGGTTTCTAGAGGGAGCCTATCTGACGTAATAAAACTTCTGAAAGATGATTGGCTATTGTTGTTGCAATTTTAGGGGTACCACCCATGGTGTCACTTTGCACCATGGTTAGGGCTTCCTCCACTGCTGAAATGCTATAGAAACTGTTGTATTGTGATGTGTGCCAATTCTTTCTCTTGTTCCCATAGAGGCCGACTCCATGTAAGAGTGTTAAATCCCACATTGATGTAGTCAGTGGCCGCAAGAAACTACACCATGTCCATTATCCACAGATAAGACTTGACCCAAATTGCAAGTTCAAAGTCAACTAAATAGTTGAAGTAACTGATGGGTTTAAGAAACAATTTCAGGTTTTCATTATTTGTTCTTCAGAGGAATATTCGCCTTGTAGAGCAGAACATCCTGGACTTGCTTGCTAATGAGCTAGGCCATTTTCCTCTTGAGGCCCAGCACATATTCCACTGAGTCATGGTGTCTTCCCAATTTTCCTTCACCAAAATGAAAGAGCCAGGTATGGTGTGACCAAACAGAGATCTAATGAGCTGGAACTCAATCCTTTCTTGGCCCCTCTTGACAGGAAAAAGCATAGCAGAGGGTTATTCAACTTCCTACTTGAGGGTTCCTCTAATACACTTTTCATGCTCTTTGGTGTGATATTAAAGAACCTTGAAAACCTATCAGTTTGAGGTATGAGGCTTAGAACTGATGAAGCTCATTAGCATATTTCCTTCATGCAGGTAGACATATAGTTAACCCTTAGACAGAGATCACAATGCCAGGAATCTCACCTTACACACCACAGGTTTTCAATGAGGGCCCTAACTATGACAATGTCAGTGACGTGTCTCTGTGGCATGGCCTTATATGCTCTATGTTGAGGTCTTTAGCAAAATATTGTACTTTTTATTTTATATGACTGGCAATGTTGAACCACACCCTTTCAACAAAAACTCCAACTAGTTGGTCTGGCATAAAGAGAACCCCTGTGAGTCCTCACAATTCACCAATCATCTGGCACGTTCTGCAGTTCAGACAAAATAATATTGTGTATCCTGATTTGCTAGATAACTAGAATGGAGAATGCAGCAATTTTCTTTTCTATCCAAGGTGCCCAACTTGATTTTGAGGGGCACATGATTAGGGGATGTTCATGTACCAATGGCCAATAACTAGCCTCCAGCTAGTACAAGGTTCAGGATCTATGTTTTTACTATGTACCAGCCCATACTCTCAAGCAAAGATGAAGTGTGTGGTTGTTCAATCTTTGAATTCCATTGTCCAGAGACTAATTTCTTCCAGGTGACCTTCATGCAGGCTCAATCTGCTGGGTCTTGCTCTTGCCCTTCTTGGAAGTTGGGTATCTCCAGGTTCCAATTTCGAAGCAGATGCGCAAAGGTTAGTTTGGTAACTTTTTTGTGTTCAGGAAGGAACAAGGGCTGCTACAAGACCAGGGTAGTTGGAGTTGCTTTAGCCCACAGAGTGGAGATATTGGGGGATGTTTACAACAAAATGTTGGCACACTGTGTTACGCCAACATTTGTAACTCTACGCTCTAACATTTTTAAAACGCAAGGATGTTCCGTATTTACAAAAAAATGGAACACCCCTATGTTTCCGCTAGCGCTGTGCTAATAAAACTGCCTAGGGCCAGCACAGGCACACTTACGCCATGTTGCAAGGGTGCCTGCGCTGCAGGGGCAATTGTTTAAGTGCAGCAAGGGATACCTGCACATAAACAATATTGAAAGATGTTGTGGCGGAATGTCCACTGCAACACCCATTGAACACCCCTTTCAAGCTAAATGAAACGTGAGAAGGGGCCTTATTAACAAGGCGGCGTTAAGTAGCTTAACACCGCCATGTATATAAAGAGTAGGGGATAGCACCACCAGAACGTAGCTATAAGTGGTGTTCTGGTGGAAATATCCTCTTGCTAACATGCCCCATTATCTTCTACTGCATGAGCAACATATGTAAGGCAAAATCGTCACCACACTATGTGAACACAGTAGGCAGTAAATGACTACAATTCTGAGGAGTGAATGGAGTTTACATGGAGAGAGTGAGTGGTTCTTGACTTAATGGGATAGTTTTCACCATATGGTACGACTCATAGCAACCCTGAAAACTCAAAGTAGCAATTTAAGCACATAACTTTTAAAGGACCCTCTCTCAGCTGTCACACTGAAGATAGTGATCAATTCGAGCCGGTGGTTGCAAGTGGGGCTTATCGGCATTCATTATTGGGGACCAGCACATATTTTTCCTCAACAAAGCAGAGCAAGAGAGAGAAAAGATAAAGGGCTAAAGAAGGAAGAGAAAGTTGAAAAAACAGTTGCGTTTCTCTCATTGGAGAAAGGAGGGATTAAAACAAACCTCGATGAGTGAAATAAACAGGCAGTGAGTGTCTAGTGGTGGATGAAAGAGGCATGAAGTTGACTCAAGACTACTCTGCTTCTGTATTCGCTATCCCGACCATTGAAAGCACCGGCCATGGGCTTCTGAACCAAACTTTGGGCCCAGCACTTATTCTTCTACAGAGTAAGTACTGTCTCAAGATGGTGTCACCTTAATTCCATGAAGCACACTGTGCTGTCAGACTTCTCACTCTTGTGTCTTCTTTGATAATCCAACTTTGAGGTACACTTCACATCATTTTCATTTTAACTTGAAAAAGTTTGCTGAAAGGATGAAACCATGTTGTATGATTTTGGATTTATAGTTCTAAAGTTTACAAATGTGTCAATAATGTGTTTGCTTAAAGTTCTGATGTTTATGAACCACAGCTTTCCAATAAACCCAACATACATGTAGAAAGGAGCATGCGGAATGAAATATGGTCTCATTTACTTGGACAAGTTAACATAAGACATAAGACTTCGATGTGATACCACGCATATGCAAATTGTACATCTAAGACACGGTGCACTTGTTTCTTAGGTCCACCCACTGGCGACAGGATGCAGTGATTTTACACACCGCCTACTGTGTCTTGAGAGTACAGCCAAGTGGTGTCATTCATACCTTTATGCGTTGGTTACCCAAGTAGATTCATTCCACAGAGTTACAGGTGAAAGGCATGTGACTATCCTTAGCTTTTTAATGGTCACCAGCTATAGCCTAATCTGTAATGACATTAACAATTGTCTACTCCCAGTGGGGTTCATTTGAAGTGTACACCACGAGAACAGCTATGAGCTCAAATTGGAACGTTGAAAAAATGGAGGACTCCCAGTGGGCTAAATTATAGTCAAACGCACTGGAAGAAAATAAATCCAATTATTGGGAAAGATTACACTTAAAGGTATAATGAAATGATAGGAAATCCAATTTTCCAATTAAAATTCTTCTGTATTTGTCATCGAAAAACACATACCTGCAAATGTGTTTCATTCCTTTTGACAGTCCTGAACTTCTTCAGGGCTATGAGGTAAAAAAAACGACAATTTACACACAAAAAGAAAAAAAACAGAGAGAAATACTTTCAAAGCTAAAAGATAAGGAAAAAATAGGCACTTGTGTTTAAAATCCACCACAATACCATACGGAAGGGAAGAAAACAAAGTGTGAGCAATGAGCAACATCAAAAGCAGTTGACAAGCAAGCAGAGAAAGTTAATCTATAATCATCAATCCCACTCTGCGTAGATCTAATATTGCATATTCATCATGGATGATCCTCTTATTGTTGGGCTAGAAGGGCCCTGATTAGATTTATCGAGGATACGTTCCTTATATAGTGTTAATTGTGGCACATAAACCTACACTACACACCCCACACCATGAGAAAGCATCTTAAAGAACAATAAAAAGCATACCAAGACCGTGCATCTTTTTCAAGTTAGGTTTAGCTATTTTGATTCTGTAATTTCATACCCATATTGAATTGTGCGTTCAATCACATGATAATGAAGCTGAAACAGAGCATACAATACAAAAAGTCATTATTGGGTAGTGCAGATGAGCAATAATATGAAACAATGTTACACGCACTAATGTCCAAATTGGGGAGCCATATGAAGGCGCTATGTATAGCGTTCATATCGATATATATACTTAATGACAATGAAGAGAGTATAAAACATGTGGACTACGAATTCCACAGTTTTTTTATACTGTAATGAAGAGTAAGAGCAGCCTTATTAGTGTAATATGGAGCACATACATACATATATATATATTTATATTAAGATATATGTGTGTATATATATATATATATATATATATTTTTTTTTTTATAGCACCTTGTGGCCAATAAACTTCACCTCAAATGTGTCCTCCAGTTAGAAGTCACCATTATGAAGCAAGGTACACTTTATTAACCACTGGGTGCATGTATGTACCTAATAGGTTTTAAAAAGTAAGTTTTACAATATCGTTTAGGGGCTCTGCCACCTTTGGCCAGGCTGCCACCATGGATCAATGCCCCTGAAAACTTGAAATGCAGGCTTTGTGGTAAAGCTGAGGAAACACTAATACATATTTTATGGATTTGTCGCAACCTCCTAGCTGCATGAAGACAGTACCTCAGTAAGCCCCTAATTAAGCTGGGGGTCTGTACCTGTAGGTAGGCAGGTATTGAGTGCTTGAAATCCACCAACACAACCGTTTTAAGGATTTAGGGGCCATTGGCCCAAATGTGTTTTGGGGCCCCTGTTTGGAACAGCTTTGAAATTATGATCCCGTTTTAGCTCTTTCATGCCCTCTTTGGTCAAATTCTAAATGTGTTTACATCTGATATACAGGGATAGTGATGTGTGTTTTCAGTACTGTAACACGGCAGCGGCTCAATAATATTACTGTAAATAACACCTACCCCTTTCTCATATTTGAGGTCCTGCATGGATTTAAAAGAAACTCTTTATATGGATTTTGTATGAAACAAATCAATCAATCAATCAATCAAAGCATTTATATATATATATATATATAGCGCACTACTCACCCGGAGGGTCTCAAGGCGCTGGGGGAGGGGGTCCGCTACTGCTCGAACAGCCAGGTCTTGAGCTGCTTCCTGAAGGCGAGGTGGTCCTGGGTCAGGCGGAGGTGGGTCGAAAGGGAGTTCCAAGTCTTGGCGGCCAGGTGGGAGAAGGACCTTCCTCCTGTGGTGGCTCTTCGGATGCGGGGGACGGCGGCTAGGGCGTGGCTGGTCGATCGAAGCTGGCGTTTGGGAGCGTAGAAGTTGAGGCGGCTGTTGAGGTATCCTGGTCCTTGGTTGTGTAGGGCTTTGTGTGCGTGGGGGAGTAGCCGGAAGGTGATTCTCTTGTTGACTGGGAGCCAGTGAAGGTCTCTCAGGTGTCCGGAGATGTGGCTGCGGCGGGGGATGTCCAGGATGAGTCGTGCTGAGGTGTTCTGGATCCGCTGGAGTCTTTTCTGGAGTTTGGCGGTGGTTCCGGCGTAGAGGGAGTTGCCGTAGTCCAAACGGTTGGTGACGAGGGCCTGGGTGACCGTCTTCCTGGTCTCGGTGGGGATCCATCGGAAGATCTTGCGTAGCATGCGCAGGTTGTTGAAGCACGAGGAGGAGACGGCGTTGACTTGTCTGGTCATGGAGAGGGAGGAGTCCAGGATGAAGCCCAGGTTGCGTGCGTGGTCAGTTGGTTTGGGTACGCTGCCCAGGGCGGGGGGCCACCAGGAGTCGTCCCAGGCGGAGGGTGAGGATCCCAGGATGAGGACTTCCGTCTTGTCCGAGTTCAGTTTCAGGCGGCTGTTCGACATCCAGTTGGCAACGTCTTTCATCCCTTCGTGCAGGTTGGCTCTGGCGGTGGCGGGGTCGTTAGTGAGGGAGAGGATCAGCTGGGTGTCGGCGGCGTAGGAGATGATGTTCAGGTTGTGCTGGCGTGCGATGGCTGCGAGGGGGCTCATGTAGACGTTGAAGAGGGTTGGACTGAGCGAGGAGCCTTGAGGAACGCCGCAGATGACTTCGGTGGCCTCCGATCTGAACGGGGGGAGGCGGACTCTCTGTCTCCTTCCGGCGAGGAAGGAGGTGATCCATTCCAGTGCCTTCTTCTGGATTCCGACGTTTCTGAGGCGCTGTACTAGGGTACGGTGGCAGACAGTGTCGAAGGCCGCGGAGAGGTCCAGGAGGATGAGGGCCGCTGTTTCTCCGTTGTCGAGCAGGGCTCGGATGTCATCGGTAGCTGCGATCAGGGCGGTCTCGGTGCTGTGGTTGGCCCGGAAGCCAGACTGCGAGAGGTCGAGGGAGCCGTTCGTCTCGAGGAAGGCGGCCAGTTGCTTGTTGACGGTCTTCTCGATGACTTTGGCTGGGAACGGGAGGAGCGAGATGGGGCGGTAATTCTTGAGTTCGGTGGGGTCCGCTGTTGGTTTCTTTAGTAGTGCGCTGAGTTCGGCGTGCTTCCAGCTCTCCGGGAAGGTGGCGATGTCGAAGGAGGTGTTGATGATGTCCCGCAGGTGGGGTGCGATGACAGCGTCGGCCTTGTTGAAGACGTGGTGAGGGCAGGGGTCTGTCGGAGATCCGGAGTGGATGGAGTTCATCGTGCGGATGGTGTCTTCGGTGCTGATCGGGGTCCAGGCGTGGAGGGTGGTGGTGGGGGGCGGTGGTTCAGTCGTGGCGTGCGTCGGTTGAGTGCTGAAGCTGTTGTGTATGTCCGCGATCTTGTTGTGGAAGTAGGAGGCGAGGGAGTTGCAGAGGTCTTGCGAAGGGGTGATGTCGTTGTTTCCGGCGTTGGGGTTGGAGAGCTCTTTCACGATGTTGAAGAGTTCCTTGCTGTTGTGTGTGTTGTTGTCCAGTCGTTCCTTGAATGCGGTTTTCTTGGTGGCGTGGATCAGCTGGTGGTGTTTTCGGGTGGCGAGCTTGAGGGCAGTCATGTTGTCCGGTGTTGGGTCTCTGCGCCAGGTTTTCTCGAGTGCTCTGCAGTTCTTCTTGGAGCTCTTGAGTTCGTCGTTAAACCATGGGGCTTTCTTGCTGCCGGGTCTGCTCGGCGGGGTCTTCAGCGGGGCGAGGTCGTCTGCGCAGTCGCTGATCCATTTCGTGAGGTTGGTGGCTGCTTGGCTGGGGTTAGTTGTGCTGGTGGGGGGGTTCTTGCTCAGGGAAGTCGCGAGCTGGTCTGCAGTGATCTTGTTCCAGCTTCTGCGGGGAGCCTGTTGCTGGTGATGGTGGAGCGTGGTCCTTCTGAAGCTGAAGTGGACGCAGCTGTGGTCCGTCCAGTGGAGTCCCGTGACGTGGCTGAAGGCGATGTCCTTGCTGGAAGAGAAGATCGGGTCGAGTGTGTGTCCGGCGTAGTGTGTGGGGGTGGTCACCAGTTGCTTGAGTCCGAGGTTGGCGAGGTTGTCCAGCAGGGTGGTGGTGTTGCGGTCGTTGTTGCTCTCCAGGTGGAAGTTGAGGTCCCCGAGGAGGATGTAGTCAGCGGAGGGGAGGGCGTGCGGGCTGACGAAGTCGGCGATGTCCTCGCTGAATTGTGTGCGTGGTCCCGGGGGTCTGTAGATGAGGGTGCCTCTGAGGGTGGTCTTGGGGTTGACGTGGATCTGGAAGTGCAGGTGTTCGGCGGGTGCGAGGGTGTCGTCGGTGTTGGTCGTGATGCGGATGGTGTTCCTGTGGATGATGGCGATGCCTCCTCCTGTCTGGTTGGCGCGGTCTCTCCGGGTGATCTTGTAAGCCTCTGGGATGGCGATGGCGATGTCGGGCGCGGAAGAGGCGTTCATCCAGGTTTCCGTGAGGAAGGCGACGTCTGGGTCTGAGGAGTCGAGCAGGTTCCAGAGCTCGACGGCGTGTCTGTGGACGGAGCGGGTGTTGAGCAGGATGCACTTCAGGTTGGTGCTGCTGGAGTTCGGCTTGGTGGGAACTGGTGTGGCGTGGGTCCGGTTGCAGGTGAACTTGCAGGAGTGGCAGCTGAAGGGTCCGTGGGTGCGTCTCGGTGTGGCTCGGTAGCAGCCCGGGGTTCGGCCGGTGTTGAGTGCGTTGAGTTCGGCGGCGTCGTAGGTCCGTCTGGTCGGCTTCCGGCGGAGGGGGCCAGGCTTCCTGGCCCTGGGCGCGGTCCAGGCACGGACGGGCGCAGACGGGCTTACCTTTGGCGCACCTTCGGCGCTCAATCGGTGCTCCCGCTGCGCGCGTCCGCTGCGCGGTCGCTCAGGGGGCGTCATAAGAGGGGAGCAGGTAGGGCGGGTCAGCTGGGAGGCGGGAAGGGGTGCCCAATCGTCTGGCGAGGGGGCGGGGCCGCAGGCAGGAGGCGCGGGACCGGGACCGGCAGAGCGGGCGGCCCAGCGGCGGCTGGGGCGCTGCTGACGGCGTCGGAGAGGAGGGACTCGGTATGCAGGTGAGCAGGGGCTCAGTGGCAGGCGCGGCAAGGAGCAGGGGGGCGACCAGGCCAGAGGCGCAGTGGTCGCTCCCCAGATGCAGGCGGGGTCCCCTTAAGAGGGGAGCAGGTAGGGCGGGTCAGCTGGGAGGCGGGAAGGGGTGCCCAATCGTCTGGCGAGGGGGCGGGGCCGCAGGCAGGAGGCGCGGGAACGGGACCGGCAGAGCAGAGAACAAACACATTTTGTATGCAAAATGTCTGTAATAGATTCTCACCATGAAAAATAAATGATAGAAAAATGCATTTTTACTACAATCTGTTTAAAAATCATTCAAAGTCATCAGGGCAAGTGTCTCTGCAGAACATAGCTGGCTCTATCAGGGGTCCCTCTGAAATGCTGGGGCCCTGGGCCAGAGCCCACTTTGCCGTGCCTTAATACGTCTCTGAATATAGGTTTCTTAAAACTACTGATGTTGTTTTCAGAACGGACTAAGACCATATAGTCTATTGTTTTTGAGGGCCAGCATAATCTGGATGCCTGTTTAATCTGAAATGTTAATACACAAAAGAGGCTGCTCCTAAGAAAATGACCGATTTGACTGGTTTTCTTAGGAGCAGCCTCTTTTGTGTATTCTTATTGGGTGGGAGGCTGGCTTGCTCCTAGTACCCCGTGCCTCTAGTTCCTTTCCCTAAGATTTTCCTGGGGTTAGTGTGTTTTCTAATCTGAAATGTTGCCTGTTTTATAAGGTCGTTTTCCTTCGTGCCTTTGAAATCCATTAAATAGCATGTTAAGCATCCACGACCTGCTCCCATTAAGTTTTATAAGGTTTTTTTATGGCCACATTTTTGTTCTTGCTCCATGTACATCATGATCTATACTCGGCATAGTATTTTAAGCACTCCATACTCTGACATAAGCATCGGGTAAAGTGCCCACTCACGAGCAGTGGCTAAGACAGCACTTGTCTTTAGAAATAACTCTCCTATGGTTTGAGTGAGTACAATGCATTTTGGAGGAAGCATTCTAATGCATGTGAGAAATCGGATTGTTAGTTGAGGGGGGGCTGAAACCCGACTCAAGTAGCGGCCACAATCCTTGTGAGGGTGAACCACAAAAAGTCACTAAATCAACCTGTGCTCAATCCTCTGATATCTTGGCACAAAAGCAGCCAGACTTAACTTAAAGTCAATGTGTAAAGTATTTATGAAGTACTCAAACATTAATAAAGTGAAAACACAACACAACAAAAATCTTACATCAATTTAGAAAAAAAGCAAAGTTTACTAAATGTTTTGAGAACAAAACAGCAAAAATTAAATCAGTAGAAATTGAACTATACAATTCTAAAGATTTTAGATCATAGTATTGCCAAGAGGCACAAAGGGCCAGATATACATAGGTAACCGTTTTTGATTACCAAATAGTGAATATTTGAGATTCCCTATTTGGTAATCACAGACACCATGTGCAAATGTGTGCTTTACACATTTTTCAAATCCCAATGGGTTGCCAATAGACCTACCTCATTAATATTCATGAGGTTGGTCTCGGTTTGCAACCAACTGGGAATGACAAAAATCACAGGAATGGTGACCTACCGGGGTCAACAGCCCACCATGTCTGTGATTGCTTTTCAATAAAGCATTTATTTTTAAACTGCAGCCCATTATCCTTATAAGAAAACGGGTAGTGTTTCAAAAAGAAAAATGTAAAGTTTTCTGTAAACCTTTTAGGAGTAGGCAGTGGTCTGTGGGACCACTTCCTTCTCCTAAAATGTTTTTTTTACAAACATTCACAAAGGGAAACGGGTTCCTTGTCTATCACTTCTTGAAGTAGGTGGTAAAATGCAAATATTTTGCAACCGCATTTTGTCACAAGACATTCCAACATACCAACGCGACTCGGAATTAGGAAGGGAGGCCGTAAACACGTCCCTTCCTAATACCGAATTGCAAACCCAATTTGTGATTCAGTAATACGTTACCAAATTGTATATTGGGTCTTTGTACATTAAAAATGCCTGGTTTTAGTTGGCCAGTGGCCCAATTTTGAAAGAAAAAAAAAGCTTTGCACATCTGTCCCAAAGCGTCAACTGAGGGTATCTGGTCGCACTGGTCTGGGACAAAGTCACAAGCACAGGCCGAGCAAAGTATCAAGGTTGGCCCGCTGAGGATTGTACCTTGTCCTTAGGTGCATTCTGCGTGGCTCTCCTTTGTGAGACTTTGTTTCGTCTGGCATTGGTTTTGATGAAGACATGTGGCAAGGTTTAGCAGTGATTTGTGTCACTCTGTGTCAGTTCCAATTAGCTGTGTGGCAAGGCTTTGTGGTGCTTTGCACCACTCTGTGTCTGTTCTGGTGAAGCTAGCAGCTGTGTGGAACAGCTTGGTGGAGCTTTGCATCACTTCACGCCGGATTTGGTGGAACCTTCGGTTAGGCCAAGAGGAGCTGTCTCTGATGCTAGCCAAGGGCCTGGGAACATGGCAGCCCTAAAAATGGGCATTCTATCCATGGTGCTATTTTTATTCCCCAGCCCTCCCACTGAGACCCCCACCTGCTACTCTTTACTCCGCAGGCATTTACAACGCATGCCATTACCCTGCATTTTTTACTTCGTGAAATCTTTTACAACGCAGGGCTTTACAACGCAATCCATTACAACACATTCCCCATTACAATGCAATTAACTATTCTAACTCCATCGGGGTGTTGCATTGGGGAATGTGTTGTAATGGGTTGCGGTGTAAAGCCCTGCGTTGTAAAAGATTTTGCGGAGTAAAAAATGTGGGGTATTGGCATGTGTTGTAACACATTTGTGGTAAAGGATGTTTACCGTTACATACCTTTATACAGACCAGTGACCGAGGGGATACCTGATAGTGCCCAACTTCACTTGATACTATCAGGCAGCGCAGCTGAGCTATATGGTTGAATGGGGACACACCAAAACAGAGAAGCATTGGTGCTTAATAGGCCAGGCAGTAATTGGCACCCACATCTTGAAGGTCCCACGGCTAACTCGGAAACACAGGGCCTGAGGCCTTGTTTTCCCCATGGTCATACCAACCATATTAGCAGTCTTGGATAGAGTGACACTGTGTAAAAGTCTGATATCGTATCCCTCCCAGATAACACCAGTGTTTGACAACCCTGACTTACCCTCATGTCTCCAACAAAATGTCTTTCATCAGAGGCAGCAGATGGGCTATAAGATAATCGGGCAACTCTTGGACAGTCATGGGATCATTCCTTTAGACAAACTGAAATCTAATTAGTGGCTCCAGGAAACTGAATGCATGTATTATCTCCAGGTCTGGCATTCAGTCATGCACCCACCTGTCAGACTTCACGCTCAGAGAGCAATTACCCCTTTGAGAAATAGCCCTTTATGATGGATGGGGACATACATGTGATTACCCAACTCTACGCCCTCCTGGCACAACCTCCCTGGCAGGAGAAGAATGCAGAAAAGATGAGAATCAGAATTAGGGCGATCATTTTCACAGATAGTGGGAGGGTAACTATTACCACGTACGACACAAGAAACATAAGAATTCCAACAAAGATACAGCTACAAAAATTGCAACATATTAGTATATGACTCCAACACACATACACAAATGGTGCTCAGATGGCAGCCAGCAGTGCTGGTGTGGTTGCGGTGCAGCCTGAACACTGACTGCTTGCTCAAAGATGGGTGCAGGTAAAAGCTAAGTCAAGTGAGAAGAAAAAAGATATATAAAGAGAAATGTATAGAGAAATATACCCATCAGCCCACCAGGTGGCGGAAACTCATCATCTGGGATTTTCATAAAACTGATATCTGCTAGGTTACTCACTTAAGATATCGTGAGAAATCCTAGTAACAGATCCACCAGTGAGGGAAGCCAAAAAGCTGTGGTACAGGTGCTGAGTGGGAAGAAGTTGCAGTGCTCAAAAAGTGTATAAATAATGAAAAATGTGAAAATTAAAATTGCCTAGTGTGGTGCCATGAAATGACTTTATTAGAGAGGCCACCACAATGGCAAGGTTAAAAACCAGAGTGTAGATAGTGCTAACAAATACTACTATCAATAGATGGAACTGGTCGACATGTTTCAGCCAAGGAATGGCTTTCTTCAGGACCTAATAATGTTAAAACACTACTGCAACAAATGAGGACAGAATAGATATTATCTATCCACAAAATAAAACAAAAGTGTACCATGCAAAAAATGATAGCCTACCGTATATTTAATATTGAGTAGTAGGACAATGGAGACATGGTCACAAAAATTCTCACCTGTAGAAAAGACAAATACATACAGATACAATTTTATGGAGAGAGCAGACTCACCCAAACGTTTGATGGGGAAAAGCCTCACCTCGCCTGGCACTCGCTCAGGTTGAGAGACCCCGCTCTCGAGAGATGGTAAAAAAAGGGGGGGAAAAGAAACATCCATTTCATACAAGACGTTAATAATTAGGCTCCCATATTTAACCATCTCTCTTAAAACTATCTCTAGTGCATGATGAACATAAAAAAATAGCGATCTCAGCAAACCAAAAGAACTGATGATCGACTGCAATTGATTAGATCAAATATTGAGGATTGGGCTAGTGCCAATCACACTAGATGTGAGGAACTAGATGTAGAAGATTGCAAACTAGCGTAGAACGAGGATCCATACATCAAAGATGTGGATATGATACTATCAGTGGTAGTTTGTATCCCACAGATAGGAGGAAAACAAATGCCTCTAGAGCAAAATAATCTCAAGATAAATAAAAAGAAATCCATGCTGCACAAGTGGAGAAGCAATAAAGTCCTCCTAAAAGGTAAAAAAAGATCCCAAACAGCAATCCTCATAGGTTCGGCGTGGAACCGTAGCGCCAGACGAAATGGCCACCCACCTGTCCGTCGGTACCTCCGGCTTAAACTGAGCCGAGGGGAAGGTGTCGGCACAAGTGGTGCGGCGGTTTAAGGAAGGAGACTGCGGACCAGAGAGGAGGCAATGCTCCTCTTTAAAAAAATTAAATATAAGGATGAATCAAGATTTGATCATAGGCCATTATATGTTTATGTTCACATAACCTCTGCTCTCTCCATAAAATTGTATCTGTATGTATTTGTCTTTTCTACAGGTGAGAATTTTTGTGACCATGTCTCCATTGTCCTACTACTCAATATTAAATATACGGTAGGCTATAATTTTTTGCATGGGACACTTTTGTTTTGTTTTGTGGATAGATAATATCTATTCTGTCCTCACTTGTTGCAGTAGTGTTTTAACATCATTAGGTCCTGAAGAAAGCCATTCCTTGGCTGAAACATGTCGACCAGATCCATCTATTGATAGTAGTATTTGTTAGCACTATCTACACTCTGCTTTTTAACCTAGCCATTGTGGTGGCCTCTCTAATAAAGTAATTTCTTGGCACCACACTGGGCAATTTTAATTTTCACATCTTTGATTATTGGTTTTTAAACTTTTTGAGCACTGCAACTTCTTCCCACTCAGCACTTGTACCACAGCTTTTTGGCTTCCATCACTGGTGGATCTGTTACTAGGATTTCTCACGATATCTGAGTAACCTAGCAGATACCAGTTTTATGAAAATCCCAGATGATGAGTTTCCGCCACCTGGTGGGCTGATGGGTATATTTCTCTATACATTTCTCTTTATATATCTGTTTTCTTCTCACTTGACTTAGCTTTTACATGCACCCATCTTTGAGCAAGCAGACATTTTTGAGCCACGCACAGACCTTTAGCATCCCTTGTGTATTTGTTGCTAGTTAGATTAGGGGATAGGATGCAAATAGGTCTCTAAATATATTCCCCTTTAGACCCTGCTTCATATTCTGTTTTTTGCAACCTGAACACTATCACACCTCCTATGGTACTACCCAAAGCTGACTCAATATTAGGATTCAAGACTGGGCTATGTTCACAACTTTCTGGGAACCCAGCTCCCTTGCCTTCCAGCATATATCATACTGGGGTTACCCAACCCTTTAACCTATCCTTCGGAATCCTTGAGAGGACAACAAGTTGCTCTTACTTTGGGGGCAGCACAACAGGCATTTCTCTCTCTCTCTCTGGGGGACAGTCAGGGTCCCCAAACATACTACCTGGTTACACAAGATTTGGCACCTCCTCGGGATGGAGAAATTAACACTTGCTACAATGCAGGAACTGGGCCATACTCAGAATTGTGGACCCCAGACATTACCCTCCTATTGACCAAATTAAATTAATTAACATGCCTTAGGTATCTCAAGTTGCTTCATCTGCTGCTACCCACAGAGATTGCACGCATATAAGAACTGATGCAGGGTCTGTAGGGACTACAGTTAAAGGCGCCCCACCTGCGAAGACAGGCGTGATCCAGAGATGGTAGATTCCTGGGGAGTGTGAGTGCTGGAGGAGGGTGCAGGGGTGATGGTTAGTTGTTGACAGAGATGTTTTACATTTTATTCTGCCACAGAGCTTATGATACAGCACAGATTGGCCTCTGGGTTGTAGGCATTGGAATGTGCTTTTCTTTAACTGCATGGAATTGATTTCATCCAGTAAGCACTGGGACGAGGAAGATGGACAAAAGGGTAATGGCCATGTTACTTACAGGTAATCTTCATAACTCTGAGTTCTGCTCTTCCTTGCCACATTCCTATGTTGCCATCCCTAGCCTTCCTGGGGTAAGAGGGCAACCCAAAAAGGTATATGCATGATTGTTTGATTGAATTGTTTTCTTGATATTTACAGGAAGCATTGGATGGCCACAATGTAGACAGGAAGAGGAAGTTAGCCATTTTTGTAGTTTGCTTGCTTGAATTGGAAAACCATTTCTGTTGTCAGAGATGATATCTCTCACGCCAGTAAGGATTGTGATGAGGAATACATGAACTTTAAGTGATGAAAATTACCATGTTCATAGTTTAAGAAGTTATATTTATACACTTTACTTTTGCAGAATACATTTCAGTGATGGCCAAATGAGTTAAACGGTGCACAGACATAATATCGACTCCAAAATATCGTTTGGACAGAATATCGAGTTTGAAATATCGTTTGGACAAAATATCGACAGGACAGAATATAGACAGCCAAAATATCGTTTTTAAGGTAAGTGAAGTAATATCGACTGTAAATAATATAGAAAGTGAAAATATCCAAGTATATAATCTAGATAGTAAAAAATATCTTATTTTAAATAATATTTAATTATTTATAGTGTTTTTTATGTTATAATATGTGTGAAAAGTGTCATTTTATGTTATAATTATTTTTAATTAATGATTTTTTTAAAATTATTGTGTCATTTTATTCTATAGCGGGTTGTGGGTTTATAGGGGAATAGGGTGGGAAGTAATTTAATTATAATTAATTAAATATGTAAATTTATTAATTGGTAGTAATAATTAATTATTTGGTAATTAAATAATATTTGTTAATTATTTAAAATGTAATTGGTAATTAATTTAATTTAATTGATCAATTGCTAATTGTGTAAATTTAAATAATTTATTTCCTGTAGCGGGTTGTGGGTTTATAGGGGAATAGGGTGGGAAGTAATTTAATTATAATTAATTAAATATGTAAATGTATTAATTGGTAGTAATATTTAATTAATTGGTAATTAAATAATATTTGTTAATTATTTAAAATTTAATTGGTAATTAATTTAATTTAATTGATCAATTGCTAATTGTGTAAATTTAAATAATTTATTTCCTGTAGCGGGTTGTGGGTTTATAGGGGAATAGGGTGGGAAGTAATTTAATTATAATTAATTAAATATGTAAATTTAATAATTGGTAGTAATATTTAATTAATTGGTAATTAAAAAATATTTGTTAATTAATTAAAATGTAATTGGTAATTAATTTAATTTAATTGATGAATTGCTAATTATGTTAAATTAAAGGGGTATTTTTAGGGTTCAGGGTCAGTTTTTTGTTTTTGGGTAATGGGGTATTTTTAGGGTTCAGGGTCAGTTTTTAGTTTTTGGGTAAAGGGGTATTTTTAGGGTTCAGGGTCAGTTTTTAGTTTTTGGGTAAAGGGGTATTTTTTGGGTTCAGGGTCAGTTTTTAGTTTTTGGGTAAAGGGGTATTTTTAGGGTTCAGGGTCAGTTTTTAGTTTTTGGGCAAAGGGGTATTTTTAGGGTTCAGGGTCAGTTTTTGGTTAAAGGGGTATTTTTAGGGTTCAGGGTCAGTTTTGGGATTTTGGGTAAAGGTTTTTTTTAGGGTTCAGGGTCAGTTTTGGGTTTTTGGGGTACAGGGGTACAGTGTAAAAATAAAGTAAAATTAAATTTACATTAAATTAATTTAATGAAATTAAATTAAATTAAATTATATTAAATTAATTTTAAATAATTTAAATTAAAAAAATTATTATATACTTACCAATACTTACGTTGTAATGGTAGTGCGTTGTAAAAGTTGCGTTGTAATGTCATATATCCACTGTTGCACTCTTTGGAGTGGGAATAGTAATTTTAACCCCTACACTATCCAACGCTTTCCCTACTGTTGCACCCACTGGAGTGGGAATAGTAATTTTTACTCTTTTGTATTTGTACGTTAATAATATTGGCTATTATTTAATTAAATTTTGTTACTATATATATATATATATGTTTTAAGAAATATGATTAAAAAAATATTATTTTTTTACTTTCATTAATTATTTAATTATTAAAAGTTATTTTAAGTATTGTTAAGTATATTTTAGTAATTAATTTTTTATATTAATGTAATTAAACATTGTTTTTATTAAAGTCGATATTTTTTACAACTATATTTTTGTAAACGATATTTTTAACTCGATATTTTTGTACTTACCTGTTTGTAGATAGAAACTCGATATTTTGTCTCTCGATATTTTGTCAACGATATTTTTGTTGGTCGATATTCTGTCCCTCGATATTATTTCAGTGATCCGAGTTAAACGTTCAGTGCTGACATCTGGTGTAACCTGCGGATCATGAGTTTGAATCCATGCAAAGCTAAATTAATCTTTCATCAGAGTTACGAAAAAAAAACAATGTCCAATTTATTTGGAATTAGTAATATATTTTATTTCTAGAAATGACAAAAACTGGAATGATGCACTGCATAAAATAAATTATTTTAAAATGTCTCTCCCGCACCCGACACTCAGAGAGTTTGAAGCCGGACCATATAGCTTCTCACTCTCGGAGCGACAGTAATAAAAACACATCCACACTGCTCATATCTAGGTCAACAAGACACACTTTGCTCTCCTGCGTGCCCGGTTACTGTTGTTAGCTCTATGGAGCACCTCAATGCAGCACTCTTATCAGTGACAATGCCCAGTGTCACATTTAAACAGTGTGATGGACAATGTATGGGACAGTGAGGGCCAAGCACTGTCAATCAAACTGCATGTTTGACTACAGCTGGTACAAGGTGGATAAATTTGACTGGTAGGGAGGTGTGTGCCTGGAGTGTCCATTCACTGTGTGCCTTAACTTCCTTAATGTGTGTGAAGCACTTAAATGTGTTAATGAAATGTAATCATCGTTGTAATTATGAGAGATTTATATACGAATGCACTAATGTTCTATTGAAACGTAATCATTTCCTCTTTTATTCTAGTTTTGCATTCATTTTTAAAGTTATACCTGTGTATGTATATCTGCATTCGAAGTTCATATTGAATGCTGAGTTAGCACAGCATGACTAAAAGCCTCAATTGAAATGTGCTTAGCCTTGCAAGAATTTTCTTTCTTTCGTTCTGCAGGTGCATTATCATGCTTCTCGTTAGTTAGAGAATGGTGTATTGTTTGTATTAGACTTTTTATAGTGAGGCCTGAAGGGAAGACAGTGGTAGTGAACCTGGAGAATTAATGGTCAAAAAAGGCCTTGTGTTCATCATGTCCCAGGACGGTGAGATGTTCAAGGTTGCGGTCTACAGTCACAGTTTCAATGTGATGGGAAACTTAAGGGAGTGTGTAAATGCTCCTTTCATGTAACAATATGGTTGGTTTCTGGTGGTGTGAGAGGAGATAAAGATGTTTCTGTGAATTTCCTGTTATATTATTCAGTGCTTCCACAGTTAGAAAGTCAGACTCCCTTTAGACTTGGAGAGGGACAGACCTGTCTGCTTATCTTTTTTCAGCAAGTATGAAACTTTAGGCTAAACACGTAGGGACATATTTACAAGCCCCTTGCGCTGCCACAGTGTCATTTTTTGTGATGCTCCAGTGGCGCATTTTGTTACCCCATATTTACAAGGCCACGTAAATCCACCCTGCGTGGCTTTTCGTGTCCTTGTAAATACGGCTTTTTTCATGCAGCACTTTGCGAGTCAGGGGCGTTCCATGGGTGTTGGTGTGGGTGTTCCTAGACTTTCAAAGACTTCTGCATAAGTCTATATTAGGCTGAAACACACAAAAGGTAATGGGAGGAATGCTTGCAATTTTTCTAACCAGACAAAAATCGCTCTGTGTATCATCCCAACCTATCGGTATTTTGCTCACCATACCACATTAGTCTGGACCCAGCCATATGCAAATCAGTCTTGATGCTGCTCCTCATGGGAACAGTCCATCCCAAACTGACAAGCCTGGTCCTCCTTGGACCAGAATACAAGCAACCCAGGACCCGTTTCACCCTAGTTATGGGCTCATCAGCAGGGTACAGCTTGGTTCCTGTGACACAGTGAGCATGGGACCCGCGTCATGTTGAGTGTCGTGGTGAGCAAAAGAACGATGGGTTGGATGCTACTCACAGTGTTTCACAGTGGTTAGACTTATTGCAAGCAGCCTCCTATCACCTTATGTGTGTTTCATGTACCACTCTAAGTGGCATGGGGATGCCCAGACATGGGTCCCATGCTCACTGTATTACTGGAATAAGCTGTACCTGGCTGATGAGCAAGAGCAAAACCGGTCCTGGGTGCTTGTGTTCTGGTTCAGGGAACACCTGGCTTGGCAGTTTGGGGTGGGCTGTTCCCATGAGAAACAGGGTCAAGACTGATTTGCATATGACTGTGTCCAAACTGAGGTGGCATGATGAGTAAAAGAACAATGGGTTGGAGTGCTATCCTGAGAGATTGACAGTGGTTAGACTTACTGCAAGCTGCCTCCCATTACCGTTTGTGTGTTTCATCTATATAATGCTGACACCTTCTAAGCTCTCTAAATAGAAATGCTGGCTAGATGGTCCTGTAGCCAATCTAGGTTTAGGAACGCGGAGGGACGTTTCCTTATGTAACATCTATTTACTTTAATTTCTTTTAATATTGTTGTGGCTGTCACTATTCAGTATCTCATTTTATTACAGCGCATCCTATTGAGATATTTCATTTTACCTGCTGCATTGTTATATCTCTTGAACTCATTTCTACTGGGTTGATTAGTATCCTAAAACAGAACCCAGTTAACTATATTTGGTGATACATGTGGTACGGACCATCTGGCATCAGCAACCCTACTCTTCTGTACACTGAGGAAACAGTTAATTACTATTGATGTTCCTTTTCCCTTTCTTTTTTTATGTCTCTATTGTGTGGGTTAACTTGCTGCAAACTGGATGTTATACTTTGGCTGAAGTGTACCCCCTTACATGCCGAACGGCCAATAACTTCTCTTCTTTGTTTTCGATATTACCATGCTTGTAGGCCTCTGTCAAGTCTCTTGTCACTTGAAAACTAATAAAACAGTTTAACCCCTTAAGTGCTGCTGTTGGCCGTTGGACGTCGCAAGCACTACCTTCGTAGTGCTGCGCACGTCCAACGGCTGACGCGGCCCCGCCCGTTTTTAAGGAAGTGCCGCACTGCCACGAAATCGCAGTCAACGGGTTAAAAACAAAACTATATTTGGTGATGCCTGGTCCTTTTTGAGGTGCCACATTGGCTTCACAATCTACAAATGTATTGTTGATGTCTTCTCACTTACAGTGCTTCAAGTCAACCAACAAAGGTCCATACGACCCATGGAGGACAATCTTTACCAACTTCACTAAAAGTTTACATTGTAAGTACCAGCGCACTGTCATCAGCTCATACAGGTCTGTAAACGTGCGTGCAAGAACGTATGTGTATGTACATGTGTTTACGGGTAGGTATGCTTGTATATGCGAGTGTACTGGATGTTTCCTGGCTGTAGCTTATCTGGTGGTAATTCCAGGCATTTTACGACCATGCATGGTAGGATTATGGGCACTCTTGAGTGAAACAATGAGACATATTTGTAGTGCATATTTTATGTGAAAAATGTGTTATAAAATGCATTATATGACACAATTTTTCAAAGTTTTCTTGAGTGGAGAACACTTTACTCACTATGGGACAATGGTGCATGCTCCCTGCACTCCCTCGCTCATTGATATTCAGGGCCGGCATTACGCCCCATCACTTTCAAAGATCATCAGCTGCTACTGTTGCAGGTGTATGCAAAAAAGGAGCAATTTGCACATATCTTAATTCAAGGAGAGTGGATGCGCTTGAGGTATTTAAGCTGTGCACATACAGCTATTCTAACATACATCTTGTGCAAATACTCAGAAGTGTGACTACTCTGGTAAGAATTGGCCTGTCACGGTCAACCTGCACATTATCACCCTCTCATTCAATCACATTTGAACTAAATAGTAGGTCTGTGTGAAATTTGCTTAATTTGCTTTCACATAATTGATCGAAATTGTGGCATAATTACTCGTAATTCGCAAAATGCAAATTGGTCATTTAACGCGTTTAGCGCTCAAAAGCACCAATGCATTATTGTTCCGAGAATCAACCGTTCGCATTTTGATTGTTCCCGCTTAGCTATGCTATAATTTTGCTATGAACGCGGAACAATGCAACATGGAGTAATGGCGTCATTTCGGGAATTTTGTGGACAAGGAGTAATGCGAAGTTACTGAAGTTACGCAAATGACACCTGCGTAATTTAACTTTTGCTCGGAATGGTCAGTTCTGTCACAAGAATGGGTTCTGCTTCCTGCACTACATTGACAGATTGGGAGGCATGCAATGTTGCCATTCTCGAGGCGCATTGTCATTTCTTCATTCTAAAACATATTACTCAAAATCCTCCGCCCCCCGCGTTTTCCAGCTTCCTATACACGGCACGCTTGAGTGCGCGCCAAAGCTCTGTCTCTAATATCTTGCAGCACAGATGCAAAAACCGGAATCTGCTAACTCCCCAGCGTTCTACTTACTGTCGTCAATTGGCACAGTCAGCGAAAATCCCTCTCCAGTCATGACGTTTGCCATTTTTTCACATCACACTACAGCTGGTCGCCATTTCCAAAGGGGAAAAAAATGCCTTGGCAGACCTGTTTTTAATTAACTGCAGCATCTTACCACGCCAAGCAACAATAAGCTTCAAACACATCAATTTGTCTTCTCAGCCCACAGCATCCTGCGTATTCCACCGATATTAGGCTCGTTCTGATGCTCGTGTTTTCTCATTTCCATTTAAGTACACAAATCCCAGCCCTGAAATGTGTGGTGTTTCCCTGGTTGGTTATTTAGTACACATCTCTGCTGTGCTCTTTCCTCCCTCTGCTGCTTTTCCATCTATAGAACAATACACATCGGAAATCACATGTAATAACTTTTGAAGATTCCTCTTACAAAGGTGCTAACACATCATATGCTGTTCAACAAATGCAAATTCAAAGACATGGGTTTAAAGTACCCTCAACCATACCTACTGATCAGTGCTTTAAATTGGCCGGTACTGTCCGGTTCAGAGTACCGGCACTGTTTTATTTTGAGAGGGAGAGTACTGGCACTTCTCAAGAGAAATGCAATACTTAATTGGAGAGTACGGGCACTTCTCGGAAACAAGCAGGTACTCTAGTATAGATTACCTGCACTTCAATGTTTCCATTTCAAGCACTGCTACTGATGATATACAAGTGGCAGAGGAACTGAGGGGCATATTATCAAGCAGGGCGATAGGCAATTATCGCCGCTTTAGTGTCCGTTTTCAGCCGCTAAGCGGCGATAATTCTATCGACCTATTAGCAAGCTGTCGCTAACTGATGTTAGCTACAGCTTTTAGGCGATAGCGAGCGGTTTGGGGCCCGCTTTGCATGTCAGCGATGTTTATCGCTAATGACATGCAAAGTGGGCGTACCCAACCAGTTAGCAACTGAAAGCAGTCGCTAACGTCACTATCGCCTATTAGCAAGGCAGGCGTAGCGATGGAAATATTCGCGCTAAGCGCGAATATCTCCAAATACTAACACCTGCACAGACCAGTTCTTAGCCATGTTATCCAATGGGAGGTGGGTAACATGCCTAAGAGCATTTTGTCGCTAATGCGTGAATATCGCTGTATTCTCAGCGATATTCACGCATTTCGTCGCTATCGCCGGAAAATGTATCGCTTTGGAGATAAATGTTGCTAATAGCACTTTATCTCCGCAATATATTCTGGCGATGCTCAGCGATAAAAAAAATCGTCGCTAAGCCTATTTAGCGATAAATATTGCTACTTGTTGGTAATATGCCCCTCAGTGTCTATATAGAGAAACAAAGCTAGAGGCCAAGTATAAGGTGATAAAACTCTTAGGCGATTTGCACTTTCCTCATTACATTCTGTTAGGAGTACTTTAATCCTTATAACATGATTCATTGCAAGTATGCAGTAGTGGAGTACTAAATTATACAGCTGGTTTCAATCAATCAATCAATTAAGAAATCTTTATTTGGAGCACCCAAGACTCCATAAAAGATACATAACTACAATACGATATATAAATACAATATTTAAAAAAACCACATCACTAAAAAGATCGCATATTAGATAAAAAGTCAAATATATACATAATCCATTACAATGATACAGTTTTCAGTCTAAACTCTAAAACAATTGATTCTGTTATTCTTACGTGGAAAAACTCAATCGATAGATCTCCTCGTCTTCACAACACACGTTAAAAATGTTACTACAGAGGAGCAACTAAAATGCAAATGCAGCTGCAGTAGATATACCAATGCCGGCCTACATTGGACAAAGGATAGGCCCTTCAACTGGGGTAAAAAATATTTCTTCCTTGAGGCAAGATAAAAATCACAGAAGAATGCAAGATGTAAAACTGATTGGTCAACAAATTCATTGCATGGACATGCGGGTAAGTTAAAGAGGTATTTTGCACCATCCATAAAAGCAACATAAATATGAAGAAGTGTTTGGATAAAAATCTAGTTATCAGAAATCTTTGAAATGTGTTTTTCACCCAACAAAGATATAGTTGAGTTCCAGGATGTATCAGCAACAAATCATGTGAACAAAGTTACTTTATTTATTTCAGCCTTCACACGATCATTCTCTCTGAACACAAGCAAAGGTTGTGTCAGATCTTCCCTCCCTATTTTTTGCAAACCTTGGGAGTCAGTCAAATAATATGGCTTGCCCAACTTCACACAGAGAGTCTTAATATAGTAAAACCAAGGGATACAGTTGACTCTATTCAGACACAAACAATCTTTAATTAAATCACATTTTAACTCACCTTCTGGTTGAGACCAGACAGTATGCCACAATAAAAGAGGCTCACTTGAGATTAAATCCTCAATAAAAGGCATTCCTAACTTTCTGTGATAGACATGATTTGTGCCACTGGGATGAATAGCGAAAAATCTCTTGAAAAAATTATTTTTCACCTTCTGGAGTGGAGAAAAACAAACACATGAAGTCATCACCTGGAGAAAAACAAACACATGAAGTATCAGCTCAGTTGGTTCCTGTTTCTCCCTCTATGAGGAGAGTTGATCTACATACCTTGCCCATAGATAATGGGAAGTTAGATCATCCAATAGGAGATTCTTGACAGAACACCCACCACAGATAACCAGGTTAGGGAACGCATACTAAGAGTACTCTATACCCAGTACTTATATACCAGCATTTATACACTGTTTTAGCATGATGGTGGAATTGTTAATTCTGTTTACTGTCCTAATATTACTAATCACTTTTATCTGCTTCTGTCTGTTGAATATTGCAGCGCTTATATTTTATACAAGAATCACAATGGTTCAATAAATATTGAAAATGACCCTTTGTGCAAAAAGCAAAACGTTTCTACATCTCTTACCATGATTCCTGTGGGGGATCAGGGTTGTTATGTTCTAAGGTTGCCAAAGCCATTTGTTGCCTTAGTAGGTTTAGGGGTACTTATGGTGGTACTGTGAGCTAGCTGGTCTATAGGCCAACATATCCTGAAGAGGTGCACAGAATCAGTCTTGCACCAATCCCATTGTTTATGTTGTCCTACAAAAGAACAGTTCCAATCGAGAAGTGGAAACCATACGGCACCGGGACATAGCTTGTGAGCCAGTGCTTCCTTTTTAAAATGGTAATGAATCCCCAGGCCTTTAGAGGCTCAGGGGGCATGCAGCGCCCCCCCCCTGTTTGCGGAATGTTGGCACAGGGGGTCCCTGGGGCCTCTAATGATTTGCACAGCAACCTCCCATTTTTTAATGATTTCAGCCCAGGGTGGGCTCACCAGGGCCTATAATGGCTCACAGAGGGAGGAGTGCAACCCTCCCCTTAATAAAAGAATGCAGCCCAGGCCACCATACTTTTTTGTGGTCCCACGAGACTCCAGTAGGCTTGCAGCAGAAGCTTATGATTCTTTTTTTATTTTGTCCTAGGGGGTCTGTCGGGGTCCCACACATGGTGTCTAGAGGGGCAGGTTATACCTACCCAGCCCCCTTATAAATATTTGTTGTTTGTTTTTACATGTTCAGGACAGGGGATGAAGTCCCTGACTCCTGTAATGGCTGGCAGCAACATTTTTCTCATTTTGCTGGCTGCCAATCAGAGTGCTTGCTCTACAAGGGTCTGACTCGTGCGAGATCAAAATAGCCCAAGGGAAATAAAGCTCCCTGGGCCAATCAGAGCGCTCTATGCTTGAATTGGTTCTGCCGCAACAGTCTCTCGAGACTCTTGCGGACCCAGACATCCAGATATTTATGTTATTTTGAACCTTAACTTCTCAAAAACCACTGAACTTAATAACAAAAAGCACATTTTGAATACCAAGATCTGGCTTCCTGTCAAATTTGGTGTAAATCCGTTCAGCAGTTTTTGTTGTAGCCTTTTCTAAAGAAGTCTATCAACTTGATGGAGATTTTGAGCTTTGGTACCCCCCTTTTTCCTTATCCCGCACTTGACGGATCACCCTGGAACTTTCCATTCACAAACTAGTCAACAAGTAGATCCTTTATAGAATGTTTCATAGAGATATGTCTAAACATGTCAAAGTTATCAGCAACACAACAATTCAGTGCCTACGAGTGGATTACACTGGCTACTGGGTGCTTGCTTGTGTCTGCACAAAGCTAAACCTCTCTGAAGAGCTATAATGATAGCAAAACACATGCCAGGGGATGCTTTTATTCATTCCAGGATGGGTTGGATGTTAGTTTACCAATCAAAAGCTGTAATACTGTGCCTGGAGTGGTAAAAGGCTTTTGTCATTTTACAGCTCGGCGTGGATGGCACTGTGCTAATCCCATGCTTAAAGATTTTGTTGTAGAAATGACAAAAGACTTTGGGCCTGATTAAGATCATGGCTGGACTCATGTCATCCCTCTGTGGTGGAGTTTACAAGTACTCGAGCTGATGGACTCTCACCCGCCATATATTGGCTGTCCGCGTTGACAGAGTGTTTTCCATCGGGTAAATGGCTCACTGCTTTCGAAGCGTCGGACTGCTCTGCTGGCTAACATTACTCCATCACAGTCAGGGCGGTGGGATTGTGCCAAGCCTGTTTTCATAGTTGTGCTGGCATTGTCCTAGCGTCGGAATGCCGATGATGTGAGTCCATCGTGGGAGGCATTCAACATTGTACAATTCCTGTGGCTTTTGGAAGATGATAACATCCCACTAATGATGTTATGGTGCGTGAAAGTGTTGTTTCACCTAATAACATATTTGATGTATGTGTTGTATAGTGTAAATATCTGTTCATTTTCACTGCATATATTTGCCTAGGTATGTTCAACATACTGTTTTGCAAGTGTTGTTAATATTTAATTAAAATGACCACAACTACCATGGTACCTTGTGTTGTGTTTTGTAAAAATAATATTGCAATATTATTGTGGTCATTTTCTCTGTTCTTTCATATTTTCACATATGTCAAAGTGTTGTGTATTTATCAATCTTTATTTTATGAAATGTTTTAAAATGTCATTTTTGTTTCATTTTGTATGTTATCCTTTGTAATTTCATTGATCTGATGTTGTGTTTCACAAATCAAAGTATGTTGACTTAAAACTTTTATGTATATTATGTTGTATGCTGAATATAAGTTTTTTAATGATAAATGTACTTTGCAATTAATATATGATGACTAATGCTATTTATCCTCCTAAGTTGTTTAATTTACAGATTTTTACCTTGCTAGGCCTTGGAATGTTTTATTTTGCATTTCTCCTCTCTACTGTGTTGTGTTGAATGTTTGCTAAATTTTATGTATACTTCTTAATTTTTTTGCCATTTTAGGACATCATTTTACCTCTGTTTAGAAGTAGGATTGTCTGTAATTAAAAATGTTTTTGAAATTTATCATAACATACTGGAAGGTATACTCAAATTAAATAATTTTTTCCTTTTTGTTTGCTTCATTTTTTCCTACAAACTCATTTCATGTATCATCCAGATTATTAAATGAATGTGTATTTTAATTTATAGTAGGTCTAACACCAAGAGTACATGGACAACGATCTGCCACTGCTACTGATGAAACCTCCACTCCAACCGAGAGCAAGCCTTCAGTGAGGAATCCACTCCTGCTAGTCAGAATGATGAAAAGCAGGCTAGTCCATCTGGTCTGTCTGGGCAGGCAGCTACATTGAGTCTCATTTGGCCCACACCTTACCCTCCCACCCCAACTGTTGCCACACCTCAGCCAATGAATACCTTCACTTCCTGTGTCGAAACGACCATCACCCCAATCTTGTGCCCCCCCCCCCCAGTCGTGGCTGCTGTTGATTCAACAACACCACTACCTCAAGTTCAGCCAGGAGATTGTGGGATGGGGCACACAGGGTCATGGGCACAGGGTAGTCAGGGTAGGGATCGTTATGGGGAATCTGTGTGCCAGCAAAGTGAGGGCACTGGGTGTGTTGTCACCCAGGCCACCATCGACCAAGTCTTGGGATCCCTCAATCAGTCCTGCTCTGTGCCCAATGGATGCCCCTTCCTGAGCAGGTTACCAGTTGGCACCATGTATGGGAGGCAAGTTATGGGCAACACAACCTAAACTTTGGTGTTGAGGGCTTTCAGAGCCCAACTCAGGCCGCCACCAGTTTTGTGAGCCTAGGAACGTCGGGAATATATAATTATATATATAATTGGGATATATATATATATATATATATATATATATATATATATATATATACGCAGACACACACACATAGTGTAACATAATGGATACAAACATGTATTTATGTTATAATTTACTTGTATTTCTATTAAAATATATATATATTAAGAATATTTATTTCACACTATATTATTTTTTATATGTTATATTTATTAATATGAAAATATGTATCTATAAATATATGTTTATTAATACATTTACCATGTTATTATAATTAATATAATGTAAAATATATGTTTTTTTAATTTACGCTGTATATCTATACCAGTGATTTTATTTGAGATGTCATCAGTGATATCACCGACCATGTCATCAGTGATGTAATATGTGAGATAATAAGCAGTGCCTTGCTGGGGAGTAAGGTATAGTTAGCTCCGCCAGCTATAACTTCTGAATTTCTATGGTTTTGCGCATGTGAAATCTGAGTGAAACTAAAATGACCCTGTAACCTTTGTGTTTTTTTCAGTGAGGATTTTTCTGCCCTGACTGCAGACTCTACGCAGTTGTAAACTTACTATTCACTCTGTGTTGTTGAATACCATAACAAACGTAAACTTACTCAAAAGTAGAAGTTTATCTTTGTGAATCAGGGTCAATGAATGTAGAAAACTATTAAACTCTCTCTC
Source organism: Lissotriton helveticus (assembly GCF_964261635.1). Taxonomy (NCBI): domain Eukaryota; kingdom Metazoa; phylum Chordata; class Amphibia; order Caudata; family Salamandridae; genus Lissotriton; species Lissotriton helveticus. The sequence continues at coordinate 1,143,087,602 of NC_136069.1, forward strand.
TCTATATATATATATACCAATATAAAACATAGGTCAATTTACACAATACTATTCAATAAAATGATTAATTATCAAATCATAAATATTAATATTCAAATATTATTTATTTAACTTACCATCATATACCCTGCACTTAAAAAAGAAGTTAAAAATACATATTTAATAATTTATATAGGTACAATCAATTTAATATCTCATTAACAATTAATAATTAATTGTAAATTATTTCTATAATAACTTCCCAGCTTAGACCCCTACAATCCTAGCATCTCACAACTAAAATATAATTAAATAAATAAGTAGTCCATAATTTAAATATTTAAATGAAATTAAATTATTAATTTACAAATAATAATTAATACTAAATTAATGTATTACCTTCCCACCCTATACCCCTAGCCTAGCACCCACGACTAACATATCATTAAAATACATAATTATTCAATATTTTACATGACTGGAAATTAATTAAGTACTTGATTCAAAATTATTAAGAAATTATTAATTAATTATTACTTAATTAACTTCCTAACCCAGACCCTTACAAACCTAGCAGCCCACAAATAAAATATAAGTAAAATAAATAGGCATTCAATAAATTACATAATTTAAATCAATAAAATTGTTATTAACAATTAAAACAAATTGTTAATTGATTATTTCTTAATTACCTTCCCACTCTCTACCCCTACAACCCTAACACCCCGCAAATAACATAAAATAAAAAGAAATCAATATTGCATAACTTACATGATGAATCTCCATCATATAATTAACTAAAATGTATTAACTAATTTACTTCACACCCTATCCCCCTATACACCCAACAACCCACCGCAACACTATGGGGCCGATTCCGCTCGGAAGCGTTCCGAGCGCGATCCGGCTGGAAAAAGTACGAGCCGTACGCTTGTTTTCCGAACGACTCCTACAGCTGTACGAGAGAGCAAGTACGATGCGAGAAACACAAAATCGTCGACCGAATCGTTTCCGGGTCCGAACCGCTCCATACGTCTCGACCGTAAGCAAACCGTACCGTACAATGGAGGCAATTCCCGACCGACACAGTGCAATGCATGATTTGCACAGCCGGATCGAGTCAGAGCCTCTGACACTTAAACGCCCCGGGAAGGGGACTTTGGGGGTCCAAGCCGGACCCCCCTGCACCCGTAGTCATACGAGTCGATCACTGGGGGGGAGCCAAGGGTCCCCCTACACATGCATGTATGGTGCGGGTGGCACAGACGCGTCCCCACTACAGGGGGTGCCCTTTTGCGCTACATACCTTTTTCGTCAATGGGAACCTATGTATGCGTCGTACAACAGGCTCCTATTGAATTCAATGGGGCTCCTAGCGACCCGTGTCCATCAGCGCTTGTTCGGATCGGAGCCCCGGAGCACAAGTCGGTCGGAAAGCCCTCCGGATCCAAGTTGGACGGAGCCTTCTCCCAGCGAGATCGAAATTGGCCCCTATAAGGTATTATAAAAAATGTAATACATATTCTAAATCACTTCAGCTTACAATCTACATTTAAACAAAATAACCTTTGTATAGGCATTAAGAACCCATAAAATTAATATATAATCTAAAACACATTCAAATAATTTAAAAGGATATTTGTAACCACTATATTATTGAAAACGATATTAACAACATTGGTATTATTTACAACTATATTACCTAAAAAAACAATATTCTTACAATCTATGTTCATGCATCACGATGTTTGTGTATCACAATATTTGTTTTCCAATATTCCTGCCACTCTATATTTTTTAATCGATATTTTGTCCAAACACCCTGTAATCTGAACACAAAGAGATACTGGTTATCCTCATGAAGAGCAATAGAGAAGAACGCATGACTCAAATAAATCGTCAAGAGTGAACGTCTCTGCAGCAGCAGGAATTTGGAACAAAATGAAAGCAGGGTTTGGTACCCTGGGACAACATGGGATAACAATATTATTTGTTTTGCCAAGGTCCTGCACTATTTTCCACTTTCAGCTCATTTTTTTTCAACCCCATAATCCTGCAAGGACTTCCTAGCCTCTTCTTTAAGACGCTTTATTCAATCATTTCCTCAATAACAAATGCCAATCCCTCCTCTGTTTCACGAGTAAGCTTGTACTGAGTAGTATGAGGAAACACTGCATTAGATTTCACTTTGTGCTACACTAACTCAGCACTTTTTATTAGATCAATTTCTTTTCCTATAAAAATCCAAAACTTTTCCTATCACTGGGTGTCTTAAATCAGGTTGCAAATCATCCTTTGTGAGAGCAGGGAACAGCTCACCCTTGACTTTTATCATTTTATTTTAAAGTCTAACTCTTGGCGCAAATCTTTGTCTTGTGTTTGAGATTCATTTCGCACCAAAAATGACGACCGAAAAAATTAACTGTACTCAAATCACAAATTATGTGCATGCAGTCCTTCATCCTCAGGCATCCTCAATGTGCCTGCATTTGACTTGGTTCAGTAGGAATACTGAGGGGTCCATTAGGATGGCGGGCGGACTTTGTCCGCCCGCCACCCTAACGGAGATCGGGACCGCCCCCCTAAAAGGCGGGTGTCCCGACATTGGCATTAGGATGCGCCCACCACAGTGGCGGGCGCATTCCTCAATTTAACATTGTGGCGGGCGGTGCTCACTGCACCACCCGCCACAATGTTAAAAACAAATGCACTTATTTGCATAATCGAAGCTGCAGGCACCGCGCGGTGCCTGCCGCTGCGATTATGCAAATGGAGGGGAGTACCACAGGTACCCCCCGTGTGCCACCCCCCTTTGGCCGTCACTCTGGGGGCCCACAGGGGCCCCCCAGAGTGAACACTGCATGCCTTTCCGTGGCGGCATTGCCGCCACGGAAAAGCATTGAACAATGCCCATGCTAATATGCTGGCAGTGTCTGATAGACACCGCCACCATGTTATCCCTTTTCCGCCCCGGCCGCAAGGCGACCGGGGCGGAAAACAGGCGGGCGGTGTTTTCCACCGCTGCGGTCCCCTCTGCCATCGTAATATGGCGGGGGGGGAATGCAGGGATGGATGTCGGGCGGATTGCCTCCGCCAGGGTGGCGGTGGCCACCGCTACCCTGGCGGTGGCAATCCGCTCGACATCCTAATGGGCCCCTGAGTGTTGATGCAATTTGTGGGAAATTATTGCTCATTACAGATATTTTGCTGAAAAGTAAAACTCTGTTGAAAATTCTATATTTTATTCTGTATAATATAGTTCATCATTAGGGCTGAAGGCAAGTTTCTATTGAACTATTTCTGATTTTGAATGTTTTGCACATAGGCCAGTTGGTCTGGAGCTGTTGACTGAAGTATCCCATTCTGTGCCTTCTGATTCATATTCCGCTGCATTTGGAGAGCCATTTCCAATTAATTTTGCACTCTATCTGGATTCACTCTAAATTCTTGTTTGCAGAAATGGCATTGAGTAGTTTTCTTCAGCAAAATACCGTTGAAATTAGGCACATTTGAATAACTGACAAAAATCCTTACCTCTACCTTGAGGAACAACATGTCTATTTGTTAGTCCATTCTGCATAACTGGGAAATCATTACTTTGCACACCTACTCTCTGCATACCTGAAGTTATATCTGAAACTTTACTTTACTTTGTGAATTTCTTAAGCGCAGGCGAATCATCCCCGAGGGGATCTCTCGGCGCTACAGGAGAAGACATGTAGGGCAGGGCCGCCTAAAACAACCATGTTTTCAAAAGTTTCTTAAAGCTAGGTAAATCGCTACAGGACCTGATATTTGCTGGCAGTTTATTCCAGTGTCTGGGTGCCAGGTGGCAAAAGGCTATGCCACCCCTTATTACTCTGTGTGTTTTCTGGGTACACAGAAGGTTGGCATTGCAAGACCTTAGCTGTCGAGCCGGCTGATACCACCTGAGTTTATTTCTAAGATATACAGGTCCCTTTCCCTGTAGTGATTTGAAGGCCACACATAGCATCTTAAAGATGGCTCGTTTCCTCACTGGGAGCCAGTGCAATTGGTTCAGCAGAGGGGCCGATGGAGTTCGTGGCGGTTTATTTAAGGCAAGGCGGGCTGCAGTATTCTACACTACCTGCAGATGCGTTAGTAGGTCCTCAAGGGCACCCACCAGTAGCGCATTGCCATAGTACAGTCAACTCACCAAGAGTGACTGGATTAACCCCTTCGCTGCGGCGGCTATTCCGCCGCAGCGCTAAGGGGGGGGCGGGGCCACGCGGCGGTCCCGTGCTCGTGACGGAACCGCTCCGTCACGGAGCCCGGGTGAGCTGTGCTTGTGACGGAACGGTTCCGTCACGGACCCGCCCGCCCATTAGAACGTCAGCGCAGGCACGGAATGCGGCGAGCGGGCCGTGACGGAACCATTCCGTCCCCAGCACAGCCCACCCGAGGCTCGTGACGGAACGATTCCGTCACAAGCATGGGAGGGGTTAAGGTCTTCCTAGCTGACAAAGGAATCCAGGGAAAGATTTTCTTAAGCATCCTCATTGTGCCGAAGCACGTGCCAGACACTGTCTTGACCTGTTCCTCCATGGATAATTCATCATCAATCCTCACACCCAGATTCTTTGCCCATCTCCTGGGTGGTGGGGGCTCACCCAACTCAGGTGGCCACCACCCAGGGGACCAGATTGTCTCGGCCTTTCCGAAAAGTAGTATTTCGGTTTTTGAGGAGTTAAGTTGCAAATAATTCCTCCTCATCCAGACGGCAATACTGGACATGCAGCTTCTAAATTTCCGATGAGTTGATGTAATATCGTCCTCAATAGGGACGATTAGCTGCATGTTGTCCGCATAGGAGATGTTCTGGGAACCTGTGGCCTCTGATAATATCTGCCAGGGGTGTTACATAGGCATTGAACAGAGTAGGACTCAGCACTGAGCCCTGCGGAACACCCCTATCCATCCCCGTTACCTGTGATACGAATGACCCTAGCTGGATTCTCTGTGTATGACCCAATAGAAAGCTCTGGATCCACTCGAGAGCTTTGCCCCTCACCTCAATCCCCCTCAATCTGTCTAGCAGCAGCCGATGGGAAATGGTGTCAAATGCCGCTGACAGATCAAGGAGGACAAGGATCACTGGGCTCCCTCCATCTAGTGTCATCCTGATAGTATCTGTTACTTCAAGCAATGCAACCTCTGTACTGTGGGATGCACGAAATCCAGACTGGGAGGGATCCAGGAGGTGGTTTTGTTCCAGATATTGGGACAGTTGTTTATTCACTAGAGTTTCCAAAACCTTCGCACAGCAGGAGAGGAGCGATATTGGCCTATAATTCTGGAGCTCGGAAGGATCCGCCAACGCCTTTTTTAGGAGTGGCTTGACCCGCGCTTCTTTCCATTCATTTGGAAATATGGCTGTTTCCTGCGAGATGTTATAAATATCCGAAAGTGCGTCTGCTAGGATCGGACTGAGAATTAACATTACTGCTGGTGGCACCGGGTCAGATGGTGAACCCGACTTTACACGACTTAGTAGGGCTCCAACTTGCGTACTAGTCATAGCGGCAAAAGAGTCCAACCTATGGGGGGGACCCTCTTCCAACAGGGGTTCTTTAGGAGGGTTTCCCTCTCCTTGTTCCACCAGAGTCGTCTCGAAGGACTGGTAAATCAGGTCAATCTTCTTAGTAAAGTGCCTGGCTAAGTCCTCAAATAGTTCTAGTGTGGGGGAAGTGCCACATTGTTCACCTTAGGGTTTGTGAATTCCTTCAATATCCTATACAGTTCCCTGGATGAATTTTTAGCCTCAATGATGCGTACACCCAGGTGTATCCTTCTTGCTGCTTTACAGCTATTTAAGTAGTCTCTGTGTGATTTCCGGTATAGCAATTCGTCTTGCTCCCTCTTTGACTTTCTCCATCTCCTCTCCAAGACTCTACTCTTAGATTTTTTCCTTTCTAAGAGTATCCGAATACCAGGGGGCCGAGGCTGCCCTCTTCTGGGTACTAACTCTTTTCAGGGGAGCTATAATGTCTAAGGCTACCTGAATTGCTCCCTTCAATTTTTCCCAGGCTACATTGGGGTCCACTTCCAAATTAAGCAGGGGAGCCACATATGCCTGTCCAAAAGGGGAACAAAAGGGGGTGGTGATGGACGGAACATCTGAACCAATCAAACACTCACACCCAGTCAAAAGATCTAGGTTTGATCCATCACCGTTCTTTAGCCCACTCTGCCACCCCAGTTTAGACATGGCTATATGCAAATCAGTCTGACCCTGTGCCTCATGGGAACAGTCCAGCCCGAACTGCCAAGCCATGCCTTCCCTGGACCGGAAACAAGCTTCCGAGGACCGATTTCTAGCATTCCAGCCGTCTTCAGCCCAGCTTGCTTGAATCCAGTGGCAAAGTGAGCAAGGGACTCACGTCTGAGCATACCCTGCCACACTTATGGCGGCCAAAGTGGTACAAAAGGGGGTGGTGATGGACGGAGCATCTGAACCAATCAAACACTCACACCCAGTCAAAAGATCTGGGTTTGATCCATCACCGTTCTTTAGCCCACTCTGCCAGCTCAGTTTAGACATGGCTATACGCAAATCAGTCTGACCCTGTGCCTCATGGGAACAGTCCAGCCCGAACTGCCAAGCCATGCCTTCCCTGGACCGGAAACAAGCTTCCGAGGACCGGTTTCTGGCATTCCAGCCGTCTTCAGCCCAGCTTGCTTGAATCCAGTGGCAAAGTGAGCAAGGGACTCACGTCTGAGCATACCCTGCCACACTTATGGCGGCCAAAGTGCTACAAAAGGGGGTGGTGATGGACGGAGCATCTGAACCAATCAAACACTCACACCCAGTCAAAAGATCTGGGTTTGATCCATCACCGTTCTTTAGCCCACTCTGCCACCCCAGTTAAGACATGGCTATATGCAAATAAGTCTGACCCTGTGCCTCATGGGAACAGTCCAGCCCGAACTGCCAAGCCATGCCTTCCCTGGACCGGAAACAAGCTTCCGGGGACAAGTTTCTGGCATTCCAGCCGTCTTCAGCCCAGCTTGCTTGAATCCAGCGGCAAAGTGAGCAAGGGACTCACGTCTGAGCATAACCTGCCACACTTATGGCGGCCAAAGTGGTACAAAAGCGGGTGGTGATGGACGGAGCATCTGAACCAATCAAACACTCACACCCAGTCAAAAGATCTGGGTTTGATCCATCACCGTTCTTTAGCCCACTCTGCCACCCCAGTTTAGACATGGCTATATGCAAATCAGTCTGACCCTGTGCCTCATGGGAACAGTCCAGCCCGAACTGCCAAGCCATGCCTTCCCTGGACCGGAAACAAGCTTCCGAGGACCGGTTTCTGGCATTCCAGCCGTCTTCAGCCCAGCTTGCTTGAATCCAGTGGCAAAGTGAGCAAGGGACTCACATCTGAGCATACCCTGCCACACTTATGGCGGCCAAAGTGGTACAAAAGGGGGTGGTGATGGACGGAGCATCTGAACCAATCAAACACTCACACCCAGTCAAAAGATCTGGGTTTGATCCATCACCGTTCTTTAGCCCACTCTGCCACCCCAGTTTAACATGGCTATATGCAAATCAGTCTGACCCTGTGCCTCATGGGAACAGTCCAGCCCGAACTGCCAAGCCATGCCTTCCCTGGACCGGAAACAAGCTTCCGCGGACCAGTTTCTGGCATTCCAGCCGTCTTCAGCCCAGCTTGCTTGAATCCAGTGGCAAAGTGAGCAAGGGACTCACGTCTGAGCATACCCTGCCACACTTATGGCGGCCAAAGTGGTACAAAAGGGGGTGGTGATGGACGGAACATCTGAACCAATCAAACACTCACACCCAGTCAAAAGATCTGGGTTTGATCCATCACCGTTCTTTAGCCCACTCTGCCAGCTCAGTTTAGACATGGCTATATGCAAATCAGTCAGACCCTGTGCCTCATGGGAACAGTCCAGCCCGAACTGCCAAGCCATGCCTTCCCTGGACCGGAAACAAGCTTCCGAGGACCGGTTTCTGGCATTCCAGCCGTCTTCAGCCCAGCTTGCTTGAATCCAGTGGCAAAGTGAGCAAGGGACTCACGTCTGAGCATACCCTGCCACACTTATGGTGGCCAAAGTGGTACAAAAGGGGGTGGTGATGGACGGAGCATCTGAACCAATCAAACACTCACACCCAGTCAAAAGATCTGGGTTTGATCCATCACCGTTCTTTAGCCCACTCTGCCACCCCAGTTTAGACATGGCTATATGCAAATCAGTCTGACCCTGTGCCTCATGGGAACAGTCCAGCCCGAACTGCCAAGCCATGCCTTCCCTGGACCGGAAACAAGCTTCCGAGGACCAGTTTCTGGCATTCCAGCCGTCTTCAGCCCAGCTTGCTTGAATCCAGTGGCAAAGTGAGCAAGGGACTCACGTCTGAGCATACCCTGCCACACTTATGGCGGCCAAAGTGGTACAAAAGCGGGTGGTGATGGACGGAGCATCTGAACCAATCAAACACTCACACCCAGTCAAAAGATCTGGGTTTGATCCATCACCGTTCTTTAACCCACTCTGCCACCCCAGTTTAGACATGGCTATATGCAAATCAGTCTGACCCTGTGCCTCATGGGAACAGTCCAGCCCGAACTGCCAAGCCATGCCTTCCCTGGACCGGAAACAAGCTTCCGAGGACCGGTTTCTGGCATTCCAGCCGTCTTCAGCCCAGCTTGCTTGAATCCAGTGGCAAAGTGAGCAAGGGACTCACGTCTGAGCATACCCTGCCACACTTATGGCGGCCAAAGTGGTACAAAAGGGGGTGGTGATGGACGGAGCATCTGAACCAATCAAACACTCACACCCCGTCAAAAGATCTGGGTTTGATCCATCACCGTTCTTTAGCCCACTCTGCCAGCTCAGTTTAGACATGGCTATATGCAAATCAGTCTGACCCTGTGCCTCATGGGAACAGTCCAGCCCGAACTGCCAAGCCATGCCTTCCCTGGACCGGAAACAAGCTTCCGAGGACCGGTTTCTGGCATTCCAGCCGTCTTCAGCCCAGCTTGCTTGAATCCAGTGGCAAAGTGAGCAAGGGACTCACATCTGAGCATACCCTGCCACACTTATGGCGGCCAAAGTGGTACAAAAGGGGGTGGTGATGGACGGAGCATCTGAACCAATCAAACACTCACACCCAGTCAAAAGATCTGGGTTTGATCCATCACCGTTCTTTAGCCCACTCTGCCACCCCAGTTTAGACATGGCTATATGCCAATCAGTCTGACCCTGTGCCTCATGGGAACAGTCCAGCCCGAACTGCCAAGCCATGCCTTCCCTGGACCGGAAAGAAGCTTCCGAGGACCGGTTTCTGGCATTCCAGCCGTCTTCAGCCCAGCTTGCTTGAATCCAGTGGCAAAGTGAGCAAGGGACTCACGTCTGAGCATACCCTGCCACACTTATGGCGGACAAAGTGGTACAAAAGGGGGTGGTGATGGACGGAGCATCTGAACCAATCAAACACTCACACCCAGTCAAAAGATCTGGGTTGGATCCATCACCGTTCTTTAGCCCACTCTGCCACCCCAGTTTAGACATGGCTATATGGAAATCAGTCTGACCCTGTGCCTCATGGGAACAGTCCAGCCCGAACTGCCAAGCCATGCCTTCCCTGGACCGGAAACAAGCTTCCGAGGACCGGTTTCTGGCATTCCATCCGTCTTCAGCCCAGCTTGCTTGAATCCAGTGGCAAAGTGAGCAAGGGACTCACGTCTGAGAATACCCTGCCACACTTATGGCGGCCAAAGTGGTACAAAAGGGGGTGGTGATGGACGGAGCATCTGAACCAATCAAACATTCACACCCAGTCAAAAGATCTGGGTTTGATCCATCACCGTTCTTTAGCCCACTCTGCCACCCCAGTTTAGACATGGCTATATGCAAATCAGTCTGACCCTGTGCCTCATGGGAACAGTCCAGCCCGAACTGCCAAGCCATGCTTGCCCTGGACCGGAAACAAGCTTCCGAGGACCGGTTTCTGGCATTCCAGCCGTCTTCAGCCCAGCTTGCTTGAATCCAGTGCCAAAGTGAGCAAGGGACTCACGTCTGAGCATACCCTGCCACACTTATGGCGGCCAAAGTGGTACAAAAGGGGAGGCGGTTACGATGGCTCCAATGCCCTTGTCTTTTCTGTACTGAATGAGCGGACATCACTGAAAAACTCAGTGCCAAGTGGTCAGTCCAACCAAGTACCAGCGAAGGCTCAGTGGCCAGATCTGTTATGTTGGAAAAAATGGCATCTAATGTGTGCCCTGCACTATGCGTAGGCCCGATAGTTCTCAAAGATAGCCCGAGAGATTCCATTATGGCGATCAAACTAGCTGAGTCAGAATTATAAGACATATCTAAATGGTGATTAAACTCCCCTAACAGAAGGAACTTTTTAGTATTAATAATATGGGGTACCAAACTCTCTAGTAGTATAGAGCCAAACTCCTTGTTACTGGTCCCTGGCGGATGGTATACCTGGTTCATCTGTTTATATCCTGGGTCACAGATGATGCCGGTGGCTTCGAAACCGTAGAGAATTATCACATCTCACCTTTAGACGATTCCCGAATAACAGCAGGATTTTCTGTACACCCACCGTATCCATTTTATCAGTACAAATATCGGTTGCATCGCGTCGATTAGAAAGATAGAGACCTTGTTTTTAAGGAATTGGTACATTATTCTTTGCAGCGCTTCGCACCCGATACCGAGCGACCCAAGTAATTGTCTTTAGCCACCAGGAGACATACTTGATCACGGACATTCTAAAGGAGATGCATCGCTCTGCTCGGTGGTGATGACGACAAATTGAATGTTTGCGCCCCAGCCGTGTCTTTAAGAACCAGGACCATATCGTTTCCTGTTTCCTTCCTATCCATGGATTTATACGGAGGGCATTCTTATATCCATTGATCCTTTAACTAAGAATTTAAAAAAAATGTCTTTGTGGCTCCTGAAGAAGGCGTGTCCCACGCCGAAACCCGCGTCGATGTTATTTGCCACCTTCAGTTTGGATACCTTTGACAAAATTGGTTAGGTTTTTTATATGTTGATGATTATTGGTTATATTAAATTGTATAATTTTTTGTTTTTATTGCCCTGTCATCAGATAGTTTATAGGTTGTTATAAACTGTAGGATTTTTAAACGTGTTTATTAAACTGATGGTCTTATCCATTTTATTTCTTTTTGGTTTTTTCTTGCTGTCATCTTATGTCACATGTTTTCTAATGTGTTACTGCCTAGGAATTTTTTTACTTACATACCAGTGCTCCTGTCCATTCTATAACCAGATTGGACTCTACTCTAAAAATAAGGAGCTCCATATTAGCAAAGAGATTCTATCAATCGCCCTAATGTAGTAGGGGAGCCGTGTAGCAATGGCTAATCCTCCTCCTCGTTTCCCCGTCCTATCCAGTCTAATGACTGCATAGTCGTCAGGAAAGGCCACTGCTGAGACGGGTGTAACATCATTATTGAGCCATGCTTCTGTAAAAAAACATATATCGGGCTTCCGGTCTTCTAGTAGGTCCCAGATATCCATTGCATGTTTGGGGATAGACCTGGCATTCAGGTATAATCCCCGGATGCAAGGTCTAGGTCTGTCCTGCCCAGTCCCACTACTCCCCCACTGGCTCTTCCGGTAAACCTCCTGTCTCCCCGACTGAATGTTAGAGGAGGGAGCTAGCTGTTTAACCGGGAGCCACTGACAATTAATGCATCCCTCAATCTCAGACCTCTTACCCTCATCCATCCATCCATCTGTATCCCTAGGGCAGTATGAATGAGAATTATGACCCAAAAGAGTCCCTCGCATGTAGGTCAGTCTGCTCTCCCCGAGATCCTGGGTGTGGCAGCATTTCCTGGCAGCTGGTGGCGTTCTGGCGTGGACAGACACAGACGGGCTTGCCTTTGGCGCACCTTCGGAGCCGGCGGCGCGTCAGCTGCGTGCGTCCGCCCGGGAGCCGGAATTTATATTAGTGGCGTGTTGGCGAGATAACAACTAGACCGCCAACCGCCTGCCCAATTTCACCCGAAAGATCAAGGAAAGACTACTCTCTCCACACAAACAATCACCAAAAGTGATTGCGGTGGACCGGAGAGTGTCTTCGATACCCCACAAAATTAACACACAATCCTGCAATCTACAGTGTAAAATAAAATGTGTTTTTAAAAAATGTCACAGTTAAAACACTTTGAGCTTAGGTGCCTAGGAGCTGCCCTCCATGAGCGCGTCCGCCCGGGAGCCGGAATTTATATTAGTGGCGTGTTGGCGAGATAACAACTAGACCGCCAACCGCCTGCTCAATTTCACCCGAAAGATCAAGGAAAGACTACTCTCTCCACACAAACAATCACCGAAAGTGATTGCGGTGGACCGCAGAGTGTCTTCGATACCCCCACAAAATTAACACACAATCCTGCAATCTACAGTGTGAAATAAAATGTGTTTTTAAAAAATGTCACAGTTAAAACACTTTGAGCTTAGGTGCCTAGGAGCTGCCCTCCATACCTTCCTCCAAGAGCGCGCCCGCCCGGGAGCCATAATTTATATTAGTGGCGTGTTGGCGAGATAACAACTAGACCGCCAACCGCCTGCTCAATTTCACCCGAAAGATAAAGGAAAGACTACTGTCTCCACACAAACAAACATTGAAAGTGATTGCGGTGGACCGGAGAGTGTCTTCGATACCCCCACAAAATTAACACACAATCCTGCAATCTACAGTGTAAAATAAAATTCGTTTTTTAAAAATGTCACAGTTAAAACACTTTGAGCTTAGGTGCCTAGGAGCTGCCCTCCATACCTCCCTCCATGAGCACGCGCGCCCGGGAGCCGGAATTTATATTAGTGGCGTGTTTGCGAGATAACAACTAGACCGCCAAACGCCTGCTCAATTTCACCCGAAAGATCAAGGAAAGACTACTCTCTCTACACAAACAATCACCGAAAGTGATTGAGGTGGACCGAAGAGTGTCTTCGATACCCCCACAAAATTAACACACAATCCTGCAATCTACAGTGTAAAATAAAATTTGTTTTTTAAAAATGTCACAGTTAAAACACTTTGAGCTTAGGTGCCTTGGAGCTGCCCTCCATACCTTCCTCCATGAGCGCGCCCGCCCGGGAGCCGGAATTTATATTAGTGGCGTGTTGGCGAGATAACAGCTAGACCGCCAACCGCCTGCTCAATTTCACCCGAAAGTTCAAGGAAAGACTACTCACTCTACATAAACAATCACCGAAAGTGATTGCGGTGGACCGGGGAGTGTCTTCGATACCCCCACAAAATTAACACACAATCCTGCAATCTACAGTGTAAAATAAAATTTGTTTTTTAAAAATGTCACAGTTAAAACACTTTGAGCTTAGGTGCCTAGGAGCTGCCCTCCATACCTTCCTCCATGGAAACCAAAAAACAAAACCAGATTCACCTCCAGAAACTTACATTTGAGATGAATATCCTTTCCTGCCACCTCTGTGAAAGTACTTCATCTGGCAACCAAAATATTCTATTTAATCTTTCTCTGCTTTGCATCAAAACAATTACTGCAATACTTGGCATATGTTAAAATATCATCAAGAGATTTTGCTTGCCAACACATCTCTCTCCTTTGAATATGGGAACTAATCTCTGGACACAAAAGCTCAATTTAATCCAATAATGCTTTGAAATGTGGGGTTATCGGCTCCACTCTATTGCTTATAGATCTGCATTAATCTCTCATAGTATGCATGTACCAATTCTTTAGTATCATGTGTTGTCCTCTTAGTTTTTGACCAATATATTTATTTTTATTATATTAGTTTTCAAATCACTAATATATATTTTTCCTTCACACCAGTAGATGGGCCATTATAGAGGTGAATGCTTGGTGGTTCTTCATTGGGCCAATTCCCAACTGCCATGCACACAAACCACAAATCTTTCACAAATAATAATCTCAAACTCTGTATTTAAATAAGCCCAAATATTATTTGAAATTCTCCCAATTCTCTTTACTTCTGTATACTTCTTATCTAGTTCTTCTCTACACTTTGGACGCATTTTCATAAATGTCAAGAGATCAAATCTTCTCTCAAAGGTTATCCTGCAACCACTTCACACTCAGATTCATTCACATTGGTTCTTTTTTCTTTATCTTTTCCAATTTCTTCAACCATTTTTCTCTATCCCTCTCAAACACTACCAATTATTTATGACTTAATTAATTCTCACCCATTTATTCTTAAACTGACATGCTCCAATTCTTGATTTTCACAGTCACTCAATTCCATTCTATAATTCCTGCACACTCTCTTTTTTTACAAATTCGCAAATGTGTCTACTAACTCTATTAGCTTGTCATATGCATTACATGCTCGCTTTGCAGCTTTCTTTACTTTACTGCTTTACATGCTCACTTTGCTGTATCTCATCTTCTCTTCATTATAAAGCAGTACTCTGGGCCTTAATACGACTTTGGTGGCCTTCGAGTGGGAAAGCCACCACTGCGGTCCCAGGAAGACCGCCAAGGCTGTGGTGCGGCCACTTGTTGGATTACAACTTTAATTCAGGGCAGGCCGGCAGTGCTGCAGTGGTCTCACAGGGTGGTATGCTCGGCTCATGGGTAAGTATAACAAGCATACCGCCACTGTGAGAGAGCCTGCAGAACGTTCCTTCCTGGTGTGTCATGCACTATGTCATGCATGCCACACCATGCATGAACAGGTTTGCAAATTCAGGGGGGGCACAACATGTGCCTCCCAGCACGCACCCTCCTGGCCCAGATTCAGCCGGGTCCCTGTTAGGGCCCCCTTACTTGCATGTCTGCCACCCTTTTTATGGGGTCCCCGCCCTGAAAAAGGCTGTGGATATGCAGGTTGTAATCTGCTCGGCTGTGCCGGTTTCAGCACTGTCAGCATATTCTGGCCTTTTGAAGACTGCCACCGCAGCTGTCATGTGGCAGTCCCACCCCCACACTCATAATAGGGCAGACTGGTTGTGGTCGGACGACCACCGCAAATATTGAGGTCCCAGGACTGCCTAGTTTGAGGTTTTGCCTCATACATAGCATGTCTCAAATATTCAATCTTTCTCACGTTGAAAGTACCAATAAAAGAAAATGGCATATGTTTATCATCAGCAGTAATCTTGCGCCAATCACACAAGTGTGAAGACCCGAATTTATAAACATATAGGGGTCAATTCCGATCCGGTGAAAAGCGCTCCGAATCGTCGTACGGAGTGTTTTTTCCCCGTACGAATCGTACCTTTAAACGTCCCGTACGTACGACGAAGTACAATTCGTACCAGGAGTCGTACTCCATACGAATCGTACAGAGACCGTACGAATCGTATCCCCGTACGATTCACCCTCGGAACCCGCTGTACGCGACGTCTGTACGGTTCGCGGCTGCTTTTTCCAACCCGGCAAATACGATTTGTGTTGGGTACGCTCCGTACGACCCTTTTACTACGGGAGCTGAAAACTCCCGTAGAAGCAGAGTTCGCCCCGAAACAGGTACGGAACGCCCCCCCCCCGGGTACGGTGCGTACCCCCCATGATCGTAGGGTTACGGCTCGTACACCCCATGATCGTAGGGGTACGGCTCGTACACCTACAATCATGGGGTACAGCTCGTACACCCCATGATCGTAGGTGTACCAGCCATACCCCTACGAACATGGGGTGTACGAGCCGTACCCCTACGATCATGGGGTGTACGAGCCGTACGGTGTGTATGTGAATGAGCGCTTTTCCGTACGAATCGCCCTTACCTGACGTGGCCCGTACGAATTGCGTCCTGATCACCCGGTCTGCATCGTACTCGCCGAGTCGTATGGTGTGTGTACGAGTCGTACGGAAACGGCTCTGAATACGAATCGTACGGACGGTGATTTTACCGGATCGGAATCGACCCCATAATGAGCAGGTGAACCTTCAGGAGGAATTTTAGCTCCCTCACAATCAGTAACTGCATACTTTTTCAAAGATGCAGCCATTTTCATTCAAGTTAGGTTGAGCAACATAGGCACTAATCAATGACGATTCAATTCCAAAACAAACCTTTAAGCTCGAAACTGCATATTCAAAATGAAGAAACGTTGTCTGTCTACTAACATATGGGAGCGGAATCAAATTCACCACAAGCTAGGGAAAAATTCTAAACAATTTCAACCACAGTAAGATACATCTCCATCCCCTGCAAGTCTATCTCTGAGTTTCTGCATCTATTTCTGTGCCCAAATAAGTGAGCAACACAACTCTGATTAGTTCAAATGCAACCAGTCCAGTAAGGCCTTGAAGGACTGAAACTTATAGCACTCGACCTGTCAACGCAAGCCTTCAGCAGACAACCAACTTAAAGAATTGTATCTCAAGATCTTGGGTTTCTCCGAATCCAATAATCAAATCTACATTTAGAGACAAAAGATTAAATAAATGCACTTCAAAACAATTTCAGAATTTCATCTGATTCATTTACATTGTAATGCAAATTTCAACTTCAACACAAGTAATGCACAGGTGTGACACAGAAACAGCAACTAAACAAAAATCATCACACCACAAAACAATTATACTCTCAAAATCACACAATTTACACTGCATAGCAATACTCACATAGGACAAGCTCTATTCATACTCACATAATGGATCTCCAACAACTGCTTCAGCAAAACTGGAACATTCAAAGGATTCAGGTCTAGAGAATTATAGGGGAAGACCCTATCCCCTGACAATTTAAGGAAGTGGAGATTTTCCGAATAAGGTTTGCACAATAATTTGCACCAAGTTTCCTTCCCATCCTCTTCTACCAAGTTCTTTCAGTGCTTTTTACATCAAAAGGGCCCGACTGATGGATCAGGGCTATGAGTGAGTATATTCCAGATGAAAGCCCAACATTTACCATATAATTACCCAGAAACAAAAGAAATCCACTCAGGAAAATCCACACGATCGAAAGTACAAACACTGAAGGTTGGTTTACAATTAAGAATCAACCCAGAAGGTAAAAGGCATTGATTAGTCAATAATATCAAAGTATGCAACGTGCAAATAAGGGTAAACAGTCAAAATATCGAGTAGGAAATGCTGACTTGCACTAATATGGAGTGCAAAATATCGTGATACCAAAATATCGACTGCCAGACTATTGTGGACAAGAATATCGGGTTTAAGTTAAGAAATATTGTTTAACTAATTATCGAAGTCATTAATATTGGTTGCAAAACAATAGTTGTTGAAAATATCATTGTTTTAGTGTTCTGTATTTCAGTGTGTATTTTAAATGTGTGTGCTATATTTTTTCGTCCAATAATTGCATTTTTTTATGTATGTGTTAATTTTTTAGAAGTTATACATTTTATTTTAATTACATTTTGCATTTAATTCTGTAGCAGGTGTGGGTTTATAGGGGAATAGGGTGGGAAGTATATTAATTATAAAAAATGTAATATTCATTTTATTTTAATTCATTTTTGCGTTTTAGTTCCGTAGCGGGTAGTGGGTTTATAGGGGAATAGGGTGGGAAGTAAGGTAATTATAATAAATTTAATATATTTATTATTTATTAATTAATAATTGGTTGTTAATTTTTATTGATTAATTAATTGGTAAATATGTTAATTGTGTCATTTGCTTAGGAGCAGGTTGTGGGTTTATAGGGGAATAGGGTGGGAAGTAATTTAATTATACTTACATTATTGTTTTTCATAATTAATATATATTTTTAAATATTTTATATTCTTAATTGTGGAAAATAATGTATTATTCATTATTTATTAATTTGTTATTCATTATTATAACTTAATTGGTAATTATGTTAACTGAGTCATTTTTTAGGAGTGGGTTGTGGGTTGATAGGGGAGTAGGGTGGGAAGTAATTTAATTTTAATAAATGTGTTAATTATTATTTTATAGTGTTAATCGTGTGACTTACTTTATTAATACATATTTATATTTTGATTGTTAACTGCTATTAATTAAGGAATTATGTGTTAATTATTTATGTTAATTGTGTAATTGTGTAATTTTTGAATAAATTGGTGGGGGAATTTATAGCGGAATATGGTGGGAGAACATTTTGTTTTTAAATTAATTTTATTCTTTGTTACTTGATGCTAATTAATTCATTACATTTTAATTTTGTCAATTGTGTAATAATTTTCATGTGTGAGTTGTGGAGTTTATAGTGGTAAATGGTGGAAAGTATTTTGGTAAATGAATTAATGATTTGTTGTTAATTGATATTAATTTATTATTGTAAAATTAGTTATATAAACTGTGTAACTATTTTGTAGGTGTGTGTTTTGGTGTTTATTGGGGTATAGGGCGGAATGTAATTTAGTTTAAATTAATTAATAATTATTGGATCATTAATATTCATTTATTAATTGACAAATATGTTTGTAATTTGTTTAGTTTTTATTTTGTTTGGGTATTTCCTGTAGCTGTAATGTTTTGTTAGTACATGAATATTTACCTTTTTAAATGTGTTTTTTAATTATTAATATTTGTATACTAGTTAATTAATTGTGTTAATTAAGGAGGTACTCTGTTTAAAATTTAAAAGTGTGTTGTAAATTGTGTGGTGTTGTAGGGTAGGAAAAAATATTACTCTTATGTAATTTATAATTTTTGGGATTACAATACATTTTTATTACAAGATAGTTATTTTTTGTACTTTTTCAATTAAAATATATATTTTTATGTAAATTTTAAAATGTTGCCGCATTATATTATGTTTCTATGTTTTGGTAATTTTGATATATATATATATATATATATATATATATATATATATATATATATATATATATATATATATATATATATATATTATTATTATTTTTTTTTTTTTTTATTTATTTGTATTGCAGTAGATATTTTATGTTTTTTAGTGCGAATAGTTATTGGTACCCCTCCGCTATCCAACACTTTCCCTACTGTTGAACTTGCTGTAGTGGGAATAGTAATTTTTACCCCTCCGCTATCCAATACTTCTCCTACTGTTGCACTCGTTGGAGTGGGAATAGTGATTTTCAGCTCTCCGCTATTCAACACTTTCCCTACTGTTGCACTCACTGGAGTGGGAATAGTAATGTTTATCCCTCCTCTATCTAACATTTTCCCCACTGTTGCACTCAAAGGAGTGGGAATAGTAAATTATTTCCATCCGCTATCCAGCACTTTCCCTACTGTTGCACTGACTGCATTGGGAATAGTAACTTTTGAATCTCCGCTATCCAACACTTTCCCTACTGTTGCACTCACTGGAGTGGGAATAGTAATTTTTACTGCTCCGCTATCCAACACTTTCCCTACTGTTGCACTCGCTGGGGTGGGAATAGTAACTTTTATTCCACCGCTATCCAACACTTTCCCTACTGTTTCACTTGCTGGAGTGGGAATAGTAAATTATTTTCCTCCGCTATCTAACACTTTTCCTACTGTTGCACTCGCTGGAGTGGGAATAGTAATTTTTACCTCTACGCTATCCAAAACTTTCTGTACTGTTGCAATTATTGGAGTGGGAATAGTAAATTATTCCCCTCCACCATCCAACACTTTTTGTACTGTTGCACTCGCTGGAGTGGGAATGGTAAATTATTCCCCTCTGGTATCCAACACTTTCGATACTATTGCACTTGCTGGAGTGGGAATAGTAAAATATTCCCCTCTGCTATCGAACACTTTCCCTACTGTTGCCTTCAATGTAGTGTAAAATGAACATATTTTTAATTTTTTTCATTTTTATGTTACATGTGTATGTACATATTCATTTATAATTTGTTATATATTTCTAACATGTTATAATTAATTAAAATAATTATTTATTAATTAATATTAAGTAAATATATTTATATTACATTTTATATAAGTATGTTTAATTCATTTTTAGATTTAATGTATTACTTATAATTGTTAAGATGTATAAATAATTCTAAATTCTTTTTTTTAAGTTAGATGTATCATTTAGGGGTTGAGTCCGATTCGGGAAACAAATCCGTACTACGATTCGTATTCATAGCCGTTTCCGTCCGAATCCATCCGAATCGCGTAGTACGATCCGGTGCGCGAAAATACATCGGAATCATTGCGAACCGTACGAAAATGAAGGGTACATCCGTACGACTTCGATCCACACAGTGAACCGCACGATTCGTAAAAATGCCGTACGACCCGCCAAGTACGATGCAGCCCGGGGAATGAATACGCGATTCATATGGTAAACGTCGCTTATGAGCAATTCGTACGGAAGGCAACGCTATCACATACGCTCCGTACCCCTAAAATCAAGGGGTGTACGCGCAGGGTTTACGCACCGTACACCTACGACCTTGGGGTGTACGAACAGTACCCCTAAGGTCCATACACCTACGATCATGGGGTGTACGCACAGGGACATACGCACCGTACCCCTGAAATCATGGGGTGTACGCACCATACCCAGGGGGGTCCGTTTCGTACGCATTTCGAGGTGAAATCTGCTTTTACGGACGTTTTAAGCTCCCGTAGAAAAAGAGTCGTACGGAGTGCTGTCGATACGATTCGTACTTGCTGGGTCAGAAAATGCAGCTTCGATCTGTACGGACATCGCGTACTGCGCGTTCCGAATGCGATTCGTACGGATAAGTGAGTTGTACGGTCTTCGGTATGAATCGTACGGAGAACCGCTTTGGGTAAACATCGTACTACATCGTATGTACAAGTACGGTTCTGCATACGATTCGTACGGGAAAAAAAAAAGTACGGCTATTTGGAGGGCATTTTACCGAATCGGAATCGACCCCTTAATATATTTTACATTATTGTTTAAACATATTTAAAAACAATGTTTTTTACTTCAATATTTTTAACAACAATATTTTTTTCTCGATATTTTAGTACTTACTATTATGAAGATAGGAGGTCGATATTTTTGTCATCGATATTTATGTCCCCATATTTTGGTAACACAATATTTTTGCATTCGATATTATGTCTGATACAAATGTAAGATAGCCTGGGAGCGGAATCAAAGCCCTAGTTTAATCAAAAGCCAGTACCGAATGCTGTCTAGCACAAAGCAAATGCGAATCGCAGAACATATTTCATAAGGACTGCTAAATAACTAATGAGAGAAAGAATATGAAAATATTCTGTATATCGAAAGTTTTGACATGAAGTCAGCCTTACTGGGAATCAGGAAAAAGCTTTGGTTCATCTTCATAATAGAGAGCCTTTATACACTTCTAGACAGAGACACTGTGCAGTCACTGTGGTGTAATAAAGAAAGTTACATATCACAACTAATAACGTAAATAGAGAACACATCACATGGTAGTATTGTCATGTGCCCTACATCTAAGGAATATGCTGTACAATGCCTGACACAGAAAATAATGCTGCATTCAAATTTAAACAGCACTTTCGCTTTGGCCCAAAGAGCAGCCTTCATTTGTATTCAACTGTAAATCTGTCCACTTAAGGACCATCAGGACCAGAAACTAATACATTTTATAAATGTTACAAAGCAAGCAAGAACATTGAACTAACTGAATTTGGTACTATTAAACTAACAATGCTGGTTACTTCTGAGCTCCACGCTGCACAGGCAGGGAGGGGGAGACTAGTTTGTGTGCTGCAGTGAAAGCACATGTATTAAAAATGCATTACATTAAGTTAAACATGGGTAGGTCAGGACCCACTAATGTCAAGCCAAATATTGATGTTATAATAACATAGTTAAAACATTACATTTGTGACTCTCCATAATAATTAATAAGGTAGAGACTTATCTATTGCTCAATCTGCTTTCTCATTAACAATTTGTTTTTTGTTTCTCCTTCCGCACATTCATTTTAAGGTTTTGTTTATGCAGTTGTTTGCTCGCTGCAGCTGGAAATTGTGATGGCATTGGTAAACATCTTGTTCTAAAGGCATTGCATGTACTGTTCGGGGGACTTTTTAGTCGTCTGGGAAACACAGTGTACTAATGTTATTTATTAAGTCTAAGCACCTGATTTACTATCACAGTGTGCTGGATTTGCCTCATTGTAGTGGGATTTACTTTTCAACCCAAATCTTGATTTGTATTGGAAGATCGACTTATGTAATGCAAACTAGACTCTGATTTAAAAACTGATAACAACATTTAGTCTAACAGTAATACCTGATATAGACTCTGTACTCTGTCCATACATCCTTTGAGCGCTGTTTAGGAAGGACAATTCCTATAGTTGCACTGTATCTGGCTGTTCTTTTGCTTCCGACACAACAAATGAGGGCCAAGGGAGATTTATAGAACAAGTGTTTGTTAACTCTCCAATGTAGTTACTATAACACACAATCAAACACAAGAGTCTTTATCAGGAAGAAAACAACTGCATCACTTGTCGCACGCTCTGCTTACCTCACCACCCTTGACCTCATTGTAGGGTTTCTAACATATCTCTGAAAACATCAGATGAGCTCCTCTTTCTTAGTGAAGGTGTTGTAGCCCGCACCATGATTAGATCTCACTGTGCGAGGAGGTTTCCCCATGTTGAAGCATGTGGTGGATGAGGGAAATCATCCTTAAAAATGAATATACCATCCCAGCTAGGTTACTCTTGTTTCTTGTGTTTGTTTTCTTCTTCCTGTTGAAGACCCAAGTGTTTGTGTGTTCTTGTGCTTACCCCATGTCTCAGATCTCTAAGCTGCGTGGAATATGTCAGCTCACCCACATGTTGCTCCCACAGTGACTGCCACTTGCTATGCTCAGCATTTTGCTGAAGTCCCTGCTGTTCTAAAATTTCCCACCAGGAGTACACAAGCTCATGAAGGGAATGTGCTATGCTTTTCCTTTGCATGTAGGCAGCAAGGGTCACTGGGATTATGGAGGCAGAGAAAGCACAGTATCTACTGAAAAGTCTTTATGAGGTGGGCAATAAGGCTTAGTGAATATCGCCCTGGATATGTAACCGGGTGGCAGAGTTACAAGGGTGTTTGTCAGCCCTACAGCAAAAATGATCTGTGATAATGTTGGTATTGTACTGGAACTTGCTGACTATTACAAAATACACTATGAATCAAAGTTGGATAGGGATTCAGCTGTTCTGATGGATTTCATTCACGATCTGGAAATTCTGCAACTAATGTAGTTGATTAGTCTTAGGTGGGTTAAGGACTTGAATGCAGAAGAGATGGCAGAAGCAATACGTCGGTTGCAGAGGTTTTCTGTCCTAAAGGTATTCTAACAAAACTTTTTCAAGAGGCTGGGGGCCTAGTTAGGCACTTGCCTACTTGAGATGATAAATGAAGCAAAAAAAAAGATGGACAGACAATCTAAACATCTCCAGCATACAACAATAATATTGATCCTCAAGGAAGGGGAATCTCACTCATAATGCAGGTTTTACTGCCCTAGAAATCTCCTAAATCTTGAAAGCAAAGTCCTGACTAAAAACGTAGACATGCCTCTTTTTCTGGACCTTGCTTCTCCTATACCTCCAGGCCTATCCAGTTTTATGCTTCAGCAATTCCCTCAGCTTAATCTTCAATGCTCCAAAACTGCCTGTAGAGGGTAGGGATCTAGGGGGACCTCTAACTGTTTTCTGTTGGATGCTGGAAAAGCTTTCAACTTAATTTTCTTAGATTTCATTTTTGCAATACTGGAAATGTTCAGCATTGGATTAGAACTTAGGGCATGGGTGCAACTCCTGTATAGAGAGCCCACCACCGGGTACTTGTGAACAATGAGCTATCGAATACCGTCAGCTTAGGAAAGGGGACTAAACTGCACAGCCTCCTTCCTTAATTCTTTTCATATTATTAAGTAAACCCTTTGCTTGCTGGATCTGAAACGGTCCATTAGCCTATAGATTCCAGTGGGACTCCCAGGCTGAAGATGGTAAATTCCTGTATGCAGATGCTCATTCTACTATAAGTAGCTGACTCTTCTAGATTAATCCATATTTTCTACCATCAAGTTCATCTCAAGAAGCCTTCTGCAATGGAGAGAAAAACCCTTGCAGTTTATTGGGCAATTAAGAAGTTGAAGACTTTTTTGTGGGGCAGTACATTTGTAGTGAGAACTGATCACAAGCCCTTATGTGAAGTCTTCAAATCAAAAGGAATTGACTTAAGTGTGGCTTGAGCCAACACTAAGATGGCCGCCTACCGGCTGAGGCTCCGTGTATCGGTCGGAGCCTTTGCCTATATCGGAGCCGTTCTACGGATAAGGAGACTACTTGACGCTGAGGAGTGGGCGCGGGGGCTCAGGTAGCAGTCTTTATTTTATTTTTTTATTTTGAGCTGCCCAACGCCCTGTCCCTGCCGCGCTCCGTTTTCCTCAGTGCTATCGGCAACGCCCGCCATTTTGTTTTAGGTGGGATGCTGCATCAACCTCCTGCATTTCCCACGGCACGGGTGCTATTGGCACCTTGTGTCTCTTGAGGTGTATTATCCTTTTTTTTACATTGGGGTTCTCTATCGCTAATTAGATTTTTCCTGACTGAGGTAGTTCTTTTTCTTGCATTTACTTACCAGTTGGATTTTTTCATTACTTTTTCTATGTATCCTCTCTGGTGCTGCCTTTCACGCTCAAGATGTTTGGGTGACTGGTTCTTCTTATTTGCAGTACTATTCCTTCTGCACTAATCTACCATGCTGCATATGCCTACTATTTCAATTTGTGAACTGTTTTTCTCGCAGGTGGGCTGTAATTAGCCCTCATATTGGTCATTAAATCTGTTCTTCGTTCAGGTGAAAAGAGCATTTGGCGTCTCATTTAATTTTTTCTCAATTTCACCCACATGGATCCTGCTTCATCATTTGGGCAGAAAAATACTTCAAATATGTCTTCCCTCCGTAAGGATTCCACTGAACTGCTCCTCCTAAACGTCACAAAAAAGAACCTAGCTCACCTACTAAATCTCCACTACCTATCACACTGGAGGATCTTATGGAGGAGATAAAGATGATTAAACCTTTTTTCATTGAAACCAATGCCACCCTTCAGAGACTGGATGAAAAATGGTCGAATTTAGACTCCAGAGTGTCAGCTGTGGAACAGAAGGTTAGCGACGTTCAAGATGGGATACCTCAGGTTGTGGCCATGTCTAAAGAGATTGTTCTTCTCAATACACAAACGAGGATTTAGAAAATTGCAATAGGCGCAATAACTTACGTATTTATGGCACTCCTGAAGGTGAGGAAGGGACAGATATGCTCGCCTTCTTGAAAATTCATATCCCCAAAATTGTTGGTCTTGAAGATGGGACTATTCCTAATCTGCAACATGCTCACCGCATTGGTCCTACAGCTGGAGGTTCTTCTGTTTTGTCGTCTGTCAATCGTCCCAGATTGGATAATTGTACTGTTTCTGGAATATACTGACTTGTTAATGGTTCTTTCGGCAGCAAAACAAAGAAAGCAGATGTTATGGTCTGCTCATAAAGTTTTCTTCTCTCAGGATGTTGCCCGTGCTACTGTAGAGCATCACAGGGAATTTCTTTCTCTTCGACCGGCTCGCCGTTCCATGAATGCCAGATATGATTTGGTTCATCCTTGTTTCTTCAAAGTTACTTATAGGGTGAGATCGTATTCCTTTGATCGTTCTAAAGACCTATGACCATTCATTTCACGTCATAAAGGGAACCAGATGGACTTTGGATGGGCCTGAGTGTCTATATTATCTTGCTTTGTCATATGTTTTATGAGGTTCATTCCTTTTAATTCACAGTTCTGAATTTATTGGTTGTCTCTTTATGTTGTCAGTTCCAATTTACTGTTGTTGATCTTCTTAGATTAGCGTTGCTAGTTGTCATTTAGATCGGTCATCTCACATCATTGTTTTTCTTCGTCTTTCTCCACAGATGTTTTTTCCTCTTATAAAATTCTGTACCCCAGATGTTCTCCTTCTCACTGAGTTTTCACCTCACTCCTAGTGTTCATGATTATCCCCATGTTTGGTAAGTGTTAAACATTCATACTCGCATCCTCCATCCCCTTGCACGTTTGTTTCATGTTTATTAGTTTAGGTTTGTTTCCAGTTATCGCTCTTGTTTGTCATCTCTTATAGGCTCCCTGTTCTCGTTAGTGTTTTCATTCTTCTTTCTAATCATTGGTTCCAGTCGTTCTCAGTTGCCCTGGCTGGCTTGGCCGTCTACTCTTCCTTTGCGGCTTCCCACTTCCTCTTGCTAATTTCTATATACTTTTTCTCCTTACCTTTTTATTCTTGACTGAAGTCTTTTGGCTTCTTGTCAACTTTTACATGTCTATCACTTTTTTCTTCTCCCCTCTTTTTCTCTCCTTTCTTCTCTTTATGGTTTTACGTTTTACCAATTGTTCCAGGTATTTCTAAAAGCTACCTATTGCTTATCTTGTTGCTTAATTTTGCTTTTTTCTGGTTATCATGACTGAAAATGTTCGCATTGTTTCATGGAATTTTAAGGGATTACGCAATCCAGTTAAGAAACAGAGGGTTCTCACTCATTTGTCTAGGCTGCATTGTAAAATAGCAATGCTCCAGGAGACTCATCTTACTGATAATGAGTTTAATTCTCTTAAAAGGCAATGGGTTGGATATGTCTTCTGCACCCCAGCCAAGGATAGAAAAAATGGAGTGATTACTCTGATTCATAAATCACTTTCCCTTGTTGAGGAAAAGAAAGAGAGGTATGTAGATAGTAGATGGCTCCTTTTACACCTCATTATAAATGGTTCTCCCATCTCCCTTCTCAAAATCTATGGCCCTACTGGTGTTGACGTATAATTTTGGAAGAATATGTTGCGTACCCTTCATTCCTGTCCCGATCTCAATCTACTAGTGGGTGGGGATTGAATCAAGTTATGGATCCCTTTACAGATAGAAAACCTAATCCTATATACATTCCAAACAAAATGCAAAAATCCTTTATAACTACAATTCAATCGAGGGGTTTAGTTGATACTTGGAGAATATCTCACCCGGACACGTTAGAATACACTTTCTATTCCCCTACTCATAAATCCCCTAGAATAGATTATATTTTTTTGAGCCCTCCTCTCCTTCCTAATTTAACTCATGCAGATATTGGTTCCATTTTTATTTCCAATCACGCTCCAGTTTTGATTAACCTAGATCTCCCCTCTGAATTCCCCAAGTCACGTTGATGGTGCTTTAATAATTACTTACTCAAGGACCATCAATTCCTGGAACATTTTAAAAAGTTCTTGCCAGAGTTCTTCCTAAGGAACGCCTCCCCAGATATTCCTTTTTCTACTATATGGGATGCTTTTAAGACTACGGCCAGAGGTTTTATTATTGACTATGTTGCGACTAAAAAGAAGCAATGTAGTAAAGATTCTGCTTCTCTATTAGCCTCCATTAAGCATCTGGAACATGCCTACTTCACGTCCAAAATCAAGGTAAGATGTCCTGTAATAAAAAATCGACTGAGGAGGCCTCCGGTACTTTACTTAAGATTAACTCTAAATTCTACGGTGGTCGTAACAAAGCTGACAAGCTATTAGCGAACTATTTAAAGGTTAAATCCCAACATTCTAAGGTTCTCAAAATTACAGACACTAGTGGCGTTGATCATTTCAAAGATGATAAGACATTAAGTTGCTTTCCAGATTTTTACAAGACGCTATACACTCCAGAATCCTCCTCTTCTGAAGCGGCATTGGATTCTTTCTTTGAAGCACTCCCCCCCATTCCTCCGAGCTTCCCGATTGTTCAATACTAGAAGAGGATCTCTCCCTCTCTGAAATCAAGTCCGCCCTAGGCTCACTTCCAAAGGACAAATCTCCTGGTCCAGAAGGCTTCATTGCCGAATTTTATTCCTGTTTTTCCCAATTTTTACTTCCTCACCTTTTAGCTCTATTCCAATACTTTTTGTCTTCCAAGGAAGCTCGTGGATCCTTTCTTGAAGCCATGATCTGTCTCATTCCTAAGAAAGGAAAGGACCCATCTTCTTGTGCTAATTATTTCTTTAATCAATTTAGATTGTAAGATTTTCGCTAAAGTCCTTGCCCTTTGTATCAACAAGGTTATTCCTGATTTAATTGGCTATGAACAAACAGGTTTTGTCAAGGGAAGAACGATTGCGGATAATTCCAGAACTTTTTTGAACATCATACATCTTGCTTCCAAAAGCTCTACCCGGTTGGCAGCTATCACCTTGGACGCTGAGAAAGCTTTTGACCATGTTCACTGGCTCTTTATGATGCGTGCCCTTAAGTGGCATGGATTCGGCCCTACCATTCAATCACTTATTAGTTTGCTGTATTCCTCTCCCACTACTTCGGTTTCTGTTAATGGCTTTCAATATCAATATTTTACTCACCAACGAGGTACTCATCAAGGTTGCTCCTTGTCTCCTTTACTTTTTATTCTTTCCCTTGAGCCTTTTCTTCATTCTCTTCGGAATTCTCCTTCCTTCTGAATTTTTTACTCATAAATCTATTGATATAAAGTTCACTGCTTACACTGATATTATTCTGTTATTTATATCTGATCCTTCTACATCTTTGCCCGCTTTTGTGGATCTTCTGTCTTCATATGCTGCCATTTCTCGATATAAGTTACATTTTTCCAAGTCCGAGATTCTCCCGCTTAATAAATATTGTCTTAGAAGTGATAGACTTTAAATGGAATACTAATTGCATTACGTGTCTAGGGATAAAATACTCTGCTTCAATTGCTAAAACTGTTCAAGTGAACTTAGACGAGGTTTTATCTAAAATTCTGCCATGGCGGAGAAATGGTGCCCTTTATTTCTGTCCTGGCGGGGTAGGTTGGATACCTCCAAGATGATGATGCTCCCGGTAGTTAATTTTCACCTTCCATGTTACCGATACGGCTTCCTCTAAAAAAAATTAAGATTTTTAACAGTATATTGAGTAAATTCCTCTGGAACAATCGTAAAGCTCATATCTCTCTTTCTGTTCTCTCCACTCCTAAAGATAGAGGTGGGGTTAACTTTCCCAACTTTCACCAATTTTATTCCTCATTCCTACTTCGACAAGCCTTGCCCTACTTTTTTTCTTTAGACGATCCTCCCTTATCAGCATGGCATAAATTAGAGTGATCAATTATTCATCTATTTCATCTATTTCCTTGTTCATCCTCCCCATTCTTTTAAATCTCCTACTATTTCATATGTAATTTCTACTTTTTACCCTATTTTTACCAAATCACGTTCTCCTCTGCAGTTATTTTTGGACTCCTCTATTTGGCATAATAAATCCAATAACATTTCCAACCGTACTCTTTTCTGGAAATACTGGATTTTAAAAGGTGTTATACAGGTTAAACACTTACTACATAATAAGAAACTTTTATCTTTCCAGGAATTTCAGTCTAGATACAACTTACCCGTTTCATCTCTTTCTAAGTTTGATTCTTTGAGACTGATTGTATCTAAGCAGCTTTCACTTCACTCTGACACTTCTTTTTCTCTGTCTGATTCCTCTATTCAACCGTTACCTTCTTCCTCCTCTGTTTGGGCTTCTCACATTTACAAATACCTCTTTTTCTCTGTATCTACTCGTCCCAAAAGCAAGATTGACATTTTAAGGGAAAATGATATGCAGCACCCTTTCTCTATACACATTTGGGACTCTATTTGGGCTCAGATTCACCACACTCCATGCAATGCCAGCACAACTCAAACGCTTTACTATTTTTATCAGAGACTATTTTTAACTTCATTGCTGTTTCTAAATTTAGTCTTGTCCTCTCCCCTAACTGTTGGTCTTGCAAAAATACTCCTGGTACATATCTTCATTCCTTTTTTCTTTGCCCTAATATTTTTATTTTTTGGGCAAAAGTATGCAAGACAATTGCCTCTATTTGTTCAACCACTTTCTCTTTTGATATACCTACTATATTTTTGGGTAGTTCCTCCATACGCTGGTTGAGTGCTCGAAAAATAGGCTCTTTTATTGATTTATCAGTTGCCATTGCCTTTCGGGTTATAACCTTGAATTGGAAAGATGCCTCCAAAGTCTCCTTCCCTGCCTGGCGGAGTCTTTTATGTCATAACTAGCAGCCCGTCCCGACGTTGTCCGGGTATGAAATAGAATGTGTGTAATGTGTGTATTTGGCAAGGGCAATTTATTTTAAAATCTCGCGGTAGACAACATTTTTTGTTTCATTAGAATAGGGACGGGGAAGGCCCAGCTGTAGCCCTGGTTGATGTTAGCAGGCGTGTATAATTGGTGCAGTGATCTGCCGCCTGAGCCCGGCTACAGCCCTGGTTGATGTTAGCAGGCGCGTGTAATGTCGTTGAATGAGAGAGTTATCAGCCGCGGGTAAAACCGTTTAATGAGAGAGTTGAGTGACAGCGAGTATGAGAGGCTGCAGTAATTGTCCCCGCAGACACGCTCATTTGCGTGTTCTCCCGTTTGAGGCCCAGATGCAGGCCTGTTTGATGTTAGCAGGTGCGTGTTCCCCTGCTTGAGGCCCAGCTGCAGCCCTGGTTGATGTTATCAGGCGCGTGTAATTAGTGTACTGATCCGCCACCTGAGCCCGGCTAGAGCCCTGGTTGATGGTAGCAGGCGCGTGTAATATAGTTGAATGAGAGAGTTCAGTAACAGCGCGCAGGAGAGGCTGCAGTAACGTTGCTTACCAGGCCTCCAGGTGAACGCATTTGTCATGCCCCCAGCACACGGCCACAGCAGACGATCTTCTGATTAATGTACGACCCACATGGCATGAAGGGCAGAACGTAGCACACGCCCCCAGCGTTTCTCACGCCCCCAGCGTGCCCCTTGATGCGGCGCAATTGCGTTCACATGGCATGAAGGCCAGACACACGCCCCAGCGTTTCTCACGCCCCCAGCGTGCCCCTTGATGCTGCGCAGCAACATAATTGGCGCTTGTATGTACAACTCACATGGCATGAAGGGCGGACACACGCCCCCAGCATTTGTCACGCCCCCAGCGTTTGTCACACCCCCAGCACACGCCCACAGACCACGATGTGATGGCCGTACCACACGCCCCCAGCGTTAGTCACGCCCCCAGCCCACACCCACAGCACAACGCAGACACGCCCACAAGGGACTACTTTGCTGGCACGGTTCTTTTACCCTTTAAATGTATAGAGGAGTTGACCTAACGGCTAAGGTGCTCCACCTCGGACCTGGGGATCAGGGTTCGAGTCTTGGTAACGATGCCAAACATCCTGTGATTCTGGGCAATTCACTTAATTTCCCCGTGCCTAACAAAAATGAATGTGTGTCCTCATGTAACGTAACTGGTGCTATGTAAAGCGTTCTGATACCTGATTCAGTTTGGGTCAAGTTTGCGCTATATAAAACTCTGCAAAAAAAAAAAATATATGGTGGCCGTCTGCATAGCCTATGTCGTTCTGCTGCAACTGCCCTTTCCAACGCTGTATTGGGTGTTGTGATTGGTGCTGTGGTTACTGAGATTACCCGCCTCAAAGGTTTGGGCTCTCTCTTTATGATATGAATATGGATAACAGGCTAGATAGAGCCTTTGTAACCACTTCTCAGCAGCTTATTCGTAAAGAGGTATTTTGGTCTCCTCTCACTAATTATATTTCTTCCTCCGCACTACATGCCAAGGACAGTAACTTTGTTTTTCAACCGACATGATTGCTTTATTCACCCCTCTATATAATGTACTGGATTGTTTATTGATAATTGCGTTTTTGTATTATATTGTCATTGGAAAGCTTTACCAGTTTATAGCATGTGATTGCTGATATCTGTTTCTTTTTCCTTTCTTCTTTCACTCTTTTCTTCTTTTTTCCTTTTTCTTTTTTCTTTTCTTATTTTCTCTCTTTCTTTTCCCCTCTTTCTCTCTCTTCCTTCTTTCTTTTCCCTCCTTTTTCTGACTTTCAAACTTAAAAAGCAAAAAACAAAAATGCTAGTTTTATTATGGTTCTCTATGACTTTGTTTTCCTTTTATATTGGTTTTATTCTTGCAATTTATGACGTATTAGATTTTTCACCAATTGTTTTTAATTTGTATTCTCTGTTACCCTTGGGATTAGTATCTTTTCTCTTTATTATATTTCTGTACCATGTTTTCTATAAATATTTTAATAAAGTTTTCTAAACTTAAAAATAAAAAAAGGAATTGACTCTATGTCTGCTAGAATCTCAAAATGGGTAGTGAGTTTACAGGAACACAACTTTGATGTAAAATACATCCAGAGGCAGAAAATGTGATAGCAGATCCATTGTTCATATCAGTACCTGATGTAAATATAGAATATGATAATGATTCAACTATGAGTGAACTCACAGAGTTTGTTTGTGAGTTGGTTTATGAAATAATTTATGAAGAAAGATGGCAAGAAGCTGTGAAAGGAGATGAGGTGTTACAAAAGGTGATTAATCTTTTACATAGGCTAAATCATAAGGAACAAGGTGGTGTGGATTGTAAAGATATTTGGTGGGTAAAAGATCAATTGACTTCTAGCAATGGTCTGTTGTTGAGGGGAACCAGATTGGTTCCTCCTGTCATGTTACAAGAATCATTGTTGGGTCAAGCACATACATGTCATTTAGGCATCTCCAAAACCAAAGAAAGGCTACACTCAACATACTGGTGGCCTGGAATGGATCTTCATGTTGAACGTTTGGTGAGAGAAGGCATACAGTGTGCTGTGAGAGAGAAGGCCATGAAGCCCAGGGTACAACCGATGATGATCAAAAAGAGCCATGGCAGTCCATGGAAAGACATTGCCCTGGACATTCTGAGGCCCATCCATGAGGAAGGTCATGAGAGCTATGTTATTGTTGTGATGGGTTTATTTTCCAGATGACCAGAGGTATGTTTTTCCTGGGGCATTGAGATACATCATGTTATTAATTTCCCAAAAGACCTTATTGTAAGGGAGGGTTTTCCTTAAACGTTGTTAGCAGACAATGGGGTGCAGTTGGTTTCCAGAAAGATTGCGATTTTTCTTCAAGGATGTGGTATTAGGCACAATGTGCCCTCTATCATCCCAAATCTAATGGGATGGTAGAGTGTTTTAAGCGTGTGTTGAAAAAAAACCCTCTCTAGCTAGAAAAAGTGTCTTAATTGAAAAAAAGAAGTATCCAAGTGGGTTGGTAGATACAGATTCATGCTATACACTACCACAGGTGAATCGCCATTTGTTTTGTTTTGTGGAAGACACCCTGATACTGTGTTAGAACCATCTTGAGTGAACAAGTTCCTGAGTGCTGGGAGGAGTAGTATTGTGTCTGAGGAGTGGAAGACGAAAAACAGCAAAACCTGCTTTGATTAGAAACACTCAGTCAAACCTATAGATGTTGCTGTAGGTGATTAGGTTGTGATTTAAACGCCGGAATGGAATGAAGTTGGGGCAAGTTGTCGAAGCGTATGTGGGTTATAAAAGTGTTCACCAATGCTATCAGGACTGAGAACCACCGTATGTTGAATCTCAAAAGATTGGTGGTATATAAAAGGAGGAATTTGGAGAATGTTGAGAGGTGCTCTCAGAGAGAAAAGGATCATAAGGGTAATTTTGAGGGTGCTAGTGGTAAAGTGGCAAGCGCGATAAGAATGAAAAATTAACTTCTAAAGAAGCTCATGGCAACACCAGTAGCAAAGGTGAAAACAATCGAAGACTTTCTACATCAAGGAAGTCTGGCAGGAATGTATGAAGTCCTGCATATTTGGATGAATATGCTGCTTAATTGCAAATTCTCACAAGTAGTTTGCTGTATAGTAACATGTTTTATTATTTGTGTATATATGGGGTATCTTACGTATGCTTTCTATTTGGGGGGTACCCTGTTCCAGGGTTGTTTTGTTTTATGTTCTTATATGAGAAGGAAGTGTGTGATGACTAGGGCTGACACCAGCTCATTTGGGATGTGGACTCGCTGTGTCATGGAATTGTTATAGAGGGATTCTGTGTGGAATGTTTGTATATGAAGTAAAAGATTGGTGGCCTGCCCTGAGGAGGATGGCTGAGATGTCTTTCCTGTACAGAGAAACATAATAAACCTTCAACCTCTATTACTGGCTCCTGACACTTCATTGTGCGTCGGATATTCAGCTTTAACATACTTCTTGCCAATTTGCAGGATTAGAACCAGAGGATATAGAGGAGTTGCACAGCTGGCTGAGTGCAGAAACAAGAGAGGCTGCTACCCTTTTAAATGGTTTGATCAGGGCCACATCATTGAGGGAGGAGTAGGAAACGGCCAGGAAATCTGTTCAACCTTGGATTCCCTCACTGGGGTAAAAGCAGATCAGCTTCTTAAAGAAGACTCCATGGGTACAGGGATTTGGAGATATGAATCTCATATTTTCCAACTAAAAAGGCAGTGGACTACAGGTTGAAACTCAAGGTCGGGTAAGCAGATTTTGATTTGAGCAGACTGCAAGTTTTGCACTGATGGATTAAAATCTAACACCTACATTGTAAAACTTCCTCCAATGGCCCAATGGAGTAGAGGCCTTCGGAGCTACGCTTTCTAAACATCTGTTCTATTTAGAGTGGATGGTCAGATGGCTTTTCTTTTAACTGTCGGGATGCGGGTCATTCATTTATTTTTATTTTTCAGAAACACTCACTTTGGGAGTATGTATTTGAAAAAAAAAGTTTGAAGGCTTAAAGTCATGTTTAACAAAGGTGGTGAACATCTCTAAGTTTGCCACCCTGTCTGTATTTACTCTATCTGCCAAACCCTCAGTCAGGGTCTCTGTCTAGTATGGTACCGTGGCCGTATAACGATGGTTGATAATGCCACCCCAAGCAATTGCCAATGGTTAGACTATTTGCAAGCATCATTCCATCACCTTTTGGTGTTTGAGTGCCAGTAGTGTGCCTGGAAACCTGAGACTGGCACAGCTTTCCAAGCTTACTACTGCCAAAGTTTGTGAATTCCAAAAATTCAGTAATTTGCATCCATTCAAGGAGTACTTGTATGGGGCAGATTTGCTACGTTTTTGGTGAACCAATCCCTATATAAATATATTTAAGTTCCTGACCCAAAACAATGAAGAAGTATAAAACTCTGAGTGAAATCAGGAAAACAAGGAAAGCTGTCAGAGATATAACAGACCAAACTCATGACACCCAGACCCAACTACCAAGCCAAGAAAGCATTTAAATAGGGGGTGTAAGACCCCCCAAACACTCCCTCTATGAAGCTAGACTTTGACTGTATGAGCCAGCAGATTGTCCAGCAGTGTGATAATTTTTGTGCAGTTAAAATTGGATAAGGCATTACAAAGCGAAGGAGGCATAGAATTATTTTGAGCTGCTAGTTGTGTTAGGTTCTTAAACAGGTTAAACACCTTCCTTGTTGGATTAGGAACATTCAATATTTTATTGTGAAAGAATGTTGCTCTTGTTGTTTTTACCAGTAGTCTGATAATTTAGCACTGATACCTTGGGTGGCTGGTGGGAGGGGTACTGTGAGGTGGAGCTGCATTTGTTGGCAAGGGGTGGTTAGCAACAAGACTCCGGTGTGAAGGCAGCTCCGGAGCGGCTTGCAGCCTCCATCCTGAGTTGCCTTGAGCCTTGCTGCCAAGCTGCTGAGCTGTCAACTTACAATGAAGAGGTGTATAGGAGTGTGGATTGACCTCCACTACCATTGCACCCTATTGGCAAATCTTCAATTGGAAACAGTCCTAGACTTTGAGAGCCACAGTCTGGCACTACTATGAGTATAACAAGATTAAGGGACAGATTCTGGTGAAAGAGGGCCAATCTGATGAAATAGTTTTATCTAGATCCTCAATCTAAACACTGTTACTGGAGGACAATTTGATCATGACCCACGAAATGCCCTAGGTATAAAGTGGGGATCACAAAGCATCTAGCTCAGGGCCGGGCTGGGAACCAAAACCAGCCCTGGCAAAGAGCTCGGCGGGTTGGGTGGTGGTGCTAGCAGAAAGTTTTGTGCCGCTTTTGTTGCTGGGGGCATATGCTGAAAAAACCAACCCGGGTAACAAAAACAGATCCCTCAGGAGTCTAAAACCGGCCCCCTCCCTGATGGCCTACCGGGGAAACGCCAGGTTCCCGCTTTGACCTGTCCGGCCATACTCACCTGCCACACATAACATTAATTGCTCTCTACATTGTAAATAGGACGAGGAGCAGCAACAGCATCTACAACACCAAAACCTTGTCTTAAAGACGCAACCCATTAAATTGACAAGCAGGTTAAGGATGCCTGGCCCCAATAAAATTATCTGTTTCTTTTTCACCAGAACGGGGCAAGACAATGAGCCAGAACAAGATCACTTGGGTAAAAATCTCAACAGAGGGACCCACTGAGGAACTTGCATGGAAGTTCCTAGATGAAACTAGTTATGATGTCATTCATGACACTAACTGTCTCTCGGTTCTTTTTGATGAGCCTGCTACAGTTTTGGCCCACCAAGTACAATCTATTCTGCTGCAAAGCAAGCAAAACCATGACAGTGAGTTATCAGAAAGTCTTGCAATCCCCTCAAACTAAAACCAATCTCTTATGTCCCCACTGTCTGATTTTCCCTCTGTCCTCCAGGAGAGAAACTCTGACATCAGTCTCCTAGGACAGTACTAGCTTAGGGACTCCCGGTGTGATCCAAGTAAAGGGGCACTCCTTGTGGATAATTCACTTTTATTGGATGAAAAATAAATGGCCATTATGGGCACTTGGTACCTCTTGGCTCAGCTCCCTCTGGCTAAATGATGCACCAATTCATCCCTAAGCAGTTATGATGTTAAAGAAAAGCCAAGCGATGGGACTCATGAGTCCATAGCTCTCACAACACCATCTGCACAATCTGTTTTGTTACTTATGGAGTCTATGTGCAGGGCCCTTGATGCAATTGGTGCTGGTCTGACCTTCTGTTCTCAAACGATTGATGCCAAAACAACGGTTTTACCAGAAATTACACCTCACATAGTGGCTTTCAATGGGACCAATGGACTAATGGAGCAAGTGGTGACATACCTGCAATGTCTCAGCAATCACATCTGAGTTAGAAAGGTTTCCAGCTATGATGTAAACTATTCTAGTAGGCTGTAAAAGGAATATTGATATTTGTAAGAAAAAACAAAAAACCTGCAGTGCAGTTTGCCATTAATGCTGATCAAGGTCTTCTATCTGCTTCAATAGAGGGAGAGGCAAAGGTCAATCCTTCCCCAGAAGTCAATAGATCTGCATCACACGAAATTGCCATGAGCTGGCATTTTATGAAAAATATGAAAGGAAACTAAGAAGGGAGAGGTGTTCGTACAAAAACCTTGAAGGTTGTGGAATGAATTAGTCTGCACCAATAAAAGTAATAAAATAAAAGAAGGCTGGAACTCAACTCACCACAAGTAAACCGCAGGTAACTCAAGTGATTCAAGATTAAACTCAGGAAGATCTAGTAAAAAAGGTAGGTAAAGTGGGACAGTGTCTTTATGAGCAATACTTTCAGGCTACTATGTTATGATGGACTTACCCTTTTTGTAGGGTCATCCCCAAATGTTTGCCTTCTTCTTCCATTTTTGCTAGTCTACTTTTTGTTGGCCTTCGGACTCTGAAAGCTATACCACTTCTACCCAGTGCTAACGTGCATGGGCTCACTCCTTAACCATGGGCTTAACCCCAATTGGCATATTTAATTTACGTATAAGTCCCTGGTAAAGTGGTACTATGTGTACCCAGGACCTGTAAATTAATGGCCTCATTTATTGTTTTGTTGCTGTAGGGCAGAGCAGCAGGTCTTGCTGCTGTGCTGCCCTTCGGCAAAAGAAAAGGGCAGAAACGTGCCGTATCTATTATATACAGCGCATTCCTGTCATTTTCCCCTTCCCCACGCACAATGGGCTGCCATTCGCCAATGCAGGCGCCTTTTTGTGCAGGATGGAAACCTTCCTGCACAAAACAATTACAAGAGGTGTTTTCTCTTTCTAAGTGTGCTGCAGAATGCAGCACATATAGAATGAGGAAAACCGAAGAGAAATAAAGATATTTCTCCTCGTTTTGCCTCCCTTACGCCTCCCCTGAGGAGGCTTACGTTTTTGGCGCTGCCTCAGACTTACGATTTCTCATAGATCTGGGGCAGTGTCAAAAAGTCATGGATGTTGCTGGGAACGCCCCCAGCAACACTCATTGAGCGCCCCTTTCACACAGTTTTCTGCATGAAAGAGGCACATATTTATAAGGTCATGAAAAGCCAAGTAAAGTGGCTTTACTTGGCCTTACAAATATGCCAATGGCTCATTGCGCCACTGGAACGGCAAAAATGTGACGTTCTGGCAACGCAATAGTGCTGGTAGGGCCTCATAAATGAGGCCCTAAATGTTATTAGTGAGCCTGCAGCACTGATTATGACAGCCACTTAAGTAGCCTTTTTAAACATGACTGAGGCCTGCCATTGCAGCCTGTGTGTGCAGTTTTAAAATGGCATTTTGACCTGCCAAAATAAAGTTTTGCCCGGCTCAACCCTGCTGTTTTAGTATATATAAGTCACTCCTATGGTAGGCCCCAAACAGCACACAGGGCAGGGTGCAATGTATTTAAAAAGTAGAGCATGTATATTTAAGTTTTACATGTCCTGGTAGTGAAAAACTCTTAAAATCGGTTCTTCAATACTGCTAGTCCTGCTTCTCCAATAGGATAACATTGGAGTTTCTGTATTACATTTATTAAGCTGTAATTTCCAAATGGGAACAGGTATCAACAATTCATGTTTGACGTCTTTAGAATTGTAATGAAAAATCCTCCTTTATGGTGAACTTTTTTGGGTTTTTTTAAATGCCACTTTTAGAAAGTTGTAAAAAGAATAATTGATGGAAGGAATGCTGAACAATGTCAAACCCTCACCCCCGTCAGAGATCGAGGCCTAAATCCATTGTTTTCTTTCTCACTACACCATTCTAGTTTAGACCCAGCCATATGCAAATCAGTCTTGACCCTGATCCCCATGAGAACAGTCCAACCTGAACTGCCAGGTCAGGTCTTCCCTGGACCAGAAACAACCATCTTAGGAACAGTTTTTGGGTTTCACCCCTCATCAGCCAAGATAGCTTGAATCCAGTGGCTTGGTGAGCAGGGGACCCACGTCTGGGCTTACCTGTCCCACTTGAGGTGACAAATGCAAAAAGAACAACTGATTGATGGAATTCTGAACAATGTCAAACATTCACCACCAGTCAGAGATCTAAGCCTAAACACATCAGTTTTTTTGCTCACCATGCCATTCCAGTTTGGACCCAGTCATATGCAAATCAGTCTTGACCCTGCTCCTGATGGGAACAGTCCAGCCCACACTGCCATGCCAGGTCTTCCCTGGACCAGAAACAAGCATTTTAGGACCGTTTTTGGGGTTTGACGATCCATAAAATCAGAAGAGTCTCATCAGAGATTTATGGAGCTGAACTATGGGATTACAAACAAGACACCAATCTCTTAAGAAGTAAAAACAACTTTTTCTGAATAAAGCTGCATCTTGGACTAAGGAGGCAAACAGCAGCCTAACGACTTGAACTTGATCTTCATAGCATTGAAGTATCAAAGCTAGTATCTGATTTAGACTTTTTCCCTATTGGGCTAGAGTCTGGACAATTCCAACCTTGGTAACCTATTTGAAATCACTTACGAATGTACTAACGTCTAGTAGTTGTAAAACAAATACTCTGGGCAGATTTACAAGCCCCTTGCGCCACTTTTGCGTCACTGTTCCCATGTTAAAAATGACGCAAAAGTGGCACAAGGGGCTTGTGAATCTTCCCCTCTGTTTGTAGTACAATCAACACACCGGGTGCTTAGTTTGTTTATGGGAATAGCCCAGAACAAATGAAGAATGATCAGTGTCAAAATCATCAAGAGAACTACTGGTCCAATATATTACGCTCATCTTTAGGCACCACCTAGAAAGACAGTCAGATATCTTATTATCTGGAGTTTAAATTCTCAAGCTCTTTTAAACGATATCTAGACCTTTGACAAATCCTGAAAGGTTTTAGATGTCAGATTAGCAAAGGGTGCACTGCCATCCGTAGACGCATCAATTCAGTAGCGCGCTGTGTAAAGGTGGTGCAACTGGGTGAGTGGGAAACCCTTGGAACCACTCTGCAGTTAGCAAATAAATCTACCAACTAAATAAATAACGGAAGTACCCTATGCACATAAGAAATCAATCATAAGTTATGTAACAATCAGTATACAGTGTACAAAGAAACAAAACAACAGAATATTTCAGGGATCTCCTGTGGGAGAGTAGTCCGATGAAATCCTTTATTGTGTTAGACAGCCTGCCAACACGTGTTTCATCGCCTATGAGTATCCTCAGGGCTGAAATAACAAATAAGTCACAATGGAGCATCCCATATGTAGTTGTGCAGTAATATTAATTACAACATCTCATGGTGTTTGAAAACATATCGTGGCTTCCACTGGTGTGTAACATACATTTTATTGGCAAATCAGTGCACCCAAACGTATACGTGGCGATCGTGTGTATACTGCGCGACTCACGGTTTGTGCCGGTGGTGTTTTGTGTAACAAAGTGAAAAGGATCCGGGTAAGGAGAATCTAGGAGAAGACTCCTTGATTACACCACGGCGTAGTCAGTGTCTCCTCATAAAATATAGGAGTCTAGTATAAAAGTCCTGAGTAAGTTATTGTGCAAACGAGTGCAGCTAGTTGTGATCGACTCATTCATACATTTCGTGCAAGGCAACAAAAAATCAGGGTGACGTGAGGGTGCGGTTTCATCGTGGAAATAACACATACCTATACGTGGCTGTGTCAAACCGGGAGGTCTGTATAAATGAAACATAAAGAAGAGAGGGGAGGAAGACCTTATGAGTCAAAAAATCTCTCTGAGAGCTAAGGCATGTATAATTAGAATCAAAAAATCAAAGGAAATAGCTCACCACTCTGCTGGTGATACTTCCGACCCAGCAGGGCTCGTGACCTTGGTTGTATGTCTCAGGGAAATGAAGTCCACACTGTACAGGGATCAAACAATGTAGGTAATGAGACAATATGAGGGTAATAAGCCGGAGTCTCAAAAATTGAGTCAGAGAGTAAGACAAAGGGGTAATTCTCAAAAACAACAACTTGCTCAAAGGAACAAAAAATGGTATCAATATCTAACAGGTTGAGTGGCAATCACAGTTAGAGTCCGGAACGTTTCTATTACTAATTCGAAAGCCTGTGCCTCTTCTTAGTATAGTACACAGGAACAAAAAGGCACTGAGTTGTGCCAGTCATCTGAATATAGGACAAGCACTAAATAATAATATTGAAACGGATAAAATGGGAGTGCATCAGGTAATCTGCACGTGTATCGGGAATAAAGTTAAAGAATTGCCGATCAAAGTAAAAACAGAACCATATCCAGCATTATCATGTCATGACAAACAGTGCTTACCCCTATGTCCAGGAGTGGGTGATCCCTATGAAGAGTCCTAGTATTCTGCGTTAGCAACGAGTAGAAGAACCATGAAAATCGTGCGATTCTGTAATATTAAAATACATAGGGATCGGTACCCTCAAACTATGTGGGAACATGTTTGGAAAGTAGGACAAAGTACATCACAGGGATCACAATACTAATGACCCTGGATGCCAGCTCACCATCTTACCTACAGATAGTGTAGAGAGGTGTAGTACCCAGGAGTCGTGTGTGAACTCGATATAAATTGCCGATTGTCTCCGAAATGTCTAGAAACATAGAGACAAGGTACTGTAAGAACTTTAGACTCAAAGTTTGAAAGATCAGCCAAACCGAAAAAACGCAAAACCAATGTTCTTGCTCAGGTAACTAGAATCTTACCTGATGAACGTGAGTGCAGTGAAGCTGCGTACTCCCGGGTCACCGTGTTCCTGTATGGACATGTGACCCGGAAGTTGCGTATGTTAAATAGGAAGCGTAACGTAACGGACGCCCAATGAAAGCTGGACCGCTAACCGGATTACTTGCGACCAGCGTACAAGAATGTGTGAACAATGCTGCTTCTCATAATCCGGATAGAGGGCGTACACATTACCACAATAGTTTTGATCAAGCGGGGTCACAAAATTGAAATTCCTTCAAGCGGATCGCTCTCTGAATCAATTCCCTGATAAACGCAACATGAAACAAGCATTTGCAATGCAATAGGTCTCGCATTATGAAGGTTTGAGCTATTGGTCTTGTAAATGACAATTTTTTTATTTATGTGTTGGTTTTGAAAATAGCTAAATTAATAGCTTTGTCATTTACAATGCCACTAGTTATAACTTTCGCAAATGTGACACCTATAGCATTTGTAATGCAACATGTTTTGTATTTACGTGAGTTAGATGTATTGATATTACAAATAACAATGGCTTTTAATTTTTTTAAATAATTAATACTTAAATAAAAGTGTTTGTAATTTATAATGGCAATAGCTTACACTTTTTTAAATAACTTTTTTTTTTTTTTTTTTTTTTTTATCCTCATGTTGCGATTTTTATGTTTTGTTTGGGAATCCCAGGGTTCAAGCCTCTCAATGAGTGTACCAGCACTGCCCCAATGCACGAGTGTGTTAGGGGAGTTTCCCTATCGATGATATTGCAGAGGACTCCCCCTTGGAACCAACACATACATAACATATCTGTTTTTTCGTTAGTCGGGAAGAGCTAGCCACCATTGGCTACTCGATGAGTATTATACCCATCAACAGATGTTACCATCGCTTAATCATAGGATCCTCTTTCCATCTCGATCACTATTTAGGGTTTAAAATGATTTTCCCAAATTCCCCAAAAGTTATTTCTTTTAGTATGCTTTTCCCTTCTATCTAGTTTGTTTATTTTTATGACCGAATTCATCCATTCTCCGATCGTTGGAGATATTGAACCAACCCATTTAATACAAATCTCCCTTCTTGCGAGGAGGATCAGAACAAAAACTAGATCTTCTTGCTCTTTTGTTAGCTTGCCCGCTCCCATATTACTGTCAATCCCAAAAAGTACAAGAGTGGTACTTACAGTTATTTGCTGTTGGAGGACTGAAGTTAAATTCTTACCCACTTCATACCAGAACTCTTCAAGGGATGGGCACTCTTTAAAGATGTGAATATCGTCTGCCTTCTCCTCACCACATTTCGGGCATTTCCTGATTTGGGCCCCCTTAAATTTGGACAGTTTTTTAGGAGTCCAGTAGGCTCTATGAATCGTGAAGATGTGATTCCTTTTTAAAGCAGCTGATTTTAATGTAGCCCAGCATTTCTCAATTGATTTGGACCACACCTCTTCAAGATTTGAAATATGGAGGTTTTTCCCCCAAATTAGTTCTGCGATCTGGGCATCTTCCTCATTTGATGTTATTAATGCCCAATTCCATCTGGCTATCTCTTTTTCCATGGGAAGAACTTTCTGCATTTCTTTCTCCAGCTCTTCGGTATTATTTTCCTGGTTTGTTAGAGTCTTTGCCCAACTGGAAAGCTGGTAGTATTTAAATTTGGAGATAGTAAAGTTAGTGATGGTTTGAAGATCCTCCCATGGAATTAGTGATGATCCAGTTAGTAACTGGCCCCAGTGCTCGATGTTTGATATTTTTAGCGGGTTTGCCAGGCTATCTTTCAGACAGTCTGGGGTGCCTGGGGAGTTCCATATAGGGGCCAGGGTGCTGTAGTATGAGATGTTTAGGGTCCCTCTGACCTGGGCCCATATTCTGGCCGCGTCCTTCAGAATCTTCAATTTAACCTTTTTGAAAAATTTTGGGTGGCCAAATTTATACAGGAAATGGTTGGTTTTCATGGTCATTGCTTGGAGATATTCAGGGTAATATTGATGAGCTCTTAACAGTGGTCTCATATTTTTGAAAAGGCTCTATAATATTCCCACAGATCAGGGCTAGCTATACCTCCTTGTTCCTTTCTTCTTCTGATTTTCTTCCAGGATATTCTGGTTCCCTTAGATGCCCAAATAAAGCTTGCAATTTCTCCTTGTAATTTTTTCAATGTATTCTTTTTAAATTCTAAGGGAATTGTGTTGAAAAGATAGGTATATTTTGGTAAAATAGACATTTTTACGATGTTTGATCTCCCTATAAAGCTTAGTGGGAGGCTGGTCCAGGTCTTTAAAAGTTTTCTTGTTTCCTCTGCCACTCTTTTTAGATTTATTTGCGGTATTTTTTCCAAGTCATGAACTATTGTAATTCCTAGGTTTTTTAATTTCCTTCTTAATATCTGGAATGACGAGATTTGAGTTCCAAGCCATGATTTCAGTTTTGGAGTGATTTACCAGATAACCTGAAACTTTCCCAAAATTCTCCAAAGTGATTTTGATTTCGGGTATGGAGGACTGATAGTCATTGGTAAAAATCATTAGATCGTCAGCATATAATGCCACTTTTTTAGACCATTCCTGATATTTAAATGGGAGTATTTTTTCATTTCCCCTTAACAAATTTGCCAAAGTCTCAATGTATAGGTTAAAAAGTAGGGGCGAGAGTGGGCAACCTTGCCTGGTGCCTCTTTCAATTTGTATGTTG
Organism: Lissotriton helveticus; assembly: GCF_964261635.1. NCBI lineage: Eukaryota > Metazoa > Chordata > Amphibia > Caudata > Salamandridae > Lissotriton > Lissotriton helveticus. Next base: position 1,143,131,981 of record NC_136069.1, read on the forward strand.
TTGGTTAAGCACCCATTCACTAGAATTCTCGACCTCGGGGCTCTATAGATTTCTTTGATTATATGCAAAAAGGAGTCTCCCAAATTATTTCTTCTCATTACTTCAGTCAAGAAAGCCCAGTTCACCCGGTCAAAAGCCTTTGCGGCATCAAAGGTGAGTATTGTAAGAGGATTTATTTCAGAGATAGCAATGTCGATTGCTCCAATTAACTCATGAGTCAGGTCTTGCAGTTGTCTTCCTCTGATAAAGCCTTTCTGGTCAATATGAATCAACTTGGTCATCATTTTCCCTAGCCTTTTTGCTATGATTTTTGTGCAGATCTTGTAGTCACAATTAAGTAATGATATTGGCCGGTATGATTCACATAGTGTTGGCTTTTTCCCAGGTTTTAGGATTATCGTTATGATGGCATCATTCCAAGAGTCTGGGATTTTTTCTTGATGTTTATACACCAGATTAAGTACGTCTGTGATGTGAGGCGATAGCGTTTCTCTGAGTGCCATATATAATTCGTTTGGGAGAGCATCTGGTCCCGCAGCCTTTCCTTTTTTCAAATCCTTTGTTTCTTCTACTTCCTCCTTAGAGAATTCTTCGTTTAAGATATTTTTCTCCTCACTTGTTAGTGATAGGATGGGTAGAGTATTTAAGTAGCCTTCTATTTGTTCTTTCGAGGGGTTTACATCTTCCGAGTATAACTTGGCGAAAAAATTTGTGAATTCCTGTCTAATTACAGTGTCCTCAAAAGAAGGGGATAACTGACTGTCTTGTAATATACATACTACCTTGTTCCTGGCTGAATCTGATTTTAGTTTCCATGCCAAAAATTTTCCGCAACCTTCCCCGTATTCGTGATTTGCTAATTTGCTCGCTTCCCACTTTGTTCTTATTTTATTTTCTAAAATGTCAACGAGGCATTCTTTTTGTCTTTGTCTTTCCTTCTCCAGCTCCTCTTTTATGTCTGCCCTATGTTCGACCAGAATTTGTGTATCCTGCAGCTTTATGGAGTTTTCTAAGTCCCTTATCTTTTGATTTGATGTCTTTGATCTGTATGCGCCTTGACTTAATAATTTTCCTCTTATAACTGCCTTATTAGTATCCCATGTGGTTTGTTTTGATGTGCCTACCTTATTATTTTCAAAAAAAAATTATGTTTCAATCCTAAGCTCTTCTATATAATGTTCGTCAAGTAGTATAGCTCGTTCAACTGTCATTCTGTTTTGTGTTTTAACCTCCGTCCTTTGAATCACAAGCTGGACTGCAGAGTGATCTGATAGGTGAGCAGGAAGGTGTTCTAGTTTTATTACATCTTCTGTTAAGCTTCTATCTGTTAAGAAGTAATCGATTCTCGATCTATGACCCAGTTTCTTATTATGTAAGGTAAAAGGTTGTTTTTTATCCCCTTTCATTTTCCATATGTCCAGTAGATTTAAATCTCTCTTGTAGATCCCAAGCCACTCTCTCATATTAGGTAGATTTTTTTGTCTTCCCGGAGGTGATCTATCTACTTTAGGATCTATAATTATATTGAAGTCACCTCCCAAGATTATCGGTGAGGTCACTGACAATAGGTGGGTATATAGCTTTTGTAATGGTCCTGCGTCGTCTGTGTTTGGGCCATAGTACCCTGCTATTGTGTAAAAATTGTTTCCAATTCTTATATTGGCTATAGCCCATCTACCTTTGCTGTCCACTTCAGACGATACTAGTTTGATTTTGAGAGTTTTCTTGAAGATAAATATTATCCCTTTCACATTGCATTCTTGGTTCGTGCATACATACATGTCCACCCATCCAAGATTTTTCATTATCTGGTTCCATTCTTCTTTCAAAAGGTGTGTTTCCTGTAATATAATAATCTCATTATCTGATGACTTTAAGTACTCCAGAATTCTTTGTCTTCTATTTTTCAGCCTGAGCCCGTTGACATTCCATGAAAGTTTATTAAACTTTCTGGTTATTGATCCCATCAATTATCCGAGTTATATAATGTGTGCTGGTATTCATAGTTTTTTTTTTTCTTTTTTTTTCGCTGAAACCTTGGACGCCCAATTTCCATGATAGTTTGAGGATTTTTTTTTTTTTTCCCCTTAGTTTGCTCCCCACCCGTGTTCAGTTTTATATTTTTTTGTTTTGTTTCATGTGCAACTTGATTACCCTCCCTGGGGAAGCCTCCTTTTTCTTCTTTTTTCAGGGCTATTCTCTTGCCCCTTTCAGACTCCTTGACTCTTCTTTTTTCTGTTTGCGCCTATATTTTACGTTTTCTATTTTATCCATGAGGTGATCCTTTTATATTTCTAGTGGTTGGTTGGATTTTCAGTTCTTATGTTGTTTCAGGCCATCTCGAGAAATTCTTTTACTTCTTCAGGATCACGAATGTTTCGCATTTTATTCCTCCACATAATTCTAAGCGATGGAGGGAACTTCATTTGCACCACAGCCCCCAGGGACTTTAATTCTGCCATGAATTGTCCCAATTCCCATTGCCGATCTTGAGATGCTTTGGACATATCTGACCTTATCCTGAAGGACCAGTTATCTTTGCTGAAGACTCCCTTTTTTAAAGCTTCACCGAGTATTTTCTCCTTCAACGTGTATGTTTTAAAGTTGATGAGGATTTTCCTAGGCGTTTTCCTTTCCTTTGCTCTTCCAAATGGGTCTCGGTGAACCCTTTGTATGTCTTCTTCTAGAATCTCTAGGCTAGCCCATGGGAAGTGTTCTGCGAGGAGAGAGATTACAAATTTTTTAATATCTGTTCCTTCCTGATTCTCCGGGATATTCAAAATCCTTAAATTGTTTTTTCTGGCCTGATTTTCCAAAGATTCGAGTTTCTCGCTCATGTTTTTTCCTTCGTGTCTTAAGGTTCTGATCTCCTTTTGATGGCCGTCTACCTTCTTACTAAGATGTCCCACCTCTTCTTCTACAGCTGTTACTCTGTTACCAAGCTCCTTCAACCTGCAGTCCAAAGCCTCGCACGCATCTTGAATTTTTCCCTGATTGGCCTCTGAAATCGCAAATTTATCTCTCATTTCATTTAGCATCTTCTCCATAAATTTCTCCATCTGGTTTGTCTGGGACTCAGCGCCTTTTCTGGATGTTTCAGTTTCGTCTTTCTCCCCTGTTAATTCCCTTTCGCTGCTCAATTGTACATCTTCACCTATCTCTGCTTGAATTGTTTGAATTGTTTCCTCCATATTTATTGTTTCGGTGCTCTTTCGAAACTCGAGGCTCTGGATATTTAGGTTTAAATCCAGTTCTCTTGGTGCGGTGAAGAGGATTAGACTTGAACCCTGTTGGGTAAGCTGTTCACTCTGATCCTTACTGGGTGGAAGAATGCCTTGTTGTGAGAGATGTTGGACTTTAAAGAATGTTTTCAAAGACGGGGTAATTTTTGGTTTCTTCTCGTCTAATTTTTGTCTTTCTGCTCGGAGCTTGGGTAAGGGGCGTACCTTCTTTTTAACTTTTGTGAAGATTATGTTAAGTGTATTTTATTGTGATGAAAATCCAAGAACAGAAGTGAAATATTAACATCTTTTTGTGACATTTGTAATAAAGCTTGAAACATTGAGAGAACATATTTGAACCAGTTGTCGTTGAATGGTTGCACCGATTGATGTTGTGATGGCGCGGAGTGATGTTGTGGTGGTGCTGAGTGATAATGTGGTGGGCTGACGTAAGGATGATCGCTGTGCTACAGAATGCCATTGATGGATCACTCTGTCTACAGCAACAGGGCCACAATTGATGTTTGTAGGGAGCAATCAGAGCCCCAAGCTGGTACAGCCCAAAGGTGACAGCTAGTCTTATTCTAGCACCTGGCACCCTTTAGAACAATTAATTTATTAAAGTATTATTATTCTTAATCATCAGAATGACAACCACAAGCGCAGTGCCCAGACTTGCCGCATGTGCTGTTAAGGATGTAACAAAGACCCTGCAGCCACTGTGGACAGGGTGGTCACCCTTCAGCACCCTATGCCCTCCTTAGCCAAAAGCCTCTGCGGATCTGAAAAAGTGCACGAATTTCAACAGCCACTTAATTCATTTCAAATGATAGTTTTTCAGTTTTAAATGTTATCAGTGGTTATGCTGTATCAGACGATACCAAGTAGCTGACTAAGGCACCATTGGCAGGGGTCGCCAGCCAGTCTGGCCCCTATAAGCAGTAATTGTTCACAACGCTTTCATAAGGAAAAGCCTAGTGAGGGTTTACCTAGGGTGACAAAAATCCTAGCACCAGCCCTAAGGTAAGCTTGATTTTGATCTCGAAAAATGTAATTTCCGTATTTTGTCAGTGCTAGACATTTTACAGAGCTTTGTCATTGTTACATGCGTGAAGCTCAAGTCAAACACTGCGTTCTAGCATGCACCTTGATAAAACACACGCATGCACTACTTTAAATTAATATGAATTTTAGCTTAATAGTAAACCAACTTCCACATATTTATGGATATTGAATAATATCAGGAGAAGGCATGTCCAGATTAGCCGGTAAAATTATTTACCCTGTAGATTGTATCTAGTTTACATATGGAGTAATCTGTTACAAAGTAACTAGGTTGTCAAGCAAGCAACTGTTGAAAGAAGAAATAAAGACTATAATGCTTGAGAAGCCACTTCAGGGAGGTGTAAAATGAAATTAGAGTGGAAGGGTGCACAGACATAATATCGACTCCAAAATATCGTTTGGACAGAATATCGAGTTTTAAATATCGTTTGGACAAAATATCGACAGGACAGAATATCGACAGTCAAAATATCGTTTTTAAGGTAAGTGAAGTAATATCGACTGTAAATAATATAGAAAGTGAAAATATCCAAGTATATAATCTAGATAGTAAAAAATATCGTTTTTTAAATAATATTTAATTATTTATAGTGTTTTTATGTTATAATATGTGTGAAAAGTGTCATTTTATGTTATAATTATTTTTAATTAATGATTTTTTTGTAATTATTGTGTAATTTTATTCTGTAGCGGGTTGTGGGTTTATAGGGGAATAGGGTGGGAAGTAATTTAATTATAATTAATTAAATATGTAAATTTATTAATTGGTAGTAATAATTAATTAATTGGTAATTAAATAATATTTGTTAATTATTTAAAATGTAATTGGTAATTAATTTAATTTAATTGATTAATTGCTAATTATGTAAATTAAAATAATTTCTTTCCTGTAGCGGGTTGTGGGTTTATAGGGGAATAGGGTGGGAAGTAATTTAATTATAATTAATTAAATATGTAAATGTATTAATTGGTAGTAATATTTAATTAATTGGTAATTAAATAATATTTGTTAATTATTTAAAATGTAATTGGTAATTAATTTAATTTAATTGATTAATTGCTAATTATGTTAAATTAAAGGGGTATTTTTAGGGTTCAGGGTCAGTTTTTGGTTTTTGGGTAAAGGGGTATTTTTAGGGTTCAGGGTCAGTTTTTAGTTTTTGGGTAAAGGGGTATTTTTAGGGTTCAGGGTCAGTTTTTAGTTTTTGGGTAAAGGGGTATTTTTAGGGTTCAGGGTCAGTTTTTAGTTTTTGGGTAAAGGGGTATTTTTAGGGTTCAGGGTCAGTTTTTAGTTTTTGGGTAAAGGGGTATTTTTAGGGTTCAGGGTCAGTTTTTAGTTTTTGGGTAAAGGGGTATTTTTAGGGTTCAGGGTCAGTTTTGGGTTTTTGGGTAAAGGGGTATTTTTAGGGTTCAGGGTCAGTTTTTAGTTTTTGGGTTAAGGGGTATTTTTAGGGTTCAGGGTCAGTTTTGGGTTTTTGGGTAAAGGGGTATTTTTAGGGTTCAGGGTCAGTTTTTAGTTTTTGGGTAAAGGGGTATTTTTAGGGTTCAGGGTCAGTTTTGGGGTTTTGGGTAAAGGGTTTTTTTTTAGGGTTCAGGGTCAGTTTTGGGTTTTTGGGGTACAGGGGTACAGTGTAAAAATAAAGTAAAATTAAATTTACATTAATTTAATTTAATGAAATTAAATTAAATTAAATTATATTAAATTAATTTTAAATAATTTAAATTATAAAAATTATTATATACTTACCAATACTTACGTTGTAATGGTAGTGCGTTGTAAAAGTTGCGTTGTAACATCATATATCCACTGTTGCACTCCTTGGAGTGGGAATAGTAATTTTAACCCCTACGCTATCCAACGCTTTCCCTACTGTTGCACCCACTGGAGTGGGAATAGTAATTTTTACTCTATTGTATTTGTACGTTAATAATATTGGCTATTATTTAATTAAATTTTGTTACTATATATATATATATGTTTTAAGAAATATGATTACAAAAATATTATTTTTTTACTTTCATTAATTATGTAATTATTAAAAGTTATTTTAAGTATTGTTAAGTATATTTTAGTAATTAATTTTTTATATTAATGTAATTAAACATTGTTTTTATTAAAGTCGATATTTTTTACAACGATATTTTTGTAAACGATATTTTTAACTCGATATTTTTGTACTTACCTGTTTGTAGATAGAAACTCGATATTTTGTCTCTCGATATTTTGTCAACTATATTTTTGTTGGTCGATATTCTGTCCCTCGATATTATTTCAGTGATCCGAGTGGAAGTAAACCTTGGACAACAGACACACAGCGGCGACTGGGCAGATCTCGAGGTGTTAGACATAACACAGTGCCTCTATATCTTCGCTAGCGAAGTAAAATAAACAGATTAATAAAAGTGCAGTGCTTTTTACCGGAGACAATGCATGCTCATGGTAGGCAATGGTATCAGGAAGAGACTTCTTATCCGCGTCCTTCAGAAAAATGGAAGGTATGAACACGTTTAACTAAGCTACAATGGGATTTTCCTGGCTTTCCTTTGCACTGCAGACTGATCACAGATATAGCCCAGGGACTTTTTATTTTATTCAGGCACTTCACCGCAGTGCCAACATACCAACCTCCCGTCTCTTCACAGCGGCTGCTGAGAAAGGACACCGTCATTCACAGAAGGCTGAGTCATTCCTTTGGGATACAGGGAGAGGGCGGTGGGGGTGGGGGGGAGATCTAGTCTCTTGAGAAAACCAGGATTTATCTGACAGCACGAGAGTCAGTTGAGGGAGACTTCCCTGACCAACACAATAAACAGATTCCTTTTGAAGGCAGCCAAGGTTGATGTCATAGGTCGCCCTAGTCTAGGGTGCAACTGGTGTGGAAAGCATAACTGCTCAGGAAGAAGAGTACCAGAAATATGAATATCAAAGAAAATAACACTGTGGAAAGGGGGGAGAGTGGTAGATAGGGAATTGGATATTTACGACCCATCAAATTAAATGGACATGGTGTTTCTAATTGTAGACAGTGTATTCTGGGAGTTGAAGTCTTCACTTGCTTCAGCTGAATTAACCGGAATACACATTTGATCCTGAGAGCAACGACTTCCAAAAGGAAAGACAAAGGCTGGCATCTGGGTACCCTGAAAGTATGTTATTCTGTTTAGGCAAAGGGGACAACTCAAACATCCGGACTCTTTTCACTCCCGAGTAAAGACCTACGTTTCAGGGCTGCAGTCTGATCCGAGGCGGAAGGCAAGAATGCAGATGACAACACGGTTATTGGGCGTTGTAGAAGCTGCTCGCAAGCAGTGTCTCCCGCGTGTTCTGCTTTATCTTGTTGTGGGACACCTACTAAAATAAATTCACCCACACTGGAGACATGCGGCTAGCACTTTCCTATGATTGCTTCAGCAATGTGGTTGTGCATGAACTAAAAGAATGCTGAGCACTAACCACAGCAGTAAAAACGAGAGCGCCTCGTGGCAGCAGAGTTCAGCCGCAAAGGCACCAGGGGAGGATGTGGCCTAACACCCAGAGCGGACGACTTCGGAGCGGAGGATCGGGTAGGTTCGAGTCTCGGCAATGACTCTAAACATCCTGTGATTCTGGCCTAATCACCTATTCCCCCTGAGGTTCCGTGATTTCGAACCAGACTCCATTTTGTTTGAGTTGTTCGTGACGCCATTTTTGTGTTGCCCTCACGTAGGCCGTGGAGGTAACCGAACGAACAAAGTTGCATGGGCCTCATTGTTCATGTATGCATTAACAGGCCCTTTTCTGACTTGTGAGTGAATTGCAGAGAAACTGACCTCTTCACCTGAAACTGACCTCGCAAAACCAATTTCCCTTAAGTTTGATCCTTGTCTAAAATTGCCAATCAATGTTCAGGATATCGTTAACTTTTAGTTTCCTTGCACATATCTTATCCTAATCAGCATCTGAATTGTTTCTTTCCTTACGACTTTTCATTACATGGGTAGTGCTTTCAATTATGGGTTTGTCCGGCTTGTGGAAATTGAATTTGGGACAGTCCTAATAATTAACTTTTGGGTTGGGTTACTGTAAATTGGGTTTTTGTTAATGTGATACTCAGTTAGAAAATGTGTCCTATTGGTCAGAATTTTGCGCAGTGGGTGTACATTTGTAATGAGAATATGGTGTATAACAGCGATGTCTTTCTCTATGAAAATTGAGCAGTTTCCTGAGTTGTACACCGTGTTGTATTGCTTGGTTTACTGTCACTAGCAGCAGCTAATAAATTTGATCTCTGACGCCACCTAGAAGTATTCCGTGTCTCTGTTTGCCAAGACAGGAGAACCCGAAGACTTTGGGCGTGTCCCTGGCGCCGCTGGGTTCTAAAACCCGGTTCTTCAGTTGGCGCCCAACGGTGGGGCGACTTCAGCGGTAACGGTCCAAGCCTGAGGATCGTGAGGAGCCACGTGAGGAAATTCTGGAGGAAGGCCGCCACTTCATTGACCCCTGCATGTCGACGTGGACTGAAGGGCTTTTCTGCGAGGCTTCCCGCTTTCCAACGGCTACGAAGGACTGCTGCCCTGACTGTCGCCCTGTCTTGGACCCTTGATTGATCCTTTGTAAAGCGAGACGATAGACGGTCTTCTGGTGGCGTGACAGATATTTTGGTTAAGTATAAGTGGGTCGCTCCCACGACTTTGTTTTGGGTTCTTGGTTTTGTCTGATTCGGCTGCTGCAGCAATCGAAGTCGAGGGGCTCGTATATTTACGAGTGTATCAATAGTTGATAACCCCTTGAAGTTTGAAGCTAGATTAGTGAGCTATAAGATGCCTGGTCTTTGCAAAATTAGGAAATGGTTTAGTTGTGGTTGTAACAGGGATTCCCGATTGGAGGACTCGTGTCCGATACCTCCGGTTGGAACTCCGACTTATGAGCTCTATTCAAAACACGGAGTGGGTCCTATTACTTATAATGAAGTATGGGTCCGCTATACTAAAAAAGATGGTGTTTTACGATGGCCCCAACATGGTAGTTTCGAATCAAATATTCTAGATAATTTGGAAGTTGCGCTATTTAAGAAGAAAGCCCGGCCGGCAATGTTTGACTCTTTCCGCCTTTGGCGTAAGGAAGCCAAACAGCGAGAAATTAAGCAAGCAATGAGAGATAGGAAAGATAAGAATATGTCAGTACTACAAGCTGCTAGGCAGTTTAGGGAAGATGGAGAAGAGCGTGCGAGTGAAGTCTTAGATAGACAGCGTTGCATGGCTATCGATAAATGTTATCCGGGCTTGCAGCCTTCCATTCCAAAAGTGATTGAAGATCTTGAAAAAGATCCTTTGATCTCTCATTTGTTGAGATTGCCACCTCCTTATGTGCAGGGTGCTACTGCGCCTCCATTACCCCCGGTTGTCCCACCCTTTGTTGTTCAACCTCCTGCTGTTGTTCAGCCACCCGGTGCTCCACAGATGGTTTTGCCTCCTACTGCGCAACCCGCTCTAGGGTCGCCATCTTTGCTACCAGCCTTGCCTCAAACTCCTTTGCCTTCTACTTCTGCATCTTCGACTCCTACTGTTCTTATCCCTACACCTTCTCTGCCCCAAAATACTTATTCTCCTGTTCTTATGTCTGCTTCTTCTCCTTCTGTTCGAAAACGAATGACAGAGACTGTCTCTAATTTGTTGTCTCCATTGCTTGGGTCATTGAATATGACCCCTTTCTCGAAACGTAAGCAGAGTCGTAGTCAGCTTCCTAGTTCCGAGGAATGGACAGTGTTGGATTTGTTGGCTCGTAGATGGATTTTAAGTGCTTCCAGGTATAATTTGCCAGCGGTTATGGATGTTTTCTTTCAGTGGGAACCGCCTAAGCAAAGGTATGTTTTTGATGTAATGTGTACTTTTCTTCGTCAGGAATGGGAAGATAATGAGTTGGGTCCGATTCCACAGGAAGTGCTTGATGTTCAGTCAGAATTTGCGAAAGGGACGATAGTGGAATCTGATGTTACAGATGCCGTGGAGACGATACTTGTTTTTAGGTCTAGATTACAGCCTCAGACATTGTATGAACCTGATTCCTCTGTTAGGAGGAAAGTGAAGCAGTATCCTATGAGAGAGGTTCCCCCTGTATGGAGAGAGGAAGCTGTTGCTAATGTTAATCAGGGTATTCAGGGTGTACCGGCACATTTTCAGCGAGTGTGGGTACATGTTCCTTGGAAGAGAGCAGAGGTCTTGGCTCTTAAGCAGACCTTATCTGACCCTCGTAAGAATCCTGCTGGTTATTACAAGGAGTTATCCCAGACAGTTGATGCGTGTGTCATTAATTTAGCCAACATTGATATGTTGATGGGTAATGTAGTTCCGCAACCTCTGTGGGCGAAAATTCACCATGAGAATCATGTTGCAGAATTAGGTGATACTTGGGCAAATATTGTTGCTGCGGATGGTCGACAGGTAGGAGGTGCTAAACCTGAACCTTTAGTTGCAGATTTACCTGGTAGAATTATTAATTTGATGAAGACTATGATGCCTCCCCTACGAGTGAATTGGGATAAGTTGGCAGCGTGTAAGCAAAAGAAAGACGAGAGTGTGTCGGATTTCTTCACTAGGTTTGAAGAAACGTTTATCAATCATAGTGGTCAGGACATGAGTACTGAAGGTGGTCAAAGGTCGTTCGTGGATAAATTTGTCTTTAATTTGCTCCCCGAACTTTCTAATAAGTTAAAGTACTCTGAGAGTTCATGGCTGTTTCTTCGTCGGCACAGGTATTGGCTACTGCACAATATTATGAGAATAGGGATAAAGATGAGAAGGATAAAGCAGAGAAGAAAACTAAAGATCTAAAGACAAAGGTTCTTTTGCAGCAAGCTTATCCGCCTCGTCAGAATCAGCCTCAGTTTCAGCAACCTCCACAGTTTCAGAGATTGTTACAGAAGCCTGAGCCTTATGCTCCACGATTCTTTCCTGGTCCTAATCAGTGTGCTTATTGCAGAGAGGAAGGTCATTTCAAGAATAGTTGCCCGGCTTTGTTACAACGTGCGAATGGCGTATCTGGTCAGAGAGGTCGTGATGGTTTCCAGCAAGCTCCTAGGGGTAGGGGACGTGGTGTGCTACCCCAGAATGAGCGTTCCTCTTCCCTTCAGAATTCTGCGAATTATTTTGACAGACAGAATGTTCCGAGTGGTCAGTCTGCACAGTACTATGTTGATGATTATTATGTCGAGAGTGAGAGTGCTGGTTATAATGATAGTTAGGACAGCCATGGGCAAAGAGAGGGAGTAGTGTCAGTTCCAGTAGATCAGAGTGGACCTTATGTTGAAGTGATCACATCAGGTGTGGCAGAACCTTTTCTTTTGGATACTGGTGCGACGAAAAGTTCTATTATGCACTCTAATCTTCCTGGCGCACCTTTGTCTGGCTTGACCAATGTTTCAGTAGGATTTTCAGGCGCCCCAGTTCGTAATCCGGTTTCTAGTCCTTTGTCCCTTTCCATTGGTCCTCGTGAATTGGAAGCTCCACTTATTCTAACGACTGGTTGTGGTGAGAATCTGTTGGGTTTGAACTTGCTGAAAAGATTGTATGCGACATTGCATTGTTCTCATTCGGGAGTACAACTTACCCTTGGTAAGAAAGTGATTTCTCCAATGTATTTGTCTAAAGATTGTCTGCCACAGGAATTGCGTTCACTTCCTGATACGCTTTGGGCTACAGGTCCAAATGATGTTGGTCTTTTGCAGATTCCACCGTATGTTGTTACGCTTAAGTCAAATGCTAGGCTACCTCGTATTCCCCAATATAAAATATCGAGTGATGGCGAGAGAGCTCTTCTAGCAATTATTTATGATTTGGTTGAGAAGGGTGTAATTGAAGAAACGAGAGGTAACGTGTGTAACAGTCCTGTTTTGCCTGTCCTTAAGCGTACTGATCTTTCTCAGCCACCTGTGTATCGGTTTGTGATCGATCTTCGAGAAGTGAATAAGATTGTGGTGCCACAGTTTCCTGTTGTCCCTGATATCACTGCTTTGTTGACTCTGATTCCTTCTTCGGCAGCCTGGTTTTCTGTCATCGACTTGAAGAATGCTTTCTTCAGTATTCCAATTTGCCGAGGAAAGTAGAGATATTTTCGGCTTCTCTTTAGGAGGCCGAAGCTTCCGGTTTAAGAGAGCTCCCCAAGGTTATTGTGAAAGTCCCTCCATCTATAGTCAGGCGTTGAAAACTCAGCTTGATGATTTTGTATTGCCTTCTGGTGCTACTCTTATTCAGTACGTTGATGATCTGTTGATTACTGCTGATGACAAAGAGATTTGTAAAGAGGCTACTCTTTCTTTGTTACAACATTTGTCTGACCGTCATCATAAAGTGTCACCTTCCAAGTTACAGTATTGCCGACAAGAAGTAACCTACTTAGGTCATCTCTTGTCGAAGGAGGGAAGAAGGTTGACCCCAGAACGAATTCAAGCGATTGCGCAAATGAGTGCGCCATCCACACAGAGAGAAGTGCGTGCCTTTTTAGGAATCACATCATATTGTAGACAGTGGATCCCCAATTTCTCATTGTTAGCGAAACCTCTGTTAGCATTGACTCTGAAAGATAATCCGCATCCTCTTCCCTGGTCTGAATTACGCGATGCATTATGTTCGGCTCCTGTGTTGGGTACTCCAGACTATAGTATGCCTTTCACGTTGTACATGCACGAGATAGAAGGTTGTGCGTTGTCAGTGTTGACACAACCATTCGGGGGCAGGCAGCGTCCATGTGCATATTTTTCAGCTACGTTAGACCCAGTTGCTAAGGCGTTACCGAGTTGTTTGAGAGCTACAGCGGCAGCGGCTGTTTCTATCCGACAGTCTGCTGGTTTGGTATTGGATAATACGTTGATTGTGATGGTCCCACATGCAGTGGATACTTTATTAAACAGGACCAAGACACAGCACCTTACTAGTGCACGTCTTTCTGGTTATGAGTTGACACTGTTGGCTAGCCATGTTCACAATAAAAGATGTAATGTGTTGAATCCAGCTACGTTGTTGCCGATCTCTACAGAGACGGATGCTCAAGAACAGCATGATTGTTTTCTTCGTACAGAGGAAGAAACGAAGGCTAGACTTGATCTGAAGGATACTCCTCTTGAGAATGTTGATGGTACTTTATGGGTAGATGGTTCGTGTTTCAAGCTTCCGAATGGTGAAACGACTGCGGCATATGCTGTCACAACTTTACATACAGTTGTTGAAACAGCACGCATAGCACAGAATTCTGCGCAAGCAGCAGAGTTGATTGCATTGACTAGAGCGTATTGTAGTGTAGCTCCTATTTTCCCAATAGGCTCTGCGCATTGGAATAATACCTACAGCAGTAAAGGCCTAGACCAGACGTTAACTAGGTCTACTACTGTCGATACTAGACTTAATTTTTGGGTTTGCCAGCGTAGCTCAGAGTTCGCTAGAAACTTTCTCGAATGTTCAAGGAGGAATTAACTTCCCTGATTAGACAAGAAGGGATTTAGTTTCTGACAACCATAGAACATGACAACTTTGCTCTCCCCTAATCAAGAGTCAATCTCGAGAGTCGTGTGAGCACAAGGCAATTATTTTACTCAGTCAGTACGTGCATTCTTAGTCTCATCAGAATGTAGAGAAAAGGAAGAGACGGGCGTGTTCAATAAAAAGGTGTTATTTATTGATCAGTCTCTTTTCTCATACATGAGAAATGGATCGATATTATTGCAATACTTATAGTTAAGTAAAGTGCATACATTAAAAGCAATAGTATAAAATAATACTGTAAAAACATTGATATGGTTTCTGAGCCATATCATGTTTGAAATGATTAAAATATATTTACATACACATATACATTTGACTAAACGTACTCAACTGGTGTTTCTAAATACGCCTACCCCGTGTACCTGACCTAAGTCTAATGCGTGGGCGGGAATAGAAAGTTACAGTTTAAGTTAAGTTTGTTTTTGCCAAGTGAATAACTAAAGAATTCTCTGTGAGGGGTTATCTCGTTCTCTGGTCTCGATATTCCAGGCTGCCTGCGAGGGCTACCCGGAAGCGCCGGTGCTGGGTCTCTCGGCTTGAGATAGCAGCGCGTCTCTCAGCGCGTCAGGAAGGCGGGGCTGCGCCAGCGGGGTCTGCTTCTGCTCTCGGCTTCGGCAAGTGTGGCTGCTCCGTCTTGTCACCACGCGTGTGTTTGCATAGGGCAAGATCGGCAATATTTATACCTTAAAGGTGCCGAGATTGACGTAAGGATGGACATAGATACGTCAATAAAGATGTCATACGACTTGCTCGTTAGCACATTCTTTACTAAAGTTCTCTGTGAAATCAAAACAATGGCCGCACGGATTTTCCAGGTTGTCATAGGTTTGATTTGTTATGAGAACGTCGTATGCCTTTTCAGGGGCTGGAGGAATGTCGCTTGTCTAATTAGATCTCAAGCGTTATGACCTAATCAGATAACACGTTCCTGTGCCGTAGTGTGACTGCGTCAGATAACGGTATCTGCATCATGGGGGCTTGTCTTGCCTCATGGGCTGACTGTTAGTTAACTTGATAGTTAGTTTAACCAGAATAGGGTCAGGAATAGGGGGATCGATTCAGAACCTATAGGAATACACGACAGTATGTGTTGTCAGAGGGAAAGCGAGTGAATGTCTATACTGATAGCCAGTATGCGTTTGGTGTTGCCCACAGTTTTGGACGTTTGTGGAGAGAAAGAGGATTCCTTACTTCTCATGGTGCGAAAATTCAGCATGGGCAGTTAGTGAATGAACTTCTGGAATCACTTACTCTCCCAAAGCAGATTGCAATTGTGAAGTGTAGTGCGCATAAGAAAGTTGTGGATGATGTAGGTCGAGGGAATGCATTTGCGGATGAAGTTGCGAAGGAAACGGCGAGAGATATGATGAGCCGAATGTATGTTGCGGGCCCAGCTAATTGGGTAATGGCTGGTGGAATGTGTGAAGACACAATAGAAAGTGTGAAGTCAATTCAGGCTGAAGCTACGGAAAAGGAAGTGAGTACGTGGAGAGAAAGTACGGGTATGTTGGATTCGACGGGTTGTTGGGTTGAGTTGTCAGAACACCAGAGATGGTTGTTGCCTGATACGTATGTGCTCACAGTGGTTACTATGGCTCATGGAATGGCTCACATCAGCTCGAAAGGGATATGCAAGTTGTTGACTCCAGTATGGCAGAATGCTGGAATTCCTAAATGTGCTGAGAATTTGGTGAAGCATTGTATGATTTGCCTGATGCATAATCCTGGCAAGGGAACCCCAACTCCAGCTGGTCATTTTGCTCCTCCAACTTATCCGTTTGAAGTGATACAGCTAGATTACATACACATGGAGAGATGCAATAATTTGAAGTATGTCCTTGTGGTTGTTTGCGCCTTTTCCAGATGGATAGAGGCTTACCCCCTAAAGGATAATACTGCCTTGTCTACAGCCAAGGTTTTGCTTAAAGAGTATTTTACCAGGTATGGTTTGCCGAGAATTGTATGGAGCGAAAATGGGAGTGAATTTGTGGGTCAAGTCATGAAGAAAGTATGTGTTGGATTGGGAATAAATCAGAAATTTCATGCTGCGAATCACCCCCAGTCAGCAGGTTTGGTTGAGTGCTATAATGGCACGTTAAAACTGAAATTAGCTAAGATACAAGCGAGCACTGGCCTTACATGGCCGGATGCCTTGCCGTTGGCTCTTTTGTCAACAAGGATGACAGTGCATTCTCGTGTGGGACTTAGCCCATACGAAATAGTGTTTGGTAGTCCAGCGAATGTTCGGGGTGTGCCTCGTCCTAAGAAGTACAGCGAAATTGAGTACCCTATGTTGGTGGATTACTTACATGACTTGACTGCTAAATTACGTGTTCTCCACCAACAGGTCTATGACAGTTTGCCGACAGCTACTGCAGATCCAGGCCATACGATTCAACCTGGAGAGTACGTGCTGACTAAGAACTTTCAGCGAGCCAAGAATTTGGAACCGAGACGGACTGGTCCCTATTTAGTTCTACTGGTAACTCGGACTGCTGTTAGAGTAGCTGGTAAAAAGAATTGGGTGCATGCCACCCACTGCAAACGAGTTCCTTTGCCCTTACCGTATGATAAGTGGGTGAGGGATGGTATAGCCGACTCTGAATGTGAAAGGATTCCTAGATTTGTACCTTTTAGTGATGCACATTTGACATGGACTCAGTCAGAACGTGAGGATGATGACATTCTCCAAGCTGCTGTGCCTCCGCATCTGAGACTCGACACTACGAATCCAGAGACTCTTTTTCCGGATCACACTGTGCCTGGCAAAGAGCGCTACAATCTGAGATCGAAAAAAGACATCTAAAATGGACAAATAAAATTGAATTTTTTTTATGTAGTGAATTACACCTTGTCAGATCAAGAGACTTTTTTTTTACTTTTTACTTTTTCGAGTCACCATCCGGACTCAGCTGCAGGGTCGCGGTACAGCCTTAAGGGGTGAGCCGCGTATTGACACAAGGTCAGTGGTTCAGGGTCGTTAGTACGATCTTGACGCATACTTAAGTGAAGAAGGTAATAGCCGTGAGCAGCACGTTAGAGGATGGAGTCTTTTGAGTCTGATAAGAGTGATAAGAAAGTAGATTTTAGAGCAAAAATGTGTACATTGATTCGTAACAAATGTTTTTTAATACTGTGTTTTCTAATGCTTTTGAATATTACGTTAGCTTGTGTGGGTTGGATTTTCTATGTCACACAACAGCCGATTACATCTACCTCCCAACCTACTCTTTCTTTTCCTTCTGTTTCTCCACATGAGTTTCATACGTTGCCTGAACATGAACAGACACGAAGATTAGAATTTGTGAACAATTTGTTTATACAGATGTTGCATCAGCATCAGCTAGTCATAAATACCACGAATTGTTGGGTTTGTGGTCTTATACCACATACGACAGATAAGGGAATGCCATATTTGGTTTTGCCTTTTTCGCCTAATGGGTCAGTATGGGCACTCCAAGCAATGTTTATCTATGCGAATAAAGCATCTCCTGTACGTTCTGTCAAAGATAATGTGAATAATAATGCCTTGATACAGGGAATAGTAGATATGGTCAGAGATATTGATGCATATAATGCTATCCCTAAAGATGAGGTACGAGCATATGTTGGTTGGAACAAGACGAGATATAGCATTAGTCTGACAGAGAAAGAGAGACAGAAAAGGTCTCCTCCTATTTGGATTATACCCCACCGAGATCATTTTTGTCTGCAAGGTAATGGTCAGAATCCGAGAGCTCATTTTGGTAAGAGTGTGTGTGTGCGCACCTATGTCTATACATCCCAGAAATCTCCACCGATCGTGCCAGCTAAAGGCACGTATTTTGTTTGTCACGATAGAGCATATACATGGTTGCCTCCTGATTTCTCAGGCACATGTTATGTGGCATTTTTGCATCCCCCCTACATACACAGCTGCTTTCAATTACCATAAGACAAGATATGGTAGAGGTGTTATCGATGCGAAAGATATTGTGGCACAAGAAGTTGGGGATTTCTTTAAGGGTTTTCTGCCCTTTTGGGGTCCTATGGCTAATGGTAGAAATATTCGTCAGCTTACGAGAGTGGTCGAGGCCACTATAAATGAGACTGCAGGTGCCCTTAGCAATATTACAGCTGAGCTTCAAGCGGATCGCCTTATGACATTACAGAACCGCTTTGTTTTAGATATTATACTTGCAGATAGAGGTGGGGTATGTAAATTGATCGGGTCTAGTTGCTGTGTTTTCATACCAGATAACGCCCCGACAGTGTACCAAGCCATCTTGAGGTTACATAAGTCCGCTGAGTCTATACATGTAGACGAAGGGAACTGGTCGTTGATGGAATGGTTTTGGGAACTGCTGTCCAAATGGGGATGGAAGATTCTGATGTTTCTTGGTATGGCTTTAGCAATCCTTTTCTCGTGTTGCTTATGCATCCAGTGTGGTCCCGCAATTTGTAGTCTTTGTGCTACGATCTGTGTGAGAAGACCCGCCCGAGAGAAGCGAAGGATAATAAGATGATGTTACAGCAACACCTTGATGACCTGAAGAGAATAGATATAGACCTGGATTCAGATTGACGTGAGTTTAGGTTATTGCCTACGTAATGGCAAAAGGAGGGTCTGAGGTTCCGTGATTTCGAACCAGACTCCATTTTGTTTGAGTTGTTCGTGACGCCATTTTTGTGTTGCCCTCACGTAGGCCGTGGAGGTAACCGAACGAACAAAGTTGCATGGGCCTCATTGTTCATGTATGCATTAACAGGCCCTTTTCTGACTTGTGATTGAATTGCAGAGAAACTGACCTCTTCACCTGAAACTGACCTCGCAAAACCAATTTCCCTTAAGTTTGATCCTTGTCTAAAATTGCCAATCAATGTTCAGGATATTGTAAACTTTTAGTTTACTTGCACATATCTTATCCTAATCAGCATCTGAATTGTTTCTTTCCTTACGACTTTTCATTACATGGGTAGTGCTTTCAATTATGGGTTTGTCCGGCTTGTGGAAATTGAATTTGGGACAGTCCTAATAATTAACTTTTGGGTTGGGTTACTGTAAATTGGGTTTTTGTTAATGTGATACTCAGTTAGAAAATGTGTCCTATTGGTCAGAATTTTGCGCAGTGGGTGTACATTTGTAATGAGAATATGGTGTATAAAAGCGATGTCTTGCGCTATGAAAATTGAGCAGTTTCCTGAGTTGTACACCGTGTTGTATTGCTTGGTTTACTGTTACTAGCTGCAGCTAATAAATTTGATCTCTGACGCCACCTAGAAGTATTCCGTGTCTCTGTTTGCCAAGACAGGAGAACCCGAAGACTTTGGGCGTGTCCCTGGCGCCGCTGGGTTCTAAAACCCGGTTCTTCACCCCCCTGCCGAGCAAAGATGAATGTGTCCTCATGTAACACAACTGTTGCTCATGTAAAGCGCTCCGATACTCTCGGGTCGAGGTTGCGCTATAGAAAACTGCAAATGTAGCACCAAGAAGCAGGAGCGGACAGCGCTTGTCCTGCCAGCCTCATAGACGTACGCACTGTCTAGTGTGAGGGAGAGGGGGGTGGGCACACAGCTCATGTGCCCCTACAGCTCTCACTCAGTTGTGCACCCTTAAAATCACAAACGTATCAAGAATTGACAAACCCAACAGGCGGGGCTTTCATTGCTTCTCTTTGAGTAATGCAAGCAGATGCCACAAAAGTAAATGAAATCAAATGCAGGTGTCTAAACTTCGTTACCTTAAAAGAACTAGGATCAGTGCCGGGCCACCACATTCGTGTCTGGTGCAAACCGGTGTCTCAGGAGGAGTCTAAAGAATGGGAGGGCGGGGGCTGCCCGCGCATGCGCGGCATTTCTAACTTTTGTTCTGAAGAGCCCCAGTTACAAATGCCGCGCATGCCCGGGCAGCCCCCGCCCTCCCAGGTCCGGCAGCTGAAGTCCTGGGTCCTTGAAGAACATCGGGAACCCCGGTGAGGTAAGAGGGGGGAGGGGGTGTAGCTGTGTGTGTGCGCGTGTGTAGCTGTGCGTGTGTATGTATATGTGTGACTGTGTGTCTGTTAGCTGTGCGTGTGTATATGTGGGTCTGTGTGCGTGCGCCCTGATGCATTGTGCCTGCGTGGGTGTATGTGTGTGTGTGCGCATGCGTGAGTGTGGCTATGTGTGCGCGTGCGAGTGAGAGCGGCGAGAGGCTGGCAGGCTGTGAATCTGACACAGGAGATGTGCACGGCGCCGGCCTGGGCGTGCGCGCCCACGAACTGAAATTGCCGCGTGCACATCCCCTGTCTCAGATTCCCAGGAGACGGGCGACAATAGTTGTCGAGCTGGACTTCACCAGCTCGACCTAAAAACAGGCCGGCGGGATGATCAAAATCCCTGTGAAACAAACGCTACATGCAATACTGTGTGTGCGCGAGTATGTGCATGTGTGCAGGTCCCAATCATACGTGGCTAAGTACAGTACATTATGATAATAATACGTCGCTATTTAACAGTTGTATGGCTCATAAGCACATAAAACACATATCAACCACACCTTCATAACATCTTTGAAGGTAAATAGTAGCACCATTAGTGTCAGAATGTATCTAGCAATATCTCGCACAGATAATAAGCACTTGTTTTCATAAAAAGAGGATATCCATAGTCATGAGATATCCAATCGTACAGAATAGTGAAAGATCATCCCAATACATTGCTTTCGTGTGTAGTACACTGTACATATTGAACATCAGTAGAATGAAACGCTATTGTATAGTGTTGATATACTAAATACATGAAGATTATCATACAGAACGGACGAGAAGCTCAAAAAATGGTCACCAACGGATTATATAATAAAGAAGGAGGGAGTCTGTTGGAAAGACATATAGACCTGTATATGTACAAATCTGTACTGGAGTGATACTCTAAGACAATACAATAGAAAGAAGACTGGCCAAGTGTAAGCACCTTTGACCAGTAAGTAGTGCATCCAATAACAAGCTCACATTACTAACAGGGAAATTGTTGCATCAATATCAATCACCTAAAAAGTATTCCAGCTCATGATCGTAATTCAATCCATGCTCGACCGTACGTAAGCGCATGATCCACATGGCCTCCGTGCGACGTAGCTTAAGTTCCCTATTGCCACTCCTGACTCCTTGTGGGACCATGTCAATGCCAAAAAATCGTACATGTATTTCAGTTTCTTCACTTTGGCATGTAGCGACATGTAAAGCCACAGGATACTTGGGGTCTCGTTTGTGTATAGCTCTAAGATGTTCAGCTATTCTGTCTTTGAGGGGTCTAATTGTGCTGCCCACATAGTATTTGCCGCAGTTACATTCGATAATGTATACTATGAACTTGGTGGTACAGTTTATGTTTGTTTTGATGGCAAAATTTTCCCCTCTTGGACCAATAAAATGTGTGGTGCAGTGTTTGGCCCATCTGCACATGGTACAAAATCCACATTCGTACCATGGGAATTTCTTCAGGGCTGCAAAAAATTTTTTTGAAATACATAAACATATTTGCCTCATGTGTAGATACAAACATTAACATACATTACACGTAGATAAAAGTGACTAAAGGGTATACCAATAGACTATGAACCTAGAATATGGAAGGGGGAAGAGAAAGAAAAGAAAGAAAAAAAAAGAGAGAGAGAAAAAAAGGGGGGCTCGGCATGTGTCTTTGAACAGCTATTATGACCCGCACATTATGAATGTTCTCGAAGCAATACATTGAATATCTAGGAATTGGGTGTTTTTCATGTAACGAATCAATGATAGTTTTTCTTTTTTTAAACTGTGATTGCAGAGCAATGACTTAGAGATGTATTACCTCCTCTCGGCTTATTTATCTTTCTTGCACTCTTGTAATCTATATCTGTTCAATTTTCTTTCATTTTCATCTAATACAGCGGGGGGACTTTTCCCATATTCTCTTGACGACATTCCTTTCTTTCCAAACAACTGATTCTCAACTTTGCTAACATGATTTACTTCCATCATTATCTAAACTGATTGAAACTTCGGGTCCCACAGGCAGAATACATATATCGAATTTATCACACTAGATTTGAAAATGATGTTCATTTCATAGGCAGGAACTAGGGAATATACAGGGAATATACATATCGAATTTACCATATTCGATTATAAATCGATGTCTATTTTTCAGATTGTAATCGATTGGCCTACTTTCACTTAGGTGACGATATTATTCTATAGGGGGTCTCATACTTCCTCTTTTACTCGCTTACTCATTTATTAGAATGTACTTATATTTTACGGTAGCATTTTGCATGGCATAAACTTATTCCAACATGGCTTCAATTTGAACGTTGACCCGCGCTGACCTGATTGGGGCCGGCACAAACACGTGGAGGGCTCACGTGATCGGGATATCGATTGGATGGACTATTTTGGGAATGGCGGGCGTTTGGTGGTCACTGCTTCCAGCACACAGACGGAAGAGTAGCTGGTGTCGTAGACCATATCAGAGATACGCAATATCAGAGAATACAAGCAGACTCTATGCGTTTAGAGACGCGATTTGTATTTTGTTTAGACTGGACTATTATACTTGTTACAGGTCCTACAACAGACGACTTACACTGCTACGGCAACTCGTACAGACGCCATCCACCACTAAGTTCACCCATACTTCTAGGAACTGCTGGCGCCACGGACTCCCCCCCCCCCCCCCCCCCCGGTAAACCACCTACTACTTATTCCTATCACGGGGTTCTCGAGGGTATTAGATGGGAGAAGAGAGACAACAGGGAGGGACTCTTGGGTTTGAAATGATTTTCTGGACGCCCTATCTTATCCCTATGTACTTCGGGCCATAGGTTAGTAACTCGAACCTTATTTATTTTATGCCGCCTCTTAATATGAAAACGGATCTACTGAAGTATTGTTGAAGTTGGAACTCTGTGGTTAGTGCCTCAGTCTACATTTCTCCTGATATATGTATACGGACTGCTGACTGGACTATACTATCGGGGGCAGACATGCCTGATTACTACCGGCATGCTGCTTATGTATAATACGCCTATATTACTTACCACCATGTTACCATTTGGTTAAAAATAGAACTTACTTTTAATGGCAATTTCACAATTAATACCTCAACACTATCGCTATTATGCACAATCTTGCCCTAGTTAGCCCGATGTAATATGGTGTATATATACATATCTTTATTTAGGGGCAAGGACAATCTTTCGCTTTTCCCATAAACACTACTGCTCGTCATACACGGAGGAACGCACTTGGACTTCCTTCCAGAGATCTGTTCAGAACAAAGGTAATTGTCCCATCCACTATGAAAGAATTAACCATTAGTTTAATGGAGTTTGTTTTTTGGCCTTGGAGGGTAGACATCGCAGATATTCAGATGTTTCCACATAACAAATATATATAAAAAGATAATGAATTCTTCCTAATGGATGGTATTTTTTGATCATAGATCCCCTGCAGAGTACATACCTGCCATACACTGATATATAACAATATTTCTTGGGAATATAACTTGGTCTTCAGACATATTGCTTTGGCTTAAGTTGTGATTTACAAAGGCCCATGACACGCTTTTCCGACCAGTGGATCTCATTATTACTTTCGCTTTCAGGAATCTGAGACTTGGATCTCTGACAATACTTTCGTCTTGCGCCTATGGTGACCGTGCATATTTTCCTTTGGATTATTGGATTGAGATGATGTTATTTTTAAGTGAGAATTTTGTAGGATTCATTTTTTCTTAAGACTTTGGGTTACAATTAGGGAGGAATGTTCCCGGTTGCCTCTTCTTTTTCACTTCGGTGTTCTGCAACACCGCCACATGACTCCTCCTTCTCCTTTTTCACTCCTCTTTTTGGGTTCAGTGGTACTATATTTTATGACTCTGCTTAGCTTTTGGTTCTGGGTGTCTCTTTTCCCCATTGGACACCTTGGTGCAAACAGACTTGGTCTGATACAACACATAGGTGTGTACAATTGGGATACACACTTTTTTTAAATTTGAAACAATGCACGGGTGAGGGCGTGCTTGCTTTCAGATAGATTATGCATGTGCCGACTGGTATATTTTTATATTGTCATGTCTATTGGTAAAACCTTTAGTCCCTTTTATCTACGTGTAATGTATGTTAATGTTTGTATCTACACATGAGGCAAATATGTTTATGTATGTCAAAAAACTTTTTTGCAGCCCTGACGAAATCCCCATGGCACGAAAGGGAATGAATCGCGTTGGCTGTGCCTTTGTATCCTAAAAAGAAAGAAAAAAAGAATTCAATAAAGAAAGAACAGAAGACTTACAATTTTTATGAACTTTTTTTGCTAATTACACCATTGAGTGCACCTCTCAAATTCTTTGTAAACTCTTTGTATAGCAGACATCCCTGGCAGCGGATGTGGAGAGTGGTTTCACCACAATAACTCATGAAACAGAGGAAGTCGATGTGCTAAACCTTAGTCTACTGCTGTGTGCTTTTGCTTTTCGCAAACTCCACATTTGTAAAATCCAAGACTGTGTTGTGTCATCCAGGTTGTAAGGTTGTTACCACGAGGTACAGTTGGACTTAGTCTAGTCCTAAGTGTGTTACCTTTCCTAAAATGTATGTTACAAACTAGTGGAAGCCACAATATGTTTTCAAACACCATGAGATGTTGTAATTAATATTACTGCACAACTACATATGGGATGCTCCATTGTGACTTATTTGTTATTTCAGCCCTGAGGATTCGCATAGGCGATGAAACACGTGTCGGCTGGCTGTCTAACACAGTAAAGGATTTCATCGGACTACTCTCCCACAGGAGATCCCTGAAATATTCTGTTGCTTTGTTTCTTTGTACACTGTATAGTGATTGTTACATAACTTATGATTGATTTCTTATGTGTGCATAGGGTACTTCCGTTATTCGTATCTAGACCTTTTACAACCAGTTCTAAAGATCCTTGTATATAAAGTTTCAGTTGGCAGTATTGCCTGTTCTTAACTATACAAAGAAATGTCAAATATCCAGAGATCATTTAGGCTTATGATCTTGCGATCTTGGTGGCTCGGAGCCACTAGGGGGCTGAATCACTAATATTTGTCACAACACAGCAAGACAACTTGCTGCACTGCATCAAATGGAGAAGGCAGGAATGTGGCCATATCTAGTAAGATATGGCACATTCCTGCTCTCCCTCTGCACTAGTGCACGTGTGGCTGTCAAGTGCCAATGTAGACACCCTTGCACCATGGCGCAAGGGTGTCTCCATTACAGCCAGGATGCAAGGTGGCTCTGCGCTGCATAGTAACTCTCACTTAAGTGCAACACAAGCCCCAGATAAATGTGACCCACAATTATGTTATGCTTCTTTTCACACAAACACTAACTTTAAGGTAATAATTGCTTATGCCTTTGTCCTGGAAGTTTAACATAAGACATTGCAAGGAGGCATTGTTTTTGTTCACTAGACAGCAGTATCATGTATTTACTTTTTTACTTCTCTCTGGCTGGATACTGAGACACTTTTCAGTTTGCTAGATTGGGCGTTTATCAGCCCGTATCTTTCTTACAGATTTGTTTCCACGCTAAGAAATGAATTTTTACACAAAGCTGTGTTACCCATATAACTTTGGTACGTGTGTCATATTAACATAGGTCTCAAAGGGTGCTATTAAACACCAAGGGCCTTCATTAACATGAAACGGACACATCAGCATCGATGTGTCACTTTTCTTGTGCCTGCACCAGATGTCCTTGTGACACCATGAATGCGCTATATGTACAATACAGGGGTACATGGAGCAAGGATGAACAGATGTGTCCGAATTTCTGGCACATCTGTTGGTGCAAAAGTGACACATTGCTGGAGTTTGTCGTAAAACTGACGCAACTCCAGCAATGTGTCAGAACTCATAGGCAAGTCCCATTGTAAAAGCCCTGAGTCCTTCCTTACGCCTGGTCAAAGCAGGCGTAAGGATTTTGACGCAGTGAAGTCATAGAGTAACGCAGTGAAAAGTTGTAAATTTCCCTGCACCAGTTCTATGTGGCTTTTTTGTAAGGGAAAGCC
This sequence comes from Lissotriton helveticus, assembly GCF_964261635.1. Classification (NCBI taxonomy): domain Eukaryota; kingdom Metazoa; phylum Chordata; class Amphibia; order Caudata; family Salamandridae; genus Lissotriton; species Lissotriton helveticus. The sequence goes on from NC_136069.1 coordinate 1,143,157,822, forward strand.
TACCAGGCAAACATTGCACCTGGTGCAGGTATAATGTGATGAAGGGCTCTACAAACTGACGCATTGGACCCAATGCGTCAGTGTGTAGATATGGCACAGTGTGGCGCGCTGATTGAGCTACCGCTACGTCAAATAGGTGATGCAGTGGCGGTTCAAGAGGCTTGTAAATGAGACCCTAAATCAATCAATCAATCAATCAATCACTGCATTTCTAAAGCACGCTATATACCCGTGAGGGTCTCAAGGCGCGGGGGGGGGGCGCTGCTACTGATGGAAGAGCCAGGTCTTGAGAAGTCTTCTGAAGGCCAGCAGGTCCTGGGTCTGTCGTAGGCTGGTAGGGAGGGCGTTCCAGGTCTTGGCGGCGAGGTAGGAGAAGGAACTGCCACCGGCGGTGGTCTTCCAGATACGAGGAACTGAGGCGAGGGCGAGGTTGGCCGAGCGGAGGCTGCGGGTGGGGGTGTGGAAGCTGAGTCGGTCGTTGAGGTATGTGGGTCCGGTGTTGTGTAGCGCTTTGTGTGCGTGGATGAGGAGTTTGAAGGTGGTCCTCTTGTTGACGGGGAGCCAGTGTAGGCCTCTCAGGTGGGGTGTGATGTGGCTGCGTCGGGGGATGTCGAGGATCAGTCGTGCCGAGGCGTTCTGCATTCGTTGTAGTCGTCTCAGGAGCTTGGTTGTTGTTCCTGAGTAGAGGATGTTCCCGTAGTCGAGTCTGCTGGTGACGAGGGCCTGGGTGACGGTTTTTCTCGTGTCGGGGGGGGGGGGTCCATTTGAAGATCCTGCGGAGCATTCGGAGGGTGTTGAAGCAGGACACAGAGACGGCGTTGACTTGCTTGGTCATGGAGAGGGCGGAGTCAAGGATGACCCCCAGGTTGCGTGCGTGGTCAGTGGGTTTTGGGGCAGTGCCTAGCGATGTGGGCCACCAGGAGTCGTCCCAGGCTGATGGGGTGGGTCCGAGGATGAGGACCTCAGTCTTGTCTGAATTCAGCTTCAGTCTGCTGTCCTTCATCCAGTTGGCGACGGCCTTCATTCCTCTGTGGAGGTTGGCTTTGGCGGTGTTGGGGTCTTCGGTGAGGGAGATGATCAGCTGGGTGTCGTTGGCGTAGGAGATGATGTTGAGGCTATGTTGTCGTGCGACGTGGGCGAGTGGTGCCATGTAGACATTGAACAGCATCGGGCTGAGGGAGGATCCCTGAGGGGTATAAATATAAATGCCCCTCCCCTCCTTTTTAAGAACATTTCTAGCACTTGTTTCCTATGGGTTATCTAGTGTGATAGATGGATACTGTACGCACGGACCATACTATGGTATAATACGGTACTTGTGTTTAGTCTCTGTAGGACACTGCGGGATTAATTGCAAGATATTTCCTTTCCTTACATCGAAGGATCACTTAATTGCCTCAGATAAGACTTCCATATACCATTTCTTCAATCTAGATTTTATCACATTTTAGTAAGGAATCCGTGTTATATTGAATTTGGTAATGGAGTGATAATACATGGTCTCTGTTCAGCTGTTTTTTACTTTCACTTTACTGCTGGGACTAAGTTATATAGTTTCCAGCATTTATTACTTCTGATTTCCTTTCGACCTGAGCATCTTTGTCTAAAATGATTCCTTTATATGACTTATTCAAGGTGTGTATCATCGCATTAATTTTACAGATGTTGATTATCCTTTTGGTATATAACTGCATGGTCTTTATATCACCCTTTTTACTTTAGGCGCAGGCCCTGTTATATAGCATGAATCAAACATCGAGCTGTAACTATGATGTCTATGTCAAATTATGATACTTCAAATATCCTATAGCGTGAGGTGAGATAGAAATCTTTCCACTGCGTGGCGCGAAAGCCGACTCTAAATATATTTTTACCCCTTCCATGCTCATGACGAGCTCAGCTCGTCATGCAGTACACTGCTCGTGTGCTCATGACGAGCTGAGCTCGTCATGAAAAATGGAAATATGAAGAGTTCAGCACCAGGGGAGAATAGCTTTAGCATTGAAGGTGGTAAAGAACTGGAAAAAATGGGCTACGAGACAATTGCACTGTCAAGCCAGACCTGATAATCAAGCCACAGTTTGGTCTTACATTGCAGTAGTAGCAAGGATTAGGCCAAGCTAGAGTGGTGTCATCTGGCTGCACTCCTTTCAGGCTTTAAGTTTTGGTTGGTCCAGGAAAAAATGTTTGCACGTTTCCTGATCATAGAAATGCTTAACATTTTGGGCTTGATTACAATGTCGGTCGGTGTTCCCTCCAACCAACACCGGCGCAGTCTCGGGACCAACCGACCTCCAGCTGGTGGTCCCGACACCTCAATCACAATGCAACTGCATCTTAAATCGGCTGTAGCACAAGCTCCCATTGAGCAATGGGAGTTTCTGTTAATCTCTGCACTGCGTGGTAGGCACATGAAGGTGCCTGCCACACGGTACAGGGATTAACGGGGTACCATCGGTGCCCCCTCATCCCCCAACCGGAGGACGCACTGAGAAAGGGCCCGCAATCTCGCTTTCTGACAGGCTTTCCATGTCGGAAAGCCCAGCATGGAAAGCAGGGCCAGACTGGCCGTAAGAGGGCACTGGGCATTTCCTCGGTGGGCCGTAGGGGTCGGGTTTGTACCCTTGAGGACAGGTTTTGTCACAGGGGGGGTTTGCAGCAATATCGACCCCCTGTAACAAAAGTGGGAACAGTGCTTCTTGCTAGCACCCCACCCCCGCCCCCCAGGGCCGGTTGAGCAGCAGTCTGCCAGGGCTGGTTGCTGTTCCCAGTCCGGCCCTGATGGAAAGCCTGTTGGAAACCGCGCATCATAATCTCAACGGCGGAAACGTTGGGATTACGTGCCAGTTTCCGACTGGCCGTCGGGCTCCTTGAGCCGGTTTCACTTTCAAGCCCCTAGATAGTAATTAGGCAGTCGAAAGTGAAACCGAGATGTGGTTCGGAAAGCCTCTGATCTGAGCTCGGAAGCTTTCCGAGCCATCGTAATAGGGCCCTATATTGTCAATTTCGATGTTGCAGCAAGCAATAAAATGCAAACAAACTTGAAGAACCAACATACTCCATGTCACCCAGGAAAACCTTAAAAAGGAATTTCCCCCTAAATAAAGCCCCAACACCAGGTGAGAATATGCAGATTTCACTGAGCAACATCTGCTATGTAACTACACTGATTTCAAGCTAAAGCTCTCAATAATGTAATAATCTGAAGGCAGTCACTGAAAGCAACTGGTAATCAGTCAATACGGGCATTTTTCATTATTATCAGTCACAGTTATGTTTCTACAAGCATTACGAGAGAAATATCAATTGAGGAAGGGACCTGCCATTCTTGTAAAAGGTAGTACATAAACATTAATCATGGCTTATATAGTAACAAGCATCATCCTTTTTAAAATCAACATATTGACGTTTAGCAGTTGATAGTGCCTCCTGATTATGACTTGGGGAAGCAGAAGTTCCCCCTCACTGCTGTCTCTGCAGATGATGAATCAAATGAAGGTTCATATGCCTTATTGCTTGAGCAGCACTGTAGAAACCATGGGTCTTATTCAGAGTTTGGTAGATGAGATGCTGCCTCAAAACGTGGCAAATATGTCGTCCGCCATCTTAGGCAATAATGCACTTGTAACACAGTGGATGGGATATCCGCCACGTTTATTTATGATTGGGGGTCCTGTCACCTGAACTCAAATTAAGGCCTTGCAGTGCTTAAGTTATGCCTGTAGTTACAAGTGGTAGGCACAGGCATTCATTTATAATGACCGGTACCTATTTTGTATCAGCAGACTTGGGTCCAGAACACGAGAGAGAAAGGAGGAAAAGGAAGCAGGGGTGTAACATAGGCCCTGCTGGCCCTGAAGCACAGCGGGGTCCTCAATCCTCCAGGGGGCCCCCATCCAGCCCAATATCTGTGAAATAAGGGAGACTCTGAGGCCCCTCTTCAGATTCTGCAGGGGGCCTCATCGTTTTATGTTACTGAATGGGAGAAGGATAGAGGAAAATAACAATAAGAAATGAGTGAAACAAGAGAAAACAGGGATGAAAACATACCAGCAAGTGAGAGATAAAGGGACATGAAATGGAAGAAAGAGGCATGAGGTGGAACCAAGACTACATAGTCTGCGTATATGGCAACCAAGCTATGGGGCAGCAGCAGGGTCTAAGAAGAATATTGCACTTTGGATGAATGGGTCTCTGGTAGAAAAAGTGCGTATGTCAAAATGGTTGCTAAAGGAGGGTGTGGACAAAGTTTGCTGTTCTGTGAGATACACCAAGCCCTTGAGGTGACAACTGAGAAGGATTTGAGCTTCTAGTGGTGACTTGGATATGGGGTTTGTGCAGGATAGTCTTGTGGCCTACTCAGATCTCAAAGTTCTTAGATGTGGGGATGCCTACAAGAACTTGAAAATCAATTTGTCTAGGGGCCCTTTTTAGCCTTATCCATTAGATGCAATCCATCTTTCACCTTTTAAAAACAACTATTTAAAAAAGGCCAATGTTCTATTAAGCTACATGAATATGCAACGTTCTCCTCAGATGAGCAGAGCAGTTTGTAATTCTCTTTAACAAGAAACTTCATTTGGCTTTGTGCTTTTCATGTTACACCCTGTAGTGGCTAGCACGGATTGGCAGGTGGCGGGGCAGACGGCGGGCGGGGGGGGGGTGTGAATAAAAATAAAAATAAACGTATCTCCTCATTGCGTCTCTCCTCCATCATCTCTTCGACTACGTCCGGAACAGGAAGCACCCAGGCTCCCCTAAGCCAATAACAGCACGTTGTGATTGGTCTGAGCACCGTGGTTCGGCGCTCATACGGGGACCTGGAGCCTGGACAATTTCGCCACCCAGGTTGCAATATAACCAGGGTAGAGAACATGCAAATAGCGCATGACTGTTTCGCCGGCCCAAGACAGCTGGCCAAACATTCATAGGCACTTACAGAGCCCCACCACTCCTCCCCGTGCTCTGTGAGCAAAGCAGCCCCCCCGGCAAAGCGGCTGCAGCAGGACAAAATAAAATGATAATAGCATCAAGTTACTATCATTTTATTTTCCTTTATTTACACTGCTGGAAGCAAAAGGGCGACGCTCCTACACTTTAGCGGAGGAGCCGCCAATGGTTACACCTCTAACCCAAGGGAGGGGAAAGGCTACAACAATCTTATCGTCTGAGGTTAGCTGAAGGCTGTGGAGAGTGCAAGACCAGCCAAAGCTCTGAACACTTCCTCAGGTAACATAAGCACCTACAGAAACAATAAAATAACATAAAATAAAATAACCACAGATTGAATGCAGGAGCTGCCTATTTATAGATTATCATTGCAGAGAGTTCAAGAGCCACCAAAGCTCTGAACCAGGCCGGACTGGCCATAGCGGGCACTGGGCATTTCCCCAGTGGGTCGGAAGGGTGGGGCCAGTTAAAAACCCCTGGGGGACGATTTTGTTACAGGTCACCGGTACTGTAGCAGTGCTGCAATATTGGCCGCCTGTAACAACAGTGCCAGCAAGAGTGGTGCTTCCACCTGCTCCCTCTCTCTCCTTTGGAAGCCGGTCAAACTGATTGCCAGGAGTGGGTTCATTTCCCAGTCCGGCCGTTCTGAGAACACTACTTCTGGTCACATAAGCACCTACAGAAACAATTAAAGAAATATATATAACATAGATTGAATGCCAGAGTTGTCTCCTAACGGATTGTCACTGCAGAGAGTTTAAGAGCCACTATTGTTCTGAACACTTCCCCTGTAATGAGAGGCCTACAGAAACAATATAATAAAATTAAATACAATAAATACAGACTAGATGCTGGAGCTATCTCATGATGAAATGTTGCTGGAGCAGGGGTGAAATGTTGGCTGCATCCCCGAAGAGATGGGCTTTGTTTCCTTTCCTGCCCCTTCTGTTTCTAAAGCATAGCGTGGGAGAAGTCCTGTGCCTTGAAAATGAGCACGGGCAAAAACTGCCTTCTTCTAGCTCCTCCTCACTCAGAATGGCCAACAGCACCTGACGAGAAAAGTCTTTTATCCTTCTACCTGAATAAGTGACCAGTCAATCAGAAAAAGGATGAGGTATTTCTAGCTTATCAGAAAGCACCCTCCACCTTGCATGGCATCTTAGACAGTCAGGGGCATATTTACAAAAAAGGCATGCAACGCAGCAAGTCACTTTGCTGTGATGCGTGGCAGAGAAAGGGCAGGAATGTGCCATATTTAAAGGAGTATGATGCAATCCTGTCCTTATCCCTGCGCTGGCACACAATGGGCTGTCTAGCGCCAACGCAGGCACGCTTGTACAAGGGTGCCTGCATTGTAATTAGGACTATTTTTGCACAGGAAGGAGCACCAAGTCTGTGTCACAGCCTGGGTGGAGAACACTCCCAGGCTCCCAGTCCCCTTCTGAGCACCGAACCACAACACTGCATTGCAGTGTTGTGACGGGCTTAGGAGAGCTTGGGTGCTTCCTGTTCCGGCCAGACACGGTGAGACGACAGAGAAGAGACGCGGCAAGGAGGTCATTTTATTTTTATTTTCCTTTACCCCCTCACCCCTGCCCTCTGCCGCACCCCCTCCGATTTGTGCCAGCCGCTACTGTCCTCAGATGCTTTTCCCTATTTCTATGAGTGCTGCAGCATGCATCACACGTACAAAAAGGAGAAAACAAGGAAAAATAAAGATATTGCTCCTTGTTATGCCTCTCCAAGTGGAGGCGTATCGTTTGGCGCATTCCCAAGTTTACCTGTTCTTGTAAATCTGGGAATACATCAAAAGCCATGGATGTTGCGTGGGAACACCACACAGCACCTTTGGAAAAATCTCCCTGGTACAGAGTAACACAATGCAGGGGTTTGCACTGTGTTATGTTACTCAAGGTTTATAAAGCCCCGCAGGGCCACACAACGCAAGAGTGCAATGCAAGAGCGATGCACTGGGGCTTGTAAATGTGCCCCTCAGTGACTGGAGCCTAGTCGCATGTCTCTGACACTAGCACCCCTACATAATCAGACCTTTATGTTCCCTCCACTGTAGTTTGTTTTGTCTCAGTTGCACCCAGCGGCTGGTACTGGGCTTTGCAAGATTAGGACAAAAATAACCTCCTCATAAGCATAACTTACTCTTCAAATAGTGAGCATTCTTTCCCTTTTCATCAGTATTTTGTTCATGCATGGTGCAGTTGCTGCAATATATACCTCTTAGTGCAAAAAAACGATGGATTTAGGCCCAGATCCTTGTACTGGGGTGAATGTATGACATTGTTCTACATTCTGTCCATCAACTGTGTTTTTTGCAATTTTCACCCCGAGTGGGCTGGGTATGCTCAGACGTGAGTCCCAGGCTCTCCACACCACTGGAGTCAAGCTATCCAGGCTGATGAAGGCTGATAGCCAGAAACCGGTCCTTGGATGCTTGATTCCGGTCTGGGTAAGACATGGCTTGGTAGTTCGGACTGGACTGTTCCCATGAGGCACAGGGTCAGAGCTGATTTGCATATAGCCAGTGTCTAACCCAGGGTGGTGTGGAGTGCAAAAAAACGATGGATTTAGGCCCAGATCCTTGTACTGGGGTGAATGTATGACATTGTTCTACATTCTGTCCATCAACTGTGTTTTTTGAAATATATACCTCAGCACTCCCTGGCAAAATGCTTTTAGAGCTCATCAAAGTCAGGACGGACTGGGGAACCAAAAGCAGTCCTAGCGAAAATGGTCAAACCAGCCCCGCTCTCAACCCCTCATGCAATCTGTCTCTTTCCTTCCATCCTCATACTCTCTCTCTTTGATCACTTTCTCTGTAGCAATACCTCTCTCTCTTTCTCTCTCTTGAAGCCTTCCTATGCCTGCTGCCATTAACCTTGGGGTACCGGGGAAAGAGTCAAAGGAACCAGGAGCAACCCTGGGCTATCAAAACTGACCTCCAAGGACTTCAGCCCACCAGGAAAATGCCCAGTGGACTAAAAGGCCTGTCCGGCCCTGTTGGCTGTCTAATCTAATACAAATTAACCTGCAATGCTCCGTCCACAAATGTGTATAGATTTTCAAGTAAACTGATCGGCCTGGAGGCAAACATCATTTTGTTGCCAGTATTGGTACCATCCTCTTACCTCATCGTCTTCTCACTTAACCCTAACCAATTATGTGATAGACTCAAAAACACATTTTCATATTCAACCTGGGAATTGTACATGACAGCATGTGCCCCCCTCTCCGGCTACTCCAGATCCCGTTAGACTAATGCATTTTAGTGTGGTGGTCCACATCACCACACTAAAATGCGAAGTCACGCATTTATAGCGCCTCTTGACGATGTGAACCCCACAGCGCTATAACTGAGCAAAGCCACGCATGGTCCAGGCTGCTCTCATAGACTCTGACTGCTGCCGGAACTGGGGTCTGGCTCTCAGGCTTAATTTGGCATTCATGTGACACAAAGTCAGGGAAACTCATTTCAACAATGTGTCCATGTTTCATTTGCCCAGTGCCAGCTGAGATGAGAGGCGCCATTTATAATTAGGGCGGGCCGTCCGCAGCTCTGGCGCCAGTTATCACCATTTCCTAAAGTTTCTGGATGGAGTGAGCTCGCCGCTGCTCGTCCTGCAGGCAGGACTCGGTGCCTACCTACGCAGTACTTGTTGCATGCCTGCAGCCTTTTACAAGGTGCTTCTTGAGTGAGTACTGCCACAGAGGCTGCCGGACAGACTGAGTTTGGTGCTTGCAGCCTCTCTCATAACGCTGACCCCACCGGTACATCTAGCTCACTCTGCCAGAGCCAATCTGTCAAAAGTCTCAATCAGGTAATTTAAATACAAATCTTTGAACGTCTGTCATCGCTGTGCTGAGCCTGTTACAGTGCTCATTGTTCTGCATTTTTTATTCTCTGTTGGAATTGAGTACAGTACACCTGACTAGGCCCTGCATCAGTGCTTAGTCAGGTGTACTGTACTCAAGTTTGGTCCCCAGGCAGAAAGAGATTAATCAGCCCTTCACTAGACCTCGTTGGGATCAAAGCAGGGAGCAGTGGTGGTGGGGGAAGAACCCGTGCCTGCCAGATACCGCCTGCCCAAAGCGAATTTCTAGAAAACATGCCTTTTAAGAACACCCCAAGCACAAATAAAATATTTATTTTAGAGGGAAAGGTGGCACCAATGGCCCCTCTTGTCAGAGGAGATATTTCCAAAATAAAACACACAGGATGGGGCTGTCTAGGCCTGTACTTAAATGGTTCTCTTCGTTCCTTCAGAATAAATCCCAAAGCTTCAAGGTGAACCAATCCCTTTCCAATCCTGCAACGGTCATGCTGGGGTTCTCCCAAGATTCATCACTGTCTCCCACTATTCAACCTGTTCATGGAGCCTCTGACAGAAATTCTGAAACCATCCAGCATTCACTATCACATGTACGTGGATGATACCCGACTAACACTGAAGATTGACTCACCTGAGGACATCCAATCCCTCAATTCAATCTTGCTGGAAACACAAAGCTGGCTGACACGTAACCACCTGAAGTTAAATGCTTTAAAACTGAATTCCTCCTAATCTCACCCCACAAGCATTCCCCATTCTTGGAACAATGGTTGAATCAACTTACGGCTCTAAACTGAAGACCTCTCCTCGTTGATTCGGCATCTTCTCTGGGTATCATTCTAGACAAAAGCCTGAACATGCAGAAGCACATCAGCTCCCTTACGAAAGGAGCTAACTACCACCTCTGTATCTTGAGGAAACTCAAACCCAATCTACCGGCTCAGGATCTAAAGGTGGCCGTGCAAGCACTAGCAATCTCCAAGTTGGACTATGGTAGTGCAACGCTTTGCGGATTGCCTAGAGTAAAGATAGCTCCTCTTAGGGTTGCCCTCAACTCCATTGCTTTGAGTGGTGTGAACGGTGCACCTCTCTGGGAATTCGCTTCACATTTATACTCAGCGCAGGAGCTTTGCTCAGTAGTAACTCCCCAGCCACAACTCAAATGTACATTTTCCGCTGGCGAGACAGAGCAAGATCCCCAAATAGAGTCAATGGATCGTGGGAAATGGAGGTTATGGGGCAAAAGACAGAAGACAGCTTATTTCCATGTCATTTAACCACTGATCCGAAGGAGACCAAGCAGGTTGCCTTTCACACAGGTACCTTTTAGCTTGAGATAATGCTCCTATTAGAGAGCCAACGACGCACTTCCCAGCTGGCTGTCCCCAGAGCAGAGAGGCGTAACGGACAACCCTGTACTTGGGAGATCGCAGGGGGGATGGCATCCACCCGGTAAAAACACGGTAAAATAAGTGGGGGGACGCCGTCCAACCGTGTGGTACCCCGACTCGAGCCTTGCCTAAACCGCTAGGCCACAGTGTGACAAATAAATAATGCGGCTCGGCTGAATCTGTCAACTGAAATCTCTTACCCTAAACCAAAAAATAATGCTGTTCAGACCCACGTGGCCAGCTTTGATGATTCCTTTGGAAACTTGAAATTGATTACAAGCCCTCCAGATCGAGGTTTCTCCCGACTCCTGGCATCCCCGCTTCAGACTCTGGAGATTTTCAATTTACAACAAAGGGTAATACAACCGACACATCAAGCAGGTCACACCCTGGATGGGGTATGTACTAACTTTCTCCTTCTGAAAACCCATAAACCTGTCCCACAAATTTGGACTGATCATAGTCTGATTCCCTTTAGCATTAGAACATCACGCCCTCAAAACTCACTTAAATTGAACAAATATTCAGAAAAAAATATTAACTGGACTAAGGTTGAAGAGAGTTTTAAGCTTCAACCCATAATCCAGACTCAGATCCCCAACTTGTCTGGTAATGCCGGCCAAGACTCGAAATACTTTCACAGCTGGATGCAGCAAGAGATTAAAAAACGGGTCCTACCCAAACATCCCCGACGAATGGAAAAAAGAGGGAAAAGAAATGCCCCCTGGTTTACACCAGAACTGGCTACACTCCACTTACTATGTAAGAAGGGTGAACGCAATTGGCGTAAAACCTATGATCCCGCCAACAGAATCCTTTATATCCAGCAGAGGAAAATATACTTAGGTACTATTAAGATCGCCATGAAGGAATACTATATCAACGTCATCAAGGAAGCAACACAAAAACAAAAAACACTATTCTCCATTGTCAAGACTTTTACTCATCCAAAAGTCTTACAGTCTGAAATTCCACCTTCCCTTGAATTCTGCAACCAAATTGCGGACTTCTTTGTGGAAAAGATTGACCTCATAAAAAAGGATTTCCCAGTTCCGCAAGTCTATCAGCCCTCTGCCTCTCCTTACCGGGGAGAAAATACGACTGGTAGTCTTAGAACCTTTACACCAGTTTCGTTATCCCTAACCCGGGAAGTAATTCTTGCTTGTAAATTAGGTGCCCCCTCTGATTCCTGCCCCCCACAAATTCTTCATCAGTTAATTGAAGTGGTCAACCCCCTTATAAATGAGATTGTAAATTCTTCTCTCAACACAGGTATAGTCCCAAACCAATGGAAACAAGCAGTTGTAAAACCCCTGATGAAAAAGCCTGACAAATCGCCTACAGAGCTTGCCAACCTACGTCCAATTTCACTTCTCCCAGTCCTGGGTAACATCACCGAACAGATTGTATACAAAGAGCTAAAAAGACATGTAGAAAGCAACAATGTCCTCCATCCCCAACAATCGGGCTTCCTGCCTCACCATTCTACGGAAACAGCTCTGATTGAACTCTCTGATTCCATAAAAACCCTGCAGGATCAAGGAAAGAACGCCGTACTGATTTTATTAGACCTTACAGCGGCGTTCGACACCATCTCCCATTCTATCCTGATTGGGAGACTAAGAAATATTGGAATTTTGGATGTAGTATTGGCGTGGATTGTCTCATTCCTGACGGAGAGATCACAAACAATTGCATTGGGTCCTTTCCAAGGAAAAAAGATATTGTCGGGAGTTCCCCAGGGCTCTATTTTGAGCCCACTTCTGTTCAATATTTACATGGTCCCCCTCATCTCCCTTATTGAGTCATACGGCATACTAGTGACATCGTATGCCGATGATACTCAACTTATTGTACCTCTTGATAAGAACTCCACCAATGCGGAACAAAACCTCAAAAATTGCCTTGAGGATATTTTCCGTTGGATGGAAGAGAACCATCTCAAATGCAATGTAAACAAAACAGAAATTCTCCCCATGGGAAAGACCCAGCATTTCTGTCCCAGCAAATGGTGGCCTGAGGATTCTCCTGCTCCCCCACAAACTGTAGCATCAGCAAGAAATCTAGGTGTCTTATTTGACACCGAGCTATCTTTTGATCAGCATGCGAGGAATGTGGCAGGAAGTTGCTTCAGTATTATAAAATCTCTAAAGAAGTTCTTTGACTTCCTGCCCATTGATTCACGAAAGGCCGTCGTTGTGGCCTTAATCCTCGCACGCCTGGATTATTGTAATGGCTTGATGGCAGGTGTTAAAAAAATCACGCTGAAAAAACTTCAAAGCGTGCAACACGCAGCCGCCAGACTCGTTCTTAAACTGCCAAGGAAATCTTCAGCGTCGGCCGCCTTAAAGACCCTTCATTGGCTGTCTCTGCATAAGAGGATATTATTCAAAATCCTGATTGTTGCTTTTTGAGCATTTAATGGTACAGGCCCAAAGTGTCTCATCAGGCGTTATCCCCACTACAACCCTTCCAGGACGTTACGATCTGCAGGAGACAACCTAATAAAATTGGCCAAATTTAACTTTAAAACCAAGGGGGGTAAGACTCTAACCTTCCTGTCATCCAAAGCCTGGAATTCAATGTCCAAGAACCTCAGACTACTGACCCAAGAAAACCAGTTTAGGAAGCACCTTAAAACCTGGATTTTTAATCTTCCGGACGACTACGTAATGACCACTATCTAATATTGTACTTGTAATTGTGTGCACATTGTCTTATTAGCGCCAGGATGCTCCTTTCGGAGCGATAGTTGCGCTCTATAAATAATCTCTACATATACAATTACAAATACAAATGTCATTGCAGGTGACTCAGGCTCCGCCCCCTAGCACGTGGCACTCAGTGGCCTTCATCAGTATCACGCACTTGACTTGCAGAGAGGATAATGAAGGTGTTTATCAATTGGTTCTCGTGCAGAATCAAGGCTCAATCAGAGGCGCAAGAATATGCAAATTTTCCATGTCAGGAACACCAAACTTTTCATTCCATTGATTCAAGGTAAGTGATCCGAATAATGACACATTAATGAGAAAATCCTTTGGGGGACGCAAAAAGAATGAAAATCTATTTTTCCTAAAGATTTCTTTAGTCGAATACTATTGGACCAGCTGGACTTCCGCTGTACTGCATCTCAAATGAAGTAGGATAGGATGAAAATGATCCCTGGGTTTCTAACCTTAAACATGCAGAGACTCCAGAGGCTAAAAATAGCAGAGTGAAGGCTAGCAGCAGGGGCCTTCTGTCACTAATGGTATTTCAAGTAAAGCACAGAAAGCATCTCGGATCACTGTCCATTACAGCGTCAGAGCTTGTTGGTGTCTTCATATGTCACAAGGATATTAAATAGTTCGCTCACTGAGAACTGAACCGATGACTCCATCTCCATGGTTCGAATCCAGTGCCCACTGTACCGCAGACGACCTTCTTTAAATTACATCAAACAAATGCAGACATTTGGCAAAAATGATTTTTTTGCCTTCCGTGGCACCAGGAAATAATAACAATTTGCTCCTGTATTTTGCTGACTAATTATCATATGCAATCAACACAGATGGATACAGTAATTAAATACCTGACAAATACACCTGTGGGTGATATACACATTTTTTTTCGACCCGAAGGTATCAGAGCGCTTTACATGAGCACCAGTTGCGTTGCAGACCGACACATTCATTTTGTTAGGCACGATAAGATAAAGTGATTTTCCGGGATCACAGGAAGTTGAGCGTCCCTGCCGAGACTCGAACCCGGTTCCTCAACTGCGAGGTCCACCACCCTAGCCCTTAGGCCACATGTGCATAGTAGGCACAGTCTCAGCAATTCAAACCTAACTTTCCCCTCCATGTACTGCCCATGACCACACTCTAATTCACATCAGGGGCTGCATTACACATGGCCGCATTTTCCTTCATTGTGCTGGGCGCACCTGGCCTGTTCCCAGGGCAGCCGCGAACTGGTGCTGCTCTGGGAGAAGTGCATTTATTTATGTGAAATGTGGAGCAGCTGCTTTGAAACGTGCGTGTTTCACTGTGCAGGCGGCAACCCTCCTGCACTTTTAAAGGGGAATAGAGAAGCCGTTGCAGGCGGGTGCAGTGAGTGACTGCAACCGCCTGCAAGGGGATGTCTGGGGCGTCCATAGAACCCCATTTCTCCCCTCCAGAGGGCAGCTCTCAGGAGGCACACTGACAGTGCGCCTCCTTCTAGATGGCACACTGTCAGTGCGCCTCCTGAGGGCTTCTTTGCCTATGCGCCCGTGTCTATATTACAACGTGGGCGCAGAGGTAAAGGGATTCCCTCATTTACATGGGGCACAATCTCATGCAAATGAGGGCACAACCCCTTGAAGATAGCGCTGACGCTTTATGTGCGCCATCACTATTGGTATTACAGAAGGGGTCGCACAAGCGTCGGCGGCCTATTCTGTAATACCAAAGTGCCCCAGGGTACTCAAAGTGGGACCAAATGCCCCTTGCTGGGGTACTTTATGTATTACGGCCCCAGGTTTCTTTGTTTAGAGCTGACGAATGTGGGACAAGTCGTACAATGGTTGCAGTGCTTGGCCGGTGGGCATGCCCTGCTCTAAACGTATGACTGCCTAGGCCTTCAGCCTTGCAAAAGGGTACTGTGGGAACCAGTAGCGGCTCCCCCGCTATGGCGGAGGAGCGTCTCCCCCCGCCTTCCTCAAAAGTTGAAAAATATAACGATAAAACAAGTTTATTTTAATTTTATTTTTCAACTTGTCCCTGCTGCGTCCTGGGGCCGGGGCCATCGGTGGGCAGTCAGGAGAGGGAGTAGTGGGCAGCAATGCTATCAGTGCACAGTTGGGTTTGGCTGGCCGTCTCAGGCTGGCCAAACCCACATGTGCACTGAGCTGTCTCCAACCCAGCTGCATTGCTGGGTTGGAGAGAGAGCAAGCGGAGACTCCCGGTCTCCCTGGGAGCGCAAAGAGCAGGCACTCAGGACAATCCTGGGAGCCTGTGCTGCAGCGAAGAGAGGACACAGAGAAGAGCATCAGGCGGAAGGTAAGTTATTTATACTTCTAAATGTTTAATATCCTATTCCCCTCCTTCCCCTCTCACCTTCCCCTCGTCTGTAGCCCCCCAAGCTCCCGCCTCACCACTACGTCCACACAGCAGCCGCTCCTGGTGAGTACAGGGCCTAGCCTTCTTTCAGACCCAGCACTTCCATTCTGAGTGCCCCAGCCGTGTTTGTTGACAATAACAATCCCTGACCTATGAGGCCCTGCACTCATAACTCTGTTTCTAGAGGTGACTTTGCATGGTGTGCAGCCATGTCTAGCATGCTTTGCTATGTGTGAGATCATGAGCAGTACACTAGGGTTATAGTTGCATTGCTCATCATACATAGCTAATTTCCATTACTTTAGGCTTTGTATTGTAACAATAATATTCCTTCTAGTGAAGGTTTTTAAGGATATTTCTGTGGGCTTTTAACTAATCTTTTGTACGTCAACTAACTATAACTCCTATTTCTCAAAATGTTCTTAGTGATTTCTTTGGTATTCTCTAATGATAATCTTTAGCCATCTGGAAAAGCAACACGCCTCCATTCAGGGTTTTTGCATATGTGCATTTATGCCTGTGAGTTGGACTGTGGCCACTCTATACACCCAAACCCTACTAGTACAGTTTGCGGCTCAGGGTTCAGGCTGGGAGAGTCACGCGGGGGGGTGTCAATTTAATGAATAATAAAAAATATATATTTAAACCTACCTTTTCGCCGGCCGAGTCCCACGTCTTCCCGAAGCAGGCAGCCTATCTCCCCATAGCCAATCAAAACGCTCCAGTGGAGCGTTGGTATTGGTTAGGACTCCACCAAGGAATGGGCTTACGGGGAGGCCATGTTCTCCATGCAGGCTGCATAGCAGCCTGCAGGGAGAACTATAGAGTGCGCATGACTGGTTTGGGCGGCCCCAGATGGCCGACCAAACAGTCAGTGCCCTCAGCAGTGGGCACACCACTCCCCTCCCCTGCCGTCGAGAAGACCTGCCCGCCCCCAACCAAACCCTTCTGCTTTCTCTCAGTGTGAGAAGCAGAAACATGAAATGATAGTTATTACCATTTTATGTTTCGGCTTCTCGCACTGCGAGAAAGCAGTGGGGCAAAACTCGTCCGCCCTAGTGGAGGAGCAGCCCCTGGGTTCAGGACCCGACCTTCAACCTACACCCAGTCAACGTGCTCATAGAACTCACTGTTCAATGATCTTCAGCTATGCTTAGCCCCCGTGTCTGTAGAACTCACTGAACAAAGACTTTGGCCATAAGGAGCATAATCTGGGTGCAGCACTCGGCCTTTGGATCGGCCAGGCACCCGCCCTTTTATCCACAAAAACACAATGTGCATTGCAACAGTGGGGGACTGGGTGCAAGGTGTGGCATTGGTTAAGCCTTGTGGCCAGCCTCTGTCTCTTTCAAATCAGTTACGCACAGCCTTCAGATATGCACAACAGAGTCTTTGGGCCACATGTATTAAACAATTTTGCATTCGCAAACGTTGCGAATCACGAGATTCGTCCATTTGCAAATTCAAAATAGCCTTTCAAGATGTATGAAGGGCTTTGTAGTCAAAATTTTAGGTAATCGCTAAAATAGTGATTACCTACAATTGCAACTAGAAATAGTGAATCACAATTTGCAATTCCCTTAGCACATGTACCAAGCATTTTCTAAATGCAAAATGTGCATTTAGAAAAATCCTATTACCATCAACTCTAAGTCGATGGTAACCATGAGCAAATTTTGAAAAATGCACAAAAATCCATGTTTCTAAGTGCCATGTAGCGCACACATGCCCCTAGGGCATATGTGCACTTAACATATGCACAATTTTTTCTGGGGGGGCTGCATCATGGGGGCCTTAGGCCCCCGGGCACCCATGGCTTTGCATTAGCTAATTTGCGATTATTAATGAAGTAATAGCAAATTAGCTAATACAAAACCATTCACACCTATGGGCCTTTTGGCCCATAAGAACAAATGGAGTAGTATAACCTAATAGCGCTTACCTATTTACAAGAATCACTATTAGGTAATATTAAGAAATCGCTAAATCTTTGCTGATTCCTTACATACAAAGGGGCAGATTTACTAGGAAATGACGCAGCTACATAGATAAGTTACTTTCCTTGCCTTAGCGCCGAAATTCTTTGTGCCACTATGGATGTGCTGTATTTGCAATACAGTGCTCCATGGCGCAAGGATTAACAGATATGTCAGTAATTCTGACGCATCTGTTGGCGCAAAAAGGACGCATTGCTGGTCATTAAAGTAACAAAACTCCAGCAATGAGCCACAACAGATAGGTGAGTCCCATTAAAAAAATCCTGCTTCATTCTTCACGCCTGGTCTGAGCAGGCATAGGGATTTTGACGCAGTCAAGGCATAGAGTGACGCAGTGAAATCTTGTAGATCGTAAAGTACATGGAAATAATGCATGAGAGTAACTGGGAATTGCTGAGTTGGTACAGCTGCTGTGTTGAAAGTTTCGGGGTGATAACTTGAGCGGGGCCGAGAAAAAAGGGGGGTCCCAAAATGTGTTTTTCCGATACATTTTCCCATAGGGATTTTGAACACAACTACAGCCCGAACTGCTGAATGGGATTACACCAAATTTAGCAGAAAGCTAAATTCTAGTTCAGAAAGTGTGCTTTTTGTGGTTTGGTGTAAATCAGTTCAGTAATTTTAGAGATATTTCAATAAAAAAAAATATAGCTACATGGGGACATGGATCCTTGCAGTGGACTCACAGATCCACAGTCCCCGTGCTGAAATTTGATTGGCCGTCAATACTTTAACCAGGAAGTATTAGCAGCTGTCTTGGAACTGGCCTTCATGCCGAGCCCTGCAAAAAATTAAACAAATTAAGAAAAGAGGGCAGCGTAGTAATACTCTGACCCCACAGATATGGTGGGGGTTCCCACAGAGTCCCCATCACGGGAGAAAAGCATTTTTTGAATTCAATTTTGCCCCAAATTCACGGATGGACCCGCGGATCTGCAACAAAATCAGGAAAAAAGGATGTGCGAGCTCCCATACGTCTTTTATAGGCAGCCACCAGGTGGGCCAAATCCCAGGGGCAGAGTATTTGAATTATGTGGGGGTGCCCATGCAGGTCCCCGGCAGCCCCTGGGACCACCACCTCCCCAGGATTATTTCTACAATTAGTGCAGGGGAGGCCCAAATGTTCTCCCCACAACACCAGGGGCCGGCATCTCCCTGGGGCTGATTGCAATGGAATTGGGGGCTCATGGACCCTCCCCTGCCTGGGATCCTCCACATCCCCAGCGCTGTTTAAGTTTTACATGGGGGGAGCCTCATGGACCCCCAGGGACCACAACCTCCCCAGCTGAAATGTTTTTTTAATAAATGGTAGGGGGGCAGTGTGGCCCTCTCCCGGGCCATTCTCAGCCCTGGGGACCATCACCTCCCTGGGGCAGGCCCTAACTAAAAGAATAAAGGAAGGGGACTGCACGCCCCCCTTCTGGGGAATCATCACCCCCCCAAGGGCTGTCTACTGCTAACTCCCGGGGTGCCCACCCCCGTACATAACTGTTTGCTATGACTTGGCGGGGGCTTTACTGCTCCCACCACCCATAGCAAACTATGCTTGCTTTGAGCAAGCAAGAGCATTTTGCTCTTGCTTGCTCAATGCGGAGCACAATTGCTTTGACAAAGAGGGAGCTGCATGTTCAGCAGCTCCCTCTCCGACAAAGGAATGCTAACTCCCACGGGAAGTGGGGAGACAACAGGGACCGCCGAGCCTTGAGGATCCCCCAGCATTCCCTAACAGAGTGGGGGCCCTGGGTAGGACCAGCGCACTCACAAGTGAAGCTGGGCCCCAGGGGATGGGTCCCCGGGGCCAAAATTGGCCTGGGAGGGGGACTGCTATGCACCCTTCCTTTAAATGTATCAACATTTGTTCTGAAAAAAGGCCGGGCCCTGGGAGATGTGGTTCCCGGGGCTGAAATCGGCCTGCGGAGGGGTGGCCTCTTGCTCCTTTCTTCACCACTCTAACGCCCCTCCTTGCATACTATTATTTGGTGGATGAAGTCCCCTGGGATGCTGCGGGTCCTTGGGGTCCAACAAGCCCTCATGTTGCCTCCAGTAAGTCCCAAACAGCCTGATTGCTGAGAGGACCTTGGAGGTCATGCCTCTCTGCAAACACATCTCCTGGAGCAATGCTGATGTGGGGAGTGTAGTCCACTTGGCTCCAGAGGGTTCTTGGGGGCCAACAAGCCCTCATGTTAACTTCATTAAGTCCCACACAGCTGGATTGCAGAGAGGTGGTCAGAAGCGCTACCTCCTTTTTCCACCACTCTGGAAACACACCTTCCTGCACATTACTAGTTGACGGATGAAGTCCCCTTGACTGCTGAGAGTCCTTGGGGCCAACAAACCCTCCTATTACCTCCAGTAAGTCCCAAACAGTAGAAGTGCTGAGAGGTCGTCGGAGGTCACACCCCTTTTCTCCACCAATCTGCAAACACGCCTCATGGTGCACTACTGGTTGGTTAGATGAAGCCTCTCTGGCTGCTAAGGGTCCGTGGGCCAACAAGAACTCCTGTTACCTACAGTAAATACCACACAGCAGGATTGCTGAAAGGTCTTCAGAGACCCGCCCCCTTTCTCCACCACTCTGGAAATGTGGCTCCTGGTATCAGGAGTGATTTCATATGTGAGGTTATAAGCAGTGCATTGTGGTGGCATTAGTTATAGTTAGCTCAGCTAACTATAACTGCTCAATTTCTCTGGTTATGTATGAGTCAAATGTTAGTCTAACTATAACGTCCCTGTAACCTTTTTTCTGTAGATATATATATATATATATTCACTGAAAAAACCATAGGTTATAGACCATATATAGTTAGGAATTAGCATTTACAAAACCTTGAAAATTCACTGAAAAAACCATAGGTTATACACCATATATAGTTAGGAATTAGCATTTAAAAAACCTTATTTTACTCACACAAAACCAATGAAATTCCATATATAGTTAGTTGTACTAACTATATATCGCGCACCCGCAATCCACTGCTGATCATGTCACATATTACATCATTCATGACATGGTCAGTGACATCACTGATGACATCTCAAATGACATCACTGATGACATCACTGATGACATCTCAAATGACATCACTGATGACATCACTGATGACATCTCATTTGACATTACTGATCACATCACTGATGACATCATTCATGTGATAATATGATGAACCTCTTCAGACTCTATTATAACCTTAGATACACTCAGTGTAAACAGACACTCACAGACTGTCACTCATCCATGGAGTTACTTACACACCTAGTCAGTCATGCAAAGAATCAATCACACCTCCATTTTCACAACTATACAGTTATACACACCTTACTTATTCAAACATATACTAAAACATATTTACTCACTTATACAATCCTGGATACAAGTTCACAATGATCCATACAGCCACTCACACATTCACTGGCTCTTATGCACAGTTATTTATATATGTCAACTCTCACATGTACTGTATTTTACATATGTACTTACTTTGACATGTAGCACTGAGATATCCATTCACTCACCAATACACTCATGCACACAGTCAACCACCCATCCAGCTGTTTCCACATGCACTTTTGAACCCATACATCTATGCACAGAGTCATACACCTCCCAGCCACCCACACACACACTCAGTCTCCCATACAAATGCTTGGGCAACCAATCAATAACCCATATAGTTACTCATATAGCTACTGATCAACACATGCAGCAGTTTACAGAAGAACAGACATAATGATGCACAAATTAAGACAGTTTAGTCACTAACCCATGCACTCAGTGAGACACATTTAACCACTCACTCATACAGTCAGTCATGCACCTACTAAATCCTTCATCCAGACACTTATACATCCACTCATTCTTAAATATGTAAGACATATTTTAACTTTACAGAAAAATACAGTCACTGGATGTTGTCATCAGTGATGTCATCAGTGATGTCATTTGAGATGTCATCAGTGATGTCATCAGTGATGTCATTTGAGATGTCATCAGTGATGTCACTGACCATGTCATGAATGATGTAATATGTGACATGATCAGCAGTGGATTGCGGGTGCGCGATATATAGTTAGTACAACTAACTATATATGGAATTTCATTGGTTTTGTGTGAGTAAAATAAGGTTTTTTAAATGCTAATTCCTAACTATATATGGTGTATAACCTATGGTTTTTTCAGTGAATTTTCAAGGTTTTGTAAATGCTAATTCCTAACTATATATGGTCTATAACCTATGGTTTTTTCAGTGAATTCCATTGGTTTTTTAAAAGCTAATATCTATAGCTGTAAAATGTATTCTTCTTTAAATCCAAAAATATATTTTATATGTTTATTAATAATTTTTTTTAAATTTTTTTTTTGTTTCGCTCCCGGTCCGCGAACCGGAAAGCTTTCCGTTAGCTCAAATTGATGCCGCGACCCGGTCCGCGAACCGGTAAGAAATCAACATAGTGACGGTATCGCGTTGCCGCGTAATGCGTCTTGTGACGTACCGCGTTAGCGCACCCGGAAGTGCCCCGGGGCGCAGACCGAGGCGCGAAACGCAGCTCCCCGGAAGCGATCCGCGGCGCGTCGCGAAAGCGCGACATATCGCGTTGCCGCGTAATGCGTCTTGTGATGTACCGCGTTAGCGCACCCGGAAGTGCCCCGGGGCGTGGACCGAGGCGCGAAGCGCAGCGACCCGGAAGCTAACCGGGGCGCGTTCCGCAGCGCGTAACATGAGCGTGAGAGGTCATGTGACTTGTTAATAAAACTTTTCATTGGTTCATTTCACTTTTGGTTTCATAATGATGTAAGGCTAGGTCAGGTGACCTAAAAATAACACTTTTTATTGGTTTAGAACTATTTTTTTTCCCAAATGATGAAAGCCCCCACCTTTTTTCTCACTCTGACTTTCAACTTTGAGAAAGGAAGACCTGATCATTTGCTCTGATTAAAAAATGGCTTCAATAGTAGCTTCAGCTTCTGCACCCCCACCACCACCACCACCATCTCCTCATAGGAAGAGAGGACCACCTGCACAGTTTATTGGAGACACAGAGGAGGAAGAGGAAGAACAAGACGGAGAGGAAGAAGAGGGACCACGATTTGTCAAAGAGTTACCCCGGGTATCTCATCGCAAAGTTAGCTTTATCTGGCAATTTTTTTCCATTCCACCAGGAGAGAAAAAAGTCAATGCACGCCATGCTACGTTCCTTATCTGCCAAGATAAGTTATCCCGGGGCACTAATAAAAAATACAGTTATGGAAATCACACGATGCACCGACATATGCAGAGGTGGCATCCAAACAACTATAGTCGTGCAGAGATGCGTGAACTACAACAGAATCTCCCAACTTCGGTGACAAGAACATCTACTGATATCTCTCTCACAGTTGGAGAGGCCAACGAAACAGTGCCAAATATTCAAAAAAAATTGTCCATATGAAGCTGACATGCTTATATTGTGGCACTTTAATTTCATGCGCAAACATGAGTCTGAAATTAATTAATTTGGCTTTCGAGAAACACCGATGCTCCAAACGCAGCAAGTTTTTAATTTTTTTTTTTGCTCCTGTTGAGCCTTTTTCAATGCCTCTTTCTGTTCTTTCCCTTTGAAAAAAAACAAATAAGTGTTCAAAAAATACAAAAAAAACAAATAATGTTCAAAAAAGAAAAAAAATATATAAAACAACAAAAATATTAAAAAAAAGTTCTTTTCAGAACTACCTCCCCGTTATTAAAAAATTGCTAGAATGTTTAGCACTCTGGCAAGCTCTATTTCTTTTGGTTCGCTTCCCGGTTAGCTTCCCGGTACGCTATTTAACAAAAAATAGAGTAAGTATAAGGAAAGTAAACAGAGAGTGATGTTAAAAGAAAGACAGCTTTTTTTTTGGGCACTTTGACTGGGGTAGGTCTGGAAATGCTTTTAAAGGACACCTTTGAGCAATTGATGGCACTTTTTCCTCAGACTGCCTTGGTATATTCAAATATATGCCAAAGACAGAAATGGAGGTGGTCAAACCAATTTTGTCCACAAATTGAGAAGTCGAGGAAGCATGTAAACAAATCTGTTTCAGCTTACATGAGAGACCATGGAATGGGCTCCCTGTACAACAATAACTTGCGTTACTACATGCAAGATATCTACAGAGGAGATGGAGTTCACTTCTCAGATGAGGGCAACAGAATTTTCACTCTGAATTTAAGACTGTGCATTGGTACCTACTTATAAGTACCTAAATGTACCATAAACCCAAAAGCTCTTCTCAGAGCTACCCTACATCTGATCACTCACAATTATTATTTTACTCTAACTTTTTTCACTAATTTTCAACAAAGTACGCTCCCCGGGGCGCTACCCGGTACGCGAACCGGGAGCTAACCTCGCGAAATTTTTTTAAAAAATGGTTTTTTTTTCGCACATATAAGCCTCCTCAGCCACCCTCACAAAACCTAGGGGGTCAAGATAAGTCTACCGTGCCCCCTTCTACCCATTCTGAACATTATTTGCCCTCCATCTTGTATCTTAATTCGACCGAAACACAAAATGGTGGACTCCCGTAACGCTTAAGGTTCGCGAACCGGGGCGCTCAACAGTTCGCGTACCGGGTCGCTCCCTGGGAAGCGCACCATCAAAAAAGGTGGGAAAGTAGTTTACAGAAAAAATTAAAATTAAAAAATAATCAACAAAACCAACAATCAATTAACATACAGTATTTGAAAAGTCTATCATTCATTTTTCATTGCAGTACGCTGCCCAGAACGCTTCCCGGTTCGCGGACCGGGCGCTACCCACGCAAAAAAACAAAAATTTTTTTTATTTTTTTTTGCCCCGCGGGGCCCTTTTAAAGCCTCCACTTTAAACCTAGGGGGTCAGGGAGGATCTACTCTGCCCCCTTATGGTTATTTCCCCCTTTGTTTTGGCCTCCTCTTGTCTCTCAATCCTACCGAGAGACAAGATGGCGGCCGCTCCGGACTGTTTAGAATGTTGACAGACACCGGAGAGCCAATCAGCTTCGCTACGCGAAGTTCCGTTACGCGTAAAGTCCGCGAACCGGAGCGCTGCCCAGAGCGCGCTTACAGATATATATCTTTTTTTAAACGTTAATTTCTCAAAATCCACTGGAGCACATATATTGAGACCTACAAAAGGCACATCGGGCTACCAGTCCCTACAATTTTGCCAAGTTTCGTGCAAATCCATTCAGCCGTTCGGGCTAAAAGTGAGGCCAACCGCCCTATGGAAAACTCAATGTTAAAAACACGTTTTGGGACCCCCCTTTTTTCTCAACCTCCCCTGGACGAACCCCCGCCCAATTTTCAGGGGCTGCTCAGAAACAAAATGTGCCATTTTCCTGAAAATTTCAGCCAATTCTGTCCACAAACGCCAAAGTTATTAGACATATATTTTCAAAAATCCCATAGGGAAAAAATCCTAACTATATATACCTACTGGCGACCGCCAGTAGGTAATATATATATATATATATATATATATATATATATATATATATATATATATATATATATATATATATATACTAGCTGCCCGTCCTGACGTTGTCCGGGTATAAAAAAGATTCACCTGAAGGACGGCAAACTTTACCGAACACTACCCCACCGCTTTCCAATGCAGCAGGCATCTTAGAATGCACACGCCCACACACAATAACGCTGAAGGGAATGCACACCTCACGACGTGCACGAATGCTAATCTCATCACAGTGAGATTAGCGTTTGTGCACGTCGTGAGGTGTGCGTGCTGTTCAGCGTTGTTGTGTGTGGGCGTGTGCATTCTGAGACGTGTGGGCGTGTGCATTCTGAGACGCCTGCGTTTATCCCCGGTTGAGATCGGTAACGCTTATGCCCACAAAGGTTGCTTCGCAACATATGTTATTAACGCCGCCTGAATTGCAATGTGCGTGAATGCGGCGCACCTTGTGTCTTCTATACGGATGTGTGAGAAGTGATTATAACTCGTGAATGGAAAGGCGCGCTACTGAATGACGCGGCCATTGTTTTGTTATAAAATGTGTGTCAGGCCCCTATGAGAATGCTGTTGTGGTACGCCCCTCTCGCAAAGTATAATGTGTGTTCTTTGACACGGCTCCAACCACGCCCCCGACACGCCCACGACCCTCTGAGTGTGTAGTTTGACACACCCACGCCCCTCTGACAACAGTTACGGCCACAAAGTAAAATGTGTGTAGTTTGACATGCCCACGAACACGCCCCCGACACGCCCACGCCAACGCCCACGCCCATAAGGGACTACTTTACCCCTAAGGTTCTTTGACGTTTCTAATGTATATGGTGGCCACCTGTATAGCCTATGTCCATCTGCTGCAACTCCCCTTTCCAATGCTGTAGTGGGTGTTGTGATTGGTGCTGTACTTCTTGAGTTTACCCGCCTCAAAGGTCTCAGCTCTCTCTTTATAATAGTAGTATGGATATATATATATATATATATATATATATATATATATATATATATATATATATATATATATATATATATATTCCAACAACGTTTTCACTCCCGGAGGGAAAAACTTGGTCACACCTGAAAACTCATATCCACTGAAAAAACCATAGGTTTCAGATATGTTATAGTTAGGAATTAACATTTAAAAAACCTTAGAATTTCCCTGAAAAAAACATAGGTTTTAGGGGTGTTATAGTTAGCTGGACATTTCACTCTTACAAAACCATTGAAATTTCTCCGTTATAGTTAGTTGTACTAACTATAACTCGCGTGCCCGAAATCCACTGCTGATGATGTCACATATTACTTCATGTATGACATGGTCAGTGACATCACTGATGACATCACTGATGGCATCTCAAATGATATCACTGATGACATCATCCAGTGAATGTGGTTTTGTTCGATATTTAAATAAGTATTATATATATAGCAATCTGCATTGAAGACTGAGTGGATGTATAAGTGTCTGGATGGAGGATCTAGTAGCACTGTGATTGACTGTCTAAGTGACTAATTTAAAGTGTGTCACTAAATATATAAGATAGTGATTAAACTGTGTGAATACCTGTATCACTCTATCTCTTGTTGTGTAAACTACTACATAAGTTGGTTACTAGCTATATGAAAGTCTATATTAGTTATTAATTAGTTAAGTGAGTATTTGTATATGATAGTTAATGTGCGTGTGGTTGGGTGGGAGGTGTGTGACTGTCCAAAGATGTGTAAATAGTTGATTTAGTAGGTATACAAGGTTAAGACTGTATGTGGAAACAGTTGTTTGGGTGAGTGAATCTCTTTATGGGTGTGGTGATGAGTACAAATATTTCTCAATGATACATGTCCAACAAAGTAGAAATATAAAAGGCAGTGTATGTGGCAGTTGTTGTATATAAATAAGTATACATACGACTCAGTGACTGTATGAGTGACTGTATAGAAAACTGTATACTTTTAATAGTGATTTTATAACACACTAAGTATGAGTTACTATCTATATGAATACATGAAGTGGTATTTGTATAAGTGTGTAGCTTAGTAAATGTAAGTATGATCAATTGTTTGCATAAGTGAGCAGGATGACTGCATAAGGGAATAGGATGTGTGCTGGTGTGTAATGTCGATGTAGGTGTATAAGTATATTTAATAGTGTTCTATTGATCTTTGTTAGCATGTATGAGTGAATCTATAGGTAAGTGTTTAGATGTGTGTGTAGATTTAGGAATCACTGAGTGGGTTTTTAGAAACTTATATTGGTGTGTCAATGGTTTCAAATATGGTACTCCATATGTTATAATGAGTGTTGAAAGGTTATAATAGTGTATGATGAGATGTATCAGATTGTCACGTGAATGATGTCATCAGTGATGTCATCAGTGATGTCATTTGAGATGCCATTAGTGATGTCGCTGACCATGTCATGAATGATGTAATATGTGACATTATCAGCAGTGGATTGCGGGCATGCGAGTTATAGTTAGTACAGCAAATTATAATGGAGAAATTTCAATGGTTGTGTACGAGTGAAATGTCCAGCTAACTATAACACCCCAAAAACCTATGTGTTTTCAGTGAATTTCTAAGGTTTATTAAATGCTAACCACTAACTATAACATGTCTGAAACCTATGGTTTTTTCAGTGAATTTCTAAGGTTTTTTAAATGATAATTCCTAACTATAACAGACCTGAAACCTATGGTTGTTTCAGTGAATTTTAAAGGTTTTTTAAATGACAAGTTTTAAATGTATTAATTGTTATATTTATTATTTTGATACTGATTTACTACATTTTTTAAACGATTTATTTTTAGATATTTTATTCTTTAAATTACATTATAATTACATTATACATTACATTAGAAAATATACTTTCTCAGAATAAATTACTTTAGTTGAAATACTTTGCAAATAGGCATCAGACTTTTAAGTACAGTAGTTACAGTTGTTGTAATGGGCAACACAATTTCAAAAACAATGCAACATTGAGCTCAATAGGTATTTCTAGTTAAATGCAATTAGTTACTTTCTGGATTACTTTTCTAACCACAGTATTGGATCCTAGATTCAGTCCTGGGACATCTCCTGTAAACAGTTGAGTAAACGCGTTTTGGTTACCGTAGTGATTTTTAAGGAATATTATTGTGTTTTAAAAGTTGACACTTAAAAACTTTTTCACATAGAATCACCAATGTTATCCAATGGGAGGAAATTCACTTAGCAGGTAAGTAGTGTTATTGTTACTTTTTCTTACTCAGTGGTGGATCCTGGATCCAGCACAGGTGCATCTCCTGTAAACAGTTGAAAGAATGCGTTTAAGTCATACAGGCGATTTTTAAGGTATATTTGTAGTTTGTGAAAATAGACACTAAGAAACTTTTCTGGTGAAAACCAGACAATGGATTCCTATGGAAGGAAATACACGTTACTGGTAAGTATGGTTAGAATTACTTTTCAGGGTCAGTGCTGGGCTAAAAGATGCAGCACTGGGTTCTCTCATGATAACAGGTGAGTAAATCAGGATTCGTAGTTCAGCTGATTTTAGAGGAATATTTGTATGTTTCAAAAATCAACACTTCGAAACTTTTTCAGCAAAAAGCAGGCAATGATATCCTACGGAAGGAAATTCAAGTTACTGGTAAGTATGGTTAGAATTACTTTTCAGGATCAGTACTGGGCTCAAAGATGCAGCACTGAGGTCTCTCCTGATAACAGGTGAGTAAATCGAAATTCGTAGTTTGGCTGATTTTAGAGGAATATTTTAAAGTTCCAAAACTCCACACTTACAAGAACTTCCAAGTGAAACCAGTCAATGTTAGCCTATGGAAGGAAATTCAATTAGCAGGTAAGTAGTGTCATCATTACTTTTTCTTACTCAGTGGTGGATCCTAGATCCAGCACTGGCGCATCTCCTGTAAACCGGTAAAAGAATGCGTTTAAGTCATACAGGCGATTTTTAAGGAATATTTGTAGTTTGTGAAAATAGACACTTAGAAACTTTTCTGGTGAAAACCATGCAATGGATTCCTATGGAAGGAAATACAAGTTACTGGTAAGACTGGTTAGAATTATTTTTCAGAGTCAGTGCTGGGCTAAAAGATGCAGCATTGGGGTGTCTCCTGATAACAGATGAGTAAATCGGAATTCGTAGTTCAGCTGATTTTAGAGGAATATTTTAAAGTTGCAAAACTCCACACAGAATAATTTCCAATTGAAACCAGTCAATGTTAGCCTACGGAAGGAAATTCAAGTTACTGGTAAGTACGGTTAGAATTACTTTTCAGGGTCAATGCTGGGCTCAAAGATGCAGCACTGAGGTCTCTCCTGATAACAGGTGAGTAAATCGGAATTCGTAGTTCAGCTGATTTTACTTCGGTCCAGTATATATAGAGCCACTTTCTTACACTATCCTCTCCCTTCACCACTGTGCAAACACGCCCTGTGGTGCGTTTTAAGTTGGGAGATTAAGTCCCCTTGAATTCTGAGGGTCCCTAGGGTCAAACTAGCCCACTGGGTACCTCCAATAGGCGCCACAGAGCTGCTTTGCAGAGAGGTGTAAAAAGGGGTGTGGCCTCTGAACACCTGTCTGCAATGCAGCTCTCTGGTGCATATTGAAGATACCTGTTGCGCTATTTGGCCCTCAGGAACCCTCAGTATTGAAAGAGAATTAATTCCCCAACTTAAAACACGCCACGGGGTGCGTTTGCACAGTGGTGAAGGAAGGGGACGTGGCCTGAGGTGATATGTCTGCTTACACACCCTGTGGCGTGTTTTAAGTTAGTGAATTAATTCCTCCTCAATCTTGTAGTAGTAACTGCTATACATAACTGCAGTAGTGGTAAGGCGGCGGGGCCAGACGGCTTGCCCGCCGAATATATAAACATCTTGCGGGTGATATAGCTCCTTTTCTTGCCACACTATTTAATAAAGTTTTGTTGGAGGGGGTTTCACCGCCCACGTCATGGAATGAGGCATTGATCACATTGATTTTGAAACCAGGCAAGGCTCCCACTGACTGCGGCTCTTATCGCCCCATTTCAATACTTAATGTGGATTACAAGATCTTTACGTCACTCTTGGCTAAGAGGCTGGGTCAGGTCGCTCCTTCAGTTCTGCATTCCAACCAAAAGGGCTTTGTGAAGGGTCGCCAGCTTTTTGAGCTGACGTATGACCTGATAGGAGCAATAGACATCGCGACTAGCTCCTCATTACCCTTGGCTATTCTTACGCTGGATGCCACCAAGGCCTTCGACAGGGTCAACTGGTTGTACCTGTCGGGGGCCTTGGAAAAGTTCGGAGTGGGTCGGGCTTTTCGCAGAGCGGTCGAACTCTTATATCATAATCCATCTGCCTCGATACTAGTCAATGGTGGTTTGACGGAACCATTTGCCAATACAAGGGGCACAAGACAGGGTTGCCCTCTATCGCCCCTGCTCTTTGATCTTTATATCGAGCCGTTTGCTCAGAAAATTCGGGAGGATAATAACATCATACCTTTCAGATATAGAGATTGGGAAAAAAAAGTGTCCCTGTATGCGGATGATATTATGATTATGACTTCTGATATCAGCACAGCGTTTCCCTCAGTCATAAAATTGGCATTAGAATTTGGTAACATCTCCGGCTATGAAGTCAATGCCACTAAGACTGAGGTTATGGTGTGGAATAGTGCAGTAACTGGGCTGCCTGTGAAACCCTGTGATAACTTGAGATATCTGGGCATAAGAATTGTTAAAGATATTAATTTGATAACTTCTACAAACTTTACCTTAGTCGCCAAAGAATGTAGGAAGTTGATGGGCTCCTGGGGAAATCTCCCATTGACACTCTTGGGACGCTCAAATTTAGTTAAAATGTCCATTTTGCCTAAGTTGACGTTTATTTTTAATAGTATACCACTATACTTTGAGCCAGCATTAATTTCGAGGATGCAGAGTGATATATCTAAATTTGTTTGGAAAAATAAAAATATAAGAATAGCCTGGAAGAAACTAAGGCGTCGAAGGGAGATGGGTGGGCTGGCTGGCCCGGACCTTCAGATCTACGCTTGGGCCTTTCAAATGACAAACGCCAGAATGCTGTTAAAAACACCATCAAAGCAGGACATTGGGTTGATGTTTACAACATTATTACAGTGTGAAGGATTAGGGCAGTCTGGGTTCCTCTTTAAGTTTGGAGACCCCAAATTTTTTAAGAAAATTAAACTTAAGGTGTTGCAGGGCTTAGTAAAAACTTGGTATAATCTGAGAGTCACCACTAAAATAGGATATTATTTGAACAGATCACCTATATTGGATCTCCCTGCTCCTCCAGGTTGGGCCAAAGATATCTTGATAAGTCCATTAATTGATGCTGGAGTCCTAGCATGGGGTGACTTGTTTGTGGAGGGGGACATGCTTTCTTGGGAACATCTAGTAAGCAAGGTGGGCCCCAATCTCTCCAGATTTAAGTTCCTATAAATCTCAAGTTGGGCACAAGCATATACAGCGGAGGTCTCACGTCGCCCTCAAATGCCCCTAGGAGGAAGCTCCCAACTGGAATCTTCTTTACTTGATAAAATACCAGCACCAAAGGAGGTTGCCTTTTTATATAACCTAATCTTAGAGGAGATAGACGGAGAATTTCATCTTCCAGATCAACTATGGGGTTCCCTGATACCTTCTTTTAATTTGCAGGAACTATGGCTCGCCTCTTGTAATGTTCTTTGGGATATAGTTAAACCAGCTTGGCTCCGGAGAAACCACCTGTATACCCTCCACAGGGCTTACTATTCCCCTCAGAGACTGTCGAAATTTTCAATAGGGGAACCAGTGGCATGTGCTCGCTGTGGTCAAGTGGCAGCCTCTGATGCACATATGTTTTATGACTGTCCACATTTAACATCTTATTGGCACTCAATAGCCAATAAATTAACATCTTCAATAGGTTCCACAGTGGACATAGATCTTCGGCTTGTAATATTTGGAGTAGTAGATCGGAGGCGAAGTCCAACTAATAACCTTTTGTTCTATTCTATGTTGGTGGCCAGACGAGAAATCTGTAAACGTTGGAAAGAGGCTTCCCCTCCGTCGTTGCACGACTGGTGCTCCTCTATGCTACAAATATAAAAAATGGATCTCTCCAGGGCTGGAAAATCGGATAAAAGAGCATTTTGGCAGAAACTTGATTGGTCCCAATAAATGAGCTGGGTTTCCCCCCCCCCCCCCAGTTCCAATGATTACGAAGCCATGATACACTCTTTCTGCTAGAACATCTTCGCTGTTTTACTAAGCGACTTGGTGAATAAAGCAATGGTGGTAACAGGCTAAATGGCAAAATACCTGTCCAACCGTAACCAGGGTGTAAGGATATGACGGGAGAACGACCTGCTGAAGGTTTTTTTGGGCGGATTCACATAACAATTATACCTTTGCCAGTCCTTGACTGAGACAGCATGTCATAACCTTATGTCATCTCTCCCTGTCCATTGGTACGGCGGATTGAAGCCATGGTGGAGATGAGGAACAAAAAAAAAAAGAATAAAAAAAAAAAAAAGAAGGAAGGGGACGTGGCCTGAGGTGATATGTCTGCTTACACACCCTGTGGCGCGTTTTAAGTTAGTGAATTAATTCCTCCTCAATCTTGTGGGACCCTGGGATCCAACTAGCCCACCAGGTACCTCCAGTATGCACCAGGGGGCTGCATTGCAGAGAGGTGTTCAGAGGCCATGCCCCCTTTTACAACACGCTGCAACACAGCTCCGTGGCGCTTACTGAAGGTACCTGGTGGGTTAGTTGGCCCCCAGGGACCCTCAGGATTGACAAGGAATTAATTCCCCAACTTAAACCGTGCCACAGGGTTTGTTTGCACACATGCGAACTCCCTTCACCACTGTGTAAACGTGCCCTGTGGCGAGTTTTAAGTTGGGGATTAACTCCCCTTGAATACTGAGGGTCCCTGGGGAGCAACTAGCTCACCAGCTCCCTCCAGTAAGCGCCACAGAGCTGCGTTGCAGAGAGGTGTAAAATGGGGCGCGGCCTCAGAACACTCTCTGCAACTCAGCCCCCTGGCACATACTGGAGGTTCCTGGTGGGCTAGTTGGCCCCTAGGGACCCCCAGTATTCAAGCGGAATTCGCTCCCCCTCTGCAAACGTGCCAGGTACCGCGTTTGCAGAGTGGTGCAAGGAGGGGGCGTGGCCTCCAGCGCGATCACGTATTTTTTTTTTTAAGAAGGGGGGCTGTGTGGCCCCCCCTTCTTTTTCTAAATGGTTGGCCCTGGGGACCCCATCCCCCAGGGCCTGACCCCATTTTTAAAAAAAAATTACAAATCGGGAAGGGGGCCACATGGCCCCCCCTCCCGAGGCCATAATCTGCCCCTGGGACCCCATCCCCCGGGGCATGGTCCTTATTTTTATTATTAATTTTTGGAGGGTGGCTGCCTTGCCCCCCTCCTGTGGCCACTTATGGCCCCGTGGACCCCCATCCCCCGGGGCCGGCCTTTGTTTTTTTAAGTATATTTTTTTGTTTCAATTTGGGGGGCCGTGTGGCCCCCCTCCCGGGCCACAATAGCCCCAGGGACCACATCCCTGGGGCTGGCCCTCTCCGTTGGGGGCCAAGTGGGGGTCCCCAATCCCCCCACGGTCCCTGCCGGCTCTCCGCGCGCTTCAGGGGCCGGCATTGCTTTTCCACATGGGGAGCAGCTAACATGCTGCTCCCCATGTGGAAAAGCTGTTTGCTATGCCTGAGTGGGAGCTTTACCGCTACCGTCAAACCATAGCAAACATAGGGCCAGATGTAGTTCACCAAATACCGGTCGGTAACGGACGAATTCGGCCGTTACCGACCGGTATTTGATGATTGAGATGTAGGGGCCATTATTTTACAGAATCGGTAATTTTACCGGTTTCGGTAAATCCACATGTAGGTGACACTCCTAAGAGTGCCACAGGCCCTTAACCGCATGCGCGCTAGCGGTTTTCCCGCTGCGCGCTGCGTTTTTCAAAAAGTCGGGTTACATGACGAGCTTAGATCGTCATGAGCGCGGAAGGGGTTAAGAGTCGGTATTTTACCACCCAATCCTATTGGGTGGTAAAATACCGAATTTAGGTGTGCATGCACACCTGTACCATGTGACACACAGACATGCCCTTAGGGCATGTATGTGTGCCACATGTCACACATGCCTGTACTTGGGGTGCTAGAGGGTGTCAAAGTGACACCCCCTGCACCCTTGCAGGATTCGGTATTTACCGATTCGGTAAATACCGAATCGGTATTTCCCATTGATTCCTATGGGCTTCACAGCCCATAGGAATCAATGGGAAATACCGATTCGGTATTTACCAAATCGGTAAATACCGAATGTTAAAATTACCTACATCTCCCTACTTCAAATTTACCGATTCATAAACACTGAATCGGTAAAATTCGGTATTTATGAGTCGGTAAATTGAAGTTACCTACATCTGGCCCTGAGCTCCTTTTGTGCACATTTTGCTCTTGCATGCTCAAAGCGTAGCACAATTGTTTTGACAGAGAGGGAGCTGCATGTTAGCACAGGCAGGGACCACAGGTGCCATGAAGGTCCCCCACGGTCTACAACACTTCTAAGTAGGTGCCCACACCAGAGGTCAGGCCCTGGGGGATGGGGTCTCTGGGACCAAAATCGGATCGAGAGGGGGGGAATGCAGCCTCCTTCCTAATATGTTTTTTTCAAAAGGAAAAGGCCGGGCCCCAGGGGATGGGGCCCCAAGGTTGAAACCGGCGAGGGTTGGGGGCCATGCAGCACCCGTGGACAGCATACTGTGAAACTTGTTGGATAAACAGGCAGGTGAGGTTCCGTTTTGGCCTAGTCACTCACAGCTACTGAAACACCCACACAACCACTCAGAGACCCACTCACACACCTATACAGCCACTCTCACATCCACTCACAGACCCACACCGCCACTCACACACCCACAAAACCACTCATAAACTTACTCACAAACCCAGAAGGCCACTCACACACCCACAAAACCACTCATAAACTCATAAACTCACTCACAAACCCAGAAGGCCACTCACACACCCACATAACCACTCACATACCCAAACAGGCACTCCCACACACACTCACTCATCCAAAATCCAAATATGCTGCTTAAAAAATTTGTTTTTGAGCTATATATTGGATGGCCTGCTTTTGAACTATAGAGTGTAATCTTTAAAGACCACTATTAAATGGTAAAATACAGTCATGGATCCCCACAACCAATTGTAATGTGCTGGGTACAATCTGTCACCATTTGGGTGCAAAAGGAGGCTTGAGGCCTAGGTTTGCTTACAATTTTGTAGAAGCTTGATTGATTATCATTATCATTTTATTAAATTTCTCATAGACATATTATTTGCAAATGCATCACATTAGCATACTTAGTTGTCAGTGACCAGACAGCTCTCACAGACTTATGTGTATTTGGTTTTAAAAATGACCTGTTATTATATGTTTTATATGAATACAACACCCAGAATGATTCACTGTTGGCAAGACTGTTGTTAGGGTATATAAGTAAAAGAGAAAATGGACTCACCTACTGTGAGAAAGACCTAAGTGATCGAAATACATTGGTGCGATTGTTTGTTTTTGTAATTAAAGGGATTTTCTACACTTCACAGAGTGCAGCGCTTTCTTTGCAAATGAAGAAAATGATATATATAAAAAAAGAAGTACGGAACTCTGGGTAGTTCCCAAGTTTTAGATTTTAGGAGGAGAGAAGCTCCTTTATGCATAACACTCTACAACACCACCGACACTCAAAAATTGCCCCCCTCCAATGTCTTTTTTTGTAGTCGAATTTTTAAGCCCAGGATCAGGACGGTTCCATCCATGCCAAGCTAGAAAAGTGACAAAGTAGTGTGTCATTTTTGCAACAAAGTGTTTAAGTATAGGATTATCTAGTGCATACCATAGCAAGCTGAAAAGTGACAAAAATCTTTTACTACTACAGACACAGTATTACAGCTTTGGATGGGTAAAATACAATTCAAGCCAGCCCAGAATTAATAAATGCAGTCCCTGATACATGTCTTTCGCTCTTATTAGAGCTTGTCACAGAGACATAACTTTGTCCAGTCACAAGGGAGCACCCAGTATAGACTAAGAAAAAAATAACCTTTCAGGCTCAGAGTGCTGTAAAAGTTATGCAAAAAAGAAGAAAAAAAATAGTATATATATATATGTGCTCATACGAAGCTCACTCAGTTGAGAGAGCACCTCGGCGCACAACAATGGAGACCGATAGGTCTAGTTCAATTGAGCATAAGCGTAATGATGGTGAATCATTGATCACCGACCTTGCGGTTTTCCGCGGTGCTTGCTTAGCGCTTGCACAATAGTAATCCCCTGAAGAAGGGCTTGGCCCGAAATACATCGGGATGTGTGATTATTTGTTTGGAATAGACTAATCCTTGGATGGATATTTACTTTTGGATACCTTATCTGATCTTCACTTTTGAAACATGAATTAAATGTGAAAGCTGATGAAAACTTCATTTTGATTCACCATCATTACGCTTATGCTCAATTGAACTAGACCTATCGGTCTCCATTGTTGTGCGCAGAGGTGCTCTCTCAACTGAGTGAGCTTCGTATGAGTACCTTGGTTTCCACACTGTTAGCGCAGACAGTGTTCCCTCTTGCTGCACACTTACCGCCCTAAAAACATTACCCTGATTACCCTCAGCTGTGCGAGCTCCCTTTCTATTCTAGTATATATATATGTGATCAAGGCTATCTCTAGCCGAAACGCGTCATGGCGGACTGGTGCTGGGCTAATATTTGAATAAAGAACATTTGCACCAACTTTGGGTCTCGCTGTTCCTGTTTTGCTGTTTGGCTGTCATTGCTTGGCTGGCTAAAACTTCGGGAGCGCCACGTACCTCATATATATATATATATATATATATATATATATATATATATATATATATATATATATATAAGAATTCACAGTCCTGAGGTGCCAGAAACAACGTACGGACACAAACCAGGTACAGACCACAGGACGAGGAGTTAAAGGTGAATGATGTGCTTTATTCCATTGATGGGGACGGCAACATGGCGCGTTTCGTCCGGGAAACCCGGACTTGATCACATGGCAAAACACAGAGATTTACGTGGTTAAATACTGGTATATATCCAGATACACAGGAAACCCACTTGAAGAGAGCCACACGGAGGTAAGTTTCAGCTCTCATTTATTGGTAGACAGCCTGCCAGCAGGAACCATCGAGGAACAGCAAAAGTCAATATACGGCAGTCGCGTATCAGGGGTAAACCTTTCATCTGCGGGGTTTGTTGCATCATGGCTGAAGGCGCTGCTGGAAGCGCACAACTTAGTTCACAACACCTGCCGCAGTGGGCGTGGCCATCCTCATGGCCTTTTGGGTGATGTAGTGCACTCCTGGTTTTCCCAAGTGGGTGCGTTGCCACAGTCTCTTGAGCAGCAGGACCCATCGAAGAACAGCAAAAGTCAATATGCGCCAGACGAGTTTCAGGGGTAAACCTTTCATCAGTGGTTAAAGACGCTGCTGGAAGCACACAACTTAATTCCAACAACTGCCCCAGTGGGCGTGGCCATCCTCATGGCCTTCTGGGTGATGTAGTGCACTCCTAGTTTTCACAAGTGGGTGCGTTGCCACAGTCTCTTGATCGCAATTCATAAATAATGCAAATGTCCAAGAGGGGGCCTGCCCCGCTTTAAGACTGATAACAGGAGCTTGTGAGCTGGGTCCCTCCCTGTAAGGGCACCAGTTCTCCTTCGTCCAGAATGCTGCAGCACCCTCGTGGTGCCGCCACTGACCCGCTAATGACGGTGAACTTCTCTTCGCGACCAGGTTGGGGTTGCTTTTAAATCCAGACACACAGGAAACCT
The DNA here is from genome assembly GCF_964261635.1 of Lissotriton helveticus. NCBI lineage: Eukaryota > Metazoa > Chordata > Amphibia > Caudata > Salamandridae > Lissotriton > Lissotriton helveticus. The sequence continues at coordinate 1,143,195,446 of NC_136069.1, forward strand.
ACTTGAAGAAAGCGACAGGAGGGTAAGTTTCAGCTCTCATTTATTCGTAGACAGCCTTCCAGCAGGAACCATCGAGGAACAGCAAAAGTCAATATACGCCCGACGCATTTCAGGGGTAAACCTTTCATCAGTGGTGTTTGTTGAATCATGGCGGAAGTCGCTGCAGGAAGCGCACAACTTAATTCACAACACCTGCCGCAGTGGGCGTGGCAATCCTCATGGCCTTTTGGGTGATGTAGTGCACTCCTAGTTTTCCCAAGTGGGTGCGTTGCCACAGTCTCTTGATGAATATAATGCAGCTGCACTTTACCGGTCCCGTGGTACATAATTTGCCGTTGCCATTGAACAAAGGTCAAGAGACCTGAAACGCATCAGGCAGTGAATGGCAATGACAATCTGATGACATCTTTTACATCTGTGTCCTTTTTCGTGATTAAATAAAGAAGGAATTGAACCTACCTGGTGTGGCTCTTCCATAAGGGGCAACTCTTGTTGGTTTGGATTAAGGCGGCGAGCTCCAGTCGTGGAAGAAGCCCCGCTGCGAACGCAGCGTTCCCGATGTGAGGCCAACCTGACGTCATCGTCAAGGGAGGTAGTCTTCTTCATGAAGGGGCGAAAAACTGCAGCATGATTGTTTTTAAAGATTGAACATCACTAATGTGACTTTTATCGTTTGCACCACAGGACGGACTCACTTGAGGTTATTGTGTGCAACTACGAAGACCAGAAGGCCTTTATTATAAGGACGGAATTTTAAGTGATTTGCCTAGAATCAAATGATGTTGAGCCAAGGGCAGGACTCTGAACTAGTTTCCCAGAGCCAAAGTCGGCAGCTCTGGCCATTAGGCCACATCCCTATCACTCAATTTATCTGTGAAGGTGATAAACAAGTAGCATGGTCACATATAGTGAGCACATAGTCTATTGAAATGGCTTTGTGAAGTAAAAAGACAGCAGCAACAAATACCTGAAGGTTCACCCGGAGTCTTGCTTGGGTTTGTTTTAAAACTGGACTTACGCACATTGTTCTGCACCTTTGCACTGGTGCAAACACAGGACTATTTATTTTAAATATTACTTACAGACCAGGACTTTCACGATCCACCAAAAATCGGCTTGCAACCCATCAGTGAGTCTTAACCCACAGATTGGGAACTTGCGTATTGTTCAGATGAACATTTTTAGAATTACATTAAGGCTCCAATTATGGACGTGGAATTTGGTGCACAGATACAGAGGCTGGAATCCAAGGTTTTTCCCCAGAATGGGAAATAACTGATTGGCCTAGTATTATTATGTCCTTTTCCCCAATTCCAGAGGTAAATCTGTCAATGGAAGGGGCTCTGCTGGAATGGGGAGGCAAGAACTGTGCAGACAGAGCACTGTTTGCTCCCTCTGTACTGCTGCAGGGGTACAGGCGGGTTCAGGCTATGATGCAACCCATGGCCCCCGCAACATTAAAGACAGGTCACCTCTTTCTGGGTGCTAAATCATGGGTGTGGATAGACTCTGAATTGTGATATAGAATTACGCCAAAAGTTATGGTGAAATACCATGACTCATAAGGAGAGCCCAGATATTTTAGATGTTACAGTTGAAGACTCTTATTATTATTGTTCTCATCAGGAGGACGGGCATTCTCTTACATCGCTACTAAAGAGTGGACTGGCCTCCCACTCCACATCAGAGCCTCCTCCTCTCTTCTTAAATTCCACAAGAAGCTGAAAACCTGGCTTTTCAATTAAACAACCTAAGGCTATACCTTGTGTCTAACTACCCTATATATATGGTGGATGTTGAGGGAAAGAGGAAAACCTAAGTTGTCAAGCCCTGGCACATGGGGCTGAGTAACACAATGCAGAGATCTGCGACTGCATTGCTCCAGATTTATCACTCCATGCAGGGCCACACAAGGTGGTCTTGCGTGGCTTGATAAATCTTACTTTAGAGTTGCGTTGCTTTTTCGCCCCTCCCCCTTGCATGGTGCAAGGACGGCGCAACGTATTGATAAATATGCCCCTAAAGGTCATCTCCAGCCATCTGACATCTGTTTCATCATCATGAATTTTTCATTGTTGCTTAGTCACAAAACCCTGAAGTACAAAGTGCTCACAGAATAAAATTAGCTGTGGTTCATTATCATCTACACAAAATAGGCACATTCTTTACAGAGACCTCTGTATGGGGCCCATGCCCATGTAGCAAATTTCTGTGTGAGAACACAGGGGTCCACTCCCCATCAGTGTTGGCTAACTTTCCTAAAATACGCAGCCATTAGCTGTAATCCATCCGCTATTATGAAAAAGGCATATAACGGCAAAAAGTAATATAAGGGAGAGAGGTCATCATATCGGCATTCATTAAAAAATTATTGTTATTATTTTTTATTTTGTTTCTCATATATTTGTGTTAACGACACATTTTTATTGCTTTATTTGTTGTGTATTTCTCTGTTTACAGGTAACCTCCCTCCTTCTATACCTAAATAGGAACATTTTACTCTAACTAATGAAAGCTTTATTCATGTTTTTGGATTGAACAGTTTATGATGAGGTCCAAGTGGAACAAATGGTTTTCCACTTTTGAGATTTTGCTAGTGCTTTAATTGGGATGATAAAAGTAGGGGTCTCTAAAAGAGGAGTGGCTCATGAAGTTATAGGCGTGGCTTAACAAGATACATTACATTTCTGAGATTCCCATAGTGTGCCAGCCAACCGTCATGTAAGTGTCTCTATTGCAAATACCTAAAACCATCCAGGACTATTGGTTTTGTCAATGGTTGTCTGTGTGCTTTGCATAGAGACCAGGGATTGGATGACCGTGTATTCTGAACACCTTTTTGGCCCACTGACAGGCACTGTGAGAAACTTGCACTGCCTTCAGCCTCAACTCTGGACCTTTTAATCATGCCTGTTATAAACACCTGAAGGCAACTAATTTCAAAGAATGCCATATACAAGAGTAATATGTTGTATAAAAAAATCAAAATCACAACATCCTGGGAATAGAAACACTCTAATGGAGTCAATATTCAGTAAAACATTTGATATATAAACTGCAACTAAACCACTGACATAGATTACTTGAACATTTATTACATTAATTGTACAGAAATCGTCAGTGTGTTTCCCGGTAAAGGTAAGGATGTGAATATAGGGACTGATAGGGAACCATTTCAATGTCTGTTCTAAAATACTACCTGGTCGGAGACCCGTAGGGACCTGGTCTACTCAAGGCCCTGGATTTAACTCTTGTTCGAGGGCGGTAAGAGGTCTGTCCCACACATTTACTTGGCTTCGCAAAATTTGCATAGGCTATCATTTGTTAGGCACCCCCTAAATTGACCCTGCACCTGCATACATTGCACATATGTACAAGAACAAATCCATAAAGGATTTAATGTTTTTTTCAGATTTCAGTCCAAACCTCTGGAGAAAAGAAAATCACACTACCCTTTACCAACCTCAGCAAGAAGGGTTTGCAGAAGAATTAATGATCCTTGGGCCAGATTTATCATCATTTGGTGCAACTCAGAAGACAAGAGAGAGCAGGGAGGTGTCATAATTACTAGCAAATGGCTAATTCCTGCTGTCTCTGTGCCCTGGCGCACTTGTGGTTGCCAAGTGCCAATTCTGGCAGCCTTGCACCATGGTGCAATGGGGCCTGTGTTACAGTCAGGATTGTATTTGTGTTTAGAAGGGACACTTTCCTGCACAAAAACAATCCCTGGAGGCATTTTCCTCAGTCTAAAGTGCCTCAGATTGGAGCACACATGGAAAAGGGAAATAGCGAGGAGAAGTAAATATATTTCTCCTCATTACGCCTAACCTGGGAAGGTTTAGCATTCTGACACTTTTCCAGCTTTAATAGTATTAGGAACGCTGGGAATGCTCCAAAAACATGTGTGGATGTGTGGGAACACCCAGTCTCCACCCACGGAAAACCTTCCTGGGGCAGAATAACTCAAGCAGCAACTTGCCCTGCCTTGCATTACTCTAGATTTACAAAGCCATGCAGAGCCACTCAAAGTGACCTTGTGTGGCTTGGTAAATTTCATTCTACATTTTGCATTGCCCTGAGTCCCGTTGCATGGAGCAAGTGGGGTGCAAAACCTTTGATAAATATGCCCCTATGTTACTTGCCTGACTTATAGTTCTTAGTGGTTGGCTAAGGAGAAGGATTCCCTTTTTCAATTGTTTTTCGTAATTTTGCAGCAAGTTTGTTGCCTCGGGGATCAGCAGCTTACTTTTTATGACATCACTGAGAGGTAGGTGACCTAGAGCGAATAATCAATAGCTTTCTTTGTGCTATGTTTAGAAATTAGACAAAGGTTAGGGTGGTGTTATCAAATAAAAGTGATATGCCTACCCTTCACTTTGAAATCATTTTAGCCACTCCAGTGCCAATGTGTCTGGCAATGACTATCTGCTGTCACATTGTAAGTAAGTTCCTAATTCTGTAAATTAGCTGAGGAGGGTGGTCGCCCCAGTCATGTCCTCTGTTACAGTGCCTATAAATGCTTATTTAATCCCAAACAACACAGAATCTCCATTGTTTTTTAGATAGCCTACTGAATGTCTACAACTGAGCAGTTACAGCTCTCATGGAATGTATACAACAGGGCATGGTTACCACTGAGATCACATTTCTTTTCTTGGGAAGCAAGGCATGATGGAGAATAAAGGATGATTCGCTGTAGGGTAGAACTGCCTAGAGTTGAGGGTGGATGACTGCAAAAACATAGGTGATGATGTTCCATATAAGACTACTTGACACGCGCCTTTTCCTCACCTTCTTTGTTTAAAATACAGAGGAATGGGGGTATTCCTTCAAAGAAAGAGAGAAGAATCAGCTCTACCTCCTTTGCCTATTTTTCAGCCAATTATTTTTTCTACAGGTATCTAATTAGTGGAATGGTTATTGTGGTGGGGAGTGTATTAGTGCACAAATAGACACATCACAGCCTCCAGGAGCTGGGCTGACACACTCAGTGTCTTTTACAAAGATGAGTCACTGATGTTGATTGGACATTTGTATCTAGAGGGGATAGGGTCCTCACATAGTGCCAGTTTGTGTTACATAATTGCAATTCCCCCAAATGTGATGCTCCGAATTCACAGGATTCAGAAGACCAACTGGGGAATGCTATTTCTTGATTTGTAAATTAAGGACACAAACAAAGGCCTTGCCCTAACAGTAGGGTATATACAAATAACAAATACTCTGAAATGTTAATGGGAAGATAAATACCTTCCAGTGAAACCTACCACCCTCCAAATACTTGCATCAAATTATGTGTTGGGTCACCATGAAAATGTGGGGTTGTGGTTTCCCAGACTTAGGTACTTTTTGATCGTATTCCAACATCGATCCAACATATGTTTTAGTGTCTGATGGGCTCTGATTTCATTATTCCAAGGAGTCTTGGAGCTGTTACATCACTGGCATTTTTATTTAACTGAATTTCTGAAACGTTCCAAACAATGGGTTCATACTTGACCTACCCTAACACATACAAAATATTTATTTTTCCAAAATTGCCCTATTTGTCCCATATCCTTTCCCAGGGAGACTGTGATAGGATCCTGATGCAGTGTAAGAACTGCTTCACCTTTGGTAGCGCTTTGAAAATGCAAAACAATAGTGGTACGCTTAACCTCTTCCATGCTTACGATGAGCCCAGCTCGTCATGAGGCACAGTGGAGCTGTGCTCATGACCAGCTGGGCTCATCATAACGGTCGTGGTCCGCCCACGCGCAATTGATTCCCCGCCTGTGCGGGAGAATCAATCAGTGGGCGGAGTTGTGACGAGCCCAGCTCGTCATGAGCATAGCTCTACTGTGCCTCATGACGACCTGGGCTCGCCACGAGCACAGCGGCGCCGCGGTGCCGCCTCCCCCCCCCCGAGCCATAGGGGAATTACCCCTGCGGTGAAGGGGTTAAATAGTGCATAGTGGAGCTGTGCTCCTTTATTCCACCTCAAAAAACACACCTCTCAGACCCTACAAAGCATAGACTTCAAGAAGATTGTGAGGCAATATAGATGTATATTGTGCTTTGGTATAATGAGCGCTCTTTCCTTTATTCTGGCTAATAGGCGAGCACTGGCTTGGTAACGTGGTTCCCACATATTTCTTAATCCTAATTTGGGCAGTATCTCCTGTGTCAGGCAGAATCGGGATTACTGAGATTTTTGTTTTTTTGTTTTATATTGCGCAAACTCGACCCAAAGGTATCAGAGCGCTTTATCTGACCACCAGTTACGTTGCAGATGGACACATTCATTTTTGTTAGGCAAGGGGAGATTACGTGAGTTGGCTAGAATCACAGGATGTTGGGCAGCCCTGCCTAGATTTTAACCCGGTTCCCCACCTTCGAGGTCGAGCGCTCTATAGAATGTTACACAGTTTACCGATATACTCAGCAACCGCTCAGTAGAGGGATACACTGTTTATCAATATACTCAACAACCGCTCTACAGAGGGTTACACAGTTTACCAATATACTCAACAACCGCTCTACAGAGGGTTACACAGTTTGCCAATATACTCAACCACCGCTCTACAGAGGGTTGCACAGTTTACCAATATACTCAACAACCGCTCTACAGAGGGTTACACAGGTTTACCAATATGCTCAACAACGTCCCCTACTAATTCGTAGCCACTTTCCATACTGTAAGAAATAACACTACTCTTCTCTATCCAAATAACCGAATAAAATCCAGCACTCAAATTGCTTTCATATTTCACTATACTAATTCAACACTAAGGGCCCGATGTAGGTAAATCAGATTTACTGCTTCATAAATACCGAATTTTACCGATTCGGTATTCATGAATCGGTAAATCTGATGTAGGTATTCATTCGGTAAAAAATACCGAATCAGTATGATTCGGTATTTACCGATTCTGTAATTACAGAATCGGTATTTGCCATTGATTCCTATGGGCCTTGAAGCCCCTAGGAATCAATGGCAAATACCGCTTCGGTAATTACAGAATCTGTAAAAATACCGAATTGCCAAGGGGGAGAGGGTGTCACTTTGACACCCTGTAGCACCCCAGTTTTTGGCTTGTGTGCAATGTGACACACATACATGCCCTTAGGTGCCATATTGCACAGGTGTACATGCATGTACACAGAAATTCATAATTTACCATGCAACAGTATTACATGGTAAATAACGAATTTCTAAGGGCCTGTGGCACTGTAAACTGTGCCACCTATATTTGGAATTACAGAATCGGTATATTTACCGATTCGATAATTTACCGAATCGGTATGTACCGAATCGGTAATTTTACCGAATCGGTAAATATACCGATTCTGTAATTTTCAGCCCCCTACATAGCAAAACCAAAATACCGGTCGGTAACGGGCGAAATCGGCCGTTACCGACCGGTATTTGGGCTCCTACATCTGGCCCTCGTCTGGGATAGTAAGCACTATATAAATGCAATTACAATACAAAGGAGTTCTACACTCTCGTTTGTCTGGCTGTTGTCATATTGGTGTAGTGAGTCCTATCTCTCTGTGAGCGCCGTGAGACGTGTGTGCTGTTTATCTCCCTTTCTGATGCGCAATTTGAGACAAGAGTGGCCAGCGATTGTTTCCAATTGATATTCAACCAGGGTAGCCGGCATTCCAATATACTTCAGGTGTCTTTGTTGCTGTGATTTGTCCCCACATAACACGTTTTTGTTTTTCATTTCCACAGATTTCTCTGACCTTTACGAAACCTGCACTGCTTTTTGATTTGAAAAGTCAGCATGCTGCCTGGAGTTGCCTTGAAAAGAAGTGAAATCTCATCCCAATTAAAAATGGCCCGAGGCTACCTCTGCCGGAGTAGAGGTAGATAGGACGTGTTAACCACTTCTTTGCTAGAGCGCTTGTGCACCAGCCTCGTCGCCATGGCCTTTTCAAAAGTGGTAAAAAAAAGAGAGCTCGAAAATTATTCGCTTTTTCAACTCCCCTTTCAAGGGTTCAGAAACAAATATCTTAGCTTGAAAAGAAGGCGCTGCACTTTCAGAAATAACAGTATTATTAGAGAATTTTGCAACGAATGGCGATTTAATAAATTAATCATTGATGAGATACAATTAAGACCATTTAGAGTCATATTTGGCACACAGGGGAACATAAATTGAATTTCCTACATTCTTCTTTTGTAACGTAGCTTTGTGGAGGAAGTATTAGTTAGGAACATGCTTTGTGTAATTGCATATATTTTAGGCATTGCCCTATCACAGGGAATCGCATTCAGGTAATTTTCAACAGCCGAGGTAACAGTTTCCATCTTTGGTCAGATTCACCCTATCAGCCTGATTCATCAATCTCCCGTTTTGCGAGCCCCTAATAGTGATTCATAACGAATCGCTATTAAGGACTTGCAAAACGGGATTCATGTAGGAATTGCATAAAGAAATGCGATTCCTACACATTCCTTATTTGCGATTAGCAAATTGCTAATCGCAAATAAGGAATAACTCCCCATTCAGCCCATAGGAATGAATGGGGAGTACTCCTTATTTGCGATTAGCAATTAGCTAATCGCAAATAAGATAGCGATTTAAAGGGTGCCAGGGGTGTCCAAAGGACACCCTGTAGCACCCCTTAAATGCAAATTGAAACAGGTGTTGCGCACACACATGTCCAAAGGACATGTGTGTGTGCAACATGCAACTTAGAAAAATGCTTTTAAAAGCATTTTTCTAAGTTTTCGCTATTTACCACGAGGTTTGACCTCGCGGTAAATAGCGGGCCGAAATTGCGAATTCGCAATTTTTAAATGGATGATGAATTGCATTTAAGGAATCTCAAATAGAGATTCCTTAAATGTAATTCCTCGCAAAATAGCGAAATCGCTATTACCGATTTTTGCATTTGGGATGATGAATCCCAAATGCAAAAATAGCGCTCGCAAAGGGCCAGATTCTCAGAATCTGGCCCTTTGCGAGCCGATTTCGGCTTGATGAATCAGGCTGTAAGTTCTGAGAAGGTGATTGGAGGGGACTCTCCTAAAATTATTCAGTCAGGGAACTTTTGTTACAGGTAAGTCATTTCTGCAGTAGTGTATCCGACTGATAAACGTGTTGTAATGTGTTTGTATTTACATACTTTAGTGCCATTGATTTTGCACTGGGAAGCACGCTGCTCCAGAACCCAAGATTGGTGGTTAGTCCAATATTATTGTAAATTATTGGAATTGGCTTTCTGAGCTCAAGCAAACTTTTCCATGCATTAATTCTGGTTTCTTTGTAGTACATTGCATTAATAGCAGCTGGATGTGATCATCAGAGGGGAATGTGAGTTTATGCAGATTGTTGGTGGGTTAAGGTGAGAGCTTGAGGAGATTAGGCATTGTTATGATGCATAGGTATGCCTTTCAGAGAAGAGGTTGTGATCTTTGATATAAATTGTGGGCAATTTACGAATGGAAGAATATTAAAATAAACAGCATAACTTGCATGCAAAGATATTGATATGTAATTACTTTTGATAGGTACACCATCATAACAATGTGAGAAAATACATCAGCAAATAATACAAACATTGAAAAACTGATTCTTGTCTTGTGAGTTTCATCCTCAAGCTTGGCTCACAGGATTAGTTATAAAAGCGAAATGGGATCCGTTTTGGGTGTCCCTGGTTGTGGCATGCAAAGCGTGAAGGGCGAGGATCTTTTCCCCAGACAGCAGCAGTGAATTGTCATTAATAAAAGGGGGGAAAATGAACCACCACAGTCTGTATGTCAGAGTCTCAGGGAAAATTGTTTCGGAGACTCTCAACCACACGTTCACAGTTGGCGGCATATATTATCGCCGCTGGTGTGGTTTGGTGGATAGTGTCATCATTGAGTCTATCACTTGAGTGTCCTGTTCTCCAAGTGATTTAACATCCTCCAGAAGGAGAGAGTTTGTCTGGATGTTGAAAGTGGTGTGCTATTAAAATGATCTCCTATCCGGTGAAAAGAATTTATTGCAAAAAGGAAATTAGGATAGGCATAAGGCTAAAAACAGGTCGGTGTTTTGTGGATAAGCTACCACTAGGTGTTGTGTTAATGACCATTTACAATTGGAAGCTGAATGAACCTATGCTTTTTCCTCCCTCCCTCCCTCCCATATGATTTGTATTAGCAGGTGTTGTCTGCATTCCTGTGGCTGGAGGGTGAGATCCAGGCACTGAGGTGATGAGGATGGTGACTAGGCCCTCTTCAGAAATTAAATGAAGGCTTTGTTACCAAGGGACTGGGGATTAATCTTCCTGAAGCACTGCAGTTTGGAAGATAGTAGTGGGCGAATAAGACTGCAGAGTCTGTATGTGAAATGAAATGAAAAATAAATTTATAGAGCGCGATTGCTGCCCAGGGGCGTCCAAGCGCTAGAGACCAGAGTGAGTTGCTTGACAGAGAAGAAAAAGAAAAGAAAAAAAGAAAAAAAAATTACAGAATTAATGAGGGGCATTAAACAAAAAAGTCTTCAGCTGTTTTCGAAAAGAGGAAAGGTTAGGGTTGGACCTGAGATGAAAAGGGAGTGAGTTCCAAGTTTTGGCGGCATTGTAGGTAAACGTCCTGCCGCCAGCTCTTGCCTTTTTTATTCTGGGGACTAAGGCCATGCAGGATTGGCTGGAGCGGAGGTTTCTACAGGGTTGGTACTGTTTTACTAGATCCCGGGTAATCATCGGTCCTGTGTCCCAAAAGGTATGTGCAAGGTAAAAGGTATCCTTTAGATGAGGGCTAGACTTTTGTTTTTTATGATCATTGCTAAATACAGAAACCTCACTGCTCTTTATTCACGCTCCATGCCGGGAAGGGCATCACTACACAAAGGCTGTGTCTGGAGAGCAGGCAGGAAAGGATATTTACATCTGTCACAGGCCAGGTCACCTTGTCACTTATTCATTAGGGATTCAGCTTGTAGGACAAAGAGATAAAAACAGTACAGAATATGGTAAAGGATTATCAAGAAGATGTTTAAATGTGATAACCCATGAAATAAAACACTGCAAAGCTTCATCCTGCCTTTTGCAAGTGCTAACAAAACAGCAGGAAAAGGAGTTAGAGAGCAGGTTTGGCAGCCCATTGATTGTAGTTTAAGGTGTCATATATGCAAGTATATGACCCTCCTGTGAGCACAATGTGTGCTATAGTGGATCAATTAGCATAACCAGCCTGAAAAGTGAAGCTGGACAAATGAATTGGATTAGGTGTTAGTGCCATGCAGGACAAATGATTAGAAGATGCAGGGACTAAAATATATGGGGCTGGTAGGGAAGACTGAGATATGGGGCTAATAGGGAGGACTGACAGAATTCTGAGAGCATGTGAGTGTCTCTGTGGTTAGCACAGCTTCGGCAAAATGTAACTAGATAAAAAGCCTTGCCTTCTTCAAAGACAATACACATTTAGAACCGTTTAGCACTTTACTCAGTGTGTGCAGAAAATACGCTGATTTCCGATTTAGCATGCTGCTCGCACTGAAAAATCAACGGTTAAAATTAAGTTGTAGTTAGCTTTAATATTAACACCGAAACATAGGTGAAAAAAACTCAGAAATTCACTGAAAAACCCACATTGATCATGACCTCACCCTTGATGTAACAGATGCATACCTTAAATAATCTTGCAGATGAGATTAAAATTATATTTCCCCCAATACTGTGGAAGACAATGAAACTAGTATTTTATATTAGTTTGAATATGTCACAATAATTAATTATGTTGTCTTTCTAGGTGTTCATATTGGTAAAATAATGTGAGGTCACAAGCATTCCATTTGGTGTGCAAGTGATATTCCATGCCAGCTGTGTGTGAGTTATGGATTGCAGACCTAACAATACTTTGTAAATTTCAGCGGGTTTTTTTTGGGGTGGGGGGTTTAGTTTGCAGTTATAGCATCACTATAGCTGCAATTTTATGTGAATATTGCCATTTTTTTTCTACATTAAGCTTTGTATTTTTTGTGAAATTGTGTGTCACTTCCATCAAATATCACAACTTATAGTTTTCTGCAAAAAGCCTGACGTGCGTGGCCAACCCCCTCCTTTTAGCCCATACGAGACCTAAACGCAAATTGCCATGTCTTACCCTGAAATAGCGTAACCAGAGTGGAGGAACTTTTTTTCTTGGAAAGTTTTATCCATTTTCATTGAATGGCGCCAAAGTTAAAAAAATAAAGTTAATAAAACAAAATTGCCCTTTCAATGGGAAATCTGACCCAAACTATACACATGCTATTGCCCCTGTGTGATATCTATATATAATACTTGCTAGTTTTCAAAAAGAAAGACCCCCCCCCCCCATCTGATCTTACTTACCGATCGTCATGCATTTACAATTTAACATGAAGGTTAAGGTTCAAAACAACTTGAATTAATTTCAACGTGTTTATTTAATCATTTCTAGTACTACATCCACGTATTGTTTACAATGTGATTATCTTATCTTTTCCATCATGTGCATGACTGGACATACGTCTCTAAGAAATATTAAGTCATTAAAAACATTTAATACCAAAGACAGATATGAAGCCAGAGAAAGATACCTACTTTCTAATGAAAAGACGAAAAAGGTATATGGTGGAGAGAACAATCTCCCTCTCTGGACTGAGACTCCTTACATGAAAATCCCAAATCCTTATGTTTAATCCAGTAACTGAAAGAAAAAAAAAGTTAACACATCGTATGTCAAAGGATACGTAACCAGCAGTTCGCTCGTGTCATGACCGTGTTACTTGTTTCTTTATAGGGCGGACCTTCCTTTCTGCTGTACCCTAGGACTATACATCTAGCCTTCTGCAGCTAGACCTGTGACACACTATCTGCTAATTCGTGGGCCCCTTATTAGCAAGTATGCACCGATTTTTTGTGTTTTTCGGTTACTGGATTAAATATCAGTTACCTTGTTTATATACAGAATCGTCTAGACATCCTATGATTTTGGATTATCCTCTAAGGAGTCTCAGTCAAGATAGGGAGACAGTTCTCTCCCCCATATATCTTTTTCATCTTTTCATTAGAAAGTAGGTATCTTTCTCTGACTTAATATATGTCCCTATTGCCTCTTCCACCTACTAGTTCTGCTTATTCCTCACCTTGTACACTAGGCACTCTGTTGGATTCACCAATACCGTTTACAATCTTCGGTATATATATAGATTTCCTTTACTTCCTTTAATTCCTTAGCACTGCACTCATGCATGTGGTATCACGGTACTTTTCATAGACACTAGAACATTGTCTCATGTCTATCTTATTTTGTCCTCTTCACATCTCCTACCCCTCACCCCATTTGCTTCATATTCATTTATTGACCTTCATATTTCAGACCATTAATTGAAGAATGCTGTGAGCCCCTCATACTTATTTTCTTATTCCGAAACTTACGTTGGAGCACCTCTGTCTACACAATATTGTATTTTAGAGAATCTTTTAATACTGCACTGTACTGTTATCACTTCATGAATTAAGTTTCGATTGTTTACTTGTATTTTATGTCTCGATATATATATATATTGTTCTCTAAATGTGAATGTATGTGATTGTCTTGTCTGAATCTGTGTGTAGCAAATTTATTGTTTGTGTTCTTAGTGTAACAATATGGCTCATTTGTGATTTTCTACATATGTGAAGCTCACTGATTGTACATTTACCTATTATTGTTAAATATCAACACTAAGGGGTCGATTAGGATGGCGGACGGAAACGTGTACCGTCCGCCGCGGAAGGTGGCAAGCTACTCCGGACCTGTCCGCGGAAAATCCGCAACAGCAATTAGGATAAAACATACAAAAAACGCCGACCGCGGCGTACGGAGCACTCCAATCCCCGTCCGCGGCGGTCGGAGTACACCTGAGTCCGCGGCAGGCGGACGGAACAGTAAAAACACCGACCGCCGCGTACGCACATGACCGCGAATACATCCACCACCCCCGCTATACCTGCGCAATGTCCGTGTCCGCAATTAGGATAACTCCGCAAGTACCCCGGTAGTCACCGCCATCCACGTCCGCAGCGGAACCAATGCACCGAGAATCCGTGCACCACAGCGGAACGACAACACAAACAACATCCCTACTGTCAAACCAATGCCATACATTGGCACGGAAGTTTATCACCAAACACACGAAAAAAAACGCCCACCCACCGAAAATATCCAAACCAATCACAACACACAATGATCCACCGCCAAGCACCACACAATCCACACCTGCCAACACTCCCACCTAGCACCTGACTGCCAATAACCATTCAGACACGGTCTAGACACACACCATAAAAGAACTCCCACCCACTCCACAACTCCTCTGCATCACAGCATAGCTGCTAGCAGGACACACCACTGAACTGAGCCCAAAGAGAAATAGCATTCACACAACCCACACCCAAACACACCCACCACACAAACACCCACCACACCATTCTTACACACCACACACCTGCACCACCCCATCCACGCAAACCCACACCCCGAGCACCACACACCATGGCACCAAAAAAAAAACCCAAATTCACTGACACCGAGTTGAAGGTTATGGTCGATGAGATCATCCGTGTGGAACCCCACTTATTCGGGGCCCTAGTGCAGCAGACCAGCATAGCCAGGAGAAACAGCATGTGGGACCGGATAGTCACCAGGGTGAATGCCTCCGGGAGCGTCCCGAGGACGAAGCAGGACATCCAGAGGCGGTGGCACGATCTAAAGACCCGAGTCAAAGCCATACGAGCCAAGAACTATCTCCGGGCTAATCATACAGGCGGTGGAACCCCTCCGGAGCCCTTACCCTACACCGAGTGGGAGGAGAAGGTGATGACCATCATCCACCCTGAGAGCCTTGATGGACTTCCTGAGGGAGAAGAGGCTGGTAAGTACAAACCAAGCACCACGAGCACTACTACATGGTGTGCCTCACACAACTGTGAAGACACATCTCCCAGACCCCAACCCATGCATGCAGTCCACATACTCACCAACGTCGAAATCACTCCAACAGGCCCCCATGTCCATAGGGATGGCGGTGGCGGTGGTGGTGGGTGGTGGTGGGTGTGAGGGGATGGAACCACAACTCCCAACAGGCCCCCATGTCCATAGGGATGGCGGTGGCGGTGGTGGTGGGTGTGAGGGGATGGAACCACAACTCCCAACAGGCCCCCATGTCCATAGGGATGGCGGTGGCGGTGGCGGTGGGTGTGAGGGGATGGAACTACAACTCCCAACAGGCCCCCATGTCCATAGGGATGGCGGTGGCGGTGGTGGTGGGTGTGAGGGGATGGAACCACAACTCCCAACAGGCCCCCATGTCCATAGGGATGGCGGTGGCGGTGGTGGTGGGTGTGAGGGGATGGAACCACAACTCCCAACAGGCCCCCATGTCCATAGGGATGGCGGTGGCGGTGGCGGTGGGTGTGAGGGGATGGAACTACAACTCCCAACAGGCCCCCATGTCCATAGGGATGGCGGTGGCGGTGGTGGTGGGTGTGAGGGGATGGAACCACAACTCCCAACAGGCCCCCATGTCCATAGGGATGGCGGTGGCGGTGGCGGTGGGTGTGAGGGGATGGAACTACAACTCCCAACAGGCCCCCATGTCCATAGGGATGGCGGTGGCGGTGGTGGTGGGTGTGAGGGGATGGAACCACAACTCCCAACAGGCCCCCATGTCCATAGGGATGGCGGTGGCGGTGGTGGTGGGTGTGAGGGGATGGAACCACAACTCCCAACAGGCCCCCATGTCCATAGGGATGGCGGTGGCGGTGGTGGTGGGTGTGAGGGGATGGAACCACAACTCCCAACAGGCCCCCATGTCCATAGGGATGGCGGTGGCGGTGGTGGTGGGTGGTGGGTGGGGTGAGTACCAGTGCAGACAGAATCGGCCAAAAAAGTGAAAACAACCTGTCAAGTCCACATTACTCATCCTCACATTTTGGTTTTGCAGGTCATCCTCATCTGACAGCTGGAAGCAACACCCGCCCTCCAGACTCGCCAATCACAGACGTCTCAGGGGACGATTGGCCAGCCACCTCCGGGGCAGAGGATGATCCCGGCACAAGCAGCCAGCCAGGGCCATCTGGCTCCCAGGTCACCCCTGCACCAACAACTACGGCCTCTGCCATTGTGACAACACCGGCCACTGTGACCTGCACAGCCACCACCAGCACCACCTCCACCACCACCACCACTGCTACCACCACTCCTGCCACCCTGCCCAACCCAACGGCCAACGCCGTGCCAGCGCCATCCCAGCCACGCAGGGAGAGTGTGAGGCAAGGCAGAGATGCAAGGCCAGATCCGGCAGGCAGGAGCATACGTCAAAGAACACGGGAGGATACCAACACACCCAATCCAGTGCAACAGTCATTGGAGGCACTGGGCAGGGTGGAGGTGAGCTACCAACGTGGTCAGGCACAGGCAGACCGGGCCCACCAGGACTTTGTAGATAACACTGCAATGTTGGGGGCCATTGAGAGGCGGCTTGGCCAACTAGTGGACATCTTCACCAGGACAATCAGGCCACAAACACCGCCACCGCCACCGCCACCGCCACCTGCGGCGGATGTGGTACCCGATGCCCCTGCGCAACCAGCTGACACCGTACCGGCAGTAAGACGGAGGGGCCGACCGAGGCTGGAAGTGGGCGACAGCAGTGTGGAAGCAGCTGCCACACGCTCCAAGAGGAACAGAAAATGACTGTCCCAGTACCTGCGCATGCCATTCACCCTGCCAACTATCCGGTCCCACCTGCCACAGGCCTGCTGTACTAGGCAGACACCACCCTATGTGGTGTCCGCACGGACATTTCATCTGCCATAACCTTCAACTCTCACTCCCCCACCCCTTCACTCATTTGTAAATATGCACCTACACCCATGCACATTTTGTAAATAAAAGCCACTTACTCACTCAATCATGTGTTGTCTCCATGTTTATTCACATGAATGCATCAGAAACAGATGTTACTAGGTACAGGTATCCAACTGGTACAGAATCATGGCGCTGCGGGAGTGACCTAGGGAAAATAGAAACCGCAAAGACACGTCAGGAAACAAGATCACACACATCAGAACACACTGCAGTGCAACATTTAACTACCCACACGCATCACAACAGTAATGGATGAGACGACACACATCATGGAGACGTGCATTGGCCACAATTTAGCACACACACACACATGCATGCATCACATAGCAGAACACAGAGATGAAGCACACCACTATGCCACAACACCAGCACACATTCACAGGGCATACCCAAGCAGCACAAGAGGAGCACACTCACAATCAAGGGAAGTAGCGATCAATGATCTGGCGCCTCTGGTCCACACCTTCCTCCTCACCACTATCCTCATCAGTTGACATGGCTGGGTCGGGAGGGCGAGGAACTTGCAGTTCATCAGGGTCCAAGAGCAGTTCAATGTTATAGCGCACAGCCAGGTTGTGAAGCATGCAGCACGCTATCACGATCTTGCATACTTTGCCTGGTGAGTAAGGCAGGGCCCCTCCAGTCTTATCCAGGCACCGAAACCTTGACTTGAGCAGGCCAAATGTCCGTTCTACCACTCGACGTGTCCTACCATGGGCATCATTGTATCTCATTTCTCCTGGTGTAGTGGGATTGCGTAAGGGACTGAGCAGCCAAGGCCTGTTTGGGTAAGCCGAGTCGCCTGTGTTGGTGGAAGAGAGAGAGAGAGAAACATCACAACCTGCATTGTGGGGCACACCATGCCACACAGATATCACTCCTGTCACCACAGCATACTCACCAACAAGCCACGCTTGTGCTGGACGAAGATTAGCCATCAGTTGGGGGACCATGCTGCTCCGCATGATGTGGGCGTCATGTGCAGAGCCAGGGAATCTTGCACACACATGTGAGATGATGTTGTCGGCCTGGCACACCACCTGCACGTTCAGGGAATGGAAGTGTTTCCGATTCCTATACACCTGCTCACGTGCCCGTGGTGCAATGATCGCGATATGCGTGCCATCAATGGAACCCACAACGTGTGGTATACGACCCAGGGCATAGAAGCCAGCTTTGACCGCTGGCAAGTCCGCCGCCTGAGGGAAATGTATATAGTCATGCTTGTACAGCATCATGGCTGTCAGTACATCCCGGAGTACCGTGCTGAACATGGCCTGTGACATTCCCCCGGCATCTCCAACTGTGTACTGGAATGTGCCTGTTGCGAAGAAATGGAGTGCCGCCATCACCTTTTGCGTGGGTGTCATGGAACCTGGATAGGTTCTTCGCGGCTGCAGGTGAGGAGACAATAGGGTCACAAGTTGCAACAATCGACGGCGATCCAGCCTGAATTTCCGGATCACCTCCTCGTCCACCATATCCTCCAGCACAGTGTATGGGCGAAGGACATTTGGAGCCCTCCTGTGTGGGAGTAGATGGAATGGAAGTCAATTAACATACAACGCACGTGTGTGCACCTCAATCACATGTCAACGCCCTCTACCAACATGTAGTATCCAGTGTATGCTTGTCATATGTGTGACTCCTCTGATTGTCAGGACAACATGGACCGACGTAGCTACAATGTGCATCCACTAGCAACATGATGTTTAGCAACATGTGCAATGCACAGTGTCTCACCTCAACATCACTGCCAACCAGACATGTGACATGACCCACATGTGTAGGCCCAACATCACATGCACACATGCAAGTACATGCACACATACTAAATTAAACACCCCCCCCACCCCCCCATATCATGATGCCCCAATGGCAACACCAGGAATGGTGGGCATACGGACATCACATGCATGGGGACACAATAGGCAACACACATGTACAGTACACAACAGAACCCCCACCATAGTCATCATCTGACACATACCACTCACTGACAACTGATTCACAGGTGCCCATTCATACGGGATCTACTGTGTACATGTGAGGTACGACTGAATTGTGTAGGGTACTACCCGATGTGGACATGCACACGTGATGGACACTTGTGGCTCACCGATGGCCATGGTATGGACACACATGGGATGGAGCATGACATGTGTAGCCACGCAATCACGCACACAACCGTGAGCAGGCAGCTGCAGACAATGGTACAAGGTGCATCATCGGCTAAGATGCTAACATTGATCACGCCATGGCGGTGCACTGCATCCGCTGTTTACGTCTGGGCATACGCGGGCCGCCTTCGACATTCACACTGTCTGCACGTGCACAGACCGTCACGCCCACACACCGGCAAGTGCATGTGTAAGGTTCCGGGACGGATGGTCGATTTGCAACAATGTTGTATCACTGGCGCCTCCATGGCGGTGCACGTACACAGCGGGGGAGGTGCAGGCCTATACACCCTGTAGATGTACTCAATGGACATGCCAGTTCATGACCCCCCTTACAGTCACCTTGCATCATCCACCGTACACCGGCCGGAGCGGCCGGCCCATGAACAACCGCCGTGCCAGGCCCTGCCCAGGACTGCCGTGCCGGCCATGGCAACAACCGCCATTGCACGGACCGCCAGGGAACGCCGGTAGTGGAAGGGCCGTGCAATGGCGGTTGTTGCCATGGCCGGCACGGCGGTCCTGGGCAGGGCCTGGCACGGCGGTAGTGGAAGGGCCGTGCAATGGCGGTTGTTGCCATGGCCGGCACGGCGGTCCTGGGCAGGGCCTGGCACGGCGGTAGTGGAAGGGCCGTGCAATGGCGGTTGTTGCCATGGCCGGCACGGCGGTCCTGGGCAGGGCCTGGCACGGCGGTAGTGGAAGGGCCGTGCAATGGCGGTTGTTGCCATGGCCGGCACGGCGGTCCTGGGCAGGGCCTGGCACGGCGGTTGTTCATGGGCCGGCCGCTCCGGCCGGTGTACGGTGGATGATGCAAGGTGACTGTAAGGGGGGTCATGAACTGGCATGTCCATTGAGTACATCTACAGGGTGTATAGGCCTGCACCTCCCCCGCTGTGTACGTGCACCGCCATGGAGGCGCCAGTGATACAACATTGTTGCAACTGAAGCTTCCTTCCGTGAGGCTTGCACGTGCGGTTGCCGATGTGTGCCCGTGACGGTCCCTGCACATGCAGCCAATGGGAAGAGGGACGCTGGCCGCATACGGCCAATCGCAAGTAGAGGAAGCTGTGCACCGCAACAACAGGGCCAGTCATTGGGCCATTTCACGATCACGCTTCCAGGGCTGACCAATTGCTGGCGACGTATGCCACTGACACGTGCTGAGGGCCCTATATATGTGTGTTGGCCAAAATGAAACTTCCTACCCTGGGGACCATTGCTGCCTGTGACCATCACCTCGACCTGCTGCTGCTGCTGAGCTGACCACCGACTGCTGCCTGTGACCATCACCTCGACCTGCTGCTGCTGCTGAGCTGACCACCGACTGCTGCCTGTGACCATCACCTCGACCTGCTGCTGCTGCTGAGCTGACCACCGACTGCTGCCTGTGACCATCACCTCGACCTGCTGCTGCTGCTGAGCTGACCACCGACTGCTGCCTGTGACCATCACCTCGACCTGCTGCTGCTGCTGAGCTGACCACCGACTGCTGCTCTAGTGCCATACTCCGTGATCTTGCCATGTCGTCAGGCAAAGAGATCCGGTCTCGACCCTTCACCGCCGCGGAGCTTGATGTCCTCGTGGACGGTGTACTCCGCAACTATGGACGCCTCTACGGCGCACCGGGACGGGTGGTAAGTGCAGTGTGGGACATGTTGGTGTGCATGAGGGGGCCAAATGATCAGGCCTATTTCTATCTTAGCTGTGTAGTGTGGGCTAGACATATGTTCCTGATTGTGCATGGCTGCTGACAGTAACGTCTTGCCCCTATGTGTGTGACAGGCCACCTGTCCACTGACTTACACCCTTTTGTCTCCCATCATGGTAGGTCAAGCTGCACCTTCGCAAGGACCTGTGGAGGAGCATAGCACGGGAAGTACGGGCATTGGGGGTGTGCAACAGACGACATACACACTGCCACAAACGCTGGGACGACATTTCCAGGCTGAGCAAGAATGTAGCGGAAGTAACACTGGGCCAGATTCCAAGGACGCCCCGTCTGGCCCGACGCTCCATGACCCCTCTCATGCACCGTATCATTGCAGTGACGCATCCTGAACTGGCCGAACGTCTGAGTGCCGATCGACAGCAAACTAGCGGTGAGCATACTGTCTGTGTAGGAAACCTGTGAGTGCTATGCATGTATTGGTGCACAGACACACTATTGAGTTCCGTGTTGCGTATGTATGCCTGTGATGCCTTTTTGGTCCCATTGGGTGGTACTCATTTGACATCCAGGTCCGCCATGTTGACACGCCACTTGCTTAGTAGTTGAGTGTAAAAGCACATCCCCTAGTGGTCCATTGCCCCATGGCAGAAAATGTGAGGATGACTGGTAGGGGTGGGCCATGTGCAGGATGAGGGCTCCTAAACCTTTGTCTGCTATGTGATTTGGCTATCCTGTTCCTTCTGTACGTGAGTGTGCCCATGACTCACACATCTTTTCTGTGCATTTCAGCTTTGACAGAGGACACTCAGCCACATACGGTGGAGAGTAGCCGAGGAAATGAGTCCGGCTCAGACTTCGCACACACGCAGACTGACACGGAGGAGGCCAGCGCCGGAGAGGGGGACAGGACCGTCCCTGAGGACTCGCATGTGGAGACACCATCGTCCTCCTCGTCGGACACTCTGGGTGAGCCTGCACTGTTGTCACAGACTGGGAGTGGGCACTCACCACCTTCTGTCGTAAGACAGCACACAGGGCCCACACTTCCGCCAACTGCACCATGTACTGTTCGTGGCCGGAGGAGTAGGGGGAGCAGAGTGGCGTTCGGTGCAGGCACCGCTGCCCCTGCCACGGTGAGCCAAAATGCACTGTGTGCTGAGGCCGTTGATCTGCTCAGACAGCTGTGTGTGGGGCAGACCAATATGACAAATGCTTTCCAGGACCATGATAGGAAGTTGTGGCAGGTGGTGGCATTCATGGAAGGGATGCATGGCGATCTTGCAGGTCTACACAGGACAGTGCAGTCATTGGCAAGCAGTGTGTCGTCTGCAATAGTACAGTCGAACGAACAGGGTGCTACTTCTGTTTCACCATCTACACCGCTGGATGTCTCAGGGGGTAGTGATTATTCTGAGCAGGACTCAAATACAGCTTATTGCACTAGAAGCAGCGTCAGACAGCACATCAGGGCACGCAGGGCACAGACCCCATCCCCTAGATCAGCTAAATCTGTTCACGTAGACGACGTCAGATGCACTGGAGTACACACACAGGATCCACAAGTGTTGTTGGGGGACATGCCTTCCGGAGCTACACAGCCATTCAACACGAAAGGTACTCCCAAGGCAAGGGATAGTCACATGTCCATGGACTGTTCCTTGGACAAGGCCAGTCAGAAGACAAAGGCACCTACTAAGAGCAGGGAGACTCCCAAGAGCAGGCCCACAGCAGAGGTAAGGGAGACTCCCAAGGACAGTGAGAAGACTAAGGCACCTACTAAGAGCAGGGAGACTCCCAAGAGCAGGCCCACAGCAGAGGTAAGGGAGACTCCCAAGGACAGTGAGAAGACTAAGGCACCTACTAAGAGCAGGGAGACTCCCAAGAGCAGGCCCACAGCAGAGGTAAGGGAGACTCCCAAGGACAGTGAGAAGACTAAGGCACCTACTAAGAGCAGGGAGACTCCCAAGAGCAGGCCCACAGCAGAGGTAAGGGAGACTCCCAAGGACAGTGAGAAGACTAAGGCACCTACTAAGAGCAGGGAGACTCCCAAGAGCAGGCCCACAGCAGAGGTAAGGGACACTCCCAAGGACAGTGAGAAGACTAAGGCACCTACTAAGAGCAGGGAGACTCCCAAGAGCAGGCCCACAGCAGAGGTAAGGGACTCTCCAAAGGACAGGGACACACACAGACAGCAGGTGTCTGCTGGAGACAGGTGCACCACAGACGACAAGTCTGCTGGCAGGAACAGGGCGGCGAGCAGGGCACAGGCTACATCCAGAGACAACACTCCACCTAAGGATAAGGCACATCCTACGGACAAGGCATCTGGCATGGACAATGGCGCTATCAAGGACAGGCATACTTCACCCCTGGCTGCACTGAGGCTGATGTTTTCTACTAAACGCAACACTGATGTCTCCGCGGCGGAGTCCCCCATACCTCCACTCCCATCCAGGCCAGTCAGAAGCAGAGGAGGGTGTCCCCTGTTGTTGCATCCCCCATTACACATCATTCCGAGTCCAGGCGGCAGGCACAGAGCAAACGACAAGCAGGCTCCAGCACGTCCCCCGAAACCAGATCCCCCGCAGCAGTTGCTCCACCTATGCTGGGTGGTGATTCTTTGGAGTCCCCACCACTTGGCAGTCCTGTCCTGTCCAGGGTGCACTCACACCACCCTAAGAAACGCAGACACACACCATTGACACCTGCCAACCCCGATTTGGCTCTAGGTGAGCTATCCCCAGCTCCCAGGCCCACCCTGCCTCCTGGCCCATACAGCCCTGTGGCTCATCATTTCAGTTGTCCCAGTGGCGCTGGTGCAGTTGACTCTCATGTATCAGATGGTGGCACAGTGTCAGTTGTGCCCTCTCCTGTTGCAGATCCTGGCAGGGTATGTGGGTCTATGGCTCACGTGTCAGTTAGGAGATCTGTGGCTGTGTTGCACACTCCTGTTTCTGGTGCTGGCAGTCTTTCTGGGTCAGTGGCTCACGTGTCAGTGACTACATCTGTGGCTGTGTCTCACACTCCTGTTGCTGGTGCTGCCAGTGTGTCTGGGTCCGTGGCCCATGTGTGTGTCACTCGGGCTGTGGCTGTGTCTCACACTCCTGTTGCTGGTGCTGCCAGTGTGTCTGGGTCCGTGGCCCATGTGTGTGTCACTCGGGCTGTGGCTGTGTCTCACACTCCTGTTGCTGGTGCTGCCAGTGTGTCTGGGTCCGTGGCCCATGTGTGTGTCACTCGGGCTGTGGCTGTATCTCACACTCCTGTTGCTGGTGCTGCCAGTGTGTCTGGGTCCGTGGCCCATGTGTGTGTCACTCGGGCTGTGTCTGTGTCTCACACTCCTGTTGCTGGTGCTGCCAGTGTGTCCGAGGCAGGTAGTTCACGCAGTCCCCCTGATTCTGTGATGTGAGGTGCTGTACACTTCACTCAAATGTTAGTTCACATGGTGTGTCCATTGAGAACTGCGTGGCACTCTTGTGGTCCCTGTGACGGTTTGGTAGGGACACGTAGTTGTGCTGCCTCTGATGTACCTGTTCTGTACTGCACATTGCCCTGTTGATGCTCTGATACTGCATTCTGCCCTCTCGTTTACTGCCTCTGATGTACCTGTTCTGTACTGCACATTGCCCTGTTGATGCTCTGATACTGCATTCTGCCCCTCTCATGTGCTGCCAATGATGGACCTGTTCTGTGCAATGGACTGTTGATGCACTTAGCCCCTCTCATGTGCTGCCAATGATGGACCTGTTCTGTGCAATGGACTGTTGATGCACTTAGCCCCTCTCATGTGCTGCCAATGATGGACCTGTTCTGTGCAATGGACTGTTGATGCACTTAGCCCCTCTCATGTGCTGCCTCTGGACCTGTTCTGTGCAATGGACTGTTGATGCACTTAGCCCCTCTCATGTGCTGCCTCTGATGGACCTGTTCTGTGCAATGGACTGTTGATGCACTTAGCCCCTCTCATGTGCTGCCAATGATGGACCTGTTCTGTGCAATGGACTGTTGATGCACTTAGCCCCTCTCATGTGCTGCCAATGATGGACCTGTTCTGTGCAATGGACTGTTGATGCACTTAGCCCCTCTCATGTGCTGCCTCTGATGGACCTGTTCTGTGCAATGGACTGTTGATGCACTTAGCCCCTCTCATGTGCTGCCAATGATGGACCTGTTCTGTGCAATGGACTGTTGATGCACTTAGCCCCTCTCATGTGCTGCCAATGATGGACCTGTTCTGTACTGCACAATGCCCTGTTGATGCTCTGATACTGCAGTCTGCCCTCTCGTTGACTGCCAATGATGTACCTGCTCTGTACAGCACAATGCCCTGTTGATGCTCTGATACTGCATTCTGCCCTCTCGTTTACTGCCTCTGATGTACCTGTTCTGTACTGCACAATGCCCTGTTGATGCTCTGATACTGCATTCTGCCCTCTCGTTGACTGCCAATGATGTACCTGCTCTGTACTGCACAATGCCCTGTTGATGCTCTGATACTGCATTCTGCCCTCTCGTTGACTGCCAATGATGTACCTGCTCTGTACAGCACAATGCCCTGTTGATGCTCTGATACTGCATTCTGCCCTCTCGTTGACTGCCAATGATGTACCTGCTCTGTACTGCACAATGCCCTGTTGATGCTCTGATACTGCATTCTGCCCTCTCGTTTACTGCCTCTGATGTACCTGCTCTGTACTGCACAATGCCCTGTTGATGCTCTGATACTGCATTCTGCCCTCTCGTTGACTGCCAATGATGTACCTGCTCTGTACAGCACAATGCCCTGTTGATGCTCTGATACTGCATTCTGCCCTCTCGTTTACTGCCTCTGATGTACCTGTTCTGTACTGCACAATGCCCTGTTGATGCTCTGATACTGCATTCTGCCCTCTCGTTGACTGCCAATGATGTACCTGCTCTGTACTGCACAATGCCCTGTTGATGCTCTGATACTGCATTCTGCCCTCTCGTTTACTGCCTCTGATGTAGCTGCTCTGTACTGCACAATGCCCTGTTGATGCTCTGATACTGCATTCTGCCCTCTCGTTGACTGCCTCTGATGTAGCTGCTCTGTACTGCACAATGCCCTGTTGATGCTCTGATACTGCATTCTGCCCTCTCGTTGACTGCCAATGATGTACCTGCTCTGTACTGCACAATGCCCTGTTGATGCTCTGATACTGCATTCTGCCCTCTCGTTGACTGCCAATGATGTAGCTGCTGTGGTGCCCACTTTGCCCATGCTCACGCATACACTGTGATTTAACCCCTATTTTGTACAATAAAGGTAGTCTATCAGGTCTCGTGGTCTGTCGTTGTCATTCCTGCTTGCGTACTACTAATGTGTATTTGTATATGCTTCTCATCAGTGGTTTCGGTAACATGACACTCCCCCTCCCTACGTCACGTCCCTTACTGGTATTCCCCTGCAGACAGCCAATGGTTTGTGCCTTACCTGCGTCGTCGTCCGTGGTGGGCCATGACTAGGACGTGGTGGATCGCGAAGAGCATCGGGAAAGCGTGTAGCGCTGGGTCCATGGTGTTGGTCAGCTTGCGGTGGGTATCTCTGCTATGTCACCTGTCTTCGCAGTGGGGATTCCGCCGTGTTCAGACAGGTTGTTTTTCCGCTGCGGTTTTATGTGTATTTTCCGCCATCTTGATTTGGAGGACGGTCTTCGACGTCAGTCCGTACGGCGTGGCCTCCGGATGTGTTCCGTCCGCCACGCTCTCGTGTGTAGTTCGGCGGCGGAGCGTGCTTTTCCGTCGCGGACGGGAATTTGACACGTTTTCCTATCCTGATATGGCGGACGGAGTATCCGCGGCAGGCGGACACGGAAAAGGCTTTTTCCGCCTACTACAGGGCCGCGGTGGCTCTTCCGTCCGCCATCCTAATGAGCCCCTATATATCTGTTTTTTTCTAAAATAATTGAAATTCTCAAAAAAAGGAAAATGTTTATATTAAAAAATTTACAAATTATTAATAACACTGGTCTGATGTATGGTATATTCATTTTATAAACATATTGTTTACCTACTTATATCTTGGAGAAGATCTTGTTTACTTTTGTTACTAGTATATATATATAAAATCTTTATTCGGCTTGTTCACAGTGGAAAAACCATAAAAGTACACAAAATAGCAAACACAATAAAAATACACTTATTACATGTATTTCTGATAAAATTCATTTCATAGTTAAAAGGAGAAAAGTTGATCAAAAATGTGCAAAGTACCGCTTATTCTCACACTGACAAGATTTTTAAAGATTCATTCTGTGTTTCATGATACACTTTAAGAAACTACTAATAAAATAACAGACATTTGGTGTTTCCAACATTTGCAGTCTTAAAAGAGCAGGTCTGCATTGTCGCAATCCCCAAGATTTTAAAATCGGTAAAAGCCAGATCTTTCTGTGGGCTTGGTGGTATTTACAAAGCAAGGTCACGTGCAAATTCGACTGCATTGATATACCGTCACACGGACAAGGCGGGAGTATGGCCTCCCAACAGTTTTGTGACGGGAAAGTGACCATCCTAAAGAATATATTTAGCCTAAATCTTGTAATAAGCATTCTCTCGTAAGTTGGCATTTGAAGTTCTAAGTACGGATGAATGACAAAGGCTACTTGGATCATATTTGAATGGATCACTGCCGTTTTTGTCGAGTTGGAAGCGAGTCTTAACGACTCCAAATGGCGTAATGCTTGTCGTTTAAGAACTTTTTTTGGGATGTCCGTTATAGATGTCGGGTCTGAATAGTAGTTCTCAAGGCCTAAATCAGTAAAAAAGTTCCTAACATATAGGAGCCACTTTATTTTTACAGAATTGTCCATATTCATTGAATCTGTGATGATGGCTTGAGTCAGAGCGTTTTTAGTTGATTTCCAAATGCGACGCCACAGCATCAGAGGTTCAATTTTAATTAAATCCTCTAGATATGGTATGGCTAATTCTAGGTGCATTGCATAAATTGAGGTGCCTTTGGGAGTGGCTAACAAGAATCTTAAAAAGGTGTTTTCCGCCCTCTGAATAGGGCTCACATCAGTATACCCCCAGACTCCTGCACCATATGTTGCTATTGCCTGACATTTGGCGTGGTAAATCTTAAGGAGCTCTACTGGAGGCCTCTTGCCTAATTTCTGGGAGAAAGTTATTAGTGCTGCAATTGATCTCCTAAATAAAAGTGCCCTTGTGCTCACTGCTTGCTTCCAGCCGAGTTGGTCATCTATCATAACCCCCAAGTAGGGATAGTGTGAGGTAGGTTCAAGTTTTTGCTTATTGAGGATTATTGGATAGGTTCTTTTTCGGTGTCTGCCAACAGTCATTACGAACGTTTTTTTTACGTTCACTTTTAGATCTAAGTTGCCCATAAAGGACGTGTATCTGTTCACTGCGTTCTGAAGTTCTTTGGGTGTTCGCGCTAAGATGACAGCGTCATCCGCGTAGAGCAGGGCTGGGATCAGGCGGCGATTTATGCGTGGGAGGTCCTGGGCCCCCCTCAACATCTCCTCCTCCAAGCCGTTGGTATAGAGTGAGAAGAGGAAGGGGGCCAGGACGCATCCCTGCCTGACCCCACGCCCTACGCTAAACGGGGACGTCAACTCACCATTGACGCCGAAGCGTACTCTGGCTGTGGCCCCAGTGTAAAGCTCTTTGAGAAAATCTAAAAGGGGTGGATCTATTCCCAATTGAGCCAAGACCCTCCACAGCTTTCTGTGCGAGACGCAGTCGAAAGCTGCGGAGAGGTCAACAAAGACCATATATATCTTGGTAGGGATGGCCTGTGTATATTTCCCCATTATTAGGGTAAGGTTAAGGACCTGCTCTAGGGTACCAAAACCTTCCCGGAAACCGAATTGGATATCCGAAATTATGCCCCGGTCCTCAGTCCACTGCTGGAGACGCTCGAGAATCACTCTCCCCACTACTTTCCCGAGAGAATCCAGCAGTGAAATGGGCCGGTAGCATTTTGCATCTTGTCGGTCCCCCTTTTTAAAAATGGGGACCATTATTGATTTTGTCCAGGATGTTAGGATTCCCTCACTTGCTGCTGCTGTACATACTCTAGTTAAAATGGGGGCCCAGAGATCTTGATTACTTTTAAAAAGGTCCACCGGGACCCCATCGGGTCCTGGTGCCTTGCCTGTTTTACTACTCTGCAGAGCGTCTAAAAGGTCTGAGATATCAAAAGGGACCAGGATAGGGTAATTTACCTTGGGGAGAGGGGATTCTGTTGGATGGGTATTCTTAAAAATTTCCTCAAAGTGGGAGACCCAGGTGTTTTCGTCGATAGCGACTTCTATTTTTGGGGTCTCTCTGTCTGTGAGGTATGGGGTTCTAACCGTGCGCCAGAAAAGCTCACTGTTTTGTGAGACTGCACCATGGTGAAGATCATCCCATAGCTTTTGCTTTAGTTGTGCAGTTCGCAGCTTTCTTTCCCTTGTGTATTGGCGCCTGAGCGAGTGGATCTGAGCCGCATCACGTGGATTATTTTTGAGAGCGGATTTCAGCTTTGATAAAGCCGCTGTGCAGTTATGATTAAACCACTTTGGTTTTGAGGGGCGGTTTATTTTAGGTTTTGTAGTAAGCAGATCTTTTATAGCTTCTAGTATTAGATTAAAATTTCTCAGGACTTCTTTATGGCTAGTTGTGAGATCCAGGCATTTCATTATGTTTGAGTAGGACTGCGTTACTAATTTTTTCATTATGTCAGATGGGTTAATTTTAGCCCATCTGATTATTAGTCCATTACGTTTACCGACCTCTATCTTGTTCTGCCTGAGAGTGGTCGCCATCTCTGATTTACGTGAAAGGTTGGCAGGCATAGGCATGGTTAGTCTTAAAGCTGCGTGATCGCTAAGGGGGGTGACAATGACTTCAAAATCTTTAAATGTCGACATTAGGGTTTGGGAGAGAAATATGAAGTCTACTGTTGTCCTATGTCCTCTACCCACATAGGTCGGTATGAATTCATTTGGATCTGCTTTTACATGATTTGCAATCTGGAGATCCAGATCTGATAGGGCGATGTTAATTATATTTCCCAGTTTAGAGTGTGCGAGGTGTGCTAGTGGAACATTAAAGTCGTCCACGATCCCACAACACAGTAAATTGGGAGCTGTGCAAGGATGAAGATTGAAATCGCCTCCCCACATTAAATGGGTTGCTTTATTTGCAGGGCTCTGATGGAGTACTTGTTTTAGTTTATCGGTTATGGTAGTAAGAAGAATTATAAAGTTTTCTTCCGATAGATTATTATATGTGTTAGTCAGGATAATAGTGTCTTTGTTAGGAAAAGTGAGTGATAAGATTTGATGGTTAGTGTCCTGAGAAAGTGTGGCCACTTTATTAAGAGGTAGGGAATTTGAGATATAGATGGCTAACCCACCTTTTGGTCTGCCCATTGTACTAGTTAGGGCTGAAACATTATAAGTTTTGTAACCTTGTAGATGGAGTTCTTCTACGGACCATGTCTCCTGGAGACAAATTATTTGACATGGGGCTAAAAACTTCTGCGCAGAGCCATCCTCGATTTTATTTCGGAGGCCCGCGATGTTCCAATAGGAAGCTATGAGAAATGAAGGGTCATCGATAAATTCTGCTTCTGGAATTATTGTGTTGTTGTTACTAGTAGGCGAGACGGTGAAATTGGGCTGCAAAGGGGGAGATAATTCGATATCAATGGGAGGAATTTCTATTGGTGGTCAGTCGACCATTTCAAGGCCGCTGAACCTATTACTTAGTGGGATGTTTTGCCATGGGTCCCATCGTGTTTGGTCTCTATGTGGGGGCCAATGTGTATAAGGTCTTCTGTCGTCCCACCTTTCTCCCTGGCGGCGCTGTCTCACTGGGTGCCAGGAGTAGTCTGGCTCGTATTGGTTATGGGGGCCATTATAGGTAGAATTTGGAAAGTCAACCTGCCTGGGAAATGGGACAGACCAAGGGGGCTCTTGCTCCTGTATATAGCTGTCTATTTGCCTGAAGGGATAGAAAAAGGGGAGGGACTTGATCTTGATTCCTCCATTTGGTGTGATGTCTTCCCAGGCACAGACATAATCCGCTGTTCGAGAATCCTCGAAAGTGATTGTAATGCAGTCACCGGGAATGGTTTTTCGGGTATTGCCCACCCATGGTACCCTGGCTACGGATCTGATTCTACCGCGCCAGGAGGATGG
The DNA here is from genome assembly GCF_964261635.1 of Lissotriton helveticus. NCBI lineage: Eukaryota > Metazoa > Chordata > Amphibia > Caudata > Salamandridae > Lissotriton > Lissotriton helveticus. Next base: position 1,143,226,328 of record NC_136069.1, read on the forward strand.
AATTGGGCGGTTGGTCTGGAGCCAGTGCTGAACTTTATTTTTCAGGGACCAGACCGGTTCTGGGGTAAGATCTATTAGTTCTGGCACTCCAGCCATGACTGCCACATAGGGTGAGGCCTCTGGTGGGAAATCTGCTGAGAATCTTGGCCGGCCAAGATTCCCCGCAGTGTTTCTCTTGGGCCTGCCCGCAGGTGTTTTTGGTGGTGCGGGCGGGGGGGGTATAGTTTTTGTTGTTGCATTATGCGTGGTTTTCCCTGAGGTTTTGTTGGCTATACTGCTCGGTACCGTTGGAGTAGCGGCAGTAGTAGCGGGCACAGTTGTCACAGGCACAGCTGGGGAAATCAAAACGGTGGTCTGCTGTGGGTTGCTGGTAGAGCTTTGAGCTACTACAGTTTTTGTTGTTTTGGTTGAGTTTGAGGTGTTATTGTTAGTCAACATATTTGAAGTAGTTATCCTGAGAGTCTTATGTTGTGGGTTGGGTAGAGGTGAATTGGTGATTGATGCATTGGAGCTTATTGGTTTTTTGCTATTGTTTTGTAATGGATTTTGGGGACATGATGGTAGAAATGACTGATTATTTTTTAGAAGCTTGGAAATTTGCAGTTCTAGGGTTGCTAACCGATGTTCTAAAGGTTGTAGCGCATGTTTGACTACATTAGCTATGCTGGAGAGTGTTAGTTCCTGAGCCTCAACAGCGTTCAGATCCACTGGGGTTTGTTTTGTGGCGTAAAGGTCCAAAACTATCGGGGAGGATGGGTCCTTCTCTACCTGATGGACTGACACTAGGATCTCGACAGGTGTCGCCCTATCATCCTGGATTTGTGGGATACTTGATGTTATTACCAGGTTTTCTGGGGTAGTTGGGTTTCTTAGTACCCTTTTCTTACTAATTGCTCCCTCCCTCCTACCCCTTTCTAATCTTTTTTCTGACGAAGAGATTTCTGGAGGGGTTGTTGGAAGCAGTTCGGGGGTTTTTTCTAGGTCGAAGCTGAGTTGGGAGTCCGCTAGCTGAGATACCGACAGATCTACTGTATTTGGTAGACTGCGTCTCTCTCTAGTTGGAACCAACTCAGCGTTTGGGACTCCTCGCACTGGAGATCTGGCTTCCGCCAGAGATCCTAATGAGGATCTTTTAGCGAATGCCAGATCTAGAGAGACCCTTTCTTCAATGAGTGTTATGCTTTCGTCTATGAGCGTGTTTGCCTTCGCTAGGAAGTCATCCATGGGACCTAGCAGTTTACCTGCAGCGCTGGGGACTTTAGGTTTAGGTTTATTCCCTCTCGTAAGAACCATTGCTATTCGTTTTAGGTTGTGGGGATGAGATAAGTCATGAAAATATTACTATTAATAACAGTGGATCAAAGAATAATATTGGGGTCAAGGGGGATGGCCCAGTCCAGTCTCTACCAGCCTCTAACAGCCTAAAACGGCCCAGTCTTTGCCCGGGTCTTCGCCCCGGGCTGCGACCCGCGGCGCGACCCGCGGCGCGTTAGAGACTGGCTAGATATGGAGGACGGAAGGAGGGCGTGGCCGCCGGGGGAAGAGGCGCCGGCTTCAAGGAGCGGTGGTTTCTGGGCCTCGCAGTCCCCCGGTGGGCTGTTCGTGGACACAACCAATGCACTGCTACCTGGGCTGGTCGCGCTGAGAGCGAGATGGTGAACTGCCGATTGCAGTAACGCTCCCACCAGCCGACCTCAGCTCCAGGGAGTGCGGTTCAAGATTTGGGCAGATAAGCAGTTCCTCGTTTTTGGCACAGAGAGCAGGTCAGTGAGCGGCACCCGCGCAGCGGGTGTCGCGAAAGGTTATAAGGCAGGGATCCAATCAGTGGGCGTGGCCGCCGGGGGAAGAGGCGCCGGCTTCAAGGAGCGGTGGTTTCTGGGCCTCGCAGTCCCCCGGTGGGCTGTTCGTGGACACAACCAATGCACTGCTACCTGGGCGGGTCGCGCTGAGAGCGAGATGGTGAACTGCCGATTGCAGTAACGCTCCCACCAGCCGACCTCAGCTCCAGGGAGTGCGGTTCAAGATTTGGGCAGATAAGCAGTTCCTCGTTTTTGGCACAGAGAGCAGGTCAGTGAGCGGCACCCGCGCAGCGGGTGTCGCGAAAGGTTATAAGGCAGGGATCCAATCAGTGGGCGTGGCCGCCGGGGGAAGAGGCGCCGGCTTCAAGGAGCGGTGGTTTCTGGGCCTCGCAGTCCCCCGGTGGGCTGTTCGTGGACACAACCAATGCACTGCTACCTGGGCGGGTCGCGCTGAGAGCGAGATGGTGAACTGCCGATTGCAGTAACGCTCCCACCAGCCGACCTCAGCTCCAGGGAGTGCGGTTCAAGATTTGGGCAGATAAGCAGTTCCTCGTTTTTGGCACAGAGAGCAGGTCAGTGAGCGGCACCCGCGCAGCGGGTGTCGCGAAAGGTTATAAGGCAGGGATCCAATCAGTGGGCGTGGCCGCCGGGGGAAGAGGCGCCGGCTTCAAGGAGCGGTGGTTTCTGGGCCTCGCAGTCCCCCGGTGGGCTGTTCGTGGACACAACCAATGCACTGCTACCTGGGCGGGTCGCGCTGAGAGCGAGATGGTGAACTGCCGATTGCAGTAACGCTCCCACCAGCCGACCTCAGCTCCAGGGAGTGCGGTTCAAGATTTGGGCAGATAAGCAGTTCCTCGTTTTTGGCACAGAGAGCAGGTCAGTGAGCGGCACCCGCGCAGCGGGTGTCGCGAAAGGTTATAAGGCAGGGATCCAATCAGTGGGCGTGGCCGCCGGGGGAAGAGGCGCCGGCTTCAAGGAGCGGTGGTTTCTGGGCCTCGCAGTCCCCCGGTGGGCTGTTCGTGGACACAACCAATGCACTGCTACCTGGGCGGGTCGCGCTGAGAGCGAGATGGTGAACTGCCGATTGCAGTAACGCTCCCACCAGCCGACCTCAGCTCCAGGGAGTGCGGTTCAAGATTTGGGCAGATAAGCAGTTCCTCGTTTTTGGCACAGAGAGCAGGTCAGTGAGCGGCACCCGCGCAGCGGGTGTCGCGAAAGGTTATAAGGCAGGGATCCAATCAGTGGGCGTGGCCGCCGGGGGAAGAGGCGCCGGCTTCAAGGAGCGGTGGTTTCTGGGCCTCGCAGTCCCCCGGTGGGCTGTTCGTGGACACAACCAATGCACTGCTACCTGGGCGGGTCGCGCTGAGAGCGAGATGGTGAACTGCCGATTGCAGTAACGCTCCCACCAGCCGACCTCAGCTCCAGGGAGTGCGGTTCAAGATTTGGGCAGATAAGCAGTTCCTCGTTTTTGGCACAGAGAGCAGGTCAGTGAGCGGCACCACTAGTATTTTTACCTGGTTTCTTCTCCAAATTGAATTAGCGCCTCAGGGACCCTCTCTGTTTACTTGAATATTACCGTACATAACGTCCATCCCCAATGAAGTTGGCCAAAGGGCCTGGTGCCAAGCCCTGCGTCCAAACCTTTGCAAGCCGCCAACCCAATGCCATACATAGCCTTCTGGCATGTGCTGCGTGCGGTTGCTCTTGCAGTTCCAGGCCGCACTCAAGCAGACTTCCTGACTTTCTCAGTTAGGCAATTGGAAACCTAGCATGCCATTTGCCTGTGGCTTCCAGTTCCTATCTGTTCCAGCCTGATCCAGTGATGCCGTCACTGCCCATGTTTTCCCACCTGGGGTTTCCTGCTCACTGTTCTTCCCACCATCAGAGGCCTTGGCCACCCCAGGACCTACTTAATGCAGACCACCGATTGACAACACAGTGGGCGCACTGTCGATGTGCCAAAATTGCGCCAAATACAAGCCCATTTGCTCCCCTCCGTGCCTGGACCACACCCAGCAACACGACGCCTGGCCCTCATGGCCCCCAAAAATACACCAGTGCCGAGCTCTACACCCTTGATCCCAGACTCCACAACACACACTGCTACTCCGCTGACCCACACTCCACAGTAGGACCTTTCACCCGCACCCACTGTCACTTTACCTACCACAGAACACACACCAGCTCACCGACCAGCCCCACCCCAAACACACAATAGACACCACCAGAACAAACCAACGCGCATACACCTTTTTCAACACATGTTCTCTATGCAAACACATGACTGAGATGTGGGACCTCATCTTTACCCTCACACCTGACGTCCTCTTCCTCACTGAGACCTGGCTCAATGCCACTTCCACACCAGACATCACCACCGCAATACCCAAAGGATACAAGATTACCCACTGTGACAGCATAAACAAGCCTGGTGGAGGGATCGCCATCGTACACAAGAAATCCATCCAATGCACCACCACAAATGACATCACCCCAGCCATGAAACACCTCAACTTCCTATGGCAAACAGATGTCAAACCCACCATCAGGGGCACCCTCGTCTACCATCCTCAAGGACCACGTCCAGCCATCTGCAACTTCATCTCCGACTTCCTCGGCGACCTCAACTTCCATCCACAATGACAACAACACTACCAACTTCCTCAAACGCATGAACAACATCGGACTCATCCACAACCCCACAAACACCGCAGGCCACACACTAGACCCCATCTTCACCTCTAGTGACCACATCAGGTACAGCCACGCCACGGAAACTTGCACCGACGCCTCCATTGTCCACTTCAACATCACCATCTCACCGGCATCTGTCCCCAGTGTGCCAAATGCCCCCCAACGCAGATTGAGCGAAGCCTCAAAGGTCATATGGACCTATGGCCTCAACACCACCCATCCCATCTCCTCCAACAACCTAGACCAGAACGTCAGAAACTTCAACAATTGGAAAACCAACTGACAGCTTACCTCCCATTGGCAACAATACCCACAGAAGGTCCAGCAAGCAGCTTAGCAGGGACACTGAAGACCTCAGAACTGCTAAGGAACAGTGTAAACAACTGGAAAGGAAATGGTGCACCAGCAAGAACACAACCGGCAAGACCGCCTTCAAGACAGCCATTAACCTGTACCTCACAGTTGAGAGAATCGAAGAAAAGATCCTTAGCCTCACACATCAAATCAATCTCTAATAACAGCAAAGAACTCCAGCATCATCAAAGAATTCTCCAAACCCTCAGCTGCAACTAACAACATTACCCCCTTACAGGAACTCTGTGCAACCTTGCAAACTTCTTCCACGACAAGATCGCCAACATCTACAGAAACTTCAATTCCAGCCCAAGGGCATTGACTTCTTGTAGTGTCTGCTTGTTCGCATGACTCAACCTGTTGGCAGAGCACGTGGACAAGCAGAGACCAGATGGTGTTTTCATTTAAAGTAGTTTTCTCGCACTGTGTGTGACTCGTGCGGCTGTAACTGTGATATGCTCGTGCTTTGTGTATCTCGTGTTATGTTACAGTTATATGCATGGTTCAAATTGTTAACGTTGGGAGCGGTTATTGAGTTCCTGATTTGTTGTAGGGCAACACGCCTATTTGTATCCGGTTAAGTTTATTTGAATAAATTCTTTTATTCATAAACCTGATTAAGTGTATTCACTACACTTCTTCAAGCAGCACAATGACCCTACAAGCAGCACAATGACCCCACTACTACCACAGACATCCGACTAACCGAATGGATCCAGCTCGCCCCACAGGGCACTGCCTCTATCATGACCTTGGTCCACTCAGGGGCCCCAACCGACCCATGTCTAACCACACTTTCAACCTAGGCAAAGCCAGAATCAGCCTTGTACCCAGCACCTTTTCCAACACTCGTATTGCCACGGCCGCCTTCACTGAGGACTGGAAACACGCAGAAGTCAATGCCTTACTAAAGAAACCATTTTTAGACCCCAGGGAACTCAACAACTGCCAACCAATCTCTCTTCTCCCATTCCTGGACAAATTATTTGAAAAAGCTATTAATCAACAACTCTCCTCACATCTGATACCATCAGATTGAGTTTGAGCTATATAAAACTCCTAACAAAAAATAAACCCGTTACTCGACTCCTTCCAATGCAGATTCTGCAGCAACCATTGCACTGAGACTGCCCTCATCATGATTACTGAAGACATTCGAGCCCTGCCCGACTGAGGGAAGACTGCAGCTCGGATACTCCTAGACCTCTCATTAGCCTTCGATATAGTCTCCAACCACACACTTATTACAGGGCTCCACAACATAGGCATCCAAGGAGCCTCTCCCAGATGGTTCGCCTCTTTCCTCACTGGATCAGCTCAGAAAGTCTGCCTTCCCCCTTTCATCTCCAAACCTAAGGATATCATCTGCGGAGTACCACAAGGATCCTCGCTAACTATGACACTTTTGGCCTGCATCGCTAAAACCCGAAGACTCAACATCATATCCTTTGCTGACAACACACAAATCATCCTCTCCATAGACACCACCAACACCAAGACTAACTTCCACAATAGCATGACAGATGTCGCCAACTGGATGAAGGACAATTGCCTGAAGCTCAACATGGACAAGACAGAGGGACTGATTATCAGAAACAAAAGCTCCCCATGGGACTCACCAAGGTGTCCCTCAGAACTCAGAACTACTCCAACCCCTACTGGCCACGCTAGGAACCTAGGCATCATTCTGGGCAACAAGCTAACCGTGATGACTCAGATCAACTCTGTCTCTTCTTCCTGCTTCTTCATCCTCAACATGCTTCATAAGATATTCAAATGGCTACCCAAAGCTCAAGACGACTATCACCCAGGGCCTCATCTCCAGGCGACTGGACTTCGGCAACGCTCTCCACAGGGATTGCAGCTTACCTCCACTGACACTACAGACCATACAGAATGCTGCAGCCAGACTCATCCTGGATCTCCCTATAGATGAACCGACAGCAGGAGGAGTGTGGCTCAATGGTTAGAGCGGCAGACCCTGATGCAGAGTTCTGGCCCGGGACCAGGGTTCAATTCCCGCCTCGGCGGGTCTTGGGCTCAATTTCCTCGGACCTGATAATTCTCACCTCGGTGCCTATTCTAATCATGGGTCCCACGCTGCAACTCTGGGCAATAGCTTGCTTAACCTCCACACCGGCCCCAACAGCGCTAGGATGCCTGGCTTCACCCTGGGGGTGCCCAGGAGTGGACACTTCACAGGGAAAGCCAGGAGGGGTTCCACAGCGGTATGGGTAATAGCGCCAGGAAACCGCTTGGTGACAGTGCGCTCTACAAATACCTTGACAGCACTCCCTATACAGAAAAGATGCCACTTTAAGCTTCTGACCCATGATTCAAAACTCTATACAACGGCAGACCCCTCTACTTAACCCACCACCTGAACTTACATCAGCCCACCATGCACCTCCACTCCACGTCCTTTTCTTTAACCCTCACCCCCCCCACCCCCCCCCCACTTCTGACGTAGCAGTTGCAGAGGTCACTCCTTCTTCTACCTAGCAGTGAAGATATGGAACCAGCTACCCTTTCATCCATGGCATCTCCATCTCTTCCAGAGTTTTGAAAGTCTCTAAAGAACTAGCTATTTGACTAATCAACGAACCTCAGGCAAGATGGCCGCGCCATAGGAGCTCACTGTGAGAGCTCTTGGGTTCGGGATAACTAATATTTAGTTTAAATCCCAGTTAAACCCTGACAAAACGCATCTTTGCCCCCCCCCCACTGACACAAGCAGCTGTGTGAATCTCGTGTGAATCCACGACGCTATACCTGGAAAGTGAGAAACGAAAGTCCAGCGCGACTGCTCCCCACTGGACCGGACTTCCAGGACTGCCCAGAAGATCGACTGCGGTGTTTTCTGTCCGAGGGGCACGAGAGGGAAGGGGACGACAGACTGGACATCCATGCACCGGCTGATCCCCGCGCACTGATGGTCGTCACGAAGGGAGGGAGGCTCAGTCCACGTTGCCCTGACTGCTCGATGTCCCTGGAGGCTCTGTGGAGGTGCTGCCACGCTGATCGTCGGGTGTCCCTGGCGCCGATGCTGATTGCAGCCCACCGGTGAGACCGGAGACCGGAGACCGGGGCTGGCCGAGGAGCGGAGAGAGAGCACTGCCAACGCGGCTGGGGGCTGAGGCGAGGAGCGGGAGCGGAGGAAGAACGACGACAAGATTAGGATACTGCGAGGACCCGCGGGTGAGAGTCATAGCGGGGTGGATCATGAAGGAAATGAATATAATTGAAATAAAGCTATCGAGGCAGCATTCGAAGCGGCGCGCCTGACTCTAAAATGGCGGCCGCTTGAGACACTTAGTCCATCTTCTACTGCCTGCAGAAAGTAAACAACTAAGAGGCAGGAAATGGAACGGGGACAAACTGGTACTAAACAGAGAGAAAGGAGCCAACAACAGATTCTAATCTGAGGCAAGAAAGGGAAAATGGACTAATCGAATGAGTGGAAAGAGAGAAAGTCCTCTGTCCATAATAGGATTACCAAAACGGCGGACATCTTGTAATATCCAGTTTTTAAACCATAAGAGCACAACAAGGGCCAGTATAATTACTTCTATCTGAAACCACAACTAACAAGGTCCAAAGAAATCAATTGGAAGAGAAACTGACATCTATCACTATCATAGAAGGAGATTACTTAACAGAGAAACTTGGATATATCACTACCATAGAAGAAAATTACTTAAAAAGATATCTATGCCTATCACTATTCAACTTTAATCCTTGGAACAATTAAGAGACAAACAGAGAAGAGTCACCATAAGACCTATAACGCGAAGCAAACATGGGCGAAAGATACCTAGAGGCGGATGGCTCAAACGCCCAGGTCATAAAATATCCATCTAAGTTATCTAAAAACGGAGCCAAAAAGTTTAAACATAATACCCTGAAGAAAAACGCTGACACACTGTTCGCCGACCCATACTTTAATTCAGATAAAGACACTATAACTAATGACCTGATATTTTACACTTATAAAACGGCTAAATGGCGCAATGCCTTCACAAGAACACTCAACATAAAAGTTATGAAAAACATCCCACATGGCACAAAAATAATGACCTCACCATCAAGAAGATGCAGAGTAGAATTATGCATCACCATATATAAAACTGGAATAGTGTTGATACAGGCAGCGAACAGTGAACTAATGAAGTTCGACAAGATATTCCCTACCATAAAAGAATCACTAGAGGGCTTAAGACACCAACTACACCTGACCCCACCAGAATTCACTCCTGAGAATATTACTATCAGAGACGCCAATCGAACTGGAGGCTGCCTGGAGCCAGCTACTAAATCCGGAGAGAAAACTGAAACAGGAGCGACTATATCGGAAAATGAGACAGAATGGATAGAGAGGTCTACAAGTCATGAGAATAAAGAACAAGACCAGCTCCAAAGGGAAGAGTCAACACCGCTTCCAAACACCGAGCCTTCCCACGCAGAACGTACAGTGACGCCGAGTGAATCACTCAATGTAAATCAAGAAACAGATAAGATAGGAGATATCAACCGTGCTCTACCTACCTCTAATACTATACTAAAGCCAGGTAGAACCTCACCCACAAAAACACTCCTAGCTTCACAAAACTCAGATAACTCACACAACATCTCAAGAAGGAACGGAACAGGGGGGAGGAGCCTAGCTCGCGGCCGTGATGGTCGCCCTTTAGCTCGGCTCCCGCAGCCCTCCGTCCTGATTGACGATCCTGTCTTCTATCCTGTCCGAGGACGACACATCTTTTGGGGCATTGAAACATAACGGCTTGTTTGTACCTACCATCCGACCCCGGGGTCTCGGTGTGCAGTGGCTCCGGAGTTGTGGCCTCCGAGGGATCGGGGCCTCTGCGAGACTTGGATTGGGACCTGGCTGGCGGGATCCGACGGCTCTCGGCCCCGGCCGAGAGCGAGAACCAGTGTTGGGAGCCGATGTGCGAAGATCCCGGCGATCCTGACCCGGGCCTGCCCTGGTGGCCGCGCGGCCGACGTGGGTGAGAGGCCCCGGGACCTGATTCTGTGAGGGGGTCTCCCTCCGCCGCTGCTTGGTCCGGCGGCCCTGGTCCTCGGGGCCCGGCTCCGCTTGTTTGGGGCACCGGAGCTGGTGCTGGCGGAGACCCGTTTTGGGCGGATATCCCTTTGGCATCGAGGCCGCCCCTGCTGGGACCCCCGGAGCTTGTAAAGTCCTACATTTGCGAATTGTTATTTCCGGGGGTCTTGGTGGGCGGCGATTGGGTTGATTCACGAAATGGCGGCCGACCCTCTGGAACGAGAATCACCCTGTGGCGGCGGGCCCGTGTTGCCTAATCGTGTGGGGAGCGGATCTGGTGGACGTGAGCCGACGATCAGAGGTGTCCTGGAAGCCCTGAGATCCCTACACGCTTCCCTGGCCCTGGGAGTCTCGGTGGGTCCGCCACGATCTGCCGCCATTTTGGGCGGCCATTTCTTCTTGTCGCCCTCTTGTCTCGATGACTTCATTGCCTCGCCCCCCTCGATTGACTTGAGTGTCTCCGCCACTGATCGAAGATCGTGTAGTGTGCCGGTGACTTTGGGGCGCCCTGCTTTTCATGGTTCGGACCCCGGGGACTTGGATGCTGTATTGCGACCATGTTCGACATTGTTGCCTGAAACTATTGGTGGACTGCCTCCTGTGCTTGCTTCGATGACTTTGCCTGTGTCTATAATTGGGACCACTTCGCCCGATCCAGTGGCGCAACTGAACTCCTGTTTTACACTGATCGTGCTGCGATTGTTGATGCATCTACACTTTCGGTTCGGACTATTGCTCCCTTGTGGATCTATCTACCCCCCACGTAGCTATGTTAGTCACCATTCCACTCGACTATATGCTGATTTCGTATTTAGTATGTGGTTTTACATTGCCTTGTGGTGGGTGGGATTTGTCGCTCGAAAGGGTTGGGGGTGAAATGTACGACTTCTGTTTGATTCCCGGTATACGATTTAGTAGCATCATTGTTTTTAATCGTAGAAATGTGGGCGGTCCCCTTCTCTTAATGTTTTATAGCGCGTGAGGGGGTGTCGTCCTGGTCTGTTTTTGACTGTACTTTTCTGGTTGGGCGGAGGGCTGCGGCCGCCCGTTCGGATTATAGTTATTCTGCTCCTCCCTCCTGTCCGTTTTTTTTTTTCTTCGCTTTTGTTGTTCTTTTTTGTCTCGTTCTTCTTTCTTACTTCTCGCTATATTTCGGGTTCTGGTTTAGGGCGACAGGCACGCTGTCTGAAGGGTAGGCCATAGCCTTCTACAGGGGTGCAGGGTGGGACGGGTGGGTTGGGTACTATTTTTTGTTTTTCCTCTGGTTCTATGGCCCTTTTCTATCTCTTTTTCTTGAGGCCGCGTCTGTCCTGACCCCCTCTGGTGTGTTTCGGGTGGGGGGTGTGGCGTCGTTAATCCTCCTGATAGGTTTCGGCTGTCTTTCTCCCCGATTGCCATGCCCCCACTTGGGCCGCTACTCCTTTTGTCTCCTGTCTTCCTGCCACGGGGGGCCTGGGTCGGCGTGTCTTCTTCCTTTCGTTTTTCGTTTTTCTTATTTCTTTATTTCCCTTTTTATTGTCTTATTTTGTCTTCCCTCCGTTTTCCCTTCCCTTCCCCCTCCCCTTCCCTACCTCGTCCCCCCCCCTTTGTCCTAGAAGTTCTTATGACGAGCTGGTTTTGGTTTATTGTCTTTCCGATCGCTCTGTTCTGGCTTGGTAGTGTCCTGGGTGGCGGGCATGTTACGGGAAGAATGCTCAGGGGCTGATTGTGTCTCACGTATCCTGATTTCTTGAATGCATTGTATTATCCCCCCCGATCTTCTGGCCCCATGCCCCCTTATTAATGTTGCAGTTGATTACGGGATATCGGATGCCTCCGTATTGAAAGTGCGCCTGTCATACGTCTTCTCCCCATATTATAAAATTAAGCCTTATTTACTCCTGTGTTTTAGCCCTTTGGTTCCCGAATTTTTTCTCCCCCCTATTATATTGTACGGCCTCTGCTTTGTATTGATTGATTATGTGATATTTGCCTGGTGACTCCTGATTGTTTTGTACATTGCGGCCGGCCGGCTGGGTTGTAGGCCTTGACTTGTCTCTCCTTTCTGATGTCAATAAAGGTTTTCAAAAAAAAAAGAAGGAACGGAACAGACAACCAAACAGAGGATATAAAGAAAATGACTGAGGCACTAAGAAAAGATCAAAAACAGAGAAAAGTAATATACAACCCCGGACACACAGGCTAACCATCCCTAAGAAATCACCCAGGAACCAGAAGGTTATTAACGATCTTCAGAAACTAGTTTGCAACATGACACAAGTCACAATTAGTACCCTACAAGCGATTGAAGAAATATTGGAAGTGACGGCAAGCACCCATTCCAAGATCACGAATATTCAAAATCTCGTACACTCCTTACATAGAAAGAGCAACAAGATAGACATGTCACCAGCGAATAGGATCAACCGACCAAATAGGACGAAGGCCTTGTCGAAGGAGGAAGCCCTTGCCTTACTCCGAACTTATGAATCACCAGATCGTGAGAAAGAGGAGAACATCAAAACAGTTCCGATCGATTCTAATAGAACATCAAGAAAGAAGGATAGGAAACTCAACCATAACAATTTACAACAAGTCCAGCTTAATTCCGAATATGAAAATCTGAACAGTAATAACTCTGGGAAACAACTGACTTGCCTCCTACTCAACTGTCGATCGGCTACCAAACATGCGTCAGACATAGCAGACCTCATCATTAACAAGGAAATTGATCTGGCAATCCTTACAGAAACGTGGCTATCGGAATCATCATCTCCAACCATGGATCTCTTAGTACCACCTGAATATAACATTGTGAGACTAGATAGACCAAAAAAGTCAGGAGGAGGAATTGCCTGCATTCACCGATCAGATATAGAGGTCAACCAAATTCAATCCGACCCTCTAGAATCTTGCGAATACTTAGGTCTCAATATAAAATCAGCAACCAATCAAAGATGCAATCTACATGCGTTTTACCACCCACCAGGAGAGAACGCTAAGTTCATAGAACAGTTAATGGAGATCATTACGACCAACTCTAACACAAATGCCAATAACATATTCTTAGGAGATTTCAACTTACATTGGGATGACTGCAACGACAAACTAGTCAACACGCTTAAGGATTTCCTTGCCGAGCTAAATCTCCACCAAGCATGCACGCAATCCACACACTCTAAAGGAGCAACACTTGACTGGATTATCTCGGGCAACAAAAATACATCAATCCTCTCAATAGCCCCATGTGACTGGTCGGATCACCATGCAATAGCACTCCTGATACCCATATTGAAAAAGGGCAAGACCGTTCAACCTGCCAATTTCAAAAAATGGATTCGAGACACAAGAGAGGCTAATATTGAGCTACTAGTAGAAAGTTGTGAGAGAGACTTAAAGCCACCTAGCAACCTGCAGAATGCAAATGAGCTGACAGAACATTATATAACCTCAGTCCGGAATATGGTCAACAACACCTTGCCATTAAAACTAAAAAGAATGCCGGAGAAGATGAAAAATCCATGGTTTGATGGATCACTGAACGAAGACAGGCGCAAACTAAGAATGGCCGAAAGAAAATGGAGACAACACCCATCATCCCCTGAGCTGAAAGCCCTCAGAAAAATTAGAAACCAATATAACAAAAAAATCATCAACTCCAAAAAGGAATTTATAAGATCGGAATTGGATAATGCCAAAAACAGACCACGGAAACTCTTTGAAATCCTGAAGCAACAATCAAACAAACTAGCCAAAACAGCTCATGAAAACCCAAAAACATCTCTAAGCAGCGAGGAATTTTCAACATTTTCCATGAAGAAGGCCAAATCGCTTGAAACAGAGCTCTTAAGCGCAGCGAATAACCTCCCCATACAACCATTGACTACGAGCGATCCCAACTCAAATACAGTGTGTAGCAAAACAAAAAACAAGGCAAATTGGGACACATTCGAATTATATGATCAGAACACGATCGCCAAAACGCTCTCGAAAATCAAACCTAACAACCACTATCAAGATCCTCTACCCGCGAAATGCTTAAGAGAAATCAGCCATATTGTGGTGCCAATCTCGACCAAAATAATAAATGCATCATTATCACAAGGTATCCTCCCAGACTGCCTAAAAACAGGTCAAGTTGTTCCTTTGATCAAAAAACCGACTGCGGATGCTACAGACCCGAATAACTTTCGACCAGTGACCAACATCCCTTTATTGGCCAAACTAATTGAGAAATGCGTGCAGGGCCAACTGAGCCAACACATCACTAAGTTCTCCCTACTAGATGAATGCCAATCAGGATTCAGATCAGGGCATAGCACGGAAACAGCGATCCTCCATATTGTTGATGACGCGCTACAGGCTCTTGATCGAAATCAAGCATGCTTACTAATTCTCCTGGACCTATCATCGGCATTTGACACAGTAAATCACGAAGCATTACTGGCCAGGCTACAGGACAGGATGGGAGTGTCTGGAAATGTGCTGAAATGGTTCGAATCTTTCCTACGGAAAAGAACACAACGATTCCTGGTCAATCAATCAATTTCACCACCATGCCCTAACTCAATCAGAGTCCCACAAGGATCGACATTATCCCTTGATCTGTTTAACTTGTATGTCGAACCTCTTACAGCAATTCTCAGAAACTCACAGATATCTTATCATATGTATGCGTATGACACGCAAATATATATAAAGATCGCCTCCCTTGAAGACATTGAGCTAATGAATGAAACTTTAAAAATGGCATTGCAATGGTTAACTACCAATCATCTGAAGCTAAATGCTCAAAAAACAGAGGGGCATATTACCAAGCAATAGCGATAATTATCGCTATTGCTTGGTTAGAGAGAACATTTTACCGCTAAGCTGCGGCGATTTTTACCGCAGATAAACCTTGGTATTACCAAGGTTTATCGCAAATGCGATAAAAAACGGCCGCAATGCATGAATATCGTTGAAAAGTCAGCGATATTCATGCATTATCGAGCTAATGCTCTTAGCCATGTTATCCACCTCCCATTGGATAACATGGCTAAGAACTGCTCTGGGGCAGGTGTTAGCTTTTGGAGATATTCGCGCTTAGCGCGAATATCTCCAAAAGTTGGTAATAGGAGATAGCGATGTTAGCGACTGTTTCCAGTCGCTAACATCTTGGCACGCCCACTTTGCATGTCATTAGTGATAAATATCACTGACATGCTAAGTGGGGCCCAAGATGGTCGCTATCTCCTACTAGCTGTCGCTAACTGGTGTTAGCGACAGCTAGGTAATAGGGAGATAATTTTATCTCCGCTTTCTTGGCTTTTAAAGCCAAAAAAGCAGAGATAAACTCCCTTGATAATATGCCCCAGAGTTCTTACTAATCTCTCCACCAAGGAGCGTTACGGAAATAAAGGAATGGACCAAGTTGGTGACCGCGCTCAACTGCACTCCGACTCTAGTCAACTCAGCTAAGTCGCTAGGAATTACTTTAGACGAGAATCTTGACATGAAAGCTCACATTAATTCAATGGCAAAAAGTGCCCGCTTCCACCTGAACTACCTAAGAAAATTGAAACCATTCATCTCTGAAGCAGATCTGAAACTGGCAATCCAATCTTTAGTCATCTCTAGGATTGAATATGGTTGCACCACCTTAGCGGGTTTACCAAAAACATCCACAGCACCACTAAAAGCTTGCCTCAACGCTGCGGTGAGACTCATCTCCGGATCAAGGAAGTTTGACCACATATCTCCTCACCTGAAAGCATTAAACTGGCTACCCTATGAGGCCAGAATACAACTAAAGATAGCATGTATCACCCATAGAGCGCTCCACCACAATACTCCTGGATACCTATCCAAGAAAATTGAGCTATCAGGAGGCAACAGACCGGCTAGGAGTGCCAAGGAGTTGGTGCTGCGTCCAGCCATCTTCAGAAAGAAAAAAACTTATGACAGAGCGTTCACAGGAGCTGCCCCCAGAATCTGGAACTCACTCCCTCCAAGCATTAGGAAGACTCCTAATACCTCAACATTTAAGCGAGAAGTGAAGAGCTTCTTAATGAGTAAATACCTTACATAGAGAAGTTTATGGATCATTATGGGATCGAATTCTGTCCTCAAACAAAACACTTACGTCATCAGAAAGATAAGGATCGACGTGAATTAGATGAAAGATAAATGATGGTTCGAAACTGACGACATTCCTTGTAACTAAACTGTATACCAACTGCTACCTCATGTCAAAGTGAACTCATACAGTTATCTCACATCCTGAAACTATATAACCTCCTACCTCATATGTATGACGAAAATGACAAATGACATAATTTCATGCTTTAGAGTTACTTCGTATTGTAAAAGACTAACTTGAATGGAATGTAGTTACATAAGCACTCACTAAAGCCATATAATTATCTACCTCATATCTATATGTTGTTTAATGGTTACCATCTTGTTAATATTTATCCTACTTCTATGTAAAGCGCTCTGATACCCACGGGTCTTGTTTGCGCTATACAAAACTTTTCAATAAATAAATCACCTGGAGCCAGCCAGCACCTGGATACCCTCATGGGTGACAAGTAGCACTCTACAAATCGACTGATTGATTGATTGCTCACACCAACAAAACAATAAAAGTGGACATATCAGCTTTATCAAGGGATGGACATATCAATCTATCTATCTATATAAAAGAGATCTATCATCTTTCTCCCAAAAATCACCAATCTCTTTAATCAAATATATATTTCAGTAATTCACACAATGAAGTTGTTAGACCTGATAGCCTTAGGGCAGTTTCCCCCCAAACCTTTTACCTCACACTCTCGATTTTTGTTGACCTTATTTTTGTTGGTCTTAGGACTCCGCCACTTTACCACTACTAACCAGTACTAACGTGCTTGTGCTCACTCCCCTAAAACATAGTAATATTGACTTATCCCCAATTTGCATATTTAATTTACTTATAAGTCCCTAGTGAAGTGGTTCAAAATGCACCCAGGGCCAGCAAATTAAATTCCTCTAGTGGACCTGCAACACTGATTGTGCCACCCACTTAAGTAGTCCTATGCACATGTCTCAGGCCTGCCTTTGCAGTACGGCCAGCGGCCATCTGAAACACGCAAAGGTTTAAACCCAGTCCAGCTTGATTTTTAACAAACAAATTATAAGAGCCCAGATTAGTGGCCTCAAATATATGAATTATTTAAATCAATTGCAAAAATCACAAGAGAGTATATCAGAAAGAACAAACAGATGCGTGTATACTTTTTCTGTACACATTTATGTGGATAAATAATGTAGCAAAAGGATACAAAACACAGTTCACATAAACAAAATAACTGATATTAATAATCTTCATAATATCATATCTCATGATCACTTTTGCGAAAACCCATTTCTTTTACTTAGTTACAAATGGAATCATCATTAAAAACAAAATGATTAACTCCTATGTAACAATTTTAACGAAAATGGGTCAGCATAATCTGGAAAGGGTAAATTAATTATCTTCCATTACATGTCAAATGTCAGTGAAACCATCAGCAATCGGTGTCCCGGCTCAAACAGTTCTTTAGATACAGTTACAGCCCAAACGGCTGACCGAATTTATACCAAATGTGGCAGAAAGCTAGCTCAATGGTCTAGAAATAGTGCTATTGTGATTTGATGTAAATCTGTTCAGTAGGTTTTGAGCAATTAAAGCTCAAAAACGTTGCATATTGAAGCCACGGAGGATCCACAGGCCGACAGAGCTCACGCTTTGATCTGATTGCCTTCCACCACATTAAGGATGTGGCGGCAGCCGTCTTAGGACTCAGGACTCAAAGTAAAAAAAAACATAAAAGGCAGGGTAGGGATACCTTGACCCCCCAGGACTGGTGGTGAGGTCCACAAATCCACAGTACAACGAGAAAAAAAGCCTGCGCCATTAAAAAAAACAACACTCGCTGGGGTAGACAGGTTCTCAGGGTGGCACATATACTATTTATCAGGATGGAGGTGTGTGGCCCCCATCCCTAAATCTCTAACAGGCTACAAGAATACCATCCACGCTCATTCATTATTCACAACGTTTCATGGAACACTCCATAATGCCCTGCATGGGCTATTTACATATTTTTAGTTTTTTGGTGATGTCCCTAGAAAAGGCAATGGCACAACCATTTTTTTTTAATGTTGTGTGGGGCTGCCCCACAGCAACATAAAGCAAAAACAGTAAGTCTCCTGGGTTATTGAATCCATTACCCCAGGAGAACTTACTATATTTCTTAAAAGCACTTTCCAAGCTGGAGCTTTTGCTCTACAGCTGGGAGACAGCACCCTCTATGGGTGTACCCATCGTACATGGGGTACAGTGGGTACACCCATCGTACATGGGGTACGGTGCGTACACCCATCGTACATGGGGTACGGTGCGTACACCCATCGTATCGTACATGGGGTACGGTGCGTACACCCCATGATCGCAGGGGTACGCACTGTAACCCTGCGATCATGGGGGGTACGCACCGTACCTGGGGGGGGCGTTCCGTACCTGTTTCAGCACGAACTCTGCTTTTACGGCTGTTTTCAGCTCCCATAGTAAAAGGGTCGTACGGTGTGTACCCGACACGTATCGTACTTGCTGGGTCGTAAAAACCAGCCGCGAACCGTACAGATGTCGCGTACAGCGGGTTCCGAGGGAGAGTCGTACGGTCTCTGTACGACTCGTACGGAGTACGGCTCCTGGTACGAATTGTACTTCGTCGTACGTATGGGGGACATTGCAGGGTACGATTCGTACGGGAAAAACGCTCCGAACGGCTATTCAGAGCGTTTTTTCCCGAATCGGAATCGGCCCCTAGGTGTAGTGCTGATCAATCAATCAAATAATTTATTGTTTTAGTTAGTTAAACCCAAAATAATTTTACGATAAAAGTCTTTTTTTTTTAAAAGATAAAAAGAAGCGCCACTACTGTCCAAATATGGAGATATGGTTGTACAATAATAAACGGAAGCCATATTTACATTCTACTTATAATTCTAGTTATACGTGACTAAATGCCCAACGTCCTAAGCAATGACCATGACATTATGATGGTAATTGTTGGTGTGTTTGGGGGCATCCATGTAATGATGATATCCAGTCCGGGTACAATGCTTGTCCTGACAAGATGTTGGTAAGTTATGACATGTTTGGGATGCCCAAGGCTAGGTGGTAACCACCCCAGTACAATGTTGGTCCTAGCATTGATGATAATTCATGGTAGTTTGAGGGAATCCAGTAAAACAAGATGGTGCTAAAAATGAAATACTTTCTTTCTCTCTCTCCATCTCATTTGTTTATTTTGTTAGTTTATACAGTTTTTGAAAAGGCACGAGTCCCAAGATTGCCAGAGTACGATACACACAAATGAAGATGAACTTGATGGTATATATTATGATAGAAGAGAGGAAAATAGACACCCAGTCCAAATTGCAGCGTGAGGCCATGAGACATGAATTGAACTGGTGGCAAGAGATCATTGAATGACAGAAAAATGTTTTTAGTGGAGGCCGTGGGAAACCGACTATGAGGCCAGGATTTTTGCTGAGGGTGAAGCAGGGGAGTTCAGTTCTTATGTTATTAAGATATACATAGGCAGAACCCTAATATGTGTGGCATGGCAAAAAGAGCAGCCATAAATGTGGGGGTGGCAGCTAAATATGTATCAGACAAGTCAAGGTAGTATTATAATTGGGCCAAAACCATTAATTGTGATGTTAACAGCTCTCTGTATCAGGATGTCTAAAACGTTCAAGCATAAGGCTCCTTTGCTTGTGGATGTATGATATTTAGGGAATAGATGAGTAATATATAGAGCTGTAGGACCCTGTTCATGAAAAATTAGTAAATCTATGCCTGCAGATGTACTCCTACTCATGACTGCAGAAATATTATTTTTTAGAATTCACTAACACCTCAAGGAATCCATATGGAAAAATGCACCTGCAGCTGATCCGGACCCCTTTCCATTCCAGAGGGTCAGTTACTTCAGCCCTGGTGTGGAATACATCTCGGGCCATTTCCAGGATGGAAAGGAGTCAGCGAAGAGTTTATGAATGGCCATAAATGTGCATGCTTGTGGGAATTCCCAAACTTCAAAGGCAATCACTCCTTGGAACATCCATTTTCAAAGCCTGGAGTTGGATTTACTACTTCATATTTCTCCAGAAACGTGGCTGAGAAATCTGCGGTTGTGAATGGGTTTATGCCTGCCAGGTGTTTTTTGTGAATTTCTGTTAGGCCTAAAATATGTATTATTAGCTATAAACCTATGAATGCAGCCAAACATACCTTTGTGAATGGGCTTCAAGGAGTTATTTTAGTATTGATATTCTAGTCCCAAATCATTTCTTTGCAATTTGATGACATGTGTCTGTCCCCATGTGCAGACTTTTCATTCAGGCATTTGGGTACTGCCCAGGTATTTGTCTCATTACTATAGCGTTTGAAGGTACTGCACTAACTTTGCTGCACATCTCCAGAAACTCAGAAAGACAAGGGAAATAAAGGCATGTTTTGCATGTCTGGTGGGTCATCAATCAATCATAAAATTCTTAAGGCGCACTACTCACCCGTGAGGGTCTCAAGGTGCTGGGGGGGGGGTGCTACTGCTCGAATAGCCAGGTCTTGAGTAGTCTTCTGAAGGCTGGGGAGGGTGTTCCAGGTCTTGGCGGCGAGGTGGGAGAATGATTAGCTGCGGAAGGTCACTCTACGAATGCGGGGGAGAGTGGTGAGGGCGAAGTCGGTGGAGCGGAGCTGGTGGTTGGGGATGTAGAAGGTGAGCCGTCTGTTGAGGTATGCTGGTCCGGTGTTGTGGAGTGCCTTGTGTGCGTGGGTCATCAGTCTACTCCCATTCATCAGACACGCCCAGTTTGTATTTCTCAAATGCTAGAGGAAGAGCTGAAAACATGACACACAGCTCTCCATAAGAGGGCTGTATGTCCATGGTCCAAAACCAATAGCAGGCCCTCCATCACATTTACACTGTTAGCAACATCACATAGTCTAATGAGACCACGCATTGTCATACATTCTACACAACTGATGCATGGCTTTCTATGGGGCAGTTGTGAAAGTCAAGAGAGAGACGGGAGCTAAGGAAGAGGCCAGCTGAGCAATGTGATGATCCAAAAGACAGCAGAATATGGATAGGTCTACAAACAAGTATCGAATGCTGTTGCTGTGTTTTTCCAATTGTAAGTATTTCTGCCTATGTGCATGTGGTGTTTGAGTGTCTGTTTCCATGTGTGTGTATTAGTGTAATGTTCCAACTGCACACTCCTTGGAATAATGATAACTCAATAATTATGGTGGTAATTCAAGCAATAGTGTTGCCATTCATGTCATGACAGTATGGAATGGTACCGGCCAGCGCATAATGTTGTTGGTGATTCAGTCAGTGAGTCAGTTAGTCAATTATTTTTATTTCGCAGTATTTCTACTGCATATAAAGAGCACAGAGTAAAAAGAAAGACGTTAAAAACAATCTAAAATCAATTACATTAATAAAACAATATTGCAATCAGTTTAAAAATAATTGCTAGTTCCTTTAAAATTCCAAATAAATCTTGTCATATTTCACCCCTAGGAACCTGGAAAGATAGGTGTTATAAAGTGCTGAGTAGCGACCAATATAAATACATTCACATCTTAAGTGGACTCAGGGTTCCCAAGCTAGGAGGCAAAGACTCCTCCATTTCATACCAGACCAAAGGAAGGAAGCTAACGCAAAACATATGAGTGGGTCATTACGTTTTTTAAAGAGATAAAGTGCTGGATGAAATTGGTTAGAAATATATTGACGCAAAAGAGGCAGGACGTACGTTGACCTTTGTTCTTTATAAAAACAACAAAAGAAGATTAAATGAAGATCAGACTGTTCAGAACTACCATTAAAAGGGCATGCTGTCAAATCACTAAGTGAATACCTCTTCCGTGGGAAACCCATCATCAGGGGGATTAGATTAAGTTGGAGCCTCACCAAGATATATCTATGTTGTTAATTCCCCACCCTATCTAAATACGAGGAGTCACCCTCCATAGAGGACGAGGTCATTTGACATAACCTTACAGAAGATTTAAAATAGTTTTCTTCTTTACTCTTGTATTCTGATTTTAATGCAAAAATTGCCTTTAATATCATTTTAGGGAATTTCGAGCACCTACTAGGGTTTGTATACAACTTAGCCAGACCTAGAGACGTCAATATGAACTTTACATACTTCAACCATGCGATCTTATGTGCGTTATCCAGCGATAAATCATCTTTTATTATCATTTGGGTTAGATTGACAGTATCCCTCCTCCAGCTCGAGTGCCATAATAGGAAGGGGGCAAGCCTAATACTATCAACACATATGGTGAACCTAGTTCGATAAGGCAATTGTAATTCGAACAGGAGTGAGGAAGGGCCAATAACCTTTTGAGAAATCCATCTTCTAGCCTTTGCAGGGAATATGTTGCCACCATACCCCAGACCCCTACCCCATACGTAACAGCAGGAATAGTCTTCACATTACGTACCTTTTTTATTGTCTCAATGGGTTTGGACCCCATCCTTTTGATAAAACTAAAGATGACTGTCACACTTCTCTCCATTACAAGAGCCCTATTAGCCACCACAATTAGCCAAGAGTTCTTTTTGTAAAAAAAAAACCTAAATAGGGGAAAGCGCCCACCACTTCCAGCCTTCTATTCCCTATATAGAAGGCTGGGAGTTTCTTAAAAGAGGATGCCCCAGCCACCAGTACAAAAGATTTTAAGTCGTTCACTTTCAGATCCAGACTTTTCATAAAACCCACAAAGGCCGCTGTAAGACTTTATAATGCCACCCCTGTTCTTGCTGTTAGAACAGCATCATATGCCTATGCCAGTATTGGAAGTGGAACTGCATTAAAAGAGGGAAGTAGAACCTATGACTGCGGCCTCTACCCCATTAGTAAAGATTGAAAATAAAAAAGAAGCAAGGACACAGCCTTGTCAAACGCCCCTCGATATCTGAATAGGTCTCTTGCACTGGTGTTGGTGATTCATAGTATACTGTGGGCATCCATGGCATGATGGTGCCCATTCTCTTATATGCTGGTCCAGGCATTTTGTTGATTATTATTAGAATATTGTGGACATCCGTGGCAAAATGGTGTCCTTCACTGGTATAATGCTGACATTGGCATAACAGCTGTCATTTCTGGCAAATCTTGGGCATCCAAGCAATGATGGAATTGTCCATGGTATAATGCTGAGTCTGGCATGATGGTGGCAGTTCATGACATATTGTGGTAATCCATTTTATTATGGTGCTCACACCTGAAAAAATGTTAGCCTTGTCATAACAGTGATAATTATTGGCATGGTTTAGTAGCATCAGTGAAATGGTAGTGCCACACCAGGTGCTGAGCAGTCAATCAAAGAATTTATTGTTTTAATTAGTTAAACTCATAACAATTTTACAATGAAAACATTTTTTTTAAAGATAAAAATAAGCACCACTACTGTCCAAATACGGAAACATGGTTGTACAATAATAAAAGGAAGCCATATTTACACATTCAACTTATAATTCTAGTTATAAGTGACCGGAAATCCAACACCCTAAGCAATGACCATGACATAATGATGGTAATTCTGGTGTGTTGGGTGGGCATAATGATGATATCCAGTCCTGGTACAATGCTTGTCCTGACAAGATGTTGGTAGGTTATGACGTGTTTGGGACACCCATGGCATGGTGGTACCCATCCCTAGTATAATGTTGGTCCTGGAATTTGTGATTGAGGGCATCCATTGCAACAAGATGGTGCATGCACATGCAGAGCAATCTTTTACCTGTGTGGGGCAGTAGTATATGAACTAAAAAAGTAATACTCTCTCTCTTTCCATCACATTGGTTTATTTTGTTAGTTTATACAGTTTTTGAAATGGCACGAGTCCCAAGATTGCCAGAGTACAATACACTCAAATGAATATGAGCTTGATGGTATATATTATGATAGAAGAGGGGAACATAGACCTGCAGTCCAAATTGCAACATGTGGTCATGACACATGAATAGAACTGGTGGTGAGAGACCATTGAATGACAGAAACATTTTTTGGTCTTGATCAATTACAAGTTGCAGAATATTTTTTTTGCATCAAAAGGGCACTGATTGGATTGAATTATGCATGTTTTACCACATACCACTCTTTTCATATATTGAGAAAACAAAGAAAATCCATGTCTACATTCCCTTACAAACTACACTGAAATCATTTAGGGCCTGATTATGATGTCGGGGCGGACTCGCGTCCTCCCAACACCGTTGCGGATTGGGAACCGACCGACCTCAGGTCGGCATCTTCAGCTCCATTATTTGGATGCGACCGCACACAGTACGGTCAGAAACATCTATTTTCCTGTGGGAGCGTACGTGGTGGGTGGAAAACGCCTGCAGCATAAGCTCCCATAGAAAAATGTATGTTTTCAAACATCTCTGCACTGTGTGGCTCACACGATGCAGGGATGTTTATGGGGGTAGGCCTCATAGCCGTGGCCACGAAGGGAACAGGGGCCCTGCTAGGGGCCCCAATGTTGCTTTCCGACAGACTTTTCATGTCAGAAAGACCGACATGGAATGGCTGTTGGAAATGGACATCTAAATCCCGATGGCAGATACGCCATCCTTAAAAAGATTATGAGGAGTTACCGACTGACCGACGTCCTCCTTGAGCCCATCAGAAAGCGTTGCTTGGTCCCTCCGACTGCTCCCTCCATCCACACGCATTATAATGCATCAGTAGGACCATGCATTTAACATACAGTTTTACTAAATGTGTTTTTGAGGAGAGTGTTATAAAAAGTACTTATAATAAATATATAGATTGTCCCTGATTTCTCAGTAACTGATGTGTATGGGGAAAATGTAAGCTTAAAGCAAATTAGCACAAAATAATTTTCAAAGATACGTTTTCCAAAATCAGTAACAAAACAAACCACAGAAGCAGTCCGTAGACCTACGCTGAACTTGGGTACTGGTATGTGCAACAATGATGTCCAACAAGGTGTAGATTAAAGATAATCCAGGCAATCTCACCACAGTTGCCCTCCATTATCTTTAAATGACACCCTGTCCGATATCGTTGTTGCATGCACAATCAGTAATGCATGCTCTGAAATATGAGTCTTTGATACTATGTTTCACACTTTCAACATACCAATAAGACTGGTTAGGCATTAAATAAAGTATTTTCTCTAATGAATTAATGTATGTTTGAACACAATGAAAGACTGCTGAGTGTAAAATGTAAACACTGAAATGTTAAGGAAACTTCAATAAAGGTAATATGTGGGCCATACAGAGTAAAGAGTTTCTAATGCAGGAATTCCTTTACACACCTAAAATGTTACCTTTGAATCGTACATTCCTTCGAGTTGAAGTTCTGGTATAACTTGTTAACAGGGATGGGGGCCTTGCCTAAGAGACCAAAGTATAATCACTCAATTGAGCAATGAATTTTACTACATCAAACTATGGCGCATATTATCAAGATGTTAAAATTATCGCCTATTTTACTTCCAGGAAGTCAAATTTTTGTAAGAATATATTGTAGTTTACTTGGGCTGAAAACATATACATGTACAGATTGACAAAAAATATACTTTGACCATAATATCTTTTTCAAAATATATTGACTACCTAAATATCGTGTTAAAAACTATCAAAGGTAGGTATCATTTTTTTGTAAATTTTTTAAAAATAATATCGAAGTATACAACATAGTTTACCTTAATATTGTTGTTAATATCCTTATTTATTGTATGCTACCATGCTTTTATTTCAATATTTATTTTATTGTCAAATGGTGTTTTAATTATTTGCAAATAATAAAATATTGTAATCTATATTTTTTTCCGATGGTGGGGTTTATGGCTAATTTGGTGGGTCTTTTTGTTTTAGAATATTTTATGTATTAATTAAGTTCAAAAGAGTAATTTTATATTTTTGTTATGTATTTGTTTATATGGAAACTTAATTTATTAATTGTTTAGGACATTTTAATTGTGGGTTGTGTGATTTCCAGATGGATTGGTTTGTTCATGTTTAACTAAAACATATTTCGATTGATAATAAATGAATCCTGCATTAATTGTGCTATTTTTTTTAAGTGTTGTATTAATTTGTTGTGTTTTATATATTTAAATATAGGCGTGGTTAAGGCAATGTGCTGTCTTGTTGCCGAGCGGAGGCACAGGAAGGGAAAGATAGGAAGAGGAAGGACTATCGGGAATTGGGAGAGGAGGCGGTGAGGTGTTTGGGCTGGGGCTTGGTCTTGGGGGGTGGAGGGGTAGTTTTCAGGGTGGGGGACCGTTTTTGGGCTAAGGACACAGTGAGGTAAGTGGGACTGGGGCTTGGTCTTAAGGGGTGGGGGGTAGTTTTTCAGGGTTGGGGTAGGTTTTAGGACTTACGAGAGGTTCAGGGTAGTTTTTATGGTGAGGAACAGTTTTTAGGGCTAAGAGCAGGGGGAAAAGGGACAGATTACAGGACAGGGAGCAGGGTCAGGGTAGTTTATGCATGTAGGGGATAGTTTTTAGGGCTCAGGGCAGGTGGGGCTTGGGTTGGGGAAATATTTGGGGTGTGGGCTTAATTTTTAGAGGTCAGGGCAGGGGGAGAAGGAAAAGTTTACCAGGCCGGAGCCATGTGACAGGGACGGGGTAGTTTAGGGATGTAGGGGATAGTTTTTAGTGCTCAGGGCAGGGGACAGTTTTAGGCCTCAGGGTGGGTGTGGGGCTGGGTCGGGGTACTTCACAGAGGTAGGGAACAGTCTTTAGGGCTCAGGGTAGGGGGGCTGGGGTCAGGGTCGTTTTTGGGGCATAGGGTTAATTTTTAGTGCTCAGGGCAGGCAAAAAAGGGGCCAGTTTACAGGACAGGGAGCAGGGTTGGATAGTTAGGGGTGTAGAGGATAGTTTTTAGGGCTCAGGACAGGGGGTTGTGGTCGGGGTCATTTTTGGGCCATGGGCTTAATTGTTAGGGCTTAATGCAGGGGGAGAAGGGACAGTGTACAGGGCAGGGTTGGGTAGTATAGGGTTGTAGGGGATAGTTTGGGGCTCAGGGAGGGTTGCTGGGGTCGGGGTGAATTTTGAGATGTGGTTCTAATTTGTAGGGGGTAGGGGGAAAAGGGACAGTTTACAGAGCAGGGGACACGGGTATGATCTTTAGCCCGCATGCCCCTTTTACCCAAAATGTCTTTACCACTAAATTACGTGGTAAAGGCATGCGTGCTAAAGATGCGGTCATAGCAGAGACCATGTGGTACCGGCATGCATTGTTCAGGCATGCGTTGTACCATCATACAACACAGTAGCCATGATCAACATGAGTAAAATGTTTCCCCACAAAGGGTCAGAGCATGTGGAAATCGCTATTAGCAGTAGCACACAGCAATTTGGGCAAGAATTAGGAAAAGCAATACATGAAGCATCAAGGGTTGGATAAAAAAACATCAAAAAATCGAAGCATATGGTTGCAATGGATTGAATGAAAAGGTCGGGCCCTCGGCCCCCCCGCACGCATGGCGGCGCGGCGACCGTCTCCCCCCTTTCCCCTTTGGTGTCTCTCGGTGGTGGGGGCGGGCCCTTTTGGGCGCGACCCACCACCGATTGGCCGGCGGCCTCCCTGACCCGGATACCAGGTAAAAGGTCCGGGTCAGGGGGGGCGGGCTACTGGAGGGGCGGGGCGGGGGGGCGTTGCCCCCCCCGCCTGGCCCCTTGGGAATAAAGAGGTGGGGAGCGCCCAGGAGACCCCCTTGTCCCTGGACGCTCCCTCACAGGACGGTGTGCCCCGCGCTCGGGGCTTCTTTGTTTTTTAAAATTTTCTTCTTTTCTATTTCAGGTCGCGGAGAAGCGGTTTTCCTGGCTACCGAGCTGAATTTTTGGCCGCGTGGAGCCAGCCGCGTCGCGAGAGGAGAGCCGCGTGGAGAGGAGACCCGTGAGAGCCGCGTGGAGAGGAGATCCGTGTGAGGAATTCACGTCCCGGTGTCCGAATAACAGGGGAGCGTGGCACGGGCTGCGGTGAGGTATTGTGCAGGGCGGGTCCTTCAGCCAGCCGGTAGTAGAGAGGAGCCGTGCTGAAGCAAACGGCGGGCTGAGACCGGCGGTTCATCCGCATAGATAGCGGGGCACGAGAAAGGGTCTCCCTGCTAATTAGAGCAGAGCGGGCAGGGTGTTCGAGCTGCGGGTTAGCGGTTGTTTGTGGTGATACCGCATACATAACGGGGCACGAGGAAAGGTTTTCCCGCTAATTTAGGGCGGAGCGGGGAGGTTGTTCCAGCGGAATGGAAGGGGTGATTTCACTCGGGGAAAGCAAAGCAGGGTCGACCAGGGCAGGACCTGGAGGGGAGACCCGGATTCAGTGGTGCATATTTCTAATGAAGTGCAATATCGTACAAGTTGTAGAAATTTAACTGTGTTGTGAAACTTAACTGTTTTTGCTGGGGGGGGGAGTACAAGAAGTGGGGTTTAAAGCAGAAGTAAGAGTAAAAGCAAGTGATATTGGACAACTGTTTTTCTTTTCACGACTGTTTAGAAGGGATAAAGCGAAGTGACATGTGATAACTATTATTCAGGACTGTTTTGCATTAAGTGGCACCTGGATTGGGGGAACCGTTATAAAAGTGTGTAACCGTAAGAAAAGTATTTGAGACTTCATAACTGTTCTGTTTTAAGTGGAAGTAAAAGTGAATTGAGGTTTTATAACTGTTCTTTAAGGCTGCCTTTGTCTTTTGCTATTAGTGACCGCTACCAACTGTACAGTTGAGGGTAAGAAGTGGTTTCACTGTTGTGCTGTAATTATTCGGACCTGAAGGGAGTGTTGGTTTCCTGTTACTGAGCAAAACGAATTTCAGTAGTGCACATCCCAAAAGGGTTAACAAAGGGGGTTCAAGCCTCCATTGTATTTGAACTAAGTTTTCCTGAATTTGCCCCTGCTTTATCACGCAGTGTTAATGCATTTCTCTATTCCAGGCATTTTAATTTCATATCTTAATAAATACGGCCGGGCGACTAGCGCCCGCCTTCCAAAAAGTAAAGAAGTCTCGTGTCCACATTTCTGGGTGTTGGGTGCCGGTTTGGGGGGGGGGCGGCAGCTAGTCGCTGACCATGTGAAAAGGGGGGCCCTCGGCCCCCCCGCACGCATGGCGGCGCGGCGACCGTCTCCCCCCTTTCCCCTTTGGTGTCTCTCCGTGGTGGGGGCGGGCCCTTTTGGGCGCGACCCACCACCGATTGGCCGGCGGCCTCCCTGACCCGGATACCAGGTAAAAGGTCCGGTCAGGGGGGGCGGGCTACTGGAGGGGCGGGGTGGGGGGGCGTTGCCCCCCCCCGCCTGGCCCCTTGGGAATAAAGAGGTGGGGAGCGCCCAGGAGACCCCCTTGTCCCTGGACGCTCCCTCACAGGACGGTGTGCCCCGCGCTCGGGGCTTCTTTGTTTTCCCACCCACCATCCCTTGGAACAAAAGTCTTGTGGCATTCATTATGTCTGGTTTCATTGTAATTTTGCGAGGGTACTGTTAACATGTCTTACATGGTAGTAGAACTTGATCTGTTCGGTATATTTTGATGATGCGTTTTGGTTTAGGAATTTTTTCCCTTTTAGCAAACTATGTGTGAAGTACTTTTCCTTTGATGCCAAGTGTCTTTAGGCCTTTTTTCCCTTTGTAGCTGTACGGTGATGCTGTTATTTATTAGCCAGTGTAGCTGTCCTTTAGAATTTTTTCCCATAGGTCGTCGTATTTATTAGGTATGGGGCATGCGGTAAGGTCATTATCGGTGAGCACATATTTGAGGTCTGAGGGGGCGGGCATCATCCTATGGAGGTTCCCGCCCAGGGGGAGGGGCCTGCGGGCCACTCCTAGAACTCCAGGGGCAAGGTAATTGATGCTTCAAAGGAGCGCGGGTAGGAGTAGTCACGCTTTCCTTAGGCTGGTAGCCACCCCGCGCGCGTATACTCATGACGTCACCGGATGGCGCAGAGTAAGGGCCCTCCTTTAGTGGGTAAATGGAGTTCAGGGCGTAGACCGGGCAATTCCCGGGGTATCACTGCGCATGCGCACGTCTCGAGGGGAGGCGCAGCTTGTAGGACCTGACACCGGTAGTGACGTTGCCATATGGCCAGAAATGTACAAAAATCAAGATGAGGATGTTAGACTCGGTTAGGAAACAACATGTATTAGAGTTTTGTTAAGGTCAGCCTCTCAAACTTGTTGATGAAATTTGTATCTAATGTCCTGCTGATTTTTTGTATAATTGTTGACCATGCAATTAAAACCTTTTTTAATTTCATATCTTAATAAATACGGCCGGGCGACTAGCGCCCGCCTTCCAAAAAGTAAAGAAGTCTCGTGTCCACATTTCTGGGTGTTGGGTGCCGGTTTGGGGGGGGGCGGCAGCTAGTCGCTGACCATGTTGGAATTGGATTGCATCTCTCTATCTAGGAAGACGTCTATATGAAAACACAAAATATTTACAACATTCAGCATGGATAAGTCATTCTTGTCCAATGGAAATGGGACTTACGATGATCTGTCGTCTCTCCTCCTATTTCCTACGGTAAGCATTCATGCTGGTGAGCAGTTATCTAAACGTTTCTAAATGTCTCACACTATATACATTAAGAACGGTTCTCATGAGAACCTTTGCAGACCTATTCTGTTAGCTAATGTCAGTATCCCATTGTGTGGACAAACGGGTAGTCTAAAGCAACACAACATTTCTTTCAGTAAAATCTTTATTAGAAAATGCAAACAATATCTTCAGTAAGCTTAACATTACTAATACTCTATTCATTCTAAAATATAGTGAAATATACTGTTTAGAGAAATAAGGAAATCATATAGTGTGTGCAAGCATAGAAATACATTTCTCTTAGAGCAGCACATTTTAAAGTGAACGATTTTGCAGTCAGATGATTAGGTCAGCAGTTCTAAAAAGGCATTTAATTTAAACGTCAAACAAAAGTCAAAAGATATTTTCAGGCCTAGTCGTATAAGTACATTAGGTATTTAAGCTGCAGGTTCATTTGACACATTCAAGAAAGCATCTTCTCCTACGGTTTAAAGCTGCATGATTTATTTATCTCATTTTTAAAAAGCATTCTCAATTGTTTTCTCTATGGTTATATCAAAGGTAAACACATTTTCTAATGTCAGACACATTTTCTTCAATGTTTACAGAATTAAATTTTCATGAAAAGCTAGACTTTCACAATTTCATTTGGTGTCGACTTGCGTCAGCTGGTGTGGTCGCTTGGCCATGTGGGCGTATGTCGAACGTCGCTTCTGGAACGTTTGGGCAGCCACTTTGTCTTTGCACCATGACACACTTACTTTTTCCCTTACCTTGCAAACCATTATAAAATAGTACTCCTACCCACAGCCTTTACAGATCTGACCAGTAGCAGGACATTTAAATTTGTGAGGAAACAAAAATCCACACCTGAAACACAACTTCTTTTTCCATGGAGACATCACTGCTTGTCCTTCTGCATTATACTTTTGCTTGCTTTTCATGTTCATGACTGACTCCATTCAGGCAGCTTCTCTATCAGCACACTCTTCAGCTCTGACAGCCATGAGAACTCACTACAGGCTAAGAGTTTCCCTCAGCATTCGTCATCTGAATGAATCTGATAGACATCCGTCAATGATGCTGAGAAGTATGGCTTCCTCATCATTAAATTAATTGAACTTAGTGTTTGATGAGTGTATCCAGTCTCTCAAAAAATTTGACAGTGGTTTCACCAACTTTCTGTCATTTTGGTCTGAAAATGTACCTTTTGTGATCTACATTTGGCATTGGATTGAACTTGTGACAGCATGTAATTTTGCCAGCTATTGGCTATGGTATTTGATAATCTTCCTGTTATCTGTTTCTTCTATCACATCAATTAAATCATCAAATGTCTCTATCTAAGCAGTCCATCTGTCGCCAATACTTTGCTTTTTAATGGTATCGGATGGGGGTGGTGGTTTCAAGAAAACGGCAGCATTGGTATCATTTATGAGATTGGCTGACACTGAATGTGGAGTTCTCTACGACACTGTCTGCTGTCCACTAGGAGCTGCTTCATCCATGCCATCTCCAAGGCCATGCACAATAAGCATAAGAGGAAGCCCCCCAGTACTAATAACATCGAGCTAGTCCCACACAGACACTATCACAAATCAGTCACTTTTTTTAGCATTTTATTATCAGAAAATATATAAATATATCATTATTTCATATACTAAATAGTAAATATTTTTTTCTCTTTCAATAAATATTATATACATAAAATTCATACAATTACAAATGACTCACATTCAGATCCAATTTGTGAGAGTCCAAGTGTTGGAACTGGCCCTTCTTGCAGGGTCATCCTCAAACTTTTTGCTTCTTCCTCCCTTATTTTTCCTGACCCGTGGCTGTTGGCAATAGGACTCTGCGCACTTTACCACTGCTGATCAGTGCTAAAGTGCATATGCTCTCTGTGTAAATTGTTATTCTGATTGAATATACATGTTTGGCATATTTGTATCACCATGAAGTCCCTAGTAAAGTGCACTGGGTGTGCCAGGGCTGGTGATGACAAATGCTACTAGTGGGCCTGCAGCACTGATTGTGCCACCCACAGGAGTAGCCCTAAAATGATGTCTCAGGCCTGACACTGCAGTGCCTGTGTGCAGTTTAGAACTGCCATGTCCTCCTGGTCAGTGTCCCCACTGACCAGGCCTAACCCTTCCCTTTTTGTGCATATCAGCCACCCCTATGGAAGGCCCAAGGTACCCCCCTGGGCAGGGTGCGGTGTATGTAAAAGGTAGAGCATGTACTAGTGCAGGTGACATGCTCTGGTAGTGAATGGCAGCCATTTTCGTTTTTCACTACTGTAAGGCTATCTTGCTCCATAGGTTAACATGGGGGATGCTGGCTACAGTGGTTAACAGCATTTCTTCTCATAGGAACAAGATAGGACATAAGTATCTAGTATCCCTAAACTCAGAATTTAATAACACATCTTTTAGGAAAGATTGTTTTTAAATCCTGTGTTTGAGAATAGCACTTTTAGAAAGTTGCTGTTCTCTTGTCTAACCCTTCTGTGTGCCTGGGCCTGTTTGTGTATTGACTGTCTGGTTTGTGAGTGACAGGGGCTGGGGAATTCCCCAGCAGGATGGATGAGTCAGCACTAGGCTGAATGACTGCATTTGCAACTGGAGTGGTGGGAGGAGTTAGCACCTGGGCTGAATAGGGCTGTGTCTGCCTTCCACAATGCTGGCTCCACACCCCTGCTGGGCGGCTGAGGACCCTGCCCCTCACTCTGAAAGGAAAGATGCAGCCAGCAAAACAAAGTGCTCAGGATCCACCCAGAACTGGTTCAGACCGGGCTCAGGGCCCACATGCACCAAGAGAACAAAGACTTTAGGGGTATAAGTACAGGACCCCTGACAACAGAAAATTAGATCATCCTGGAAATCAAGAAGGAACCTCTGCCAAGGAGAAAGCTGAAACTGAAGAAGGAAGATTGTCCTGCTGTTGCTCTGCTGGACTGACCTGTTGCTTTGCTGCCAAGGAGAGGGGAAGGACTTTGTTGTTTGCTGTGTCCCCTGTCTTGAAAGGAATCTCCAAGGGCCTGAGAAGAGCTGGCTCCCTGTTTTGAAGTCCCAGGAACAAAAGGACTTCACCCCCAGCTTCCCTGAACTCTGCTGAGAGAGTTCTGTCCCTCCTAGAGTGCTTGATCCAGTTGTGGGGCCTCTGGAGGTTGTATCTGTGCTGGGAAGCTTGAGACTAAAGCTTGAGAGACTTTTTGAAACTGAAAAGTGTCGCATCGCTCGCTTGCGGAGCGCATCCCCGACAGTGCGAGAAGTTTCCCGCCGCTACGGAGGTCGAGATCGTCGCAGCGCCTGATGCCGCTGCCAGAGCCGTCGCATCCTCCGTTTGCGGCACGCACCAGACCGGTGCGGGAGAATCGAACATCGCTGCGAGTATCGTCGCAGAGCCTGTCGTCGCTGGGTGAGATCGCCGCACCGCTTGCTTGCGGGTCGCATCACGTCGCTGCGAGTGTCGTCGCAGAATCAACGCATCGAGGAGCTGCGAGAGAGAGGATCCCCGCTGGACCGCGCATCGTCGCCCCGGAGATCGTCGCAGCCCCTACGAGATCGTCGCATCGTGCCTTTGCGAGAACAGACTTCCTACAGAACCTACGCACCGGAATCCATACAAGTGGCCTTCCTCCCCATACAGACCGGATTCGTCGCAACACGCCCGCTGCTGCAGCGGGGCTGTCGCATCGCCTCCCCAGGGTCTCAGGAGCAACGCATCGCTTGTTTTCCACCGCACCAGCTTCTGCTTTTGGAACTTTGTTGCATCTAAAAGGTACTGTGAGTAAACGTGACGCAACTGTGAACTTTTCACGCATCTGTGGTTTATTTTACCGCAACTTGAAGAACTTTAACGCAACCTTAAGAACTCTTTTTGAAACCATATTCTTGAACTGTGTATGTTGGATTTTTGTCGTTTTGGTCTTGTGTAGTTTAGATTAAAAATACCTTTATTTTTCTAAACTGTTGTGGAGTCAGTTTGTGGTGTTTTCACTGTGTTACTGTGAGTGTTGGTACAAATACTTTACGCATTGCCTCTGGTTAGCCTAGACTGCTCGCGCCAAGCTACCTAGAGGGTGAGCGGAGGTTATCTCAGAGGGTTATCTCCTTGCCCTGACTAGAAGCAAGGGTCCCTATTTGGACAGTGGTACCTACCTCTGCCAACTAGAGACCCCCAGATCTAACATTGGTGGTCAGGCGGTGGGATTTGAACTTGTATTTGTACTTGACCCACAGTAATTGGTGTACATCACTAGTGAGTGCAGACCACTACGCCACCACATACTACTGTTTTTTTGGTTGGTTCTATTTTTGATCATAACCCTGAAAGAATCCAAGCATCATGTCTCAGAATGGTAAACCAGCAAGTGATGTTGCAGAACTGGAGTTTGATATTGAAATGTTAAGTGATTACAAAGTAGGTCAACTCAGGCAGTTCTGCAGGAACTTTGGATGCCCCATGAAGCGCTGCTCCAAGAAGGAGGAGCTACAGGAGGCCTTAAGGGCCTGGTGGGAGACCAAAGAGGCTAGGGAGACAGATGATGCAGAAGTGGATGAGGATGCACAAAGGGATGGTTTCAGGCCACAGGATATGCCTGTGTCCAGAGCAGCCTCAAGGGCTGGCAGCAACCATTCAGCTGGAAGTTTTTCCCCAGAGGAGTTGGAGGAAAACCAAAGGGCTAGAGATCATAAGTTAGAAATGTTGAGGCTTGAAATGGAGCTGAAGCAAATGGAAAGAGAAAGGGCAGCGGAGGAGAGCAAAAATGCCCGTGCCCTGGAGGAATTAAAATTGACCTTGGCCCATGAATTAAGAATGAGGAAGCTTGAGTTGGAGCTCAGGAAGCGTGAGGCAATGAGGGTCTCAGCTGAAGAAGAAACATGGGTAGCTCAAGAGTTGAGCTTTGCCGAGTTGGAGGTGGAGTCCAGCTCAGATGGTGGCAGCATGTTTATGATATCTAGTGCTGAGATAAAGGTACAAACACCCAGAGATGTGGCGCCTGACTTGAGGGAGGGGGTCGACATACAGCAGGGGGTTCAGGTTTATGATGTAGTTCCAGTGGAGTGCAGTGTCCCTGAAGTAGATTGGGGGACTGGCACAGGGGACCATATTCCTAGTGGTGGGAGGGACACTCTACTGACTCTAGATGAGAGGTACAGGGAGAGGGGTTCCCCCATGGTAGAAACCTTGGTGTGTGTGTGTGAAGACCAGCCAGAAGAGTGTGGGTTGTGTGACAGAGACAGTCAGATACTGTCTTGCCAGTCTCAGGAGAGTGGTGTGGGGTACTTGTGTGAGGCACTGGAGGGTGAGGCAAAGGGTAGCTTGGTTAACAACTGTGGGGGGCTGTGTGATTCATTTGTTGGAGAGCATATTTTAAGTCCCTGTTTTCCAGAGCTATGCCAACACCCGGTGGAGTGTGAGTTCTCTGATCCCAGAGAGCTTGCGTTGGAGGCAGACCTCTTGGTGGATTCCAGAGAGTCTGAGGAGGCATTGGGGAGTGATCCCAAAAGGAGTGGCTTAGATATCTTCCAGACCTGTGAGGTGGAAGCGGTTCAGTGTAGCCCAGGTAGGTCCCAGTGTAGTGGGAGGGGTGTAGGGGCTCATGTCCGGTCTCCGTGGAGAAGGAATGAGTGTGGGACAGTGTGTCTCATGGTCCCCGAAACCCAGTCTCAGGGCCTGGAGGGTTCCTTAGGGGAACACCAGGTTGGGGACCTAGACTGTACTTGTAGGCCATTTGAGGAGGATCTCCTAGTGTCTGGGGAACGGGGAGTGCCTGTAACCAGGCCTCCATCAGTTCTGGTGTCTGGCAGTGCCGCTCCACTTGGGAGGGTACAGAAGTCCAGACAGAGGGGTGAGAGGGGGAAGGAGTCCCCAGTGGGAGAACCAGTGGGTCAGGGGCCAGTCAGAAGGGCTGAGTCCCCAGTGAGTGACCATGGTGACCTCACTTCTGTCCTGTGGGATCTTCCCGCGCTGTCAGGTGGACAGGGGTCGGGAGATCTGCGCCAGGCAGACTGTCACAGGACACATGAGTTGTGTGTCACCCTCAAGGGGGTACTATGTGAGTCCCCAGAAGTCCTGGCGTGCCAGGCAAATGCACAACCGCAGGTTTTGGTCCCTGGGTTGGGAGACCAGGTTCAGGATTTGCCTGACCTGGAAGGAAGGACATCTGTAACCAGTGTCCTGACCAATATGGTTCCCAGAGGTACCCCTCCAGTAGGGAGGGTGCAGCGCTCTGGAAGGGGGTACAGAGGGAGGGAGTCCTCGCCTCTGACCCCGGTACAACCTGAGGGGTTAAACCCTAGGTGGGGAAGCCAGGTTCAGGTGTTGTCTGACCTGGAGGCTTGGGAGCCTAGGTTTGAGGGCCAGGCCCGGGGTATCCCCCCTGACCTGGAAAACCAGTTGCAGGATAGCACCCCTGAACTGGCGGATGAATGGTGCGGGACACCTGCCACGGGTGCCCTGGCTATTCTAGAAGGGGGTACCGCTCCAGGGTGGAGGGCACAGAGCCCCAAGGAAGAGGAGGACCTGGTGTGGGGAAGCCCACCTCAGCCTCTTGTCCAGCCGCCGGATACTGGTCCGGGACTGGTGGGTCAGTGACAGGATATCAGACCTGACCTGACAAGAGAGGGAGTGGACAAAGGGTGCTAAGCACCTGGGGCTACTGCTCCCCACCGTCTGATGCCACAGGGGTTTGAGAGCCATGAGAGGCATGAGGCCTGGGTCTCATCCCTGATCACTGTTGGTGGTCACTGTGGCTTGCTGTTGGTCTGTTGGGACACACCTGTGAGGAAATTAAGGCTAGGTGCCGCACAGGTGGTGTCCACAGGTGAGGAGAAGGGTTCCACATGGATTGGCATGGTGGACCCTGAGAGTATGGATAGAGTGATTGAACTGGGTTTAGGACGGCGTAGAACAGGACTGCCCTGCTGTGTGGGCCAGTTTCCGTGTTCTATCGCCTTAAGCAGGGAATCCCATCGCGGTATCGTTTGGTCTACCCTGGCTTTAGGCTGGAAGGGGGTTGTGTTGGAACTGGCCCTTCTTGCAGGGTCATCCTCAAACTTTTTGCTTCTTCCTCCCTTATTTTTCCTGACCCGTGGCTGTTGGCAATAGGACTCTGCGCACTTTACCACTGCTGATCAGTGCTAAAGTGCATATGCTCTCTGTGTAAATTGTTATTCTGATTGAATATACATGTTTGGCATATTTGTATCACCATGAAGTCCCTAGTAAAGTGCACTGGGTGTGCCAGGGCTGGTGATGACAAATGCTACTAGTGGGCCTGCAGCACTGATTGTGCCACCCACAGGAGTAGCCCTAAAATGATGTCTCAGGCCTGACACCGCAGTGCCTGTGTGCAGTTTAGAACTGCCATGTCCTCCTGGTCAGTGTCCCCACTGACCAGGCCTAACCCTTCCCTTTTTGTGCATATCAGCCACCCCTATGGAAGGCCCAAGGTACCCCCCTGGGCAGGGTGCAGTGTATGTAAAAGGTAGAGCATGTACTAGTGCAGGTGACATGCTCTGGTAGTGAATGGCAGCCATTTTCGTTTTTCACTACTGTAAGGCTATCTTGCTCCATAGGTTAACATGGGGGATGCTGGCTACAGTGGTTAACAGCATTTCTTCTCATAGGAACAAGATAGGACATAAGTATCTAGTATCCCTGAACTCAGAATTTAATAACACATCTTTTAGGAAAGGTTGTTTTTAAATCCTGTGTTTGAGAATAGCACTTTTAGAAAGTTGCTGTTCTCTTGTCTAACCCTTCTGTGTGCCTGGGCCTGTTTGTGTATTGACTGTCTGGTTTGTGAGTGACAGGGGCTGGGGAATTCCCCAGCAGGATGGATGAGTCAGCACTAGGCTGAATGACTGCATTTGCAACTGGAGTGGTGGGAGGAGTTAGCACCTGGGCTGAATAGGGCTGTGCCTGCCTTCCACAATGCTGGCTCCACCCCCCTGCTGGGAGGCTGAGGACCCTGCCCCTCACTCTGAAAGGAAAGATGCAGCCAGCAAAACAAAGTGCTCAGGATCCACCCAGAACTGGTTCAGACCGGGCTCAGGGCCCACATGCACCAAGAGAACAAAGATTTTAGGGGTATAAGTACAGGACCCCTGACAACAGAAAATTAGATCATCCTGGAAATCAAGAAGGAACCTCTGCCAAGGAGAAAGCTGAAACTGAAGAAGGAAGATTGTCCTGCTGTTGCTCTGCTGGACTGACCTGTTGCTTTGCTGCCAAGGAGAGGGGAAGGACTTTGCTGTTTGCTGTGTCCCCTGTCTTGAAAGCAATCTCCAAGGGCCTGAGAAGAGCTGGCTCCCTGTTTTGAAGTCCCAGGAACAAAAGGACTTCACCCCCAGCTTCCTTGAACTCTGCTGAGAGAGTTCTGTCCCTCCTAGAGTGCTTGATCCAGTTGTGGGGCCTCTGGAGGTTGTATCTGTGCTGGGAAGCTTGAGACTAAAGCTTGAGAGACTTTTTGAAACTGAAAGGTGTCGCATCGCTCGCTTGCGGAGCGCATCCCCGACAGTGCAAGAAGTTTCCCGCCGCTACGGAGGTCGAGATCGTCGCAGCGCCTGACGCCGCTGCCAGAGCCGTCGCATCCTCCGTTTGCGGGACGCACCGGACCGGTGCGGGAGAATCGAACATCGCTGCGAGTATCGTCGCAGAGCCTGTCGTCGCTGGGTGAGATCGCCGCACCGCTTGCTTGCGAGTCGCATCACGTCGCTGCGAGTGTCGTCGCAGAATCAACGCATCGAGGAGCTGCGAGAGAGAGGATCCCCGCTGGACCGCGCATAGTCGCCCCGGAGATCGTCGCAGCCCCTACGAGATCATCGCATCGTGCCTTTGCGAGAACAGACTTCCTACAGAACCTACGCACCGGAATCCATACAAGTGGCCTTCCTCCCCATACAGACCGTGTGGAAAAGTAAATTTTGCCATGTTCTGTGTCCCTACGTGTTCCCCATCTTATGTTATATGTGCATGATTAATATGCATATGTGTTCCCTTATGATCGATTAAAGACGCAATTACAGTTGTGTCCATCTCTAGTATGCCAGTTCCCAGTTTTCGTGAATACAACGAATATCAGGCCTATGTAAAGCTACGTTGCCACGTTTCTCAGTGTGCACGTTATTTAATTGTAAAGTCCCCGTTTCTAGGCCTCAAAAGGGCCCGGACTCAGATTCAGCTCCTGTCTCCTGAACCCTCTCCGAGGAGCGATACAGCCCCCACCTGTATCCCTGACCCTTCACTTACTTCCTGCCTCACAGTGCCCGGCTCGTCCTGGCTCTGCCTCCAGTCTGCCAAGAGTATGTTATGATTCTAGTTATCAGTCCAGCCCTCCTTCTCTGCATTCCTAAGCTACTGAATCACATCAATAGTTTCCGTCATGGTCTAGCCTTTACGTCTCCATGTAAGAGAAATACTGTATTAATGGTCATTTAATATTCCTCAACACGCACTACATGTAGAATAATGCATGCACCAGTCTTAGAGTCTGTTAGCCTTTACCCTGATAACTTTTGGATTCTATCAACATGTTCTCTAAACATCAGATACTAGATAGTGTTTAGGTACATGTCGCTCTGACCCTCCAGACTTCAGTCTCTGCTTCCAGCGCAGAAGTCATAGCCCCCAGCTTCTCCCTAGTAACACGTCATTGCCAGCTTGCGCGCACCACTAGGTTAGAGGTCCCGGCTCCTTAGGTAGCCCCCTCCATGTTTCCGCCCCCATTTATGACATACTCTGTTACGTTTACATCACATATCTATGTATACGCCCTGTTCACGCCTCTTGTTACACCTACTTTCTGCCTTATCTTTCGCGACTGCTACAGGCCCTGCCCACTGCTACGCCTATTGTATTGAATACCATGTATTTTGTTTAACTATATATGCTTGTGCACTGTTATTAAAAGCAGAGCTAGCCATCCCAGATCTTGCCCGTGCAGGTTGTCCTGTTCCTGTCCTTTATGCTGTATTAAACCTGCAAACTCCAGCTACCTCGAATCTTGACTCTTATTTATTGAGCTATCTGTTATTGTATATCTAGTCAAAAATAGAGGTATTATTTATTTATTTACCACATAATGGCGCCCGAATAGGGACTTGCCCTTTCCCCACGCGCCGGTGAAGCCACGCAAGCCCCCTGACCCTCTGCAGCCGTGACGGAACCATACCGTGCACGTGCAGATATTTCTGCTTCAAGTATCCCTCAGGCCCACGGAGGAGACGGAGGTTGCGGTCCAGCATCCAGACGAGGCGGTGGAGGAACGCGGCGAGTCCCGACCAGAGCCCAAGCCGAGAGTCCAAGGTCCGAGGTATCCGGAGGCCCACCCGTAACTGAAGTCCGAAGTTCGTCCGTCCGGCGTCGTAGCAGTCCAGTCCAGTCCGAGGCTTTCCGTTCTTGCTGCCCGGTGAGTACCGTTGCTGGGGTAGTATCTAGACAGGGTCAATTGCATTGTCTCTGGTCCGTGGGTTTGGGTACACAGATCCAACACGAAGTGTCCACTTAGGTGGATGCGGGTCCTGACGTGTCTCTTTATGAGACCGGTAAGTTTCGTACTGTTTTAGCAGTGCATCTAGTTTCTGTTCTAGTCCGTTCTGTTCTCGAGAAATTCATGTATTCTGTTTTCAGTATTCCAGGTAGTATTCTGTTCGAACTGTTATTTTAAATGTCATTTCAATGTGTTTTCAATGTCGTGGTATGAGTGATCAGTCTCAAGTCACTATTGTGTTCATTGTGTATTGTATTGTGTCCAGATCCCAGTTCACGTCATGCCTCTGTTCTCAAAATTACGTCAGTTAAGAACTAGAAAAGGTCTGCTCGAGGAAGCAGTTCCTGTCCCGCCTAGGGACAGTCCAGGTCATTTTATGTATCAAAAGCATGGCATAAGTGCCATATTGTATCTAGATCTGTGGGTGGAATACACCAAACAGTTAGAAGAAAAGTATAGATGGCCCGTATCGGGTACATGGGATGCAGAGTGCATCATGCGAGTAGAAGAAGCATTATGGAAAAAGAAAGCCAGACAGTCACAGAAAGATGCCATCGAGTTATGGCGCAAAGAATCTCATAAAAGAACCGAAAAAGAAATCAGAAAGTCAGAATTAAGTAGAGAATCCACAGAAAGAGCCCAAGAAAGGGAACTAATCGAAATAGGTGAACGAGTTAAAACCGAACAGTCAGACAGACAGAGAAATGCCCTTATTAAGGGTATGTATCCTCTTCTTGCCGAGGGCTTGCCAAAAGCAACCCCGGAAGCATCCAGTAATTTTCCGCCACCCTTAGTTCCGACCAAGCTACGTCACAAACCGACCGCAGCTGATATTTTTCTTTCGTCCTATTTGGACGACACAGTCCCAGAATATGCAAATCCTGTTCCACCAGCTCCTGTAAATAATGTAATTCATGGTCTTCCAGCCACCGGGGCACCTGTTACAGCACCTGTTACGGTACCCCCGGTCCAGCCCGTAGTACAAATTCCCGCCACATCAGCCACTCTGCCAGCACGAAGAGTATCAGTCGACGATTCCAGTATAGGGGCCGCGGGAGGAGGTCCTCCTGGTACCCCGCCGCCAAGTAGACGTCTAGGGCCAGTCGAGTTACATGAACGTGCATTACAGCGTACGCCCAAATATCAGTCCATTGCAGAAATCAGGCGAGCTCTTACTGAATGCTGTTATGATCCAGTCCCAGGCGAGGATAGTATGGTTATATATTCCGTACGTATAAGGCAGGTGTCCGAGTATTTGGTCACCCTACCGAATATGAAAGAAGATCTAGACAGAATGTATCGTTTCATTCGTACAGGACAAGATCCAGAAAGTATCGGTGAAGTCATGTCTCACAGAAAATCTGAGATCCAGTTCATGCTATTAAAGTTTCTGATCAATTGTTTAATACGGGAACAAGATTCCCCGACTAAAGATCCGACCGAAATGAAAATTCTGACAAAGTGGAGTGATAATATAGCCGAGGGTAAGCACAAGACACTCAATAGTATAGAGAGTATGTACAAGAAAATACGTAAAGAAATAATAAGGTTACACGATAAACGCAAAGAAGCTCTAGGAAGCGAGAAAGAAAATGACTCTCCTACTGAGGAAGTAGAAGACGAGAATACCGCCAGAATAGCGTATGTAGGTAAATCTAGATTTCCAGACCGACATTTACGCCCAGAACACAAGAAAGTCTTTCATCTTCCAGCACCAGAACAAGGCTCTCTAGAACAAGTATTTCAAGCTACCGATCAAATTTTGAAATCACGAATCGGTTATAGTGAGTTAAGTACCATGCATGAACAAGAACTAGCCCGATCAGCAGTCCGATGGATTACTGATTCTACCACTTTTCCAGACGAAATAGTGGCACAAATGTTTCTGAAACTGCCCCCAGCCGAGCAACGACTGGTGGGTATGTATATGATTCAGCACCTCATTTCACTGTATGAGGGTCAACATTCTGACCCAGGTCCGTTACATGATATCCTGAACGAGTTACTCCAGTATAGATGGAAAGGTTTAGGTACCGATTTAATTAGTGTCATTCTAGAACAGCGCCATAAATATAGAACGTTTCTGAACCCGCATTTTGTTCATGTCTCACCTCCAGAAAGTAAACCGTTTTATAT
The DNA here is from genome assembly GCF_964261635.1 of Lissotriton helveticus. Lineage (NCBI taxonomy): Eukaryota > Metazoa > Chordata > Amphibia > Caudata > Salamandridae > Lissotriton > Lissotriton helveticus. The sequence goes on from NC_136069.1 coordinate 1,143,269,469, forward strand.
AGACAGACAGCATCCGTTACGTGAATTACACCCAGTTAGGACAGCGGGTGGTGAAATGCAACGAGTATTTGTTTACACCCCAGTTACCAAGATGGAACTCTTAGAAATGAAGAAGTTAATTCCCTGTCACGACAAAGATCCAGCAGGGTTCCACCGAGAATTAAAAGACATGCTCCGTATGGGAGAATACACGTATCCAGATATTATTAAAATGCTAAAAGTCCTGTTGCCCGCAGGGGTATACGAAAAACTCAAGGAAAAAGATTGGGAGGTGGGAGAGAAAAAGATCGATTGGACAGCTCTAGAAGCTGAAGATAAGATACGAGTACCAGGTACCGGTCTTGGAGACAAATGTAAAGAATTACCTGAACTGTTAATACAAGTTTTGCCTAGATTATTAGCCACTAAAAAGGAAGACTGGGATGCAATCTCAGCCTGTAAACAGAAACAAGACGAAGATACTAGTGATTTTTATTCTAGATTTGAGAAATGTTTTATAATGAACAGTGGTTTAAAGACGAGTAGTGAGTCATACCCTCATCTTTTTGTTACTAAATTAGTCGAGAATTCAAGCCCACAAGTTAAGAATCGAGTTTTGAAAGTCGAAAGTACATGGCAAGCTAGTACTCCGTCCCAGATGTTACAGATGCTCCAATACCACCAGAATAGAATCAGAGAAGAGCAAGAACACGAGAGAAGACGTATGAAAGACACGAAAATGAAAGTACTAGTTGCACAATCTGTTCCTCAAGACAGTCAGAAGAGGGGTCCGAATCAAGCCAGTCATCCTGCAGCTCCCGTTAAAGGGACATGCAATTATTGTAAACAGCCAGGTCATTTTATAAACGAGTGTGCAGTTCTGAAACACAACATAGCCACTGGTAAAACTAAAGAAAGACCACGTCCGCCTAGACAAGAACAAGTTTCACAGACTTCTCAGCCACAGAATGCACAACTGACAGTTCCAGCACCGCAGCCTATTGCTGCAACACAGCATGTTACACAGCAGATGTACCAGTATGCACAGTCCGAGTATCCGGAGTATCAAGCGTATTCATGAAACAGCCTAGAGAGGGAGGTAGGCTTGCCTCTCATCGAGATTCCTGTAGATCAAGAGGGTCCCTATGTTCATAGTCAAGTATTAGGGAAAGATAGAAAGTTTCTGATTGATACAGGGGCAAGTAGAACTACTATTAGTCACGACGAGGTTCCAGGGGCTCCGCTCTCAGGCTCTAGAAATGTTTCCCTTGGATTTTCAGGAAAGCCTATTGTAAACGAGATATCAAAGCCAGTTACTCTAGAAGTTGGTCCATTGTCCCGAACTACTGACCTATTGCTTACGAAATCATGTCCAGAAAATTTGTTAGGCATTAAGACACTGAAAGAATTAGGTGCAGTTATTTGCTGCTCCCCAGAAGGAATACGTTTGTTTTTACGTGACTTCAAGGGTCACTATGTTTTACGAGATTTTGATCCGAGATTGTCTAATGTTCCGCAGCATCTATGGGCGCAAGGTCCAACTGATGTTGGTTTCATGCAAATCACACCCCATCGTGTGACTCTCAAGCAAGGTATAGTCCTGCCACGAATCAGACAGTACAGATTGCCACCTGAGGCTGTAGCAGCCTTATCCAAAATTATTGACGAGCTCATGGCTCAAGGAGTAGTTGTAGAAACGGACTCCAATGTATGTAATTCTCCTATCATTCCAGTCATGAAACGTACTGATCCAAATGCACCCCCAGTATATCGATTAGTGATCGATCTTCGAGAACTCAATAAATGTATCATTCCCCAGTACCCAGTAGTCCCAGATATTTCTTCCCTATTGACAGCCATTGATCCTGAGGCAATATTCTTTACCGTAATCGATCTCAAGAATGCATTTTTCAGTGTCCCGATTCATCCAGATAGCCAGTACCTTTTCGGTTTTTGTTTAAATGGAAGGAGCTATAAATTTACACGAGCTCCTCAAGGTTTCACAGAAAGTCCTAGTATTTACAGTCAAGCACTTAAGAGACAACTAGACAATATTCACATGCCAGCTGACACTGCCCTGCTCCAATATGTCGATGATCTACTGATCACAGCCCGTTCTGAACGTGCTTGCGAGCGAGCATCACTTACAGTTCTATATTTCCTAGCCGAGATGGGGCACAAGGTGTCCCCTTCGAAGCTTCAATTCTGTGTCCAGCAAGTGATCTACTTAGGCCACTTACTGTCCAAGTGGGGTAGGCAGTTGACACCCGACCGTATCCAGTTAATAGCGAGTCTTCCACAGCCCAAGACACAGAAGGAGGTGCGTGCTTTTATCGGCCTTACTTCTTATTGCAGACAATGGATTCCTCAGTATGCATTTCTAGCCAAACCACTGATACAGTTAACGACACAGGAGGCAGCCGTATCGACTGTTCTCCCTTGGACATTTGAACATACACTTAGTTTTAATGAGCTAAAGAAAGCCTTATGCCAAGCACCTGTTCTAGCTACACCGAACTACAGTAAGCCTTTTACACTTTTTGTCACAGAACGTGATGGTACAGCATTATCTGTTCTTACACAAGATCAAGCAGGACAATACAAGCCCTGTGCTTATTTTTCGAGCACACTAGATCCAGTAGCCCAGGCTCTGCCTGCGTGCCTCAAGTCAGTTGCAGCCACAGCACTAGCTATCAGACAAAGTGATTCCATAGTGTTAGGACACTCCTTGACAGTACAAGTTCCACACTCCGTGGAAGTTCTTCTAAACCGAACACAGACTCAGCACTTGACAATTGCACGCTTGACAGGTTATGAACTGACACTGTTCCAGCCACACATAGAAATCAGACGCTGCAATGTTCTGAATCCTGCTACACTGTTACCGTCAGTTACTTCAAATCCTGCCACACATGACTGTGCGGAAGTAGTTAACACCCTGACCAAGCCAAGACAAGACCTGACAGATATTCCATTACCAGATCCCGACCTGACACTTTATGTGGATGGTTCATGTATGAGAACAAGTACCGGAGATCTAGTAGCCGCGTATGCAGTGACTACTGACACTGAAGTTATTGAAACACACCGTATTGACACCCTGTCCGCCCAAGCAGCAGAGCTAGTTGCTCTGACTCAAGCCTGCATACGTGCCAAGAACCTGAAAGTTAACATTTACACAGATTCACGTTACGCATTCGGAGTTGTACACGACTTCGGAGTGCTCTGGCAAGAAAGAGGTTTTATGACTTCTCATGGAACCAAGATTCAGCATGGTTTCCTTATTCAAGCTCTGTTAGATGCAATACATTTACCGACAGCTATCGCTATCATGAAGTGCAAAGCACATACGAAAGTCACAGACATTATTTCCCAAGGTAATGATCTAGCAGATCGAACAGCCAAGCTTACAGCACAGACACCAGACATACCAGTTAACAAGACACCGACATCCACTCTAGAACAGACTACTTGTATGACAGTTAAGGACCCCACTCAAGATGTCATAGATATCCAGTCACATGCTACTCCCGAGGAAATCAAGAAATGGTCCGAACAAGGAGGGGTCCAGACAGATCAGGGATGGGTGACAAAGGGAAAAGCCACATGGTTTCTCCCCGACTCAATGGTTCAAGTCATTATTAATACCGCACATACCGCTATATGTATGAAGGGACCGATTAGCGATTCAGAAATAGCGAAAATTACCGAATCGCTAAATCTGTATCGCTAATCGGGATGTATCAACGCATTAGCAAATATTTAGCGATTCGGCCACAATCGCTAAATATTTGCACAATATGAATCAGCGATTCCCTAAACGGCCAAACTCGCAAAATAGCGTGACCCCGCCCCTAAATACGCAAAAATAGCGCGCCGCGTCGCTAAATTGTGCGACCGCGTCGCTAAATTGCGCGACCGCGTCGCTAAATAGCGCGACCGCGCCCCTAAATACGCTAATTAGCGCGACCGCGCCGTGAAATAGCGCGACCGCACCCCTAAATACGCTAATTAGCGCGACCGCGCCGTGAAATAGCGCGACCGCACCCCTAAATACGCTAATTAGCGCGACCGCGCCCAGCAAAGCGCTAAATTGAGAGGTACCCCCGTGAAAAATCGCTATTTAGCACAAACTGGAAACATCCAATTGCAATCCTGATGCTATATGATGACATCACAACCAGGAAGAGAGTGATTTCCCATGGGGCATCTGGAGTGAGACAGAGAGAGTGAGAGTGTTGTGTGCAACTCTTGAGCCATGTCAGAAAGTGGAAGCCAGGATGTCCCAGCAAGCCAGCAGGAGCAGCAAGCAGGGGAAGCAGCCAGGAAGAGGAAGCTCAAGTTTTCAGAGCCTGAACTAGAGACCCTAATCACTGAAATGGTGCAACACCATGACTCATTATTTGGGGCCACTTCCCACAAGGTGCCAGAAGCCAGCAAGAGAAGGATTTGGGAGGGCATCCAAGCCAAAGTGAATGCCCTAGGAGTCACCCACAGGACAGTTGATGTGCTGCGCAAGCGCTGGTACGACCTGCGCCAGCGCTCCAAGGAGAGGTTGGCTGCCAGGCTGGAGCAGTCCCAGCTCACCGGTGGGGGAACCTCCAACGTCCAAGACTCTACACCACTGGAGGAGCTGGTAGAGGGCACACTGCCTCATCAGAGTGTTGCGGGCGTGTCCGTGCTCGACAGCTCAGCACAACCATCAGCAAGACCAGGTAAGAAGCATGCCTCCCCACCCTAAACCACCCCCAGAACCCCCTGAGGCGACCTAGGGATTAGGGCAACCACATGTCAGGCTAGACCAAGTACACAGCAATGCATTATGGGAGATGTAGTCACAACAGTCAGCAATGTAGAAAGTAGCATGAGATTGTCAAATTGTACACATGTGCAGGTCAGGAGAGGTGAATGACACAAGTAAAGTCAGGGAACACTGTGAAAATGTATTAGTACATCACCTGTGATGATCAAATAAGTAATGTGTGCTGTTCTATCCACAGCACCTGCAAGTGGGAAAGCTACAGCCAGTGCAACAGAGACAGGAGCCAGAGGCTCAGGAGAAGGCAGGCATGGCCATGATCCAGATGGGGAGGACAGTCCTATTATCCAAACACAGGGACACAGTAGGAGGAACGTGAGGCCATTCAGAATAATGGATGATGAGGAAGAGGAAAATGACAATGTCCAGTCTGAAGCACCAGTACCCCAGCAGCAGGAGTCCAGAACAGAGTCCAGAGGCAGGCGTAGACCCCGCACGGCCATCAGCACCAATGTGCAAGAAGAAGAATCAGTGTTCGCCGGTCTTGAAATGCACATGCTCCAGGTTCACCGCCTGCAAGCGAAACACATGAAGGCCATTCAGAGAGAGATCAGGGCAGGGAACAGAGGACTACGCGAGGAAATCAGGGGGGCTGTGCAGGAGCTGACTGCAGAGATGAGAGCTGAACGCGCAGCCAGGCGCAAAGAAATTGCCTGCATGGACCACTACACGCGTGCTGTTAATCGCCTCGCCTCCTCCAACAATATGCTGGCAAGGCGTGCCATAGAGACCCAGCGAGAGTTCTCGCATGGTATCCAGGACATAGCCACTGTGGTAGTGCAGTCAACTGCCACCCTGGATGAGCTGCGTGCGCTGCGTACTGCTGGACCCGGGGTGCTTACCCCCAGTGAGGAGGACTCACAGTCGGTGCGGAGCACTAATACACCACCACCCACTGTTGAGAGGCGCCGTAGTGGCCGGAGCAGCAGGCCTGCCCCACAACAATAGGGACTGCATCAAAATGACTACTCCGCACAGGGGGTATATGGGGCCAGCAACTGGGTAGCACTTGCTATACCAATGACTGTTTAGTTGCACTGTGATTTGAACATGTGCTTTTGTTAAGGAGAGTTCATCCTGCATTTTTTTGGAAGTCACATTGTTGGTTTTGGAAATTAAACACGTTTGCAGAGCAATAAGTTGTCATTGTATCATTTTTACTCACCTAGAAGTAGTTCCGCATGATCTCATCACGCCTCTGGCGCCCAGCTGCAGCAGCAGCTACGCCAGCTTCCATGTGTATGGGTCCGGGTCCCTCCACGTCCGAGGTATCTGAGTCACTCGACTCCATAGGTGTCCCTTTCCTGGTCGCAATGTTGTGGAGCATGGCACAAGCTACAACAATTTTGCAGCATGTCTCAGGGCTGTATTGAAGGGCACCTCCACTTTTGTGGATGCATCTGAATCTGCTCTTCAGAATCCCGAAAGTTCGCTCGATGGTGTTTCTTGTGGTAATGTGTGCCCGGTTGTAGCGGTGCTCCCCAGCAGTGGCAGGATTCAAGTAGGGTGTCAGGATGAAGTCCCTGACTGCATAGGCACTGTCCCCTGTGGGTGGAAGAGTTGAAAGGTCAGTCAATGTGATGCACATGCAGGTCATGAGTAATATGGGCTGACAATGTGTGCTGTTACCTAGTAGGTATCCCTCTCCAAATTCCCCTCTTGAGAGTCTACGGTATAGGCCACAGTGACGGAATATACATGCATCATGTGTGCTACCTGGGTACTTTGCCACTATATCGGTGATAATGTTTTTGGCATCACACACCATCTGTATGTTCAGGGAATGGTAGCATTTCCTGTTCCGGAATACATACTCTATGTTTGTGGGGGGTGAAATGGCAATATGTGTTCCGTCTATACATCCTATGACGTGGGGGAAATGGGCTATGTTATAAAAATCCTGCTTAGTCTGTGCTAGTTCCTGTGGGGTGCTGGGGAAGTGGATGTGATGTTGCATCCTATGTGTCATGGCGTCGAGGAATGCATGGAAAAAGCGCGACAGGGCACTTTGAGACACCCCTCCTGCAGTGGCTATGACCCCCTGGAAACTACCTGAGGACAGCAGGTGTAGTGAACACAGGACCTGGATGTGTGTGGGTATGGCTTGGGTCCTGCGGGTGGGGTGTTCTAGGTAGGGCCTGAGTTCATCAATCAATTCAATTATGCTCTCTTCCTCCAGTCTGTAATGGGTGTGGATATCCTCATCAGTGCGTTGGAAGATGGTAATGCGCAACCGGAATATCCTCTCCTGCCGTCTCCTCCTCTGCGCCAGAGCTCTCACTCTTCGCCTCCTCACTATCATGTACAACCCGGACATTGTGGTAGGGAGTGTGTTGCATTCTGGGTTTCAATTTATAGTTTGCACCTGGTTACCACCTGCTCCCACTTGATGGTAATTGCGAGGCGCTATTTAGCGAATTTGCTTGATTCGCTAATGCAAATTGGTTGATAATTTCCATAGCGATTTCAGAATTGCGATTTCCGCTTTAGCGAATCTCGCTAACGGATTTCTACGCTAAATAAGGATTCGCTTTTGTATTCGCTATGTTGCACTTTCGCAACGTTTGGAAATCGTTATTTACCGAATCCTTATTTCGCAAGCGTATTTTGCTTCATACATAGCGAATAGCGATTTTTTAGTCGCTAACGCTATTTATTGCGAATCGCAGCGTTTGCGATCGATTTTTGGCTTCATACATATAGCGGATAGTCCTGCACACTTAGGAGAAAAAGCTATGTTAGACAGTATCCAGAACATTTGGTTCAACAAGCATTTACGAGCTGCAGCCAAGCAGAAAGTCCGTACTTGTATGATATGTTGTCAGTTCAATCCAGGTAAAAGTGTCCCGGTGGAACAAGGTGGATTCCAGCCCCCTGACCACCCTTTTGAAGTCCTCCAGATGGATTATATTCAGATGGAGCCATGTCGAGGTTTCAAGTATGTCCTTGTAGTTGTATGCGCTTTGTCCAGGTGGACAGAAGCATATCCAGTTCCAGATTACACAGCAGCGACCACTGCCAAGCAGTTGGTTCGTGAATTCTTCCCCCGTTATGGACTCCCTAGGGTCGTGTATTCTGATAACGGCCAGCCATTCTCATCTGAACTAATGAAGCACGTTTCCCTTTTGTTAGGGTACCAGTGGAAGTTCCATTGTGTACGCCATCCAGAAGCAGCAGGTCTCGTAGAGAGACATAATCAAACCTTGAAAATACGTATTGCCAAAATCTGTCAAGAAAAAGGTGTAGACTGGCTAGTAGCCCTGCCAGTCGCCCTATTTTATATGCGCATGGTCGCACACTCCAGATCAGGTCTGTCCCCTTATGAGGTCGTATTCGGCTGCCCCCCGAATGTGTGGGGTATACCTAGACCCCGAAGTATTACAGATGTTTCCAGTAATATGATGACAGATTACCTAGCTTCCTTGATGTCTGCCCTACACTCTTGTCGTTCACAGGTTGCCGCTGCCTTTCCCGACAATACTGAAGTCAAGCCACACGAGATCCTTCCCGGCACCCTGGTTTTAATCCGGAATTTCGATCGTTCAAGTCCGCTGGAGCCTCGCTGGAAGGAGCCGAAGTTAGTCCTTTTGACCACCCGCACGGCCGTGAAGTTGGAAGGAAGAAAAGGCTGGGTGCATCTGTCTCACGTCAAGAAATTTCACGGACTAAGACCTAAAACTTTAAATAACACTTCTACAGACACTTTTATCAAGGACTGTCCCGCTAATGACTTTGATTCAAAGCCCTCCCTGTTAGAGAAAACTCCGCAACAGGAGTATAAACAGAAGCTACGGTCTAGTAAAATAAGTCAGCCAGTTTAATTGTCTAAGTCCTCCCCTAGGTGAAACGGTTAGACAGGTATCTGACATGTATTAAATAGACCCCCATAGTGAGAGAGTTAGTCAAAACTCAATCCGATGTATCGTTTTTCTAAGTTTCATATTGTTTTTAAGCTTGATGGTTACCTGCACAAGTTATGCATTTCATTTATGTTTTCCAATTTCTCATGTAAATATGTTTTCTAATGCTACAGTAGAGCACACGTTTAGTGATCTGCCTCCTCATGAACTATCTTATCGTCTTGCTATGCGCAATAATACATTTATCCGTATGTTACATTATTCACACCAGACCAGCAATGCCACTAATTGTTGGGTGTGTGGTCGACTCCCCCCTTTCCAGACACCGAAGGGAGTTCTGCCACTGTTTCCTTATCCGTTTTCACATAATGGTTCATGTGGAGCCTGGTCCATGTTAACGTCATCCACAACAGATATGTCCTTTCTGAACAGTACATGTTTTCCAGACAAGCAAGGTCTTCCCCACAGAACAGGGTTAGATCTAGAAAATGAAGTTTATAATTTGGGTAATTATTCTTCGAATTTCATGGTCCTGAATGTTCAGTCTGATCCTACTCCAGACTTACCTGCTATTTCAGTACTACCAGTCAAAGGCGAATTATGTGTTAGAAATAATGGTTCCGTACATGTAGGACACAGTGATTGTACTACTATTGTCAAGTATAGTGACAGTGGGAAATCTATTTTCAAAGCTTCACGTCATTCTTATTTTGTTTGTGGTCAGACAGCATATGTTCGTCTGCCCCTCGATTGGGATGGAACCTGTTACATTGCCTTCCTACTGCCACCAGTTTTCCTAGCCCCGTCCGATTATCACAGAAACACCCATCTAGTACACATTAGACATAGAAGGGAGATCGAGTCCCCGATTGTCGATCAAACTGAAACTGCTCTAGAACAGTATACAGATTTCAATAAAGGTTTCTTCTTCTTTATAGGACCTATCCAGAATAGTAAGCTAATCCGTAGGTTAACCAGAACCCTTGAAGCAGTAGTGAATGAGACTGCCTCTGCTCTAGGTAACTTAACCGAGGAGCAATCTGCTATGAGATTTGTCGTGCTCCAAAATCGTCTCGTTCTTGACGTCATACTGGCCGATAGAGGAGGAGCATGTAGAGTCATCGGATCTAGTTGCTGCATTTTCATTCCTAATAACGCGCCGTCTGTTTATTCAGCTATAACCAGACTTCATAAAATTGCCCATCAGTTACACCAGAATCCAGGCACCTGGACATGGTCCGGTTGGTTCTGGAGTATAATTTCTGCCTGGGGATGGAAAATATTGTCATTTCTAGGTATTGCAGTAGCGATCATATTCAGTTGCTGCCTCTGTATACAATGTGGCCCTGCGATTTGCGGCATTTGTGCTACCTCTTGTATTCCTAGTCCTAAGTCCCGTCCTAAATCTCGTTCCAAGAAAATTCGAGACGAGCAAATGATACTGTATGAAATGATAGATGGTATCATAAATATAGATGTTTCCTGATGGAAACGTAGTGACAAGGAGGGAATGTGGAAAAGTAAATTTTGCCATGTTCTGTGTCCCTACGTGTTCCCCATCTTATGTTATATGTGCATGATTATTATGCATATGGGTTCCCTTATGATCGATTAAAGACGCAATTACAGTTGTGTCCATCTCTAGTATGCCAGTTCCCAGTTTTCGTGAATACAACGAAGATCAGGCCTATGTAAAGCTACGTTGCCACGTTTCTCAGTGTGCACGTTATTTCATTGTAAAGTCCCCGTTTCTAGGCCTCAAAAGGGCCCGGACTCAGATTCAGCTCCTGTCTCCTGAACCCTCTCCGAGGAGCGATACAGCCCCCACCTGTATCCCTGACCCTTCACTTACTTCCTGCCTCACAGTGCCCGGCTCGTCCTGGCTCTGCCTCCAGTCTGCCAAGAGTATGTTATGATTCTAGTTATCAGTCCAGCCCTCCTTCTCTGCATTCCTAAGCTACTGAATCGCATCAATAGTTTCCGTCATGGTCTAGCCTTTACGTCTCCATGTAAGAGAAATACTGTATTAATGGTCATTTAATATTCCTCAACACGCACTACATGTAGAATAATGCATGCACCAGTCTTAGAGTCTGTTAGCCTTTACCCTGATAACTTTTGGATTCTATCAACATGTTCTCTAAACATCAGATACTAGATAGTGTTTAGGTACATGTCGCTCTGACCCTCCAGACTTCAGTCTCTGCTTCCAGCGCAGAAGTCATAGCCCCCAGCTTCTCCCTAGTAACACGTCATTGCCAGCTTGCGCGCACCACTAGGTTAGAGGTCCCGGCTCCTTAGGTAGCCCCCTCCATGTTTCCGCCCCCATTTATGACATACTCTGTTACGTTTACATCACATATCTATGTATACGCCCTGTTCACGCCTCTTGTTACACCTACTTTCTGCCTTATCTTTCGCGACTGCTACAGGCCCTGCCCACTGCTACGCCTATTGTATTGAATACCATGTATTTTGTTTAACTATATATGCTTGTGCACTGTTATTAAAAGCAGAGCTAGCCATCCCAGATCTTGCCCGTGCAGGTTGTCCTGTTCCTGTCCTTTATGCTGTATTAAACCTGCAAACTCCAGCTACCTCGAATCTTGACTCTTATTTATTGAGCTATCTGTTATTGTATATCTAGTCAAAAATAGAGGTATTATTTATTTATTTACCACAACCGGATTCGTCGCAACACGCCCGCTGCTGCAGCGGGGCTGTCGCATCGCCTCCCCAGGGTCTCAGGAGCAACGCATCGCTTGTTTTCCACCGCACCAGCTTCTGCTTTTGGAACTTTGTTGCATCTAAAAGGTACTGTGAGTAAACGTGACGCAACTGTGAACTTTTCACGCATCTGTGGTTTATTTTACCACAACTTGAAGAACTTTAACGCAACCTTAAGAACTCTTTTTGAAATCATATTCTTGAACTGTGTATGTTGGATTTTTGTCGTTTTGGTCTTGTGTAGTTTAGATTAAAAATACCTTTATTTTTCTAAACTGTTGTGGAGTCAGTTTGTGGTGTTTTCACTGTGTTACTGTGAGTGTTGGTACAAATACTTTACGCATTGCCTCTGGTTAGCCTAGACTGCTCGCGCCAAGCTACCTAGAGGGTGAGCGGAGGTTATCTCAGAGGGTTATCTCCTTGCCCTGATTAGAAGCAAGGGTCCCTATTTGGACAGTGGTACCTACCTCTGCCAACTAGAGACCCCCAGATCTAACACCAAGCATAGACGAAGCAATGAAAAATTGAGGTACATGTCTCAACAGCAAGAAATACAAAAAAGTACAAAAAATTACTATACACATACAGAAACCACAAAAAAACAGAGAAAATACAATTCACAAAAACATAACAGACATCATAAACATACAAAATCACAACAACTTGCTCCGATGCGTGTTTCGGAATTTTCATGTACCATCCTTCCTCAGGGCGTTGATGGTGTATTGACAAGTATAGTTAAACCTGATACATTCAATTTCTATTACAAGGCAATCGGTATTTGAAGTAATAGCTTCGTCAATCCAGTCTGTGGGAACAACATAGCATCACAAAATAATTAAAGAACCTAATCAAAAAACTTTTTATTAAAAAATTCCATAAGAGCAAAAACTCAAAAGCATAAGAAACACCCAATAGAGTCAAAGAGGTGTATATCATACACATATAGAATAAATAAACCAAGAAACAAATGAATAATAGATGAGCAGTAGAGAAAGTCACCTAGTGTGCACAGAAGTTGTTAAAATGAGAAAGACCTTATACCCCAACTTGTTATCATACTTAGGTAATATACATACTGGCTGGATATGAGTAGCAATCCAATAGTGAGGATCCAAATCACACGACCTAATGTTGACTAGGAACATAGGATGACGCTACCCCCGTGCGGAGTGCAGGGTCCTATATTAAGAACAAGGATAAGCATCAGTAACATCTGCAGGGTCTCAACACGTATGAACGATAAGTATGGCCAAGTCTGCTAAGTACCTAATAGATGAGCCAAACAATCTCTGCTGGTATAGAGCGAAACAATCTCTTCAGGAATCGTTTCTTTAAAGATTTTCCAAAAACCAAATAGGACTGCCCGCTAAAGCCAAATCAGAGCATAGAGTAAAAAATTCTTGTATGAGCTGATGATACAAATAGTATGAGGACCCTAAAAACACACCAAAATATACTCACTTGAATAAATATCGGTGTCACAATAAGCAAGGAGTGCATCGGAAGTATACCAAGGCTAGATAACGCCGTCTACAACATGGACTGAAATGTGGAACATACATGCATAAATGGACTGCCCATCAAAGCTATTCAAGAAGCCCCATCTCAGAGCGTGCTTACATGGTCATAAAACTTACTTCAGCCTGTATAAATTGCCGGAATTCCGATATGATATAGTAATCCATCTTGCCCAGCAGAAAACAGGAGAGGGTTGCTCAATAATCTGTAGGATAGAGTAGCCGAAAAAAGAGGTATATTATGGATGAGGATTGGACAGTAGAAGTTGTATATAGGAAATACTCGGTACCACATCCCATTGGTAACCCCCAGGGGGAGATAACCCATGATGTTAAAGAGACAACTGGTACGAACAAAAAGGGTCCCCATATGTCTGGCCTAGTCCTAAGCCAAGGGTGAATTGGAAGACGAGATGGGAGAATAGATCCTCCTATACAGTCGCAGAATAACAGAAGTGCAACCACCCTCTCCAAGGCCCTGTGCTGCACTGGCCTCTGCGTCATCTTGGACAGTCTGTGGAACCTTGACCTCCCTCTTGGTCTCCATCGGGGCTCTTCACTTCCCTGAAGCCCTTTGGAGTTCTTCTTAGCTGCCACCGTCAGCTTTGGTGGTGTGTTGCATCAGGTATGGACGGCTCTGCAAGCACAACCCAGCGCACTTCTTTACCCAACGCTGTGGTATGATGACTCTTGTTAGTCAGTTCGGGTAAGCAAATGACAGTTTCTTGTATCTGTATCGCTTTGCTTTAAGGTGCATCTCTGTACTCTCTGACCCCTGGTTGTATCCGCCTTTAACATCATCACTCCATATGATGTCTAGCTTTAGGTTGAGTAGCAGCGGAGTACCTCTTTTTACAGCCTTACTAGCAAGTTCTTGGCCAATGATGTGTGGACTTTTCAATTAAGCTTTCGTTATCATCAAATGCTTTACACTGCTGGAGTTGCACATTGACTTCACATATGCCAAACCTCAATTCTGCACTTCAACTGAGGCACACGTGGCACACACGAGTACTTTGCTGGACCATGGCAAGCTCTCTGCTAGAGCATTGTTGATCTTAGGGTTACTTATCTCCTATACTCGTCGCCAGTTGTAGCGTCCCCCCCAGCCTTGACACCTGCCAATGACTACACCACACACAGATCTTAGTATTGTACGTCTTTATTCGTCTGCTTTTAACCATGAACTCAACATTCTAAACCTGCATTCACTTCACTACGCTGTAACACCTACGTCCCAATTCTAAAAATTCTCTCAGGAGCTCTAAGGATTCTGTCATTGCTAGCTCACACAACACTACAGGCGTTAAGAGGAGAGAGAATGTGGGCTAAAGACCTGAGCTGCTGAGGTTGGAACTAGGGAAGCAGGTCTTAATTCCAGTGTCAGCTCACCATTCTGTGATTCTGGGCAAATCACTTAATGTCCTTGTGTGACTGATGCTCATGTAAAGCGCTCCAATAGTGGTCGATTTTGCGCTATTTTAAGCAGCAAAATAGATAAATAAATGAAGAATCAATGATAGCAGGTCCCATGAAATATGGGCAGTGATAGCTAGGTGAACAGAGAGTTGGGTGCACCCTGTCAGCACAAAATTCATCCATGCCATTGCCTGTGCATTTTCAGGATTTTAACAGGCAGCCTAAAGAGGAATTTAACACCTCTTCCAGGAGGTAGCGGCTGTTTACCCTCCTTTTAGTGGCTCTGCGCTGTATTGAGCCACATCGCAGAGCCAATAAAAAGAGAATCAGCCTTCAAATTTTTTTAATGTACATTTTTGCCACCACTTTTGCAAAAAATTGCACCACTTTTACGAAAATATCAATTTTGTGATTATTTTGCTAATTGTAAAATCACAATGTCCTAGCGGGGTCTGACTATAGTTTATACATGGCAATACACTTTAAAGAGGGTGGACGGGACATCTTCCTACTTTTTGCGGATGTCTCTCGTCTGTCATATTCTAAAAAAAACCAACAAAAAAACTGGCATATTTACAACAAAGTGAAGGAGTGCACCGTTAGCCCTCTTGGCTTAACACCTTCACTGCGGCGGCTATTCCGCCGCAGTGCTACGGGTTTGGGGCGGCCGCGCGGCGGGCGCATGCTGGTGACGGAACCGCTCCGTCACCAGCGTCGGTTGAGCTGTGCTCGTGACGGAGCGGTTCCGTCACGGCCCCGCCCGCTCAATAGAACGCTCAGCGAAGGCGCGGAATCCGCGCCGCGCATGAGCGTTCTATCGAGCTGGGCGGGCCATGACGGAACCGCTCCGTCATCAGCACAGCTCAACCGACGCTGATGACGGAGCGGTTCTGTCATCAGCGCCGAAGGGGTTAAGACCACACTCCGCCACTTCAGAAACGCAGAGCTGCACCATATGAACAACAATATGGTGCTGTCCTGCGTTTCCCACAGCGCTGATGCTAAACGTAGCAGCCTAGCACCAATGCAGGCACCCTTGCACCATATTGCAAGAGTGTCTACGTTGAAGGGAAGATTGTTTATGTGCAGGAAGACCTCCCTTCCTGCACATAAACAATCTTTAACTTACATTTTGTAACTTGTGTGTGTGCTGTTTAATGCAGCACACATAGAAGTTGCAAAACATCATTAAAAAAATAATTGTTTATGTGCAGGAAGGGGCACCTTCCTGCACATAAACAATCAATGGCAATTTGCTATTTCCATGTGGCCTGCACAACGCAGCATACATGGAAACAACAAAAACGAGGAGAAATAAAGCATTTCTCCTTGTTTTTCCTGTTTAGGACCAAGTTTTCCCTGGTCTTAATTTTGCCGCTACCTCCTATTTACGCCACCCTTGTAAATAGGGGGCAGCATCAAAATCAATTGGTGTTGCGGGGAATGGCGACCACAACACCCATTGCCATCCTCTTTCATGCTAGTACATTGTGAAAATGGGCCTTATTTACAAGGCGGGGTTCAGCCAAGTTAAGTGGTTTAACGCTACCTTGTAAATAAGGCGAAGCCCCTATAACCACCACAACGTCACTAAAAGTGATGTCGATAGGGGCTTGTAAATATGCCCTTGAATTACAAAAACCTTAGGAGCCGGGATCTGTTATTTGCTGGCGCAGTTGTTTCCTTTTGTGCTGGCCCGGAGGAATCGTCACTGCCAAAGTATAACATTTGCGCTGCAATTTCTACACTGCTAATTTGATGAATTATATTTATGAATGGCTCTTAAACCCCTACAATCTTTTCCACCTTTGGTCCTCCAACGTTTACCCAGAAAGCAGCAATTGATGTAATTTGGGATGTGAAGTCAAACCCATGTTATTGGAAATCTACACGTTCCTTAAGGTAACAGTCTGAAACTGACGAACTCGAACTCTTCTGATCAGCTGACTGTGTAATGTATGGGCGGACCAATGCCACGCTCCACTGATCTTATGAAAATAAATCTACAACGCCTTGGTCAATTTACACAAAGAGCGACATAATAAACACCAGGGAATAATGTATACAGTTTTTTATGTGACAGAGGTGGGTGAAGACTGACCCCTACAAATCAGTGTTTTTTACTGCAACCTGGGTGATGACATATTTATGTGTACAGCGTGTAAGTGAGTTTTATTCCTTTATTGACATTGCTTTCAGCGACACTACTGTCAATTTTAAATCATATTGCTATAAATCCACTGGGTCAACCAGGCATGACTTGAAGACCGTTTCTTCAGTCATCACTGCTTTACCTGGGAACAGCAGGCTGGGACAATCATGACAGTGATTCCCCATTGAAAGCGCTTAGAAGTCAATAAGAATGAAGACTAGGCTCTAGATGCCAAGTATGTTTAAAATGTGTCAACCTGATCAAATGAAACCTAGACTCAAAGGGTGGAAGCAGAGATCTGTTCAACAGGAGTCTGGATGGGGGAACATCCTTTACAACGCGGATGTTACCCCGCAGTGCAGTTACGACGCGTCTTTTACAACGCAAGTCGTTACTACGACGTGCGCTGGATGGCGCTGTGGGATAAGGAATCTTGTAATTTCATATTCCAACACCTTCCCTACTGTTACGGGGACTGGTGTTGGAATATAAAATTATAAGATTCCAAAATCCGCACCCTCCAACGCAAGTCGTTGTAACGACTTGCGTTGTAAAATCTGCGATGTAAAGTACCGCGTTGAAAACAACCGTGTTGTACTGACATACATCCGTCTGGGTGTTTAAAAGTTAAAAATGCAGCCTCTGTGCTGCAAAATTCAATCCGTGGAGCGCAGCCACTGCCTGAAACCGCTTTCCCATCACTCCCCATGAAAAGAAACAACTCGCACTTCTCAGTTGTAGAAAGCATCTCAAAACTCACCCTTCACTGGCTCCTAATATAAACTTTAGATTCGACTAATAACAAGCTCATTGTATTATCAATGATGTTAGCAAGTGAGGTACAGTGTATATCAGTGCTTTAATTAGACATTTTGAAGGGCAGGTACTTCCTATCTAGAGCACGTTTGCTTCTGAGAATGTTGGTACGCTCCTATTAAATATATTAGAGCAGTGCTCAGAAATTAAACTCCGTCCTGGACAGCACCTACCCATTTAAAGCACTGGATACCTGTTATTCGTTTTCAAATATTCCCATGCTCTGGTCTTTGTATATATTATTTACTGGTCCACTGTGCTTAATTTGTAATGAATGAGTGCTGATGCTCAAAGCTCAGCACAGAAGCCCACAGTTGGTGTTATTAAATGTAGGCACAGCAAGACTTCATGGGATATTTACAACAAAATGTCATAGCGTGGTGTTATGCCAAAATTGGTAATGCCGCGCTCCGACATTTTCAAAACGCAGGGATGCACCGTAGTTACAAAAATATGACACACCCCTGCATTTCCCCTAGCACTGGTACTAAAAAAGCTGCCTAGTGCAAGCGCAAGCACCCTTGCTCCATTTTGCAAGGGTGCTGGTGCTGCAGGGGTACCTTCCTGCACATAAACAATCTTTAAAGGTACTTTGCAGTGTTCTATGTGTGCTCCAGAATGCAGCACACATAGAAAGAGCAAAATATGAGGAGAAATTAATAATTTCTCCTCGTATCGCCATTCTAAGACCAGGTTTTATCTGATCTTAATTTTTGGCACTGCCCCATCCTTATAAATATGGAGCAGCGTCAAAAAGCAATGGGTGTTGGGGCGAAGCACCCACTGCAACACCCAATGCAAGCCCCTTTCACGCTAAGTGAAGTGTGAAACTGGGTCTTATTTACGAGGCAGTGTTAAGCTATGTCAAGTTGATAAGCTGTGTAAATAATTAGGGGATATACTACCAGAACTTCACTAGAAGTGACGTTCTGGTGGTGATACCCACTTGGACAAATGCCCCTGCTTGTCTTGAGCTCTCCTCAGGCCTATTTAATCCACTATCAGACACTCTCTGCCCCTTCACCTCACTCTTGCAGGTCCCTGCTTTCTGCCTTTGTGGCAGTTTTTCCGTCTTTCTCTATCTCTGTCCTTACCCTCTCTCGTCAAATGTGGAAGAATAGTGTTGATCCACAAAAATGAGTGCTGGTGGGCACCGCCGGCAACTACGGGCTCTAATTTTGCCCTGCTATTCCATCTCCCTTGTCCTGGTGCTTTTCTTGAGGCAAGATTCTCCAGAGACAAATAACACCTATAACATGTTTGGTCTTTGCATCCCTGGAAATTACGAGTAAGTAGTTGGATTTTCATCATTTAGAAATCCTGATGGCTCCTGTCTAGGTCAATGGAGCTTTGCCACCTTGAATGAATAGAGCTGGAAAGAAAATCATGTATGTATCATCAACTGTCAGATTCTTAATGTTCAGTCAATGATGAGAGGTTGGTAAAGTTTTCAAAACCTTGATTTATCTTAAGGATTAGTGTGAGTTTTGGTAATCTTTATTTAGATTGGTTTGGTTTACAGAAATGGCATAGAAAAGAATGATCAGTGACAGGCATAAATCAAAACAGAGTGCTTAATAAAGGAAGATTTGTCACTAAACCAGCTGAGAGCCTCATCTACCCTATAATAGAAGCCATGCAGAGTTCCTTTTCGGAAAAGAGCAAAGTAGAACGTCTCATAAAGAGTTGTTCTGGAAACTCAGCCAAATTCCCTACAGTTGCAGTAGCAACCGTTAAAATATCAGTGAAGGATAATTGATTGTTGTAGTAGCATTAATCAAAAATAAGGTTTAGGTAGGTAGAGAGCACGTCACCTTTTGCAGTAGATGTCGGTAACAAAAAAACAGAAAGAATAAATAAAGTCTTGAGTCTCTATTTAAGTTCCAAGTAAGGGGCAAGAGAAATGTGAGAGAGTTTGTGCCTCTAAGTGAGAGAATTCTCTGATTTGATCCAATCTGTAATGCCTAACTAGCTAGGAACAATTATTAATATAAAATCACACGATAAAGTATCGAACTTAGAAATGATTAGAAATCCTCCTCTAATGAGAACTGCTCTTCCGATGGTCTCATCAACGTCCGATGCTTCTCCTCTCGATTCCCACAGTAAACATTCAGGCCAGTGTACAGTAAATCAATGTTAAGTCCATTGGCAACATGGATGAATGTTTCCATGAGAAGCTTCTTATCTAAGTTAAAAGATGCTCTCTGTGGGCCTCATTTATGAGAAATGGCGCATCACTGCGTGACAGCGCCGCGCTGCGTCACTTCTCAGTGCGCACTCCTTGCGACATACCTGATGCGTCATATTTACTGTATGACGCATCATGTCGCGTGGAGTTACAGATACGTCAGTATTTCTGACGTATCTGTATGGCGCAAAAGTGATGCATTGCTGGAGTGTGTCACAAAAGTGACGCAACTCCCGCAATGCGTCCTTTCACATGGGGCAAGCCCCATGTGAAAGGGCCTGCGTCAGTCTTACGCCTGCTGTGAGGCAGGCGTAAGATTTTGACGCAACGGCTTCCTAGAAGTGATGCATTGAAATGTCATAGATTTCGCTGCGTCACTTCTACGAGGCTTTTTGCGGGGGAATGCCCCCCTACATACATTATCTCTGACGCGGGTATAATGTAGCGCAGGGGTTTACAAAGTGACGCATCTGCTTAGATGTGTCACTTTGTAAATAGTGCGCAACAGGAGGCATGTTTTACGCCGCCGATGCGTCACAAAAAGTGGCGCATCGGAAGCGCAAAACTGACGCAAGGCCTCATAAATGAGGCCCTAAGTCTTTTGTTAATACAACGCAAGTTGAATATGCTGAGACAAAACTAGCAATAATGTTCTGAGGAGGCATACACATAATATATCTAAATCATTATTAAGTCTAAGAGCCATAGCACAGTCCATTGTTTAATACAGATGAGCTAACATGACATGATCTGGCTAAAGAAGCATAAACTTGAAGTCAGCACATTCAAGATGCTGGTGCTAGACAAAATGTTCTAAATAAACGACTATTAACTATGAGCAAGAGTGGAAAGAAAAGTCTTTTGGGCCTACCTAACGGGGCCACATTTAAGAATGATATCCTGGTTCAAAAAAATTTTTTCCTTACATTACTTCATAAGCCTACGACAAAGCACGTCTTCTTTACATGTTATTTATTTATTAAGTATTTAGCAATCATTAATAATGCATTAAAAAATGATTATTTACTCACCTGGTAGGGGGGGCTGTAAAAGCGCTGGATAGACGGGGTTACAAAATGTGGGCTCATTCTGACTTCACGTCCGGCTCCAGGGGGTCAGGCGTTCTAATAAAAAAGAACTCACAATTCATGCCTCTATCGTCCCAAACAGATGACCAAGGCTGCTTCGCGGCTGTGCATGGGCAATGGGAGGGGTCACTTTTCAATCTTGTGTCAGTATATATTCCTCCGGCATTACACTCAGTACACCTCCCGAGACTAGGGGACTTCCTTCTGACTCTCCCGGAGGGTGAGGTTGTCCTGGGGGGAGACTTCAACGCAGTTATGGACACGCAACTGGATAAGCACCCAGCACCGGCCCTGGCAGGGGGGGACACATACCTGCGGCGGTTTGCAACGGCCATGGGAATGACTGACATCTGGAGACACTTACACCCGGGCGCTAAACAATACACCTTTCTCTCCGCAGTACATGGAAGCCTATCCCGCATCGACTACTTCCTGTCGATGGGTAGTGGCCTTCACCACGTAGATAACCTAGTGATACACCCTCGGGGTATCTCGGACCACTCGCCCCTCACACTGAACCTCACCATGCACACGAGAGCGCGCAAACGCATCTACCCCATTCATGCATCCTACTTTAAAGTTCCACAGGTCCGCAAGGCCCTTAAACGTGCCACAAAACATTACTTTCTTGAAAATGTTCACTCTGTACGCTCCTCAGCGACAATATGGGAAGCCTATAAGACGGTCCTGAGAGGGCATGCAGTTAGCACTATCACCGGGTACAAGAGGCAACAATCCCAGGCACTGACCGCTTTAGAGGTGGCACTGAGGGAACGGACCACGGCTCATGAGCTGCACCCCTCCCCCTCCACCCTGCACGCACTCACTCTCCAACAGCAGTTATATAACGATCATCTACGCGTGGTCGTTAAAGGATACATAACAGATACTCAAAATAGAATTTATGATGTGGGGGACAAAGCAGGGAAAATGCTAGCATGGCTGGATAAGCGGGAGACCAACCACAAGGGGATACAGCGGCTCACGGACATGCATGGGGTGCCACATTCAGATCCTAGGCGCATCACGGAGATACTAGCGGCCCACTTCCAACAAGTGTACGCCCCGGAACGGATGGTCACATCTGAGACCGCAAGAGCTCTCTTGGCTCCGATTGAGGTCCAAACACTGTCACCAGAGGCATCAAGTGAATTGGAGGCAGATATCACTGTGGAGGAAATCCAGCTGGCCATTCGGGCACTGAACCCTGGCAAGGCGATGGGACCGAATGGTATACCCGTAGAATGGTACCAGGCGATGCCGGAGACCCTCAGTGTGCATTTGTTGGGGATGTTCAGAGACAGTCTCGAACAGGGCTCCCTTCCGCTGGACCAACGAGTGGCGACTATTGTGACAATTCCCAAGCCGGGTAAGCCGCCGGAGGAATGTTCCTCCTATCGACCCATTTCCCTACTAAACGCGGAAGTGAAAATCCTGGCTAAGCTCCTGGCTCAAAGGATTCTGCCCCATCTGTCATCGATCATACATCCGGATCAGTCCGGGTTTATGCCGCACAGAAACACGGCGTTGAACCTGCGACGGCTACATGGAGTACTGGCCAGGACGGACGCCATTACCTCGCCAGCGGTGATTCTAACGCTTGACGCCAAGATGGCGTTCGACCTGGTGGAGTGGGAATACTTGTTTGAGACGCTGACGCATATGGGCTTTGGCCCTCGTTTTCGTGCATGGGTCAGGCTGCTGTACACAGACCCAATGGCGCACGTGGTAGCTAACGGCCATATTTCGCATGCATTCCCGTTGGGCAGGGGCACGCGGCAGGGGTGCCCTCTGTCGCCCTTGCTGTTTGCCATCTCTCTGGAACCCCTTGCAACCCTCATACGAGCTTCACCCCTAGTTAAAGGCATAACATGGCCAGGGGGTTGGGAAGATCGGCTGTCTTTATACGCCGATGACATGCTAGTATACCTAACCGACCCCGATGAAGGCATACCAGCGTTGTTGCGCATCTGCGACACACACGGTAGTGTCTCAGGCTATACTCTGAACTGGGCCAAGTCGGAAGTGTACGTTCTGCGAGGTCCAGCCCCGAATCTCGACAATGCGTGCCCACTGAAGCGGGCGGGCACGTCCTTTAAATACCTAGGAATCCATGTCACTAGGGACCCGGCAGAATTCATGGATGAGAACCTGAATCCACACCTGGTCCGGCTTAAACGAGATGTAGAATTTTGGTCGGGCCTACCGTTGACGCTCCTGGGCAGGGCGGCGCTCTATAAGATGTTGGCATTACCGCGGTTTTTGTATGTCCTTGAGAACTCACCATATCCTGTGCCGCCTAAGTTCTTCCAGAAAGTGGCGGCTCTGGTCTCCAACCTTCTATGGGGTAACCTCCCGGCGCGAGTGGCACAGTCAAAGCTACACAGAGACTGGTATAGTGGGGGTCTCGCACTACCGAATCTGATTAATCAGTGGATCCACGCACCGCATACTGACCCAGCATTTCATTCGGATAGGACACAACTGGGCGTACATAGTTTGTTGGGTCCATTGTACGATAGCCGCAAGATACGGAAGCTACTAGGTCCCACGAAATTAACTGTTCAAATATGGCACACGGCAACGGCGGCCCTGGGTTGGAAGGGGAAGATAACCAAGATGACCCCGCTGTGGGACTCCCGAGCACTGGGCAATCTCAGAAACACCAAGGGGTTCGCACAATGGGACACGATTGGCGTCTCCACGGTAGGGGATCTGTGGGAGAGGGAGGAAGTACTTCCCTTTGCCCGACTAAAAGAGCTGTATGATTTCAGTGACAGGGAACTTTACAGATACGTCCAAATCCGCCATGCACTGCTCACAATACTACCACCCGGCACACCTCTACCGGAGTCTTCGCCTCTGGAAGACCGCCTCCTCACTGACTGCATGCTAGAAAAAGCGACGTCCCTCACGTATCGTAAATTGCTTAATAATACCCCAGATCCGACACTCCACCTGAAGGAGAAATGGGAGGGGGACATTCACGATATGGATGAACACGACTGGAACGCGGCACTTGAATCGCCTAGGGTGGTGGGCATCTCTGCACGCATGAGACTAATACAATTCAAGATCCTCCACAGGGTTTACTACACGAGGATGGTGCTGCACCGCATACAGCGCGCGCCCCATCCTTACTGTTTGCGCGGATGCGGAGAGGTGGGCACATTCTTCCACACCATATGGGACTGTCCCAAAATCCAGGAGTACTGGAGACAAATACACCGCACACTCTCACAAACACTGGATCAATCCCTACTGCCTGACCCGCGGAGGTGCTTACTGAATATATGGGAGCCTACTGACCTGTCCAGATATGAACAACTCTGGTTCACAGCAGGGGTCATGGTAGCGAAACGCGACATAGCACAGCGATGGGGGGCAGCAGACATGCCGACTAGATCCCAGTGGTGCCGGACCATGGACAAAGTAATGTTAACCGAAAGGGCAATATATTCCAGCCGAGCCTGCCCAGGGAAATGGAACAAGATTTGGCTAAAATGGAATATATTTAGGGGAGATATTTGTGAGCCCTTGCCCGAGGACGACCAGGGCGACTCCGATGACGGAAGTGATGAGGATTGAGGGTGGAGGGAGTGGGGGGTTGGAGGCATGGGTGGGTTTCCGGCGGGGTATGCCATGTTGGGTCAGGCAGTGAGGGATAATGTATTGATTGTTGGACAAACTTGGGCACAAGGGAATGTGGTTCGACTTACTGTCCTCTGAAACGACGCTCATAGCTGGCACTGTATTGTTTTGTAGCAGACCGTACTGTCATTCCTAACAGGTTAATGTTACTAGTTTGTTGTTTTAAACAGAAAAAGTGAAAAAGATCATCAAAACCGCATTTTCCGAATGTTTTATTTGCTAATACTGCGCTTTTCATACACAGCATGTTTTGATAAATACTATTATGAGCTTTGCCTAACTACGCACTCTACTGCTGTATGTTATGAGTAACGATCTTACGATGGCGGCCAGCCCGCAGGGTTGTAGGCATCCCGCTGTGTATTGTGCAAAGTGCAATAAAGGTTTTGGGAAAAATTTAAAAAAAGAAAAAATGATTATTTCACGTTATGAAGAAAGCACATTTTTCCTTCATCATTTTCTATGTGAAAGCATTTCTGCAGCAATTTAAACATATTCTAAGGTGCTATTCTGATATGGTTTTCAAGTTGAAATTAGAATTTAAAGTTCTTTCCCACATGTGTGAGGCTTGGGCTATGAGTTAGATTTCTCGAGAAACCTTTAGACAGCATTGCAAGCTCTGGGAAGCAGGCTTGTAGCTTTTGCCAGGATCTTGAACTAGGTGCCACTATATGATGGAATGTTTAGAACCAGGGCCATAGCGCACTTATGCTGTTACCATTTTGGGGCAAGGGTCAGGATATCATGGTTTAGGGAACAAAATACTGCTTGAGGTTTTGCAAGAAGTGGTATGACTTGGAGCTGTCTTGCTGTTTCAGCCTGCACAAGGTATGTGGGGGTGAGCATTTGATAAGAGTGGCACAGGTGCTCTCACAGTACATTTCTCCTGGCTGAGACTATGTGCTCAAAGGTAAAATGAGTCCAACAGCCTCCATGATGATTAAAAACAGACAAAATAAAAACTGGTTAAAATGAAAAGATTCATACAATTACATTTAGCGAATGACAAAAGGTGAGCTTTTTAGTGCTTTCCTAATTTGCTAAGGATGATCACAGGCTAGCTAATTGGGAGTAGCTCTTCCTAAGCAAATAGTGAGATTAGGATCATTTATCCATCCAAAGATGTATAGAGAAGATGTATATGTTGGAAGAAGCACATAACGTTGCTGCCACATGTGGTAAAAATTGCCTCTATGCTGCTTACCTTGTACAGGAAGACTGTGGTGAATCCAAAAGATTGCTTCCCAGCATATACAGTCAATGTGAGGATAAAGGCAGTATTGTAAAAGGCTGATGCAGTCTGCAATTTAGCCTTGTAGGCTTGTACATATGCTACTTACACAATGAAATGTTTAGTAAAGGACTTTGATGCTTTAGCTGGGCCCATGAAGATTGGTGAAGGCTGTTTAGAACTCAGCACAAATGGAAGAGAAGTCAAAAACTCTGTTTGGTACAGCATGTGATGGCTTGAGAAGGGGAAACAGCCTTTACTACATAGACAGAACTACGCAATGCCATTACTACATAGGCACTACAATGAATGTGTCGTTACCACGCGTTCCATTTCCATGCAAGTCGTTACAATTACTTGCTTTAGGGAACGCATTGTTGGATTTTAAATCTGGCACCTTCCCTTCTGTTGCACAGACTGGAGTAGGAATAGTAAAATACACTATTCCAAAGATCATCGCATCCCTAAGGCAAGTCACTGTAATGACTTGCATTGTACTGGATCGCGTGGTAACGCCACGTTCATTGTATTACCCACGTTGTAAAGGCATGCGTTGAAAAAGCATGCATGATTATGTCATACATCCCTTGAGTTGTTCAGCTTTGGCTTTAGTAGGAATTATTGTGGCTCATCGTCATTTGTGGTTCACGGATTGGAGAGCAGAAAAGTCAGAGAAGGCTGTATTGTTAAAAATATCCTATTCTGAGTTAATACTCTTTGGTGATCAACTTGACCAAGTGGTCGTCAAGGCATTTAATTACAGAAAACATGCCTTCCATATAAAGGGAAACCTTCCTCTTCTTCCTTTTCAAAGAATCAGGATGCATATAAGCAGTCAAAAAAGGGACAATCATTTCAACCTTGATATTTAACAAAGAAATCAGTTCCAAATCATCATGCCACTGGTCAAAAAAATGACAGCATTCCCAGGTTCCAGATAGACAATGGTCTTGTAAAGAACAAATCTGAGGCTACCCAAAGCACACCTTATAAATTTCTCTTTTGAATTCTAGCTAGGTGCTGGTTTGATCCAGGATCGATAAACCCTCTGTTGACAATAGGACAAAGTGTAACAAACACAATCTTCAGATGCGAAGATCCAGACGATTCAAAAGTAAATTCACTGTCAATCTTCTTGTAATTTCATCAGTTCTTTATTGGTATTCACAAAAAGGTTTGTATAAAATCTCCCAGCACGTAGTTTCCGACACGTATTTCGTCTTGCACTAAGACTTTCTCAAGGCATAAGTACTGGTGGTAAAAGTCCCAATATCAACTTGAATGGAGAGCAAACGCCGATTGGTCAAATCATCCAAACCAGATTGTAAAATTCCTCACAGGGTCCCAACGAAGGAATCTAATCTAAATGTAGGAAGTAAAGGACACAAGTCTGGTCCCCACGAAAGCCTGCCGTAGGTCAAGCAGACCGTCACATGTTTAAAAAAGATGAAACCAGCCCCAAAAGGTTGTGTCAGCCGGCCATAAGTTGAAAATAGTAACTTGCGATTTGAGGGAGATTGCAGCGTGATTTCTATAATAAGTAGGATGTGGGTAAATACGGTAGTAATAATGTCAACAGCTCAGTGCATGCTGAAGAGTCTTTATAAAAAAAACAGATACATGGATATCTTTAACCCGAGTCACAGAATCCCCATATAATTACCCAGGAGAAAAGCAGCACGGTCGCTATGTGTCCGTTATGACTGGGAGCCTTTCCGACACAACCATGATACGTTGTGGTCCGAAGTAAAACGGTGAAGTCCACCAACCGCTCCGATTCGACCACTCCTTCTACGGGCTTGAAATGCTTCACAGAAATTAATGCACCATCTGAGGTTGGAATTTTCAGGACTCCATCACCCACAATGCCGATGGTTAATGAACCGGCCCATCTGGGGGCGTGATCTGGCAGTGATAAATGGAGACCGGAGCATGTATTCATCATAGCGATGGCCTCTGAGGAAGAAAGGAGAGACTTTCGAAACGCGTAAGGCGAATCGCATGCTGGCTGTGTGATTCATACCACGAACTGAACTTGCGTGTGTCCTGAAATAAATGTTTGCCACCTTAGTATGCATTCGGGTGCTGCTCACTTGGAGGGACTGGCAATGGAGCGTTGATATATATATATATATATATATATATATATATATATATATATATATATATATATATATATATTACCTACTGGCGGTCGCCAGTAGGTATATATAGTTAGGATTTTTTCTCTATGGGTTTTTTGAAAATTCTATGTCTAATAACTTTGGCGTTTGTGGACGGAATTGGCTGAAATTTTCAGGAAAATGGCACATTTTGTTTCTGAGCAGCCCCTGGAAATTTGGGGGGGGGTCGTCAAGGGGGGGCCGAGAAAAAAGGGGGGTCCCAAAACGTGTTTTTAACATTGAGTTTTCCATAGGGCGGTTGGCCTCACTTTTAGGCCGAACGGCTGAATGGATTTCCACGAAACTTGGCAAAATTGTAGGGACTGGTAGCCCGATGTGCCTTTGCTAGGTCTCAATATATGTGCTTCAGTGGATTTTGAGAAATGAACGTTCAAAAAAAGATATATATCTGTAACAGCGGACCAGGCAGCGCTCCGGTTCGCGGACTTTATGCGTTACGGAGCTTTGTGAAGCGAAGCTGATTGGTTCTCCGGCGTCTGTAAACATTCCAAACAGTCCGTAGCGGCCGCCATCTTGTCTCTCGGTAGGATCGAGAGACAAGAGGAGGCCAAAGCGAAGGGGCAAATGACCATAAGGGGGCATAGTAGATCCTCCCTGACCCTCTAGGTTTGATGTGGAGGTTTTAAAAGGGCCCCGCGGGGCAAAAAAAAAAAAAATAATAATAATCGAACGGCTGAATGGATTTGCACGAAACTTGGCAAAATTGTAGGGACTGGTAGCCCGATGTGCCTTTGCTAGGTCTCAATATATGTGCTTCAGTGGATTTTGAGAAATTAACGTTCAAAAAAAGATATATATCTGTAACAGCGCTCCGCTTCGCGTACTTTTCGCGTTACGGAGCTTTGTGAAGCTGATTGGTTCTCCGGCGTCTGTAAACATTGCAAACAGTCCGTAGCGGCCGCCATCTTGTCTCTCGGTAGGATCGAGAGACAAGAGGAGGCCAAAGCGAAGGGGCAAATGACCATAAGGGGGCATAGTAGATCCTCCTTGACCTCTTAGGTTTGATGTGGAGGTTTTAAAAGGGCCCCGCGGGGCAAAAAAAATAATAATAATAATAATCGAACGGCTGAATGGATTTGCACGAAACTTGGCAAAATTGTAGGGACTGGTAGCTCGATGTGCCTTTGCTAGGTCTCAATATATGTGCTTCAGTGGATTTTGAGAAATTAACGTTCAAAAAAAGATATATATCTGTAACAGCGCTCCGCTTCGCGGAGATAAAATTATCTCTGTATTACCTAGCTGTTGCTAACACCAGTTAGCGACCGCTAGTAGGAGATAGCGACCATCTTGGGCCCCACTTTGCATGTGAGTGATATTTATCACTAATGACATGCAAAGTGGGCATGCCAAGATGTTAGCGACTGGAAACAGTCGCTAACATCGCTATCTTCTATTACCAACTTTTGGAAATATTCGCGATAAGCGCGAATATCTCCAAAAGCTACCACCTGCCCTGAGCAGTTCTTAGCCATGTTATCCAATGGGAGGTGGATAACATGGCTAAGAGCATTAGCTCGGTAATGCATGAATATCGCTGAGTTTTCAGCGATATTAATGCATTGCGGTCGTTTTTATCGTATTTGCGATAAACCTTGATAATAGCAAGGTTTATCTGCGATAATTTCTGACGATGCTTAGCGGTAAAAAATTCGTTGCTAAGCATCGTTAGGGATAAATATCGCTTAACTTTGGTAATATGCCCCAACGTCTGTTAACGTTCGATTCAAAGGAAATCAGGAAGTGTTGAAAAACATTGTCTGCGCCATCTTGCCTTTTTTCAAATGCCACACTTTTGTCGTGCACGGCAGTCATTTTAGATGCCTTGACCAGACCCACTCTCTGCACGCTGTCGATCCTTAGCATGGCTCCCCACCCTCGCAAGCATCTCCCCCAGGCAGTGGTCACCCCCGCTCTCTGTCTTATGCATGGGTAATAAACCTCCCCCCATCTGCGCTGCTCTTCCCTGAGAATCACACCCTGTGCCCGCCCGACACCTCCCTTTCGCCCTATTCACTACCGCACCCTCTGACACTTCTTTTCCTCTGTGTCCGATTGTCCAGGCCGGTCCTAGGCTATCAGCTAGCCCTGCAGATGTAGTTTATGGCCCCAGCTGTAAAGAATCACCCCTCTTCAAAGGAGTTATAGTAGATCAAGGCCCACACTCGATGAGATCCGTCACAGCAGACGCGTTCCTATTATCTGAAAACCATCCTGTATTGTGATTGGGGAGGGGACCGAGCCTGAAGCGGAAGATTCCAGGGATGACTCTTTGTACATCAAAGTTTTTATAATTATGTGTCACATTAAAAATATATAGCACTCCAACAAAGTAGTAAGATTATAAAACTTTAATAACTTATAAATATATACAACAAAACAAAAACAGTAATAACATATAAACATTTTTAGGGAAAAACAACGAAGTAGCGGTCGGCTGTGCGAATAGTCCCAACGCAGCACAACGTCCAGATTTCTGGACGGCACCCAGGTGATGTTGCCTGGGTGCCGCACTGATTTCGGCATCCGGCCCGGCGTGGGGCGTCGCGGGGGGTGGGTCATCGGTAGCAAACTGTTGTGCGAATAGTTCCAAGGCAGCAGAACGATGGCACCAAGGTGATGTCCAGTAAGTTACCGCACTGGTTTTGGTATCCTACAATGCTGCTCCGAATAACGGCGTGGGGCGCCCCGGGGGGGGGGGGAGGCGGCGTGAACGGGCCTCTCCAGGTGGAGTCTCGTCTGTTGTAGTGGGGCGCCCCTTTACCGTTTCAGTTGCCATTCCGTCCGCTTTTGGTCCACTGTGTCAAAAGCCGCAATTCAGCTGAGTTGCGCCCACTCTTGCGGTGCAGCGATAGGCGGCTGTCACAGGACTCTCAAAATGGCGGCAGGCTGTTTCCTTTTTGGGCCTGGTCCACTGAAATGGCCCTGGGACACCTTGGAAATCGGACGCTTGTCTGCTAGGTCTTGGACCCCATTCTCGAAAGCGTCCCCTCCGCCTTGAGGATTCATCAAAAGTTTTGGGGGCCCCCGACTCCAGCAGGCTTCTGGTGGGGAGCGGCTGCCATGATTGCTCGCGGAATGACCACGACGGAGCCACGAGATGGTGGTGCTTTCATGGTGACTCCAGCTTCAGTCTGAAACATCCAGAAACAAGGTGGGGCTTTCATCGTTTGGGAAAAAAAAAAAAGTTTTCATCCAATGAAAAGTGTTATTTTTAGGTCATATGATCAAGCCTTCCATCATTAGGAAACCAAAAGTAAAATGAACCAATGAAAAGTTTTATAAACAAGTCACATGACCTGTTATGCGGCATAGGGTATAAAATGCGGAGAAAATACGTTGGCACGTGAGGCGGCGTCAGTAGCGGACCGATGTGCGAATAGGCCGAAGGCAACACAACGCGCCAAGATCCGGATGGCACCGAGGTGGTGTCCAGCAAGTTGCAGCACTGGTGTGGCCATCCTACAATGCTGAAAGTCGGCGTGGGGCGCCCCGTTGGCCTGTGAGTTCGCGTCAGTAGCGGACCGATGTGCGAATAGGCCGAAGGCAGCACAACGCGCCAAGATCCGGATGGCACCGAGGTGGTGTCTAGTAAGTTGCCGCACTGGTGTGGCCATCCTACAATGTTGAAAGTCGGCGTGGGGCGCCCCGTTGGCCTGTGAGATGGCGTCAGTAGCGGACCGATGTGCGAATGGGGCCAAAGGCAGCGCAACAATATTTTCTGAATAGAAGACACCACAAGGCGCTGAGATGCCAAGATCCGGATGGCACCGAGGTGGTGTCTAGCAAGTTGTGGCACTGGTGTGGCCATCCTACAATGGTAAAAGTCGGCGTGGGGTGCCCTGTTGGCCTGTGAGATGGTGTCAGTAGCGGACCGATGTGCGAATGGGGCCAAAGGCAGCGCAACAATATTTTCTGACTAGAAGACACCACAAGGCGCTGAGATGCCAAGATCCGGATGGCACCGAGGTGATGTCTAGCAAGTTGCTGTACTGGTGTGGCCATCCTAAAATGCTGAAACTCGGCGTGGGGCGCCCCATTAGCCTGTGAGATGGCGTCAGTAGCGGACCGATGTGCGAATGGGGCCAAAGGCAGCGCAACAATGTTTTCTGAATAGAAGACACCACAAGGCGCTGAGATTCGGTTACCACCGAGGTGATGTCTAGCAAGTTGCCGCACTGGTGTGGCCATCCTACAATACTGCCCTGAATAACGGCGTGGGGTGCCCGAAGGGGGGGGGGAGGCGGCGTGAACGGGCCTTCCTAGGTGGAGGCTCGTCTGCTGTAGTGGGGCGCCCCTTTACCGTTTCAGTTGCCATTCAGCTGAGTTTCGGCTGCTCTTGATGCTACAGCGACAGGCGGCTGCAACAGGACTCTCAAAATGGCGGCCTGTTCTTTGGATTTGGGCCTGGTCCACTAAAATGGCCCTGGGACACCTTAGAACTCGGACGCTCGATTTTTTTTTCCTTTCCTGTACATGCAAAAAAAGGTAAATGCCCGGTACGTTACACGCTTCATCTGCCACGATGTACTCTCCAGAGGAACCGAAAAAAAATATAGTTATGGTAACTATACCATGCATCGTCATATGGAGAGGTGGCACCAATTAATTATAGTGCTGCAGAAAAGAGAGATTTGGAGGAGAACCCCTGACCTGCTAGTACATTCATCAAAGAAGTGGCACTGACAGCATCAGAGGCAAGGGAAACGGTCCCAAATATTTAGAAGAACTTTGGAAAGATTAAAATGACATGTTTAGATTGTGGCAAATTAATTTCATGTGGACAGATGAGTGTTACTCTAATAAATACAGCATATGAACATCATCATAGTCGATGGTTGGTAGAGACATTTTGACTATATCCTGGACCTGCCCGTCCTCGCCCAAAATGGCGCCGGAATAAATGGGACTCGTAACTCCTTGTTGTGTACTGGTTGCAGAACCTTGAAATCACGAGATACGTATGCAGTTTTGAAGCACATGGCGGGCGGGGACGAGAATTGATTGAATATTTCGACATCCCTATTGATATTAAGTTCTGATGTGTTATTGATTACTGTACTATTGAAAGTTCGAATTAACGTCACCCATGGTACTTGCCCGCAAATGTATATCTAGATAATTTTATTGTAACTGGCCCTGTCGTATTTTAATTATAAAATGTACGTCCACCAATTCCGCAACTGTTAGACACCTTAGTTCTTGCAACCTAATGGCCTGCCCGTTACGTTCCTCTACAGTGTAAATGTCTACTCATCATATACGATTACAGTTTGCTCCGTGGCCGGCCCACGTGGTTATAGGCTCGTATTTGTATAATGAAATTATCACAATAAAGGTTTTTAAAAGAAAACATGGTAGTAGTATATACATTGGTAAAGTTTTTAATAATAGTCACTGTTTTAGAATCATTAAAAGGCAAGTGAAATAAAGCAGACCAATTACATGAAGGGTAAAAGGTATAATACGCAGGAACGCAGTAAAGATAAATGGTCAAGGGCTGTTGTGTTTTCTACTCCTGCAACATAAAGTGATCGATAAGAATCTCATATTCAGGCGTATCGGCGACTAAGACAGCAGGTCGACCCTCTTTTGCTCAACGGCTCCGTCATGGGACGAAGAAACGCTCTTTTTCTCGAAAAAAGAATATATTTTACTTGCAGGACAGTTGTAAATTTTCCGGGAAAGTACATTAGCCTGGAACATTATAACATATATTTAAGAAAAAATAATGTTCGTAAGTAATAAAAAGCGTAATTTTTAGGTCATATGACCAAGCCTTTCATCATTAGAATAAGAAAAGTAAAATGAACCAATGAAAAGTTTTATTAATAAGTCACATGACTTGTTATGCTTACGTTACGCGCTGCGCGTCGCGCCCCGGATGACTTCCGGATGCGCTAACGCGGCGCGTCATATGACGCATTACGCGACAACGCAGGTCCAGAATATAGTCAAAATGTCTCCACCAACCAGCGGTCGGAACACAACCCCTTTCAGCAGGCTAAATAGTTCTGTTAAATGACAACAGAAGGGACAGGCAACAAGAACCATCAGTCAAAGAGGGGAGGGCTAGTTCTTCTCTACCGGGTTACATTGGGGCGCTACCGGAACTGATCGAATTGGTAGTCTACAGTGTTTCTGGATGTTTCAGACTGAAGCTGGGGTTAGCATGAGAGCACCACCATTTCGTAGCTCCGTCGTGGCCATTCCGCAACCAATCATGGCAGCCGCTCTTTATCGTTATTTTGGGCGGGGTGGGTGGCGGAGCCGAGCTGTTTTGCAGCCATCATTGTGTGGAGTTCAGTTCATCTCACTAGTTTCGTATTTGTCATGAGGGGTTGTTCCTAATGTTTCTATTTTAGCGAGGTCAAAAAGAGATCCCATTAGTGGCCTACTGATTTTGCTAGATTCCTTTTGTTTTTTTACACGATTTTTCGTTATCTGCAAAGACTAAACAGAGTATTGCGACTCTGTGTTTGTTTGTAAATAGAGAATGAACCAAAGAGAACCAATTCTAAAACAGTAAATGCTTGGATAACAATCAATCAAATGGAGAGAGAAGCAGGCACGACGTATTACAACGGGGGCAAAGGCCACCGTTAACTACCTTTCACTATCTGCAAAGAGAGAGTACTCCTAATAGAAATGAGGGGGGGGGGGCAGCATTCAAAGCAGATCAGTGTGCATAAACACGAAAATGTTTTTACTTACCACGTACTTGACATTCGACAGCTTATGATATTTGCTATTAAAAAACCATTGAAATTCACTGAAAAAACCATAGGTTATAGACCATATATAGTTAGGAATTAGCATTTACAAAACCTTGAAAATTCACTGAAAAAACCATAGGTTATAGACCATATATAGTTAGGAATTAGCATTTACAAAACCTTGAAAATTCACTGAAAAAACCATAGGTTATAGACCATATATCGTTAGGAATTAGCATTTACAAAACCTTATTTTACTCACACAAAACCATTGAAATTCCATATATAGTTAGTTGCACTAACTATATATCGCGCACCCGCAATCCACTGCTGATGATGTCACATATTACATCATTCATGACATGGTCAGTGACATCACTGATGACATCACTGATGACATCTCAAATGACATCACTGATGACATCACTGATGACATCTCATTTGACATCAATGACCACATCACTGATGATATCATTCATGTGACAATACAATGCATCTCCTCACATTTTAATATAACCTCTGTTTCACCCAGTGTTAAATACAGAGTATAATTTTTGAAACCATTGACACACCAATACTAGTTACTACATACGCACTCACTGATTCCTACGTCTACACACACCTTCACTCATTCACCCATACAATCATTCATACATACAATCACTCATCTTTACAACACTATCATATGCACTCATACACCTATACAGACACTCACAGTCTGCCACTCATCCATGGAGTTACTCACTCACCTAGTCAGTCATGTAAAGAATCAATGACACTTCCATTTTCTTGTCTATACAGTTAAACATAGAGCACCTTACATTTTCAAACATATAGTAACACATACTTACCTTCTTATACAATCATTGATACAAGTACACATTGATCTGCACAGAGTCACACACCTCCCAGCCAGCCACACACACACTCAGTCTCCCATACAAATACTTGGGCAATCAATCAATAACCCATATAGTTACTCATACAGCTACTGATCAACACATGCAGCAGTTTACAGAACAACAGACATAATGATGCACAAATTAAGACAGTTTAGTCACTAACCCATGCACTCAGTGAGACACATTTAATCACTCACTCATACAGTTAGTCATGCACCTACTAAATCCTTCGTCCAGACACTTACACATCCACTCAATCTTCAATATGTAAGACATATTTAAACTTTACAGAAACAAAAAATCACTGGATGTTGTTATCAGTCATGTCATCAGTGATGTCATTTGAGATGTCATCAGTGATGTCATCAGTGATGTCACTGACCATGTCATGAATGATGTAATATGTGACATCATCAGCAGTGGATTGCGGGTGCGCGATATATAGTTAGTGCAACTAACTATATATGGAATTTCAATGGTTTTGTGTGAGTAAAATAAGGTTTGTAAATGCTAATTCCTAACGATATATGGTCTATAACCTATGGTTTTTTCAGTGAATTTTCAAGGTTTTGTAAATGCTAATTCCTAACTATATATGGTCTATAACCTATGGTTTTTTCAGTGAATTTTCAAGGTTTTGTAAATGCTAATTCCTAACTATATATGGTCTATAACCTATGGTTTTTTCAGTGAATATATATATATATATATATATATATATTTTATTTATTTATTTATTTATTTATTTTCACTGACGAAGCTTCTTGTAAGCGAAACGCGTCTGTTGGGGTGAAGGGGTTGTAATTAAAATATTTAAATCGGAGATCTGTGTGCTAGCCTGTTTTCAGCCTAAATGGGAGTGAAAGTGTTCGAATATATATATATCATATATATATATATATATATATATATATATATATATATGCAACAAACACGTGCACAATCAGTCACGTAAGCCAGACCACACCAGCGTTACTGCAAAGAAGTTGTTTCTTTATTTCAAAAGGGATTCAAATGGCATGACGCGTTTCGAGTACAGGACTCTTCTTCAAATGCCGCTTTCTGCTCACAGGTGGGTTCGTTAGGTTTAAAAAACGGGACTTTATAGACATTGTAGAAGGACTCAGTCCATATTTTCCAGAACTTAAAGGAGACAGTTGCACTTTTTCTTTTTCTTAAATTCATTAAAGTTTCATTATTTCAAGCCCAGTGGCAAAGTTTTTTAACATCCATTTCTTTTGGAATTCATTAGAACCCTTGATGGTAATTTACTGGTTCAGTTTTTCATGCTGGGACTTCAATACCCATAGTGCATCACAACTGCTCCCTTAATGCTTTACTGGTTTACAATGCTGATCGCGGCGAAGTCTCACCTCATGCATCAAGGCTGGGTACAATTTCATGTCATCAAAAGGAAAGTTCCATTTCCCAGTTATGATGCGCAGGTAAGTGATTTCACTACCACCTTG
This sequence comes from Lissotriton helveticus, assembly GCF_964261635.1. Classification (NCBI taxonomy): domain Eukaryota; kingdom Metazoa; phylum Chordata; class Amphibia; order Caudata; family Salamandridae; genus Lissotriton; species Lissotriton helveticus. The sequence goes on from NC_136069.1 coordinate 1,143,306,192, forward strand.
GCAGAAAAAAGTCTTCAGTGCGCTGTGTTATGGTAAATACCTCCACAAATCCTAGCTGCTGACAAGTTCAGTCACTCCGTTTCGAGGCGGGCCACCATGAGGAGCCCTTCCATCGCGCACATCGTTTCTGTGCCTTTCGCAGCCGGGGGGCTCCCGATAAGCTTCACGCTTCCTCACAGATGCCTGACAAGGGGATGGCTCTCCCAAGCGGATCGGGGCTGGAACTCGAAGTGTGTCAGACACTTCAGTTGTATGCAACAAACACGTGCACAATCAGTCACGTAAGCCAGACCACACCAGCGTTACTGCAAAGAAGTTGTTTATTTATTTCAAAAGGGATTCAAATGGCATGACGCGTTTCGAGTACAGGACTCTTCTTCAAATGCCGCTTTCTGCTCACAGGTGGGTTCGTTAGGTTTAAAAAACGGGACTTTATAGACATTGTAGAAGGACTCAGTCCATATTTTCCAGAACTTAAAGGAGACAGTTGCACTTTTTCTTTTTCTTAAATTCATTAAAGTTTCATTATTTCAAGCCCAGTGGCAAAGTTTTTTAACATCCATTTCTTTTGGAATTCATTAGAAACCTTGATGGTAATTTACTGGTTCAGTTTTTCATGTTGGGACTTCAATACCCATAGTGCATCACAACTGCTCCCTTAATGCTTTACTGGTTTACAATGTTGATCGCGGCGAAGTCTCACCTCATGCATCAAGGCTGGGTACAATTTCATGTCTTCAAAAGGAAAGTTCCATTTCCCAGTTATGATGCGCAGGTAAGTGATTTCACTACCACCATGGCAGAAAAAAGTCTTCAGTGCGCTGTGTTACGGTAAATACCTCCACAAATCCTAGCTGCTGACAAGTTCAGTCACTCCGTTTCGAGGCGGGCCACCATGAGGAGCCCTTCCATCGCGCACATCGTTTCTGTGCCTTTCGCAGCCGGGGGGCTCCCGATAAGCTTCACGCTTCCTCACAGATGCCTGACAAGGGGATGCCTCTCCCAAGCGGATCGGGGCTGGAACTCGAAGTGTGTCAGACACTTCAGTTGTATGCAACAAATATATATATTTTATTTTTTTATTTTTATTTTTTATTTATTTATTTATTTATTTTTTGACTGACTGAGGAAGCCGAATAGGCGAAACGCGTCTGTCGAGGGGGCAGGGGGTCTGCCCAAAAAGATCACTTTTGAAAGAAACAACTTGGAGTGCCGTCTACTTTCGTAGAAGTAACGAGTGTGTTGCACGCGTAGGCAATCATAATAAAGTTCCCTAATATGCCGAGGCTGGTCTCCGTGTTTAAATCCCTGCAAGGTGACATCTGCTGGTGTGCAAGTTCGAAGCTTTTGGGCAATTGGAAAAAAAATTATTCACACGACGCCCTGCCGTGGAACTTGCACCATCTTGAACAAGTAAGAGGCTGTGCAGCATTGAACTGTATCTCGTTGCGAACAGTGCAGCAGATGTGGAATTAATGGACTGACCTGGCATCGTGGGGCCCACTGAGGGTGTTTTAATTGAAGTGAATGCTGTGATAAACAAACATAGGCACGGCACCCATTGTGGGAGATTAATGATTTTTCCGGACCACAAGTCCCTGCATGTACCAGTGAATTTAGCGCGAAGAGCGTGGCCCACTGGAGGTTATAAAATGGTGCAAGCAACAAGGAAACCTCTATGCCATGTTTTCAGCAACTGCCCAGGAAGAAGAGGCTGCTGCCTCGAAATGCGTAGACAATCGTAATAAAGTTCCCTAATATGCCGAGGCTGGTCTCGTGTTTAAATCCCTGCAAGGTGATATCTGCTGGTGTGCAAGTTCGAAGCTTTTGGGCTATTGGAAAAAAAAAAAAATATATATATATATATATATATATATATATATATTACCTACTGGCGGTCGCTAGTAGGTAGTTATAGTTAAAACCTAGTTTCCATAGGAAATCGCAACATTCTATTTGGAATAACTTTGGCGCCGGTGGACGAATCTTCGCAAATTTCTCGAAGAAGATGGCCTGCATCGCTCCGCTCCTTCCCTGAAAGTTTGGGGGTGATTCGTGAAGCGGGGACCGAGAAAAAAGGGGGGTCCCAAAATGTGTTTTCCCCATGCAATTTCCCATAGGACCTTTAGCCGGGACTACAGCCCGAACGGCTGAAAGGAATTACTCCAAAGTTGGCAAAAAGGTAGAGGTCTGTTCGCAGATGGGCCTTTTTGTTAAATGGTGTAAATCCGTTCAGTGGTTCCTGAGAAAATCAAAAGTAAAATCATAAGTATATCTAGAGGTGCATACGGTAAGCTTACTGTAAGCTTACTGTACTCTGTACCTTCCCGAGCACGAGCTGAATGCTAATTGGCTGTCAACTGTCTGTCAACACTCTAAACCAGAAAGTGTTGGCAGCCATCTTGTGCCTCGGTAGACTGAGGCACAAGCAAGCAGAAAAACAAACGTGTAGAACGCAAAAAGGGGGCAGGGTAGAAACACCCTGACCCTCTCGGCCTGCTCAGGGGATCCCACAAGGACCCCCAAACCCCCCCAAAAAAAATATTTTATTGACAAAAATCATGGGGTACGAGTATCGTACGAGTACGGTAAGCTTACTGTAAGCTTACTGTACTCTGTACCTTCCCGAGCACGAGCTGAATGCTAATTGGCTGTCAACTATCTGTTAACACTCAAAACCAGAAAGTGTTGGCAGCCATCTTGTGCCTCGGTAGACTGAGGCACGAGAAAGCAGAAAAACAAACATGTAGAACGCAAAAAGGGGGCAGGGTAGAAACACCCTGACCCCCTAGGCCTGCTCAGGGGATCCCACAAGGACCCTCAAGGCCCCCCCAATTTTATTTGGGGACAAAAATCGCGGGGTACGAGTACCGTACGCGTACCTTTCCGAGTACGAGCTGCATGCTCATTGGCTGTGAACACTCCAAACCAGGAAGTGTTGGCAGCCATCTTGTGCTCGGTAGACCGAGGCACAAGAAAGCAGAAAAACAAACGTGTAGAACGCGAAAAGGGGGCAGGGTAGAAACAGCTTGACCCCCTAGGCCTGCTCAGGTGGTCCCACAAGGACCTCCAAGGCCCCAAATTTTTTTGGGGAAAACCCGGTCTACTTTTTTTCAAATTACCGCCCAGGGGGACCATAGTGAAAAAGAAGTGTGGGGGGGGCCCCAATCCCCCCCCCCCACTGCCCACTGCAAAGCAACGCAGCCCCCTGGCGCACACTGTAGGTTCCAGGTGGGCTAGTTGGCCCCCATGGACCCACAGTATGCAAGGGGAATTGGTTTCCCCTCTGCAAATGCACCAGGGGGCTGCGTTGCAGAGAGAAGTAAAAAGGAGGGTGGCCTCATTACACCTCTCTGCAATGCAGCCCCCTGGCGCATCCTGGAGGTTCCTGGTGGGCTAGTTGGCCCCCATGGACCCCCAGTATGCAAGGGGAATTAGTTCCCCCTCTGCAAACGCGCCCGGGGACTGCATTGCAGAGAGGTGTAAAAAGGGGTGTGGCCTCATTACACCTCTCTGCAATGCAGCCCCCTGGCGCATACTGGAGATTCCTGGTGGGCTAATTGGCCCCCAGGGACCCACAGTATGCAAGGGGAATTAGTTCCCCCTCTGCAAATGCGCCTGGGGGCTGCTTTGCAGAGAGGTGTAAAAAGGGGGGTGGCCTCATTACACGTCTCTGCAACGCAGTCTCCTGGCGCATACTGGAGGTTCCCGGTGGGCTAGTTGGCCCCCAGGGACCCCCAGTATGCAAGGGGACTTAATCCCCCAACTTAGAACACTCTACAGGGCGCGTTAGCACAGTGGAGAAGGTAGGGGGCGGGGCTTGAGGTGATGTGAGTGCAAACATGCCCTGAGGCACGTTTTAAGTTGGGGAATTAATTCCTGTTCAATCCAGAGGTCCCCTAGGGGGCAACTAGTCAAACAGGTATCTCCAGTAAGCGCCACGGAGCTGTGTTGCAGAGTGTTGAAAAAAGGGGGCGCGCCCTTTGAACGACTCTCTGCAACACAGCTGCCTGGCGCATACTGGAGGTACCTGGTGGGCTAGTTGGCTCACAGGAGACCTCAGGATTGAAGAGGAATTCATTCCCCAATCTAGCTCACTACTAATCCTTAAAAGTAAATTTAACTGTACTTACCAGTAACTTGAAGTTCCTTCCATAGGATACCATTGCCTGCTATATAAAATATATATAAATTAAAAAAATATTAAATAAAAAAATATATTACAATTTCAATATTTTTAAAAACATTTTTTTTCAATTTATATTAAAAATGTGTAATGTAATTTAAAAAATAAAATATCTAAAAATAAATAGTTTAAAATAATGTAGTAAATCAGTATAAAAAATATAACAATTAATACATTTAAAAATTATCATTTACAAAACCTTTGAAATTCACTGAAAGAAACATAGGTTTCAGCCACGTTATACTTCAAAACTAGCATTTAAAAACCTTAGAAACTCACTGAAAAAACCATACGTTTCAGCCATGTTATAGTTAAAAATTAACATTTAAAAAACCTCAGAAATTCACTGAAAAAACCATAGGTTTCACACACGTTATAGTTAGGAATTATCATTTAAAAAATCTTAGAAATTCACTGAAAAAATCATAGGTTTCACACATGTTATAGTTAGCTGGACATTTCACTCACACAAAACCATTGAAATTCCACCGTTATAGTTAATTCAGCTAACTATAACTCGCGCACCCGCAATGCACTGCTGATGACGTCACATATTACATCACTCATAACATGGTCAGTGACATCACTCATGACATCCCTGATGACATCTCAAATTACATCACTGATGACATCACTGATGACATCATCCAGTGAATGTGTCTTTCTGAAAAATAAATATGTTTTATATATGTATATTTAAAGGTGGATGGAAGAAAAAATGTGTAAATAAGTGTCTAAATGGATGTTTTTTTTTGTAAAAATGATTGTATAACTGACTTATTAAGTGTATCTTAGTGAATACATGTATTAGCGAGTAATGTTTAAATATGTTCTGATTTGTTACTTTTGCCTCAAATTGTAAACCACTCTGATATCCTTCGGGATCAAATTCATGCTATATAAAACTTTATAAATAAATATAAAAATAAATAAATAACAAGCATTTTTTTATAGATTTTACACTGTTCCTAGGCTATTCACAGTGATGTTTGAAAACCAGATTGAGTGCAATGACAATTAAAAACAGCTTCTATAAAATTGAATCCAAAGCACATATGACATGTTTTCACTAAGGTATTTCAATTCAACACTCTTTTTTGACAATTCCCTGATTCTTTCTGTGCATGACAATGTGCTTGTGAAATATTTACAATTGAAAGTTCAGAAATGTGCTCCTGCCCCAAAAACTACAGATGGCCCAATTTAAATTGACCCAATTGGATGTGGCAAAATATTCAGGGTGAGGCTGCCCTTAAGTACAGGTCTCAAAATATTAGGCTTAAGCCATTTGTTGCAGGTGGAGCCCACTTGCACTAATTATTGGGGCACGGCACTCATTTGTCCTCATCAGACTTTGATCCAGAACAAGAGAGAGAAAAAGGGGGAAAGGCGTAAGAAAAAAAGAAAAAGATTATGACAAAACAAGAAAGTAAGAATTTAAAAAACCCTGCAAGAGTGAGGTAAGGGGGCAGGGAGTGCCACAGCCATACCAGAATCTGTTTTGGTAATCTAACAGAAGGTTACTTTCTTCAATGAATGTAGTTATTTTTCTTGATGCTGAGCTTTGAATCTATTTGCTTATAAACGGTTTCTTATTGAATGGAAATTAGAAGGAGACCTTGTTTGAAAGCCTCTTTGTTTTGTGGAGTTCTTTTGAGAAGAGACCTCTTTCCAAGGAGTTGTTGATAGTTCTGACTAGATCAGTTGCAAAGCCATTAATGAGGATATTCTTACATATATGAGCAGGACATATTTCTACCAGTGATGGTGCTAGTATACAAGCTTTTTCAGCGTTATTGAAATCCTGTGTGGTCTGGAGGTTAAAGGTGAGTAACTGGTGGTTGTTTCCATAATTTGTTTTCTAGTGAACTGTGCACACTGTTGGAATTGTGATTGAGCATTGGAGACGGTTGGAGGGGGTCTAAAATCATTTGGAGGTTGGAAGTAATACAGGTGTGCTAGGCACACAGCAAAGGAAAGCCCTTAGGCCTTTAACTGTGTTGCCAAGGCATCAGGATTTCCTAAGGTATTGTCACTTCAGTTACTGTGGTTAGAGGATAATTTTACCTGTGAACTCTTCCAGTGGGTTTGTCATCTAGAGACCCATCGTCACCTTCCCCTGTTCAGATCTCCTGTCTCATGTTTAGGTTTCTTGACCAAGGTCTACTCTTCAGGCCACAGGTCATCTCTACAGGACATAGGTCAGGTTCCTCTGAAGCACGGAAGGCATCAGGTAGCTTGGTTTCAGGCAGCTTTCCCTGCTACTTTCTCATAATTCTAATGCAGTTCGACAGGACAACTATGCACTAACTTTCTCCACTGTCATTCACTATTTAAGATTTCAATGAGAGTCCAAGGCACAATGGGTGCACATAGGTGCACATAGGAACTGTGTAAGATTATTGGCAATACATACATGATAGGAAAGAAATGGAAACTACAATTTTGAATAAAACTGAGAGGGGTAAAACACACTGCATTGCTTTTGGATAATGAATGCATTAGTCTAGAAAAATTAAGATACTAGTATAGTGCTATGAGATGCTTTTTAAAAAAAAGTAGTAACACTATTAGAAACAAATTAATCCACTCTTTAAAAATGTATTTCACAGCATCCAATTGATCTTATGAGATGCTTGACTGCTTTGGCAAACATGTTTTTTAATCCAGTAATACTTTGCATCTTGGGATTTTCAGACCCAAATTACAATGTAAAAAAAAAAATGCTCCTTAACGAACCATTGTGGTGAATGGAAAGCCAGGAATGGTTGTAGGTGGCACACAGTACAGCGGCCAACTATGCACAATGTTCATAAACACGCTTCACTGTGTGATTTGGCCTAATTTCTTTGAACTAATCAAAGACTACGTAGTGAAATAGTGTATGTGCAAAGATTAAATGTCATGTGCAGATGTTAGAATTCAAATGATAAATGTCAAACATTCAAACTCCTCTAAAATACTGAAGCTGGCCCCCCACAGTGACAGGTCCAAGGGGCTATTGGAACAATGCTATAGCACCACTTGCAACCCTTAGGTCATGCTGTGTAGTAACAGCAACTGAACGTGTCTGACGAGAGAAGATGAACAGAAAACCTCAATGCTGGTGACTGTGTTCCCATGCAGAGCCAAAGCTTTGGTGCGCCTTCACGAGCCCCAGCCACTCAGCTAAAATATTGTCGAATCGTGAGCTCAAGTGTCCTAAAGAAGCTGGTGCTGGTACGCCCAGCCTCAGACAGTTCTCCACTGTGGTACCTGCCACCACAGAGCACTTCCACCATGCAGGCTAGCAGGTGCAAACACTACTTTACGCTGTGGCTTCAGCAACAGCGATTACACCAGCTCCCTCTGCAGGCTAAAGGAGCTCAGGTGAAGGATTAAATATTAACTTTGGAGCCAGTGCTACTTCATCAACTGCAATGCACCCTTGACCTAAGTCCCACGCTATTCCAGCACCTGCTCACAGCCTCTTTCGTATTGCTTCATCCTTAGCCTCTTGTGCCGGTTTCCCCCTTCTGCAGCATTTGCCTGCTTTCTCCTGTGGTAACAAATAAGCACTTGCTCCCAGCTTATCCCCACAGACTCAGGCTGATCCTCAGTCTCGCACCATCCCCTAAGGCCTCATCCCTGATCTCCCTCCTTTCACCATCACTCTCCTGTCTTGCACTGGCCATGTAGTTACAGATGGAACTGACTAGGTATCTAGGGCCTCATTTACAAAGCTATTCGGCCACCAGTGCGCAATTTTTTTGTTACACTCCGGCGTTCAGTGTGCCTGCTCCTATTTACAAGGCCTCCTACATTCAACCTGCGTGACTTTTCATGGCCTTGTAAATATGGGCCCCTTTAACACATTACTGAAAGGGGCGTTCCATGGGTGCTGCTGTGGGTGCTCCCACGCAACATCCATGAAACCTGACACATTCCCACTTTCAAAGGTTTTGTAAAGCTTGGAATGCGTCAGAATCCTATGCCTCCCAAGGGGAGGCGCAGGAGTGGCGCAACGAGGAGAAATACTTTTCTTTCTCCTTGTTGCTTCCTCTTTCTATGTGTCCTGCATTCTGCAGCACTCATAGAAAGAGGAAAATGCCTTCAATGATTGTTTTTGTGTAGGAAGGTGTCGCTTCCTGCACAAAAACAATCGCCCCCACAACGCAAGCACCATTGAAACAAGACGCAAGGTTGCCTGCACTGGCACATAGCAGCCAATTGTGCCCCAGCACAGGGGAAAGCACTCAGATGCATCACATTGTTAATACAACATATCCTTGGGCTTTTACAATGACGCAGCTCAGTGCAGTAAATGCTTGCAGCGCAGCGCCATTTTTTTTGCAAATGAGGCCCCGAGTTTTGCGGAGAGAACAGATATTTTGCTGGTGCCTTGTAGAAATTGCATATTTATGACAGTTGTGTAATTTTTAGGTCTTGCCTGTAAAGAGTATGTGCTGCTTGCGCATGCACTCTAGCTTGCAAGACATATGTTATACAACAAGGGGCTTTGCCAATGCTTGTTATGTGTGCCGCATAGGAGCTGAGCTCATGTAAATGTTTGATGATTGTGAACAATGTGAGTGAATGCAGAGTGTGAGTTTTGCGAGTGTAGGGTGAAAGGAGTGTCGAAGTGAGTGCAGGGCGAGCTACATGAGTGCAGGGTGAGAGAAGGGCCCATGTGAGTGCTGGGTGAGAGGAGTGCAACAGAGTGAGAGGAATGAGTGCAGGGTGGGTGGTGTGAGCTGTGCAAATGTAGAGTGAGTGACGTGCCTGTGTGCATACTGGGGAACCAATGTGCCTGTGTGAGTGCAGGGTGAGCGGCAAGAGTGAAGGGTGAGGTGTGATAGGGAGCGCATGGTGAGAGAAGTTAGTGCAAGGTGAGTGGTGTGTCCCTGTGAGTCCTGGCAGAATGTTGTGCCTGTGTGCAAGAAGAGTGAGCAGCATGAGTGATGGGTGAGACTGAGCAGTTTGCCTGTGTGAGTGCAGGGTGAGAGAAGGGAGTGCAGGGCGAGTGGTTTGAGTTCAGGGTAAGTGTTGAGCCTGTTTGAGTGTTGTGAGTGCAGGGTAAGCTGTGTGTGTGAACGCAGTTCCTATGTGAGTGCAGGGTGAGTGATGTGGCTGTGTGAAAGTAGGGTGAGAGGAGTGAGTGCAGGGTGAGTGATGTTAGTGCAGGGTGAGGGATGTGCCCATTTGAGTTTGGGTGCGGGTGAAAGCGCTTAGGTGAGTGGTTAGACTGCAGAGTGAGCAGTAAGAGAAACAGATGAGTGAAATATCATGTGAGTGAGGGTAAACGGAATGCCTACAGGCAGGGCCGGCTCTAGGGTGGTGCGACCGGTGCCACCGCACCGGGTGCTGACTCTTCACGGGGGCGCCGTGTTTGGAAGTATTTTATGGTCTTAGAACCACATACTGCTGCTTTGCTGCCCTCTGCAATTTTCATACAAAAATAAAAATGTCAAGATAACATGGTGATTAATGTTCTTCCTGGAGAGAGAAGGAGTTTTGTCTAGTGGAAGTTTTTTTTGTGTGTCACAATTTTTTATTGGAGTTCAAAGATAGGCAATTTCATAGGATACAAAACAATATAATAAATATAAATCACTATGTGACAAATTATATACACCTGTAATATATTAAGGAACAGGGAAAAAGGAGGGAAAGGGGAAAAAGGAGAAGGGAAAAAGCTATATATAAGGGAAGCACAGAGGGTTAATATGCCTGCTGCAAAGAATGTGCACCATGCAGATAACAAAGGGCATATAGTTTAAATAGGTCAGTGCTTTTGTCAGAGCTATCCTTTTGTTACTAGCAGTGTAGATGTTAAAATCCTAACATGGAACAGCGAGCTATTAACTGTCATCCAAGAGCTGCATTCTAACTGCAAGGTACAGATTAGAGTATTATGATGTTTTCCTCCATCTTTCATTATTCTAATGTTTCAAAAAGGATTCAATTTGGTAAAAAACGAAAATCCTTATTATTGCATGTAACCCTCAACCATGGGGTTATGTTTTAAATTCTGAGACTGTGCTTCTCCAGACCAAGCACTCTTAAACTATACTGTCTAGCAGTATGGATGACATGCAACTCGTACACCTTGTACTCCTCTTTATTATGTAACATTTCCTATAAACTGATTTACACACCTATGATTATCTCTGTGTAGTGTGTGTGATGTAAACTGCTCTGACATCCTACACTGGTATAGGTAGCGCTATTAAATACATCTGAGAGAGAGTACTTTTGGAGACTTGGAAGGGGGCACTGTTAAAAGGTAGTAGTGAGGGAGTCTGTGGGGAGAGCCCGTGAGGGGCACCAACAAACTTTGTCGCACAGGACGCCACCAACGCTAAAGCCAGGCCTGCCTGCAGGGTGAACGCCATGAGTGCATGGTGAGCGGTGTAAGTACAGTGTGATCGCTGTGAATGCAGGGTGAGAGTGAAGGTTGAGTGGAGTGCCATGTGAGTGCAGGTTGAGAGGTGTGCTCCTGTGGGTGCAGGGTAAGAGGAGGGTCAATGAGGTGAGTGCATGGTGATCATTGAAAATACAGTGTGATTGCAGTGAGTGCAGTGTGAGCATTAAGAATGATGGGTTTGTTGTCTGAATGCAGGCCAGACACTTTAAGAAACTCAGCATATTTGTTATTCATGGTAGTGAGTGGGGTCTCAGATATAATTTGTATTATGGCATCCATCAAGGATGGAGGGTGGAGGAAATAAATAATCTGTGGATCCTGCAACAAACTTTCAGACTATTAATATGCCTTGCTATATGATATATTGCTATGTCTTGAAATTGGAAAGCATGTGACATAACTGCCAGAGATGCTGGTTTTGAGTTGGTGGATACGTTTCAAGTTCCAGCACCAGCTCAACATCTTGTGATCCTGGACAAATCACTTTATCTCCCTGTGCCTTCAAAAATTAATGAGTTTCCATGTATAATATAATTGGGACTCATGCAAAGTGCCTCAATACCTTCGGGTGGAGTTCAAGCAATATAAAACTGCAAAAAAACTAATCCTAAGGTTACTTTTCAGGAAATGCATTCTCACACTGTGGCAGCAAAATTAATTTGCAACTTTAAGGAATAGGCAGAGTGGAGATACAGGAGCTCTAGGAACGGGTGAAATAGCAACAAAGCCTCATTATCAAGTAAATGGTCTTTTAAAGACCTGTGCAATACTCAGGTGCTGCTGCGATAAGACGCCAGACCAGCCAGCCCACAGCAGCTCAAGAACTGACTGTGTGTGTGTCTGGGAAGCTGCCTCAGCCTGGGCTGACACACACGACGGAGGGTGCTAGTATCAGGCACGCAAAACCCATAGGGCACTTTGTAGAGAGGGATAATTATGAGTGCAGGCTGAGAGGTGTGCTCCTGTGGGTGCAGGGTAAGAGGAGGGTCAATGCAGTGAGTGCATGGCGTGAGTGCATAGTGATCATTGAAAATACAGTGTGATTGCAGTGAGTGCACAGTGAGCATTGAGACCCTTCCAACTACTTGGGATTTCTGCACATTACAGGATAGCATTAGTCAATCTATTGCTATACTTAACCCAAACCTCAGTGTCAGCTAAAAAGAGATCCCCTGGGATTCCTTCCGGGCCAGCTGCTTTGGTGGGAACAATTTTTGTAAGGGCGCACAATGCTTCCTTAAAAATGACTATCTGAGCATTACAGGAAAGAGTGTCCCTTGTCGTTAGTGGTATCCTAGAATGTGTTTCAGCCTCTAAACCTATTCCATAAAGATTGGAAAAATTGTTAGACCATATATGAGGCTGAATGGAATTATGAAAAAACAAAAAGAGTCCACTCAGAATTTACAAAATAAAGTGCGACCCTTCCAAAAAGTGACTAAACCCAAGTGAACTGTTTGGTTACTAGCATGGGAAAGCAATAACGTTTTTTAAAATAACCCTCACCCATCAAAAGGTCCCTTGGTGCCATGCGTCATCATCGGGTTCTTCCCGCCTGCTGCGTGACGGGCCTGCTACGACCGACGGATACGTGGGAGCACTTTGGAGTGAAATTAAACTATGTGTATTGGTGTGAGAGTGAAAGGGTCAGGAATAAGTGAATTAAAATATACCTGGCTTTATGGAAAAACTAAACTTTAATGCTCCCTATAGCTTGTATTGATAAAAAATGGGGAAAGAGGAGGGAAAAAGCTTTAATGAGCAGCTCCCCCGTTGGTCGACATGTTTCGAAGCCTACCCCTAAGCTTCTTCTTCAGGACCAAATACAATGATCCCTGTTACCGCTCTGACTAATGCCTAGTGCTGTTAGCCTATTAGGTGTTTCGAATTAATAGACTTCTGTGCAAAACATATGTTCAGTACCTACTTGGTAATATTCTTTAATAGAATGAATATACAGTTTCTTAATTTGACAATATTATAGGTTTCCTAATTGGACCCCATTAGCTTCAACACGGAAGGGGAGGAGCGCTTGTAGTTAAACATTCGTCAAAGCATCTCGCTCACCCTTGGAACAATGCCAGCCCATGGCTCCGTCGAATCAAATTGAATGGAATTAGCTAATAAATTATTTTCGCACTGGCCATGATTGGCCACTATTTGGCAACATTTGTTAGCATCTTTACTTTTGCTGGTGCCAAAAAGGTCTGTTCAGAGCTGGGTATCCCAGCTCCTGTGAGCCTTAGCTTGCATTAATTTATAGTGCTGACTTTGCCTTTGCTGCACCCTAAAAAGCATGATCCTTCATCACAAGTCAGAGGAAGGAATCCCCCAGCTGTGAGTGCTGGACCTTCCTGCTCGGAGTTCCTTTGCTTGTCCCGCTGCAGCTTTGATTGCCTTACAGTGGAGAAAAGGTGGCGGCTACCTGAACTGGCCCCTGTCAATGAAACTGTTCACACAATACAGTTAAAGACTGCACACTCTTGCTTGGACATCCCAATGAGGCTTCAGATCAGGTAATGCTAACACATGAAAACATTTTCTACTGAGAACCTGAATAATCGATTTTGGTGACTTTTTGTTGAGATTATTAAAACTGTTTTAAGAGAACTTCCTTGCCAAAGGATTAGGCCCAACCCTCCCACCTGTTATGCAGGGGCGGCTCCTCCATTTGAGCAGAGGACCATCGCCCCACAAGCACCAGAGCTGAAAAATAAAATGACAATAAAGTTTATTTATTACCATTGTATTTTTCAGCAACCCGTCCAAACTAAGCGCCAGGACAGGTGAGGCCTGCGCTGCCAAGGGGCAGCAGCAGGGAGCTGTGCGCTTAATTTTAGGCATATCTCTTTGGTCAGCCATCTTGGCCAGACAAGGCTGCTTTAGATAGCTGTGTTAGAGAAAGCACAGGCCTCCAGGGCTTAAGAGCACTGGGTAAAGTCTGCTCTAGCCAATCCTGGTGCTGCTCTCATGCTGTAAGAGCAGCGCCAGGATTGGGTAACGCAGTTTCCTGCACCGGGAGCTTCCTGGAAGACACCCGAGGGAGGAGGATATCGTGCTCCGAAGGTAAGTGAATGTATCTGTTTTGTGTGTGTGTATCCCACCCTCCTGCCCCACCCTGCTCCACCACGTTCGGTACAAGCCAGCCACCCCTGCTGTTATGGCTCACAAATGTGGCCCATTTTGGTGTGGGAGCTTGGGAGCAGTCCAGGATGTCCGGGCAGGTAGGTCATTTAACCTTAATATTAATATTAATAATATTAATATTTAGGAGAAAAGGAAGTAGGGCAATCAGTTGTTTCTCTGGAAGGCAGACTCACACCAAGTACTTCAAGTACTAATTACTGCAACAAGGAAGAAAATACACTAATGGAATTACAGTTAAGTGATTAAATCAATACATTTTATAGTGACTCTTCCTTGATTTTCTTACAGTAGCAAATACTTTAAATAAGATTAAACTAAAAATAAAAAAAAATGGGATTCTTATCGCTAAGTGTAAATAATATTTCCCCAACACTGGTTGAACAATATTTTTAGGCATTCAATCCCTCACATAAAACAGTCAATAAAAAGGTTACATCAAAAAGGGAGAGGAGGGGGAGACCCTCTATCACATTTCTCTTTATAAAAAGTGTTAACATTCTTGCAGCTCTCTCTCATTTGTTATTTCTTCAAAGTTCACTTTAGCATATTTAAAGGCATTTCCAGTTCTTAAATATCATTTTTAATAACACCGTTTTGCAATATCTTAATGATGTTCGTTCCTATTTATGTATTGCCATTTAAATGACACCGTTTTTATAGCATTCAACATTTGTGGCTCTTCACTTTAAGCATTCATTATTTTACATACTTTTTTGGCTAACCAGACTTATCTTTGTGTATTTAAACGTGTGGGTCTCACTGAAGCTCAGCTGTCGTTGACAAGGTCTGTCTATTTCATGGTCCTAAGATATCATTGTACCTTAAATGATAGGAAGCTAATTGCCATGTGCAAAGATATGCCAGGCCTAGATGTCAGTCTGGTTGTCAACATTTCCAGTACTGCTGAATGCAAAATGAGATGGCATTTTGGAAAATAATTACATGTTTAGCTTTTGCAAAAGGGTTCGGCATCCTAATATTATTTAAAAAGACTCTTGCGCTCCTGACAAGATTTTATAGGTCCACAACTGTTTCTCTGGTGAAGCCCCATTGACCCGTGAAACAGAGTCTGCCTTGAAGATGGGACCATTTTGTAATCGGAATTGTCAGGATGGGTGGTCTCATATTTCCATAACCATAAAAAAGCATTGAATCTCCACCATCAGAATTAGGGCCAGATGTAGGAGGCTTTTCCCGGCTCGCAAACGCGACCAGAAAAAAGCTTTTTTCTGATGTACCAAACCCTATTTACGATTCAGCAGCCTATTACCGAATCGCAAATAAGGGTTTGCCATTTGGTGTTAGAAAGGGATGTGTTTAGTGCGTCCCTTCCTAATACCGAATCGCGGCGGTATGTAAGAATGTTTTGCGACCGATATAACTTCAAGTTGGTGGTAACCCTTTGCAAATGGGAAGGGATCTCCAAGGGACCCCATTTCCTTTGTGAATGGTAGCACAAACGGACCCCTTTACCTTTGTCAATGGTAGTGCAAAAAAAAATCAGAGCCGGCAGTGGTACCACGGTCCACTGCCTGCTCTTAAAAAATGAAAAGAAAACGTTTTATTTTTATTTTTTAAACGCAACCCTGTTTTCCATTAGGAAAATGGGCTGCATTTTTTTTTAAATTATTGCTTTATTTGGAAGCAACCAAAGACATGGTGGTCTGCTGACTCCAGCAGGCCACCATCCCTGTGAATGTAACGATTCCCAATGGGTCGAAATTGCAACCTATCTCATTAATATTCATGAGGTAGATCCTCAGGCAACTGTTTGTTTCCTAGTGGGCTGGGAGACGCTTTGTGCATTCACTGAGAAAACGCGCGCCGGAGCACTGTGCCTTTTCCCCATGTTTATGTACCAAACCTGCGGCAAGTGCAGGAGGGCATTGCCGTTTACATACTTGAGACACTTATGTTTCCTCGATAATGGTAAGTGCAGGAGCGCGTTACCGTTTACTTACATTTTGGGGCATTTTCGTCATTGCAACCTATGGGAAGCGCAGGGGCACGTTGCCGTTTACATACTTGAGGTGCTTGTGTGTCTTTGATAAGCATGTTACCGTTTACTTACATTTTGGGGCATTTTCGTCATTGCAACCTACGGCAAGTGCAGGAGCGTATTGCCGTTTACATACTTGAGGCGGCTGACAGCACTGACCACGGAGCCCAGCAAAGAGCTCAGTTAAGAGCTAAGAGCCCCCCTCCCCCGCCTACCCCGAGAGAGAAGGAGAACGCCCGCCCGCACACCAGCTGATGGTGACCGGCAGCGGAGATGGTGACAAACGGTGAGAAGCTGGTGCGGGACAGGTGTGTGGGGGCTCTGATTCGGAAGCTAACTGACCCCCACCTCGTCCCTACAGGACGGACAGGCCAAAATCCAACACTCATTTACTCACCTCTCAGACTGATTGAATGAAAATCTTTAAACAAAAAACGAACTTAACACCAAACCCTGTCAAAAGTGAACTCCTCCAGACTTACGGCCAATTCCGCAGTTCCGGTTCTCCAGGCGGGAGGGCAACAACTCGCTATGAGGTCTGGAAAAATGAGGGGAGCGGAGAAAAAAGACAAAAAACCGTCAGCCAATTTAAAAAAAGAAATATAAAATATGGTCCCCCAGCGTTGGTCACGGATGATACCAGCACCCCACCTGGCATCACGCCAGGAGGAACGACCCAAACAGAGCCGAGGCAAACAAACAGTGACAAGCAGCACGTGTTGGGAGTTTCATTCACAGTTACTGCAGCAACCTCTGGAAAGGCAGGTGCCAAGTTAACCATCAGTAAAAAAGTCCCAGAGTCAGCCTCACACGTCACTCACGAAGGAGGCAAGAAAGGCACTCCATCGGCAACATCCAGGCACCGTTCACGCCCAAACAGTAGCAAATGGGCGCTGATCACCGATTTTTTAAAAGTGGCCCCAAAAACCATCAAGAATAACAAGGACCGCACTGACCTCAAACACCTTAAATACCCTAAAAACAATAATTTTAGCAACGACATCACTGACGCCCAAAGTAAAGTCGACATGAATTCCTTCCAGGACAGAAGCAGTAAGACTCACAAGAACGAAACAGAAGAACTTTGGGAAATGGGACTAGAATCCCAAGATGCAACAAACAGTGAAGTGCAAGGCCAGCAATTTCATACAACGAAAGCTCTTCTAGAAAATGGAAAAAGTTACAAAGTTAAACCACGGAGGCACTAATACATTGCCATCCACCTTCTTCAGGATCACAACTGCAACAGGAACAACAATCCTCACTCAGCTACAACTGTAACAATGAGGTCGTCCCAACATTTCAGACGAATTTAAACATCCTTAGTTCTTTTGGAAATACACACACCGCAGGTGATCTTACCTACAGATGACTTGGACCCCGTCGAAGTAAATACCAAGAAGCAAAACCAATTTACACGGCCACTTCACTCATTGGAAACAATTAATCAAAGTGGTCAGGATCTCTCATTTCTTAAGCAACACGATGAAACGCCCTTCAAATTCAAAAACCTTGAAAATTTTCTAATGGTGCCACTGTCACAAAAAGGGAGATATCAAGTGAGATTCCGGTTTCACTGGATTTTCTGTCTCCGGATCTCTAACTATCACAGGAACAGAAAGCCAGCTCACCACCAACTGCAGTCTGGCCGCATCTTTTAAACACTCTGGATACCATCGGTAAAGCTATGATTTACGACGCAGACAAGTTGGACGCTAAAGTGGATCTCTTAAATACCCTAGCCATCTAAATTCAGGGGGTAGAACAAAAGCTGCAAAACTTTAACGAGATGATCACAAGGGTGCAGCAAGATCGAGAAACACCTTACCAAATGTGTCTCTGCCACTGCACCCAAATAATAGATCCATTAGCTGTGGTCCCAATTTTAATGTCGGAATTATTGGGGGTCATCGGGGATACGTCATCCAAGACCAACTCACCAGCCAATAAAGCGAAAGAAACACTGAGGGAAGAGGATCAGGTTCGCCCTAGCCCCTTCAAGGAGCAAAATGCTAAAGTATTGGAGACTAACTTAGCTCAAACACCGGGAAGTATAAATACATCACAACCAACAAAAGTCTTGGGCAACACAGGCACCTTGGCCATTCCTTCAATAGCATATTGCAACGAGTTACCAGTAAATCAAACAAAAGTAACAGCTCCATTATCC
Source organism: Lissotriton helveticus (assembly GCF_964261635.1). Lineage (NCBI taxonomy): Eukaryota > Metazoa > Chordata > Amphibia > Caudata > Salamandridae > Lissotriton > Lissotriton helveticus. The sequence goes on from NC_136069.1 coordinate 1,143,324,100, forward strand.
AAGCGGGAGAGAAAACGCTGGAGAAAGGCCAGAAAAGGATAAAAACCAAGACAGGAACCGAACGTAACTAGTACCACGAAGGAGCTAGATGTGACCCACAGTGAAGACGATGTAACATCTACAAACACTGAGGATGTCAGCTTAGAGGCTGACATGATCCCATATACTAATAAGCACTCCACCTCAAAAAGCCATACTCAACCCATAATGCAACACTCGCAGCCAGTAGATGTATACAATATATTCAAGCCCACCGAAAAGGAAAAAAACGGTACGCAACAACCCAGGTCATACAAACTATGAAAACAACTCCCATATCGGGACATAATATACTAGAATCCACCACAACCAGCTTAAAGGATGCCATCCTTCCCAAAGAGGGTGACGGTGAGGTCAGGAGCAACCTCGAAATAACAAACAGCTACCCCATGGGAAGCGGCGCAGCAACAACCTCAAAGAACAACGACACACATATTCACAACATCACATGTAATGTTCAGAATCTCTGCCCGATCTTCCCTGGACAAATCGCGGAGGAAAAACAAACCAAAAAGAGCCAAGGCACCGACTGAGGGCCGATCTATTCTGATTTCACTAACAACAACAATAAGTTGGACTTCATTGCCCATTATGTATCGAGGGGAGCTCATGACATCATCAACAAAGGTGTATTACTAAAACTATTCAAAGCACTCCCCTCCTTGAGTCATATCGACACCGGTAACCTAGAAAGCATAGAGTTCAGAGTCAATCCTGACTCAACCGGTCACGTAATCACTACAGCAATTTTTTTCCACTATTCCATCACCAAGCAGATCTGGCAGCAGCAGGACTCATTTGCTAAATGGAGCATAGAAATAAAAAAGCTAGCTCCCCTCTGTTATCCAACCCGGCTGCAACAACTAACCCCCCCAGAGAGCATGCAGAGAGGTGCGAAAGGCCCAGATCAACATAGTACAATAAAGGGCACAGTCCAAACTGGAAGAAAAATCACCATCACCTTCGCTCACCCTGAAGCAGTCAAGCACACGGGTCATAGGCAGTCGAACATAAATGGAACACGCCACAGAATGGCATGAACAAATTAAACTAAAGTATTAAAACCAGACAATGGTTGTAACATCTGCTCCTGTAATGTGAATGGCCTAAGCACAAAATTAGAAGATCCCGACTTCATGGAATTCATCAAACAATACGACCTACTTCTATTTCAAGAGACATGGAAGACAAATCCTTTACCAATTGTGGAATATAAAGAATATTTAAATCCAGTAGAGAGAGACTCGAAACACGGAAGAGCTAAAGGAGGCCTCTCTATTGTTTTCTCGACCTATATCTCATGGCATGTCTCTGAAGTAGACCTCGACTCGACCTGGATGTTATGCATTAAATAAGCGGCCTCGCCCTTCTTTAGCCTGCTAATATTGAATGTCTACATCCACCCTTTACCTAAACAAAAGAGACCATGTATAGAGACTCTAACTGCAACATTAGCCACCCTCAAACTCATCCACAGGTCAACATCATTCTGTCAGGAGATTTCAACATGAACCTATTACATGGCAGTAATGACAGACCAAAAGGGCATACTCGACCCAGCAAACATCGTGATACACACGGTAAAAGATGCGCATCCCTGTTGGAAGGACTATCAGTGTGCATACTAAACGGACAAGTCTCGTCGAGAGCCTCCCAGCATATAACAGGGTTACGCAAAAAACAGGTTCAACTATTGACTACACACTAACAGATCTAGACATTCTCCCATACATCTCGAACTTTCAAATTAAAGAAAGGACAGAAAGCCGCCACCACCATCCCCAAACCTTCTCTTTGCTCATAAGCATGTCAAACTCTATAACAGGCAAAGCGATGTCCCTACAAACGCAAAGCTATAACTTGAAAACAACTCACTTGGAAAAGGGAAACCAGCGGCGACATCATGGCCTTATGCACTTTTTTTTTTGGAGAGATTCAAAGTTGAATTATCATGTATAAAGGTCTGGGTATCTTTCACTCAGGATCTAAACAATGAATTCACAAGACAAGGCAACAGTCACAAAGTAGGACGATCAGCGGGGGCAGCGTGATTCACCAACAATCTAAGGAAACAAAAAAATCAACTGAACAAATACCTAAGACAACTACGAACCCACGTTTCAGCATCCTCTCATGATATTCTTTCCTTAATATTAAAATCAAGAAAAGACTTAAAAAGGGACATCAATGCGGCTAAGAAAGATCATAGAGAACTTCTCTGGGCAGAACTCCACCATGCCAGCAAACAAAGAGACTCCAAGCTCTTCTGGGAAGTCATTAACTAGCTATGAAATGGCAAGAACCAATATTTCAACTAAGAAATAATGGAGGACAGCTGGAGAGCCCATATCGAACATGCATACAACGCTATTCCACCCTCAGGCATTGCAAATCACGGAGTCTCAAATACATGAATAGCACACGACATAGCTCAGTCAGAACCATCAGAATTCTCCCCGCAGATTTCACAAGAGCAGAGCCCAACGGTTTGCCAAATGCTCTATTCCGGCATGACCCTTCATTTTGGTCTGTTATCCTTACTCCACTTTTCACACACGTGCTGGCAACAGGCACAATCCCTGACTCCTGGTGAGGAAGTATCTAAACCCCATATACAAATCTGGTTCACGCTCGGACCCTGCTAACTACAAAACGAAAGCACTAATTGACGTTGTGGCTAAGATTTACGCTTTGAATCTGCTGGTAGATCTAGAAGATTGGGTGAGCCGTACAAATTTGATGCCAATTACGCAAACCAGATTTCGGTCTGGAATGGGCACCCTCATTAACATATCAGCGGTCACACTTCTAGTCAAACAAGTCAAACAAGCACATGCAAAATCTTGTACCCTATACGCTTGCTTTATCGTGCTTTACTGATCTTAAAGCGGCGTTTGACAAAGTACCAAGTGCAAGGCTATGGGCCAAAATGCAAAATTGGGGGGAACCAACTAAACTGCTGGAGGTGATAATCAACCTTTACTCAGACACGTGGGTTCAAATAAGGTAAGGAGACGGATGCAGCATAACAAGCAAGATTGCAACCAAAAATTGACTAAAACAGGGGTGTGTGTTGGCCCCCTGCCTATTTAATATCTACACCGCAGACCTTGAGAAACATCTTCAACAAGTTTAAACTTACCCCCAAAACTGTGCAAAACGCCAATCACCAGGCTCCAATATGCGGACGATATTGTTCTTCTATCACAAACACCGATAGGTCTGCAGCGAGCAATGACCCAACTAGGAGCCTATGTTCCCAAAGCTCAAATAACAATAAACCTCACGAAAACCAAGGTGCTATGTTTTTCTAAACATCACAAAACAGGATCAAAAGGAAAATTCATCTGGAACCTAGATGACAAACCAATATCCCAGGTGAATTTGTACAAATACCTAAGGTTTCAGCTCGATCACAACCTTAACTTTAATCAACAGCTGGACCAAGGGAAAATTAAAGCAAAACAACTCCTCTACGCCTTTAAAATTCTAGAGAGGAAGTTAAAAGGCTGGGTCGGAAATTATGAACACAAAAGATGCAGCCACCTTAAACCAAGCCCAGTCGAGTCTCTTCAAGAGTCTGTTTTTAATCCCCAGGCACATCTCTCAGTCACAAATCAGACTGGAATATGGGCTAAAGGAACAGAAACCAGCCAGACAAGGCCCGGATTTATGTAGAGCCCGGTGGTCTCACCGAAGATCTGCAAGATGCGTAATAATCTCGGCCCCGACCTATCGAGATCTGTAAGAAAGAACAGGACATCATTCGCATAGAGTGCTATCATATCAGTGAGGCCCGGTGCCCATCTGAACCCCCTGAGCTGAGCATCAATGCGCACCCATGCCGCCAATGGCTCCATGGCGAGCACGAATAAAGAGGGGGAGAGGGGGCAGCCCTGACGCGTGCCACGCTGGATCCGGAAGGAACGAGAGATCGACCCCCCACCTGCACCGACGCTGTAAGATCCGTATACAACAGCTGCAGATAGGCCAAAAAGCGCAGACCGAAATTAAGGCACCGCAGCAGAGCAAACAGGTACACCCAACTCAGGGAATCAAAGGCCCTATCCATGTCCGCTAACAATAATGCTGCCGGCTCCCCAAGCTGTCTCCAGGCCGATATCGCGACGTGCTCGCGTCTGATGTTATGGCGGGTCGCCCTCTGAGGCATGAATCCAGCCTGATCCGGATGTACCAGGTCCGTGATATGCAACTTGAGTCTGTTGGCCAAAGCCTTGGCCAACACCTTGGCCTCTATGTTAAGGAGGGATATGGGGCGATACGACGCATGCCGCTCTGGAGGTCTGCCCGGCTTAAGAAACACTACCCCCTCCACGTGCCTCCAATCCGGGGGTAGCAAGCCGCTCTCATGCGCCTCCTCCACCACAGGTCGTAAGTGTGGGCCCAGTAGCACGAAAAATCATTAAAAAAATTCACACAGGAAGCCATTCGGGCCCAGAGCCTTCCCGGGATTAAGCTCCCCGAGGGCCGTACCCAATTCATCATCTGACAGGGGTCTATCTAACTGCTCCCGCACCTCATCCGAGACAGTCCGGGGGGAAGATCGTCGATAAACTTTTGTATAGTCTCCTCTGCGAGACATTCCTTGGGCGCATACAAGTCCTCATAGTATGCCGCAAAGCTATGTCTGTTGGGCCCAAGAGTCATTCTGCTATAACTTCTTCTCCGGCGACGGGCCCTTCTGGCGGAGGGCAGAACCAGACCCAGATCTATGCCTGGACCGGGACCTCCGGGACCTCCTATTGCCTCCTCGCTGGCCCCGGCGGCCCCTCCAGCCACCTCACTCGATGACGAATCTGAATCTCTGCCCGGTGGCGTGTGGAGTAGCACTCTCACAGTTTCATCTGTCCATTTAAATACTTCTTCTGGAGAATCAAAGAACAGTGTGCGAGACCGGTAGATAACCCTCAGCCGGGCCGGATACAGCAACGCGTGCTGAAGCTTAAGGTCCCAGAGGCGCGCCTTGGCCGCCAAAAACGATTGACGCTGCTGCTGCACCAGGCGTGTGTAATCTGGGAAAATAAGGATAGACGCATTATCACAGGTGAGGAAGGTCTTGGCCCTGGCCTGCTTCAGGATAGTGTCACGGTCCATATAGTTCAGGAATTTGGCAATGATTGGCCGCGGGCGAGCTCCCTGAGGAGGTTTCTGCATAAGAGCTCTGTGGGCCCGCTCCACCACAAAACAGCAAGAGAGCGTATCCAGGGGGAGCCAACCCTCCAGCCAATGAGTCAAGAATCGCTCCACGTTGTCTCCCTCGCATCCCTCCGGGAATCCCACGAAGCGTAGGTTGTTTCGCCGAGTCCGCCCTTCGGCATCCTCTACCCGCAGCGCCAGACCTTTCTGTATCTTCTCCATGGCCGCGACTTTCTTTTTCAGGGTCGTAATGTCGTCATCTACCTCCGAGATGCGGGTCTCCGTCCCTGTAATACGCTCATCCGCATTCCGCAAGTCCTGTTGCAACAGCATGACATCGGACCCTATGGCCCCGATCTTGGCATCCAGCATGTCCCTGGACTGGGTAATGGCCGCCATGAGCGCAGCATTGCCAGGGACCTGGCTCTGCAATCCCGCTGACCCGGCTGCAGCCCCTGCACCCGTGTACTTGTCAAGGGTGTCCTGCTTGGTGTTACCACCACCTCCTTTGTCACGCATCATCGTAATGCAGTGGACGACCCTGAGTTTAGGGGCCGTTAACCCAGTGGGCCAAACGTGAACAGCAGTGCAGGGATCGAGCAGCGTGCCCACCGGACCAGTAGCCTCCTCCTCGAGGACCCCAGATGAGCTGTGGCTGTCTCGGGGACCCCCAGGCCACCACCAGATCGCCTCTACATCAGGAGGGTCACACCCTACTCCACTGTGGTCCGATCTGACCACCAACTGACGAGGATGGCCCCCTCAAGCAGCAAGCACAGCCTTCTGCCCCAAGCTCTCCGTTGAACGACTGAATGGGGACCAATAGCTGGGCCCCTTCCTTCTTTGCCACCACCAGAGTCGCCGCCGCACAGGAGACACCACTATAGCCAGGCCGCCTGAACGCGCACCACAACACTATGGGAGGGGCCAACCGACCATTTGACCCCGGGGCCCCTTCACCCCACACTTCCACCACGGTCCGAACTGACCACCGAGCTCACAGGTCTGGGGCTGATGCTGTCCCGGAGAGATAGCTTCCGAGGGAGGGAGTGCCCTCTCTCCGCACTGGCTCCCCCCTGCCCACAACCCCACACCAGGATCCAGGAGACTCACCGCAGCCACCTGAGATTGCACAAAATGGCTGCCGCTTCCCCCAAGGCCTCCGTGCCCATAGAAGCAGCCACCGCTGCCTGGCCTTTACCAGTCCGCCTGTCCTCGACCCTCCGGACACCGCTGCACAGCCCTTTCCAGCGCCGCCGTCCCAGAGGGAGATAAAACCAGCTCCAGCGCCGGAAAATGGAGAGCTCCGCCCTCCGCTGCCGCACCGTCCCAGGCGCGCCGACCGCAGGGCTCACACTGCCGGCCAGGCACAGTACGGGAGGCCCCGGCTCTGTCACCGTCGTCCCCCGCTAGGCCGCCACTCCGCACCGGGCTGCACCAGGGCCGCCACCGCTCTCTACAGGCTCCCAATGCTGTCGGAGGACCAGCTGGATGATCGGTGGCCTCTCCGGTGTTATGCTCGCTGCCGGGACGTCTAGGGGCAGGATAAATTAACAGGATATTTGATGGCTGGTCAGAGCGATCCTACCGCGCGACCGCCATCATTGCTGGCCAAGCCACGCCCCATACTTTTCTGATTTTTAACGAAATCAAAAAAAAGTATTATTGTCTTATTGACTCATGAGCTAGATTGATTTGCGACTCACTAGGAATCACTAAATGAAACTCATGGCGTTTCATACATTCGGAATAGCAATTACCTAATAGCAATTAGCAGAAAATCGAAATTAGGTAATCACCTTTTCCAATATTGATACATGTGGCCCTTATTTACGTGGATGTACAGATTTAGTATGCTTTGGAATTCACCACTTTCCATTGGAATCCGCTGTGCCAGGTGTAGGTTTCTATGTGGATTCCATTGGAAATCATGCGTTTCCTAAACTTTGTTTCTATTGTCTCAGTATGTACATCTCCATGGCAGATAACCTATTACAGGGGAAATGATTTACCTTATGCAAAGGGGCATCAAAAAATAAAGTGATGGATGGAATACTTAACTTAATCTCAGCCGCTGGCAACCACTCGGGCCACATCCCAAGCAATCAATTTTCACTTACCATGCCACCTGAGTTTGGACACAGCTACATACGAATCAGTGTCGACCCTGCTCAATTGGGCATGAAATGCTGGGCTAGGTCTGCCTTGAACAAGAAAAGAAGCAACCATGAACGATTTTGCCCTTATTAGGACTCATCAGCGAGGCATAACTTGGTGCTAGTGGAACAGAGAGCACGGATCCCACATCTGGGCATACCTATCACACCTAAGGCATCAATAAACAAGGTGATGGAAGGAATGCTTGAATTAATCTCTGCCACTGAAATGTTCCCATTGCAGCAGGGTCATGACTGATTTGCATATGGCTGGGTCAAAACTGAGATGATATAGTGGGCGAAGAATAATGGATTGGGATGCAGCGTGAGCAATTGCCCAAAAGGACATAGGGAAGGCAACAATTTCTGATTCCCTACAATGTATTTGTGCCTGTTACGATTTAAATACTAAGTTAGTATTTACCTCTAACACCCATCCTTGAATTCTCATACAGCTGGTGATTTTGTAGCTAATTTCTCCTTTAAAGTATTTCTCTCACCATGTACTGGTTGAAAACCTTTTTCTTTAGGTTCATTTTTTGATACTTTGCCTGATTCTGGGTGTTTGTCTTTCCCTAAGTGTGTTCTTACTTCCTAGCTCTTGATTTTGTGTAATTCCATGTGGACATCCAGGTGCAGATAATGATTTCAGTGTTTTTCGTTTATTTTTTTGCTACTCCCAAATAGGAGGTAAATAATTAAAACTGGAATATGCTATATCTCTTCTCCTTTGGATGATCATCAATCTGTCGGAAGTATAGACAGATTTCGCCTTGATTTGAAAAGTTTTAAGCTGATGAAAGCCTTAGTCATTGTAATGCTATTGATAGCTTTTTGCAGCAGCTGAGGACATGTAGGCATTTCTTTACTTCGGGTTTAATGAAATATTTTTCATGTTGAGTGGGAGCTAAAAGTTTCACTATTCAATATCAGTTATTACAAATCCTCTGCCATGTGCCCTGCAGAAGTGGCAGAATGTCTAATATTGAGTAATATTTATAAGTAACCACCTTGCAGAGATGTTTCAGAGGTTTATGTTTGTATAAACATCTTTTACGTGATCTACCCCTGCAAAAGAGGCGATAATGTATTCTTCACTTTCTTTCTGAGGGGTTTGTAGATTTTTTGATTTGAAAATATTACTCTCTCAGCTGAGCATGTGTAAGCTCCTTGAATAGATTTACTCTTGAATTAAATTGAGAAGAGGAAGAAAGAGGAATTTCTAAGTTAGCTGTTGCAATGGTGTCCTAGTCATCATTAGTGAGACCAATAACACAGGCCCTTCCGGGGCCCTTACATCCTGTGAGGTCCCTTCACCCTTACACAAGAATTCTCTGTAGCTCCAAGAGAATTAGAGTCCACTTGATCCGTTATAATATCTCAAAAATACTTTCCACATTAATTCTATCAATGTTTATGTTTATGTTTGGGGAATTTATTAAGCGCTCGTATACCAAACGGTCTCTTGGTGCTGTGAGGGGTTGGAGAGCCTTTCTAAGGAGCTCTAGAAGTAGGCTAGGGTGAACAAACGTGTTTTCAGTTCTTCCTAAAACTGGTATACTAAGATGTTAGTCTGATGTCTATCGGCAAGTAATTCCAAAGTGTGGGGCCAAGTACCGAAAAGTGAGAGCCACCAATTCTCTTATGCTTAATTTTAGAAATAGTCAGCATATTCATAGTGGCTGATCTAAGATTCCATTTGGGTAAGTACCTTGAGATCTTAGTAGATATAAATTTGGGGCCCGGCTCACAAAGTGCATTAAAGACCATGCAACCTGTCGTAAACATGGACCGCTGAGTCACAGGGAGCCAGTGTAGCTGCTTCATAAATGGCTTAGTGTGACATTATCATGGTTGCTGAAAGAGTAGCCTAGCCGCTTGGTTTTGGATCAGCTGCAGCCTATGGGTTTGATTGGCAGGGAGCCCTAAATAGATGGCATTGGCATTGTCCAGCCTGGACATAATCAGAGCCAGCATGATAACCATGCTTGCCTCCCTGGTGAAAAATTGCCTGATTTTCTTAAAGGTCCTCAGGTGGTAGACACAAGAGAAGGTAACCAGGTTGATATGTTCCTGCATGGATATATTGACATTTATTTTAATCCCCAGACTTAATGATGCCAGTGGAGAGATGAAATGCCTTACTGAAGTGTTAGTTAAATTACAAGCAGGTTAATAAGACCTTACAACTATCGGGTCTTAGAAAGACTCTGCTTTTTGCTCTTGTTTAATTTATTCATTCAAACCTCCTCTCTGTCCTGAAAGGAGTCAACTGAATGTGAGCGATTAGTAAAATGAGCTTTCTGGACTCTTACTTTTCAGCCCTTAATTGGCTAGGATGTGTAGAAGAAGAGAATATGAACCCTTTAGTTGAAGACCTAATCAAAGGAATGAACACTCAACATATACAGGAAACAGCCTTTACACCACAGCTCAAACAACGGTGTGCCTTAACAGACCTGTCCGAACCAGGGATGCTTCTTTGCAACGTATTCCTTTACCACGCAAGTTGTTACAATGGCTCGCCTTAAGGAAAGTGTTGTTGGATTGATGTTGGACTTTAAGTCCAACGCTTTCCCTGCTATTAAACAGACTAGAGTTGGAATTGTAAATTATACTATTCCAACTCCAGCGCTTTCCCTAAAGCAAGTCGTTGTAACGACTTGAGTGGTAACGGAATGGATTGTAAAGACGCATTTGTTGTTCGGATCGCGTTATTAAGGCAGGCGTGATTAACGCCTGTCTGGTTCTGACATACAACCAACAAATACTGTTTTATAAAACGACTTAAAATAGTCTTCAGATAAACAATACCGTAATTCAGTTATTTCGACTGGGTAACCTTCCAGGCCCTGGTTAATGAGGCCGAACCACAACCGGCTGCACTCTCACTCATCCCATGCCTCCTAAAGGGGTTGGTTAGCAGAGTGGTGCAAAGTTGAACACCCTGGTCGCAAAGCATAGCAAGCAAGATGAATGTTATTCATTCTAGAATGGTGGAGATAGCATCCCATAGATCCACCCCTGCCCCAAAAGGAGAAATTTCTTTGTTTGGACTGCCCTGACATAGCCTTGAAGCATACTATATTGTTGGTGGATTTGTCTTGCTAGGAAGGCTAGGCCCAGCATTAGCAGTGTGGAGGACAATGCTATAGGTACAAAGAGAGGAAAACAGGGCTATTACTACTTAGAAGTAAGTAGAAGGTCCAGCTACAGCTAGTGCCCACAAGATCAAGTTAATTCAAGAATTGCTGAGCCGCTCCTGAAAGGTGGAGATATGCGTCAAGAGATGCGGGGGATGTTGTTAGGGTAAAGAGGAATTACCTCTGGGTATTCATTTTGTTGGATTTAATGCCCTCACACATCTTTGCAGGTGTCATGCTTCATCATTTAGGCCTGCTCCTCGTTGGGTCGGCAGTGCAATACCCAACGGGCAACACCTCAAAGAGGGGCTCTTTGGCGGAGATCTTTTTCCAACAGCCGTATAGATGAAGTGCGGGTGTGGGGCCAGTAAAGATTGTAGACGTGTATAGGTGATTAAAATAAAGCTAGGGGTACCAAGGAATGATTTATTCTGGCGGTCCACTGCTTTAATTAAAAAGAGATTCTAGAAGGTGAGACTGGAGTATTATGCTTCCAGAGACCTTCCAGAGTGTGCTAATGTCCGGTCAACATGTTTCTCGCTAATGTTAATTAACAGGCGATTCTTCAGGACCTATGGAACTATTTAGAAGGTATCTACAGAGTAACTGCCTACAGAGAGTCCCTAATGTATTATGAGTATACACTAGTATGAATTAAAACCATAAACAACTGGAAAAAGCGGGGGGGGGGATAAGTCGTATCCCTATATTACCCTCCTTCCACCCGGATCCAGCGGCGAGGGGTAGGCGCGAGAGGAGCAGCTCAGGAACTCCCAACCTTGCGGTGGAAGACCTAACCTGAAGCTTTACCCGCTGGATACTGTTGTTAACTGAACATTATACTTTTTAGGTAATGACAGCTTAACACAGGCAATTCAAGGAAGAAGGGTAATATAGGGATACAACTTATCTCCCCCCCCCGCTTTTTCCAGTTGTTTATGGTTTTAATTCATACTAGTGTATACTCATAATACATTATGGACTCTCTGTAGACAGTTACTCCTTAGATACCTGCTAAATAGTTCCATAGGTCCTGAAGAATCGCCTGTTAATTAACATTAGCGAGAAACATGTTGACCGGACATTAGCACACTCTGGAAGGTCTCTGGAAGCATAATACTCCAGTCTCACCTTCTAGAACCTCTTTTTAATTAAAGCAGTGGACCGCCAGAATAAATCATTCCCTGGTACCCCTAGCTTTATTTTAATTACCTATACACGTCTACAATCTTTACTGGCCCCACACCCGCACTTCATCTATACGGCTGTTGGAAACAGATCTCTGCCAAAGAGCCCCTCTTTGAGGTGTTGCCCGTTGGGTATTGCACTGCCGACCCAACGTGGAGCAGGCCCAAATGATGAAGCATGACACCTGCAAAGGTGTGTGAGGGCATTAAATCCAACAAAATGGATACCCAGGGGTAATTCCACTTTACCCTAACAACATCCCCGCATCTCTTGACGCATATCTCAACCTTTCAGGAACGGCTCAGCAATTCTTGAATTAACCGGAGGACAATGCTACCTTAAGCATAATCTTTTCAGCCTATAGAAGTCAAGTTTCTTTGGCTGCCTGTCAGGTGGTGTAGTTGGGAAGGGATTTGGGGTTTTCTCCAAGGAGAAAGCCTGAACAAACAGGTTTTCCTGGGCCAGGTGATAGGACAAAATGTAGGGGTCACCCTGAGCAGCTATGGCATCTGGCTATATGACTGTGGACTTCTGAGCTCAAAAAGTGTTTTTCTGATGTAGTGATAACAGGACCAAGGAGAACTCTGTTGAAAGAAAGGGCACCACCACCGAGGAGGACGGTTGCAAAATCACAATGAAAATATTAAACCTTACATCTATGGAGGGCAAGGGCAGTTCAAAGGCTTCAGCTGCTTTTCATACAACAAATGTAAATGAAGGCATTTCTCCAGAAGCAAGGCCAGGGGGTAAGGGATTTCTCCTTCTGGTGAAGAATCCAGGCTACTTACATTTTGTAAATCCAGATATAAGCCAGCATTAATGTTATAATGAGCAAGGAGCTTTTCATCTTCTATGCAGTCATAGTAATTGTAATTGCATTTATATAGCACTTACTACCACTGATGAGGCGTCAAAGCACTTTTCAGTGAGTAGCCTGCTACTCCGGAACTCAAAAAGTACTAGTGGTGAATTAGTATAGGGAGATATTAAATTAATTTGAGCGGTGGACATGTGAGTTTATTTGGATTGAAAAAGGATAGTAGGGGTATAGAGGACAGAAGGGTCTAGAAAGGTTTATTTTGGAGATCATAGCAGTAGGATGAGGTTTGGGATGAGTAAGGGGAAGGTGGAGGGGGGAGAGTCAGAGGGATGAGTTTAGAAAGGCTTGTATGGGAGATCTGAATAGTAAAGGAGTTTTGAGATGATGCACGGAGGGGTAGAGGAGGGAAGATTCTAGAAAGGGTTGTTTTGGGGGTCATAGTGGTAGGATGGGGCTTGGGATAAGTAGAACTTATCAGACATCGCAAGAGCATTAGAGCTGAACAATTCATCCTTCCAGGCAAATACCCTGAGGAGCTATTCTCCCAAAGGAATCGTGTTGATGTGCACTTGCTGCACAAATGACTTCTGGCATCAGCGGCTTCTATGGCGGCGTCTTAATCAGCTGTCGTGGCACTGTCTACAACAAAGGAGGCTCCAACCAAACTGGTGATAGGACCTTGACAGTGTCATTTGTGACAGGGCACTCGTATGTCAATAATACATGTTACATCTACATGGCAAACATGACAGCATTTAACATCAGAGAGAGTGTGTATGCATGTGTAGGCATAAGGTCTAGGAAAATGAGAAAATAAAATGGAAAATGGAAAAACTGTGTGCCCATGCGACATGTTTTCAGTTTAGAAACTCCATGTTTGTTTGACAAGATTCATAATAAGGAAAATAAGGAAACTTTCCCACTTCCCCACATAGTGCGGTGAGGCAGCGCAGCAGGCAGCGCAGCAGGCAGCGCAGCAGGCACCTTGCAGTGCTGCCCTGCATCACTGGGAAAGGGCATACAGCTCTTTCCTGTCTTTTCCCCTTGTGTTTCGCCAGCCTAGTGCCTACTCAGGTTAAGATAGGATTATTTTTGTGCAGGAAGGGGCACCTTCCTGCACTAAAACAATCCTTAAAGGTATTTCCTCTTTCTATGTTTGCTACAGAATGCAGCACACATAGAAAGAGTAAAATGCGAGGAGAAATAAACGTAATTCTCATCGTTACAGGGGGGGGGACGTATTCTTTGGCGCATTCCTAGGTTTACCAGCCATGGTAAATCTGTGAATGCATCAAAAACCATGGGCGTTGCGTGGGAACACCCACCGCAATACTCATGGAATGCTTCTCTTGCTCAGAGAAAGGTAACGCAGCGATTTGTGCTGCGTCGCCTTACTCCAGATTTATGAAGCCGTTTAAACCCACGCAATGTGGCTTTGCGTGGCTTCATAAATCTGATTTAAAGGCTGTGTCACTCATGTACCACATCGGATGGGGCAGACGTAATGCAAGCCTCTCGTAAATATGCCCTCAGATGCATTTGTCATGTGGGTCCAAAAAAAACTTCTTCATGGGCGACCTCGACAGGGCTTAAAGCCTGAGGGCCTCTTTATGAGACTGTGCGTCACTTTTACGCCGCCGGTGCGTCACTTTTTGTGACGCACCAGTGGCATAAAAAATGCGCCTCATTGCGCCATATTTACAAAGTAACGCATCTAGATAGATGCGTCACTTTGTAAACCCCTGCGCCACATTATACCTGCGCCAGGTATAATGAGGTATAAATGAGGCCCGGAAACTTTTGGAGGAAACATTTGACCTGGTCGCTAGTGAAATGTTGAGCAATTTGTTGTTGCGATGCTGAGAGAGAGCTTCGCACCAGGATCAATGAGTTGGAGACACAGGATCTGATCCGTGGCGGCTCGCAGAGGTAACGCTGTGGGGCGGTGAGGCGGGTGGGCGGGGAGGGGCTGGGTGGGGGGTAGCGGAGTCCGACATACGACAGCAGATATTTATTTATTTATTCATGTTCACCTTTGCCGTCGTATGTCAGACCGCACTACCCCCCCCACACCCCCACCCAGCCCCTCCCCGCCGCAAGGCCCCACAGTATTACCTCAGCGGGTCGCCACTGGATCTGATGCCAGAGCGCAGGTTGGCACCTAATATACTCCAGTGTCAACATGGAAGGAGGTCGGAATTGCAGCTGGAGCTGCCTTGCCATCACTTGGCAGTACTGGAAAGATATTGCTAGGACAAGGTTGTCTGGACCAGTCTGTAATCATCAGAAACATCCAAGTTATTTTCATGATCCTGGTCAGCCGTAAGATTCAACCGTCAAACCATCATTTTCCATTTTCACTTAACTTTATTTAAATTTCCCGCCCATATGTAGGCCCAAAACCTGGATATACTGTGCCTGGTTCTCTGGTCCGGTTACCAAACCCAATTGTTTACTTTGGCAGGAAAAGTGACCCCATTTGAGAGACGGGAGCGCTGTGTTCATGCTGCGGTCGTGTTAACATTCATTTATGCAAACCATGATTTTATATTCACCAAGTGGAGTTTTTTTAACTCCAGATGAGGAAGAAAATCAAAGCTTAACAAAAAAAAGCAGGAGCAATAAATAATAAACCCAGCTCTTACAGCTTAACATCATAAGAAAGCAGATGGAAAACTTCCCTCCAGAGATCGTCGCACCAAGCGAGACAGAATGAATTTCTGGACTTGCACAGGGTGAACAGTTCAAGCATGAATTACAATGAGCTCTGTGTCACTTTTTTCATTATAAATGCAGGGGTTTCATGCCTTCCTTTTGGATAATACTGCTGCTTCTATTACCACATTCGTCTACTTCAACGAACACATCTAGAAATCATGAATGCAAATCCTCAGACTGCTGGAGCCTTACAAGGCTGCACATAACTCAGGCTACAGGTGAAACGTTTCTCGGCTTCACTCTGCCGCAGTCTTATGGCGCCCTCTGGTGTCCAAGTTGAATTTTTTTTTTTACATCTTTCAAAGACCCATTTTTTTCCCTTTCACAGCAGAAAAACCAGGCACGGCCGCTTTGCTACTTGAACAGTTAATTGAATGCATTTATTGTTGATATACAATTCTAATTTCCTTGCTACCATGAGATCCTTCTGATTGTCACGCAAACGGCGTGAAAAGAATGATTGTGGAAAGGCACTTTGGGAACCAGGGGAATCACAAGGGCAGGGCAGATAGGGCTGTTTACCTTAGCCCTACACTTTTTAGGGACAAGCTTTTTCCAGGACTCGGATTACTTCTGCAAAATGCAGCAGTATTAAGCGGTTGATGTGGAACCTAATGTAAGCAAGGAAACTGAGCCCTGACTGCTGTTTGGGTACCTTAATACAACAATA
This sequence comes from Lissotriton helveticus, assembly GCF_964261635.1. Classification (NCBI taxonomy): domain Eukaryota; kingdom Metazoa; phylum Chordata; class Amphibia; order Caudata; family Salamandridae; genus Lissotriton; species Lissotriton helveticus. The sequence continues at coordinate 1,143,339,991 of NC_136069.1, forward strand.
TTCAGAGTTGAGTGGCTCCCTCCCCTTAGACTTCAGGTGCGTTTTTGCGACCCTGGCAAAATGTATTTACATGTTGCAAAAGCAACCCCTGTCAGCTTTTGTGATGCATTCACAATCGGAGTGCCAACTGGCTGTGTTTTTTTATGGTCCTGGCCCGTATTTCTAAGTGTCCAGGACGGTAAAAATATCAGAAAAAGCAGTGAAATCAGGTAATTTTTCCCTCTGAAAAATAATTAGGGCTCCCGGATTTATGGTATTTATTTTTTGCCATTTCCGTCTGTAATTATCCATATTTATATTTTGGCCATTTTATCTGTATGTATCCATGTTTATTTTGTGTTTTGTGTATACATGAAGTTGTAAAACTGTACATTTCCATGTCTAGTTAACTGATAGACGCGTGCTCATACTTTGATGTCTGTCGAGTTTTAGCTATTTAAGCTGTCATATATTACATAACAATACAGCCACTGGTAAATACTATCATTATACCATAAATGTATGTTGACATATGCCATTATTAAAAGAACTTTCATACTTTTTTTTAGTTCCCATGTTGTTGATCTGCTCAGCTGCTGGCCTCTAATTCATGAAAGACAGCATAGAGAGTCCCTTAACCCGTTGGCTGCGTCGAATGTTCAGCTCCAGTGGTGAACGTTCGAAAAACGGGTGGGGCAGCGGCGGCCAACGGACGTGCGCAGCACTACCAAGGTAGTGCTCGTGACGACCGTTGGGCGACGGCAGCAGCCAACGGGTTAAAAGAACCACAATTTTCTATATTTATCCACTTTTAAAAATAAGTGCAGACAGAAATCACATTGTTTTCTGTCTGTATTTATCTGTCAAAATCCGTAAAAACGGAAAACAGGGAGTCTTAAACATAATCTTAAAACAACAAACACATAAAGAATTCAATTAAAAGTATTTGAGCGCTGCCTAAATCGTTGCTCATTAGAGCTGACAAGGGAAAATCTGCCATGTTACAAAAGAATCCGGGCAATTTCACTTGAATTATTTTCCAGCTACCTGCAGTTGGCGGTTCCAGGCTCGGAAAAGGTCAAAAAAAAATACGTGTTTTTTCTACAAAGGGTTGCAACCCTAATTCACAGTGAGCCAAGTAACATCAGCCGTCACTAGTGGCCACATTTGGAGCTGCTTCCAAATGTCTCAGGATATATCGTTTCTGTCTTAAAAGAGATGCCCTTGCTGCGGAAAACAGAGAGCATGCAGGAAGGTTGTGACCTGGGTCCCACAAAAGTGCACGAGAAGCAAGTCTAGATCTGTAGAGGACTTGTGAGCAAGGGGCGGCTTTAGGCCGGTGCGACTGCACGGGGCGCTGGCTTGGAGGGGGCGCACTGACCTAAGGGGTCGCTGTGTTTAACAATAACTTAAGATTTAAAAGCACCTGCTGCAGAGTTTCTCGTGCATCCGCTTTCAGGCAACAATAAAAATGTCAAGAGAACTCTTGTGATTAATGTTCCTGCTAGAGAGAGAGAGAGACTGGCGTTTTGCCAGTGTCAGTTTTGACTACCACAGAGGTGTTATGATGCCTGCTGCAAAGAACAGATCTGTATTTTATGTGGACAGCTGAGTGGATTAGTAAAGCCATACTTTACCATCTCAGTGTGTGAGAGAGGGGCTATGGAGGGATGAGGGGCACTTTTGCCTGGTGGTGGTAAGAGAATCGGAGGCGGTCCTGGGGAGCGGGGGCGCCAAAAAAGATTGTCGCATCATGCGCCGCCAGGGCTAAAGCCGGTCCTGGAGCAAGCACAGAAATCGGATGTAAACAATACGGATATTCCGTTCCACAGGAAGCTGGCACATTTCCATCATGAAGCTTTATTAGAACATTGGAATGTTGGGAGCTCAATTGAAAACAATGGAGTGCTCTGGGCTTATAATGGCTGGCATAAGCCCGGAGCTCTGACATTCCAATGCTTTTTTGTTCACAGCTCAGGCTGTGAACAAAGGCTTCAGGGAGCCTGAGGGGATTCCAATCCCCTCACACTCCCATAAGGCTTTGTTTTTTTGTTAGAACATTCTGCCCTCTAGTGGCAGAATGTTCTAATAGCCTTATAGCCCTTCCTAGCTGGGCTATACCGGCTATTAAAGTCCTTCTCCCTTGTTAAAGGCCCTCGCCTTCGGCTCGGGCCTTTAACGCTGGAGAGGGCCTTTAATAGCCGGTATAGCCCTCTATGGCGGGCTATGAGGCTATATTAATAAACTAATGGATGCCTGACTTGAGCAGGACCCTAGATGTTCATTCCTATAGCAGCTGGGTAATGGGGCACACTGATGTCAAGGATCCTTCAGTTATGTCCTTTGTGAATGGTGTGTGTTGGATGAACTCTGCTATAATAAGTGTTATTTTAAAAAGTGGAGCTAACAGGGCTAAGAATGTACTTTCTACTTCATTTTGAATTCTGGAGTCAATTGCTGCCCAGTTGTGTGTCCTGCAGACTCTGCCCGAGGGTGGCCCTATCAAACATTATTTATCAATCAGTTGATTCCTCCTTGGCTTAATATTGGAGATGAACAATACTAACTTGAAGTATCCCCTTGCTGATCCACATTGTGCCCCATGGTGCAGCCCATACAGAAAGACTGATGCAGATGGGCCTTATTTATGGAGACAGCACTGTGACATGCGCACCTGGCTGGTCAGGTGGGCTGAAGCCGAGGCTGCCATTTTGTGATGCGTGCTTGTTGCCAACACTCGCTATGTATGCCACATTCATATTCCGTTGGCTTCATCCCACAGAGGAAACACAAGGGCTAACAACACACTGGATCTGTGAAATGTTATAAAAGGGGACAATAATCATGGCGCTGCTGCCTTCTGTACCCAGCAGTTGTGCTTATATTCCAGCGCACAACAGAAGCCAGTTTATCTCATGCTGAGGATACAGTGCTAGATGCTTTGTAAGTGGGACCTTGTAGATCATTGTGAGACTAAATGAACTACATCTGTCTTTCTTGCCCTTATGACCACATTTGGTCTTTCAGATTATAAATAACGTTTTAAAAATACTCATAATATGAAACTACCATGACTTTGTTTTTATTTCAGGGGGAACCTTCATACCTCAGTTCGGGTGTCTTCCCAATGAGTTATGCTCAAGTATCCTATACAACATTGTGATATATAGATGCTATTCAAGCTATTTTTATAAAAGACCAGAGGCTCATATTATGCTAAAAAATAATTATAATAATCAAGGCTTTTGTGTCTTTCTAGTGAAATATTTAGAAACAAAAAAGGGAGTACCACCGGCGATAAATCACAGATTCCTACTGGGGCGGGACTAAACCCCGCCCATCACGGAAGCGCGTTGGCAATAACTCTTCCCTCGGACGCCCGGTTCAATACTAACAGGGCAGAGGATGGATGTAGGTTATCGGCCTGAGACCTCGCAGTTAAACTAATACGTTTCAATACGAGGATAACCTCCCTGGCCCTATGAAGTCAACCATCACTCCATTGAGAGTATTTTTTATTTTTTAAGCTCACCCACTGAGGTGTTAGCTGATACCACGGGCACACTTTTGCCATTCAGTGGTCCCAGAGAGTAGGATTGGATGCGTCTTTTAGGGGACGTAGACCATCCACTCTTATGGTTTTGTGGTCCTGAAGAAAACCTGGTTAATCTTAACCTTCATGGTTGAAACATGTAGACCAGACACATACAGAGATACACGGGTTCATTATTGCCCTCACTTTATCTCGCCACGATTTTAACATTGTCCAGTTGCTTGCAAATAAAGTTTTATTTTTCCTCAAGTTCCAACCAAGACAATTTTTAACACACTTACTTTTTCCTTTTTTCACGCACCATCACTCACAACCTGCTCCACTGTAACCAGGTGTTGTAGCACACCCTGATGACGCTAGGTCATTAGGGTGGACCCCGATGATGAAGCATGTCATCACTAGGTGATGAGTGAGGGGTTTTTAACAAAAGGAGAACTTTTGCCTTTTGTCCAACCATCCACCCCAGTAGGAATCTGTGATTTCTCGCCGGTGGTACTCCCTTTTTTGTTTCTAAAGATACACCCAGGGGTACAGGAGTACTCCCCGTTCACTTCGGTGAACAAAACCCTTGCTCTCCATTTTGTTCCTTTATTTCTAGTGAAATAGCCACGTTGACATTGTCAACAAAATGCAAAGCTAGTTTTATACAAGACCGGAGGCTCATATTATGATTAAAAAATAATTATATTAATCAAGGCTTTTGTGTCTTTCTAGTGAAATAGCCACGTTGAAATTGTCAACAAAATGCAAAGCTAGTTCAGACATGTTAGAAAAGACCGGCTGCTGAATCCATGGACTCCTTGGCTTGATCTGTGAGTTCTAAAATCTTAGTAAGTGGATCCACCACATTTAAAAGTTTGTCCTAGCAGGCGACTCAGGCCCTCTCAATATCATTCTTTGATCACAGACACAAATTGCCATTTGCTTGTTTCATTGAACCTTGAACCTCTTTGTAATGAAACAGGCACATGAACCTAAAGACGCCAGGATTTGAACACTTAACATTCAGACTATGTGGCAGGCGTACTATTTTTTTACGTAGCGCACTGCAGCAGCCGCAAATGCTGCGCTGCACTACATGAAAAGGAGAGAGGAGGAGAGCACCCTATCTGCTCAAATAAGGCAGTCTACTCCCCTCTCACAAGCGCCGGCACTGAAATCAGCTGCCGTGCTCCATGGAGACACCTTTAACCATGGTGCAAGGGTGTCTCCGTGAGTCTAGCATAGATTTTACACTGAAAGGAACCCATCCAGTGCAAAATACTACTTCAAAAGGCACAGTTTTCTCACGCTAAACGCAATCTACTTTATTTAGTAAATTGGGTTTTGCGCGAGAAACCTTGGCTGGCTGCATGGGAATGACCATGCGCCACCCTTGGTACGCTCCCATGGTGCAAAGTAATGCAAACCAGAGCTATGGGTGCTTTGCAATACTTTTCTGTTATTTACAGCAAGCACTATGGGGAAAAAAGATTTTGCGCCAATTTGTGTCACTTCTGTGATGCAAACGCAGCACCCAATCTTAGTAAATCTCTCCCTAAGAGTCTTACATTTTGATGTTTAGCCAGCAAGTGACCTTCCCACATTTGGTGGAAAGGTACCCATTCTGGAATATAATGCAGGGGCAGCTGTGGAATTTGGATGCTTAATAAGAGATGGGTCTGACATAGGTTTATCGTTGGCATCTATATTGACTGACACTTGTTCTGGGAGACTCCTGTCCTTAGGGACAGGAACAACAGACATATTTTGTCTTTTTGATGGATCAGTAGCAAAGTAGAAAGTATTGGAACCGTCCCCAGTATCACTGTCTATATCAGTGGTACCCTTAGGGAATTAGATAGGATACAGCAAGAATTTGTTGTAATCATTTGTTGTAATCCCTTGTCTAGAGACCCCTCACCCACCAGGGTGGCATGCTTCATTATTGGGGTTCCTCTACGGATTGAGGCATGCTGCGACATGAGAATTATGTAGGAGCACTTTTTTGTAGATTATGTGTAGTGCAGTGATGTGGAGTGGAAAGGGAAAGAAAATCTAAAAATACCTAACTAGTTGGCCACTCTTTTATTCCCGCCCCTAGTTGGTATGGCTAAAAAACAGGGGTTGTTTACTGAGAAGAAACCTGACTTTAATGAGTCTGGTTGTGTCAGTAATGTGTTTTTGTTGACATGTTTCAAGATGTTCCCCTTATAGCTCTTCATCAGGACTCCACTGGGTCCCGCCTCGTGTGTATCACTCCTAGTGAATCCTGTAATAAGGACACAAACCATGAACACCTAATGCGCACTGTATACATACGGTTCTAGTGATTAATCCGTGTCTGTAATTAGAAAGCAAAAAGATATATTTAAAACGGTGACCTGTCAGCCGTGCTGGCAGGTTGCATTAGCATGATTGTGCATGCAACTATCAAAATATTGCACCTGTATATTGTGGGTGCTCATATGGTCTATCCTATGTGCTCATATAGTGTGTCATGAACATGCCACACACTGTAATGGGTGACATCACTGGTAAAATAGCACTCATGAAACAAGACACCACGTGACAGTACAACATAAAACATAGAAGAGATAATCCATGTGACGTACTTCTGTAGATGCTATATTATAGCATCATAGTTAAAGCTAGGGGTAGAGGGGCTTGTAGTCACACTAAAAAAAGGGGGGGTCTATTTATCATGTTCTCCTGTTGCTGCTTAACAGGTGGGCAGAGTACTCCATCTGTAGGAAAAAAAAAGCCCCCTGCCACTTACTTTGTCAAAGCTGCCTCTGGTACAGTAACCTACTTCTCTCCCTGGATACAGCATACTAACTGGTGCGTGAGCCGTTTCGGTTTATAAAGCCCTTTCCTAACCATGCGGCAGGAAAAAAACGCCCTGTCTTTCTACTTCATAGTACTAGACCGCTCGGTTAAATCAAAATGGCCGCCGTTGCCGGAGTAGTGGCAGGGCCATGTTGGGAGAATTCCCATCCTGACAAGTATTTCGTTACTGGAAAGGAGTTGATATTAAAATGTTTCACATAATGCAGAATGAAATCAAACGATATGCATATAAATACATTGGGAAATACACTGGCATAGTGTTTTACCGTTTCCCTGCCCAGAAAGCAAGACCTACTTTTAATTTTACATTTCATGGAAATCATCGCATCTAATGACGACACCTCGATGTCCCAAATCTTCCTGGGAGATTTCAACCTTCACTGGTCGAACCCTAATGATCAAGCGGTAAACTGCTTAAAATCCTTCCTATCTGATCATTAGCTGACTCAATTCTGTGACAGGCCAACTCATAACAACAGAGAAATTCTGGGCCTTATCATATCAAAAGGAAACACCATCAAATTGGATTCCATTAGTCCATGTGATTGGTCTGACCATTACAGCATCTTCTTCTTTATCAAGAGGGAGGTGTCCTTGAGAAGAGTTCACCCTAAGAAAACGAAGCACTGGAAAAGGGACTTCAGGAACATCAACACCCAAGATCTAGCATCCCACTGTAAGCAGGCCTTGTCTTCCCAAGCTGATATGACAGATGTTCATGTATTCACCGATTTCTACAATTCCACTATCTCTAATATCCTGGACTCCCTAGTTCAGCTACAACAAAAAAATGCTTCAGCCAAAATCTCCAAAACCTTGGTTCCCCAACATCCTAAACTCGGATCGCCGCAACTTAAGGGCAGCTGAAAGATCTTGGCGATCCAAACCCTCCACGTATCATTTAATTAACCTGAGATTGGTTAGGAGTTCCTACAATAAAAAAAATCAAGAATGCAAAGGCTGATTTCTTCAGAACCCAACTTAATCAAACCAAAAACTGACCCAAGAAACTTTTTGAAATTGTTAAACAATAATCGGTCAAAGCACCCTACCGCCCTGACCCTGGTGACAGCTTTCCATCATGCGACGATTTGGCTGCCTTCTTCATTGAGAAAACAAAAATCATCAGTAGTGACCTGGATTCTAAAAGGGGTCTTCTTCCATCCTATGGGTTTGCTTCTCCCTTTGCCAACCAAGAGAGCCTCGATCCTTTGAGACTTAGCACCAAGAACAATGCCACTTGGAATACCTTTGCTCCTTTCAGCGAAAGAGACATTTACAACATTCTCCTTATGATCAACCCATCTGACCACTTCAGCGACCCACTACCATCACCCATCTTCAAAGAAATTAGAGACTCCATCATCCCCCTTTGGACAAAGATTGTCAACACTTCACTGTCACAAGGCATGATCACCGACTGCTTAAAAGCTGGTCAGATATCCCTCATCCTAAAAAAAACTAATGCCGACATATCTGATCTTAGTAACTTCCATCATATTTCCAACATCCCCACTCTGGCCTAACTTCTAGTCAAGACAAGTCAAATCAAGGTTATTTGGTTTAGTTCTCTGCTGAGAACAACACATTTTAAAAATACATTTGTTATTAAACACTAATAAAATAATCATTTCAATAAAAAAAAAATTTAAGTTTTTAAAAATGTGATCAAATTATAACACACAAATTCATCAGGCGATGATTTAAGAAGCGTAATCAAACCCTGTACAGAAGTCTTCTTGCATCTAGCTTGAACACATTTTAAGTACCAATTTCTGGCCTCAACCAATGTCGCGTTAGGGCATACAAACAGAACATGTTGCAAATCTTGCACTCCTCCATTGCAGAGATCACAAATACTAGTGGCATTTTCCTTGTGGTTCCATCTAGACGTAAATGATTTTAAGGTGAAAATCCCAAGCTGTAATAAAATAATGCATCGCCGAACTCCGTGCCTTAAGGTAAAACTAATGTGCTGTTGCAAATGTTTTTATTATTCTGTTGACTCTGCATAAGGTTCATAATGATGCAATTTAGAACAATGTTTGATGTCAAGATCATAACTTATCCTCGGCGTTAGATGTTTTAAGAAGAGCCTCAAGTGCGCAGGAGATCAAGATTTCAGTAGTGCGGTTGTGCAATTTGATAATTTAAAAGCTGTAATTACATTTTGGCTAAAAGTATACTTCGATGATTCGATTTCAAAAGTCTCCATATTTAATAAAAAATCTTAAGGTACCTGGGAAGCATCCGCTCTACATTATAACAAGCACTGGTTGAAGTAATAACACAATTGGGCAGCAGCCACTAAATATAACCAACCCGAGTAGGACTTGCTTTTTGGGGAGGGAAACGGCGAAACACTATACCTTTGTATTTCCCAATGTATTTGTATGCATATCGCTTGATTCAATTCTGCATTACATGAAACATTTTAATATCAACTCCTTTCCACATATATTTCCAGTAACTAAATACTTTTCAGGATGGGAATTCTTCCAACATGGCGCTGCCACTACTCTGGCAACAGCGGCTATTTTGAACTAACCGAGCGGTCTAGTACTACGAAGCATTAGAAGTCAGACAAGGAGCCAGACAGTTTGGAAGATCCTCCCCAAAATAAGAGCTGAGGGTGCTTTAGTAAGGTAATGAAGGAAACATCTGTTAGTAGGGCTTTCTGTGGGTCGTAGGATAGAGAGCACCATAAAGTTGGTCCATGAAAAGGTAGGAGTTTTATAATGGAGATTTTAAAAGTGGTTTGTGTAGTCTGATAATCCTTTCAAACATCTGAGAGGTGCAGTTGACATGGCTGATTTTATGGATTGGGGGATAGTTGGAGCAATGTCAGGAAATTAGCATTCGTATAAGCAAGCTTCAATATTTAGCTGATAAGAGGGCACATTTCAAAATGGCATTTTAGGAGATGTCTGATTTTCAGGATCAAGATATTCAAGACACTGGACAGGAACTAGATCACAAATGTGTTGAATTGCATTGGGGATGTGGTTGGGGAAGACATTTGGGGAGACCTTACCTATGTAGTGTGAAGTACATCTTTAACATGCATTTTATCTACAGCTGGTGCTTTGGACATGTGCTTAGGGTAAGGTAAATTAACTTGCTATGCAACTCAATAGCATCTTTTATTACAAAATGCACTAGAAAATAATCACATGTGGTGGCAGCAGCAAAAAGAGCAGCTTATTTGTCCTTGTTCAGCTGAATCCTAATTCTGCATTGTAAGAAAGGAGGAGTATGTAGCACTAGTAAGTAGGAAAGGTTGTAAGAGGGCAAAAGTCCAGAAAGTCAGATAGTATCCACCAGCAATCACACAGTTCTGGTGTGGATGAGCCTACATTTAGCCCACCAATAATCCATCCACCTATATAGTTGCATGAAGTAGCCCAAAGGCAAGAGATACACTCAGCATAATAAAAATAGGAATGAGGGGTAGGTCCCAAATGTTCCACTCCGTCTGCTCAGGGACTAAAGGGAAAATTAAAAGTAGCTAAATGTTAAAACCCAAAGAATGTGAGGCTAAGAAAAAGAGATTTAAAAAAAGAAAATCAGCAGTACTTCTGGCAAGCCAAGTAATCCTTAGTGGCCACATAGCTAGTTGCATTCAGTAAACTGAAGTCCGTCAGCACTTTGCATTAATAAATTCAAACAGCTGATGCGCTGGAGCGGGCAGTGTGAGTCCCAGAGGAGGGGCGCCCCAGTACAAATAAAGAATAAACAATATTCAAAGTTAAAACCATATGGGTATATTCAAAATTAAGAATCATGACAGAAGTCATAAAGTAGTTAGTCAGATTCAAATCAGCACCAATAATGAAGGAAAATCAAGACAATTGTGAGAGGTCATAACATAAGGAAATGTGCCACAAATCACATATAGTTTATTAATGAACTTGCAAAAATCTACTCAGTTATGACCAAAGAAAGGAGTAACTCCAGTTCTGTAGTAGGTGTATCTCTGTTATAGTCATAATCTAGTGAATAGTCCCGCTCGTGTGCGAGGACCCCGGAGCAATCAAAAATAATCTCTTAAGCTGTCTTCTGTGCAGTCCTGCACAGACCCTTAAGAGAGAATTAAAGACAAATAATGCAGCCTATACCTGTAGGCTACACTGTCCAGTACTTCAACTAGAAATATAAAGGATATTCCACCAATATCATATTCAGCACAGTCTGCCAAGTTTCACCCATAGAGAAACTTCCCCCTTCACAAAATCCTTCGAATGATAGAGAGGAAGGGATGGACAGACACGCCCCCCTATAAGCTGCCATTATGTGGCTTAAAAAGGGGTACCGTGCCTTTAAGGAAACTTTCCAGAACTCTCGGTATCCCAGAAAGCACAGCAACTCCCTCCACTTTCAGTTCTTTTTGGAGGTGTATAAAGCTAGACCTGTAGCATTCCGTATTACATCCTTTTCTCCACTGGGGAGGAGGGCGGGCGCTTATGACTATAACAGAGATACCCCTACTACAGAACTGGAGTTACAGGTAAGAAAATACTCCTTCTGGAGCAGGGGATCTCTGTGTATAATCATAATCTAGTGAATAGAATGGCAAGCCCATCCCCACAAGAAAACCGGTGGTGGAGGAAAAAAACAAAAACACCACTACTGTGCAAACAGATTTCGTAACGAAGCCTGCCCAACCTGAGCATCTGCCCTGGCATCAGAGTCCAGACAGTAATGCTTGGCAAAGATATGGACCGACTTCCACGTGGCAGCCCTGCAGATCTCTGCAATGGGAACATTACGTAGCAAAGCTGTTGTAGCCGCTTTGCCCCTGGTGGAATGAGCCTTAGGCTTACCTCCTAAGGTCTTATTAGCCTTTTGATAGCACAACTGGATGCAGGACACAATCCACCTTGAGATGGACTGCTTAGAGGTAGCAAGACCAGTCCTGACCGACCCATAGTTGACAAATAGTTGGTCTGACCTACGAATATCCTTGATCTTATCCAGATAGAATTTCAAAACCCTTCTGACATCCAGGGAATGAAGAGATCTCTCTGCTGGAGTGGAAGGATTCTGAAAAAACGTAGGCAACGTAATAGTCTGGTTAACATGAAAATCAGAAATCACCTTAGGAAGGAACTTAGGGTAAGTACGCATCACAACTTTAACAGCATGAAATACAGTATAAGGTTCCTGGCAACACAATGCCTGAATTTCACTCACCCTGTGGGCCGATGTAATGGCCACGAGGAACGCTGCCTTCCAGGACAGGTGCTGCAGCGAGGCCTTATGAATGGGTTCAAAAGGGTCCTTCATCAGCCTGGACAGCACCACATTCAGCTCCCACGAAGGCGAAGGAAGCTGAACAGGAGGAAACAGTTTCTTCAAGCCTTCCAAAAAATCCTTTATCACAGGAATCTGGAAGAAGGATGTGTCTGTGAAGGGCATTTCCTGTAGGCAGTCAGCGCAGCGAGATGAACCTTAATAGAATGGAAGTTAAGGTCAGACAGCAACAAATGCTAAAGGTATGGAAGGATGACATCTTACTTGCATGTCGTCGGATCATAGTTCTTGGACGTTCACCAGATGCAGAACCTCTTCCACTTGTAAGCATAGGAAGTCCTAGTGGAAGGACACTTAGCCTCCTTCAGTATGTCCATACAATCTTCAGGAAGATTCAAATGGCCATATTGCACTATCTCAGGAGCCATGCCGCCAAATTCAAAGACGAGAGGTTGGGGTGCACCATCTGCCCCCGAACTTCATGAGAAGGTCCGGCCGGCACGGCAGCCGTATGTGAGGAAGGAGAGACTGGTGAAGCAGGTCCCTGAACCACCACTGTCTGGGCCATTCCGGAGCAATGAGGATCATCCGCGCCCTGGACTGGGACAGCTTGATGGACACCGCCGGAATCAGGGGAATAGGCGGAAAAGCGTACAGAAAGCTGTTCGACCAGTTGATCCATAACGCATTCCCCAGAGGCCCCTGCTGGTAATACCTGGATGCGAAGTCTCGGCATTTGCTGTTGTCGGCGGTGGCGAACAGATCCACGTCTGGTGTGCCCCACCTGGCGAAGACGTCTTCGAGCACTTCGTCGTTTATGACCCACTCGTGGTTTGCCTGGATCAGTCTGCTGAGTGCGTCCGCCTGAGCATTCTGCACACCTGGCAGATGGGTAGCCGTTATCGTCAGTCCTCTGGCTAGCAGCCAGTGCCAGATCGCCTGCGCTTCCTGTGACAGTGTGCGCGATCTGGAGCCCCCATGCTTGTTGAGGTAATACATCGTGGTTGTATTGTCCATCTGTACAAGCAGAGAGTTGGTCTGGAAGGACGGATGAAAGGCCCTCAGCGCCAAGTGAACAGCTCTGAGTTCCAGGAAATTGATGTGGTACGTGGACTCCATCGGGGACCACGTTCCTTGGATCTGTAACTGTCCGGAATGCGCTCCCCAACCGTGGAGAGAAGCATCCGTCACGATAGTCTGAGTGGGAATGTCCTTGTGGAACGGAACCTCCTTGAGGAGGTTCTCTGCCGAACACCACCATCTCAGGGACTGCTGACCGTGCAGAGACAGTCATATCCTGTCGTTCCAGCTCCCTCGCCTCTGCTCCCACTGATCCTCCAGACATTCGTGCAGCGGCCACATGTGTAGGCGTGCATGTGGAGTGAGGAAGATACAGGAGGCCATCGACCCCAGTAGAGAAGACACCGTCCTCACTGTTGTAGATGGAACAGCTATGAGAGCCTGAGCCTTCCGAAGGAGCGATAAGCGTCTCTCCTCCGAAGGAGACACGCTTGCTGACAGTGTATTGATGGAGGCTCCCAAGCACTGTAGGCACTGGACCGGAGTCGGGACAGACTTGGACATGTTTATGTGAAACCCCAGCTGGTTCAACAGAACGGCCGTCCTGTTGAAGTGCAATTGCGCTTCCTGGAAGGTGGAGGCTTTGATCAACCAATCATCCAGGTAAGGGTAAACAAACACCTTGTTCTTTCTCGGGTGTGCCGACCACCACTGCCATGCACTTTGAAAAAGTCCTGGGCACAGGCTTCAGTCCAAACGGGAGTACGGTGTATTGGTAGTGATTGGGGCCTACTTGGAAGCGCAGGAACTTCCGGTGTTTCCGTGCAATGGGCACATGGAAGTACGCATCCTGAAGATCTATCGCGCAAAGCAAGTCTCCCCTTTGCAGCTGAGGGTAAATCTGGTGCAAAGACAGCATGCAAAACTTTTCCCTGTGAATCCCTTTGTTTGCTTGTCGCAAATCCAGAATGGGCCTGAACTCGTTCTTGTCTTTCTTGCGCACCAGAAAGAAGCGTGAGTAAAGACCCTTTCCCCTTTGAGACAGAGGGACGTCTTCTATTGCCCTTTTTCTTAACAGGGTATCTGCCTCCGCCTGGAGCTCGCGCAGTAACTGCGAGCAAACTAGTGGAATCGCTGGAGGCGGGCTGAGAAAACGAAGACAGTATCCATTGCAAACAATATTCAGCACCCACTTGTCCTGAGTAATTTTTCTCTACTCTGCCAAGTAATTTTGTATGCTTCCTCCCACCAGAGCGGGTAACGGAAGAGGGGGAAGTAGCACCTCAGGGCTTAGACCCGGCCGGGCCCTTGTTCGCGGAGGAGGACTGCTGACCACCTCTGCCCGTCTGGCGCTTCTGGAACGGCCACCGCTGGAACTGCTGCTCCTGCTGTTGCTGCTGTCCAGCCTGCCGACCTTGCCCTCTGCCCTGCACACCGTAACGCCTCTGGAACGGGCGGAAGGTCTTCCCCTGTTCCTTCGGCTTCTCCAACCCGACAGCCGTCAGGGTTTGAGCCTCCGCCTTCATGCGGGCCATCTCCTCATCCGCATGTTTGCCGAACAGGGACGCTCCTGAAAACGGTAGGTTGGCGACCCTCTGCTGGGCTTCTGGCTTCAGCGACATCAGACGCAGCCAGGCGTGGCGTCGCAGGTTGATCCCATGGCAGTACCCGTGGGCTGCCAAGAGTGAGGAATCCGCTGCCGAGCTTATCACCTGGTTGGAGACCATCATCCCCTCATTAATGATCTCTTGGAAATCCTCCCTTCTGTCCTTGGGAAGGTGTTCCAGGAACTGTTGTAGGGACTCCCATAAGGCCCGGTCGTAACGGCCCAACAGAGCCGAGGCACTCGCGGCCTTCATAGAAGTGGACTGCCGGCCGAGTCCATCAAACGGCTCTCCTTGTCAGGAGGCACCGCCGACGACGGGGCGGTGCAGTGCTGTTTTCTTGCCGCCGTCACTATCACTGAGTCCAGTTCAGGGTCCGAGCGAAGGAACGCCGGGTCTGAGTCCGGGGCCCTGTATTTCTTTTGCAGCCTGGAAGGTGCCGATCTTGTAGAGGCAGGGATGAGGAAGAGCTCCAAGGCAGGTTCTTCCAGCCCTGGCACCAAGCGCAACAAGGGGCGAGACAGCTGTTTCTTATGCAGGGTCTCGAAGATGACTGAAGTCGATGGCGTGGGCACCGTGAGTGTAATGCCCAGTTTCGCCGCCCCACGTAACAACACCTCTTGGAAGGAGACGATGTCGTCTACTGGAGACACCCTCGTCCAAGGGGAGTCCGACAATGTAGGGAAGTAGTCCCGGGCGCTGGACGAGTCCGTGTGGCGGGACCTAGACCTGTCCCTCCTGTGGCGCCGTCTGGACCGTGTGGAAGAACGACGGTCACTTCTGGATCTGTCCCTTCATCTGGAGCAAGATCTCGACCTCCTTGGCCTCGGTTTGTCCACTGGCCGTAAAGGAGGGAGCCTAGGACGTGGAAGCCCCATAGGTGGTGTCGGGAGATGAGGCAAAGAGAGAGACCTTGGTGGAGGTGGCGGTGGAGGAGGAGGAGGTTTATGGGGAGGAACAGGAGGCGGTGGAGGCGTAGGATTACGCGGAGGAGGGTCCTTGGGCAACGGGGGAGGCGTAGGCGTCCTGGGCCGTGAGGGCGAAAAGGCCTGGGAGTACTCCGAGCCCGGAGACTCTACCACTCTTCTTCTTTTCCACGCCAGCCTTTATGGGGGTGACCTAGAAGCCGACCTCCTCGTGGACCAGCGACGGCGCCGCCGCGACCGTGGGCTCGTGGAAGCCGAGGAAAGGCTGACTACAGAGCCCTGGGACTCCGTCCTGGTCTTAGAACGCCCCCTGGACGTCGATTTTCTCCTTCTCGACGCTGACCTCCTCTTAGACATCGAGCGTCTCGGCATTGATCGTCTTCTCGACGTCGATGATCGTCCTCTTCTCGACGTTGAAGATCTTCGTATCGACGTCGATGATCTGCGTCTCGACGACGAACGTCGAGTAGACGCCAAACTGCGGTGTCGCCTCGACGGCAAGCGCCGGTATCTTCCCGACCCTTCACGACATCGATGGCGTCTCGACGACGAAGCGGTCCTCGACGTCGACCTCGTCCGAGGTCTCGACGTCACTCCCCTCGACGTCGAACGGCGACGTCACTTCGACTCAGAGCCCTGGGGAGACGGGGAGCAGACGGTGGTCATTCCTCTCAACGCCGACGTCGAGGCTATCGATGGAGACCTGGGTCGGTTTCTGGCCTTCTCTTTCCTGGGGAGCCCCCCAGAGGCCGAAGTAAGGGCAGAGGAAGAGGCCTCTCCATGCCCAGACCCACCTTGATCTTGCTGTCTTCTTTGCTCCAGTCCTCGGAGCCGAGTCTTCTCTCTGTCCTTCAGGGTCCTGTTGGAGAACTGCAGGCAGATCTCACAATCCACAGGGACATGAGAAGAAGGGAGACAGAGGATACACACCCTGTGGGGATCAGATTTGGCCTTCTTCCTGGCACACTCAGGGCATTGGTCAAATAAGGAAGGCATATCTGACAAAAGAGTGGCCAAACTCACAAGAAAACTCCAGCAAAGGGAAGAAGGAACAAAAACACGTCGAGTGAAACACTCTAAACACTTGAAAAGTGCAAAAAATTAGACAAAACACCCAAAAAAGGGAGAGCTCATTGCTCCAGGGTCCTGCTAGCAGGAGCCGGAAAAAAGAACTGAAAGTGGAGGGAGTTGCTGTGCATTCTGGGATACCGAGAGTTCTGGAAAGTTTCCTTAAAGGCACGGTACCCCTTTTTAAGCCACATAATGGCAGCCTATGGGGGGCTTGTCTGTCCATCCCTTCCTCTCTATCATTCCAAGGATTTTGTGAAGGGGGAAGTTTCTCTATGGGTGAAACTTGGCAGACTGTGCTGAATATGATATTGGTGGAATATCCTTTGCATTTCTAGTTGAAGTACTGGACAGTGTAGCTTACAGGTATATATAGGCTGCATTATTTGTCTTTAATTCTCTCTTAAGTGTCTATGCAGGACTGCACAGAAGACAGCTTAAGAGATTACTTTTGATTGCTCCGGGGTCCCCGCACATGAGCGGGACTATTCACTAGATTATGACTATACACAGAGATCCCCTGCTACAGAAGAGTCTGATATATATACCCGAAGAACAGTCCAACATAAAGGCTGCTCAGTAAGAAACAACAATTGATGGGCAGAATGCAGAACAATGTCATACATTCACTCCAGTACAGGGATCTGGGCCTAAATCCATCCATCCTGCCACAACGCACTAGATATGTGTATAGTGGTATTATAGGACTGTTCTAGTAAAGATACATGACACAAATCAATCAACATAGTAGAAATTGTGATACATAAAATAAGTTACCCCAAGAAACAGCTAAGTCATAAATGAATATCAATTGACTTTACCCTACAAACAAGGGAACTGACATTGCACTATTGAAGCAAACTAAACAACAAGCCATTTTAAGATGAATAGAAATGCATGTATGGGTTGGACACCAACATCCTTGATTATTGGAACATATGACTATATTTATTTATTTGCGGTACAAAAGAGGGTGGTGATGGACGGAGCATCAGAACCAATCAAACACTCACACCCAGTCAAAAGATCTGGGTTTGATCCATCACCGTTCTTTAGCCCACTCTGCCACCCCAGTTCAGACATGGCTATATGCAAATCAGTCTGACTCTGTGCCTCATGGGAACAGTCCAGCCCGAACTGCCAAGCCATGCCTTCCCTGGACCGGAAACAAGCTTCCGAGGATCGGTTTCTGGCATTCCAGCCGTCTTCTGCCCGGCTTGCTTGAATCCAGTGGCAAAGTGAGCAAGGGACTCACGTCTGAGCATACCCTGCCACACTTATGGCGGCCAAAAGCAGTACAAAAGAGGGTGGTGATGGACTGAGAATCAGAAACAATCAAACACTCACACCCAGTCAAAAGATCTGGGTTTGATCCATCACCGTTCTTTAGCCCACTCTGCCACCCCAGTTCAGACATGGCTATATGCAAATCAGTCTGACCCTGTGCCTCATGGGAACAGTCCAGCCCGAACTGCCAAGCCATGCCTTCCCTGGACCGGAAACAAGCTTCCGAGGACCGGTTTCTGGCATTCCAGCCGTCTTCAGCCCGGCTTGCTTGAATCCAGTGGCAAAGTGAGCAAGGGACTCACATCTGAGCATACCCTGCCACACTTATGGCGGCCAAAAGCGGTACAAAAGAAGGTGGTGATGGACGGAGCATCAGAACCAATCAAACACTCACACCCAGTCAAAAGATCTGGGTTTGATCCATCACCGTTCTTTAGCCCACTCTGCCACCCAGTTCAGACATGGCTATATGCAAATCAGTCTGACCCTGTGCCTCATGGGAACAGTCCAGCCCGAACTGCCAAGCCATGCCTTCTCTGGACCGGAAGGTCCATGGAATGCTCAGACGTGAGTCCCTTGCTCACTTTGCCACTGGATTAAAGCAAGCCGGGCTGAAGACGGCTGAAATGCCAGAAACCAGTCCTCGGTAGCTTGTTTCCGGTCCAGGTAAGGCATGGCTTGGCAGTTCGGGCTGGACTGTTCCCATGAGGCACAGGGTCAGACTGATTTGCATATGGCCATGTCTGAACTGGGGTGACAGAGTGGGCTAAAGAACGGTGATGGATTAAACCCATATCAGTTGACTGGGGGTGAGTGCTTGTATTGTCAACGCTCCGTCCATCATTTCTTTGGTTTTTCTTTCTATATTTATTTATTTGACATTCAAGTTTTGTAAAGCGCGAACCTAACCCGCAGGTGTCAGAGCGCTTTAGAGAATAAGCACAGCAGCACTTACACAAGTTACATATAGAGTAAATAAAAATACATTGTAACAGTATATAAAAGAAGAACACGATAGACAGTAGGATATGTGGACGATATAGTTCAGAGGTATTTATAGTCGGGTGTTGTGAAGGTTGGGAGAGAGGAAGCAAATTTTTTTCCCCAAGAAAGTGATGCTCAGAATTATTTGGAGGATGTGAGGTAGGAGCATCAGACCAGTCAGATGGCTTTTGAGAAGGGTTGTTAGGTATTTATCGAAAAGAAGGATTTTACGTTTTTTTCTAAAGTAAGCGAATGAACGATTGTCATGTAGATCCTGAGGCAACAAGTTCCAGATTCTAGGAGGGTTCCCGGAGAAGGAGTGGGTGCAGGATTTTTCTTTCTTAAATTGGGGCAGAATCAAGAGCAGAGTGTCGGAGCTTTGAAGAGGTCTCTTTTGGCCGGCTTTTGTTAGTTTGTTTGCAATATCTAGACATGGCTTCCTCCAAAGGATATAGATATAGTACAAGAAAAAACACCATGAAATGAATACTATTTTGACTATTTTATAAAAAGGAAAAACAAAGAAAAGAAAAAAACATGCACATAAGAATTTGTTTGTGCAACTTTAAAAGCAGCATTTCCTTCAGCAACTTTAAAATTAATGTCAATGCAAACAAGCAAAGGTCAAGTAAATTACATTTGCAGCCTAGTTATCCTAACCTAAAACACATTAAAAAACATTATTTTCTAATTATTAAACACTTTATCAATTCCCTTTCTGATAATTTTTCAACTCATCACAAACTGCCATACAATATTCACTAACAATTCATCCATCAATTTTGATTTCTTCAACGGCATCTTCTCCAAGGCCTTCATGTCAGCATAGAATCGGGATTTGGTAAAATTAAGTACAATATCTTCCATCTTTCTTTTTCTGCTCATCTTCGTCTTCATTCCACAATTACATTTCGAATTTCCCTTAACACAGATGACTATTTTTGTTAGTTGAAGCATGCACAACCAGAAAGTACAGAATTGCAAGTACATTGATCAATATCATTAATATGAAAAGCGTAAAAAAAATCTTTAATGCTGGGCAAAAATTTTGTTTGCAAGTACCCATTTTCTTCCTTTAAAAACTTTTAGCACAAAAACGAAATCTCTAAAGTAAAAGTTTTATAAATGTGATGTAAATAATGACAGTTTTCAAAATAAGTTGACACAAGCAGATATAAGCAAACAATTGAAAGTCAGCAGTTCAGTTCATAAAGTTTAATTCAGAGAAAACTGTTCAACTGGATATATAAGGTACAAAATTAACCTTCTTCAAAAGTGAGCATTACTATTAAAAAAACAAACTTAGCATAAAAAAAATCTCCAAGACTCTAATCTAAGAGAGGTCTACAGGCACACTATGAACAATCAAAAATCAGATTTTAGTCTCAGATTTCCAAAAAGCAGTTCTTTCTCAGTTCCGCAATTCATGCCTCTTCATGGAGGTTCCTCCAACAGAAATCAGTAGTCTCTCATATAAATGTCTCTTTCTTCTGATTACCTCTTTGCCAAATATATCGCATTTCAGAAGTAGCATACTTCTTGATTGGTACTCTAACTCTAGTTGATTTCCTGATCTCAGGCTTTTCAGAGTCTCTGTCGTTTGGATCTGTCACTCTTTTAGCAGATTTTCTCAATCTTTGCGGGGATATATGACATTTCAACGCATGATTTTACAACCCATGCCATTACGACGCAGGTTTTACAACGCAAGTTGTTACAACGACTTGCGTTGGGGCGCTGGATAGTGAATAGTTTAATTTACTATTCCAACTCCAGTCCCCGTGGATAGTAGGGAAGGTGTTGGATAGTAATTAAACTATTCCCTATCCTAGTGCGCCCCCCAGCGCAGTGCGTTGTAATAACTTGCGTTGTAAAAGTTGCGTCGTAATGGTAGTTCGTTGTAAAAGTTGCGTTGTAAAGGATGTTCCCCTCTTTGCAGCACTCTTTTTTCTTCATTCCTACCTTCAGAACAATGAGCCTGCATCAAGCTTCCATCTTCAGTCAGATTTGTTCCATTTGCCTCGGTGTCATCTTCTTCTTTTTTTTCGTGATTTGAGCAACTTGCAACTGGAGCACCTTGAGTTGCTCCTAGGGTTTTTAGAGTTGGTGTTTTTGAAATCTGATTTTCGTGTTTTTAATTGTTATTCTTCTTCTTCTACTAGAACTCTATCCTCAATCCAACACCCCACCACCCTCTGGATTCATGTAGCAAACTTGAGCTTGACTCTGTGAATTAGTGGCTCGTGTCACCACTTCTTCATCTACAGTCTTCATTCTCTTTATGTGAGATATGTGGATACACTGTGGCAAATCTCCACACTTCATAGCAGCAGTATTCATCATAAAGGTCACTTGGTAAGGACCTTTCCATCAAGGTTCCCAGCAACACATACAAACATGTTTCTTCACCACAAAGCAAATACTAGGCTCAAGGTTGTGGCAGAGGTCTTCTCTTTCGTTTGGTGTAGCCAGATTCACCTGGGCAGAGACATACTAAATCAGCTAAATCCTTTCAGTAATTCAGAACCAGATCATCAGTAATCTTGACAAGTGCAGCTAAAGGGACAGCAGAATCACAGCTTTCACTGTTAAGACTTCATGGGGAGACACACCTGTAGGCTTTTTGGTTGTGCTCCTCATACTCAGAACTAATGGAAGGGTATCTGGCTAGTTCAATGTTGTTGAGGCATATACTTTGGCCAACTTTGGTTTTAGGGTACCATTGGCCCACTCTACAATTCCTGTTGACAATGGAATTACTGCTTCATTTTCAATGCCATTCAAAGGACTCTCATGACTTCATTATTTAACTGGGTTCCTCTATCTTATTCTAAAGAAGTTAGCAAACCGAATCTAAGGAACAACTCCCTCAATAAAAGCTTGGCTACTGTGAGAGCATCACATCTTCAGATTGGGAATGCCTCCACCCACTTACTAAACAAGCAACCACTTGGATATACTTTAAACCATTGCACAGAGGCATTTCCAGAAAATCTATCTGTAATCTTGTGAAGGGACCTTCTGATTTTCCTACATGACTCATGGTAGCATTTGTCTTCCTACCTATGTACACCTGTTGATAGGTGGCACAATTTTAACATAATGTTCCTGCAATTTTCCTGAAATGTGGATTAAGCCAATATTTTTAAAGATCGTCAACATACAGTCATGTCCCACATGTGTCGGCCCATGACTGTATCTTGCCATTTGCAATAACATGGAATCAGGTAGTACGAACCTCTTATCACTTGACATGATCGCTCCCATCTTTTCTTTTCGTCCTCTGGCAGCACTTCAGTTGTGCATTTACCTCAAGTATTCAAGTGATTGAGCTGACATTGACAAGAATCTATTGATGGTTTCCATTTCACATTCAGATTTTTCATTTATTCCCAATATACCAAACTCAAAAGCACAGTACTTTGCAACCTCATGTACAAAATGATTGCCTACTGAAACCATATTTTTCCACTCTTGTGTGTGGCACATTTAACAATATCAATCTTCAGACCATTCCCCGCTCCTAGCGCGGGTGGGAGGGGCGAGAGAAGGGGATCCTGGAGATTGACGGCCTGGGACCTACAAAATGCAACAGTATTGAGGGGTATCCGGGCGGACGTAAAGGTCTACATAGCGGAAAACGAAGGCACAGTTACGTCCAAGGCTATCTTTTGGGAGGCCTTTAAGGCGGTTCTTAGGGATAGTGCACAAAACAGGCTAGCCCGAGGAGAGGCGGAAGCTACAAAATGAAATTGGGTCATTAGAGGCACAAATACTGGAATTAGAGAGGGAGTATCAGGCCACAAGGGAGACAGGGACGCATAGGAGGTTGACGGACGTACAACGCGAATACAGAGAGGTAGTCACGGGAGAAGCTAAAACCCAGGCACTGGCGACACTCCACCGCCTATACGATGTGGGAGACACATCTGGAAAGTTACTGGCATGGCTCAGTAGGAAGGAACAAGATGCCAAGTGGGTAGAGCAGGTTAGGGACTCTCAGGGGACATTGGTAAGGTCAGACGCTCAGATCGCGGAAGCATTTGCTGCCCATTACAAATTGTTCTATACAGCTAGAGACCTAGGAACGCAGGAGGAAGCCCTACGCTATATGTCAGCTATCGAACTACCGGCTCTAATTTCTGAAGCTCAACGAGACCTGAAGGCTGACATTACCCTGGACGAAATTAAGGCAGCCTTGGCTAAGTTGAGGGCGGGGAAATCACCGGGCCCGAATGGGTTCCCGGCGTAATTCTTCAAACGAACGGCCGACCTGTTGGCACGCCATCTCCTGGGACTGTTCGAAGAAGTGGTTCAGGAGGGGAGACTCCCGCCAGATCTCCATATGGCAATAATAATTCCGGTACATAAGGAAGGGAAACCAGCGGACGACTGTACATTGTACCGCCCCATCTCTCTCTTGAACATAGAGGTGAAATTACTGGTGACTATCCTAGCACTACGTCTACGGACGGTAATATCCGAGTTAGTCCACCTGGACCAGACGGGCTTCCTCCCCGACAGGGCCACTAGATTAAACCTCAGATGCACTCACAACTGGCTACAAGAAGTGGGCGGGAGGGAGGAGCCACACTGGTTCCTGTCCTTGGATGCCGAGAATGCCTTTGACGCGGTCCACTGGCCCTTTCTCGAGGGGGTCTTGGAGAGGTTCGGCTTTGGCCCCAAATTGCAGAAATGGATATGCCTGCTATACACGGAGCCTAGAGCCAAAGTCAGGTTAACGGGGTCCTATCTCGTGACTTCCCGGTAAGACGAGGGACTAGACAGTGTTGCCCGCTGTCCCCCCTCCTCTTCACGCTCTCAATAGAGGTGCTGGCGAGCACGATTCACCAAAACAAGTGCATTGAAGGGTTTAGACTGGGATCGACAGACTCCACTGAGGAGAAGATATTACTCTACGCGGATGATGTCCTCTTATGCATCACACAACCGGGAGCTACGATTCCGGCGCTGTTCACGGAACTGGAACAATATGGGGCCAACACGGGGTATCAGATAAACTGGCACAAGTCGGTCCTCTACGACCCCAGTGGGCTTGGACGGTGGACAGAACTGCCTGAAAGGCTGCAGACGACAATCGAAGGGTTTAAGTATCTTGGAGTATATGTGACACTGGATAAAAGCAAGTCATACGGACAGAATATAAAAAGGATAGTACAGAACTTCATGGCAGACGCAAATCGGTGGCGGCAGCTCCTCCTTACTATACTAGGACGATCTGCCATGTTTAAAATGATAACGCTACCTAGATTCCTGTACGCACTCCAAAACGAGTACTACCCCCTGCCTCGAAAGGTGTTTGAGAGAATAAATGCGGAGCTGAGAACTTTCCTTTGGCTGGGCAAGCAACCGAGAATTGCATTGAGCACCCTACAACGCCATCAATATAGCGGAGGGATATCACTTCTGAATCTTGAGGCTTACTATTGGGCAGGACACCTAGCCCCAATTAATGACTGGCTGCATGCCCCAGCGGACCACCCCACATACGCCCTCGAATGGCATAGCATGGCCGCGCGGCCCCGTACATACTACCTATATGGGGGTAGAGGGAGGGCGAGACTTCTTCCGGCCACTAGGCTTACCCTGGTGATATGGAGCAGAGCGACTAAATGCATTGGGTGGGAGAAAAAACCTACCTGCCAGACGCCGCTTTGGCAATGTAATTGGCTGACGGAACTGAATAAATTGAAGGGGTTCCAGAGATGGGACGACATAGGGATCTCAATGCTAGGGGACGTAATAGCTAGGGGGGAACTGAAGCCCTTTCAACCATTGAGGAAAGAATTTGGGCTGCATCGCATGCAATATTTTAAATATGCACAGCTACGCCACGTGTGGCGAGCGGAGAAGATCCAGCTGGAAACACTTCCAGAATATGCGCCCCATGAGGGCCGATTGATACAGGAACAAATCCTGGAAAGGGCAGTATCACTCACGTATAGAACGTTGATGAATAACATGACTGATGACATGGGTAACCTCAGGAGGAAGTGGGAGAGCGCAGTAGGGGAAATGGACAATGTAGACTGGGATACGGTATTGATGCATCATAGAGAGGTAGCTATTAAATCCAGGTTAAGACTCATCCAATATAATGTCCTCCATAGGACATATTATGATAGGGTGCGACTGCATAAAATGGGTAGGATTGGAGACACACGATGCCTGAGATGTGGCCGTACTGGAGGGGACTTCTATCATACCATCTGGTTCTGCCCTATGATTCAGATCTACTGGGAGGAGATGCTAGGGGAATTGGGCGAGGTGCTTGAGACCCCCCTACAGCTAGATCCTAAATTGGTCCTCCTAGGTATGACCAATGATGTGGACCTCACTCGTCCCCTACTGATCTTCCTTGTCTTGGCCCTGGTTATGGCTAAGAGAGACGTAGCCAGGTACTGGGGAGCGGATGCACCGCCAAAGCTAGACGAATGGAGAAGAGGGTTAGATACCTATATGGCCGCTGAAAGGGTCACCTATAAGGCGAGAGGATGTCCCAAGAAGTTTGGCAGAGTCTGGGGCAAATAGAGACGATACCATGGGCTGGACGGGGGGCTCTGAAATAGGACACAAGGGAAAGAGTGATACGAAGGAACAAAGACACCGACTGAGGGAATATATGGGCCATAAGGAATCGAATTGGCACAGAACTATACAGACAGTATTTGGGATGTTTGAAAGGGATGGGATTTATGCTATGATGCTGGGCGGGTGGAGGGTGGACGGGATGGGAGTGATGACCGAGGATGATGTGATTGTAATGTTGGACTATAATAAAATGCAAATTAAAAATAAAAATAAAAAAAAAACAATATCAATCTTCTTTGGGAATTGTAGGGCTTCTAGACAATCAAGAATGCGTAGCCCGTTTCTAATGGCGGTGCCAACGCATGTCAAAGAAAACCTCTGTGACCACAATTGGCCAAAGTCACCGAGCTCTCCAAAGCTCTACTGACTTTCTGTATAAATTATAAACCACAATTCTTTGGCTACACAGCATACACTTGCAATTCTGATAAATTATGCTACTTGTGTTGAACTTGCATTACACAAATATTATGCTTCCACAATAGATGATGCTATTGTACAAACTGCATGTGATGCTTGAAGAGTTCCATAATGGTCTCTCAGACAAACCCATCTACACAAAAAAAATCTAATCAGCTACTTTGACTGGTACATCTTGAATATCTGGTCTTGGTTTGGTACAGACCTTTGTCACATTAATACAATCATGGTCACTTTGATCTACTTCATCATCAAGTTTCTCATTTGGCAATGGTAGAAAGGTTGCAGGATTCAGGGTATTGCAGTTTTTAATTGAAATGTTCTTTGCCATCAGAATAATCTTCTCAAACTTAGTTAAGTCATCAATGTCTCAATTAAATATAGAACCAGCACAATAAGCATGTCTCTCATCACAACCGCACTTTGAACAATTGCCAAAGAAGCTGCTGCAATGATCTTCATACATCCAGGTAATGTGTCTGCCACTTCATTTAGTGTAGCAGTAAAAATTGCAACGGTCTACTTCACACCACTGTGTTGCTGCTTAAATACTTAAAGTGTGCACCCTTGTTTTTCATGACAAAATATACAAAAAATAGTTTGCCTACTTTGTCACTCATAGAGCAGGCACGCTACACAAGCTTTGTCTGAGTTTAAGGAAGGCTTTCATATATTCATTGACTCAAAGCACATGGTCTCTCACCTCACTGTGAGTTAGGCTCTGTAAAAGCTTTGCAATCAGGAAAAGGGTTTGGAATCCATTGACAATAGTAGTCAACCATTCATAGAAACATGCTCACTTCTATCTGTGTTGTTGGAGGGTTCATTTTCAGAATGGCAGAAATATGTTCTTTGGACACCTTCCTCGTTCTCTTCTCAACTTAGTGTCACAAATAAATCACTTCCTCCTGATAGTACAGTAATTTTGCAGTAAATACTTTATGCCCATTTTCAGCCACATTACTCAACAAAGCAATTGTGTCAAATCTACAACCCTCTCTTAGTTTGGCTGCAACCAAAAGGTATCCATTATATTGGATTAGCACTGAGTCACAGGGCCATTTTAGATTTCACAAATCCTTCTTACGGGTTTGGTAAAATATTTGGGGACTTTCCATTTAGCCTTGCAGGATTCTATACCAAACGAGAATTCAATTTCTGAAAACTATTTTCTTGAAGAGGAAGTGAGAAGAATGCTTGGCAGAAGTATAATACAGTGAATGGCATGGCTCTGTGGAAATCTAAAACAATATCACTGTAGGATTCTGTACCACAGAACAAGAAATCACTATAACATTAATTTGGCACAGGTCCTGTATCATCCTCCGTTTTCCACTAGGCTTCTTTATTTCCATAATCAGTTACATGAGCTCCCTAGTACTTCTTTTAGAGTTCTGTGCTCACTAATTTTATCAATAACTGGTGAAATCCCCCCTCTGTTTCACAAGTAAACTTATAATGAGGAGTGCAGTGATAATCTGAATTTGTTTTTACAGTAACTTGCACTGCCTCCACACTTTTGATCAACCCGTTTTCTTTTCCTAAAAAATCCCAAACCTCCTTGTCCACAGTATGTCTTTAATCTGTAGGTGAATCTACTTCTGTGAGACCTGGGAACATTTAAATTCTTGCTTCTTGTGGGATTTTATTTAAACTTGGAATACTCATTCTTTGTTTGAATACCACCACCATCTGGTGTGCAGTGAATTACACAATTGAATTTACAGAGTAGATCTCAAAAAAGAACTGGACTTATTTCACTGATTATGAATTAATTGTCTGTTATGATTGAACCAGTTTTCAACAGGACATTAACTGACAACTTATTGACAACGTATTACTAACTTGTTTGCTTGAAATGCCTAGAACTTCGAAATTTTTTGCCCACGAGGGATAGGTCGGGAACCACCATGGGTCTCGCTGTGGGAAGGTAACATCTGTTTAAAGTGTTCAAAGTATCATAAATGATACTGGATGGCCATTCACTTCTCCTACCATAAAAGAAAAAGACAATTCTGATCTGTAGGGAGCATTTTTTTTACGTAGGGTACCAAAATGAGGTACACTATGTAGAACATCCAGACAACGCTTATTGGCTTACAGGGCTTAAATTAATAATCCCGAAATCCTCTCTTTTTTGGTAATGTGGGCGAGCAATAGTGAGGGTAGTGTTGAGCATTTGTTGAGCACTAAAGGGCCGATTCCGATTCGGGAAAAACCGCTCCAAATAGCCGTTCGGAGCGTTTTTCCCATACCAATCGTACCCTGCAGCGTCCCCCGTACGTACGACGAAGTATGATTCGTACCAGGAGCCGTACTCCGTACGAGTCGTACAGAGACCGTACGACTCTAATCTCCGTACGATTCTCCCTCGGAACCCGCTGTACGCGACATCTGTACGGTTCGCGGCTGGTTTTTACGACCCAGCAAGTACGATACGTGTCGGGTACGCACCGTACAACCCTTTTACTACGGGAGCTGAAAACAGCCGTAAAAGCAGAGTTTGTGCCAAAACTGTTAAGGAACAGCCCCCCCCCCGGGTACGGTGCGTACCCCCCATGATCTCAGGAGTACGGTGCGTACCCCTGCAATCATGGGGTGTATGCACCGTACCCCATGTACGATGGGTGTACACACTGTACCCCATGTATGATGGGTGTACGCACCGTACCCCATGTACGATGGGTGTACGCACCGTACCCCATGTATGATGGGTGTACGCACCGTACCCCATGTACGATGGGTGTACGCACCGTACCCCATGTACGATGGGTACACCCATCGTACATGGGATACGGTGCGTACACCCAGCATACATGGGGTACGGTGCGTGCACCACATGATCGCAGGGGTACGCACCGTACCCCTGCGATCATGTGGTGTCCGCACGGACGGGTTGTACGGACCGTACGGTGTACGGACCGTACGGTGTGTATGTGTTTGTGTGCTTTTCCGTACGACTCGCCCTTACCTGACGTGGACCGTACGAATCGCGTCCTCATACCCCGGTCCGGATCGTACTCGTCGGGTCGTACGGCATGTGTACGAGTCGTACGGTTCACGGTTTCAGCCTTGCATTACGTACGGATCGCGACGATTCGGACAGATTCACGGAATACGGATCGTACTACGCGACTCGGACGGACGGTACGATTCGTACGGAGAGGGCTCCGGATACAAATCGTACAGAAGGTTTTTTCCCCGAATCGGAATCGACCCCTTAGAGTCAATAAATGAGACACACGCTCAAGAACAAAACTCAGGACCAATTTAGAAAAATTACAGGTATTCATATATATTTTTTAACACCAAGAACTTTCTAATTAGGTCAGTACTTTGGGTCAGTACTTTTTGAATTATCAATTTTTACAGTTAAGCAAAAATGTCACACAAATGCATTTTTACCTCAGTAATCCTTTCCTATGGATAAAGAAACATATATACAGCAATTGTGTCAAATCTACAACCCTCTCTTAGTTTGGCTGCAACCAAAAGGTATCCATTATATTGGATTAGCACTGAGTCACAGGGCCATTTTAGACTTCACAAATCCTTCTTCAGGGTTTGGTAAAATATTTGGTGACTTTCCATATAGCCTTGTAGGGTTCTGTACCAAACGAGAATTCTATTTCTGAATCTGAACACAAAAAAACTATTTTCTTGAAGAGGAATTGAGAAAAATGCTTGGCAGAAATATAATACAGTGAATGGCTTGGCTTCTGTGGGAATCTAAAACAATATTACTGTAGGATTCTGTACCACAGAACAAGAAATCACTATAACATTAATTTGGCACAGGTCCTGTATCATCCTCCGTTTTCCACTAGGCTTTTTATTTCCATAATCAGAGAGTTACATGATCTCCCTAGTACTTCTTTTAGAGTTCTGTGCTCACTAAGTTCATCAATAACTGGTGAAATCCCCCCCCTCTGTTTCACAAGTAAACTTATAATGAGGAGTGCAGTGATAATCTGAATTTGTTTTTACAGTAACTTGCACTGCCTCCACATTTTTGATCAACCTGTTTCTTTTCCTAAAAAATCCCAAACCTCCTTGCCACAGTATGTCTTTAATCTGTGGGTGAATCTACTTCTGTGAGACCTGGGATCATTTAAATTCTTGCTTCTTGTGGGATTTTATTTAAACTTGGAATACTCATTCTTTGTTTGAATACCACCACCATCTGGTGTGCAGTGATTACACCATTGAATTTACAGAGGAGATCTCAAAAAATAACTGGACTTATTTCACTGATTATGAATTAATTGTCATTTATGATTGAACCAGTTTTCAACAGGACATTAACTGACAACTTATTGACAACGTATTACTAACTTGTTTGCTTGAAATGCCTAGAACTTGGACATTTTTTCCTCACGAGGATAGGTCGGAAACCACCATGGGTCTCGCTGTGGAGAAGGTAACATCTGGTGAAAGTGTTCAAAGTATTATAAATGATACTGGATGGCCATTCCCTTCTCCTACCATAAAAGAAAAAGACAATTTTGATCTGTAGGGAGCTGTTTTTTTACGTAGGGTACCAAAATGAGGTACACTATGTAGAACATCCAGACAACGCTTATTGGCTTACAGGGCTTAAATTAATAATCCCAAAATCCCCTCTTTTGTGGTAATGTGGGCGAGCAATAGTCAGGGTAGTGTTGAGCATTTGTTAAGCACTTAGAGTCAATAAATGAGACACACACTCAAGAACAAAACTCAGGACCAATTTAGAAAAATTACAGGTATTCATATATATTTTTTAACACCAAGAACTTTCTAATTAGGTCAGTACTTTGGGTCAGTACTTTTTGAATTATCAATTTTTACAGTTAAGCAAAAATGTCACACAAATGCATTTTTACCTTGGTAATCCTTTCCTATGGAGAAAGAAACATATATTGCATGCAGGTATTTGCAATCGGATTTTGGGGGTCCCCTTTAAGACTTAAGTCACTGTATCCACCAGCAGTTTGGGTTTACCTGCCCTGGAGTGTCTGGGTGCAGAGGTGTAGGACGGGTTGGTAGCCTTGTGCGCTACACCCGTGGTCAAAGAAAGGGGCCACCTAGACACAGGATGCAGAGAGGGACTTCGGGAGAAGTCCTGGAGCTCCCAACAGGGGGGCCCAGTCCGTGAGGTTCTTGGGAGCAGAGGGGGCACAGTCATTGTTCGTGCATCTCAGGTGCAGAGGGTTTGGTCGACTGGGCCTGTGCGTCAAAAAGCCCTCACGGTTCTTGGTTGGACCTGCAGAGGGAGTCAAAGTGAGACAGCTGAGCCAATCTCAGTGCTGGCCACTGCGATGCTGATATCGCTCATAGCTGGTTGGTCTTTGCGGTGTTGGAGTCTGGATTGGATTTCAAACAAGCGTTGGTTGCAGCAAGGGGATCTGTACCCCGGGTATTGGTGCAGGGCGGCTCCTGGGGTCCTGATGTCGCCAAACATGGTGGGGAGATGGATCTAACACATGAGAGCACAGTGACCTTCTCCTGTGTGGCTGTTGTGCTATTGGACCTGGTGGTCATCAGAACGGTGAACCAGATGTTCCCCATACCCTTGGTACAAGGGGTTCATTTTCCAGGGCCTTACAGAGGTGCTATAGGTCTTTCCAATTTGGAGAACAATTGAACAGTTACCTTGTTTTAGGGAAAGAGCACTGGCACTGGAGACCTGATTGGCCGGAACCCAGTGGACTTCAGTCACAATTGGATGAAATACCAGGCAAAAAGTGGGGGTGGCCATGTCAAAAAGGGGCACTTTCATAAATGGTCTACCTTTAGGACTGCTCCAAGCATACATTCCTCCTCAAGCACCCAGGCACAGTTATTTCTCAAACTCAGTCCTGTAGTAACTCTGAGTGCACCAGAAAATTGTGGAAAATCATAATTAATCACTGAAGGTTTTTGCTGAAACCTGAAACTGGAAATTCTGCATATTATTTTCTATGGACAGTTGCATGATTAGAGATGAATCCCATTCAATTGCCTTGGATTCTGAATGATCACCGAAGATGCTGGTTGGACTGTGACAGTCATTGGTCCCACTATTTGTGAGTACTTTAAAAAACTATTTGAATTAAATTTACAATCCTGTTTATAGTGCCCATTTTTCATTCAGATGTGGCAATTACCATTTCTCATAGGTGCATTATTAATGTTTTTGATTAGGCACATTGTTAGTAAAACCTCTGCCTTAACCACGAGGACCACTATTCACACCTTCCACAATGGTAATAAGTCCCCAGAAGTATAATGTTGATGAACAATTAATAAAACCCATTGAAGAAATCACCCAAATAAACTTTAGATCATGGAATATAGCTGGGATCAAAACGAAGCTAAATGATAAAGAATGGTAAGATAGCATGAAATCACTTCAAGTCATGTGTCTCCAGGAGACCTGGTTTACTCAGGAGCCATATATTGATGGTTTCGTCACTGTCTCGACCCCAGCTATACCATCAGGTTCTGGGCGACCAAAGGGAGCTCTGGCAACTTTTATTTCCACTATAGCGCTAATAAAACTTAAAAAGACGTATAATGGTTCCCCTTATTTTCAATTGGTCCGCTTAGTAATGGGGAAAAATCAACCCTTTATTGTAGTGAATTTTTATAATAACATCTTTAACGTTACTCGTTTCAAGGTTGTAAATGAGCTGGATAGGGTACTAGCTAACTTTATAAAGGGATTGTATCCTGCATATACATGTATCTGGGTTGGGGATTTTAATATCAGCAAATGTAGTTTCTCAGGAACGAATGTTGGTGGCTTTTCTGATATAAAAGGGACTAACCAACATAATTTCCCACATGACAGCTACGGGGAAAAGTTAAATGAACTCCCATGCAAATATAGCCTAGAAGTTTTAGTACTAAGAGGAAAAGAGGGAGAAACTACAAATTCAACCTTCCAAGGTAGTGGAAAGCCAACATGTATTGATCCATTATAGTGTCCACTGCTGGCCTTAAACATTGTGGTCTACCAAATTGCGAATTCACCAGATTTAGTTACCATGCCTCACTGACTGTGGCAATAAATGTTTGGAAGAAAAACTATTGTTGCCTAATATAGTGGCAGCTGGAAATAATACAATTTGCATAAAATGTACAGGTATAAATGAAGACATCATGTTGCATAAGGTTGTTAAAGATAATAAGGAAAGCTTCTCCATATGTACTGATGTTGACTCTCCCCCGCTACGATTAGGACCGCCTATGAGAAAATCACAACAGCAATATCCATTATTTTAAGAAAAAAGAAATAAAAGAAAAGAAAGCACTAATAAAAGGAGACACGTAAAAGGCTGGTTCAATAAGGATTGTACGCGGGCAAAACAATAGTTAAATAAGGTCCTACACATAATACCTAGATGTAGGATCGAAATTAAACAACTTAGATTATTATATAAACAAGCCATAAAAAGTAGGAAGACTGAGGTACAAGACGAGGCCTGGTTGAAATTGAATCAAGCTGCAGGCACCAGGGATACCACTCTTTTTTGGAAAGTGATTAATTCACCAATGTAGAAAGATGAAGACAATCCCATTATCGAAACAGTCATTGCACTAAGTGATTGGCTTACCTATTTCAGTGGAATTTTTATTACACCTACCAATAATATAGAACAGTCGCCCCCTATAGCTGTGATCCCTCTACAACAAATAAGGTTGGAGGAGGTAACCAAGCAATAAATAAGATGAAACAGGGTAAGGCACCGGGACCCGATGGGGTTCCAGCCGATGCATATAAAAAATACATACAGTTACGGGCACCAATCTTAACACAGATCTGTAATGCAGCTGCTAAAGACTGTGTCCCTAAAATATGGACAGATAGCATAATCCTCCCTATTTTTAAAAAGGGAAGTCGGGGAGATGCGAGATGCTACTGCCCCATATCCCTCCTAGACTTATCTGTTAAGATCATGGGGCAAATAGTCTTTGGAAGACTGGAGATTTAGGTTAATGAAAGAAATATCTTGACTGAACCCCAATATGGCTTTCGGGGGAGATGGGGACAGTGGAGCAATGTATAAACCTGCATCTAATCATCGATAAATATACGGTGGTTAAGAAAGAAAATATTAATCTATGCTTTGCAGACTTAAGTTCGGCCTTCGACTGCGTAAGCCATGTTAAATTGTGGGAAGTGATGACTGATATGGGGGCCCCTGATGACACTGTCTTATTTTTATCTCAATTATAAGCGAGACTGACACCTAGAGTAAGGTATGGGAGGGAAGGAGAGTGCATGCCTAATTTCAAGGTGTCCAGGGGAATAAGACAAGGTTGTGTCATCACACCCCTTCTCTTTTCATTATATATTAATGGGGTTGACACTACTCTTCAGAAACTAAATACTGATGTCCCAAAAACTGATGTACGACCAACCCCACTGCTCCTGTATGCAGACAATGCGGTTCTAATTTCTAGAACTGCCAATGGATTTCAAGTATTGATTGAAGCCTTCATCTCATACATGGAGCAGAGAGACTTAAAACTAAACCTCACCAACATGTTTGTGATGGTCTGTGGCCAAGGTAGGGCTAAGAAAAAAAAAGCATCATTTTGTAAGGGACTATAAGTTAACAGAAGTCCAAAACTTCTCCTACCTTGGTATTTTAATTTCTTTTAATAGTAATTGGGGTCCTCACTTAATTTGATTAGAACTATAGATCCGATTTTTAGATTTTGTAACAAAATAGTTAGCAAACCTATCAGTGACATGCTTAAAATATATGGCATAAATGCCTATGGCTCTATAGTATGGGGTAATGCCAACCTTAATATATTGCAATCTTGCGAAAATTATTTTTTCTGCCATATGCTGGCCATACCAAGATCTACCTCTACATATCTCTTGCACAAAGAGCTGGATGCACCATATGTGGCCGACCTAATTCAAGTAAGAGCTTTGTGTGCGTGGCACAACATCTTGTGCAAAGAGGGACCAAAGCTCATAAGGGCTTTAATCAGGGATTGTTTAACTTTGGAACACACTAACAAAATCCCATGGCTAGCACACATGGACACATTGCTAAAGAATATTGATAAAGGTTTATTGGTAAAACCCCCCACAGATATCTTGCAATTTGGTAAAAGGAAAATTAAAAAATTGTATATGGAGAAACTAAGCCAGGAAAGGGCTATGAGTGATGAGGAAAAAACAAGCGTGTCAAGATACATGGCCTACCAAATTATTTGTTCAAAATTACAAATACTCAGGTTAGATTTTATACGACAAGGTTACGTTTGGGTACAGTTCAGAACTGGTGGCTTTCCCAAAACGTGAAAAATGGCAGAAAAAAATTCATAAATGCCCATGTGATGGCACTTTATGCTGTTTTGTAAATTTTATCGAGACATTAGAAAAAGAAATTACAGCCAATTTTTATTGTACAGAAAGTATTTATTTAGAAGGACGTCATGAAATGTATTTGTGCCCTTGAAAATAAATGTGTCTGTTGTGCTGTTGCTGGTTATAGCAGTAGGGCTGTACATAGAAGGAAATCTCTTGCATATCTAGATCATCTAGTTTATAAAGCTGATTGAAGAATGCCCCTGATTGAAAAGTAAAACTAATAAATGGGTCAACAGGTGACTTGTACATATGAAGTTTTAACAGTCATATAATGTATTATACAAAATTGATAGAGATGTTTTAATTGTATGTACTTTTATGGATCAAAACAAGATTCAAATGAAGTTGTATGATAACCTTGCACAAACACACTCTATTTCCTTGTGTATTAACACCTTGTGCACCAACACCGGTATCAAAACCAGGCACCTGAAACCGACTTTGACCATCATTTTGGAAAACATTTGTCTGAGACCCCATCAAATTCTTCTTTATAGCTTTCCTTTTAGCATTGCAACAATTACTACAATACTACTCATAGCGTACATTGTATCCAAAGTCAACACTTTGCTTAGTATAGAAACAGATTTCCAGATATAATCCCAACACAAAAGTCAAAGCACATTTAGAAATGCCTTCTTTCTTGGGGTCTTCAACTCAACTGTATGGCCTGTAAATCCGCATCAATCTCTCATAATATGCATACACTGATTCACCGGGTTCTTGTTTCACTCTCATGATCTTTTTCCAATTTACTTTTTATTAGGGAACCTTTGTTTTTAAATGCCCAGTAAGCTGATATTTCGCCATGAATGTGAAAATGAACTAGAGACCATCTCATCTCTCCTGACATCTGGTTCTCCTGCTCCTATCTTTTCCATCTGCACTTACACTTGCATGTAATCCTCGTTATTTTAAGGTGGTCTCACTTCAGTCAACAATCTATCCCTAAACCCATCCTCTCCCTCAGAATCACTTTTTTGGTCTCAATATTGTTCTCATTTTTGTCATATTTTGTTTTCTTTTTTTACCGACTCATCAGTAACAACAGGGAAAGCACCCCTTGGTTTCTAACACTTCCTTCTTCTATTAGCTCAGTCTCACATCCATCCAATGATTGACAGCCTTACCAATTTGCCCTTTAAACATTATTTTATGTGCTCTCTTATTCACTATGTAGTCTAACTCAATTAAGGCTTGAGCAGGTCTAGGCAGTGGCTTAATCTCCGACATGGCACACCTCAGATTCTCAATCTTTTTCACTTCAAAAGTACCATTTACAAGGAATTTTTGTTTTTTTTATTGTCAGCAGTAATTCTGTTTTATTCTTTCAGCCACAATGTGTGTAATGCATGGTCCAAGTAGGCAAGAGTTCGAATTGGGGCCAGGACTCTCCTCCATTAGTAGGAATCACAGACTTATTCAAACGTAAACCCATTGTAATCTCAACCTAGCTCACAATATAAGCAAAACAGCAATATAACCAATCACAATATAATTTAAAAACAAAACTTGAAATGCAATATTCAAAACCAAACAAAATACCCTTGGTATGCCTACCAGGATACATGATGGAAAATGAAACTCACCACAGGGAGGGTGTTGTATCCCGTTAACCCTTGTATGGTTTTAGACTGCTATCTCCATTGTGCTGCTGTTGCCGAGTCGTGGTATTCCTGGCTGGAAACTTGACCAGACAACAGCTTCACCGGAGTATCTGGTGTACACCGTTGGTTTCTTCTATTTGATTCTCGCTTCATTTTCAAAAAATTACTGTCACTGTGGATGCAATTTCCGTTGGGTTGGGAGCTGTTCTTACTCAGTCACATAAAGGGAAAAAATGTACCATTGCTTTTATTTCACAAACTTTGAGTAAAGCTGAATCAAATTAGAGCACAATAGAGAAGGAAGCCCTTGCTTGTACATGGGCTGTTGAAAAATGTAAGAGTTATCTTTCGGGAAGTTCTTTTGATTTGTTGGCGGATCACATGCCTTTAATATATTTGATGAGTGGACATGCTACAGGATTAGCATCATCAAGACTAGTTAGGCTCATCTCGAAATTACATGAGTACAATTCCGAGATTAAACATATTTCTGGTGGGGCAAATTTTAGAGCAGATTATTTGTCTCGGTTACCTTTGAAAGAAAGTTTGGATCATACTGAGCATTCTGATGATGAGTGTGTTGTTTCAGCCATTGACTAGTCAGAGTGCACTGTTGAAGTAATTTCTGAGAAGGATTGGGTTCAACATTACGAAGGTTGAAGTTCTCAACAAGTTTATAAATTACATTATCAATGGTTGGCCACCAGTTAAAAATTTGGAAAAATGTTTAGTACCTTTCAGCAAGTTTCTTCTGATGTTAAGTGTTGAGAACAACTGAATTACTACACAAGGTGTGTTTGTACCAGCTTATAAATTAATTGAATCATTGGTCAAAGCTGCACATGTTGGTCATTAGGGCATGTCTCGGTACTAAGAAATTGTTGCGTAAGTTTTATTGATGGCCAGGGATGAATGTTTGTGTTGAGCAATATATTAACAAGTAGTATCCAAAGTGCTTAATATCCGATAAGCATTGTAAAACTAACAATGTGCCAACTTGTTTCAATAATTTGCCACATGAGCCTTGAGGAATTTAGCTATAGATTTTTCAGGACCATACAATGTGTTGTGCAAAGAAATGAAATATCTAATTGTACTCACTGAAAACTATCCGAAATGGGTTGCATATGATTTTGTTCCTTTTCCTATTACTGACTCTGATTGAATTATTGGAGACAAAAAAATTGCACTGAATTCTTTCCCCAAAAATTAGTGTTTGATAATGGTACACATTTCACTTCAAAGAAAATGGTTGATTTCTTAAAGAAATATTTTATTAAACATGAGAAAAAACCTTTGCATTTTCCAGCAGTAAATGGTTTAGTTGAGAGATCTAAAGTTTTTAAAGAAGGTATTCAGACAGCTTTGGCATCTGGATTAGTATTTAAGACAGAAACTCTGGAATTAGCTTAATACTCCACATACTATTACAGGTTTTTTACCTTTCTTTTTGTTGAAAGGTAGAGATGCAAAGACTATTTTGGATCCCAGCAAAATTACTTTACAGTCTATAGACATTGGATTGGAGAGTCACAGATGTGTGGATGAATGTGTTAGAGAGAATTTTGAACACAGATATAAGTCACTAAATGAGTCATCTGCTAAGGAGCAGAAAGAAGTTTTGGTTGGTGATTGGGTCATTGCTAAAAAACAACAAAAAAAAACAATAAAGGGAAATCTAAATATACTAGACCACAACAATTGCAAGAGTAGCAATCTCAGCTGTTTTATTGAACAATTGTGGGTGGTGGAATAAAAGTGCTATTGTAAAAATTGAACCTTATCAAAAAGACATCATTGAAAAGAATATGAATGACAAGGAGAATGTTTTGGATTCTTCATCTTGGGATTTTTGTAATGATGTTTCTAATCAGATTCGCATCATTGAACACCAAAATGGTATTTCTGATAATACTGTTCCTTGTAGGTTAGAAGACAATTCTAATTGTTCCTATAAGGAAGTGTCTGACAGTGGTATTGTTTGTAACAAGTCTTCCATTTCAGGTTCTTCATCTGTTGTTGGAAAGAGAAACGTTGTTATATCTGCAAACGTTTAATGATTATTATTTGTATTCATGCATTTTGTTGTTTAATTTTCTTTATTGCATGTTATCTTTATTTTTTCATTAGAAAGGGAGATGTTGTATCCCTTTAACCCTTGTATGGTTCTAGACTGCTATTACTATGTTCTATTCTTTCGCCATTGGGCTGCTGTTGCCGGGTCGTGGTATTCCTGGCTGGAGACTCAACCGGACAACTGCTTCACCGGAGGGTCTGGTGTTCTATGTGGATTTCTTCTATTTAATTCTCGCTTCATTTTCAAAGTGAATAAACTACTTCTAAAATACCTTCTACGATTTTGTTTAATGTTGTTCTACGTTACAACAGAGGGAGAAATGACTTAACTGTTTTCAACCATACTAAGATAGGCTCTCGACCAATGGTAACCTACCTTAAGAGTCAGCATGTCTATCCTTGTGCAACTTTAAAAGCCACAAAATTGATGTCAGTGCAAACAAAGGCTGAGTAAATTACATTTGTGGCCTAGGTATGCTAACCTAAACACACTTAAATAAACTTTATTTCCTAATTATTCAAATACTTTGTCAGCTGATAGAGGAAGTCATCGTTTAGCATTCCTAGGAGAATAAAAATAACAAAGCCCATATACTCCCATATCGTAAAGCAAAAGTTCTTCAGGTGACAGGGTAGGGTGGAAACAAAAAATTAGCTAAGGAAACAGCGGAAAAGACAAACAGCAAAAAATGTTAAACTGTTAAAATCATAAAAGTACGTAGCCCGAGTAATTAGCAGAACAGGCTACAATAAAGAAAAGGTAAGTGGAACATAACAATCAGGGCCTAAAGAAAAACAGGTCTAAAATAGACGGAAATTGTCATTACCAAATGTTATTTGCAGGTTCTGGAATACTGAGTAATTCAATAGGTCTGTTTGGCTGACTAACTGCAGGAGTTTGTGGAAAAGTAAATTTTGCCATGTTCTGTGTCCCTACGTGTTCCCCATCTTATGTTATGTGTGCATGATTAATATGCATATGTATTCCCCATGTTCGATTAAAGACGCAATTACAGTTGTGTCCATCTCTAGTATGCCAGTTCCCAGTTCTCGTGAATACTACGAATATCAGGCCTATGTAAAGTTACGTTGCCACGTTTCTCAGTGTGCACGTTATTTCATTGTACAGTCCCCGTTTCTAGGCCTCAAAAGGGCCCGGACACCAGATTCAGCTCCTGTCTCCTGAGCCCTCGCTGAGGAGCGATACAGCCCCCACCTGTGTTCCTGACCCTTCACTTACTTCCTGCCTCACAGTGCCCGGTTCGGCCTGGCTCTGCCTACGAGTCTGCCAAGAGTATGTTATGATTCTAGTTATCAGTCTAGCCCTCCTTCTCTGCATTCCTAAGCTACTGAATCGCATCAATAGTTTCCGTCATCGTCTAGCCCTTACGTCTCCATGTAAGAGAAATACTGTATTTATGGTCATTTAATATTCCTCAACACGCACTACATGTAGAATAATGCATGCTCCAGTCTTAGAGTCTGTTAGCCTCTCCCCTCCTGACTCTTAGTTTATATCAACATGTCCTCTAAACATTAGATACTAGATAGGGTTTAGGTACATGTCGCCCTGACTCTCCAGACTTCAGTCTCTACTCCTAGCGCAGAGTTCATAGCCCCCAGCTTCTCCTAGTAACACGTCATTGTCAGTTTGCGCGCACCATTAGGTTAGAGGTCCCGGCTCCTTAGGTAGCCCCCTCCATGTTTCCGCCCCATTTATGACATATTCTGTTACGTTTACATCACATGTCTATGTATACGCCTCTTGTTACACCCACTTTCACCCTTATCTTTCGCGACTGCTATTGACCACACCCACTGCTCCGCCTACTGTAT
Source organism: Lissotriton helveticus (assembly GCF_964261635.1). NCBI lineage: Eukaryota > Metazoa > Chordata > Amphibia > Caudata > Salamandridae > Lissotriton > Lissotriton helveticus. Next base: position 1,143,380,403 of record NC_136069.1, read on the forward strand.
TTACTGTAATGCAATTGTTTTAGTATATATATGTTGTACATTGTTATTAAAGTTAGCGCGCTCATCCCAGATCCAGCCCCGGCAGCTGCCGGGCTCTGCCATCCTATTCCTGTGCAGGTTGTCCTGTTCCTGTCCTTTATGCTGTATTAAACCTGCCAACTCCTACTACCTCGAATCTTGACTCTTATTTATTGAGCTATCTGTTATTACTATGTCCAGTCAAACCTAGATCCGGTATTATTTATTTATATACCACATAATGGCGCCCGAATAGGGACTTGCCCTTTCCCCACGCGCCGGTGAAGCCACGTATGCCCCCTGACCCTCTGCAGCCGTGACGGAACCATACCGGCCACGTGCAGATATTTCTGCTTCAAGTATCCCTCAGGCCCACGGAGGAGACGGAGGTTGCGGTCCAGCATCCAGACGAGGCGGTGGAGGAACGCGGCGAGTCCCGACCAGAGCCCAAGCCGAGAGTCCAAGGTCCGAGGTATCCGGAGGCCCACCCGTAACTGAAGTCCGAAGTTCGTCCGTCCGGCGTCGAAGCAGTCCAGTCCAGTCCGAGGCCTTCCGTTCTTGCTGCCCGGTGAGTACCGTTGCTAGGGTAGTATCTAGACAGGGTCAATCTAATTGTCTCTGGTCCGTGGGGTTTGGTGGTACACAGATCCCAAAACGAAGTGTCCACTTCGGTGGATACGGGTCCTGACGTGTCTCTTTATGAGACCGGTAAGTTTCGTACTGTTTCAGCAGTGCATCTAGTTTCTGTTCTAGTCAGTTCTGTTCTCGAGAACATTCATGTATTCTGTTTTCTGTATTCCAGGTAGTATTCTGTCCGAACTGTTATTTTAAATGTTCTTCATGTATTTTAATGTCGTGGTATGAAAGTGGTGTAATTATCGTGTTCATTGTGTATTATATTGTGTCTAGATTACAGTTCCGTCATGCCGTTGTTCTCGAAACTACGTCAGTTAAAAACCAGAAAAGGTCTGTTAGAAGCAGCAGTTCCTGTCCCGCCTAGGGACAGTCCAGGTCATTTTATGTATCAGAAGCATGGCATAAGTGCCATATTATATCTAGATTTATGGGTAGAGTATACCAAACAGTTAGAAGAAAAGTATAGATGGCCCGTATCAGGTACGTGGGATGCCGAGTGCATCATGCGAGTAGAAGAAGCATTATGGAAAAAGAAAGCCAGACAGTCACAGAAAGATGCCATCGAGTTATGGCGCAAAGAATCTCATAAAAGAACCGAAAAAGAAATCAGAAAGTCAGAATTAAGTAAAGAATCCTTAGAACAAGCCCAAGAAAGGGAATTAATCGAGATAGGTGAACGAGTTAAAACCGAACAGTCAGACAAACAGAGAAATGCCCTCATTAAGGGTATGTATCCTCTTCTTGCCGAGGGCTTGCCAAAAGCAACCCCGGAGGCATCCAGTAATTTTCCGCCACCATTAGTTCCGACCAAGCTACGTCACAAACCGACCGCAGCTGATATTTTCATCTCGTCCTACTTGGACGACACAGTTCCAGAATATGCAAATCCTGTTCCGCCAGTCCCTGTAAATCATGTAATTCCTGCTCCTCCAGACACCGGAGTACCTGCTACGGTACCCCCGGTCCAGCCTACATTGCAATTTCCCGCCGCGCCAGTACGAAGAGTATCAGTCGACGATTCCAGTTTAGGGGCCGCAGGAGGAGGTCCTCCCGGTACCCCGCCACCACACCAACGAGTAACGTTAGTCGAGTTACATGAAAGTGCGTTACAGCGTACGCCCAAATATAAGTCCGTTGCAGATATCCGACGAGCTCTTACTGAATGTCGCTATGATCCAGTCGCAGGTGATGATAGTACAGTTATATATTCCATCCGTGTAAGACGGGTGACCGGGTATTTGGACACCCTACCGAATATGAAAGAAGATCTAGACAGAATATATCGTTTCATCCGTACAGGGGATGATCCAGAAAGTATTGGCGAAGCCATGTCTCAAAGGAAAGCTGAGATCCAGCTCATGCTATTAAAGTTTCTGATTAATTGTTTAATAAGGGAACAAGATTATCCGACCAAAGATCCGGCCGAAATGAGAATCCTGACAAGGTGGAGTGATAATATAGCCGAGGGTAAACACAGAACTATCAGTAGTATAGAGAGTATGTACAAGAGAATTCGTAAAGAAATAATAAGGTTACACGAGAAACGCAAAGAAGCTCGAGGAAGCGAGAAAGAGAATGACTCTTCCACTGAAGAGGTAGACGACGAGAATCCCACTAGAATAGCGTATGTAGGTAGAACTAGACTTTCCGACCGACATTCACGTCTAGATTACAAGAAAACTGTTCCTCATCCAGCACCAGAACAAGGTTCTCTAGAACAAGTATTTCAAGCTACCGATCACATTCTGAAATCACGAATCGGTTATAGTAAGTTAAATACCATGCATGAACAAGAACTAGCCCGATCAGCAGTCCGATGGATTACTGATTCTACCACTTTTCCAGACGAAATAGTGGCACAAATGTTTCTGAAACTGCCCCCAGCCGAGCAACGACTGGTGGGTATGTATATGATCCAGCACCTCATTACTCTGTATGAGGGTCAACATTCTGATCCAGGTCCGTTACACGATGTCCTGAACGAGTTACTCCAGTATAGATGGAAAGGTTTAGGTACCGATTTAATTAGTGTCATTCTAGAACAGCGCCATAAATATAGTATGTTTTTGAACCCGCATTTTGTTCATGTTTCACCTCCAGAAAGTAAACCCTTTTACATAGATAGACAGAATCCGTTACGAGAAGTACACCCAGTTAGGACAGCAGATGGTGAAATGCAACGAGTATTTGTTTACACCCCGATTACAAAAATGGAACTCTTAGAGATGAAGAAATTAATTCCTTGTCATGACAAAGATCCAGCAGGGTTCCACCGAGAATTAAAAGACATGCTCCGTATGGGAGAATACACGTATCCAGATATTATTAAAATGCTAAAGGTCCTGTTGCCCGCAGGGGTATACGAAAAACTCAAGGAAAAAGAATGGGAGGTGGGAGAGAAAAAGATCGATTGGGCAGTTCTAGAAGCTGAAGATAAGATACGAGTACCAGGTACTGGTCTTGGAGAGAAATGTAAAGAATTACCAGAATTGTTAATACAAGTTTTGCCCAGATTATTAGCCACTAAAAAGGAAGACTGGGATGCAATCTCAGCCTGTAAACAGAAACAAGACGAAGACACTAGTGATTTTTATTCTAGATTTGAGAAATGCTTTATTATAAACAGTGGCTTGAAGACGAGTAGCGAGTCATACCCTCATCTTTTTGTTACTAAACTAGTCGAGAATTCAAGTCCACAAGTTAAGAATCGAGTTTTGAAAGTCGAAAGTACATGGCAAGCTAGTACCCCGTCCCAGATGTTACAGATGCTCCAATATCACCAGAATAGAATCAGAGAAGAGCAAGATCATGAAAGGAAACGTATGAAAGACACGAAAATGAAAGTACTAGTTGCACAATCTGTTCCACAAGACAGTCAGAAGAGGGGTCCGAATCAAGCCAGTCATCCTGCAGCTCCCGTTAAAGGGACCTGCAATTATTGTAAACAGCCAGGTCATTTCATAAACGAGTGTGCAGTTCTGAAACACAATATAGCTACTGGTAAGACTAAAGAAAGACCACGTCCTCCTAGACAAGAACAAGTTTCACAGACTTCTCAGCCACAGAATGCACAACAGACAGTTCCAGCACCGCAGCCTATTGCTGCAACACAGCATGTTACACAGCAGATGTACCAGTATGCACAGACAGAGTATCCAGAGTATCAACAGTACTCATGAAACAGCCTAGAGAGGGAGGTAGGCTTGCCTCTCATCGAAATTCCTGTAGATCAAGAAGGTCCCTATGTTCATAGTTAAGTACTAGGGAAAGACAGAAAGTTTCTAATTGATACAGGGGCAAGTAGGACCACCATCAGTCACGCCGAAGTTCCAGGGGCTCCGCTCTCAGGCTCTAGAAATGTTTCCCTTGGATTTTCCGGAAAGCCTATTGTAAACGAGATATCTAAGCCAGTTACTCTAGAAGTAGGTCCATTGTCCCGCACTACTGATCTATTACTTACGAAGTCATGTCCAGAAAATCTGTTAGGTATTAAAACACTGAAAGAATTAGGTGCAGTCATATGTTGTTCCCCCGAGGGAATACGCTTGTTTCTACGTGACTTCAAGGGTCACTATGTATTACGAGATTTTGATCCAAGATTGTCCAATGTTCCGCAGCATCTATGGGCACAAGGTCCAACTGATGTAGGTTATATGCAAATCACACCCCATCGTGTGACTCTCAAGCCAGGTGTAGTGTTACCACGAATCAGACAGTACAGATTGCCACCTGAGGCTGTAGCAGCCTTATCCAAAATTATTGACGAGCTCATGGCTCAAGGAGTAGTTGTAGAAACTAACTCCAATGTATGTAATTCTCCGATCATTCCAGTCATGAAACGTACTGATCCAAATGCACCCCCAGTATATCGATTAGTGATTGATCTTCGAGAACTCAATAAATGTATTATTCCCCAGTACCCAGTTGTCCCAGATATCTCTTCCCTATTGACAGCCATTGATTCTGAAGCCTCATTTTTTACAGTCATAGACCTCAAGAACGCGTTTTTCAGTGTCCCCATTCATCCAGACAGCCAGTTTCTTTTCGGATTTTGTTTAAATGGAAGGAGCTATATGTTCACACGAGCTCCTCAAGGTTTCACAGAAAGTCCTAGCATTTACAGTCAAGCACTTAAGAGACAACTAGACAACATTCACATGCCAACAGACACTGCCCTGCTCCAGTATGTCGATGATCTACTGATCACAGCCCGTTCTGAACGTGCTTGCGAGCGAGCATCACTTACAGTCTTGTATTTTCTTGCCGAGATGGGGCACAAGGTGTCCCCTTCGAAGCTTCAATTCTGTGTCCAGCAAGTGATCTACTTAGGCCACTTACTGTCCAAGTGGGGTAGGCAGTTGACACCAGACCGTATCCAGTTAATAGCGAGTCTTCCTCAACCCAAGACACAGAAGGAGGTACGTGCTTTTATCGGCCTTACTTCTTACTGCAGACAATGGATTCCTCAGTATGCATTTCTAGCTAAACCACTGATACAGTTAACGACACAGGAGGCAGCCGTATCGACTGTCCTCCCTTGGACATCTGAACATACACTTAGTTTCAATGATTTGAAGAAGGCTCTATGCCAAGCTCCAGTTCTAGCTACACCGAACTACAGTAAGCCTTTTACACTTTTCGTCACTGAACGTGAAGGTACAGCATTATCTGTTCTCACACAAGATCAAGCAGGTCAATACAAGCCTTGTGCTTATTTTTCGAGCACATTAGATCCTGTAGCCCAGGCTCTGCCTGCGTGCCTCAAGTCAGTTGCAGCCACAGCACTAGCTATCAGACAAAGTGATTCCATAGTATTAGGACATTCCTTGACAGTACAAGTTCCACACTCTGTGGAAGTTCTTTTAAATCGAACACAGACTCAGCACTTGACAATTGCACGTTTAACAGGTTATGAACTGACACTGTTCCAGCCACACATAGAAATCAGACGCTGCAACGTTCTAAATCCTGCTACACTGTTACCGTCAGTTATTTCGAATCCTGCCACACACGACTGTGTGGAAGTAGTTAATATTATGACAAAGCCAAGACAAGATCTGACAGATATTCCATTACCAGATCCCGACCTGACACTTTATGTGGATGGTTCATGTATGAGAACAAGTACAGGAGAACTAGTAGCCGCGTATGCAGTGACTACTGACACTGATGTTATAGAAACACACCGTATTGACACCCTGTCTGCTCAAGCAGCAGAGCTAGTTGCTCTGACACAAGCCTGCATACACGCCAAGAACCTGAAAGTTAATGTTTATACAGATTCACGTTACGCATTTGGAGTCGTACACGACTTTGGAGTGCTCTGGCAGGAGAGAGGTTTCATGACTTCTCATGGAACCAAGATTCAGCATGGTCTCCTTATTCAAGCTCTGTTAGATGCCATACATTTACCGACATCTATTGCTATCATGAAATGCAAAGCACATACGAAAGTTACTGACATTATTTCCCAAGGTAATGATCTAGCAGATCGCACAGCCAAGCTTACAGCACAGACTCCAGACATTCCAGTTAATCCGACACAGACACATACTCCAGATCCGACTACATGTATGACAGTTAAGGACCCCACTCAAGATGTCATAGATATCCAGTTACATGCTACTCCCGAAGAAATCAAGAAATGGTTCGAACAAGGAGGGGTCCAGACAGATCAGGGATGGGTAACGAAGGGTAGAGCCACATGGTTTCTCCCCGACTCTATGGTTCAAGTCATTATCAATACCGCACATAGTCCAGCACATTTAGGAGAAAAAGCTATGTTAGACAGTATCCAGAACATTTGGTTCAATAAGCATTTACGAGCTGCAGCCAAGCAGAAAGTCCGTACCTGTATGATATGTTGCCAGTTCAATCCAGGTAAAAGTGTCCCGGTGGAACAAGGTGGATTCCAACCCCCTGACCACCCTTTTGAGGTCCTCCAGATGGATTATATTCAGATGGAGCGATGTCGAGGTTTCAAGTATGTCCTTGTAGTTGTATGCGCTTTGTCCAGGTGGACAGAGGCAAATCCAGTTCCAGATTACACAGCCGCGACCACTGCCAAGCAGTTGGTTCGTGAATTCTTCCCCCGCTACGGACTCCCTAGGGTCGTATATTCTGATAACGGCCAGCCATTCTCATCTGAGCTCATGAAACATATCTCCCTTTTGTTAGGGTACCAGTGGAAGTTCCATTGTGTACGCCATCCTGAAGCAGCCGGTCTCGTAGAGAGACATAACCAGACCCTGAAAATCCGCATTGCCAAAATATGTAAAGAGAAAGGTGTAGACTGGCTAGTAGCTCTGCCAGTCGCTTTGTTTTATATGCGCATGGTCGCACATTCCAGATCAGGTCTGTCCCCGTATGAGGTCGTATTCGGCCGCCCCCCTAACATGTGGGGTACACCTAGACCCCGAAGTATTACCGATGTTTCAAGTAATATGCTGACAGATTACCTAGCTTCCTTGATGTCTGCCCTACACTCTTGTCGTTCACAGGTTTCTGCCGCATTTCCAGACAATACCGAGGTGGCACCGCATGACATCGTTCCCGGAAGTTTGGTTCTTGTCAGGAACTTTGATCGTTCAAGTCCGCTGGAGCCTCGCTGGAAGGAGCCAAAACAGGTCCTCCTGGCCACCCGTACTGCCGTCAAGCTGGAAGGCAGGAAGGGCTGGGTCCACCTGTCTCACGTGAAAAAGTTTTATGGATTAAAGACTGTTTCCAAGAACATTTCCGAGGATTTTAAGGATTGCCAAAGTACTATTCTTAAGGACTGTCCCGCAAAAGACAATGATACAAATCCCTCCCTGTTAGAGAAAACTCCGCAACAGGAGTATAAGCTAAAATTAAGGTCTAGTAAAATAAGTCAGCCAGTTTGATTGTCTAAGTCCTCCCCTAGGTGAAACGGTTAGACCGGTTTCTGACATGTATAAAATAGACCCCCATAGTGAGAGAGTTAGTCAAAACTCAATCCGATGTATCGTTTTTCTAAGTTTCATATTGTTTTTCAACCTCATGATTACCTGCACAGGTTATGCATTTTATTTGTGTTTTCCAGTTTCTCATGTAAATAAGTCTTCTATTGCTACAGTAGAGCACACGTTTAGTGATCTGCCTCCTCATGAACTATCTTATCGTCTTGCTATGCGTAATAATTCCTTTATCCGCATGTTACATTATTCACACCAGACCAGCAATGCCACTAATTGTTGGGTGTGTGGTCGACTCCCCCCTTTCCAGACACCGAAGGGAGTTCTGCCACTGTTTCCTTATCCATTTTCACATAATGGTTCGTGTGGAGCATGGTCCACGTTAACGTCATCCTCAACAGATATGTCTTTTCTTAACAGTACATGTTTCCCAGGCAAGCAAGGTCTTCCCCACAGAACAGGGTTAGATCTAGAAAATGAAGTTTATAATCTAGGTAATTATTCTTCGAATTTTATGGTCCTGAATGTTCAGTCTGATACTACTCCAGACTTACCTGCTATGTCAGTATTACCAGTAAAAGGTGAATTATGTGTCCGAAAGAATGGTTCCGTACATGTAGGCCATAGTGATTGTACTACTATTGTCAAGTATAGTGACAGTAGGAAATCTATTTTCAAAGCTTCACGTCATTCTTATTTTGTTTGTGGTCAGACCGCATATGTTCGTCTGCCCCTCGATTGGGAGGGAACCTATTACATTGCCTTCCTACTGCCACCAGTTTTTCTAGCCCCACCTGACTACCATAGGAATTCCCACCTAGTACATACTAGACACAAGAGAGACCTCCCGATTGTCGATTATACTGAAACTGCTCTAGAACAATATATAGATATCAATAAAGGTGTCTTTCCCTACTTAGGTACTGTCGTGAATAGTAAACTGATACGTAGATTAACCAGGACACTCGAAGCAGTAGTGATTGAGACTACTTCTGCTCTAGGTAACTTGACCGAAGAGCAATCCTTTATGAGAATTGTCGTGCTCCAGAATCGTCTCGTCCTTGACGTCATACTGGCCGATAGGGGCGGGGCATGTAGAGTCATCGGATCTAGTTGCTGCATTTTCATTCCTAATAACGCGCCGTCTGTTTATTCAGCTATAACCAGACTCCATAAAATTGCCCATCTGTTACACCAAGATCCAGGCACCTGGACATGGTCCAGTTGGTTCTGGAATATGATTTCCGCCTGGGGATGGAAAGTATTGTCCTTTCTAGGTATTGCAGTAGCGATCATATTCAGTTGCTGCCTCTGTATACAATGTGGCCCTGCGATTTGTGGCATTTGTGCTACCTCTTGTATTCCTAGTCCCAAGTCCCGTTCTAAATCCCGTTCCAAGAAAATTCGAGACGAGCAAATGATACTGTATGAAATGATAGATGGTATCATGAATATTGATGTTTCCTGATGGAAACGTAGTGACAAGGAGGGAATGTGGAAAAGTAAATTTTGCCATGTTCTGTGTCCCTACGTGTTCCCCATCTTATGTTATGTGTGCATGATTAATATGCATATGTATTCCCCATGTTCGATTAAAGACGCAATTACAGTTGTGTCCATCTCTAGTATGCCAGTTCCCAGTTCTCGTGAATACTACGAATATCAGGCCTATGTAAAGTTACGTTGCCACGTTTCTCAGTGTGCACGTTATTTCATTGTACAGTCCCCGTTTCTAGGCCTCAAAAGGGCCCGGATACCAGATTCAGCTCCTGTCTCCTGAGCCCTCGCTGAGGAGCGATACAGCCCCCACCTGTGTTCCTGACCCTTCACTTACTTCCTGCCTCACAGTGCCCGGTTCGGCCTGGCTCTGCCTACGAGTCTGCCAAGAGTATGTTATGATTCTAGTTATCAGTCTAGCCCTCCTTCTCTGCATTCCTAAGCTACTGAATCGCATCAATAGTTTCCGTCATCGTCTAGCCCTTACGTCTCCATGTAAGAGAAATACTGTATTTATGGTCATTTAATATTCCTCAACACGCACTACATGTAGAATAATGCATGCTCCAGTCTTAGAGTCTGTTAGCCTCTCCCCTCCTGACTCTTAGTTTATATCAACATGTCCTCTAAACATTAGATACTAGATAGGGTTTAGGTACATGTCGCCCTGACTCTCCAGACTTCAGTCTCTACTCCTAGCGCAGAGTTCATAGCCCCCAGCTTCTCCTAGTAACACGTCATTGTCAGTTTGCGCGCACCATTAGGTTAGAGGTCCCGGCTCCTTAGGTAGCCCCCTCCATGTTTCCGCCCCATTTATGACATATTCTGTTACGTTTACATCACATGTCTATGTATACGCCTCTTGTTACACCCACTTTCACCCTTATCTTTCGCGACTGCTATTGACCACACCCACTGCTCCGCCTACTGTATTTACTGTAATGCAATTGTTTTAGTATATATATGTTGTACATTGTTATTAAAGTTAGCGCGCTCATCCCAGATCCAGCCCCGGCAGCTGCCGGGCTCTGCCATCCTATTCCTGTGCAGGTTGTCCTGTTCCTGTCCTTTATGCTGTATTAAACCTGCCAACTCCTACTACCTCGAATCTTGACTCTTATTTATTGAGCTATCTGTTATTACTATGTCCAGTCAAACCTAGATCCGCTAGTACGCTGTTGTAGACCAGCGTACCTGGGAGAATGAAAATAAAAGAAGAAATGAGGCGAACAGGAAAGAAAGGCGAAATCGAAGCCCACATGCTCCTAAACTGTAAGCTGAACTCCACCTGCTTAGGGAACACTGGAAAACGATAAGCAGCCAATAGAACAGGGCAATACATTCATTAACAAATAGAAAATGATTTAAAATTATTAAAATGCACCACACAAGTAATTTACAGAACAAGTTAAACAATCAAAGAGAACATGGAGGCTAAATAGGAAGTCCTCTAAAAATAAATGAAAATTAGCAGTACAAGATGCTGTTTGTAGGATTTTTTTAGCGTTTTCCTTAAAATGGCTTACATGTGCTAAACGTATTGGTTTCCTTCTTGTTGACAATAGCACAATGTAAAAATAACTCAATCCTCACTTTCACTGGGGCGTGGCCAACTACCAGGCATGGAGGACGTGGGCTGAAAGAGCTCCGTCTCCTACCCTGACAAATAGTTAAAAATCCTGTGTATTACTTGATCTATGGGGCTGGGTCATCTATCCTAGCACTGCGGAACCCCTCTGGACCCAACAGCTGTGGTTTATGCACCCAATACCTGAAAAAACGGCCGGGCTCGGTGCTGCTTCAGGATTACTGGCGGCAGGAGGAGGTGAGGGGCAGAGTTGCGTATGCTGCATGGCTGCCTCGTAGAATCTAACAACTTAAACTGTGTTTCCGACGCTTCTGAACGAAGCCGGCGCGGATACAAGGTGGCAGCTCCCGATCGGAGGTACTGAGAGCATCGGTTAAGGCGAGCGTTGATTTCTCCACTTCGCTGCGCCACAAAAGCCGCCATAGGCAAGATGGCGGATGCGGCTGGCCGTGCCCGGAATCGGCGAGTGAAAGGATAAGGACTGGAAGCGCTCTGATAAGGGAACGAGCGCGGATGGAATTATTGGTGCTGTGGTGAGTGGGGACTGCGGGCGCTTCACCCTCCCCCCCCCTTTTGGGACTTAGCTGCATACCGGGCTGAACGTGTGCTGAGTGGCACGATATTGGAACCTGAGGGGTGGGCGCTCCTGACACTGTGCTCGACATTGCTGCTCCCTGCCCCGTGTGAAAGGCAGCCCTCTGCGTGGCATTGTATTGTGGCGATTTACACACGCTACCCCCGCCTTGGAGGTATACACTTCATCTTTATGGTACTGGCGGAAGTGCTGCTGGATGGTCAGCCTGCGAGGGTTTGCGCCCCTGCCCGCCATGTTCAGTGACCACACGAGCTGAGCGTGGTGACGCTCTCCACCTGTGGCCTGCCCTGGATGGGGGGAGGAGCACACGATTACGTTGGAAATGCTGTGTAGCTCTTACAGCTGGGACTGTTCTGTTAGCTGCTGATGATACAGAGCCTGACACCCCTGACAGTGTCCACCAGGAGTGTGTAACCACAGACCAGGAGAGATTGAATACTTGAGGCTTGCGGGACTTCTGCCTCTGGGTGTAATTTGTGCACGCCAAGGACCAGTACTTCTCTGGGTGTGTAAGCGGTGTGGTGTGGTGTGGCGCCCTGGAGGCCCCCCAAGAGACCATCCTAGAGCAGAGGCGGATGGGAGGACGCCGAGGTGCGATGGGTCACAACAGAAACAAGCAAGTGGACGCCACCGCAGATGGAGAAATGCAGCTCACATTTGGCAGTGATCCCTCTAACGGTTCAGACAATGATGTTATACCTCCTACTGGTACAGACCCCCCACGATGCGAAACTGGATTTAATCTTGAAAGAAATACGAGACTCATGAACGGCGCTGGAGACGCGCATGGGCACGATGTACACCAATCTCAGCTTACTGCAGGCGGACCACAAAAAGCTGGTCGACAAGGTCAAATCGAATTAACTGGCACTGGATGATCTCATACCCCAGCAGACTATGCACTCCTCTCAATTTGAACAATTCCAGCGACATTTGAAGGGCTTGCAGGAAAGAGTAGCTGGCACCCCTAAAGTCCACCTAGCCCCTATCAAATCCGTTTTAACCTCGCTGCCAGGCTTGTAGGAGAGTAGGGTCTGCTTCCTATGGTTACCCCCACTTTTTGCTGTGTTTCACTGGTTTTTCGACTTTAGACTGGCTATGGCCCTGCTAATCCGGACCAAAGCCTTGCTGTTCTCTCTCTAAATTGATATAATGTACTTTAGGTACATACCAGATTGGTTACGCGGTCAACCTTGTGAGTCCCTGTATATGGTACCTTAGGTACCCAGGGCATAGGGACCCGAGAGGCCTACCAGGGGCTGAAGCATATATTCTGCCACTCCTGGTTAGCCTTCCAAAATGACACCACAGGTCTGCACTTGCAGCCTGGGTAAGGTGGTGTAAGCACCCCTTACTTAGATAAAGTATACCTGTATCTACCCTTACATATAGACACGTATTAACCTATAAGTCAATCCTATGGCAGGCCTTGACAATCCTGAAGGCAGAGTGCTTGGTTTTGTGTGAGAGGGTGCCCTAACATGAGCTGAGCCCCTCTGCTGCTTTCGGAAATATCTCCTTATAGCTGTTCTATGATATAGCCATACCATATACTCTTAAGTGCAATTTAATCCTTGCGGTTAAATCCTAACTTTGGTTTGGCTTTATCAAAACATGTTGTGTAAGGTGTCAAACGATTTGGAATACTACCCCCCCCCCTCGCCAGTTCTAGCGGCGGGGGTATCATTCCACCCTTCTAGAGGGAGAAGACATGTACACACTGGTATACCCGGTTAAAGTTAAACAGAGCCCCAGCATCACAAAATGGATGCTGCTGCTACAGACACGAGTCTGGCCTCCTGCTGCTGGACGAAACTCCAGCAGGGGAGGCCTGGACAATAGGTTTCCAGCCCAGGGATGTGCCAGCACCTCCCCAGACAGGCTTTAGTGTATTGGGACAGGGTGTGTTGCATTCAGTGAATGCTTTTCAGACACTGCCTGGAGCACACAAGGTGCTCCATGCATTTCCCAGTTCAGACCGGTTGCTGGGGCACTCAGTCCCAGCTCTGGCGCAAAACTGGACAAAGGGGAAGGGGTGTAACCACCCCCTCCCCAGGTCCACCAATAGGTGGGACCTTAGAGTTAGCCCAACCCCTAAACTTAGTATAAGTATAGGAACCCAGTCCCTAGGACTTTATATTACCCTGCAACAAACTCTGAAGAAGAAATCCTGGACCTTCAACATTTCTTTTCGACTGAAAGACTGAAGAATCTCCCTTGGGGTCAAGGAGTGACCCCCTGTTCAAACAGGCACCAAAGAAGCATCTTTGCCAGTTTGCATTTTTTAAACTCCCACCGTATCCCGAAGAATCTGCAACACAGGACACAGACTTCCAGACATCTCTGAAGCTGACCCGAGTTCTCAGCAGAGCTGAGACCTGTATCGGACACAAGAGACGTGAGACTGGAACTCCTGGACAGCCTGCATTTTTGCGACTGCACCTACTTCCTGAAGTTTCTCGAAGTTGTGCATTGGGGTATTTGAAGCTCCTGCCCCGAGCACCTTTTGAATTTGAATTTAAAAACATTTGTACAGCGCTCGCATACCCGACAGTTTCATGGCGCTAGTGGTGATCAGTGGATGGCAGCAGCGACGGATATTAGGGGTAGGCTTGGGTGAACAGAAAAGTTTTAAGATTTTTACGGAAAAGGGGATACGAGAGGGAGGTGCGTAGAGCGATTGGGAGGGAGTTCCAAAACGTTGGGGCCAGGACAGCGAATCTCTCTCCGCCCGCCCTCTGCTTTTTAAAGCGGGGGATGGTAAGAAGGGCCAAGTGGGCCGAGCGGAGTTCTCTGCCTGGGCAGTATGGTTTGATAAGAGAGCAGATGAATTTAGGAGCAGTGCCCGCTCTGGCTTGGTAAGTAAGACAGCCGAGCTTAAACAGGGCACGCTCTCTTATCGGGAGCCAATGCAGGGTCTTGAGTAAAGGGGTGACCCGATGATATCTGGGAAGGCCATGGATCAGACGGGCCGCCTGGTTCTGCACCAATTGCAGACGGTGGATCATATATGCAGGGGCTCCGTTATAGACTATGTTGCCATAGTCTATCCGAGATAACACCATGGCCATCATGATGATTTTTAGAGCAGGGGGGGAAAAGAAGCGGGAAACCTTCCTAATCACTCTGAGGGAAAAGAAAGATGAAGAGACCACAGAGTTAACTTGTGGGAGAACCGAAAGCTGGGGATTAAGAAAGATACCCAAAGTCTTCACTTTAGGAACCGGGAGTGGAGGGACACCAAGGGAGGGGGGCCAAAAGGAGGGAGACCAGGGACTGCAGCCACCTCCGGTCAAGACCAGTTCGGTCTTGTCCGGATTGAGTTTGAGGTGGCTGCAGTTCATCCAATCTTGAATAAGGGTCATGGTGGTTTGAACATTCAGAGCGGATGAAGGTGAATGGGATAAATTGAAGATTAACTGGAGATCATCCGCATAATTAAATACGGTGACCTCCAGTTGCTGTAACATAAAAATGAGGGGGAAAATATAAAGGTTAAACAAAAGAGGGGAAAGTGATGAGCCTTGGGGGACCCCGCACTCTACCTTGCGGGTGGCTGCTGCAAAATCAGTGACCTTTTCCACTGAAGTATACAGGCCAGCACTCCACGAGTGACCCGTGAGTCCCCTTTCTTCACCGCAGCTTGAGGCTCCTTCGTGGTTCCTAGTCCGCTGGCTAGTGGGCCTCCACAAAGGACAATACTTTGTTTCTTGAGCTTTCTTGATTTCTCCAGATGTGCTCTGACTCCCCTACAAAGGGTGAGTCCCTCAGTCCTTGCTGATTTGCACCAAAGCCAATTTTGTCATCTTGCGTGGGTTGCTGTTGCCAAGGCTTGTTGGGTCCAATCCAAATTCTGACGCTGCAGCACTCGACATCCTTCATGGGATAGCTCAAATCCAGCTCCTGGTCATCGTCGATGCCTCCTGGACCTCGTGGCTGAAGAGTCAAGCTTCACCTACTTCACTTGAAAGCACCCAACATCTGCTGGCAGCTTCCTGTCGCCATCCTGGTCACTGGCTAGTGACCGAGAATCTGTACCCTTTGCTTTCAGGTTCTTCAAATCTCCAATCCACCCTTGGATCCACAGGACACTTTTCCTCTGGTCCCCTGCAGCACTTTTTCGCAGCTCTCCATTGGAATCGACGATGAAACCCGACACCAAAAGACACCTATGCACCCAGCTTCCCTGGGTGAGGTAACACGAGTACTCCGGTGCTCCCGTGGGTCTTGACTCTCGAAGTGTCCTAGTCTAAAAGGGTTCCATCGAAGTTCACCTCTAAGTGTCCTTAATCTTTAAAATTGTAACTTGTTCGTTCTCCATAGAAAGTCAATGGTGATTTGCGGCTGTGTTTAGACACTGCATGTGTCCCCCGTGGGTCTCCGGTGTCCCTATTTTGGGTAGTTCCTGGTTGCCCTAGCGGTTCTACAGGCCCTAGGCCTGACTTCTCTCCCTAACGTGGTTAGTATACCACTATTTTAGTATATGGTTTGTGAGGCCACTTGGGCATAACGTATACTGTGCAACTTATCGTATGCTAATTAAGTTCCTTGTATTGTAATTTGACCTCTGACCTCATAGAGTCCAGAGGGGTTGTGTTTAGAATAAATTCATATATATTTGATATATACCTTGTGTGGTGTACTTTCATTTGATCATTCAAGAGATTATAAATTGGTAAAACAACTTCCTTAACTCGCCTCTAAGTCTTAGCCTGAAGGCTTCGCTCCACAGCTACCACTAGGATAGCTTTCTATAAGGTTGACTTCAAACCTACCATCAATAAGGATCGTTTGGACTGGTGCAAGGTGCCCACTAGAATAGTGGACATCATATGCCAGGCCGACTTCTCACATTGGTGTGCAGCGTGTGGGTTTACAGCTTGCATTGTTTTACCAGATAATCTTGAGAGTATCATTTGAAAAATCACTTAAGGTAACAGTAGGTACATATAAATCAAGCTTTAAATACATAAGGTCTACTGAACTTAGAAGTTGTAGGTGTTAAGGTCTTTTTGGATAGCGCCGCGATGCCCCAGGGTGATGTGAGCGGTCTATAAACCCTTAACATAACATAACATAACATAGCACACCCTGACTACAACTACTAGGGAGGTTCAGTAGGAAACTAAGTAGTGCAGGTAGGTGCACACACCACACCACACTAGTCATGACTTTAAAGACAGGACCTAGTGGGTCTCTGCCAGATAACAGCCTAGTGCTGCCATCTAAGTATGACACATTCTCCTTCCAAGAATTAAGGTTTCTGTGAGCCATAAGAACATTAAAGCAAGGACATAGTCCCACCACCCAACACCTGATAGATATCTTAAAGTTAGATGACTTGGAAAAAGCATCAGATCCTGATAGACTAGGTAATAGGGATGGGATGCAACCATCAGTAGAAGAGGATCCTAGTGGGTTGCCCCACCAGACCTCTGATGATGATGATGATGATGCAGACCAGGTTGATGTCAGTAGACTCAAACTGGGGAATCCAAGTCTACCTGGAGATGAGGAAGGCCAGAATGGGCCCCCCTCCTTCCCCCCACGTAGACCTGGTGGTGTGCCTAGAATGGAAAGATCACCTTCAGTGGAATCTGACCATTCTGGTACATCTCTAGGGTCCTCTGCCTCTGCTCAGAGGAGGAGAACTTCTCCTGAGAATAGGGAGCATGAAGCTAGGATGAGAGAAGCCAAGTTTAGGATAAGGAGACAAGAAGTAGCCTTAGAAAAGGAGAGAGACCCTAGCTCTTGAGAGAGAGAGAAAAAAGATGGACTAGAGTCACATGGTGGCAGCAATATCCCTAGTGGTAGGGATAGGTCTTATGACCATAGAAACCTGAACAAGATTGTCCCCCCCTGTCAGTCAGGGGATGACATCCACAAATGGATTACTGCACTGGAAAGGGCGTGCAAAGTACAGCAGGTACCCACAGGGCAGTGGGCAGTGGGCAGCAATCTTGTGGCTCTCCTTTGCAGACAAAGGTAGAGATACGCTCCTCATTGTAAGAGAAGAGGATGCTGACAATTAAACTGTCCTGAAGAGTGCTCTGATAGATGGGTTTGCCCTAACCACTGAACAGTACAGATTGCAGTTCAGAGATACCCAAAAGACACAGTCTCAGTACTGGACTGATTTTGTAGATTGTGCTACTAAGGCTCTGGAGGGCTGGTTGCTGGGCAGTGTGTGACTATACAGGATTGTATAATCTAATCATGAGAGAACAGATTCTTAATAACTGTCAGTAGAAGTTGTTGCATCAGCACTTGGTTGACTCTGATCTGACCTCTCCCCAAGAATTGGGAAAGAAGGCAGACAAATGGATTAGAACCAGGGTGAAGCAGAAGGTACAGAACCAAGGTGGTGACCAAAAGAAGCAAGACCAAAAGGGTGGGGAGAAAGTAACAGACCAGAAGTCTTCACAAGGTTCCCAAAAAGCTTCTAATGGCGGGGGACCCCAATCTAAAAAGAAAGAAGGTCCAATAAAACCATGGTGCAAGTTTGTACGAATAATACTCACTGGACTAGTGAGTGGACCAAAAAGGAAACAACTCCAGCCACCATTGCCCCTAAGGCAACTGTTCCCCCTAGTACAGCTACAAGTGGTGGTTCCCAGCAGAAGGGTGTAGTAGGGTTAACCCTGGGATCTGGGATGGACTCTGGCCTAGTCAGAGTGCCAACCAAGCTGTTTTGATCTGTGATGGAGGCATGGATATGACCTCCTCTGTGAGTCCCAGTAACCTGGGCAAGTACAGACAAACACCTTTAATCAATGAGAAAAAGGCTGAGGCCTATAGGGACACTGATGCCAGTGTCACAATGGTGATACCTGACTTTGTGGACCCTGGACAAGTCATACTTGGAGAGACTTACCAAGTGATCATTGCTAGCAACATCAGTACCACTCATAGTATGGCAGTTGTTAATTTCTCCTGGTGAGGGGTAACTGGCCTTAAGAAGGTTGTGATAAGTGCAGACCTCCCTGTTGAATGCTTGCTTGGCAATGACCTAGCGACTTCAGCCTGGTCTGAAGAGGAGTATAGGAACCATGCTGAAATGTTAGGAATCTCAGCACATGTCCTTGCAGTGACTAGGTCACAGGTCAAAAAGTCTAACACCGAACAGGCACTGGATTCTGGAATAATGGACCAGTTGCCTCCAAGAAAAAGGAGCAGTAGGGTTAAGGCAGTGCCTTCCCCCTGACTCAGAGTGAGGATCAGCCTTCTGAGGAAGCTGATTGTGAGCCTGAAGAAGGAACTGTCCCAGAGGAGCTTGAATCTGATCAGGTTGAGTTTTTAGGGACAGGGGACACTTCCAGGGCAGATCTGAGTCAGGCGTAGTTGAGCTGCCTTTCTCTTGAACCCCTCAAACAGCAAGCTGCTGCTGAGGCTGCCGGGAATGCTAGTGGCACCCATAGAATCTATTTGGGATGAAAGGCTCCTGTATTCAGAGAATAGAGACCCCAAGCCTGGTGCTTCCAGGAGGTTGGTCATACCTTTGGCATTTAGGGGCTTCCTTTTGTCATTAGCCCATGATATTCCCTTAGCAGGACACCTGGGCCAGAGCAAGACTTGGGACAGAATTGTCCCTCACTTTCACTGGCCCCACATATCTGAAAACACAAAGGAGTTTTGTCGCTCCTGTGTCACCTGCCAAGCCAGTGGTAAAGCAGGTGGTACTACAAAGGCCCCCCTTTTACCACTACCTGTGGTGGGGGTTCCCTTTGAACGTGTAGGGATTGACATTGTTGGACCAATGGATCCCCAAACTGCATCTGGGCGCAGGTTTATCCTGGTGATGGTGGATCATGCCACCAGCTACCCAGAGGCAATTCCCCTTAGGACCACTACAGTACCTGTTGTGGCCAGAGTCCTCTCGGGAGTTTTCTCAAGAGTGGGTTTCCCTAAGGAGGTAGTATCTGACAGAGGTGCAAACTTTATGTCTAGTTACTTGACTGCAATGTGGAAGGAGTGTGGAGTGAACTTCAAGTTCACCACACCCTATCATCCGCAGTGCAATGGTCTAGTTGAAAGGTTCAACAAGATCTTAAAGGGTATGATTAAGGGTCTCCCAGAAAAGCTCAGGCGGAGATGGGATATCCTGCTACCCTGCCTTTTGTTTGCATACAGGGAGGTTCCACAGAAGGGGGTTGGCTACAGCCCATGTGAACTTCTGTTTGGGAACCCTGTTAAAGGGTCACTTTGTCTGGTGAAGGAGGGATGGGAGTTACCTCTCAAACCCCCTAAACAGGATATTGTGAACTATGTACTTGATCTCCGCTCCCGGATGGCTGAGTACATGAAAAAGGCATTCAAAAACCTTGAGGCTAGCCAGGAATGACAGAAAGCCTGACTTGACCAAAAGGCTGTACTGACTGTTTACCAGCCACGACAGAAAGTGTTGGTGTTGGAGCCTGTGGCCCCAGCAGCTCTCCAAGACAAGTGGAGTGGGCCCCACACTATTGTTGAACATAAGGGAGAGGTTACCTATTTGGTAGATCTTAGAACTCCCAGGAGCCCCCATAGGGTGCTTTGTGTCAACAGATTGAAACCATATGTTGACAGGGCAGACATGGGCTTTCTCATGGCTACTGATGAAGGGCAGGAGGAAGAGAGTGACCCTCTCCCAGACCTGCTCTCTCAGAACCCTGATGATGGGTCAGTTGATGGAGTAGCCTTGGCAGGCAGCCTCACTGATCAGCAGCAAACTGACTGCAGACAAGTTCTGCAGAAATGCAGACATATGTGTTCACTGATTCCACGTCAGACTACCTGGTGCACTCATGAAGTGGACACTGGGGACAGTCTGCTTGTTTAAAATAAGATTTACAGGCAACTTGATCATGTCAGGGACTGTATCAGGACAGAAGTGCAGAAAATGTTGGAATTGGAGTAAGTGAACCTTCAGATAGCCCTTGGGCTAGTCCAGTAGTCCTAGTACCAAAACCTTACACCCAGGGTGGTAACAGAGTGATGAGGTTTTGTGTAGACTACAGAGATCTCAATGCAGTCACTAAGACTGATGCCCATCCAATACCAGAGCAGATGAGCTCATAGATAAATTGGCATCTGCCAATATTCTGAGCAAATTTAATCTAACAGCTGGCTACTGGCAGATCAGACTAGCTGATGATGTAAAGCCAAAAACAGCATTTTCAACCCCAAGTGAACATTATCAATTTGTGGTAATGCCCTTTGGTCTGAGAAATGCACCTGCCACATTTCAAAGGTTGGTGAATGAAGGCCTAACAGACCTGGAAGACTACTGTGCAGCTTATCCTTATGATATTGCTGCCTTTAGCTCCACCTGGGAGGATCACCTGATCCACCTGAAAAATGTTTTGGAGGCCCTGCAAAAAGCAGGCCTAACTATCAAGGCTACTAAGTGCCAAATAGGGCAGAGTCAGGTTGTGTCCCTGGGACACCTTGTAGGTGGAGGCCAGGTTCAACCATTGCAGAGCAAAATCCAGACCATAATGGACTGGGTTGCTCCAACCACCCAGACTCAGGTCAGAGCTTTCTTGGGCCTGACTGGGTACTATAGGAGATTTGTCAAGGGGTATGGTTCCGTAGTGACACACCTTAATGACTTAACTTCTAAAAGAATGCCTAAGAAAGTTCAGTGGACAGTCAGCTCCCAAAAGACATTTGATGATAATGATAATAATAATGATATTCATAAAGCGCACAAATACCAAAAATGGTGTCTCGGCGCTAGAACCATGAGCAGATCCCCAACCAACTCCCTTCACTGAAACAACCAGGTTTTCAAGTTTTTTCTAAAGCTCAAAAGAGAGCTAGCCTTCCTGATCTCGGGTGGCAGCAGGTTCCACAGCTTAGAAGTGCCGTAATGAAAACTCCAAGAAAACAACAAAGGGCCTTGACTCGAACTCAGTAAGGCTGAGTCAAATATAACAAAGGAACAGAACAAATGCCAATACTGAACTAGACTTCCGATATACTTGCTGTAAAAGGCCTTTATGAATAAAACATAACGGTCTGTTTTTTGAATTGCATCACTAAATGATTTGTTTTAATCATACATTTTTGGCAAAAGCAAAACTTTTTTTGTGCATACAAAAATATTAAATACAATAATGACAACTTTATGAAAACTACAATGACATAATATACATATTCACCACACATCCACAGTCATTTTTGGCCATCACATTCAAACCTCATATATCCTCATACCTCATTCACACAAAACAACATTATCCCAAAGGGGGGTAAACAAAGAGCCCCAATGTCAAAATTAAACACACAATGGATGTAAATAATCCTCAGAGTACACTTAATTTCTTAGATTATATCTCCTTGTAAACAAAAACCTAGATTTCATCACACTAATTGTGCGTATTTTCTATCTGACAAAGGGACCCGGTCGACGCGTTTCGAACCCGATGGTTAAAGGGGTCCTCCTCAGGACCAATGTATTCTACAAGAAATGAAACACACACAGATTTAGACACTCTTCTCTAACTTAACTGCTGATAATCTACTCAGTACCACCCAGTAATCACTTCCCTACCTTTAAACGCCAGGTAATGGAATCGCTTTCCTTTCCTTTGGTGTGTGGGGACTAAACACTGAACACTGGGAGACACAAAATGACAGAAAAGACAAAACATGACTCAACTGTTGAGGTACGGGAGACCTTTCGCATCCATCATCTGAGGTTAAACATTTAAACTTACCCCTTTCCTGTAAAATGTGCTTCTAAATTGGCGCCAGTGTGTCCTATAAAAGAACACATTTGTAAATGTGTGTTTGTTTGGGGAACCAAACGTACCTAGTGAAAAACTGCAAACAGCCAAAACGCTGCTTACCATTATGCGCACTGGCGCCGCCGCTGTTTGAGCTGCTCCGATTTTCGGCAATAAATTCCTGTAAGAGACAACGTGTCTGATTAGACAACGCGTTTACTCTCGCCTTGAAAGATCCACTGTTCAAAACCTTCTTAGCGCTCACCTGTGGTTTGGTTTCTCTCTCATCGACTGAATGCTTTGTGGAGTCATCTTGCTAGCTCTCACATGACCTATTTAAACCAATCCGCTGTACTTCAGCTTTGATCACATGGTCCTCTTTCGCGGAAATCAAGACGCAATGGTGCTTGGGTGTTGTAGTTTTTGATGGTTGGAAAAACTTTATTACTCCCTTGACAATTCACATATTTACGCTGCAAATGGTGCTTGGGCATTATAGTTTCTAATGGATGCAAAACAACTACATTGCTCCTTTTACGATGAATACACCACAGTATTTATTGTTTTGCAACAAATCCACACATTCGGCTGGTCGCCTCGATCTATCAGGTCACTTTTGTTTTAGAGGGGAAATTGATCTTGAAATGTCCGCACTAGACAAGATTTTATCAAAACTCTGATCATGCTCGGGTCAACTCATATTTCGTTCATGCATTTGCTTTAAAGATTTCAGAGACTTCGTTGAGGCCAGTAATGGCCGTATTACATTTCATAATTAGCAAAGCTTCTCTTTGACTAAGTCTTGCCTCGATGTCTCCACCGCGTTGATCTTTTTCAATTTTGGAAGGAACTCTCCACCGCAATTCTCTCTCCTTGTGTTTTTTCAATATCCAGTGGTGTACCAAAGGTGCATTTGCCACGTCTCTTCTTATCCGTGGTTTATGTTGTGTAATATGTTGGCGTACCTCCTGGCTAGTCTTGCCAATATATAGCTTAGGACAGGGACATACAATGCCATAGATGACATTTTTTGTCTTACAATTGGTAAACACCTCGTGTTTCCAGTGTATTCCTTCGAATGTAAACACAGATTCTTCATTTTTCTGATCGCAACAGGTGCATGTTCCACATTTGTGGTGCCCCACCACTGGGGACAACCCTAACATCCCTCTCAAGGTCACTCCTGGTTCACTTGGGAGGGCTGCCCGCACAATGTTATTGGCAACGCTTTTTTCTTTTTTGAAAGCGAATAATGGTGGATCAGTGAATTCACTGTGTAGATCTTTCAACAGATGCCAGTTCTGTGTGATCATTTTTCTCAAGTGATGCGCATTTGGGCAAAAGGTTGTGACACATACGAGTCTTTTTAGATCTGGTTTAGTTTTCTTCTGCAATAAAGTCTCTCTTGGCACTCACCATGCTCGACGCAAAGAATGCTTTAGCAATTTTTGGGGGTATCCTCTTTCCAATAGACGTTCCTGTAGTTTGTTTGCATGGATGAAATATTCCTCCCTACTTGAGTAATTCCTGCGAATTCTAAGAAATTGCCCAAATGGTAAATTCTGTTTTAGCTTTCTGGGATGATTGCTGGTGTAGTGGAGTGCTTTGTTCCTATCAGTTGTTTTCCGGAATAATGTTGTTGCTAAAATCCCATCAGAAGGGTACACTTCCCCATCCAGAAAAGTTATCACTTTATTTGAAGCAGTGAAACTGAACGTTATATCATCCGTTCTCGAATTTAGCCAGACAACAAAATCATTCAATTGCTCATGTGTCCCTGACCAGATTAAGAAGACATCCTCAATGTAACGCATGTACTTTGTAATACAATCGATGTATGGATTGTTATTATATATTCCGGAAAACAACTGATAGGAACAAAGCACTCCACTACACCAGCAATCATCCCAGAAATCTAAAACAGAATTTACCATTCGGGCAATTTCTTAGAATTCGCAGGAATTGTTCAAGCAGGGAGAAACATTTCATCCATGCAAACAAACTACAGGAACGTCTATTGGAAAGAGGATACCCCAAAAAATTGCTCAAGCAATCTTTGCGTCGAGCATGGTGGGTGCCAAGAGAGACTTTATTGCAGAAGAAAACTAAACCAGATCTAAAAAGACTCGTATGTGTCACGACATTTTGCCCAAATGCGCATCACTTGAGAAAAATGATCATACAGAACTGGCATCTGTTGAAAGGTCTACACAGTGAATTCACTGATCCACCATTATTTGCTTTCAAAAAAGAAAAAAGCGTTGCCAATCACATTGTGTGGGCAGCCCTCCCGAGTGAACCAGGAGTGACCTTGAGAGGGATGTTAGGATTGTCCCCAGTGGTGGGGCACCACAATGTGGAACATGCACCTGTTGCGATCAGACAAATGAAGAATCTGTCTTTACATTCGAAGGAATACACTGGAAACACGAGGTGTTTACCAATTGTAAGACAAAAAATGTCATCTATGGCATTGTATGTCCCTGTCCTAAGCTATATATTGGCAAGACTAGCCAGGAGGTACGCCAACGTATTACACAACATAAATCACGGATAAGAAGAGACGTGGCAAATGCACCTTTGGTACACCACTGGACATTGAAAAAACACAAGGAGGGAGAATTGCAGTGGACAGTTCTTTCCAAAATTGAAAAAGATCAACACGGTGGAGACATCGAGGCAAGACTTAGCCAAAGAGAAGCTTTGCTAATTATGAAATTTAATACGGCCATTACTGGCCTCAACGAAGTCTCTGAAATCTTTAAAGCAAATGCATGAACGAAATATGAGTTGACCCGAGCATGATCAGAGTTTAGATAAAATCTTGTCTAGCCAATACATTTCAAGATCAACTTCCCCTCTAAAACAAAATCCACCTGATAGATCGAGGCGACCAGCCGAATGTGTGGATTTGTTGGAAAACAATAAATACTGTGGTGTATTCATCGTAAAAGGAGCAATATAGTTGTTTTGCATCCATTAGAAACTATAATGCCCAAGCACCATTTGCAGCGTAAATATGTGAATTGTCAAGGGAGTAATAAAGTTTTTCCAACCATCAAAAACTACAACACCCAAGCACCATTGCTGCTTGATTCCCACAAAAGAGGACCATGTGATCAAAGCTGAAGTACAGCGGATTGGTTTAAATAGGTCATGTGAGAGCTAGCAAGATGACTCCACAAAGCATTCAGTCGATGAGAGAGAAACCAAACCACAGGTGAGCGCTAAGAAGGTTTTGAACAGCGGATCTTTCAAGGCGAGAGTAAACGCGTTGTCTAATCAGACACGTTGTCTCTTACAGGAATTTATTGCCGAAAATCGGAGCAGCCACAAACAGCGGCGGCGCCAGTGCGCATAATGGTAAGCAGCGTTTTGGCTGTTTGCAGTTTTTCACTAGGTACGTTTGGTTCCCCAAATAAACACACATTTACAAATGTGTTCTTTTATAGGACACACTGGCGCCAATTTAGAAGCACCTCTTACAGGAAAGGGGTAAGTTTAAATGTTTAACCTCAGACAATAGATGCGAAAGGTCTCCAGTACCTCAACAGTTGAGTCATGTTTTGTCTTTGTGTCATTTTGTGTCTCCCAGTGTTCAGTGTTTAGTCACCACACACCAAAGGAAAGAAAAGAGGTTCCATTACCTGGTGTTTAAAGGTAGGGACGTGATTACTGGGTGGTACTGAGTAGATTATCAGCAGTTAAGTTAGAGAAGAGTGTCTAAATCTGTGTGTTTCATCTCTTGTTAAAATACATTGGTCCTGAGGAGAACCCCTTTAACCATCGGGTTCGAAACGCGTCGACCGGGTCCCTTTGTCAGATAGAAAATACGCACAATTAGTGTGATGAAATCTAGGTTTTTGTTTACAAGGAGATATAATCTAAGAAATTAAGTGTACTCAGAGGATTATTTACATCCATTGTGTGTTTAATTTTGACATTGGGGCTCTTTGTTTACCCCCATTTGGGATAATGTTGTTTTGTGTGAATGAGGTATGAGGGTATATGAGGTTTGAATGTGATGGCCAAAAATGACTGTGGATGTGTGGTGAATATGTATATTAGGTCATTGTAGTTTTCATAAAGTTGTCATTATTGTATTTAATATTTTTGTATGCACAAAAAAAGTTTTGCTTTTGCAAAAAATGTATGATTAAAACAAATCATTTAGTGATGCAATTAAAAAAACAGACCGTTATGTTTTATTCATAAAGGCCTTTTACAGCAAGTATATTGGAAGTCTAGGTCAGTATTGGCATTTGTTCTGTTCCTTTGTAATGAAAACTCCGTCCTCCCCACTGCAGGGTCCGAATTTTCGGCACTGTTAGTAATTTAGCACCTGTGGAGCGAAGTGATCTACCTGCCTGGTACCACCTAAAAAGCTCCTGCAGGAACAACGGACCTTTCATTGTCAAGGCCTTAAAAGCCACAGCTTGAATTTAATCCGTTGCCCCACTGAAAGCCAATGCAGCTTCCGAATTTCTTCAGAGATGGATTTATGCCGGGGGAGGCTCAGCAAGAGGCGAGCAGCTGAATTTTGAACTGCCTGCAGTTTCCTCAGACACTGTTTCTGGGCATTCAAATAGAGCCTGTTGCAATAATCCAACTTAGACTGGATCAGGGAGGTAATGACCACTTTCTTAGTTCCTCAGGGATGTAAGGAAGTACCTTCCTGATTTTTTTTATCAGGAAGTATGACGCAGACACAATGGCATTGGTTTGTTGAATAAACGTCAGTCTGTTGTCAATCAGAATGCCCAGGTTTCTTGTCTTTGCCGTTGGAATGGGCGGCAGGCCACCAAAGATTACTCCAGGAAGGTTTTAGATTGCCAAAAATCAGCACTTCCGTCTTCTCAGAATTTAGTTTAAGGCAGTGACTACTCATCCAGATGTTAATGGCGGCCATGCAGTTATGGAATTGCACAGCCAGGGAGCTCTGTTTTTTTATGGGCTGCAACCACAATCTGAGAGTGATCTGCGTATGATGTTAATGAGAAGCCATAATCTCTGATCAGCAACGCAAGTTCAGTGACATAGACGTTAAACAACAGTGGACTCAACGAACTTCCCTGCGGAACACCACAAGGCAGCACATAAGGTTCCGAATTGAACCCGTCGAGCGACACCGTTGATCTCCTCTCCTGCAAAAAGGCCATACCTTCCACACCTAAAGATTTTAATCGGTGGGTCAGGAGAGTATGATCAACAGTATCGAACACGGCGGAGAGGTCAATTAAGATTAATGCCACAGTGCCTCCCCCGTCCATAAACGCTCTAATTTCTTCGGTCGCCTTAATGAGTGCAGTCTCGGTGTGTGTTCCTTGCGGAAGCCGAACTGAGAATGATCCAACAACCCATTGTCATCAATAAACTGAGTCAATTTGACATTCATAATTTTATCCACAATTTTAGCTGGAAGAGGAAGACGCGCAATGGGGCGATAATTCGATGTCGTGGATGCATCTAAGGTAGGTTTCTTGAGAAGCAGGAGCACAGAGGTCTCCTTCCAGATAGTAGGAGACCTGCCTAAGGAGAACATTCTGTTAAAATGTCCATTAATACAGGACTCACCAGGTCAACCAGATCCATTAAAAAGGCTGACGAGCACGGGTCCAATGGAGAACCTGATTTGGAGGCCAAAATTAGATGGCTCACTGTGTCAATTGAAACAGGAGAGAACTCAAGAAACTTGCTCATGCCGGCAGCTGCCACCTGCGTGCTAGGGACCGACTGCACACCCACGCCGTTTTTAAAATTGCAGACAATATCCAGCACTTTGCTTTTAAAATTGGACGCCAAATCATCAACAAACTGTTGACTGCCCAATTTGTTCAGAGCCCTGGGGACCGTTAGTTTATTTATGACTGCAAACAGCTCTTTTGAAGAAAATTTTGCAGAATCAATCTGAGATTTAAAATATTTGCTTTTCTCGGTGACCACAAGTGCTTTTTAAGACCTGAGGGCTGTCCTGTAAATCTGTTTATCAGAGTCGTAATAGTTCAGACGCCAACGGCGTTCCATACGACGGCATTTTTGTTTTTCATTGCGAAGGAGATCAGAGAACCAGGGAGCGGTTGTCGCCGCCCGGTTGCCCAAGATTTGCTTGATAGGCACAGCTACGCTTATGGCATCGGATAACCAGCTATTATAATTGTTGACTGCTGTGTCCACATTGGCACAACCTGGGGGAACAGAGTCTGCCAGTCTAGTTCGACGAGCAGTGTTGTCCACTTTACTCCAGGCTCTGCAAGGGGCTGCTTGAAGCATAGCCTTGCTATCCTTGCGACGAACACATATGGGGAGGGTAAAATTAATGAGTGAGTGATCCGACCAGGGCAGAGGAAACCCTTCTATAACTTTAAGACTGTGAAAAGAAGTGAAAATCCCATCCAGCGTGTGCCCTGCTTCATGAGTGGGAACGCCAACCAATTGAGCCAGTCCTGCTGCACTTAGGGTGTCCAGGAGCATAGCAGTCTCTCTGTGTGTAGGATCCTCTAAATAAAAATTAAAATCGCCCAGGATGGTAAATTCCTTATGAACCAGCACTGTTTCAAGCATTTCGTCCAGATTATTCAAAAACAGGGCTTTAGCCCCAGATGGCCGATAAACAAGAATACCCTAAATGAAAAATTGGCACTAAGTTTAGCAGTGAAATGTAAAGCTTTGCAGCCAGTGAGCTGAACAGGATGGACCGTAACGGTGTAGCAATCTCTAAATATAATTGCTACTCCTCCTCCTCTCCTGCCCAGAGGCCTATCCATCTTAAGAAAGCTGTAACCCTCTGGAGTGGCGGTGATAAAATTGGGGTCCGAAGCCACATCGGCCCATTTCTCTGCCTCATATTTTCAATTACTTGGGATATTTCATATCTATGTTTCCCCAGTGAACGTGCATTCACAAGCCCTCCCTGCAGCAAAATCTCAGATCGCCGGCTGCCCTCTACGGTAGGCAAGCTAGATGCATGAATGGTGTCTGAGGTCGAGAAAGCAAAACCACAGCTATGGCATCTACAGTTAGCTTTAAGAGGACATATCTCACAATCCTCTTTTAACTGATTAAGAGCATGGAGATCCTCCGTGGAGTACACTCTCCTATTTTTGTGCAAACCGGCAATATTCTGTGCGCTCGGCGTGGGCCAGGCGCGGACAGGGGCAGACGGGCTTGCCTTAGGCGCGCCCGCGGCGCGCCCGCTGCGCGTCCGGTGCATGTGGGGCTAAGTACCTTCCTTCCGGCGGACGACTAGACCGCGTCCTGCCGGAAGTAGGGATTGTATGGCAAATGGCAGCAACCGCCCTCCGCGCAAACGGCACAGCAGCCGCGGCAGACCGGGGTCGGTTCCAGAAGAAGAACAGAGCGAAGCGTAAGTGTTTTTAAAAAATGCCCCTGGTTCAAAAAACAATTTCAAAAGTGCCCCAGATACAATTAGGAAGTATACAAATGCCCCCAATACACGTAACACATTAAAAATGCCACAGTTAAAATATAATATAGAGAACACTGGTCCCTATTTTGGAAAGAGAAATTCCAGTTAAACAATAATCATACTCTAAATAGTTAGTATGTCTTTTGTCCAGTCGGACAAGACTTTATTTTCCATATATATGCAGAATTAAATTGCTTAAAACACTTGATGACAAGTGGGCACAGCCGTGACCCACAAAACATTGAGACGAAACAACGAAAACAGAATGGCCAAAGGGCAAAGTGAAATACGTCTGTACACTTGTTTTTGTAAATTTTATAGACTTAAATCATTATTTTGTACACCATTGCACATTACAATATTGTTTAATCATATTGCATATGGCGTTTGGGTGTCCTATTTCACTTTGCGCTTTGGCCATTCTGTTTTCGTTGTTTTGTCTCAATGTTTTGTGGGTCACGGCTGTGCCCACTTGTCATCAAGTGTTTTAAGCAATTTAATTCTGCATATATATGGAAAATAAATTCTTGTCCGGCTGGACAAAAGACATACTAACTATTTAGAGTATGATTATTGTTTAAATGGAATTTCTCTTTCCAAAATAGGGACCAGTGTTCTCTATAATATGATACTACCCAAGGTCCCTATACTATACCTTTTGGGTTCCCTTGTTTCTTTCTAACAACAACAACAGTTAAAATATAGACAGTCTTTAAAAACTAATGAAATCGCTCCAAAATATGCAGCGTCCGCAGGGCTGCTCACAGCCTGAAGCAGGCCATGTGCACTCCACCAATTCTGCAAAGTCCTAACTACTCCCAAGAATTCATTGTCCAAACAGATGCATCTGAGTTGGGGGCAGGGGCTGTGCTATCACAATTGAATGATGAAGGTCAGGACCAGCCAGTAGCTTTTATTAGCAGAAGGCTGACCCCTAGAGAGAAACGTTGGTCAGCTATTGAGAGGGAAGCCTTTGCTGTGGTTTGGGCTCTGAAGAAGCTGAGGCCATACTTGTTTGGCACTCACTTCACAGTTCAGACAGACCATAAGCCCCTCTTATGGCTAAAACAGATGAAGGGTGAAAATACCAAACTGCTCAGGCGGTCCATTTCCCTACAGGGGATGGACTATACAGTGGTACATAGACCTGGGAGTGACCATGCCAATGCAGATGGACTCTCCAGATATTTCTACTTAGAACATGAAGACTCAACTGGTCAAGGTTAGTTTAATGCCCCTGCGTTTGGGGAGGGGGGTTGTGTAGGAGAGTAGGGTCTGCTTCCTATGGTTACCCCCACTTTTTGCTGGGTTTCACTGGTTTTACGACTTTAGAATGGCTGTGGCCCTCCTAATCTGGACCACAGCCTAGCTGTTCTCTCTCTAAATTGATACCATGTACTTTAGGTACATACCAGATTGGTTACTGGGTCACCCTTATGAGTCCCTGTATATGGTACCTTAGGTACCCTGGGCATAGGTACCCCAGAGGCCTACTAGGGGCTGAAGCATGTATTGTGCCACTCCTGGTTAGCCTTCCATAATGACACCACAGGTCTGCACTTGCAGCCTGGGTAAGGTGGTATAAGTACCTCTTACTAAGATATAGTATACCTATATCTACCCTTACATATAGACCAATATTAACCTATAAGTCACTCCTAGGGCAGGCCTTGACAGTCCTGAAGGCAGAGTGCTTGGTTTTGTGTGAGAGGGTGCCCTAGCATGAGCTGAGTCCCTCTGCAGCTTTCGGAAATATCACCTTTTGGCTGTTCTATGATATAGCCATACCATATACTCTTAAGTGCAATTCAATCCTTGCGGTTAAATGCTAACTTTGGTTTGGCTTTATCAAAACATGTCATGTAAGGTGTCAAAAGATTTGGAATGCCACACCCACCAATTCTGGCGGCGGGGGTAGCATTCCACCCTTCTAGAGCGAAAAGACATATACACACTGGTATATCTGGTTAAAGTTAAACAGAGCCCCAGCATCACAAAATGGATGCTCCTGCCACAGACACGAGTCTGACCTCCTGTTGCTGGACAGAACTCCGGCAGGGGAGGACTGGACAATAGGTTTCCTGTTCAGGGAGGTGCCAGCACCTCCCCAGACAGGCTTTAGTGTATTGGGGCAGGGTGGGTTGCATTCAGTGAATGCTTTTCAGACACTGCCTGGGGCACACAAGGTGCTCCATGCATTTCCCAGTTCAAACCGGTTGCTGGGGCACTCAGCCCCAGCTCTGGTGCGAAACTGGACAAAGGGGAAGGGGTGTAACCACCCCCTCCCCAGGTCCACCCATAGGTGGGACCTTAGAGTTAGCCCAACCCCTAAACTTAGTATAAGAATAGGAACCCAGTCCCTAGGACTTTAGATTACCCTAGACGAAACTCCGATGAAGAAATCCTGAACCTTTGACATTTAATTTCAACTGAAAGACTGAAAAATCCCCCTTGGGGTCAAGGAGTGACTCCCCCTGTTCAAACAGGCACCAAAGAAGCATCTTTGCCAGCCTGCATTTTTGAGGCTCCCGCCAGATCCTGAAGAATCTGTAACACAGGACACAGACTTCCAGACATCTCTGAAGTTGGCACGAGTTCCCAGCAGAGCTGAGACCTGTAGCTGACACGAGAGACGTGGGACTGGAACTCCTGGACATCCTGCATTTTTGCGACTGCACCTACTTCCCGAAGTTTCCCGAAGTTGTGCATTGGCGTATTTGAAGCCCCTGCCCCGAGCAACTTTTGCACCGAAGTATAGAGGCCAGCACTCCAGGAGTGACCCGTGAGTCCCCTTTCTTCACCACAGCTCAAGGCTCCTTAGCGGTTCCTAGTCCGTTGGCTAGTGATCCCCCACGAAGGACAATCCTTTGTTTCTTGAGCCTTCCTGGTTGGTCCAGACGTTCTCTGACTCCCTTCCAAAGGTCTGGACCGGAGCCAAACTTGTCATCTTGTGTGGGCTGCTGTTGCCAAGGCTTGTTGGGTCCAA
Source organism: Lissotriton helveticus (assembly GCF_964261635.1). Lineage (NCBI taxonomy): Eukaryota > Metazoa > Chordata > Amphibia > Caudata > Salamandridae > Lissotriton > Lissotriton helveticus. The sequence continues at coordinate 1,143,412,790 of NC_136069.1, forward strand.
TCCGGATTCTGACGCTGCAGCACTCAACATCCTTCATGGGACAGCTCAAATCCAGCTTCTGGTCATCCTCGATGCCTTCTGGCCTTCGTGGCTGAAGAGTCAAGCTTCACCTACTTTACTTGAAAGCACCCGACATCGGCTGGCATCTTCCTGTCGCCATCATGGTCACTGGCTAGTGACCCAGACTTTGTCCACTCTGCTTTCAGGTTCTTCACATCTCCGATCCACACTTGGATCCACCCGGACACTTTTCCTCTGGTCGCCTGCAGCACTTCTTCGCAGCTCTCCATTGGAATCGACAACGAAACCCGAAACCAAAAGACACCTATGCACCCGGCTTCCCTGGGTGAGGTAACACGAGTACTCTGGTGCTCCAATGGGTCTTGACTCTCGAAGTGTCCTAGTCTAAAAGGGTTCCATCGTAGTTCACCTCTAAGTGTCCTTAATCTTTAAAATTGTAACTTGTTCGATCTCCATAGAAAGTCAATGGTGATTCGCGGCTGTGTTTAGACACTGCACGCGTCCCTCGTGGGTCTCCTGTGTGCCTATCTTGGGTCGTTCCTGGTTGCCCCAGCGGTTCTACAGGCCCTAGGCCTGACTTATATCCCTCACGTGGTTCTTATACTACTATTTTAGTATATGGTTTGTGAGGGACCCTAGGGCATAACGTATACTGTGCAACTTTTTGTATGCTATTGAAGTTCCTTGTATTGTACTTTGACCTCTGACCTCATAAACAGTCCAGAGGGGTTGTGTTTAGAATAAATACATATATATTCGATATCTACCTTGTGTGGTGTACTTTCATTTGATCATTCAAGAGATTATAAACTAGTAAAACAACTTTCTTAACTCGTCGCTAAGTCTTAGCCTGAAGGCTGCTCTCCACAGCTACCACTAGGATAGCTTTCTATAAGGTTGACTTCAAACCTACCATCAATAAGGCTCATTTGGAATGGTGCAAGGTGCCCACTAGAATAGTGGACATCATATGCCAGGCCAACTTCTCACAAGGCTTATCTCTGACTGTAAGCGATACGATCACATCTCCCCTGTTCTCAAAAACCTCAAACGGCATCCAATGGAAGGGAGATCCACCTACAAGATTGCCTGCATCACACACAAAGCCCTTCACCAAAATACCCCTTCTTACCTTTCTGGCAAACTCCAAAAATCTGGGTGTACTAGAACATTGAGAAGCACTAACGCTCTTGTCCTAGTGCCTCCTCAGGTAAAAAAAGAAAGCAACTCAATCTCACTCATTCTCTGGTAGCGCACTTTCTATCTGGAATACTCTTCCCAAAGATCTTCGTTGTAACCCATCCTACCCTTTCTTAAAAAAAACTCAAGCTGCTTCTTCTCAACAAATATTGGGGTTCTTAATTATACTTACTGTCTCTGTCCACGAGCTCCTCCTCTATTCTCTACTTATACAGGCTCCCCTCGACCTATAATACACCTCATCCCTCCCTTCCTCAATTTTTACCTAAATCTCTCGCCTTTTTCCAACTCCTGACTTAACATATAATTCTTCTCTGTCTTCCTGATCTACTATCTTCAATTTGCTACATGCTTGTGAATTTCTTAACTTTAGTCACTCTGAAAGCTTGACTGCCTTACCTTATCTTAGCAACTGTACTTAGTTTGGTCTGTTCTCTATGTTTAACCAAATCCTGTAAAGCGCTCTGATACTCTTGGGTCCAGCTAGCGCTACATAAAACCTTTTCAAATAAATAAATATTTTTTTTTAAAGTAGACGATGCGGAAGGGAGGTCCCGCCTCAATAACGTTTGCATGCTTAGTATACCGGAACGCAGCGAGGGATCCAAACCTACACAGTTTGTGGAGAACTAGCTGAGGGACCATGTAGCGACAGAGAGATTAACATCCCTGTACAGTGTGGAGAGAGTGCACCGGGTGCCTTCCAGACCTCCTCAACCGGGTGCGCCACCCCGCCCGCTGATAGCACAAATTCTGCACTACAAGGACTGTGACACTATCCTGCGGACTGCCAGAGAGAAAGCTCCTGTGTGTTTCGAGAATAGGACAATTTCACTTTACCCGGATTTTACCCCGGCAGTTCAGAAAGCTAGAGCTACATTTTTGGGAGTGAAGAAAAGTCTGCGCGAACGCAGCTTGAAATGCGCACTGCTCTTCCCGGCTAGGCTGAAAGTTGTCTACGGCCTGAAATCGTATTTTTTTGAAAACCCTGAGGAAGTGGCGGACTGGCTTGAAATAACCTTTACACCGGAGGCTTCTCAAACTTCACTGCCGTCAGGACAACTGCGTTGTGCCTCCCCGATACAAATAACTGTACTACCCCGATCGGGTCATGGCACTACCATGGTCACTCTGGACTCTGGCTCAACCTCAGAACAGATCACGACCAGCTAGAAAGATGCACTACTTACAGCGGCGGCTTTGGTGGCTCATGATGCCCAGGCTGCAGCGTCTTTGGAACACTCATCAGATGCCGACACGGTGCGTTCTGAATCTGAAACTAGCATAACGCTGTTTCCATCGATTACAGCCCAGGTTGCCAGAGACTTCTAATATTGTGATCCGGGATGCCTGGGAGTGGTAATGTATATGAAGGTTAATATATATTTTACTGTTAATGATTGCTTTGTAGGTCCAGGGTACATATGCTTGATAGGGAAGTGTGCTAATGTAACCAAGACACACTTGAATGTACATTATGTTGTTTTTATGAACTGACGCAGTTCAGGCCTCCACCCTCCAGGCGACTGCGATGATGCATTTCTTGTTTGAAGTCCGTGTTGGACTTTTGTTTCATGTTTTATCCTCTGTTGTTTTATGGGGGAACCTAGTATTTGGAAGTTTCTATATAGTGGCGTGCTCAGCTCTTCAGCAGTTTCTATCTACAGGATTTCGGTTTCCACAGGTCACATTGCGCTTAGGCTTTCAGCGCCGCAATGACATTACATAATACATACACCTACTACACATGGAACGTGAGGGGATTAGGCTCCATTCATAAAAGACACCGGGTTTTGGCGCAACTTACTAGAAGGAAGGTTGCTATAGCCTATTTACAAGAAACTCATCTTAATGTTGATGAGGCAGCCAAATGGCAGAGAAAATGGAGAGGGCAACTATTCACTACAACATACTCAGCTTTCTCCAGGGGGCGGAGGTGTGGATGCGGAATACTGTCCCTTTCAAGCTCCTAGAGCAGAAAATAGACATCAAGGGTAGATGTGTGCTGCTTCATGGCTTATTGGATGGGGCTCATGTGGTCATGTGCTGTATATATGCACCAAACATTGACCAGGATAAATATCTGACTACACTGGGCACTGCCTTGACAGATTGGCTGCATATCCCTGGGTGATAGGGGGCGATTTCAACGCTTTGTTAGATGTTGACTTAGGTCTCATCCCTGTTACATGCCACTGAAAGCAAGAATCAAGCGGATGCGCTTAGGGGTTGGACGGATGGCTGGGAACTACACGATGCATGGCAGGCAAAACACTCCAGGTACAGGGAATACTCCTTTTATTCGCCACCACACAGACTACACACTCGGTTAGATCGGTTCCTGTTTTCCGGCGCCCTGTTGGGGTCCATTACTTCGGTGCTCCATATGGGGAAAACCCTGTCAGACCATAACCCAGTGGAATTAACTATGCAATGGGGCAAGGTTCCAACTCTGATACCGACTTGGAAACTACAACCTGAGATGTTGGAGGATCAGGTCTTCCGCAATGCCCTCTCAGAGGCGATCGTCCATTATTTCTCGGAGAATACGGGGTCTGCTAGCTCCCGACAAATAGAATGGGATGCCTTAAAACGGTCATTAGGGGAGTGCAATTAGCACTAAGACAGAAGTGCGTCTCGCTCTTATAGAGCGACTTACGGACATAGAGGGTAGTTTAGCCGCGCTGGAGGGGGAGGCTGCAGGGACAAATGAACTATTGCGAGAGGCTAACATTCAATACGCGGAGCTGCTTGAGGAGCTACGTGTTGTTGATTACAGGTTATACACGTGAGAGAGCACAAGTTTGAAAAAAAAAAATGTATAAGTACGCCATATTTACAAGCACGTAGTTAGTTTAAACATGTTTTGCACACGAGTGTTTTATATCTAGGAGTGAAAATATACAGAGTGTTTTATATTCAGTAGTGAAATGTATAGAATGTTAAGTAGAGTAACTATAATTATAACGGTGTGAGATTAATGTAGAAATGTTGGAATATATGTGAAAACCTCATGTTCTCATGCTAAAAGAATCATGTCCGAATTAAATGTAACTTTAAAATCCAGTATAATGTGTAGGCCTTAGGGCAATTCACAGCAAACCTGAACGTGCTGCTAAAATAATGTGAGATAAGGTTGACATGGTTCTTCCAAATGTACTATTGAACTTAGGGTTAAAAGTATATGCTTTATAGATGTGTTATTTTAGAAACGTATGCTAGTTAAGAATGTTTGCTGTTTAAATCAAGTTAACGTTTTAAGAGTGCAGGGACCTGCTGCATGTAAATCAAGTAGGCCAGAGGAGATAATGTCATGTCGTGTAAATCGTCATGTGCTTGTTAGAGAAGAGGTCGCGAGGTGTCCAGCACAGAGCTTTGAGAGTGTTTTACGACTTAAGATATGGTGGAGTCTGGAATTTGAGGCCCACTGCAGGACGAGCTGTATGCAGGTGCGAGGGTCCTAATCAGCTCGAATGAAAGGGACTTTGTTCAGTGGCGCCTTGCGCAGGCCTGTAGGAGTTTCCAGGAATTTCAGGGGGTATCAGCGCACTGGAGAAGAAGCCTGGGAACCAAGGTCAACTATAACGAGGGTCTTCAAGAGTACCATCATGGAGTTTGCCGCGCAAAGATGTACCACGTGAGGGGCGTCCCAAGGGGCGTTTCTATTGGAAATGTGATTTGGTATTAGGGAAAGCGACCCGGGAGGAGAGCAGAGCAGATGATTTTGGGAGCCTAAGGAAGCGGATGGGTAGGCAGATAGGCTGATCAGGAGAGACCCATTATCAGAGAAGAGACAAAGAGAAGTGCGTGATCTTCTTAGGAAGTCACCACGGCTGACACCTAAAGGGTTAAGATCTTGCTAAGTAGGGATGTCACTTAGTATAGTGTAGGGACAGACTAACTTTAATTTTCTTTTTTGTAATGACTTTGAGGTTGCAACTTGTATCCATTTTGGCAACCCTGATGGTTTTCGAGCTTGTACTTATTATTCTGTTTTTCAGACTTAGATTATTCAAGAAGTTCATGTTTATAGTGATACCAATTTACCTTTTGAATCTCATTTTGAGAAGTTTGTATCTTCAGTTATCTTTGACTTTATATTAAATCTTTGAAACTTAAATTTGGTCAGTGGTCATTTAGAGTGGTGGAAGTTCTTAATTGTTTGACTTATTGCGAGATTACCTTTTACTCAACGACAGGTACCAACGATTCAGTCGACATAGTTTGGGATTTGGTAAGATAATTAGTAACCAGTAATCCCGCGTTAGCAGTTGGTAGCAGAGTGAGGATGGTTATCTTCTTGAGGAAGGTAATCTAGAGAGGTTAGTTTACCCCAAGGCCCGAGACGCCGAGAGACGAGCAGCGGAAGAATCATGTGCCGAAAGGTGCAGACGGTGCGAGAAAAGCAGCAGTATCGGAGAGTGAGTATAAAAAGGGTCATGCGTGAACAGATTGCGGTGTTTTGTGTTGTATTTGTATTGTAATGTCTTGCGGAGTTGAATGCCTGTAGTGAGAATGAGAGAAGGTTGTGAGCGCGCGCAACCTGGTAAGCTGGTAACCTGGTAAACGGGTGAACTGGTGAAATCTTAAGTTCAGGCCAGAGCTTAAGTGGTTTTGGGTGTATCGAACATCCAGGGTAGTTGTCGACCATAGTACGGAGGTCACGAGGTACCATTGACCGCCGTGGATCCAAGATAGGGGGAGTGTAAGAGTGAGTGTATGAGTAACGGACGCTGGTCGAAAGTTACTGTGTGTGAGTAACCTATCGGAGAAGGCGATTGTCTGGAAGTAAACGGAAAGACATTTCGCCAAGTTAAGGTGACAACTACAGAGAAAGACTGTGGGCGTACAGTCAAAGAAAGGTGATCGCTTGGACGGAAGTAATCATTTTTCAGAGTATGAATGGGACGCGTGCATGACCGAGGAGACGAGCTGAGAAAGGAGGGGAACTGCTGCGAAGGGGGACGGGTGACGTCGGCTAGAGCCGCGCTGTGATTGAGCGGTTGGTGTGACGTTAGCTAGAGCCGCGCTCTGGTTGGGCGGCTAGAGTGACGTCGGAGAAAAGTCGCGTACGGATAGGCCAGTTAGTGAGAACGGCGCTGAGATTGGTGGAGTGTCATCAGGAAGTAAACAAACGCGGAGAAAAGAGAAATCATGAAGTGTTTTAAGTGTTTGAAAGGGATTTTTAAACGTAAACGAAGTGAACATTATTATGGGGAAGAGGCTCCGCCGGAGGGTACGCCAGCTCATTATATGGCAACGAATGTGGGGCTGCATACCATATTGTGGATTGGGGCTTGGAATAAGCTTACGGAAGGGAATGAGGAAATGCAGTTCCCGAGGTACGGGACGTTTAAATTAGAGGTGTTACATCGGCTAAAAGCAACCATGTCCTCATTGAAACCCTCGCCCAGACCAACACAGTTTGAGGCTCTTAATGCATGGATTAAGGCTGCACACGACCGAAATTTGAACAGGCGTCAACAAAGACTGACGCGATCGGTAAGGGCAGTGCGAGATTCCAAATGGGATGAGGAGGAAAAGCGTTGGAGAGTACAGACTATTGAGGTGGAGAAAATGTATCCGATGAGGGAGGTGTCAGGAGGAGGAAACCTCATGGAAGAAGACGAGGAAAGCGAGTCGGAGGACAATCTGATAAACAGATTGTTAATGGATAGACCACCTCCGAGAGTGGGGTTAATAGAAGATAGAGGGCTCGCAAGGGAAGATGGAAATGACATAGAGGGATATACACCACTCCCTATATCGGAATGGACACCTATCAAAGGCGGAGAAACACCTCCAAACAACACTGTACAGAGTGTAGTGGGAAGGTTTGTGGTGCAGAAAACGCCAACCACCGAAAGGGCTGAGTCTGTGGGATTACCAGACGCTCTTCAAGTGCCTGTTACCATAGGACCCATAGTTTCGATCTATAATTCTGAGAGAGATAGAGGGGAACAACAAAGGCAATTGGATAGGGAAAGGATTGAGATGGAAAGGAGGAATAATGTGACAAATGCATGGAAACAATTGCCAGGTTCGGTAACATGGAACACCCCATTAGACACAACTGTCGGTCCCAATTCAGAACAGGGAGGTCCGAGAGGACCAATGGATCTAAGGGGACCACGGCCAAGATCTTTTTCAGAGTTAAGAGCTGATTTGAGGGAATGGGACGGGTCCATAGTATCTCCAAGTAACAGGACAAGAACAGAACCAGAGTGGGAAAGCAGGGGTAACGGGACTGTATCTCATTGCGGGGCCAGCGAAAGCAGTCAGGGCCGGGAAGGCCAAAGTCAAGAGAATAGAGGGGATGCATGTCCTACAAATCAGAGAGAACAGCCGGAACAAAATACTAGGATTGTAGAATGTGAGGAAATGTCCCGTCTCTGGGGGAAAAGAGGAGATGAGGCGGTACGGGCTTTTCAGAATAGGTTTAGGTGCCTTCATCATACACTTGGAGAAGACGTTCAACATTGGAGAAAGGAGAACAGCGATAGGTCCCGCCACGCCTCGAATAATCAGGAATCACAGGGAAGTAGGGAAGAAAGAGGGAGTAATGGAACATCTTACCCTGCATCCCGTGAAACTAGTCAGGATGGGGAGAGAGGGGCTATGAGGCATGAAGGAGTGTTTCACCACCCACCCCGAGAAGATGGAAAGGCATGGGACCTAGAGAGATGGGAACAGGGGAGGACTCCCTATAACTCACCAATACCTAAACGAAGATCTCGGAGCTGGGATGGGAGAGATGCGGATGGAGGAGCTAAATTGAGTGTCTTGAAAGCTGAAATTAAGGCAAAAAGGCTTGATGTTACTAGTTTAAAATCAGATGTTGACGAGATAATAGATGGAACATTACCTTTGGAAAGGATAGAATTGTATGAACAGGATGAGTTATTGTTCATGGCAAAGGATATTACTAGGAAAGCTAGAGCGTTTCATGAGAAACTGACTGATTTGGCAGATAGATATGCCGTGGATTTGTCTAGGACAAGGGCATTGCAGAGTAACCACAGATTACAGTACGCAGACCAGGATCTAGATGAGAAGAGAACTACTGGATTAAAAACACACATAAGGGAGCTGGTATCAGGGATAAGAGTGTGGAGGGAACTGGATAAATGGGAGGAAAGGTGGTCGAAAAAGGGCACAGTTAGACGAAGTGCAAATGTGATGACCCCCGAGGGAAGGGTAATGCACATGGAGGCATTCCCTTTGCGAGAAATATCAAACGGAAATTATGTACATGTGCCCTGGAGTAGAGGAGATTTAGCTGCATTTACCAACTCATTTCCGAAGTTGTGGGACAATCCAGTAGAATGGTATAAACAGGTAGAGAGGTTTGTCAAAATCTCGAAAGTACTGTGGATAGATTTGAACACGTTGTTTGACATCGTGGTCCCATCTGATTTGTGGACCCCGTGCAAGACTAGTGTTGAATGGCCAAATACTGAACCAGTGAGGGATGCTCGGACTAATGGACCGTCCGAGATTGTCATGCAAAAGTATGAAAGGGTAATAGCATGGCTGAAAGATAAGGTACCACCACAGGACATAGATTGGGTAAAAATAGACCGAACAAGGCAGGAACCCAAGGAGACAGTTCACGAGTTTTATGAAAGGTTATTGAAAACATTCAAGCAATACAGTGGACTAGATGTAATGGATCCCAAAGATATAGGGCAGTTTGTGTCAAAGTTTGTCTTGGGGTTGAGACCTGATATTTGTTTGATGATACAGCAACATTTAATCTGTTGGCAGAACAAACCACTAGATGAGATTTTACGTTATGCGAGGTACTGCAGTGACGAGATAGATTCTAAAGCCAAGAATCTAAAGGAGAAATTGATGGTGGTGCAAATGCAGTCCGCTGGGAAGGGTGGCCAGCAGAAACAGGGGATGGGACGAAAGCCAGACGGTCAGAATAAGGACAATGAGGAAGGGCAGGGACCTAGGATAGACTTTGCCACTCTAAAGAAAACGACAAAGTGTCATCAGTGTCACCAGGTGGGGCATTGGCGACGCAAGTGTCCCTTTAACCCTGAAAATGGAGAGTTGGAAGTAGAAGAGCAGGTCCAAGAAGTCCCAGTGCAAAAGGTGACAGTCCCAAGTAATAAGGTGGCCAAAGGGGGGACTTCGGCTCCACGGGCCCAATTCCCACAGCCACCGAAGATAGCAGCAGGGGGAAAGGTCTTTAAACAAATGCCTCTGTTTATCGAGGAAGAAAAGTGTTATTACATTGATCCATTGACAGGACAACGGGTGAGCAGTGAAGAGGACTGTACCCTTGGGGCAGTCCTAGAAGTGGATCAAAGAGGGCCATTTGTTGAGGCAGAAGTGGCAGGGTGTCCCACTACGTTCTTAGTGGACACTGGGGCTACTCGTTCGACTCTGAGATCAGCGGTGGTTCCAGACTTGCCAATGTCAGGGGAAACAATTCAGGTGGTAGGAGTCGCAAATAAAAGAATGACTAGTCCTTTGACAGAACCAGTGTCTGTGAAAATTGGAAACCACATGAACGAACATCAGTTTGTGGTTTGTGACTCGAGTCCGGTATGTCTGTTAGGAAGGGATTTGTTGTGCAAATTGAACTGCACCATATACTGCACCCCGCAAGGAGTGGAGGTACAGACTACCGACGAAGATGCTACTTTTAAGGTGGCCAATTCGAAATCTTGTGTAGAACTATATCCTACTCTGACAATAGAAGATCTTCCCCAAGACCTACGAGATGCAGTGGCGTCAGAGGTATGGGATTTCACAGGAGAAGAAATAGGATTGATTAAGGGGGTAGAGCCGGTAAAAATATTGGTAAAACCAAATGTTGAGTTTCCAAGAACGCCTCAATACAAATTGTCCCAGGAAACGATTGCGGGAATAAAACCTGTGATCGAGTCAATGATACAGCAGGGAATACTGAAAGAAATCGTGGGTAGTCCTTGTAACTCCCCGATTATGGGTTTGCAGAAACCTAGCGGGAAGTTTAGGATAGTTCAGGATTTACGAAAAATTAACAACATAGTCGTTTCATGTTGTCCCGTGGTACCGAATCCATCAGTGATATTGTTTCAAATACCATGTCAAGCAGAATGGTTCACAGTGATAGATCTTTGTCAGGCTTTCTTTTCAATCCCATTGGATGAAGAGAGCAGGTATCTTTTTGCTTTTAAAATGGAAGATCGCGTTTTAACATGGTGTCGAATCCCACAAGGATTCACAGACAGCCCATCCATCTTTAATCAGTTGTTGAAGAAGAATCTTGAGAATCTAGTACTGCCACAGAACTCGGTTCTGGTACAGTACATAGATGACCTACTTGTTGCGTCAGAGACAGAGGAAGCTTGTAAAGCAGATTCAATTGCCTTACTGAATCATTTAGCTGAAAATGGACATAAGGTATCTCCGAGCAAGTTGCAGTATTGTCTGACAGAAGTACAGTATTTAGGGCACCGGTTAGAGAAAGGAAAACGTAAGGTGTCACCAGAGAGGATTGAGGCGATAATGAAAATGAATGCGCCTACAACACAGAGAGAAGTTAGAATGTTCCTAGGAATGGTGGGTTACTGCCGACAGTGGATAGTTAACTTTTCACTGAAAGCAAAGCCCTTACAGAAACTGACGCACAAGGAGGTGAGTGATCCGGTACCATGGGATGAAGAATGTCTAGTGGCGTTTTTACAGCTGAGAGACGATTTATGTCGTGCTCCGGCTCTGGAAATGCCCGATTACGAAAAGTCATTTTCACTCTATTGCTGTGAGAGAGAGGGATGTGCTTTGTCAGTCTTGGCACAGACCCACGGAAATGCCCGTAGACCAGTTGCATATTTTTCGGCTACATTAGATCCAGTAGCCGCAGCGTTGCCCGGATGTCTCAAATCCGTTGCTGCAACGGGTGTCAGCATTGAAAGGAGCGAGAGTATTGTGATGGGACATCCAGTAGTGGTGTATGTACCACATTCAGTTGAATTGCTAATGACCAGGACGAAGACGCAGCATCTGACCAATAGTAGGCTCACGCGCTACGAGCAAGTTATACTTGCCGCAGAGAACGTGACTCTCAGGAGATGCTCTGTCTTGAATCCTGCTACTTTGATGCCATTACCTACTGTAATAGAAGGCGAAGGATGTGAAGACCACGATTGCCTTGATGTGACTGAACTATGCACGAAACCCAGACCAGATATTGTGGATGAGCCATTGTCTGACCCCGATGAAATTTATTTTGTTGATGGCTCATGTTTAAGAGACGATACTGGTCGGTTGAGAGCAGCTTATGCTGTTTGTACCATTACTGGAGTTGTGGAAGCCGCTTGCCTGGAAGGAGTACATTCCGCACAGGTAGCAGAAATTATTGCCCTAAATTTAGAATAGCAGCAGAATCAGTATGTAAACGATGTGTTACCTGCCAACAACTGAACGTAGGCAAACGAACACCAGTCACACTGAGTCACATTGGGAGGTCGGGGGGGCCTTTCAATAGAATGCAATTAGATTTCATCGAAATGCCAAGAGTCAATCGCCTTAGGTATGTGTTGGTGATTGTATGCGTATTTTCCAGATGGGTTGAAGCGTACCCTACACGTAGGTGCGATACACTCACAGTGGCAAAGTTGTTGCTCAGGGAGTTGATACCGCGCTTCGGGGTGCCTGCCTCTTTGGAATCGGACAGAGGAAAACATTTTAACAGCGAAATAGTGAAGATGTTGTGCTCCACACTGAATATCGACCAAAGGCTGCATTGTAGTTATCGACCAGAAGCTTCAGGAATTGTGGAACAAGTGAATGGTACTTTGAAGAATAGATTGGCTAAAGTAGTGGCATCCACATCTTTGAGTTGGCCAGATGCTCTTCCTTTAGTGCTCATGAGCATGCGCAGCACACCTGATAGGAGGACAGGTCTCTCTCCCCACGAGATCCTGATGGGGAGGGCCATGAGACTTCCTACAGTTCCAACTACTGCTCTATTGAATATTACAGATGATCTGATCTTGGATTATTGTAAAGGACTGTCTGACGCCATCCATTCTGTGTCCCTTCAGGTGCATGCGGCTGAAGTTCCAGCATCGAGGAACCTGTGTCATGATCTGAACCCAGGGGACTGGGTCTTAGTTAAAAAACACGTCCGGAAGAACTGCCTAGATGTTCGCTGGCGTGGGCCCTTTCAGGTAATCCTGATAACGAACACCGCGGTGAAGTGCGGGGGGCTGCCAAATTGGATCCATGCTTCCCATACTCGAAGAGTTCCAGCACCTCTAGAAGGAACAGCTCCCATCCCAGACGAAAGCCCGGAAGTGGAAGAAGAGTCGCAAGAAGGGATTGAGGCAGCTGAGGGGGTGTCAGAAGAAGTTGGGAACGCAACGGATTCAGAAGAAGAGCGAAGGCAGGACGGCAGTGAGACGGAAGACGCAACTGAAGGAGAGAGCAGAAGTGAATACGACTCAGACTCAGATCCGTATCAGAGCGACCAAGAACCAAGTGAGAGGACAAGGAATAGGAGAATAAGGCTTGGAGCTGCCACTTGGCCAGCAAGGAGAAGAAGGCTAAGTTTGAGGTCGGCCCAAGAAGAAACGCTTGCTCCTATATCCGAAGACTCAGATCCAGAAGAAGATATCCAGGATCAAGCCGAGGAGGGTCTTAGAAGATCAAGAAGGGTGCGAGTGCCTAGCAGAAGATACTCTACTCCCGACTGGACCTACCTTGTTGCAGATGTCTGGGAGACACAGAACAGGGAGGATCAGGGAAGTGAAACTGATCAGAACTGACCCGATCATCACAGTGCAAATAAGGTTTCTACTGCCAGGAGCGGAGACCGAAAGGTTGCTGACACTCAACATCGTTCATCCTGCTCTCCTGAGTGGAATAAGAAAATTGATTTTAGAGACAGTTGAGTTTCCAGTTTGCTGTTCACGATATCCAATATTGGAGGGAACTCTTCTTCGTTTGGAAATGCTTGAGCGAGTAGTAGAAATGCTAGGAGCGCTTATTGTTGTGGATTAATACCATATTACGAATGTCTTCAAAGGGGCGCAGAACTGGAAAGGTGAAGAAAGTGATTCTGGTTAGAACGGACCCCTTTGTGATTGTGGATGTAGAACTGATAGTACCAGGAGTGGAAATTGAAAAAACGTTAACTCTCAATTTCGTCCGTCCACTTGTCCTGAGCGAAATAAGGAGAATAATCCTAGAAAAAGTTGACTTTCCATGTTGTGGTACGAACTGCCCAGAACCTGAGGGAATGATACTTCGGATGGACATTTATGAAGACGTAGTGTCACTCCTTGAGTCATACATAACTTCAGACGAAAATAAGACTGTTGAAAAGAAATTGTAAAATTTTTTGCAAGATAACCTAGCGCCGAGTGGAAGAAGAAAAATGGTAGGGGTTTCATTTTAGTGGATGGAGAAGGGCTAGGGTTGTCTATTTTCTACTGGACTTTGAACTGTTTTGCGGAAACAAATTGTCAAGCTTCCAAGTGTTCAAAGAAAGACATTGCAAGAGAGAAAGACTTTGTTTGAAAAGAAGAGGAAGTGAATGCTGGAAGAAAGTCAAAAACTACACTGTTTGAGAACATGGAGGCTGGCAACCCGAACCGCAGGGCAAAATGTATAGCTGTTACACTTTTAGGAGTAGTGGTTTCTCTTATAATTTTAGTGGTAACTGTTTCATTCCTAGCGGGACACGAAGGGGATGAAACCGCAGTCAAGGAGGATAAGGGAGTATCAACACCGAAAACTACCATTATTAAAGAGAAGGGAAACATCAATGAGAAAGACAAAGCATTGTTAGATGCAGAAATAAAAAGGCTTCACACAGATGAGTCACAGGGAAATTACAAGTCAAATGCTTATGCTAAATTGCTTTATGAATATGTTGATGCCATGGAAGTGAAGGATTGTTACGTTTGTATGCAATTACCAGCTTCAGTGGAGGAGGGTATCAGATACCATCATCTTCCGTTGACGTATGGAATAACGTGTAGTTTATTGTTGAGCATGTTTTATGGACGGGAAGGATTCGAGTATTATTTCTCGAATTTCGACTCGACATTGCCAGAGGTTCCGAATTTCAAGCATTTGAACAAATGGGACTACTACAAAAGCGAAGACAGATTACACAAATGGTTTATTCCATGGAAAACGTTAGATACTTCACATGCTCGAAGAAACAATCTGACTTGTCAAATATCAGAGGTTGAGAAAAAGTTTATAGCACAGGTAGATACTAGATACAGGAGGCAGAAGATTTTGAAAGCATCAGGACAATGGGAAACAGATTGGACCAAGGAGGAGAGGGCACATCAAAGAAAGGGTAGTATTGGTCCAATTGCTTTGGATAAGGATAAACGGGGAAAACTGTGCATACACAGGAGTTACTCATATTATGAAAACTTTTATGTAGGTCAAGTCCATTGTGAACATGCCTTTCAATTGGAGTATTACTCTAAGAACTTTTTGAAAGGGATGCAAGCAATACCAAATGTATATTTTGTATGTGGAAGAAATGCCTATGTGAAGTTACCAGATAATTGGTACGGATCATGTTATTTGGCTGTTGTCTTCCCTAAAATATATCATGTTGAGAATTTAGACACGCCTAAGAAAGAAATATCAACTAGATGGAAACGAGGGCTGGGTGCAGCAGAAGTAGTTGGAGATGTACTAGGTGCTGCATTCCCTTTCTTAGGATTGATAATGAAGGACATCAAAATTAGGAGGTTAGCTACAGTCGTAGATAGGCTATCTGCTAGTACTGCAAGATCATTGATGCTGATAGAAGGTGAGATGCAATCGATTAGGGCAATGGTTCTTCAGAACCGACTTGCTCTAGATGTTCTGTTAGCAAAAGAGGGAGGAGTCTGTAAGGCTTTGAAGGTCCAGGAATGCTGTACTTACATTCCAGACAATTCAAAACCTCTAGAGAAGTATATACAAAATATCACTGCCATACACTACGAAATTGAGGACCTAGCAAAGGTAAATGTGTGGGAAAAAGTAGGTCATGGAATGGGTAAAGTTGGAAGTTGGTTTGCCAACTTAGGAAAGGGTATCGTTTGGTACATACTGAAACCCATCATCATAATAGTGATTTGTGTAATCACTTTGTGGGGATTGGTGCGTTTGTATCAATGTTATAGAGCAAATAGGTTACAGAGAGCTATGAAGAAACAGGAAGAAGAGTTGACAGCGATGCAGGACACTCAATATAAGAGTCTGAAAGCATTAGAGAGTATGAAAAGAGGTGGAACTGCCCTGTCTTCTCTTTGAAGGGTTCTACATTTTTTTGGTGTCTTGGTGATGATGACCCCTGAAGGTCATCAAAGGGGGGACTGAGAGAGCACAAGTTTGAAAAAAAAAATGTATAAGTACGCCATATTTACAAGCACGTAGTTAGTTTAAACATGTTTTGCACACGAGTGTTTTATATCTAGGAGTGAAAATATACAGAGTGTTTTATATTCAGTAGTGAAATGTATAGAATGTTAAGTAGAGTAACTATAATTATAACGGTGTGAGATTAATGTAGAAATGTTGGAATATATGTGAAAACCTCATGTTCTCATGCTAAAAGAATCATGTCCGAATTAAATGTAACTTTAAAATCCAGTATAATGTGTAGGCCTTAGGGCAATTCACAGCAAACCTGAACGTGCTGCTAAAATAATGTGAGATAAGGTTGACATGGTTCTTCCAAATGTACTATTGAACTTAGGGTTAAAAGTATATGCTTTATAGATGTGTTATTTTAGAAACGTATGCTAGTTAAGAATGTTTGCTGTTTAAATCAAGTTAACGTTTTAAGAGTGCAGGGACCTGCTGCATGTAAATCAAGTAGGCCAGAGGAGATAATGTCATGTCGTGTAAATCGTCATGTGCTCGTTAGAGAAGAGGTCGCGAGGTGTCCAGCACAGAGCTTTGAGAGTGTTTTACGACTTAAGATATGGTGGAGTCTGGAATTTGAGGCCCACTGCAGGACGAGCTGTATGCAGGTGCGAGGGTCCTAATCAGCTCGAATGAAAGGGACTTTGTTCAGTGGCGCCTTGCGCAGGCCTGTAGGAGTTTCCAGGAATTTCAGGGGGTATCAGCGCACTGGAGAAGAAGCCTGGGAACCAAGGTCAACTATAACGAGGGTCTTCAAGAGTACCATCATGGAGTTTGCCGCGCAAAGATGTACCACGTGAGGGGCGTCCCAAGGGGCGTTTCTATTGGAAATGTGATTTGGTATTAGGGAAAGCGACCCGGGAGGAGAGCAGAGCAGATGATTTTGGGAGCCTAAGGAAGCGGATGGGTAGGCAGATAGGCTGATCAGGAGAGACCCATTATCAGAGAAGAGACAAAGAGAAGTGCGTGATCTTCTTAGGAAGTCACCACGGCTGACACCTAGAGGGTTAAGATCTTGCTAAGTAGGGATGTCACTTAGTATAGTGTAGGGACAGACTAACTTTAATTTTCTTTTTTGTAATGACTTTGAGGTTGCAACTTGTATCCATTTTGGCAACCCTGATGGTTTTCGAGCTTGTACTTATTATTCTGTTTTTCAGACTTAGATTATTCAAGAAGTTCATGTTTATAGTGATACCAATTTACCTTTTGAATCTCATTTTGAGAAGTTTGTATCTTCAGTTATCTTTGACTTTATATTAAATCTTTGAAACTTAAATTTGGTCAGTGGTCATTTAGAGTGGTGGAAGTTCTTAATTGTTTGACTTATTGCGAGATTACCTTTTACTCAACGACAGGTACCAACGATTCAGTCGACATAGTTTGGGATTTGGTAAGATAATTAGTAACCAGTAATCCCGCGTTAGCACACGCAAAAGCAACACACACAAGCTGACAGGTCAGGGGCACTGCTGGCACGGTTGGTCCAAAGCGCCCCCTTGCCCACACCCATATTAGAAATTAGGAACAATGTAGATGTAGTGGTAAAGACGCGATTAGACATCAATACCGCGTTTAAGGACTACTATGAAAATCTTTATGGTCCGTTGCCCGGACTTAATGACACTGACTTTGAATCATTCTTTGATGGTTAAGGCTTCCCCCAACTTACACAACACCAACGTGATGACTTACTATGACCAATAATAGGGGTGGAAATACGGCAGGCAATTAAGGCTTTACCACTTAATAATACTCCAGGAAATGATGGCCTACCGGCCGAATTTTACGCAATGTATGCCGACTTGCTAACTCCGCATTTGCTATGTCTTTATCACGACTCATTGGAGGCAGGCCGGCTCCCCGCTACTACATTGCAAGCGTTAGTGGTTTCACTATTAAAGCCCGGGAGGGATACTTTGCTTATTTCAAGCTATAGATGCTTTTCACCAGTGTTCCCTGTAATGCGCGCGGGCGCACCTTGCTTACCCCCGAGCGCGCAGAGTCCAGAGGGAAGCGCGCACACATCCTGTGAGTGCTTTCGCGCCGCCGCTTTTAAAACGCGAGCGGCGCGAAAACGGTAATTCCGGCTGTGGCTGCGGGCTGTTTGTGGCCCTTTGTGAAAACATTTGTTAATTGCAGCCCCGTCATGCGCTGCAATTAACAAACATTTTCACAATGGTTCACAATCAGCCCCCAACCGCGCTCCCTTAAGAGAAGACATTTAGCAAGTCCGTGCTTTTGGACTTGCTAAATGTCTTCTCTTAAGGGAGCGCGGTTGGGGGCTGATTGTGAACCATTGTGAAAATGTTTGTTAATTGCAGAGCATGACGGGGCTGCAATTAACAAATGTTTTCACAAAGGGCCACATGGTTTCATAGCTTCCAAGGTTTCAGATTGCTTTGTGTGACGTATGCGCACAGGTCCCTGCAGCAGGCCAGCCAAACCTTCATGCTGAGATAGAAATGTGACGTGAATGAAGGCTTCAGGAACATCTCGGTAGCAGTGGCATTAACTGTCCGGGCTATTAGACCTGCACTTTTCATCCCCATCTCTGCCGTAGGGACATAAACCCACTGAGCTGTCTTACTTGGAGTGAAGCATGAGAGCTGCACATCGCACATACTTTTCTGTTGCAAAAGTTTTTGGCCTGTAAGTTATGGAGAAATCAGTGCAGCATGTGCTGAACCCATTGAACTTTCTGTTCAGTTCGTTTTTGCCTCGCACACAGACCCTTGAAGGTTGATAGCTTATTTTTGGCCAATGCTACATAGTTTTTTATGTAAGTACCTGTCCGCGTGGCACTACTTTGCAGCAATATATTATTTCATTATTTAAGGGGTGCTATTTTACTCCATTTGGGCCAGTGATGTTTTCCAGAAAGTCCATATTGGTAAAAAATATGAATATTGATATTAGCGGCTGTAGAAAAGCACTGACCATTTGAATAAGATATTGGACACCATTATAATCCGCAGGTGCTGGCAAATAACTCCTCGTTCCCAATTAGCGCCATTAGGATAATTTACGTAACCGGCTCAGTGGGGTTCGTAGATAAAAGGGACCGAGTTTGTGCAGCTGATTCAAATTTACCTTAAGGTGGTTAAGAGGCTGTGATACTCCAGTTCATTGGTACTCATTTTATCAACCTCAGAAGGACGAAATGGCGAGTTGTTCCCGCCAGTATTTTTCCCTACGACTCTGCTGCTTCTGGAGTTCTCTTTAGGAGGTTCATGCCTGCGAGTTCTGAGTAGAAAAAATACACAATGTGTGAAGAAAGCTCAACAGGTAGTGTGTTCTGTTGTGACGAGTGATTGGTTATTGATCCATAGGTCACAGGTTCAAATACTCAAAAGGACTTCACATCCTTTTGAAGTAAGTAAAATGAATATCAATTTCAATTTGGCAATAGTATTTATGTAAAAAAAAAGGTCTTTTTACCATACTTTGGATAAATGTAATACATATAACAGAAGAAGTTCAAATGGAATTTGAAATAATCTATCAAACGTATTTATTGATTTTCTAAGTCTTGAGGTGCCGGGCACGTTACTAGTCAGGATAGAGATGCATTGTGAGAGCTCTTGGAGTGTCTTGGATCTGAGGCACAAGTGCACTGCATGTGGGGATAGGGTGGCATCGCAGTGTCTGTGAATGGGTCTGTACTTAACAGTTGTGTATGCAGACTGCATTATGAGAGATTCATTCGATGCATAGTGTAGATGTCGGTGATGTTGCATTATATGCCCACCCCCTCCCCCGAGCAGAAGTTATAAGCGATGACTCACCTGGTGCAAAAGAACAACCACAGACTATTTGTGGTGAAACAACTTGAGTTGCATTTATTATACACTTGTGTTACAAGGTAACACACCTCTTCAATTGCAACATCAATAAATAACTTGTTAGATGGAGTTGACACCATTCCTGTATGTATACCCATGGCTTGCATCACTGATGGCATTTTTCTTTTGGGACAATAATTGATTTTGAAGAATAAAGGTGAGAGTTTAAGCACCCGCCCCTGCACTTCTGCCAGAGAACAGATCAAATTCTCAATCTTAACTGTTATTGCTTTTATATATTTCTTACTACCCCTGATGAGGCGGCGAAGCGCTTTATGCCGGGCAGCATATTGCTCGGAACCCGTGGTTAATGGTTAGTTCAGTGTTATTGGTTACTGTTTGTTATTAGGGTTAGTCTTGTGCACTCAAAGCAAACCATTGCATGCAGTCATTTCAGTTTGTTATGGTGTACTAAAGTAATAGTGGATGGTTGCTGTCCTTAGTGGTGAGGTGAGCTCAGGCACATGGTTGGTGGTATTAATACAGAAGTTACAGGAGATTAGCTATGGTAAGGCTTCTCTGTGTAGTTAGGCCTCTGGTGTTTGCAGTCTATCTTTTCCCCAGTGGGATACAACCATTGTTTGGCCTTCAGAAGCTGCTGCAGGACTTGCTTCCCAACACAGCTGGAATTGATCCGTAATTGGGAAATCCAGTAAGATGACTTCTGAGGTCTTTAGTAGAACAATACATTGATCTCTTCTACATTTACTGGCCCAGTTCCCAAAATGACCCCAACTTGCAGACTCTGGCCTTTTGTTTAAGTATTACTGTTAATCGGAGCCCGTGAAGGGGCTCTGATTAACATCAATACTTAAACAGAAGGCTAGAGTGGCTGGGGAACCGAGCGGAACAAGAGGCAAAAGGGGCACGAAAACATGGAAAAGCGAAGTGGGACAGAGGGCAGAAGGGCACCAAAAACGAGTGGGACAGAGGGCAAAAGGGCACCAAAAATGAGTGGGACAGAGGGCACAAGGGCACCAAAAACGAGTGGGACAGAAGGCAGAAGGGCACCAAAAACAAGGGAAAAACTAGTGGAACACAGGACAGAAAGGGACAAAACGAGTGGGACAGAGGGCAGAAGGGCAACAAAAATGAGTGGGACAGAGGGCACAAGGGCACCAAAAACGAGTGGGACAGAAGGCAGAAGGGCACCAAAAACAAGGGAAAAACTAGTGGAACACAGGACAGAAAGGGACAAAACGAGTGCGACAGAGGTCAGAATGGCACTAAAAACGAGTGGGACAGAGGGCAGAAACGCACAAAAAACGAGTGGGACAGAGGGCAGAAGGGCACAAAAAACGAGTGGGACAGAGGGCAGAAGGGCACCAAAAACGAGTGACATTTGGCGCCGCAGACACACGCAGTTTGGTTCCTGGCGCACATAGCCATGGTTGCAGCGCACAGAGACCCTGCACTGCCGCACACAGAGGAAAAAAATTAGAGGGAACATTGCTTATCACCCCTCAACACGGACTACAAAATCCTGAGTAAGTTATTGGCCACTAACCTTAATCAGTTTATTCCCACACTGATACATTCCGATCAGTGTGGGTTTGTACCTGGTAGGAGCACAGCACTCAACATCAGACATCAGACGGTTACACCAAGTTAGGTTAGGCACACGCAGCACGGGAAACACGGAAGGCTGCATATCCCTTGATCTGAGGAAGGCGTTTGACTCCTTACGATGGGATTATATGTTCTATGCTCTCGCATGCTTTGGTATACCTGAGGAATACAAATCATGGGTGCGCTTACTGTACACAAATCTCACGGTGCGGGCACCCACGGGTCGGCACGTCTCAGGGCAATATATAGTGGTCCGGGAAACAAGACAGGGCTGCATCTTGTCACC
Organism: Lissotriton helveticus; assembly: GCF_964261635.1. Lineage (NCBI taxonomy): Eukaryota > Metazoa > Chordata > Amphibia > Caudata > Salamandridae > Lissotriton > Lissotriton helveticus. The sequence continues at coordinate 1,143,434,096 of NC_136069.1, forward strand.
GTTGGTGTTCATCCTGGCGTTGGAACCACTTCTACACAGACTCCGTACTTTTGCAATCTGTCAGGGAATAACGCGTGGTCGTACGTTCCACACTGTCTCGGCATATGCGGATGACCTCATTCTTTACATCAAGGACATGGGCGCGGATCCTCATCCAATGCCCTTCATTTTTGAGTCATTCCAAAGTCTTTCTGGCCTGGCTATCAATGCTGCCAAGTCGTACGCATATTTCTTTGACAGCGTTGAGAGAAGCGGACACTTTCAGTTCGGTCCCTGGGCCTTCCACATAGCACCTGATACCTTTAAATATCCCGGAATACAAATTTATCGCAATAACTCGGACCTTCTGGATGGCAACCTGAGGCGTGCGATTGCCTTTCTTAAATCCCAAATTCAGTTCTGGGTCTCACTGCTCCTGTCGGTAGCGGGCAGAGTAGCCATCACAAAAATGGTACTATTACCGCGGCTCCTTTACTTCTTCACCAGCCTACCGTTACTTGTCCCCACGAGGATCTTTAAAGTATTGAACTCTCTGGTGACAGACCTTATATGGGATACAGGGCGTAGACGTATTAGCCTGGTGAAATTGCAACTTAATGCAAAACAAGGAGGGATGGGAGTGCTGGATCTGCGTGCGTATTGCTATGCCAGCCAGTTGCAATGGCTGGCATATTGGATTGCAGGACGCAATTTGCACGAGTTGGATACGTCATTACGAGATAGGGACAAGGGGATCATCCACAGGTTCTTACTACCACAGCCCCCCCCAGTCGACGTCGACACCCCACTTACTGAAATTAGCTATTACTTATTGGCGGAGTGCGGTGTGGTACACGGACGGATGACACCGTATGCCCCCACCATTCCGCTGCTGGGTATCCCCACACGTTCGGGACTAACCTCTAACCGTGCCCTACAGGCGTGGACCGAGGCGGGCATCACCGGACTAGGAGAATTTTTAACAGAGGGTGTACTAATGTCACATGAAACGTTTATACGTGTACATGGTGCCCCCGATACGCACATATTTCCACATATATACGCATCACATGGTCGCCCGAGGATACTGAACCACCCACGAACACACTGCTTACCATGCAATACCTAATGGGTCTCGACTGACAAAATGGCTAACTCACGGGATTCAAACTGAGAGAGCGATCTCATTACAGCTGCTACGCGACAAGTAGGAAGGGGACGTGGGCCGTGCATTTACAGTCAAGGAATGGGACACTATAATGGGGTTCCCCAAGTAGGTCTCTCGTAATCCCAAATTTTAATTTATTCAGTTGATGTTGTTACACAGGGCATACTTAACCCCACACAGGCTAAGCATTATGTTTCCAGGGGCGAATGATGACTGCCCGCTCTGCCACACACCCAATGCGGGGTTGGTACACATGGTATGGGCTTGCCCTAGATTGGGACTTTACTGGGCACCTGGTGGCCCTGGTGCGCCAGAATGACACCTTGGAATACCGCATACTGGGTCTGGGGCCCTGTCAAAAGAAGGTTAACCCTGCCTCACGATTTGCTAACCTTGCGTTCCTTCTAGCCAAGAGAGCCATTTTCACACGATGGAAATCCACTAGAGCCTCGTCCTTACAGGAATGGCACATAGAAATGTTGAGATGGGGCAAGGCAGAGGGGACTGAACTGAAAAGGGAGGAATATAGGGGCCTAAGAAAAACACTGATTTCGCTGAGTTGGTATGCAATGCTAGAGGAATACGCTGCAATAGATATTTTGTCCTACTAAGGGGTGTTGTGTCTGTCACATAGGGCCTTGATCTGCGGTTACGGGATGCTTGGGCTCCTCACATTATCTGTGTGCTATACCGGGTAAGTTAGCAGGACTGTGCAGTTCCACTACGACGGACTTTGGAGCCGAGCTTGCGGGAGGTTGGGTAACAATTTTTGTTAGGATGTTATAACTGTGTTGAATCCTGATAGCTTTGACAAATTGCTATCTGTTTCGCTAAACTCCTGCTGTAGGCGAGAATGCTGAGAATAATCTATATTGACATGCCGTTAGAGTCTTATTTTAACGATTCTGGACCACTGTATGATGCCATGCGTGGACACATCTGGATGTGCGACATTGTTAATATATATTATCCTACACTGGTTGTAAACATGTCATACTATGCCACGTGTTTATATGTCCTTATATAGCTTTCTGATGCCTGGCTCACTGTTCTGTAAAATCAATAAAAACAAATAAAAAAAAAAAACTCAATCCTCACTTTCCAAAGAAGTATGCAATGAAATCTCAAAGTTCTTCTCAGTCTGCCATCTGTTTGGAAATGACAGCTGCGAGGATCTCATGTTTTCCTAGTTCTGTGATGCACACCTCCTTTGGTTTGCTTCCTATACCTTCCCCCAAGGAATGCACATTTACTACCACTGTCATTTAATCTCCCTGATTGTCTACCTCTGCTGCTGTGGACTTCAGTAATCATTATATACAGCCTACTCTGGGAAGTATTCAGGCGCAGATTTACAAAAGGCTTGTGTTGCCCTTCCGTCATGCCAGGTGCACAGCTTAGTAAATCCAGAGAAACACAAGGCAGTACAACTCGCTGTCTCCCGTTACTCTGCGTTGGGAAGGCGTTCCATGGGTGGAGCATGTGTGCTCCCATGCTTCCACCCATGGATTTTGACACAATGCCAAATTTACTAAGGTTAGTAAACCTGGGATTATATAAAATGGTATGCCAACAGGGGCATAATGATGAGAAATATCTTTATTTTACTTATTTCCTCGTTCCTAAATAGCAAAATACCTCAACGTATTGTTTTTGTGCAGGAAGGTATTCCTTATTGCACAAAAGCAATCCTTCCTGTAACATAGGCACCCTTGCACCATGGCGCACAGGGCGCAAGTATGCCTGTGTTGGCGCCAGACAGCACTCAGTGCGCCAGCGCAGAGATGCAGGAATGCGTCATATCTTAGTAGTTATGGTGCATTCCTGCTCTCTCCCTGTCACGCAGTACAGCACAGCAAGTTGTCTTTCTGCATTGCGTTGCATTACTTTTTGACAAATCTGCCTCTCAGTCTGGTACTGACCATTATAGTCCCAGTTCCAGGTGCCTACCTTGGTGCCACCATGTCAGATGTGCCAGGCTCCAACACCTCCAGGAGGGGTTTGTTGTCCATTCCCAGGTGAAACTGTCAGCCCTTTAGGTATTCCCTAAATTAAGCTGTCACCCACACACTTCAATCACTGCGTACTATCCTTCAGTGCCTGAAAGTGACTTTGAAAACTTAAAGCTATTATTTGTTCTCTGCACTTACCCTCTTTTGTGGTAGAACTACCTCATTTGCAGCCACAAAGTATCAACACTAAGAATGGTCTGTTTGTCAGTAATGAATGTTGTCAATATGGGTGCTTCAGGGATGTGTGTCCTTATCATAATTAGGGGCATATTTACAAGCCCCTATCGCCACATGAACAATGGCAATAGGGGCTCCGCCTTATTTACAAGGTGACGTTAAGCCACTTATGGGGCTTAACGCCACCTTGTAAATAAAACCCCCTTTCACGCTAGACTTAGCGTGAAAGGGGTAGGCAATGGGTGTTGGGGTGGGTGTACTGCTACAACACCTATTGCTTTTGATGGTGCCCCCCTATTTACAAGAGTGGCTTAAATAGGTAAAACATGGTCTTAACATGGCAAAATGAGGATACATTATTTTCCTCTCCTCGTTTTTGTCGATTCATATGTGCTGCATTATTCAGCAAATTTAGAAACAGGAGATTGTGATGAATGGCTGTTTATGTGCAAGAAGGTGTCCTTTCCTGCACATAAACACTCATTTAAAAAATGATGATTTGCAACTCCTATGTGTGCTGCACAATGCAGTACACATAGTAGTTGCAAATCATCATTCTGGATTGTTTATGTGCTGGAAGGGACACATTCCTTCACATAAAGAAATCATTTATTCACAGCAAGAACCCTTGCACTATGGTGCAATGGTGCCTGCGTTGGCACTGGTCAGCTGAATTTAGCACAAGCACAGGAAAGTACTGTATTATTGTAAATACGGCGCATCCCTGCATTTCTAAAGTGACAGAGCACAGCATTAGTAATTTTGGAGCTAACCCGCGCTCCGCCACTTTTGTGTAAATATGCCGCTCAGTGTCTCATTTTGTCTCTCCATTCGAAAGTGCAACTTTCTTTTAGCCACCAACCTAATGGTTCTGTCTTGGTCTTGAAGAGAACCCTAAACACCAACAAGTATTCTACTAGTCCTATAAAGGACCATAACTGGTTCTTGCTGGATTTTTCTGGAGTTCCTGTTATACACGGCAAAACATCACGGTTGAGCTTTACCCTTAGTTCTGAAATTTCCTGACCCAACTATTCAATGTGACTCTTGTTAAAGCTGCACTTCTCTTTTGTGAGTCCCAGGCCAGCCTTTGAAAACTTCACCAAATTGCTTTCCAGTACATCGTTATGAACGTCCTCACACTCCCTATATCTTAAAATATCCTTTTCTGGCCGTTTCATGAGCCTCAGAAAAACTGAAGCCATGGTGGCGAGACCAAATGGTAGTATCCAAAACCGGAATACACAAAAAAAAACTGTGGTGACCTGGGACTCCAGGTAAACTCTAATTGCATGACACACAGATTGCAAATCAAATTTACAGGAGCTCAGGGTCCCTCCTTTAAAATGATCAAAGTGCATATACATAATCCAATCTAAATTTGTCAATACTACATTTTGATAAACGTACTGGCAAGAGTCATTCAGTTGATTCTGCCTGTTCCACAATTTAAGCCACTTCCTTATCCCTAAGCATCTTTTTAGTAATCTTTCTTTATAAGTTAAAGGAACGATACTAGGAAATCAGAAGACATCCTCGAATGGAGTAGGGGAAAGGAAATGCAATATACCGCTAGCATGTTTTTAACCTTCTCCCTCATAATAATAGATAGAGGCATTATTCGGGGTGTCCCTGGAATTACTTCTTCTTTTATCTTTATTCAGTGCTTAAACCCTGCTAACTCACCCACTGTGTCAGCAAACACACTTTGGCACCTGTGTAGCATGTCCTCAAAACGTTGGTCCACCCCAAATACCTGCTACCCATAACCTGATTTCTATGTCATTCTTTAACCCTTTTGCTGCTTCCAGACTAATATTAAAGGGCACTTTTACGTGAAATACTCTCTACCAATGCAATCGCTTTCTTTAAAAGACCACCTTAGCATCCCAAGGTCCCAATAGCTCAATTTGCCCCCATTGTAAACATTACAAATTGAAGAGCTGTGTTTTTGTTAGTCTTAATTGAAAAATAATACTTTGGTAGTTCTCATTCCTTTTCAGAGTATTTTAAATTTTATATTACAATGATTACCACTTATTTATGAAGAATTCACCGTACTGGCACAGCACCCTGACACATGCCGCTCAATTCATTAAACCATCTGTGCAGTGGCGGCTCGCAGAGGGAGTGCTGCGAGGCAGGGGGTCGGGGAGGAGGAGGGGCAGGGTGGGGAGGAGGAGGGGCAGGGTGGGGGGGTAGTGGACTCGGACATACGACGATCAGGAGTAAAGTTAGTAATTAAATGAAACTATTTACCTTGCGCTCGCTGCATCGCCGAGTTCTTAACCCTTTGGCCGTGGCGGTAATTCCGCAGCGGCGCTGGGGGGGAGGGGGGGCGTACGGTGCCGCCATGCTCGTGACTGAACCACTCCATCACAAGCCACGGGCGCGCTGTGCTTGTGAAGGAGTGGTTCCGTCACGGCCCCACCCGCTCATTAGAACGGCCGCGCAGGCGCGGAATTCCTGCAGCGTGGGCAGGGCAGCCGCGCCGTGACGGAACCACTCCGTCACCAGCACAGTGCGTCCGTGGCTCATGACGGAGTAGTTCCGTCACGAGCCCGGAAGGGGTTAATATACAGTATGGTAATTGACAATTATTTCTTTATCAAAGTACTTCTTTTTTTATTACTGTATTTATTGGCATTAAATAAAGTATTTTAAACGGAATAAAGAGTGTTCTTTTAATGATTCATCTGGGGAAATACAATTTAAATTTGCTGCTTATCTACAGTTATGGCTATGGATACGTGTGGCTAAATTAAATACACTTAAAAACAAGTGGTCCCCCGAGTATGTGAGAAGGCACGCTAGTCTCTAAATTCATCTTAAATTGGGTAGTGTTTTCCATACAGAAATCCCTCTGCTTTCCGAGAATTAGAACACAGAAAGAATTAGGGAACACAGAAAGAAGCGTGGTTTTTCGCCCTCCATTGAAGGCCCGGTCTCCGGGTCAGTCAGTCCGCTGATAATCCCGCGCCCAGCTCCTCTGCACAGATCTGTCACGCAGGGATTTGTCAACAGAGCAGTAAACAGAGATAACGGCTCCAGTGATCTGCACAGCTGCGCGGGAAGGTGCTTGAAATTCGTCTTACCTTGCTATTTTTGACACGAGAGCGCACCCCCAAGCCATAACTATAAAGAAATGACACGCGTAAATCACCAAGGCATACTTAAAGGGGGAAGACGGGAAAGAGACGGAATGCAATCTTATACAGAAAATCCCCTCAAACACCCGAGAGGGTGCTATAAACTGCGCCGGAGGAACACACGTATGAATGAAGAGCGGGATTTATCTCTTCTCTCTGCCACGGTAAATGGCCTGAATTTATCAGTTGCAAGTAATATGAATGTAACTGTCACTGCCAACAACAGCATTGTGGCGCGGGATGTCCCTGAAGGGAGCCCGTAGGCCTAAAGTTCTTAAGAGGAAGACACCCTCGGTTGCATTCTTATGTGTTCCTGCTGGAGTGATGCGCTTCAGACAGAAGGTTTCGGTTCTTTGTGTCTTGATTGAGGAACGCTGCAGTATCTTATGCTTTGGCGCATTGTATTTGCACAGTACATCGTAAGTACACAGGGCCGGTCCTAGGCATGGGCGGTATGGGCAGCTGCCCAGGGCCTCGCGCTCAGGGGGCCCCGCCGCCGGCCCCACAGAGTAGACCACAGAGCAGGGGGCCCGATATGAAATGCAGGAAAAGCGCTGCGCGCACTCGCGCAGACAGTAAGGCACTTAGAGGGGCCTCACATCTTCCCTTTCGCCCGGGGCCTCAGAAGGCCTAGGACCGGCTCTGTAAGTACAGGAATAAGGGGGCATATCAGCAAGCCAACTTTCGCCGTTTTAGCGTGAATCCTTGCTTTAGCGCCCTGTCCATGAATGCCCAGCTTTTTATCTCTAATGAGATGCAAAGTGGGCGTACCCTGCCAAAGTATCGTGGAGAATGTCGCTAACCGACATATCTCCTATTATCAATGTGATCGCTAACAGGCCTAGCGGTCATAAAAGTAGCGCTAACCACGCTTTAGGCAGGTTTCTTTACGCCTGCTGACGAGCTCATTTAGCCATAATATCCAATGGAAGGCGGATATTATGGCTAAGTCTGGCATGCCATATTATCAAGGTATCGCCGTTCCCTGTGTGATTATCGCTGGATTACCAGCAATAATCCCACAATTTTCAGATAACTCTGGGATATTTATCGCTTTTGAGATAAGCGTCGCTGATAGCACGCTATCTCAGCGATAAATCCCTGCAATAGCCGGTGATAATTATCCTTGCGCTAAGCGTGCTGAGCGATAATTATCCCCTGCCCTTAATGATATGCCCCTTTGTCAATTCGCCAAAATGCACGTGGTATCATTAGTGACATCACACGCCCTTTGACCTTTCAATTTCACTCACACACACACAAATCCTTACACAAATTCATTCACACACTCTCTCACATAAACACACACTCTACCCTCAGGCATGCACACAACATACATGATAGAAATGTGGCTTCTGGTTGGCTAGGGTATGCACCTAAGCCAGGCAAAACCCACCACTCTGGTGAGAGTAAGGTAGATCAGTGCGTAGCAAGGGAGGGAGGCAACAAGAGTTTTGGGGGTGGCAGCCTCCTTCCGCTCTTACCTGGAGTCTTGGGGCGGCAATTCACCCCCCACCACTTTTCAATGCTGCCGCTGTGGGGCAGCAAACGGAGGGACCCCACGGGCACCCAAGAGGCTAGCTACGCCACTGAGCTAGATACACCCCTAAAATTACCTGTGTGCATCCTCTGGTAGCTTTGTGCAGAGCAGGCAGGCTTATCATAAGAGGCAACGTGTAAATATTTATGTAACATAATGAAAACACCACAAAAAGACTACCCATCGCTTTAGAAAAATAAGGAATATTTAGCTACATAAAATAAGGCCAATACTACAAAAATCCAAATAATAGATCATGAGATATCGATATGGAATGAATCAATGCAAAAGCAGTATTTTCAAGATCATAAAAGACCTAGGGCTAAATGTATGACCCTTAGATTTTGAGATTCGCAAATTACGTTGCTTTGCGACTCGCAATTTTCGACTCGCAAAATGCACTTTACAACAGTGTCTAACAGTGTCTCAGACACTGATAGTGATTACTAATGGGGTCGCAAAAATTGCTAGCCTAATTAATATTCATGAGTGAGGTGCTATTTGTGACCCCATTAGGAATGGCCAGCACTCACAGGGATGGTGGTCTGCTCCATGTCTGTGACTGCTTTTTTAATCAAGCAGTTTTTTTTAATGCAGCCCATTTTACTTAAGGGAAAATGGGATGCATTTAAAAAAGAAAAATTAAACGTTTTGGTTTCATTTTTTAAGAGCAGGCAGTGGTCCCTGGGACCACTGCCTTCTCTTAAAAAATATTTTCGCACACACTCTCAAAGGGGATAGGATCCGCTGGGGACCCCTTCCTGTTTGCGAGTGGCTTACCACCTACTTGAAGTAGGTGGTAAACTGTGAGTGTTTTCCGACCCCAAATGCGGTCGTAAAACAATGGTACATTCCATTTTGACTCGCTATTCGGAAGGGACGCCGCTTCCTAATAACGAGCCGCAAACACTATTCTGCGAGCCAACGACTCGCAAAATAGCGTTTGTACATACCAGGACCCTTTTTTGCTGTCGCAAGCGGGCCAATTTCCCATTTGCAACAGCAAAAAACGGTCATACATCTGGCCCTTAGTTCAGGGTATAGTTGCTGCTTTAGTGAATGCACAGTCACTACAAGCATTATGTCAAAGTATACTTACTACAATCGTAGTTTAAGCAAGTTACGGGTGGTTCCTTGTGCGGAAAGCGGGTCGTGAGACCGAGTGAATCGGCAATTCAGCTGTGAGCAAGGTGGGTCCTTATCAATCACCCCGTGGGCCCACACCACACTTAGTACCTTTTAGAATTCCGCTGCCAGTGTTGCCCACGGGCTTCAAGACACGGTGTTGTTCTCAGGCTGGGGATAGTAGTTGATACAGGCTCCACTGTCGTCATTCGGCAAGCACACTCTGCTGCAAGGGCTGTGCTTAGGGGTTCCCTTGGTGCAGCGTGGATTCCAACAACCACTCAGCTGAAGGGGCTGTGCTGAGGGATTGTCTTGGTGCAGCATTGAATCCGACATGCCTGCTTGACTGAAGGGGCCATGCTGAAGGAAGATCTCGGAATGTGGGGGGTGGTTAAAGGAGATTAACAGTGCTGATCGTCATGTCTCTGGGGAAAAGACAGTCACGAGCAGAAAGGGCCACCAAACAGAGCCTCTGCCAAGCCAAAACATGGCACATTGAGCCCAGCGTGACAGTTCCCCACACAAGGAGTTTTGGCCCTTCCGTAGCGGAGCACTTGTGTTTGCAGGAAAGCTTCTGCAGGAGTTAAATAGTTGCAGAGTAGATATTGAGGTCTTTGATGTCCCTGAGACCTCAGGAAAACAGGGGGCAAGCCAGCAAGCCCTTGGAGTCACTCTGGGGCTTAACCCTTGGTCCTTTAGCAGGGCAGAGGTCAGCCGGGCGGCTCAACAAAGCAGGGAATCAGTTTGTTAGAACAGTCAGACACAGCAGAGTGGCAATCTTTCAGCACAACAGCCTTTACTCCAGCAGTATTTCTTTCAGGTCCAGTAGTGTACTTATTTGATAGGGCTAGAGCCCTAATACTTATTCTCCAAAGTGCCTTTGATGTAGGGGGTGACTTCAAAAGAACCGTCTGAAGTGCAAAAGGATCCCTTTTAGCCCAGTCCTGGCTCCAGGCTACCAGTAGGGGGAAATCAGCACTTTGAGGGAGGCAGAACCCAACCTATTCAGATGGAAGTGTGAACCACCTCTCCCTCTCCCTGGCCAGGAGCACTATCAGTATGCAGATATTTCCCCTGTCATACCCAGCCCTTTCTGTATTGTGGCTGTCTAGAGAGTATGCACAAAGTGTAGCTGTCACCCAGCCCAGACGTGTATAAGAGACAGGCTGCAGGCACACAGAACAAAGTTAAGAGCAAAGAAATGTCCCCTTTCTAAAAGTGGCATTTCTAAAATGGTAATGTCAAATGGAACTTCATCACTAAAGAGAATTTATCGCCATGATTCCAGAGATATTAAACATGAAGTAGGTACTCCTGTCCAATCAGGAATTACAGCTTAAAAAGGTATTTTAAGGAATCCCTAATGATAACCTACTGAAGGAGTAGGCCATACAGAATTGAAAAACAAATTTAGCTGTTTATCACTGCCATGACATGTAAAATGTAAAAGTGCATGTCCTGCCTTTTAGTTACACAGCACCCTGCCCTTAGGGTCACTTAGGGCCTACCTTAGGGGTAACTTATGTGTAATAAAAGGGGAGTTTGACAGCTTGGCAAGTGGTTTTATGTGCCAAGTCTAAGTGGCAGTAAATAGTGCACACAGGTTGTGCAGTGCAGGTCTGAGACAGGTTTGACTGAGCACCACAACATTTAATAGGAGTGCAGGTGTACTGGGCCCTGTTTTTAGGGGTATATATTGTGATTCATGTGCTTTTTCCTAATCTAACTTGCATTACTTGCACTAGCGGTATGATGTATGCCGTTATGATCTTGCCTTGAACAGGATAAGGAGTGCTTTAATTGCATAGTGTGCAAAGTATTTATGCTTCATGTTAATTTGTGCTTCTTGTATAGACACTATAACCTATTTTGGCATATTCCTGTGTGGAGTCTCCTTTATGGTGTGTTCATTGTGTTGCTGTTTGAGTGTGCTGCACAAACACTTTACACATTGTCTCTGAGGATAAGTCTTCCTGCTCTATGCCAAGCTACCAGAGGACGAGCACAGGTTATCTTTGGCATGTAACTGACTTGCCATGACTCAAGTGATGGATTCTTCCTGGCCTAGGTGTATACCCTAGCCAATCAGAAACCCCCTTTCTAACAGACTTGGCTAAAACCACAAAATATTCTGTAACTTTTTGTGGTCCTTTATCTCCAGGTAACTACATAGAAAATAACGCATAACTTTAAATAAAATTAAATGCAAGGGATGTTAATCAGTGGTAAATGCACTATCGTACATTATGAAACCTCTATTAGTTAATGCATCAAAGTGCCGCAGAATTGAATCCTGAGAAGTGCAGTGGAGAATGACTTGTGTATGTTTAGGACTCAAGGACACTTTATGTGAGAGAAAGCACTGTGAACATGTAAGCCATTATATCAAACTTGCATTATAAACAGTAGAAGATAGGCTGCTATAAAATGAGCAAAAAGGTTTAAGATAACAAAAAGTGATTCCAAAATATAGATTTTAGCAATATTCAGACTGTACGTACACACTTCATAGCTTAGCTGGTAGCTCGCTCACAATACCTCTCAAAGAGAATAAATGTATTCCGTCAGTGAAAGCAGCAGGCCCTTGGCCCACATACTAAATGAAATGATGACACAGACACGTTTATAGTGGGTATAAGGGCCCACAAACACATGTGCTTGGCCCCTTTTATTAGCAGAATGACCTGACTGGTGACGCCTATATTGGATGGGAATGGGTGGGTTTTAGCACTACCCCTAGGGAGGGGCTGCTGCATTCATGTCAGCAGGACACTACATTCCTCCCAAAATCAAAACGAAAGGACAAGTTCAACCTGTGAAAACAAAAAACAAACAAACTGGATACCACATAGTCCATCAGTCTCTATAGTCACTCAGCAGGACAGCAGTGGACGCATGGCTGGATGATGATGGCTATAACAGGACATCTCTGACTGCATTCATACTCAACTAGTGTGAGACAGGTCACAAACACATGTTCAAGTATGTCCAAAACCTTCTGGAGCAGGCCGCCTGGAGCCATGTCCATTGTGTGGAGTTGGTCCACTCTGCTGATGCTCCAGATAATTCATGGTTAGTGTCAACAGATCAGAAACAGGGTGCGTCAGGAGCCTTATCGTAGTCCATCGCAAAGCTTGCATTGAGGGTTTTACTTGACTCCTTGAAGACAGTCTTGGTGTGCTGCAGTCTTTGGAAGTCTCCACTCCTAGGCTTCACTAAATCCTGGCATCTGTTGGACTCCACTCTGGTTGTTTGTTGCTCCATGGGTGGTAGTGATGACGGAAAAGACCAGGGCTGGCATGCTGGGGTTACCAGTTGTGTTATGAACATGTATGACAGGTGGCGCTTGCTTGATGGTCAAGGGCATTCTTTCTTGGGTGGTCGACAACTTGGAGTGATGGTGTCCAGGTATTTACGTTCTTTCTTTGTGGAGGCACCTGTATCCTTCAGCCTAGATATTCTTGCTTGCTGAGCCACCGGTTACAATGTATGAATGGTTATGCAGGGAAAAGTGGGGCAAAGACTTGTGCATCCATGCAGCTTACTCAGTTCTCCCGTTGGGTTTAGGGCTGAGACTAGGTTTGCGCATGCTTGCAGCTTATTTCCAGTTCTCCTACTTGGTTTGGGAAAGAGACTCGGTTTGCATGTGCTTGCAGTTATTGCGAGGTTCTCCCACTGTGCTTTCACCAGGCTGTTCTTGTTTCACCTCTGTGGCTTTTTGGTGTGGATAGATGCGTTCCGTCAGTGGCTTAAGTCCTCTCAAGCATGCCGTCCAGGCCTAGTCACTTTTGATCTTTCCTCCTTCTCGGCTTTGTCGGTCATCAGGGTTCCCAGTGTGAACCGGAAGGTCATACTCCCATCTCCTATTTCTCCTTGGTGCTTCATTATGCCCCCTCTTTCCACTTATTCTGGCAAGACTTCTCATTGCTTGCATCTCTATTTCTTCTCCAGGTCGCACCTTCTTTGGGACTGGCCAACAGGGACTCTCAGTGGTCAACTGTCTCTGTAGTCTGGCTACTAGCCTTGGGTGCTGGCCCCGACTTGATGATGATAAGGTCAGGTGCTAATGTCATTCTCCACTTCTTTTGTAGTGCGGTGTGGCGTCCAGCAATGTGTCGCATGTTCCCTCTTCAGGGGCCTTCTTGGAGCACCTACTCTGTGGTGTTCCCTCTTCCGTGACTTTCTTCTGCGGGCAGCAGGGAGCTGTGGTATAGCCTCCTTCCTCTAGGTGGAGCAGGATTTGTACCTTGAGGTGTCCCTGCTATCAGGCAGAGTTGGTGGGGTGTGGCACGGTGTGCCTTGAGGGTACGGAACAATGTGGTCCTACTGCCCGGACCATAGTTGTAGTGTGGTTCTGTCTGACTTCTGGTGCAGCCTTGTTTCCTTGGATCTTCCCCTGCCAGGGGCTGTGCCCATCTGGCAAGCTTAGGCAACTAATATGGTGTCTCGGGGGTTCTCAGTTTCTTTAGTGGATGGCATTGGGTGGGTTTGACCTCGTGATCCAGGTTCCTTTCTCTGATGCTTCCACTTATCTGTCATGTGGAAGTAGTGTCAGAGGACTCTCCTCCCTTTCACTGCTCAGCTCCTCCAATCCCCTCCTCAGCTATGGGGCAATAGGCATAGGGCAGGGACTGTCTGGTGCTGTGGTGCCTCGATGCAACAACATTCATGGTGTGCAGCCACGCAATGTCTGTGTGCACTCAGGCAGTAGTCTGGTTGCAGGGCCATGCAGGGCCTCTCCTTCTGGGGCATCAGACGGTGTCTGGAGGTTTCTGTAACCAGCTGCTACCGTCTGTTCTTGACCGGGAGGTGGTGCAATATTTTCCACTTCGCTTTGTGTATGTCACCTGGCTGCCAATCACCAATGTGTTACTGCTCGGGGTCTGCATAATTGGTAGAATTTTGTGACTTCGCATTACTCTTGTAACGAGGAGCTCCAGCCAAATTTCACCAATCACTGCACTGTAGAATTTATTCTTGAAAGGCTTCAGAAATGAGAGCGAGATTTGACATCCCCCTAGTGCCATTTTCTAATGTGGGCAGTCAAGGTCAGAAGGCTGCTTCTCGAGTAGATGTGCTGCCTCTCGAGTAGAGTTTCTAATCGAGCTGTAGCTAAATCAACTTGAATCGGTCGCATGCTGATGCGCACATCATGCCGCCATTTTACCTGACTTTTTCAATGATGCATGCGCTACTGATGCTAAATTGCAGCACAACTTGCATATTTCCGCATATTGTAATTCAGTAGAATTCTGTGAAGTGAAACTCTTGGTGACGTCTCTAGATTGCTTAATGCCATGCTTGTTTCATTCTCGTCTCCCTTGTCCTTCATCTTGGCCAACAATTTCCCTGAGGGCAGGGCAAGTTGCTTGAGTAGACCTTTTGTTTGTGGTCAGCAGGTAATGCTAGATTCCTTCTGGATGACAGCCTAGATGCTGCTCGTCTGCGTCTCCTTTTTTTCCTGTTTTGTAGGCAATGGACTGGTGGCCATAAGGGGGCATGTAATCAGCTGCGGCCGGCATGACTTGTGGGGGGGGGGGGGGGGGGAATAGGTTGGGGCGGGGTGGGGCAAGATAGGCGGTTGGGGGGGATAGGCGGTTGTGTGAGAAGGGGGTTGCGTGGGAGGTTTGATAGATAAATACAAAAATTTAAATTAACTCTGCTCCTCTCGTGAACAGGAAGCAGGCAGACTCCCTAACTTCCCCTAAGTCAATCACAACACTGCAATGCAGCCTACATGGGAAAAAAGGAAGAGTGCGCATGCCTGTTTTTGTCGGTCCCAGAGGGCCAACCAAACAGTCAGCACCCTCCGCAGTGGGCAAGCCACCCATCCCCCTGCCCTCGAGCAGACCAATCAACAACTCGCCCGCCCCCAACCAAACCCTTCTGCTTTCCCGCAGTTCTCGGAGCAAAAACATAAAATGGTATTTATAATACCATTTTATGTTAATGCTTCTTGCACTGCGAGAAAGCAGTGGGGCAACGCTCCTCCATCTAGATGGAGGGAGACGCCCCTGCATGCGATGTCCTCGGCCCTCGCTACAGCTCTCCCTCTTTGAGTGCCTCTGGAGGCCCGCTCTTTGCTCATCTCACCTAGATGGAGAGGGCACTAAGAGGCAGCACCTGTGGGGGGCAGCACTACGGGCGCCTGTGATTTCCCTCAGGAAGGTCACATTGGATATAGTGTGGCCACTGTGGGATTCCTGGTAACGCCTGAGTTCAGCTATGTTCTGAGACTGCTGAGCAGGGACCGCAACATTCTTCCCTGGTCTTTATTGCTTGTCCTTGTACTGGCACTTTACATTTCATAGTGTCATTATTCTGAAGGCGCCACTTCCAGATGGTGCCCCAAAGTATTTAGTGTGGACTCGTGTGTATTGTAGGGGTTTTGGTCACTTCTTGTCCAGCACTACTTGGCCCGATGCCATCATTTTTGTGTTCTTAGCTTTTGTCAGTGGGGGAGCTTACTATTTGTTTGGACTGCAGATCACATCTGTTCGCTCTCTGGCAGATGGGTTTGAGCAGGGCTTTAATTGGGATGAAAACACTGGGGGGTCTTGCAAAGGGTTGTGGCCAATGCAATCAAGGGCATGGCTTAAAAACACCTTGGCTAAAAATCTGCGTTTAGCATAGTGTGCAGCCCGACTTATATTTTGTGGTTTCTGTCATTGTATCCAGATATAAGATACAAGTAACATCATATTAATCAATCAAGACACTACTTACCCGTGAGGGTCTCAAGGCACTATGGGGGAGGCTGCTACTGATCGAAGAGCCAGGTCTTGAGGAGTCTTCTGAAGGCCAGTAGGTCTTGGGTCTGCCGCTGGTTGGTGGGGAGGGTTTTCCAGGTCTTGACAGCGAGGTGGGAAAAGGATATGCCACCGGCAGTCGTTCTACGGGTGCGGGGGGCAGTGGCGAGGGTATGGCCGGCAGAGCGAACTGGCGGGTGGGGGTGTAGAAGCTGAGTCGACTGTTGAGGTATGCTGGGCCGGTGTTGTAGAGAGCTTTGTGTGCGTGGATGAGGAGCTTGAAGGTAATCCCTTGTTGACAGGGAGCCAGTGCAGGTCTCTCAGGTGGGGTGTGATGTGGCTGCGGCAGGGGATGTCGAGGATCAGATGTGCCGAGGCGTTCTGGATGCTTTGCAGTCGCTTTGCAGTCGTCTCAGGAGCTTGGTCAACGTTCCTGCGTAGCGGGCGTTTCCGTAGTCCAGCCTGCTGGTGACTAGGGCCTGGGTGACTGTTCTTCTAGCTTCGGTGGGGATCCACTTGAAGATCCTGCGGATCATTCTGAGGGTGTTAAAGCAGGATGAGGAGATGGTGCTGACCTTCTTGGTCATGGAGAGGGTGGAGTCGAGGATGACCCCTAGGTTGTGTGCGTGGTCGGTTGGTGTCGGGGCTGTTCCTAGAGTTGGCGGCCACCAGGAGTCGTCCCAGGCTGAAGGGGTGGAGATGAGAATGAGGACCTCTGACTTGTCCGAGTTCAGCTTCAGTCTGCTGTTGCTCATCCATTCGGCGACGGCCTTCATTCCTTCGTGGAGGTTGGTTTTGGTGGGGGGTCTTTGGTGAGGGAGAAAATCAGCTGGGTGTTGTCGGCATAGGAGATGATGTTGAGGTTGTGCTGTCGGGCGACACAGACGAGGGGTGCCATGTAGATGTTGAACAGCGTCAGGCTGAGGGAAGAGCCCTGGGGTACGCCGTAGATAATCTTGGTGACATTGGAGCGGAATGGGGGGAGGTGGACGCTCTGAGTTCTTCCAGAGAGGAAGGATGTGGTCCAGTCCTGGGCCTTCTCCTGGATCCCGGCATTGTGAAGGAGTGTTCATAGTGTGCGGTGGCAGACCGCGTCGAAGGCGGCTGACAGGTCCAGGAGGATGAGGGCCGCTGTTTCTCCGTTGTCGAGCAGAGTCCTGATGTCATCGGTGGCGGCAATGAGGGCCGTTTTGGTGCTGTGGTTGCTGCGGAAACCGGACTGGGACGGGTCCAGGATGCTGTTCTCCTGGAAGTAGCGGGTCAGTTGTTTGTTAACGATTTTCTCGGTGACCTTCACCGGGAACGGGAGCAGGGAGATGGCTCGGAAGTTCTTGAGATCTTTGGGGTCTGCCTTGGGTTTCTTGAGTAAGGCGTTGATCTCGGCATGCTTCCAGCTTTCCAGGAAGGAACAAGTCAGGACTATTGGCTTTGTCAATGGTTGTTTGTTGCATAAGATAAATAATCAGCAACTATGGCTAGTATATAATATTGAAAAATCGTCCACTTAAAGGACTGGTGACACCATGACAATGTTGCTGCTCCTGAGTTTCAAACAGAAGGGAAATCCAGAGAGAAAATGACTCTCTTTGAAGGATTCCCCTTCCCCCCTACAACGCTCACCTGTCATGAAGTCATGCCATAACTTTCCCACTTGTGAGAAGTGAGCAGTGTGAGCATGCAACAGACCGCCTGTGCAAGGGCACAAAACAGAGGCCAATAAAGACCCGTTTCGATGCCCCCTTAAAAAAAACTGCTGCTGCTACCTGAGAGACCCGGCCCTCTTAAAGCCCTGGGTTTGAGGATACTGGAGTGGCAAGTGTTACCCGTGCATGAACTGTTCAAGTATGGCCTCTCTGTGAGCTCTCTTCACCACGTTGCTATTATGTGGCTTTCACCCCATCTAGTGGTGTCCTGCTAGTACTGCTTGTAAATGAACAGGAGTGTGACCCATAAACCAAGTGGGATTAGGGTGCAAAGTTTATAAGGAAAAACAATATCCCAAAGGTATGAATGAAAAGGCAATTTATATTGCATGCACAAAGCATTACATGGATCAAAGAAAAGGAGACACTTATTCACATAAATTGGTTTTCAAAATTAATTTGCTCTATTTTGATATTCAACAAGAAAAGGAGAACATTTTATATAGACATGATTATGTACAGCAAGTAAAATAATTCAAATGACAACCGACAAGACTTGGTGCTCAATATATACAAGTGATATGTGGAGACGCAAGTGCAAAGGTGAACAGCGATAAACGGCGCAAAGTGAGCAAAGTGAAGAATGTACAGTGAATAGCTTAGAGATGTGACATAGAATCAGTGACTTTTTTAACTACAGTTCGTGATTTCAATGGAGTCACAACCAGATGCGCCTATAATTTATGCTGTGGGGTCGACGACGTTTTGGTCCTTAGACAATGTGGACCATCTTCAGGACAGGGTTGTCTTGTTTGTGGGTGCTGTAGGGCAAGAGGACAGGGTTAGAGTCCCTTAAATTAATTAGAGATCACAGGAGGGAGGGCAGGGTAGGGGTGCACAGGTACGTACGGACTGAAAGGGTGGGACTGGGCAAAAGTAGGGGAGCAGGTAGGGAGTGGAACTTAAACGGGCAAGCAACGCAAACTGGTAATAAGCCTGAGTGAGGAGTTCACAAGATGGTAGGTATCCTGTTAGCCAGGGAGCTGCCGCCCAAACAGATGCAAGAATTCTATAGCCATGTTAACATTAGGATTGATTATACAGGATCAAAAGTAATTTCAAAAGGGCGGTGGACTATCTCTTGCCTTAGAGCCCCGAGATAGAAATTCAACATCAGGTGTTGGGAGGGCGGGGGCGTTTGGTAAAAAAATGCGGGAAAATTCCGAATTCAGTCTTACCTGTGATTCAGTAGTTTCTCAGCCCTGATCCGAAGGATCCGGCGAGGTTCAGTTACCCGCCCAAGAGCTAAAATAAGACAGAGAGGGATAGTGAGTATGTTGCGTCCCAGTGGGGTCAAGCGTGTACAGCGGCAATGTGAGAAAATTACCTGAATCTTAAGACGGGTCACGGTGGGCGTCGTGAGGGAAGCGCGGCGATATAATATTTTGACAGTCAGGGAACTGTAAATGAAAGGGACCCGTTAGAACCAGGGTTATGTCTAAGTTGGAAGGAAAACGGAAGACCAAATGGCGTCTCGGTTACGTGGAAATTGCAGGGTCCGGGAACGCAGTAAATCCGTTTAGGCGAACCAGCCGAGGGTCAGGGAGCCTGTGAGTTAGCGTGTGAGTCACTAACGATATAATATTTTGACAGCCGTGGACCTGCAAGTGAAAGGGACCCGTTAGAACCAGGGTTATGTCTAAGTTGGAAGGAAAACGGAAGACCAAAAGGCGTCTCGGTTACCTGTAAATAGCAGGGTCCGGGAACGTACTAAATCCGTTTAGGCGAACCAGCCAAGGGTCAGGGAGCCTGTGAGTTAGCGTGTGAGTCACTAACAGGATCAAACGCTGAAGCGAGGGGAAAATTACTGAAGGGTGTGGTATAGTGACGGCGGGGAGGCGTGGTCAGGGGCGGATGGGCGTGGTCAGGCAGCACAACAAGGCGAAGGGGAAGTTGTGTGAGTCAAGCTTTTAGGTAATACATGTTAAACAATTCGCAGAAGAAACAGAAGTATTTCCAAAAGGATATTCGCATAGTTTCAGAGCATGCGCACCACGGTACATCAAATTGCCGAATGAATTGTCAGGAGTGTGATATTCACATGTATGTCTGAGAATACACATACCAAGGCATACATTCAGCATATTGCATACAGTAATCCCTCGACTTTACAATAATGTTCAAGAAGGAATTCAGAATGTTCCAGATTTTAATATTAGTTAAGATACCCAGGTACCCATTGATAACTATAGAAGTAGTAGGTATTCCCCATGAGGTGTGGTCTGTGAGGAGTCCCAAGAATACAGCGATGGGACGTTATTGAAACCCAGAGGGGAGGACCCATATAGTCGGAACAGCTAAATGGAGATAGTATTGTTCCACTCTTCAACGGTATTTAAACCTGAATTTATAGAGTTACATAGTGTCATCCATTTGCATTCTGCTTTGTTTAAAAGGATCTTGATGTCTCCTCCCCGAGCAGGGAGAGAGGGTTTATCGATTACTTGCCACCTGATATCTGTGTCTTGATGACCCAGGTCCAGAAAATGTGAAACCAAGGGGGCAGTAAGCACTTTACAATTAACCCTGCTTTTATGCTGGATAATCCTTTGCTTTATCATTTGGGTAGTTTGCCCTATGTAGATGAGATCGCAGGGGCAGGTAATGGCGTAAATTACGTTCTGTGTCTTACAATTGGTATGATTTTTCAATTTGTAAGTCTGTTCTTTATTAATAAAGACCTTGGTATTTTGTGTCAGTTCACATACGCTACAGTTTTGACATTTCTAATGTCCCACCACTGGATCCAATCCCCAAGCCGCTGTGATAGTGTGTCTTTCAATGGTAGATTGTGGCCATGTAATGGCATGTACCAGGTGGCTTGCGATATTTCGGCCGCGTTGATAAGAAAACAGGGGTAGTTCCATGAATGGTTCATGTGCTCAAAGTATTGGCCAGTTTTTCTTTATGATTTTACTGACTTCATTGCTGTGCGGGCTGAACTTCGACACAAAAGGGATTCTGTTCATAGTTTTTTTCGGTTGCGGCGAGAGGAGCGTATCTCTATGGCAATACCATGCTCTTTTTTTAGCTTGGGAAACCAGGCGTCGTGGGTAGCCTCTGTGGATGAGTTTCTTTGTGAGGATATCAGCCTCCTTAAAATAGTCCTTTCGCCATTTGCAATTACGCCGTATGCGTAAGAATTGCCCATAGGGTAATCCATCTCTTAGCCCTCGTGGATGGTAACTGGAGTAAGCCAAAAGGGTATTTTTCTCCGTAGGTTTTCGAAAGAGGGTAGTGCCCAGTTTACCGTCTTCAGCATGGATAATGACATCCAGAAACGGAAGATCGTTGGTGTTATTCTCACTTGTAAATCTGAGATGTTCCTGGGTCTGATTGAGCCATGTTGTAAAGGTGTTTAAGGTTGGGTTGTCTCCGCTCCAAATCAGTAGAACATCGTCGATATATCGACGCCATAAAAGTATATTAGACAGATATGGGTTGGCAGGACTGAGGATCACTGATTTCTCCAGGTCGTGAACAAACAAAATCGCAAAATTTGGGGCAAAGCATGCGCCCATAGCCACCCCCTTAACTTGCAAGTAGTAGGTGTCTTTATATAAAAAATTGTTATTTTGTAGGGCGATACGCAATAGAGACATGATGAAATCAGTAGGTATCTTAGTTGGTTGTGGTCTAGAAAGGAGAAGTGTTCGTATCACAGGGAGACCCTCATCATTTGGAATGTTAGTATAGAGGGATTCAATATCCATACTAACTAATAATGCAGTATTGAAGGGTTTATCTTCAATTGTGTTTATCAGGTCGGTGGTGTCACGGATGTAGGTATCAGTACAAGGGACAAATTCCTTTATGACAGCGTCAATATATTTTCCCAGTGGTTCCAAGATGGACCCACACCCTGATACAATCGGGCGTCCTGGTGGGTTAAGTTGGTCTTTATGTACCTTGGGCAGGACATATAGCACTGGAGTTCTCGAACTGGAATTGTTCAAAAATTCAAATTCTTTCTTTGTAATGATGTTAAGTTCCTTTGCTTCATTTGTAACTGTCAGTATTTTTAATTTAATGTCTTCCAAAGGGTCTTTTGAGAGTGGTTTGTAGTGATTCCTATTCGAAAGTTGTCGCTGTATTTCTTGGTCATATTTATTATGGCCTATCACCACAATTCCACTGCCTTTATCCGCCGGTTTAATGACGATATCTGTGTTGTTTTTCAAAGAGAGGAGAGCCTGTTTTTCATCCAAAGGGAGATTGTATGGTGTGAAATAGGGTTTGGATTTAAGATTCATGACATCCCTCATCACTAGATGTTCAAACGTGAGAATCTCCGGGGGCATTGAATTTGAAGGGGGGTTGAATGAAGAGGGAGGCCGGAAGGACGAGGTGGTGGGATGTGGGAGATCCTGTTTATCAATGAAGAATTGTTTGAGTCTAATCCGTCTAAAGAATTTTAATAAATTCATTTGTAATTCCCAAAAATCTGTGCGTTCAGTGGGCACAAATGTGAGGCCTCTAGAGAGGAGGGAGGTTTCTTCTTGACTGAGACAGTACTCTGACAAAAATAAAAATGGGTATTGAAAGATCGCCATTTCCTTCTGGTTCAAGGTTGTTTATTGTGGGGGCCCCCCACTGCTAGTACCGCAGCAGTGTATTGTTATTTCCTCACCACAAGTGTTCCGTCACCTGTGGCCTGTCACAAGTCATCTTACAGCCTTCCTACTACTACCCCGTTGCCGATTCCACTCACGCACAGAGGTAGCACAGGCCTTTACCTTTGTCTCCCATGTGTCTTCATCATCCTTTCAGCCGTAGGCCTCACTACTTCCTGAAGCCCTAGCCACTAATTACCTTAAAGTCATCTGCAGGGCTTTAAGTGGGATGAAAAAACTGGGGGGTCTCTCAAAGGGGAGTGGACAAGGCAATTAAGGGCGTGGCTTAAAAACACATAAGCTAAAAATCTGTGCTTAACACAGTGTGCCGTCCGACTGGTATTTTGCTGTTTATGTCATGGTCAAGCACTTGAGCCTTGGCATAGCAAGTCATGATGCTCTCAGGTACATCTTGAAATGCCAGCTAGAGACGCATGGCCCTTTTGGTGTTTGGCAAAGGATACACAACTTTGATTCAACTTCCTAAAACTGTTTATGTCAGTCAATAGAATTCATAAGTGCCCTTCACACATCCAGAGTGTGAAGTGCTTTTTCTGCTACAGACACTGGTTGTGGGAAAAAATATGGGCAGTTCAATGTGCTGCTTTATGTGAAAAGGTGAGACAACTTTGGGCAGGATTTTGGGGTTGGTACAAAGAACTACCCTACCTTTGTGCACCTGGATAAACTGTTCCAGTACAAAAAAATCCTGGAGGTCGCTAACAACAGAGAGAGTTGATTGAGACTAGGAAGGCCACACGCCAAGAACTGCAGATAACGGGTGTAGGGACTCAAAGAGAGGGTCCAAGAGTTCTGTGAGGATCACATCCAGCTTCCTCAAAAGGCGGGGGGTGGGGGTGGGGTGGTTCAGAGTTATTACCCACTTAGGACCCTCCACAAAGGCATTTATGACTAGGACATTAAAAAGAGATGAGAAATGCCTGTTTTTCAAGTATGCTGGAAATAGGGTTACGTTTAAGTGTGCTGATGTACGTTACAGGTGCAGAAGGTAGAAGGCAACCTCCTGCACAAAAAGGGGTCAAACTCTTCAGGGATACAGCAATGCATGAACCTTTCTCACTTGGCTGTGTAACAGGCATGAGCAGTGGGCTTATGCTTCTCTCACAGGATGAGTGAGCATTCCTCTCGAAGTTTGAGATAGCCAAACACTAGGAACTCAGGTGCCAGATTGTGATGTTCAACTGTCTGGATTCTCGGTGTCCACGCTAGCTCTGATGCTAAGAGACCAGATCCATCCTAATCTGAAGCTTCTCGAAGGGTATCACTGACATCTATAGGATCACTGAATACCAAATTGGTGTTAATAGGCTGCGGATCATGGTAAACCTGCTGCCTCTACCTCATTACATACAGGATGAGTGGGGAGAGCATAGGCAAATATCCCAGATCAGTCCATCCATAGTGCATTGCCCTTGGCATGTTGGTGTGGGTACCTGGAGGTGAAGTTATGGCATTTTGTGTTTTCAGGAGTGGGGGAGCAGGTCTATGGGCACAGTCTACCACTATTAAAAATAGCTGTGATGGATATGGTGGTGGAGTTCCCACTTGTGTGATGCATACTGCAGAGCGGGTTCGCAAAGTTGTTCTCCAATCCCCGCAAACTTTCTGCCAACAGGTGAATATTATTGCAGGCCATGATGTGCAGAGAGCTGGGAGGAGGGGGTGCCCCCGGTTTCTGATCTAGTCCATAGCAGTCATGTAATCTATCTTTATCAGGGCTGTCTTACACTTGATCAGTTTGAAACAAAAACTGATGCCTACTCTGGTGGCTAGCAGCTCCAGGTAGCTTATGTGACGTCCCCTGGCACTGAGGGGTCCTGGTGCCTGGACAGTCATCTCATGGAGGTGAGCATCTCATCCCATGAGAGAGGCTTTTGTGGATATGGTGACCTGCAGAAGGGGGTCTAGAAGTGGCCTGCCTAGCAGCAGGTTGTTGCTCTTCCACCAAAGTAGAGCGAGCTGCGCCCTGGTCATTACCAACACGAGATCCTCCTAAAGCCCTTCCGCTTCTGCCATTGTTTCAAGAGGCAATCCTGGACCAGGTGCGTGTGTAACCTACTGTATGGCAATTGCTAGGTATAAACCAATCATCCCAAACTCTTCCATCACAGTTCTGGCAACTATGCTATGGTGTGTCTAAAAATACAATGCCAATAGGGAGGGATTCTCCTAGATTGTGTTTTATAATGATCTGAAGGGAACAGTCATGTTTATTTAACCCCTTCCATGCTGATGATGGCCCCCGTCCGTCATGCATCTCGGTGGGCGTGTGCTGATGACGGCTGGGGGCCGTCATGAACCCGCCCACTCATTAAAACGGCCACACATGCGCAGAATCGCGGC
Organism: Lissotriton helveticus; assembly: GCF_964261635.1. NCBI lineage: Eukaryota > Metazoa > Chordata > Amphibia > Caudata > Salamandridae > Lissotriton > Lissotriton helveticus. The sequence continues at coordinate 1,143,458,675 of NC_136069.1, forward strand.
CGCGCCCAAGGGGTTAAAAAAAAAAAGACTCTCGCCCACATATTTCTCTGTGGCAATACTTCATCATATGAGTCCTCATCCAATGTAGTTGCACACCGCCAAATGGGGGCTCAGTCCATTTTTTGGAGGGAGCACTTAGATATAACATTGAGGTATGAGCGTGGGACTGGAAACTACTAAAATGTCCCAAGGTGTCCATAAACTGTGCTTTATTTAAAAAACATTCAGGCACCCTGCGCAAATTACAATCAACAAAATGGGCACAAACAATGGCCCTCTCATCCTCTGGTCAACATGTGTCAGCAAATAATATTCGCCACACAGGGTTATCCAGCTATTCAAGGTATCAAGAAGACAGTGTCGTACATACACATAGCGTATATGCTATTTATTATCATTGTTGAGTGACTTAGGGGAGGGGGCACCACTCAAGTGCCTAGAGTGAGCACGATGTTCACCCCCAACGTCAACAATAGTAAAAAAAACAAAAAAACACACATATTGTGGTCCGTCCAGCTGCATATATTGCTATTCTATGACATCTTTCATGTGAATTTGTTTTAATAAATGCATTTAACTAAACATAGTATGAGTTTAAATGTGTGGAGCAAGGTCAAAATCAGACTATGACTATTTGCAGAGTTGTTTTCCAGTTTAAGGTGTTACATGCAATCTGTGAGGCAGTAAAGTGTTTTTCTCATGTCACTTTTGCTGCACCGTGGTAATAAACACAAATTTGACATTTTCACTGTAGTTAAAAATGTGTGAATGTGCGTTCATTAGTAGACTTGTGCTACATAATGTGTTATTGAGCCTCTTTTATTATAACTGCATTGGCATAAATAAATGGATGCATATCTATATATCACAGTCAATTCTGTCATGACCGGAGATGCGGATTATGCTCACATTTTATGTCGAGCAGCATTTTTTTTTTAACAATAGCGTACTCTTTCCCACTGAAAAGTAAATACTATAGCCAGTCACTGAACAGTCCATTCCTCATAGTCCATCGTCGAGCTTCATGTCCTCTCCTTCGCTGCTTCAGCAGCCACAGTTAAGGCCTCCAATTGGGGACTTGGCTGTTTTCTGACAAGGGATGCTTGCTTTCAGGCCAATTATTTTTCTATGGCTAAGAATTGTTTTTTGTTGCAATGAGCCAGGGAAACAAGTTTGGCGCTCCTTAGATGGCTTTTTCCTTCATTAAAATCCGGGGCAGACAATGCGGGGGAGAGGTCAGACAAAAACCTTGCTAACCATGAACATCACTGCGTCAGATGGCACACCAAGAGAGCCTATCAGCATCCATCCAGTCAGTGTTCCTGGGCCCTCCCCACTACAGAGCCCGTCAACGTATGAAAGCTTCTTGTCTTCGGAAGGGTCTTGCATATTCTCAGATGGCCTCTCTATCGGACGAGGCCAAAGAGGAAATATGTTGGTGGCTTTCTCACATGAAAACCAGGAACAGGAATGATATTTGGCTCCCAACCAGATATCATCTTAGAATCAGATGCCAGCAGAACCGGCTCGGGGGCTAGGCCATGGGTGGGAGAGGACTACAGATGTAGGGAATTCTCCACAGGAGGAAATTAATATGTGCAGGACCTGCAAATCCATTGCCGAGAGTTGCTAGTGGGGTCTTTTGCAGTGCAATGATGGGCAAAAGACAATGGAGAAAGTTGTGTCCCATTGAAAAGACAGGTATTTAAGCTGGAGGCTAGACCGGGAGGCGGAACTAATAGTCGCTTTTTGCCACGACTAGGCAAAATAGGTAGGCTAAGTGCTTCCTTCATTCTCAATGATAATGCACACCTCACCTCAGGTACAGAGGAAGTGGGCAGATATAGAGGTGGTGACCCCGCTGTAGAAATCTCAAGCCTGGTTCCAGTTCTGATGGAACTTTCCTGTGATTCTCCAATTTGCCGTTCCCTATTTCAAGATCTCCTTTGTGATTATAAGGGGAACCCTCACAATCTGGAATTGGAGGGCACGTCATGGTATGGAAGATTACCAGGAACGATGGAAAGACCGACACCGTTCGAGACAAGCACACTCCTTCCTTGCTAAAGCAAGGAGTATATAGTACATGATCAAGAGTATATAAGTACATGATCAAGATGGATGGGTTAGTGTGCGCAGAGGGGCCAAGATTCCATCAGGACAGATTAAGTCCACATCTTAAATTTACTAGCTAATGTGGAGTAAGAGAGAATGGCTTAGAGGCCAGTTAATGCATTTAGTTCAGCTATTTCAGCCAAGTATCTCCCCATCTGTTGATGGGGAGATGGTGGGCAAACACCCGTTGGTCAGGAAATTATTAGGGGGAATCTGTCTCTTCCTCCCAGGCCTCGATACTCCGTACTCTGGGATGTAAACAGAGTGCTCATTTTCTCTTCTTCTCCTATCAGGATAATAAGTAACTTTCAAGGAAGAAGATACCGGGAAAATTGCCCATGCTTCTGTGCCTGATATGTTGCAGACAAGTCTAGGACGTCAGAGTACTGGATATAACAGGTAGGGTGTTTACCCCAGAAGGGGTCACATTAAATATATCTAGAAGGCCAAACCGTAACTCTAGAGTGGTGTCATCCCCCTTCTTTAGAGAGATCTCAAAGTTCAGTGTGGCAAAATGCTTTAAGGCATACAAAAGCATGAAGGAGAAAATCTGTCCTGCTTATTGCTATTCGTGAACCACATACAACAGTTTCTTCTCCCACAATTGCTAGGTGGGTCAGGTGTGTCATGCAGGAAGCTGGCGACCCAAAAGCTTTTGGCATGCATTCAGCGAGAGAGGAAACGGTTTCCAAGGTCTTTGCTCTGGGTGTTGGACTGAAAGACCTCTTTACACGCAGAAAGATCTTCAGATTAGACTTTTAAGCAATTTTATTTTAAACAAGTTTCCGATGTTGCTACCTAACAGTCAACAAGCTTTAAACATGCATAATCCTTGCCTCCAGTCCTGACGTAGAATGTCCAATTGGTCAGTTATCGTAACGGAAAATTTCAATTCTATTAAGGACACGTAGGCGAGGATTATTCCCACTCGACAAACAGGAATCAGTCCCTCCACCCAGAGACCTTTAAAGGGCTACAATAATTGTGGAGGTATTAGGTAGGTAATCTACAGTTTTCATGAAATCAGGTATTATTCGATAATGATCTCTTTGAATTGTTAAACAAATGAAATGTTAATTTTGTCAAGCGATACTGTTCTTCCTATAACGAACTGAGGATAAAATTACTATTTACTTTCAGGGAATGCAACTTCCTAGACAGAATGGTCTACAGTCATGAACCAGCTACTGTCACATGAAGAAAAAGGGGGACGGAAGGTCACCAAAGGACTATGAGGAATGGACTATTTGTGAATGACTATAGTTTTGTCTTTACTTTACAGAGTGTTCATGGGAGTTTGTAACTGTTAAAAAAATGGATGCTGGAAATTAAATGTTTTGATTTTACTGTACTGTGGTGACATTTGTTATCACAGAAATTATATATGTATATTGTTGCCACAGACATGTACATTTTTGTTTTTTTATTCCGAGTGGAAATTACGCATATATATATATACAAATCCAGAAAAAGTAAAATGCGTACTCAGGAGACATAATTCACCAGATTTTATTCCTTCGTACCCTTACGCGTTTCGACACACGGAGGTGTCTTGGTCACACGATAGTCACAGTAGGAAAAGGGCGTGCTTAGATTAACAAACGATAAACACAAATGAGGCACTAAAATTGTGTCTGCTCGGGAACTGGACATCGAGCACCATCTTGGAATGGTAAAGGAATGAGCTTAATGCAGAGTCCACACGTTACTTATAATGTAGTTTACATACAAGCAATAGTCATTAGTTAACATTCACTAATTCATACGGTACCTAACCGGTGTGCTATTTGCTTATCTGCAGTCAATTGTAAGATATAATCCTTTATTCCGCATTTTCGCCGCCTTTGCTGTGATAACTGAAAAGGCGGACCCTCATATCCTTGCGACCTTATTGTCAGGGACATAACTCAAGTGCTAGAGTGCTCGAGGGTACTTCATGGATAAAGTAAAACCTCTTGTACACGGTCTAGTGCCTTGTATTGTGGAAACCCCTATTAGGTATTTATATTGGCGGACTAGTGCCTGCCTATACTGTTCCCTCTCATTGATACAATGCAGGACAGATGTACATCCAAGTGAATACAATTACTAGCCTCTATTGCCATATCAAATCGATATATAACACAATTACTGTTTCACACAGTAACTAAGAACTGAAAAGGAAAATCAATTTTTCTGCCAATAATGCCCCACGATGCGATTTTATTATTGATGGTGTATTTTTGTAGAGCTGTTACAGCTATCATAATCCTCTAAGTGTTGTTAAAGTGTCTGTCTCAAATACACTTTTTTGGTATTAAAGCAGCAATTGAGAATCAATTAAGGACCATGTTTTAAGACTTCACTGGAAACAACTTGACTTTGACAAGTTCCTGCTAACCTTTGTTATGCAGGAATCTAACACAGCGCTGATTTCGGGTTGACTTACTCCTTAGACAGTGCCAGGACCTTAAAATTGTTCGTTGATTTGTGGTCCTATTAAAAAGAACTCACCAAACTGCTTGGAAGGGCTAAGACGACTGTATAGAGGCCGTTTAATTCTAGTTGCTCAGCAGAGACTTCGTTGTGCTTTTGGTCAGGCAGCCTAGGGGTCAAGCTGAGATAGCCCCATGTTGAGCGACCTACACAACAAAAACTGTGTTTACAATGAGAAAATGCTACTGTAATTAGTACCTGGGAGACTGATAATGTATGTAAATTAAAAAAATGCCTCCATGTTTTGGAGAGTGGTGAACTCCCTTGACCATAAAAGAGGCAACGCCCCATTGTTGGCAGCGCATGTTTCTGCTGATCAGTGGACCGTTCATTGTCAAATATTTTTTCACTGAATGTGTGAACATGGTATTGAGTCTTCTGCTTTCCTCTTTTCCCTTCGGCCTAACTTTTCATCATGATGAAGAGGTACACGGTATTTGTGGCAGTCCTTAGGTCCCTACAGTGCCTCATATATCTATGCAAGTCCAATACTGATCTTTGGTTGGGAACCAATGTACTGTACTCCGCCTGTAGTACATTACTTCACAGTTTGTGATGCTTCCCTACTATTGTGCTTGTGCTCACATATGACAATCGCTGTGATCCATGAAGGTACAGGCTAATTTCCTTACTTGATTCTATAGTTAAGGTGGCAGGAAAGATTTTGTTAAATAGAATGCTGCCTTGAATGGCAGAGACAAACATTTGAGCTGATGTTCAATATGGCTTCAGAGAGGGGCTAGGCACCATGAAATAAAGCTTCAATTTGCACTTAATTATAAGAAAGTACACAATGGCCAAAGAGAGCGCTGTTTTTTAGACCCAAGCAGCATTTCTGATCATGTGAATAGGTCCAAATTAGGGCAAATAGTATTTTAGTTGTGTTTTGGTGCTCCTTTAATTTTTTGCATATGCTGCATATCGATTTGTAAGCAACTGTTAGGTTTGACGATTAAGGAGAGTGTACTGATTTATTTCAACTGGACAGATGTGTTCACTGGAGTTGTGTCTGTGTGCCTAGTCTGTTTATTTTACATATTACCAATCTTAATTCTTTTTTTAGCAAACAAACCAATCCCTGCTTTATTCTTCACCGACAATGCAGTTTTATTATCTCATACCTCTAGTGGTCTTTGACCGCTAGTCAATGATTTTTAGGGAGAGCCTTGATTGGGACAGCAATTATTCCAAAACCCAAATCATGGTTTCTGGGCCTCAATCAAAATCCATAATTATAAAAGATATGGTAATTGAGAAGGTGCATCATTTACCATATTTGACTCTGTTAGCTAGTGGGTGCCTTGTCACAGTTTTGGATGACAAAAATATGCTCAATCATTTGGGACTCTGTTCAACTTTGCTACTAACATTGGCAGTAATCAATTCTACAGTTGTTAGAAATGTATAAAATACAATGTATCCCTACCGCATCTTATGGCTCAGGAATACTGGGGTGCCACAAAGAATCCTGAACTTGAAGACAATTGTTTTTGTCGCAGCTTTTTAGTTTTTCTCTGAACAGTTCTTATTTTTGCCATAAAAAACTAGGGCTTCAAAATGTGGAGGATCTCATTAAATTCTCCCTGCCCTTTGCTCTAGAGTGTGATCTGGACTTATCCCAAGACATTTTTGAATAACATTGTTAGCTAGGACTATTTGAACTACTCAAACGGTTTGAAAATTCCTCGGCTCCAGTACATCCAAACTACCTCAATGGAGCTATGTAGAACCCTCCTTATTTTTTCCACCCTAACCAAATTCCAAAAGGGGACAAACTTTGGATTAAGAAGTTTTTTTTGAACTTGCCAAGCTGCTAAAACAATATATTATTCTGCAGAATTCCTTAAGCTTGCAGCCTTATTTACTCATTGATTGTTGAACAGCCTTGGCAGAGAGCTCTTCTCTGAAGATCTAGGTTGGGCATCATTAATTGTCATGTCCCTTTCCTTAAGGGTCGGTTTATTACTGATTAAATTTGTTGCTGCCCATGTGATGCAAATTCACCCCAGCCTCTTCTACATTTTGGATTTTTTGTTGTAATAATAGATTTTTTTCTTTAGGTATTTAATCCAGAATTTAAAGAGGTGTGGTTTCACTAGTTCTACGTCCACATTGATTTATTTACTAATGTTATCAGGCACTGTCTTATGATTTGCTGTGGGGTCCTTTTTAAAATCAGCTGTGTGGTTCTGTAATTTTTTGCTTTGTTAATCTCTATAAAACTGTTTTTCTTTTAGGTTTTGTTTCTGATGCTAGTGTTTTTGCTTTTTGTAAATGTATTGTTTGTGCTATGATTTCTGTGCTTTCATGGTTAACAAGTTTTAACCTTTTAAATATTGATTGATAAATACATGAGGAATGTGTTTTGTGACTGTACGTATCTGTAATGACAGAGGTATTGGTACTGATTGGTTTGGTTATGACCGTTGCCCACCACCATCTCAGTATGTGTTGCTGTCACTCGAACACCTATGGTGCTCTTTTTGTTTCAGACTTTTACCTCACCTACTAGCAGAGCTTGCCTATGTGCTTTGGCATGATCTTATGCCTTCTTGCATATTGCTTTTGCCCTTTTTGTGGCCTAGAGGCCTATGCACGAGCGATGCCATGTTCTTTTCCGACACCATTTTGCCCAGCCTCTTCAGGTGAAAGGCAATGTTTTAGTTTCCATGTGTTGTTCGCTAGCAATGAACCAGAAGGGACCAGTTCTTATCGGTGGAATCGCACCGGAGCCATAACAAATGCCTGGCCAGCTGCTGTTGTGTGCTTGGTACGAGGCGGTACAGGAATCCTATGAGAACGGTAGGCGGGTTCTTGAAGAAGCTTTGAGAAAGAGACGCATTCTATTTTAGTAAAAGCGGGTCCAAGTGAGGGTGAGATGCTGATCTGGCTGTTGTGGCGATCTGGTGAAACATCACGTTGCAGACGTGCAGTCGTGTTTGTGGAGCAGAGAGTCCTGTTCCAATCAGAGAGGGAAAGAGAGTCGGACCCTTATGAAGATGCCCATGAATATGGTGAGGTGTTCCATGTATGTCTAATTATTTCTAACTACATCATTTGTTTTCAGGTTCTATGTATATGTATGTGTTGATGAATGACCGTGATATTTAGTTATTTCTTCTTTTTGCTTTGTCACTCTGTTATCATGTAAGAAAGCCCCTTGAAGCATATATTAGTGTTCTTATTTCTTGTGGAGGAAGGCCGGACCCCTTTTTGACCAAGTGCTTATGGAGGGATGGGTTATTTCCCCTCTAATGGGTAATTGCTGATTCGGAAGGGAGATTGTCTCTGAAACAGGAACATCCAAATTGCAAGTAGACTCGCCCCAACAAAGTGTAAGAGGTATGTACTGATTTTCACCGAAAGGTGTTTTTCGCATAGATTTGCGTTGTTCGTCAGGGGACGTTGCTGATTCACCAGAGAGTGTTGCTTTTGCGTTGTTTGTATTTTGCTAATTCACCAGAGGGTGTTGCTTCGCGTTGTTCGTCGGGAGACGTTGCTATACATACCCTGGGAGCTATGATTTATCATTTCTTTCTTCTATCATATCTTTAGTTGTTAGTATTATTTCTTTCTTAGACAAGTATTGTGAAAGTATGGTGTTTGCATGCATTCTAAGAAGGGACTGTGATGAAAAATGACCCTATAGACCCCAAGCTAACTAAGACACCCGATTCTGAGAAAATATCGGTCATTGCATCTTGGCGTCATGACTCACAGGATCGTCGGGTGGAAAATGGTGTGAGGGAAACCAATTACATCTTGGTGTATAGGTTCACAGGATTGAACAGTAGAATTGTGAAAGGGAAATTGTTTATATTTTGGCGTTGTGACATTTATAGAGTTGAGGCTGAGTAAGTTCAAAGAAAAGACATATCATGTTTTCTAGGAAAATGAAGACTGAATTTCAATTACCTTTAGAGATTCCCGGATGGAAGTCGACTCTGTATGGAGAACTGGCTCATGAATGGGCTAATTCGACGGGTTTGAATGAAAACTGGAACTCGTGCTTGCTTGAGGCTGAACCGGCTCAGGTGGTGTCATGTCTACAGAAAGTGCCGGTAGTGAAAGGAGAAGAGCTTCCTATATTAGGTTCCACACACAGATTAATGGAAGGAGTACTTAATACTGCTGTGAGAAATAAGATCAGTCGTACCGCTCCTCCTGTTATAAGCAGGTGATGATGACGTTGTTAATAAACCAAACAGAGAATACCCTAGTGGTTGAAGCAGTTCGAGAGTTAGGTGAGCTAGGAGAATGGATGAAGACAGAAAGACCATCTAGACCTGAAGTCTGCACAGACAATACCCGACTATCTAGACGAGATAGGTTTCTTGCCCTACTTAAGGATGGGGTGAATGCAGCAGAAATCGATGGGGAACCTACTTCTAAGTTATGGTATATGTTTCGAAAGCGAGGCTTAGACAAAAAGGAAGGAAGCAGGAAAGTTAACAAACAGGATCATGATCAAAGAGGATCAGATGGAAGTGGTGACGAAAGTCCCCGGAGAGGAAAAAGGGATGAGTTTGTAAGTTACCGAAACAGGCGGGAGAGGGAAGAATCTCCCAGACATAGGCCATTACAAAGGCGAGAGAGAGAGAAGAATACAGTGACCGCAGAGGTAGGAATGAAAGAGGAAGGTCCCCGAAGTGGAGACCGAGAGATGAACGAGAGAAATCTCCTGATCGGAGATCACAATCTTGCAGGGGTGGAAGAAATCAATTTCATGAGAAAAAAGTGTACGAGCAAGATGTGCTACCCAGACGATATGAGAGTCTTTATCCTGATCTATCTTGGGCGTCTGACAAAAGCAAAACGGATTAGGAAATAGGTCAAACTCCAGTACAAAATTGGGCTCGTAGAGATTATAGGCCATATGTAGATATAGAAATCTTTTGGAGACATCGTAATGTGCAGCGGGCCCGAGCATTAGTAGATACAGGAGCGGAGGCCACTTTGATATATGGAAATCCCAAGAAATTTAAAGGACAGTATTTTACTATCACTGGATTGAGTGGTAAAGAGACTCCTCAGTTACGAATAGGTAAAATACCAAAAAGAGAATATAATGTATTAGTGGTGCCCCTTCCAGAGTACATAATGGGAATTGACATTTTAAAAGGAATGACTTTACATTTGAGTGATGTTATTATCAATTTGGTTTAAAAAAATATATTTCGACAAAACCTGTGCGAGTAGGACGTTTAAAAATTCCTCCTGTAAAATTACCCCAAGCAACTAAGATTATTTCAATGAAACAGTATTGAATCCCAGGTGGGCATGATGAGATCAATGCTACTATTCAAGACTTGATGGACGCCGGGGTTGTAATTCCGATTACTTCTGCTTGGAACAATCCCGTGTGGCCTGTGCGCAAGAGTGATAATTTTTGGCGTATGACAGTTGATTACCGCAAATTGAATAAATACACACCTTCTTTGACTGTTGCTGTGCCAGACACTGTTACTTTGATAGAGAGAATCCAAAAACACCCAGGAACTTGGTACGCAACTATTTACATTGCTAATGCGTTCTTTTCCATTCCTATTGCTACCGAATGTCAGGAACAATTTAGTTTTACGTGGAATGGCCGACAAATGACGTTCAGAAGTCTGCCACAGAGCTATTTACATATTCCGACAATCTGTCACCAGCTGGTGGCAGAACACTTAGATGAGGTACCGTTAAGTCCAGGAGTACAAATTTGGCATTATATTGATGATATCATGATTCAAGGTGAGACGCAAGAACAGGTTCAATCTCAGTTCAATAAAGTTGTAACACATTTGCAGAGCAGAGGATGGGAAATTAATCCTGACAAATTACAAGGGCCAGCACAAAATGTAACATTTTTAGGCATTCAATGGCATGAGGGAAATAGAGAAGTGCTTCCACAGGTGAGACAGAAAATTAAAGAATTTGCAGTACCACGAAATTGAAAAGAAACTCAGAGATTCATTGGTTTATTTGGTTTCTGGAGACAACATATCCCTCATTTGAGTCAGATTTTGGCGCCTTTGTACAAAGTTACGCGCAAAAAGAATACATTTAAATGGGGTGAGGTGCAGCAAACCGCGTTTGAGTTGGCAAAAGAGGCGATTCAACATGCTTTAGATTTGTGGCCGGTACGCGACGGTGATGTTGATTTGAATGTGTCCGTACAAGGTCCATATGAGAATTGGAGTTTGTGGCAAAAGCAGGGCAGAACGAAAGTGCCTTTAGGATTCTGGACTAAAAAGTTACCTGATGCTGGTGCGCGTTATACACCATTTGAGAAACAGTTACTTGCATTTTATTGGGCTCTGGTTGATACAGAACAGCTTCCGCTAGGGCACGATGTTATTCTAAGACCTGAAATTCCTATCATGCAGTGGGTGGTAAGCTCTCCTAAAACTCATAGAATTGGACATGCACAAGAAGCTAGTATCATCAAGTGGAAGTGGTACATTCAAGACAGGGCTCGTGTGGGTCCGAAGGGAACCGCGATGTTACACGAACAGGTGGCGCCAGTCGAAGAGGCAGACAGTGATTGCTTTGTACCTATAGTGCAGAAATCTCCTGTACAGTGGGGTAAGCCGTTCAGTGATCTCTCCGTGGAGGGTAGATTGCATGTGTGGTTTACGGATGGTTCAGCAAGGTACATAGGAGCAAAAAGGCATTGGAAAGCAGTCTCGTACAACCCTGTCACGAAAAAATTGCTGAGTACTACTGGTGAAGCGAAGGGCAGCCAATTTGCAGAGTTATATGCTGTTTATCAAGCTTTAAAACAAGAATTGCCAGGAATTTGCCACCTTTACACTGATTCTTGGTCGACTGCTAATGGTCTAGCGGTATGGCTTCCTACTTGGTATAATCATGACTGGAAAATTAACTCAAAGGAGTTGTGGGATAAAGAATTGTGGAAAGAGATCTGGGGCTTGTTGCCTCAAAGTACTGTTACAGTTTTTCATGTTGATGCTCATACCTCTATTGATTCCATTGATAGACTTTTTAACGTTATTGCAGATGAAAAGTCTAAGATCTCTGAGGTGGAGTTGGACATGTCTGATTCCGATATCATGGGGCTGGCAAGGTGGGCGCACCAAAAGGCAGGTCACTTCAGGGAAAGAATTACTGGCAGGTGGGCTGTGGATAGAGGAATATGCATCCCCTTAGACATTATTAAAACGGTTATTATACAATGTCCCATTTGTGAACATTCTCGACAGCGAGAAGTTCCCCAGATAGTGAGAGGTCAGTTGCATCGAGGTAAGTCACCTGCACAGATTTGGCAAATAGATTATGTAGGTCCTCTGCCCTGAAGTAGAAATTGTCAATACATTTGCACAGTGGTTGATACCTTTTCAGGTTATTTGCTTGCTTCCCCTTACAAACGTGCTACCCAAATGAATACCATAAAAACATTAGATTTACTCACGTTATACTATGGAAAGCCAATCCAAGTACAGTCAGATAATGCTTCACATTTTAAAGGTAGATTGATGCAGGAATATTGTGCCCAACATAATATGGAGTGGATCTATCACATCCCTTATTATCCACAAACTGCAGGTTTGATTGTGCGAATGAATGGTCCTTTGAAAGATCAATTACGAAAATTGTCTGATGGCTCTTTGCATAATTGGAGGGACCATTTACATAATGCACTGTTGATTTTGAACAATCGTCCTTATTTGAATTCTGATACACCTTTAATGCAAATGTTGTTCCCTTCTGTGAATGTTCAACCGCATACAGCTGAAAGTACGGTCATTTATTGGGATATTACTCCTGGTGCTATGGCTCCACACAGGGCGACTCCTGGAGCCGCCGGATTGGATTTACATGCTTTGAAACCTGTTTTACTGAAATGCAATGATATTACTCTCATTGAAACTGGACTGGGTGTCCAGATACCGACTGGATATTTTGGCTTAATCGCCCCTCGCTCTGGTCTGGCACTGAAAGGCATTCAAGTGCTGGGTGGTGTAATTGACAGCGATTATCAGGGCAAAATAAAGTGCATTCTCTTGAACAGCGGCAATTCTGATTTGCCAGTTCGTTTCGCTGATCGCATTGCTCAATTGGTCATTATGCCTGTTTTCAGTGGTGCGTTGCACAAAGGTACTGCCCCAACCTTCACATCTTGATTACTCAAACAGCTTATATGTTGGCGCCCCAGGCTATCTAATCGATCGCCTGCAGATCGTGCAAAATGCGGTTGCCAGACTGATTGGCAATATCCCCTACCGCCACTTGGTCACTGCATACTTGAGGAAGCTACATTGGTTGCCAGTGACCCAACGCATTCAGTTTAAAGCACTGGTCTTTGCATTTAGGGCCCTCAATGGACTGGGCCCAGGTTACCTGAGAAAAAGGCTCAGACTTGTCCATTCGACCAGAGCTCTTAGGTCCAACAATCTTCGCCTCCTTGTTACCCCGCGCTTTCGCTGGTCCAGAATGGGGGGCTGAGCTTTCGCGGTTGGGACCGCTAAACTCTGGAACAGCCTCCCCTTAGACCTTAGGTTTACTTCCTCGGAGTCGCTGTTCCGAAGCAAATTGAAAACCTGGCTGTTCGCCAGCCCTTAGCTGCTACCACCATACTGTTTAGCCTGCTGTCTGCAGTGCCGGGACACCCCCGTTGGGGGTAGCCGCGCGCTTTACAAGCTTCAAAATAAATAAACCTTATTGACCATACGTGGAGAAGGAGGTTTTGGCTCAACCGATCATAATCCGGGAGCCAGAGTGTGGGTTCAGTCACCTAATCAACCCCCTGAACAGGCCGAAATTATTGCCACTGGTGGTGGTAACACGATTCTAGTGATTAAGCCTGGACAAGAAAAATGGGACACAGTCCCAGCTGACAAATGTTACCGTCGAGAATGAGTAATGCCTGTTTCTGATTGCTTTTCTTAAGATCATTGTATGGACTGCTACTGCAGGATGTGTCGTCATTGGACTCCTGTTGGCTTGGTACGTCGGAGGCCGGATGGGGCCGAGGAGCTTCCAGACTGAGTTGATCATCCGAAGGCGCAGCACCATGTCAGCGCTGGATACTAATGTCAATATTTGGGCCTCCCGGGCTCATCGACTCACTCTTCTGCCTTCTGCATGTCGCCGATGAAATCCGTTTCTGATCTTTTATCAACGTGCTTTGTCTCAGTTCCTACTCCAACTGCTGTTCTATTGCACTTCAACATCTCCGAGACCAATCCTGAATTCATCTCCAGCGATTGTAATGCGTATGACTATTGCGCTTCATGTTGAGTAATGACTAAACTGGATTCTCCGCTACTTTTTGCTATCACAACATATAACGTTACGGAAGGCGACATCTGTTACAATTTTACCTGTGATCCCAAACTAATTGGAAAATGTGTGCAAATTAAGTTGGACAATGTTTCCACTTCTTCTCAACACGTGAAAAGATTATGTCTCAGTCGTAGCCCTAATATGTGCTTTTCAGTCCGCAACTCTATGAAATGTAGAAAAGTTGTTTTATCTCCTAGTCATTATTACAATGTGTTGCTGCCTCCTGGATGGCTCTTTTCGTGCGGTAACACTTCTAGATCTTACATTCCTGCTAATATTTCTGATGGCCCATGTGCTTTATCCCGATTAAGTGTTCCCATATTTTTTTCGTCCCCTCATACTATTCTCGGACTGTACGCGAAGCATCCCCATTGACTGAGACTTGCGACTCGAACATTCATCTCCTGTCCAAAACGGAAGATATTAGTTTAGCTGCCTCGCTTGTAGGTATCCCTGGACTGTCAATCTACAATTCCCGAGCTATTGGTAAATTAGCCTGTTTGATGGTGAAGTCAACAATCATACTTCAACTGTTTTAACTGAATTTCTGTTAGATGCGCAGGGTGAGCGGCGTGCTATCCTGCAAAATAGAGCTGCTATTGACTATTTACTTTTAAAGCATGATCACGGATGTTCTGATTTTGAGGGACTCTGCTGCTTTAACCTTTAGGACCATTCTAGGTCCATCCAGTATTATATTACCAAATTACATGATTTATCCCAAGAAGTTCGACAAAATTTGGATAGAGGGTGATTTGATTGGCTCTTTGGGTGGCTGCCAGATTCGCACTTACTTCGTCCAATATTGGGTGGCATATTTTTGAGAGTTTGTTATCTCATTGCCATCTGTTGTTGCATTCAATGCATTCCATCTCTTTTGACTATGTTTCGTCACATGCTTTCTCAAGAACTGTTAGATACGTTTCCTATTACTCTACTACTGACTTATGTTCAACCTGATTTTCTTATACATTCAATGGTGTTGGACAATGGTCATGGGTGGAGTATAATGACAGAGGTATTTGTACTGATTGGTTTGGTTATGACCGTTGCCCACCACCATCTCATTATATGTTGCGGTCACTCGAACACCTATGGTGCTCTTTTTGTTTCCGACTTTTACCTCACCTACTAACAGAACTTGCCTCTGTGCTTTGGCATGATCTTATGCCTTCTTGCATATTGCTTTTGCCCTTTTTCGGGCCTAGAGGCCTATGCTCGAGCGATGCCATGTTCTTTTCTGACACCATTTTGCCGAACCTCTTCAGGTGAAAGGCAATGTTTTAGTTTCCATGTGTTGTTCGCTAGCAATGAACCAGAAGGGACCGGTTCTTATCGGTGGAATGTGCTCTCTTCGCACCGGAGCCATAACAAACGCCTGGCCAGCTGCTGTTGTGTGCTTGGTACGAGGCGCTACAGGAATCCTATGAGAACGGTAGGTGGGTTCTTCCAGAAGCTTTGAGAAAGAGACGCATTCTATATTAGTAAAAGCGGGTCAAAGTGAGGGTGAGATGCAGATCTGGCTGTTGCGGCGATCTGGTGAAACATCACGTTGCAGACGTGCAGTCGTGTTTGTGGAGCAGAGAGTCCTGATCCAATCAGAGAGGGAAAGAGAGTCGGACCCTTATGAAGATGCCCATGAATATGGTGAGGTGTTCCATGTATGTCTAATTATTTCTAACTACATCATTTGTTTTCAGGTTCTATGTATATGTATGTGTTGATGAATGAATGTGATATTTAGTTATTTCTTCTTTTTGCTTTGTCACTCTGTTATCATGTAATAAAGCCCCTTGAAGCATATATTAGTGTCCTTATTTCTTGTGGAGGAAGGGCGGACCCCTTTTTGACCAAGTGCTTATGGAGGGATGGGTTATTTCCCCTCAAATGGGTAATTGGTGATTCGGAAGGGAGATTGTCTCTGAAACAGGAACATCCAAATTGCAAGTAGACTCGCCCCAACATAGTGTAAGAGGTATGTACTGATTTTCACCAAAAGGTGTTGTTCGCCAGGGGACGTTGCTGATTCACCAGAGGGTGTTGCTTTCGCGTTGTTTGTATATTGCTAATTCACCAGAGAGTGTTGCTTCGCGTTGTTCGTCGGGAGACGTTGCTGATTCACCGGGAGGTGTTGCTCGTGTATATTTGCGTTGTTCGTCGGGAGACGTTGCTATACATACCCTCGGAGCTATGATTTATCATATCTTTATCATTTCTTTCTTCTATCATATCTTTAGTTGTTAGTATTATTTCTTTCTTAGAAAAGTATTGTGAAAGTGTGGTGTTTGCAGGCATTCTAAGAAGGGACTGTGATGAGTAATGACCCTTTAGACCCCATAGCTAACTAAGACACACGAGTCTGAGAAAATATCGGTCATTACAGTATCTAGAGACATTCTAAATGTTATGACTGAAAGAATCTTGTTATAAATTACTACAGCAAAGGAGAGGCTCAGGAAGTCAAGGATCCAGACCATGGCTGGAATTAATAAAATATAAGATGACGTGCTTCATAAGCACTGAAACCTGGGAATTGGTATCCTTCCAAGAAAAAAGTTCAAAACAACAGCAATGCCTCGATCGAATAATGGATTTGGGAGATCCTAGAGTGAAGCAGGAAGAGAAAACAGTGGAAATAATTACCCCTACTGGCTCATTTCATGCTTGTCCAAACTTAATGGATAGACAGATGATGACATGGATAAAACTGAAGTATGTTTAACTGTTCTAGGTGATCAATAAGATAGTGGCAAAAATATTCTAACTAGCTTGCTTCTCTATAAATATACACAACTAGAAATGTGTGGAGGTGTGGCATCTTTTGTTGCTGGTAGTGTTTGCAGTTGGAGTAATATAACCATGCTAATCACTTGTTCCCTGTTGAAAACCAAATGCACATAAATCACTCACTCTAACTAGTGTTAGAAATTAGTTTATAAAAAGCGTACTATTGTTGTGTTGTATTTGAGCAATGAGGCAATGACCTGAAACAAATATATCTATAAATTGAATACCACAATAAGGTTTATACAGATTTGTCCGATTTATTTTATTCCAAACATCACCAATTAAATACAGATTTTGAATGGTTACAAATGTACATGAAAATAAATGCAGCATTTTTGTAACATTTGGCATTGCAGACACAGCAAGAATGCCAATCCTGGTTGTGAGACGGCGAACCAGTCTTGAATTGTCTTAAAAAATGGAAGAGATGGTGATGATCCATCATTGATACAATCAATGGTTGTTTTTTCTTTTTTTAAATAAACAGGTTATAAACACTTTTTTCTACCGGTTATGTAAAGCATTTTCATTCCACTTGACCAGATAATTGGAACGGAAGAAACTTCCTGCAGTTTTAAAAAAATTACTATTACTGTCTCATAGCGTTTCACAATTAACAATTAAGGCTCTACAAAATCCGCCTGTCACAGGTACAAAGGCTTTGTGTTAATACATTTTAGCTTTCTTTAAACAACAACAATTTTAATATGCATTAATGGAAGGGAGAAGTCAGAGAGAATGGTCATTAGACAGATTTTGGCTTCCAAGTGTACTGGGAACCAGTGTCATTGATAGCGGAAGCAAATCTGTGTCACCAAATTAGGATAAAAGAACAATTGAAGGGGTAAAGCTGTCCCATAATGTAAGTGCTATGGTATGGCAAAGTGCCACATATGCATTCTGCCTTAAGAGTATCCATGACCTATCTTCACCAGCAGGCAGGGTCCATGTAGGGTGTAGATAGCTCAACTAAACAGTATCCTTTGGCACGCAAAACACCAGTCCAAAAAGGTTTGAGGAACAAGACTCGCTCACTATTTATATTAGACGAATAGAAAATGAAATAAACATTAGAAATGTACATCCAGTTAATCTTTGCCTAGTAGTACTTTAAAACTAACCACCCTTTAACACATCATTTCCCACTTCACTGTGCCTTAACCTCTAAACCTTTTGCTAGCAGAACATCCCTACAAGGGCTGGGAAAATTAACTCCCAAGATGATCGAAACTGCCCCACACCATTAATAGCAATCTCCTCCCCATCCACTTCCTCTGCCATTACCATGTGGATGGCTGTGAAAGGAAAGGGACAACAAATCAAATTAGGTTGTAAAAAGGCATTTTTTTTTAAATTGGGCATAAGGAGAATAAACTGCCTGGCAATATGGTAAAAAAGAGAGCCAGAGATGAGCATCGATTCCCTTCTGTCTCACAAAATGGATGCACTTGTGAACATATGTTTCTTCACACCCAGATAAACATTTCTTTAGTGGAGTACCATATCAGTACAGTGCCATGAAACAACACTAGGGCTGCTGTCAAATGAAGTAGACCAGACAAAAGAAAAACACATTCACAATGCAGAAATTGGTAATCACAAGTTGACAAGATATTGGTGACACAAAGAGATAACACAAAAAATTGATACTCCAAATATATCACAAAAGGAGTGCCATACATTTTAACGGTAGAGCTGTAAATGGACCTTGTGACTCCAAGCCCTTAATCTATAGAACCAGGTGAACACTTTGAGGAAGCTGATTCTCTGACAATGCTGTAGAAATCTGAGTCCGGACGGTTAGTTACATAAATAATCAATTTAAAGCCAAGTACTCGTCAATATCGGTTAACCATGAAATCATGAAGTGGTGGTAAATCAGATGGCTTGATAATTAGGTACCAGGTTAGAACATTTTCATTGCTTCAGAGGTAGAAGATGTTACACTGAATGCTTGCAATCCAGCTCATACTGGGCACCACATCACTGACAATTGGAAATGGGACTATGAACAGAGATACTCTGGACTAAATGCATTCTGAATAGTTACTACATCCTATTCGCTTGAATAGAGCACTTCGAAGGCAGATCTGCAGTAGTGTTGTACAATTTCCCTGTTGCATAGTTCCTAGTCAGAAGATAAATGGGGCCTTCACATACCTAGAGCTACCTAGTTAACGGTGTTGCCGGGTGCTAATAATGTACAACGAAAATAAGAACAATTTTCTAATTTGAGTATTTCAACTCATACACCACATTGTTTATTTCTGCTTAGTTCTTCCCACCTGAATAATGTTCACTGGGCGTTCTGACAAATTTTCTTAAAAACAGAAAGGTGTAACACTTCAAAACTAAAGTGCATTTGAAAAATGTCACTGGAAAGCCCATGCAGCCCACCAATTTACAACATTCCATTCCCGAAGAATTCAAATAGCTAAAACCAATGATTTTCTTTTTATGCATCTTGCATTATATTTGTTCCAAAGTCAAAAGGGAATGATGCGTTTATTTTCTGGGTTGTCCTCCCTGAGAGTTCTTTTGTTTAATCAGTGCATATATTAGTCCTTTTGGAATATGTCTTGTGCGCATAGAATATCAGTAAAACATTCCACAAAAAAGGTGTCCGTACTGTTTTTTTCCGGTCAGACAAAATAAAAACCAAACCTCACCTCTGTAGGTGTCACTCCTCCATTCAGCTTTATGGTATCAGGATGTACAATGACTTCAAATAGAAAGATAGTAGTAGTTTGATAATACCAAATGTTTTTTTAAACAGTTCTCCTTTTAGTGTAGAGTAGCAATCTTTTAAAGTAAAATCACAATCCTTAGTCCCATTCCACGACTGCAGTCCCTCTGAATCTTGGGAGACCTATTCTAGTACTTTCTCTGACAAAAGAGATGAACGGCAGTATTCTGCTAAGACAATTACACAATTTACAGTAGCTAGTTACATCCAAAAACCTTAAAGAATTTAATTGCCAGATTACACATACGAGTATGGTCCAATTTGGTCGCTCCTGTACCTTAAGAACTACGGGGATTTTAACATGGTGAACGTATTTCATTGGAAAAGGGGACGCCTTAGCAAAGGTCATTCGTACTGACAACCGAGGGGTTGATGGTACAGTAGATTTGGAAAAGCACAGCCGATCTAAACCCTTCATTAAACTAAAAATGAAATGGAGACAGGAGAACTTCAAAAACACAACCTGCTAAGGAATGGTTTTCTACAAGAGTTGAAGTGCATACGAACTTACAACACACTATAATTTTGTAAATCTATGAATTGAAACCCATGAACAAACCTTCATAATTTCTGCAAATAGAACTTCAACAAAACAGATACCGCAAACTGAATTAAAATGTAAATTTTGTGCCCATTGCTATTTCGAAACATTGGATCCTTTGCCAGATATTTGTGTATGTCACATACTGTAGATGTTCACGGAATTATAATTTCTTTAAAATGTCTTTACGGTCAAAGGAGGTACAATACTGCATCTAATCCAAAGAGGTATATTTAGGTGAATATTCTCTTCAAATCTCTGGCTTTTGCTCATCAATCCAATTAGTTGAGACTGTTTGCTGTGTCAAGTATATCACATTTAAGACCAGGTAAATTACGTAAAGTGTTATCTCTTGGTTCATGGGTGTTTAGATTCTGGAAAAGACATTGCCTAGCCAGAATGCCAGAAACTGTTAGTGAATAGAATACATTATCTGATATGAGAAGACTACCATCTTAGTCTGTATTTCTCACAGGTAATTTGAAAGAATTGCCACATGGTTTTGAAAGGCTTTCATTTTCGGTACCTATATAGATGTAAGGATTCAAGAAGCAAAAGAGCACTTGAAACAAGTATGTTGTGGTATTGAGTTTAGAGGGAAATGTTAGTTTCAGTACCAATACTGCCTCTCAGGGAGGCAGACTAGTCCTCAATGAGTGTGCAAAACCTTTATCAAAGCACACAATATAATGCAGCCCAAATAGTACAATTGGAGTTCAAGAATATGCAGTCCGGATGCAGCAATCCAAAGTCCATTTAATAGTGACGTTTTCTTGATACCCTATTCTTTATTGAATACGCTCGATACTGATGTGTCTCAAGATCTATCCCCTTTCATGAATAGGAAGTACCTTTCTTGTGAGGATTGCTACATTACGGGATACAACTGTTCTCTGCATCATTTCTTTTTGTCTTACATTAACAGATCAGCCTTGAAAAAGTCAAGTGGACGAAACAAGTGTTGGCTGCCTATGATCTTCTGTATGTATCAAGAACTCCATATTATGAGAATCAGAAGGATATCAAGAAAACTTCACTATTAAATGGGCTGTGGATTACTGCATCCAGACTGCATATTCCTGAACTCTTGTTGCACTATTTGGACTACTTTATATTGTGTGTTTTGGTCAATGCATGGCCGAATTGTAGCTTTGTTTCTAAGACAACCATTTCACTCTTTGTTGGCAGGGTCCATTTAGCACGTGCACATCTTTGAATACTTTATACAACTAATCAAATTTACTATATCCCTTCAGGCTGTTGTTGATACAGATGTGCGAACATATGTCACAGACAACATCGCTTTGTGTTCCTCATTAAGTATTTAGCAGAGCTCTTATGTACTGCAGCATATGGTAGGTAGGAAGACCCTTTGATGTGCAAGGAAAGAACTAAAGGCCCTATTAGGATGGCTGCCAATCGTAGACGGGACCGCCAAACAGGCTGTCGCCGGTCCCGCTCTAGGCATTAAGATGTGACCGGCGGCAGCAATGTCTATTTTTTGCATTGCAGTGGGTGCTGCTGGCTGCAGCACCCGCCGCAATGCAAAAATGGGGCACTTTACCTATCCCAGAACTACGTGGCAGGCACCATGTGGTGCTTGCAACATGGTGCAGGGATATGTAGGAGGGCACCATAGGTGCTCCCCAGTGCCCATAGCTTAGGGCCAGGGGGGCCACTACAGGTCCCCAAAGTCGCTTTCTGCCTGCCTGTTTATGGCGGGTAAACCCCTGGTAGGCACTGCCACCATTGTAGGGACTACGAGCCCTGCCGCCGCACCGCCGGGCTCAAGGAGACTAGTCGGATGCGTGGCGGTATTTCCGACCGCCAACACACCGCCTGTCATCATAATGTGGCACTGCAGGTGGTAGGACTACCACTGAAGAGCTGTCTGTGGGAGTCTCACCGCCATCATAATCGGTCCCTAAGTCGTTAAGTGTGTTCCACACTAAAGCCTTGGTTTGTGAAAGGTGGAAATGTAAAGTATGTCAGTCTTTAGGTATCAAAAAACCATCTAGTAGCTCAATTCCAGATTTCTGGGAGAAATCCCAAAGTACCTACAAGACCCAAAATATAACTGCGTGTTCTGTTTCACCCATTACTTATCACACCTTTCTGCAAGGAAAGCAAACATTCAAATGGTCACCCTGCACTAGTGAGCACGGAGTTGTTGGGTGCTTACTGTAACTTATAATTTAAAAAGTAGGTTTAATTTCTGGTTTATGGCAAGGACGACTACTAGCTAAAGGTAGTGCTATGTCATTGAATTTTCCTAAGTGCATGATTAGCAAAGAAACAGAGATTTTCATTTAGATAGATATATGGCAGCATTATTTTACCTTCTTTGGGGCAAGCTTTGTAATTGTTAAAAGGAAGAATTGCACCCACTTACTAGACGTTTCCATAAATGTATCAACCACCTCATTTTTTGAGACCCAAACTAGTTAATATCGGTAACTCTGAACACCAAAATATCTAGTCTGTTCTCTACAGAATAAAATATCAAATCATTGCAGACCTCAATAGCAGACATGAAAAATAGAAATGCATCAACAGGTAAAAAACGAAAATTTGCGTGTTGGCACAGGAACCCTAATACCATCTCAAGCTAGCATGTCTGATTTATGATGCAACCCCTTCGAATCTCCCTTCATAAGGTATAGCGCCAAGTTTCCATTCCTAAGAATGGTGGAGGTGAAAGAAAAATGGGTCTCACCAAAAGCTTATTTTAAGTCTTTTGCAGTTAAATCCAAGATCTGCGAATTTAAGGGAAAGAATCTTCATATAAATCCAGATTACACTGCCAAATTCAGAGCTGGGACTATCCAAACAGATTTTAGAGAAAACGCAGGTGTAAACACACACCACCATCCCTTTAGCGAGGTACAAATGTCCGACTGCAACAAAATGTAGGATACCCACTAACTGTAGTAACTTTGGCAGACAGTCAATGAACAGGTGGAGCCCAGAGCCCAAATAATAAGTACCATTGTTAGTGGTGTGTCAGCCATAATAAAGAAATGACAATCTTTATGTTTTGGGGCTTTTCAGAGGCTAGCCATTTTGTAGTCTACAAACTACAGCAAACATAAAAAAGGCTTAACACTTGAGGTTTCTGACTTCATGGGACAGGCGGTGGACTTTAGTCACGTATATCTGTAGATAAACACAAATGTCAGGCACCAAAGAAAGAATAAACCTCTTGGACTGGACTTGCACAAGTCAAATTGCGTTTTCTTAATCACTACATAACTGCACCAGAGCTCAGAGTATAAATCTTCAAACCACTTGTAGAGAAAGGAGATTACTGTGCAAGAGACCCGAATGTATCACAGTTCATTTCACTGCTCGTCAGTTTAATCACTGTGGTCCATCAGTACTAGCACTTTAGTCTGCTCTAGACTGCACTGAAGTGCTGAAAGCCTACAGGAAGAGGTTTTGCTTTTGAGCCATCTCTGTATACAATTATGCCTTATTTGGTGGCCAAGAGTCTGAACTTCCCGACCTCTGGCAATGACAGTCTTAGCACATAGCTCAGCGAGATTAGACTTGTTAAGTAATACCAGTGCAATCAAGGACAGTTCAGGACTTCGACTGGTACACTGTTATCGCTAGTCTCATGGGGATCTAAATATGAGCACATGCATAAATGCAAGATTCACAATCTCACCTGTAAACTTTACTTTCATCCAAACTGGTAATTGGGAGATTAAAGATGTGTCCGTTGTGCCATTTTTCTTATTAGTAATAAGACAAGGGCAGAATTTCGTGTCAACGTGTAACGTTAATTCCAAATTTTCCTGGTCAAGGTTATCTTGACTTGCTCAGAAGCACTAGGAAAAATCTGACAATTAGGTGGGCTCTGCTATTGTGCCTAGTTGTGACAAAACTGCGGTAAAAAAAGCCCTACTTTACATATGCCATTCTAGTGTAAAACGTTGAGCAGTCACCAAGAAAGAGATCTCAATGTTGTTGTCTTTTCTTTATCAATTGGCAATTCTCACTAAAAGGCTCACTCAGAAAAAAGCAAGGCTGTCAAACCTACAATGTGTAGCAACGTTGCCATGTATGACATTTTCAAAGCAGCTAATGTCTAACAGAAAGAAGGCGATAAACAAATTTTTCTACAACCTGCGCACCAAGAGCCCAATACTATACAGATTTAAAATCCCAAGTGTCACTATGCAAAACCACCTGCTGTCAGAAGACGAAGCAGATACAGCCCTTCCACTCTCCTCCTCTTGGAAGGAGAATAGTCTTCCTGAATAGTAAACTCAAGAAAGTTGTGTGTGTTTGGATTAATGTGGTTTTGAAAAGGTTGATGGGGTCCATTGATAAGTAAGATATGGAGCTTCAGCTCAGCATACACCGGATCCTGGTGCCAAAAAAAGACCAATGTTCCGAAATAAAAGTGTCCTGCCTCCATCCACCATGCAGATGCCCCTGAATCTTTTAAATCCATACTATGCAGGTCCACTGTTTACTGTTGACGGTCTAGCCATGCACACTGCATAATCACTTTGTACCGAACAAAAAGTAACATGTATCCTACATATATTTGCTACATGAAGAAAATTAAACCTATCAGTTTTTTTAAAGCTAAATGCGATGATCACTGAAGACATGGCTCAGCATTAATCTAAGATGCTTCTATGAATTGAGGCATGGCTTGATCTTGAACATACTCATCCCCTTGTATTGGAATTCCAAATGAAAAGCAATTGTTCATTAGTCAAACAAATGATACAGCTTAGTTTAGGCTTAATATCACTCTAGATGTAAAACAGTAATTATTATGAATTTGAGGCGTGTGTGAAGTGTAGGCTGCAGGTATCACCAATTAAATTCAATTCATTTTAGTCATGAAATGTGAAAAGATGCATAGGCTTAATTTAAGCAAATATATAACAAAAATATAATGTTGTGCCAATTAATAACAACATTCTACGAACAATACGTGCAACCTGCTAAATGCACACAAAAGAACACAATATAATACTGGGTATGATAAAGGGACCCTAAACTCTTTTACAGGACACAAGATTAACTTACAAAGAATACTATATCATAATTACCTAATTATAATTGGTCTGATTGTTATTAACCACTAAAGGTTGCAAGCCTATCCCTGCCTACCATGGATTGCATATCTGGGCTGCAAAACTATTGTTTACGGACTTTATTTACTTTGTCTCTTCATTTCAGTACCAATTTCTGGAGTCAATTGCAGGTTTTCCAGGAAGTGAGTGCAGGTTTCCTCCTGAGGCATCAACAGTTCCAGCCCAATCTTTGGGCTGGTTGGAAGAGGTCTACAGACAAAACACAGAAGAGCGACTACATTCTGCATATGTTAGTCAAGAAGGATATATAGGGCACAATTTGAAAAAACTCTTCAAATGGAACATTTCTGTCAGCACCCTCACAATTTGTTAAAGGGCTTTGTGTCAATTTAACATTGCATGATTTCCGACTTGGTACAGGCTAATGTTCTCCCCTATGGGCTCGATGCTACTTCAACGATAGAGAAGCGGAGGCTTTTCTTGTCACAGCGAATGTGACTAACTAGACATGAATTAAAACTTCACAGCAGCTCCAACTTCCATGGGAAGGTAGGCACAGTGCTTAGAGCCTGTGGGATACGACAGAACTGAACAAGTGAAAACCCCGGTCCATTACCAATATCTTAATGGAAGTGAAATGAAACCAGCTAGAACGTTGCTCATTATCGCTGCGTGGTAGATCTGATAACAAAAATGAAAAAGGAAATGGGTAATTTGTCTTGAAAGTGTTTCTCAGTGCAGAGAAAATCTCAGTCAGTTTGCACTTCTCCGAATGAGCAGCCCCTGTTATCTAGGCCTTTTGCGCATGACAAATAACAGTACCCGTCGAATGGCCAAAAGACGCTCTTTAAGCGACGTCATTGCAAGTATGGTCAACTGAGCCTTGCTCTCCAAAGGCAGCACAGCCAATAGCCACCAACACCACGCCGGACCGTTGGCGTTACTCTGTAGGAGAAAGAAAAACAAATTAAAGGCACAGAAAACTGAAACCTTTATGCATATCAACTATTATTTTGCAACAAAAGATTACTTTAGAACTGTCAATTTGTACATTCACATTAAACATGCAGCTTTACATTTCTTCAAAGACTTGAGAGAAGAGAGAAATAACCATAATTTTCAAGAAGTCAATTAGCTGAACTACTACTGGAAGCAAAGTGACATCGTCGACCCTTTCACTGCCTTGATGATATCCCAGGTTGACTCTCCTCCCCCCCCCCCCTTTCCACCCGTACCCAATCAACAGCCTCTCATTTGCTGTTGATGATGCTGCCTTCATTTCCTGCAACACCACTGGTTGCATAGGCAGTGCCAGGGGTACCAAAGGCCAAGCAATCGGTAGAGCTACAGCATCATCTCTGGCTACCCCGAACTGACGTACATGAATAGACCAGCTAGAGCTTCATTCTGCTATCTTTACTAGGCTGTTGTTCTTAACTTGCACTGGACGACCTAGCCAAACTCTCTGTCCCACCAGTAACTCAGCAATACAAAACAGAGGCACACTACAGTTCTCTTGGCTGCAGTAATGCAAGTCCTGCTCCTAGGTGACAAGCATAGAATGGTTGGAGGATGCATCACCAAAGCAAACAAACAGCACAGAGCACCAAAAGTAAGTCCTGTTGGTCCACTAGTTGCTGTACAGAAACGAGAAAGAGTCGCACCATGTCTGTTAAGTGCACTCCCCCTGTTACTTAACTGGTGCAAGCACACAAAGATGTAGTAGAGACACTCCAGCTACACAGGGATCCTGGGGATTAATCATGTGCATGGAATGCCGTCAGGAACCAGCCAGGTAGGTAGAACGAGAAAGGGAAAAAGCAGCCTAGGAAGTCTTTACACAGTAATACTAATAGGGTTGGTGTTAAAAAAAAAAATAACACACACACACACAGAAATGCGAAGGTCACCAAATGCAGAAGTGATAACTGTAAACCATAGGTCCATTGTTTTAACACGGCACAAAAGGGCAGGGAAGGCCAGATCTGAGAACAAAAGTAACAAGCATTTGCAATGCAATAGGTCTCGCAGCATTCAAGTTTGAGTTATTGGCATTGTATATGACAATGTGTTGCATGAATTGTTTTGCAAACTCTGTATTGGCTGGTGGTGTTTGTGCCCGGTGAAAGCGTGCACTGACGGATGGTGGTGTTTGTGCCCGGTGAAAGCGTGCACGAACAACTTATGGTGTCTTTGCCTGGTGAAAGTGTGCACTGACGGCTGGTGGTGTTTGTGCCTGGTGAAAGGGTGCACTGGTGGCTGGTGGTGTTTGTGCCCGGTGAAAGCGTGCACTGACGGCTGTTGGTGTTTGTGCCTGGTGAAAGGGTGCACTGGCGGCTGGTGGTGTTTGTGCCCGGTGAAAGCGTGCACTGACGGCTGGTGGTGTTTGTGCCTGGTGAAAGCGTGCACCTTCTGACTTATGGTGTCTGTGCCTGTTGAAAGTGTGTACTGACGGCCGGTGGTGTGTATGCCTGATGAAACCATGTACTGATGGCTAGTGGTGTGTGTGTGCCTGTTGAAAGTGTGCACTGATGGCTGATGGTGTGTGTGCATGGTGGAAAAGCGTGCACTGACATGTTTAGAAGTAAAGTGCGCCATACTGCGATTGCTACAATAGTTAATTGTGGATGTGCTAACCATTGATGCGTGCACTGATGGCTGGTGGTGTGTGTGTGCTTGTAGAAAATGTGCACTGATGGCTAATGGTGTGTGTGCCTGGTGGAAGTGTGCACTGCCAGCTAGTGGCGTGTGTGCCCGGTGAAAGCGTGCATTGACGGCTGATGGGGTGTGCCTGGTGAAAGTGTGCACTGACGGTTGGTGGTGTGTGTGTGCGCCTGGTGAAAGCGTGCACCGACGTCTGGTTCTGTGTGCGTGTGGTGGAAGCGTGCATTGATCGCTGGTGTTGTTTAAATAGCAACATACTTGGGTCCAGCATAAAGAGCACTCTTTTTAAACAGGCATTAAGAGTGAGACAGCACACAATGATCCAATGGTAATTACTAGTTGAAGGCAAATCGCATATAGAACATTAGGAACACTGCAATTCTTTACATTGATTCAGACGGTCCTTGCTGCATTCAGGACATTATCAAAAATCAGTCTGTTTCGTGAGAAGTAATACCTTACATCCTAAACAGCTGTTTTAACAGAATGTTCCCGACTTTAAAAAGAGAGATGCCTACAACATTGGCAGGGAGGCAGCATCCTGAATTTAGGTTGTATGAATGTCACTTTATTGTTTAACTGAAAGAAAAAAGCTCAACTATAATAAACTCCTAGCCAACGCTGCAACACCATTCTGCCAGCTAAGCAAGCCGAGTAAGAAGGGATGTGCGGTCTTCACCCGAAGGTGTCAGAGCGAATTCACAATAGAAACAGAACTGATACATGAGAAAATTACTAGTGAACAAAATACAAAGGCAAACGTTACATTACATGAGGCAAAAGTGACAATGATAACAAACCGTGCCTTACACAGTGTGTAAGGCACTTTTTGTTATCTTAGTCTAAGCCTGCCTGATTCTATGAAATGGCGGCAAGACGCGGGACAGGCCTTTATCCTTTTCTTTCACTTTCCGTTCCGCACTTCCGCCGCCGCGTATGCGCGTGCCGCGTGCGTGGGGGGCGTGGGCAGCAGGGCTGGCTGCTGCTGAGTGGTGGTGAGTGGTGGTGAGCAATGCCAGGCAGCCCCAGGGCACGCACAACATCATGCGGGCCAATAAGCAGTAAGCCCCTGTGCGTGGCATATGGGGCGCGGCAGGCAGCGCGCATAGCCAAAGAAGAAGACAAGAGAAGAACAACGAAAACTACGAACTTAACTGCCTTCCAAGTCCAAGACAAAGCAGCCAGGCGTCCAGGCCCGCCCACGCTGAGCTGCCCTGTCCGATTTCCGAATCCGAGTCCGAAGACCAAAGTAAGTCACTCTAAGTCTGTCACTCCGTCTCCGTCTCCGTCACCGACCGGCGGGGCAGGGCTGCTGCTGGCTGCCTGCCTCCAGGCCTGCTGCGTGCACTAATTAGTTGCTTTCCTGTCGCGCATTTGCCTGCTTCTTATTTATGTCCCAACTTGTCACTCGTGTTTGTCCCTCCTATAGAACATGCTTTCTCGCTTCTGTACTTCTTTGCTCCCGGGGCCGCACTCAGTGTTGCTCTCTGTTCTTGCCTGTGTGCCGCTTCCCTCCATATTGGGTTCGCCCTTGCACTCAACCAGCCCCCCAACCCCTGTTGCTTCCTCGCCTGCTCCATTTGCCCTCGGCTGCTGCTGAAGCAAGCAAGCAGGCAAGCCTATATTATAATAGTTACAGTGCGCAACGCACGCCAGGGACGGATGGTAACGGGCCCCGGCCTATAAACATTAATTATGGTGCCGTGGTGCACACGCCCTACCGGCCTGGCCTGAGCCTTTTTAAAATTAATTAAATAGTTGGTAGTGGTACGCACTGGAGGCGGGCCGGGTCTTCATAATTAAAATGGTGCACGGGAGTGGCGGCGCGCAGAGTAGTGCTATTTTTATTTTGTATAGTGGTCATTTTCCTGCAGTTTTGCTCTTTTAGACTACTGTAAATAAAATGCGCTTTTATCAGCCAACGTAACGGTGTTCAATGCATTGGTCTTGTTAAGATGAATAGCTAAAATACTAGATTGTTATTCCATCATGTTTTTAAATGTTCAGCATCACATGCTTACTTTCGTGAGCTTTCTATGTACTTATGACATATGCATCATCGTTATAGTTGCTTCAGTCAAGGAAAAAATGCGTGTCTCTGCATCAGATGTTTGGTGATTAGCAGCTGTCCTAAGCAGGTGTTACAAAAGGAACCTTACATTATTAATCTAGTATGTTTGCACTCCGGAATTTTTCAAGCTAGCTCAGTTGGTTGATGCACCTGTTACAATGATGCAACTGCAACCTAATGGCCACTAGTTTGGAATCAAAGCAAGTTCGGCTCAGCATTTCATCCTCATGCTGAGAAGATGAGCACCATGCCTCGAAATTGTTTGAACACCTTCTGGGGCCTAATCCATTTTTAAAATAAAACGTGTTCTAGCATCACTTCGTAATGGACATACACAGGTGATATTCACGTGGCTCCTTGCTCGTAGTGGGGAGTAGAATCAGGCCAAGCCCCTCTCCTGTGATAACAAAAACAACACTCGCAGGCAACAAAATACACATAAATGAGAGAGCTGGACCAAAAGCAGCAGAGTGCGGATCATCCTTCTCTTGCTCTGTCAGGGTAAGCTGCTGTCTGCTGAGCTACAAATGGGATCACATCTGAAAAGAACCCACCCGAGAGAGGAAGTGTAAACAAACACAGCGCGGTGTAATTTAGATTGATTATTGCAGTGGATTCTCGTGGATCGAAGCGCTCTCTTGTAGTGGGCTCAGGTGCACCAATTATCCCTAGACACCTGCGACTGACCTCTGTCTTTTGGGGTCATGAGACGATGAGAGAGAGGCAATGTGACCTGTCATCACTCAAAGATCTCTAAGCAGTTGCAAGACCTGGCCTCCTTGACGTGTTTTCCTCTGTCTTTTTGTTCTACCACCTGTATTTTTGATGTTATGCTGGACTTCTTTTTTGCTGTTTTATGTACTCCGTACACTTTACCACTGCTAATCAGTGCTCAAGTGCAAATGCTACCTCTGTCATTTTTAATTCTGCTGGGTTCTCCATAATTTGCATATTTGATTTACTGGTAAGTCCCTAGTAAAGTGCACTGTGTGTGCCCAAGGCCTGTAAATCAAATGCATCTAGTGCGCCTGCAGCAGTGATTGTGCCAACCATATAAGCACCCCTGTTAACGTGTCTCCAGCCTACCATTGCACTGCCTTTGAGTACAGTTTTAAACTGCCAAGTCGACCTGGCAAGTGCAGTCTCTTGCCAGGCCCTAAGCCTCCCTTTTACTACATGTTGGACACCCCTAAGGTAGGCCCAAGACACTCCCAGGGGCAGGGTGCAGTGTACGTTAAAGGTGGGACATGTGTAGGTATGTATTACATGTCATGATAGTGAAATACTGCCAATTTCGTTCTTCACTATTGCCAGGACTAGCTCGCCAATAGGATATTATTGGAGCTGCCTTGTATGTTTGCTGACTGGGAACACATTTTAAACCTAGATTGAGGACAGATTCCTCATCCCTTGTCAATACTTTCGTGGATAAATTGACTACTGTCGATGGTGGGATTTCTATGATTTGTAAAAGTTTCTGCGCGCGGGGCGCTGTAGAGTGCGGGGCGCTGTAGAGTGCGGGGCGCTGTAGAGTGCGGGGCGCTGTAGAGTGCGGGGCGCTGTAGAGTGCGGGGCGCTGTAGAGTGCGTGGCGCTGTAGAGTGCGGGGCGCTGCGGGGCGCTGTAGAGCGCGGGGCGCTGCGGGGCGCTGTAGAGCGCGGGGCGCTGTAGAGTGCATGGCGCTGCGGGGCGCTGAGAGCGTGGTGCGCTGTAGAGTGCGTGCGCTGTAGAGTGCGGGGCGCTGTAGAGTGCTGTAGAGTGCGTTGCGCTGTAGAGTGTGGGGCGCTGTAGAGTATGGGGCGCTGCGGGGCGCTGTAGAGTGCGGGGCGCTGTAGAGTGCGGGGTGCTGTAGAGTGCGGTGCGCTGTAGAGTGCATTGCGCTGTAGAGTGCAGGGCGCTGCGGGGCGCTGTGGAGTGCGTGGCGCTGTAGAGTGCAGGGCGCTGCGGGGCGCTGTAGAGTGCGGGGCGCTGTAGAGTGCGGGGCGCTGTAGAGTGCGGGGCGCAGTGCTTGGTGCTGTGGAGTGCGTGGCGCTGTAGAGTGCAGGGCGCTGCGGGGCGCTGTAGAGTGCGGGGCGCTGTAGAGTGCGGGGCACTGTAGAGTGCGGGGCGCTGTAGAGTGCGGGGCGCTGTAGAGTGCGGGGCGCTGTAGAGTGCGCTGTAGAGTGCGGGGCGCTGTAGAGTGCGGGGCGCTGTAGAGTGCGGGGCGCTGCGGGGCGCTGTAGAGTGCAGGGCGCTGCGGGGCGCTGTAGAGTGCGGGGCGCTGTAGAGTGCTGTAGAGCGCGTTGCGCTGTAGAGTGCGGGGCGCTGTAGAGTATGGGGCGCTGCGGTGCGCTGTAGAGTGCGGTGCGCTGCGGGCGCTGTAGAGTGCAGTGCGCTGTAGAGCGCGGTGTAGAGTGCGGAGCGCTGTAGAGTGCGGGGCGCTGTAGAGTGCGGGGCGCTGTAGAGTGCGGGGCGCTGTAGAGTGCGGGGCGCTGTAGAGTGCGGGGCGCTGTAGAGTGCGGGGCGCTGTAGAGCGCTGTCGAGTGCGAGGCGCTGTAGAGTGCGAGGCGCTGTAGAGTGCGGGGCGCTGTAGAGTGCGGGGCGCTGTAGAGTGCGGGGCGCTGTAGAGTGCGTGGGCGCTGTAGAGCACGGGCGCTGTAGAGTGCGGGGCGCTGTAGAGCGTGGGGCGCTGTAGAGCGCGGGGCGCTGTAGAGCGCAGGGCGCTGTAGAGTGCAGGGCGCTGTAGAGTGCAGGGTGCTGCGGGGCGCTGTAGAGCGCGGGGCGCTGTAGAGCGCGGTGCGCTGCGGTGCGCTGTAGAGTGCGGGGCGCTGTAGAGTGCAGGGCGATGTAGAGTGCAGGGCACTGTAGAGTGCTGTAGAGTGCGTTGCGCTGTAGAGTGTGTTGCGCTGTAGAGCGCGTTGCGCTGTAGAGTGCGGGGCGCTGTAGAGTATGGGGCGCTGTGATGCGCTGTAGGCTGCGGTGCGGGCGCTGTAGAGTGCAGTGCGCTGTAGAGTGCGGTGTAGAGTGCGGGGCGCTGTAGAGTGCGGGGCGCTGTAGAGTGCGGGGCGCTGTAGAGCGCTGTCGAGTGCGGGGCGCTGTAGAGTGCGGGGCGCTGTAGAGCGCTGTCGAGTGCGGGGCGCTGTAGAGTGCGGGGCGCTGTAGAGCGCGGGGCGCTGTAGAGCGCGGGGCGCTGTAGAGTGCGGGGCGCTGTGGGGCGCTGTAGAGCGCGGGGCGCTGTCGAGTGCAGGGCGCTGCGGGGCGCTGTAGTGCGCGGGGCGCTGTAGAGCGCGGTGCGCTGTAGAGCGCGGGCGCTGTAGAGTGCGGGCGCTGTAGAGTGCGGGGCGCTGTAGAGTGCGGGGCGCTGTAGAGTGCGGGGCGCTGTAGAGTGCGGGGCGCTGTAGAGTGCGGGGCGCTGCGGGGCACTGTAGAGCGCAGGGCGCTGTCGAGCCCGGGGCGCTGTAGAGTGCAGGGCGCTGTAGAGTGCAGGGCGCTGCGGGGCGCTGTAGAGCGCGGGGCGCTGTAGAGCGCGGTGCGCTGTAGAGCGCGGTGCGCTGTAGAGTGCGGGGCGCTGTCGAGCGCGGGGCGCTGTCGAGCGCGGGGCGCTGTCGAGCGCGGGGCGCTGTAGAGTGCAGGGCGCTGTAGAGTGCAGGGCGCTGCGGGGCGCTGTCGAGCCCGGGGCGCTGTCGAGTGCAGGGCGCTGCGGGGCGCTGTAGAGCGCGGTGCGCTGTAGAGTGCGGTGCGCTGTAGAGTGCGGTGCGCTGTAGAGTGCGGGGCGCTGTAGAGTGCGGGGCGCTGTAGAGTGCGGGGCGCTGTGGGGCGCTGTCGAGCGCGGGGCGCTGTAGAGCGCGGGGCGCTGTAGAGCGCGGGGCGCTGTAGAGTGCGGGGCGCTCTAGAGTGCGGGGCGCTGTAGAGTGCGGGGCGCTGTAGAGTGCAGGGCGCTGCGGGGCGCTGTAGAGCGCGGGGCGCTGTCGAGCCCGGGGCGCTGTCGAGTGCAGGGAGCTGCGGGGCGCTGTAGAGCGCGGTGCGCTGTAGAGTGCGGTGCGCTGTAGAGTGCGGTGCGCTGTAGAGTGCGGCGCGCTGTAGAGTGCGGGGCGCTGTCGAGCGCGGGGCGCTGTAGAGCGCGGGGCGCTGCAGGGCGCTGCGGGGCGCTGTAGAGCGCGGTGCGCTGTAGAGCGCGGTGCGCTGTAGAGCGAGGTGCGCTGTAGAGTGAGGTGCGCTGTAGAGTGCGGGGCGCTGTAGAGTGCGGGGCGCTGTAGAGTGCGGGGCGCTGTAGAGTGCAGTGCTATGTGATGTAGAATACTGTGTGCTGTAGAGTGGTGTACATTGTAGAGTGCTGTATGCCGCAGGGCGTTGTGTGCTGCAGAATGGTGTGTGCTGTAGAATGGTGTGTGTTGTAAAATAGTATGTGCTGCACTGCCCCATAACCAGTAAGAACAAAAACGAAACTTTAAAACTGCAACAAAGTAGCACACTGTAGAAGCCTGTGTAAAACTGAAACTGACGAGGCAGGAGATGGGCTGTGCGCGCCCACGAGCTGAAATCCGAGCTCTGCGCTCGTGCACCCTTTCCTGTCCACATTCTCAATAACGGGCAACATTAGTTGTCGAAGCAGACTGCAACAATGCTTACGCATTGAAGCAGGTCGTGCTTCGACCTAAAAAGGAAATGGGTAATTTGTCTTGAAAATGCTGTTCGGCGCGGAGAAAAATCTCAGTCACGTTTCGCCTCTTCAAACGAGGAGCCCCTGTTATCTAGGCATTTTGCCCATGACAAATATTAGTAACCGTTGAAAGGCCAAAAGACGCTCTTTCATTTAAAGTGAGCGTTACTCTCCAAGCGCAACACAGTCGACCTTTATTTGCACCTCAAAATACTCAGACTATTATTCTAACTAAGATATTTGATGTAGTGGACTCCTAACTCTAAGGAGTAGTGGAGTATATATTTGTATTGTAGTATAAGCACCTCTTAAAAGGGATGTTGTGCGTAGAACAGTACTGCGAGTGAAGTATAAATAAAGGTAGATTACAAGAGTGAAGATACGAATGAGAGTGGTGGGAACATACAGATAGATATATTTATTTGCACAATTAATTAAAATCATTGCAATTCATACAAAAATAGAAGATTAAAATTATGGCAATACATACAAAACTAGAAGATAAAAAGAAGCTTTCAGTGCTCAGTTTAAAAGAAGAAAAAAAACGCAAGTTCATGTCTGACTCGGTGAAGTATCATGGGGGGGTATCTGCCGGTAGCATTAGATTAATCTTAGTCATGAATTTCACAAAGCGGGCGGCCATTTGTGCTGAGTCCCCCTTCATGCATTCCTCTAGTGCTTCATGGCAGGAACGCACATTGAGAATTCTCCAGATGGGACGCAGCCAGAAAGTGCGAAGGGGGAGTAAAGTTCTGCAGATATAAACAACATGGATTACGTTTTCTTCCCCATTGTTGCAATAACGACACTGAGAGGAGATGCCTGCTTTGTACTTCCTTCCATAGTTGTACCCCACCAGAGGGATTAGCCCAAAACGTAGTCTCATTAACTGATGTTTCACTAAAGGGCTCATGGAAGAGGACATGTAGTGTGGAAGGGTTTTTAGGTCATAGAGTTTTGACGCCCAGCAGCAATGGGATAGCTTTTTCACGGATATTGCATCGTGTTCCATTGATAATATTTTGATGGGCTTTGGTGAGAATCCCTATGGGTAGCGAGCTTAACCACAGATCATGGGCTTCTAAAGCGTCCAAACAGAATATTAAAAATGTATTCCAAGAAGTGGTGGGATTGCACAATAGGAAATGAATCTTGCTTTCTTGATCCAGTTTTGAGAAAACAAGCGGAACTCCATGCGGATTTGGGCATGTGAGGTCGAATTGGGTAGGTGAAACACTCTACGAAAACAAACTGATTGCATTCTGTCCAACCAAGTAAACATTTTATCTTTAAAAGTAGTAGCGCCGAAGGCTATTGTTGTTAATAATTTAGCATCTATCACTTTGATTAGTGGAGTGAGGTCAAGGGAGTGAAGAGCATTCTTAGTTCATAGGAAGGCCCCCTCCAGGATACGGGCCACACTTTGCATTGCTGCGATTTGCGGACCAGAACTTCCTCTGTGGTCTATCCAGACTCCAAGATATTTATAAGTTGTGACTACCTCGATGGATCTCCCAGAGATGTACCAGGGACGCTGTCTCACACAGCTTCTTGAGACTATCATCACCTTAGTTTTGGAGACATTGATCTTCAGTGCATTGATTTCACAATATGCTGACCAGGAAGAGAAAAGCCGTTGAAGGCCCACCTGTGTTTGATCAAGTAGGATCGTATCGTCTGCATATTGCATTGACTGGATTTTAACAGATGCGATTCTTGGGGGGGAAAGCATGAGAGCAGGCCAGCCACTCCGGTCGACCTGCAAGATACAAATTAAAAAGTAGAGGAGCCAAAATGCATCCCTGCTTTTAGGCCTTTGTTGGTCGTTATTTTATTGGTTGTAGACCAGCCAGCGGAGATTTTTATTTTGACCCAAGTATCAGAATACAGAGCGATGAGGGCATTCAATAAGGTCGGGGGAATACCATATTTGAACAATTTCTCCCAGAGCTTGGTACGATCAATGCTGTAAAATGCCTTTTGGAAATCGATAAATCCCAAAAACAGCGATTTTTCTTTTGTTGCAAGTGTAACCTCGATCATATGGGCTAAGCAAATCAGATTGTCCTCAATGTGGCAGCCCTTTTGAAAGCCAGTTTGTGCGTAAGGTATAAATTTGTGCTCTTCCACCCAGCTGGTCCGTTCTTGTAGTAAGACGCTTGCATAGGCATTTCCATCAACATCGAGGAGTGCAATCATCCGATAGTTATCACGATTAGATCGCGGACATTTTTGTGGATAGGGACGAGGAGAGCCACGCCACGAATCAGGAATGGAACCACCCATTCTACATGTCTCGAATAGAGGAGCCAGAAGCGCTGCCCACTTATAAGTCGAGACTATGTATACCTTAGTTGGTAGCCCATTTGGGCAAGGGGCCCCTCCTGGCCGCATTCGTTTTATAATAAGGGCAACTTGACTTGGGCTAACCTTAATAGGTGGTGAGCTACCAGCGAGGGGATAAAGAGGGATGGAGCAATAATAGTCACACCAATTATTTTTGCCAAGCTCAACGTAGAGAGTTTTGATGTGGACCTCCCATTCAGAGAGGGGGTGGGGGGGGGGCATTCATTATGGTGGAGGATTGGCCTTGTCAAGTGGCCTTGTTTACCCAATTCCAAAATCTCTTTTGATCTTCTGATTGAATGATTTCATGGGCAAGTGTCCAGCACTGTTCTTCTTTTATCCTTTTATTTTTAAACCTTAGTATCCTATACTCTTTACGGGTGGTCGAAATCTTCCTACGCAGGGACTCATAGTCCAGGCTAGAATATGTGCTTTTACGCAATAAGATATTTCGTTTATTTTTAATACTCTGTATGCTGAGCTTGAGGTCGCTGTGGTGAGGTACAGATGGGCAATAATTGTTTTGAGTATTTAGCACTCTTTACAGATAGATTTTTTTAAGGGCCTCCACTACCTGTTCCCACTGTGGTGGCGTCAGCTGGTTGCTATGCACTAGATTCAAATTTTCCAAAAAGTTGAGCACCTTATCTTTAATTGCCTCTTGTTGGTCCAGAGTCCAGTGTAGTTTTCTAATTGGCTCCAATGTTAAGTCTTTCCCAATTAGGTCGATTTTTGGCCGGAAACTATGCTTTGTTGAAACCTTGCATGTTAAGATTGCATGATCACTTTCCAATGAGGGGGGTTACCACAAATTCCTGAACTAGTTGGAAGTGGGCGACCGAGATCAATATGTAGTCCAGAGTAGCCATTCTGAACAGAGATATATGGGTATAAGCAGCAGGCGAGTCGGATTCCAATCTACAGTTTAGGATACGGAGCCCAAGTTGATTTAAACTTGTGGCCACCTTTGTCCCTTGATTATCCTTTCGCTGGAACTGGCATTGTATGTCGGGAATGGCCCATATTTGGTTATCCAATGAAGTTAGAAGGGAGGGATCCTGTTTTTTCCCCATTAAGTTGGCATTAAAGTATCCCATTATTAGCCATATGTCATTCGGGAAATGTTCGAAAAGATCTCTCATAATGGGAAGAATTTTGTTCAGAGTAGTCTGTCGCCTGGTTTTAGAGGGGTGCAGATAGATAGAGCCAAGGATAATAGTATGTTGTTTGTTGGGTTTTTTCCCAACCCTTGTGGCTCAGCATTAATGAAAATGAAGTCACCTTGCCCTTCATGAATCATGGAGACCTTTAGAGCCAGATTATTCTTAAGAGCAATTAATACGCCTCCTGATGTATGTCCACCGACTTGAGATGTGATTGCACAAAATTCATAAACGGTGTAATCCTCCCAGGTGATACTTTGCACGGATCAGGTTTCTTGCAGAGCAACAATATCATAAGTTTCTTAGAAAGGAGGATGCTACTCTTGCCGCTTTTTCATTGGTTAGTCCTCGGATTTTCCAGGAACAGATACTGAGGTGGGGGCGTTTTCCTCGCCAGTTTTATGACCACTTACGATGTTATGTGCTGCACCCTAAGGCCTGGGAGAGCCAGGACCAGTCTTGGGGATTCTGTTTTAGTACACATTGGCGTGGGCCTCCTATTCTGGATGTTGTTATTTGAAGCGGGTTTTTTTCCAAGGCGCTGTTTGGGAGGCTGCTAATGGGCCACGGAAGGCTGAAGTAGTCAACTGACTGGGTTTAACACTACTTGCCAGGGTTGAGGTGTTGTGGTCCTTCGAGTGATTTGGGACTCTAACCCTTAGAATGACAGGGTATTTGATTTTAGTCATGAGACTGGTGTGGATGCCCCAGTCGTCCAGCCGATCTTTATTCCATAGTAAGGCTGCAGCTATATCTTTACTATGGAAGGTTACTACCGTAGTCTCGTAAACTTGACCCTGTTCGGGGGCAATAAAAGCGATGCTTTCAATGTCTGTGGTTTTTACATTTTCTAGTCCTGGAAGGTGCGAAAATAGATTTAGAAGGTTTCCTCTATTGAGGATGTCCCATTTCCCTTGGGATAGATACTGTGGGTACGTACAGTTTTAACTTTTTGCCTTCTTGTGATAATTGAGTTGTTTCGGCATCAACTGACACGGTTTTATTTTGGTTTGAGAATGATGTATCTGGGTCAACTTTGAGCATCTTGTTCTTGGTTAGGAAATTCCGACATTCTGGTTTGTTCCATTTAAGACAATGCGAGTTGACCTCATAGGTAACCGTTTTCTCATTTATGTTCCCTTGATTGAAATCTTGGCCCTGGTCCAATATTACCATGGTGTTCAAGATGTTCTCGTTTTGTTTCAATTCGGAGCCATCTGTAAGATTAACTTGAATGGCTATTTCCTCTGTGGCTTTCCTTATGTTTTGGGTCTCTTTTAGGTCTATTTCACGTGGGTATCTTTGGTCACTTTGGTTTGCGGCTTCAGGGGGGGCACCCCAACCTGTGGGCTTTCTCGTACCGTGTCTAATAGAGGATCGGTCACATGTTAGGTTTATGGGGTTATCCATGATCTTTTGGGTTTCTCCATAATACTCATTGGGTTCTTTTCTTTCCATACAATTCCCAATTTTCTCCTTTGGGCTCGCCACAATGCCTTGAATAACTTCTGGTTTACATTGGTCCATATTTTGCACAGCGTTTATTTGTACTGGAAGGCGAGTATCTGAGGTTCCTCCTCCATCTGAGTTTTTACTGAGTTCTGGGGTTGTGATTGGATTTCAATCATTATCATCAGGTCTAAGACAGCATAAGAGCGCTCCATTCTTTTTCCTGGCGTTGTTTAATTTCTTTAATCTCTTCTTGTTTTTCCTGGACAGATAATGTTCTTCAGCCGGGGGTACTGTTGTCAACTTAACCGGTGAGAAGGAATGAGACGGGTTATTAGTTCCTGTAGAAGTATTAGATTGGGAGATAAATACTGGAGCGGAGTTTTCTTGATTAAAGTTGTCGGCCCCATCAGTTATACCTTTGTTTGAGGGGGATTCAGAGTCTTGTTTATCGACAATTTTCAAGCATTTAATCTGCTGGTCTTGTGTGGAAGTAGTCCGCTGGTCTATCTGATCAGGGAAGCCATTGCCATGGGACTGAGTTCTTGCTTTTATATTGATCTCTGTTTCCCCTGTTAACTCTAACCTATGAAGTTGTTGTTGGTTTCTTGGAATGGGCCGATAAGGGTGTTGGTTCAACAGGGGATTAGGAGAAGTGGATTTCGGCTTACGTCTACGGGCCTCTTTCTTCAGGTCCTCTATTAATGTGGACATAACTTCTGGTAAGGTTTCTATATTTTTTAATATCGGATTGCAGCTACACTCGCTATTACTTTGGCTTGACACTACATTATTTTGGGCTCTACATACCAGAGAGTTTAGTAGGTCAAGTTTGGTATCAATTTTGGTTATTAGACCAGCTATTAGCTGCAGGATATTTAGTTGGGCATCCAGTTTATCTGCGTGCATATGGGCAGCGCTCGCCATTGAATTCAGGGCTTGGTTGGTATCAAAGAGGAGCATCTCAACCTTGTGCGTGGTGGGGGTGTGACATGTCTCCCTGGCCCGGAGTTCAGAATTTGGAGAATCACTGGTCTTATTTTGACAGTGTGGGGGAGTTAGGTTTGGAATTAGAGAGCTACTGGTTATGGGTATTTGCTTTCTTTTATTAGTTTCATTTGATTTATGTTGTGAGTTTAACTGTAGGTTAAAATCATCTTGACCGGCTCTACTGTTATTTATGGACACTAGAGGAGAGTTAAGTAGAGAGTCCCTTACATGAGTCCGATAAGGGTCTTTCACGTAATGATTTG
The DNA here is from genome assembly GCF_964261635.1 of Lissotriton helveticus. Classification (NCBI taxonomy): domain Eukaryota; kingdom Metazoa; phylum Chordata; class Amphibia; order Caudata; family Salamandridae; genus Lissotriton; species Lissotriton helveticus. The sequence goes on from NC_136069.1 coordinate 1,143,499,274, forward strand.
ACATTTGCACATGGGGTACCGGACTTGGAGTCGCGGTGGGTAGTAGGGAAGTCAAACTTGAGCGTTTGAGTGTCTGGCTGACGTGTTCCACTGAGTTATATTTTATTGATTTCAATGGACGATGAGTCCAATAGGCTTATGTGCCGAGATGTGAAGCTTATTGAGCTGGTAGACGAAATCCAAATTGGAGATTCTAGTATAATCTGTGTTCCGGGCTCATGAGTGGGGACAAGGACTTTGTCCTTTCGCAGGTCCGAGAGCAGCCGTTCGGCTGGTTCTTGATTGGCCCCGACTAGCTTCAGTTTGACAGGGGTATTGTCAAGCAGTCTGGGCACACTCCGGGTTAGGCTGTTGTTTTGCAGGTTATCCTGATTATTTTCTTGAGATACTCTTTGCGGAGAGAGAGGAGTGGTTTTTACTGGGGCTAAGAGTCTCCCTTGAATTGTAATCTCTGGGTAGAGATTACCAACATGGGATAGACTTGCCCGTGGCTCTTCACGTTGGATACAGGATTTTGAGGTCTCCAAGCTCATGAGGGGGTTTTCAGGAGTGAGCATTATGGCTTCTTTAATAGGCTGCATGAAATAGTCTCCTATGTCGCCAGTGTCTCTAATATCACAATTATTCCGATCAACTGACTTTGAGGCATGTCCTTGTTGCGTTCTCTTAGGAGATTGTTGTTTTTGTTTTTTTGACAGGTGCATCAGGGTGTTACAAGCCCTGACCGATGTTATCATCACGGGCTCTTCATGCCCTTACGATTTTCCCTCCAGGGTCTGGTTCACTCGTCTTCCTTCTTTGGAATATAACATTTTCGCTTTCTGTCGTTTGGCAGTCTAATGTGGTCGGTGGGAGTTTTGCAACTGTGCAGCGTTTCTTGTTCGCATTTTTTATTGTTTTTTTTTTTGTTGTTTCTCGTGTGCACCTACCTCCTTTCTCCTTTCTTTTTGGGCTTTAAGCTTAGGGCCAAGCAGTAGGCAGTAGATTGAGGGAATGGATCTAAAAACCCAGAGTTTAAATTTTGGGTTAGTTGTGGCCAGCAAGGGTGGTGGGGTAATAGCTCGAAGGGCCCCACCAAATGGCTACACACTCCCGTTTCTCTGCTGCCACTGTACCGTGGCACTACAAAGACTTAGCCCGGAGTTTAAGCCACATTCACTGTTCTTTTACTCCTTGCTTCCTTGCTTCGTTTGCAGGGTTAGGTTGGATCGGTGGTGCAGCTAGTACTCCATTACTCTATCACCCCATTGCACCAAATGATGGAGTCATTACCAGCCTCCAACCAAGTTACCCAGGGGCAGGAGGCTGTGTTCTTGTTTTCCCCCGTCCGGTGTCTGGACCAATGATTTGATGGCCACCACACTCACTGTCAGAGCCCGTGCCTGCCTGGCACTGTGGCTATCTGTGTGTGTGTGTGTGTGGGTGGAGGGAGGGGGGGGGACGGCGGAATTACGTTCAATTCAGCCACTGCACAGCTCTACTGCGAGCCGCACCTTGCCCCGGAGGGTATGAACAGTGTCCTGTGGGATGGCTCAACCAGCGGATTGCTGGCCCAAAGACTCGGCCCCAACCACTGCAATTGCTCAACTCCACTCTCCACTCTCTGAGCCCCAACACGGCTGATGCCTGATACACTCACCGCTCCGCACACCGCAAGCTGCTCCCAGTCCTTCTTCCACGGGGGAGGGGGGGTTTGGAGGGGTAGGGGGGCTGGCTGGGGGTCAATCGAGTCACAGGGGCCAGCCGCCAGAGACAGACGCCAGCCACTCCGCGTTGAAAATGCCGAAATGCCGCAAATGCCTGCAGCCGTTTGCACCAAGGAAAGCATGTACAGCAAAGCACTAGCAGCGGTGCAAGAATCGTTCAGAGGCCGTTCAAAGGTTCTACGGTCGTGCCTGCCGAGTCCCGGTGAGAGAAAGCACCCCTTCCACTTTTCTCATTAAAGATTGGTGGGGCTGAGCAAGGTCCGGGCAGCTTGGGGGATGTGATGAGTATATGATGACACAAGGGAATGAAAAAGGGAATGTAAAAGGGATGTAAGGCAGGGGTGGTGAGCGTTCAAGGCTTCACAGATTTTGTCACTCACCCACTGGCCACACCTGGTGCTTTGTGCTTTCTGCTTTCTGCTGTGGCCCCGCTCACCGCTGTGCTGCTGAACTGTTATGCTGGGCCGGTCTGGGTATTGCTCTGGCAGGTTCCAGGTTAGTCGGGTCTGAGCTTTCTCCACGACCCGCTCCTCTCCCAAGCTCTCACCGCTCCCCCGCGGCTCCTGATGCTCATGGTGCCTGGCCCCCCGTGGCTCACCGTGTGGCTCAGCGGGGCTCACTGGGGCATCCTGCAGCCTCCTGTGGCTTCTAATGTGGCACCCGTTTCAGCTCCCGGTTTGCGGCGCGCGGTTCTGGACCCCCCGCGGCTCTGCTCCGCTGCCGGTTATCGCTGCTCTCCCGCGCTCACGCAGTCTCTCGCAAGACCAGGACTGGAATCTCGTTCTGCTCCAAAGCATTAGCGGCCGTGACCTCCTTCCGTTCCACATTAGCGGCCGTGACATAACACACAAGCTACCTACAAAGGGCCCTCTCTCTCCCTGCCGCTGCTCCCTACTGAGCCGGCGACCGTGGGAACATATCATGGGAATATTTAATTGACAGCACTGACAGTTTTTTTCTATATAACACATTACACATATTTGCATGTTGAAGAAAAAAGAGGTGGTGATTTGCCCAGACCAAAACAATTTTTGTTCAGGATTAGAACCTAGGTCTCTGGGATGAAGGTAACTCAATAATTAACTAGATCATTTCGGTTACACACAATACATTATGATACCTTTGCCTACCAATGCATTCAACAACTTAAATTGAATACATTTCAATGAAAGCCCTTCAGCTGGATTTATTCATCATACAAAGGTCTGCTGCTAAAATACTCAACACACCAGAAAATAAATTCACTTTCAGCCTTTTTCTGGAAATCATGTCCCATCATGGGGAATTGCTAGAGGCGTAATGCTAACCTAAAAGAAAAGATAGTTACATACCAAGTAACATCTATGGTGGTGCTGGGCGGGAGACAAAAGGCAGAGTAGATGAGCATAGCAAGTCTTACGTTGGTCAAGGTAATGTGTTTATGGACAGTCATCATCTTATTTTTCACTATACACAGATTTGCATATGTTAAAGACTCACCGGTCTGAATAAACTACACCACGAATAATGTGCAGAAAATCAACCATGAACATACATTCACTTCAGCAATTACTTCTGCCATGCATCAGGTAATGATGACCACAGTCGGGTCCCAATTCACACCTGGGAACGCAATATCTTGATCTAACCCATCTAATGCACTGTCATACAATATCTACATATCCCCTTTAGTACGTCTGCACCCTTTTTGGCGATTATGTGTTTTGTGTCCTACTCGACTTTAGTTAATTTTCTGTGGTATCAGACCATACAAAGTCCCAACAATGTGACAATGAAGCTCACTGTTTGAGACACCAGCAGCAGACACATTATGAGTCATGATTTTTAACTTCTTCATTGAGCAATGGCACTGTGCGAAACCGTTACTCAAAAACTGTAAAGTAAGCCCACTATAAAATCAAGAGATTTACCAAATATCTGTGAAGTACATATGGAGTCCAGTCCTCCATATGTACTTCATTACCTCTCTGTTGTTCTTAACAACACTTTTTACACCTGTCTTAAATCTAATGTTCGTTTGGCTTATTCACAGCAGCTTTATCATTAAGCCCTTAATATTATTATAGCACGCACTGTCGAAGAACAGCACATTTAATCTCATTCACATAATCTGTAATGGTAACGTGAAGTACTTTAACACAAGTCTGTAATTTATCATATCTATTCCTCAGTCATATGTACTTTGGTTAACGAAGTAAAACAAATTATTTAAACATGTTTATGAAAGTCATTTATTCCTTGGCTAATCTAAAAAATATTATTTGCAGCCCAGTTACATTAGTTTTAGATTATTTTACTATTTGTGAATAGCTGTTAAATAAAAGTTTTTCTGCAAATGTTAATGTTTAAGCACTCATATTCGCTGGTCCACTCTACCGGATTATCAAGAAGAGCGGCATTTCAGATTAAGCTAGTCTGCATGGCAGTAGGCGTGGGAAGATTTAATCAAAAATGTATAAGCGCGTTATGTGTGCTTTACAGACTGCAGCTCAGCCTTTAACTAAGTAGCAGTGGCGCATAGAGCGGTCAATGCTACATTTAATTATGCAACAGCATGAAGATACGTGGGTTAGAGTAAAACCAGAGAGGCTAAGGGTCTTAAGCAAGGCTGCATCCTGAGACACCACTTTTCTGATTCCGTACAGCAGATTTTTCTATAGTATGAACATTTTTGGATTGACAACTGGTGAAATTCAGAAAATGTAGAAACGCAATGTTAACTTGCGTCTGCAATTTGGTTTTGCTAGCTGCCACACCCATCAGTCTTCCAAGACTACTGACCAAATGCCAGGCTTATTACAAAAAAATATATATTTATCAATTTGCCCAAATCGAAAGTGAAGTAAGAAAATAAATGACAACAGATACATGAGAGCATCCTTGTCTGACCCAACTGGTGGCAATAAATGGAGTACTAGTACTTGCAAACCCAACTGCAATGCTCTATTAGCTCACTTTCCCCAAAGCCTAACCTAGGTATGTCAGTAGATGGCCCAGAATCCCTAAATAATTTCTGCAAACATATTGTTTCAGAGGCTCTAGCCTACTAGTAAATGATAAGATTACAGGATAGAGTGGTACTGAATACAGCTGACAACCGTTTGCAACTTTATTTAGTGTGGAATTAAGTAGAATAGCTACCTGTGGCTCGGGTTCCTTTCCTGGCATGGGCCCAAAGTGACTGAGAATTTGACTTTTCATGTTGTCATTGAGGGAGGTGAACCAGGCGTAGGCTTGATCATACACGGAGTTGTGAAGGCAGACTAGTTCTTCATACTCTGACCCTTCCACCTAACCATGGAAAAAAAACTGTCATTAACATCATTCAACACAACTATGAAATGTATGTGTTAAAGATAAATTAGCCAAACCTTTTTATCACATCAAAGTAAAAAAAAAAATTACCTTCCTCTGGCAAAACAAAAAGGTTTACAGCTGCAGAAAGTTATTTAACAAAATAAATGATGCACTTTGCATATCTTTAGGTCCCCATTATGACGTCGGTCGGAAAGCCTCTGACCTGCGGTCAGTCGGACCGACATCATAGGTTTCACTTTCAACAGTCGCATTACAACGACACCGGTCAGAAGTGAAACTGGCCGGTCATTCTGGATGGCTTTCGACAGGCTCAAGGAGCCAGTCGGAACGGGCACGTTATCCCTTAAAGACGGCGTTTCCTCCGTTGGGATTACGTCAGTTGCCCACAGGCTTTCCATGCCGGTGTTTCTGACATGGAAAAGCTGTTGGAAAGCGACTTTGGGGGCCCCTAGCAGGACCCCCTTCTCCCTGCGGCCGAGGGGGGGCCTATGGTGCCCCCCTGTCAATCCCTGCACAGTAGGCAGGCACTGTGAGGTGCAGGGATTAACAGAAACTCCCATTTCTCTATGGGAGCTTGTGCTGCGGCCGGTTTATGGTCGCAACACAATCTCATAGAGAAATGGGAGTATGAGCATTGTAATAGTGGTGATGGGACCATTGACCGGAGGTCGGTCGGATGGTCCCAAGACCGCAACGGTGACGTTCGCCCGAAATCGTAATCAGGCCCTTAATGTTTAACAAGAAAACTCCATACAGGTCATGTTATTGCCCTATCTGGTTTAACTCCTTACAAGAGAGATAACCCCAACATTCTTCTGAACCGCCATTTGGAATACCAAAAGTGATCAAACTATCAGTTGTGTTTCAGGCTAGTGTCTGGTACTTAACCTTTAATAAGTCAAGTTTAATGATGGAGAAAAGAGTAATGTAGAAAATTGTTTGCAGAGGATCTAAATAACAAAAACACCTGCTCATGTTCAGGTTGTTCCCGCCGCTCCCACACACTATGATCTTGACACAAACAGCAGCAAAATGCGCAATGTGGTATAATTTTGAGATTTTTACTTAACACACATTGCATGAAATTGCTGAAATTACGCCAGCATAATTAAAATGTTGCTGAGATCGACTTTTTTCCAAAGAAATAATCAGTGCATGTGCTTCCTCATCTACCTGTAAGGAAATTGTCTTGATTCATCTCCGTCTCACTGTATGATTCTGTATGTGAAAGAATCTTGTGGTTTATTTATCTACATTTGATCTAGCATGTGCTATTTTTTAGAGAACTTGGACTAGGGAGGAGATTTGATCTTGTGGGTGAGCTGCTGGCATGGGAAAGTTTTGCAACCTGCACAATCACTTTATCTCCCAGTGCCCAATCTTGGCATACATGCAACATGTAATGCAATTGTAAATGCTGAAATGCAAGGTGTAATTAAAATATGTGAAATGCGGGGGGAGCGCGCACAACGTCAAACAAGAAGGCCAGCTAGCCACGGAGCTCCGCATCACGGCAGGGTTGTTGAGGCGATTTTCGCAGCTCCAGAGTCTCTTTCCTCGTCGCAATGGCGAGCCCCATGCATCAGAAGTGCTCCTGAGTGACACCATGTCATTTTATTGCAGTTTTTTTCTTTTTTTTAAGGTAAAACCTCTTCAAATCGCTCCAGCTTCTTTGCAGCCGCCATTTTGTTTTACCTGAGAGGCTTTATTTGCTCCTCTTCAGGTACAATGCTGCTTTCTTGACTTTTACCACCAATTATCTGCTTACTACTATTTTATGCCTGACCAGACTTTTTTCTAATTTTAAGGAGGATTACTTGTTATTTAGTTGTTTGCGCAGTTAGTTTTTGGAGCTCACTTCATACACTGTGGGGTATTTTTAAGTATTTGCTGGTGCTCTTTCGTCTCCACGAAATTTCTCCTCCTTGTTCTATGGGTAGGAGTAAGAAATTACTACTTGCAAGCAAGAGTTCCACTGCTCATTCTCAGGTGTCGGACTCTCCTCCCTCTGACTAAACACCTCACGATACTAGCATTATGGTGCAATCGGGAACATCGAAGTCAGCGGTTTCGTTGCCTTTTTCAATTAAAACGCAAACCCCTTCCGCTAACAAACGTCCCAAACAGGACCCTCCCTCTCCACCAAAGCCTGTTTCTTTGATGTCTCTGGACATTATCTTTGAGGAAATCCGCGCTTTGAGCCCTTTTGTTGAAGAGACTAACTCCAGCTTGTAAGCTATGGATACTAAATGGGCTTCTATGGACTCTCGTATTTCCATAGCGGAACAACAAGTTGATGACCTACATAATGTTTCCACAGAATTGGTTGCCCTTAAGAGGGAGGTCCTTTTGTTGAGGAAATCAACAGAGGATCTTGAAAATAGAAATAGGTGCAATCATTTACGCTTGTATGGTCTTTGAGATTTTGGAGGGTGACAATCCCGTTCCCTTCTTCAATAATTTTCTTATAAAGCTTCTTGAGCTTCCCGCGTCTACTAATCTGAATATTCAAAGAGCTCACAGGCTTGGCCCAAGTCTGTCTTCGTCATTGGCTCCTTCTAAACCACGGGGTGTGATTATCCTATTTTTTAAATTTAAAGACTTACTGCTTGTTTTAAATGCAGCCAAACTAAAAAACACAGCTTGTCTGGTCAGGCTCTAAGTTATTTCTCTCTCAAGATGTTTCCTCAGCAACAGCTATACGGCGGAAAGAATTCCTGGATGTTCGACTAGCTTTGCGTACACTTGGAGCACGATATGGACTATTTCATCCGTGTTTATTCAAGGTCACTTACCAGAAAAAAACTTCCACTTTTGAGGAACCGGCAGAATTGAGGAAATTAATTCACTCACACTCTGCATCTTCGATGGAAATCTCTGGCCCTCTACCTTCTACGTCCTCTTTACCTTGACTTTATTCTTTTTCATTACAGGATTTAATTTGCTTGGTTTTACTTAATGCTTTTCTCTTCGCAGGTTAATGTTAATAACTATTGTATCATTTTACTCCTATTTTTTCTTTTTCTTTTTTCTCCTTCTACATTTCTGCACATATTTATCTTCTGTGACATATTTCTTTCTCTGTTTCCTATCTATCGCATAAGATTCCCCGCTGTGATGCTCCCTCCCCGGTTGGTTATGCTGTCTTCTCCCTTGTGTCGCCACTCCTCGTATTCTCTTTGTCCCCCCTTAGAAGGTAAGTATTACAGTCGTCAATCCTTTATTTTCTCATTTTATATTTCTATTTTGTAATTTATGGTTGTCATGCACTGTCTTCTCTTGTTATCTCTTCTCTCGTCGTCCTCTTTTTTCAGGCCCTTTTCCCTTCCTCCCTCCTTCTTTTCATCTCCTTTCCGTTCTCTAATGCTACATTTACCTATGGCTTCGAAGTGTGATTGTATTATTCAATGCATCTTTTTTACTATTGCATGTTTTGTTCTTTATGCACTTTTGACGGTTTTACATTCAGAGTTATTTCTTGGAATGTGAAAAGTTTTATTAACCCAATTAAGAGACAGAGAATACCATCACTTCTTGCTTCTTACAACCCTGATTTGGTTCTTTTACAAGAGACCCATCTTACAGAAGCTGAGGCATTAAAATTAAAGAGAGGTTGGGTGGGTTCCGTTTTATTCTCTCCTACTGCTAATAAGAAAAACTGTGTTATAATTCTAGGTCATAAGAAATTGAACTGTAAAATTATATCGCACAAAATTGATACAGAAGGCACATGGTTGTTAGATAAGTTGTTAATTAATAACTTTTCTTGGACTGTTTTTAATGTTTATGGGCCTATTCATCCAAATTGTTCCTTTTGGCCTCTGATCACACAGAATGTATTCAATTTAGGGATGATTACTTTATACTAGGAGGCGATTGCAATCAAGTTGTTGATCCCTTTCTTGACCGCCAATCTCAGGTACGCTTCACTCCTCACAAATTGCATAAACATTTTCTTGATTCTATTTCCCAATCACATCTAGTGGAGTCTTAGAGACTCTCTCACCCAAATACTCTAGACTTTTCTTTCTTCTCCCCTCCACACAATTCCCATTCCCCTTTAGATTATATTTTTCTCTCTCAATCTTTATCTGAAAACCTGGTATGCTCCTCTATTGAACCTATCGTTATTTCTGATCATGCCCCAATTATAACTGATCTTGACTTACTACTTTCACATCCCAGGTCCTCCCGTTGGCGTTTCAATAATTCTCTACTTCTTGACCCACTTTTCTCTTCTTCTTTCATCACTTTTGCTAACACATTTTTCGAACTAAACAGTGACCTCATTTCCTCCCCCTATATATTATGGGATTCCTTTAAGTCTACAGCGAGAGGTTTCATCATAGACTTTGTTTAAAAAAAATAAAAAAACGTTTTCTTCAACAATGTAAAGCTACCCTGGCACATATTAAGGCCTTAGAACATAAATTCTATACTTCATCGGCAGATTCGGTCTTACCTGCTCTGATACTTGCCAAATTAGCATTTAATAAAACAACAACTGACAATGCGTCTTCCATACTTCTCCGTAGTAGTGCTCGTTATTACGGAGGTCGCAATAAAGTTGGGAAACTTTTAGTGAATTATCTTTAAGCTCGTAAAGATCGTACGCTGATTGACTATTTATTCTTCAGATGGTTCTCTTCTTCACAAAGATCAGGACATTCTTAACAAATCTAAGCTATTTTATAAAGATCTTTACACCTCAGACTCTCCTCCCTCCAGTTCCCTCATCCAGTCCTATCTTGATAGCCTTCCAACCCCATCTAATTCTCATCTCAAGCTTTCTGATCTTGAAGTACACTTATCCCTTAAAGAACTATCCCCTGCTCTACACGCTTTAAAGTCGGGGAAAACTCCTGCCCGGATGGTTTTTCAGTTGAATTTTATTGGCATTTTTCTATCCTATTACTTCCTAAACTCTTAAATCTTTTCCATTCTTTCTTTCTCTGCGGTAAACTGATGGTACTTTTCAAGAGGCCACAATTTGTCTCATACATAAAGACAGACAAGATCCTATGATTTGTAAAAACAGTCGGCCAATTTCCCTGGTCAATGTTGATTATAAATTATTTGCAAAACACTTGCTTAACGTTTAGACCCTCTTATGCCTCATTTGATTGGCAAGGAGCAATGCAATTTTGTCTGGGGCAGATTGACTTCGGATAATTCTAGACTCTTTATTAATGTTTTAAACAAAGTTCCTTCCCTTTCCACATCCTTGGCGGCCATTTCTGTCGATGCTGAAAAAGCATTTGATAGAGTGAATTGGTCCATTTAATTAGCATCTCAAAATGGCATGGTTTTGGTCCTAATTTCACCTTACTTATTTATCTATTATACTCTGCCCCCAGAGCCTCGGTACTAGTCAACGGTTGTATTTAATACTATTTTCCTCTTCAACGCGGAGTTCGTCAAGGCTGCCCTCTTTCCCCCCATCTTTTTGTTTTAGATCTTGAACCCTTCCTATCCTCAATCCGTAATAATGACTCCATATCTGTTTTTTCTTATGGTGATCAACACTTACAACTTTCAACATATGCGGATGACATCCTGCTTTTTCTTTCTGCTCCCGAAATCTCCATTCCCCCTAAATTACATGAATTTCATTCCTTTTCCCTTGCCTCTGGATACAAACTCAATTGAGATAAAACAGAAATTCTCCCGCTCACTAAATTTTGTCTTCCATATTCCTTTTCTTCCACTAGTTTTGCACGGAATGGTTCTAAAATCAAATATTTAGGTATGTGGTTCTTCAACTCCATTGCCTCTTCTATTAAATTAATCATGACTGCGGTCCTGTCTCGGATTGACAAACTTCTTTCCTCTTGGAATCCTCTCTTTCTTTCGAGATGGGGTCAGTTAGACTCGATAAAAATGATGATTACCCCTATTTTGATTTACACTCTTTCCATGCTTCCTGTCTATATTCCTGCCTGTTATTTTAAACATATTGATTCTCGTCTTTCTAAATTTCTCTGGAAGATGAAAAGAGGCAGGATTTCTTTATCTTATGTTCGTGAGACACAAACTAATGGGGGTGTAAATTTTCCTGATTTTCGCCTTTATCATAGATAAGGTTTGCTTGGTCAGGCCTTGAAATGGCTCCTCTCTGAACCTTCCCCTTTCACTCCCCTTTGGCTTACCATTGAACGTGCTTTATTATTACCCTTTTCTTTAAAGGAAGCTCTAGCCTTTTCTGCCAAAACTCCTCTTACCTCCCTCCCCTTGTTTGAATACACTTGTTCCTTATTGAAACCTTTGACCCATCCAAAGTCTATTTCTAGAGATTCCTTTTTAGAGTCTCCTATTTGGCATAATTCCCTAATTACTATCAATAGCAGAACCATCTTTTGGAGATCCTGGAGAACAAGGGGCATAATTTGGGTTAAAAACTTCTTTGATGGCCTATCTCCATGCTCCTTTCCCAAATTGCAGGCTACATTTCATTGTCCCTACTCCTTTCTACAGAAATTCACTAATCTAATGGCGGTCATTCTTGACACTTACTACTCTCTTTCATCTTACCCCTCTTACCTCTCTTCAAAATTCTCTTCTTAAGATCCTTCTTTTGCTACCCAAAGCGTCTCTTATCTATAAACATTTCTCAGCTCCTAATCCAGCATGTGTGCAATCCAAATTGGAACTTTCATAGGAATCTGACCTGGGATGTGAATGGTCTATCATCTTTTGGGTGAAGTCTACTCTTGGGCAGAAATATATGCCCAAAAAAGAAGGAATCGCCCATATAACTCAAATACTGAAACCTCATCAACGGATAGTGACACAAGCCATAAGCCACGTACGAAACAACCAACCCGGAAAACACAAGACGATTCGTCATCTCAACAACCCACCACCAGCGCAACAATGGACACCAATCCTTTTCTAGACCAGGGCCAAGCCCAAAAAGGAGACCCCGGAGAGGGAAAAGAAAAAGAAAAGGAGAGAGACCCACCAAACACACGGAGTACAACAGGCACTCTCAAGGACAAGGAGAAAGAGAAGAAAGCCCGAAAGAACCAGACGTAGAACAACTAGCTATAAACATAAGTGATTACCACTTTAACACATATGAATTAAAACTATTACAAAAAGGAACATCTTTTGTACCCACCACGACTACCAACAACTTAGAGTTAGATGTGAGCTTTTTTAAACTCATGCGTAAGCTACGTCTAAGACACTTTTTTGACAATGTATTGCCTGAACGACCTCAACAAGAAAAAGACCAACTCTTAGGATTACGACCATCAAGCACTTTTCAAGCTCCAATAAGCCACAAAACGCTCGATCTGTTTGAAAACCTTGTTAAACAAGACCTTAATAATATCAAACATACCAAACCCAAAAAGAGAAACATAACTCAGAAAGACCTAGATACTCTTAAAAAATTTGCAGGTAACGACAAAATCATATTCACCAAAGCCGATAAAGGAGGAGCTATAGTAATCATGAACAAGACCATGTATGATACTAAAGTGATGGAACACACCAGCGATATTAATACATACAGCAAATTGGATGGCAACCCCACACTGGAATACTCCAAAACATTGAAAATAATTGTCGAGAGAGCCCACAAACAAGGTACTATCACAGACAGGACAAAAAATTATTTGATAACATCCAATCCTAAAAGCCCTACCCTACGCATGGCACCAAAAATACACAAAAACATAATGGATCCACCCATGAGACCTATAGTATCTACCGTAGGGAGTCTACACAAACCAATTGGTCAGCTAATAGACAAGTATTTACAACCCACAGTACAAGCCATGCAAACTTATGTCAAGGACACCACTCAATTCTTGCTAAAACTACAACAAGTGACATGGAATCCGCAACAAAAAATAATTCTATGCACGGCAGACGTATGCAGCCTTTACACGAGCATACCCCATGACATGGGGATAGAAGCCATGGAAGCAGCACTCATGCACCCAGAATTAGATCAGGATCTCCAGACCTTCCTAATGGAACTTATGTACTTTACATTGTACCAAAGTTACTTCAAATCCGACGGAACATGGTACCAACAACTCACCGGAATGGCTATGGGCAATTCTGCGGCCCCTGTGTATGCTAACATCTTTATGCAGTGGTACGAAAACAAACACATACTAACCAACAAAGAGTGGACGGATAATTTGAAAATGATTGTAAGGTACATTGATGATTTATTCATCATTTGGACGAACACAGAGGAAAGACTACAATCTAAACTGACAGAATTCAATGAAATAGATCAACGAATCCAACTGACATGGCACATATCAGCCCCGACGGTCAATTTTTTGGACGTCAAAGTATCAATAACACCAGAGGGATTCTCCACGGATCTATATGTGAAACCCACTGACAGAAACAACATGTTACTGCATTCAAGTTTCCATGAACCTAACCTAATAAGAAACTTACCTTTCTCACAAATGGCTAGAGTAAAGAGAATCACCTCTGAGGAAGATATTCTCAACATCAGACTCAGCGAAACCACAAACAAATTCATCAAAAGAGGGTACCCACAAGGATTGATTGAACAAGCAAAAATTAAGATCGATAAACTCAGCAGAACAAAGCTCTTAATGCCAAAAGCCAAACCAGAACAAACACGCACAGTCGTGGTTTCAAAATTTTCAACTTCAAGTAAAAATTACAAAAAGGTCATTTTGAAACATTGGCCCATATTGAATATGGAACCGGACTTTAAGGAAGCATTTAACCAACCACCAATATTTGCATTTACCAGAGCAAAGAACTTAAGCGAAATTCTACAGAATAAACCTAACAAAACCATTGTGTACTCCGGAACCAAACCTTGCCTAAACTGTGGTAGCTGTAATAGCATTATTAAAGGAAACACAATCAATCACCCTACACAAGGTTACCCAATTAAACTCAGGGTTAATGCAACATGTGACACCAGCAATCTGATTTATGGAATAAGATGCCCATGTGGAAAGATATACGTGGGCAAGACAGAACGTCGCATTAAAGTGCGACTAACAGAGCACAAATCGAACATCAGATTGAAGAATATGAAATCAGCACTGTCAGCTCATTTTGTGGACCAACACCATAACATTTCCCAGATAAAGTTTCTCGTATTGGAAACTGTCCCAAAAACTGAGGGGAGAGATAATACAAAATATCTCCTGAGAAGAGAGAACGCATGGGTACAGAAACTGTCCTCACAGAAGCCGATTGGCTTAAACGAGAGAATTGAACTGTCATGTTACCTGTAAATTAATTTGCTCCATTGACTGTATCTTGTTAACACTGTGCATGTTCACAGAACCATAGATATACATTTTGCTCAATTCTCCGCCACACGCCACAGCACCACGAGTTAGTACCACACAGAAAGTGAACACATTCACCCAGTTTGGGGTTCGAACCTCACAATATATTTTTTATTTGTTATCTTTCATTTAGTCTTTTCACTCTTTCAATTACTCCGTTGTATATAGACATTTGCGTTACACCTCCTTGATTATTACACCATTTAGTTGCAGGTTTATAGTTTTCAACATCCTATCGAATAGCAATGCACTAATAATTACGATCTTGGTTGTAACCGCGAGCAACAACCATAGTCTGTTGACCATGTCCATGGTCACATGACCGGAACTTTTTTCAAATAGGGAAACGCGACCGGAGCTTGTCCCCGTGCCGCCTTTACTGAAGACTGTCAACAAAATTCAAGCACGTCGAACAGACAAACAAGGTTAGTTTGATAGAACCTCTAGAGGAATAAGGCAGTGAGCGCTTCAACATAACGCTCGCTATACACGTGCTGACATTTTGTTTTTTCTACAGATGTAGAACGATACCCAAGGAAAGGCTTGTAAGTGAAACATCGTTTTTCCACGTTTTTCTGATTATTCGGTTTCTGCACAACCCGCTGTAAATAACACAATTAGAACCTCATGGATATGTTTTGGCATGATTACACGTTAGGCACTTAGAACCCGTTACCGACACTGAATTTATCACATTTTAACATGAATAGACAATGTGTTTTATGATTTGGCGTGACTACTATGCAAAATTGTAATGATTATCATATTATGATTACAGTGTTGATTCCCTGATGAAGGGCATGCAATACCTGCCCGAAATGCATTGGAATTCTTTGAAATCACAGGGCCTGAAGTTTATTTGATTATTACTACATGAAAGGATAACACAATGATGTGTCAAATGAAATGTTAATTAAAACATCATTCATGAACTAAGAAACCTAAGAGTGGAAGTCTTCCTTTTCCAAGAAATACAATATATGTGTGCCCTAAAGGGATGGAACTAGAGGTCCTCTAGTTCCACTTTCATTCACTATCATCTTTTGGGACACACTTTGGTCCCGTTCTCTCAAAATCTCTCATTCTGCTTCTCTCACTCAATCTTTGTTCTTCCTCCATCATAGACGTTATCTTACTCCCACCTCTATAGCTAAATTTTCTCATTCGGCTGATACTAACTGTTGGACCTGTGGCTCTTCTAATGCTGACTTTCTACACCTTCTCTTCCTTTGCCCTTCGGTTTCTAATTTTTGGGGAAAAGTTTGGTCCTATATTTCTCGTTTGTTTCATCAGATTCCTTAGATCTTCTTCCCCATAAGCATGGTCTTTTTGACCTTCTAGTTGCTTTAGCTTTCCAACACATCACTCTCAACTGGAAAACACTTACAAAACGTTATATCCAACACTGGTGGAATAGTTTTTGTCATTATCCTCGACTTGATATTGCTTTTGCCTCCTCCTGCAGACCAATGGTTAATAGAGATCTCTTTTGGTTACCGCTCACTACTTATTTAGACAATCTAGTATTAGTAAATGCTGAGAATTTTTAACCTCTTCGAATGTCTATTTTTTCTGTTTCTTGCTTTTTACCTTTTATTGATCTATTGTATATATTAATTTGATTGACGTTATTTATTACATACCTTTGCAATTTGCATATTCTCATTTTATCAACTTGTAAAAGTTTCCACCTCCCCTCTTCCTTCCCTCCCCCCCTTCTCCCTCCCTCCCCTGATCTCCTTAAAAATGTTAAACAGCTTTCTCTTCTGTTTTTTATGCTAGCAATTCTCTCATATGTCTCTATTTTAATATGTTTTACTTTGTATTGCTGGTCTTCTGTATTTCTTTATTATTCAAATAAAGCTTCTTAAACATAAGCTGCATGCGGACTTTCTGAAAAAAAACTTAAAGAAAAAGAATACCCTAGTAAATTAATAAAGAAAGCCATGAAAAGAGAAACAATGTGAAATGCCGCCTTGTGGTGTCATGTATTGTCTGCTACTCCCAGTCCAAATAAATGTTCGGTGCTCCACTGCTTCTTAGCTAGGTTTGTATTAAATACAAATAAAGCAGGTGTCTGATGGTGTGCTATATATTGTTTGCGAATGCTGCATTCACAAACTGATTGATAAAGGATGATGGATGCAGCATACAATCCTGTGTTATTTGATATGTTTTTGGCTTACAGAGTCATGCACAAGCCCTCCTCAACAAACGCTGTAATTGCTAAATCTTGAATTGATTAGGTCTATCAGAGTGTTACATGGTATCAGTATGTTAGCCACGAAACATGACATCAGGAGCTTGAAAGGGAAACATGCTGGCTGTATTAAAAGACCGCCAAGTCCACAAACTGCTGCAGGTAAGAAATTAGAGGTGTGTTCAATATAGCAAGCTCAAACACCATACATTTGTGGAAATCAGACAATGAAACTTCCCTATAGTATCCACACAGCTATGAATTGATCTCTCTCACTCTGCTCAGCTAAATCAATAGATACAAGTGATAACTTGCATATGTGGCATTTTCGCTCTTCACCTCAGTGTACATGCTCCCATTTCTTCAATTTGCCCATTGTTCATAATAGGTATGATCTACATAATGAATGACCAGATTACGATATTCATTCTACAAGGGGAAAAAGATCACAAAGTGTACGAATCCAGCAAGGTGAATTCCGTGACCTTTGCGCCTTCACAGCTTGGTGATTCTGAGAAGAAATCTCCCTTGTTAAAATGTGTGTGGTTTGTCTTGCAGCTTTTAACCAAAACCACTTACATCAACGTTCTTAAAACAAAGCTGTTTTGAAAAGAACAGAAAATTCCTCAAGAGTTATGCAGGGTATTCAATTTGGAGAAGAAAAGAAGAGGTCATCACCAGTACCTGTATGGAGAAACGTATTATAAGGATGATGCTTTCTTCTAGTTATTTAAACCAATTTCAAAAAATTTAATTGTTGCTACTATTCCAAGTTTCCTAGTGAAACTCGGCGTATATATGTTCTCATAGCTCATCCATAAATATGTGCTTTACTAATCTGTATCAATTTGATTGCTTGTAATGAGTGACATATGTATCTTACACAAATAACAATCATTATGTTTTCATATAGGAAAAGTGTAATATTTGTGTGAAATGACCTTAATGTGCTATTCATATAACTAGATCTTGTGGGTGCAGTGCTCAATTGATCTATGCATCAAGTGGCAGCCCAAGATGTACATGTTGCTCACAGCAAAATAGATCTAATAACTCAATGGCGGACTATAGTAATCTCTTTAGGGGTTGATGTGTATGGGAAACTTTGGGAAACATCAACGATGTACGAGGTTTCCCATTAACCAAGGGCATATTTTTACCCACTTTGTGTTCCTTACCGGAATACATGTCCAAAATGTTTCTGTAGATAACAAGTTCTAATTGTCTGACGGTGGCGAAACAGCAAACACAGAAGGATGGAAACACAAAACACTGAAGATTAAGTCTGCTTATGGAATGCACTTTGGGGCCTACTCACAAAGGTAAATATACAAATGTAAACGTACTTGCATATATATTTACTACTACACCTAGGTGTAACTCTACCCTTTTCTGTTATTCACCATTTCAGAGGTTTCACTCAGAGGAAGAGACTTACAGCTCTCCATCCCTTCAAATCAGGAGATGGAGCCTCCTACAACAGGATATACAGGTGTAAAGTTACCACCAGTAACTCTGCACCTGTAGGCATGGTGAAGATCTCCTTATAGGGGCATAGGAAAATATAATTCTTGGAAACATATTTAAAGTATTTTAATGTTACATTTAAATGCAAAATACTTTTAGACATTTATTTTTAACCCAGAGCCAATATAACATTTTACAGCACATTAAAGTATCAAATTACATATGTACTGAGTAATTCATTTAAATATATTCAATGTATAAATACTTTTTAAACCACAAAAAGAATCTCACCCCACTAACATTTTTCATTTTAAATATGTTTTCTTAAACATCATGTGTTTAATTATTTAAATTGGTTTTAAATTGTATAATTTTACCATTTGAAATAATTAGATTATTTAACAGAATACATCTTTCTCTCTCTAGACATATCACGCACACATACATACACACATACATACAGATAGATAAAGCCAAGCTTAAAATGACCTTATAGTTAAGTGTTGAAATAACACAAGTTAACCATAGAAATTATCAGTTATAGTTACTGAACTAACGATAACTGGTGCCACGACATGCACTGCTTATGACCTCACATATTACATTACTCCCTACATGTTTAATGACAATTACTGATGACATCACAGAAGCTGCTGCTCCTCAAATTGCTCTATAAACCATTAGATTATTTAAAAAACAAAGTTGGCTATTAAATGGTACACAATCATATACAGCAAAGATTGACTTAAGTGCCTGTGTGCATGTACAAAATAGAAATAGCATGCCCTTGGAAACGAGTCTCATTCAGTATGGTAAAAGTTATATGGTGCACATTTCAGCAACCAGTAATATTTTATGTATACACACAACTTCATTTAAAGAAGGGAGAGATTTAGAACAACTAGTGAGAGTTGCATACATACGTTTCAAATATGTAGTGACTTAAATCAACGGGCTGTTACCAAAAATATGTGAGAAACACTAAAGCTTCTTACATTACCTTAGGATGTCTAGGTACATGCTGACATTAATGCGTTCTTATGTAGTGGCATCAACATTTCTATCTAGAGATTTAAAGTTGTACATGTTTCTGTCCAGAAGTCCAGTGAAAATTGAGACATACATTGCTGAAGAATATGTAATAAATGGATGACTTACTTACAGATGGTTTAAGTTGTAATATTATTGTAACCGCCGTAATTGTGAGCACCATTCTGCTCATTTGAGGAATGTGTGTAGTGTATTTTTACAAACTACAGAGTGTTGTCCATAAGGACTGGTTAAACATGCATTATTAGTGGATTATCCATAGATAAAAAGCCGCTGACTTTTCTAAGTCAAGTGAGGTATTTAACTGGTACAGCTCATTAAGCTAAATAATTAACAAACACAGTTTTGCATAGTATTCAAGGATTAATAAATTGGGGCTAGCATTAATATTGACAGAGATATTACATGTGTTATGCATCTGAACAGCGTTTAACAAACCAAAAAAGTTTAATATCTACTAAATGTGGGTGATTTCACAAATATGCTTAATCTCTTGCACGTTGTGAAAACTTACACCCATTAGCACTACAGAGGTAATATAAAATTGAGTCCAAGGTGTAACTTGCTGAATACGTACTAGTATGAAAAGCATACAGCAAACTGTTACGTTAATTTGAAGATGTCGTCAGTGGTCATGAATAATATCAGATGTCATCAGTGATATCATCAATGGCATCTAATAATTCATAAGTGATTAAATATGTTAGGTCATAAGCAGTGCATGGCAGGTGCACAAGTTATTTTTAGCTCAGTAAACTATAACATGAATTTCTGTGGTTTTTGGTTTTTAAACATTAGTTTTACCTCATTTTAACACCTAACATTGCCTTAATCCATGTTTAAGTGAATTTTGTATTTTATGTTTTTAACGTAAGCTAAGATTGATTGACAGTTGAACAGAACAATGAGTGGTGTATGGATCACCACACACCATCCAGGGTAGTATTCAACATTGTGCGTTTGTGGGCGTGAAGGTGCATGTGTGTTTGGAGGTGTGAAGGTGTGTCTGTGTGTGTGAGATTTGGGCTTGAGTGTCTGTGTGTGTAGAAGTGGAATATACAATACCTTCTGTGACTCTGCAGGGGTGAGGGGAGGATGGATGGGATGTGACGGTTTGTTGTCTGAGGTACCTCAACTGGAGCAATCTTTGCCTCTATAAAAGCCATTATCCTTGTCGACAGCCTTCTGGAAGATTTGTCTGTTAGTGGTCTTGAAAGGGCTACGGCTGAAAGGGTGGTCTACGACTCGAGGCTGCAGCTTTGGGACCACCTCTGCTCTGCTGTCTGTGAAAGACAACGGTAGGGCACCCATGGACTTTGCGATGCCTGTCTCCTTCTTAATTTTCTCGAGCATCAACTAGGGATCAGACAAATGCTCGCCATCAAAAGGGACATTAAGTAGGTGTTCTTTCACCTCAGTCCAGAATCTGAAGAGTCTACGTCAGGTATGCCTGTGAAGGGTGCTGTTGTTGATTACCTTAAGGGTGGTGGCTAGCACATCTAGAGCTCACCTGATGTTGATGTTGCAGATTTCGTTACCCTCAGAAAACAGACCTTCGGGTGTACCAACTTTGGCCTAAACTCTGGTTTGGTGCCAGAGAATGCCAGTTGAAGGAGCCAAAGGCTTGTGCCATGTTGGCTCGACTCTTGGTTCGTAGCCCGAATCCCTCAGGATCTGTGGTCTACCTCGGTCGGAGGGCACTTTGAGTGTTGCAACTGGTCTAGTGGGACTTATGGGGCTGACAAGCCCAAAAGGTTTAACTTCTTTTTGGGTCAGTGGTCTTGGGTGGCACCTGCTAAATTTACCAAGAGCTCTAGGCCTTTTTTTCTCTGCCTTGGATGCCTCTAGGAACAGGGCCTCTCACCTCCTTGGGCCACCGAGATGCCAGATGGGCCAGCCTGCTCCTCTTCAGCACGAGCAGGTCTTCAGGCCCGAAGATGTTGGAAGTTTGATGGTAAATTGGAAAGCCGTAGCTCCACATGCATGATGTACCTAAGGCTAACAGTCGGTGTCAACCAGGAAAGAAGTCCCAGACGCTGCAGGGAAACTATTGGCAGGCAAGGTGATGATTCCCAGTCTGTGTGATAGAAGTAGGAGTAGCTGGCACAGACTAATTTGGAGAGGAACGTGTTAGATCTGGAACTGTGTTATCAAACATCCAAGCCACATGGCAGAAGAAAACAATTTGGAGGTGCAGTCCATGTCTTGGTGCATTGTGGATCAAAGGTGAGGTTAATAACAGTCAACAGGTTTTGTAACAACGTCTTCTAATAATACAGGATGCAAACGCCTGGCCCCAACACTAGAGGGAGGGAGTATGCCGAGCATGTGTATCTGCAGCATTACGTGCTAAGATCTGTCAGTCTGTCCATCTATCTATCTATCCTTTTACTTATAAATTGTTTTCATTACATGGGGCTGGCAAGAATTTTTGTTTGCCTGTTACCCAGACCGGAGAACTGACTATGGTGTTTGCAGTGTGGGTAATTAAGATTTTCACCAAGAATGACTCGGGCCATGCCTATGGTCAAAATAAATCAATTTTCACTCATTGGGGGTGCTGTTCTGAGAGCAGGCACTAGATGGCGAAATAATTCCAATCAAGTGAATGTATGTTCTTGTGCAAATAGAGTTTCAACTAGGCCCAGGAGAAGCTTATTTTATACAGGGGTTAATTTCATGCAGTTAGTCAATTTTATGTTACGCATAATTCCCGATATTACACTGTTACTAATGCACTGCCCACTGCGCAATTTTGACACAAGCGTACAGGAAAAACGCTTGCAACCAGGCTGCGAGTATTTGCTGTTTGCGGAACTTGAGTTTGTTTTGCGCAAATTTCTCAATCAGGAAATGCACCTGGTTGTCCAAAATAGACTCATAGAGCAATTTCACGCTAAAATATAGGGTCAAATGCCGGTTTGGGTTTTCACTAGATTGTGTAATTTTTCTGAAAATGCACATACTTACACACACAAAAAAATAAAGCAAATTTTGTACAGCCCTAGTTACAACTACGCCAGGGAAACAGAGTGCAGTTCTATCCGGTCACTGCACCTTGGGGCCAGGTTTGTGTGGTATTGATTGCCTAAAAGTAATTTTTACAAAAATGTCTGATTAGCCGGCACTATTATGTATTAATAGCTCATAGGTATAGATGTTTAGATGTTCGTCATGCTCAGAAGTGGGCTGCCAAACTAACTGGACAGGAGCATTTGTTGGTCAATTCTTGCAATTACTAGGAGGGGAAGGAAATAAATCTACTTATTCCCACATGCGGGCATAGCTGCACGCCGAGTGAAATCTCTGCGTGCAACTACGCCCGCATGTGGGAATAAGAAGAATTGCGTACTTCAGAAGATGGCCTTCCTTTCCTGTTACGATCCAGCCACTCTAGATGGCAGTGGCCTACCACAGGCATCTAATTCAACACTTTTAAAAGCAAGGGTATCTAAACAGGTCTGCCCTGTCGTTACTTACTCAAATAAAAGAACGCGAGAAGATGCTCCATTCATTTACAGCACACGCGACAAATATACAAGGACAAAATGCCCCATATTGTCTCGCCAGATCTTATGAAACACATTCTGTGGTCCTGAGGAAGGTGGATTTCTATTCTTAACATCACCAAAACGTACGTCGACTGTATGTTTGGAAAACCCCAGCTCACAACAAAATATATCGCAGGATTTATTTTACGATGTATGTGAGATTAGGCTAGGAAATTAATGTGAGATTGTAGTGTGAATGTGTGCATGTGAGATATGAAGTAGTGTGAGTGTTTATTTGGGGCAATATATGCCAACATTTGGTGACGAAAAATGTGTACATTTTAATGTATAATAGTGTGTTCTTCTTATGTGCACAAGTACAAATTTTCTTGATAACAATGGAAATATGTATTGATATCTGCTTGGACAAAATAAATGAGCTTGAAAAACATATGAAAAAACTGATTCTAGATTACAATAAAAATATATAAATTTGATGAGAATATTTTCATTACAAATGGCATCTGTTGGTGGTGTAGACGTCGGGTACTAAGAGCCATAGGACTCAAACCATGCCTCACAGATGAGGCTTAAGTAGATCGAAACCAGTATGAGGTTACTTGTGTTCCAATCTGGAGGGGACCTGGACAGACAGTTCGGGCTGGAATGTTGCTCCTAAAGTAGGACCAAGACTGACTTTCATAAGGTGTCTCTCCATCTAGAATGGCACAGAGGGCAAACATTGTTCTGAAATGCAGTCCCAAGCGATTGCCAGTCGCTCAAAATAATTCAAGCATTCTTTACATCACATTGTTTGAACTATTGAAGGTGGCCAAAAAATAGTAAGGAAATAATAGAGAAATGCTTCTGCATAGGAAGAAATAGCCTGTCTTGTTGCCTTAAGCTCTGAGTAGTTGGCTGCTATCTTTAGACACAAGACCAGTTTTTAACCTTTTCACTTCTGAGGACCATTACTTTATCATCACAGGAGTCTGGGGATCCAAACTGAATCATTACTGGAATACGGGGACCCCAGAGTCATTAGTGTAAGCCAGGGACCCCGGCGTAAGCAATTTCAATGATTTAAAGTGTACAACACTACACAAAAATAAAGAAACAAACAAATACACAAATGATTAAATAGTTTTATGTTGGAGCTTTTATACATTTCATTGATTCAACCCATCATCCACACTATATTTTGTCTGATGCACTTGCACTGCTCACGGGATGTTTCGACCTGTTCAATTGTTTCCCCCCTTCCTTGCAGGGACGAGGTCGGTTGGTTCATGTGTACTTCTGCATCCCTCCACCCTGTTTTTTTCCGGTGTGGAGGCCTACTTGTTCTCTTCTTCCCTTTTAATTGCATGAGGTTTTTGATTCCTCTGTAGTCCTCTGAGTTGGTGTCTTTTGGCTGTGCCACAGCCTTTAGCTCCTTCCAGGGGATACGGCCCTCCTTGACGGTGTTGTCTTGGAGTAATTTGCCGTTACTCATCTGTTCCGGGCTTGTTGCCCTTCACTGTTGTGGATTGTGATTGCAGACTCTCTATCATCTGCTATGACGTGTTTCACATGATTTTCTGCCTCCGAGGAGGCTGTTGCCTTAGCTTTGCAAGGTTGCTCCTCAGAGCGGTGCTCTGCTCTTCGCTGCTATGGCTTTCTGTACCTTAGTGCCTGGCACATTTCCAACTGGTGCTGTTCCTCTACTTTCATTCCTCCCTTTTCTGTTTTCACTGCTTTTTCGCACACGGTTCCCATACTCTCCACAGTTTTGTTTCTGATGGCTAGGCGTTGATGAGCAGGAAAGTTCTCAGAAGAAAACTGACGGCGCAGGGGTGGGGCTTATGTGATCTCGCTGACGTCACGCCCGCAGATAAAGTCAGGGCGGAGTCACGTGGTACCGCCCCCAGCGCGCAGAGATGCTGTGGCAAACAAAAATTTCCGGATCCAGTCTGGCGCCTGGGGATAATTCTACGTTAAGGAATCTGCGTCTAGTAGTCTCTATCAGATTTCATTTTTAGCCTCCATTTTCAAATTCTTTTACACTGATAGAATGTTTCAAAATTTTACCTTTTGCTTTCTTATTTAAATAAACTTTATTAATCTGTTAATATTATTTAATTTCCTAAGCAGTCGCAGGTGCCCTGAGTAGGCGTTCTGGCCCCGGAGTGGTCTCCGGACCACAGTTAAAAAATAGTTGCACTACACAGAGAAGCAATATGCTTACCTCCTTCACTTTCCCTGGTAAAGTGAGCCCCCACACCATCTATAGTAATACCATACACCCATTCAGGCTCACATCTGTAAGATACGATGGGTGGGGCCTTATAACACTCCCACATCACTTTCTCAATCAAGCATAAATCTGCCATTTTTGTTTGGTCTTGTCATTTTTCAAAAAGAACCCACATAGTTTCTGTAAGCCTTACATACGACTTTATTCTGGTCCAAAGGGTCCACATGGTACTAAAAGTTAATGAATGAAGTATGGCCTATGTCTAAAGTTAATTAAATATGTGTTGATCGGCACATCTAGGATTGAGCAGATTTTCGCCAATATTTCGGCTGCAAATCGGTAAGAGTTAGAAACTTATTTTCTCGTTTTTGGTTACCAAAACGAGTGCACATTAGATTTAAGTAACACTCGTTCTCTTTATGTAGAGCGGACGTGTGTACCTCATATTACGAAGCGGGACTGGCAATATTAATCTCCCCGCAGGTAAGCAAATGTGCCTGCCTAAAGCGGCAAGAATGGCAGATAACCTTTGGCGATATATTCAGTTCCAACATTTCGATTTTATTGTTTTGTAGGCAACCCTGTTGACAAGATTGATTGTCTGGGGTTAGAATACACACATACCCCACAGGTAAATGCACGTTTTTCTTGGTTCAGTTCATGTTACCTTTTGTTCAGTATTATTGACAATCATACTGATAGATGTCCATTCGCGTTTTTCAGATTGGACATAATTTTCTATACTCAGGTGAGCTTTTGAATTGACTTGAAGTATGACACTTCTTTGACTGTCAGTCAACCATTCATGAACGCATAATTCCACTCGTTTTCCCATAGAACGTCAAAAAAGAGAACTACGCGCCCTGTCAACATTTTGGCAACGCGCAATATAACAATTACTAGGTAAGCCAGATGTAACAAAACGCAAGTTTTAGTGTATATACATTTTGTCCCCCTTGGCAACAAAAGTAATACGGTCTCCTTTCCTTTTTCTTTCCCTTTTCTTATACAGACCCCTGACGAAGGGGCAGGGCCCCGAAATGCATTGGGTTTTTGTTATGTTTTGATTATGTTCCATAGTTTCATTGATTGAACTAATGATGCTTTGATGTCCTGATTTACTGATGAAATTGATATGTTTGTAGTAAACAATGATTGTAAGAAAATGAACTTTGGTTGAAGAAACTCATGTGATAAATACATTGCAGTTTGTTTAAAAGGAGTATTTTTTTCATTGTGCGTGTTTGGAGCCCTGGTGGCCTTCTGGCACCAGGCCATATTCAGTTCATATCCACAGTGTGCAGGCACTAATCCCGACACAGCACATACACTGGTTTAAATTTGCACTAAGTTTGAATATTTGAGTGCAGCCCCCTTTCATACATTGATCCTCAGGTTTGGCATATACATCACATCCTCAATGTAACATAAATCTGCCATTTCTGTTCGGTCTTGTTATTTAAAAAAAAAGAACCCATGTAGTTTCTGTAAGCCTTACATACTGCTTCATTCTGGACTCAAGGGTTCACATGGTACTAAAAGTGAATTAACAAAGTATGGTCTATGTCTACGGTTAACCAAATATGTGCTGATCCTCAGATTTGGAATCCTTCACTGAATCTTATTAACACAAACTCTCAGCCAAGTTTGACTTATTTGTCTGATCCGGGTAGAGGCTTACGAATGAGGTTGGAATGGAACCACCTTTTGGATCAAACATACTCAGCTGAATTATGGAATAGATCATGCTTGAAGCCTCTGCCAACCCTCTGCCCCTTATAGCCCTGGCAAAAACATTCACAATTGAAAAGCCTAGAGAGTGGCTTTATCAATGTATTGGAATTTGGGCCCAATTATAAAAACAGAACTAACGATCTCAAAGTTTTGCACAGATCTATCAGACGGGTATTGTTAATGAGTGAGTGGGAGGTCATAGCCAAGAAGAATACTAATCGCAATGAATGTGAGGAGCACAAACCAGTATGGAAAGACCCTACATCAAAACGGTCAAGTAAATTATACTTTGTTTAAAGTGATCCTAAATTATGAGCTTTGCAATCACAGAGGCTCCCATGGAATCCCTACCTTATTCTTCCTGTCATACCGGTCTCCTGTAGGACATCTATGTTTTCTGCAGTGCAATAAAGATTAACAATGTAGGGCTGCAAATTGTTGCAGAAGAGAGATTTTTGGACTACTACAGTAGACTGGAAGTGACTATAAAAGCTTTAGCTGGTATTAGTTCCTGGAGACTGAGCTATTAAACAACAGATTGCTCATGTCACTTTAAAGCAATGTATGCAGAAGGATATTTCCAGCTTAAAAGTGTGCATATAGGTTTTCATTATAATAAGAACGAACTTTCAACATTGCAAGAATTACACCATGCTCTAATAAAGCCATTATTATGGATCAATTCTGATACATTTCTTCAAGCAAAACCCTTTTTTATTGGTCCTATATTTACATTGAAAATAGGCTTCTTTTCTTGAAACAAGTATTTTCCCGAACGGATCGATACTGAAAAGCAAAGCTGATCCAGGATGTTATCATGCAGTCTCCATTTCGAATCGGAGCTCGACATTGCTTACTGGATAAAAGAGATAACTGGGCTGTTCACACTGACATCTTTCCCATGTCAGGCAGAATGGAGTACTCAGAATGATACAATTCAAACTGTTTTATCAAAGTTGGCTGGCAAAGAGTTTAGGGCTGCAATTCGAGAGTATGGACTGCTTCACTCTCTGAAGATTTCGATTATGGTATTAAGTGATCAAAGCCCACGCTTTAAGAGAATACTAAATATTTTTATGATTCCACCAGACCTGGAGAGTCTGTGGTGAACAGTTGTCGCACTTACATTTCTCCTCCACAGCAATACTTATAGATGTTACGGCCACACCCAAACATCTACATTTCCAGTCTCTCCTCCTCACATCAAGACAAAAATAACAATTATTGTTGCAGATGGCGCAAAGTTTTTTTCATTTTACCTTTCTATCTTCAAGATACTCGATATTCGCTGTGTTATAGCCGTCTCTTTGACCATGGCTCAAGACTCTGAATCGACTCCGGCCAACAGTGTCAACAACAGAGCGTCCATCTGGGAAAAACTTTACATCCCTGACTTCTAACATACAGCCATAATCAGCAAACCTGAAAGGAGCAAATGAAACTTTAAGAACAGGAAAACAGTCAAATCACATTGCATTCAAGACAAAGGTATCAGCAAATGAATGTATTACTTACTCTGTATAGGCAGTTCTTCCCAAGACGAGCACTGAATGAGTGGACATTTTTGTTCCCCATTTTTTCCTCAAGTTTACAGTCCTAAAATACCCGCTTTGGCAGCTATAACACATGCTTAAATGGACCGTACAGTTTATTTGCAAAATTATGTTATCATTGGATACTTCCTCCACCTACCCTTATCCGTTCCACATTTTTAAAACTCAGTTTTCATTTTCAGAATCACCAGGTGCATTAGATCGCATCCACCACTACATCTCTTTTGGGGGTAAATTACTTGCTCCTGAATTATCTTTTTATATAATAATTTTAAATGTGTGTCATAATTCGTGAAACCTCGGAACCTTCACATCCTTCCACACTCACATTATAATAACAAAGAAAATATTAGTGCAGTCAGTCAACGATGTAAAGCATAAAATGATCAAGAAAGGCTTAAGTGAAATATGAACATTTTGCAATCCCCAGTCAATCCGTTTCCAATACTTTTTCAGGTTTTGACTTTCCACCACTTTATGAAGCAGATCTGCTTACTGCTGTCTGTATGTGCTTTAACTTATATACATGGGGCCGTGTTAATCTGCAAATTTTATTTTAGTGTGTAAATTAGATCGAGCTAGGCGAAAAAGTGATTCTTCTAATGGCGTTGTAGTTTAAAGGTTTTATCTACACGCCTTAATGATTTTCGCCATCTTAGTTTATTTACATGTTGTTCCAAACTTTGTTGCTATTTTAGGGCCATAGGCACTTCTGCATCCTTAACATTTTCGCAAAAAAATAAATGAACGTTATTTATTGTTCTGAACTCCACCTATATTGATTTATTAGTCTAAGAGTCACACTTGTCCTCTCACTGACCACCCAGTAAGTTATTAACGTGGACCATAACTAGATGTAACAAAACATGTTTTTTTTATATTCACGAGTACACATTAAGCTACCATATCACAAGAATTCTAGTTACAGGGCAACAAGAAGACTGAGTAACAAAGCTTAAACAATAATTAAGACATCTAACAATATATTCTACATTTTGCTTATAGGACTTGCAACTATATGTGTAACAAAAACAGACATTTTAACAGCTAAATATAGGATATTGGAGACTACATAGCCAATTGGGGGAAAACATGCTTTTTTAGAGCTTGGTTATCATGTTTACCTTTGACTGTACTATGTGTGATGGGTCAGTGTGCATTGTGCAAGTGTAATTTTAAGCAGAAACAGGAAAAGTTCTATTATTTGGGGGTAAATGATCCCACATATAACAATATGACACAAACAGGTTTAAAGCAATGGTTTTCCATTCACCTCTGTTTAAGCAACAAATATTTTATCGGCCTTACCAGCGCCCTAGGGGCGCTGGTAAGGCCGAAGGGAAGCACAGAAAACTGAAAATTGGCACGTTGATGGAGAACCCCAGCAAATGCAGGAGGTCAGCCATAGTCTGAAGGTGGGCAACGACTGCCTGGGGCAAGCCCGCCTTCAACAACCAGTTGTCTAGGTAGGGGAAGATGAGCTGCGATCACCACCATCACTTTCGTGAACACCCGAGGGGCGCTGGTAAGGCGGAAGGGGAGCACAGTAAACTGAAAATGCTCCTGGTCCACCATGAATCGCAGGTAGCGTGGTGGGCGGCAGGACAGGGATGGGAAAATATGCGTCCTGCAAGTCGAAAGCTACCATCCAGTCTCCAGGGTCAAGGGCAGCCAAGACCTGCGCCAGAGTTAGAATCTTGAAGCGATTTACGTCCAGGAGGTCCAAGATAGGACGCAGACCCCCTTTGTCCTTCTTGGGGACCAGAAAGTAGTGGGAATAACAACCACTCACTACTTCTGGCCCAGGAACGCACTTGTTGGCCCCCTTGGCCAAGAGGGCCGTGACTTCCTGTTGGTGAAGAGCCAAATGATCCCCCGACATGCGATGGCACCGAGGTGGCATGGCTGGGGGGCAGGGGGTTGGAGGGGGGGGGGTAACTTTAGCAGATTATCTGCAGCACCCATTTGTCTGATGTAATGTCGTGCCAGTGGGGCAGATGGTGGAGTACCCTGCCATCCACCGGCGTGGGGTGCTCCGTGAAGCTCAGATTAGGAGGGGTTAGAGGAAGAAGCAGCTGAGGTGGAGGTGGACGGACCTGCACGCTGGTTCCCCAACCCGCCCGCCCCCTGCGGAAACCGCGACCTCGGCCTCGCTGGGCTGGTTCTGCACTGGCCCGGTGGAGGGGCGCGCCTGGGTGCCTCGACCCTGGCCACGAAAGGAATGAAAACCAGTTGTGGCTGGGTTCTTAGTAGAAAGCCCACGAGTCCTTAAAGCGCTCCAGTGCACTGTCAGCCTTGTAGCCGAACAGGCGGGTGCCATCAAAAGGCATGTCCAAGAGTGAATTTTGGACATCGGGCGAGAACCCAGTTGAACGCAAGGAGGCGTGGCGCCGCAACCCCACAGTCGTAGAAATCGCCCTGCCCAATGAGTCGGCGGAGTCTAACCCACATCGAATGGCAAACATAGCCGCATCTTTCCCTTCAGCAATCACCTGAGAAAGGGTAGCCTGCACCTCCTCAGGACACTGAGGCAACACCTGAGCAACGGCATCCCACACCGCGTGGAAGTAGCGGCCTAACAAGAAGGCAGTGTTCACCGACCGCATCCCGAGGCTGGCCAAAGAGAACAACCGCATCCCAAAGTGGTCCAGCCTTTTAGAGTCCTTATCTGGCGGGGCGTTGGGAAAAGCACTCTGCGATGTCGAGGCCTGAATGACCAGGCTCTCAGGCGTAGGGTGAGTGGTCAAGAAGGTGGGGTCACCGGGCGCGGGTCGGTGGCGTCTGGCGACGTTTTTGTCCACCGGGGCCCCAGTGGCCGGCCTCGACCAAGTGCCCAAAAGGACCTCTGTAAGGGCGTCATTAAAGGGAAGCAGCGGCTCTGCCAAAGTAGACGCTGTCTGGAGCACCTCCGTGAAGAGGTTGGTCGTGAGGGCCACAGTGGGGAGGTCAAGGTTAAGCGCCTCAGCAGCCCGAGGGAGGACCACCATGTAGGAGTCGCCCTCCTCCATTGTAGGAGGGGGAGAGGCGAACCCGGGGTCAGAGGAGACATCAAGGTCGCCTGCATCCTCCAAGTCGTCCACCCAATCAAGCTCGGAGTCACATTGCCGAACAAGCTGGTCCTCGGACCCTTCCCCGTCGTCATCCGCCTCTGGCGTAGAGGGGGCCAGTCGCGGCAGCAGAGCCGTAGCCGGAGAAGGGACGAACGGCGTCGGGAACGGCGCCGGTCGGGGCCGAACCGGTGCCGGCTCCCAATGCAGATCCCAGGCCAGAACAAAATGGTCAGGGAACCGGGGCGAAGGTGGGATGAACGGCACCCAGTGCGGAGCCAGGGGCAGAGCCGAGGGTGGTGCCGTGGCCGGAGACGGCAACGCCGCACCTTGTGGCCCCGGGGCTGGAGCCAGCGGCGCAGGATCCTGTGGCACTGGGGCTGGAGCCGGTGGCGGAGCCGTCGGGACGGCAGGATCTGGACATGGGTCCGCAGGGCCCGAAGGCGAGCCGGCTGGAGCCCGAGGCCTGTAAAGACAGTCCAAAGCAGCAAGGAATTCTAGCATCTGTTCGGGAATCGTTGACAGACCCCAGGTATGGCGTGTAGGGCGCAGGACTCCCCGGCTCCAGAGGAGCTGCAGGGGCGAGGCCCCTGTCCCCCTCGTCCACCTCCAAGGAGCGACGGGTGGACGTCGGAGAGCGAACACGCTTCTTTGACTTCTTTTTATGGCGACGCTTACCGGAATCCGAAGGTGAAGACCTGGAGTCAAAGGAGCGACGGTGACGGTCCCGCGAGCGGTACCGGGAATGGCCCCTAGACTCGGAGCGGCGACGCGACGAATGCTGGACCTCCAGCAACTTCCGACGCCACTCCTGCAAGGCCTTGGGGGCCGTGGCACGACAGTCACGGCAGTCCCGGGTGTCATGGACGGTCTCCAAGCAGTAGAGGCAAACACCGTGAGGGTCCGCTACGACCTATTTCGGCGACAGGCCCCACAGGACTTAAAACCGGGCATCCCTACGTGCACCAAGAGGAAAATTGGGGAGACAAAGTCTCAAAATAGGGGTCAAAAAGTGACCAAGGTACGTGCTCAATTCGGATCTGCGCTTACTGGCGTGGAAAAATAAAGAACGGACGTCAGCGCGCATGGGTGGCGCTTAAGTACTCTTCGTGACTTCATCTCGGCGCTGACGACACCAGTGACGTACACGGAGCCGCAGGACGCCACCTACTGACGCGCAAGGGTACTGCTAAGCAAAACTTTCCGGATCCAGTTTGACACCTGGGAATATTCTAAGGTAAGGAATCTATCACTAATGTGTCTCTTTCAGATGTACATGTAACAGTGCCACATATGGTGAAAGGTAGGTTGTGTTCCACAACTACATTTGACGCAGGCTCTCAAGTCGCCCATTTACATATATCCAAATTCATAATCACAGATGCTAGT
The DNA here is from genome assembly GCF_964261635.1 of Lissotriton helveticus. Taxonomy (NCBI): domain Eukaryota; kingdom Metazoa; phylum Chordata; class Amphibia; order Caudata; family Salamandridae; genus Lissotriton; species Lissotriton helveticus. The sequence goes on from NC_136069.1 coordinate 1,143,531,773, forward strand.
ATATCCCGGAAGACTACGCTCTTACTGTCAAACATGAAAACATTTTTATATTGCTCTTATATATACTATAATATCTGGCTCTATGGACATTAGGCTTAATGTCAATGAAGTTGGGCGTAAGGGTCTGGTAAGAATGCGCAAGTTACTTAGCCTTTAGTAGCTCACAATGATATTCACTGATCAGAAGTAGTTCTCACTAAAAAAAAGTGAGGAGACCCCTGGGCTACACTTACACCACCCCTTGTCAGCTCCCTGGCCTCTGCTAACAGCCAGGGAGCAAGCCCACTAATAAATCATCATCCCTACTTGTAAGCTTCCGCTCAGGCCTAGTGCCACTTATTCAAGTATTCTGTGCCCTGCCATACATCAGTATGGTAGATGTAGAAGAGTGGGACAACGGACAGCTTTACTGACAGTTCCATGTGCACACAGGTGAAATGGACAAGCAATGGATAGTTGAGCAGGTCTAGTACACCCAGGGAGGTGGAAATGGTATGCAGGGGAATACCCACATGCACTGATTTAAGCATGCACGATTAAACTTAAAAATAAAAGCACCTTAAGGTTCAGTGCTAGACAAAAAGAAAGAAAAAGGGTAACTGATTATTTTCTTATCTCGTTTTTTCTGATGCTGGATGTCAAACGTGTCAATTCCAAATCAGCTGAGGAAAGTTGAACTCCAGTCTTCCAACTGATATTAAAGGCAATAATAATTCACACTGAGATCATGTAATTTTAGCAACCTTCAATATGTTGGATTACGAGATGTCAAATAAGTAATTTTTTGACATCATCAGTAGTGACACTCATGTCAAGTGGCTTGGCACAGTTCATGGCATACTCTGTTACCAGTGTTCAGTGGTCACAGTGGACATGCTGAGTGGGTTACTATGTACAGGGGCAAAGATCATAACAAAAACAAAGCAGTTCCCTCACGAGAAAAAGCAGTACATGGAAAATAGAGTTAACTCACATTACAAAATGATGTCTTCTAAAAACTAACTTTGTTTAAGGGACATTACGGTGAGAAAATACAACTAAAAATCACTGAAATTATGCACTTCAGTAAGCTATGCAAAAGACAATCTTCACCAATTCACAGTTGATGACCTTACACAATACAGATGACAAAGTCAATGCAATCACCAGTGGACACAGCATTGACAATATCAATTACTTCACAAACCTACATTTCTGTTTTCCACATCTATCAGCAGACCTGTCCACTGACTGGATATCCATTTATTAAAAGCGCCTTGCAAATAAATGTCTAAGAGATTATGCAATGGTAGACAGGAGAAACTGCTGCAGCCTTAAATTGGTATACATATTGATGACATCAGCAATGACATTCATGAGCACATAACAGAAGCTTCAAACAATAGATCTTTTTAACATCTGCTAGCATTAGCAACACAGACTTGGTTAGACACTCTGTGCTTTGATTTCATTGGGCATGGCTATGTGCCATGTCTTGAGGGTTAACAAAATGGAAGATATGCTGAAGGCTGTGCCCTTTCTTCTCTATACATTCTTTACAAGCACAGCTAGGCATGGACATTGGTACTCCATCCGTACAATGCCGAAAAAAGAAGTGCCTATTCTAAATATTTTCACAATGCTATGTAAATATTGTTGTCATCCATATCCATCCACCAGTGATATAATGCGTGAAGTCATCGCAGTATGGAGAAGGGTTAAACCCATTAAAACTAGTGGTTAAAGCTTCGGAATATTTACCAGAAAGCCCTTACAACTGATGATTGTTTCGTGAAACTGATCTAGACAGTAACAAAAAGTTGACCGAAGATACATAGGTTTCTCAAACTAAAGGCACATTATATTTCAATAAAAGTGTTTTGGGATCCTGCACACAGGCAGAGATGTTTAGGGTTCATGAATAATATTCAGATATGATGATGGGGAACTACCTTACAAAAAAGTAATGATGTGGGTTAAAGGAAGAAACTTCCTTCTGAGAACTAATACCAGTTACCAAATGTTCAAAAACAAAATGTGTAACCGGAGAAACACATTTGTTTTTTAAGAATTAAAGCAAGAAAGGTGTGGCTGCTCTCTACTGATTCCGAGGGTCACTTAACAAACCGATTAAAACAATTAGACACAAAACTGGAAATTACGGCTTCTGCTTCTTACCCTTTGAGTTCATCAGATATGCACATTCCAAACTTTTTGGTACCAGTTTCCATGCTTCGTCTGATCATGAGTCTGTACCGAGGTTCAAAGACATGTAGAGGGCAAGGGATGGTAGGAAATGCCATGGTGCACACAAAAATAGGAACATCTTTTGTAAGGCTGTTGAAGAAAAGAAAATGAATTTCAGTTTCATGGCTTGCAAATGCCTAGTCAAGGTTATGGTTATCTACTCTAGGTGGATTTCCTGTCCTCATATTACAAAGCTTGTGGGCAAAGCAAGAGTTTCAGCTGTGCTTTATTTACCGATATGCAATGTTGTGCTTGCCCTGTGCAAGGCAATTACTGTACCCTCGGTTTACTTTAAGGGCTTTTGATCTGCCTCCTTCAGTCATTGGCTTCTTACGCGCTGGTTCTTTCAGCCATTTCTTATGATTCGAAATAACATTTTGGCTTAGCCTTCAGTAATACTTCAGTCTCACCGTTTTCTACTGATATCTGGCTTGGCCTTTTGTCTCCAATGTACTGCATATTAGACTATCTACAGTCAGACAGCAATGAGAAAAGTATCTGAATAATGGATGCTACAGAAAACACATATTGGCAAAGCCAAGAGGTCTCGATTTTGTGACCTATTGGCTGTGCCAATGGTTTCTAGCCAAGCTGCACAGCATCCTCAACGATGTACAGCACAACTAAAGTAAAAAAAAAAAAAACTCTATGCTGCCCCCGTATCATTTTGCAAGAATGCGCACTACTATGACCCGCAATGTTCATGGTAAACCACAATACCCCTCACAATAGTAGTTTGCTTTATTTTCTGTAGCATCCATTCTTTCTTTAAAAAATAATATTTTTGTTGACATTTTCTGTGAACACTACAGGATGTCAACAACACATGAATAACCACAATTACATAGGTGTGGAAGCACATTTGGTCAAAGTGGCAATAGCACAGTACAACAGCAATATGGTTGCACGGTTGTTTGTTAATGGTTAATAGAGTACCCAAGTGTTTCTCACATATCACTGGGATGTGTCAATTGGGGCAATTCATCATTCTCTCCCATATCTATACCATTATGTTTCAACCAGGGCCCTAAACTTTGAAAAACATCTTCGGTGACCCTCTGGCCTTATATGTGACGTTTTTAGAACCCATGTAGAGGTCTATCCCTGGTTTCCATTACCGTAAGGTTGGCAGCTCTAGGGCACCCCAATACTTAGCTACATCCCTCTTAGCCACTAAGAGGCTCAAGTTACAAAAGAGGAGTTTTGCTTGGGGGACATTACTTCTGTGGGTAATACTAACAAAGTGAACTTGAGGTACATCAAGTAGTTGTTCTCTGATTATCTTGTTGAGCTCCTCCAATATGGTGGTCCAGTACTGTTGTATACTAGGTCACTCCCATAGTGTGTATGAACGACCCCGTTTCTATTCCACAGCGCAAACAATTGGGGGACTCTGCCAAGCCGAATTTGTGCAAACAGGCCCTGTCATAATATGCATTATGGAAGATCTTAAATTGGATCAGCCTTAATCTTCATTTGATTGCTAGCTCTCTCAAGTGCATTAATGTGGCATCCCAATCTGTGTCTTCCAGTTCTCCTACTGCACTTCCCCATTGAGCCCTCAATTGTGACAGTGAGTCGGGCATGTTGTTAATAAGTGTCCTATAAGTTCAGGAGACAACTTTTTCCGCCATTTCATCATGGAGCACTCTCCCCCTCTAGCGGTGCGTACTCGGGGATATCGGCTGTGTCGAGTTTCTCTGCCTTCCATGCATTTTTAAGTTGTATGTATTTAAATTGTTGAGTTTCATTTAACTGGTAATCCCGTTGGATGGAGTTGAAGGGAATTAGCGTTTAGTCCTCTAGGAGATCCCCCGATTCGGATATCCTGATCGTGTACCATGCCTGGAATCCCCTCAGTTTCCCAATTTCCTTCAGACGGGTTCCTACCCACAGGGGAGTCTCTCGAGTAATCCGTGTTTCCCACCCCATTCGTCTCTCCACCCTTTCCAGGCTTCAATAGTCCTCTGGGTTGCTGGCAATAACGACTTGGTTACTCACCAGTAGGAGTAGTTTTGCAGCTTGAAGAGTTTTCTGGATTCACATGCTGTGCATTATTCCACCATCTAGTGGTTGGGTCCGGAATTGTTTTTGTTTTCTTTTCGTTCTTGTTTGGGGCATCGTCGACCACGATTTGGTGCTAGTTCCATCCCTTATGTGACGTCAGAGAGCGCCCCGGAAGTTCCTGTCCATGGTAGCCATTTTCGGATTCTTTTTCCCTTTTTCTCAAAGGTATATCTTAGATCCTGTAGTCTTCAGATGTTAGTTCTTTGGTTTAAGTGATCTTTAGCCCCATCTGTTTGCATTCCTCCTCTGAGGGGAGGTGGGTGGGTCGCATGTGAATCCAGAAAACTCTCCAAGCTGCAAAACTTCTCCTACTGATAAGTAACCATTTTGCTTTGCAGCATGAATCCTTTTCTGGATTTACATGCTGTGCTTTAGATTATGATTCAGAAAAGGGGGTGGTGATGAACAGAGTGTCTGAATTAAGCAGACCACTGTTACCCAGTCCAAAGATCAGGGCTTGATCCATCACCGTTTTTTAGCTCACTGCACCATCCCAGCTCAGAACCTGGCTACATGCAAATTAGTCTGTTCCTGTCCCAGTGCATGATGGAAACAGGGCAAACCAAACTACCAAGCCAATTCTTATACTGGGAAGGAAACAAGCTACCGGGGACCGGTTTCTGGCATTTCAGCCTCGTCGGCCCGGCTTGCTTGAATCCTGATGGTGCAATGAGCAAGGGACTCACATCTGAGTATACCCTTCCACGCTTGTGGTGGACAAAATGATTCAGAAAAGGGGGGTGGTGATGAACAGAGTGTCTGAATTAAGCAGACCACTCTTACCCAGTCCAAAGATCAGGGCTTGATCCATCACCGTTTTTTAGCTCACTGCACCATCCCAGCTCAGAACCTGGCTACATGCAAATTAGTCTGTTCCTGTCCCAGTGCATGATGGGAACAGGGCAAACCAAACTACCAAGCCAATTCTTATACTGGGAAGGAAACAAGCTACCGGGGACCGGTTTCTGGCATTTCAGCCTCGTCGGCCCGGCTTGCTTGAATCCTGATGGTGCAATGAGCAAGGGACTCACATCTGAGTATACCCTTCCACGCTTATGGTGGACAAAATGATTCAGAAAAGGGGGTGGTGATGAACAGAGTGTCTGAATTAAGCAGACCACTCTTACCCAGTCCAAAGATCAGGGCTTGATCCATCACCGTTTTTTAGCTCACTGCACCATCCCAGCTCAGAACCTGGCTACATGCAAATTAGTCTGTTCCTGTCCCAGTGCATGATGGGAACAGGGCAAACCAAACTACCAAGCCAATTCTTATACTGGGAAGGAAACAAGCTACCGGGGACCGGTTTCTGGCATTTCAGCCTCGTCGGCTCGGCTTGCTTGAATCCTGATGGTGCAATGAGCAAGGGACTCACATCTGAGTATACCCTTCCACGCTTATGGTGGACAAAATGATTCAGAAAAGGGGGTGGTGATGAACAGAGTGTCTGAATTAAGCAGACCACTCTTACCCAGTCCAAAGATCAGGGCTTGATCCATCACCGTTTTTTAGCTCACTGCACCATCCCAGCTCAGAACCTTGCTACATGCAAATTAGTCTGTTCCTGTCCCAGTGAATGATGGGAACAGGGCAAACCAAACTACCAAGCCAATTCTTATACTGGGAAGGAAACAAGCTACCGGGGACCGGTTTCTGGCATTTCAGCCTCGTCGGCCCGGCTTGCTTGAATCCTGATGGTGCAATGAGCAAGGGACTCACATCTGAGTATACCCTTCCACGCTTATGGTGGACAAAATGATTCAGAAAAGGGGGTGGTGATGAACAAAGTGTCTGAATTAAGCAGACCACTCTTACCCAGTCCAAAGATCAGGGCTTGATCCATCACGTTTTTTAGCTCACTGCATAGCCAGGTTCTGAGCTGGGATGGGGCAGTGAGCTAAATCAGGATTCAAGCAAGCTGGGCCGACGACGCCTGAAATGGCAGAAACCGGTCCCCGGAAGCTTGTCTCCTTTCTGGTGAAGAATTGACTTGGTAGTTTGGTCTGCCCTGTTCCCATGATGCACTGGGCCAGGGACAGACTAATTTGCATATAGCCAGGTTCTGAGCTGGGATGGGGCAGTGAGCTAAATAACGGTGATGGATCAAGCCCTGATCTTTGGACTGGGTAAGAGTGGTCTGCTTAATTCAGACACTCTGTTCATCACCACCCCCTTTTCTGAATCGTGCTTTAGATTATGCAGCGGTTTCCCCCTCCTTGGGAGCAACCAGAGCAGAGGAGCCCAGGAGTACCTATAGATCCAGCCTCAACAGTGCCAAAGAAGAGGAAGGAACAAAAAGCAAGACAATGGCTTGTCAAAGAGCGAAAGAATACACACACTCATCAAGCCATCCACCGGGAGGCGAGTGCAGAAGGGCAAGCCAAAGGGTCTTCGCAGAACGCGGAGAAGGGCGGGCCGTGAAGGAATCTGCGGCTAGAATCGTCTCTACCAGATACATCGTTACCAGAGGTAAGTAACTCGTACATCTGATAGAGACTACTAGCTGCAGATTTCTTAACGTAGAATAGATACCCTAGCCATACCCGCAGGGAAGGAGGGCCTGCGGAAGGACCCCACCAGCCTGGACATAACAGAGAGGCCGACAGGGGACTAGTCCAATGGACAGGGCAAAGAGCCCCATCCTCCCAGGCAAGGGGGAACCCCACAAGCAGAACACCACTGACCCCCAAGAGGGATGTGGGAAGAAGAAAGGATTTGAAGAAGCCCGTTCACTCACAACAGAGGAACCCAGGGCAAGTGCAGGGAGGCCGAAGTACCCCACACCCCTACAAGGCAACAGAGCTTCCATGCAATGCCAGGACAAGGAAGAGGAAGAAGTAGGAAATGAGGGAAAAGAATGCTAGCCCACCAAAGACGGAAGGCAACAGACCAGACAGAGTGGCGGCAGCAGTATTAAACCGCCAGAAGCAGGAAGAACAGCCCAGAGGCCAGGAAGACCGGGCAGGCGACGCCTGACAAAGGGAGAAACACAGAATCATCCCAGCTTCCAGGACAGGAGCAGGAAGGCGAGGAAGTGCCCAGACACACTACTATGAGGTGTCCGTGCACACGACCTAAAGAAGCATCAGCAACATACATAAACACCGTGGAGAGCAGGGGCCCGAATGCGACCAGAACTCCCTAGCAGAGCGTAAGCTATATAACAGCTGTCACTACCCCACGTAGGGTAAGTTAAGTCCCAAGACATGGGAACCCTCTTTGGAAGAAACTTCCGCAGCAGAGGAAAAACAAAAGGAACCACAGGGAAAAAAAAACAGCGGAAGGCTTATCAAGCAGCCCAAGAGAAAAACAGAAGGCCTGATCTCAGGGCCAAGTCTGTGCAGACAACTCTAGCAAAAACAGTCAACAAAGGGCCGTCCAGCAGCCAACAACGCCACAGTCCCAGCATAGAGGACTCAAGTGGCCATAAAACACACCTCACAGCAAGGCCCAGAAGAAGGTCCAGAACCAGATCAACTCAGCAGTCACTGAGGAGGGGAAGGAGGAGGAGGACAGAACCCTTCCAAGAACCTTTGGATGGCAGAGTCTGCCAGGGCATGGAATAACAGGGTGCCATCGAATGGAAGATGTTGGACTTGGCCCTTTTGGCAGGTTCACCCCGAAACTTTTTGCATTCTCCTAGCCTTTTTCTGTAACCTAGAGTTGGTGATTTTAGGCCTCTGCGCAAGTTAGCACTGTGGTCCAGTGTAAAGTGTGTGCGCTCTCTGTGTATGTGTGGTGTGACTGGCCAGCACTCCCATAGGAATGCATGGGGGATATGTGTGTCCTTGGTAGTTCCTGATGTGAGAGGAGTGCAGGGGCGAGTGTGGTATGTGCAAACTCGTGAGAATAAATACTGCGTAATGGTGTGCGCAGATTTATTGTGACTAGTGGAGAAGTGCCACTTTTAGAAGTTGGCATTTCTGTGTGTGCAGTGTCTCCTGCCTGATGTGAATTGCTTGTCTGGCTTGTGATTGACAGGGGCTGGCTGGTGTGGTTGGTTCCAAGAGCCAGGATGGGTCTGCCCGGTGGTGAATAGGGAGATCTGCATGTAGATGGGAGGGAGGAGTTGCACCTGGGACCCAAATAGGTCTGTGCCTTCCCTCCACAATGCTGGCTCCACCTCCTGTGGTGTGTCTGATGTCCCTGGCCTGTCCTGTGAATAGAGAGGGGAGTTTAGCAAAACAAAGTGCTCCTGAACCAGTTGTATCTGGTTCTCCCCTTGCCTGCACCTTTGAAACAAAGGATTCAGTGGTATAAGAAGGGGCTGTGACCCCATGTAAAAGATTCTGCTTTGGATCCTGAAAGATGGGGGCTTGCTGCTGGTGGGGCCCAGGAGGGACCGCCATGGGGGCTGCCTCCTTGCTGGAGTGCCCGGTGTGCTGGCCCCTGGGCCCTACACTGCCCCTTGATGCTCCAGGACTTCTTGGATCCTTTTTGCCTCCTTTTGCTAGCCTTATGGACTTTAGGCTGCCCTAGCACCCTGTGAGCACTTTTATTTTATTTCTGGGATTTTTCCCCAGCGAGGGAGAGCCTGGGGGCTGTGCAGCGCTGTGCTGCAGCCCCTGGTGAGGGAACCTCTCTCATAGGGATTCCCCCGAAATTGCCAGGATTACGGTTTCCACCCCGCTTATTTAATTATTTTTATGCACGGGTGACCACCCCGCGACTTTGGCGTTATTTTAAGCAGGTGCCCACCCCACAATGTATTTTTGATTCCGAGGGAGCCTACCCCTCATTTCACCGCCGCGGCCCGGTCACCGGATGTGGCAGCCCGGCGCCTGCCTGACTGGGGGCAGGGCGCCAGGCAGAAGTGCGGCAGGTCGAGAATGGCGGCGTGCAGAGAGGATGGCAGCCCACCCTGCCTCCGCAAACTGTTGGGAGTTAAGCCCCGGGTCCCAGGAGGGGGCCCGGGTGAAGAATGCGGAGGAGGGAGCCTTGGGAGCTCCATTTCTGCCCCCCTCGTCGTCTTGAAGGGAGGGGGGGGTGGGTTCTCCGTCTGGAGCCATGCCGGCTCCCTGTTGGATCCCCGGAGGGGGCCCGGGTGAAGAGGAATGGCAGCCGAGGCCGCCGACGGCAGCTCAGGGCTCCCTGGAAGTGGAAGGAAGCCCCGCGTGCATCAGGAGCAAAGGGAGGTGGTCAGAGCACGGGTGGGAGGGGTTGGAGCTCCGGGGGTGCATTGTTGGTGCCTGTTTAAAGCACAGAGCATGAGCAGCCCCGGCTGGCAGCGGTGCGCTCCAACGCGTTGCCTATGTCTCTTCAGAGCCCTGTGTGGCTCCCACGAGGTGGTGCATTATTACTTAAAGGGCCAGAGGAGCCTCTGTCCTTTCCGCAGTGTTTGGGAACATGCCTATTTCCGGAGCCAGCGCGCTCTACCGATTTGTATACATATTTTAAGAGCCTAGGTGGCTCCAATGTTGGGGGGGGGGGGGGCAGTTCCTGTTCTTTATTGGCGCCTAATTATTTCGGGAGCCAGTGAGCTCCAGGGGACAAGTTGATTCAGAGCCTAGATGGCTCAAACGTGGGTATTATTCCCAGAGCCAGATGGCTCCAACGTTGGGCAAAGTTATTTCCAAGGCCAGTGAGAGCCCCTGCCCACATCTTGATATTTACAGCTGTGCAGCAATTAGTGCCAGCTGCATCGTTTAGGCCCACATGTTATGGTTCTCACCTGCCCAGCAAGTAGTGGGCAGCTGCAACGTTTAGGCTTGCGCAGTGGCACACCTTGACCTTCGCTGCCTAGGCAGCAGCCCTGACTCTGTGGACATAGGGCATTTGAGCCCCCTTTTGAGATGGCCAGTTGGCCAGGGGGATTGTTATATTTATAGGGCGCCAGGCCCTCATGTGATTTATGTGCGGATTGTGACGTGGTGCTAGGAAATGTAATGCATATAGTATGATTACGCACCCTGTTTTATACTTCTAAATGTAGTTCTAGGATTATGAGGTTGTTTTGCATATTATGGTTTATGCTAGTGAGATTATGTTTCACTGTGTGATTTACGCCCCTAATGTGAGTTATACTTAGGAGGTTAGGGTCTAATGTGTTTAGACTTGTGAGAGATTGCATAATGTGTTTATGCTGGTGAGGTTGGCGCAGAATGTAATTTGCGCCTGATGTGATACTGTAGTTCATGTTACAGGCCGATGCCAAGTACAGTGATTACCAGTGTTTACTGGTTGTGCGTTTATATTCTAGTTTGCTTTTACTAAGTTCACTTTGTGATGGTTCAGACAGTGGTCCATGTGGCCCTGTCAGGTGTACATAATCCCTTGTAAATATTGCCCAGTGCCAGTTGGCACAGTGTACATTATTTGTTTACTATTCTAATGTGTTTTGAGAATACAAAGGCTATTTTTGATATAACCTTGTGTGTAGTGTGATTGGGATGTTGTTGCTATGTGCGTGCGCAAATGCTTTACACATGGCTTTACACATGGCCTCCGGGATAAGCCTGACTGCTCGTTGCAAGCTACCAAGGGGGTGAGCAGGGGTTATCTTTGGTGTGTAACTCCCTTGCCCTGACTAGAGTGGTGGTTTCTGCCTGGCTGTGGTGCAAGCCTTAGCCAACCAGAAATCCCATTTCTAACATTGGTGGTCAGCGGTGAGGATTAGGACTTGTGTTTGCGCAGTACCACAGCGGCAACTGCCTTCGCCACAAAACTCTGCATTTTAGATATTTACATGTTTGAGGATTACTGTTTATTATTTTGTTTTCTCCTCAAGAAGGTCATTTTTAAATGGTGTTTTATGCGCTTTTATGTTATGTGACAGAAGAGAGAAAATGACAGGGCGGGACGCCAGTAGGTGGGGAGGTTCCCATAGATAGGGAGTCCCTTGCTGGGTCCAGTGCCCAATCCCTGCTCCTGTCCCCCCAGTTGTGGGTAGATAAGAGAGAGGGAGTGTGGAGGAGAAATGGCTAGCTCAGGAGGGTGGTTATCGTCCGAGTGTAGTGTGAGTGTCTGGATTCACCAGTAGGGTGGGATCCAGTGGTGGCAGCAAAAGTGTGTCCAGTGCGTGAAGTCCCATTCCCAGTTCCCAGAGTATGGTAACTGGTGCTCAGTAAGAGGAGTACAGGTTGAGAGTCAGGGGCAGTGAGGTACTATCTCACCAGTCTGGGGGGTGGCGTGTGTGGATGAGTGGTGTGTTGCACTGGATGAGTAAGTGTGAGTTCTTTTTGTGATAAGGAGCTTGCACGGGAGGTGGACCTCTGGTGGTGGGCTGGAGGTCCTGCAGAGGCATTGGGGAGTGATTGCAAAAGGAATGGCTTATGTATCTTCTGGTCCTGTGTGGGGGAAGAGGTTCAGTGTAGCCCAGCTAGGTCCCTGTAGAATGGGAGGGGTGTAGGGGCTCAACCATGGTCCCCTTTTATATCAGCAAAACATCTCCGGACAACTGGATATCCCACTAGTAGTCTTACTCTGTGTGAAGCTCCATAGCGGTAAACTCTTCCATCAGTACATTCCAATCTAGGGATATCAACCTTTCACGCAGCCCTCTCTGTTCTTCCCGTTTGATCGCCACACCCTCTACCCTACCCCATTGCACCATTGCACCATTTCTTTGTGCCAGTCTGCAATGTTAGGTGGCTTTGCCGCTTCCATCTCCTTGTAAGAGTACGTTTTGTCAATATAAGAGCAAAATTCATGAACTTGTGCGCTGGGCCAGATTTCTTGCCAGTAGGACCTAACCCCAATATACAGTTCTCTGGCGAGTCATCATTCCGTATTGGTACAACTGCGTGTAATATTTTGTGCACTTGAGACCAATAATGTACTATTCTAGGGCAGCTCCATAGCATGTGGAATAATTTCGATTGTGGAGTATGGCATCTTGGGTAGCAGTCCGATACTTCCGGATACATTACATGTAATCTATGTGGTGTTAGATATGCCCTGTGTACAATCATCAACTGTATGAACTTAAATTTCGGGTTTCTAGAGGTTTTTCTCGGGTATTCCAATATCAGCTTCCATTCTTTGTCAGTGAGTGCACAACCCAAATCTACGTCCCACTTGTCTCTAAGGGATGGCAACTGGATCTCTCCCACAGTGCACACACCTCTATATAACCATCTCGCAACAGGACTGCCATTTCCCATTAGATATTGCAGGTTCATCAAGCCATGCATCAATGGTTCCTGACCCGTTGGAGCCCATACCTTGCGCACATAAAGCGTGATCTGAGCATGAATCAAAAATAATGTGTGAGGCACCCCATGCGCTCTAACAAATACACTGTGCGTTGCAAGAGTACCATCCACAAAAAAGTCGCCTATACTTGTAACCCCCTCCTCGCTCCATGCCCTAACTCTCCTGCTAGTGATGGTGCCAGATTGCAGTGGTAACCCCAGTATAGGAATGTTAGGGGCATACGGGGTCAATCTCTTAGTATAACATAGCGCTCTTTTCCGACAGTCAAGGATTCTAAGACCTTTTGAAAAAAAGTGGCCCACTGGCTCAATGGTAGAAATATTACATTGGAGTTCACAGTACAGCAGAAGAGTGGGTGACCAACTTTGGGTGTGTCTATGCATTAGGTAGCATGGAGGCTGAGGGCTCTATTGAAATGAGGGGGGATGCCTTGTGTGGAGTTGTTGAAGACTTGGTGGTCTCTCTGGATGAAAACTGGAAAGTGGCTGTGCACTGCTGGTTCTCTGCTGAGTTTAAGGCGTACTTCGTGCTCCTAAGTTATTCTCCCCGCTCAGGAGTATATGTAATAATTGAAGACAGCACTGGCACAGATTGTGCAAGTGTCACCTAGGGCACAGAAACTGAATGCTGTAAAATCCAGCTATTATCCTTCAAAATCGTTCGTGGTGAAGAGTTTTTGCAAATAAGATTTCTTGCACTTTTATATATTCTTTAGTATTTTATTCATACTATTGTTTTATGCAATATGATGTATTCTCCATATGCAATGATTATCCATTTCATCAACTTTCTTATTTTAAACAACTAGAAAACCACAATTTTTTCTTCCAATGCATTTCGGCCTAAAAGGCCTTCATCTGGGAAATCTGTGAAGCAAGAACATGTATCTATCACTATTTCTATATTACACAAACATATACACAATGAAATATACTGTGTTCATATGCCATGAATGTTCTCAATCAATAACAATATAATGAGTTTGACCCTTCATGATATAACCTGCGTTTACAATCGAAAGGTAGAAGACTCTTGTCCCCACATTAAGGTCCGCTAGTGACCCTTAATCTAAAAGTTCGCCATGGTGTACCAAATAAAAAGCATTTCATTAAACGTGCCGTGAAACCGGTATTCAATGAGTGTTTAGAATATACCCTGAGTTGACACAATGTTACGCGCATACAAGCTAGTTTTTCGCTCACGCCTTTCTGTTAAATACAACAGCAGCTCTTTTGTTGAAACACTCTAACGCGCATGGAGATTACTGCGATGGATATATCGCTTACCGGATTTTCGCTGTTGAAACTTTCTAAACCGCCTCACGAAAAGCTGTGTGTGGTTTGATAACGGTTGCGTGTGACGCTTAGGGTGTGGTTTAGTTTATGTGAGTTCGCGCGTTCACTCCAAGGGCTGGGAGCTTATACTTAAAGATACAGGACGCATTTTGTGCTTTTGGTTGAAACAAAAAAAGCGGACTGGAACAGTTATTTATTTTTTTTTTATTTTTTTTTTTTGGTGTAAAAAGTTTATTCGCACTTAGCATATATGAAAATACATTACAAGTGATTCGCCTACAACCAGTGGTGGCCGGCTACAGTTGTTCTTGCCCAATCGGGCCCTCTCTGTTATGTACACAGCCCATCAGCTGACATCCAGAGGACCGGCGGCGTTTTACATCGTCATCATAGTCACTATCCAATTCAGTGCTCCAGCTATGTATATTCTTGCCAGTGTTCACACTTTTTTGGTTACTTATTCTCCCAACTGTAAACTGGATGGTGTCACCCCTAAATTAACTCGGAGTGTCCATCAAAAACGTATGGACTGGAACAGTTATGGCGAACATCATTAATGCACTATCGTATTAAGACTATTATTATCAATATCATGAAGGTGTACAATCTACACAGATGTCATTAACGAGAAAACCTAAATGAAATAAAATTAACATGAAATCGGTTATATGCTCAGCACTAGGGGTAAACGGATATTTACACAGTTCACAAGTAGCAACTAAATTCTGTCCGTTCATTTATCCCATTGGGGGTCAGAGTCTGTAAATAGTATATCCAATGGTTCTCTCTTTTTAAAAGTGTTTTTTTTTATTGTCTCTTTCTTCTAGTCTTTCCACCACTTCCAATATGCAAGCTTTGATCTGGCCAGGTTGCAACCTGCGATACAAAAAACATCGTATACATGATAAAGTGTCCCTGTGGTAAAGCCTATGTCGGCCAAACGGAACGGAAGCTCAAAGTAAGACTTACAGAGCATAAAAGCAATATCAGAACTAAAGTGTTAAAATCACCAGTGGCAACTCATTTCACTGAACATAACCACCAAGTGAACCAGATCAAAGCTTGCATATTGGAAGTGGTGGAAAGACTAGAAGAAAGAGACAATAAAAAAACACTTTTAAAAAGAGAGAACCATTGGATATACTATTTACAGACTCTGACACCCAATGGGATAAATGAACGGACAGAATTTAGTTGCTACTTGTGAACTGTGTAAATATCCGTTTACCCCTAGTGCTGAGCATATAACCGATTTCATGTTAATTTTATTTCATTTAGGTTTTCTCGTTAATGACATCTGTGTAGATTGTACACCTTCATGATATTGATAATAATAGTCTTAATACGATAGTGCATTAATGATGTTCGCTATAACTGTTCCAGTCCGCTTTTTTTGTTTCAACCAAAAGCACAAAATGCGTCCTGTATCTTTAAGTATAAGCTCCCAGCCCTTGAAGTGAACGCGCGAACTCACATAAACTAAACCACACCCTAAGCGTCACACGCAACCGCTATCAAACCACACACAGCTTTTCGTGAGGCGGTTTAGAAAGTTTCAACAGCGAAAACCCGGTAAGCGATATATCCATCGCAGTAATCTCCATGCGAGTTAGAGTGTTTCAACAAAAGAGCTGTTGTATTTAACAGAAAGGAGTGAGCGAAAAACTAGCTTGTATGCGCGTAACATTGTGTCAACTCAGGGTATATTCTAAACACTCACTTGAATACCGGTTTCACGGCGCGTTTAATGAAATGCTTTTTATTTGGTACACCATGGCGAACTTTTAGATTAAGGGTCACTAGCGGACCTTAATGTGGGGACAAGAGTCTTCTACCTTTCGATTGTAAACGCAGGTTATATCATGAAGGGTCAAACTCATTATATTGTTATTGATTGAGAACATTCATGGCATATGAACACAGTATATTTCATTGTGTATATGTTTGTGTAATATAGAAATAGTGATAGATACATGTTCTTGCTTCACAGATTTCCCAGATGAAGGCCTTTTAGGCTGAAATGCATTGGAAGAAAAAATTGTGGTTTTCTAGTTGTTTAAAATAAGAAAGTTGATGAAATGGATAATCATTGCATATGGAGAATACATCATATCGCATAAAACAATAGTATGAATAAAATACTAAAGAATATATAAAAGTGCAAGAAATCTTATTTGCAAAAACTCTTCACCACGAACGATTTTGAAGGATAATAGCTGGATTTTACAGCATTCAGTTTCTGTGCCCTAGGTGACACTTGCACAATCTGTGCCAGTGCTCTCTGGAAGAAACCCAGGTAGCAATTTGGTCCTGCATTCTGGCTAGAGACCCCGGCCCTGACCGAATCCCAAATGATCTATATAGAGAGGACCCAACTGTCTGGGCTCTCGACATCAATATGTTAATCAATGCCATCTCATAGGTATGAGCATTCCTCCCTTGTGGAACATAGCGGAAATAATCCCTATTCATAAGAAGGGTGATAGAGCGATCCCGGCCAATTATAGACCTATAAGTCTCATCGATTACTTGCAGAAAATTTTCTGCAAGCAGGTATTGGCCAGGATCCAGGACTGGATCTCAAAGTACCAATATCCTGAGAGACTATCAAGCAGGTTTTCATGCCAATATTAGCAAATTGGACAAGGTTTTTCGCTTTCTGTGCATCTACTGGAGGGAAGTTGTCATTAGAGGGGAAAAGCTATATTTTGCCTTTGTGGACTTACATTCTGCTTTTGACCTGGTACCTTGAGCCAAACTATGGATAGTGGTGGCAGAGATCGGCCTACCTCATAATCTTTTAGAAATGCTAATTCGATTGCACTCATCAAACACAGCCCAAGTCAGGTGGGGGGAGAATTATCAACTCACAGAGCAATTTCCAATACAACGTGGAGTGAGAGAGTGAGACAGGAATGCGTCCTAGCGCCCACCTATTTTCACTCTTCAATAATGGGGTGGTAGACTACCTAGATAGGGATGGGTGTGATGCCCCGAAAGTAGGTGAGAGAAGGGTACCTACACTACTCTTTGCCGACAACACTCTACTAATTTCCAAATCCCCACAAGGCCTTCAACAACTATTGATTGACTTTAAAGGGTTCTGCAAGGAGCATGGTCTGGTACTAAATGAGGCCAAAACAAACTACATGATTTTTTCTAAAGGGATTGCCAAACCATCTAAAAGATCTATGTATGCAGGAAGTAGCCCCCTAGAGCAAGTAACTGATTTTCACTATCTAGGCATCCGCCTAACATCTAACCTAAATTGGGCTCGCTAATACAGCACACCGCCCATATAAGCAAAATTCACAAAAATACGGTGAAAGTGGCCCCAGCATTGAAAATCTACAATATTATTGCACTTCTGGAAGATATGCTAAGACAACGGCCAAGAAACTCGAGCACTATGGTGGCGGGCGACTTTAATTGCACGTTCGAGCCCCTGGGCCTTGATGATATGTTAGGCATGGAGGAGGAGGATGCGAGAAGGGGAATTCCGGCTCTGGTTCTGCCCCCATTAAGAAGTGGACGCAAGTAGCGTTACAGATCAATGCACTAAATTTGGAATTTGATCTGAGGGCGGTAAACGGGAGGACCAAATCTGACCTGCAGGGTGCACATACATATAATAGGCCCAATCATACATCAAGAATAGATTATATTCTGCTTGATGTATGTTTATGGGGCACCCTGAGCGACATGAAGATTATTGAGAGCACTGATAGCGATCATAACCTTCTGTCTCTCGGTCTGTCTCCAGGGTGGTTAAGGGATAAGGTCAGGTCCCAACAACCCTTGTCGGCAGCTAATACCCAGAGGCTCACTGTATCCAACTGTGGGAGGCGGTTAAAATGGCCCAAGATCGCTCTGTCCAGCGAGAAACTTTCTACCATAGGGGCGCTGCTGGCTGAGGCTCAGAGTAATTTGACCATATTGCCTAGTGCACCCCAGGAGGTCACGCAGGTCTTCTTTGCCCTAACTGGGGCACTGGGCAAACTCTTTGTTTCACCCAGCGGCGCCCCGGGTATGTCCAACAGGAAAGATTCTTGTACAAAACAGGGTTGGTACACAACCAAATGCAGGTCCCAGAAAACGGCCCTGATAGAAGCCGTCAAATCCAAGTCCCCATCAGCTGTTAGAACAGCCAGGAAGGACTATTCTCTGACCATAAAGGCGGCGAAAAAGGAGTGGGAGGAGAAGTTCTGGAAAGATCTTCTGGTTGCAAGTAAGGGAAAGGATGCAAGGGGCTTTTGGAGTCTGATTAGGAAAAAGAGTAGGCCAGATGGGTCACTTGTTACTTGCAACATCCCTGCTCAGCTCTGGTATACTCACTTTGAGGCCCTGTATTCTTATCCTGTAGGGACTCTTAGCGATTCCTTTTCCTTGGAGAACGATACAATGGTCAGTGACATGGACGATTTCACTGAGAGGGAGGCGGAGGCAGTAATTAAGTCCCTGGTCCCACTAAAGGCTGCGGGCCGGAAGGGTTACCCGGTGATTTGCTTCGTGCCAATTCCAAGGCATGGGGTAAATTGGTCGCCACGTTATTAAACGCAATTATATGGGGCGCACTGGTACCTGATTCCTGGAAGGGGGCGGAGGTTGTCCCGATATTTAAAAAGGGGTGTCGGGACAGCCCCGCCAACTACAGGCCAATCAGCCTAATTGACTCCTCCCAAAAGGTGGCAAGGAAGGCGATTTTGGGGAGGGTCCTCCAATGGGTCGAGGAGCACAAGATACTGTCAGACTTCCAGGCGGGTTTTCGCTCAGGGACGGGGACGATAGAACAAGCATTCAGGTTGACCCTCCTGTACTGGAAGGTGGTGGTGCTGGGCAAGGGCAGTCTTTATTTGGCCTTCATTGACCTGAAGACTGCTTTTGACCTAGTGCCCAGGGAGGAGCTATGGAGGGTTTTGGAGGGGTTGGGCCTACCCGCCTATATCCTGTCGCTTCTTGTTAAACTTCACTCTGATAACTATGCACAGGTGCGGTGGGGTAAGAATGGGGAGAAAACCAACAGAATCCCAGTGCAAAGGGGTGTCCGCCAGGGCTGCGTCCTGGCTCCCACACTTTTCTCATTATATGTGAATGGTGTGGTTGAGCGTCTGCTCAAAGAACCTGCAGACGCTCCGTCCCTGGCGGGCACCCGGATCCCCACCCTGCTTTTTGCCGATGATACCTTGCTCATCGCTAAAACACCGCAGGGTCTACAAAAGCTCCTTACCCGCTTCCAGGAGTTCTGTTCCCTTAGGGGTCTTATAATTAACGTCGATAAGACCAAATTCCTGACTATGAACCCGCCCAAAAAATTAGGGCCACCTCCGATTCTAAACTCCGTCCCGCTGGAGAGGGTCCTTGAGTTTGATTATTTGGGGATCCGCCTCAGCAACTCCATGAGTTGGACCCCACACATCCACAAGATGTTGCTTAATCACAAAAGGGTGACTGGTGCCATTCTCAGGGAACATCGTTCTTCCCCTAAACATTGTATCTCCCCAGCTATAGACATTTACAAAGCCAGAGGGGTGGCAGCGGCTTTGTATGGGGCGGAGTTGTGGGGTTCCACAAACCTGGAGGCACTGGGCAAGGCAGAAAGCAAATTCCTGAAAGAACTCTTGCTACTTCCATCAAGCACACCTACAGTCCCAGTGCTCCTCGACATGGGTTGCAAATCGATCATGGACCAGGCGCGATTGCGGCCTCTGCTTTTATGGGCCCGCCTGTGGAGGGTTCCGGAGCTAACTTCCTACGCAGCAGGTCTGTCTGAGGTAATTGCAACGGAAGGATGGCATCGAATCAAATGGTTGAGAGACATCAAGAGCCTGTTAGTGGAGTTGGGCTTGGAAGAATGCTGGGCTACTCGCTCCGCCCCTCCCAAAGCCACCCTGAAGTAGATATATTGGGATTGGGTAGCCACCAAACTTATTCGCAATCCTCGCCACTGCAATTCGACTGCAGCATTTCTGAGAATCAAAGATGTGGTAGCCTATGAGCCCTACTTGGACTTAATTTCCATTCCTCTGGACAGGGCTCTTTATTTCAAACTCAGAGTGGGTACCTTACCTTTGGCCGACTTGGTGTCCAGGTGGAGATCTTCCATCTCCCAGCCCTCAGCTTTCTGTGCGGTGTGTTTGACAAGGGTTGAGACGGTGGCACATTTCTTTTTTTAATGTCCTGACTACCGTGCCCCAAGGAAACGCTGGCTATTACCTCTATGTAGGCTCCTGGGCACAAGACAGCATCTGGTGGCCCTCCGCATTTTAACGACCGATACATCCCCCTTTATTGTCTGTGCTGTCTCCAAATTTTTTAAATGGGCTTGAATGATACGAGCAAAAAGGCTTTCCATCTCAATTTAATCCTATTTTAATTATTTATTGCTCCTTTTATCTGATTGTTTTATGAATTATAACTGTATGTAATTATAAACCCTGAATTTGTATTTTGTAATGTATTGCTTTTAAGATATTTACGTATCGAAATAAAGCCTTTACAACAACAACAATATTAAAGCCCAAGGGGGAACTCTTTATGATGCTAAACTGTGGGGTAGTGGGAATACAGATTTTCTCTCTACCGTAGAAAAACGTTTTTCAAGATCACTTTTAAATCTACCCATTAGCACCCACCTGACTCCAATGTTTCTGGACCTGGCCAAAAGCCAACTGGCCCGAAAGTTGGACTACAAGCAGTTAATATTATTCTGGCATCGTTAGTGGTCTGTTAAAGAGCTTGCCCCTTATTGGCCTCCTGAAACAGCCTCAGGTAACCTCCATCCCATGGTTTAGCTCCTTGAGAAATCTACTGATGAGACTAGGGATGGAAGAGTACTGGTTTACCCCTGAAAGACTGTCCCTTGTACAAAAGTGAAGGTTTAAAGCGATCTATTGGGAAATAATAATGGGGAAGGAGATGACCAAATCGGTGGGTACCCTGAACCAGGATTTTATGAATTTTAAATTTGCTCCATTTTATGACGAAACTATTGATGAAATTGTTCCCCCTTTGGCACGCAAATTATTTCTACAATTTAGATACAAGACTTTACCCACCAAACTGTTTTGTAACAAGTGGTGTAGTAAGGTTTTCTCTGATGATCTTTGTCCAGAGCGCAAGGCCAGTTCTGAATCCATGGCTCATTTGTTATTTTTTTGTCCTCGCTATAAGATTCTAAGGGGCAAGTTGATTTTCCCCTGTGTTAATTAATTGGTCCTGGCCATTATCTTGAGGTATTGAGAATTTTATCCACTGACACCCGTAGAGTGATAGTTTTTGATTAGTCCAGATTCTGGCATGCACTATGGATTAAAAGTTTTAAATGTATTGTATGTATTGTTCTATGTACTTTTAAAATAGTTTTAAATTGAATTTTTGTTCACTTTTAAAAATGATTTCTATCCCTATATTGTCTTCACCTGCGTTGTTATGTACTTTGTAAGATCCTTGTGATCCAAAATGAAGTTATTTGATGATGAAGTACCTTTTGTACCACTTGAGCTTCTCTAGTCATCTGTATATCCACGCAGTAATGTTTGGTGAAGGTTTGTGGGGATGCCCATGTAGCTGCAACCCATATGGTGTCTACTGGCACATTGGCCATGAAGTCCAGGGCTGCCCCTTTTTTCCTTCTGAGTGGACTTTTGGCCATGTATTTAGAGTTTTTCCTGCTGAGACATAGCATACTTGAATTTCCTCTACAGTCCAATGTGCAATTGTCCCTTTTTTGTCACGGGTGCTCCCTTGTTGAACTTTGAGTGAGAGACGAACAACTGATTGCCTTTACGGAATTGTTTGGTCTCCTACAGATAGTAAAGTCTTTTATACGCCCAGGGTATGAAGACTTTTTTCTAGTCCTATTTGTGGGTTTTTGAAGAAGACTGGTAGCGGTATGCTTTGGTTCATGTGGAATTTGCCTACTACCTTAGGTAGGAATTGAGGGTTTGTCCTTAGGATAACTTTGTCCTTGTGGATTTGCATGTATGATTCCTCAATCGTTAATGATTGTAGTTCACTTACTCTCCGTAGAGATGTTATAGCCATTAAGAAGGCAGTCTTTATAGTGATGTATCCAAGTTCTGCTTTGTGCATTGGCTTGAATGGTCCTGTCATTAGCTGTGTTAGGACTGTGTTTAAACTCCACATTGGGGCTGGTGCCTTTCTTGGGGGTGCAATACTCTTAGACCCATCCAGAAATCCTTTGATGACTGGTACTGTGAAGAAACGTTTACAAGAATCTCCCCTGGTGTATGCTACAATTGCTGCCAGGTGGACATTGAGGCTTGAGAAGTTGATGTTACTGTCAAGCAAGTGTGTGATATATATGAGCACTGTTTCCTCTGTGGAAATCGAATTTAGGGTGTTGTTTTCTGTACACCATATGTTGTACTGTTTCCTCTTAGCTATGTAGCATTGTCTTGTGGTCTGTTTTCTTGCCTCCTTTAGCATTTATATTGTTCTTTGCAGTAAGTTCAAATGTCCAAACTCTGTGTTCAGGCGCCAAGCTGCTAGGCTGAGTGTCCCTGGTTCTGGGTGAAAAATGTGACCCCTTTGTATTGTGAGAAGGTCCTTGTCTGCCTTGAATTTGAATATCTGTCCTCTGGATAGTTTGAGTATGCTTGAGTACCAGGTTTGTCATGCCCATTGAGGGGCTATGACTATTAGGTTTGTTCCTGGTTGTCTGGCTTTCCCCAGAACCCTTTGTAGTAGAGGAATTGGAGGAAATGGGCAAATGTCCCTGACCAGTTTAGTGACAGGGCATTGCCTTTTGATAGGTGGTGTTGAAACCTGGAGGCGAAGAATTGGCATTTTTTGTTCTCCATTGTTGCAAATAGGTGTATTTCTGGAGTTCCCCAGAGGTTGAAGACCTGTTGCAGGCTACTTTGTTTTATCACCCATTTGTGTGAGCTGCTGTTTTGTCGGCTAAGTTGATCCGCTTTAATGTTGTCCTTTCCTGGCAGGAGAATTGTCTGATTTTCCTTGAATTGGCCCATTTCCTGGGCTAGTTTGCTTCGGATGAATGATTTTGTTCCTCCTTGTTTGTTGAGGTAAAACATTGTTGTGGTATTTTCCGATCAATACTGTCTTCCCTTCAATGTGGGCTTGGAATGCCTTTAGTGCCAGGAACACAGTCTTAATCTTTAGTAAGTTGACGTGCTTTATGGAGTCTGCATCGTTCCACTGACCCTGTACCCTCAGGTTTCCTGAATGCGCTCCCCAACCCTTGTGGGACGCATCTGTTGCGATGCTCACTGAGGGAGTTGGTGTTTTGACTGGCTAGTGTTATGTTCTTGGATGCCCACCATTGTACCTCGGTCTGAACCTTTTCTGTTACAACCACTAGATCCTCCCAACTCCCTGTGGTTTGTGACCAACTACTGCATAGCCACTCCTGCAGATGGTGCATGTGGAGGCATACATGAGTCATGAGAGGAACGAATGACAGTGCTCACTGTCAGAGACTGACCCTTCTGGAAGAGGCGAGTTTCTTGTTCGATAGCTTGTATTCTTCGCTGGGTCGGATATGCCCGTGTAACCTTGGAGTTTTATCTTGCTCCTAGGAAGGTCTTTTGTTGCTCTGGCTTTGTTGATGACTTTTTGTGGTTTATTGAAAAACATTTTTGCAGTGTTGTGATCACCTGATGAACATGTGTGTAACACCTTTGCTTTGAATTTGCCTTCACCAGCCAGGCGTCCAGGTTGGGATAGACGTGGATTCCTTTCCTTCTTAGTTAGGGATGCAGCAACTGCTGCTAGGCACTTTGTCAAGACTCTTGGTGCCAATTTTATCCCGAAGGGCAGGATTTTGAATTGGTAGTGAGTGTTCTCGTGGAAGAACAAGAGGTATTTCTTGTAAGCTTGGTACATGGTGAAGTGAAGGTAGATGCCTTTCAGATCTTTTGTTGCCATGAAATCGCCATTTAGTAGCTGTGGGATTACTTCCTGTGGTGTTGACATTTTGAAATGCTGGGTGCGAATGAATTTGTTTAGGAATTTAAGGTCTAAGACGAGTCTTCGCGTGCGATCTTCTTTTGGTACCAAGAAGTAAGGTGAATAGTTTCCTTTGTAATGTTCCCTCCTTGGTACCATTTCGATTGCTTGCTTTGGTAGGAGTTCCTTTATTTCCTGTCTTAATTGTATAAGTTCTGTTCTTTGGAACCCCTTCTTCTTTGGTGGGTGTTTGTTTTGTCAGTTCTATTCAATAGCCGTGGCGTACTACATTTAGACTCCAACTGTCTGTGGTGGTGTTTTCCCATTGAAGAAGGTGGTGCGCTATTCTGCCTCCCACTGGTGTTGTGTGGGGTCTTCTGTTGTGGGCAAGTCACTGAGTTTGCTCCTCCCACTCTCGAGGGTTGTTCCCTGGCTCTTCCTCTGCTCATAAGGGCTGCCTTGGATGCTGTTGCCAAGCTTGGTATACGGACTGCTGGATTGATTGCGGTCCGCGGCCCTGTGGGTCGTCTGAAGTTAAACTTCCTATCTTGAAGGTGCCCCTCTGTTGCAGGCTCCTAGAGCCCTAGGTGTCTCATTGTCCTTCATAATTTGTTGAAGGTTTTCATCTACCTCACTTCCAAACAGGGCGTCTCCTATGAAGGGTTTGTTAATTATTGATGTTAGGACCTCTTGCTTGAAGCCCGCGATTCGGAGCCAGCAGGGCCTTCTTACCGTTGTGCTTGTGCACATTTGTCTGCTGGCTGTATCCGCTGCGTCTACGGCTGATTTCAGACAGATGTTTGCTATTTTTTCCCCTCCTGTATGATGGATTTTGCTCTTTTCTCACCCTCTTCTTGGAGCATGTTCATCAGTGCTTCAATGTCATCCCATTGTTGGTGGCCATATCTATTGAGGAGGGCATTGGAGTTTGCAATGTGCCATTGTGCTGCTGCCTCCCTCTTAATCTTTCTACCCACCATGTCTTTTGCTTTCTCTCTCTGGAGGCGGGCCAGTGGAGGAGTGAGCATTACTCCTCCTTCTTGACGTGGTGACAATGATGGCGTCTGGCACTGTGTTTCCTTGAATGTATTTAGGGTCCTTTGACAAAGGTTTGTATTTTCTCCACCCCCCTTGGGGTTATCCTTGTGGTTATCCCTTATGCTGAGGCAGGCTCCTTGAAAACCCTGGTATATGGTACCTTAGGTACTAAGGGCATAGGTACCCCAGAGGCCTACCAGGGGCTGAAGCACATATTATGCCACCCCTGGGAAGCCTTCCAAATTACACCACAGGTCTGCTACTGCAGCATGGGTAAGGAGGTGCATGCACCCGTTACTGAGATATAGGTTACCTATATCTACCTTTAATCACTGACACATATAAACCTATAAGTCACTCCTTTGGCAGGCCGTATCAATCCTGAAGGCAGAGTGCTTGGTTTTGTGTGAGAGGGTGCCCATGCATGAGCAGGACCCCTCTGCAGCTTTTGGACTCTATTCTCTGTAGCTGTTCTGTGATGCAGCCAGTCCATATACTCTTAAGTGCATTATAACCTTGCGGTGAATGCTAACTTTGGAATTGCTGCATGGAAACATGTTGTGTTTGGTGTCAAACACTTTGGAATCCTACAAGTCCTGGCGGCGGGGGTAGAATTCCACCCATCTAGAGGGAGAGACATGTACACACTGACCTAACCGGTAATAGTTTAAAAGAGCCCTGGCATCACAAAATGGATGCTGCAGCCACAGACACGGGTCTGACCTCCTGCTGCTGGACGAAACTCCAGCAGGGGAGATCTGGACAATAGGTTTCCTGTCACAGGGAGGTGTAACCACCTCCCAGACAGGCTTTAGTGTATTGGGGCTGGGTGGGTGCATTCAGAGAATGCTTTTCAGACAGTGCTGGGGGCACACTTGGTGTCCCTGTGCATATCCCAGTTCAAACCGGTTGCAGGGGCCCTCAGCCCCTGCTCTGGTGCGAAACTGGATAAAGGGAATGGGTGTAACCATCCCTCTTCCGAGACCCTCCTATAGGTGGGCCCCAGAGTATGTCCAACCCATTTTCTTAGTATAAGTATGGGACCTCAGTCCTTAGGACTGCAGTTTACACCTGGACGAAACTCTGCAACCTATATCCTGGAACTTCAACATTCTACATGACTAGAAGACGGAAGAATCTCCCTTGGGGTCAAGGAGTGACTCCCCTGTTCAAACAGGCACCAAAGAAGCATCTTGCCGGTCTGCATTTCCAAGGCTCCCGCCGGAACCCAAAGTATTTGCGACTCAGGACACGGACTTCTAGACTTCTCAGAGGCCGACACAAGATCTTAGCAAAGCTGGGACCCGCAGCCCTCACGAGTGACGTGGGACCGGAACTCCTGGAGACCATGCACATTTGCTAGTGCATCAACTTCCAGAGCTTTCCCGCAGTTATGCATTGGGCTACTTGTAGTCCAAGCCCCGAGCACCATCTGCACCTAAGATTGTGGGCCTACACTCCACGAGTGTTCCGTGAGCCCGCTTCTAGCATTTCTGCTCGAGGCCCCTTCGCGATCCCTGGTCCGTCGACTGGTGGGTCCCCTTGAAGTTAACTCTTCTTTTCCTTGGGCTTCACCTGGTTGCTCCAGAAGTGCCCCGACTCCCCACCAAGGGGTGAGTCCATCAGACCTTGCTGGTCTGCACCGAAGCCAATCCCTGCTTTCTGCGTGGGTTGCTGTTGCCAAGGCTTGTTGGGTCCAATCCGGAAACCGACACCGCAGTACTCGATATCCTTCGTGGGACAGCTCGAACCCAGCACCTGGTCGTTGTCGACGCCTCCTTTGCCTCGTGGCTGAAGAGTCAAGCTTCGCCTTCTTCACCTGAAATCCCCCGACATCGGTGCACATCCGCTCATTGACTTCCTGGTCACTGGCAAGTGACCCAGACTCTGT
Source organism: Lissotriton helveticus (assembly GCF_964261635.1). Lineage (NCBI taxonomy): Eukaryota > Metazoa > Chordata > Amphibia > Caudata > Salamandridae > Lissotriton > Lissotriton helveticus. The sequence continues at coordinate 1,143,558,374 of NC_136069.1, forward strand.
CCCCTCTGCTTTCAGGTTCTTCACATCTCCATTCCATCCTTGGATCCACCCAGACACTTTCCTCTTGGTCGCCAGCAGCACTTTTGCAGCAACTCGCCATTGAACTCAACGACGAAACCAGACATCAAAAGACACCTATGCACCCGGCTTCCCTGGGTGAGGTAACTAGAGTACTCCAGTGCTCCCATGGGTGTTGACTCTAGAGCCTCCTAGTTCTAAATGGGTTTGCTCCAAGTCCTCTTCTAAGTGTCCTTAATCTTTAAATTTCCAACCGCGACTTTCCCCATAGAAGTTAAAGGTGATTTGCGGCTATGTTTAGACACTGTACGCGTCCCCGTGGTTCCCCTGTGTCACTACCTTGGGTGGTTCTTGGTGACCCCAGCGGTTCTAAAGGCTCTAGGCCTTGTATCTAAGTTAGTCGTGGTTTTATACCACTTTCTTAAAATATGGTTTGGTACGCCCCTAGGGCTCAACGTATATTGTGTTAATTTACTGCGTGCTAATTAAGTTTACTGAATGTAATTTTGCCTCTAGCCTCAAAGATATACACACCTGGTGTGGTTGTCCTTTCGTTTGGAGATTATAGACTGGTAAAACAAGCTGCTTTACATTCCTCCAAGACTTAGCCTGAAGGCTCCTCTCCACAGCTACCACTAGGATACCTTTCTATATAGGTTGTCTTCAAACCTACCACAATAAGGGTTGTTTGGACTGGTGCAAGGTGCCCACTAGAATAGTGGACAGCATATGCCAGGCCAACTTCTCACACCGTGTGTTGCAAGGTCTGCAGGAGGTGCGTCAGGATGACTGGTGGGGTCTCTAAGCCCGGTCCGAGGGGCAGCTAAGTTTAGTTCAATTCCCTGGCCTACGGTCTGGTGTTCTGGACCTGTTGCAGCCTCATCTCAGTTGATTGGCATCCCTTTCTCAAGCAGATCATGAATGTCTCATCCCTTCTTGTCTCTTATGAGGGAGGGGTCAGTGTGCAGTTGCTACACTGTGACCAGATGGATGTGCCATGGTCTTCTGTCTCATTTGAGTTTCCTGTGGCTATCATCACCTTTCGCTAAGCCTCCAGAGACTTCAGTGTCACAGGCTAAGGCTCTGAATAAGCAAAAGGCTCAACCCAGCACAGGAGACGGGGCCCTGGGGATCTTCCTCCTGTCTGCTTGTCACGGTGCAGCCACTCACTGAATCACTATACTGGGCAATCTCTCCCAGCCTCTCTGCTATCCCCACTATCTTGACCTTGTCAGTGGTGAGCCCCGTATCCGCCCCTTTAGCATCTTAGCCTCCTGGGTGGCCTTAGGTCTTTGGGTTGCTCAGCCAGCAGCCGGGGCAACAGGCAACCTTTCGTTTTGCCAGTCCCTCCTCTTCCTACCTCTGCTTCCTTAGGGGGACAGTCTCTGCTCTCATAGCGCTGTGGTAGGCCACCTCACCTTGCGCCGCGAAGATCGCCTCTTGGCTGCCACCATCTCAGAGACAGAACATAGCTTATGCACATCCTGTATTCGAAGTATAAATCTGTGCAAAGTCCGAAGATCGCCTCTTGGCTGCCACCATCTCAGATACAGAACATAGCTTATGCACATCCTGCATTCGAAGTATAAATCTGTGCAAAATCCCTAACTGTTTTAAGGATATCTTCTTTTCTGTCCGCACTAATCATATACTAGCTCTCAAACTTACCAAGTTCAACCTTATGGATTGTAATCAGCGCCTGGTATGAGATTTAAATCATATTACACTACATATATTACTTGGAAATAGCAAGCTCTTCTCATTACAGTACAAATAGCATTCCAAATCATGAACAAAATGTCGAATGACAGCGCTCATGAACTGGAGGAGGTAAAAAGCAGATAATGAAATATAAGTTTGTCATCAAATATCTCAAAGCACGGAAATACTCACTTTGACAGTTCCTTTATTTCTTCTTCATACAGTTTCTTCCTTTCAGCCAGTTCCTCTGGCAGGTACCTAACAATCAATTCTTCCGTTAGGAGAGTCTTCTTATAGGCTCTGGTTGCCAAGAACTATAGAAAAACAACACACCAATAGAATAAACTGGACAACTGCAACCATTAAATGCAAATTAAAGTGCTGCAGATTTGACTTTTATGAACGGTCAACTAAGTCTTTGTGGGAACTAATCAGCAGCAGACGGAAAAGTTACTCACCTGTAATCCTAGCTCTCCACCATTATCTTCTTTTATTTTATAACTCTAAATATCTATGTTTATGTGCAGTGCTTAATTTGAGCCAGTGGTTTCCGGAAGTCCGCACCAGCACTTAATTTTCAACACTGTCACTTATAACTGTCTCTTACATGACAGCATTGTTTGTCTAAATTAGAGATGGTCACAGCAACAATTGTTTATTAACTAAATATACATAAAAAATGACATGCCTGCTGTCCATGTCATTTTTACAGCTTTAGTGTCTGGAATAGTCCAAATTGTCACACTCGTAGGGTGAGATGGTTAGTGGTTGTGTTAGTCTTTGGCGGTGCTGGAAGGGGCAATGGGTAGAGCAAGCTGCAATGGCCTCCTGACGAGGGCCTGGGTACTTTTTATTTTTTTTTACAAATTAAGCAATGCCTATGTGCAGGATTCCAGAACAATTAGCAATTAAGACAAATGTTTTTATTAGAATTTCTGTATATTTATATAATGCCATGTGTCAGTATTTGGCATGATCCCCTAATCATGTGGGCCAAAGTAGTATATATATATTGAAGGCTGAATTCAAGGGGAAATTAGGATGAAATAGTACTTTCACAAGTAGCCTTCCTAGCTCTACTGCTATAGTGTTGTCTAGCAGTATGTTAATGAAAAAAGAACAGTACACCATACTTAAACGGCAATAATGTCTATATGATTGTCTGTCACTTTACACTATACATGAGAAGATTTGTATAATGCATACTAAGAAGAAATAGAAGGCTCAGTTTCTTTGTTCATAGTTAAGTAATCATACCACACATCCTACCTCTGAATACCAAAATCAGTAGAGTAATCCACCTTTCTCATTTGCTTTCTGCAAAATGCAAATATAGATAGTCTCAAAATGCATGATAAATTAATCATAGGAAATTAGCAGCATGCACAAAATCTGAAAAATAGTCTAAGTCCAGAATATGCATCGAATCAATAAGAAATCGAGCAGCATCTTTTAATCACAGTGCTTGAAGAGGGAGTGTGATGCCCTCGTCATGGTAAGAACAAGTTACTTACTATTGGTAATACTCTTTCTGGTGGATACTCTACCCCACCAAAGATTATTCACCTGTGGAAAATCCCCCAGGTTCCAGACTGGAAGGAATATGCTACTTACCAGCATGCATCTGTTCTTGGCATGTAGGGCTGCTGACATTTATTTCTATGCATAGATCGCCGCCTAGTGTTGGGTCCGGATGATTGTACATTGTTGTCCTGGAAGAGTCTTCGAAGTATCACGAGATAGGTGGCTCCTCCCCTGGACTACAGTGCGCATGGGCATCCCCTCCATGCTCAGATTGTTTTTTTCCGCCATCGGGTTCGGATGGACTTTCTTAGCTCAAGTTAGGAATATATATAATTACTCTTTCTACAAGGCCAAAAGGCCTTCGGGGCGTCGGGCGTCGGTATTGTCTTTCGTTCGGGGTTTTCACAGCTGTGATCCTGCGCACCACCAGGTGGCGCCATGTGGCTCTACTTTGGTCTCGCTCCACCCTCAAAGTGATGGAGCAGAGCGGCATATATATGCCACCTCTTTGCACCAAAGTCAGTTTGCTTGACTGTTTTTGCACCCCTGGGTGCAGAGCACAAAACAATTAGAAGTACTAGAGTGCAAATCTATAATTTGGGACCTTTATAGAGGGCAAAGAGCACACTCTACCAAATAGTGAGATGGGGGGAGGGTAGTGAGGAATCTGTGGTTGGATAGAGTATCCACCAGAAATAGCATTACTGAAGAGGAGTATCTTCATCTTCTGAAGGATATATCCAAGTGCAGATTCCTAAATCATAGAATAGATTCCAAACAGTACCGCCCCAATATAGACAGTTTGTGGAGTGGGCTCAGACCAATAAGTCCTACAGTACTGAACCATATACTGTCATCATCATAATGTGGGTATAAATCATCTCTATCATCTTCATCATCATCTTCAAGCAGCGTCAATCTCTAGTCAGAGTCAGAACCGAACAGCAAGTGAAGTAATTGAGGGTGGATTGTATGGGAACCAGGTACACTTGAGTGGGGTCAGTGCACGATCGGTCCGGGTCGAGGTGGATTCGGCTCAAGGGTCAGCACAGGATCCACCTCCGGTGGCAGCGCATCAGGATATACAACGAGGAATGGTCTGGCACAGGTATTGGACCCAGAATAGAGGAGGGCATCACAGTCAGTGGAGAAATGGAGGCGGGTTCCAAGGGCTCAAACTGTTTACTGTATACTGATCTGCTAGCAGTAAACAGAAAAGAGGACTCCATTGGATACTAGGGGCCTAAAGGCTCACAAGAGGGAGACAGATAAGTGCCAAAAATAAGGTGCATGGCCTCCTTCAAGGTCACGACCTGCTGCAACATTACCGATGGTCCAGGGTACTCTAGGCACATCGGAAACAAATGTGGCATTGGCTCCTCAATAGGAGACCAGAAGCGAGATCAAGTGTAACACTGATGCCCTCAGAACTTCTCTTAGGTAGAGAGTGGTGGGATGGGGTGGAGTCTTCGCATTCTTGTTTTTCAGCATCGAATTGGACTCTGATTTACGAGATTCCTTTTACCACAAAAGAGGATGTGTCTTGGGATTGGCCTCAAGAGGGGGGAATGGGTGTACGCCATCAACTTAAAGGAGGAGTGGGACATGCATGACTTCTTTCAATGTACAGCTTCACTTCATGGTTCTGGATCCTCTTCGGGTGCATGATGGCACATTCCTCACAGGACATGGAGTTGTGCCCCAAGCCCAAACCACAAGAGGTACTCCTTGTGTAGGCGCATCACAGACATCTGTTTACAGAAGTCATGGCATGGTTTGAATCCTGCAATCTGGGGTGCAGACATCGTTCTCTTGCACACTGCAATTCAGTTCAAGCCAACAAAAAAAGGGTGCAGAGCAGCTCAAAGATTCAGGAAGTAAGTAGTGATAGCGGTAAGCAAGGAAGCACTGCTGTGAAACCATCCAGATTCAGTCTGGAATCTGGGGGATATTCTACAGGTGAGGAATCTAAGGTTAGAAATATTCATCAGAGTCTAACCAAGATTAACACCAGTGATAATAACTTAGGGTCGGGCAGGAAGTTCTTTGTGGCAAGTAGATTCCCAAGAAGGCATATCCTCAGAGACTAATCAGTAGCCCCCCAAGGAAATTAGACATCACACAAAGTGCATTGTAACACAAGGTCCAATTAGTTGTGCCAGGGGTTTTCAGGCTGTTTATCACACTGGAGACATTTAGGTGATTGACTGCATACACTTTGAGTGCAACTGCCTATCAAAATAAGCTCTGATAAAGTATATATATTAAATAAACTTGCAATCTAATATTTTGCAACTACTCTAGAGTGCTTGCATGCCTTCTTCCATTAATCACTTGTAACTTGTGCTCCCAAGTCAACTTAGCCCTTTCTCTAAATACACTTGGTCACAGTACAGGATGTATGTATTAGTAAAATGATTTTATCAGTTTTCTACCAAATAGCAGTGCCCTGAAATTGGATACATTTCTACAGTGTTAACAAATTCCCCTTGGGTCATATAGGCTCTTGCAGCCTATCTTGAAAATAGCTAGTAGCTGGACCCTTTGAGACCCCCAATTTTCCCAGTGAAATCATTTAACAGTAAGAATTTACATACTTTGCATAGTTGCCACACTCAAATGGGCCACTTATTACACAAAAGTTCCAACTACCCTACTTTCCACTATTAGGAAATGCAGGATTACCCAAAACTGGGAAGTGACATGTAAATAATTCTGCCTTTGTTACAGTGTATCACAGGTCCCCATGTCTCCAGAATCATAAACACTGGACATGGCAGTCACTTTGCAACCTTTTTGTGTCATAAGGCAAATACTTTGCAAATCCACATGAACTGATACAGCCTGAACCATCACAGACACCAGAACTAGAGTTCAATGATCAAACTTGGATACTATGTGCTGTAAAACGGTAGAACAATCATATGTTTGGAAGTTTGGAGATTGTACTGTAGAAGACAGTTTCTGTAGTACCATTTGTGCAGGTCACTCATTCTATTAACCCCTTCCATGCTGATGACGAACCCCAGTCGTCATGCTCCACGGTGCTCGTGTGCTGATGACGGCTGGGGTTCGTCACGGCCCCGCCCTGTTCTTTTGTTTACCGCACAGCGGCGGAATCGGCCCAGCAGGGAAGGGGTTAAAAGTGATTAGTACCATAATGGAGGTGTTGGGTATAGGCATGGGCGATACCTAAAATGTATACAGCAGTGTCAGAAGGATAACCATTGTGGTCAATGAGTCTCTACCTACTTTGGACACGGGGAACCTCTGGAAGAACTGAGTGCATGGAATTTTGTTCTTCATTTTTCTACAAAAAAAATCTATTAAGTCAGAGCAGATTCATATCAGCAGGTGAATAAACACTCTGCTAAAGTCTTTAAATGGCAATTCTGTTAATCACTACAATTCACAACCTTTAATTTAGTATACTACGAATTTTGACCAATTAAGTTACACCGCATATTATGGCAAACTTTTCCATTTACAGTGGTGTAGAAAGAGGGACACTTGAAATGAACATGAAGTAAAGACAGTGCCACTATAACGGGGTAGGACATGGGCAGTCCAAGGAAATGGAACTCTACAGACTTCAAACTTTAAACAAACTATGGTCACTGAAGTTTGCACTGCCAAAAAAAAAAAAACACGGGGAAACCCTGTCTAGAGAATCTTCATGTGTTAGAGAGCATTAAACTTGTCTCAATGTGTGCTATGCGTTGAGGTGGTATATTGTGCAAAATAACAATGGACTGGGATGCAGCCTGAGTGAATACCAGTGGCTAAGATTCACTTAATCATTTCACTCATCACTTTTTTTTGTGTAGATTATTTCGAAGTATGACAGGTATGTCCAGATGTTGGTCTCATGTTCATTGTGCCACTGGAACCAAGCTACACTTGACTGAAGAACCCCAATCAAGGTGGAACTGGTCTTAGGTCACTTGTGTTGCAGTTCACGGAGGACATCACCTGGCGTGGCTCTTCACACTGGACTGTTAGTACTAGAGCTCAGTCAAGACTGGTTTGCATATTGCTGGGTCCAACCTGAGGTGGAATGGTGTTCAAAACAACAATGTGGGATGTGACCACAAATAATTACCCGTGGCTAAGATAAATATAAGCATGCCACCCCTTTCTTTTGTTTTGCATATTTAAATGGGATAGAGTAATACAATTTTATCCAACTTAAAAAACTCAAACTTCTGGACCTAAGCACTACATTTGGTACTTCTGATTATCATTCTCGACCTTACTCTCCTCTCTAGTCTCATAAAGTCACACTGAAGGTTCACTTACTACTACTCTGGCCACCTGGGACTCAAAGACATCAACACAAACCCACTACTAGTTAAGGCCTCACAAGGTAGTGTCCGTGGCTTTCCATTTTTCTCATTTGACACCATTGCTCTTTGACAATATCTGCTCTTTTGTTTTCTCATATAATCTTGGCTACAATTAATCCTATTTTGTCCCCCCCCCCTTAGCTGGCACTTCACCTTCAGTTATGCACCTCAAACTGCCTACCTATTATACATCTGCGGAAGGTACTATGCTCAAACATGGTGAACTCCTCTAATGCGGAGGTCATATACTTTTCTTTCTCATCAGCGCCCATCTCTTTTACTTGCTCTATTCACTTTTCTCTGGACTATGAACTTTGTCCCTTAAGTACAAAACCTTGGGGTTCTCACCAGACCACTCATGAAAATTGAAGCCGCCATAGCCAATTCAGCTAACATTGTACACTTTCAAATATCAGATATAGTTGAGATGTGCTCAAGCGTACCACTGAAAACCGCAAAACCATTCATTAATATTTAGAAGAAAGAGCTAATGCAGTGGTCTTAAAACTTTATAGCACCAAGCCCCCCCCTGAACAAACTGTTTTTGCATGGGCTCCCCTTTCTAGCTCACATGTGTAGGGATATTACATTTTTGGGAGCACAGATGTATAAAGGAGATGGTGCTTCTCCCCCTGTATTGCACAGTGGGGATTGTACTGGGGCATGAGGGGTAAAGGAGTGGGCCATGCCTCTTTCCACCTCACTCCAGATTCCTGGAACTCTTTCTCAATTCTGACTTCTGCATTGTGTCTGTCAAGCCCCCTTAATCGCCATCCTACTTCCCAGATCCCACTAACTCCTTCAAGCTTTCCCTTCCTTCCTCTTGCCACTAATCCAACTCTTCAGACATCAGTACATCTTCCCTCCATGATATACTGCTCAATTGACTCATCTCAAGAGTGGCACCTTGCAGGGGCTCACTTTCACCCTTCAAGTAAGCAAAATCTCGCCCATTAACGTGAATGGGATCACCCACCCTGCAAACCTTCCTGGACTGAAAAAACATTTTATTGCTACTGATTTTAATGCAATCACTCTTCAAAATCTCTTAATCTCGCCAGATTTAGAAACTCAAAAGGTTGAGAGGTATGTTCCAGGATCCCGCTGCACTCAGTCCCTCCAAGCTAATGCAGCTCTCTTTTTCCCCACACTCCCCCAGTGCTCCCTCAGTCCATGTTCCTGCATAACCCACTCCTCCAAGATTTTTGAACTCTCCCATGTGCTTGACTGATGTACTTCTTAACCTCTCCATGCACTCTCCCTCCAGAATGTATTATCGTTCCATTTCTACTAGCTCCTGCCGAGCCCCCTTCCTTAAGTCTCCTGCAGTGCACCATTCCTTGAGGCCCCTGCAGCTCTGCTATCCTCAGCTGCCTGCTATCTCTGGCCTCCATTTCTCTCCATCCCTGCGGGCCCCCACAATGCCGCTCTGCCCAATGCTCCAGGACATTGCTCAGCTCTTGCCCTAGACTTTTCCACACTACAACCACAACTGCAGCTGTCTGCAACTGCAGACAAAAACATTCCAAAACAATACACCCTAAACTTCACCCGCAAGTTGTAGACATCAGGCGATGTCCCCCTCACCCCCCACCTCTGGGAGCCTGGCTGGCATGCAGCCATGAGTCTTGACCATACAGCAATCCTTCGAGTACTCTGCTGTGCACTTCCTCCCTCAATCAAGAAGAACTAGGAACTGGAACAAAGTGGGGAGGTTTGTGTGCCATTTTTATACTCATTTTCCAGAAAGGGGATTTAGATTCATGGTCTAAGGCTTTAGAACCAGTTTGGTTGGTTAGTCTTAACTGTCATTTTTTGTCTGTTCCTCAAACAGTTTATTTGTGCATTCACAGCAGGCTCCAAGCAGAGGACCCAAAAACAAGAGCACAATGGAATGTGAAATATCTGCAGCTGGCTTTCATCTGCCTTCCTGAGGCAGCCATCAGGGACAGACTAATGGGTAGCCCCAGTATAGAAACACCCTCACCTTGAACAGACAAAACTGCTGTGCCCACCCCTACTATTAATCAAACGGCAATACACCGGAAAAATTATTCAGCAGCACTTAGCCTTAGTTAATAAGTTCCTCGCTGAAAAGACAGCCCGGTCTCAACCCTCCCCACTTCTGTGTCTGGCTCGCCACCCTCCAGCCAGAAGATCGCAGAATTTACAATTCTACTGCCTAGGGAAGATTCAATTGATCTCACAAATCAGGCTATCACCACACACAGAGACTTACTGCCTCACATGGAGCACTCCTATTAGACATACACTACCTTAATATTCACATGGAAAGTCAGCACAAGGTCTGGGCTTTACATACAAAGCAGACCATTACACAATAGGAGTCAGTAGACCATGCTCTCTCCAAACACAAGGAAAAAGACCTGGTAATACTAAGGATTCACAAAAACTCAATACACCTCCACCGTGCCTTACCCAGGTCATGGACAGCAGTCCTACACATGCTACGAAGGCACACTTTGGAGGTCCCTCCACGTCAAACAGGGTCTAGATCTCTAATTTCCAAGGACAGGCCTGGCCCCTGAGCACACTCTAGATTAGTGTGACGCCAGGGTCAAACAAAAATCAGGATATCAGTTTCACATGCAATTGGACGCTCAGGGAAGGGGATGATGGTTGACCATGAAGTGGACATTCCCTACCCAACAGATATTTTCTGTTGAAATGTCAGTCTACATCATCCTTGTTTCTGATTGCTGTAATATTTCTGAACAAGTCATATATACACCCAGTTGGTAAATGGGCTCATAGGTATAAATAGCATTTTGATTTACTGATAATCTATGCTTTTATAATTCTTTAGCCAAGAAGGGCATAACTTAATTGACTGTATATATTTGTTGAGTATGATAATACCGCTGACGATCTAAAATATAGAGACATCCTTTGCTGGACGTAGTCTTTAATACCTGTGTTCTACATGTTGTCCTTGCAAACATACTCTGGTATTGGCATAATTTACCGAAATTAATCTGTTAAATTCACTATATGTCTACATAACCCAAAATTATTTCATCTACTGTCACGAATGCTATATACAATGTTTCTGACTGAAATATTGTATTTATGCCAAAATAAACTGAAAAAATAAATAAACAGAATTGTCCAAAAAGTTTGCTTTCAGTTTCAAAGATCAATCTCAATAAGAGCTGTGGTGTACCAGGCTAAGGGGTCACCTCATATTATCTCTTCATTTTAAAGTTAGTTCATTTTTTCTACCCCTTAAAAATATGCAATGTAACCCAACGAAGAACTGCCTTACCTCTGCTATTACCAACACCTGACCAATTACATTTATACACAAGTTTGTAACCATTGCTGTATATGCACTCGCCAAATAAATATAGGCTTTTCTTAAAATTGCTTTTGAAGACAGTGTGGACTACCTTATTATCATTTGCACATTTTCCTAGCTTCATTATCTGCCTAGGGTGTGTCACTGAGTAACAGAATTTACATAGTAAATCTGTACTTCATAGAGTGTATTGTTCCTTCTGCATGACCTGGATATTGTGCACAATATTTTATGTACTTCTTGTGCATTCCTAAGAAGCATAATCCACTAGGACAGTCTGACCCAAACTCTCATCGTCCTTTCACAAAGCTGGTGGTAGTAGGGTGTATGAAGCATCATCATCAAAGCTTTATTCGAGAATTATACTCATAAAAGCACAAACATGCATTTAAAATACATCATTTAAAAAGTTAAATTCATATTATACAAAATTTTAAGACAGTTGTGCAGACATAACCAATAAGAAACTTTGATGTATAATTACACAAAACCCACAAAGAGAACCCTGATCAATTTACATTAGTAAGAATTGCCCTCCGTCTAACAGACCATGCCCACCCTAAGTACTTTGCTGTTGCTAGGACAACAGGCATATCAGTGGAGGTACAAAGTATTCGTAATGCCTCAACACCCCTAATTGCCCCTAGATTTCTGCAGACGGGGGCTAACCAAGCTTTTCTCGGGGTGTTATAAGCTATACACATGAATTAGAAGTGACCTATACTTTCGTCTGCTGCACCACAAACTGGGCAGCAGGAGGTGGTGGAGCTCCTCCACCTACCAGTCAATGATCTCAAAGGAAGGGCACCTGATCTTAGCTGGAATAAAAGCTTCCTATCTCCTGGGCCAGTGATACTGTCCCAATATGGTTCTAATACAGGACATTGTTTAACTTCAAGAAAGCGCCCCGTCATGGTATCAGATCTCGTTTTTTGCCAGTCTTCCAGCTACCCAGTCCCAGTATAGACTTTTGATCGTATTTTTACTTGGGAAGGGTTCCACAGATGGATTGTCCCATAGATTTGAGAGGCCAAGAACGCCTAAGGCAGTCCTGAGATTTTTTAGCCAAACTATCTTATGGAAAGTATCAGCTTTAATTATGGCCAAGAACCCATCTGCGTAGTGCCGGATCTCCGGAGTAGTCCAGAGGCGTCTCCAATAAAGAATCGGGCGCAACCTCGCTTGGTCGCCAACTGGTCTTCTCCCTAAATCAAGACCAAGTGGGATTAGTGGTGTACTCTGCGGGAGTCCTGTGATTCCCCTAAGAAATCTATTCTCAGATAGCTGCAGATGGAGGAGCTTCTCGAATCCCCATAATTCTTCCCCATAAAGTGTGGACCCAAGAGCCTTGGCGTCATACACAGCCAAGACCGGTTTTATTGGCTTAGTCTTCGACTTTTTGTGTTCCGCCCGAAGTGCCCCCGAGGTCTGTTGGCGGCTCAGAACAGGCTTTTCTATGTGCTGAGACCATCTTGAGTTGTTTGCAATCTGTATCCCCAGATAGGTAAATACACTGACCACCTCAAGGTGACAGTTATTCAAAGATATCTTCAGCCGGGGTCTACGTTTTGATGTAAAGGCCATCAACTTGGTCTTACCCACGTTGACTTCTAGGCCATGCTCCCCACAAAAGAGATCGAAGATATTCAGAGCTCGCTGGAGGCCAGCCGGCGTTTTGGATAGAATTAGCGTATCGTCGGCGAACATTAGAATCGGAACCCTGAGGCCCGCCAACGAAGGCGTATCTACACAGGCGTCCAGCATCCGGGCCACTATCCCATTAATAAATAGGGAAAAGAGCAGGGGAGCCATTGCGCACCCCTGCCACACTCCACGCTCAATCGGGAAGTCAGCAGATGATTCACAATTCATGCCCCATTAGGACTTTGGCGAAATTACACTCATGCAACCTCATTATCAGGGTAAGTAACTCAGCCGGAAGACCTGTTTCACTCAGAACTGCCCAGAGCTTTCTCCTTGGGACCAGGTCGAAGGCAGCCCGCAGGTCAACAAAAGCAACATACAGGCTGCCCTCGCCAAGCACCACCGTCCCCCACTGCAGCAGAGCAAAGAGAAACACCTGGTCGATTGTACTTATTGCCCGCCGGAACCCAGCCTGATAAGGGGACAGGGCATTGTTCTCGTCAACCCAATCTATTAATTTGTTTACCACCATCCTCCCTACCACTTTTTGGACAGTGGCAATCAGGCTTATCGGCCTGTAATTAACCGGGAGAGACCGATCCCCTTTTTTATATATCGGTATGATGGTTGCTCCCTTCCATAGTTCAGGGACAGACGTTCCCTTTGCTATAGCGTTTCCCAAAAGAAATACATTTCTGGCCCACCTCACCTTATCGTTAGTAAAAACATCAGAGGGTACACCATCTAGGCCCGGGCCCTCCCCCCGGGCGCAGCGTGTATTGCGACTTCGGTTTCTTTAAGGGTAAATATGTTCCCAGTGGGAAATACAGCCGAAATTGCTTCCACATCCTTAAACTCTGCAGTCTCAGCATATTGGGGTTTAAAATAATCCACCCAAGCACCCTCGGCGACATTATTATCGGGTTTGTCTGGGGTTCCACCTCTACCCCACTTAACAATATTCCAGAATAACCTGGAGTCCTTAGCCCCCGAAGCCTCCTTTAATTTAACCCAATGCTTTTCATCCCATGTTTTTTTTGCTAGGGATATACTAACCTTGTAGTCCTTCCTGGCACCACTGATTGCTGCCCTGTCCCTGCTCCTAATTGCTCTGCCCAAATTTAACCTGGCTGTCCTGCACTGGTGGTTAAACCACCTAGCTAGTTTGAGTGGTTGTTTCCTGTTTGTCTTGCGGGGCCTCATGAAGTGCGGTTTTAATAGGGAGAAGAGCCTGTCATGTATGTCAGTTATTTCCCTAGACCCAGGAATTACTGGGTTTGCATCCTCCATAGCAGTAATTGCAATATCTACCTTTGAACTTATAAATGCCATAGATTCTGCATTAGCCAATACACTCGGCCATTTAAGTCTGCGTATGTCATTGGCCATAGTAGGCAATGGGCCATCAGTCGATGAAGAATTCCCTGTTGGGTCCAACCACCAACTGTGGGTCACACAGAGAGGATTATGATCACTCTCCAATCTGCTCTTAACTTCCATGTCGCATACCAACTGCCACAAGTTCAGGCTACAAAGGACATAGTCTATCCGGCTTTGGTATCGACCATTGTCGAATGTGCAGGCGCCTTCCCCATCGCTCTTCGTTCTCCCATTTAGGGCTCTTAGTCCTTGTTCCAAACAAATGGCATTCAGTTGTAATATGTCTTTCGTCCATCGCTTAACCGGTGCCAGATTTAGAATAGGGACGCCCCACTGCATGTCTTCCTCTTGCCCCAAAGGAACACCGGAGCTATCCAGTGGTTCGAAAGTCCTATTTAGGTCACCGGCTACTACAACCTTATTTCCCAAGGACTGTATTTCCAAAAAAGTAGACAAAGCCTCTAGGATGGGTGAATTCCCTATGGTGCTGCCCCTAGCATAGATGTTGTAAATATCTATCCCTCCCCAGTGTGCTGATGCTATTCTTACCATTTGGATATCCTTGCAACCCAAATCCACCACTTTGATTGTTGCATGTAAGCTTTGCCGTATCCAAATTGTAAGGCCTCCCATCGGTCGGCCCCTGCCGCCTCTGTTAGCAGGGATTGCAAAATTTAGGTAGCCAGGGAGGAATATGGGATCGCAGGCCCATGTCTCTTGGAATAGACATACATCAAAACCATTGATGAAGTTTATCCAATTTTGGGATTCCAGCTTGCTACTCAACCCCGCGATGTTCCATGAGACCAACTTCCCTAAGCGGGGACCTTCTATAAGGGCTGCTCTTGTAGACACCCCAGAGTGACGTGGTAAATTTCCTACAAGCCCCTCCATATCAAGATTTTTGTCCTCATTATTTTGCACAATCTCCAGAGTGCCAACAATACTAGTTGTGATTAAATCTTCATTTACAGATACCCCGGAAATTGAGAAGAACTCCCCACATGTTGCCTCCAAATTCACAGTTTCCCCGCTAGTACTGATTTCATTTTGCTCCACATTTTCGGTTAACGAAAGAGTTAATGCAGATTCCCCACATATATCCCAAAGATTCATATTTTCCCAGTTGTTGATGGTATAATCAAATTTAGGTTCATCGTAGCCCCGACCCTGGGAATTATTTCCATTTGGTCAATGAACCCACCCTTGATCTGCCATCACTTCAAAACAATTATACGTTGGTACATTACAATAGTTTCCCCGTTGGAAGGGTGCAGTGAAAGGAACAAATCCTGGAGAGGGGGGATTGTTGAAGCAACCTGCTTCAGGAACTATGCCAAATTGAATACCTGGTGGTCTTGGATAGAAGAATGTAAGGTCCACAACGCCAATTCCAGCACTGTTTATACCCCAATGTTGTCTTGTTATCAAGCGTACCACCCTGGAATCCTGGAAATTAACGACAATACAATCCCCCTCCAAACACTTGGGAGTACAACCTATCCACTCTGTCCTTCTTACTCCAATGATCAGCCCATCCACTTCCCTGGGCAATGGTCTATTGATCCTTAACCAGTGCATTACCTTGTTTTTCAGCATCTGGAAGGATTCTCTTTGCCCAACCTGCAAAGGTGGCACATTGGTGAGGATAGCAACGAAGGGGTAAGAATCTGGAGGGAGATTCATAGGTGGTGTCCTGCGAGGGGCCCTCATTGGAAGTGTAACGTGCGGGCCGGGGGCTGGAACAACAGGGCGGGATGTTGGAATGCTTGGTGGGGGTTGTGTAACAGGTGGGCCAGGGGCTGGAGCAACAGTGCGGGATGTTGGAATGCTTGGTGGGGGTTGGGAATTATTCATTACACGGTTACTATTTTTGGAGCTGTCTTTATTACCCGTGTCTACAACATCAGGGCATTTTTTGGGATGGAGATTATTACTTTCCCGGCTGTCCAGTGGGTGTAAGTTAGTCTTTGGGACTTGACCCGTTGGCCGAGGCCTATTAATAGTAGTGACTACAGGGAGGACAGGCTCAGCAGCAGAAACACTGTTTGCCAGTCTACCTAATTTTGGAGGATTATTGCTATCCCCCACCCTAGGATAGGACTTGATTAATGATTTGGTGGAAAAGAAATGATCAAGGGTAGCCTGCTCCAAGTCGTCAAGTCGATCAGCTAGTCTCTTGACTCGTTCTTCAATTGGAGTCAAGAGAGACCTCATCAACCTTTCCAACTGGACGAGCAGTAGTGGAGCAGGAGATTGGGTCTCGTCCGATCCCACCGTTGAAGGGTCACTAAGGTTAGATGCATGGCAAGCCGGGGTTACTCCATCGCTAATGATCTTAACCCCATCGGAGCCAACCCCATTAGGCTCACAAGGGGTACACAAGTCTAATCCAATTTTCCTTATTTTTTTGGGATGTTTGGGAAGATAGCACTTCTTCGGGGCAATGCATCTTTTCCTTTTGGTGCACGGTTTGTTACTTACCACGTGAAGTGGCACAATTGATTTGGTAGTATTTACCTCACCAATTGATAAATCAGTTAATATAATGGGCGAGGTAGGAACCGAAGTGGTCCTATCGTCACCCGCAGGAAAGTTAATCGATGGGCCCGGTGACTTGGGAAAAGCATAGGGCGTTTCTAGTACCGCTGGCAGGGTTAGAGATGATAGAGGAGGGACCAATGCCGGGAAACCCGAGGATGGCCGTTTCTCCCGAGGAATTTTAAGGAGTTCGATAGATAGCCTACGCTCGGCACGTCGCTCCGCCAAAGCAATCTCCTTATCAATATCTTGAGTTGCCCGACTAAAATATTTGTCTAGGGGACCCAAGATTGTTAGCCCCAACTCGGGCTGGGGGGAGCTTTGGACAGGGGTAGTCAGAGGGGAAGGCATACTTAACAGGCAGTGTACTTAATAATGGAAGAACAATATAGGCCAAAAGCACAATTTATCAGGTCACAGTAATAGACTATGACAGTGAGTTAAGAGTTAAGCAAGTCAAAGTGTCAAAATAGCTTACACGTGTAATCAGTGACCCCAAAGCAGAGGCGCGATGTCAGAGAGTGGGCCCAGCCCAGCCTCCTTCAGCCCCTGACGGCCACGCCCTTGTCCCGGGCTTCTCCCGGGTCGCTCCCGCGCAGCGGGCATAGCAGAATAATGATATAGGGACTCTCGTTGATGGGGGCGGGCAGGGAGAGCGGCCCAGATGATCGCAATTAGGGCTGGCGGGGACTCCTGGGAAAGGTAGTCCCGGTCCCGCAGCTCGCAGCCCTACCAGACTCCACCTGTGCAAACAACTTCAGGGGTCCAAAGGTCCACGGCAACACACCCCTCGAAGCGGGACCCGCGAAGCGGGTTCCGCGAGGTGCTATCTGAGAAAGCAGCAGTCAGGGCAGAGATTCTCCACACGCACCAACAGGTCAGCAAGGTGTATGAAGCAATTGCTGGAGACTCGCTGTTCTTTGGTGCAGTAATTGCAAGAAAATAATTGCATCCTTGGGTGACAAACTGGTACTACAAAAGTCCAAAACAGAGTTGCTTACCACATTACAGAGAACACACGTGAAGGCAAGCACACACTGTGTACACATATCTGTGAATCACCAGCTCAGAATTAGGTACAATTGCTCCACGTCCCAAACATAAGTTTAGCATCTCACCTCAGAAAGGTTTTCTTTGCACAGTGGACAGTGTGGGTTGTGGTCAAGGCAGCGCTCAAGGCATTTGAGGCAAAAGGTGTGTCCGCAAGGCGTTGTGACTGGCTCATAGAACAGCCTACATGAAATACAAGAAAATATGGTTACTTTAGTGGTAGCTGGAAAGCAGAATTATTCTGGGAGAAATGAAGGACCAAAGCCATTCTTTTGCCTTTTACTTCAATCATTGAGGTTTGATTTTGCGGTTAGTTCTGAATACGAGTTACACATTTCAATTTTGTAATGGAAAATATAAAATGAAGAGCCATTTCCAGTCTAATCATCTAGTTCAAGAAATCACACAGTTCTGATAAAAAAGAAGGGTAGTCAGAAGAAATAATGTAGGCTTAAGAGAACAATACCCTTTACACTGCTTATGAATTTCTTCACTATATAATAAAAATGCAAATAACCTAATTTATCAGAACTCCATGAGCTTTAAGCACTATGCATGAATAATATCACTGTTCCTAGCAATATGAGCATAGGACCAATTCTTACTTCAATGCATAAGTTATCTAAGACTATAGAGCTCTCTATAGAAGTCAACCAGCTAAATAATAAGTGACAAATTAAGAACCCTTGACATTTTTAGAAAGCAAGGACGGATGGAGATATTAACACCTTGACACCCACAGGCACCGTTATTCCAATAAAACCACATCTTGGGACTACGATTTTGAGTGATAACTGCAAAATAACCTGCAATATAAAAAAGAAATGAACCCATATATTACACATATTTATGGAAAATAGCAGCCTGCAGGGTAGAAAGGAGCAGAGGAGAGAAAATGTGGCATTAAAGTTGGAGAAGCACTGCCTGATCAAATTATGCTCAAGCAGTGTTCTGGTTAAGGTAGAGACAGTTACAAAATGTTGCAGAGGAGGCCTAGTTGTAGCTTTATCCATCTACACAATAGGAATCATCCTGAGACAAGTCAATGTAACAGTCCTAATAATGCAGGAAAGGAGAGAATATGTTATCTGTTAGAAGACAGACAAGTTGAACTAGGTGAGCTCTTTAGCAGTTAGTCTCAGAAGAATCATACTCATATAAAAGAGATCTGCAAATCACATTCAAGAATTAGATTAGTGGAAATGAAGGCTAGGTGAGGTCGAGACATTATTCACAACGTCAGTACTGTGAATCCAGGGCGATTGGGATTCAGGGATGGTATTGGTATCTTGTCTACTACAGCAACTTTGTGCTCTTAGAATGCTGTGGACTTTGGACAGCCAGACTTTTATAAATCTCAGACTGTCTTCTTTGAATCCTCATCATTGGAAAAAAAGAATCGGCTATGTAACAATATGTGTTACGGCCATGAAAAGGTTTTGTCTTATTGTGTTATTGTGCACTTCAATTAATGAAATGTTCAAACCTGAAAGAGCATGGATGGACAGAAGAAATACCTTAGCTACACTGATTTTACAATGACTGTGTTGAGACCAACCGTCTTATCCAGATTGCTGTCTTTTGGAAGAAGGTCCTGTTGTGGCCTGAAATGACCCTTCTGGTACAGATCAAGAAGGGCAGTGTGAAGGTTTTATTTACCTTTCTTTATACAGCAAGAACAGAGAATCTGATGCAACATGAAGAGTGGTAGATATTCACAGCCCAGCATCTGCCTGTCGCGGATACTCCCAGCACATAAACACATTCTATACGTAGTAGGGATTACGAATAGAGAGGGATGAACATATGCAAGCACAGGCAGAGACACACACTTCACCTTACTGACGGACCAAAACAAGAATAAAAACAAGCCCGGCCCTGGATTGGAAACCTTATCTCTCAAACATCTCACAAATACAATTTTACCTTTCACTAATAACATTTACTATATACTCAGACGCAAGTTTACCATTTGTATACAACACAACGCTCGACATACTACCAGACATAATGAAATCCTTCAATCTCACATGTTACAGTTATGCCTCAAACTGTAACCACCCCAAAAAACTGCACTCCTGTATCAAAGATCCTGACTGACTAGCAGTGAATCTGTGGATGTAGTGCATCCACTTTAAGCTCAACTCCTCAAAACCTGAGAATCAAACATATGGAAACTGGATCCAGCACCATCACTCTGCACTTTAGCTCCTGGAACTTGGAATGTAACTAAATCCCGCCAAAGTAGTGAGGAATCTGACCGATAATGGATTCCACCCTCTCCCTTCTTCCACAGGTAATTTAAGTGATCAAATCCTCCTCCTTTCTGTGTTATCTTTCAGCAGCGTGAATTTCCACAAACTGTACAGGTGATGCCTTGGTTCTCACCGGTCTAGTCTATGCAAAAAGATTTTAGGATGCTCCTAAGCACTATCCGCAGACTCCAGAATTTATCTGCCAGCTTCTGCACATCTGCATTCACAATCACATCACTCCAGGAATTATTTAATATTCAATGGTAGCAAAACTTATCTTAAAGATACCCTGCACTCCCACTGGACCATCCATGGTACTAGACCAACCTTACAGTACAAACTTTGTAAAACAGAACCAAAGAAGGACCTCAGCTCCAGACTGCTCCCTTTTCTGAAGATCCCTCTGTTAAGAGAGCTCGGTATTGTTAGTTCAATCTTTTCAGAACAGAAGGCTGTGCTCTGGAAATTAATGTTGCAAGACCAAGAAACCTTCACAACCTCCTCGAGGTCAGATGAGCTGTAAAGTTTAGGCTATTCCCATACACTTGGCCAGTATTCAAGATCATCACATTGCTCATCTGATTAACAATACAGGGATGTTTTAGATTCATAAGCACACTCCTATTTATTTCACACCATTCTGACGCATTTCATATCTAAGCGTAGCAACACAACTGCAAAGCCCTTTAACCATCGTGCACAACGTCTAACATTTCCCACATAGATCAGACTCTCCCGCCCATACACAAGGGTGGTTCGCCTGTTACCTGCCCACCAAGAAGTTCACTTAGGGAGAACAGTAGTTGTATTAAACACTATGCAAATGCTAGAAGCCAAAATGATAATAATAAAAAAACACACAGAACCACATGAAAAGAATACATTAAACTGCACATCCGATATACTTGCGTAAATAAATATCAAAAAGCATAGAGGGCATGACCGACAAACAACAATCATCCATCAGAAAATACAAATCAGAATACATTTCAATAAAGCAAGCACAAAGAAAAGCAAATAAAAAGCACTCCAACTTAACTCACACAAGGCAACCATCATTCTACATCATCAGTCCTTTCACTCTATCACCTTCTTCTCTTGACGCCTTCAATACTCCTAACGTTCGCTCAATTACTCATACTACACCCACAGTCACCAGTGCTGCATAGTGAAAATAAAATCAGAAAGCTCATTCATATTCCTCTATGAGGAACGCACCGCACTGTGAGGAACAATCTACTCACTGACCACCTATAGGAGTTTGCATCATCTATACGCATCACAAAAACGGGCATCTCAAGAAGAGAAGTTCGCAATCTTGCTGCACATAAACTTGGAATCTGACATAGTGACGTTTTTATCCCCCACACACTAAAATGGGAGTTCCGGAGATGCATCTGCTCACACTATTATCAAGCATCCTACTGAGTGGCATTTGTTCCCTTCACATATATAAACAGGCACATCCACTACCTCCATGCAAAACAACATAAAAAGGCATCTCACCCAGCAGGGAACGCACCGCACCCTCCAAGCACAGCAACTGAAGTAGGCATCCCCACCTAATGGGACATGTATTCTCCACACTGCAGAACAGAGATACCACCCTGTTGAGACTGCACTCTCCATAGAAATGTGAATCCTCTCTATTAGAGAGTGACCTCTCCAAGCAACACAATGCAGACCACAAGAAACCCCTTAGTTAGACTGCATTTCCTCCACGCACAGCAGTTCAAAGTTGTGCCCCACACAATTAATAAACATAGCATCACATCCTCTGCTCTTTCCTTGCAGGAATAAACACAATGGACACAATCTCTACCACGTATGGCAAGTACATAAAACAAAAAACAAGAATAACCCCAGTAACAACACATCCTCCACATCGAGTTGCCAAGAAAAATACACCACGCAACAAAGCTCCAAGAAAAAAGCTGCACAGAAAGCAAACACATCTGTACAAAAGCAAAGCACAATTACCAATTCTAAACAAAGAGGTTACTAATAACAATCATAATTTCCTAGACAAGCTCTCACTACCCTCAGTCCAAATTCAATTAAACACAGATATGTTCTGTTTCCGATAAAACACTAACTGTTGCACCGAGGGAAGAAACAAAACTTTCTCTACGCTGCAGCAGAGGGCACAGATGTCATGCTTAAGTCCTGAAGGACCTCTTGTGGACTATCCCAAACACTGCTGCCACTAGTTGGCTACACTGCCACTCTTATTTCCTTGCATATTACTGGACTTCTTACCTTCCTTTTCTGGTTTGTCCCTCTGCTGAAGCATAGCCCATTTTTCATGTTTTTGATTGGCTGAGCTTTATACTTCCACTACCACTTTTTAGGGTACTATTTGCTGGTCTATGAAAATGTCATATATAGGCTAACAACATTAGTGAGCTTGCAATTATTTTCACTGCTGCTCTGTTATCTCGGTCTCTGTACTAATCCTATCATTTTGCATTCACTATCTAGTTCTCCGTGATTTTGATTCTTGGTTGCAATACTTTCTAGGGTGTTGTTGATGTGCTTTATGTCTTTAAAGTCACGAATCGCCCTAAAAACAGAGAAAAAACTGGCCTCAAATGATAACGACCTATTATTTGTGATGTGATAATCTCTTATTGAAAGGTGTGTGGTATTCATGCATCTGAGAAGACTATGTTAACACTATGTTAACAACAACTTACAGTATCTTTTGTGTGCATAACCAAGAACCATTGACCAAGGGATATGAGTTGGGTTAAAGTACTGTAAACAAAAGGAATGTGGTTAATTTTCAATGTTACCAAGTCGTCTTCTGACCTCTGAAGAAAATGTAACATCTGTGAAGACTAGAAAAGGTTAATGCATACCTCATACAAAGAGAACACTCAAAGTCCGAGCAATCCAAGTGGACGCTTGAGGTGGTCACAGTTTTCTCAGGTAAAGATTCTGCATCTAATAAAGAATTAAAATAATATGAGGTGAGCTTAAATCAGTGACAATTCAACCAAGGGCTGTAGAATGCTTAAAGAATATTACGAAATAACAGACTTGGTATCAACATACGTGCCCTGTAAAAGACGGAGCTTTGATTCATACTGGTCAACTACGTGATGATAATTTATGAAAACACACAATTTATTTGTTAGTCAGCTATAATTAAAAAAGGGATGTTGCTTGCATTGTACCAACTGCTGAAACTGTGATTTTAAGTACACATTATCAAATGTATGTCAAAAAGCCAACAGAAATACCGAGCACAATGGAAAAGTAAATAAGTCATGGTGAGGTTTGGCATTTGGATTTTTTGTGTGTTTCTTCACATATTTTCAACCAACTTCCCTGGCCTGCAATGTGCCACCATACCTAATTAAAAGCAAAATGTTGATAGCTGGTTCACCTAAAACAAGTCTGCTCCCTTTGCATGATCACCTGTCTTGCTGTACTACCTCTGTAGGTGGCTTCATTTGCTGCGAGCTAATCAACCCATCGATAGCTGAAACATAGTTCTAAAGAACTGAACACTAATATTAAGCACTATTATAAAGGACAGAGGAGGAGAACTGGTAAACCTGGAGATTTTTGAAGCAGGGCAATCTTGAATCTCTATCCCTATTTCCCAACGTTACCAAAATTGTATGAGCTTGAAAACATCACTTCAAATCGTAGTTCCTCTGGTTCCTTGCCTGCCAAATATGGAAGCCCTTACAGACAGGTACAACACATTAAGCATGTAGGAATTTGGAGAGGGAGAAGAAGTTGAGAAGAGTAAGTAACGAAACAAGGATATATATGAGCTTGAATTTAAAAGTTGGGGGCTGCAATCTTGGCTCTCTGATTTAACCAAAAGAACAAGTTACTTACATTTGGTAACGGTTTTTCTGGTGGATACAGTATCTGCCTGTGGATTCCTCAACTTTCTTCTATCTGCCATGCACAGCATTCCACAGAAACTTTTCTCCATGGCTCTCCTACGTCAAAGAGGACGTCATAATACTATGGCTCCGCATGCAATTCCGTGTGATGTCATAGGAGCCATAAGAAGAACTCGCCAGCGTGCGGATGTCAGTTTCCAATCATTTTTTCTGTGCCTTCGAGGCGAGCAGGTGAACCAACAATGTATACACCAAACATACGTAGTATACAGCAAATGCTACATTCATAAATTTGACTAAGTGCACTGAAATTGGATACACAATAGCATACTTATGAGTATCACAGTATTCCTATTAGAAACATCATACATTAACTACATTCAAACTTATTTTCGGTGTAAGCAGAAAGGCAACTGGGAGGCGGGTGGGTCCGTGTGGAATCCACAGGCAGATACTGTATCCTCCTGAAAAAGCATTACCAAAAGGTAAGTAAGTTGTTCTTCTGATGGATACTGCTGCCTATGGATTCCTTCCTTTTTGAATAGAATCTTGAAGCAGTCCCGCACTCGGAGGAGGGTGCCTGCCTGTACCAAAAAATCCTGTAACACAGAATGAGCAAAATGGCTGTCCTTCTTCACTTCAGAATCCAAGCAATAATGCTTTGCTAAAGAGTGGAGGGAGGCCCAAGTTGCCGCTTTGCAAATGTCAACCACAGGGACACCTCTAGCAAAAGCAGAAGTTGGAGATTTAGCTCAGGTAGAATGAGCTCTAATACCTTCAGGTGACCCCTTCTTAGCCAAGGTGCACGTTATCTCGATGCACAGGGTTATCCACCTGGACAAAATCCTCTTGTGTACTGCTTTCCACCTTCATTTTGCCCAAATATACACCAAACAGCTGGTCATCCAATCTGAATCCACAAGTTCTGTCTATGTAGAAGCTCACAGCCCTCTTAGGGTCCAAACGATGTAGCCTGTCCTCCTTCAATGGATGCAGAGTAGGGTAAAAAGTAGGCAAGGTACTGGATTGGCTCATGTAGAACGGAATGACCACCTTTGGCAGGAAAGCAGCTATGGTTCTAAGCACCAAATTATCTGCATGAAAGGTTGTGAAAGGAGGCTTAAAGCTAAGGGCCTGCAGCTTCTAGCAGATGTTATTGCCACAAAAAATATAGTTTTAAAGGTAAGAAGCCTCAATGGGCAACTATATAGGGGCTCAAAAGGAGAACACATTACAAATGTAAGTACTAGATTAAGATCCCACTGAGGCATGATAAATGGAGTGGGAGGAAACCTATTAATAAGCTATTTAATTAATCTTAAACCTATAGGGGACTTAAAAAGGGAAGGTTGGTGAAGCACACAAAGAAATGCCGATAAGGCAAAAGCAAGCTAGCTGTGCCAGGGAAAGCACAAAACTAGGTTTTCAAAGGGCCAATTAACTTCTTTCCAAACCATTTCACAAATTTCACCCACTTCCCAGCATAGACTGTCTTGGTAGAGAGTCATCTGGCCGATAAAATAACATCCACTACATCAGATGGGAGAAAGAAAGAACTTCGGTTGCACTGTGCAATCTCCTGGCACGAAGGTGCAGGCTCTGGAGATGTGGGTGTAGAACCTGCCCCTGCGAGAGGAGGTCTCCCCTGTGAGGGAGACGGAGCGGAGAGCACAAAGAGAAGTAAAGAAGGTCTGTGTACCACACCCTTCGCGGCCAGTCCAGGTCTACTAATATGACTTGGGCCCAAGTCTTGGTAAATCTTCCTCTGAACCCAAGGAATCATGGGTATCAGGAAAAATGTGTAAAGCAGCTGGTATCCTCAGTCTAACTGAAACGCGTCCCCCAATGCTCCCTTTATCGGATACTATAGGCTGCAGAACGACATGCAATGCACGTTCTCGTGAGTGGTCAAACTGAGGAATCCCTCACAGCCCAAAAATGTGCTGAACCACTTACGGCTGGAGACGCCACTCATGATCGGCTGAATAATGCCGACTGAGACTGTCCACATTTACATTCAGAACTCCGGCCAAGTGATTTGCAATGATTCAAATATGATGGTTCTGAACCCACGACCAAAGCCGCAGAGCTTCTCTGCAGAGAAGATACGACCCTACTCCTCCCTGCTCGTTTACATACCGCATCGCAGTGGTATTGTCTGTTAAGACCTGAAATGACGGACCGCAAAGGAAAAGGAGGAAGACAACCTCTGATTTCACAGACAAGCTACCAGACTTCCACCCCTAACCTTCATGTTGGACTTGCATACACGAGTGTTAAAGCATATATGTTTCTCTCACAAATCAATGTATAACTATTTAGAACCTTGAAGCATAACTGTTTCTAACGATTTGCTGCACGCTGATTAGGTTTACTAAATTTCCATGTAGATTGGGTTGTCCTAAGTTGAAAGATATGTAAATGTAAAGCGCTCCGATACCCTATGTTGGGTCATGTTCACGCTATATAAAACACCAAATAAATAAATAAATGAATAGGAAGGCCTTGAGAACCTCAAGGCATGGGAAGACGACGACTCCAACCAAGGCCGAGACCTTCAACAACATTTCTTCAGGCTTTGTGCTTCTGCCATTTAAAAGCTTTGCCTTCCTATTTTCAAAGTCTTCGGCGTCATCTGATGACATGACAAACAAGCTTCAACACCATAGTAAGATGACAAGCTCCAAAGGCAATCTTCGTTTGGGTCAGCATTGGAAATCTGACTGCAGCATTACCTGCAGGGCTTGAATCCAGACTTCCTCGGAGGAGACCTCTTCACTTGCAACAAAGTTGCACTTACAGAAAAAGAAGAAATCGCCCACAATATGGAGAGCCTAGGGAAAAGTTACGAGTCAACGGCACGGCAAAAAGGGAACTGAAGTCAGCATGCCAACAATGGCTCCGATGACATCGTGCTGAGTCTTGTGCAGTGCAGTGGTATTATGACGTCCTCATCAACGTGGGAAAGATATGGCGAAAAGTTCCAGAGGAATGTTGCGCATGGGGGGTATTTAAAAGGTGAGCAATCCACAGATGGTGTATTCATCAGAAATATGTAATCTCTGACAGATCACTATAGAAAAGGACTATAGTTTGTCAAATTTGGTAGGATTTTAAAAATGACAGAACAAGAGTATTTGAAAATATTTTGAGGACTTGGTGCAAGAGAGATGACAGGGATGAAAATTAGAGGGAAGGTGAAACCGCAGAGGTTTAGGAAAAGAGATTTGTACAAGTTAATGACTTTAGAACTAGATGATGTTGGTCGATTTATGGGTTTCAGAAGAACAGCCATCGTCCTTTCCAAAACTGTGACACCTTCAGCAACTATCACTTACAATGCGCTGCAGTGATCCCCTCTGCTCAAGAATCACTAATACACAGGACATTAAACATGCTTTGCCTAAACATTAACAGGCTCACGCATTACATAAAGGGAAATAAAGACCCCTTCATATTTGTCCATTAAATCACTTGCAAACTAAGGAGGGACTTGGTGATTAAAGTACAAAAAAGGCAGTATGTCCAGATTATTTACAAAAGGTTTCCATATCCATTTTTTGAAAACCTAGACAGACACTGATTTCTTTGCGAAAATTCAGATTAAAGGTAATTAGTCTGGAAAGCAGGGATAAGTCTATTGTTGTGCAAGGCTGGTGGGCGGCGAATATGGAGGGGGGTGATTGGAATTCAACAGTAGACCCTTCTCCAGATAGGAATGGTACACTGTATCACGGTCACTCCAGAGACTGGATTATTTTCTGAGCTCATAAAACTACACAATAGCTGAAATTTGGGGTTTTCGCCGTCCCAATCGTAGGACTAAATTTTCACCAGTTTTGATTTCTTCCTCAAATCAGCCTCCAACCAGCAGAACAAGCCTTCTAGAGAGACGATCCCTGATCGTGCCACAGTTCAAATACGCCCGTTCATTCGACTCTTGACCCCCAAATCGGGCTCATGGTGAATGAATACCTTGAAGTCCATGCTGCCTAAAGAGAAGAAGAAATTGCAATCCCATTTGGCAGATTCCCTTCTACACATCGAGAACGTAAAAGACTTTGAGCAAATACTCCAGGCAACTAGAAAGGCATTTATTTGGGGCAACATGATAATGGACTCTGCCATGCGAAAAGGTGACCTGGAAAAGCAGGGGACACTTGAGGCCTCTAGTACAGATCTCTCGCATGTTATAATCATTCACCCAGCACCCCACTTTTTCAAGACAAATTTAGAGCCAAATTTGAACTCAATGCTCTTTGTACTTCTCAGTTCGAGTGTGCTCTACAGCGAGGGATAAGAAAGCATTACAAATAAGGGTAGAAGGCCGGTAGGCTATTCGAATTTCAGCTCAGAATTAATCAATGTCGACTATCCTGTCAATAGGTGATGAAAGCAGTTTATTATTTATCAACCTCAATAATATTATTGGGGAACTTACTATGACCTTTACTACTCAAAATTATGAGCATGCTGATACCCTGCACGTGGAAGCCAGCATCTTGGCAAAGATTGAGCCGGGCTTTCTCACAAATTAAATCAACGATAGGTGTACGACCAGGAGGAGAAGGTGGCCCTGTCCCTTAATGCTGAGAAGGTAATTTATCAGGCGAAATGGGGAAACCCTTTTAGGAATCTAGAAAGGGATGGTCTTGTTTCTATTATCAGAAAGATCAGATGGTCCAAATTTGTGGTTCTGCCCTAACCTCAAACGCTGCTTGTCACTGAAGTTTTCGTTCATGTGGACATCTTGCAGTTACTGCTTCTAAGCGTCTGCCTCACTGATCATATCACACAATGTGTGAGACCTTACAGGCAATAGTGCTCATTAGCAAAGTGGGTTTGCAACAGCTCTGTCTGTTGAGAAAATGAGCAAGCTGAAGGTCGCCATTGACCTTGAAAAACTGACTGGTTCAAGGAAAGGCTGACAATGGCCAGAGAAACTTGAAAGTGGAATACACAGCTTTAATTACTCATTGGCTGTATCGGACATAATTTGGGGAAAATGCTTTTACAAGACTCAGCATTCCCGGAAGGGCTTCTATCCAGGTGGGTTACCTGCTTTCTGCGGTATGTACATACCTACTGAGATATGACTGGGTTGACTTGGTAATCCAGCTCACCTGGTAACAGTCATTAGCACCTCACTTTCCTGATACACCACTTAATTGCTGTTCTCCTCTGCCTTCAATCCCTTACCTCTCTACCCCACTGAAAACATGGTAGACTACCACTCACCCCCAGCGCTTTTGGCAGATGCTCCACACATATACTGTAAAGACACCGGTAGAGCCCTATCTATATACATAATTGCCTCTTTTTTTTGCACATAATATTCTTCTACAATTTACTGTTATTCATGCAGCTAATTTGTTCGATGGGGTATTGCAACTTCGAATCATGCTCCAATTTGTTATGCAATGCTCATATTCTGAATATTTCTTATTTCAAAATGCTTAACAAAGAACTATTTCTGAAAGCATCTCACTAGTTACATGCAGAGTATAGTTGATCCACTGTGCTCAACTGTAATCAGATGTGTACCTTTTCTGCATGGTCACGCCGGATTGTAAACCTCTTGTTGGACCCTATATTTTTTGCCTGTTTTAGAAATCTGTGCTCTTTACCCTTTGCTAACCAGTAGCAAAGTGCCTGTGCTCCCCCTTTAAATGTTGGTACATGGCGTTTAAAAATAGGTCATGTAGAAATGTAATGTAAGCATGTCCTTTCACTGACTAGCATCAAAATGCAGGGGTGGCTTCTCCGCTAAGGTGGAGGAGTGTCGCCTCACTGCTTTTCGAAGTGCAAAAAATGAAAAATAAAATGAAATGACAATGTTATTATCATTTTATTTTTACACGCTGAGGCAGTTTTGCGGAGCAGGGCTAGGCTGCTCATAGAGCAGGGAGGAGGAGTGGTTGGGGCACTTTCTCAGTGTGCATGACCTGCAATCTTGTGCTGGCTAAAATGTGCATGTTCTCCACCAGCCTGTATTCCAGCCTAGCTGGAGAACATGCACAGGCTCGTAGACCCCGTCTGAGGTCCCAACGACAGCACTCAGACCAATCGTGACGCTGCTGTCATGGTGACAGCAGCGTTGTGATTAGCTTGAGCGGAGCCTGTTTGTTTCCTGCTTCTGTTCCGGGACTCGTGGGAAGGGAAGCCGAGGAGAGATGCAGCCGACCGAAGAGGTAAGTGTTTTTTTCCCATGCCGCTCTTAGTGGTATAGGAAAAGACTGTACATCACCTACTGCAAATGGGCACTTACACCAACCCAGAGGCTCACCCATCAACTGACAGGGAGGATATTACTTAGGAAGATGCCAGAAAGAGCACTTTGGGAGCTCCTTGGCCAAGCAGAATGTAACATTGCTTCTAGGCACCTTGGGACTAACACAAGGGTGGTGTCTGAAGAACCGGGTTTTCTTAGAACTCAGCAGTGCCAGGGACACACCCGAAGTCTTCGGATTCACCTGTCTTGGTATACAGAGACACGGAATACTTCTAGGTGGCGTCAGAGATCAAATTTATTAGCTGCAGCTAGTAACAGTAAACCAAGCAATACAACACGGTGTACAACTCAGGAGACTGCTCAACTTCGTAGAGCAAGACATCTCTTTTTATGGTATTTTCGATTAATTACAAATGCGCACCCACTGCGGCAAATTCTGACCAATAGAATACATTTCACATACATTATTACATTCCAAAAAGCTCACTTTACATCGTACCAACCCACAAGTTAATTATTAGGACTGTCCCAAATTCGATTACCACAAGCCGGACAAACCCATAATTGAAAGCACTACCCATATAATGAAAAGTCGTAAGGAAGGGGGCGTGGCTTGGACGCCGATGTACTCAGCAGCGGGACTCCGTGGCTCCTCCGTAACCGCCCCTCGCACCCACATATCCTGACCCCCGTCGCTGGACCCCTGGCCCCCACCTGGCATCGGAGGGTCTGGGGAGCTTAGGGGACGAACACTGGAGGAGCCGGGTGGCCCTGAGACCCCCGAGATCGACAGTTTCTTCCCCCCGAGGTGGTTGGCGCGCTGCTGGCGCAAAATGGCGGCTGCTGTCCCAGCCCGAACTGCCTGACGCGGGCGGACAGCTGAAGGGAGGAGGCTCGCTGGAGTGGTGGTCCCGGCAATGTCTGGTTCGGAGCGCCCCGCACGCGATCCGAGGTGAGGAGAGCGGGCTGACGGAGAGGATCAACGGCCCCCCTGGAGTGAAGAATTCGCGGGCCGCCTGATCCCAAGATGGCGGCGCCCGCGTGAGTGCCCCGGGACCCGGACTTTTGACCCACTGCGTTGGGGGCCTGCGGTTTCCCCCCCCCTACATGGAGGGGTCTCCCGATCACTGACACGGGAGCAACGGCGGTCCCTGGGCCGAGGGGGAACGCGACGGCGGAGAGCTGCCTGTGACGGAGGGCCTGTCACGAGGCGACATCGGGGGGCCCGGGGGACGCCTTCGCGGGAGGCCTGCGAGTGGCTGTCACGGGCCACCCCCCTGAGTCCCCAGGGCCGACGGGGCTGACATCGCCTGCTCCGCTGGGTGCCCCTGGGCGGGAGAAGACCCGGGGGGCCTCCTCTTGTTCCCCACTCTTGGCGGGGCCCACAGTGGACAGGTGGTGAGTGGCCTGGACCTCCGGGGGCTGTCCTTTGAGGCGAAATACACCTGCTATTATCAGTGAACCGGATTCCCCGCTTTCTTGCCGCTTGCTGAGGTGGATGACCCTGGGGCCCTCTCTAAGGAGCCCGGTGGGAAGGTCCTCCCTGCGCTAACTTTGCCCCTACATGCACTGTCGGAGGAGTGGAAGTGCTCTTGGCCACGAGAGGCGAGGGGAGGCGGATCTGGTGCCGGGGGCTCCCCTGTAGAGGCGACCGAGGTCTGACGGGCCCAGCGCACTGCACCTGAGCGGAGGGGCTTGTAGCGAACTCCGGACACTCCCCGCACAATGGTCCGGGGGGCCCGAAAAAAGGGATTTGATGTGCTGAGGCTCGATGACCCGGGTCACAAGCTGCCGGAGGGCGAGGAGACATCTGGCTCCGGGGGCACGGCCCCGCCACAGGACCCGTCATTGAGTGACATTATGCAGGCCATTGTGGCGTCGCGGGAGGCCCTGGAGAAGCGAATGGACACCATTGGCACTGACCTGTCCTTTTTGAGGGACGACCACAGGAAACTGAAGGAGCGAATTACGTCCACGGAGGCGACCATAAAAGACATTCCAGGTGACGTGGCGACCCTGAAGGCCTCATTGGCGGAGGTGGCGCAGAGGGTTCGAGCGCTGGAACTCAGGGCCGAGGACAGCGAGGGGCGCTCCAGGCGTAACAACCTCCGCCTTGTGGGAGTCCCGGAGAAGGAAGAAGGCCGAGACGCAGTGGCCTTCTTGGAACGCTGGCTGCGGACGGAGGTGGCACCGGAGGGGCTCTCCCCATTTTTTGCTCTGGAGCGAGCCCACAGAGTCCCGTCGCGCCCGCCTAGGACCGGGGGTTCCCCTCGCCCGATGGTGGCGCGCCTTCTACACTACCGAGATCGGGATCACATTCTCCAAGCGGCTAGGGCTCTGCCAGATCTACGCATTGGTAACAGCAAGGTCATGATTTTCCCGGACTTCACCAGGGACGTTCAGCGCCAGCGTTCGTCCTTCCTGGCGGTCAAGCGGAAGCTGAGAGCTCTGCAACTGCCCTATGCTATGCTGTTTCCGGCCCGCCTCAAGGTCATTGCTGACGGGAGCACTCATTTTTTCCTTACGCCACAGGAGGCTTGGGACTGGATAGAGACCAGGGGGACGACGGATGGCGGCACCACCGCTGCAACCACGCCTCGACGAGGATCTTCTGCATCGACACCGTCGAGACGGCCTGGCTCCCCCACTGGCTGGCGACAGGAGAGAGACAAGGCGGTGCTGGCGGTGGCGGCCATCAGCCAGGGGGAGATCAGCCCCTCCAGTAACGGCTCTGAACACTCAAAGAATGCTGCACTGAGCCCGGGCATCTTTGGCTGAAGTGGCTGTGAGGACATGAGACGCTCTATTACACGGTATTGGGTTATGAGGGGAGTGCTGCTGGTTATTGCGGGGGATGGTAGGGGCCAGCTGGCTCCAATTGATCATCACTGTACTGTTGCGGGGGAGGGTAGACTGGGTGGGGTATTTGGATATTTGAGGGGGGCGGGGAGAAGAAGCTCCGGACCTGACTGTCATTGACGTTCCACATAGCCTAGCCTACTTTTGTTGATTGACGCTTGTTTTGCAGGGTTTGGATGGGGTTGCCATGTTGGTTGTCTGTCCTGGGGAGAGGGAGTTGGGTAGAACGGTTTGCAATTGGGTCTGAGGGTTGGGGGGTGGGTTCTGGACGTGTCAGAGGCTCCCATAGGGGACTGTATGGACCACAATGTATACTACCATGGGACCCGACTTAGGATACAAATGTCTCACGTGGAATGTAAGGGGGATGCACACCATGCATAGGCGCCACAAGATTCACTCATTCTTAATTCGGCGAGGCATACACATGGCCTTCCTCCAGGAAACGCATCTCTTAGCGCAGGAAGGGAAAGCGTTGCAGCGTAGATGGCGGGGACAGGTATACCACACTGATTACTCGGCCTATGCCAGAGGAGTGGCCATATGGATAAGGGCGGGGGTACCCTTTCAATGCGCACAACAGCTTATTGACCCGGAGGGAAGGTATGTGGTAGTGAAGGGCAGACTGGATGGGAGGGACATCACGCTGGGATGCATATATGCACCGAACGTGGACCAACCTGCCTTCTTCTCCTTGCTGTCCCGCACATTAGCACCGTTCTTGATGGGCCACCTGCTCCTTGGGGGGGACTTTAATTGTGTATCTGATACTTCACTGGACCGGTCACATCCCCCTTTACTAAATGCACCGGCGAGCAAACTGGCGCTTGCGCGTTCCGGCTGGCAGCGGCGATGGGGGCTAATTGATACTTGGCGGGACCACCACCCGGCAGACAGGGACTACTCCTTCTTTTCCTCCCTTCACGAACTTCACATCTGCATAGATGCCTTCCTGTGCTCCCCGGTAGTGCACGGTGAAATGTCCCATAGCGAATACCTTACGTGCACGATTTCCGACCATAACCCGCTGCTGTTGCACCTGCGCTGGTCGTGGTACCGCCCGCGCATTCCCACCTGGAAACTTTGCCCCGAGGCGCTAGATGATCAGTGCTTCCGGGCCACGATAGCCATGGATATAGAATCGTATTTTCGAGATAAAGCGGGGACTGCGGGATCGGCGACAATAGAGTGGGATGCCTTTAAATCGGTGGTGCGCGGACGTTGCATTGCGGCGGGGTCGGGGGTGCGGAGGACCCTGCTCGGCGCAATCGACCAGGAGGACACGAAGCTACGCTTGCTGGAGAAGGACCGACCTGAGCGCCCAGGCATTCAGGAGGCACTCCTTGAGGCGAGGGAGTCGGTGGCGGCGACGGTTTGAGCGCCTCAGATGCTTCGATCACAAAGCCTACCTTAGACGTGCGCATTTGGAACGGGACAAATCCGGGGCGCTCTTGGCCTGGCTAGCCAATCCGGCTCGCCGAAGTTCGGTTATCCTCGAACTCAGAGATCATGCGGGAGTGGCGCGATACGACCAACAGGGGATAAATGAGTTATTCCATGACTATTACACGGAGCTCTATCGCAGCCGGGTGCATCCGCGGGAGACTGACTTCCAGAGCTTCCTGGAGGGGCTGGAGCTACCGAAATTGGAGGAGGAGGCTGCAAAGCCTCTAGGGGCTAAGATTGATGAAAGGGAGGTGAAAGTTGCGTTCAAGATTATGGCGCGGAACAAAACACCGGGCGCTGATGGCCTGCCGACAGAGTTCTACCACACCTACGCCGACCTCCTGGCACCCCGACTGACAAGGCTATACAATGAGGCTAAACGTTGGGCAGTCTCCCGAAGACCACTGGCGAGGCGCTCATTGTCCCCCCTATTGAAACCTGGCAAACCACCTTGGGACAGATCGGCGTACCGCCCGCTGTCCATGCTTAACCTGGACTACAAGATCTTGAGCAAAATGTTGGCGACGCGCCTACTCCCCCACATGACCACCCTGATCCACATGGACCAGTCGGGCTTTATCCCGACCCGTAACACTGCGCTTAATATACGGCGGCTTCTCCACGTCCTGGAGGCAGACACCTACGAGGTGGACGAGGCAGCGGTATTTGCAGTTGATATGGAAAAAGCTTTTGACAGCCTGGAATGGCCGTATCTTTTCCATGTTATGAGCGCCATGGGATTGGGTGCGGATTTTGTGGACTGGACGGCACTCTTATACGAGAACGCTACGGCGAGAGTCAGAACGGGCGGCGTAATATCGGAGGCTTGCGTGGTGGGAAGAGGCACGCGGCAGGGTTGCCCACTCTCGCCCCTGTTGTTTGCCATAGCGATCGAGCCGTTAGCGGCGCATGCCCGCATGGGACGAGCATACCAGGGATTGGACGTATATGGACAGGTACATCATATCGCATTATATGCTGATGACCTCCTGCTGTTTCTGGCGGACACTGCGGCCTCCCTGCGGGGAGCTAAGGCTCTACTACAAGCGTTGAGCTGGGTGTCCGGGCTCCGAGTGAACTGGACGAAATCGTACCTGTTCCCGACTAGGGCGTGTGAACCCTGTCCACACTCTTCGGAAGGAGTGACTTGGGAGGAGAGGAGCCTTCGATACCGGGGCACTTCAATCTACCATACTACCGTAGACATTCTAGAGGGCAACCTTGGATCGGCAATCCGACTCACTAAAACGAACTTTGACTTCTCGGGCACGCTCCCCCTTTCACTGGCGGGAAGGGTGGCGCTCCTTAAGATGGTGACGCTGCCTCGGCTGCTCTATTTTTTTCGGACCCTTCCGGTCTGGATTCCGGCGAGCTACTTTCGCCAGCTGCGGTCCATGGTGACCGGCTTCCTGTGGGGCTCAGGTAGGCGCAGAGTGGCGCTGACCACGCTTCTGCGGCCTCGAGCTGAGGGGGGACTAGCGGTGCCGGACTACGAGCTGTACTACCTAACGGCCCAGCTGCAGTGGTTGACACAGTGGGTAGCGAGAGCCACGAGGGAGGAAAGCGGATCTGATGAGCCGGTGGGACCAGTGCAGGTGATCGCCCGGATCATACTGGGCCTGCCGATGGGAGACCTCCATCTTACCCAAGAATTTGCGACGGTTCGGAAATGCTGGAATAGATATCGGCGGAGAGGCCACATTGCGGTGCCGTACGCACCGGAGATCCCGCTCAAACTATGCAGGGCGCTCCCGCACGGGGGCTCATGGCACCGACTAGAGAACTGGGAAAACCAGGGACTGCTAACCATTGGGGACCTCTATGACAACGGGGCTCTCATGCCCTTCGACCTCCTGCGGGATCGCTTCGGACTGCCGGGGGGAGACTTCCTCCTTCATGCTGCGCGGACTGCGGCGATACGTAAACACTGGAAGGCGGGCCTGGTGGAACCTCTGCTATCCCCGGTTTGTCAATACGTAGTAATGGCCGCGGGGACGGTTAAGGCTATAACGTGCCTCTATAAACGCATGACTGCGGAGACTCGACTCAGACCCCGCTAGCGGTTCTGAAGGCGAAATGGGAGGCGGACTTAACGACGGATATCCCTGACACGGCGTGGTCTGGCATAGTTGAACGGGCCTGGAAAGGGACGCGCAATGCAAGGTTTGAGCTGGTGCATTTTTACATCCTACACAGAGCGTACCTGACCCCTGACAAGCTCCATAGGTACTTCCCGACACATTCAGCAACCTGCCCGCGCTGCCCGGCGGAGGTGGCTGATTTCCAGCACATGTTCTGTTCCTGCCCAGCACTGGACTCCTTTTGGCGAGGGGTGGTGGAGACTCTGCGGGAGGTCACTGAGAGGGATTTGCAACCCACAATGGCACACTGCGTCCTACACTGGTTCCCACACACATCGAAAAACAAAATCATTAGTAAATTCCTAGACCTCGGTCTGCTGTTAGCGAAGCGAACCATAACGTCCCAATGGAAGGCAAATAGGGGGCCCACAGTGGAAAGGTGGCGAGCTGAGCTCATTAAATGGGCCACCTGTGAAGGGGAGATACGTCTGCAACTGGCGCTTAGAGCAGGCCCTGATACTGCTATGGAGCGGGCCCGGGCCTGGGAGCGGCTGGTGCTGGAGCTCACGCTACCGTCTTCCGACAGCGGGGACTCCCCTGCAAGTAGCTCTGGGCCTTAGACACTGTGGCTTGGATGGGCGCTCAGCCCAGACCCCTCCTGAGATCGCCCAGCGCCCCACGTGCTGACTGCACTTTCCTACGACTTAATCCTGATTGTTGGGCTCATACCTGCTGTGCCCGCGAAGAAACCGGGCTTGCTCCTGTGGACCTCTGACACGCCAGGGGAGAGGGGTGGGGGGGGAGTGGGATAGGGGGCTAGGGGGGTAAGGGTTGATAGGGTTCAGGGGAGGGGGTTTGGGCGATGGAGGGCAGTTGTTTGTTTTTGTTCAAATGCTCTCTGGCTCAGATGCAGGGAGAATAGGAAGATTAGAAAAGCAGCCATATGCGTTACCTGAGAATTAGCTCTCTGTGAGTACCCTGGCAGGTTTTAGCGACTATTGAACTGCTGTGTACTGCCGCTCGACCTCCGGGATGTGAGCTGAATGGCCGTGTTAGACTACGTTTTCCTTATCAGAACTGATATACCATGACTATACGATATTGCCTGCATTGATGTCTTGTTTATACGGATATTCCTGCTGCAATAAAAATTCTTTAAAAAAACATGAAAAGTCGTAAGGAAGGAAACAATTCAGATGTGGAGTAAGATAAGATATGTGTAAGGCAACTAAAAGTTAACGATATCCTGAACATTGATTGGGAATTACAGACAACGATCAGCTAGAGAAAACTGGCTTCGCAAAGGGTCAGTTTCAGGTGACGGGGTCAGCATCTTTGCAGTTCACTCGCAAATCGAAAAGGGCCTGTTTAATGCTTACATGAACAACAAGGCCCATGCAACTTCGTTCGTTTGTTTACCACCTAGGCCTACGTGAGGGCAACACAAAATGGCATCTTCGAACAACGCAAACAAAATAGAGTCCGGTCCCGAAAACCACGGAACCTCATGTCTAGTTCATGGATCACTAGGCTAAACATCTCACAAACCTTTGATACTTCAAATGTTGCTAAAATGAGTCACAATGAATTGGTAAATGCTAACATCTGGTACTTACAATGACACAGTTTAAGATATGATGTGTGCCACGCACATTATATTCTTATTGTATATTTATATATCTATACTACTATTACAAAGGAAGAACTTTGAACCTTTGAGGCGGGTAAACTCGGGAACCACAGCGCCAATCCACACACCCGATACATTGTAATTGTCACGGTGTGCAGATGGACATAGGCTATATAAATTAAAAAAAATATAAGTCATTAAAAAAATGTACGAGAAAAAAAAAGTAGTCCCATGGAAGTAGCGCCGGCCACGACGTGCGTGCTGACATCGGGAGCGCGGGGAGGAGCGGCGTCCAGGAGCGGCGGACACGAGCACGGGGAGGAGCTGTGGGAGGAGCTGCGGACCGGTGAACTCAGGAGCGCGGGTAGGTGCGGCGGATGAGGTAAGGCTCCAGGGGACCCACGGACAATGTCGGGGCGGGCGGGGGCCCTGAAGCCAAGGTCGGGACGGGCTGCTACTCCGGG
Source organism: Lissotriton helveticus (assembly GCF_964261635.1). Lineage (NCBI taxonomy): Eukaryota > Metazoa > Chordata > Amphibia > Caudata > Salamandridae > Lissotriton > Lissotriton helveticus. The sequence goes on from NC_136069.1 coordinate 1,143,596,730, forward strand.
GGACCCACAGACAATGTCGGGGGAGGCGGGGGCCCTGAAGCCTGATTGCTCCCGGACAAGGTCGGGACGGGCTGCTAGTGTGTATTATATATATATATATATATATATATATATATATAGCTATATATATATATATATATAGCTACATGTATATATAGCTACATATATATATATAGCTATATATATATAGCTATATATATATATATAGCTACATATACACACATATATATATATATATATATATATATATATATATAGCTATATCGATCTATATCTATCTATCTGTATATATATATATATATATATATACTTCTTTTAAGACGTTAGCAACAATGAGAAACACATCCATTGCTAGGTTATTGGACAGCTTAGAATCACGCCTTTAAACACTTCAGCCTTGACATATAAGCAAAGTACATGGATGTACGCTATGAGCATTCATTCACCAAATGACAAGGATGGCGAATTGACGTCATAACGTACATAAAAGGCATATCTGTCGAGTGCTATTGTAATGGGCTTCTGGTAGGAGTAAACAAATCCGCGCTGGTTAAGCTTCAAGTTCTTCAGAACTCTGCAGCAAGACTGCTTTTTGGATTAGCCAAATTTACATCAGCAAAACAGGCTCTTAAAACGTTACATTAGTTAGCCATGGAAAAGCGTATATGTTCAAGGGCATGTGTATTGCCTTCAAGTCACTGCAGGGCGCTGGACCCTGCTACGTGAGGAAGCGCTTTAAATGGTACACTCCCTGTCGAACCTTGCGCTCAACCTCATTGAAGCTAGTAGAGGAACCCAAGTTTCATCTTCAGAGAAGGGGTGGTAAAAGCTTTTTCAGTATTTCCACTAGATGGTGGAACAAGCTACCTTTTGATTTGAGAAATGCCCCGATCTGTTATCCTTCAGGAGAGGCCTAAAGACTTGGCTTTTCTCCCTGCAACCTGGAGTTGGTCTGAGCTGATGCACAGTTAACGTTCACCTGATGTAGTCTCCTCAAGCGCCTTGACGCCTTCGGGTATAGGTTGCGCTATAGAAATATTAAAAAAAAAAATACATAAATCCTTTGCTAGGTTATTGGACAGCCTTGAATCACACCTTTAAACACTTCAGCCTTGACATAAAAGCAAAGTAAATGGATGTACGCTATGAGCATTCATTCACCAAATGACAAGGATGGCGAATTGACGTCATAACGTACATAAAAGGCATATCTGTCGAGTGCTTGCTCACCTCAAGTGGTTTCTTAGCGCTACTGAAAGGTAAATATTTTTTGTTGTCCAATTCGCTGCCTGTGAGCACATTAGGACTGGCACCAGGGTAGTCTCAGGGATGAGGGATCACTTAATCTAAACATATCAAACTGGGGTGGACTAGAAGCAGAATGTCACAGGGTGGTACTGATGCAGTGGTGAGCAATGAATTCCCATCCTTAACAGGAGATCTGCGGCAACTGCCCCCATTGGTTTATTTTCATTTTTACAACTGGAGACACTGACATCCATCTATAAAGACTCCTTTCACATCAGTTAAGACACACACTGCGATGTTCAGAATGACTAAAAGAGGCAGTGGTGTAAAAGGAAATGATGCCGACCCCCCTGCCGAATGTCACGAGGAGTGCCAGCGTCTCCCAGATCACACAAACATGAATTAGTCTTGGGCTCAATAAGGGCCCACTGATGAAGTGCCCCCCCCCACCCCCACCACCATCACCACCACACACACACACACACACACACACACACTCTCTCTCTCTCTCTCTCTCTCTCTCTCTCTCTCTCTCTCTCTCTCCTAAGGGGCCTGTATTACACTCCTGCCTTGGACCTTTTGCTGAGCCTCTGACAGCAGTATAAAATAAACAGTGTTGCTTTTCTGTTTCTTTCTGCTTGGGAAAGCAGAGTGCCTTTCCTGAGCGTTTAAATGTTTCATATTCCATGTCACTGCACGCATTCTACCAGGCACACCATAGCATGGATTAAGGGATGAGGGGGCCCCCATCAAAAACAAGGAACCCTGGGTGCCTCCGTTACTCCCCTGAAAAGAGGGACATTTTTTATACAAATATGCAAGTCTGTGTGACAACAAGGCTTTAGAGGCTAGGACTGTATTGGTCTCTCAAAGAAAGGAGTTGTTTGGCAATTTGATCACATGAAGTCCTCAGGAGGCCTCACAGAAGAGCTTAAACTCCACAAATCCAAAAGCTTTGGGTCCTTGCATCTGTGGAATGCCCTGGAACACTACAGTGCTAAATTAGAGGCCATTCCTTAGTTTTTAAGGAGAAAAGCAAATTAAGAACCTGACACTCCAGAATTTATTTGGCAGACTTATAATGCGCACAGCTACCCCAAGGGGTTTCCCGGCACAGGATAGTTGCAGACAGTGAAACCACAACCAATAGCTGAGAGAGCCATGTTTTCAAATTTTTGCGAAACATCATTAAGGAATTACAGTTCCAAAGGGAGGCAGGGAGAGAATTCTACAGCTTGGGGCCAAGATAGGAAAAGGAGCATCATTTGACGCTGGTTAAGCGGAACCTAGGCGTGGAAAACAAAGCGTGGCTGGCAAACCTCAGTAAGCGCGAAGGCTCATAAGGAGTCACCAGTCCTTGAATGTATGCGGGTGCAAGGCCATGTTTGGCCTTGAACATACAGCAAAGTGCCTTAAATACAATGTTGCTTGAAATCTTTAGCCAGTGAAATTCCTGGAGCAGAGGCGAGGCAGGGGCATGTCTCAGTAGTCAAGAGAAAAATTAGCCGAGCCGCAGCATTCTGAATGGTCTGGAGGTGTCCAATCGACATCAAATCAGTGCCTAGGTACAACACATTGCCGTAGTGCAATCTGGACATGACCAGAGCCTGAATGACCGGTCTCTGTGCCTCTAAAGGTATTAGCCAGAGGATCTTTTTCAGCCATTTAAGGACTGAGAAACAGACAGCCGTGACCTTAGATACTTGTGGTCTCAAAGAAAGTTTGTCATCTATGATGAAACCAAGATTCTTGACCTTCGTAGATGGAGGGTATGGGCCTCAGAGAGTCCGGCCAGTGGCTAGGTCCCCAGAGAACCGGATTGTTGCCCAAAACCAGCATCCTCCTTTTTCCGCCGTTAAGTTTTCGTGCATTATTGTTCATCCAAAAGGCAACCCTAAGCGCACAGTCAAGGATTGAGACAGGTGACACAAAGGAAGTAATTACACCTCGCCTGATATGATGCAATCAATTACCATTTGACCTGGAAAGAGAAAGGAAAACCGTAAGGTTTAAGCCATTAAACGCTGTCATTATTGTGGCCAACTTACACAGAATAGGGTAAACACACTTTAGTATGCTTCATGGTGTGAAGTTTCACACATGGTCACCAAAAACTGAAAAGTACGTGTGCGCCACCCTTAAAATGGTCATCCACCACCAGGAGAGAAAATGTCCTCTAACAGTCATGTCTATTTAAATTCACTCCCAGACACTCACAGGCATTAGCTTATGGAGAGCCACCTGACAATTTTGGTGTCAATCAGGTGCCTTTGAGGGGAGGAAAGGAAAAGATTACACCCTTGAGGTGGTGGAGTAGTGGAAACCTTCGGCAGCTGATCTACTTATCCAAAGTATAGGTAACGGATTGAGACTACCGGTCCGCTGAACTGTATCTCAACAGAGAACTCTATGGATTTATGTGGGTGGATACCATTGGGGCAGCATCCAGTCATTGTGATGGATTGCATGTTATTATGCCAACGCACTGTTTTGGATGGTATGCATGCAGTACTCTTAGTTGGCTGATGTAGGCCTAATTGGACTACTAAATAGACGAGTTGGTCTAATTACTCATCTATGGTGATTGCCTACAGTGTAGTGGTGGTTAACCCAATAAGCGGTGCACTCCACTGACATAAAAGGTGTCAAATGTGGCTGGAGTGTAAACAGATCATAGGGAAGAGAACCGCATTACTTATCATGGCTGATGTTATATCACCAGAGATCGATAGTAAGAAATCAAAACCTGAAAGTGAGCTTACACATACTGTGTTTGGTGGAATGTGTGAGGCACTCATTGTCGGCTAACACGATCAGCCATCTTAAACACTTAAACATGTTGTCATTAAACCTGGCTCCATTCAATAATATTGCTCAACTCTTCAAGGTATTTTCCCAATCTAAAGACCAAGAATTGTTCACATCAGTATAAAGGGTTATTGCCTGTAACTGTTTGGATTACTGTACATGTTAAATCTTCCAGAGTGCACTTCGCGTCCTTATAGTGCAGGATACATTTAGTCATCAACTTACCTGATTTGATGGTTGATAATGCGGGTCTTCACTTTAGAGGTGGTTATCCTGACAGTTCAACTTGCACAAATACTAATATATCACAGGCTCTGTATTATACTGTGTGTGGATCAGTTGTTTTCATTGGTATCTCAGACCTAAATCTTATTCAATACTGGACGAAGTGAAAGTACAGACACTGCAGCTGCAATAAGGAGGATGGCACCTTACTAACGGCAGATACCAAAGAGTGGTTTGTAATGTTGTTTTGCAAGACTGACGTGGCCTCATATGGATACGGTGGTACCTCAGTTTTGATTCTTTTTTATTTGAGTGGAAGGGTTTGGGTAATTTCTTGCTGCTTACGTTCAAAACTCCCCAGTGCTTGCCCATGATTTTCTTATTAGAAAAAGAGAAGACTGTTGCATATAGTCTAGCCTGTTTGTCTGCTCATTCACAGTGCAATTGAGATGACCTTCCTTGTTGACTGGGGAAGAATGCTGCCACTAAGTCTATCCTGTCTGTCTTTTCTTTCACAGTGTAACTGAGATGTGCTATCAAAGATATGCTACTTATATTTCAGTTTCTTTGGGTAATGTCTGCATTGTAGTTTTTGTGACAGTTCCTCTGATTTTCGTATGTAGATAGAACCGTACAATTTCTCCCAAACTACCCAAACTAGGGTCACGGGGATGGGGACTGTCATAAAGGAGAGTTTTTGTCCATGTGTTTTAATCAGTAAATCAATATATTTCCATATTATTAATGTATTCTTAGGACGAGAGAATGGGGTGGAGGTGTGGTTTCCGTAAATTGGAAACCGATTAAGTCAAGGTGCAGGTTTTAGGTGGAGGTCACTGCCATAGCAGTATACATCGAAAGGAGTTGGCAAGAAAACCACATACACATCAAACTACTCAGTGTGAAGCCAGCACACAAGTGAATAATAAACAGTAAAGTGTACTTAACTGTCTGGAGCCGCATTTAAAAAGAGGCAGACTATTCTATGTGCATGGCTATTATACATCAGGAAGATTCTGTTCTAGAACGGTTTGTTTTATGATGCGTTGCTTCTCAGTGGCTGCTTGGAGTGAGCATTAAAAGAAATATGCATAATGTTAGCCTCTGTGTCTTTAATGAAATCCAGATTCTCTTGTCATGTTATGTCATTAGGAAATTCGTAACTGGTTTAATCAAATGACAAACTGCTTCACCAGCTCCTTACTCCTGTGCCAAAAGATAAAAAGACCTTTATATAAAACTCCCACAAAGCCAGATTATTTTCCGAAGGGTTACTGGTTATACAGATGTGTCTTGTCTCCAAATCATACACAAAAAGTTATGCTATAAAGGTAGGCCAGGTTGGGTGCAAAAGTGCTGGCGATTAAGGTCCCATCCATGATGTGAGTATGGTACTGCCAATCGGAGTCCCTAAAAAGACCTTCAACGGCTCCTAATGTTTGGCCAGGTTGAAATATTATCTGTCAGTAAATAGGGTATCTCACCAACACATTGCTCATTGGTAGTGAATGATCCCGACTGATGCTTGGGTCTGCAGTCACATAGAGAACAACTTGGGACAACTGGAGGAGGATGAGTAATGGAGGAAAGCTATGCTGTCACGCTGGGAACTGTCGATGTCAGTTCTGCTATGCCTCATGCAATTTAAATTCTTGCACATAATCTATTACACCCTGAGATATTGTCGAGGATGTGTAGACAACAATCTGTGACCTATCAGAGATATAATTTGAAACAGGAGTTTTCTTTCACATAGCCAGACCTGTTTCAGTAAACCAGGCATACTGGCATAATGTTAAGGCAATACTCTCTAAGGTACTGGGTGACTCTGAACTCTTACCCAAGGTGGGACTCCTAAGGATCATGGAAAGGTGGGAGGGCTCCAGCGGACAGATAGCTGGGGGCCCTTGGATTCGTGTTGGCCAAATGTTATACCTCATGATATTGGTGCCATCCTTCGCAGAATGGCTGAGAGGTATGAACCACTGCTCTCAGACTGAAGAGGTAACATATCAGGCGATGGGATGCCGAGCCAAACAGTTAAAGATCTGGGGGCCAAGGTGGCATTACTTTGGGTGAGGTCTGAGGATCTTCTCTTGCATAAAATGGATCTCATTATTTTGCCCAAGTTACTCAGCTGATTGAATGGAACACTTCATACTATGTTAAAACTAAAATAAAAATGAATATAAATTGCTTATGTAAAAATGTATAATTTATCTGATATATCACAAATTCTTTCATGTTCAAATATACAACACAAAGATGCACTTCATTAGGAAGTTACCACATCATGAGGCTTTAGCCTATGGAGAATATATTTTGCTTAAAATATTTCATTTTGTCATACCCGATATGTTCTCTTTCATACCAATTTATGGACATGCTGTTGTAGGGATGGTCAAACATAAACAAAGATGCTACTGAGGGAGGTGGCTGTTTCTGCTGTTGATCGGGCTGACTGAAGACAGCATGGAGGTTTTTAAGTGGCACATGTAGGCTCTTTTGGGAGAGGCGTGATGGGGAATAAGTCTATATCCTGTGCAATGTGCTGTCGAACACAGCTTTTCTGTGGTCACTACTGGTGTAGGCCTCCCTGGCATTAAAGACAGTAAGCCAGCAAATCAAGGCAAAACCAGTTACTAGGCATGACCAGCAGTGGCAAGACTTCAAGAAGTGTTTAAACAAGGTGAGGGAAGAGCTTTGGGTATTTGCTCAGACTTTGGTGAGGATGACCTTTGATGATGGGCCTTACAAGCATGCAGGAGAAGGAGGGGTTGTGGCTGTAGAGTGTTACACTAGCATTCACTCGGAAAAGTAAGTCAGTAGGAAAAAACAGAAAATATTAAATTTGGTGTCAATGCTGCAAGAGTCGCAAGAATTAGACTATTCCACGAACAGAACTGCAAAAACTGAAAAACAAAGGAAGAGACAACTTAACTGTTTTACAAGATGGCGAGCTGTACATGGCAGCCAGAGGGCAAATGTCCAATTGTTGCATCGATTCCCATTAAACACAATGAGTTGTGCTCAGAGGATTATTGATAACAATGGTCAATTGCTGGGTAAAAGGAGAATGCATTCTGCAGTTTTATTCTGAATAAAAAACGGAAACTGTGGAAAACCACAAAAAAATATAATGTGAAAGGAAAGAACATTTAAAACCAACCTTTTTTCACTAATTTGCTTGGCATTTCCACAGCTTGTAAATCACCTGAATTGCTTGAAAGCTGTCTTTTTAGACTGGCTCCTGGCAAATTAGACAAAACCAATTCCAAAGTCTTTTTTCTTTCTTCCTTTTTCAGGTCACTTGTATGGTGAGGGACTGTAGAAGAATCAGTGCTTTGAAGGGGGTTGGAAGCTTGTGATGTGGCTTTGTTTAATTGGTACACAGAGTCCTGCCAAAAAGAAAAACATACAGAAGGTTCACACAGAGTATGTGCAATTTCTCTACGTACAAACAGAACCTGAAACGCAAATGCCAATGTGACAACCTTCTTCGTTTTTGTGCAAACACTAACTTCTACATACTTTCTAAAGTGCCTTTCATCTTTAATGCTTCATTGCCTAAAACGCTATCCTTTCCCTGAAATAGCGCATCTTTCCATTTCAAATATTCAAATTGATAAAGTAATGGCTAATTACATTAAAACAGTACTAAACATGCTCATCCATTTGTTCAGTATATGATATATATCCACAAAACCAAAATCTAAAGGTCTTCCCAACAATCATAATAGTAGCAGTAGTAAAACAGCATTGAAAATGCAATAGGTGTTGCCTTTGATTAAGTTAAAGCTGTATGCTTTGCTAATGGTATTGTATTGTAGCTTTGCATTATTTGGTGTATATTTGTGATATGTGCATATATATATACATATATATGTATAGGTCTATAAATACATATATCTATATATGCATATATACATATGCATAGATATATGCATGTATATATATATATATATATATATATATACACACATATATATGCAGATACGTCGCATATATATATATATATAGAATATATATATATATATATATATATATATATATATATATATATATAGAATATATATATATATATATTTGCATATGTATTCACACAAATATAGTCACATATGTATAAATGCATAGGTACATAGGCATTATATATATCTGACTACTTTATATATAAACACCAGTTCGTAAAGGGTCCTATTTCTCTGTAACGGGCGGGGGGGGGGGGGGGGGGGTTCGGAATGGGGGTACTGTTCACGGTGCATTTACAATCTAAGTGATACCAAGAGCAAACCCAAGTAAATATATGTAAAAATTGGTGTTTATTAATCAGAGCAGATTCCGTATTGCACGAGGATGGAAACTTCTTTTCAAGCGACTAGAGGTCAGGAGGAACAGTTTTGAGCAGAAAGCAGTTCCAGTTTCTCAGCAACGGCTTGTGTTTTGGTGCCTCTCCTGCCACCAAACACTGTTCCCCCAGAAGGGAAGGTTAAGATTGTTAGCTGACTGTAGTCATTAGGCCATTACGGGAGTGTTTATGAGCTTGCAGGAGTAGCGGCGCCTTTAATAAATGTGATGTTTGCTTTTTGTTTCCTAACCTGAACGCGCCTGTGTACAGAAAGTGTGCGCGTATGGCGGCCCCTGCGTGCCGCTGGAGTTTTTATGAGCTTGCAGGAGGAGCGGCACTTTAAATAAACGTGATTTTTGTTTCCTACCCTGAAAGCGGGCGCCCATGTACATAAAAATGTATACGTATCGTGGGCCCTGCATGCCGTGGGAGTGTTTAAGAGCTTGCAGGAGGAGCGGCTCCTTTAATAAACATGATACATGCCAGTAATACTAAACAAGAGAGAGGGAGCATTTGAATGTCACCTAACGCACAGCCCACACAGAAAGAATAAGAAAAAAGTGCTGACAGTCATTATGAAACCCACCGTGTCACGCCGCCAGTAAAAGATCCAGTTCATGTGGGCGGGGACAAAAGTGGACAGGGTGGTAACCAGGAGGGACTAAAAAGTCTCCTGGACAATCATTACACCCCATTTAGCATAATTGGTGACGCCAAATGACTCACACCAATGGAAATTACGGGCGGAGCCGAAAGCGAACTTCTCAAACCGGATTGATTTCAAGAAGTCCTCGCAGAGCGAGTAGCGCGTGCACGCTGCAATGCCAGGCGAAAGCTAAACAAGGATATTAATTGAATTATGAGCGGGCTCTTCCAGCTCATTGACTCCACCAAACAAAGAAATGGTAAAGTCCATAGGACTGGCTTACCAAAGCATGCAAATGCAAGCATTCACAAATGCGGTTTACATTGAATGCATGCACAAATGCAATTTATCACACTAAAGCCTCCTCTACTGTAGAATACATACTGTAAATTGAAAAAATGAATTTGACAAAAAGAATAATGAAGTATAGTTTTCAGATGTAAAGTAGTCATTCATGTCTTCCAATGGAAGCATTTGCTGCAAGGCAGAATGAGGCACCAAAACTTTAACAGAATGGCCTTAGACAGTAATACATCTCTGGGCGGCAACAAAGCCCATTCTATGTTATGTTTCACAGAACTAGTAAAAATACGTCTTGCATGCCACTGTGCGAACAACCCAAGCCTAAAAGAACAAGTTACTTACCTTCGGTAATGCTTTTTCTGGTGGGGGAACAGTATCTGCCTGTGGATTCCTCACCTTATGAATATCCCCCTGCGCCAGCATTCCGCGGACATTTTTCCTAGCTCTCCACGCCGACGAGGTCGTCACAATACCATGGCTCCGCACGCGGCTCTGCATGACGTCACTGGAGCCATAAGAGGACCACGTCGGTGTGATGACGTCAGTTCCACCCATTTTTTCCCTGCCACCGAGGCAAAGGGGCGGACAGACCATAGCCGACCATAGAGACAATGTATACATAGTACACAGTATTCACACAAATACACACAGTGTAAAGTGAAATAGGAAAGCAAAGAAAGCAAACATTTCCTATAAACCTACACACAGGCAAATAGAGGCAACACAAAATGACAATATGAAATAACCATATTACCAATATCTCTTTTTAAGGTATAAAAGGGTGGACAACGGGGAGGCGGGTGGTCAGTGAGGAATCTACAGACAGATACTGTATCCACCAGAAAAAGCATTACCGAAGGTAAGTAACTTGTTCTTCTGATGGATACATCTGCCTGTGGATTCCTCACCTTATGAATAGAATCCCACGGCAGTCCCACTCCCCGCAGCCTTACAGATGTCCAATACAGGAACACCTTTGGACAAGGCAGAAGTAGAAGATTTAGCCCTGGTGGAGTGAGCTCTCATGCCTTCAGGAGGCTCCTTACCAGCCAGAGCGTAGTAGATCTGGATGCACAAGATGATCCACCTGGATAAAGTGCACTTGTGCACCGCCTTGCCCTTCATGCGTCCAACGTAGCCCACAAAGAGCTGATCGTCCTGCCGCAAGTCCTTCGTTCTATCCAGATAGAAACTAATCGCCCTCTTAGGATTCAATCGGTGAAGCCTCTCCACCTCTTTGGAAGGGTGAAGGGGGAGGATCGAGTTCTATGTCCCCAACAGGAATCTACGGTCGAGTGAATCAGCCCTGGCCAAACCCAAACGAATGTACAAAGCCAGAACAGGTGGCCGCGCCTTTTCCTATCTGGCAGCAAAAAGGTGGAATGATTTACCTACCGACCTAAGACACACTACAAATTATTTTCAGTTCCGAAAAAAAACTGAAAACACATCTTTTTCCTAAAACTTAATCTCTCAGCTCATGCCTTTAGTCTTCGTGGTTCACATCGCCGTGATATCCCCCGGGATGAGTGTTGCGCTTTATAAATACCGCAAATAAAATAAATAGAAAGTTGGGAGGGTAATGGACTGCCCTAGATGGAAGGGAATTACCACCTTAGGCAGAAAAGCAGCCCTGGTCCTGAGGACCATCCTTTCAGCATGTATGGTCAGAAATGGAGGCTTTGAACTCAAAGCCTGAAGCTCCCTCACCCTCCTAGCCGAGGTGATAGCCACAAGGAATACCGTTTTAAATGACAGCAGTCTCAAAGGACAACTATGCATAGGTTCAAAAGGAGAACCCATCAAGAAAGTTAAAACCAGATTTAAATTCCACTGGGGCATAATTAAAAGGAGTGGGCGGAAACATGTTAGTAAGCCCCTTAATGAACCTCAAACAATCGGAGATTTGAAAATGGGGCCAAATGCAACGAAAACAAAGAATATAAGAAAGATGAGCTTTTAAGGCATCAATAGACTTCTCTCCACACCATTTAACAAATTTTGACCACCTGTAGGAGTAGATAGACTTGGTGTAGTGTCGCCTGGCCGATAATATAACATCCACCACGTCAGAGAGAGAAAGAATTTAGGTTGCCCCGTTCAATCTCCAGGCATGAAGGTGCAGGCTCTGGAGGTGGGGGTGTAGAACCTGCCCCTCCGACTGCGAGAGGGGGTCTACCCTGAGAGGGAGATGGAGCGGAGGGTGCAACGAAAGGTGAAGAAGGTCTGTGTACCAGACCCTTCTTGGCCAATCCGGGGCGATCAATATAACTTGGGCCCTGTCTTGGCGAATCTTCCTTAGAACCCAAGGAATAAAGGGTATGGGAGGAAACGGGTAAAGGAGTTGTGAGCTCCAACTCAACTGAAACGTGTCCCCCAACGCTCCCTGCCTCAGAAACTGGAGACTGCAGAATGACGGGCAGTGCACGTTCGAGAGTGGCAAACAGGTCTATCCGAGGAGTTCCCCATGTCCGGAAGATGTGTCAAACTACCTCCGGATGAAGCTTCCACTCGTGGTCGGCGGAGAACTATCGACTGAGACAGTCTACACGTACGTTCAGCACCCCGGCCAGTTGATTTGCCATCAAACAAATCCGATGGTCGTGAGCTCAGGACCAAAGCCGCAACGCCTCTCTGCAGAGACGGTACAACCGCTTGTTGCAGTACCACATCGCAGCAGTGTTGTCCTTCAGGACTTGAACCGACTGACCGCGACGGGAAGGGAGAAAGGCCTTGAGCGCCAAACGTATCGCCGGCAATTCCAGAAGACTAATATGAAGCAATATTTCCTCTGGAGACCAAAGACCCTTGATCTCCAGATCCCCCAGATGAGCACCCCACCCTAGGGTAGAGGCATCCGATATCACTGTGGCCACCGATGGAGGAAGATGAAAGGGCTTTCCATGAGACAGATTGCCCTCCACGCTCCACCAAGACAGATCCGCTGCAGCTTCTCTGGAGATCCTGACTGACTCCCTGAGATCTCCGTTGTGCTGATACCACTGCCTGCGGAAGCACCACTGGAGCGCACTCATGTGCCAGCGTGCATGCTTGACCAACAGAATGCAGGAAGCAAACACACCGAGCAGGCGAAAGACATTCAGAACCGGAACAACCACTCTAGTGCGAAACAAGGGAATCATTTCCTGAATGTCGAGAATCCTTTGCGAAGCGGGAAAGCTTGAGACACAGTGGTATCCAGTACTGCCCCTATGAACAGGTTGCGCTGTGAGGGCACCAGGTGAGACTTGGGCACATTAATCGAAAAACCTAATTTGTACAACAGCTGAGTTGTTACTTGCAGATGACGACGAACCATCTCTGGTGACTCAGCCTTCAGTAGCCAGTCGTCCAGGTAGGGGAAAACCGGAATCCCCGACCTCCTGAGATGAGCAGCCACCACTGCCATCACCTTGGTGAAGACTCAAGGTGCAATAGTAAGACCAAAGAGAAGAACCGCAAACTAAAACGGAGATACTTCCTGTGCGACTTCAGTATTGGTATGTGAAAATACGCATCCTTCAAGTTGATGGACACCATCTAGTCCTCTTGTTGAAGTGCCTGAAGAACGTGTGCTAGGGTGAGCATCTTGAATCTCTTCTGCTTGAGAAACTGATTCAAGATACTGAGGTCCAGGATAGGACGTAACCTGCCATCCTTCTTGGGAATCAGGAAATACCGGGAGTAGCATCCCTGACCCCTTTCCTGCTCTGCACCACCTCTATCGCACCTTTTTGTAACAAGACAAGAACCTCCTTCTGAAGGAGGAGTAAATGATCCTTTGTGCAAAACCCTTGGCAAGGAGGATAAGGAGGAGGGAATTCCCTGAAGGGAAGGGCGTACCCATTTTCTACCAGATCTAAAACCCAAAAGGTCCGAAGTGATCAATTTCCAATCCTGTAGAAAATGGGTAAGCCAGCCTCCCAAGGTAACCTACATGATCCAGGATGGCGGATCTAGGGCTGCTTTCCTGCATTACCAGGAGGGGTTGAGGAGGTAGAGGAGGAGGAGGAAGAGGAGGAAGAAGATTGACGCCCGACTCCACGAAGGTGACCTCTGCCTTTACCCCTGTAGGACTTGTACAAGGTGTTTTGTTGCTGTTGCTGAGGCTGTCTGAAGCTTCGAAAGGAAGACTTCCCGAAGCCACGGTATCGTTTATAAACAAAACCTCTCGCCTGAGTCTGCAGACCCAAAGACTTTGCAGTGGCCTTACTGTCCTTAAATCTTTGCAGGGCAGAATCCACCTTCTCTCCAAAAACTTTAGCCCATCAAAAGGCAGATCAAGAAGGGCAGGGTGCACATCGGGAGAGAACCCAGAAGACCTCAACCACGCATGTCTTCTTGTTGCAATGGATGAACCCATCACTCTGGCTACAGAATCTGCCGTGTCCAGGCCAGACTGGATGACTTGGCGAGCCGCAGCCTGAGCGTCCGCCAACACCTCACTCAGATTTCCCCCATCTTCCTCAGACAATTTAGGAAGAAGCTGTTCGGCAGAGTCCATTAGAGCATGAAAGTATCTACCCAACAGACAAGTCGCATTGGTAGATTTCAGTGCCATGCTAGCTGATGAAAAGACCTTCTTCACAGACTGTTCCAACTTCTTGGAATCCCCGTCAACCGGAGCCTGTGGAAAAGCCCTGGTAGACTGCTTGGAACAAGAAGCCTGCACCACCAAGCTCTCAGGAGAGGAGTGAGATGAAAGGAACACCAGATTCCCAGGAGCAGGTCTATATCTTCTGGACACCAACCTTGAAACCACAGGAGCAGAAAGAGGGTTGCGCCACACATCGAGGATTGGCTCAGTCAGTGCATCATTAAAGGATAAGAGTGGTTCAGCCTCCGAGGACGGTGAATGAAGAACCTCTGTGAGTAGATTAGGCTTATACTCAGCCATAGGGAGCGGCAAATCCAAAAGGTCTACAGCCTTCCTAATCACAGAATGGTAAGGAGCAAACTCTTTCGAGGGGGAAGCCTTCTGAGAAGCAAAGTCCCACTCTGGAGAAGTATCAAGTCCACTTGCCTCACACAAATCCTCAAACACGTCTTCTGTGTCATACACTTCTCCTTCCTCCCTCTCTTCAGCCTGGTACTGTTCCTCCTCCAATAATCTCTGCGCTTCTCTCCTCGAGCGCATCTTCGGCTGCGGCGGCGCCACACGCGGCGTCAATGGCTCTGGGAGTGGCGGACGGAGGCTCCACTGTCGTAACCGGCGCAAATCAAATCCGAGAAGCTTCACAGGATGGAGCCGGGGACTGCCCATACGGCGTCGACCTCCTCGGAGCCGGAAAGTGCCAGGACGCCGTTACCGGCATGAAAGGCACAAAGGGGGCCTGTGGATACTGGTGAGGCACACCCAAATTAAATGCCAAAGGACCCATGGGACCTGAAGGTGCAGCAGAGGGGTGTGAGGCCCTGGCGAACACGCCATACATTGCATTAAAAAAATGTGATGGATCCGAATCCAGCACCGGAAATCGTGGATACTGAGCCGGTTCGAGATCCAAACGAGGCACCTCTGGAGTCGGAGCCACTGGAGCCACAGGCGGAGCAGCAGGAGCCGAAGGAACCTCAGCATCAGCGGATTAGACACACCCTCTGTAGACGGTGAGAATCTCGATGTTGGTGGCTGCTCCAGAGTCCCCTTGTAAGATGGAGAATGGACCGGAGTCACCTGAAGGAGACACTGAAGGAGAGAAAGTCCTTTTCTCAAAGTCGAGGAGCTGGAGAAGGCGACCTCAACACCACAGCCTTCGAAGACCGGCGCCGAGAAGCATGTCTCTTCTTCTTCTTATGCTTTCTCTTGGAGTCATGCAACGTCGATGACTTGGACTTCGACCTTTTACAACCCCTTTTTTTTCTTTTCTTGCCTTGGCCACATACAGCTTGGCCTCCCGTTCCTTAAGAGCCTTCTGATTCATCTTCCTACAAGAAGAACAGCCCTTGACGTCGTGGTCAGACGACAAACACCAAAGATAGTCCTCATGCAGGGAAGTGATCGACATATGACCCCCGTATTCTTTACAGGGCTTAAAGCCAGACTTCCTCGGAGCAGACATGCCAAAACAAAGATACAATCAAAATAACAAAGTATCCAGTCAAAAGTATGGAGAGTCAAAAAAAAACTTTAGCATCTACAGCGCAGAAGGAATATGTTACTTGCCAGTATGCATCTGTTCTTGGCATGTAGAGCTGCAGAGTTGTACATTTAGCAATAGATCGCCACCTAGTGTTGGGCTCCGATGATTGCAGGTTGTTGTTGTCAAGTCTTTGTAGTAACGAGATAGGTGACACCTCCCTTGGACAATACTGCGCATGGTCATCGACTCCATCCTCAGATTGTTTTTCGCCATGATGGGAAATAATGGAGTTAGTAGAAGTAAAGAGAAAAGGATGTCCATGCGTGTGCATCTAAGTAAGATGAGTACTGGAACGGATACAAGTCCCGGGGAGGCGGGAGGGCAGTACAACTCTGCAGCTTTACATGCCAAGAACAGATGCATACTGGTAAGTAGCATATTCTGTTCGAGGCATATGAGCTGCAGGTTGTACATTTAGCAACGATTGTGCAGCAGTGTCTCCCCTAGCGGTGGTCACTTGTATCCGTTGCAGCATACTGAAATAGTGTTTTAAGGACAGCTTGGCCTACTGCAACTTGCAGCTTGGCTTGCACGTCAACACAATAGTGTTTAGTGAAGGTGTGTATGGTAGACCATGTTGCTGCCTTACATATGTCCTCTAGTGGTATGTTTCCTAAGAAAGCCATAGAGGCTCCTAGTTTGCGAGTGGAGTGCGCTCTAGAACTGTTAGTGTACGTTTTGCCTTTAGATAGCATATTTGAATACACTTTACAATCCATCTGGCAATTCCTCCTTTAGATATGGGACTGCCTTTGTGTGGTGAACAGAAAGATACAAATAGTTGTTTTGACTTTCTGAAGGATTTAGTCCCGTCTGTGTAGTATAAAAGAGCTCTTCTAACATATAGGGTGTGTATGGCTCTTTCTGCAACAGAGTCTGGTTTTTGGAAAAACACTGGTAACTCTACTGATTGGTTTTTGGTGAAAAGGAGTAATCACCTTTGGCAGGAATTTTGGGTTAGGTCTAAGAACCACTTTGTTAGGGTGTATCTGAAAAAAATGGTTCTTCTATTGTGAATGCTTGTATCTCACTAACTATTCTGAGAGAGGTGATGGCAACAAGGAATGCAGTTTTCCATGTTAGGAATTGCAATTCACACTTGTGTAAAGGCTCAAACGGGGGTCCCATGAGTCTTGTTAGGACAATGTTCAGGTTCCATACTGGTGCAGGTGGTAACCTAGGTGGGATTATTCGTTTTAATCCTTTCATAAATGCTTTTATCGCAGGTACTCTAAAGAGAGATAGGTGCTGCCTATTCTGTAAATAGGCTGCAATTGATGCTAGATGCAGTCGTATGGAAGAGTAAGCCAAATTGGACCTTTGTAGGTGTAGAAGGTAACAAATAATATTCTGGATGGAAACATCCAATGGATCAATATCATTGTTGTTACAATATATTGCAAATCTTTTCCACTTAGCAGCATAACAAGCTCTAGTGGTGGGTCTTCTAGCTTCTTTAATTATGTTCATACATTCTGGTGGTAAATTTAAGTAGCCAAACTCTAAGACTTTAGGAGCCAGATTGCCAAATTCAGCTGGCTTGGTTCTGGGTGGCTTATTTCTCCATGGTTCTGTGTTAACAGGGATGGCGTGAGCCGTAATTTCTGATGTGGAACCAGTGAGAGATCTAGTAGTGTGGTGAACCATGGCTGGCGTGCCCATGTGGGGGCCACTAGTATTAGTTTGAGGGACTGTTGTCTGAGCTTGCGTACTACTAGTGGAATGAGTGGGAGAGGCGGAAAAGCGTACGCAAATCTGCCTGACCAATTTATCCATATTGCATTCCCCTCCGACCGCGGGTGTGGGAACCTGGCGGCGAAGGTTGGGCATTTTGTGTTTTCGTGGGTGGCAAACAGATCTATGTGTGGGTGCCCCCAGATTTGGAAGAATGGTTGTAGGACTTGTGGTTGCAACTCCCATTTGTGAATCTGTTGTGATTGACGACTCAACAGATCTGCTATCTGAACGTGAATTCCTGGAAGGTGTTCTACAGTCAGGTGTATGTTTTGAGGGATGGCCCATCTCCAAATGTTCTGTGCAAGCTGGGACAGTTGCAGAGAGTGTGTCCCCCCCTGTTTTTGTATGTAATACATAGCTGTCATATTGTCCGTCCGGATTAGAACAGCTTTGTTCTGTACTTGGAGTTGAAAAGTTTTGAGTGCTAGGTAAATTGCTAGCAGTTCCAAATGATTGATATGGAGCAGTTTTTGTTGGCTGTTCCATTGGCCTTGAGTGGTATAGTGCAGGAGATGGGCTCCCCATCCTGTGAGGGATGCATCTGTTGTGAGCACTATTTGTGGAACAGGGTCTAGGAACGGCCGTCCCTTTGTCAAGTTTTTGGTGTTCCACCATTGCAGAGAGCGATATGTACGGCTGTCTACCAACACCAGGTCTGTGAGCTGACCTTGAGCCTGATTCCACTGTTGTGCTAGACATTCTTGTAGTGGGCGCATTTGCAGTCTTGCATGAGGAACTATGAAGATGCAAGATGCCATCATGCCTATTAGTTTCATGAACACTCTGGCCTGAAGAGAGTGTTGGCATTGAAAAAGGGAGACCAAGCTCTGAATGCTTTGAATCCTGGTTTGACTGGGATAGGCTAGAGCTACTGATGTGTCTATGGTAGCTCCTAGATATTGGTGAACGTGGGAAGGCTCTAGGTGCAACTTGGTGTAGTTTATCGTAAACCCTAAGTCGTGTAATGTCTGAATTGTTTGTTTGGTGTGTTGTACACACTGGTTGAACGATCTTGCTTTTATGAGCCAGTCGTCGAGGTAAGGGAAGACATGTATCTGTTGTCTCCTGAGATGTGCTGCTACTACTGCTAAGCACTTTGTAAACACTTGTGGTGCTGTTGTGACCCCGAATGGAAGGACTTTGAACTGATAGTGTTGTCCTTGTATGACAAATCTTAGATACTTCCTGTGCGCAGGATGTATAGGAATATGAAAATAGGCGTCCTTTAGGTCTAGTGTTGTCAGAAAGTCTCCCTGTTGTAGTAATGGGAGTACTTGTTGTAAAGTGATCATGTGAAAATGATCTGATTGAATGTAGGGGTTTAGGGGCCTGAGGTCGAGGATCGGTCTTAATGTCCCGTCCTTTTTGGGTATTAGGAAATACAGGGAGTAGACTCCTGTTCCTTGTTCCTGTAAGGGGACCTCTTGAATAGCATCTTTTTGTAGAAGTGCTAGAACCTCCTGTTGAAGCAGTGTTATGTGTTCTGTGGACATTGGACGCTGCCTGGGTGGTATGTTTGGGGGGGGTCGCTGTGAGTTCTAGGCAGTAGCCATGTTGGATAATTTGTCTTACCCACCTGTCTATTGTGATGGAATCCCGGACAGGTAGGAACTGTGATACTCTGCCCCCTACTGGTGAGGAATGTTGTAGGGGAGGCAGAGGGAAGTCACTGTTTGGGAGTGGAAGAGGAGCGGTTGTTGTTGTTACCTCTACCTCTTCCCTTATTGTTGTTGCCTCTGTACCCTCCTCTATAGTAACCTTTATTAGAGGGGGTTTGTGTTTGTGTTTTAAAAGATAAAAGATGACGTGTTATCTGCACCGGTCTGCATGGAGCCTCCTCTATAAGAGGAGCAGCGAAAAGAATCTCTAGTCTGGGTAGATTGTAATGCACCCATAGACTTAGTAGTGTCTGTGTCCTTTTTAGGTTTTGCCTGGCGAAAGCTGCGCTCTGCGCAGCTTTTTCGCGCAGGCGAAAACCTGATGAGAACTGTAGTGGGGTTTGGGTCGGCCCTCGTCATTTATTGGCTGGCTCCATAAATGGAGCCTAGCCATTGGACGAGGGGCCTGTCCGTCAATGCCGGACCAGATTCGGGGGCGTTCCCGACATTCTTTGGCTTTTGCCGACGTCACGCGACGTCAGCCGAAAGCCGGGAACGCCCCCGAATCTGTTCCGGCATTGCCGGCACCCGCCTTCCTGCTCCGGCCGTCTTCTGTGTCTCTCCTTCCCCTTTCCCGCCCCCTCCCAGCAGTGAGTGATGACACAGCTCCTCCCCTCAGTCACGCGTGTAAACAAACGCCTGCATCACTGTGAGGCTGCCGGTGCTTATTATTAGAGTTTCGAAACTAGACAGCCGCTGCATCCCGCTGAACTGCTTGTAGCGTCTCCGCCCGGGAACCACGCACAGGGAGCAACAGACAGCACGGGGGCGGCATTTCAATGAAACTTGACAGAAACAGGATTACTTACAAACCATAATATCGATTGCAGGTAGCTGCGAGGAGTAGGGCATTGTTACATGCTGCAATCCGACACCCAGCTAACCGATTCACTCCAAGAAAGCTGCACAAATACAACATGCAATAGTTGAAGTTCTTCCCCTACCTTCTCCTGTGCGTGCACCCTTTCGTAGGAGAAGCGGTCCCTTCCGAACACAGCGTTCAGCATCTCTGCACTCCCAAACTCGTTCCCAAAAGACAGAAAACTGGAGCGGTCCCAGGACGCAGAGTCCGCTCACAAGCGACTGGGCAGGGAGCGGGGCCTCGTGACATCTGGGAGGGGAACCGGTTCTTGGCAGCTAGATCAAAACCAGTGGCTACCCTCTGTGTTCAGGTGTCACAGTGCTGCTTCCTAGTGCCGCTGTCACCTGGTTTGTCCCGCCCCTTCGCCCGCCTCACGCCCATGCATGACAGGCAGCAGATTAACCCAACCACATGGCTGCCGGCCACTCCATGCGTTGTGCAATTTTTAAAAACCCATGGCAGTGTGTACAGTCCTGCACTGTGGCCGTCTTCAGAAAGCATTCGCCTCCTTACACATGCAGACAGAAGCAGCAGAATTCCGAGCTGAACTTGTTTTACCCAGACAGTGTTTATTTAAAGCGTTTACATTGCAGCACACGGAAGTCTGTCAGCGCTGTCTTTTTCCCACTGCTGCTCACGTTATATATTTCTAACCGTTATTACAAGTGTTGTAGTAGGTGCACCTTTTTTGTGCAGTTATTCGTTCAACTTGAACCGTGCATTAACGTGAAGTAGATTATGTAACCATCGACATGGTTCTCATCAGGAAACGTGTCATTTTCATTTACAGCGATATGCCTGCAAGTCGAATTTTCAAACGATAAATTCTAGCGACCTCTGATTCCGTTGTAAGTGTTGTGGGTCTCACTTGGATACTGCACAAGTGAGGGGGATCATTTTGGGGTTGGGGGTTGACAACAAATGCTGCAGGCAGAGGGAATGTGTCTTAAATTGGTACGGTGGACATGGGGCTAAGTTCTGCAATTGTACTACTGAAAATGGCTGTGACGTCACTTGGTGCAGCAAGAGGGCTAAACACTTAAACGAGTTGTCAACCTGGATAGGTTTTTACATCGAGTCTGTGACTGGCGTTTTAAGTGTAATGGAGATGGCGTTAAGAAGGATGGTGTCTGAACGTGATGGTGGTTTCAGTAATTGCCGCCATGGTTTCAAAGGCCAGCGGCAGCAGGGCTCTGGAGAGGGGCAGGAGGCGGGCTTACGGACTGCGCAGCTAGTACTTGTTAAAAGCTGGAGGAGTCTCTGGAGAGAACAAGGACACCATTCAGAGCGTGGCAGGCAGGGACCCGAGCGAGGGAGGAGACCCGAGGGCGGAGCATCGCGGGAGCTGAGCAGAGGGAGGGAGCGCAGGCACAGAGCAAGGTGCAGGATCCCGACCGGCGCTGACTGAACGACCCCCAGCCATGGCTGCCGCTAGCAGGGCGATGCTCTTCCACCTGACCCTGCACCTCCTGTCCCTGTGCGCCTGGGTGTGCGCTTTCAACCTGGACACGGACGACGCCATCCGCAAGACAGGCGACCCCGGCAGCTACTTCGGATTTTCTCTGGCCATGCACCGGCAGTTGAAGCCGCAGGACCGACGAATGTAAGTCCGCCGGCGTGGTCTATTATGCTGCTAAGTTGCTTGCATTTTTTGCTAAGTTTTAAGGACAGCTGGTGCTGAATATTCTTTTCCGGAGGCGCCGTGTGTGCCAACACGGGGCAAACCTTTCTGGTAGTTTGTGCTAGTTTTCAAAAGTCCCTTGCCCCGTTGCCCCCCTTGCAGGGCTCCCCCCAGCGGGGCGAATGAGCGCAGATGTTGGTGATGCCAGCGCACAGGTTGTAAAAGAAATGGACCCTGATTTGAGTTTTGTATTCCTTCTTCTCGAGCGGGTTGAGTGAGGGTAGCGAGAAGTCAGCTGTCTGCTTCTTAAGTGCATTCCGATTAATACTTGGTTGCGGACGGTGTATCTGCGCCCCCCATAGTTGTAAGCGCTATATAAATGTTACAGTGCGCAGGCATGCCGGCTGCTGTAGATGGCACGGGTCCTCGTTGTACAGGTTGTTGTTGTGGGGGGTCGGATTGGGGTATGCGAAACCCTGCACAAGGCGGGGGCGGGGCGATGGCAGCCAACAGACCCCCACCAGGCGAGATATGCATGACAACAAAAGGCCGCGGGCTCCCTTCACCCCCGAGCAAGGCTGCATTGTCTTCGCACCAGGAAAGGCCCAGCCTTTCCGAAACGAAACTCCATGCAAGGCCCTTCCACAGGGAGTTCATCGTGAGCAAAAGAGAAGCGTCTGAGAGGCTCCGAGCATGTGCCACCGGTGAGACCTGCTCACAGTGCGTGAAAGCATCCACGGCTTAAAGTGTCTCTTCCGGGTGAGGACAAGTTTACTAGCACACCAAACCTCCAATCATCATGTGCAGGCTGTAGTACAAATGTCCTAACTGTAGGAGGCAGCGTGCACAACCCCCAACCAGTGAAAAGCAAAATGATGTTGTCTTTTCCGAAATTCTTGTCAACAACTTAACCTTAAGCGTGCCAAAACCTCCTCTCGTACTGTTTAGTTGTCAGTCAGCAACTTCTGTCCAACTGCAGGCTCCTCTATTCTGACGGAGTCGCTCACTCACCCCTGTTGCCTGCTTGTGCCTCCGTTTTCGTGCCCCTGTTGCCTGCTTGTGCCTCTGTTTTCGTGCCCCTGTTGCCTGCTTGTGCCTCTGTGTGCCCCTGTTGCCTGCTTGTGCCTCTGTGTGCCCCTGTTGCCTGCTTGTGCCTCCGTGTGCCCCTGTTGCCTGCTTGTGCCTCCGTGTGCCCCTGTTGCCTGCTTGTGCCTCCGTGTGCCCCTGTTGCCTGCTTGTGCCTCCGTGTGCCCCTGTTGCCTGCTTGTGCCTCCGTGTGCCCCTGTTGCCCGCTTGTGCTGTGTGGGTGTGTGTGGAGGGCTCTGGTGTGGCGCCGCGGCCAGGGTGACTGACGCTGGAATCTGGGGACCACGGTTCGATCCCCGGCTCCGGCGGCAGGTTAGCCCAGCACCATGTGACTCTGGGCAATAGCTCGCTTAATCTTCCCGACGGCCCCCAGCGCCTAGAGACCCTTACGGGTGATTGTGCGCTTTACAAATGTGGACTTCTTCTGTGTGGCTGTGTGTGTAGGAAGCTTTGTGTGGCTGTGTGTGTGGGGGGCTTTGTGTGGCTGTGTGTGTGGGGGCTCTGTGTGGCTGTGTGTGTGGGGGGCTCTGTGTGGCTGTGTGTGTGGGGGGCTCTGTGTGGGTGTGGGTGTGGGGGGCTCTGTGTGTGTTTGTGTGTGTCATTTGCGAGATATAAAGCTAGTGGCATTGTAAATGACAATGCCATTTATTTATGTTAAAAAAAACATAAATAAAAATAATGTCAAGAGCAATGCCAATAGCTCTAACTTTAACAAAGGCAAAACCATTGCATTGTAAATGCTTGTTCATCTTTTCTAGCGTATTATCTACCTCTGGCCCGAACAATTGGTTCTGATTGAAGGGCTGGTTGAGGATGGTAGTTTGCACCTCTGGTTTGAAACCGGAAATGCGTAGCCATGTATGACGCCCGAGGATAACGCTGGTGTTAACTGCCCTAGATGCTGTGTCAGCTACGTCTAGCGAGCATTTAATGGAGGCATTTGATATTAGTTTGCCTTCCTGTAAGAGCTCCGCTGTGTGATCCTTGTATTGATCTGGCAGATGTTCCAATAACTTTTCTAGTTGGTCGTAGTGAGCCCTATCGTAGCGTGAGAGTAAGGCTTGTGTGTTTGCTATGCGCCAAATGTTTGTTGCTTGTGCAGCAATCCGTTTCCCTGACGCATCAATGATTTTTGATTCTTTGTCAAGGGGGGGGGGGGGTCCCCAGAAGTCTGGGAATTGGCTCTTTTACGTGCATTTGACACAACTAAAGAGTCCAATGGTAGGTGTCCCTTAATATAGATAGGATCTGATGGTGCTGGCCTATACTTTTTCTATATTCTTGGGTTTAGTACCCTACACCTTACTGGGTCTTTAAAAATATCTGGGGCATGTTTAATGACCCCTTTGATCATAGGTAGTATTTGAGTAGATCTCTGGGATTGCTCAAAAGTGTCTAATAGGAAATCTTCCTCAATGGCATCAGAGTGCATTGGGACTCCGTGGTAAAGTGCAGCTCTGCTTAGTAGATGATTAAAACCAATACTATCCTCTGGAGGGGAAGGTTTTGTTGGGTAATACTGAGGATCAGTTATGTCTGGTGCATTATTTGGTTGGAAATTATATGCATCATCCTCCTTGGTATAATCTGGGTTGACATCTTCATCCTCATGTAAGGGATATGTATGTGTATCTGGTACATCATCCCCTCTACCTAAATCATACTCCTCGTCAGTGTGGTGTGATGATGCAGCAGATTGAGCAGGAGAAGTTACAGGCTCATTATATGGAGTGATAGGAGAGGAAGAAGGTGAAGGAGAGGAAGGGTGCATTGAAGATGTTGCACAATCCTTTTTGGCAGGAACCACAGTTGGAAGTGGTGTGTCTGCTGGTCTTTTCTTGTGTGGAATTGCTTCCACATGTCCAGTTTTTGGATTGATATAGACCTTTTTAGGTCTCGCGCCTGCGATGCATATGGCGAAGCCATATGCCATCGCGCAGGCGCGATACTATTGCTGCCGGGTCTGCTTCCCAGGAGACAGGAGATGTCACGCGCACGCTCTGGAAAGCGATCGGCGCCGGCCGCGCGCGTTCCCAATCTCCTGTCTCTCTGGGAAGCACACAAGCAAGCCCCGCGAAGGCACCACGAGTGAACGCAGTAAGAGTTGTGCAGCCCAGTTTGTGCACTAGTGACGTAATCTCTGCGCGTGGCCTCTGTCGTCCATCTACGCGAGATTTGTAGATATACCGACTGGAAATGACCTTCAAACAGAGATCGCGTCCTGCTTTAGCAGTATTAGTAAAACGCATTCGAGGTGTACTGCACGCAAACGATCCTGAAAATAAGGCATCGTCGGTGCTGTTTCAGAGATATGTGTTTATTTTATGGTAAAGACCAGTCAAGATAATACTTCTCTCCGGTAGGGGTTATGCAAACGGTCATTATTAGCGCACTTGGAACGGAGCTGCAGCGCCATCTGCAGACCTGCGGGGGTGTTCAGGGAGGGAGTCACCCCTGGCAGTGTTGGCATGGGTTAAGTGCAGTGCAAGCACTGAACGTTACCAAGCCTGGGCACGAGATATTGCCAGGCATTTGCGACCCCTGCACTTCAGCGAAAATACCAGAGTGATGTCACAGAGCCCATGCAGATGTGCCGTTGTCTTTCTCACTCAGCTGGCTGCGGTGTGTAATGGGGCCTGGCAGGGCTCGCACGCGCATCTTTGCCTCTGTCCACTTTCCCCATAATTACACTTCCGCAGTGTTCCCCACCTGTGATCTGTGAAACATCAGATTCTGACAAACGCAGTGGGCCCGCTTTGTCGTTGTGCGTATGAGGGGGGTGAGCTGGTGGTGCTGTGGCCGCACGTCCCGCAGCTCCTTCCAGCACTTACATCAAGCCAATTAGCGAAGCTCTCCACTGCTGGGGTTTGTAAATTGTTGAAAAGGGGAGTTAAATCCCAGGGCAGGCCTCGTTCTGTGCTCTGCCTCGCCTCCTTCCCTCTCGCTGTGTCTGATTGGCTGTTGTGGTACGCAAACTGCAGAAATTAGCTAGGGTCAAACTGCAGTTCCAGTTGCGCTCATCAAAGCCTGCACCAGGGAAATGCTTTCAGTGTGCTTGAGACAAATTAATATTTGCGTCACTTCAGTAACAGTAGAAGCCTGGCCATTGGCGAAGTCTGGTCTGCTGCCACACCTGGTTATAGTTGCCAAGTATCTTTGACCAGCCCTAGTTTATTGTTTAGCCAACAGCAAATGTAATCTCTGTAAATACTTACAATGTTAAAAATAAACTACAAGCCCCAGAATGCAGTATGTTCGACAAACGCCAGAGCTAGCTTAAGAAGTTATCATGGCATGCCACAATAGTTAAATTATGCTAGAATCAACTTCGTATTCCGGACTTTCCTTTCAGAATGTGCTTGCTTTCTTGCGCCTATACAAAGTGAGGACAGAGACCTACATGCACAGCTTATGGTAGAGAGGACCGGAGGTCTCAGCCATTGGCTTCTGTGTCATTCACATGTTAATCAGCACATGTAACGCTAATAGGATTCGGACCTACTGTCCCTTGACTGGAGGGAGCGGACCCAGTACTCGCGAGTGCTGGTTTACAACTCCATAGCATGAAACACGTGCATGTAATGGTGGGTAAGTGTGACGCATTGGGGGAGGGGGGTGTTCGGTGGTAGCGGCGTGGATATGCTTTGTCGTCATTAGTTGAACAGTCCATGTAGGTGCCCAACAAAACCCCAAAATTTGCTCATCCAATTTTTTAGTCTGGGCGAATGAATGCCCAAAGATCTCTTGCCTGGGACAAAGTTATGGCAGATTATTTTCTTGGTAGAAATGAAAATGAGCATTTAGAAAATGATGACTGATAACAGGATTTAGAAGACTGAAAAGTTGGTACATTGCGAGTCGCATTGGTGCAAAGCCTGCACGGAGGTAAACTTGCTACATTCACCTTTCAGCACCTTGTAGTAGTTTGGCGGTGTATCCCTCCATGGAAAGGGCAGTTTGCAGAAAATGATGGCATCACTTTCTTGCAGTTGCAAGGATTAACACGCTATGAATAGATTATTATTGTTATTATTGCTCTGCTCTCTGTATATTTGTAAAGCGCTCCGATACCGGCAAGGGTCATGTTTGCGCTATATTTAAAAAAAACTATCAAAATAAAATAAAAATAAAGTAGGATGCAAAGGGAAACGGGTAGTTTGATGTCGGGGGCGCAGGCTGATGGGGCAGATCACGCTGCCATTAACAGAGTACACATGCCAGTGTGACATGCCGACATGACAGCATGCACCCGGACTGTGAAATCAGAGCACCAACACAATATAGTCATTGACAATGCCGTGATTGTTGTGAACTGTGTAATCAAGAAATGCACCGCTCAAGTTTAACATCTCAAAGCTTTCTGCGCGAGGAGGCACAAGTCCAGCATAGTATCTGAGAAAGTGCAAGCGAATTAACCCAAGTCTGAAATGCGTTTGTCCTCGTGCCAGGCAAAAGGGTTATCCGGTTATTCTCTTTTACAAGGAATCAAGTTTAATGTTTAGGCTCCGCGGTTCCCTTCACGCTGCTGAATCCGGTTTCAGCCACTCTGTGCTTTCTGCTGCATGCTGCGAGGCTGCCACGGGTCGGTCTGTCTCGCGATTTACTTGGCAGAGTGACATGTTTGTCTAGAAAACATGTCTCTCTGGTGCTGTTTGGACGTCTGAGGCCAATGGTCCATCTTTTGTGTAATCGTAATTAAAGCAGGACTGACACAGTCACTAGATATAGGTGTGTGTTCACAATGGAATGGTTCGTGTGAGGAGGTCGGCCCTGACTACATAATTCAGAACAACTAACCAAGGCATAAGAAGAACATAAACTGCATAATTCTGTAACTCAGATTCATGACGACGAATTGGGCGAGCTGAATATGTTTGCAGATTCACAGAATCCATTCGGAGTTTGCATGGAAATCTACACAAAGGGACGGTTTCCAGGCACACTCCCTGATACCAGGTGTCACCGCCGACTCTTTCCTCACTGAGACATGTGTATGACATCACAGCTCTCCACATGATCTCACAGACAGTCTCGCCCCACACTCCATCCCTCGCCCCACACTCCATCCCTCGCACCACACTCAAATCCCTTGCCCCACACTCCACCCCTTGCCCCACACTCCATCCATCGCCCACATTCCATCCCTGGCACACCCTCTATCTCTCTCTCGCCCTCCCTCTATCTCTCTCTCGCCCTCCCTCTATCTCTCTCTCGCCCTCCCTCTATCTCTCTCTCGCCCTCCCTCTATCTCTCTCTCGCCCTCCCTCTATCTATCTTTCGCCCTTCCTCTATCTATCTTTCGCCCTCCCTCTATCTATCTATCTTTCGCCCTCCCTCTATCTATCTTTCGCCCTCCCTCTATCTATTTATCGCCCTCACTATCTATCCTATCACCAGAGCATCACTCGGCACCACCACAGCATCACTCAGGGGCCCCACAATATCACTATGCGCTACCAAAATGCTTATAAGTACAACAGTAACTTACAATATTATTATAAAATAATATTATAGCCCACATTGCTTAATATTTTGCAACAGCTATCTTGCAAATCATCTTTACACCAATACAGACTTTGCTAAAAATTTAATGCAACACATTGTCATATACAATGCCAATAACTCAAACTTTAATGCTGCGAGACCCATTGCATTGCAAATGCTTGTTCTGCTTTGGATCTGGTCTAAATAGTTCTTCCTCTTGTATAGTCCTCTTCGGCGCCGATTTTTTCGGTGTCGATAGTGGTTCTTTAGCGTTTTTTGCCTTAGGAGGGGTTATTGAGTCCTGTGGCAATTTCTTCGGTGCCAAATGTTCTTTAGGCTTGTGTGTATCAGGCCTTGTGGTCTTCGGTACCGTTATCGAAGATTTTGGCGTGGAGACAGGTTTTGTTGGTCCTGTTGCGCCGGAGTCTATCTTCCCGTCATTGTGTTTGGAACCGGATGGTTTCGGAGTCGAAGCTTACGGTTCAGTTATTGTTTTTGGTTTCGGCACCGATGCCTGTTTAGATTTGTGTGCCGAAGAGTCTTTGGGCACCGAAGGGTGTGTTAGCTTCGGTGCCGAAGGGTCCTTCGGTGTCGAAGGGTTTTTCGGTGCCAATGGAGGAGGGGGAATTGGCATATGTTGTTTTTACGTTGCCGAGGCACCGGAAGGCGTAGTCTTTTTCCTCTGAGCCGAGCCCGAAGGCGGGGCGTTAGACGGTAGATTTCGGTCTCGACTGGGCCCCAATGGGCGGAGTGCTGACCGTTGCCTTTGGTTTGGGCAGTGTCTGTGGTGCAGGGGCAGAGGTACTCACGGGTTGTCGAGATGGAATCGAATCGCCCAAGTCCTCTGCTCCCGATATGATCTGGAGATCAGGCGAGTCTTCCTCGGCGGCGAGTGGAGCCTCGTCCTCGGAGATATCTTCGAGTGGGTTCTCGTCCTCGGAGACGTCCTGTTCGACGATCTCCTTCTCAAAGATAGCCTCCGGTGCTGATCTCCTCATCTCGTGTCGACGGGCCCTCCAATCCCGAATGGTCTTTTTCGATCGAAAGGAGGTACAGGCTGTGCAGGTCGACTCGTCGTGTTCTGGCGAGAGACAGAGGTTGCAAACCTCGTGATGGTCGCTATGAGGGAATTTTGCTCGACATACCGGGCATCTCTTGAATGGAGTTCTTTCCATGAGGCGTAGGCCGTATGGCGCCGATGGGCCCAACGACCCGCGTCGATGCACCGGGATGTAGCTGGTGATATCGAAAAGTGTCTTCGATGTCGAAAGTTTTTTGTCTAAAGTTTTACGCTTCGAAAATGCCGAAAAAGTATTTTCTAGCCGGAGCGGAAAACTTTCATCCGAACCCAGTGGCGGAAAAAAACAATCTGAGGATGGAGTCGATGACCATGCGCAGTATTGTCCAAGGGAGGAGTCACCTATCTCGTGACTACAAAGACTTCTTCCAAGAAGACAACAACCTGCAATCATCCGAGCCCAACACCAGGTGGCGATCTATTGCTAAATGTACAACCTGCAGCTCATATGCCTCGAACACAAGGGAACTGACGTCATCACGCCAACGTGATCCTCTTATGGCTCCAGTGACGTCATGCGGAGCGCTCGGGAGCCATGGTATTGTGACAACGTCATCGGCGTGGAGAGCTAGGAAAAATTTCCGCGGAGTGCTGGGGGATATTAATAAGGTGAGGAATCCACAGGCAGATGTATCCATCAGAAAGGACTTGACAGTCAACCAACCTAAAAAGGATAGAGCAGCAGCTACGGATTTCAAAAGCAGCCCCATCTCATACAATCACTGACCTCTCCTCTACCTCTACTACACTACTAACTGCTGAATGAAATCCATCTGTTTTTGTCTGAAATAATAGGTACCAGCACTAGAGACAGCCAGTAGTTATCTATTTTGACATGATGTGCACAATATATTGCTTGTTTAGGCTTTTGACATTTATCCGGACCACCGCTACAGAACGTATCTTGACTTTAAAAAAAACACACAAAAAAAAAATCAATATTTACCCTAGCTTCTCTATAATGGTACTGCCAGGTGATTGGCAGTATAGCTGTGATTGTTACCCGATGCCAACGGTACTAGCATGTTACCATATCCCCAATTGTGAAAGTTCTCTTTCTTGTGCCTAGAGGCTAGTACTTCAAGCAGAACTGTGTGGGAAAAATGTCCGCTGACAGGAGAGGAATTCTGAGTATCGGTGTATATTTTTACAACAACAACTAGAAGTCCTTCTCAGAACTCTAGAATTCCAAAACATCCAAGAGCAAGCTCCCCAATAACATCGCAGCGCATCCAGATCAAGGGTAAGTCATTCACCTGCCCACCTAAATGATCATGCGCAAAATGAAATGTTGGCATCTACTGGAAGCAGTCATACTGAATATAATCAAATAAAATCTGTGAATACGAGTCAACTTAGAATGCTTTTATTTATGCAGCTTACAAAGTGCAGCGTGATGCTTTGCGTGCACTTGCCAGCACTGTACAGTTCCAAACAGAGTGCATGCTTATAGATTAGCAGGCGTTCGATTACAGTGTACCAATGGTATGTTCTTCAGGTTTGAGAATACTTTTAATTTGGGCAATGTGAAAGAGTTTTTAATAGTTAGAAAATAATGCATAATTTAGATGCGTTTGATTTAGCCTACATGGCTTCAAACCTCTTGCATTGACATTATTTAACATTGGCAGAAAGAACAGACTGCACTGACATCAGTTCAACATTTGCAGAAACAAAATCTGTTTTTATTTTATGCGACTTCATTCTCCATGTACATACAATAATAAAATAATATTGTAATTTCTAAAGCGCAGAGCTACCTCATTTGAGGTGTCCCAGCACTAGGCAACAGTGTCCACCTGCCTCAATGCAGTTATCAAACCCCCCTACATCTGGAGTTAAAAAAACAGACTTCAAGATTTTTCTGAGCAGATCTTCCGACTACGAACTGCTATGGGCAGAGCATTCCACAATTTGTGCGCTAGGTAGCCGAATGACTTCCAGCCCATACGTACTTTCCTAAATCTGGAAATAATGGCAAACATCTTCTCTGCTGATCTAAGGTTCCTCAAAGGTACATAAGGTCTTACAAACAGTTGCAAATTACATGGACCTATGTTATTCAGGGCTTTATAGCAAAAAGAGAGGCTTTAAAAGTGGATCTCTATTTCACTGGGAATCAATGAAGTTGTTTGAGTGCAGCCTCTATAGTGCATCCTTGCTTGACAGACTAAGCTTTATGTTTTTCAGAGTTAGCAAATCTAAAAAAAAACAGACAAGCTAAAAGCCAGATGAAGCTAAATGCTCTAAAAACGGAATTCCTCCTAATCTCACCCCAGAAACCATCTCTGGTCATGGAACAATGGTTGAATTAGTTAACTGCAGACCTCTCCTCGTGGATTCAGCATCCTCTCTGGGTATTATATTAGACAAAAGTCTGAACATGCAAAAGCACATCAGTTCCCTCACCCAAGGAGCAAACTTCCAAATCAGCATTCTAAGGAAACTCAAACTCTTTCTCCCTGCTCATGACCTAAAGGTTGCAGTACAAGCATTAGTGATCTCATAGCTGGACTATGGTAGCGCGGCGCTTTGTGGCTTGCCCAGAGTGAAAATGGCTCCTCTTGGGGTTGCCCTCAATTCCGCTGCTAGGCTCCTAACTGGCACTAAAAAATACAACCATATCTCTCTGGACTTGCGGGACCTGAACTGGCTTCCATATGAAGCTCAGATACAGTTAAAAATTGCATGCATGGCACACAAAACCATCCACTTCAAGACCCCACTGTACCTCAGAAACTGGAGCTCTCCTGTGGTTAGAGAGCCTCCAGAAGCGCCAGCGCCCTTTTGCTCAAACCACAAAAATTCAAGAAAAAAAGACCTATAACCAAGCCTTCTCAGGTATGGCCCGAGGATCTGGAGCTCACTTCATCCCGAAGTTAGGATGAACCCTTCGACTGTCTTCTTCAAAAATGAAGTCAAAGGGCTACCGATTAAGAAATTCTGCCTCAGTCTGGCTTCTCCATTTGATTCTGGGACCATAGCCGTTGCCCTGCGAACTGCTTCACGAGAATGTCCGACATTATTAGACTGTGAATTTTTTGCTTTGTTGATTCGGTTTTGTTTGCTTGTACCCTTCTTGCTGCATAATCTGTAACGCGCTCTGATACCCTTGGTGGTCATGTTCGTGCTATATAAAACATTCAAAATAAATAAATTAATAAGACATACATGTACCTTTGAGCATCCTGCACTGGAAGGATCTACGGAAGAGGGTGATGTGTTGCCACTGCTCAGAAAAGCAGGTTTCAGCCTGTTGTATGATGAATGTGAGTAAAAGGGTGCCGGTAAACTTCCATGCACATTTTCGAAGGCTGGGAGGAACATCTCGCACATTATCTGGACAGGGTGAGATTGGGACATAAAGGTTAAAACAGTTGTTAGAATCAAATGCAAGAAGATCTAGCACTAAATGATGGAGACATTTCATCCATGAGAAGGTAGAACCAAGATCAAGTTGGTAGGAATATGCTATCAAGCAACATATATCTGCAAATGACTGCTACAAACTTAAAGAATGTCAGTGCAACATGGAAAAAGAAAACTACCTTCTGTGCTTCCTTCTTCATTTCACACATATCTGGATTTAAGGCAATACAATAAAGGTATTCTTTTAATGCCTCTTCTGTCCTTCCCAAACCAGACAAAGCTTGAGCTTTCAAAGCATGGCCCTTTAAAAACAAACAAACAAAAAAAAAACAAAGTTGCTTGAAAATGGTAAAATGAGCACAGTTTCAAAAAATAAAGGAATAATGCAATATTTTCTTATCAAACTACCTAAAAATTAATGTAATGGCTATAGCTGGTAAACCAAAATAGAAGATGCTAGGACCTCGGATTTCCTTGGGGTCTCCATTTGCAAACAAGCATTGGCATAGCCAATAGGTCTTGCCTTTGGAACCTTATAGGTGTTTAGCTATGCAACAGTTGATGTTGTTGCACCAAGGATATTGTGCTGCATAACTAAATGCATAATTAAATACTTATACGGTCCCAAAAGCGAGCCCCATTGGCTATACCAATGCTTGTTAATATCTGCTTCAGGACACTGGGATGTGAATGGAATGCCAACACAACAAGTACCCTAACGTGTACCATTGTGAACTGTAATACAAGAGTCTGTTCAAGCCCATAAGCCTCCCCACACTTGTCATGCATCCCTGTCCTCACACCTCCCAGAGATGCATGGATGTATTTTCCATTTTGGGGCTCCGTCTGGGTCGAACATTTCCGCCAAGAGTAACGCATTGTTTTCGTGTGAATGGGCTCCAAGCTGACCGAGGCAGATCATCAAAGTCCTTAAAAAGTTTGCTCTAGTGCTTAATGTCGCGAAATTGAAAACATGGAGCTAGAATACCAGATTGAACAATAAAAAAAAATGAAACACATTTTCCTCTAAACCCCCAAACGCGGATGCAAAGATACAAGCAAGGAGTGGATGAGAAACTCCAGTCAGCATGGATGAACTTCAAACACTACCGTACTTTAAACACTATATTTAGAATGGTAAACCTATGGGAATGTAAACTGCTTCGTGATTGGATAGTTAGCTGTCCATATTAGACAACAGTGTCTGGTAGCGTCCTCATCAGAATATAGTGAAATATTTGCACCTCAATGGCTGACTGTGGACTCTGCATTCCTTCTTCTGGTTATGCCGCAGCCAAACATAACAAACTGCGGCCACTGGCAAATACGTAGCGCAATTTTCGCGCCAAGACTCTGCGGAATGCTGGAAAACGAGAAGCTCCAGAGACTGGATTTCCGGGTTGTTTCTACAGCTGCTCGCCAGCGCGGGCTCCAGTGAATGCCACAGGCTGCGTGCACCGCCTGATTTGATTCCAGAGCCAGCTATCCTCATGCTTCCACAGAGAGCAGGTGATCGGGCATCGCCTGCTGCTCAGATGGGACTCTGCTTATATTACCAGTCTGCACCGACTACGCAGACGCCGAAGTCGGATCTCATTACTTAGTTGACAACCCTTGAGGGGAAAAGCGTGTTTGCTGTGTACTTCATTTCCCTGGGATTCCAAATATTACAGTTTATGCAAAGTGAGCAAAACCACGGGTTCTGAATTGCTGAATACAGAAACGTGTCTGTCACTTTTTAGGTCTGGCCTTGACACAATTACCGCTGCACCGCCAGACTATAGTAATAAAACAAGAGCACAAAAAGAGGTTATGGGTCATCCCTCTTAATCCACGGGTCTGTTTGCAGTGGCGGCCGGTAAATTCAACTTACAGGAGGAGAGAGGAACGGAGAGGGACACACACACACACACACACACACACACACACACACACACACACACCAAACAGCCAATAAAAACACTTACCTGCTGCAGCTGTTGAAAATGACTGGGAATTTGTAATACCTTTAAGAGGATGTGTTGTAGCAACTAACTTTATCTGCACCATGCAGTGCAACATACTTTAAACAGACCTGGAATTCATAGCAGAATGGAAGCAAGGCTATCCCACTGTATGGCCTCTTCGGTATTCACAAGGCACAAAAAAATATATATTTCTTGTTAATTTGCCTTTAATACCCCTGGGGTTTGGTAATTGTGTTCACCTCCAAATCTGGAAATTATTTTGTGGACAGAGCAGTTGCCTATGCTCAAATATAATGATCTGTCTGGAAAAAATGACCCCAGATGAGGAACATGCCCGCCTCACGTCCCCGAAGAAGAAAGTGAGGCGCCCTGCAAAGCTGCAGAGTTTGTTTTTGAAAAGCTATTGTTTGACGGCACGATGAAAGGCGCATAGGCAGGGGACCAAGAGTAAAGCGGAGATTCAGCAAGTGTGTAGCTGTGTTTGGAGACAGCGTCCACCCGACTACGGAGAAGAGGCCACTTTGGCAGGGCAGACAGGGCCGGAAGGTTAACCGCTGGTGATTGCGGCGCTGCGGTGAGAAGCTCGCGAGTGGAGTTGGGAATCACCACATCGGCTCAGAGGGGAGACGATGGCTTCTGGGGGGCGCAGACGACGCGCAGAACCCACAGTTGTAAGGGGCAGACTGAGCTCCTATGCCTGGACATCACCAGTGCTATCCTGAGCTTCGCCGCTGCCATGAAGCTGACGAGGAGGGAGGGGGAGGAGGGAGGGGGTAGTGATTGCAGACATCAAGGGGGTGGAGGAGCATGATTCACAAACTGGAAGGTTTAATGAGCCATAACAGAAAGGCAGATGGCGGCTATGCACGTGCACGTAACCGCAAGCTTGAGGCCAGCAAAAGCCTTTGGTAGCACTTTGAAAACCCACTTTCTAAATGTATCGCAGAGCAGCGCATGCGCTGGCTGAGGTGAGACCTAAAAAGCATTGCCCACCTCTGGATGTAACTGGCAATTGTAATCCACAGGGCGGTGAGCCTTTAATTCATGCTCCTCGGCGTTCAATTAACCCACCAGACAAATTCCATGATGGTTTAGCCATGTCAGGAGACACAAAGTCCTGGCATATAGTCCATGACCTCATCCCTCCTCCCGCTTCTTGCAGTATCACATGGCGGTGGTGTTGTGAGCACCTGCACTAGATTCCCTTTGATGGAGGGTAGAAAGGCTTTTCAACACCAAACAGATGGCTCTGATTTGCAGAAGGTTCATATGGAGCTAGGTCTCCACTGGGGACCAGACTCCTCCTCCAGATGGCCTCCTCAACTCAGAAGCGATGCATCTTTCACCACTGTGAGCTCTAAGTGGGGTAACAAGAGGGGTCTGAAGTTGGCCCAATGATAGTCCTGCAACCATCATTGCAGATCTTTTGCAGTCTCCTCCAAAACCTGGACTAAATCAGAAAGATGCCCATGGTGCTATGTCCACTGGGACTTCAGAGCCCACTGCAGAGGCGGCATACGCCATCTGGTGTGCATGGCCTAAAGAAAGCATGAGGCCATCAGTCCTAGCAGCATCAGAGTCATCCTCATAAAGATCCAGGACAAAGGTTGAAACATAGGATTCATAGCCCAAATGTCCTGAACTCTCTTCTCTGGGGGTAGGGAATGTGCCAAAAAGCCACATCATATTGTTGCATAATTTCTTGTTTTGCTGCAGTGTCGCCAATGGGCCCGGAAACACCAGTTGATGCAGGACCAGGGAGGGAATAGACTACAAAGTTGACCAACTTTGGGAGTGTGACCTGGAAGCACAATAATGCCCTTCTTCCTTCTCGATGGACCGAGAATAGCAGGACCAGGAAAAGTCCCACTTGGACTGCTTTCACTTCTTGTTGGACTTCCCTGAGAACTTAAAGCGCAAAGACAACAGGTTGCGGGAGCAACCTCGGGAACAGACCTGGGTCCCACTTACAGAACTAGACCGGCCAAGGCAAGGGGTCTTGCAGTGCTTTAATGTGTAGAACTTAGCTTCACAATCTTGAATGGTTTTGGGTGCCTCCAGGCACAACAGCTGCAGGTTTTAAGAGTCATGATCCGACCTCAGGCACCAAAGACAAATCACATGTTGGTCAGTATCAGCCATTTGTTTGCGACATTCCCAACAAGGTTTAAACCTTGTAGACTTGGTTGGGGACGTAATTCCCTTGTACACAGCAATTTAGAACATCTTGAAGTCTTGATGAGATTAGGAGTAGCTCTGGATCCACATCTGTTGGGAGTGGAGTGGAAAAAAAGGACGTCAGTGTGCTTGGGTCGCCCTTATATAGGATCTAGGACTGAGCACATCACATTTGGCATGGAACATCATTGGCACAGAGGCGCGAGGTGAGGTATCTGCAATTTGAAGTCTCTTATCTGAAAAAAGATTTTAGAAATTTTCTTCAACTTAAACTCACCCTATGATTTTATCATCTAAGCAGCACTGAGGGCATGAGCCTGAAACAGCTAAGGTTCACTTCTGGTTCTAGCCAGGTAAGATTTTTTTATTGAGGCTGTTCTCCCAGCCTGGCTCTTGCTTCATCTGTTTATGATAAATAAAGTGCATGTGAAGAGCCCTCTCCCATCTAGAGATTGCATCTGTTTGGTATCCTTCACTACAATGGGAGGGCACTAGGTCAGTGCACATAGATCGAAGATACCAAAAGAGAAGCTTGCTTTTCTGACGGTCTCAATCCCGTATGGCTATGCACGTTCTCTGACATTTTTTTTTTAAAGCACAGTTGGGGTTGCATGGTCATCCCACATTTTTCTCTTTCTTATGGGGTGGAGAGGGTGGGTAGCAGTCTCAATTCTGTCAATATTTTTTATTTTTTTATTTCTACTAAGCAGTCTACATCTCCTTTAGTAAAAGCTGGCAACACTCTCCTTCTCCCTTACTGATCACATGGTTTCCTTTACCGTGAGGGGATTCTCCAAATACTTGGGAGTTTCTCAAAGGGACTGGGCTGGAGACGGACTAAGGAATATGCTACTTACCAGTATGCATCTGTTCTTTGCATGTAGGGCTGCTGACATTCATATCTGTGCATAGATCGCTGCCTAGAGTTGGGTCTGGATGATTGCACCTTGTAGTCCTGGAAGAGTCTTCGAAGAATCACGGGATAGGTGACTCCTCCCCTGGACTATAGTGCGCATGGGCATCTTCTCCATCTTCAGATTGTTTTTCGCCATTGTGGCAGAGATGGAGATAGTAAAGTAAGAGATGGCCATGCAAAAGATAATGCTGCAGCTGCAACAGGCACCGGGGAGGAGGGCGGGCGATATGAAGGTCAGCAGCCCTACATGCCAAGAACAGATGCATACTGGTAAGTAGCATTTTCCGTTCGAGGCATGTGGGCTGCTGAATTCATATCTGTGTCTAGACTGTATAGCAGTATCTCCTCTAGCGGTGGTTACCTGTGCCAGCTGCAGCAGTTTGAAAGAGAGTTTTGAGGACAGCCTGGCCTACAGCAGCTTGCTGCTTTGCATGCACGTCTACACAGTAGTGTTTTGTGAAAGTGTGTATGGTAGTCAGTGCTTAATTTGTGCCGGTGCTTTCCGGTGCTTAGCACCGGCACTTATTTGACAGGGCCGGGGCTATTGAATTATGCTCCGGTATGCGATGAGCCTAGAAATTATTCTACATAAATGTACCTACCTGTTCTGCCAGCCGCTCCATCGGATATTGTTTATTGTGAGATTGCTCTTCTTTCCAGCTCAGGAGATCTAGAGGGCAAGATCATTGTCAGCCTGACGTCACCAGGACCAGTCAGGCTGTGTATTACACGTTGGCGCGTGGGGGGGGGACGTCACATCCTGCGTGCTGGCACGTGGGGGACGTCACATCCTGCGTGCTGGTGTGGGAGACAGGAGGTTGAATTTGCGTCCCCCAAACCAATCATAATCATGGCGATCGCAGCGTCCCTCTGCAGCTGCTAGCACCGGCCTAGGCCGCAGCATGCTGTCAGCTGTTCTTCACTCTGCCCTATTCAGTTATTAAAGCAGCTGAGGGAGAAGGAGTCAGTGATCCTGTTTAAAGCGGCCGCCAGAAGTGAGGACAGTTTGTTACTGGAGGACGGGTCCCATCTCAATTAGGAAACGTGAGTGATGTAATATATATGCTCACCATTTAATTGTATCTACTTTTATTTTACCACGTCATGGTGATTATGCTGAATGGGTAGTACTGCACCACCACGACTGTCAGCCGTTTGTTTTCTGAGTGCCAAATCTTAGTAAGGCTGTTGCACAAACTCGCTGCTTATTTGGGAACAAAAACAAGACCGTGTTGTGTTGCGGTCTCGGACAAATTACTGTCCTTGAGTTGTGATATTTTCAAAGGAAAACTGAAAATTTTATGCCCTATTATGTGTTTGCTGGACGTCCTTCATACAGTTCGAATCATATTTGTAGGGTCTTCTTCACTTGCACATTTTAAACGTCTGCCATGTGCTTAGATGGCTCATAAAGAAAAAAGTAAAACCATACCGTGCATATATCTCGACTTTTCACCATCATGATGGGGGAGTTAAAGTACGATTTTAGCCAACCAGGAGGCTGTCGGTATTGACTTATTCGAGGGAGTTAAGGCCAAGAACCTAATCTGGATTCATCCAGTAATTGTAAAAGGTGCAGTCAGCCTTTAAGAGGTAAACCGCATTAGGCCAGGTGCTTGAAATGTACTAAGGAACAGTATATGTTAGGTCACTTCTCTCCAAATCTGGTCTCTCCTTGTTGTTTTTGATAGCTTATTATAGAAGTTATTTAAAGATCTTTTTCTGTTTTAGTCCGTTAAAGTAGAACTAGTGATTGTACCAAGAGTAAAAACTAAAATATAACAATAAAGTGATGGAGTGCTAAATGTTAACACAGTTGACTTCCTGCCAGCTTCATGCAGGCGTGGACTAACGCTGCTTACTTTGAGACGTAGTTTGAGCAAAGAAAGATTAGTCTACTCTGGACGCTATTGGCTGACGATACGCACGGGTGTCTAGGGCCATGTTTGAATGGGAGTCTATTTTACACATACAAATGGGGAAGGGGCACGAGGTAGTCATGTTGGTAGTGCTATAAGATGAGGCCCACAGAGATACAAATACCTGGGGTTTCGTGGTAAGCCTCAAAGTGTGTGATAACCCTATTGTCTCACAAGTTTCTGCATCATTGACCCTGAATAATAACATTGTGGGTGACATGACTGCAAAAGATTGTCTTTAAAACTATGAAAGACTGGCAGTGCAATTTGTGTTTGTTTGAACTGACCTTATTGCATTAACTCAGTCAGAGGCATATTCAGTTGCTAATGTAGTTCTAACATACACAAATTGCACTGCCAGTCTTTCTTAGTTTTAAAAACAATCTTTTGCAGTCATGTCACTATTTTCACGGATTGCTATTGAAGAAACCTCCACAGACAAAACACTGAGCCTCCCTGCTGCATTGAACTTGACACTCACCCTTAATACTCATACAAATGATGGGAGAAGGCTTGAGTTTTAGGAAGGATAGATCAGGGACATAAGGATTTTGTGATCCCCGGGCTAAACGTATTTTGTGGGATACTGTTCAGAACAGGTTTGAGTTTATGATCCAGTTTCAGCTCTTTCATGCCCTCCTTGGCGTTGTCACTGACAGTGCACATGCATACTCTCCAAATTATAAATGTGTTTTCATCAAACAGTCTGGGATAGTGAAGTGTGTTTTCAATATTGTAGTACAGCAGCTGACTAAAAGTATTGTAAAAATCTCTATAACCATTTCCTGTTTCGAATATATGCGGTCTTGTTTCTATCTAAAAGAAGCTTTATGAATGTTACATGGTGTGTATGATCAAAGTCCCACAGGGCCAAGGACTGTGCGATTAAATTCTTCTGGTGAAATTCTTCGGAGAAGTGTGGCTCACTGGTTAGAGGAGGCAGACCTGGAAGCAGAGGTCAGCCCGGGACCAGGGTTCAATTCCCGGCTCGGCGGGGTCTTGAGTCCTAAAATGCCCATGGACTCGACAATTCTCGCTCCGGTGCCTACTCGATTCACGGGTTCAGACTCTGGGCAATAGCTTGCTTAATCTCCACAACGGCCCCACGCGGCGGGATGCCTGGCTTTCACCTTGCGGATACCCGGCCGGGGTTATCTCACAGGGGAATACCAGGACGGGTTCCCTAAGCAAGCGCTTGGAAACCGCTCGGTGATTTGCGCTATATAAATTCCTGTACATTTACATTTACATTTCTGGTAAAGGTCTTGTGGTAAGACACATATGTGGGAAAAGCTGACAAATGCCAGTGTGGTAAAGTTCCCAGTGGAAGGATTCAGTTTCGTACATGTGGTAAAGAGACTGACGTGTGGCAGATGTCTGAGCGGTAAAGTAAGTTCCTTGGTTTAACATGATTCTACATTGTGATAGTGTGTTAAGCAGCCAAGTACAGTGTTTTAAAAATGTCTTGTGTGAATGGTGGTTCCTTCCATGTGATAAATGTTCATTTGGATAAAATATCTCCCTTGTGCTACAGGGTACAACTGGGTAAAAGTGTGTTTAAAGTGTTAAGGGACTACATTGAGAGCAAGGATATCTGGTGTATGCACAAAAGTACATACATATCTCCGTGCTGTTACCTGTTGGAACCTATCCTGATCTAACCTTTCTGTCTTGCTTTGTGTTTCTTCGTCCCTGAGGTGCTTATGTGAGGAGCCAGGTCTTCAGTTTCTTGTGGAACTCGAGAAGTGAGGTGGTGGCTCTGATGTGTTAGACTTGTGGATGTGGGTGGGGCCAATAAAGGAAGTGGGTGGGGCCAATAAAGGAAGTGGGTGGGGCCAGGGAAGTAGGTGTGTCCTCCCCCCAAACATTTGAGCACCTGCACTTCATTTTTTACAAATTAAGCACTGATGGTAGTCCATGTGGCTGCTCTACATATGTCTTCAAGAGGAATATTTCCTAGGAAAGCCATGGATGCCCCCATTTTTCATGTAGTGTGCTCTTGGGGGTACAGTTAAAAAGTGCGTTTGGCCTTTTGATAACATATTTGAATGCATTTAACTATCCATCTGGCTATTCCTGACTTTGATATGGGATTCCCTTTATGTTGTGGTGAAAAAGCAATAAATATTTGCTTTGTTTTTCTAAATGATTTCGTTCTGTCCACATAATAAAGCAGAGCGCTCTTTACATCCAGTGTGTGTAGGGCTCTTTCCGCTACTGACTGTGGATTTTGGAAGAACATTGGCAGTTCTGTTGATTAATTAATATGGAAAGTGCATACGACCTTTGGCATAAACTTAAGGTTTGTTCTAAGAACTACTCTGTTAGCATGTATTTGCATGAAGGGTTCTTGAATTGTTAGTGCTTGTAGCTCGCTAACTCGCCTGAGTGAGGTAATGGCAATCAAGAATGCCACCTTCCATGTTAGAAATTGCAATTCGCATGAGTGTAGAGGTTCGAAAGGAGGTCCCATAAGTCTGGTAAGTACTATATTAAGGTTCCAGACTGGTGAAGGTGGGTGCCTCGGAGGAATTACCCTTTTAAGACCCTCCATAAAAGCCTTGATTGCTGGTACTTTAAACAGTGAAAGGTGTTGCCTGTTTTGAAGGTATGCTGCCATAGCAGCAAGGTGTAGTCTTCTTGAAGAGTATGCTAGGTTGCATCTTTGAAGATGCAGTAGGTAACATAAAATGTTCTGAATGAAAGCATCTAATGGGTTGATGTGGTTATTGTTGCAGTAAATAACAAATCTTTTCCATTTAGCTGCATAACATGCTCTAGTAGTTGGTCGTCTTGCCTCCTTAATGATATTCATGCAGTCTGGAGGCAAGTTAAGGTATCAAAATTCTAAGATTTCAGGAGCCAGATCGCTAGGTTCATCTGATTGGGATCTGGGTGTCTGATTTCTCCATGGTTCTGAGTTAGAAGATGGGGTGCGAGGCGCAGCCTTTGATGAGGAACTACTGAAAGCTCCAGGAACGTTGTGTACCATGGCGGTCTCGCCCATGTGGGAGCATCTAGGATCAGTGTGAGTGACTGTTGCCGCAGTTTGCGTGCCACCAGCGGAATCAGTGGTGCTGGGGGAAAAGCTTACGCAAATTTGCCTGACCAGTTCATCCATATCGCATTGCCCCGTGACAACGGATGTGGGAACCTGGTGGCAAAGTACCGGCATTTTGAGTTTTTGTTTGTGGCAAACAGGTCTATCTCTGGGTGCCCCCACTGTTCGAAGAATGGCTGGAGAACTTGGGGGTGAATTTCCCATTCCTGTAGTTGTTGGCTGTGTCTGCTGAGCAGATCCGCTATTTGATTGTCTTTCCCTGGGAGGTGTTCTGCCAGGAGAAAGATGTCTTTTGGAATTGCCCACTTCCATATGCTCGGTGCCAAGTGGGACAGCTGTGGGGAGTGCGTTCATCCCTGTTTCTGGATATAGTACATGGCTGTCATGTTGTTCGTCCGGATCAACACAGTCTTGCTGTACAGGTATTTTTGGAATGCTTTTAGAGCTAGGAATATTGCTAGCAGCTCTAGTTGGTTGATATGCAGTTTCTTTTGTTTGATTGTCCAGAGCCCTTGTACTGTGTATTGAAGTAGGTGGGCTCCCCAAAGGGTCAGTGATGCGTCCGCTGTTAGTACTACTTGTGGAACCGGCTCTTGGAACAGTCGCCCCTTGGAAAGGTTTTGTGGGTTCCACCACTGCAGAGAGTTGTAAGCGCGACTGTCTACCAACACTAGGTCTTTTATTTGCCCTTGAGCTTGGTTCCACTGCCGTGCTAGGCATTCTTGCAATGGACGCATTTGAAGTCGGGCATGGGGGACAATGAATATGCAGGAGGTCATCATGCCTATGAGCTGTATGAAGACTCGAGCTGGCAAAGAGTGTTGTGGCAGAAATTTGCGAATGAGCATCTGCATGCTGGCTATCCTCGCTGAGTTTGGATATGCCTTTGCCACTGAGGTATCTATAGTAGCTCCCAGATATTGCTGTGTTTGGGATGGTTGTAGATGCGATTTTGGGTAGTTTACCGAAAAACCTAGGCTGTGTAGCAGCTGAAGTGTTTGAGAAGTGTCTCTTGCACACTGTTCGTACGATTTTGCTTGTATTAGCCAATCGTCTAGGTATGGGAACACGTGGATGTGTTGCCTCCTGAGATGTGCAGCTACTGTCGCTAAGCATTTTGTAAACACTCTTGGAGCCGTGGATACCCCGAAGGGGAGAACCTTGAATTGGTAGTGTTGACCTTCTATTGTGAACCTGAGATATTTTCTGTGAGCTGGATGGATGGGTATGTGAAAATACGCATCCTTGAGGTCCAATGTTGCTAGGAAGTCTCCTTGCTGGAGCAGCGGGAGCACTTGCTGTAGTGTGATCATATGGAAGTGCTCCGACAGTATATATTGATTTAGGGGTCTGAGGTCCAATATTGGTCTGAGTGAACCGTCCTTCTTGGGAATAAGGAAGTATAGTGAGTATACTACTGTCCCTTGGTGTTGAAAAG
Organism: Lissotriton helveticus; assembly: GCF_964261635.1. Lineage (NCBI taxonomy): Eukaryota > Metazoa > Chordata > Amphibia > Caudata > Salamandridae > Lissotriton > Lissotriton helveticus. The sequence continues at coordinate 1,143,640,819 of NC_136069.1, forward strand.
GGACTGGCTCTATGGCCCCCTTTTCCAGCATGCATTTCACCTCTTGTTGTAGCAGGGTGATGTGTTCTTTGGACATAGGGCGGTGTCTGGGTGGTATGTTTGGTGGAGTAGAAGTGAGTTCTAGGCAATAACCATACTGGATAATTTGTCTCACCCACCTGTCTGTGGTAATTGATTTCCAGACAGGTAGGAATTGTTGAATCCTGCCTCCGACCGGTGTTAGATGGTCTGGAGGTAGTGTGAAGAAGTCACTGTTTTGTGGCAGTGGAGGCTCTGGTATTATTGCCTCCACGTCCTCTTCCCTTATTATTGTTGCCCCTATAACCTCCTCTGTTGGAGTTCTTGTTAAAGGAACCTTGGGTGTTGCTTTTGTATGTAGATAAGGTTTGTGAAGTATTGCCTTGTGTAGCTGCTCTGTATGAGGAGCGTCGAAAGGAACCTCTGTGTTGTTGAAACTGCAATGCACCCATTGATTTTGCGGTTTCTGTATCCTTTTTCATTTGGTCTAAAATGGTGTCGACTGCAGGGCCGAAAAGAAAGTCTTGATTGACTGGTTGGTTAAGAATGGTGGATTGCACCTCGTTCTTAAAGCCAGAAATGCGTAGCCATGTGTGTCTTCGTAATAAGACGCTAGTGTTAATGGACCTGGCTGCAGTGTCAGCTGCGTCAAGCGCACATTTAATGGAGGCGTTTGTAATAAATTTCCCCTCCTGTATGAGGTCGTTAGCTTGTGCTTTGAAAGGCTCAGGCAGGTGTTGCATCAAACTTTCAAGCTGGTCATAGTGTGCTCTGTCGTAACGAGCTAGTAGAGCTTGTGTATTTGCAATTCTCCATGAATTGGAGGCCTGTGATGCTACTCTTTTACCCAAGGCCTCCAGTATTTTGGACTCCTTATCAGGAGGTGGAGCTTCTCCTGTTGTCTGTGAGTTGGCCCGTTTGTGTGCATTAGCCACCACTAGTGAATCTAATGGCAACTGACCTCTGATATAAGTTGGGTCTGTAGGGGCCGCTCTATATTTCTTTTCAATCCTGGGATTGATTACACGTGCCCTGACTGTATCTTTAAATATATCTGGCGCGTGTTTTAGCACCCCTTTCAACATAGGAAGTGTTCCGACATTTTTCTCGGAAGTAGGGAACGTGTCAAATAAAAAGTCTTCTTCTATAGGTTCATTGTGCATGTCTACGTTGTGGTACTGCGCTGCCCTATCTATTAGCTGGTTGAAGACAATGGTGTCGTCAGTAGGTGACGGCTTTGTTGGGTATGAGGAGGTGTCAGGGATGGGATGCGTGTCATATGGATCAGTCGGCTCTACCCATGGTACATTTTGAGGGTTAGGATCCTCTGGATAGTTAAAATCATATTGAGGATCTTCCCCTGTGTCGCCCTCATTGTCCCCAGATTGCGTAGGAGAGCAAGGAGCAAAAGGCGTAGTAGGCATAGTGGGATAGAAAGGAATGAAGGGTCTAGAGGAGAAGTCCCAAAGTCCTTTTTCTTAAGAGGAATGGGGGAATGAGAGTCCACGTCCAATGGCCTCTTTTTCCTGTGTAGGATTGTGACTTTACCAGTCTCAGGGTTGATATATATTTTTGCCTGATCCTCTGATGGCTCTGGATGGAAGAGTTCTTCTTCCACTGTCCGTGGCTGTGTCTTTGACTTTTTTGGCTCAGTGTTTTTTGGATCGACCGTTGCCTTTGGGTCGACAACCTTTTTTGGTTCGACGACTTTCGGTGCCTTATTGCTCTTCCTCTGCCCGGTTTGTTTGTCCGGGTCGACGACTGATTGCGGATCGACCGGATCTTTAGGTTCGATGCGCTTTCTTTGCTCGACAGGTTTTTTAGGTTGACTGTCTTTTGTCGAGTCGACAATTTTTTTCGGATCAACCAGTTTTTTAGGAGCACTTGTCTTTGGGTCGGTGCCTTTGTTTGGCTCGATAACCTTCTTCGGCTGGACCACAGGCTTCGGTACGACGCCCTCTGTGTCGGCGACCTTCTTCGGTTCGACGACTTTTGGCGCAGCGGCCTTCTTTGGGTCGACGGCCTTCTTCGGGTCGGCGCCCTTTGGTTCGGCTGCCTTCTTGGGCTCGACGGCCTTCTTTGGCTTGACGGCCTTCTTTGGTTCTGCGCTTTTTGGCTCGACGGCCTTCTTCGGGTCGACGCCCTTAGGCTGTACGGCTTTCTTCGGTTCGACGCCCTTCGGGTCGACGACCTTTTTGGGAACCTTCTTTGGGATAACGTTACTTGGACCTGGGGGGTCTGAAGGCTTAATCTTAGTTTGCGGAGCCGAGCCAGACGGCGGGGCTGCTGAATGATGTTTTGGATCTTGGCTAAGGCCTTCAGGCAATGCCTCGATCGGAGCCATCTGTAACGGGGTAATTGGTGTCGGGGGCAATGTACTCGCGGTTTGCCCCGGTGGGATTTCGTCATCGGAGTCCGAGTGGTCCTCGACGGTGACGATCTCTAGATCCGAATCTTCCCCTTCTGGAAGTTCCTGTTCATCCTCGAAGATGTTGTCTGGTTCCGGTGCCTGTCGCTGCATCTCTTGCCTAGCGTCCCGTCGAGTCCGGATGGTTTTCTTCAAACGGAATTGGGCACAGGCTGGGCAGGTTTCTTCCTTGTGGTCTGGTGATAGGCACTTGTTGCATACTGTGTGTCTGTCAGTATGCGGGAACTTGGAGTGGCATTGTGGGCACCTTTTGAACGGGCTCCTTTCCATCGACAGCAGGCTCACGTGGCGTCGAAAAGGCCCAACGGCTCGGGTCGACGACCGAGTCGAGATGGAAAGCTTGATCGAGTCAAGCAGTACCGAGCGAGAACAATACCGTCGAAGTCGAAGGCCTTTTGGCCTCTAGAAAAGTTTAGTTTCGATTCTGAAGTTGGAGTATAGGATTAACATCTGAACCCAATGGCGGAAAAAACAATCTGAAGATGGAGAAGATGCCCATGCGCACTATAGTCCAGGGGAGGAGTCACCTATCTCGTGATACTTCGAAGACTCTTCCAGGACAACAAGGTGCAATCATCCGGACCAAACACTAGGAGGCGATCTATGCACAGATATGAATTGAGCATGCCTCGAACATACCATTTTCCTCTCTATTAAATTTCCCCAGTAGGCCAATGGCCCTGCCTTCCACTATCACCTTAAATGTTTTCCCTCTATAATGTTTCTGTTTTTGGTGTGGGCATACTGCTCAGAGTGTGTGCTGAAGCTTGCATGGATGGTGTCCTGAAGAAGTCACCTTCGCCTGAGGAAGGAGGACCTTGTGGACCTTGGGGCCCACACAAAACTAGGAACATCTGGAAGTGGATCACAGTCTAGCAGGAGACATTGCAAGACTGCAAATATGGCATATCTGTATAATCCTAACCCATCCCATACCTTCCTACTTTGTGGGAATCTGTATCAGCCCATTGCAGACTCCAGACAAAATGGGGCACAGGACCCATTGACAGAGACAGGATGCCAGTATTAATGAATAATTTAAATAATTTTTCTACACCTTACAGTTCTAAGATTCTCTTTTACTCAGAGTTACTTATTTTCAAGATGATAAATTAGGACAGTTAAAACAAAGGCCTGCTCTTAAAACAAGGGATAGTTCTGACAAAACTAGGACCTGGTTTTGTGTGATTATGGAGTTGAGCTGAATTAGAGTTCAAAACACCAGTTACGTCCTCGTGGAAGCCTCAAATTCTCGTCCCAGCAATGTAGTGTTAAAATGTACAGAAAAGTAATTGGTTATTCAATTGGCAAGCAATAGTGACAAAGGCCATAAGATATCAGGGCGAAACAACTGCACCCACCACAAACCCTACCCAATAGTCACTGTATAAAATCCCAGAGAACTGTCCTTGTATACTATAACCAAGAATCCACTGGGAGAGCAGCTCTTAAAGAGGTATGTCATGCAGCGTAGAGAAACAGGTAATTATATGCAACATCCAGATGTTGGGCCACGTTTTAACCGCTTGCGCGCTAGCGGGTTTTCCCGCTGTGCGCTGCGATATGTAAAAACCCTCGTTACATGACAAGGTCAGCTCGTCATGCGCGCAGCGCAGCGCAGGTAACGCCCATGGCGAGCTGACCTTGTCATTAGCGTCGAAGGGGTTAAATGATTGTTTTTCTGTAATCTTTCTAAAGGTACAAGCTGTTGGGGGTTGATGAAAAAGCACACAACCCTGCAAGACTACGAACTGCTTGAGAGGAGACGTTAAAGGAAATTTGACCTACTCTCAGGCCATCCTGACCGTTTCCTGCCTTTAATCCATTTAGTAAGGGTTGTTGAAGGCGATACTAAGTATTAAGACATGTGATGCCAGCAGCAGCCAGCAAAAACAAAAAGCAAATATCGGTCAGGCATTAACAGGTTTATGGCAGTCCAGATGGAGCATATCAGCCTGTCCTCAAACAATTTTCATAACAGCCAAATAGAAGTCCATTCACCTCAGCTCTCTGATATCACAGTACACCTCACATGCACTCTGTACCATTACCCTTCCGCTGTCTATTTTTGTAGACAGGCCGAGGTCACCATTCAGAAGGCATAGCTGCCTTAAGCATCTAAAAACATGCTATTACAATTAAGAGATGCCCTTTAATAGGTGAGAATTGAATAGAAAAAAACACAAGTTTCAATCTAGACCCGTTATCTTTGTGCATATACTAAAGTACTTCTACAGAAACACTGCTGCACTTTAGGACCATGCTTTTAAAAAGTGTCAAGTCTAGCTCTACTAATTACTTTAATATTCACACAACTACAACCTAACAGCTGCCCAAATCTTTCTCTGGTAGAGGTCTTTTACTTGCTATTCCCAAGCACTGTCTTTCTGAACAAATCCAGTTGCAGGGAACACTTTTCTTTTTGGCGCTTTAGTAACGTCACTGTTCTGTTTGTAACTCTTATGACTATTCAGTGAGATTTCTTCTCAGAACTTAGCCCGTTCAGCAGATCACAGGTTCCAATACCCACAGGGTTGACTCAGTCTCAGCATTCTTATGTCAAAACAAGGGATAACATCAAGTTAGGTAAAGCAACGACAGAAGCAAAAATGGTTAGTTACAGCTTTCCCAAGAAGCAGTCCTGTAGTAGCATGTGGTATACGAAAACAAAAGTTACATTTTACATAACAGAAGGCATATTTGGGGTACCTTTGTCCAGAGGGCCTTGTTTTGACAGACTACTTCTGCATCACAGAGTGCTTGCTCGTAGTTTTTTAACACGGAGTACACCTCTCCTCGTTGCAACAGCAAATGGTAATCCGAAGGGTCTAGAGGTGGAATAAAAATAAAGAGGTTTACCAGCAAATTCAAACCAAGACCAGGCATATTCATCTGCAGAATACTTAGACTATCAATTATCTTACATTAATCAAGCATAAACTGGAAGCATGATTTTTATTTAGTGGTAGACTTCAATTCTCATGAACACCTGGAGGAAGTCTAATCTCCAACCCACCTGACTTCAACAATGGACAAACTAGATTATTAATTACTGCCCTTTCCAGTTCCTTTTCTTTTCTGATATGCAAACAAATTGAGTGACTTCTTACAGATACAGGGATTTGGAAAACGTATATGTTTTTCCACTGCCTTTTGCATGTTGAAGGAATATGTTGTCCAAATGTGTTAGCATGTTATTGTATTGCTATCTAGGAGAGAGGGGAAAGCCTTAATTGCAAATTAAATGTTCCTTTGGGGTTGATAGTAACTATAAAGTGGTACAATACACGCAACCAGCATCTCCAGTCTGAGAGCCCACTCCAGACTCCCAGGTCTAAAACACCAGAGTCTCTTGAACCCCGCAGCGAGCTCTGCATGAGTTTGTTAGCGCTGGGCCACCAGACGTGAGGCGAAAAGCATGGAGGTGTTTAAGAGGAAGAGAGAAGGCATGAGAAAGCAAGGAGCTGGGGAAGGCTCACTGGCACTCTTTGCTCATATTTCCATTAGGGCTTATGTTGCCTCTATGTTCTACACCTGACTCTGAACGGTTTGCAGGGCTAATTTAAAAGAGGAATCACACTCCAATGCCATGCCCCTTAATTTAAAGTGAGGTTTAGTTTTTTTCAAAATCAACCACCAAACCAGGCTCACAGAGGCCCAGCACAAGAGAAAAGCAAAGGACTTCTCAGATGTCCAAGAGGGAGTCCGAGTAAACGAGCTTCAGAATTTCCCACCATTAGTGAGCATCTCCTGAAAAAATACAATCATGAAATGTAGTCACCTAGATAGCACCACCTTGACCTTAATTCTTGGGAAGGGGACAACTCTCATATTGAGAGCGAAGAATGAATCCTATTTGGCAGTATCTCCTTCCTTTCTGACGAAACAAATTGTGCATTGCTCATTACCTCAAATGTTACAATGGAAAAAACATGAGCAGCTTAGATGTCAACACACAAATAACCCAAACAATCTTGGTGAAGACATTAAGAATGACAAAACCTATACTGTTTATAAAAAAGGAAATCAACTTCAAATATCTCAATTAGCAACTGAATAATGCTGCATTATTTTATTTTGACGTATATTAAAAACGCCTTTCGTTAGGTCCAGGAACATTTCGTGATTTGTCCAGAATCATTGGATGTTGAGCGACCCTGCCGAGACTCCAACCCGGTTACCCGGCTTTGAAGTTGGCTGATGTTATTGGAAAGCCTCTAACATTTGTAAATTGCTTGCAGTTTTGTTGGATCCAGATGCAATAATGGTACTGTCACCAGACAGTGACAAATAATACCATAGTAGCCAAGTTTTAGATGACAGTAACAATAGGTTAACAGCAAAGAATAAGAACAAGGTCGTGGACTGTGTATTGGTTGATGAGATCCAGTACTTTGGGGCTCTGAGACTTTCTCTTCAATTGCTTGAAGTTGTAGTCTCTCATGACTTAAAAGGTGGGTTTACAATCTGTACTTAAGGCAATGAAAGCTCTGCGACTGATGTACTCTTGGAGCATTCAATGAAAAATGTGCACAAGTTTGAATCCCTACCGGATCAATAGCTACAGTAATTTATACATGGAGAGCAAATTTAGAAACTGCCTGCTTATCTGAGCATCACTAAGAAATCGCTATCTTGTTTCCTTCACCTACTATTCACTTAAGGTGCCGTACAAGAACAACCACAAGGGTACAATAGTTGTTGCAGTGGTCACAGATGTATCCACTGAGGTGGGTAAGCCAGGTAGCAGTTCCCATTATATAATCTCAAGAATAATTACAACAGTTGACACCGGTAACAGATCCCCTTTTAAGCACGGAGATGTTACAGAAGCATTAGAGTCACCAAACACTGCCAGGGTTTATCTCCACCAGGACCAAAGACTCTTTGCAGGGTTTCCTCTGCTGACCTGCAACGTCATTGCCCCTTCTTCTAAGCTGAGAATAAAACTTGAGCTGGCAACAAAGCGCTGTTCTTGTAGCTAGCCAGGCTATATTATTCTTGCTATATTATTCTTCCAATAATATACCAGTCACAACCCGGAAGCGTCCAGAGTTGTATACCCAAGACACCACGGCATATACGGTCACCTGTCGGATTGGAAACCACTGTTCAATCCTCTCCCAAACCTGCTTTCAGCTCACCTGCACTTGTGATTCTTATGGCCACATTTTTAAGGATTAAAATAAGGTGGTTTTCGATGATATGCTATGGAATACTCTGATACAATGTAATTAACCTTAGAGAATATGACAAGGTATTCCTCTGCCCCACCCCAATTTTTGCGTGTTCTTTATATATACTTTAATAATCTGCAATTATTTAATTTTCTAAGCAGTCACAGACTCGCCTGAGTAGGCATTTGGGGTCCCGGACCACAGGTTAAGAACTGTTGGTCTAGTGCTCTCAGCCTGGCTCCAGGTAGGTGTGTAATGCCACGCCCCCTACATCACACCATATTCAGAAAACTAGCGACCAGTTCATAGCAAGAAGGATTTAATTTGGATGTGCATTGATGGTTGGACCAGGGAATACTGAGAATGCTTGAGCATTATAAATAAATGGTTCTTCTCTCTTGTCAGCGAGTTCAGCACTTTCATAATCTCTAAAGTAGAGACGGGGGGGCAAAGAAGTGTGGAGCAAGCGACTGGGCGACTTGCTACTGCCCCCGAAGTGTGCAAAAACAACAGTACTGGAATTCAGAAAGTTGTTATAGCTAGCAGCCTACATTAAAAATTATCTAATTCCTAATAGCAAAATCTATCATTTTAATGTCAAGTACAAACATTTTCTACTGGTCTACCGATTGATAAACATCTACTAGAACGACATACATCAGGAGACAAGCTATTTTAGCTCTGGCAAAGCGAACCTCGAGTGTGGGCTGTGGGTCGGCTCCCTCAAAACAATTGGTCGGTTTTGTTGAGTCTCCTTCAGCTACTGGTTGGAGACATGAAATCCAATCTTGTAAGAGCCAAGGAGTAGTTCTATTTCGCTGTGATGCCACTGGCCGAGTCCTTGCACCTCTTACGAAGTGTTTCTATCACTATGCATTTTGGATTATTTTGTATCTGAAAAGCATACTCAATCTTCACACATCCATCGCATTTTCTCAATCATCACACTTCCTACCATAATCAATTCTTTATTTCCCACATGCACTGCATACAAACTAAACCGATATAGGTTGGAACTGTGCACTGAAAAGCAGAAGATGATGAAAACTCCTTTTATTTGCATATCACATCCTAAGATTGGCATGAAGTGGAAGCAACCCTTTGGGATGTCATCTTAATGTGACTTTCAGCAGATCCAACCGTGAGAATTTAACTTCACTGTTTGAGGACAAACCCTATCTTAAAGTTTACACAGGCTATAATGTACAAAAGGCTATGTTATTTTACCTTTTGATGGCATGGTTAAAGCAGTAGAAGAGTGCTTGGGGTTCTCAGAGTGTTTTCAGAAAATCCTCGGGGCCTGCAACTGGCAATGGGATGGAGGTAGGAACATACTCCAGACAATCAGAGGGTACAGGAATCTCATAGGATCCCAGAAAGGGATCTTTTCTAGAATAAGAAATCAGCAAGAAAATCAGGTATGGAATCAAAAGTCCAGCCTTTAAAGGAAATGGCCACAGGTTCCCAGAGGGGTTCTCTTTTTAGGGCTTCTCATTTAGTGGTCAAAAGGTAATTGGGCAGCACGCAGAAAGAGCGAGTCGACATTTCACTTGTGTATTTTGGCACTGTTTGCGTTGTGAGCAGACAAAGACTAGGGCAGACACTGGGTTGTGAGATACCCATTTTAAAGTGGAACTTTCTTCGGCTTCACTCACTGAAGATATTAACTAAAATGAGATGTTTAACTGTGGGAACTGTGTAGTATACCCAGCAATGCAGACAACATTATATAGTGGTGCAATATTCAGCTCCTAAAAATGGTTCTTGCTTCTCCTACAACACTATGTCTCAAAGTATCTACAGAGCTCGGTTTGTTCGGGTAGTATGCCAGAAGTAAGCCAACAGTCTACATCACTGATACAAATGGCCAAACATGGACTCTGTTCCAATCTTTAATCACCTCCATTGGGGGAAAAGCCTCCCATAGAACTTCCTACATCTCTTAGGTCAGCCAAAGGAACTACAGGAACGAGACAACAAAAAACAGGGTTTTCTCCACACAATGTCAATTACATGTGTAAGTGACTCAAGTGAAGACTGGATTTGTTTCAGACAAATAATATATAAGTGCCCAATTTGTTGTTCCCACTGTAACATTTTTAACTCTCTATATTAAGGGTTTGGTAACTTGTTCCAGGGGTAGTTGTGTAAGCAAAGGTTTAAACACAATTCTACATAATACAGTTCATTGGGGACATGGTGCAGGTCAAGAAAAGTCAGCTAAGTGGTCATGTACCCCAAAACACAGTAATCTTTCTTTAAAAGACATCAACGCCTTAACCGCGGCGGTTTTTCCGCCGCGGTGCGGGCGTTCTGAAGGGTGGGCGGGGCTGCGTCGGCCGTTGGCGGACAGCAGCACTAGGGAGGTAGTGCTCCCGTCGGCCAATGGCTGACGGCAACACGGAACGGGTTAAAGAGATGTATTAAGAATTCACTGATGTTGAATGAACCACTTATAAGTCATTTCCGCTGTTGATTTCAACAAACATTAGCAAATCCAATAGTTGTACAGAAACGTGGCTGCGACTCAGCATGGCTAAACATTAGTGTCATGGAGTGGGGTAGAATGGAGTGGGTTAGAGTTCAGCGATATGGCATATAGTAGCATACAGTGGCGTGGCGTGGCATGGCTTAGAGAGGAGTAGAGAACCACAGATTTGTGGAGAGTGGAGGGGCATAAAGTGGAATGACAGATTGGAATAGAGTGGTGCAGAGTGGACTGGAGTGGTGCAGAGGGGAATGGCGTAGAGTGGTGTAGAGTAAAGTGATGTGGAGTGGGTTAAGTAGAGTGGAATGGCAGAGTGGATTGGAGTGAAGTAGTGCGGAGTATTGTGGAGTGGTGTAGACTGGTCTAGCTGGTATTTAGTGGACTCGTAGAGAATGGGATGGAGCAGAGTGAAGTGGTGTAAAGTAGAGTGGAGTGGCATTGTGTGGCATGGAGTGCCATTGTTTCTCATTGTGTGGTATGGAAAGTTGTCTGAGTTGCCGCTTTATTGTCCTACAGCACTTCAAAGACTCATCAGGGTAAGGGCTTACTATATACATTAAATTCTAATCCAGTAGCTTACCAATTATTTCGACTATGATCTCTGTAAGCATCTGATGCATTTGACCCAATTGAGGCACTTATTAGTCTGTAAAATGCTTCTGCGAGGTCGGCTTTACAAATAAAGGCGTTTTAGAAATGGAGAGGCGAGAAGTATAACAAATTGCAGGGTTGAGGATAAAGGAGATAGAGCACGCTGGCGGCTATGAATGAAATAGTACCTCAACCACAACACTAGCAAGGATGCACACTAACAAATCCATATGTGCTTGATCCTTGCGCCACAGAATGAAATGGAAGTAACATCCAGCATATGCTGGCCAATTGGGAGGCTGCAGACAAGAGTGACAATGAGGTCGACAAATGGTAAGCAATGGACAGGATCAAAGTCCTTCACTGTAAACAACACCCTGGCAAGCACAGAGCATGCACTGTTTAGCCGAGACCTAACAAATAAGGGTCTACAATCAGAGGCACCCTCTGGGACTGCCTGGTCCAGCCTAGGTGGGCCCAGGTCACAAGGGCCCTGCCACAGTACATACTGTGTCTCAAGCAGAGGCTGAGCACTTGCACTGACAATCTGCACAAAATATACAGGCATGTGTATGGTTATGTCACTCTAATCTTTGCATAACTGTACTAATCGGATAACTCTCTCAAACACCACTCGATAAGAGTTTGCTTTTTCTGTTTTTATTTTAACATTTTTTTTGCAATTATAACTGTACAAGTAAACTATTTAACAAATACCTGTTCAGAAAGGTATTTGCCATGTATGTATTCTGTTGCAATGAAAGGTTGGTTAGCTATACCAGACAACTCGACTTGGATGAATGAGGGGGGCTACGATGACAGTGGAAGGAAGCAGTAAGGTGCTAGTATATGCTTCTGCAGTTCATTTCAATTTGAGGTGTTCCTCGTTATAAACAAGAAAGTGATTAATCATGCCATTAAAAAAATGAACGTTTACATTTCATATTTTCAAAAGTACTGTTTTGCTCTAAATCTCCAAAGACTGTCACGTTTACTGTAGTCTTTCCTGGCCCCGACTCCAGCAGAACCGCGCAGTTTTCTCATTTGATAATATTGCATTACGCTAATTGCAATCAATGGCTGGGATTTGTTTTTAGTATTAATGTTATTGCTGATTAATTGATTCATGAAAATCGGATTTAGGTTGCATTTGGCACTGTAAAAGTGCGACAGCACTGCGGTGGCCAGTCCCAGGCATCCCCGGACCTTCATGAAGCATTACCTCCGGCACGCGCATTTAAAGGAAGTGGCCAGTGGTCCACGGCAGAGCTAACCAGGGAACCCTTAATGCCCAACGATGGCTGAATAAACTGGGCTTTAAGGTCAGATTTGCACACAAGCATTTTTAGAGTTTACATTGCAATGAAGGGATGTTTTCTATACAGTTCTAAAGGGCCAACATCACAAATTAGATTGTATGTATCTCTACAAATACATCTGTGCATGAACAGCTGACCAACAAGGTGATACAGACTGTGGTTGAGAATATTTTGAACCTGATTTTTCCAATAGACCTCCTCGAACAGATCGAGGGCTACTCCCTTCTTCGGTGGCACCAAACCCTCAGCGGTGAAATGCATGCCCTACAAGTCTGTACAACACTATAGTCTCAATGTGTAATGCTTGGCATAACTCCCTTACGCGCTGTGATATTGCGCCTATCACTTGTGTCTATGGTTAAGTTGCCGTACTGACCTGCACATTTGTGTTTGTGGCCAAAGAGCCCGTGGACACGTCTGAGTTAAGGGGGTAGCATGCATTCGTACCAGAGATGGTGGGTAGGTATGCTTTGGGCTCGTGTTTTTTGTCCAGTGTCGTCCTACAAGTAAATGTGTTCTTATCTAATGTTCTGTATTACTTGTGTCACGATATTCGAGGTATATAACATATGTATTTCCACTGGAGAGGGGGAAAGGCAAGTTTTAGCCTTGCAGGGAGCGTACATTGTAAATAAGTCAGTCAGTCTAAATCATAGACCTGGCCTACCCTGACGTTGAATAATGTTTTTTGAGTGTCTGAATTACTGAGGCAAGGAAAAATCCTTCCTCTTCAGTTACTATGAGTTGTCTAACTGTGTTGATCCAGCTTATAAAGCAGAGACATTACATTTTCTCTAGGTTCTAAATAGACATTAACTTCTCAACGCAACGTTAGGCACTTTATCAAACACAGAAAGATAAAAAGCGAAGTCGCCCCAGGTAGACTTCCAAGCAAAGGTCTGCATGTTCCACTCAGTTCTTTTGCAGTGGGTGATACACACACACACCACATTATCTTGGCCTATGTTGTGGCTCTGTTTTGGCTGAGAACTGTTTTACACAAACATGTTTTAGATAGGGAGGGGCTAGCAGGCAAGGAATCAACATATACCATATGATTAGGGATAAAGGAGATGAAGCAAGGTGGTGGCGGTGAAAGAAATATACCTCAGTCACATCACCAGCAGCGGACGCACACTAATTAAATCGAATCAATCTGTGCTAGATCCATGTGCCACAGAATTAAACGAAAGTGACATCGAGCAAATTAGGATGTGGCATAGAAGAGTGGCAATAATGTCAAGGAATGGTAAGCAATGGGTGGACTACAAGCCCTTTACTGTAAACAACACCCTCGCAAGCGCACAGCATGCGTTGTGCAGGTGAGACCTAAAAAAACAAGCAATGGCATAGCCAATAGGTCTCGCTTTTGGGACCTTATAAGTATTTAGTTATGCAGCACAATATCCTTGGTGCAACAACCAACTGTTGCATGGCTAAACACTTATAAGGTCCCAAAGGCGAGACCTAATGGCTATGCCAGTGCTTGTTTTGTAAAGCCGTTATTGCTTATTGCGCACTTTAAGTAACATTACACGCTTTTTAGCTGTCATGTTCTTGAGCTCGTATGCATAGAATACGTTTTTTAAATACTTAGCGCAATTCTATAAATAACTAAAAATAAAACTGAATAATTATCCTGCACTTTGCCTAATTCTGTAATGAAATTAATTTATAAACTTTACAGCCGTATTGAACCAGTGAGATTTCTTTTTTATCTGCCTGGTACTTGAAGCGTTACCACCCAGCTGCCGCTCACTTGCTGTCCCATGTAGAGAAAAGAGGATCATTAATGTCAGGTTGGCCATGATACAGGACTTCATAGGTGCTGAATGTAGGAGAGTAGGGTCTGCTTCTTATGGTTAACCCCACTTTTTGCTGTGATTCTCTGGTTTTTCGACTTTAGTAGGCCACAGCCTGGCTGTTCTCTCTCTACATTGTTACCATGTACTTTAGGTACATACCAGATTGGTTACTGGGTCACCCTTGTGAGCCCCTGTATAGTGTTTCCTAGGTACCCAGGGCATAGGTGCATCCTAGGCCTACAAGGGGCTGCAGCATGTATTGTGCCACCCCTGGTTAGCCTTCCAAAATGACACCACAGGTCTGCACTTGCAGCCTGGGTAAGGTGGTATAAGCACCCCTTACTTAGATATAGGATATCTATATCTACTCTTACATATAGACACATATTAACCACTTGGATGCTAAGGTGTTTTATGGCTTTGAATGTAATTTCCATTGAAGTCAATGGAAACTCCATGACGAGCTGGGCTCGTCATGAGCGTCGAAGGGGTTAACCTAGAAGTCACTCCTATGGCAGGCCTTGACAATCCTGAAGGCAGAGTGCTTGGTTTTGTGTGAGAGGGTGCCCTAGCATGAGCTGAGCTCCTCTGCAGCTTTCGGAACCATCACCTTATAGTTGTTCTATGATATAGACATACCATATACTCTTAAGTACATTATAATCCTCACGGTTAATGCTAACTTTGGTTTGGCATTATCAGAACATGACGTGTAAGGTGTCAAATACTTTGGAATACTACCCCCCCCCCCCGCCAGTCCTAGCCGCGGGGTAGCATTCCACCCTTCTAGAGGGAGAAGACATGTAGTTACTGGTTTACCCGGTTAAAGTTAAACAGAGCCCCAGCATCACAAAATGGATGCTACTGCCACAGACAAAAGTCTTCCCTCCTGCTGCTAGACAAAACTCCAGCAGGGGAGGCTTGGACAATAGGTTTCCTGTCCAGGGAGGTGCTAGCACCTCCCCAGACAGGCTTTAGTGTGTTGGGGCAGGGAGGGCTGCATTCAGTGAATGCTTTCCAGACACTGCCTGGGGCACACAAGGTGCTCCATGCATTTCCCAGTTCAAACCGGTTGCTGGGGCACTCAGCCCCAGCTCTGGCACAAAACTGGAGAAAGGGAAAGGGGTGTAACCACCCCCTCCCCAGGTCCACCCATAGGAGGGACCTTAGAGTTAGTCCAACCCCTAAACTTACTATAAGTATAGAACCCCAGGCCCTAGGACCTTAGATTACCCTGGACGAAACTCTGCAACATATATCCTGGACCTTCAACATTCCATTTCGACTGGAAGACGGAAGAAATCTCCCTTGTGGTCAAGGAGTGACCACCCTGTTTAAACAGGCACCAACAGCATCTTTGCCGGTCTGCATTTTCGAGGCTCCCGCCTGACCCTTTAAGAATCTGCGACACAGGACACGGACTTCCAGACATCTCCGACCCCGACCTTCGCTCCCAGCGAAGCTGAGACCCGCGGCGGACACGAGAGACGTGGGACCGGAACTCCTGGACATCCTGCATTTTGCTGGACTTCCCGAGGTATCCCGAAGTTGTGCATTGGGGTGTTTGAAGCCCTAGCCCCGAGCACCTTTTGCACCGAAGCTCATAGGCCCACACTCCACGAGTGTCCCGTGGGCCCGCTTTGTGCATTTCAGCTCGTCACGTCTTTGCGGTTCCTAGTCCGTTGGCTAGTGAGCCCCCATGAAGACCAATCATTGAAATACTTTGCTTTCCTGGTTGCTCCAGGCTTGCTCCAACTTCCCTGCAAAGGAGAAGTTCCTCAGACCTTGCTGGTCTGCACCGAAGCCAATCTCGACATCTTGCGTGGATTGCATTTGCCAAGGCTTGTTGGGCCCAATCCGGATACCGAGACCGCAGTCAACTAGATCCTTCGTGGGACAGCTCGAATCCAGCTCCTGGTCATCGTCGACGCCTCCTGGTCCTCGTGGCTGAAGAGACTAGCTTCACCTTTTCACCTGAAATCACCCAACATCTGGTGGCATCTTCATATCGCCGCCCTGGTCACTGTCTAGTGGCCCAGACTCTGTCTCCTCTGCTTTCAGGTTCTTCACATCTCAGATCCACCCTTGGATCCACCCGGACACTTTTCCTCTGGTCGCCTGCAGCACTTCTTCGCAGCTCTCCATTGGAATTGACGACGAAACCCGACACGAAAAGACACCTATGCACCCGGCTTCCCTGGGTGAGATAAAATGAGTACTCCGGTGCTCTCATGGGTAATGACTCTCCAAGTGTCCTAGTCTAAGAGGATTCCATCGCAGTTCACCTCCTTGTACCCTTAATCTTTAAAATTGTAACTTGTTCGTTCTCCATAGAAAGTCAATGGTAACCCGCGGCTGTGTTTAGACACTGCACGCATCTCCTGTGGGCCTCCTGCATCCCAACCCTTGGTTGTTCCTAGAAGCCCCAGCGGTTCCCCAGGCCCTAGGCCTGCTTTCTATTCCTCACGTGGGTCTTATACCACTATTTTAGTAGGCCCCTAGGGCAAAACGTATACTGTGCAACTTATCGTATGCTAATTAAGTTCCTTGTATTGTACTTTTACCTCTGACCTCATAAAGAGTGCAGAGGGGTTGTGTTTAGAATAAAATACATATATATTTGATATATACCTTGTGTGGTGTGCTTTCATTTGGTACTCAAGAGATTATAAATGGTAAAACAACTTGCTTAACTTGCCTCCAAGTCTTAGCCTGAAGGCTGCTCTGCACAGCTACCACTAGGATAGCTTTCTTTAAGGTTGACTTTATAACCTCCCATCAATAAGGGTCGATTGGACTGGTGCAAGGTGTCCACTAGAATAGTGGACATCATATACCAGGCCAACTTCTCACACTGAACTCATTATGTTAGTGCTGCTACCAAATGTGTACAATATTGAGAGAGACCTAGTACAGTATTCCCAATCTAGCAGCTAAATAAAATGTGGGCTGCACTGCACAGTTTGGTCCTCTGGGATGGCAAGCATTAGAAAAAGGCCCTGGTTCTACCTACACAGTGAGAGTGGGAAGAGAAATTCATTGGTCAGAGGAGGGGGAGGGTGAGCCGCAGAGACACGAGTGGGTCATCGGGGTAGTAATATAATGTATTTCCTGGCTATCACCCACAGTCCAGGGGGTACCATTTCCTGAAATCCTACCCTGTGCAGTATTTCCACCGGTGAGTGACAGGAGCAGGATGACAGGACGTTTCCCTGCATAAGCACCTGACGTACAAGAAAAAACAAAAGCAAATAAGCAGAGACGTTACGGGACAGCACACGCATGCAGTGCAAACACTTGCTTCATGCACCTTGTCAGTGACAGGCCCAGCACCCTTAAGGGAAGAACGTGTGCACCCACACTCGCATCAGGTACCCGGCAGTAACTGCACTCTGTGTCCCAACACAGATGCTTCAGCCGTTTGATCACATTTCGGAACAAAAGAGCGGGAACTGCAGAAGGTGCCGCCTGTGCCCAGAGGAGACATCCCAGGGCCGGTACACTCACCAATTATTCACACCTTTGATATCAGCGTCTACCGTGGTATTACCTAGATGATTTTGTTTGCGTGTGCTTTGTGCCAGTCTTTACAGTTACACTTGAAAACAATTAAAACTAAATACAAATCAATAAATAACGCATCCTGGATCGGCCATAATTTGAAGACCGCCCCACAAACGCTTGGATCGCTTCGTCTAAACATGTTCTTGCCTGCAACTGTGCTCAGACTCACAGTGGAAAGGGCCAATTGCTGGTTTTCGCTGTTTTTAAAATCAGCGACATTGGGGGGTACGTGACAAGGTCAAAAGAAACTGGCATTTACAAAGCAGTATCTGCGAAGCTCTCAAAAGAGAGGCTTTTTCAGTTATGCTGACTGGAATATTTGTTTGAAATGACACGTCGTAGCCAGCGTACCCCGGTCACACCACCCATACCCAGACAGGTACACACTTTTCTGTCACCTTATGGCACCTCTCCAACTCATGCCCAGGCGTGTGCACACCATAGACCCACTCATGTCCAGTGAAAACGTGCACCCCACCAGAAGCAGGTCGGATATGTACGGGAGCCTTACCTTCTGCGCGGCGCAAGCGCGATCTGCACAAGAAAGAAAGACTGTGCAGCTGCCCCACAAAAGCGTTGACCTTTTGGAGAAAGCCTGCTAAAGTAATTTACCCCAAAAGCGGCTCAGTTTCCGTCCCAGACCAAGAGCTTCCTCATTTTTCGTAAAGCACGACTTTTCATTACTAAACAAGTGGGCCAATCAGACGCAGCTCCCTGCAGATAAATAAATACACTTTCTTGTAATGCCGTCTGCCGTGAAAGTGAAAGCGATCGCACTAAAGCCATGCTAATTAAAAACATATTGCGCTTGCTCCTGTAGACGCTGAGGTGATGTCTGGCGTTCACCTTGGGGGAGCGAACAGCAGAAGGCGCGATAATTGCTAACAGATGGCGCCGCTTCTCACTCCCGCAAGGTAAACGCCAGACATGCACGAGGACTAATAGGAAACAGTGCAAAACATGCACAAGTTTCAAAAAAAGCCTGGAGCGATTCCAAAAGGTCTCCAAAGAAGCGCTTGCGCGCTGCGTAGGCGGGACCTAAAAAGAGAGCAACTAGTTTTATAATGGAGATCTTTTGTCCTTGAGGGAGAGTGTTCTCATAAAACACTGCATGAATCGGCTGTAATGTAAGTATATCATGGAACCGAGATGTTGAGAGTGAAACAAGTGTCCATCTCATCCAATTGGTCCACAGTTGTAAATTATTATTAGCTAGTTTGCTACAGTTTTTCTAAATGTTGGTTTAATGGCCTGCTTTTGAGTTCATCTTTTGCATCTTACTGTTCAAAGGGAATAATTTACTCTTTTTTTGGTTATCATATAGAAAGTAATTCAAATGAAATTTTAAACGATAAATTCAGAACCACAGCTTCACCATTAACGAATCAAGACTTTAAACTGGGACTGCCTAAATGCCTAATGTTTTGGTACTCTGCAATACAAATGATACACGTTAAAATGGTGTAATTGCATTAGAAAGGCAATCATCATTTAAACAAGGCTTTAGCAGACTTCACAAGCAAGGACATCTGTGAATAGGCTGTTAGATTGTCAACCTGTTAATGTTAAATGATTTACCAATAGAATTTCAACAGCTGAAACTGGCAATAGCGTAAACTGTATGCACATCGCTGATGTTTCTTAAGTAGTCCTTAGTGCCGTGCCATTAGTATTGCAGTCTAGGTAGAATACATTTTACTCAATGTCAACTTTTCGAAGGAGGATTTGGTTTTCACATGTTAATCCAATTAGCATGCCAAAGGAGTCAATGAATGGAATAATCGGCGATTAGTGGGCACGTGCCGCAGTAGCTCAGCGTCTGGTGGACTGCCTTACACAATGTTTACATGGAATGACAAGCATTTGTAATGCAATCGGTCTTGCATTTGTCGAATATTGAGCTATTGGCATTGTAAATTATGTTTTTACTTATGTTTTTTGGTTTGCAGTGGAGTAACGTAACAGGTAAAACAGCTCACTTTGGAATTGGTGAACTAAGTTAAAGTTTTAAGATTGATTAACCGTACTGTATGCGCGGCAGGTGAAGCAGCTCCGTCCTGGTCTGTTGAGCTTTATGTCTCCTTAGATAAACAGTTTAACTAACTAATTTCCCGGAACATACAGCAGGTACTCCTTTCTCATTAATCTAAAGTGTTTTTACACAATGTGAATAGAAATAGACGGTTTATGTCTGAAACAGATTAATTTGTTTTTTGTTGTGACTTACCTGTTGTCATTCCTTTTCCTTAGCTACATCTTCTAGACTGCTCAGCCAGGATGGGTGCTGGAGTGCTTGGTGATGAATGGAATGCTGAATCCTCAGTGATGTCATAAAATGCATGGGTGCCTGGTGATGTGCTGAGTGTCAGTTGGAGTGTGCAGGTTGAGCAGCAGGGAGGCTACACCTGGTGTGGCTGTTCTCTACCTACTTACCTGGAATTTACCTTGTAACTAAGCTTAAATAAACCATCTATAGAATATACATCTCGGCTAATGGACTTTGTATTACAACAGTTTTTTTGCAGTTGCTACAGCAGCACCCGTTCCTAGATTACATGCTAGTAGTATGCAGAAATGCATTCACCCACATCAACAAACTTGAAGTTGAAATAGGCCATTTCAGGTAAAAATTTACTTTTTTCTTTTGTTAGCAACATTTATAATTAAGCTAACTAGAGGATCATCAAGCTAATCTTATACGTGCGTGTGCATAGAGCGAATAAACTTGGCAAGGCACGATTAAGAGACTATTTAATGCAGAGAAGTGCGTGACAAAACCAGGATAAATGGAGTCCCATTTTCTGCTAGTAAAACGGAAGTAGGTGGTCATTGTAAATTGCCCACAATGCTAGGAATTGAAAAAATACATAGTGGGCATGCTTACAAGCAGTTATTTTCTTCACCAGAACATTTCAACACTTTCAGAAATGAACTGACATTCATTTATAGAAATGTATTTAGCAGCCTTTCATTGTGGTGGTGATCAATGCAAAAAAACAATACTTTCCCCAGTCATTCCCCCTCAAATCAGGATGGGTTTAAATGAAAATGTGGCAGAAGTGAATGCCTGAAATGTTAATGGCGTGCCTGCCAATATCTGGCATTTTTTAAAGAGAGGTTAATATGGGGGCTCTGCCTTTTATTCGAGGAACAGATTTCACACGAGTGGCAGCAATAAGTGTATATTTAATAATGACAAAGGTGTTAATAGGTGAGCCACAGGATTGATGGCAAATAGGGCCAACACTCACTGAGTTATAACTTTCTAGCTATTTACAAATGCTTGCAGTACCCTGTACGACTCCTCTCCTCTCCATTTCTAAGTAATAAGCGTAGAAAGTGAATAAAAGTGCTTCGACCACCAACCACTATTTTTTACCTGGTGGATGTTTTAAAAAAAATAAAAAGTTGGTGAACTATACAGTAGCCAATTATAAAGGAAAGGACACAGTCACAGACGAGAGGAGAGGATTTCAAATACTCAAGTAAAGGCGGGATAATGTCAAACAAGCACAGTAAATATGGTGTAGGGGGAGCAGTCTACAGTAACCTAACAAGACACTGCTTCTGCGGAACGAAGCAAGTGCAACAATATCCTTCCCTTCCTGGGGCATGCGTGGAATCAGCCATCACTGTCCACCACACATATGATGCCCTGCATAGACGCTGCGGAAACCGTGCCCTAGAAGACGGCGCCGACAGTGGCACTGAAGGGGTTAGCAACTCTACTGATCTGACCGCGACCATGTCCAAACTGGAGGGGATGAAGAAATTAAGTGTTCCCTGGGTTTGAATCAAAATTGGGGAACTGGGTCATTCATTCATTTCAAACACTATACACTCAACCATGTGCTTTTAGTAGAACCACAAAAACAGTGAAAAATGTGTACAAATTACAAAATTTATTTTTTGATTAAAAAATATTCAATACATAAAAAACAATGAATTCATTCATATGTGGTTAAAAACAATATTCACCTAATCTGTATTGACATAGATTTCAACGTTTATGGTGAAATAATCGGATGCACAGATAAGTATACTTTCCATACACACTAGTTGCAAAATGCCAAAAGTTTTTAAAAAATTTTTTTTTACACAATTAATACATCCCCTACGGGGTAGTCGACGCGTTTCGGTGGTTACGGCGATATGCCCCACCTTCCTCAGGACAATTTTGACGTACACATAAACCTTAACTATCACATAATCAATCGGGCGGTGTACCTTATAACAACATCCATCTATGGTAAGGACATCTATACGGAGTACACACTTCTTTGGCGGCTTATTAAAGTCACGCACTTTTATTTTTTGTGGATTAAGCACTTAAATTCGCTTGCATTAAAATTCTTTCTTGGCAGTTCAATTCAATCGTGCCCTATGTTGGAGTCATCAGGTATTTACACGGGTGTAATCTTCTGTCGTTTTCTATATAGTTTGGAGTTTTTGTTTATTCTCCTGTCCTTATGTTCTTACTGGACCTGGTATTTTCAATTCACCATTGATTATTCTGGATTACTTTTCCCTGAGTTCCAACTCGTGTGTCTTTTCAATTCAAGCCTCCACCGGTGTCCGTCCGTCAAAACTCTGGACGGACACCGGTGGAGGCTTGAATTGAAAAGACACACGAGTTGGAACTCAGGGAAAAGTAATCCAGAATAATCAATGGTGAATTGAAAATACCAGGTCCAGTAAGAACATAAGGACAGGAGAATAAACAAAAACTCCAAACTATATAGAAAACGACAGAAGATTACACCGGTGTAAATACCTGATGACTCCAACATAGGGCACGATTGAATTGAACTGCCAAGAAAGAATTTTAATGCAAGCGAATTTATGTGCTTAATCCACAAAAAATAAAAGTGCGTGACTTTAATAAGCCGCCAAAGAAGTGTGTACTCCGTATAGATGTCCTTACCATAGATGGATGTTGTTATAAGGTACACCGCCCGATTGATTATGTGATAGTTAAGGTTTATGTGTACGTCAAAATTGTCCTGAGGAAGGTGGGGCATATCGCCGTAACCACCGAAACGCGTCGACTACCCCGTAGGGGATGTATTAATTGTGTAAAAAAAATTTTTAAAAAACTTTTGGCATTTTGCAACTAGTGTGTATGGAAAGTATACTTATCTGTGCATCCGATTATTTCACCATAAACGTTGAAATCTATGTCAATACAGATTAGGTGAATATTGTTTTTAACCACATATGAATGAATTCATTGTTTTTTATGTATTGAATATTTTTTAATCAAAAAATAAATTTTGTAATTTGTACACATTTTTCACTGTTTTTGTGGTTCTACTAAAAGCACATGGTTGAGTGTATAGTGTTTGAAATGAATGAATGACCCAGTTCCCCAATTTTGATTCAAACCCAGGGAACACTTAATTTCTTCTTTCTATATTACCCTGTTCCTGTGGGTGTTACTAAAAGGGTACTCTCTTTCTTTTTTAACCAAACTGGAGGGGATATCACTGCCTGAAAATGTGGGATAGGGATAGGAGCACCAGACACAAGGGGGAGGGGCTGGAATGTACACTTTACGTTCCAGAACTTTTTTTTTTTTTTTTAATAATATGTGCGAAGCATTGCACAGAAACAAGCTGGAATGTATGTTTTACGTTCACACCATTTTAATGTTTTTATATTTTGCACAATGGCAGAACAGCATTGCAAAGAAACAAACGTTATGAACATGGCTCGGCCAGAAAGCAGCCATTGCACATAATATAAAAACAGCCAGAAATACTCGACGGGCAAGAGGTTGTGGTGGGGGGACAGATGGGAGCCGAAGGTGAACAGCACCAAAGAACGGGCAGGAAAGAAATAATAAACAAACAGAAGGGAGGATGAGGAGGAAGCTGCAGCCTGAGGAGAGGGACTCTGGGAGTGACTTCCAGAGTCAAAACAAGCAACAATAAAAAAAAAAAGAGCACTCACAAAAGTAATAAATAACATGAAGAGTAAGAGCACGTGTAACAGGGGCAGTCCCCATCGGAGGTAACAAAAGTAGAAAAGGAGGGACTACTGAGCATATTACCCAAGGAAAAGCTGCTATTTATGAAAAATAGTAAAATGAGTCAATTAGCAGCGGTGTGGAATTTATTAAAATATCTACTTGTCCATGGGGCACGTTGCTTCATAAATCTACTTGTCCTGTAACAAAATCCACTTGTCCCTTTGGTGCCATGTAGTGCGGCGACAAATTATGGCAGCAATCTCATTATATAGGAGCTCTTATATAGCCTCTCTGATTATGCCAGGGCTCATACCATAGTAGTGTTTTAATACTAGCAATCCCTTTATGTTGCTACGTTTCGGCAGATCTACATACTGGGACTGAAGGTAGTGGTAAGCAATAGTTCCAGGGTTGGAATGCCCTTTTGAGTCTGTGAAAACCTACTAAATTGCATGTTTTAAGGGTTTTCAACAACTCTTCTATAATCTTTTCCCATACTGAGAAATGTTGGAAATGTACTCCTGATAATGGCAGACGTAAACCTTCTTCCAGAGTTGGGAAAAAAGTGGTTAGAGGGAAAATTAACTTGCAAATACTCAGGTTTCCGCATGAGCAAATCTACACATGCATATTTGCTCATGCTAAAATGCAGTTCACAAATATTTTCTAGGAGTACAATTTCTTGCCCTACTTCTGTAAATTCTTTTGAATTCACAAAAGCCATATAGCTGCACTTAATGCAAGGAAATATACTAAGGGTGCACTTTTAATTGGGCCCCTAATTTGGTCTGGCGTTAACCATGACCTTTTGGGTTTATTAAAATTCTCTCTCTCTCTGTATCTGCTGGCTTCACTATGAGTGACAGCATTCTGCTCTTTCACAAGGAGCATATCGGCACACAAAGTAGATTTGTTCAGTGCCACTAACTAATGTGGCAGTGTTTTTGAGACCAAAAACAATTTTTGCTTTTGCCAATAATGGTGAGGGCCAGGCTGCTTTACCATCAATAAGGTTTTTCAAAAACCATGGCAAAACAAGTCACGCATTGCCAAAACTAAAAAGCTGGCCACCAATTTCAGGCCTACTGGCTTTACCAATGCTTGTTTATTTTTATATTTCCCATAATCTTATGGAAACTGGTTACACTGATTTTGCAATATGAATATTTTTGGGAAATGCTAGCATGCATAAACACATTTTACTAAATGATGCTGCAAAGAAATGGTACCTGAAATTTTACAGTAGTTTGACAATATGTTTTTTTCCCTTCTTTCATTTTCTGAGGAACATTTTATATTGAAAGCTAGAATCATTAATCTTGCTTTCAAGCTTCTCCAAATATTGGCATTTAATCAGAGAGCATTCTGGGAGCATTATACATATCCTCATATTGCCAAACTTTGAAACCGTGTGTACATATTTGTATACTGGAACCACTGTCAGTAGTGCAGTCAGAATTTACATTTACTTAGAGAGCTCACCCTAATAATAAAGGTTTTATATTAATGAACCATGAATGCAAATTCGAACAGCATTAACATATGCACACAAATATTAACTCAACTGCAGGCAGTGCCCTTCCCAGACCCTTAATGGGTCAATGTACAGCATAAGCGTTGTGATTGGTCGGAGCGCTGTGACACGGCACTCAGACAGGGGCTGGAGGTGTGGGCATGTTCTCCATGTAGGTTGTAATGCAGCCTGCATGGAGAACAGGTAAGTGAGCATAACTGGTTTGGGAGGCCCGAGAGGGCTGACCAAATGGTCACTGCGCACTTAGGAGTGGGCAAACCACTCCTCCACTGCCCTCCCCATAAACTGACAATAACTCTAAGTTATTATCATATTATGTTTCTCACTGCTTGAAAGCAGTGGTGCAACGCTCCTCCGCCATAGCGTTGGAGCCACCCCAGGGAAGGGGCAAACAAAAAAAGACCTGCTACTCATTTTTGCTCCATAAGTCAAACCCCTTAAGGTTTGGCCTCAATTATCTGGGACAGAGCGTCAATCTCAGTGCCAAAGGCAACTGTACAGTGACACCAACATTATCGAAGTTTTGCCTTCAGTTCCTCTTTGCAGCCTTATCCTCATTGGATAGTGTATCTGCAGTATATAAACTGTTTATTTTTGGAGAATGTTTCCATTTTGGAGCTGCTCAAGAAAGTTCCTTTGTCCTCTAGTAATTCTCAGGATGAGAAATACCAAAATTTCTCTCCTAATCTGACAATTCAAGCTTGTGTGGTGAGTGTGTGAATGGTGTGCTTGTGTGTGAATGGTGTGCTTGTGTGTGAATGGTGTGCTTGTGTATGAATGGTGTGCTTGTGTGTGTGTGTGTGAATGGTGTGTGTGTGTGTGTGTGTGAATGGTGTGTGTGTGTGTGAATGGTGTGTGTGTGTGTGTGTGTGAATGGTGTGTGTGTGTGTGTGTGTGAGAATGGTGTGTGTGTGAATGGTGTCTGTGTGAATGGTGTGTGTGTGAATGGTGTGCGAGTGCGTGAATGGTGTGCGAGTGCGTGAATGGTGTGCGAGTGTGTGAATGGTGTGTGTGTGTGTGAATGGTGTGCATGTGTGTGTGAATGGTGCGAGTGTGTGTATGGTGCGAGTGTGTGAATTGTGCGAGTGTGGTGTGTGTGTGTGTGCTCGCGCATGTCGAACAAGGGAAAATAACTTCAGTGTCACAGATGAAGAACTATGTGAGTATCATGGGATAAAGAAAATGGAGCAAGGATTCGCATGAAAGTGACTTGCTTGGACTCAACCCTCTCGAAATAACTATTAATGTGATAATAAATATGTTTTGTGTACAAATAATTGCACCACACAACGTTATTAGCATCTAGGGGAAGCTTGTCTATGTGCTTTTACTAACTATAATCCGCTTGCATTAAAATGGCTGCTGCTATGTGGGATTTCCTACTGCGCATGAGTCTGTCATACTCACGTGACATGACGTACTACCTTGCTTGGAGGGAAACTTTTGCTTCTGCGCACTAGAACTAAGATGGCTGCTTTGGGTTACAGCATGCATGAAGCTTGCACCGCTGCTTTTGCTAAGCGGTTTGTTTTGCCTAAACACCAAACGCAATAGTTAAAATAAAATAATGTGAATAGAGTAGAGATAAGTGGTATACAGAGCATTCATTTATTCTTTGTTCTAAAACTATTTCATTTCTACTTTGCTACTAGCTCATGTTTGGGCTTGAGATGTATCTGTAACTCCATTTTGAAACTCACATCCGCACATGCGCACCAGAATCCAGAAACACTCAAGTCATGGCATTGAATGAATGCCAAGGACAGTCTTGTCTGAGATGCGCCTGGGAATCTCACCTTCTGACCTCTCGGAGAGGAAGACAAACTGTTAACATTGTATTTCTATAAGAACATTCAATTGTTGGGTGGAATAAAAACGCATGGGAAAAAATAAATTGATGGGCGGGAACGCTAATTTAAGTATTCAGAAGAAAAGTTTCATTTTGGTATGGTGTGATGACCTCCCCTCATCCTTCTGTCCAATCAAAATTAGGGATCCTTACACTTGCAACATTGGGGGGTGGTACACTGCCCTGGAAAATAGTATAACTAGAGTAGGCTTAGCTAGTTAATTTGTCCGACTTGTCCGAATAGCTGACCTATCACTGACCCAACGCACTCAATAGGCGATCGAGAGCAGAGGTGTAGACGGAGCACTCTGTCAGAAGAATCGATAACCCAATCGGGGTTACTGGGAAGGGAGATTCGAAGACCCAATCGGGGTTTGGCTGTTGGCTGCAGAGAAGGTGCAACGCAGGCGTAGCACGTTAGCTGTGGGTGCCAGTATTAGCCTGAGGTGGTCCTGTCCTGATCCAATTTGGTCCGTACCTGTCCTGATTCTGGTTTGCACCTATTCTTTCCTGCAGGCACCTGCACTTTGAGTTTCTGTCCTTTGATCAAGCCCGTGGCCAGGGTTGGTCATCACACCATTCTAGGTAAATATAATTAATGTGGGTTTGTCATTGTACTGTTTTCCTTTTTCTACCCTCCCTATGTTTCAATGCTTAATGAAAGTTTCTCATTTCATTTTACCTTAATCATATTCTTGTTGATTGATCAAGTTTCAATTAATGTAGTATGGACACTGGCATTTAATAATTTACATTATATAAAGAATGTAAACCTTTCCAGAGTCTGTGGTTCTTATATGAGTGCAAATGTTATTTTACTACCTATTTTCTTGCTTACTCCCTTGTTCCCTTAGGACTCTAGGTAGCAGTGACTAGGATTGGTAAGTCAAAAGGTATAGGTCCTGAATGGTAAAACAAACATTTTGATATGAGTGTAGGTTTACCTGTTCAATTGCGTATATAGTTTTTTTTAATGGGCCCAGGTGAGTATGGTAAGACGGGCAGGTGAACCTGCGCTCTATCATAGATACAAGCTCTAACAAACCGGAGGATACCAAAACATTCAGAAACTATTGGTGTCATTGTAATGTAAATAGAAAATGTTTAATAAAAAAAAACTTTCACCACGGAAAAAATGTAAAAAGAAATTAATTTGAGTTACAATCAGTTAAAGGGGGAAACAACAGGATATTTTTGTTCAAGGTGACTGAACTACCTTTACTGAGAGTATTCAAGTGAAAATAGTTACCATTCTTGCTTAAGTAACATACATTTTTTTCTTATCTTGCACTATTTTGGGCAAATAATCCCAGCATAACAATTACAAAACACCAAACCTAAACATAACTTCAACACAAGCATTTTTACTTTTGTGACAATTAAGGACTGACTTTATTAACACAAATAACAAACAGAAGTCGGTCCAGTTTCCACTGGGGATGTTAAGAGTAGAGACAAATCACAAAAGAAATTTACAGATTTAATCCGAGAGCAAATGTGCCAACAATGCTACCATAATCAGTTAGCAGTCCAGTGGGAAAGAATTTGAGAATGTTGGTTGTGATAAGGTAGTATTTAAAGACAGAGACAGATCCTTTTCACCCAGAATATGATTTCTAATTTTCATCTGGAAAAGATCTTCATTCCGCCTTAGTTAATTGATTTGCATCCATTGTAGAAGTTTAGCTTATTTGAAAGAAAATGTAATCTCAATTGTTCACGTACACAGGATCTACTTGGTGCTCGGTTTTTACAGCTTCCTTAACTTTTTTGCATGCTAGTACTGCAACAGCACGTGGATAGCCTTAGAAGACAACATTTGTCAAACTTGATTGACTCATACCCAGTATAATGATTTTTCAAGCTCCTTCCCATGCAAAGGAGCTTCACCTTCCATTATGGGATGACCAATGTATAGCACTTGAAATACATTATTCAAGAGTTTTTAGTTGTGTGTCTCACTATTTGTTAGATGAATAACAGAATATTTTACTTTTGCATTGTTGCAAATCCTTTTTGTCAGTTTCCTTAATGGCAAATCAAAATATTTGATTTGCTTGTGTCCCATATTACTGATTTACGGAGCAAGTGGACAAGTGGATTTCTTTACAGGACATGTAGATTTCTGTAGCATTTTGTCCGTTGGACAAGTGGATTACTTAAACAATTCCACATCCCAGCAATTTTTCTTGCACTTTTTGCAATAAAACTTCACATCATCGGTCCCCTTTAACACATTTTAACCATTTTTGTCTTATTATTCTCTTTAAATTGTTCTATTTTTGGATTCTGGTTGAGGGATTTTAATTATGTTATGTATTGATTTTGTAATTGTTTTAATACTGCTAAATACTTTGCCCACTTTTCCTTAAGTCAAGCCTGTCTGCTCTGTGTCATAGCTACCAGGGGTTGGGCTCAGATTAATTTATTGAACTTGTATGTTGGACTTGACAAGACTTTCGACTTATTACTTGGGAAGGACTCACATCCTCCTCAACTAATAACCCAATTTCTTACTGTCCCCCTTCTGAATAATTCATGTCTAGGCTTGTAATGGCTGCATTAGTGCAAGGATGATGAATGACCAAACTCCGCGATGCCTGGATGAGTGTGTGACTCCATTTAAGAAGTAACCACAGACTAATTTGTGTATTCACCCACCCAACTGGGGGTGTGTGTATATATATATATATATATATATATATATATATATATATATATATATATATATATATATATATATATATATATATATATATATATATATATATATATATATATATATATATATATATATATATATATATATATATACATATACATATACATATACATATATATATATATCTCTCATTACACTTTTCCTTCGATTAGAAAGGATAAATGGGCGCACTCCCTTTGAATTTCCACAATTTCATTTATTTTAAATCATCAAAGGCAAAAAGAAAGCATTTGATCAACGCGTTTCGATGCTGCAAGCATCTTGGTCACGATGTTGAGATTATTTTTAGCTTTCTAGCTGATTTTCAGCCTTTTATTCCATGATTTTAATGAACTTTGTTAACCAAATAAAATGTGTAATAAGTAAAGTTATTGGTCTCTGTTAAATACTGTATAAATTGTTGTAGTACATCTTTGCGTAGCGAATGGAATGAACGAATTTCTAAAATTTATGAGATATAAATGATGAATGAGTGATATACCCATTGAGATTTTTTCTACTTTTCACTGTGATAGTGCCCCAGTCCCACTGGGTGTTTGAAGGGGCCCCTCTCTTTTTATATACTAACATACTTAATGCAGAAGAAGTCCCGGGACTAACGGCACTGATGACAATGGGCACAACATCGCTAACACAGGAAAGACAAGCTCTTATGGAGATTAAGGAAACACTGGCAATGGCAGGAGAAGGAGAAAGTGGCTTGAAGCCAAAATCTAAATTCAATCCAATCCTACCATCAGCGAACAAGATAGATACATTCCACGACTTGATAGTGGAAGATCTGTACAAAATAACATTCAATAAAGGTCAAAACAATCTAACCAGACAACAAAAGGAAACTCTAGGGGCACTAAGCAAAGACACCACAATAGAGATAAAGCCTGCGGATAAAGGCGGCAACATAGTAATCTTAAACAAAGCAGACTATGTAATCGAAGCCGAACGTCAATTGAATGACAAAGAATGCTACCAACTTCTGCAAGCTAATGCTACAGAACAACTGCAAATCAAGGTGAAACAACACCTAATGGAATGGCTGGATAAGGGCGTAATAAATGGTGAGGAATTTAAATATCTGGAAAACAAATATCCAACTATGCCGACATTCTATTGCCTTCCAAAAATACACAAGTGTCAAGATAAACCACCGGGGAGACCCATTGTTTCTGCCAATAATTCATTATTGAACCAATATCCTCTTTCTTGCTCCCCTAGTCAAGGACTTCAAATCATATTTAAAAGACACAACAGAACTCCTAAAAAATCTTGAGACCTGACATGTAAAAGCACCTTTGTCGTCTACATGGTCGAATGCCCGTGCCACAAGAAATATATTGGCAGTACCATATTTGAGGTAAAAAGGAGAATCCTGGAGCATAGACATGCCACGACTCATAATTATCGCACGAATGCAATTGCCAAACATATGTAAAAGTACCATGACAACAATAGGGAAACACTGCGTTTTTGTGCCATTGATCAAATACCAGCATCAGAGAGAGGTGGAAATCGAACAAAGTCCCTCCGACAAAGAGAATCACATCACATCACATTATCAACTTCAGAACATTGGACCCAAAAAGTTTGAATCAGAGTGAGGAATTGTATGTGCACCTATAAGGACAACATGAAAAAAGAGATATAACTAAAATAATGGAACACTAAACCTCACCAGAGAGAAAAGAGAAAAAAAACATACACTAACATTTACCTGCAAATCTATCTCACCAGAGAGAAGCAATTGTTAATACTCACTCTAAATAAAGAGGATAATACACTCTGTAAAACCGCAGAAACAGCAACAGTGACTACCTGATTAAGGCAAGAATACAAACTCACCAATGAGATTGTATCACTCAGAAACACAAGGAAAATAGAACTGTGTATGTCAATTACCACATTTCTAAATACCCACTAACTGGAACAATATTTGTTGCACTTTTAACTAACTGGTCAGGACATTGGAGTGAAGGAACTTCATTGACCAGAATGCACCAGCCACAAGCATCGCGGTGCTTTAAACATAAAAGAAGGCTAAGGACAAAGCACAACATCCCGTGAGCAAGCCTCAGGTTGAGGTGAAACGCGTCGGGCGTTTTTGGTTTGCAAATAAAGTCGCTGTAAGTTCTAAAACGAAATCTCGAGTGAGTGCGTTCTTTATATGCTATTAAATTAGCCACTGCATTAATATTTTTCGGTTTGACTCTACCGAAAAGAACGCACCGCGCCAAACGGAGAGCGCTGGCGTCCATGTGGGTCGATCAGGAAAGGAGAGAGAGATAGATAGATAGATAGGATATATTTATTTTTTCTATTCAAGTGCACCTGAAGCCATGTGCTTCGTTTCTATATTATATAATACATACAATAGTAAAGTTTTTCTCAAATGCATCTTCACTACAAATAAGTTGTTTTAAAAGAAAGGGATTAAAGAAAAAACGAATACAGGAAGGCTTCAGAAAATAGGGTATAGAAATGAAAACAGATAATTAAGCAAATCAAATAAGTCTTAAAAGCTCTTCTAAAAGCTGTATGATGCTTAAGTTATCAGACGTGAATGGAGAAATCATTTCAGTGTATAGGGCCCAGATACCTTACTGAGCTGCTGTCATTGTGTGCAAGTTTAATAGCACTGACACAACTAACGAAGAAGCTTTTTTCAATTATAGGAAAGACCTGCTCCCATGGCCAATGCTTGCCTTAAAGAGCCAGTGTTGCGCACTAGAAGGATGCAGCCAGCTTTAAGAACTGATCATAGAATTAGGTCTACAAAAACTATCCTCTTCAATAACCAAGTGAATTTTACCAATTTAAGTTCATAGATAAGTATATAATAAAGTAACTTTAACATGTCAGCTGATACAATCTCTTCCTACTTAAAGGAGTTCCCTTTCCTACACGGATCCAACTTTATTGAAAGTTAATACTTTGAACAAGCATCCAGAAGGCGTGGTGGAGACAAACACAACAAATGAATGCCTAAGCCTATAGGAAGCACTCTGAATTAAATGTATGGATGCCATGAGGCAAGGATGTTCAGACCAGAATATAGACATCAATGATAGAGAACAATACAAAGGGGCTGTTTAAAGCAATCCTGGAGTGGATCAGATGGAGCAGAGACATGTTTTTAATTGGCAAATATGCAGCCAGCACTCAATGTAATCAACTGTATATAATGTTGTGCACAGACCTAATTACTTGTCTTCATGAAATGTCGGGTTTTAAATGATTTACATAATTCTTATGCCATGCATTTGCATTTCATATTTAGTTACTACTGACCATGTCAAAGGAATGAAGCTTGGAGCCACAAAAACAAAATACAGACAAACATCATAAACATTTTTTTAAATCTATCCAATCAGTATAATAAAAGTCTTCTTTTCAATCACAATTGTAGCACTGTGGCATCTAAACTTAAATTTGAAAAACAGTGACTCAACGCAAATGCTCAGGCAATTGGTTCCACAGTTTGGCTCCAGTTAGTCTATGACCGTCAGCAAACAATTTAGCTCTTTGCCATTTTGGTGTGACCAATTTAGGGTCTGCCATTACTGCAAAACACATGCCTGTTGTTGAAACTAAAACTGTTGGTCAATTAGGGGAACACCCTGGGTGGATTACTGGACTACACAAATGACCATGAGCATTATCTGATCTTTAACCTGAAGCCATTCTAGCTGTTCACCAAATATGTTAATTAGTGCAGGCCAATGACTGCTCATATAATGTGAATTTCAGCAGCTTGTAACCTATCCTTTAAGCAGTGGAGCAAATTCAAGTACACTGCCGTACAAAACAGCAATCTAGTTAACAATACCCCTTTGACCAATGATGCGACTGAGGTCGTGCTCAAGAAAGGCACAATTTTTGTTGGATTTTATAAGTAATAATGGGCAGTATTAACACTAGCGGATCCTTGATGATCAAAAGATAGATAGTTGTATAAAACAAACCTTGGTTCCTCAGTGAAAGTACAAGCTAAGGTGAACAGCCTACGGCCACAAGCCATTCAAAACTTTGAAGAGATAGATGTTCCTTCAGTTAATGACACTCATGATTGTTGTAGCCAAGTTGTAACTGATAGACAATTAATGCACCTCCATACACAGTAGCTAATATTTGTGCATCACTGCAAAAATGTATAACAGGCAATGTCCAGCAACGATTTTAGCAAGTGAAGTCATAAGGGTAATATACAGCAAGGGAGAGAGAGCAATGCCCTTGGGAACACCAGGTTACCTCGTTCCGGATCAATGCAAACGTATCCAGTTGTATATGCCTCAACAGCATGCAGGCAAGTCCACCAACATGGCACTAACAAAAGCCTATCTCCTTGCCAGCTTACAATCCTTCAAAAATGAACTACTGAAGGTTACCAGTGAACTCCTCGCCCTTTGCTTAGACCTGGGAGAGAAAAAATCATGATACTAAGGGCAGATATAGATTCAGCCTGCCCCAGAGCCGTCCAAGTGTAGGGTCAAATACAGATACAAAAAGAGATGACCAAAACCCTAGTAGAAGAAAAATGCCACTTTGCATGCACAAAATGATGCCATCAGCAGGAATTTATACGGCCTTGAATGCCGTGCCCAAAAAGAAAATGTTAGCATGTAAGGCCTGCAGAAGGGGCAGAGGGTACAAACCTAGAACCTTTCATGTGAGTTCTCTTTGCTATAAGCAGGAAGCAATCAGGATCAAATTAAGCTGGACAGAGTGCACACAGTAGGGTTGCAAAGATATTGAGAAATGAGCAGACTACGTCACATAGCGAAATTTCATGAGTAGCAAATTAAGGAGAACGAGATAATAGCAGCAACAGAGAAGGACCAGGCGAGTCACAGTGGTTAGACTAAATGTCCCAAATAAACGCATCAAGGGGTGCAACTTTAAGAAAGATAAAGAGGGTAGCTATCCAAGCCAGGGAAAAAGATAGAGAAATCATCTATGGCCCCAATTCAGGTAAAGGTACCTTTTAATGCAACTCACTACATACTGACGGTGTTCACAGAGGGAGAAAACATTCACGGGTGACTTTGAGGCAGTCTGGAACCCTAGAATGGATAGAATGTGTGCAGGAACCCCACATTCAGGAGAACAGTCAAAGAAACTTAAGGGTAAATTCAAGGAAGTAGGACTCGAGACATTTGGCAGGAACATCATAAGAGGATTACAAGTTTTTCTTCCACGTCCATAAATGCATTAATGAATTAAGTATATTTTTTGTTAACAGCCCCCCCGGTACCGCTAATATCACAACCTGAGATAGAAATGATATCCATATTTAAGTCATGTTCTGATCTCAACAGACATAGCATGTACAGAGTACCAAGATGGATTTTACTTTCCTCACTTTTGAAGGACCCATGCTACGAGGAGAACTATGTGCATATATTAAGGACTGAACAGATAACAATGACACACAAAACGTTTCCCTTGCAGGCTTCTAGAATATCTTCAAGGCAGCCCTTAGGGTCCATTGTATTAGAAAAGTGGTGAGCCTTAAACATCTAGGATCTAAAATTAAAGGAAGACATAAAACTGGCAAAAATGGAGTACAGAGCACCCCCCTTGCAGTGCCTCCTGCAAACAGACACGCCCCTCAAGGGTCAAATACACACAGTAGACACAAATAAAGGTAAACTCTCTGCTACGACTGACACACATATACTGCACTCAGAGAAACAAGGTGTGACCTCACTTGCCTTGACTACTTGGAATTAAACAAGAATAGGGTTTTGTAAAAGAGATAATCCTAGACAATGGTGAAAGAATTGCCAAAGATGGGAAAAATAGGGCCTCTAGGATTACTATTCCCAAATCTACACAGTAGAACACGCTCGAGAGACACAAGATGAATACCTAAATACATGCCACATTTCAAAGGTCAAAGCCAAACAAGTATCTGACTTGGAATCGCCAATATCAAAGGACGATATTAAGCGTCCATTAAAACTTTGAAAACAAATAAAGCTCCTGGCCGCAATGGCTAAATGGACAGTGAGTGATTCCACAAAGCCTTTGTAGGACGGCATTTCCCATCTTCAAGCAGCATACAACTCCTTCTCCACTCTCCAAAACTGGAAAGGCGACAGCTACAATGGCTGAAGCCAAAATATACTCAATACACAATTAAGGAAGGGATCAAGGGAAGCGCTCATCATACAGACCTTTAGCACTTATAAACATTGCAGCAAAAAGAAGTTATTGACACAACACCTGGAAACTGTACTCTCAGTTGTCATACACTCTGACCAAGCAAGATTCAAACAAAACCGCCAAACTCATGATAATATTAGAGGAATGGCCCACCTGGTAGAGAAAGCAAAAACGAAAACAATGCCCGAGATTATAGCTGCGTTAGATGTACAAAATGCGCTTGACAGGGTGGACTGGCACTTCCTGATAAGTGTTTAGATGAGGTGGTTTGGATCTGAATTTCATGACATTTGCTTTAGGGGATATCAGGCACCCACATCAAGCGCTGTGCTTAATGGAGGGATGCCTGGGCCATTTTTGTTGGGGTGGAGTACACGTCAAGGGCGACTCATATCCCAGCTCTCCTTTTCCCCTAAGTATTAAACAATTATCAAATCAAGTAAGAGAAGATGAGGGGGCGAGGGGGAAATTGCAGGTCTACAATTTGGTCAGGATGAGCACAAAATCATGCTCTTCAAGGATGTCATACCACTGACCCTGGTGACATCAGTGAGATCTGTAGAAAAATGCCCCTTTTGACATGGTCACCCCTACTTTTTGCATGGTATCTGATGACAATGTGAGCGAAAGTGCACTGGGTTCATGCTAATCACGTCCCCAGAGCCAGATCTCTTTCCCTAAACTGTACAATTGTTCCTCAATTAGCAATACCTTTAGCACCCCCTGTAGGTCCCTAGTAAATGGTGCCTCTGGTAGCCAGGGCCCGGAGTACTAAAGAGGGTCTCACAGGGCTTTATTATGTATTGCACCACCCTAAGAGACCCCTCAACGCCAACATGCAAGTTGCCACTGCAGGCTGCATGCTGTGGTGCAGAGAAAAGTGAAGACTTAACATGGCACATAGCCTGTGCGTCATGCCTGCAGACCCTGTATGCAGTATAGGTAAGCCACCCCTTCAGAAGCATTACAACCCTACGGCTGGGTGCACTATATACTACATGTGTGGACATATCTGCATGAGCAGATATACCCCTGTGATATCTAAGTCAATTCTTTGACATTACATGTGAACATGGAAGCTATTTTGAGTACATGTGCTGGACACTGGTGTGTACGTGTTCCCCAGCTACATCATGGCTTCACTGAAACTAGAGATGTTTGGTATCAAACATCTTGCATTAATAAGCCAGCATTGATTCCAATGACAGATTTATTAATATGTGCACACAGAGGACACCTTATAGGTTCTCCCTGCAAAACCTACTGATTACTAGTGCGCTGGCTGATGAGTGCAGACCAGCCTGCCACCACAGACAGGTTTCTGATCCCTGCAGGTGAGAGTCCACGCTCTCTGAGGGCGGAAACAATGTCTGCTCTGGCCAGCGGTGTTATCCCCTCCTCCAAGCTGGATGGCTAAGATAATCAGCATATGAAGGCAAGAGGATTCAAAGGCCTCTGCCACCTTTGATATGCCACCCAAGGCTTTCCCAGACAGGAGGAATGCCACCCCCTTCCCATGGACCCATTTGGTACCAGAACAGGTGGTAAAATGATCTAGTCAGGAGGCGTGTTCCCCTTTCAGGCTAGTACCACCTCTAAGGTAAGCTACCTGATGTCAACACAACTTTTAGAGTTCCACCATCTTCTGTTTGGTGGAATTGGGCCTTCTGGGTTAGGGACATGCCCACTTCCGATAGATAGTGGTCTTCTAGAGGGTGTAAAGGTAAGTATCCCATTGGCTACTACCCGTCACTCCCAGAAACAACCCTAAATTGAGTATTTAGGTTACACCCCTGACACCAGGTACTGAGATTAGACTGATCAAGAAGAGGAGGACACCAAGAGCTACGAGAACTGAAGACTGCTGTGGACTTTTGGTGCCAAACCCTGCAGGCCAAGCTAGTCTTGACAAACTCAACCTAGCGACTCGTCCTGCAGTTGACCAGCTTTCAAGAACCACAGGTAAATACCAGCCCGTCTCAAATTGGAAAGCAATCTCCCTCGGAGTAGAGGAGCTACTTCCCTGCAGCCTGCCGGCAGCGAAATGCTAAGTACCCCCACCACCAACTGAGAGGCCACCAGGACCAACTGGAGCCACACAGGAGCAATATTCAGTGTACCGGACCCCTTGCAGCAAACCGAAACCATGAGAGTCTAACCAGGACTCCAACGTCTCCAAGACAAAGCAGCCGTCTAGGGACGTCAGCGCCGCACTACCAGAGTGGCCTAACTATGCTGATTTTGTACCCTCAACCGGCGAGACCTAAGACCGCAAGGTTCCAAGGTGCAGAGAGCCCTGTTGACATTTCCATGCACCGAGCACCCCAGCCCAGATACAGACGAACCAACTTTGCTCCTTTGTCCTAAAGGCCCTTGTGATCCAATCCCCCCCCACTGTGAGCTCCCAAACTTGTCCCCAAGTCCCCCTCTGCAGCCTGTTTCTACGTGGCACCCCAAACTCTGCACCTGGATGCCGCAGGGCATGTAACAAGAATATACTGGTAGTACTTTGGACCTTGGCCTACTACGACCCTGAGTCCCGAAGAAGACCCCCAGAAACCGTACACAGTATGCTACACATGCCTTTTCTTCCACGGGAAAGCACTATGAGTAAAGACACATTTAAGGGAACACTGCTAAAATCAATATGGTAAAAATTGCCTGTGTGTGTGTGTGTATAAACAAATGCTAAGCAATACCCTCCGATATGCTTAACTGCTCACCCACACTACCAAAACAGAGAGCATTTGGGATATAATGTTTGCCTCTGTAAGCCAACTGGAGTTAGCCTGGACTCTTACCACAGAGTACCTCTTTTTGGTCTACTATATAAAGAGTCAGCTTTCTACACGGTCCATCCCAAACTACCATCCCAAAACGAAGATTTCAAGAGAGTCTGACAACTTAAAATGAATACAACTAAATCAGAACTGCTAAATCTGGCCATTGCTTACCTGGGGGTAAGGACGACACCAAACATACTAGATCTACACAAAGCCAATCTGATTTCCCCATTAATGGAGAACCAAGGAGTCCTTCAGAGAGGAGTAATACCAGTGTCATGGTTAGACAGGATTAATGTTATCAGAAATGAATGTGCTCCCTAGGATACTTTACTTGTTCCCGGTCTTGCGCAAAGCAATACCCTATAGCTTCTTCTCCACTTTAAAGAGAACAACCTTTATTTGCGGACTTTGACAGAGAAGATGGATGGCCCCGCTACTAGGTATGCACACCTAATACAGAGCTGTACACTTTCTGGTGCTAGCACAATGGAGCACCCACGAATCAAACAAAATATGGGTACACATGGACAGAGACGGATCAGGTCTCTTACTTTGGGACCCTATATGGAAACTCAGACGAAACGGACTAACCAACGTTTACGATAGCACCCCAATGAATTCCACTCTTACAATCAGTGACAGGGTAAATAAGATCCTACATTTGACTACGTACCCCTCAACGTGCACCTTAACCCACTTTAATTCCTCCTTCACCCGAGCATTTGCCTCAGGATCCTTTGATGTTCGGTGTAAAGGAGAAACTGTATGAGACTTCAAAGTGGGAGAGAAAGAGAGGTTGCACAATGCAGATACAATACTGGGTCTAAAAGCCCTCACTTAAAAAAGCGGTAACAAGAGAACTCACACAGATAAAGTCATGTGTGAGTTCTCTTACTGGCATGAATGGAATTATTTCTACTCTATACCAGCTTCTCAAGGAAGTAGTATAGATAACTGACACACATACAAAGATAAATGGGGACCCCTTATAACAAAAGAACACAGACTCAATGGTCACATTTGGAAAGACCTCACCAACAGTATGTACACTATACAGGATAGAGTGGCTCACTATAAATTAGTGTTTGTGATCTTTACCCAGTCAAGCTACACAAATTGTATCCTACAGTTAGTTCAATGGCTGGAGAT
This sequence comes from Lissotriton helveticus, assembly GCF_964261635.1. Classification (NCBI taxonomy): domain Eukaryota; kingdom Metazoa; phylum Chordata; class Amphibia; order Caudata; family Salamandridae; genus Lissotriton; species Lissotriton helveticus. The sequence goes on from NC_136069.1 coordinate 1,143,680,382, forward strand.
ATTGTGAGGGATATGATCCGTAACAGGTGGGAAAGTCCCAAGATAAAATCTTTGTGGAGGGAGGTCATGACTGGTCTCTGGTCTGTTCTGGGGCACCCTCCTCTGTAGGAATCATCATATATGCTTTTGGGGTTTGGGACCAGGGTCCCAGGCAACCCCCCCCCCATTCCCACGTAAGCAGCTTAAGCTGGTGTGGGTAGCCACTGAATGCCATGGGCTGGTGAAATGGGTCGCAGTAAACATTATTTTTTTTTGTTTATGGGCATCCTCTGGTGATATAGAGACAAAGTACTCTTAAATAATACTGGTAGAAAATAAATAACAGAGGGTTGTGTGATGCGGACAGACATACAAAGGAGAAAGAGAAAGAAAAAAATATGAAAAATCACAAAAATTGGGGAATACACAGACGGCCAAGAAGAAAAAAGTAAGCATTAGAGAAAGGCGAGATGGATAAAGTAATGATGAAAGGCAAAAGATAGGTAAACAGAAGGAAGAAAGAAAGAATTGGAGGGAAAGGAAGAAAGGAAGGAAAGCTAAAAGGAAATAAGGAAAACGGCTAAAAATATGGATGTATGGAAAGGTGAATGGATTAAAGAGTGTCAGGATCGATAGGACATTGGGTAAATGAATGGAATAATGAAGAGTGGAAGAGGGTGAAAAGTGAAAGCTGGATGGATGAAAGTATGAGTAGATTTATATTTGGACAGATTGATGGGTGAATCTGTGAATGGATGGATGTACTAACGTATGGATGGGCAATTAAGGAGTGAAGGCAACTCTCCCAATGAAGGTGGGGTTTGATTTCCTCATATGCTCGTGTGAGTAGAGGTATGGTTCATGTGGGGATATTTTAATTTTCTGGCTTCTGCCTTGGTTGGGACAGAGAATAGGCAGGGTCAGACTATAAGAGACAGACTATGAAATTGCCTGGGTGCCTCAAAGACCACATTTTCAGAATTTAGGAAGAAAAAAAAGAAGAACTCTCAGGTATTACACGAAGGCAGTCACATTTCTGGAATATCATAGCGATGGAAAATCTAGCATGGCATGTCTGAGAGCACTAAAGACTTCAAAACATTACGGGGCCCTCTAGAAGAATACTCGAGGAAAAGAACCCTCTCGGTGTCATACCCACCTACGTTTACAGTGCTGAAGCAATTTTATCCTTGAGAAAGGTAATGAGACGACGAGAAGCCACATATAAAACCGTTCAAGGTGTTAAGGAGAGCAGAGACCATGTGATGTAAGCTAGTCAGCTGGGTAACCGACATACTGGAGATCCAAGGAAAATATGTATATTATGAAGTTGTTAGCTAACAATGCATCCGTTGTATCTGAACATGTGGGTTTTGCTGAAATCCAATAAAAGGTTATGGTTAAAAGAATTTAAAAAATGTAACGTGGTCCTAACTACAACTACCCAGTGGCGACTGCCACTGCTTGTGGGTCTGGTAAAGTAAGATGCTCGACCGATAGGTCCAGTAGCATAGCAATATGTTGACTTTTCCAAGTCTAATTTCATCCTTTGGACACTATTAGTAAAATGTAGAGCAATAACAATAAGCAGGGATTTTAATCAAACAGCAGGATGAATGGTAAATGTGCACGGGAAACCTAACTAATATAAATAGAAGGAATTCAAATACAGTCATTATTTCCATAGTATTGTGCCTGTTTGCACTGGAACAGAATTAAATCTATGCCAAAAGATCACAGAAAGATTGCGGTCACTGACCCTATGACTTGTTGGATTTAATCTAAAAGGAAGTAGGGCACTGTTTCCTCCATCGTTGTTACATGGAAAAAAGTAAAGAATCTTTCAAAAGTGTTCGATTTCAGACTCTAATGTCGAAGGGAATTGAAAACAGTAAAATTTTATCCTTGGACTCAAAGAGACGGCATGTAAGTCAAGACAGGACTGCTTATGTTTGTCAAAACAAACAACTGCTTCTTTTTCTATGCGTGCCAGTAATGTTAAGTAAGACTGCACCATGTCATTACGTCAAGCATGCCTGAACATGGTGGGCTGAGATGCCGAGACATTTTTTCTGGCGGACACCCAGGAGTTTGCACTGGTAGTGTGATTTCGATGAGTGCTGCAAAGATAGATCATTATTACGTGACAGGAAGAGTCCCTTGGTACAGCCCGGTTCCGCTATTTATTTTTTTTTAACAAATGACCTGTTAGTTGATGTGGTGTGTTTTTGCAAAAACACATTCAGTCGTTGGTTGCAGCCTTGCTTTACTCTCTAGCGTAGCATATGATAGCCTGATTTTTTGTTTTTAACTTCTTTGTACTATGCTTCCCTTCTTTACCTACTATTTCGAGGACCTTACTGCTCAACCAGCATTAATAAATGGGGCGTGTACGGCCCAAGGGATGCACAGCAGTTTTACGGGCAAGTGTTGGCCAAGACCTTCTGATATATATACATATCTATATATCCAGTGCTTGAAATGGACAAATAGAAGTGCAGGTTCTCTGCAGCAGAGTACCTGCTTGTTTTTGAGAAGTGTCGGTACTCTCCAATTAAAAGTATAGCATTTCTCTTGAGAAGTGCTGGTACTCCTCCACTCAAAATAAAAAAGTGCTGGTACTCCGTACGAGACAGTACTGGCCCATTTAAAGCACTGTATATATCTATATAATTATTGTTGCAATGCGACCCCTTACGAAGATCGGGAAGTGCTCTCAATCAGCTAGCCCAGCAGGGATGGAGGACTGATTCTTCCAACCATACGAGCAACCGTTTTGTGCTCTTTGTGGATATTATATAGTTGTTTATTTATATATTCGGGGCTTCTGGCCAGACCTGTTCATCCATTGGTTTGTTGATGTAGAATTTACTTTTTTCTACGTGTGAGCCCACTTCTATCAGCGGCTAACCTCACTGTGAGTGACGGCATTTTGCTCCTTCACTAGAAGCACATTTTTGCTTTTAGACAATTTATTTTTTATACTGGTGGCTCTCTCAACAACAGTTTTACAAAAATCGTAACAAAACAAAACAAGCCTCGACAAAGCAAAAATGCATACAGCCAATGTCATATCTATTAGCTTTGAAAATGCTTGGCCCATATAGTGTTCTTTGCTTTTTTTCCAGACTTCAAACTGCAAAACAGATTCAATGTAGCTTGGGCAATCCCCAGGAAGCAGGCCTGAACCAAACCTAGATGTAACCATCAAATTCCCTTGGTGGAGACCACCACCAAAGTAAGTTGCAAGATTTTTACTAACCTCTTATAAGGGGCTTATCCTCCATGAAGAAGAAGAAAATGACTATGGTAGTCATGTTGTCCGTTCGCAAGCTCAAACTATGCACCAGAGAGCTAGTGACAGGGTAGACCAATGCAGGGTGTGGGTAGGTACTGCAACGACCACAGCCAGAGTGCTAAGACTTCTAAGTTAGTTTAGCCAGTAATTTCCACATTCACTGAAGGTCCTGGATTTAAGGTCAATACTACAGCAAATGTGTGCTTGTGGACTACTTTCATCTTTTTCTAGGGGCAGAATGTGAGAAGCTGGCCTAGTATATGATGTCCACTATTCTAGTTGGCACCTTGCACCAGTCCAAACGACCCTTATTGATGGTAGTTTATAAGGTCAACCTTATAGAAAGCTATCCAAGTGGTAGCTGTGAGAGCAGCCTTCAGGCTAAGACTTGGAGACGAGTTAATCAAGTTGTTTTACCAATTATAATCTCTTGAATGATCAAATGAAAGCACACGACACAAGGTATATATCAAATATATATGTATTTCTTCTAAACACAACCCCTCTGCACTCTTTATGAGGTCAGAGGTAAAAGTACAATATCAGGAACATAATTAGCATACGATAAGTTGCACGGTATACGTTATGCCCTAGGGGCCTCACAAACCATATACTAAAATAGTGGTATAAGAACCACGTGAAAGTTAGAAAGCAGGCCTAGGGCCTGTGGAATCGCTGGGGCTGCCTAGAACCATCAAAGGTTAGGATGTAGGAGGCCCACGGGAAACGCGTGCAGTGTCTAAACACAGCCGCGGATTACCATTGACTTTGTATGGAGAAAAAACAAGTTACAAAGTTACAGTTTAAGGGTAGTTCTAAGTTAACTACGATGGAACTCTTTTAGACTAGGACACTTCGAGAGTCAAGACCCACGGGAGCACCAGGGTACTCGTGTTACCTCACCCAGGGAAGCCGGGTGCATAGGTGCCTTTTGGTGTTGGGTTTCGTTGTCGATTCCAATGGACAGCTGTGAAGTTCTGCAGGCAAATAACAATACGTGGGTAAAGGGCCCAAGGGATATTTATAGACCAGACTAGGTAGTATCCCTTTGTAGAATTACATGAACAACAAGAAAACCTAGAGGTCTCTGTAGGAAAGTATCATGGAAATTCCTATTTCCTTAACCCGACGTCTAACCTAGTACATCTAGTTGGAGTGAAGACTAAATAGTTCTCACAGGATACGAGAAACCAAAACGGGGGGCCACCAGTGATTGTAGATCAAAAAACCTTTTGTAGGATTCCCATCAAAGACTTGTGATGGTCAATGTTATCATTTGGTCATCCTTAGGGTCGTGTGTCTCTGGATCATTGAGACAAAGATCGTACCCTGTGGTGGATAAGGGTTCCGACCCACAATCACTGTTGGACCATATGATATTGATCTGATGGGATCTAGTGCAGTGCAAAAAATTATAAAGAGTGGTGAATTAAAATAGGATAGAGAACCTAGAGACGGAATTTTTAATAGGGAAGGTCTCTTCCTGTTAAAAACAAGAACAGCGCAATATCATAGAAGTTTAAACAAATATCTGCAAGGGGGCCAACATGTTTCAGACTAATGGGACAAAGGGACCGAGGCTTTCTTCAGGGCCTCTGTTCTCAGAAATAATGCTACTGCATATAGTGCAATTAATGTGTTAAAGCAAAAATAGTCAAAAAACAAACGTGAATATCATTCTTTAACAGCAAAGGATATATATTTCTGACGTCGGAAATATACAGGAAGAGACCTTCCCTATTAAAAATTCCGTCTCTAGGTTCTCTATCCTATTTTAATTCACCACTCTTTATAATTTTTGCACTGCAACGATGACGCTACATTGTTAATTTGATCAATAAAGTGGGGCCCAGTCTGCGCGCATAAAATAAAACTATGGAAATCTACTATAGGTAAGTCTCTTCAGGCCCAATGCGGCAAACATCTACTACACCACTGGGAACCAATAATCAGGGGCATTCAGAAATCATTAGCCAATCCTCTATGACATGGGTGCCCTCTGGAAAGAACCTCCAACAATACCCAATCTATCTTGATCAGCGCACAGCAAATTCGCAAAATGACAAAAGCATGCCATAAGACCCATAATATCAAAGTCGCTCTACAACAAGTACTCAAACAACTACTAAAAAAATCCTAACTAATTACTGTTTAATGCCTGCTCAATGTTTTCATCATCAAGAAAACTTTATTTAGGTAAAAATACCATAAAAAGTATAGTAAAAACATATAAAAACAGTACACATGGTTGACATTATAAATTGGTTAATACAAAAATAGTTTCTAGAGCATTTTCCAAGTGGGCACAGTTGAGCATAATTCATACATGTGAAAACCCAATTAAAATAATGAGAATAAAAGCATTATAAAAAAAGTACAATAAAAGGTCTTTGGCTGACATTCCAGTCATATGCCACGGGGGTGTTGCACAAGAATATATGTATATACCCTTATACTCATTCAGCAAAGTTTCTGCGCTTGTGCCACATAGCAGCCAGAAATTGCGAAACGGCAAATACAATAAATTAAGTTGTGTCAGCCTTTTAACACTCTAAGTGCTTGCATACAATGACAAAAGCCCAGATTTTTACACAGGGGTACGAGCCAATACCTCCTCTGTTTGTCATACGCTGGGCAAAAAAAAGAAGACATGGAGCTCAGTTTCAATCTCACAATTGCAGGCTGGGCAGTTCTTCAAAGCACGGAGTGACCACTTGCTGGTAAAAACTCGAAAGGGTATAACACCATGCCTCAGTTGAACATACAATTTTTTTGCTCAATGTTCTATATTGTTAAGGTTTTAATTATGTATACAATAAAAGTATTATTACTGTTCAGGGCAGACCTTGGCTCGGCTCTCCCGGTTAATGTGTGACCATCTCTACTCACCCAGATCTACAGCCTGAATGTACTTGTCCAGGGCCGGCTTCAGCTGCTGTTTCTGCTGTAGGCTCTGCGCCTCCTCGCACAAGGTACGCGCCAGGCTCTCTCCAGGTAAGATCCTCTGCAGCAGGCTGCCCAGTATCACGTTCACTCGAGGGCAGCCGGCGGGCAGGGGCGAGCTCTGGGGACCGCACGACGGACACTGCTGGAGGGGTGCCTCGACTCCGGGCACAGGCCGCAGGCAGCTCCGGCACAAGCTGTGGCCGCAGGCCATGGTGACCGGTTCCAGCAGCAGGCGCCTGCAGCACGGACAGCACAGCATCGGGGGGAGGCCTGCCGGTCCAGAGTCACACTCCACCGGTGCAGCCGGTAGGTCCTTCCCCCGCAGGCTGCTCGCCACGCTCATCACCAAAGGCCCCAGCTCCTCCGGCCGCAGCCTCCCCAGCGCCGCCGCGGCGCTGTAAGAGTCCAGAGCCTCGGACACGCGTCCAGTTCGGGCCAGCGCCTCCCCCCGCCGCAGCCACAGGCTCCGCTCGGGCCTCGGGAGCTCGGACAGCTCCGAGGCGTAGATCTCGGCTGCCAGCCCGTAGTCCCCGGCACGTGCCGCCTCCTCCGCCACCTGCAGCATCTCCGAGGAGACCCCCAGCTCCATGGTGGGGAGAGTGTGGCAGGTCCCACCGCTCCCCTTAGTCGTGCATGGTGGCCGGGAAGCGAAGTCCGCTCTCCCGCCCCTATCTCCCCATTGCAGAGAGGGGTGACTCCTGTCCAGAATACCCCGGCCTTGACCGCTATCTTACTGTCTACAATTTCTTCTTCTACGGGGGCATTATGCCCGCAATTACGAGCTTTACGGGGCGCAGAGATGATATGTAACACACACAGGAGACTTCAACCTTTCAGGGAGGCGGAGACATTCCTTGGAGTGTCGGACGGAGTATGATGCCCTGGCATTGGTTGGCGGAAGTCTTGGCGTAGGATTGGCTGATGTACCTCCTGTCAGTTGTTCGCTGGCACTGGAGCTTTGTTGGAAGGTGTTATGTATTCAGATATAGTATCTTCGCTACATAGCTCGTAGCGAGAGTTAACCGAGTTCAGTTTATTTTTGCACCCTGTCAGAAGCTAGTCTGGATGTCTGTAGATGCCACTGCATCTAATGAGCTCTCCGTAGACCTGGGAGGATTCCGCCGGTGCCTCCTTAATTCCATTGACGTGGTGGCGCTTGTGGGGCCACTCATCCTTATATTCCGACCTGGCAATAAAACAGGCTGATGATGCGCCAGATCCCTTACTCCACTGACGAACAATGTCGGGGAAACTGAACCTTTCCCGAGGAACACCCTGGGCTCCCTGTGAACTCCTGCGTTTTAGGAAAATAAATGAATGTTTTTTATTCATTAAGTATTTCACGTTCTATGATTCATATCTAATGTCAGCAGCTCCAACTTCTTACTGGACTATAATTTCATAAGTGGTGACAATAAAGTCTCCTTTCCTCTTGTCCGTCTCACGGTTTTGATTAGCGCAAACTCCTCTCTAATATGGCCGCTGCGTTCGCCAGTGACGCCTGCTTTCTATCAGCGGCCGACCCGTTGTTTACATTACAGTCTTACATAAGTTATGTTAGCTGTACTTCAACGGATAACGTGCCAGCAGATATTGTAGCGTACAAATTTCGCTGGGCGTCTCAGTCTTGCTCACTCCGCCCCCTCTCTCCAAGTATATAACCTTACTGTATTCGTCTCTTTAGCTACTTTGCTGGTTTTCTCTTCAAAAAAGTGATATTTAAACCTTTTCTTTTGTTTAAAAGTGCATGAAACTCGGAGCTTCTGCAAATACACGAGAATAGACGACCAAATCATTTAGTCTAACTAAAATATATAGGAATAAAAATCAATTCATGACGCTTAATGTGAAAAATGTAGAAGTAGTACTACTTCAAAGCTTAATACTGGCAAAGATTTAAGCCAAGTGGTAGTTTAGGATTCAAATGCTATATATAGCAAGTTCACGCTGCTCAAACTTATCCTGTCATCCAACTGATGCGGCACGCCAAGGGCTACCGGGAGCGGAGCAGTCCCGATAGGACTTTAGTGCTCCCTGACTGCAGCCATCACTATTTCTATTTGATTGGGTTCAGTAGCAGGTGCTGAGACATTCTTTTAAGGAATGACAGACAAGGGTTGTTGTTTTAAAGTTTGAGTTAAAGAATTTATAGGCAGATTGCATAGAATACGCCATAAGTATATTTAGTAGCACAGCATGTAAATCATAAGTACAAAGAACTCAGTCCAGTTCTAAGTGAAATCCGGCGTAGATTTGCTTTCTAAAGGTGGAGAAAAACGGTGTCCTAAATGCAGAAATCCACATGTCCTTTTCTACAAAGACAATCATACATTCTACATGAGTTCTCAGAATAAGCACCAATAGGGAACAAGCATAAAAATCAACTAAAATTAATTTCTTGGAACGCAGCCGGGACACACAGTAGCCCCGAGAAACTTGACTACTTATTCTCGTTAGGAGCAAGTGTGATCTGTATCCAAGAAACATGGTGCACTGGTAGTATCTATGGAGGGAAGGAATATTTCGTGTTGGAAGCACCTGCCGCCCCTTCTAGGAAAGGTCACGCTAAAGGGGGAATAGCTTGTATGTTAACTAATAAACTGAGCTGGAGATTTTCGCACTACATTGATCCCAGTAATCTCTTTCAAGCTATAAGTATATCGAATCTCCCTAATTTTCCTAATAAATCCGGCATTGTAATTATTAATGTGTATGTCCCACCTGAAGAGTGTTATAACATTTTATTGAAGCATGTATTTCAATATATTGGACAGATTAAGAATGTTCCCTCTCCTCCTGATGTCATTCTAGTTGGAGACTTGAACTGTAAAATCTCGAACGCCAGTTTAAATGTATTTAGAAACATACCCAAAGAAGAGGCTTACTTTATTCCACAATCGATTTTTCCCGATAAAATTATAACTAATGAAAGAGGGAAGATTCTCTTGGAGGAACTGTCGATGGCTGAGGGACTCATCTTAAATGGGAGATTTCCTTCTGATACTCCAGCGAATTTTACGCATAAGTCTCCTTTTAGCTCCTCTATCCTGGACTATGTGATTTCTGACTGTAACATTTTTCCTCATGTCCAGGATCTAATGATAGCCCCCACTTCTCTGAGTGATCATTGCATAATTTCCATGAAGCTCTCTCTTAAACCTCCACCCACCGAGTCTTGGTCGCTTGATGGTAATGAGGTCCCCTTCCAGGGAACTTCGGGTAGGTGCCGTTGGAACAGTACTTTAATAAGAGGTGTACATGATATTTTATGCAAAACTATACCAGAATTAAATAGCTGGTGTGGTTCCGAAATCGCTAACTTTGAAAAATTGGTGAGAAAGATCACTTTTGATGTAAAAAAGGTCAGTGGTGTTGGAAAAAAACCTTTTGTCCCTAGTGCATTGCGCACCCTGAACAAGGAAATAAATAAACTTGTGCGAATGCAATATATAGGAAGATCTGGGGAACTTGCTAAAGAAATCTCGAGGTTAAAAAGAAGGAGAATCAGATTAAGAAGGAGCTTGAAAAAGGAGAAGGAAGACTCACTGTGGATAAACTTACGGGAGGCTGTTGTTCATGGAAAAACTAGAGAATTCTGGTCCATAGTCGGGAGGGGCTGTGGTACTAGAAGTAGCCCTCTTCCGATACCCATTTCGGAAGAGGTATGGTCCGCTTATATTAGAAAGCTGTATGAAGGGAATGTTGACACGGGCTTAGACAGTGTTCCTGAATCCCTTTCTGAGGATCTGATAAACTTCCCATCTGTGAAAACAATAGAAATGGCTATAAAGAATATGCGTTTGTCGGGGGCAATGGGTCCTGACGAACTCCCCATGACAGTCTTAAAGCAGGATCCTTTACTCTGGAGTAGGATTCTTCACCCAGTGTTTAAATCCTGCTTTGTTACTAAAACTGTTCCAGCCTCATGGAAGGGAAGTATATTGATCCCTATTTTCAAGAAAGGATCAAGGGAGTGTCCCATGAATTATCGTCTGATTGCTCTCCTCGACTCAGTCGGAAAGGTTTTTGCTAAATGTATCTTGGGCTTGCTTGAGGACTTGGTCGTGGAGAATAATATTCTTCCATGTGAACAGACAGGGTTCCGTAAGGAACACGGTACATTGGACAATCTCACTACCCTGCATGTGATTACAGATAAATATACACGTGTAAGAGGTGGACTGGTGTTCGCGGCGTTCAATGATTTCTCCACAGCGTTCGATAAAATCGATCGTCGAACGCTGTGGAGAAAATTAGCTGCTCTTGATTTACCAGTGTATCTTTTGGAGCTATTACGTGCACTCCACTCAAAGACGTGGTGCAGTGTTCTCCAGGGGGGCGAGAGGGGACTTTCACCTAAGATTCCCTCCCAGAATGGCCTTAAACAAGGCTGTCTCTTAGCACATCTATTGTTCTCACTTTACACTGCTGACCTTCCTGCCTATTTAGCAGCATGTGTGGGTATAGCTCCGGTGGTAGGTGGGACCCCGATTTCTTGTCTCATGTATGCTGACGATATTCTCGTATTAGATCTAACCCCTAAAGGTCTTGCTAATCGGCTGCAAGCTTTGCACGTTTTTGCTGATACCCACTGCATGAAAATTAACATATCTAAAAGCAAAATTATGTGTATCGCTGGAAAAAAGAAATGCCGTTCTGTAAATTTTGGATGGTTTATTGGGGGCCAAAAACTAGAGGTTGTTAAAACCTACACCTTTTTGGGAAAAATAATTGCAGCTAACTTGAGTGAGAGGCCCCATATAGAGCACTGTTCACGTAAAGCCCTTGCCCACGGCAGAGCCTTAAATTCCCTTTATTCTGCTACTGGAAAGATACACTTTGCTTGTCTTCTTGAAGTGTTTAGGGCCAAGATTCCGCCTACGATACTGTATGGTATAGAACTTTTAGAGCTGAAGCACTGGGAGTTCTGTAATAAAATTGAGGGGAAACTCCTAAGATCTCTATCCAGCTTTAATACTTCCTGCTCCTTGGCAGCCTGTAGGCTGGATTTTGGCCTCAGAAGCAGCTGGGTCCAGGGACTATGTGCCTTGGTAAGATGGGTGACCTGCTGGCTAGAGCTGAATCAGGGTCGATGAGGGCCCTTCTTAAAAAGGAACTGTTGGGCAATTTCAACGAGTTTTCACAGATGGTAAGGAATTTTAGAAGAGCTGTGTCACTCTTAAAGCTAGATGAAAGTATGTTATTTCTGTATTCATCATCACAGCTAAAACTTGTTCTAAAACAGGCATCGTGGGAACTTTGTTACCAAATGGATAGGAATTCAATACAAGGGAAAGGGGGGAGTAATCTCCTCCTTAATTCCTACATCATGAAGTTGCCCCAACCCTATGCAATATGGAATTTACCGCATGGTATTCGTAGATTATGGTTTTTGCTACGCTACGATTTACTGCCCTTAAATTCGCTACTCGCTAAATGGCACGGAACCTCTCCCATCTGCAATTTCTGTAGTTTGAGTACTCAGAACTGTATCCATGTTATGTTAATCTGCCCTGCACTTCGACCATTGCGCTTTAAATGGTTAAAATCGATATGTCTCCAATTGGGTATATTTGATGTTAATGTTTTTTTGCGAGCTTTATACTGTCCCCCAAATGAAATGTTTTGCTTCTATATTTTTAATTTTTTTAAAGGTTTTTTAGCTCTTTATTAAGGTAACCTGGAGAGATCTGACTTTGCGCCCTAGTGCCATTGATTCTATGGATGAAATTTACTTTGTATATGTGATGTAGTTTCTTTTCTTTGTCTGTATTTGTCATGAATTTTATGTGGCCCTTAACCAGAGCCAAACATAATAAAATAAATTGAATTGAACAAGCAAAAAGAAACATTTTACTACAGGATACTTTCTCAGATTCTCCCATGGTAGTAAAACATTGGTTTTTAGTCATTCTTGCAGTTTACTTGAGCAATTAATTGATACATTGTATAGCAATAGCCGGGGACAGTTGAAATGTCCTTGTTTAGGTACAGTTAGAGAAAGTCTGGGAACACTGTTTATTAGTGTAAATCTTACCAATGCCTTATTTAGAACAGCAATAGTCATCACATGATACGTTGTGACGTTGATGCAAGATGGAGGGCAGTGTAAACACAATCTAAATTAGTGTAATCTCAAGTTATAATGCGTTTAATGAGCGAGAGAAAGCAACTACCACAACCGCCCAATGATTTCTAAATCATCACTGTTAGAAAGTGCCATCTTTCTTGCATTGGTATGCCCCCACTTTTTTCTAAACTGCTGATCTGCTTGTGCCCTGAGCTCCTGCCAACGAAGTGCCCAGGGCCTGTGTTCCTTCCCTAAAACTGTGTTGAAACTAAAACCCAATTGGCATCTCTGGCCACCTGTCAGCTCCTAGTAGATGGTACCCTAGGTACCCAGGGCATGGTGACCAGAGAAGACCTCTAAGGGCTGCAGCACTTATTGTGCCACACTTAGGGGCCCTGTACCCTGACACCCACACACTGCCTTTGCAGGCTGAGTGTCTAAGTACAGTACTAAACCAAGAGTCGACATGGCACACATACCTGTGTGCCATGCCCACAAGACCCACTGCCCTGGCATACCTCAGTCACCCCTCTAGCCGGGTGCCCTATGCCATTGATGTGGGCACAGGTGCACAAGCCCTGTGCCCCTACAGTACCCAGGGCCATTCCTGGGCATAAGTGCAGTGATGCCATTAAGAGTATATGGTGCAGGGAGGTCGTCATTACGAACTCCACAGCACCATAATGGCTACACTGAAGACTGAAAAGTTTGATATCAAACTTCTCAGCACATTAAACCCGCACTGATGCCAGTGTGGAATATAATGTAAAATGCACCAGAGGGCATCTTAGAGATTTTCTCTGAAATTTCTTCTAAGTGTCGATTTTTGCAAATTACAAATATTCCTTAAAAATCGTACCAACTACTGAAACATAAATACTTACCTGTCTTAGGTAGAGGTCCCAGTGCTGGACCTAGGAGTCCAGTATTGGATTACAAAAGTAACGAGAACCTACTTTACCTGTGACGTGAATTTCCTTCCATAGGATAACATTGCTAGTTTTTCTCTGAAAAGTTTCGAAGTGTCAACTTTGAAAATACATTTATATCCTTTAAAAATTACAACTGTAACCGAAACGCTTTTACTTAACTGTTTACAGCTTAGGTCCCGGGACTGAATCCAGTATCCAGTCCTGTGATTAGCAAAGTAATCCTGAAAGTAATCAATTGCATTTTTATAGAAAAACCCGTTGAGCTCAATGTTAAATTGTGTTTAAAATTGTGTTGCCTATTGCAGCCCCAGTAACTATTGTACTTACAAAGTCTATTGCCTCTCTGCAAAGTAATTACCAAAAGTCACTCATATTGAGAAAAGTATATTTTGATACCTGTTGGTTTTAAAATAAAACAACTATATCTTTTGATATAAAAACAATTGGCCTAGAGTTCAGTTCTTGAGTGTGTGAAACCTTTTGCTGACTGAGTGTGTATAACAAATGCTTTACACTGTCCTCTGATACTGCCTTATTGCTCGACCAAGCTACCACTTTAGAGAGTAAGGTCAGATCTGACTTTAACCTCTGTTATACTTTTGGAGATTGGGGACTCTATACACACTGTACCTTACGTTGGTCCAGTATATATAGAGCCACTTTCTTACAATCACTTAATTTCTTTATCACAAAACATCATTCATTAACTTTGGGTTCTTCTTTTTGGATTCTCCCAGCTCCTTCAAGGAGTTCACTTTGCATTTCTTCAAGCTTTACATCAAGCCTCTTTCTTTTTCTTCCTCTCATTGCTGACAGCTACTTATACCCACAGTCCAGGGCCGGCTTCAGCTGCTGTTTCTGCTGTAGGCTCTGCGCCTCCTCGCACAAGGTACGCGCCAGGCTCTCTCCAGGTAAGATCCTCTGCAGCAGGCTGCCCAGTATCACGTTCACTCGAGGGCAGCCGGCGGGCAGGGGCGAGCTCTGGGGACCGCACGACGGACACTGCTGGAGGGGTGCCTCGACTCCGGGCACAGGCCGCAGGCAGCTCCGGCACAAGCTGTGGCCGCAGGCCATGGTGACCGGTTCCAGCAGCAGGCGCCTGCAGCACGGACAGCACAGCATCGGGGGGAGGCCTGCCGGTCCAGAGTCACACTCCACCGGTGCAGCCGGTAGGTCCTTCCCCCGCAGGCTGCTCGCCACGCTCATCACCAAAGGCCCCAGCTCCTCCGGCCGCAGCCTCCCCAGCGCCGCCGCGGCGCTGTAAGAGTCCAGAGCCTCGGACACGCGTCCAGTTCGGGCCAGCGCCTCCCCCCGCCGCAGCCACAGGCTCCGCTCGGGCCTCGGGAGCTCGGACAGCTCCGAGGCGTAGATCTCGGCTGCCAGCCCGTAGTCCCCGGCACGTGCCGCCTCCTCCGCCACCTGCAGCATCTCCGAGGAGACCCCCAGCTCCATGGTGGGGAGAGTGTGGCAGGTCCCACCGCTCCCCTTAGTCGTGCATGGTGGCCGGGAAGCGAAGTCCGCTCTCCCGCCCCTATCTCCCCATTGCAGAGAGGGGTGACTCCTGTCCAGAATACCCCGGCCTTGACCGCTATCTTACTGTCTACAATTTCTTCTTCTACGGGGGCATTATGCCCGCAATTACGAGCTTTACGGGGCGCAGAGATGATATGTAACACACACAGGAGACTTCAACCTTTCAGGGAGGCGGAGACATTCCTTGGAGTGTCGGACGGAGTATGATGCCCTGGCATTGGTTGGCGGAAGTCTTGGCGTAGGATTGGCTGATGTACCTCCTGTCAGTTGTTCGCTGGCACTGGAGCTTTGTTGGAAGGTGTTATGTATTCAGATATAGTATCTTCGCTACATAGCTCGTAGCGAGAGTTAACCGAGTTCAGTTTATTTTTGCACCCTGTCAGAAGCTAGTCTGGATGTCTGTAGATGCCACTGCATCTAATGAGCTCTCCGTAGACCTGGGAGGATTCCGCCGGTGCCTCCTTAATTCCATTGACGTGGTGGCGCTTGTGGGGCCACTCATCCTTATATTCCGACCTGGCAATAAAACAGGCTGATGATGCGCCAGATCCCTTACTCCACTGACGAACAATGTCGGGGAAACTGAACCTTTCCCGAGGAACACCCTGGGCTCCCTGTGAACTCCTGCGTTTTAGGAAAATAAATGAATGTTTTTTATTCATTAAGTATTTCACGTTCTATGATTCATATCTAATGTCAGCAGCTCCAACTTCTTACTGGACTATAATTTCATAAGTGGTGACAATAAAGTCTCCTTTCCTCTTGTCCGTCTCACGGTTTTGATTAGCGCAAACTCCTCTCTAATATGGCCGCTGCGTTCGCCAGTGACGCCTGCTTTCTATCAGCGGCCGACCCGTTGTTTACATTACAGTCTTACATAAGTTATGTTAGCTGTACTTCAACGGATAACGTGCCAGCAGATATTGTAGCGTACAAATTTCGCTGGGCGTCTCAGTCTTGCTCACTCCGCCCCCTCTCTCCAAGTATATAACCTTACTGTATTCGTCTCTTTAGCTACTTTGCTGGTTTTCTCTTCAAAAAAGTGATATTTAAACCTTTTCTTTTGTTTAAAAGTGCATGAAACTCGGAGCTTCTGCAAATACACGAGAATAGACGACCAAATCATTTAGTCTAACTAAAATATATAGGAATAAAAATCAATTCATGACGCTTAATGTGAAAAATGTAGAAGTAGTACTACTTCAAAGCTTAATACTGGCAAAGATTTAAGCCAAGTGGTAGTTTAGGATTCAAATGCTATATATAGCAAGTTCACGCTGCTCAAACTTATCCTGTCATCCAACTGATGCGGCACGCCAAGGGCTACCGGGAGCGGAGCAGTCCCGATAGGACTTTAGTGCTCCCTGACTGCAGCCATCACTATTTCTATTTGATTGGGTTCAGTAGCAGGTGCTGAGACATTCTTTTAAGGAATGACAGACAAGGGTTGTTGTTTTAAAGTTTGAGTTAAAGAATTTATAGGCAGATTGCATAGAATACGCCATAAGTATATTTAGTAGCACAGCATGTAAATCATAAGTACAAAGAACTCAGTCCAGTTCTAAGTGAAATCCGGCGTAGATTTGCTTTCTAAAGGTGGAGAAAAACGGTGTCCTAAATGCAGAAATCCACATGTCCTTTTCTACAAAGACAATCATACATTCTACATGAGTTCTCAGAATAAGCACCAATAGGGAACAAGCATAAAAATCAACTAAAATTAATTTCTTGGAACGCAGCCGGGACACACAGTAGCCCCGAGAAACTTGACTACTTATTCTCGTTAGGAGCAAGTGTGATCTGTATCCAAGAAACATGGTGCACTGGTAGTATCTATGGAGGGAAGGAATATTTCGTGTTGGAAGCACCTGCCGCCCCTTCTAGGAAAGGTCACGCTAAAGGGGGAATAGCTTGTATGTTAACTAATAAACTGAGCTGGAGATTTTCGCACTACATTGATCCCAGTAATCTCTTTCAAGCTATAAGTATATCGAATCTCCCTAATTTTCCTAATAAATCCGGCATTGTAATTATTAATGTGTATGTCCCACCTGAAGAGTGTTATAACATTTTATTGAAGCATGTATTTCAATATATTGGACAGATTAAGAATGTTCCCTCTCCTCCTGATGTCATTCTAGTTGGAGACTTGAACTGTAAAATCTCGAACGCCAGTTTAAATGTATTTAGAAACATACCCAAAGAAGAGGCTTACTTTATTCCACAATCGATTTTTCCCGATAAAATTATAACTAATGAAAGAGGGAAGATTCTCTTGGAGGAACTGTCGATGGCTGAGGGACTCATCTTAAATGGGAGATTTCCTTCTGATACTCCAGCGAATTTTACGCATAAGTCTCCTTTTAGCTCCTCTATCCTGGACTATGTGATTTCTGACTGTAACATTTTTCCTCATGTCCAGGATCTAATGATAGCCCCCACTTCTCTGAGTGATCATTGCATAATTTCCATGAAGCTCTCTCTTAAACCTCCACCCACCGAGTCTTGGTCGCTTGATGGTAATGAGGTCCCCTTCCAGGGAACTTCGGGTAGGTGCCGTTGGAACAGTACTTTAATAAGAGGTGTACATGATATTTTATGCAAAACTATACCAGAATTAAATAGCTGGTGTGGTTCCGAAATCGCTAACTTTGAAAAATTGGTGAGAAAGATCACTTTTGATGTAAAAAAGGTCAGTGGTGTTGGAAAAAAACCTTTTGTCCCTAGTGCATTGCGCACCCTGAACAAGGAAATAAATAAACTTGTGCGAATGCAATATATAGGAAGATCTGGGGAACTTGCTAAAGAAATCTCGAGGTTAAAAAGAAGGAGAATCAGATTAAGAAGGAGCTTGAAAAAGGAGAAGGAAGACTCACTGTGGATAAACTTACGGGAGGCTGTTGTTCATGGAAAAACTAGAGAATTCTGGTCCATAGTCGGGAGGGGCTGTGGTACTAGAAGTAGCCCTCTTCCGATACCCATTTCGGAAGAGGTATGGTCCGCTTATATTAGAAAGCTGTATGAAGGGAATGTTGACACGGGCTTAGACAGTGTTCCTGAATCCCTTTCTGAGGATCTGATAAACTTCCCATCTGTGAAAACAATAGAAATGGCTATAAAGAATATGCGTTTGTCGGGGGCAATGGGTCCTGACGAACTCCCCATGACAGTCTTAAAGCAGGATCCTTTACTCTGGAGTAGGATTCTTCACCCAGTGTTTAAATCCTGCTTTGTTACTAAAACTGTTCCAGCCTCATGGAAGGGAAGTATATTGATCCCTATTTTCAAGAAAGGATCAAGGGAGTGTCCCATGAATTATCGTCTGATTGCTCTCCTCGACTCAGTCGGAAAGGTTTTTGCTAAATGTATCTTGGGCTTGCTTGAGGACTTGGTCGTGGAGAATAATATTCTTCCATGTGAACAGACAGGGTTCCGTAAGGAACACGGTACATTGGACAATCTCACTACCCTGCATGTGATTACAGATAAATATACACGTGTAAGAGGTGGACTGGTGTTCGCGGCGTTCAATGATTTCTCCACAGCGTTCGATAAAATCGATCGTCGAACGCTGTGGAGAAAATTAGCTGCTCTTGATTTACCAGTGTATCTTTTGGAGCTATTACGTGCACTCCACTCAAAGACGTGGTGCAGTGTTCTCCAGGGGGGCGAGAGGGGACTTTCACCTAAGATTCCCTCCCAGAATGGCCTTAAACAAGGCTGTCTCTTAGCACATCTATTGTTCTCACTTTACACTGCTGACCTTCCTGCCTATTTAGCAGCATGTGTGGGTATAGCTCCGGTGGTAGGTGGGACCCCGATTTCTTGTCTCATGTATGCTGACGATATTCTCGTATTAGATCTAACCCCTAAAGGTCTTGCTAATCGGCTGCAAGCTTTGCACGTTTTTGCTGATACCCACTGCATGAAAATTAACATATCTAAAAGCAAAATTATGTGTATCGCTGGAAAAAAGAAATGCCGTTCTGTAAATTTTGGATGGTTTATTGGGGGCCAAAAACTAGAGGTTGTTAAAACCTACACCTTTTTGGGAAAAATAATTGCAGCTAACTTGAGTGAGAGGCCCCATATAGAGCACTGTTCACGTAAAGCCCTTGCCCACGGCAGAGCCTTAAATTCCCTTTATTCTGCTACTGGAAAGATACACTTTGCTTGTCTTCTTGAAGTGTTTAGGGCCAAGATTCCGCCTACGATACTGTATGGTATAGAACTTTTAGAGCTGAAGCACTGGGAGTTCTGTAATAAAATTGAGGGGAAACTCCTAAGATCTCTATCCAGCTTTAATACTTCCTGCTCCTTGGCAGCCTGTAGGCTGGATTTTGGCCTCAGAAGCAGCTGGGTCCAGGGACTATGTGCCTTGGTAAGATGGGTGACCTGCTGGCTAGAGCTGAATCAGGGTCGATGAGGGCCCTTCTTAAAAAGGAACTGTTGGGCAATTTCAACGAGTTTTCACAGATGGTAAGGAATTTTAGAAGAGCTGTGTCACTCTTAAAGCTAGATGAAAGTATGTTATTTCTGTATTCATCATCACAGCTAAAACTTGTTCTAAAACAGGCATCGTGGGAACTTTGTTACCAAATGGATAGGAATTCAATACAAGGGAAAGGGGGGAGTAATCTCCTCCTTAATTCCTACATCATGAAGTTGCCCCAACCCTATGCAATATGGAATTTACCGCATGGTATTCGTAGATTATGGTTTTTGCTACGCTACGATTTACTGCCCTTAAATTCGCTACTCGCTAAATGGCACGGAACCTCTCCCATCTGCAATTTCTGTAGTTTGAGTACTCAGAACTGTATCCATGTTATGTTAATCTGCCCTGCACTTCGACCATTGCGCTTTAAATGGTTAAAATCGATATGTCTCCAATTGGGTATATTTGATGTTAATGTTTTTTTGCGAGCTTTATACTGTCCCCCAAATGAAATGTTTTGCTTCTATATTTTTAATTTTTTTAAAGGTTTTTTAGCTCTTTATTAAGGTAACCTGGAGAGATCTGACTTTGCGCCCTAGTGCCATTGATTCTATGGATGAAATTTACTTTGTATATGTGATGTAGTTTATTTTCTTTGTCTGTATTTGTCATGAATTTTATGTGGCCCTTAACCAGAGCCAAACATAATAAAATAAATTGAATTGAACAAGCAAAAAGAAACATTTTACTACAGGATACTTTCTCAGATTCTCCCATGGTAGTAAAACATTGGTTTTTAGTCATTCTTGCAGTTTACTTGAGCAATTAATTGATACATTGTATAGCAATAGCCGGGGACAGTTGAAATGTCCTTGTTTAGGTACAGTTAGAGAAAGTCTGGGAACACTGTTTATTAGTGTAAATCTTACCAATGCCTTATTTAGAACAGCAATAGTCATCACATGATACGTTGTGACGTTGATGCAAGATGGAGGGCAGTGTAAACACAATCTAAATTAGTGTAATCTCAAGTTATAATGCGTTTAATGAGCGAGAGAAAGCAACTACCACAACCGCCCAATGATTTCTAAATCATCACTGTTAGAAAGTGCCATCTTTCTTGCATTGGTATGCCCCCACTTTTTTCTAAACTGCTGATCTGCTTGTGCCCTGAGCTCCTGCCAACGAAGTGCCCAGGGCCTGTGTTCCTTCCCTAAAACTGTGTTGAAACTAAAACCCAATTGGCATCTCTGGCCACCTGTCAGCTCCTAGTAGATGGTACCCTAGGTACCCAGGGCATGGTGACCAGAGAAGACCTCTAAGGGCTGCAGCACTTATTGTGCCACACTTAGGGGCCCTGTACCCTGACACCCACACACTGCCTTTGCAGGCTGAGTGTCTAAGTACAGTACTAAACCAAGAGTCGACATGGCACACATACCTGTGTGCCATGCCCACAAGACCCACTGCCCTGGCATACCTCAGTCACCCCTCTAGCCGGGTGCCCTATGCCATTGATGTGGGCACAGGTGCACAAGCCCTGTGCCCCTACAGTACCCAGGGCCATTCCTGGGCATAAGTGCAGTGATGCCATTAAGAGTATATGGTGCAGGGAGGTCGTCATTACGAACTCCACAGCACCATAATGGCTACACTGAAGACTGAAAAGTTTGATATCAAACTTCTCAGCACATTAAACCCGCACTGATGCCAGTGTGGAATATAATGTAAAATGCACCAGAGGGCATCTTAGAGATGCCCCCTGAAAACCTAACCTACAATCCACGTCTGGTCTGAGAGGCTGCCTAGCTTGCCACACAGCAGACATATTGTTGGACCCCTGGGTGTAGAGCCCCCCCCTCTCCTGGGCCTGCAACATTGCACATCCTGGGCAAGGTGCTAGGTCTCCTCCCCAGGATGAACAGGGGGAAGCTTCAAAGGCCTGCCGCCTTTGTGAGCTTCTCCAGACCACTTGCTGTACTCAGCAACTGCCGCCCCCAGTTCTGAGCCCCACTCTGGCGGGAAGACTGGCGGGAAACCTTACGTCAGGAAGGGGGGTGGTCCAGCCTGTGCCAACCCCACCCCTCAGGTGGGAGAGGCGAGGTGAAGCACGACCCTGGCTCTGGCCACCTTGAAGATGGGGAGCCCTGCCCAATCACAGCTAAGCCCCTGCCCCCCTCCCACAGGAGAGGAGCAGATTAGGGGTGTACACACCCCAGGACAGGGACCTATTGGTCCTTGCCCTACCTGTAATGCCCCTAAATTCAGTATTTAGGGGCACCCTGAACCTTCCTTCCTCAGATCCCGATAAGAAAACAAGAAAGAAGATCAAGAAGAAGAAGACCCGCCAGGCAGCTGCTAACAACAGGATGACACCAACTGACTTGGCCCCAGCCCTACCGGCCTGTCGACCCTGGAACCTGCCACTGCTAAATCCTGGCGATTCCTGCAGACAGCAACCTTGGACAACGCAGAGGACCTGCCTGCCTTGACCCTCTCAAAGACTGGGATTCCCCTGAGCAGAGGCTCTGCTCCAACAACCATACCCCTTGTGCCAGCCAGGAACCGCGGATCCAGCCCACTCCGCACATGCCGAGCCCGGCCTGTGCCCGAGTGACCCAAGACCACGAGAACGTCCCCCCGGCGACTGGGGCCCGAAGTCCAGTGCCCAAAGACCCTCCTTGACGACCCAGATGACGCCTGCAGCCTCAGAACCAGGGACCCCTCCAACCGCGACCAGCCACGGGTAAGATTTCCCGACACCCAAAGACACCCCTGCACCCGGCGCCCCACGGCCCCCTGTGCCCTCCTCTGGGGTACTTACCTCTTCTCCAAAAACCCAACTTACCTCTCGAAGTGGTGGTCACACCTGAAGAATCCCCGTCCCGAGCCTGCAGCCTTTGTTCACTTTGTAACTTTTCCATTGGATAATTTTGAGCGCCCGACGGCTCAAAAGCACCCTGCACCCAGCCGCCCGAGTGCCGCTGGAAGTGCCACTGCTACCCTACTCTACTTACCCACTTGCCCTGAGTAAGTGACCTGCCTTCTTGCAGCCACCAACCAAAAGCCCCCTATCTTCCATTGGATTGCATTGAACCTACTCTCTCTGCACCCGGCTGCCCCTGTGCCTCTGAGGGTGTAACAACTGTACCTTTCCGACCCTGGGACACCCCTGAGTCTATGCCAAGAACCTTAACCTCACCAGTCGAGTACTCACCTGAAAGCCAATAACTCACTTTCTTTCCATAGGCTAACATTGACTGGTTTTCACTGAAATTTCTTCTGTCGATTTTTGAAACTTTAAAAAATATTCTTATGAAATCAGCCGAATAACGATTTCCGAAATACTCACCTGGGATCAGGAGAGAAGCCAGTGCTGTACTTTCTAGTTCCGTATTAAACCGCAAAAGTAATCTTAACTGTACTTACCAGTTACCTGCATTTTCTCCCTTATGAAACCATTGACTGATTTTCTCTGAAATTTCTTCTAAGTGTCGATTTTTGCAAATTACAAATATTCCTTAAAAATCGTACCAACTACTGAAACATAAATACTTACCTGTCTTAGGTAGAGGTCCCAGTGCTGGACCTAGGAGTCCAGTATTGGATTACAAAAGTAACGAGAACCTACTTTACCTGTGACGTGAATTTCCTTCCATAGGATAACATTGCTAGTTTTTCTCTGAAAAGTTTCGAAGTGTCAACTTTGAAAATACATTTATATCCTTTAAAAATTACAACTGTAACCGAAACGCTTTTACTTAACTGTTTACAGCTTAGGTCCCGGGACTGAATCCAGTATCCAGTCCTGTGATTAGCAAAGTAATCCTGAAAGTAATCAATTGCATTTTTATAGAAAAACCCGTTGAGCTCAATGTTAAATTGTGTTTAAAATTGTGTTGCCTATTGCAGCCCCAGTAACTATTGTACTTACAAAGTCTATTGCCTCTCTGCAAAGTAATTACCAAAAGTCACTCATATTGAGAAAAGTATATTTTGATACCTGTTGGTTTTAAAATAAAACAACTATATCTTTTGATATAAAAACAATTGGCCTAGAGTTCAGTTCTTGAGTGTGTGAAACCTTTTGCTGACTGAGTGTGTATAACAAATGCTTTACACTGTCCTCTGATACTGCCTTATTGCTCGACCAAGCTACCACTTTAGAGAGTAAGGTCAGATCTGACTTTAACCTCTGTTATACTTTTGGAGATTGGGGACTCTATACACACTGTACCTTACGTTGGTCCAGTATATATAGAGCCACTTTCTTACAATCACTTAATTTCTTTATCACAAAACATCATTCATTAACTTTGGGTTCTTCTTTTTGGATTCTCCCAGCTCCTTCAAGGAGTTCACTTTGCATTTCTTCAAGCTTTACATCAAGCCTCTTTCTTTTTCTTCCTCTCGTTGCTGACAGCTACTTATACCCACAATCCATACCACTCCATGATGAAATTCTTTTCCAATGACATAGCACACATGCAATCCCAATTAATATAATCAAAAGAGGAGTTAAAATTAATTTCAGGATACCTACACTACCAACGCACTCTCCTATCTTACAGATCCCCTTCCATTGGATCCGAATATAGATCCTAACCCTTCCCAACCTCGCCCAGATCATTATTTTGTGCTTTATGTTCTTAATGTTAGCAATATAGCCGCTAAGCTGCATATCAACGCGCAGTATGTAAGCGCAACATTTCCAAGTGTGAATGACTCTGCAAACTTTGCCTTCCTTCGTGAGGAGTAAATCCACTACAATGCAATTTTGCGTACTCATAGCTTTCATTGCAATCAAATCCCTATTTATCACTGTTAATGCACCTGCGGTGTTAGTAGCAGGACAATTGATTAACGTGGATAATTTTCTGATATTTACATTATTTAATGCCACTATAGAAGGAATGAGTGCTCCAAAGATATAGCTAACAATCTACTTAAAGCTACATTTACTTTGCCCTATATATCGTTCAAGATGAAAATCTAGCTCATTAGTGTGATAAATCCTAGAGAAATGTAGAGCTGCATAACAACTACCTGTCTAGTTTTGTGGTAGCTGGAAATAAGAAGACATGTCACACACATAGTAGGTACCCTTGATACTCCCCTCTAAAGTTGAAAAGGGTTTTCCTTTTACCAGATAATTATGCTCACACTCGCTCCATCCCTATTTCTCAAATGTCTCATTTCCCTCTGTCCAGATTACTAAACATTAATATAATTTCTTTGTGACGTCAATGCTTAATCTTGGGGGTGGTTCCCTTAGATTCTCTTTGCCTTTCTCAATGATATGTTCTGTCTTGTCTTCTTTCCCCCTCTTTCGTTATCCATACTTATCAATTTGACTACACATACGCTCTCCTCCTTGTTAATTTTGCATGTTATGTCATGCATGCTCTGATTAGTAAAGCTCATGTTGGTCACAGGAGTAAAGCAATTTCCTCATATACTCAGGCTGATTGCTTAATTTAGATTCTTTGTAAAAGCGAGAAATATGTTTAGTGCACACAAATAAAAAAAAATCCTACTGGCAATCGGCACATTCTCCAGAGCATAGGTACTCAAATTATGGCCCGGGGGCCATTTGCGGCCCGCCAGACCTTTCCACCTTTCTCTTGCCAGGAGATGGGACTCACCGGAGGTGTGCAGTTGTATAGTGAGTGCATTTCTTTTGGGCCTAGCACCCTTCTCGTGTCGGTGAGTATTAGTTATGCACATGAAACTAAGTGCACTCGCTGCACCATTTTCCTGGTTAAAGATATACGTGACTTCTCAAAGTGAGAATAAACAATTAAACAATATCTGGTTGCTAGACAGGTTTGGGTAGCACCAGCTGCTGTGGAAGGTAGACTCTTGCCCACATTTGTCCCCAAAATATTTCTCCATCAAACATTTTCAGCATGCTACTTCTGAGGAGTCTCATTTTCAGCACAGCTGTGCTGCATTCCTTTGAAGTGAAGTGATGCTACTGTTTGTCACAATCCTAGACAAAGGCTGAAAAACGATTCAGACATTTTATTGTAAAGTAAACATGAGCTGGGCTTATCACACGCAGCATGAGCATTATCTCCAACTAAACTGGGGTAAGATGAGAGGGAAACATATCTCCCCACAACAGCTGTAGAGGCGTAGCATGGGGGCATTGGCCTAGCGCAAGCTGTGCAATTGAGCCCCTCTTCACAGATTTAGTATTATAATAAAGTCATAACTTGGTTGAAGTGGATAACTAGTGCCCCAGACTCGATGCCCTGCACCTGCTACTCTATTGATCGCCTTGCTCCTAATCACCAGGTGTATAAGCAAAGGTGCACATAGTTCATCGTGGTCTACTCGTACTTGTAGAGTTTGTGCTTTTCCTATGCCTTCCCTGTAATGTAGATTTTCCAACATTTGGTCTCAATTTGTGGCTGATGCTGAAAATGGTTCTGCCGTTTCCCTGCTCTTTAAAATCTCACATTCTTCCTTTTACAGGCCAATATTTTCCCTCATTGCATTTAACAATCATATTTCCCTTAAGGGGGCTCCATGTTTTCTACCAGCAGAGCACAATTGTGAGAAGTTGGCCTGGTATATGATGTTCACTATTCTAGTGAGCACCTTGCACCAGTCCAAACAACCCTTATGGTGGTGGTTGCAAAGTCAACCTTATAGACAAGCTATCCTAGTGGTAGCATGGACTAACCAGTCTTAGGCTTAACTCAAGAGGGCATGTGAGGCCAGCTGTTTTACCATATGCAATCCTTTTAATACCAAATGAAAGGACACCACACAGGTTATATATTCAAAATATATATGTATTTATTTCTAAACAACCCCCTGATCTCTTCATGAGAACAGAAGCACAAGCGCAAAACAAGTAACTTAATATAACATACAAAAGTTGCACAAATATGGATAGGCCCTGGTGGCCCGCTAAACCATATACTAAAATAGTGGTATAAGAACCACGTCACAAACAATGGTAAGGCCTAGGGCCTTGGGAATCACTGGGGCTACACTGGACTAACAGTTGTTAGGGAGCAGGAGGCCCACGGGATGCGGGTGCAGTGTCTAAATGCACACGCGTGCACACATAGAAGTCAATGGGTGCGTAAAGTTAGAAAGTTAAAGTTTTAGGAGTCTTCCGACTGGACTAGAAACTAACCACTTGAAACTAGGACACTAGGAGTGTAAACCTTTACAGGAGCACCGCAGTACTCGCGTTACCTCACTCACAGGAAGCGGGTGCATAGGTGTCAAAGTGTGTCGGGTTTCGTCGTGGAGTTCTATGGAACCTTGGAGAAAAGATGCTGCAGGCGACCAGGAGAGAAGAGTCCGGTTGGATCCAAGGGCGGATCGAGGATGAAGAGTACCTGAAATCAGAGGGGACAGAGACTGGGTCACTAGCCAGTGACCAGGATGGAACCAGGAAGGAACCAGGCGATGTCGGGAAGCAATCAGGTGCTGTCGTGAAGTTTGTGTCCGCTGCCACGTGGACCAGGAGGTGTCGACGACAACCAGGAGCTGGGCACGGATTGTCCCATGAAGGCTCTCGCTGTCGGCGGTGTCGGTTCTCGATTCGGAATCAACAGGCCTTGGCAAATGCAACCCACGCAGGAATTGGAGATGGCTTCTGGATCAGACCAGCAAGGTCTGATGGGCTGCTCCTTTTCAGAGTAGCAAGGGCCAGTCTGGAGCAACCAGACCAGCGTTGGAAGTTCAAGTTTTCGTCGTCACAGAGGCCACTAGCCAACGGGCAAGTGACCGGACAGACGCGTCGAGCAGGAAAATGCAAAAGGGGCCCACGCAGCACTCGGTGAGTGTGGAGAGGTAATCTTCGGTGCAGTTGGTGCGCGGGGCTAGGGCTTCTCAATCCCCAATGCACAACTTCGAGGGTGCCTCAGAAGTTGCACGGAAAGCAATTTGCTGGCTTTCCAAGATGGCCGGTCCCACGTCTCTTGTCGCCTCCACGGGTCTCAGCTTTGCTGTGGCTGTGGATCAGACTGTTGGATGTCTGGAAGTCCGAGTCTTGTCAGGCTCTGTGTAGGAGCCCTGGCGGGAGCAAACCGTTAAGCGCTTGGTGGTGCCTGCTTGCACAGGGTGGTCACTCCTTGACCACAAGGGAGATTCTTCAGTCTTCTACGTCGAGTAGGATGTCGAAGGGTCCAGAGTTTTGTATCAGAGTTTCAGTCAGGATTATCTAAAGTCTTGGGACTCAGCTCCTACCTATATACCAAATATAGGGGCCCAATACACGATAGCCTGTCTGGGGTGGTGCTAGCACCTCCCTGTGACAGGAAACCTATTGTCCAAGCCTCCCTCGCTGGAAGGACTCCCAGCAGTAAGAGGTCAGACTTGTGTCTGTGGCAGCAGCATCCATTTTGTGATGCTGAGGCTCTGGTTAACTTTAACCGGGATTAATGGAAGTAACATGTCTTTTCCCTCTAGAAGGGTGGAATGCTACCCCCTTTCGCCAGAACTGGCAAGGGGGTAGTATTCCAAAGCGTATGACACCTTACACGACATGTTTTGATAAAGCCAAACCAAAGTTAGCATCTGACCGCGAGGTACATAATGCACTTAAGAGTATATGGTATGGCAATATCCTAGAACAGCTATAAGGACATGGTTCCGAAAGCTGCAGACAGGCTCAGCTCATGCTAGAGCACCATCTCACATAAAACCAAGCACTCTGCCTCCAGGATTGTTAAGGCCAGCCATAGGAGTGACTTATAGGTGCATATGTGTCTAGATATACGGTTAGACATAGGTATACTATATCTAAGCAAGGGTGATTACACGACCTTGCCCCAGCTGAGTGATCAGCCAGTTGTGTCAGTTTGGATGGCCAGCCAGGGGTGGCAAAAGATATGCTGCAGCCCCTGGTAGGCCTTGGATGCACCTATGCCCTGGGTACCTAAAGTACACTATACAGGGGCTCATAAGGTGACCCAATATCCAATTAGGTATGTACCTAAGGTACATGGAGTCCATTTTACAGAGAGAGCAGATAGCCTTGGGCCCTGAGTAGCAGGATCCCAGGCCAACTAAGTCGAAAACCAGCTGAACACAAGGCAACAAATCTGGGGTAACCATAGTCAGGTATCCACCTTCCTACACAGCCCCCCCCCAAACGAAAGGAGATAAGGCTATCCTTGACCAGGTAAGCCTATATTGCCTAAGTGGCCAAATAAGGAAGTACCTGCACTAGCATGGTTACCCCATGTCTCATGGTCCACTAAGCAATCCCTCACCCTAGGGGTATCTGAGGGTCTCCACCATAGGGAATCTCTACCTGTGGTGTGTTTTGGTAAAGTAAAAGGCTGGTGTTGAGATGGAGTACTGAAGTGAGGCTCTCCTAATGTAGGGCTCAGCTTCCTCCAATCACTATCTGATAGAGCGCGCAGGTCACCCGACTAACAAATGCACCCATGGGCCCATAAAAATTCAATTTATTTATATTTATTCAATGCGGTAACCTACACTCTACTACCAGCAATACCCGTTCCTTTCTATTTACGTCCAATGTACCTGACTTACCAACCCTTGTCACAGGTACCTAAGATCACAATGGATCAACGAGCTAGCTGTGAAAACAAGTAGGCGACACATACAATACAACTTTTAATAAATGTTTCACTTTTATAATAACCACAGACTCAGGATTCTTTTAATACCTTTATCTAATCATCATCATCATCTGTCATGAGCATAAAATTCACACAGATTAAACTATCTATAACTAGAATTAGGAATAGCGTATAGCTATGAATAATACAGAGAATACCAATAATTTAGAAATCAGAAAATAAAGGGAAGGAGAACATAAGGAACATGCTAAATCAAAGCAGACTTTCGCAATCCACTAACAGTTTGAAAGGAAATGAAACTTATGCAATTCGTTTTATCCAGAGTTAGCTTAAATCACTATAAGGAAGGTAAGATTTGGAACATACTATCAAATTCAGCTCATTCCCTAAAGGGAAGGTAAGAAAAGGAGCATATACTATATGGAAACAATTTATCAATTGACGAAAGGTGGGAAAAAATGGAACACGCTAGTATCAATGGAAACACGTGAAAATTGCATTTACCCAAGGACCGGGAAAAAGAAGGAACATATGCAATTTAAGCAGCTTTGCACAATTAAGGTAGGAAAAGAGAAAGGAAATACACGATAATATATCAACACTCACACAGACTTATATTTACCTAGGATAGAGTGAAGACCAACCCTGGCCACGGGTCAGTTGGAAAAGACGGGAAGGAACCCCAAGGACTTAGGTGCCAGTAGGCGAGCAGGTGCGGCTCATGGACAGTCAGGACAGGATAACCTCAAGATTTTGGATCAGGACCGGGTTCACCAAAGGGTACGACCAACACCTGCAGCTTCGGTTGCAACGCCTGCATTACTCCCTCTCTGCAAGGAATCTGCCAGTAACCCCGATTGGGTTCTCGAACCTCCCAGCAAAGTGCTTCGCTAGCACTTAAGGTTTCCAAAACCCCGATTGGGTCTGTGGAAAACTCAGACAGAGTGCTCCGCAGCTCTCTGTATCAGTCACCTATAGAGTGCGTTGGGTCAGTGACAGGTCAGCTATTCGGGCAAGTCGGACAAATTCTCTAGCTAAACCTAGGCTAGTTATACTGTTTTTCGGGTCAGTGTACCACCCCCAAATCTTGCAAGTGTAAGAATCCCCAATTCTGATTGGACAAGGGGAAAGGTTAAGTCATCACACCACCTAAAATTTAGACTTTCTCAGGCTTAATATTTAATTTTCGTACCCACCCCTTAAATTCTAGCTTCCCATGACACGATGTACAGTGAACAATAGAGTATACAGCAGTTATTACAAATGTATCAATATTAGGTAGAGTTCAGCTTCGCCGGCTGGGTCTTAGGTTGATTCCCAGGAGCATCTTGGCTGTGGTTGCCAGCTGGCTGAGTTCCACTGCTGCATGGGTTTCTTTCCCCCATCACGTGACAAGTACCATACAGGCTCTTCAAGATGGAGTAGCAAGCGCCTCCCAGGCCCAAAGAATACGATACATGAAAAGCAAGCGAAAACAATTTAGAAATACAGAAAAAATGATTACACTGTATACCATGAATGGCTACACTACATCCCTTATTTCATAATAACTATAGCATTAGGATAAGTGCAGAAAAGACATCTTTGCGAAAGCGGCAATGCAAGCTCGGAGCATATGAGAAACAAAGCGGCCATGTCAGCTGTATTGCGCATGAGCAAACACTTTCCCACCAGAACTGCGAGTACGTCACATCACATGGGTATGACCGACGCATGCGCAGTCTAAATTCCCGCAAAGCAGCGGCCATTTTAGAGGCAAGCATATTAGGATTAATAAACACATAGGCAAGCTTCACTGGGACACCCCATGTAGTGTAAAATATGCAATATTAGTAACATAAACATATTGATTTAGTTCAATTAACATTATTTGAGGTTCATGAAGACAAGCAAGTCGCGTAACGTGCAACTCCTTGCTCCATCAATCCCCTCTTTGATGATATTTACTATCATCACTATTAATGGAACCAGATGTCAACTTTTCACATTTCACCCAATTCAATTTCTTCAAACTTTCTATTTTGTCTTTTTTCATTATCCTTATTAGGATGGAAATTCTTTGCTCTTTTGTAAATCTGGTTATTCAGCTCTTCTAATTCGAGTTCATCAACATTTCTCTTCACTCCTCTCTTATTCACAGCATACTTTTTTTGTTTTTTCGACATTTGCAGCAAATAATTATAGTAAGTACAAATAAACCTATTCCCGCTATTGGCATCAGTATTTTACTCACAAGACTTTTACCTAGGTTAGAAAACCAACTACCTATAGAGGAGAGACCATCAGTTAGTCTCTTCCATGCACTGTCAACTTCCAGTGGTTTGAGCTCTTTTTCCAAATTTGTTATGTTTCTCACATATTTCTGAATTTCAACACTTTTGTCAGGAATGTAAGTGCAACAATGTTGCGCTTTCAGCATTCTACAGACTCCGCCCTCTTTTGCTAATAAGGTGTCAAGAGCGAGTCTATTTTGCAAAACCATAGATCTGATCGCAACCATTTCGGTATTGACCATCAGAAAACCTGCAGCAGTGTCAGTTGATAACCGATTCACTACTGTAGACAATTTGCAAATTCTGTGTGTATTCAGAGTCACTCCCACTGCAGGTATCAATGCACTAAATATATCACCCATTATTTCTCCTACACTTTCTCTTTTACTACTTACTAATGTATTAGTGTTTTCATTGCTTCCAGAGACTTCATTCACATGGTATATTTTTCGGAAGACAATTCCAAAATAACAGCTTCCATACCAGTGATCTGGCAATTTAAAATAAGCCTTGTTTCCACATATAGAATAAATTCCGGGAAACACAGGTTCTGACCCATTTTTGAAACCCCAACCTCCAATTACCTTGTAATTGTGTTCGCATTGACTGGAACCAATGAAAATGTTATTATAATAACTAGTCTTTTCTCGGTGAAGACAAAGTTTCCCTTTCTTTTCGAAATCCAGCAACAATGCAGCATTTGCTCCACCATTGGAGATGCTCCCCATGTTTCAGCCCACTTAGGAGTTTTCTGCCTTTTATCATTCGCTTTTCTTTGGAAACTTTCTCTTCTTTTCTCTGCCATATTTAAAACATTTTTTCTTGTTCGTGTAATGAACATGTCAAGTTATCTCTATGAGCTTCTCCTAAATCTATTGAGCCTATAGTTAGAAAATATTCTCCCATATAACGTGTTACATCACTCTTAGTATGTACAGGGTTCAGATTTCCACGTATAAGAAGTTCAGAAAATATTACATCTGAGTTAGAGTAATAGTACTGTAACGGTCCTCTTTTATAGAATAAACTAGCTAAAATACTACAGGAAATTCCATATGTTAGTGGCAAGTGATGGTAGGTCACTCCCTCAGCTACAGAAGTAGGTAGCTTCATACAGACATAACATTCTTCTATTTCTATTGCTTCTACATAATGAACTAAAAGGTTTGCAAAAACATTTAAATGAGTTCTATTCTTTATTCTGTGATAATGTAGTCCTTCCTCATCTGGTGCATCTAGGTCCATTCTAGTTCGTCTAAGGCTAAGTGCTTTCTCGTGTCCTTCTATATTTTGTGGTGTATCTTTCGTTTGAAGCTCTTCTGTGTCTTTTGTCACTGTCTTTATATGGTATAAATTAGTATCTTTACTCATCATGTAAGGAATAGCAATTGTTAGTCCTATCCATAGTATAAGTACTAAGGCTATACTACATAAACATACTTTGCAGCATGTTTTACAACAATTACGTCTAGATCTTCCATTCACAGTGGAATCAGATATTTTGGCTTAAAAGAAGCTTTTCAACCCTTCTTTGTAACTTTGCACAAGTTGCTTACACCGGGCAACGTTCAGGTTGGTTCCACTTCTTCGTCAGTCTGGTCAGCAATCAATTCTTCATCACTTTCGTCACTTATGTCAAGATTTTCAAATTCCTCCAACACCAGATAAGTCCATTCAGGACTCTGATACTTGTTGTTCAGTCTTTTTATTCGGGTATGTTACGCTTGGAGCGGGTAGGTACGCAGCATGGATGGGCAACAACCGAGCTCTGGTTAACTGAGGCTTTATTGAGGATAGTAAATGGTCAGTACAACTCTTTCTAACTGGTGTACGCCTCTGTGGGGATCTGCTTCGGCTTCGTCTCCGTGGGCGGTCCTTCTCCTTGCGAAACCCCTCCGGACTTCTGTGGGATGGTTCTTCCTCTTTGGAGTCCGTCGCTGCTGGGCTCGGGCTCCCCAATGAGGGAAACAGAAAATAAAAGGGCTGTGTGAGACTTCCGTTCGGTCACGTTACACAGGGGTAGGGAGTGAGGGAATGTCACCGGTGCTCGACTTCTAGCAGTACACTAGGGGTGAGTGAAGGGGAAAGTGCACAGGGAAATGGGTACCGGGATTCAGGTTTCCCGTGGCTTAGTACCTAGAGTACTCCTACCTCCGACCCAACCCCGCAACCGGTCACGCACCTGTACAAGCATCGCACCTCCCCTGGGTGAGTGGCTGGGCGGCTCATGGGAACGGTGGCCTCCTGGCTTTCCTCCGTCCTCGGCAGACGCCGACGCTGCCTCGGTCTGACGACTCTCCTCCGTGTCACCCCCGGCCTTGGATGTTTCTCGCCGCTCGCCGTCTCCCTCTGCACACAACGATCCTCCAT
The DNA here is from genome assembly GCF_964261635.1 of Lissotriton helveticus. Taxonomy (NCBI): domain Eukaryota; kingdom Metazoa; phylum Chordata; class Amphibia; order Caudata; family Salamandridae; genus Lissotriton; species Lissotriton helveticus. The sequence goes on from NC_136069.1 coordinate 1,143,713,799, forward strand.
CCGATGTTCCTCTCCTTCCGACTTCCTCTCCTCCGTACTCCGCATTCGCCTCCTGTCTCTCCGCACTCCAACCGCTCCTCTCCGCTAACCTCCGGGTGAACAAGCACACCTGCGTCTCCGGGGATCCTCCCTTTGACGGGAAGGCGTCGTTGTCCGGCTCCTCCCACTCATTCACTGTCCACGAATTAAAGGGCCATTCCCTTTCCGTTGTATCAGCAATACTCGACTCCACGTCCTGTGGTGTGGGAAGAGAGAGAGGGGGGGAGGTAAAAGTTCAATGTCATTCTCCTCCCCGAGGGTTTCTGGGACTGGTAGGCGGCTGGTATGAGTCACGTCCCTGAGTTCTCCTGTACACCCCGTTACAGGGTACTTCTTCTTTTAGGTTTTGTTCCAGACTGATCAGATTTACTGGCGTCTTGGTTTTCTTGCTCAAGTTCTTCGCCTGTCTTTAGTCTCAATCTCAGTCTTTTTACAAATCTAGGTGTTTTGTCTTTTTTCTTGAACCTTTTAATGGATACTGTTCTTTGGCCCTCTTCAAAGGCTCTCTTATTTTCATTTAGTTGTGGTACGTCAACTTCTGTGTTTCCTTCTTCCCTTCCTGTCTGACTAGTTCCAGGTCTTATTTCAGTTTCTTCTGCCTGGTTACTAAGCTGGCCTGGTTCAGGAGTGTGCTGATTTTGACTTTTGGTTGTTTCAACTTCTACTTCCTGAACGCATTCGTCTAGTTCTATCTGGTCCTGTTCAAGCACTTCGAACTTTTGATCTTCTTCCGCTTGAACTTCCGCCCTAATTTCTAACGGTCCCTTTCCAGGCTCAGGAGTTTTTGGAGGTGTGTCAATAACTTGTTCTGTCCCTATCTGACCTTCCTCGTTATCAGATTTAATTTGGACTTCGATGATCTGATTATCTCCGTCTATTCCTGTATTATCCTCACTATCCCACTCTCTATCTAAGTGGGTTTGTCTTCTGGTTCTTATTGTATCGAGTGTCAGGTCGATTATTGGGACCCAACCATCTTGACTGGTGCTCGGCTGTTCTTCTTCAGCTACTTCAGGATCCTCTTCTGGAGACCCCTCAGCTGCACAACCTTCAGCCCCAGTTTCTTCGTCTTCTGTCACCTTTTTCGTATGGCTGGCATGGATCGACCGTGGCACACCTGCACACTTCACCGCTGTTGTGGTAACAAAAATCACCTGTCTTTTCTTTCCCCACTTCGGTGCAAGGCAACTCTTCCGAGTGTGTTTCTTAATTACAACCCAATCACCAGGTTGCAAATCATGGGCTGGAGCTGCTAGCCTGGCGACGGCATCTTCCCCAATCTGGCGAGAGATAGAACGCACTTGGTCACCCAGTTGCTTGCAGTACTCTAGCACCAAATCATTAGAAATGTTTATCAGTTTGTGTCCTGGCACCCATGCCTGCTGCATTACTCTTCCCATCAGAATCTCGAGGGGGCTCAGGCCTGTCTTCCGATCTGGAATACTTCTAAGTGCCATCAGGACAAGGGGCAAAGTGTCTGGCCATTCCATTCCAGTAGATTCACACATTTTTCCCAATCTTGACTTGATAGTGCCTTTCAGTTGTTCTACCACTCCAGAAGCCTCTGGGCGATACGCACAGTGCAGTTTTTGTGTAATTTTGAATGCTTCACAGATTTGGCCTATTATTTCGTTTTGAAAATGCCCACCTCTGTCTGATTCAATTGTGACTGGAAAACCGTACCTGGGTATCAGTTCCCTCAGTAACAATTTTGCTACAGTGATGCTATCATTTCTGCGTGCAGGATAAGCTTCTACCCACTTTGAAAATAGGCAGACAATGACAAGGACGTACTTCATTCCTCGACAGGGGGGTAGCTGAATAAAGTCAATTTGTAATCTTATGAAAGGACCCTCAGCTTTTCCAATGGTACCTGGTAACACTTCTGTTTTCTTTCCGGGATTGAATTGCTGACATACTAAGCATCTCTGGCAGAGTGCCTCTGCTATGTTTCGGAATTTCGAATTAAACCATGTCTGTCTGAAGACACGGACCATTGCATCTCTTCCTACATGTGTATCTCCATGTATCAATCTAGCCATAGGATCAAGCAAGCAGTCTGGCAACACAGGCATATCATCAACGTAAACAATGACACCATCCTCATCCCTTTTCCGACAACCAACATTTTTCCATCTTTTCTTTTCCTTTGGTCCTGCTGCATTCTGCAAATCTCTCAGTTCTTCCCACGTTTGTATTTCTTCAAACACCATAAGTTGGCAGCTGTTTCCGCCTACCCCCAATTTGGTATTGATTGCTATTTTATGTTTAGCACAATGTTGGGCCAGTTGGTCAGCATACCGATTACCTGCTGTCACTTTGTCATTGAACTGGATTGCTTCCAGTAATTCTTGTACGAAATTTCCATTTCTGATAGGAGTACCTGAAGAAGTCAGGAACTCTCTTTGCAGCCACAACTGGGCAAAGTCATGCACAACCCCATAACCATACTGGCTATCAGTGTATATGGTTATTCTCATGTTCCTCCCAAATTTACAGGCTTTTGCCAAGGCAACCAATTCGGCTATTTGTGCAGACTTGACTCCAAATACATAGGATGCTACCACTGGGCCTCCTAGAGTGCATACAGCATAGGCGGCACTTAAGCCTCCATCCTCATGTCTCAGGCATGAGCCGTCTACAAACAGCTCGTACTCTTCCTCAATTAAGGGAATTTCCTTTATGTCTGGGCGTTGTTTTGTACTAAATTCAGTCAGATCAAGGCAATCATGCTCGACCTCTCCCTTCACTTCTGCCGTGAGTGAATTTGGTAATAGGGTAGCTGGATTCAAAATATTACATCGGGAAATGGTTACATTTGCTGTACCTACTAGGATTCTCTCATACTTAGTCAGCCGACTAGGCATGAGATACTGGGTTTTAGTTCTGGTCAGTAAAATTACAACTGCATGTGGAACATACACAGTTACAGGATGTCCCATAATGATGGATTCACTCTGTTCAAGACTCATGCAAATTGTAGCTAATGCTTTTAAACATCCAGGTAATCCAGCAGCCACTGGATCCAAAGTAGCAGAAAAATATGCCACTGGACGTCTGGTTAGACCATGAATTTGGGTCAGGACTGAAAGTGCACAATTGTCTCGTGTGTCACAAAACAGTGCAAATTCTTTCGAGTAAACAGGCATTCCTAATGCGGGAGCTGTACACAGACATTCCCGTAATTTTGTAAAAGCTGACATGCTTTCCTCATCCCACTCCACTGGGTCTTTTGCTCCTTTCTTTGTCATTTTTATCAATGGTCTTGCTAGGACTGCAAATCCCACAATCCACTGCCTGCAGTATCCTACAACTCCAAGGAACATTCTGATTTCTTTCTGGGTATTGGGTAGTTCCATGTTTCGAATTATTCTAATTCTTTCTGTGGTGACTTTCCTGATACCTCTCTCTATCTGGTGTCCCAGATATTTCACTGAGGAGGTACAGAACTGTAATTTGTCTGGTGACACTTTATGTCCCCCTTCACCTAAATGGTTCAGTAAAGCAATGGTGTCATCAACACAGTCTTTCCGACTCTTAGACGCCACCAAGAGGTCGTCTATGTATTGCACCAGGACTGATTCTCCAGGTAAAACCAAAGATTCAAGGCACATTTTTAGAATCTGATTAAAGATTGAAGGGCTCTCTGTGTACCCCTGAGGGACACGATTCCAGACGTAGACATGACTGTTGAAATCAAATGAGAAAAGAAATTTGCTGTCTGATTGTAATGGAATTGAAAAGAATGCGTGACATAGGTCAACGACGGTAAACCATCCAGCATTCCATGGAATTTGGTACAAAATCACTGCAGGGTTTGGAACAACAGGACAGCAAGAAACCACAATTTTATTAATCTTGCGCAGGTCCTGTACTACCCTGTACTTCCCACTAGGTTTCTTGATTCCAATTATGGGCGAATTACAAGGACTGCTCATCACTTCTTGTATGATATTTTCTTCTAACAATCTTTTTATTTCAATGGCAACCCCTGCTTTTACTTCTGCACTCATTTTGTACTGTTTGGTATTTGGGTAGACTGCATCTTCTTTTATTGCTATTTTAATTGGGTCAACATTTGCCATTAATCCTACATCCTTTCCAGTAAAATCCCATACCTCTGGTTTTACTGTCTGTTGGAGTTCTTCAGGTAAGTCTTGTATTGTCATTCTTTTAATTTCTGAGTCAGGTCTTATTAACATTAATTTGTCTATTCCATCTTCATCTGGGGTTTGAATTTCGACGCCTTTTGGTGTGCAAAAGATGGTGCAATTCATTTTGCACAACAAATCTCGTCCTAATAGGTTCACAGGACTGGAATCACAGACAACAAATCTATGCATTTCTTTGAAATTCCCTATAATAATTTCCATAGGTTCTGTAACTGGGGTACTAATTAACTTATTAGAAATGCCCACTACTTGGATCGCTTCTCCCGAGAGGGGTAGGTTTGGAACGTCTGCTGTTCTCACAGTAGAACGGGTAGCACCAGTGTCCAACAGAAAGGTGATGTCATTTCCTTCAACCTTTCCTTCAATGTATGGTCCTGACTGGTCTACCGGCAAGGAGGTGCCAAGCACGCACTCCTCGTCCTCCCCCCTCAGGCACTGTCAGTAAGGTTCATCACAGAGGAATGTATCATTCAACAGAAATTGCGAAGTTGCTGCATTTCTATCCTCCTTTCTTTCCCAAACCTCTGCTTCCTCCCCCTGTTGTGCTTTGCTCCTATAATTCGGCCTAGGTGCGTGAGGCAACTGATGCTGTTTTACCTGTTGCTGTGTCTTTCGCGGTCCCTCATTCTGCGCCTGCGGATTTAAATCATTAATTTGCACATTATCATTCTGCACAGCCTTACACTCGTCTCTCCAGTGCCCTATCTTTCCGCACCCGTGACAGGGGAACTTTTTCCGTGCTTCTTCTCGGCTCATTTTTACCCTGGGCTTTCCTCCACCCCCAGGGCCTTGATTCTGATTATTCATTTTACTTAATTGCTGTTGTTGATGCTCTGCCAATTTTACTTGTGCCCACATGACTTTTTCTTTTAATTCTTTTCGTTTATTTTCCAGCTCATCTTCACAATATTTGGCATACTTTAGGACTTCATCAATAGGTTTAGCTTGCCAACAGATTTTATTGTCTTTGATCCACTGAGAAATCTCAGGTCTTAACCCTAACACAAATCGATAGATGAAGTGGCTCATGTCTTTCATCTCAATATTGTCTAGCCCACTGTAAGTTTTGAACACGTGTAAAAGTCGTTCATAGTATGAATGTACAGTTTCATCATGATTTTGGGTAGTTCTATCTATGCGGGTCCAATCAGTTTCTTTTGCAGGTACCTTTCCTTTCAAGTACAGTATGACCTAGTTGTATTTCCTCATTACTTCCCCTGAAGGAGCTCCTGTCTTTGGGTCTCTGGCATATTCTTCACTTGGCCAATCAACAGCAATTTTACATTCTGTCCATAAATCTACAGGAACTACAATGTCAAAGAACCCATCTAGATCTTTCAGGAGACACTTTTGGACTTTAATAAATCTCTCAACCTGTCTGTACCACTCTACAGGTTTCTCTCGTAATTTTAAGAAGTCATTTGTAAATGACACAATATCCTGCCTGGACCATGGCACATGTACATATCCTCCACCTGGCACTTCTCGCATAGGATACAGTTTTTCCACCTGATCTGCTTCTTTTAGAACAAATTCAGATGTTATTTGCTTTGATCTACTCTCTTCCATTTTCTTGGCCCACCTGGTTTTCCATTTTTCTAAATCTCCCCATTTTTGTAACAGGTTTAACAGTTCTCTGATCTGTACCTTTTTCCCTGACACATTCATGTTTTCCAAATCTTTGTCTGAAAATTCTGCTCTATAGGGTTTTTACAACACTTTAGATTTGCTGACATCTATTCCCATGTTAGCTGCAGTGTCCATTAATTTCTCATGGAACACTCTGGTGTTTCGGGTAATACTTTTGCAAATGAATAGTAATTCTTCCTCACTAAGGGTGTTTAATCTGTCCAATCCCACGTTCCCAGCCATCAGTTCCTCCAATTCTATTCTTAATTTGTAAATATCTAATGGTTTTGGCTGAGGATTTGGTCTTTCTAATTCTCTGGACCATCTTTCGATTTCTTCAGGAGTCACTACCATAGCACTTCTAGTACCTGAAGATGTCTCAATCTGGACTTCTCTTGAACTAAAAGGTGTGTTCTTTTTCTGTGAACGGGTTTCTGGTTCCCTAATGGGTAGATCCATAAGAGAAATTACCGATTCACATTCACTTGCCTGATCATCCACTATTAAGGGCTCTTTTCTTGGATGCACTACAGATGGCGTAATAACTGGAGTTTTTGAACTAGCCTGTTTATCCCCAAATAGAGGAACAACTGGACCAATAATTACTGGAATTGTCAGAGCTTCAGGACTTGAATTTAATTGGGATATTTTCTGGATGAGTTCAGTTTTCTGTTTAACCAAAGCTTCTCTCTCTCGATCCTGTAATACTTTTTCCATGGTGGTTTCATGTACTACTTGTGGAATCAAGCGAGGGTAAAGATTTGTTGCACTTGGATTTGCCATACTTGGTCCCTCACTACAGGACGGCCTATAATATGGAACAGTCAGCTCGGACGTGCTCGACCCCTCATTACCGATAGGCCTATAACACGGACCAGTCGGATAAGATGTACTCGTCCCTCTATTACAGGGAGGCCTAAAGAATGGATTTTTTGTGCTCAGGGACCTAGATTCCTCATTATACGGCAGTGGATTTTTCATTAATAAATCCTCCAAGTATTCATCCTCAGAATCACCAGCAGTCATTAAATGTCTAGTTTTCTCTGTCCTTTTACCTCCTACGGGTTCGTCTACAGTTAAAACTGGGAACAGTCCTTCTATCATCATGTTCTGTCTCCACTGCTTCATTTTTTTCTCATTTGCTTCTCCATGCATTTTCGGGTACCATTTACTTATTCCTTTGTCAATTATAGGTCTATCTCGCTCAAAGGCCTCAATCTCCCATTCTTCTAAAGCCTCATATTGCGTCAATCTGGGTCTGGGATATAAATCATTCATTCGAGTCCTCAAATGAAACAAAATTCTACCATTAAAGGTACCGTCTAAGGGAAATGCTAAAATTCCGTCATCTTTGGTATATTCCACCCAATTTTCCAACCATACACAGGTATGATACCCTTTGTCAAATAACATAAATGATTCGGGAGTATTAGGTGGCGGAATGATTATACCTTCTCTAGTTTTGATGGGTTTATCCTTCTTGAAATAATTTTTAACTCTACAAAAGTCATCTTTCTCTTGCTTCCGTACATATTATAAGGTCTGCCTTTTAATATCTGTTCCTTAGCAAACCCTAAGTATTTCAGATCAGGTAAAAATTTTGGATACCACATATACTTCGTAAACCTAGTTTGTGCGTGAATACGTACTCGTTTACTATATTCTTCCAATGCTAGCGCGTCTTTTAGTTTTCGACAACCAATCAATTCTGTGGTTGCAAATAATTTCAACCAATGGGTGCGCGGCCTTTTCGTGAGACAAGTTCTCACGCTTCTGCGCTCACCCCTCCTTTACAATACCGGCTCCGCTACACACCCGCTGTTTCGACCAATACCAGCGTGGCACAGAGTGACGTCAGCGCAGCTCCGCAACTGACTCCCTCCTTCACAAGGTAACGGAAACTCAATTTCTTTTCTTAAAGTGCAAGTGCTTTATTTAATTTACAACGTAAATACATTAGCCACTGTGCTCGGATGTCTAGAAAGGAAAGATTTGTTTCACTGCAAGTAAACCTCTTCTGTCTACTTTTCATACACTACAGATAGATCTCTTCTGCCTACCCTTCATTCAAGCATTAGAGAACCTGCTACTTCTTCGACTCATCCACTCTTTTCGGGATATATACTAAGTCTAAAGTTTCACTAGTGAACTCCTTTGCTATCAATCAAGCTCAGACGAACCTGCTACTCCTCCCGTGTGACCCTTACTAGGTTATATCACAATGGAAGTTTTGCCAGTGAACTCTTTGCTATCATTTATTCAATTATTCATACAGAAAACCCTAATTAGTGCTTCCAGTTCTACCTAACCTGCACCAATTTTCCTCGAGCCACTGACCTCACTGCGAGGTGGATTCTCCTCACCACCTGCTATTCTGCCCCCGGGGATTCCAACAAACATATAACAATCACCAACGAGTTGTGTTAATACATATATCGATATAGCAGCATTTCAGAGAAATTTTCAAAACATTTCATAACATTTCAAAACAATTTAAAAGACTTTTATTTGATCGATCAATACTTTTAGCAGCAATAGAATTTTAGCAGCAATTTTTTATTTCATACAGTTATTAACGTACCTATCTTAACTAGTCCTTAACCATACTACTGCTACCAGAAAATATTACTGATAGAGCGCGCAGGTCACCCGACTAACAAATGCACACTTGGGCCCATAAAAATTCAATTTATTTATATTTATTCAATGGGGTAACCTACACTCTACTACCAGCAATACCCGTTCCTTTCTATTTACGTCCAATGTACCTGACTTACCAATCCTTGTCACAGGTACCTAAGATCACAATGGATCAAGGAGCTAGCTGTGAAAACAAGTAGGCGACACATACAATACAACTTTTAATAAATATTTCACTTTTATAATAACCACAGACTCAGGATTCTTTTAATACCTTTATCTAATCATCATCATCATCATCTGTCATGAGCATATAATTCACACAGATTAAACTATCTATAACTAGAATTAGGAATAGCGTATAGCTATGAATAATACAGAGAATACCAATCATTTAGAAATCAGAAAATAAAGGGAAGGAGAACATAAGGAACATGCTAAATCAAAGCAGACTTTCGCAATCCACTAGCAGTTTGAAAGGAAATGAAACTTATGCAATTCGTTTTATCCAGAGTTAGCTTAAATCACTATAGGGAAGGTAAGATTTGGAACATACTATCAAATTTAGCTTATTCCCTAAAGGGAAGGTAAGAAAAGGAACATATACTATATGGAAACAATTTATCAATTGACGAAAGGTGGGAAAAAAATGGAACACGCTAGTATCAATGGAAACACGTGAAAATTGCATTTACCCAAGGACGGGGAAAAAGAAGGAACATATGCAATTTAAGCAGCTTTGCACAATTAAGGTAGGGAAAGAGAAAGGAAATACACGATAATATATCAACACTCACACAGACTTATATTTACCTAGGATAGAGTGAAGACCAACCCTGGCCACGGGTTAGTTGGAAAAGACGGGAAGGAACCCCAAGGACTTAGGTGCCAGTAGGCGAGCAGGTGCAGCTCATGGACAGTCAGGACAGGATAACCCCAAGATTTTGGATCTGGACCGGGTTCACCAAAGGGTACGACCAACACCTGCAGCTTCGGTTGCAACGCCTGCGTTACTCCCTCTCTGCAAGGAATCTGCCAGTAACCCCGATTGGGTTCTCGAACCTCCCAGCAAAGTGCTTCGCCAGCACTTAAGGTTTCCAAAACCCCGATTGGGTCTGTGGAAAATTCGGACAGAGTGCTCCGCAGCTCTCTGTATCAGTCACCTATAGAGTGCGTTGGGTCAGTGACAAGTCAGCTATTCGGACAAGTCAGACACATTCTCTAGCTAAACCTAGGCTAGTTATACTGTTTTTCGGGTCAGTGTACCACCCCCAAATGTTGCAAGTGTAAGAATCCCCAATTCTGATTGGACAAGGGGAAAGGTTAAGTCATCACACCACCTAAAATTTAGACTTTCTCAGGCTTAATATTTAATTTTCGTACCCACCCCTTAAATTCTAGCTTCCCATGATACATGATGTACAGTGAACAATAGAGTATACAGCAGTTATTACAAATGTATCAATATTAGTTAGAGTTCAGCTTCGCCGGCTGGGTCTTAGGTTGATTCCCAGGAGCATCTTGGCTGTGGCTGCCAGCTGGCTGAGTTCCACTGCTGCATGGGTTTCTTTCCCTCATCACGTGACAAGTACCATACAGGCTCTTCAAGATGGAGTAGCAAGCGCCTCCCAGGCCCAAAGAATACGATACATGAAAAGCAAGCGAAAACAATTTAGAAATACAGAAAAAATGATTACACTGTATACCATGAATGGCTACACTACATCCCTTATTTCATAATAATTATAGCATTAGTGCAGAACAGACAGCTTTGCGAAAGCGGCAATGCAAGCTCGGAGCATATGAGAAACAAAGCGGCCATGTCAGCTGTATTGCGCATGAGCAAACACTTTCCCACCAGAACTGCGAGTATGTCACATCACATGGGTATGACCGACGCATGCGCAGTCTAAATTTCCGCAAAGCAGCGGCCATTTTAGAGGCAAGCATATTAGGATTAATAAACACATAGGCAAGCTTCACTGGGACACCCGTGTAGTGTAAAATATGCAATATTAGTAACACAAACATATTGATTTAGTTCAATTAACATTATTTGAGGTTCATGAATACAAGCAAGTCGCGTAACGTGCGAATCCTTGCTCCATCAATATCACTATCCACCATGTGTGCCTTTCTTTCCATGACTGAGTTGCACTGTGCTCTCAGGGTCAACCTCTGGCTGCCTACAGCTGGAGGCTGGGTCCCTTTTGTTGGCTTACTGGAGGGACAGGTCAGGTTTGGGGCCTTTGGGTCCCATGTTTGGCTGTGCCCAACAGTGTCCATCTGGGGGAGGTTCCTAACTAGGTGTAAGGGAGATCCCTCAGGAGTTTTTGTAATGTTCACCTTGCTAGGGCTGCTAGCTTTGGTGCCCCTAATCTGCTGATGGGGGTGTTCTTGTGGACAGGGGGCCCTTTGGGGTCCACTGACCTCCCAGTCCTCCACAGCCCTGGGCTGACTGAGTCAGGGTAGAGAGGGCAGGTTACCTGCTCCAGACTGGGTCCCACCTTGGAAGGGTCCACTGACATCAGAGGCTCTGTCAGGCCAGGCCTGGCTACCTCTGGGGCAGTTTCTTCACAAGGGGTAGGGTCAGTTCCCTGAGGAGGCTGACTCTCACCTAATGTCTGGTGGGAGGGAGACTTTTCTTCCTCCCCAATACTCTCTGTCTGAGTGGAGTGATCCATAGTTTCAGGCTTCACAACACAAAAATCTGTTTGAGTTTGGGCTGTAACCATTACAGCCCTACCATCCTTTTCAGGAAGGAACTCTGTTTGGGTGTGGGCTGTGACCATCACAGCCCTGCCAATCTTTTCAGGGAAGTCTGCCTGAGCTTGGGCTGTGACCATCACAGCCCTTCCAACCTCTTTAGGAAGGAATTCTGCTTGAGCTGGGGCTGTAGCCATCACAGCCCCACTAACCTTTTCTCGAAGGCCTACCATTTTGGAATGGGTTTCTTGTTCTACCCCAGCCCAGGCTGAGATCTCTAGATCATTTCCCAGTAGGCAATCTACTGGCAAGTTTGTAGACACTGCCACTCTTTTTGGGCCAGTGACACCTCCCCAGCTGAGATTTACTACTGCCATGGGCGATCTTTCTGCACTCCATCAATGTTGGTCACCTGATAGGTGAACCCAGGTAAAAGTTGTCCTGAGGGGACTAGACTGTCAGTTACCATAGTGATGCTAGCCCCTGTGTCTCTGTAGGCTTCAACTTTCTGGCCATTGATGTGGGGCTCCTGTCTGTACTTGCCCAAAGTGTTGGTACAAGCAGTGAAGTGTCACGCCTGCCAGTCCGCCAGAGAGCACACAGACAATGCGAGCCCATTCCGAGATGGTTTAGCCCAACGGCGCATGTGCAAGGGGATCGGGCAGGACATTAAAGCCTGACCTCCCCGCTACACTACGCTTCGCGCTCTAGTGTTCTCGTCTCCTTTTCGACGCGTCACTTCCTCCTCGCCTCGCTTCGCTCTCACCTCTGTTTGCTTCCTGATGTGGGCATCGTTCCAGAGTCTACTCTTAGTTTTCTGCCTACGATTTCCTGTGAGGCTTGCCGACTCGATCTGCTAGCCTGCGAGTCCTGTTCTTCTGATTTGAGCCTATCTTCCTTAGAGGCTATTCCCTCGGCCTTCCGCCATCACCCTTTGCGGGAAGTTCCGAGGCTCCCCTTTTTATTTTGAAGTCCTTTGTCGGGACCGGCTGTCTTCTCTCCGATTCCTCAGGGGGGGCACCTGTTGCGCTCTCCTGCGGTTCCGCCTTTCGGCCGGACTACGGTTCCGTCGAACGGCCGGACTTGTGGGGAGGGGTTATCGGGGCTTCCTGTGGGATTGTGGGAGTTGTAGTTTGCTTGACAGGACCATTCCCCTTATTTTTTGTTTCATTATATCCGTTGTGTTGCTGGATTTCCTGGACGCTGGCATTTGTCACAGTGCAAGGGAGAGAAGATCGGGTAATGCGCTTGTAGCGCACTATTATCATTTACCCTTTTTTCCCGTTTATACTAATGGTGTTGATTCTTATGCCTACTGTTATTGCAGATACTCTATTTGCTGTGTTCGTATAGTGCTGCTATCCTACCACGCAGTTCAGCCTGTTGCTTTTAGGGGTAAGCCTGGTGCAGATACCTATTCTTACTCATTGGTGATTTGGACACCTGGTAGACATAAGGTTTATATTACAGCAGGCATTTTATGGTACCTAGACGCATTGAAGGTTCGGCAATACTGTTCTCATAAGAATATTGGTCACATCTTGTCAGAACCAGGTACATAGACAATACTGTGGAGAAAGGTTTTACATGCTTGTTGATTGTTGTTGTACTAACCAAGCCATTTCTTTTAGTGCCAGCTTCTGCCAGAGAGGGAGAACCGTCCAAGAAGTCCAGTGTCTCTTCCCCTTCTTTCCTTGTTTTGTTCCCTCCTTTCCCTCCACATCACCATTGTGTTCTAGTGTTTGATAGACACAATAGGTGTAGGAGGGACGGGTTGGGTCTGACTTCAGTTCCTGGCACTCCTGCGGAAACGGCTATTGGCTCCTTACAGAGCGCGAAGTCCACGTTGTTTTTTCTGCCCAAATGCCATGACCCAAGTGACTATGGAAGATTTGGCCAATATGTTAGGGAACCTCCAGTTAGAAACCCAAGCTCTAGCTCATAGGGTTGACTCATTGCAGAGAGAAAGACGGGCAGATTCCGAGGGGGGAGGAGCAGGTCCCAGCCCTACGTCTCAGGTCATTCACATATCTACCCCTCAAACCGTTCCGTTAGCTCCACCGGAACGTTTTTTTGTTGACACCGCCAAGTTTGCTGCATTCATCAGCCAATGCCAGTTGCACTTTATGTGTAAAGCAAGCTGTTTTCCGACTGATCAATCGAAGGTAGCTTTTGTTATCTCATATTTGGGAGGTTCAGCAGCTAATTGGGCCATACCTTTAATAGAGAGGAATGATCCTCTGTTGCAGGACTATTCAGCCTTTATACAGGAGTTGAAGAAACTCTTTGATAAGCATACTTTTACGCACTCCGCTGACACTGAACTGTTGTCCCTCAAACAAGGAACTAAGGACCTGTCTGCTTACATTACATCTTTTCAAAGACTCGTAGCGGAGGCAAATTGGCCAGGTGAAAAGCGTAGCGCTCTGTTTTATAGGGGGCTACGGGAGGATCTTAAGGATGCTTTGTCCCAAGTAGTTGATCCGCCTGACAATTGTCCAGATCTTATTGACTTAGTAGTCAAACTTGATCATAGGATACAGGAGAGAAGGAGGGAGAAAGGGCGTGCTGACACCAAGACATACGTGTATCAAAGAAAGTCAGAGGTTGAAAAGACATCAGATGAAGTAGAACCGATGCAGATTGGGTCGGTTAAGGGACCTTTGACTCATGAAGAACGACAACGAAGGAGAGACAATAAGCTCTGCCTATATTGTGGCAAATCTGGACATTTCCTGAGAAATTGCCCTGTTAAACCATCCCAAACCAAGAAGTCGGAAAACTAATAAGCCCGACACCTTCTGGGACTGGGGTTTCGGGTAGTTCTGGGTTAATAGTCTCATCCTCTGATACACTATTGGACCAGCCGAGCCATTTCTTTTTGCCTGCTCGTTTGTCTCTTGAGGGACGATTGATTGAAGTCCTTATCATGTTGGATTCCGGGGCTACCGGTAATTTCATGGATTCGGATTGGGCCAATCAACATTCCATAGAGTCTACCCCCAAAGAAGTCAGGGAACGAGTAACTACTATTGATGGGAGTATGTTGAAGTCAGGACCTATTACTCATCGAACAATACCCATACATTTGACAGTAGTACAAGAACACCAAGAACTCTTGACGTTCGATCTGATCAAGTCCCCTCAATTCCCGGTGTTGCTGGGCTTACCCTGGCTTCGCACCCATAATCCACAAGTAGATTGGGTTAAGGCCACTCTAGAGTTCAATTCAGAAGCCTGTAAAGAACAATTGGGAAGGATAAACACAGATAACACACTGTCATCTTCCAGTACTTCTGTTCTGCCTCCGGAATATTCTGATTTGCAAGTCATTTTTGATGAGGCACAAGCAACAAGTCTTCCCCCTCATAGGCAATACGATTGTTGCATAGATCTACAGACAGGGGCTAAGATACCTTGTAGCAGAGTGTATTCTCTCACTGAAAAGGAGAACATATATTTGCGGGAATACCTTGATAACATGCTCAAGATAGGTTTTATTCGACCTTCTCGCTCCCCTGCCTCTTCATCTCTTTTTTTTATCCCAAAGAGGGAAGGTGGCTTGAGATGCTGTATTGATTATAGATCATTGAACAGCATCACTATCAAGAATAGGTACCCTCTTCCCTTGATTTCCTCCCTCCTTGACAGAATAAAGAACGCCACCATCTTCACCAAGTTAGATCTTAGAGGTGCATACCATCTGGTGAGGGTCAAGGAGGGGGATGAATGGAAGACGGCTTTCTGTACCAAGTTTGGCCTCTACGAGTATCTAGTCATGCCGTTTGGGCTTTGTAACGCCCCTGCTGCATTTCAGTTTTTTATAAACGAGGTCCTAAGAGATATGCTAGATGATTTTGTTATTGCCTACATCGACAATTTGCAAATTTTTTCGTCGTCTGTATACGAGCATAAGAAGCAAGTCCGGAAGGTCCTAGACAGATTAAAAGACAATAACCTGTATTGTAAGCTCGATAAATGCCTGTTCCATGTTCCTGAAGTAGCCTTTGTAGGTTTTATTGTATCGTCCTCAGGATTACGTATGGACCCTCAGAAAGTGGAGGCTATCCATCAATGACCCACGCCGCGTTGCGTAAAGGAGGTTCAAAGCCTTTTAGGCTTTGCTAACTTCTATCGCCGCTTTATAAATGGTTTCTCCAAATTGGTGGTACCTATTACGTCTCTGCTAAAAAAGGGGGTCCCTTTCCAATGGTCCTCAGCAGCGGATGTAGCCTTTACAGCACTGAAGGCGGCCTTCACGCAAGCTCCCATTTTACGCCATCCCGATCCTACTTACCTGTTTCTGGTGGAGGCAGATGCTTCTGAAATGGCTGTGGGAGGTGTCCTTTCTCAAACAGACCCTGAGACAGGGATTTATCATCCAGTCGCTTACTTTTCACAAAAGCTGAATCCAGCTGAAATGAATTACTGCACTGGTGATAAAGAATTATTGGCCATCAAGAAGACCTTTGAGGAATGGAGGCAATACCTGTTGGGTGCTAACCACACAGTGACTGTGTTAACAGATCACCGCAATCTTCAATTCTTGAAGTCTGCTAGGGCACTATCAATGCGGCAGCTAAGGTGGACCCAATTCTTCAGCGAATTCGATTTCATAATCATATATCGAGCAGGACAGAAGAATGGCAAGGACGATGCTTTATCCCGCTTGGAATATGATGCAATTGAAGAAAATAACACACCTCCTCCCATCATCACCCCAGATAGATTTGTCGGGGGGTCAGTTCAGAACAGGAGTTTCTAGAGAAAGTAAAGAGGGAACAAGAATCTGACACTATGAAACTGATTACACAAACACATGAAGCTATCAAGGTGGGGGAATTCTACTATGTGGAGTGTGGATTAGTTCTCCCTTCTGAGGACTTACAAGTTCAGGCTCTGAATTGGGGTCATTCCCATCCTTTAGTAGGTCATCCGGGCTACAAGAAGACCATAGCTAATTTGAAGAAGTATTTTTGGTGGCCGGGGATGGGTCTGGACACAAAGAGGCATATACAGACTTGTTACGTCTGTGCCCAGAGTAAGGATTCCCATCAGAACCCCATAGGATTGCTACATCCATTGCCTACACCCCCAGGTCCTTGGCATACAGTGTCATTCGACTTTATAGTGGAATTACCGCTCACAGTCAATGGACATAACACGCTGCTGGTTGTAGTGGATACCTTTTCTAAGTTACCTCATGTTATACCTCTCACAGGACTCCCTACAGCAAAGACCTTAGCTACAGTATTCTTGTCACAGGTGGTTAGATTGCATGGACTCCCTTCAGTTTTAATCTCTGATAGAGGCACCCAGTTCGTGTCCCGATTCTGGCAGGGCCTATGTGCTCTTTTGTCAATAGATGTGAGACTCTCCTCTAGCCACCATCCCCAAACTGTTGGCCAGATGGAGAGAGTCAATCAGTGTTTCGAGCAGTATATTAGATGCCAGGCGTTACATTCCTTGAAGGAATGGGATGAGTTGGTTTGGTTGGCAGAGATGGCGTATAACAACAGTCAGCATGCATCCACCGATTTCACGCCCTATTTCTGCACTTATGGTTATCATCCTCGACTCCTCCCTGGTTCTTCTTCCTCATCCACTCTCTTCTCCTTTGACTCCACCCCTGCAGCTAGTGAATTGGTGCAGGAAATTCAACTGAATCACAAGCTCACACAAGATAACTTAGACCAGGCTAAGAGGAAGTACAAGAAGGGAGCAGACCTCCACAGACGTCAGGGGCCTATATTGAAGGAAGGGGATAAGGTGTGGTTGTCATCTAAGTACATCAACATGAAAGGGGCATGTAAATTCAAGCCCTGGTATGTTGGACCTTACAAGATCCTGAAGGTTATAAATCCTGTGGCCATGAAACTCGAACTCCCTCTGTCCATGAAGATACAACCCGTATTCCTTGTATCATTGTGTCAGGACCCGAAAATCAGATTCCCAAATATGTGGCTCCATATTGCTCCAACCCGATCAATCTATCCCTGTCTGCACTACATGGACAGAGAAAGTCTGAAACTGGAGAGACAAGATGGCCGCCACAGTGGCCATGATGAATTGAGGTCGGAGTTCTAGTCTTCACGTCATCACTGATTCTGAAGGCTAGGAGCAGCGCGCGAGCGCTAGCGACTACGCACTTCACTAGAGTCATAGCCTGGAGGAGACCTACGTTACCAGCTCTTGAGAAAACAATTCCTTAGTTTTAAATTGTTGAAGTACTCCACTCGCATTTAGTGCGAGTGTAGAGGAAGCCCCTAACGTGTCACGGCGCAATAATTCAAGCGCGTGACTCAACCCCCTTTTAGTTTCAATCTTAGTTAAATTCGTCTGAGGTAAAAGCAAGTTACCGACATCGGCGAAAAAGGAAGCAGAAGTTCCTGACGGCGTCTGAGGAGGAGTCAAGGGTCGTTGTCCTTGGCTGAGGAGCGAATCCTAGACTCAAAAGACTTTCAAGTGAAAAAAGAAGCTAAGTATAGCTACGCGTTTTGGGTCAAATTGAAGTAGTAGATTATCGAGTTTCCTTCACTATGTTGACCACAGAAAAGAGTTGTTGTAAATAGTTTTCTGGAAGAAAGTAAGAGAGAGAAAAGCAGTTGATTCGCATGTTAAGAGACTGAGCATCATTAAGGACAAGGAACTGAACACATACTTACCCAAGCCAAAACCTTGATAGTATATTGAGGAACTCCTGTAAAGACAAGAAAAGAAGAAAGGTTTAATCAGGAGCAATATCGATAAAACTACAAAAATCATCTGAACCCCAATACAAGGAACCTTCATCTAATTAGTGAAGTAAGTGATAAATTAAGATAGATATAATAAGGTTAGTCAACAGTGTAGTAATAGGAAGGCAATAATATATTTATATTTTTTAACTAATACAGTGACAACTAATTAGAAGAGAGAGAGAGCAGACATTATTACAGCTAAAAGAAGAGAAGCAAGGTCCAGAAACATAAGGGTGGGTGAGCCCCATTTTCAGTAGAAATAGTAAAGACTAGTGTTGAAGAGAGCAGGAAATAATGGTGTGTTAATTTTCTAGGTTTCCTGGTAAGCAGACAGCACAGAAAGAAGTAGTCTGAGGAAACAAGTCCGGACCAGTCTCTTCTCTGTTTATTATTTTATCCATTTCCCCCTTCCCTGGAGATGATGTAGGAAGGTTCTGTAATATACCTGCTGGCATCGTCTTAGGGGATTTGGGTACTAGCATCTCTGTTCCTGTGCAAGAATCAAGAAGCCATAAGGTAATTACTTGGAGCCCTGACAGAGTGAAGGGCCCAAGTTTATTTCGCACCCGAGCAGAGATGGCAGAAGGAATTGATGTCCAATCTTTAGGAACCATCTTAGATGCTATACATAAAGAACTGGGAGCGGTCAGGGAGGAAAATCGAAATCTAAGGCAGGAGGTAGTGAGTGCTAGAAAGGAAACGGCTGAGTTGGCCTTGAGATTACATCAGTCAAGTAGTTTAGAGAGAGAGGCCATGAATCCGGTATTAGAGGCTACTAATAGGTCAACCACACAAGTCATACATTCCCTGTCCCCAGTTACACCCTTAGCAGCTCCAGAAAGGTTTAATGGGGATCCGCAGAAAGCGCAGATATTCCTCTCGCAATGTTCTCTACATTTCCTGTGCCGTCCTTCCATTTTCCCTGACGCGCAGTCTAAGGTGGCCTTCATACTCTCGTACCTAAGCGGAGATGCGGCCGCCTGGTCCATGCCTCTAGTCTCCTGAGAAGATCCTTTGTTAAGGAACTTTGAACATTTTAAACAAGAATTTCTTCGTATATTTGATCGTCGGAGGATTTCACAAGTGGTGGATAATGAACTGCTTGATTTGCGACAAGGTAACCGAGACCTAATAGCATACCTGGCCCAGTTCAACAAGTTGGTAGTGGAGACCGATTGGCCCGAAAGCAAGCGAGCTGCAGTTTTCTACCGCGGGCTGAGAGACGAACTAAAGGACACGTTGGCCCAAATCCCAAACCGACCCACCGAGATCTCAGCCCTCATCTACTTGGTTCTTGAAATAGATTTCCGTCAGGGAGAGCGAAGAGGTGAAAAGAAGAAGGATTTTCGAGCAATCGTTCCAAGATTCGACAGAGCCCGGTCTGAAGGCACAAGAACTACAGAGGCGACACAGGGTACCAAACCAATGCAAATTGGAACCATCAGGGGACCGTTGACAAAAGAAGAGAAGGATAAGAGAAGGGCCAATAACTTATGCATGTACTGTGGATCAGGTGGACATTTCGTCCGAAACTGTCCAAAGAAGCCTAAGGGAACCTTTAAGCCAAAGGAAAACTAACGGCACCACCTGTGGGCGGATATTGAGAGTTATGTTAAGGCCTGTGAAATCTGCGCGCAGAGAAAGTCAGAACGACAAGCACCGAAAGGATTGTTACAACCTTTGCCTACCCCTCCTACCCTTGGCACACAGTTACACTAGATCTCATTACTGATTTACCTTTGAGCCGGGGTTTTGATACAATCTTAGTGGTGGTGGATGCATTTTCTAAGATGGCCCATTTTACAGCTTTAAGGGGAATACCTTCTGCCAAGCAGTTAGCAGGTCATTTCAGTTCCCAGATAGTCAGAACCCATGGTATACCTAAAGTAGTCATCTCAGATAGAGGTTCCCAGTTTGTGTCCCACTTCTGGAGGGCTTTTATGAAAGGGTTAGGAACCGAAGTTAGGTTCTCCACTAGTTATCATCCGGAAACTGATGGACAAACAGAGAGGATGAACCAAGAGTTAGAACAATACCTTCGGCTGTTCCTCCTGAAAGAGGAAGCAAACTGGTCAGACTATTTGTGGTCAGCAGAATTTGCCCATAACAATGCTAAGAATAGTTCGACAGGGTTCTCCCCCTTCTTCTTGAATTATGGCAGACAGCCAAATGCGACTATTCGACAAATGGAGATTGCAGTTCCTGCGGTCAAGGAAGTCGTTTCGCATTTGACCCAAATTCAGCAGAAGGCGGTAGATAATTTAAGAATAGCCAAGGAAAGATATAAGGTTTATGCAGATCGAAAGAGACGTGCAGGGCCTCCAGTGGCACCTGGAGACAAAGTCTGGCTGAGTACAAAACATTTGAGACTGAAAGGAAATCGGAAGTTTCAGCCTTGCTTTATTGGCCCTTACCCAGTTGAGAAACAAGTCAATCAGGTCACCTATCGCCTAACGCTGCCTTCCAAGATGAAGATTCATCCAGTCTTTCATGTATCTTTGCTAAAAAAGGCAGCCACAGATCTGAGAACTCAATCACCCCCTAAGCCAATCCAGTTCGAGACAGGAACTGAGTTCGAAGTAAAGGAAATTCTGGACTCTAAGAAATCCAGAGGAAAATTATACTACTTCATCGACTGGAAAGGTTATGGACCAGAGGAACGATCATGGGAATTAGAAGAGGATGTTCATGCTCCCCGGCTGATTCAATCTTTTCATCGATGTTTCCCTCACAAACCCAGAAGGGAGGAGCCTGCCTTGTTGGAGGGTACTGTCACGACCCGAAAATCAGATTCCCAAATATGTGGCTCCATATTGATCCAACCCGATCAATCTATCCCTGTCTGCACTACATGGACAGAAAAAGTCTGAAACTGGAGAGACAAGATGGCCGCCACAGTGGCCATGATGAACTGAGGTCGGAGTTCCAGTCTTCACGTCATCACTGATTCTGAAGGCTAGGAGCAGCGTGCGAGCGCTAGCGACTACGCACTTCACTAGAGTCATAGCCTGGAGGAGACCTACGTTACCAGCTCTTGAGAAAACAATTCCTTAGTTTTAAATTGTTGAAGTACTCCACTCGCATTTAGTGCGAGTGTAGAGGAAGCCCCTAACGTGTCGCGGCGCAATAATTCAAGCGCGGGACTCAACCCCCTTTTAGTTCCAATCTTAGTTAAATTCGTCTGAGGTAAAAGCAAGTTACCGACATCGGCGAAAAAGGAAGCAGAAGTTCCTGACGGCGTCTGAGGAGGAGTCAAGGGTTGTTGTCCTTGGCTGAGGAGCGAATCCTAGACTCAAAAGACTTTCAAGTGAAAAAAGAAGCTAAGTATAGCTACGCGTTTTGGGTCAAATTGAAGTAGTAGATTATCGAGTTTCCTTCACTATGTTGACCACAGAAAAGAGTTGTTGTAAATAGTTTTCTGGAAGAAAGTAAGAGAGAGAAAAGCAGTTGTTTCGCATGTTAAGAGACTGAGCATCGTTAAGGACAAGGAACTGAACACATACTTACCCAAGCCAAAACCTTGAAAGTATATTGAGGAACTCCTGTAAAGACAAGAAAATTAGTCAGGAGCAATATCGATAAAACTACAAAAATCATCTGAACCCCAATACAAGGAACCTTCATCTAATTAGTGAAGTAAGTGATAAATTAAGATAGATATAATAAGGTTAGTCAACAGTGTAGTAATAGGAAGGCAATATTTTTTTTTTAACTAATACAGTGACAACTAATTAGAAGAGAGAGAGAGCAGACATTACTACAGCTAAAAGAAGAGAAGCAAGGTCCAGAGACATAAGGGTGTGTGAGCCCCATTTTCAGTAGAAATAGTAAAAACTAGTGTTGAAGAGAGCAGGAAATAATGGTGTGTTAATTTTCTAGGTTTCCTGGTAAGCAGACAGCACAGAAAGAAGTAGTCTGAGGAAACAAGTCCGGACCAGTCTCTTCTCTGTTTATTATTTTATCCAATTCCCCCTTCCCTGGAGATGATGTAGGATGGTTCTGTAATAGACCTGCTGGCATCGTCTTAGGGGATTTGGGTACTAGCATCTCTGCTCCTGTGCAAGAATCGAGAAGCCATAAGGTAATTACTTGGAGCCCTGACACATTGCTTAAGTCTGTTGAACCTGGAACTCTTTTGCCTGCAGCACCCCTTCCTGTTGAAGTAGACGATGAGTTGGATTACGAGATTGAGGCCATTGTTGACTCCAGGAGAGTTCGGAGGAAACTTCAGTATCTCATCCACTGGAAGGGATATGGGGTGGAAGAACATACCTGGGAACCAGCTAGTCAGGTACACGCACCTAGATTAGTGAGACTGTTCCTTAGGCAACATCCCAACAAGCCCAAACCTGTGGGGGGTTCTGTAGGGGGGATATACTGTCACGCCTGCCAGTCCGCCAGAGAGCACACAGACAATGCGAGCACATTCCGAGATGGTTTAGCGCAACGGCGCATGTGCGAGGGGATCGGGCAGGACATTAAAGCCTGACCTCCCCGCTACACTACGCTTCGCGGTCTAATGTTCTCGTCTCCTTTTCGACGCGTCACTTCCGCCTCGCCTCGCTTCGCTCTCACCTCTGTTTGCTTCCTGATGTGGGCATCGTTCCAGAGTCTACTCTTAGTTTTCTGCCTACGATTTCCTGTGAGGCTTGCCGACTCGATCTGCTAGCCTGCGAGTCCTGTTCTTCTGATTTGAGCCTCTCTTCCTTGGAGGCTATTCCCTCGGCCTTCCGCCATCACCCTTTGCGGGAAGTTCCGAGGCTCCCCTTTTTATTTTGAAGTCCTTTGTCGGGGCCGGCTGTCTTCTCTCCGATTCCTCAGGGGGGCACCTGTTCCGCTCTCCTGCGGTTCCGCCTTTCGGCCGGACTACGGTTCCGTCGAACGGCTGGACTTATGGGGAGTGGTTATCGGGGCTTCCTGTGGGATTGTGGGAGTTGTGGTTTGCTTGACAGGACCATTCCCCTTATTTTTTGTTCCATTATATCCGTTGTGTTGCTGGATTTCCTGGACGCTGGCATTTGTCACAGTGCAAGGGAGAGAAGATCGGGTAATGCGCTTGTAGAGCACTATTATCATTTACCATTTTTTCCCGTTTATACTAATGGTGTTGATTCTTATGCCTACTGTTATTGCAGATACTCTATTTGCTGTGTTCCTATAGTGCTGCTATCCTACCACGCAGTTCAGCCTGTTGCTTTTAGGGGTAAGCCTGGTGCAGATACCTATTCTTACTCATTGGTGATTTGGACACCTGGTAGACATAAGGTTTATATTACAGCAGGCATTTTATGGTACCTAGACGCATTGAAGGTTCGGCAATACTGTTCTCATAAGAATATTGGTCACATCTTGTCAGAACCAGGTACATAGACAATACTGTGGAGAAAGGTTTTACATGCTTGTTGATTGTTGTTGTACTAACCAAGCCATTTCTTTTAGTGCCAGCTTCCGCCAGAGAGGGAGATCCGTCCAAGAAGTCCAGTGTCTCTTCCCCTTCTTTCCTTGTTTTGTTCCCTCATTTACCTCCACATCACGATTGTGTTCTAGTGTTTGATAGACACAATAGGTGTAGGAAGGACGGGTTGGGTCTGACTTCGGTTCCTGGCACTCCTGCGGAAACGGCTCTTGGCTCCTTACATGAAGTTGGCAAACCCCATGCCATCTTCACAGACAAGAGTAGCTGTGGTAGGGGACCTGGTTAGGCCAGAGTCCACCTGAGTTCCCAAAGTAAACCCAGCCAAATTCTTGGGGGCACTCCCACCACCTGGGGGATTACTGCTAACTGTAACAGGAGGTCTGGGAGTATTACTTGGGGGAATGTTTTCCTTATTGTTGCCCCTTGGGCAAATGCTGTCAGTCTTCCAGTGGCCAGGCTGTTTACAGACATGGCAATAAGGTTTCTTTTGGTTGGAGGAAGTGTTTTGGGACCCACCCCCACCACCTTGTTTTGGGGCCCTGTGGAGGACTTGTCTTTTGATTTATCCCCACCTTTCTCTTGAGGCTTGGTAGAATCTTTCTTCTGGTCACCACCCTGATTTTTAGGCCTAATCCTGGTTCTGACCCATTTGTCTGCCCTCTTACCCAATTCTTGTGGAGAGGTCAGATCTGAGTCCACCAGGTGCTGGTGTAGAAGCTGGATTTGACAATTACTAAGGATCTGCTCCCTCATAATCAAATTATACAATCCTGTAAAGTCCTGTACTTTGCTGCCCAATAACCAGCCCTCCAGAGCCTTAGTAGCACAATCTACAAAATCAGTCCAGTCCTGAGTCTGTGTCTTCTGGGTATCCCTGAACGTCAACCTGTACTGTTCAGTGGTTAAGCCAAACCCATCAATCAGAGCACTCTTCAGGACAGTGTAATTGTTAGCATCCTCATAGCTAACCGTGAGGAGCTTATCTCTACTTTTTTCTGAAAAGGAGAGCTACAAGTTTGCTGCCCACTGACTCTGGGGTACCTGCTGTACTTTGCAAGCCCTCTCCAAAGCAGTTATCCATTTGTGGACGTTATCCCCATCTTTGTAGGGGGGCACAATCTTACTCAGGTGTCTATTGTCATAGTACCTATCCTCATCCTCAGGGATATTGCTGCCAGCAGTGGGTTTTAACCCACCCAACTTCTGCTCTCTAGCTAGGGCAAGCTTCTCTTTGGCAAGGGCAACTTCTAGTTCTTGCCTTTCAATCCTCTGATTATCTTCCCTCATCCTAGCCTGATGTTCTCTCCTTTCAGGAGAGGTCATCCTTCTCTGAGAAATGGTATTGGATCCCCTAGAGGCATTAGAGTGGTGGGACTCACCTGAGTGAGACCTCCTCCTCTCATACCCCTGGTTAAGTCTACTAATGGGTCTGTATGGGGATAGCCCATTGTTAGCCCCATGTAGGCTTAGGTTAGCCTGGCTAAGTCTTCCCACTTGGACCTGGCTATCTTGGAAAACCTCTTCTTCAGATTATTCCTCTGGTTCCTCCCCATCCTCACCTATGATAGTGGGGTCTGATGCATCATCTGTAGATGGCAAGACCTCTTCTGCCTGAACTGAGGGGCCTTGTCTAGAGGCCTTCTCAGCATCAGTCCTTTCTAGGACTTCTATCAGGTGGGAAATGGTAGGGCTGGAACCTTGTTTCAATCTCCTTGAGGTACACAAGTGTCTCATCTCTTGGAAATTGAGCATTTCATATCTAGAGGGTGCCCTGAGAGGGTCACCTCCCACAGGAAGAGTCATACTTGGCTCCCTTGTGGTAGACTTGATTCTAGTGAGGTGTGGTGTGTGCACCTACCTACACTATGTGTTTTCCTACTAGAACCTCTCTAGGAGTTGTAGTCAGGGTGTGCTAGGCCCTTTGGTCTACAACAACTAAGTTCAGTAGAATGTATGTATTCTAAGTCTTGTTATATGTACCTATGGTACCTAATGTGATCTTTCAAATGATATTTCAAAGATTACAATTGGTAAAACAACAGTAAGCTCAAACCCCAACCGCTGCACACCAATGTGAGGAGTTGGCCTGGTAAATGATGTTCACTATTCTAGTGAGCACCTTGCACCAGTCCAAACAACCCTTATGGTGATGGTTGTAAAGTCAACCTTATAGACCAGATATCCTAGGGGTAGCATGGACAAAAGCAGTCTTAGGCTAAACTCAAGAGGGCATGTGAAGCCAGCTGTTTTACCATATGCAATCCTTTTAATACCAAATGAAAGGACACCACACAGGTTATATATTCAAAATATATATGTATTTATTTTTAAACAACCCCCTGATCTCTTTATGAGAACAGAAGCACAAGCGCATAACAAGTAACTTAATATAACATACAAAAGTTGCACAAATATGGATAGGCCCTGGTGGCCCGCTAAACCATATACTAAAATAGTGGTATAAGAACCACGTCACGAACAATGGTAAGGCCTAGGGCCTTAGGAATCACTGGGGCTACACTGGACTTACAGTTGTTAGGGAGCAGGAGGCCCACGGGATGCGGGTGCAGTGTCTAAATGCACACGCGTGCACACATAGAAGTCAATGGGTGCATAAAGTTAGAAAGTTAAAGTTTTAGGAGTCTTCCGACTGGACTAGAAACAAACCACTTGAAACTAGGACACTAGGAGTGTAAACCTTTACAGGAGCACCGAGGTACTTGTGTTACCTCACCCACAGGAAGCGGGTGCATAGGTGTCAAAGTGTGTCGAGTTTCGTCGTGGAGTTCTATGGAGCCTTGGAGAAAAGATGCTGCAGGCGACCAGGAGAGACGAGTCCGGTTGGATCCCAGGCCGGATCAAGGATGAAGAGTACCTGAAAGCAGAGGGGACAGAGTCTGGGTCACTAGCCAGTGACCAGGATGGAACCAGGCGATGTCGGGAAGCAATCAGGTGCTGTCGTGAAGTTTGTCTCAGCTGCCACGTGGACCAGGAGGTGCCGACGACAACCAGGAGCTGGGCACGGACTGTCCCACAAAGGCTCTCGCTGTCGGCGGTGTCGGTTCTCGATTCGGAATCAACAGGCCTTGGCAAATGCAACCCACGCAGGAATCGAAGATGGCTTCTGGATCAGACCAGCAAGGTCTGATGGGCTGCTCCTTTTCAGGGGAGCAAGGGCCAGTCTGGAGCAACCAGACCAGCATTGGAAATTCAAGTTTTCATCGTCACAGAGGCCACTCTCGTCATTGCTGTCATAACTCTCCTGAGGCGGTTGCCGGGAGAAGTTTCTATTGATTCTGTGCTTTTAGAAATCTTTGCCTCTATACTTGTATTGTTGTCCCTTTGTGTCCGCTCCCCCCCAGTCACATCGCGCTCACGGACCCTATTGTGGCGCTTTTATACATTTGTACTGCACTTTGATGTGTCACGGGCAATTTTACCGTTTGTACTCTGCTCCGCTGATGCAGTTTTAAATCCCCCATATTTCACGCACCCTGGGCGTTTCTCGGCCGATCTTAGGGCTGAGTCTCCCGGGCTGCGCAAATCGGTAGCGGCCATTTTGAGTAGGGCACTCTACTCTCGGCGTCCTAGTCACCAGTATTTAAGCAGCCCCCGTATAGCAGGCGCGAGATTGCTGTCATAACTCTCCTGAGGCGGTTGCCGGGAGGAGTTGCTATTGAATCTGTGCTTTTAGAATTCTTTGCCTCTATACTTGTATTGTTATCCCTTTGTGTCCGCTCCCCCCCAGTCACATCGCGCTCACGGACCCTATCGTGGCGCTTTTATACATTTGTACTGCACTTTGATGTGTCACGGGCAATTTTATCGTTTCTACTCTGCTCCGCTGATGCAGTTTTAAATCCCCCATATTTCACACACCCTGGGCGTTTCTCGGCCGATCTTAGGGCTGAGTCTCCCGGCTGCGCAAATCGGTAGTGGCCATATTGAGTAGGGCACTCTACTCTCGGCGTTCTAGTCACCAGTATTTAAGCAGCCCCCGTATAGCAGGCGCGAGATTGCTGTCATAACTCTCCTGAGGCGGTTGCCGGGAGGAGTTGCTATTGAATCTGTGCTTTTAGAAATCTTTGCCTCTATACTTGTATTGTTGTCCCTTTGTGTCCGCTCCCCCCCAGTCACATCGCGCTCACGGACCCTATCATGGCGCTTTTATACATTTGTACTGCACTTTGATGTGTCCCGGGCAATTTTACCATTTGTACTCTGCTCCGCTGATGCAGTTTTAAATCCCCCATATTTCACGCACCCTGGGCGTTTCTCGGCCGATCTTAGGGCTGAGTCTCCCGGGCTGCGCAAATCGGTAGCGGCCATATTGAGTAGGGCACTCTACTCTCGGCGTTCTAGTCGGCAGTATTTAAGCAAATAGACATGGCTCCGCGCAGCAGACGCGATCAGCAGGCGCGCCACAATCGCGCCGGAGTCGAGCCTGAGTCTAGCCTGTCTGCACCCGTCCGCGCCTATACGACGCCTTTCGTCAGGAACCTCGGTGAAGGCAGGAGAGGCGCACCAACTTACTCAAGGCAATTTTTACTATCTCTCAATTGTCTGGAAAGTCAATGCACTAAATTCATCCTTTCACGGGGCAAAGCTCGTTCAATCTGCCCATGTGGTTTTTCTCTGCTAAGACCCTCTCTGCCACCATCCCTTACTAAAGCTAGTCATCAACAAATTAGGGAGGGCCAATTAAATGTAAGGTCCATGCAGAAACACCACCTGGAAATTCACGACCTTCTTTCTAATCATGCCCTAGACATTTTATTCTTAACAGAAACTTGGTTACAAGATTAAATGGATTCAGTCATTAACCTAGCCACCCCCATTGGATACTCTATGTACACCTTAAATCGACCCACAAGGGGAGGTGGGATAGCAATGATAGTGAAATCCAATTTCACCTGCCATTTCACTAAGTTAGCCATTGAAGACTGTGAATGGCCCCGGTATAATATCAGAATCAACTCTCAACTTACCCTCGTGGGTCTTCTGATTTACAGACCCCCAGGTGCAGAATTTTATTGCATCTCTTCTTGAGAACGTGTGCTCTTTGGTTGCCGGTACTGCCAATTTCACCATTATAGGGGACTTGAACATACATTTCGATAGTACCATTGACAATAAGATTAACACTCTGACAGCTGACCTAGCCGCCCTCCAGCTTTGCCAACTCGTGAATGGCCCCACTCACAGCGGTGGCCATCTCCTAGATCCGATCCTCTCTAACTTGACCAATGTGACCGTAGAAGCGCCTATCCCCATGACCTGGACTGACCACCATCTAGTGACTATGATACTACCCACGGGGGGCGATCCCAATACAAAATCTGCCCAGCAGGTTCTGAAAAGACCATGGAGAAAGCTCCGTCTTGAGGAATTCCATGCACTCCTCACCGCTGACCCTCCTAAACCTCGGAGGATCCCAATCTAGGATATGATAGATTTTGTGACTGGATCAATAAGGCCTTAGATGCTTTGATTCCAGCCAAGTGGATCAAAGCACGCTCCCACGAATCCAGTCCATGGTTTAGTGACAAGCTTATCTTACAAAGAAAGGAGTGTAAAAAAGAGGAACGTAGATGGAGAAGAAACTATGAACCTGCACTTAAGACCCTATATGTCCAGGCACAAAAAAAGCTATCAACGGAATATCTGCAGGACCCGAGCAGCATATTATGCTACTGAGATTAGCAATAGCCATAACGCATCCAAAACTATTTTTAGAATACTAAAAGAGCTTAGCGCTAAGAAGGCAGTAGACAACTCCAACACCTCACCCGCGCTGTGCGATATTTTGGCCTCCTTCTTTATGGACAAAATCCAGAAAATCTACAACGCCTTCCCTGCCACCCCACATCTCACTCCCTCTGCCGACCCGAATAGGCCCAAACTTCTCAGCATTCCGGCACTCAGCCAAGAAAACTTTCGGACATTATGCAACAAAATCAAATCAGGCTCACCTGCAGATCCCCTTAAACCTGATCAATTCAGAGAAGCAGATGAGACGGTACTAGGCCGCCTCAGAGATCACATAAATCTGTCTTTCCTCACGGCCAACATCCCCGCCAGCTGGAAGCAAGCATGGGTCTCACCCATCATAAAGAAACCTACGCTAGACCCTAACCTACCCGAAAACTTTAGGCCCATATCGCTTCTTCCCTGGCCAGCCAAAGTGGCGGAAGCCCATGTCAATTCCATCTTGACCAACTTTTTGGTGTCTAATTCCATTCTAGACAGGTCCCAGCACGGCTTCCGGGCCGGGCACAGCACCGGAACAGCCCTCCTAAGTGTGAAAGAACATCTTCTGACTATATTAGACTCAGGAGGAACGGCAGCACTGATTCTTTTAGATCTCAGTGCTGCCTTCGACATAGTCTCACACGAGGTGCTGATGTTCAGGCTGGAGGAAGCAGGGTATCAGGTCTGGCCCTTAGCTGGCTCAAGGCCTTTTTGTCAGGCAGATCTTTTAGGGTTTCCACCCCACCGTTCCTCTCTAAAGACTGCCCAATTGAACAAGGAGTGCCCCAGGGGTCTGCCCTCAGCCCCACCTTGTTTAATGTATACGTTCAACCTGTGGCAGAGGTAGCCAGTAAACACGGGATGTCATTGGTGTCCTACGCCGATGACACCCAGCTGGTGGTGGCTCTGAAAGATGAGAGTGGGCAAAGTGCGCAGAATTTTAAACAGACTCTCGTCAACATCACTAGTTGGATGACGTCAAACTACTTCCAGCTCAACGCCGACAAGACGGAGGTCTTGCTGGTAGGCAAAGATACATCGGCCTGGGGGAACCACTGGTGGCCCGAGACACTGGGAGAACCACCTGAGCCCAAAAACGTGATAAAAAACTTAGGAGTATGGGTGCATTCTGCTTTGAATTTCACCCATCACACGAAAAAAGTGGCGGCCACCTGCTCTGGGATTTTACGAGACTTAAGACCAATCCTAAAATACTTTGACCACCAAACGTGTCAACTAGTGGTACAGTCAGCCATCCTTTCACAGCTGGACTATGCTAGTTCCCTGCTGTTAGGGACAAACGTTGCAGAGAAATCTAGACTTTAACGAGTCAAAAATGCCGCCGCGAGAGCTCTGACTGGCCTCCCCCGACACAAGTCAGTAACCAATACCCTCATGAAACTTCACTGGCTTCCGGTTGAAAAGAGGATCTACTTCAAGACCTTGTGCCTCGCTTTTAAAATTCTGAAATCTGCCTCCCCCCCCATGCTCTGCCCACTCCTTTCATCGTATGTTCCCCGACGCACCCTGCGGTCGGAGGGACAGAACCTGGTCACTGTCCCCCACATTAAACTTGCCCGGATGGGCGGTCGGTCATTCAGATACCTAGCAGCAAGACTCTGGAATGAACTCCCAGCTCAGATACGCGCACTTAACGATCTTCTGTCCTCAGAAAGGCCATAAAAACCCACCTTTTTGGCTAGTTATGTTATTTTACCTGCAGTTTCCATCAGCAGCAGCCTCTCTTAGTTACGATCAGTAAGCTCCGGGACGCTACTTGGCTGGGGCAGCCGTGCGCTATATAAATCTATATAACATAACATAACATAACATAACATAACACTAGCCAACGGGCAAGTGACCGGACAGACGCGTCGAGCAGGAAAATGCAAAAGGGCACCACGCAGCACTCTGAGAGTGTGGAGAGGTGATCTTCGGTGCAGTTGGTGCTCGGGGCTGGGGCTTCTCAATCCCCAATGCACAACTTCGAGGGTGCCTCAGAAGTTGCACGGAAAGCAATTTACTGGCTTTCCAAGATGGCCG
Organism: Lissotriton helveticus; assembly: GCF_964261635.1. Taxonomy (NCBI): domain Eukaryota; kingdom Metazoa; phylum Chordata; class Amphibia; order Caudata; family Salamandridae; genus Lissotriton; species Lissotriton helveticus. The sequence goes on from NC_136069.1 coordinate 1,143,744,935, forward strand.
GTCCCACGTCTCTCTTCGCCTCCACGGGTCTCAGCTTTGCTGTGGCTGTGGATCGGGCTGTTGGATGTCTGGAAGTCCGGGTCTTGTCAGGCTCTGTGTTCGAGCTCCGGCTGGAGCAATGACAAATCAAACCGTTGAGCGCTTGATGGTGCCTGCTTGCACAGGGTGGTCACTCCTTGACCACAAGGGAGATTCTTCAGTCTTCTACGTCGAGTAGGATGTCGAAGGGTCCAGAGTTTCGTATCAGAGTTTCAGTCAGGATTATCTAAAGTCTTGAGACTCAGCTCCTACCTTTATACCAAATCTAGGGGCTGGATTACCTGCTAGGTCCCTCCTATGGGTGGGACCCAGGAAGGGGGTGGTTACACCCCTTTCCCTTTGTCCAGTTTTGCACCAGAGCTGGGGCTGGAGTGCCCCAGCACCGGTTTGAACTGGCCTATGCTTGGGACCCTTGTGTGCCCCAGGCAGTGTCTCCTTTCATTCAGCCCTCCCTGCCCCAATACACTATAGCCCGTCTGGGCTGGTGCTAGCACCTCCCTGTGACAGGAAACCTATTGTCCAAGCCTCCCTCGCTGGAAGGACTCCCAGCAGCAGGAGGTCAGACTTGTGTCTGTGGCAGCAGCATCCCTTTTGTGATGCTGAGGCTCTGGTTAACTTTAACCGGGATTAATGGAAGTAACATGTCTTTTCCCTCTAGAAGGGTGGAATGCTACCCCCGTCGCCAGAATTGGCGAGGGGGTAGTATTCCAAAGCAAAGCGTATGACACCTTACACGACATGTTTTGATAAAGCCAAATCAAAGTTAGCATCTGACCGCGAGGTACATAATGCACTTAAGAGTATATGGTAAGGCAATATCCTAGAACAGCTATAAGGACATGGTTCCGAAAGCTGCAGACAGGCTCAGCTCATGCTAGAGCACCATCTCACATAAAACCAAGCACTCTGCCTCCAGGATTGTTAAGGCCTGCCATAGGAGTGACTTATAGGTGCATATGTGTCTAGATATAAGGTTAACAGTGGTCCTTGACTATAGATTTAAAATGAAATCATCAGTAAACCAATATACATTCCGTAATGCGAATCAATCTGCATTTATCAAGACTAAATCTGTATGGGAGAAAAAAGACTTTTTTTATAAGCTCTCTGTATGGCCTACAGAGACAGTACCCAAGGGGAACAACTAAATTTACAAGGAAATGAACCAAACAATAATGGTATAGTCTCAATTTCAAATTTTATCAGCAAAAAAACACATTTATTTACAGTACCAACAGGGACAATGCTGTTGATATCCGGCGCAAGTGCTAGAAAAGAAGGAGAGAAAAAGGGGTGCTCAAGTGTTTTAAATAAGAAATGAAGAAATCATGCTAAAAAACAGTTCCAATATTTACAACAATATACATAAGCGATAGCTTTCCGCAATTAATAATACAAACAAAAAAGCCTGTTCACTTCCTTCCAGGAAGAATAATGGAAGGGGGGGGGGGGTTGGGAGAAACTATGATACAGGCGGTTTACAAATTGGGCGTCGACGTTTCGACCCTATTGCACGTGGGGAGTTTACTACCTCGGCGGCGGGTCTTCTTCAGGACAATAAGGGGGAGGGGGGGGGGGAGGAGGACAGAAGGGCTTGGCCACAATTCACTAGGATTCTGGATAGTCACCTGTAAAACAGAATTACGGTGGATTTTAGCCCAAATGTTGCTTAAAAGGCTGGTTTGTTTAAAAAGACATTTTTGGGGGGGGGTTACATTACCAATTAGTCTTATTTGGTCCAGATTCCGTCAATTGGAGTGGATCACCTGTTGGGTACAAGGTAGGATAGTGGTCAGTGATCTGCTCCCTACAAATCACTAACTACAATTAACCAAACCTCCTTGTGCGGAGTATTCTTCAACTCACCTGTCTGTGAGGCAGTTTAATTGTCGGTGAGTGGACTCGGGCAGTCTGGGGGTCCAGTCTATAGGAGAGGAATACCCTAGTTAATTCCAAGTGGGACATGAAGCCCATCTGCCTTCAAGTTAAATGGTAGATGTGGAATTTACACTTACCAATATATTTTTCTAGTAGGCTGTAGATTACCGGCGCCCCCACGGGCCGTCCGGTAAAGACTTAGACAGATCACGCCTTTGTTTCAGATCAGGTTGCAGCGTGTACTCGCTGGTTGAATGGCCGTCGTGTTTCAGCACGAGCCGATATCTAATTAAAAGATTTAAAAAGCAGACACATTACTTGTGTGACCGCTTCGCGTTTTGCCGTTGCTGTCTGCAAGGGGCGGGGGTCATGTATCTCAAGGGCCTGTTTAGCAAAGGTGTCTTACCTAAATTCAGGCTCTCTCTGAGAAATGGCCCAAGTCGAGGATTATTATTTCCCAAACGGGACGAGTCAAGCGTCCGGATTCTGTAGTCACTACCGCGTAGTGGTGATAACGCGTGACTTTGTCAACCAATACCCTTAGGTTTGGTTCGCGCTTACATACTGGTTCGAGCAACCTCAGACGCTACTGGCCCGCTATCACGTGTGCTGTTTGGTCCAATAGCCTTACACTTGGCCCAGCGCGTAAACACAAAGGGGGGACTACAATTTGCCTTACTCTTGGCCCAGCGCGTAAACACAAAGGGGGGACTACAAATTTATCATATTAGATCAAATATAAAGAAAGGAAGGACTTCTTTAGTTTGCTTTCGGGTTCTTTTGAACCCCGTCCTATATGAAATATTCATTTAATACTTTTAGATGACCTGTGCTGCTCGCAACAGATTTGAAACATTTTTAACTCAAATATATGCACAGTTGATTCATAATTGTAGTGCTTCTTATTAACACAATAGATTACACATAAACAATAATACAAATGTTATAATATACATAATGTGTCAATACAATACACAAGACATCTATTACATGTACATTGACTCTCAATTCTACATCATTTATCACCTGAGCACAACAGTTGACAGAGTGGCCTCTAGGTGTACTAAACTAGGGACTGAACGCAATGTATAAAATTGTTCCCATCTGCCATGTGTCAACTATCAACAGCTGTGGCTATCGATAGGGGGTGAACTCTAGGTACAGATAAGGTGCGGACTAGGTACAGTGTCCCGTTGGTCATTTATCTATTCCTAATTGCAACAAGTGGGGCACCTAATACTTTACAGTTTAGTACACCTAGAGGCCACTCTGTCAACTGTTGTGCTTGTGCATATATTTGAGTTAAAAATGTTTCAAATCTGTTGCGAGCAGCACAGGTCATCTAAAAGTATTAAATGAATATTTCATATAGGACGGGGTTCAAAAGAACCCGAAAGCAAACTAAAGAAGTCCTTCCTTTCTTTATATTTGATCTAATATGATAAATTTGTAGTCCCCCCTTTGTGTTTACGCGCTGGGCCAAGAGTAAGGCAAATTGTAGTCCCCCCTTTGTGTTTACGCGCTGGGCCAAGTGTAAGGCTATTGGACCAAACAGCACACGTGATAGCGGGCCAGTAGCGTCTGAGGTTGCTCGAACCAGTATGTAAGCGCGAACCAAACCTAAGGGTATTGGTTGACAAAGTCACGCGTTATCACCACTACGCGGTAGTGACTACAGAATCCGGACGCTTGACTCGTCCCGTTTGGGAAATAATAATCCTCGACTTGGGCCATTTCTCAGAGAGAGCCTGAATTTAGGTAAGACACCTTTGCTAAACAGGCCCTTGAGATACATGACCCCCGCCCCTTGCAGACAGCAACGGCAAAACGCGAAGCGGTCACACAAGTAATGTGTCTGCTTTTTAAATCTTTTAATTAGATATCGGCTCGTGCTGAAACACGACGGCCATTCAACCAGCGAGTACACGCTGCAACCTGATCTGAAACAAAGGCGTGATCTGTCTAAGTCTTTACCGGACGGCCCGTGGGGGCGCCGGTAATCTACAGCCTACTAGAAAAATATATTGGTAAGTGTAAATTCCACATCTACCATTTAACTTGAAGGCAGATGGGCTTCATGTCCCACTTGGAATTAACTAGGGTATTCCTCTCCTATAGACTGGACCCCCAGACTGCCCGAGTCCACTCACCGACAATTAAACTGCCTCACAGACAGGTGAGTTGAAGAATACTCCGCACAAGGAGGTTTGGTTAATTGTAGTTAGTGATTTGTAGGGAGCAGATCACTGACCACTATCCTACCTTGTACCCAACAGGTGATCCACTCCAATTGACGGAATCTGGACCAAATAAGACTAATTGGTAATGTAACCCCCCCCCAAAAATGTCTTTTTAAACAAACCAGCCTTTTAAGCAACATTTGGGCTAAAATCCACCGTAATTCTGTTTTACAGGTGACTATCCAGAATCCTAGTGAATTGTGGCCAAGCCCTTCTGTCCTCCTCCCCCCCCCCCCTCCCCCTTATTGTCCTGAAGAAGACCCGCCGCCGAGGTAGTAAACTCCCCACGTGCAATAGGGTCGAAACGTCGACGCCCAATTTGTAAACCGCCTGTATCATAGTTTCTCCCAACCCCCCCCCCCCTTCCATTATTCTTCCTGGAAGGAAGTGAACAGGCTTTTTTGTTTGTATTATTAATTGCGGAAAGCTATCGCTTATGTATATTGTTGTAAATATTGGAACTGTTTTTTAGCATGATTTCTTCATTTCTTATTTAAAACACTTGAGCACCCCTTTTTCTCTCCTTCTTTTCTAGCACTTGCGCCGGATATCAACAGCATTGTCCCTGTTGGTACTGTAAATAAATGTGTTTTTTTGCTGATAAAATTTGAAATTGAGACTATACCATTATTGTTTGGTTCATTTCCTTGTAAATTTAGTTGTTCCCCTTGGGTACTGTCTCTGTAGGCCATACAGAGAGCTTATAAAAAAAGTCTTTTTTCTCCCATACAGATTTAGTCTTGATAAATGCAGATTGATTCGCATTACGGAATGTATATTGGTTTACTGATGATTTCATTTTAAATCTATAGTCAAGGACCACTGTTATTATACCATAAATACCCAGGTCCTTTTTGATTTTGTGGGTGAACACCCCATTAATCTAATAGATATAAGGTTAGACATAGTTATACTATATCTAAGCAAGGGGTGATTACACAACCTTGCCCCAGCTGAGTGATCAGCCAGTTGTGTCAGTTTGGATGGCCAGCCAGGGGTGGCAAAAGATATGCTGCAGCCCCTGGTAGGCCTTGGATGCACATATGCCCTGGGCACCTATAGTACACTATACAGGGGCTCATAAGGTGACCCAATATCCAATTAGGTATGCACCTAAGGTACATGGAGTCCATTTTACAGAGAGAGCAGATAGCCTGGGTCCCTGATTAGCAGGATCCCAGGCCAACTAAGTTGAAAACCAGCTAAACACAAGGCAAAAAATCTGGGATAAACATAGTCAGGTATCCACCTTCCTACACAAAGCATCTGACTCCTGTCCATAAACCCAATCAAACGCTGGTTCCTGCCCCATCACCACCATAGGGACACTGATTCAACTGCAGTGAGGGACATTGACCTTTTACAGGTATCTTTGGTAGACAATTCTACAACCATCTCAATGTACAGTCCACTCAATCCCGATAATTGGATTCCGTCACTTGCCGCTGCATGTTTGGAATGAGTTGGGACATATGTCATACTTACAAAGATGGACGGGCTGTATCAGGCAATTTCCCAAGGGGGCTATAATGGTGGGGGGGGGTGTTACTGGGGGCATGTTTTGTAGCAGTGCAGCAGTTTTAAAAACACTGCAAAGTTCCTTGTGTATTCAGCAGTTTCCAGGCAACAATAAAAGTGTCAAGATAACTCTGGTGATTAATATACCTTCTGGAGAGCGATGGGAGTTCGGTGTAGCACCAGTTTTGACTCATCTATAGTAGCGCACAGGGTTATTATTCTGCTGCAAAGAACATGTACTATGCATATCAAAGAACAATATTTTATGTGCATAGCTCAGCTCAGTGGGTTACTGCTTTTGTCACACAGACCCTTTTGTCACTGTGCAGTTCATAAGTTACAGTCGTAATCTAGCACATTGAGCTATGCACGGTCATCAAAGAGCTGCATTCAAGCTGCATAGTTCAGGATAGAAAGTATTTTTTTCCAGTCTTTTATGATCCCGGTGTTACTAAAAAAGGTTTGTTTGTGTAGAAATAAATTCATATTATTATAGTCAATCCTAAACACTGTATTATGTTCTGAATCCAGAGTTTGTGGTTCTCCAGACCAAGCAGTCTTAAAAAGTGCCTACCAGTGTGAATGGCATGTGAATCCTACACCTTGTAGTCCCCCTTGCCTTATGTGAAAAATTGCATACACTGATTTAGACATGTATGATTCATTGTCTCTGTATGTGTGTGTGATGTAAAGTGCTCCACACCCTACACTGTTATGAGAGGTGCTATAAAACAAATAAAATACATGTGATTGAGGGGCAATGGAGAGATGAGAGGCACTGTTCGAGAGTGATAGTGGGGGAATCATTGAAGGGCCCCAACATAGATTGCTGAATCCTGCTGCGCTCTACAGTCATAATTTATTATGATTTAAAAACGAATACAATAAAAATATAATGACAAATGTGTTGTAGAATCCACCACTTTTCCCCACATTTTCTTGGAGGGAGAAAACCCTCAAAACCCCTTTTGAAGTGTCCAGGCTTCTTCACTGTACTCGCTATGCACAGTACAGAGGCTGGCCTGACAATTTGCCAGGGCTGCTTTGGATTCCAGTTCGGCACTGCATACTTACAGCACACAAACTGCTTTCATTTGTTGTGTGGATTGTGCCCTTCCACAGAAAATGTAGTTCAAGATGGAGGTTCCATTTCATAATGCCTTGTGGACATAATATTCTCTCTGCTGCCTTTTAGCTGGGTTTGTGCTATAGAAGTACCACGGGGAACATCCATGACAACGCGGTCAAAACATCGCGCTGCCATTACCACGCGTCTTTTACAACGCAAGTCGTTACCACGACTTGCGCTGGAGGGCGCTCTAGACGAAGGAATAGTAGATTTACTATTCCAACACCTTCCCTACTGTACGTAGGCTGGAGTTGGAATGGTAAATCTTACTATTCCTAAGTCTAGCACCCTACAGCGCAAGTCGTGGTAACGATTTGCGTTGTAAAAGATGCGTTGTGATGTACCGCGATCTAAAAGATCGTGTTGTAACATCATACAACCAAGTACCACATATATTCCCCATGTAGGCCCCTTGCAAAACTCATTAGCTCATGTGGAAAGGCTGTGAGAATCCAATGTCACTCTCACCAGGTTAATTATGGAGAAATAAAGAGAGACCAACACCACTTTGACTGCTTTTGGCAGCTCTCCCTGCAGACCTGCCAGGCATCAGGCTGACCCATGATAATGTTGGGCTCATCTCTCCTCCATTTCACCTCCTCTGGCCTGTTGCGGCCTTTCTCTTTTGACATGGATTGTGAGATGTGTGTAAATCACAGACACCACCCTGAATATGCCTACAGTTCACAATTGGAATATACATTGAGGTGACTGGTAGTTAGTAATCTGTGGAGGAACTAATGAAATAAATACATATTTATTTGTTCTAAGACTATAAACCCCAAATTGAGTGCCATGTATGGCTGTACTCCCCATGGTAGAATTAGTCCACCAAACTCCCTACCATGCCATGTTCCGCCTATCTTAACCCCATCCCCAAATAACACCCACCCACCCAGGCACGGTCATCTGTGCGGCCCCTGGTGGTACTATAGACTGTGAATTTTGGCTCTTGTGAAAATGTTTGTGTGTACCCCTGCTCTAGAGGATCATTCAAATATAAATAGAACAGTTAAATGGTATCATGCAGATAGAAAAGATTTAAGAAAATGGAACAGAAGAAGTAATACGACAGAGGCAGGTGAAAATAGGCTGCTCCCTCGGTGTTAGAAGCAGGAAGAAAAGAACAAACAAAGCAACCCTCTACCTCCATGACCTTTACATACTCAGACAGCATTTGATAATACAGACTGTAAATATACACACTCTCATGCCGTGGAACATGTGAAACCTTGTTCTCAGATAGGGGAGATTTGTCTACAGGTCCAAGGGGGAAATTGGTTGAAACATGAGAGCTATACCCTCCCAACAAATAAACATCCAACAGCCATCCAAACACGGAAACAGAACTGTCAACTGCCAAACTCACAAACAAAATTTTGCTGCACTGCTGCGCCATGTTGACTTAAATCAGATCAAGGAAATCTCAAATAAAGGACTTGGACCAGATGTAGGTAGCCAAATACCGGTCGGTAACGGCCGAAAATCGGTATTTTCGGCTGTTACCGACCAGTTTCTGGATATTGAGATTTAGGGGCCTTAAAAACGACAGAATCGATAAATTTACCGATTCGGTAAATTTACAGAATCTGTAACTTTACCGAATCGGTAAATTTACCAAATCGGAAAATATTCTGAATCGGTAAATTTACCGATTCGGTAAATAGGAAATGAAAAAAAAAGACTTTTGAGATGTAGGTGACCTCTAAAATACCGAATTTGCATTAAATTCGGTATTTAAGAGTCAGTTTTTACCATAGATTGAAAGCAGGTGGTAACCATGTGCAGGCTATAAAAAAGGGCCCAAAATGCAACAGTGTGACCAGAATGGCGGCATTCTACGTCATAGCGAGGCGGCTACGGCTACAGGCAGCAGGAGAGAGGGTCTGGAGAAGGGAGGACCAGGTCTACAGGCAGAGGATCACGCTATTCCAAATAACTGAGGCAGAAATCCTGCAAAGGTACAGGCTACACCCCCTCACCATCCTGGACTTGATAAGGGACCTGCACCCACTTCTGGAGCACCCAACCCCAAGGGCGCACGCCATCCGACCCCATGTGCAGGTACTGTGTAGCCTACACCTGCTTGCCTCTGGGAGCTACCAGAGTGTAATTGCTGCGATAGTTGGGTTGTCCCAGAGCTGCCTGTCCAGTTTCTTCAGGAAGTTCCTAGAGGCCATGATGAAGAGAATGCATCATTACATCAGCTTCTCTGAAACTCATGCAGAACTGCTCAAGACCAAGACTGACTTTTACCAAATTGCCCACACGTCATCGGCTGTATTGATGGCACCCACATCCCAATATGCCCACCTGCTGCCACATAGTACATTTACAGAAACAGGAAGTCAACCCACACAATAAATGTACAGGTAATCTGTGATGCCAAGTACATTATCACGGACATAGTGGCCAAGTTCCCAGGAAGTACCCACGACTCCTACATCTTTCAAAACAGTGGGATCTACACACGCCTGACAGTGGGGGAATTTGGCAAAGGATACCTGCTAGGTAAATTACTGTGTGACACTCCCTTGATAGATAATGCAGATGTATGTGTATTTGTGCCTGTGAGTAATGGCTTTCTCATTTTCTAATAGGGGATAGTGCATATGCCGTCCGTTCTTTCATCCTTACACCCTACCTCAACCCTTCAACCCCCAGCCAGAGACGATACAATGTGGCACATAAATCAACCAGGAACATTGTGGAGCGCACCTTTGGCCTGTTAAAGAGCAGGTTCGGCTGCCTGCACAAAAGTGGAGGGGCACGGCAGTACTCACCAATCATCTACTGTAAGATTATTGCAACTTGTGCAATGTTGCACAACCTTGCTACTAAGAAGGGCACCGAGGTGGAATTGAGCGACTATGAAGACCATGATGATGAACATGCACTGCCTGAACCCAACACAGTAGGAGTTGCAAACACCAACAGATGGCAGACACAGACGGGCAGAGATCACACACAACTACTTTTAAGTAAGTAAAGAGACACAGCAAGCGGTTCAATGTTAAAGACGTAGTTTAATGGGCACTACGGTAAATGTCAAAAGACACATCTGTCAAGTCCGAAGTGTGCCTAGCATAACTGGGCGGACACGGGTTACCTCACCCTCACATGTCCACTGGAATGTTGGCAGCATTACTGTCTGCGCCCACGCATAACACAGTGGGATGCCTGTGGTTGGGTTTGAACATTGTCTGTTGAGCCAGGGCCTGTACTTTGGCGTCTGCTGCGCCACCAAATTTCAGGTATAGGGGTGCTGCTCCTGCTAGTGGTGTCATCCATGTCCCCTACACCTTCATCTCCTGCGGTGGCTGACTGGTTTGTCAGCAGCACTTCTATCGCTGTTGTGACTCTCCCCATCCCCCTTGTAAGATCTGTGCAGCAGTGCACCAGGCCCTCCTGCATTGCAACAGAACGGCGACATAACAGTGAAGTTGCTGTTGCTAGACGGTTCATGGCTGTGGGCTAGGGGTTTGGGCGGACCGGAATAACAGGTGTGGAGGCCGGATGTAGTGAGCTATGTCTTAGCTTTCTTTATTGTTGTACACAAAGTCAGGGGTGTGGAAGGTAAAGAAGCAGAGGATAGGGATGAAGGAAGTGTTCCTGGATGTAGTCGTCGGGTGAGGGAAGGTCCGGGAAAGGTTCTGTAGGCTGGACATCTCTGGAGTAGATCCTTCTTCTCCACGCCGGGTCCGGTGGTCATCGGAGTTAAAGGGAGAGAGAGAACAGGGCGGTTAGTCCTCAAACGCAGGACTGTCTGAGTACTGTCACCAACACCAGGGTTGTGTGGAGGGCAAAGTGAGCGTGAGGAACGGGACGGTAGGGTCGGAGATTGAAAGGAGAAAGAGCGAGAAGGAAGAGGGTGGACTTGGTGAGGGTTCAGGTGTGGGGTTATCTACTCTATCGGACTCGTGCCGTGGTCTATAATATATATACAGTGCTCTTAGTGATGCTACAAGGTGAGGGGACACTCTATCTACACAAATATACAGGTCCACCTGGGAGCCAGGAGACAGGGTACTCACATGCCCCGACGCAACTCTCCCGCGAGTTGCGGACGCTCTCCAGCCACCTCCTGGGGACTCCACCAGTCTTCGGTCCAAATGTCCTCGTCCTCGCCTCCGGTCTTCTCTTCTCTGCTGCCTCCGCTACCTCCGTTCTCCACCTCCGGTTCTCTGCATGCTGTCTCCTGCCACGAGTCCGCCACCTTGAACGCTCTCTCCTCGCTTCTGTCGGCTTTTCCGGGTTCCGGGTCGGGATCGAGGGCGGGACTTCCGGGGTCAGCGTAAGGTCCTTCCGGTCTTCCGTCTAGTGTGATTGGTTCCTGCAAGGGAAGAGAAAGTGGAGGAGTCCGTGTTGCCAGGGACGCGGTATGGTCAGGTTCGGAGCCCAGAGATTTCGTGCTGAGCCATCGCCCAATGGAGGTAGGGGACGTTTCCGTTCCACAATGGCCTTTGTCTGCTGTTGCATGCACTGTCTCTCCCTGCACCTCTGTGTGCGGTCTTCATGCAGTTCGTCACAAAGTGACATCACGCACTGAGACATGTCCCTCACCCCATCTGCCAAGTCCCTCAAGCCATTGAGGTGATCCCACGGTTCATGTTCTCCATATTGCTATTCAGATGGCGCATTTGTCTGTGTACTGCAGTAATTGCTTTTGCCTGCCGGCGCTGCACCTTCACCATCGTGATTTCCAGCCCACAGAAGACACCGTCACCATGGCCACTTGTGCTTCCCTCCCGGACCCTACGGCGTCTTGTGCCTTTGTGCACAGAAACTGGAGTGGACGGAAGACCTACTATGTTTGCCTTCACTTGCTCATTTTGCATCTCACCCTCCCTTTCCTCATCAGAGGATGTTTGAAGTATTTGTAGTGGGGGAACATCATGCCTCCTGGGCCTGAAGATTTCCGACACCTCTGAGGCTGCTGATGGGGAATGTGTTTGTGGGTCCTGTTGTGGAGAGTCATAGAGCAGAGGCGATGATAGCTGTTGCATGGTGCCTGCCTCTGGTGTGGCAGCTGCATGTGTACTGGGTGCTGGTGGTCTTGCAGTGCTGGGCCCTGCATTCCTGGATCCTTCCTCACTCCTCTCCCTTTGGGGTGCCCTCTTCTCCCTCTCCTGTATAGTCTTGCGCGAAGTCTCTCTTGTGGACAGATATGGACAGTGGCTTAGTGGTGCTTTCCCCGTGTATTTCTATATTAAAATCACAATTCAGTCACACTATTTCATGGTCCTCAACTGCCTCTATTTGTTGTGTGTGGCATGCCTGACATTCTTTAATGATGACTGCACTGATGTAAGTTGAAATGACTACCATTTCCATAATGCATTGCTGGTGGATACTAAAGCCTGTACTGGAGTTTTGAAACACACAGCCACATTGGGGGAGGGAGACAGGCAAGGGGGGAGGAATTATGGACATGTCCCTTACCTTTCTTTGATGCAGCTCGGGCTGAGCTGTCAGCATCACCAATCCCAAATATGCTCTCTGGCTCCAAGGTGGACTCCACAAGCTGTTCCAGATCCGTAAGAGCAGGTGCCCTGTTCTTTCCTCCATCTGTAGTATTGGCCTCTTTTCTTTGTAAAGCCAATTTCTTTTTAGTGATGATCCTTAGATCATACCATCTTTTCTTTAAATCATCCACTTCTCTGGTTGTAACCCCTATGGCGTTCACCTTAGCCTGGATCCCCAGCCAGGTATTCCTCTTCACAGCCTCTGCTACCTGCAGAGACTGTCTTCCAAACAGCTGGATGTGGTGTTTTACCACCTCCTCCACCAGCACCTGCAATTCACCTGTGCTGAACTTTAGTTTTCTTTTTCTGTCAGCACCTTCCCTCTGGGAGACTTGTGAATCCATCCTGCACTTCTGCACAGCTCAGCTCAGTACAGCCAGTCAGTGTATCACAGATCTCCTGGATGTTCAGTTGGTCTGCACCTGCATGGGTGTGGCCACTTCCTGATTGTGGGGTGGGGTGATGCACAGGATTGGTTGGTTCCTCTGTTGCTTGGTTGTGGGGTGGAGTGGAGGCACAGGATTGGTTGGTTCCTCTGTTGCTTGGTTGTGGGGTGGGGTGGAGGCACAGGATTGGTTGGTTCCTCTGTTGCTTGGTTGAGGGGTGGGGTGGGGTGGAGGCACGTGATTGGTTCTTAGTGAAATTGCTTGATTTTCGTATCTCTGATTCGGTATTTACCGAATCGTTAAATACCGATTCGGTAAATACCGATTCGGTAATTCCCATTCATCCCTATGGGCCTGGATGCCCATAGGGATGAATAGGAATTACCGATTCGGTATTTACCAAGTCGGTATTTACCGATTCGGTAAATACCGAATCAGAGATACCGAATTTTACCGATTCGGTATGTTTTACCGATTTTTTACCTACATACCATTTTCGATTTCTAAAATATCGAATCGGTAAAACTCGGTATTTTAGAGTCGGTAAAAATAATTTACCTACATCTGGCCCTTAGTCTTCTAGACCCTGTGCTTTAGTCGCTACCCTGTCTCGAAATCTACTCAGATTTTTATTCTGCGTCAATTGGAGGCCTAAAGTAGCTGTCATCCTCTGAACGTTACCCTAACTCTCTAACCGTTCTTTCAACATTTGTCAGTAACCAATGTTAATAGGCTCCCATTGTGGCATGTCTTTGTCACAGGGAAGCTCGTCGATGTCAGTCAAACTGTCATCGGATTCAAACTTGATTTTTGCAAGATATGTTAATCCAGGGCTGAATGCTTCTGGTTGATCTTTCTCTCTCTTTTGGGTTGTTTAGTACTGACCAAGTCCACTCTTTCATTCACAATGTCAATCTGGTCAACCTGCGCTTGTTCTACTAACTCACTGTTTTCCCTAATCATCTTTGGTTTCTTCTTGGGTGCCAACAGTCTTTTGTGGTTTGTGGCCAACCTTCCTTGGAAGTGGCCGAGATCTCTCACTCTGATGAAGCTGATTTGCTCTGCATAGTGAAGCTTCCTTGTACCACCCCAACTGCTATTTCTTGTGGGATTTCCTGCTGTAGGATAGTTTTTGCTTTCCATGAGTTTTCACTGCCCCGGTGAATGCGTATTCTCAATCCAGTGGTCAGTATCACACTGGTTGCTGGGACAACAACACTCTCCTCGACCTCTGGCTCTGGATAATGCTCCTCTGATGGAGATGGAAGACCCTCAGCCTGATCTTTCTCTTCTTCTGACGCCTCAGACCCCTCACTGGGGCAACGCAAGCAACTAGTGGACATTGACTTTACTTCTTGCTCTTTGTGCCTTGCCCTCTTAATGTGAGAGATGTGAATCCAATTTGGCAGATCAGCACACTTGAATAGCAGTGTTGGTGACCAGGATCATCTGGTAGGGCCCTCTCCAGCACTCCTCAAATCAAAAATTGTCTTTGTGCTTCTTGATATGGATCTAATCACCAGGGTTCAGGTGACAGCTGGAGTAGCAGTGTTGACCTGATGAGAGATTTTACGCACCACATCAGACAATCCCTTGCAGTACTTAAAATATTTTTTGGGGGGCATATTTATATAGCGCGAACTCGACCCAAAGGTATTTGAGCGCCTTACATGAGCACCGTATTTACATTACACATTCAGGCAATCAATCAATCAAGGCATTTATAGAGCGCACTACTCACCCAGAGGGTCTCAAGGTGCTGGGGGGGAGGGGTGCCGCTACTGCTCGAACAGCCAGGTCTTGAGCTTCTTCCTGAAGGAGAGGTGGTCTCGGGGAGGCACGGGGAGTTTAAGTGATTTGCCCAGAATCACAGGATGTGGACGCGACCCCGAGGCTCGAACCCTAGTCTCCAGCACCAAAGTCAGCAGTCTAACCGACAGACCACATCCAGGCCATCTGTGATATTCAAAAGGTCAGCTGCAGGGACAGATAATATTCGCATGACTCCCCCAATCAACCCCTCATGAGGAGACAATCCAGTTCTTTTACACAGGGTAGTTCGGGTGCTCAATAGTACCAAAGGAAGGGCATCAGGCCATTTGAGCCACGTGGAGGCACAGCCTTTAGTCATTTTAGCTTTGATTGTCCCATCTTGTCTCTCTGCAACATCCAATGCCTCAGGTCTGTAGCTACAGTGGAATCTCTGAAGAAGCCCTAAGGCTGTACACAGTAACTGAATTATCTCACACTTGAAGTGGGTTCCTTATCCGATTCAAAATGAAATGGCATCCTAAATCAACTCATGCAACAATAGTTTGGAGACTGTTAGACTGTCACATCTCCGGGTGGGATCTGCTTAAACCCATCATAAGAATAGACACACGATGGTGTGGATATACCTCAGTTGGTTAGATCGGGGCATCTCCACAGTCTATTTGGAGGTGGTTGAAGGGACCACCAGACTGTCAATGTGGCCCTGTAATTCTGTTGCCCACGTTTTGCTTTTGGCAGGTAACACTGTGCTGGCACAAAGTTTCTGCCATTGTGCTGAAATGAGGATTATACCAATACCGTCGGAAGGTAGAGACCATTCCATCTCTGCCCACATGGGTTGGACCATGCATGTTTTATACCATCATAGGCAGGAGGGAAATCAAGAAAAACTAGTTTTCTCTCACTAGATGCACAAATGTCACTGGCATTTCTCAGACATCCCATCTTTTCCTATTTGGTCTTTTCTAGCTCTGTGGCAGTGTGTTGCTGTTCTCTCAACTCATTGAAGGCACGTGCAGTATTCAGTAGTATGCTGGATACAGTTTCTCTTTCTGCATCACATGGTTCATCAAAATTTAAGGTGCTAGCCTCAAGAGCGCAGTGTCATGAAATTTTGTCATAACGGTTGCCTCTGATGACAAAATCACTGCACCCTTGTGTTGAGCACACTTCATTACCTCAATTTCTTTTGCCATTGGTAGAGCATCTAACACATTTGAAGCACATCCAGTTCCAGATGGGGGTACCAGCTGAGGTAAAAAAAATTCTCGCTGCGACCATAGCTGGACCAAATTGTGATCAACTCCATACCCATACTGGCTGTCGGTGTAAATGGTGACTCGTGAACCTTCCGCAGTGCAGCAGGCACTGGTAAGGGCAATCAATTCAGCTACTTGCACAGAAGTTATGTGCCACAAGTAAGACACTACTACAATCCAGCTCAGCATACATGTGGCATAAGTGGCTCTTAAAATACCTCGTTGGTCCCTTAAGCATAACCCAGCAACAAAAAGGGACTGTTCGGATTCAGAAAGGAGAACATTCAGTATGTCGGGTCTCAATTTTGTGCCCAATTCAGCAACTCTAACACAATCGGGGTTGAAATCACCCTCATCTCCCTCAGGGGTTGGCAACAGAGAAGCAGAATTTAGCATGTTACACCTCAGAATGGAAGCATTTTCTGCTGCCAAAAGCCAAAATGATTCTCTCATAGCAGATTAGGCGGCTATTGGTCAAATGTTGAGTTCTAGTGTGGGTCATGAGGCTCTCGATAGAGTAGGGTACCATTACAATTAAGGGGTTGCCCATCACGATCCCTTCATCTTGCTGTATGCTAAGGCTTATTACCACTGCAACCACTTTGAGACAAACAGGCAATGCTGCTGCCACTGTATCATGAGTAGCTGAGAA
Organism: Lissotriton helveticus; assembly: GCF_964261635.1. Taxonomy (NCBI): domain Eukaryota; kingdom Metazoa; phylum Chordata; class Amphibia; order Caudata; family Salamandridae; genus Lissotriton; species Lissotriton helveticus. The sequence continues at coordinate 1,143,761,334 of NC_136069.1, forward strand.
GTAACCAAAGGGGAGCTTAGACTCCCACTGGGCTTGTGTTAGTATAGACAAAGCACACCCATCCTTTTCTTGATGAAGGACCACAAATGTTTTTGTGCAGTCTGGCATTACAAGAGCGGGTATGCTGCAAAGTAAATTATTGAGCTCCTGGAAGGCTTCCATGCTTTCGTCATCCTTTGGTACTGGGTCATTGACATCAGTGTACACCATCAGTAGTAGCCAACCATGCCCCAAAATATTCTAACTTCTCTCTGAGTAGTTAGGAATTCATTTTAAGGACTGTTTCTATGCATTTGTTGGACACTCACCTCACTCTCTTCTCTATCTGGTGTCCCAATACATGACTTCCCTCTGACAGTATTGCAGTTTCTTGGGTGAGACCTTATGCCTGTTCTCAGCTAAATGGTTGAGTAAGGCAATTGTGTCTTGTTTGCAAGCTCCCTTAGTCATCGTGGCGATCAAAACATCGTCAATGTATTGGATTAGTGTCGAACTGAATGGTAACTGCAGAGACCCCAGAATCTTTTTAAGTATCTGATTGAAATAGGAGGGACTTGTGGATCTCTTAGAACTGGAATGTGTAGAGAAACTGGCTCTTTTCATGTAACAGAACCGAGAAGGCTCGACAAAGGTCAATGTCAGTGAACCACTCAGCCTCTGGGGGAATTTGGAGCAGAATCACGGTAGGGTTCGGTGCCACAGGATAACATGGAACAACAATTTGGTTAAGCTTTCCATATTTTTGAAGAATCCTCCACTTTTTGTTGGCTTTCCGTAGGGCCAAGACTGGGGAGTTACATGAACTTCTGTTAACCTCTTTCTTTTTTTTTTTTTTATATATATTTATTTTAGCCAACGCACAGTTATCACATTACAGCGCATACTTTCAAATGATACAGATAATACAATTAATTTTCTTTACAGTACACTACTTGTCAGAATTATTTTCAACAAAATCGCTATCCATCCATCTAAACATCCTACTAATTTCATTGAATTAACATCATCTTGAGATTCCTACAGTGGCTAGAGCAAAAAGCCTTCAATATTTCCTACACTAATCAGTCATCCCCAACCCTTCTCTCCATTTTATAATAGGGTCCCATATCCTTAACCCCAGTCTCCTCTTTTTCCTACCCTTCCGAGCATATATGTTTTTTTCCAGATTGTATGTTGACAGGAGATTAGACAACCAAACTTGCATTGCTGGGGGATTTTTATCCAGCCAGGCCCTGGCTATGCAGAGCCTATAGACTGCCATAGCAACGAAAACAAAGTCCGCCTGATCAATATTGCTATCCACCACTATTCCTAACAATCTTTCTACCGGTGTTAGAGTAATCTGGATACCCAAAGAGTTATCTAGAAACTTCTCTATCTCTTTTATCACTGTATGCAATTGTGGACATGCAGCAAATATATGTATTAGATCTGCTTCGGTGGAGCTACATCTCGGACACGTAATGCCTACACTACCCCCCCATTTTGCTATCTTTGCTGGTGTGTAGTATAGCGAATAAAGAGTTTTATACTGCTGCGATTGGAGCGGGGCTGAGCAGAGCAGTGTGCGACCTAAGTCCAATGCCTCTTGAAACCAAGTAACTTCCCCATCTAATTTATCTGCCCATTTAACACTATGCTTATCTCTATCATCTATTTTTGTTGCTAACAAGCATGCATAGAAGCTCCGAATTGAGCAATCCCCTCCTACTCGGATTTTCTCCAATATTTCTACCTTGGCAAACCCCACAGTCCCACCCTGCTTATTCCCGAGAAAGCTTCTTACTTGTAAAAATTTAAAGAAGTCTCTTCGGTCTAGTCCAAATTTACTCATTAATTCTGTATATTGTACAATCCCCTCCATGCTCCTCAGATCCCCTATTTGCACAATCCCCTTTTCCAACCAGCCTGCCATTGTAGTGTCCCCAAATATCTGTGCCGGAAAGGATACATTTTTATACAATCGGGTGTACCAATTATATCGGCCCATACCAATTTTTTTCATCACGGCAATCCAAATCTTAGTTGCGGCTTGGACAGTCTTAAACCTCGTTCTTTTAAAATAAACAAAATCAGTACAATTAAGAAATGAATTTTCTACCTCAGATCCCAACACTATAGCATATGTCCTAGTTGAATCGTTTGTTGTTCTATCATCCAACCCGCCCCCTCCAATCAATCCTCGCATATATTGTAGAGCAGATGCCCAGTAATATAGTCTGAAATCTGGCGCACCCCACCCTCCTCTTTCTCTGGGTAATGACATAAAACGATACGCCCTACGAGTCTTGCCATGGGCCCAAATAAATCTGTTCAAAATGCTTTCAAGATCGCTAAACCATTTTAACTCAAAAAAATAACGGTATCGTCCTATAAAAATACAATCATTTTGGCAATATTAACATTTTTATAACGTTGATACATCCTACTAATGACAGGTGCAAATTATTCATTCTATTTAAATCCATTTTGACTTTTGACATTAGGGGCGCTAGATTAATCTGCACCAGCGATTCTAAATCGGCTGTAATTGTGACCCCCAAATAAGTCGCTGAGCTCACAACTCTTGAATCATTGCAGATAATGTGGCGATTACAGACTATCTGAGTTTTAGTGCTGTTTAAGCTATATCCAGATATCTGACCAAACCTTTGCGCTTCAGATTCTATTTCCCCTATGGCCATGCTAGGATTAGGTGTCATAATAGCCACATCGTCCGCGTAGGCTAGCGTCTTTACCTCGGTCCCATTCAACCTTATTGACGGGATCCTTGGATTGGCCTCGAGTTTCCTAATCAAGGGATCGAGGTAAAGGGCAAAAAGCAGTGGGGAAGACGGGCAACCTTGTCTAGTCCCTCTCTCAATCCTAACTGCCGATGAGTATCCTCTATTGACCCTGATTTTTCCTGAGGGGTTCTTATACAAAGTCTGCATTGCGGTGATAAAGCTGCTCCCCATACCATACCACTTTAGCGTTTGCCACAGATATTCCCAGGAGACCCTATCAAACGCTTTTTCGGCATCCAGAAAGAGTGCCGCAATAGGATCTCCCAGGACATCCGCCGCATCAAAAGTTGTAACCACCTGCCTGATGTGTTGCGTGGTACTTTTGCCTGGGATAAACCCGTGCTGCGTATGGCTTACTAGCCCCTCTATCACCTTTGCCAGCCTACTTGCCAAAATTTTAGAGTAGACCTTGGTGTCTGCGTTCATCAGTGTAATAGGCCTATATGACCCTGCGAGTGTTGCAATTTTAACTTTTTTTAAAATGACAATGATATCTGCTTCCCCCCATGAGGCGGGTATCGTGACCCCCTTCTGGGCCTCCAACATAACGTTAAACATATCCATTCCTATGGCTTGATGAAATACTTTATAAAACTCTACCGGGAGTTGATCTGGACCGGCTGCTTTACCTGATGGTAAAGTACTTAATGCAATTATAAATTCCTCCAGACTAAAGGGGGAATCCAATCTAAGTTTTTCTTCCCTAGATATAACAGAGGGAGTAATATCGCTGAGATAATTTTCAACCTCACTTACTGTTCCTGTCCTATCCTTAGTATACAATTCTTCATAGAATTGCCTAAACACTTCCCTTACTTTTACTGTTTCAATGACCATGGCCCCGTTCCCATCCATAATCTCAGCGATATCTGATGCCGCTAACCTTTGTCTAGTGCGGACTGCCAATAAGTGACCCACCTTCTCGCTTAACTCATACACAGCTTCCCTCTTGGTTAGATAGCTCTCTGCTGCTTTCTTAGATATGTTTTCTGCAGCTTCTGCTCTAAGGGCCATTATTTTAAGCAAGTGTTCTTCAATTGGAACATTCTCCCGTAAATTCCGCACCAGTTCCTCCTCAGTTCTAATCAACTTTTGGTTAATTTCCATAGTTTTGAGCCGGGCCTTCTTCTGAGCTGAGAACACGTAGCTCATTGTTTCCCCCCTTATCCCTGCTTTGAAGGCATCCCAAACTACCCCCGAGGGAGCCGTACCTTTATTAATGTCCCAAAAAACCCTAATCCAAGCCGTCATATATTCCCTATATGCTTCATCCTTCAGTAGATTTCTATCGAATGTCCACTGTGTAATCTTACGCTGTGCCTGTCCTCATTTAATGGTTAAAATCAATGGGCTATGGTCTGAGATGATTCGAGGCTGTTTCTCCATCTGAGCCACAGCCAGCAGGGGAGTAGAAATCAAAAAGTAATCCAGCCTAACAAGTGTCCTGTGGGGGGCTGAGTAGTATGTGCTGCCATCTGTTGCTGGTTTTAGTTTAATCCATGGGTCGACTAGAGAATTATTTGCCACCATGTCTGTCAATGCCCTGTGGGTTCTTTTTTTCCTCCCTACATAAATCCTCCCCGTCTGCATAAAAGAACTACTGGGATCGTGAACGTTAAAATCCCCACAGCAAACAATGGGCTCAGGCCACAAAGCTAGCTCAGTGTCCAAAAATTGAAATATCTCCGGATCGTCTTCTGTAGATCCATACACGGAGACTATAGTGCACCTCTCCCCCTTAAACCTGATTTCTAGTATCACCCATCTACCCCATTGATCCTCCTTCTTCTTTATTACCTCTACATCACTGGGTCTCCCTAATACTGCCACCCCCCTATGTTTGGTACCCTGTTTAGAATGTGCCAGAAGAGAAAAGCCTAATTGCTCTAACAAATAGCTTTTATTGGCTTCAACATGCGTCTCTTGAAGGCAGACCAGATCCAATTGTAATGTCCTAAGTAATGCCGCAACCCTTAATCTTTTGCCGGCTTCATTCAAACCACAGATGTTAATAGTAGCAATTCTGCAACTCATTAAAATACCTCATAGGATTTGACCAACCGTGCAATCTGATATTTGTTAACTATGCGCCATCTTATGTTTAGTGCGTACTGTATTATTTTAGCTCCCTGCGCGCTGAATTGTGAGTTCCTGTGCTGTTTCTCAGCCCCTACGTCACCTTGTATTTTTATGTTTTCCACCCTTTTCTTACCCCCTAAACCCACCCTACCCCCCTCGGTCTCCTCCCCCCCTCCCCCCCTTTACTGGCAAATAGGTCCGTAGGACCTATGTGTAGCCGCTACAAACTAGTGGTGATCGCTCCTCTCTCCCCTCCACCCTTCCAATAGATGAAAACCTATGGACTTTGTACCCCCTCTATGCATGTTAGATTAATGTCGGATTATAGTGCCTTACTCTAATAATTCAAACTTTCTCTTCAGCTTTCTTCCGAGCATTTTTTAACACAAGTTGCGCTTTCTCAGCCCCCTTTCTGTGATTTAATCTCCTCCAGGAACTCTTGGGCCTTAATCTCGGACAAGAAGATATTTGTTCTGCCCTTTGTAACTACCTTTAGCCTTGAGGGGAACAGGAGGAATGCCTCGGACCCTAAAGCCTGAAAGGGTTTAATGAGCTGCCGGAGTCGCCACCTCCTCTCTACCGTTAGATGGCAAAAATCGGGTCTGGCGAAGAAAGTAATTCCTTCAAAGGTTTTTTTCCTGTCAGGCCTAGCCTTGTCCATTATCTCCTCCCTGAGTAGATAGTTCCCGACATATATCAGGATAGCCCTGGGGAGCCCCCCCTGGCCCTCACTGCCTCGGGCTTTTCTAATGGTGAACGGGAATCTGTGTGCTCTTTGAATTTCCCTTTCCCATTCCCACTGTGATTCAGGGAAGGAACCTCTTAACAATTTAACCACAAAGTTCATAATGTCCTGCCCCTCTGCTCCTTCCTCTACGCCCAAAATGCGAATGTTATTACCCCTCTGTCGATTTTCGAAGTCCTCCAGCTTCCATTGAAAATCATTTGTCAATTTTTCCTGTTCCACCTTAAAGTCCTGCCATGCCCCAACATCCTCCTCCAACTTCCCAGTCCTTTCCTCCACTTCGGTAACTCTTTCGGCAATGCCCTCGTATAGCTTATTAACCTCTTTCAATGTGCTGGGTTCTATCATGCTACCTATGACGGGGGTGATTCCTGTTATTGCTTCTGGGATCATTTTATATGCGAAAGTCTGTGGGAAAACAGCATTGGTTCAAAGAGTCATCTCTAGGGGGATTGGCACCTTTAATCAACCCAATCTCCCTTCCTGTGAAATCCCAGTCCTACTTCCTAACTGTCTCTTTCAAACCCACAGGGAAATCCTCAGTGGTAATGACCGGATAAAACCCGACTACAGATTCCGCGGACTGCAACTTAAATTTGGTGTTTGCCACTTGCGTTTTGGTTGTGACTCCATCCTGCGTGCTATAGAAGACACAATAGAGTTTGCACAGAAAATTGCGACCTAGCAAAGTCACGGGCTAGAACAACAAATTACTGACTTAAGTTGCTCTCTGAATTCTCCCATCTTTACTGGTAAAGCGGCAGTAACTTGTTGGGTACGCTGTTGATTTGTACTGCTTGGAGCTTTTCTCAAGCGTGGTAGGTTGGGGACCTCAGGTGTTCTAACCATTGTGCAAGTGGCTCCTGTTTCTATTAGGAAAGATACAGGATGTCTGTTAACCTCTCCATCCACACATGATCCACTCTGATCCACTTCCAGGACTTCGCCAAGCAAGCACTCCTCCTTCCCCCTCAAGCACTGTCATTGGTCCTGGTTGAAGTCTACGGAAGTCTCAAACATCATGGGGACTGCACCTTCTTGTGACGTCTTTGGATTTTGTGGTACCCTGTGGCCTGCTTGGTGATGTGGAATATCTCCATGCAGGTTAATCAAGTTGAAGGAATTTGCCACTACCCTCAATTTAGGAACCTTCAGGGCAACCATGCGGGGTCTAGGAATGGGGGTAAGGTCTCCCTGGCCTATCGGACTCACACTTTGGGAATCTGTCACAATTAATTCTGGATTGTACCGGCACTCCTGCCTCTAATGCCCCACCCTGTTACAGATGTGACATGGAGTAACCTTCTGTAGGTCATGTATGCTGGTCCTTGACATATTACCTCAATGTCTCCCCATTCTTGAGACATTCCCATCTTAGTTCAGGAAGACTTGCATTACCATTACAGAACCGGGTCTAACTCGGATCCTTGAAGTGGAACTTTGAGTCCCTTAGCCCCTCCATTCTGTGGCAATTGGGTTTGGGCTATCATGTAGTTCTCCTTAAGCCCCTTTCGTTTTGCTTCCAACATGTCATTGCAATATTTTGCATACTGCAATATCTCATCAACAGATTTGCTCTGCCAGCAAAGGGCACCTTGGGTGATTTGGTTGCCAATCTCTGATCTCAGTTCATATACAAAAGGCACAAGAAATCCTCCCATGTTATCTCCTAGTGGTGCTGCGCTCTCTATACACCCGTGTCAACCTCTCGAAGTAAGTATGATTACATAGAGTATGCCATAAGTAAATTTAGCAGTAAAGCATGCAAATCAAAAGCACAAGGAACTCAGTACAGTTGTAAGTGAGATCCGGTATAGATTTGCCTTCTAAAGCTGGGGGCAAAGAGTCTCCTAACTGATGAAACCCACATCCTTTTATAGGACTTTAGACAAAGACAATCATACATTCTACATGAGTAGCTGGTTCTCAGGCTATGCACCAATAGGAAACAAGCAAAAAATATTTTACTACAGAATACATTCAAAGATTCTTTCATGGTAGTAATATATTCGATGATTTTCATTCTCACAATTTAATTGGTACATTGTATAGCAATAGCCTGGGACAGTCGAACTGTCCTTGGTTAGGTACAGTGAGAGAGTTTCTAGGAACACTCCCTGTACATTAGTGTGAACCATAGCAATGCTTTGTTTAGAACAGCAATAGTCATCACGTGATACATTGTGACATTGATGCAAGATAAAGGCGAGTGTAAAAATATTCTAAATTAGTGTAAACTCAAGTTATAATGCCTTTAATAAGAGAGAGAAAATAACTACCACAACCGCACACTGATTTCTAAATCATCCATTAATTTTGTTATCACAAAACATCATTCATGGGGGCGTGGTCAGCAGCCGAAGAAGATGGTCGCTTACTAGCTCGGCTCCGGCTCCAGCGACCCCAATCCCTAATATATCCTGACATTAATCCTGCTACGGGAGGCATAACCTGGTGCATTGGTTCCTGGAGGGGGCGGAACACAGAACTTCCCGCTCCGATCACGATCGCTGCAACAGGAGGAGAGCGCTGCGGCCTTACAGAGCGCAGTGACCGCGGGCTGGCTTGATCAGGTACCCAGACGGGAAAAGGCGCGTCCGGATGGGCGGCCTGCACGTGGCCCGTGCTGTTTGCAAAACGCGTGGTCCGTTGTCAAAGAAGGAGCCAGCTTGAGCAACTGCAGATGTGCCTTTGCATCGTGGACTCCCAGTGAGTGGTATAATCCAACGTCGGAGCCGGCTGCTTATGGGCCCCGCTTTCCCCCGCGAGGTGCGAGCAGCTGTGTGTGCGCCTTTGGTCTGGGACAGCCTTCGTTATACTATCAGCTGTTGACCTGCCGTTGCACTGGGGGCCGCCACCGAGATGCTGTGATCCACAGCACATAACCGTCACTCCTGGCTCAAAGACGCAACTGGGCCGGGTTCTAGTATACCCACGAGTGGTGGGTTAGTGAACTATCATAGGGCCCTGATGAAGGCCCGCACTGCTGGAGGTGGTGAATACAACCGGTGGGCAACGGTATTCAGAGGGGACAGGTGCTGCTCATTTGTGCCTATATAGTGGAGCCCCGCATGTCATTGACTCTGGCCTGGCATATCAAGAAGGGCACAGCAACGTCCCGGCCAGGGTCTGTAACCCCAGTTATCCCTCATCAAGTGGCTGCGACACAGCAGAGGGGGGAATTCGACAGGCCACGTGGTGCGCACTAGGGCTGGCGGCGGTGAGTAGCCTCGAGCCGTTGTCCCGGCTATCGTGAGTCCAAAATGGTGATGAACAAGGGAGGTCGACATGTGCGCCAACAGAAAATCAATACATTTGCATCTCTGAAGACACAAGAATGGGGGCAACCAACTTTGGAACCGGAACAACACACCCAACAGCAGGAGGGCAAACAAGCACCACCCACGCTCCAGGACGTATTAGTAGCCACTAATGGAGTCTGGGCTTCACTGGAGGGCAGCATTGATTCGGTCGAGAAGGAACAACGTTCGCGTACTAGGGGTGCCAGAGAAGGTAGAGGGACCAGCATCGGACCTCTTTGTCGAAGAACTGGTGACTAAGTACTTACAGCCTAAGCAACTACCCAAATACTTCATCATTGAGAGAGCCCACCGTGTACTAGGGGGTAGACCCAGGCCCTGAGCACCTCTACAACCTATCCTGGTGAGAGTGTTTAACTTTCAGGACAAAGATCATATCCTTCAGGCGGCCTGCTGTGTCTCATTGTTAGACCTGGTACCATTGGCGTGAGTCTCCCTTCCATTTTTGCTGTTGTCTCCTCTGTTTTTAATATGTTTTGCTGGTTAGATGCTTTGGGCACTGTGCCACTTCTATTCAGTGCCACAGTGCAAGTGCTCCCTATTATAAATTATTGTACTGGATTAGTGACCCAATTATTGGCTTACCTTTCAGACCCTAGTACAGTGCACCATGTGTGCCCAGGGCCTGTAGATCAAATGCTGCTAGTGGGCTTGCAACACTGGTTGTGCCACCCAAAGAAGCAGCTTGTAAAGTGTGTCTCAGGCCTGCCATTGCAGAGCCTGTGTGCAGTCTAGTACTGCCATGTCGACTTGATAAATGCACCCATTTACCCATTACCAGTCCCTAAACCTTCCCTTTTCTACATATCATCCACCCCTAAGGTAGGCCCTAGGGCAGGGTGCATTGTATGTGAAAGGTAGGACATGCCCCGGTGTGTGTGGCATGTCCTGATAGTGAGTTAAAGCCAATTTCATGTTTCACTATTGCAAGGCTACTTGTCCCTATAGGCCAGAATGGGCCGTTTGATTACAACATCTTATAATCCTAACTGACCTAGGGAACATGGTAGAAAAACAAATTTAGTATGCCTGAACTCAGATTGATAAAATACATCTTTTAGTAAAGTTGGTTTTAACATTCTGGGTTTGAAAATACCACTTTTAGGAAGTAGGTATTTTTTGACCTAACTATTCAGCCTGCCTCTGCTAGGTTGTGTATTGCATGTCTGTTTTGTGAGTGACAGGAGGGCTTGTGCTCCAGCAGTCTGATGAGTCAGAGCTGGGCTGAATAGGACCTTGGCTGCATAGAGAGTGGGGGGCAGAGATTTCCTTTCAGTGCCCCCAGCCTTCATAGAAGAGCGAGTAGGGGGAGAAGATTTCCTATCAGCTATCTGGGCCAGGTCTGCTTTCAACAATGCTGTCTCCACCTCCTGCCAGGAAGCTGCACAGAACTGGTTCTCGCTAGATACAGGCACCCTTTGCCCTGAGAGGACAAAGGATTTACTAGTATAAATATTGGGGCCCAGACCCCAAGACTTTAGATCACTTCTGGACATCAAGACGGACCTTTTGCCAAGGAGAAGAACCAGAGAATCTGCAGGAGTTGGACTGCCCCTGTGCCAGTGTGTTGGTTTCTGGGGTTGGCGTGCAGTGGGTTCTTTGTTGCCAAGGAAAGGAGAAAGACTTTTATTGCAACTTTTAACATCTTGAAGAAGAATCTCCAGGGGCTTGAACTGTGCTTGCCTCCTGCTGAAGTCTCAGGGATACAAGACTTCACCACCAGCTCCCCCTGAATTTCCTTGCTGGGAATTCTGTCTGCAGAAGCCTGCGTGTTGTTGAGAGCTGGAAGCGCGACTCAATGAGAAGAAGCATGTAGCATCCGCAGCTGTTGCCATCGCATCATCAGAGAAGCGTGTCGCCACCGCAAGGGTCGGTGTCACATCACCGGAGAAGCGTGTCTCCGTCGCAGCTGTTTGTCGTCGCATCACTAGAGAAGCGTGTCACCACCGCAAGGCTCACCGTCGCATCACCGGAGAAGCGTGTCGCTGGGCCTGCGCGGCTCCAAAGTTACAGAGTCGCTGCACGGCCGTCGGGCGTTGCATCGCATCAAAGACGCCATCTTGTTGCATCACACCAGATTGTCGCATCACATCGAGGCGCCATCTTGTCGCATCGCAACCGGTATGCACCATGAGCTGGTCGCATCACCTCCTCTCCGGTAAGGAACAGACGCATTGCCTACTGTGCGAAAGCACTGAGTAACAGACGCGTCACCTCCCCCGAAGCAAGGAACCGATGCATCGTTCTCCCTGCGAACCTTTTGTTTATCTTTCGTGACGCATACAAAGGTCCTTTGTGAGAAAGTTTCACATTTACCATCTTAAGTGAACTGAGTTATTTCTACCATCTTAGTCATTTTCATAAAACTGTATTGCGGATTTTTGTCATTTGGGTCTTGTGTTAAGTGTATATAAAGAATACTTATTTTTTATAAAATCTGGGTTGTGTTCATCTGTAGTGTTTTCACTGTATTACTATATGTGTTCACAAATGCTTTACACACTGCCTCTGAGATTCCTTTGAACTGTTATTTTTGCTAAAGACTGCCAACTCTTACTGCCATGAGTAAAACAGCATCGAACGCATCTATGGATCTAGATTTTGAGGAAGATAAGTTGGATACATATAATGTGAAACAGCTGAAAGCCTTCTGTAGAAAATATAAAGTTGCTACTCCAGGCCTCACCAAGAAGGATGAGTTCCAAAACGAGCTGAGGGCCTGGGTGGAAGCTAGAAATGCCCTTGAGCATGAGGAAGGGGCTGAGAATACAGATGGGCCATTGGGTCCAGCAGGGGAGAGAGTACCATCCCCGCCAGGCAGTAGTATTTCTTCCAAGGGCCTGTTCCCAGGAGAGCCGGAGGACAGGGAAAGAAATAGAGTGCATAAACTAGAGCTGACCAAGCTTAAGATGGCGGGTGAACAGGACCAAGAGAATAAGAAGCTGGAGTTTGAAAATAACAAGTTAGCATTGGAAATAGACAAACTGAGATTAGAAAATGAGAGAATGTTGAGGGAGTTGGAAATCAAAGCTAGAAGCTTAGAAATTAGTCCCTCTGGTGGCCGCGCACCATCTGTGCCTGCAGAAGGCAGGGTATATTTCCCCAAGGATGTCATCAAAGATTTCCATAATCATGAAGATATTGGGCAGTGGTTTGCAGCCTATGAAATGGCAATGTGGCCCACCGGGTCCCTGAGAAGGATTGGGGAGCGGGGTTGTGGGGCCGCTTTGTTAGTGATGGGAGGGATACATTGTTAGACCTGCCCAGTGAGAGTAGGATGATTTATGCCCACATGAAGGAGGCCTTGATGACCAATTGACCCCAGAACTCTATAGACAGAGGTTCAGGAGTTGTAAGAAGCCGGATGCAACCACCTGGGTAGAATGTGTGTCTTTCTTTTGCAGAGCTATGGATGGTTGGGTGAAGGGTAGCAAATTGAGTACTTTTGAGGAGCTCTATGATTTGTTTGCATGGGAGCACTTGTCTGGTAATTGTTTTCCAGAGCTACACCAGCACCTTATTGATAGCAAGCTAACTAACCCTAGAAAGCTTGGTGAGGAGGCGGACCGCTGGGTAAGTACACAGGTCCACAGGGTCATGTGGAAGACTCCGCCAAGGGTGGGTAGGGTCCCCAGCAGAACAGTGGGGGCGGGGGCAAGGGTAAACAGAGGGAGTTCAAGAAAGGGCCCCAAAGTAATTCCCAAGGGTACCAAGGTAAGGGTTCACAGCCTCCCCTTGAGAAGAAGTCAGAGCCCCGACAGGTAAACCTGTTCACAGGGGGCCCCCTACATGCTTTGAGTGTAAAAAAGTGGGTCACCGTTGGTATGATCTTCAGTGTCCACTGAAGGATCGCAACACACCAACCCATGTGCCACCCCGTCAGGTGGCGAGTATAGCCCTGGGAGGGGAGGAGATGGGAGCCCAAGGTGGATGGGGTCCCGCAGAAATGTTCCTTGTCTCTTTAGGAGATTGTGAGATGATGCCCAGGACCCAGCTGCCTGATAACACTAAACAATACAGGCAGTGGGTGACCATCAATGGCCATAGGGTGGAGGCTCTGAGAGACACCAGGGTGGTGTCTCAGGAGCAGTTGATCCCCCATGCATTCTTCCCTGTAGTTGCCGCGGATAACTCAGAGAGCCACTGTGAGGTGGCCCAGGTTCCCTTTGAGTGGGGGGGTCTCAGGTACTCTCCAAGTAGCTGTGAGGCCAGCCATGCCTGTGGATTGTCTGTTGGGCAATGATTTAGAGAGCTCCCCTTGGGATAAGGTGGAGAGAAGGTCTCATTTAGAGATGTTGGGTCCGCCTGAGAGGGCGCGTGTGACCACTTGGTCTATGGCAGCCAGTAAGGGTGTTCAAGAGGTCCTGGAGACTGAAAGTATGGCCAGGGTACCTGCCTTAAAGAGAAGAGGTAGGGGCGTGGGAAACCAGCCCCCATAGTTCCCTCGGTCCAGGAGGAGGCAGACCTTGAGGTGGATGCCTGGGAACCTACAGGGGAACAAGTGGCTGAACTGGGGGACCTGCCTGAGCTGACCCATTGTCAGCAAGAAGGAGGACCCTCCAGGGAGGAATTATGTGCAGAGCAGAAGAAGTGCCCTTCTCTTGTGGGTTTGCGGCAACAGGCCACAAACCAGGCAGCAGGTGATCAGTCTGGATCACATTGGATCTACTGAGAGAATAACATCCTGTATAGCGAGCCTAAGGCTGCTGAGCCTGGGTCAGCCCGTTTGCTGGTGGTACCCCAGCGCTTCAGAGCCTTCCTACTGGGTTTGGCTCATGATGTACCTTTAGCTGGACATTTGGGGCAGGACAAGCCTTTTGAAAGGCTTGTCACCCACTTTTATTGGCACCAGATGTGCAAGAATTCAGATACTCATTGTAGAACTTGTCAAACTTGCCAGGTAAGTGTAAAAAGTGGAAGGAAGTAAAAGGCTTCTCTCCAACCTTTCCCTGTGGCCAGTAACCCCTTTGAAAGGGTGGGCATTGACATTGTGGGGCCTCTGGACCCCAAGACAGCCATGGGCAACAGGTTTATCCTGGTCTTGGTGGACCATGCTACCCGGTACCCGGAAGCCATCGCTCTCAGGACAGTGACGGCCCTTGTGGTGGGACGTGCACTGATGGGGATTTTCTCCCGTGTGGGGTTCCCCAGAGAGGTGGTGTCAGACCGTGGTACAAACTTCTTTTTTAAGTGAAGTCCCTGTGGCAGGAGTGGGGAGTAACTTATAAGTTTACCACTCCTTACCACCTCCAAGGTAATGGGCTAGTCGAGAGATTCAACTGGACCCTCAAAGGCATGATTATGGGTCTTGAACAACCTATGAAGCATCCTCTTGCCATGCCATCTCTTTGCTTACAGAGAGGTGCCACAGAAGTCCTTAGGGTTAGCCCCTTTGAACTTCTATATGTTCAACCTGTAGGAGGAGCTCTGAGTTTGGTAAAGGAAGGCTAGGAGTAACCTCACAGAAACCCTCCCCAGGATGTATATAGTTACATGCTGGCCTTCAGAAACCAAACCTGGCGTTTCAGGCAACTCGCTCAGGCGAATCTGGAAGCCAGCCAGGAAGAGATGAAGTGGTGGTACTATCAGAATGCCGCTCTAATTGAGCTTTAGCCTGATCAGAAAGTTTGGGTCATGGCCCCAGTGGCGCCCTGTGCGCTCCAGGATAAGTGGACCGGACCATTTAAGGTGGTGGAGTGTAAAAGTGATGTCACCTACTTGGTGGACTTGCGATCTTCCATTAACCCTTTGCGGATCCTACATGTCGACCGCCTGAAGCCCCACTTAGAGAGGTCGGAAGTGGGCATGCTCCTAGCGACAGATGCTGGAATGGAGGAGGAGACTGAGCCTCTTCCTGACCTCCTGTCTGCAACAGAGCAAGATGGGTCAGTGGATGGTGTTATCCTCTCAGCCACACTGACCCCTGAGCAGCAGAATGATTGTTGCCAACTGTTGGGACAATTCTCTGATTTGTTCTCCCTGGTTCCTGGTGTCACTGAGTGGTGCGTCCATGACGTAGACACTGGGGACAGTCCTCCTGTTAAGTACAAGGCTTACAGAGTGACTGGCAGGGTCAGAGCTTACATCAAGGAGGAGGTCTCTAAGATGTTTGCCTTATGGGTGATTGAGTCCTCTAACAGCCCTTGGGCCAGCCCAGTGGTCTTGGTCCCAAAGGCTGCAGCACCTGGCGCCACACCCGAACTCCAGTTCTGTGTGGACCACCGAGGTCTCAATTCAGTCACCAGGACTGACGCGCACCCCATCACCAGAGCTGATTAGCTCATTGATCAGCTAGGGGCTGCACTGTACCTCTGTATGTTTGATTTGTCGTCTGGGTACTGGCAGATCGCCTTAACTGATGGGCCCAAAGAGAGGTCAGCATTCTCCACACCAGATGGACACTACCAATTCCGGGTTATGCCCTTTGGGATGAAAAATGCCCGGCACCTTTCAGAGGTTGGTCAACCAGGTGTTGGCTGGACTGGAAGATTTTAGTGCCGCCTACCTGGATGACATTGCAGTGTTCAGCGCCAGTTGGGGAGAACATCTGCACCACCTCTGGGAAGTGTTGATGGCGCTGTGGAAAGCAGGCCTCACGATCAAGGTGAGTAAGTGCCAGATCGGCCAGGGTTATGTCGGGTACTTGGGGCACCAGGTAGGAAGCGGCCAGGTGGCGCCCCTACAACCCAAGATTGATACCATCCTGGCATGGGAACCCCCCAAAACCCAGTCACAGGTGAGAGCCTTTTTATGACTCACAGGGTACTACAGTAGGTTTGTCAAGGGGTACGGCATCATTGTTGCACCCTTGACTGAGTGGACTTCCAGGTAGCAGCCAAAGAAAGTGAACTGGACTGACATCTGTCAGAAAACTTTTGATGCCCTGAAGACTGCCATGTGCACAGCACCCGTGCTTCAGGCGCCCAACTTCTCAAAGGAATTCATTGTCCAAACAGACGCTTCAGAGCATGTTGTGGGGGCTGTTCTTTCACAGATGAATGAGGAGGGCCTAGACCAACGTGTAGCCTTCATCAGTAGGAAGCTACTTCCATGGGAACAGAGTTGGAGTGCAATTGAGGCATTTGCTGTGGTCTGGGCACTGAAGAAGTTGAGACCCTACTTGTTTGGGGCCCCCATTTGGGTTCAGACAGACCACAGACCCGTCAGATGGTTGATGCAGATGAGGGGTGAGAACCCAAAGTTATTAAGGTGGTCCATTTCCCTACAGGGGAAGGGACGTCCGGTGGAACACCGCCCTGGTACAGAACACCCCAATGCTGATGGTCTGTCCAGATTTTTCCACCTTAGTGAAGAGGACACCCAAGAGGTTGGGTAGTTCTCCTCACATTTCAGCTGGAGGGGATACATGTTAGACCTGGTACCATTGGTGTGAGTCTCCCTTCCATTTTTTGCTGTTGTCTCCTCTGTTTTTAATATGTTTTGCTGGTTAGATGCTTTAGGCACTGTGCCACCGCTATTCAGTGCCACAGTGCAAGTCCTCCCTATTGTACATGATTGTACTGGATTAGTGACTCCATGATTGGCTTATTTGATTTACCTGTCAGACCCTAGAACACTTCACCATGTGTGCCCAGGACCTGTAGATCAAATGCTGCTAGTGGGCTTGCAGCACTGGTTGTGCCACCCACAGAGGCAGCTTGTAAAGTGTGTCTCAGGCCTGCCCTGTCGACCATGTCGACTTGGTAAGTGCACCCACTTACCAGTCCCTAAGCCTTCCTTTTTCTACATGTTAGCCACCCCTAAGGTAGTCCCTAGGGCGAGGTGCATTGTATGTGAAAGGTAGGACATGCCCTGGTGTGTGTGGTGTGGAAAAGTAAATTTTGCCATGTTGTATGTGCCTACGTGTTCCCCATCTTATGTTATATGTGCATGATCGATATGCATGTATCCCCTTTCTGATCGATTAAAGACGCAATTATAGTTGTGTCCATCTCTAGTATGCCAGTTTTCAGTCTTCGTGAATACAACGAATATTAGGCCTATGTAAAGCTACGTTGCCACGTTTCACAGTGTGCACGTTAATTCATTGAATTGTCCCCGTTTCTAGGCCTCAAAAGGGCCCGGACTCAGATTCAGCTCCTGTTTCCTGAACCCTCTCCGAGGAGCGATACAGCCCCACCTGTATCCCTGACCCTTCACTTACTTCATGCCTCGCAGTGCCCGGCTCGGCCTGGCTCTGCCTCCCAGTCTGCCAAGAGTATGTTATGATTCTAGTTATCAGTCCAGCCCTCCTTCTCTGCATTCCTAAGCTACTGAATCGCATCAATAGTTTCCGTCATGGTCTAGCCTTTATGTCTCCATGTAAGAGAAATACTGTATTAATATTCATAAAATATTCCTCACACAAGCGCTACATGTAGAATTATGCATACACCAGTCTTAGAGTCTGTTAGCCTTTGCCCTGATAACTTTTGGATTCTATCAACATGTTCTCTAAACACCAGATACTAGATAGGCTTTAGGTACATGTCGCTCTGACACTCCAGACTTTAGTCTCCTCTTCTAGCGCAGAAGTCATAGCCCCCAGTTCTCCCTGGTAACACGTCATTTCCAGTTTGCGCGCACCACTAGGTTAAAGGTCCCAGCTGCTCAGGTAGCCCCCTCCATGTTTCCGCCCCATTTATGATGCCCGTAATTTATGTAATGTCCCGTATCGACTACGGCAATGTGCTCTATCTGGGAGCTGATAGAGCTACAATGAATATACTCCAGGTTGTGCAGAACTCAGCTGCCCGCCTTCTGTGCAATGTCCCACGCAGAATGTCTGCAACACAAGCCCTATGTGACCTTCATTGGTTAAAAATTGCTGACCGTGTAGCTTTTAAAACTTTGTGCCTTATGTTCAAAATCCGTCAGGGTTCTGCTCCCACATACTTGCACAATCTTGTCCGGCCATACCAGCCAAATCGTTCCCTTAGGTCATCAAATCAAGCCAATTTTGTAATTCCTAGAATTCGCTTGACAAAAATGGGAGGCCGCTCTTTTGCCCATTTGGGGCCGAATATGTGGAATGCTCTTCCGCTGACGCTTAAAACGGAGACCAATCTTCTGGCCTTTCGCAAAAAACTAAAAACTTTTTTGTTTTAGTTGGTCAAATGTTCTCTGCTTCTCCTGTTTCAGCAATTACCTATCTTTCTTCTTTAGGCTGTCCCTGGGGCCGGGAAACCCTCTACGGGTAGCTGAGCGCAATACAAATTCAATAAAATAAAATAAATAAATAAATGACATATTCTGTTAGGTTTACATCACATGTCTATGTATACGCCCTGTACACACCTCTTGTTACACCCACTTTATGCCTTATCTTTCGCGACTGTTACAAACTCCGCCTACTGCTACGCCTACTGTATTGAATGCAATGTATTCTGTTTAACTATATATACTGATGTTCTGTTATTAAAAGTTGTGCGCACCATTCCCAGATCCTGCCCCGGCAGCTGCCGGGCCCTGCCATCCCATTCCCGTACAGGCTGTCCTGTTCCTGTCCTTTATGCCTATTAAAGCCTGTCAACTTCAGCTACCTCGAATCTTGACTCTTATTTATTGAGCTATCTGTTTATATTGTATCCAGTCAAAAATAGAACCGGTAATTAATTATTTATTTACCACATAATGGCGCCCGAACAGGGACTTGCCCTTTCCCCACGCGCCGGAGAAGCCACGCAGGCCCCCTGATCCTCTGCAGCCGTGACGGAACCATACCGTGCACGTGCAGATATTTCTGCTTCAAGTATCCCTCAGGCCCACGGAGGAGACGGAGGTTGCGGTCCAGCGTCCAGACGAGGCGGTGGAGGAACGCGGCGAGTCCCGACCAGAGCCCAAGCCGAGAGTCCAAGGTCCGAGGTATCCGGAGGCCCACCTGTAACTGAAGTCCGAAGTTCGTCCGTCCGTCGTCGTAGCAGTCCAGTCCAGTCCGAGGCCTTCCGTTCTTGCTGCCCGGTGAGTACCGTTGCTGGGGTAGTATCTAGACAGGGTAAATTAATTTGTCTCTGGTCCGTGGGTTTGGGTACACAGATCCAACACGAAGTGTCCACCTAGGTGGATGCGGGTCCTGACGTGTCTCTTTATGGGACCGGTAAGTTTCGTACTGTTTTAGCAGTACATCTAGTCATTCTAGTCAGTTCTGTTCTCGAGAAATTCATGTGTTCTGTTCTCAGTATTTCAGGTAATATTCTGTCCGAACTGTTATTTTAAATGTTATTTCATGTGTTTTCAATGTCGTGGTATGAGTGATTTGTTTTCAAGTTATTATTGTGTTTTATTGTGTATTGTATTGTGTCTAGACTCCAGTCTAAGTTATGCCTCTGTTCACGAAGTTACGTCAGTTAAGAACTAGAAAAGGTCTGCTCGAGGAAGCAGTTCCTGTCCCGCCTAGGGACAGTCCAGGTCATTTTATGTATCATAAGCATGGCATAAGTGCCATATTATATCTTGACTTGTGGGTCGAGTATACTAAAGATCTAGAAGAGAAATATAGATGGCCCGTATCAGGTACGTGGGATGCCGAGTGCATCATGCGAGTAGAAGAAGCATTATGGAAAAAGAAAGCCAGACAGTCCCAGAAAGATGCCATCGAGTTATGGCGCAAAGAATCTCATAAAAGAACCGAAAAAGAAATCAGAAAGTCAGAGTTAAGTAGAGAATTCTCAGAAAGAGCCCAAGAAAGGGAATTGATCGAAGTAGGTGAACGAGTTAAAGCCGAACAGTCAGACAGACAGAGAAATGCCCTTATTAAGGGTATGTATCCTCTTCTTGCCGAGGGCTTGCCGAAAGCAACCCCGGAAGCACCATGTGATTTTCCGCCGCCATTAGTTCCGATTAAGCTACGTCACAAACCGACCGCAGCTGATATTTTTCTCTCGTCCTACTTGGACGACACAGTCCCAGAATATGCAAATCCTGCTCCGCCGGCTCCTGTAAATAATGTAATTCCTGTTCCTCCAGCCACCGGGGCACCTGTTACAGCACCTGTTACGGTACCCCCGGTCCAGCCCATAGTACAAGTACCCGCTACATCGGTCACTCTGCCAGCACGAAGAGTATCAGTCGACGATTCTAGTTTAGGGGCCGCGGGGGGAGGTCCTCCGGGTACCCCGCCGCCACACAAACGTGTAACGTTAGTCGAGTTACATGAACGTGCGTTACAGCGTACGACCAAACATCAGTCCGTTGCAGATATCAGACGAGCTCTTACCGAATGCCGTTATGATCCAGTCCCAGGCGATGATAATATGGTTATATATTCATTGCGTGTAAGACGGGTGACCGAGTATTTGGACACCCTACCGAATATGAAAGAAGATCTAGACAGAATATATTGTTTCATCCGTACAGGAGACGATCCAGAAAGTATTGGCGAAATCATGTCTCTAAGGAAAGCTGAGACTCAGCTCATGCTTTTAAAGTTTCTAATTAATTGTTTAATAAGGGAACAAGATTATCCAGATAAAGACCCGACCGAAATGAGAGTTCTGACAAAATGGAGTGATCATATAGCCGAGGGAAGACACAAGACACTCAGTAGTATAGACAGTATGTACAAGAAAATTCGTAAGGAAATAATAAGGTTACACGAGCAACGTAAAGCAGCACAAGTGTCCGAGAAAGAAGACGACTCTCCTACTGAAGAGGTAGAAGACGAGAATACCGCCAGAATAGCGTATGTAGGTAGATCTGGATTTCCAGACCGACATTCACGCCTAGAACACAAGAAAGTTTTTCACCTTCCAGCACTAGAACAAGGGAATCTAGAACAAGTATTTCAAGCTACCGATCACATCCTGAAATCACGAATCGGTTATAGTGAACTTAGTACCATGCATGAACAAGAACTAGCCCGATCAGCAGTCCGATGGATTACTGATTCTACCACTTTTCCAGACGAAATAGTGGCACAAATGTTTCTGAAACTGCCCCCAGCCGAGCAGCGATTGGTGGGTATGTATATGATCCAGCACCTCATTACACTGTATGAGGGACAGCATTCTGATCCAGGTCCGTTACATGAAGTTCTGAACGAATTACTCCAATATAGATGGAGAGGTTTAGGTACAGATTTAATTAGTGTTATTCTAGAACAACGCCACAAATATAGAACGTTTCTGAATCCGCATTTTGTTCATGTCTCACCTCCAGAAAGTAAACCATTTTATATAGATAGACAGCATCCGTTACGAGAAGTACACCCAGTTAGGACAGAGGGTGGTGAAATGCAACGAGTATTTGTTTACACCCCCATCACAAAGATGGAACTCTTAGAGATGAAGAAATTAATTCCCTGTCACGACAAAGATCCAGCAGGGTTCCATCGAGAATTAAAAGACATGCTCCGTATGGGAGAATACACGTATCCAGATATCATTAAAATGCTAAAGGTCCTGTTGCCCGCAGGGGTATATGAAAAACTCAAGGAAAAAGAATGGGAGGTGGGAGAGAAAAAGATTGATTGGACAGCTCTAGAAGCTGAAGATAAAATACGAGTACCAGGTACCGGTCTTGGGGACAAATGTAAAGAGTTGCCCGAGTTATTGATTCAGGTCTTGCCAAGGTTACTAGTCACGAAAAAGGAAGATTGGGATGCAATCTCAGCATGTAAACAGAAACAGGATGAAGACACTAGTGATTTTTATTCTAGATTTGAAAAATGTTTTATTATTAACAGTGGTTTGAAGACGAGTAGCGAGTCATACCCTCATCTTTTTGTTACTAAACTAGTCGAGAATTCAAGCCCACAAGTTAAAAATCGAGTTCTGAAAGTTGAAAGTACCTGGCAAGCTAGTACCCCGTCACAGATGCTCCAGATGCTCCAGTATCACCAGAATAGAATCAGGGAAGAGCAAGAACATGAAAGGAGACGTATGAAAGATACGAAAATGAAAGTACTAGTTGCACAATCTGTTCCACAAGACAGTCAGAAGAGGGGTCCGAATCAAGCCAGTCATCCTGCAGTTCCCGTTAAAGGGACATGCAATTATTGTAAACAGCCAGGTCATTTTATAAACGAGTGTGCAGTTCTGAAACACAACATAGCTACTGGTAAAACTAAAGAAAGACCACGTCCGCCTAGACAAGAACAAGTTTCCCAGACTTCTCAGTCACCACAGAATGCACAACAGACAGTTCCAGCACCGCAGCCTATCGCTGCAACACAGCATGTTACACAGCAAATGTACCAGTATGCCCAGACAGAGTATCCAGAGTATCAACAGTATTCATGAAACAGCCTAGAGAGGGAGGTAGGCTTGCCTCTCATCGAGATACCTGTAGATCAAGAGGGTCCCTATGTACACAGTCAAGTATTAGGGAAAGACAGAAAGTTTTTGATTGATACAGGGGCAAGTAGGACTACTATCAGTCATGACGAGGTTCCAGGGGCTCCGCTCTCAGGCTCTAGAAATGTTTCCCTTGGATTTTCAGGAAAGCCGATTGTTAACGAGATTTCAAAACCAGTTTCTCTAGAAGTTGGTCCATTGTCCCGAACTACTGATTTGTTACTTACGAAATCATGTCCAGAAAATTTGTTAGGCATTAAAACATTGAAAGAATTAGGTGCAGTTATTTGCTGTTCCCCAGAAGGAATCCGATTGTTTTTGCGTGACTTTAAAGGTCACTATGTATTACGTGATTTTGATCCAAGATTATCCAATGTACCGCAGCATTTATGGGCCCAAGGTCCAACTGATGTAGGTTTTATGCAAATCACACCCCATCGTGTGACCCTCAAGCAAGGTATAGTCTTGCCACGAATCAGACAGTACAGATTGCCACCTGAGGCTGTAGCAGCCTTATCCAAAATTATTGACGAGCTTATTGCTCAAGGAGTGGTTGTAGAAACTGACTCCAATGTATGTAATTCTCCTATCATTCCAGTCATGAAACGTACTGATCCAAATGCACCTCCAGTATATCGATTAGTGATTGACCTTCGAGAACTTAATAAATGTATCATACCCCAGTATCCAGTAGTCCCAGATATTTCATCCCTATTGACAGCTATTGATTCTGAAGCTACATTTTTCACCATCATAGACCTCAAGAATGCATTTTTCAGTGTCCCGATTCATCCAGACAGCCAGTACCTTTTCGGATTTTGTTTAAATGGAAGGAGCTATAAATTTACACGAGCTCCTCAAGGTTTCACAGAAAGTCCTAGTATTTACAGTCAAGCCCTCAAGAGACAACTAGACAATATTCACATGCCAACTGACACTGCCCTGCTCCAGTATGTCGATGATCTACTGCTCACAGCCCGTTCTGAAAGTGATTGTGAGCGTGCGTCACTTACAGTCCTGTATTTCCTGGCCGAGCAGGGGCACAAGGTGTCCCCTTCCAAATTACAATTCTGTGTCCAGCAAGTGATCTACTTAGGCCACTTACTGTCCAAGTGGGGTAGGCAGTTGACACCAGACCGTATCCAGTTAATAGCGAGTCTTCCGCGGCCCAAGACACAGAAGGAGGTACGTGCTTTTATTGGCCTCACTTCTTATTGCAGGCAATGGATTCCTCAGTATGCCTTTCTAGCTAAGCCACTGATACAGTTAACGACACAGGAGGCAGCCATATCGACTGTCCTCCCTTGGACCCAGGAACATACACTTGTTTTTAATGAATTAAAGAAAGCCTTATGCCAAGCACCTGTTCTAGCTACACCGAACTACAGTAAGCCTTTTACACTTTTTGTCACAGAACGTGATGGTACTGCATTATCTGTTCTCACACAAGATCAAGCCGGACAGTACAAGCCCTGTGCTTATTTTTCGAGCACATTAGATCCAGTAGCCCAGGCTCTGCCTGCGTGCCTCAAGTCAGTTGCAGCCACGGCTCTAGCAATCAGACAAAGTGATTCCATAGTATTAGGACATTCCCTGACAGTACAAGTTGCACACTCCGTGGAAGTTCTTTTAAACCGAACACAGACTCAGCACTTGACAATTGCACGTTTAACAGGTTATGAACTAACACTGTTCCAGCCACACATAGAAATCAGACGCTGCAACGTTTTAAATCCTGCTACACTGTTACCGTCAGTTACTTCAAATCCTGCCACACATGACTGTGTGGAAGTTGTTAACACTATGACAAAGCCAAGACAAGACCTGACAGACATTCCATTACCTAATCCCGACCTGACACTTTATGTGGATGGTTCATGTATGAGAACTAGTACAGGAGAACTAGTAGCCGCGTATGCAGTGACTACTGAAACCGACGTTATAGAAACTCACCGTATTGACACCCTGTCTGCTCAAGCAGCAGAGCTAGTTGCTCTGACCCAAGCCTGCATACGTGCCAAGAACCTGAAAGTAAACATATATACAGATTCACGTTACGCATTCGGAGTTGTACACGACTTCGGAGTGCTCTGGCAGGAGAGAGGGTTCATGACTTCTCATGGAACCAAGATTCAGCATGGTCTCCTCATTCAAGCTCTGTTAGACGCAATACATTTACCGACAGCTATTGCTATCATGAAGTGCAAAGCACATACGAAAGTTACTGACATCATTTCCCAAGGTAACGATCTAGCAGATCGAACAGCCAAGCTTACAGCTCAGACTCCCGACATTCCAGTTAACACGACACAGACACTCACTCTAGATCCGACTACATGTATGACAGTTAAGGACCCTACACAAGATGTCATAGACATACAGTTACATGCTACTCCCGAAGAAATCAAGAAATGGTCCGAACAAGGAGGGGTCCAGACAGATCAGGGATGGGTGACGAAGGGAAAAGCCACATGGTTTCTCCCCGACTCTATGGTTCAAGTCATTATTAATACCGCACATAGTCCAGCACATCTAGGAGAAAAAGCTATGTTAGACAGTATACAGAACCTTTGGTTCAACAAACACTTACGAGCTGCAGCCAAGCAGAAAGTCCGTACCTGTATGATATGTTGCCAGTTCAATCCAGGTAAAAGTGTCCCGGTGGAACAAGGTGGATTCCAGCCTCCTGACCACCCTTATGAAGTCCTCCAGATGGATTATATTCAGATGGAGCGATGTCGAGGTTTCAAGTATGTCCTCGTAGTTGTATGCGCTTTGTCCAGGTGGACAGAAGCATATCCAGTTCCAGATTACACAGCCGCGACCACTGCCAAGCAGTTGGTTCGTGAATTCTTCCCCCGCTATGGACTCCCTAGGGTCGTGTATTCTGATAACGGCCAGCCATTCTCATCTGAGTTAATGAAGCATGTTTCCCTTTTGTTAGGGTACCAATGGAAGTTCCATTGTGTGCGCCATCCTGAAGCAGCCGGTCTCGTAGAGAGACATAATCAGACCCTGAAAATCCGTATTGCCAAGACATGTAAAGAGAAAGGTGTGGACTGGCTAGTTGCCCTGCCAGTTGCTTTATTCTTTATGCGAATGGTTGCACACTCCAGATCAGGTCTGTCCCCTTATGAGGTCGTATTCGGCCGCCCCCCAAACATGTGGGGTACACCTAGACCCCGCAGTATTACAGATGTTTCCAGTAATATGTTGACAGATTACCTAGCTTCCTTGATGTCTGCCCTACACTCTTGTCGTTCACAGGTTGCCGCCGCATTTCCAGACAATACTGAAGTGAAACCACATGAGGTCATTCCAGGGGACCTCGTGCTAGTACGGAATTTTGATAGTTCAAGTCCGCTAGAGCCCCGCTGGAAGGAGCCACGACTAGTCCTTCTGACCACCCGCACGGCCGTGAAGTTGGAGGGCCGCAAGGGGTGGGTCCATCTGTCCCACATCAAGAAATTCCATGGATTGCGTATAAAAACATTTGCCAAGAACATTTCTAAGGACTGCCTAAAAATTGACTCTGAATCCAAGCCTCCCCTGTTAGAGGCAACTCCGCAACAGGAGTATAAGTTAAAACTCCGGTCTAGTAAAATAAGTCAGCCAGTTTAATTGTCTAAGTCCCCCTCGGGTGAAACGGTTAGACAGGTTTCTGACATGTATGAGATAGACCCCCATAGTGAGAGAGTTAGTCAAAACTCTATCAGATGTATCGTTTTTCTAAGTTTTATATTGTTTCTAAGTCTTATGGTTACCTGCACAAGTTATGCATTGCATTTATGTTTTCCAATTTCTCATGTAAATAAGTTTTCTAATGCTACAGTAGAGCACACATTTATTGATCTGCCTCCTCACGAGCTATCCTATCGTCTTGCTATGAGAAATAATACATTCATTAGAATGTTACACTATTCACACCAGACCAGCAATGCCACTAATTGTTGGGTGTGTGGTCGACTCCCCCCTTTCCAGACACCGAAGGGAGTTCTGCCACTCTTTCCTTATCCGTTTTCACATAATGGTTCGTGTGGAGCATGGTCCACGTTAACGTCATCCTCCAATGATATGTCCCTTCTGAATAGAACATGTTTTCCAGACAAGCAAGGTCTCTCCCATAGAACAGGGTTAGATCTAGAAAATGAAGTATACAATTTAGGTATTATTCTTCGAATTTTATGGTCCTGAATATTCAGTCTGATACTACTCCAGACTTACCTGCTATTTCAGTACTACCAGTCAAAGGCGAATTATGTGTCCGAAATAATGGTTCCGCACATGTAGGACATAGTGATTGTACTACTACTGTCGAGTATAGTGACAGTGGGAAATCTATTTTCAAAGCCTCACGTCATTCTTATTTTGTTTGTGGTCAGACCGCATATGTTCGTCTGCCCCTCGATTGGGATGGAACATGTTACATTGCCTTCCTACTGCCACCAGTCTTTCTAGCCCCATCTGATTATCACAGAAACACACATCTAGTACACGTCAGACCTAGAAGGGAGATCGAGTCCCCAATTGTCGATCAAACTGAAACTACTCTAGAACAATATCAAGACTTCAATAAAGGTTTCTTCTTCTTTATAGGACCTATCCAGAATAGTAAGCTAATCCATAGGTTAACCAGAACCCTTGAAGCAGTAGTGAATGAGACTACTTCTGCTCTAGGTAACTTAACTGAAGAGCAATCTGCTATGAGATTTGTCGTGCTCCAAAATCGTCTCGTTCTTGACGTCATACTGGCCGATAGAGGAGGAGCATGTAGAGTCATCGGATCTAGTTGCTGCATTTTCATTCCTAATAACGCGCCGTCTGTTTATTCAGCTATAACCAGACTTCATAAAATTGCCCATCAGTTACACCAGAATCCAGGCACCTGGACATGGTCCGGTTGGCTCTGGAGTATTATATCTGCCTGGGGATGGAAAGTATTGTCATTTCTAGGTATTGCAGTAATGATCATATTCAGTTGCTGCCTCTGTATACAATGTGGCCCTGCGATTTGCGGCATTTGCGCTACCTCTTGTATTCCTAGTCCTAAATCCCGTTCCAAGACAATTCGAGACGAGCAAATGATGCTATATGAAATGATAGATGGTATCATGAATATTGATGTTTCCTGATGGAAACGTAGGGCACAAGGAGGGAATGTGGAAAAGTAAATTTTGCCATGTTGTATGTGCCTACGTGTTCCCCATCTTATGTTATATGTGCATGATCGATATGCATGTATCCCCTTTCTGATCGATTAAAGACGCAATTATAGTTGTGTCCATCTCTAGTATGCCAGTTTTCAGTCTTCGTGAATACAACGAATATTAGGCCTATGTTAAGCTACGTTGCCACGTTTCACAGTGTGCACGTTAATTCATTGAATTGTCCCCGTTTCTAGGCCTCAAAAGGGCCCGGACTCAGATTCAGCTCCTGTTTCCTGAACCCTCTCCGAGGAGCGATACAGCCCCACCTGTATCCCTGACCCTTCACTTACTTCATGCCACGCAGTGCCCGGCTCGGCCTGGCTCTGCCTCCCAGTCTGCCAAGAGTATGTTATGATTCTAGTTATCAGTCCAGCCCTCCTTCTCTGCATTCCTAAGCTACTGAATCGCATCAATAGTTTCCGTCATGGTCTAGCCTTTATGTCTCCATGTAAGAGAAATACTGTATTAATATTCATAAAATATTCCTCACACAAGCGCTACATGTAGAATTATGCATACACCAGTCTTAGAGTCTGTTAGCCTTTGCCCTGATAACTTTTGGATTCTATCAACATGTTCTCTAAACACCAGATACTAGATAGGCTTTAGGTACATGTCGCTCTGACACTCCAGACTTTAGTCTCCTCTTCTAGCGCAGAAGTCATAGCCCCCAGTTCTCCCTGGTAACACGTCATTTCCAGTTTGCGCGCACCACTAGGTTAAAGGTCCCAGCTGCTCAGGTAGCCCCCTCCATGTTTCCGCCCCATTTATGACATATTCTGTTACGTTTACATCACATGTCTATGTATACGCCCTGTACACACCTCTTGTTACACCCACTTTATGCCTTATCTTTCGCGACTGCTACAAACTCCGCCTACTGCTACGCCTACTGTATTGAATGCAATGTATTCTGTTTAACTATATATACTGATGTTCTGTTATTAAAAGTTGTGCGCACCATTCCCAGATCCTGCCCCGGCAGCTGCCGGGCCCTGCCATCCCATTCCCGTACAGGCTGTCCTGTTCCTGTCCTTTATGCCTATTAAAGCCTGTCAACTTCAGCTACCTCGAATCTTGACTCTTATTTATTGAGCTATCTGTTTATATTGTATCCAGTCAAAAATAGAACCGGTAATTAATTATTTATTTACCACAGTGGCATGTCCTGATAGTGAATTAGAGCCAATTTTACTATTGCAAGGCTACCTGTCCCCATAGGCCAGAATGGGCAGTTTGGTTATAACATCTTATAATCCTAGCTGACCCAGGGAACATGGTGGAAAAACGAATTTAGTATTCCTGAACTCCGAATGATAAAATACATCTTTTAGTAAAGTTGGTTTTAACATTCTGTGTTTGAAAATACCACTTTTAGAAAGTAGTTATTGTCTGACCTAATCATCCAGCCTGCATCTGCTAGGTTGTGTACAGCATGTCTGGTTTGTGGGTGACAGGAGGGCTTGGGCTCCAGAAGTCTGATGAGTCAGGGCTGGGCTGAATAGGACAGTAGCTGCATAGAGAGTGGGGGTTGGATGATTTCCTTTCAGTGCCCCCAGCCTTCATAGAATAGAGAGTAGGGGGAGGAGATTTTCTTTCAGCTACCTGGGCCAGGTCTGCTTTCAACAATGCTGTCTCCACCTCCTGCCAGGAAGCTGCACAGAACTGGTTCTAGCTAGGTACAGGCACCCTCTGCCCTCAGAGGTCAAATGATTTACTAGTATAAATATTGGGGCCCAGACCCCAAGACATTAGATCACTTATGGACATCAAGACAGACCTTTTGCCAAAGAGAAGGACCAGAGAATCTGCAGGAGTAGAACTGCCCCTGTGTCAGTGTTTTGCTTTCTGGGGTTACCTTCAGTGGTTTCATTATCGCCAAGGAAAGGAGAAAGACTTTTATTGCAACTTTCATCATCTTGAAGAAGAATCTCCAAGCTCCCCCCTGAATTACCTTGCTGGGAATTCTGTCTCCAGAAGCCTGTGTGTTGTTGGGAGCTGGAAGCCCGACTCAACGAGAAGAAGAGTGTAGCATCCGCAGCTGTTGCCGTCAAATCATCTGAGAAGCGCGTTGCCACCGCAAGGGTCGCCGTCGCGTCACCGGAGAAGCTTGTCTCCGTCGCAGCTGTTTGTCGTCGCATCACTGGAGAAACATGTCGCCACTGCAAGGGTCACCGTCACATCACCGGAGAAGCGCGTCGCAGAGCCTGTCGTGGCTCCAAAGGTACAGAGTTGTCGCACGGCCGTCGGGTATCGCATCGCATCAAATACGCCATCTTGTTGCATCACATCGAGGCACCATCCTGTATCATCACAACCGGGACATACCACTAGATCATCACATCACCTCCTCTCCGGTAACAAACAGACACATCGCCTACTTTGTGCAAGCACTGAGGAACAGACGCATCGCCTCCCCTGAAGCAAGGAACCGACGCATCGTTCTGCCTCTGAACCTACTGTTTATCATCGTGATGCATCCAAAGGTACATTGGGAGAAACGTGTCGCATTTATCCTTCTAGAGTGAACTGAGTTATTTCTACCATCTTAACCTCATTTTCTTAATACTGTATTGTGGATTTTTGTCGTTTAGGTCTTGTGTTAAGTCTATATAATGAATACATATTTTTATAAAACCTGTGTTCTGTCCATCTCTAGAGTTTTCACTGTATTACTGTATGTGTTCACAAATGCTTTACACACTGCCTCTGAGATAAGCCTTCCTGCTCATGCCAAACTACCACAGGGTTGAGCAGGGGTTATTTTAGGAGTGTAGCCCCCTTACTTTAACTAGAAGCAAGGGTCCCTATTTGGACAAAGGTGCAAGCCATTGCCAACTAGAGACCCCCAGTTCTAAAATCCTCACCTATTAGATTTGAGAACAGAGTACGATCACTTTCTTTCCTGACTTCACTACCAAAGTCCAAAAACAGAGACACTCCTTCTTGGAGGCAAAAAAGCCTCTCAGGTAGCGAGAGATCAAATACGCAATTTTGTTTCCCATGAAACCAAGAGTGAAGGCAGATGGCAAGAGCTGGTTCTTCACAGACCCCGCTGGGGTAATGGATTGGCTTGATGAATGGCGGAAAGTGGGAGAGAACAAGGATGCCCGGAGTGAAAAATACGTTGAGAGCAGTTGCCAACAGCCACATTGAGAACCCGTCCATCGAAGCGAGGATCTATACTTAAGGGTGATGCCTACAATAAGACCTAAGAAGCTTAGACTCGGATTTACGTAAACGAACACTCACCTGTGTGGTGGTGCGCCACCACAGGATAGACGGAGCTTGATGTAAAGTTCATACTGCCTAGGTCAAATATCATTGTTCTAGATGGTCTCGCTTTCTTCTGGGTCCGGAGGGCACCACTTTGACGACCTAGGAAGCACTGTCCGGAACTGTGATGAGTATACTTTACGATTCATACTAGTTCCTGTGCTAAAATTTAAATTCCTACATGAAGGGATGGGAGGAGCGGGTTGGGTCCACATTTCCCCACTACAGGGTTGGGAGGGCGACGGGCACTCTGCACTATTGGGGAAATGGGTCATTGGACTACATTCAAAAGGGAGGGGGTGGAGGGAGTTTTGGGTGTTGGGGTAGGTGATTTTTTCTGTAGTTCTAGTTTTGCACAGCAATGCCACAACAACACTATGCAACAAAGTTGCTAATTGCTAATTGAACATCAATAAATTCAGAAAATCCCGCTGAGTTGCACGGGGAATCTCGGACCACTCCCCCATTATCACCAGGATGGCAGTTGGGCCCCAACCTCGGCGAGCGACCCTGACCATAAATTCATGGGCGTTCAAAATCCCACAAAATAAAGCGGCACTAGTTAAAGATACCGAATTATACTTTAAAGTAACCTCAGCCCAAATCCTGTGGGGCGCATTCGGTGCAGTGGTGAAGGGGATGGCCCTCACTCTGATGGTGGGCCACAAGAGGGAACTAGCAAACCACATAGAGCAACTTGAGCCAGTTATCCTTCAGAGGGAAATGGCACTAGCACAAACCCCTGATTGTGATGCGCAACAGTCGCTGGCGGTCATGAGACTAGACTATGAACAGCTCCTCACGGTGGCTGCCAGGGCAAAACACAAATCAACCTGTCATAAAATATACGAACACGGGAAGAGAACAGGTAAGCTTGCCTGGCTTGAAAAAAGAGAGCAATTGTCAAGGTGGGTGCATCAATTGCATTGACCAGCGGAGAGGAAATTACCGATCCCCAACGGATAGCGGATACATTTGCCACCTATTTTGACTCGGTATACACAACAACCGGGACTGTTTCGACGCTCGTGGCTGGGGAACTTCTCTCGACTATCAATGTTCCCTTTCTTTTCCCTGAAAATAGAGACTCCCTTGAAGGGGAGCCTACTGAGGAGGAAATTCAATTAGCAATTCGTGACACCCGTTCGGGTAAAGCCATGGGACCAAATGGGCTCCCGATTGAATTTTTAAATCAACGGCTTCCAAACCTTCCACCTACTTGCGCCAAATGTACATTGAAAGTTTTGGAAAAGAGATGTTGCCAAAAGATATCCGACTAACCTCAATTTTGGTTATCCACAAGCAGGGCAAGCCAGCCGATGATTGCAGAGCGTACAGTCCTATTTCCCTTCTTACTGTAGAAGCAAAAATACTCACAAAATTACTGGCCAATAGACTCATTCCCCTTATCACCGGCCTGATCGACCCGGACCAATCAGGCTTCATGCCTGGCCGGAACACCGCCCTGAACCTACGACGACTAAATGGGGTGCTGGGCAGACAATGCACGATCAGGGAAAATGCAGCCCAACTGTTCCTCGATGCCAAAATGGCATTCAACACTATTGAATGGAATTTTATGTTCGCTGTCTTGGAGAAAATGGGATTCGGGCCCAACTTCATAAAATACGTTCATTTACTATATGCCTGCCCGACCGCCCAAGTTGTGGTGAATAGACATACCTCCAGGCAGTTCCAACTGGGAAGGGGAACCAGGCAGGGCTGTCCCTTATCTCCCTTAATATTTGCCTTAGTGCTGGAGCCAGTGGCTGTTGGGGTGAGGGGAGACCCATTGATTAGCAGAATTAAATGGACAGAAAACTATGAGGACCGCATCTCTTTATACGCAGACGATATCTTGTTATATCTGGTCTCTCGAATATCTACCCTCCATCATATCTTCCACATCTTCCGCATATTTAGCATTCACTCAGGTTAAACAATAAACTGGTCTACATCTCAGCAATGCATACTGTGGGGTTCACCACCACGTATTCCACGAGAATATGAAATCCCTATATCACCGTTGGGCTTCCGTTATTTAGGTATTTATATCACGGCTGACCCAGCTCGATTTTACAAAGCAAATCTACAGGGCCCCTTGATGCTCTTCCGGGCTGATGTCAAATATTGGCTCTCCCTCCCGCTGACTCTTTTGGGACGTGCAGCCCATTTAAAAAATGCTTGTGTTGCCGCACTTTTTTTATGTGTTGCAAAACACCTCCAATAAAATCCCCGACTCCTACTTCACCAGCATCGGCAGTGCTGTGCGCACTATGCTGTGGGACGGCCGGGCACCACGAATTGCCATGTAAAAGTTATCGGTGGGATGGTATGATGGGAGCATAGTGTTACCAGACCTCAGGTCATATTACCAAGCATCCCAGTTAGTCGTGATTAACCGCTGGGCACACGGGGACGACAGGGATCCGAGTTTTCGCACAGACTGGTGGCTCATGGGACAGGGCAGATATCATACAGCACTATACACAAACCCCCGAAATTTAAACCTTACTGGACCGACAGCGCGCACAATTGAAACCTAGCATAAGGTAACAAACAAATGGGTTGGCATAATAGAATTACACTTGCAACACCACTCTGGGAGCCCGAACACTTGGGTCATTTGAGCGCTTGCCCCGGGTTTGATAAGTGGGACCTAATTGGCATCTCAACAGTGGGGAACATTTGGAACTCTGGGGACTGGCCACCTTTGCGGACCTCCAGAAGAAATATCAGCTCACGCAGGCCGAATCATTTAGATACCTACAGATCAGCCATGCACTTAAAAAAGTTTTGCCAGGGGGAGATCCTCTTTCCGAGGCCACCCCACGAGAAGACAATTTGATACTTGATCCCATGAGTAAAAAGGCCATATCCCTCACATATAAAAAATTGATCAATAACCGCCCGGACCTTTTGGCACTTATGTGGCAACACTGGGAGTCAGACCTGGGTGAGCTTGAGGAGGACGATTGGCGTGATGCCTTGGCCTCTCCTAGAGAGGTGGCTTTCCCCATGAAACTGAGCCTGGTCCAACTTAAGGTCCTGCATCAAGCTTATCTTGCTGCAGGAGTTTTGGTCAGAATGGGCAGACGGGTGGATCCTCCTTGTCTCAGACAATTTCAACCTTTACATCAATCCTCTTTCTTCTCTCGTTGCTGATACCTTCTTATACCCAATGTAAGGGTCTGATTATGATGGAGGAAGAACCACCACCGCAGGGCCGGCGGTGGCAAACACTGGCCCTGCGGTGGCGGTCCTTCCGCCATCGAATGGCTATTTCCCACCACCAGATTAGGATGACGGTGGGAACAGGAATGCGTCCGCAGCGGACGCAAAGACCGTCCGCTGCCAGCATTCGTCCCGATTACCTGGCAGACAGCCCAGGGAGCCCAAAATGATGGCGGTGCCTAGCAGGCACCGTCCACCAGATTAGGATGGCAGTATAAGGCAGCTGTTCCGCCATGGAAAGGCATACAGTCTTTTGCCACGGGGCCCATTGCGGGCCTCCGGGGGGTGGGGGACTGCACTTGGGGGGTACCTATGGTACCCCTCTACATTGCCATGCCCAAGGTGGCAGGCACCGCACGGTGCCTGCCAAGTTGTGCAAGGTAATGCACGACGTGCCTCTTTGGCATTGCGGCGGGTGCTGCCTACAGCACTGTCCGCCGCAATGTTACAGATGCGAATGCGACCACCAGGGTGGCAGTCGCATCCTAATTAGTGGTGCGGGACCGCCGCACTGCTGGCAGACGGTCCCACCACTGCTAGGGTGGCAGGCGGACGAATGTCCGCACGCCATCCTAATAGGCCCCATAGCTAGTGGAATCTCAAGTTATAATGCGTTTAATGAGAGAGAGAAAACGACTCTCACATTGTGTGAGGTGAATAGTTGACTTTATGAAGCATCTGTTAGTGTATCACACCATGTGGGGATGCTTTTTTAAATAGCTTTTATTTCGGATCACAATAAACATTTGTTTGAAAATTACAAAGTGATGGAGTGTGGCTTTTATTTTGCAAAAATGTAAACAAGTTATTAACAAAGTACAATTTAAAAAGTTAAATAACAGGTCTCTATTTCACTTATGGTTTGTAATAGGTAGCCAAACTTAGCTATTATAAGCAATGTTCTAATCAACTTGTAATGAATTAAGTTAGCTTATTATTAATATTATTTTTGATGTCAAATTTACACATTTGAGGCTAAGACCCTGTTCACATATTTTCATGGCTGTTTTGCATGATATGTTTTCTTTTTCTATTCGCACTGCAGATGCTGGAATTCTCTAGAAACCTCTATTAGCTATTGAATAAGCATTTGTTATGTATTAGAGGACTGACAGTTAAGTTCACATCTCATGAGAAGAGCCCTTTGTACCAAATATTCTGCCCAGAGTAACAACTCGAGGACGTAGCCATGTATGAACAATCGGGAAAACAGGGGAATTAAGGGATTTTACCTGTTCCCAGCTTTTGGAGGAAAATGATTGGTTCCTGAGAATGGGAATGAGCTGAAATGTTGCATTTAGAGTTCTGTTGAATTATATTAGCATGTGTTCCTTAGACTAGAGTAGGACTTCTTTAATACTGTCTATTATAAACTTTGTGCCTGAGAGAGATGCTCATTGACTTTGAACTGAGAAGATGCTTCCCACCTCTGCAAATCTCCACAATTTGAGTGCAAAGGCTTCATACCTGAGCATTTTCACTCTTTCATCAGAAACCTTCATTTAGTTTTCTGAAGCTGACTGCTTATCTATTCACCTAAATAAATGCCTTTTCAGACCTATCACTCCTTAATTTAGATGAGAGGTTTCCTGTATGGAACACACTTTCTGGATGTTCTGTATTCTTTATGTCATTTCTGTACCTGTAATGTTTTTCCTTATTCTACAATATTGGCTTTTAGACAATTTAAGAATGTAACATTCATATGTAAAATCCTTATTGCCAAATTACATAATTTGATAAATGCCACATAACATAATTTGACTAAATTGTAAATAAAATCCCTTTTAAACTCTCTTCAACTCTCTTTGTCGTTTCCTGTGGAGTTCAATGGTTTCATTAATGGTAATACATATAAATGCTAGCTCTTGGTCACCTCTTCACACCGATGAACAAAGGTCTATATGAACAGTGGCGGAGTTTATATGACAATTATACTCATAGATTAAGATTTAAAAATCCCTACCCAGTCAAGGCGGTAGCAGCGTGGTGGCTATGTCACAGGAGAGAAGGAGCTAGAAAGATCCAGATAATTAGATCTGATTAGACCTTGCACCAGGACATATTGCCTATGTCCCTAAAGTCCATGGCTCAATCTTGAACAACAACGGTCTTGGTTGTTCTGAAGGCATTTGCAGACGTGGAAGAGTGAGTATGAATTGCGTTGTGTGTCGCAATTGTTTACTTCGAGCTTATGGTGTTGTGTTAAGGTTGTGTGTATGTGGGTTGTGGTGATGTTCATGATCTAGATATGTTCATGTGCTTAATGCTGAGTAGTTGAAGTTGTTACCGGGCTTGTCCTAGATAGGGGATTGTTGTGGTTTAACTTGTCTGCTAAGTATTGAGGTGACGGTCCGTGAGGTCCAATAAACTGCACAATTGAGGTAGGGATCCGTAATTGATTGTTGTGAGTGTACTAATAGTGATTGGTGCTAGTAAACGCTATTGCCCAGATGGTAAGCTGCATTAGTCAGGGTGATTTTCGCTGGTCAAGACTTTATCTGTGGGTGCATGTGGAAGTTAGAAAATATGATTTCCAGTTGTTTCTTGTATGAGTGAATACTTTACATTCTTCAGTGGAGCAGACAAAAGTTATTTATTTACTGTGTTTGCACTGAGTTTGTGAAACGTTGAGGTACAAGAAAATTGCAAAGAAGGGTGAACTGCTGCGCGGAATGAGGGAAGCATCAGAGAGTGCAGCGCTGGGATTGGTGCGAAGTGTTATGCTGGGATTGGTTGGTGTGTCAACAGGTGTCAGGCTGTAATTGGTCCATGGAGAAAAGGATTATGTTGTGATAGCGTGTGAATGTCGGTCTGTATTTGAATGTGACTTTGACTAAAATGCTGAACATTAAATTGAACTTGTTCTTTTCTGTTGTTGAATGATTGTAATCATGAAATGTTTCTGATCGCTCAGAGATTTTGTGAGGGATGATGCGTGAGTGCGTGTCCATGAGGGCGAGGAAGATCCACCGAAAGGTACACCAGGTCAATATATGGTGACAAGTGTTGATCTTCTCATGTTTTTCAAAATGGCCTGTCAAGGAACAGTGATCGGGCTTTTTCCTGTGCCCACGCTAGAGGATTTACCTCACAATGTGAAAGATATCAGACTTAATTGAAGGTATAGGAGCCGTCCAAATAATGATTAACCTAATGCTAAGATTCAGAGAAGACCACCATACTATCTCACACCTGAGACAGTGTGTGGAATCTCTTTACTGATTGAGTCAATGTTAAGACAAGAAGTTCTGAAAGAGATAGTTGGAAGTCCATGCAACTAGCTGATCATGGGCTTGCAAAAGCCTAACAGCAAGTATAGAATAGTGATGAACCTACGAAATATTAACAGTATTGTCCTGTGCTACCAAATCCAGCTTCAATATGTTTCTAGATACCCTGTGATGCTGAATGGTTCACAGTGATTGATCTATGCCAGTCTCACTTTCAATCCCTTTGCTTGAGGATAGCCATTTCTTATTCTCTTTTCGGTTCCAAAATAGATTTTTGGCACAGTGTTGAGTCCCACAATGGTTTTCAGAGGAGCATTTGATTTTTAATCAGATCTTGATTTTTTTTTTAATCCTTATAAATGTCTTGTTATTCTGTTCTTGTGTAATGCATTGATGGCCTGCTAATGGCGTCAAGTACACAAGAAGCCTGTAAACAGGATACGATAGCTCTACTATATCATTCAACTAGGAATGGTCACAAGGTGTCCCCAAGCAAATTGCAGTACTGTCAAAAAGAAGTCCTGTATCTAGGACATCTCATTGAGAAGGAAGTGGATGTAGCCTTATGGCTAGAGCGGTTGACCTCGACACTGGGAAACCGGGTTCGAGTCTCGGCAGGGACACTCAATATCCTGTGATTCAGGGCAAATCGCATAATCTCTGTGCGCCTAACAAAAAAAAAAGCGTCTATCTGTAACGCAACTGGTGCTAATATAAAGCGCTCTGATACCTTCAGGTCAAGTTTGTGCTATATAAAACGGTTCCATGTTTAAATATCGAAAACAAAAATATAGTCAACAAAAATATCGATGTAAAAATATCGATTACAAAACAATATCGACTCCCTATACTTAAACAGGTAAGTACAATAATATCGACTCAAAAATATAGATGTAAAAAATATAGATGCAAAAAATATCGACTTAAAAAAATAACATAACTTAAAATAAATGAATTAAATAAATATTATTATTATTATTATTAACAAATTAAATTAAATTTCATATACATTTTAACTAATTATAACAAATAAACTTAATTTAATAAATATAAACTCAAAATAGTGTATATATACATATATTTACTTAAATACATTTTATTAACTATTATCTTTATTTAATTTATAAACTTTATTAATTATATAAAAATAAAATAAACACATATATTAATAATTTAAAATAAAATATTCTATATTTAATTAACACATTAAACTATTAAAAAAACTACATACATTTATTAACAAAACAAAAACATTAGTAGTTAAAACATTGGATAGAGGGAGAGTAAAAATTACTATTCCCACTCCAGTGAGTGCAACAGTAGGGAAAGCGCTGGATAGCGTAGGGGTAAAAATTACTATTCCCACTCCAGTGAGTGCAACAGGAGGGAAAGCGCTGGATAGCGGAGGGGTAAAATGTACTATTCCCACTCCAGTGAGTGCAACAGTAGGGAAAGCGTTGGATAGCGTAGGTGTAAAAATTACTATTACCACTTCAAAGAGTGCAACAGTAGGGAAAGTGTTGGATAGCGGGAGGGTAAAAATTACTATTCTCACTCCAGTGAGTGCAACAGTAGGGAAAGCGCTGGATAGCGTTGGGGTAAAAATTACTATTCCCACATCAGAGAGTGCAACAGTAGAGAAAGCATTGGATAGCGTAGGGGTAAAAATTACTATTTCCACTCCAGTGAGTGCAACAGTAGGGAAAGCGTTGGATAGCGTAGGGGTAAAAATTACTATTCCCACTCCAGTGAGTGCAACAGTAGGGAAAGCGTTGGATAGCTTAGAGGTAAAAATTACTATTCCCACTCCAGTGAGTGCAACAGTAGGGAAAGCGTTGGATAGCGGGAGGGTAAAAATTACTATTCTCACTCCAGTGAGTGCAACAGTGGGGAAAGCGCTGGATAGCGTTGGGGTAAACATTACTATTCCCACTTCAGAGAGTGCAACATTAGGGAAAGCATTGGATAGCGTAGGGGTAAAAATGACTATTCCCACTCCAGTGAGTGCAATAGTAGGGAAAGTGCTGGATAGCGGAGGGGTAAAAATTACTATTCCCACTCCAGTGAGTGCAAAAGTAGGGAAAGCGCTGGATAGCGGAGGGGTAAAAATTACTATTCCCACTCTAGTGACTGCAACAGTAGGGAAAGCGCGGAATCCCAAAAAAATCCCAACAATTTAATTTCCAATTTTAACATAATTAATATATAAATGTAAATATATTATTATTAACAAAGATAATACAAAATAATTAATTACACATTATTTAGCACTATAATATCCACAACACACACCTAAAATTAATGACATAATTTCATTTAATATTTACTAATTAATGAAAATGTATGTATTATTATTTATTAATTAATCAATGAAAAATTTAATACTTACCAGCTTTCACACAAAAACACCACAACACACACCTAAAATTAATTACACAATTACAATTATTAATTACTAAATAATTAATGGTAATTAATTTTAAAATATTTAATAATGAATCAATAACAAATTAATTACTTACCACCCTTCACACCATTTACACATATAAACACCACAACACACACCTAAAATTATTTAAACAATTAACATAATTAATTATTAATTGACTAATTGAAATTAATTAACAACTAATTATTTAACTATTAACTATTATTAATTAATAAATTAACACATTAATCAATTAATTTTATATAATTAAATTACTTCCCACCCTATTCCCCTATAAACCCACAACCCACTACGAAACTAATAACGCAAAATTAAACTTAAAATAAATTAATAACTACTAAAATTCTAAAACATATAATAAAATGACAAACAATGCTTATTAAAAATACTAAAATACATAACATTATTAATAAATCGATATTTTTGTCAACTATATTTTTGTAAATAATATTTATTACAGCTATATTTTTGTAATCAATATTACTTACCTGTCCGTCGATATTCTTGTCAACTATATTTTTGTTGTCGATATTTCTTCCAAACGATATTTCTGCAGCGATATTAATGTCCCACGATATTTCTCCGTCGATATTCCTGCTCTGCACCATATAAAACTGCAGGGAAAAAAAAGGAAGCACGAAGGTTTCACAAGGGAGAATTACTGCTATCTTGAAAATGAATCTAACTGAAAGGCAGAGAAAAGACGGAATGATTTTAGGAATGGTGGACTACTGTAGACAGTGGATACCCAATTTGTTCCTAGTGGCTATGCCTTTTACTGAGGCTGATGCACAAGGATGTGCCTGATCCACTTCCATGGGTCAACGATTGTTTAAAAGTGTTCATAGGGCTGAGAGAAAGTCTCTGTTGTGCACTAGCAGAAGGAATGCCTGATTACAATAACATGTTCACCTTATTTTGCAATGAGGGGGAGGGCTGCATCCTCTCAGTGCTTACTCAGAAGCATGGAGACTCTCAAAGACGTGTGTATTACTTTTTGACCACAATTGACCTTGTAGCTGCAGGACTGATTGTCTTCCTTAAAGGAGTTGCATTTATTGGTGATACTATAGAGCAAAGTGAGAACATAGTAATGGGATCTCCTGTTGCAGTTATGGTCCCATATTCTGTGGAGATTCTGCTTACACGTACTGAGACATGGTATATGACCCACAGTAGGCTCTCAAAATATGAACAATTGATTCTTGCTACTGAAAACATTATTCTGAAAAGGTGACAGACTCTTCACCCAGCTACACTGTTACCATTGCCTGAAAATGAAGTTGATGGGGAAGAGGTTGAGCATGACAATCTTGATGTCATGAATTTATGCACCAAGCCAAGACCTGACATTAAGGATGAACCCCTTGATGAGCCCAACTATGTACTGTTTGTTGATGGCTCATGTTTAAGGAACAACTATGGGGAACTGAGTGAAGCTTATGCTGTCTGTGCAATTCAGGAATTGGTGGAAGCCTCTTGGCTCCAAGGTGTCACTTCTGCACAAGTAGCAGTTTGGTCACCCTTAACAGCACCTGTTAAATTTCGGACCAACTGAGGGTGAGAATATTCATCAACAGTCAATATGGCTTTGGTGTGGTTCATGACTTTGGACTGTTTTGCTCGCAGAGGAGATTCATGGAATTGCAGTTGTTAATTGCATACCCCACAGAAGAGGAAATAGTTGTGTAACCATTGGAAGCAGATATGCTGATGAAGTTGCTCATTATTGTGCAAGTATGGCATGCACATTTAATGGAGAATAAGCAAATGAAGAATACAAGTGTTTCTATGTTGGTGTCTGTAGCTGATACATGGCAGGAAATCAAGGGATTGCCAGAGAAACAATGCTTAATTTGAGCCGGTGGTTTCCAGAGCTCGGCACTGGCTCTTTATTGCCAGTACCAGATCTAATGATAGTCCACCCCATGCTGACACTGTCTGTCTACCTTTGAGTTGAGAACAACAACAGTTTTTAATAAGTCAAAATGTATTGAAAATGAATAGTACCTGCTGTTGACACCATTATTATAGCTTTAGGTGGAAAGGAATAGTCTGAATTGTTACACTTTTAGGCATGCAATGGTGAGTAGTTGCATTTTTACTGTCATTGGCAGCGCTGACAGGGGCAATGGGTGGTGCAGTCTGCAGTGAACTCCAGAGAAGGGCCCTGGAAAATATTTTTGTTTACAAATTAAACACTGAGGAGGAAGTGTCAGAAGCAGAACAACAAGTCTGGGTCAAAGCAAGATACAGTAAGAATCCAAATGAGATTTGGCTCTCAGGTGATCGAAGTTCTGTGTTGCCTGATGGTTTGTTGTGCTCAATGACTAGAAATTTGAATTACCCAACACACATAAT
The DNA here is from genome assembly GCF_964261635.1 of Lissotriton helveticus. Lineage (NCBI taxonomy): Eukaryota > Metazoa > Chordata > Amphibia > Caudata > Salamandridae > Lissotriton > Lissotriton helveticus. Next base: position 1,143,803,316 of record NC_136069.1, read on the forward strand.
GAGAGATGCTATAGTTAGAATGTTCAGACAGAATTGGTACAACCCCAATTTAGAGTTCTAGCTGAGGAACTGTGCCACAGGTATGTGACCTGTCAGCAAATGTTAGCAAATGAATATAGGGACAAGAAACCCAGTAACATAGACAGATCAAGAGGACCTTTTAGCAGGATGCAGCTCAAATTCATAAAGATGCCTGTCTGTAACAAACTAAGACACATCCTCGTCATAGTGTGTATTTTCTCACAATGGGTGGAAGCCTACCCAGCATGTAGAAATGACACCATCACTTTGGCCAAACTACTGTTGAAAGAACTCCTTCCGAGGTGTAGATTTCTGGTTTCTCTGGAGTCAGACCAAGGGACTCATTTTAATATTGAGATCCTTAGAAGGCTGTGTGTGACATTAGAGGTGAAACAGGGGTTTGATTTTACTAACAGAGCAGAAGCTTCAGGAATTGTTGAACAGATTAATGGGACAGTGAAAAAGCATTTTGCCTATAATGCGCATCCACTTCTCTGAAATGGCAAGATGCTTTGCCTTTGGTGTTGATGAGTCTCTAAAGTACTCCTGACAAATGAACAGGATTGTCACCAGTTGTAATACTCATTGAATGTGCCATGCGACTACTTGCTGTGCCTGCAAATACACTTGTAAACTTCACAGTTTACATGTTTCTCGTCTACTGCAAAGGACTGGCTGATGTGATGCAGAGGGTGTTGTGATGAACCAGAGGGTGGCAGTGATGAACCACATCACAGCACCCTCTGGTTCACCACTGCCACCCTCTGGTTCATCACTGCCACCCTCTAGTTCATCACTGCCACCCTCTGGTTCACCACTGCCACCCTCTGGATCATCACTGTCACCCTCTGGTTCATCACTGCCACCCTCTGGTTCACCACTGCCACCTTCTGGTTCATAACAGCATCATCTGGTTCACCACTGTCATCCTCTGGTTCACCACTGACACCCTCTGGTTCACCCCTGCCACCATCTGGTCATCACAGCACCCTCTGGTTCACCACTGTCACCCTCTGGTTCACCACTGTCACACTCTGGTTCATCACTGCCACCCTCTGGTTCATCACTGCCACCCTCTGGTTGATCACTGCCATCTTCTGGTTCATCACAGCACCCTCTGGTTCATCACTGCCACCCTCTGGTTCATCACTGCTACCCTCTGGTTCATCACAACACCCTCTGGTTCATCACTGCCACCCTCTGGTTCACCACAACACCCTCTGGTTCACCCCTGCCACCCTCTGGTTCATCACTGCCACCCTCTGGTTCATCACTGCCACCGTCTGGTTCACCACTGCCACCCTCTGGTTCATCACAGCATCATCTGGTTCACCACTGCCATCCTTTGGTTCACCACTGACACCCTCTGGTTCACCCCTGCCACCATCTGGTCATCACAGCACCCTCTGGTTCACCACTGTCACCCTCTGGTTCACCACTGTCACACTCTGGTTCATCACTGCCACCCTCTGGTTCATCACTGCCACCCTCTGGTTGATCACTGCCATCTTTTGGTTCATCACAGCACCCTCTGGTTCATCACTGCCACCCTCTGGTTCATCACAACACCCTCTGGTTCATCACTGCCACCCTCTGGTTCATCACTGCCGCCCTCTGGTTCATCACAGCACCCCCTGTTTCACCACTGCCACCCTCTGGTTCATCACCTCCACCCTCTGGTTCATTACTGCCACCCTCTGGTTCGCCACTGCCACCCTCTGGAGCATCACTGCCACCCTCTGGTTCATCACTGCCACCCTCTGGTTCATCACTGCCACCCTCTGGTTTATCACAGCACCCTCTGGTTCACCAGTGCCACCCTCTGGTTCATCACTGCCACCCTCTGGTTCATCACTGCCACCCTCTAGTTCACAACTGCCACCCTCTGGTTGATCACTGCCATCCTCTGGTTCATCACAGCACGCTCTGGTTCACCACTGCCACCCTCTGGTTCATCCTGCCACCCTCTGGTTCATCACAGCTCCCTCTGGTTCACCACTGCCACCCTCTGGTTCATCACTGCCATCCTCTGGTTCATCACTGCCACCCTCTGGTTCATCACAGCACCCTCTGGTTCACCACTGCCACCCTCTGGTTCATCACTGCCACCCTCTAGTTCATCACTGCCACCCTCTGGTTCACCACTGCAACCCTCTGGATCATCACTGTCACCCTCTGGTTCATCACTGCCACCCTCTGGTTCACCACTGCCACCCTCTGGTTCATCACTGCCACCCTCTGGTTCATCACAGTACCCTCTGGTTCACCCCTGCCACCCTCTGGTTCATCACTGCCACCCTCTGGTTCATCACTGCCACCCTCTGGTTCACCACTGCCACCCTCTGGTTCATCACAGCACCCTCTGGTTCACCACTGCCATCCTCTGGTTCATCACTGTCACCCTCTGGTTCATCACTGCCACCCTCTGGTTCACCACTGCCACCCTCTGGTTCATCACTGCCACCCTCTGGTTCATCACAGTACCCTCTGGTTCACCCCTGCCACCCTCTGGTTCATCACTGCCACCCTCTGGTTCATCACTGCCACCCTCTGGTTCACCACTGCCACCCTCTGGTTCATCACAGCACCCTCTGGTTCACCACTGCCATCCTCTGGTTCACCACTGACACTCTCTGGTTCACCCCAGCCTCCATCTGGTTCATCACAGCACCCTCTGGTTCACCACTGTCACCCTCTGGTTCATCACTGCCACCCTCTGGTTCATCACTGCCACCCTCTGGTTCATCACTGCCACCCTCTGGTTCACGACTGCCCCCCTCTGGTTGATCACTGCCATCTTCTGGTTCATCACAGCACCCTCTGGTTCATCACTGCCACCCTCTGGTTCATCACTGACAGCCTCTGGTTCATCACAGCACCCTCTGGTTCACCACTGCCACCCTCTTGTTCATCACTGCCACCCTCCGGTTCATCACAGCACCCTCTGGTTCACCACTGCCACCCTCTGGTTCATCACAGCACCCTCTGGTTCATCACTGCCACCCTCTGGTTCATCACTGCCACCCTCTGGTTCATCACAGCACCCTCTGGTTCACCACTGCCACCCTCTGGTTCATCACTGCCACCCTCTGGTTCATCACAGCACCCTCTGGTTCACCACTGCCACCCTCTGGTTCATCACTGCCACGCTCTGGTTCAATACTGCCACCCTCTGGTTCGCCACTGCCACCCTCTGGATCATCACTGCCACCCTCTGGTTCATCACTGCCACCCTCTGGCTTGCCACTTCCACCCTCTGGATCATCACTGTACCCTCTGGTTCATCACAGTCACCCTCTGGTTCATCAAATCACCCTCTGGTTCACCAGTGCCACCCTCTGGTTCATCACTGCCACCCTCTGGTTCATCACTGCCACCTCTGGTGCACGACTGCCACCCTCTGGTTGATCACTGCCATCCTCTTGTTCATCACAGCACCCTCTGGTTCACCACTGCCACCCTCTTGTTCATCACTGCCACCCTCTGGTTCATCACAGCACCCTCTGGTTCACCACTGCCATCCTCTGGTTCATCACTGTCACCCTCTGGTTCATCACTGCCACCCTCTGGTTCACCACTGCCACCCTCTGGTTCATCACTGCCACCCTCTGGTTCATCACAGTACCCTCTGGTTCACCCCTGCCACCCTCTGGTTCATCACTGCCACCCTCTGGTTCATCACTGCCGCCCTCTGGTTCACCACTGCCACCCTCTGGTTCATCACAGCACCCTCTGGTTCACCACTGCCATCCTCTGGTTCACCACTGACATCCTCTGGTTCACCCCAGCCTCCATCTGGTTCATCACAGCACCCTCTGGTTCACCACTGCCACCCTCTGGTTCATCACAGCACCCTCTGGTTCACCACTGCCATCCTCTGGTTCACCACTGACACCCTCTGGTTCACCCCTGCCACCATTTGGTTCATCACAGCACCCTCTGGTTCACCACTGTCACCCTCTGGTTCACCACTGTCACCCTCTGGTTCATCACTGCCACCCTCTGGTTCATCACAGCACCCTCTGGTTCATCCCTGACACCCTCTTGTTCATCACTGCCATCTTCTGGTTCACCACTGTCACCCTCTGGTTCACCACTGTCACCCTCTGGTTCATCACTGCCACCCTCTGGTTCATCACTGCCACCCTCTGGTTCACCACTGTAGATTATGGGGAGAAAGCACACCTGCCCAGCCTCAACCGGGGGCTGGTTAATGTGTTACGGAATTTGAGCTTCAAGTCCGGCACCTGCTTCCTTATCTGTAAGTGCTTCCTGTTGTGGTTTAATTTTTGTGACAGCCTGGAGCATTGTGCCATACTTGTAACTATTCTCTGACCCTGCTTCGAGGTTCAGAGCAGGGTCAAAGAATAGTTGCAAGTAGGCAACAACTCTGGAGGCGCCGCTATGGAAGCACTTACAGGGTTACAGCAGGTGCCCAAGTTGAAGTTAATTCTTTGTAACCATTTTGTAAATGGTTACAAAGAAATTAGCTTCAACTTGGGCACCTGCTGTAACCCTGTAAGTGCTTCATGTACTTCAGTTTTTGAAAATCCGTCCCGAACGCGATTTCGCTGATTTTTCTGCAATTTCACGAGATTCACCGACCGGGAAATTGCAGAAAATCCGCAAATTCCGCAAACTGAACGGATTTTACGCCCATGCTTAATGGTCAGTGACTTCACTGATGACATCTCTGATGATATTTCAAATTACATCATTCAGGGCCATGTATCAAAAAAGCATTTTGCGATTACCAAATAACTATTATTAACAAATCACTATTTGTTCATCGCAAATTGCTACGCCAAAGATTTCGCAAATCCTTAATATTACAAAATAGTGATTCGCTAAATAGGTAATCACTATTATAATACTATTCCATTTGTTCCCATGGGCCTAAAGGCCTATAGGTGCGAATGGTTTTCATTAGCTAATTTGTGATTACCTAATTACAAATTAGATCATGCAAAGCCAAGGGTGCCCGGGGGCCTAAGGCACCCCAAAAAATACAAATGTGCACATATAAAGCGCACACATAGCATAGGGGCCTGTGTGAGCTACACAACACTGTGAAAATGCATTTTTCAAAATTTGTACATGGTTACCATCGAATTGAAGTTGATGGCAATAGCGTTTTCCTAAATGCACAGTTTGCATTTAGAAAATGCTTTGGACATGTGCTAAGGGAATCTCAAATTGCGATTCCCTATTTGTAGTCACAATTTTAGGTAATCGTTATTTTTGCGATTACCTAAAATTGTGACTCCAAAGCCTTTCATACATCTTGAAAGTCTATTTTACATTCGCAAACACCTGAAATTACTGATTCACAACGTTTGCGAATGCACAATTTTTGATTCATGTTGCCCCTAGAGAGTGTGAGTGTTTTATAAAAGTTTATGGGTGTTAAACATATATACCAAGGTACTACAAGGTACTACAAAAGTTAAAATAGTATACATTTTTTGGGGGGAGCGCTAGAGAGCCCGAAGCAAGATGGCTGCACATTAGTGTTGCTCTGCTGGTCGGGGTTATAATCCGACAAATATCCTTCATTGCCTCTGCCATTCAGCAGGAAAATGAACAAATAACAGTCGCTACTATTGCAGAGTGAGGTGTTGATAAGCGGAACAATGCCATCCGTGCGATCTGTTACCGGATTTTGGCTGGTGCAAGGGCTGGACAACATGGTGGCTCCCGCAAGCCGTTACAGCATTGGAGCTGCTGTAGTCCTCATGGTGCTGGCGAATGACTGACACAATGGATGAGAGAGGCGTACAGCTTTAAGAAAAGGAGCTAATCGCATTCCCAGCTGTCTAAGGTGAGACAGAGCAGACCGGGTTACTGCGCGCCAGAATGGGGGAATACAGGCGGCTGACAGCGGAGGCCTACGAGGTGTGCGCGGCCTGCCGCTGGATCAGCACTCATGAGGTACTGTGAGTCTGAGTCGCTGCTGGATGTGCTGCCTCTTTGGTGACAAATGCTAAAACAACAGTTGATGGATAGAATGCAGAACAGTGTAATACATTCACCCCAGTACAGAGATCTGGGCATAAATCCATTGTTTTTTTTGCTCACCATGCCATTCCAGTTTGACGTGGGTCCCATGCTCACTACGCCACTGTAGTCAAGCTATCCTGGCTGATGACGGCTGATAGCAGAAACCGGTCCTAGGATGCTTGATTCCGGTCCAGAGAAGACATGGCTTGGCAGTTCGGGCTGGACTGTTCCTGTCTCATCGCACTAAGAGCCACATTGTAAGGCGAAACGGCAGCAGACCCAGTAGCCTGCCACACACGCTGACGGAGATCGTTCCGCTTTGTTCGAACACTTGGAATCATCGAGTGTCAATTTAAAGAATACATTGCTACAGAGGTAGCAGGACACAGGAAGAGCCCTTAGTCTATTACCCAAAGAGCCAGCTACACAGAACTTCCATCACTGTGAGTTTTGTCTGATGTCCGATGGAGCTACTTAGTTTAGCTATAGGGGAGATGGGCCGTGGATTACCTCCTTGGTCGTCACCTACCCAGTCGGTCTTAAGACAGACTTCTTTTCGTCTATCCTTATTGTCTCTTCCCTAGATCCTATCCTCTCTCCCGTGAATCTCTCCCCTTGCCTGCTACTCTGCTTACCCCCTATCCTTTGTGCTCTTTGACTAAGCACTCCTTCTCCCCTTGTTGGGGAAAGATCCAATATTTATACTCTGGAGTCTCAGCGAACCTGCTGAGTGAGTCCACTGCGCCAAGGGAGCCACTCACACTTGTGGTATGGTATGGCGCCCCTTGCCAAAGCACTCCCTCTCCCCTTTTTGTGGAAGGATCCAGTATATAGGCCTTGGAGTCTCAGAGACCCCTCTGAGAGAGTCCACTGCGTAAAGGGAACCTCTCGCAATAGAGATAGGGAAGGGATACCACTTGCCCTGGGATCACAGCTTACTGGACTTTGGACGTTGCCTTGACTCGTCTACCGGTTTGTGTCCCCGTCACCTTTCCCCTCCTCTCCCCATGATGTGTCTCTCACCCTCCCCTCCTCTTTCCACCTTCATTATCTATATACCACCCCTACACCAACCCCCTCCCCTGAATCTCTCCCATTGCCTTCTTTTCCCCTTACGTATTTGTGCTTATTGTTTATCTCGACCTTACAAGTAACTATGTTGCCATGCTCTAAGAACTGTGTAACCTTTGTAACGATGTAACCTGTAACCATGATCTGATGCTCATGTAAAGCGCTCTGATACCTCCGGGTCTAGCCAGCGCTATATAAAACTTTTTAAATAAATAAAATAAATAAATAAATACCCGACTGGGTCCTCACGTGAGTCCATTCCTCCTTCCTTTTTCACCACACATGGGACACTTCACACTCACTTTAAGCTGCGCCCTTTTAAGATCCAGATGTCCCCACATTAACGGTCCTGAGGAGACCCCACATCCATAGGAGGGTTGAAGCATCGTCAACAAGTTTACAGAAAGGACCATTACACAGCCAGTGTCACCATACACTTAGGCTCTTCAACATGCATAACTGAATAGTCGCTTTTTGTATTTATGGAAACCTCTCTCTTTTTTTAAAACAGTTCACTGTATATAGTCACTTATGGTTCCATGTTTCACTTGGGGACACACTGCACAAAGTATACCACTTTTTGAATTGAAGAAAGTGATTTATACCATCTCTTTGTGTATCTATAAAAACGTCAGATGAACAAACTGTGCAGAGATTTCTTTTTGCCCCGACATTACTTGGTCCCTTACAAACCTATAGCCATTGTGCATGTATATTGCTTACATTGTTAGTCTATTTTTCCACTGGAACCGCTGTTTCCTATATAAAAATAAAAAAATAGGATTGTTCCCATGAGGCACAGGGTCAAGACTGATTTGCATATGGCCATGTCTGAACTGAGGTGGTGTGGTGAGCAAAGTAACGATGGATTAAACCCAGATCTGTGACTGGGGGTGAATGTTTTGCCATTGTGCAACACTACATCCATCGTCTTGTGTGTTTTGCTGTTCACCCTATGTGAGAAGGGTATGCCCAGACGTGGGTCCCGTGCTCACTACGCCACTGGAGTCAAGCTATCCTGGCTGATGAAGACTTATAGCCAGAAACAGGTCCTAGGATGCTTGATTCCGGTCCAGGGAAGACATGGCTTGGCAGTTCGGGCTGGACTGTTCCCATGAGGCACATGGTCAAGACTGATGTGCACATGGCCATGTCTGAACGGGGGTTGCGTGATGAGCAAAATAACGATGGATTAAACCCAGATCTGTGACTGGGGGTGAATGTTTTGCCATTGTGCAACACTCCATCCATCATATTGTGTGCTTTGCTGTTCGCCCTATATGGGAAGGGTATGCCAGACGTGGGTCCCGTGCTCACTACGCCATTGGATTCAAGCTATCCTGGCTGATGACGGCTGATAGCCAGAAACCGGTCCTAGGATGCTTGATTCTGGTCTAGGGAAGACATGACTTGGCAGTTTGGGCTGGACTGTTCCCATGAGGAACAGGGTCAAGACGGATTTGCATATGGCCATGTTTGAACTGGGGTGGCGTGGTGAGCAGAATAACGATGGATTAAACTCAGATCTTTGACTGGGGGTGAATGTTTTGCCATTGTACAACACTCCGTCCATCATCTTGTGTGTTTTGCTGTTCGCCTCTTTGGTGACGGCGGGGAAAATTGTATAGCCGCTGTGAGTGCAAATACAGAGGATTTGTGCCTCTGACGATAAGTGGAAGCAGTTGTGGCCTAGTGCATGTAAAGAAGCGCGTTGCTGGCCTGGTGAATGCTGCGGCGCGACACACTGCGTGAGTCGGTGGAAAATAATAGTGTTGGGCTGCGAGCGTAGCACGCTGTAGATTGGACATTGCACAAACGAGCGCAGCAGCGTGCTCATACCCACGACCCTGAGACTAATTCAGGCTGCGTGGTTTTTTAAAATAGCAGTCCCGCTCTTGTTCGCCGACGGTAGCAGATTAATCAGCTTGCTCCTAGCGACAGCAGCGCAGCGCACTGTAATTTTTACCACTCTGTTTGACTCTGTTTGTTTTTAAATATTTGCACAAAGTAAACTTCGCTCACTATGTCACTGGATTAATCGGTGTACCCCTTACCTATTCTGCCCAGGCGTGTTCTACTACTCCACCACCAAAAGTTTGGCTGTGTGGAGGGAACGAGCGCCACAACCGGAAGGTTCCCCCCTCCACTTCCGGTGTGCCACCACCAGCAAGGTTAGCTCTCTAGCTTTCAGCCTCCCCCCCGGTACATAAGACGATGCACCCAGTCAAGCGCAGCGGACGTGCGCAGCGGGCGCGCCGACAGCGCGCTGGAGTCGCGCCAGAGTCATGCCCGTCTGCGCCCGTCCGCGCCTGGCTCGGGCCACGGGCAAGTTCCCCTGATCAATCCACTCAACTCTTGACATACAGCTCTACTCAACTGTTAGCCCATAGACCTTCCTCGCACCTCTCGCACAACCCACCTAACTTCATCCTCTCAGAGCAGACCTGTGGCCCTTTTACTTGTAAATTATGCACAAGTCCCCTCCCCAAAGAACATCGGCCTAAACCATTGCAGGCGGCGCTTATAAACGCTCGCTCCCTCCCAAAACACAAACTTGACATCCTCGAACTCATTACTGCACACTCCCTTGACTTACTTTTCATAACGGAAACATGGGGAGACGCGGCAGCAGACCCGGATTTCACAGCCGCTCTGCCACCCGGTTTCTGTGTAAACCGACTAGACGGACCGATAAAAAAAGGAGTTGGCCTGGCCATCGTTTATAGAGAACATCTCCGCACAAATACCACCCCCCTTCTCAATATGAGCTGCGAGGCACTCTCATTTATTATCACTCTCACTGGCAATCAGTCACTCACAGAGAACCTAGTATACCGTCCCCCAGGCCCTCACACTAAATTCCTCGCCAGCATTAACAGCCTCCTAGAAAGTGTAGCAGGAACTCCTCATTTTACCATTCTCGGGGATTTTAATTTTCATCTAGAGGCCGACACTGACAACGATACTGTATCACTTCTTGAAGACATGACAGCTGCAGGACTTAACCAACTAGTCTCGGAACCCACACATATTGCAGGGCACACCCTTGATGGGATATTCACAAACAATTCAGACATTTCCTACTCCTCACAACTGCCTCTCACTTGGACAGACCATTCAGCGGTCTTTTTTGCTATCAGGCTTAATAATCCCACAGTCCCCCCGTCAAAATCCGCGTCCCCAGTCATTTCCAGGAACTGGAAAAACTATTAATATCCCGTACCTATCCGCCACTCTGGCATCATCACTAGATACCATTGACACAGATCCAGACATAGCTTCTAACAATTACCTTTTACACCTCAATAGCGCCCTGGACGCCCTCGCACCACCAAAACTCATTTCCCGAAATCGCACTTCGCCCTCAGCCCCATGGTTTTCCGAAAATCTGCGCTTACAGAGACAATTCTGTAGGAACCTAGAAAGACACTGGCGCAGACACTACAGCCTTACTGACAAACTTATATACAAAAGCGCTCTCATTAAATACAAGCAGCAGTTAGTTATAGAAAAAAGCAGTTACTACGTCACCCAGATCAAATCAGCAGAAAATTCCACCAAAAAGCTCTTTCATATAGTTAACCACCTGACTAATCCTCCCACTCCACCAGAAAACACCTCTCAAGAGCTGTGCAACTCGCTGGCGGACTTCTTCACTGACAAGGTCACCTCCATATTCTCTGCTTTTACTCCTCAAGTTACGCCCACTGTCAAATTCCCTGTTCTCAACCATTCCCCCAATCCTCCGTCCTTTTCTTTCTTCCACCCAGTCACACTTGAACAAACCTCATACCTTATCACTACTATCAAATCAGGCTCACCACTAGACCCCTGCCCCCCTTCCATCCTCAACCTCATCCCTGAGGCCATCTCACCTGCAATAGCCACTATATGCAACAATATGTTCCAAGCAGGTACCTACCCGTCGGTGTGGAAAAAGGCGATGATCAGGCCTCTTCTAAAAAAAAACTCCCTTGACCCCACTGATCCTGCCAGTTACAGACCCATTGCATGCCTACCCTTTCCATCCAAAATTTTCGAAAGCCTCATGAAACAACAATTATCAGACTTCATTGACACCCATAATTTATTGGAAGACATGCAATTTGGCTTTAGGAAAGCACAGGGAACCGAAACAGCGCTCCTCAAAGCAGCGGATGAGATCAGACACACGTTAGACAAAGGAGGAGCGGCAGTCCTGATACTATTGGACTTGTCAGCGGCTTTCGACACGGTCGATCACAACATCTTGATCGACCGTGTCGCAGCCATGGGGGTGGAACACAAAGCCAAGAACCTGATTGCATCTTTCTTACACAACCGGTCTCAAACTGTCAAACTGGGTTCCTTCTACTCATCTCCCCTTTCCCTTCCCTGCGGTGTCCCACAGGGCTCCTCACTAAGTCTGATTCTTTTCAACATCTACGTATCGGACTTAGCGAGGGTGATAAAGGAACACAACATCAGCCTCACCACCTATGCTGATGACACTCAGTTAGTCCTCTCAATACACCGGGACGGAGACAGGGTGGCCGCCAACTTCCAGGAGGGAATGTTGGCCATCAGCTCCTGGATGGCGGCACACTGTCTCAAATTGAATTCCAACAAGACTGAAATTATGCTTTTTGGCAAATTAGAGCCCTGCTGGTCCCCTCAGTGGTGGCCAAGAGAACTAGGCCCCCCGCCCAAACCTGTCACTAAAGTAAGAAACCTCGGAGTCATCTTCGATGATCGGCTTCTCTTTAATCATCATGTAAACAAGGTTGTTTCCTCATCCTTTTTCACCTTGAGGAAAATTTAAAAAATCCTACCTTACATTCCCACCTCAGCTGCAAAGACCCTGATCACCTCCCTTGTACTTTCACGAACAGACTATTGCAACTCCCTCCTCCTCAATGCTCAGGCAAAGGTGCTTAATAAGCTCCAGTTGGTGCAGAACGCTGCAGCCAGGGTTCTGCTCAACATTCCAAAACACAACTCCATTTCCCCCTTCATTCGTAAACTGCACTGGCTTCCAGCGAGAAGCCGCACAAAGTTTAATCAATCAATCAATCAAGCATTTGTATAGCGCGCTACTCACCCGGAGGGTCTCAAGGCGCTTAGGGGTGGGGGGGGGGGTCCGCTACTGCTCGAACAGCCAGGTCTTGAGTTGCTTCCTGAAGGCGAGATGGTGTTGGGTCAGGCGGAGGTGGATAGGGAGGGAGTTCCACGTCTTGGCAGCTAGGTAGGAGAAGGATCTTCCTCCCGTTGTGGCTCTTCGGATGCGGGGAACGGCGGCGAGGGCGTGGCTGGTCGATCGCAGCTGGCGTGTGGGAGTGTAGAAGGTGAGGCGGTTGTTGAGGTATCTGGGTCCTTGGTTGTGGAGAGCTTTGTGTGCGTGGGTGAGGAGTCGGAACGTGATTCTCTTGCTGACTGGGAGCCAGTGCAGGTCTCTCAGGTGTCCGGAGATGTGGCTGTGTCTGGGGATGTCCAGGATGAGTCGTGCTGAGGCGTTCTGAATGCGCTGGAGCCTTTTCTGAAGTTTGGCTGTGGTTCCGGCATAGAGGGCGTTACCGTAGTCGAGTCGGCTGGTGATGAGCGCCTGGGTGACCGTCTTCCTGGTTTCGGTCGGGATCCACCGGAAGATCTTCCGTAGCATGCGTAGGATGTTGAAGCATGACGAGAAGACGGCATTGACTTGTCTGGTCATCGAGAGGGAGGAGTCCAGGATGAAGCCCAGGTTGCGGGCGTGGTCCGTCGGTTTGGGTGCGCTGCCCAGGGCAGGTGGCCAGCAGGAGTCGTCCCAGGCGGAGGGTGATGATCCCAGGATGAGGACTTCCGGCTTATCTGAGTTCAGTTTCAGGCGGCTATTCTTCATCCACTCTGCTACGTCTTTCATCCCTTCATGTAGGTTGGTTCTGGCGGTGGCGGGGTCGTTGGTGAGGGAGAGGATCAGCTGGGTGTCGTCGGCGTAGGAGATGATGTTGAGGTTGTGTTGGCGTGCGATGGGCGCGAGGGGGCTCATGTAGATGTTGAACAGCGTGGGGCTGAGCGATGATCCTTGTGGTACGCCGCAGATGACTTCGGTGGCCTCTGATCTGAACGGGGGGAGGCGGACTCTCTGTGTTCTTCCGGCGAGGAAGGAGATGATCCACTCCAGAGCCTTCTCTTGGATTCCGACGTTGCTGAGGCGCTGCACTAGGGTGCGGTGGCAGACAGTGTCGAACGCTGCGGAGAGGTCCAGGAGGATGAGGGCCGCTGTTTCCCCGTTGTCGAGCAGGGCTCGGATGTCGTCGGTGGCTGCGATGAGGGCGGTCTCGGTGCAGTGGTTGGCTCTGAAACCGGACTGCGAGTGGTCGAGGGATCCATTCGTCTCGAGGAAGGCGGCCAGCTGTCTGTTGACGGTCTTCTCGATGACTTTGGCAGGAAAAGGAAGAAGCGAGATGGGGCGGTAGTTTTTGAGTTCGGTGGGGTCCGCTGAAGGTTTCTTTAGTAGGGCGCTGAGTTTGGCGTGCTTCCAGCTCTCTGGGAAGGTGGCGGTGTCGAAGGAGGCGTTGATGATGTCTCGGAGATGGGGTGCGATGATGGAGTCGGCCTTGTTGAAGACGTGATGCGGGCAGGGGTCGGTTGGTGATCCGGAGTGGATTGAGTTCATCATGCGGATGGTGTCTTCGGTGTTGATCGGGGTCCAGGCGCGGAGGGTGGTGGTGGGGGGCGTTGGTGCGGTCGTGGGGTGCGTCGGCTGTGTGCTGAAACTGTTGTGTATATCTGCGATCTTGTTGTGGAAGAACGCGGCGAGCGAGTTGCAGAGGTCTTGTGATGGGGTGATGTCGTTGTTTCCGGCGCTAGGGTTCGAGAGCTCTTTGACGATGTTGAAGAGTTCCTTGGTGTTATGGGCGTTGTTGTCTAGTCGTTCCTTAAATGCGGTTTTCTTGGTGGTGTGGATCAGCTGGTGGTGTTTTCGGGTGGCTTGCTTGAGGGTGGTCATGTTGTCTGTTGTCGGGTCTCTGCGCCAGGCTTTCTCGAAGGCACGGCAGTTCTTCTTGGAGCTCTTGAGTTCGTCGGTGAACAAGGATGCTTTCTTGTTGCAGGGTCTGACGGGGGGGTCTTCAGTGGAGCGAGGTCGTCTGCGCAGTTGGTGATCCATCTTGTGAGGTTGTTGGCGGCTTGGTTGGGGTTCGCTGAGCTGGCGGGAGGGTTCTGGCTCAGGTATGTGGCTAGCTGGTCGGTGGTGATCTTGTTCCAGCTTCTGCGGGGAACCTGTTGTGGGTGGTGGTGGAGCGTGGTCCTTCTGAAGCTGAAGTGGACGCAGCTGTGGTCTGTCCAGTGGAGTCCGGTGGCGTGGCTGAAGGAGATGTCCTTGCTGGAGGAGAAGACGGGGTCAAGCGCGTGGCCGGCGTAGTGGGTGGGGGTGGTCACCAGTTGCTTGAGTTCGAGGTTGGCGAGGTTGTCCAGCAGGGTGGTGGTGTTGCTGTCATTGTTGTTCTCTAGGTGGAAGTTGAGGTCCCCTAGGAGGATGTAGTCAGCGGAGGTGAGGGCGTGCAGGCTGATGAAGTCGGCGAAATCTTCGCTGAATTGTGTGCGCGGTCCCGGGGGTCTGTAGATGAGGGTGCCTCTGAGGGTGGTCTTGGGGTCGGTGTGTATCTGGAAGTGCAGGTGTTCGGCGGCTGTGAGGGTGTCGTCGGAGTTGGTCATGATGCGGATGGTGTTCTTGTGGACGATGGCGATGCCTCCTTCTGTCTGGTTGACGCGGTCCTTCCGGGTGATCTTGTATCCGTCCGGGATGGCGATGTCGGGCGCTGAAGAGGCGTTCATCCATGTTTCCGTGAGGAAGGCGACGTCTGGAGATGTGGAGTCGAGGAGGTTCCAGAGCTCCACGGCGTGTCTGTGGACGGAGCGGGTGTTGAGCAGGATGCACTTCAGGTGGTTGCTGCTGGGGGTCGGCTTGGCGGGTGCGGTACAGGTCCGGATGCAGGAGAACTTGCAGGATTGGCAGGTGAAGGGTCCGTGGGTGCGTCCTGGGGTGGCACGGTGGCAGCCGGGGATTCGGCCGGTGTTGAGTGCGATGAGGGTGACGGTGTAGTAAGTCCGGCGGGCGGGCTGGCCTCTTCGGGGGCCAGGGGTTCTGGCGCTGGGCACAGTCCTGGCACGGACGGGCGCAGACGGGCTTACCTTTGGCGCGCCTTCGGCGCACAATCGGCGCGCTCGCTGCGCGTCAACGCTGCATGTACGCATGCACTCTGCCATAAGTGGAGAGTGGGGGGGGCGGGCGAGGGAGGAGCAGCTGGGAGGCGGGAGCGGGGTGGCGAGTGGGGGGGAACGATGCGGTGATGCTAGAGGGAGCGGGGGTGGGGCCGCGGGGAGCAGTGGCAGGGAGCGGGGTGGGGCAGCGGCACCGAGGTGCAGGGGAGAACTGGAGCGACAAGGGGCAACAAAAACCAACACGAGGAGTGACGCGAAAAACGGCAATGAAACAATACAGAATACAATGTGAAAAACGAAGCAGGCACAGAGGGAAAGTCAGGGGCAGGGGGCCAGACGTAACAGGGGCACAAAACTACTCTTGGCAGCGGCGGCGGCAGCGGGAGGAGAACGGCCACACTCGGGGTGGGCCACGCGGCAGGAGGAGCGACCGGACTGACCAGGTCAGGTCAGGTCACAGCTCCTTGCCTGTGAGCCTCGCCTAAAGTACTCTTGTGGGAGGGAGGAGCAGCTGGGAGGCGGGAGCGGGGTGGCGAGTGTGGGGGAACGATGCAGTGATGCTAGAGGGAGCGGGGGTGGGGCCGCGGGGGAGCAGCGGCAGGAAGCGGGGTGGGGCAGCGGCACCAAGGTGCAGGGGAGAACTGGAGCGACAAGGGGCAACAAAAACCAACACGAGGAGGGACGAGAAAAACGGCAATGAAACAATACAGAATACAATGTGAAAAACGAAGCAGGCACAGAGGGAAAGTCAGGGGCAGGGGGCCAGACCTAACAGGGGCACAAAACTACTCTTGGCAGCGGCAGCGGGAGGAGAACGGTCACACTCGGGGTGTCCCACGCGGCAGGAGGAGCGACCGGACTGACCGGACAAGGCACTATGCATAGCATATAAGGCCATTAACAATACTGGCCCTCAGTTTCTCAAATTAGCTTTCAGACCTTTAGAGGTACCAAGAACTCTCCGCTCATCATCAGCCCACCTCCTGAACATCCCGCCCACAAAAAAGGTCAACTGGGGTGACAGACGCTTCGTAGTGGCCACAGCCAGACTGTGGAACTCTCTCCCCTTGGGCATTAAGACTTGCCCCACGCTACTCAGCTTCAGGAAACAGCTTAAGACGTGGCTGTTTGCACAATAGATGCCATTGTTCATGTAGTTTTTGATCTTTAAAGCGCCGAGACACCTCCGGGTAGTTGCACGCTGTACAAATTGCAAAAATAAATAAATAAAATAAATAATTGTGTTGACAGCTCTCTTGGCTTGCAGTGCCCAGGGGACACTTGGTTGTACAGCGGTGATCACTACCCTCCAGAAAGGCATGCAGAACTGTTATGGCACAGGATTAAAGGAATACGCCTATGACACAGTTGCGGCCTACTGCCCTGAAGTAACTGCGTTTGCTCTTGCGGTGGTGCTGTCGGTGCTACGGCGTGGAGAGAGGAAGAGCACACCACATGGGTAGCGAATGCTGTATCGTAGCATTGCAGAAGCAACTACAATGCTGAAAGGGCTTCTGGGTAGCACTTTATAAGTTCAGTAAAGTACACAAGCCAGTACCTGCATACCGCAGCCCATGTTACATTTAAATTGGTTGCTGAGATAACAATAGGAACGAGATGTGCAGCGGGAGACCGCCTTAAACGACGCTGAAGTTGGAGCCACAGGGTGACGCGACCTAACTTGTGGTGGAGATATTGCAGCAAATTGTGGTATCAAGCCGGAGGGTATGAGGTGTAGAATAAGCAAGGCTGTTCAGGGTGCCCGCAATGTGGAAATGCAGGGCAGCAGATTCGAAGTGAGCGGGACAATACCTGCAGATGTAAAGGACTCAGAAGTATGAAATGGTTCCATTAAGACTGCTGTTGGGTACCAGCACATATACACAGTTGCACATCATTAGAAAGACGCAATCTACTAACTGGGCCTACAGAACTGCTCAAGAAGAGGGTGTGCTGAGCCTCTAACTGTACCGTGAAAGGGGGTGACTGCAAAACACCAGCAATATAAAAGGGACATTTTTGGATGGGCAGTTGTATAGAATACAGAGAATCCCTAACTTGCCCCGCGCTGAGTAACGACGGCACGTGGTACTGCAGCAGCGCATATATTATATAAGACTATAGCAGCTGAGGTACAGAGTGAATCGGGTGCCATACATAACTAGACACACAGCCTTGAAGCTTAAAACTGCAAGCCTGACCACGTAACAATCAAGCAAACATGGGAAAAACGGATAAGCAACAATCCAGGCTTCCATTCGAATCCAAACCGATCACAAACACAAGTCACATTGGATACTGAGACAGAGCTGGAGATTGGGGCCAGTAGTAAATTAGAAAGCATGCTGCTTGCCATGCAACACAGTTTGCAATTGATTGATAGTAAAATAGACACCCACAATCTTTGAATGGACAATATGGCAGCAAACTTGAAAACATAGCTCACGAATAACTAAAGCGGAAAAGCGCATCTCTACCACAGAAGACCAGGTGAAAGTTGTCAGCGTGTCTTGCACACAAATGAAGAAACTGTTGACGGTAATACAAGAATGAGGACCTTGAAGCTAGATCCCGGCGTAATAATTTACGTATTACAGGTATGATTGAATCTACTAACACAGGCAAAATGGAGCTATATGTCGAGGCCATGCTGCAAGAAATGATAGGTGAGGACAATTTTTCATTAATGCTGGTTGTGGAGCGTGCACACAGATCCTTGGCGCCCAAGCCGGGGCCAGCTGCTCCACTGTGCCCCATTATCGCCATATTACTAAATTATCGTGAATATGTAATGCTATATCCAGCACGGCTACGGATTCAACACAAGGGCAGAGCCAAGATTTTTGTGTCACCAAAGGAGGCAATGCGGATCGTGTGACAACTGGAGCGACCAGAGATGTCAAGAACAGCAGAAGACACAGACAATGAGGACTGAGCAGATGCAATGAACAGGGCCGAAAAACTGGTAACAAAACCTAAAAAGGTAACATGTGAAAATATGGAAATTACTGACAAAAAAAAGCAGTTTATATGACATTCATATAGTAATATTGGTGTAACAATGGTGATACGAACGATTGCCTATGAAAATGAACAGTGAACATATAGCAAAATTTTTGTGACTTTTATATGTATGTTTTGTACCGCCTTTATGACTTTGGAGACTCTATGTTTGATAGTGCTCAGACACATTATGGATTAGCTGGGTGGAGGGGCAAATATACTTACTCCCCTCTGTAACAACGTGGGGGGTATGAAGGCTATTGGCGTCCCCCAAGAGGGTAATCCCGGCACTGGACTAAGATTACATTTTAGCACCAGATTAAGGTGGTATCCTTTGATAAAAGACATGCGGTTGCATGAGTATGTTGTTTTGTTTAAAACCGGGATCCTTAGCATGATTAAATTCTGAAGTGGGTGGGTGGGATGGTGAGGAAACTATATATGTGTAAAAGCATGATGGGCATGGTACAGTTGTTGATGAAAACACATACACTATCAAGTGATACAGATATACAAAATGGTGCAATAGATAATGGGAGAAATGGCAGATAATATTGGTAATATGATATCCTGGGTGACATGGAATGTTAGAGGCCTCAACAATCCTAAGAAAACACTGCAGGTTTTGCTTATTTAGACCGACATAATATTGAGGTGGCTCTATTGCAAGAAACTCACCTCACCAAACATACAGCAAAAGAAGTGGCAACTAGATAGGCTGGAGTGCGATTGGCATCTTCCTGTTCCTTCTATGCGAGAGGTGTGATGATATTAATAAAAAAAGAATGTACCTTTTGAGGTTACGCATTTTGAGGAAGATGAACAAGGGCGGTATATACTAGCGCAGGGTAAGTTAAGCGGTGCACTGATGACTATTGTAAATGTTTATGGGTCCAATACATATGAACCTGGTTTTTATGAGACACTATGGGCTAAGATACACAAGCTGCCCCCATCAGCAATTATTTGTGGAGGGGATTTTAATGTTGTGCTGGTACCCAGAGAGGATTGTATGAATGCGGCAGAATTCACACCCAAAAGGGCAGCAATGTCTGTTAAAGATGGTATTAGGGATCTAGGCATGCTAGATGTCTAGAGGATGAGAAACCCTAGGGTGAAAGAGGGTACTTGCCACTCCTATGTACATCAGTCGTGGTAGCGCCTAGACTTCTGGCTGCTCACAAATTATGTGAATACATGGACTACTGAAGTCCAACATTTACCAAAAACACTATCAGATCACACCCCCTCCCAGTCTCAATGGCGTTTAAAGTCATCCTCGCTGCTGTACCAAGTATTCTGTGAAGGGGTAAGAGAAGCAATCATGGAGTACTTTGCACACAATATAGGTTCCATGCAGAGTATGGAAACAATATGGGAAGCATTTAAGGTGACGGGACTGTGTAGGACTGCAAGCAGGGGTTCTCAAATCATTACGAGGGAGGATGAGACAACTCAAATTGGAATTAGGGCACCTCCCAGGGAGTATAAAATAACGGCTGAAGAGTCTGAATTGCCAGAAATTAGGGTAAAAGCTACTGAGTATAATGAGACAGCGGACCAAGAAGTATGACACATGCCAAGAAGGTGTAAAGCCAGATAATATGGAGAAGGGGGTAGGCCTGGAAAAGCACTAGCCAGTAAAATAGCAGAGCGACGGGCAAAAACACACGTAGTGGAAGCAGTCTCAGGGGATAACACTATACATTACGACACACCAGGAATACTCAACACATTTGTGCAGCACTATCAAAATATGTACGCATGCAGGGGATCAGCGGAAGAAGATATTGCATAATACCTAGAAGATATAGAGCTAGTATGGCTTTGGCGCGGGCAGCAAGATTTTTTAGTGCACCCACCGAATAACGTTAGAGGAGATTAAAGAGGCCTTCACTACATTGCCTAATGGAAAAGCTACATGGAGTGATGGCTTGCCAGCCGAGTTCTATAAGGAGTATATTGACTTACTAGCCCCCTATCTCTATTAGATGTATATAGAAGCAATGAGGAAAAGCGTCTTCCTGCCACGCTTTGTGAGGCACTGATAATTGCATTATTAATGCCCGATAAATTGCCCGAGAACTCTGAGTCCTACAGACCCTTATCACTAATTAATACTGATGTGAAAATCTTGTTAAAAGTGGTAGCCACTAGACTACGTTTGTTGCTACCCGTAATGGTGCTTCCTGACCAATCAGGTTTTGTGCCAGCTCGATCTACATCTCACAACCTACGTACGATATTTTGTGTGCTACATATCTTAGAACCAATGTTGCCTGCAGTGGTGGTCCTGCTGGATGCCGCTAAGGCTTTTGATTCTATCTCATGGAAATATATGTGTGCAGTGCTATATCGCATGGGGGTGGCATTAATTTACACAAATTGGATCAAACTTTTATATACTGACCCTGTAGTACACATGACCATAAATGGGCAAACTTCTGATGCATTTGTGATACAACGTGGCACAAGGCAAGGGTGCCCCCAATCACTATTTTTATTTGCAGTGGTGCTGGAGCTGCTTGTATGTATCCTAAGACAGAGATATGCAAAGGCAGCATTACGCTTTCATCAGCGACTGCTTGCAGTGTCCATGTATGCAGATGATATGGTCTTAAATGTTAGAGAGCCTGAGGTACATTTATAGCAACTCATACGGGGGTATGTACAATTTGAATGGTATTCCGAACTAGGTATTAACTGGTCTAAGTTGATCATTATTCCATTAACTACAGGCACACCATGAATGGAACTTGGATACTCGCTGGAATGGAATACAGACCCGGTAAAATACCTGGGAATATGGATTCACAAAGATTCACAGGTGGTTATACAAACCAATTATGGGAGGGCAATAACAAGACTAGACGAACAAGTGACTAGATGGATAAAGCTACCACTGTCGCTGGCAGGTAGAATAGCGCTGATTAAGATGGTTGTGCTCGCGAAATTTTTATATTTATTCTTGAATATTCACTTTCACCTTACAAAACATTAGTTTACTATGCTTTTTACACTTCTAATTACACTGGCTTGCGGAGGAAAAAAAACTGACAATGAAATGGGAACTATTAACACTCTCGTATGACATGGGTGGGTTTACAGCCCCAGACTTACAGTTATATTATTTATGTTATAGGGGGCACTTCACCTATTACTGGCAACAGGCTCCTGATTTTATCCCGCATGTAGCTGTGGAGGCTGGCGCAGTGCATCCGCTACCGCTCAAAGCTATGATTGTGAATAGTACTACTATTTTGAAAAATGGGAAATAGATACAGTGCAGTGTACGGTCTATGCGTAGAGAGGACTTGGTAGGAGGGCAAGAAAAGTTCCAGAAGGAGAAGTGTGGCTCAATGGTTAGAGCGGCAGACCCTGATGCAGAGGTCTAGCCCGGGACCAGGGTTCAATTCCCCGCCTCGGTGGGTCTTGGGCTCAAAAATTCCACGGACCTGATCATTTTCGCCTCGGTGCCTATTCCAATCATGGAGTCCCACTCTGCAACTCTGGGCAATAGCTTGCTTAATCTCCACAACAGCCCCCACAAAGCTAAGGATGCCTGGCCTCCACCTTGGGGCTGCCCAGGAGTGGACACCTCACAGGGAAAGCTAGGATGGGTTCCACAGCGGTATTCCTACAAGCGCCTTGAGACCCTTGCGGGTGAGTAGTGCGCTATACAAGTATCAATTTACATTTACACTGGCCATACCACTGTTGCATCATACCGAAATCTCAATAACGAGGAAGACTGTCTCGCTTAGTATTTTACATGAGACAGGGATACATACGATGGGAGACATATACAAAGAGGGAACATTCATAGATGTCTCAGCTCTGATAGCAAAAGGGAAGGGATCTACAATGATGCTGTTCATATATAGCAGGCCATGTGCAGCTTTGCACAAATTTTACCCGCAATTTCCAGAGGAACCACAGACCTTAGGGGCACTACAGTTAATTTATATGACACAAACAATATCAAAACTTATCACACGCTTATACAACGCTTCACAAATAGACATGGATGTCTCAGGAGAGGGACCACTAGATAAATGGAATGCTGTTCTCTCGACACCGCTGACTGTAGAAGACTGGAGGACATGCTGCAGGTTGACAGGAAAAGTAACTGCAAACAGGAATCTTAGAATAATTCATTTTAAATATCTACACCAAATGTATTACACACCTGTGCAGCTTCATTAGTATGGATTGGTGGAAACTGCATGCTGTGTGAGATGTTGAGCGAAAATGCAGACTTTAAACATTTAGCATGGGACTGTCCCAAGGTCTAAGACTTTTGGGTGCAAATCACTCACACTCTGTCTAAAATGGTGGAGGAGGTAATAGAGTGTACTCCGCAAATGTGTTTATTGGGAAACATAAAAAGCATACAAACTGTTAATCGAAAATTAGTGGCTATAGCATTATTGTTGGCAAAACAGAGAATTTCCCTTCATTGGGGCAGAAGGCCCTCACCGAAACACAATAATTGGATACAGGACATGGTGTACTGCCGAGATCAACTTACCTGCTATGCAGAAGAACTACCAAGTGCTTCTAAAGCACGTGATATATGGAACCCACTTGCTTCCTATTTGCTCAGTATGCCCAATGATTAATGTATATCACGTACTAGTTACAGATATGTTTTTACTGCCAAAACACTGAACGTAATAGAACCACCACATATGGATGCTTATTGAATGTGTTGTTGTAAACAATTGGGCTTTGTAATTGTGTACCAATACCGATTAACCTTTTGGTTGTTCATGTTTTGAAAACTCAATAAACATAATAAAAAAATAAAACAAATCGTATACTTTCTGTACTACTAATGAGTTATATTATTTCTAACATATATTATGTGAGTGGCTATGTGACTGTGTGTATCTGTGTGTGAGTGGGTGTCTGAGTGCCTGTATGGGTGTGTGAGTGGGTGTGTCAGTGGCTGTATGGGTGAGTGTATGTCGCTGAGTGGGTACATGAGTGTCTAAGTGTGTCTGTGAGTGAGTGTCTGAGTGGGTGTGTGAGTGTGTGCATGAGTATCTGAGTGGGCCTGTGAGTGTGTGCATGACTGACTGGGTCTCTGTGTGGGTGCATGAGCATTTGAATGAGAGGGTGAGTGGGTGCATGACTGTCTGAGTGGGTCTGTGAGTGGGTGCCTGAATGTCTGAGTGGGTCTATGAATGGGTGCATGAGTCTCTGAGTGGGTGAGTGAGTGGGTGTGTGAGTGTCTGAGTGGATCTGTGAGTGGGTACATGAGCCTCTGAGTGGGTGAGAGTGGGTGCATAAATGTCTGAGTGGCTCTATGAGTGGGTGCATGAGTATTTGACTGGGAGAGTGAGTGGGTGCATGACTGTCTTAGTTGGTCTGTGAGTGGGAGTGTGAAGGTCTGAGTGGGTCTATGAATGGGTGCATGAGTCTCTGAGTGGGTGTATAAGCCTCGGAGTGGATGAGGGAGTGGGTGCATGAGTGTCTAAGTTGATTTGTGAGTGGGTGAATGAGCCTCAGAGTGGGGGAGAGAGTAGGTGCATACGTGTCTGAGTCGGTCAGTGAGTGGGTGCATGAGCATTAGACTGGGTGAGTGAGTGGGTGCATGACTTTCTGATTGGGTATGAGAGTGGGTGCATTAATGTCTGAGCCGGTCTGTGATTGGGTGCATGAATCTTTGAGTGGCTGCATGAGTATCTGAGTGGGTCTGTGAGTGGGTGCATGAGTCTCCAAGTGGGACTGTGAGTGGGTGCTTGAGTCTCTGAGTGGGTTAGTGAGTGCATACGTTTCTCAGTGGGTCTGTGAGTGGTTGGGTAAGTCTCTCATTGGGCCTGTAACTGCATGTGTGAGTGCCTAAGTGAAACTGAGGGTGGGTGTATAAACATATTTGGGTTTTTTCACTGATATTCTCAAATTCGGCGTGACATACATTCGCAAATTCATCGTGACATTACACGGGCGCCATGCCGATGGTCATGGCGAATTCGCGAATATCCCAAGTGGGGGAAAAAAACTTTTAATCGACATATTATGTTCATAAGGGGTTCCTCAAACACCCCTATAGTCCTGTCATGGGGTTATAGCACATGCAAGCTGACCCCTTATGCCACTTTCTGCCATTTAGTTTCAGCCCCGGGGACTGTTCTGATGAGGTAAAATGGCAGCCGCAACTCTCTGCCTAGGTTGCGGCTAGCCAATCATGGCATTCCTGTTGTTGAATCCATTCACGATAAATCGGAACACATTGTAAATTAGCCGCGCCCACAAATAACCTTATTTGCTTCCCCTTACATTTTTCAACAACTACTGAAACGATTTACACCGAATAACTGAAAGCGTGATCTGTGAACCAAGATCTACCTTACTGTCAAATTTGGTCCAGCGGTTCGGGCAGTAGTCGTGTTCAAAGCTCCTATGCTAATTGACATGGGAAACACACTTCATTTTTCCCCTCCTTTTTCTAGGCCTCCACATGATGGATAATCCCGAAACTTTGAGCAACAAGAATCACTGGTGCACTTTTTTTTCCGACTATTTCATGAAGAATCGTCAACCAGCGCCAAAGTTATAGGCAAGTCAAAAATGCTTTTGCTATGGAAACATGGTCCTAACTATCACTACCTACTGGCAACCACCAGTAGGTAATATATAAAAAAGTGCTTTCCTATGGTGGCGGTGTCTGCGAGACACCGCCAACCATATTACAATGCCTGCGGTCCTTTGCTTTGGGGGCCCATTGCGGGCCCCCAGGGTGAAGGGATGTGTGGGTGCACAAGGGGGTACCTATGGTACTCCCTGCGCTTCAAAATACAACATGGCAATCACCGCGCGGTGCCTGTCATGTTGTGCTTTGAAATGCACAACATGCATTTTTAGCATTGCGGCAGGCACCGCATCCTAATTCCACGCACGGGACCCCCGCCCTTATGGCGGACGGTCACTTCCCACAACAGGATGGCAGGTGACAAAGTCCTCCCGTCATCCTAATGGGCCACTAAGTACGAGTTACTATCTGTATAAATAAATGAAGTAGTGTTTGTATAAGTGTATAGATGAGTAAATGTAAGTGTGATCAATAGTTTACATAAGTGAGTAGGATGACTGTATAAGTGAGTAGGAAGTGTGCTGGTGTGTCAATGTTGATATAGGTGTATAAGTGCATTTGATAGTGTTTTATTGATTTTTAACATCTTGTATGAGGTAATTTATAGATGAGGGTTTGGATGTGTGTGTAGATCTAGGAATCACTGAGTGGGTTTTTAGAAACTTGTATTGGTGTGTCAATGGTTCCAAAAATTGTACTTTGTATTTTATACTAAGTTATTAAAGGTTATACTACTGTGTCAAAAGGTGTATCAGATTGTCACATGGATGATGTCATCAGTGATGTCATTTGAGATGTCATCAGTGATGTCATCAGTGATGTCGCTCACCATGTAATATGTGACATCATCAGCAGTGGATTGCGGGCGCGCGAGTTATAGGAATTTCAATGGTTTTGTACAAGTGAAATGTCCAGCTAACTATAACACCCCTGAAACCTATGTTTTTTCAGTGAATTTCTAAGGTTTTTTTAAATGCTAATTCCTAACTATAACATGTCTAAAACCTATGGTTTTTTCAGTGAATTTCAAAGGTTTTTTAAATGCTAATTCCTAATTATAACATTTCTGAAAACTATGTTTTTTTTCAGTGAATTTCAAAGGTTTTTTAAATGACAATTTTTAAATGTAATAATAGTTATATTTATTTTTTGATACTGATTTTCTACATTTTTTAAACTATTTATTTTTACATATTTAATTTTTTAAATTACATTGTATATTTTGAATATGAATGGGACATTTTTTTTGAAAAATATTGAAACTGTAATATTGTTTTTTTGTTTTATATTTTTATTTTTAAATATTTATATTATTTTCTTATTTTTTTTGGAGTCCGCACCCAAAGCGTACCTTTCTCGATCATTGCGTGGAACCTAGCCGCCATTTTAGAAATGTTGTGAAGGATTCGCGTGGGGTGTACAACTGGTGCGTATTTTCGTGTGCGATTGCTATGCGACCGGTACGCGACTCTTGCTCCCGCGCTTTTGCGACACATGCACATTACTGTACGTGACGCTTGCGCAGTGACGAGTTCCGCGTGACGTCATATACATGTTGAATGTGATGGTGCGCGACTCCTGCAAAAAAATGTATTGTCTAAAATTATATATATAAATATGTCTTTAATATACATATTAGGGCAAGACATCTAAGCTATTCATAAAAATGATATATTTTTACTTGTAATAAACTTATATTACTTTTAAATGCAATTTCGCGAAGTCGCGTTGGGTGCGTGCTGCCTGTGCGCACGGTTCGCGGACCCCATGTGACCTGAAAAAAAAGATTTGATTGGTTCATAACATTTCCTATTGTAACTATTGAAGGACCCCACCCATTTCAACCCTTCTTCCTAGACCTTCTTTGGAGGCACATCTCTCACATGAGAGGAACTTTTTTTGGCTCATTTCCTTTGTGCTATTTACTAAATTCTGCACACAATGGCTTCAGGATAGCAGCCAGCACAGGATTCTGAGTATTCTTTGGAGAAAGAATTTGTTCCTGAACCTGCACGCCCTCAGAGACCTACATCGGTGGTGTGGACATTTTTTACAATCCCAGAAGGCCTAAAAAAGATGAAGGCCACAAAACCACCTGCAAAATTTGTGAACGGGGTCTTTCGAGAGGCAATCCCAATAAGAAACATTCCTGTGGTACAGCTAGTATGTATAAGCACCTCAAGCCTCTGCACCCTGTCAATCATGCTCGGGAGGAGTGCAGAAGATTGCAAGATAACTCTCCAGCTGCAGTGGCTAGTACTTCTGGTACTTCTTCATCGCCAGCACGTCCGGACAAACGTCCAGAATTTGGTTAACTAAAGATCCACTGCATCAAGTGCAACCAACCTCTTTGCTACGGAGAGCAGTCTGTGGATCTAGTCTGCACAGCACAAAGAAATCATCGCTGTTAGACTTTTTTTCTGGGAATGCCTCTTAATTCCTGAAGTTGACTGTTTGTTTCGTCCCGTTCTCTTTTTTCTTTAAAAAAAACAACAAAATAATAACTAAATTGTTCAAAAAAGTGCAAAAAAAATATAAAACAAAAAAATAAAAATAAAAAGTTTTTTCCAAAACTAAGGGGTCGATTAGGATGGCACGGTGCCTGCCATGTTGTACTTTAAAACGCAGGGGGGTACCATAGGTACCCCCATGTGCTCCCCCCACCCCCCATTCACCCTGGGGGCCCGCAACGGGCCCCCAAAGCAAACACTGTATGCCTTTCCACAGCGGCAATGCCGCCGTGGAAAGGCTTATGACCGCCAGCATCGTAATATGGTTGGCGGCGTCTCGCAGACACCGCCACCATATGTAAGCACTTTTTCCACCAGTCGCGAAGGCGACCGGCGGAAAAGCGGTGGACGGTCTTGCCGTCGGCTGCGGACCTCCCAGCCATCCTAATGTGGCGGGGGGTCTTTTCTGTGAGGATGGCGGACAGATTGCCCCTGCTGGGCCGGCGGTGGCTAAAAAAAGAGCTATATTTGTATGATAGTGTGTGAAAGTTTAGTTGAATGTATGCGTAGTGCAAAATTGACTGAAAGGCATTAGTAGTGTATGGTGAATGTATAAGTACAGAACTATAAGGAAGTGCTGGCTGCAGCATGATACTGTAAACTCTTTAGCTGCAACGTGCTGTGGTACTTCCGAAGCACAGAGATGCAACATATGTACAAAAATATTCTGCAAGTCTATGCTTCCCTCTGCACTGCTGCTTAAACTGCAGCCATGCGGTGACACAGGCACCCTTGCACCATGGTGCAAGGATATCGTGTCGTGCAGAGTTTTTTTCGTGCAGGAAGACACACCTTCCTGCACAAAAATAATCAGTGAAGGCATTTTTCTCCTTCAATGTATGCTGTGCAATGCAGCATACAATGAAAGAGAAAAAATAAGGAGAAATGAAAACAATTCTCCTTGTTGTGCCTTCCTACACCAACTGGAGGATGGTGCAGCATTCACACACATGTCCAAATTGATGATTTCTGATCAATCTGGAGATGTGTCTTGATCTATGAGTGTTGTGTGCAAACACCCACAGCAACACCTATAGAATGCACCTTCAACGCAAAGGGGTGTGTATGAGGAGGTCATATTTACATGGAGAAGAAAAGCTACACAGAGTGCCTTTTCTTCACCTTGTACATATGAAGGAGTGTCTGGTGCCATCACTTTGTTACAAAAAGTGACATATTGTTGGTACAGGATGCTTTTAAATCTATCCCATAAGTGCTTCGGTATTGGTAGACTGTTACAATAAGAACATATTGCTAGTTAATTGATAAAAAAATTGCATGAGAGTGACAGGAGGTAAGCACAGAGATGTCTCTCCAAAGATGCTTAAACTACAACGATTGAAATGCTTGAAGTTCTTCAATAGATACAATGGAAAATGTTATGAACCAATCAGATTTTTCTTTTCAGGTCACATGGAATCCTTCCCCACTTTCTTTACCAGTGTGAAAAAACACCCCATTGTGAGTTTTAATACTTAGTTACTCTTACATGGAGAGTAGTCAATTTAAAAAAATGCTTAACTTATTTTCAGATATTTTTTATAATTTAAATTTTGGAAAATGTCATACTTAAGAATTAGGATCTGTAAAACAAAAGAAAAAATTCAGTTATAATATATAATATTATTTTTTATAACACAACATAATTTGAACATTATATAAAATATTTTATTTGCCTTTTGTCTGTTCTCAGAATATATTGAATTTCACTACAAACATTGATTTCAATGTTACTCATCACATAACAGCGGGCAAAAAAAAACCAATCAATACGATTATTTAAAAAAAAACAAATATATGTAAAAAGTTATTTATAATATACTCAACTATTTCTCAACATTCCATAAAAACAACATCCTCAGTAACATACCATATAATACAAATCTCATAAAAATCAAATGCTTTCTTCTGAGAAAATGTTCTTTCTTCAATTTCAAAGAACTGAATTAATAATTAAATGCACAATTCTTTATCATTTTCATATACTTTAAATGATGTTCTTTAAAAATATATGCTGTAAGCATATCCAAGAAAAAGTCCTTCATTTAAATTAATACCTTTCCTCTTGGCCAAATGGTATTCCTGAAATCCTTTATACTGAAATTGTCCAATCGCAATTGTATTAATACGTTTTAACAAATTCCTCATAAGCTGAATTATGTTGTTAAAACTTTGTTTTTAAAAATATCAGATACAAATTTGGTAATTTGCAAGGCAAACGTTGTTTAAAAACCAATTGAGTATCATTACAATATGTCCATCAGTTACTGCATTTAAAATAGACAGTGTAATGTCCAGATATTGTGGAAGGACCATAATGGAAAATAATTGCTACTGCTACAAAAGTTCTTCCTGATATTGATACTTGACTTGTTACAAAATGTTTAATTAAAGTTTCCAATTTTCTTCCATCAGCTGTACAACGTTGTATCAGTAAAATTATATATTGTCCATATCTTCGTATATATAATGTTGATAACATTTCTGATTTGCATGGGCTACACTCCATGTGTTTATTTTCTACTTTAACTAGTTTGTTGAAAGATACTGTTTTACAGTCTGGTAAAGTCAAATATACAAAATCTTTCAGTATCTATGTTAGTGCTACATGTAAACATACAATGTTTACATTGATGTTCCCATTTATAACAAAGGCCAAAAAGATTTTTAATTTCTATTCCTTCATTTTCCAATACGGCAAGAATTTACATTAGTAATTCCTGAGCATCATGTTGGATATTCTGCGTAAATTGTGTAGAACCAGAACATATATCCAAAAGATTACGAATATCAGAAACGCTTTGTATTTCACTTTTATCAGTTCTCAATTTTTCATAAACACAATGCAACAAGGAACACATTTCACGATTATCCATAATTTGCTGTTGCAAACTTTCAAGAAAAAAAACAACATTGACCACTACATTAGCATAGCAGTTGATACCTGAACTATTTTCAAACTGATAACCAACAATCTCTTCAATAGTGTCCTTTTTCTTTTTGCTTGGAATCGCAACATTATCTTGATTTTTTTCCTTCTCTATATCTTCACTACAGATATTCTCATATCTTCTTTTTCAACCTACTACACGCTTTCCAAACACAGAATATTCACCTAAATTAGGAGCAAATGCTCTTTTTAACCTATTATACTCTTTTACACAGTTCGCATCTGCAATAATCTTTCTCTCTTCAAAATCAATCAAAAACAATCCAGATACATTTCTGACTCAGGACAAAGCAACATATGCCATACCCTCTTTAAACACGGTACTTCCAATTTTCACCAAAGCACTGTCTGCACTCAATCCTTGAGATTTATGAATAGTCACTGCATATGCCAGAGAAAGTTCAAAACTGTTTTCTACGGACATATAAATCTTTAGCAAGCAAAAAGCGAACTGAACAACCACCAATTTCTTTTACTTCTATAATTTGATTAAATTTGATTTTTAAAAATTCAATTCCATCTCTATTTTGATAATTAACAAAATCAACCTTTTTACCCATTGCTCCATTTACTAAACCTTTTTCTACATCCAAATTACGCCTTAAAATGAACCGACAGTTTATACATACATATAGATTCTTTTCGAAACCAGCAGTTTTAGATATCGATTTTTCTAAAGAATCCAAAAAAAAAATAAAAAATAAATCCTTCATGCTCTATTTTATCAATGGCTTCCATTTTTATTATTTCTTCATTTACTAGCTTTAAAAGTTGATCATTGAATGTAGAACACGCGCGCAATGTTGGCATTAAGCAGATTATAGATTTACTTTCTGCAATTTTCATATATATCTTTTCAGGAACTATATTTTCATTTGGTAACAAATTTGTAAACAGTTGACTTTTCAAAGCTTGTTTGATATGTTCTGTCAGTACTCCAATTCTTACATCTTGAAGAATAGTTCCATAATCAACATCATTTGCCTGTCGCATATTTGTAATGAGTTCTTAGTATTCAAAATATGACCAAATATTAACGTTTCCAACACTTCCCAAATACTTTCTCGTGTCTTCATGCACTAGTGTTTTAAATACCGGTTGTCCTTTTACGAGAGTAAGTTGCAGTCGATCTCCAAAAACTATGACATATTTTCCACCAAATAAGAAATCACACTTAGGGACCCATTATGATCACGGACGGACTTGAGTCCGTCCGCCACCATAGAGGAGGAGGGAACCGCCGCATGGCCTGCGGAGTTCCCTCCTGTCCAATTAGGATGTGACCGCCACCCTGGCGGTCACATCCTCTATTTTTACCATTGCGGCGGGTGCGGCTTCAAGCTGCACCCGCCGCAATGGTAAAAATGCATACATTGCATTTGTATGCAGAAAGCGGCAGGCACCTTGCCGTGCCTGCCGATTGCTGCATACAAACGCAGGGGGGTACCATAGGTACCCCCCATGTGCACCCCCACCCCCACTTCACCCAGGGGGCCCGCAACGGGCCCCCGCAGTGAAGTTCCACATGCTTTTCCACGGCGGAAAACCCGCCGCGGAAAAGCATTTTTTAAACCCATCCTAATATGGCTGGCGGTGTCTGAGAGACACCGCCACCATATTAGAGCTTTTCCGCCGCGGTTGTAAGCCGACCGCGGCGGAAAAGCTGCGGTCGGAAACCAGGACCCACCAGCCATCCTAATGTGGCGGTGGGTCTTTGGTGGGTCCGCTGCGGTTTTTCCGCATCCTCCGGGCCGGCGGTAGCTTCCGCCGGCCCGGAGGATGCGGAAAAACCGCAATCGTAATAGGCCGCTTAGTTTTAAGAATTCGCTGAATTCTTAAATGCACAAAAGCAAGCATTACGTTTGATACCATGCTTACTTCATCAATAATCAGAAGTTTCCTTTTCTTCAGCACTCTTGAAACTACATAACAAACTTCTCCATATAGCTTATGATATTCCAATTTGTTTTCATGCTCTACAGGTAGCATTAGTAAACCATGTAATGTGATTCCTTTAATGTTTTATGCTGCCAACCCTGTTGGAACAGTTACAACACAATACAAATGTGAATCAGTTGTTTTCTGTAGATAACTGGTCAAAACTTTAATAAATTTTTTTTTTCCTGTTCTAGCTTGACCACTGACATACATTCGGATAGGTTGAAATGATGAGCATGTGCATTCTTTCTTTTCATGAAGAAATCCATGGTCAATATGTTGTCTCACTTGCTGATATATTTATTTCTGTTCAATATTTAGTTGTTCTTCCAAGTTTCCTAACTCCATAATATCTTCTTGAGCTTGATACATTACTGTTTCCACTTCATTCATCGCAATTGCCGCTTCATTTTCAAGAATTGGTTGTCCTAGTGGATCTTGACTCAGTGGAGCAGAACTTTGACAGTCTTGAGAACTGTCTCTAGCAATCTCAGCTGCAATAGTAGCTTCTTGATCAATTTCATCATTTAACATTTTCAGATAATTTGCAAAAACGGTACATTGTATGGTATCTTTACAAGAATTGAAGGAATCTTCATAGCTCTGAAAATCTCCAAGTAATTCCAATTCTGTACACCATGGTTTGAACAATTGCAAAAGTGCTAAATAGTAAAATTCCCTTTTATCAGGAGTATCACAACTCAATTTTCTGTGATTAATCAAATTTACTTTCTTTTGTTTCACCAAACATCCTTTGGAAAAAATCACTGTATATTTTCCATCATTTATGTTTTCTGTAGTATTCCTTTTATAAGTGTAGTTTTGCAGCACTTCATAGGGACATATGTTCTGGAGATGATGACTTCTATTTGGATAATATGTGTCCAACATGTTTATAGATTCTTTTCTAAACCAGCAGTTTTAGATATCCAATTTTGTTTTCAATATTTCCATCAAAATAAAAGTGATTCCGTCATGCTCTATTCTATCAATGGCTTCCATTTTTATTATTTCTTCATTTACTGGCCTTAAAAGTTGTTCATTGAATGTAGAACACTCGCGCAATGTTGGCATTAAGCAGATTATAGATTTACTTTCTGCAATTTTCATATATATCTTTTCAGGAACCTAGGCCCAGATGTAGGTAATAGCAAATTACCGAATGGTAAATACCGAATTTTACCGATTCGGTATTTACTAATCGGTAATTGCTATGTAGGTAAAGAATTCGGTAAAAATACAGAATCGGTAAGATTCGGTAATTACCGATTCGGTAATTACCAAATCTGTATTTCCCATTGATTCCTATGGGCCTTGAAGTCCATAGGATTCAATAGCAAATACCGATTCGGTAATTACCGATTCGGTAAAATTACCGATTTTACAAGGGGGACAGGGTGTCACTTTGACACCCTGTTGCACCATTGTGTCTGGCTTGTGTGCCATGTGGCACACATACATGCCCTTAGGGCATGTCTGTGTGCCACATGGCACAGGTGTACATGCACAGATGTGCATGTACACTGGAATTCGTTATTTACCATGTAATAGTATAACATGGTAAATAACGAATCGGTAATGGCCTGTGGCACTGTTTTCATTGCCACCTACATCTGTATTTACCGATTCGGTAAATTTACAGATTCAGTATTTTACAGAATCGGTAAATATACCGATTCTGTAAATTAAGCCTACCTACATGTCAAATCCCAAATACCGGTCGGTAACGGCCGAAATCGGCCGTTACCGACCGGTAATTGGCGACCTACATCTGGCCCTATATTTTCATTTGGAAACAGATTCGTAAATAGTTGACTTTGCAAAGCTTGTTTGCCATGTTCTGTCAGTACTCCAGTTCTTACATCTTGAAGAATAGTTCCATAATCAACATCATTTGCCTGTCGCATATTTGTAATGAGTTCTTAGTATTCAAAATATGACCAAATATTAGCGTTTCCAACACTTCCCAAATACTTTCTCGTGTCTTCATGCACAAGTTTTTAAATACTGGTTGTCCTTTTACCAGAGTAAGTTGCAGTCGATCTTTAAAAACTATGGCATGTTTTCCTCCATTTAAGACATCACACTTAGTTTTAAGAATTCGCTGCATTCTTAAATGCACAAAAGCAAGCATTAAGTTTGAGACCATGCTTACTTCATCAATAATCAGAAGTTTCCTTTTCTTCAGCACTCTTGAAACTACATAACAAACTTCTTCATATAACTTATGATATTCCAATTTGTTTTCATGCTCTACAGGTAGCATTAGTAAACGATGTAATGAGATTCATTTAATGTTTTATGCTGCCAACCCTGTTGGAGCAGTTACAACACAAGACAAATGTGAATCAGTTGTTTTCTGTAGATAACTGGTCAAAACTTTATATAAAAACATTTTTCCTGTTCTAGCTTGACCACTGACATACATTTGGATAGGTTGAAATGATGAGCATGTGCATTCTTTCTTTTCATGAAGAAATCCATGGTCAATATGTTGTCTCACTTGCTGATATATTTCTTGCTGTTCAATATTTAGTTGTTCTTCCAAGTTTCCTTACTCCATATTATCTTCTTGAGCTTGATGCATTACTGTTTCCACTTCATTCCTCGCAATTGCCGCCTCATTTTCAAGAATTGGTTGTCCTAGTGGATCTTGACTCAGTGGAGCAGAGCTTTGACTGTCTTGAGAACTGTCTCTAGCAATCTCAGCTGCAATAGTAGCTTCTTGATCAATTTCATCGTTCAACAATTTCAGATAATTTGCAAAAACTGTACATTGTATTGTATCTTTTAAAGAATTGAAGGAATCTTCATAGCTCAAAAAATATTCAAGTAATTCCAATTCTGTACACCATGGTTTGAACAATTGCAAAAGTGCTAAATAGTAAAATTCCCTTTTATAAGGAGTATCACTCAATTTCCTGTGATTTATCAAATTTCCATTCCTTTGTTTCACCAAACATCCTTTGGAACCAATCACTGTATATTTTCCATCATTTATGTTTTCTGTAGTATTCCTTTTAAAAGTGTAGTCTTGCA
Source organism: Lissotriton helveticus (assembly GCF_964261635.1). Classification (NCBI taxonomy): domain Eukaryota; kingdom Metazoa; phylum Chordata; class Amphibia; order Caudata; family Salamandridae; genus Lissotriton; species Lissotriton helveticus. The sequence goes on from NC_136069.1 coordinate 1,143,838,627, forward strand.
GCACTTCATAGAGACATATGTTTTCAAGATGATGACTTCTATTTGGATAATATGTGTTCAACATGTTTGTTTTGACAATATCTGTACTTTCCGGATCTTTTTCTGCTAAATATTTGATTTCTTGTACAGATTTAGGTACTTGATCTTGCGTTGCAGCAAGACCTAGACTCACCCAAATGAGTTTTCTAGATTTTGAGTATAAATTTGCAGATGATAACCGATCTGAACATTCATACGCTCCAATCTCTCGATAGGATAACATATTCAAACTGAAACTGTATTTTCTTCCTAAGACTCTTCTTGTGAGAAATTTCTTCCCACATTTCTTTTAATTCCGTCTTTTCAGATTTTGTATTGTAGGATGTCACAAACCGGGCAACAGCAATGGAATTATCCACATCATACAGAATATCCATATTAGCATTCCACATTGAGAGAATAACTGGATTATAATCATTTATATACTTAATTCTTCATTTCTTCTCAAATTGTATGTATTTTTGGGAGATTTTCTAGTAATGGTATGTCTCATAGCTGACATAAAACTGTTCACTCTTCCTTTACATAGTACAGGACAAGGAAATCCAAACCAACATTAGGTATAAAAAATGTTCTTAGACTTGTACTTTTGTCAACAGTATTTTCCACATCGATGACTTTGGAATCGTAACACTTGCTGCCTTAAGTTGTTTTCTTCTGTTCTTTTTGGTATAGCACATGTGGCATATTCTTCAATAAAAGACAAAACAGTGTCATCCGAATCAGTTCTGAATTTGGGTGCATCCTTGATCCATAACAGCGTATGTATATGAGGAGCACCTCTAGCTTGATACTCCTTTCTCCAAAAGAAATCCACAACTTCTCCAAGAGGGGGATTCTTTTTATTGCAGATAAAAGACATCATAGCTTCAAACCTACGGTTGAAATATCTGCATACATTAACAGGATCCAAAGAGCACAATTCTCCAGGTGTCTTTATTCAATATTTTTTATATTTGAATTTGGCTCTCGAAGAAATTCAAGTAAATCATCCCAAGCATATTTAGCACAGCTTAGGGTAAGAAACCACATAGGAGGTCCTAAGTTCCTTAGCATGCATTTAAGTTCTCCATGACGACGGTACCAATATTCATTAGTACCACGCTGACATGCCATCAACTTTATCAGCTGAGATTCTAAATGATCGTCTCTATGATGTACTTTATCCATAAATTCCTTTGCAGAAACATTTTGAAGATGTACTCCTGTTTTCAATATATGGTTGACTGCATATGAAAGTCCAGACAAGTCACTCTCAAACAAAAGATGAAATATATATGGGATACATTGTCAAAATCTTGGATCTTCTGTATACAATCTTGTTGTCCGATATTCAGATGCAGGAATCTGCACTGATCGTTCATCATATCGCCCACCTTTTCCAGTTGGAAACAGCTGTGTAAAACAACGAGCTTCCAAACCTTTCTCCCACACATTCATGGGGCTTCCCTTTGCTTTTGTCATTTAGAATAATTCAATAGTATTCCCCATGACTTCTTTTGAATGAAGTGGATGTACACTATAATGTTCATAGATTTCTTCTCTTTTGGACATGTCCACTTTTTCAATTTGACCACTTGACATTTCAGTCTCATCTCCTAAAAGTATGTCTTCTTCTTCCACATACACTTTCTCGTAGTACTCATTGTTTTTTATGCGATATATTGTTGCCTTTTGCACTTTCCTAACATCCACTAATTCTTGCCAGATTTTCTTACTCTTAGTAGGAACACCATTACCTAGAATAACTAGTGGTTCACTTTCTACATTCTCTACACAAATAGTTTCAATATTGTTATTTAAATCTAGGGGTAAATATACAACTCTTCCTTTTAATCCTTTCTGTAAATCTGAAGGAGGCAATTTACCTGTTTTAGGCTCCATCCATACAAACAATAGTTTGAAATGGGTGCACACATTGAATCAGAATAGACTCATGCGTATTTAAATCTATCAGTTCTGGAGGAATAGTTACCAACTCTGGATTATTATGGAGAGCTCTAGTGGGCATTTTATTCTCATCTAATTTGTTATAACAATATTTGCAAATACACTGGTCAGAACCCAAATCAAAACAATTCTCTACCAACAAATAAGTTGCAAATTCCTTCCACTTATTATTTTCTCTTTCACTTTTTAAATAGAGATCAACAGTCCTAGTCTGATTTTTATAGTGAGTTCGCCGGCAACAAATACAAGAATAACTTGGCCTTTCACCTGAAATCACCTTAAACTTTGTAATTTGTTCTTCAAATCTTTTGTAGTAGTATGTTGCACATTCTCTTCAACATTTTTTCTATTAATGTGTCAGTTTCTGCACTCTCTTATTCAGGACCAAAGTAACAAAACTCAATTTCATCACAAACCTTCTTCACATGTGATACTGACCCACGCAAAAGAGCACTGTTCAACTCATTTAATTTTAGTGCTGGACTTTTTGGATAATACAATCTTCTGACTAACTTCCACATTTGAGAATGATGTACTGCTAACATACTGAAATGATGAAAACACTTTGACATACTTTTCTAGCCAGACAAGCCAGAGAATGTCCTTGCAAACCAGTATTTTTTCTCACTCTGCAAGGGTCTAGTCCTTGCAACATCTTAATCTTTTGTTTAACACTTTTTTAATGATTTGTCATAGGAAATTGCATATAATATCAATAGATTCTTGTTGTACACTACAAATACTACTGCAATCCCAAATGTACACTGGGCCTTTAGGACGTCTTCCTAGAACATCTTCTCTTTCTCAATTGGCCAACCATGTCTAACCTCATACGCTCGACCACTGGTATCAACTGCATGCAATACATTTTTGGTCTGAAAATAACTCTCTTCATTAAAGAAAGGCTCTGAACTTGAACCTTGTTTCAATTCTCCCAAACAAAAATAACAAAAATGAGTTCTGTTAATTACTCTTTTCCTCTTACTTTTGGCCTTCATAACATGGATTGGTTTATCTAGTGATCGAATTCTGTTCAAAACTAAAATAAATAATTTCCTTTTTAATTCAAAAGCTTTTTGAACAATGGATTCAATATGCTTCTTCTTTTTATAAAATAGTGCTCTTTTGTAAAATATTTTTTCACAACTTTGAGCAAATTAAAAACCACTTTGTTATAAAAAAATCCTGATTTCTTTATACTTATTTTGCCTTCTTTTACCATTCATTGTGTCTTGTGAATATAGTTTTCCATTTGCTCCTTTCTTTTTACTCATATTCTTTTTTCTGGTCGAAGCATTATTTGCAGTTAGTACAATCTGCACACTATTTCTAGGCTTTGAAAGTATTTTAATGAATTATTTAGTTGTCTTACCGGCAGACTTTTTCTTTTTACCCACATGATGTTGGTCATCCAATACTTGTTCTGTAATTTTCTTCAAATAATTGTCCTTTTGCTGTCGTTTTCTCTTCCATGATTTTTCAGGCATGATAACTTTATTTTAATGATGATAAACAATATCTGTAAAAAATTATTATAAATACATTTATTTTAATACGTTTCTAAATTATACTTTTCTTTTATTATACAAACACATTGCATGTGCCAAGGCCTAGCTCACTGTATGAGCAGTTGGGTAGCAAAACAATCATTAGAGTACTACAAAGAGAGTGCCTGGGTCAATTTATAAGTGGTTCAATGTTGGCAAAGTGAATGGATTAGTACATAGTGCTGAATGGGTCACTACAACAGTGCAAGGACAATTGCAGGTTGTGTGCTGAAGTGTATGGATACGGCCTGGGGGAAATGAAGGTGTGTATGATAAGTGTGTAGGTGATTAAAGGACTGCATGCATATTCGATAAAGATTTGTAGCAGTCCATGTGCTAAAGCCTGGATCACTGCATGAGTACTTGCGTACTGATTAAATGATTAGAGTACTGCAAGGAGAATGCCTGGGTTAATTTATAAGCAGTTGGGTTTTGGCAGAGTAAATGCATTAGTACATGGTGCAGAATGGGTCAATACGGGATTGCAAGGGGAGTGACAGGGTGTTTCCTGGAATGTAGGGAGACTCACTGGGGATTTAAAGGCCTCAAACACAAGTGTGTAGATGGTTAGAGGACTACGTGCATACTGGATAGGAGTGTGAAGCACTCTATGTGGTAAGACTCTAAATCACTGAATGAGTATTTGGGTACTACCTGAATGATTAGAGTAGTGTAAGGAGAGTGCCTAGATGAATTTATAAGTGGTTGGGTTTTGGCGCAGTGAATGGATTAGTACATGGCGCTGAATGGGTCACTAGAGGAGTGCAAATGGAGTAACAGGGTGTTTGCAGAAGTGTATGGATACTGACTGGGTAATTGAAGGTGTGAAAGACAAGTGTGTAAGTGTTTAGAGGATTGCATGCATAGTGGATAGGCGTTTGAAGCAGTCCATGTTGTAAGGCATGAGTCGCTCACAATGGTTGCCCAACTTGACAACATGACAGGTTTTAAAGCAGTTATCTGTTTGCAAAGACATAAAGTACCCAAATGCTTCTCTCACAATGGTTGCCCAAATGCACACAGACTCACAGTATGATTTTAAACAAGCAACACTGTACCTTGGACTTTAGCAAAACAAATTCACTAGTCTGGAAGGGGTAAGTTGACTACACACATTTTATATAATTCACTACTGCAGTCTACTGTAAATGCCTTTCTCATTCTTCGAATGCATAAGCAATGACTGAGTTCTAATACTACTAAAACCTGACAACATGCTAGGTTTTAAAGCAGTTGTCTGTCTGCAAAGACATGAAGTACCCAAATGCCTCTCTCACAGTGGTTGCCCAAATGCACACAGACTCACAGTGTGATTCTAGACAAGCAACACCATTCATTGGACCTTTACCAAAACACATTCACTACTCTGGAAGGGGTAAGGTGACTGCACACATTCTATATATTTCAGAACTTCACTCTAGTGTTAAAGCCTGACTCATTTAGCGAATGCATAAGCAGTGACTGGCTGTTAATACTACTAAAACTTGACAACATGACAGGTTTTAAAGCAGTTATCTGTCAGCAAAGACATAAAGTTACCAATGCTTCTCTCACAATGGTTTCCCAAATGCAGACAGACTCACAATGTGATTCTAGACAAGCAACACTACTCCCTGGACTCTAGCACGAGAAACATATTAGTCTTATTAAAAACAAAGACACCACATACAACCCCTCACAAATTAACAACTCACCTTTCAAATTGATTTGTAGATTAAGAAGTATGTCAGTCACACACCAGATTTTCTTATACAGAATGTCTGTACTGTACTGCTCTTAGCAAAACCAAAAAATGGCAAACGTTCCCTCTCATTCTGCACACATATACATGTAAATATCAAATCACATTGCTTCCCACATTAATTCAAAAGCTAACACACATTTCTATTGGTTACACATTTCAACCCTTTCCAATTGACATCACTTTGAACCCTACCCCCAATTTGCTTACTGCCTGTTACCATAGTAACAGTTCATGGAACACTCAACTGAACTCACAGGTCATAAGTTCAGCACACAATGTTACAAATTTAAACAGCAAGTTTGCTTGACTTTTCAAAATATCAGCTTATCCTATGTAATGTTCCTTTCAAACAGTTTTTCTTAACCAATAAGAAACATGCTTTTAAAACACAGAAACATGCACCCTACTTTTCAGTCTATAATGTTCTCAAACAGCCACTCATTTCTCTTTTTTTATTTTAAACTGCATCTTATCCACCATTTTTAGAAAAACCTTAGTTGTCAAATTGCCATTTCACATAAAGACACTTTCAAATTGCCATTTCACATAAAGACACCTTCTGAGTTCATCCAGACCTCCCTTCAAGATGCTTAGAGTGTGGATTATGGGACACAGCTATATTTTCTGGAGCCGAAGGTATACAGAAAACAGAGGTATTGACAGAGACCTAGCTTTGCCAAATGTAGACATTAAATGGATTGGACAGAGAGGATTAAAGTGGCACCAATTGACGCCGTTGGTTAAATCCTTTATGTATCTCCAACACCCTGACCTCATAATTGTGCACTGTGGTGGCAATGACCTAGGCACTTTGACTGGGGTAGATCTGGAAATGCTTATGAAGGATACCTTGGAGAATTGATGTCACTTTTCCCCCAAACTGCCTATGTCTATTCCAACATATGCCAAAGACAGAAATGGAACTGGTCCAATCAATTTTGTCCACGGATTAAGAAAGCTAGGAAACATGTCAATAAAGCTGTTTTTGATTATGTCAGAGATTATAGGATGTGGTCTATTTACAAAAACAATCTTCATTTTAATATGGATGGCATCTATAGGAGAGATGGTGTACATTTTACAGATGAGGGTGACAGAGTCTTCCTCAAAAACCTTAGACTCTGCATCGGTACTTACTTGTAGGTACCAAAATCTCCCAATAAACACTCCCGCCCTGCCATAGCAAACAGCAGTGTCCCGGGGGTGGGCAGCCTAGGACACTGCAGGAGCCGGCCCTGGGGGGTGGCGGTCCCCAGGGCCATCACAGGGCTCCAGGAGGTGGTGGTCCTTCCTGGTTTGGAGTGTTAACAGCCAGTTGACAGCCAATTAGCATGCAGCTCGTGATCAGGAGGGTGCGCGCAGGGTGCGCGGATCCACCGCGGCCATAGATATATATGTGATTTTACTTTTGATTTTCTCAGCAACTACTGAACAGATTTACACCATTTAACAAAAAGGCACAAGTCTGAACCAAGGATTACCTCTTTGCCAAATTTGGTGTAATTCCGTTCAGCAGTTCGGGCTGTAGCTGCAACTAAAGGTTCCTATGGAAAATTACATGGGGAAAACATGTTTTGGGACCCCCTTTTACCTGGGCCCCCGCTTGACGAATCACCCCAAGGATTTCAGGATAGGAGCGGACAGGAGCTGGCTAAAAGTTTTGAGAATGTTGCGAAGCTTCACCAACCGGCTCCAAAGTTATTGGGAATAGAATGTTGTGGATTTCCTATGGAAAATAGGTCCTAACTATAACTACCTACTGGCGACCGCCAGTAGTTAAAATATATCAACAACAAGTTTTGCTCATTTTGCATACCTAGAATAAAACACATAATATTACAAGTCTGCTAGCTGCTATATACTACTTAAGGTCTGACTGTAGAAAAACAGATTTCTTTACCAAGGCTGGATGTAGGGTAGTGATTGTTGTGACATTAACATTTATTGTGTTATTATTTATAACACTTTTAGTGACTATGAGTATCACTCCTGAAATAGGTACCCTTAGGACTACCCCTGCACTCACATCACCTGCCCATTCAATAGATGAGAGAAGATTAAAGGCTCCATATTTAGATGTGTCAGAAGGAGATTTCACATCAAACATCTATTCTGAATTAGTGAAAAAATACACACACACTCTAGATGGTAAGGATGGCTATGTTTGCGCACACTTATTTTATTTTAAAGATTTTATATAGCGATGGCTAGACCCGGAGGTATCAGAGCGCTTTACATGAGTATCAGACCATAATTGCAGGTTACATTGTTACAAAGGCTACACAGAGCCTGCAACATAGTTACAAGTAAGGTCGAGACAAACAAAAAGGACATATACGTAATGGAAAAAGCAGGCAAGGGGAGAGATTCTGGGGAGGGGGTAAGAGCAGGAGAAGTAGGCAGAGAATGGAGGAGGGAAGAAGGAGGGGATGTGAGAGACACAGCATGGAAAGAGGAGGGGGAGGTTGACGGGGACACAAACCGGTAGACGAGTCAAAGCTGCGTCCAAATTACAGTAAGCTGTGATCCCAGGGGAAGTGATATAATTTCCCCATCTCTGTTGCGAGAGGCTCCCTATACACAGTGGACTCTCTCAGAGGGGTCTCTGAGACTCCAAGGCCTACATACTGGATCCTTCCCCAAAAAGGGAAGAGGGAGTGCTTTGGCAAGGGGTGCCATACCATCCCTCAACTATGAGTGGCTCCCTTGGCGCTGTGGACTCTCTTAGCGGGTTCGCTGAGACTCCAGAGTACATAAATTGGATCTTTCCCCAACAAGGGGAGAAGGAGTACTTAGTCAAAGGGCACAAAAGGACGGGGCTAGGCGGTGTAGCGGGCAAGGGGAAAAAAGCAAAGGAAGTAGACAAAGAAAGAAAGAGTGCTAAATGGGAACAGATAGATAGATAGGAGACAAGGAAATAGCAGAGTTGCAGAAATACGATGAGGGGGGTGGGCGAGATAGGGAGATGGGGAGAAAAACTGTGGCCAAAGTCCAGCTGGGTAGGGGACGGTTAGGGGATGAACGAAGGCCGATCTCCTCAATAATTGAACAGAGCAGCTCCACCGGGCATTACATATAGTGCTTGGAATCCACTGTCAGGATGAGATCATGAGTACTCAGAGACACTTACCAGCTTCAGCTGCTGAGGATGTGCCTTATCATCACATTGAACTTTCACATGCAGTCACCTGTAGTATATTGCTTAGTTTATTTTATAGGCAGAATAATTTTGAGTATATATTTTCCAATTAAGAGTTTATTCTTTACTAAGTCTCCTTTGACAAGAGACTGAATCCTGACCTACAGGTTAATGAGATGGAAATAGCTTGGCATTTCTTTAGGTCCCCTGCTAGAACAAATACTGTTAAGGCGTATGAACGCAATTTGACATCTTCAATGAACCCATTAGAGAAGATGTTTATGCAAGCTTTCGAGAAAAAGAGAACTCACGTTTCATAAGACAAAAGAAAGATGTTTTAAAGAATATGTGGAAAAAGGAAGAAGATGAGCATAAAGTGAAGATGGTGATTCTAGATTGCAGTTAGACAGAAGACAAAAAGTAAACTATATTTTTATAAGAGGGGGACTTATATTAGAACAAAATACAAGGGATTAGGTAGTTGTGAGCACACGTTCAAAGTTCTTGGAGGGCTTGTTCAAATATCAACTGGAAAAGAACCAGTTATCCCTGGAGTATATTTTGTTTGTGGACAGGATGCCTATTTCCAATTGCCTGCAGTTTGGTAAGGTACAGTTTACCTTGCTTTATTTTCCCAAAAATGTACATTGTGAATGGTATAGAAGCTTTAATTCAATTCAATAAAAAAATTCTTTATTTCGGCCATTCTTGCCATAAAAGAGAACGAAAAGAAACATGATAAAAACATTAAATACAAAATTCATTCAAGTTAGCAGGATAAAATCCATAGGAACATTTTGAACATATTTGCATATAAAATTAGATTCAAAGTATTTGGTCCTTAAGATTCTATATCAATTAATTGACGACGCTTAGACCAAATAGCTAACAAATACTTAGAAAGTGCAAATACAATACAACTAGATGTGTCGGTCTTAAAAATTCTAAAAGCAGGTAAACAGTGTTTGAAACCAAGATTTCTACAAAGTGGAGCCAGCCAATACTTCCTAGATTTGATGTAAGCTGGACAAAAGAAGAGAACATGTAGTTCATCCTCAGTGTCACAGCTACATCCTGGGCATGACTTATCAATAGAGGCTGACCAATTACTAGTGAAGGCTTTTAGAGTTAAGGTGCCATATCTCCATTGTAGAAAAAGTTTCCTTGCTAAAATCGGGAAAACAACATCCATAAAATTCTCGAAAGAGTAAGAATTTTTGAAAGCTAAAAATGAGTTAGTCAGGGTACCAGCATTAGATGCACAGATAGCAGAATTCAGGTTTTTTTCCTTGAAGATCCGAGTTAGTGACTTGCGCGAAACTTCGCAGCAGCCACTTTCCGGACTGTCCCACAAAGCAGGTAGGCCTAATCTTACAAATTTATTTTTTATGAACGCCAACCATGGGATTTTTCCTGAGCTGTTGTAGCTTAGTATCTGCTTGAGCTCTTGCCTATAATGAAACAAATCTGCTGTTGACCATAGCCGGCACCAAAACTAAGGGGCTTTAATCCTAGCTCATCCTCTATTGGCCCAAGTCCCAGGTCTAACCTTAAGGGGAGGAGCGGGGTACTCTGGGGAGTGTCAGCAACTGCCTTAAAAATGTATTTTCTATTTTGGCAATAGCTGACCCACATAAATGCCCCCACAACTCCCCACCATAGAGAGCGGCAGCCCTAGCTTGGGTCTTGTAGATCTACAAGGCTGGGCTCACTGGCTTGTATGTTGATGAATTCGAGACTTTGAGAATGCTTCCAGCCAGCTCTGACAATTTCAATTGGGATTTGACCTGTTGGGGCCCCCAAGAGAGTTTTTCGTGAAGAGTGACCCCAAGATACTGAAAGGTCGTAACCCTTTCCAACCTCACACTACCCAGGGTCGGACTCGGACGGGTGGATGCCGGGGGGTTAAATATCATAAATTTTGTTTTATTGGCATTTATCTCGAGACCGCGACTACGACAGAAATCCACAAAGCAATTCAGTACACGTATTCCCATGGGGGACTTGGAAAGGAGGAGCGTGTCATCAGGGAACATAATCTCCGGAACCCTCCTTCCTGCCAGCCTTGGGGCGTCATTATTGGGGATGTTGTCCAGGTGCGAAATAACACCATTAACGTAGAGACAGAAGAGGGTAGGCGCCAAGACGCAACCCTGTCTCACACCTCTACCTACAGGAAACCTTGGTGACAACGCACCATTCCTACCACATCTGACCTGTGCGTAATATTCCTCATGTAACCTCATCAGCACATGCAAGATTTCTGGCGGGACCCCAAGTTCATTGAGAACCCCCCAGAGTTTGCCCCGTGGGACTAAATCAAATGCGGACCGGAGGTCCACGAACACCATGTAGAGGCTGCCACCCTCGATCTTTGCCGTTTTCCAGTATAATAATATCAGGCGAAAGATCTGATCCATGGTGGACGTGTTCCTTCTGAACCCCGCCTGAAGGTGACTTAAAATATCATGTTCGTCCATCCATTCTAACAAGCGGTCCAGAATGAGCCGCGCAAACAAATTTTGCAGGACGTCTATGAGGCTGATGGGCCTGTAATTGGCTGGAAGCAGAGGAGAACCCTTCTTATAAATCGGGACTATTTCCGCTCCCAGCCAATTACAGGGTACCTCCATGCCTCTCAGGACCGCATTAAAAATAATAAGCAGATATGGGGCCCAGATCCCTGGTTGAAGCCTGAAAATGTCCCGCGGGAGTTTGTCAAGTCCTGGAGCCTTGCCCACTGCAAGTTTGCCTATCACATGAGATACCTCCCCCAAGGTGAATTCTAAAGTATCAAGCTGGTTATTTAAAACTACGGGTGCCGTAACACCATCTGTTGCATGAACATCTAAATATAGAGCTTTAAAGTGTGTTTCCCAAACCGATGGTTCAATGTTGGGTTCTATTGCTGATTTTGGATCCCCCGAGCCTGTGCTAAGTAGTGACCAAAATCTGCAAACATCCCTTGTTTCCAAAGCAGTGGTCAAATTGGACCACCTATCCATATCCCAATTTGTTTTGAATTATCCATTACCTCCTTATAGCACGATCTCAGAGCACGGATTTTAGAAGTGCTACTGGCAGACTTTACTGCCATAATCAGCTCCGACTTAGCCTTTCTGCAGGCTGAGTTGTACCAGGACGAAGCTGGTGTGCTTTTCCTCCTCACGGGAACCTGTGGATTAAGAACCTCTGCCAGACTTAGGACCAAGTCCGAGTGAATGGAGCATAGTGTTCCATTAAAGTCTGCGGTTGGAGCTTGAGTAATTAAAGCCTCAACCTCTAATAATCGGGGCAGGACTATGTTATATAATTTGGCTAAATCACCTGGGGATCCTAATATTTTACCCCATTTTACCCTACGTCTGTTATTTGATACGAGCAACCCTTCGCTCGGGTCGTTCAAGTCTGGAGATGGATTTTCCATCGGACCCGGAAAGACCATTTCCAGAGATAGTGCGTTGTGATCGCTGTCACCCCTTAGAATTACCCTGAAATCAATAACTTTAGACCACATCCTTGTTTCGACCATGATGTAGTCCAAACGGGATTCTTGGCCCCTCTTGTTGAAAGTACAGATCGATGGAGTATCAGACGGTGTACGCCCGTTACAGGCCCTTAGGGAGTTGTTTAAGGTAAGGGCCGTGATCTGGATCTCCAAGGGGGACCAAGACTTTGGGCGTGGGGATTGGCAAGGTGGAATAGCCCAAAAGTCGTCTTCACCCATAAGGGCACCCTCACTCGTTCCCAGAAGTGGCTCGTAGTGACAGTTAACATCACCAGCCACCAAAAGGTGGCAGTCACTGGGCAATGTACTTTAGGAAATGGGATAAAACATCAATGGTTGGAGACTCAGAGCCCAGACTAACAGGGCGTGAATATACATTCACAATGGCTAATTTGAAAGAATTTGACCATTTGATGACTATACACTGCACATCGTCAGAATAAGTGACCAAATTCTCCACCATACAACCCAGATGAAGAGCGACCCAGATGGTGAGACCACCTGAAGGTCGTCCTTTCCCTCCCCACCTAGCAGGAACATGGTATGTGGCAAATCCCACTCTAGAGTGTTCATCCCTAGACCAAGTCTCTTGGAAGAGACAGATATCATGTTGGTCCACCAGGGACCCCCACTCTATGCAATTTAATTTATGCGTCAGGCCCGCAACGTTCCACGATAGTACTGTCATCGACCTCAATGCAGCAGCATTGTTGACGACTTCAGTACTATCCGCAGCTACTCCTTTGGGATAGTCCTGAGCGGGGCACTGCACTATATGAGGCAACACTGTGCTCCCCAGTACCTCAAAACCCAATACCGCATTTGGCACCCGGATGTGAGTAGGAGAATCTATTGTCGTGGTAGACGATCTGCTACAAGGGGACTCCGAAGCTCCCTCTGATTTTACAGAATTCATGTGTCGGATGGAGCAGACGGTATGCGACTTACTGTACTTTAGTCAGTCTACCATTTCCAAGCTGCTAAACCTATTATGGGTGGGTAGGTGACTCTGGGCGAAAGGTCGCCCGTACCAGCCCCTCTCTGGCCTTCCTCTGCCAGGATGCTTAACCAGGGACCATTCACCTCCACAATCTGGTAATTCGTTAGAAGGGTAAAAGAAAGACAAAGTGAGGGATTGGTTAGATGACCCACTACTATTAGAATTCCAGCTACAAATATGCTCCACAGTACGAGGATCTCTAAAATTTACCAGCACACAGTCGCCTATGGTAGTTTTAGGACTGTGACCCACCCAGGAGAGCCTACGTACCATCAGTATTTCACTAGTAATGTGTGGGGGTAGTGGTCTGTTAATGTTGAGCCAGTGGGTCACTTTATTTTTTAAGGACAAAAACGAGTCCTGGGCTGGATTACTTATTTCTGGAATCCCTGTCAATACTACCAAGTATGGGCTGGTTTCGGGCGGTAAATCGATTCTAGGGGCGCCCTGAGTTGCAGGTTTTTCTGTGGGTGCTGGGATGTTAACTCTTAGGTTTTTAAGTGATGCAGGCAAAACATCTACCATATTTGGAGTTAGAGCTTTGGTAGGATATGAGGTTGATAACACAGTAAGAGGAGGGGCATTATGTATTACAGACCCATCAGACACAGAATTAAAATGGACATTACCCAATTGTGAGAGAGTTGACTTTGGCTTGTCCACAATGCCCCGAGATACTAGTTCAAGCTGAGAAAGCTGGTGCTCAATTCGCCCTTGTCTCTCCTCTAGCGGTCCGAGTGTGAATCTCAAGAAAGCACCCCATTTAATGAGGAAGTGGTTCTCTGTTATCTTTGTACCATTGGTAAGCTGGTCCACATCTGGAAGCGTTGTCCCTGGGCTCAATACAATTGTTGGCAGTGGGCCGTGGCTAAACTAATCACTCAAAGTATCATGCGCAATGTTAATAGATGCAATATCACTATGACCCGACCCTTTTGCAAGTTTAGACTTCCTGCCACCATTGACAGTCACGGTTGTGCGCTTTCTCTTTGGTTTTGCGCCCGCATGTCTCTCCCGGGAAATCCGATCACTTGATTTCTCAGGGGAGATAACCGGAATGAGAGCATCATTAATACTTGGGGCCTCCAGTGTTTGTGGGCAAGCAATCGATGTATGATGTTCATGATCCTCAAAGGAGGATGGACTGTGAACAGTTACCGGTACAAGTGTTATGTTGGCGCGGCTGACGTGCTCAGGTGTGCGAACAGTGGAAAAGTGACCCATTGAAGAACGTTTGGCCATGTCAAGGTCTTGCGACACCCGGCGCTCCATAAGGCTTATCCCCTGGTCAATGACTGAATTGGCTCTGGTTATAAAGTTATCCAAAGTTCCTGTTAATTGGGCTCTGGCAGCCACAGTTCTATTCCTAGTTTCACATGCAGCCATGGTACTAATCAGGGTAATCACACGCGAGGTACTTACAGCGGGCCTGAGGAGGGAGGGATGAGCTCAGCAGCCAAAAGAGGGATGGCCCGGTCCGGTCGCTCTCAGTCTTGAACGGGCTAAAACGGGCCCGCCCTTGGCCCGGGCTTCGCCCGGCACGCGTCCGCGCGCGTTCCGCGATGCGGAGGGTGAGGCCCGATATATAGGGCGTGTGGGTGGGGCGGGAAGAGGAACCAGCGTCAGAGCACAGGGGCTGCTGGTCCTTGCAGGCCCGCAGCACAGAAACACAACTCGCAAAACACCACCTCCTCCTCCTCCTCGAGCGGCACCCGAAGTTTTAATGATTAATCTACCTCACACTCATAAACGTAGTCCAAACGATGGGACACAATTAGTGGGAGATATTTTCGGGGCAGGGTGCCATGTTTTTAAAAAGCAGGACATGTACTTTTAAGTTTTACATGTCCTGGGAGTGAAAAACTCTTAAATTCATTTTTCTCTACTGCCAGGCCTAACTCTCCCATAGGATGCCATTGGAGTTACATCATTAGAATGTTATTAGTGTATTTTCCAAGTGGGAATAGATAACTAGTTCATGTTTGGTGTCTCTGGAATCACAATGTAAAATCCTAATTTATGGTGAAGTCAGATTTTAAATTTCAGTTCTGAAAATGTCATTTATAGAATGTTGAAGATGCGAAGGCACGTGACTGACGCACCAAAACTGATGCACTGCTATGAGTGGGACCTTTTCCCTTTGCAATATTTGTTTTTCATCCATGTTTTTTCAAAACTCCAACATTATAGTCCCAAATTGTAATCCATCATTACTCTGTAGAAACCACGGAGACAGCGAAATTCCAATTTTGATGTTTATTTAACATTTTCAAATGCTGCTGCTTTCCCATCCAGGTTTTTAAACAACAACACGTGCAATAAAATAAACTTCAAGGTGGACCCTGTTCATACAACCCGATGCATTTTGAGTCTTACGCTCTTCCTCAGGGGCTTCTGAAAAATACAGTGAGGTACACTGTACAAATTGCTCGAAAACCAAAGTGCTTATTGAAAAAACAACTCAATCAACTTAACCCTATGGTGCTCACACCCCGTAATATTATGCAAGCTGATTACCCCAATAATTTCATACACTGTCATCATTCAACCCCCTGTTGAAACCTCCCAACTTTTAACATCCCGAAATTGTCCCATATTAAACCCTGAAAGCATAATAAACTCCCTGATTTATTTGCGCTATTTACCTAAAATCATAAATCTGTGTTTTAAAAAAACCAAACGATTTCATGCATTTATACTCACTATTTACCTGAAACAGAAGCCTGTGTTATAAAACGAACGATGTCCTCTCTAACTCTCCCACAAACATCTATCTCAATCACCCCGCCGAATGAACCCTTTTAAACAAAAACCCTCCCGCTCACGTGTTCTCAATCATCCTGAACAATCACACCACCTAAAGCACTCCCACCATTTATAGAATGTTGGCATTTTCTTGCCTTGGCCATTTGGTGCCTACAGGCTGACGCTGAGTCACATGACTGAGTGTAGCTGTCAGTTAGGCTTTGTTTATTTCTCCTAGACAGCCACACACAATGGGGAGCTTAGGTGTGACTAGATTTGCCATCACTTCCGGGGTGGGTGGGAGGAACTAGGTCCAGCCCCACTTACACTTGAATAGGCTGTTTCTTGTCTCCACACAAAGGACTACATACTGCCTGAAGTTAGACTGGAGCCAGGAGGGCAAGGTATCTGTGCACTGTAAAGGCATTCCTCTACAAGCTTCTCCCTGCTTCAAAGCCACACCTGTGTATAAAAGAAGGACACCAACTCTTTAGTACACTACTGGACCTTTAGATACTTTGCCAGGAAGAAGGACTGCTGTGCTCCTACACAGTGGCTCCCACTCTGCTGGATTGCTGCTCTAAAGGGACTGCTGCCCTGTTGTACTGACCTGCTGCCAGCTGCCCTCTTGCCTGAGGAAGAAGAACTGAACCTGCAACTTCATCTTAATCCCCTAGAACTCCAGAGTGACACAAAAAGGTGGTCTGCTAGCCGCCTGATCTGCGCCTCAGGGACATAACAGGTTCCCCAACCAGTTCCAGGACCCAGCTGCAGCAAGTTCCTGACCCTCAAGTGGTGCTCCTCAGGTCCTGGACCACTGGTGTGGCTCACAGGCTTTTAAAATCAAGCTTTTGGGCTCTTTGGGACTGCGAAGGCCAGCTTTCACGAGACCCTCCCGCTCGCACCAAAATTCAGCATGAGCTGCTGTCAGCCCATATCTTCAGGCAGCAAGCATCGATTGCCCGGGGAGGACCTCCGACGTGAAGCACCAGCCTGTCTGCGACGCCTGGTCTTCTCTTTGCACAACGCCAACCAACGGCAGTGACACTCTCCTTGCTCTCTGTGACCCTCTCCAACACAAACTGGACTCTTTCCACAAAACTTCAGAAGGTAAAACTTCAGCGGAACTGATCCGGTACTGTATCCAACCTGCACTCCATCGGACCAGCGCAACCAGATAACCAAGTTGGAGCTTTGTGCTCTTTGGTGCTTAATTCAACTTATTCTTTAATCTTTCATCTCCGGTTCTACTGATTGGATCTCTGTTGTTTTGGTCTTGTTTTATTTATAAGAAATTGCTCTATTTTTCTAACTTGGTGTGGGATCTTTTTGTGTGGAGTTTTCACTGCTTTACTGATTGAATTTTTGCACAAATACTTGTCAGACCTCGCATCCTTTGCATGGTTTCCTCTGTCTTTTTGCCTCTACCTCCTGTATTTGTGATGGTATGCTGCACTTCATTTTGGCTGGCTGTGTACTCTCGGCACTTACCACCACTGATCAGTACTAAAGTGCAAGTGCTCCCTGTGTAAATTGTGATTATGATTGGTTATCCATGATTGGCATATTTGATTTACTGATAAGTCCCTAGTAAAGTGCACTGTGTGTGCCCAGGGTCTGTAAATCAAATGCTACTAGTGGGCCTGCAGCACTGGTTGTGCCACCCACATGAGTAGCCCTGTAAACATGTCTCTGACCTGCCATTGCAGTGTCTGTAAGTGCAGTTATAAACTGCCATGTCGACCTGGCAAATGCAACCACTTGCAAACACAAGGAGATGATGGACGGAGCGCTGAAACTTTTCAGACACTCACCCCCAGTCACAGATCTGGGTTGAATCCATCATCATTCTTTAGCTCACTTTGCCACCCCAGTTCAGACCAAGCTATATGCAATACAGTCTTGACCCTGTGCCTCATGGGAACAGTCCAGCCCAAACTGTCAAGCCAGGTCTTCCCTGGACTGAAAACAAGCATCCTCGGACCGGTTTCGGGGTAAGTGCAACGACTTGCCAGGCCCAACCCTTCCTTTTTACTACATGTATGGCACCCCGAAGGTAGGCCCAAAGTACCCCCATGGGCAATGGTGCAGCATATGTGAAAGGTAGGACATGTACTGGTGCATGTTACATGTCCTGATAGTGAAATACTGCCAATTTCGTTTTTCACTACTGCAAGGATTATCTCTCCCATAAATTATCATTGAAGCTGACTCGTAACATTTTACAAGTGTAACTTTCAATTGGGAAGAGCTAGAGATTTGGAGTTTGGGGTCTCTGAGCTCAGGACTTTAAAATACATATTTTAGGAAAGGTGGTTTTTAAATAGAGTGTTTGAAAATCCCACTTTTAGAAAGTTGACATTTACTTGCTTTACCATCCTGTACTTCTCCCTGCCTGTGGAATCAACGTCTGGTTTAGACTGACAGCTGGGTTGTTTCTGCATTGACTCTAGACAGCCACACAAAGGGAGTTGAGGTATGCCCTGCATTTTCTGATTCCCCATCACCAGGCACCTTATAAGCACAGCAATTAGATAATATATGTCTTGGCATATTATTTATTGCTCTCTGTGCACCTAACAGGTTTAGGACCCATGGCACACCCTTGGCTACAACCTTTGCATTCAATGTTTGTTTAGGTGTACTCTCTATGATCCCATTTGAACTGGACCTAGAAGGAAGGGTGAAATGGAAACTTACCCCCACCTGCTAATGTCTCATAGGTAAAAGCTGGCCCATGGTCAGATTGAAATGCCTGAACTTCACCCATAGCTACGAAGCCTCACACATCTTTTATGACTTTGTGAGCTGTAACCAGGCATTGGGGCCATACCCACTTAAATTGGGTGTATGAGTCTGCCACTGCTAATATAGATTTGTGCCGATCTATTATTTATAAAGGATCAATATGGTACACAATTTGAAAAGTATGAGTGGCTTTCTCCATAGGCACCGGTGGAGTTCTTACAGTCATGGATTTTTTTATTTTCCTGCAAATTTCACATTGTAGCACAAATTGTTCAGTTTATTTTCGCATCAATTACAACCAGTAACATTCTGTATGTTTTGTACACTCCAGATTGCTCATAGCCTATTCCTTTATGAGCGGCTTTTATTAAATTTAATCTGGTATCTTCATTCAGGATATGACGTTCCCCTACTTTATGTATGTTTACAGTAGGGAGCCCATCTTACTCCAGGAAGTAATTGTGCTTCTCTGGCAAACCAGGGTATGTTTTTTTTTTGTTGTGCAATAATTGGACTGCTGAGTGTATTTCCAGGTCAATTCTAGTTTTTGAGTTGGTCATTGCTGCTAATTTTCAAACCTGCACTTGTCCTGCAAATCCCCCAGCTTGATCTGTGGCAGAAATGCCTTTAGAGTGAACTTCCATACCCTGGTGTGCCAGCATGTGCTGGACTTCCACCAATGAAAACTGTCATCAGAGAGCCCACATCGGTTCAGCTTTTATCATCTTTCCCAGTGACTCTGTGTAATCATTGTAAATGTAAATGTAAATGTGTAGTACTTCTATAGCGCACGACTCACCCATGAGGCATCTCGGCGCTTGTACGCATACCGCTGTGGAACCCTTCCTGGCTTTTCCCTGTGAAGTGCCCACTCCTGGGCAACCCCAAGGTGAAGCCAGGCATCCTAGCATTGTTGGGGCCGCTGTGGAGATTAAAAAGCTATTGCCCAGAGTTTCAGCGTGGGACCCATGATTAGAATAGGCACCTAGGCGAGAATTATCAGGTCCGAGGAAATTGAGCCCGAGACCCACCGAGGCGGGAATTGAACCCTGGTCCCAGGCTAGTCCTCTGCATCAGGGTCTGCCGCTCTAACCATTGAGCCACACTTTTCCACATTGGACTCCCAATGTTTTAAATCAGCAGTGTATCCCTGTACACAAATGATTAATCTGATATGATTAATGTTGGAACTGATTTGGCAGTCTGTTGCTTGGCTAAGAGGAGGACATTTAATTCTGTATTTTGTGCAGTGGCTTCTCCTAAATGTTTCACCTGTATGTTGTTCATTTTAAATTTAGAAACCTCAAATCCTCCTTGCACTGCTGCACAGGATGCAGAGTACTCCCATTTTGTGTTGCAAGCCGTGCTGGTCCATCAGTCTAAAAAAATGTTTTTATACGCATGCAATTGTTTTGCAGACAGGGTCTGAGGAATGGTTGCCTATCAATATTATAGGAACTCTTGCGCATTCAACCTAAGAGAAAAATATCTACATAGTATAAACTGGGTCTGCTGTAGTACCTCAACACCATTGAATGAAAATCCCCTAGCCATCTAGTTGGCAGTAAGGGCTGAGCAGACATTCTCTGGAATCTCTACCATCCTCTAACTCAGGTTCCTCTGCCTCTCCACACATTGCTCAAAAAGACTCAAACTTGGAACCCACAATAAGGGTTAATCTTTTGTTTCTGTTAATTGCTTAACAAACCTCACTGGGATTAGGATTAATTCTGAGGAGGATCACAGCACACCTCCGCATGTCTTCAGTAACTTCTGTGTGTCAGCCACTTCAGGGTCTCAGGTCTTTCAAAGATCACTAAGACTCTTGCCTTGTGGCTGGAATCCTCCTCCCAAAATTGATGGGCTAATCCGGAAAGATTTCCTTAGCCCCAAGGTGAAATAGCTTGTTGCACGCCTTTTGGAGAAAAGAAAAACTGTCAGGAGTCTCTCACTCACCAATGAGTTAGTCACCGAGATCTAGTGTGTTTTGTGTCAGACAACCCAGCCCCAGAAACGGTTATCTGCAGGAGTTGTTTGTAGTTATACAGAACCTCACAGTGGCCCATGAAAGCAATATAGACACTCCCAGCTGTTGGTGTTTATAATAATAATTTAATATGTATGATTAGAACACAAACCTTGGCTATCAGAATTATAAAAAGTATTATCTCAGAACCCATAATGTAAAACTAGATGAATATTAAAAAAAAATCTTGTATTGCACATCCCTACTATCTTTAATAATTTGTCTAACCTTACTCTAAAATGTACATCTATATAATCATTACCTATCTAATTATGGTATTGGCTGAATGCTTATTAGCTTCCCTCAGTTCCTTATACCAAGCCATGGACTAACCCTGCATACCTCTAAGAAACTCTCAGGCTTGTAGTAGGATATCAGCTCTCCAGCATTCTCCCTTAGCAACCAATCTTTGTGTCTGCCCCTCCCAAATTCATAGGTCTGTTTGCATGTTTCTCCCAAATGGTTCCCTATGAAGAGGGAATGGTGCAGCTTCTTGTATGTGCATGACTGCATGAAAAATGCCTAAATTGAGACATATCCGATAGGCTAGCAATTGTATTAAAACATGTTTCCTTCCACATTAGCTCCATGCTTGGCCAACGAGCTTGCAGTGTTGCTCACTAGAAGTAGTTTACTGAACAGAAGAATGGAATTTTCCCCTTGTGCTGCTTTTCTGTTTTTTTTGTTAGCCTGACTAGTGTCAGCCTGTTTATAGAAAATCATATGGTGATCTCACACACTATTAGTGATTACCACTATTTAAAATATCCTTTTCTAGGCCCTAAGCCATTCACAATCAGCATGGTGATGTTTATCATACAATTAGGCCTGTCTTGTATGTAACATGTGCAAAGTCATTAGAAAAAACAGAGTCACATGTGCCGGACTGAAAATGGCATTTGAAAGAGAGTCAACCCAATCCTGTAATGAAGCGTTTGTGTACCCACTTCTGCGGTCTGGAAGATGTGTTTTAAAGTGGATCCAAACCATCCCACTTTGTTCCAGTTCCAAGTTCTTCTTGGCCAAGGAAAAGAGTGCTCCACAGAGTACTCAGAGAGCTGCAGGGTGTCCAGGGCTTTTTGTCTGCCTGTCATCCAGTCTGCCAGATGGGAAATTACATCACCTATACCCTGCACTTTCCGCAGGAAGAGCTGTGGATCTGCCATGAGTGCCTAGTAGCCTGACTGTCTTCTCAGAAAGGAAAGTGCCTTGCCCTGCAAGAGGAGAGACTGTAAATGAGATGAAGACCAGTGTGTTTCCAGTTTGGCAAGCACCCAGAGAAAGCTGACTGCCTGAGAGAGCAAAGCCAGGAGCAACTTGTGCTATAAGGGGTTCCCAGGGTCATGTGCGTGGTTTCTGTATAAACTAAACCATGAGTTTTGAAAGAATAATCATCACAGTGTCGACCTGTAATTCCCAGTGAGCCTGGGACTGCCAACATCAGGGAGAGGAGCCACGACACTGCTGGGAAATCCCTGATAGTCTAAGACTGCAACTGCCGAAGACACACCATCATGGAGGAATCTGACTGGAAGCCGCAACCGCTGTACCTGAGCACTTGTCAGCACTCCGCTGAGGTCAGTGCCCCTGTCAAAGATGAGTGCTGCTTCACAGGCCTGCCATACTGGCTTCATCCAGCGGTGCCTCTTCCAAAGGGATATTGCCACTACAGCCCCACAGAATTGAAGCTGACACTACAAGGTTAGATACTTGAAGCTTACCGCTAGTACTGCAACCAGCAGGTAAAAGCAGAACTTAGCCTGCCAGTGGAAAAATAGACTAGAATACGCAATCAAGTCTGCTGAGCAGACTTAAGACTTTTTTTTTTACAAGAAAACACAAGTATTAAAAATATGCTACACTCAGTTACACATTTCATCAGTTTGGTATTGGAGGTAATCTGCATCAATGCCTAATCATAGCCTATTCATAGAGCATACTGCAGACTGAGGCCTGAAGATATCTCCCATAGCGGGGAGAGAAGATGCGGGAAGAAGGGGTTTCGAAACTTACTGGAGACTATAACTAATATAACAACCCTGTGGTTACATTCCTATAGCACTGTGAAGTATGTAGTGTCATTTTGAGATTAAAGTACTTTCTTTTAACTAGTCCTGGGCTGAACAAACTATTATTTTGTCAGTTTGCTGTTGAGTTCTGAGCTCTTCTCCCCCACACAACCTCCCTGAGAAGCCTTGAACTGCTCGTCCTTGCTACCCTGAGAATCAAGTGTGGAAAGAATTGTGTTTGGCCCATTTGTGAGAGCAAAATTAGAACAGACCTCAGGACACCAATGCCAAACAAATTCATCTACCATAGTTGGGGCTCAGTAGCTCCTGAAATCACACATGGCGGGCTGTGAGGAGTTTTAAAGGACCTGCATGGGCTGTATCCCCACTAAATCACAATCAAACCCACCAAAAGAGCCCACAGGTCCTACTGGTAAGTCTGCTGGGCGTGTGGAACTGCTTACCATGCTCGGGGGGATCCCTTTTAAAGGACGGTTCCCCTCACACACCAGAGGTGTCATGCTTCAAAAAAGGTATGCCTCCTCATGTCAAGAGCCTAGTCAGGACACAGGCTACAACCCCTGTGCTACGAGGCAGGAGCTCAGGGATGTTTTTGTAGGAGAGGATGATCCTAAAACTATACGTGAGCGTTGTGTTTTTAAGGTGAAGTACATTGCTATAGTAAATGGTGATTAAAACTGCCTACAAGCTTAGCTTAGGTGAACTTTATTCTACTACCCTGTGACGGGATTAAAAACAAATAGCATGAAATGTAGCTGCTGACATTAGAGACAGCTGCATCCACAAACGATCGACATGTTTCGGCCTGTGGACCTATAAAAATGTAGCGGCCTTCATCAGGATAAATTTAAAGCTACTGCAAAAGGGTGAGTATGTGAAACAACAAATGTGAAAGAAAAAACAATGGACACCGGTATGAGATACTACACCAGTTGTCCTGTTGTTCGGTAGATTCGTCGGTGGAACCAACAACAGTCAGGGAATATACTGCATCTGTCCTTGGCTTTGAGCCAAAGGCACATACGCCGAACATCAGCTCAAGGTTAGCAGAGTGCTCCAACGCATGCGTTCGTCGGACTCAAAGCCAAGGACAGATGCGGTATATATGGATGGGTTGAAACCAAGGTGGAATGGGGAGCAGAATAGTGATGGTCTGAGACGCGGGCCGAGTGATTATTAGTGGCTGAGATTACTTCAAGCATACCGTTCATCAATGTTTTGTATACCTCAGTATGTCGCCCCAATTGAGACCGGTATGTCCAGAAGTGGGCCCGGCACACACTGTGTCACAGGAACCAAGCTATACTTCGCTGATGAGCCCTAATGAGGGCAAAAACAGCCCTCGGTTGCATGTGTTCTAGTTCAGGGAAGACCTGGCCTGGCAGTTCAGGCTGGACTGTTCCCATTGGAGCAAGGTAAAGACTGATTTGCAATTGGCTGGGCCCAAACTGAGTGGCATGGTGTGCAAAAATACAAAGGACTGGGATGCGGCAAGAGTTATTACCAGTGGCTGAAATTAAATCAAGTAGGAATGGGTGAGATAGTCAAGGGGCTGTTATATTCACGTATAAGGCCAAGTATTTTACTAGAGTTGTTGAGTCTTTAATGAAAAGGGGAAAATAGTTGTTTGTACACAGTTTTCTGACAACACAAACCAAGTGAAAAGGAAAAGTAATAGGGAAAAAAGGAAAGTATAGTCAGTCCATTCGGTTCTCTCCAATCTTGGTTCGAGGACTATGGGGCGTTGTTCCACGCTGTGTTCTCGATTTTTGTGGGTGGTCTGTCATACTGCTAAACATCATTCATATTTTAGCAAAGATTTTCCAAACAAAAGCTTAGACTTCAAGCACAAATCCACCATGCCGCAAGCAAACAAGGCCCCAAAGGGAGGAGGCATAACAAAATATATGCAACACAAGTATATGCAAAATATATAGCACAAGTGTAAAAGAGACTGCATAAAACATGGCAACTGGTGACATGGGTGCCCTCACAATGGAAGGCTTAAAGCAACTAGAAAGTAGGGCTGGAAAATAAACTTAAGGGAAGTTTGGCTACACTATGAATGGATTTGGACAGAGATGTGGCTGACATTAGATCTGACTTGAAGTAACTGAACGAGAGAATGTAATCAACAGAAGACCAGCTTGAGGCATACAGTATCGGAATAACTTATACACACCCATATCTTTCATTTAGAGTCCCAGGCTGAGCTTGGTCACCCTGAAAATAGGTTGAGAACAGAAATGAACAAGAAAGGAATTTCCTGAAGGAGAAAACATCTACGCATGCCTCATCAAGATCTTCGGGGGACGTACTGCAGGGGGTTCAAGACCTACAAATGGGCAGAGTGAGAGAGCACAGAGGGTGGAAAAGACCTAACAATCCTTCAACAAGGCCAAGAGTACAGTGGCTAAACAGGATGATTACGTATTAAAGGAGGAAATACTGCAAAAGGCCAGACAGATGAAAAACCCCTATGAGGGAGGCAGCTATCACTTTGATCCATAAACTGAGGAGGGATACCAAAGATTATTCCTCCTTTAGATCAATTACATGACTGAAGTGAATGGCTAACTGAAGTGAATGGCATACTGAAGTGAATGGCCTCCTGAAGTGAATGGCTTGAAAAGGTTTGATCGTACATATGGCAGCTACACCTTTGAGCCGCTAAGTAATGTCATAGAGGGTAAACTAATCCCCCCAGGCTCTATATGGAGCAGAGGTGCTGGCAATGGATAGACGGGTCTCATGGAAAGGGTTAGAAGGTAGCATCTTGAAATTACTCCTTGATCTACCTAAAAATGCAATGGTTCAAGTTATAAGGCGGTAGTTGACAACTGAAGCCTGGAGAGCTCTGGTGGATGCAAGAGCCCTGCCTTTTTATTTTCTGACTAAAAATGTAGTACCATATGATAAATTATCAGTGTTAGTTCTACATGAGGTAATGGCAATCTTCCTTGGTAAGAGGAATGTAGTGACAATATTGTTGGGGCGTTTGGGAGTTCCTTACATGCAACTTGAAGTGTGTGAAGCAAAACAAATTTGTCAAATAAAGACTACTCTTAGGCGATGTGCTGAGGAAACTAGCTTGAGTGATGACTTTCAGTATTTGAGGAACAGGAGAGCAGTTGCACCCTTCCTAGTTTCTCAAGAGAACATGAACCTTTTCCCATACCTATTTAAAATCCCAGATATGCTTCTGCAAAATCAAATTCTGCTGCTGAGGGTAGGAATCGACCCAGGATGGCGGATGTCAGGGCTGAAAGTAAAAATAGTCAAGAACAATGGTCAGTGTCCATTTACGCGGAGTAGAAAATACTCATTGATCCATGTAATGGTGGATTGTGGATTCTTCCTGTTTAAGAACAATTTGGGATATGGTCAAGAGAAATGGACCTGAACTTGATATGTGACATTAGATGCCAGGATGTAGCCATTGCCATTAGCCAATATCTGTGCACAATTCTATCATATTGTGCCAGGACTTCTCTTTCTTAGATGTCCTAGACCCATGTTGTTATTCCTCTCAGGATCGCCTGTATGTTTTTTAAATTACCAGTTTGATGTAGACCAAACTAGGAGGATGCCCTATTTAGGACACTGGCCCTGATATGGGAAAATTCGGTCTGTTAGTGAGGCTAGACTGAATGAGACCCTTGTGGTGTGCAATAATTTAGTCCTGCACAATGCACTTTATTTTGATATAAATGAGATTTGACGCCAATGGTCCTCTAGGGTTAATTATTCTATGATGCCCTGTCAAATTAGATTTTTAACATAGATCATCTCTCCGAATTTATGCTATGTTGACCTGTATAATGCTCTCTTGTTGACTAAATGAATTGCATGTTGCTAGTGTAACTGTTGCACTTTCAAATATTTTAATACCTGTGGTATAGGAGGCCGCAGATTGCTAAATGAGTTTTAGTGAGAAGATATTTTAATCCATATATCACTTTATATTCATTTTAGGCTGGTGATACAGGTTGGTCACATTAACTTTGCTAAGTTACGTATTGCTGATTTCACAATATTTGTAACTTATTTGTCACTGAATTGGGTAATGTACAATATTTCTGTAAGAACTTATTTCTTGGATATAAAGAATTTTGATTTGACTTGATTACACTATTGGCCTCTTCCAACATCTCGGCGCCAGTGTGGTACCACTTTCTATATGATCATTTCAATGCCCAATTATCAGCAGACCAAATCCACGCACAGGAGGAAAGCATAGCGGGTAGCGCTGCCTGGGAAGTTCACACCCAGGGCAATCTCCGGGTTTTACATCCCAGAGGCCGTAATCCAATAACAAATTGCTAAGAGACGCTGGGACATGGCTCCAGGCCCAGGCGGAATACCACCTGCCCTTTGTAAGAAGATCCAGTATTCTGGACAACCAACTAGTCCCGCTTTACTCATCCATATTAGAAAAGAACTGCATCCCCCCATCATGGCGTGGCTCGATTCTCGCTCCAATTTTCAAAAGGGGTGCCAAAAATCACCCGGGAACTACCGTATAATACCGTATGATAGCTCTAATCAGTAACGAAGCGAAGTACTTTTCAGGCGTGCTGCTGGATTCCTTACAATCATGGGCTGAGACAAATAAAATCATACCCCCAAATCAAACTGGATTGATAAGACTAACTGGGACAACATTGAACCTTAGTGCACACTCTCTTCTGCTCGATCAGGCTGAATCCAATATCTGTCCCTAAACCTGGGGTTTATAGATTACAAATCAGCATTTAACAGGGTTAATAGGAGGAAGCTCTGGCAGAAACGTACCCTTCTCAACATTCCCGATAACTTGCTCTGGGCTATGCAGCTTCTGCACCACGACACATGGATCAGAATTAAAATCGGGTTTGGATCACGTCTGTCACGGCCTATAACCACCACGCAAGGCCTCAAGCAAGGTTACATTCTTGCACCCACTCTATTCAACTTATTTCTGTCCAACCTCTCGCTGGTCCTTGTTGTATGGGTATTTCTTTATTCTCTTTCTTCCCCTGCTCCCTGTGTAGAATCTGGTACATGTCATAGAATGTTGGATGAATGTACAGATTCAGTTGGTGACTGAAGGCTGAGCTGCCAGGAGGACAGCTCCTGCTGGGGCATATTTACAGAGTAACTTACCAGCCTACTTTTATATCCTGACTTAAACATCATATATTTGTAACTCTGAACTACAATAAATACCTACTTGAAACCTACCACCTCTGGACTTTCCATAATTGTAACAGTCCTCAACTCAGTAAACATGCATCCACCCAAACTGGGCGGCCTCCGCCTTTCAAATCTAATCTACGCAGATGATCTGGTCCTCATTAGCAAAACATAGATTGGTCTGCAACGCCTTTTGGGCGCAACCACTACAATAGAAACGGCCTGCTGATATACAAAAAGAAGACTGAGATCCTTGTGGTTCGAGTCACAGGACTCAAAAGTCAACATGGTCTCTCCACCAGGAAACATTAGAAGCAACCAACCACCACAAGTATCTAGGCATCCTTTTCAATGACATCGGCAGATACCCGAGCCACATGATGGAATTAAAAAAGGAAGGCACTGCACTTTCGTTCGCTCTCAGATCTGCATTCATAAAACTAAAAGGACCCACTATTGCACCGATCCTTCAGGTAGCTCGGGCAAAGGTTCTCCCAACCTTAACATATGGGTGTGAGGCTCTGAAAGGGCAGGAGAGTGGGACACTTGACAAAGCACTCATAAAGACCTATAGGACAGTTTTCCAGCTCCCATCCCACACATCACCTGACTGGAATTCGGAATCTGCAGACATGCGCTAGCTCACAAGGCGGCCTTCGCTATAAGCTGCCACAAGCTTAGGGCCTCCAAGGGAGGCACCCTGTCCCACCACTTATGCACTGATTTGGCCACAAACCACTGGCCGGTGGAAAACCATTATCTGACCCAAGCCCTCAGCACACTTGGCTTAGCACCCACCTGGGACTTACATATCAGCCATCAGGAATTCAAAAGGTTGGCAAAAATCAGCATGAAACGGGCTCTCTTCAATAGAAGAGAGGGTCAGTCTGTCTGCACGGAATCGTGGCTGGATGAACCTATGCACCTATAAACAACTGACACCTCAGGGCTATTTAAATAACCCCTATAATAAAAGGACAAAGCTACAGTTCATGAAGCTGAGAATGGGGGTCATCCCCATTGCCGGTCATCTCCCAACTTGGAAAAGGGGAAAGGTTCAGTCAATGTTCCCGCTCTGTAATCAGCACAAAGAGGACATAACACATATTGTGCCTGTGTCCCACCCTTCTAGAGGATAGAAGGGCTCTGCTAAGAAGGGGTTGGATAGCAAAGGACATAAGATCGTGCAGAGGAGTGGTCCTGGCTTGCTTCAATCCCTTGAATACCACCCTGAACTGTGCCTTGGTCAAATTTATGGACTGTTTTTCTAAGAAGATAGAGGCACTGATAAGGGCATTCGACGGGCTGACAGAAAATTTGACCACCATTGGACCCTTGCCACCAACCTCGCTACCGACCCCTCCACCCCAATGCTATTCCCCCCTTTCGTCTGCCTACTGCTTAAAAGCAACATTCCAGTCCATACAAACATATGCATAGTAGGAGATTATCTGCCTGCACAACATTTCAATATAATTATATCCCATCCTTTCATTAGAGTAATAATGCTAAGCCCCTGTTTTTTAACTTTATACAAGTATGCACTTTATATTCTAGCCCCACTGTGGTATTACCATGTAATATTGGCCTTATACAACTCAATGACTTTATAATAACTCAATGTTTTAAATTTGTATTTGTAAAAAAAGATGCAACCTATGGAATATCTAAACTGTGATTTGATGCCACCTTTTCCTGTTGCGAAGGTTTTAACTAATCATGCAATAAAGTCTTAAACTTTGATTGCACTACTAAATATAAAGGCCAAGAATGTAATCAAGAAAAGTTGTTGTTCGGGAGGAGCTACGTCAGCAAACGAGATGGCTGCTTAGGCTCCCGGCTCCGCCGACCTCCGTATCCCGCCGCAATATCCTGTACATTATCCTGATTTTACGCCTAGCCTCTGTGTACATGAACTGTTCCGCACTCCGATGGCGAAATCCGGGAACTTTTATCGGCTGGTTTGATGAAGTTACATCGAGTTGAAGATTGTGGCCTACTCCAGCAGTGAAGCCGGGGCCTCGAGTACTTTCACAGCCGGGCTGCAGTGCAACAACATCGGCCGGGAGACCCAGGCTGGGTCCGGTCAATCGGAGTGGAGGCTTTGTTTAAGCCCGAATTTGGCGGCGATCGTTTCTATTGCTCAGCATCAATGGAGGAGTGACTCTGCTTGCTGTTGGCGGCGGGTGGGGGTCCCCTTCCCGCAGACCCGGTCTTGGGCCCGCCGAGGTTCGGTGGGTCGGGGTCTCTGGCCTGCGGCCTTAACCGGGTTGACCGTGGCTGCGAATAAAGACTGGTCACCCTCTGCATCTGCACGTTCGTGATCCTGTTTGTCCCCCTGAGGATGCCAGATTCACCCGGGGAGGTGATTGTGATTGTTGTCGGGTGTGAGATTATAGATCGCACGGTGCTTGAACCATCGCTGAGGTCCATATTGGCAGAAATTAGGGCGTTTCATTCACATGTGGATGTCTTATTGTGCAAATTGGACATGCGCCTATCTGAGATGCTCCTGGTGGAACCGGACCCAGCCTTACTGTTGGAACAGCAATCTGCAGTCATTCAAACCACGGCCATTTTGACTCCGTGCGAGAACCCCGTGAGGAAGCGAGTATTGATACCATCGGATGGTGCCCTGGAGGAAGGTGTTCCCGATGTCGTCAGTGTATTGCCGAACCTTACACCACTATCGACTTTGGAGGTATCGAAAGGCATTCCCTTCCCGGAGACTTTTGTTCTTGACTTTCCATTCATTTTGTGGTCGTCTTCTCCTTTCTTGGTGACTTTACGACTCCTGGGCAAGATACATTGGGACTGTCCATATAGAAGGGAGCGTTCTTCTGCGTCTGAAGTTCTTGTGGACTCACTGCCTATGAGTCGCCATAGATTGATTCTTGATGACTCCCTTCTCCTCTATTACTCCTTTGTGTGCCTTTGGGTCTCCCTGGGGGGGTTCGTGTGGTGATTCGGAAGGGCCAAGGTTAAGATCAACTAGGTCGGGACGGGTTGGAGTGGCTTTTACGGGTGTTCGACCTGCAACTGTTTGATCTAAAAGGCTGGGCGGTGTATTACGGTACCCCCTAATTTTTTCTATAAGTGTTGTCATACGTTGGTCTTTTAGTGATAGGGGGTGTCTGTTTCTGGCGGGGGGACTAAAGGGGCTGGGAGCCCAAACGGATAAGCCCTCCTCCACTCTTTTTCCTACTTTTAGGGTTTTAGTTAATAGGGGCGACAGGCACGCTGCTAGTGGGGTTAGGCTGTAGCCATTTGCAGGGGTGCAGGGTGGGGGGTTGGAAAGGGGTTTTTTATTTTGCCTTTTTTTATTTCTATGGCCTTTTTCTTTCCTTCCCTTTCTCTTCCTTTAAGGATCAGTATAGCTTGTGAATCATTCAGATTCTTATCGTGTACTTGTATTTAGTGCTTATGCTTTTTATGATATCCTGATTCCCGGGTGGGCAGGCCCTGAGAACTGGCGCTCAACATTGAATGTATATTGTATTGTCGTTTGCATCGATCCATATGCTTTGGCGCCAATGTTCCATTATAGCGGTTCTTACGTGCATATCCCGTTTCTTGCCCTGTCCCCCGTATTCTTCTGTTTGATTGTATGGCACCTGATCCTTTCTTAAATAATATAAAATGGAACCTCTGTCTCATCCTGGGACTCAGCTGTGCATTCTAATACAAGCTCTATCCTGAATCGCTGCCGGACCTCAGGGTTGTCGGCTGATGAGCTGTGTCGTACTGTGATATTGGGGGTCTTAATTTTGTTTAGCGGCCGGCCCCTGCAGTTGTAGGCACATGCTTGTATTTATATTGAATGCTACAATAAAGGTTTTTCAAAAAAAAAAAAAAGAATGTCATCAAATTCCTGGCATGACAAACATGACATCCTTTCTCGTAGATTCAGACCAGGTGGGTTTCAGTAAGGCAGGCAGGGGTGCAACAAGAAGATTCTTTGATGCTGTAAAGGAAGAAAGCTGTCTTTGGTTGAGAATGAAGGAATGGATAATGTTTGTGTAGAGTTCCTGCAACTTTCTAATGAGCATGGAAATTAGAACTTGATGTGATCTGGGTTGGAATGTTTTCTCTGGGTAAAGAAAAAATGAGTTGGAGCTGGGCATCTGATGGTGTAAGGTGGAGATGTTATATATGGAATAAATGACAATTTTCTCACTAATCTCTGCGTGGAATTTTACATAACTGGCGACGAGGATGGGATTCTTCATGCTCCTACTCTAGGGCCTTTTGATGTTATGGCTAAGACATACATTACATCTGATGCTAGCAGTGTGGGGATTGAGCTGTCCTGACTCAGGTGAAGGATGGTCAGGATAGAATCACAGTATTTGCCTCTAGGCGGCTCCAAGGTGCAGACGTTTCTTATTCTGTTATTGAAAGAGAGGCCTTAGCGTGATGCTGGGAGATAAAACATTTCAGATTTTTCGTCTCGGGTTCACCTTTCACAGTCCGCACTGATCACAAGCCCCTAATCCATTTGTTCAAAGGAGGGAGGGGTTTAGAGGGAAATGTGATACCTAGGATTTCAAGGTGGATGTTATCTGTCTTGGGATATAATTTTGAAATGGATATGTTAAAGATTTAAGAAATGTGATTGCTGATTGTCTATCAAGGATGCTGGTGGATGAGTTGGATCTGGAGTTAGATGAAGAGATTGAAGTAGTAAGAGGTGGAGCGGAGGAAGTAGCTCTTGAGAGAATGTAAAGGGAGGCAGCTATGTTGGAGGATGATGTAGTGCAACAGGTAGTCAGGTGTGTGTCAGAAGGTTGGCAGAGGGATCAAGTAGCGGATACATGGTTCAGAGGATATCACAACAAGGAGAGAGAATTGAGTGTGTGTGATGATAAGTTGTTGAGGAGGAATCAGTTCGTACCACCTGAGAAACTCAGAAAGAGGATAATCAGCATTGCCAAAGAGGGACATCCAGGTCGGAACATGACTAAGAGGTGTGTCCAGTCGTTTTGGTGGCCAGGGATGGATGATGTGATAGAAAGTGTGTTGAAGGAATGCTATGCATGTGCAAACAGTGACACAACTAGAATTGTGAGACAACCCCTCCTTGAGTTGTATGGTCCTATCCAAAAGGCCTTGGGAAAAAGTATCAAATGATTTTTTTGGTCCCGATATTTAAGCTTGGGTCGCAAAGTAAGTACATAATGGTCCTGGTGGACTACCATTCCAAATGGTTTGTCATTGAAACCACTGATTCTATTGACACAGAGAAAGTCGTAGGATTTTTAGAGAGAGTGTTCATGAATGAAGGCATTCCTAAAATCCTAGTATCGGACAATGGAGTGCAGGTGGTGTCTAAAAGAATAAAGAAGTTTTTGTGCAGAATGGGTGTTAAAAATTAAAGGGTGGCTTTGTTTAGACCTCAAGCCAATCGGTCTGGATTGGATTGGTTGAGAGAGTTAATCACCTGATTATGGGGAGTGTAGAACTTTCTTTGTCGAACAGGTTGCCCTGGGGTGACTCCCCACTCAGTGACCGGGATGTTGCCGTTTATCTCTCTCAAAGGAAGGAAGCAAGGCCTGAAGGAGGTTCCAGGTTGGCGGAGGGACAAAGATTGTGTGTGACTCGTGCGGCTGTGGAGAGGGATGTTACTGAGAAACAAAGTATGGCCAAGGAATACTACAACGCCAGGAAAGGATTTAAGGCACCTGACGTAAAGGAAGGCGATTGGGTGGTAGTGAGAAGTGCAGGTTTTGTCAACAAAGGAGAGAGAAAATTTAAAGTAAGAGGGTAAAAAAAATATTCTAATTCTGGCTGATGGTTTTGCTTGGAGCGTGAATAATCTATGCACGTGTCAAGGTCCCCAACCAGTCCTGGATAATGGTTCTAATGAGTGATGTCTGAAGTTGGGAAGTGTGGTATTTATATCTTTTCTGTGATATTGTATAAAGTTGAATTGTAATTGCTCTGTCTAACAGCTGCAAGTTTCTGTTCTGTAATTTATATCATAGTTTTTTTTGTTGTGTGTAAAGGGGGAAGATGTGTAGAGTTCCTGGAACTTTCTAATGAGCATGGAACTTAGAACTTGATGTGACCTGGGTTGGAATGTTTTCTCTGGGTAAAGAAAAAAGGAGTTGGAGCTGGGCATCTGATGGTGTAAGCTGGAGGTATTAGATATGGAATAAATGACAATTTACTCACTAATCTCTGCGTGGATTTTTACAGTTGGGCCACAAGAGTTTGCAGGAAACTGCACCCGCCAAATGAAGCCAACCTGATTTCAGGAAAACCTGCACAAGACCCAGCTGGCTGGAAGGTCTGAATAGAGGGCGTTACCCATGACTTCATCCCTGGATCATGGGAGCACCACTGACCTCACTTGAGTAGGGTCCTTATTTATTGGGTGGTGGGTTTTTGCTATACATGATTTTTTTTATGATGCCCCTTTTTCCCTTAGATACAGTAAACTCAATTGGCGAGGTTTCATCACACAAACTCTTCCACTGTGGTACCCAATGTTGTCCTAAACTATATTTGAATTCAGAATTCCCATATCTTTATGTCTTGCTCACAATCTGAATACATTTGCAGCAGAAAAGCTCCTCCAAAGAAGCTAGAGACTGGTGCTACATGAATGATTAATTGATGTATATTATTATGTTATCCTTTCAAATTGCATTGTACCCCTAGACAGTGCTACCATCTTCTAGCTTTATGTATGTATCCTATACTTTATTGATCTATTAGCCTGCTTGTTGACAAAAGTAGATTTATTTTTCAAGCTAATGCACTGACTGTATCACTCAGTCTCCTAGAACAAGCATTGACACTTCACAATCTGTGGCGTGAGATATTCAAGTTTCCGAAGCATAGAATTGGATTATCCCATTGGAATGCGATGGATCAGCGACCCGGGGGCAGGAGTGGTAAACAACAGTTCACATATAAGATGCAGGCAGACCAGTAACCACGGGCTGTTTACTGGTGTGCAATAAAATACCTCACCCTCAGCTAGATGCATCAAACAAAAATCCGCTCGCAAAGGGGCAGATTCTCAGAATCTGCCTCTTTGCGACCGGTATTTTTGCATTTGAGATGCATCATCCCAAATGCAAAAATCGCAAAATGAGAAATCGCTAAATTGCGATTATTTGCATTTAAGGAATCTCACATTGAGATTCCTTAAATGCAATGCATGAAAGTTTTAAAAATAGCGAATTCGCTAATAGGGCACGCAAATTACCATGAAGTACAACTTCATGGTAATTTGCAAAAACTTTGAAAAATGCACTAAAGTGAATTTTTCAAAGTTTCATGTTGCGCACACACATGCCCTAAGGGCATGTGTGTGCGCAACATATGTGCACAGATCAATTTCAGGGGTGCAACAGGGTGTCCTTTGGACACCCCTGCACCCTTGAAATCGCAATCTCAATTTGCGATTCGCTAATTGCGATTCACAAATTGAGATTGTCTTCCCATTCATTCCTATTGGCCTCTAGGCCCATAGGAATTAATGGGGAGGTATTCCTTAATTGCGACTCGCAATTAAGGATATCTAAGAAATTGCTATTTTTTTAATGAGTTCTTGATGCATTCCATTTTGCTATTCCTTAATAGCGAATCGGTATTTTTCGCTATTAAGGAATCGCAAAATGGGTTGTTGATGCATCTGGGGGCCTGTCTTTTCGTATTGCACACATCAAAAACAGAAATGTGCTCTCTCCGCGCTACAAAAGAGGTTACTGTTTGCTCTGTTTATTTTCAAAGCAGTAACATGCGAGTGACACGCTTATCTCTGTAGCAGGCGCAAAACCCACCAGGCTACCTTACAAGCGTCGTTTTCTAGAGAGCTAATCGGAGACAGCTCAGTGCAGCTCTTCTGTCCTGAGCCGAGGTAAAACCTGTAATTAGAAAGTAAGCTCATGCACTGTAGAACTAACGTCTGGGTCTGGACGCATCAAAACAGATGTCAATGTATTTTCGGATTAATTGAGTGCCCATTGAGAATAATGAAAGGATTAAAAGCATGGACGTGTTTGCTCTTACATAAACTTGGAACATTCAGTTCTGGCAGCAACCCTTGTGTCACTGTCAGTCACCAGGTCAAAAATACACTCGATCACAAGTCTGTCTGTCAGCAGCCTTGAAT
This sequence comes from Lissotriton helveticus, assembly GCF_964261635.1. NCBI lineage: Eukaryota > Metazoa > Chordata > Amphibia > Caudata > Salamandridae > Lissotriton > Lissotriton helveticus. Next base: position 1,143,874,403 of record NC_136069.1, read on the forward strand.
TAAGGTAGGCAAATATCTTAATTCGACAACATGGTGACGTAACAGCATTCTTTGTGAAATGCAGTGGAAAGCAGGGTGCAAAATGCGTTAAAGTACATCGCACTGTGCAAAGTGCGGAGCCTGTGCGTAAATATTAACAATCATACGGTAGGTGTTATAGGGCGGAAACTACCACAGCCTTGTGCAGTACAGTCAAATCTGGCTCAAGTCTGTGAGTTGACATCTAGGGTGTACTAGCTCACATGATTTGCTTGTGTTAGTGTACTAGAATGCTCGCTAAGGCTTTTTAAACCCCATTTTTTAACCATTTTATACTAAGTGCTTTATCCACTCTTTATGATTTTTAACGATATCAAATAAAAGTATTATTTATTGACTGGCCTCGCTAAGGCTAAGTGTTGTCGACCAGCCCTCTACCTTGTTCGCCTCCCTCTCCATGAGTGAGTGCTCTGAGGCAACATTTCAACCGTACCAGCATTTTAACACAGCAATAGTGCATAAAATAAACATTAGGTAAGTTATTTGTTAGATATTCCACCTGAGAGGAATTCATCTGCGGTTTGAAAATGTGCATGCTCAGGCCCATTTTGAGGTCTGGCTACAGACTGCTTTATGTACGGTGAAGACCTCATGTTATCAATTCTTTAAAAAAATACAGCAAGAAGAAATACAGAGAATGAGTGGGTTTTGGGTCAACCCCTTTCAGCCAATGCTTTTCATGCATTTTTTATGCGTTGCCTTTACTTAGACGGTCTGTTCATCAAGCCATGGCACTGCGAGGTTGCTTACATTGTCCCACTAGAGTTTGGTGACGGGGATCAAGTTGCCTATTTGTCAAACTGTTGATGCAACATGACATGGAGCTTTGGACAGCCAGTGCGAGTTCTTTAATGTATTTAATTTGCTGACATGACATTTTAAGTGCTGATTTATGTTTTTGTTTAGGAAGTCCTTGCTGTTTTGATGCCTTATCCTCTCATAAAGTCACAGTGATATTTATTGATCACCCTTTTACGTTAATTTGTTTTACTTTTTGTCATGATAACATGCTGTTTGATTTATGCTTTTTTTGTTCCGAAAGCTGACAGGCACCCATGTAGGCTTACTTAAATATGCTTATATACTGCCAGCTCTTTGTCAAAAAGTATCTACTCTGTAATATTTTCCTGCGTATGCATTTTAAGCCCAACACTTCAAACACAAACTTCATCTTATGACATTTTTCATAACACTCTTCTTTGAGAATGCGATTTAGCCCAGGTGCGGAGCCTAGAGGCACCTCTAACCCCAACTTCCATGCTGTGCTAGCCCAAGATGTTACTTCATTATGAGACACACAAAAAGTCACCACACTATTACGAAAACTTCCCCTAACAAAAATGCCAGAACGTTTGACTTTGCAAATGCTTGTAAGCTTTTGGGTTAATGGGCAAATTAGCACCCTGGATGACAAATCTATTGTTAGGGGAAAATCACATAAAAATAGTTCTCAGAAATGGAATGAAACTTGGTTCGCATTAGACCATTCCAATCTGGCTTTCTCACTGGTGGGATTGAATATTGGCCCCAGTGTACATCAACTTAGTAGTTTATGCAGGAGCATCACTTTACACGAATCCATGCTCTGCAACGACATGGTTCTTACCTCAAGAGTGCCTTGCTTAAATCAGCATCCTGCAAACTTTTAACTTCTAGGAATACAAAAATACAACTTAGAATAATGCTATGCTTCGCTTCCTATTGCCTTGTATTTAATTGGTGCATCTTTTAATTTGAGTCAAGGTATGTTCTGTACTCCTCACGGGCAGACTAACCTCTACATGTATTGACCTTTTCTTACATATTTTGTTATATATATATTTCAAGTTGTGTAATATGAATGCCAGCACAACTGTGTCATTAACTCGAGCAGGTACATCTCTCCCAAATCAAACATTGTTGCAGTCTGAACGAGAACAAAACAGTTACTTTACCCTCCCTCAACTAGGCAGCACGGCTTGCTGCAACACCACAGACTCTATTTAGGTTTCTTGCCCACCTTTAACCTTAAACTATGGCTACATTATAAAAAGACAATAGATATTAGAAACAGATTGAGACGGGCTCATTTAATCTGCCTATTTTCCATCACTACAACTTCCTCTTCTCCAGGCATGTCTTGCTTTCACACAAAAACATTTTACATATGCAAATAAACAGTATGCCAATTCCCATCATATTTTTAGGTCTCGCCTACGCAGCGCGCATGCACTGCTTAGGAGGACCTTTAGTCGTCGTTCTGCTGTTTTTGGAAGCACATACTCGTGCTTGTGGCAGCATCCACCTTGCGGGAGTGAGCAGGGGCGCGCCACAAGCACAAGTGTGTGCTTCCAAAAATAGCAGACTGCATGCACACGCACGCAGCACTCCCGGGCTCTCTCTCTCCTCTCACTTTCTCACTTTGTCTCTCTTTCTCTCTGTCTTCCCGCTCTCTCTTTCTGTCGCTCTCTCTTTCTACATTCGATCTTTGCTCATCTTCATCAGAGTTTTCAATGTTGCTCTGCGATGCATGGTTAACCTAGAATTCATGGGCTGGTATGGTCTGATAGCAATGTAGTGTCTTAAGGAGTTGTTCATTTGGAGTATTGTTTAGGCATTGTAGGATTTCTGATTTAATGTGCTTGCCTATTGTAACTGAAGAAAGCGTTGGCTAAAGAGGAATGTTTGTTGTGCAGTGGATGACTTTAGCAGGACAGTATGAAAGTGGGTGAAAAGCGCACTCAAATATTTTGATAATGCGATTTCTGACCAATATGTGTGCAGGGTTAGAATTATGTCTGCTGAACATAGGTATAGAAACTAATGTTAGTGGCCTAGCTCCATGTGGGCAACTAGGGCTCTAACACGCATCAACAGTGACAATATATAAAGGTTAACTCAATTTTTAATGTAGAAATTATACATGAAGTATTCAACCACATTCAATTATCAGGTTTCTCTAATCATAACATCTGATTAATTCCGTAGAAACCCACTAGATACATTCATGTTTACATATACATCATATTCAAAACAATCGTTTTAATAACCCAATGTATTTCGGGTCGTGTGTCCTTTCATCAGGGGTTTTCTGTGAAGACAAGAAGTAAGGAAACATATTCAATTGTTGCACATGAGGGATGAGTATATTCTGTTAGTAAAAACGCGTCACATAAAGTGAATCAATTAGCTTGTGCTACCTTCACCATGGTGTAACCGGCAAGTGCACATCAAACAACCGAAACGTACTGAATGACTTATAAGCTGTTTCTGCCAACAGACAGCTGTGAGCAAAATACAAAAGCACAAATAATGTAAACTGAGGGCTCCAAACAAAGCGCAAAAAGCTCCATGATTGACCTCACTGACTTAAGGTCGCTGTTAAACACGTACCTTTCCTATTAAGTGCTGTGCGTTTCCAAAAGGTGCAGTACTCGGTTTTCGGACGCCTGGGGCACGAAAGCGACGTAGGGGATCGAATGACAGAATCTAAAAATGGAAAACAGGGCATAAGTGCTTCCTTCAGATTAAAACCCCCACGGGAGAATAGTGGCTCTCTCCTCACCATAAAACAACAGTGACGATGTCCACGATCACTTTCTATAAGCAATAACGTTTCCAACGTTCCTGCGCGAAAGAGACAGTATATCAATCAATATTGAGCCTCAAAAAAAGAACAAGTTAACCCGAACGATTATCTCCCCTTCTCACCTACTGATACGTAGCTGGTTCCTGCTTAGCGGTATGGCTCGTTGTACTCACTCCGGGGATATGTATCTGCAGAAAATATAGTAATGGTTGATAAGTGCTAGCAGGGAATCAACAATATCGTCTAACCGAAATTCTAATGTGGCACCCCGCACATGGCCTCACCTTAACTTGTCCGTAATTCTACCAGCGTCCCATCGAACTCCGCAAAACCACCATTTCCTAGATGACTACCAAGCGCGCAGTAAATATGTTTTAACCTCTAGCGTGGTGACGTAGTAGTCCGAAATAAACATTAACTACGGACTTTGAATATGCTGCAACTTTATGCATTTCCAGCGTAAACAAACACTCCTGAACGTGTTGAGGAAAATAACACGCCTCCCACATATCAAAGTCATTTCTGGAAGGTCTTAAGAAATATTCTTGCAACTTTAAGGAATGTGCACAAGCACTCAAAAATATCTATATAAATACAACCCTTGATACATGTGCACGAAGTGAACCGAGTCAGTGATGACCAAGTTGAGCAGTGCTCGAAATCCCTGTGTGTAAAAAAAGTAAAAGTGAAATAGTGGGAAAATATTCAATGTTAATTCAGGACCATGCAAGTTTTAGAAATGACACGGAGGGTAAAATACAGATTGCAATCATGGTACGTTTCAACCTTTCACATTAGTCTGCCTATCGTATAGGTGAACTCTAAACATAGCCACTGCCAAAAAAAATTCAAATAAACACTTTCCAACATAATCTTCATACATATTGAATTTTCGATAAACAAAACGACCTAAATAAATTTATGGGGCCCCAATGAAAGTCATACTACAGAATATGCCTGCATTGTCATTTAGCGTTGTGTGTCTGGTGCGCAAATAAGAGTAATAGCGTCTATCCATGTGGTTAATGCGCTGTATCGGATCCCACTTCGGTATGAGACTAGTCTATCTTGGTTTGAAGAAAACAAGATATTTCTAATTGGTCGTTTAGTCCTAATGGAGTAATGGTCTGCAATTTTTTAATCCAGAATACTTCTCTCTGTAGAAGATTTTTAGAATTGTCTACTCCTACTTTTTTGGGGACTTGATCGATGATCTGAAATTTCAATTGTGCGATGGTATGGGGTTGTTCTTCCCAATGAGTCGCCAATGGGGAAGTCACATTTCTAGTGCGGATTCGACTTTTATGTTCTGTTAGACATATTTTCATCTTCCTCTCTGTTTTACCCATGTACAAGAGCCCACATGGGCATTTAATGGTGTAAACAACATGCTCAGAGTTGCAGTTGGTGCTGCTCCGTAGTTTGATTTTGGCACCCCTCCAGGGATGAAGTAGAATATCGCCTGTAATCGCATTGTTGCAATGTTTGCAGTTCCAACATTTGTTTGTTCCGTTTTTTGTGGATGATCCTTCTGATTCAATTGTACCCTTTTTTTTGGAAAGGATTTCTTTTAGATGATGTGCTCTAGTGTACGCAAACAAAGGTTTATCAATAAATAGCTTTTGGAAGTCTGCTTCTGTTTCCAATAAATCCCAGCATTTCATGATTTTTTTTTAATGTCTCGTGATGCAGTGGAATACTTAGAAATGAACACTACCTGTGTGGTTGTCTTTTTATGTGTTTTTTCAGACAGTTGTGGTCTTGGTGTCAATCTGGCCTGCTTTAATTTGCAATCTAACAGTGTTTCGGGGTATCCTCTCTGCAAATAATTCTGTTTCTGTTGTTGCAGTGTTTCCTCACAGGCCTTGTCATCAGATGAGATACGCCAGGTTCGTGGAAACTGGGAAACTGGAAGATTATTAAGAAGAGATGGGGGATGAAAGCTGCTATAAAAAAGGGCATTATTCTTGTCTGTCGGTTTTTGGAATTCTGCCTACAAAACAGTTACTTCACTTGGAAAGAGGAATTTTTTATTCAACTAAGTGGGACCTCCATGGGATTTCCAGGAGCACCTGCCTACGCGAACACATTCATGGCGAAATTCGAGAACGACTTCATCTTGTCGGATACTACCTGGACGGAAGGCTTGGTATTCTTCTGCAGATACATTGACGACATCTTTTTAATCTGGAAGCATTCGGAATCTTCGTTATTGGACAACATACGCTCTCTTAACCTTGTAGACCCCAGAATCCAATTCACATTCAATAATGACAAAAAAATCAGTGTCCTTTTTGGACGTGTGGATATGTGGTACTGAAAATTTTGGACCTGTGTCATAAACATCGTCATATCATGACGAATTTGATATCAGCAGACCGAGAATGACTAGTAGACTATACACAAGCATTTTCGTCACATTCGAGTGACGAAATCACCCTGAATTCTGAGTTTTCGCCCTGAACCCTCGGGTTCCATTTTGTGAACGGCAGCCATTTTGTGATTGCCCTCACATAGGCCGGTGACTAAGGCCAAAAACGAGTCCGAAGGACACGTACACCTTTGCTGACTTCTGCACGACCTGGGCAAGCTGACTCCACTGCCCAAGGCCAAACCTGTTGGGTCAGTTCCTCTCCCAGTGGCCGGGCGAGATATTATCCAGGCACAACATGCCATAAACCTTTCATCGCACACAAACCCTTCTTAATCTTACACACACCTGCCCCTGTTTCTTTCTTTATGACTTGCTTTACGAGGAGGAGGCGCCCGTTTTTATTGGGGTTTCGTCGATATCTGATGAAAATACTGGGTCTTGCCGGGTAATTGATTATGGGCTGAACACACTGAAATATGGGCTTGTCATCATGACTCTGCTTTTTCTTTGTATTGAAAATATGTGAATGGTCAACTGCAAAAAAAGGAATGTTTGCCTGAAGCATAATATTTTCAATAAAAAGAGAAGGCTGGCTTTGTAAGATTGAGCAGTCTCCTGAGAATATACACCTTGTTGTACTTCTAGGACGCCTGTTACTTGGTTGCAGCCAATAAACTCGATCTTTGACTTCACCTAGAAGACTCTGAGTTTCTGTAGTCTGAAACAGGAAGGACCCGAAGTCTTAGGGTGTGTCCCTGGCACCGCTGGGTTCTGAAAAACCCAGTACTTCAGTTGGCGCCCAACGTGGGACGATTTCAGTGGTACCGGTCCAAGCCAGAGGTTCGTGAGGAGCTTCGTGTGAAAATTCTGGAGGAAGGCCGCCACTTCATCGACCCCTGCATGTCGACGTGGTCCGAAAGTCTTTGCTGCGAGGTTCCCCGCTTCCCGACGGCTACGAAGGACTGCTGCCCTGACTATCGCCCTGTTTTGGACCCTTGATGATTGGTAGAGCGAAACGATAGACGAGTCTTCTGGTGACGTCATCGATACCTCAGTTAAGTATAAGTGGAGCGTCTCCCAGTCCTTAGTTTGGTTCTTAGTTTGGGTATCCCCTTGGGATCTTTGATTTGGAACTTGCAAGTACCAAAGCCGAGGGACTCGTGTATTCACGAGACTATCGTATTCGATAATCCTTCGAAGTTTGAAGCTAGGCTAGAGAGCGAAGATGCCTGGTCTTAGCAGACTTGGAAATTTGTTTTGTCTTGGTTGTAATAGGGATTCCCGATTGGAGGACTCGTGTCCGGTTCCTACGATTGGAACTCCGACCTATGAATTGTATGTGAAACATGGCGTAGGCCCCATCACATATAATGAAGTATGGATCCGATACACCAGAAAGGATGGTGTTTTAAAATGGCCCCAGTATGGTAGCTTTGACACGGAAATCTTAGATAATGTCGAAGTTAAACTTTTTAAGAAGAAAGCCCGGCCGGCGATGTTTGACTCTTTCCGCCTATGGCGTTAGGAAGCCAAACAAAAAGAAATCAAATTAGCAAAAAGAAATAAGAGAGAAAGGGGTATCTCGATAATGCAAGCTGCTACGCAGTATAAAGACAACGAATAAGAACAGGCAAGTGAGCAGTTGCACAGGCAACGTAAAATGGCGATTGATAAATGCTACCCGGTTTTGCCGTCTCTTCAGCAAGATGCAGCAAAAGAACTTGAAAAAGACCCCCTAATGTCACACTTATTGAGTTCGCCACCCCCTATGCGCAGAGTGCTACAGCACCTCTGCAACCTTTAATTGTGCAACCCCCGATTGTTGTGCCTCAAGTTCTTCCACAGCCGCCAGCTCCTCTTCAGTTGGCTCCTACTCCTATGGCACAGCCTCCTCAAGGGCCGCCGACTTTGCTACCTGCTCTACCTGCACTTCTTACGACTTTACCTACTGCACCGACTACCCCTTCTGGTATTCTTCCTGATACTGCCTCTGCGTCTGCATCTGCATCTACCCTGCCTCACCCTGTTTTTCCTCCTGTTCTCTCGTCGACTTCTCCTTCCGTAAGACAGAGAATGACTAACACTGTCGCTAGTCTCCTATATCCCCTATTTGGGGCATCTAGTATGACCCCTGTTTCGACACGCAAACAGGTGCGTAGTCAACTGCCTGACTCTAGAGAGTAGGAAACATTGGATTATTTGGCACATAAATGGGTTACCGACCCGACAAGATATGAGCTAGAGTCTGTTATGGATGTCTTCCATCAGTGGGAAGCACCAAAGCAGAGGTACGTTTTTGATAAAATGTGTACTTTTCTTTATGAAGATTTAGAGGAGAATGATTTGGAGCCCAATCCGCCTGAGTTATGTCGTTTACGGTACGAGTTTGGGAAAGGCACAATTGTGGGTTCAGATGTTAAGAAAGCAGTCGCGACATTGTTATCGCTTAGGAGTGGAACTATTTCTCAACAGTTGTTTAAGTCTGATTTTTCTGTTAAGAGGAAGGCGAGACACTTTCCCATGAGAGAAGTACCTCCAGTATGGAAGGAAGAAGTAGCGGCTGGTCTGAATAATGTTCCCCCAGCTATACCGGCACACTTTCAGCGTGTTTGGGTACATGTTCCATGGAAGCGCGCTGAAGTATTGGCCCTTAAACAGACATTGCTTGATCCCCGTAAAAATCCTGCAGGGTATTACAAGGAATTGTCACAGACTGCAGGCTCTTGCATTATGAATTTAGCAGATATAGACACGTTGTTTGGAAATGTTGTTTCACAGCCTTTATGGGGAAAGATTCATCATGCGGATCATGATCAGAAGTTAGGTGATACATGGGTTAATATTGCTGCTGCTGATGGCAGTTCGGGTTGGTGGGGCTAAACCCGAACCTTTAGTGGCAGACCTCCCTGGTAGGATAATTACTTACATGAAGACTTTAATGCCTGCGATGCGAGTGAATTGGGATAAATTGTCTGCGTGTAAGCAGAAGAAAGATGAAACAGTGTCTGATTTCTTCACCAGGTTTGAAGAAACGTTTATCGACCACAGTGGTCAAGATATGAGTACAGAAGGTGGTCAATGGTTGTTCGTTGACAAGTTCGTGCACAATTTGCTTCCCGAGTTGTATAAGAAATTAAAAGATTCAGAAAGTTTGTGGGCCATTTCTTCTTCAGCACAGATATTGGCTACTGCACAGTACTACGAAAATAGGGACAAAGATGAGAAAGATAGGGCAGACAAGAAAACGAAAGAGTTAAAAACAAAGGTCCTTCTACAACAAACATATCCGCCACGTGGTGGTCAGAGTAACTATCAGCAACCTCAACAATTTCAGAGGAACTCACAAAGGTTCAAGTATCCTCAACAGCGTGTTCCTGTAGGTCCCAATCAGTGTTCGTATTGTAAAGAAGAGGGTCATTTCAAGTATAGTTGTCCTATTTTGTTACAGCGTATGAATGGTGCTTCTGGTGCAAGAGGTCGAGGTGTTCCACAAGCGCCTAGAGGTAGAGGACGTGGAAATTTCCCCCAGAACGCGTGCTCATTACCGCCTCAGAATTCAATGAATAGTTTTGATCAGCAGGATAACGCGTCTGGTAGGACAGCTCAGTACTATGCTGATGACTACTATGCAGAAGATGAACATATGGAAGGTAATGATTGCTAGGACAGCCATGGACAAAGAGAGGGAGTTGTTTCAGTTCCAGTAGATCAGAGTGGACCTTATGTTGAGGTGATTACATCAGGTGTGTCAGAGCCTTCTCTGTTGGATACTGGTGCTACAAAGAGTTCTATTATGCACTCTAAACTCCCTGGCGCACCTTTGCCTGGCGAAATGAATGTTTCAGTAGGTTTTTATGGCGCCCCGGTTAGGAACCCGATTTCTAGTCCTATGTCCCTTTCTGTTGGACCTTGTGAATTCGAAGCACCCCTTATTCTAACCACAGGTTGTGGTGAAAACTTGTTGGGATTGGATCTATTGAAACGATTGTATGCGACTTTGTATTGTTCTCCTTCAGGAGTGCAACTTACACTAGGTAAGAAAGTGGTCTCCCCAATGTATTTGTCGAGGGATAAACTTCCAACAGAATTGTCGTCTCTCCCTAATATTCTTTGGGCTACTGGTCCTAATGATGTGGGTCTTTTGGAAATACCTCCATATGTTGTGACATTAAAAGCCAATGTTAAAATGCCACGCATTCCCCAATACAAAATCTCTAGAGAAGGTGAAAAAGCGTTGCTAGAGATCATTTATGATTTGATTGAAAAAGATGTAATTGAAGAGACAAGAGGCAACGTTTGCAATAGTCCTGTTCTGCCTGTTTTGAAGCGTACTGATCCTTCTCAGCCACCTGTTTACAGATTTGTGATTGATCTTAGGGAAGTGAACAAAATCGTTGTGCCACAATTTCCAGTTGTTCCTGATATCACTGCCCTATTGACTATGATTCCAGCTTCCGCGACCTGGTTCTCGGTGATTGACTTGAAGAATGCTTTCTTCAGCATCCCGATTGCCGAGGAGAGTAGGGATATTTTTGGCTTCAGTTTAGGAGGTCGAAGCTTCCGCTTCAAACACGCCCCCCAGGGCTACTGCGAAAGTCCATCAATATATAGTCAAGCTTTAAAAACACAGCTTGATACGATTGTTTTACCTGATGGCGCCACACTTATTCAGTACGTTGATGATTTGCTTGTTGCTGCAGATACTGAGAAAATCTGTAAAGAAGCCACGTTGTCATTGTTGCATCATTTGTCTGATTTACATCACAAAGTGTCTCTTTCCAAATTGCAATATTGTCGACAAGAAGTGACCTACTTAGGTCATCTCTTATCGAAGGAGGGAAGGAAACTGACCCCAGAAAGAATTCAGGCAATAGCGAAATTGAGTGTGCCTAGGACACAGAGAGAAGTGCGTGCTTTCTTGGGCATTACATCTTACTGCAGACAATGGATACCGAATTTTTCTTTGTTGGCCAAACCTTTGGTGGCATTAACTTGTAAAGATACACCGAACCCCCTCCCATGGTCTGAAGAGTGTCAGAAAAGTTTTTCCGAATTGCGCAATGCATTATGTTCGGCTCCTGTGTTGGGTACCCCCGACTACAGTAAGCCCTTTACATTATATGTCCATGAGAAAGAAGGTTGTGCATTGTCAGTGTTGACACAGTTGTTCGGAGACAAACAGCGTCCATGCGTGTATTTTTCGTCGACTTTGGACCCGGTGGCTAAAGCATTACCAAGTTGCTTAAGAGCCACAGCGGCAGCAGCTGTTTCTATTCGGCAGTCTGCTGGTTTAGTGATGAATAATACATTGGTTGTGATGGTTCCACATGCAGTGGACACGTTGTTAAATAGGACCAAGACACAGCACTTAACTAGTGCTCGATTGTCAGGTTATGAGTTGACACTTTTAGCGAGTCATATACACATAAAGAGATGCAACACGTTGAATCCAGCTACGTTGTTGCCGATTGTAACAGAGACAGATGCTTCTGAACAGCATGATAGTTTTCTCAGAACAGAAGAAGAAACGAAAGGGAGAATAGACCTTCAGGACACTCCTCTTGTGAAGTGTGATGGTACCTTATGGGTGGATGGTTCATGCTTCAAGCTTCCGAATGGTGATACGACTGCGGCATATGCTGTTACGACTTTGCATACGATTGTTGAAGCTGCACGTGTCCCACATAATTCAGCTCAAGCAGCAGAGTTGATTGCACTTACAAGAGCGTGTGTGTTATCAAAAGGAATGAAAGTGACTATATACACTGACAGCCAGTATGCATTCGGTGTGGCCCATAGTTTTGGACGATTGTGGAAAGAACGTGGATTTCTGACTTCGCATGGAGCTAAGATACAGCATGGTCAGTTGGTGAATGAGCTTCTTGAGTCACTGGCTTTGCCGTTGCAAGTTGCGATTGTGAAATGCAGTGCACACAAGAAGGTTACTGATGATGTTGGTCGTGGCAATGCATTTGCTGATGAAATTGCAAAAGAAACAGCAAGGGATGTGATGAGTCGAATGTATGTTGCGGGCCCTGCAAGATGGATTGGTGACATTGGAATGTGTGAAGACACAATAGAGAGTGTGAAGTCTATTCAAGCTGAAGCTACAGAGAAAGAATTGAGTGTGTGGAGAGAGAGTACGGGTAAATTGGATACAAATGGTTGTTGGGTTGAATTGTCAGAGCATCAGCGATGGTTGTTACCGGATGCATATGTGCTTGCAGTGGTTACAATGGCCCATGGAATGGCTCACATCAGTGTGAAAGGGATTTGTAAGTTGTTGGCTCCAGAATGGCAAAATGCCGGAATTCCCAAGTGTGCAGAGAATGTGGTCAAAAATTGTATGGTGTGTCTGAAATACAATCCTGGTATGGGAACCCCAACTCCAGCTGGTCAATTTGCGCCTCCAACGTATCCGTTCGAGGCCTTACAGCTAGATTTCATCCACATGGAAAGGTGCAACAATTTGAAATATGCACTCGTTGTTGTTTGTGCCTTTTCGAGATGGGTAGAAGCATACCCCCTGAAGGACAACACTGCCTTGTCCACAGCTAAAGCCCTTGTCAAAGAATTTTTCCCTAGATTTGGAATGCCGAGAATGGTCTGGAGTGACAATGGGAGTGAATTTGTAGGACGAGTGATGAAGAAAGTATGTGAAGGGCTAGGCATCCAGCAGAAATTCCACGCTGCAAATCACCCCCAATCAGCTGGACTAGTAGAGTGCTACAATGGCACACTAAAACTAAAGCTGGCCAAGATACAAGCAAGCTCTGGTCTTAAAAGGTCTGACGCTCTGCCTTTAGCACTCCTATCAACAAGAATGACTGTGCATTCGCGAGTGGGACTTAGTCCTTATGAAATAGTATTCGGCCGTCCGGCCAACATATGGGGAGTGCCAAGGCCGACAAAATTCAGTGAGATCGAACACCCTGTACTGCTTGACTATTTGTATGAATTGACGGCTAAATTGCGTGTTTTACACCAACAGGTTCACGATACTCTGCCTCAGGTCTCTGAAGCTCCAGGACACCATATCGATCCTGGATCCTGGGTGCTGGTCAAGAATTTTCAACGGACAAAGAATGACCAGCCCCGGTGGACCGGCCCTCACCTAGTTCTTCTCTCAACAAGATCAGCCATTCGAGTGGAAGGGAAGAAGAACTGGATCCACGGCATACACTGCAAGAGGGTCCCTTTGCCTCTGCCGTACAACCGGTGGGTCCAGGAGGGTGTTGCTGACTCTGAGACTGAGACTGTGCCTCGTTTTCTGCCTTTCAGTGATGCACGCATAAAAGGAACAATTTCTGAACAAGAAAGTGACAATTTTTTGCAAGAAGCTGTGCCACCGTCAATTCGATTGGACATTACAGAGCCTGAACTCCTGTTTCAGGACCAGACAGTACCTGGGAAGAAAAGCTATAATCTGAGGCCGAGAACTATGAACTAATAAAATCTTCCTTTTCTTTGCCTAAGTTTTGAAAGTGCAGCTCTCTCGTCTGAGAAACTTTTTTATTTTTGTTTTTCGAACCACCATCCGGGTTCAGCTGTAGGGTCGCGGTTGCCCAAGTCTTTGGGGTGCAGCTGAAGACGTTAGGTCGACAGTTCTGGTTGGTCTAAGGGAGTTGCCCTGGACTGACAGAACCATTCCTTAGCATAGAACACCCTACCATCGCGAGCAGCATTTAGAGAGGATGGAGTTTTTCGAGATGGAGAGACCTGCCAAAACAATGAACTTTAAAGCTAAAATATGTAGAATGATGACCAAGAAAAGCTTTTTGATATTATGCATTTTTATGTTGTTCAGTGTAATGATGTTTTTAATAGGATATGTCTTATTCTCTTTTCAAGTGACATTTGCACCCACTACACAGTCCATACCTCCTCCTACTGTTTCCCCGCATTCCTTCCACCCTTTTCCTGAACATGAGTCTGTTAGGAGATTAGAGTTTATTAATAACTCCTTCGTTCAGCTTTTGCACCAACACCAACTAGTAATGAACACGACTAACTGTTGGGTGTGTGGTTTTATGCCTCACACAACGGATAAAGGTATCCCTTATCTGGTCCTGCCATTCAGCCACAATGGTTCTGTGTGGGCATACAGAACAATGTTCATCTATGCGCATGAAGTCTACCCCCTACGTTCTGAATAGGACAATCCTAAAAATAGTGCTCTACTTAAGGGTATAGTAGATATGATTAGGGAAGATATTTCCTATGAGACTATCCCGAGAGATGAGACACTAGTATATATAGGATGGAACGTGACCGGATATGGAGTGACTCTGAGTGAGAAACAGCAAGCTAAGATATCTTCCCCGATTTGGATTGTACCCCATCAGGGTCACCTATGTCTGCAAGGTAATGGCAAAAATCCCAGCGCTCAGTTAGGGAAGAGTACCTGCACTGAAACTTAAGTTTTTGCGTCTCAGACTTCCCCTTCGTTCTTAGCAGCTAAGGGTACCTATTTCATCTGCCATGACAGAGCCTATACATGGTTGCCCCCTGACTTTTCGGGCACATGTTTTGTTTCGTTCCTGTTGCCTCCCACCTACACCGCTGCGGCAGATTACCACAAGACAAGGATAGTTAGAGGTGTCTTCAGTAACGAAGACACTACAGGACAAGAATTTGGAGACTTCTTTAAGGGTTTTCTGCCGTTTTGGGGACCCATGGTTAACAGCAGGAACATAAGGCAATTGACAAGGGTGATTGAATCCACCATAGTCGAAACTACCGGTGCCCTTAGTAACTTGACTGCTGAGCTCCAGTCGGATCGCCTTATGACCCTTCAGAATAGGGTCGCGTTAGATGTCATACTTGCAGACCGAGGTGGGGTATGCAGAGTGATCCAATCGAGTTGCTGTGTTTTCATTCCAGATAACGCTCCGAGAGTGTACCAGGCCATTTCCAAACTGCATACGATTTCCGAATCTATTCATGTGGATAAAGGAGATTGGTCGTTGATGGGATGGTTCTGGGAACTGATATCCGCCTGGGGATGGAAATTCTGATGGTCATTGGGATGATCTTAGCCATTCTTTTCCTGTTCTGTCTGTGCGTACAGTGTGCCCCTGCAATATGTGGCCTTTGTGCTGCATCATGTGTAAGGAAACCTGTATCGAGGGACGTGCTAAGTAATAGAATGATGCTACAGCAACATCTCAATGACTTCATGAATATAGACCTGGACTCAGATTAGCATGAGTATAGGTTATTGCCTATGTAAGGGCAAAAGGAGGATCTGTGTCATAAACATCGTCATATCATGACGAATTTGATATCAGCAGACCGAGAATGACTAGTAGACTATACACAAGCATTTTCGTCACATTCGAGTGACAAAATCACCCTGAATTCTGAGTTTTCGCCCTGAACCCTCGGGTTCCATTTTGTGAACGGCAGCCATTTTGTGATTGCCCTCACATAGGCCGGTGACTAAGGCCAAAAACGAGTCTGAAGGACACGTACACCTTTGCTGACTTCTGCACGACCTGAGCAAGCTGACTCCACTGCCCAAGGCCAAACCTGTTCGGTCAGTTCCTCTCCCAGTGGCCGGGTGAGATATTATCAAGGCACAACATGCCATAAACCTTTCATCGCACACAAACCCTTCCTAATATTACACACACCTGCCCCTGTTTCTTTCTTTATGACTTGCTTTACCAGGAGGAGGCGCCCGTTTTTATTGGGGTTTCGTCAATATCTGATGAAAATACTGGGCCTTGCCGGGTAATTGATTGTGGGCTGAACAAACTGAAATATGGGCTTGTCATCATGACTCTGCTTTTTCTTTGTATTGAAAATATGTGAATGGTCAACTGTAAAAAAAGGAATGTTTGCCTGAAGCATAATATTTTGTATAAAAAGAGAAGGCTGGCTTTGTAAGATTGAGCAGTCTCCTGAGAATATACACCGTGTTGTACTTCTAGGACGCCTGTTACTTGGTTGCAGCCAATAAACTCGATCTTTGACTTCACCTAGAAGACTATGAGTTTCTGTAGTCTGAAACAGGAAGGACCCGAAGTCTTAGGGTGTGTCCCTGGCCCGCTGGGTTCTGAAAAACCCAGTACTTCAGATAGAACTAGAGGCGGGGAGAATCATTACACGCGTGTTCAAGAAACCGAAAGACAAGAATGATGGCCTTTTGTATAGCAGCTTTCATCCCCCATCTCTTCTTAATAATCCACCAGTTTCCCAGTTTCTACAAACCTGGCGTATCTCATCTGATGACAAGGCCTGTGAGGAAACACTGCAGCAACAGAAACAGAATTATTTGCAGAGAGGATACCCCGAAACACTGTTAGATTGCAAAGTAAAGCAGGCCAGATTGACACCAAGAACACAACTGTTTGAAAAAACACATAAAAAGACAACCACACAGGTAGTGTTCATTTCTAAATATTCCACTGCATCACGAGAAATAAAAAAAATAATCATGAAACTTTGGGATTTATTGGAAACATAAGCAGTTCGGTCTGGACTGTTCCCATGGGGCACAGGGTTAAGACTGATGGTGGCGTAGTGGGCAAAAAAACGATGTATTTAACCCAGATCTTTTGACTGGGGTAGAATGTTTGCATTGTCAGCATTCCGTCCATCATTTGTTTGCTGAAACATATTTGGTGATGGACATCATTTCCGGGACTGTACCCAATCCTAGAAAACCTATATACTTTCAAAATCTGATGGTAAAAATACACAGATCTGTAGAGCTCTTCTTGGCTGTGCGTGCGCTCTCAATGAAAATATTAATTTCAAGTTTCAAATACTTGTGATTTGCAGTCACTTTTGTGCTCCCCTCATGGTATCTGAATAGGCCAGGAAAGTGGTGGAGGGGGAAGCCCTTTGATGTGAGCCTGAGTGGTATCCTTAAGATATGAAAACTATATTAATTTTGGATTTGGGTATTGCTAGTCCCTGGAGCGAAGCACGCTGGCATGAGAGATTGAATGATTTTTATTGCAAAGATGAATTAAAATCATAGCTAAATATACAGGCAACATGAGTCCACAAGTACAATTCATCTGAGTTAAAATAATTACATCAAAGAGGATGAATGCTCAGTATTAACATTCATTATATCATTTAATTAGGTTTGACAGAGGGCAAAAAAGTGAAATCATACCATCATATACGTACTATGCCACCGAAAAATTATCATAGACAAAAGATTATACAACAAAAGGACGAAAAATTGAATCATACAATCAGACACATAAAAATCTCTTTAAAAGCTCTCACAAATAGAATGAATTAAATCAGCTGGATAAGACCGAGGACAAAAAATGCAAATGTAGCTTCACATACATAACATACTCTACTATGGGCAAAAATAATTATATGACATAAAGACCGAAAGTGCAATTGTGCAATCAAATACATACAATTCATTAAAAGGTCATCATTGATAGATTAATATAACAATTTTAGTGTCAAAAAAAGGTAGTACCTGCTCACAGGCATTCAATTCTTTACAAATAAATTTCATACATTTTTTGGAAAATTGTGTATCTGGTTGGCAGAGGTATGCACTCTGCCCATACAGAAACCACAATCCTAATCAGGGTAAGTTAGATACACACCCTAAGTTAACCTGTGTACATCTTCTGGTATCTTAGCACAGAGCAGTCAGCCTTAACTTAAGAGACAATGTGTAAAGTGTTTGTGCAACTCTTGAAACAGTAAAATAGTGAAAACACCACACAAAAATAATCCACACCAGGTTAGAACAATAAAGCTTAATTTAATGAACAAAAGAAGACAAAACATAAAGCGCCAACTGAAGCTATATGGTAATGCTCCACTGGGCCAAATTTAAAAGTTTGGACCAACTGCGATAGAGCGCTGGACGGATACAGGGACCAACTTTGTCACACTGAGAAAATACCTTGGATGGAGAGAGGTGTCGACTTTGAAGACCTAATGTGGGGAGCAGAGGAGACAATACATCAGCGTTGATCCCTTCGGATGCAGGCGATGCGTCGGTTGCAATCCACACAGTCGGAGATACGTCGTCATTGAACCCTTCTTGATGAAGATGATGCATTGTCGTCAAGCCGCACATCCAGCGATAAGATGTCTTTGGCGGCAGCAGCAATGCGTCGGCATCGAAGGGAGATGCGTCGGTTCCGACCAGCGCAACGACGGCAGTGTGGATTTTGTAGACGACAGCCAGAAAACCCACTTCCGAGGGCCCAGGACTAGATGATTGGCACCATTTGGTAGGGCAGGACTCAAAGTTGACAGAGTCCAGAAGATGTAGCAGTGTTGTTGGAAGTGTTTGATGTCCCTTAGACTTGCAGAACAGGAGGCAAGCCAGCAAGCCCTTGGAGGCACTTTGGTTCTGGAGAAGTAGAGATGCAGGTCCAGCCCTTCTCATTCCAGGCAAGGAGGGCAGCAGGGCAGGGACAGTAAAGAAATAGTCCAGCAAGGTCCAGCAGAGTGGCAGTCTTTCAGCAGCACAGCTTGGCAGAATGTCCTCAGTTCCAGAAGTGTACTGAGTTGGTGGTGTCAGAGATCTAGTACTTATACCCAGTTATGCCTTTGAGGTGGGAGAGACTTCAAAGAGAGGCCTTTGGAGTGCACAAAGTGCCTGCTCTTTCTGCCCTGACTCCAGACTCACTACAGGGGGGGGGGGGTATGGGACTCTTTGTGTTGAAACAAGCACTGCCCATTCAGGTGCAGGCGTCAGCTAGTTCCCTCCATCCTACCCAAAAGGACCCATCAGGATGTTATTGGCCCATCAGGATGTAAATGACCCATCAGGCGCACCTAACCTCCCTTTGTGTGTGGCTGTCTAGCGGGAATGCACAACGCTCAGCTGTCACCAACCCCAGACTTGTTTTCAGAGACAGGCAGAAGGCACAGAATAGTTAAACTTTGTCAACTTTCTAAAAGTGGTATTTTCAGACTTGCAATTTAAAATTTTACCACAAGTTGTGGTTTTAAATTGTGAGTTCAGAGACACCAAACTCAAAGTATCTATATTTTCCCAATTGGGAATTACACTTATAAAGTGTAATAAGGTAATCCCAATGTTAACCTATGGGGTACATAGGCCTTGCAGTAGGGAACAATAGTTTAAGAGTTTTTCACTACCTGGACATATAAAACTTAAAAGTACATGTCTAACTTTTTAAATGCACTGCACCCTGCCCTTGGAGCTGTCTAGAGCCTACCTTAGGGGTGACTTATATTTATTAAAAAGCAAGGTTTGGGCCTGGTAAGAGGGTTAACTTATTGAAGAAGTTGGAGCCTCGTCAAGTCCCACAACCCAGGATGCACAGCTAAATAAATGTAGACAATCCAATGAAGTCAACCAATGTCTTCTTTTTAATCCAATTTTATGCCTGCAGTAATCCAAACTTTTACCATCCTGGGTTGTGGGACCTGACAAGGCTCCAACTTCTTCAATGGGACATTCACATGCACGATCGGAGCACATTCCAGGGTGGCACGCCCCATATACTGCCTTGAGCATTGTAAAACGTTTGTACAATTTAGAATGCATTCTACCACTTTGCTTTGATAAGAAGGTTAACTTGCCAAGTCAACA
This sequence comes from Lissotriton helveticus, assembly GCF_964261635.1. Lineage (NCBI taxonomy): Eukaryota > Metazoa > Chordata > Amphibia > Caudata > Salamandridae > Lissotriton > Lissotriton helveticus. The sequence goes on from NC_136069.1 coordinate 1,143,893,945, forward strand.
GGTCAATTTAAAACTGCACACATAGGCTGTGCAGTGGCAGGCCTGAGCCGTGTTGGCAGGGCTACTGAAGTGGGTAGCACAATCAGTACTGCAGACCCACTAGTAGAATTTAATTTACAGGCCATGGGCACATGTAGCACACTTTACTAGTAACTTATAGGTAAACTAAATGTTCCAATTGTGAATAAGCCAATGTTACCATGTTTTAAGGAAAGAGCACATGCATGTTAGCACTGGTTAGCAGTGGTAAAGTGCACAGTCCTAAAGCCATCAAAAAGGAAGTCAGTAAAACAAGAGTTCAGAAGGCAAAATAAGTCAGGGGAAACCATGCCAAGGATTCCATGTCTAACACGTTTCTCCCTAGCTGAAAGTGAGGAGACCTATCCAACCCCTTGGGGGTACTCTTCACTAAGTTTGAAGAACCTTATAAGACATCAGCATTGGCATGGTCTGTTCCTGGACGGTGTTCCACCATAAAGTACATTCCCTGTAGGGAGATGGACCACCTCAACAGTTTGGGATTCTCATTCTCATCTGCATTAGCCATCTGAGGGGCCTGTGGCCTGTCTGAACCTGGAAGTGAGTACCAATCAGGTGTTTCTTAGCTTCTTCAGTGCTCAGACCAAAGCAAAAACTTCCCTTTCTATTGCGCTACACCTCTGTTGCCTGGGGAGTAGCCTCTTACTGATGAAGGTTACAGGATGATCCAGGCCTTCTTCATTTAGCTGTGAGAGCAACGCCCCTACACCATGCTCCAAGGCATCTGTTTGGACAATGAATTATTTGGAGAAGTCAGGACCTTGAGCATGGGTGCGGTGCACATTGCCTCCTTCAAGGTGTGAAAAGCTTTCCGGGATGCCTCTGTCGAGATCACCTGACATGGCTGCTTCCTTGAAGTCAGCTTTGTCATGGGGGCACCAATGGTGCCATCCACCTTGACAAATCTCCTGTAATAGCCTGTGAGGCCTAAGAAGGATCTAGTTTCTGCCTTGGTCTTTGGGGTTCCCAAGCCAGAATGGTTTGAGTTTTTTCAGGAGAGGCTGGAACTTGTCACCACCCACTTGGTGACCCAGGTAGACCACTGAACCCTGCCCTATCTGGCACTTACGAGCCTTGATAGTCAGGCCTACCCTTTGCTGAGCCTAAAGCACTTCTCTGAGGTGGCACAGGTGGACCTCCCAGCTAGAGCTGTAGACAACAATGTCATCCAGGTAGGCAGCATCGAAGTTCCCCAACCCAGCTAGCATCTGATTGACCAACCTCAGGAAGATGACAGAGGCGTTTTTCAACTAAAAGGGCATGACCCGGAACGGTAAGTGCCCTTCTGGTGTAGAGAATGCAGACCTCTCTCTATCCCCCTCGGTCAAGGCAATTTGCCAGGACCCAGACGTTAAGTCAAACGATCTGAGAAACTTTGGAGATCCAAGCCAATCTATGAGCTCATCAGCTCTGGGGATGACATGTGTGTCAGTTTTGGTGACCACATTGAGCCCACGGTAGCCCACACAGAACCTAAGTTCAGGTGTGACACAGGGAGTGGCAGCCTAGGGACAAATCCACTGGCTGCACCAACAGATGTTTGAGGACTGAATTACCACTATCACCAGCATCTTGGAGACTTCCTCCTTGATGCTGGCTCTCACCTTATCTGACAACCTTATCTGACAACCTGTAAATTGTGTTCTTCACAAGTGGGCTGTCTCCAGTGTCAATATCATGGATGCACCATGTAGTGAGTCTTGTGGTAAGGGAGAACAAAGAGGTGAACTGCACCAGCAGTGGTGGCACTCTCTCTGATGGTCTATGGTCAGTGTAGGGGAGAGGCTGACACCCTCCAATGACCCACAGAAGGTCGTGGAGAGGTTCACTCTCCTCTTCATCCCTCCATCCATAACCAGGAGCATAGTACGCTCAGACCCACAAAGTGGGGCTTGAGATGATTAACATGCAGGACCCTTAAAGGATTCATAGGAATCTTGAGGTCCACCAAGCAGGTGACATCACTCTTGCGTTCCTTCACCTCATAAGCCCCAGACCAGTGGTCTTGTAGGGCTCTGGGCTCCACAAGATCCATCACTCTCACTTTTTGACCAGGCTGAAACTCAACTAGAATGGTATTCTGGTTGTACCATCATTTCAAGACCTCCTGGCTAGCTTACAGATTTTCCTGGACTAGTTTCCGGAAGCGGGCTGTTTAGTTGCGAAGGACCAGCATGTAGCTGACCACTACCTGAGAGGCTTTCTCATGAGCTAGACAGCACTCCTTCACCAAACTGTGAGGCCCTCTCACAGGGTGCCCATACAGCATTTCTAGGTGGCTGAAGCCAACCCTCTTCTGTGATACATCACTGTATGCAAACAAAAGATATGGCAGTAGGACATCACACTTATACCTCATGGTTTCTGGTAGACACATAATGCTGCCTCTTAGGGTTCGGTTGAACCTTTCAACCAACCCATTGATTTGGGGTTGGAGAACTTGTAGGTTACCCCTCACTCTTTCCACATGGCCTTCATGTAATTAGACATGAATTTGGTACACCGGTCAGATATAACCTCCGTGGGGTAACTCACATAGGTAAAGATCCCTGTTAGTTCCCTGGCCACAGCAGGTGCAGTCCTCAGACAGATAGGTTCCAGGTACCGGGTGGCATGAGCCACCAAGACCAGAACAATCTGTTGTCCTTGGCTGACTTTGGGTCCAGAGGCCCAATGATTTCGATGTCTACCCTTTCAAAAGGGGTGCAAATCATAGGAAAAGGTTGCAGGGGGGGCCTTGCACTTCCCTCCTGACTTACCACTCAGGTAGAACGGGACCTACAAAACTCATCTGAGACCTTCCTCAATTGAGGTCAATAAAAATGGGTAAGAAGCCTGTCAAATGTCTTGTTGTGCCCTAAATGACCTGCCAGGGGTACTTTAAGAGCGAACCCCAGTAGGGATGGCCCTGTAGCACTGGGGGACCACCAACACACTGGTTGCACCAGGCTCAGTAGCATTAGGCTCAGTATACAGGAGACCATTCTCCCAGTAAATCAGGTGTTTGACAGAGGCGCCATCAGCTACATGGGTCTCAGCCTGCTGCCGAAGACCCACAAGAGTAGGGCACTTCCTCTGTGCCTTGAAGAACTCCTTACTGGCGAAACCCCCCATAGTGCTGCTAGTTAGACAGCTCAGACAGGTTCCCCAGTTCGGCCTGTAGTTACCGGGAGGTACCCCAAAGTTTCTGCCTCCACCTGGACTGTGGGAGTTTTCAGGAGCAGGTTTTCCTCACCCCTTGCCCTTCCTCTTTTTGCCAGGCACCTGGGCCATACTTCCAGGTCCTTGTGACTACCCTCTCAGGCAGCCATGGACTGTGTGGTCAGGCACACCCACTGAGGCAACCCTGACACCTGCACGTGGGACCTGAGCTCCACCTCTTTCCAGGTGGTATGCTCCAGGTCATTGCTAGGCAGACAATCCACAGGCATGCACTAACTCACAGCTACACTTAAGGAACCTAAGACCTCCCCATTTTAAAGGGAACCAGAGTTTCTGGGTATTGGCTCTCATGGTTGACAGCTGCAATAACTTGTTAGAATACATTACCCCCTCATGCGTCCTCTGAGGTTCTGACTCCTTAATCGACTTTTCCCTGACCTCAGTACAAGTTGGAACCATTGCCCCAGGCCGAACTCGTTAGGTCAGTTCCCTCCCAATGGCCGAGCAAGATAGCATCTAGGCTCAACAAACCATAAAACCATTTCAGCGCGCACACCTGCCATATCTCGCTCACATCTATCTCCACTCTTTTGCTTCACTTACTTTATGGTGGGGAGGTGCCCGTTTTTATTAGGGGTCCAGTGATATCTGATGAAATGTTGGGCCTTGCCAAATGATTTGTTGTAGGCAGCACGAAGTGAAATATGGACATGTCATCATGACTCTGCTTTTTCTTTGTACTGGAAACATGTTAACAATTTACTTTACAACCAAGAATGTTTTGCCCGAGGCCCAAAATTGTGTATAAGAAGAGAAGCCTGACTTTGTAAAAGTGTGCAGTCTCCTGAGAACATACCCGTATTGTACTTCCAGGACACCTGTTACCTTGGTTGCAGCCAATAAACTAATCTTTGACTTCACCTAGAAGACTCTGAAGTTTCTGTAGCTCTGGATCAGGAAGAACCCGAGGTCTCTGGGTGTTGATTCCCTGGCACCGCTGGGTTACCGGTTCTGTGCCGGTTCTTAAAAACCCAGTACCTCAGTTGGCGCCCAACGTGGGGCGATTTCAGTGGTACCAGTCAGCCAGAAGATCGTGAGGAGCTTCGTGTGAAAATTCCGGAGGACGGCCAACCACCTCATCGACCCCTGCATGTCGGCGTGGTCCAAAGGTCTTTGCTGCGAGGTTCCCCGCTTCCCGACGGCTACAAGGACTGCTGCCCTGGCTATCGCCCTGATTTGGACCCTTGAAGTTTTTGGTAGAGCGAAACACTGAGACGAGTCTTCTGGTGACGTCATCGATATTTCAGTTAAGTATAAGTGGAGCGTCTCCCAGTCCTTAGTTGGACTTACTTTGTGGTATCTTTGGGATACAAAGTTTTGTATTGGTACTTGCAAGCACCAAAACCGAAGGACTCGTGTATTCACGAGAAATATCGTAATCGATAATCCTTTGAAGTTTGGAACTAGACTAGAGAGCGAGGATGCCTAGTCTTATAAACTTGGCAATTTGTTTTGTTTTGGTGGTAATAATAGGGACTCCCGATTGGAGGATTCATGTCCGGTTCCTCCAGTTGGAACTCCGACTTACGAGCTATACGTAAAACATGGGGTAGGCCCCATCACCTACAACGAAGTATGGATTAAATACACCAGGAAAGATGGTGTTTTAAAATGGCCCCAATATGGTAGCTTTGATTCTGAAATCTTAGACAACCTTGAAGTTAAACTCTTCAAAAAGAAAGCCCGGCCGGCGATGTTTGACTCTTTCCGCTTATGGCGTAAAGAAGCCAAACAAAAAGAAATTAAATTAGCTAAGAAAAATAAGAGAGAAGGGGGACTTTCAGTAATGCAAGCTGCTGTGCAGTTTAAAGATAATGAAGAAGAGCAGATGAATGAGCAGTTGCACAGGCAACGTAAAATGGCAATAGATAAGTGTTATCAAGTTTTGCCGTCTCTTCAGCAAGAGGCAGCAAAAGAGCATGACAAAGACCCATTAATGTCACATTTGCTAAATTCACCACCCCCCTATGCGCAGAATGCCACAGCACCCCCGCAACCTTTAGTTGCGCAAACTACGCCTCCTGCTCCTCCGCAGCACCCACCAGCTGTTCTTCAGCTGGCTCCTACTTCTTCGGTGCAGCCTCCTCCAGGCCCACCGGCCACTTCTGTTTCACCTGTGTTTTCTACAATTTTGCCTACTGTACTTTTTACGTCTCCTAATGCTCCCTCTACGATTTTGCCTAGTGCCCCCTCTATTCCCTCTGATACCTCTTCTGCTATCTCTACCCCCGCCTTATCTCACCCCGTTTTTCCATCTGTTTGTCCTTCAGTTTCACCTTCCATTCGGCAGAAAATGGCCAGCACTGTTACTAATCTTCTTTTACCTCTTTTCGGGTCGCCTGCTACGACCCCTAACATGGGAAGAAGACAGTTGCGAAGTCAACTGCCTGATTATCAAGAGAGAGATTCACTGAATAGTTTAGCTCGGAAATGGGTCATGGACACTGCAAAATATGATGTACAGTCTGTCATGGAAGTCTTCCATCAATGGGAAGCAGCGACACAGAGATATGTTTTCGAACAGATGTGTGTTTTTCTTGGCGAGGATTTAGAAGACAATGATCAAGACTGCATCCCACAAGAGATGTGTCGTGTACGGTTTAAGTTTGGAGAGGGTATGATTGTAGGTCCAGACGTGGAAAAAGCAGTTGAAATGTTGTTATCATATCGGAGTAAGGGAAGCAGTTCAGGGTCGCCATCTGAATCTAATACATCCAGTAGGAAAAAGGCGCGACAATACCCTATGAGAGAAGTTCCCCCACAATGGAGAGAGGGTGACACAACCGCTAACCCACCTATTTTGCCACATTTTCAGCGTGTATGGGTACATGTCCCATGGAAGCGAGCTGAAGTTTTAGCACTCAAACAAACATTACCAGATCCGCGTAAAAATCCTGCAGGATACTATAAAGAATTGTCACAAACTGCTGGGTCATGTATAATGAATTTAGCCGATATCGATATGTTATTTGGGAATGTTGTTCCACAGCCTTTATGGGGTAAAATTCGTCATGTAGATCATGACCAGGAATTGGGTGACACGTGGGCTAATATTACTGCTGCAGATGCCCGACAAGTTGGTGGTGCCAAGCCTGAGCCTCTGATAGCAGAACTCCCTGGTAAAATAGTAGATTACATGAAAACGATAATGCCTGCAATACGCGTAAATTGGGATAAGTTGTCTGCATGCAAGCAAAAGAAAGAAGAAACTGTTTCAGATTTCTTCACCAGATTTGAAGAAACATTCATTGACCACAGCGGTCAAGATATGACCACAGAAGGTGGTCAGAGATTGTTTGTCGATAAATTCGTGCACAATCTGCTTCCAGAATTGTGTAAAAAATTAAAAGATTCAGAAAGTTCTTGGGCAGTCTCATCTTCAGCCCAGATATTGGCTACTGCTCAATATTACGAAAATAGAGACAAAGATGAGAAAGATAAAGTAGAAAAGAAAACTAGAGAACTAAAAACGAAGGTTTTGCTACAGCAAGCCTATCCGCCACGTGGTGGTGGTAATCAAAATAATAATGGTCAGAATCACTACCAGAATACTTTTCAGCAGCCTCAACAGTATCAGAGAAACTCGCAAAGATTCGATTACACTCAACCCCGTGTAGGTCCCAACCAGTGTTTATATTGCAAACAAGAGGGTCATTACAAGTATAATTGTCCTGCCCTGTCACAACGTGCAAATGGAGTTTCTGGTCTTAGAGGTCGTGGCAGTCAGCAAGCACCTAGAGGTAGAGGGCGTGGAAACGTCCCTCAGGACACACGTCCCCTTCCACCACAAAACTCTATGAACAGGTTTGATCAGCAAAATAACGTATCTGACAGGACAGCTCAATACTATGTTGATGATTATTACACAGAAAATGAGCAGTGGGAGAATGATGATTGCTAGGACAGCCATAGACAAAGAGAGGGAGTTGTTTCAGTTCCAGTAGATCAGAGTGGACCTTACGTTGAGGTGATTACATCAGGTGTGTCAGAACCTTTTCTGTTGGATACTGGTGCAACAAAGAGTTCTATTATGCACTCCAAACTCCCTGGCGCACCTTTGTCTGGCGAAATGAACGTTTCGGTAGGTTTTTCTGGCGCCCCAGTTAGAAATCCGATTTCTGACCCTTTATCTCTTTCTGTTGGTCCTTGTGAATTCGAAGCACCCCTTATTCTGACAACAGGTTGTGGTGAAAATTTGCTAGGATTAGATTTGCTAAAAAGATTGTATGCGACTTTGTACTGTTCTCCTTCAGGAGTACAACTCACTTTAGGTAAGAAAGTGGTTTCTCCCATGTATTTGTCGAGAGATGCACTTCCAGCAGAATTGTCACTTCTCCCGGATATTCTTTGGGCCACTGGTCCTAATGATGTAGGTCTTTTAGAGATTCCACCATATGTTGTAACATTGAAGTCAAATGTCAAAATGCCACAAATTCCTCAATACAGAATATCTAATGAGGGTGAAAAAGCTTTGCTAGCGATTGTTTACGAATTGATTGAAAAGGATGTGATTGAAGAAACACGAGGCAATGTTTGCAATAGTCCTGTTCTGCCTGTTTTAAAACGAACTGACCCTTCTCAGCCACCTGTGTACAGATTCGTGATTGATCTTCGAGAAGTAAATAAGATAGTTGTGCCACAATTCCCAGTTGTCCCCGACATTACCACATTATTGACTATGATTCCAGCTTCTGCTTCATGGTTTTCAGTGATTGACCTAAAGAATGCTTTCTTCAGCATCCCAATTGCTGAGGAGAGCAGGGATATTTTTTCCTTCAGTTTAGGAGGTCGAAGCTTCCGCTTTAAACGCGCTCCTCAAGGCTACTGTGAAAGCCCCTCAATATACAGTCAAGCCCTGAAAACACAGTTTGACACGATTATTTTGCCTAAAGGTGCCACTCTTGTACAGTATGTGGACGATTTGCTCATTGCTGCAGATACTGAGAAAATTTGTAAAAAGGCCACATTGACATTATTGCGTCATCTGTGTGATCTGCATCACAAGGTGTCACTTTCCAAGCTTCAATATTGCCGACAAGAAGTGACCTACTTAGGTCACCTCTTATCGAAGGAGGGAAGGAAACTGACCCCAGAAAGAATTCAGGCAATAGCGAAATTGAGTGTGCCAAGAACACAGAGAGAAGTGCGTGCTTTCTTGGGCATTACATCGTACTGTAGACAGTGGATTCCAAATTTTTCGTTATTGGCCAAACCCTTGGTGGCATTAACGTGTAAAAATACACCCAATCCCATTCCTTGGTCTGAAGAGTGTCAGAAAAGTTTTCTCGAATTACGCACAGCATTATGTTCGGCTCCTGTGTTAGGTACCCCCAACTACAGTAAGCCTTTCACATTGTATGTCCACGAGAAGGAGGGCTGTGCATTGTCTGTGCTGACTCAGTTATTCGGAGATAGACAGCGGCCATGCGCCTATTTTTCATCCACTTTGGATCCGGTAGCACAAGCATTGCCGAGTTGTTTAAGGGCCACAGCAGCAGCAGCTGTTTCTATTCGACAGTCTGCAGGTCTAGTAATGAATAATACACTAATCGTGATGGTTCCGCATGCAGTAGACACATTGTTAAATAGGACCAAGACACAGCACTTAACTAGTGCTCGACTGTCCAGTTACGAATTGACGCTGATAGCGAGCCATGTGCATATAAAAAGGTGCAGTACTTTGAATCTAGCCACGTTGTTACCAATTGCAGAGGAATCAGATGCTTTAGAACACCACGATTGTTTCCTCACAACAGAGGAAGAGACAAAAGGGAGAGCGGATTTATTTGACACTCCTCTTGCTGAATGTGATGGTACATTATGGGTAGATGGTTCATGCTTTAAGCTCCCAAATGGGAACGTGACTACAGCATATGCTGTCACAACTTTGCACACAGTCGTTGAAACTGCGCGAATACCACATGGTTCAGCTCAAGCCGCAGAACTAGTCGCACTTACGAGAGCATGTGTATTGTCTAGAGGAATGAGAGTGACTGTCTACACTGATAGTCAGTATGCGTTTGGAGTGGCTCACAGTTTTGGACGATTGTGGAGAGAACGTGGATTCCTGACTTCGCATGGAGCTAAGATTCAGCATGGTCAGTTGGTGAATGAGCTTCTTGAATCACTGACCTTGCCCCTGCAAATGGCGATTGTGAAATGTAGTGCTCACAAGAAGGTGACTGATGATGTTGGTCGTGGAAATGCATTTGCTGATGAGACCGCTAAAGAAACGGCAAAGAATGTGATGAGCCGAATGTATGTTGCAGGCCCTGAAAGATGGACTGGTGATGTTGGAATATGTGAAGACACGATAGAGAGTGTGAAGTCCATCCAAGCTGAGGCCACAGAGAAAGAGTTGAGCACGTGGAGAGAAAGTACGGGGAGAATGGATGCAAATGGTTGTTGGGTTGAATTGACAGAGCATCAGAGATGGTTGTTACCCGATGCATATGTGCTTGCAGTGGTTACAATGGCTCATGGAATGGCTCATATCAGCGTGAAAGGGATTTGCGAGTTGTTGGCCCCAGTGTGGAAGAATTCAGGGATTCCCAAGTGTGCAGAGAATGTTGTCAAGAATTGCATGGTATGTCTGAAGCACAATCCTGGTAGGGGAACCCCAACTCCAGCTGGTCATTTTGCACCTCCTACGTATCCGTTCGAGGTTTTGCAGCTAGATTTCATACATATGGAGAGGTGCAACAACTTAAAATATGTGCTCGTTGTCGTTCGTGCCTTCTCAAGATGGGTAGAAGCCTATCCCCTAAAAGACAATACTGCCTTGTCCACAGCCAAAGCCCTTGTAAAAGAGTACTTCCCCAGGTTTGGAATGCCTAGAATGGTCTGGTCTGACAACGGAAGTGAATTTGTGGGTCATGTGATGAAAAGTGTGTGAGAAGGGCTAGGCATTAGGCAGAAGTTCCACGCTGCAAATCACCCCCAATCAGCTGGATTAGTAGAATGTTACAATGGCACGCTAAAACTTAAATTGGCCAAAATCCAAGCGAGCACAGGTCTTAAATGGCCTGACGCTCTACCCTTAGCACTCCTATCCACCAGAATGACTGTGCATTCGCGAGTGAAACTCAGCCCTTACGAAATTATCTTTGGCCGGCCAGCCAACATATGGGGAGTGCCTAGGCCCACGAAGTTCAGCGAGCTGCAACACCCTTTTTTGCTTGATTACTTGTATGAATTGACGGCTAAATTGCGTGTTTTGCATCAACAGATCCACAACACCCTGCCTCCGGTCTCTGAGACTCCAGGTCACTCCATTGTCCCTGGATCCTGGATTCTCGTGCGAAACTTTCAGAGGACAAAGAACGACCAGCCCAGGTGGACCGGGCCGCACCTCGTCCTTCTTTCCACGAGGTCAGCAGTTCGAGTGGAGGGGAAGGCCAACTGGATCCACGGGGTCCATTGCAAGAGAATCCCTTCACCTCCGCCACATGACCAGTGGGTCCACAAAGGTGGCACTGACTCAGAGCTTACAACTGTGCCACGTGTCATACCTGTCAGTGATGACCGTGTAAAAGAAACTAACCCTGATTGTGAAAGCGAGAACATTTTTCAAGAAACTGTGCCACCACCAGAACAATTGAACTCTTTTGAGCCTGAACTGCTGTTTCAGGACCAGACAATACCAGGAAAAAGACGCTACAATTTGCGGCCTAGAAAAACGAACGAACAAAAGTGATTCCTTTTATGATCTGAGACCAAGACCTATGGACTAATAAACGTATCTTTTTCCCCAAATCCTATTTTTGAAAGTGCAGATCTCCCATCTAGGTAACTTGCTTATTTTTTGTTTTTCGAACCGCCATCCGGGTTCTGCTGCTAGGGCCGCGATTGGTTAAAGTCTTCAGAAGTGCAGCCAACGACGTTAGGTCGGTGGTTCTGGTCGGTCCAAGGGAGTTGCCCTAGACTGACAGAAGCACTCCTTAGCAGAATCAAACTCCTCGTCGCGGGCAGCACCTTAGAGAGGATGGAGTTTCCTGATGTGGAGAGACCTGCCAAACAAATGAACTTTAAGCAGAGACTATGTAACACGATGACAAAGAAAAGTTTTATAATATTGTGTATTTTTATGCTATCCAGCGTAATGATTTTTTTGATAAGCTATGTTTTATTCTCTTTCCATGTAACATTTGCGCCCACTGCATCACCCATACCTCTTCCTACTGTTTCCTCTCATTCTTTCCACCCTCTGCCTGACCACGAATCCAATAGAAGGTTAGAATTCATTAATAACTCCTTCGTTCAGTTATTACACCAACACCAGCTTGGAATGAACACAACTAACTGTTGGGTGTGCGGTCTCATGCCTCACACAACGGATAAAGGTATCCCCTATTTGGTCCTGCCATTTAGTCACAATGGTCCAGTATGGGCATATAGGACAATGTTCATATATGCACGAGAAATCCAACCCCTACGTTCTGTAAAAGACAACCTCAAGACTAGTGCCCTAGTCAAAGGTATAGTTGACATGATCAAGGAAGTAACTTCTTATGAAGATACTCCGGATGATGAGATACTTGCATATGTAGGTTGGAACGTGACCGGATATGGCACTACATTAAGTGAGAAACAGCAAGCCAAAAGATCGTCCCCTATCTGGATCGTACCCCATCAAGGTCACCTGTGTCTGCAAGGTATTGGCAAGAATCCCAGAGCTCAGCTAGGGAAGAGTATCTGTACAGAAATGTATGTTTTTGGATCTCAGACTTCCCCTGCGTTTTTAGCCGCTAAGGGTACTTATTTCATCTGCCATGATAGAGCCTATACATGGTTGCCCCCTGACTTCTCGGGCTCATGTTTTGTTTCATTCCTGTTACCTCCCACCTACACAGAAGCGGCAGATTACCACCGGACAAGGGTAGTTAGAGGTGTTTTGAGTAAAGAAGACACTGCAGGTCAAGAATTTGGGGACTTTGCAAAGGGTTTTCTGCCATTCTGGGGATCCATGGCTAACAGTCGAAACATAAGGCAATTAACAAGGGTAGTTGAATCCACCGTGATTGAAACTGCTGGTGCCCTTAGTAACCTGACTGCTGAGCTCCAGTCGGATCGACTTATGACCCTTCAGAACCGGGTCGCTTTGGATGTAATACTTGCGGACCGAGGTGGAGCATGCAAATTGATCCAGTTTAGTTGTTGCATTTTCATCCCAGATAATGCTCCAACCGTGTACAGGGCCATCTCCAAACTACATAAGATTTCTGAATCCATTCATGTGGATAAAGGAGATTGGTCGTTAATGGAATGGTTCTGGGAACTGATATCTGCCTGGGGATGGAAAATTCTGATGGTCATTGGGATGGTCTTAGCCATTCTTTTCCTGTTCTGTCTATGCATACAGTGTGCTCCTGCAATATGTGGCCTCTGTGTTACATCATGTGTAAGGAAGCCTGTGTCAAGAGATGAACTAAGCACTAGAATGATGTTACAGCAACATCTCAATGACTTTACGAATATCGATCTGGACTCAGACTAACATGAGGATAGATTAATTGCCTATGTAAGGGCAAAAGGAGGGATTGAGGTTCTGAAAATCTGGATTCGTATAATTATACTGGACTCGAGAAATAAAACTTCGTCGAAACATGACGAATTTGGTATCAAAAGACCGAGAATGACAAGTACATCATGTACATGTATTTTCAGCAAATTCGAGTGACGATTTCACCTCGAAATCGTCATTTACATTCTAAACCCTTGGCTCCCATTTATATGTTGCCCTTTACATAGGCCTTAATCCAGTTGAATTTGATTCCACAAGGACACATACTCCTTAATCGACTTTTCCCTGACCTCAGTACAAGTTGGAACCATTGCCCCAGGCCGAACTCGTTAGGTCAGTTCCCTCCCAGTGGCCGAGCAAGATAGCATCTAGGCTCAACAAACCATAAAACCATTTCAGCGCGCACACCTGCCATATCTCGCTCACATCTATCTCCACTCTTTTGCTTCACTTACTTTATGGTGGGGAGGTGCCCGTTTTTATTAGGGGTCCAGTGATATCTGATGAAATGTTGGGCCTTGCCAAATGATTTGTTGTAGGCAGCACAAAGTGAAATATGGACATGTCATCATGACTCTGCTTTTTCTTTGTACTGGAAACATGTTAACAATTTACTTTACAACCAAGAATGTTTTGCCCGAGGCACAAAATTGTGTATAAGAAGAGAAGCCTGACTTTGTAAAAGTGTGCAGTCTCCTGAGAACATACCCGTATTGTACTTCTAGGACACCTGTTACCTTGGTTGCAGCCAATAAACTAATCTTTGACTTCACCTAGAAGACTCTGAAGTTTCTGTAGGTCTGGATCAGGAAGAACCCGAGGTCTCTGGGTGTTGATTCCCTGGCACCGCTGGGTTACCGGTTCTGTGCCGGTTCTTAAAAACCCAGTACCTCACCTCCTCGTCCCAGTCCTTACAAAGTGAGGCAGTCCTGCCTCCATTCAGCCAATCACAATGCTAGAAAACCAGTCTAAAGGTCATATAAGCCCCTCCCAACCACCGCCATGCCTGTTTGTTTTCTGCTCCGACGGCGGTCGGAACGCTGGTGCTCAGTGTTTCCTGCTTCTATTTCTGTTTTTCCTGCGGGATAGTTGTGGTCCTGTGAGTCTTTCATAACCTTTTATTATTTAAATGAGGTCATTTTCGTGTTTGTTTTCTGAATTTCTTTGTCTCTCTGCACTGCGGTACCGGTGCCCCAGCGGCCACACTCCTGCTCTGGGGTCAGGACGCTCCCCGCACATGTGCTGGGCTGGCCCCATGTCGTTCTGGTGCTGGAGGTATTAAGTGGCGTCCATCCCCCGCGGCCATGTTTGATGTATGTGGCTGTGGGTAAGGACTGCAGGGCTGCCTTATTTGTTGGTTTTTCCGGTCTCACTTTGCGAGATTTGGTGTTTGGGGGCAGTCTTTACTGGAGGTTGCTGGGCACTTCCTTTTTGTTGTGCTGGGAGTTTCCTCTGGGGTTTACTCCTTGACATGCATGGTATTCCTCGCTTTCTGGGGACACGGTTTCGCCTCGGGGTCTTAGTCACCCGGTATCCCCCAGTTCATGTAGTAAATTCTTTTTTGCTTCTTCTTCCTCTTTGTCTTCGGAGGAGGCTTCCCTAGCGGTCCAGGTTGGGCAGAAGGTGGATCCGCTCTTGAGCGTTTGTATGCTGCTTCTCCTTCTGAGGTGCATGCTTGCTCTTTTTCAGCCTGTGCTTCGTGGGTCCTTTCCTTGGGTATTGAGAGGTTGTTTGGTTGTTTACAGGATCTGGGGGTCCCTCCTTCCTGTCTTGGCCTGTATAGTTGGGCCTTCTCCTTGGCTGCCGAGGCAGCGGTGGCTGGTGAGAGGTATCTCTGGATCCCACTTTGGTGCCTTGTCACTACTCTGGCGCTGTGGTCCATTGCCTGCCTTTTGTGGATTCTTGGCTTTTTTGGCTTCCTCTTCAGGCAGTCTGTGTGGAGGTGCTCTGTCTTTTTCTCTGCACTTTTGTGGTCGGGGTGGGCTGCGATCCGTTTGGTTCCCAGCCTCTCCGGCACCTTCTGCTGCCCCTGGGTGTTGGTTGCATGTTGTTGTGCCCTGGAGGACTCACAGTGGCCTGGTGGTTGCGGTTGCGTCTCTTCCTCTTAAGGTTATGTGTTCCACTCCTGGTGTTAGACTGATTATGGGTTCCCTGTCTCCTTTGCAGACGTTGTTGCGATTTGTCGGCTAGGCTCAGTTGTTCCTGGCTCGTTGGTCCGGTCTGATTTCCAACTGGTGGGTCCTGTTGGTCATCGCTCTTAGTTGCGTTTCCATTTCGAGGCTGTCCCCCTTTTGGACTGTTTTCACGGATGCCCCGTTGTCCCTGTGCAGCGTTCTGCCACCTTCTTTGGCATCGGCCTATTTTTGTCACTGGGCACTGTTGTGCTGATTCCGGTGGTGGAGCGGGCCGGGGTCCTCTTCCTCCCTGTTCCTGGTCCTGGCGCCCATAGGTTCCTTCAGTACGGTTCTGACTCCCAGGGTTTTGATCGGTTGGTGCCGCTGGGTCAATTTGGTTGTTCCCCTTGCGGACCGTCGTTACCCCCTTCCTGGTGGGTGATTTTTGACTTCCCTGGATTTGGGAGTCACCTGTTTTTCGCGTTCCCATCCATCCGGCTGGTCAGCGGTTTCCTGCAGTTTGCGGTGGATGGGTTCCATTACCTGTTTTCGGGTGTTGCCTTTCGGCCTCTTTCCTGCTCCTCAGGTTTTTTCCACGGTGCTGGCACCTGCTGCGGGGGGTTGCTGATTCTGGGCTTCCCTGTGTTTCCCTATGTGGCAGTTTCCTCCCTCCAGACCGGTTCTCTGCCCTGTTGACTCTTCTGCGGGTCCTGCTGGGTCACTCTTCTGCCCCGGCTTGGGGTTGGTTGTGGGTCCAGAGGGTGATGGCTGCCTCCACTGCTGTGATTCCTTCTGCTTGTGTCCTTGGTGTTACTTCTGTTGACTCCTTGGGTCCTTTTCCATGTAGTTTACAGGGCTCTGGCTCCCTTTTCCCCTGTTTTGGTTTCTTCTTTGGACTGGTGGCTTTGCTCTCCCAACCTGGTATGGGGGGTGCGTTTTCAGCTCCCTTTTCTCCTCTTGTTGTCCTCGAATGCCTGTCCTTGGGGTAGGGGGCCATGTTGGAGTCTTTGGTGGCCAACGAGTCTGTTGTTAGTGCCAGCATTCCGGTGGCTCATTGTTGCTTGGGCCTTCTTGGGGGGTCCAGGTGTGTGTCTCTGTTCCTGCTGGCTCCTGTGTTTTGTGTCTGGGCGGCATCTCCTCTGTTGGCTTTGAGGTTACGTTCGGAGACGTCAGCGTTTTCGTTCAGGCAGCTTGGGCCGCTTCCTCCCATAATCTGTTTTGTGCCGCCTGGTGCTCGCTTCGGAGAGACATATACTTTTATTGGGACGATGCGAAGGTGATTGGCATGGCCCCTGTGCAGGGATGACATGCAAATTCATGTTACGTTCCGTATGTCTGTTCCTTTGTTCCGGGTCCTTTGTCTTCGGTTTGGGACTCTTTGGTTCAGTCTTGTTTGCTTCCCCTCCCGACGCTCTTTTCACCCGGTTTTTGTTCCGGGTGGTCTGTCCTCAGGCTTGGGGGTTGCTCTCTCGTTTCCTTGACCTTCAGGCTTTCTGTATGCCTTCCCTCCCGTTTTCTCCTCCCAGGGGTACTGTGGAGGTTTCGAGGGGGGGGGGGGGGGTGCAGCACTGCCTCACTTTTGAAATGCCTGGAACGGGGAGAACCCTAATCGGGGTAATGAAGATTACCAATAAATAACAAGACATTAGGGACTACCTGTTCTGAAGACGCCAGATGACACCTGATGGTTGTCATGCTGGCTCCTGTATCTCTCAGAGCCTCCACCCTCTGCCCATTGACCCACTGCCTTTACTTCCTAGTCAGGCATGTAGGTTCTTTGCAACACCTCTCGGTTACCCAGAGACACTGGGGTAAGCTCTACTCTATTCCCCAAACTATCTGGATCAATCTCTTCCCCAACCGCTACACTAGCCAACCCCAGAGACAGCCTACCGGTGAGGGGCTGTGCACACTTGGGACACTTTGCATCTCGCTTGAAGAGCCCTTTGTGCTGACAATCAAAGCACTTTTGTGCAGCCCTACTGCCGGGGAACCATTTCTTCTATTTCTCAGTAGGGGGATGGGAGTCCTGACCTGAATTACTATTTCGGAGCCCTTTAGAAAACTCCCTGCTTTTATTTTTGTCCCCCACACCGTCTGGTGAGTAACCTGTCCACCCTTAGGGTGATTTCCACCCCCCTGCCCAAGATACCTTTTTATAGACCCTGGTGCTCAGCCAGCAGTCCACCTCTTAGCAAACTTTCTGGGGTCTGTGAGCTTATTATCAATCAAGTGTTGGTGCAGATCAGGAAAAGAATTGGTGAACATGTGCTCTCTAGCAAATAGATCATACAGCCCTTTGTAATCATTCACCTCACTGCCCTTCACCTAACTAACCAGTGCCATGCAAAAGGAAACCACAAAATCCACCCGGGACTGTTGGGGCAGTTTCTGGTTGTCCCTAAACTTGGGCCTTTACTGCTGTGGGGTCAGACCATACTTCCTGATAACGGCTTCTTTCATGGGGAGATACCTCATCCTGTCCTCCTTCCCGATTGCCGGTAGGGTGTCCCTTCCCTCCCTAGGGATATGCCTCTGCAGACTAGCCCCCCAAGCCTCCTCAGGGATCTTGTGCATATGCAGGGGAATCTCATAGGCCTCAAATCACTTATGAATGTCGTACCTCACCACAAAGTCAGGTACCAGTTCCCTAGGTGTGTGGACCCTCCTGTTTTCAGAAGACACGGAAGAAACACTGCCACTATCACTGCTAGCCTCTGCCTGCCTGGCCTTGAGGGCCAGCTCCTTAAGGCTCCTCCTATGAGCCAAACTCTCCAAAGCAGTTCTTTCCTCCTTTGCCAGTTTATTTTGCTCTGCCTCCATTTTTAATTTGGCAAGCTCCAATTTTAGCTTTCTCTCCTCCCTCCAGTCCTCCGGCTCCTCTGAGGACAGATCTCTGGATGACACACTGTTCCCTGCCCATAGTGGAATCTCTAATTCTGTTCGGATGTTGCCCCCTTCTCCACAGGCAGCAGTCTAAGACCCTCGTCTGAGTCCTGGTCCAAATCCTCCTCCTCATCCAGGTCCTTCTCCATCTCTGTGGTTAGAATCAGTGCATGGGCTTCTGAACAAGCCTTCTGCCTTTCACAGCTCCAACTTCCTGGTGGAGCTCTTTACAGGAAGCCCAAAATCCTTGCCGAAATCCCTGAGCTGAGCCACGGGTTGCATACCCCTGTCTGGTTGATAGATGTATGCACCCTGGCCATGCAGGAACCACAATCCTAGTCAGGGTAAGTTAGATACACACCTTAAATTACCCTGTGCTCACCCTCTGGTAGCTTTGCATAGAGCAGTGAGGCTTAAGAGACACTGTGTAAAGTATTTGTGCAACATTTAAAAAAACTGTGAAGACACCACACAGAAATAATTCGTACCAGGTTAGAACACTAGAGCCTATTTTAATGAATACAACAAGACCACAATGACAAAAAGCAATAAGTAGAACCGGAGTTATGAATTTTTAAATATCCTGAAATATATTGCTTGGAAACATAAAGTGCCAACCGGGGATATCTAGTCACGCTTAACCGAGTCAAATCTGAAAGTTCGGGCCAACCCCGATGGGGGACGGGTTGGATACAGGGCCCAACCTTGTCCCACTGAGACAGTACGTTGGATGGAGGGGTGCGTCAACGTTGAAGAACCGATGCAGGGAGCAGAAGAGGTGATTTGTTGGTATTGATCCCTTTGAATGCAAGTGATGCATCAGTTCTGATCTACGCATTCAGAGATGTGTCTTCGAACACTTCTTGATGAAGGTGATGCGTCATCGAGTCGTGCAGCTCAAAATGTGATGTCATCATCCTCAATGGCTGCAACAATGCGTCGGCGTCGAGGGGAGATGCATCGCTTCCGTGGAACTGTGGATTTTGCAGAAGACAGACAGAACACCCACTTTTAAGGGCCCAGGACTGGATTGGCACCGCTTGGCAGGGCAGGACTCACAGTTGGCAGAACCCAGAGAAGTCTTTCATATGCCTGAGACTTCAGAACAGGAGGCAAGCCCTTGGAGTTACTTTGGTTCCAAGGAAGTAGAGATGCAGGTCCAGTCCTTCTCACTCCTAGGCAAGGAGGGCAGCAGGTAAGGCACAGTAAAGAAGGAATCCAGCAAAGTCCAGCAGAGCCCAGCAGAGTGACTGTCTTTCAGCAGCACAGCCTGGAAGAATGTCCTCAGGTCCAGAAGTGTACTGACTTGGTGGTGTCAGATGACTTATACCCAGTTGTGCCTTTGAAGTGGGAGAGACTTCAAAGTGAGGCCTTTGAAATGCACACATTCCCTGCCCTTCCTGCCTGTCTACAGACTCACAACAGGGGGGGTATGCAGCTCTTTGTATGGGAACAGGAACAATCCATTCAGGTTTAAGTGTCAGCTCCTCCTTTCCGTCCAGCCCAGGATGACCAATCAGAATGTTAATGGCCCATCAGGATGTGGATGGCCCATCGGGCACACCCAAGCCCCCTTTTTTAGCAGCTATCTAGAAGGACTGCACAAAGCCCCGCTATTACCCACGCAAGATGTGTATTGAGAGACAGGCAGAAGTCACATAATGGTTAAAGTAAAAAAATGGCAAGTCCAATTAGCACTGCCACTGTTATTGTAATGGGGGAGACAGAGACATGTACTTCCGGTTGGGGAGGGCAGCGGTCTAGTTGCTGGGAGGGCTCTGCTTTAAAATTGTCTTGCCTTAGCAGCCGCATTGTGGACAAAGGACAGTGGTAGTGCTCCTAGTCCGCTCGCGGTTCAATTTGGACAAAAGTAACATCTTTTAAAAAACTTTATTTTAATTTTTGGGCATTGCTCTGCTTTTTTAAACATTTGGGTGTGTGGAGTCTATGTGAGAGTGGCATGCTTACCTGTGCTCGGTCATCTGGTCTCCCTGCCTCGGTCCGACGTGGTGTTTGCCATTGTGTGGAGGGCGGGGGAGACAGAGACAGGTACTTCCGGTTGGGGAGGGCAGCGGTCTAGTTGCTGGGAGGGCTCTGCTTTAAATTCAACATGCCCCAGCGGCCGCGCCACTGGCGCACCAAAGGTGCGCCAAAGGCAAGCCCGTCAGCGCCCGTCCGCCCGGAGCTAGGGGCTAGAACCCCTGCTGGATTAGGTTCGAGATGCCATTATAGTTACCAGAGCCTCTGCGCTCTCTGTCCAACTCTGGATACTAAATGTAAGCACAGCATTAATGTTGGAGGGGAGGGCTGGCAATGTAACTACTGCTCATTTAGGGCGGAAGAACAAGTAGACATCAGGAAGGGAAGCCCCGTACTTAGGCTAGCGCTAATTAATTGTAGTTCTCTGAGAAAGCACAGAATTGAGATCTGCGACCTATTATTGGAGGGTCAAACCGATGTTATGTTTCTTACTGAGACATGGCTGGATGCTGACTCTGCGCCTGAAATTCTGGAGGCACTCCCTAGTGGCTATGGGATTATGAGAGTGGACAGACTGTCAGGAAGGGGAGTGGGCATCACAATCATCCATAAGCATGATATTCGGTGCTCCCTTGTACCTGCTGACATAGCTGATGGTGAGGCTGGTTTCTTCACTATCAGGCTAGCTACTAACTATGTTATGAATGCCTCAGTTCTAGTTTTAGGCGATTTTAACTATTGGCCCACTGATCCCCATGAATGTTCATCCTCCAAGCAGTTTACTGAATCACTTCAATCCTTGAATTTTATTTCTCACATTCAAGTCCCAACTCACAGACACGGACATGTGCTAGACCAAGTCTGGTCCCTCAATTATTCCATCTCATCTATATTGGTGTCTCCATGCCCTTGGTCGGATCATGCTTTTGTTTCTTTTTGTCTGCACCTTAACCTTGTTACTAAGGTTCCGCTTGCAAAAAACATCTGGGCACGGAACTGGAATCGTGTCGACCTCCCCTCACTATCTTCTTCTCTCTTGAATTCCTCACCCAACCTGGGGGGCCTATCTTCTTCATTGCAAGTTACCACCATTAATACTTGGCTCGCCGGGGGCTGCGATTTAGTAGCTCCTTTGCGTCGGATCTCAATCAAAAGACCTAAGGAGTCCAACCGGTGGTTCAGCGAAGACTTAAGGGATAAAAAGCTGATCCTACGGCGAGCGGAGAGGCAATGGAGAAGGGAATATTGTCCCCAATTGAAAACTCACTACCTCACATTATTACAGGATTATAAAAAAGCTATCCTAGGAGCCAAAACGGCTTATTTCTCATCAAAAATCCTGGCGGCTGAGAATAAATCAAGGGAGATCTTTACCATCGTACATTATTTAGCCTTCTCTGAGAGGACTGCCCCTAAATTCCCTCCCACCCAACCCTTATGCGACTCATTGAATTATTATTTTTTGGACAAAATCAAGACTAATATCCCTTCCCCTTCTTCTACTTTTAGCGATCCCTCCCCCCCCCCCAGTTCAGAGTCACCTGTCCTCGATCCCCCCTCTCACTGAAGAAGTATTCTTGGAAATTCTTCCTAAAGTAAAGTCAGGATCTCCGTCCGACATCTGCCCAGCTCGCATTCTTCAACAGATTTATTCTGTTTGCTCTCAGCCCCCGATTACCTTGCTCAATAGTTCTCTTGCGCAAGGGGTGGTGACTCCAGCTTTTAAAGCAGCCACAATAGTGCCTATCTTGAAGAAGCCTGGTGCAGATACATCTGCCCCAGTCAATTATCGCCCCATCTCCCTGCTGCCCTACTTGGGTAAAGTGCTCGAGCGCTTTGTTGCTTCAATACTCAGTGCCCACGTGGAAGCAGCGGGGGGCTTGGCGCCTTGTCAAGCGGGCTTTCGGCCCAGGCACTCCACTGAGTCCGTAGTGGTGTCGGTCCTGGACAACCTCAGGGAGGGCATGGACCAAAATAAACACCAGGCTCTGGTGCTCCTCGATCTCTCCGCCGCGTTTGATACGGTGGACCATTCCATCTTGCTTTCACGTATCAAAGCGGAGGGAATCGGGGGCACAGCCCTGGTTTGGCTATCGTCCTTCCTGAGGGATCGCACCCAGGCTGTTAGGTTGGGGGATTTCACGGCAATTCCACTCAAGGTCACTTGTGGTGCTCCCCAGGGTTCCTCTCTTTCCCCTCTTCTGTTCAATCTTTATATCTATCCTTTGATTTTCGCACTCCAGCAGCTGGAGGTCACCGTATATAATTATGCGGATGACCTCCAGCTCGTCTTTAATCTTTCCTCTTCTCTCCATTCTATTTCCAATTTCCAGACTATTATGGTTTTCATCAGTGACTGGGTGAGCCACAACCATCTGAAGTTGAACCCGGACAAAACCGAGTTGGTTCTCACTGGTGGCTCTTCCAGTCCCTGGAACTCTTCATTTTGGCCTTCCGCTCTGGGTTCCCCTCCCACCCCCTCCCTTACAGTAAAAATCTTAGGCATTAAAATGAACAACCACTTAACACTCCATTCACAAATCAGTTCTGTTGTTTCTTCCTGCTTCTTTTCTCTTCGTACTATTCGCACTGTTTCCCGTTTTTTTTCTCCTTTGGCACTTAAGTTGATTATGTCAGCCCTAGTGATCTCCCGGCTGGATTATGCCAATGCCCTATACAACGGCATTCCAGCCTACAGTCTACGTAAGCTTCAGCTGGTGCAAAACCAGGTGGCCCGGCTGGTGTACGGCCTACCCCGATTCCATCATTCAACCCCGCTTTTGAAAGCGCTCCACTGGTTGCCTGTCAGGGAACGCTCCCTTTTCAAAACCGGCTGCATGGTGTTTCAGGCACGTCAGGGAACGGCCCCTGCCTTTATCATCTCCCTGATAAAGGAATATGTCCCTTCTAGAGAGCTTCGCTCTTCCTCTCAATCCCTGTTACAGGTACCCCGCTACAAGCGGAAAAAGTGGGGAGGGGCCAATTTTTCTTTTTTAGCCCCCACTTTCTGGAACTCCCTCCCCGATTACCTGCGGTCGACTGAACACTACCTCCTTTTCCGTAAAGGCTTGAAAACTTACTTGTTTAATCAGGCGTTCCCGATCTAACCCACTCTTTACTTCATTTCTGCTATCTTCTCCCTTTTTTACTGTGCCTCTAAAGCGCCAGGAAACCGTCTGGTGAACGTTTGCGCTCTATAAATATTTTAAAATTCAAATTCAAATTATGAAGGGGCTATTGATTTATAGACCCCCGGGACTACATTTGTGTTTCATACCCAGCCTTGTTGACTATCTCATTCAACCAGCTCTCCGGTCCGAAAAGCTACTGGTGCTGGGGGATATAAATCTGCATTTAGATGATGCACTCGACTGCGGGGCACATGAGCTGCGCCAGGAACTTGAAGTGCTGCAAATATTCTTAAAATCTGAACTCCCCACTCATAAATTGGGCCACTTAATTGACCCTATTTTCGCTATTTGGGACGCATTTATTTTATTTATTTGCGGGTTTGTATCGCGCTAGATTCGACTCCCGGAGGAGTATCTCTGCGCCTTTGGCAGCCATAACAACAGAGGGGGAGGAAAAACCAGGTAGAAAGTATGCTAAAGTTGGAACAAAAAAGTTTTAAGTTGTTTCCTAAATGATAAATGTTATGAGCATTGTCTGAGAGCTCTGGGAAGACTGTTCCATAAAGAGGGCACAGCCACAGACAAAGCCCTGCCACCGAGTCTGACCTTCTTTGGCCGGGGGACAAATAGTAGGTCTTGGTCACTGGACCTGAGGGAACGTGTGGGAATATGAGGAGTGAATTTATTTACTAGATATGTAGGGCCGAATGGTAATGAAGCCTCCGCTTCCGATGCTGCGGTCGGATCATTTTCTGATCACGTTTGTGATAAAGCTGCCCCTGCAAAAAAAGCAGGAGAAAGCTAAGTCTGATATAAAGAGAAGGAAGTGGGTGGGCTTTTCGCAAGGGGCCTTTAACCTGACCTTATTAAGGGATGGTCCCCCTTCTGGCTGAGATGTAAATGGGGTGTGTAAAGCTCTCGAGAGGCGCATAACTGCCACTCTTGACTGCACTGCACCCTGGTCACCTAAAATGTCGACAAACAGACGTAAATCAGCCCCTTGATTTAGCGAAGGGCTGCAAGCTGCTAAATCAACGTGTAAACAATTAGAAAGGCGCTGGAGGAAGCATTTCTCAGTCGACCTGGAAGTAGAATATAAAGACAGCCTTAAGAACTACCACTCGCTCACTAGAAAGGCAAAGGCTGCTTATTTTAATACAAGGATCCAAACAGCGGAGAACTCTACAAAAGAGCTGTTCAAGATCTTTAAAGAGATATCCTCCTTGGCATCCGTTGCAGCGCCTATTGTGGACTCTGAAGAGTCATGCAATCGAGTTGCCGAATATTTTGCAGGTAAGGTTGAGAGGATTTATTCATCTTTTCCTGATTCTGCTTGTGAGGGAAAAAGATTGGAAAAGGAATGTTAAATGTTATGTTAAAAAGTTTTTTATAGCGCGGCTAACACCTGAAGGTTTCTTGGCGCTTGTGCTGAGGGAACAAAAGAAAAGAGAAAAAGTGAGGGTCAAGACTAATTGTAGGCCTCAGTGAACAGGAATGTGTGATCATGTCTGAAATACAGGGTCTCCATAAATTCACTGTGCCCTCTCAGGACATTCTTAAAAAGGTGGCAACCTGCATTAAGTTGGGCTCGTCTAGGGACTCAGCTACCCCGAGGGTGCTTAGAGGCAGTATTGATGTACTTGAACCTTCTATGCGACATCTTTTAGAACTGTCTTTTAACTCTGGAGTGGTCCCAGAAATGTGGAAGGAAGCTGTGGTACTTCATTTACAGAAGAAACCACATATTAGCCCTGATCAGCTCGATAATTTGCGGCCTATCTCACTGCTTCCATATTTTGCAAAGGTTGCGGAAAAGATTGTAAACACTCAGCTCGCTGCACATATCTGAACCAACATCCTTCTTCATCCCTCCCAGTCTGGCTTTCGGGCTTTGCATTCCATCAAATCTGCTTTGCTTTACTCCACTGAGACCATCAGGAAGTATGTGGACGAAGGACAGACAGCGGCCTTAATTCTTTTAGACTTGAGTGCCGCGTTTGACACTGTTGCCCACCATTCCTTGCTTCATGACCTAGCGAGAGGGGGTGTAACGGACGGAGCACTAAAGTGTATGGAATCCTTTTTATCTGAGCGTAGCTTCTCAGTTATGCAGGACAGCTTCTACTCTAGAAACATCAAGCTGACTCAGGGGGTGCCTCAGGGCTCCATTTTGAGCCCAACTCTATTCAAGCTCTATGTTGCCCCCTGGCTAAAATCTCAGTTAAATTTGGGATTAATGCCCTGTCCTATGCTGATGACACCAGCTGGTGGTCTCTTTGACCCAAGCCCAGGCCGGTGCTGCCTCCAACTTTGTATCCTGCCTTCAAGAACTGGCGGGCTGGATGGCAAACAACTGCCTAAGGCTGAATGGCAGCAAGACCGAGGTGCTGGTGATAGGCAAGGCTCCATCAGTAAGGTCTTCAGCGTGGTGGCCCCAGTCATTGGGCCCTACCCCCATCCCTTGTGAACAAGCCAAGAACCTTGGGGTTTGGGTGGATAATAAGTTGTCCTTCAACTACCACATCGGGTGGGTGGAAGGCGCTTGCTTCCGTATTCTGAGGAGACTTCAGAAAACCCTTGACGCCCTCCCCATGGAAAATAGAAAAATCCTTGTTCATGCGCTGGTCACCTCTCGCCTAGACTATGGCAATCTTTTGTATCTGGGTGCAACTTTCAGATGCCTGCGGCGCTTGCAATGCATCCAGAATGCAGCAGCAAGATTAGTCCTCATGCTTCCTAAGAGTGCCTCAGCGACAAGTGTGCTGACTTCTTTGCACTAGCTCCCTATCAGGGAGAGAGTGAAATTCAAGGCTTTGTGTGTGAGTCATCGAATTTTACAAAGAAAAGGGCCCACATACTTGCATGATTTTCTAACTCCCTATGCACCAACTAGACTGTCAAGGTCCGGTGGGAAAGGTAGGGTCTATGTCCCCAAAATTAAAAGAGCCATCTTCAGGAAAGGTCTAAAGACGCATCTATTTCCGGCTCCTTAATTATTGTTCTGTTAATTGCTTGTTGCTGCTGTTTTTTATTGCTACCGTAACGCGGGGACACACTGGCCTCAGTGTAACCAGGCGTTTTACAAATGTAACTATTATTATTATTAATGACAATCTTCCAGTAACTTTTACAAGTGATAGGCTCGCTAGCCAGTCTGTTAATAAGATAGATTGTACTTTAAATTGCATTGCTTTGACATTGCCAAATGATGGTGCCATTACACGGTTCATGTTGAATGGAAATTAAAAAATGCCAATAAAAAAGATTTAAACAAAAAGAAAAAGTACATAAATGCCAACTTTCGAAAAGGGGCATTTTTCAGACTTGCAACTTACCATAAGTTGTGATTTTAAATTGTGAGTCCAGATACACCAAACTCAGAATATAAATATATTCCCAATAAGGAATTACACTTATAAAATATAATAAGGGAATCCAGATGTTAACCTATGAGAGAGATAGGCCTTGCAGTAGTGAACAATAGTTTAAGAGTTTTTCACTACCTGGACATATAAAACTTAAAAGTACATGTCCAATGTTTTAAATACACTGCAACATATCTTTGGGGCTATCTAGGGCCTATCTTAAGGGTGACTTATATGAATTAAAAAGGAAGAGTTGGGCCTGGCAATAGGGTTAACTTGGCAGGCCAACATGGCAGGTTAAAACTGTGCACACAGGCTCTTAAATGGCAGACCTGAGCCATGTTTGAAGGGCTGCTGAATTGGGTGGCACAAACAGCGCAAGTCTGGCTAAACAACAAAAGCTTATTATAGCCACAAAGTCTGCCTACTACTCAGAGCAAATTAAAATAGCCAGGGAAACCCTTTTTTAAACCATAAACAAATTGTCAGTACCCACAACTATCAACTCTGCAGCTAATAGCCAAAAGTATTGTGACCCGTTAGCTAGCTTTTTGCAAGAGAAGGTCGCAACCATCTTTAATAAGTTTACCGGCAGCAATATGATCACCCATGCAACTAAGCAGTCCTCAGATCCAGTTAATGGGAGCACAGGTCTCAGGATTTTTTAGGCCTCCACAACAGAACAACTGAAGGTCATCCCCCAAATCAGATCTGGCTCACCTCATGATTCTTTTCTACCAAACATAGTGCACATGGTCACGTGCGTAATGAAAAGTGAGGGGACCTCCCTGCACAGTACTTAGAGGGGCCCTCTCCGGGCTCAATCAGGAGCTCTCCGGCAACAGTGCAGTGCCGAGCAGGCCCCTTGGAGCTAGAGCCCCGCCCGCACCGCGGGGGCTGCGTGGGCCTGTGTTACGCCCCTGCACATGGTAACTGAGCCAGTGGCATTTTATCTGACAGACAGTTTCGCTGCACTGTTCAAGGCCGTGGTCTTTCCATCTCACTGGAATCAGCCTCAGTCCTTCTGTTCCTAAAAAAAGCCAATCTCAATGAGCTGGATCTGAATAAATATCCTGAGTATAAAGTCCCCAGACGCATCTGGTTGATACCGATCTGCATCCAGCCTAATTTCCATAATGGCTGTGAGGCATTGAGGATCCTTAAAACTGATACTACCCAGTCTGTGGTCATTGCAGTGGCAACATTTTTACATTGGTCATGGAGAATCCGCTCTAGAAAAATACGCTCAAGTTGAATATTTTAGCCATCTGATGTATATACAATCTATTAATTAACTTTTTAAAGGGAAATATCTGTTTTTTCTCTTAAACTTTTTAAACTTTATATGTACGATATTAGCGAATGTATGATGAATTGTATGTAACTGTATTTAAATTATTTTTTTAATATGTGGGACGGATAGTAGTTCGCCCCAAAACCCTGCTGATCTCTCCTCCTATGTCGGAGTTGTAACTAAATTATTATACAAGCCTGATTCTGTTCCCCATATTTTATTCATGTTTGTATTGTTTTTATTGTTGTCTTTTATGACTAATAATCGAAATAAAGACTTTTGATTGATTGATTGATTGAATAAATATCATCCCATTTCTAGGCTTCCCTATCCTGCGAAGTTAGTGAAGAAAGTGATGAACGAGCAGCTCTTTTCCTTTATCGAAAAGAACCATCTCCTTGATGAAACCATGTTCAGATTTAGGGATGATCATAGTACCGAATCCGTGCTGGTGGTGGCAAGAGAGGAAATTAGAGCAACTTTGGACAGGGGAGGGAACGCAGCCCTTGTCCTACTAGTCTTCGATATGGTCGATTATGCTTTTCAGGTTCACCATATGCAGAGGCTGGGGATAGAGTGGTACGAGTCATTTCTCTCCAAAAGGCAACAAGTGGTGACGGTTGGAGAGTTCACTTCTAGACCTTAGTCTTTGCCCTGTGGAGTTCTACAAGGTTCATCATTGAGCTCCACGATGTGTATGTAACCTGTACGTTACCCCGGTGGCCACGCTAATAAAATCTTTCAGTCGATCTCTGGCATCCTACCAGATGACACACAAATTATTGTCACTTTCCAAAGATGAGGCCAATTCCGGTTATACTTTTAGAAATTGTATGAGAGCTGTCGGCAAATGGATAAACGGTAATTGCTTGAAATTAAACTCATCCAAGACGATGGTCATATTATTTGGGAATAATCCATTTTTCTGGTCACTGGTCTGGTAGCCATCCGAACTAAGCTCACTCCCCACCCTGGTACCAAAAGTAAAAAATCTGCAGGTAACTTTAGATAACGATTTGAATTATTAAGAACAAGTCAACACGGTCACCTCTGCTTCCTATCACTCTCTTAGAATGATTAAGAAAATCGAGAAATATCTACTATTTGATCTTTTAAAGACAGTGGTTATCTCCCTTGTACTGACAAGACTTGATTACTGCAATAACTCTATCTAAATATCCAGATGGGTCCAACAAAGAAGCTTCAGACCCTTCAAAACACAGCACACAACACAGGATCTTCTAAAGATCCCTAAACTTCAGTCATTGAAAGTGGCCATCAGTGAACTCCACTGGCTACCTGTTAGGCAACACATTGTTTTTAAAGCTTTTGTGTGACCTACAAGACCCTTCACGGTCCTGTTCCTTGTATTTCCAGAATAACTTGCGGTGGTACATGCCCAGTAAGATCCTTCAGTTCAGTTTTACCAAACATTTGGTGGTGCCACCCTTCAGAAGGACCACCTAGGGCGGCAGAAGTTTCTTCATGTCTGCAAGCCTACTCTGGAATAGCCTGCCTTTGGAACTAAAAAAGCTCCCTCTTTCTCTGCTTTTAGTAAGTCCTTGAAAACATTGCTTTTCATACAGAAATCGGAGATCAGTGCAGTCTTCACTTGTCTCACTCAGCGCCAAGACGCCTCCGGGCATTTGTTCACGCTCAATAAATTCCCTCCATTCATTCATAAGCCAATGTTACTAAATTTGAGGGGCAAAGGCACATGCACTTTAGCATTGGTTAGCTGTGGTACAGCGCCCAGAGTCCTAAAGCCAGCAAAAATGAAGTCAGAAAAACAGGAGATCAGAAGGCAAAACAGTAAGGGGTAACCAAGCCAAGGATGCCAGGTGTAACAAATATAAAGAAGCGAGATGTTAACTGGCCTGATTCACCCATGAGACAGGTCTCTACTGCTATCTGACAAATTCCAATAGTTAAGCATCTAAATATTTGTCTCAACCAATATTTCCGAGGTATAAGGAGGCGACGGCAAATGCAGACAACATAACTCAGTGACTCAGATTTTGCTCTACACAAACAGCAGGAACGGTCTGAGCATGCCATACCAAAATGCTCTTGAGGAAATCAGTCCAAAACAATATATCATAAATGCTATGTTCTGTTCTGGTGAGCAGAGCTGCTTCAGATAATGTGGAACCGTCTACTGCTCATATAATGTGGGTAGCCACTTTATATGCGATTTCTTTTACTTGAAATCATCAGTATCTTGCCAAATTGTGTCTGTTCAGCCTGTATATTTACAAAATTGGAATATAATTATCATGGAGCTCATTCATCCTGAGGCCCCTTGCTTTTAATTCTTTTATAGCCCTTTCCAAATAAATTTACCAGGTTTACCTTTATTCAGCATGGTCCAAAGATGGAACTTCAAAGTATCTGCATCTGACAATAGGGAAAAAATCTGGCTTGAATAATACATCGAGTTAAGTTGAACTCTTGCAGTTGGGAGTCTGGTTGTTTGTCAATATCACTTTCAGGGTATTATCTCAAGCTTGAACTCCAATTTCTCTTTAAACACAATCATCATATTCAAGATTGTTGGCATTAGGTTACACTCCATTACTTTACACAGTTGTTTTGTGTCAGGGCATGAGACATTTTATTTAGGAGACAGCAAAATTGATGCTTAGAAAGAAGGCTGCATTTCCCACTGTTCTCAAACCACACCCCTAGATAGTTGTAGCAAAACAACTTATCAATAAGTTAATTAGCGATCAGTTTCTACAAAAACGTTGTGTTGATTTTAATGTCATTGCTCATACAGTATTTTGTAAGATGATCTAATTGCCTTTGGAGGCCCACCCTGGTAAAATCCAACCAAATAGTATTGTCAGTATATTGCAAAATGTTTACCTACTCTTCTGATAACTTGGGCGGGCAGGCTGTTTTTGGGAGAGGGGCTGTATAGAAGTTTATAAAATATAACGTAAGAAGAAGAGGAGCCACTAAGCAACCATGGTTCATCCCCTTGTTTGCAATTTCTTTCCCTGAGATAACCCATTTGGACATATGTCTTATCTTTACCCACATGTTTGAATATAGACCAATGATAGCCTTCAACAAGAGTTGGGGAATGCCCCAATCATTAGGTTTTGGCCTGAGCTTACACCTGTTGACATTGCCATTGCCAAAGTCTGTGGAGAAATCAATAAATGCCACACAAAACAAGTTCTCTACTCGCCAGGGTATTTTCCACAAGAGTTGCCGGTTCAAGTAAATTATCCTCAAAACTACGGGGCAGATGTATCAAAATACCTATTTGCGATTCTCAAATAGCGATTTTTTGAGAATCGCTATTTGAGAATTGCAAAATGGTATGTATATAAAAAAATCAATTTTTTTTGCGATTTCTTAAAATTCCTTCATTGCGATTAGCAAATTGCTAATCGCAATTAAGGAATAATATCCCATTAATTTCTATGGGCCAGGAGGCCCATAGGAATGAATGTGAAGTTATTCTCAATTTGCGATTCGCAATTTGAGAATCGCAAATTGAGAATAATTTCAAGGGTGCAAGGGTGTCATAAGGACACCCTGATGCACCCCTGAAATGTACATGTGTGCGCATATGGCGCACATACATGTCCTAAGGGCATGTATGTGCACCATATGGCACCTTCACATATGCCAAAAATTGCATTTGTGAAAGAAATCGCAAATTACCACCAAATTGAAGTTGGTGGTAATTTGCGATTTCTTAAGGAGAAATCGCAATAACTGAATGCTTGATGCATAGCATTTAAGGATTCGCAATTTGCGATTCCTTAAATGCTTACGCAAAATTAAGGAATTTTAATTTTGCTATGCAATTTCCTTCATACATACTGTTTAGCGAATATTTAGTCGCAAACGCTGCTTTTTTGCGAATCGCAGCGTTTGCGACTAAAAATTGCTTTGATACATCTGCCCCTACATGCAACAAACAAATCCTGTTTGAAAAAAGGGAATTCTTTTTTTTCTAAATAGCCCACTTGCCCAGCTCTTTTAAAAGGAACTTTGCATATACTTTGCCATCGACATCCGAAAAGGCAATAAGACGAAAGTTCTGAGCTGATGTATTTGACCCCTCGTTATGTATACGGACTAATAGCGCGCATCTCCTAATATCCAAAATAATGTCATTAGCAAGGCATTAATTATAGAGAGGGCATAACTTTGTCAGCCATTGAGCCATAATTGATTTAAAAATGGAGGATGGAATGCCATTAGGGCCCGGAGCCCCATTACTGCAAGTAGATTAAATAGCAGTTTCCTATTATCCTTCTAAGGAGCTGGATCAACATTTGTAGAGGATGGCTTTTTCTTTACATCACAATATGAATTAAAGATCAACTAGATTTTCCTGGAAACCTTCTCTTTAACAGTGTCAGGCATGTACATCAGCTGTTTTTCATCCTTATTTTTCTTTATATCCCAGAGCTTTTTCCTGTAAGAGCAGCGGAGATATTTAACTTTAAGTGCTAGGGCTCTATTATCATGTCTACCCGTCCATTGCATCAAGGATTGGTTCAACAATGTCTTTAACTCTCTTACAGCCTGATTCATCAATCTCCCGTTTTGCGAGCCCCTAATAGCGATTCATAACAAATCGCTATTAAGGACTTGCAAAACGGGATTCATGTAGGAATTGCATAAAGAAATGCGATTCCTACACATTCCTTATTTGCGATTAGCAAATTGCTAATCGCAAATAAGGAATAACTCCCCATTCATTCCTATGGGCCAAAAGGCCCATAGGAATGCATGGGGAGTTATTCCTTATTTGCGATTAGCAATTAGCTAATCGCAAATAAGATAGCGATTTAAAGGGTGCCAGGGGTGTCCAAAGGACACCCTGTAGCACCCCTTAAATGCAAATTAAAACAGGTGTTGCGCACACACATGTCCAAAGGACATGTGTGTGTGCAACATGCAACTTAGAAAAATGCTTTTAAAAGCATTTTTCTAAGTTTTCGCTATTTACCACGAGGTTTGACCTCGCGGTAAATAGCGGGCCGAAATTGCGAATTCGCAATTTTTAAATGGATGATGAATTGCATTTAAGGAATCTCAAATAGAGATTCCTTAAATGTAATTCCTCGCAAAATAGCGAAATCGCTATTACCGATTTTTGCATTTGGGATGATGAATCCCAAATGCAAAAATAGCGCTCGCAAAGGGCCAGATTCTCAGAATCTGGCCCTTTGCGAGCCGATTTCGGCTTGATGAATCAGGCTGTTAGTTCACAATCTGTATCCAAGTGACCCTTTATAAAGCGAGTTTTATTTACTACCATTGTTCTGTCTAAGATTTTTTTTTTTTTTATTAACATGAATGCAAAGGTTATACATACAATTCTGTGATCAAATTTCAATTTGTCGTTCGCATAATCATGAAGCGGCAGAGCAGTATAAGCAATGTGCATATAGATGTACGTTTAGTGCACTGTCAAGAATAACATGGATGAATGTGATCAATCGCCCTTAACACGAATCTTGAGACCAATGTCGGTGTCTCATTTTGTATATGGTACATCATTCTAACCTTCAACATATATGTAGTAATTGCATGACAGATATCGAAATAAAAAGAAAAGAAAACCTAACTATTGTCATCACAGTCCTATCCCTGTACACACGCCCATAACCAATCATCAGTCACTTCGCTTGTTATCAACGTCGTTCGCAATTGTATCACATGAATACAGCAGTTTGTAGTACAGGTAACTTAGCAACCAAGCATCCAACACCTTATTCCTCCTCCCCATCTGAGTCCATGTTCTCGTCCTCTGGCAGTGGCTCACAGATGTCCCCTCTATAGATATTCCATGGCATCCATACTTTGTTCCATTTACGGGGGCAGGCTCGGATCACATACACTGCCCTCTCTGTCACCATAAGCATGTCCATATTTTTGATCCACCTAGCCGATGTAGGCAGTTCCGGAGCACCCCATTTCTGTGCAATGTCTCGCTTGGCCACTGTCATGGCTAGTGTAGCCCACAGCAAGCCATACCTGTCCAGGTCATTGGGGTCCCAGATGCTCAATAGGCATTTACGGGGTTCGGGCACAATAGAGATCTTAAGGGCCTGGGAGACAGTGCGCATAATTTGCCGCCAGAATTCCTGTATCCTCGGGCAGTCCCACAGCGTGTGAAATAGTGTCCCTTCCTCCCCGCAGCCCCGAAGACAGAAGGGATGTGGTGCTCTTTGTATCCTGTGAAGAAGTGTCCTAGTGTAGTAGATGCGGTGTAGTATTTTGAGTTGCACCAATCTGAATTTCGCCGAAATGCCTACCTCTCTTGGCGACGCAAGCGCTTCATTCCATTCCGACTCATCTACCTGTCCTATCTCATCCATCCATTTCCCTTTAAGTTTCAGTGTGGGGTCTTCTAGATTATTAACCAGCTTTTTATATGTGAGAGAAGTTGCACTTTGCGACATAAAGTCTGTCAATAGTCTGTCCTCTAACGGTGAAGACTCTGGTACTTCAGTGTCAGCAGGGATTGCACGGAGCAGTGCGTGACGTATCTGTATGTATCTGAATATCTCATTGGGGTTAAGATTGTACTGTTGTTGGAGCTGTGAGAATGCAATCACTGTGCCCCTGTCCCACAAGTCCCCCACCGTGGAGATCCCTATGTGGTCCCATTGAGTGAACCCTTTGCATGCTCTGAGGTTTCCCAATGATTTAGTGTCCCACAGTGGCGTCATTTTGGTGATTCTCCCTTTCCAGCCCAGTTTTGCGTGTGCTACATGCCACAGGGCAGCCGTGTGATGTGTCGGGCCTATCAGGTTTTTAACCTGGGACTTGTTGTACAGAACGGAGAGCATGCCGTCCCCTCCCAGTTGAGACCAGTCTGCCTTGTAAGCTGGATCCTCACGCGGGGTGTGGATCCATTGATTAACAATTTTTAGTTGGGCCGCCCAATAATAGAGTTGAACGTTGGGCAGGGCAATTCCTCCCTCATACCAACTTTTGACCAATTTATCATGTGCTATTCGCGCCGGGCCATTGTTCCAGAGTAGGCTGGTAACTAGTGCTGCAATACGTTTGAAATATCGCGGTGCTACCACATACGGGGTATTTTCCAACACATAAAGGAATCTGGGAAGGGCCATCATTTTATATAAAGCAGCCCGTCCAAGAAGGGTCAGGGGCAGGGCTGCCCAGTGCTTGACATCCGCCCGTAGGCAATCTATTGGTGGCTGTAATTTTTTGTCAAAGAAGTCAGTGGCAGTACGTGTGATGATAATACCTAAGTATTTAAAGGAGGTAGTTGCCAGTGCCAGGGGGCAATCCTCTTGTAACTGCGGTCCCGGGCCCTGAAGCACGTATACCACCGACTTGGACCAGTTTATGGTGTAACCTGACAATTTCCCATGTGCATTGCAGAGATGTAATAGGGCAGGGATCCCATTGCTAGGGTCAACCATGTATATGAGCATATCATCTGCATACAGGGAGATTTTATCCTCCCAGTCAGCCTCCCATGTGATGCCACGAATCAGCGGCATTGTCCTAATTAGGATTGCTAAGGGCTCCAACACCAGGGCAAAGAGCAGAGGCGACAATGGGCACCCCTGTCTCGTTCCCCGCCTCACCAGGAACGTCGCCGAAATGTGGCCATTTGCTGCCACTTGTGCCACCGGTGACGTGTATAGTAGTCGCACCCATGCTATGTATTTTGGTCCAAAGCCCATACGCGCAAGTACTGCAAACAGATATTCCCATTCTACTAAATCGAATGCCATTCTGGCATCAAGTGAAAGGATCACAGCCTGTTCGGAAAGGAGGTGTGCACGTGCCAGCACTCCATGGACCCTTCTGAGATTCAGTGCCGTGCTTCTGTGGGGCATAAAGTCTGACTGGTCAGGGTGTATCAGTGTGTGTAGATGTTGTGTCAGGCGGCTGGCCAGTAGCTTCGCCAGAATTTTGGCTTCCACATTAAGCAAGGATATCGGGCGGTATAAGGTGCATTCGGTTGGTGGTCTGTTCGGTTTCGGTATGGCCACTATCGTGGCCGTGCGCTGCTCCAGTGATAACTCCCCCTTGTGCAGGCTGTCCGTGTACATGTCAAGCAGTGGCTTACTGAGTTCCGAGGCCATCGCTTTATACCATTCCACGGGTAGTCCGTTGGGACCCAGCGCCTTGCTGGACTGCAATGCCTGTATTGCCAAGTGAATTTCATCTTCCGATAGGTCAAGGTCGAGCTCAAGCTGCGCTTCTTGCGTGAGTCTGGGAATGGTAATATTATCTAGTGAATGTGCCGCCGCCTGTGCCGTGACGACGTGTTCCGGGGTATATATCTCTTGAAAGTGGTGTGCCAGGGTGCGTACTATGTGTTCAGGGTGTGTCTGTAATTGTAATTGTCCGTCACACGTGCACAGCCTCTGTATGCCTCTAGCACTGCCTCCTCTTCTATCCAGCCACGCCAGCATTTTCCCTGCCTTGTCACCCACATCATATATTCTATGCGCTGTACCCGCTATGTATCCTTGTACTGTTGTTTTAAGGTGCGCCTGGTACTGTTGTTGACGCAGTTGTAGCAAGTGTAAAGTGTCCGGGTGGGGTCAGACATGTGTGCAGTGTTTGCATTATGGAGTGCTAGCTCCAGTTCAGTAAGCGCCCGCCGGGATTCCTGCTTGTGTCTCGTTATTGTTGCTACTGCAGCACCTCGGAGGACCGCTTTGTACGGTTCCCACAGGACTGAGGGTGAGGACACCGACCCAATGTTTTCCTGAAAGTAGTGCGAGGTTACCAATTTGAGTTTTTTCCTTATTTCTGGGAGTTTTAGATAGTTAGGGTAAACAGGGTATATTCTAGCGTATTTCTTCTCTCTGGTAGTGAGTGATAGGGAGACTGGCGAATGGTCAGATATGCCTCGAGGCAGGATTTCCATCTTATCTACTGATCCCATTCCCATCCCCAAAAACAAAAAAGTAGTCTATTCGGGAAAGGCTATTATGCGTAGCAGAGTAGTATGTGTATTGGGTCGTTTCTGGGTTCAGTTGCCGCCATATGTCCAGAAGTCCCATTGCTTCCAGAAAACCAGGAAGCGTGGTATTCCCCCTAGGGCGCTCTCTCATGGGAAAAGTGTCTAGTGCGGGATCAACTATTGCGTTGAAGTCCCCCCCTATGATCGTATCACCCTCCGGGAGGTCAAGGAGGAACTTACCGAGTGCCGGCAGTGCCGTAGAGTGGAGTGCTGGGGGAATGTATACGGAGACAACATTAAGAGGTCTTCCCTCCCATTGGCCGTGTAGTGCGGCGAAGCGACCCTGATCATCTGTCCTGCGGCTTTCCACCAGAAAAGGTGACGTCTTTTTCATGAGTATTCCAGTCCCTCTGGAGCCTGTCGTGAACGCTGCATGTGTTGCCATCACATACCCTCGCCTATCAAGCGCTTTACATGTCGTCCCAGTCAGATGCGTCTCTTGGAGCAGCACTAGATCAGGTCCCTGACGTTTAATGGCCTGCAAAACAAGCCCTCGCTTAATTTTATCCCCCAGGCCTCTAACGTTCCATGTAAGCATGCGCAGGGGGGGCACCATAGTTGCGTTAGGGGGGGCCTCGTCTGTTGAGGTGTTTAGTCGTCGGGCCATTGGTTCGTATGAGCAATGTGTAGGTGATCTGTTGCCAGTCTCCCTGCAGGTACGGTGCTGCGAGGTAGTGTTTCTGAAGTGGTCGGTACTTGGCGTGCGTGTGTGTCATAGAACATGAGTGATGACTATTAACAGTAACATTAACATTACAACTTCCCCTCCAACCCCCCACCCTGCTTCCCTGCCCCACGGTCCATCTCCCTACCCGTTTCCCCAACTTGGCAGAGTGCTTTACCCCAATCCTAACCATCTTACTTGCTCGTGGGGTTGGTGAGTCCCCTACAGGCACCGGTTATTGCCCACCCTACTCAGCTTCACCAGCTCCAGGGTCCCTCATGTCGATCCCGGTCTGCCTTTTAGAAGGGAAAGTGCACACCGGGTTTAGTGTATTATTAATCTGAGAGTAATTTAGACATGTGTTTTACAATAAATCATTCTTCACTCATGTAATTATAGTTGATGTCATTTATTTTGTTTTATTTTTAGAGTATTATCAGTTCCTGTTTTTTTTACGTTTTTTTTACCTTATTATACTTTTGCTCATATATATATACTTTTTTTGTTTACCAAGGACATTGTCATATACAAAACATTAAGAAATTATCACAT
This sequence comes from Lissotriton helveticus, assembly GCF_964261635.1. Classification (NCBI taxonomy): domain Eukaryota; kingdom Metazoa; phylum Chordata; class Amphibia; order Caudata; family Salamandridae; genus Lissotriton; species Lissotriton helveticus. The sequence goes on from NC_136069.1 coordinate 1,143,931,707, forward strand.
AAATAATCGCTTTTTTTAAAATAACCACATAATCATTATAAGAAACTTAATGTAAATGCAGAATTAATTCCTTCAACGCGTTTCGGCCGTCGCCTTCCTCAGGAAATCTGCCTTGTTCTTTACTATAGTTAATGTGGCTAAAAAATGATGAAAAAATAATGCTTTAGTATCTCTCTTATATACAGTTATACATTACACATGTCTTATTGCTTACTTCATTCTATTTTGACCTTACACACTGTTGTATTTATGTCTGTTACAGTTGCGCAAACTCCTAAGTCCGCTGAGGGCCCTTAAAAGACTAAAACAATAATAACATACTTTGGGTCAAATTGATAATTAGATTTAGACACAGCCCACGGACCACAGGAACTAGGATAAGATGGCGGAGCCACTAGCAAACACTTAATACCTAAACAGGAAGTACAAGCCCACACTAACCCGTAATCTCGCGAGATTACGCTCCACTCACTGACCCATGGCGCTAGATAGCTTGTTATTTAAACGCCCCATCAGAACGACAGCTGCTAGATCGACAATCGGAATATATCGAGGACGGTACCCGAACACATCAGGTATGCCACGCTCATCCATTTAGATAGAGGCGCGCACGGTAGTTTTTTCAATCTATCCCCACGATAATACTAGTCTACGAAATGTAAAATTTTGCCCTCTTTATGCTATCTATAGGAGATCACCCAGCGCATAGCATCCAGGGTCCGAACACCCTAGCAGTCAATCATCAGAGCAGACCACGCGGTAACGCACAGAAGAAGTCTTAGACCAGTAATAGGTAAGCGCTACGCTGTATCATGTATGAGCTTTACAGCCTAACAACAATAGAAATAGATACCGCAAGTGTCCCCTTGTCTCCCAGTATAGGTCCAAAATTATCTATAGTCGAAATGCAGACCCATGAAAGAGAATGAGGCAGCAGTTGTGGTGGAGTCGACAGGCACTCTAAAGGTAAATTAAACATATCCTGCTCATGAGATACATATTACGAGGATATGAGCATGATTTAAATTAAATAGCCATAACTTTGTGTCTTGCACAGTAGACAATATAAACCACCCCCGCTGAACCCAGCAAACATACAGGAAGCTACCGTGCTCTGCAGCAAACGAGACTGATAGACGGAGACATACAGCACAAAATAAGCACTAGACAAGGTAATCTTTCTATTGGAATAAAAACTAAGACAAACTTCCACTTAGAACGATAAATTAAAAGGCATTCTCCGTTCCGTCTAGACACACGGATCTGGGTCCTCGGCCTCCGCACAGAAGTACTCAAAATATATCTATTAGAAGCCGTTTGCTCCCATAATCAAGGTAATAACATGCTCCTCTAGCCAACAACAACTAAAGTCTCCTTGGAAAAATTCATTTCACCCTATCTTGAAAGTCCTACTATTAGAAAGTCCCAATTGGTCATATAAGCCAATTGAATTTTGAAGCTCAGCAGAGTAGCTACCAGCTGCAAGCAATAATCCATACGGTGTAAGATCACATGAGTCAGAAAATGTGAATTAGAGACAAATGTACATAATGTATAAGATGAATGAAATAAATGTACAGAATTTGTAAATACAAGTATGTAGATAAGTGTAAATATGACAGCACCTAGCTTTAGATGGCCCTCAGCGGACTTAGGAGTTTGCGCAACTGTAACAGACATAAATACAACAGTGTGTAAGGTCAAAATAGAATGAAGTAAGCAATAAGACATGTGTAATGTATAACTGTATATAAGAGAGATACTAAAGCATTATTTTTTCATCATTTTTTAGCCACATTAACTATAGTAAAGAACAAGGCAGATTTCCTGAGGAAGGCGACGGCCGAAACGCGTTGAAGGAATTAATTCTGCGTTTACATTAAGTTTCTTATAATGATTATGTGGTTATTTTAAAAAAAAGCGATTATTTATGTGATAATTTCTTAATGTTTTGTATATGACAATGTCCTTGGTAAACAAAAAAAGTATATATATATGAGCAAAAGTATAATAAGGTAAAAAAAACGTAAAAAAACAGGAACTGATAATACTCTAAAAATAAAACAAAATAAATGACATCAACTATAATTACATGAGTGAAGAATGATTTATTGTAAAACACATGTCTAAATTACTCTCAGATTAATAATACACTAAACCCGGTGTGCACTTTCCCTTCTAAAAAACAAATTCACCTTGCCAGGGTTCATCCTATTAGGCAGGGGCCCCATTTTTTCCAAACAAGATATACTCGCGGCAGGTCCGTGAGGGGTTCACGAGATACACATCAGAGATGACAAACGTTTGTCTAATTTAATTAAGGTGACTGAGCAAATTCCTAAGGAGAGCGGGGGCCTCAAGCACAGGTGCTGTGTATGGCCATCAACACTACATAATAATACACCCCTTAGACCAGTTGTTAGAAACTAAGAATATAAACATAGCTCAGATGGCTAAGCTACCAGCTTTTGGATTTACAGATGAGCAATATGCTAATATGGTGGGAAGTTCAGTCTCTTTTGGGGAATCTACGACAACAGGTCTAGATAAGAATAAAGATGTAAACACCGTATTGGGACTAAGAAAAAAACTAAAACGCATTGAACAGCATGGGCATTTCATGCTCCAATATCTTAAGGCTGGGGTCATACCACAAGGACTCAGGATACGAAATATCCCAGGTTTATTTACACACATCAGGGAGTTCCGGGAGCGCTGGTCCATGATATCGAACAGGTGCTCCAGGGACTACATGATGTTGATAGTGGAAACATCCAAAGGAATGCTACAGGAATTGGCACAAGAAATAGCTGAACTTGAGGATAAAATCAAAAAATCAGGGATAGTGGAGGACGTCAAAAAGACCTTAGACGACATAGAAAAAGATTTAAATTCATACACGGATTATCTTATAAAAAGAAAAACAGAGAAGCTGCAGAAAGACATAAAGTTCTTCAAGAAAGAAACAGTGTATCCTTATCTATCGGATGACTTTTACTCCAACAAAGATAACGGGGCAGAGAACTGGGGCTACAGACAAAACGGATATGGTAAAAGAGTGAACACATTTTCGGAGTCCTCAGGCACAGATAGCGATGGAGCCTCATATGATGGAGGATATCAAAGGGGTAGATCTAACTCCAGATTCCAAAGCAGACGACCTTTTTTAGGACAGCGCCCACCAAGACGCTCGAACTGGAGACCACAATATCGTCAGACATTTCAGAATCCCCCACCACAAGAGTACCAGTACCCAGCACATCAAGAGATGGAGTACGACCAATACCTGGAAACGAGGAACAACAGGTATTGGAGAAATTAGATCAATTACCCATCTTTAATCTTACATCTCAAACTCTTCTCCCTAATACCATCGCAGTACTCTCTAAAGGTCTTTCATTTGCTCCACATTCAGGACTAAATAAATTTGATTTATTTAGAGACCTACAAACATTTCTGAGAAAAATAAGATTAAAATTCTTTTTCTTAAACAAAGACCTAGACCTAGAACCATCTAATTTGTCAGGTCTTAAACCCAAGTCCATCTTCACCCCAACCCTGGAACAAGTGCCTCCCCAGGTAGCAATATTTGAGCAAATCATGAACGACAAGTTCACAGACATCGCCAACTATGCCCCCAGACCAAAATTTAATCTTACCAAAACCCAATATGAAGCAATGAATATGATCAAAAAAGACCCAAATATCACAGTGAAAGCATGTGACAAAGGGGGAGGAATTGTTGTCTATGAAACACCACGATACATAGCAAAAATGGAGGAAATGTTAAGCGACCAACAATACTATGCACCTATCACTAGAGATCCTACAGGTGAGACCAAGAAAAAAATCAAAAGAGTGACTCAACAGGCTCTGAGGAATGGGGAAATATGTGACAAAGAATGTCAATACCTAAATGTGGAAAAACCAAGACTAGCAAGCATCTATGGTATCCCCAAGGTGCACAAAGATATACGAGACCCACCCCTAAGACCGATTGTTACAACGATAGGCTCGGTAACCGAACCCCTGGCTAAATATATAGATACCATTTTGTGCCCGCATGTAGCAAACATCCCAGGACATGTGAAAGATACTAAACAAATCATTAACCTTGTGGAACACGTACCATTTTGTGACACGGCTAACATTCTGGTTACAATGGACATTGTAGCCTTATACAGTAACATACCCATAGCAGGAGCATTGACAGCCACACATTGGTTCATACAGAAGTACCAAATACAGTGCCCGAGTGTCTTCATATTAGAATGCCTGAACATTGTACTTAATGATAATGTGTTCGAATTCAATGGTAAGCTATTCAAACAACAACAAGGAGTCAGTATGGGGGCTTCTTGCGCCCCCACAATAGCCAACATTTATATGGCCCATTTTGAGGCACAATTTGTTTTCAATGAAGTAACACCGTTTTTCGAGTCTGTATGTAACTGGGCTAGATATATAGACGACGTGTTCTTCATCTGGCTTGACAATGAAGACACGCTAGAAGAATATCTGCAATGGATAAATTTATGTGATGATAATATCAGATTCACAAGCCACACCAGTAGAGAAAGAGTAACCTACTTAGATGTGGAGATAAAACATCAAGACCAGGCACTAATAGTAGACCTGTTTGTTAAACCCACCTCAAAAAACACGTTGCTTCACTATGATAGTTTTCACCCTACAATCCAAAAGAATAGTGTTCCATTTGGGGAATTCCTAAGGTTAAGGCGCAATTGTACTCAAATACAGGACTATGACACCAGAGCCATATCTATGAAAGAAAAATTCTTGTCCAGAGGGTATCCTAAAAAGCTAATAAGAGACTCATTTAAGAGAGCGCGCTTCTTTGACAGACAAGTATTGTTACAACCCAAAACAGAGAAAAACAGCCCCCAGTTAGTATTTGTCACTAAACACTCCAGCATCAACGAAAGGATTAGACAAACAGTAAGTGCCAATTGGCACATTCTAAATGTAAATATCCCCAAACAAGACAGACTACCCAGGCCCATTTTTGCGTACAAAATAAATAAGACATTAAAAGACCACATAGTAAGATCCAGAATGGCAACCAAAAGTGAACCGAGACAACAATCACTTACAAACCTAAGACCTGTAGTGGGTAACTACAAATGCTCGACCTGCAAATCCTGCGCTTCAGCCATAGAGGGTACTAGTTTGACCTTCAATAAACAAACAATTGAACCGAAAGACCTTAATAATTGTAGAAGCACCAATGTAGTCTACCTTATCATTTGCCCTTGTGGCAAAGGCTACGTAGGACAAACAGGAAGAGCATTCAATGTCATATTGACTGAGCATAGATCAGCCATAAGAACGAGAAAAGAGACAGCCCCTATGGTTAGCCATTTTCTGGAAGAAGGACACACACCAGAGGATATAACATGGTACATCCTAGACAAAATACACCCAAGGGTAGGATATGATCAAGAGAAAATACGTAAAATGAGGGAAGTATATTGGATATATGTCTTGGGGACAGCCACTAATGGACTTAATGCTGAAATCCCATGGGATCAAGCTATCATATAATAATTGTGAAATGCATGAAAGGCAATAACAAGTTGTGGCAAGGAGATGGGGAGCTAGTAGTAATTGTTTATAGTCTGTGCCTTAATTATATTTAGATCTATAACATTAGACATTAACCAATCAGTTGTTGTACATAATATTTTACATGTTAATATTGCATGCAGATGGCAGCAGTTGAACTCAGAGAGTAACATATTGTTGTCGGTTTACTTTCCATATAACAATATGAATGGGAACAGATTCCAAAAGTATCCGCCACAAAATTGCACCCTACTTTTAATAAACTTCTGCATCTATGCCCTTAAAAGACTAAAACAATAATAACATACTTTGGGTCAAATTGATAATTAGATTTAGACACAGCCCACGGAACACAGGAACTAGGATAAGATGACGGAGCCACTAGCAAACACTTAATACCTAAACAGGAAGTACAAGCCCACACTAACCCGTAATCTCGCGAGATTACGCTCCACTCACTGACCCATGGCGCTAGATAGCTTGTTATTTAAACGCCCCATCAGAACGACAGCTGCTAGATCGACAATCGGAATATATCGAGGACGGTACCCGAACACATCAGGTATGCCACGCTCATCCATTTAGATAGAGGCGCGCACGGTAGTTTTTTCAATCTATCCCCACGATAATACTAGTCTACGAAATGTAAAATTTTGCCCTCTTTATGCTATCTATAGGAGATCACCCAGCGCATAGCATCCAGGGTCCGAACACCCTAGCAGTCAATCATCAGAGCAGACCACGCGGTAACGCACAGAAGAAGTCTTAGACCAGTAATAGGTAAGCGCTACGCTGTATCATGTATGAGCTTTACAGCCTAACAACAATAGAAATAGATACCGCAAGTGTCACCTTGTCTCCCAGTATAGGTCCAAAATTATCTATAGTCGAAATGCAGACCCATGAAAGAGAATGAGGCAGCAGTTGTGGTGGAGTCGACAGGCACTCTAAAGGTAAATTAAACATATCCTGCTCATGAGATACATATTACGAGGATATGAGCATGATTTAAATTAAATAGCCATAACTTTGTGTCTTGCACAGTAGACAATATAAACCACCCCCGCTGAACCCAGCAAACACACAGGAAGCTACCGTGCTCTGCAGCAAACGAGACTGATAGACGGAGACATACAGCACAAAATAAGCACTAGACAAGGTAATCTTTCTATTGGAATAAAAACTAAGACAAACTTCCACTTAGAACGATAAATTAAAAGGCATTCTCCGTTCCGTCTAGACACACGGATCTGGGTCCTCGGCCTCCGCACAGAAGTACTCAAAATATATCTATTAGAAGCCGTTTGCTCCTATAATCAAGGTAATAACATGCTCCTCTAGCCAACAACAACTAAAGTCTCCTTGGAAAAATTCATTTCACCCTATCTTGAAAGTCCTACTATTAGAAAGTCCCAATTGGTCATATAAGCCAATTGAATTTTGAAGCTCAGCAGAGTAGCTACCATCTGCAAGCAATAATCCATACAGTGTAAGATCACATGAGTCAGAAAATGTGAATTAGAGACAAATGTACATAATGTATAAGATGAATGAAATAAATGTACAGAATTTGTAAATACAAGTATGTAGATAAGTGTAAATATGACAGCACCTAGCTTTAGATGGCCCTCAGCGGACTTAGGAGTTTGCGCAACTGTAACAGACATAAATACAACAGTGTGTAAGGTCAAAATAGAATGAAGTAAGCAATAAGACATGTGTAATGTATAACTGTATATAAGAGAGATACTAAAGCATTATTTTTTCATCATTTTTTAGCCACATTAACTATAGTAAAGAACAAGGCAGATTTCCTGAGGAAGGCGACGGCCGAAACGCGTTGAAGGAATTAATTCTGCGTTTACATTAAGTTTCTTATAATGATTATGTGGTTATTTTAAAAAAAGCGATTATTTATGTGATAATTTCTTAATGTTTTGTATATGACAATGTCCTTGGTAAACAAAAAAAGTATATATATATGAGCAAAAGTATAATAAGGTAAAAAAAACGTAAAAAAAACAGGAACTGATAATACTCTAAAAATAAAACAAAATAAATGACATCAACTATAATTACATGAGTGAAGAATGATTTATTGTAAAATACATGTCTAAATTACTCTCAGATTAATAATACACTAAACCCGGTGTGCACTTTCCCTTCTAAAAAACAAATTCACCTTGCCAGGGTTCATCCTATTAGGCAGGGGCCCCATTTTTTCCAAACAAGATATACTCGCGGCAGGTCCGTGAGGGGTTCACGAGATACACATCAGAGATGACAAACGTTTGTCTAATTTAATTAAGGTGACTGAGCAAATTCCTAAGGAGAGCGGGGGCCTCAAGCACAGGTGCTGTGTATGGCCATCAACACTACATAATAATACACCCCTTAGACCAGTTGTTAGAAACTAAGAATATAAACATAGCTCAGATGGCTAAGCTACCAGCTTTTGGATTTACAGATGAGCAATATGCTAATATGGTGGGAAGTTCAGTCTCTTTTGGGGAATCTACGACAACAGGTCTAGATAAGAATAAAGATGTAAACACCGTATTGGGACTAAGAAAAAAACTAAAACGCATTGAACAGCATGGGCATTTCATGCTCCAATATCTTAAGGCTGGGGTCATACCACAAGGACTCAGGATACGAAATATCCCAGGTTTATTTACACACATCAGGGAGTTCCTGGAGCGCTGGTCCATGATATCGAACAGGTGCTCCAGGGACTACATGATGTTGATAGTGGAAACATCCAAAGGAATGCTACAGGAATTGGCACAAGAAATAGCTGAACTTGAGGATAAAATCAAAAAATCAGGGATAGTGGAGGACGTCAAAAAGACCTTAGACGACATAGAAAAAGATTTAAATTCATACACGGATTATCTTATAAAAAGAAAAACAGAGAAGCTGCAGAAAGACATAAAGTTCTTCAAGAAAGAAACAGTGTATTCTTATCTATCGGATGACTTTTACTCCAACAAAGATAACGGGGCAGAGAACTGGGGCTACAGACAAAACGGATATGGTAAAAGAGTGAACACATTTTCGGAGTCCTCAGGCACAGATAGCGATGGAGCCTCATATGATGGAGGATATCAAAGGGGTAGATCTAACTCCAGATTCCAAAGCAGACGACCTTTTTTAGGACAGCGCCCACCAAGACGCTCGAACTGGAGACCACAATATCGTCAGACATTTCAGAATCCCCCACCACAAGAGTACCAGTACCCAGCACATCAAGAGATGGAGTACGACCAATACCTGGAAACGAGGAACAACAGGTATTGGAGAAATTAGATCAATTACCCATCTTTAATCTTACATCTCAAACTCTTCTCCCTAATACCATCGCAGTACTCTCTAAAGGTCTTTCATTTGCTCCACATTCAGGACTAAATAAATTTGATTTATTTAGAGACCTACAAACATTTCTGAGAAAAATAAGATTAAAATTCTTTTTCTTAAACAAAGACCTAGACCTAGAACCATCTAATTTGTCAGGTCTTAAACCCAAGTCCATCTTCACCCCAACCCTGGAACAAGTGCCTCCCCAGGTAGCAATATTTGAGCAAATCATGAACGACAAGTTCACAGACATCGCCAACTATGCCCCCAGACCAAAATTTAATCTTACCAAAACCCAATATGAAGCAATGAATATGATCAAAAAAGACCCAAATATCACAGTGAAAGCATGTGACAAAGGGGGAGGAATTGTTGTCTATGAAACACCACGATACATAGCAAAAATGGAGGAAATGTTAAGCGACCAACAATACTATGCACCTATCACTAGAGATCCTACAGGTGAGACCAAGAAAAAAATCAAAAGAGTGACTCAACAGGCTCTGAGGAATGGGGAAATATGTGACAAAGAATGTCAATACCTAAATGTGGAAAAACCAAGACTAGCAAGCATCTATGGTATCCCCAAGGTGCACAAAGATATACGAGACCCACCCCTAAGACCGATTGTTACAACGATAGGCTCGGTAACCGAACCCCTGGCTAAATATATAGATACCATTTTGTGCCCGCATGTAGCAAACATCCCAGGACATGTGAAAGATACTAAACAAATCATTAACCTTGTGGAACACGTACCATTTTGTGACACGGCTAACATTCTGGTTACAATGGACATTGTAGCCTTATACAGTAACATACCCATAGCAGGAGCATTGACAGCCACACATTGGTTCATACAGAAGTACCAAATACAGTGCCCGAGTGTCTTCATATTAGAATGCCTGAACATTGTACTTAATGATAATGTGTTCGAATTCAATGGTAAGCTATTCAAACAACAACAAGGAGTCAGTATGGGGGCTTCTTGCGCCCCCACAATAGCCAACATTTATATGGCCCATTTTGAGGCACAATTTGTTTTCAATGAAGTAACACCGTTTTTCGAGTCTGTATGTAACTGGGCTAGATATATAGACAACGTGTTCTTCATCTGGCTTGACAATGAAGACACGCTAGAAGAATATCTGCAATGGATAAATTTATGTGATGATAATATCAGATTCACAAGCCACACCAGTAGAGAAAGAGTAACCTACTTAGAGGTGGAGATAAAACATCAAGACCAGGCACTAATAGTAGACCTGTTTGTTAAACCCACCTCAAAAAACACGTTGCTTCACTATGATAGTTTTCACCCTACAATCCAAAAGAATAGTGTGCCATTTGGGGAATTCCTAAGGTTAAGGCGCAATTGTACTCAAATACAGGACTATGACACCAGAGCCATATCTATGAAAGAAAAATTCTTGTCCAGAGGGTATCCTAAAAAGCTAATAAGAGACTCATTTAAGAGAGCGCGCTTCTTTGACAGACAAGTATTGTTACAACCCAAAACAGAGAAAAACAGCCCCCAGTTAGTATTTGTCACTAAACACTCCAGCATCAACGAAAGGATTAGACAAACAGTAAGTGCCAATTGGCACATTCTAAATGTAAATATCCCCAAACAAGACAGACTACCCAGGCCCATTTTTGCGTACAAAAGAAATAAGACATTAAAAGACCACATAGTAAGATCCAGAATGGCAACCAAAAGTGAACCGAGACAACAATCACTTACAAACCTAAGACCTGTAGTGGGTAACTACAAATGCTCGACCTGCAAATCCTGCGCTTCAGCCATAGAGGGTACTAGTTTGACCTTCAATAAACAAACAATTGAACCGAAAGACCTTAATAATTGTAGAAGCACCAATGTAGTCTACCTTATCATTTGCCCTTGTGGCAAAGGCTACGTAGGACAAACAGGAAGAGCATTCAATGTCAGATTGACTGAGCATAGATCAGCCATAAGAACGAGAAAAGAGACAGCCCCTATGGTTAGCCATTTTCTGGAAGAAGGACACACACCAGAGGATATAACATGGTACATCCTAGACAAAATACACCCAAGGGTAGGATATGATCAAGAGAAAATACGTAAAATGAGGGAAGTATATTGGATATATGTCTTGGGGACAGCCACTAATGGACTTAATGCTGAAATCCCATGGGATCAAGCTATCATATAATAATTGTGAAATGCATGAAAGGCAATAACAAGTTGTGGCAAGGAGATGGGGAGCTAGTAGTAATTGTTTATAGTCTGTGCCTTAATTATATTTAGATCTATAACATTAGACATTAACCAATCAGTTGTTGTACATAATATTTTACATGTTAATATTGCATGCAGATGGCAGCAGTTGAACTCAGAGAGTAACATATTGTTGTCGGTTTACTTTCCATATAACAATATGAATGGGAACAGATTCCAAAAGTATCCGCCACAAAATTACACCCTACTTTTAATAAACTTCTGCATCTATGCCCTTAAAAGACTAAAACAATAATAACATACTTTGGGTCAAATTGATAATTAGATTTAGACACAGCCCACGGACCACAGGAACTAGGATAAGATGGCGGAGCCACTAGCAAACACTTAATACCTAAACAGGAAGTACAAGCCCACACTAACCCGTAATCTCGCGAGATTACGCTCCACTCACTGACCCATGGCGCTAGATAGCTTGTTATTTAAACGCCCCATCAGAACGACAGCTGCTAGATCGACAATCGGAATATATCGAGGACGGTACCCGAACACATCAGGTATGCCACGCTCATCCATTTAGATAGAGGCGCGCACGGTAGTTTTTTCAATCTATCCCCACGATAATACTAGTCTACGAAATGTAAAATTTTGCCCTCTTTATGCTATCTATAGGAGATCACCCAGCGCATAGCATCCAGGGTCCGAACACCCTAGCAGTCAATCATCAGAGCAGACCACGCGGTAACGCACAGAAGAAGTCTTAGACCAGTAATAGGTAAGCGCTACGCTGTATCATGTATGAGCTTTACAGCCTAACAACAATAGAAATAGATACCGCAAGTGTCCCCTTGTCTCCCAGTATAGGTCCAAAATTATCTATAGTCGAAATGCAGACCCATGAAAGAGAATGAGGCAGCAGTTGTGGTGGAGTCGACAGGCACTCTAAAGGTAAATTAAACATATCCTGCTCATGAGATACATATTACGAGGATATGAGCATGATTTAAATTAAATAGCCATAACTTTGTGTCTTGCACAGTAGACAATATAAACCACCCCCGCTGAACCCAGCAAACATACAGGAAGCTACCGTGCTCTGCAGCAAACGAGACTGATAGACGGAGACATACAGCACAAAATAAGCACTAGACAAGGTAATCTTTCTATTGGAATAAAAACTAAGACAAACTTCCACTTAGAACGATAAATTAAAAGGCATTCTCCGTTCCGTCTAGACACACGGATCTGGGTCCTCGGCCTCCGCACAGAAGTACTCAAAATATATCTATTAGAAGCCGTTTGCTCCTATAATCAAGGTAATAACATGCTCCTCTAGCCAACAACAACTAAAGTCTCCTTGGAAAAATTCATTTCACCCTATCTTGAAAGTCCTACTATTAGAAAGTCCCAATTGGTCATATAAGCCAATTGAATTTTGAAGCTCAGCAGAGTAGCTACCATCTGCAAGCAATAATCCATACGGTGTAAGATCACATGAGTCAGAAAATGTGAATTAGAGACAAATGTACATAATGTATAAGATGAATGAAATAAATGTACAGAATTTGTAAATACAAGTATGTAGATAAGTGTAAATATGACAGCACCTAGCTTTAGATGGCCCTCAGCGGACTTAGGAGTTTGCGCAACTGTAACAGACATAAATACAACAGTGTGTAAGGTCAAAATAGAATGAAGTAAGCAATAAGACATGTGTAATGTATAACTGTATATAAGAGAGATACTAAAGCATTATTTTTTCATCATTTTTTAGCCACATTAACTATAGTAAAGAACAAGGCAGATTTCCTGAGGAAGGCGACGGCCGAAACGCGTTGAAGGAATTAATTCTGCGTTTACATTAAGTTTCTTATAATGATTATGTGGTTATTTTAAAAAAAGCGATTATTTATGTGATAATTTCTTAATGTTTTGTATATGACAATGTCCTTGGTAAACAAAAAAAGTATATATATATGAGCAAAAGTATAATAAGGTAAAAAAAACGTTAAAAAAACAGGAACTGATAATACTCTAAAAATAAAACAAAATAAATGACATCAACTATAATTACATGAGTGAAGAATGATTTATTGTAAAACACATGTCTAAATTACTCTCAGATTAATAATACACTAAACCCGGTGTGCACTTTCCCTTCTAAAAAACAAATTCACCTTGCCAGGGTTCATCCTATTAGGCAGGGGCCCCATTTTTTCCAAACAAGATCCCGGTCTGCCTCCCAGACAGTCTGTCTCTACAGCTGGTCCGGTTGCCCCGAGGCAAGCGGGTCCCGTTCCAGATCAGATTCCATCCCCGTAGAGTCGTCTTGGTTCGCAGGAGGGTTGGCTGGCATATCTGCGTGTCCGTCGTCATGATGATCCCTCCGGTCTCTGTGTGGACGCCGACGCTGTCCCACCTGTTTCCAGCCGTCAAGCCAGTCCTGTGCCACCTCTGGCTTGTCAAAAAACCAAGTCTTTCCGTCCGCCACAATCCTCAGTTTAGCGGGGAACAACATCGAATATGGCAGGCCTTTGTCTCGGAGTGCCTTCTTGACTTCAGTAAATGATTTCCGGCGTCTGGCCACGTCCGCTGTATAATCCGGAAAAAAGGCTAGCGTTGCGTTTTGCAGCTTGACAGGTGGCGAAACCCTTGCTGCTTGCAGGATTGCATCTCTGTCTCTAAAATTAAAAAGTCTGGCCAGCACCGGCCTCGGTGCCGCCCCAGGTTTGGGCGTTCCACCAGGCACCCTGTGAGCCCTTTCGACAGAGAAGAAGTGAGACAGTCCCTTAGGTTGCAGTTTATTCTTTATGAGGTCCTCGACGTATAGGTCCATCGCTCTCTTCCCCTCCGTCTCTGGTAGGCCAAGGATGCGTATGTTGTTCCTTCGGGAACGTCCTTCTTGGTCGTCCAGCTTGTCTTGCAGTACCTTGGTGATTTTCTCCATCCGCTCCATTGCCATTTGCAGTTCCGAAGTGTCTTCTATCAATGACTTTGTTACCACTTCAACCTGAGATACCCTTTCGGTTATTTTCTGGAAGTCCGCACGCAACAGCGTAACCTCGGAGGAGATGGAGCCCACTGTCATCTTTACCTCTGAGAGGGTCTTCATAATGTCCTCTAGGATCACCCTCTTGGTCCCCTCCGAATCAGGAGTAGCGCCCGTGGAACTTCGTCCAGCAACCTGGGAGTGTCCATGTTGGCTATAGGCAAACTTATCCAGTTTGGCCTGCGTCGAAGTACTCCTGGTCCCTTTGCCTGCCATGATGAGAGGCGCACCTCGCTCCGGGCTGCACCGCGGGTCTTGTGCAGTGATATGCTGGGTACCTGAGGCGTGGGGTAGGGGGGTTGCGAATCAGTCAATGGGCCGTCGATGTCCCGTCTCTGAGCGGATCCCCCACCGACGAGGCCGATGTCCTCCGGTAGTTGTTCTGCACCGGTTACCAGTGTCAGTAATCGTTATGGCGCTGGCCAGGTCGACAGGCTGGTCGAATGCGCAGGGGTGGCAGTCGGCTCGTTGCGCAGTTCCTCAGTTGGTGGTTCCTGTGGTGATTAACTCCCCGCTACCTGCTACACCCCCTGCGCCGGAGTAAGTATCCCAGTGCCGGTATTGCGCCCCCGTCGTGGTCTGGGAGAGCGGTGGGTGTCAGCCCGGGGCTTGACCAGAGCGTCATTCAACGGGGCCTCTTCTGCCTCTCCGTCTCCGGGTGAGGTGTACACCACGAAAGGTTCCCCATGCGCCTCTCTCTATGCTTCCATTCAATTTGTAACGCTCCAGAGCACTTACTGGCCTCAGTGTCTGTCGCCTCAGCGAGGGGGTGTCTCTTCTCTTCTGGACCGCCGGCTCTTTTCCTAGGTTGCTCGCGTTAATGTATGTGCTCCTCCAATATGGCGTCCCACGGCAATTTATGGCGCAGCCTGTGTCCCGGATACTCGCACCAAGCCAATCCTCCCGCGAGTCTACAGTGCTGTCTCGCAGTCCCCGGCGGTCGCTCCCACTCACTCTCGTCCCGCCGGGTATTCAGGGATTCCAACCCTCACCTCCTCGAGGCGGGCCTCCAGGGGAGCGGCTGTTTACGCCAAGGTCAGGCCGGCCAGAGTGTACTTCCGTCGGGGGCAGCAAGCACGCAAGGTCGGTGCTTCCACGCAGCTACAGGCCCAATGACGCCGGCTCGGGATACTGCAGTGTCCGGCTTACGATGTTCGCCGGAGTCGGATCTTGCGGTGCCGCCTGGGTCCCGGTGCCGGTTCCGCTACTTCGGGTGGGCGGTGAGTCGGATTTATGTGCCGGATTTCATTTAAGGCCGATATGCCTTGGGGAGCTCCCTTTTCACGCTGCCGCCATGCTCGGCTGCTAGCCACGCCCCCCTGTCTAAGATTTTTGAAGCGGAGACGATTACTTCCATAGTGCAATAAGGCAATTTGGCAATACATATGGACGTATCCTCTTTGGCTTTTAAGAACCTTTGTATACTTCTGTGTAATCCTTTTGATGTTTCCTGTGAATGGTCAGAATATTCAGTTTGCCATTTAAGTTTATTTCTCTGTTCCATATCTGTCAATGGAAGTAAAATAAATTGTGGTATGTAATACTCAATATCCGAAGTTAACATAATCATTTGGATAAAGTGATCACTTGCTAGGGTGGGAACAATAAAGTAGTCTTTAAAAAGCTTAAAATCTTTAAATCGTCACCCACATATAGTCCAAAATAGCTGGTCTCTGTGAAGCAATGTGTGTATATCCTGCTGGTCTATCTGATTTAAACAGCCTGTTCTGCGATCACAGACCAATATTGTTTAAATTCTTGTCTAAAATGCTCCCTCTATTGTAAGTCTTAACTAGATCATGAACATTTGCCACAGGAATATTCCAGTATAGATCATCTATATCATGCATTTTTTTGCATAAGCTCATCTTTTATTAAGAATGAGTTAAAGGCACCAGAGATAACACACATTGCATTTGAATTTCTGCTCATGCTCGCTTCAATATCACTGGTCAGATTTCTTATTGGGACATTTTTCTTATCCCATTTTGGGTTAACATAAATGTTACATATGATCAAGTGCTTCTGGCCAATGTTTAATTCTGCACTTGACCAATTGGGCTGCAAAATTAGAAGGCCATTCAAATTGATCAACATTTCGACTACCCCCACCTTAAATGAATTATGGATATAAGTGGTGACCCCTCCCTATGGGTGGCCACCACATTTTAAAGGTATTGCAGGGGAAAACTATTCTGTGAATTGATCTAAAAGTAATGATTCTACTGCCATGAGAGATAGATCCCTCAGGCTTTTGGGTGCCAAGCTGTTAAGCCTGTCTTTTCCTCTGGCTGAGATGGATTGTATCACATAATGATTTAAAGAAAGCCATGAGTTAATTTTCACTCTGTTAGTATGGGCAGGTTGTAGTGTTCATTTACTTGAAACTGTTAACATGTTGAACATGTACAGTCCAGAGGTGTTTTTCTAGCGTGAGGAAGTCTGTACTGGCCAATGTTGCACTTTACAAATAAATTAATCAAATCAATCAATGGTCATAACAGCAGTGTTTTAGGGTGGGAAATGATCATCTGGTACATCAAGAAGCAGCCAAGCACTGGGATATATTTTAATAGGTTTATTAGTGCATTATTTAAATATTGCTATAGTGCAATCCAAAAAGTATAATGCTCACAGTCTCAAAGTTGGAGTCCTTCTGAAATTGGACCACCTATCCGTTCCTTTGAGTCCTTGGGGTCTGTGCGTCATCTGATGGAGTGGCCGGTAAGAAGGGAATAGAGAAATCAATAACAAAAAACAAACCTCAGAAAGCTTACAACCCCTTATAGCCTTTCTAGGGTATGTCTGTCAGTGTTTCCCCTGTCCGCTTCTGTCCATATGCAAACGACCCCACTAATGCGTTTTACACTTGTACAGTGCATACTTTGAATAGTCTCCTCCATGTGTTTAATGGGCCATGACTGAGCGCTCTGGAATTGAGTCTGAAGGCAGTGCAAGTTTCTCACAGTGTCTCCCAGTGGGTCAATAAGGTGTTCGGAATACATTGTCTTTCAATTCAGGCCTCTCTGCAGAGCGCAGAAAGTAATGGTCACATATTCCAGAAGAGAGAGAGAGAGAGAGAGAGAGAGAGAGAGAGAGAGAGAGAGAGAGAGAGAGAGAGAGAGAGAGAGAGAGAGAGAGAGAGAGAACACAGTTGTCAGAATATTGGCAAGGCTAAAGTAAAAGAAAATGCAGAGCTCATAGGTGAGCGTGTTTAGGAGGCGGTGAAGTGAAGGCGATGCAAGGAAGTGCAAGGAGGGTGCTGAAGAGGAAAGATGAGATGCATGATATGCAGATAAAGGAGATGACTGTCTAACATAGAGTGAACCTAACAGGAGTGACTAAGACACTCTAGATGACTGGTTAGGTAGCACACTATGGGAATAGCACAAATTTAGTTTATATGTTTAAGCCACACCCTTAATTACATAGGCCACACTCCTTCTATTGACCCCACCACTTTTGTCATTCCACTTAAATACCTGCCCTCACGCACTCTGTGTCTCGTCCTTACACCCACTTGACTTGACCATGACCTGTTCTCGAGCCTTGGCAGGGCCTTGTACTTCTCTGGGAAGGGTTGGAAGCCAGCATTCCTTTCTCCATTCCTCCTCTTCCTCCTTGCTAACTGTGTCCTTCTGGTACCTTCTGCTTGATTGGGTATTTGCTGGTGAGTCCTCGTCTCCCTGCTTGCTTGAGGACTGCCGTGGTGTTGTGTTCTTCATCCTTTTCGTGCTGATGTCTCCAGATCCTCTGAATTTACTTCCATTCTGATGTCCTCCTTGCGGTCCTTGGCGTCCTGCAACAATTTTGATATTCTGTCTTTTGTTTCCATCCGCCCATCCCTAGTTTGTCTTCTCTTTTTACCTTTACTATTACCAGCCCTTCTTCCCCATTCATTTCTACCTGTACTAATCTATATTCTCTTTCCTTGGAAGCTGCACTGATCCCTTATCTTAACCTGTTCTGCAGGTTATCCAATAAATACTTTCCTACCGCCTCCTCACAGGTAGGTAAAATAAAGGCGAGACAATTTTATGAGTAAACCAGCACTGATAAATATTAGGTTGTTTAGAGATTCTGATTGCTAAGGCTATCATTTAAAACCTTTAAATTTCTGCAGAGGATGAAGTAACCATGGCACCTCTCGGGAATAAAACAACATAAGTTTAGATGAGGCTGTTCACATAGACTGTCTCACTTCCCAGAAGACTTACAAAACCATTAGGTAGAAAATGTTCAGCCTCAACAAACATTTCACTCTAATTGTGCAATTGAGAACAGTTGGCATGTATACGTTTGAAGCAGTCTTCTTGAGTTGAGGGGGATTACTGTGTTGAGGTACAGAACCAGTATTGGGCCCAAGACGATCACCTTTTATAATCTCTGTTGGACTTGGCCCTTTTGCAGGGTCATCCCTGAACTTTTTGTATTTTGTCTGACCTGTTGATGGCTGTTTTATGACTCTGGGCACTTTACCACTGCTGATCAGTGCTAAAATGCATATGCTCTCACTGTTGTAAATTGATGTATGGGTTAGTGACGCCATGATTGGCTGGTTTGGTTTACTTGTCAGACCCTAGTACAGTGCACTGCGTGTGCCCTGGGCTTGAAAATCAAATGCTGCTGGTGGGCTTGCAGCACTGGTTGTGCCACCCTTAGAAGCAGCCTGTAAAGTGTGTCTCAGGTCTGCCATTGCAGAGCCTGTGTGCTGTCTGGTACTGCCATGATGACTGGGCAAGTGCACCCACTTGCCAGTCCCTAAACCTTCCCTTTTCTGCATTTTAGTCACCCCGATGGTAGGCCCAAGGGCAGGGTGCATTGTAGGTAAAATGTGGGTGGCATGTCCTGACAGTGAATTACAGCCATTTTCGTTTATCCCTATTGCAAAGCTACCTGTTCCCCATAGGCCAGAATGGGCAGTTTGATTATAACATCTTATAATCCTAACTGACTCAGGGAACCAGGTAGAAATTCGAGTTTGGTATGCCTGAACTCAGAATGATAAAATACATCTTTTAGTGAATGTGGTTTTAACATTCTGTGTTTGAAAATACCACTTTTAGAAAGTAGGCATTTTCTTGCCCAACTGTCCAAGCCTGCCTCTGCTAGGTTGTGTATTCCTTGTCTGGAGTTTGAGTGACAGGGGCTGGGGGATTCCAGGAGACAGGGTGAGTCAGCCCAGGGCTGAATAGAGCTATCTGCATGTAGATGGGTGGGAGGAGGTGCACCTGGTACCTGAATAGGGATGTGCCTGCCTTCCACAATGCTGGCTCCACCTCCTGTGGTGCGTCTGAGGTCCCTGGCCCACACTGTAAAAGGAAAAAAGAAGTCTTGCCTACAAAGTGCTCCAGGACTGCCCAGAATTGGTTTGGACTGGGTACAGGACCCTTTGCCTTCAGAGGACAAAATATTTGCTAGTATAAATATGGGGACCCAGACCCCAGAGAATTAGATCACTTTTGGGAAACAAGAAGAACTTTTGCTGAGGAGATGAACCAGGGAAACTGAGGAGGAGACTAGCCCTAAGCTGAGTGCTGTTTGGGGGATTGGCCTTCAGTGGTTGCCTGACTGCCAAAGAAAGTAGAAAGGATGTTGTGCTACTTTCAAATCAACTTGTAAAGGATCTCCAAGGGCTTGAGATAGAGCTTGCCTCCTGCTGAAGTCTCATGGACAACAGACTTCACCAACCAGCTCCCCTGCCTTCCCTTGCTCGGATTTGAAGTGCCTGCTGTTGAGCTGGGCCTTCCGAAAGACTGTGTGTCGCTGGGAGCTGGAAGCTGGAAGCATGACTCAAGACAAAGAAGAGTGTTGCTGCCGCTGCCGTTGTCGTCGCATCACCGGAGAAGAGTGTCGACGTCGCAGCAGACGCCGTCGCATCACCGGAGAAGCGTGCCGCCGCTGCCGCCATCGCATCACCCGAAGCACCTCGTATCACTGGAGAAGAGTGTCGCTGTCGCAGCAGACGCCATCGCATCACCGGAGAAGCGTGTCGCAGGGCCTGTCGCGGCTCAGAAGAATCGTTGAGTCACCGCACGGCCGTCGGGCATGCACGCATTGTGTCGCATCAAGAAGAAGACGCCATTTTGTTTCATTGCACCGGATCTTCATCGCATCACAGCGCTGCTGGTCGCATCAACATGGAAGCGCAGTAAGAAACCGACACATCACCTCCCCACGTTGAGAAGAACCGACGCATCCCCTACGCAGAAATAAGGACCCAATGCATCCCCGTTCCTGCGTGTAAGGAACCTACGCATCACCTTTTCTGCAAAACTTTCGCTGTATAGCGTTACGCATCCAAAGGTACATTGAACTTAAAGTGTTGCGTTTACCATCAAAAGAGAACTAAGCTATTTCTACCATTTTTAAAGTACAGTATTGTGGATTTTTGTTGTTTGTGGTCTTGTGTTAAGTCTATATAAAAATACTTATTTTCATACTACAACTTGTGTGGTGTCCATCTGTAGTATTGTCACTGGGTTACTGTATGTGTTCACAAATGCTTTACACACTGCCTCTGAGATAAGCCTGTCTGCTTGTGCCAAGCTACCAAGGGGGTGAGAAGGTTTTTTTTTAGGAGTGTACCACCTTACCCTGACTAGACGCAAGGGCCCCTACTTGGTCAAAGATACCTACCTCTCCCAACTAGAGACCCCTAAATCTAACATTGGAGGTCAGCGATGAGGATTCTTGACTTGCATTTGTGACTCATATACAGTGATTGGTGAACACTACTAGTAAGTGCAGACCAAACGCAACCACATACTTTTGGTAGATTGTTTTTCCTGGGATTTTCAATTTTTGCCAAGAACTGCCAAGATTAGCCACCATGAGTAAAGCAGCATCCATTGCAGCTTTTTTTTTTTTTTTAAATTTTTATTTGTTATTTATTCAAGATTGAAGTAGAAAGGCGAGGAAGAGCAAGAAGAGAAGAAGAGAAAGAAGAGAAGAATAAAGGAACAGGCGACAAACCGCCACATATCCCCACACAGGGGGTGCTGAAAATATTGCTGTAGAACCCCAAGTCATATATGGTACAGTTTGCTGTTCGACGCCCATGTCAATGTTCGTGTTCGCCAACTAGCACCGATATGGAGGGTGCGGCAAGTCCGTAGCAAATGGCCAAAGGGTTACAAGAGAAGGTGTCCCCAACCAGGAGCCCATTTATACAGGAATGCCACGCAGGTCACTTCCACATGCAAAGTATGTCGCGACTAAGAATAAACTACAACCCCACCCCAACACCCCTCAAGCCCCCCAGCCCCCCACCCCCCACCCTTCCCCCGGTGGTGGCGACCAACATCCATGCAGCACAACGTCACATATGTAGATGGTTAGATTTGAAAGAGGTGCAAGGCACGTAGCGCTGAGGGGCAGACCGCAGAAGGTAGACCTCAGGATAAGAATCTAACCAAGGGACCCCAGGTAAACATGAAATTCTTAAAATTCCCCAAAAATATATCGGACATTCTCTCCATACTCAACAGCCGCCACAGCCGCGCGTGCCAGAGCGAGATGGCCGGGGCAGATGGGTTCTTCCAGGCGGCTGCTAATGTCAACTTGGCCGCTCCTAAACACAGCCATACCATGCGCTTATCAGCTCTAGTCTGATGTTCCAACAATGGGTCCCTAAGTCCCAGTAGCACATATTCTATTGAATTCGGAACCGGATAACCCAGCACATCTTTAATATGGGACAGGATCTCGGACCAAAAGGGTCGGATGGTGGGACAATCCCACCAAATGTGGCGGAAATCCCCCAACATACCGCAGCCCCGCCAACACCTATCTGAGGTAGTCGAAAAGATCCGATGCAACTTAGAGGGGTATAGATACCAGTCAAACAGGAGTTTTAAGTGAGCCTCCCTAAGATCTGTTGAGTGGTTATGTGCCGCCACATCCCGCCAAAGGCTCCTCCACTCGCTGTCAGAAATGTCCCTACCCAGGGTAGCCTCCCAGTGGTCCATGTAACGAGGGCGGGGGGAAACCGCGGTATCCAGTAACATCCCATATATGAAGGAAATCGTTCCCTTCATCGTAGACGTGCGGAGAATAAAAGCCTCAAACTTCGTCAGCGGTCTAGTAGCGGCGTCCCCCACTGCAGTCGATGTCGCCCAGTGTAAGAGTTGAAGGTGTCGAAAGCGTTCAGTGGGTGGAACCCCATAATCTCGCATACAGTTTTGAAAGGTGAGAGGTGTCGCCCCATGAAACAGGTGAGTAAGAGCTCGGCAACCACCCTCCCTCCAAACATCAAAGGATCCGTCAGTCAATGCCGGAGGAAAAGCCGGGTTAAAATGAATAGGGGTAAATGGAGATGGGAAGGTAGTCCATCGGTCGTCACCACTGAGTGTGTCCCAGACCTTCAACACCGTGCTGGTTGGAGTGCTAATATATGCATTCCTGGGCCGGTCAGCCTTGGGCTTCCAGGCTAGATCCCAAATGGATCGTCCGGCCACACACCGATCCATATGGAGCCAATGCTTTTCCGAAAGCTGTTGTGACCATTCAACTAGTATTCTCAATTGCGCCGCTTTATAATACATGTGCATGTCCGGGAACCCCACCCCCCCCTCCGTTCGCGGACGGCGAAGCACTGCATAGGAAAGTCGTGCCCGGCCACCTTGCCACACATACTTCAACATCAGAGTTTTAAGCCGACGGAAATAGTCTAACTCCACCGGTATGGGCAACGCCTGGAAGAGATACAAAAGTTTCGGGAGGAGGACCATCTTAAGTGCGTGAATCCTACCCAACCAAGAAATGTACCTCGGCTTCCACCGCTCAAGTTCAGCGCGTATCATCGTCAACATTGGTGTAAAGTTGGCCGAAAATAAGGCGCCTAGAGTAGGTGTCAGACGGACTCCCAGATACAGCAAAGATGAAGTCGCCCACGACAAGGGGGTGAGCGCTCGCAGTCGGAGCACCTCCTCGGGGGGAAGAGTCAAGTTCAGAATATACGATTTGGTGAGGTTGACTCTGAAACCCGCCGCCATCTCAAAGTCAGAGAGCACCGTATGAACATATGGTAACGATAGCGCCGGATCTCTAAGCGAGAGCAGTACGTCATCCGCAAACAACGAAATCTTATGCTGTTCACCGGAGAAGGGGAGGCCCAAGATATTGTCGTCCTCCCGAATCGCAAGCGCCAATGGCTCAATACTTAAAGCGAAGAGGAGTGGGGAGAGAGGACATCCCTGACGCGTTCCACGCGAGTGACGGAAGCGCCCGGATCTATGGCCATTAACCATCACTCTAGACATAGGGTTGCTGTAATTAGCCTCAATCATTCTTATGAAGTGGGGGGAAAACCCAAAGGCCTCCAGGGTACGATGTAAAAAGCCCCAGTCGACGCGGTCAAAAGCTTTCTCCGCGTCGAGCCCCACTAAAACCGCCGGGATATGAAGTCTATTAGCCTTCTCGATCAGGTGGACCACGCGTCTCAAGTTGTCATGAGTTTGCCGTCCTTTTATAAAGCCGGACTGGTCCGGCTGCACCAGAGCCGGCATCAAGTCCTGTAGCCTCCCCGCGATTATAGACGAGTACAACTTAGCGTCCAGGTTGAGGAGCGCTATCGGCCGATAAGAAGCGCACTCGGTATGATCTTTCCCCGGTTTGGGGAGGACGGTGATCAAAGCTTCGGCCATAGTCTCAGAAGTTCTGCCCTCCGATGCCATGGCATTAAAGAGGGAGACCAGGTAATCGCAGAGGTCCGACGCAAACGTCTTGTAAAACAGGGCAGTGTAGCCGTCCGGGCCCGGTGCCTTGTGAAGTTTTAAAGCCTTGATGGCGTTTAGTACCTCTTCTCTAGTGATGGGGGAACCCAGCAAGTCGTTCCATTCTCTGGAGACCTGCGGTATCGGGAGACCATTCAAAAAGGCAGATTGAGCCTCTGGGTCAAGGGCATCACCCGAATAGAGATCAGCGTAAAAGCGGCCAAAAAGATCCGCTTTGTCCGCATCACTGTGCTGTACAGATCCCGCGTGGTCCCTTATTCCCCCAATGTAGTCCTTCTCGCGTTTATCGCGAAGTTGCCGGGCCAAGTGCCGCCCCACCTTGTTCCCTTGAGAGTAGGAGAGGCGGCGGAGGCGGAGGAGGGTGAACTCAGCCCGGTTATTATAGTGGGCCCTCAATTTCCCTCTCACCGCCGTCAACGGACGGAGGGTCACCCTAGACGGGTTGGATTTGTGTGCTTGTTCCAAAAGAGCAAGCTCCGCTTCTAGGGCCTCCCTCTCCTTTCTCCTAAGCTTATTGAGGTTGGCATTAAGGGCGAGGCATGTGCCCCGCAGGGAGGCCTTGCACGCATCCCAAGTGACATACACTGAGGTATCAGAGGGCGGGTTAAGTGCCATGAAGTCTCCTATAGCCTTCCGCAGCTCTTTACAAGATACCTCATCCCGTGTCAACGCCGCCGGGAAGTACCACTTTCGCCAACCGTCCCCCCCAACATGCCACTGCAGGCCAAGAACCACCAGGCTATGATCAGATACCGAAATCGGAAAGACACTGGAGAATTGGGCATCTCCCCTGAGGGCCTGACTAATAAAAACATGATCTATACGGGAGTAAGAACGATGTACAGAAGATAAAAAAATGTATAGTCCCTAGTATGTCGGTGTAAGAATCGCCAGCTGTCCACCAATCCCAAAGCCTCTATTTTTCGTTGCGTTTCAACCGAAAAAAAACTCCTGAACTGTCCATGTCTCTGTCCCAAACCATGTTAAAGTCCCCCAAGAGGAACAAGTGCCCCTCCACGAAGCGTCCCACCCTGTCCAACAACTCCTGTAAAAAAACATTCTGTCCAGCATTAGGGGCATACACAACCACAAAAGTACATTGCCGGCCATACAAGGACCCCTTCACCATCAACCATCGACCTTCCTTATCACCGCTCACCCCAGAGGTTGAAAGTGAAGAGACGCCTTGAACATGAGGGCCACCCCCCTATGTTTGGTGGACGCTGATGCCCTATAGATGAGGGGAAATTGTCGGTGCCGAAGTCTAAGTTCATCTTTCCTGGCTAGGTGGGTTTCCTGGAGGGCCACTACATCAAGATGGTGATTCGATAGGTACTTCCAGAGCTTTTGGCGCTTTTGCGGGGAGTTGAGACCCTTCACATTCCAGGTTCCTACACTAATAGGCATAGTGACATTGGGATTCTCTGCTCTGGAAGCCTACCAGCAGGATCCTCTCCCACTCCCCGACTAGTGTTACCACTACTGCACATGCACCCGGGCTAGGCCCAACTCCAAGCTTCCCCCGCCAGCCCGCCCTCCACCCCCCATTCGTCACCAGATCCGCACCACCAGATCTCCCAGAGCCAGGCATACATGGCGACCCGCAAAGCAACCCACACTGATGACAACTGGATAGAAACACCACTACCAGTGACCAGGCCAATGTCCCTCCCCGGGAAACAGCACAACGCCCAACCAGGAACTCCAGGTCTCTCATCCCCAAGCAGCCAGTAACAATGAAATAACTCGCAATTATGCAAGAGGCAGAGAGTGCTCCAGAGAAAGGGCCCTTGCCACAGACGCTGGAGGAGAACACCTCGAATGCAAACAGCACCTCGTACACACAGCTTCCGGACGCCACCACCATCCCATCCCCCCCCCGCCCCAAATCCCAACACCCCCCCGCAACCCCCGCCCCCAGGACCCTCCACCCCACACCCGCAAACAGAACAACAATAGAAAATAACGGAAGGCACTGAACCTGAAGCGTCCCAGAACAGTGCAGCGCACCGTGAAGTCACTGGGAGGGGGGTGAGAGACCTCAAGAGGGTCTCCCAGGGCCTCGGTCCGGGGTGTCTTCTCACAAAGTACTTGCATACCCTCGGACCAAAGAATGCGGGCCCCTCCGGCTCCTTAAGGCCCGCATCCTTCAATTCAGGCCGCTCCAGAGCTCTGCTGCGAAGGCGTCAACGTTGCCGAGGCCACGGAGGCCACCGCTTCCCCTCTTTCCTGTAAGCTGGCTGCTCGATCTGGCCGTCCACGATCCGGTGCCGACCCCACTCTGTGCCATGAGGAGGATCGGTGTCGCCGCCTTGGTGAAGGGCTGCCTACCCTTGGAGCTGGAGAATCATCCCCGATGCCCAGAAGATCTTTCGCCACTTGCAACGAGCGAATCTGTGCCAGTCTATTCTGCCAGCGGAAGACTATGCGGAATGGATGTCCCCATGAGTAGGTGATGTTGTGGTCACGTAGAAACGCCGTGACTGGCCGGAACTCCCGCCGCTTCTGAAGGGTTGTCGCTGCTAGATCCTGATAGAGCTGCGGGCGATGGTCACAGAACTGCAGAGAGGGAGTGTCACGTGCCTTCCTAAGGATTCTCTCCTTGAGCTGAAAATCATGGACACATACCAGGATGTCCGGTGGCGGACCCCCACCTCTACGTGGCAGTCCAACTCTGTGGACCCGGTCCATGCGAATCTCATGCACCTCCTCGTCGTCCAAAATCTGGCGGAAGAGGTCCTGGACGTAGCCGCGGAGGTCCCCCGCTTCCCCATCGCACGGTACCGCTCGTATGCGAATGTTGTTTCTCCTAGAGCGGTTCTCTAAGTCCTCCGCATGGGCCTGCAGGTCCAGGTTTTGTTCCGTAAGTCTTAGCACATCTTGTTGCAACTGGTGGACGTCATTTGCCATGCTGAGATCGTGATCCTCGAGTGTGGCTACTCTTTCTCCCACAGCGTCCACGTCTCTCCGTACCTCCCGGAGATCAGAAGTCAATTGCGCTCGGAGGTCCGAGATATCCTCTTTGATGGACTTGAAGAGGTCGGTCATGAACGCTTTAGTGGCCGGCGCCTCGTCATCGGAGCGTTTAGGAGAGGAGCTCGGGCCAGGGGAAGCTGGTTGCTGAGTGCTCTTCGATTGTCCATCCCTCCCGGTCTTCCCTTTGCGCTGAGCGTTAGACATCGTGACCCTCTCCAGGCGTCCCGCCGGCCACTACGAACCGTACCCCTCCGCCACTAAGTAGATCCACACAAGGGCTCAAGAGGGCACCCACTCCGGCGGCCCAGGGTTCTCAGCACAGGCTCAGGCCGTAGCACAAGCAGTAAAAGTCACTTCCAATATAGGGAGTCCCAGTCGTCCCCTCTCAGCCCCCACGGCCAGGGAGAATGCAGCAGCGCAGGTGCACCACAGAGGAAGATAAGTGGGTATGAGCCCCACAGGCCACGATACTGGTATGGGCACAGCGAGTCCAGACACAATCCTCGGCGGTCACCCGACCCAGCCCGCGATCCGACCTTGTCCGCTCCCCAGGGGGGATGAGCGAAGAACCAGCAATGGCAGCGCCCTCTCAGTCTGCGACCGTCTGGCCCCATCACAGCAATGCACAAGGACACTCCTCACCCGATCACCAGACCGTCGCTACAGCAGTCGCAGACCTCCACCTCTAAATCCAGCTCCCCTTCACAGAGCCCTGGGTTCGGGATCCTCCTGTCTGTCCTGACCAGGCACCCCCTCTCAATTGTACCGCCACGTGGTCCGGTCTTTGCCACTGTCCGCCGGCCGCCGTTACCACTGTCACTAATCAGGCGCACTCTCGCCTACGTGGCCCGGGCACCGGTCTCCCGTGCAAAGCTATCGCTCAGTCCAGGGGCCGCTTCGTTGCACGGGTCCAGGGGGGCAGCGCCGAGCGGTCCCCCCACTAGGCCTCAGACCGCGGCCTTGAGAGGAAGGGTAGCCGCCCTCAGCTCCGGGCACTCGCCGGCAATAGGCTCCTCCCCCACCGGGGAGGCTCGGGGAACCAGCTGCAATCCGGTGTCCTCCCGCCGCAGCACGGCACCGGCGGCCCCCACCTCACAGTCCCGGGGAGCACACCAACTTCTGCCGCTCAGGGGGTCCTGAGTCTCCCTCTCGCGCCATCCTCGCCGGACCGCACCAGTCCCGGTAACCGCCTCCGACGTCGGAGCCGCTTGGATGACACTCGGGTCCCCGGGGCGCACACCGCTGATGGCCAACACTCTGCAGCAGTGCCTAGGCGACCAGGTGCCAGAAAGAACTCTGGAGCTGTGCTACTCAAAGCTTTTGCAGGGCCTGGGGCCGGAGAGGACCTAAAACACGTCCTACTCCGCCGCCATCTTGGCCACGCCCCCTCCACTGCAGCTTTTGATTTTGATTGGGAAGAGAAGAAACTAGAATGCTACAATGTGAAACAGCTGAAGCCCTTCTGCTGGAGATTTAAAGTTGCTACGACCAGTCTATCCAAGAAGGATGAATTCCAAAAGGCGCGGAGGGCCTGGGTCGAAGCAAGGAATACCCCTGAGAATGAGGAGGGGGTTGAAAATGCAGATTAGCATCTCACAGGGCCATTGGGTCCAGGGGAGAGGAGAGCACCTTCCCCGAAGGTAGCAGTGTTTCTGCCAAGGGCCTGTCCTCAGAAGAGTTGGAGGACAGGAAGAAAAGTAGGATGCATGAGATGGAGCTGACCAAGTTCAAGTTGAGTGGGCAGTTAGAATTTGAGTTGCAAACTAGGAAATCGGCCCTAGAGGAACAGAGAATGCAGTTTGAGCATGAGTTGAGAATGAGGGAGCTTGATTTGGAGCTTGAGAGGCTAGAGGCCATGAGTGTCTCATCCCAGAAAAAAGAAATGTGGGTAGCTCAGGAAGTGAGCTTTGCTGAGTTAGAGTTGGAATCCAGCTCAGATGGTGGCAGCAAAATTGGGTTATCTAGTGCTGAGGGAGCAGCACATACACCCAGAGATGTGGCACCTGACTTGAAGGAGGGGGTTAACATACACAAGGAGGTTCATAGACATGAGGTAGCTCCAATAGTGCGCAGTGTCCCTGAGGAGAATGGGAAAACTGACGCAGGGGTTCATGGTCCTAGTGGTGGGACGGATACTCTACTGACTAGATTATAGGTGTAGGGAGAGGGGTTCCCCCAAGGTTGAAGTCCTGGTGGATGAGTGTGGAGACCGCCCAGAAGAGTGTGGGTTGAGTGACAGAGACAGTCAGATACTGTCTTGCCAATCTCCGGAGAGTGGAGTGGAGTATGTGTGCCAGGCACTGGATGGAGAGGTGAAGGATAATTCGGTTAACCCTTGTAGGGGGCTGTGTGATCCAATTGTGAGAGAGCATACTGTAAGTCCCTGTTTCCAGAGCTATGCCAACTCCTGTTGGAGAGTGAGTTCTCTGACCTCAGGGAGCTCACAATGGAGGCAGAACTTTTGGTGGATTCCAGAGGGTCTGGAGAGCCATTGGGGAGTGATCCTAAGAGAAGTGGCTCAGGTATCTTCCGGACCTGTGTAGTGGAAGAGGTTCTGAGTAGCCCAGCTAGGTCCCGGTGTAGTGGGAGGGCTGTAGAGGCTCACGGCTTCTCTCAGTGCAGACGGAGAGAGTTTGGGGCTGCGTGTCCCATGGTACCCGAAACACAGTCTCAGGGCCTGGATGGTTTTTAAGGGAAAACAAGGTGGGGAGCCTAGTCTGTCCTGATGGGCCGCCCAAAAAGGTTGTTTGGTGAACTGGGAGTGTCAGTAAGCAGACCTCCAATAGTTCTGGTGTCTTGCAGTGCCACTCCTAAGTGGAGGGTGCAGAAGTCCAAATTGAGGGGTGAGAGAGGGAAAGAGTCCCCAGTGGAAGAACCAGTGGGTCAGGGGCCAGCCAGAAGGGATGAGTCACTGGTAAATGACCATGGTGAGCACACTTCTGTCCTGGGGGATCTTCAACGCTGTCAGATGGACAGGGGTCGGGAGATCTGCGCCAGGCAGACTGTCACATGAAACATGAGTTATGTGTCGGCCTCAAGGGGGGGGGCATATGTGCTCCCAATGAAGTCCTGGTGCGCCGGGCAAGTGTTCCACTGCAGGGGTGGTCCCTGGGTTAGGATGCCAGGTTCAGGTGTTGTCTGACCTGGAGGGTGGGACAACTGTAAACAGTGTCCTGACCGGTTGGTCTTCTAGGGGTACCACCCCTGATGGGAGGGTGCAGTACTTTGGAAGGGGGTGCAGAGGGAGGGAGTCCTCGCCTCTGACCCCGGTTCAACTGGAAGTTTTAGACCCTAGGTTGGAGGGCCAGATTCAGGCTGTGTCCCCTGACCAGGGAGCCCAGTTGCAGAATAGAACCCCTGAACTGGTGGGCAAATTGTGCAAGACACCTGCTACAGGCACCCTGACAATTGTGGAAGGGGTACCGCTCCAAGTGGAAGGGTGCAGAGCCCCGAGGAGGAGAACCTGGTGTGGGAGAGCCCACCCCAGTCTCTTGTCCAGCAGCTGGGTACAGGCTTGGCGCTGGTGGGTCAGTGTCAGGATGTCATACCTGACCTGACAGGAGGGAGGGTGGACAAAGGGTGCCAAGCACCTGGGGTTACTGCTCCCTGCTCTCTGACGCCACAGAGGTTTGAGGGCCCTAAGAGGCATAAGGCCTGGGTCTCATCAGAGACTACTGTCAGTGGCCACTGTGGCTTGCTGGCTGTCTGTAGAGACACACCTGTGAGCAGACTAAGGTTAGGTGCTGCACAGATGGTGTCCACAGGTGAGGAGAAGGGTTCCCCATGGGTTAGCTTGGTGGGCCCTGAGAGTATGGACAGACAGATCCAAATGGGTTCAGATTGGCGTCAAACTGGAATATGCCCCTGCTGTTGCGGGCCAGGGTCCATGTTCTAGTGCCCAAAGCAGAGAAGCCCATCAGGGTTGTGATTGGTCTACCCTGCGTTTTGGCTGGAAGGGGGTTGTGTTGGACTTGGCCCTTTTTGCAGAGTCATCCCTGAACTTTTTGCCTTCCTCCTGTATTTTTTCTGACCAGTTGTTGGCTGTTTTATGACTGTGGGCACTTTACCACTGCTGATCAGTGCTAAAGTGCATATGCTCTCCCTATTGTAAATTGATGTATGGGTTAGTGACGCCATGATTGGCTGGTTTGGTTTACTTGTCAGACCCTAGTACAGTGCACTGCGTGTGCCTAGGGCTTGTAAATCAAATGCTGCTGGTGGACTTTCAGCACTGGTTGTGCCACCCACAGAAGCAGCCTGTAAAGTGTGTCTCAGGTCAGCCATTGCAGAGCCTGTGTGCAGTCTGGTACTGCCATCTTGACTGGGCAAGTGCACCCACTTGCAAGTCCCTAAACCTTCCCTTTTCTGCATATTAGTCACCCCTATGGTAGGCCCAAGAGCAGGGTGCATTTTAGGTAAAAGGTAGGACATGCCCTGATGTGGGTGGCATGTCCTGATAATGAATTACAGCCATTTTTGTTTTTCACTGTTGCAAGGCTACCTGTTCCCCATAGGCCAGAATGGGCAGTTTGATTATAACATCTTATAATCCTAACTGACTCAGGGAACCAGGTAGAAATTCGAGTTTAGTATGCCTGCACTCAGACTTATAAGATACAATTCAATTCAAAAGTGCTTTATTCGAGTATTACTCATAAAAGCAGACAAACATACACATAATAAAATACTATTAAATTACAAAGTCAAGTATGACTTAAGCACAATACACGTTAAAAAGACAGTTTAAAATTACATTTCATCCTGTTATTTACAGACAAAGGTGCAAAAGTTCGTATAATATAAAGTCAATTTTAAAAGCAATCCAGTATCACTATTAAAAAGCAATAAAAAATATTCGTTCATCAGATAGCACCTTGCATGGGAACAGAGAATAGATAATCTAGCAGTTTCTGTTCAACTAAGCAGAGAGTAGTCACCCTACTAGCAATCTCTGCCTAATTACCCACGCCCACCCCAGGTACTTTGCAGTCGCTATAATAATCCAGTCTAAGGAGGTCGAATTAACAATGCGTAGAGCTACCATACTGCTTTTAGTACCCAGGTTTCTACACATTGGAGCCAACCAAACACGTCTGGGAGCAGAATATGCATTACAGGCAAACAAGAAGTGACCCAACGTTTCCTTTCCTTCCCCACAAATTGGGCAAATAGCTGGACCTCCATTTCTCCATTTTGATGTTAAGTTACTCAGAGGTAGAGAGCCAGCCCTCATTTGGAAAAACAGTTTCCTGTCCATGGGTTTAGTTATAAGATCCCAATACATTTCAAACATGGGAAACAGTTTAGCTTCAAGGAAAGCAGTCGTCATAGACCCATTATTGTTGCTAAGGAAACTCCTGTTTTCAACCTGTTCCCAGAAAAGATTTTTTATAAACAACTTGGATGGGAAGGATGACCCAGTTGGATCGGACCACAATTCGATCAACCCTAGTTCACTTAGTGCTTTTTTTAGTGATCTAAACCATCTGATTTTATGGAATCGGTCTGCTTTGATGACATCAGCAAACCCTGCTGCATATTGTGACAACTCAGGGGTGGTCCAGATTCTGCGCCAATATAATATCGGACGAAGTTTGCACATTGCCGAGATTTCCTTCCTGCCAAGGTCATATCTGAGAGGCAAGATGGGGCTGCTCTGTGGGGTTCCAGTTAGTTTCCGCAGGAAGTTATTCTCTGATGTCTGTAACTCCTGGAGATTTTCTTGCCCCCACATCTCTGCCCCATACAATGCTGACCCAATTGCCTTTGCCTCATATATGATCAGGGGAGGTTTAATTGGTTTGGTCAAGGATTTGCTATGCTCCTTAATGATGGTACCAGCCAGTTGTTTGTGTCTTAGTACTGCAATGTTTAAATGATGGTTCCATCTATTATCATTTGAAATGTGGATCCCCAGGTAGGTAAAAGAATTTACTACATCGAGGCAACGGCCACTCATGGATATTTTGGATTTAAAATTTTTAGAAGGATTAAATACCATGAGTTTTGTTTTGGCTGCGTTTACCTCCAAGCCGTGGTCACTACAAAATTTGTCAAAAATAACCAATGCCTTTTGCAGACCGCTGGGGGATTTTGATAAAATTAGGGTGTCGTCTGCGAACATTAAAATAGGGACTTTTACACCTGCAAGTGAGGGAGCATCTACTGGCTCGGCCTGCATACGGGGAACAATTCCATTGATAAAAAGTGTAAACAATGTCGGTGCCATTGAACAGCCCTGTCGAACCCCACGCTCGACAGGAAAATCAATAGTATCGTTGCCATGACCACCCCATTGAATTTTGGCATAAGTACCCTCATGGAGTCTCATGATCAAAGTTAAAATGGTCATCGGGACCCCCAGAGCAGCCAGCACCTCCCACAATTTAGCCCTCGGCAGCAGGTCGAATGCAGCCCGTAGGTCAACGAAAGCTGCATAGAGACTGCAACCACCCAGAACCACTGTCCTCCACTGTATCAATTGAAAACGGAAGACCTGGTCCACAGTGCTGGTTGCTCTGCGAAAGCCAGCCTGAAAAGGAGATAAAACATTCTGCTCCTCTGCCCAATCAAGCAAGTTGTTAATGATTACACGTCCTACAACTTTTTGAACCGTGTCAATTAAGCTGATTGGGCGGTAATTGCAAGGTTGGGCGCGATCTCCCTTTTTATATACTGGGATAATGACAGCACCCCGCCAGGATACCGGGATTTCTGCGCCCCTAGCAATATGATTTAGTAGAAGGCAGATGTACCCGGAGCTCGGCCACTGTGCACAGATTTCAGGGCAGACAGGACTTCGCTCTGCACAAACATATCTTCATCTGCGAACAGGTAAGTTGGGCTAGAGCTGTTGTCAAACTGGTCCCTGGAGGAGTACTGCTCGCTGAAGAATTTAACCCATGCATCATGGGAGACATTATTATTGGGAGTTTCTGGAGATCTATCGTGGCCCCATTTAACAATATGCCAAAATAGTCTAGAGTGTTTGGATTCACTAGCACATTCCAGTTTCTGCCAGTGGTCTTCGTCCCATTCTCTTTTAGCCCTAGCGATACTGTTTTTATAGTGCTTCCTGGCAGATCGAATCTCACTCAAATTATTACTTTTGATTGCAGCTCCTAATTTAAATCTTGCTACCCTACAATCTTGATTGTACCATTTTGCTGATTTATGCGGGCGGGCCCTAGTGTTATGTACAGGTTTTAAGAAGAAACTTTTAACTTCATTAAAAAGAGTCGTGTGTGCTTTATTAATATCTTCATGTCCCTGTGAAGACCTGCAATACTCTCCAGTGCCAAAATGGCCTTATCTGCCGCTGCTCCTATCTTTTCCAGGACCTGCTGATCTGTCTTGACACCAGACCACCTTAACCTACGCATATTATTAGATGGGATGATCGTCGGGAGCACAAGTTGGTCACAAGGGGTTGGAGCAATTTCATTAGATGTCCACCAGTTATGAGAGACACATAACGGGTCATGGTCGCTTTCTGGCCTAGCTGTTACTACCATGTCACTGAGAGATGACCATATGGATATACTACAAATGACATAGTCAATGCGACTTTTACTTCGCCCGTTGTTAAAAGTCATGGCGGGAACACGATCTGATTTGGTCCGCCCATTCAAGGCTCGTAGCCCGTGCTCCAGACACATAGCATTTAGGCCTAGGATGTCAGCCGTCCACCGAGTTATCGGTGCGGAATCTAGTGTGGGGATGTTCCAAAGCTTATCTTCCTCCGCTCCGAGAGGAGAATCACCAGTGATGAGAGGTTCGAAAGTACGATTTAAATCGCCTGCAATTAAGATGTTTTTCCCTGCAGATTGTGTCTCAAGAAGATTAAAAAGACTCAAAAGAACCTCAGATTTACCTTTACTTCCACCTCTAACATAGATATTATAAATATCTATGGAGATGGATAGATCACTAGTCAATCTGATGAGCTGGATATCTTTTTGGTCAAGCTCCACACATTTTACAATAGTTTTTAAAGACTGCCTAATCCATATGATAAGGCCCCCCATCAGCCGCCCTTTAGGGCCCTTGATAGCAGGAACATGAAAATTTACATACCCCAAGGCAAAAATAGGATCGCACGCCCAGGTCTCTTGGAAAATGCAGAGGTCGTAATTATTAATAAATTCAAACCAATCAGCGCAATCCATCTTGGAACAAAGTCCAGCCACATTCCAGGACAAGAGATTCCCTGAATTAGGTGTCGTAAGAGAACAGGGGATTTTAGTAGTCTTGTGTAACGTCCAACCCCCAATGACCTGATTTATGGTTTTTACATTGAGTGGCCCTGGTGAATCATCGGACGGGTACCCCTGAGCACAATCTGTGGTTAAATTATTGACTGCATCAAAAGTTCTATTGTCGCAGAGGGGCAAGGGGATAGAGTTGCAAATAGATGGTTGTCAATCGCAATCATTTAAATTAGACAATGCAGAAAAACGATTTTCCAACCCCAAACCCCAGTCCACTGAAGCGACATCCTTCCTCCCCCTCTTGGTCACAATGTTCCATTTGGTTCTCAAAATGCTTGAGTTTGGCCCACTTCCCTTTCTTGGATAAAAGAAGTCCAAAGTCAGTGGAACTATTGAGGTCGATCTCCGTTGTGGTGGTAGGATGTTAGGTAAGATGTTAGGCAAAACCCCAGGGTCAGAAAAATGTAGGACAACACACTCCCCTTTGAACTTTTTCTCCCTGTCCCCAATCCACTGGACCCTTCTTGCATTAACGAGCTCTTCAGAGAGTTGCTGCTTTCCCCATGGAGTGATTACCATGTTGTTGGTCAACCATGATAGCGATTTGTTTATTAAAGAAGATGTAGTTTCACACTCACCTTTAACCAAGGGAGGAACATTAGCAAGAACAAGTACCAATGGGGAAGCTTCAACCACAAGCTCGAAAGTCCCTTTTTCAGTAGATGGGTCTTCAGCAGCAGGAGCTGGGATTGGGGCAATAAGAGAGCCACCAGGAAAAATACTATTAGTTGACATTTGGGGGTTTGATGCAGGGATAGGGGTGAGTCCACTGTTAGCTGCAGTTACTGATTTGCTTAAAGATTCCTCTATCTTGGCGGAGACATCTTCCGGGAGTTTACCTAGCTCACCCAAAGTTTTTTCCAGTAGCCCTTCCAGTCGATTAACCTCAGAGGTTAGCTTATCTATTTTGCTGACCAGAGGTTTAACCACACCTTTGATTTTAGTATCCATCATAGCCAGTAATTTGTTAAATTGGGCATTTGAAAGTGTGACATAAGCCTCATTAGTAAGATTGAACTCCTCTTCCTCAGAATGTTTCCTCGGGAGGTTTACAACTTTGTTCTTAGCAGACCTTAGACACTCCCGTTTCCCCGGAACGGGTGATGGAGGAGAGATGGAGGAATCATGACTAGTGGTTATCTCTGTCAGTACTTCGTTGACGCTAAGGTCTTCAAGTCCAGCAACAATACCACTAGGCTGTATGAATATAGTATCCGGAAGTGAGTCAGGTATTGGACAATTTGTGCTATTATTGATCTGTTGGCCAAAGGGATCATCTGACTCGATATCAATTAAGAGAGATTGGGTGGATGAGTCTATTCCCAAAGATGCTCTCCTGCCAATATTGATTTTTTCTACGACTTGTACCAAGTAGTTCTCAATAGAATTGCTAGGAGTGAGTAACTTTTTAGGAGGCATAATACTCTTTGCACACAACCAAAAATGAAAACTTACGATGGGATGTGCCGGGATGATGAAATGCGCAAATGCGTCGAAATCAGGACAGCAAACCAAGAGACCAAGCCCAACCCAACCCTGGCCAACCTCGGACGGCCTCAGACGGCCCGCCCTTTGCCCGGGCTTAGCCCCGGGCGCTCCCGCGCGCTCCCGCGACGCGGGGGGTAGGAGTTGTTTTAATGCGCCTCCGGGCGCTCCAGTCACGTCGTCAGGGTGCTCCGCCGCAGGTGGTGCCGGGAAAGCGAGTCCTCCGCTCGGCGGCCGCTAGAGTGTAAGTAGCGGCGGCGGGAGGACTCGCGGTGCAGGGCACTGGTCCCGTTAGGCTCAATCAGAAGAACAGGAGCCGGTAGTAGACAGGTGCAGTCTCTGTCCCAAATAATAGTTCTGGCAAGGGAGGCCGCTTCCGCCGGGGGTGGGAGTTGTTTTAATGCGCCTCCGGGCGCTCTAGTCACGTCGTCAGGGTGCGCCGCCGCAGGTGGTGCCGGGAAAGCGAGTCCTCCGCTCGGCGGCCGCTAGAGTGTAAGTAGCGGCGGCGGGAGGACTCGCGGTGCAGGGCACTGGTCCCGTTAGGCTCAATCAGAAGAACAGGAGACGGTAGTAGACAGGTGCAGTCTCTGTCCCAAGAGAAGAAAAGCATTTACGTCTTACGTGGCCGACATCGGATATAAGATACACCTTTTAGTGAATGTGGTTTTAACATTCTGTGTTTGAAAATACCACTTTAAGAAAGTAGGTAATTTCTTTCCCAACTGTCCAAGCCTGCCTCTGCTAGGTTGTGTGTTCTTTGTCTGGAGTTTGAGTGACAGGGGCTGGGGGATTCCAGGAGAAAGGGTGAGTCAGCACAGGGCTGAATAGAGTTATCTGCATGTAGATGGGTGGGAGGAGTTGCATCTGGGACCTGAATAGGGCTTTGCCTGCCTTCCACAATGCTAGCTCCACCTCCTGTGGTGCGTCTGATGTCTCTGGCCCACACTGACAAAGGAAAGAAGCAGTCTTGTCAACAAAGTGCTCCAGTACTGCACAGAACTAGTTTGGACTGGGTACAGGATCCTCTGCCTTCAGAGGTCAGAGGATTTGCAAGTATAAATATGGGGACCCAGACCCCAGATAATTAGATCACTTTTGGGAAACAAGAAGAACCTTTGCTGAGGAGATGAACCAGAGAAACTGAGGAGGAGACTAGCCCTAAGCTGCATGCTGTTTGGGGGATTGGCCTGCAGTGGTTACCTGACTTTGTGCTACTTTCAAATTAACTGGTAAAGAATCTCCAAGGGCTTGAGATAGAGCTGCCTCATGTTGCAGTCTCAGGGACGTAGAATAAAAGGAGGACCCCACACAGGCTTATACGGGACTGGGGGGAAAATAGAGTTATAAAAAGCTCAGAGTCCCAACTCAGTGGAAAATCAAAGATATATCCACTCGAAATGAAAATTCATTAGTGGTAACTATACCAAACCATAGCATGCCCCCAAAGGGCGGGAGAGGTAAAGGTTCAAATTGGGTATCTAAATTTATGTACGAAGATTATGTACCATCCCAATAATATTAACATAACAATAACCACATTCAAGAAAACACATTAAAAAATCAGTGACGGGACCCCTACTGTAGTCCAATCATTAATGCACATAAAATTCATCAATTGGAAAGACAGACGAATTCACAAAAAGTGTTTGGTAAAAAATTTGATATACAATTTATTCATGCACTCGTACATAATTCATAATACAAATTACAATATTAAAACATTAATGAACAAATAAAACATTTTGTTAAGAATAAAAAAGAATCAAAGAGTCGACGCGGCGTTTCGGTTTTCTTTTTGAACACCTTCTTCAGGACTGATTCTAGACAGTTAAAAAAACAGAATTACCATCCACTTTAGTTTTGTCACATATAAGATTCGTCTGTCGTTTTTTACAACAATATCATCTTTTCTAAGTGTACACTATTGCAATTTAATTCATGTCTGATCACTACCCATATTATACAAACATTTTCGTTATTATCAATATATATCTAAAAGACACAATTTGTACAGTGTTTCCATCTTTTCTCTATGGGATCTTGCATTTTTATTATTATCATCATAAAACATCTTCACCGTATTCTACTTGTTTACCTCTCTCTGAGCCATATGGCCCATGCTCCCAACTTCATTACTACTTTGTTTTTATCAAGGCATCTTATGCAGCACGCTTACCTTGTTCCAGATGGAGAAAATTATCTCTACTGGATGGTGCTTTTTCAATTTCGTTTTTATGGGTTTTTCTATGATTTCCCCATTCCGAAAATGCTTTGCTGAATATGCAATTTCTTGTTGTTTCTAAATGGAAAAAACAACAGCATATCTGATCTACATCATATGTGGATAATTATCTTGGATTTTCTCATGTGAGTATTGCACTCCTTTATTTATCGACTGAGAGTTGTATGATAACAAACTGGCTATGCGGATCCAGGGTTATCTCAGTGTTTCTCCATCTATTGGGTACCACCATCGAGCTTCTATATATATAGACCACTCTCACCCTGTTTTGGGCATAATTCTTTGACAATAGTTTTTTAATTACCTCATATCTTGCCTATTTGCCAAACCACATTGAGGTGAAAATTACCTTTTTGTTTCGATGTATGTGTGTCATTTACTGCCAGGCGGAGCCACCGGTTTATTATCCAACCAACATCAATAGGAAGATTCCTAGGGAATTATATTATTAGACCATGGTTAATCTGACCCCATTTCTTTAAACCCCTATCTGTTCATGGTTAGGTTCAGTTTAGTCACTCACCATATGTTTGAGCAACAGAATTTAGCCTCGAAACCACTTTCAATTCGGTTCGATTTGCTTGAATAGGCCCCTTGGTTTGTAGGTTCCTAAAGACGGGGGGAGAAAGCCCAAGTGTTTTTTAGTCTGTATTCTAGTTGAAGGCGTTTATTCCTTAATTTTTAATGATTATACTTCTTACATTCTCTTCATTATAGTTTGGTTGCATTTAATTGCAAAAATGCATGTAGCGGGCATTTATGGAATAATTAGGCTCCCCCTACTCCTGTACGAAGTAAACCAACCAGCCTTCCCTCTTTCTATTGTTTTTGTCTTAGTCTCTGGCGGTATCTCATTATCCTATTCTCTAAGAGAGACCTCGTATGTGGGGCAGCGCCTTACCTTTTCTTATAATATCGGCCTCCCTGCTCCTCTCTCCTGGCAGACGACCCTCCTGTTATTCGGTATATGGAGTCACGAACAGAACAGACACGATCCCACCTTCCGGGGTTTTTATGTGTTGTTCTTTTTAATTGGGCGCACTTTTCTCTTATGCAATTGGATCGATATCATCCAATTAGAGCCGCGTTGCTATGGTAATATAACGCAGTCCTACGTTTGTAGAAGTCTTTCTATTGGATCCAAGTAACCTCTGTGGGCCGGCCCTATTGGTTCTTTTACTAAAAGCGTTACTAAGGTGATGGAATGCATGCTCGATCTTCGCGGTAAACCTCCCAAAGCAAAACGAATGTGTTAGTTTGGTTGGTTATTGTCCCTATCAAGACAACTACGTATGTGACTCCACACTTAGACCCATACGTCTGTTAAGTTGTGCGTCATTATTTACTTACGAAAATCCCCCACTTAG
Organism: Lissotriton helveticus; assembly: GCF_964261635.1. NCBI lineage: Eukaryota > Metazoa > Chordata > Amphibia > Caudata > Salamandridae > Lissotriton > Lissotriton helveticus. The sequence goes on from NC_136069.1 coordinate 1,143,971,997, forward strand.
TATTCTTACCACGTCATGGGTTAAACGAAAATACATTACGGTCAGGACAATTGCGTCCGTTCAGTCGAGTGTTATTATTCATGGGAATCCTACCGCTTAGTATTAGTAACGTTTGTTGTTGTTATCGTGTTGTTCCTATTTGTATTGCTTTAACGTGCTAGTATTTTATATCTAATTATTATGGATCCAACTGTGTGTCATAATAGTTATGCCCTTATTTTCTCGTAAATATGATTCAGGACCTGGGAATGTCATACCTTCTAGGTATTATCCTGAATGTACCACTGTGACCATACGAATCTTATCACCGAGGATCCACTTCGTACCATTGTCCTTTCCTAATTATCCTACATTTTATTAGTATTACCTCTATCTGACTATGTTTGCCATCCTGATTCCATACCTATATACCTTAATTAAACTCATATAAGGGAGATATTTCATAACTTCTCGTATCGTTCTGTGTGCATTGTTATCCCATCTAATTTTGAACGTTGTGATAGACTATCATTAATTCCCACATCAACTATCTTTTCTTTATCTTCTGGGACCACTCCTGGGATTTCTAGGATTGCTAATTCATTCGCAATTCCCACGGATTTATTTAATGATCTTTTCCCAATCCTCTCTCGAATTTAACCCACACCTTACACTATTTAAGGTAGACATGTAGAATTGTTCTCTTCTCTTTCTCTTATTATCCAGATTCCCTCCCCGCTTGGAACCTGTTATTCTCTCTAGTCCACACCATTTTAAATCATCAAGTTTATGTCCTGCTAGTCTCCAATGCTCTGTAAGAGGTGCTCCTATTTTATTAGTTCTCAAGGCTGATCGATGCTCATTTAATCGTACCCTAATTTCTCTAGAAGTTTCTCCTACATAGGATTACTGGCAGGGACATTGGATCAGGTAGATGGCATTGGTAGTCCTGCAATTCATAAAACTTTTTATGTACACTGGTTTCTCATTGGTTATCACCTTATTGCCTTTGATAATACTACTACAGTTACTGCATCCAGAGCACGGGTGTGTTCCTGTCGGTATAGGATTGCCATCCAATGTCGTTTGTGGCTGTTTGGGTACTTCTCTATATGTGTGGACTAAGGAGTTTCTAATGGTTTTATTTCTCCTATATGAGAACATCGGTTTAGGAATTGGTATATTCGTTTTGTCTGTTATTAGGTGCCAGTTTCTATTGATAATGTTCTTAACTTTGTGGCTGACCTGCGAGAAATTGGTCACAAACGTGATTGGTTGTGGGCCTTTATCGTTCTCCTCCTTAGGTACAAACAAATTGTCGCGGTTGAAATATTTCGCCCGTTTATAGGCGTGCCTCACCATCCTCTTAGGATAGCCTCTTTCTAGGAATTTAGTTTTGAGCGTATTAGCATGCAAATCAAAGTCCTGCATTGAGGTACAATTTCTTCTCAGACGGAGAAATTGTCCGAATGGAATGTTATGCTTCTGTGATGCGGGATGGTTGCTCTCAAAATGTAGCATGCTATTCCTATCTGTAGGTTTTGTATATAGTTCTACAGTAAGATGGTGCTCTGTATGCTTGATAATAATATCAAGGAACTCCACTTGGCATTTGCTCACATGTGCCGTAAACTTAAGGTTCTCGTCACCCAAATTGAGCCAATGTAGGAACTCATGAAGAGTGTCCATTTCTCCTATCCAGATAAAAAATATGTCATCAATATAGCGACCCCACTCCGTGATATTTTCATAGAATGGAGCCGCTACATTGTAAATGTGTTTCTCTTCAAATCTTGAAACTTATAAACAGGCCAGGCTCGGAGCACAGGTAGCCCCCATGCTGGTCCCCTTTGTCTGTATAAAAAGGTCATCTTTGTACATAAAGATATTGTTTTTTAGGATCAGAGTGATACAATCTATGATGAACTGTTGGTGATCATTTAAATCTTGTTGGTTCACACTAAGAATTTCTTGCATAATATTGATGGTGCTGTCCTGTGGTATGTTCGTGTATAGTGCTTCTATATCTAAAGTCACTAACACTTGCATTTCAGGGTTGAAGCTTAATCCTTCCACTTTTTTGATCATGGAGGTCGTATCTTTAATGTAGGCTTTTTGTTGTTGTACTATAGGTTGTAAAAAAACTTCCACATATTTACTTAAAGGTTCAGTGAGTGACCCTATGCATGATACTATAGGTCTCATTGGGGGATCTTTAATATCCTTGTGGACCTTCGGTAGTCCATATAGTGCTGGGATTAAGGTATCATTGTTAAGCATGAATCTAAATTCCTCCTCACAAATTACATCCTCATCTTTAGCTAATCTCAGCATTCTCCCTATTTTTTCTTTCAGCGTGTGCCAATCCTCTCTACACGATTTTTTATAATGTTCCCTGTTGTTTAAAAGTTTAAGCATTCTATTGTCATAGTCATTGCTGTTCATCAGGACTACACTGCCTCCTTTATCTGCTGGTTTGACAGTTAGTGATGTGTTTTGTTCCAGGAGGTCTAATGCTTTTCTCTCATCTTGTGTTAAATTAGTAGGGGTCCAGATTTTTAGTTTTAGTAGATTATCTATACTCTTATCAACTGACCTCTCAAAAGCTTCTACATCTTTGTGTACAGTGTTAAGGGATGGGGTCCAGGTAGATTTTGTTTTCAAACCTGATTTATTCAATTTTGGTGTTTTTTGTTTGTCATCAAAGAAGATTTGTAGTCTCACCTTTCTAAAAAAAAATTGTAAATCCCTCTCCAGAGCGTACCTATCAACAGATGAGCATAATGCATATCCTAAGCCTTTTTCAAATAATTTAATCTCTGTGTTAGATAGTACATGGTCTGATAGATTAATAATGGATTCTCTTTTTGTGCTATTTAGTCCCATTGTTTCTGACTCCGGGTGCGAGGACGATGAGGGTTTTGGGTTTGTGGATATTGTGATTGGTGATTGTAGTTGTTGCGGCCTCTCCCTCTCCCTCGATTTTGACCAAACGTTTGATTGCGTTTGTCTAAAAAAGAAAGACCATCTTTTAAAATTGGGGGTTGTTGTTTACTTGCCTCACCACTCTTTTGTTTATCGTTTGTTGATTCACATTCCGAGTCTGAGCTCGTATAAGATGAATCAAAAAATCGTACTCTTTTCCGTGGTTGATTTCTGGGTTGGTTCTGCCACTGCCTTCTGGATTGAAATTGTTCTTTTGGACGTTCATAGAAGTCCTTCTGCAAGTATGGGTAAACAAATTCAGGGTTATAATTCTCTATATCTTTTATAAGTTTATTGCTCTTCTTTTTAATCAGGTATTCGTTGTAGCCCGCTACATCATTTTGAATTTCCTCTAGCTTAGCTCTGGCATCCTCTAATGCTGTATTGTCTTGTAATTGCCTCTCCAATATTTCTATTTCTTTCTTTTCTATGATAAGGAATTCATTAGCTGTTTCTATTATTAATAGGATCCAATCCCTACTACAGCGGTTTGCTACTAGGGTCCATTTTTCTATGAACTTCCTATCTGTTATAAAGATACCAGGTTCATTAGTGACCTGAAGGCCTTTGGGAATAATCCCATTTTTACAATATTCTACTAGAAACTCCGCGTGGAGCTCCGCCCTTACCACTTTCTTTTTCAGATTCCAAAGTTTCTCCCATTGTTCTTCGTCTGATTTATCTAACCTCACTGTCGTGGTATTCCGGGATTTACCGTTTATAAGTTGGTTAAATTGATCTTCCGAGAAACTGAACGTCTTAATACCTTCCATTATTTTAGAGTACTGGTGGATTTATACACCATATGCTGATTTGCAGTGGAAAACAAAATACCTCCTCGGCTATCTAGCCGAGTAAAAAATGTAGAATAAAAGGAGGACCCCACACAGGCTTATACGGGACTGGGGGGAAAATAGAGTTATAAAAAGCTCAGAGTCCCAACTCAGTGGAAAATCAAAGATGGTAACTATACCAAACCATAGCATGCCCCCAAAGGGCGGGAGAGGTAAAGGTTCAAATTGGGTATCTAAATTTATGTACGAAGATTATGTACCATCCCAATAATATTAACATAACAATAACCACATTCAAGAAAACACATTAAAAAATCAGTGACGGGACCCCTACTGTAGTCCAATCATTAATGCACATAAAATTCATCAATTGGAAAGACAGACGAATTCACAAAAAGTGTTTGGTAAAAAATTTGATATACAATTTATTCATGCACTCGTACATAATTCATAATACAAATTACAATATTAAAACATTAATGAACAAATGAAACATTTTGTTAAGAATAAAAAAGAATCAAAGAGTCGACGCGGCGTTTCAGTTTTCTTTTTGAACACCTTCTTCAGGACTGATTCTAGACAGTTAAAAAAACAGAATTACCATCCACTTTAGTTTTGTCACATATAAGATTCGTCTGTCGTTTTTTACAACAATATCATCTTTTCTAAGTGTACACTATTGCAATTTAATTCATGTCTGATCACTACCCATATTATACAAACATTTTCGTTATTATCACTATATATCTAAAAGACACAATTTGTACAGTGTTTCCATCTTTTCTCTATGGGATCTTGCATTTTTATTATTATCATCATAAAACATCTTCACCGTATTTTACTTGTTTACCTCTCTCTGAGCCATATGGCCCATGCTCCCAACTTCATTACTACTTTGTTTTTATCAAGGCATCTTATGCAGCACGCTTACCTTGTTCCAGATGGAGAAAATTATCTCTACTGGATGGTGCTTGTTCAATTTCGTTTTTATGGGTTTTTCTATGATTTCCCCATTCCGAAAATGCTTTGCTGAATATGCAATTTCTTGTTGTTTCTAAATGGAAAAAACAACAGCATATCTGATCTAGATCATATGTGGATAATTATCTTGGATTTTCTCATGTGAGTATTGCACTCCTTTATTTATCGACTGAGAGTTGTATGATAACAAACTGGCTATGCGGATCCAGGGTTATCTCAGTGTTTCTCCATCTATTGGGTACCACCATCGAGCTGCTATATATATAGACCACTCTCACCCTGTTTTGGGCATAATTCTTTGACAATAGTTTTCTAATTACCTCATACCTTGCCTATTTGCCAAACCACATTGAGGTGAAAATTACCTTTTTGTTTCGATGTATGTGTGTCATTTACTGCCAGGCGGAGCCACCGGTTTATTATCCAACCAACATCAATAGGAAGATTCCTAGGGAATTATATTATTAGACCATGGTTAATCTGACCCCATTTCTTTAAACCCCTATCTGTTCATGGTTAGGTTCAGTTTAGTCACTCACCATATGTTTGAGCAACAGAATTTAGCCTCGAAACCACTTTCAATTCGGTTCGATTTGCTTGAATAGGCCCCTTGGTTTGTAGGTTCCTAAAGACGGGGGGGGAAAGCCCAAGTGTTTTTTAGTCTGTATTCTAGTTGAAGGCGTTTATTCCTTAATTTTTAATGATTATACTTCTTACATTCTCTTCATTATAGTTTGGTTGCATTTAATTGCAAAAATGCATGTAGCGGGGCATTTATGGAATAATTAGGCTCCCCCTACTCCTGTACGAAGTAAACCAACCAGCCTTCCCTCTTTCTATTGTTTTTGTCTTAGTCTCTGGCGGTATCTCATTATCCTATTCTCTAAGAGAGACCTCGTATGTGGGGCAGCGCCTTACCTTTTCTTATAATATCGGCCTCCCTGCTCCTCTCTCCTGGCAGACGACCCTCCTGTTATTCGGTATATGGAGTCACGAACAGAACAGACACGATCCCACCTTCCGGGGTTTTTATGTGTTGTTCTTTTTAATTGGGCGCACTTTTCTCTTATGCAATTGGATCGATATCATCCAATTAGAGCCGCGTTGCTATGGTAATATAACACAGTCCTACGTTTGTAGAAGTCTTTCTATTGGATCCAAGTAACCTCTGTGGGCCGGCCCTATTGGTTCTTTTACTAAAAGCGTTACTAAGGTGATGGAATGCATGCTCGATCTTCGCGGTAAACCTCCCAAAGCAAAACGAATGTGTTAGTTTGGTTGGTTATTGTCCCTATCAAGACAACTACGTATGTGACTCCACACTTAGACCCATACGTCTGTTAAGTTGTGCGTCATTATTTACAAACGTTACTAATACTAAGCGGTAGGATTCCCATGAATACTAACACTCGACTGAACGGACGCAATTGTCCTGACCGTAATGTATTTCCGTTTAACCCATGACGCGGTAAGAATACTAAGTGGGGGATTTTCGTAAGTAAATAATGAAAGACTTCTACAAACGTAGGACTGCGTTATATTACCATAGCAACGCGGCTCTAATTGGATGATATCGATCCAATTGCATAAGAGAAAAGTGCGCCCAATTAAAAAGAACAACACATAAAAACCCCGGAAGGTGGGATCGTGTCTGTTCTGTTCGTGACTCCATATACCGAATAACAGGAGGGTCGTCTGCCAGGAGAGAGGAGCAGGGAGGCCGATATTATAAGAAAAGGTAAGGCGCTGCCCCACATACGAGGTCTCTCTTAGAGAATAGGATAATGAGATACCGCCAGAGACTAAGACAAAAACATTAGAAAGAGGGAAGGCTGGTTGGTTTACTTCGTACAGGAGTAGGGGGAGCCTAATTATTCCATAAATGCCCGCTACATGCATTTTTGCAATTAAATGCAACCAAACTATAATGAAGAGAATGTAAGAAGTATAATCATTAAAAATTAAGGAATAAACGCCTTCAACTAGAATACAGACTAAAAAACACTTGGGCTTTCTCCCCCCGTCTTTAGGAACCTACAAACCAAGGGGCCTATTCAAGCAAATCGAACCGAATTGAAAGTGGTTTCGAGGCTAAATTCTGTTGCTCAAACATATGGTGAGTGACTAAACTGAACCTAACCATGAACAGATAGGGGTTTAAAGAAATGGGGTCAGATTAACCATGGTCTAATAATATAATTCCCTAGGAATCTTCCTATTGATGTTGGTTGGATAATAAACCGGTGGCTCCGCCTGGCAGTAAATGACACACATGCATCGAAACAAAAAGGTAATTTTCACCTCAATGTGGTTTGGCAAATAGGCAAGGTATGAGGTAATTAAAAAACTATTGTCAAAGAATTATGCCCAAAACAGGGTGAGAGTGGTCTATATATATAGAAGCTCGATGGTGGTACCCAATAGATGGAGAAACACTGAGATAACCCTGGATCCGCATAGCCAGTTTGTTATCATACAACTCTCAGTCGATAAATAAAGGAGTGCAATACTCACATGAGAAAATCCAAGATAATTATCCACATATGATGTAGATCAGATATGCTGTTGTTTTTTCCATTTAGAAACAACAAGAAATTGCATATTCAGCAAAGCATTTTCGGAATGGGGAAATCATAGAAAAACCCATAAAAACGAAATTGAACAAGCACCATCCAGTAGAGATAATTTTCTCCATCTGGAACAAGGTAAGCGTGCTGCATAAGATGCCTTGATAAAAACAAAGTAGTAATGAAGTTGGGAGCATGGACCATATGGCTCAGAGAGAGGTAAACAAGTAGAATACGGTGAAGATGTTTTATGATGATAATAATAAAAATGCAAGATCCCATAGAGAAAAGATGGAAACACTGTACAAATTGTGTCTTTTAGATATATAGTGATAATAACGAAAATGTTTGTATAATATGGGTAGTGATCAGACATGAATTAAATTGCAATAGTGTACACTTAGAAAAGATGATATTGTTGTAAAAAACGACAGACGAATCTTATATGTGACAAAACTAAAGTGGAGGGTAATTCTGTTTTTTTAACTGTCTAGAATCAGTCCTGAAGAAGGTGTTCAAAAAGAAAACCGAAACGCCGCGTCGACTCTTTGATTCTTTTTTATTCTTAACAAAATGTTTTATTTGTTCATTAATGTTTTAATATTGTAATTTGTATTATGAATTATGTACGAGTGCATGAATAAATTGTATATCAAATTTTTACCAAACACTTTTTGTGAATTCGTCTGTCTTTCCAATTGATGAATTTTATGTGCATTAATGATTGGACTACAGTAGGGGTCCCGTCACTGATTTTTTAATGTGTTTTCTTGAATGTGGTTATTGTTATGTTAATATTATTGGGATGGTACATAATCTTCGTACATAAATTTAGATACCCAATTTGAACCTTTACCTCTCCCGCCCTTTGGGGGCAAGCTATGGTTTGGTATAGTTACCACTAATGAATTTTCATTTCGAGTGGATATATCTTTGATTTTCCACTGAGTTGGGACTCTGAGCTTTTTATAGCAGTCTCAGGGACAACATACTTCACCAACCAGCTCACCTGCCTCCCCTTGCTGGGAATTGAAGTGTCTGCTGTTGAGCTGGACCTTCTGAGAGACTGAGTGTCGCTGGGAACTGGGAGCGCGACTCAAGACAAAGAAGCGTGTCTCCGCCGCTGCCGTTGCATCACCGAGTGTCGCAGCAGACGCCGTTGCCTCACAGGAAAAGCGTGCCCCTGCTGTCGCAATCGCATCAACCAAAGCGCCGCGCATCACCGGAGAAGAGTGTCGCCGTCGCAGCAGACGCTGTCGCATCAGCAGAGAAGCATGTTGCAGGGCCTATCGCGGCTCAGAAGAATCCTTGAGACGCCGCACAGCCGTCGGGCACGTGCACATTGTGTTGCATCAAGATAAGACGCCATTTTGTTTCATTGCAACGGATCTTCATTGCATCACGGCGATTGTGGTCGCATCACCACGGAAGTGCCGTAATAAATCGACGCATCACCTCCCCATGCCGAGAAGTACCGACGTATCCCCTATGCAGCGGTAGGGACCCGATGAATCACCATTCCTGCGTGTAAGGATCCGGCACATCACCTTCCCTGCAACACTTTCGTTGTATAGCGTACATTGAACTTAAAGTGTGCATTTAACATCTAAAGAGAACTAAGCTATTTCTACCATTTTTAAAGTACAGTATTGTGGATTTTTGTCGTTTGTGGTCTTGTGTTAAGTCTATATAAAATACTTATTTTTATACTACCACTTGCGTGGTGTCCATCTGTAGTGTTGTCACTGGGTTACTGTATGTGTTCACAAATGCTTTACACACTGCCTCTGAGATAAGCCTGTCTGCTCGTGCCAAGCTACCAAAGGGGTGAGCAGGGGTTATTTTAGGGGTGTACCCCCTTAGCCTGACGAGACGCAAGGGTCCCTACTTGGTCAAAGGTACCTACCTCTGCCAACTAGAGACACCCAAATCTAACAATCTCTTTGAGGCAAAAAAATAAATATTGTCTGGCAACATATTTTTATCCTCTTTCTTTTCTAGTACTTAAATTAAATGAGTCCACAGACTCTAAAAAGTACACAACTGCTAGTTTCACTGCCACAATAATTTTTTTGAGAATGTAATTAAACTTGATGCAAATAAAAAAATGTGACCAATGAAAAAAATAAAAAATTAGTACTGTGGGAGATGAACCCCAATCTGAACACCAATATTTTGACAGCTCAATTTTTACTCAATTAATTAGGCTCCAAAATCTTCAATAGAGCTAGTGGTTAGAGACTACACTCCTCATCAAAAATATACATTGCAACATAGATTTATTAGAGAATTTTAGAAAATGCGGTACAGAGGGAAATGCATGAAATGCCATGAAGGTTTCATTACAGACACACAGAATCATACAATGTAGTCCTAACTAAACATGTTTAGGCAAAATCCAAGTCAAACTTGACACAATATCAGCAACAGCAGCCCTAGAGTTGACGGTAAAAGTGAAACCCCCAAAAAGCCAGTGTTTCTAAAGCCCAAGCGTTTTATACAGAAATCACACTTTCTATTAATAGATTCTGAAAATTTAGCATAGTATGATCATTGTTAGGGTTAGCTCTTTCCATTGTCCCCAAACCATATTACTCTTCCACATGATAAATTCTAGGGAAAACTAAAGCTAGATAACACGAACCCACCCAATTCCTCCGCAGATTAAAATAAGCCATCTATCCATAAACATAATCAAAAACCCAAATAAGAAGTTCTTCTCCAGTTAAAAGAACTCCACTAACTTCAAAGGGTTTTATTACATATACTAACACCAAACAGAATCTACTCTCTCCTTGTAAAGAACCACTCCCCACCATACACATCTCACATTTTCTTTCTTGCTCCATCTTCAACCTCAGATGTAGACCTGAAAACCTAAATTCTTCTTTCTCCTTAATTTCATCCAAAGCAATATTTTGTTTTCCAAATTTCTCATCACTTTTATACAGAGCTAGCTGGCAAGGATCGGGGTGGCAATGCAGGGGGGTGGGATGGTGCAGCGAGGGCAAGATGGGGGGAAGGAAAAGTAAACACCACTTACCTCTTAGCTGCATCTCTCCACCTTGCTGAGTCTCTCCTCCTCCTCCCTCTGCCGGAACAGGAAGCACTCAGGTTTCCAGGCTCCCCTGAGCCAATCACATCGCTGCAATGCAGCGCTGTGTTTGGTCTGGGCGCCGTATTTTGGCGCTGAGACTAGGACTGGGGACCTGGGCATGTTCTCCATCCAGGATGTAATACAGCCTGGGTGGAGAACATGCAAAGTGTGCATCGATGTTTGGCTGGCCCGAGACAGCCTGCCAAACATTCATGTGCACTTTACAGTGCGCCCACTACTCCTCCCCTGCTCGGAGAGCAGAGCAGCCCCATCAAGCTGCTGCAGCAGGAAGAAATAAAATGATAATAAAATTGAGTTATTATCTTGTTGTTTTTTCTTTACACTGCTTAAAAGCAGTGGTGCGACGCTCCTCTGCCTTAGCGGGGGAGCCGCCACTGCTTTTATACCTCTTTCAATATGTTGATTAATAATAAAGTCACACTCTTTACTACTTAATAAACATGAATAAACGTCATCCATATTAGTATCAGTTCTAGTTTGTGCAACCTCTCTCAAACACTTTTCATACTTATTTATTTATTTATTTATTATAAAGTTTTGTATAGCGCGAACAAGACCCGTGGGTATCAGAGCGCTTAACATAGGAGAGGTAGAGGGTTAACATATATAAAAACAGTTAAAGTACAACACCTATATATTCGTAACACATGTGACGTTCGCGTTAAAATATGCTATGGTTAAAACTTATAACAAAAACAGGTATATATAACAAATATGAGGTAGCTAGGTATATGTTCGTATTTGGTGTTGTTCTCACGTTCAGTCAAAATAACCATTAGTGGTGGCCTTTAGATTGTTCTCATATCATAGAATACGTGTTCTTTATAGTATTGGTTATGCTTCCCTTATTCGTGCCATACAAGTACTGTACTAGGGCAGTAGTATATCAGAACCGTGAACAGTGATCTTCACTACGTAATGTATTTATTCATCAGCAGGCTCTTCACTTCCCGCTTGAATGTTACCAGATTCTGGATCTTCCTGATATTTGGAGGGAGTGAGTTCCATATTCTGGGGGCAGCTCCTGAGAACGCTCTGTCATAGGTTTTTTTCTTTCGGAAGATGGCTGGCCGTAGCAGCAGCTCCTTAGCACTCCTAGCTGGTCGGTTGCCACCGGACAGTTGAATTTTCTTGGCTAGATACCTTGGGGTGTTGTCGTGTAGCGCTCTGTGTGTGATACATGCTATCTTCATTTGGATTCTGGCTTCATAAGGTAGCCAGTTTAATGCTTTCAGGTGCGGGGATATATGATCATATTTCCTGGTTCCGGTGATAAGTCTAGCCGCAGCGTTAAGGCAGGCTTTTAGTGGTGCTGTAGACATTTTTGGTAAGCCCGCTAAGGTGATGCAGCCATATTCAATCCTCGAGATAACTAAGGATTGGATTGCCAGTTTGAGGTCCGCCTCTGAGATGAAAGGTTTCAAAAAAGTAGTTCAAGTGAAAGCGGGCACTTTTCGCCATTGAGTTAATGTGGGCTTTCATGTCTAGATTCTCGTCTAAGGTGATTCCTAGTGATTTAGCTGAGTTGACCAGGGTTGGGGTGCAGTTTAGCGCAGTCACGACTTTCGTCCATTCCTTTATTTCTGTATTGTTCCTTGGTGGTGAGATTAGTAGGAACTCTGTTTTATGTGCGTTCAGCTTCAGATGGTTTGTAGTTAACCATTGAAGTGCCATTTTTAGTGTATCATTCATTAGTTCCAAGTCTTTTAGGGATGCGATCTTTAAGTATATTTGCGTGTCGTCAGCATACATGTGATAGGATAAATTAGACTTTTGGAGAATTTCTGTGAGTGGTTCGACGTATAGGTTAAAAAGATCTGGGGATAGTGTCGATCCTTGAGGGACTCCTATTGAGATAGGGCATGGAAGTGAGATTGATTGGTTAACCAGGAAGCGCTGCGTTCTGTTCTGTAAAAAGCATTCGAACCATTTCAGCACAATTCCCGACAATCCCATCCTGTCCCGTAGCCTGGTCAGTAATGCTTCATGGTTTACCGTGTCAAATGCTGAAGACAGGTCAAGGAGAACCAATAAGCATGCTTGATTTTGGTCAAAGGCCTGTAGCGCATCATCAATAATATGGAGGATCGCCGTTTCCGTGCTGTGCCCTGCTCTGAATCCTGATTGGCATTCATCTAGCAAGGAGAATTTGGTGATGTGTTGGCTCAGTTGGTTCTGCACACATTTCTCAGTCAGCTTGGCCAGTAAAGGGATGTTGGTCACTGGGCGGAAATTGTTTGGGTCTGATGTATCTGCTGTGGGTATTTTGATTATGGGAACAACTTGACCTGTTTTTAGGCAGTCGGGGAGGATCCCTTGTGAAAGTGAAGCATTTATTATTTCGGTCCATATCGGAATCAGGATGTGGTTGATTTCTTTTACGCATTTTGCAGGCAGGGGGTCTTGGTAGTGGTTGTTTGGTTTGATTTCTGAGAGCATCTTGGCAATCATGTGCTGGTCGTACAGTTCGAATGATTCCCAACTTGCCTTATTTTTTGCCTTAGTGCAATCCGTTGTAGAGTCGGACTCGTTGGTAAACCGAGGTTCGGTGGGAAGGTTCACCGCAGCATTTCTAAGCTTTACTTCGAGTGATTTGGCCTTTTCTGTGAAAAATGTGGAAAATTCATCACAGCTTAGAGGTGTTTTTGAGTTTTCTTCCACTGATTTGGCTAGTTTGTTTGATTGCTCCTTTAGGATTTCAAAGAGTTTTCGTGGTCTGTTTTTGGCATTATCCAGTTCTGATCTTATAAATTCCTTTTTTGAGCTGATGATCTTTTTATTAAATTGGTTCCTGATTTTTCTGAGTGCTTCCAGTTCAGTGGCTGACGGGTGTTGCCTCCATTTTCTTTCGGCCATTCTCAATTTGCGTCTTTCTTCGTTTAGTGCTTCGTTAAACCACAGATTTTTAGTCTTCTCTGAGATTCTTTTCAATTGTAATGGCATGGTGTTTTTGACGATATTTTCGACCGCTGCTATGTAGTGATCCGTCAGCTCGTTGACGTTCTCTAGGTTGTTAGGTGGCTTTAAGTCTCTTTCGCAGCTTTCGACCAGTAGCTCCATATTTGCTTCTTTTGTGTCTCGAGTCCATTTTTTGGCCTTAAAAGGTTGTCTGGTCCTGCCTTTTCCCATAGTGGGTATCACGAATGTTATGGCGTGATGATCAGACCAGTCACATGGCGTTATGGCGCGGATTGATGCATCTTTATTTCTTGATATAATCCAGTCAAGCGTCGCTCCTTTTGAGTGTGTGGGTAGTGTGCACGCTTGTGTGAGGTTTAGTTCAATGAGGAAACCTTTAAGCGTGTTGACCAGTTTGTCATTGCAGTCCTCCCAGTGAAGGTTGAAATCTCCTAGAAATATGTTATTGGCATCGTTGTTAGAGTTGGCTGTTATGATCTCCATTAACTCTTCTGTAAACTTTGCGTTGTCTCCTGGTGGATGGTAAAATGTATGCAAGTTGCATCGTTGAATGTTGGTTGATCTTACGTTAAGACCTAGATACTCACAGGATTCTAGCGGGTCGGCCTGAATTTGTTTGACCTCAATGTCAGATCGATGAATACAGGCTATCCCTCCCCCTAGCTTTCTGTGTCTATCCAGTCTCAAAATGTTGAATTGCGGTGGTACTAAAAGATCCATGGTTGGGGATGAAGATTCCGTAAGCCATGTTTCTGTAAGGATTGCCAGGTCAATGTCCTTGTTGATGATGAGGTCTGCTATGTCCGATGCATGTTTGGTTGCCGATCTACAGTTGATTAGAAGACAGGTCAGAGGTTTTTCTTTGTTACTAGGGTTCGCATTTTCGGCTTCGTTAGGTGTTAGCTGTATGTGTCGTAAGTTGTGGGGGTTGGATGTTCTATAATTTTTTCTTGATGTTCTGTTATAGTCTAGTGGTATTGTTTTGATTCTTTTCTCTCCCTTGTGGACCGATAGATCATATGTTTGGATTAAGGCCAGAGTTTCCTCTTTAGATAGTGATTTTGTCCTGTCTGGTCGGTTGTCTCTATGTTTTAAGGGCAAGTCCATCTCGTTACTCTTTCTTTAAAAAGACTGTACTAGGTTTTGGATATTCGTGACTTTAGAGTGAATGTTCACCGTCATCTCTTCAATTTTCTCTATCGCCTGTAAGGTATTAATAGTGGCTTGGGCTAGCTTGCTCCCTAGTTTCTGAAGCTGATTAATGTCCTTCTTGTTCTGATGTGATCTCTTAGGGATGGCAGATCTGTTTGTCCGCACTACCCTTCTCCTTTTCGGATCAGTTCTCAATTCCGCTGCCATTTTCTTTCTTTCCTCTTTTTGATTGTCGGTTCCGTAACTATTGGATGTGTCGCCGGTGCTGGATAAGCTCTGAGTTGCTAGGAGAGCGTTTGTGGGTGAAGGTCTACATGTCTCTGTAATTGTACTAGCGAGAAGTATAGGAAGGTTGATGGTGTTAGCAAAGTCCTGTGTTGTTGGGAGTTCATTTGTGGGTGTGATCCAGCGGGCTATAGAAAATATATCATAAACTACGCTACCCAACTTCATAACCTATAAACAAAATTCTATACTAAACATGGACCCATTTATGAACCTGATATATTTTGGGCCTACTGAATCAGGTGGTCAGAATAAATCTATATACACATTATCTACACACTATATACATATTTATACATTTGCAGAAAGAATATTTTCATTAGAATAAAACTCAACCATTTAAACGACCACCATAGGTGACGTGATCTAGCTAAAGGTAACCTATACTTCTAAATAATCAAGACCAGCTTGTTTGTCAAAAGTAAGATTTTATTTTCTATTTTATGGTATATATGTTGTAAGTTTTATAAATGAAATTTATTAGCAATAAAGCAAGCATGATAGTGAGAAATATAGAAATTCACAATTTAAGCGATTGAATCAAATTTAAAGAAATTATATAAAGTTTAGCATTTCTAAAACCTATTTCCCTAACTGAGCTAAATAGACAGAAATCAAAGTAAAGATCTTTGAGGATTCTTACGTGCTCCACGCAAAGTCCAGCAGCACATCACCCTCATCGGAAAGTCAGAAAGCAGCAGCCAGCCCAACCCTAAGGGCATGACTTTTTATACCTTTCTACGCTAACTAAACTAGCAAAGGAAAGTTTTCAGAAATCTACGACGTCCCATTGGTTGAGAGTGACAAGTGACATGTCACCCGATTCTTAAAAAGTTCCACAAAATCATGTCTTACAAAGACCATTGTCTCTTCCACGTGAAGCCAGAGGCTTCCTGCGACTGCAACTTTGTATTAAGTCATCCTCGCAGCTTCCATAGTCTTTCAGTGCAACTTCCGCGGATGCCAAGTTAAGGACTGACAAAAAGTTCACTTTCGACCTTGGCCATGTCCGACAGAATGATGTCAGCTCATCAGTTTTTGCTTTGTGAATGCAGCTTCTTTAAACGTTTTGATTCAGAATGGGCGTCTCGTGACTTTCTGCAGAATTATAGATCAGCTTTTATTTTGCGGCTCAAATAGATAGGCCTCAAAAGCAGGCAACTTATGATTTCTAGTATAAAACAAACACAAGAAAAGTATTAATGTAAGAAATAAAGTATAATCTGTATCCACCCCATGGTTTACTAATTAATTAACCCACCCTATTAATCAAAATGTTACCTAGCCATTGCAAACAAATAAAGCAGCGTTTATATTTACCAGTCTCCGTTTTTCAATGAGACCCATATGCATCTAGAATAGTAGAAATGACATTACACAGACAAGGAAAAGCAAAACAAGCACATGCTTATTTAAGTTTGCAGCAGTTAGTAATGACAAAAACGAAAACAATAATTATTTTATTATTTTGCACGAACAAAAAGATGCAACATTTATGCACGTTTATGAGCACACATGTTAGTCCCCCCACGTGTAAAGTTTAATCTAGGTTGTATTAGCACGACATATCACAAATCATTAATAATTTTATTCATGTTATGGAAATGTGACTTTGCGAGTTTAAACAAAATTTTGTTTTCTATCTCGCTCCATCAACTCCCTCATCTGGTGATTAACAAATCACCACACCAGCACTCAAAATTTTGGTAAATTAAATTTTTAAGAAATCGATTCAAATTCATTTGTATTAGTAAACCTAAAAGTCTGTTTCAGCATAATCTTTGCAATTAACATGACGCTCTCTATGTAACTCCTGTAACTCGATCTCCCTTTCCTCTTCTTTTCTGAGTTTATAGATTCTCTTCTTTTCCTTCAAGTGTTTCTTTCTTTTATGTAACAAACAACCTACTTTAGTCAAAATAAAAATGAATACTATTATAATCAAAGGTGCCAGAATCTTGCCAAGAATTGAACTTCCGATATTATGAAACCAGTTTTTAATTGCTTGAAACCTTTTTGAAAGTTTCCCAGTAAAATCTTCTTCTTCTAAAGGAATTATCTCTGAATGCATTTGTGTAATATTCTTAATATACATTTCAATATTTTTACTTTCATCCGGTATATATGTACAGCAATGTTGGACATGTAAAATGCCACAGACTCCTCCTTCTTTTGCTAGGAGTATGTCTAAAGCAAGACGATCTTGAATTACCATGGATCTAATAGCAATAACTTCAACATTCACTAATTGAAATCCATCAGCAGTGTCAGTTGATAATCTATCAACTATAGTGGACAATTTTCTGATTCTCCCTGCATTTAGGGTTATACCAACAAAAGGTATTACAGCTTGGAAAATATCTCCCAGAACTTCAGTAAAAGTTTCTCTTTTAGCTCTATTTACATAATTATGAATTTTAAACAATCCTTCTGAATCTCTGTCAACATGAAACACTTTAGGAAAAACAATTCCCACATAACAAGTTCCATACCAATGGTCTGGAAGGTTATAGTAAGCTTTGTCACCACAAACAAAATAAATTCCAGGGAAGATAGGATCTTTTCCACCTTTAAATCCCCAACCTCCCATAATCTGATAAGTATCTTCACAGTTACTTGCACCTACAAAATAATTATCAAAAAGTGTATTATCTCTTCTAATGCAAAGCTTTCCACTAACAGGTTTGTCTATGTGAATTGCAATATTTTCAAGCATTTTGCCATTTAATTTCTCATCCTCTTTTTGCCAGAAGGATGACTTAGTCTGCTTGACTAATTCATTTCTCTTATAAATTGCTCTTCTCTCCTCAACCATATTCAAAAATTTCTTTCCTTCAGCACTTAATTTACATGTTAGATTATTCTTATAAGCATACTCATAAGTGAGTTCGTTAGTAACAAGGAAATATTCTCTCAATTGTTTAGCTTTCTTATGCTTATTTAAAGCATTATCAATTTTAACATTAGCAAAAATCTCATCATAATTTGAATAGTAATATTCTAAACGACCAGTTTGATAAAATAAACTAGTTAATACACTACATGTAACAGCATAAGTGAGAGGAAGCATATTATATGTTACTCCCTCAGAAACAGAAGCGGGTAATTTAACGCATACATAACAGTCCTTTGCATCCATTACCTTTACATATTCACTCAAAAGCTTTGTGAATGTATTGCTTGAAAAATCACCTATTGATTTATCTTGATGAATGTTAGGCTGATGATCAATTACTTTTGCAGATGTACTATGTTTAGTTTGGCTAACCAGAGCTTTGCTTGTTATGTTAACTTTGTGTAATTCTCTATTCATTTCTAAAGGTATAATCACAGCTAGTACTAACCAGAGCAGAACTAAAATGAGCAGACATACCAGAGTCATCTTACAGCATCTTTTAAAAACAGAACATCTTGAAGTGCTCTCCTTAACGTAAGGCATTTTTAGGTTAGTTTTAGCCTCAAAAAAAAATAAATTTTAAAATTTATATACACCCCCCTTTTAAAATATATTTTTCTTTTATAACCCTAAACAAGATTTCTTCGACCTTATGTCATACATAAGTTTTCTTCTACTAAACAGTTTTTCTTCGACCTTGTGTCAACTAACAGGATTTCTTCAGCCTTTTGCCAATTTAATAATTTTGTACTTCAATCATTGTCACTAATTTCTTGGATTTCGTTTTCTTCTTCACTACTATCATATATGTCTATAACAGGTGGAATTACCAAGTAAGTCCACTCAGGAGACTTGTATTTCTGGTTTGGTTTAATTATTCTCTTCCCTTTTCTCGATATCACTTCTATTTTTCTTCCAACTCCAACTTCTTTTCCTGGACTCTTTTGACTACTTATTTCTTCAACTTGTTCTATTGGCCTTTTGATTAATCTCACTCTCAATCTTCCACCAGGCCAGTAGTCTGCTTTTCTCACGTACTTCTTCTTTGGTTCAGAATTATTTGATTCTGACTTCCAAGTCCTTTTCTTTCCGTTTTCACTTCCACCTTCCACGTCACTTTCTTCAGTTTCGTAGTCTGAAATTTCAATTGACTCAGGAACTTCTCTATTCGGCAATTTCACTCCTTCAGGAACTTCACTTTGTCTTCCATCACTGGTACTCGGTAATTCGTTCTCCTCTTCTTCTTCAATTACCTCTAGCTTCCCAGATTTCGGATTTTTGTTCCTTACTTCAGAGCTTGTTCTCTGCCTTTCGATACTCTCCTGGTCTGAAACTTCTTTTGGTTCAGCTTCTTTATCTTCAATATAGACAACTGAATCTTCAGTTATCTTTCCTTTTAACAGATTCTCTTCACCTTCAGAATCTATTTCGATTATTTCTAAGTCTTTTCTTGTCAGATTTCCATTCACAGACACATTTTCCAGATGTCGACTTTCTTGTCGATCTTCAGAATCTGGAATTACTTCACCTTCTGTTCTGTCTTCTGCTTCAGAATCAGAATCATCTGTGGTATCACTTTCAACATCAGAATTCTCAGGAGTTGGTATTGGAATAGTATGACTTGGATGAATCCAGCGCTTCAATCCTCTGCACTTTACAGCATTAGTAGTGATCAAGATTACCTGCCTAGGTTTCTGCCATCTAGGAGATAGACAATTCCTCCTCCGATGTACTTTCGTTCTGACCCAGTCTCCAGGTCTCAGATCATGTGTCAAAACTTTGTCATTTGATTGAGCTTCAGTTCCCACCTGATTAGACACAGAAGTTACCATATCAGATAACCTTTTACAGTAATCCAAAATTGCACTGTCATTTATGCTCAACAGTTTACCTACAGGTACAAAAGCTTGCCTCATAACTCTTCCCATTAAAATTTCATGAGGACTCAGACCTGTCTTTTTATCTGGTGTACTTCTTAATGACATCAAAACAAGTGGAAGAGCATCGGTCCACTTAACTCCTGTCTCTAGACACATTTTTCCAATTCTGTTTTTGATAGTTCCATTTATTTGTTCAACTACACCTGATGCCTCTGGTCTGTATGCACAGTGTATTTTCTGCTCAATGCTCATAGCTTCACAAATTAACTTCAACAGTTTGTTATCAAAATGGCTTCCTCCATCACTCTCAATAGTGACTGGAAAACCGTACCTTGGGATGATTTCTCTGAGCATTAGTTTTGCTACTGTAATTGAATCACAATGTCGTGTAGGGAAAGCCTCTACCCATCTTGAGAATAAGCATACAATTACAAGTACATATTTCAAACAGTTGTGTAAAGGCATTTCAATGAAATCTATTTGTAACCTAGTAAAGGGACCACCCTCTCGACCAATTATTCCTGTCCCCACCACTGATTTTCTGTTTGGATTCATTTGTTGGCATGACAAACACCTTTGACAAAAAGATTCTGCAATGGTTCTAAATTTGGTATTGAACCATGTTTCTCTAAAAAGTCTGACCATGGAATCTCTTCCTAAATGTGCAGGACCATGATATAATCTGGCCATGTCAGAAATCAAACAATTTGGTAAAACTACTCTGCCATCTTTGTAAACCCACACTCCATCTTCATCACGTGGTCTACAATCTGATCTTAACCATAGGTCTTTTTCTTCATCATCTGCTTCGTTTTGTAAATCTCTAATCTCATTCCATGTTTCTACAACAGTTGTTAGCATTAATGAATTTGAATCAGTTTCTGTACTTCTATTCCGATTGTAAGAATAATTTTTTCTTGCGCAGTACTTTGCTGTCTCGTCTGCGAAGGCATTTCCTTTGGAAATATAATCAGTTCCTCTAGTGTGCGCTGCACACTTGACTATGGCAATTTCTTTTGGCAATTGTATTGCCTCAATTAATCTCCTAATGAAAACTGCATTTTTAATTGGTGATCCTGTTGATGTCATGTATCCTCTCTGTGACCAGAGTTGTCCATAATCATGCACAACTCCGTACCCATACTGACTATCAGTAATGATGGTAACTCTAATATCCTTTGATATTTCACATGCACGAATTAAAGCAATCAATTCAGCCACTTGTGCTGAACGAACTCCTTCAAGACATGATGCTTCTTCAACATCTTCGACTGTACAAACTGAGTATGAAGCTTTCAAGACACCACCTTCGGATCTTAAGCATGAGCCATCTACAAAGTAGACAAAATCCGATTCAGGCAAAGGTCTGTCTTTGATGTCTTTTCTTGGTTTTGTGCAGAATTCCATGACATCTAAACATTCATGTTCTGTCTCAATGTCATCAACAATTTCAGAATCAGGCAGTAATGTAGAAGGATTCAGATTCAAACATCTTGAAATCGAAACATTATCTGCTCCCAGTATGATTTTCTCATACTTTGTCAATCTGCTACTTGTTAAATGTTGAGTCTTACCTCTTGTCAGTAATATTTCAACTGAATGAGGCACAAAAACTTTCACAGGAAATCCCATTATGATTCCTTCACTTTGTTCAAGGCTGATACTTGTAGCTGCGACTGCTTTCAAACAACCTGGTAATGCTTTTGCAATTGGATCAAGTACTGCAGAGAAGTATGCAATAGGTTTCTTTAAATTTCCATGTCTCTGTATTAATACAGATAATGCACATCCTTCTCTCTCACTGCAATACAGTTCAAAATCTTTCTCATAATTTGGCATACCCAAAGCAGGAGCTTGGCATAAGCTCTTTTTCAGGTTCTCAAAAGAATCCATCTCAGCATCATTGAGAATGATTGGATCTTTTACATCTGATTTGGTCAGTCTTTGTAGTGGTTTTGCAATTACTGAAAATCCACTTATCCATTGTCGACAGTAACCTACCATTCCCAAGAACATTCTAACCTGTCTTTGTGTTCTTGGCGGTAACATTGCTTGAATCATTTTTATTCTCTCTATTGTTACTTGTCTTTTTCCCTTTGCTATTCTGTGACCAAGATATTTTACTTCTTGTTTGCAAAACTGTAGTTTTGCTGGGGACACTTTATGTCCTTCTTCTGCAAGGCGATTTAACAGAATTATTGTGTCTTTTACACAATTTTCTCTTGTCTTTGCAGCTATTAACAAATCATCAATATACTGCACCATCGTAGACCTACCTGGTAAGTCTAAATCTTCTAGTGACCTTTTTAACAGTTCGTTAAAGATTGAAGGACTTTCTGTATAACCCTGAGGGATTCTTGTCCATCCAAGGGTCTTACCTTGGAATCTGAAAGCAAAGATTTCATAACTGTCTGGGTGTAAGGGAACAGTAAAGAATGCATTGCAAAGGTCAATGACTGAGTACCATTCAGCATCATGTGGAATCTGAAATAGAATTACTGCTGGATTTGGAACCACAGGACAACATGGAATGACAATTTGATTAACCTTTCTCAAATCTTGTACGATCCTAAATGTTCCGTTAGCCTTTTTAACTCCCATAATTGGTGAATTACAAGAGCTACTCTTCATTTCTTTTAATACACCTTGCTTGATTAACTTTTCAATTATAGGTGTAATACCTTCAATTGTTTCTGTTTTCATTTTATATTGTGGAGTATTTGGAAATTCTATTCCCTGTTTCAATGCAATTTTTACAGGATCTACATTTTTCATTAGACCCATCTCATTTCCAGTAAAATCCCATATTTCAGATTTCACTGTTTCTTTTAGCTCTTCAGGTAAATCCTTTTCTTCAAATGCAGGAAACAATTTTGTTTCTTCTGCTTCTATCATCATCATTGTCATTCTGTACAAACCATCTTCCTCCATTGTTTGTAATTCAACTCCTTCAGGAGAACAATATATTCTGCAATTCATTTTACATAGGATGTCTCTGCCTAATAGATTTACTGGACTACTATTACAAACCACAAATCTGTGTTTGTCTCTGTAATTTCCAATTTCGACTGGTACTGGATCAGTTAAGTCTGTTTTAATTTGCTGATTACTTACTCCCACGACTTGGATGGTATCCCCAGAGAGAGGTAGGTTTTCAATTTCCACTGATCTAACAGTAGAACGGGTAGCACCAGTGTCCACTAGAAAAGTGATGTCTACATCATTAACTTTCCCGTTTACATAAGGACCAGACTGGTCAACCTCAAGAGTGGCTCCAACAACACACTCTTCCTCCTCTCTCGGGCACCGTCAGCAATAATCATCAGAATCACTGTCTTGACTTTCTGTTAATAAAAATTGTTGTGAAGCATTTTGCATTTGAACCTTTTGCTGCTTTTGCTGTTTTTGTGGTTTTATTACCTGTTCACATCCCTGAAATCCCACGTTTGGATTATATTTTTGAACTCCCCCACAATTCGGAAAAGGTGGTTGTGGCAATTGGTCTTGACGATTATTCACCTGTTGTTGTTGCTGTTGTTGTAACTGTCGCTGAATATTAAATTCATTTAACCCCTGTTGCATCTGTAGCTGTTGCTGCAGGTTAACACCATTCTGCATCTGTGGATTCAATAAGGGATTCTTTGAGTTTCTAGGAGGATGAGGACACTCGTCCCTCCAATGTCCAATTTCGCCACAATTAAAACAAGGTAATCTTTGTTTCAGTTCTTCTATCTTTGGGCTAAATTTCTTTGGGAAATTATTACCTTTAAACTTTCCTTGTATCTGGTTTGTATTTCCAGTTTGAACAAAATTAGTGTTCTTGTTTCCCATGCTGGCAATCTGTTGCTCAGCCACCTTTACCTGAGCCCACATGGCTTTCTCCTTCAGCTTCTTCTGTTTTACTTCTAATTCATCGCTACAATATTTTGCTTTTCTTAGAATATCATCTACAGATAGTGCTTGCCATCCGACAATACTAGTTCTGATCATTTCTCCAATTTCAGGTTTTAGTCCATAAACAAATCTATAGATAAAATGACTCATGTCTTTTTCATCTAATTTTTCATAACCACTGTATTGTTTAAAGATTAACAATAGTCTTTCATAAAAAGAATGAACTGATTCTTTTGTTTCCTGTTCTGTTCTTTCTATTTTAACCCAATCAACTTCTTTGGGTGGAATTTTGTTTTTCATCCAAACAATTACTTTCTCGTAAAAATCCATTACAAGTGGATTTGGGGCACCTGTTTCTTTGATTCGTTCAGGTTCTGCTTTTGGCCAACTAATAGATATTTTACATTCTGTCCAAAGATCAGATGGAACAACAATGTCAAAAAATCCATCTAAATCAATCCACAGAACTTTTGACACTTTGATAAATCTATCGACTTGCCTGTACCACTCAATAGGTTTCTCTCTTAATTTTGGAAAGTCATTTGTGAATAACAGAATGTCCTGTCTTGACCATGGGACATGAACATATCCTCCACCTGCAACTTCTCTCATTGGAAATTGTTTTGACAATTTTTCCAATCTTTCATCTTCCTTTCTTTTGGTCCATTTCACTCTCCATTTGTTCAGTTCTCCTAACTTTTTGATATAGACAATCAAATCTTTAATGTGAACTATTCTTCCCATTGAGTTCAAACTCTCAATGTCACTTTCTGAAAAATCTAATCTGTAATGCTTTGCAAAATTCTTTTGTTTACTTACATCGATTTCAAGTTCTGCAGCTAGATCCTCTAATTGATCATATTTATTTTTCGTTTTCCACTGAATACTTTTGCAAATGAATAGTAGTTCATCATCCCGATAGTAATTTAAACTATCTGGGCCAATTGTTCCAATTATTAATTCTTCAATATTAGCTTTTAATTTGGCCACATCAAGTTTTAGTGTGGTTACCCTGACTTCAGGACTTCCTACATCTGACATAGCACCCATAGGTGTTTTTGGAGATAAATCCTCATTAAATGTTAAATCAGGCATTCTCGATCTAGAAGTGTTTAATTCAGTCAAGTCTGAATTAAAATTTTCAGCAGACTTTTGAATTTCTGTATTTAAAGGAATAGTTAATCCGGTTTTGTTTGTATCTCTTTGATCAAATACAGGCTGAACAGGACCTATTGTTACTGGAACTGTGACAGCTTCCATGCCTTTTGTCATTCTTTTAATTAATTCTTCTTTAGACCTTAAATATTCATTATAATCGACATCATCAACATTTCTTGTCTCTCTTGCATAATCTTTTGGAGGTTCCCTTGCTCTTGGAGTCATTGAAAAATGTCTACCTTCATTTCGAGCATTCTCAAATTCTGATCTTCTAGGAGTTTCAGTGATTTCACTATTATTTGGGTAAAGTTTAGGAGCTTCGCTAATTGGAGGTGCACTCGGTGAAGTTTCAGTAGAAACTACCGGAGTAGACCATGATCTAGGAGGTCTCAAAGGCTGATTAGGCTGTTTCTTTCTAGCAGTTGTATATATTTCTTCCATAACTGCATCCTCAGATTCACTTTCCATAGATTTCCCTGTAGGAGAACCCATTACCATTTCATGAATTAAATACAATCCTTCACTCATGTTACCCTGTCTCCACATTCGCAATCTATCTTCATGAGTTTCTCTTTTCCATGATGGATTTTTAGAAGGTCTTTTAATTCCACTAGCTTCTCTTTGTAACTGATACATCTCGTCTTCCCACTCAACTAAAGCTTCAAATTGAGTTGGTCTCGGTTTTGGAACAAGAGCATTCATTTTCTCTCGTAAATTTCTTAAAACTCTTACATTAAATGAACCATCATCAGGCCAAGCCAAAACACCATCGTTTTTAGTATAACGTTTCCAACTGTCAAACCATAAGACAGTATGATATCCGTATTCACCTTCCATGTACGCTGCAGGTGTTTTATACTTATGAAGTAGTTTACCACCTCGCGTTTCGATTTTCTTGTCAGGTGAAAATAAATTCTTAAATTTCTGAAATAATGTTGTCTTTTTCTCAACATGTTTAAAATGATAACTCATTTTTAAGAGTTAAATTTAATTCACAAAATCGTTCGTAAAATATTTCCGGGATGTTCCGCAAAACAACCAATCCGTGCGCGAAACACACTAACAGGCCAATGGCAGTTGAGCTGCGTCACTTTTCAGCTCGACCAATAAATTTGGAGATTTTCCGAAAGACCAATCAGCTCACAGGCCGTCATAGACTCAGGAGCCAATCAGAATACAGCTTGTGACGTATGTCACCCAATCCCAGCGCGGCTCTGTGACGTACACAGCAGCTGCGGTTTCTCGCTTCTCACTCCTGGCGCTTACCCCTCCTTCACAAAATCTTTTCACAGCGCCATTTTAAGAACACTTTTCAGTGTAAATTAATTCTTAACAATGACTATAAAGACAACATCTGTTCGTTTCACTAATTAGGATAGTTTTACACACATTCAAGTATCCACACTTCGGAATAGACGGCGCTATTCACACTAAGGATAATATTCAATTGTCAGTAGAGTAACCTTACCCCACCCTTCTAACACGTATAATTATGAACTCGCTTTGCTCTGAACCCACCGCGAAGTGAAAGTTCTAAGAGTTCCACTTGAACATAAAATACAATTCAAACTCGCACTTTTACACGGAAAATTCCCTAAATTCAAACATACATGAAATCCGTACAGGACTCTCACCTGTTTATAGAATTCATGCACCGTTAGCAAAATAACGACGTTATCCGTACAGGGCTCTCACCTGTTTATAGATATGAAACATGTACCCGTACAGGACTCTAACCTGTTTATAGATAATCATGCACCGACGTTAAATTTTACCCTTCACTCAAGCTCGGATATAACTAATACTCTCATCACAGTGAGTTTTATGGAAGGCGCTTTGTCCCTATTCTCATGCTGCTTTGATTTCTTAGAAAATCCTCACTATACAAGATTCGGACCTAGCCCTAAAACTGTGCTGCTCGGCGACAACACTATGGTACACGGCGATACCTCTTGTGATACTCGGCGATATCACTACAAACTGAACAGATGGCTTGCGTGACTAATTTCTCGTCACACAATCTATACCGGTATAGCTTACAGATAGGCACGAAAAACGAACTTAACAAGTGTTAAAACATCGATCCTATTTCCATACCATGACGCAACCCTTAGCAACCAACATATTACCTTGGTTACCTCTTAGCAACCATCAATTTCTGCTACCAGATAATTGATCCAGCGGGCTATAGAAAATATATCATAAACTACGCTACCCAACTTCATAACCTATAAACAAAATTCTATACTAAACATGGACCCATTTATGAACCTGATATATTTTGGGCCTACTGAATCAGGTGGTCAGAATAAATCTATATACACATTATCTACACACTATATACATATTTATACATTTGCAGAAAGAATATTTTCATTAGAATAAAACTCAACCATTTAAACGACCACCATAGGTGACGTGATCTAGCTAAAGGTAACCTATACTTCTAAATAATCAAGACCAGCTTGTTTGTCAAAAGTAAGATTTTATTTTCTATTTTATGGTATATATGTTGTAAGTTTTATAAATGAAATTTATTAGCAATAAAGCAAGCATGATAGTGAGAAATATAGAAATTCACAATTTAAGCGATTGAATCAAATTTAAAGAAATTATATAAAGTTTAGCATTTCTAAAACCTATTTCCCTAACTGAGCTAAATAGACAGAAATCAAAGTAAAGATCTTTGAGGATTCTTACGTGCTCCACGCAAAGTCCAGCAGCACATCACCCTCATCGGAAAGTCAGAAAGCAGCAGCCAGCCCAACCCTAAGGGCATGACTTTTTATACCTTTCTACGCTAACTAAACTAGCAAAGGAAAGTTTTCAGAAATCTACGACGTCCCATTGGTTGAGAGTGACAAGTGACATGTCACCCGATTCTTAAAAAGTTCCACAAAATCATGTCTTACAAAGACCATTGTCTCTTCCACGTGAAGCCAGAGGCTTCCTGCGACTGCAACTTTGTATTAAGTCATCCTCGCAGCTTCCATAGTCTTTCAGTGCAACTTCCGCGGATGCCAAGTTAAGGACTGACAAAAAGTTCACTTTCGACCTTGGCCATGTCCGACAGAATGATGTCAGCTCATCAGTTTTTGCTTTGTGAATGCAGCTTCTTTAAACGTTTTGATTCAGAATGGGCGTCTCGTGACTTTCTGCAGAATTATAGATCAGCTTTTATTTTGCGGCTCAAATAGATAGGCCTCAAAAGCAGGCAACTTATGATTTCTAGTATAAAACAAACACAAGAAAAGTATTAATGTAAGAAATAAAGTATAATCTGTATCCACCCCATGGTTTACTAATTAATTAACCCACCCTATTAATCAAAATGTTACCTAGCCATTGCAAACAAATAAAGCAGCGTTTATATTTACCAGTCTCCGTTTTTCAATGAGACCCATATGCATCTAGAATAGTAGAAATGACATTACACAGACAAGGAAAAGCAAAACAAGCACATGCTTATTTAAGTTTGCAGCAGTTAGTAATGACAAAAACGAAAACAATAATTATTTTATTATTTTGCACGAACAAAAAGATGCAACATTTATGCACGTTTATGAGCACACATGTTAGTCCCCCCACGTGTAAAGTTTAATCTAGGTTGTATTAGCACGACATATCACAAATCATTAATAATTTTATTCATGTTATGGAAATGTGACTTTGCGAGTTTAAACAAAATTTTGTTTTCTATCTCGCTCCATCAGGTGGAGGTGTGTGCAACGCAGGTATGGTGCTAGAGAGGGTATAGGATATAGGAAGGCTGAAGTCTTCTGTCTCATCCAATTCCTGGTTGTCATATGGTACTACATTCGGTGCCGATGTATGCTCTACGTGAAGGACCTCATAGTTTGGGAGTAGGGACGACTCTTCTCTTTGTAGCTGATATTGTTCTTTGTTTGCCTGATGGGTAGGCCTCTCAGTTCTTTCAACCGCGATCTCCGGTATTGACAATACTAGTTCAGATAAAGCTACCTGGTTAGGGCTTTGACCATGCAGGTTCCTGGGTCTATTGGCGCCTCTGATGGTGATATCGTCTAGGGTGTCTACTGGTGGGGTCAGGAGAAGTTGGTGACTCGGGTCTTCCAGTGAGTGTTTTACCGATTGGAAAATCTTGGCAAATCTCTCTAGATCTCGATTTGCTGCTTGTATCAGCACCATTCCAGATTTATATATCGTGATGTTAAGTTCAGCTCTGCATCTTTCCGATGGTGAAGTTGACATTTTTGTGCCATGAGGGATGTTTTTCGTAGTTTTTATGGTAAGCATCCTGGTGAAGGCATTGCGCCATTTAGCTGTTCTATTTATGTAGAATATGAGGTCATTCATTTTCGTACCATTCGTCCCATTGAAGTATAGGTCTGCGAATAATATGTCCGGATTTTTCCTTAGGGAGTCGTGTTTGAACTTCTTAGCTGCATTTTTGGTTAAATTATGGGGGTATTTTATACTCTGGGCGTCCAAGCCTGCAGCCTCTAGGTATCTTTTGCTCATTTTAGCTCTGTTTTGCAAATATTATGGTGACTCTTTCTCAGTTTTATTTCAGGTAGAGCCACTTCTGATGCTCTTTAGTGCTGTTTTTGGCCTTCCTTACCAGATCTAGTAGTGTGTAGTTATAGATTTGCTGAATAGCTTCTCTTTCCCATAAATATTCTTCATTTAACTCATTAATAGTTGTTGTTCCAGAGTGCTTAATGAATTAGCTGGCTAACCTTAGTTCTGCTCTGGGTTGAGTGTAGAAAAGCTACTCATTGTAAGATGGCTGCCGTTATGATCATTCTTCTGTGGGCAGGGAAGACTTTCTCTCTTTCCACTACTTTATCTAGTCCAGCTTCCCTTGTCGATTGGTTCCGTTTCCCTGGCTCTCCTTAATTAATTAATTAAATTGCTGTGACCTTATTTGTTGCACACATGCTTGCGGAGTTCCGCTTTCCTACACGAGGGTGCGGATATTAGTGCCAAAAGCCTCTTATTATACTTAATTTCATTATCACGCTCACTAATGAATAAATTGTACAATGTCACATTAAAACCAGTAAGACATGGGGAAAGAAACTCCTCATAATTAAAGATATAAATAAAACATTACAAGAAAGGAATAAGAAAGCTCTTTTTGGATATAAGTGGATACGTCACCAGCTACTGTAGGAAGGACAGTACATATGTAACAACTACTAACTTTCATAATTACAATTTATTCTTTAATCCTTTTAGTATACACATTATCTCTATAACTACTAAGGCCCTGATTACGATGGCGGTGAACCCGCCACCGGCAGCCTGCTGGTGGTGGGTTCACCTCCATCGTAAGGCTATTCTCTGACTGCTACATAAGGATGGCGGGCGGTGTGCTGGCGGACAGAAAGCCCCTCTGCCGTGGGTCCAACACAGGAAATCGTTACGATTGCCTGTTGGACCTGGCCAGCATACCTAGGATGGTGGCAGTGCCTAGCTGGCACCGTCCGCCACATTAGGATGCTGCTTCAAGCCAGCCTTTCAATGGCGGTTCAACCGCCATTCAAAGGCTGGCTGAGATGCACTTTGAAGGCCCGTTGCTGGCCCCCTTTGTGCAGGGGCATGGGAATTGTGCACATAGTTGCCCCCCAACAATTCCCTGCATTAGGTGGCAGGCACCGCATGGTGCCTGCCACGTAGTGCAGGGAAATGCACAACATGCAATTTTTGCCATTGTGGCGGATGCTGGAGCCAGAAGCACCCGCCGCAATGGTAAACATGCATAATGCGACTGCCACAGTGGCGGTCGCATTGTTAGTACATGTGCGGGACCACTGGCATATATGCGGCCGGTCCCGATTCCCGGACAATGGCCAACGGACTTAAGTCCATCCACCATCGTAATCACCCCTAAATGTTTTTCATGTAAAGGTGTTATTTGCTTAGTTTCTTTATTCTTAAACCTAATCGCCAACTTACTAGTTATAAGAAGTGAAACATTTCCTACAGGAGTCAGTGAGCACACCAACAGGCCACCTAATACCAATAATATCAATGTTAATAGCACCATCCCTGCAGTCTTTCATCATCTGCAAGTTCCCATCTTCATGTTAGAGACCTGAAGACAACATTTTCATAGCAACATTAACTTCTTCTTTCAATCTATAATAAAAATTATTATTCACTTCTCAGTTCTTATAAAGGGAAAACATTCAAAACCAGCTTCATTGAAAATTATGAGTCCCTTGTGTTTTTTTCTGGCTTTAATTTTCAGTTATTTCAGTTTCTGGTGCAAAATGTTCCTGTCTGAATAATGTGATTTTCATTACAATTCTGTATTTCAAAGTCCCTTTTTCATCATTAGAGAGGCTCCTCTTCTAAATCGGTCTCTAGGGGCCAGATGTAGGTAAATCATATTTACCGACTCTTAAATACCGAATTTTACTGATTCGGTATTTAAGAGTCGGTAAATATGAAGTACCGAGATGTAGGTAAATCCAGATGTGGATTTACCGATTCTTTAAAAGTCGGTATTTACCGATTCGGTAAATACCGACCGGTAATGCTCCATTCATTCCTATGGGCTTTGAAGCCCATAGGAATGAATGGGGCATTACCGGTCGGTATTTACCGATCGGTAAATACCGATTTTTGGCAAGGGTGCAGGGGGTGTCACTTTGACACCCTCTAGCACCCCCAAAAAAGGTTCGGGGGCCATATGGCAGGCATACCTGTCATATGGCACAGGTGTGCATGCACACATGTGCATGCACACCTGAATCGGTATTTCACCATCAAATTGAATTTGATGGTAAAATACCGATTTCTTAGGCCTTGTGGGACTCATAAGAGTCCCACCTACATATCGATTTTACAGATTCTGTAAATATACCGGTCGGTAAATTTACCGAACGGTATATTTACAGATTCGGTAAAATTACCGATCGGTAAATTTACCGATTCTGCCCCCTACATCTCAAATTCCTTTTACCGGTCGGTAACGGACGAATTCGGCCGTTACCGACCGGTAAAACCCTACCTACATCTGGCCCTAGATCTGATCCTCTTTCAAAAACATTATGGCACTTATTTGTTTGGAAATATTCATCTTCATCAGAATTTTCCTCTAACTCTGAAGCTGGGTACACCTACTCTGGTGAGGCATATTTCCGATTGGAAATTCTCTTTCTAACTGATCTCTCAGCAACTGGTGATTCACTCATCAGATTACAAATTCAAATATCTCTTCTTTTGATCTTTCACTGGTACAGTGTTTTCTTCTGCAAGGTCTTTTCCAGGGTATTTCTCTAGTAGCAGTGCTTTGAACACTTTATTTTGCAGGGCTGTGGTTCAATCTTGAATTTGCACTTAACTCTGGTTTTCTCTCATTCACTTTTCAAACAGAACATTTTCTTTTTCCAGAAAAGGACTTTTTTATAACTCTTATTTTTCAATTGTAACTTGTCACTGTTTTGATAACTAGACCATTGAAGTTTCATGCTCTTCACCTGAACTGTTGTTCTCCTGAAAATGTTCTCTTCAACTTTTTGTTTGGTTTTCACAAGTTACAGAAAAATCTTCAATCCCCCTCTGGAAACATGCTGCAAACCTTAATTTGGCTGTTACCCTGTTCAACAGACTGTGTACTTGGATCATCCAGTTTTTCCTTGTCCACTGTTTCATCTCCTCTCACTCTCTTTGAGTGAGCAGCATGGATCCATTGAGGCACTCCGGCCCTCTTGACTGCGATATTGGCGGTCAGGATCACCTGGAATGAACCATTCCAGCTCTCATCTAGGCAGCTCTGAGGACATGTTTGTGAATAAAAACGTAATCACTCGCATTCAGACCATGGCAAGGTGTACCCCTATCGCCTTCTGCATTCACCCGATAAGAGACATGGATTATTATCCAGTACGATTATTATCCAGTACGATGTCATCAGTTATAGAAACAAATGTAGCTAAAGGTACATGTGCATGTCTCATAGCTCTCCCCATGGTCACTTCATGTGGTGATAGACCAGTCTTTCTCTTAGGAGTACTTCTATTTTTACACAAGAGGACGTGCTTCTGGCCACTTTAATCCTGTTTATTTTTTGAGTGCCATTAGTTCACTCCCCTATACATGAGGATTGTGGTCTACAATGGAATCTCTGCTTGATTTTAAAAGCTGCACAGATAATCTGTAACACTTATTTTTAGAAGTATGTACCACGATCAGCCTCAATAGAAGTTGGGAGGCCGAACCTTGGTATCAACTCCATTAACATTAATTTGGCAACCTTAAGGCTATCTTCTCTCCTAGTGGGAGATACTTGGACCCATTTTGAGTACAGACAAACTACTACCAATATATACTTTAGGCTGTTGCAATGCAGCACCTGAATAAAGACTGCCCATGACCTCGTAAATTGGCTTTTGATTTGCAAATGTGAATCATGATGGTAAGTCTTCTTACTCTGATTTTTTAATCGACAAGCTAAATAGCGATTGCATACATCTTCAGCAACATGTCGAAATCCTGTATTCTCCCAGTATTATTTAAACAACTTAACCAAACTATCTCTTCCTGCATGAGTTTGATTATGCACATATTTACATATGGGTTGCAACAATCAAGCTTGGCAGAATACATTTTTGCTTTGCATTTACATACATATCTGGCGAATTCTTTGTATAGTCTAATTTCTCCCATTTCATTTTCTCATTTTTTGGATGACTTTCTTGCTAGTATCTTAACTTACTCAAAGGGGTCTGCATTGAGTCCAAATAAAAACAGTTTATGCAATTTGAGCCTTTTTCACCTGTAAAATGTACATTTTCATTTTCTTGACTAACTGATTCTTCCTGCAAGGCAAAATACTGCACAATCTGATCCGCATATTTGTTTTCCAAGGTAACTAAATCCTTGTCAGCCACTTTACAACTGCCACTTTCTTTGGTTTTTGAATTGCATTTAAAAAATCCAATATGTACATGCTGTTTTTTATTGGACAAAACAAAGACATCATGAATCCTCTCAGCATAAACCGTTACATCCAAATACTCTGACAAGCAGCAAGTTCTTGTTAAGGCAATCAATTCTGCTACTTGTGCCGATATCACATCTGGTAAGGAAGATGCCTTTAATGTCTCTGTTATAGAGCACACTGCATAAGCGGCACTCAATCCTACATGTTCATCTCTCAGACAAGAACCAACAAAGACCAACATCAAATCTGACACTTTTAATGCAATTTCTTTTATGTCTGGTCTTGGTTTTGTACATAATTCAGTCACTTCAATATAATCGTGCTCCATTTGGTCATTAATTTCATTATCTCCATCCTCACTTTTATCTGAAATCGGTAGCAGTGTCGCTGGATTCAAAACATTGCATCTCTGAATGGAAATATCTGCTCTGATAATGACTTGCTCATATCATGTCAACCTGCTGTTAAGTGTTGCGTTTTTGCTTCTGTCAAAACAATTTCCACAAATGGGCCACCCATTCTCCCTTACCTTCCAATGGAATGACGTCTCCCCCTAGGTCCGCAAGATGGAAGAGGCAAACTCCATTCTGCACTTGGAGGAGCACGCAGGTAGCAAAGCAACGGCGCCAAAACAGACCAACCTCTATCAAGAGATACAGGTAATGGACCCGGAAGGCCACTAAGAAATCCGCGCACATACCCAGACAGTGAGACACAGGGAACAGTTGATCTTCCTTCCCCAGTTACAATCCCAGGCTAAAGTTACACATTGCCTTGGAAACCCAGATGGAAACCCCCTGAGAAAAGTAATTTTGCATCAACTTTCTGCTCTCTGGCAAGCCCGCCACAGACCCCTAACTGGATCCTTTTGGTTTACATATTTTTTATTGTTTTTAGCAACAAGGTACAATAACCGTCCCACCTACATTCAATGGCCGGTGGGGTAACTGGATCCTTAAAGGGGCCTGAATAGACTGAGCATTATACCTGCTGCAGTGGGTCGTAGCGGAGCCCCAAACGTCTAGATATGCTGGATGACCCTCCGAAGTAAGAACTGTCTCAATATGTACACACTACTGCCTACAGTCTATTCTGCTGTTCGGTACTTGGTTCCTGTTGTCTGTTTGCCCTCCTTTTCCTGTTCTTCCTCACCTGCTGGCACTGCAGACCAAGAGCTAGAGCCTGGTATTGGCACTGCCACTGGCTGCCCCATATCTGGACACTCCTAGACCCTGAGTAAACACTGCAAGATCTTCACTCACGATTACCATGCTTAATAGTCTTAGCCTAAACATCTGTGGTCATAATGTCCCCGCTAAGAGACTGGCAACACTGACAATGCTCCGGGACGCTGGTGCGGACACATACCTCCTCCAGAAGACTCATCTCCTCAAAAAAGATTGCCAACGCCTTAGGTCCAAATTATTCGCTCGCTAATACCACTCCTCTTGCCCTAAGAAATCTGCTGGTGTAGCAATCTTACTGGCCAACACATTTCTGGGCCGGGTCCTACACACAGCCTCTGAGATCCCAGTGGGACTTCTGGCCGTACAAATTCAGCTGGCGGGCTTCACTCTTGTCATTGCATCGATATACACCCCCAACGAACAAACAGAAACATTCATGTGGCACGCACTTGCACTGGTAGTATCGTCATCACCTACACACCTTTTGATAGGGGTGACTGCAACTTGGTTCTTCATCCTACCCTGAATTGATCAGACCAAAGGGCAGGACAGACATGTGCTTTCTCTGCCGAGGGACTGTGGTGGCTCTTCAAGATGGGCCCTGTCCACCTCTCTAGTAACCTACATGAGGCTGCAAAGCCCTTACTCTAATTTAATTTCCTTTACTTTATCTCAAAGAAACAGACGAAAATGCATGGAATTACTTCCCTGAATGCACAAGGCTAAACTTGATAACCAATCATGTACTAGGCTAACCACTATTGTTGGTTTCCGGAAGTGCAGTGCAACTTACTGTAAAGCGCAGTAATGTCTCGTAAGGGGTAGTTAGCGCTATCTAAATGCACTTGCAACACAATACAATACAATTATTATATCAAGAAACTGTGTTAATTAACAGCTGTCTTATTGGCTACCATGAATAGGCCTCAAAGAGTCCCACATTGCAGAGGGACACTGCAAATATGGGTCTTTTCAGGAGTCCACAGTGACAAAACAGCGACAAAATACATTTGCATGTGGCTCATTTTCCATTAAGTGGGTAAGTAAAGTTAAGTAGTGCTTAGTATGCCACTATCCTCCTAAAAATATGTCCTTTGGTTAGAATGATTCTACCTTAGTTTGTCCAATTGTACGCTCATTAGAATAAATGTACATTTGTTTAGGCTCAGTTCCTATCTGCCAGATAGTTAACGAAGTGCACTTCCTAAGAGTTTCTTTATCCAGTGCAATATCACGTACATATAATGACCAAATCTACTAAAGTTGCTTTCTTAATGCCTTTGTAGAGTACTATGCTATATATACACACACACAGGGCTCGAAAAATCTGAAAATTGGTACTAGTCCTGCAGGTCTAGTACTTTGAAAAATCTCCTCGAACTAACAGTAACCTACTTGACCTCCATCTCTCAAAGCGGAGCAAATGTGACAAGATAAGATTTAAAAGCATCTTTATTGCTCATTTGCTTTGTGAGCAATAAAAAGGCCTTTAATTCTTGCTATCTTGTCACATTTGCTCCGTTTTCAAAGACTGAGGACAAAAGTTAGTATGTTTTCCTACTCGCCAGAAAGGGCGAGTAGGACCTAAAAATAGCTCGACCTCATTAAATTTACCTCGCCAATGCGAGCGGTCGAGTGGATTTGTCGAGCCCTGATATATATATATATATATTACCTACTGGCGGTCGCAAGTAGGTAGATATAGTTAGGACCATTTTCCATAGGAAATCCGCAACATTCTATTTTGAATAACTTTGGCGCCGGTTGACGAATCTTCGCAAAACTTTCAAACTTGGTGAGGCGCTTTTGTCCGCTCCTATCCTGAAAGTCTTGGGGTGATTCGTGAAGCGGGGACTGAGAAAAAGGGGGTCCCAAAACGTGTTTTCCCCATGCAATTTTCCATAGGTACCGTTCATTCATGGCTGAACGGAATTACACCAAATTTGGCAAAGTTGTAGTCCTTGGTTCAGACTTGTGCCTTTTGCTTATTTGGTGTAAATCCGTCAGTAGTTCCTGAGAAAATGACATTTACAAGTACATATATATCTATGGCCTCGGAGGATCCGCGGACCCTCCCGTCCACTAGCTGTATTCTAAATGGCTGTCAACACTCCAAATCAGGAAGTGTTGGCAGCCATCCTGTGCCTCAGTAGAACCAATAGGTTTTATAGGTTTCCTGTGCCTCGGTAGAACCGAGGCACAGGAAACCTATAAAATAAAAACATGAAAAAAGCAAAAAGGGGGCAGGGTAGAAACACCCTGACCCCCCTAGGCCTGTTCAGGGGGTCACAAAAGGCCCCCAAGGACCCCCAAAAAATCGGCTAAATCCGTGCACGATGGACGGATCTTGCCGAATAAAAAAAAATGAAGTGCGGGCTCCCGCACTTGGATGATAATTAGCCCCCGGGGGGGCCAAATCCCGAGGGCATAATGAAAAAAGTGTGGGCGGGCCCAATCCCGCCCCACACCGCCCCAGGGACCCCACCCCAGGGGCTTTATCATAATATACGTGGGGGCTCACAGCCCACTCGCAGCCCCGGGGACCGCCACCCCCCACCGGGCATCTTTGCATTGGGTGGGGGCTTTCAGGCCCCCCCCAGCCCCGGGGACAGCCACCCCCCGGGCTTCTAAAAATTTGGTGTGGGGGGCTCTCAGGCCCCCCCGCCCCGCGGTCCGCCACCCCGGGCTTTATTTTATTAAAATATACCCTGTATGGGGGCCCTCGAGCACCCCCCACGCTCTGGGGACCGTCACCTCCCCGGGGCACTAAATATTCGAATTGGGGGGTCCGTGACGGACCCCCCAGTCCCGGGGGCCACCACCACCCCCCCGGGCCTTTGTAAATTGTGGGGAGGGGGGACGCACGCCCACCTCCTGGAGCCCTCGATGGCCCTGGCAACCGCCACCCCCCAGGGCCGGCTCCTGCAGTGTCCCGGGGTGCCCATCCCCGGGACACTGCTGTTTGCAATGACAGGGTGGGAGCCTCGCGTCTCCCACCCTGTCATTGCAAACTGCTTTGCTATTTGGAAGAGAGAGCAGGGAAACCTGCTCTCTCTTCCAAATAGCAAAGCTGATTGCTTTTCCACAGGGGGAGCAGCATGTTAGCTGCTCCCCATGTGGAAAAGCAATACCGTCTCCCACAGGACGTGGGGAGCCGGCTGAGACCGTGGGGGGATTGGGGACCCCCCCAATGGCCCCCAACGGAGAGGGAAAGCCCCGGGGATGGGGTCCCCGGGACTATTAGTGGCCCGGGAGGGGGCCACGCGGCCCCCATCCCCAAAATGTCATTTTTTTCGACAAAAAAATAATTTAAAAAGGTCGGCCCCGAGGGATGGGGTCCCTGGGCCATAAGTGGCCACAGGAGGGGGACAAGGCAGCCCCGTCCCCCAAAAAATATTTTTAAAAAAGGCCCATGCCCCGGGGCACATTATGGCCTTGGGAGGGGGGCCACGCAGCTCCCTTCCCAATTTCTTCATTTTTTAAAAACAAATTGAGGGCAGGCCCTGGGGGGGGTGGGGTCCCTAGGGCCAAAAAATTAGAAAAAGAAGGGGGGCTACACAGCCCCCTTCTTAAAAAATAAAATTAAGAAAAAAAATGGGATCGCGCCTGGAGGCCACGCCCCCTCATTGCACCACTCTGCAAATGCGCCCTCTGGCACGTTTACAGAGGGGGAACACATTCCCCTTGAATACTGGGAGTCCCTGGGGGTCAACTATTCCACCAGGAACCTCCAGGGGCTGCGTTGCAGAGAGGTGTTCTGAGGCCACACCCCTTTATACACCTCTCTGCAACTCAGCTCCGTGGCGCTAACTGGAGGTACCTGGTGGGCTAGTTGGCCCCCAGGGGACCTCAGGATTCAAGGGGACTTAATCCTCCAACTTAAAACGCGCCACGGGCGCGTTTGCACAGTGGTGAAGGTAGGGGGCGGGGCCTGAGGTGATATGTGTGCAAACGCACCCTGTGGCGCGTTTTAAGTTGGGGAATGAATTCCTCTTCAATCCTGAGGTGCCCGGGGGGCCAACTAGCCCACCAGGTGCCTCCAGTAAGCGCCACGGACCTGTGTTGCAGAGAGGTGTAAAAAGGGGCGTGGCCTCTGAACACATCTCTGCAAAGCAGCTCCCAGGCGCATACTGGAGGAAGCTGCTGGGCTAGTTGGCCCCCAGGGGACCTCAGGAATGAAGAGGAATTAATTTCCCATTTTAAAACGCGCCTCAGGGCGTGCTTGCACACATGTCATCTCAGGCCCCGCCCCCTTCCTATACTATTGTGCAAACGTGCCCTGTGGTGTGTTTTATGTTGAGGAATTAATTCCTCTTCAATCTTGAGAGTCCCAGGGGGCCACTAGCCCACCAGGTACCTCCAGTATGCGCCAGGGAGCTGCGTTGCAGAGAGGTGTTCATAGGCCACGCCCCTTTTCACACCTCTCTGCAATACAGCTCTGTGGCGCTTACTGGAGGTACCTGGTGGGCTTTTTGGAACCTAGGGACCCTCAGGATTCAAGGGGACTTAATCTCCCAAATTAAAACGGACACAGGGCGTGTTTACACAGGGGCGAAGGGAGGGGACGGGGCCCGAGGTGACATGTGCAAACACGCCCTGTGGCGTGTTTTAATTTGAGGAAAAAATTCCCCTTCAATCCTGAGGGCCCCTGTGGGCTAACTAGCCCATCAGGTGCTTCCAGTAAGGGGCACTGCGCTGCGTTGCAGAGAGGTGGCCCAGGCCCTGCCCCTTTTTACACCTCTCTGCAACGCAGCTCTGTGGCGCTTACTGGAGGTACCTAGTAGGCTATTTGGACCCCAGGGACCCTGAGGATTCAAGGGGACTTAATCTCCTAAATTAAAACGGACACAGGACGCGTTTAGACAGTGGTATGGTGAGGGAATGGGTTAGGAAAGTGACTCTATATATAGTGGACCAAAGTAAAATCCGCCAAACTATGAATTCCGATGTACTCACCTGTTATCAGGAGAGACCTCAGTGCTGCATCTTTGAGCCCAGTACTGATCCTGAAAAGTAATTCTAACCGTACTTACAAGTAACTTGAATTTCCTTCCTTAGGATATCATTGACTGCTTTTTGCTGAAAAAGTTTCTAAGTGTCGATTTTTTAAACTTACAAATATTCCTCTAAAATCAGCCGAACTACGAATTCCGATTTACTCACCTGTTATCAGGAGAGACATCAGTGCTGCATCTTTGAGCCCAGTACTGATCCTGAAAAGTAATTCTAAACATACTTACCAGTATCTTGAATTTCCTTCCATAGGCTAACATTGACTGGTTTCACTTGGAAATTCTTCTAAGTGTGGAGTTTTGGAACTTTAAAATTTTCACCTAAAATTATCCGAACAACAAATTCCGATTGCCTCACCTGTTATCAGAAGAGTACCAGTGCTGCATCTTTTAGCCCAGCACTGACCCTGAAAAGTAATTTTAACCGTACTTACCAGTAACTTGTATTTCCTTGCAGAGGAATCCATTGTCTGGTTTTCACCAGAAAAGTTTCTAAGTGTCTATTTTCACAAAGTACAAATATTCCTTAAAAATAGCCTGTATGACTTAAAGCATTCTTTCAACTGTTTACAGGAAATGCACCAGTGCTGGATCCAGGATCCACCACTGAGTAAGAAAAAGTAACGATACTTACCTGCTAAGTGAATTTTCTCCTATAGGATAACATTGGTGATTCTATGTGAAAACATTTCCAAGTGTCAACTTTTAAAATACAATAATATTCCTTAAAAATCACTACTGTAACCAAAACGCTTTAACTCAACTGTTTACAGGAAATGTCACTTGAGATGTCATCAGTGATGTCACTGACCATGTCATGAATGATGTAATATGTGACATAATCAGCAGTGGATTGCGGGAGCGAGTTATATTCAGTACAACTAACTACATCTAAGGAATTTCAATGGTTTTGTACGAGTGAAATGTCCAGCCAACTATAACACCCCTAAAACCTATGGTTTTTTCTGTGAATTTCAAAGGTTTATTAAATGCTGATTCCTAACTATATCAGGCCTGAAACCTATGTTTTTTTCAGTGAATATATATATACACTGGAATTATATGCAGCAGTGGAGCACCAAATTATGCAGTAGTGTTAGCAAAATTATGCAGCAAGAAAAGGCTAATTATGTGGCACAATGCACCATATTTATGGATATTTGTACTTAAATATTTTGTCATTATTACACATGGTAATACTATCTGGGCAAGGAGTTCACCTCATTAGTACCAGTTTAACAACCAAATATAGAAATAAGCAACTAAATGATGAGCTGTTTACCTCTGTGGAGGTGTTTTTGATAACATTTTCAGATTATGTTGCAGATTATGGATTATGTGGCAAATTCAGCAAATCCATTATTATGTGAAGAAAGCCAAAGCCGCAGCGCAGAATTGCATAATTCCAGTGGCCCTGGTTATTTAGTAGCATTTATATACCACTTTTCTACCTTTAGTGGTATATTTTGGAGCTGTGTGTGAGGTTCAGAGCCTTGCTCAAAACATGCGGTTGTGAACGTATGGCTGTGCTTAAACATGTCATGAAGCACAAAAATATGGGTAAGAGCTAAATTTGCCTACACTTAACCTACTATACTTACCATCATTATTTGTTATGGTGATGCAGGGGTGAACTTGTAGCTTGGGTTAAGGAAGGGCATGACTTCATGAAAATTAGAAGACACCATTCTTACATGGAGCACTCGAGCAAGATCAAGTGATCCCATTCATATATGGGTTTAAGGGA
Organism: Lissotriton helveticus; assembly: GCF_964261635.1. NCBI lineage: Eukaryota > Metazoa > Chordata > Amphibia > Caudata > Salamandridae > Lissotriton > Lissotriton helveticus. The sequence continues at coordinate 1,144,013,486 of NC_136069.1, forward strand.
TCCACTCAGGACTGGAGATTGTGTGACCCAAGAAAATTAAGTCACAGTTCTTATTTGAGCCCAAGTAGCTCACAGCGGGGTGCAGGTGAAGCAGCCCTAAGAAATAAGGTATCTGTTCCGTCCACTCTGGAGCAGAAGATGCTGTCCCAGAAAAATCAAGAGACACCATTTTATCTAGATGTCCACATAAAAATATAATGTGGCAACCTTACGAAATTGGTTCACACCTCTTCTACATGGGCCTCTAGGGCCAAATCAGAAACAGAACAGGTTACATTTCAGTATTTCAGTGAGAACAGCATCGATAAATATTCTTGTTTTTTTTTATAGTCTCTAAAGACAGAAAGCCTTTGTTGGGACAAAATGTCCCTTGCATGGCTCTGAAGTGTGTGCCGCCGTCCTGTTAGTTTCGGTGTTGGTTTTCCCCAGTGAGCCCAAAAATCCATCAAAATCACTGATGCACCTCCATGTTGCATAGACTTAGACCCCAGAATATTGTTCTAAAGTTGGTAACTAATTCTCTGTCTGGGTTTTGTGGCATTTGTGGTAGTGACAGCATGATTCCTACTGAAGAGACAGCCTTTTTGCCTGTCGTCTTCAGTGGGTGAAGAGGGTCCTCCCCCATTTCAAAATGCTTTCATGTCTCTTTACATATGATTAGGATATGTGTAGAAGAATATGTACACTTAAGAGGAACTGTGATTCAGAGCTAGAGGCCCCAGGACTACCGCCTTTCTGCCACACTGTGCACTGAGTATGGAACAAGAATCTTGTAAGAAGCCTTTAACCCCTTTGGTGCTGATGACGGCTCCCAGTCGTCATCAGTTACGGTGGGCGTGTGCTGATGACGGCCGGGAGCCGTCATGACCACGCCTGCGATCGGAATGTGCCGCACAGGTGCAGAATTCCGGCCGCGGCCAGAGAGTTAAAGGAGAACCCTGTATGTTGTTGAAGGGGTTTGTTGGACTACATCCTAAAGAAAAAGATCCTGCCCTGAAATTAGCTTAACAGCCTAGTTGCATGAGGCCCTGTTGAAGGTGTAGTTGTGAAGTCTGTACAGCTGGAAGACACAACGTTGCCAATGTGTTGTACAGGGAAAACACCTACCTCTGTCAGTAACACTCAGGGCCCAGGGGAAACATTGTCACCCGTTTCATTGTTTGATGAGCCCATTTTGTCCCTGGCCTTGGAAGCACTGCCGAGAAACCAGAACATGTCCCTATTTGTCACCTGCTTTGACAAACACTTTCTGTTCCATCTACTGAAATTGAAAAATCAGAGAGGTAACTAGGTGAGGTCATGCTGAATCCGTAACTCCATACAGCGTCTAAATCAGCTGAATAGATAATATTGATTTCAACTTCAAGCCCCTGTCTCCAGCTCTGCTTTCACTAAGGTCTTTCCACGTCAGAGCCAAGCCACCAGTACTGAAGCCATCGTCCACCATTGAGAAAATCCTACAGTGACTCGTGGCTTCAAAGACACAGGACTGAAAATGTGACAGTGCCAAAATAAAATCCACACTAATGCACTCATATATTTTTCTGAATGTGGGTACAAAGGAGCACAATGATTACCCTGAGTGAAGACTTGTGGATAGGCCTTGACCACAACTTGTTTCCATCCTTGGGCAAAAGAACCAGCAAAGTAACAACTGCAGACAATGATATTTTTCCCAGAATGCCACAGTAAAAGGGTGTCATGGTAGGATTTCTAGAACAGTTTTTTACGAGCTTGTTTTTGTTCAAAATTCACTCTGAACATAACGGATTTCAGTTGACCAATGCTTTATATCCACGCATGAATTTTGGTAGTCATGTTGGAGAAGCAAAGGTGAGAATTGCGATGTTTTGTCACGTTCATACATGTAGTGAGCAGGGTGCAGGTGTGCTTCTTGAACACTTAAGGTGATGGATATTTATTAATTGTATTTATAAAGCGCTAACTGCCACCAAAAATGGTATCCTGGTGCTAGCATACAAGGAGCTATCTAGCTGAGAGTGCACATGCCAACTTCCGACAGCAGAATGGAATTACTTCAGAAGAGCCAGGTCTTCAGAGCCTTTCTAAATGGCAGCAATTCCGGTGAGGACCTCTGTGAATGTGGATGCTCATTCCATATCTGAGTTGCTTTAACTGAGAAAGCCCGTCCCCTTGTCTAGATTTTTGGTACGTACAAGTGGAGACAAGGTTTGCAGTGCTTGATCGGAGATATCTTAGAGGATTATATCTTCTGAATCTAGATTGCAGCTGCGCAGCCCATTTCCTTGTAGAGTCTTGAAAACAATACACATAGCCTTGAACGTAATTCTCTGCTTCAGAGGAAGTCAGAGTAATTCCTTAAGGGCATCACTCGCTGAGGACCCATGAGGTCTATTCAGTGCCAGTTTAGGATGTACTCTGTACAGTCGCTTGATCAGGTATTCACGTGCTCCGAGTAGTAGAGTGTTACAATAATCTAGTCTGCTACATATGGCACTCCTCACCATCATAGTTCTAGGTTGGGGAGGGGGCAACAAGTTGAGCACCTTCCTAAGTCCACACAGTAATGCAAAAATACATGTCTTGCACTTTAGTCATGTGGTTCTCCAGGGTCAATTTATTGTCAAACACAACCCTGAGGTTATTGACCGTGTCCGAAGGCAGTTGAGCTCTTCTGATGAAAGAGGCGATAAATTGTGGGGGAAATGTTATAGGGAGTCTACCTGGTGCGCAGCAGAGGAACTCCGTTTTATCCCCATTAAGTTTTAATGAGTTGGCTTTCAACACTCACAAATTTCTGTCATGGCTCCCTGGAACTCTGTTATTGTAAGAGAGAGAATAAATTGCAATTCGTTCACTAGGGTATTTCCACGTCAGAGCCAAGCCACCAGTACTGAAGCCATCGTCCACCATTGAGAAAATCATACATTGACTAGTGGCTTCAAACACACAGGACTGAAAATGCAACAGTGGCAAAATAAAATCCACACTAATGCACTCATATATTTTTCTGAATGTGGGTACAAAGTAGCACAATTATTACCCTGAGTGAAGACTTGTGGATAGGCCTTGACCACAACTTGTTTTCCACTTTTAGGCCGTGTTGTTGATAAGGCTCATATACACATTGAACGGAACAGGATTTAGAGCTGATCCCTGTGGCACTCCTTGATGCAAGTTTTTGTAATCGGAGCAGTAGGGAGACAAAGCAATGGCCTGGCACCGATCTGTTAAGTATAATTCCATCCATTTCAGGACTGTGCCACCCCCCCACTCCAATTGCAGCAAGCCTGTCCAGGAGGATTGAATGGCAGGCCACACCAAAAGAAGCCAACAAATCGAGCATTATCAGGACTGTCGGCTGGCCACCATCTATCCTTATCTGCAGCTCGTCCTGGGTAGGGATGAGGGCCTACTTGCTACCATGGCCTGGTCCGAACCCGAACTGCTCTTCCTCAATAAGAGAGTGGGATTCCAGGGAGTGAGATAGCCTTCTGCTCACATATCACTCTATTTTCATAGGTAAATGAATGAGCGATATGGGTCTATAATTTCTTAGAATCAGTGGATCTGCTGAGGATTTTTTTTAAAGGGTGTAACTATAGTCTTCTTCTATGCAGATGGTGCAGTCCCTGACTTCAGTGATTGATTACACAACTGCAGGCCAGGAAGGGGGGGCAACTCATCTTTAAACTTTTCCTACAGTCAAGGAGGTAGGGGATCTAATGGAGATCCCGGGTTGGTAAATCTGGCACAGAGCAATGGACATTCCATTGGGATGGGTTCGAAAATATTGACCCTCTGGGCCTGACATTCCATTACTTCTTCTCTGTTCAAGGCCACGGTGGATGGGGTTTGAGTAGGGACACCTATTTCTTCCAATATCCTGTTAATCTTTTCAAAGTTGTTGGTAAGGTTATAGCAGAGCTCACTCGATGGAGTTACTGCCTGTTTAGTTTAGCTCCCGAAGGATATCGAAGACCTTCCTCGTGCCATTAGAGGCAGCAAAAATGTCATTAGCGAAGTATTCTGCCTCAGCTTTGCTGACCTCTCTCTTGAAGTTGTACAGAGAGATCTTTAAGCATTTCGTTATTGGGTTCGAGGTATCCCGTCCACCATTTCCTTTCCAGCTGTCTGCATACTAATTTATGCAGTTTTAGTGAGTCGTTATACCACAGTGCTAAGGGACTGCGCAGAGGATCAGAGCTGGTAACCGGGATCAATTTATCAGGGTTTTAAGAATCCCCTGCTCATACACTGCGCAATTGACTTCTTTTGATTTCTCCAAGACGAGACTGCTGCAGAGGTCAAAAATAGGCAGCCCATCTATCCTATAAGGTTTATGCCAGGCTTTTTCTATTTTTATTGGTAGAGGAGCAGGTTTGAAGAGGTAGGGCTCCATTCCCATTGTTTGAAATGAGCTTAGAGCATGATCATTCCATCACAGTGGCACAATATCATGTACTGAGATCAGACCATTATGAACATGAATGAGGTCTAGGTTGTGTCGCCTGATGGGTGGGGCCACACACCCGTTGTTGAAGGCCTAAGATCTCACACGACCTCGGCAATCCCTCAAAAGGGGGTGTGAGTTCTCCTACTGCCCAAAGATTAAAGTCACCTAAGATGCAACTTCAGCTGCATTTCTACAAAATCATGAGAGTGAAAGTGCAATACACTTACACATCTGAGATGGGAACAATGCAGCTGCAGTATTGCTGATCGGTTCCTGAAAAGACCAAGTAGTAGCATGTCAGACTGATTTATAGAGGAAATCTTGAATAACTTTCCTTACTAAACGAGCTAATGTGGAGCTGAAACCAACTGTGCCAGATCAATACTGGATTGTTTACGGAATCCCAAATGAGTGATGTTTAAAGCAAACCCACGAGAATACCTTCTGTAGGAACCTTTACATATGTGAGGGACCTCCAAGTTGAGCCTTCAAACACTGAATATCACCCAGTGCCCACCTCATATTTTTCAGAAATTCTGAATACTGTTATATGTTGTAGCCTACCATACTAGTCTATAGACTTCCAAGTGGTTAATTCCGTATGCAAAAGCCATACATTATAATCATTTTCATTTTATGACTTTATTACAGTGCGATATTGGTTGAAATATTAGCATTTAGATCAAAATACACATTGATTTTGTCAGTTATAGTTAACTGTAATACCATAGCCCTCTCAAATTCACAACTCATGTTCTTAAGGCAAGATGTGTAGCATGTCTGTGGTAATTGATGGCCATGGCTTTGCTGGATTCGACAGTTCAGGCTTGTGCAGTAACCATAATTTGCATGACCAGGTGTGCTGGATTTGTAGCTTTCTGTACATGATAACATTTGGCATCGTTTACTCTGCACCACCTTCTAAACGCACTGTACCTGATGAAGGCATGTTGCATGTCACAGAGGCCCAAACAGATTTTGAGAGGCATCAAAATACCTAAATAGTCAAAGAAATGGTACAAATTTACAGAGAAAATGTAGACAAGGACAGGAGGAGGATACTGGAAAAAGAGATAGGGACATACCCAGATAAGGAGGCGAATGATAGAAAAAAAGAGAGAAGAATATTAAGACTAGAGCGCTATACAGAGTGAGTAAAAGAAAGATGGAAAGAGAGTGTACACAGAGAAAGGCATAAGGGATGGAAAAGAAGAGAGAATGAGCAGAGGCGGTGAATGAGAGAAAAGGAGGTGAGAATAGACAAGTAGAAGATGACCAGTTATAGGAAAGGGTGATAATTAAAAAGATGACCATGAGTTTAACCAACAGGAATGGCACTTCTTGAAATAAAAAATGCCAGGAGCAGGTATTTACTATCTTGCAGTACTTGTTTTCTGCTCAGAAGAGCCAGTACTCTCTGAAATTCAAATGCGTTTGGAATTAGGATTGCTGTGTTTATTAATTTCTCTCACTTTCCTGTTCCTGCCTGCTTCAAGACGACAGAAACTAGCGCATCTGCAACTGTTTTCCTTACACTATAAATAATCATGTGCGCTCACAAAATTTTGTCAATTCTATTTATGATTTAAGCCTATCATTTTTGCTATTAGTCAATTTCGTGCATTTATCGTTCTTTCTTGCGTTAGGCTAGTACTGTATTTTGAAAGTCTTATTCCATGACTCCTACGCCTCATAAAGTAAAATGTGAACAACAGGTATTTGTTGTTAGCTACCTCAATAGTATTAATTTGATCGATCTCAGAAGGATAAAAGTCTGGTCAGGCCTACTGGAATCAAACTTTTTACCTTAGGGACAAACATTGATTCCTGAAGAATTCATTTGAAGTTCACTTATTATGCCATCTGCAAAACTTCCACTGACATAAATAGTTTTTTTTATAGTGTATTACTATTTAAAATTCTACAGATATCAATTTTTACGGGTGTGATTCAAGTTTTGGCATTGATTCTGTGTTGTTTGGCACCTTAGGTCATCACACTTCATGCTCAGTTCCTGTGTTTCCTGAGTGTCTGTGCAGTCAACATCCTTCCAAATTTGGGCTCCATTGCACACCGTCATCAGAGTGCCTAAGCAGACCATAGAAATATATTTGATGGCAGCTAAAACTCAGGGGTATTATATAAAATGATGTAAATACAGGTGTAACATTCTGTGTGTTACTAACCTCGGACACAAGGCATTCTTCCCCTTGACTGTAAGAAAGTTGATTCATGTACCAAGGGCATGATTGAGGGCCTATTTGTGAGTTTACTTGACTGATGGACCGCCAAAGCCATAGTGGCGGTGCAGTAATAACCCCACTGTCGGTCTGACCACCCTATTATGAGTTTGGTGATCGGACCGTCATTGGACTGCCGGGGATCCGTGACTTCGGTGGTGGCATGGAGGTCAGAGGCTCGCAATATGCTGGTGGTGCCCCTGTAGCACCACCAAGCATATTACGAGTTTCCTCACAGCCATCCTTTTCATGGCGGTGAGCCCGCCATGAAAAATGTGACCTTGAGGAAACCAAGGGGTTGCTACACAGGGTGTGTCTCCATGTGTGCATGCACCCCATTTTTCTGCACAGCATGGAGTTTACAGTCCATGCTGTGCAGGAACACCCTTTGGCGCTCCCTTGCTACGGCTCGCATATGAGCCTTAGCAAGGCATCGCTGTAGGACCGCCAATGGACCACCCGCCAAACAGGAGAAAACACCTAACCTGGCGGGTGGTGGCAGAGTTTGGCATTGTGGGAGCAGGGCAGTGGCATGGCGGCCCACTCCCACACCACCAAACTCTTAATAAGGCCCTTAGAGTTCAGGTACTATGTCGCAAATGTGACAGGGTAACGTCCCACCACAGCCTTGGTCCCCAGCCTTATTTAGAGACAGGCGTACCTTAAGTATTCATTCGTTGGACACTCCATTAGCTCCATCAATGGAACACTTCCTCTGAAGGCTCAGCAGGATAGGACCTGAAATTCCACACCTTACCAGGTCTAATGGCTTAATATGTCACACAACAAACAGAATGCTGCTAAGATTCTTTAAGGGAGATCCCTGAACATTGTTGTGTCTTCTTATGTTGTGATAATGGCTGCATTTCTTTGAGAACAATGACACCCCACACCATGGTATTGTACCAGAAAAGTGAAGGAAGCCCCCACAAGAAATTTCGATTCAGCTCGGAAAATGACCCTACGTTTCTAAGTGTCAGCCCCCCCCTCACCGAGGTTTGAGTCTAGTTGCGCCCCGAATTGTGTATAATTTGAGAAAATCGCCTTAGGGAAGAATGAGCCACAAATAATCTCCACAGAATCACCCAGCTCGGAGCATTTCAGATATATTCTGCATTTTAGGAAAGGAAGCACCCGTCTGCCCAGGCACCTTTCAGGGTGGTTTAGCCCTTAACTACCACAGACGAATTATAAAAATACCCATTTCAACCGGAAACTCTAGGGGTTAAGCAGGCGGCCACCCGATAAGACGCAGACGTTCATCAGAATCCTTCGTGGAAACGCTGTTGTTCATTGTTTAGGGTATCCACCCCTGATCTTCCTGATAGGTGGCGTTGTTAACCCTGGCGGACACCCGATAAGACGCATACGGGAGATGCTGAGCAGATTCTTTTGTGGAAACGCCGTTTTTCATTGTTCAGGGTATCACACCCCTGATGTCCCCGTTAGTATAGCAGACTCTCTGGATTTCTGCCATGCAGGACTGTGCAATTTAGGTTCAATAGTATTATTAAGACATTACTTGCCAGATATTTTTAAGTATTAAATCGTTATTGGGATACCTTCAACCATCCATGATGGGATCACCTCGCATGTAGTGGTCTATCCATCTTTTCTGGTGGCCTACATCCTCTAGTTATCCTACTACCGTTGCTATACTAGGACATCTCTCCTGGATTAGCTGCATCTCTTTACAGTTTGGTTTTCAATAGTTCATCCATCAATGGTGGCTTTTGGCTGTGCTTGCCATCAATATAATCTTTGGATCTATATCTCTGAGTACATCCTAATGTAGATATCATTACAGTGCAATAGACGGTTTCCTGATGAAGGCCACAATGCCGAAACGCGCGTAGTTTACATCTACCGCATTGCCCCCATCAAATCTAGTCTTTGGTTGTTTCTGTTGTTTTAAAAAAAAAAAAATTCTTAATGTATATATGAATGTTCAAATGGATACTAATTTTGATATTAACAATGAATTGAAATGCAAATTGTTTGGTTGAAATAGAAATACATGAAACAAAAACATGTATAATTCAAAATATCATTAACCAATAAAATGAAAATAATTTCTTATATTCATGTGTGACAATTTTGGTCTATTTGAGACGAGTTTTAGTAAACCTGGTTAGTGGGTACTTGCTAAAATTTAGACCTAGAACTGCTTTTGTCAATTGTTTGACTGAACTGGCTATAGACCTTTACTTAAAGTGTTTCTTTCCCTATGTATAGCGAGTTCATTAGATATATAGGGGTCCCCTGTTTTCAAAAGAAGTTAAGCAGGCGCTTAAACAGTGCAACGTTTTGCATTTATTGTTAGTATTGTAAATAAGCCAAGCGAAATTTCCATTAGACTGGCATACTCTCCAGCAATTTTGATCATTTTGCATTCTACTTGTTATGCAAAATTCCTAAATGTATGCTATTAAGCCACGTCAAGAAATGATGTGCCATTCACAGCAAAAATGAAGTGTGAGCGTGTGGGAACAGCACAAATTACCAGAACTTGAGAGGCTGCTGTTTACGGTGCAATTTTTTTTTGTTTTTTTCTCCCTAAAACACAAAGGGCCAGATGTATGATTGCGATTCGCAATTAGGAAATCACAAAACAGAATGCATGAAAGTGTGTTCAACACTTTAGCGATTCCCAGGGGATCGCAAAAAACCCACCTCATGAATATTAATGAGGTAGGTCGCAATTTGCGACCCCCTTAGAAATCGCAAAAATCACAGGGATAGTGGACTGCTGGGCTCAGCATACCACCATGTCTGTGATTACTTTGAAATAAAGCAAATTATTTTTTAATGTAGCCTGTTTTCCTTAAAGGTAAACCGGTTCCGTTTCAACAAAAAAAAAAACATTTTATTTTCATTAGGTTGAGCATTCGAGATCTCTTGTATATACATATCATATACTTATATGTGTATGTGCTTTGTGGGCTCTGGAGATCATCCCTAGGACTTGTCTGCTTCCATTTAGGGACTTTTTTTCTGTTTAACTGTTTTGATAGAAAACGGCTAGCAGAAGTCAGTAAAATACCAAAATTGCTTTCTGCTGAGGGACTTTCTTTTTTTTATTTTTCAGGCAACTGCCTCTATTTAACTTTCTTGATAGAAAACGACCAGCAGAGGTCTGTAAAATACCAGAATCACTTTAGCATTCTCTAGATTCCAGTCCATAGAAATTGTATTCCACGAGCATCCGTAGACAATAATATATTTTTTTAATCTTGTATTTTCGGTGATATGACTACTGAAGGCCCTGATTTTATATTAATAACAGAGCTTTGAACTATACCATTTCCAGCTCAAAGGCAATATTTCCCTCCATGTGTTCCCATACCTGGCATGTCACGCAGTTTGGTGCTTACTTTCCCTCCATGTTAAAGAACAGTAGATGTTTCAGCACCCAGGGTAATGTGCTGCACAGCTAATTATATATAGGGTCCCAAAGGCAAGACCGCTTGCATTGCAAATGCTTGTTTTTTAAGAGCATAAGAGCAGGCAGTGGTCCGTGGGATGGGTTTGCTGCATCAGAAATGCAATTGTTGGCAATCGCAAAAGGGCTGATTCTGTGATTCGGCCAGTTTGCGAAGAGCAAAATGCTTGATGCATCTGACACAAAATGCGTTCTTGAACCCAAAATGAACAATAGGATGCATCTAGTGCTAAAGCAGAGGACCATATTGTGGTTTCACATCTTAGAAGCCGTAATGGGTGCCCAAAACTAAATAAGTCTGCTACCATCTCAGCACAATGGTAGCATACCGGTGCATTGCTTAAATGATGTTGCTTTTAATCTAGTGAGGTTAATTCTTTATTGGCACAAGATTTATTAAAAACAAACAAAGCTCTCTGTAGCCACTTCTAAAAATGGCTCAAATTCTGAATACGATTTTAGTTTTACACTGGAATGCATTATTCCTAACCATTAACTCCAACTGTCGTTCACTGCCTCATTCGGGAAGCAAAGTGCATGTAAATGTGACTTTCCTGTGCCAATGCCTCAATTTATAAGTGCAAGATATTCATAAAAGGTGACCTGGCACTGGTACATCCTGTTACTCACATAATATGACCTAGTATTAGTATAAGTACACATGAATATATCCTACTCAAGGTGTGGGAGGGAGTTCCAAGTTGGGTTTGCCTTGTAAGTTTGAAAACACTCAAAGTCCTGTACATACCAATTCCCATCCTTGATATTGAAGAAGATTTAGCCCTGATAATAGCAGGAGTAAATAACGTCGTAGGATGGAAAGGGGAAATAAACATTAGAAAGTGGTGTGGGTGCAAAGGAAGTAGGTTTTGAACGGTAAAAAAAATCAAGGCGAAAAACAGTATACTGTATAAATGCTATTTCATTTCTGCGTGGAGACTGTACAAGATGCACAATTCTGTAGGAAGAAATGCCTTCGCATTACTGAAAAAGGGAATCCACAGAGGTTTTCTTGGAGTATGTCTAGAAACATGTGCCTGGTGCAGCTTTCCAGGCATACTTTTGGAGTTTTGTAATGCGGCCGTAATTCTTTAATAAGCATACATGCACTTTATTCACAAGCAGAACTGAAAATAGTACCAGTGGCGGCTGCCACAGAGTAGCACAGGATGGGCATGGGGGAATATAAAATAAATTAAAAAGTTACTTACCTTGCTGCCAGCCGCCGCCACACCTGTTTTCTTCTGTTCCTGCTTGAAGCAGGAAGCACACACAGGCTCTCCTAAGGCTGTGTATTACAGCCTGGTGGGGAACATGCAAAGTGCGCATGACTGTTTGGCCGGCCCAAGACGACCGGCCAAACCGTCATGTTTAATTAAGTGCCCAACCTCTCCTCTCCTGCTGGCTGTGACGCCAGCTTAGCCCCGCCCGCACCTTCAACCTGCCTAACAACGGAAAAATAAAATAACAACATAGAGTTATCATTTTATTTTTCCTTCTTCCACTGCTCAAAGAGTAGTGGGGCGGTGCCGTCACAGAATAGTACTATTGCAGGAGTCGTGAAAGCCGTACTGAGGCTACGGGAACAACTGTGTGTTCTCTTTCAGCATTATTTAGTCAACAGATAAAGTGAAGTGGGTTCATAACTCAAGGCCAATAAATCATACAAATTCGCCATATTTAAATAAAATAGGATTTATTTTTTTTATAAATAATGTGCATTTTCAAAGCAGGACCATATGTCTGTAACAATATCTTCAAGATGAGAGTCCAAAAATGTAACTAGCAGTAGGAAATATATTCAAGATATTAAAATTTTCATCATGCCAACATTTTACCAAGGACAGTTAAACAATAGGCAAAAACGCGATAAACCAAATTTGCACGATTTTTGTTGCTAACAAAATAAGGAATGTAGCAAACAGTTTCCGCTCCATTTTCCACTGGAAGAGATGGGTATGAATACCTGGCACAGTCTGTTGGCTCCATTCTGTGTTCCGTAAGCCGCAAACATGGTGAAAAGTCAGTTTGCCCCACTTTTGTACTATGCAAAATCTTCTACAATATACCCCACTGCTATAAAGAAATACTTATTATTGTCATAAATACGTTGTGCAAATAATACCGCTTTATTCAAGTATACATTACAAAAGAAATATCACAATTTGTTCACACTAGAACCAAAAGTAAAAAAATAATCATGAAATTCCCTGAAAGTACAGTACATTCAGACATACATTCATATGTCTTTTCATGAGGTAATCTAGTCATTTAATTGGGACTGTGATGTGAATCTCAGTTTTAAAATACACTCACTGGATTCTGTGCAATATTACAATTATGATCACAGCGAGGTTAAGGAAAAACGTTGGTACATGACAAAAGCCGCCACTGACTAATACTACATCTGTGAGAATGATTGTATATTGTCAACTGATAAGCACATTGTTTTTTTGCCAGATACAAAGTTAACGGTGGTAAGAATTATAGGTATTGCTTCACAATACTATCCTATCTCAGGGCCATTTATTCTCACCAATATGGCATACATATATGTATGTACAACATGTACATAAAAAGATATCTTAATTTACCTTTCATAATATTAAGCGTTTTTAGATGTGGTGCACACCACATTATTATGAAAATGCACATTTATGTGTTTTAAGGAAAATTTAACAAAGCAAAAACAAGCTTGTATTACATTGTATATATGCTATTGCACGTATGCCACTGTTTCCCCACTTGATTTCACTGTATTTTTAAAAGTGCAAAGATGTTATTACAACTTTCTATTACTATATCTGAATTAATAAAAAACACCAACAATCGTATGTCTACAATTTAGTACAAATAACTGCACACTGCGCCTTGTCTTGCTTAGGGGTAGCATATTTCACTGTAGTGAAATTATACACATTATGCAAAATGAAACATGTCATTGAAACGTGTGCATTCTCAAGAGAGAAAACCTTTATGGATAGTACCAGTTTTTCCTATGTGTGGCACTTTTATAATTAAAACTGTAATCGTTTCTCTGAGGTGCATATATACGTTTTAGACATTTATGTGTCGATTCATCAAGCAGACCATAACTACAGTGACGCTGTTGCTGGCCCGCTAATGTGTATTCAAAGTGCCAGTCACTGTTTTTGACGGACAACTGCATCTTTATGCTCCTCCTGTAAATTTGGCATCAATGAGTCCTAAACTCATGAGCCACTGGGTCACAAATTTACTACGGTATCTCATGTCAGTGCAAAACCATGGAAACTTACTTTGCAGTTTAATTTCCTGGCAACTTGGAAGGTGCTGCGAGTTGAAGTTTAGCTTTAACGATTACACGCACAAAAAAAGTGATTAAAACTCTCAAAATATACAAATATGAAGAAACTAAATTTTTTCAACGCCATACCCGTTTTCAAAATGAAACCTAACATTGCAGAGCAAATGCAGGAGCAGCAAACATTACATAAGTACATGAAGTTCTACATTAGATGTTCAAACAAAGTCATCTGTCAAAATAGGTATCTAAGTTAAGGCTCATATCCCAAACCACAGGGGAACCGCAATCTAACATGACACAGAACCCAGAAATATACCTCAAACGAGGATATGTGTTTGTACTTAATTCCTTAAGATCTACAAAGAATCACATCACAAGCTTGCACCCTTAAATCTCAGCTAGTTAGCGGCTATCTCTAGCATCCCCTCCAGATTCTCATATGTCTTAAGTTATCACAGGCACGACATGCACAAAATACTGTCTAAAGGTTTTTCTGACTAAACCACTACATTGATTCTGATTGGGCAGGTGAACCTATATCACTCAAACATGCTTTCAAAAGATGAGACGATCCTGTAGAAAAACCAGATCAGGAGGCCGCTCCTTCTCCTTCCTTGCAGCCAAAGCCTGGAACGCCCTTCCTCTACACCTCAGACAGACAACATTGCTTCCCATCTTCGCTAGAAACCTCAAAACCTGGCTCTTTGACAGATCCAATCCTTGATGGACTGGACCCTGCATCCCCCCACCCCTTGAGCTTAACCAAAGCTCGATTGATTGATTGTAGTTCACCGTCATGATGTCCTCACTTTGACTGAAATAGACCCACAGAATATGGAACTAATTTGCAGCAGATGGCCTTTGGCTCACCCCTTCACCAGCCAGCACCTCTTGCCTCCAACTGCAGTCCCGTACAGTACCCACCTGTCTCTTTCTCTATATAGACCGCTTCTCTCACTCACAGCAGATCCAGACCTTGCCGTGATCCCTGGGTTCTGGAAGCCTCGAGCCCACTTTAGGTGCATGACTGATATTTTCTGTGGCCTTGCGCTGCTTACATTTGTGTATGACCTGTGTGTCAGAAGTCTGAATCCTGGCAAAACAACTCAGTTGTTTCTTCTTCTCAGGTTGATAAAATGAGCAATATTAAATTGGTAATGGTAACACCTGTTTGAAAAACTTAGAAATGTCCAGAACGGTGGTATCAGGTGGTATATTAAAATATTTGTTATTATTGTGAAGAGCACAGCTGCTCCTTTTCAGGTCTTACATGTGATGTATATGGTCTCGCTTGCGAGCGATATTGTATTTAACAAGGGGCTTGCAGCCCCTCCCCACCCAAATGCTTAACATTCATTGGCTTCATTTTCCCTCTTTTTTGCTGCCTTCTAATTGGCCAGCCGGCTGGCTGCACTTCCTCTTCTTTCGGCTGGAGCATGGACCAAGTACTAATTGCTTCAGCTTTATTGCTATCTTTCTGCTGATCACACTGTGATTGAGGTAATACTTTTATGTTTTCTTCTTAGAGGTCGTCCTTCTTGAACCTTTTGCCATTGGTAGCTATGCTTTACTATGCCGCAAGCACTTCAAAGAAGTACTTTTCTTCTTTGAAATGGATGTTTATTGTGACAACAGATGTTATCTGCTTTTATGGTGACAACAGATGTATATGCTTCCAACTGTATTTTCACTAAGATATGGACATGGGCAGAATTTCTTTCTTTATGTGATAGGATTTTGTGCCAAATATATTTTTTCTTTTCAAGCCAGAGGAGATTAACAGATTTTCTCAGATTCACATGGGTTTTGCACCGAGACCTAACAACCACTAGCAAACCAATTGAGACTATTAGGTGTGCCATTTATTTTTATTCATACCACACAGCGTGGACTTTGCCCACTTTAACAATGATTTGAAGCCAAGCTGTATGGCAGCTGGCTACTGTGCAGCAAGGCTTAAAATAATATATTTTTTTAAAGTTTAAAAATTAATATGATGCATCAAGCGCTAAAGTACTTTAAAAAAAAAAAGCCCTTTGTTAATTTAGTTTTAGCCACACTGCAAAGCATTTAGGCTGCTGTAAAGCATGGCTGCAAGAAATTAGCAAAGCCAATAGCTGTAATAGGTGAGACCTATTGGCTTTGCCAGTGCTTGTTTTCAACCGTGCTGACCCTGCATTGGTCCTGACATCTCAATCCCATCCTCATGAAGTCAAGCTATAGTACTGGAGGAAAGCCAGTCAGTGCAAATCAGGCTTCAAGCAGCAGCACTATTTTCTGTGAATTTCATGGTGTTCCACTTACCTCAGAGGAATCAAACATGACAGTTCACTTTGTAACATCATTGGGTTAATATAGACTTACTGTTGTGATAGATGGGCTCAATCTCAAAACAATAAGAAACATAGGAGCATATTATCAAGAAACAGCGTTAAAATTATTGCCGCTTAGCGGCAGGAAACTGCAGCTAAAGCGGCGATAATGGGCTTGATAATATGCCCTTGTGAATTCCCAGAGAAGCCCATGTTCTGGTGTGAATATGGGCTTCTATTGGAATTCTCAAGGGCATATTATCAAGCCCATTATCGCCGCTTTAGCTGACGTTTCCTGCTGCTAAAGCGGCGATAATTTTAAACATCGTTCTTGATAATATGCCCCATAGGCTGCAAAAAAGCAGACTCAAAAATATCTACTGCCAAAATATCTACCATACATATTGCCGTACAAAAATGTTAACCTGTATTAAATTCATAAAATCAGACAAACTTGCATCTCTTCTTTGTAATATGGGGTTAATTTACAAGTATTGCTCCATTCTACCACTGTCAGTAAAGCAGCTGAAAGAGGGGTTTAGGCTGATTCTAAAATTTTTGTAGAGAGTGATATATTTTTGTAGAAAGTGATATTTTAGCTATAGATCTTTTTTGTCTATTTTTACAATTTATGTTTTTGCATGCTGCAGACTGGTATTTGCATGCTGAAAAAAGGTGTGAGCTTTGATCGAGTCATGGCCGCTTGGCTCTGGCTCAGCTAGAGGTGGACGAGCCAACAAATTAACAGGGAGAGCAGAGCCGAGCCAGGGGTCTGGCTCGGATCTTAGTGCCCGTAGACAAGCCGAGCCCTGAAAATGTGTTGTGTAAATCATACAACAAACCATGCATAATATAATAGTCTCTTCAAATTTTTAAAAAAGTGTCTTTAACATCCAGAAGTTTTGTCATTATTAGGGCACATTATAGCACTACACTAGGAAGTACTTATTAAACGTCATAATTTTGTACAACTGTTAGTCTGAACTAACAATGAAGAAAGAAAGCGTTTTGGTGAAAGAAAATATTTGCCTAAGATCACACAATTTAAGTAGGGAAGTTGCGATTTATCAGCGTTTTCTGGTTTCACTCTGTACAAATCAGCCTGTTAATGGGTATCTATTTGGATTTCAGAATCACATGATGTTGAGTCAATGCTGAGACTCAAACCTGGTTCCTGAGTTCTATAGTTGGCAGCTTTTGGTGAATCGCTCGCCTCTAGGCTCAGCCCTTGAGTAACAAGAGAGGGAGCGAGAATAGGATTTCTGAGACGACATATCAAAGAAATTACATTTGATTTTCAACATTTGTTTGGAGTTCGAACAGTCGCCCTTTTTGACTGTTATGTTTGTATTAAATGAGCACACTGCTAAGTGGCTCATGTGTTGACTCTTGGAGGCAAGTCTCAAATTCGTGTCTACATCTACAGTTGTGAATGGCTAGACCTTCCCTGGAACTGAATGCCCACTAGCGTGGGTGGACAAATGGCAAATGTGCCAGGTCACAAAGTCCTAAGAGGGATACCAGGACATTTCACTTTCTTGTCCTTTGCAGAGTTCGCAAGTTTCTCTTTCATAAGTACCTAATCCACGCAAGACTGTTTCCTTTTCTTTTCATTTGGGTATTTTTAGTGCTGAATTTTTAATGCCATAAACAAGACTAGAAGTATTACAGGGAAAGAAAAAGCCTATACGGCATGAGATACTTCTACGTGGAAGTGTTAAACTTGATCGCTCCTGAGATGAAGTGAGAGCCATGCACTCCTGGCACCTGCCCTCCATCACCACTCTGCAGTCAGCTGAACATACAATATTTTTCTAGGGGGATGTAAGATGGAGTGGACAGAATCACCAAGTAAACACCCTAATGTTTCATGGGAAAGGGTTAGCCTTAGTGGAGAAAGAAGAATACACCAGTTTTAAATATAAAAGGTGGTAGTGGGGCATTTTTAAGCTGAATATGATCAAAACGTTGTGGGACCAGCTTAGCGAAAATGAATCAGCAAAAGTGAGATTCTTGGACAGCAAAAGTGTGTTGTTGGGTCGAATCGTAGAGCTTTGTATGACCAGTCAATTTGGATATAATGTTGTTCAGTGCGAGTAAGAGGGATTTTAAGTAGATAGATCAGTGTTGCTTGGTGGCTATTGTTGAACAGGAATCTAGATGTGAGCCTTGTCCGAAGGATCCAGGCATATACATTATGAGAGCCCATTGTGGCTGACCAATACCTCTTAAATTAATTGACAGTATTTTTTCCACCAGCACGTCTGTCTCCAATTGCCTCACTGTAAGGATGTTTTTGTCCTGAATAAAAAATAATGTGTTAAATCAAAGACAGAACAGCTAGGCACTGCCACACTTTCCTTTCGGACTCAGCAGCTCAAAAAAGGAATCAAAGATTCCTCTGTGTTTTATTTTACATGTCGATGAAGGGATAAATCACTTCATGAAAGTCAAGCTCTGTATATTGGTAAGGTTTGTAGCTTTATATTTATGATTACACCAATGATGCCATTTACGTACCACACGATACACACTGAATTGCATTTGGTACTTAAAAGAAGGGGCTAATTAGTACCCAACTCAATGGTACTCATTTTATCAACTCTAGAAAATGATAAAAAGTATGTAAAACATTCTAGGATTCAAACATATACCTAAGCAATTAACATGGAGTGGTTTGTAGCGGCCATATAATACAACGAGCTCTTTTATCAGAACTGAATCTGTGACCTGCAGGTTACACAAAGATCTATGTAAACAAATGGATTAACTTTATGAGTCATTTTACTAGCATACAACCTTATGACTTGCATGTGACGAAAAGAGCTCTGCGTGCTAATTTATAACGATTCAGACCTCTGAACAGATTACATACTCCAATCTCTGTTGCCAGTGCTTTAACCACCTGAGATTTGTAGCCCAACTATAATCTAAAACTTACTGGTTACAGACAAAAATCTGCAACAGATGCCTTGACGTTCAAAGGCATCCAGAAATGTTACCTGTTTGCGATCAATAAAGTGAGTTGGAAGGCTTTACTGTTGCTTCTCTCTTCATAAATTTCTTTTGAGTCAATGTGTGAACGAATAATTCATTAGGACTGACTGCCCATATTCTGTCAGTGAATCTAACCACTCATGGCTCCGTCCTTCTTGATTGCACATGCTTTCTGCCACCGGTCCCAGAGGGTTCCCCTCACTGCGTTTTTTTTCCCATTTCAAGCACTGTCCATCAGATAGTGTGCCTCAGCACATCTGCGCCTTGTATTCACTTCTTATCTCTTCATGCCTTAAATCGTAGATACCACATACCATAAAATAATCTAAACATTTTTAACTCTATCCCCACCTGTTTGCACTAACTCTGAGGCATCAATCCCTTAACAGACCCTAGTGACATCTGCAAATAGGTATACCTAACCTACAAGATATTATGTGATACAATGAGGAGTACCAGACTTAGGAATGATCCTCGTGACAACCCCATGTGCCACCCCCTGTTGCTCCAGTCACCAGAACAGTTTGCCACCCATCGCTAGAGTACTTCTTAACTCAGTACACCACAACAGCAATCATGCCAATGCTGTTCATCTTGATGACAATCCTTACCTATTGAGTATATTCAATGACTCAAAAAAAATGGCAACTCGTGCCCTATGTGCTTTTGGGGTATAGATCACTCCTTCGATACCACTCCAAACACATTACATCCCCATCCTGTACAAAGCCTGGTGCTTGAGGAGGGCTCTGGAGACTGTGTTTTGACAGGCCCCACTGATGGGAACCACTGCATGGCAAGGATCAGGTTTCATCATGTGTCATAGGTTTAGAAGACATCAATACCCGGACAGCCATGTTAGGTTTAACTTTTCCAGTACTAAAATAGATGCCTCGCCAGGTGCAACTTTCACCCATGGTGTTAGCTTTCAGGTGCCAAAAGCTCTAAATAATCCCACCACATCATAAAACAAAGTGCATATCATTTTGTGCGGCTACGACGTAGTTCATTTAGTGTAATCGCATAAATTCAATGTAAACATCATAGTGCACGGAAGGTGCTGTTCTTAGGACAGTTCTATATTCAGTGCAAGGGGTGGGCCTGCTCCTTGTCTCTGTGAATTTCCACACACAGCTCAGACAGACAAGTGCTTCTCCCCTTCTCTGTGCTGTAAGAAGGGACAGAAAGCCAGCATTAGAAAACAAGGCTTAACAAACCATTCCCTTTACCTTACCTCCCAGAGAACCTCAATGGGTGTTATCTTTACAGCTCTAGAATCAAATCATAAAACCTGATAGCAATGTTTGCTCCGAACTATTTGTGGGTTTAACCGATTATGACTATGTTTGATTTTCTCCTTTGCATAATGAGTATGATCCTGCATGTCTGGTATTTTCTATGGCATTGTATCTATCCCCTCTATGAACGCCGATGTTATTTTATGTGACCCTGTAATCCCCTTTGTGTTTACAGCATCTATTTTCTGTGGCCCTTCATCCACTTTACTTGAACGGTAACGTTTTCTGTTGATTTACATCCCCGCTGTGCACAGCTACTATGTCCTAAAGGCTTGGATTCCACGTATGCGAACGGATGTTTGTTGTAGTCTCCCATCCCCTTTTATTGGCACAGCTGCTGATTTCAGCAGACTAGTACCCACTTTATTCAACTGTGCTCTGGCTTTTAGAACACGTGCACAACTGCCTGGCTCATCTACTGACTTAGTGGCACTGCAAGGGCAAACTAAAGACATGGGTTTAACAAACACAAAGTCAGACCCTCGCATTACACATGGGTTTCTATACGAGACACCAAATAGCTATGCAGTTCTCAGACTCTTAATAACAGAACAGCTGTCTCAAGTGCTTTCCTCCTGACCATAAGAGAAAACAGTTTAGACTGCATCGAAGCTGACGTCGTGTTGAAGAGTATATTTTTGATGATTGTGATAAGAAGGTTGAGTGACACTTCCAAACTGATCTGCATAACGCTTTAAAGTGGGCAGCAGTTAGCACCAGCACTATACACAAAAGTTCGGTGATAATTAAAAGGACTGCATGAGTGCTTTACCCTTAGAACAAAAGTGCTTAAAGAGATGTGTGGTGTCCTATGATATTGCATCCTGTGTTCCAGAATGCGAGGACAGAGATGGGAATGGAGGGGAGAAGAACCGAGGAGCTTTTTGTACGTTACAAAATAGGTCACTGAGGGAGAACAACATCTAAAATGAAAGGATGAGGTAGAGAGCTCTGTAATTCAAGCTTTAACTTGTTGGACAACTGAGAAGAGGGGACGTGGAAACCGTTTGGGGGCTGGCTAAAAGTGACATGTTTTGGTTACAATTGGGGACCATTGAGGAAATTCATTCCCCTCTAGGACTTCCTGTGAGGCGATCCCAGGACCTGCCTACCACAAACGTACCAGCTTCCGTTGGTGTCCCAGGCAGAAGGTGCAGATGGGCCTGGGGGCGGCAGGGCCGACGCTCGCGCCCCCGGGGGCCGGCCGGTACTGCAGGCAGGGCTGCCCATCCAGGCAGTCCTCTCCCAGCAGGAGGATGTTGGCGAGGTGCGAGATGTAACTGGAGGCCAGGCGGAGGGTTTCTATTTTGGAGAGCTTGCGGTCGGCGGGCTCGGTGGGGATGAGCGTCCTGAGGGCGGTGAAGGCCGTGTTGACGCTGTGCGTGCGGTCCCGCTCGCGGGCGTTGGCCGCCTGCCGCTGCTTGCTGACGCCCGTCAGGCGGTTCTTCCGCTTCCGCTTCCCCTTGCCGCCGTCACTCGGGCTGCTGCCGCTGTGGGACTTCTCCGAGCTCTCGCTGCCGCTCTCGAGGTCTTCGATGTCCGACGCGTAGCTGCTGCTCTCCCCGAACTGGCTGCTCGCTGTAGACTTCATCCCCCCGCGCAGGCCGCCTGTCCCACCGCCGGCCCGGCTGCCCCATCACTTTTATGCACTGCAGGGAAACAGCACCTGTTGGGAACGGGCAGCCCTACTTGAGCCACTGACACCTCAGCAGGCCATTTTTTGAATGGTTGCCCCTTTTAGATTCAGCATGTGGTCGCTCCGTAAGGCAAGAAAGGTGGAGCTGGGACGGTCAACTGTGGCCGCTAGGGCTGCACTCTGGCTCAAGTGCACCTGTTGTCGTTGTCATGCTGAGGGCAACAACCACAGCAATAACCTTTGAGAGCAGCCGGTGCACTTGAAGGCCTGACGGACCGTCACGCAGACCTAACCCCCAGAATGCAGTTGTGACTAAATGTTTATACAAAAGTTCCCTCAAAAATGGGAGGAAGCCGGTTTCTAAAATGACCTGTCCCGTCTATAAATAGACTGGTTATCCCAATGACACTAAGCGTGATTGGAGTGATGCAAATAGTGTGTAGTATGGGAGCTAAAAAAAGAACTCTTTCCTAAATCATATTTACAGCCAAGCCAACAACAACAGAGGTTCAGGGCATGGTGCTTGAGACCAAGCACTTTGACAAAGACCTTTGGTATAATGGCGTGTTTCATTCTGAAATCAGCGCATACTGCGGATTTGGTACCACAAAAATAGAAGCCAGAAATGTTTTTTAGTTTACTCAAAAAGTAAAACCCTTCTTTTTCCGCTTACAGGTCCAAGTCCCACACCTGTTCACTTTGTTGTATCTAATGTAGAGCTCACCCTCATGTGACAAGGAAAGAGTAGGCTTCGAGCTATAAATATTACCAGTGTATAATTGGGTTATTCTTCTGGTGTTGTCTCTACTCTCTGCTAAGTGAGATATCAACACCCGAAGCGGCTGTCTAGGAGCAAGTGCCTATTGTCAGAACTCTTACTGGTTTCTCAACCAAAAGACAGCTGTGCAAATGGACCTCTCCATACGCCTGCCTCTACTCGTGAAAGTGGGATTGACTGCGACTCTTGAGATTGCCACGTGTCACACTAACTTCATTTATTATTGATCCATAGCATTAGTTTCCATTGGCACTTTGCAATCTGAAATATATATGCACTCACCTCAGTGATTAAAAAAAAAAATAACTTTTCCTTTTCTATGTTTATTGACAAATTGTGGTGATCGATGTTTCTCTGTGGTCAGCTGAGAGAGATATTATTTTTGGCTGCAAGTTACCGAGGTTGTAGGTTTCCTAATTCATCATTGCTCCCTGCTACATCATGCAGAATACACCCTTATAAATCTCTTCAGTGCAGTTTGCAATCAAATCAATTTCAAATATTTTTAAGGGTTCCCTGGAAACAGGCCATCTGACCAACACAGATACAAGAGACCTACATATACTTATACAGTACTTTTTGAAAATGGTTTACCAATTTTCAGAGTCCACCCCATGATGGAAATCTCATTCGAGAGAAGACTTAGGAAAAGAAAAGGTTAGGAAACAACAAGATGTGTTCTAAGGAGTTTTCTGGAAATGTGACCATAGATATAGTTTGAATTTCACAGAGTTGGGGGTCCACAAGCCAGAGGAAGGCCTTCTCTGGTGGTAGCGTAAAAAAAGTGTCAGTTTGCAAGAAAGTGCTTTTTGTGTGTGATGACCCTCTCGGATGTTTGAACTGATGATGCTGGTATTTTGACTCTGAAGTGCATTGGGCCCTGCCTATCGGGCCTCCGTGTGTGTGCTCTGACCCCTCAAAGTGTATGTGCAATTGGTTAATCCATGATTGTGATATTTAACTTACCTATAAGTTCCTAGTTATGACACAAAAGGTACCCAAGGCTGGTAAGTTAGTACCAGTGGACTGCAGCACGTATTGTGCCACTACTGCTAGGACAAAGTCAAAATATTGCAGCCTAGTCGGACAGCTTTTAATCTGCAACCTCGACAAGGCAAAATAATCCTTTTGCAAGTCCAAACCTTCATTTTTAATATTAAGTCACTCCTAAGGCAGACCTTAGTAGCCCACAAGGTGGTGTGCCAGATATTAACAAGCATTGGGAAAGCCAGTTGGTTTCAGCAATGCGAGAGCTATTGGCTTTGTCAATGTCAATATTTTTAGCCATGTTACATCACCACAGTTGCATTGAGGGAGTTCCAACTCTCACCTGCACCGTGTAGTGAGCAGCATCCAAGGCTAAGGTGGATAGAAGACTGCTGCCGGTTAGGACACTTCCTCCGACGAGAACCACTGAGCACTCTGCAGGAACAGCACCTTGCTTCCTGCGCCCCTTCAGATGGGTGAACATAAACGAACAAAGACCTTAAAATATAACATTTTCTGATGAAGCAGGAAGTGAATTGCTCACTTATGGGAGGATGCTAGTTTAGACCTACACTGCTCTGCAACATTGGACACTTGTTTCTTTTTTCAAGTGATGTTGTTTGATGCACAACAAAGGCAGCAAATGTTTAACTGGCAAACACGTTTGCGTCGTGTAAACCATGAGTTAAAATATTATTTATTTGAATATTATTCAATTATTATTATTACCTTTTTGCTACATGATGTGTCGTACATTTATTAGGATGATCGTTAGTAAAAAGAGTGCCTGCATTGTGCTAAAATATTTCAAATCGTGTTCCAAGTGAAAGCTCCTTGGGGATTATTTCATATACTTCAAAGAGGAGTTTTCAATGCTAGACTGAGTAAACGGTGTTAGCCTGAAATGTAGGCGGCCATATTGGGTGTAAATAAGATAAAATCACATCCAATTAAAACCCAATTAATTTCAATTGGAGAAAGAACCTCCCAAGTCCACCTCTGTAATGGCATCTCTTTATTAAGTACACCAGTTATGCCCCTGCCCAGACTTTTTTTTTTCAAATGAGATGAGCAGTCTAGTTTTTTTGGAGAGTCTATGTATTCCATTCTTTGTGCTTATTCTTCGTATGAAAGACGAAGCTGCTGATCAGTTGCCCCCGCACATTTTTCTACAGACTTGATGGTCGTGAAAATGGTCCTAGCAGTTGTAAAAGGAAGAGGAGGGTAGGTGTGTGTGCTCTCATTGCTCGTTAAGCTGTAGAAAGCTGAGCACACTGCACAGGGTCCAAGAACTACGTTTGTTTTCTGGCTGTGGAGCGGGCAGGAACAAGCAGGAGGAGGGTTGGGGGACAGAACTGGTGCCCTCGTAAAACAGCAAATGTGAAGATATAAGGACAAGATTTACAGGGCTGTTTACAGAAACCATTTTCAAAAATGGGGTTGGCCCAATTGATCAGGGGCCTGGGTATAATGCGATATGGAAAAACAATGGTCCTAGACCTCAATTAAGGAATACATAAATCAATACTTAGTTAATTAGTCAAATAACTTTAGAGCATATAAGAAATCACCAGCTCGTGGTAATAAATACCATACAGAAAACAGGGAGCAACAGACTGAATGATTACCAAGCAATTTTAATTCATTGCTTTATCAAGTGAATTCTTATTCAAAAAGACAATTTAAATATCAACTCGATATTGCCAATAGATCACGGTAGTACAATAATTACATTCATAGGTCAGTATGCCCCAGAGGGAACCTGCACAGATAGAAGTGATAAAGAATGATGTACGTGCTTTGAAGAAAATGGGGAGAATCAGAAAATAGTGACAAAAATAATTACAATCATTACAGACAATGAGAGGACCGGTTAAAAGTCACCGTCCAAAATGTTCACCCGGCCTTTATATAATTCATATGTATAGTTTTTGAATACACCAATCGGATATAAATTCCAAAATAGGCACGTCAGTTAGGGATCAGTCAAGGTCCAGGTGAGATCAAGGGGTGAGCGTCGACGTTTCGACTCGTCTTATGGCCCGACGGGTAAGGTACACCTCGGCCGTGCGAGTCTTCATCAGGACAAAAAGGAAGAAAAGAGGCAATTTCACCCAGGCTTGGTAATCTTGGTATCCCCGCATGGGAGAAACGTAAGGATATCGACCGTGTGTGGACTCTCTCACACCGGGAAGGAGTATGCGATTTCTCCTTATAATGTCAAATGCACTCGGTGGGTCCACCTGGTGGGTGTAGTAGTTATTCAATTCCCAGAGGGCTCTTCCACACGGGGCCATCAGGTGCGCAATGGTTAATGGGGATCCCGAGGGGGTAGGGCACATCAGAGTATCTTGTAATAGAACTGGTCAGGCGTTCAAAACATTTCACCAAGTCGCCGTAGTTCAATTCGAATTAAAGTCCTATGTTGCGTTCCTTAAACGCGTGGTCACTACCCACACAATGTTGCCGGCGTCTGCGTATCAATCTGCAAACCCGCGGCCCCATAGGAAAGGCACTCCCGTGGTTGCACATCCTCACGCGTACACTGGGAGTCTGCCGAGTACAGAGACGGCGGGTAGAAGGTTCTTCCGGGTTTGCAGATTGATACGCAGACGCCGGCAACATTGTGTGGGTAGTGACCACGCGTTAAAAGGTGCCTGCCACCTTGAGCATGGCAATGTAGTGGGGTACCATAGGTACCCCCCAAGTACAGCCCCTCACCCCACCGGGGCCTGCAACAGACCCCCAAAGCAATTCCCGCCAGCCCTTCCATGGCGGCTTCGCCACCATGGAAGGCCTTAACCGTCAGGCATCATAATATGGATGGCGGTGCCTTCCAGGCACCGCCACCATAGTATGCCCGAGTTCCACCTGGCCGGCAATCGTGATGATTGCCGACCAGCAGAAAAGCGGCGGACGGACTTTCCGTCCGCCAAGGTACCCCCCACAATGATAATATGGCAGGGGTATATGTGGTTGTAATGGCGGGTGGATCACCACCGCCGGCCGGGCAGTGGCGATCCGCCCGCCATCATAATCACCCCCATAGTACTTCAAGGTATCAAATTATTTGTTACATTAAACTTGACTTATTGACAACGTTTGATGTAAAGTAACTTTAATGCAAAGGTGACTGTAGAAAGTCACACATTTCTTGCCCCAAACTTCTAGTAGGCATTTCTGGTTGAATACAGCAGTTGTCACCTGAGACAGCCTGCTGCCTTCCTACTAATACGTGTGAAGTGGTCCAAGGAAGGTAAACAGAGGTTCTGCTGGAGGGAGAAGGTGTAACCTCCTGCCAGGACGGCGCTAGGGCAGTGATCACGGATGGCTCAGCTTCAATGGGGTACTGCCCCTGAGATGCAAATGTAAGTCATACATTATCTTGCCCACATCTGTGTGTAGGTAGACATCTCTTCCAGAGGAGGATCCAGTTGCAGAACCAGTTTTTCCAGGACTGGAAGCTCATTATACTGGACACACCTCAGGAGTGTGTCCGTGGCTTTGTTCAGGATCGGATTATCCTATAGGGCAGTCAGGCAGTGCCTGTTGGGCTCATCTCAGAGGTTAGTGTGAGTGGTCAATTTTTGGGGGGTTTGTGGCCCTGTTTTATGGTCTGCTGGGTCATGTTTAATGTTGATTTCACTGATATTACAAGGAACATTGCCTGCAGCAAGCTAAAATCCATGCAGTATTCCAAACTTTGCAAAACACTTCTACAGCATGTCTTTACAAGTACAAAATTGGTACAAATTGCAAATATGGGCCACTTTTTTTTATCTATCTAATTTACTAATGGGGGGCACCTTTTAGCTATGTGAGTTGCTAACAGGGGCCACTTTTATTATGGTGCCTGGGTCTATTTTATGTCCCAATCTAAACCTAGCTCTGTCCCAGGGAAGAAGAGTCCAGACATCTTGGTTTTGGAAATAAATATGCACTGTGGGATTGTTTAGTGCCAACCTCACAGTAAATGATGTAAAAGTGGTTAGGGTTGCCCCATGAAAACTGTAGTCCCATTGGCTAGTGAGTCCTCCTCACCCACAATACATATGCTTCCATCTTTAGAACACTGCTTGTGTCTGAAAGAAAAGAAGGAGGACTGCAAGTCCTGGACCTGTGGACCTCAGAAAGGAAGGCTGCACCAAAGAAGACTGCCGCCAACTATGGCAAGACATGACTTCAGGAAGAGACTGGCTGCTCCTGCTGTTGAACCTGTGGCGAGACCCAAGGACTGGACCTGCTCCCACTGATGCCAAGAACCAATGAGCGAACTCCAAGGGCTAATTGACCAACCTCCTGTGAAGCTTCAGGGAGACAAAGATAAAGAAGTCCTGCACCCGCAAAGTGCTCAGCTGACCAGTAGCCTCAGGACTTGCCTTGTACTCCACTGGTGTCACCAAGAGATCAAGTCCTAGTCCCCAAGAGGTCCCTTTCAGGTCCTAGACTCTTGGCTAGATCCAGAGTGTACTCTTTCTCGTCACAGATCTGCAACTTGTGAGCCAAGCCAAAAGATAACTGTTTTTAAATATCCACTGATCGTTGGATGGGCTAATTCTATTCGGATTGTTCATAATGGGTGGTCTAATTTCTATTCTGATTAAACTTCAATTTGTAACTGTACTTCTGCGGCCCATTTAAGATGTGACACGTCACCATGGTGACTTAACACATCCTCTGAGTGACCTATCGCATAGGACAGATGTATTGAGGTCTCTACCCTTCTATCTCATCACCCTTAACAGACCTCCTGCACGGGAGTTCTCCCCACCCCATCTATCATGGCAGGGCCCCACCTGACCCCCACGGGCGACAACTACCACACCATTGAGTTTCCTCCTAAGCTCTCCAAAACGCCAAGACATTTTCAAACACTCGATCCTAAAAAGTCACCCTGAGACCCTGGTCTCCGACCTGCGTTTCAGCGCGGACAAGGGCACAGTCATCAATGGCCTCATCTTCTACCCCAGAAAAACGTCCCGTTGGCACAAAGCCTTCTCGTACCTCCTTAAGGTACATGAAGCCAGAAACATTCCATACGGCAACAAACTCACGATCACTCCATCCGCACACCTGCGTGTGGACCTCACCATCGCCCTCTACAAAAACGGCATCATCCTTATACAAGCGCCTCCCTGAGACCTCACTATGGGCCAGATGTTGGAAATTGCAATTTTCCGATTCTTAAATACAGACTCATACCGAATCGGTATTCCAGAATCGGAAAATGGTATGTAGATAAAAAATCAGTAAAACTTACCGATTCGGAATGACTCGGTATTTGAGTTTGGTATATACCGAATCAGTAAATTCCGAATCGGTAAATTCCGAGTCGGTAAAACCCATTCATTCCTATGAATGAATGGGTTTTACCAATTCGGAATTTACCGATTCGGAATTTACCGATTCGGTAAATACCGAGTCGGCAGTATGAAATTTGACATGTGAGCCTGCCAACCAATCAGGGACACCCTACACACCCCACTACCAAGGCCCAGAGTGAATCAGAATGAAGCACCCCTCCCCAGTACCTGGGAGTGGCCACACCCATGCAGGTGCACACCAACTGAACAAACATTTGAGCAGACGTGAGAGGAGCTGAGCATCCAGAGCCAAGCACTGCAGCAGGATGGAGTCTCAGGAAGGGCAAAAGGAAGGTGGGGAGCGCAAAAGAAAGATAAAGTTCAGTCCAGAAGAACTACAGGTGGCTGTTGAAGAAATAGTAAGTCACTACCACCAAATATTCGGGAAACAGTCTCTGCATGTAGCAGAGTGTGTGAAGAGGAACATATGGCTTGGCATACAGGGCAAAGTCAATGCCATTGGTGTGAGCCACCGGGAGATCGAGGACATTAAAAAGTGCTGGTATGATCTGTGCATCATAACCAAAAAGAAGATTGCTGCGCAGAAAAAGGATGCTGGTGTGACAGGAGGTGGCAGGAGCAAAGCACCAAAACTGACAGTTGTAGGAGCTTGTCGAAACCACCATGGAGCCAGAATGCATCCATGGGATTGGAGACCTGGACAGTACAGCAAAAGCAACTAAGAAACAAGGTAAGATGCATGTACCCCAATCCACAACCAAGTACCTGAAACCGTACCCCACTGTGTTGAATCATTACACTACATAACAGATCTTACTTGGGGCCAGCAATGCATCATGGTAGACGTAGTCCTGAGTACACACATGCAATGCATACACCACAAGACTCAGCAAGGCATGCAACACACATCACCAAACACACAATGTACACTGTGCAAAGGTGTGTAAACAATTTATTTAAGAACTACACACAGATGAACAACAACATTGACCCTATGTCAATTTGATTCCACAGGAGAGTCCTCACGCACTCCAGCACCAGCAAGGGAGGAGAGGGCACCAGCAGCTAAGAGAAGGGAAAAAGAGAAAGAAGGCACAAGTCACAGCGCTGTGGAAGGAGGCAACACCACCACCCAGGAAGCCTCATCACCAGAGCGAGCCTCTACACCTGTCCCGCTATCACCTCTGTTATTCGGATCTCCTGAATTGTTAAGCATTCCGCCTACACCCAAAGCTAAGTCCAGGTCGTCCATGCAGGGAAGTGCAAGTAGGCCTGATGTGCCCCCTCAGAGGATCCTGCAATCCTCTGATTCGGAGGATGAGGATGTTGTACAGCAAACAATAGCACCTGTGGCTGACAAGGCTACACCACAGATTCCAGCAGGCTCTGCGCACACCAGTGTCCTAGGCAGGAGGGCACGTGAGGGTGGCGATGGCCAGGAAGGTGGGAGCGTATTCTGTGGCCTGGAGGCCACAATGGTCAATGTACAGCGCATGCAGGCCAAGGCACTGTTGGCCGTGCATAGGCAGGTGCGCTGCATGAACAAGAAAATGACCAACATGGACAAGGGAATAGGCCACATAGCATGCAGTTTGGAGGCAATATCAAAGGGTATAACAGACATCTCCACCTACATGGGTGTACTGTCTGATAAGTTGGACAGAGATCACATACAGCGGCGCAGGGAGGGGCAATATATGCGGCAGCAGTCAAAGTCTATTAACAGATTTGCTACAGCTACTTCACTACTTTGCCGACGCTCAATATCCATGCAGGATGCAATTGTGCACTGCTGCACAGACTTAACACAGGGCATGGGAAGGGTGACCTCTGCGATGGAGCAGATGCTAACCACTAACACAGGCAATGCTGGTGACACGGGTATGGAGGAGACAGAGGGGACAACCAGCAGGAGTGGCTCAAGCACACCTGTACCAGAGGTGCGCAGGAGCGTCAGGTGCAGCCATGCTGAGTCAGGCCCCAGCAGAGATACTGAACCCCAGGCACATCAATCCCGCAATGTAGTGCATGGGCGTAAGCACTGAACAATGCCAAAGATCCACAGGACTGCACACAGTGACGGCAACTGAGCACAAGCAGTCATGGACATGGACAATGATGGGCAATGGCTTTTCCTATTTAATGATGATGTAGTGAATATTAAACTACACTCGTCAAACACTATACCTGTCTATGTGTCATACATTACCTAGAAATATCGACGTGTAATTTCTGTCCGTCTCAATCTTCCATCTGTTGCTGCTGGTCCTGTTGCTTGGGGGTCTGCATGTTCTTGGTCATCATCGATGTCCTCGTGATGTGTCACCTCCACCTCTGTGCTTTCTTTGGTGGCAAGATTGTGCAACATGGCACAGGTTACTATTATCTTGCAACACTGGATGGGGGTGTACTGTCGGCAAATAAGGAATCGGTAAATACCGATTCGGAAGATATGGACTCGGTAAATACCAATTCTGACTTTTACCGATTTATATTTACCGAATCGGTACATTTGTAACACCTACATCTCCTTTTCCAAATACCGGTCGGAAACGGACGATTTTACCGATTTTCGGCCGTTACCGACCGGTATTTGCCTACCTACATCAGGCCCTGAATTTGCAGACTTCTTCACTTGCCTTAAAAAATATGTGCACAACCCTCCTCTGCCCACGCCCCCGCTGCAACACCGCTCGCCCAATCCTCCAAGGGTGCCTAGACTTTCTCTAAACTCCAATGCTGGAGGTCGCGACACGGGTTGACCTAGCCCCACTACCACGCCACCAGTGCATACTAATAACTGTGTGCCTATACCACCGATCTCAGGCCTGCTAGCTCCCAGCTCTCCTTTGGCTTCTATAACGCCCCCTACTGCTCACGTCTCTAACAGTCTTAGCCCCACTACCATGCTCCCATTACTTGCCAACAGAAACGTTAGCAAATCCATAACCACCTGCCCGCAAAATCTTCCCCCATCTGATTATTGAAACTCCTGCAAGGGCTCACAACACTGGTCGTCTTAGTCACACCACTAGGCTACCAGCTCACCCCGCCAGAATTACTCCCATCCCATCAGCACCCTGCCCACAAGTGCTTCCTTCTTTTAGGGATGTTTGTACCCTCCAGCGCAGAGCCACCGAACTAACCCTGAGCATCCACAACGTCATCCTGGATCTAAAGAATCTCCTGCACCTCACCAAACTCTCATGCTCTAAGCTCAAGCTCTCACAGAGCTCTATACTCCCCCCTTATACTGAGCCCCTCCTTCACCCTTTACCGCTATCCCTGAGACACCTGCGCCCCCGCAAGCAGCCCTGCCACCTATCGGAGGACGAAGTTCTGGCCCTCCTCCTTTCCTACAATCCTACCCCTATCACGACTAGCCCTCTAGACCTCACAGAGGATGAAATTGCAGCCCTCTAGCTACGAATCTGACCCGACAACCTCTTGCTCCCAGTACCGAATGACGAACACCTTATCCGCACCGTTGCAGCCAACCCCAACAGACCCTCTACCATCCGTATCAGAGGAGTGGTCAATAGCAACCTAGCGATAGTACCCATCTCTGCCCCTACTCACGACACACACTCTAACCCCCATCTATCCGGGCTCCTAATTAACTGCCGTTCTGCAGTAAAGCACGCCTCAGATGTCGCTGATCTCATCCTGAGCCATAAATCAGACTGAGCGATCTTGACGGAATCTTGGCTCACCGAATCCTCTTTGCCCTGCCTAGACCTCTTAGTCCCACCCAATTACAATATTGTAAGACTAGACAGGCAATAAAAAAAAAAAGGAGATGGCATTGCCTGCATCTATCGTTCTTCCCTCCTTGTTACAGAACTTCCGGGTGATCTTACTGTCTCCTTTGAATACCTTGCACTCTCTATTTGCAACAACAACACTCAACTGTGCCGAATACATATGTTTTACCACCCCCCAGACAAAAATGACACGTTCACTAAACAACCTATCGAAATCATCACATCCAAGGCTTCCCCTAATTCTAATCAAATTTAACTTGGTGATTTCAACTTGCACTGGAACGACCCCAAAGACCCACAGGTCAATGCCATCAAAGACTTCCTGGCCTACCTAGCCCTCACCCAAGCCTGCACACTCCCTATTCACACGAAAGGCGCCACTCTAGACTGGATCATCGCCAAGGAATCAGCAGTCAAACTTATCTCTATAGACCCATGTGACTGGTCCGACCACCACGCTATTTCCTTACTTCTGCCCAGTACCCACAAGACATGGACACCACACCCTGTAATCCCCAAACGATGGGTTAGAGACACCAAGAACCTACATCACGGACAATTGGCTGCGCGCTGGGAGACTGACCTCCCCCCCCCCCCATCGCACCTCGGTCCACAGCCTCACTGAACATTACTCCTCTACCACAGCCAACATTCTTGATGACGTCGCTCCACTCAAACTCAAAAGAACCCAGACTAAAGACCGGAATCCCTGGTTCAACGAATCCCTCAACAAGGAAAGGAGATCCCTACGGCAGACAGAACGTAACTGGAAACAGCACTGTCAGCAGTCCACCTAAAACTTCTCCGACTGGCCAGAAATGCCTACAATAGGAAAATCCTCAACTCTAAAAAAGAGTTCTTCAGAACAGAACTAGATAACACCAAAAATAGACCTCGCAAATTATTCAACTTGGTCAAACACCAATCCAACAAACTAGCAAAAACCTCTAAAGAAACCCCTAAATCGCTAATTACTTGCGAAGAATTCTCCTCCTACTTCTACAACAAAATATCTGCCTTAGGAAACAAACTTGAATCCGCAACTCTCCCCCTAACTCCGTTGGCTCCCTCTGCGCTACCCTCCCAGACATCACCCAAAAATCATGCCCATTGGTCCAGCTTCAAAATCTATGACGACCACTCGATCTCAAAAATTCTTTCCTCCCTAAACCCGAACAATCACTTCAATTATCCTCTTCCCTCTAACTGCCTAGCCGCCACCTCTCAGGCTATCATCCCTTCCTGGACTGCAATAATCAACGCTTCCCTCCTACAGGGATCGATACCTGACTCTCTCAAATCTGACCAAGTCGCCCGCATTTTAAAAAAACCCACGCTGGACCCTTCCTCCCTTGACAACTATAGACCTGTATCCAACATCCCACTCCTAGCCAAAGTTCTGGAAAAATGTGTGCAACAGCAGCTGAGCTTACACGTCTCTAACTTCCACTTACTTGACGACTTCCAATCCGGGTTTAGACCTGGACACAGCACCGAAACCACCCTCCTCCACATTGTGGATGACGCTCTTCTAGCCCTGGACTAAGGCAATACCTGTCTCCTGATCCTCCTAGATCTATATTCGGCCTTCGATATGGTCAACCACGAAACACTCCTTGAACGCCTCAAACTCAGGAGGGGTTTGGATGGCACCGTTCTTGAATGATTCAGGTCCTTCCTCCAGAATCGCTCACAGAAAATCCTAATTAACGGTTACTTATCTGCTCCCTCCCCGATCAAGGTAGGAGTTCCTCAAGGCTCAACCCTGTCCCCCACCCTCTTCAAACTTTACATGGAACCATTCGCAGAGGTGCTACGCACCACCAATATTGCCACCACATGTATGCTGAAGCCACACAGATCTACATACAAATCTATTCTCCTAAGGACATTCTCTCCCTGAATGAGGCCTTGAAGCTGACTGTCCACTGGCTCACCTTTATCCAGCTCAAACTTAACGCAAGTTTCTTCTTATCTCCCTACCCAAAACTAATCCAGACATCCAAGATTGGATCAAGGCCATCACAGCACTAAACTGCTGTCCTACCATTGTGGACTCTGCTAAATCCCTGGGGATCACTCTAGACTGCAGCTTGAACATGCGTGGCCATATCAATTCAATGGCCAAAGCTGCCAGATTTCACCTGAGTTACCTAAGAAACTTGAAACCCTTCCTCGACCCCACCCACCTAAAAATGGCAACCCAGGCACTAGTCATCTCTAGACTAGAATACGGCTGCTCTACTCTTGCAGGTCTTCCTAAGAACTCTCTGGCCCCACTGAAAGCCTGCCTCAACGCCGCCGCCAGACTCCCAACCGGTTCTGGGAAATTCAACCATATCTCCCCCCACCTGAAAGCCCTGAATTGGCTTCCTCTCGAGGCCAGAATCCAACTTAAGTTGGCCTGCATTACTCACAAGGCTTTATACTCTAATTCCCCTGCTTTCCTTGCCCAGAAACTCATAATAACCGGAGGGACCAGAAACTCACGGTCTGCCAGAGACCTTCTCCTCCAACCAGCTCGCTTCCGGAAAAAGAAAACGTACAGCCGGGCCTTCTCTGGGGCCGCTCCAAGAACATGGAACTCTCTTCCGCCCACCATCAAAAGACTATCATCTTTTGCACGCTTCAAAAAGGAGACCAACATTTTCCTTATGGGCAAATTCCTTGCCTAACGACCGCATTTCAATCTGCTCTACAACCTTGCACCACCCGCCACGATTGCTTTATTCTTGACTCTCCCGGGTGATACTTCCCGGCCCTCTGGGCTTCCCATCTGGTAGCTGAGACAACCTACTCTCTTGTTTAATAATTCTACCTGTATATTAACTCTACCTGTTTTTATCTCAAAATGTATCTCAAAGTTGAAACTGCCAGGTTTTATTTTTTTCCCACATACTGTACATAACCCTTGTATCCATTTGATATCCTCCCCTCCTATGCCTCTTGTATACCTGTAAAGCGCTCTTATACCCTCACAGGTCTGATTGGAGCTCTATAAAACCTTAAATAAATAAATAAATAAAACTACCACTGCTTTCTGGTTCATTGGTAGCCTTTTTCTTTTTTTTAAACAAATTTTATTGGCCGAAGACACATATTTATGCACAGCTCTGAAATCTAGAGGCAACTGCCACCATATTTTCTCATTATCAACTTCAGCATTTTACATTAAGACAACAAAGGATCAAAGGAGGAAATCAACTATCCGCCCCCCACTAGTCCCACCCCCCCGAGCGCCGCTGCTAGCTCCACTCGCTACATGTGAATCATATACAGTACATGCTATGTACACAAAGTCACCAACATAAGTTCGGAGAGTATTGTCATTCAAAGAGTTGGGAGGGCAGTGTCCTCCGGCGGTGAGTCCAGCTCCAAGCCCCGATAGTCCGCCCATCTTTTCCATATTTTAAAGTGCTTCCGGGGGCAGCCCCTCGCCACAAATACTGGGAGTTCAAGCCCCATACAAAAGTCTAACCCATTCTTCCAGGCCGCAAGTGGCGGAGCACGGGGCGCCTTCCATGCCCTCGCAATGTCCCTTTTCGCCAGTGTTAATCCTAGCAAAAGCAGGTGTCGCTTGTATCGATTGCATCCTACCCCAGCCATAACGTGAAGCAGGACTAGTTTAGGGTCCCTCTGGAGCTCCCAGGCCAGACCTTCCTCCAGGCATCTGATGACCCCACTCCAGAATCTCTGTAATGCCCCACATTCCCACACTGTGTGCAGCAAGGTGCCCACCTCCATTCTGCAGCGCAAGCATTCTGGAGATAGCACCATGCCCGCCCTCCTTAGTCGCTGTCTGGTATAGTATGTACGGTGCAAGTATCTGAACTGGATGAGTCGCAGGCGCGTGGATATCGCCGCCCCCCTAGGACTCTCTAGGGCCTCTACCCAATCCTCCTCGTCTAACTCCCCAACATCCTGTTCCCATAGGGTCCTGAGTCTCGTCAGGTCGGAGGAGCTATGCCGCACTAGTGTTTGGTAGATGCGAGACACCTTCTTGTCGGGCAGTTCCCCCATGAATATCTTGGCTTTGAGTGGGCTAAACTCAGGGAGGTGTTCCAGACCCACCAGGTACGGCATAAGTGCGTGACGGAACTGGAGATATTTGAAGAACTGCGTACGGGGCATATCAAATTCCTTCTGCAACGTTTCAAAGGTCTTGAGGACACATCCGGACATAACATCTCCCAGGGTGAAAATGCCAATCGCATCCCATCCCCGGAAGCCTACCAGGGTGATTAGCTGAGGCAGCCTACCGTAATGCCACAGTGGGGTTTGCCTCCATACCTGGAAAACCACTTGGGTGACTGGGGGAAGGGCCTTCCTAAGTGGAGCTGAATATAAGAGTGTGTGGAGGGATGCAGTTCCCATTAGGGCCCTCTCTACCGCAAACGCTGGGTCCCTCCTGTCAGCGTACCACCAATCATTCAGTACCAGCAGGTGGGACGCCTGGTAATACGAGAGCACGTCCGACGTAGCCAGACCCCCTGTATATGTGGATAGGAAACATGTTCGTAAGGCTACTCGCGCCACCCCCCCCCCCCCCACAGGAATCCACTCACTACAGCGTTGAAGCGATGAAATCAGCGAGGCGAAATCGCGTGCGGATGGTTCTGCAGTTGATACAATAGGCGCGGAAGTGCCACCATCTTAAAGATGGCAGACCGTCCCGCTATAGACAGCGGCATCTTAGACCATATCTTCAGGTCCTCACGCGTGCGGTCCCATACCAGGTTAAGGTTCCGCTCAGGGAGAGAGCCGCGTCCTCAGACAAGAACACTCCTAGGTATTTCACCCCTTCAGTGACGAGCCGAAGACCTGATGCCCAGTCCCCTACCTCCTGCGGGCCTCCCAACATCCACAGCGTGGATTTGCTTGGGTTCATATAGAGGCCCTCGTCTCGCCGAATATCTGTAGTATGCGTATCAGCCGCGGCCCAGAACGATCCAGGTCGGTGAGAAAGAACAACACGTCATCGGTGTATAATGCAATGCTATCTGCATGACCCGCCGACCACTGGAACCCTTTAAGTTGGGCATCAATGCGCACCCACGCCGCAAGAGGCTCCATAGCGAGCGCGAATAAGTGTGGGGAGAGGGGTCATCCCTGCCGCGTTCCACGTTGGATCGGAAACGAGCGAGACACCCCTCCACCCACTCGCACCGCGGCTGTTAGATCAGTGTACAGAAGACGCCAGAAAGCGCGGGCCGAAGTTAAGGCGACCCAATAGGGCAAATAAATACGTCCAGCTCAGGGAGTCGAGCGCCCTGTCCATGTCCGCCAGCAACAACGCTGCCCGCTCCCCCATGCGCCCCCAGGCAGATATCGCGACCTGGGCCCTTCTAATATTATGGCGGGTAGCCTGCTGCGGCATAAAGCCCGCCTGGTCAGGATGGACCAGGTCCGGAATGAACGGCTTAAGCCTATTGGCCAGGGCCTTGGCCAGTATCTTGGCCTCCGTATTGAGAAGTGATATGGGGCAATACGACGCATGACGCTCAGGGGGCCTCCCGGCCTCACTGGTCGCCTCCGGGCCGCTCCTCCCCTCCGGGCCGCGCCGCGGGCTCCGGTGTCGGTCTGTCACTGCTGTGCTCACTGGAGACCGCCCCCCAGATCAGGGAAGAGATCTACTGCCAGTGGCACCTTTATCGATGATCAGGGCCAGGATGTGCAGTCAGGATATCGAAAGGCTGGTCGGAGCTCACGCTCTACACGACCGCCATGCTCGCCGGCCAAGCCACGCCCCCCATTGGTAGCCTTTAATGCTACTCAAACAACAAGGATCTGGCTATTGGGCACTTTTTTCTCTTTTTAGTAAGACCGGAGTTGGGGTATTTACCTCAACCTAACAACTGTTTCAAAGATTATACAGTCTAGTACGGTCCTCTATGCCCGGAATACTCGGTTAACTTAAAAAGGAATCATAAAACAAGTGTATGTCTTACCTGCTTGCCCACGAGGTGAGAACTTTCCAGTAGCTCCTCGGGTGGTGTGCATGTGAGGCACTTTCTCTTTTTCACACACATTTTCTGGGTGGGACACATATTCTAATGTTAAGTGGATGTGTTGTTGTGAATGGTCTGACATACACTTGTTTTATGATTCCTTTTTTTTTTTTTGTAAAAGTTGTTTTTATTGCATTTGAAAAAGGAATCAAAGTGAGAAAAAGACAGAAAGAAAACAGGCGGCAACATTGCAGTAATATACACAGTAGCCCAGCAATACTCCCGACGTACCCAGTCAGAGCCACGGGGTACAGTTCACCGCACAGAGCGGAATCTAGTAAGTCAGTGGTAGCCAGGAGTTTCAACTGCCCGGAGTTCCACAGTGTCTCTGCTGAGTCTACCCCGAAAAGGCGCTATCTCAGTATACTAAGTTCCTCGGGATGGTCCCCGGGAAAGTTAGGGTCTCCCCCAGTAAGCTAGGCCGCAACAAAGACAAAAACCCCCCCAAATTCCTTCCCTTCCCCCCTCCCCGGTGTCCCCCCCATGTGGTGGCGCCAGCTAACAGTATCTTCCTGCCTCACGCATTCACAGCAATCATGTAATTAAACCTGGAAAAGGTGGAGCGCTCGCAGGGCTGATGGGCAAACAGCAGATGGTAAACCATTCGATAGGAATCTGACAAGCGGACCCCATCGGAACATAAAATTCTTAAAATTGCCCAAGAAGATATCCGCCATTCTCTCCATGCTCATCAACCTCCATAGCTTTGCGTGCCATAGCGACAAAGCCGGGGCCGCTGGCTTTTTCCAGGCCGCAGCCAGGGTAAGGTTGGCCGCTCCGAGGCATAGCCACATAATCTGTTTATCTGCTTTCGTTTGATGTTCCAGTAGCGGTCGGATGATTGGACAGTCCCACCAGATGTGGCGGAAATCTCCTAGTAGGCCACAGCCCCTCCAGCAGCGATCCGAGGTCGCTGGGAATATGCGATGGAGTTTCGAGGGGTAAAGGTACCAATCAAACATAGTTTTGAAATGGGCATCGCGGAGGTCCGCCGAGCGATTGTGGGCCCTAATGTCCCTCCAGAGTCCCTTCCATTCACCCTCCTCTATTTCCCTACCCAGCTGACCTTCCCAGTGTTCCATATAGCGGGGACGAGGGGAGACCAATGTGCGGAGTAGGAGCTTATACAGAAATGAGATCGTTCCCTTCATCGTAGCGGTCCGTAAAAGGAAGGCCTCAAAGGGCGAGGGCGGTCTCGTGGCTGCCTCTCTTAGACCAGGGGAGGTCGCCCAATGAATCAGCTGGGCATAACGGAAGCGTTCCGTGGGCGGCAGACCATAGTCCCTCATACAGTTGGAGAATGTGAGGGGTTCCGTGCCATGAAATAGGTGTGTAAGGGCCCTACACCCGCCCTATCTCCAGGGCCGAAACGGCCCTTCTAGCAGCGCCGGCGGAAAAGCCGGATTGAAGTGCAGCGGTGTGAAGGGGGAGGGGAATGACGTCCAGCGCTCGTCTCCTGATACTGTGTCCCATACCTTTAGAACAGTGCCAGTGGGAGTGCTGATGTAGGCATTCTTAGGTCTGTCTGGTTTGGGCTTCCAAGCCAGGTCCCAGATCGACCTCCCAGCCACGCTCCTATCCATGTGTAGCCAGTGTTTTTCAGATTCCTGTTGCGACCACTCTACCATGACCCTCAATTGTGCGGCCTTGTAGTACAGGTGCATATCCGGGAGGCCCACTCCACCCTCCTCCCGTGGGCGCCGCAAAGTCGCATAAGCGAGGCGTGCCCGTCCCCCCTGCCAGATGAATTTCAGCAAGAGGGTCTTCAACCGTCGAAAGAAGTCTAACTCCATCGGTATGGGGAGGGCCTGAAAAAGGTATAAAAATTTAGGAAGGAGGACCATCTTAATGGCGTGGATCCTACCCAGCCAAGTAATGTATTTTGGCTTCCATCGGTCCAGTTCCACTCTCACCGCCGATAACATGGGCGGAAAGTTCGCTGCGAATAGGGTGTCAATAGAAGGTGTCAATCGGACCCCCAAATAGAGGAGGGAGGCTGACGCCCAAGCCAACGGCGTAAGCGGACGTAAGCGTTCCAGCTCGGCCGGCGGAAGCGTTAAGTTCAAGATAAATGACTTGTCGAAGTTAATCTTGAATCCGGCCACCTCCTCATAGTCGGACAGCAGAGTTCGAATGTGCGGCAGAGATTGCGCTGGGTCTCCTACAGAAAGCAGCACAACATCCGCAAAAAGGGAGATTTTATGCTGCTCACCTGAAAAGGGGAGTCCCTTTATCTGCTCTTGTTCGCGCATTGCGATGGCCAGGGGTTCGATGCTTAAGGCAAAGAGCAGGGGAGAAAGAGGGCAGCCCTGTCTCGTGCCCCTGGTGTGGGCGAAGCCAGCGGAGCGGTGCCCATTAACCATCACTCTGGAGCATGGAGTGCTGTAATTCGCTCGGATCATGGTGATGAATTGTTGCGAGAACCCAAAAGCTTTCAGAGTGCGGAACATGAAGTTCCAGTCCACCCAGTCAAAAGCTTTTTCAGCATCGAGCCCCACCAAGACAGCTGGGAGACGGAACTTCGAGGCCTTTTCAATGAGGTGAATCACCCTCCGCAAGTTGTCGTGCGTTTGACGCCCCTTGATGAATCCCGACTGGTCCGGGTGAATAATGGACGGCATCAAATCCCGGAGTCTACGTGCCAGGATAGTGGAGTATAGCTTAGCATCTATGTTGAGCAAGGCTATCGGGCGGTAAGACGAGCAGAGGGATAAGTCCTTCCCCGGTTTAGGGATTACGGAGATCACCGCCTCGGACATGGAACCTGTGGTGCAACCCGAGACTGCCATTGCGTTGAAAAGGGGTACCAAGAACTCGCAGAGTTCCGTAGCAAAGGTTTTGTAGAATAATGCCGTGTACCCATCCGGACCGGGAGCTCTGTGGAGCTTGAGGTCTCCGATAGTCTCCAATACCTCCTCTCTAGAGATGGGGGCCATAAGCTGTTCGTTCCATTCTTTCAAGACTCGTGGAATGGGGAGGGCAGCCAGAAAGCGATCCTGCGCTGCTTGGTCAAGGGAATCGCCTTTATACAATGACTCATAGAACCGGCCGAATAGACGGGCCTTATCCGCATCGTTGTGGCAGGGCGTCCCCGAGGAGTCCAGTATGCCACCTATGTACTCCCTCTCTCGCTTATCACGCAGCTGACGAGCCAGATGTCTGCCTATCTTATTCCCCTGAGAGTAGGAGATGCGCCGAAGCCGAAGCAAGGTAAATTCCGCCCGATTAGCGTAATGGGCCTTCAGCTTACCCCGCACTGCAGTCAGCGGCCTTAGTGTGAGCCTAGACGGCTTGTTCTTGTGGGCCTGCTCCAAGGTAGCCAATTCTGCCTCTAATTCCTCCCTTTCCTTCCGCCTTAACCTATTGAGGTTAGCATTTAGGTGAAGGCATGTGCCCCTTATGGAGGCCTTACACGCATCCCAGGTGTTAAAGAGGGAGGTGTCTGACGCCGGATTGAGAGTCCAAAACTCCCTTATTGCTTTGCGCAATGCCTTGCAGGAGGCGTCATCCCTGACCAGAGCCGGCGGGAAATACCATTTCTTCACCCCGTCACCCCCGGAGGGCCAGTGTAACCCCATTACCAGCAGGCTGTGGTCCGAAACCGACAAAGGGAAAATGCTAGAGTCCCGGATCGCTCCCTGCAGTGCCTGGCTCACAAAGATATGGTCAATCCTGGAGTAAGTGTGATGAACATGGGAGAAGAACGTGTAGTCGCGCGAGTGGGGGTGCAGAAATCTCCAGCAATCAACCAAGCCAAGTTCACTCAGTACAGTTTGATTCTCAGCAGAAAAGACCCCAGCACCCGCCCTCTGCGCTCTTGAACTATCTAGGTCACTGTTCCAAACCATATTGAAGTCCCCCAAAAGCACCATGAGGCCTTCAGCAAAATCCCCCGCCTTATCAAGCACTGCACGGAGAAAGGCATTCTGCCCCGCGTTGGGGACATATATCACCACAAACGTACAAGTTACTCCATCAAGCACTCCCTTGACCATAAGCCACCTCCCTTCCTTGTCCCCGCTAACCCCCAAGGGTTGGAAATGTAGAGATGCTCGAAAGAAAAGCGCCACTCCCCTGTGTTTGGTGGATGCAGAGGACCTATAGACCAGTGGGAAATGCCTATGGCGCAGGCGAAGTTCGTCTTTGCGCGCCAGATGGGTCTCCTGGAGTCCCACAATATCTAAGTGATGATCAGCAATATATTTCCATACTTTTTGGCGCTTCTGAGGAGAGTTGAGTCCCTTGACATTCCATGTCCCAATGCTAAGCGGCATAACGGTAAGGTAGAGCCCACCCCTTCACATTCAATGCTAATGTCATCCCCCTACTCCAGCACCCAAGAAACCTACCCATCCAATCCATTGACACTCTTATTATCAGATCTCCACCGAATTCTGAGCCCCTGTCCACATCTGGAAACTTAAGGTCAGCAACAAAGTTCTCCCAATCCACAAACACTCCCAAAGGCCGAGTTCGCAAGAGCTCCAGTAGCATATACACAGCGTGAAAAAGACGTACCGCACAGTCATACCAGGCGCCACCACGACCCTGCCCGCCCACCCCCCTCCACCAGACTCCCCACAACACCCCCAGCGCCCCCCCCAAACCCAACCCCAACTCAAAAAAAACCAAATATACTTAGCAGTCTCAACGAAGCGTCCCAGATCAGTGCAGCGCACCGAATAGTCACGAGGAAGGGGGTGGGAGATTCCATGTGGGACTCCCATGGCCTCGGTCCGGGGTGTCTTCTCACAAAGTACCATCATACCCACGGAACCTGAGTGCATGAGCCCCTCCGGCGCCTACTGACCAACAGCCCATAAGTCAGGCCGCTCCGGAGCTCTGCTGTGAAGATGTCAGCGTCGCTGAGGCAACGGAAGCTACCGCATCGCCCCTCTCCTGTAGGCTGGTAGCTCGATCAGGCCTCCCTCGGTCCGATGCCGAACCCACTCTGTGCCAAGAGGAGGACCGATGTCGTCTCCCCGTCGAGGGGCTGCTCGCCCTCGAGGCCGGGGCCTCATCCTCAATGCCCAGTAGCTCCTTTGCAGCTTGTAAGGAGCGGAGCTGCACCAACTTATTCTGCCATCTAAAGACTATGCGGAAAGGGTGGCCCCAGGAGTAAGGGATGCTGCGATTCCGTAGAAACGCCGTCACTGGTCTGAACTCTCGCCGTTTCTGAAGGGTCGTTGCCGCCAGATCTTGATAGAGTTGCGGGCGATGTTCCCAGAACTGTAGGTCGGAGATTCCTCGCGCTTTCTTGAGGATCCTCTCCTTGAGCTGAAAATCGTGGACACAGACAAGTATATCCGGGGGCGGTCCACCTCCCCTATGGGGCAGTCCAACTCTATGGGCACGGTCCATCCGGATCTCATGTACGTCGTCCTCGGCCAGGATCTGTAGAAATAGCTCCTGCACGTAGCCCCTCAGGTCTCCCGCTTCGCCGTCCCACGGTACCGCCCATATGCGAATGTTATTCCTTCGGGAGCGGTTCTCTAAGTCCTCAGCGTGGGCCTGTAGGTCCAGGTTCTGCTCAGTAAGCCTCAGCACGTCCTGCTGCAGTTGGTGGACGTCGTTCGCCATGCTGAGGTCGTGATCCTCCAGTGTGGCCACTCTCTCCCCAATGCTATCCACGTCTCTTCTCACCTCCCGAAGGTCAGACGTCAATTGTGCTCGGAGGTCCGAGATATCCTGCTTAATGGATTTGAAGAGGTCAGTCATAAAAGCTTTGGTGACTGGGGCCTCGTCGTCAGATCTCTTGGGAGAGGAGCTCGGGCCAGGGGACGCCGGTGGTTGGCTGTTCTTCGGCTGGCCGTCTCTACCATTCTTCCCCTTGCGCGAGATGGTAGTCATCGCGGCCCTTTTCGGTGTCCAGGGGGGTGCCACGCAAGGTGCCCTCCACACTTCGGTGATGATCAGCAATATATTTCCATACTTTTTGGCGCT
Organism: Lissotriton helveticus; assembly: GCF_964261635.1. Lineage (NCBI taxonomy): Eukaryota > Metazoa > Chordata > Amphibia > Caudata > Salamandridae > Lissotriton > Lissotriton helveticus. Next base: position 1,144,057,939 of record NC_136069.1, read on the forward strand.
TCTGAGGAGAGTTGAGTCCCTTGACATTCCATGTCCCAATGCTAAGCGGCATAACGGTAAGGTAGAGCCCACCCCTTCACATTCAATGCTAATGTCATCCCCCTACTCCAGCACCCAAGAAACCTACCCATCCAATCCATTGACACTCTTATTATCGGATCTCCACCGAATTCTGAGCCCCTGTCCACATCTGGAAACTTAAGGTCAGCAACAAAGTTCTCCCAATCCACAAACACTCCCAAAGGCCGAGTTCGCAAGAGCTCCAGTAGCATATACACAGCGTGAAAAAGACGTACCGCACAGTCATACCAGGCGCCACCACGACCCTGCCCGCCCACCCCCCTCCACCAGACTCCCCACAACACCCCCAGCGCCCCCCCAAACCCAACCCCAACTCAAAAAAAACCAAATATACTTAGCAGTCTCAACGAAGCGTCCCAGATCAGTGCAGCGCACCGAATAGTCACGAGGAAGGGGGTGGGAGATTCCATGTGGGACTCCCATGGCCTCGGTCCGGGGTGTCTTCTCACAAAGTACCATCATACCCACGGAACCTGAGTGCATGAGCCCCTCCGGCGCCTACTGACCAACAGCCCATAAGTCAGGCCGCTCCGGAGCTCTGCTGTGAAGATGTCAGCGTCGCTGAGGCAACGGAAGCTACCGCATCGCCCCTCTCCTGTAGGCTGGTAGCTCGATCAGGCCTCCCTCGGTCCGATGCCGAACCCACTCTGTGCCAAGAGGAGGACCGATGTCGTCTCCCCGTCGAGGGGCTGCTCGCCCTCGAGGCCGGGGCCTCATCCTCAATGCCCAGTAGCTCCTTTGCAGCTTGTAAGGAGCGGAGCTGCACCAACTTATTCTGCCATCTAAAGACTATGCGGAAAGGGTGGCCCCAGGAGTAAGGGATGCTGCGATTCCGTAGAAACGCCGTCACTGGTCTGAACTCTCGCCGTTTCTGAAGGGTCGTTGCCGCCAGATCTTGATAGAGTTGCGGGCGATGTTCCCAGAACTATAGGTCGGAGATTCCTCGCGCTTTCTTGAGGATCCTCTCCTTGAGCTGAAAATCGTGGACACAGACAAGTATATCCGGGGGCGGTCCACCTCCCCTATGGGGCAGTCCAACTCTATGGGCACGGTCCATCCGGATCTCATGTACGTCGTCCTCGGCCAGGATCTGTAGAAATAGCTCCTGCACGTAGCCCCTCAGGTCTCCCGCTTCGCCGTCCCACGGTACCGCCCATATGCGAATGTTATTCCTTCGGGAGCGGTTCTCTAAGTCCTCAGCGTGGGCCTGTAGGTCCAGGTTCTGCTCAGTAAGCCTCAGCACGTCCTGCTGCAGTTGGTGGACGTCGTTCGCCATGCTGAGGTCGTGATCCTCCAGTGTGGCCACTCTCTCCCCAATGCTATCCACGTCTCTTCTCACCTCCCGAAGGTCAGACGTCAATTGTGCTCGGAGGTCCGAGATATCCTGCTTAATGGATTTGAAGAGGTCAGTCATAAAAGCTTTGGTGACTGGGGCCTCGTCGTCAGATCTCTTGGGAGAGGAGCTCGGGCCAGGGGACGCCGGTGGTTGGCTGTTCTTCGGCTGGCCGTCTCTACCATTCTTCCCCTTGCGCGAGATGGTAGTCATCGCGGCCCTTTTCGGTGTCCAGGGGGGTGCCACGCAAGGTGCCCTCCACACTTCGGTAGCCTCTAGGTCCCACGCGAGGTGCCCTCCACACTTCGGTAGCCTCTAGATGGTGCCACCACCTCGTTCCCACTCCGTGCTCCCAAAGCCCCAGCCTCCGCCAGTGGCTCCAAGTGTGCCTGCTCGTCGAGCAGACCTGGATCAGCAGGAGATCAGCAGGGGAAGCCCTCGTGGCGCCAGCTCCCACTCCAACGTCAAAACCAGCTCGCAGATTCAGCGCAGCCGAGCGTTCAGGGTGTCTAGCCTCTCCCCTCACTGCGGGACACACAGGTCAGACTCGTTCCAGTAGACTCAGTCCTCAAGACGTAGGGGGGGCCATACCGGAGCCAAACGGCCGCTCTGCAGCCACCACCTATCTCTCAGCGTCTGTGCCCATAGGTTGTAAATACCTGTTGCTCACGCCGTCACCCCTCTGCCGCGCTCCTATCCTGAATGGCCCAAGAGCTCACGGTGTCTCACGTCCTAGCTCCGGCTTTTAGCTCCCAGGCCCGGCCAGCCGAACCTCGTGGATCCCAGTGGAAGGATCAAACTCAGCCAGCTCTCATTGGGGGGCCAACCACTGTCCCCTCTGGGCCGCTACCACCACACTTCATAGGTCGGACCACTGGGCGAGGGCCTCGGCAGTAGCGTTGATCGTCGACCAGCTAGACCACAGACCACGGCCTCGATTGCTCCGGCGGCCACCCTGTAGCAGCGAGTGCCCGGCCAGGCAGGCTCCGCCCCCTCCCCGGCACCGGACCTCGGCGCCGAGCAGGCCTCTCCTCGCCGCCGCTAGCTCACCGCCACACCGCAGTCCCGGGCCTCGGTGCTCCCGCCGGCTGTGTTCCGCCGGGCACCCTTCAGGGTCTCCACGCCGCCGCTTCGCTTCTCTGTCCGCAGCGCAGCTCAGGGTCCGGACACCGCAGATGACTCCGCCCCGCTATGGCGAGCCCAGGGACCGCCGGTAATCGTTCCACTGTCGGTCGCCACCGCAATCAGGCTCCAGAGCGGTCGAAACCCCAGATGGATACTCGGGGCACTGCTAAACAAGGCTATTTTCAGGGCCTGGCGCCGGAGGGGACTAAAGCACATCCTACTCCGTCGCCATCTTGGCCACGCCCCCTTATGATTCCTTTTTAAGTTAATTGAGTAATCCGGGCATAGAAGACCGTACTAGACTGTACAATCTTTGAAACAGATGTTAGGTTGAGGTGAACACCCCCTGACTCCGGTCTTACTAAAAAGAGAAAAAAAGTACCCTTATAGCCAGATCCTTGTTGTTTGAATAGTTGATGGGTGGAGGGCGATCTGGCTTGAAACTCATCGTTGTTTAAGCCTTTAATGCTACACTAGACCCCAGGACATAGCCAATCTGTCATTGTCAAACCTAAAGCTGGACTCCAGCTGCAGAGGACCCAGCGTCCCCATCGTTGACAAGGAAAAGAACCAGAAAAGTTTGAAAGTGTGAAGGTAAAGTCTTGACCGGGACCAACGCGGTCCCTGCATCCAACCAAACTTCTATCACAGTCGGCTTCAAACTTTGCCCTGGACCCTCACATTTGAGGATCATAGACTACTGCTAAGAGTGAAAAGCAGTAATTTAATAATTTATTAAAATCTTTCTAAACTGTTTGAAGTGAAAAGCAATTAATTATGAAAACCTTACAAAAATTCATAACTCCAGATCACTTCATCCGATATTTGTCATTTTTGTGTCTGTTGGAAGATACAAATATACTCAATTTTTATAAATTTGAGTTGGGTTATTTTTGTATTTTGTTTCTTGCTTATTGACTGTTTTGATACTGATACATGCTTTACTTTTGTTTTCCTTTTAGATAAGCCTGACTGCTCTTTGCTACAGCCACCTAGGACTGAGCTAAGGTTTGATTTAAAGAACCCTAACTGGAACTGACACGGAAGAGTGACATTATTACTCCAACTAGTAATTAATCAACCAGCATTTGTAAAGTGCAGTGCTGTCACACCTAGGGGTATCTAGGTGCTGTGTCTCCTTCAAAGAGCCAGGTCTTGAGTCTCTTTCTGAAGTCTGCCAGCGACGAGGCTGTATGGAGATGGCTCCAGATCTTGGCAGCAATATAGGAGAAGGAGCAGTCACTGCTGCGACAGATGCAGGGGTGTGTGTGCGAGGGCGAGTGAAGAGGAGCACAGGTGTCTAGCGGGCTGGTGGAAGTTCAGTCGATGGTTGATGTAGGCAGGTCCTAGGCTGTGGAAGGCTTTGTAGGCATGCATGAGGAAATTGAACTGGCATCTCTTCGGGATGGGGAGCCAGTGGAGATCTCTCAGGTGGGGGTTATGTGTGTTCATTTGGGGAGGTCCAGGATGAGTCTGGCTGCAGCATTTTGTTTGGCCTGGAGTCTTCTGAGGAGTTGGGTGGAGATGCCAGGGTAGAGAGCTTTGCCATAGTTGAGGTGGCTGGTGATGAGGGTCTAAGTGACGATGTTTTTGGTGTTGGTTCGGATCCATCTGAAAATTCTGCAGATCGTTGTGGTATGCCACATATGATGTCTTTGGGTGCGGAGGTGAAGGGAGGCAGTCAGTGTATGTGTCCAGTAAGGAAGGAGGTGATCCACTTGAGGGTGTCTTGCTGTATACCTATGTTGTAGAGTCTGTTATTGAGGGTGTTTTTGGGTAGACGGTGTTGTATTCCACAGAAAGGTTTTCTCACGGATGAGGAATGTTCTGATATCATCTGTGGCGGCAATCAGCATGGTCTCAGTACTGTGGGTGACACAGAATCTTGATCATGAGGTGCCCAGTGGGCGGGTTTGTTCCAGGAATTCCATAATCTGCTGGTGGATGGCTTTCTTGAGTACTTTGATCGGGTAGGGAGCAGGGAGATCGGATGGTAATTGTTGGGATTGCTGGGGTCGGCATCGGCTTTCTTTAGGAGGGGTCTGACGTCTGCGGGCCTCCATCTGTCCCAGAAGGTTGCTGTAGGAATGGAGGTGTTGAGGGTGCTGGTGAGTTGCGTGCTGGTTGGGTTCAGTGCGAGGTTGTAGAGGAGGCTGGGGCACTTGACAAAAATTGACGTTTCAGCAGTGGGATCCAGATTTCGTTTTTAGCAGTACCACTCAGCTAGTAAGCTAAGAAATAAAAAAATTCTAAATTGTCAGCTGACAAAAACTGTTTTGGATTTTTCATTGGGTCATTTTTGATTTTTCCAAAATAATTTTTGAGTTAAGGATACCTTGGAGCTAGACCTGGCTATCTGCTCATCCTGCCCTTGTAGGAGCCGAAAGCCCTGTAAACGGAGAGAAATCTCAAGATAGGCAACGGACACCAACACTGATTTCCAGAGGCCATTAAGCTTTTGAAGAAGCGAGGCTAGCCAAAGCGACCTCTGAAATTGAAGAAGCCACTAAGAGGGCCGATTACACCATCCCTTGATTGGAAAAGGACGATGAGGAGGATTATCTGTCCCAAGGTCATCCTGCACAGGCACTAAAGCTCAGCCAGCCCCAGCCTGTCTTGACAAGGCTCAAAGACATTTAGAGGAACAAATGTCCATACTGGCTGTGGAGGAGAAGAGATTGACCCTTGAGAAAAAGAGACTGGTCCTGGATGAGGAGTGGGCCAAGCTGGGTCTGAAACCCAAGCAAGATGTTGGTATTGAACAGTAGGTATCTACAGGGAGGTAATGTGACCCTAGGTTGCCCAAGAGAATGTGCAACGGTTTGTAGTTGGGAAGACATAAAGTGGTTTGCCTTCTTTGAGAGAGCTTATTGGATGAGGAGCTCTTGGGATGAGGAAGGTGGGCAAACAGCACTGGGGATCATTATTGTGGGAGCTGGCTCTAGTCAGTGGGAGGAATAGGCTTCTGGCACTATTCTAAGAAAGCATTTTCAGGCCCCTCAACAGAGGAAAGAGGGGTACACTAAGTTAAAAATAGAGTTATCTAAAGGGCCCCATAAGTCTGCTAAAAGAGGGGAGTCCTGTGATCCATCTAAGTTCACAAGGAGGGTGTACCAGGGAAATAATTGTAACCGGTTAAAGGCTCAGTGTACTATGACTATCAGCAGTCTGGGCACAAGATAGGAGACCCTATTTGTTCCAAGAAGCGCACCCACCCCCACACACAGATTGGCAGTCCACAGGGATTGCTAATTTAGGGATTGGGATGGAAGTTTGCCCAGACAATGCCAAGGGGTAAACAGAAGTCAACTTAGCACCCATAAATGGGGTTGCAGTTGAGACCCTTGCTGCCTTATCTCCAGCAAGGCAAAATACAGGTGATGGCCAAGCATGAACTACACTAAAATAGAAGCTGTGAGGGATATATAAACCAGCATGACCACTATGTTGGACAATGTTTTTTCTTCAGAGCAGATTATATTAGCTGTGTTACACAAGGCTGTCAGTGTTGAGAATGAGGTACGTTTTGCCCCATTGTAATGGTGAGCCCTTATTGGGGATGGGTTACTGGTCTGAATAATGTAGCTGTGTTCCCCTGCCATTCCAGTGGACTGTCTGCGGGAAAATTATTTAGAAACTTCTGCTTGGGGAAATACAGAGAGTAAGACGCATGCAGAAATTCTGGGTCTCCTTGAGTGGGTATATGTGCCCACCAGGCCCAAACAGCGTATCATGGAAGTCAAGGTCACCCGGGGTCTGAAACAGTGGCTCAGGCCCCTACAAATGAGAAAGGTTAGAAAGACTGGGAAATCAACTTCAGAAAGTCCCATGGCCCAGAACAAGTCTGATGCTCAGGGGAATGACCTTGATTCTGAAGGGGAAACTCCCCACTGAGAGATCTGTCAGAGTTTGTAGAGTTGCAAGTGGCAAGAGGACCCTCCACGGGGGAGTTCTGCCAAGGTGAAATGACCTGTCTTGCTCTTGAGGACCTTGAGCAACAGACTGAGGACCAATAAAAAGAGGATGTCACTGGACCTCAGATGGTTAATTGGGAGGATGGTGTTTTGTATATAAGGCAAAGGACCCCATACCTGCTAGAAGATTGATGGTCAGCCATTTCTACCATATATGTCTCCAATTGTCAGGAAAAGTGAAGGAGGTCTGTCTCTCTTGTCCCACTTGTCATGCTAATGGTAAGATGAGGAACGCCAAAGGCCTCCTTTAATTCAATTACCTGTGGTTGGGACACCTTTTGAGAGTGTGGGGATTGGTAAAGCTTGTCCCTTTGACCCACCAACTGTGTCTGGCAAAAGGTGCATCCTACTGGTAGTGGACCCTGCCACAAGATACCCAACAGTAATAATCCTCAGGACTGTGACTGTGCCCGCTCACAGTGGCCAGAGCCTTACTTGGTGTCTTCATCAGAGTGGGGTTTCTAAGGAGGTAGTATCCAATAAGGAGACAAATGACATGTGGGCATACCTGAAGTATATGTGGGATGAATGAGTGGTAACTTACAAGCTTTTCTCCCATTATCACACCCAGACCGATGGTGTAGTTGAAAGATTCAACAAACCCATGAAAGGCATGATTATGGGGTTTGGCTGACAAACTCAGAAGAAAGTGAGATGTCATACTGCCATGGTTGCAATTTACATACAGGGAGGTTCTAGAAAAGAGATTTGGCTTCTGCCCCTCTGAGCTTTTTGGGTACAGTGTGAGAGGCCCATAGAAGCTGATGAGAGAGGGTTGGGAGAAGACTTCCAGATAACCAAAGCAAGACATTGTGGCCTATGTACTGGGTGTGTAGTCATGAATGGCAGAGTACACAAAAATGGAAAATAAGAATTCAGAGGCCAGCAGGAGGCTGTGAAGCAATGGTATCAATCAGTAGATGTGTAGAATGCTTCTTGTCACCTGTGAGGATATCCAGGCTCTGGCAGGGTCAAGTTGATTAGCTGAATAGCCAGGTCTTAAGGGGACTTTCAGAACTTGGGGAGGTCCATAAATGAAAAGGTAGCTCGTTGCTTGGTAGGTAGAAGAAGGAGTGATCTCCACATCTGCTATGTCGGATGCTAGGAGGTGAGGGTTAGAGAAAGGGACACGAGTAGCGGTGTCTGGTGGACTGATGGAAGTTCAGTCACTGGTCAAGTAGGCGTGTCCACATTTGTGTAGTGCCTTGTATGCTTGGGTCAGGAGCTTGAACTGGCATCTTTTCTATACAGGGAGCCAGTGGAGTTCTCTGAGGCAGGGGGCGATGTTGGTTCCTCTAGGGAGGTGGAGGACGAGTCTGGCTGCGGCATTCTTTACGGTCTGTAGTTGTCAGAGGAGGTAAGCTATGATGCCTAGATGCCTGCGTAGTCCTGGGAGATGGGGGCCTGGGTGTTGGTGCGTCTTGAGCTTTCAGATAGCTATTTGAATATCTTATGAAGCATTCAAAGGATGAAGAAGCAGGAGGAGGAGAAAGCACTGACCTGAGTTGTCATGGTCAGCTTGTTATCCAGAATGCTGTCTAGGTTCCTAGCGTGGTCAGTAGGTGTAAGAGTCGGTCCGAGTTCTGAGGGCCACCGGGATGCACCCCATGGGGAGCTTTTGTTTATGAAAATCAGTACCTTTGTCTTGTCTATGTTGAGCTTCAGGCAGTTGTCCTTCACCCAGTTGGTGGCGTCTGTCATGCAGTAGTTTAAGTTGGTTTTGGTGGAATCTTCAGAGAGGGAGGGGATGAGTTGTGTGTCGCCATAGGATATGATGGTGAGTCCCTCGGTTTTGGCTATGCTGGCCAGAAGTCTCACATGAGTGTTGAAGAAGGTGGGGCTGAGTGAGGATCCTTGAGATACCCAACAGATGATTTCCTAGAGTTCGGAGGTGAAGGGGGAAGGCAGACTGTAGGATAGTGCCCCTTTTTATATGGTTACCCCCCCACCACTTTCTGCCTGACACTTGATGCACTTTGACTTGATGTGCCCTGGGTCATGCTAATCAGGTTCCCAGGGCCTGTGTTATTTCCCAAAACTGTACCTTTGTATCCACAATTGGCACATCTCTGGCCATAGGTAAGCCCCTCGTAAAAGGTACCATGAGTATCAAAGGCATTGTGACCAGGGAAGGCCATTAAGGGCTGCAGCACCTATTGTGCCTCCCTTGGAGACCGTGCACCCTAACACCCACACACTGGCATTGCAGGCTGCGTGTTTTGATGTAGAAACTAGTGAATAGTCGACATGGCACACATCCCTGTGGGCCATGCCTGCAAGCCACTGCCTATGGCCTAGGTAAACCAGCCCACTAGCAGGATGCACTAGACCACAGGGGAGGGTACAGTGGCATGAGCACTGTACTCCAACAGTGTCAAAATATATTCTGAAATAGAAGAAAAAAGGAGGTCTCCTTAGGAATCCAATAAGGGACAATGAGAAAGGTATTATAAACAGACAAGTCCCTGTAGTTTTACCAACCAGTTATGGTTTCAGGCACAAGAACAGATTTAAGCATCCACTGACCACTCAAGAACCCACTAGTGCCACCAATAACATTACAAAATCATAGCCAATGAATACAATAATATATAGATCAGTAGAATTTGATCATAAAAAATACACAATTTATTCAATACAATACATTGTTCTGCACAGAAGTACCATAAAACAAAATAAAAAATGTGACCATTCACATAGACATATTAAAGCAGAAAGAACAAGTTGTCGATGCAGCGTTTCGGTATTTGGTTTTGCACCTTCATCAGGACAGTTTTCTATTTAATAAAAGAAACATACAATTAGTGTACTTTGTCATCACTTTTTTTTAACATAAACACGTTTACCTAATCATCATTTTATCTATCCTCAAAAACAACAATTCACAATATTTCAAAACAAGCTTTTTGGTACTTTAAGGAACTTATCAGGGCAAACTAGTTGATCAAGGTTTCAGAATGTGGAGCAACATTGTAGTATAGGTTATTCTAGTAGGATCATGATTCCCATAGACTGTAATGGGTTCTCAAAATTGTTATTGATATTAGAAAAAGACCTATATATGTCTCCAAAAAAAAAACATTGCGTACCTCGCATCAATTGATTTTTATTCAAGGCTTCACGTTATTATGAAGATATCGTCTTTGGTTCCATGATCTTTGTTTCATCAAATGAATGGAATCAATCTCCTCTTGATTAAAAAAACCTTTAGGGATAGATAAGGAGACCCGCTTACTCCACTAGTATGGTCTTGTTTAGTATCTATCACAAATGTATCCAGGTATATTACCTTGGAGTATTCCGGTTTGCTCGATGTAGGTATGTACAAGGGAATACTCCAAGGTAATATACCTGGATAAATTTGTGATAGATACTAAACAAGACCATACTAGTGGAGTAAGTGGGTCTCCTTATCTATCCCCAAAGGTTTTTTTAATCAAGAGGAGATTGATTCCATTCATTTGATGAAACAAAGCTCACAGAACCAAAGACGATATCTTCATAATAACGTGAAGCCTTGAATAAAAATCAATTGATGCGAGGTACGCAATGGGTTTTTTTTTTAAGACATATATAGGTCTTTTTCTAATATCAATAAAAACTTTGAGAACCCATTACAGTCTATGGGAATCGTGATCCTACTAGAATAACCTATACTACAATGTTGCTCCACATTCTGAAACCTTGATCCACTAGTTTGCCCTGATAAGTGTCCTAAAGTACCAAAAAGCTTGTTTTGAAATATTGTGAATTGTTGTTTTTGAGGATAGATAAAATGATGATTAGGTAAACGTGTTTATGTTAAAAAAAGTGATGACAAAGTACACTAATTGTATGTTTCTTTTATTAAATAGAAAACTGTCCTGATGAAGGTGTAAAACCAAATACCGAAACGCTGCGTCGACAACTTGTTCTTTCTGTTTTAATATGTCTATTTGAATGGTCACATTTTTTATTTTGTTTTATGGTACTTCTGTGCAGAACAATGTATTGTATTGAATAAATTGTGTATTTTTTATGATCAAATTCTACGGATCTATATATTATTGTATTCATTGGCTATGATTTTGTAATGTTATTGGTGGCACTAGTGGGTTCTTGAGTGGTCAGTGGATGCTTAAATCTGTTCTTGTGCCTGAAACCATAACTGGTTGGTAAAACTGCAGGGACTTGTCTGTTTACAAAATCTATTCTGAGACATTGTAAGTGCATTAAAGCCATAAAGAGTATATGGTCTGGGCGTTGCTCATTGCGAACTCCACAGCTCCATAATGGCTTTACTGAAAACTGGGAAGTTTGGTAGCAAACCTCTCAGCATATTAAATGCACTGCGGGTTTTAATGTGAAATGCACTCAGAGGTCATCTTAGATATGCCCCCCGAAAAACGACCAGCCCTGCTGTGGTTCTGGAGTGCCTACCGACCATTTGCCACCACTAGACATGTTTCTGGACCCCTGGGGAGAGTGCCTCTGCTCTCTGGGTCCAGAAGCAAAGCCCATCCTAGGCGAAGGTATCATGCCTCCTCCCCAGGATGGGCTGGGCCACAAAGAGTAAGCTTAAAAGTCCTGCCGCCTTTGTTACCTTACCCTGCCTTTTGCTCGCTCCAGCAACAGGCTCCTACCGGGTCTGACCCCCACTTTAGGTGGGAGAATTGGCGGTAAAACCAAGTTAGGAAGAGAGGTGTGCCCACCTCTGCCAACCCCACCCCTCAGGTGGGGGATGCGAGGGGAAGCACACATCTCAGGCCCCTCCATCTTGAAGAGTATGGGACATAGCCAATCAGAGAGAGACTTATGCCCCCCTCCCACGGGAGGGTGACATAATAGTAGGTGTGCCCCAAGTAAGCGATACATTGGTCCCAACCTGCACACCCCTGTAATGCCTCTAAATTTCGTATTTAGGGGTGCCCCTGAATCCTGCCTCCTCAGATTCGAGAGGAAGAAAGATTTAGGACTGAAGAGCTGTGCCGAACAAGGAAGAAAAGGACACCAACTGCTTTGGCCCCAGCCATGCAATCAGCGAAACCCTGGCGTGTCCAGCAGCCATCCAAAACATGAAGGACCGGCCCTTCCTTCACCAAAAAGGAGCTGTCTCCTGTGAGCACAGGCTTTGCTCAACCAAAGACTCCAACACAGATTCCGGACCAAATCGGGTGCAGTTCTGCACCACTCTGAGTTAGAGTGGCCCAATACCATGAGGAGGTCTTCCCCGTAAACCTGACCTGGTCATCCCGACCTGCCTCAATCCTCTACCCGATGCCTGTGGCCTCAGCCTGAGGGGTCCCCCAGACCGCGACTGCAGCTGGTAAGAAAACCTGATGCCTAAAAACCTCCCTCCACCCAACGCCCCACTTACTTGGGTGGCCCATACGGTAGTGTCCAGGAATCCCCCAATAACCCAATTTACTTCTCTTGCCGGTGGTCTCCTGCAGAAAACCTTGTCTGAGCCTGCAGCCTTTGCTCTGAACTGGAGATCTCGATTGGAATCAACAGGGCTCCCTAGGTCTCCTTGGTACCCTACATCCGGCCGCCCCCATGTCACTGGTGGTGCTGCTCCTGTGCTGATTGTTGGCTCCTGCAGTGCTGAGCCTAACCCCAGGAGCTTTGCTCCCACAATCACGTAGCCTGCTTTTTAGCAGCACCCAACAGAAGGCCCCCGAGCCACATTGGCTAACATTTGGCCTCTGCACTCTGCATCTGGCCTCCTTAGTGCGGCTGGTGGTGCAACTCATTTGCTTCCTTGAACCTTGGGGAATCTAGGTTCTCTCGCCAGACAGCCAGCATTGTAGGTCGTTTACTTACCTGCAAACCGATTGCACTCTTTTTCTCCATAAGAACCCATGTTGTGGTTTTTCCTCTGAAATGATCTGTCGACCTGCTTTCTGTATGAAACATAAGTAATTGTGCTTTGAAAAGTAAATTGTCTTACTTACCTCTGTATTGTAAGACCCGCAGTGTGATATCTAGGCATATCACCCCAAGTAGTCGCTGTAACTTAAAAGTAATCCAAAGTATTTTCAAAGTATTCTGAGCTGTTTTGAAAGCAAATACAAACCTGTAACAATACCAATGTCATCTACAATTGCAGTTCTGTGTTCAGCCTTGCATTTGAAAGTATATTATACATACCTGTACCAAGTTCTGCTTGATTCCTAGAAATAAAACATAAGTAGCCCTTTTTTAAACTTACCTAATTGGCCTGGATTATGTCTCTGAGTGTGTGCCATCATTTCTTGCCTAAGTGGATTCAATAAATGCTGAACACACCCTCTGATAAGCCTAACTGCTAGACTACTCTACCACAAATAGAGCTGTTAGTGATTAGCTAATTTAGCCTCTGCTATACCTCTGGGAATCCACTGGACTTTGTGCACACTATACCTTACTTTGGTATAGTATATACAGAGCCAGCTTCTTACACAGACTTTGTGCATTCTTCTGGTGAGGCAATCTTCCTGAGAGCGGCTCCTTGGATGTCTATGTTGTGCAGCCTTGTGATGAATGTGTGCTTGTAGATCGTATCAAAGGCTGCTGAGAGGTCTAGGGAGATCTGTGCCGCAGTTTCTCCTTGGTAGATTAGGGCTCGGATGTCCTCGGTAGCTGTGATGAGGCTGTCTCGGTGCTGTGGTTGATACAGAATCCGGATTGGGAGAAGACAAGTAGGAGGTTCCATTCCAGATGTGAGAAGAGTTGTTGGTTGATGGCGTTTTCAAATACTTAAGCCTGGATCAGGAGTAGTTGCTGAGTTCTCGTGGTCTGCCAATGGTTTCTTTAGTAGGGTGTTGACTTCAACATGTTGATTAGACCATAAGGTTGCCTTAGTTTGCACTAGCGCCTGCTTCTTTGCACATGTCACAATTAATTAGCTGTGTACTGTTTTAATTTTAGTTCACGCGAGGTTAAATCAGACTGCACATTTATTGTAAATAATGTTATTGTCATGATATGAGTTTTAAAAGATGTTTCCATGATAAGAATATAAGATCAACTGTCCATTTTTATCTTTTTAATTGATTGTTCTATTGCTATACTTGGATGATTATTGTGATTTACATGTACTTTTAAGGATGTTTTTTATATCCGAATAAAGATCTTTGACTGACTGACTGACTGAATACCAGCCAGTTCAGATGATATGGGTGTTGGAGCCTGTGGCTCCCAGGGCCCTCAAGGACAAGTGGACTGGACCCTAACACATACTGGAAAAGAAGAGGCAGATCACCTACCTGGTGGACTTGGACACCTGCAGAGACCCTCAAAAGGTGAGCCATGTGAACAAATTGAAACCCCACCATTACAGGGCGGAAATGACAATGCTGAAGGTGCAGGTGCAGTAGAGGAAGAGGAAAGTGAGCCTCTCCCAGGCCTCCAGTCACAGAATGCCATTGGTTAAGTGGAAGGAGTAGTGCTCTTCTCCACACTGACAGAACAACAGCAGAGGAACTGTCACAACCTGTTAGGGCAGCTTGCTGATTTGTTCTCTGCAACACCAGGTCAGACCCAGTTGTGTGTCCATGATTTAGCCACAGGTGACTATTTACCAGTCAAAAGTAAAATCTATAAGTTGTCTGAGTAGGTAAAGGCCAGCATCAAAGCTGAGGCTGCAAAGATGCCGGAGTTCGGGGTGTTTGAGCCCTCTAGTAGACCTTGGTCCAGCCTAGGGGTTCTAGTACACACACCGTTCCCAAAAGTTGGTAACCTTGAACTAAGATTTTTTTGTTGGCTGCAGGGGACTCAGTGAATTGATTAAAATGGATGCTCACCCCATCCCAAGAGCTGATGAGCTCTTAGATAAATTTGGAACTGCCACGTACCCAAGCACAATTGATTTCACTTAAGGGTGCGGGAAGAATAGTTTTCTGGATTCCAGAGTGTTGAAGGCCTTTGGCATCCTGAAAAAACAATGTGCTCAGCACCTTTCATCAAAGCACATGAATAGGTTGTGTGTTTCCTATAGCAGAGAAGTTATTGCCCAGACAACTGTCTCTGAACATGGTATAAGGCAGGGTTGACAGAAGTAAATGATGAGAACCAGGATCAAACAATTGCCTTTATTTGTAGGCAACTCCTCACCAGAGAGCCGATTTGGAGTGGATATTGAGAACAAATCTTAGTTGCAGTTTGTTCCCTGAAGAAGCTGAGACCTTGCTTGTTTGTGACTCATTGACTTCAAACTGACTGCAGACCTCTTAGGTTGCTTATGCAGATGAGAGGAGAGAACCACAAACTGTTGAGGTGGTCCTTTTCCCTATGGTGTATGGAATTTACAGTGTAACACAGACCAGGGAGTGACCATGCCAGTGCAGATGGCCTTTCTAGGTTTTACACTTAGATAATGATAACTACCAGGGAGTGGGTTAGTTGCTTATCACCTTTCATCTGGAGGGGGCCATGTAAAAAAAAGTGCCTCTTTTTATACGATCACCCCCTCCAAATCTTTGGACTGATGTTGTTTGTTTTTTTACTTCGAAGTGCTTGGGCCCTGTTGACCAGGCCCCAGTGCATGTGCTCTTTGCTCTGCCAGGTACCCCGGTCCTTGGGTACACAAATCTGGCTGGGACTTTATGCATTTAAAAAAGTACAGCTCTAGTTTTCTTAAAAGGCTCTGTGTGTCATATGACTACCCATTCAGGCCCAGACTGGAAAGATTAGGCAAAACTCAATTTCAAAGCACTGTTTCATCCAATTGCCATGACTTCAAGATTTCTTTGCACCTAATACAAAACAACACAAAAAACACAAGAGAGAGAAAGGAATTTTCACAAGTTGGAAGGGAATACTTCTAGTCCCCCGTGGATAAAGTAAGCAAACAGAGGAGTACACGCAGGAGACAGCTCACTGTCTCCGTAGCATTGGGAGAGGTGCACAGGAAAGGAAATGCTCCTTTCTTAAGAAGATCCCTCACTCACCAACCTAGTTGGTGACATGCTTCATCATTGGGGTCCCACCCAAATAGCCAAATGCTATTCGGGTGTGCTACAACACCTGATTACAGTGGAGCAGGTTATTTTTGTTGTGAGAGTGAGTGGAAAAAGTGCCATTAAAAATTGGCCAGATATAACTCGCTGAAAATTCTTTATTCTGGAGCAACTGGACAATATTAAAAGAATTGATGAGATGCCGTTCTTGGTTAGCTTGACCTTCGGCATCTTTTAAGTGAAATATGTGCATAAAAAAGTGCTTTAAAAAGGTCTACATGTTTCAACCTGAAGATGATAGTACCAGGTTTTCGTCAGGACCCGTGAACGTGACCCGGGTGGTATACACTCGCTAAGGTGTACCCTACCCTTGATCACTGTGACCTAACCATGTACTCACGGTCAGGCGTCCTTTCGTCCAATTTGTTGAAAGGAGAAAATCTGAAAAGACAAACATATGATCACAAGCAAACACAATAATGCAGCTGTAATGTAGTCTCTAGAAGGTTAAGTGCTCTATCAGCTCCCAGTAGTGTGTATAAATGGCGTGAGAAATACACACATCATGAGGTGTGCCTCGTAAAGTTAGAGGCAGTGAACTATAGTATTCACACACTCATTCAAGTGACAAAATCAGTCACTCATGAACAAAACATACCCACTGCTGGTAGTCATTATAGTGGGTGTCAGTGCACTCTGTGCAGTCTAGAAGTGCATATGCAGCGATGCAGCACTAAACACACAGGGATATCAATGGAGCCCGTGGGTATATATTAAAAAACACCACTTACATCATTCATTCGTAGTGGGTTTTCGCGCTCTCAATCAAATACAAAACTCCCAACAATCCCCGCTTGTTGGGTTCAACTCTTATTTTACTCTAATTTTAAATAATAAAGCTATCAATTTCTGTTGTTGTCCTCCAAAATAATTATCCAGTGCAAAGCCTATCAATGAAAAGGTTAAACTGAACAAACGTTTCCTCTCCAGACATCTTATCGCAATTTCTAAAGCTAAAGAGCTGTTACCCAACATATAATATTATGCACATGTGTGAGAAAAATGACAGGCTGCTTCTGATTACTGTAGGAAAGTAGGATCTGCTTTCATGCTTACCCCCACTTTTTGCTGGTGTCAGAATTGGCTACTGGTGTACCCTTAAAAGATCCTAGTAAATGGTACTAAGGAACCCAGGGCATAGGTACACCATGGGCCATAGCATGTAATGTGCCACCCATGAGATACCACTCAAACTGTGAATATAGGAACGCCATTGCATCCTGTGTATATTGGTGCTAGCTCCACTCACAACAGATATGTATCTTTATGCCTGAGGTCACTACACTGAAAACGTATAAGTCGCCTCTAAGGCAGGCCTTTCAATTCTGAAGGTAGGGTGAGGGTTATACGTGTGTGGGTGTCCCTGCAGGACACCCCTACAAACCCTGGAGTCGATTCTCCAGGCATTGTAAGTGCGGTCAGCCATTTTGATACACATAATGGCCATCCATCATTATGCGATGGCTAACTATATAGTGACTGTGCTGAACCTTGGCATGTTTGCTATCAAACATGTTGGAATCAAACCCCAACTCACTTACGGGTGCTGGATGTATGGCTCCATGCACTGGGGAGGCTCTTCTGGGAATCTCCCAGTACTACAAGTAACTGCCTTCCAGGGTCTTCCAGCAAGCTAATGCTGCTGCCGATCCCAGATATGATTTTACCCCCCTGCTGATGAGCTGGGCACATGCAGGGGAAGTTAAAATAATAGGTGTTCTGTGACCACCTCCCAGACAGCACATAGTGTATTGGGCTGGGGTGGGGTGGGGGCGCTTGCCAGCTCCACTAGACTGTTTTGAAGGGCACATTTGGTGCCCTCCTTGCATACTCCGGTTTGAGCCAGTTCAGGGAGCCCTTGACTCCTGCTCAAAGGACATAGGATTATCCTTCTTTCTGTCCAGCCCCTCCTCTTGGAGGGACCCTTGAGTCATCCTAACCCCCTTACTAGGGTATCAAAGGGCTTACCTGTGGATGGGTATTCAGATTCAATGTGGGACAAGACTCAAGCCTAAAACCATGTAACTCTTCATCTGGACATTTGGACTTCGCCTCGAACCGAGCCTGCATCACAGAAGTTGTGAGCCATTCAGGAAACCCTTGGCTCCCGCTCTGCTGCGAAACTAGACAAAAGACATGGGAGTATCCTCCTCTCTGTCCAACCCTTCCTCTGGGATGGACCCCCCTCCTAGGGTATGAAAGGGCTTACCTGTGGGTTGGTCCTCAGATTCCTCGTGGGACAAGACTCAAGCCTGAAACCAGGTCACTGTTTGACTGTCTGGACACTTGGACGTCACCTAGAACTGAGACTGCACCACAGAGGACTCCTGCTGCTCCTGGTCTCACTGTTCTGCAACTCTTCTTCATCGTCTGTGTCTGTGCTGCTTTCAGTATCTTCAACAGACCTGTAGGCACCAAGTACACCTGAAGTAATCTCCCTTGAAGTGAAGGAGTCATTCCCCTTCATTCTCAGGCACTGCAACAAAGTTGACCGGTCTGCTGCTTCTGATGTCCCACAGACTTCGAAAGGCTCAGCAACACATGTGGTGGCTCTGCACCTCCCTCAAGCCTAACCTGTCCTCTCGGAAAGTTTGAGGCCAGTATCCCTGGTCAGAACAGCTGAGACCGAACCCCTGTGCACTGCGTTGACCTGCCATTGCCAAGGCTTGTTCGCTCTGCACTCCAGGGATCTTGGGGCTACAAGAAGCTCCAGTCTCCAGCATCTCTTCCTGCTAAGATCAGCGTCCTCACTGCACCTTTGCACCGTGGGCCTTCATCTTTGGTGAACTGCTTGAGGTCCTCTTGCGAATCCTGTGCCTTCAGCTTGTGGACCCTCTTGAGGGTCTTCTTCTGCACCAGTGGGCCCCCTGCTTGCTTGGGGCCTGCTCTGACTCTCCTGTTCATGGTGAGTCCCTTGGACCTTGCTGGTCCTGATGTTGCTCCTTTTTCCCTTTCCACAACTGTTGCAGCTGCCAAGGCTTGGTGCTCCCACCGGACATCAACCCCCTAGTTCTCGACTTCCGACATGGGACAGCTCGTGCACAGCTCTTGGTCTTCCTCAGCATTGCCTGGTCCTCACAGATGCAGCAAGAAGGTCACCGTCATCACTCCTGAACCTCCTGACATCGGTGGGCATTGCTCTTGCGTGCCTCCTGGTCACCTCTGAGTAGCATAGACTCTGTCCCCTACACTTGCCGGTTCTCCTCTTCAAGAATCCACCCTTGGATTCCACCAGACTCTTGCACAGTCTTTGCCAGCTGCATCTTTTCTGAAGTCCTCCATTTTGGTCTATGGCGGTTACCGACGTCACTTCGCACCTATGCACCCGGTTTCCCTGGTGTAGGTATGCTGGTTCCTGAGGTATCCACAGGTGGGGCGACTCTCCAACCTTCTGTCTTCCACACGGTTTCTTCATGGTCTACTGGCTGGAAAGGGTCCTTATTTTTCAAAATTGTAGCTGTGACTTTCCCGTTGACTTCTATTGAGTATGCAGCTGTGTTTCCCCTCTGCACACAGCCTTGGTGGGGTTCCTGGGTACTTACCTTGGGTGGTTCCTTGTGTCCACAGATCCTCAGAGTCTCCTGGTCCAAGTCCTGACTTTGTTCACAGTTCGCATTCCACTTTTTCAGTATATGGCTTGGTCTCCCGCTGGAAACCACTATGAGTATTGTGCTTACTTACCTATTTGCAATTGAAGTATTATTGTGTATTTGTGTTTATATGGCAGGGTAGGAGATATACCAATGTGTTAGGGAGTGTTGTGTAATAAATAGAACTATTTTTATATATACACTCTGTGGTTCTTTTTTGTTTAACCTACACTACATGATGAGATCTGGTAAGACAAGCTGCTTAACACTTCTTTAAGATAAGTCCGAAGGCTGATCTCCAAAGCTATCACTTAGAAAGCTTTCTAAGGATGTCTCAGACCACCAAAATCATAAGGGTTGTCTGGATTAGTGCAAGGTGCGTCACTTAAGTAAGTGTGTACCATATAATGAACCAGCCTTCTACAAATGCCAAAATCAAAATCTCAGTTGTAAATTACTAAAGGTACTTAATCAGAACACAAGGAAGCAGAAATTCCCCACTATGATACACTCACAGGAGTACACATTTGTCTCTACAAGCTGTGCAAGGAAAACACACTAACCATGTTCTACACATGCATAGAAATGCAGGTATTTCCCCATGGATATCTATTTACCAAAATGCCATGGGTTACAGAAGTGACATCATACATCCTTTAACGTTAATGGCATCACAGGAAGTGACATATGACCTTAAACCCTGAATGTCCCCAGGGAATAATGTACAATGACCTTCGCCATGAAGGCATCTTAACAATTGACACTTGTAATGTTCCATAATAACCCAATGATTAATATAACACAACAGAGACACATGCCCATTTTTGACACTACCTATATTAGGGTGCTGACATGAGCTTGGAAAGTAGTGGTGCCTAACACTTTCTCTTAATTGCAGTGAGCGAATGAGCTGGACCAATTTTATGGAGGTTCGGGGGAGTAGGATTGTCCTTCATTGAACATTTTGATCAAAATATGGTCGAATGGTGGATATAAAAGTCAAATTTACTGATATAATTGCTAAAAATCTACAGGCCCCGAAAGGGCACTGAATAAAATGCTCAAGTCGTTTCACGGTGTGCCAAGCTAATGAAACCTGATGCTCCCCAGAAGTTGACCCCATTGTTTTTTTAAATGTGCTACGGGTGCTGTAAGAAATTGGGTTATTGGTTGAGGTGGATAGAAGCCACACTCGGGCACCAACCACAGTTCTTGTCAGGGTGAACCTCAAAAGTCACTAAACTAACCTGTGCTTCTCTGGTTGCTTGGCACTAAAACAGTCAGGCTTAGCTTAAAGGAAATGTGTAAAGTATTTAGGCAGTACTCAAACAGTAATAACATGAGAAACACAACCCAAAAAAAATCCCAAACAAATTTAGAAAAATAGAGTAATGTTTAATAAATATTATTAATACCATCATGACAAAAATCCAATCAGTAGAACCGAAGCTATTGCGTTTTAAATAGTTTAGTAAAAATAGCGCCAATAAGCAAAAGGTGCTGACTGTAGTTATCTGGTCGCACTGGACTTGGACAAAGTCACAAATTTCGGGTGACCACGATGGAGAACAGGCAGGGCACAGGACTGAGTTTGGCCTGCTGGAAGTTCGACCTTATTTTTTTCAAGCTAGGTCCGCACAGTGTTGCTTTGCAAGGCTTAGCATCTCACAGTGATTGGTCCGATAAAGCTATCACCTGGGCAGCGAGGTGCTGCAGGGCTTCACATTGCTCTATGTAGGTTCCGATGAAGCTTTTAGCTGTGCGCTGGGGCTTTGCATTGGTCAACGTTGGAACCGGTAAAGCTTTTGGGCATGATCTGCGTGGCTTTCCAGGTCTGGTTCTGATGGAACCTTCATTTAGGCAGGGATGAGTGCCCTCACTGATGCCAACCAAGGGTCTAGAACCTGAGAAGTACCTCTTGGGGATCAGAACTCACTTGAGCAGAGGTCAGCAGCAGGGCTCAGGCAGGTCCAGTTGCAGGTCTAGGCAGTAGACTGGGAGCAAGGCAAGCCGGTACAGTTTCCCTTTTTCAAACTGCAAGGCAGTCATTCAAGCAGCAGGACAGTCATCTGGCAGCAGTGCAGTCCTCCTTGTGAATCTATTTAGTCCCAAGATTGTTCTGATGAGTGGCTCTGGAGGCCCAACATTTATACCTTGTGTCATCATTTGTGTGGGGAAACTCCCTGTCCTACCCCCACATCTGGTTCTGAAAAGGTCTTCCACTGTTACGGTACAAACTGTCTGTGGGTGGCAAAAGGCGGACAAGCCTGGTGTCTGGTTCTTTTGTATGAGTAGGAGGCAAAGCCCTTTGAAGTGTAAGTGGGGATGGGAACAGCCCATTCCTAGTCATCCTGCCAGGATGGCTCATCCTGTCCACACAAAAGCCCCATGTGTGTTATTGTCTAGAAGCAATAAACAAGCCCCATCGGCGGAGCCATTCACAGTTCTGTGTCCCTGGACACTGGCAGAAGGCACAGACAGTTAGGACCAGAAAATTCCAACTTTCTAAAAGGGGCATTTTCAGAAATGTAACTTAAAATCCGACTTCACCATTAGAGAGGATTTTAAGTTGCAGTTCAATTTAATGTACATAGCATATCTCCACCTGCTCCCAATCTAAAGTTAGCACTTATTAAATGTAATATGGTAACCCAGTGTTAGTCAAGGGAAGAGAATGGCCTTACGACAGTGAAGAACAACTTTGGGAGTTTCTCACTGCCAAGGAAGGTAAAAGTTAAGTATACATGTCCTACTTTTTAAATACAATACACACTGTCCCATGAGCCTTTAGGGCTGACCTTAGGGGTGACTTATCAGTGGTAAAAAGTTAGGTTTAGGCCTGGCAAAAAGACATATTTTGCCAGTTTGAAATAGCAGCTTAAAACTGCACAACAGTTTGCAGTGGCAGGCCTGAGACCCGTTTTTAAAAGGCCACTGTAAAAAGTAGCACAATCAGTGCTGCAGCCCACAAGTAGCATTTCATTTCCAGGCAATGGGTACATGTATAACCATTACCTAGGGATGTGTAAGTAAATAAATACTCCAATCAGGTGTAAACCAATTTTACCATGGTTTAGGGCATGGGTACTCACAAACATTTTCCCAGGGACCGAAATGTTTGGTCTTTGGTGTGAATAGGAGCGCACTAATGCCAGCAGGGTAGTAGAGTGGGGTGGAGGAGGTGTAAAGTGGATGTAGAGGAAGCAAAGCAAGTACATCTAGTGGCTGAACTGAATTGCACAATGTGGGCCTGGGCAACCTGGGGTGCAGTACACCCTAGTTACTTCCTTTCTTTAATTGAAATGAAGCTTTAGATAAATGCTTGCTGTTTATTTAATATTTTTGTAATGTTAGTGTTGATTCCAATAAACAGCAATCCAGTTCTGCTGTTGCCCAAGGGGCCGCATGTAAAGGTCAGGAGGGCCGCATGCAGCCCCTGGGCCGTATTTTGAGTATCACTGGTTTAGGGAGAGAACACAAGCATGGGAAAAGTGCACAGAGTTCTAATGCCAACAAAAACAGGTTCAGCTCCAGAAGGCAAACATCTTGGTGGCGACCCTGCAAAAAGGATCAGGTCCAACTGGTACCCCCCATCTGTCCAAAATTACCTGCATTGTACCAGCGTGACCTTTTTTGACGTGGGTGCCCGTAATATGCCTTGGGTGCCACCTTATCCCAAAATTTAAATTTCCTGCAATATTTCAGTGTCACAATATTGTCATTAAAGCCATCTATCTACCATTAGTGACCGATATGTCAAAGATTACCTCTAGTGCGTCAGTGGCAGTAGTTTGATATGGTTGTGATCCTCCCATATGCCACACTTTTATTCCTTTCAAATTCCTCCAATGATTTAGCATCAGCAGTTTGCCATGGGTGCAACCATACCAAGAATTTCCTCACGTCCGCCAGTGCCAGCATTTTTGTATGCATGCCTAATATGCCAAGAACTACCTTTGGTATATCAGTACCTGTATTTTACCATGGGAACCCATTATGCCAGGAATTACCTCTAATGTGCTAGTGCCAGCATTATGCCACAAATGCCTGCCATGCTAACACTTTCCTCCAGTATGTCAGAAGCAGTATTTTATCTTCTGTATACCAGGGCAAACGGCAGGTTCACAGTCACAACACAATGTTCTCACTCTTGCTCACTTACATTCGCTCACTCAGACTCATTCATTCTTATTCACTTGTACTCTTCATGCCCTCACCCTTACTCTACCTCATTCATATTTACACTCACTAGCCCTCACTCTTCCTTCCTTCATTCTAACTCACAATTATTCTCACTCATACTGACTCACTCGTTCATTCAAACTCCTTCATACTTTCTCATTCACACTTGTGTATTCACTTTTACTCTCATTCAGATTCCCTCATTTTCACTTAGTTACACTCACTCATTCTCACTCACACTCTAACACTCCCTCACACCTGCAGTCACTCTTGCTCTCCTTGTTACTACCTATCACTTGATCTACTCACTTTCACACATACACACACAGACACACTAACAAATACACGTTCTCTCACATTCTCACCCACAAGCACTCACACAAAGTAGATTTAAAACTTTTTTTTTGTTCTTAGCTGCCAGAGGAGCTCTTGTTCGTGCTCCTGGTGCTCTATTTTATGTTACACTGCTAGAGAATAACAGACTATTATTCACCATTAGTGTAAGAAGAAATGGTCAGAACACAAGAAAGGTGGAGTCTTAACACCCATATGGGCATGCTGCCCCATGTTCTTGTCTCTGCTTTTGCTTCATCTAAGGCGATGGATCGCAAAGGCAGTGCTGGGGTTGCAGCTACCCCCTGAGACCCTCAGGGGTAGCTGCAACCCCTAAATTATGTCCATGTATTTCCCACAGGAGTAATGTAAGTTCTGCTAAATGCACCAGAAATTCACTGTTTTTCTCTGCTCATTTTAAGTATGGGAAGAAATGGTTGAATTAAAAGTGCTGGAGCCTCCAGAAAAAGGATGCTGAGTTTAAATCTGTCAGTACGGAGAATACTTGAAAGCAAGTACTGGCAAGTGCTTTTTCATGGACACGCTTGGTTGCTTCAATGTGTGCATAAGTGAGTGGGTAATTGTGAAAACAAATAATTTGATAGATTAAAGGATGAATGAGTGAGTGCAGAGATCAAGGAGAGAGTGAGGGCAACGGATGAAAGGGTGGAATTGTTAGTCCACAGATGAGTGAAAGAGGAGATTGGCAAGTGACTCTGCATATATGAATGAACGAGTGCAGGTGTGAATGCGTGAGAACATGCTTGGATGAGTGATTGAGTGCATGGATGTTGAATGGGTGAATAAATGGATGGTGTGAGTGTAGGGATGGCAAGGTGAATGGGTGCATATGGATGGATGATTTGAAGAGCAAGTGAATTGGTGAATGTCTGAGAGGTTGGATGAGTGGGTGCATGGATGGGTGAATGGATGAACACATGGATAGTTGAGTTCAAAGGACCTAACCCCTAAATGGAAATATGCATGGCAATCAAAGGAATGCCCCCTGTGCGGAGTCTTTATTGCATCTAATATGCATTTGTCCCGCTTTATTAGTAACACGCAAAATGGGCCTTCGGGAGGTTTTCAGGAAGGAACAAATAAGAACCTGCAGAGCAGCAGTGATTCATTGTCTTAGGGGCTCATCTGTCCCACAGTCCTGCATAACCATAAACTTTTTTTAAAATGCGGCAAAAGAACTGGCCAACGCAGAACTTGCTAACCAACTCAAGCAGTGCTAGAACATTTGGTCTTGAAATCCCTTGACTGCCTTGTTTACATGTTAATTCTTCTTAAAATATTGCCTTTTTATACCTTTTTTAATAATAACAACAATGTATACTTCTGCATGTTTTATCTATGGTGGTTTTCCCACCCTTTTATGACTTTTTTAATGAAATCAAATAAAAGTATATTTGACTGACTGGATAGTTGAATAGATGAGTGCTCTTGCGGTTCCTTTCTGTTGTTTCCTCTTGTTACATGCCAGAGTGTGCCGACCAGAAGATAAGCTGCACCCCAACCCCTATACAAAGTGCACTCAGAAAGATGGTAAGTTGGAGTGAAAGCACAATGCTCAGCCAAAAAAGGCATTTGAGATATAATGTCAGAGGATTTGCATTATATTCTCTCATGGAGAAGGTGTCTTAGATGACAGCACAGGGTTAGGATTTCTTAAATTTAGGTTTTGGCCTGTTGAGTTAGTGCAGGTATGATTTGGAGAGCATGGTAGTGAACTCAGAAGATATCCCTATGCTTGGAAGATTGCTGTGAAATAGGTCAGACGAGAAGTGCACCAGAGAAGAGCAAAGCTTTATGCTGTTTACAAAAAGTAGCAAGGATGCTTACTGAGATGGAATGGCATGCTGTTTCAGATCTTGGCAGGTAGATAAGAGAGAAACAGCCTCCTTGCTGGGCATGAGAATGAGGAGTGATTTGGGGTGTCCAAGCTGAGCAAAGGAAGCAAAGATATGAGAAGAGGGCAAGGCCAAAGTTATGTAAAGTGAGTGCAGAAAAAGTGGACCTAGTTCATGAAAAGCTTTGTGATAAACTTAGAGATATTTTGAATCAAGGTATGTTATCCACTGAGGAAGCCTGTGGAGTGGAGCTAGGTTGCTGTGTAAGGAGTCAGTGTGAAGTCAAATGATAAGTCTTGATGCTGAGTTTTAGAGGCGTTGAGATTGTCTAATGAGGTATATAGGAAGTCCCAAATAAATGCTATAGTCCAGTCTAGGTTGTAAAAGAATTTTGCACTTAAAATGTTTATTAACAAGCAAATAATCTTTGAATCACATAGCTGGGGACAAGGGGATCACCTTGCAACCTGTAAGTATAAAAGCTAACACAAATGTATGTTTTCATATAAAAGGCCCCAATGGAATTCTTGTGATGAACCCAAAACAAAGGGCTATGAAGATGCAGAAACGTAAGGCAATGGATACTATAAGCTCAGTCTTCAAACATATGAACATGTAAACTTTTCAGAATTGATCAAGCTGTTCAATAATTCTATGTCAGGTTCCAAAGGCAAGAATTAGACTTTTATTTTCTTCACTTTATTAACCAGTAGCCTTTAACATTTAACGATTTGTTTAAACATAAACTACATTTCCTTTAAGTCCTTGGGAAAACCAGAGAAAAAAATAGTTCATCCAATCAGTTATTAGGAGATACCCCAGGCGACAGTTAACCCTGTTTAAAAGTAGGTGAAGGTCCCATATTTCCTGCATTTATAACCTCCCTACTCTTGTGGGATACAACTATAGCATCAGGGTGTACCCTGTCAATAATTGCTCCCTAGAATAAGTATCTCACATAACTCCATGGAGGACTTTGAGGGCACTGAGGAATAGATTGAGAAGGAAGACGTCACCTACCTCCCCATTGACAATCACTTCTTTCAAGGGATTAATGCCTCGATCTTTAAGGCTGTCTCACAGGTAGTAGCCCCTCTGGAGAAGAAAATTATGCAGTTGCAGGGGCAATGCTAGAGAACCCTCGATCAGAGAGAAGACACTGCGGAGCCAGAACCCCCTTGCCTTCAGGGCAGGCAGCTCCACCTAACTCTGCCAAACGCAAAAGCGCAGATGACCCAGGGGTCAATCTCAACGCCTTCACATGCCTTAAGAAGGCGTTTATGGACTCCCAGCCCTTACAGGATCCCCAGGTGCCTGGTATCTCAGGATACACACTCTTTAGCACCCCAAACTACCCAGAACATGGGGACGATTCCCCCAGTACCTCAAATGGGGACGTGATCATAACAGGCCATGGCATCTATCCCCTACTCTATGGCATCTATCCCCTACTCCCCTTACCAACAGTGAATCCACATTGAATGAATGACACCCCCGCGCCGCACGGCCACCAGCTGCTGCGTGTGCCCCCAGTGCCTGCCTCTGTCTCAGCGCCGGCCTCGCTGCCGCCCTGAGCGTTCTCCGTGGTGTTTCCCCCGTTTTTTCCAGTAACTGTGCTTGTTTTTCCCTGAATTTGTGCTTGTTCTTTATTTCTTCCCCAGATCGTGTTTCTCTGCAGTTTTCACCCGCTTTTTTCCTGAATTTGTGCCTGTTTTCCCCAGATCGTGTTTCTCTGTAGTTTTCACCCGCTTTTTGCCTGTATTTGCGCTTGTTCCCCCCAGATTGTGTGTCACTGTATTTTTTTCCTTGTTTCACTCAGATTAGCGCTTGTAAATTGCCGCTTATCATCGCGCTTTGCCCCCGCTTCCCGCCACCGCCTTAAGCCCCGCCCCTTTTCTCTTCTGTTTCCCTCCCCGCTCCCGCCTCCCAGCTGCTCCGCCCACCCGCGCACTTCGCCTTAAATGGCGACCGTGCGAACGCGCAGCGTTGACGCGCAGCGGGCGCGCCGATTGTGCGCCGAAGGCGCGCCAAAGGTAAGCCCGTCTGCGCCCGTCCGTGCCTGGACCGCGCCCAGGGCCAGGACCCCTGGCCCTCACCGACGGAAGCCGACCCGACGAACCTACAGCGCCGCCGACCTCACCGCACTCAACACCGGTCACATCCCAGGATGTCACCGAGCCGCCCCGAAGCACACCCACGGACCCTTCAGCTGCCACGCCTGCAAGTTCACCTGCATCCGGACCTTCCCTGCACCCGACAAGCCGAACTCCAGCAGCACCCACCTCAAGTGCATCCTGCTCAACACCCGCTCCATCCACAGACACGCCGTAGAACTCTGGAACCTGCTCGACACAACCGCCCCCGACGTTGCCTTCATCACCGAGACCTGGATGAACGCCTCCTCAGCCCCAGACATCGCCATCGCCATCCCAGAGGGCTACAAGATCACCCGGAGGGACCGCGACAACCAGACCGGAGGAGGCATCGCCATCATCCACAGAGACACCATCCGCATCACGACCAACACCGACGACACCCTCACCACCGCTGAACACCTGCACTTCCAGATCCACACCAACCCGAAGACCACCCTCAGAGGCACCCTGATCTACCGACCCCCGGGTCCACGCACACGATTCAGCGAGGACATCGCCGACTTCGTCAGCCCGCACGCTCTCCCCTCCGCCGACTACATCCTCCTGGGGGACCTCAACTTCCACCTGGAGAACAACAACGACCGCAACACCAGCACCCTGCTCGACAACCTCGACAACCTCGGACTCAAGCAACTGGTGACCACCCCCACCCACCTCGCCGGACACACACTCGACGCCGTCTTCTCATCCAGCAAAGACGTCACCTTCAGCCACGCTACAGGACTCCACTGGACGGACCACAGCTGCGTCCACTTCACCTTCAGAAGAACGACGATCCACCACCTCCAGCAACAGGTTGCTCGAAGAAGCTGGAACAAGATCACAGCCGACCAGCTCACCGCCTCCCTGAGCCAGCACCCTCCCGCCAACTCAGCGAACCCCAGCCAGGCCGCCGACAACCTCACGAAGTGGATCAGCAACTGCGCGGACGAACTCGCCCCTCTAAGGACCCCGCCCAGCAGATCCTGCAGCAGAAAAACACCATGGTTCACCGACGAACTCAAGTGCTCCAAGAAGAACTGTCGAGCCCTCGAGAAAGCCTGGAGAAGGGAACCAACGACGGACAACATGACCACCCTCAAGCTCGCCACCCGGAAACACCACCAACTGATCCGCGCCACCAAGAAAAATGCATACAAGGACCGGCTGGACAACAACGCACACAACTGCAAGGAACTCTTCAACATCGTGAAAGAGCTCTCCAACCCCAACGCCGGAAACAACGACATCACACCGTCGCAAGACCTCTGCAACTCCCTCGCGTCCTACTTCCACAACAAGATCACGGACATACACAACAGCTTCAGCAACCAACCAACGCAAGCCACAACCGCAACGACGCCACCATCCACCACCCTCCGCACCTGGACCCCGATCAGCACCGAAGACACCATCCGCACCATGAACTCCATCCATTCCGGATCTCCGACTGACCCCTGCCCTCACCACGTCTTCAACAAGGCCGACGCTGTCCTCGCACCCCACCTGCGGGACATCATCAACACCTCCTTCGACTCCGCCACCTTCCCTGAGAGCTGGAAGCACGCCGAACTCAGCGCTCTCCTCAAGAAACCCACAGCAGACCCCACCGACCTCAAGAACTACCGTCCCATCTCGCTCCTCCCGTTCCCGGCCAAAGTCATCGAGAAGACCGTCAACAAACAGCTGGCCGCCTTCCTCGAGATGAATGGATCCCTCGACCCCTCACAGTCCGGCTTCCGAGCGAACCACAGCACCGAGACCGCCCTCATCGCCGCCACCGACGACCTTCGAACTCTGATGGACAACGGAGAAACAGCGGCCCTCATCCTCCTGGACCTCTCCGCGGCTTTCGACACTGTCTGCCACCGCACCCTAGTACAGCGCCTCAGCAACATCGGAATCCAGGAGAAGGCACTGGAATGGATCACCTCCTTCCTCGACGGAAGAACACAAAGAGTCCGCCTACCACCGTACAAGTCAGAGGCCACCAAAGTCATCTGCGGCGTACCCCAAGGATCCTCGCTGAGCCCAACCCTCTTCAACGTCTACATGAGCCCCCTCGCGGCCATCGCACGCCAACACAACCTGAACATCATCTCCTACGCCGACGACACCCAGCTGATCCTCTCCCTGACCAACGACCCCTCCACCGCCAGAGCCAACCTGCACGAAGGGATGAGAAACGTAGCCGAATGGATGACGACCAGCCGCCTGAAACTGAACTCAGACAAGACGGAGGTCCTCATCCTGGGCTCCTCGCCCTCCGCCTGGGACGACTCCTGGTGGCCCCCCGCCCTGGGCACCGCACCCAAACCGACGGACCACGCACGCAACCTGGGCTTCATCCTGGACTCCTCCCTCTCCATGACCAGACAAGTCAACGCCGTCTCCTCGTCATGCTTCAACATCCTGCGCATGCTACGTAAGATCTTCCGATGGATCCCCACCGAGACGAGGAAGACGGTCACCCAAGCCCTCGTCACCAGCCGATTGGACTACGGTAACGCCCTCTACGCCGGAACCACTGCCAAACTCCAGAAGAGACTCCAGCGGATCCAGAACGCCTCGGCGAGACTCATCCTCGACATCCCCCGACGCAGCCACATCTCCGGACACCTGAGAGATCTACACTGGCTCCCGGTCAACAAGAGAATCACCTTCCGGCTCCTCACCCACGCGCACAAAGCCCTACACGACCAAGGCCCGAGCTACCTCAACAACCGGATCAACTTCTACACTCCCAAGCGCCTCCTCAGATCAACCAACCACGCCCTCGCCGCCGTCCCCCGCATTCGAAGAGCGACAACAGGAGGAAGATCCTTCTCCTACCTGGCCGCCAAGACCTGGAACTCACTTCCGACCAATCTTCGCCTGACCCAAGACCACCTCTCCTTCAGGAAGAAGCTCAAGACCTGGCTGTTCGAGCAGTAGCGGCACCCCCCCCCTCCCAGCGCCTTGAGACCCTACGGGTGAGTAGTGCGCTCTACAAATGACCTGATTGATTGATTGATTGATTGAATGAATGAAATTCTATTTATATAGCGCATGGCTACCCTAAGGCTTACCAGCACTATTTGATAGAAGAGCAGAGGGAACAGAGGCTGTAATGTTATGGAAGCATCTTGAAGAGATGGGTTTTTAAGAGCTTCCGGAAGGTTAGGAGATTGCTGTTCTCTCAAGGAGTAAGGGGGAGAGTGTTCCAGATCTTTGCTGAATTAAACAATAACAAGGCGGACTTGTTGGATCCCGATGACCTTATGGATCCGCATTCGGAGGAATGGTGTCCAGCGCCCCAGGGGCCTGCCTACATGGCAGGCAGGTTAAGGAAACCCTTGATAAGGAAGTAAGGAGTTGTCTACGGGCGGAAAGCCCCAGGCCATTTTAGGAGGGGAAAGTGGCCCTCACACCACACCCGAGATCAACACTAAAATGGCCACATTTCTTGCTAAGTTTGTTCAGGATCCCAAGAAGGGCATAGACAGGTCTTGGTGCTCCAGCTAGACGTGGCAGGGCCTTTAGCAAAACTGATGAGCATGGTGGAGGATGCTAAGGCATCCGGCTCTCTGGTATCCCCTGACGCCCTTTCCAGTTGGACCCAGCGGGCCCTCATATTCCTTGGAAATGCAAATTGTGCAATTTCAACTGAGTGGCGCAGATCGCTGCTGATCAAAATTGACCCCAAGTAGGCCGGGGCTTTCCAACTCTTAAGCTTGCACGGTGGCCCAATGAAATCTGTTTGGGGACTCTTTCATTAGAGAACTGTGGACATTTGTTAATACTTTTAACTCTTTAGATAAAGCTCAGACATCAATCAAACCTATATTCACTCCCTGTGATTTTGCTGGAGCTGGTCGTGGTAGGGGGCGTTTGACCGGCTGCTCCTTTCACCAAGCCTCCAGATGTTGCAACTCTCATCGAGACAAGTGGCAGGACTCGTCAAAATTCGGAAACTTCTACCCGACGAGACCCTATCCGCGACGCCGGGGTGCCCGAGGCGTTTCCAAAGACAACTGCACCTACTATCAATTCACCAGTTGAGAATGCAAAACCCAGAGAGGTTCCAAATTGGGAGTCATTTGGTACATATGTTAAGGAACTGTGGGATTTTTTCCACAGATGAGTGGGTTCTTCAAACAGTAAGAAGTTTCCAAATAGAATGTATGGCACTCCAGTCCAACCTCACAACTTAGACCCCTAGTTTTCTCCCAGGATCAGGCAAGGCACATGCAATGAGAAATAACAAGTCTTTTGGAGAAGAAGACTGTTGTCCGGACTACTTTAAAAGCGTGGGTGGGGGCGGGGTTACTGCAACAGAAACCCTCTTTCCTACACCTGTAAACCCAGTTTCACAGAAGTTAGTCAACTCATTTGACCATACACTTACTTGAGCTGGTATCCCGTTGGCACCAGAACCAACACATTCAGCTCCTTTTGAAATATAGAGAATATTGAGATATTTCCTCTCCTTGAGCAATTTTTTAAGTCTTCATATTTTCTTTCTAGTGGCCTGATTTTTTCTGCATGCTTAATATCGGGGGCCGCTTGCCCTTCTATTTGGGTATTTCATTACTCAGATTGCTCACCAGCTTCCTAATATTGGTTCATTTTCTTTGACATATGATCGTCCTTATGGCTTACACTTTCCAGATTAGCCATGTGCATATCTCGAGTAGACCAAACTTCTCATACCTCACACAGAATATCCTTGAGAAGAGTTTTTGCTGAAGGTTCTAGGGATACTCTGTCTGCAGTTTTCTGCACTATCTGATAGTCTTGTTTGCTTTTTCTTTTAATATAACAATCAAGAGAGAGTCAACCTCAAGTCATCTAGGGTGGGCCTACTCGATATAAGGGAAAGACCTTTTTCTTAAAGGGACTCTCACTCACTGAATGTTATCCGGTGTCATCATCGAGTTCTACCCAACCCTCTGAGGGTCGGAGCAGGCTACAACCTCTTTACATACAAGGGAGCACTTTTTAAAGAAAAGAGGGTGTGGGATCTACATGAAGTAATCTTTAAAAATGCCTAGGCAGTGCCCGAATCAGTATTTATTCATGGGTTTGTCTGAAAAGGTGAAAAACTGAGGAAGATGGGCTAGTTGAAGTTACTATCCTTGGCCCTTAAGTATGATCAACTAGTTTCTGCCACATACCCCAATCCATTGGCTTTCACCAGGATCAGTATATCCCTATTATTACCCTTTTGAGAAAGGGTGACTGGTTATTTATTTAATCATTTATACCATGCCACACACAGAATGAGGTATGGCGCATCCGTTAGTGCTATATGTTTTCCTGATGCAATTCCTTACATAAGATCTTGATTGGATCTGTCAAATTTACAAAATTGGTATTCATCGACATCTGATGGGCAACTAGAGTATACACCGTTTGTAACCCAATAATAATGTTTCTATACAGTGTTACTAGTTTCTGGCTTATCAATGTTATTTGCTTCTGTTGCAGGCTCTGTACCTTTAGGAATGAGGTTTCTAACCCTCCAAAGAGTTGTAAATTTTCTGCATTTAACACGTTTGCAACAGGTGACTGTGATCGAGGGTTTGCAGGGCAGCGAGTGCCAACTTGATATGTTCACTGCAGTTGTCATAGCCTCACTACATGTTCCTGTGGAACAGTGGGTGGGATGTGCTCATTCCCTTTTTCAGCTGTGTGTCTATGCTCCGTAGCTCCAGGACTTACATTCATAACATGTGTTGGACTGGCCGAGCTTCTTTTTTCTTTTTTTTTATTGATGTTTTGCAGTAATAAACATATAATAAGCAAAACAAAGGAACACATTACCGCAATTTACACAGTATTACTGTTGATGCATTTGATTTACCAGTGATTTTTTTACCAAACATTTTCCATCTTTTGGAAGATTACATACATTACGAACAGTAGCGGCCCGTGGAGGGAGTTCCGTTGGGCGGTGAGGCGGGCAGAAGAGGGACAGGGTTGGGGGTAGATGCCTGCTTCGTGCCTTGTGAGGTATGAGTGTACTAAGCTTGATTTTCTGTGGTCATTTAGACCGTGCACATTTCAAGTGATACATTTTAATAAGGACATACTAGCCTACGTGCATTGTTTTTCCAGTGTTTGTGCCGGAACACAGATCTTGGTGTGTGGTTTGCTGCTTGTGATGTAGTGCATCCAGGAATCTATGCCATCTCCGTGTGTGTTAGATGAATCTTGTGGTATGTATTGGGGTTTCACTTGTTATGTGTAACAAAAGGGGTATCGATATCGAATACATTTCCTAAACGAGGCAGAATAACTATGTGTGAATAAACTATTTAGGAAAAGAATGACAGAGCGGACCTTGATACAATTAAACACACTATAAGACCAGAGAGAAGGAAAAAAGATATTTCAAAAATATGTATTTTTATTATTTTTATAAATTAGATTGTAAAAAAGTCATATATTTTCACAAATTTTGTAAAAAAGAGAAATGAATAACAGACAATTTTTAGTCATGATGAAGATACATCCATATTCTCCTATGTGGCATGTGTATGATGACACAGATACATCTAGGACTGTTGGGGAAACTAGTCATGCACACATATCCATTCACACATGGCCTAGGTTAAGGAATTGAGACATGATATTGTCAATATGGAACCTAAATATGTGTATCAACAATGAAAGACTTTTAACAAAAGAAAAAATTATATTTGTCACAAGTGAAATAAACAGATATGGTCATGGCTATCATAATTCATGTCTACCCGCTTTTCGGCTCAACGCCTTCATCAGGTAGCCATGATGGTCCAAAAGGGAAATCTGTAAAGACAGTGTAAATGTAAGAATTGATACTGGTCACAGGAAATGCAAGTCCTGCTAAAATTCAAATACATTGTAAAAACGTTATACAAAAATTTAAAACATGTCACTGACAAGAAACAATAAATTTCACTTATCCGTGAAAAAAAAGAAACATGTGTTGTCTTAAAGATAGAGAACAAACCCAAAAGATGATGGTGATATTCTGAAAACAACCACATACAGATAGAAAAAGACAGGCCCATCAGTTAAGACACTAAGGGCCAGATGTAGGACCGCCGACCGGTATTTGGTTTGTGAGATGTAGGGGGCCCAAATGCTAACGATTCGGTAAATTTACCGATTCGGTAAAATACCGAAGCGGTAAATTTACCGAATTGGTAAATGTAGATGTAGGTGGCACTTAAAATAGTGCCACAGGCCCTTAAGAATTCGTTATTTACCATGACATACTATGTCATGGTAAATAACGAATTCCTGTGTACATGCACATCTGTGCATGTACACCTGTGCCATGTGCACACATACATGCACTAAGGGCATGTATGTGTGTCACATGGCACACAAGCCAGAATCGGGGTGCAACAGGGTGTCAAAGTGACACACCCTGTCCCCCTTGACAATTCGGTAATTTTACCGAATCGGTATTTACCGATTCGGTAATTAACATTGATTCCTATGGGCCTCAAGGCCCATAGGAATCAATGGCAATTACCGAATCGGTAAATACCGATTCGGTAATTACCGATTTATACAAATTTGGTAAAAATTACAGAATTTTTTCCTAAGGGCCCGATGTAGGTAAATCTGATTTACCAACTCTAGAATACCGAATTTTACCGATTCGGTATTCTAGATTCGGTAAATCAGATGTAAGAAAAAATTCACAAATTTTTACCGAATCTGTATGAATCGGTAATTGAGGCCCATAGGAATCAATGTCAATTACCGAATCGGTAAATACCAATTCTGTAAAATTACCGAATTGTCAAGGGGGACAGGGTGTCACTTTGACACCCTGTTGCACCCCTTATTCTGGCTTGTGTGCCATAGTATGTCATGGTAAATAACGAATTCTTAAGGGCCTGTGGCACTATTTTAAGTGCCACCTGCATCTACATTTACCGATTCGGTAAATTTACCGTTTTGGTATTTCACCGAATCGGTAAATTTACCGAATCGTTAACATTTGGGCCCCCTACATTTCACAAACCAAATACCGGTCGGTAACGGCCAAAATCGGCCGTTACCGACCGGTATTTGGTGTCCTACATCTGGCCCATAGGGCCCGATGTAGGTAAATCTGATTTACCGACTCTAGAATACTGAATTTTACCGATTTGGTATTCTAGATTCGGTAAATCAGATGTAGGAAAAAAATTGGTAATTTTTACCAAATCTGTATGAATCAGTAATTACCGAATCGGTATTTACCGATTCGGTAATTGCCGTTGATTCCTATGGGCCTTGAGGCCCATAGGAATCAAGGTCAATTACCGAATCGGTAAATACCGATTCGGTAAAATTACCGAATTGTCAAGGGGGACAGGGTGTCACTTTGACACCCTGTTGCACCCCTGATTCTGGCTTGTGTGCCATGTGACACACATACATGCCCTTAGGGCATGTATGTGTGCCACATGGCACAGGTGTACATGCACAGATGTGCATGTACACAGGAATTCGTTATTTACCATGACATAGTATGTAAATAACGAATTCTTAAGGGCCTGTGGCACTGTTTTAAGTGCCACCTAAATCTACATTTACCGATTCGGTAAATTTACCGATTCGGCATTTTACCGAATCGGTAAATTTACCGAATCGTTAACATTTGGGCCCCCTACATCTCACAAACCAAATACCTGTCTGTAACGACCGTAATCGGTCGTTACCGACCGGTATTTGGTGTCCTACATCTGGCCCAGAGGGCCCGATGTAGGTAATTAGTATTTAC
Source organism: Lissotriton helveticus (assembly GCF_964261635.1). Taxonomy (NCBI): domain Eukaryota; kingdom Metazoa; phylum Chordata; class Amphibia; order Caudata; family Salamandridae; genus Lissotriton; species Lissotriton helveticus. The sequence goes on from NC_136069.1 coordinate 1,144,094,275, forward strand.
CAATTCGTAAATACCGAATTGTACCAATTCGGTATTTACAAATCGGTAAATGCTATGTAGGTATTTTTACCGATTTATTTACAGAATCTGTAACATTCGGTAATTACCGAATCGGTATTTACCGATTCGGTAATTGCCATTGATTCCTATGGGCCTCGAGGCCCATAGGAACCAATGGCAATTACCGAATCGGTAAATACCGATTCGGTAAAATTACTGAATTGACAAGGGGGACAGGGTGTCACTTTGACACCCTGTTGCACCCCTGATTCCGGCTTGTGTGCCATGTGACACACATACATGCCCTTAGGGCATGTATTTGTGCCACATGGCACAGGTGTACATGCACAGATGTGCATGTACACAGGAATTCGTTATTTACCATCAAATAGTATTTGATGGTAAATAACGAATTCTGAAGGGCCGGTGCCACTGTTTTCAGTGCCACCTACATCACAAATTAGCGATTCAGTAAATTTACCGATTCGGTAATTTACAGAATCAGTAAATTTACAGAATCTGTAAATTTACAGAATCGGTAAATTTAAGGCCCCCTACATCCGAAACTCCAAATACCGGTCGGTAACGGCTGAAATCGGCCGGTATTTGGCCTCCTACATCTGGCCCTAAATGTGATGTGAAAAGACAGCATCGTGAACAAGTGCTAAAACTGAGAATACCAGTGCTCCAGATGCTACATAATAGTGGCTACAGTCCCGGAGGTAAATATTGGTAATTGTTACCTTGACATATGGGTTAGTCTGATCACTATGCCATTTTAAATGTGAGGGTCACGGGGACAATAAATAAGATGAAGAGAATTCCTAAAAAAATTCAGAAAAGGGAGAGAAACAATGCAGTGTAACGCACAGAGACTGTAGCAGCGAGCATGATATAATAATTCTCTCTGTCTCGTGATGGTATCCAAGTTGATCTATCATCAGCTTAGTGTTACCAAAGCTATTCACGGAGCATATTGAATAGTTGCACTAGCGTGATTTACTGCAATAATACTTATTATTTTAGAAGTATCTTAGAAAATCGGGTCCAAAGGTCAAAAAGACAATAAAACACAAAAAAAGAGAATGCTATTTAATACTGCTGCGACGGCACCGACACTAGGTAGTCTTATCTCTAATAGTTGTTTAGTGGGGCTACAAGCAATCTCGAGTTTTAAGCGCAATCCGGAAAAGTGTTAAAATGTAGCCTGATTTTTCCCAAAAACTGGCCCATCACTCTCTGCAGAGAAATGGTAAGAAAAGAAAGAAAAGGATCCCATCAGATGATATCTTATCAAGTTATATCTAGAGATTATAGCTAGCATTGAACGGCTGCAAGAATATTAAGGTAGCTATGATAATGTCTACCGCTGGTGGAGTGGTTGACAGAGGAACAATTCTTCAAGTTGACTCTGACTGGTGCCTAATGTCAGTGGCGTCATTAGGGTTGGTGTCACCCGGTGCAGGTAACTCATGGTGTCACCCCCTCACAACTTACCGGATGGACCATCTCACCCTCTGCCTGCACCATGTCCCCTCTGCCTGCACCATCTCCCCTCCGGCTGCACCATCTCACCCCCTGCCTGCACCATCTCTCCCTTAGCCTGCACCATCTCACCCTCTGCCTGCACCATCTCCCCTCTGCCTGCACCATCACTCCCTCTGCCTGCACCATCTCTCCCTCTGCCTCCACCATCTCCCCCATGCCTGCACCATCTCCTCTCTACCTGCACCATCTCCCCCTCTGCCTGCACCATCTCCCCTCTGCCTGCACCATCTCTCCTCTCCCTGCACCACCTCCCCCTCTGCCTGCACAATCTCACCCTCTGCCTGCACCATCTCACCCCCTGCCTGCACCATCTCTCCCTTAGCCTGCACCATCTCACCCTCTGCCTGCACCATCTCCCCTCTGCCTGCACCATCTCCCCTCTGCCTGCACCATCACTCCCTCTGCCTGCACCATCTCTCCCTCTGTCTCCACCTTCTCCCCCATGCCTGCACCATCTCATCTCTGCCTGCACCATCTCCCTCTCTGCCTGCACCATCTCCCCCTCTGCCTGCACCATCTCCCCTCTGCCTGCACCATCTCCCCTCTCCCTGCACCACCTCCCGCCTCTGCCTGCACAATCTCACCCTCTGCCTGCACCATCTCCCCTCTGCCTGCACCATCTCTCCCTCTGCCTGCACCATCTCACCCTCTGCCTGCACCATCTCCCCTCTGCCTGCACCATCTCCCCTCTGCCTGCACCATCACTCCCTCTGCCTCCACCATCTCCCCCATGGCTGCACCATCTCCTCTCTACCTGCACCATCTCCCTCTCTGCCTGCACCATCTCCCTCTCTGCCTGCACCATCTCCCCTCTGCCTGCACCATCTCCCCTCTCCCTGCACCACCTCCCCCTCTGCCTGCACAATCTCACCCTCTGCCTGCACCATCTCACCCCCTGCCTGCACCATCTCTCCCTTAGCCTGCACCATCTCACCCTCTGCCTGCACCATCTCCCCTCTGCCTGCACCATCTCCCCCTCTGCCTGCACCATCTCCCCTCTGCCTGCACCAATTCTCCCTCTGCCTGCACCATCACTCCCTCTGCCTGCACCATCTCCCTCTCTGCCTGCACCATCTCCCTCTCTGCCTGCACCATCTCCCTCTCTGCCTGCACCATCTCCCCCTCTGCCTGCACCATCTCCCCTCTGCCTGCACCATCTCCCCTCTGCCTGCACCATCTCACCCTCTGCCTGCACCATCTCGCAGCGCACACATGTGCAAATGTTTGCGCAGACGCACGTTGTTCGTGACACGCCCCAGGTGTCTGCTTAAACCTGTGGGTCCTGTGTCGCTTGGCTTGTATCAGGTCACGTGCTTGACTCGGGGGCCCCTTATACAGAGAGTCAGAATAATTCAGAAATGTGCCCCATCTTCCCGGTGTCTCTTTCTATCTCTCCCGTACCGGGATCTTTTATACCAGTAATTTGATTTTGATTGTTTTTTTCCTTGGCCATCCAGGCCAGGAAATTACCCATTTTCTCACCCTCTTCATATACCTGGCAATTGCTGGCCCGACTATTAAGAATTTCATTACCCTGAAAGAAATCTTTCAAAGTTTCTTTCTTTTCCTGCCATAAATGCAAAGAGCTAGAAGACTGCTTAGTCAAAGGTTTACACTATGCCTCGCCAGCCCATCTTTGCTAACTATACTGCTGTTTGCTTTTGTACTCTCGTACCCTGCAAAATTGGGCTTGGTTCACCCACTTGTCCTCTGTGTCCCAGCAGGCCCGGCTCCAGGAATATTTATTTGGGTGGGCCAAAGGTACATTTGGGTGGGCCACTGCTGGCCCGATTTATCGCTTATATATCTAGCCAGGCCTGCTTCTGGGCCCTCCTTTCTCTCCGTAGTCTTACAAGGCACAGTAAAACGCACTCTTTTCAAAGTCTCTTTCTAAATGTTATCACTCTCAAAAGTCCTTTTCTTCCATGTAATGTCTCTTTGATGGGAAGAGGAGGTTTCTAAGGTGGGAGTATCAAGCAAGTGACACTACTAGGGCTCCCTCTGTGCGAGCCTTCAGGGATAAACCCTCTCCATTACTACCTCCCTCTGACCCCCGACTCTGCAGCACACTCCCTTACAGGCTTGATTATCCACTTTTCTACCACCCCTCTCCATTACACCTTATTTCACAGCTGACAGTTCCACTTTCATTATTCCCAGTAAAAAACAATAGTGAAATCACCTTCAAACTTGAAACATTGAATATAGCAGTTAATGTAATTAGCATGCATGTTAAAGTATGCTCCACAGTTGTCCTAATCGGCCGGCTTTAGTGCTGGTGCAAAAGTCTTTTTGACCTCTTGTTTTACCTCTTTCTCTGTAGATAGCTCAAATACCACCCTCCAACAGTGCCCTTCATCTCTCCGTAGCCACTCCACCTCATTGTCTCCGCCTCAGACTCCCCAACTACCACCCTCCACCAGTGCCCCTCATCTCTCCGTAGCTCCCCCATACCCCATGACCTCCTCCTCAGATTCCCTCACTGCCACCCTCCACCAGCACCCCTTATCACTCCGTAGCTCCCCCACACCCCATGACCTCCTCCTCGGATTCCCTAACTACCACCCTCCACAAGTGCCCCATATCTTTCTGTAGGTGCCCCCACCCCATGACCCCCTCATCGGATTCCCTAACTGCTCCCTCCACCAGTGCCCCTCATTTCTCTGTAGCCCCCCACCTCATGACCTCCTCCTCAGATTCCCTCACTGCTCCCTCCACCAGTGCCCCTCATCTCTCTGTAGTTCCCCCCAACCTGTGACCTCCTCCTCTGACTCACTCACTGCCACCGTTCACTCGTGCCCCTCATCTCTCTGTAGTTCCCCCCCTCATCGGATTCCCTAACTGCCACCCTCCACCAGTGCCCCTCATTTCTCTGTAGCCCCCCACCTCATTACCTCCTCCTTGGCTTCTTTCACTGCTCCCTCCACCAACGCCCCTCATCTCTCTGTAGTTCCCCCACCCTATGACCAACTCCTTGGCTTCCCTCACTGCCACCTTCCACTAGTGCCCCTCATTTCTCCATAGCCCCCCACCCCATGACCTCCTCCTCAGATTCCCTCACTGCCACTCTCCACCAGCGCCCCTCATCTCTCCGTAGTTGCCCCCAACTTGTGACCTCCTCCTCTGACTCACTCACTGCCACCCTCCACCAGTGCCCCTCAGCTCTCTGTAGTTCTCCTCCACCCTGTGACCTCCCCCTCGGCTTCCCTCATTGCCACCCTCCACCAGCGTCCCTCATCTCCCCGTAGCCCCCACCCCATGACCTCCTACTTGGATTCCCTCACTCCCACCCTCCACTAGTGCCCCTCATCTCGCCATTGCCCTTCTCTCATATCCATTTCATTTGTTGTACAGTGCTACTCATATCAGTGTAGGGTGTCACAGTACTTTACATAACAGCACACATTATACAGAGACAGTCTACGGGAAATGTCACATAAGCCAATGAGGATTACAAGGTATAGAAATCACGTCATCCACACTGGTGGGCAGTATGTTTTACAAGGGTTTGGGCTGGGGAAGCACAAAGTCATGATTTAAAGGGTACTCCAGTGTTTGGGGGTTGGCTTTACTGATAAAAAGGTACAACTGCCCAAAGAAACTCTTTTTAGTAACATTAGAATGTTGAAAGAATGTAGAAGCTCTAACTATATCACAACACAAAAAAGCGAAGTTTGTATGTAGCTCTTTGATGACATTTCATAGGTCACTGTCCTATGTTAGGATAGTAACTTCTGGACTGCAAGTAACACAAGGATATCTGTGACAGAGGTAGTAACCCACTGAGCTATTCCCATAAAATTCAGTTTATCTGCATTTAAAAACTACCAAAAGACAAATGGTTGTTCTGCAGCAGTATCGTAAATCACCAGTTAACTGAACAGTTTTCATTGTTGTTGTCCGTCAGTGGCAGGTTCACTGTGAGGGCCAAGTCTCATGTTTGGGTGGGCCTGGCCCTCTAGAACCGGGTCTGTGTCCCAGGCTGGCATCTTTTGATTCACCCTTTCTTCCGAAGTGAATCCAAAAGTGACAGAAAATTTCATTTCCAGGTCTCAAATGATTGTTCACACCCGTCTCTTATTGTCTTTAGAAAAGCCATAAAGCAACTATTCCCTTAATAATACATTACTAAAACTCCTCCTGCATCCGACTGTTAAACCTCCTTCTTGTTCTAGTGCCTGGATGCGATATATTACTTTAGTGCTGCTATATAGATATAAAAATATAAATTGAAATGTAAGTGCAATTAAAATCAGTTTAGTTATATCTGAGATTTCCACAGATCCGCTAAGAAGACCATAAGCTTCGGAGTTTCTGTAAAATCCCTAATGTTGGCATTATTTATTCATTCTTATGCACATACTGAATTAAGGGATACAACTAATCTGTACCTGCGAGCGGAATCGGTGAATGCCTTTTGGAAAGGCTTCGAAACTGAGCGCCTGCTTGGTTTATTTTGGCATTTTACGTCTCATAGCGGTCGCTTTTTGAAAGAACAAAACATTACTCATTACTCATTACAGATGGTGCCACCCCATGTGAGGGTGTCACCTGGTGCGGTCCGCACCCCCCCGCACCCCCCTAGTGACGCCACTGCCTAATGTTAAATCTCAAAGTCACGAGACAAAAGACCCAAACATGTGGAATGGAAAACACTCATACTGATTAGCGTTTACCAAGTTGTGATTCACATGATTCGCTCTTTGGTAATCGCTAATTGGTAAATTCATTCATGTAGCCCTAAACCCCTAAATGGCGTTTTCGCTATTGTAGTTGAGCTTGCATGGGAGCAACAGTAGGGTTCGATCCATCTGCAAAACCTACAGACTACAACCAATACTTAGATATACAAGTTGCATTTATGCATTAGGATAAAGTCCATCTGGATGTGGACAAAGTCACCATGGAGGTGGGTGGGCAACGGGAGTGGTTTTGGTCTCTGCCCTATATTGTTTAGTTGATAGGTGGGATATAAGTGTCAATATTGTTGGACAAAAGAAAGAAAGAATAGAATAAACCAATGGGTACTAGTGACACAAATTATGTTCTCTCTGCTGACATTGGTAATACAGTGGTACAGTCAGGCGAGTTTGGGGGAAATGAATTTCAGGACAGCCACTCTCCTGGTGCTGTCCCTTCACACTCCATCGAGTCCGTTTTACAGCTGTGTTTCATTAACGTTTTTCCTATGCCTTGTGGCACATTCCTGCATTTCGGCCAATTTAATTTTTTATGGTTGGCATTAGAAACCCAGCAGTCTGAGAAACAGCCTTAGTGACTTCAGAACTTGGGCATAAGGAAGACTTTGTGGCAGTTTGATCATTAAAAGTATTTCCCTAGACACACCACCTTAGAAAGAATGATGTACAGCCCCTCCTGAAATAGCAAGCTTGAATGGTAGCATTAGAGTATTAAATTAGCCTTTAACATGGCCAATATTTTTAATTGGGGTTCCGGCTGATGTGAAGAAACATTGTTGTACTCAGAGGAGCGCAAAATCATGAGCTACTCTGAAGGCATACTTCAATTCAGTAAACACAATGACAGGCTTTCAGGCAGCGAGAAAGAAGCATGGGTAAAGCAGCCCATTCAGCAACTTGAGCAGAGTACACTTGAGGAAAGCAATGGCTTTCAGCAACTTCATGAGGTGTACATGTGGCATACTCAGCCACTATGAACCACAATCATTTCTGAGACATGATCCGTCAGCATAATACATAATATCACAATTAGGTATTGGTGTATCACAGAGACCAATACAGGGCTCAGTCAGATGGCAGTTATGATGAGACAATCATGTGGCTCATTGTATTGAGTGGTTGGCAACAGGAAGTCTGGGTTTAGGATAGGACACTGAAAAAGGCTAATATGGAAGCTCGTGGATCAGTGATATGGTGGAGGACATTGATATTTGAAATGCCAACTGCATCAATGGACAAACCCAAGCGAGGTAATGAAGGGTATTTTGAGTTTAAGGTACATTGACTACATCAATATCAAGAATGCATGAGGTGAGTTTTCTGGTAATAACACATTTCGCTTATGGTCCTTTTTAATCTCCTGGGATCAAGACATTTACAAACAGTCAGCAACTTACGGGATGACCTAAAAAATAGGGTATCGACTATGAGAGACTTGGGTAAACTTAAGTTGTTCGGGGGGAGGGGTGCGTTAGGGATTAGATTGGGACAATCCTGTTTCTCTCAAATGCTAACCTATTCTCTTACAACATTAGTCACTACAGATCTGTAAAAAATGTCATCTATGCTAGTGTGCTTGTTCTAAAGCAATAGCTACTAGGTGAGATCCAGTATTGTTGAACTTGATTATTCAAAATCTTATAATTGGAAACAAAATAAAGCATTATGTAGTTAATTCAATAATACATACATACATTGTCACATTCAATCAATCAGACAGGATTTGTAAAGCACAGCTAATCATCCAAGAGGGAATCCAGGTGCCAGGTACTTACTGTACTCAGTCGGAAAGCCAGGTCTTTCTGAATTCCCGGGAGAGACGCTAAAGTTCAGAGGTGGAGGAGAAGGTTGATCCAGGACTTGGCGGCGAGGTAGGAGAAGGAGCCTTCTTCACTGTAGCTTTGGTGGATGCAGGGAGTCATGCAATGGCAGGGGAGGCGGAGCCCAGGTGTCTGGAGGATTGGTGGAAGTTCAGGCGGCGGTTGAAGTGTGCTGGCCCTTGGTCGTGGAACGCCTTGTAGGTGTGATCAGCATCTTGAGTTGGCATCTTTTCTGGATGGGGAGCCAGTGGAAGTTCCTGAGGTGGGGGGTGATGTGGGTCTGTCTCTCAGGGGAGACAAAGGAAGAGTTTGGCCACAGAATTCTGTATCATTTGGAGTCTCTTCAGGAGTTGGGTGGTGATTCCTGCGTAGCGTGCATTTCTGTAGTCCAGCCGGCTGGTGACTAGAGCTTGAGTGACAGGTTTCCTGGTGTTGATGGGGACCCATCTGAAGGTCTTTTGGAGCATGCAGAGGGTGTGGAAGCAGGTGGAGGAAACTACATTGGCCTGACATTTCATGGTGAGTTTTCTGTCCAGGATGATGCCGAGGTTGCAGGTGTGGGTCCGAGTGCTATCAGGTGTCATTCCACGGGGAGGTGTTGTTCCCAAAAATCAGCACTTCTCTCTTGCCAATGTTGAGTTTCAGGCAGTTGGTCTTCATCTAGTCGTCAACACTGTTCATGTGGTTGTGGAAGTTTCTACTAGTGGTGGTGGGGTCTTCTAAGAGCAAGAGTATTATTTGGGTGTCATCTGCGTAAGATATGAAGGTGAGGCAGTGGGTTCTAATTATGTTGGCCAGGGGCGTCATGTAAGTGTTGAACAGGGAGGCTGATGGATGGACCTTGAGGGACACACCAGAGGATGTGCTTGGGTTCTGAGGTGAAGGGTGGTAGGCGGATTCTCTGGGTTCATCCTGTGAGGAAGTGATCCATCTTAGGGCATCACCCTGGCTCCTGATGTGGTGAAGTCTCTTGATGAGGGTGTGGTGACATACGATATTGAACGCTGCTGAGGGGTCGAGGAGGATCGGGGCTTCTGTTTCTCCCTAGTCGAGGAGGGTTCTGATGTCATCGGTGGCAGCAATCGGTGTAGTCTTGGTGCTGTGTTCTGTACAGATGCTGGATTTGGTGGTGTCCAGCAGGTTGTTTCTGTCCAGGTGTGCAGTGAGTTGGTGGTGGAGGGCCTTCCCGAAGACTTTGGAGAGGATTGGTAGCAGAGAGATGGGGGCGGTGGTACTTGAGTTTACTGGAGCCGGCAGAGGGTTTCTTGGACAGGGTTTTGACCTCTGCATATTTCCATCCATCGGGGAAGGCAGCTATGGTGATGGACGCATTGAGAATGGAGGTGAATTAGCAGCTGATGTGCTTCCTGCTGAGATAAAGGAAGTGATGGGGGGCAGAGGTGAGTGGGTGCTCCAGTGTGGACTGAGTTCATGATGTCTGTGGTGCTCTGTGTGGTGAGATGTTCCCATGTGGTCAGCTGGAAGTTGTGGTTGGTGTCAGTTAGTGTGCTGAGGTTGTAGAGGTTGGAGTTCGAAGTTTCTGTGGATGGTGGATAGCTTTTTGTGGAAGTAGTCAGCCAGAGTGTCACAGAGTACCTGGGAAGGGGGGTCATGTTCTCGGTGGCTGACAGGCAGGAGAACTCTCTGGCAATGCTGAAGAGCTCCTTGCTGTGATTTAGAAATCTGGATATTCCTATGTATCTTGGGAGGTAGCCAAAGGGCACTTTAGCCAAATCAATAAGATTCAGAGAGCAGAATTAGCATTTGTTTTATGGATAACCTCTTTCCTGAGATGGACACTAAAGGAAATGAGTTTCAGATGTTATATAAACAAACTACTTATTCAACAGAAATTCGACACTAATCAATGGAGATGAAAAACCATGTAATGAGATATTTACTGCTAGTATGATAAAGGGTTCATATGGTACTGTCTATATAATCTATTTTCTCTGCCTTTTTCTACTTCATATAGTCCTTCTTATAATACTAGGTTACTTAACCTCCATGTTTTCTTTTCCTTTGAACTATATAGCAAAAACTGCTTTTACTTTTTACTTGTTCACCGTTTCCCTCACATTCTTACTCTCGTCTCAGGCTCATCACAGTAAAAGATGGTTTTGTGGAAAAATGAATGGGGGGAAATACAATTCTTGTCACTAATTCATTTGCAGGAGCAAAATGTAGTGCTGCCCAATAAGCTAGCATATTATTTTTTTTTTTACAAAATATGCCATACAAATCACCACTCTGCGTGGAGTGGTCAATAGAGACTGCAACAGCATGAGTTTCTGCATATCTGTGCTAAGAGTAAGTGCATGTTCAGAAGCCTTTCATATACTTCCCAAAGCAAACACGTTTATCACAATATCATGGACGGATGTCAAGAGTTCTTTCAAGGTGCTAAAATAAACTGAAAAGTACATGGGGATAGAATGCCTGGTCGGCGAGACCAGTAAGTGTTTGCTTCTGCAGAGTAATACTAGAGATATACAATAGCATCTTAAATTGCTAGGAGCCAGAACTTTACTGAAAATGTAAAAAGTGACAAAAGAAACACAACGGGCCCGATTCACAAAGGTAAACTGAGATGAAAGTCTAACTTTACGACTTTCGGCATTCCCAAAGGGCATTTATGAGTAGTAAAGTTAGACTTCTGTCTCAGGTTTGGTCTCAGTGAAACTTAAGACCAAAACTTAAGTTTAACTGAGACAAAAGTCTAACTTTACTAGTCGTGAATGCCCTTTGTGAATACCAAGAGTCGTAAAGTTAGACTTTCGTCTCAGTTTACCTTTGTGAATAGGGCCCAATGTTTGCTTTATTTTCTGTGAGATGTACGATGTTGCTGCTGCTTTTCCAGTTTCAGTTTCTTTGTACTGCACCCCTAGAAGCTTTTTTAAATATCCATTTTGCTGATAAACTTTTTATGCCATAGATTAAAAGCTTTGTAATTTGCGCCCTTCACAATCTTCTGCTCTGAGAGAAATCACTCTGTGCCCTGGTGCGCAGGCGCGCAACTTAAAGAGAACAACGCCTCCAACTATTAGACCAGGCCTAACAGAATATCCTAATTGGACTTTCCATGGAGTGAGAAGCCTTGTCCTTTGGGTAGATGTTGCGCAGAACAAGCTTTTCCTGGGACGGTATTTCAAGAAGTGATATGAAGGAGGTAAGTATCCAGAAGGGAGTCAGATCTCATCTTTGGGGAATTTGCAGTCACTAATGTCCTGCCGGTGCACACAGGTTCTGCCCCGTTCACTCCTCTACCTACTCATGGTGCACCTTTCTTCCATACCTTTCTGGGAAATGTAGCAGCTCACTGGGGATGGGGTGGTCAAGCATTACGCTGCTTCTGACGGTTTCACCACTCACTAGCTCTATATACTTCAGGCTCCCCTTCTCAATAACAGCCACACAGCAGAATTAATAGGCACTGATCATAAGTATATGCTTAGATCTGCAGTATCAATAAAGCACCATGCATGTCCCTATTTGCACCACCATACTATAATTCTAAAAGAATATTTAAATTTGCACTATTGTATAGTAATCTTTTTTGCTTGTGAAGATTTGTACTGTCACTCAGTAATCCTTAGTCTGTGTTCCAATTCATCCCATCACTATTTAATCCTTAGTGTGTGTTCAGGTGTACTGTATCACTTAAGTAACTCTGCCATATTCTTAGATTTGCACTATCACTCAATAATCTTGGGTGCCTGTCCAGCTTTGCACCTTCACTCAGTAATCATGTAAAAACTGTCCCTGTTCAGATTTGTTTCATCACTCATCAATACTTAATGCATGTTTGGATTTGCTCCATCAATCGGAAAGATCAATGCATCTTCAGATTTTCTCCATCACTTCCTAATCCTAAATACACTCCCAGATTTGTACCATCAGTAAGTAATACTGAGGCTTTGGACCTAGCCCTTTTTGCAGGGTTATACCCAAACATTTTACCTTCTTCCTCCTATTTCTTCTGACCTGTTTTTGTTGGCTTTAGGACTCTGGACACTTTTACCACTGCTAACCTGTGCTAAAGTGCATGTGCTCTATGTCTAAATTGTGCTGGTGATTGGTTTATCCATAATTGGCATATTTGATTTACTAGTAAGTCCTTAGTAAAGTGCACCAGGTGTGCCCAGGGTCAGTAAATCAAATGCTACTAGTGGGCCAGCAGCACTGATTGTGCCACCCACATGAGTAGCCCTGCAGACATGTCTCAGGCCAGCCACTACAGTGTCTGTGTGTGCATTTTCAAACTGCCACTTTGACCAGGCAAGTGCTCCCACTTGCCAGGCCCAAACCTTCCCTTTTGCTACAGTTAAATCACCCCTAAGGTAGGCCCAGGCAGCCCCATGGCAGGGTGCAGTGTATTTAAAAGGTAGGGCATGTACTGATGTGTTTTGCATGTCCTAATTGTGAAAATACTTTTTTCATTTTTCACTATTGCAAAGACTATCTCTCCCATATGGTAACATTGGGGGTCACCTTGAAATATCTTTTAAGTGAAATATCCTATTGGGAGCAGATAGAGATTTGGAGTTTGGGGGCTCGGAACCCACAATTTAAAAATACACCTTTTGGTGAAGTTGGTTTTTAGGTTTCTTGTTTGAAAATGCCACTTGGCAGTTCGGGCTGGACTGTTCCCATGAGGCACAGGGTCAGACTGATTTGCATATAGCCATGTCTGAAATGGGGTGGCTGAGTGGGCTAAAGAATGGTGATGGATTAAACCCAGATCAGTTGACTGGGGGTGAGTGTTTGATTTGCTCAAACGCTCCGTCCATCATCCCCTTTTGTGTCGCTTTGTTCGCCCTAAGTGTGGCAGGGTATGCTCAGACGTGAGTCCCTTGCTCACTTGGCCACTGGATTCAAGATAGCCTGGCTGATGAGGATTATGAATCCGAAACCGGTCCCAGGATGCTTGTTTCCGGTCCATGGAGGACATGGCTTGGCAGTTCGGGCTGGACTGTCCCCATGAGGCACAGGGTCAGACTGATTTGCATATAGCCATGTCTGAAATGGGGTGGCTGAGTGGGCTAAAGAATGGTGATGGATTAAACCCAGATCAGTTGACTGGGGGTGAGTGTTTGATTTGCTCAAACGCTCCGTCCATCATCCCCTTTTGTGTCGCTTTGTTCGCCCTAAGTGTGGCAGGGTATGCTCAGACGTGAGTCCCTTGCTCACTTGGCCACTGGATTCAAGATAGCCTGGCTGATGAGGATTATGAATCCAAAACCGGTCCCAGGATGCTTGTTTCCGGTCCATGGAGGACATGGCTTGGCAGATCGGGCTGGACTGTTCCCATGAGGCACAGGGTCAGACTGATTTGCATATAGCCATGTCTGAAATGGGGTGGCTGAGTAGGCTAAAGAATGGTGATGGATTAAACCCAGATCAGTTGACTGGGGGTGAGTGTTTGATTTGCTCAAATGCTCCGTTCATCATCCCCTTTTGTGTAGCTTTGTTCGCCCTAAGTGTGGCAGGGTATGCTCAGACGTGAGTCCCTTGCTCACTTGGCCACTGGATTCAAGATAGCCTGGCTGATGAGGATTATGAATCCGAAACCGGTCCCAGGATGCTTGTTTCCGGTCCATGGAGGACATGGCTTGGCAGTTCGGGCTGGACTGTTCCCATGAGGCACAGGGTCAGACTGATTTGCATATAGCCATGTCTGAAATGGGGTGGCTGAGTGGGCTAAAGAATGGTGATGGATTAAACCCAGATCAGTTGACTGGGGGTGAGTGTTTGATTTGCTCAAACGCTCCGTCCATCATCCCCTTTTGTGTCACTTTTAGAAAGTGAGCATTTTCTGTCTTAACCATTCTGTGCCTCTGCCTGTCTGTAGAATACATGTCTGGGTTGTCTGACATGCTCTTGTGCATTTACTCTAGACAGTCACACAAAGGGTGCTTAGGTGTGCCTTGCATATACTGATGGCTCATCACCAGGCCGATGGGATTTCCTGAGCTAGAGTGGTGAGAGGAGTTGTCACTGACACCTGAATATGGCTATGCCTGTCCTCACACAAAGAGAAAGGCTGGGTCTGGTGCACTACAAAGACTTTCTTTTGAAGTTTGCCTTCTTCAAATGCAGAAAGGGGTATACACATTGGGCCTCTGACACCCCCAAAATCAGAACACTACTGGACTGAGGACTTTCTGCCAGGAAGAAGAGCTGGATGCTGTAGGCGGGGACTGCCTCTCTGCCTGTTACATTGTTGTGCTATCTTGGAAGTGAAAGAGCTGGACCTTGCTTTCTACATCCTATTTCCAAGGTTCTCCAAGGGCTTGTGTGTGCTTGTCTCCTGTTAAAAAGTCACAGGGCCATCAAAGATTTCATTTGCCAGTGCCTTGGCTCATCGCTGGGAGCCCTGACTTGCCAAATGGTGCCAAATCCAGTTCCTGGGCTCGTGGAAGTGTAATCTGATGATCTTAAGGAGAAAACCCATGCATTGATTCCCAGCGCCGACTTTCTTGATGCACTGCTGTAAAAGAGCTATGCATCCCCACTGCCTGCACCGAAGCGTGGTTCCCGCTCGATGCACCAGCCACGGCTTTCACCGCAGGTGCCAGGGTGCCGTCACAGTGCATCAGTAAAATCACCACAGCATGAGTCCCAAGTACCATGTCACTGACATCTGTGGCACCCGCTCAGATTCAAATGCAGCACGTATTTTGCGGCTGAGCAATCTACGTCGTGCTTGCTTCGCAGTTGTGAAATCGACGCAGCACCTGCAGCGCTGCTGTCGCATCAACACAGCGGGCCAGGATTTTCGAAGCATCACCCACTCCGCTGAATACTCATCAACACCGCACCTCGGTAAGGAACCAAGGCCGCGTGTCTGGAAACTGATGCATCAACTCCCCTGCCAGTAAGGAACCAATGCATCACCTACCCTGCCAGTAATGAACCAATACAACACCTCCCCTGCTCAGCAGTAAGGAACCAACACATCTCCTCCCCTGCAAGTAAGGAACCAACGCATCACCTCCCCTGTGTAGTAAGTAACCGATGCATGGCTATGCTTTTCCTGCACATCACCTTCCCTGCACTTTACACCGTCTTTGACTTTTGACGCATCTAAGGTACTTTGTGCTAAAACAAACACATCCATTCATTTCTATGGACTAAACTTGCTTAATCTTTTTAAAGTGTTACATCTTGACTTGTGTATGCTGAATTTTTGACATTTTGATATTATTTTATACATATAAAGATTGGCTATTTTTCTAAACAGGTATGGACTCCTTTTTGTAGTAATTT
This sequence comes from Lissotriton helveticus, assembly GCF_964261635.1. Classification (NCBI taxonomy): domain Eukaryota; kingdom Metazoa; phylum Chordata; class Amphibia; order Caudata; family Salamandridae; genus Lissotriton; species Lissotriton helveticus. The sequence goes on from NC_136069.1 coordinate 1,144,109,612, forward strand.
TACTATGTTACTGTGTGTGGGTACAAATGCTTTACACATTGCCTCTGAGATAAGCCTGACTGCTTGTGCCAAACTACCAAGGGGGTGAGCAGGCGTTATTTTAGCTGTGCGACTCCCTTACCCTGACTAGAGTGAGGGTACCTACTTGGACAGGGTGCAAACCCCTTAGAAATAGAGGCCCCATTTCTAACATGATGGCATGTTGACTTATTTAGTAAAGTTAATACAGGATCAGGTTTGCACCTCTTTGAATTCTGTACTGTGCACCACCAAATTTGGTCAAATCTTCCAGGATATTCGAAGACCAAAAAAGAGAAAAAAGCTGTTTACCTAATTTTAATCAACAAATTAAGTTGAGGACTAATGTCCAGGATCAACCCAAACCTTTCAACAAGCCTCTTTTATGTAAGCGCTCATAAATAAAAGATGAAAAGATGCTATACAAATCTCCAGTTTATACACAGATGAAGACCAATATGAAATTATAAACTATATCACCACCTCTGTTAGTTCCAAAAACTAAATAGGAGCATTGTCAAAAATAATTCCCTTTATTTTAGTCATGCACACCCACCAACTATTTCAAAACCCGATACATTTCATAACATCGGGTTATCGGTGCTCAGGCTGCCATCCCAATCAATTCAATTCAAAAACTTTATTCGATCATTTGTTAACAATAATCATAAAAGTACATATAAACATGATACAATAAAAATACAATTTAAAAGTCGATTGATTTATAAATACTCATGTAACAAAGGACATATTTTTCCTCAACTGGACCGACTTAAAATAAATACAGCGGTGAAGAAACAAATGTCCTGTGAATCAAGCGCAAATAAAAGACTCATGGCAGATTTAATAGTGGATACATTATATCTTTTAAAAAGTGGTTTCAAATAGGTTTTACGAAGTTGAAGATAAAACGGGCATATCAATAAAAAATGTTCCGGGCTTTGCTTTGAAGTCCCATCGCATGGGCATGGGGAAATAGTATGAGTCTTAATGTACGGGCATGCTACGAGCGTATATGAACGGTCCCCATCCGCAGTCTTGTCAATACATATTGGTGAGAGCGGATGGTAACCGTTTTGAGGTATCCTGCAAAACCCGGTTCCAACATGTTATACTTTTCATAAAAAACATGTGTAGAGTGCAGAGAAATGGCAACATTGCGCTTTAGAATCCTGGCCCTCATAAAGACTTGTTTGAGTTCTTTCTTAGGGATGTCTATGACTCTAGAGGGATTATCGCAAATATGTAGTTTGAAGACATCCTTAAATACGCGAATAATGTAATTAAGCCAGGGGATACGGGAACACTTGTCCATATGGAGACAGTCTAGAATGATCTTTCTTGTAAACCCTGTCTGCTCCTTAAACCAAATGGATCTCCACACCAGAAGTGGTTTTAGGCTTATTAGATCGGTAAGATATTCCAGGCCAACTTCCTGGTGGATCAGGTTGGTTGAAGCGGAGGATGGTAAGCAGAGGAGTTTTTTCACAAATTTATTTTCCTCCACCTGAAGCATATTGTGGTTACAGTGGCCCCATACCCCTGAACCATAAAGGGCCAGGGCTACACATTTATGACGATATAAATACAACATATCGGGTATACGCCTGGATCCTAACTTGGAGGCAAACTTAAAAATGCCAAAAGCACACTTGCCCATTTTAGCTCTTACATTGGTCACTTCAGACGCCCATATGCCCCTACTATTAAAAGTAATACCTAGATAGCAAAATTTATCCACTACTTGTATTATTTGATCCCTGACTGTAAAGGGTCTTACATTTTTAATTTTCTTGCCACAGGCCATAATAAAAGTTTTTGAATTGTTGATCTTTAATTTCCTCCCATTAATAAAATCTACAAATGTGTCCATGAGTCTCTGCAACCCGACAGGGGTTCTCGAAAGCAAGACCGTGTCATCAGCATAAAGCAATACTGGGATAGGTATGCCGTCAACAGTCAGTGCATCAGCACTAATATCACGTAATTCAGACTCAATGGAATTGATAAAAAGAGAAAAAAGAAGAGGGGCAAGGACACATCCCTGCCTAATACCAGAGCCTACAGGGATATTAGGAGAACACTCGCCCAGTTGCCCATAACGTATCTTTGCAGATAGATTCCTATACATTTGTGCCAGGAAATAAATGATTTCCCGTGGGGCGCCCATATCCAGCAAAGTTGACCACAGAAGACCATGGTCAACCAGATCGAAGGCGCTGGAAAGGCCCGCGAAACAAAGAAACAGTGAGCCTTGCTTAGCGCGAGTATATTTGCCAATTAAGAGGTCCAGGTTTATGCACTGTTCTATTGTGCCTAACCCCTTGCGGAATCCAAACTGGGATTCCGCGAGGATACCCTTTTCTTCAACCCAGTCCTCCAAACGGCTCAATAACACCCTACTCATGATTTTAAGGGAGGCAGTAAGGAGTGAGATAGGGCGATAATTTTTTGCCTCTCCCCTCTCTCCTTTTTTATAAATAGGGATGATGATGGACTCCCCCCAGACCTGTGGGGCCGAGGTCGTTGCTGCTGCATTAAACACCTTTGTCAGTAATGGACTCCAAAGGGATACCTCGGATTTATAAAGGTCCACGCGTACCCCATCGGGGCCCGGTGCCTTCCCCCCCTTACTACACCGAATGGCCATGTCCACCTCAGTAACTGTAATATTAAGGGGTAAGGGGGTGTCAATCACAACATCCCTATCGCTCCTTGCATCTGATCCATCCGGGTTAAAGATGCTAGAAAAATGGGCCACCCACTGTTCCTCGCTCACCTGTGCAGATAGTACCGGGGATTCATCCTTCTGGAGGAATGGACTGTTGACCGTGGCCCAGAATAACTTGGTATCCCTAAGATCGACGGCCTTAGTCAGGTTGTCCCAGGCTTCTTCTCTTAGTTCCTGTTTCCTGGCCTTCAGGTGAAATGTATAGTCCCTCCTTAGGGTCCTAACTGCTTCCCTATCCCTGGATTTACAATTAAGAGCAGCTTTCAATTTTTGTAGGGATTTACTACATTCCCTATTGAACCACCCGCAAGTTGTCCCAATGCCTTTTGTCTTTGTACCAGTTAGGATTTTAACGATATTTTTATTAATGGTATCAAAACTGCCTAATATACCGGCACTATCTATATCAGACTCAAGGCAATACTCTACCTCCTCTAAACAAGCTGACACTATGGTACTTAATAGACGTTCCTCGTTATGCCTACCCCATTTGATTCTAGGACCATTGGGTCTATGTGGAACAACGTCTGACACTGTATCATGCGACGCCTTTATCTTATCCCCCCACAGAGATAAATTCATTGTTAAGCATTTGTGGTCACTAAGGGCTAAGTCGACAACTTGGGGGGTGGTACACAAAGCAGTAATACTGGTGGAGACAATCAGGTAATCAATAACCGTCGCACAGTTCCTGCCTATAAAGGTTGGTACCGGATTTCCCTCATTGTCTTCCCCCGGTAGCATAATACATAAGTCCAATTTAAGCATGAGGGTATTGAGAGAATCGCCATAGGCCGAGTGTAGAAAATGGGCCTGATCTTCCCCGTCCTCCCCACCATAACCACATACCCTCCTGCCAACAAAAGGACACATATGAATGTTGAAATCACCTCCCCACAAAATTTCAAACGGTACCCTAATTCGACCACACAACTTTTCAATCTCCATATCGAGTTCATCCACTATAACAATGTTTGAATGATTAAAGACATTGTTATAATGATTAATTACTAGGACATTTCGCCCATCCCTATGTTGTAACCATAACACCTGCGAATGCAAGCCAACAGTAAGATGAGTTTTCACTCGCACCGGCAGCCCCACGGACAGCAGTATCACCAAACCTCCACTAGCTCTACCCCTATTAGAGGGCTTGGCTGGGCAGTTATAGGCAACATAGCCATCAAGGCGGACATCTTCAGTTACCCAGGTCTCCTGGAGACATAGGATATCAAATTGGGTTACAAATTCTAGCCACCCTAAACATACCGCCTTATTATTCCACCCGGCAATATTCCAACTCCCCAGCTTAATCCCTCCCACTGAAGATCTTGAGGCCCCAATGGGCGGAGGGCCCATATAGGGGGGGGGGGGTACGTCCCTAATCAGGGGGTCATCTGATAGCCAGGGGATAATACCACTCACCGGCGAGCCCATAGGGGGTGTGGTGACATCTTCCAAAATAAGGAGGTCCAGGTTGCCCTGAGGCTGCCCAATTCTCCCTTTGTTAAAGCTGATGGTACAAGCAGCATTAGACCCGGTAGACAGATTATCCTTAGTAAACCCTCTCTCCACCAAACCTCTGTCCATATCCCCCCCGCCGTCTCCACATGTTCCCTCACCCACCTCCCCAGTGTCCTGCTGGCTTCAGTCACACTCCTCCAAGTCGTTAAACAGGTCAAACCTGTTGGTGGTCTCCAAGGGCGTAAATGGTTTAAGATGGTCCATTCTCCTATAAGAGGAGGAATTATGCCTTGGGGCCACGATCTTCCACCCATATGGGTCTGCTGCCGCTGCAGGATAGTGCCCTGATAATGGGTACACATTATTGTACACGGGAGGACAGTATGGATTGGAATACATTTGCCTGGGTAAAGGTGGTGGGGGGGCTAGCGGAAATGGGTAGAGAGGGGGAAACACCACTGAACGTGGATAGAAGTATGTAAGTGGGCGAGGGGTGATATGATTGCTATCTTGATCAGGGGACCAGTTAAGTATGAAATGGACAGCGTTCTGGTCTCTAAAATTTATAACCACTACGTCACCCTCTACATCCTTGGGTCTTCCTCCCAGCCAGGGGAGGCGACGAACATGGACAATATCGCCGTTGATGTTGTTTGGAATGGGTCTATACATGCTCAACCAATGTGTTATTTTATTCTTTAGTTGTGCAAAACCCTCGCGTCGGTTCACCTCTAACTCTGGCACCCCGGTAAGGACTACCACGAAAGGCACTGCTTCTGGTGGGAGTTCTGGAAGGAGGGCCTTACTATGGTTCCCCCGTATGGGCCTCCCCAGCCCCCTATCCCTCCTCTGATCCCCAGGAGCTTGTCCTATGCTCCTCATCGGCCCACTAGCAGGTACAGCAGGGGGCAGTGTAGGTTTACTTTTTGGCAATACAGAGGTAACTTTAGATATACTTTCTCTAGGGATATGTGGTATAACCACAGTCTGGGCAGGGGCAGGTGTAGGGGTTACACCAGGGGTGCTTGAAGGGGTTGGTAAGAGGGTAGTTTGTAAAACAGGGTTAGGAAGAACCTTAGTGGTGGCTGGCTTGTTACCCATATCCCGCTCTATCTTCCCTAGCCTATCATCCATTTTATTAAGTCTTTCTACGATAGCAAGAGTGTATGTCCTTATTATACACTCTATACTATCCAGCAGGGCATGGTTTGGGGATTCCTGTAGTATCACACCCATAGATGAATTGTCGATGCTGGACTCTGGTACTTTGGGCGTGGGGCTTATGTGTATAGGTGATATTACCATGATTCCCTGTGCCGGTGCTGGTGCCCGCTCCCCCCCTGATTTAGTATTAGCTTTATTAACTTTAATCCCAAAATCTGCATGATTTAATTTGCGCTGCGCTATATCGATCTTTTTCCGCCTTTTTTTGTTTGGTGGGGGGCCATAGGTTTTAGTAGGCATAACCTTTTTGGCCCTACTCCTAGCGGGTTTACTTTGCCTCTGAATAGGGGTTATCAGTGCCTCAGTTACAATTGTGGTTTTAGTTACACTGGGATTAATAGGATCAATAGGGGCATTCACAATATTCTGGGACTCAATAACGTTTATAGGCGTACACTCTCTAAATATTAATGGAACATTTTCCTGGGAAAAAATACAATCAGTCTCTGTTAAAGTCCCCTCCGAAGTAGAGATGATCAATAAGGGTGAATCTGGTAGTGTCCTATTTTTCATGCTTTCCACGGAGCGTCGGCGCTCAGCCCGTCGTTCCGCTAGACTCGAAATACTAGGGGTATCCATAGCAGTTTTCTTGAAATAATTGTCTAATTACCCATTTATCAAGCTCACTTGCTTATCTTGAGCGACAATTTCCGGGGTTAGGGCTTCAATAGACGTTTTAGAGAGCATAAAGATACCCCAGTGGGCTTACTCTGATGATCCTACCCGCGTTAATATTCGGCCAGAGAATATGGCCCAGCCCAGCCTTTTCCGGCCTCAGAGGGCCCGCTCTTTGCCCGGTCTTCGCCCGCGCGCGTCCCGCGTTCGCGCAACTAGGCGGGGCTATGTAGGAGGAGGAGGGGGCGGGAAGAGGCAGCAGGTGTGCGCGATGGCGTGGCGCAATCACCTGTGGGCCTCGCAGTCCCGCTCCCGCTGGAAAGGTCCTCAGGGTCAGCTGCACGGTGAATGAAAATCCGGGATGGAGCACGCCGGCTCCCGCTGCCACGGATGTTGCTGCTGTGTCCAGAGCGTGCAAAAAGGTTCCCCAAAGTCCAGGGTAATGGAAGCAGAGTCAGCCAAAAACGACTACGAGCGGCAATCGTCATCACTGTGTTTAGTTTGGTAAATGATTTTTATTGGACTACATTAGGGTACCAATACCTCTCCTCTCCGTGTTATAAGATCTCTATAAATTGGATAGAATAATCAAAACAGCTAAAGACATCACTACGTGCATCAGGCGTGCTAAGCATCAAATAGGAGTAAATCATTAAACTACAACAGAAATCTATGCAATATATTGAGACAATCTTTATGAGACTAACTAATAAATTATGTTGTTCATGTAGTGTAAAATACATATTAAGCCAAACTGAACATTCATTTCTATTATCTTCGTACAATTGAATAATTATTAATTTGTTAATTCATGATGTCTACTGACTACACCTCACAGTTCAGTTATAAATGGCTGGGTGCCAATTCTGTGTAATTTGCTTTCGTGTAAATACACAGAATTCGGAGGAAATTATGCACTATTACTCATAATTACGTGAAATGCAAATCTGTAATTTAGAGCTATAATTTACCAAGAAATGCATCTATGCATCAATTTTTGATGGGAGAACTCATTTTGCACAAGGAGTAAAACACAATAACAATTGTCGTGAACAAGAGCTGCTTGTGTTCTAGTTGCTTAAAGTGTTCCTGTGCTACAATTTTGCCATGAACGGTGGTGTTTTTATGAGACATGGCTTAATTTGGGGCATTTCGCATAACCAGCCTAATGTTAAAAATCCCCAAATTACGTCAATTATGCCAGCGTAATTTAAATTTAGGCTAGGCCTAGTTCTGAGCTTCCAGAGCTTTCGGGCACTATAGACAGAACAGCCTTCGCAAAATATGTACATGACAAAGCCAAAGTACTCCATAAATAAAAACCCATAAACAGTAAAAAAAAAAAAAAATGACGAAGAGGAAGGGGTTAAAGGAGCGTTGGCATCTGTTAATAAAGCAAGATGAAAAAAGTTATATACAACTTATTTACGCATAACCTAATGCAGCAATGCAAACAAGTTGTAAACACAGTAATGGGACAAGTCCACTATAGAACAAGTCTTACTGTTTCAGTTCTTATTCTTGAAAAAGTGAAAAAATAATACAGCTGCTTGCCATCCAACAGAGGGAAATATATGCATTTTCCACCCAGAAAATACTTCTGTTAGGATTTATGCTGTTTTAACAGACCAAATACCGGTATTCGCTTCTAAAAATCACCCGTTTTAGGACAATTATTCCCATTCCTACCGTCGTGAACAGTTATCTTCAAAATGCCGACCAATGCACTATGTTGTCTCTCACAGGCGTCAATTTAGACAAGAAAGATACTTTATTGGAAGCGCAGGGATAATGTTGGTATTCCCACTGCAGCCAGCATACAACTGACAGCAGGTGAATACAGCTAAGTCATGTAAGAGAGCAATGCTGGAACTGTACATAGAACCTTATATTTAAAGCACCAGAACACATATTCTGCAATGTGCCAGTTTAAGAATAAAAGACACAACCACAAGGCAAATACCTCCGTTCAGAGTTGAAAATTGCCGCACCGTTCCATAATTGGTGATTAACTAAAGACAGGCTTGCCCAAGGCCTTACTATATATAAACACATTATTTATACCCACTCTTTGTTCCTGATATGATTCAAAAGAAACCTTAAAATTCACTTACTCACTATTTTTGGGGAAAATTAAATTGAATCCCCGATCTCCTCTCTGACTACTTTCCTGAAGCTACTCCGCCTTCCCCCCTCACCCATTCATCCCCAACTCTCCTCCCTCCCCCTCACGTTACCCCTACACCCCACTATTTCCAATGAGTCCCCTTGACTTACTGTAAAATTGCTATTTACTACATTCTCGCTCTTTAAATTGGTTTTCTGTTCATCCTATATGTATTTTGCTCACTACGTACCCAAAATTGTTCCTTTATCTTTATCTGACCACCTGTATAACCTGTTTTGTTCATTGATATGATTGTTTTTCTTGTTTATTTCCACTGCTGTTGTAAAGCGCTCTGATACACTCGGGTGAAGCTAGCGCTATATAAAACCTTTAAATAAATAAATAATACCAAATCTGTGCCCAACTATTGCCACTTAAATCATCACCCCTATAAAATATCAAAGACCCAAATTAGATACTAATCTATAACTGCTCCGAAAACAGACTGTCCTTGAATCTTAATAGGCTGAAACCTAACAGTTTAGACACATGTAGGGGGTTGTTGTCAACAGGCTTCTAGTAAGGCATTATCCACTTATCATGGCACTGATCATCTAGGCACAACCTATAAAGCAGAAAAGCGACAGAGCCTCCTATTTTTTTCTGATCTGTTAACACTAAATTAGTAGCCTGCACTGAAATCAAACATGACTTAAACCTTATCATGATATTTCCATTTTTTGTATACTCTGTTAAATGATAAAGCCAGACTTTGGTGGAAGATCATTGTCCTTTATGGAGACAGAAAGGAACCATATGGGCAGAAATAAAAGACCTATCAGAACCGCTATGCCAACTACTACAAAGTGGAGCCTACCAGAAAAAGTTAGTTACCTTCTGTAATGTTCTTTCTGGTGGATTCTAACAGCAGATTCCTCATCTTGTGAATACCCCCAGGCTCCACACTAGATTTGGTGAATTGTATTTAGCAATTTCCTAGCACATCAGTAGGTGGCCCTGGGTGGGACTTATTCAAATCCATCCTGCCCCGGATGTGACCCTTACATACTCACCACCTCTGTTTGCTGACATCAGTTTTTTTAAGATAGCTGTCTGTGCCACCTAAGTTGGAGCCCCTAGTAATCAGATAGAGTGTGCCAGTGTGCAAATCTCTAATATGTAATCTTATTAGCATGTACTAGAAAAGTCCCTTCCACAAAACGGGAGGAGGGTGGGTTGGTGAGGAATCTGGAGTTAGATCGAGTATCCACCAGAACGAGTATTACTGAAGGTCAGTAACTTGACCTTCTGATGGATACTTCTAATTGCAGATTACTCATCTTGAGAATTAACACCAAAGCAGTACCTCCCAAGGATGTGTTTCTGTGGAATGGCTCAGACCAGGAAATATGGCAAGAAAGATCAGGCAAATATCCTCCTGCAGGACATGGCAATCAAGACAGTAGTGCTTCGTAAAAATGTGAACTGATGCCTAAGGGTGGCACGCCACGCGCTACGGTAGTGAAAGCAGCTGTGGCTCTGTTAGGTGAGCGTTTAGGCCCTCCAGAGGCTGTTTTTTGGCCAGTCCATAGCTGATTTTGATGCAAAGGACAATCCATCTCAAGATGGTTCGCTTTTGCACAGATTTTCCTTTCATCACCCAAAGAACCCTACAAAGAGCTGATCGTCCACCCGATAGTACTTGAAACAACCAGTGTAAAGACTCAGAGCTCTTTTTGGGTCTATCCAATGAAGTCTCTCTTTCTCCTTAAATACATGAGGTGGAGAGAAGAAAGTTGTCAGGGTAATGGACTGCCGTTTGTGGAAGGCTGTGACAACTTTTGGGAGAGAATGCCACTTTAGTCCTAAGTACTAGTTTTTCTGGAAAGAAGGTGGTATACGGCTGCTGGAAGACAGTGCTTGTAGTACACTCATGCGATGAGCTGATATCACTATGAGGTTCACTGTCTTTAAGTGGAGCAATTAAAGATGGCTGCTGTGCTTTGGCTCAAATGGAGTGCACATAAGGAAAGTGAGGACCAGATTGATGTCCGCTGAGGCATCACAAAAAGATGTTGTTTGAAACATATGAGTCAGCCCTTTTAGAAAACGCATCACAACAGATGATTTCAATAAAGATGGCTGATCAGGTAAATGTAAAAAAGCTGAAAGAGATGATAGATAAACTTTAACGGTCACCATAGCAAGGCCTTACTCGGCTAAATATAAACAAAAGAGTAAGGTGTCAGACAACTCTGCCTGTAAGGGTTGGATATTTCGGAAAGCACGCTTGACAACAAACATTTCCCAGAACCCACATGGATTGTTTCAGTCAAAGGACTCCTGGCTGCCAAGATGACACTCACTACTTTGGGAGGGAAAAGAAAAGCAGTCCAATGTCGCTGCTCAATATCCAAGCATGGAGATGTAAGTTGTGCAGGCTCGGGTGTGGAACTCTGCCCTGCTGCTGCACCGGAAGGTCCTCCCAAAGGGGAAGCCGATTCAAAGGGTAAATGCTCATGGCCGGAAGTTCTGGGTACCAAACTGTATTGCTTTCCCTTCAGAATACTTGAGCAAGACTTCAAAACACTAGGGCCCAGATGTAGGTAAAATAGATTTACCGATTTTTAATTACCGAATTTTACCGATTCGGTAATTAAAAATCGGTAAATCTAAGGGGTGGATATGTAGGTATTCCAGATGTGCTGGAATACCGATTCTGAAGAATTCAGTATTTACCGATTCAGTAAATACCGAATCGGTAATGCCCATTCATTCCTATGGGCTTTGAAGCCCATAGTAATGAATCGGCATTACCGATTCGGTATTTACCGAATCGGTAAATACCGACTTTCACAAGGGTGCAGGGGGTGTCACTTTGACACCCTCTGGCCCCCCCAAACAGGCTCGGGTGCCATGTGGCAGGCATACATGCCCTAAGGGCGGGTCTGCCTGTCATATGGCATAGGTGTGCATGCACACCGGAATCGGTATTTTACCATCAAATTGGATTTGATGGTAAAATACCGATTCGGTAAGGCTTGTGGGACTCAGAAGAGTCCCACCTACATCTCAGATTTACCGAATCGGTAAAAATACAGATTCGGTATTTTACAGAATCGGTAAATTTACAGAATCGGTAAATTTACTGATTCTGTAAAATAATGCCCCTACATACCATTTCTGAAATACCGGTCGGTCACGGCCGAAAATACCGATTTTCGGCCGTTACCGACCGACCTACATCTGGCCCTAGGATACAACATGAAACCTCTTCAAAATAAGGTTCTGCACACTTTAGCATACCAAGATGCAATGTAAAGCTCCACACTCATTTACTAAGTAAAAAGAAATATTTATTGCGTTTCCATTTATCAAATAGCAATAATGCATATGTAAAATAAATGCATATAATAAATGTATATACACAAGAAAAAATAGACAGAAAGATAACTGAATGCAAACAAGGATAAGTAATTAGAACATGGAATACTTCCAGGGTTGTTTGCCTTACATCATCCTGTCAGCACGACTGGAAGAACTTGAAGACAGTTTTGTCAGGAGCCTTCAACTGGTACACCTGTTCTAGGCGGTACGTCCACCCCTAAAAAGAGTACTTGTCAAAACTCCAAGAGGTCTCTGTCTTTATACTCTTATTAACACATAGAGAGGTTTCTAGAAGCTCCCCCTCCCACCATCTGCACTGTAGGTGCTAGCTGCACTCTCTGCAACAAGGTCACTCACCAGAGCTGGTCAGGCTCTGATGAGAGCTGAGGCAGAGCTCGTCACTTTCTCATCCTTGGGCTATGCAGCCCCCACTGTCTGTTCTAGCCTTATCTCTCCCGCTCGGTGAAGTGAAAAAAGAAAACAGAAATATTTCTGTCTGTAATCAAGTAACCCATCCTGCCTTCATTTGCAGAGGAAAGGCAGGGCCAGGCAGATACAAGATGAAACCGTGTTCACAAAATGCAGTTAAAATAATTCAACATGGAGTCAATGGTCACCACATGATCTCACCAATATATAAATGCATGTAGCATTATACACACTCTCCATGCCCAGTCAGGAGCCACTAGGATGAATTAGGCCTGGTCATTCTTCAACTTCTACAGAACCTTGTGTTGGAGACGTAGAGGCAGGAAGGCTTACAGGAGTCATGAGTGCCAATCCAAGTGAAATGTGTGTCTGAGCAAGAACTGCCCTTTGCAATATGATGCACAAAAGCCTGGATGCTGCCTGTGCAAGCTCTAAGTGCAACCACCGTCCTTGATCTACTAGACAATGTTGGATGAGTTTGTCGTCCCTGGCGTTTAAATAATCTGCCAGGTGCTGTACGACCATAAAAATGCCTTGGTGCTACAGCCCTTTCCAGAGGTGCATGATCTCCTGACACAGGACCCATGACCCACTCCACCCTCTTTGTTGCACTACCACATGGCAGTGTTGTCTGTGAGAATTTGCACCTATTTCCCTAGATGGATGGGAAGAATGCCTTTAATGCCAAGTGGATCACCCATAACTCTAGTAGCTCAAACAAGTTGATGTGCTGATGGATTTCTACCAGAGAGCAGTCTTCTGATCACCCCTTCTGTGGTTCCAACACTTGCGCCTCACCTGATTCTGATGCCTGATCTCCTGTTGGGTGTGCAGGACACGCTAGCGGATGCTGCTGGGTAGCGCAAATGGGTCACTATGCCTCATGCCTGAACTTACCTTAAAGCGGATGACCCACCAATATCATCTTGTCCCATCCTGAAACCTGGAGAGGGCACACTTGGCGGGTGCTATTGGCTCCTCCAATCCCCCAGGCCTCCTTTTTTCCAGAATCCCTTAAGAGGAATTCTGGGCTGTAACACATCCAATCCAAAATGGCCGCCCCTGTATTGCTCCCCATTATCTCTTCCCAATCCAAGGTGGATCCCTAGCAATTGGTGCTGAGCCCACTGATACTTCAGATCCCACTGCAGAGCCTGCATGTTACATCTGGTGTGGTCCACAAGGAGGATGCAGGAGGCCAAAAGGCCAAAAAGCCTCAGAGCCACTCTCACAGAGACACAGGTCAATGGTTTAAACATTGGGGATCATAACCTGAATGTCCTGAACTTGTTGAGGAGTAGGAGAGGCTCAAACGAACACAGTATACAGGATGGCTCAAATAAAAGGGAGCCTCTGTGAAAGATTCAGGTGTGGCTTTGTCACATTGATGGAAAGCCCCAGCGATGTTAACAGGTTCGCCATCTTCTGGAGTTGGGTCCTGATTGTTTGAGGCAAGCCTTCAGCAGCCAGTCGTCAAGGTATGGGAAGACTGGTATTCTCAACCTCCAAAAATGTTCAGCAACTACTATGGTCACTTTTGTGAATACCCGAGGTGCACTGATAAGGCCAAAGGAAAGGAAAGAGAACTGAAAGTGCTCATGGCCCACCTGGAACTGCAGGTAGTGCCTAAGGGACTGCAGGACGGGGAGATGAAAATAGGCGTCCTGCGGATCCATGTCACCATGTATTGTCCTGGATCCAGGACATACAGAACTTGTGCCAGGGTGAGCAGTTTGAATTTGTCCTTTCCGAGGAAGAAGTTCAGAGGGTGAAGACCGAGGCTAGGTCAGAAGCCTCAATCCTTATTTGGCACCAGGAAGTAACAGGAGTAACAACCAGTCCCAACTTCTGCTGCCAGCACCTTCTCTATAGCTCCCTTGTACAAGTGACCTGAAACTTCCCGTTTCTGAATGGATAAGTGGTACTCCGGGAGATATTGTGGTGGGGGAGGCATGTTGGGAGGAATGGATAGGAAGGGGCACCCACTGGTCCAAGGCTGTGCTGTTTCACCCATAAAGGTAAAAGGTGATCTGACATCCTACCAGGTGACCATGTACCATCAAAGGCAAATTAAAGTAGTTCATCGGTAGCTACAGAAGGCGTTTAGGTGTTTGGGTAGTTTGGGTAGTTTTTTGCAAAGGGATCCTGGATGCTACAGAGGCCTTTTGCTGCAGAGGCAAGGTCTGATACAGCCTCTGCTGAAATCCCCTTCTGAAACCTCCATAGGGGCAAAATTGTTGGGAAAATGTGCTGTGCAGGCAGTGCTAGCCCATGCCTTTCTCTATTTGAAGCGCTCCAAGGCTGAGTCCTTTTTGTCAATGGAGCAACGAGTGCCCTTAAATCACATGTTTATCAGGTATTGTTGGATGTCACTTGAAAATCCAATTGAATGGATCCAAACATGGCACCAAAGCACCACACTTGTCCTGACTGCCCTCCCACGTTATCGGTAATGTCCAGGCCTGAGTGAATCACATACTTCAAAGTATCCTGACCACTCTGAGTGACAATCTGGAGGTTGGATCTGGAATCTTCTGGTACCGCAGGCAAGGTTTCCACCACCAAGTTCCACAACAGATGCAAGCATTTACCCAGGAGGCAACTCAAGTTCACTTGAATGGACGCCACAGCTTCCGGAGGAGAATATGTGTTTTGCTAATGTTTGCATGTGGTCAGCAGGGTGGTCGGGAATAGAATGGGGTTCAGCCGACTCATAGATGCCTGAACAACCAGGCTTTATGGAGTTGGGTGATGGAGTAGAAATGCAGGATGTCAGTGAACAGATCTATGTCTTCTCGCTATTTGGTGGTTCACTGGTGGGCAAGATCCTGGCTTTGCCGAAGTTTGGGCCTCATTAAATGACAGGCTCCTGAATTCTCTCTGTAAGGTAATGGTTTTGATCTCAGTGGCGAGAAGCTGTAAATCAAGGACCTCTTCTAATCACCATCGCAAGAGAGGCAGACTCCTCAGTGGTTGGACCTGTAATAGGGGAGTGCAGGCCAATGCCTGGTGAGGTATTGAGCCCATTCACATGTTGTAGTTCTAGAAAAAGGTTTTCATCACCATAAATATGACTGTCATCAACAGAGTCAGGCAGGGCATAATCGAGCAGAAGTATCTCAGAATCAGAAGAGGCTAATGGGCATCTTGGGTGCAACTTCAGAGGAGGCTGTGTCAGGTTTGCTTCCAAGTCCGGATTGACTGTCGGCTCCAGGATCAGCAGCATCCACTTACTGGGTTCCAGCACCAGTCTTGGTGCTGTGAGGGAAATCATGTAGCCTAAGAACAATGTCTCAATCGGTAATCATTAGAAGAGACAATTACAAGGCGAGTATAAATCACTCAAGGGAGGAAGAAAAGGGAGACCATAAGAAAGTTTGGTAGAATGTAGATTATTATTCGTAAGCAGTTGTATCAGCACTACAGTACAATTTTACAGAAAGAACCATAACACACAGGTGTACACTGAACGTGCTAGTGACGGTGAACGACGCAATGACACAGGGACGACAAAACAGCATGAGTGGCGAATAACAAAGTGCAAAAATAATCAAGTGGTCAACGGTACAAAAAAATATATACAAGGTAGGTATTTTGATTTGGACTGATTTAGTTGACCACGTCAACGACACGGTTTGCTCTGAGTAGACGACTTCATTGAGACTAGGGTCGGAGTTGGTTCCGAAGACGGAAACTGAGTTTGTGGCTGGGTATACCCGGGGTGGCACTCAACTCCGCTTGCTGGAAGTGATAGGACGAATTGGAGCCATGCATGGATTTCATGTGATTCTTCTTCAAATTGCATGATGATTTGGAACTAGAAGAAGATTCGTTTTCTGGCACAGCCTTGGGAATGGGAAAGCATCCGCATCCTCAACTTGAAGTGGGAGCAGCCCTTCCTAACATTTTGTTGATTTGCTGCGGCGTATAACTTGGCTCCACAGATACCGCATTGGCCTTAGGATTCATGTTCACAAACTTGTTCCACAATCTTGAATCATGTGAGGAACTCAGACACCAGAGACAGACCTCATGAGGGTCTGTCACTGACATCTGTTTGTAGCAATTCTTACATGGTTTAAACCCTGTTAATTTAGGAGGGGATATATCCTTTGTAGACTGGAAATATTTTGAAGAGAAGTCTGTCACCCCTGACATAATTTTGGGACGCTCCAGATCCACATTGGTAGGCACTGAAAGAAATTAACAGACATTGGAGCTCAGAGATGGTGACTATGTAAGGACCAGACATCACATCTGGGGTGTGATGGATTTGCCAGAGAGCCACAGGAGACCAACTGCTGACATGCAAGGGAATTACTAAAGAAACATCTCTGGATCAAGTCTGGTGCCTGGGGGTATTCACAAAGTGAAGAATCTGTAGTTAGACATAACCATCAGAAATATGTCATGTTGGGTAAAGAGAACTATATGTACTTACTTTCCCACTTGAATACTATGCCAGTGCAGCCTATAAAAAAGAGAGATCATTTTGAAGCACAATTAGATGGAAGTTATATTTCAAAACACTGTTTTTTTTCTGGTTAGTCAATTTTAGATGGAGCACTGAGGCTCTATTTGCACTTTTTAATCTAAAACATCAAATTGTTCCCTCAGAAAGAAGCCAATGTTCCCTCGATTTTATTTTCTCTGCATGCAGCAGTCAAGAACCTCTGTGCACTGCAGTCAAGGCTACGTGTGAGAGTCCCTCTGTGGCTTTAAAGAGACAGACACCCTTCCATTGATCACAATATGTTATCAGTGATGACATAAGAAATGTTAACCCATAGATGGCAGTATGAGGGAGATATTCTCTAATTCATTTTTGCATATGGTCTTTTCTCTTCTACAGTCTACTCCTTCTTTCTGGTGTTTCTTCTTTCATCTCTTATTTCTGATCTCACATAATCCAGTCTCACTGTATTATATTCTTCCTTCTCCCAACTCTTATTATGCCTTTCCCATCTCCTCTTGCCCCTGCACCCTTTCTTTTTTTTACTCACTTGCCCATTTATCACTGGCCCATTATTTCGTCATTGCCACCTATTTATTACCTCCTCCTAATCCCCACTTCTCCTCATCAGTTCTGCCTGATGCACTATTACCTTGACTCCCTTCATCTTCATAACCGTCAACAAGCAGCTGGCCGCCTTCCTCGAGACGAATGGATCCCTCGACCCCTCACAGTCTGGCTTCCGAGCCAACCACAGCACCGAGACCGCCCTCATCGCTGCCACCGATGACATCCGAGCCCTGCTGGACAACGGCGAAACAGCAGCCCTCATCCTCTTAGACCTCTCCACGGCGTTCGACACTGTTTGCCACCGCACCCTAGTGCAGCGCCTCAGCAACATCGGAATCCAGGAAAAGGCTCTGGAGTGGATCATCTCCTTCCTCGCTGGAAGGACACAGAGAGTACGCCTGCCACCGTTCAGATCTGCAGCCACGGAAGTCATCTGCGGCGTTCCTCAGGGCTCCTCGCTCAGCCCCACCCTCTTCAACGTCTACATGAGCCCCCTTGCGGCCATCGCACGCCAACACAACCTCAACATCATCTCCTACGCCGACGACACCCAGCTGATCCTCTCCCTGACCAACGACCCCGCCGCCGCCAGAACCAACCTCCACGAAGGGATGAAAGACGTAGCCGAGTGGATGACGACCAGCCGCCTGAAACTGAACTCAGACAAGACGGAAGTCCTCATCCTAGGCTCCTCGCCCTCCGCCTGGGACGACTCCTGGTGGCCCCCCGCCCTGGGCACCGCACCCAAACCGACAGACCACGCACGCAACCTGGGCTTCATCCTGGACTCCTCCCTCTCCATGACCAGACAAGTCAACGCCGTCTCCGCGTCCTGTTTTAACATCCTGCGCATGCTACGGAAGATCTTCCGGTGGATCCCCACCGAGACCAGGAAGACGGTCACCCAGGCCCTCGTCACCAGCCGACTGGACTACGGCAACGCCCTCTACGCTGGAACCACCGCCAAGCTCCAGAAGAGACTCCAGCGGATCCAGAACGCCTCAGCCAGACTCATCCTCGACATCCCCCGACGCAGCCACATCTCCGGACATCTGAGAGACCTGCACTGGCTCCCCGTCAACAAGAGAATCACCTTCCGTCTCCTCACCCACGCACACAAAGCCCTACACGACCATGGCCCGAGCTACCTCAACAACCGCCTCAACTTCTACGCTCCCAAACGCCACCTCCGATCGACCAACCACGCCCTCGCCGCCGTCCCCCGCATCCGAAGAGCGACAACAGGAGGAAGGTCCTTCTCCTACCTGGCCGCCAAGACCTGGAACACCCTCCCGACCGACCTTCGCCTGACCCAAGACCACCTCTCCTTCAGGAAGAAGCTCAAGACCTGGCTGTTCGAGCAGTCCCTGCGACACAAGCACAGGCTCCCCACCAATCCAGTTGCTGAGAGCTGTGCCAGGATTGGTCTGAGTGGCCTTGTTTGCCGCTCAGACAGTGCGTTAAACCTAAACCGGCCGGCCAAACCAACATGCACACTTTACAGGGCACACTACCCTCTCCTACCTGCCATGTGCAGGTGCATGTGCTGTCTAGCTGAGACTATTGTAATCTTACAATGGGCTTGGAGCACATCCGTTGCTTACCATTTGTTTGCTTGCATGGCACACGCGTTTACATCCTAATAATTGATCACTGCAGGCCTAGCATCATTTCCGTTCCTGTCTGGGAAGCAGGGACCAAGCACTGATTGATTCAACTTAATCAATGCCCATCCACTGCTCCTAATGTGATTGAGGTACTTCTTTTAACTTCTAAAGCCCTGCAAACAGAAGGTTTGTGATTGGCAAAAACGTGCCCATCAGGACAAACAAAATTGCAAAGTTTTATTTTTTATAGTTAACTAATTTCTTTTATTTTGCCAAGGCTTCCTTTCTCACTTTGCACTCATGTTTTCTTTTTGCTCGTGGGCACTGTTCTCAAAAGATGATGATTATCTTGTTCTAAATATTGCAAAGCAACATTGTTTCTTTCTTGTGTGTAGTTTGAAAAATTATGTTTTAACAGATAATTATGCAGTACTCCACAATCCATCCCACTCCAATCCAATCAGCCACTCTCCAATCCATGCCAATCTACCCCACCTCACCAACACCAATCCATCTCACTCAGTCTAATCAATTCTACTCAATCCAAGTCACCCTGAACAATCCAATCCACTCACCCCAATCCCAGTAGCCGCTGCCGCTATGGTAAAGTTGTTGGGCGGGGAGAGAGGCAGCTTGGGGTTGGGTTTTAAAAATTAAATTAAATTAAATTAAATGAATTACCTGCCGCTCCACTACCTGCCACCTCTTTGCTCCTCTCGACTCGGAAGTGGATGGGCTTGACTGCACAGGCTCTCCCCCCAATACAGACAATGCTCTCATGCTATACCTAGTATTAGAGCAGCACCTGGATTGGCCTGAGCAGGCTGGTTTAATGCTCGCTCAGGTACAGTGAGTCAGTCCAACTGTACAACACAGCTAGGTTGGAAAAACCTAGTCTGTTCGGCTGGCCGAAAACGGCCGGCCAAACTGACATGCACACTTATAAGTGCCTACCACGCTTCCCTACTGCTAATGTGACGCTTGGCAGCTTGGCCTTGCTCCCGCCCGAACCTTGGCTCAGCTAGCAATAAGGTACCAAAAATAAAATTAAAATAAAATGGTTTTATGATCATTTTATTTTACTGTGGGGGTGACGCTTCTCTGCCAAAGCGGAGAAGCCGCCCCTGCCCAATCCACCACATTCTAACCCTTCCAACCCACCCCTCTCTAATCCAAAACAATCTGCCCCACTCCAATCCAAAAAATCTGCCCACTCCAATCCAAAACAATCTACCCACTCCAATCTAAAACAACATGTCCCACTCCAGTCTGCCGGCTCCAATTCAAAACAATCTGCCCCTCTCTAATCCAAAACAATCTGCCCCACTCCAATCCAAAAAATCTGCCCACTCCAATCCAAAACAATCTACCCACTCCAATCTAAAACAACATGTCCCACTCCAGTCTGCCGGCTCCAATTCAAAACAATCTGCCCAGCTCCAATCCAAAACAATTTGCCCCACTCCAACCCAAAACAATCTGCCCCACTCAAATCCAAAAGACTCTGCCCCACTCCAATTCAAAACATTCTGCCCCACATCAATCCAAAACAATCCGCACCACTCCAACTCAAAACAATCCGCCCCACTCCAACTCAAAACAATCTGCATCACTCCAATCCAAAACAATCTGCCCCACTACAATCCAAAGCAATCTGCCCCACGGCAATCCAAAACAATCTGCCCCACTCCAATCCAAATCAATCTGCCCTGCTCCAATCCAAAACAATCTGCCCAACTGCAATAAAAACAATCAGCAATACTTCAATCCGAAACAATCTGCCCCACTCCAATCCAAAATAATTTGCCCCACTCCAATACAAAACAATCTGCCCCACTCCAGTCCAAAACCATCTGGCCCCTCTAATCTGCCACACTCCAATACAAAACAATCTGCCAAACTCAAATAAATAACAATTTGCACCACTCCAACCTAAAACCATCGGTCATACTCCAATCCAAAACGATCTGCCCCACACCAATCCAAAACAAACAATTAGCCCTGCTCTAATCAAAAACAGCTGCCCCACTCCAATCTAAAACAATCTACCCCACTCCAATCAGTCCACTCCAATCTGTCTCACTCCAATCTGCCCCTCTCCAATCCAAAACAATCAGCCCCACTTCAATCCCAAAAATCTGCCCCACTCCAATGCAAAACAGTCTTCCCCACTCCAACAAAAACAATCTGCACCACTCCAATCCAAAACATTCTGCCCCACTCCAATCTGCCCCACACCAATCCAAAACAATATGCTCCAATCCAAAACAATCTACCCGACTCCAATCCAAAAGTCTGCCCCTACTCCAGTCAGCACCACTCCAATCTGCCCCTCTTCAATCCACAACAATTTGCCACACCCCAACCTAAAACAATCTGCCCCACTCCAATCTGCCACATGCCAATCCAAAACATTCTGCCCCACATCAATCCAAAACAATCCGCACCACTACAACTCAAAACAATCCGCCCACTCCAACTCAAAAGAATCTGCATCACTCCAATCCAAAACAATCTGCCCCACTACAATCCAAAGCAATCTGCCCCACGGCAATCCAAAACAATCTGCCCCACTCCACTCCAAATCAATCTGCCCTGCTTCAATCCAAAACAATCTGCCCAACTGAAATAAAAACAATCTGCAATACTTCAATCCGAAACAATCTCCCCCACACCAATCCAAAATAATTTGCCCCACTCCAATACAAAACAATCTGCCCCACTCCAATGTGTTCCACTCCAGTCCAAAACCATCTGGCCCCTCTAATCTGCCACACTCCAATACAAAACAATCTGCCAAACTCAAATAAATAACAATTTGCACCACTCCAACCTAAAACAATCTGCCATACTCAAATCCAAAACGATCTGCCCACACCAATACAAAACAAACAATAAGCCCTGCTCTAATCAAAAACAGTCTGCCCCACTCCAATCTAAAACAATCTACCCCACTCCAATCAGTCCACTCCAATCTGCCTCACTCCAATCTGCCCCTCTCCAATCCAAAACAATATGCTCCAATCCAAAACAATCTACCCCACTCCAATACAAAAGTCTGCCCCTACTCAGTCAGCACCACTCCAATCTGCCCCACTCCAATCCACAACAATTTGCCCCACCCCAACCTAAAACAATCTGCCCCACTCCAATCTGCCACATGCCAATCCAAAACAATCTGCCCTACTCCAATCCAAATTAATCTGCCCGTCTCCAATCCAAAACAATCTGCCCCACACCAATACAAAACAGTCTAACCCCGCTCCAGTAGGCATCACTCCAATCTGCCCACTCCAATACAAAACAATCTGCCCCACTCAAATCCAGAACAATCTGCCCCACACCCATCCGCCCACTACAGCCTGCCCCACTCCAATCTAGTCTTCCTCACCCCAATCCGATCCTACCCACTCCGCCCCAATCCACTCCATTCCACTCCACCACACTCTACCCCACTCCAATCCAAACCAATCTGCCCTACTCCAATCTGCTCCACTTTAATCCAAAGCAATCTGCCCCATTCCAATCCAGAAAATCTGCTCCACTCCAATCCCCAAAAATCTGTCCCGCTCCAATCCCTAACAATCTGCCTAACTCCAATTCAAAACAATCTGCATCACTCCAGTCCAAAACAATCTGCCTAACTCCAGTCTGCTCACAAAGTATGAAAGATGGGTGTTTGCACAGCTGTTAGTAATCAGATATCCAATAAAGTTTAAGCGGTGAAGCGTGCAACCAGGGGTGGACGCTGTCTGGACCGGTCAGCGTGAGATTAAGGACTAATACAAAGCTACCCCTGTTGAGAGGTAGACCCCCTAGTGCACAGCGTTGAAAAGACACACAGGTCTAATGATTTGAAGCAGAATTCACAAATGTTCAATCCATATGATTTACTGGTTCATCAAAATTCAGTGCGTGTACATTAAATTCATGTATCAAACATCGTGATCCAAATTCAAAAGAAGTTTGTCATCAACAGAATGAAGATCAGCAATTTATGAATCCCAATGCATTTCGGGCTAAACCAAAAGCCCTTCCTCAGGGGATCACTCTACAAACAAAAGAAATAGCCATCATCAAATCCAATTCAAGTGTCATCAATAACCTGCATAAGCAACCATGTGTCATCTCACAAACATAGAAAACAAAGTGTGCTCAATAGAACAGCCAGATTTCCCAAGAAGCATGCGATCACAGTAAACGGTGAAAACACGAGTGTGAAAACAGACAGCCAAGTGAACTCAAAGGATGAAAAATCCCAAAAAAATGGAAAGGCTCAAATCAGCTACGTGACAACAGAATGTCAGACCCAGTGAATCACCGTACGAAAACGGAGCGGTGATAAATCAAGTTAAGAGGACGTGAGGAAATTTTTTTTACCAAGATCCCGCTAACCAGAGCGTTAAACGCCAGAATAGCCACACTGTAACACACGCGGTCGGGAAGACCGTCAAGGTTCTTTCATTACAAGTAAATGAGTCCCCCGGACAGAGGTACTTACAGTGAGTGTTTGGAAAACGCAAACCCTGTTGAAGGAGCCGGATCACGAAGCAAACGTGCCGGAACAGTGAAGGTATAAAAGACTGCGTGTAAACATGGAAGATGGACAACGGTAAAACAAAGTATAAACGCCATCTTGGAGTGGTGAAACCAGACTCAACAGGTAAACAGCAGGAAAAAGACCCACAATTATCAGTAAGGTGTACCAAGATGAACACAAAAGTAAAAAGTGAACAAAAGATCAAGGAAAAAACATACAAGAGTAAACAAAAAATAAAAACGCACGATATTCATAAGAATAAAGGACAAATGTAGTGCAACACGAACATAAGAATCACAAATAACACAAAAATTCCATGCGGTCATTGAGCCCGTGCGGCTGCATGGTCGCCATGTAACGAATCCAGAAGTTTTCCCTCTTCAATAAAGTTTTTTTGTTCTCATGTGTCACTGGAACTTGCTCAAGGATAAGATATTTCAATTGAGCGATAGAGTGGTTTTGTTCCAAAAAGTGAGTAGCAACAGTAGATCTCATGTTCCCAGTCCTGATATTGCTCTTGTGTTCTAACAAGCGTGTCCTGATTTTTCGTTCAGTGTGTCCCACATAACACTTGCCACAGGGACACTTCAAGAGGTAGATGACATTCATGGAATTGCACGTGGCATTCACCTGTAATTTTATGGGGTACCCTTTCATGGGATGATTGACAATGTTACCCTGAATGCAATTGTGGCAGTTGCTGCAATTGTGACAAGGGCGCAGACCCTTGTGGACAACAGGTTGACTGTCGGATTTGGGTTTGCGTAGCATTTCCTTTAAGTTCCTGCCCCTTGTATAGGCGAACATGGGTTGTTGTGCAAAGGCTCCCTGGAAATCTGGTTCCAGACTCAATATTTCCCAGTGTTTGGAAATGATGTTTCTGAACTGTTGGCTGAGGACTGTGTACTTGGATACCACTACCATTCTAGAATTGACAGGTTTAGTGCGAACCTGTAGGAGTTCGTCTCGAGTCATGTTCCCACACCGGGTAAGTGCCTGTTGTAAAGTTTGTGGCGGATAGCCACGAGCCTTGAACCTCTCAACCATATTGTTCATTTCCACCAAACAGGTTGCTTCAGAAGTAACGATGCGTTTGACACGCATCAGTTGAGACAGAGGGAGGTTCTGTTTCAACCCCACTCGATGAAAGCTTTGGTAGTGTAACATAGAGTTTCGATCCGTGGGTTTACGGAAAATGGTGGTTGTTACTTGACCCACTTGTCTTTCAACCTTGACATCAAGGAAATGAATGCTTGTCCTGTCAAAGTTCCAGGTGAATTGTATGCGCTCACTGATGGTATTCCATGTATTCAAAAAATCCACAAGCGCTTGTTCAGTGCCTGACCATAACATAAAAATGTCATCAATGAATCTCAGGTAGAGTTTCCCACTGTCACTCCAAGCTGTTTGGTTCAGTATGTGGGTTTCCTCAAAAGACTTCATAAAGGTGTTGGCGTACGACGGCGCCGTACAATTGCCCATGGCCGTCCCGCAGAGCTGATGGAACCATTTGTCAGATACTGAGAAGTAACTATGGTATAAAGTGAAGACCAATAGTTCCATCAACAGTACCTGCAGGTCAGAATCGCCCTAATCGCCCTTACAATCCGTATTCTGCTACCGAAACTTCGTCATCTGATGGCGATTCAACAACACGCAAAACGACCAGGCCAACCACTGAGGAAACAGCACAACAACCTGGCACCTCAAGCTCTGCGGTTCATTTTTTAGAACTGGATCAGGATCAAATCACCGACCCCGGCGGGGCAAAACCCGCAGAGGCCGAAAAAGAGCAGACCAAACCAAAGAAAGTCAACAGACGCAGATGAACGAGCATGAAAATTTGGTGATTAACATTTCTTCTACCCAGCTCGACGAGGAAGAAATTCGTGTGCTTCAAAAAGGCCAGTCATTTGTTCCCACCACAAAGACCAACACTTTGGAACTCGAAGTGAGCACCTTCAAACTTCTACGCAATGTACGTTTGAGACATTATTTTCAAAATGTTGTCACTACCCCTTCACGTGATGATGACATGCTAAGAGGACTACGTCCCCACAGTACCTTTATGGCTCCCGTGAGCCACAAAATAATAGATACATTTGAAAATCTTGTCAAAAGTGACATAGCCAAATTACCTTTTCAATCCAAGGTGAAACGTGAGAACTTGACCAGAGCTGAAAAAAATGTGATATCGAAAATTGCCAACAATTCCTCCATTGTCTGCCAAACGGCTGACAAGGGCGGCGCTCTTGTGATCATGGATGCGACATATTACACTGAACAGATTGAGATACACACATCTGATCTCAATACTTATGCTCCTTTACCTGCTGATCCCACCAATGAGTTTTTGGGTACACTCATGAAAATCATCAACCAAGCTTTTGACAATGGCACCATCAATGACCGAGCACGTCGGTATCTCACACCCATCAACCCCAAACCTCCCGTGTTGTACATGTTACCGAAGGTGCACAAGCACCCCTCTAAACCACCCATGAGACCGATTGTCTCTACCAGAGGCAGCATTCATGAAAACACCGGAAAGTTTTTAGATAAATATCTACAGCCATTTGTATTGAACACGAGATCTTACGTCAGGGATACTACTGACTTCTTGATTAAACTGCAACAAGCCACCAGCTGTCTTATAGACCAAGAACTGATACTTTGTACTGTGGACGTGTGTTCGTTATACACGTCCATACCCCATGACCTGGGTTTAATGGCGGTCGAACATGAACTTTCCCACTCCAACCTTGATTCTGACCTGCAGGTACTGTTGATGGAACTATTGGTCTTCACTTTATACCATAGTTACTTCTCAGTATCTGACAAATGGTTCCATCAGCTCTGCGGGACGGCCATGGGCAATTGTACGGCGCCGTCGTACGCCAACACCTTTATGAAGTCTTTTGAGGAAACCCACATACTGAACCAAACAGCTTGGAGTGACAGTGGGAAACTCTACCTGAGATTCATTGATGACATTTTTATGTTATGGTCAGGCACTGAACAAGCGCTTGTGGATTTTTTGAATACATGGAATACCATCAGTGAGCGCATACAATTCACCTGGAACTTTGACAGGACAAGCATTCATTTCCTTGATGTCAAGGTTGAAAGACAAGTGGGTCAAGTAACAACCACCATTTTCCGTAAACCCACGGATCGAAACTCTATGTTACACTACCAAAGCTTTCATCGAGTGGGGTTGAAACAGAACCTCCCTCTGTCTCAACTGATGCGTGTCAAACGCATCGTTACTTCTGAAGCAACCTGTTTGGTGGAAATGAACAATATGGTTGAGAGGTTCAAGGCTCGTGGCTATCCGCCACAAACTTTACAACAGGCACTTACCCGGTGTGGGAACATGACTCGAGACGAACTCCTACAGGTTCGCACTAAACCTGTCAATTCTAGAATGGTAGTGGTATCCAAGTACACAGTCCTCAGCCAACAGTTCAGAAACATCATTTCCAAACACTGGGAAATATTGAGTCTGGAACCAGATTTCCAGGGAGCCTTTGCACAACAACCCATGTTCGCCTATACAAGGGGCAGGAACTTAAAGGAAATGCTACGCAAACCCAAATCCGACAGTCAACCTGTTGTCCACAAGGGTCTGCGCCCTTGTCACAATTGCAGCAACTGCCACAATTGCATTCAGGGTAACATTGTCAATCATCCCATGAAAGGGTACCCCATAAAATTACAGGTGAATGCCACGTGCAATTCCATGAATGTCATCTACCTCTTGAAGTGTCCCTGTGGCAAGTGTTATGTGGGACACACTGAACGAAAAATCAGGACACGCTTGTTAGAACACAAGAGCAATATCAGGACTGGGAACATGAGATCTACTGTTGCTACTCACTTTTTGGAACAAAACCACTCTATCGCTCAATTGAAATATCTTATCCTTGAGCAAGTTCCAGTGACACATGAGAACAAAAAAACTTTATTGAAGAGGGAAAACTTCTGGATTCGTTACATGGCGACCATGCAGCCGCACGGGCTCAATGACCGCATGGAATTTTTGTGTTATTTGTGATTCTTATGTTCGTGTTGCACTACATTTGTCCTTTATTCTTATGAATATCGTGCGTTTTTATTTTTTGTTTACTCTTGTATGTTTTTTCCTTGATCTTTTGTTCACTTTTTACTTTTGTGTTCATCTTGGTACACCTTACTGATAATTGTGGGTCTTTTTCCTGCTGTTTACCTGTTGAGTCTGGTTTCACCACTCCAAGATGGCGTTTATACTTTGTTTTACCGTTGTCCATCTTCCATGTTTACACGCAGTCTTTTATACCTTCACTGTTCCGGCACGTTTGCTTCGTGATCCGGCTCCTTCAACAGGGTTTGCGTTTTCCAAACACTCACTGTAAGTACCTCTGTCCGGGGGACTCATTTACTTGTAATGAAAGAACCTTGACGGTCTTCCCGACCGCGTGTGTTACAGTGTGGCTATTCTGGCGTTTAACGCTCTGGTTAGCGGGATCTTGGTAAAAAAAATTTCCTCACGTCCTCTTAACTTGATTTATCACCGCTCCGTTTTCGTACGGTGATTCACTGGGTCTGACATTCTGTTGTCACGTAGCTGATTTGAGCCTTTCCATTTTTTTGGGATTTTTCATCCTTTGAGTTCACTTGGCTGTCTGTTTTCACACTCGTGTTTTCACCGTTTACTGTGATCGCATGCTTCTTGGGAAATCTGGCTGTTCTATTGAGCACACTTTGTTTTCTATGTTTGTGAGATGACACATGGTTGCTTATGCAGGTTATTGATGACACTTGAATTGGATTTGATGATGGCTATTTCTTTTGTTTGTAGAGTGATCCCCTGAGGAAGGGCTTTTGGTTTAGCCCGAAATGCATTGGGATTCATAAATTGCTGATCTTCATTCTGTTGATGACAAACTTCTTTTGAATTTGGATCACGATGTTTGATACATGAATTTAATGTACACGCACTGAATTTTGATGAACCAGTAAATCATATGGATTGAACATTTGTGAATTCTGCTTCAAATCATTAGACCTGTGTGTCTTTTCAACGCTGTGCACTAGGGGGTCTACCTCTCAACAGGGGTAGCTTTGTATAACTCCAGTCTGCCCCATTCCCATCTGAAACAATCTGCCCCACTCCAGTCTGCCCCACTATAATCTGCTCCACTCCAATCCAAAACAATCTACCCCACTCGAATCTGCCCCACTGCAATCCAAAGCAATCTGCCCAACTCCAGGCCAAAACAATCTGCCCTACTCCAATTCACCTCTCTCCAATCTGCCCCACTCCAATCCACCTCACCCCAATCCAATACACCCCACTACATTCCAATTCACTCCGCTCCCATCCACCACATTCCACCCCACTGCAATCCAATCCACTCCAATTCAGTTCACCAAAATCCAATCCACCCCACTCTAGTCCAACCCACCCCACTCCAGTCCAATCCATCCCACACATTTCAATCCAACACACCCCACTCTAATACACCCTAATCAAGTCCAGCCTACCCCACTCCAGTCCAATCCACCCCATTCCAATCCAATACACCCCACTCCAGTCCAATTCAACCCACCCACTCAAATCCATTCCACCCCACCCCCATTCAATCCATCACAACCCAATCCACCCAATCCAACCCACCCACCCTACTCCAATGCAATTCGCCTTAATTCACTCCACTCCAGTCCACCTTAATCTGTCCCACTCCAGTCCAATGCACCCCATGCCAAACTACTTCAATCCAAACCACTCCAGTCCACTCCACCTCACTCCAATCCACCCACTCTAATCAACCCACCCCACTCTAATCCAACCCATTCCATCTAATCCACCTCATTAAATCCAATTCACCCCACCCGGTCCACCCCACCCCAATCTAATCTACCCCAGTCAAATCCACCCCAATACAATCCAACCAAGCACACCATACACCACCCCCAGTTCAGTCCACCCCACTCCAATCCACCCCACTCCACTCCAGTCCAATCCACCCCACTCCATTTCAATCTACTCCAATCCAATCGACACCACTCTACTGCAATTCACCCACCTACTCCACTCCAGTCCACCCCACTCCCAAAAATAGATCCAGTCCTCCCCACTCCAATCCAATAAAGTCAATCCACCCCTCTCCAATCCACCCTACTGAAGTTCAATCTAATCCACCCCACTCCAATTTACCCCACTCCAATCCCATCCATCCCACCATCCACCCCACCTCTATCCAATCCACCTCACCCCACGCCTATCACTCCAATTCAATTCAATCCACCCACCCGATCTAATCTAATACACCCCACTCTAATCCACCCCAAACGAATCCACCTCACCCCATTTCAATCCACCCCTCTCCAATTACCTCAGTCCACTCAATCTGCTCCACTCTACCCCAATCCAAACCACCCCACTCTACTCCAGTCCAATTCAGCCCACAACCTCAATCCACTCCAACCCACGCCACCTTATTCCACCCCACTCCACTTCACTCTATGATAATACTCTGACACTCACTGCCACTGAACCACTGAACTCTACTCCCCTCTTCTCAACTATACAACACTCTACTCTCCATACTCCATTCTACAACACTATACTCCAACAAATCCGCTCTACAACTCTTCTCCCCCACACACTCTGATACTCCACACCACTAACTTTTAGCCATGTTGAACAGCAGGCACACTGGTGTACAACATGGCAAAAGCAGATTGCCAAGCCACTAACTCTTGTATAAGCAAGACCTATTGGCTTTGCCAATGCGTGTTCACAGTTGCTTTCCTTCCTCTCAATACTCTTGTTTCCCTCTGTTACACATGTTCCACTACTTTGCTCCTCTTTGCGTTGCACACTGCCACCTTCTGTACTGTGTCTGCTATCTTTTTCTCCCCTTTACACACCTTGCCAGCTCCTCTCACTTCCCTTTTCATTGTATCGCCTTCTTCCTTGCTGTATTTTTTCCATCGGCAGCTTCAGAGGAGGCCTTAGTAGGGAATCTGCTCTGATCAAATCTACAGAAGAAATCAGAGAGGCTCTAGATGCCGGAGGAAATGCTGCCTTGATATTGCTGGATCTTTCTGAAATATTTGGTACGGTCCATCATGATCTTTTGATGGACCATTTAGCAAGGATCAGAGTGCAGGGGACAGCATTGACTTTGCTACTCTCCTTCCCTTTTGATAGGAAACAATGTGTGGCACTGGACGCATTTGTCTCTGAGCCTTTCTCTCTCCCATGTGGAGTCCCACAGGAATCCTCGCTCAGCCCGACCCCAGTTAATGTTTATGTGTCTTCCCTAGCATCCTCAATAAGATCTTTTGGGTTCTCTCCGACCTCGTATGCCGATGACACACAAATTGTTGTATCACTCCCTAACCAGGACATCAATACAGGCATTACATTTCATGACTGAATGCTGGCCATTAGCAAGTGGATGAGCAATAACTGCCTAAAATAGAATTCCGATAAAACGGAAGTCATTCTCTTTGGCAACAACACTTCCTTCTGGCCCCCTTCCTGGTGGCCGGATGAATAAGGCGCATTGCCGACCCCTGTCAAGAAAGCCATAAACGTGGGTGTCAAAATGGATAACAGGCTCACCTTTGGTGACCAGGTAAACTCAGTGACAGCTTCTACCTTTTTCACACCGAGGATGATTAAAAAGATCTTGCGCTTTATCCCTCATGAGTCTCAAAAACAGTAGTGACTTCTTTTGTCCTGTGTAAGCTGGACTACTGTAATGGACTGTACCTTAATACGCAGCAGTAACATCTTACCAAACTGCAAGTTCTGCAAAACACTGCAGCCAAACTTCTGTCAGGTATTCCTAAATTCAGATCAGTTAAAATTGAAATCCAAAAACTTAATTGGCTACCTGTAAAGCATCGGATCAAATGTAAAGCTCTGTGTACAGCCTACAAGGCTTTAAACAATATTGGTCATTTTCACCCTAGACAGACGTTTACATGGTATGCACCCAACAGAACACCCCCCTCCTTGGGAGCTAAAACCTTGGTTGTTCCCAAATTTGAGAAAATTAACTGGGGTGGTAGAAGCTTCATCAATTGCACGGCTAAGGCTTGGAAGGAGCTTCCTTATTTCATTCGCTCTGCCCCCAATCTGCTACCTTCAGGAAAGAATTGAAAATTAGTTGCTTAATACCTAGGCCCGCTCTCTTTTTCGTCTGCCCATTTCTTTGACCTAGGGCCAGGGCACCTTAGCGTAACCGTGCGCTTTACAAATGTACCTAACATTAACATTCCCTCTAGACATCTGATAAAGACCTCAGGGCCGGACTGGGAACCCAAAGCAGCCCTGGTAATTTTGTCAGGCCAGCCCCTGCATGGTGCAGAGTGACCGAGTTTGACCACTACAAAGGGAGTTTGGCTGAGAAGGGAGGGGGTGCGAGTGTGAAGCACTAACTGGCCCCGGGAGGCTGGAAATGAGAGTGAGTGGATTATGCTTGCTTGCTGCTTTTGTTACTGGGGGCCGATACTGCAGCATTGCTGCAAAACCGGGCCCCAGTAACAAAACCGGCTTCCACACTTCCAGACTCACGGGAAACGCCCGATGACCCCGTACAGCCAGTCCAGCCCTGACTGTCCTGCTCCTCTGGTTTGCACTGCCAGCCTTCTCTCTTCAGTCCTTTTCCTTAGTACACATCCACATTCGTGTGCTTCTTTCAGCTCCTCCATGTTCTATGAGACAGCTGATGCTACAGCTGAGTCTAGTCGGCCATCATGTGCGGTGACCATATGTCCCAGATTTTCCAGACAGTCCCGTTTTTCAGAGGACTGTCCCGGTGTCCCGACGCTTTCCATAATTTTAAGTACATGTCCCGCTTTTTGGGACAAAGGCCAAGTCATCCTGTAAAGGAGAATTAAAAGGTACCTTTTGTTAAATAATGTATCTGTTACAGGGGTACTTAGGGTCTTGTTATAGCTAATGTTATGTGAATACAGGCATGCCAAACCTCCCAATTCAGCCGGAGACTACAGATTTCAAGGCTAGTCTCCCGCCTCCTAATTCCTCGAGGGTTTCAGCTGATAGGGCCTGGTATTGTGTAATCTAATTCTTCCAGCAATAGTTAGAGTGGCGATGCAGGGGCTCTAGAAGGTAAGTGGTGAAAAACCAACAAAGCCTCATTAACAAGCGAATGGTCCTTTAACCCCTTCGCTGCGGCGGCAATTCTGCCGCAGTGCTAAGGGGGTGGGGCGGCCACACGGCGCTCGCGTACTCGTGACGGAACCGCTCCGTCATGAGACGCGGTTGCGCTGTGCTTATGACGGAGCGGTTCCGTCACGGCCCCGCCCGCTCTTAAGAACGTTCAGCGCAGGCGCGGAATCGCTGCCACGCAGGCGCTCCGAGCGGGCCGTGACGGAACCGCTCCGTCATCAGCACAGCGCGGCCGTGTCTTGTGGTTCTGGAAATTCTGGACTCGTATAATAATTCAGGACTCGAGAATAAAACTTCATCGTAACATGACGAATTTGGTATCAAAAGACCGAGAATGACGAGTACACCATGTACAAGCATTTTCAGCATATTCGAGTGACGATTTCACCTCGAAATCGTCATTTTCGTTCTGAATCCTTGGCTTCCATTTTATATATGGCAGCCATTTTGTGAGTTGCCCTTTACATAGGCCTTAATCCAGCTAGATTCGATTCCAAAAGGACACGTACACCTTAATCGACTTTCCTATGACCTGTGCAAGTTGGAACCATTGCCCCAAGCTGAACCTGTTAGGTCAGTTCCTCTCCCAGTGGCCGAACAAGATAACATCAAGGCTCAACAAGCCATAAAACCTTCTTATCGCACACACACCCTGCTGAATCTTGCCCACATCTTTCCCTTCACTTGCTTTATGATGGGGAGGTGCCCGTTTCTATTAGGGGTCCACTGATATCTGATGGAAATACCGGACCTTGCCGGGTAATTTATTTTGGGCTGGACGAAGTGAAATATGGACATGTCATCATGACTCTGCTTAATCCCTTGTAACGAAAAATGCTAATAGTATACTGTAAATTCAAGAATGTTTGCCTGAAGCTGAATATTTTGTATAAAAAGAGAAGCCTGGTTTTGTGAATTCGAGCAGTCTCCTGAGAATATACATCCCGTGTGTTGTACTTCTAGGACGCTTGTTTCTTGGTTGCAGCCAATAAAATCGATCCTTGACTTCACCTAGAAGACTCTGAGTTTCTGTGGTCTGAATCAGGAAAGAACCCGAGGTCTCTGGGTGTACCCTGGCACCGCTGGGTTACCGGTTTGGTACCGGTTCTGAAAAAGTACCTCAGTTGGCGCCCAACGTTTGGGGTGATACCAGCGATACCAGTCCAGCCAGAGGTTCGTGAGGAGCTTTGTGTGAAAATTCTGGAGGAAGGCCATCCACTTCATCGACCCCTGCATGTCGACGTGGTCCGAAAGTCTTTGCTGCGAGGTTCCCCGCTTCCCGATGGCTACAAAGGACTGCTGCCCTGGCTATCGCCCTGATTTGGACCCTTGAAGTTTGGTAGAGCGAAACGCTAAGACGAGTCTTCTGGTGACGTCATCGATATCTCAGTTAAGTATAAGTGGAGCGTCTCCCAGTCCTTAGTTGGTTTTGATTTGGAACTTGCAAGTGCCAAAGCCGAAGGACTCGTGTATTCACGAGAAATATCGTGATCGATAATCCTTTGAAGTTTGGAGCTAGACTAGAGAGCGAAGATGCCTGGTCTTAGACTTGGAAATTTGTTTTGTCTTTGTTGTAATAATAGGGACTCCCGATTGGAGGACTCGTGTCCGGTTCCTCCGGTTGGAACTCCAACTTACGAATTATATGTAAAACATGGAGTAGGCCCCATCACATATAACGAAGTGTGGATCAAATACACCAGAAAATATGGTGTTTTAAAATGGCCCCAATATGGTAGCTTTGATACAGAAATCTTAGATAACCTCGAAGTTAAACTTTTTAAGAAGAAAGCCCGGCCGGCAATGTTTGAACAGAAGGAAATGAAATTAGCAAAGAAAAATAAGAGAGAAGGGGGAATTTCGATAATGCAAGCTGCTATGCAGTTTAAAGACAATGCAGAAGAACAGATGAGTGAGCAGTTGCACAGGCAACGTAAAATGGTAATAGATAAATGCTATCCAGTTTTGCCACCTCCTCAGCAAGATGCGGAAAAAGGGCTTGAAAAAGATCCCTTAATGTCGCATTTATTAAATTCGCCACCCACCTATGCGCAAAATGCCACGGCACCTCCACAACCTTTAGTTGTGCAACCTGTGCCTCCTGTTCCTCCACAGCACCCACCAGCTGTTCTTCAGCTGGCTCCTGCTCCTTTGGTGCAGCCTCCTCAAGGCCCACCGATCACACCTGCTTCACCTGTGCTTTCTACTACTTCGCCTAGTGCACCTTCTGTTTCTCCTGATCCTCCCTCTGCTATTGTTTCTGAGCCTGCCTTATCTCACCCTGTTTTTCCACCCGTTCTTCCTTCAGTTTCCCCTTCCGTTCAGCAGAGAATGGCCAACACTGTTACTAATCTTCTCTCACCTCTTTTCGGGTCGCCTACTATGACCCCTAATATGGGACGAAGACAGTTGCGAAGTCAACTGCCTGACTATCAAGAGAGAGATTCACTGAATCGTTTAGCACATAAATGGGTTATGGACACTGTAAGGTATGATATAGAGTCAGTCATGGAAGTCTTCCGTCAATGGAAGCACTGACGCAGAGATATATTTTTGAACAAATGTGTGTTTTTCTCTGTGAGGATTTGGAAGACAATGATCTGGAATACAACCCACAAGAGTTGTGTCGTGTGCGGTTCAATTTCGCAGAGCGCATGATTGTAGGTCGCGATGTCAAGAGAGCGGTTGAGATATTGTTGTCATATCGGAGTAAGGGGGCCCTTCTCAGTCGCTATTTGAGCATGGTAGGAAAAAGACGCGACAGTACCCCATGAGAGAGGTCCCCCCACAATGGAGAGAGGGTGATGCAAATGCCAACCCACCTATTCAGCCTCATTTTCAGCGACTGTGGGTACATGTCCCATGGAGGCGAGCTGAAGTTTTAGCACTTAAACAGACATTACCTGATCCCCGTAAAAATCCCGCAGGGTATTACAAAGAGCTGTCACAGACTGCAGGGTCATGTATCATGAATTTAGCAGATATCGATATGTTATTTGGGAATGTTGTTCCACAGCCTTT
Source organism: Lissotriton helveticus (assembly GCF_964261635.1). Lineage (NCBI taxonomy): Eukaryota > Metazoa > Chordata > Amphibia > Caudata > Salamandridae > Lissotriton > Lissotriton helveticus. The sequence continues at coordinate 1,144,144,968 of NC_136069.1, forward strand.
ATGGGGTAAGATTCGTCATACAGATCATGATCAGGAGTTAGGTGACTCATGGGCTAATATTGCTGCTGCAGATGCCCGACAAGTTGGTGGTGCTAAGCCTGAGCCTTTAGTAGCCGAACTTCCTGGTAAAATAATTGATTACATGAAAACGATAATGCCTGCAATACGTGTGAATTGGGATAAGTTGTCTGCATGTAAGCAGAAGAAAGATGAAACAGTGTCAGATTTCTTCACCAGGTTTGAAGAAACATTTGTCGACCACAGTGGTCAAGATATGAGCACAGAAGGTGGTCAGCGTTTGTTCGTCGATAAATTTGTGCACACTCTGCTTCCCGAGTTGTGTAAAAAGTTAAAAGATTCAGAGAGTTCATGGGCAGTTTCCTCCTCAGCACAGATATTGGCTACTGCACAGTATTACGAAAATCGAGACAAAGACGAGAAAGATAGAGCAGAAAAGAAAACTAAGGAGCTGAAAACGAAGGTTTTGTTACAGCAAGCATATCCGCCACGTGGTGGTGGTGGCCAGAATAATTGTGGTCAAAATAATGGTGGTCAGAGTAACTATCAGAATAATTATCAGCAGCCTCAACAGTATCAGAGGAACTCGCAAAGAGTCGAGTATACTCAACCACGTGTCCCTGTAGGCCCCAATCAGTGTTCATATTGTAAGGAAGAGGGTCATTTCAAGTATAGTTGTCCTATTTTACTACAGCGTGCAAATGGTGCTTCTGGTGTAAGAGGTAGAGGTGTTTAACAAGCATCTAGAGATAGAGGACGTGGAAATTTCCCCCAGAACACACAGTCTCTACCACCTCAAAATTCTATGAATAGGTTCGATCAGCAGAATAACGCATCTGGTAGGACAGCTCAGTACTATACTGATGATTACTATACAGAAGATGAGCATTGGGAAGGTAATGATTGCTAGGACAGCCATAGACAAAGAGAGGGAGTTGTTTCAGTTCCAGTAGATCAGAGTGGACCTTACGTTGAGGTGATTACATCAGGTGTGTCAGAGCCTTTTCTGTTGGATACTGGTGCTACAAAGAGTTCTATTATGCACTCCAGACTCCCTGGCGCACCTTTGTCTGGCGAAATGAACGTTTCTGTAGGTTTTTCAGGCGCCCCAGTTAGAAATCCGATTTCTGACCCTTTGTCCCTTTCTGTTGGACCTTGCGAATTCGAAGCACCCCTTATTCTGACAACAGGTTGTGGTGAAAACTTGCTAGGATTAGATTTGCTAAAAAGATTGTATGCGACTTTGTACTGTTCTCCTTCTGGAGTACAACTTACACTGGGTAAGAAAGTGGTTTCTCCAATGTATTTGTCGAGAGACAAACTTCCAACAGAATTGTCATCTCTCCCTAATATTCTTTGGGCTACTGGTCCTAATGATGTAGGCCTTTTGGAAATACCACCATATGTTGTAACATTGAAAGCCAATGTTAGAATGCCACGAATTCCCCAATATAGAATTTCTAGTGAAGGTGAAAAAGCTTTGCTAGCGATCATTTACGAACTGATTGAAAAAGATGTGATTGAAGAGACAAGGGGCAACGTTTGCAATAGCCCTGTTCTGCCTGTTTTAAAACGAACTGATCCCTCTCAGCCACCTGTGTACAGATTTGTGATTGATCTTAGAGAAGTCAATAAAATAGTTGTACCACTATTTCCAGTTGTCCCCGACATTACTGCATTATTGACTATGATTCCAGCTTCTGCCACCTGGTTTTCGGTGATTGACTTGAAGAATGCTTTCTTCAGCATCCCGATTGCTGAGGAGAGCAGGGATATTTTTGCCTTCAGTTTAGGAGGTCGCAGTTTCCGCTTTAAATGCGCTCCTCAGGGCTACTGTGAAAGTCCATCAATATATAGTCAAGCTCTAAAGACACAGCTTGATACGATTGTTTTACCTGAAGGTGCTACTCTTGTACAGTACGTTGATGATTTGCTCGTTGCTGCAGATACTGAGGAAATATGTAAGAAAGCCACGTTGTCTTTGTTGCGTCATCTGTGTGATTTGCATCACAAAGTGTCACTTTCCAAATTACAATATTGCCGACAAGAAGTGACCTACTTAGGTCATCTCTTATCGAAGGAGGGAAGGAAACTGACCCCAGAAAGAATCCAGGCAATAGCGAAATTGAGTGTGCCAAGAACACAGAGAGAAGTGCGTGCTTTCTTGGGCATTACATCGTACTGTAGACAGTGGATTCCAAATTTTTCGTTATTAGCCAAACCTTTGGTGGCATTAACGTGTAAAGATACACCCAATCCCGTTCCCTGGTCTGAAGAGTGTCAGAAAAGTTTTTCTGAATTGCGCACAGCATTATGTTCGGCTCCTGTGTTAGGTACCCCCAACTACAGTAAGCCCTTTACATTATATGTCCATGAGAAGGAAGGTTGTGCATTGTCAGTTTTGACTCAGTTGTTTGGGGACAAACAGCGTCCATGTGCATATTTTTCGTCGACTTTGGATCCAGTAGCTAGAGCGTTGCCAAGTTGTTTAAGAGCCACAGCGGCAGCAGCTGTTTCTATCCGACAGTCTGCTGGTCTAGTAATGAACAATACACTAGTCGTGATGCTCCCACATGCAGTAGACACGTTGTTAAATAGAACCAAGACACAGCACTTAACTAGTGCTAGATTGTCAGGTTACGAATTAACATTGTTAGCTAGTCATGTGCACATAAAAAGGTGCAACACTTTAAACCTAGCTACGTTGCTGCCAATTGTAGAGGAATTAGATGCTTCAGAACAGCATGATTGTTTTCTTAGAACAGAAGAAGAAACGAAAGGGAGAGTAGAACTCTATGATACTCCTCTTGCTGAATGTGATGGTACATTGTGGGTGGATGGTTCATGCTTCAAGCTTCCGAATGGTGACACGACTGCAGCATATGCTGTCACGACTTTGCATACAATTGTTGAAGCTGCACGTATTCCACACAATTCAGCTCAAGCAGCAGAATTGATTGCACTTACAAGAGCATGTGTGTTGTCAAAAGGAATGAAAGTGACTGTCTATACCGACAGTCAGTATGCATTTGGTGTGGCTCATAGTTTTGGACGATTGTGGAGAGAACGTGGGTTCCTGACTTCGCATGGAGCTAAGATTCAGCATGGTCAGTTGGTGAATGAGCTTCTTGAATCACTGACCTTGCCTCTGCAAGTGGCGATTGTGAAATGTAGTGCCCACAAGAAGGTGACTGATGATGTTGGTCGTGGAAATGCATTTGCTGACGAAGTCGCGAAAGAAACAGCAAGGAATGTAATGAGCCGAATGTATGTTGCAGGCCCTGCAAGATGGGTTGGTGATGTTGGAATGTGTGAAGACACGATAGAGAGTGTGAAGTCTATCCAAGCTGAGGCTACAGAGAAAGAGTTGAGCATGTGGAGAGAAAGTACGGGTAGAATGGATGCAAATGGTTGTTGGATTGAATTGTCAGAGCATCAGAGATGGTTGTTACCCGATGCATATGTGCTTGCAGTGGTTACAATGGCTCATGGAATGGCTCACATCAGCGTGAAAGGGATTTGTAAGTTGCTGGCTCCAGTATGGCAAAATTCAGGAATTCCCAAGTGTGCAGAGAATGTCGTCAAGAATTGCATGGTGTGTCTGAAACACAATCCTGGTAGGGGAACCCCAACTCCAGCTGGTCATTTTGCACCTCCTACGTATCCGTTCGAGGTTTTGCAGCTAGATTTCATCCACATGGAGAGGTGCAACAATTTAAAATACGTACTCGTGGTTGTTTGTACCTTCTCAAGATGGGTAGAAGCATACCCCCTAAAAGACAATACTGCCTTATCCACAGCAAAAGCCCTTGTGAAAGAGTACTTCCCTAGGTTCGGAATGCCTAGATTGGTCTGGAGTGATAATGGAAGTGAATTCGTGGGCCGAGTGATGAAGAGAGTATGCGAAGGGTTAGGTATCCAGCAGAAGTTCCACGCTGCAAATCACCCCCAATCAGCTGGATTAGTAGAATGTTACAATGGCACGCTTAAGTTAAAACTGGCCAAAATTCAAGCGAGCACGGGTCTTAAATGGCCTGACGCTCTACCCTTAGCACTCCTGTCCACCAGAATGACTGTGCATTCGCGAGTGAAACTTAGTCCCTATGAGATCGTTTTTGGCCGCCCGGCCAATATATGGGGAGTGCCTAGACCCACCAAGTTCAGCGAGATCGAACACCCTGTTTTGCTTGATTATCTGTACGAATTGACGGCTAAATTGCGTGTTTTGCATCAACAGGTTCACGACACCCTGCCTCCGGTCTCTGAGACTCCAGGACATCAGATCGACCCTGGATCCTGGGTCTTGGTCAAGAATTTCCAGAGAACTAAAAACGACTAGCCTAGGTGGACCGGACCGCACCTCGTCCTTCTTTCCACAAGATCAGCAGTTCGAGTGGAGGGGAAGGCCAACTGGATCCACGGGGTCCATTGTAAAAGAATCCCTTTACCTCTGCCGTATGACCAGTGGGTCCAGGAGGGTGTCGCTGACTCAGAAACTGAAACAGTGCCACGTTTCCTACCTTTCAGTGATGCACGCGTAAAAGGAACTAACTCTGAACGTGAAAGTGAGAACATTTTGCAAGAGGCTGTGCCACCATCCAAGCGATTGAACACTTTGGAGCCTGAACTCCTGTTTCAGGATCAGACAGTACCAGGGAAAAAGCGCTATAATTTGAGGCCGAGACCTATGGACTAATAAAAATCTTTTTTTCCTTCCAAGTGTTTTTTGAAAGTGCAGCTCTTCCATCTAAGAAACTTGCTTATTTTTGTTTTTCGAACCGCCATCCGGGTTCCGCTGCTAGGGCCGCGATTGCTTAAAGTCTTTGGGGTGCAGCTGACGACGTTAGGTCGGCAGTTCTGGTTGGTCCAAGGGAGTTGCCCTAGACTGACAGAAGCATTTCTTAGCAGAATCAACCTCCCGTCCCGGGCAGCACTTTAGAGAGGATGGAGTTTCCCGAGATGGAGAGACCTGCCAAAAGAGTGAACTTTAAAACCAGGATCTGTAAAACCATGACAAGGAAAAGCTTTTTGATATTGTGCATTTGTATGTTATTCAGTATGATGATATTTTTAATAAGTTATGTTTTGTTCTCTTTTCGAGTAACATTTGCACCCACTGCATCGCCTATACCTCCCCCTTCTACTGTTTCCCCACACTCTTTTCAACCCCTTCCTGAACACGAATCAGCTAGGAGACTAGAGTTTATTAATAACTCCTTTGTTCAGCTTTTGCACCAACACCAACTAGTAATGAACACAACTAACTGTTGGGTATGTGGTCTTATGCCTCACACAACGGATAAAGGTATCCCTTATCTGGTCCTGCCTTTCAGTCACAATGGTTCTGTGTGGGCATACAGAACAATGTTCATATACGCACATGAATTCTACCCCCTACGTTCTGTAACAGACAATCCTAAAAATAGTGCTCTAGTTAAGGGTATAGTAGACATGATTAAGGAAGGTATTTCTTATGAAACTATCCCGAGAGATGAGACACTAGTATACATAGGATTGTGATGTATTCCTATAGGTTCTGAATCGATCCCCCTATTCCTGACCCTATTCTGGTTAAACAAACCAACAAGTTAACTAGCAGTCAGCCCATGAGGCAGAAAACCCCCATGATGCAGATACCGTTATCTGACGCAGTCACACTACGGCACAGGAACGTGTTATCTGATTAGGTCACAACGCTTGCGATCTAATTAGACAAGCGATATTCCTCCAGCCCCTGATAAGGCATACGGAGTTCTCATAACAAATCAAACCTATGACAACCTGGGCAAAACCCTGCGGCCATTGTTTTGATTTCACCGAGAACTTCAGCAAAAGAATGTGCTAACGAGCAAGTCGTATGACATCCTTATTGACGTATCTATGTCCATCCTTACGTCAATCTCGGCACCTTAAAGGTATAAATATTACCGATATTGCCCTATGCAAACACACGCGGTGGTGACGAGACGGAGCAGCCATACTTGCCGAAGCGAAGAGCAGAGCAGACCCCGCTGGCGCAGCCCTGCCTTCCTGACGCGCTGAGAACGAGACGCGCTGCTTTCTCCTGCCGAGAAATCCAGCACCGGCGCTTCCGGGTAGCCCTCGCAGGCAGCCTGGAATATCGAGACCAGAGAGAGAGATACCATCCCTCATTCAACCTAGATTCCAGGTACAGAACTGAATAACCCCTCGCAGAGAATTCTTTAGTTATTCACTTGGCAAAAACAAACTTAACTTAAACTGTAACTTTCTATTCCCGCCCACGTATTAGGCTTAGGTCAGGTACACGGGGTAGGCGTATTTAGAAACACCAGTTGAGTACGTTTAGTCAAATGTATATGTGTATGTAATATATTTTATTCATTTTAAAACATCTTATGGCTTAGAAACCATATCAATGTTTTTACAGTATTATTTCATACTATTGCTTTTAATGTATGCACTTTACTTAGCTATAAGTATTGCAATAATATCGATCCATTTCTCTTGTATGAGAAAAGAGACTGATCAATAAATAACACCTTTTTATTGAACACGCCCGTCTCTTCCTTTTCTCTACATTCTGATGAGACTAAGAATGCACGTACTGACTGAGTAAAATAAATTGCCTTTTGTTCACACGACTCTCGAGATACACTCTTGATTAGGGGAGAGCAAAGTTGTCATGTTCTATGGTTGTCAGAAACTAAATCCCTTCTTGTCTAATCAGGGAAGTTAATTCCTTCCTGAACATTCGAGAAAGTTTCTAGTGAACTCTGAGCTAGCTGGCAAACCCAAAACTTTAAGTCTAATATCGACAGTAGTAGACCTAGTTAACGTCTGGTCTAGGCCTTTACTATTGAAGGTATTATTCCAATGCGCAGAGCCTATTGGGATAATCGGAACTACACTACATGGCGCCCAATGCGTTTGGAAAGGGCGATAAAACTAACGTAAGACATTTAAAGTAACTCAGTCGTGCTTTCTCACTCAGACCCCTTTCTCCCATAATACTCCAAAGACGTCTGGAGTGGGTAAAAGGTTATATCCGCCAGACCTCGCAGGAGGGAACTCCTATGTATGGTTCTTGGTATAGTCAACGTTGAAGGATACACTGTTCCAAAATATTGTGCATCTAATCTTTGTTTCCATAAGAAAATTGATCTGCAAACAAAAGAAATAACCATCCTGTCAGTAAAATGGTAGACAGTGATGAAGAAAGAGAGGCAGTTAGATTAGCAACTGAACTCGCGGCAGCTGATGCTACCATGCAAGAAGCAGACCCGGATATAATACTCATCCCGGTCATCAAAAGGAAATCTATAACTTTAAAACTTATAGAAAATGGACTGACACCTAGAGGTGGTACAGTCATATTCGTAATTGAGGCACACGAATATCGGCAGACAGAGGTATACTATTCATGGATAAACTTTCCAGCAGCAAATCCTGTAACAAAGTACTTCCACTATTACAAAATAGAGGAACCTCCTGAAACGTACACTCCTTTCGAGGAGGTGGAAGTACCACTCAAATTTCAAGAGCATTTGCTCTTATTTGATGGCGCCCTAAAACATAACAATCACATCACCAGGCTCGGTCCTTTAGGTAGACCAGGAGCAACGTGGCCGGTCCTAGCCGGATACACACCACATCCAGACATCGACGGGATGTCTGCAGCTAACCTGTTAACACAGCTAAAACAATTAATAAAAATACATAGACAATTAGTCCAGTATGTGATGCGGACTTCAACAATTCAGCCAGCGATTAAACTCCCACAGCTGACCCCTCACCAGGGGAACACAAATAAAATTACACCACAGAACATCCAGTCCTGCCTAGGTAAAGTACCGGCTAAACGGGAACAAATACCATTCTGGCTAGCGCAGAAAATCACCCAAATAGAGGCGGTGTTTCCAGACACCACCCCGCTAGAAAAGCACAGGATTCTGACTATCTGTCTTCCAATGGGAATCGCACCACACATTGAGGACTGTGACACTTGGGGTACAGTCTTTGCTTCCATCTACACAAAAACGCACGGTGTTCCATCCATTTCGGTAATACCAGATGTGCTAAAACAAATTCAAGATGAATACGGTCCAGAACCCGCTTTAACTCTTGGTATGAAATTACTAAAAGACTTCAAGCAGGTCTCGGCTATATTATTAGCCAACATAAAGGGAGAAGCAGCAAACGTGGCGATCCGCCAGAGGTTATAGGAAACAGATATAGCAGACCAACCAGCTGAAATTGCCAGAATCATAGAAAAATCCTATGAGGAACTAGGTAGAGATAGTTTAGGTGGAATACCAGTAAAACCACAACTGATTGAAAGTCCTGAAAAAATATTTTTTAATAATAATTCAACATCACAGAAAAAGAGCTGGGATGGAAACAAACAATCCAATCCCAAAGAAAAGAAATTCCAGTCCAGAGGAAGGTCTCCTAGGCGAAGAGAGAAATCTCCGAACCAAAGACACAGGTCACCCCAGAGTGACCCCTCTGGGAAAAGATATAACCTTAGAAACAGGGATAATATAAAAAAGCCTGATAGATATCAAGACATTGATACACGTCCCTCTCAATCTTTTCAGACTTCCTCGCAGAAATCGGAAAGAAGAGGACGATCAGAACAAAGAGAAGAGCACGTCAAGTCCAAAGACAAGGAACCTGCTCAGCTAAAAAAGAAATTACAATTTCCAAAGAAGAAGGTAGCCAGCATTAAAATAGTTAACAATGCAGAGAATTCTGAGGACACAACTGAAAAACGGGGAATGGGCTCAGACAATGCTAGACAGCGCAGCAGAAGTGAGCATAGCTCGCAAAGTCCTTATGAATCATCTGGAGACAGTGGACACGAATGAATATCTTCAAGTGGAAACTGCGGACACCAGAGTTAGCAAACCTCACAAAATATACGAAATAACATTGCGTATAGAGGGGGATAAGACTAGAAAAATAAGGGGACTATTTTGGGATAATCTCTCCAAGGGCTATGATATCCTTCTAGCTGAAAAAGACTGGCCACCAGAGTTTGTCAGGGATTGCCCTCATGGCGAAGAAGTAATTATGCCTGCCTTCTCAAATCATCCCAATTCATAAAAAATACACACTTGCTAGAAAGTGGGCAGTGGCTCTAGCTCCTGCTTTATATAAAAATCACGTGGGATGGGATGAGGACTCTCCTCCTCACAAAATCCAGTTAAAATCACAACCTACTACACAAAGGCAGTACCCAATTAAGCAAGAAGCTAAAAAACAGGTAAAAGAAATACTAGATCAGCTAGAATACCAGGGGGTGATTGAAACTTGCACCTCACAAATGAACAACCCTTTGTTTCCGGTCTCCAAACCAGACAGTTCATATCGTCTAGTTTTGGATTACCGACACCTTAACACATGTTGTAAAACTTTTGCAGTGCAAAATTCGCATAGTGCTGCACTAATGAATAACATAGTGCGCAAAAAATACAAAACAACCTTAGACATCTCTAATGGATTCTTTTGTCAAAACATAGCACCAGAGAGCAGATATTTGTCTGCGTTCTCAATAAATGGCACTCAAAAACAATTCTGTCGGTTAGCCCAGGGGTACAAGAACAGCCCGGGAGTATTCTCAGCGAGAGTAACAGAATTACTACAAATATATGATGATGAAGCATTATCTTATGTCGACGACATTTACTTAACAGATGATGACTTGGAGACTCACTTGAAGAGAGTGAACACCATAATACTTGGGTTCGCAGCAGAGGGTTACAAATTCAACTTTAAAAAATCCAGAATTGCCCATCTGACAGTCCTGTTCTTAGGATATGAATTATCAAGTGAAGGCAAAAGCCTGGCTGACAATTTCCTAGAGAAATGTGCCGTAATCCAAGCACCTAGAACACTAAAAAACCTACAGTCGATTCTAGGCTTCCTAAATTTCGGAAGAACATACATTGCAAATTACGCAGAAAGGGTCAACCCCCTTTATGATCTGATAAAACCAGATTTTAAAAGATCCAATTGGACTCAAAAACACACAGAGATTTTGAGATCCTTACAAACAGACATGCTAATTAAAACAAAGTTAGAAACACGTGATAACACACGCAATCTTGTGATTCGAGTCATCCCAGGGAGATGCGGATTCACATACCTGACCTCTAATGAGGGAGAAAAGGTACCAATTGCATTCAAATCACACTTGTACACAGAAGCTGAAAAGAAGTTCAGCATTAAAGAAAAAATTGTTCATGCTGTTCAAACCGCAATAGCTAGAGAAAAAGATCAAGCTGACGGTAGACATGTCACAGTCAGAACAGCAGAATCAGCCTTTGAGGCACTAACAACACCGTGTAATTTACCAACAACAACACTGAATCCGGAATGGATACAATGGGTGAATTCAATTACAACGGACAAAGTATACTACTACTTTGATCCAGAACTAGAAGAATTAAAAAATCTAGAATATGAAGAAACATATCCTCTGCCAATCGACATTCTGCCTTTACGACATTACGCCTGTGTAATTTATACAGACGGACATGCTCAACCCCCCGTTTGGGGAGAACAGGCATACAACCCCACATGTGGGATTACAAAAGAAGTGTGGCGCGGAGGTAAACTAAAACCTCTATTAACAAAAACACACTCAGTAGAAACTAATTCAGAACAACAAACTGAAATACTAGCATTGAAAATGGCGCTAGATAATGCGGATCGCGAATTCCCGACACTTATAGTGTCAGATTCATATTACTGCGTCAAATCATATAACAAGGATTTGCAGACATGGATTCAAAACGGTTACAAAGATGACACAGATGCACCAATAAAGCAGAAACTGCTCTGGGAACAAATAGCTCTTTTACAAAAAGAGCTACCAAAGACTCACGTGACACACTCACTGAGTCATCAGCGTGATGGCGTTCACGTTGCAGGGAATTCATTGGCTGAGACAGCCACAGCGGCAGCCACTAAATCGGCTCCCGTAGTTCGAAAAAAGCGTACATTAAAATACATTGACGGTGAAACAGTGCTGGCGGTGAAAACGTCATCAAAAGGCGACTGCTCAGCGCTACCGATCAACTATCCACTCAATTATACATACATAATCGATGCAAACTCCGTCCCTTTTGCTCGAATCCCTGGAGTGGGGGATAGAGTGATTCCAAACATGGACAGGAGAAACTTGTTAATCGCAGACGCACATATGGGCGAGGGTCTCAGACACCTCAAACTAAAAGATTCTCTGGAAGAATTACAATCACGGTACTGGTGGCCAGGCATGAGCCTGCGTCACACCATGTTTGTAAAAAACTGCCCAAACTGCAACAGAGATCGCAGTGGGGAGAGAAACAGTTTAATACCTCGTCGTTTTACTCCAGAAAAAATCAAGAGTAAAAAGGAAGGCTTGCGATTAACATATACAGGCTAGTTTCCACTTATAATGTAGATCACCAGCACTCGGCTGACGTCTGGACTGTTATACAAAGATTTGCGAGTCTAAATGGCATATACGCTAAGAGCATGCTACGTTTGACCATTGTTTTCACTCTAGCCCTCCAGCCTGAGGGGAAACATGGCCAAATGAGCATAGCACAGCGGGAATCTTCTCACTTCCTTCCTGAGGGATACGGGATGGTGTAAAGAAAAAACCAAGGCATAAAGCAATCTATAACGGAAAGGATATTAGGTTCGGGAGCTGGGTGGGTCAAACATCTAATAAGTGTCCAACGTAGTCTAAATAACTTGCCAAGAAATTCTCTGAAGGGATTCAGTGCGTACGAATTATTATTTGGAACTAGGATGTTGATCTCTGACATTGATAGTCAGACTTCAGTGGTGAAAGAAAAAAGCTTTGATATCAAAGACCGTTTGGCTATTTTGCAGGACTTAAACAAAACAAGAAAAGACCTGAACAACATAAAGTTGAAACAACAGCCAACAACCACTGAAGAACCACCACCTGTCCCAGCAAGACCTGTCTGGATTCCAAAAGTCGGGGATCTAGTCAGGGAAAAGATCGCGGTAAAGAAGGAATTTGGGCCTTCTTACAGAAAAGCAGTTCCTGTCTTGTCAACGGGACAAGATCAGTTGTACTACCGCCACTTGCTGGTAAAAAGGAGAACCGAGTTGTATCCATCGACCTGGTAAAACCACAATCATGTGGCCGATAACAAACAGTAGGCCAAGTGGACTCCCAATAAGTAGCCGAACACCAAGGTTTGCTACCAGTACAGAGGTCCTAACGAAGAGGCTCATCACATTCGAAACGCCTACAGAAGAACAACAAGGACTATGCAACAATGCAATAGAACTCAGACCTCTGAAAACCCAAATAAAAACATTTAGCAGGGACACACCAATCTATAATGAAGTACCAAGCGAAAATGCAAGAAACAGTAATCCAGAAACAATTGGAACAATTGACAGAACTGCATCCGGCTACTTCATAAACTTCGATGATTCCTCTGAAGGCTTCAGTGAATCAAAGACACAGCCATCATCAAAAACCTTTAAAGATAAAGCAAAAGAACTTTTGAATCAACTAAAAGAAACATATCTGATTTCTCCATGGATCGAATTTTGGGTGGGTTTTGGTGCATTTATCCTCATACTTTGGCTCATCATGGTACTTACTTTGGGACGCTTCATTGAGGGAAAATATGCTAAAATGGACACAGCAAGTCAGAAAATCAACTTGATCCTCAAACCACACACATCTTCACACGTCGAGAAAAGAGAACTTTCTTCAGTCAACTTCACAGCCAATCCGATACCGGGTGGGGTAGCCTGGGACAACACTGACTATGAAATTTATGGTCCGGTCGAAATCCTGAAATATCCACACCAAATTAAGATCTCATTGAGTGACTTTGCAAAACCAAGCTCATTTGCTGATGATTGGGACTTCGAAAGCATTAATAATATGATGTCTGACTTAGTAATGTCTGCTAAATTTACCAAACATGATTATTTGCAGGGTTCTACAAATTATGATAGTATGTACTGTTATAACCACTATGGTAACCATTTTTTACATAGATCTGCACAACCTAGAAATGTTTTAAATTATAATCAATGGGAACATTGTGCAACCCCTCCAAAAGGAAGCTCAAGAACCTTCTATGACAAATATTCATACTTTTCAGGTTTTAACACAAGTAATGCTGAAGCATTTTATTTCAAATTGTCAAACAAGACAGGAACTAAGACCATGATAACAAACACAAAATTGATATATTCAGACTCATTCTTTGAAAAAATGAATACTTTTGGTTTTGATTATTGGGACAAAAATGTTGAATTGAAAAGTGTTTGGGGTACAAAAGAATGGCAAGTACAGGGTATAGAATCTTTGTTTAGAGCCTGCATGATCCCAGAACAAATGATATTTTTAAATGACACTGTTCAACAAACTACCTGTCTTGGCCTAGCCAAAATCAAAGACTTAAATAAACCATCTATTCCAAAGCCAACAATGAGCAGCAATAGCTCTATAGATGAAGAGATAGACGTAAATTATGTATTAAACCAAAACAGAACACATCCAGATTGGAAACAGTGGTTGATCTGGCCCACAGATACTAATAACTGTCAAGACAGATTCCTGAACAAAACACAGGGGTTCAAAATGACCAGGCCAGACCCTAGATATCCTCAAAGACATCACCCAGGGATAATAACCACCTACAGTGTGGGCAAATTATGCCTTCAATGGCAACAAACTTCCACACTGGCAGAAATTAAGCAACACCTAACTTTACTTACTGATGGTGCTGACTTGCGTGATTTCATTATGGGACCGCGCAAACAGCGTCAAAAACGTTTCATAGCAGCCTCTGTATATGCAGCATACAATGAGGCCTGGAAGGTTACTCAAATTGAAACAGCAGAGAGAATACGGGAAATTGACCGTATTAATTTGGAAAAATCACTTTCTGTAGTGGACAATGGGTTAATGACTCTGTCCTCCAGAATTTTTTCTTTGGACAGCATTGTGTCTTCAGCAATCGACATATTATCGCAAGACTTACTGTTGCTACAACACGGTCAGTCTCAATTGCGTTCTATTGTACAGCTTGGCTGGACGTTACAAAATCTACGTTCAGGCTATGTGCCTTGGCGTTTAATCAACACAACGTCACTATTCCAAATCTTTAACCTTACTGATAGACAAGTCAGTATGGCACAAAAGGGTGCTGATTATACAATCTTGAGCATTGAAAAACTCGAAAGATTACCAGTGACAATGTCAGAACGACCTGTCAGTGAATGGATAATACATGGGATAATAAATATTCCAATCTCAACCTTCAGGTTTCAATACTGCCAAAAATATATACAGGCTGGCATGTACGAGAAATTGGGAAAGGGGTACATTAAAACAACATGGAACCTGCCCTATTCACATGCATGTGTCAGTAATAAAGGACAGAAAGTGTTTCTTAGTGGCAATAATTGTGCGATGTCACTAAGCGGCACGCTTCTGTGTAACGGAATTAGTTTGCATGGAGCCTGTGAAGGGAATTCATACAACCTTTCATGTCACCAGCAAGGCGCACCTGCAACAGAGATAGAACCATTCTTTCAAAGACTCTATAATGGGAGTTACATTCTTATTGTAGATCGCAGATGTTGTAGTCTTATGCCCGGGACTCCTTATCTCGTAACTACGACTGCGAAGGTCAAGTGCTGTGGACGCTCATTGTTCCCCAGCTCCTTTCCAGACAGGGAGGCAAGGGCATGGCCCAATTTGAAAATTACTTCTATTCGAATAGATACTTTAAGCAGAATGAAAACAGTGCTTCTTCAGACGCCTACAAAGCTCACGTCATCAAAAGAAACGTATGATCTACAAGTTGCAAGGACGACTGCAGAGATACATTCATTGTTATCAACTAATTCCCCCATACATTTCGCAGAAATCCTGAATGAAATCTTAAATATTTCTGATACCAATGGGGTCTCAAAGGTATTTAAGACAGTATTTTCGATGGCATTAACACCATTCAAAGCCATACTGGGTATTTTTCCAGATTTCGTCCATTCGATTTTTGGCGGACTTCCCCTGATCTTGGGACTAATTGCAGGAATCCTATTCTTAGTCCTTATTTTTCGTTATGGCAACCCATGTCACAGACAAAACTCTTGCGACAAGGGAAGAAACAATCCTAGCCATTGGATACCGGGACCTGATATCAAAAATCCTGGGACTCTCCCGGCTTAGAGACCTGAACATGACTTGGTTTCTATCATTTCGACCAATGTGGCAAAGATGTGTTTTACCTGTATTAAGGTGTCTGCTATGCGGAGAAGAATGCGTGTTAGACACCTGTCTGACGCTACAATCGGATGCGCCAATGGATGCAGAAACATTGTTGAGCCCGATCAAGGTTCACGCTTTGTGCTGCCCTCAAAGGCTACCAATCCTGATGACGGCATTCGTGGAAGCTTCACCACTACGATTAAGGGGTAGTGAAGTTCAAGATGAAAGCAGCATCGATCAGGTACGACCTTCTGTCAGCAATGCGAATCAGAATGTCAATGGAGACAATCATGCGCACGAATGCATGGTTACACCTTTTTCCGAGTTAGTGAAACTTTCCCAGGAAGCTGTTGACAGCTTTTTCAAAAGCCTAAATGATATGATGTTCTCACCAGAGCAGAAATAGAGACTTTTGAGCAAGCTCGCACACGGCGTTCCCTGAATTCGGCCTTCAACTTTAAAAATAAAGTCACATGAACAATTTTACCTCCAGTTCACGGACAGCAATTTTTCAGCAGCCCCAAAATATTTTTGCATATTTTTCGGGACACTATCTTCTGCTTAAAGTAAGAACTATTCTTAGAGAACTAAGGTTTCTAAATTTTAGATAGCTTATAGACATTAGCTGCCCGCTGGTATGTTCATAAATATTTTATTCTGTGATGGAATGGTCTCGAACTTTTTTTCTGTATTAAGAGCCATTTCATGTGTAAATTCTCATATACCAAATAGCAATAATGTATACAAATGCGTGATTACTTTGGCATTATTCTACAGCTTGAGTGCATACAATACATATGATTGCAATTCTTCCGTATATTTGAAAAATTTCAAAATGCATTTATGTATTTATGTATTTTGGGGTGGTAAGGTATACACTATACTCTATAGTATGTTTTACTATGCATAGATTAGTAAATATGTCCATAGTTAGCGTGGAGTGGGTGTGATGTATTCCTATAGGTTCTGAATCGATCCCCCTATTCCTGACCCTATTCTGGTTAAACAAACCAACAAGTTAACTAGCAGTCAGCCCATGAGGCAGAAAACCCCCATGATGCAGATACCGTTATCTGACGCAGTCACACTACGGCACAGGAACGTGTTATCTGATTAGGTCACAACGCTTGCGATCTAATTAGACAAGCGATATTCCTCCAGCCCCTGATAAGGCATACGGAGTTCTCATAACAAATCAAACCTATGACAACCTGGGCAAAACCCTGCGGCCAATGTTTTGATTTCACCGAGAACTTCAGCAAAAGAATGTGCTAACGAGCAAGTCGTATGACATCCTTATTGACGTATCTATGTCCATCCTTACGTCAATCTCGGCACCTTAAAGGTATAAATATTACCGATATTGCCCTATGCAAACACACGCGGTGGTGACGAGACGGAGCAGCCATACTTGCCGAAGCGAAGAGCAGAGCAGACCCCGCTGGCGCAGCCCCGCCTTCCTGACGCGCTGAGAACGAGATGCGCTGCTTTCTCCTGCCGAGAAATCCAGCACCGGCGCTTCCGGGTAGCCCTCGCAGGCAGCCTGGAATATCGAGACCAGAGAGAGAGATACCATCCCTCATTCAACCTAGATTCCAGGTACAGAACTGAATAACCCCTCGCAGAGAATTCTTTAGTTATTCACTTGGCAAAAACAAACTTAACTTAAACTGTAACTTTCTATTCCCGCCCACGTATTAGGCTTAGGTCAGGTACACGGGGTAGGCGTATTTAGAAACACCAGTTGAGTACGTTAAGTCAAATGTATATGTGTATGTAATATATTTTATTCATTTTAAAACATCTTATGGCTTAGAAACCATATCAATGTTTTTACAGTATTATTTCATACTATTGCTTTTAATGTATGCACTTTACTTAGCTATAAGTATTGCAATAATATCGATCCATTTCTCTTGTATGAGAAAAGAGACTGATCAATAAATAACACCTTTTTATTGAACACGCCCGTCTCTTCCTTTTCTCTACATTCTGATGAGACTAAGAATGCACGTACTGACTGAGTAAAATAAATTGCCTTTTGTTCACACGACTCTCGAGATACACTCTTGATTAGGGGAGAGCAAAGTTGTCATGTTCTATGGTTGTCAGAAACTAAATCCCTTCTTGTCTAATCAGGGAAGTTAATTCCTTCCTGAACATTCGAGAAAGTTTCTAGTGAACTCTGAGCTAGCTGGCAAACCCAAAACTTTAAGTCTAATATCGACAGTAGTAGACCTAGTTAACGTCTGGTCTAGGCCTTTACTATTGAAGGTATTATTCCAATGCGCAGAGCCTATTGGGATAATAGGAACTACACTACAGGATGGAACATAACCGGATACGGAGCTACTCTGAGTGAAAAACAGCATGCTAAGAGATCTTCCCCGATTTGGATTGTACCCCATCAGGGTCATCTGTGTCTGCAAGGTAATGGCACGAATCCCAGAGCTCAGTTAGGGAAGAGTATCTGCACTAAAACGTATGTTTTTGCAGCCCAGACTTCCCCTTCGTTTTTAGCAGCTAAGGGTACCTATTTCATCTGCCATGATAGAGCCTATACATGGTTGCCCCCTGACTTTTCGGGCTCATGTTTTGTTTCATTCCTGTTGCCTCCCACCTACACAGCAGCGTCAGATTACCACAAGACAAGGGTAGTTAGAGGTGTCTTGAGTGAAGAAGACACTGCAGGTCAAGAATTTGGGGACTTTGCAAAGGGTTTTCTGCCATTCTGGGGATCCATGGCTAACAGCAGGAACATAAGGCAATTGACAAGGGTGGTTGAGTCCACCGTAATAGAAACTGCTGGTGCCCTTAGTAACTTGACTGCTGAGCTCCAGTCGGATCGTCTTATGACCCTTCAAAACAGGGTGGCTTTAGATGTCATACTTGCAGACCGAGGTGGGGTATGTAGATTGATCCAATCGAGTTGCTGTGTTTTCATCCCAGATAACGCTCCAACAGTGTACCAGGCCATCTCTAAACTGCATAAGATTTCCGAATCTATTCATGTAGATAAAGGAGATTGGTCATTTATGGGGTGGCTCTGGGAACTGATATCCGGTTGGGGATGGAAAATTCTGATGGTCATTGGGATGGTCTTAGCCATTCTTTTCCTGTTCTGTCTGTGCAGACAGTGTGCTCCTGCAATATGTGGCCTCTGTGTTACATCATGTGTAAGGAAGCCTGTATCAAGAGACGAACTAAGTACTAGAATGATGTTACAGCAACATCTCAATGACTTTAGGAATATAGATCTGGACTCAGATTAGCATGAGGATAGATTAATTGCCTATGTAAGGGCAAAAGGAGGGTTTGTGGTTCTGGAAATTCTGGACTCGTATAATAATTCCGGACTCGAGAATAAAACTTCATCGTAACATGACGAATTTAGTATCAAAAGACCGAGAATGACGAGTACACCATGTACAAGCATTTTCAGCATATTCGAGTGACGATTTCACCTCGAAATCGTAATTTTCGTTCTGAACCCTTGGCTTCCATTTTATATATGGCAGCCATTTTGTGAGTTGCCCTTTACATAGGCCTTAATCCAGCTAGATTCGATTCCAAAAGGACACGTACACCTTAATCGACTTTCCTATGACCTGTGCAAGTTGGAACCATTGCCCCAGGCCAAACCTGTTAGGTCAGTTCCTCTCCCAGTGGCCGAACAAGATAACATCAAGGCTCAACAAGCCATAAAACCTTCTTATCGCACACACACCCTGCCGAATCTTGCCCACATCTTTCCCTTCACTTGCTTTATGATGGGGAGGTGCCCGTTTCTATTAGGGGTCCACTGATATCTGATGGAAATACCGGACCTTGCCGGGTAATTTATTTTGGGCTAGACGAAGTGAAATATGGACATGTCATCATGACTCTGCTTTTTCCCTTGTAACGAAAAATGTTAATAGTATACTGTAAATTCAAGAATGTTTGCCTGAAGCTGAATATTTTGTATAAAAAGAGAAGCCTGGTTTTGTGAATTCGAGCAGTCTCCTGAGAATATACATCCCGTGTGTTGTACTTCTAGGACGCTTGTTTCTTGGTTGCAGCCAATAAAATCGATCCTTGACTTCACCTAGAAGACTCTGAGTTTCTGTGGTCTGAATCAGGAAAGAACCCGAGGTCTCTGGGTGTACCCTGGCACCGCTGGGTTACCGGTTTGGTACCGGTTCTGAAAAACCCAGTACCTCAGTCTGATGACGGAGCGTTTCCGTCACCAGCAGGGGAGGGGTTAAAGACCTTGTGTGCCCTGGACGCTGTTTCATCTCTCCCCACAGGCAAGAGTCCGAGTTAACGGGCAGCTCACGGAGCCTTTCTTCATACATAGGGTACACGGCAGGGCTGCCCTCTGTCGCCTCTGCTATTTGCCCTGGTAATAGAGCCCTTGGCGGAGCGGATAAGACAGAACGCAGACATCCACCGCCTCGCTCTTGGAGGTCGGCAGAATAAAGTTGCACTATTCGCACATTAGGTTTTTTTTTTTTGTTTTTTATTTTATATAGCGCGAACTAGAACCGAACCGAATCAGTTATCAGAGCGCTTTACATAGCACCAGTTACGTTACATGAGGACACACTTTCATTTTAGGCACGGGGAGATTAAGTGATTTGCCCAGAATCACAGGAGGTTTTTGGCGTCGTTACCGAGACTCGAACCCAGATCCCCAGGTCCGAGGTCGAGCGCCTTAGCCGTTAGGCCAACCCCTCTCCTACCTTATCCTCACGTTGACGCGACTGCATACTTCTCTCCCGGCGCTCCACGCTCTATTACAGAACTTTGAAAGCCATCAGGCCTCAAAATTAACCATAACAAATCTTGGGCATAAAACCTCATGATTCCGGAGGAGGAGATACCTATCTTGCAAACACTTGCTCCCTATCAATGGACTACAGACCATATTAGATATTTAGGACTCCAACTGACCCCTTCCCTGGACACATGGTCTCAAGTAAAATGGCGAGAATACAAGAAAACTGTCCTGGAAGATCTGCGGCGGTGGAAAGCCCTCACTATCTCTTGGCTCGGTAGGCTTAATGCCGTCAAAATGTCAATACTCCCTAAAATACTATACCTATTCCAATGTCTCCCCACCCCTATACCACAGCAACAGATACAGGGCGTCCAAAAGGATATCACTAACTTTATATGGGGCGGACGCCGGCCGCGGTTTTCCTACAAGATCCTCATGTTGCAAAGAGATAGGGGGGGACTAGCATGCCCTAACCTTTTGGAATACTACTGGGTCTCACACCTCCGTATTGTCTCGGAATGGACAACCACTGAAACCGAAAAGATATGGTTCCACATGGATAGGATGGCCACGGGGCAAACTATCTGGGATCTTACGTGGCTCCACTGTGCGGCGCTCTCCCGTAGTACTTATATTGCAGTGCCTACTAAAACAGTCCTGGACATATGGGACAGGGTAGCAACACGTAAGGGGCTGCTGACCTTCCCTTCCCCTCACACTCCCATAGCGGGCAACCCACTATTCCCTCCGGCCCTCCATGCGCCAGCATTTGGCAAATGGATACAGGGGGGCTGCAGAGTGATTGGGGACTTGTTTGAGGAGGGAACCATAAAAACGTTCGCTCAGTGCAGAGAAGAATTCTGTCTCCCACTAGAAGCGGGTCTCCAGTATGCACAGTTGCGACACTGGGTATCCTCCCCAGAGATACAGCAGGCTGCTACTCGGCCATACACCCCTTTCGAGCTGCTGGTCCGCTCCTTTGATGACTCGTAAGGCCTTATATCCCTGACATACCAGATTCTACAACACCCACCGTTGCTGGCTACGCACCCATATCAGAGCCAATGGCAACTGACATCCAACATGGACATTATGCCCACACAGTGGAGCCGACTATGGCGAGACATCCCTAGGGTCTATCGTAGCATTCTGCAGAGGGAAAATGCTTACAGAATTATGACACAGTGGTACTACACACCCGCCCGGCTTCACAAAATGTTTCCTGCCACGTCCCCCTTGTGTTGGAGGTGTTCGAATGCATCTGGTGGGCTTGCCCTCCTGACCCTGCTCTGGAAGGAGGTCCTTAGTCATATTAAGGAGGTGTTGGGCTTCCCCCTGCCTGAATCTGTGGCCACAACCCTTCTGGGCATGAAACCTGACACTTTGAAAGCGCTCACCGGCAGGGACTGGACTATAGCCCTCCACATGCTGGGGGGGGGCTAAGCAACTCATAGCGCTTTATTGAAAGAAGACAGAGGCACCCCGATTGCTGCTTGGTTCGTGCGCTTGTGGCATATAATAACTATGGAACTCTTCACAGCACAATTGCAATCACGAGCCACCCGCTTTAACACTATATGGCGCCCCTTAGTTCAATATCTCTGTAAAATAGAACATTTGCAACATTTGCCCCTTAAGCTTAGAGCGCTGCGACTCTTTGAGGATGCCATATGCCCACCAGACCCAGATAGGCTTCTTGCGTAACTCGACTGGCCATGCCCGCCTGCTCCTTTAATGATCAGTAAGGCCCCTACTGTTACCCATGCCGGATACCACCACAAGCCACTCCCTGTCAGTTCACCCGCTCACCCACGTAGCTCTCTGACTCTCCTTTATCTTCTTTTCTCTTCTTTTCGAGCCTTTCTCTGTCCATTTACCACTATCCACTTTCTATGAGCCTCTAGCCCACGTTCTAAATGTTATTGGTTCTAAATGAGTCCTGAACTATCCCACTGGATGCTACTATTGATATAGGTCTTAGCTCACGCGGGCGGCCCAACAAGGATTGTAGGCGACATGCTTTGTTATGATTAGTTTACAACTTCTCTTCTTCACATTGTAAAACACTTGAAAGCAACGCGGCCGGCCCTGAACGGGGTTGTGGGCTCAACGCTGTGTATGTATGGACTCATGCTATGTTTTTTGATTTCGAAAATTAAACAGATTTCAACCAAAATGGGGAAATTTTTTCCACAGACAGATTGGCACGTAGGGATTTATTTTTTAATGGGGTTGTGTCTGTAAGTAGTACTGCAAACTCTGAGCCCTTAGCTCTTGTTATTTTACATTCTCCCTCTTGTAGATATCTCCTCTCAGGGCCTCTGTTTTCTTAAAGATTTTATCGAGCACCATTCATGCTTCCCTGCTGCAGGAGTATACGATTTATTGCAGTCAGTGCCAATTTGCAGAAAGTGGAAGGCTTTAATATATATTCATCCAGCATCCTTGACACAAAGCACCTCTGCCTCGCGCCCTGTTCACTTCATCATGCTGCTCTTGTTCTCAGTCACTGGCCCTGCTGCAACAAGTTTGCAGGAGAGTTACATCAAAAAGAAAGACAAGACAAGCTTTCCTGTTGATTATGTTTTTGGTTGTTTTCTTACGAGCAGCGAGTGCTGGTGAAATGTTATTTTGGTGCGGG
Source organism: Lissotriton helveticus (assembly GCF_964261635.1). NCBI lineage: Eukaryota > Metazoa > Chordata > Amphibia > Caudata > Salamandridae > Lissotriton > Lissotriton helveticus. The sequence continues at coordinate 1,144,167,636 of NC_136069.1, forward strand.
AAAAGCATAAGAGATTTTGCAGAGACTCCGGGCCCTGGCAGAATAAAGGCTGTACATGCACACAGTTTACAAGGAACATAGGGTCTGATGTACTCAAACTCTTATTAAGAACTTGTGAATGGTATCAAATAACAATTTGCGAATTCTTCTTAGAAATCTACTAAAATGAATTTGGAAGCGTGGGTGCAATTTGCAAACCGACTTCTGCCGAACGCATTGGTATTTAGTGAGCCAACCTACGTATCAATAGGTTAGGAACCATGATGTATGAAGCCATTTTGCTTTAGCAAATGGCCCGATTTGCAGAAAAGGCATTTTCTGGTTGATATATCAAACCCAAATTGCGATTTAGTAGCAGGTTACCGAATCATCTCCCAGATGCATCAACAACCCATTTTGTGGTTCTTTAATAGCGAAAAATACCGATTCGCTATTAAGGAATAGCAAAATGGAATGCATCAAGAAATCACTAAAAAAATAGCAATTTCTTAGAATTTCTGAATTGCGACTCGCAAATTGCGACTCGCAATTAAGGAATACCTCCCCATTCATTCCTATGGGCCTAGAGGCCCATAGGAATGAATGGGAAGACAATCTCAATTAGCGAATTGAAATTAGCGAATCGCAAATTGAGATTGCGATTTCAAGGGTGCAGGGGTGTCCAAAGGACACCCTGTTGCACCCCTGAAATTGATCTGTGCACATATGTTAGGTCATGTGTGTGCGCAACATGAAACTTCGAAAAATGCACTTTAGTGCATTTTTCAAAGTTTTTGCTAATTACCATGAAGTTGTACTGAAAAACTAATTTGTGAGGTTGTCACTATCAGGAGATGTGGAACTTGAAAGTGCATGGCCAGTCTTTTATATACATTGCACCCTGCCCTCTGGGTTGTCTAGGGCCTACCTTGGGTGTGACTTATATGTATAAAAATGGAAGGTTTGGACCTGACAAAAGGTTTTTTTTGCCAGGTCGGAACACAGTTTAAACTGATCGCAGAGAATATTTTGACCATCAATCTCTTGACCTTCAGACTTCGTGAACACGTGCTAAGACAAATGAATCGGTTTAATCAGGGGAACCAAGATTTAGGAACTTACTTCCCTAAGTAATAAGTGGTGAAAACCATGTAAAAATACTAAAATAGAGAGATACCTGCATTATAATTGACAATTGAATCAACAGGACAGTCATATATGTCCAACACCTGCTAGATTGTAATAACCAATTAAAGCCTTGAGGAAGCCTGAGGCCAGCCAACGATAGCGGGTGAAACACATGTTGGCTGAGCAACAGAGAGCTGTGAACAAAAAGCTGTACATTCACTACTAAGGTTGCTGTCATTACAATAAAACAATCAATAGAAATAGCAATTGGCGATTCCGTCTAATAATACAGAAAACTATTCATTTGTGTTGAATTGATGATGAATATGAACTATGCATGTATACAAAAAGAAGAAAGAAATTTAATATAATGAGGCGTAGGTTTAACTAAGCAAAAGACCAAAGGAAGCACAAGATGAATGACTCTACTTCACACCATTTTAAACATAAATCATATTGCTCATGCATGTTTAGCTTCAATTTAGTCATTCTAGTTAAGCATTTCATTGAGAGGAGATAGACTTGTTGCCATTTCTTTCGATGTTCTGATGTTTCCCTTTCAAAGGAGCAGTGATGCTCCCTTGTGAAGGAAAAGGCAGGATATTCGCCTGTCTTTAAAGCCTGCTGTGCGGGTGGCTGATCATTCCTACACCTGCATCCACTGCAGCCACGTTTCTGACAGCCATCTTGGTTTTGCACCAGATAAATACAGTACTATCAGCCAACACATAGCTGCTCTATAGATACAGACCCTTTTTAACCTGCAGCACCAACGAAAATAATGGATCTCAAATACAGGATATGCAGAAGCTAAACTGCCTACATCATTGAATGACAGTTAAAATCAACCGATGGCAAGAATGTGGGCTGAACATTTTAATTATGCTTACCACAACCAATGGCTCAGAGAGTATGACCTTTTGCCCCTCTCTCTACATAGATTGTATTTGCTTTGTGTTAAGAAATTAGGTTTTTGATTGACTGGGGTAGGAGCCTTGGTCAAGTAGCAACCACAGTCCTAGTCAGGGTAAGAAGCAGACAAACCCTAAATTAACCTGTGCTCACCCTTTGGTAGCTTGGCACACAGAAGTCAGGCTTAACTAAGAGGCAATGTGTAAAGTATTTGTGTGGCCCTTCAAACAGTAAGACAGTGAAAACACCACACAAATAGACTCCACACCAGGTGCGAAAAATAGAGCTTAATTTAATAAATTAAACAAGACAAAACAACAAAAATTCAATAAGTAGAACTTGAGATATTGATTTTTAAGTGCCAGACCGGGGCAAAGTCAAAAGTTCAGACTGACCGCAATGGAGCATTGGATGGAAACAGGGACCCAGTTAGGCCAGCTGAACAAAAGTACCTTAATCTCAGGTTGTGGAGCATTGTGTGGGTTCGAGTGAAAGATACATCCAGCGGCAGAGGCGATGCACCAGTTCCACGGTGTGGTCAGACTGCGGTGGAAGATCCTGATGCATCGACGTTGAAGGTCCTGTCAACGGGCTTGCGATGTGAAGATCGATATCACGGATGTGTTGTGCTGTCGAGGAGATGTGTCAGCTCTGGTGAGTGGGGAAGCTGTGATGCGGAGTTTCTCCATCCTCATCAAGGCTGCCATTGCGAGGATGTGAGGACCTTCTGCTGGGAAGAGTGTCATGCAGTGGCAATTCCGAAGGCAATGCATCAAGTCCGATCCATGCAGCAACGGAGATGCATCAGTGTTGATACACTCAGTAGCGGCGATGCCCCAGTTTTGATCGATGCAGGAGTGGCGATGCATAGTTTCGACAGAGGATGCATCGGTTCCACTGAAGCAAGCACCTTTGGTCCACTTCCAAGGGTCCAGAACTAGGGTGGCACCACTTGGCAGGGAAGACTCACAGATGGCAGAATCCAGGAGCAGAAGCAGGGTGGTTGGAAGTCTTTTATGGTAGTTTCACCCAGATGCTCTTACTGAATGGGTTAGTTCGCACCAAGACATTTCTGCCTGCATCAGGCGCCAACGCAAAGTTCTGCAAAACCACCTCTTTGCGCTACAACATTGACTGGCGTAGTGACCCCCAATGGGAAGCTCCAGCTTTAGTCGTATGCGATGCTGACAGGATCTTAAACTAGAGCAACGACCTTCCCCAATGCCTGGCCGGATCCTCAAGCTACTTCAACAGACACCTGTGACACTCTCCCTGCTCCTGGTGGCCCCTTCCACTGCAAAGGAACTCTTGTGGCTGGACTGAAAAGGTAACTCTTTCAGCGGGACTAACCTGGTCCCTGTATCCACCCTGCGTGCAATGCAGTCGGCCTGAACTTGTGACTTCCTCCTGGTCTTACACGACCAGGTAGCTGCAAGTGACATTTTAGGCTTTTTGGTGCTATTTTCACCTAAATCTTTAAACATTCATAACTCTGGTTCTACTGATTGGATTTCTGTTGTTTTGTTGTCAAATTATTTATTAAAGGTTACTCAATTTTTCCAAATTGATGTGGGAATTTTCTTGCGTTTTCACTTATTTACTGTTTGAAGTGCTGCATAAATACTTTATACATTGCTTCTAAGTTAATCCCAACCTCACTAAAATTCATTAACTGGTCTTATGCCTCACCATTTCAAGCTCCAACAGCCGCCATTGTATGTAAGTGCATGATGGGACTATCCATTCAAACTACAACAACAACAAAAATCAGCAATGTGGGGGATTCAATGAAGCAAAATTGGCAGAGTCTAAAATGGTGATCTTCCTGATCTGAATTGACCCTAAAACAGAGAAGTGACCGTTTCATAAAGAGCTGTGATGGTTGGCAAAAAGTCAGATGTGTGTTTTTGGTGTCTGAGGTGTCTAAAGTCCATTCTGGTAACTCAGAATTTCTCTGAGTTAAAGCGTGAACAAGTCAGAAACAGACTCACTGTACCCTGTTTTCGACTGGTGATGTCTGCATTTCATGCATTAACTCCAAAATTCCAAGCTACATGTATGAACTTGACACCTCAAATGCAAAAATACTCCTGCTTGCCTCTGCCTTGAGCCATGACAGCTCCTCACTATAAGGCAAAAAATATTTTTGGGACACAAAAAGAATACGTTAAAGTGTGGCACTGAATTGAACGGCTTTGTGGATGTGCTCCTTGTGAATTGCAGAATGACTTCACTCACAGTAAAGTTAGTTAACTAATGCGTTAGCTGAACCAGTGCACCATTATGTATGCTGTAGTAGGTGGAAGAAAAATGAGAATGACACAGTAACAGACTAAACAATGAAGAGGGCTGGCTCAAAAATCCTGTAAGTAAATCATACATATAATTTTAGTAAAATCAAAAGGTCCTTGCTATCACCAGGTCTAAGAAAAACACCTTCTGCTGTGGGTTTGATTTCATCTTCATTACTTGAAGATGAACGCTCTAGTTGCTCTAGTTTAAGATCCTGTCAGCATCGCATACGACTAAAGCTGGAGCTTCCCACTGGCGGTCACTACGCCAGTCAATGTTGTAGCGCAAAGAGGTGGTTTTGCAGAACTTTGCGTTGGCGCCTGATGCAGGCAGAAATGTCTTGGTGTGAACTAACCCATTCAGGAAAAGCCCAAACGCATTAGGGAAGCCCTACTGAGGCCACACTAAGGGTCCAGGACCTGAGGGCCTCCAGTTGGGTGTAAGGAACTCACTCCAGCTGAGTCCAGCAGGGCTCAGGCAGGTCCAGGTGCAGATGCAGGCAGCAGGTCAGCTGGGAAGTTGCAGGGAACCTCTGTCTCTTGTTATGACCCTGAAGCTCTGAACAGACAGGAGGTCATCTGGCTGACCCTTTGAGTCAATTGAGCCTGGGATGAATATTGCAGGTCCAATCTTCCTTCTCATCAAGATGGGCAGCAGACAGCAGGGCACCAGAGTAGCAGAGCAGTCCTTCTTCGGTAGTGTCCAAATGTCTAGGAGTATAGTGAAGAGTTGTACCTGGTGTCTTCTTTAAAGTAGGAGATACCTTTCGAGGATGCCCTGTGAAGTTTTCAGGTTTTTGCCTCCCCTGCCCTGGGTCTGACTAACTACAGGCGGAATGCAATTGTTTGTCTGAAGGTAGGACAAGGCCTATTTAGGTGTAATTGTGGGCTGTACCTAAGTCCATCCTCCCATACTGACAGTGATGGCCCAGCCAGGTACACCTAAGCTCTCTATTGTGTGTGGATGTCTACGAAGAATATATAAAGACCAGCTGCCAACTACACCCATTCATGTGACCCAGAGATAGGTTGCAAGCACTAAATGACTAAGGCAGGACAATGACAACTTTCTACAAGTGGCATTATAAAATTGTAACCAAAATTCCGACTTCACCAGAAAAGTGGACTTTTCGCATAGGAGTGGCCGTCATGAACCCGGAAGTATCTAAATTGTAGGCAGATCTATCGTATTAAAAGGTCAACAACGGACAGTAGCCTGAATTTATTCACCTACCATCTCTCCCAAGCCAAAAGTCCAAGGTCTTCAGTGGGGCAGAGTCCACAGTCCAATGCCTGGGCAGCATGCAGCGCACACTGCGCCCTGCATCCCGGTACATGCGCCTCATACAGCACGGAGCCCCGAGAATGGGCAGCACTGTAGTCTCTGAGGGGGTTCTTGCAAGGAAGGTGGCCCTGGTGACCGCCTCCACCAATGGAATTGGACTGGCCAACGCTCGGCGACTGGCTCAAGATGGAGCACACGTAGTAGTGAGCAGCCGTAAGAAAGCAAATGTGGACCGGACAGTGGAGGAGCTATAGGCCGAGAACCTGAGTGTTATGGGTGTCGTGTGCCATGTTGGGAAGGAGGAGGACAGACAGAGGCTGGTGGAAACGGCTGTGGAGCATTTTGGAGGAATAGATTTGTTGGTGTCCAATGCTGCCGTTAATCCCTTTGCTGGAAACATATTGGATTCAACTGATGAACAGTGGGAAAAGATTCTGGATATAAATGTAAAGGCCACTATCCTCTTGGTGAAACTTGTGGCCCCCTACATGCAAAAATGAGGGGGTAGAGCCATTGTCATTGTGTCTTCTATAGCAGGATATGTTCCTTTCGAGAGTCTTGGTCCTTACAGTGTAAGTAAGACTGCGCTGTTCGGATTGACCAAGGCACTGGCCCCATCGTTGGCACCTATGAACATCCGAATAAACAGTTTGGCACCTGGGCTCATCAAGACTAAATTCAGCTCAGCGCTCTGGAAAGATGAGTCTACGATGAACTACCTGATTTCCAAACTCGGTGTCCAGAGGCTCAGTGAGCCTGAGGACGGCGCTGGCACCGTCTCATTCCTCTGTTCACCTGATTCTGCCTACATCACTGGGGAGACTATTGTGGTGGCTGGTGGAGCCCAGTACCGGCTGTAGCAAACTGAAGAGTAAAAATGGTACTGACAAGCCACAGCAACTTTCCATTCTGTTCCTGGAGGAGGCCATGGATTGCAAGCAGAAGATCAATCTAATGAGAAGACAGCAGGAAGCACCTTGGTATCACTAGAGATGCCCTAGAGTGTATAAAAGGGGCTGGTGATGGATGGAGCATCTGAACCAATCAAACACTCACACCCAGTCAACAGATCTGGGTTTAATCCATCAACGTTCTTTAGCCCACTCTGCCACCCCAGTTCAGACATGGCCATATGTAAATCAGTCTGACCCTGTGCCTCATGGGAACAGTCCAGCCCGAACTGCCAAGCCATGCCTTCTGGCATACCGGTTTCTGGCATTTCAGCCGTCTTCAGCCCGGCTTGCTTGAATCCAGTGACAAAGTGAGCAAGGGACTCACGTCTGAGCATACCCTGCCAACTTATGGCGAACATAGTGGTACAAAAGGGGGTGGTGATGGACGGAGCATCTGAACCAATCAAACACTCACACCCAGTCAACAGATCTGGGTTTAATCCATCACCATTCTTTAGTCCACTCTGCCACCCCAGTTTAGACATGGCCATATGCAAATCAGTCTGACCCTGTGCCTCATGGGAACAGTCCAGCCCGAACTGCCAAGACATGCCTTCCCTGGACCGGAAACCAGCTTCCGAGGACCGGTTTCTGGCATTTCAGCCGTCTTCAGCCTGGCTTGCTTGAATCCAGTGGCAAAGTGAGCAAGGGACTCACGTCTGCCAACTTATGGTGAACATAGTGGTACAAAAGGGGGTGGTGATGGACGGAGCATCTGAACCAATCAAACACTCACACCCAGTCAACAGATCTGGGTTTAATCCATCACTGTTCTTTAGTCCACTCTGCCACCCCAGTTTAGACATTGCCATATGCAAATCAGTCTGACCCTGTGCCCCATGGGAACAGTCCAGCCCGAACTGCCAAGCCATGCCTTCCCTGGACCGGAAACAAGCTTCAGAGGACTGGTTTCTGGCATTTCAGCCGCCTTCAGCCCGGCTTGCTTGAATCCAGTGGCAAAGTGAGCAAGGGACTCACGTCTGAGCATACCCTGCCAACTTATGGCGAACAAAGTGGTACAAAAGGGGGTGGTGATGGACGGAGCATCTGAACCAACAGATCTGGGTTTAATCCATCACCGTTCTTTAGCCCACTCTGCCACCCCAGTTCAGACATGGCCATATGCAAATCAGTCTGACCCTGTGCCTCATGGGAACAGTCCAGCCCGAACTGCCAAGCCATGCCTTCCCTTGACCGGAAACAAGCTTCCGAGGACCGGTTTCTGGCATTTCAGCCGTCCTCAGGAAGTCAGATTCATAACCAAATTTTGTGCTGAGAATGTTAAAATATATACTGTTATAAGGAAACATTGGAATGTTCTGAAAGTGGACAAAGACTTAAGTAGAATCATCACAGCAGAACCATTGGTAAATTTCAGAAAGGCAGAAACTCTAAGGAATATACTTAGTCAGATTGAGATAGTTAGGTTTGTAAAAAGAGATACTGCAAATTGGTTAAATGAAAAACCTTATGGTTGGTTTAAGTGTGATAGTTGTGTTTGTTGTAAATATATTGCAAATTAAAGTAAAGAATTTGTTTATCATGACAGGAGTAGAACGTTTAGTATCAGAACATGTATTAATTGTAACTACTTTTTGTGTGTACATGATCATATGTGTGTGTGAAAAACTATACCTTGGTTCAACAATTCAACCGCTAAAGGAAAGACTAAAGGAGCATATTAACTTAATCAAAATTACGGATAATAAATACCCATTAAGTAAACATTTTCAGGAAAATCATAACCCCATTACTGTAAAGATGATCAGAGCAATTGTCTTTGATTTAATCAAGGCACATCGTGGAGGGGGGGGCAGAATCCACAAACTACGTTTGAAAGAAATGCAGTGGTTTGAAACTTTGCGCCCAGGTGATTCTGGTTTGAATATAAATCGAATATAGTAAAATTATTATGTTGGAATTTTATGGATAATTATAAATGTGCACGACAGATTTCTGTGGGGAATCTTAAATTGATAATTATATGATGTCAAATAGTTTTGGATTGTTTTGAGTTTTCTCCAGGTTGAATTTGCAGAGAAGAGTATTACAATTTTAATGTGATCGTTACAACGTTTATAATGTTTGGTTTTGAATTATGTCTAAGGGGCATTCAGGCACGAAAGTACAAATGTGATTATTTGAAATGACAACAATACTAATAAGAGGATAAAGTGTATATATAGGACAACGTTCGCTCTTTAAATGAAAATAATGAAGTGTAGCATGTACATTAGAATATTGAGAGATCTATCAAGGTGTTTTAATCATGTACTGTTTAATGCAATCAGAATGAACTTTAATAGAATCTCACAGTCTAGCGCTTATTGATCACAAAATGTGTGTTTCTTTCAGCCTTGAAGAAGCTGGTGCGAATATCATGAAACATGTGTTGGCAGAAGCTGTTTTTTGGGGATCTGGGTTTTAATTAAATTCGTGAATAGTATGAAATCGGAATACAATTTTAATGTTAAATAATACTTGTCTTTGGACATAATTATGTTTTGAATGAGAAAATGATATTATAATAGGTTATTCTCAAAATTTTATATTTGTATTTGTTCTATATAAAAATGTGAGTAAAAACTGGATGTATGAATATGGATAGAGCTCCCTACATTTTTTAAATAGAGCTACTTTCTGAATGCATTTCAGGTTTGAGCCTGGCAAAAGGTTTAATTTAGCCATTATCGATAATGGGGTAGCCCCTAAAGTCAGCCGGACCTGGGCGCAGTACTGGAATAAGAACAGTGGTCCGTAACCAGGTATGGAACCAATTAGAGTTTAAATTGCATGAACCAATGCAATTAAATTAATGAATAACCGAAACGAGATAATGGTGCATGTAAAAATACTTATTTATGCATCCAAACAATTAAATGGGCCACACATGAACACAAGCGCCACAATATCTGATAAATTTCAAGATATTTATTAAAGAGCAACTCAATTGCTAATGTAAAGACCATAGGTTGCGCGCAAAAGGAGAAGTGAAAGGATAGAATAGTGGTGTTGGAAAGTGAGATGGTGAATCAAAGAATAAGATATAGACAATTTAACGAATTTTCAAATACTGATAACAAAGATCAGTTCCAGCAAGCCTGTCCATAAAGGATTTACAAGTAATCTGTAAACTTTCAGTGTGCACTTAATGCAAATTCCAATAACATAGTAAGGTACATAGTAGGTACAGGTCTTGATCAAAGGAAGAGTGTCGACGTTTCGACTCAACTGTGCAATCGGGGATTTGAACCTTTGCTGCGAGTCTTCATCAGGACTGTATGTGAGAGCAACCTACACCTGCAGCCAAGCCTGGCTAGACAGGTCTGATTAGTAAAGCATGCCAAGAGGCTCAATAACGCCAAGGTACGATTAATCCGGTGTGCTCCAGGCACATCACCAGATGTGTATTTCTTCCAGGATCTGGGAATGCCCCTATCTTATTCAGAAGGACTCAGTGTCGTCGTCTGCCGCTCCCTCCGGATGCTGGCAATCACTTCCCAACACCACTATTCTATCCTTTCACTTCTCCTTTTGCGCGCAACCTATGGTCGTTACATTAGTAATTGAGTTGCTCTTTAATAAGTAATTGTTTGGATGCATAAATAAGTATTTTTACATGCGCCATTATCTCGTTTAGGTTATTCATTAATTTAATTGCATTTGTTCATGCAATTTAAACTCTAATTGGTTCCATACCTGGTCACAGACCACTGTTCTTATTCCAAAAGGTTTAATTTTCCACATTGAAATTCTAGTTTAAAACTGCCCACACAGGCTGCAAGGCTACTTCATTACTAATAACAGTCGGACTTCTAATGAGATTTTGCGATCTCATGTCCAAAACTTTAAATTAATCTGTACGCTTTCAACAACAAGGAGGTTAGTAGCACACTCTCTACTTCTCCACCACAACCCATGTCTTTAAGAGCTATGATATTGAAAGAGGGCATTCCATGTATTTTAATTAGGATTTAGGTGATACTTGTTCTACAGTGTGTTGTTGCATTTTCAAAAAACTATGCAAAATGCACAAATATCATGTGAAAATGATTAAATGCTACTAGTGTGCCTGCAGCACTTTTTGTACCACCCACTTAAGTGTTATTTGAGCTCCACCTGCACCTCTCTTATGGATACATTGGGATCAGCTGCACCACATACGATCTGAGATGCAAATAACACCAACCAGGACCAGCCTAACATTATGAAAGCCCGCCTTTCCTTTGATGAAAGCCAATCAGCTGAGTGGTTTCAATGTGCTGCTTTACTACACATGGACCACACTAAGCAGGAAGCAGTATCTCCAGCTCTGCCCCTTGACACAGCTTCCTGGACATGGCCAATCATTGCAGACGGTTCATCTTCAGCTTGACTACTCTCACAAAGCTACTGAGAGCTGGTCAAGAAAGACAAAGAGTTGAATTGGAGACCATTACAAGTGGAAGCCTTCCAAAAAATGAAATGGGAGAGAATGTGGCCTAACGACTAGGGTGGTCGACCTCGGAGCTGGGTAACCGGGTTTGAGCCTCGGCAGGGACGCTCAACATTCTGTGATTCTGGGCAAATCACTTAATCTCCCAGTGCCTTACAAAAATGATTGTCTGTCTGTAACGTAAAAGGTGCTTGGTTTGACATTTCTACCACACTGTTCTTTGTGGTGTGGGTCTATACCACCGAAGGACAGTGTGGTAGAAATGTCAGACAGTAATAATAACCTGGTACACGATGTACCAGGTTATTATGACTGTTTGACATTTCTACCACACTGTCCTTCGGTGGTGTGGGTCTGAGCACTTGGGTTCTGAGGTTCCTATGTGCATTTTGGTGTATGGCTCTATCTTTCGTCTAAATCACAGTGGCTCGATAGCCTTGGATCTGTCGGTGTCTCCATCCAGGAGAGCCTATCTGCAAGGCCTCTTTCCCATCCAGTGGGCAACAGACACCATTCCATATCTAGGGATCCAACTGGCCTCTTCACTCCTCACTATGGTCACGGCCAATTATAATACGCTCCAGGGGAAAATTCGGGGTGAGATGAACCGGTGGAGACATTACCCAATCTCTTGGTTAGGCAGGATTGCAGCGGTCAAAATGACTATCTTACCGCAGATCCTCTACCTTTTCCGTGCTCTGCCGCTGCAGCCACCCGCCGGGCTGGATTCGACAGACACAATCTGAATTGGCCCAATTTATATGGCAGGGCAGGAAGCCCAGAATGCTGAGGGCGTTGGTCACGCTTGCCCTGGAGATGGGTGGTTTGGGGATTCCCGATCTATCCAAATACTACCAAGCGTCGCAATTGAGATACTTGGTCGAATGGAGCAAATGGGAGTCAGAGAAACATTGGCTCTTTCAGGACCAGGCCGTGGCTGGTCGCCCACTACAAGAAATCCCTTTCCTCCGCAAACCCCACAGACCTCCTAACCTGTACGCTTCGCATATAACGCGAGTCCCCCTGGAAGTGTGGGACTCCACTAACCTTGCGCACGACCTTACGACATTCCCTTCCCCGCTCACCCCGCTGGTGGATAATCCTGACTTTGCCCCCGGTGCAGCGGGGACGACTTTTGCCCATTGGAGACCCGTGGGATGCCGATTCTTATAACACGTCTACAGAGCCGAGGGGGTAATTCCTTTCCTTCAATTTAAACAGGAATATAGCTTCCCAGAAACAGAACGGTTCCGATATCTCCAAGTGCGGCACTGGGCTCTGCACCCACAGGCACGTACAAGCACGGCCAGACGGCTCCTACCGTATGAGCGATGGCTCATCTCTTGCACGTCCGAGGCAAAACTCGCATCCGATCTCTGTAAGATGCTACAGGTCACACAGACGCACATACACAACCCAGGCAGGGAACGAAATGAGAGGGAATTAGGTAGGACCCTTAGCCATAAGGAGTGGGAGAGGATTTACTGTAGGGCACGCCACTCTGCATATCATATGGGGCTCACGGAGACGTTCACAAAAGTGGCTACATACTGGTACTATACTTCAGAAAGGATACATGAGATGGACTGCAGCCGGGACGCACATTGTTGGTGGGAATGTGGCCGAGTTGGCAACCTAGTATATCTGTTGTGGGAGTGTGAACAAATACAACCTTACTGGGGGCAAGTGTTAGCTGAAGTGGACAGACATTTTGAAACAGATCTCCCGCGCTTTCCAGCGTATATCTTATTAGGGCTCTCCAACCCACTGACCTATCCACTACGCTCCCGCAGAGGCAGACAAATCGCTATCGCACTGGGCTCTGCAGTGCAAAACATACTTACACATTGGCGTACCTCTACCATACCCTCCTTGACACGTTGGTTGCACAGGCTATGGCATGTCCTCGGGATGGAGAAACTGTCACTCACTATGGCGGGAGAGGGAGACAAATATGAGGATCTTTGGCAACCATTTCTATCACTGCTGTCCACCGAATTTAGAGAAATCACATGCCCACAGTATCTGAGGTTGCTGAGGCTTACGGATCCCAAGGCGGCAGATTCTTAAGGCGGGCATAGTTGCTGGGGCTTGGGCGGAGGGAGGACCGGGGAGAGAATCTGGGCAGAAGGGGAGCACTGGACGGGTGGGGTGAATGGGACGGCGGGGGGGGGGGGTTCTAGGTTTCGTTCCTTCCTTTATCCTCTCATACCAGGTACCAGCATTTACAGGACTGCACTACGCGTATTGTATGCACACATTTCTTGGCCTTTATCTGATTGTATGTCTTGCCATCGTCAACTTAAGCATAGAATGTACATGGTGTGATCTCCTTGTTTTCTTTGCTGAATTCAATAAAAACAGTTAAACCATAAATCACAGTGGCTCCAGTGTTTAGGGCACTCAGTGACTTTTTTCTTCTTTTTCCCATGTCCAACAACTGGTTTTGGGTTTTACTTCAAAACTGGCATGTCTGGTTCTAATTCTATGCAACACTAAGGGCCTCATTTATGAAAAATGACGCATCGCTGCGTGAAAACAGCGATGCAGCACTTCTCAGTGCGCACTCCTTGCAACATGATTGATGCATCATATTTATAATATGACGCATCATGTTGCAAGGAGTTACAGATACGTCAGTATTTCTGACGTATCTGTAGACGCAAAAGTGAAGCATTGCTGGAGTGTGTCACATAAGTGACGCAACTCCAGCAATGTGTACTTTCACATGGGCAAGTCCCATGTTGTTAGTGCCTGCGTCAGTCTTACGCCTGCCATGAAGCAGGCGTAAGATTTTGACGCATTACCGGCCAAGAAATGGCGCAGTGAAATCTTATAGATTTCACTGCGTCACTTCCATGACCCTTTCTTGCGTCAAAACGCCCCCCCTTGCATACATTATACCTGGCGCAGGTATAATGCGGCGCAGGGGTTTACAAAGTGACGCATCTACCTAGATGCGTCACTTTGTAAATATGGCGCAACAAGGTGCATTTTTTACGCCACTGGTGCATCACAAAAAGTGACGCACCGACAGCGTAAAAGTGACGCACAGCCTCATAAATGAGGCCCTAAGTATATACATTCAGGAGTAAATCCTATTCCTCCTTGTCTCTTTTTTCATTTGGACACCAAGGGTTTGTGATGGAGAGTGATGTCTTCATCCACCATGAATACATATGTATATCTTTCTGATGTTGTACTTAATGTCCCCAAATCTGCCAGGGAGGATCCTTTACATCCTTTCCTCATGTTCCTTCAGTCAGCCCTGGGTCTCCCAAAATGGAACCCTGAGTTTTCCATATGTCGTACCATTGACTGCCACACATTAACTCAGCACATGCATATAATATACACCCACTATACAGCACTACATTATCCTTGTATTGTACAATTCACAGTCACGCATATACTCATCACATGTATACCACACATGCACTGTGCAGCGCTACACAAACCAATGCAGGGCCAGCCCAGAAAGTCTGTAAGCTGCAAGACAGACTGTGTCATGTCACACACGCATGATCCTTGTTCACCCCGACACAAAAAATCTGCATTAGCAATTCAGACATCATTACCACTGGGGCGGGCACTCAGTGCAGGAGTGTGCGTCCATCACTTTCCGCCCCAACAGCATCAGAGTCACTAAACCACACTCTGTTGTGCAGCTTTTGGCCATACTTCTGCCTGTCCCCAGAAGGAAGACACCTGTTGGTGGTGATGGTTGAACATTTCAAGTGCCAGAAATAAGTGTAACTGAATACTGCCATTACAAAAGGAGCCCCTCCAAACAGCAAAAGGTAGTAGCCATCTGCCGGCTAACAGTTAACCTCAAGATTAACAATGGACCACAATTTGGGGTGCAGGAGTTTCAATACTTCCTAGATCAAATATGTTTTTGTCATCAACACATTACACCCAACACCCCGTGGGCCCAAGCCAAAGGGAAAGCCAAGTTAGCAGTTGTGCCATAAATAAGGTGCCAAGGCTGGCAGTTGAAGAATACCAAGACATCATGCAC
Organism: Lissotriton helveticus; assembly: GCF_964261635.1. Taxonomy (NCBI): domain Eukaryota; kingdom Metazoa; phylum Chordata; class Amphibia; order Caudata; family Salamandridae; genus Lissotriton; species Lissotriton helveticus. The sequence continues at coordinate 1,144,182,640 of NC_136069.1, forward strand.
ACCAGTTGCTGCAGGAATGCCAAAATGCCCCTATGCCACCACAAGAGTGACTCCAACCAATAACCAAAAGAACCATCACATCTAAGGGACCATTCCAGTGGCCCCAGCTGAGTTCCTAGGTTACCTGATCTTGAGGAGTTTGAACCATGAAATGTATAGGCTAGTTAATGCATGGGCCAATGCATACTCTATCCAAGTGGGTTACTCACTGGGTACTGATTCAAGACTGGTAACATGGTGCAAATTCCACATGCCCTGCTGAAGTGGATGTGGATCTGTCTTTGGTAAACTGCAAATGACTTAGCTTTGTAGGTGTATTTTTGCTTTTGCATGTTCCTCCTTGTGCCCCTTTATTTCCCTTTTATCATCTGACACTGTGGTAGATATTCCCCATTTTCCAGCCACTCCTCTTGCTACCCCCTTTTACATTTGAATGTAAGAGGATGTGTATGTAGCTATCATACATGGCAATATTTTAGAACAGAAAAGTGCGAGTGTTATTTTTTAAATCCTCACTAACTTCTACTAAGGGAGACACAATTTCAGGCTGGAGACACCTACAATAAAACATTTTTTTCTTCAGAAATGGGGAGTCTTCCGCCTGTATCGGGTCTGTTGGTATATATGAGCTCTGTGCATTCTCTTCGAAGAACTATGCACATAGAGATAGGAGTGGCGTTGGCACAGATTTACACATACACCCTTACCGTTGTGAATTGTCTTTATAAGTATGTGAAGTTCTACAGAATGCTACACTAACCGTAATTACTTTTGTCTGTTGTCCCTGAAAAGCAGATTCTGAGTTAGCTGGGCCAGAAACAGGATGGCTTTAATTATTTCAAATAAAATAAACACATATTTTAAGAAATAAGTCACGAACGAGACAAGAGTACAAAACATACACAGATATAATAGAGAGTGCAACACTGATGGCAATCTTAATGTGTAGAGGTTGCATTGAATTTCTTTGGATAGGACTATTTTTCCAGTATTTCTATGCTCATTCCAGTATATCTATGTATTTCTATGCTATTATCCGTGGAGAAACAGCGAAGATTATAATAAGACAACACAGGCTTGAATGGGTCAATTGCAACCGAGTCTAGTTTGATGGCATCCGTTTAACACTGGTACAGCCCTGCAGGAATCTGCCACACCTAGTAGTAACTCAGATCTGCAGCAGGTAGGCCATCAACAAAATTGGGCTGCTCCAGCAATGAAAAAGACGTTTCTTGTGTGGATTCTATGGTAGTCATAGCTTTCAGAAATGGGACTGGGAGTGTGAAAACTGATTCAGTGGGTTTATAACTGGCTACGGGGCAAGTGGATGGAACAGTCACTTTTAAATGTGCCTTCTCCCTGCAGCTGAACACCTTTTCACACCATTGACACTGCTGCTGATCCTCGGCCACATGGCTGGTGCGCTGGCAGACGAGTGTTGTGGAATCAGAAACCAAGCGGTAGAAAACACAAGAATCTGTTTGAAAGGGAGCCATGTCTTTGATGAGACTTTATACACCTTTCATTGCACACCTTAGCAGATCCAGTTGATTCCCACCTTTCAGAATAATTCAGAACGTAAGTTGACAGAAAACCTTCTGCATTGTTTCCAACGGCCAGAACAAAATGTGAGCAAGATAAACGAGTATCGTTGGAGATTTACGTTGATGGCCAGATTTCCACGATACATAACCTCCCTTTTCGTTTCTAGTTCTCTTTGGATAGCCAGGCCTACTTCGTTCTCATCCGTCACTTCTTCGTCATCATCTACAGCCCTCGAAAAAACTGGCACAACCTCCATAAAAAAATCTCAACCACCTTGAAGCTGATTTGCCTCTGTCAATGAGTTGAAAAGCAAAAGTGGTGATTTAGAAATATTAGGTAAAACTGCAGTTCGCTCTTCTGTCACCGGAGGGCACCAAAGCAATACATGACCATGTTTGATAATTCAATTTATTAGATTGCCGTGAGTTCTAAGTGACATTTCAATGACCAACTTGTTGTGAAATGTATTGAATGATACACAGGATCAACCCCTTATACCCGATATCCGAACCGAGGTACAACATGCATACAAACAACAATTGTTCCATGGGACTTTTTTTTTAAGGGTAGATGGTAGGGTGGGAGTCTGTCAGGGAAGGAGTCGTGGCTCAGATTTTTGGTCCACGGCCCTATTTCTTCAAGTACTTTTTATTACGTGGCAGAGTATTTCTATGTAATCGAAATGAATTGGTGGTAAGGTAGTCCCTGATACTAGTGGCACTGGCAACCTGGCGCTGCTGGAGTGTTCCCAGATTGTCTATCTCTCTACTTTGCCATCACTTGGCCAGTCATGGGCCTCATCCACCATCCCGCGCAAGGGCACACAGTCCCTAATTGGGAACTTCTCCAGCAGACAAGGAGTGCCCTTTTACACATCTTATCTCTAGCATATTGCTAGTAACCATCTGTAAGAAGAAGTTAATCTGAACTGCCTAAGAGGAGCCCCAAAGCACACTTAATGATATATAAATGCAAACCTTTTTCCCTCTTCTATCCCTCCCCTATCCTTCTGAATCCAAATAACTGACTAACCTATCCACCACTCAATTTACTTGCATATTTCACTATACTAAGTCAACACTAATCCTTTATAGGTTCCGGAGTAGCGTGCTACTCGCCGAAAAAGCGGTTCGACGCCTCGTCAGGGGAAGTAAGCGCTATATGAATGCAATTACAATACAATACAATATTGTGTGCCCTTGCATGCTCTTGGCTTTAGCATCTTCTGCTGCTCTTGCTAGGTCTTGTAGAGGCATCATCCGCCAGAGGAACGGTTGATGCTAGGGGGATGCACAAGTAAATTAAGCATCTCAGTAACATTGTTGTAGATGCACATCCTGATGATCATGTACCAGCAATCAATTGATTTGATTTGAATTGTTTAGAGCCCATGAATGCCCTAGGGCGGGTTGGCGCTAAATATCTGCAATTTACTAAACGGAGGCAACGGGCGGATACAAAACTACAAAGGAATGTATATGTAAATGTAGGTATATTTGTAAAGCGCACTGCCACCCCATCTCGGGGCATCCTGGCGCTGTATACCACTGTGGAACCCTTCCTGGCTTTCCCTGTGAGATGCTCCCTACTGGGCACCCCCAAGGTGAAGCCAGGCATCCCAGCGCTATTGGGGCCGTTGTGGAGATTAAGCAAGCTATTGCCCAGAGTTGCAGAGTGGGACCCATGATTAGAGTAGGCACCGAGGCGAGAATTATCGAGTCCGCGGACATTGAGCCCAAGACCCTGCCGACCTGGAAGAGAAAACAACAAGGATTTCAAACGTTTCCTAAAGCTTGTCATATTGGATTGACATTTGAGGTGCCAAGGCAGTCAATTCCAAAGTTGGCAGGTGGCGTGAACAAAGCTTCTCCCACCCCTGGTGACTTCCTTGATTTTTGGAACAATGACTGTTTCGGAAGCTGCAGAGCACAACAGTCTATTAGGTGTGTACCATACCAATTTCTTTTTCAGGTACCTAGGCACAGAACAGTAGAGTGCTTTGTGTGCCTTACAGAGAACCTTAAAGGCCACTTGCTTTTTAACTGGAAGCCAGTGAAGCTCCGATAAGGCACCCGAAACTGATTCGATATTCGGTATTTTTCTTAAGAAGGCGGACAGCTGCGTTCTGCAGTGTCTGAAGCTTGTTTAGAGAACGTTGATGTGTGCCCAAATAAAGGGCATAGCAATAATCCAACCCTGATAACATCAACGTAATGACAACAGATTTCTGCAAATCAAAAGAAATAAAAGGCAGAACCTTCCTCAAAGTTCTCAGCAGAAAGAAACAGGATAAGGTAAATGTATTAATCTGGTCTACGAACCGCAGATTAGAGATAAAGATTACCCTATAATTCTTGACTTTAGGGACTGGCATGGGGGGGAAGACCCAGATTCTGGGGCCACCAAGATTGATTCCAAAGGAGGTGTCCTTCCCAAAGAGGAGAACCTCTGTTTTTTCCGAGTTCAACTTGAGGCATTTGTCACTCATCCAGCTAACAATTTCAAACATGCATCTGTTAAAGCGGATAGCGACCTCATCAACATTGATGGAGATCAACACCACAATTTGAGTGTCATTGGCATAGGACACACTGGCAAAGCCAAAGAAACTGATCAACTTGCCTAAGGGAGCCACATATATGGTGAAAAGCATTGGACTCAGTGAGGACCCCTGAGGGACACCACAAGGCAAGAAGAAAGATTTTGAGATAAACTCTCCAAGGGCCACACACTGCTCTCCACTCGGGTCAATACCAGAGAGAGCATACATTTGCCCTTGTTCTTGCACTTACATTTAGCAATACACTTATTATTAACCATTACAGCTTTCATTCTTGTGGCCATTGTTGAAGGGAAACAACCTTTACAACACAACTTTTACAATGCACTACCATTACAACAAAACTTTTACAACGCAACATCCATTACATCGCATGCCATTACAACGCAACCATTACAACGCATGACACTACAACGCATACCACTACAATGCATGTCATTACAACGCATACCATTACAACGCATAACATTGCAACGCATAGTACCCTTACACTATCCAACACTTACCCTACTGTTGCACCCCCTGGAGTTAGAATAGTAATTTTTACCCCTACACTATCCAACACTTACCCTACTGTTGCACCCCCCTGGAGTTAGAATAGTAATTTTTACCCCTACACTATCCAATACTTACTATACATGCAATGTAATGTTATGCGTTGTAATGGTATGCGTTGTAAAGGTAGTATGCGTTGTAATGGAATGCATTGTAAAGGTCGTTTTTAAAAATTTGTTGTAATGCATGCATTGTAATGGACTGCATTGTAATGGATGTTGCGTTGTAAAAAATGCGTTGTAAAGGTATGCGTTGTAAAAGTATGCGTTGTAACGTCATACATCCTTGTTGAAATGGTGGCACTTGTCAGTATACGAGTATTTTGCTGATTTAGGGGTGATGCACAGACATTACAACGTTTAGGATATGTGCACGCAGTTTAGTTATGATGTTACTTATACGTCAATTTGTGGGGAAAGTTTAATGCCAGTGTTGAGCTGCAGTGCATCCCTAGTCGTGTTGAGTCGATGCAGGATGCTCTGCAAGGCCAGCCTATAAGTGGCAAAATGTAGGCTAAGGACATGTTGAGTGGGTTATGTATCATAATGTAGCCAATAGTAATGGTAATGTGTGTTTGCTCCATGGTGTTGACAGAGTAAAGTGAGGGTAGATGTGGACTGCTTTAAGGACAACACTACAAGTGCCATGGATGTTGGGGTAGTATCTCCAAACATTACTAATTCCGTTTGTGATGTTGTTAGTATGTCATAATATGTTACTTGAAGTCTGTAATGGTTGAGAACATTGTTTATAATTGGGTTGACCATAAGTTACCACCTACTTAAGTGGATGAAGACTCTGAGGTCTGCCCCTTGTGCTGTCTCTAACTCTTCATCTCATAATTACTCTCACTATGCTTTCCACATGCAACACTATCTAGCCCAGTGCATTTGTTTTAAAAAAGACAAGTACTTTGGTAAACACACAAAACTACACACTAGGATAGTATGTTAGATACCAGATAGCTGGATGCGCATCCCATGCGCTTCAAGGTGTGCCCGCTGCTGGGCACTCTATCAACCCTTTTTCCTCTACCATATGGGCTTGGGTTCTGGTGGTGTCAGTTCTGTGGGCCTTCAAGAAGCGTTGAGGCAGCACCAGGTTTGCAGTCACAGAAGAGCCAGGAGTAAACTTTATCAATATTATTTTCTTCTTCTTCGTATTTAAAATGGAACAACAGCCAACGCGTTTCGTTCTTATCAAAGAAACTTCGTCAGGGCAGATGATATAATGTGTAGACCAAAAAAAGTTCCAAATGGTGGGCAATCAAAATCAGATGGTGCCTAATCGAATCCAATATCCAAACGGTGTTTTGGCCAAGCTCCTGTTCATATAGGCAGCGCACCCAAACCAACAGACCACGCACGCAACCTGGGATTCATCCTGGACTCCTCCCTCTCCATGACCAGACACGTCAACGCAGTCTCCTCGTCGTGCTTCAACATCCTGCGCATGCTACGTAAGATCTTCCGGTGGATCCCCACCGAGACCAGGAAGACGGTCACCCAGGCCCTCGTCACCAGCCGCCTGGACTACGGCAACTCCCTCTACGCCGGAACCACCGCCAAACTCCAGAAGAGACTCCAGCGGATCCAGAACGCCTCAGCACGACTCATCCTGGACATCCCCCGTCGCAGCCACATCTCCGGACACCTGAGAGACCTGCACTGGCTCCCGGTCAACAAGAGAATCACCTTCCGTCTCCTCACCCACGCACACAAAGCCCTACACAACCAAGGCCCAGGGTACCTCAACAGTCGCCTCAACTTCTACGCTCCCAAACGCCAGCTCCGATCGACCGGCCACGCCCTCGCCGCTGTCCCCCGCATCCGAAGAGCCACCACAGGGGGACGGTCCTTCTCCTACCTCGCCGCCAAGACATGGAACTCCCTCCCAACCCACCTCCGCCTGACCCAGGACCACCTCGCCTTCAGGAAGCAACTCAAGACCTGGCTGTTCGAGCAGTAGCGGACCCCCCTCCCCTAGCCCCTTGAGACCCTCTGGGTGAGTAGTGCGCTATACAAATGCTCTGATTGATTGATTGATATAATAAATAGTGTACATTCAGAAGTTGTCAATAAACTTCAATTCAAATCCATGCACAAGTCATCAAAATGGCACAGTACACAATAATATCAATTTCTAATTCCATCTCAGTCACTAGGGAGCCACTTTTCAAAAATTGCCATCACTTCATAGTGAAAGGATACCCCAATCCTTTTTAGATCACCAGAAACAAATATGTCCGAAGTTTAGAATAATAGCAGGGGTGTGTAATCAATAATCATTCGTGTAGGCGACCAAACTTTCAGCTGTAACAAGACAGGATAGTAGAAGTGGCCCTGATACGCCACCAACTTTCCCAATCAAAGCGAAGATTCAAAGGTACCGGCGGTATAACATCCGCTCCTATATGATATAAGACTTCTGTGGGCAAAATAATCTGTATAGGTTCTCACTGGTCTCTTCTGCCTAGCGGAATAGAGCTTCGATGGCCCTCATGCGGGTGGCTGTGTGCAAAGGACCAAGGGGCATATTACCAACAACTAGCGATAATTATCGCTATGTTGGTTTTGCGGCGATATTGTTATCGCCGAGCTGCGGCGATTTTTATTGCTTAGGAACCTTGCTATTATCAAGGTATATCTTCTAAGCAATACAAATCGGCCGAAATGCATGAATATCGCTGAAAAGTCAGCGATATTCATGCATTACCGAGCTAATGCTCTTAGCCATGTTATCCACCTACCATTGGATAACATGGCTAAGAACTGCTCAGGGGCAGGTGTTAGCTTTTGGAGATATTCGCGCTTACCGCGAATATCTCCAAAAGTTGGTAATAGAATATAGCGATGTTAGCGACTGTTTCCAGTCGCTAACATCTTGGCACGCCCACTTTGCATGTCATTAGTGATAAATATCACTGACATGCAAAGCGGGGCCCAAGATGGTCGCTATCTCCTACTAGCTGTCGCTAACTGGCATTAGCGACAGCTAGGTAATAGGGAGATAATTTTATCTCCGCTTTCTTGGCTTTTAAAGCCAGCATTGGAAGGCCTCATGGGCCAGGCAGGTCCGAATCCTCTAGTGAGTATGCTCACCCATGGTAGAGGTGGTTCAGTAGTCCTCTTCACTATAAGCCGGGCTCAGGTAATGATGATCTACTTCACGGAGCTGTTGGGAGCAAGATGGCAGAAGTCTCATCTGGCACTGGAGTCTTAAGTGCCTTGGTTGCCAGGTGCTAGTTCAGCACGTAGTGCCTCAAAGAGGCCGCCTCAATCTTTAGAGCAGCCTACTTCACTTGACACCCGTGAGTCAGTCAGGCTAGCCATTCATGGGAGACAGGTACTCTGGCCAGCACAATAGGTTTGCAGTTTTCACTCTTAGGATGCAGGGACTGCAGGCTTGCTTGCAGCGGTTGCCCTAGGCCAAATGTCGATCCCGACTTCAGCCGCACCAACTGATCAGACACACTTCGTCATATGCCAAGGCATCAATGACAGGGTTGACACAGGAGGATGTTCAGGCTGGCTTTAGGAGTGCCACAGTTCCATTGAGGATCTGGGGGACAGGCCCACAACATTGATCACCCCCAGTCACAGAGTTATTGGGTCCCTGGTGGACGGACCCTTGCACCAGGTGCAATTGCTTCTAGCCACACTCCAACTGTCAGCATCTGCTGCAGGATAGTCCCGCTTCTTCTCTCCATTCAGACAGGACTTTCTTAGGACAAGCCAGAAATGTCTTTTTCCAGACAGGTTATAACCCTTCACCTTTAGAAAGCTTGGTATCAGGCAGACACCAGCCCTGGGTGTGCAGTAGTCCTTTGGGTTCTTTGTGGAGCACCCCCTCTTTGGTCAGAGGGAACTTGGAATTGGAACAGTAAGTGGATCAGCAGCTTCCACTTTTATACAGTTAACAGAGGGCATGTGAATTCTCTCTCTGTCTTTGCAGAGCAGTACAGTACCACTTTGGGTCGGGTACCATTTTTTGTGCACTTCTCAGACTGTCCTCCAGTGTCAGCCAATGTTTTGAGTGATGCCATTGACAGCAAAGTCATCTGCATGCTGGAATGCTCACATCAGAAACACAAAGAGGTGTGAACCGTCAGGAGCTGACTATTAACAACCTCACTTAATAGTGACCAGGAAGAGAATAAAAGGTCTGCCCCCCTTCTATAGGACTCTTCACACCATTACACAGAAATGGCAGTCCCATCCCTCACCCTTGTCACCCACCTTATGGCAGTCTCAGGAAGGCTAGTTAGCAGCCCTCTGTTTCAGAAAGGACACAATCGAATTTCTCAGGCAAAGTCTGTCTCCTCTTTCCCTACTTGGGGTTTCCTCCCTCCAGTCTAAAGAATGTCTGAGAAGGATACCTCACCTCCATCTTGAAAAATCCAGCGGCTTCCAAAATGAAACCCACAGGATTAAGTCACTTTGGCTCATTCGGGCACTGCTGCAATGCATACCCAAATAGTTCTAGCCAGTGTCAAAATTGGGCTAGATGTATCGGCCACCTTTCATTATGATATGAAGGCAATTAGTTCATGTATATCAAGACACTGCCTCAAACTAAACTCTAATAAATCTGAGGTGATTGAGGTTGGGAATTTACTCCCTCTCTTGTCCTCTAGCTGGTGACCGGAAGAACTGGGATCTCCTCCCATTCCAGCAGCTAAGTCAAAAAATATGAGTGTTATAATTAATGACAAATTGAACTACAAACCCCAAGTCAACACTTTGGGCTCTTCCTGTTTTTATCTGCTTAGAACGATAATAACAATTCTTTCCATTTATTACGGTGGATGCGAGAAAGACAATAATCACATCATTAGTCCTGTCTAAATTGGATTACTGCAACAATGTATTCATTAATACTCTGGGGAAAAACCTCAATAGGCTTCAAATGGTGCAGAATATGGCTGTTAGGATTCTCTCTGGGACTCCTAAATTTAATTTGGTGACTAAAATAATACGGCAGTTGCATTGGCTGCCAGTCAGGAGCCGAATAAAATTTAAGGCTCTGTGTATAACCTCTAAGGCGATACACAACATAGGCCCAGGGCTTCTGATCAATCCTTGCGAATATATACTCCTGGTAGACAGTTGCAATCGCTGGGGATGAACCTTTTGACTACTCCTAGAATCTACAGAGCGAACTGGGGAGGTAGAAGCTTTTTGGTGGGAACTACCAAATGTTGGAACATCCTACCTCCCCACAACTGAGAGCTCTTTCCACCCTCATTTCTTTCAGAAAACAGCTAAAAAACGTGACTCTTCAATAACTAGGCTTATCCTATTCAGGAGTAGACAGCGCCAAGACACCCTAGGGTATACGTGCGCTTTAAAAATCGCATTAACATAACATAACATAATTAACATACATGCAAACACCTTGGCGCACCAGATCACGAGCTAGGATTCCAGGTTTTACCTTAAGCAGGGGACCTTCAGGGAAATGTGACAGTAGGCTCCTTTTGACAGGACACAAGTAAAAAACATGTGTCAAAATACAATCACTATAAAACCTGGTATGTTGAATCCACTGTGCTACATTTGCACTTTTTGTAATTTAGGCGAAAAGGGGATTAGGGATGAGAGAGAGAGACAGTGAATCCCTCATTCCGGCAGGATGGTTGTAGAAAACCTGAACTGGACATTCTGGGGTACAAGATGGCACAGCATTACAAAGGTACATTATGACTCACTGTCAAAAAGACAAAACAAGAGTAACTGCACAGACATTTGAAATAGCTAAATATATTGTCAAAAGCATTAGCGGCTTACACAGTGTATGAGGCTGCATCAATGTAACTACGTTCCCCGGCAAACCAGGACACTTGCCCAAGAACTAAAAAAGAAATGGTTAACCAAGATGGCCGACGGATAAGTAGCTCTGCCTGGGAGATGCTTTTTGGCAAATATCCTGGATTATGTCCCCCTTTTATCGTCATCCACCCAAGGGATTTGAAGGCTATTATTTGTCGATATTCTCCAGGACGATGCGATTGCTAAATTTAATCAGCCTTTCTCAATAACAAGGAACTAACTCAGCCAGTGGATTCCCTGCATAATGGCCGATTGCCCGGTTGAGCTGTTCAATTGCAGCTGTGAGGAGACGGGCTCGGGATCACCCTTTGGGTTTTAATCCCTTGGCTATCACCTACCTTCTGGTCTCGGCCAATATCGCTTTGCATCCCGCCACGACTTCTCACTGGCAATTATTCACTGGATTTCCTTCCAGACGGTGGCCCTTCACGTTTTCTCGCAAAGGTTGTGTTGGTCCCGGAGATTATTTCCCCCGGCCGGAGCGGGGAAAGAGCATCGGGTTCCAGTCTTCAGCCATCTCACCCCTCTTGCGGTCTCGGAGTCAGGATAGCTTTTACTCCACAGGTGAGTCGTGTGGGGTCTTAGGGGTCTCCTCCCTACTATTGAATGGCCGTTGTTTTTGTTTGGGATTGACGATCACTGACGGAGTTCTCCATCCTGGAGGTGGGAGGTTTTCAGATGGGAGTCTCCGCGTGCAGCCTGCCCCTTCGTTTGTGTTGTTTTCGGGTGTTTGGTCTTCGCCTAGCGCCGAACTGCAAAATTTCACTCTTGCTCTCTCATAGCTGTTGGTCTGCTTCCTATCGATTGAGAGATGGTGAATTCGAGGCAGCCATTTTCACCTCATCTGATGGCCTGCTTGTCTTCGGCTCGGCGAGCAAAACCGTCCTGCTGCGTTGCTGTGCCGCCTCCACAACCCTCCTGTGGGTTTTTACACCAAACTCATATTGGTCGGCCTTTGCTTCGGGCCCGGTGAGAAGGACTTGACCCTGGGCATGCCCTGGTGGGAGCCGGTCTGCTGGACTTGAATCTTATTCTTACTGCCTTCTGCGTGGCCCCTGATCTCCCTCTGCTCCTTGCTGCCTTTGCCTGTTTTTTCCACTGCTCTGCTGCACTTCTCATATGTTGGTCATTGATGTTTGTATTTACTTGTATGTTAACTGTGCAGCTAGTCACGTTCTCACCTATGTAAAGCGCTCTGATACCTCCGGGTATATATTGTAGTGTCTTGCGAAATACATATACACGCAGACACAGGGTGATAGGTCACAGCGTCTTTATTCATGTCTTTCCTCGTCCTGGTCTAACGGCTAACTGCCGTCCCTAGCCCCAGCTCCTCCCTTTTCGCCCGCCCTCGTCCACCCTCGGGCTGGTCCTAGTGCCCTACAGCTGTGGTCACTTGTGGACATCATTACATCTCCCCCCTCTGTAAACAAATGAAAGAATCAAACAAAACAAAATAACACAGCAAATAGTTTTGCACCCCTTCTTTCCAGTCGTTACGGTCTCTACTTGTAGTTCTTCAATCAGGCGGGACAGTTTTGTGATGACCCGTCTAGGGCGCGATTCGAGATCAGCGCTGTCACGCTCGCGCTCGTCGGTGGTTTCTATCAGTGTCTGACTGTGGAATGGTAGCGTCTCTTGTTCTCTTTTCTCTACTCTTGGTTCGGTCAGTAGTTCCTTGACATTGGGGCGGCACTTCTTAAAGTACGTCCCGTTACTGGTAATTCGTCTCCCGTCAGCCTCCGCAGTGATCACAGTTCCGTTCTGTTGTATCACTCGGTATGGTGCTGGATGCTTTCGTGGATGTGCAAAGTTGTGCGAAGGGGAATCGGGAGTATTCGTCCATGATGACTTGACTGGCCCAAAGAAGTCAATGACAATGTGTTGCCAGACACCCTCTGGTAGTGGAGACATTTTGTAGTGGTGCAGGGGGATCTGGACTGCTCACTAGTTGACATTGCGGGCAACCTTACTCATCTTCAGTTTCTGAGGTGACTGTGAAAAGCTCAGCTTGATGTCGGCAGTCTGTTTTCCTATTGTGGCTCTTGTTCGATTGACGCTCGATCTCCTTCATGAGGGGATGTTGTTCTGGTTCTCTTCCGAGCACCCGCATGTGATTTTACTTCTTGTTGTCTTGTCCGGTTGAGGGCAACACTGCGCTCTTGTGCAAAGCCATGTATGCCAGACATTAAGGCGCTATCTAGGGAGACCATCTTAACTTGGTTCGGGGACTCATTCGCTGCCTCTTGTTGTCTCACCCACTCGCGTTTGGCACTGGTGAACCCTTTGACTGTCTGGGCATGTGCATGTTTCTCTCTCATCTGATGATGATCTGTCTCTGTTAACGCGTCTGACTTTCCTTGCAGAGTGACTGGATAGTCCTTTCCCATCCGGTGGGTAATGTCCACTAAAGCTCTTGTTCTTCTGTAGGCTCTCTTGGTCAGCCTCGCTGACCCCATCAGTGGTGAAGGTATATTATTTATGTCTTGAAGTACCTGTGACTGACAGGACAGGTTGTCTTGTGGAGTGGTTGGGTATTTAGAGACATTAGTGTGAGATACGTCACTCTTGATGGGAAGAATGTCCTTTTGTTCTGTGGCGTGTTCAGGTTGTTGACGCCATGGCCATCGTCGGGACCATGACTCGGTTGACTCGAGGGATCGAACAGACGTGTTTTCTAACTCGAAAGAGTCTTTTGTCGATTTCCTTTGATAACGTTCCTTTGGGTGTGTCTTGAATGGAGGATTTCTGAAACAAGTAGGTAGTGACGAGCTGCTCCTAGAGTCGGAGTTCTCTTTGGGATATTTCTCCGGGTATCTTTCTCGAAGTGACTTAGGTGTCGTCCTACTGGAGAGGTTGTTTGATAACCACATGTTTATTTCTTGTGTTTGATCCCTAGGTATTTTGTCTCTGCCTCTCTCGTGTGATGATAATGGCCTCCTCTCAGTTTCTTCATTGTCTCGGATGTCGTGGATGCGTTTGTCTTCCTCTTTCCGATGTCGGAGTGAATCAGTCCGGCTTACGCAGTTTGCTTCTTTTTCCCGCTTGTTCTGTGCACTGACATCTGTGTTACGGGTGTGATCGGGTACCGATTTCAAGTGTTGACGTGACTGGTCCAGTCTGCTACAATTTGCCTTTCTTGCAAATCTTTTGGGCAGGCTGTCATCTGTTCCATTGGTGCGATGTGTCCCACTTGACATGTCATCTGCTTCACAATCGGTTGCACCATATGTTGAATGACTCCTTGAGGTTGAATAATTCCTTGAGGTTGTCTCAGTGGAGCTGTCGCAATCCTGGATCATCTCAGTCGTTTGTGTTGTTGACGCAGAGTATTTCATGTCACTTTCTCTCTCCCATTGTCTTGACTCTGATCTGCCTTCACCCTCCCTGTTTCTGGTTTTGTTTGTTTCTGGGGCTTTATTCGCAGACATGAGAGATGTCTCTTTCCTGGTATCTTTGTGTCTTGCACTTGGGTGCACTTCTTTTGATATTTCTCTTGCTTTGACCCGCTCTCCAGCTTCGGCCTTCCTGATGATTTCCTTTAACGACCAATGTCCTCGAAGGATCTTGTGCTTTGTAGTAGAACTTGAACAGCCTTCGTTTACCCGGAGTCGAACTGCGTCCTCATTTGTAAATGTGTTGAAGTGGCAGCATTGTACCAGACTTTGCAACCGGGTGATGAAGTTTGGCAATGATTCTCTTGGTTCCTGCCGTGCTGTGTTGAAGGCGATGCGTTCATGATCCACATCTTCCTTTGCGTTGAAATGGGCGCGTAGCGTCTCTTAGAGTCTTTCATAGGTCTCTGTGTCCTTTTCAGAAAATGTTCTGATTAAGCGTCGGCCCTCATGACCCACCAGCTGGAGCAGTAGTATCAGACATTTTTCATCTCTTCGCTCACAGGTGGCGTCAAGAAAATCGTCCAGTAACTCCAGCCACCGGTTCCATTTAGGACCCAAACTCTGAATGTCAGTCTGTGTGACTGGGGGTGGCACTTCAATGCAGGGATTGGATCGTTGTGTTGCTTTTCCCACCGCCATGAGGGAGGAAAATTTTGATCTGCTACGGTCACAGGACTGTTTCCTTTGCTTCCCGTCTTGTTTGCTGACCCTCTTCGTCCGCGATCCTTGGTCTACTCGTTTCCTTCCAGGTTGGTAAGATCCGCAGCTATCTCGGTATGATTCTGGATCATTTATTTTCTCACCTTCTTTATTTTAGTTGTTTCTCTTCGCGTAGCGTTAAAGAATTACTTTGGTACTTGCCTTTGCTCGTGCTTGTTGTGTTCCAGACCTGCATTTGCTTGTGTTTGTCGCATTCGAGATTTGCACTGTCTTGTGCTTGTTATGTTTCCTTATTGCTTGCTCGTCGTTATTTACCGTTGTCTTAATTTATGTCTTGTATTTGCTTGTGCTTGTTTTCTTGTACCCCTTGCATTTGCTCGTGCTCGTTTGTGTTGACTCTTGTATTCGCTTGTGCTTGTTTGCTATCTCCGTTGCACTCGCCAGTGCTTGTTTGTTGTCTTCGTTGCACTCGCTAGTGCTTGTTTGTTACGTTTGTTGCACTTGCCAGTGCTTGTTTACTATATTTACTGCACTCGCCAGTGCTTGTTTGTTGGCCCTGTTGCACTCGCTAGTGCTTGTTTGCCCTTTCAGGTCTTCTGCCTGACTTTAAAATGGCCGCCGATGATCCCTCGCAGGAGATTGGACACTGCTGCCTGACTCCAAGATGGCCGCCGGGAATCTCATTTTCGCCGGGATTTTGGCCGTTTTTCTTAGTTTCTTTCGCCGGAGTCACTTAATTGCTCGACGCTTCACTCACTGCTTGCCGGTTTTAGCCACGATCCACCGCTGGAGTCACCGCTGCAGGTAGGCAGCTTTCCTTGACTTTTGCCGCCGGGGTGAGCTCCCGGTGGGCACTTTGGGCAGCACGCTCACGCCCCCACAAGCGGGGCGAGCTCCGCTTCTTCCGCAGCCGGGGTGGGCTCCCGGTGGGCACTTTGGGCAGCACGCTCAAGCCCCCACACGCGGGGTGAGCTCCGCTTCTTCCGCCGCCGGGGTGAGCTCCCGGTGGGCACTTTGGTCAGCACACTCAAGCCCCCACACGCGGGGCGAGCTCCGCTTCTTCCGCCGCCGGGGTGAGCTCCCGATGGGCGCTTATGTGCAGCACGCTCAAACCCTCTACAGGTGGGGCGAGCTCCGGGCGACCTGCACCGAGTTAGCCGTCCTCACTGCGCACGGGTGCCAGCTCGAATACCTTCGTCGCCAGATGTAGTGTCTTGCTGAATACATATACACACAGACACAGAGTGATAGGTCACAGCGTCTTTATTCATGTCTTTCCTCATCCTGGTCTAACGGCTAACTGCCGTCCCTAGCCCCAGCTCCTCCCTTTTCGCCCGCCCTCGGGCTGGTCCTAGTGCCCTACAGCTGTGGTCACTTGTGGACATCATTACATATATAGCCCGCACTACATAAAACTCCAAAATAAATAAATAAATAAATAAATAAATAAAATACACATCGCTCACCTGAGAGGTAGAGTCCTAGTCGGCATAGCCAAAATGGGAAGTTCCGTAGCAGGGTGCAAAAGCAGGTCCCAGATTATGTAACATAATCACTGGGGAAGTCAGGAGTCTGGGAAAAACTATAGCTACATTGAAAACTAGTGATCAGGTCAAGGCAAAAACAAGGGGAAGTATAGGGAGTAGCTAGGAGAGAAAATGAGGTAACTGATGAAGGGAAAAACAACAAAGGTGAGGAAATGGAGATATGAGCGCCAACTATAGCGTGAAGTGTAAGAGTCAAAGCTATCAATGTTGACAGACACCGTCTTCAGGGTCCACTTACTAGTTAGAGCTCTGCCTCTTACTTGGAGGTCAATTTCTGGTCTTCTGGTGGCTGATGCAGCATGTATGAGACCCAACACTGAAAATTATTATACTCCATGAATGCAGTCTCCACTGCCCCATTATCCATCTCATCCATGTGGCATGTTTGCTGACACTCTTATGTGGAGTCTTATGTCGCGAACTGGCAAAGTGTCCTTTAATCCTTATCACTTTCCCCTCATAATCTCTTTTTATGTCTGCTACTACAAATGGTAACGACCTTTGAAGGAACAAGGCTTCCATTATGTCTAGAAAGCTTTAGGAATAAAAGGCCAGGGTAATCGCTGTGTCAGAACCATGTCCCTTAAGGTACATTTTGCTGACCAATACAAAATCCAGGCCTATTTCTTTTCCTTTTTTTAGGGGAGTTTAGTTCCCTAACAATCAGTGACATTACTTTTAGATTTTCAGGTTTTATAAAGTGGGTCACTAGTCTGTAACCCTCTCAGGTGATCTTACCTCCCATGCAAAGACTGTCCATGAATCTTTCGCAACAGTGGTACCGTAGGTGTTTTGAGAGGTGTGTAGCAATTGTTTGGTTTGTCTCTATCAAACTATTCCCAAACAAAATAAAGCAGAATGACAATTCCAGAATATTTAACACTATGCACAACATTGCAGTGCCTGGTTTGGCGCCTCCTAATCAGATACCTTCCTTGACCACTAAATCCACAGGGTTCTCTATAGTTTTATTGACATTCTAACTTTCTCCAGTATATGGAGACAAACTAACATGGCAAAGAGGTAACAAAGTTATTGTTAAGATCCTGGAAGCCCCAAATTGAAAATGGCTGAACAAAAAGTCAAGAGCAAAAACCTCTGTCCATCTACAGCACTCTTGCATTCTCCACACGGTGGCCCTCATCTTACTTGACCTCTCTGCAGCCTTCGACATTGTCTCCCACCGCACTCTCACCACCAGATTCCACGACGCAGGTATACAAGGAACTACCCTCAACTCGATCTGCTCGTTCCTCACCTGCAGAACCCAAAGAATCAGAATCCCCCCCTTTCCTCTCCAAACCCACAGGGATCATATGCGGTGCACCCCAAGGATCGTCGCTCAGGCCCACACTCTTTAACATCTACGTGGCCCCCCTCGCCGCCATCGTCAGAAAACAAGGGCTCAGCATAGTATCCTACTCCGACGAAATTCCCTCACGAGACAATCCGACATTGCCAATCTCATCTTCCAGAATGGAATGAAAGAAGTCCCATCCTGGATGAGCAGCATCTGTCTGAAGCTCAACTCAGAGAAGACAGAGGTCCTCACGTTTGGAACCACCCCCTCAGCATGGGACAACACCTGGTGGCCTCCTGCCCTCGGCAGCCCCCCTACCCCTATGGACCATACCTGCAACCTCGACATCCCTGCCTCTGAAACTCCAGACCATCCAGAACACCGACACCAGGCTCATCCATGGCATGCCATTACATGGACACATCACCCAGCACCTACGACACCTCCACCGGCTCCCTGTCGAAAACTCCTCACGCAAGCATAAAAATCCCTTCGCAATATCGGACCCCAATACCTCAACTAAAAAGTCCCCTTTCATGAACCTGCTCTTCACGCCTTCAGGAAGAACCTCAAGACCTGGCTCTTCGGATGAATCATAGCTGCATGACCCCCCCTCCAGCATCTTGAGGCCCTCCCGGGTGAGTAGCATGCTTCACAAATCCCTGATTGATTGATTGATTGATTGATTGATTCTCTCGGGGGGGAGTTTATCTCACCCCCCTGTCCTCCTAGTGTTGCCTATCACAGACTGGTTATCCAGTTGCATCCCCAATACCTGTTCTGCTTCCACCTAGTGTACTGTCTGATGAGACTTGTTTTGGCATACAAAAGCAATGGTAAATTGGAGCAGCCAGCGATATTGTATTCTTTCTTGTCGAAGTCTGTCAGTGAAATGCCTAAATTGTTGTCTAAGAGCCACAGTCAACGGGGCAACATTCTGGAAGAGGACACACTTGTAACCTTTGTAGCTGACATAGGCTCTGTTGTGGGCTGCTTTCAATACGCATTCCTTTGTTTGAAAATCATAACATTTTGTCAGACTGTCTCTGGCTCTCTGGACCTTCCCAGGATGCTGCTGACCCACCAGATGGACCCTATCTAACTTTATGCACAGTAAATTGTCCTGCAGAAGGGTAGCAAAGAGGTCCTTCACCAAAGACTCCAAGTCTGATCTCTCTGCATCTTGCTGGAGGCCTGAATCACACCAATTTCTCATCAGGTGCAGTTCTCTGAATCTACCAGCTCAGGGTTCCATGTCAGCTTTTGCTTGCAATATATTTAGCTTCTCCGAACTTTGATATGAACACCCTCTCTATGGCTCTATAAGCTAAGAGAGCTTGAACTACTAACTTATGACAAAATCCTAACTTACGACAAAATACTAACTTAAGACAAAATACTAACTTTACTATTAATAAATGCCTTCTGTGAATACCAAAAGTAGTAAGTTTAGGATTTTGTTTCAGATTAGTTCTTTGATTCGGCCCCAAGGTGAATAATCTGCAGCTAGAAGTATCCATCAAAAATGATTGTCCAAAAGTGTATAATTAAAAGAGAACCAAAGTTGAATTTGATTTCCTGCATCGTTTGAAAGGTGTACTGAACCTTATTCTGGTATTGTGAATGCTGCCGAGATGGCTCAAGTCACAGTAGGAACCACTTTCATTCAAAGGTTGTTGTCCAACCTAAAGAAGAAATTAATAATCCTATTGGTTGAAATAACACAATGTCACTGAATTGGTTTCTTTAACAAACCCACAGTCTAGTGGTTTAATAGAGTAAGATAGAATCTGTTGAATAAAAGAAAAATTCATTACAAAAGCAATTTGTTCAACATACAGTCTGAGGGAGGGGCTGGGAAGGTCTGAGGAGACCAGGGGAACACAAAGGGAAGAGTTGACAGTAGGACAAGAGAGAGGGAGGAGTAAGGACTGGAAAGTGGAGAGTTTGTCCTGCATGGTTATTCCTATGTTCCAACTGTGGTCAACTAGGGTACTGGACGTAATACTGTCCAAACCTTCCCTGGTACTTGCATGATTAACCAAAACAGTCTGATTTCTCTCCTCCTTCACAGATTTGATATCCAATGTTTTAGGACAGCCCCAGGGGAGACAACTGTGTGCCCAAGGGGAGACACCTGTGTTTGCATGGTTTGCATGCTTTGACTCCTGTAGCTCTGAAAGGGAAGTATGAATGATGTGTTAATAATGGAAAGCCCACTTCATGTCTTATAGATACTAGTTCTAGTCTATCAGCCCTAAAAATCTCTGAGCTTTCTACTCTTCCTCGCTTGTGCAAAACAATTGAGCCAGTTGGCATTTCTATCACACTTGTTACTCGTCCTATTACCAAACCACACCATAACAGATCAGCATGCCTTTCTTCTGAGTTCCACAAACTTTCTGGGTAGGGATCTTCTGTTTACGCGGAACTGTACTGTATTCTTTTTTTGGTGATGGTGTCTATTTGAATGTGTCTATTGACAATTAGACTTCTGTCTTAGCTTTGATGTGCTAAAATTGTAATTTTCTGACACCCAAGATGCTGGAATACCCTCAGGCCACTTTTTATATTTTGTATCAAGTCCCATCCCACTTGTGATCTCCAAATGCAAGCAAAGTAGGGTCTATTTTATGGAGTCAAAATAAGGCTGAACTCAATGAAGAACCTTTACTGCATACACCAGTACCCTCTGTGTCCTCAGCATGAGCTTGACTCTGCCTAGTTATTGCAGCTATGTTAAAGCAAAAGGTTTTTGTACCTGTAAGCATCCGCAACACTCACATTCTATGTATAAAAAAGAAATCTTGGTAAAGATTACTACCAGTTTTTACAACACCTACATGCCATAGATGCAATTGTAAAAGTCCAAATTTCAAATCAAACAGTAATTAATAAATCTAATAGATTTCCTAGACATTAACGTGAAAACATATTATAGAAATCACTCATAGCAAATGTGCAAAGTGCACTAAGCAGCCATATTTGCTGGTAGGCCGCAGTTCTCTTACTCTTTAACAAATAGAGGCTTGAACCATGCGCAAATATATTTGATAGCTTGACCTTAATGTGACTTGCTTAGAATTTTCGTCATAACTGCAGAATGTTCCAGCTTTATAAAACATATTATTTTCTTAAGCTACATGTTTTCGTTTGCATCAGGCTTGAACTTCTTATCTATCTTGTGTTCATATAATGATGAATAGAAATCATATAATTTAACAATAACTCTCACTTACAGGAAATAGGAAAGGCATTAAATAACGTGGGTCCAGATGTAGGAGCCCAAATACCGGTCGGTAACGGCCGATTTCAGCCGTTACCGACCGTATTTAGGAAATGGCATGTAGGGGCCATTATTTTACAGAATCGGTAAATTTACAGATTCTGTAAAATACCGAATCGGTAAATTTACCGATTCGGTAAATCCAAATGTAGGTGACACTCCTGAGAGTGTCACAGGCCCTTAAGAGTCGGTATTTTACCACACAATCCTATTGTGTGGTAAAATACCGAATCCAGGTGTGCATGCACATCTGTGCATGCACACTGTGCAATGTGACACACAGACATGCCCTAAGGGCATTTATGTGTGCCACATGTCACACATGCCTTTACTTCGGGTGCTAGAGGGTGTCAAGGTGACACCCCCTGCACCCTTGCAAAATTCGGTATTTATCGATTCGGTAAATAGCGATTCGGTATTTCCCATTGATTCCTATG
The DNA here is from genome assembly GCF_964261635.1 of Lissotriton helveticus. Taxonomy (NCBI): domain Eukaryota; kingdom Metazoa; phylum Chordata; class Amphibia; order Caudata; family Salamandridae; genus Lissotriton; species Lissotriton helveticus. The sequence continues at coordinate 1,144,203,759 of NC_136069.1, forward strand.
GGCTTATCAGCCCATAGGAATCAATAGGAAATACCGATTCGGAATTTACCGAATCGGTAAATACCAAATGTTACTGATTCGGTATTTCTATTTTAAAAAAATACCTACATCTCCCACCTTCATATTTACCGATTCATAAATACCGAATCGGTAAAATTCGGTATTTATGAGTCGGTAAATGTCCCTGACCTACATCTGGCCCTAGAAATCTGCAAGCAAATGTTCCTGTCTTTAGCATAGCTCATTGCTATGCAGTGAATCATTGAATAAATGATAGAATACATTCTGCATTAAGCTTCCCTTAGAATCATGGTTTACACTTCTAAATGTACAAATGTTTAGTGATGTATGCCTGTCACAAATTTGATAGTAGTCTGTCGACTTCATGTGTTTTCCTTGGGAAAGGAACAACGAAGACTCCTTACCATCGAAAGATGTCTTTTCATTGGACGGACGTGACATAACCTGCAACAATGTTATCTACATGTGTTCTTGTCTTTTATATTAGCGCATGTTTCTAGTTTGACAGTCTATGTTATTACTTATGATGGCTACTGCTGATGGCGGTTGCCTGCCACTTTGGAGGGGATTCTCTGAGACTCAACCTTACTATACATAGCTTTTAATGGATGTAGCTAATGCTGCACCTGTTCCCCCATATTTCCCTGTTGAGGCTTTTTAGTACAGATTGCTACTGCAAGTGTATACTGATGCTCTCTGGATATTTTGGCATCAGCTGAGTTTCACAAACTGCTCTTTATGAGGAGTTTCACTGCTAAATCTTATGCTCTATTGATCTCACTCTTTTCTCAAACTCTACATTGGTTCTAATAACTTTTAATGCTGATCCTTTATTTATAATAGGGACTAATTCCTATATGGAACACGCTTGTTATTTTGCATTATTATTTATTCTAACCATATTTCTCTTGATAAATATCTGTAAACTAATGTATTTGACTTACTAATTGAGTGAAGACATAAAGATATTTACTAATCTCATTATGAGAATAAAGGTTTTCAAAACCAATCCAAAACTCTCATTATTGACTGAGGTTAGGTACTGATTAAAATTGATGTTGGACTATTAGTGATTTGATTGAGCTTCAATTAAAAAATGGTGGCAAAGATCTGTCGCCTAGAAGAAAAATTTGGCATAGAGTTGGAGCCCATTTTTGTAAGTTACAGGTTGAACTAATACTGATAATTGAAATTTGGACTCTTCCCAAGCTATCACTGTTGTGTTACTGAGTTTCCCATTGTGCTAAACCCACCTACTATTCTATCATGTATTCTGTCAAAAGCTTGATGGTTTGCTGTTGTTGAATCTTGTTGGGTCCCAACTAATGTGGAAAAGTCTTTCCCAGGATTACACAGAACCATTTTCTGGTTCATGTGAGAAGTTGGCCTGATGTATGATGTCTCCAATTCTGGGGGCACCTTATATCAGTCCAAACAATCCCTTATGGTGGTGGTTGTAAGTCAACCTTAAAGACAACCTATCCTAGAGGTAGCATGGACTAAGCAGCCTAAAGGCTTAACTCAAGAGGACATGTGAAGCCAGCTGTTTTACCACATGCAATCCTGTAATATCAAATGAAAGGACACCACACAAGTTATATATTATAAAAATATATGTATTTATTCTCAGAATAATCCCCTGTACTCTTTATGAGTATAGAAGCACAAGCGTTTAAACAAAAGCACAGTATAACATATGAAAGTTGCACAGTTATGGATGAGGCCGGTGGCCACTCAAACCATATATCAAAAAAGTGGTATAAGTATCACTATTCGATCAGTGGTAAGGCCTGGGGCCTTGGGAATCGCTGGGACTACACTGGACTAACAGCAGTTAGGACGGGAGTAGCCCGCGGAAATTGGCTGCAGCGCTAAAAGCACACGCATGCACCAATGCAAAGTCAATGGTGCGTAAAAGTTATCGAGTTACAGTTTTAAGAGTATTCCGACTGGACTAGAAGGACAAAACTTTAGACTTAGACACTAGAGGTGTAAACCACTACAGGAGCACCGGCGTTCAAGAGTTACCTCACCCACAGGAAGTGGGTGCACAGGTGCAAAAGCGTGTCGGGTCTCGTCGTGAAGATCTAGGGTGCCTGAAGATGAAGATGCTGCAGGCGGCCAGTAGAGAAGAGTCCGGTGTGATCCAAGGGCAGATCGAAGATGTAGAGTACCTGAAAGCAGAGGGGACAGAGTCTGGGTCACTAGCCAGTGTCCAGGAAGGAACCAGGCAATGTCGGGCGCAATCAGGTGGTTGTTGTGAAGTTTGTCTCCGCTGCCACGTGGACTCTGGGGCACCGAGGATGTCCTGGAGTGAATCACGAGCTGTCCCACAAAGGTTCTTGCTGTCGGCGGTGTCAGCTTCCGGATCGGAGTCAACAGACCTTGGCAAATGCAACCCACGCAAGATTCAAAGATCGCTGCTTACTCGGACCAGCAAAGTCAGAGTGGGTGCTCCTTTTCAGGGGAGCGAGGGCCAGTCTGGAGCAACCAGACTAGCAGAGCAAATTCAAAGGTTCGTCGGTACTGGGGCCACTAGCCAACGGGCAAGCGACCGGACCAACGCGTCGAGCAGGAAAATGCAAAAGGGCCCACGCAGCACTCGATGAGTGTGGAGGGGTGAGCTTCAGTGCAAAAGCTGCTCGGGGCTGGAGCTTCTCAAACTCCAATGCACAGCTTCAAGGGAGCCTCGGATGCTGCACGGTCAGCACTTTGTTGTTTTTCCAAGATGGCCAACTCCACGCTTCAGGTCGCCTCCACGGGCTTCAGCTTTGCAGGGACTGTGGATCGGGCTGTTGGAAGGCAGGAACGCTGGGTCTTGTTGATCTCTGTCACTCGAGTTCTGGCGGGAACTGCAACAAAGCAAACGGTGACGAGCTGGATGGTGCCTGTTTGCACAGGGTGGTCACTCCTTGACCACAAGGGAGATTCTTCAGTCTTCCACGTCGAGTGGGATGTCGAAGGGTCCAGAGTTTCATTTCATAAGTTTCAGTCAGGATAATCTGATGTGCATCTGCACAGCTCCTACCTTTATTCCAAATCAAGGGGCTGGATTAGCTGCTAGGTCCCTCCTATGGGTGGGACCCAGGAAGGGGGTGGTTACACCCCTTTCCCTTTGTCCAGTTTCACGCCAGAGCTGGGGCTGGAGTGCCCCAGAACCGGTTTGACTGGATTTTGCATGGGACACCTTGTGTGCCCCAGGCAGTGTCTAGTTTCTTTCAACCCTCCCTGCTCCAATCCACTATCTCCTGTCTGGGGTGGTGTAACACCTCCCTGTGACAGGGAACCCTTTGTCCAGGCCTCCCCTGCCAAGTTTCGGTCAGCAGCAGGAGGTCAGACTTGTGTCGGGGCAGCAGCATCCATTTTGTGATGCTGAGGCTCTGGTTAGGATTAACCGCGTTTAAAGCAAAGTAACATATCTTCTCCCTCTAGAAGGGTGGAATGCTACCCCCGTCGGCAGAACTGGCGAGGGGGTAGTATTCCAAAGTGTATGACACCAAACACGACATGTTTTGATAAAGCCAAACCAAAGTTAGCATTAACCGCGAGGATTATAATGCACTTAAGAGTATATGGTATGGCAGTTTCACTGGAACAGCAGTCAGGAAATGGTTCCGAACACTGCAGACAGGCTCAGCTCATGCTAGAGCACCATCTCACATAAAACCAAGCACTCTGCCTCCAGGATTGTAAAGGCCTGCCATAGGAGTGACTTATAGGTGCATATGTGTCCAGATATAGGTTTAGACATAGGTATACTATATCTAAGCAAGGAGTGAGTACACCACCTTGCCCCAGCTGTGTGAACGGCCAGTTGTGTCGATTTAAGTACCAGCCAGGGGTGGCAAAAGATATGCTGCAGCCCCGGGTAGGCCTTGGATGCACCTATGCCCTGAGCACCTATAGTGTATGGTACAGGGGCTGACAAGGTGTCCAGTATCAAATTGGTGATGTACCTATAGTACATGTCTGTGAATTTAGAGAGAGAACGGCAGGCTGTGGGTCTGATTAGCAGGCCCACAGCCACATTAAGTCGAAAACCAGTGAAGCAAAAAGCAAAAATTGGGGTGACCATAGGATAGCAGACCCCACTCTCCTACAGTTCAGTATGCTAATGATGTACAGGTTGCTTCTGGTTCCGTGGACCAGTGCTAAGGAGATTCCTTATATATCCCCCATGAATTAACTAAGCAAGGGCATAAAGCTTTCAAGGAAAAAGTGAAACTTTGTCTTCCTCATGTTTGATATCTAGGCCACAACATCTCAGCTAGTGAAATACATGTATGTATTGACAGCATAAAGGTTGTCCATAAACTCCCATGACCTGTTAACATCTCCCCGGTATGCACTCTTTTGCAGATGGCGGGCTACTGCAGACAGTAACATTTTTCATATGGTCGTAGTGTTCAATGTTTGCAAAATTTCACGAAAAGAGACACCCCTGAACCATTGCGCTGGTCCAAGGAGGCAGAACAAGTCTTTGTGTCTTTAGAACATGCTCTATATTTTGCACCTTCTTTGGGACTACCCGATTATGCCAAACCTTTTACACTGTACTGTTATGAGAAGGAAGGCTTTGCTCTAGGAGTGTTGGTGCAAAATGATGGCGATTCAAAAAAAAAATGATTGTGTATTATCCTTCTGCCCTTGATGCACTGGTGGTGGGGTTGCCTTTGTGTTTGCATGCTGTTGCGGTGGCAGTGCATCTTGTCGAAGTGTCTGAAAATATTGTACTTGGATCACCTCTCACCGTTGCTTTACCATGCTGTGGCTGCACTATTGCTAGCCACTAAAAGTCAGCACTTTTCTTTGTCTAGGTTGTCAAAGTATGAAATATTATTGCTCTTTCCTCCCCAAATCACTCTAGTACAGTGTCCCACCTTAAATTATGCTTCAATGTTACCTACTTCCTCAATGAAGAACCACATCACATGATTATATTCTCACCTCGTCTAAGCTTACAAAAATCTGTGTTTACTTCACTGATGCACCTTTAAAAAATTGTGATCTTGTATATTAAGTTGATGTTTCTTGCCTCAGAAATGGTACAGGAAACCAGGTTGCTCATTATGCTCTTTAAGTGATTCATTATATTTTTTAGGGTTATTGTTTATCCCAATTGCACTCTGCTCAAGCTTCTGAAATTATTGCTCTTACTTATGCTTTCATTCCAGCAATATATATGAGACAATATCCCAACTTGTATTATTTATAGACAATTAAACAGGATATCTATACAGTATTATCCAGAAAAGAGCAAGGAGACTCAGTTTGATTTTCGTATGTGCTCAAAGCATCATTTATATCAACATTTCAAAAATCATATAGGACAGATGTAATTACAGTTAATATCAGCACTGCAATTAGTCAATACCAATTGACAGCCCAAATTTGTACAAGGTGCACGAGTGCAAAGGTGAGTGGCACTACGGCGACGCAAGTGACAGTGAGAGCAGCGTGGACGGCGCAAAGTGTGATGTGAATAGTTATATACAGTGCGTAACAACAGAGTGGTAATCGAACAATTCAGTTTTCGTTTTTCATTTTCTGAGAACCACTGTGTGAAGGGCGCCTAGAATCTCGCTGGGGAGTCGACGGCGTTTCGATCCATAATACTTTGGATCATCATCAGGACTGAGGGGCTGAAGGCAGTGCGTCTGGCAGCTGATGGAAAATAAGGAGGAGTACCACGGGTCAAGGATCTGTGTGGATGTCACGGGGGACATACAGGTACAAATTACCACCAACTTCAAGTTGGTGGTAATTGGCGATTTCCTTTAAAAAAAACATTTTTTTTTCTCTTTTCAAAGTGCCATGTGGCACACATACATGCCCACATGCACATTTTAGGGGTGCAACAGGATGTCCTTTTGGAAACCTTGCGCCATTGAAATTGCGTGCACAATTCCCATTCATTCCTATGAGCCCATAGGAATGAATGGGAAAATATTCCTTGATTGCGAATCGCAATTTGCAATTCGCAATGAAGGAATATTAAGGAATCGCAATTGTTATTTTTGCGATTCCTACATACATTCCATTTTGCGACTCCTTAATAGCGATTCGCTAAAAATCGCTATTAAGGACTCGCAAAACAGATTTGACCTACATCTGGTCCATAGTCCCTTATGACTCCCAGCCTGAATGTTTTCTGTTGGACACTTATAAATGTATGTAATGTTCCCATATGTTGCATATGTATGTAATGGAGTGTCACAAAATGTATGTTTAAACTGTACGATGTCTTAATTGTACACACATTATATGTTTTCACAATTTTAAGTATATATAGAAAATTTGGACTAGAAATTAAGAAAAATGTGGACAACAAAACAACAAGCATTTGCAATGCAATAGGTCTCGCATTTACAAGAGTTTGAGCTATTGGAAACTGCTTAAACTCTCGCAAATGCAAGACCTATTGCATATTTTTTTTGTTGTCAAGGCCCCCATGAAGCACTTATACGTGCATGAAGGCCGCACCTCTTTCTTTAAAAAAGCTGTGTCTAACAAAAGGTGTGCAACCGCTATTCAAGTGAAACCGCGGCGTCGGGGCTTTTACCCCCCAAAAAAAGCATCAGTTTGTCAAACAAATGTTTTTTTTTCACATGGTGTAGGTAGTAGAGCACCGCATGTCCTTAACACAGGCCCAAAACGACCATGCTTCCACCGCAACGTGCCTGGACTCCAAGCCTGGCAGGCATTACAAAGGAGCCAGCTTCTAGACCCTGCTGTACACCGGGCTATCTCCTTCTGCCCTCAAAAGAGGAGGCAACAAAAAAGAGTCCTCCCCTCTTTCTGACTCTGGACTCCGCCCCCATACTGCTCACTACCCTCGATAATTTTAGCAGCTCTACTGCTCCCACCACAGTGAGCACTTACAGGGGTCCACTTTGAAAAGCCAGAGGCTCCACGGGGGAGGGGATCATTGCTTCAGGTTTAAACAGAAAATGACAATTTGTTTCAGCAGGTTATAAACTAGCATTTTTGGTTTCAACCAAAAACTGCAAAGTTTTTTTAAGAATTAACATATATATACGTATACGTATACGTATATATATATACAATGTTGCGAAAACGGAGGTGATGCTGTTCGGGGAAGCCAAGATCCTTTGGTCCCCAGACTGGTGGCCACATGACCTTGGCCCAGTCCCGGAGCCTAAACAGGTGGTCAAGGATCTCGGAGTGCGCCTAGACCAGGACCTCTCCTTTAAAAACCATACTGCCCAAGTGGTAGGGTCCTGCTTCCACATAATTGGGATGTTGCGGAAGGTATTTCCCCTATTGCCGGATTCAACAAGGAAGACTCTGGTACAAGCCCTGATACTGAGTCGGTTGGACTACTGCAACGGGTTGCTCCTCTCTGCAAATGAGGGGGTTACCTCGAGATTGCAGGTCGTCCAAAACACAGCAGCTCGCCTTGTCCTTAATAAACCCCCCCGAACACCCTCTAAACCCCTTTTGACTGCGTTGCATTGGCTTTCTGTGAAACAAAGGGTGAAGTTTAAGGTGTGTTGTATTATGCACAAATGTCTTTTGGGAAAAGGCCCTCTATATCTGCTTAGCAAATTCTCACCTTATGTGCCTTCACGGTCCTTGAGATCAAGCGAACAGGCTCTGCTGCAGATACCCAGAGCGAAAAAGGTGAGACAAGGGGACAGAGCACTTTCCATTGCGGGTCCCATGTTGTGGAATACCCTTCCACTTTCCCTGAGACTCTGTAAAGAGCACCTAGCCTTCAGGAGACAGCTGAAAACGTTCTTATTCTAAAGCATGGAGAGACAGCGACAGGTTGTTTATTTGCTTCTAGGTTGCCAAAGGCGCGGAGATACTCCTCCGGGAGGTGATCCTAGCGCGTTACAAACTCGCAAATAAATAAATAAATAAATAAATATTAACCCTACTGTTTGAAACATTCAGGTCAGCGCAATTCCTGAAAAGCTGAAGACCTCAGAAGATCGGTCTAAACTGAAATCTACATAAGAAATGTGTGCGCAATGTGATACTGAACCTTAAATTGAGGGGAAAAGTGAAACGTAGTGTGGAAGAGTAGTGGATTACTCTTAGACCGTGTGGGGGACCAACAGCTGAATACTGAAACAGATGTAAAGCAAAATACTACAAGTTCCAAAATACTTTCAAGCTTCACTGGAGCCATACAACTGAGCTCTCTAAATACTGCAGCTCCTTGTCTGAGGCAGCGGTGGACTATTTAAATGCCATTCTACTGACCTTCACCAGTAGCTTTCTGTGGAAAATAACCTGGCAATGGTTCAGTGGGTTGAATTCACATTGCAGAGAATAGTGCAGCTACATGTTGGTGATAAACGCCTTAAGTTAGCTTGGTGGTGTGTACCTCGCTGCCACAGTTGTATGCTTGTTGTAGTCCATATATAACCACTTGGGTTGCACATGATGTGACTGCTAAGAAAGAATGCCAGGTTAATGCAACTGCAACATGTGTGTACCCGTCAGAGTAAATTTTGCAATGCCAGTCGGATCACAGGCCCACTGCAGAAATTTGTATGGGATCTGCTGGTGATTTGGTCCCTTTCTTCACAGGTTTTGAATGTGCCTTTTAGGAGATTTTCTTTACTCTGCAGATCCTTATAAGGCAGCCCCCTGAGACTTATTGGTGTGTAGGGATTCGGTCTGCTCCCGAGGTCCTTACGTAATCTGTAGGGCACATGATCCGAGTGCAATGAAATAGCGCGTAGGTTGATATTCAGATTTTTGTACTCTGCTTAAAACATTCTTGAGTCCATTCATAACCCGCTCAGCCTTCAACCTATTCAGTGGCTGTGGCGGCATGATGTACATATATGTTTAGATTTGTCATTAACAGCTGTCTTTTGGGGAGTCAGGGCTCTGGAGGCTTTGGGCAATTGACATGCTCCTTTCAACTCGAGTACAGCTTACGAATACATATGAAACAAACATAAAAAAATGAAATATAAAAGACAAGCTGGCTCCTAAGACCCAACAAAAAAATACAAGCAGACGAGCAAACAAATCCCCCCGGCCCTCACTTACCACATGCCGTCTTCCTCCAGCATAAATGGAACCGCTGCCCTGATTCCACATGTGATGCCGCAGAAACAAAATAAGCACTGAAATACAAGCGGGCCCCGCGGCCGCGAAATTCAATTGCGAGAGGGGGAGCAGGAGGTGAGCCCGCGAGTGGTGCACGCGCGCGCGCCACAGTGAGCCATGTGGTTTCAATTATCGCGCCCGTGTCTGGGCACGATAATTGAAACCACATGGCAGCAGTGCGGGTAACCAACACCAATAGGCCATGGGCGGAGCAATGCGCCCGCCTTTGACCAATTGCGTGCTGTTTTTGATAAAAAGACGCACGCAAAGGCCAATAGCGGGGGCCAAAAGGAAAAGCACATGCACAAGCGTGTGAGATTCCTAGGTCCGTTTTGAAACCCCCTACAAGCAGTGCTACGCACTGCAACGCTAGGCGCGAGACTTAAAAGGATTGACTGATAAATCAATACTTGTCATATGTATGTTTATCAGTTGATGTTTATATATGTATATATATTTACTAGCAGCCCGTCCCGACCTTGTCCGGGTGCAACAGGCTTCCCCGACCCCCGCCCACCCCGACATTGTGCAGCAGCCCGGGCCCCCGCCTGCCCCGACCCCCGCCTGACCCGACCCCCGCCTGCCCTGACCCCCGCCTGCCCCGACATGGGTCCCCTTACCTGAGCCACTGCTCCTCCTGCCTGTGCGCTGCTCGCACCGCCACTGGCCTGTCCGCTGCTCCTCACATCACCGCTCCTCCCCCGTGCCATGTCTGCCGCTCCCTTACCTCAGCCGCCGCTCCTCCAGCCTGTCCGCTGCTCGCACCGCCACTGGCCTGTCCGCTGCTCCTCACGTCACCGTTCCTCCCCCGCGCCATGTCCGCCGCTCCTCGTCGCGCTCCTGGACGCTGCTCCTCCCCGCGATCCTGACGTGAGCACGCACGTCGCGGCCGGCGCTACTTCGGAGGGACTACTTTTTTTTTTACTGTCAATTTTTTAAATCACGTTTTAAAAAAAAATGTATATAGCCTATAACCATCTACACACCCTGACGATTCCAACGGTGTATCGGGTGTGTGGATTGGCGCTGTGGTTCCCGAGTTTACCCGCCTCAAAGACTGAAAGTTCTTCCTTTATTATAGTAGTATAGATATATATTCAAACTCCAGGTTTGCCCCACAAACGAGAACGCACACAGGTAGCAGCGATTCCACTCGGACCTCCACACACTGCGGGATGTAGCCGACGCGTTTCGGAGTAAATTCCTTCTTCACAGGCTGGTAACCACAGTTCGCAGCGTTTCTTGCCACACCTTTATTCAATTACAAGCCTCCTGATAGGCCGGCAAACTGCTCCAATGAGCTATCCCCCAAGAGGTCTTGTGGGATATGTAGTGCGGTGATTCTACCCGGATGGGTGCAGCGTTCTGAGGGTCCCCAATCAAAGCCCACAGATGGGCCCCGAAGTGTGCAAGGTAAACATTTTCGGTACTGCTTCCCCATGTAGAGAGCCTGACAAGATTTCAAGTTCAATGGCCCGCTGTTCATACATGCGGTGGTGCGTTCACCACGGCCGGGCCGCCGTGTAAAAATTCAAGCTCCAGGTTTGCCCCACAAACGAGAACGCACACAGGTAGCAGCGATTCCACTCGGACCTCCACACACTGCGGGATGTAGCCGACGCGTTCCGGAGTAAATTCCTTCTTCACAGGCTGGTAACCACAGTTCGCAGCGTTTCTTGCCACACCTTTATTCAATTACAAGCCACCTGATAGGCGGGTAAACTGCTCCAATGAGCTCAGAACGCTGCACCCATCCGGGTAGAATCACCGCACTACATATCCCACAAGATCTTGGGCGATAGCTCATTGGAGCAGTTAACGGCATATCAGGAGGCTTGTAATTGAATAAAGGTGTGGCAAGAAACGGTGCGAACTGTGGTTACCGGCCTGTGAAGAAGGAATTTACTCCGAAACGCGTCGGCTACATCCCGCAGTGTGTGGAGGTCCGAGTGGAATTGCTGCTACCTGTGTGCGTTCTCGTTTGTGGGGCAAACCTGGAGCTTGAATTTTTACACGGCGGCCCGGCCGTGGTGAACGCACCACCGCATGTATGAACAGCGGGCCATTGAACGCGCTATCTTGTCAGGCTCTCTACATGGGGCAGCAGTACCGAAAATGTTTACTTTGCACACTTCGGGGCCCATCTGTGGGCTTTGATTGGGGACCCTCAGAACGCTGCACCCATCCGGGTAGAATCACCGCACTACATATCCCACAAGACCTTGGGCGATAGCTCATTGGAGCAGTTTACCGGCCTATCAGGAGGCTTGTAATTGAATAAAGGTGTGGCAAGAAACGCTGCGAACTGTGGTTACCAGCCTGTGAAGAAGGCATTTACTCCGAAACGTGTCGGCTACATCCCGCCGTGTGTCGAGGTCTGAGTGTAATTGCTGCTACCTGTGTGCGTTCACGTTTGTTGGGCAAACCTGATGCTTGAATATATATATATTTATATATATATATATATTTATATATATATATATATATATATATGTTGTTATATTGTTTTGAGATTAGGGATACATATATAAGACAGACATACATCTATAAAAAAAAAAGTCTAGAACAAACCCAGGTAGCAAGGACGGGCAACACACAAAGTTTAAGAACAAGGGAATAGATTGCCCATCTGGAGGTATATAGGTTATAAAATACACATTTATGGTATAAGGGGTATCAGTGTTCAACGTTTAGCATTGAAACAGTGGCACCAATTAATAGGCTAATTTAAGAGAAATGTACTTGTATATGGTATGCTTCTCTCTAGTAGAGGTGCAATACCATTGAACACATTCTTGTACAGTAAGAACTATAATTAAACATTGGTTAATTTTCATTAGGTCGTTCAAAAAATGGTAGACAAATTATACCCACGCCCGTCTTTGCTTCATTTTAAGGAAGATCTTATATCCACAAGTGAATTTTAGAAATGCCCAGTCTCAGGAAGATCTTCAAACTGTATTTGTCCTCTAGTTTTCATTAAAAAAAGGGAATTTAGTGGTCACCCTGACAAAAGGCCAATATTTTTCCGGATTACAAATTTGAACAAAATAAGGTAAAAAAAAATACAAAGGCATTTGGCGGAAGACCCGCATAAATGTAATTTCTGATGTTTTACTCTTGCTAATAAGCCCATTGCTTTTTGACTGAAATCTTTATCAGGAATATTGATTGAGTGAGACCGAGATAATATCTCATGCACCGCAACAGATTAAAAGAATGCAAAAAACAACATACATATAAGACTGAGTGCAGTAATGTGCCAGAAAGAGATTGAATCAGCGGAAATTCCCTGAACTAGCCATACATTTTTTATGACTGTCAGACAGTTCTTTGGGAACACTGAACAGCTTGAGACGTCTCCACTGAGTCTGTACTTGCTGCATCATCATGGATCAGTTATGTATTTTAGTTCCATAGTGTATTTATAATGCTGGCCAAGGCTACACATTTACATCATTAGCTCATCTGTATCTGAGCTCTGATTTCTTATTTACATTATGTGATGCACGTTCCAGCAAAGCTTTTAGGTTTTAGCCAAGTATGAGGCTTGAAATTCTTTCATCTGGGATGGACGCTTGCAAGATGGCAGCGTGCTTATCAATACTCTGCAGTCTGAGAGTGATAAAAAAAAAGGATTAACCGAGGGTTGCAGTAGGGCTTGTACATGAGAGTAGTGGTACCTCAGTCCACCACAGCCTTTCTTGTCCGGAGAGGTGTTTCCCAGGGGAATTTCAGCCTCAAGAGGTTTCTTCCACATTCTCGGGGAGCTGAGACCATATGGTACACCTTGAAGTGGAGTGTTGCTGAGCCTCTTGCTCTGATGAAGCTAAGGATTCTCACTCTGCCTCCTGGGCCACCACATGTGCCTCTTGTTTAGTCCCTGTCACCTGTAATAGCACCTATAAGCGCTTCCCGCAGTGGGTGCTCTAGGGACAAGCCGGTAGGGCACATGCTCCACCTTTGGATGGAGTCCACCCAACTGGTGCCAGTATCTCTCTCTCCATGGCAACTGGTAAAAGAGTAGAGCTGCTCCTGGGCTGACATTTTCGGTGCCCACCCGGAGGTCAGGCCACTCCCTGTGACTGTATGACTGCATACGAGGGGTACCACCAGGAAAAATAGTCTTGGTGGCCATCTTGTGGTCAGGCGACCCATTAGACCACAATATTTTTAGACTTGGAACCATATATCGTTGAGGCCCAGTGAGTTTTTAAAATCCCTGTAATAAAATATCACAAGTCGAAGAGAAGCAACATTACGGAGTTGGACACACTGCCATCAAGACTGCTGCTATGAATATAACAGACTCCCTGATCTCGAAGAATAAAACCCTAGCATTAAAGACATAAAATAAAACAGCGATATAAGGCCAGTTGAGGATCCTTAGCCTGAGAGTTGGGGTGGAGTGCAAATATTTGCCACTCAGTTGATTCCAACAAGAGTCCCCCTGGTGTAGCTGATTCTAACAGTAGTAAAGCAGCAACACTAATACTCAAAGCCTTGGATAAGAAGGGCAGAGAATGTAATTAAAAAGCAGGGAAGGCCTTGGAAGAGCTCTCCTTTTATGGTCACAAAACATACATATTCTCAACCAAAAGCCTGAAATGATGTGGAGTGGATCAGGCTAATCACTCTCTAGAAGGGATTTCTTAAAAGAGGCGTACAGATGGGCCATCATCAACCGGTCAAACTAAAAGCCATTGGAAGGAGAGGGGACATCTGTTTTGAGACATCGTCAGGGAGAAAGGTGGACTGCAATCAAGTACCAAAAGTAGAGGCTGTGTGACCCTTTTTTAGCAGGATGAGAGTTGGGTGTGGTAAATGTGTTCAAATGAGATTTGTGGAGACTTTGAGTTAGTCTGGCCACTTTATTGTAGTAGTTGGTGTACAACCCAAGTGCTTACTAACTCCACACCCCTCATAGACATAATGAGAAATGTCTAAAGATGTTCAACAAATGGGCTTTCTTAAAAGACCAGAAGCTTCATATGTTCATCCCACAGACCTGTATTGCATTGTTTAAAAGAAATGCAATACTTTTTAATTTTTTTTGGGTGGCTGGTGTTCATGGGCGAAATGGGCGCCGCCCTACCACCCTTGGGGGATTAAAAAAATGTGAGGTGGAACACCAAGCAGCTAGAAATAAATTGTTCTGGCTGCTCGGAGAACAAACATGGGCAAATCTGGGTTTTCTTTGAGGGGGTGGGGAGGGCAATGGCTCTTGGCTGCCTCTGCCTCTGCTGTGCATGCTTTTGGCAGGGCGAAAAATTCTTCGCCCTGGAGCCAGAAAGCAGAGCAGTGATGACACATAGGGGGGCAGGACCTGTGTATCACTGCCAGAATACAGCTTTGCATTTGGGCGAACTTAGTGGAGCCCAGGGAGGAGTCTGAAGCTCCCAATTCATTGCAATGGCTGGGGGTGGGCCAGTTCAGCTTCAGGGAAAGTAGTCGGGTGGGGCTGGGCCTCTGCCTCTTCCTGGAGAGACCCAGTGACAGTTGTTGTTTTGATTAGTGATTGGGTGCTGGGGTCTGGGGGAGGGGTCTTCCAGAATTTTCCAGCTTGGGACGTGCACTCTGTCTGCAGTCACGAGTGAGCCCGGAGCAAGAGAACATATCAATGAGGCAGGGGGAGCAGTGATTACTTAGTAAGTATTAGCATTGTTGTTGTTATGAGTGACCTGTCCTGACCCCAGAAATCATGACAGTGGATGGCTGCAGCTTCAAGCAGCCTGAAGGAATTTATTTGAAAGCTGCCTGGGTGACTAAATATTAAGATGGAACATGGGCCGGGCCTTTCCCAGGTTTCTGCAGTCTGCACACTTTCATCGAGGCAGCCTGAGCCAGCAAGCAGCCGGGATAAATGTACTTTAATCTTCCTGTCTGTTTGTGACAAGAAGGCTGGAAAAGGGAAACTTTCCGGCTGGCAGGATCTGGGGAGCAATTAAGGGGGGCAGGGGTCAGGGGAGCTCTGGGGGCTGGACTCACACTGGCAGCAGGAAGCAGGCAGGCCATCAACAGGAGAGGTGAAAGGGGTTCGCTTTTAGGAGGCTCTGGCTGGGTGCGCAGAGAGACTGACTGCAGTGCAATAAGTTCCGTTTTGTACAGGGAGGACCAATGGTTTGTTTATTTGTTTAAATTATTTCAAGGTCTCAAGGCGTAGCTATGCAGAATATGCTCTCAATGAGAAATCTGAATAGGCAAATTGTTAGCAGGGAGCACTATTCACACAATCATTTTGATAGTGAAATGGTGCATGTTGTGACCAAATCATTTCATGACAAGTATGACAAAGGATGGTATTTCAAAGAGGAATATTTGTCCAGTTCGCTACTATTTTTGTCTAATGCAATGCCATGCTCGTCACTGCTGCTGATTCAGCCCATTCAGTATGCCCAGTTGTACATTTTCCAAAAACATTTCAATCTCTTTAATCCACCTAGTTATTTCCACATAGTGTTCTTCTTTCCACCTAATAATTGTTCTGAATCTTATTTGTCTCCCTCATTGCCTATTCCTCCCTCAGCCTGACCTCTTCATCTCCTAAGGATGTTCCTCATTTCACCTCCCAATGATTCTAGTTTTATCCTCTCCTTCACCAGCTCTTGACTATCTCATCTCAGTTCCACCACCTGGACCCCTTCTCCCCCTTAATCATCTTTATTACTCTACCTTGCCCTAGCTAAGGCATATAGACTGCATCCTAAATCCCACAGAGACGTAAAAATATTTCGAATGCCAATAACCCTTTCTTGCACATTGTTTTCGTAAGGACTATATCCAGTGCTTAATTTGAGCCAGTGTTTTCCGGTGCTCAGCACCAGCACTTACCTGTAGTTTATCTCTCTTCGGGGCAGATTTACAACAAAGTAACGCAGTACAGTGCAGCAAGTCATTTTGCGGCGCCGTGCTGTGTTACTTTTGAAAGCACAGAGATGCGACATATTTACAAGAATATGTTGCATCTCTGTGCTTCCCCTGCACTGGTGCACAAACTGCAGCCATGTGCTGGCGCAGACACCTTTGCACCATGGTGCAAGGATGCCTGCGTCGTAGGGAGATTTTTGTTGTGCAGGAAGGGGCACCTTCCTGCACAAAAACAATCACAAGAGGCTTTTTCCTCTTTCAGCGCGTGCTGTAGTATGCAGCACGCATTGAAAGAGGAAAAAACGAGGAGAAATGAAAACATTTCTCCTCATCGTGCCTTGCTACGGATGTATGACGTTATAACGCATACTATTACTCCGCATACCATTACAACGCGACTTTTACTCCGCATACTGTTACAACGCATAGCGCCTTGGGGCGCTGGATAGTGGTAAGTTTAATTTTCTATTCCAACACCAGTCCCCGTGGACACTAGGGAAGGTGTTGGATAGAAAATTAAACTTATTCCCTATCCTACAGCGCCCCCCAGCGCAATGCGTTGTAATGGTATGCGGAGTAAAAGTCGCGTTGTAATGGTAGTGCGGAGTAAAAAATGCGTTGTAACAGGTGTATACCCTTGCTACGCCACCTTTAGGGTGGCATAGTATTCAAACGCATCTCCAGATTGATGATTTCTCGTAAATCTGGAGATGTGCTTGTTCCATGGGTGTTGCGTGGGAACACCCACAGCAACACTCATAGAACACCCCTTCAACGGAAAGTGCTGCGTGTGAAGGGGCCATATTTACAAGGAGAGGAAAAGTCACGCAGGGTTGCTTTTCTTCTCCTTGTAAATATGGAGGAGCCCCCTGTGTCTGGTGGCGCAGGGAGCTTGTAAATCTGCCCCATTCATTTTCAACACCTACACTCATGGCAGTCTGTCACATGGTGGCGTTTTCTGTCTAATTTAGGGATGATCACAGTCACAGTCATTTATTGATTCAATATACATTGAAAATGGCTAATACTTTCTGCCTAAGCCAGTCTTAGGTTTGGGAGCCTAGAATAGTCTCAATTGTCCCACTTGGAGGAGTGCGATGGTTAGCGGTTGTGCTGGTCCTGAAAGTGCCTGAGCCCCTCCACCCCTTAAGTACGGAAAACAAGCCGCCCACCACAGGAGCTGCATGGATGTCTGTTACCCCAGTGCCCTGAGAAGTGCAGTTACAGTGCAGTAGCCATGCTGAGAAGGGAGAGCACCGCAACTCTGCAGAGTTCGCACTTTACCCAGTTACGAGTAACTCTTCAAGTGCAGTTTTTTCTTTGCATTCTGGAATTTGTTGTTCTGCTTATCCTATTACAAAATAATGATTATTAAAGCATCGAATATGAATAAACTATTTGTACTGACCTGGGAAAAAAGGAGCACTCTGAGAAATGCCAGGATTGCTGCTCTGAGCTCCATGAGTCCAGCTTTATGCATATAAATTACTGCATCTACAAGACATAAAGTAAAAACTCGGGGCTGGAAGAGGTACTTGCGCACGGATTCTGGAACCACGAGAGCTTAGCGCAGAACTTTCGGTCATGTCCCTTAAATGTGCAGAACTTGTTAAAAAGTTATTTTACTATCCTTTAATGGTCAAACTTCGGGTGGGTGAAGTGGCAAACTGGCCCATGTTGTACATGACATCGGCGTGACCTGGCACCAGCTGCCGGCCGCGTATTTACGTTTTCCTGCTTGACAGCTCCATAAACAGCACTCTCCACTCTGTGCTGTTGGCGCAGTCAGGACGTGATTTAAATTTTTTTTTTTTTACAGAGCACATCCATCCCATGATTGCTGCTGCTGGCTGGCTCTGTGTGAGATACAGCTATGTCTGTAGAATTATTAATATAAATAAGCAGAGTGTTTTCCAGGCTGGTGCTATCACTTAAAGGAAATCGGTCATACTTTATTCCAAAATATCCTGCTTTGTGTTTCATGGCTCGCAGCAATTTTCACTTGAGTGTTTACTTGTGACTTGAATCTGCACGTGTGATTGTAATGCCTTCTATTAATGGCCCTCAGCTGCGTCAGTCCTTTGGGTTTCCAGGGATATACTAACACGGGCTTAAAGTGTGAAGTGAACATCATTTATCTGAGTGACTGTCTGAGCCATAGAGCTCGAGAGGAGCTGGCTTTAATTTCTGCTTGACGATTGCCTCTGAAGCTGTGAAGAATATGCATTCAGACAGAGAAACACAAACAGGGCCAGTGGGTTCAATAACAAGCTTTCAGAAAAAGAAGAGCGCTCATAGTGCAGTTGGCATTAATATTTTTCCAAGATTTAAGCTACAGACGTAATTCCACTTTTCCTGAAATTCACATACTTCGGCCCTTTAAATTTAATTTGGCCGACCCACTGTCGCACTTGGGTGGACTCCGTAGGGCTCTCCCTTGGTGGCTTAGCAGTGCCTGTGAGTATTAATTTTGACCACCCCACCCAGGTATATCGCCCACAGTTGTCTGCATATTTGTGTTTCTTGGCCCTTATTTCAAATGTAAAAGAGAAAATAGAACTCTTGGTCTGCAAAGTTATATTAGCTGCCAGGAAATCAAATCTGCCTTGCGCTAACACACATCAAATATGCACCTGTCTCACCAATGTGCGCAACTCAAAGGTTTCTTTCTTTATTAATATTGTTATCCGGATACAATTATAATTCTACTTGATGGGCATGGATCTCTCTGGGTTTTATGGTGGAACTGGAACTATTTTACCATCCAGCTCCCTGCTGTTACTGTGCACCTTTAGAGTTTATGTGTCATTTTTCATTCAGACTGTCCCATCTATGGAGTGAAAGCCTATGGTTGTCCCTTATTTTCCTCGCTCACACTAGATTCTTTGGGTTCTCCGATTCTTTTAAACAAGCTTCCAGGTACTCTGTAAGACCATAAAATCTTCCAAGCACATGTGCTGTGAAGCAGCCTGCAACCTTGTGGTACATTACAAAGCCAGATAACATTGCTGTCTCCCAGCCCTTTTAAAGTTTGATATCGCCAAATTGAAGTTAAAAATCCAAATTCTCCGATTAGGCTGTTCCCTTTGCAAACAGATTGCCCTTCGATGTGCCCGCCGTCCTCAAACCTTTAAAGACACACATATGGCACCGGCAACACTCAGGGAGAGGAGGTGGCACAACAGCCAAAGCTGACGACTATCGAGCTGCTGGGGAACCAGGTTTGAGTCTCAGCGTTGGCTTAACATCCTGTGTTTGTGGGCAAATCACAATCTCCCCTGGCCTAGCAAAATTAAAACAAATGTGTCCTTGTGTAACTGCTCATGTAAAGCGGTCGAGTTTTGTATAAAAGTGTAAAATAATTCGCCCAGGCTCACGCCATTTAGTCACGTTGGAATGGAATTCCAAATGAAAGTCATTTAGGACAAAGCCACTGGACTACATCTCCTTCTTTAATCCTTCCTTTTTCATTTAATATACTGAAATGCATGGCTGCCTAATGTTGCTCCATGTAAGCACGGGATGTAGCACAGAGATGAGAATTCATGGCATCGTGCACAGAGGTCTTAGCAGCAGCCAGTATACCCTAGCAGACCACATTGGCTGGCTGCTGCTGGTAAGGGCCTCTGTGCATGACGCCATGAATTCTCACCTCTGTGCTACATCCCGTGCTTACATGGAGCAACATTAGGGGGCCATGCTTCCACAAATCAGCCAACCTATGAACAACGCCATGCCAACCATGCAATCTGTAGGGCTTCCAGGAACCCAATACAAAGCAGAACGCTTCATGTACACAATGCATAAGAAGCGCTATGTAAATAATACAGTTGAACCACCCAGAAAGTGATTTAGGCATACAAGGGGCATGAGAAGGGCTATATAAATAGCAATGCAATAGCTGCTGAGCCTTCCTACTAGCCTTCGTTTGTGAAGCCAACCCACTAGTGCGGATATACTCGGCGTGGTGGATACTGAGAGCTTGTAGTACCAGTCTGGATACATCTCTCCCTCAAGCAGTTGTATCCCCATCCCCTGTAAAATACAGTGAGGAATTTCAGGCACCCAGTTCCACTGACCCAGACCTTCCCAAAAGTTTCACTGTGAAGTCAGACCTTTCCATTACAAATCCCACTCCCAGGCAGTGAAAAAAATGCGAAGACCATCTTATGTATGCTGGACCCTACAAAGGAATCATCAATGTCTGCCATGTTTGGCCATCCCTCTTTGTCTCCGTGACAATAAGACTGGGGCCTCCAAGGGCTCTAGCCGTGCCCACCCACCCATACCGCCTCATCTTAAGGCTCTGCTTTGGGTGCTGTAGCTGTCACAGGCAATGGCACCTGCTAATTTTTTAAGGTTACCACACCTCTGCAGTATTACCTCCAGAACAGCACTGAGGTTGTCAGACAGGCTTCATGCTATACTGACAATTTTACACACCAGGACGGGAGTGTAGGATCACAGTTACACTGCATGGGGTACGGTACCTCCCTGAATACGTGGTGGTGGGGAGGCTCAGGTTCCTAGCAGGTGTCCGGTTAACCAAGCAGCAAAGATTGGGAACTGTCACTGAGGGTTGCAGGTGGTTTCACCTGTGTGGTCGGGGAAGAACTGAGATCATAAAATGGGCCTGAGCACTATGCAATCATACCCTGTAATCTTAAATGTGTATATAAAGGTAAGTGATGTATATGTAGTGGGAGTACTCAATATTGGCAAGTCACTTGACTAATACATGAATAAACTAATAAATGAATGTGTCCTTAACTGGTGCTCATAAAAAGCACTAATGTTGATGATTAAGTGCCGGTGCTGAACATTGGAAACCACTGGTTTAAATTAGGCACTGGTGTTGATTGATCCACAGCAAATGAAATGAAAAGAAGGTATATGCTCCATTTTCACATGAATCCACACCTTTGCACAGTAGTCAGCTCACAAAACTCTGCACCGGTGCATTCACCAGCTGAACTGTATTGCTGGATATGGATGTGGACTTGTGAAGTGCAAGTATTGTCGACACACATCTCCGCATATGGGAAAATTAACAATTGAGCTCTAGTACCAGGACTGGTCTTTGCAACCTGCCAGTAAAGTGGGTGGCATCTGATGGACTCCTGTTTCAGCGGCTCTACCGTAGAGGTCTGTGTATTCTGCAGCTCGCAGGGTCCACTCTCCGGAGAGTAACGGAGGGATAATGTCCCTGCTGCAGAGGTCAGTGGGGGATCAACTGATCATGGAGGGTTAATGCACCTGCTGCAGAGGTCTGTGGGTGATCTACTGGTTACAGGATCCACTCCCAGGAGTGTATCATAAGGTTAATGAACCGGCGGCAGAGGTCTGTGGGTGAGCTGCTGCTCACATAGGATTATTTAACCAGTGGAAATATGACCATATCTTGAGGTGTGCAGACTAAAGAGTTTTATTTTTGGTTTTGTTGGCAATATTAACTTATAAATATCAACAACTTTTGAGTGCAATATTTTTTATATTTATATATTGACGGCAACTTACGTGTTTAGCAGGATAGAGCAGGTACAGTTTTTGGCAATAAAATATGGCATCCAGGAAGAGTTTAAAATAATCCACGTATTATCTACAATGTCCTGGACACAAGTATAGTTGGGTATTTGAAATTTTCTTGCAGTGATGAATAGTAAGACAAAAGTTCCAGCATGAACTAATTTTTACAAGACAAGATTTGTGTAGGTGGAATAATTGTATTGAAGCTGTGAAAAATACTTTGCTAGCAGTTTTATGGATGAGCAAAAAATCGGTGTTAAGAGCTACAACTTTTATTCAAGGAAGCATGGAGACCAGTATGTTTCTATCTAGAGGGTTTAAGCTAGAAGCTGCGAATCTGAAAATTGCTACGATCATAACTAAATTTATATTCTGCACAAGGGTTTTCTGGTGATCGGAAATTGGCTGTACATGTGAGTGTGAATGTTGTGAAGAAAGACAGGAGGAAAATTAAGCTCCCTGCTCCCAAAGCTCCAGGCCTTGCTTGTTCCTTCCCCATGCTGGCCCACTGCCCTGCATCTATTGCCTCAGTCCACCACCAGTCAGTATGCGGGATGCTGTAAGGGCTGGGTTGCCCAACTCAGTAAGTTCTGAACTACTACACTATGATGTGGCAATTATTATGCCTCCGTGTGCCACGGCCCCCAAAAATCATTCTACCCATAGCTATGGGATCACACAGACACACTCACATGCACAAATATAGGCATGCTTTGTCACACACATACTCTCACATGCACACAAGACCTGTCGTCCACTCAACTTAACTGGAAAGTGGCTGTGCAGATACAGGATTTGCAGTGTTTCTGTGGAGATCATAGAAATTCCAGGAGCCTACTCCATATGTACGAGGCAGCACTAAGCCACTTTATTTGGATTAAGGCTGCCTCGTAAATATGGTCCATTTAAAACAGTTTTCTGCATGCACTGAGTGGTGCTGGGGGTGTTCCTAGCAACATCCATGGCTTTTTGACATTACCCCAGATTTTTGAGAAATCTGTAATGTGAGGCAGCGCCAAAAACAAAGACCTCCCCAGGGGAGGCGTAAGGGAGCCAAAAGCACAGCATGGAGAAATATCTTTATTTCCCCCTCGTTTTTCCTTTTTCTATGTGTGTTGCCTTCTGCAGCACACAGAGAAAGAGGAAAAAGCCTCATGTGATTGCCCGCAATGCAGGCACCCTTGCACCATGGTGCAATGGTGCCTGCATTGGGGCACAGCAGCTCATTGTGTGCCGGT
Source organism: Lissotriton helveticus (assembly GCF_964261635.1). Classification (NCBI taxonomy): domain Eukaryota; kingdom Metazoa; phylum Chordata; class Amphibia; order Caudata; family Salamandridae; genus Lissotriton; species Lissotriton helveticus. The sequence goes on from NC_136069.1 coordinate 1,144,226,504, forward strand.
GCAGGGGAAAAAGACAGGAATGCACTGTATCTGATAGATACTGTGCATTCATGCCCCTTTTTTTGCCGTAGGGCAGAGCAACAGGAATGCCTGCTGTGCTGCCCTACAGCAAAACCTCATAAATGAGGCCCTAAATGCAAACTACTTTGTTCACTGATTTTATTTTATTTATTGTTATGCTCTACATTTATATATGTTTTATTATTTAAGTTTTAATTTAAAAATTAAACTTCTTTTGTTAACTCCCTTTTCTCCATTGTCATTTTATAAACCATATCTGTTACTTTCACTATATCTCTGCTATCCACCCAAAATCAAGTTGTCAGGTTTGTATGTTTTGCACCTCAATTTATGTTATGTGAACCTTCTGTCTGTGTTCATTTATGGTATATAAATGTTATATTTTACAAACTAAACACAGTTTGCTGGAATACAATTTCAGTTTGTCCGTCTAATCTTAAAAAAATCAAGGATGAACTGCAGTCCTGGGATGGATCTCTTTAGCAATCTAATTTTTAAAGTACTTGCAATGTTACCAATGGTGTGAGCCTTGATGACTTCATCATCCAATACAGTAAAGAGGCAGAGCTGTGTTACAGGTAGAAAACACTTAGAGGGCCTGTTTCCAGTGGTTGTGTGCTTGGCTTGGGGATCATTTTGCAAGCAGACCAGTTAGAGGATTGGGCACATTTTTTATATGTTTCTAATGTTTTCTTCTCACTTGTGCTTTAAAATGCTATATTTGTACCCCGTGTTTGCAACAATTTGCAGTAAATATGTGTTGTAAAACCCACCATTTGAACCCATTTTTCAAAAAAAATTCTTGCTGGGGGAATCCCCCCCGCACCCTCCTTTGGCAGTTCGGGCTCGCTCGCTTCGCTCGCTCGCTTCTTACACTACAGTATAGTTTTCGCCCCACCACTTTCAAAATCCACCAGCCGCCCCTGATGTAACCCTGGTTTCTCACCGATTAGGCTCTACATAGGCCTCTTGGATAGTATATATCTATTTTTGAGATACTCAGACACCAACCTTGCGGGTTGGTGTCTGAGTATCCCAAAAATAGATATATAAAAAGGTTCTCAGCCTGGTCTAGTATCTCTGCATACAACACATAAATACTGTATTTTCAAACATCCACTGTGCTTTCCTCCTGCTCAGCAGGTCTAGGAATCCTTCTATGTTCCTCGCAGAAGGAAGATGAAACCGCACATTCACAGCTGGCTGACTGCTGTAATCTGGTAAATTTATTTAAAACCCAGGTCAAGACAGGGACACACCCACACCCCTTTGGCAAAGCAAATACATCCCCACTCCCTTAGGAGTGCATAATCATGGTGCATCTCACACACTTCAAGCCATTGTGGCTCTCTCACACACGTGTGAATGTGCATACAAATAGTAACACAATTTCCTTCTCTTCTCCAGCACAGGATGGGAAGGGGAACCTGCTTTCTCCTTGGTACTGCACATCAGAGAGTGTCCAATATCTGTTCTTGGGTGGAAGCACAAAAAATAGGTAAGTGGCAACTACATCATAAAGGAAGGTCAGAGGTCATCCAAGTCCCTCTCGAGCCCACAAAAGTGTCTGAGTATACCTGAAGTTCCTGATTGGGAAGCGCAAGGCTCTTTGTAACAGCTGTGGACCAACACCCAAGAGCAGATCCTGTCTGCCATCTGCTGCGGGACAAAAAGTTCTTCTGTAGTAGACCAAGTGGTAACTTGCTGCACATTACACTCTTATTGCATACTCAAAATACATTGGCGGGTCGGGGTCGGACACCTCCTCTCAATCCTCTGCCTATTTTTGCACCTTGCAATTATTGGTTACTCACTTGGAGAGCCTCAAGAGTCTTCTGGTCAGTGGTTCATTGGGGCATAAGTGCCTCCCCATCCAGCACTTGGTCCATCTTGTATCGAGTTCTTCCTCTGGGTAGAGGCACTGGGTCTGTCAGGGCCTTCCCCAAAAATGAAATGAAATGATTCGTACTTGTAAAGCGCACTTATACTCATGAGTGTCTTGGTGCTGTACGCATACCGCTGTGGAACCCTTCCTGGCTTTTCCCTGTGAAATGCCCACTCCTGGGCACCCCCAAGGTGAAGCCAGGCATCCCAGCACTGTTGGGGCCGTTGTGGAGATTAAGCAAGCTATTGCCCAGAGTCGCAGCGTGGGACCCATGGTTAGAATAGGCACAGATGCGAGAATTATCAGGTCCGAGGAAATTGAGCCCAAAACCCGTCGAGGCGGGAATTGAACCCTGGTCCCGGGCCAGACCTCTGCATCAGGGTCTGCCGCTCTAACCATTGAGCCACACTTCTCCAAAGAGTGAGGGTTGTTTTCAGCCACCCACACCTGGCTTCCCTGGGCTGAGGCTCAGCGGTGCTAATCTGTAGGTAGCTCCCTCAAGCACCAGCTCCTCTTTTCTCATAGAGCAGCTCACAACTACTTAATCTTAGTACATAAAAGAGCAGCCAATCAGACTATAAAAGGCTTTATGAATCCTTAATTAATCAGTTACATAACCTACTACATGTCTCATCCTCTTCTTGAAAGAGGTCTGGTTTCAGCTTCCTCCAATACCTCCAACATGTAGCTAGCCTGCCATCTCTGTGTGGATCTCCATGCATGGAGTTACATACTTCTCATATGAGCGATGACTCTGCATTCATCGGATACTTATAGCCAAAGATTTTGACTTCCTGACAGAAAATGATAGCCTTGCAGAAATACATAATCCATTCAGCACTGTAGTGCACACTGGTGTATACTTTCAGGGGAAGAGTGTTTGATGTATTATCTGGGATCTTAGCCCCTTCATCTTTCTAGTTGGCTATTTGGGCAATGTTTAGTGGCCCATTCTACTTTTTTCAGAGAGGCCACACTTGGCTGTAGAGTGGCAGCATGCTGTCCAGAGCTGTCCTGTCCTAAGAACTAGTGGCAAAAGCAGATGGGTCAGAACAGGAATTTAGCCTAAAAGTGAATTTTAACAAAGAACAGAAAAGCCCCTGAAGAGCTTGTGTGCTACAACAGCTTTTTAAGGTGTGCCTGCCCCCTCCAACTTGTACCCTCACTGTACCCACCTTCGCCTCTTGTTATCGTGTCACGGACAAATCCAGCTGCACAGAATAATCTGCGTACTAATGATGTTAGTGTCTGCGTGAATTATCAATAAAGGACTGTATGAGGCTGTGGGCATAATTGTGTATTGAGATACGATGACAGTTATATAAATTACTCTACACCATGCTTAAGGACCTCAGTTCCAGGACCTCCTGAATCACTTACCAAAGTATCATTGGCAGCAATTCGGAGTAGGCCTAGTAGAAGTTAGAGGGCAGCACATCAATACTCAAAGTCTTAGTGAGACTCAAGCACATGGTGAGAACATTCGCATTTTGTATAGATGTATGATAAATCTGTCATACCATGCACGCTCCTATTTGCCTTGTCACCCTCATTGTATTTCTGTGCTAGGCAACCACTGTAGGCTCATCCAAAGGCCATGTAGAAAATGCAACACTTCTCAGTTGCTAAGTTGCACCACATGCCAGCCATCAGCGTTACTGCCCATAGCATTATCTGCTTCCCCAACCACTGGATCAAGACTACGAGAGGACTCCAATTCCTGCAACATAACTCATTGGTCATCGCAATTGCTGTGTACCATTGTTGGGCACCAAGATAATCAGGTCCACGTTTAATGTCTTTGTGGTTCTCCCCTTTAGGCTTCTAGAAAGTCCATCAGTAGCAGGCTGTTTTAACTGACCCTCAACTCTGCACCTCCTGCCCCAACTTTAAGGTCCCGTTGTGTAATTTAGCGTTTATGGTCGTTTCAGTTATTCAGCAATATAGGAAACCCAACACATTGATGGAGCTCAAAAATATTGGCAGACACTCTTGAAATAGAGGCACACCTATGACCACTGTTCTCGTGCCCAGCTCTACCAACTCTACGTTTTTAGATGGATTTAAATATGACAATGCTGCTGAGGGGGGGGGAGAGTAATGTTCCTGTATAATTATTACATATTTGGATTGATCTGTGTCCTACTTTTTCAAAAGTGGTGAATGAATATGTTTTTTCTGGTTTGAATGAAGGGTGGCTTGTCCTTTCTCAGCAGGTCCAGCAGGAGTGACTTGCTAAAATACCAAGATATAACCCTCTCAATGAGGAGATATTCAAATGTCGGTGAATGCATGGAGTTCCCATTGGGCAGGCCACCATAAAGCCCTACACATAAGGCCAAACTCGAGTTGGGTTCAGAAAAGGGGGTGGTGATGAACAGAGTGCCTGAATTAAGCAGACCACTCTTACCCAGTCCAAAGATCAGGGCTTGATCCATCACCGTTTTTTAGCTCACTGCACCATCCCAGCTCAGAACTTGGCTATATGCAAATTAGTCTGTTCCTGTCCCAGTGCATGATGGGAACAGGGCAAACCAAACTACCAAGCCAATTCTTATACTGGGAAGGAAACAAGCTTCCGGGGACCGGTTTCTGCCATTTCAGGCGTCGTCGGCCCGGCTTGCTTGAATCCTGATGGTGCAATGAGCAAGGGACTCACATCTGAGTATACCCTTCCACGCTTATGGTGGACAAAATGATTCAGAAAAGGGGGTGGTGATGAACAGAGTGCCTGAATTAAGCAGACCACTCTTACCCAGTCCAAAGATCAGGGCTAGATCCATCACCGTTTTTTAGCTCACTGCACCATCCCAGCTCAGAACTTGGCTATATGCAAATTAGTCTGTTCCTGTCCCAGTGCATGATGGGAACAGGGCAAACCAAACTACCAAGCCAATTCTTATACTGGGAAGGAAACAAGCTTCCGGGGACCGGTTTCTGCCATTTCAGGCGTCGTCGGCCCGGCTTGCTTGAATCCTGATGGTGCAATGAGCAAGGGACTCACATCTGAGTATACCCTTCCACGCTTATGGTGGACAAAATGATTCAGAAAAGGGGGTGGTGATGAACAGAGTGCCTGAATTAAGCAGACCACTCTTACCCAGTACAAAGATCAGGCCTTGATCCATCACCGTTTTTTAGCTCACTGCACCATCCCAGCTCAGAACTTGGCTATATGCAAATTAGTCTGTTCCTGTCCCAGTGCATGATGGGAACAGGGCAAACCAAACTACCAATCCAATTCTTATACTGGGAAGGAAACAAGCTTCCGGGGACCGGTTTCTGCCATTTCAGGCGTCGTCGGCCCGGCTTGCTTGAATCCTGATGGTGCAATGAGCAAGGGACTCACATCTGAGTATACCCTTCCACGCTTATGGTGGACAAAATGATTCAGAAAAGGGGGTGGTGATGAACAGAGTGCCTGAATTAAGCAGACCACTCTTACCCAGTCCAAAGATCAGGGCTTGATCCATCACCGTTTTTTAGCTCACTGCACCATCCCAGCTCAGAACTTGGCTATATGCAAATTAGTCTGTTCCTGTCCCAGTGCATGATGGGAACAGGGCAAACCAAACTACCAAGCCAATTCTTATACTGGGAAGGAAACAAGCTTCCGGGGACCGTTTTCTGCCATTTCAGGCGTCGTCGGCCCGGCTTGCTTGAATCCTGATGGTGCAATGAGCAAGGGACTCACATCTGAGTATACCCTTCCACGCTTATGGTGGACAAAATGATTCAGAAAAGGGGGTGGTGATGAACATTGTGCCTGAATTAAGCAGACCACTCTTACCCAGTCCAAAGATCAGGGCTTTATCCATCACCGTTTTTTAGCTCACTGCACCATCCCAGCTCAGAACTTGGCTATATGCAAATTAGTCTGTTCCTGTCCCAGTGCATGATGGGAACAGGGCAAACCAAACTACCAAGCCAATTCTTATACTGGGAAGGAAACAAACTTCCGGGGACCGGTTTCTGCCATTTCAGGCGTCGTCGGCCCGGCTTGCTTGAATCCTGATGGTGCAATGAGCAAGGGACTCACATCTGAGTATACCCTTCCACGCTTATGGTGGACAAAATGATTCAGAAAAGGGGGTGGTGATGAACAGAGTGCCTGAATTAAGCAGACCACTCTTACCCAGTCCAAAGATCAGGGCTTGATCCATCACTGCTGAGGGGGGGGGGGGGAGAGTAATGTTCCTGAATAATTATTACATATTTGGATTGATCTGTGTCCTACTTTTTCAAAAGTGGTGAATGAATATGTTTTTTCTGGTTTGAATGAAGGGTGGCTTGTCCTTTCTCAGCAGGTCCAGCAGGAGTGACTCGCTAAAATACCAAGATATAACCCTCTCAATGAGGAGATATTCAAATGTCGGTGAATGCATGGAGTTCCCATTGGGTAGGCCACCATAAAGCCTTACACATAAGGCCAAACTCGAGTTGGGGTCAACTGTATATCCAAAAGAACCTGAAAGATTTTGCTGCTCTTTTTCAGAATCCAGCCCCATTGATCACTGCATCACAGGTTCAACTGAGGTGCGGCTTGTTGTTTCTTGGAAAGGGAGCACAGAGAAACGGAATTGGTGTTGTCCCGCTGTGAATATTTGGAACTGCTAGAAGTTTACATGATTTTAGGAAAGATAGTATTTGTCCTGCAAATTCAGGGGCACAAGAAATTCTCCTATTCTGGTCAAGGCGATGACTGCTTGCAACAATATATCTTGAAAGTATGATAGATACGTTTGTTGACATCCATCGGGTTCAGCTCAGACATAACTTTTCCAAATGAGCAGAAATGGATAATGTATATTTATTTAGTTTGTTCACTGTGTACGAGGTAACAAATCAATTTTTCCTTTCTGTAAAAGGTCCTGGACTCCTGTCAGCAAGCTCCAACTGACATGACACCCTTGAGGGGTATTCCCAGAAATAAGATGATCAATCTGGTTATCAATATGGCTGATTAACTGGCACCATTTTTGGTCTCTACATGGTTGGCTGACTGGCAGTCTTTCCTGTTCGTTACTTATTCTGGCCTCATCAACTAGCTTTCTGGGCAAGCATCTTTCATGCACCTTTGAGCTTCATGGGATCATGGGGCAGCCTGAAAATAGTCATTGTCTGGAAAGGCGTGGCAATTTCTCACCTACTACTAAAGAAACTCTTGCGACATCAAGAAGCAAGTGAGACGGGGCCACATGTTCCTTCTGCTCATCTAGAAACTGACCGATGCTTCCTAATCAACATTCATCTTTAAGCTATCAAATGAGGGCTGAAGCTCATGTGGCCATATATCCTGCAAGATTTCAGGTAGTTTGCCTTTCTTCAAGGGTGGCTCTAGGCTCATGGCGGCCCTGGGCAGGGAGCGTAGGTAGGGGGCCCCGGAAGAGGCGGTCCGGGCGGGGCGGAGAGCGGAAGCCAGTGAAGAGGGGGAGGTCAGGGTTTTTGGAAGCGGAACAGAACCGGAGGCCGCCAAATCCCTGCCAGGGGCCGCCACATGGTGGCCCCTGGAGTTTGGTGGCCCCTGGAGTTTGTTGGCCCTGTGCAGGTGCACAGCTTGCACATGCTTAAGGCCGCCCCTGCTTTCTTAGCATTGATTATCTGGGTCGGGATTGGCAATCTGGGATGCTGCTATTCAGTATCACATGAGTACTCGGTGACTGCTATCCTGTGTCCATAATGTTACCTACTCTTCCCACTGATGCAACCTCAACTGCTGCTACTCATCTATCATCAAGACTTTGGTGTTATCCAGGATCCCAGTTGTGAGTGCTGTCACCCAGCCCGTGGGGCGTGTGATCTTCCCACCCTGGAGGAACTTACGACTCTGGCTCAGACAAGATCTTCATTTATGGTACCAAAACACCATCTCACTGGCTTGACATTTCTGGGACCCTGTCCTCAGGGCATGACTTTCAAACTTTGGCAATCACTTAGTGGCACTGGATGGTTTGAGGCCTTTGGAAAGCAGGCCCTAAACCATCTATCAGCAGTCTGATACATTATACTACCACCATTTGTGTTTGGATTCCTTTCCTACCATACCCATCTAGTACCCTGTATGATCAACATAAGTGTCCACAAAATCCAACTTAAAGTAGGAACCATTAATTCCCCGTTAGCTTTGAAAAACCTCCTAGAATTCGAAGAACTTATCGTCCCATACATTAATATGATTTTCAAAAATATAGAAACAAGGAAAGGGGAAGAAGAGAGAGAGCTATTTATCTGCAAAGACTGGCTACACACCTGATCCAAAATTTTAATTGAACTTTACTGTGTTAAACATTAACATCACCACAGTAGCTTGGGCAGATCCTACTCTGGTACAAGCTCAAATCCAGATTCCTAGCTACTACGTAATACAGTATCACTCAGATTCCTCATCAAAAATCCAAGCCCAACTAATAAATAAGGTTAGCAACTCAGGATTTAATCTAACATATTCTAGAATCCAGGAACGTTGACCTTAATTTTTTATTCACTCACCTGACATAATAGTCAAACAACTCAGGACAACATTGCTACAACATTTAATAAACGTGTCCCTATTCCCTGGAGATATAGCAAATCAGTCAAAAAAAATCAACAAACAAATGGTTCAACACCGAACTAGCAGAAATAAAAAAAAAATAGGTTGCAACCTTGCATAAGTATGGAGGAAACCCAAGGTAGAATTGGACAAAATCCAATGTAAACTCCACAGGAGAGACTACTGTAAAGCTATTAACAGAGTTTAGAAGAGTTTTTATATCCAGCGCCTATAAACGTCCTCCGATCAAATAGGTAAACTCTTCAAGATCTTCCCCAAACTGTTGTATGACAGAAACAAGCATGGCTAAACCACACATGTTTGAACAACGCAGTCACAACTAAGAATGCGTCTTAAGGATACATGGCTAAATCACGCATGCTTCAACAACACAGTCACAACTAAGAATGTGTCTTAAGCCTGCATGGCTAAATCACGCATGCTTCAACAACACGGTCACAACTAAGAATGCGTCTTAAGCATGCATGGCTAAATCACGCATGCTTCAACAACACGGTCACAACTAAGAATGCGCCTTAAGCCTGCATGGCTAAATCACGAATGCTTCAACAACACGGTCACAACTAAGAATGCGTCTTAAGCCTGCATGGCTAAATCATGCATGCTTCAACAACACGGTCACAACTAAGAATGCGTCTTATGCATGCATGGCTAAATCATGCATGCTTCAACAACACGGTCACAACTAAGAATGCGTCTTATGCATGCATGGCTAAATTACGCATGCTTCAACAACACGGTCACAACTAAGAATGCGTCTTAAGCATGCATGGCTAAATCACGCAAGCTTCAACAACACGGTCACAACTAAGAATGCGTCTTTTGCATGCATGGCTAAATTACGCATGCTTCAACAACACGGTCACAACTAAGAATGCGTCTTAAGCATGCATGGCTAAATCACGCATGCTTCAACAACACGGTCACAACTAAGAATGTGTCTTAAGCATGCATGACTAAATCACGCATGCTTCAACAACAGGGTCACAACTAAGAATGTCTCTTAAGCATGCGCGCTTCAACAATATGGTCACAACTAAAAAAGCGTCTCTTAACCACGCATTCATTCACAGCGCATGCCTTTACCATGCAAACCTTTACAACGCATTTCATTGCGTAGTTATGGCATATGTGTGGTTAAGGCAAGCGGCGTTCAGCTTACGTGGAAAAGGCAAATGTGGTTACTGCCGTTTCCCTCACCAAACAACCAGATAAATAAACCTATACCATCAACCCAGCTGTACAATAGTAGTATTTCATTCTTTAAGGGAGAAATATCCAAAATACATCACAATTTAACAAGCAATCCAAACACACATAATTTACCCAGCTCCAGCTGCTTTTTTATTCCCTATGGAACTGATGCCAATTAGCCTATTTCAAGTTATATTAAATCTGCAGTATAGATAAAATCCATGAGCATCCCTACGTACCATCGTGCAGTAAAGTCGATTAAAGAATTATTTCGATCACTGATACCTCAAGCTACAAAAGTGTTCAACATTTCCATATGACAAGGAATAGTGGCCGCAATTATAAAACAAGCAGCCCGACGAGGAAGTAAACATTTGAAAGCTGTAACGGTGCTGCAAAAAAAAAAAATTCTAAGCCATGGCCTAACTGCGTGGAAGACGTCTCTATAACTCACTACTGAACTGGTGTCTCATTTCTTTTCCGTCGCAGGCATCGAGGCTCTGACACAGCCCTACATTGTGTGTATGGGTGCATGAAACATAGTCACTTCAGGGCCACAGGACCCCCCGCCCCCGTGATGCCCAAACCCGCAAATAACACACAGACACAAGTGTTAAGTTTGGGAAAATTTGCTGCAGGTTTATTACATACAACATATGTAATGATGGTGGGTTATCTTACGGGCGATCAAAGGGCAGGCCGCATTCTCGCCACCTGCCCGCCTGTTGAGCCAATCAGCATAGTGGCGAACCACCCAACTGCTACACAATTATAATTATACTACACACGCCCCTTGCAGGGCGTGACTAGGCAAACCCCCGGCTGCACAGGCCCACAACCGCCCGAAGGACTACTGGGGCGCCGACACGAGTTCCTGCGCCTCCCATGAGGTGACAGGTTAGGCTCTGGCACCCCTATGTGCCCGCAGAAGTACAGTGTTTGCACCTCTCTTCTTCCGGATCGCCCAGTAACTCCGCCACAGCCCGTGCGGTGGTACCCGCTGCCGCACGGGCCCCCCACCACTGCTACTACTCATTACCTGCAACCTTAGCTCAAAAGTGCTTCTTTAAGGTCTAGGAGGAACAGGTCTTAGCCCACAGCGTGAGATGAACACCATCCTCCTCCAAGTAAACCTTGACCTTGTCCTGAATCATCTCGTGGTTGATGAAACCCAGGCCCCTCCGCTGTGTGAATCTTTTCACGGCCCCCCACCACTTTGCTTTATTGGGAACCTGCAACTCTTGCTCTGCAGACATTTTGACGGTCCAAGGAACAAGACAAAATGACAGGTGAGCGGTGGACCCTTTCCACCTCGAAGCGACCTGATCCAGACATGAACATTACATGCCTGAAGTAACCCAGGCCCCTCTGCCCCTGATCTGCAGATACCCCGGGTCTTAATGCTTTGCAACCATAGTATAACCAAACCCGGTTACCTGAAGTCATACTACCAGGTGAATGACAAAGTGATGAGGAGGGGCCCCTACTACTGAAGGTGCTTCGAATCGAATAGGCGTTCCAGCACATGCCCAGCAACTCTACCACACCCTTTCACAACACACGTCAGCAGGCTATACCCAACAAGTTACAACTCCTGCTGTACGCCGTTGTCCGCATAACATGGAGAAAGTGTGCTTACAATGATGCTTGTGCAGCTATACTTGAAAGAGCACAGGGGCATTGAAGGGATAAATACATATATACTATATAACTTGGGCGATGACTTTGCATATGCCAATACCGGATTGAACAGGTATTAGCAGCAGGCAACACCTGCCCTCTCGGGTTTAGTCTGGAAGCAGCTTAGGCCACGCTACCTGTAGATAGCTAGTCTGTAAGTATGACATAAGACCACCACCAAGGGATTGCTGGGACAGAAACCAAGTGCCCCCGTAAGAACCAGACCTGCAACCTGACACGCCCGCTGACACCACAAGCCCACTGAAATTAGTCAGCAAATACCCCAGGGAAGGAATCCCTCTACAGCAATAGTGTAGACTAACCCAGGTTCTAGAGGTAATACCCCTGGCAAGAGCCCAAGCGCTAAGGGGACCTCCCCTGCTGATATCGCTCCCTAAAAAACAATAGGAGAACCAGCGCATGACACGGACACCCACCACAGCTGCACACAAAGCAACAGCATACTACACCCAGTATTGTATAACTTCTGCCGAAGTGTAGTTCAAAATTCAACTGAAAACTGAGCTTATGTGGACGCTTGTGCAAGTACAGAGGGATATTTCAGTGCGCAATGCATACTTAGTATAACTTGCGGGTGGACTTACATTTTTATACAGGAGTGCAAAAGTAAACCGCTGGTATCACATACCCCCTAGTAGCCTGGAGGCTGCTTAGACCATGCTATCTAAGAATAGCTTGTCTAAAAGTTGACTTACGACCTCCGCCATAAGGGATTAATATGCTGAACGCAGGTACTCCCAATATTGGCGATATCAAACCTCCGGTCAACTTCTCACCTAAGGCGGAGTACAGAGAATCTGAAGGTTACTGCAAACGTGGAATGAGTGTAACACTACCGGCTGAAGACCCTACCAACTACTGAAAGGCAGCAGGAGCTCCTGATCTGATGGCTCAGCGGGTAGGCTGTCTTCCAAGAACCGGAGCCTTGGAAGCACAGGCAGACAACAACGGTATATGGCAGAGAAAATGACTATTGTCATGTGACCTTATCTTCTCATGGTAGAGCTACAAACTGCAGGTCCCAAGGAAGTTCAGGGAAGATCACGAACAAGACTAACCATGCCTCTTGGGAGGGCCCCCGGAGGTCAATATGCGTAAGGGGGTATATGGACCTATTAGCCTAGGGCTAGACCTAGAATTAGCCAAATATCCTAACTTTGGCACATCCTAGCGGACTACCCTACAGTCATACCTTGGCATGACAGTACAGTAAGATAAGACCCAAAAATTGAGGACCCCTCCCAATTGAGCGACACAGGAGTAAGCACCTCAGCAAATCTGCCATATGTATCATATTAAGGTGCCAATAAATTTCCACATAGCCATTAAAGAGTCACACCTCGCTCGGGGCTCCCCCTAGCACACTTAGACGTCTAATTCTGCGGAGTGCCTGCTCCACTCTATTAGAACAACCCAAAAGACGCTAAATACATGGGAAGTGACTTAGATTGACACCCTTGGCACACTGACTGCACTGTTGTGGTCCACGTACATCTGTTCTGACAGTCGCACTATCTTGTTTCGAGATAATGATGTATGGAGTCCCGTACACGCTCAGAATGGCCTACACAGTGTGGAAAGAGTGTCCCGACGTGTAGCGCGACGTCCGGAGCGGCAAAGAGGGCTCCAAGATGGTGCCCAGGGGTCAAATACCCCCCGAGGCTCCTCCTAGCCGCCCCGGACGTGCGTCAGCGGCCCGCCTCCTACTGGGCGCTTCCTGCCCGGCGAGGAGTGGCTGGCCAAAAGGGGGGGGGGCAGGGGCAACCCTACGCGACTAGGAGCCCGCCCTCCTGATGGCCACTGCGTGGCCTCGGGCAAGCGCATTTCTGTGCAGCAGCAGAAATGCTAGAATGGCAGAGCCCCACCCACCCCTGCATCCCAGAGAGGCCTGCACATAAGCAACGAACAAGACACTGCATTTCCCATGACCGGAATGCACACTAGTGTTGGAAGTTGTGCTAGGTGATTGTTCAGGTGACTCCAGACGGCCCTGGGGGCTCTTGACCCTTTGAGATGTTGCTTATTATGGTAGCTGCAACCCCAAACCCCGAACGCTCCTCTGCCATCTCGCACATGTGCCTGCAACAGCGCTATTTAAACACCCCATGTGAGGTTTATTGGGTTCGGGGTTGCAAACAAGCTGAAGTGATGCATAAATCGATTCTGGCACTCATGACAAGTGTCTGTGGGACGAGAACTACCGGGTCTGATAATGCCAAGCCTTGCAATAATTAAAGGCCTGGAGACACCGGGCCTGGTTTCACTGGGTATGTGCAGCTGCTGAAATCACCGTGGGGGCGGGGCTAAGGGCACAAGCACAGCCTGGGCACCTGCCCGGAAACAGGGCCCCCACAGGAGAACATGCTATGCGGCCCCAATCAGCCTTCCCCTTCCACCTCTTCCTAACCCCATCCCCGCAATCAAGGCGGGCTGTGAGGACGCACCGGGCCATATTTAGATCCGAGGGCCAGAGGCTGTGGTTCAGGGCAGGCAGGGTTCTCACCAGACTCCCTCACCTAGAGGAAGAACAGTCCACAGTGGCGTAGCAAGGTTAGGTGGTACCTGGTGCGGAACATTTTTTGTCACCCCCGGCATGACAAAATGACAAAAATGTGTTTAAAATAATATTTTGGCATTTTGTCACCCCCCCCCCCCCCCCGCTGCCCAGTGATGACACCTGGGGTGGCCCACATCCACCTTCCTATGCCCCTGTAGTCCTGGGCCATGTCTAGAGCCCAATCTGTGTGAACTCCCGAACTCCAGCCCTGAGCCCAAATGGGAGAGCAGAACAACACTCTCTCCTGTTCAGGTGCGCAACACCCATTGGGCTCACGGGGCTTCAGCCCCCCCCCGTCGTGTTTGTCAGCCCGGGCTGACACAGATTTGTGGGCTGGCGACGCTCTAATTGCAGCCGCACCCAAGTACTTAACAGGTCTTTAAAGACCATTTACTTATAGATTAGGTGTTTGTCGTGTTTTCACCCCTTATTTAAGTCACTCTGTCTATGGTTGGAAGAACTAGCCCCCCCCGAAATATTTTTCAGCCCCCCCGAAATTTGGCTCTGGGGCCCGCCTGCTACTGCAAAGATACACTCTAGATTTGAGTGACATTTCACTCTTTATGTCACTCAAATCTAGAGTGTATCTTTGCAGTAGCATACATCATTGGCCCTGAAGAATGCCGGTGTACTTTCACCTTATGGCAGAAACATGTTGGCCCCTTTTCACCTTTAAGCAAAGATTACAGTGATTTTTTCACACTGTTCTTTCACCCTTTTTAATGTGACGTCCAGGTGAATACGAATAAAAATTTTTTTTGCCTTGACCGTCATTTTAACTTCACTCACTATATTCACACTGCACTGCATTATACCAGCACCGCTAATGGCGAGGACACTTTCATCAACTTTGAACCCTAAATCGTGTGGTATCTAGCCAATACATCTGGGCATGGAGACACCGGTTTGGTTCCGGATGTCCTAAATGACGATGCTCCGCCATGAGGGTGGGCTGATAGGACTTTAATCTAAGTCTATTCCACAGTGTCCTCTGATCATCTGTGGGCTGGCTCAATGCATGTTCAGTCTATTTTTTTTTTTTTTGAGGACCTAGCAGACTCAGCTTCACTCCAGACCTTCAAGTTGTTTAGTGTTTCTTATAGCCAATTGGATTACACATGCTGGGCATGATGACCCCACTCTAACAATGTTGGGACCTTACTATTCAATGTGTGTGCACCCCACCTACCCATTGCAGGGACTGTGCTTCTTGGCTACCACTAAAAACGTACCCTACCACTGCTTTCTGATGTATAAAGATATGGACGCACTTGGCAGTCTTACTGCTCCCCGCACCGCATGAAGGGTGAATCCAATATTCCTGCTATGTTCGTGTGAGGCACAATAATCATTTCTTCTTATTTGTGAAGTAGATGCACGCTGGTGCTTCTCTTTTACTGTGCCGCTGTTCTGATGGCGGACTATAGTCCTGAACTTTCTACAACACCATTTGTCACTATAGAACTTACTTGCTCTGGGCTCATAGCCATTTCTTATTGTCAAGGCTTGAAGTATTGTATGCACTAATACACCTTTGATTCCTACCTGACACATTAGGCAGTATTTAGCCAATGCCGAGATCCAAGTCCTTCTGACAACTAGTCTTTTCAGAGGCTATTAGTGACATACAAAGAGCCTCTTTGCAGCAACCTTCAACAATGTTTACAGTTACCACAGAGTCTTTTAGGACTGAGCTAATATTGATCAAACTCTTCATAAAGGCCATTGAAAATTCCACGACTGAAATGTCAAATGAAATTAGGTCCATGCGATCATATATCACCATGTTCCAAAAATGTCTAGATTCAACAGACAGGTTGCGGGAAGGCAGTCAAGAGTCAACGGCTACTCAAGTGAAGCCCTGGATTGGGATCCAGAAGTCAGAAGCAGGCAAGACAATATTCCAATATTTTGGTTAAAGGAAAAAGCTGCTAAAGTGTTCATGATGGCTTCTATTACACTCTTCCTGTCTGAGATTTTGAGCCTGGGATTCTTGCCCCCTTGGGGTTACAAAGAGTTCAATGCTTTCTCTTGAGACACTGAAAAAAAACTCAGCTACACCTATCATCCCATGCCTCGTGTGCCACCAACAAGCCAAGAAAATTATCATAGCTCCTAGTAAGTATGGGTCATACAGAAGTCTATAGGAGACACAAACATGAAGCGTACGAAACCCCTTGTTGTCCCACCACTTTTTAGGAAACATGAGCTATGATCTGGTCTGCTGGAACTAGCAGCCGTGCATGCCACAAAGGGTAGGAGGGGAAATGAATTCAAAGAGACCGGTGATCTGGAATGGTTTCTAGAATTACTGGAAGAAACAGCTGTAGACACTTCATCAGATCCTAATTGAGAAGGTTGTCATCCAGAAAACCCAACTGCATCTGAGGTCCACACAATCATCATCCACCAAGGCAATGTGTGTAGGGTGAGACTGGATCCCAGAAGGGACGGTATCTCAATAAAGAGACAAGTCCAGATCTACTACTAAAAACCAGGGTAGCAGTAATAAGTTAGATGTCATCATTATTGACCATGTTGGTAAAGTTACATATTTTGGGTTCTAAATAGGAGTAGAGTACAGATATTCACCTTTTCACCCCCATACTCTAAACAAGTTTTTACGAAATTGGCAGGAGATGTAACCACCCCAGGGGCGACTGTTGAGTCCACTGACAACACAGTGACACTAATTGATAGCTCAACGGGAACAACATCCCTGCTTCTGTACTTTACCAGAAACTGTGTATAGATGTTCTTCAGGTATCCCTATCCATTCTGTTTCACCTGCCCCTTCCTGCCACAATATGGCCCCCAAACCCACCTCCTTCCCAAGAGTTGTAGGCTATAATACAAATGCCTTATTCTTCTCTCTGGCATGGGATTGGCCTTTTTTCTTTTTTATGTGATACCTGCAATGACCTCCGGGTCCCAGTTTTCTCTCTACCTCACCAACACATACTTAGCCCCATGTGCTGGGGTATTGATGCCCCTTGATGTGGCTCCCCTTCCTGACCTATGACACTCTCTACAGCAGTAACTCTTCCACTTGTGTGATCAGTGTTGCAAATACAATTTTTCTTTTTCAGATGAGATACACCTATCAGCGTGTGAAGTCCCTCATTCTACAGTTCCATCCCCAATTCATAATTTCAGTATATTATTACACTGCCTGGATCTTGTTAGTCCCATCTCGATGACTCCTCCCATCAGGGCCGGCTTTCGACGAGGGGACCAATGTGGCTGCACTGGGCGCTGACCGGGGAGGGGGGCATTGACCTCAGGAGGGGCACTGTGCTTAGCAATAACAATATTTAACCCCTTGCGTGCGGCCGCGATTCTGCGCCTGTGAGCGTTTTTCAAAGTGGGCGGGTTCATGACGGCCCCCAGCTGTCATCAGCACACGCCCACCGTGCTGCATGATTGACGGGGGCCGTCATCAGCACGGAAGGGGTTAAAAGCACCTAATGCAGAGATCCTTGTGCATTCAGCTTCCAGGCAGCAATAAAAAATGTCAAGATAACTCTTGTAAATTAATGTTCCTGCTAGAGAGATCGGAGTTTTGTCCAGTGGCAGTTGTGACTCTCCATATGATAGCAAAAAGGGTTACTATGCCTGCTGCAAAGAACATATGTTTATTTTATGTTGAGTGGATTAGTAAAGACAGCCTTTATAAGCGTTTTAAAACAAATTAAATGTACGTGAGAGACGGTCTATGGAGACATAAGGGTCACTTTTGCCCAGTCAGTAGTTACTAGTGAGGGAATCAGAGGAGGAGGTCATGGGTGGGAAGGGGTGCCAGAAAAGATTGTTGCACCGGGCACCACCAGCACTACAGCCAGCCAGGCCTCCCATTGTCCACAACTAGAGACCACACTGCTGTCTGTCTACTCTTCATTGTTAAAGTTTATCAGACTCACTTTGACATGAGCAAAGATTTTTGTTTATCCCTCTCACCATCCTTTGCTGCCTGACTGGTCTACTGAGAGCCTGATTCTCTTCCCTGCCTGTCCTGGTGGTTATTCACTAGGAAGCAGCTGACATGCCTACCCATGGCTCTTTCAATGCTGCCTTGACCACCAACAGTTTATCAAGCTATGTAAAAAAGGGAACACATACTTTCCTACTTGGTCACTGAATCCACACCCATGTTCTGCTCCTAGACACTTAACTTCGTCTTTCACGTCCCAGCAATACCTAGAAGAGTGGCATACTACACATTTAGATGTTCTTTTTAGACACCATCATGGCCTAACTCCTGTATGAAAATATCTTGTTCATTTCAACTGGTCACATTTTTATCTCCTGCTTCACTCCCTCCCTTTCCTCCTTAAGTGTTCAGGACTTCTTCTTTGATTTCGACTTGCGGCACTCAAACCTACAGAAACAAAAGTCCAAACTTGTGAATGTTTTACCTAGGGCTGAGGTCTTTACTTCACCAAACACCAAGATCTAGTCCTGGTTTCAGAATGACCAACAGCTGTGCCAACAACCTCCACTGAAATGAGTCCTATGCAAAGAAAAATCGCACAGTCACTGCGGATTGACAATTCTAGTCCTACTTTAAACTGCTATTTGATTAGTAAAGGTAAAACAAGAAGCACATGTAAATCACTGGATTTTGTGCATTACTGAAACTTTGACCATGTAATATTATTCATTCTAGTCTTTGCAGTCACACAATTCTTCATTACTGAGAATAGGAAGAGGCCACATGCAGCACACCAGCTGAACTGTTAAATTAACTAAGTACTCCGGTTTGTATTCCAATTATTTTATTAGTGGATTGCAAAAGGAAATTACTGAGTTAAAAAAATCAGTCTAAATGCATTACGTTTTAATGGACAAATGTAATCTCCAGTATATCACTTTGGATCAGAGGTATGGAGCTTGTTTGCATGTACAAAAGGTCCAATTCATAGAATCGGGCCATTGGCAACCACAAAAAGGCTTTTTGGCAAATATGAAAACCAAATTGCGACCAAATACTGAATTGGTATTTTTAAGGGCCGTTTTTAGGATGTCCCTTTCAAATACTGATTTGGAATGGGATGTATTAATTTTCTGAGACCAAAAAACGGTCGCAGAACATTAATGCATTACCCACTACACAAATGTAGTGGTAAGTGACTGGCAAATGGGAAGGCGTCCACGCTGGGACCCCTTTCCCCCTTTGAGAATGTTGAAAAAAATGGACCACTGCTTACTTGTAAAAAATGTTAATTACAATTTTCTTTTTTTTCTTTTTCAATTCATCCCATATTCCTTTTATGAAAACGGATTGAGTAAAAAAAAATGCTTCACTTAAAAGCAATCACAGACATAGTGGTCTGCTGACCCAAGCAGTCTACCGTCCATGCGATGGCTCCAATTCATAGTGGGTCGCAATTTGCGACTTACCTCATTAATATTCATAAGATAGGTCAACCATTACGAATCCGGTTTTTGCGAATTGAGCCATTAGTACATAAGTCAATTTGCAAAAACAGAATGAATTTGGTAAAAATCAGAGTGTAATTTGCAACTGCTTTCACCAAATTCATTCTTAGTACATCTGGCCCTTTTTTTCTTAACTAAATAATTGACCCTAAAAAATACTCAATAACCTTTCTTGAACAGCACCGAATTCACATGGTTCTGATTCCACACTATTACCTTTGACATAATTTGTAAAATTTACAGTTTCTATATACTGCTGAAAGGATGTGAAACCCATGTCAAAACCCTCATAATTTGGATTGTAAAAAGTACGGATAGAGACACACAAAGGTATTTTCTTAGGTCATACAATTTGGTTTGAAGAAACAGGGATACATTCAGGCTGCCTACACCACATCTCCTTTTGCAGTTCAGTAAAACGAATGTCAACAAACATGACTATAAACAATTCGGAGCAAGAGTGATGTAAAAATTCCAAAGAACAGACAGGCACCATTAGCTCGCTGGATTGGCACTGAAATCGAGGAAACAAAACACAATTAGCCGAAATGCTCCAGGGGCTGGATCAGAAAACATTTTTGAATGGCGCCATTTCATGTCCTTGGTGGTAAGCCAAGACACTGGTTGCTGCAAATCCATGTCCCCAGCATATTATGGATAGCAGACTTTTGAAATTGGTAACGCGTGAGGAGAATGCTTGTGCATATTTCTTGAGTTGGCAATCTGTTCCATTGTTTTTTGTGGTGGTGGTGTGTGCTGCATTATTGCAAAGTGATGTTGCTTTATTGTACTATGGTTGTTGTATTGAGTTCTTTTTTTATGGTGTTGCCGTGTTGTACCTTTTTAAGTTTAAATTGTGTTGTTTTGCTTTGTGCATATTATCGAAGTATGTTTTGGTGTTTATTTTAAATGTCTGGACAAAGTGCTGTTGTATTTTGAGGCAAAAGCAGATCAAGCCATTAAAGTTCCCGTGACAAGCAACCATTTACTACTAAGGTGGTAAAACAGCGCTGCACCAGCTCTTCAACTGTTTAAAATACCAGTAAGATTAAAACTATGAAGATCCTGTCTTACATTAGTACTTCTTCATGTGAGATGGCTCATGGAGACTAATAGGCGCTGGGCAGGTCCAATGGAAAGCTGTCCATCCAAGGCGTTTATTGAACAAAGCAAGAATCATGTGTGCATGAAAGACTGTCCCCCTCCGCCTCCAAAATTTGGGAATCATGAAAGTCACTGAAACCTTCAGTGCAGAAAATTAACTGAAACAAAGTTCAGGCTGAACCAATCCATCACCAATAAGCCCTTACCTCACTGACACAGCTTACCAGACTCTCAAGGCTGGTGCATGATTCTCTACTTAAACTGATGACAGTTGGGCTAATGTTCTAAATCTGTGTCTAAAATGTCTGGTGGTGCTCTTTATTTTTGCTTTCAGCAGCCTTCACAACTGGTGCCATGCAACAGACCCAGAGCTATCGCCTCTGTTCGGGGTTGACACGTATTAGCTCCTCTACTTGTTACTATTTCCATGTGCCACAAGACTTGCTGGTTCTTTGATGCTTCTTTTGTACAAGGGTGGTCGTCTTCCGTTTCTGTACACACGGCCAGCGCTGGTGGGTGATGCAACGCTAGACCTCATTCTGTCTGTAATGCTCAGAGCTTATCTTTGCTAATGCTGCTGCACCCCAATTCTATGGCAGGACCGGAGGCGAGGATTATGCTTTTCCTTTCTTTACTTTATTAACAGCAGCCATTTTGAAGTCATCAACAACAATAACTTATTCCATGAATATGACTAAAAACAATAGAGTGTCCACGTCTAGAGCGCCTCCTGCTCCAATCACAGCTCCCCGAGGTGCTGGTAGTCCTCCCTCAGTGTCCAACCTTCCTCTTTCTTTGCTGCTGCAGCCAAAGATAACCACTTATGATCTTTGTTTCAACTCTTCAAACTACACGCACTTCACATACCAGAGTGCCTAGGGGCGATCCGGAGGAGAGGCTAGCGGTGTGCGATCCATCGTAGATTTCTGTTAAAGGGCTCCCATAAGCCCCCAAACTAGCGAGCTTTTGGAGACGCACCTGCGGGCCGGAGAGGCATCGAGGCCTGTGACGGTTACTTGGCGGCCTTCTCATCCACCCCAAATTCTTTCTCTACTGATGAGGAAAACTATCCCGAAACCCGGGCAATGTCTCGGGTCTAGAGATCTTGGGAACAACAAGTACTTACTTGCACCAACTTTGGTGAACCACTTATGAACTTTGTTTCAACTCTTCAAACTACACGCACTTCACATACCAGAGTGCCTAGGGGCGATCCGAAGGAGAGGCTAGCGGTGTGCGATCCATCGTAGATTGCAGCCAAAGATAAGTCCCGTTTATATTTTATCTCACATTTCTGACATAAACGTTGCCTTTCACGTTGTTATGCTGTTTTGTTGCTAGACTTCAGGTCGCTTTACTGGCCCTGTGTTGCTTGTTAAGCAATATTGCTGGCTTCTGGGGAGTTTTGGCTTTGCATTCTCCTCAGGTATTTCGGCGCTTTCGGGCTCTGGTTTTGTGCTTCCGGCGTGCGTTGTCGGTTCCACTACACATGCCGTTTCTTTGCGCTATTGTTTTGCTTTACAAATTCAGTGCAAGGTTCTACAGTTTTCTTGGTTTCTATGCAGTTTGGTTCCAGAACGAGTCAACAGCTACTCGGCTGACTCGTTCTGCGGCCACAGGAGTGTTCCTCCCTAGCGGCGGTGCATTGGTGCGGCTCGCGGTGTGTGCTGTCACCGCTAGAGGGCGCGCATCTGCATCCTCCACACTGCTGTGCGTTCCAGTTCCAGAGATTCCGCAAATTCCGCACGTTTGAATCTCGGATCGCCCAGCAGCTTTGTCCCTACACCGGTTATGGTCCGTTTTTCTGCCATTAGGCAGCCATTTCTCTATCACGCCCCCTGAACGCCTTTTATTGTTAATTCAGTAGATTGTTGAGAGACTGTGTTTGACTGTTGTTGCCCAGTCTCGGAGGTCCGTACTTTAGGCCTTATTATAAGCTCCTAGGAGTCTGTAATCTCAGGTAGAGACCTGCTGAGGCCCATTCTTGGACAGGCTGCTCATTCAGTATTGCACCAGGGCTGTTGGGTCCCAGGCTTGTTCCCGAACTAGAGCTTTGCGTGTTCTGATTGCGGCTGACCCCCAGCCTCCCATATTCGGAGCTCCCCTCCGCTTGACAGCACTAATAGCTTATGTGGCATTTTTGCACCCTCACTGTTGAAGTAGTGGGTGTTTTCTTCTCTGTTATGGAGTCCTATGGCGAGAATGCTTACCTGGCTGACCAGGATGGCCAGTAGCAGGAGGATCCTCTTTCAGCATTGCAGTGGGACAAAGATTTCTACAATGCTGTAGATTCTTCCATTCACAAGGCGGTGGAGCAAGCTATGGCTCCGTTGGAAGATTGTCTTTCACACAAAATAGAGCTGGCCTGTGACAAGTAGCCAGAGCAGCCCAGTCCAATCTAGATTCTCTCCCTACCGGTGCTGCTGCCACTGCCCCCAACCGCCTCCCGCTAAACGGGCCAAGGACGCGGGGTTGATACGGACGCCTTCGCCTGCCTCAAGCTGACTTTCTTAGCTAGCAAGCCCTCTACTGTGGCTGCCACTCCTGACGACTCGCCCAATAGGGCTGATGATGGGGCCGGTCCTTCACACTCCTGCATTCCTACCCAGCGAGTGCCTGCCACTTCTAACCAAGGCGCGGATGAGCAGAACTTCTGCGCCGATATACTGGACCCAGATGACATTCTGCATCTTAGGTCTTCTGACTGGGCGCCCTGTGACAAGGTCGCCCAGTATGTCACCAGCCGCATCCCCTGGCCGCTAGAGGCATCGGGTGGAGTGTCCACACTCCTCTTTGGAAGGAAAAGTGGTGGCAACCCCCGAAATTGACCCATGCATGGCAACGTTTTTACAAAAATTCATAAAGGACCCCAAAAAGGGCATCAATAGATCTTGGTGTGCTTGTCAAGATAATCTCTTGGATATTCTTGGACCCATCACCAAAATTTTCGTTATGGTGTAGGAGGCCAAAACGTCAGGGGGGTCCCTGATCTCTCCAGGACGGATCACTGACATAATATCGAGGGACATAATATCGAGTGGAAAAAATATCGTTGACAAAATATAGACAGACAAAATATCGAGTTTATATCTACAAACAGGTAAGTACAAAAATATCGAGTACAAAATATCGTTTACAAAAATATAGTTAATTAAAATATCGACTTTATTAAAAACAGTGTTAAATTAATATTACAAATTAATTACTAAAATATACTTAAAAATACTTAATTACCTTATAATATTTAAATAATTAATGAAAGTTATAAAAAAAATGTTTACAATCATATTTATTAAAACATATATATATAGTAACATAATATAATTAAATAATAATCAATATTATTACCGTAGGATAGCGTAAGTGTAAAAAATACTATTCCCACTCCAGAGAGTGCAACATTAGGGAAAGCGTTGGATAGCGTAGGGGTAAAAATTACTATTCCCACTCCAGTGAGTGCAACAGTAGGGAAAGCGTTGGATAGCGTTGGGGTAAAAATTACTATTCCCACTCCAAAGAGTGCAACAGTAGGGAAAGCGTTGGATAGCCTAGGGGTAAAAATTACTATTCCAACTCCAGTGAGTGCAACAGTAGGGAAAGCGTTGGATAGCTTAGGGGTAAAAATTACTATTCCCACTCCAGTGGGTGTGACAGTAGGGAAAGCGTTGGATAGCGTAGAGGTAAAAATTACTATTCCCACTCCAGTGGGTGCAACAGTAGGGAAAGCGTTGGATAGCGTAGAGGTAAAAATTACTATTCCCACTCAGTGGGTGCGACAGTAGGGAAAGCGTTGGATAGTGTAGAGGTAAAAATTACTATTCCCACTCCAGTGGGTGCAACAGTAGGGAAAGCGTTGGATAGCGTAGGGGTAAAAATTACTATTCCCACTCCAATGGGTGCAACAGTAGGGAAAGCGTTGGATAGCGTAGAGGTAAAAATGACTATTCCCACTCCAGTGGGTGCGACAGTAGGGAAAGCGTTGGATAGCGTAGAGGTAAAAATTACTATTCCCACTCCAGTGGGTGCAACAGTAGGGAAAGCGTTGGATAGCGTAGGGGTAAAAATTACTATTCCCACTCCAGTGAGTGCAACAGTAGGGAGAGCGTTGGATAGCGTAGGGGTAAAAATTACTATTCCCACTCCAAAGAGTGCAACAGTAGGGAAAGCGTTGGATAGCGTAGGGTTAACATTACTATTCCCACTCCTGTGAGTGGAACAGTAGGGAAAGCGTTGGATAGCGTAGGGGTAAAAATTACTATTCCCACTCCAAAGAGTGCAACAGTAGGGAAAGCGTTGGATAGCATAGGGGTAAAAATTACTATTCCCACTCCAAAGAGTGCAACAGTAGGGAAAGCGTTGGATAGCGTAGGGGTTAAAATTACTATTCCTACTCCAAAGAGTGCAACAGTAGGGAAAACATTGGATAGCGTAGGGGTAAAAATTACTATTCCCACTCCAAAGAGTGCAACAGTAGGGAAAGCGTTGGATAGCGTAGGGGTAAAATTTACTATTCCCACTCCAGAGTGTGCAACAGTAGGGAAAGTAAATACTTCATATATTATTTTTAAAAATATAAATATCTATAACAAATTATTTTAAAGTAATTACCAATTTATTTTAATATAACAATTAATCAATTAAAATTACAAATTAAAATTAATTACTATTTGTTACCTATTAATCCAAATTAATTAAAAATTAAAAATTATTTAAGTAACAATTAAAAATTATTTATCTATTATTTCAAATTAAATACAATTACATAAATTGAATTATTTAATTAATTATAAATAAATTACTTCCCACCCTATTCCCCTATAAACCCAGAACCCGCTACTTAAAATAAATAAGTAAAATTAACATAATTAGCAATTAATAAATTAAATAAAATTAATTGCCAATTAAAATTTAATTAATTACCCATACATTTTTAATTAACAATTCATTATTAAAAAATACCAATACATTTTTTAACATATGTAATACATTTTATTTAAATTACTTCCCACCCAATTCCCCTATAAACCCACAACCCGCTACGGAAAATAAATTAGTAAAATTAACATAATTAGCAATTATTCAATTAATTAAAATTAATTGCCAATTAAATTTTATTTAATTACCAAATATAAATTAATCAACAATTAAATAAAATATGATACCAATAAATAAATTTACATATTTAATTAATTATAATTAAATTACTTCCCACCCTATTCCCCTATAAACCCACAACCCGCTACAGAATTTAATTACGCAAAAAAAAAATTCATTTAAAATTAATTATAACATAAATACACAATTTTCAAACATATAATAACATAAAAAACATTATAAAAAAATAGATACTATTAAAAATTAGACTTTTTTAAATTAGCTATATTATATACTTCAATATTTTAACTGTCTATATTTTTAACATTCGATATTACATTACTTACCTTAAAAACGATATTTTTGATGTCTATATTCTGTCCAGTCGATATTTTGTCCAGTCTATATTTTGAACTCGATATTATGTCCAGTCGATATTTTGGAATCGATATTATGTCTGTTTACCCTCGAGGACACCTCTCCTCCTGGGCCCAGCGCGCAGTAGTATTTCTTGGAAATGCCAATTGCGCCCTGTCGACGGAGCGACGAAGATCCCTGTTGATAAAAGTGGACCCCAAGCTGGTTGATTTGGCTGATTCAATGGCGGGGGCCGTTGCCCAGGGAGGCCTCTTTGGCGAGCCCTTTATGAAGGAGCTAGGGTACTTCATGAATACGTTCACATCTTTGGACAGGGCGCAAACTTCTATCCGAAAGGTCTTTCGCCCGCGGGTTTTCAGGCAGGGGCCGCTCATCCGGCTGCCCTAACCAGCAGAGAAGAGACTGCAACCAGGCAACTTATCAATGACCAGGCCAGATTCGGAATCTTCTACCCTATGAGGGGACGATGAGGGAAGAACCGTGCTGGCGTCTCCAGTTCTTCTGGCAAGTGTTCTCTCTTCTTCCCATCTAAAAGTGGGGGGTCGGCTGGCGTTTATTTTTCAGGCTTGGACTTCTGTCATGGGCGATGCATGGGTTCTCCAAACTGCCCCAGGCTTTCATATAGAGTTCCGTGGAGAACCGTTTCAGCGGGCTCCGCCGCGTCCTCTGGTATTCTCAGTGGCGGACGACGCTTTGGTCGACCAGGAGGTCCAGTCTCTTTTATGCAAGGGGGCAGTTGTACAGTCCACTTACCATGCGCGCGGCTTCATCAGCAATCTTTTTGTAGTGGACAAAGCAGATGGGGGCCAGAGACCAGTGATCAAGTTGCGCAAATTCAACGAGTGGCTATCCTCCGCTCCTTGGTGTTTCACCAAGGGGATGTATGACATTACAACGCATGCTTTTACATCGCATGCCTTTACAACGCAAGTATTACAACGCAGTCCATTACAACGCATAGTGCTTTGGGGTGCTGGATAGCGAATAGTTTAATTTACTATTCCAACTCCAGTCCCCTTGGACACTAGGGAAGGTTATTGGATAGTAAATTAACCTATTCCCTATCCTAAAGCGCCCCCCAGAGCAATGCGTTGTAATAGTTTGCGTTGCAAAGGTTGCGTTGTAAAGGCTCTGCGATGTAAAAATTGCGTTGTAAAGGTTGTTTACCTCACCAAGGTTTTGCGTCCGGTGATCGAACGTCTGCGTGCGTCCGGGATGCGGCTCTTAGTCCAATTGGACGACATTTTACTCATGTCACAATGTCCCACAGCTCTGCTCGTCAGCTCCAGACAACGGTCAATTTACTGCAAGGCCTGGGCTTCGTAATCAACGAGTCAAAATCCATGCTCATTCCGTCCCAACAGGTGATCTTCCTGGGGTTTTCCATCGACTCAGTCACCGCTACTCTCAGCCTTCCAGCCCGGAAAATGACAAAAATCCATCACAAGCTGAGGAGGGCCCTTGCCTAACACCATCATTCTCTCAGAAAGATAGCCCGCATTGTAGTTCTTCTGTCAGCATCCATCCAAGCCATTTTCCCAGGACCTCTCCATTACAGGGCCTTGCAGCGCCTCAAAGCGCGGCACCTTCGCAAAGGCCTATCTTATTTCCAGAAGGTATTCCTCGATGTGGAGGCCAAGGGGGAGATCCAATGGTGGCTTTCCAACATGGAGGCGTCGAATGGATGTGCGATTTTCGGTTCTGCACCAGATATCTTTATCGAGAGACGCCAACAGATCAGGCTGGGGCGCTGTGTGGCGAGTTCACAACCGGCGGTGTGTGGTCCCCTATGGAGCAACAGTTGCACATCAACTGTTTGGAACTATTGGCAGGTCATTTGCCATCCAATGCTGGACCAAAGACTTGGCCCGTTCTTGTGTTCTGCTCAAGATGGCCATCATCTCGGCTGTCCGGTATATCAATCATCTGTGGGGCACGTGCTCAGGGGTTCTCTCGGACATGTCAGCGAACTTTTGGAGGTATTGTCTGGACCATCATGTGTCAGTGACGGTGGAGTACCTTCCAGGTCGGGACAACCCGATAGTGGATTTGCAGTCACATCTCCACTACGGGAGTCTTTGAAGATTGCATCCGGGGTTTTTCTCAGATCTACAGTCTCTTTGGGATCCGTTTACGGTGGACCTCTTTGCCTCTCACCTGGATCATGAGCTACCCAGGTTCTTCAGTTGGAGATCGGACCCTCTGGCAGCACAAACGGAAGCGTTTCTGCAGGATTGGCAGAACGAACAGGGCTATGCCTTTCCCCCGTTTGCCATGCTCACGAGAGTCTCAGCCCAGGTTCGACGCCAGAAGGCAGACGTGGTTTTCGTCTCCCCAATTTGGAAGTCTCAAGTTTGGTTTCGGGTTCTTCTGGAACTTTCTTGTGATTTTCCAATCCCACTCCCCCTCTTTCTGTCGCTTCTGCTCGATCCAGCCGGAGCTCCTCATCCATTGATAGAGCAGGGATGTCTCACCCTCATGGCATGGAGGATTACAGGGGATGTTGGGTGGTGCCTCGCCTTTCGGGAGCGGCTGAGAGATTCATGTCCAAAGCTTGGGCCGACGGCACAGTCAAGCTCTATCATTCCACCTGGAGGAGGTGGTATCGTTGGTATATGCAACGGGGTCTCAATCCCGTGGCAACAGATATAACCTCAGTTCTGAATTTGTTGGCCTCTCTGGCGGAGGAAGGCTTGGCCTATAGAACTATCAACACTTTCACATTGGAGAAAGTAAAATGTTTAATGCTTTATGATAGCCAACTGTTATGTGATCCTTTTGATCGGTTTGCCTTGCAGGCTAAACATTAACCATGATTGTCACTTATATTCTGTTTTGCGTTTCAGGAGATTTGGGGAAACCGGACTTGTGAAACCTCTGGGCTGGCTGACCTACAGCAACTAAAGATGAAGGTTGGACACTGAGTGAAGAATATCATCACCACGGGGAGCTGTGATTGGAGCAAGGAGCAGGAGGCGCTCTAAACGTGGACACTATTGTTTTTTGCCATATTCCTGATGTATCATGGGAATAGTTGTTGTTGTTGATGACTTCAAAATGGCTACGGTTAATAAAGTAAAGAAAAGAAAAGCATAATCCTCACCTCCGAGTCCTTAATAGAATTGAAACTTTCCGTTACGATAGCTAGGAAATTTTTCATTCCCCACCACAGTTGATATTTAGAATAGTGAGAGACCACATTCAACACACCTTTTTGTGATATGGTACATAATAAGAACACACACACAGCACCTGATGAGGTTGGATCTGCTTTTTTTAGATTTCTTTTGGAAGAGCAAAGTGGGAACTGAAATTAGTCAGCTCAGAATTTCATCTGCACTGGTAGGAACTCTGCAGTTTGAGGAGCACAACCAATTACATAACATAGAACTGCTGCTGTATGAATACTGAATGAAAGAGGTGTTTATTAATGTTTTTAATTGTGTTCTAAGCCTTTTCTCACTCACTGGTCACTGCCCCGTATCGCACACTGATCTATGTTGTGTATTCCCGGTATGTCACCATTCATCCTTGCAAAACAATAAATGCACAACACTGATTGGTGTATTGATTAGTAATGGAAGACCCCCACAACGTATTGGAGGGACCCGGTTTTCCTATCTGGACCCGAATCTTTGCAATTCATTGCCTACTCCTATTAGGCTTGAGGCTGACTACATGTGGTTCAGGAAACTTAAAAAACCTGGCTGCTTTCCCTGGCCTACAATTAGCTAATCCTCTATCTGTCTTCCCTGTTTCTTTTTCTGCACAGACTCATCAGCGCCAAGAGACCTGTAGGTGAACATGCGCGTATATAAATTCCCATATAACATAACAACCAGGGATACAACAGAATTTGTAGGTGGGTGGCAGTTGTCACTGGCAAGGTCCCCACTAACATTTTAGAAGCATATGTTTCCCGGAAACATGGGTGTTTTTTAAAATCCTTCATTCTGGAAGGATTTAGTAACTTCTCCCCAGTGATTCCTTCCCCATCAGTAAGCGCTAAGGGTGGCCTGCTTACAATGATTTCCCTTGATCTTGATTGTAAAGTGTCATCCTAAGGGACTGGGTCCCAGAATTTCATAGCAGTTTTGGTAATCTTTTTCAGATCAATAAGATTACAGGTTCCTAATTTTATAACCCCCAATTCTACCCAGTCGAACTCTGAACATTTGGAAGCCTTAAAGGCCTTCTTAGAAAGGTGTCTGTTTTTTTTCACCTGGCTGGTTCTCGCAGGAGATTTCAGTTTACGCATGTGAAAAGAACAGGGCTGCAGGAATGTATCTAGGCAGAATAGTAAAGGGGAAAGTTCTCTGCACATGGCACACACTTGGCAAGGCGAATTGTCAACCACAATATTATGAAAATGCAAACTTCAATTCTCATGGAAAGAAACTGGTATGGAGTCCCTTCTAGTAAGAAGTCCACTGTTTACTGGGAGAGAGACATTAAATGTTAATTACTATATTTTTGCTTCAACCTCCCTCGCCTCTCTGATTGAATATTACATGGTTATTTTAAGAGGAAGCCATGATCATAAACCTGTTAACCTTCCATTCTCTGGATACAAGCAAAGGATGATAAACAGGGCCCCCATTTAAGAGGTTTGAGAGTAATTCCAACTGACCTAGGGCATAGGCTTCATCCGAAAAAGAATCCCAATAGGTATTCCTCACTAGTTTAACTGTGGCTTAGAATTTAATTCTGCCTGTTTTAGCTCTCATAATCCTGCGCCACTATGCAGATTGAGAGCCATTTTCATATGGGATCCAATCAACACTCTGAAAATCATCATCCACGCCCGGTCAGAAGCAAGCTGGACTACAGGAACACCCTCTAAGCCGGGATCCAAAAGAATTACCGAAAAGGCTGCAGACCATTCAGAACTCAGCAGCCAGAATCATCCTCAACCTCTAACGTTGAACTCTCAACAGCATACCTGCAGGAGCCCCACGAGCTCCTCATTCACAAATGAGCAGAATTCCAATTCCCCAAGAAGCTAAAGACCTGGCTTTACGAGTATTCCCCCTAGGCCCTATGTGTGGCTAGACTCGCCTGCTCAGTGCCAGGGTACACTCCCAGGTGATAGTTCACTCTACAAATCTGCATAATGTAACATAACAGATGGTTTGGGAAAAATTGCTTGGGAGCGAATGTGACCTAAAGACATTGAGGGAAAAACGCAGACATTAAGTTGTGGCTCGTCGTCAAAAATGCAAAAAAGCTCTACATGAGAGGAAAAGGTATTTGAGAAAGGAAGCATGTGACCAGTTTTTGCGTGCTTGTATTTAGAAGCAACGCTCTGTATTATGAGACATAGTAAATCAACTTATTTTTGTTAATGAGGAAGATAACAGTGTGCTTGCATAACATCCTGGATGTTGGAGTTGAACATTTAAAAGGGAGTTAAGATTCACCCACCCCAGTTAGCCCAGCTACAGAGTTAGCTCCCAAATGGGGTGTCACTAATATCACATTTCAGATAGAGAAAGTTGCTAAAGGTATTGTTTTCTTAACCCCAGATCCAGACAGGGGTCCTCTCTTATGTATACAAAGTAGAAATTAGTTTATGTTCTCCTCTAATTACACATATACTGAATGCTGCTGTTAAGAAAGGGGCCCCACATCCTGGTCTCATTCAATACCAATATTTAAGAAAGAAGGATGACCTCGTTTTTAAATACCCAGTTTGTTCATAGATTCAATAGTTAAGGTATTAGCGGGAGTAATTATATCCAGCCTCATTGCCTGGGCTGATGTTAACCGTGTTATTTCAGATCTCCAAGGCGCGTATTGATTAACAAATTCACTGGTCGTTAGACTCAGGTCCACTAAGTCCAGAAGCATCAGTTATAAGGCAATGCGATCATTGGAGTCATGACTTTCATTGTTGGGAGTGCAGTTTGATCATAAGACAGAACATGGTCATCACTTGTGCCGATAAAAAGCCACATTCATTTGTAAGGTCAGTTGTGTCAGTTTTCGATTCTGCTTCAAGACTAGGGCACAAACTGATGAAAACACTGAAAGATATATGTGACCAAATGTGTTTCAGCCGTTGCATATGGCAGTGAAATCTGGGGGTAAACGGAAATCTCACAACTCAACTTGTTGAGAATGTGTTTATGAGATGGGCATTTTCTCTCTCAGAGCATGCCCCCATGGGTTGGTTAACTGATATGCTCGCCCTTTGCTGAAATGGATTTCAGTCTTGACCAGAAGTCTTCAAACTTTTTCGCTCTGACCCTCCCTAAGCAAAATGTTTTGAAGTTGGGGCCCCCCTCCAAAACTATATGGTAAGGATTTGGAAAGGGGTGGAGATGATAGGAGGGGGAGAGGGGGATCATGGGATCATTTTAGATGTGCTCTTCTGTAGCTGGTACTCCGGACTAAATGTGGGGCTTACCAAAAAAGCAATAGCATACAAACAAGAACAGAATTGACCAACACACTACTCCCCATAATAAGGGTGCTGTGGGCCCCAATGCAACTCCACCTGCTGCCCTAATGATGGCTGTAGCCAGGAGAAGCTGGCTATCACCTTCATTCACTCATTCCCCACCATGTCTGACCATCACGTCAATCTCAAAACAAGCTGTTTCTCTCTGAAAAGAATGAGCTACTCTATGCTGCCCCCCTTTTTACCCCAAGGGTGCCATCCGCCCTAATGCTAGCAAGAAAAATTAGTCCTCATATCCACTTTTTATAGTAAAACAATCATAATACATTCACATGTTTTCCGTCACACACGTGGTCCTTGTACCACTGTTAATAAACAAGCCACTATTCCTCACTGCACCATTAAGGATTTAATTCTGTAACTTTCTGGTTATTTTTTATATATTTATTTTTAAATATTATTATTTATTATTTCAAAGAAATTGGCAGTGATCACATTGGCTTTTTGTTTTGCGGTGTGTACGTGTTTTTAATATGCAGTTACCTGAAGGTGGAAAAAATGCAGATTTTTTTTCTTTTTTTGCTATATCTAACCACGTCTCCACGCTTCCTGAACCTGCCCCATGCGGCTCAGTACTATGGTCCTCACACTTTCTTATGGACTTTACATGCTGCATGTAAATAGAGACAGCATAGACACGAGCCTTTCCTGCTTCCAGGCTATCTTCATTTACATGTAATTGCAGACCCATTAGTACCCCCCTGGGAACATATCCACGGCCCCCCAGGGGGGCGCGCCCCACAGTTTGAAGACCACTGGTCTAGACCAACACAAACAGAGTTAAACAGACTGCTTCTGAGGGATTGTTTGAGGCTGGACGGGCTGCCAGGATCCCCTGGTTGAGCTACATAAAGTTAGTTTTTTACAGCTTTAGGACACCCCAAACTGTATACCAAACATGAATGCAACATGTTAGAAATTGGGTTCCTGGTTGACTGGGTTGTGAGCCTATGTCAATTAGAAATGACAATCCCAGTAAGGGTAAGGTGCCAGCAATCCCCAAATTAACCTGTGCTAACCTTGCAGTAACTTGGCACAGAGCAGTCAGGCTTAACTTGAAGGCAATGTGTAAAGTATTTAGTGCAACACTTCAAATAGTGAAAGAATAGTGTGAAAACACCACAAAGATGCCACACCAGGTTAGAAATATAAAGTATGTTTTAAAATATAAAACAAGACCAAAATGCCAAAAATACAATCACGGAAAAAGGAGATATTGAATTTCAAAGTTTTAGGTTAAAATAGCACCAAAAAGCACAAAGGGCCAACAAGGGATATCTAGTTGTGCCAGACTGGGATAAAGTCACAAGTTTATGCTGACCACGATGGAGCATGTGCCGGCTACAGGGGCCAGGGTAGGCCCACTGACCACAGTACCGTCAATCCTAGTTGCGGAGCATTGCAGGGATCCAAGACAAGAAGCGTTTCATAGTCGAAGAGGTGTGTCGGATCGGATCTGTGCAACAGTGGCGATGCATCAGTTCCAATCAACGCAGCAGTGGTGATACATCGGATCCGATCCATCCAGCAGCGGTGATATGACGGTTCTGATTCATACAACAGCACAGATGTGTAGGTTCTGATCCATGTAGTAGAAGCGCGTCAGTTCCGATCCATACAGCAGCGGTGATGCGTCAGTTCTGATTCACGCAGCTGTGGCGATGCATTGGTTCCGCAAGGGGATGCATCTGTAATGCTGGAGCAAACACCTTAGGCCCACTGCCAAGGGTTCAGGACTGGGGTGGCACCACTTGGCAGGGTATACTCAAAGATGGCCAGGTGCAGTTGCAAGGTTGATGCAAGCCATCCTATATCCCCAAGGCTTCAGATCAGGTGGCCAGCCAACTAGCCCTTGGAGCCATTCTGCATTCAAGTGATGCAGGTCCAGTCCTTCTCACCCAGGCAAGGAGGGCAGCAGGCAGCAGTCCTTCCAGAGCAGAAGTCCAGGAGAGTAGCAGTCCCATCATCAGCACAGCAGGCCTTCTTCCTTGCAGAGTATCCACAGGTCCAGAAGTGTACTGAGTTGGTGGCGTCAGAGGCCCACTACTTATACCTAGTGGTACCTTTGAAGAGGGGGAGATCTCCGGAAGAAGCCTTTCAATGTACAGATGTCCTGCCCTGGCTCCAGACTCACTACAGGGTGGTATGT
The DNA here is from genome assembly GCF_964261635.1 of Lissotriton helveticus. NCBI lineage: Eukaryota > Metazoa > Chordata > Amphibia > Caudata > Salamandridae > Lissotriton > Lissotriton helveticus. Next base: position 1,144,261,042 of record NC_136069.1, read on the forward strand.
AGCCCTCTGTGTGGGGGCAGGACGCAGCCTATTCAGGTGTAAGGTTGGGTCCAGTTCCTCCCGCCGATCCTGCCAGGATGACCCAGCAAGTCACACCTAAGCTCCCATTGTGTGTGACTGTCTAGGGGGAATAAACACAACCCAGCTGTCACCCACCCCAGACATGTGATCAGAGACAGGTGGCAGGGACTAATGGCTATAGAAAGAAAATGCAAACTTTCTAATCACTGCATTTTCAGAACTGCAATTTAAAATTTGACTTCACCATAAGTTAATATTTAAAATTTGGATTCCAGAGAAACCAAACTCAAGCCAGTTATACAGTCTCATTTGAAAACTACACTTAAATAATGTAATAAGGTAATCCCACTGTTATCCTTTGGGAGGGGGAGTGACCAGCAAGATGGCCTACCAGTTGTGTTGAGCGTGAGCTCCTAGCCCCGCTTCAGCATTCTTAGACATCCTGCAGTCCTGGTGACCCCACGGAGCCAGTGACCCCCTTCCCCAGGTGTGGGGGAAGGCAAACGTTGCTTTGGCCCTCTTCTGGTGCCTCTTCGACCCCTGTAAATGTACATGTATTTATATAGCGCAAATCACCTACACGGTATCTAAGCGTTTGCTTAGGGAACCCGTCCTGGTATTCCCCTGTGAGATACCCGGGCAGGGTATCCACAAGGTGAAAGCCAGGCATCCCGCCGCGAGGGGCCGTAGTGGAGATTAAGCAAGCTATTGCCCAGAGTCGCAGAGTGTGACCCCGTGAGTCGAGTAGGCACCGGAGTGAGAATTATCGAGTCCGTGGAATTTTTTAGAGCCCGAGACCCGCCGAGGCGGGGAATCAAACCCTGGTCCACGGCCGATCTCAGCTTCCAGGTCTGCCGCCTCTAACCACTGAGCCACACTTCTCTGAGTGGTGTGACATGCTGTGAAGTCTTCCCGGGAGACTACCAGCATGGCGGACGGGGCATGACCTGAGCCCTGTGACCGTCGCAGTTGCAGGTGGCCCGGAGGTACTGGCTGCAAGTTGTGGGAGCAGAGTGCGGAGGTACAGGACACCGCTACTGAAGACACCAGCCTCCCAGACACCCCTTTCACCCCAGGGATGGAGCGGACGACCGCTTGTGATGGGCCACAGTGGTGAGGACGGATGAGTGGCACTGATTGCAGGGCTGAGTATGTGACAAGGAGGCCCTTGTTTGCGGTGCTGAACAATCCCCACTTTGTTAGGGGCGGTGGTTCGTCTTTGCGACCGCATCGCCACTGAGGCGAAAGCCAGTCCAAGAGGTGGGGGCTATGATGAAGACGCTGGTGGCCCTGCACCTTTAGACCTCTACCTTGTGCTGCCGAGCGGCATTGGTGGGTTTGCTTTTGGTGGACTGGGCCTCCTCCTGCCCTTGCCTGTTTCCTCCTGTGTTGCGGCCTCAAGATCCTCCTGCTCCCTAAAGCATTCGAAGCGCAGTGGGTGTAGGAGGAGGCCACCGCCACCGTAGAGCAGTTGGACTGACTTGAGCGGGAGCTCCAAGGTTGCAGCTTCCCTTCCAACGTCACAACCTTGTACAGGGGTGCTTCTCTAGCTTTACTGGTTGACCCAGGAGGACGCAGCGACATTTGGACACATCTTCCTTGGGAGGGTGTGGACGCCGATCCTGGAGGAAGCCGGTAGTTATCACTGGTTGGACGTCTGGCCATGGCAGAGGTCAGCGTTCAGTGCCGAACCAACCCTTGGACAGGTGAGGAGGTCATTGCTTTACCTCTTGTTGGGCAACTGGCGAGTGTGGAGAGACACTGGGAGATCATGGTCTATGCTCGTCTGCAGGGTGAGGATACGGGGACCCACACATGGTTGTGACCCAGTCGGGTAACTCTGTAGACAACGGTAGTTGAGAAGGCTGGTGTACCCATGGGGGAGTCGGCTCTACCCTCTGCGCTGGCAGGAGCATATTCTGGGCCTAAGTCAAGTCAGTTTGGACCGCCCGCACACTATGGGCAAAGACAGACCAACTAGAGGTGCACAGGAAACCAAAATGGACCAGATCACTGCCCTGGGGGCTGGTGGAATCCCATAGATCCCTAGATCCTTGTGGCTATAGAGGCATTGAGCCTGGTAGTGCAGGCAAAGATTGAAGCCACGGCGTTGGATGTCAACCTGCTGGGGACAGAACTCCGCAAGGTGGCAGAGAGGCCTATCGAAAAGGACCAGCATGAGTCCTCCATGCAGGAGGAATTCACCGTGATGAAAGCTGCGGTGACTGCGCTCAAGGCCTGTTCGCATAAATTGGAGGCAAGGGCTGAAGACACAGAGGAGTGCTCCCGCAAATGCAACGTGAGGTTTCCTGAAGGAGCCCAGAAGCAGTCCTAGAGGGCTGGATCAAGATGGCGATCCTGATCGTGGAGCTGTCACAGGCCTTTGCAGTGGAGGGGGCACCCAGGTCGTTGGCCCCGCCACCGGGGGGCACTCCCAGAGCTGCCATAGCAAAGGTCTTCAACTACAGAGACCGTGACGCCATTCTACGGGAAGTGCACAGGATGGGGGATCCAGTCTTTGAGAACCACACCATACACATCATCCCGGACTACACCAGGGTTGTTCAACTACAAAGGAAATCCTTTTGCGGAATCACACAAACAGATAGCAATGGGCCTCACGTACATGCTGTTTTACCCCACTAAATTGAAAGTGCCACATAATGACCAATCGCATTTCTTCATGATGTCGGAGGATGGATGGGAATGGTTGGAGGTTCAGGATAGTGATTGAATCCCAGCAACACCCTCTGAGGGTGCTGGGAATGGCACCCAGAGAGGAAGGGGGCAGGCTCCCACATCAAGGAGGAGAAGCAGACTGCAATGGCGCTCTGACTCAAGTGCGGGGTGGTGGTCCATCCTGAAGTCACCCTGAACTTGGGGCTGCGGGGCAAGAATGGGAGGAGGCCAGGGCACTAGTGTAGAAGGTCAACTTTGCCGCCTCCTCCTGCATAGGCACAGTGGGGGGGGGGGGGAGATGTTCTGATACTCTGGACCGTCAATGTTCTGGTCTAGGTGGGGATGCTGCATGCTGTGATCTACTTGTGGGGCTAAAAGGAGTCCAACCAGGCTGTGTCGAGGGGATTGCCAGTTGTTGGGTGAGCGGAGGACAAGGTACTGTGAACTGCTGCTTGTGCTTCTGATTTGCTGTGTGAGCACCTCCAAATTCTGGCTCCTTGCGTGACCTGGATGTTGATGTTTATCCTGAAATAGGGTGAAGTAGGGCACTGGGGCTACACTGACAACAGGCTCTGGCCTTGATTGATTGCTCCTCCCTTTTCCCCACCCTCTTGTTGGGGCTGGGCTTGCTTCGTGGGGAAGCGTGCGAGTACTGATCCAGCGGGACACCAACCTGTGGACAAAATTCACTAAATACTCATGTATGTGCATGTTCATAATGCATTATCAACAATGTATATAGTTTGTACAGTTGTCCATTGAGTCTTCAGGATGTTCAGCTGGTTCCCAGGACATGTGGAAAGGGTGTCCTTCATCGGGTTCCAAGACTTGAGATCATGACTCCGGAGTGGTCTTTACGGCGCATGCGGATGGGTGTCACATGAGTGTCAGCCCTTAGCTCTCTTTAAGGCCCAAATACAAACTAACAGAGAAGTCAAAAAGACAAGATGTTAAATTCCAATAAAATGATTTCACTGTATACCACTTATCTCTACTCTAATCCCTTTTAATTAAAAAGACTGTTTATGAATTAGCACTTCGTATATAACACGGTTTAGTTTCAGGCAAAGCAGATGCTTAGCATTGAGCTTTTACGCGGTCATTTTGACTCATTGCGCAGAAGCAAAGCTTTCTTTCCAAGCGTTAAGACATCATGCAGTTGACGCATACGCAGTTCGTTTTCCTGCGTTAGCAGCCCTTTTAGTTGCACTCGGGTAACTTGTTAGTAAAACACATAGGCAAGCATCCCCCTTTTCTAGTAAATGTTAAATGTTGTGTAAAATTAGTACTACAAACAATATTAGTAATTTATTACAATGTTATACGAGAGGATTATATCCGAGTAAGTTGCTTACGTGCAAATCCTTGCTACATCAGTACCTGTAGTGCTTGCACAGAGGTTTGACTGCAGGACGGGCTGATCGTTCAGTTTGCCTAGACCATACTTAGCCCCTTAATTTATTTACTGTTAGGGGGTATTTGGGTAGGTTCTTGCACACACTGAAGTCTCTATTAGTTCATGTTCTTTTGGTGATTAATGGCTGGGGAGACACTAATTGGGTTCAGAAGTGTTTACCCAGGGAGTGTGGTGGGTGGCTGGTTCTGGGTTAGAGTTTCTGTTTGTGTAGCAGATGGTGCGTCTTGTTCTTACAGGGATGGGGCGGGGGTTTGAGTGGAGGAACTTGGGAATTGTGCGATAACAGATGATGTTTTAATCAGTGCATTATAAAGTTATGCTTTGTGCTGCTTTGCGGGCGGGCGGGACTGCTCTTCCCTCAAGGGCAGGGGAGGAGCGGTTTGCCCACTCCTAAGTGCGCAATGGCAGGCCGCCCAAACCAGTCATGCACACTTTCCTGTTCTCTATGAAGGCTGCATTACAGCCTGTGTGGAGAACATGCCCAGGCCCCTATTCCCTGATTGAGCGTTGAACCAAGATGCTCAAAACTAATCACGACACTGCATTGCCACGTTGTGATTGGTCAGGGGAGCCTGGGTGTGATTGGTCAGTGGGGGCTGCTGTGCTTTCTGTTCCTCGAGTTCCACGAGGACAGCAGGAGCAGAGACACGTGACCCGACGGAAAGGCAAGTTTATTATTTTTTTTATATTTACCCAACTTGGTTATTAAGAAATACTTTGATACCCTGTCCTGGGACTACCACTAGGAAGTTTTGGGCCGGATAGGCCTGGGTCCAGGGTTCCTGTCATACGCCTTTTATATACAGCTCACAGCGCGAGGGTGTCCACTGGACAGGTGATTTCCGATACATTCAATATTAAGAGGGGTACCAGGCAAGGCTGCCCACTGTCCCCACTCCTCTTTTAGCTCGCCATTGGCTATACATCTAAGGGCTGAGCTCATGGACTGTGGTGTACGAGTAGGAGCCATGACCCATGTTGTCTCAATGAACACACGCAAGTACATTTCCTCCTTTAAATGTGAACTGATACCACAGTGGGCCGTAATTTGATTTCCTGTGATTCTTTAATGCGACATGTGAAGAAGACAAGTTTTTTGCCAGGCATTGGGTAGGTAGTTAATGAGATGAGACTTGACGCCAGACTGGGAAAGTTAATTAAGGTCCCATATCGTAAAAAATCGACGTCTTGTTTTGGATGACACATTACCCCCAGGATAGCAAAACAGAGCAAAGTCTCCTAAAAATCCTAGTGACTAAATACTAATATGAACATCGCTCCTGTATATGTTAGAAAGCACGCAACTCTCACCAACAGATTCTTTCAAGTTAGGGGAAATTAAGTATTCACCACAAAGCATCGATTGGCAATCATGGTATGTTCTGCAACAGAAAACACACTTGGCAAAACATCATATTAATAAATGGCTATAAGGAGTGGCAGTAGTTGATAGTGTCTTATTCCAAGTGCATAGACTGTATTTCCTATAACACATTTGCCCCACTATCACATACTAACATTATAAATAACCTTGTATATATTGCTTTAAAAACAAATAGATAAAAAACATTGCCATTTACAATACCAACAATTTTAAAGTTTGCTACTGCGAGACCTATTGCATTGCAAATGCTTGTTTAAAAGGGAAACAGATCAGATCCAGCTTGTTACAGACCCATCTCTCATTGATTCATGGGTTAAAATTATAGGTCGGGTCCTGTTGGATTGGCTTTCAACTTGGGCAGAGAAGCACAGCTTTTTGGCTGATTTGCAATATGGGTTTAAGCCAGGGTGGAGCATCTTTATCTGCTGATATGCAAGTAAGCTAAGGCAAGTGTAACCCACCTGGCCTTCGTGGACCTCAGTTCAGCCGTTGATAGTTAATTGTTCTAAGCTTTGGTCCGTGTGGTCTCAAATGAGGGTAGAACATGCACTAGTTAACTTTTTGCGCAATTTGCACTAGGATCTTTCAGCATGCGTTAGATATGGACCAAATGGGAATATACATCACACTTTAAATCGAAGCATGACATTCACCACGGTTGCTTACTCGCGCCTTTTATTATTATTATTTTTTATATCCATCAACTGGAATCCATTTTAACAGATTTCTTTCTATGTCCCTAGAGTTGGAGGTCGACCAATCCCTACTCTGCTTTATGCAGATGATACGGTTTTAATTGCATGGACTACCAGAGGGTTACAGAGGCATAAGATCTTTTTATTGATTTTATGAATAGCCTTGACTTGTCCATCAATTTCTCCAAATCACATGTGATGAAGTTCGGCCCACCTAAGACTAAAATCATGAAATGTGTAGTAGAGGGTCCCCATATTAGCCAGGTTGAGAAGTTTCAATATTTGGGTGTTCAACTGTACTCTTGCCTTAACTGGCATTCATTGATGAATTATAATGTAATGGCTTTCACTAGGGCTATGTTTTGCACCCACATAGACAGTTCATATTTTTAATCCGTTCCGTGCGCATGTCGACCAACGGTAGCTCTACCTGGCTAGTGCTGCGCACGCCCGTTGGCTGACGTGGGCCGCCCACCCACTCATTTCTGCTCTCCTGATTTTTTTTTTTTGGGGGGTCTTGACCTGAGCAAATCTACTATGTGTATATATATATGTATATAGAGATAACTCTAATCACTAGTATATGCAGTAGGCCTTTGTACTCTCTACCATTCCTATGTGACTCTTAGAGTATATCCATTTGTATCTCTTCCTTGAGTGACTTTACTACTTGTACATTTGCATTTTTTCTTTGTGTTTGTATCTCTTCCTTGTGGGACTTTACATCTTGTACATTTGCAATTTTTTCTGTTTGTATCTTTTATGTAACGCATGTAATCCTTAGTCCTTATGTTTTGCAACTGGTTCTTATGTAAAGCGCTCTGACACCTTCCGGTAAAGTTCGCGCTATATAAAATCGCATTAAATAAATGAATAAAAAAATAAAAAATGCTGATGACACCCTGGTCTATGTGACTGACCCGAAGTGTGCAGTACCCCGCCTCCTGTGGTTTATGATCGCTTTCAGGAATGTGTTCAGGCCTTCATGCCAACCGTCACAAGACAGTTCTTTTCCCACTGGCATTCTTGGCTGGAACTGATGCGTCCGAACTCCTTGTGGTAGGCCTACCCTGGGAGACTCAGCAGTTCTGATACTTGGGGATGCAGATAATGCATGATCAACACCAATAATATGAGTTTATAGGGGGAGGATGGTGGATGGCCTCATTGCCTCTATCCGATTTTGGACTACACTACAGTTGTCGGTTAGGGGTATGGTGGCTCTGAGTAAGCTGGTTCTTTTGTCCAGGTGACTCTACTCCATGCAGATTGTGATCTTAAAACTAGACCCTGCCCAGGAAAGGATGGGCCTTACCGACCTTCAGCTATACTATTCGGTGGGTCTAATCCAGTATGCCGCTCTGTGGTGAGAGTACGTTCCCAATTGGTAAAAGATGTTATTGGACAGTTCGGCCATGGCGGATGGCCTCCCAAGCTGCTCATGCTTGGCCTTAGACTTCCGGCTGGCACTCCTTTTCACGATCGCTCAGGTTGCCCAGGCATGGGAGCATGCTGTGATTCAGGTTATAAGATGAGCAACTACACCAGGCTAACGGTGGAGGTGCCCATTCCTGTGCATATGCAGTTTTATGGATTATTCAGGTAGGGTGGATGTTGGAGGGCAGGGGATCTATTTCTGAAATGGCGCCTTCATGTCCCTGAAGGAGGTTGGGATCCACAATATGATAAGTCCATGGCAATTTCTGCCATATGCAAGCGTGTCCCACACATTGCCATCTACTGGACTAGCTCAGGCCCAGCGACACAGGTTAAGTGGAGGAGCAATTTGCTGGAGTAAGCAAAAGCGGAAGAGTGCCAGCTCCGGAATGTTACACTGGATGATAATGTAGAACGCGGCCTGGCGATCTGGCATGTCATGGTGGACCTTCGGGGAGGAAATGATGATGCTGAAGTTGCAGAGTGTGCCCAGAGTTCGCCCGGTGATGTGGCGGTCTCCGACTATGCATTGGTTGCATACTTAGCTGACCCCTAGTGGTCCCAGAGGGACCCCCCACGTCCCGTGGTGTGCGTCAAATGCTTGTGGTGCTTAGATGGCTAACCCTTGCCCCGTGGTAAGTGCAAACAGAGTGCTGAGGGAGGTGCCTCGCCCTCTGTGATTGATCTGGGTCATTAGTGATGGATTGGTGAGGGAACATCGGTTCATGCGCGATAGTGTGAGTGCCCAATCTCCCTATCCGGTAGATCATGAACCACTCCTCCTGGTCCTCCCCCGCCCTGCAGGGTGAGATGCTGCAGACTTGTTTTATTGATTCTTGATTGTTACAGAGCGGCGCCTTCGTGGACCAGTTCATTTTTCTTATTTGACATCTGTATTGTGAGAATTTTCATGCTTTAAATTTGATTAAACATATTCTTAAAAGTCTTTTACTACCAGGACATGTAAAACCGTAAAGTACAAGTCCAACCTTTTAGATACATTGCACTCTGCCCTATGTGCTGTGCTAGACCTACCCTAGGGGTGACTTATATGTATTAAAAAGAAAGTTTTAATTGCCAGGTTGACATGGCAGTTTAAAAATGTGCACACAGGCCCTGCAATGTGTGTAAATATATATCCAGGCAATTGTAATCGCTTGTCTCAAGAAAAATGATCAAAGGCTAAAGACCATTCTCAAAGATGTAGTACTACAATTTTATTGACATAACATCAGTTCATGAAAATTATTAAAAACAGTCATTTTAATAAAACAGAAAAGAGAATAAAAATGGCCCACAAAGGGACATACAATACATCAACCAAATATCAACAATATAATATACAAAAAACAATAATAAATGAATGAGAAAAAAATTAAATAAAAATGTGGCACAATTATGTATCTTCTCGACGCGCGTTTCGGGGACCAACGCCTTCTTCAGGAAAAGCCACGAAGCAACCTAATTTGTAAACAACATATAATCTCCATTAAACATAAAATACCAATTAAAAAACTTTATACAACATTCAGTACAAAACTTTTATTATAAAAAAGGATTACTCTAAAGCCTATTTGTACGATAAGTCTAGCTCATGGATGAACATGAGCAGAAAAAGATTTATTATGATTTCTGTGCTCATTTAACAAGGGATCTAGTAAAGACATTCCTTTATAGAAATTTACCATGGCATTCCCAGGGAAAATTTTAATTTCCTCTTTTGTATGTATTGGAAAACGACAAGGGGACCATATCTACTTATGATGTATATAGGTGTACACGTAACATCACTTACTTTCTTATTTTTAAAATAAAGACTTGATATTTTCTAAAATCTTGAATGATGAAGTAGAAGATAGTGCTGATAATGCCTTGCGAATATGAGGGAATGAGATACCAATTCTGTTAATAAATAAAATAGTTATATTACAGAGTTTATATCTCATAATACCAGCATGTCATTCAGAGCTAAGTTAATTAATTCTAGATTTCAAAGGAACATTTTAGCCGATAAATTTCAGGGCTCAGGATCCAGAAAAAAAAGAAGAAGAAAACTGATAACTGAATAATCTTACAGTTTTCTAAACCATGATGGCAGAAGGGAACCTAGATGATAATATTTGCCCGATATTTAGGAATTCATTGATATCACCGTCGAACAGATTAGAATTCTTCATATATAACTCCAGAAAAAATATAGTAGAACCTGCAACAAATGGCGAAATGAGAGAGAAAATGGAGGACATCTTCTCACTTATCGATAACCTTTCTATTAGTTACTCTCATATCACCAACCTTAAAAGGGATGATATTCCTTTAAAAGGGGTGCGGCATACGGACAAGGTGTAGACCGTAAACGCTGTCAATTCCAATGTATTGTGAGGTTGCGGAAACAATGTTTACGTTATGGTCACAAATGATAACAATCTATAAAGAAAGATGAAATAACAAACGTTAAAATAAAACTAATTAAAAATTGGTAAAGACTGAAATTAAATAGATAATAAAAGCGACAGCCACCGGATTTAAAATATATAGCCTTCGACCTCCACGCTGACATACTAGATGAAAGTCGTAATACTACAGCGGGAAGAAAGAAAAAGGAGGAAATTAATTGCTGGCTAACCACAGCCCTATATATCTATAAATCAAACAATTCTACTAGTCCAACAACGTGAAAGAAACCATAATTCAAGGGGACAATATTCGACGTGTTATTCAGAACATTAAGGCCAAAAGGGGTTTTACCGATTCCAAACCTTGGTTCCAGTCATGCCGATATAGAGATACGATAAGGCATGAAGAGGACAAAAGAAACAAACTAAAAATTTCAACCAAGGGTAGTGCTCAGTCACCTCTAGTAGTTACAAAAAATGCATGCCGCTATGTATATACCTGTGGCTGATGATCCAAGCAGCATAAGCGTGGAGGCTGCGATGAAAGGCAGAGACCCTCTCGGTTTGGCGGGTAAAGACGCAAGGAGAAATTCGAGGGCAGCTGAGTGAAAACTTTGTTTAAATATTCACTCTCAGTAACACTGATTGGTTGCTTGCCAGTCACATGGTTGTACAAGTCATCCATTGATGGGCAAAAATAAAGCCCGGTCAATGGAATGAGTCAATGGTCGGCTGTTTGTTGATCGCACTATTGTATAAGTCATTTGTTAATAGGCAAGAATAAGACCCGGTCCATGAAGAAAGTCATATGGCTCCAACATATATCCGGGTTAAAATTATAGTCACTGTCGATGTTGTTTCAGATTCCGCTCGTAAAAATGGATTATTATTACCGTGAGGGGAAAAAAAATAGCGAATTCCATAGTCAAGTTCCACAATTATCAATATATAAAGTGGGTGCTGACAACACCGCTGTGTATATCTCCTGGGTTAAAGACATGAATCTTTCATCATAGTACTTAATGATTATAAAATATTGTTTTCATTAACAATATTATCCACTCAAATAAGTTCAGTCAAATGCCAAACAATAAACGAGTATATGGATATTTTAGTAACTATCAATGATAATGCCGATAGAAAGTCCGAGTGAAGAGGGATGTATAGCCTAAATTAATAACAGAATATAAAGGTATATATAGAGCTCTACCAATCATATAACAGAATCAGTCATACCATTAGGCACAAGCCTGGCAATATTACATTGACAAGAGCGAGGAAGAATCAATCAGTTCAGCATCTCCTCGCATTAACTCATGGTTGCTTGAATTCAGAAAAGAAGATATCATTCTACAACAAAATCAAAGATCTGAAATAGACTGGGGTCAAACAATTGCGTTCTCCCAAGGTATTTCATTATTTAATCCATTTCTGAATGTATCCAAGCTAAAAATCCCAAAAACTTCACGTTTTAAAAAAAAAAAATTTCACCACCATTTTTATCTGGGGTGTTAATCTTCTCTAAAATGCTCCATTGAAATTCATCCGGGCCATGGTTACAGTCCACAAAGTGCTTCACCATAGGTGCAAGTAACTTCTTTGTCCTAATGGCAGAACGATGTTCTGTTAGCCACATTTGGATAGGGCGTGACGTTTCGCCTACATATCCGTACAAGCACGGACATTGAATAAAATAGACGACATTGGCGGTTTTACAATTCCACATATTTGTGGCAGATACAGTATATCCATTGTGATCAAAGGTCTCCCCTTCTATTTTTACGTTTGTTATTTCATCTTTCTTTATAGATTATGTTATCATTTGCGACCATAACGTAAACATTGTTTCCGCAACCTCACGATACATTTGAATTGACAGCGTTTACGGTCTACACCTTGTCCGTATGACGCATCCCTTTTAAAGGAATATCATCCCTTTTAAGGTTGGTGATAGGAGAGTAACTAATAGAAAGGTTATCGATAAGTGAGAAAGATGTCCTCAATTTTCTCTCTCATTTCGCCATTTGTTGCAGGTTCTACTATATTTTTTCTGGAGTTATATATGAAGAATTCTGATCTGTTCAACGGTGATATCAATAAATTGCTAAATATCGGGTAAATATTATCATCTAGGTTCCCTTCTGCCATCATAGTTTAGAAAACTGTAAGATTATTCAGTTATCAGTTTTCTTCCTTTTTCTGGATTCTGCGCCCTGAAATCTATCGGCTAAAATGTTCCTTTGAAATCTAGAATTAATTAACTTCGCTCTGAATGAAATGCTGGTATTATGAGATATAAACTCTGTAATATAACTATTTTATTTATTAACAGAATTGGTATCTCGTTCCCTCATATTCGCAAGGCATTATCAGCACTATCTTCTACTTCATCATTCAAGATTTTAGAAAATATCAAGTCTTTATTTTAAAAATAAGAAAGTAAGTGATGTTACATGTACACCTATTACATCATAAGTAGATATGGTCCCCTTGTCGTTTTCCAATACATACAAAAAAGGTAATTAAAATCTTCCCCGGGGATGCCATGGTAAATTTCTATAAAGGAATGTCTTTACTAAATCCCTTGTTAAATGAGCACAGAAATCCTAATAAATCTTTTTCTGCTCATGTTCATCCATGAGCTAGACTTGTCGTACAAATAGGCTTTAGAGTAATCCTTTTTTATAATAAAAGTTTCGTACTGAATGTTGTATAAAGTTTTTTAATTGTTAAATTATTTTATGTTTTTTAATAGAGATTATATGTTGTTTACAAATTAGGTTGCTTCGTGGCTTTTCCTGAAGAAGGCGCTGGTCGCCGAAACACGCGTCGAGAAGATACATAATTGTGCCACATTTTTATTTAATTTTTTTCTCATTCATTTATTATTGTTTTTTTATATTATATTGTTCATATATGGTTGATGTATTGTATGTCCCTTTGAGGGTCATTTTTATTCTCTTTTCGGTTTTATTAAAATGACTGTTTTTAATAATTTTCATGAACTGATGTTATGTCAATAAAATTGTAGTACTACATCTTTGAGAATGGTCTTTAGCCTTTGATCATTTTTCTTGAGACAAGCGATTACAATTGCCTAGATATATATTTACACACATGAATTTACCCTGATCTAGGAATTGTTTATTCTTTACTGCTCAGGGGGCCTTTGTTTCATTGCCACACAGGCCCTGCAATGACAGGCCTGAGACATGTTTAAATTGCTACGTAAGTGGGTGACCGAATCAGAGCTACAGGTCCACTAGTAGCATTTAATTTACAAGAACTGGGCATGTAGTGCACTCTTCTGGAGACTTACAGGTAAGTTACATATGCCAATTCTGGGTATGCCAATCAAACCATGCTTAGGGGAGTAAGCACACGCCCGTTTGCACTGGTTCGCAGTGGTAAAGTATAGAGTTCTAGGGCCAACAGAAGCAAAAATCCAGCAACATAGGAGGCAGGTAGGCGAAAGGTTTAGGGAAACACCAAACTTAGGCTGTCAGATATGATAGAACATAACCGGACTTGTCCTGAACAAAAAAGCATTTTCTCAGATTCAACAGCAGAATATTGTGTGAATTGAACAAATCCTCTGCTTGCACACGGTTTAGTTAAAACCACACTGTTGATCGAACCTTGCCTTAATTTGGTGATTAATATGAATAATCGACTCCTTTTAACTATGCTTAGATTAAACCTGGTACACTGTTTATATGGCTCTTCGGGAGTGTGGAACCAGGTTAAAGGTTTGGGCCCACGTGGAGGTGATTCATTTTGTTTTATTATGTTCTGTGAGTTTTATGCAGATTTACGATCTAAGTACGTTTTACCCTTGTTAAAACATTTGAATAATACGCGGGTCACGCCTGCTCTGACTCACTTACAAATGTTGAAATCTGAACTAATTAGTTTTTACATTGCTTGTCTTTTAACTGGTGCTATCCGAAAAAATGCACACATGGTTTTTTAACTGCTTTTTAATTGTCACACCTGCACCTTTATGTTTTTTTTTTAAACCGAAATAAAGATATTTCATGATGATTAATGATTTTACAGAGTAATTCGTTATGAAATGTAGTGAACTACTCCTTTGGGAAACAAGTCTTATTTATTTTTGTAATCACCCAGTTCCTATTTGAAATACCGATTTTACTTGTTCTCTGACAATTCAGTGCATCGAGGAAATACGGTTGAAGCCTGTGGTGCTGGGTCCCATTCTTAGACAACACATAAAAGCATAACAGGGGCAAAAATGTGACATTTTCTTGCAACACTATTTGCAAGACTAGAAGGCTGAGGCCCTTTGAGGAGGCAGTTTACCTAGTCGATGATAAAAGCTGAAGAATTTGTCAGTAAGACAGAGAGAGAGAGAGCTCCAGAGACAGTTGATAAAGCATGAAAAACAAACTTATGTCAGGGTGTAGGTGGGTGCCTAATGCGATCAGCTAACATCAAATGGAGTCATGTGGAATAACCTGGCAGCAGTGGAGAGTCCTTGGTGGGGATACATGGGGTAGGTCTTTCCAGCAAGACCGCTCGTTCCAGTTGTTTTCCAAGACACACGCGTTCTTCGTGTTACAGCTGCCATGCTGTGTGTCATAGGGTTCTTCCCTGAGCCCTAAATTGTTTAATATTGATGTCTGGCTTTTGACTGATATGGTAGAAGATCATGGTCTGACCCTTCTTACTTATGCCGAGTACACACAGATTCACGGGTGGGGAATTTAATAAAGTATCTACTTGTCCATGGGACAAGTTGCTTTTTTAAATCTAATTGTCCTGTAACAAAATGGGCTTGTCCCTTTGGTGCCATTAGTGCACTGTCAATCTCATTATATAAGAACTATGATAATAGCCTCGCCAATTATGCCACGGCTAAAAGTTTGAAAACTAGCAATTTCCTTATTTTGCCACCTTTCCACAGATCTGCATACTGGGGCTGGAGGTAGCGGTAAGCAATATTTCCAGGACTGGAATTCCCTTTTGAGTCTGTGCAAACCTACTAAATTTCATGTTTTAGGGGTTTTCACCAGCTTTTCTCTATTCTTTTGCCATACTGAGAAAGGTTGGAAATGTATTCCTTCCAGGGTTGGAAACAAGTGGTTGGAGGGAAAGGGAACTTGTAAATGCTCAACAGATTTTTGCATGATATCTACTCGTGCTAAAATGGAGTACACACATATTTTCAAGGAGTAGGATTTCCTGGTCTACTTCTATAAATTCTTGTGAATTAATGAAAGCCGTAAATCTGCACTAATGCAAGTGCATATACCATGGATGCACCTTTGTGACTTTCTTTAAGAATTGAGCATCTAATTAGATCTTGTGTTAATCGAGATCTTCTGCTTTATTTAAAAGTGCATCTCTTTCTCGGTCTATTGGCGGGTTTCATTGTGACAGTATTAGGCTATTTCACAGGGAGCAAATCAGCACACAACTATTTGTTTATTACAAGGAATTAGTATTGCAATATGTGCTTTTTGAGACCAAACAATATTTATGCTTTTTGCCAATGTTTATTATAAAAGCGAGGACCGGACAGCTCCCACAATAGCTTTACAAAAACTATGTCAAAACAAGACACGCATTGACAAAACCAAAAGACTGACCTAATGGGTTTGACAGTGCTTGTTTATTTTCATGTTTCCCATAATCTTGTTGAAACTGGTTACACTGATTTTCCATTATGAATATTTATTGGAAATTCTAGCATGTACCTTTAGTAAATTATGCTTCGAAGTAATGGAAACTAAAATGTGAGAAAAACTTTTTTCCTAGCTGCATTTGTTTGTGAACATTTTATTTTGACAGCAAAGAATCGTCAATCTTGCTTTCAAGCTTCTGTAAATATTTGCACCTAATCAGAGAGCATTCTGGGAGCATTATACATTGCCTCATATTGTTAATCTTTGCAAACGTGTGCACATTTGTGTAGTGAAGAAACTGTCAGTAGTACAGTCTGAGCATACATTACCTTAGAGTGCTCACCCTAATAATAAAGGCTTTGCATAATGAACCGTAACTACAAGTTCAAACAGCATTAACACATGGAAACAAATATTAGTTTAATAGCAGACAATGCCCTTCCCGGATCCATATTGTGTTACTGTAAACTGGCAGTCAAAGGGTTTGTGCTGCAGGGGGTTGGGGCCTACTTGCACCAGTGACAAAATAAACATACACACCTGTTGTCCTTGACCTCAAACAATATGTCCTTGTCATCGGCTATAGAAATTCCACACTCCTGCGATTGAGTTCCTGACAGTGCAGGATAGCACAAGGCCATCTAAGCATCTGCCTTACTGAGCCTGCCTGTTGGATGAGGTTACTCGACCTTAAAATGAATGGTAATAACACTAAGGTACTTGTGGTGGGCAATTAGCCACAACCATGGGGTCCACAGTGGTGGCCGGATGATCTTGGGCCACTGCCCACTCCTGGCATGGTGGTCAAAAACCTGGGCTTCTGGTTGGATTCCAGGCTTACTATGTTCTACCAAATCAATGAGATTGCGGCCTGCTGCTTTTATCTTCATAACTGTTTAAGGAGACTTCTCTGGCTCCTTCCTTCTTCAGCTCAAAGAACCATTGAACAGACTCATTATTTCTAGGCTAGACTAAGGAAATGTTCTATATTTAGGTGCCAATAAAGAAATATATTAACAAGTTTCAGATTGTGAAAAAGGCGGCAACCTGCCTAATTTGCCATATTTCAAAAATCATTTGGTTTCCTCACAACTACGTGCTCTCCACTGGCTGCCCATTAATACGTGTATGTTAATCAAAAAGAGGACTAGCTTATTTGTGAACAATACAGGACTCAGGACTGTTTCACAAAGGGGATACCATTAGGTTTCTTTATGAAGCCCTCCCCCACCAACCTAGTTGGTGGCATGCTTCATCATTGTTTCCACCCAGTGACAGATTGTGTCCCAGGTGTGCTACTACGCCTGAATACAGCGGAGCTGGTATGTTGCGGAGTGTGCAGTGTGAGTGACGTGAAAGTCAAACTTTAAAAAGCTATACAGTGGTTCCAGTACTCGAGGGAATAATTACATTTTTAATATCTGGGCCTCTGTTAGCATTAAAAACAAGGCAGGTGGATGTTGGTGGAGTGAGTATTAGGAACTCCTACACCTAAGGTGTGGTCTACATGTTTCAGCCAGGCCTTTTCTACAAAACTGGCTTTCGTCAGGACCGATAAATAAGTGACTGTGCAATCTATAATTAAAGTGAGTATGTGATCGAGAGAATGCGAAGCACACGCTAAGGTGCTATATATGTGGGAGGGGGATTCCCTCTCCAGGCATTAGCTAGCTTTTTGCTGCAAATGCCCCAAAGGAGAAATCCGGCAGAGGTGTTGGCTGACTCTGGCAGCCAAGACCTGCTGGAAACCTGTTCCGTCACGGACCTTCGAAGCTTCGGGCGTAGTAGCACACCCGGGACACATTCTGTGTCACTGGGTGGGCCCAATGATGAAGCATGCCACCAACTAGGTTGGTGGGTGAGGGCTTGTTGGACTTAGCCCTTTTGGCAGGTTCACCCTTGAACTTTTTGCCTTTTAATGTGATCTGATAGTAGTGATTTTAGGCTTCTGCGCACTTTAGCACTGTGGCTCAGTGTAGAGTGCGTGCGCTCTCTGAGTGCGTTATGGTGAGATTGGCCTGCCCTCCCATAGGAATGCATGGGGGACATGTGTGTCCATGGTAATTCCTGATGTGAGAGGAGTGCAGGGGCGAGTTTAGTATGTGCGAACTCGTGAGAATAACTGCTGCGCAATGGAGTGCAGATTTATTGTGACTAGTAGAGAAGTTCAATTTCATCAAAAAGGATAGGACACTTGTAACCACTTACTCCAAGAGATATATTGAAATATGATGAAAAACCCTCATAAACGTTGTGTTTTACGAGAAGCGGTATATGTTGTTCTCCGCCCCACACAAACGTTATGGCAACAGTCATTGGGTTTTTGCATTCAGTATCTTGCCAGCCTCACCCGAGGCGATCTCTGGTTTTATCGTGGTAGTGTCCAGAGAAAGTTTGAGTGACCCCACTGAAGCTGAAAAAGTGAGTAAAATAGTTTCCAGGCGATACTGTATTTTATTCAAATCGCTGGTCCACTAATTAAAATATAAGGGTATGCTCTGGGGATAATAAGGAATCCTTAGCATAGGTCATTAGGACAGAAAAAACGGACGTTTTTTCTGTCCTAATGACCTATGCTAAGGATAGGTCTCTTTCTCTGGACACTACCACGGTAAAACCAGAGATCGCCTCGGGTGAGGCTGGCAAGATACTGAATGCAAAAACCCAATGACTGTTGCCATAACGTTTGTGTGGGGCGGAGAACAACATATACCGCTTCTCGTAAAAGACAACGTTTATGAGGGTTTTTCATCATATTTCAATATATCTCTTGGAGTAAGTGGTTACAAGTGTCCTATCCTTTTTGATGAAATTTACCTAGTTATGGGGAACAGATAGGACACCCATTCCTCTTCCCTCATTTTGATGAAATACTCACTAGTAGAGAAGTTCCACTTTTAGAAGTTGGCATTTCTATGTGCAGTGTCTGCCTGCCTGATGTGAATTGTATGTCTGGCTTGTGATTGACAGGGGCTGGCTGGTGTGCTTGGCTCCAGGAGCCAGGATGGGTCTGCCCGGTGGTGAATAGGGAGATCTGCATGTAGATGGGAGGGAGGAGTTGCACCTGGGACCTGAATAGGGCTGTGCCTTTCCTCCACAATGCTGGCTCCACCTCCTGTGGTGAGTCTGATGTCCCTGGCCTGTCCTGTGAATAGAGAGGGGAGCTGAGCAAAACAAAGTGGTCCTGAACCAGTTGTATTTGGTTCTCCCCTTGCCCTACAGTTTTAGACAAAGGATTTAGGTGTATAAAAGAAGGGGCTGTGACATTTGTAGTGTGCCTGGGATGTTGCTGTTATGTGCGTGTGCAAATGCTTTACGCAGTGCCTCCGGGATAGGACTGACTGCTCGTGACAAGCTACCAAGGGGGTGAGCAGGGGTTATCTTTGGCGTGTAACTCCCTTGCCCTGACTAGAGTGGTGGTCTCTGCCTGGCTTTGGCGCAAGCCTTAGCCAACCAGAGATCCCATTTCTAACAGGGCTTCATAAAGAAACCTAATGGTTTCCCCTTTGTCATACAGTCATGAGTCCTGTATTGTTCATAAATAGGCTAGTCCTCTTTTTGATCAACATATAATATCTGGGGATATGGACTAGCTACCTAGTTCTCTCTCCTTGATAATTGCATTAATATGCATATTCAGTGCAAAGCGTGCTGCTATATGCACAAGACTTTTGCATGGCTGTGGTCCTGCCTATCTTAGTGCGACGGTTCATCCTTATTTTCTTACACGTGCGCTTCATTCTAGCCCTCTGTACCTTGCTATAATATCATGTGTCCAACTATTTAGGCCAGGTGGGGGGTATTTTGCCTTTCTTTGTCACACTTTGCATAACACTTTGCCCTTACAGCTGCCTCTGTGTTTTTACTTTATGGAGTTTAGAAAGTTGCAGACTGTGTTGGCCGCCATCTCTAACTTATCACTAGGAAACCCTGTTGGGGTAGCCATGTGCGTTACTAATTAAAAGTTAGATAGACTGGCCTGAAGTTGGGAAGGAGCATTCGCTAGGTGAGGAATCTGCAGGAAGATGTAGCCATCAGAAATATCTTTCCGACTTCAATTCAAAACCATTGGGTACATACATAGTTCTCATTTTACGTATGAAGCTTGATTCAGCCATCCCTGGTTTTGAGCTAGACTAACAGAATGCCATTATTTTGATAGATACCAAAAAGCTGTACGTTTTCAACCAATTCACTACACAGGATTACAGGTTTGGGACTTTATCAAGCTTTATTGTGTTCCATAGATCCATGGTGAGAGGCTCACAGAA
This sequence comes from Lissotriton helveticus, assembly GCF_964261635.1. Lineage (NCBI taxonomy): Eukaryota > Metazoa > Chordata > Amphibia > Caudata > Salamandridae > Lissotriton > Lissotriton helveticus. The sequence goes on from NC_136069.1 coordinate 1,144,280,990, forward strand.
GGCTCCATGTTCCTTTTACTGGGATTCAAGGATTGAATCAGATCTTGAGATACAAATAATGGGAACATCTTTTTCCTAGGACCTAGCATTACCTGTAGACAGACCAAAAATGGTTAATGCAATAAAAAGAAACCTTTAACCTATACAATGCATTGAATGCAATCAGTCATGTTCAGTAAATAACTTCAAAAAACACAATCACAAAGTAATGTTTAGGGTGCTGGCCTTTGAGGCCAGCAACTTCAAATCAGCTCAAAAGGAAAGAATAAACTCAATTTAATCTTTGGGAAAGGAACTCCATATTACTAGCCATACATTATACTTCCCATTTTAACAGGAGCTATAATTAAAAAAAAAAACCTTTCCTGTGCAATTCATTGGCTTCCAAAGAAAACACATTAGTTTAATTATCAGAGTCCAGAGGAAACAAGTTTATTAATTCTATTCAGTTTTGTTTAAGGGAAACGATCTTCAATTGTCATTCATCTTAAATCACATGGTAATGACTTCACTCTCAGCACATTTGATGTAAGCATTAATTTTACAGGAGTACAATCCGTGCCTTCCAAAAAAATCAATATGAAAGTTTCCAATGTGAACCTTTAAATGGATAATTAAAGTAGACATAGTAGAAATACTTTAGGTGAACTTCAGGTCTCCTGTTTTTCGGTACCACAACAACTGCAGGAAAATGGCCTGCGAGATGGTTTTGAAGACATATTGTATGGAGCATGATGGATATTGTATGCTGCTTCCCTACTCAAGGTTAAACCAATCTTTTGCTACTCTAATGCTTGTATTTCATTTAATTCAGTCAAGATCTCTTGGAAAAGTCACAGCCATCTAAACTCGATCCGAAGGTCAACAAAAGAGAGTACTTTTTAACAATTAACGAATGGAGAAAAACTATCAATTTCACACACTAATGAGCAGTGAGTGTTAGATTCATGTTAAAAATATAATTTTTCACTGGCAGACACTTTGGGTCTTTATTTTCCACAATATACAATACTAAGATATTGTCAAAGTAGCTCTGGGCCTGCAGCTGTGTTTTTAAACCCCCTAACTGTAAATGCTGAAGCACAGACACTCCGCTGTTCCTCACCCTCACCACGCACACCAGCAATCATTCACAGCCATGCAGTACACTACATCTACTTTGCTTTGTATTCACACTGCCAAACTCTGCACGCAGGCCTTCACACCAGAGCTCAGTTAATAACTTTTTTTAATATAATGCTTCGTACGCAAGAGTGGCTTGTCTAAGTACTATATTACTCAATTTAGAACTGCTCAATTTACCACACACAGAAAAATGGAAAGCTGAGTTAACTTCACGGCGATTCGAACTTGTGACGTATCACGGCAGATATTAACAGTCCGTATTTAACTCACAGAGCCATCTTGAGACCCTAAAATGGGATGCATGCCCATTGGCCATGCCCGGCATGCTCTAGGCCAGACTCTGAACACGTTTAACTTTTCAACGTCCCCTCGACTCTCATCTTCGCACCTTCAGCCATGGCGTGCACAATCCCGCCTCACACTGCAAGCCATAAACCAAGCTCTGCTCTGTCAAGGAGGCTTTGTACCACATGATCCTTGCACTGCAGAGGCTCAGCTCTGTTATACACGCCTCAAACCATGCTTTTCTCGTTTTCACCATACGCAAGCAGGTCAGCTCAACTTCCCAGCTACCACAGGCCCTTCTTATTAGACAGCTGCCTTCTAACGGTGGTCTCCGATGAGTAAAAGTAGAACCGACCAATCTAATTAGGTCGAGCATTCGAGACCTCTTGTATATACTTTAGTATATACTTATATGTGTATGTACTTTGTGGGCTCTGGAGATCAGCCCTAGGACTTGTCTGCTTCCGCTTAAGAACTTTTTTTCTGTTCAACGGCCTCTATTTAACTGTCTTGATAGAAAATTACCAGTAGAGGTCAGTAAAATACCAGAATCATTTTAGAATTCTCTAGATTTCAGTCCCTAGAAATTGTCTTCCACGAGCACCCGTAGACAATATTTTTTCAACTCTTGTATTTTTAGCAATATGACCACTGAAGGCCCCGATTTTATATTAAAAACAAAACTTTGGACTAAACCATTTCCAGCTGAAAGGCATTATATTTCTTCATGTGTTCCCATACCTGGTGTGTCACGCAGTTTGGTACTTATTTTCCCTCCATGTTAAAGAACAGTAGATGTTATAAGACCCAGGCTAATGTGCTGCATAGCCAAATACATATATGGTCCAAAAGGCGAGACCAATTGCATTGCAAATGCTTGTTTTTAGAAAGGGGTTAATATTTAAGGGGAACTCGTGCACCCTAGCTTTTGAGGCCTTGGCTGAAGCCTTCCATCACCTCCAGCAAAGGCAGGTCTGGCTGGAGAAAATGGAACATAGACTTAAGAAGCACAAGTCATATTTGACGAGGCAATGGAAAGTCACCTAAATATCTAATTTCTTCTTGCTGGACATCAAGCTCACAAATGCATTATCATGAAGAACTTGGCACTATGTTTTGATTCCTGAGTAGGGAGAACATATGCTACGGCTGGCAGCCACTGTCTAATGTTGTTGGTTGAATATCCATGTTTCTAGTCCCCGGCATGACATGGTGGTATGATGAACATGCAGGCCCATCTCATGTGGGTATCCTGATTTCAGCGCTGAGGTTTCCTTTCCATACATGAGGATCTGTTACTTGATCTTCAGCTTAAACTGATTAAAAAATATAAGGTTACAACTCCTAGAACGCAGTTTATTTTAATAAATAGTAATTCAGGACATACATATGGTTGATTCCCACACATAAATATCCCTATTGGCTACAAATCTGTTGGAAATACCATTTAATAGTAAAGTCAGATGCATCTAAGTTCCCCATCCCATCTGCTTTCAGAATTCTGTAGCCAACAGTGACTAGTCGCACTTTTTGTTCTTCACTTTTCTGATGGCTACTGCTCAGACATGTAACATGGCAGACTCAATGCAAAACCCATCTTTTTCCATAATCCATTCACCAAGACTATTGCAAAGCAGTGTTTACAGCTGAACCACTGTCATCATTCAGTCCACCTGTATTTGGTTTGGTCCCTTCCAGGTCGAGCTAACATTACACCAACATTTTACTTGGTATTTCAGCTCCTGAACAACAGATGGTCATAATTTCTAGACATTCGAGGCAAACCAACAATGATTAAATTAACTGAAAATTCAAATTACCTTACACTATATAAAATGTTACTTCATTGGAGCCTCTTTAAGGCTTTGTTATCAAATTGGCTTCACCCTAAAGCACCAAAATTAAATAAATAACTAAAAAAAAGGGTTGTTGGCTCTAAGTTACTTTCCGGACTCTACCGCTTTTCCGCCACACTAATATACGCAACCTCTAGAGTGACCGAGGTTTAGTAAGGCAGAGGGTCGGATGCAGCAAATCTGGCATCAAGCATCAAAACACTCTGACATGATACATGTAAGAAAGTGAAAGTCATGAGCCACAATCATGTAGGATTAGCCAGTGTGGGGAAAGCGATCAACTTTTTTTTTGTTTCAGCTGTAAGAGGACCTTTGTCCAGCATGTTCAAGCATCAATTGAATAAGAAGTCCGGCTCTGGATAGCCGAACAGCTTAAAGTCTCCTTCGAAGCGTGAATAAAGACGACGAATGTCTCTTTTGGAGACTCTAGCGAAATAGTTTTGTACTTTGGTCCTGTTGTACAACGTAATTCCTGGAGGGATTGTTGGGTAAGACACCAAACTGTCTATTCCTGCTTCTTTCAGAATGTACAAGGCATCGGCCTCCAGGGTTTCATGGTGTCCCACCACATTGTAGTTTATATCACAGGGGGCACACAGCTCCACATAAGAAACCCAGTGGATTATATGCTCTCCAAACTGTAGATCCAGCCACCTGTGGTTGGGATCACCCAAGTAGCGAACAAAATCCTCAAACTGCAGACCTCTGCTCTCCGTGTGGTTCTTTCTGTACTTTCGAATGATCGCTGGAGCGATATTATGCTTGTACCAAGGCTCGAACCGAGGATTGTTGACAAACTTATCCTTGAACGCAGAGATTAGTCTTTCAAATGGGTCTCTTACAATCAAGAATTTGAAGTATGATTCCAACCTGAAAAGAGAAAAACATGGATTCAATTTTGCCCATTTCACAGAAACCTTAGTTTGAAGAATCACCAGCAGTCAGAAAACCAGGGTTGTTATGTTATGGTATGGGCGCGAGCTACAGTCATTATGGCACTATGATTGCTTTGATCTGAGCATTCGTTTGTGCAAACATGGAAGTGTGATCAACCGGTTGTGTTTTGTTCTGAAAAGATGGAAGAGCTTCATCAACGTTGAGGTGAGAAGTGGTTTGGTTGTGGAAGATGTCTGTATTGTCTTATTGATGAGCGAACAAAAGGACAGTCCCATTTTTTATTTGGATTGAGTGGTCTGTTGCCCATTGTTTAGCAAGTGTAAACTCATTTCTATTTACTCATAAAAGTTTAGGTAAGTAATTATGATGCAATATTGTGCACCAGAGGGTGTGGTATATTTATGCTATTGTTTTATCCAAGTTATTCTAGAGTGTCTTTTGGTGTGGTGTGAGACAGCACAGTTGGCGTTTTTAATCCACTCTGGGTGCACTGTGATGCTAAAAAGAGCAGTCTCTACTCTGCATCTTACCATTTCAACAGCCCTATTAGAAGAACCTTCAGGGATTATGATGAAAGCTGCACAGATGCACAAACACATTAATTCAGCCTATAGATGCTGGAGAGTGTGCATTGCATTTTTCCTGCTGACTAGCATTTTTAGGGTTCATCAAGAAATGGCTGCAAGGCCGTGAAATGGAAATAACCTTAAGTAAACAAAATGCAATGGACAATCGTACTCTCAAAACAGCTGTGATGTGAAGTACTATATGACAATCCCACGTGACAAGAACGCCACTTGACAACACACTACATATGTATGTAAAGTGATTGTTGATAATTACAGCATGTGGAATAAAGTGGTTCTTAATATTTTTTATCTTCATTAATTTTATGAACACCTAAATTGGCCTTATACAGCCACATATTCTAGTGTTCCAACTCTTTATGTAATAAAAACCTGTAAAAGATGTGGGTAGAAATAAGGTGAACAAGCACTGACAAACCCCAAAATGTCTATAAGTCTCACCTACAGTAGTCATTGGCTTTGTAATTATTTTAGGCATGTTGTAGAGCTGTGAAGCATGGTTGAATGTTATGTTAAAAAATTAAAATGAATGGTGCTACGATGTCATGTTATAGAGTTTTACATTGCTGGAAGTGGGGTGGCAACACGGAGGGCACGTGGTGGCGATACAAGTAGTAAGACCTGGCCAGGTTGTCCTATGTCTCAGAACTTTTTTTTCTTTAGGGTGGTGGTGCTATGAGGACAGATGGGGAGCGGGGGTGGGGAGGCATGGCGGATAGAGGGAGGGATGGTGGGGGCAAGGCAGCACGGACAGCGGGAGGGAGGGTGGGGGCCAGGCAGCACGGACAGCAGAGGGAGGGTGGGGGCCAGGCAGCACGGACAGCTGGAGGGAGGGTGGGGGCCAGGCAGCACGGACAGCTGGAGGGAGGGTGGGGGCCAGGCAGCACGGACAGCTGGAGGGAGGGTGGGGGCCAGGCAGCACGGACAGCTGGAGGGAGGGTGGGGGCCAGGCAGCACGGACAGCTGGAGGGAGGGTGGGGGCCAGGCAACACGGACAGCAGGTGGGAGGGAGGGAGGATGGGTTGGGGGCCAGGCAGCACGGACAGCGGGAGGGAGGGAGGGTGTGTGGGGGCCAGACAGAACGGACAGCGGGATGGGGGCCAGGCAGAATGGACAGCGAGAGGGAGGGTGGGGGCCAGGCAGAATGGACAGCGGGATGGGGGCCAGGCAGAATGGACAGCGAGAGGGAGGGTGGGGGCCAGGCAGAACGGACAGCGGGAGGGAGGGTGGAGGCCAGGCAGCCCGGACGGCGGGAGGGAGGGTGGAGGCCAGGCTGAACGGACAGCGGGAGGGAGCGTGGAGGCCAGGCTGAACGGACAGCGGGAGGGAGCGTTGAGGACAGGCTGAACGGACAGCGGGAGGGAGCGTGGAGGACAGGCTGAACGGACAGCGGGAGGGAGGGTGGTGGCCAGGCAGCACGGACAGCGGGAGGGAGGGTGGAGGCCAGGCAGCACGGACAGCGGGAGGGAGGGTGGGGGCCAGGCAGCACGGACAGCTGGTTGGAGGGTGGGGGCCAGGCAGCACGGACAGCGGGAGGGAGGGTGGGGGCCAGGCAGCACGGACAGCGGGAGGGAGGGTGGGGGCCAGGCAGCACGGACAGCGGGAGGGAGGGTGGGGGCCAGGCAGCACGGACAGCTGAGGGAGGGTGTGGTCCAGGCAGCACGGACAGCTGAGGGAGGGTGGGGGCCAGGCAGCACGGACAGTGGGAGGGAGGGTGGGGGCCAGGCAGCACGGACAGTGGGAGGGAGGGTGGGGGCCAGGCAGCACGGACAGCGGGAGGGAGGGTGGGGGCCAGGCAGCACGGACAGCGGGAGGGAGGGTGGGGGCCAGGCAGCACGGACAGCGGGAGGGAGGGTGGAGGCCAGGCAGCACGGACAGCGGGAGGGAGGGTGGGGGCCAGGCAGCACGGACAGCTGGTTGGAGGGTGGGGGCCAGGCAGCACGGACAGCTGGTTGGAGGGTGGGGGCCAGGCAGCACGGACAGCGGGAGGGAGGGTGGGGGCCAGGCAGCACGGACAGCGGGAGGGAGGGTGGGGGCCAGGCAGCACGGACAGCGGGAGGGAGGGTGGGGGCCAGGCAGCACGGACAGCTGAGGGAGGGTGGGGGCCAGGCAGCACGGACAGCTGAGGGAGGGTGGGGTCCAGGCAGCACGGACAGCTGAGGGAGGGTGGGGGCCAGGCAGCACGGACAGTGGGAGGGAGGGTGGGGGCCAGGCAGCACGGACAGTGGGAGGGAGGGTGGGGGCCAGGCAGCACGGACAGCGGGAGGGAGGGTGGGGGCCAGGCAGCACGGACAGCGGGAGGGAGGGTGGGGGCCAGGCAGCACGGACAGCGGGAGGGAGGGTGGGGGCCAGGCAGCACGGACAGCGGGAGGGAGGGTGGGGGCCAGGCAGCACGGACAGCTGGAGGGAGGGTGGGGGCCAGGCAGCACGTACAGCTGGAGGGAGGGTGGGGGCCAGGCAGCCTAGACAGCGGGAGGGAGGGTGGAGGCCAGGCTGAACGGACAGCGGGAGGGAGGGTGGAGGCCAGGCTGAACGGACAGCGGGAGGGAGGGTGGGGACCAGGCAGCAGGAAGGGTGGGGGCCAGGCAGCACGGACAGCGGGAGGGAGGGTGGGGGCCAGGCAGCAAGGACAGCGGGGAGGGAGGGTGGGGGCCAGGCAGCAAGGACAGCGGGGAGGGAGGGTGGGGGCCAGGCAGCAAGGACAGCGGGGAGGGAGGGTGGGGGCCAGGCAGCACAGACAGCGGGGAGGGAGGGTGGGGGCCAGGCAGCACAGACAGCTGGGAGGGACAGCGCTGGCCAGGCAGCACAGACAGCGGGGAGGGAGGGTGGGGGCCAGGCAGCACAGACAGCGGGAGGGAGGGTGGGGGCCAGGCAGCCCAGACAGCGGGAGGGAGGGTGGGGGCCAGGCAGCCCAGACAGCGGGAGGGAGGGTGGGGGCCAGGCAGCCCAGACAGCGGGAGGGAGGGTGGGGGCCAGGCAGCCCAGACAGCGGGAGGGAGGGTGGGGGCCAGGCAGCCCAGACAGCGGGAGGGAGGGTGGGGGCCAGGCAGCCCAGACAGCGGGAGGGAGGGTGGGGGCCAGGCAGCCCAGACAGCGGGAGGGAGGGTGGGGGCCAGGCAGCCCAGACAGCGGGAGGGAGGGTGGGGGCCAGGCAGCCCAGACAGCGGGAGGGAGGGTGGGGGCCAGGCAGTCCAGACAGCGGGAGGGAGGGTGGGGGCCAGACAGCGGGAGGGAGGGAGGGTGGGGGCCAGGCAGGGGACAGCGGGAGGGAGGGAGGGTGGGGGCCAGGCAGGGGACAGCGGGAGGGAGGGAGGGTGGGGGCCAGGCAGCCCGGAGAGCGGGAGGGAGGGTGAGGGCCAGGCAGCCCGAACAGCGGGAGGGAGGGTGAGGGCCAGGCAGCCCGGACAGCGGGAGGAAGGGTGGGGGCCAGGCAGGGGACAGCGGGAGGGAGGGAGGGTGGGGGCCAGGCAGCCCGGACAGCGGGAGGGAGGGTGGGGGCCAGGCAGCCCAGACAGCGGGAGGGAGGGTGGAGGCCAGGCTGAACGGACAGCAGGAGGGAGGGTGGAGGCCAGGCTGAACGGACAGCGGGAGGGAGGGTGGGGACCAGGCAGCAGGGAGGGTGGGGGCCAGGCAGCACGGACAGCGGGAGGGAGGGTGGGGACCAGGCAGCAGGGAGGGTGGGGGCCAGGCAGCACGGACAGCGGGAGGGAGGGTGGGGGCCAGGCAGCACGGACAGCGGGAGGGAGGGTGGGGGCCAGGCAGCAAGGACAGCGGGGAGGGAGGGTGGGGGCCAGGCAGCAAGGACAGCGGGGAGGGAGGGTGGGGGCCAGGCAGCACAGACAGCGGGGAGGGAGGGTGGGGGCCAGGCAGCACAGACAGCGGGGAGGGAGGGTGGGGGCCAGGCAGCACAGACAGCGGGGAGGGAGGGTGGGGGCCAGGCAGCACAGACAGCGGGGAGGGAGGGTGGGGGCCAGGCAGCACAGACAGCGGGGGGGGAGGGTGGGGGCCAGGCAGCACAGACAGCGGGAGGGAGGGTGGGGGCCAGGCAGCCCAGACAGCGGGAGGGAGGGTGGGGGCCAGGCAGGGGACAGCGGGAGGGAGGGAGGGTGGGGGCCAGGCAGGGGACAGCGGGAGGGAGGGAGGGTGGGGGCCAGGCAGCCCGGAGAGCGGGAGGGAGGGTGAGGGCCAGGCAGCCCGAACAGCGGGAGGGAGGGTGAGGGCCAGGCAGCCCGGACAGCGGGAGGGAGGGTGAGGGCCAGGCAGGGGACAGCGGGAGGGAGGGAGGGTGGGGGCCAGGCAGCCCGGACAGCGGGAGGGAGGGTGGGGGCCAGGCAGCCCGGACAGCGGGAGGGAGGGTGGGGGCCAGGCAGCCCGGACAGCGGGAGGGAGGGTGGGGGCCAGGCAGCCCGGACAGCGGGAGGGAGGGTGGGGGCCAGGCAGCCCAGGCAGCGGGAGGGAGCGTGGGGGCCAGGCAGCCCAGGCAGCGGGAGGGAGCGTGGGGGCCAGGCAGCCCAGGCAGCGGGAGGGAGGGTGGGGGGCCAGGCAGCCCAGACAGCGGGAGGGAGGGTGGGGGCCAGGCAGCCCAGACAGCGGGAGGGAGGGTGGGGGCCAGGCAGCCCAGACAGCGGGAGGGAGGGAGGGTGGGGGCCAGGCAGCCCAGACAGCGGGAGGGAGGGAGGGTGGGGGCCAGGCAGCCCAGACAGCGGGAGGGAGGGAGGGTGGGGGCCAGGCAGGGGACAGCGGGAGGGAGGGAGGGTGGGGGCCAGCCAGCCCGGACAGCGGGAGGGAGGATGAGGGCCAGGCAGCCCGAACAGCGGGAGGGAGGGTGAGGGCCAGGCAGCCCGGACAGCGGGAGGGCGGGAGGGAGGGTGGGGGCCAGCCAGCCCGGACAGCGGGAGGGAGGGTGGGGGCCAGCCAGCCCGGACAGCGGGAGGGAGGGTGGGGGCCAGCCAGCCCGGACAGCGGGAGGGAGGGAGGGAGGGAGGGAGGGTGGGGGCCAGCCAGCCCAGACAGCGGGAGGGAGGGAGGGAGGGAGGGTGGGGGCCAGCCAGCCCAGACAGCGGGAGGGAGGGAGGGAGGGAGGGTGGGGGCCAGGCAGCCCAGACAGCGGGAGGGAGGGAGGGTGGGGGCCAGGCAGCACAGACAGCGGGAGGGAGGGAGGGGGCCAGCCAGCCCAGACAGCGGGAGGGAGGGAGGGAGGGTGGGGGCCAGCCAGCCCAGACAGCGGGAGGGAGGGAGGGAGGGAGGGTGGGGGCCAGGCAGCCCAGACAGCGGGAGGGAGGGAGGGTGGGGGCCAGGCAGCACAGACAGCGGGAGGGAGGGAGGGAGGGAGGGTGGGGGCCAGGCAGCCCAGACAGCGGGAGGGAGGGAGGGTGGGGGCCAGGCAGCACAGACAGCGGGAGGGAGGGAGGGTGGGGGCCAGGCAGCACAGACAGCGGGAGGGAGGGTGGGGGCCAGGCAGCCCAGACAGCGGGAGGGAGGGTGGGGGCCAGGCAGCCCAGACAGCGGGAGGGAGGGTGGGGGCCAGGCAGCCCAGACAGCGGGAGGGAGGGTGGGGGCCAGGCAGCCCAGACAGCGGGAGGGAGGGTGGGGGCCAGGCAGCCCAGACAGCGGGAGGGAGGGAGGGAGGGAGGGAGGGAGGGTGGGGGCCAGGCAGCCCAGACAGCGGGAGGGAGGGTGGGGGCCAGGCAGCACAGACAGCGGGAGGGAGGGAGGGAGGGAGGGTGGGGGCCAGGCAGCCCAGACAGCGGGAGGGAGGGAGGGTGGGGGCCAGGCAGCACAGACAGCGGGAGGGAGGGAGGGTGGGGGCCAGGCAGCACAGACAGCGGGAGGGAGGGTGGGGGCCAGGCAGCCCAGACAGCGGGAGGGAGGGTGGGGGCCAGGCAGCCCAGACAGCGGGAGGGAGGGTGGGGGCCAGGCAGCCCAGACAGCGGGAGGGAGGGTGGGGGCCAGGCAGCCCAGACAGCGGGAGGGAGGGTGGGGGCCAGGCAGCCCAGACAGCGGGAGGGAGGGTGGGGGCCAGGCAGCCCAGACAGCGGGAGGGAGGGTGGGGGCCAGGCAGCCCAGACAGCGGGAGGGAGGGTGGGGGCCAGGCAGCCCAGACAGCGGGAGGGAGGGTGGGGGCCAGGCAGCCCAGACAGCGGGAGGGAGGGTGGGGGCCAGGCAGCCCAGACAGCGGGAGGGAGGGTGGGGGCCAGGCAGCCCAGACAGCGGGAGGGAGGGTGGGGGCCAGGCAGCCCAGACTGCGGGAGGGAGGGTGGGGGCCAGGCAGCCCAGACTGCGGGAGGGAGGGTGGGGGCCAGGCAGCCCAGACTGCGGGAGGGAGGGTGGGGGCCAGGCAGCCCAGACTGCGGGAGGGAGGGTGGGGGCCAGGCAGCCCAGACAGCGGGAGGGAGGGTGGGGGCCAGGCAGCCCAGACAGCGGGAGGGAGGGTGGGGGCCAGGCAGCCCAGACAGCGGGAGGGAGGGTGGGGGCCAGCCAGCCCAGACAGCGGGAGGGAGGGAGGGAGGGAGGGTGGGGGCCAGGCAGCCCAGACAGCGGGAGGGAGGGAGGGTGGGGGCCAGGCAGCACAGACAGCGGGAGGGAGGGAGGGAGGGAGGGTGGGGGCCAGGCAGCCCAGACAGCGGGAGGGAGGGAGGGTGGGGGCCAGGCAGCACAGACAGCGGGAGGGAGGGAGGGGGCCAGGCAGCCCAGACAGCGGGAGGGAGGGAGGGGGCCAGGCAGCCCAGACAGCGGGAGGAAGGGTGGGGGCCAGCCAGCCCAGACAGCGGGAGGGAGGGAGGGAGGGAGGGTGGGGGCCAGGCAGCCCAGACAGCGGGAGGGAGGGAGGGTGGGGGCCAGGCAGCACAGACAGCGGGAGGGAGGGAGGGAGGGAGGGTGGGGGCCAGGCAGCCCAGACAGCGGGAGGGAGGGAGGGTGGGGGCCAGGCAGCACAGACAGCGGGAGGGAGGGAGGGGGCCAGGCAGCCCAGACAGCGGGAGGGAGGGTGGGGGCCAGGCAGCCCAGACAGCGGGAGGGAGGGTGGGGGCCAGGCAGCCCAGACAGCGGGAGGGAGGGTGGGGGCCAGGCAGCCCAGACAGCGGGAGGGAGGGTGGGGGCCAGGCAGCCCAGACAGCGGGAGGGAGGGTGGGGGCCAGGCAGCCCAGACAGCGGGAGGGAGGGTGGGGGCCAGGCAGCCCAGACAGCGGGAGGGAGGGTGGGGGCCAGGCAGCCCAGACAGCGGGAGGGAGGGTGGGGGCCAGGCAGCCCAGACAGCGGGAGGGAGGGTGGGGGCCAGGCAGCCCAGACAGCGGGAGGGAGGGTGGGGGCCAGGCAGCCCAGACAGCGGGAGGGAGGGTGGGGGCCAGGCAGGGGACAGCGGGAGGGAGGGAGGGTGGGGGCCAGGCAGGGGACAGCGGGAGGGAGGGAGGGTGGGGGCCAGGCAGCACAGAGAGCGGGAGGAGGGTGGGGGCCAGGCAGCACAGACAGCGGGAGGGAGGGAGGGTGGGGGCCAGGCAGCACAGACAGCGGGAGGGAGGGAGGGTGGGGGCCAGGCAGCACAGACAGCGGGAGGGAGGGAGGGTGGGGGCCAGGCAGCCCGGACAGCGGGAGGGAGGGAGGGTGGGGGCCAGGCAGCCCGGACAGCGGGAGGGAGGGAGGGTGGGGGCCAGGCAGCCCGGACAGCGGGAGGGAGGGAGGGTGGGGGCCAGGCAGCCCGGACAGCGGGAGGGAGGGAGGGTGGGGGCCAGGCAGCCCGGACAGCGGGAGGGAGGGAGGGTGGGGGCCAGGCAGCCCGGACAGTGGGAGGGTGGGGGCCAGGCAGCCCGGACAGCGGGAGGGAGGGAGGGTGGGGGCCAGGCAGCCCGGATAGCGGGAGGGAGGGAGGGTGGGGGCCAGGCAGCCCGGACAGCGGGAGGGAGGGAGGGAGGGTGGGGGCCAGGCAGCATGGACAGCGGGAGGGAGGGAGGGTGGGGGCAAGGCAGCACGGACAGCGGGAGGGAGGGAGGGAGGGAGGGAGGGGGTCAGGCAGCACGGACAGCGGGAGGGAGGGAGGGGGCCAGGCAGCACGGACAGCGGGAGGGAGGGAGGGAGGGAGGGAGGGAGGGTGGGGGCCAGGCAGCACGGACAGCGGGAGGGAGGGAGGGAGGGAGGGTGGGGGCCAGGCAGCACGGACAGTGGGAGGAAGGGAAGGAGGGTGGGGGCCAGGCAGCACGGACAGCGGGAGGGAGGGAGGGGGCCATGCAGCACGGACAGCGGGAGGGTGGGGGCAAAGCCAACACAAACTGCGGGAGGAAGGATGGAGGCAGGCAAAGCCTACACGGTAAATAGAAGGGCCGGGGAGGGGGGGGTACCGCAAGGAGACAGCTGAAAAGGTTTGACTGTGCTAGTGTTTCTAAACAGAAAACAAATTGTGCAGAAAAAAGTGAGTATTGGAATGATACAAGTAATGCTCCAGGGGAGTGGCAAACACGCGAAGAGGAGGAAAGATTACAGTAGCTGATCAAGAAGAAGCAAGGAAACAAGAGTGACAATGAAACCAATTGTATGTAATGGGTGGGCTTTAAGTCTGCTGTCTAGAAAACAAAACAACTTACAAGCAACAGCGCATGTGTTTTCTATGTGACAGAGGTATGATTTACAGTGCACAAATCAACTATTATAATCAAAATGTCTTTCTAGATGTTAGCCCATTTTTTAGCTCTATTGTTAACCAAGACCTTTTGATTTTACCAACATTATATAAATATTATACTCTTTGGGTTGAGCTTTCGAGACTTGCTGTATATACTTTGTATATACCTGTTGTTGTTGTTGTTTTGAGCTTGTAAAGCGCACTGCTACCCGTCCATAGGTCTCCTGGCGCTGTATAACTCTGGGGAACCCGTCCTGGCTTTCCCTGTGAGATGGTCCCTTGCTGGGAGTCCCCAACGTGGAGCCAGGCATCCCCGGAATTGGTGGGGCCGTTGTGGAGATTAGGCAAGCTAATGCCCAGAGTTGCCGAGTGGAACCCCTGATTAGAGTAAGCACCGAAGCGAGAATTATCCAGTCCGCTGACCAAGGTCCACGACCCTGCCGTGTTGGGACTTGAACCCTGGTCCCGGGCCGACTTCTGCTCTCGGGCCTGCCGCCTCTAACTAGTGAGCCACACTACTCCACTAAGGGGCTACTACACTTCTTAAGGGGCTTCAATTCTGCCCCTCGCTTTTTATTTGTTACTTGGATTGTCCTTCCAAAATGCTTGGTTGCTGGTGGTGAATCAATTGTTGTCCCTCCTTTTTGTCTTTCATATCCACCACGGAGCAGGGACCAAGTACTCTATCTTTACGCTGTGCTCGTTTATCTGTTGTTTCGGGGGACTCTTTTCTTAGTTTCCTACTTGTGTCACGGATTTGTTGGTCATTAGTTTTTCAGCTTTGGCACCGTCACTTAATCTCCCAGTACCATCCCCCCACAACACTGCTTGTCCGCATCCAACACCCCTCTGAAGTCGCTGCTTGCCCGTTCCAACTCCCCCCACATCGCTGCTTCCCCATTCCACTTACCCCTGTTGCTACTTGATTTGAAGGCCGTAGTCTCGTAAGCAGCGAGGGCTACATACAGAAGGTGATAGTCGCCTGCATGATTTTTTCCCCACAATTTACAAATCCTGTGCTGCATAAATAAATCGTGAGACCCACATTAAGTTCAGTGGGACCAAGCGAGTCGAGAATTTGTGAATCCCATGATAAAAAAAAAATATATTTTTTAATATTAATTTTAATTCCAAGTCGTTCATTTGGTGCCCGCTCACATTGGATTGAGGAGGGCGCGTGGGGTGAGGTGGGGTTTGGCTACTCCTGTATGCCTTTTTTGTTTTTTTCTAATATGGTGATCAGTGAAGTGTAAAGGTAGATGCAATGTAAGAGTTTCTGTGATGACCAGCTAATCAAAGCATGGCTAATTCAAGAACTTGCAACAGACAACAGAAGAAAAAGCTCCCTAATCCAATGGTATGCCTTTTTTTTTTTTTTTTACTGAATTAATGAAACCTCTGAGGATTATCGAATATCCAGAGAACCTGTATATTAATGATCCAGATAGATATAAAATGTAAACCCTTCATGCCAGACAAATACTTTTTTTATATGCTAATTTCACAAAAACTACTAACCGGATTAACACCAAACAATGCAAAAGCAATTCCATGAGTAAAGCTCTATTGACATGCCACGTTTAGTGTAATTCCCTTCAGCTGTATTTTATGCATCGCGAAGCAAAGAATCTTGTGTGGGTGAACATGAGAGCTGCCACTTTTGGGATTGCCCTTTTTCTTTTACCCCTGCGTGATGGGATTGCACGAATCCCTATTGGATGAACTGTTTGAAAACTTTGTACAGATTTGTTGTATGGTGATTGTTTGTGTGTCCTCTCCAGCAAACAACCTGACTTGAGAATACAGAATTCGGCTACCAGGAGGCATCATGGTCTATAGGAGGTGGTGGCAGAGGCTTGATTGGGGTGGAAAGTTGACCAATAACAGTGCTATTTTCTAGGTCTGACTCCGGTTCGACATGTCAAGGTGTACATCTATCATTTTGTTAAATAAAGAGTACCAGAACTAACAACGTATCTCATTATTAGATTAAATAAACACAACTGAACTCTTTTATATACCAAACCTAATTATAGAGCATGGGAATACAAATATTATATCTTATATCCTTTAAAAAAAATAATTATTAGGTTAAGATACATATAAACAAATAAAAACCCATTGCAAGAAATAGAATAGGTCAGCTAGTTCGTATAACATAGCTCGTATCAATGCTCAATTAAAAAAAAAAAAAAGAATTATATTATGATATTCTATTCATAATAGGGGTAGATGGACGGAGAAAGAAAGGGGGAGAGAAAGACATCAGCAATAGACATACAGTACGTTAAATCATTAAATTAGGCATGAAAAAGGCATTCACTGACATGTGGCACATAATATTTAACAGAATGGGAGTCCTAATCTAAATTCTTCGTCTCCAACTAAAGTAGATCTATGCGAAGGGGTTGCCAGATAGCTCTACGCCTGGACGTGAGGGGTTGTAATTGTGCATAGTCATTGGCCAGTTTGTTACAATAGGACATTGATTTAAGCCATGCCTTGTACGTGGGGGATCGCTTGCTGACCCAGTGAAAGGTGGTTTCCTGTTAAGCCAGTAAAAGTCCTAGGGAAGAAAATCTGCAGATGGATTTGGGAAGATAGGGAGTGTTCCTCAGCAACGCAAGTGAGGGTCAGGCTGAAGTGTGACATCTGTTATTGTGGAAAGGAAGGAGAAAATAGCAGTCTAATCACCGCTGATTGTGTGGTACAACCAGGTGAAATATGCAAAATTAGCATTGGGGGCCATGCATTTGCGGCAGTGGGAAGGGTGTGTGGGGTCAAATTTAGCGATGTCTGTAGGGGAGATGTATGCTCTGTGTAGAAACTTAAAATGCAGAAGTTTTTGCTTAGGATTGATGGACACCATTTTAGTTTGGGAACACCAAATAGGTCCAGACCTTGTCGGATATAGGGTATCCAAGATCTGTGCTCCAAGCCTCGCAAAAACACTTAGTAGGGTCCGGTTCCAGAGCCAGACAGGCATGATACAACCTGGATATCAAATGGCTGCCATCATTGTCCAAGATGATAAGTGTAAGTGGGGGAAACTCATCTAGAGCTAGGGGGTATGTGGGTATACAGGATCGGAGGGAGTTGTATAGCCTTTGTAGTATAAAGTGATCCATGTGGGTAGCTTGTTGAAAACGAGTATCATCAGTGTGTGTGAGAACATGTCCATCGGGGAAGACGTCACCGATGATATGAAGTGCATGGCAATAAAGGTTTTTGTGAACAAGTATTTCCTGCTTAAGAGGATCCCATGGGTTATCAGTTCATGGAATGGTAGGGGAGTACAGGATACCACTTCCAGATGAATGATGGAGTTATCTCCAGGCCCAGCAGGTGGTAGACCAGGTCTGGATATCAGTTGGATCAATGGGGATGTCCTTTGGTAATATGGAAAAGAGGGGCCGCTGTCCCACCAGGTCTCGCTCGGGCTTGAGATAAAGTACGCTGCCACCTGGGTGATACCAAAGATGAGAGTACTGACACTGTGCAGCCAGGTAATAAAGGAAAAAGTCGTGGCACAGAGTCCACCCCAGTCATGGTCATAATAAAAGGTCAGTGTGTCCCATTGAACTCAGGGATGGTAACCAGCCCAGTCTTATCAGGAGACTGCGAAGTGTGGTAAAGCATTGGGTGAGTGGGATGGGACTGTTTAAAAACAAATATAAAAACAGAGGAAGAATTACAATTTTGGTTAGTGATACTTGTCCGGCAATAGAAAGCAGTAGTTTTATCCAAAAGTCAGCTTGGGATGCAAGTCTGTCAATAGTTGGGCCATAATTTAATCCTATTTGGTATTTTTTGAGGTGTAGGATAATAACGAGGTACTTGGTAGAGTCAGAGGTCCAGGTCAGGGGTTATTCAACTTATACAGGGCTTGTAACTGTGGTCAGAGGGAAAAGTTCAGATTTGGCCCAATTTATGTGTAGGCCCGAAAGACTGCCAAAGCGCACAATCTCGCGAACAAGTGTGGGAGATTCTCAGCAGGGTGCTGGACCTATAATACAATATCGTCAACATATAGTGATGCTAAGAGTGGGCCATGTAAGAGTTTAAGTCTGCGGTGCATATGTTTTTCCTGTAAGTGACGGATAAGAGGGTCCATTGCAATTATTAAAAGAAGAGGAGAAAGGGGGCAGCCCTGTCAAGAACCTCTGGTGATTGGGAAGCAGTCGTTGAGGGAACCATTCACTCTCAAATATGCCATCAGGTTGGTATAGAGAAGCATAATCAAGGAAATGAAAACAGGTGGAAAACTTAGCTTCACTAATGGTGCCCTCAGGAACGTCTAAAGAGTCGAACGTCGTTTCGGCATTGAGTAATGCTGCCACTGCAGGGGTCATCAGGGAGATCTTGTATAACAGAGAAGATCGTTCTAAGATTAAAGGAGGAGGACCTGTGTGGAACAAAACCCAACTGCACTGGAGAGATAATTTGTTCCATCAGTAGTGAGAGTTGAGTCGCTGGGACCGTAGCAAAGATCTTATAGTCTACATTGAGGAGAGATAACGGTCAAAAGGAAGAGCAGAAATGAGAGTCTTTGCAAGATTTCAATAATAGGGTCAGTATTGCGTCACGGAGAATCGGGGGAGAGAACCCGTATATACAGCTTCTGTATACATAGCAAACAAATGCAGGGTAAGAATGGTTTTGATAGTTTTATAAAAGGCTCCAGTGAGGCCATCAAGGCTAAAGGCCTTGGAGCCTTCCATAGTATCATTTGCATGTACTAGTTAGTCACTCGTGATGGGTTCGGTGAGTAAAGTACGCTGGCCAATTATGATCCAAACCATAGCAACCTTAGCGACTATCTTTCAATGTCAAATTCTGCTCCTGTGGAGCAAGATGTGTACAGTTGTTCATAGCATCGCTGTAGTTCAGAAAGTATGCTATCATTTGTGATTACAGCTCCAGTGGATGTGTGGAGCTCAGTAATGAACCCGGTGAGGTGATTGAGCCGAAGCAAGCGAGAAAGCATATGTTCTGGCCTTTCTTCCTCGCCGTACCTACGTGTTGTGGCATATTTCTGCCGTATATTTTACCTCTCTCTCAGCGAGGCCCTGAAATTCAGACCATGAAGTCAACCTGGCATGTAGTTGTGGAGGGTCATCAAAATGTGAATCTGTCAGGTCAATATCGCGTATGGCCGATTCGATCCGTGCCAAATTAGCTTGGATATCTCAGAAAACACCTGCATGTTTAGAAATACAAACATTATGTATGTAGGCTTTAAAGGCCTCCCAGAGCGTAGTATGAGTGGATACTGTGCCTGCATTTAAAGCAAAATATTGGACAACGGCACCATGTAATTCAGAGCGGAAGAAGACTTGGTCATGCAAGGTCTCGCTCGGAAGCGCCAAGGGGGAGTCATAAGGAGAAACTTTCGGGAATACCTAAATGAAGGACCACCGGGCAGTGGTCTGATAGGAAGCGAGGCAAGTATTTACCAACAGTGGTCCATAGAAAAGCATTCGCGGACACAAGCCAATAATCTAGTCCTGTCCATACTCCATGATGTGAAGAATGAAATGTATAATCTTTAGTGGTTGGGTGACATACCAGGCATCTGTGAGGCTGTAGGTATCGATGATCTGATGAAGGATCAACCTAGCGTCTGACTTGCATGCCAGTGGTGTGCTGGTAAAGTCAGTAAAGGGATTGAGAACCAGATTAAAATCACAGCTCATAATTACTAGCATGGCTTCCATATGCCCCATGTGTGCATATGTAGCTTGGAAAAATTCCGGGAGTCAATATTCGGGGCATAGATGTTGACCAGCAAGGTATTCCGGCCTGCTAGTAAGCCGGACAATAATATATAGCAGCCGTCCAGGTCCTCCTGGCAAGTGTGAAAGGTAAAAGGGACAGACTTATGAATAAGGATACAAATCGCTCTTGACTAAGTACTGTAACTAGAAAAATATCGAAAGTGCCCCATGTGTGTGCAAACGACTGGGAATCTCGGGGTAAAAGATGGGTCTCCTGAAAAAAGGCTATATCAGCACCATGCCGTGATTAAGTATGTAAGAATTTGTTTTCCCTTATGTGAGTTTTTGAGCCCCAGTACATTCGAAGAGATAAAGGGGATGTCTACCCCCCTATTAATGTCAGGAGACATGTATTAACGTTGAGCATAGTGGAGCAAACCAACGCAATGTACAGTTAAGGGGGTATTTGGGTTGCAATGGGAAACAAACCACATTATAACAATCCATAAGAAATCAATTCGTACCCCCATCTACACTAGACATGAAACTATCTAGCGTATCCCTGATCTAGAAAACAAAAAACGAAACAATCTCAAATGTAACAGATCGGTGTACACCATTGGAGGAGGCAACGCTTCGGAGATCTCAGTCCGGAACGGTCTAGTAGTTACAAAGCTAACAGGCATCACACACAGAGCATGAATATATGTAGATATATCCAGGAATTGGCCTAAGGTGACCAATGGAGCATGGTCGATAAAATGGGTATATGTCCCGGCAGTCCCATGAACCGGGGAGGGACTTAATAGTGGATTATAATTGGTCACAGTCAAATCATTAAGCAGGAGCAGATTCATCCGAGGACGGGAAGCATGTATGTTCTGGAGTTTTCTGTTGGAAGCTTCGAAGGTTCCTATTATAATGTTTGCAAAAGTTCACCACATCTGCTGGGATATCAAAAATGCGGATTTCCCATTGACCTCGACGTAGAGTCATGCCGGGTAGAGCATGGCGTATTTAAGGCCCAGTTTTAATAGTGTGTTCTTGGTGTCCAAGAACTTGCGCCGGTCTTCCTGTACCATGGGAATGAGGTAAAGGAAGAATGAGAGTATGAATCTTTGATAGTGGATAGGGACTTTCTCACGAGTCTGGTGAAGTACAGTGTCTCTTTCTTTATAATTCAAAAGGCAGGCTATCAATGGCCTCGGTGAGGTACCCATGGGTGGATAAGGGCCAAGATATCAGTGCGGGCGCTCCCCAGCAAACGTTAAGGAAAAGCTGCTGCAGTCGAAAAGTTCGATCAGCAGAGATTACATAAAGTTATCCAGGCAGCCCATGTTTATCGTTTCCACAACACCAAGAATATGGAAGTTGTTTCTAAGGAAGCGTGCCTCCAATATTTGATCTTCATAGCAACCGTTTTAAGGATATGTTCCAGCTTTTCAACACGTTTCGTCATGGGAGCAAGGTTGTCCTCTAAGCTAAATATACGTTCCTCAGTGCCATCCAGCCTTTTGCGTTGGTGCTCCAAGTGCTCACTCATTCGGTCTAGGTGATTGGCAAGGGTATCACAAACAGCATCAATGGAGCAAAATCAGACTCTGATCATCATTATGGCTGTAGTGTCATCGGGCCTTCACTCAATCAGGGTACTTATAGACCGTGGAAAATCACCCATAATGGTCTCAAGGCGCTGGGGGTGGATTCTGCAGTTTATTTAAAGAGCCAGTTGAGTTGAAGCGCAGGTCTTGAGGTCCTTCCTGAATTTAGGCAGTAAGGGTGATTGCCTGAGATGAAGAGGAAGAGAGTTCCAGGTCTTTGCGTCGAGGTAGGAGAAAGATCTTCCTCCAGCTGTGGTCTTGCGGATCAATGGGATAGTGGCCAGGGCCTGGCTGATGGAGCAGAGGGATCTGGTGGGAGTGTAGAAAGAGGCGGTGGTTGAGATATGCAAGTTCGATGTTGTAGCGCCTTGTAGGCATGAGTGAGGAGCTCAAATGTGATTATTTTGTTGATCAGGAGCCAGTGGAGGTTTCTCAGGTGATCAGCAATGTGGCTGCGGGTGAGGTTGTCCAGGATAAGTCTCATTCTGGATTCTTTGCAATTTTATTTTTGTGCTTTTGGGTGGTGCCAGCGTAGAGTGAGGTGAAGTCGTCAGGTTTGCTGCTTATGAGCGCCTCAGTGGCCGTTCTTCTGGACTTGGTGGGGATCCACTTAAAAATACTTAGAAGCAGGCAGAGCGTCTGGAAGCAGGATGAAACTGCATTGATTTGGCGGTTCATTGAGAGTGAGAAGTCAAGGATGATGCAGAGGTTGTGTGCGCGGTCGGAAGGTGTGGGGGGAGGCTCAGAGCACTGTGGGGCACCAGGAGTTGTCCCAGGTAGAGGGGGTGGTTCCCAGGATAAGGACTTTGGTTTTGTCTGAGTTGAGTTTGAGGCGGCTGTCTTTAATCCAGGTGGTGACTGCCTTCATCCCGTTGTGGAAATTGTTCTTTGCAGCTGTAGGTTCGTCAGTGAGGGAGAGAATCAGCTGGGTGTCATTGTTGTATGGAAATGGTGTTGAGTCTGGTTTCGGACGATGGCCAGTGGGGCCATGTAAGTGTTGAAGGCGGTAGGGCTCAGGGAGGAGCCCTGAGGGACACTGCAGCTCATGTCTGTAGGTTCTGAGGAGAACGGTGGGAGCCTGACTGAGTTCAGCCGGGGAGGAAGGAGATGATCCACTCTAAGGCTTTGCCGCAGATGTGGCGTCTGAGTCTTGCTTAGAGGGTGTGGTGGGACAAGGTGCTGAAAGCAGCAGTTAGGTCCAGGAGGATGAGGGCTTTTGTTTCACTTCGGTTAAGGTGATTGCGGATGTTGTCTGCTGCAGCGAGGAGTGCAGTCTCAGTGCTGTGGTTGCTTCTGAAGCCTAATTGAGAGGTGTCCAAGATGTGGTTTATTTCCATGAATTTGTTGAGTTGAGCATTGATGGCCTTCTCAATGGCTTTGGCTGGGAAGGAGAGTAGAGAGATGGGTCTATAATTCTGGAGGTCCATTGGGTCGGCAGAGGGTTTTTTCAGCAGGGCGTTGATCGCTGTGTGTTTCTAGTCTTTAGGGAAGGTGGTGGATTTGATGGAGCTGTTGATGGTGCGGCAGAGTTCAGGGGCAATGGTGGTGCTGGCTCGGTTGAAGATGTGGTGGGGGCAGGTGTCCGAGGGGGCTCAAGAGTGGATGGTCTTCATGATCCATAAGGTGTCGTCAGTGGTGAGGGTCGTCCAGTTGAGCAGGGTCGGCTGGGATCTGGAGCATTTGGGTGTGATGGTTGCGGGTGGTGTGGGTAGTTGTCATAGAGGTCTGTGATATTGCGTGGAAGAAGATGGCATGGTTGTCGCAGAGGGCTTGGGAGGGGGATGTCAGTGGTATCTGTGCTGGGTTTGGAGAATTCTTTGATCACGCTGAAGAGTTCTTTTCTGTTGTGTGTTTGGCATCGATAAGCTCCTGTGTGGCAGGTTTGTTTTTGGCTTTGGTGAGGTGGTGGTGCATGGCGACAGTGGTTTTGAGGCTGCGAAGCCTGCTTGGGTCTTGCAGCTTCTCCATCTTGTCTTGAGTCGTCTTCAGTTGCGTCTGGACTCTAGGAGGGTGGGGGAGAACCAGCTGGCTTTCTCGATGGGCTATTTGCCGGAGGGTTTCCTGAGGTGGGCAAGTGTGTTGGCGCGGATGGAGATCTATAAGTGGAGGGTGGGTGCTGATGTGTTTGTGTCCACGGAAGTCTGCGGTGGCGTCTTGTGGATGGTGGTGGCGGGTTGGTCTTTGAAGACCTTGTTCCAGGTTCTGTGTGGGTAGCAATCAATCGATCAGGACACTTGTTAAGCGCGTTTTGTCCGAGTTCAGCTTCAGTCAGCTGTTCTTCATCCATTTGGCGACAAAGGGGGCATGGTGGTGTTGGGTGGGTATGGTGACAGAGAAGTGGACCCATCGGCAGTCAGTCCATTGGAGGTATGGATGACTGAGATGATGTTGCTTGCGGAGAAGATGTGGTCGAGCGTGTGGCCTGCTGACAGCACTGGGGAGGTGACCAGTTGTTTGAGTCCGATGGTGGCGAGGTTCTTCAGTGGGGCTGAGGTGTTTGGGGTCGCTGAGGGTGTCCAGGTGAAAATTGAGGTCGCGGAGGAGGATGTAGTCTGTTGAGACGAGGAAATGGTGTGCGATAAAGTTGGCTAAGGATTCGGGGGGTCTGTAGATGAGAGTACTTCTAACAAAAGAGGGAGGGAGAGGAAAGTGGATTCAGTCTCCCCGGGTATAGTTAAAAAACAAAGTGGAATCCACTTGGGCAGTTTGAGTTGGTCCCTATAGTGATGGGGAACACTCAGTGTTGTTTAAATACCCCTCACACACCAACAGGCCCCTTGGTGTCATGCTTCATCATCGGGGTCTTCGCACCCCTCTACGGGATGCGGCGTGCTACGACCGACGATTACGTGGGAGCACTTTCTATTGGACTATGTGTGAATGTGTGTGGGGTAAGAGGACGTATGTGAGTGGTGAGTTTAAAGTGAGTGAGAGTTAAAAAATATCTGGCTCGTGGGGTAGAAAAATTAAGTTTTATTAAGCCCCCGGCTGGTATTGTTAAAAAAGGGTGCAATGTGAGGTTGTGAGTGTATTTGTGCGTCTACATGGACATGTTTCGGAGTTCAAAGCCTCCTTCTTCAGGATGGGAATTGCACTAAGACCCACCTTACTCACATGTGTATATGTATCAAAGTGTATTATACAAAAATTAAAGAAAAAAGTGAACTATAGGTGTAATGTACCTAGTTACTAGATCATTCGCGTAGTCTTTCTTCGCCAAATCGGCGTGTAGTGAAGACTCAATATACAAGGATATATTGCCTGATGAGCCTTTTACGTTTTGGAGGGTTCCATCACATCGTCCTATTGTGCCTGATGGAACCCTCCAAAACGTAAAAGGCTCATGAGGCAATATATCCTTGTATATTGAGTCTTCACTACACAATTCTTCTGCCTCTTCCACAAACTGATGATGAAGAGGTAGATTATGATGACCTTGAGATAGCTCTACAAAAATTGGATTTAAACTATGGAGAAAGGAAGTTGTAGAATGGTTTTAAAGTCCATAGATAATTTCATGGTTTCTCTTAGGTTGCTAGCATCCACCAGCAAATTCAAAAGATTCCTTTATGAGATGCTATGTGATCATTTAGTACAAAAAATAAACAGTAAGAAAACAGAAGAAATTATTAAATATAGAAAACTTAATACAAAGGGTTATAAAAATGTAAAGAAATGGCATCGTTGATTCTGGAACAGCAATGACTGTGCAAAGAATCACTTCTAAGACTAAAACTGATAAGAAGGATGTAGTAACTACACATAGGAGTGGGAGTATTAATAAGAAATACTTAATGTTATATGTGTCGGTTAAAGGGGCATGTTGCTACCAATATGAATAGCCCTGCTATAGGTCACATTTGTAGGAATTGCAAAATAAAAGGATGTTTTGCAAGAATATATAAAGCAAGATGGAGAGATTTTCTTGGAAGGTCAAGAAGTGCTATTAATGTTATTGGCAACGAGAAAATTGAAAACATGATAGAGGAATTATTGTCACAAGTTTGTTAAATAGGAATTTCCAAAGATTTGCATAATCCACCGTGTGCCATTTTAGTCAATGAGGTACACATTCAGGCGATGACAGACTCGGATACCCACTACACGCTAATTGTGGTAGAGCATTTAGTTAAGTTTTCTGGCCTAATATTGTGTCCTCCTGACGAAGTTGGTAGTGGATGGGAACAAGTCAAAATAGTTGTAAAGGAAGGGTCAACTCGCAACACACAAAAAGTATGTATTGAAGAATTACAAAGGTTAAGTAATTAAAACATAATTGAGGAAATTGTGGCCTCTGAATGGTTGGTCCCTGTGGTGTTAGACATGAAACCAAATCAGGAGTTGCATTTGTGTGTGGATCTTCGTGACATGAACAAAGTGATAGGCATCATGTGCCAAATATCACTTATATGTTGACAAAAACAAAGGTAGCAAAGGTCTTCTCCACCTTACATTTGTCGATGGCATATTAACAAAATCACTTTGAATCCAGATTCTCGATTGCTTACACCCTTTGTTGCAGCCGAGGCAGCATACATGTTCAAGCGAAGGCCTTTGGGGCTGGCATCGGCCACAGCCATTTTACCGAGAGCTTTGCAGTAACTGTTTTGTGGTGAGACAAGCGTAATATATTTCCAGTAGAAGATTCATGACAGAGACTTGGAGAGGGGATTGAACATTTTACTAAAAAGTTGTTTGACAATAGGGCTGGGCGAATGCAAGGTAGGTGTGAAGGGGGTTGAATAACTTGGACATTGGTTGGATGAAAGTATAGTATACTGAAAGATGAAATTAGTAAACGCCATTGAAGAGGCCATTTCTCTGTATTGTAAAAGTCAATTGGGATAATTCTTAGGATTAGAAGATTATTATTTGAGTTTTATTTCTATGTTGGCAGGTAAGACTAAATGCATTTGTAAATTGATGTTAAAAAATGAAAACTGAATGATGTGGTGAGTGCGAGAATGAACTTGCTTTCTTAAAGAAGGTAATTGCCCCTGCTCCTGCATTAAAGCCACTTTAAAAAACAGATGCTACAAGGTGGGTCTGAAGGCGGCGGTGATGTAATACTCTAAATGGAAGAAGTCAGCATATCATACTGTTCTGTTTATATCTTTAAGTTTATTTTGTCACAGTTCCTGCTTCGGATTCCAGAATGGAACACATGAACTGGAATCGAAGCAGTTGCACGGAGGAGACCTACATGAAGGAAGCTTTCCCTTGTGGTGTTCAGGTAGGTGAATAGACTTATTTTTCAAGAACCATTCATCGTGGTATTAACTTTACAATGTGGCAACAAGTTCCTGTAAACCATACATGGATCCATGCGAGCAAATGTATCCTGCTGTTGACCGGTTGTTTGGAGGGTATGCTGGTACTTGCAGTAATCCGAAGTGGCATATCATTTTTGGAAAATGTAATTCTTTGTGCATGCGACAAGATGTATTTGAGAAATTTCTTCAAGTTTTTAACCTTGGATTCACAACGTACTTTAGTGGGGAAGCTTTCACATTGGGAAACTACTTGTAATTTATCCAACGTCAAGCACATCTTTTGAATTAGGTGCTTGAGTGCGACATTGAGCGCCGCGTTTGCGCGCAGCTCTGTCAGAGTGAGTGCTGTGTGACGCTCCTTCCTCCTGAAGCTGTGGCAGCATGCTTCTTCTGAGGCTTCGGCAGCTAAGCACGCTGGGGAAAAGTCACTCCAGGACATCTTGGGCAATGTTGCACAACCTGATATTACATGCCACCACATTGAAAGTATTTGGTGCATTGTTACTACATTACATTTGATGCTTACTGCAGCATAGTTTAAGAGATTGACTTTACGTTTCCAGAATTTACTGCTTCATTTGAGGTTTACTAAATTAGATAGTAATAGTATCTTACAGTTTTCTTTCAAGTGGTATTGTCTAATGATATTCACCTCTGAGTGAAGAAGGGCCACTCTGATTTAGCTCTTAAGGATTATTTGAGCTTTAGCTCTTCCCAGTGAACTAGTTCCTCTGGGTGAAATAGGATCTCATTCTACAGTGAATATGAGTGCACAAACTGTTTCATTATCACCCCCACAAGCGTTTTGGCCTGCTGGTTGGCAATCCTTGTATGAAGTAGGCAGAATGGAAAGCATATTTCTTTAACTATATAGCTACTATTGACAAGAAAGAAAAGATGTTGCCGGAACAGAAGAGGATTTTTCCTAATTCCATTGGCCCTGAAGGGTTGAAGGTGTTTGATGAAATGACTAAGGAGGTTGTGGGGTATGGAGATAGTAGAATTTTTGAGAAAGCTATTGCGAATTTTGACCATTATTTTGCACCTTTGTCTTCAAGAGGAAACACAAACCAAACTAACCTAATCAAGAGTATGTTACCTCCGGCGTCTATCCCTAGATTGTAAGTTTGGGAGTTTGCAAGAAGATTCAATCAGGGATAACGTTGTGATGCATTTTAGAGATCCTGCAATTCAAGAAAGGTTGTAGATTAACAGGGATGATGAGTTAAAGGATTTTCTGGCCATAGTTTGGTAGGTGGAATTATCCAGGAGAAGTGCCAAAGCAGTTCACATAGAAGTGAGTGAGAAGAGTGAAGATGTGTGGGTAAGGTAAAAAGCAAAGAACATTTAAATTTCAATAGCGCCAATAATCAGAAGAATGTGGTGAAGAATGCAGATAGAATTAGGGAGGGTAAAGTATGTTACCACTGTGGCAGCAAGTCAGATCTGGCTTATAGCAAAGCAAGTCCGGTGTAATAACAGAAGCGGCTGAAATGTGGAGTTGCTGGTCATTTCTTGAAAGTCTTTCAAAAGAGGAGGAATATTAAGGTTAAGTGTGTGGATGAAGGCAGTTCTAGTAGGGAGGAGGCTACATAGGTTGGTAATGTGAAAGAAAACCTGTGTACTTTTGAATGTCAAAGACCATGAGGAATATATTTTAAGCATCAATAACCAGGTATTGAAGAAAAAATCCACTTGTAATATGGTAATCGGAAAGCCTGAGTTTACAGCTATATGCAGATTCAGGTTCACCATCATTAACGAAGATGTTTGTAAGACAAAATGTTTAGACAGATTGGGTCATTATCTTAATAGGCCTGATATTAGACTGCATCAGGATGCCCTCACTCAATAGCTTTTGAGTAAAGCGCTTACATTCATGAGAGTAGCTTGCCGTACGTAGCCAAGAATGTGTGACATCAAATCTGAGCGCACACAAGATTGCAAGATCTGGCATGAAATCTTCTAACTGAGGTACATCTCACTGCGTGAGCAGTTACATGCAAGCAAAATTTTGGATTCTGTCAAACTGACCAAAGTCAAATTTGAACTCAGACTCTTATGTGGTAAAAGTAAATCGACAGTAATGCAGTGTTTTCTTAACAATAAAGCTAAAATATTAATTAAGTAGCTTTAATATATACACATATATACTGGGTAATCACAGCCCAAGACAGAACACAACAGAGGACACCATCCAATTTATGATCCTTTACAAGAGGCAGATTAAAGGTAGGGATTGTAATGTATGGAGAGGTAGTGATCACTGAAGAGGTGGGACTTCAATATCTTTTTTGAATTAGAATATGATTAGTGATGCTCCGATTATGGGGGGGGGGGGGGTATGTTGTTCTAGATTCTGGATGCTTGGAATTAGAAAGTATACATTTGAGAGAGAGACGAGAGTAGAAATTTACCCCGATGTAATAGTCTCTAACAAAAGAAGAAACCAGCAATGTAATTAGAGGTTTTCAGGAAGATAAGAAAAAAGTAATCATTCCTTCAACTGCCTATGAATTTTTTCTTCAGGAGCGTCATCGGCATAGTGTGATTAAGAGTGTCAGAAGCAGTGGATACTTCACCAGTATTGCCTGCTGACCTGTATCTCATTTAGGAACAAAACTTTTCTCAAACATAAAAGCAAGGCAGAATCTGCACTTCATCTCAGCTGAAAATAAATCTAGTAATCATCAAGGAGATAGTTTTTTGTGGTAGAGCCCGCAGAATATAACAAACATGAGGAGCAAAACCTATAAAAAAATGTTTTAAAAAGAGAGAGAGAGCCCCAGCTCCACTGCAATTTGAGATCATGGAATGGTGATCATGGATCCAGCAGTAATTCCAAATACACTGGTCCTGGAATGCATGTGCTTCACGGCTATTCCTTTATTTACATGAAGGCGGTCCTCATGCAAAGAAGGAACCCCCCCCCCCAATCCTGTTGCAGTATAGTAAATGCTTTGAATTTTATCTTCCAGTCCTTAGGGTCTTTTTTATTGCCAATGCTCTTTCCTACTTTTTAGGCCCCGCCTACAAGACAGCACAATCAGTCTGGTTGTGAAAAACCTATTGTGAACTTACAGTGGGTGTACAGATTCCCACTGTTTACACATTGAGTTTATTGCCACTCATTTGCCTGTTTCTTATTCGATGGCTTGTTTCCACTTCTTGTATTGTCCCTCCCCTGGAGCTTAGCCTCTTTATGATCATTTTGATTGGTTGACTTGTATCTTTCCACTGCTCACATTTAGGAAATTACTTTTTTTTTTCCTTCTTCAGAACTCCATGAAAGCATAGTTTTTTTGGTTCTCTCCCTTGAGTGCTGCTTCCTCCCCCCAAATACTCACACCGTGTAAATGTACTTCTCACCCTTCCAAGCTTGCCTATAAAAGCACAGCAACAGGGATATTTTTGCTAGGGTATGGCAGATGAGTAGACCTTAAGTGCCGTTTTTGTTTTACCTCCTGCATGCCATATATTGCCTGAAAGCATAACCTTTGGCACACCAAGGATTTTTGGCACTGGGGGAATTGCCATCGGCTCTGCTGCTCTCACCGAGCAGGTGTATGAGGTAGAAGGTGTACTTCGCATGCCACTTCTCCTGGAGGCCCATATATATATGCTCCCTGGGCCGTTATACAGGACCAAATGGCTAAATCCTGTGGAAAGTAATTTAGGCAAACTTTTTTTCCCTTAACAATCGGATTTTATGTTTACAATTTCATGGTTGGAAAGTGTTTGAAAAATAAAACATGCCATTTATAAAGACTGAAAACAATGTATTCAATGCACAGGTTTTTACTACCATAACGTATGCTTTCCTTCAGTATTTTTAAAGTTTTCTATTACTTTTAAAAAATAAAAAAACATACAGACACACTTTGGCACACGCCAACAGCTTGGCCCTTGCATTATAAATGTGCAATATATTGGCTGTGCCTGTTTATCATGGTCAATGATGCTATGTTCTGGCTGGCAATAGAAATATGCGCTCTACACCTTTTAGCTTTATTCCGTCATACGGAATTCTGGGCCATTTATTTTTAGGGAACTTGGTGCAGCAATTCCTTCTGGGATTAATCAATCAAATAATTTTGACATCGCTCTTGACTTAACTATGTAAAGAGCAGAAGCTCGGTTTATTCTGTAACATTATGGGGCAAACCTAATCAGCGCTTTAAGGCCTACTGTAGAGAATGCCTGAGAACCCCCCCAGCATTTTCTCAGAGTTAGCACATATGATGTACTTCTGCCTGGCGGCTGGGTCGTGTGCCTGGTTCACGTTCAATCTTGAAGAAACGGATTACATTGATTCACGCCGACGTATTAATACTCCCCTGATTAAGGGCTGTGTCGAGCCCGAAAGGCATTGGGACCATTAATGTATTAACCATCTGGGAGTAACCAACTCTTATTACGAATAACAATTTTTCAGAACAAACCATGTGTAAAAGAAACAAAGCATAACATTTTTGTGAACAAGGATTTATGAGGAAATATTAAAATCCTTTTTTGAATACAGATCAACATGTATCAACTTTGAATATTTTTGGATTACTCCACCGCCGCGGATAGTTGTTGCTGTGCATATAGGGGACATCATTGGGGTGGTACTTCTTCCAGACATGTTCACTCTCTAGGATCAGAGAGCGATACCCTGTTTGCACGCTAAATTCTGTTTAAATTTAAAGGAATAGTTAAACTTTGAATTACTTTGGTGTGCATGAACCACCACATTGTGTAAACAATCAATTCACACTTGCTTCCATCCTCCATATGTTTGCACTACATGCAAGAACACCTCCCTACTCTAGAACATTTAAGAGACTCTAGGATTGATTCTGTTTGATGACAACATCAGAAATTGCAGATTCCCATGCCTACTTTCAAGTGATGATGAGTAGATGTGGTTTCCTTGAATAGTTGACATCACCGCTCAATTTCTTTAAGTATTGAAAATAGTGCAAGGGCCTAAAGTTTTAGCTAGAAGCCTGTCACTGGGGATGCTGGCTCACTTGGTCTGTTTTCCTAACTTTTTCTTCCTTTGTCTTTATCCCTTTTCTTTTTATGCTCAGGGTCAAAATCTGTTGGTGATGACACGTCACTTCCCCAAAGGAGTGGGGGTGCCCATCACTTTCAACCACGGTTTTATAGCACTAATCTGGCCAGAATTGGAATATCTTGTCGAATCTGAAGGCCTCATTCTCTGCTGTGCACTTTGACTTCCTTGCAGTTACAAGGAGTTGCTTGGATGAATTTCTACCATGTTTGCTCACTTGCAAACAGCAAAATTAACTAGAGGTAATCCCTACAGTAATAAGAGATACATTTTGCACAAAATACGGGATTGCTCATTGTAGACAACACGGCAAGATACGCTACATGCAAGACAGGATTTAATCGCAAATTTAAGAAAAGTAACACTGCCTCTGCCGAACAGTAATGAGGCACGCGTAAAAGGGGGGGATTAATACCCAACTCAAAATTCCACTGCACTGTAATTTCGTTGTTTTGCATTTTCAAATTTATATTTATGATATTAGTGATGGATTCAAGTTCATACACTGCGATGAGGCATCAGTTCTACACAGTCTAATACTTGGTACAACAGATATTTGCAGATCGATATACGTATTAAATTTAGCGAGCCATCCCAGTTTTAAACACACACATACAATTAGACAAGATTAAAAGTGGAAGAGAAATAAGCAAGACACAGGAGTTAAAAAACTATAGGCATCCAAATACAAGCATACAAACCATTTTATTAAACATATTTGATTAACCCTTGCTGTGTTAAACTTCTAAAATGCAATTGTAGTTTCAATGACAGACGAATGTGCGGCTTATGCATCTTCCAATACTACTGCAAAGAATTAAAATTAAGCCTAACAAAATATCATGTGCGTCTGGCACTTAAAGCTTGAAATCTTCATAAAACGACTGTAAGAAATCTACTTTAAAAATTGGGAGAGAAGCTTCTGAATGGACTCACCGTTCTTGGATCTCTTGCTTACTGAAGGACGATAAGCGAGGAATCCCGTTCATTTCATTGTTGTGTACAATGTATTCAGGGACTTTGTTAATGGATGTAAATTGTCCTACAACATGAAAATAGTAGTTTGCACCAGAACCCGTACAATCATTAAAATACAAATTAACCCTGCTGGAACAAATTGCAATATAATAAATTACCAAAGAAACAGTAGCGGCTCCTCTGTTAAGGCAGAGGCACGTCGGCCCGCCTGCTGCGAGCGCAGCAGGTACACACAAATTAATAAATTGGTCATTACCATTATATTATTCCGTGTGCTGCCGGCCGCGCTAGCACTAGCGTGATGGTGGAGCAGACAGATTGGGTGATGCAGGCAGTCTTGCAGATTGACCTAGCTTTAGTTGGAAGCCAGCAAAGAGAATACAGTATGGGTGTAAAATGATCATTTCTTTTGGCCCTATAGACGAAACATGCCACTGAGTGGAGGATGGATTTTAGAGGGGAAAGGTTGGTTTTGGGGAGGCCAGCAAGGAGAGACTTGCAGTAGTTCAATCTGGAGAGAACCAGTGATTGGACCAAAGTTTTTAGGTCTTGCTCAGGAATGAAACGCTGCCCCCACCAAGAGAAGGTGCAATTGGTAGCGTGCATTATTAGCAAAGGTGCTGATATGGGAAACGTAGGTTGAGTCTTTTGTCTAGGATGATGCCAAGAGATTTGGCACCGTCTACAATGGTAGGATTGTAGTTCAGTATGTTCAGATTGTCCATCCATGATAGAACAGGGGGAAGAGGAGAGATTGAGGTAGAGAGAAGAAGGAATTATGTTTTGGAGGGATTCAAGATTAGTTGATGAGTGGACATCGAATCTTGGCTGGAGTTCAGGGTGTCTTGGGCGGAGGACACCTTTAGGTAGATTTGGGTATCATCAGCGTAGAGGCGATAGTGGATCCCGGATCTTTTTAAGGAGATTTCCTAGCAGTTCCATGTAAAGATTGAACAGCTTGCCGCTTTAACTGCAGCTTTAATGGAATCCTTCAGAACGGGCTGCTCCGGAGAATGTGAACCACGGTGGCCTGGCCGCCGGAGTGGTTCAGAAGCCCAGAGCAGTAGTGTCACCAGAAGCAGTAGTGCCACTCCAGAATATTCTGGTTTGGCACTGGTTGCCGCAGGACTGTTTCCATTTGTAGCAGGCTGGCAGGGCCCGTCTGTTGCCATGGCGCCGGCTTGCCTCGCTTAAGTGTAGGTCATGATCTCCTACTGTTGCACTGACTTGCTATAAAAATTTCCTTTTGCTGGAGAGGTCATCACGTTGCTCAAATTGGTGCAATTTCTTATAAGTATATGTTTCAATCGTCGTCTTTACTTGATTTTTGCTCGCAAGAAATTGTCACTCATAGCCGTGGAAATTTCACTAATAATTACACTGATATCATGAAAATGTCACACATAGCAATCTGAAACTGTGGCAGCTATGGTTATGCTACCTAAAATCTTGATTAATGTACTCTAGCCTTTTTATATAAAAAACGAATACATTTGAACTACAACAAATTTTAAATCCTAAACTTGAGGTAAATGTAATAGGTACACTTCAACACTGTTTTCTATAACCAGACATTAGACATAAATAACACTTGAAAGGAGCAGCAGACAAACGAAAGGCAAAGTGGCTGGCTGAAGCATCCGTCAGGGGCGGCTCTAGGCTCATGGCGGCCCTGGGCAGGGAGCATAGGTAGGGGGCCCTGGAAGAGGGGGCCCCGGCGGGGCGGAGCGCGGAGGCCAGTGAAGAGGGAAGGGGGGGAGGGTGCGGGGGTCAGGGTGTTTGGAAGTTGAAGAGAGCCGGAGGCCGCCAAATCCCTGCCAGAGGCCGCCACGCAAATATGTATCCATCCTCAGAGGATTATTATATTAAGGATAAATGTTGGCGTGGTGGCCCCTGGAGTTTGGTGGCCCTGCGCAGGTGCACAGTTTGCACATGCCTAAGGCCGCACCTGCATCCGTGCTGTATTTCACAGTACTGGAGGCACCTCGCCTGCAATTGAAAGAGGGACAGAGATACCCTGCAGGCTGGTGTAGTGAGTTAGTGTACCCGCCTGGGGGGGGGGGGGGGGGGAGGGGGTGATTGGGGAGGGGTGTGGGGAGGGGGCTGAGAGTCCTTGGTACCCTTTTCCCCACCTTTCGTAGGCCACCCTCAGCGAGCACACGGACTGTTCCCCATCTCTCTGTGGCGCACCGTCAGTGCATCGTTTTTGCAAAGTTTTTCCCTCATTAGCAGGAGGCCATGCCCCATGCAAGTGAATGACCGCCACCTTAATATAGCTTAGCCGATATGTATGCACCAGCGCTAGGTATCTATAGTACAGAAGGGGCCGCAAAAGAAATTGCGGGCTGCACAAGAATCTGGGGTCCCTTCAGTAATACTACAGCACCCAGAGGCTCAGCCAAGCACACCTGCGTCCGTTGTGACCCTGGGGTATTGCATGTATTATAAGCGGCTGCATGGTGAACATAGAGGAAGGTATTCGCGCCATAGTGAAAAATACACACAGTGTGCCGAATAAAAGGAGAAAAATATAAAAATGTGCAATTGTACTTTTAGCTAGGCCCGATAACTGGATGTTCTGCTCTACGGACAATGCAGCCGCAGTTGCAAGGCGAGGCATAAGTCGCTCAGTTCTATTAATGCCCAAAAATTAGAGTGCTATACCAGTGCAAACTGATCACATTTTTTTTTTTTATTGAGAATCCGGCTCATTATTGACATATAATAACATGCTTTTATTTTTAGGTACCGTTCAAGACGATCAGGACTTTCTTCCATTGTGTGTTGCCCACTTTGGGAGTCTGGCAGAAGAGGATCTTGTGCTTGTCATTGACAAATATCCGATCCAGGACAAACTTTGACACAGGGGTATGGGTAAGGTTTTTTAAGGATTCATTCCTGCAAACATTCTTCAGTAGCTCCAGACGATCCAGTTGAATACGAAGTTTAGGCAAAGTGTCGTCAAGAACTTTTCCAGTTGGCTAAAAAAGAAAGTAAAGAGTAATAAATGGTTTGCATATATATCACGGCCAACGCACCTTATATGTTTTGAAAGCTTTTGTATTTGCCTGTAAATTCAGAATTCGGTATTGGCACAGGCGGTGGCTCAAAAAGGCAT
This sequence comes from Lissotriton helveticus, assembly GCF_964261635.1. Classification (NCBI taxonomy): domain Eukaryota; kingdom Metazoa; phylum Chordata; class Amphibia; order Caudata; family Salamandridae; genus Lissotriton; species Lissotriton helveticus. The sequence continues at coordinate 1,144,316,097 of NC_136069.1, forward strand.
TGTTAAGTTCTTGATCTATATTATGTGTATAGCGTTAGTATATGCCATAAGACATCAGCTTCAAGGCGCACACAACTAAAAAATAATCCAAACCTTCTATTAAATTTAACACACAGTATACCTATTAAATGATGTTTTTACGTGCACACATTTAAATATTCTACCAAAAGGATAGGAATAGCAGAAAAACAAATTAAGTACACTAACCAACAATGCACACTGCTGATCATGCAGAGATAACGCATCACCCTCTCAGGAAGAAAAAAAACTATGCCAGACAGCCTAGTAAGCAAGAGAAAGAAGGCCTAACAACATTAAAATCATAGAAGAACCATCAGCGTCGTCTAACAAAATAGGGCAATGCAAAGATCATGCACAATGATATAAGATATCCGTCCATTAGGAGAAAGTTACATTTTTAAGGTTTATACAGTAAAATAAAAAATTGAATAATCTTAAATTTCCCTTCAAACAAACATATTGGAAGCTGAGAGGGCTAAACTCCAGGAATGGCAAGGATAAAATATTGCGAACACAAATATCATGGCAAAAATATGGAGGATCAAAATACCATGAAGAGAACCAACATATATTTATAGGCATCCTATACATAGCTCCACATATACTTGATTACAAGGCAATGGAAAATGTTACCAACTCTGCAAGTATCTGTTTGTGGAATGTAATGCTGTAGATTCACAGACACTGCATATACCTGCCTTGTAGTGGTGGCTCGGACGTTCGCAAATTGTTTTTCTTCGAAGTCTTTCAAGCCACGAGTTATAGTGACTCCTCTCTTAGTTGGCAAAGCGCATAGGCACTGGCTCCATTGTTAGAATGTTTATCATTCAGCGGGTGAGTGTACCGAGGGAGCTGGAGGTAGGACAGCTTGGTGACCATGCGTGAAGTTGTGTAGAACATGTTAAATATGAATATGAAATAGAAGAATATCTATAGTAACCACTGGCTTCCAGGAAGGCAGGTGGCAGCATGTGAATCTACTACGCTAGACGGATGTACGACATCACAACGCGTTCCATTACAACGCGTGCTTTCACAACGCGTCCCTTACAACGCAAGTCGTTACCACGACTTGCGTTGGGGGCGCAGATTGAGAATAGTATAATTTACTATTCTAACACCAGTCCCCGTGGACACTAGAAAAGGTGTTGGAATAGTAAATATACTATTCTTAATCCTCTAGCGCCCTCCAGCGCAAATCGTGGTTACGACTTGCGTTGTAACGGACGCGTTGTGAAAGCATTGCGGAGTAAAATCCGCGTTGTGAAGGATGTTCCCCACGCTAGACACTACAAACCGATGCTTACAGAGCAAGTCAACATTTCCATTTGCAGCAGGTGTGGCTTTAGACACGCACTCTGCATAGACTGTAAAGCAGTATTCCCTTATGCTGTAGTCAGCCAGCTGGTGGTACAGATGTTTGTAACAAAGTCCTTAAGACAGTCTGATCAACTCTACCTTGTTTGCAACATCCACAATGTAGCGTTTAGTAGAGGTGTGTTTAGTGGACCGTTTAATGGTTTAACAAACGTCAACTATAGGGATTTTACCAAGAAAAATAACAGTGGCACCTTTCTTATGGGTGCACCGCAGCATAGGCATGGCAGGCATTCTTCTCTTGGTTTTGAGGTATCAAGTTTGGATACACTTGACAATCTACCTGGGTATACCCGCCATTGACAAAGGATGACTTTTGCTAAGGTTTAGAGAATGCAACGAAAAGTTGCTGATGTCTTTTGGAAGGTTTGGTTCTGACAATGTAGTACAAGAGGGCACATTTTAAATCAAGAGTGTCTAGAGGCCTTTTTGCTACAGAATCTGGTTGAGGAAAAATGATGGGAAGCTCTATAGTTTGGTTCGGAGCTCATCCTGAAGACAACTATCATTATGAACTAGGAGAAAGGATCCTCTGAAATGATGGCTAATTGCTCGCTAACGCATCTTGGGGATGTAACAGCTTATTGATCTGGTAATGACGCAATAGGGTTCCAAATTGGGGCAGGAGGTGCTCTAGGTGGGATGACCCATGCAAGTCCGTCCATAAAAGTCTTAATGAAAAGTATTCTAAACAGGGAAGAGTGTTTCCTATTCTACATGTAGGCTGGAATGGAAGCTAAGTGAAGGTATATTGGGGTGTAAACTAGGCCATGCTTCAGCAGGTGAAGTTTACAGACAATATTCTGGGGTGCAGGTTTGAGAGGGTTCAGGTGATTTGGAATGCAGTAGTGGACACACATTTTCCACTTGGCAGCATAGCAGGAGTATGTAGTGGGTCTGTGTGCTTCTTTAAAAATGCCCATAGATTTTTGTGGCAGGTTGAGGTAATCATACTCGGGGACCTCTGGAGCCAAATGGCTGGACTGAGCTGCCTGGGATTGGGGTGCCTGATTCTGCTTGGTTCTATGTGAGAACTTCAATCCTGTTGGGGAGCTTCTCGTGAGGAACAGTGGACATCTCAAGAAGGGTTGAGAACCAGGATTATCTGGCAGTGTGGGAGCCACCGGGATGAGAGTAAAGGACATTTTCCGAAGTTTCTTAAATATGTATGGAAGGGCTGGTAGAGGAGGAAAAGCATAGGCAAAGATCCCTGACCAGTCCATACATGGAGCTTTGACCATGAACTCAGGGTGCGTCAACATGGAGGTGAAGGATGGCGTTTTGTGCTGTGGTGACCTCAATCCCACAGAAATACGGAGTAAAACTTGCGGGTGGAGTTCCCAGTCGTGTACTTGTGACTGCATCCTGCTGAGCTGGTTTGCAAAGCCTTTGTCCACTTCCCGAAAGTACTCCATCAGTAGGTGAAATGGATGATGAATCATCCAATGCCAAATAATCTGCGCCACTGCTGACAACTACGGGGAGTGTGTGCCGCCTTGCTTCTGTAGATAGTACATGGTGGTCAGGTTGTCAGTCTTTACAAGGACCATTTTGTACTGAGTATTTTGAAAGAAGTCCTTGAGAGCTAGCTGGATAGGCATGCTAATTGGATGTGGAGAACCCGCTGCTGTGGAGACCATATGTCCTAAACTGTTAAGTGATGGTCACCTGCAGAACGGGATCCCTGCAGGGCTAGCCCCGCAACAGTTGGTTGCTGTTCCACCACTGCATAGAGCAATGGGTGCTGGTATGGATCAACACTAGATATTCTGAGAGGCCCTCCATCTGTGACCATGGTGCTGATAGGCAATGCTGGAGAGGACGTATGAGTAGCCTGGCATGAAGGACTATGGCAAAGAAGGAAGCCATCATGCCTATGAGGCGTATCCCCTTTTGCACGGTGAGCTGATGATGTGGCTGAAAAAGAGGCAGTAGCTGCTGGAAGGCCTATTCTCTAGGTTGGCTGGGGTAGGCTTTGCCAGTGACTGAGTAAAGAATGGACCTTAGAAGGGCTGAATCTGAAGGAACTAGAGATGGGATTTGGTGGCATTTATGGTGAATCCCAACCAGTGAAGGATGGAAATGGTGGACTGGGTGTGCAACACGTGTAGCTCCTTGCCTACACTCGATCAGCCAATCGTCGAGGTAGGGGAATACATGAGTGCCCTCTCTTCTGAGATGGGCGTGTACACAACAAGGCATTTGGTGAACACCTTTGGGGTTGTGGTGACACTGAATGGCAAAACTTTGAATTGACAAAGCTGGCCATTTACCATGAAGTGGAGGTGGAAGCAGTGAGCGGAATAGATGTGTATGTGGCTGTGGATGCAGGCGTTCTTCAGTTCAAGTGTGGTCATCAAGTTGCCTTGCTGTAGCAGTGGGATAATACCCTGCAGAGTAGTCGTGTGGAAGTATTCTGAGGATGTACTGGTTGATGGGCCCGAGATCCAGTTTGGGCATTAAGAACCCTTTTTGGGGATTGGAAAGTATAGAGAATACATATCTTTTGCTGTAATGCTGCAGTGTTAGTGGCTCTATGGTGCCCTTGAGGATGACCAGCTAAACCTTCTGTTGAAGAAGGCACCGGTATCTGGGCTGAGGGTGTATTTACAGGGTGGGAGGTTTGGTGGGATTGTGGTGAGGTCTAGGCAGTAGCTGTACGTGATGGAAATAATTTACCCGATAGAGGTGATCTTTGTAGGAAGAGGGTGCACGTATTCTCTTATCTTGACTGGCAGTTTAAGGCAGGCTTGTCAAATGTCACCTGTGATTGACAATCTCACTATTGCCTTCCCTGGCTTTCTTCATCAGGGTGCTGAAATAACATCTTTGGCCATTGCAGAGGATTCCTTTTTTATGGCGCTCATTCTGGACACTGTGGTGTTCAAAGCCTTTCCACCTCCGCAGCAAGTCTGAGACATTTTCCTCACTCCTTGAGTTCCACAAGAAGTTGTAGACCCTGACATTTCAAATAGGATCCCTCCTTCCCCTCTACCCTAGCGAGAGTAGACTCACATGCTCAACACATGGATACCTTCCCAGGTGATAGTGTGCTCTACAGATTTACATAACATCACATCTCTTCCCAGCTGGGGAGAAATCCCTGAAGTCTCCTTCCAAAAGTTATTGTATAGTCAGGCAGGATGAGAGGAAAGTCACTGCTTGGAGGTAGTGGCTCCCTTGAAGGGAGTGACACTGCCTCTACCCTTCGAGAAGTTTTCCTAGACCCAAGCCGCTCCAATGCTTTTCCCAGATGTAATAGGGAAGGAGCGGATTTTCTGCATTTAGCATGGGGGTGCATAGAGGTACACCAATACTGGCTACAAGTGATTGAATGAGCAACAGTGGGAACTGGCCTTCGAGTAGAGGCTACCCCCATGCATTGCCTGTTGGGACAAATGCAGAGAACCAAAAAGCGTAAGATGGCATATAAATTACTGCAATTAACCCCGGTTTTAGCAAGACAAAGGAGAGCCATAGTATGGATGAGCAAACGCTCTCCCTCAGTAGACAATTGCTTAAAGGATGTGCACGAGTGGTTGCTTGCGGTGGAGGTACACATAAAACCGTGCAGGAAAGACAAGGAAGTGGACATTCGCATGTGGAGAGAACTATACATGGAACTCTTAACCGCAGATGTGAATGCGAGTGATCTCAGTGACTCAAATACCACCGAGAGAGGGTCAGTAAGCGAAGAGTCAAAGCTCATAATACAGCTATGTATAAGTCCCCTTGACATATTCATTCAAAATACTTTATTCGGTTTACAAGTTAGAAAACCATAAAAAGTTGCAAATCTTCAATAAAATATACGAGGCACATATATACATTTCAAAACATACTGCATGGGTAGCCATTTCTAAAATGATGAGGGGGTATGAATACACCATAGTCAATGATCAAGAAAGTGCTAAATATACAGATAAAATAGGACTGCAGTCTAGGAAAAACATGTGTCGTCAAAGGAAATAGCAGCTAAAACAACCGTTAAATAGGTAGAAAGAAAATTTTAGAGTTCCAAACAGTTTCTGTACCTCAGAGAGCATTTCAGGAATCCAACCACAAATGGGATACATTCTGGCTTTAGCATTTGTAAAAAGTAAAGGGCTGGGCGGACCTGAGTAAAATGTAACTTTTTAAAAAGCGATTTCAAATAGATCCTCCGGCGAGCTTCATAGACGCTACAGAACAACATAAAGTACAGCAGATCCTGTGGAGACACTCCGTCGCAGCCACAGGGTGCTAACACTTGTACTCTATGGCACCCCTTCAGAACAGCAAGTACAAAATGGAAATAATCCATTCAGAACCTGGTCAATAAAAACGCTTGTGGGCCGACAAAGGCCACAGAAGATATGGCTACAGGTCTGGGGTAGTTTTGAGCATCACAAATTTACAGACGCTAGGTTTGGACAATTCTAGCCCGTCTCTATTTGTTTTTTTAAGCAAGATAAAAGATTTCTTCACAAAAGCCACATCTGCTGCGGTTATAAGATCAGGTCGTAAAAAAAGGTCCGGTCGCCCCAGCTCTCCAAAACAGCCCTTTAAATATTTTAACCACGGGATATTAATCATGTGGTCCAGGCTTAAAACTTCTTTCATTAGCTCGTGATTAAGGCCCAGATCTTTGTTTAGCCAGCAATTGAGCCAGAAAAGCAATGGGCGCATAGCCAATATGTCACAGATTAATGTTAACCCAGTCTCTTCATGTACTATTAGATTAGATGTTCCTTTAGGTACCCCCAGCAGCTGTTTAAAAAAAATATTTTCTGCCACCTGAATTCCCTCCGTTGCTGCATATCCCCACAGTTCACTACCATAACTGGAAATCGCTACGCTCTTTGCCTGATAAATTTTCAGCATTGCCGCAATCGGGAGCTTGCCCATTTTTGCGGCAAAGTTGAAAATCGCTGCGTTAGCTCTCATCACCTCCCCTCTCCTTCTCCGAACTAGAGCACCCCAATCCAAATGATCATCCAATAGGACGCCCAGATAAGAAAAGGTTGAAGTTATGGGCACTTTTTCTGCATTCACCTTAAAGGTGTACTGCCTCTTAAGACGCAACCAGACTTGCATTACATAGGATTTTGAGTTATTTATAGCCAGGTCGCGTTCGGCCATGAAGCTACGGAAGGTGTCAAGCAGAATCTGCAAACCTCTTGGGGTGCGAGCTAGGAGAACCGCGTTGTCCGCATAAAGCAGAATGGGCAGACCCCTTCGCCCCACATATGGAAGATCAGCCACTGTTTCTATCAAGGTCTTGTCTAGATCATGGATGTAAAGATTAAAGAGAAACTGGGCTAGAATGCAACCCTGCCGTACACCTCTTTCAGTACTGAAATCCTTAGAAACTCTGAGATCCTGAGCGAATCTAATGTTTGCCTTGGTATCCCTATGAGAATCCCTCAGAAAGTCAACCAGGTTAGCCTCCACCCCCATGGCCCTCATGGACTGCCACATCTTCCCCCGGTTGACACAATCAAAAGCGGAGGAGAGATCCATGAAGACCATGTAGATCGTCCCCTGGCGGGCAACCGCATGCTTTCAGAGGATCAGATATAGGTTAAGGCATTGTGCTAGGGTAGAGTGTCATGGGCAGAACCAATATTGGATGTCAGAAAGAATCTTATCTTCCGTCCAGGCAACCAATCAGTTTAGTACAACTCCACCTACAGGCTTAACCACAGAGTCGATAAGGGAAATCGGTCTATAATTCAGAGTGCTACTACGGTCGCCCTTTTTAAACACTGGTACGATTGTAGAGGTACCCCAAGAGACTGGAGCCCAGAGGGAAGGATTTGATTTGAAAAGGTCCGGTGGAATACCATCCGGACCTGGCGTCTTATTACATGACAGACCGACTATACCTTTCTCCACTTCACTCTGGGTAAATACAACCATGGCATTATTTTGATTTCTAGCTTGCGGACGAGGTAAGGTTGTGGCACTCTTAAAAATTAGATTGAAGGGGGACACCCATTCCTCTTCCGTTATATTGGTGCCTAAATCTTCTGCTCTGTCCCTTTCAAAAAGGGGTCTGTTAATAATACCCCAAAATCTTGTGCTACTGCATAACATGCTTGGATCTAGTAATTCCCGCCATGTTGCTTCCTTCAATTCTGTCTTATGGCTTGCCAGTAACTTTTTATAGTTGAGACAGAGCACGGATCCCGGGTTGATCCCTCGGATTAGCTTTCAGTGCAGCCTTTAAGTCTCTGGCAGCTTTGGAGCATAATGGATTAAACCATTTGGGATCACCAGACAACGTTCTTTGTGCGGGGACAGATAATAATGCCCCTACCTTGGAGACAATCCCTTCAAAAGCTTTAAGAACGCTCATAGCGGGAGAGTCAGGTTCCACACAAAAAGTGAGTTCTGCAGAACAGAATTCATGGATCTTTTCATAAAAAAGGGACGGGGCTACCTGGGACCACTTAAGGCGGCGCCTGCCATCCGTAGGTTTCAGCGCGCCCGGCACTAACACCCTGGCCTGCCTCTTCAGCATACTGCCCACGAAATGCACACACACACGGGATTATGATCGCTGTATGCTCTCTCCATGATTATAAACCCCCAAAAGATGGACTGGAGGCTAGCAGAGATCAAAATATGATCTATGAAGGACCCACTGCTACGACTTTTCAAAGACGGGACGGGCTGTTTACTGGACGGTACTGCAAAAGACATGGACGAGATCAAATCTTATTAAATCGAGCAGATCATTAAGTGTGTCTCCCTGCACAGAGTGCTCAAAATGGAGACCCCGAATCCTGGCACAACGCATATCACCCATACCAGTGATTTCAGGATCACCGCACGGGTGAACATTAAAATCCCCTGCTATCATAAGACTGTTACTAACATGACCACAATACTGCCTAACAAAACCGTTCAGCTGTGTTTATCTTACAAACCTCCTGTCTGTTCAATGCATTGTAGAAATTAATCAAACAGACTAGCATTTCCACACATTAAAACTATAGCTTGGAAGTCACTTTGAGCAGAGGAAATATCCTTAATCCTGCAGTTCAGGGATAAAGAAGTAAAGATGACCAAACCACCCCTAGCTCTTCCGCTGATTGATGGGGAAGCGGGGACAAAAAAAGCATTATACCCCTCCAAAAATAGGATGCAGTTCACCAGCCAAGTCTCCTGGAGACAGATCACAGAGAATTGCCTGATGAACTGCACCCATAACGGGTCTATATTCTTCTCTGCTGGCCCAGCAATGTTCCAAGACAGAACATTACAGTCCTCTAACTTGGATGGATCCTCAGATGGTACAATGGGTAAAGCCTCCAATAACTCTGGGTTAAGCGACTCAGACATCGACTGTACTGGTGACGCGGCACCAAAAAAAGGAAGGATCAGCGAACGCATGGGGCCGAGCAATTGGATCTAGAGACTCTGATCTTTTACTCAGTCAATCACAGTCATCCAACTTTGAAAGAGCTGCAAATCTGCGGGATAGATGAAAGATGGCAATTCCCCGACAAATTATACCTCTCGACCATGGGGTTAAGATATCTAGCCCTAGTCGGCTCCGCCAGCTTCTGAGACCACATATAACGTGATAAATTCAGGTTATCATGCCTTGGGATCTCCGCCTTGTAGAAAAATCCCAAAGGCAAAATCTGAATACCTTGTTCCCTATTTGCCAATACAGCCCGGACCTCCCAGAAAATTTTCTCCACAGGCAGTGGGTTGTTAAAGTTCACCACTATACAGTCACCCTCCCTTGATTTAATAGAACTTCCCAACCAAGCAACACGGCGTACCATGATAATTTTTCGTTCAATGGCTGGGCCCACATCGGTATTACTAGACAGCCAGTGGGTAATCTTATTCTTAAGTTGGGAAAAGCCCTCCTTTGATCATTTTGGGAGAGATAAGGATAACCAACAGCGGTGTCGATTGCGGCAGGAGGTCAATAACTGCTAAATTCTGCTGCATGTCGTTGGGATAGCCCTGCGGCATGCCCTCATTCTTTTCTGAGACAAAAGGAATCTTGACCAGGTTGCTTTACTAACGGAACCCCCTTTGACGTCAAACTATCAGATGCCTTGTCACGCAACCCCCCTAAACTGCTGGGGATCATATTTGCAGCAGGAGACGCAATGTTAATTGGAGGGCAAAAATCCCCAGACACCCCCTCTGAGGGCCCAGTGCCCAATACATTTTTGGGCTCTGATGAGACTAACGCAGCACAGCTTTGGGGTTGAGTAGATTGTATCAATTTATACGGGTCTGCTATACTTTGCTCAATGCAGTTTAGCTTAACTATAATTGGGCGTAGCTTGTCTTCCAGCATACTGCACGGGGTAGATTTAAAAACGTTCATCATGGGAAGGTCAGCCACTGAGGTGGCTACTGTCAACGATGCCCGATTATCTGGTGCTGGTTTTAACAATGCGTTAGATTTAATCTTTTTTGCTTGGCTACCTATTGCTTTACCTTTTCTTTTTGTGCTACCGTAAGACCAGCATGCCTCCCCCAATTGTTCTGGCGGGTTAAGGTCGCCGGATGCCTTTATAGGAATGTAAGGAGTCATCCCACCTTCCCCACCCTTTCTTTTGGTGACTAAGGGGACGACCCCCTGCCTATTTTCAACAATTACAACAGGAGACAGGGGCATAGATGTTACCTCTCCCTGGGATTCTGATACGGGGGAGAGCACGTCCGTATCTCGGGTAACACTACCCAAATCCAGTGAGAGTATAGTGCTTCCAGCCTCATCAGGACAGTCCTGTGAATGATTGTTAGTCCCACCCAGGAGAAAAAGAAGGCCGCTAGCGGGAGATCTGGATAAACGCCTATTTACCAACTCTATCTCCCTATCTATGACTGAAGCAGCTCTAGATAAAAAGGCATCCATGGTGGTTACAGTTGCTCTAGCTGTACCTATGGACCCCTCCTGGTTCGCCTGGGTCTTTCGCTGCCCCATGACGAATGAACTGGTTTATTATCCCAAACTTACCTGGAACAAATGGGCCCTCAGTAAACAACCTGCAGCAAGTTTAACACTAAACTCTCAAACACAAGGGCCACCAAATAATAACAAGAAAAATAAGAATGCTTACAAATGAGGAAAAGTCACCATAAAATATAGAAAAATGTTCAGAGAACTATAGACAAAAACTGAAATAACCTGGACCAGCCCAGCCTCTTCCGACTGCGGACGGGCCTGCCCTTGGCCCGCACGCTTCACGCGCTACGGGAGCCCTGCCTCCCCTTTATGCGCCTCCTGGCGCTCTCGGACACTTGACATATATTTTTACATGTAACTGTATGATTATACGTATAGTGTAGGTGTCAGTCCCATGTGTTAATGGTTTTTATGGAACAATGAGTCGTTATCCCGGATGGAACCCCATGTGTAACTTTAGTATCGCTACTGCTGGCTTAGTATCGCTACTGCTGGCACTGACAGGACTGAGAATAGCCAGAGGAGATGGTCTTGGAGGTGCTTCTGCCCTGCTGCCTGCGAAAAGCACCCCTTGTGCTAAGTGTTTGCAGGGCACCCACGAGTTCAGGAGTGTTGGTATCCTTCTTAATCTTTTTAGCATCCCACAAACTTGGGGCCTGAAAAGGCATTCCCCATCAAAGGGCAAGTTGATTAGATGCTGCTGCACTTTCCTCCTGAAGCCCGAAATGTGCAGCTGGGAGTGACTTTGTCGAGGAGCATCTCCTTTAGAGTAGGAACCAGGGGCTACAAAGTGTGATTTGGCTCAGAGGTGTCCTTGAATACAAGTCTGCCTTTTTTGGCAACGCCCCATTTGGACCAGTGAAAATCATCCCCATCCAGATGAATATGGTCTTTTGTCTCTTGCCAAGCATGCGCAGAAGATTCTCGAAGATGGGACTTTCAAAGTCTTCAGAGCCAGCTGTTGAGGCTGGTCTCGGAGCAGATGGAGTTATCAGACCCAAGCATGGTTCAAGTGCTGAGAAGGCCTTTGAAGTGTGCTTGGGTGCTTCATTACAGTGCCTTTGAAATCTAAGGCTGTTGGGGGTCATGCGTCTTGGCTGTGTCGAGTTTCGGCCTGGCGCCTTGCCTTAATGTCAACTGAAGTCCGAGGGCAGTGATTTGTCTAGGTGTGCGGTCATTTGTGTGGTTTGAGAGTTGTGTGTTGGTAGTACTCACCACTCTCAGCATTTTCTTGGAGTGTGGGCCGGAGCTGGGGGAGAGGGGACAGAGCACCTTCGTCATCTTCCTCCATCTGTTAGGGCTCCCAAACAGGGTGGGAGGGCTCGTAACCGATGACCTCCAGCTGGGCGAGGATGCCTGGGATACCTGCATCCTCTTCTTTGGGAGCGGATCAACCTCGCCGAAGATGTACGGCAACTCCTCAAAGGATCGCTGCATCCTGAGGTGGGCCCAGCATCTGACCCTCTGCTGCTAGAGGGTCTTTTGACCCTGAAGGTGACGCGGGACACACACAGAGTTTCGGCGTGCTCTTGGGAGAAATGATTACAAACCATGATGGGGTCTGCCCAGGGGCATTTTTTGTGGCACGGAGGGCCTTTCCTCAAGGGCATCAGTTCATTCACCGTCTATGCCTCTTCGTTCTCTGGAGTTGGTACAGAAGAAAAGGTGCTCCGAGGATAAGGAACCCGGTCTTCAGTGATGGTCTTTGGAGAGCATTGAGGGAGGACAAGAAAGAATGATTGTCAAGGGTTTTCTCTGTGACTGGAGTGGGGAGAGTGGGAACCAGAAAGGCAAACATCGAATGGGTCGAGTCCAGGAGATGCGTTGAGACCTGTCCGAACACAAAGTTGAAGAACAGCCATCTAACAATGGAGCCAGTGTTCATGCGCAATGACAAATAAAGAGGAGTCACAGTACCTTGTGACTCTTAAGACTTCTTTGAAGAAAAACTAGTTGCAAACATCCAAGCTCAACACAGGATAACCGGTATATACAAAGCATGTGTATCTACAGCTAGGCATGTTACTTACAGTGAAACTATCGGTTTGTATTATGTAGTGCTGTAAATTCACATACTTTGCATCCTGCTGCCATCTAGTATTGGGCCCGGAAATTTGCACCCAATTTCTATTCAAAGAAGTCTGAATAACCATACCGGTTGTGACTCCACCCTTGGTCCACAATGCACCAGAATACTGGCTCTACCTCAGATTGTTTTTAGCTCAGTGGGTGAGTGGTGGAAGTGGACTGCAGTGTGACAGTGTGTTGTGCATAGTGAAGGGAGCAAAAGGACAGAAACTTCTGTGATCATTGCTGGCTTCTGTGGAGGTAGGTGGGTGCATGTGAATATATAGCACTAAACAAGTACATTTCCCATTCATAGCGTGTGTGGCTGTAGATACACATTCCCTGCATAGACTATAAAGCAGCCCCTCCACGAAAGCGGTGGCCAACAAGCATATGATGAAGATGTTTGAAAAAGTGACCCACTAAAACCTACTGACTAGAAGGTCTACACAACAATGCTTGGTGAAGGTATGTGCGGTTGAACAAATAGCAGCCTTCTAGATAACCATTAAATGGATGTTTCCTCCAAGGATTAGGGCAGCACCCGTTTTGTGTGTGTATAATGTGCTCTTCGGGTGCGCTTGGTCTTGCATAGCAAGTCTGGGCGCACTTAATTATCCACTCTGCAATGCCAGCTTAAGAAATGGAACTGCCCCAGTGGGATTTGGTGAAGGCTGCAAAAAGTTGATTAAACTATAAATGTAATATATGAGCGACCTCTTAACCCCTCGGCTGCGCCGCTGATTTTGCGGAAGTGCGGCACTTCCGCAAAACGGGCGGGCCGCGTCGGCCATTGGCCGACGGCAGCACCAGCGAGGTAGTGCTGCCGTCGGCCAATGGCCGACGGCAGCATGGAAGGGGTTAATATCCAAAGTGTAACTGGCCTTTTCTGCTACAGCATCTGGTTTTAGGAAGAAGACAGTCAGCTCAATGGTCTGGTTCATGGCAAAAGGTGAAGCTACCTTGGCCAGAAATTTGGGGTTGGTTTAAAGAACTATTCTAATGATTCCTGTACTGTAAGAATATGGAGCCCACTAATGCTTCTGAGAGTGGAGACTGTGACTATAAAAGCCAACTGATAATGTCATCCACTTACCACAAATTAAAGGTACTGGCGATGCACTGTCTGGATCCAGATATGAAAGTGCGCATCTTTCAGATCTTATGCTGATGAAGTTGCCACATAGCAGTGTGATAACATCCTGTTGACCATGTGAAAGTGTTCAGCGAGGAAAACCAGTTTAATGGTCAGAGGTCTGCCCTTTCCACATTAATTTCCCACAAAGGCCGCTCTTTAGAAGGCATTGGGTTACAGGGGGCCCCTAAAACAAATGTTAGTGCTGTTGGTACGAGAGTTTCTGTGAACAGCCAGGGAGTCAGAAGCAATCTGTCCATGAACATAAGCTGGATTGTCGGGGCAGGTTTATACTTTTTCTCAACTTGAGGAAAGACCATTCCAGTCCTAGTCGGCTCCTTAACGTTTTTGGGGGCCAACCTAAGCATTCCCGTCAGCATGTGAACGTAATGCACTGAATGCTTTGTCTTGGACAGGATCTCAGACAAGAAGTCGACTTCATCCTGCACTGTATGCACTTTGACCTAATGATGCTGTACAGCTCACTGTATTACTGCTTGATATGCAGTAGTATCGTGTTGGGATGGTCTGTCAGGGTAGAGGTCGGGTCAACTTGAGGGTCTACCACACAGTCCTCCTAAGGAATCTTCTCCCTCCCGGGGCTTGAAGAACTCATCAGAGGGATCTTTCAGGGAGTAAGAGCTGACAGGCTCTGAATCACTGTCCTGTTGGTCAAGCATAGGAGACTGCAGGGGCAGTGTTTGTGTTGAAGGAGAAAATGTGGGTGGCAAACTGTGTAGAGCTAGCTGCAGAATCGGTGACCATTTTGGGAATCTGTGCTGTCAAACTTCAGCATTAACATGTGCTTCGATGCCAGTTTCAATTTCAGTCGTGAAGGAACTTTTGGCATCTATTTCGGCTCAGAGTGTGGTTTTTCAAAGCCTCAGGTTCGGGGCATCATCGAAGCATGCAGCGGTTTCAGTTCTTTGAATGAGATCATCGCAAGAGTCTACCCAGCTTCCTGAGTCCAGGGCATTACAGTGAGAAGGACAAATACCAAAATTTGAGCTGTTTCTGGATTGACTCAGGACTTTGATGCCCAACTCATGCTGGAGCATTGCTCCGCCTCCATCAACAGGCATTTTAGGGCTGGAGACTGACCCGGTGCTGCATTGGAAGCTCATGGAGTCAACCTGTTCTTCAGTTCCAAGGCTCAATCAATCAAGGGATTTGTAAAGTGCGCTACTTACCCGCTAGGGTCTCAAGGCGCTGGGGGGGGGGGGGGGGGAGAAGGGGGGGGGAAGAGAGGGGCCGCTGCCGCTAGTGGTCGAACAGCCAGGTCTTGCGCAGTCTTCTGAAGGCCGGGAGGTCTGAGGTCTGCCATAGGGGGAGGGGGAGGGCATTCCAGGACTTGGCGGCGCGGTGGGAGAATGATCTGCCCCCGAAGTGGTTCTGTAGATGCGCGGGACGGCGGCCAGGGACAGGTCGGTGGAGCGGGGTTTCCTGTTGGGTACGTGGAAGGCGAGTCTTTTGTTGAGATAGGCAGGGCTGGTCCTGTGGAGTGCTCTGTGAGCGTGGATCATGAGTTTGAATGTGATCCTTTTGTCGACGGGGTGCCAGTGCAGGTCTCTCAGGTGCGGGGTGATGTGGTCCCTGCGCGGGACGTCAAGGATCAGGCGTGCTGCGGCGTTCTGTATTCTTTGGAGTCTGTTGATGAGCTTGGACGGGGCTCAGGCGTAGAGGGCGTTTCCATAGTCAAGTCGGCTGCTGACGAAAGCGTGGGTGACGGTTTTCCGTGTGTCCATCGGGATCCATCTGTAGATCTGGCGGAGCATGCGGAGGGTGTGGAGGGTGTGGAAGCAGGAGGAGGAAACTGCATTGACTTGGTTGGTCATGCTGAACTTGGAGTCGAGGATGACTCCTAGGTTGCGTGCGTGGTTGGTAGGTGCGGGGGGAGTTCCCAGTGATGCTGGCTACCAGGAGTCGTCCCACGCTGAGGGGTTAGGCCCGAGGATGAGGATCTCAGTCTTGTCCATATTCAGCGTGAGCCTGCTTGCCTCCATCCAATCGGCGACGGCCTTCATGCCCTGGTGTAGGTTGGATTTGGCGGTGAGGGGGTGTTTTAAAATTTCTTCTTTTATTGAATTTTCGTTGAAAAGAGGACTGGCACACAGCCAACGCGTTTCGTTCCCAGTGCCACGGGAACTTCGTCAGGGCTTAGCGTAATCTCAGCTGATTGTGCTGAAAGGCATGAGAAGTTTAATAAATTTTCTTCAAAGAGAGAATAGTTCAGTTAGTACTTTAAAACTAGTTAAATTGAGTAAGCCATGGATTTCAAATAAGAAGATTCCGCGGTTAACTAATTCTTGTGCATACCGGAAGGACGCCGCATATGATACAAATATTGGCCTTCCTTTATTTTCTACTCATTGATATATTTGGTGGAAACACAATCCGTTTGGTTGAATTTGATTCGCGGGAATCTTCTTAATTGAAATCCATGGCTTACTCAATCTAACTAGTTTTAAAGTACTGACTGAACTATTCTCTCTTTGAAGAAAATTTATGAAACTTCTCATGCCTTTCAGCACAATCAGCTGAGATTACGCTAAGCCCTGACGAAGTTCCCGTGGCACTGGGAACGAAACGCGTTGGCTGTATGCCAGTCCTCTTTTCAATGAAAATTCAACAAAAGGAGAAATTTTAAAACATATATTTTTTTTATTGACTTCAATATAGTGCACCTTCCTTTGTCTCAGTCTTTGCAAGAAGTCTTCTTGGTATGGGGAGAGGCAGAGGTTGAAGATCTTGTGATGTTCATTCCAGGCATATTTGGTGTACACCTAGAGCAGCACTGGAAGGGTGTATGTTCCATACCCCTACCCTAACTGAATTCTCTATGAAGAGTTGGCAATCACTCAAGACTAGTCTAAGATGGCAGCTCGAGGCTGTGGTGCGTCAAAGAATACTGGTCAGAGACTGCCAGATTGAAGTATCGACGTTGTGGGTGGATGCTTTTATTAGTGCAGTAGCACTGTTTTCTACATAGGGTTCGAAGAGAGCCGCTGGAACTAAAAAGGAAGAACTGGTATGTTAACATGTTGACCACAAAACAGCGTTCCTGAACATCCATGCCTAATGGAGGAAGAAACTCTGAGGTGGAGCCGATATGCTGGTGCCTTGTGGACCAGGAATGTACCACAATAGGTCTTGGGACTCACAATTCTCCAAAGAAAAACAAGTTACAAAAGTCTGCCGCTCAAAACGAATTGGCAGGAGTATGCAGAGCATGTTTGCCTGAAGCCACATACGCTATGAACAAATATATCAATATACATCTTGAAGGTACATGAATGCAAAGTGAAGAATAGTAAATCTATTCTCATCTAAATATTCTTACCTTCAAAATATTTTGGTTCTCCAGAATTAGATCACAATATGTTTGTATCATTTGTATATTTCTGTTATCGCTATTCTGAAATAACCCTGAGCAGATATTAAGAGGCAGAGACTTGCAATGCTCCAGCTACCCTCAAGTTTCGATCCCTGTAATTAGCACAACTCTACATGCTGATGGTGAAATTGGAACTGTGGAACTGGCACAGAAGTAGGATCCTTAAAAGGCTGATTAAAGTGAATTAGGTTTAAGAAAATCTTAGAAGTCAGACTGAGGAACAGTCTTCTAAAAATAATAATAATAATACTAATAAAGAGTGAAAAAAGTCAAGTCTGTTGTATTTCACAGTGGATGGTCGAAATGCATAGCAGAGCCACAGAGCCGTTAAGCAGTCCGACTTGCTAGAAAACACTGCCTCCCAGACCATAGATTGTACTTATTTCATATATAGAGAGCTGCAGGAGACTCTAAGCTTCTTCAACCAATGAACGGTCCTTACTTTGGTTTACTTTTTTCAGATACTAGGATTTCCCGTATCTTGCTTCAAATGTGAAACCCAACTGGTTTTGTCAAATAAATACTCTTGTGCCGGGTTCTTAACTAGTCTGATATTTATCTTTTTCAGTTTTTTAAAATGTCATCTCATGCTTTTACACTTATATAGAACAGTAACATACATGTTTTAACATGTCTCAACAACGACAAATTACAAACAAATAAATGTGAGATGATGGTTAAAACAGAAAATGACAGTACATTTTACAAATAAACATTCAATGTACAATGAGACATGACTTCCTACATTGCACACATACGACATATAATTACAAATCCTTTATGCTAATACATGTATTGTCCTCAAGTGTCCGACTGAAATTTGATATTGGGACCTGGTGTCCTTGTACACTTTTATGATATTGTAAGGTTGTGTGGAGGTCAAAGCATCAATAGATAGATTCTTGTGTAAGCGTCCTGAATTACGCTTTTCCTTGTGGTGCCTTTTGTGCTCCAATTAATTGTTCGTGGTAGCTCTTGGCCTCAATTTGGAATGGGCCGACGCGTTTCGACCTTCTGAGTTGGACCTGGGTATGAGTTGGGTGGAAGGTCTTCTTCAGGGCAGTGTGTGTTCTTGTGGGACACTGTGGGTATATTAAGGGACATGGGTGAATTTATAGTTGTCACATATGGGTAGTACTAAAATGGTACTGTTACCGCTCAATGGTTTCTTACATACCGTATTCTCTCTTTTGGAAACCTTCGGGTTTCCTAGGGTGTGTTCATGGCTTAGCATGGAAGGTTGTCTTACATGAAGGGCGTGGTAGGCGAGGCGCCTTTTGTTCTTTTACCTAAGGGTTACATTGGGAGGAAAACATTGGTGTTTTGTTCACTTTGTTAAAAAATTGCTTAGTGCTGTGCATATCTTATCTGGTGTATTGCTTGATTCTGGACATGCATGGTGGTCCTGCTAGGACTTGATGTGAAATTATCACTGCGTTATTAGTGCGTTGTCATAATCTCTGTATTCAAGCTGTTTGTACATGTATTACGGTTTAAGGGGTGAGGATGCGGACAGCAAACATGCCTTATATTCCCCTTTGATCTTACGGCTAAGTTGACCCAGCTCTGGATCTGAAGAGGGCTGGGTCAAGGTAAACAGCCACTCGATATTGTAGGTGCTGCAAGCCTGTGAGAAGCACTGCGCTTTTTAAGTGCCTCCTTTTAATATGGTTTTTGAACGGGTTGCAATTGAAAACCCGATTTTATGTTGTACATTATAGGCATCCTGGGGACTAGTGTTTCCATTCGGTGGGTAATGCGCTGGTCTGGCCTAAGGGTAGTTATGGGGGTGAAAATGCTTTGGTGGTGCCCATAAATCCCTGAATGCTCTCTAGCCGTGGTAGCAGGCATTGACTGAGGAACGCTTTTAAAGGTGACTTCTCTGTGCGCCCCACCCGTACCGGTTACTTTACTTGATCCCCGGGCCTTACTTGAAATTAATTGTGTGGTTTCCAATGGCGGGGTCCGTCTGCCTTGAGGTCTACGACCGCAACCAGGTTCTCCTTGATGGATGGTAGAACGGATTTCAGCCAGGCAAATTGCCTGCAACTCCAGCCACCACTGCAGGTCTTTTGCAGTCTTCTCCGAAACCTGGATGAAATCCAAAGGTTTTCCTGGTGGTGGGGACACAGACACCAGGTTCCACTGCAGAGCCCACAAACGCAACCTACATATCCAACGAGCCAGATGGCAAAAGGCTCAGGAGCCTCAGAGTCACTGTCACTGAGACCAAGGACTGAGGATGAAACATCAGGATCATAGCCTGAATGCTCTGGACTCGTCGTGGACTCATGGTGGAGGAAAGGCCCACAAATGCACTGTATCCATGGTGGCTCATTCATAGAGACGCCCAATGATGTCAATAGGTTTGCCGTTGTCTGGGGGTGGTCTACCACGGACTGTGGCGAGCTTACCTTCAATAGCCAGTCATTAAGTTAAAGGAAACCAGGAACCCCAACCTCCAAAGGTGTGCAGCAATCACTACCATCACTTTCATGAACATCTGGGCCACTGGTGAGGCCAAAGGGGAGTACAGCAAACTGAAAATGCTTCTAGCTCACCTTGAATTGCATGTAACATTTTTGGGACTGCAGGACGAGTAAAAGTTAGCATCCAGCAGGTTCAAAACCACCGACCAGTTGCCTGCATCCAGAGCAGACAGAATCTGGGCCAGCATGAGCATTCTGAATTCGTCCTTCCACAAGAAGGCATTCAGAGGTTGATCTTAACTAGGCTGAAGGCCTCTTTCCTTCAGCACGAGAAAATTATGGGAGTAACAACCAGTCCCCATTTCCAAGTCCAGGAGCTTTTTATGTATCCTTTGGCCAAAAGATGGACAAGCGCTCTTGTGAAAGACACTCTGATGTAGGTGGAAGATGTGCCAGGTCTGCCAGGAAGGGCAAGGCATAGACTTATTGAATGATATTAAGAACCCATCTATTGAATGTTATAAAGCACTTAAAGGCTGATGTTGGAGGGGCGGGGTCTGAGATGGTCACTGCCACTTGCGCCCTACACATTGTCTACTTGACCCGAAAAGCAATGGGGTGCCTGCCGTGGCAGCGGTCCTTGATGTGGCTGGTATGCCAAACCTCTGGCGTGCTCTTAAAATAGATTAAATTGTTGAGGGTACTGTCTCTGGCTTAGAAAGGTCTAAGGAACGTGCCATAGCTCAGCTCGCCTTGAAGTGTTCCAAATCTGAATCGGCTTTCTTGCCGTTGAATAGCATGTTCATTAAAGAGGCTCTCAGAAACAGATATTGCAGATATAAAACTCAGTACGAATCTCAGTAGCGACAGGAAATGAGGCAGTGAAGTCTCAGAGCGAGAATAGGATCACATGCTCCTGACCATGTTCCACAACACCACATCTTCGGCTGAGGTCTAGCTTCTATCAAACACATCTACAGAGACCCGAACAGCATGCATGAAATTCTAACAACTTTCAACTCTGTAATAACAAATAAAAAAAACAAATCCCATAAAAACATCTTTTACTAGTATTTGTTGATATGGATGACATGTACAACAGGCTTATTTACGCCTTCTAACTGAATCCATGTCACCTCTCTCCTATATTTCTTGACATTTCAAACTAAATTCTACCGAGCTCTTACCACCAAACTCATGGACCCAGCATGTACATCAATAACTGTATTCTCTAACACTGATGCAATCCAATAAACACAGAAATACAAACTCATACACCATTTAAGCATCTGCATCAATACCAATTAAATGCTAACGTCGCTCTAGAACAGAAACTTGCAACTAATCAGTTTACCAACTCTAATAAGGTTACATAATATACAAAATGCATCCCTTACAACTAAGTTTAGAAACTCTGGGGTCCAGTAAGTGGTGTGCTAGCCATCTGGAAAAGGGTTTTATGCCTCTAACACAAATTCTATAAAACAATGTATGATCACGTTATAAGAGGTGGATAATTATTTGAGTGCACAGAAGGTAGCTGCAATTCCAACTGTCATAATTACCTGTATTAACATTACACTTAATATTTTTGTCTGCTTTGATATATTTGCTGTACATAATGCACCCGGATATAGTTTAACGCATACTTTTTCTAGGTCTCGGTACAGAAACAACTTTAGTTGTCTACATGCATAGCTGCCCGAAAAGTAGTAGACTTTATTGCCAGGGCTACTACTTTACTTTGACATGTTTTTCTATTTTTTACATTCTGCATATTTGCTCAAAAATAAAACCAAAAGGCATTGCATACTTGCCTATGTGAGTCCTAATGGCTTTGCCAAAGGCAGTCTATTCTTTAAGGGAGCAGATGTTAAAAAGAAAGGATTTTATTCTGCTACCTGCCTTTTGGTGTTTGGAATGTTGCACTTTGCTCTTTTCATATTATCCAGACTTCTATATATATGTGTCTTATTTGTAATTATACAGTTGATCGGGGTGGTTTTGTACATCCATATTATTGAGGAGTTACAAATGGCATCTGTTAGAATGTGCAGCTGCCTGCAACTCTGTCAAATAAATGGTACAAGAAAAAGGTTACGTGAAGAATGAGAAAACCAATTACAATTCCCTCTTACAATTCTGAGGGACTGCCGGATCCGGTCAAAAAGAAAATTGTATTGACAAGACGGATCTAACTCAACGCGGACATAGTTTAATTACAGGAGAAAGGCTTACTGGAAAAATATAGATGTTCTACCGGACAACACGTTCCCAACTGAGGTTTCAAGATGTACTGGCAATGCAAAGACATGGTAAGACAACTTTCCCTTCAATAAGAACAGTAGTTATTAAAGTGGGATAGTAGTTGTTTTAATCGGTGAATAGGCTGGTAGGTGAGTGTAGCAATTTCTAATTTTTGTTTTGTTTCATTAGTGTGTATGACAAGTTAAAGAACAGATTATTTTCTTTTCATCTGAGAATCTACTACAATCAGTGACCTAGGCAATTGTTGGAGAAATTATAGTGTCAGATCATGCCGAGACAGACTTGGCACTAATGTATATGAGAACTATATGGAAGCACGGGTGAGTGGACTCCTTTTTTTAAGTCAACGAACTTAAAAATACGAGTGTCAAAGTAAATGATTCTGTCTTTTTGTTAGGGTGGGTACTTGGGAACAAGTGGCAATTTTGAGTGTTTTTTTACCCCCAGTGGTAAAAAGAAAATCCAGTTCCGAAACAACATCTCGGAGTACAATAATATATAAAATGGGACTGCAGCCAGGGGCGGGCTCCTCCATTTGAGCAGAAGAGCGTTGCCCCACAAGCCCCAGAAGTGAAAAATAAAATGGTAATAAAGTTTATTTATTACCCTTTTAATTTTCTGATAAAGTGTCAGGACTGGGCGGGGCCAGCGCTACCGAGTAGCAGCACTTTAAAATGGGCATGTCTGTTTGACCAGCTGTCTTGGGACGGCCTGCCAGACATCCGCATTTTAAAGTTCTCTAACCCAGCTGTCTTACCAGCTGTCTTATACAGCTGGGTTAGAGAAAGTGCAGGCCTCTAGTGCTCTTAGGAGCGCTGGAAGAGCCTGCTCTAACCATTCCAGACGCTGTTTTCATGCTGTGAAAGCAGCAACATGATTGGGTAGAGCAGTTTCCTGCATCTGGAGTTTCCTGGAAGACACCCAAGCAAAAAATAAAAAAAAAAGAGAGTAAGAAAGAAATTCACTTACGCTGCAGAGGTAAGTGAATTTCTTTTTTTTTGTGAACCCCTGCCTCACCACCCTCAGCACAAGCTAGCTGCCACTACAGAATGCATTAGCTTACGTAAACTGTACCTTTAAAGAAGTGTTATAAAAATGAGCCGAAAATGAAGTTTGTGTTGTAAGTGGTGAACGTAAAAGCATGAAAAACAAAGAAAGCGAATAGTAGACAGTCTTGACAAAGGGCCACTGTTTTTGCACATTTAAGAAAACCTACGCGAACGAAATCCTGTAAATCCAACACCTCGTCATGATAGGAAAGTAACAAGTGAACGTACAAGGGAAAATAGTGAAAAACGCCGTGTCATTACGCAGGCTTATCCATCTAAAAAGGGACATTTTCTAGGCCATTAAACAGCATTAAAACGATGCAGTGACAGCAAAGAAAATGCACTGAATATGCACAGATTCTGAATTAAAATCTATGCTTCATTTCGAATATGCAGTCTAACAAAAGGAATACTTGATGCCCCAGATGCAAAATCTACGAGGTACATAAATGGGAGAAAGTCAAAAATCCAAGGGCTTGGCGGACAGCCCATCCAATAATACAAAGCACGAAAAAAAAACGGAGAGCCAACGACTGTAGAGGACGGCTGCACGGACACACTATTTTCTGAGTGATTGATGACATTATTTTTCAACAGGTAAAGCGGTCTGTATCCTGATCGAAAAACACAGAAGGAATCAACTACAATCGTTTTATCTCATAAAAAAACTGAATCAGATTAAGATTAATTGTGTGGGACGCATTGAAAGCAATTCTAAAGTGCTTCATATTCAGTTATTCTCTACAGATCATCAGAATGCAAAAAGCTGGACTGTCAACATTTGAAATGCAGAAAAGATATACTATACATAAAAAGAATCAGTTCTAGTCAAAGTCGACTTCAACTAAAGGACTGCATAAACAGTTAACAAAACAGTTATTTACTTGCTCAAAATTAAACAAATCTCTATTACGAGTGAAGGAAAGATTTTTTTTTTAATTTCTATATTTAGGAAATGAATTTGCCTACCACAAGGAAGTGAACTGTAATAGAGTGATGGACCAACAGATGATACAGTCATGCAAATCAGAGGGATGATTAATACTGAAGTGAACAAAAGCTGGATAAAGTTCTGCTGGTGATTTCACTGTACACCTTGACAAGATTGTTTACAATAGAGAAGCAGCACCCCACCTTTTTAGTGTGAACACAAATAATCAGGCAGAAAGAAATGCATTTTCAAGTGCTGGCCCTCAGGAACAATTTTTTTCTGAATACGGAGATGGCCTAGAATCACACCACAAATGGTCTTAAGGGGTCAGAAAAAGGCATTACAGAATTACTTAGGTGAACCACTAACTATGCCTCAAAATGAGAGTGAGGGGCATGTTTTCATGCAAAGTACATTTGGATGTACAAAACAAACAATAGCCTTAGTTACAGGAATCCTATGCAATGTGGATAACCAAACCACACAGACCCTGGAACTACACAAAAGACAACATCTTTGGGAAAGAAGGGTGATCAATTCCACCTTTAAAGCCCTAACCAGGCTTTGCGAGTGAGAAAGTATATAATTAAAGACATTATGACATTTTTGTAGGGTATAAAAAAATTATTTAGAACTATTAAATGCATCCTCTACTATGCTACTATGTATTTTTTAGTTTGAGTCTTCTAGATAGTAATGCGCTGCCTGTAGCAAGGCATATTGTGGCTTACTAAGAACATATATGATGTCACCCGTTGCTTACCATTGGTTAGCTTCTTTGTCACTCATTTGACGGCTTCTCATTGATGTCCCAGATAGCCAACCTTGCATTGGTCTTTCACATGGAGAAGTGTCTCTCTACAATCTCTTCGATTGGCTCGCATCACTGTGTAAGTTGATTGATTTTTCAGCACCACTTTTTCATTTGTGTGAACCGCTCTATTAGAGTGCATGTGTTTTCTAGCAGCCATCATTGTGTACGACTATCCCCTGCACACAGTGTTCCCTTTTTGTTGCCTAACTGCTTCTCCAAGCCCTTCTCCCTCTTGCGCTCATCCATGTGCTTCTCACCATTGCTTCCCCCGACACATGCCATCCATGCTGCTTTTCCCCAACCGCTGTGTTTTGGCCCTCACCACGTTGCTTTTGCGCCCCCTCCCATTGCTGTTTTTGAGTCCCCTCCCATGTTGCTTCGGCGCCCCCCTTACCCAATTCCCTCAGGTGATTCAACATTCGGCCTCGCTCTCACCTATGTTGCTTCCTCTTTTCCTACCCTTCTGCCCGTTTTATTAATAAAAGAATTCAAATTTCTTTTAAAAAAAAAAAAGCTTTTGTGTACTATTGACTATAATTCTAATCTTGGCTTGTTATATAGAAACATGGGTGAAAGAGACCTCTTTAACCACTTGGATGCTAATGACAAGGGTAACTCGTCATGGAGTTTCCATTGATTTCAATGGAAATTACATGAAATCGTGGATCATGCCATAGCATCCAAGCAGGGGATTACTCCAAGTATTTTGTTGTTACAATAAGTCAAGATGGCAGTGAGAGTTTACTACATAACGCGACTTGCAATACACATGACCTGGTGCGGACCAGGGATTTATGGGACAACGTCTATTTTGGTGTCCCAAACGCAGTTTCTCAAAGGAACAGGACCTGCACATGGTGCGTCACACTGTTCCCCTTAAGGTCTATTGAATGATACCACAGTAAAGATTTTATAAATGGATGGGTGGGGGTTAACACAATTAAAATAACTAGTGTGGGCCAAAGGAGTAGTAAGATGAAACTAGGGGGTGTATGTATTCATTAAATACTGGGCGAACAGACAACCTGGTTGGATAATAGCTAAGCAGAACTGGACCTACATTAACTGTGCACCATTTATTGTAAAACAGGTTGAAAAGAACGTGTTGCCCCCCAGGTAATGTTAGACATATACAAGTAATTTCTAGATTTCAACAAGTCTGATAAAAGTCGTACATGATTAGAGTTGGCAACTTACTGACCAACACTATGGAGATCTCACATTGTTCAAATCCTAAAAGATTATCCTGGTCTTAAAGTATCAGCTGCAGCTAAAAACAAACCATCTGTCATTTGGCAAAATAAGATTAGAGGCATTTTATTTCGATTAGGAGCAGCAGCAGCGAGGGATAAGCCGGCAGGGAGCCCGCTACTGGCAGCGGATGCGTTTCACCTTCTTTCAAGTTTAACTCGCCTCGCTTAATAAATGTCACTGAGCGAGGCAGATTCTGGCTTTGCGGGTCTTGTGAAATGCGTTTTATTTTGGTTCGCCCAGTTTGGAGATGTGCACGGATTCTGAAACAACTATGTAAAGTGGCTACTACAAAACAGTGGTATTACCAAGACAGGTCTGCGGGAGTTTGTTTTGATCCGAGAATCGAAATTTGCCTAGCTTTGTAACGGTAAGTTTCAATTCTATTAAGGACACGGAGGCGAGGATTATGCTTTTCCTTCTTCGCTGTTTATTACCAATACAAAACCACAGCAGCCCAGAAAAGCACTGAAAATAGAAAAACGACTGAAAAATCTCCAAACAAGAGATTAAGAACATGTAATGTCACAATCCAGGAATAGAAAACTACATTTCCCATCAAGTCCATGGATAAACCACATAACCATAGTCCTTCCACAGTGTCCATCGCACGAAGATAGGGCGTCCATCTTGTGTTGCCTTCCTCTTTCTTCGCGCGAGTCACGCCGAAACATCAACGGTCCTGCTTCGACCCTTCAGCACCTAGTAGAGTACAAGAACAACAGCGTAAGCGTTGTACCAGTAAAGGGCCAAGGAGAAAGAAAACTCCACTAACCACAAAGGCACAATGCAATACATCAAAATAGCCTTAGAAGCAAGACTGGTTATTTACAAAGGCACAATGCAATACGTCAAAATAGCCTTATAAGCAAAACTGGTTACTTACAGCCATACGGGTGGGATCTCCTCCGAAGGATCGGGAGGGATAATCCTCGCCTCCGTGTCCTTAATAGAATTGAAACTTACCGTTACAAAGCTAGGCAAATTTCGATTCTATGTCAGGACCGGAGGCTTCAGATTATGCTCGTTCAAAGCTTACTCACTACCAAATGCGCAATATCCACCACCGGCTTAAAATAGAACTGTTTAAAGGTGGAATCCGAGGACCAGTCCGCCGCACGCATCAAGTCCTCCAGGCGAGCACCTAAAGAGAAAGCTTTCGAGGCCATGGCCCCTCTAGCCGAGTGAGCGCCAAACACACTAGTATCAATGCCAGCCTCCTGCAGCACCCACCGCACCCATCTGGCTATGGTGGGGGAAGAAACCGCCTTGTGTGGCTTACGCAGGGCTATGAGCAATTGTCTCTCGCCCGGAGGGCGAAGTTCAAGAGTGACATCCTCATAAGTCTTTAAACACTGAACCACACATAGCTTGGGGACGTCTACAAAGGCTGGATAAGAGATCGATCTCGTCGCCGACTTTGTGCGACGACCCAAGGTAAACGTCACTCCTTCTGGGGAGAAAATTCTCGCGGAAATGTCCAATGCCCTGACATCGGAGACCCTGCGACACGATACCAAACACAGAAGCATAGCCAATTTGGCAGATAACTCTTTGAGGGACAGATACCTGTTATGTTGCCAGGAAAGAAAAAGATTCAGTACTACGTTGACGTCCCACAGGACGGAATAGCGTGGCTCCGGGGGTAAAGAAAGCCTGACTCCCCGCAGGAGCCTACACACCAGAGGGTGTTCGCCCACCGGAGCCCCGTCCACAGGCTCGTGAGCCGCTGAAATTGCCGACCGCATTGCGTTAATAGTGCGGTAAGCCAGGCCCTCCCCGGCCAGTTCGGCCAAGAAATTCAAGATGGGAACAACTCCTGCGACCAGGGGATCCAGATGTCGTTGAACACACCAACGAACCCACCTGGCCCAAGCTGACCGGTACCTCTTGGTAGTACTGCTGGCCCAGGCCTTAGACAAAAGGTCCTGAGCCGGGTCCGAAAGGCCTGGGAGCGACCAACGTCGCCGGAAAGCCGCCACGCCATGAGGCGGAGAGAATCCTGCTGGACGAGGGGGTGTGGCTCCCCGCTCGGATTGAGAAGGAGATGAGGGAGCCGGGGTAGTAGGATTGGAGAATCCCAGGAAAGTTCCAGAAGAACTGGAAACCAAACTTGAGACCTCCAAACCGGAGACACCAAAGTCACCTCCGCCCTCTGGCGGCGCAACTGAGCCGCCGCCCTCAGTATCATCGAGAAAGGAGGAAACGCATAGAGATTTCCCTGACTCCACTCCTGGAGGAACGCATCCGTAGCCTCCGCCAGCGGGTCTGGTCTCCAACTGTAGAATCTCTGAAGCTGGAAATCCAGTCGGGACGCAAACAGGTCCACCGAGAACGGACCCCACAGGTTGTTCAGCCACTGGAAAACCCGGGTGTCCAATTTCCAAAGGCTGGAATCCCGCAGGTACCTGGAATGCCAATCTGCCACCTGATTGTCCCGGCCCGGAAGATACTCCGCCGTCACCGAGACCCGATGAGAGAGACAATAGTCCCAAAAGTCCGTCGCCAGATCTGCAAGCGCACGGGATCGGGGACCGCCTAGGTGGTTCACGTAACGAACCGCCGACACATTGTCCATGCGCAAAAGGACGCATGATTTCACCACGTCTCTGGTCCAACAGCGGATCGCAAAAGAGCCTGCCAACAGCTCCAGACAATTGATGTGGAGCCTTTGTTCCTCGGACGACCAAACGCCGCCGGTAGAGAAATCGCCGCAACGGGCGCCCCATCCGGACCTGCTGGCGTCCGATTCGATGATCAAATCCGGAACGGACCCGAAGATTGCTCGGCCGTTCCACGCCTCCATATGAGAGAGCCACCAAGCCATCTCCCCTTTCACCTCTTGGGAGAGGGGAACCAGTTGGTCGTAGGACAACCCTTCCCTGAGATGATGCGCTTTGAGGCGCTGCATGGCACGATAGTGCAGGGGACCCGGGAAGATTGCCTGAATGGAGGAGGACAGAAGTCCTACCACTCTGGCAATCTGCCGCAGGGAGGTGTGAGACTTTGCGATCGTCTGTTTCAGCAGATGACGGATCTTGGCAATCTTCCTCGAGGGAAGGCTGAGGGAGGCTTGTACCGAGTCCACTACGAAACCTAAGAATGTCATCGTCTGAGAAGGTGAAAAGACCGACTTGTCCTCGTTGATAATGAACCCTAGGCCTTGTAACAAGGAAATCGTTCGATTGAGCTGGAGGAGTAACCTGTTGGGGCATTGGTCCATCAGTAGGATGTCGTCCAGATAGACGATCATACGTATCCCTTGACTCCGAAGGGCCTCCACTGCCGGGTGTAGCAGTTTGGTGAAGCACCAAGGGGCAGAGGAAAGCCCGAACGGAAGGGCGGTGAATTCGAAGACTTGGTCCTTCCAGAGAAATTGAAGGAACCGACGGTGTGGAGGGTGGATAGGGACGACCAGATAAGCATCCTTGAGGTCCAAACGGACCATCCAGTCGTTCGGGAGCAGCACGTCCCGGAGTAGGTGGATCCCCTCCATCTTGAAATGATGGTACACTAGCCACCCGTTGAATTCCCTGAGATTGATCACAGGTCTCTGTCCTCCATCCGTCTTCTCGACTAAGAAGAGGTTGCTGAGGAAACCGAAGGGATGCCTCGCCGTCCGGCAGATAGCTCCCTTCCGTAAGAGTGCAGAGATCTCCTCGTCTATTAAGGCCGCATCTGCGTGCGAGAAGACCAGAGGGTATGGAGCCCTCGACTGATAGGGTTGATCGTAAAAATCCAAGCGGAATCCCCGCACCGTCTGCAGTACCCATGCGTCCGCCGTAATCGCGGCCCAAGCGGCTGGAAAAACCGCCAGTCGTCCCCCAATTCTCACCTGAGCCGCAGGTATCACACTTACCGTGGGAACTGTTACCACCGGCGTCGTTCCGGAAACCTCCTCCGCGCCCCTTGAAGCGCTGGCCTCTAGTCGGGTAGAAGTTGGTGTAGTTTGCCGACGTGTTGTATTGGCCTCTGCCGGAGCCTTGCCCTTTGTTGGGTAAATTTTGACCGCCACGGCCGGTCGCGTGGCCCCTACCGCGACCGGCCCCTCGGGAAAAACGCTGGTGGAAGACCCTCTTTATGCTGGACTGGGCCCTATCCAAAGATGTAAACGTATTAACGAATTTGCCCAGCTCCTTGATAAAGGGGTCACCAAACAAACCACCCTGCGCCACCGCGCCCGCCTCCGAGGAGGCCAGGTCACCTAACTTAGGGTCGAGTTTAATCAACAGTGACCGACGGCGCTCCGTTGATAGGGCGCAGTTGGCGTTTCCCAGAAAGATGACTACTCTCTGCGCCCAGCTGGAGAGCACGTCAGGGGATATAGGAGTGCCAGAAACTTTGGCCTCCTCGGCCATGTCCAGGATTTTCGTAATGGGGCCAATGGCGTCTAGCAGCTTATCCTGACAGGACCGCCAGGATCGGTCAATCCCTTTACGGGGGTCTTTGACAAATTTCGCCATGAATGTGGCCATTTTCCCATCTAACTCAGGGGTCATGGCGACCTTACCCTCCAGGGTAGGACGCGGGCATTCTCCCCGCAGACAACTGCGAGCTTCCTTCTCCAGCGGTTTGCGTAGGCGGGCCGCCACAAACTTCGCAACCTTCTCCCCAGGCACCCAGGCCGCCGACCGCGGATGAACAATCTCGTCCGGGTCCAGCATGCCCGAGCTGTCCTGCGGAAGTTCCGTCGCGGAGCCTGACGGCCGCCACGAGCGCACCGACTCATCATCGTCGTCAGTGTCAGCCGGGGAGAACCCACCTGGGGAGGAAGGGGCTGTTAGAGACTGCCCCGAAGTTCCCGGGGCCGGGGTCGACGCAGGGGCAGGATCGGTTGCCTTTGCCAAAAAAGCGTCACGCAGGCGCTCAAAGGCACCCCTGTCTACACCCTGCGTGGACCCCGTAGCTCCGTCCTTACAATGTTTTTTAGGAGCTGGGGGTACCCCCTCAGCATCCGCAGAGGCGCCTCCAGGCGCTCCCAAATGCGCCTGCGCCAACTTCGCACATTCTTCCACAATGCGTGAGGAAAGCCTGTCTTCCATGGGGCCTACAATCTCCTGTACGCAGCGGTAAATAGAATTGTCAACCGCGTCATAGAACTCATCATCATTGAGGTATTGATGAGACTCTTCTTCTTCCACATAGTACCCCTCTGCCATGATGCACTACCTTGCCAGAGATCAGCAGGAAGCAAAGCACGGGGCGAATAGGTAATCGCAGTACCTAGGTAAGGCCCAGCCAGAGGCTAGTAAAGTTTGGGGGACTGGGGACCAGGCCAATCGAGGCAGCACCCGCCTCCAAGCGCGCAGACCCTCTCAAGGACCGGGTCTATGCCGCCCCCCCTTGCGCGCTAACAAAAACGGCCGTAATCGGCCCAACAGAAGGCACAAACAGAAGTATGCGGTGAGAAAACCGCCAACGTGCCAGGATATGCGGCGAGAACCGCTCAGGTGCTAATATACGGCCCGCAGGCGTTCAGGGCGGTAACCCGCCGTACAGACCCCCTCTGGGGCGTTCAACACAATGTGGGGCAAATACAACCCGAGATCGGGCGTCCGGGTGAGGCGGCAACAAAGGCGAGGCTCCGGCGCGGCTCTCCCTCCTCAGCGCGGTCTCCGTCAGTGAGAGTAACCGCGCTAGGGAGAACGAGACGCGGCGGCTCCCCCTAGCGGCCGCAGATGCGCCGCATCAACAGAAAACGGGGACATCGCGTGAGGGGCGAAAACGTCCCCGCGAAGCTAAAAACCAGGGCTCTGAGGAAAGAAAAGGCACAATATCGCCCACCGAGCCCTCACATAGTTACCCACTTAGCACATAATTACATTCCGAGTCCCAAATATGCAATCAAACCCCCGCACCACAGTCACAACGCAAGAGGAAGAAAGCAAGGGACTTAACTGGCTGCGAAGCAGCGAAGAAAGAGGAAGGCAACACAAGATGGACGCCCTATCTTCGTGCGATGGACACTGTGGAAGGACTATGGTTATGTGGTTTATCCATGGACTTGATGGGAAATGTAGTTTTCTATTCCTGGATTGTGACATTACATGTTCTTAATCTCTTGTTTGGAGATTTTTCAGTCGTTTTTCTATTTTCAGTGCTTTTCTGGGCTGCTGTGGTTTTGTATTGGTAATAAACAGCGAAGAAGGAAAAGCATAATCTGAAGCCTCCGGTCCTGACATAGAATCAGTGGTGCTGGAACACGGGTGCAGTCGTCAAGGTTACATAACTAACATCATCGCAATTGTGCAAAATCCAAGCATCAGAAAAAAGAACAAGGGTAGCAAATAAGCTACGCCCATTCAGCAGGAGAGTAGTAAGGGTGTGGTACATAGCCAATGGTGCATTTTGAAGGACACTGTTGCAGTGGAGTCACTACCGTTGGTGTCACCCGGTGCGGGAAACTCATGGTGTCACCCTCTCACGACTTGTTCATTACCTAAAACTAATTAAACTGTTGGGCAGGGGAGCATATTGCCTGCACCGGAACTCCCAAGGCATTATGCTAAATGCAGTCCTCAATAGTGTTGATACTCAAAGTCTCTCAAGCGTTTGCCGCCTAGTGTTGGTATAGCCAATGCTGGATATTCTTGGACAAGTGTTTCATGCTTAGTTGGTATTCCTCCAGTTTGGTTGTGCTTGACAGGCTGCTTGCCAGCAGGAATTGCCTTCACCTCACAGTCAAGCAGTGTGTGCTCGATAAAGGACGTAGGTCAGTGCCAAGCACTTCTATAGCCGGAGGACAATGAGGCTTCATGCACATATTTACTTGCAGCAATGTAACGTATGTGAGATGGGGGACTTCTTTTTGGGTCCATTACCATGGAACACAAAAGATTGGTTTAATGAAAAAGGAGAATATAAAACCGGAATATAAAAACAGAAATGGAACGGATAAGTATTAATGGTAAGGATTATAGCCAGGACCACAGGAATTATGGGATTGTGCAGCGTGGCGATTTTCACATAGTTATAGATTTGCCGCATTTGTCACATAATCCATCATCTGCTGCAGAATCTGCAGATTTTAACTAAACACAATTGTTTCTAGCTCAAATGGTTCACCAGTTCCTAACAGCGTAGCAGCACGTGTTACCACGCTGTGGAAGGTCTTTTGCAAAGGTTGACTAGTCACCTTCCTGTTGCTTATTGCTGTATTTGGGCATTAAACTGGTACTAATTATGTGCACCCAACAGTCTAGACAGTTTTACCATGTGTAAAAAGTGCAAACTAATGAAGAAATACCATTTAAAAATATGCTGCATTAAATCGCATAATTTGCCTTTTTTGCCACATAATTTACTCAACTGTGCTACATAATTTGGCCCTCCCCTGCCGCATAATTCCAGTGGCCCTAATAATAGCTGAGGCAAGTTGTACCATAAGGGAATAACTTCTGTTAAATATAAAGGGGAAATGTTTCTGTTAAGGCAAGAAATGTACAGGAATCTCATTTAAATACATCAAATTGTATATATATGAACAAGTAGGAAGAGAGCAGGTAAGTGCTAAGCATCAATGGTTAAAAGTGGAGTTAAAGGAAGTAGTGGGATGGGGGCTCCCGATAAGTAAAAGAACGCAAATCTGATATTACACGAGATTCCCATCTAAAACATAAAATAATTGACATTTTGAAAAAAAAGGCCCCACGATGAATCTCAAAATGATTAAGGAGTCTGAAAAACCAGAAACGAACATATGATGATAGTGCTTCGTGTGCAGGTAAACCGGAATTTCCGAATCCAACAACTTCTGCGTTTTACCACATAAAATGGATTTACTGCAATTGCCACATAATTAACACTCTGTTGACTTATTGGTAGAAAAAAAATTGCTTTTAGCTGGAAAGCCTCTATAGATATTAAGGAAAGCACGACACATAGGGTGGCACGCTGTGGTGGCTGACCCTTTGCCTTAGTTAACTCGTCACCTTTTGCGGCTACTTGATGCGCTCATGTCTTGAACTGGTAGGAATAAGTTTAAATAATTGTTCAGAGTTCAGACATTATCAGTGTGTGCTAAAATAATATTGCAACTTTACGTGCCACATAATTGGAGTGTTCTTGTTCCATAGTTCAACCAATCCTCCTGCTTAATTTGGCTGCCCATAACGGTGCAATTCTAGTTTACCTGTTTCGTGTGGATGCCCTTGGCAGAGTTTGGGACACAGATTTCAAAGGAAGAAAAGGGCCCTGAGGCTCTGTGTGACAGGAACACGGTGAAGACGACCCAGAGCCAATGGTGCAGGGACAGAGTTGAAGTCAAGCTGGAGAGGGCACACCCCTGCCCCTCGTGGGAAACGGCCATTACAACGCGGCCGTTTCCACGAATACATTAACCACGCATGCATTACAACGCATGCGTGGTTAACACGAAAGCCTTTACCACGCATACCTTTACTACGAGGTGTGTAGTAAAGGCATATGTGGTAAAGGTTCAAAATAAACATGGGGGGGTTGGGGGGTCTCCCCCCAAATAAAAACCACCTGAAATCGTCGTCGTTTAAGAGGAAACGGAAAGAAACTTCCGTTTCTTCTTAAGGACCTACGACGTCACCACGCATGAATTAGAGGGAAAAGTTATGCGGTGATAAATCATTCCGTTGTAACGCATGCGTGGTAAAGGCATGCGTTGCAACGGAATTCGTTGTAAGAACATATAACCGCCCCTCGTATCACCTCTGCTCACTGCAACGCTCCAGGAAAGAAGAAAGCGTGCGAAGCGCTCGCGCCAGAGCTCGAAGCAAATGGCGGCTGCTGCCACCTCCACCCTGGTTATACAACCCTGTCCCAGTCATCACCGCTCCGACACAATTGTCTAAATGCGTTTCAGTTTGAAGGTTTCAGAGGCTGATATGACCTGACTTGCGCCCGATGTTATCCTACAGACGTCCTTATTCCACCGTGATATCGTCACACAATTCCTGCCTGCACTTCAGTGCACTACCGTGCCTGGGGTAGCAAAAAGTGACATCATCTACCCATCGTCCCCGCAGAGCAGAGCCGAGGCTGCAGAGCTGTGTTACACAGCATAACCAGATTGGTGTCACCCCATGTGATGGCGTCACCGGGTGCGGTCCGCACCCCCTAGTGACGCCACTGCACTGTTGAAAATATACCACTAAAGGGTGGTGTAGCAGCACACTGAAATAGTGATAACACATTTTCAATTTAAAATGACCTGTACATTTGAACAGACGTACAAGTTACTGACAATGAAATCTGGTTTCAGCAAATATTTATCATTTGTACATCAAGTTAAGTGTCTTGATTTGTTTGATCCTATTATAATCTTTGTTTCCATCAAAGTTCAGAATTACAAAAAGATGATCTTCATTAATGCTTTCCAAACTGCTGCTATAGCTTGAACTATTTGTACAGTTCCTTTACAGGGTTGTGTGTTGGACAAAAAAAAGACATTCCAAAGCCTTTCCTTTCACACTCAATTACACCCAGTAAGAATCGAATATAGTTCACTTTACAAAATCCTCTCACTTTGCAGTCAGTGAAAGAAAAGAAAACAACAATTTCTATGTTTAAAGAATGAGTAGCAATTTATCAAAAGGCAGTCTGACATTTGACCTCGGCCCACACAGCAAATGTAACAAAATAATTTTCTGAAACCCTGCACAGTTATTTTGCTGGATCTGCAGCACCCCATGCCCCACACTCTACTCTCAGGGCCTATGCCTTTCTGGTTGTCTACAGGTCTGCCAGCAGCCTGCTGGGTCAACAGAAGCCTTGCCTTGGCAAACCAGTAGCGGCCAGCCTGAGGAGTTTAAAGTTCCCTGGTGTGCGGGTGGAGAATTTGACAAAAGTGCTCCTGGCGATGCAGCAGGGGCACTTTCAGTTAAAATATTTTAGTATGTTTCTGCAAAAGAGAACTACTAAGGCCCTCCTGTGCTACAAGTGTTCTTGGAGGTCGACGAGAAAGCATGGCATATTTTTACTTTTCACCGCTGCCTTGCCTGCCCAATGATTTTGCTCAAAATCGTGCGCCAGAGCAATCAAAGGTCGTGGTTGCTAATACCAATGCATTGCAGTCTTAGGTCCAATTGATGCCTCTTTAGTCCACCACCAGACACACTCTGTCCCATTATCTCACTGGAGCAGGCTCTTTTGTATCCATGCTTTCTACCTTTGTCACTGTTTTCCAGTCTCTCTTCCCCGGGTCTGGTGGCTCAGTGGACTAATGCGTCCATTGCGGAGGCCTGTGTTCAACCTCATGGTCACAGGTTCAAATCCCGGCGGGTCCACTCAGCCTTTCATCCATCTGAGATCGATAAAATGAGTACCATTGATTTGGGTAGCAATGAACATCTGTTATCCGCGCCAAGAGACCTCTGGGCGAACGTGCTCTTTACAAATAAACGTTATGTTATGTTCCCCCTCCTTTCTCCATTTTGTGTTTTCTCTCTCTTGCTCTAGATCAAAATCGGATGAGAAAAAAAATAGGTCCTGGTGCCCACAAATGAGTGCAAGTGTGCCCCACCTTCAACATCCAGTTAAAATTAAGCATTAGTTTACCTGTCATGGTAGATATGTACCGGAAAAACAGGCTTGCAAAGTCTGGATGAAAT
Organism: Lissotriton helveticus; assembly: GCF_964261635.1. Taxonomy (NCBI): domain Eukaryota; kingdom Metazoa; phylum Chordata; class Amphibia; order Caudata; family Salamandridae; genus Lissotriton; species Lissotriton helveticus. The sequence continues at coordinate 1,144,352,339 of NC_136069.1, forward strand.
AGGATGAGCCCAGGGCTGGTCTGGGAAACCAAAAGCACACCTGGCAAAAACTATCAAATCAGCCCTGCTCCCTTCGTCTCTTCGTGCAATCTCTTTAGTCAATCTCTTTCCTTCTCTCGCTCTCTTTTCCCTCTTTGGTCACTCCAGAAGCCTCCCGGTTCCAGCTGCAGTTAACCTAAGGAATCTGGGGAAAGTGACAGAGGCACCAGGAGCTGCATTGGCTTTTAAAACCATCCTTCAAGGGCTCCAGCCCTCCAGGGAAATGCCCGGTGGAATAAAAGGAACATCCCAACAGTGTGTACCCAGCAGAGCTGAAGCAGATCGGCTGCCTGCCTAGGGTTTCAGAGGGCGGATATGGTGGAGTCTCCACTATTCAAAGCCAATGATTTCTTCTTCTTCAAATGAGGTTTGGGAACCCAGAGGGGGCTAAACAGGACATCATCCATGTTTTTTTGCAGAGAAATTCTCATTTCCACCCCACAGTAAGTAACCCCAAGGACTCATGTAGAGCAGGTCAGCTCAGATGATGTAATAAATTGTGCACAAATCGGTTTTCTAAGCATTTTTTAAATCACCACATGAAGACATGTAGTAATACCACCCCTTTGGACAGAACAAGTGTCCCGCTTGCCATCAGCAAAAATCTGGTGTAAATTTTGTGGCAACGCATGGAAAAATGTGAGAAACTCTCTCCTACACACGTTGGTCTCCATAGGTTTCACATGTTCTAGTAATTTCACAATTACGGATCGGGCTGTTATTTCAAGAATCTTGGAACGAGCAATGATATACTAAATGAGGGCTAAAGCAGAGTCCATGGTGATGCCGCAGAGACAGAAAATGCTTAAGCTAAATGCACCCGGTACTTGCTATCTGCCTAATAATTATTTAGCTCTCTACTGCATTGTGTACCTTTTGAGCATATGTGCATAATCTTAAGTGTTTCCCAAAGTGTAAATAAAGAGAGTGCTCCTGGCACGCCGCTCTCACAATGTATGCCTCCATGCTTTAGGTTTACCACTTACTCGTTCACAGTTGGCATGCTAGGCGATGCGCTCTTTTCTTCCCGCCATGTACTAAGGAGCGACATATCAAATCGACAAAAACTTTGCTGGATAGAAAGAAGCTATTTAGGCAAGACCTAAAAATGGCAGCAGCGTTGGAGGTTTGCTCAGAAGAAGCAATTTGATTCTAAATAGCCTTTTGTATAACAAAATGACCTTGATGCATTAGGGAGCTAATGGAAGATCTGAAAACCACAAAGAAAACCAGCGACGTAGAAACTACCTCTACATCAATGTGTGTGTGAAAAATATGAATGCTGTAAAAGTTATCATCATGCCCCATGAAAGGAAGTGGCCCTATGGTACGTGGGTCCCCTTCAGTATCGCCTAGCCTTTCGACCATTAACATCTTACTTCATGAGACTTGTAGGTTTCTTTTTTCCAGCCTAAAAGTTCCATCAGGCAAGTAGCAGCCAGTTGAAAAAGTTACTATTGGATATCAGTGTCACATCTAACTTAAAAAAAAAAGAAAAATAAATAAATTAAACTTTGGGTAGAGTCCAGCATGCTAGGTGTGTTGGTAGGCACCACGAGCAGCAAGAAGCACACTACTTCCATATGGTCGTTGCAGATTTCGACAAAAGGCTGAATCCGTGTGCTAAGTTCAAAACCCTGAACACGCAATCTGATGGAGAGCCAAGAAATGACCAAAGCGATTTGACACCGAGGAGCTCAAGCACACCTATTGCTTGGTAAAGTATTAGCCATCAACCGCGGAGTCTCTTCAAAATACATGTCAAATCTATGAACTACCATTGTTATGACATAAAAAGTTCACCTAACGTTATCAATACCACCCATATACCTATTTGAAAAAATATGCGAGGAGCAGAATAAGTGTTATAAGTAAGTGTGGATTGTACAACTGGAAGTATGACATTACAACCCATACATTTACAACGCATGCCATTACAACGAAACTTTTACAACGCAGGATCCAATACAAGGCATGCCATTACAACGCAGCTGCTATTACAACGCATGCCATTACAACGCAAGTATGGGTAAGTATTTTTTTTTATTAATGGGAATGTAATAGTAGTGTAAGCGTTGGATAGTGTAGGGGTTAAAATTACTATTCTAACTCCAGGGGGGCGTAATATTAGGGTAAGTGTTGGATGGTGTAGGGGTTAAAATTTAATTAAATACTTACCCATACTTACGTTGTAATGGCATGAATTGTAATAGCAGCTGCGTTGTAATAGCAGCTGCGTTGTAATGGATCCTGCGTTGTAAAAGTTTCGTTGTAATGGTAGTGCGTTGTTTTAGTTGCGTTGTAATGGCGGTTTCCCGTACAACTAAATAAATGATGTGGGAATCACAGAGTTGGAAATCTCATGTTGATTACAATGGGAGGTGGAAATGTAATTTTAACTGAATGTATTAATTTATGATTAATGTAAATACTGTATTACAACAGGTCTTGATTTTGTTTCGAATTATATTCGTAAATATTATTCAATGATACAAAAAAATCATTTAGTGCGATTCATTTCACTTTTAATTTTAAGCCTTTTAAAGCTACAGGCATCTCATTAAAAGTCAATGAGTCTATACTGCCCAGCCCTTGAGCGGCCCGCATTTGACCGTTGGTCAGAGAATGGCGAGGTTCTAAACTACGCCCCCCCCTCCAAATATGTATACATCCAAATGCCTATCTGAAAAGTGCATGTATTACCATATTTAATAGTCCTTAGGCCTTGCACAGTAATGCTCAGTAAGTAAGTTGGGAGCGGGCACCAATTGTCGTCATTTGAGATGCGAAACCCAATACTGCTTAGACGTGAACTCAAGACAGCGTTTCTCTACGTAGAAATGTGTTGTATTATTACAAACACAACGATAAACCCCTGTTCACTCGCCCATACTGACGTCACGTGAAAAGACACGCGAAAAGCCACTGACAAAGATTTGACTCAATAACTTGCCATCAAACATTATAAGATTGCAGGATGTTTATTAATAGGGATTGCTAACAGGCATAGACACCCAGCTACTAGTGCTAGTAAACGAAAAAGGCAAATATATTTTAAAACAGTAGAAACACATGAGTCCTAAGGGGTTGCAAGCAGTACCACAGAGATATCAGTGATATAAACACTCAGGCGAACAGACACACACACAATGTACACTCACACACAGATAGTCACGTATGGACACACATGTACAGAGACATACACAGACACGCACATTTTAAAAATAATGTGAATATACTTCACAATGGGAGCGGTTTTGTATTGTATGATAAAGTAAATTTGAATCATGTGTGAAGGTGCAGCCCACAGGTACCAATCAGAGGAAATAGGTCACTAGGAAGAAGAAATGCATTTTTTGCAGAGATCTTAGAACATGCAGGTTACAAATCCAACTCAGCGAAATAGCTCAAAGAGGTTAGTGCGTATACGTACCCTGCATCCACCTACATGTGCCTTGCAATCCAATCACAGAAAGGTTAATCAGAGAATTAGAGTATTGACTGCAGCAAAATAAACTGAGGAACGAAGTTGAAATCTTTCCATGTGTTCAAGTAATACTTGTTTGAGTTTTACCTAGACTTTTTTACGTTTGTTGTAAAATGTACATACCAAAACATTTAAGAACTTTTGTTGAAATATTGTAAGGTGTCTAAATGATAAATGACAGCTGGCTTCATATGGTTATCGATTATGGAGAGATAAGGCCTATTGGTCACACAGCCAACCTTGAAACATGGGACAGCAGGTTCAGTCTTGCCTCAACGTCCTGAGATTAAGAGTGAATCACTTAATCTCGCTTTGCTCAAAAAAAGGGCGAGCCAGCTAATCTGATTCTGCACGCTAATGCCCCTCGGCCAGGATCGCGCTATAAAAACGTGTAAAAAAATTGTGTCGTATTCCAGCGGAACAACGGGGCAAGTATGGACCTATATGGATACAATATGAAGTATATCAAGAAGGTCAGAGGGCGTTCCTGATTAGAAGCATGGAGGGCTCTAAACCCCACAGATCAGTGTCAATCAGACAATATTTAAGAGCATCAACATTTTCTGTGTGTCATTTTCACAAAGAACACTTGGGTGCAACAAAACACTAAGGTGAGGGTCAAGTAGATATGTGGATAACTGGGTGTTAAAATAGAAAGAGTAAAAGAGACTAATATGGAAAAAGGTGAAAAGGAATTATGAAGAGGGAAAAAGGAGAGAGACGCATCGACAGAGGGAGAGAACAAGCGAATTGGAGAGAAAAGCAGACAAAGACAAAGTAAGTAAGACAAAGTAAGAGAAAAAGAGAAACGTGCATTGAGTGAGAAAGTCATTTATAGTAGAGGTGGGAAAGAGACAGAAAGATTGATAGAGACGGAGATAGATACGGCGGGAAAGACAGCAGTAGATATACTTAGCCAGAGAGAAAAAGTGTTATGACGCGGTTAAAGATGGCTGCATTATAGTGCTTTTTTTTTTTTTACTTAGACATGCCTAATTGCATAAAAGCATTTAGTACGCCTGCCCCAATTGAAAAAATGGTAGGCCGATGGGTGCGGTAACAGGGCTATGTGGAAATACATTTTTCTCATTGATTTTTCTCCACAAAGGCGACATTTTGTCTTGCAGTACTTCCGGGCCACTTATCTCTAGCTTCTTTGTACTTCTTGGCTGCGCATGGCCCTGAGCGGCAGCTGCCCCTTTACTTTGGCTGCTGTGCTTTTTACTGTTCTCTAGTGCAAGAAGCCTACCATCCTGGGGGCATTTCGGAATTGCAGAAGTCCCCTATGACCATGGAACAAAGAAATCATTGCAATGTGGCCATCATATCCCTGTAGTTTGTTGTCCATTCTTGTTGGACAGGACATCAGGCTGTAAGGATTTGGTGGGTTTTAACTGCTTTAGGGCAGAGGACAACGTGTTGATGCCCACTGCACTACCTTCACAGCGCAGTGAACTTCAAGGGTCATCCACAGTGCTGGCGGGAAAAAAAAATTCTGGTAAAAACACAAGAAACATTTTCTTTTTCAAAATTAAAGTTAGGATGCTTCTCTCAAGTCACTAGTTAGATTATTCTTTTTGTTTTGCTGTATTGCATAGCATACTGATGTTACAGCAAAGCAAAAGTGAAAGCAGACTGTGCTGATGGAATCTGAAGGGATGTATAAATGTACTACCACATAGCGTTCCTACTCTTCTCCCAACAACAACAGTGCCCCACTTGTGTGGCTGGGCTATTGCCCGAGACATGAAAGACCCCAAACTCAAAGAAACATCAAGATTTTGCAAAGTGGCCCATTCTGGCAATGAGGGTAGCTACGGTATTTAGGCCAGGGCTCAGTTGGCACCCAGGGAAACCTGCTAAGCCCAGACATTTCTGAAAACAAGGCATCTTTGGTAGTTCAGGGTGGTGTGGCTAGCATGGACCTCAATATCTTTTCTTACTCAGAATGGCCTACAAACACCAAACTGTGGCTAAATCACAGATTTGTATTCATATTTCTGCGATCAAAATTCTGGGATGTGTGTGGATCCAGAACATTCCTACTATTCAGTCTTCCCACACTTGTCTCAATAAAAAGATACCCAAAAGCTCACCAACTTTTATGCATTTAGTACATAATTATATAGGACTTCAGAACACCAATTTATTTGGCATACCATACATTAGATAAAGCAGAATTTCAAAGGAATCAGTAAATTCCAAAAATCAGATAAATACTACGCAGATCTAAGATTACAATATATAAAAATCAAAAAATGTTGGTAGATGTTGTGCAGAGACGTCTAGAGATATCAGTCAGAATACAAATGCTCTGAGCCTCAAATGCCGAGGCTATGGTTTCCACAATATTTGGTTCAAGGAGATGAAACCTAAGCATGATGTCACTGGCACAGTAATCTAGATATTAAACCATTTTTTAAAGATGGTTAGTTTGTTGCAGCATCCCTTTGTGACATGGTAGACTATACTGGATCATTTCAGATTCACTCTACTGTTAAATAGGGTATTTGCAGCCCTCTGCAGCAGGCACATTAACTTAACAGACAATCTGGCTCCTGCAAAGTAAAAATATAGATCTCTAGAGGGCACCAGGCTAGATTTCACAGCAGGCTAGTACCATTAGACTGTCAGTACGTTGGAGCAATGTCACTCAAATGTAAGTCGTATCTGACTTGCTAAGACTCTGCCCCAGGCCAATAGGCTAATCAAAGCACTATGTTATATTGAAATGCAGAGATTTCCGGATTGTAAATTGCTTCTCCACGGCTGGTAAGTTTAGGTAATGACATCCACTTATGTATCATGAATAGTAAAGGTCATGTAGGTTGCTGGCTTAAGAACAACATGACAAAATTATAATGAGAGATTATTAATGAAAATATTTGCTACAATGGAAATTAACAAAGAATTATTATTGTAAACTAGTCTCACACACAACTGTGCAAACGTTAATGCTGAAACTTAGCATTGTTGACTCCTCTAGTGTAATGCACCATAGCAAATGTAATAACGGTGCAAATTCTGTATGCAATGTGATACAGGAATGAGACTTTCAGCACAAGTGCTTCATACTAAAAGAGTCTTAGATACCTTAAAACAAAAATTATACATTACCTTTTGAGAATATTTTACATGGAAGCACTTCCAAAAATTTAGCACTAGGCCATACTTAAAGTTGAACATTTATATACAATAATCATCTTTCACAAAAAGGTTATAATTCTTTCATGATATGCTTATTGTATTTCGTTATGCTTGACCTTAATTATGAGATTCTTTTGCGAATCAAGCAATGCTGATTTTAAATGTATTACACTGCCTTTTCCCTTAGGTTTGCATTATTTCTTAGCTTGATGGATTTTTGTTACGTTCTTCAAATATTGCTTGATCTGTTCTCTTCACACCGCATTCCGAAGCAAACAGCTACCTCTACCTTTATCTCTTTGTTGCTCGCCATGGGTTGAAGTAAGAAAACGAGTTCCTATGCTTTCACACAATAAGTCCTGTGTCAACTAACCTGTGTGGACGGAATGGACACTTGTTTCCCAGGACTGCTGTGGGAAGAAAGTTGAATCTTACGAAGAAGAGTCACATGGTGAGCAGACCACTGTGCTATGACAACAAATGTCACATTTGGACTATTGGAACTATAAAAAGAGACTTGCCCAGAAGAGGCTGGCTCTTTTTGGTTACTGGCTTTGGACTTCATGCAAAGATCATCCCGGACTCTACTGCAGAGCTCCTTTCCTTCCCCTTCTACTGATGTCATTTTGCTAATGGCGGTGCAAAAGGGGGTGATGATGGACGGAGCATCTGAATCAATCAAACACTCACACCCAGTCAAAAGATCTGGGTTTAATCCATCACCGTTCTTTAGCCCACTCTGCCACCCCAGTTCAGACATGGCCATATGCAAATCAGTATGACCCTGTGCCTCATGGGAACAGTCCAGCCCGAACTGCCAAGCCATGTCTTCCCTGGACCGGAAACAAGCTTCCGAGGACCGGTTTCTGGCATTCCAGCCGTCTTCAGCCCGGCTTGCTTGAATCCAGTGGCAAAGTGAGCAAGGGACTCACGTCTGAGCATACCCTGCCACACTTATGGCGGCCAAAAGCGGTGCAAAAGGGGGTGATGATGGACGGAGCATCTGAATCAATCAAACACTCACACCCAGTCAAAAGATCTGGGTTTAATCCGTCACCGTTCTTTAGCCCACTCTGCCACCCCAGTTCAGACATGGCCATATGCAAATCAGTCTGACCCTGTGCCTCATGGGAACAGTCCAGCCCGAACTGCCAAGCCATGTCTTCCCTGGACCGGAAACAAGCTTCCGGGGACCGGTTTCTGGCATTCCAGCCGTCTTCATGGCTTGGCAGTTCGGGCTGGACTGTTCCCATGAGGCACAGGGTCAGACTGATTTGCATATAGCCATGTCTGAACTGGGGTGGCAGAGTGGGCTAAAGAACGGTGATGGATTAAACCCAGATCTTTTGACTGGGTGTGAGTGTTTGATTGATTCGGATGCTCCGTCCATCACCACCCCCTTTTGTACCGCTTTTGGCCGCCATAAGTGTGGCAGGGTATGCTCAGACGTGAGTCCCTTGCTCACTTTGCCACTGGATTCAAGCAAGCCGGGCTGAAGACGGCTGGAATGCCAGAAATCGGTCCTCGGAAGCTTGTTTCCGGTCCAGGGAAGACATGGCTTGGCAGTTCGGACTGGACTGTTCCCATGAGGCACAGGGTCAGACTGATTTGCATGTAGCCATGTCTGAACTGGGGTGGCAGAGTGGGCTAAAGAACGGTGATGGATTAAACACAGATCTTTTGACTGGGTGTGAGTGTTTGATTGATTCGGATGCTCCGTCCATCACCACCCCCTTTTGTACCGTCATTTTGCTAATGAACTTGCCTTTTGGACGATTTGGAGCTGTCTGGTGAGATACCAGACCTGAACCTTCTTGATTATTGCTCCATCCACTTCCCTTGCCCATACTCATGTACCATTCCTTAGTGGACTTTAACTTGATCCCTTTGCCAAGCTTGGAGAACTCTTTTAAAGCCATCCTCCTGGCTTTATTGGTGGTAGGAAACCCTAGCCTAAACCTACGGATTCGCATATTCAGCTATAGATTTATTCTAACAATGTGAGATTTTATATTACGCGTTGCGAGGCTCATGAGTGAACTGCTTGAAATGTTACTTAATTGCATTGATTTTGGATCTTTAATACAATAACCGAATATTTAAAAATTTGCTTGAGCCTTTATTTATTGCGTTTCAAATGTTCTTTCCATAGAAACTGTGCTTACAAAGATTTGATTCCATTACAGAGACAGTCATAGGTTGTTTAAGAGCATCGGTTCTCCTACTTCTGTTCTGCATAGTTGTTGCAGAACTGCTGGTCTGTATGATTCTCGTTAGACAACTTTTTCGAAGGTTTTGTCTCCCTGCTTTCATCCTCTACATTTATAGTATGGTCCTGAGGGTGGTGTTTTTGATCACTAATTTGTGGTTTCACTATCAATAAATCAGTCCTCATTGGTGGCCAACAGTTGACACCTTACTTCTTACCCCTCACTACGACAAACAAGTTCCATCGGAGCACCTATGCCTCTGAGGGTAATTCAGGATTAGATTAGTATGATTAAACCTAAATTTGTTAAATAATTAGTTTGGGCCCAGAACAAAACTCCAGCTAGCTAAATCAGAACAGAACACAATAGTTATCAGGTGTGTATTACCAATATATGTTTTGCTGCTATTGATCTATTTTTTCCATTATACTTCAGAAGTACAAAACAAAATGCGCTGCATTTGCAAATTTACAACTGCTGGTATATTTTGAAATATGCGTACAGTTCATTTATTGCATGCTACTCGCCGAAAAAGCACTTCAACACCCCATCAGGGGTAACAGGCGCTACATATATTTGCAAATCTCTGTATCTCTTCTATCACTCTGCTACCCTTCTCAATCGAAATAACTAACATATAAACCACTTAAATTACTTTCATATTTCACTATACTAATTCAATACTTTAATGGGTTACGGAGTAGTGTGCGACTCGCCCAAAAAGCGTTTAACACCCCATTAGGGGGTAACAAGCGATATATAAATGTAAATAATCTTCCCTCGTCTATCCCTCTGCTATCCTTCTCAATCCAAAAGACTGATTAATATCCACCACTCAAGTTACTTTCATATTTCACTATACCAATTTACCACTAATCCTTTTAGGGATTCCAGAGTAGCATGCTACTCGACGAAAAAGCGTTTAGACGCTTCATCAGGGGTAGTAAGCACTATATAAATGCTATTACAATACTATACAATTTACAGGTATTTGGTTGTATATTAGAAAACAATTGGCATCCTACAGTCTTTCTTTTCCCACTCCTGGTACTTCAGCAAGATTGTCACACTCCTCACTTCACAAAACTGTCTTACATTGCAGTCAGAGAAAGAAATGTAAACAACATCTCCATGTTAAAATGAGCAATTTGTCAGGAGACCTAGCCTGACATTTAACCTGTCTTTGAAGGCACAGCAATTGTGATGAGATTAAAACAAGATTTTTTATTGCTCATACATCTGAATTCCTGCACATATGTTTTTTTCCTACTATTGTATGCTTTCAAATGAGAATGCAGCTCTTTAGATAAGCCAAACAGATAAATGCTGTGCCAGCTGTCTGGGTTAAAAATTAATATGGGCTGTCTTTGCCCTGAAATGTCCCCTCCGTGGCAACAGCCCTGGCCAGTAGGCTTCAGCAAGGTGCACAAATCTCACAGTTCTTATGACCTGGTTTAGGAGGCTGCTGCTTGCAGATAACCCCAATGCTACCCACTCCAAGTACCAACACCATGCACAAAGTCAACATCTCAGCAAGCAAATTACATTTGAAAGAAAGCCACCCTAAACCAGTTATGAAATCTTAATCAGTGTATCCACATGCACTTTATGGAAAATCCAAATCGCCCTGGCTTTGCTCCAATTCCATTTCTTCTTGACCAAGGAAGGGAGTGCCCCACAGAGTATCCAGACTCTGCTCTGTAATAAGGGCTCGAGACTGCCTCACAGACAAACTCCCAGAGGTGAGGGAATAGCACTTGAAGCGTGAACTTTGAGGGCCTGTCTGAAGTACTGAAAATCCTGAAAGCCTGCTGAAAGAGGTTAGGAGCATTTCTGGCCCAGCAGTGCGAAAGACTATCCAGGAGGAGAAGCCCAGTATGAGAAACAACTAGAGAAAGCAGACTTTTACAGAGAAAAAGCTAGGAGTGACCTGCGCTGCAAAGGGGTCCCCTGGTCTCGGAGAACCGTTGCTAGTGAGCTGCGTTAAGACTTTCCAAGACTAAATAGAACGATGTCAACCAGCGATCCATCTTGCACTGGAGAGATTAGTGCTGCTGCATTTAGGAAATGAAGTTGTGTGGCAGCCAAAACATAAAGCCTCGGTCAACCCAAAGCCCTCAACTGCTGGAAAGATACCCCCATGGATGACTGGGATGGGAGGCTGCAATTGCTGAAACTGCAGCACCAGCCTGCAACTAGCCTGGAAGGCTGCCGCTGCAGAGGGCCGCCACGCAGGCCTACACTGGCAACTGAATCCACAACCACTGTTCTAACACAAGGCTTACACTGCGGAACACACACAAGAGGAGCTTCAGCGAGGTTGGGAATGTGGGCCACTCCTGCCGGACCGCTAGGGTAGCAATGATCACCTGCAAGAAAATGCAGGGCTTAGACGGTATCTTAGAACAGAGACTAACACTTCCAGATAAATTGGTTGCGTAGGCTTGCAACTTCTGCCCCATAAACGGAAGACATTGAACTGAGTTGTTCAATTAACCTCTGAGAATATTTGAAGCCAGCAGCAAATGTGTCTAATCAAGGTTTAGATTCGTAGTACATTGGTGTGTGCAATCATGGGATCCTGACCCTAACGGGGAAAGAGTACTGCCGGGGGGATGCAGTGCCCCATCAATGAACATTTCCTAGGTTACAATCAATACGGCTTTCCTATTTTACCTGGAGATTAAAAGTACTTGGTTTGGCACAAAGCAACAGTAGTCCGGATATTATTATTCCACCTGTTAAATTCTGAGCTCTTACCAAGATTCACCACGCGCCCCCCTTCCCCCCCCCCCCCTCCCACCACACCACACACACACACACAACCTCCCTGAGAAGCCTTAAGTTGCTTATCCCCACTACCCTGAAGGTCCAAGGTCGGGAGTGTTGTACTTGGCCAACTTTTGCAGAGCCACAGTAGGACCAACCGAAGGGCACCAGTGGCAAATTTCCTTATCCACCACATTTGGGTTCAGTAGTCCAGGTCTGCCATATGCCCCCCTGAGCAGACTGGCAGTGAACTTTCTATCATGGAACATTACTACTATTATCCCTTATGAAAACCCTTCATGTATTCTGGGCCAGGAATGACTACTAGCATTATGCCACCATATTCCCATCTAAATGCAAGACCTCAAATATTGGATAGGTTCTCTTTTCACATCTTAGCAGAAGACTAAATATTTAAAAACAACCGCATGCCCACCCCCTTTCACATGTGTCGCTCGACGTTTACCTGGTGGTCTACCTGCAACCTCCTAACTTTTTCTGGAACGGTCATCATTGGTTCTTCTGTCACAGCAGTCCAAATAAATGGCCTTGACTTCACCACATGATCTGGAAGGATATAAATTTGAAAAGAACATGAAGATACATTTCCTTAAGTGTTTCCGCGTGTTAGAATTGTGAAATAAATCAAGAGGAAGACTATAGATCTAGAAAGAAACCATGTCACATTGCGTATCCCACATACTCAGTGCACAGCCCCTTACCCTGCTTTTGTGGTGGCACCAAGCAACACTATCATATTTGAGGGGTACAGTCATTTCATGCCCCAAAAGGATATAACTATTTGTCTCCTTTACCATGGTATATTGGCTGTGAGTTCACTACAATGAATATCTGCTTTTGAGGATGTATCCCATGCACTTGTTTAAAGTTGTGTGTTCAGGACCAAAGCATACAATATGTTCCAGACTTGTAGGATCCCTTGTCGAGCACCCAAATCAATGGTCTGAGAAAGCAGAGCGGGATGCTAAGAGTGGGAGAGGAACAAAGGCCTGTGTCACGAAGGTAAGCAAGAGAAATAAAAGAGAAACATTTTTAAAAAGGAGCTACAGTGAATTTAAAGGTTTCTTCTGGGAGCTATTTTGTCGTGAAACTACTCTGACCTGGTTGAACTGGGTTGCAGAGTCAGATTTGAATGTCTGCACTGCCCACAAGTAGCAAGAGAAGGCAGCAATTTCTTGTGAGGGATTTGAAGAAGGCACTGCTTGATGGGTTGACAGCTGGAATGAGACGTGGGATGGAATTCTGGGCAGGGTATTGTTCTGAAACCAGTGTCAGGGTATGAGTAATGGCCATGAGGTATCAATGCAGAAAACAACTGGGCAAGACATGGCTCAGCTCACATAACAATGAGATCTTTGTTGGAAGAAAGAAACAATGAACTGTGCTTGTTCTTTCCTCAGGATATGGTCCTCAGGAGTTCAACTAGAGTTTCTTGGTGAACTAGAGCTCAATGAAAGTCCATGCTCTGTTGCAGATAGAGTAAGGAGATGACAAACTATGTGTGTATAATTTGGAAGTCATTTGTCATCCATTGTTCCAACCGTTGGATCCAAACCCAGTGACACAATGTTGCAGTTCACAGAGAGGTGATGCCTGTGTGGGGCTTTACCCTGTGCCTGGTAAACCCTCGACCTTCTACCACCTCTATTTTTGAATGTTAGACATAGATGCAGGAGAAGGCGGCTACTTATTGCTGCTTTTCTCTTTGGTGAACTCCCCCCTCTCTAAAGAGGCCAAGAAAATTAGGGTTGGACGAAATTTAAATTATGCAAGAGTAAGTGGTGTAAATTTGCATAGTGACACTGCCAAGATTACAACACATCTTGTCATTTTGGGGACACATTTTGATGTACTGTTTAGATAACTTTTTAATACGAGCAGCATTTCAGGTAGTTTTATTACCCGAGCGGACAGTTCAGATAATTTTTGAGCAAGAAACTACAAATCCGAACAACCGTCTTTGAAACGTGCGGGGCAGTTTCTTAAACGTGGTCAACAATCATTTCAGGTAAATTTTTTGTGCCTGAAGTGACCCTTTGGGTAATTTGAGTGCAAATCTACATATCAGAACACAAGCAACAGTGTTTTGAACACAAACAACCCAAAATCAACTCAAAGATTTACAGGTTGAATTTATATCTGCAAAGACCGTTCGGGTAATTTTTTTTGAGTGCTAGATGTATTTTGTGTAATTACGCATAATTCTTTGGTAATGTTACGCAATTACGCTATACAAAATGATGTGAGATATGCCCACCCCTAAAGAAAACCAACAGTTTTAAGTCTCTGAATAGGACAGCTTAACCAAGAACTACAGGACTGTCTGCGTATCTCCCAAAGAATAGCACAGTAGAGCCAGTCTGGCACTGCAGTTCTGGCGGGGCAAAACCAATTGGCGGAAACCAAAGTAGAGGTCGAGTATAGATGACAAAGTCCAGACAGACTGCAAAGAAGAGCTAGAACGCGGCAAGTGCTGCACTTCTCAAATAATGGTAGATGCCCAAAATAGCAAAAATGTTGAATGTCTAGCCCCAGAGAAGCGGTTGGTATACTATGGAGCAGCCAGCTAAGGTGACATTTGTACGGCTGAGCAGAAAACTGATACTCTACATGGAGAGGTGTGCAGCTAAAGGCAAAAGTAAATCAAGCACTGCACCCATCTATCACTTTTCTGTGTACTTCCATTGGAGCCAAGCTATATGTGGCTGATGGGCCTAATAAGTGCCAAACAGGTCTTAAGTTGCTTGTGTTCTGGTTCGGGGAGGACATAGCCTGTCAATTGGGGCTGGACAATTCCTACTGGAGCAGGGCAGACAGTGATCTGCATATGGTTAGGTCCAAACTAGTTGGCATGATGTGCAAAGTAATGATGGACTGGGATGTGGCCCGAGTAACTCATTCCCTCCAGCACTTTTTTGTACAATTCAGCTGACAGCTAAAGTGGCATGTTGGGTTTGGGGGATGCCAGGATTTAGCTTTGTGTGGAGTACTCCTTCCTTTCTGTGCATTAGAGCGACATCAGATTCAATGGCACAAAGGGTGACGGCCTGGCTTGTTCATGGAGTACATTGAATATGAAGATGACAATAGGACTTGGATGGTGAATCACTGAAGCTTTTAGGAGAAGAAATGCCAGCTAATATGTGAATATTAAGTGGGTGCTAATGTAGGGTCTATTCTGTGAATTTTAGAAGCATGCCAATAATGCCTGTGCAGAACACTCTTGACTGCATTAGCATTAGAAAGCACACCATATTCCCTGTTAAAAAAGTTTCCAGAAGGTGTATGAACAGAGGCTCTTATAAAAGAGGTATAGCAGAAGCAGACTCGGCAGTGGAAGAAGTGAGATTACTATGGGCAGGCTACGGGTAACAGGGTGGTCTATTTTAAAGCCACTATGGTGCCTCGGGGCAAGGCCCACTGCCAGTGCTGCAGAGTTCCAATGGAATTATATGCCCTCAGAGATGGTGATGATAGCACATGAAATCTACCAAAGTGACCTTGCTGTCATCAGGCCATGGAGGCTGTCTGAGGTGTTATGATCAAGAGATCATCGATTAAAGATACACTCAACGACATATGGAGTACAGAATAATAGTGTCTAGTTGCTTATGTTTCAATTATTTGTCCAAGTGTGAGGGGATGAAGTTATATTTGAGTTCATATGTGTGGGTGGTAAATGCTGCAAAACAGCTCAAAAGACTGTGCCCTAATCTTATGCACATGGTTTATGTTGCACGACTGGAAATAGCCTTAAACAGTGGACAGGATGGACTGAGCTTAGGCTGCAGGTGGATGAAAGGGAGAAGATATAAGGCTCAGAGATTGGTTTAGGCAGTAACATGAAAGTCAGTATTGTGGAGCAAATCAAACAATTCAGCAGGGCTGAAAGGACAGTAACAGACGTGGTGGGGTACGTAAGGCTGGAGGTCGGAGTGTTGCTGCCCCGCTGTCCGTGGCTGTTCAACCTTTCATACAGGATTCCAGAGGAAAACGGTTAGAAGAGGAAAATGGCCACAAAAAGAAAATGGGAGTTATCCCTCATCTTCATATGAAATTTCTTGTGGGCTGTGGTTTCGTGGGGAGAACTGCAGTAATAGGCCCATGGTCTAGGACGCGCCACCATGATCAGTTCAGTCTAATCCTCATTGAAGATGGCCTCAGGACAAGAAGGGCAGGGTGAGCTGTTGCATGCTACGTCTCTAGTCAGGGGTAGGTCACAAATAGCCTTGAAGGGCTGATCGGAGTGCCCGATGCCCGCAGGAGTCAGCCTACAGCAGGAGTCGGCCCGCAGCAGGCCGCAAGTCTACAGCTTGGGGGACAAGACAGAGTCCTTCACAGTTAGCTTCTTCTCTATAATCCCAACACCACAGGGTATTGGCAGAGCGCAATAGTCGACCTGCAGGTCCAGGTTGTGGCACCACAAACAGGGGTTGTGTGGAAATCCCAACACTCACATATTCTCACAAATCTCCAAGCATTGGTGAATAGCACCCTTGGGACGTAAGATGCCATGTAGTCATAGAGCCAGCAGGAGGAACGTAGGAAAGTTCACTGGACCTGGGAATGCCGATGCTGCAAGGCATCTGAAAAAACGCAATGGCAAGGCCAAAAGATATACATTGGCAAAGCCAAAAGGCAACACCTCTTGGCTTTGCCAGTGGTTGTTTTTGGATTGCTGACAGTTAACTATCCACACCAATAATTAATTAGCAAAAACAAATACTGTACACCAGGTCAATAGTGGCCCAATAGACTATTCACCTTACTTATATAAAGGTCTTTAGAAGGTAAAGTGCTTCGTATGGGTTAATCTCTTGGCTCATATGTTAACTGACATGCAAATTGAGACATGCAGATGTCAGTGTCTGGGCTTCCTTCTTAGCCGGGAAATAAAAGTAATGCTTTATATTAATCTGGACTCGTGTAGTTTGGTGGGGGAACAGCAGCATCCCAAGCTGTGGATCATCACAGTACATCATCATCATCTGAATGGGCAGCAGCATAGTCAACTGGGGACCACGCCAGAGGATGCTTGTGAACCAGCCTGGTACTCGGTACCAGCATGAGAATAACTGCTAAATGGGGAACTCGGTAGGCTCTGGCTGCTGAAGCACAGAGTCAAAAATCAGCTCATTTTAATGTCACTTCATAGATTTTATCATGCAGAAACTATCAAGCTAATTGAAGGAAAACTACAGCAAGGACGAAGCTCTTTGCTAAAACAATAGATAATCGACTGACGTTGCTATTACCTGACCTGGTCCTCCCAGTCCAGGAAGGCTTTATCCCAGGTAGATCTACGTTGCACACCTTAAGGAAACTATTTGCACTATTACACCAGCTAAATCCAGACTAGGAAGCAGTGACGGTCTTCCTAGACGCCACTAAGGCATGTTATGGACTAGAGCAGCAATAACTTTTCATGGGGTCATGTACCAAGGGAATGCCTCCCAACTTCAACCGTTTAATAGAACTGCTTTACAAGGCCCCCACTACTAGAGTGTGACATAATGGGCTTGTGTCTGACCCATTCCCTATTGGACACTGGATGGGACCGAGATGCCCCGTGTCCACTCCTGTACTCCCTGGAAATTAAGTCTTTGGCAATTGGATGGATGGATGGGTTTTTATATAGCGCAATATCACCGCCAGGTCTCAAAGCGCTTTGCATTGGGAACCCGTCCTGGTTTTTCCCTGTGAGATAGCCCCTACTGGGTATCCCCAAGGTGAAAGCCAGGCATCCCGCCGCGGGGGGCCGTAGTGGAGATTAAGCAAGCTATTGCCCAGAGTTGCAGAGTGTGAACCTGTGATTCGAGTAGGCACCGAAGCGAGAATTACCGAGTCCGTGGACATTTTGGGCTCAAGACCCTGCCGGGAATTGAACCCTGGTCCCGGGTCTGATCTCAGCGTCCGGGTCTGCCTCCTCTAACCAGTGAGCCACACTCTTGCATGGACATCATTGGCTGGCCTTTTCCCCTCTGAACATAATAGCATCACTATATGCAGACGATATAACATTTAACTTAAGCGATCCAGAAGAGAAAGTGGCTCTATATATACACTGGAACAAGATAAGGTACAGTGTATATAGAGTCCACAAACCCCAGAGGTATAACAGAGGTTAAAGCCAGGTGTGACCTTACTCTCTAAAGTGGTAGCTTGGTCGAGCAGTAAGGCAGTACCAGAGGACAGTGTAAAGCATTTGTTGTACACAATCAGTCAGCAAAAGGTTTCACACACTCAAAGACTGAACGTCAGGCCGATTGTTTTTATATCAAAGATATAGTGGTTTTATTTTTAGAACCAACAGGTATCAAAATATACTGTTCTCAATAGGAGAGGTCTCAGATGAGTACTTTGCAGAAAGGCAATAAACTTTCTAAACACAATAGGTACAGGGGTTGCAGTAGGCAACACAATTCTAAACACAATTTAGCATTGAGCTCAATGGGTTTTTCTATATAAATACAGCTGATTACTTTGGTAGTTGCAGGACTGGATCCTAGATTCAGTCCCGGGATCTAAGCTGAAAACAGTTTAGTAAAAACGTTTTCGTTTTTGCAGTGATTTGTAAGGAATATAAAGCTATTTCAAAAGTTCACACTTAGAAACTTTTCAATGAAAATCTGGCAATGTTATCCAATGAGAGAAAATTCAGGTTGCAGTTAAAGTACGATCGCGTTACTTTTGTAATCCAGTACTGGGTTCCTAGGTCCAGCACTGGGGTCTCAACTTAAAACAGGTAAGTAATTACGTTTCAGTATTTGGTATGATTTTTAAAGAATATTTCAAGTTTTCAAAAGTAGACAGAATACATTTCACAGAAAAGCACACAATGGATTCTTAGGGAGAAAATTCAAGTTACTAGTGAACCCGGCTAGGATTACTTTTGCGGTTCAGTACTGCTCTACAAGATGCAGTACTGGCTTCTCTCCTGACCACAGGTGAGTACTTTGGAATTCGGCTGATTTTATGGGAATATTTCAAGTTTTCAAAACTTCACACTTAAAAGAGTTTGAGTCAATCCAGTCAATGTTATCCAATGGCAGGTAAGTGAGTTACCGGTTTCCAGGAGAGTACTCGACTGGTGAAGTTAGGGTTCTGGGCATTGACTCAGGGGTCCCCCAGGGTCAGGTAGGTACAGTTGGTTCACCCTCAACGGCACAGGGGCAGCCGGGTGCAGAGGTAGTTGGGCCCAATGTTATCCAATGAGGGGCAGGGGGCCTCCGGTTGGTGGCTGCTGGCTAGCAGGCCACGCGGCTGTGGGAGCTGGGCTCCTGGTCACTTGCTCAGGGCAAAGGGGGAAGTAGGATAGGACAAAGGTTGCACAGCCAGAGGCACTTGGGCGGCTGGGTGCAGGCTGCTTTTGAGCCGTCGGGCGCTCAATGTTATTTAATGGGCAAAGTAAAAAGGAAACAAAGGCTGCAGACTCGGGGATGGTGATTCTTCAGGTGCGACCACCACTTCGAGAGGTAAGTTGGGATCTTGGAGAAGAGGTAGGTACCCCAAAGGCAGGCCCAGGGAGCCAGGTGCAGGGTGTCTTTTGGTGTTGGGAATCTTACCCTCGGCTGGTCGCAGTTGAGGGGGTCTCTGGTTCTTGAGACTGCAGGCGTCGCCTGGTTCGTCGAGGAGGGTCTTTGGGCACTGGACTTCGGGTCCCAGTCGCCGGGGGGACGTCCTCGTAGTCTTGGATCACTCAGGCACAGGCAGGGCTCGGCGGGTGAAGAGTGGGCAGGTCTTGAGCTTCCTGGCTGGCACCAGCGAGTCGTTGTTGAAGCAGAGCCTCTGCTTATGGGAGTCCCAGTCTTTAAGAGGGTCAAGGCAGGCAGGTCCTCCGGGTGTCCCAAGGTTGCGGTCTGCAGGAGTCGCCGGGATTAAGCAGGAGCAGGTTCCAGGATCGACAGTCCGGTAGGGCTGGGTCCAAGTCAGTGGGTGTCGTACTGTTAGCAGCTGCACGGCGGGTTTTCTTCTTCTTGATCTTCTTCCTTCTTTTCTTATCGGGATCTGAGGAAGGAAGGTTCAGGGTGCTCCTAAATACTAAATTTAGGGGTGTTACAGGTAGGGCAAGGGCAGGGACCAATAGGATCCTGTCCTGGGGTGGGTACACCACCTAGCCTGCTCCTCTCCTGTGGGAGGGGGGGCAGGAGCCTAGCTGTGGTTGGGCAGGGCTCCCCATCTTCAAGATGGCCGATGCCCGGGGTCTTGCTTCACCTCGCCTCTCCCACCAGAGGGGTGGGGTTGGCACAGGCTGGCACAACCCCCTTCCTGACATAGGGCTTCCCGACAGTCTTCCCGCAAGAGTGGGGGTTAGAACTGGTGGGGGCCAGTTGCGGAGTACAGCAAATGGTCTGGAGAAGCTCACAGAGGCAACATGCCTTTGAAACTTCCCCCATCCCCATCCTGGGGGAGGAGACCTAGCACCTCGCCCAGGATGTGCATTGTTGCAGGCCCAGCAGAGCGGGGGCTCTCCACCCAGGGGTCCAGCAACATATCTGCGGTGTGGCAGCCTCTGCAGCCGCTCAGACCAGACGTGGATTGTAGGTTAGGTTTTCAGGGGGCATCTCTAAGATGCCCTCTGGTGCATTTTACATTAAATCCCACACTTGCATCAGTGCGGGTTTAATGTGCTGAGAAGTTTGGTACCAAACTTATCAGTCTTCAGTGTAGCCATCATGGTGCTGTGGAGTTCGTAATGACAACCTCCCAGCACCATACACTCTTAATGGCATCACTGCACTTCCAGTGCTCAGGAATGGTTCTGGGTACTGTAGGGGCACAGGGCTCATGCACCTGTGCCCACACCACTGGCATAGGGCACCCAGCTAGAGGGGTGACTGAAGTATGCCAGGGCAGTGGGTTCTGTGGGCAAGGCACACAGGGATGTGTGCCATGTCGACTCTTTGTTTAGTACTGTACTTAGACACTCAGCCTGCAAAGGCAGTGTGCGGGTGTCAGGGTACAGGGCCCCTGAGGGTGGCACAATAAGTGCTGCAGCCCTTGGGGGTCTTTTCTGGTCACCAGGCCCTGGGTACCTAGGGTACCATTTACTAGGGGCTGATAGGTGGCCAGAGATGCCAATTGGGTTTTAGGTTCAATACAATTTTAGGGAAGGAACACAGGCCCTGGGCACCTGGTTGGCAGGAGCCCAGGGCACACTCAGTCAAAGTACATCAGCAGTTCAGAAAAAAGTGGGGGCATACCAATGCAAGAAAGATGGCACTTTCTCACACACAGTAGTCCCAGAGTTCCAGTATTCAGGGCCTTACTCAGGATCCCTTTTAATTGGACTAAATCCACCATTTTCCCCCTTATGATAGCCACGCAGATTTGCACATTGGACTACCCTCTTCCATGGTGTGAATCTTCTGTTAGATATCTATGCATCTGGGACAATGAAGAAGCAAGTACTGTCATCACCGAAAATGATGGCACCGCCATGGCCCACACCGAACAAGTGCACAAATGGATCAGTCTCTTCTTAGCCTTACATGGAAGAATTGCCATCAGGAAATTGATTGTTTTGCCCAATTACAACATCCCAACCCCTCGAACAGGGCATTTCTTAAGCACGCTTAAATCTATTATGACCACATGAACTGGCAAACACCCTTGTAATACACTGGGAAACGCTAACACGGTCATATGATTGGGAGAGGGGGGGGCTTGTGCCACTTAAATTTCATTCAGTGAAGTTGCTTAATCTCACATTAAAACTAGAGTTTGTAGAGCCGGTCAGTGAGTGCACTCTGTTTAGGCGCTAGAAACAAATGACAGCCTGCTTGACATTTTGCCCCCTTCAGGTTTTTCTAGGATATCAGCTTCTAATCAGCATCTTGCATATTATTTCTATCTGCAAATTATATTTGCCCTTGACTTAGCTTTCGTCTGGGTGATAAAAGGTACAATATACGACAAAACATATGCAGATTATCACCAATTTCAAATTGGTATAACAATTCGCAAACGGGATGGGGTCCCAAGGGACTCCTTCCCCTTTGTGAATGGGGGTGGCAGAATTTTTTCAGAACAGGCAGCAGTCCCACAGACCACTACCCACTCTAAAAAAAAAAAATTTAAAAATGAAAATAAAACTTCATTTTTAGGTCTCGCCTGTCGATGCGCATGCGCATCGAGCAAGGCGAGAGTATTGGCACTTATCCGCTCTTTATCCACACTGCAAGGAATCGTGGCGATTCCTTGCAGTGCACGAGAAATTTAAGCTCAATGCGCATGCGCATTGAGCTTAAATGCGCGTGCACATGCCCCCAGCCTTGCCTACTCTCTCTCACAGCCTCCCCCAGCTCCGCCCCCTCACTACTTGATTGCACGGCCGCTAGGCCGTGCCTCCCCTACTCTCCTCCCCCCTCCTCCTCTCCTCCCCTGCCTGCCTGCCGCTAGGCCGTGCCTCCCCTACTCTCCTCCCCCCTCCTCCTCCTACTCTCCTCCCCTGCCTGCCTGCCGTGTCGCACCTCTCCCCTCTCCGCCCCCTCCCCTGCCCGCCCCCTCCCCTGCCCGCCGTGTTACGGTGAAAGGCTTGTTTTTTGTTTGTATAATTTAACCCGCTCCGCCCCCTCCCCTTCCCTCCGTGTCGCATTTCTCCTCCCCCCTCCCCTCTCTTCCGTCCGTCCGTCTTGTTTTCTTTCTCTCCTGCCTCTTGTTATCATTTTTCAACCATGCGGCTTAGTGGGCATCACACTGGGGCGCAGTTGTGGCACGACTTGCGGTGCACGCCAGTGCATCAGTTTATTTCGTTACCGCCTCCCGTTTTTTTAGGTTTACATCAATTACTTTGTTTCTAGAGGCGTTTCCATATCATCAATACGTCATCTAACAGGCGTGTTTACTAGGCGTTTTCATTTACTATTTGGTCCTCACTATCGCCTGTTAAAGGGATATCCCCCCTAGGGGCGGCGTTCTAGCTACCTCAGCATTGCTTTAACCATAACGATTGGCCCTTATAGAAAGAGACAGATGGCGGCACATTGGGTCATTTCGTATTGCCAACGGCTGCGGGACGCCATCACTCATCCTTTATGCGGCTCCCGGAGGTTGTCATACATAGAACGGAATATCTTTTTCTCCGGTAAGGAAGCGTTTCTCGCCCGTTAGTAAACCCCATTCTGTTTTAATTAATTATATACCGAATAACAATCTACAACCTATTTGGGTTTGTTTTATTCACCTTTATTTTTAGAAACGCAAACCTGGCGTGGTGATACATCCTCCCACTCCTCCATTACGACGGCAAGCTCCTATGACTCTTTATTGATCTAGACGATAACAGTAACAGTTTTCATATTTGTTTTCGGTAACATTAGATTATCAGCTTTAACGCAACGTGTCGCTTAATTCGGTTCTAGCCGAGTCGTCGGGGGTAGTAAACGCAATACCAATGAAACCATACACAGCAAAACAAGAACGTTTTTGTCTTGTGCTTATCTGTCCTGCGTCTAAAGTATTTTGTTTCCTTAAAGGCAATAGGGATGGAACGTTCGGCGCCTGGAATGCTTGGATTGGCGCTATTTTGGCTCGTCAGTTCCCATGAGAAAATGGCTGAGCCAGAGCTAGACATCGGGCCCGAGCCAGCCGCGAGACCTGCTTTTCTTGCCCACCTTTACTTCCAAGCACGACAAGCCCTGCTAGATAAGTTGCTCTGAAAGTGAACCTGGTGTCGATGGGTACAGAGAGGTGAAGTGCATTCTTATGCAACGATTTCCATTGCATGACCTGTTTTGTAATAGCCGTTCGTCAGAGTGCATGAGTCATTCAAATATTCGTTCTTAGGAATATAGGCCTAATGGCTATCTATTTCCAGTGCCAGGTGTTGTCATGATCATAAAGCCACGGGTTTTTATTTAATACACATGTTTACATGGCCATTCGTGCTACTCCATGACAGCATTGCCACCGCATAATTAACAATACGAAGGACCCTCATTAACGTGGCAGGAGGTAGCTTGGGTACTAATATGATGCTATTTGGCTGCTGGATGGGGGTTGCTTAGTGGGAGTTGAGGGGCATTGTTTTATCCATTTGCAAAACTCGTGCTTTAGGCCATATTTGTGTGCTGCACCCGAGTAACCCTTTCTGAGTTAATGTGCTGAGCATGATGTATAGCTAAGCTGTGCTGTTCTATTTTACGTAGGCCACTACCTTACATTATTGCTCCAATAAAAATATTTTTTTTTAACGTGGCAAGAGGTTTATATTTAGTTAAAGATACAAAGGAAAACATTATAAAATTCCTTCTTTACCGATTTTTCTCTAGAAGCAAAGAAGAAAAGAAGTAACAAATAATCCAATATGGATGTCAAAGGGCAAAATCATACATTAATAGTTTAGAGAACAGCAGATTTAGAGTATTTGGAATACATTATCTTCACTCTGTGTATTTTATAGACTGTAAACATTCCTCAAAGTTAGTGTGAGAAGCTGGCTTGGTATATTGTATTGTATTGTATTGTAATTCTTCACTCACCCTCAACCCCTCACCCTCACTCACCCTCAACGCCTCACCCTCAATCACCCTCAACCCCTCACCCACCTTCACTCACCCTCACTCACCCTCACCCTCACTCACCCTCACCCACCCTCAACCCCTCATCCTCACTCACCCTCAACCCCTCATCCTCACTCACCCTCAACCCCTCACCCTCAACCCCTCACCCTCAACCCCTCAGCCTCACTCACCCTCACTCACCCTCAACCCCTCACCCACCCTCAACCCCTCACCCTCAATCCCTCACCCTCACTCACCCTCACTCACCCACACTCACCCACACTCACACTCACCCACCCTCACTCACCCTCACCCACCTTCACCCTCAACCCCTCACCCTCACTCACCCCCCCTCACCCTCAACCCCTCACCCTCAACCCCTCACCCTCCCTCACCCTCACTCACCCTCAACCCCTCACCCTCACTCACCCTCAACCCCTCACCCTCACTCACCCTCAACCCCTCACCCTCAACCCCTCACCCTCAATCCCTCACCCACACTCACCCCCACTCACCCTCACTCACCCTCACTCACCCTCACCCTCACTCACCCTCACTCACCCTCACTCACCCTCACCCTCACTCACCCTCAACCCCTCACCCTCACTCACCCTCAACCCCTCACCCTCACTCACCCTCAACCCCTCACCCTCACTCACCCTCAACCCCTCACCCTCAACCCCTCACTCACCCTCACTCACCCTCAACCCCTCACTCACCCTCACTCACCCTCACTCACCCTCACCCTCAACCCCTCAGCCTCACCCTCACTCACCCTCAACCCCTCACCCTCACTCACCCTCAACCTCATGCTAAAGATTTAAAAAAAAAAACAAACAATTCTAAAAGCACTAACTCTAATGCTGCGAGACCTATTGCATTTCTAATGCTTGTTATTTTTGATATAGACCCAGTTTTCCTTTAAGGAAACGGGCTGCATTTCTCCAGAAAAATCTGCTCTACTTAAAAAGCAGTCACAGACATGGTGGTCCGCTGACCCCAGCAGGCCACCATACCTGTGAGTGCCAACCATTCCCAATGGGTCGCATATTGAGACCTGCCTCATCAATATTAATGAGGCAGGTCCCTGGCGACCTACTTGAGAATCACAAACAGTGTTTAAGACACCTTTGTGCATCAATTTGTGAGTCGCAATTTGTGAGTCGCAAAACGGGATAGCCGTACATGTGGCCCATAGTGTCTGTGCTCGCTTTCTTAAACTGCATCGCAGAATCAACTTCCTGTGTGTAGGAGACCCTTAATAACTCCACCCACTGCATTAACATTTTGGCAAAACCTTTTTAGCACAGCGTGAATAAGTGTTGTGAGTTGTGCAGCACAATTTGTCAATCATCACTTCAATGCACAGAACTGTCTAGGAAGGGAGCATCTGCACTAGCGCTTCAGACTGCCACTCAACGAAGCATTAGATGGATCAGTTCCTCTCTTGTAACTGAACTGTGACTGAGGAGCCGCTGCACTTCATTACATATAGTGCAGCCTCTGCACTTCATTACACAGAGTGCAGCCTCTGCACTTCATTACACACAGTGCACAACTATTTTATTTTATTGGAGCTGGGAGGTGTGGTGAATATTTTGGCAGTTTTGTATGTAGAGCTGATGAGAGCCAGGATATCCCACACAGACTAAAAAGATGCCGCCATATTGACTCTGGCCCTTAAAAAGCACGTCTGAGCTTTGAAAACAGTGTGACCAGATCATCAATCAGGTTAAATATTGCTATTGATGCTTGGACTTGCTAACGTGAGCGTTCACCATGTACACATTGCTAGTACACGTTAGTAAAAATAACACTTTGTCCATTCGAAAAATACAATTATTATTTCTACGAATAATATCATCTAAGCTACACTTTTTATGCATGCTTTTACTATGCAGTAACTAAAATTCTCTTATTTTTTGCCATGTTTCTTGAACGTGTAGTTGATGTTCGTTTATTAATTTTCTCTCAGAAAGTGTGGTATTCGGTTTTCTCAACGTCACTAAAGTTTACTAGTTTTCTCTCGATCACTATAGCCCCCAAAGCCGCCTATTTTCCTTGATTTGTAGTGTCTACAGGGCCGGCTTTAGGGCAGTGCGACTGGTGCGGCCGCACTGGGCGCTGACCTGTGGAGGGGGCGCCGACCTCAAGGGGGGAGGGGGGAGGCTGTGTTTAGCAATAACTTATGATTGGAGACATGAGGGGCCCTTATACCTGGTGGTAGTGAGAGAATCCGAGGAGGTGGTCATGGGATGTGGGGGGCGCCAAAAATGATTGTCGCACTGGGCGCCGCCAATGCTAAAGCCGGCCCTGAGTGTGTATACCGGCAGTCAAGGATGGGTGCACCGGAAATGGTCAAGTCAGACAAGATCAATAACCAAGGAGGTGGAAAAGCGAGCGTGGAGGGAACCATGTGTCACAAGGGAAAGCTGGTTGATTCCCAGAACAGTGGAGGGGTGGGGACAGGGGCAGCCTTAGTCAAGTGCAAGCTGAGCACCTGCACAGGGCCACCAAACCCCAGGGGCCACCATGCCAATATATATCCTTAATATAATAATCCTTTTAGGATGGATACATATTTGCGTGGCGGCCTCTGGCAGGGATTTGGAGGCCTTCGGAACACCCTGACCCCTCCCCCCCCCCCCTTCACTGGCCTCCGCGCTCTGCCCCGCCCGGATCCCCTCTTCCGGGCCCCCGTACCTACGCTCCCTGCCCAGGGCCGTCATGAGCCTAGGGCCGTCATGAGCCTAGAGCCGCCCCTGGTGGGGAAACTATCTTTCTTGACCTGTCAAAGTTGCAAAGAGTTAACCGAAACTGGAATGCGGACCCATCCTAAACATTACTGAAAGGCATCGGCCCACATGATTATTCTGGAGAGAGAAGCTAAACTGTAATTATTTCGCAAAATAAATAAGAGGAAATGAAGGGGGGGGGGGCTGTCCCACTGTGGATTGTTTACAGGCTATAACCTGTGGAAGAATGGAGAAGAAAGAACAGGAGCGGGCACCAACAAGAGGTGGTGTGTGTGCCCATCTTGTTTAAGAGAAGTGTTGGTGAGGGCACTCTTGGAGAGAAGAGGTATGGATGCACTTTGTGTAAGAGGGTCTAACCTGCCAGGGCAGGGGCACAACTGTGAAACGTGCATTTTGAAAGTGCAGGGAGAACTCCATGTAATTGCACATACAGCCCAAGGGTCTTAAAACAGATTAGCATGACCAGTTTAAAACCAGGCGGGGTGATTATTCTTGGAAACAATTGGTGGGTGTAACGAAGGTCACATACAAGGGTGAAGCGTGCAGCAAGGACTTATAAATGGTACACAAAAGCGAACTGAGAACTTGGAAGCGCGATGACCGGCCATGAGCGGTGAGAAGCCGGAGCGGCCCTGGGGCTGAGGCATGGACCTCCCTCACTAAGCTTGAGCCCAGAGATGCTGATCCAATCACCAGATATTTTCTGACTTGGCAGTCGCCTGGGGCCTTGATGATTTGGGGGGGTGGAGAGGGAGGGTGGAGAGCTGCAGCATATACAGGCAGGGACATCTTAAGGATTTTAGGGGCCCTGGGCCAAGCATATTTGGGAGCCTTTGTTTGGAACAGCTTTGAATTTATGAACCAATTTCATCCCTCTTTGGCCAGGTGACTGACACCGAACAGGCAGATTGGTCCAAATTCTAAATCTTTTTTTCATCTAATATTCAGGGATAGTGATGTGCGTTTTCAATACTGTAGTATAGAAACAGCACAATAATATTATTGCAAATAATCTCTGCATCACACTGCCATTTCTCATATGTGAGGTCCTGTTTGATCTAAAAGGAACTTTTTATGAGTGTTGCATGGTGTTGAAATAAATTAACACAACATTTCTAAGCAAAATGTCTGCAACAGACTCCCACACACGACCCGTATTAAAAATAAATGACATGAAAATGTTATTTAAATTAATCTATGCTTAAAAATCATTCAGGAACATCAAAGTAGGAGTGTGTGGAGAACAGAGCAAGATCTATCACGGGGCCCCCTGATAGGCTGGGGCCCTGGGCCAGAGCCCAATTTGTCTATGCCCTAAAAGGTCTCTGTATACAGGCCGGTCCCAACTGTGTGGCTTACAGGGACTGTCATGAAAAAAAGATTCAGGCAGGCTTAACAAGGCACTAAATGGAGTTGGTACCCAGGTCGCACCTAGACCAGTTGTGACAGTATGGGTGTGGCCCCAAATTGTGGGGAAGAATAACATGGCGGCAGGCCGGCTGTGCAAAAAGTACCTGGCCCTGGGCTGTGCCGGAATGTCGAGCCTGCAACGAGCTCTGAGACGGACCACTGCAGAGGCCTGTGACCGGCAGAGGCTAAATGTAGGTGAGGCGGAAGTGCTGGTGCCGATTTAGGACTGGGTAACAGAGTAACACTGTGGCCGCCTCCTACTACTGGATATTACATGATTGACGCCACGGTTCAGCCCAGACTGTGTGGCCTGATTACCTGGCGACTGAAGCTGCCGGGACCCATGGGCTGGTGGATGAGGGCAACAAATCTCCTGAGGTCTTGGAGAGGCATGTGACCTCTCTAGATTTGCATGCCAGGTGGGGCCTGTGGCCCTTGCACTGGCCTGCCGCAGGATGTTAGCTGCTGAGAGACAACCTCCACCCCCTGGCTAACAGACTTCATTGGTGTACTTGGAATGTGGGCAAAGGCCTGCAGGACTGAGATTATACATCAGGACATTAAGACCTGAACATGTGGCATGAGATTTTGGCAAGCGTGACAGAAATTTTGATGGCTTCTGCCACACACGGTGATACCAAAAAAAACTATGGGAACCTGTCCTTTGTGGACTTCCCAGGGACCTTCCGTCTATGAAGAAGTGTCTTTCAGATACCATCCAACGCCTTGAAGGGAGGGTCTAGAATGCAACCAAAGAAGCTGCCAAATCATCGTAAAAATCATGGGAATTCCAGAAGGAGTGGAGGAAGTGATTTAGAACAGTTCATCACCATATGGTTTTAGTCCTAGACTACCACCGAAGAATTCTCCAAGGGCTTTCTCATCGAAAGCACACACAGTGCGCTGTCTTCTGGGACTGCACACCAGCTCATTATTGTGCAACTGGCCAATTACAAGGACCAAAACGTGACACCAGAGTGGCATAATGAGCTGGTGAAATAATCCTGATCTCCAAGAGAGAAATACTCTTCCTAGATTCCATTGACATGGTCAACAACAGAGAAAGTTCTTCATGGGGCTGGGACAAGAAAAGAAACAACCTCCTGTCGTGTGGGCCAGCCTAGGGCCATAGCGCCTTGTTAGAAGAGGGTATGGCAGCATCGTCGTAGATACAATACAAAGAATTTGCAGGCCAGCTTCAGCAGAGTCGGTGTAATATCACAGAACCTGAAGAGAATGGACAGACCAACTGTCAGAAGGAGAGTCCTGGGAAGGAGTCAATGGCTTTCTGGAAACCAGAGGCAGCTTAAATACTGCACGCATTTGGGCTGCGGCTAGTGGTCTTTTTAGTGGTGGCCGAAGAATTCCGCTCTGCCGGCGGAGTTTTCCCCACTCCCTGTGGAGTTCTGCAAAACTCCACTGAGCAGAGTTATTTTTTCTTGCGCATCTCACTAACGTTAAGTTGGCATGCACGATCGAGAAAAGGCATGCGCTAGACCTCCTTCCAGCAAAATTTCTTAACGCAAGCGGTCATGGCAGGTCGCGACTGCTAGCACTGAGAAATCTGTAGCTCACGTTGAGGAAGCTGCCGCTCGAGTAGAATATCTACTCGAGCGACCAAAAACAGCAGCACCCTCTAGTATGACACATAGGGTAATTTGCAGTGATTTTACGCGAGGGACAAACTCCTGGTGCCAAAAATCAGTGCGAGCAGTGCAACTTACCACACTTCCCTGCTCGCAGAGCACAGTGGAGTTTTTCCTGGCACTTTGCAGTTTTCAGCAGAGCAGAACTCAACGAACTCCGCCCAAGCATAGTCTTTTTCCCTCTACTCTCCAGAAGCTCTCCATGGCGTGATCTCAGAGTTCACCTACTTTCCTTACCAAATCTATGGTCTTGCTTTAGTGTTTGGATGGAGGGTGATTTATCCCACATTTTACCTACATCCAGGACCTGTCCAGTTGCACTTGACACACCGAAATCAGCTTACTTTGCTTCTTGTAAATTCCGAGGTGGGTAGGAAGGAGTCTGGACCTGCTTATAACACCTTACTTGTTAGTTCCCTGAAAAGGTTCAACGTTTAAAAATGGGAGGTAGATATTTCTGGGGTGGAAGTGTAGGGAGGAACAATTTGAGGGGAAGTTATTATGTTTGCAAGGTTGCAGACCTCGTCACAGGAGACAGTGTACACAGCCAGAATGCAGTCTAACCACACCATATTACCTTCCCTAGGTCAGGCTGAATGCAAGTGGCCTAAACAAAAAAATATAAAGAGGGGAGCAGTGCTTCAATTTGCTATGCACCTTTGCCCTGGGGTCTGATATTACAGGTTCATGCATTTCCATGACATTACCTGTACCCTTTTGTGCCACCGCTGACCTTAGATGGAGAGGCCACAAGACAGTCAAGGAGAGGAGCAAATTTGCTTCTTATGACTTTCCAAACTCACCTTCTCCAATGTCCAAAGAGATCAAACGGGCAGTTATAGGTTAGTATCCAGCACACACGAGGGATGGAACTGCACTACCTACTGCCCACTCTCACAGACTATATGTTGGGGCTCTCACTGATCTCCTGGCGGACAACTCTTGAGGTCTGCTGATCGACAGTAGAGGATTAGAATGATGTGTGGAAGGAGCGCTGGGACAAACAAGCAAAAACATGCCTGCCTGTCAGAATGGGAATTTTCAACAGGACCAAGTGCTGCCTGGTACACAGGCAATTTTAGGCAATAGGAGTATACGTTTTACTCAGCATGACCATGTTCCTTTTCGCTATTGGATTACTACTTATTTCTATCCAGCAACTTAAGTGGAAGGACCGGAGTGGCGGGTCATTCACCAGTAAAGCTGGGTTTGAATCATAATAAAGGGGGTTCCTGGTAGGTGTAGAGCCAGACTGCTTGGTAGCTCAAGGACGAAGACATTTCTGCATATATTCAGGAAGAAGCGGATGCCTACTTCCAGCTCACCCAAGGTTCAGTGGCATCCAATGCCATGCAGTTGTTGAAAGAAGCGGATGGCTACTTCCAGCTCAACCACGGTTCAGTCCATGTAATCTGAGCCTTTCAGTATAGTCATTCGAGGAAAGGCCATGGCCTTCCTACATGACAGGGCTAAAGACCAAGAGCACGAGCCCCTGATGCTCCAGACGTTTATCAGAACCTAAGAACAAATTTACAGGGTTACACGCAACAGTGTTGTGTTTTGCCGACTAGAGGCTAACAGACTTAAACTGGAGCAAATCAAGGACAGATGCTTGCCTGGCTGGCATCACAGAAAAATATCTATAAATGTCCTGACAGAGCGGGCACATTACTGTATAGACTGGCCAACCATCAAATGGCCTCCAGGGTCATCACTGCCATTCAAGAATCCAGGAAGGAATGTATCATAGAATTGTATGCAATCGCTAGCCCCTTTCTGGATTACTATAGTCAGCTATATGATGCCCTGCCCCCACAGGGAGTCAAAAACTTCTGTAGTCCGCAATCTTTGCAGCCAAACAGTCCAGCAGTTAGACTGAGAAGAACTTGATCATCTCCTAATGCAAGAAGAGCTACAGAAGGGCACTGTTGACATTTCATCCAGAAAAGCTCTGCCCCAATGGTCTCCACCCCAAATTCTGTAAGAGCTATTCCTCTCTTTTGACCCTGCATCTCTTGTCCATCTTCAAGGACACCGGGACAAAGACTGATGAACGATATGAACGTGTATGGAGATGACCCTGCGCTGAGAGCCAACTGAGGGAAGTCTATGTATGTTTTAATTCAGGGCAAAAGCCATACATCTGGTTGGAAAAACGAAGTTGCATACTGCACCGGACAGTTTCAGATATATAGGCCTACGGATCTATTAGGTACACCCAGAGGTGACATGATCTCAACATAGGCTCCTTTGTAAACTAAGTGCATAGCCCATGCAGAGGTGGGACACACATCTGATTTCTATTAAGGGTAATGTAGGTCTATTTAAGATGATTTAACTTCCTAATCTAATGCACACATTACAGAATTATCCTTGAGAAACCATCTGGTATTCTTCACAGAATTACATGCTCATCTCAGGGTCTTTTAGTGAGCTCCCAAGAGTATCCTATAATAAATGTGGAGAGATGAGATGACAAGAACATTCTTTTCACTTGTAACATGGATCTATCCCACCTGTAGGAATACATCAATCAATCTGAACTCTTGCCAAAAAAATGCCCTCTCTGCAAATGAAAGGGTTTTACATTCCTATTTCCCCTCATATCAATATTCAAAATATAATAGTGCAGGTGCGGTAGTACAAAGAAATAGTGTTTATGTCAATTATACATTCAGCTACACAAATATATCCAAGGTGTCTAGCAGCAATAGCACACAACAGGAAACGTCCAAAGCTATTCTTAGGTCTTCATTTTGTATATTCAAAGGAGAACCTCTGGTACAGTGTTAAGGTTTCATCCCGAAGATAACAATTTGTGTGACTAATCAGGACAGACGACATCTGTCTATTAAACGTGTGCACAGATAGCAATATTAATCCATCAAGAAGGTAATTTGTCAACAATGGCAAACAAATATTTTTGATTGAAGGGCGGCTTGGTCAAAACAATTCCATTCCAAGAATCGCCGCTCACTGTAGGAAACAGTGCATATGCAGGGGGTTACAGATACAGTGCAAAATCACAGAAAGGACTACTAGGCTGGACAGCTCACTACCATTAATGCTTGCTTTTTTGTGGACAGAGAGAACCTGGGCATAGGCTCAAGATGGACCTCTATGAGGGACCGGAGATAATGAGCCTGCTTAATGGTTTGCATATCCCCAACTTATTTCCCTCGGTCACTGTGGTTACTTAATAAGGATGTACGTTGTTACAACGCTTGCTTTTACCACGCATGCCGTTACAACACAAGTTTTACAACGTAAGCCATTACAACGCATTGCTTTGGGGGGTGCTGGATAGTAAATAGTTTAATTTACTATTCCAACTCCAGTCCCCGTGGATAGTAGGGAAGGTGTTGGATAGTAAATTAAACTATTACTTATCCTAGAGCGCCCCCCAGTGCAATGCGTTGTAATGGTTTTCGTTGTAAAACCTGCGTTGTAAAAGCACTGCGTGGTAAAAGTTGCGTGGTAAAGGATGTTTCCCCTTAATAATGCTGGCAGAGAGCACGGAGATAGGTTGAGACACTAAGGTTATGCAGGAGACCCGTTATGGCAGAGTATGTCTTGCATACACAGCAAATCTTTGAGGGTTTCAAACTATTAGACCCGACTGGAATATATAAGAAGGGAGTAATATTATATCTTTCAAAGGATTAATCACACCTCCCAATTTTATTTATACCTGCAACAGTGGTATAGTTGAAGACACAATTGTGACTTGAGTTCCTTCACGGGCTTTGACCTGCTACACGCCAAGCTCCCTTTGGAAGCCTTGGTGTGGAAGGGACTCTCTTCAATATACATGGCTTTTGCGATCAACTCCCAAAACCCCTTACACATCCTGGGACGTCGATGGGAAAAAGACCTGCAGCCAATGGAGAGTATACAATGGATAGTGGCTAAAATGTTCTCCCTAGCCATTGTTATTCTACTCCGCTTAATTCTACACCCCTGAGAAAAATGTCGAAATCAGAGCATTGCTAGAATCCAAACCCCAATACAATATGAGCCTTAACTAAGATCAGATCTCTGATGAAATAAGAGCGGAGAGCTCTGCCATAATGTGCATAGCTCCAAAATTACAAGTGGATTTTTTTAATAGGGCAAATAGATTTCTAAAGCATCTCAAGTATCCTCTCCCATGGACAAGTAGAGTTTTTGAAAATTCCACAACCTTGAGCCCAATATGGTTTTGTTGCCTCTTCAGCATCTACGCCCCAACTGCAAACAAATGAAAAGGTGGCTTTATTCCCCATTATTTTGTAGCTGTTCATAACTTACTTTTTAGGATTTTGCAGTGTACACGTTGATTATCGATCGGGTGGCAATTAGCCACATTTGTCGGGTGTGCCATTGGTTTCTTTACCAGTGATGAGTAAAGCTTTCTTGAGTGGTTTAGGGAACAAAAGCCAAGCTTTAATCACCTAAGAGTGATTCAGAATGAAAGTTGTGAACGCTTCCTGCAAGCTTGATACTTCTGTTCCTATACTGTCATCCAGCAAGATGACTGGAGTGAGGACAATTTTCCTGTTGAGCTCAAATAAATAAGCAGGCATTGGCCCAACTCAATGGGCAAGCATAGGCAAGAGGGAGGGTTGAGGCCATTTGCCTCTGATGTCCCAGGATCCTTTCTATCATGCCTCTGTACACTGAGCCAAGTACACCTCTTTCTCATTGGTAGCAATGGCGAGCTGTCACAGGCTGCTCAGGAAGGTAGTGTTGGGGTGCTAGAGCTCAGCCTTCAACACACACATCAATATAATAAAGGATTGTCCAACCCAGTACTTGACTTTCAAAAAGGAAAGCATATTTAATACACACTAGGATTGAAATCCACCCACAGATAGATTAAGCATTCAAGTTAGTGTCTTGGCACCTTTCCCCACTATGGCTCCAAGTACCCGGTAACCTATGGAGATGGCCCACCCCCCTGCTTAGGGTAGGATGTAGTAAGAATTGACACACATGCACTTTTATCCCCAACTCTCTTAATAGCACACACATTCCTAATCTTTGTATAGTTACTCAACCAAAAACAGATATGAGGCTACTAATCAAGCAGTGTCCTGACGGGTGTCTTGCTTCTGGCTTGTTTCAAAGCTCATCCATTTCGGTACTCAACTGAGGGCCAGTTATCCCAGTCAAAGTAAAAAAAAACTTTATTCGGTTTTCAGAATTTAGAAAAACCATAAAAGTACATTCAATAATTAACATAAAAACAATAGTTAAGATCCATCCTTTAAAAAGGTCAAGAGTTAAAAACGTTTAGCAAACAGACCAGCAGATAAAGTGCTATAGTGTAAGCTTATTGTAAATGGGCAATCTCAAGCTGCCTATGAGTACTTAAAAATAGAGTGTGGCTTTATTCTTACTCGAACTATACAGGCCATCAACTACCCTAGGTTTGGCCTATGCCTTAGACAAAACTTCAGAAATTGTACAATAGTTTTAGCAACACATGGTTCCTCTAAAAATTGCAAAACGAGGTAGGCTGGACGACATCTGCGAAAGCCCATGATTTTCAATATCGGAATCAACCAACGCTTCCTTGGTTCTTTATAAAATGTGCAAAATAAGACCACGTGAATTGTTGATTGGATAGAAACTTCATCGCACGGGCAAGGTAATAATTTTGCTGACCAGTCGTTTGTTTTCGGAATGGTCAACAAACGGTGGAATATGTCCAGCCTAAAAAGAGTTAGCAAAAACCTTTCATAACCACTCAAATTAAAAGTAAGGTATGGCTGTATGGACAAGGTAGTTTGAATGGTTAACATGTGTTGAACTGACGTTTTGCTTTCCAACCAGTGTTGTTCTAAATGGGTCAAACATAATTGTTTAAGGCCCTTTCTGGATAATTCTGAGATTGTTGTGGGAGTATAATAATATCTTACAAGTCCCAGATTATTCAGAAAGTTTTTGATGTAATTGAGCCAGCCAATCTTATGGGCAATTTCAAGAGGGAGGCAATCCTGAATAAGTTCCTGGCTTAAAGTAGTTTTAGTGGATGACCAAAGACGGTGCCACAAAAGAATTGGCTGGAGCGTGACTATGTCAATGATATACGACAGGCCAAGTTCAAGGTGGCAACTATAGCTAGAAGAACTTCGGGGGACGGCAAGGAGGAATCTCAGAAAACTATTCTCTACTTTTTGTAGGGCATCCACCTTACCATAACCCCACACCCCTGCGCCATAAGTCACAGTACTTATGCATTTTGCCTGGTAACCTTGAATCAGTTCCATAGGTGGTCTCTTTCCTAGCCTTTGTGCAAAATTGGCTAGGGCCATTGTTGCACTCATAAAGAGCAATTTTCTCGCTTCGATTGCCTGCCTCCACAAGCATTTATTATCCACTAAAATACCTAGATAAGGATACGTCTTTGTCTTCTCAAGTTTCCTATTTTCGATGAAAATGTACATGGTTTTCTTGCGTCTGGGACCAATGGACATTACAAAGGTTTTTTTAATATTAATTCTGAGATCTAGATTAGCCATAAAATTATGGTACTTCTTCAGGGCACGCTGGAGTTCTAGGGGGGTTTGGGGTAGGATCACGGCGTTGTCGGCATAGAGTAGGGCAGGTATTGGGCGTTTTTCAATAAGGGGTAAGTCCTAGCACTCTTCCAACATCGCACACTCCAAACTATTCGTGTAGAGTGTGAACAGAAAGGGCACAAGGACGCAGCCCTGCCTTAACCCCCTCTCCACACCGAAAGACGCTGTGAGTCCTCCCAATGACCCATACCTGACCCTGGCCGTAGCGTTGGAATACAATTCCCGTAGGAAGTTAACCAAAGGAGGGTCTACCCCCATGTCTAATAGAATAGACCATAATTTAGAGTGACTCACACAGTGAAAGGCTGCGCTAAATCAACACAAACCATGTACAGAT
The DNA here is from genome assembly GCF_964261635.1 of Lissotriton helveticus. NCBI lineage: Eukaryota > Metazoa > Chordata > Amphibia > Caudata > Salamandridae > Lissotriton > Lissotriton helveticus. The sequence continues at coordinate 1,144,389,230 of NC_136069.1, forward strand.
TCCTACCCTTTGTTTAGACATATTTACCCATAAGGAGGGTCAAGTTAAGAGCTTGCTCCGTAGTGCCCAGTCCTTCTCTGAATCCAAATTTGAGGTCCGAAAGTTTCTTATTATCTTCTGCCCATTGCTGAAGGCGCTCAAGAATAATACGGCCTATACTTTGCCTAGGGAATCTAGCAGGGATATTGGCCGATAGCAAGATGGGCACTGGCGATCCCCCTTTTTAAAAATTGGGACCAAAACTGAATCTGACCATGATTCTATGAGCCGCACAGCAAAGGAGGCTTTGAGGACTCTGGTCAGTATTGGGGTCCACAGTTCTAGATTGTATTTAAATAAGTCGACTGGGACCCCTTCGGGACCGGGCGCCTTACCTCCTTTACTAGCTAACAGAGCACGCTCCACTTTCAAATAGGTGATTTCTAGTACTATAGGGAAAACAGGTTTCCTAGAAATTGGACTTGTTGTTTCCTTATCACATTCATGGACATGGGCCTGTGACGACAAACCAAATATCCACGTAAAATGTTGAACCCATGCTGCTTCGTCAATGGCTATATTGGTTTTGGAATTATCCCTGACTTCCATAAGAAAGAAAGGGAGACTTGATGGTTTTCCAAAAGACAGTGTTATCCCTCATGATGCAGCTTTTATGTAGTTGATCCCATAATTCGTGTATTATTTCGACTTTTCTGGCTTTTATAGGCTGATTATACTCCCTTATAAAATGGGCAACTTCTTGCTTATCTCGTTCTGTTTTATGGAGGGCAGCTTTTAGATTTGAATATGCTTTTGTGCAAATTTTATTAAGCCACCCTTTCGTTTTTCACTCTTTTTATCCCTTAATTTTCTATGAAGGGCTGCTTTTACTGCTCTCGTTATGGCCGAGAAACTATCCAAGATCTCTCTATTAGAAGTGACAGGATCTAGGCACTTCTTGATAGATGTCAGTGAATTAGTCACTACCTCTGTTGTAATCACAGCAGGATCTACTTTATCCCCCTTGAGAGAGTACCCATTTAAACTATCCAGCATTAACGTTCGTTGCCCATATAATCTCTACAAACTTCGCTTATCTGCCTTGGCGGTAAAGATACTATATTACTACTTGGAAAGTGGTCACTGATTGCGTATTGGTGAGTTTTAAAATTCAAAATGCGGGATGCAGCATTGCTTGAAACAAAAATGAAATCTATAATACTAAATGCCCCCTACCATTAAAAGTATAATTAAGTGGAACAGGAGGGACCACTAACTCATTCGCCAAACCCAACTCCTGGACGAATAATATTTCATTTAATTGATCCCCACTTGTTGTATGGGGAAAATGAGTTCGGCTATTTTTGTTCTCGTCCTGGATACCACAGTTTAGATTATTATTGTGTTTGTATAAAGTGAGGTTGAAATGGCCCCCAATATTATTAAAACATTTTTTGTATATTTATTTTTTATTTGCTGTAAAGCGAACAAAATTTCCTTTAAGGCTACTATTAGCTCAGCCTGATGTAAGTTATTATAGAAATTCACCAGTACGTAAATGTCGCTTTTATTAATTTCAAGAATTATGTGGTAGTTTGGTTCCAATTTTAGTGTAAAAATGTGTTTAACTCTAAAAGATTAGAAATAAATACTACCAGGTCCCCTTTAGCTCTCCCAGAAGTTGAGGGAATTGCTGATGAAAAATAAGTTTTCTAGCCCTCAATATGTACGGGTGATGTAACCCATGTCTTTTGGAGATAAAGCACATAAAAATTGCCTACAAACTTAAGCCAGATGTCATTGGTCACTTTGGAGAGCAGACCTGCTATGTTCCAAAAGACCATATTGAGGCTAAGTTCCCCAGTGGATTTAGAGCGCACAGAACTTTGATTGGTGGGCCCTTCACAAAAAACCATAGTTTCAGACTCATCCCCTAGTGAGACCAAACGTGCATTTTCTTGTACGGACTAGGGTATCAAGTTTTTTTTTTTTTTTTTTTTTAAACTTTATTTTTGTCGCAGATTCATATAGCATACAAACAATCGTGCCGACAGTTCCATTAGTAATAACTATACTCTGCAGGGCTACAGGTAAGCTTCACACAGCCCATCAGCCCACATCCCGAAGGCCGGGCGGCGGTAGGTGGTAACGTGTCAGAACTGATGGAGAACATAGCAATGCATCTGTACGGCAGGATATTCTGATCCGCTTTTTATTTTTCTTTAATTTAGGTTACCCCCCAACTCCCCGATAGAAAACCCCCCCAAAATCTGGCATCAATTAATAAAAGAAATGTGTATACAGTTCGTTCACCTCATTATGGCACTCCCAGGGGCAGATAAGACAGCAATGATTGACGAGAATAAGAAAGAAAACCTTCAGGGATCACAACACAACATCTCCATGATGGAACATATACGTGCGTGGCCGGCCAGGCCCTACCCCAAATCAATGCCCACCCTCCCCTTCCCCTCCACCCTCACTTTCAGACCCTGTATCTTCAGGGGTGAAGAACTTCGCACTCGTGCCATCCGAATCCTCAGCGGGCGCTCCCACCACACGCATCATTCTCCACGCAAGCAGGTCTTCTTGTAGCTTCTCATCCCTACGCACGCGCTGCATGAATGTTTCTTCAGCTAGGGACCATTCCCCCACATCTCTAAGCCACTGCGACACCTCCGGGGCCCTCTGTCCCATCCATGTAATCGCTACCCTTCTCCTCGCCAACACCAAAAGACTAGTGTATCAAGATGTGTGTGTTGGGTTTGCTAGCAGAGTTGTCTACACACGAGGACCGGTTAGAGGTCGATAAACATTCGTTTTGGTGTTTACCTGGATTAAATTGAACTAGCCTTCATCTTGAATCGCTAAGTTTGGGGTTAGCCAGTCAATCAATTCCTTCCAAACCCGATAGCAGGTTAAATCTATTGAACAGAGGAATTTCATAGAGATGGGGGTGCATTAAGGTCATATAGTTGGTCGGATACCTGCTACGTGGAGGGTAGAAAAAACCAAGCGGCAAGATATTAATCCCACCCGCTGTTAAAAAGTTGTTTCCACTACCCCATAGAATTTTCTTGACCAACATGGGGGATCTAAATGTAAGGACAATACAATCTCCCGGCAACGATTTCCCAGAGTGTCCCACCCACTGAACTCTTCTTGCCATCTTAAACTCATTAAACAATTGGTCCGTTAGACCAGTCCTCCTACCCAACCAATGGAGTGACTAGTTTCTGAGCGATTCCCATGATTCAACCTCTAAGAGGCCCTTTTTTGGAGCATTTGCCAGGAAGATTACATATGGGGTGGCATCTGGCGGAAGGTCTAGGGATTGATCTGTACCCGGGTTATCCCTGTTTGCGCCTGTGGAGGTAGACGCTAAACGGTGGCGAGCCTGGAAAGTATGTTGGGGGGGGGGGGGGGGGGGGAGGGGGAGAGTTGCCTGTGGCATCTGATGACCCTATTCGCTCCTTATCCCTCTCCCTGTCCCTATTTTTGTCGCCAATAATTAAAGTGTCTGATGTGTTGTTTGTCTTACTCTGTAGAGAATTAATCATTGTTGGACAATTAACAATGGCACTTGGAGTAGACATGGGCGCCACGGAGGGGTCTTTGTCTTTAAGGATTCACCTTTTCGGGATTCTTGACTGCCTAATATTAGTATCGTTACTCTGATTCCCCTTCCCTTTCTCATTTACTACAGATGTGGGATCACAGCCCTGGTTCCTATTACCAGAGACGAGATCTTCGATAAGAGTCAATGTGGCCCTCATTTGGTCCAGACTGACTCTTAGATAGAGATCTAATCTTTCCACTAAGATTGTTAAATTCTTGATGTCATTACTGTCCGATTTACTGGTGGACTCTTCTTTACCCCGGCATGAACCTTTTCGTGGCCCTGTTCTTTTCTTGCCTGGTTTGTTCTGCTTTTTTGTTATAGGGGCGGTGACTTCTAAGATGATTTTATCAGCACTTGGACTCTCCGCTTGAGGGGGATTTTTATGCTTTTTCTGGGGCGGTTGCGTTAAAGAATCAGAGTCGCTTATTGAGATCTCATCTGGGATGTGCTGAATGCAACCGTTAGTAACACTTTTTGAAGTTGTTGGTTGTCTTGATGAGACCTCGTCATCTAATTGATCTGATTCGATGGGTGACTTTGAGGTACCTGCCTCAAGGGATACTTCTACAGATGAAATCGGCTTGTTTAAAGCCCCCATAGCTCCAGTGAGAAAGCTCAATAAAGATTGTTGAGAGTCAGCTTTAGTCTTTTTCCCTAGACTGGGCTTGGGGCTTGGTATTTTTCTTTTGCCCATTACCGAAACCGACTGCCTCGATGTAAGACTGTCCTGATGTTCCACCCCACCCTTGCTATGGCAGCTAGAACCACAAAGAGATGTAATGCCAGTGAAATGGAAAAACACTCAGTCCCAGTTCAAGCTCAGTGCCAAGGATGTACAGTTTCTGTAAGGTTGGGCGATGGAACATAGAATAAGAAAGTCTTACTGATTGGTCTTGGCCAGATCACAAAGTTCGCGGGGTCAAAAACCAAGGGGGTGGGCCCAGCCTGGCCTCAATCGGCCACGGACGGGCACAGATGGGCCCGCCCTTGGCCCGGGCTAAGCCCGGGCGAGCCCGCGCGCGTCTCTGGGGAAATCGGCAACAGGTGAGGGAGGCACAGCAAGAAGTGTTGAGAATCCAATAGACTGATAGGAGCGTCCCAGTCAGGTCTTCCTCGCATTTGTGCCTGTGGCTTCTCGCTGGAAGGCTTCTAAGGAGGGCGCTCTCTCTCTCCATGATCCCAGGAGTGAAAAATGGCAGCCCAACTTCACTGTGCAGGTCCGGAAGGTTGCAACCATGTCTTGCCTGGGTTCTTGGTACCAGGTGAGGCAATTGGTGGGACTCCCTGGTTAGATGGAGTGTCCACAGCCCCGATCTCACTGCGATCGAGTACTTCTTGGCATAGAAGCTCTGTCATGGCACACTTGATTTCTCGGCACAGCAGCTCAGGTCACGTAGCACTCGCTCACTCGGCACAGCAGATATGGTCACACCACACCCTTTCACTTTGCATAGTGACTCAGGTGACACCACTCTCGATCACTTGGCGCACTGGCTCAGGTCATGCCACCAACTTCAGCTGTAGAAGCCAAGTTGCACCCTCAGTTCACGGTTTTCACCGGTAATCACAGAAAGGTCTGTAGCCCGCTGACACTGGGTTGCATAGATCAGTCTCAGTTGTCCTTCACTACTGCAGAACCACCACACCGTGGTCATGCTGCACACTGCTGGGTTGGCAGGCATGGTCCTTCCCTCTCTCTGCAGGTAGGCTGGCTTCTAGGCACTTAGGTCAGGTGATCAGTTCTAGCAGCAACAGGTGGACTTCAGACAATGGACTCACAGGCAGACATCAGATGATGCCAGTTCCTCTTGCACAGCAGTCTACTGAGCACTGTGTGGAAGACACACTTTCTTGGACAAAGAGAGCTTGGAACTGAAAGGACAAGAGTCAGCGAGTCATTTTTATACACTCAAAGCAGACGGATAAGGATCTACTCTTTGTATTTGTATTTTGTACTATTTGTAGAGCGCATCAATCATCCCGGGGGACATCACGGCGCTAGGACGGATTAGAGTGAGATGTAATTGGTCATTGATAGGGTCAGTCTCTAGGAACTTGAAAGTTTTCAATTTTTTCCTAAACAGTCTGTCAAGCGAAGATCAAGGGGTAGGTTGTTCCAGTGGACCGCATCTGATTTGGAAAAGACCTGGTCGCCCATTCTGGCCCTGGAGGTACGCTTGATAGAGGCGAGAGCTAGATGGCGTGATCTCAAGTTACGCGAAGGGATGTGGAATTGTAATTTATTGTGTAGAATTTGTGGCCCCTTTTTATGGAGGGTTTTATGCGCAAAACAGAGGAGCTTAAAGCTGGCTCTCTGGCGGACTGGGAGCCAGTGTAATTCCTTCAGGCAGTGAGATGCTGAGCTATATTTTTTTTTATTGCAAATCAGTTTGGCGGCAGCATTCTGAACTACCTGGAGTCTGGCGAAAATAGTTTCTATCTCAGATCACTACCCGGTCGCAATCTGCCTTAGATAGGGTATAGATAGGGTATAGCCTCGCCCAAGCCTGCTAAATAGTACTTCCCAGACTCCCTCACAAGAGATAGATTGATGCAAGATACTCTGAGATCCTCCATCATGGAATTTTTTACTCTTAACTCCCCACAAGACACATCTGTCTTCAACAATTGGGATACATTTAAAGCTTTTATAAGAGGCAAATTATAGAGCGAACAACTCTGGAGGCAGAATTAGAAGTCATGGAAAAGGCTCACAAATCTGCCCCTACCAGGGACACGCAACAAACTCGCCGCTTTAAGAGGGAAACTTAAAGCGATTTACAATAACAGGGCAGAATACACCCTCTGTGACTTCGTCAAATATCCTAAATACAGGGGAATATAATAGGCACGAACTTAGTGAGGCACCTCAGGGAAAGACGGGAACGGGAGTTCATTGGAAACATACAGGATAGCGAAGGCAGATTTGAGTCTACGGATGCAGGAAAGGCTAAAATTTTAAAAAAGTTCTATGAACATCTATACACTAGAGAAAGTCTAGACTCTACAGCACAACATGAGTACTTGCAGGCACTGACTTTTCCACAGGTCACTCAGAGCCATAATGACATCCTGACGGCTCCCATCACACACGACGAGGTACGTAAAGCAATTAAGTCACTTAAGCAAAATAAAGCACCGGGTCCTGATGGCCTCACAGCCATCTTTTATAAAACCTTTGCAGCTGAAATCACCCCCACAGTACACATCTCTTCAACAAAATGGCAGAGTCTGTCCAGGTCACCCCCACTATGGCTGAAGCGGTCATCCCAGTGATACCTAAACATGGAAAAAAAGACCCATTTATGCGCCTCCTATCGCCCTATTGCGCTCTTAAATTTGGATGCCAAACTATACTCTGCCATACTTGCTGAGCGAATGAACGAACTGTAACCAGACCTAATTCACCCAGACCAATCAGGTTTTATAAAAGGCAGAAAAACTCAAGATAACATCCAACGAACAGTCCATCTGATTGAGAAGGCGTTCAAACGTAATATCCCGGCGGTGTTAGTAGGGCTAGATGCCGAAAAGGCTTTCGATAGGATGGACTAGCCATTCCTTTTTACTACTCTTAAGGGTTTTCTTTACTTGAGGGTTGGTTACCCTCCAGGTTGGTAGGGTTCAAGTTATTACCGGTCCTGAACACAGAAATGGACTAAATGCTTAAACTAAGGTTCTAAGTTGCATGTTGGGCCCTTACACTATTGGAAACTGTATTTACACCTTCGCATCTGAGACAGGGAAGGGTACAGGATACTGTACTTTGTTAACGTCGCTAACTTTAGTCCAGGTAGAATTTATATTCTGTCTCCAGATAAATCACTTCAGTTTTGGTGTGATTAACCAGAATATACTTCAACAATACATGAATTTCGCCTGACAAAGACCATGCTCAGATTTGCAGATAATACAAGAAATATGCTGGCTCTGACGATGAGGACGGATCCCCTGAATGACTCTGTAACAAAAAATTCGCCGTCTGTAAGCAATGTCCAGCGATCTTTGGACACTGTATTGTTCTGTCTGTCTGTTGTCATTGTGCAAAACAAAAAATGTAATTAAAATAATTTTGAAAAAAAAAAAGTGCCAATATCTGCCCAGGAACAGCTGGTACTTCTCAACCTGCGGGTAGGATGGCTGATTAAAACATTTGTTTCCCGAATGCCTCAATTCTCTTCCACTCGCTTTCTTGGAGGGAGATGGGGTAGGGGGATGTCATAGAGTACACATTGAGGCTTTCTCTGCCAGTGGAAGCCTGGACCATCAGACTTTGTGGCATAGGGTGTTGCATGAAGTCAGGGTCGCCTGGCATCAGACTGTAGCGCCTTTGCTACCTGCCTGTTCACCGATGGGCTTAGACCAGGTGTCCATAAGTGTGTCGGTCAGGGATTCACTGAATGGCAATAAAGGATCAGAGGAAACCTGCCCAGGTTGTAAAACTTCTGATTGAACATTTTAACTTCTATAGATGGCAGCTGTAAATCCCATACCTCAGCTGAACGTCTTAGGATCACAGCAAAAGAAGCTCTCTATTCCACCAACGGTCCAGGTGGAGAACCCAACCTAATATCAGGGAAAGTGCACAACCCACTGGCCACTTGTAAATTAATGTGGATAATGTCATCATCATAGTGTGGTAGAAACATCCCCATCATCTCAAAGGTCATCTCCGAAAGCTGATTTACTCTGTTCAGAGTTGGAACCGAAAAGTTGTTGGAGGCTTCATTTCATGTCACCGGATCGCCTTAGGATTCACAAGGGCACAACTTAGAATCATGATCAAACACAAATACCAAAGGCATGCCACCTGGAGGTCTGGGAGGTCCGTCACAGACATTAATTTGCGACAGTCCCTACAAGGATTAAAACCCTGTAGTTTTGAGAAGGGCCAATCTTCTCTTGCACACTCATTTACAGAAAAAGAATTCGGAGGAAAAAACTTGTCAAGCGATGGAAAAAAGTGTAGCAAGCTCCCGAACAGAGTGCGAAGGCGCTGAAAGAGGAACTGATATTAGCGCGCAGGGGTGGTGCTTATATGCAGCTCCATCATTACTTCCGGGGTAGAACGAAGCTAATGTGGAGCAGGGGGCGGAGCTAGCCGGCGTCAATGGTGGACGCGTAAGAGCGGAGCTCCGAGCCAGCGCCGACAACTATCCGGCATAGATCCTCTCACAGCGGTGAAACCTACGCAAAACTAGCGGATATCGCCGCCCCTACCCCTAACGGATCTCCGGCTGCAGTTTGGGCGGAAAACGGGCTAGGGAACCCTTACTTTGCCAGACTACCCTACAGACGCCGGACCAGGCCCTAATCACCGGCCTTTCCTAACTGGCGAAGCCGAGCGACGTCACCCGACGTGCGGCAGCGACGAGCGGACAACTAGGGGTCTGACGAAACCCGGCGGAGGCTGACCCCCCAGCTGCCCCACGCTACGGAATCACGCACCGGAGGTGCTATACGACACCTGAGAGCTGACGGGGGCGGCGGGGGAGGCACCGGTGCAACTGCTGAGCCGGTTGCGGACCACGTGGCGACGGCGGAGCACCCCCGAAGGTAGGATCGGCCCGAGCTCCAGATAGACAGGCATTCCCACAACTGAGGAGAGCAGGGCTTTGGCGTGGGAGCGAGCGGCCCCCGGAGGGCAGAAGATCCCCCTCACGAGAACGGAATTCCGTCACCGTCCTAGGCCATACTGGGGGACTGGAGGGCGATCTACCGACCATACCTAAAGAGGCCTACGGACACAAGTGGCGTCGCCGGGCCCCAGCAGGACACACGCACTACGCTGCCCTGTCTACCGCACCCCTGAAGCCACTTGCAGCCAGTGCGGGTGCACGCACAGTGCTTCGGTATCCAGTGAGGCCTCCGCCAGAGCGGGCCACAGCCTCCCCCAAAAAAATTTACAATGGGCAAGGGAGACCGCACGCAGACGAAGCTGACGTTCGAGCAGCGAAGGCATAAGGACCCAGAACAGCCGGCTGCCCAGTCTCCAAGCACGGCTACTGACCCGGGTCCCTCACTATGTGACGAAATAAAAGAGATGCTTACCACTATGGAGAGAGGCCTCCAGGAGGGCATGTCGGCCATTGGAAACAAGATTGATGCGTTGTCATATCGGATGGACCGTATGACGGAAAGGGTGGACAAGCACGCGGAGAGGCTGGACATGGCGGAACGCCGACTGACAGAGGCGGAGGAGGCGCAAACTGAGTGAGACTCTGACCGTAAACAATTTGGTAGACTACTTCAGGTAATCCAGGAGAAGTCGGAGGACTTGGAGGCGCGTTCCCGGCGCTCCAACATCCGCGTCACGGGTGTGGCCGAGTCAACCCAAACGGGCAAAATGGAACTGTTTATTGAGAAGCTCCTGAAGACGATGCTAGGGGACGACACCTTCTCGCCAATGTTTATAGTGGAACGCGTTCATCGCACCCTCGGACCAAGGCCTCCCCCGGGCGCCAACCTTAGGCCGATTATAGCGAAATTGTTAAATTACAGGGATAGGGACGCAGCCCTCCGAGCAGCCCGTGAAAAGGGCAAACTACAGTACGAGGGAATGGACATATCGCTATACCCTGATTTCACTTCGAAAGTCCAGGAGGAGAGACGAAGATTTGTCCCGTACAAACAGCAACTTAGAGAACTGGGCCTGGACTACGCCATGTTATACCCAGCGAGGCTGCGCATCAACAGGCAGGGACACTCGCATTTCTTCACAGATCCCAAAGAACTGCAAAAATCCCTAAAGGTTTGGATGAAAGATTCCCGGGGGAGTCCAGGACCACACGCGGCGGAGCGGACCAGTAATGGGGACCTCGAGGAACAAGACTGAGGAGCAGAGGGCGAAATGCAGTACACTAAGGAACTCCGTACACTTCAGCACCTCCGAATCCCCTCATTGGACTGTTGGAAGATGGCCTCGCGGAGTAGCCTGCTACAGGCCCTAGACTATTGCAAGCTGAACTGTGGGTGAGATCTGTATGTTTTGAATTGGGGCCGCTGGGGGGTTGCGCTTACACTACTGGAAATGCCCTAGGTGGGACTTGGCTCCCAAATGCACGACACAGGAGAGAACTAAGGAATTTGGGAGCGGGGGAGTGGAGGGGTGAGAACTCACACACAATGGTGAACTATTGTGCTTAGCAGACACTGCTGACTTTTATTAACGGGGCGCTGGCGAAGGGGCAAGCTGAAGGACACTGTTCGGAAGTCCCGGAAGGGAAGTGGAAGACAAAAGGATTACACAGGCTACCTCTGCCCCAGCGCTCACTGCGGTTACGGCTCGGATCGAGCTGATATGGGGAATTGTTGCATGGGTTTGAATGTGGGTGGGGGGGAGGGGCACTGGGGCTTCGGTCATACCAGGTTGGGGTTGGTTGACTGTGGGAGGCGGGGGGAAGCGGGAGTTTGGGGTTCAGGTATGTTTGAGGGGGGGTTCTTAGCGTGCTCCGCAATGTTACTACCCACAGTGATGTTTGGCAGTTGCTGTCTACGACAAAAGGCAGTACATACACTTGCGACGCGCATGCAATGTTGCTGCACTACATATGGCTGACACACCACATGAAGATTTACTGAGTGACACAGAGACACTGAAGGCCCTGACATGGAATGTGAGGGGATTAAACGACTATCGGAAACTCCGTAAGGTGTTACACTATCTCCAAAGGCATCATATAGACCTAGCCCTGCTGCAAGAAACACACCTGCCCAACAACAGCAAGATGCTCACGCATAGGGGCCTTCAGGGTAATTCTACTTATGCTGGCTTCACCTCATATGCAAGGGGGGTACTCACTTGGGTCAACCCAAAGTCTAAATTGTCCCTCACACTGTTGATAGCTGATCCGGAAGGGAGGTTTGTACTAAGCAAATGTACGGGCAAGGGACAAACTCTGCTGGTCATGAATGTGTACGGCCCGAATTACGACTCCCCGGACTTCTACGCAGCAGTCGCGGGACACTGTACTGAGTGGCCCTCAGATAGAATGCTGTGGGGGGGGAGACTTTAACTTTGTTTTTAGCCCGGAGCTGGATAGGTCGGCGGGTCCGCCCCATCGCCCGGCCGCAGCTGCGCAGCAAATGCAAGCTGAAATGGTGAGACTGGGGCTGGTGGATGTCTGGAGGGATAGACACCGGGATAGAGGGGGATACACACATTACTCTGCGTACCATAACATACACACCAGAATAGACTATTGGTTGTCCACTCCCCCGCTGTTGGCTCTGGTGAAGGGTTGTAAGGTGCTCCCCCGTACGCTATCGGACCACTCCCCTATATTGTTGGTATTTAACACTCCCAGACGGAGGATACCCCCGTTCACGTGGCGCTTCCCACCATATTCCCTGCTGGATGAAACATTCAGGGCCGAGCTAGGGGAGGAAATAGATGTGTTTTTCGATACTAACCTAGGCACGGTGAACAGCTTTGGGACGATATGGGAGACTTTTAAGGTGTATATTAGGGGGATAGTCATGGCTAAGCATTCCAGTGTCCTGAAGGATATCAGACGCAGGCTGACACATCTAGAGGGGCAATTAGCAGAGTGTGAAAGACAACAACTGTCGGGTCAGACCCCCACAGGGGATGGGACACTGCAGGAACTCCTGAAAGAGTACCACGAGGAAGCAGACAGAGAAGTTAAGCACCTAGGAAAGTATGCGACGGCGCGCGCTTATGGTGAGGGAGATCGACCAGGCTCGCTATTAGCCAGAATAATGAAGGGCGCCAGGCGGAAGCAGGTGGTCACAGAGTTACAATCGGCTGAGGGAACGCTGCTAACGGCGGAGGAGGACATTCTAGCGGAATTCAGGGGCTTTTACGCGGAGCTATACACTAACAAGGTTTCCGGGGTAGAGGATCAAATTGACAACTACTTAAGCTATATCAAAATGCCGTTTCTCGAGAACTGGCAGCGAGACTTCTTGATGTCTCCCATCCTCCGGGAGGAGATATCGGACGCTCTGGATGGCATGAGGTCTGAGAGCGCTCCCGGGACAGATGGATTAACTGTGACCTTCTACAAGGCATACAAAGATAAGTTAATGCCCTACCTCTCCACCATCTTTGACGAAATATGTGAGGCAGGCGCCATGCCGCCTTCTCTGAGAGAGGCCCTCATCGTTACGATATTGAAGCCGGGCAAACCACATGATCTACCAGGCTCATACCGCCCTCTGTCACTTCTCAATGTGGACGCCAAGCTCTATGCTAAGGTGCTGGCGACCAGGTTGGCACTCGTGGCCCCTGAATTGGTGGCCCCAGAGCAAGCGGGATTTATTCCAGCTCGGAACCTCACGTACAACATCCGCACAGTGATGGGAGCCATCCAGCACACTAAACATGACACCAAGGCTATAGCAGTCTTTCTAGACATGGAAAAGGCGTTCGACTCTGTGGAGTGGGCATTCATGCGTGGAGTGCTTAAGAAGTTGGGACTAGGAGACCTCTTCCTCCAACTCCTGGGCACGCTTTACCACAAACCCACTGCACGAGTTAGGCTGGGCGATGCAGTTTCGGAGCCGTTTTTCATCAGCAGAGGCACGAGACAGGGATGCTCCCTCTCGCCGCTACTCTACGCTCTGGTAGCGGAGCCTCTGGCGTGCGCGATTCAGGAGTACCACTCTTATGAAGCCATCAACTATCCCACCTACAAGATTGGCATCTCCACATACGCAGACGATACTCTGCTGTATGTCAGGGATCCCGGGAACAATCTTGCGTCGGTGCTGAGGGAGGTTGTACGTTTTGGAGCGCTCTCGGGGTTGAAAGTCAACTGGTCCAAATCAGTGGCCTTTCCCCTGACCCCTGTCACCGAACCCTTCGAGATGGAGTACCCGCTTCAATGGTCCACGGAACCGATACGGTATCTGGGCATATGGATACATACGGATCCCGAAATTATGCTGAGGGAAAATTACGGTACTGCCTATAGCAAACTCGCAGATGACGTGGAACTCTGGATAAAAAAATAAAATAAAAATTAAAAAAAGCTAATGTGGAGCATCATGGGGCCACCTACCAGCGTGCAAGAGCACTAAAGTTTTAACTCTTTGGGTCCAGTCCGATGAATGAGGATATTCTAAAAGGTATGGAAACTCCTATTGGAAATGCAGAAACTGCTTTCTTTGCAAACTCGAGTCAGTCAGGCTTTTGTTTATTTTGGTCAGGTTCTACCGCTTGATTTTTGCATTCTTGGACTGTGGCTGTAACCAACCCTTTCTGGCATACAGAGAACCTGAATAAAAAGTATGTCAGATATCCGATTCACACCAGCATCAGAGTGGATAGGATAGTTACTGCCCTAAAATAAACTTTTAGGGAGCCTGAAAACGATGTTCATGTGCCTTAGATATTAAAATGAATATGTGTTCTTACAACGAATTCCGTTGCAACGCATGCCTTTACCACGCATGCGTTACAACGGAATGGTTTTTCATCGCAAAGACTTTTCCTCTAATACTTCCGTGGTGACGTCGTACGTCGTTAAGAGGAAGCGGAAGTTTCTTTCCGTTTCCTCTTAAAGGACCCTGTTTGCCTGCACATCTCGATGTTTTTTGAGGTGAGTTTCATTTTATGGGGGGCGGGGGGGGGGGAAGCCCCCCTTTTTTTTGTTACCCTTTACCACACATGCCTTTACTACGTACCTCGTAGAAATGGTATGCGTGGTAAAGGCTTTCGTGGTAACCACGCATGCGTTGTAATGCATGCGTGGTTAATGTTTCCGTGGAAACGACCGCGTTGTAGTGGCCGTTTCCCATATTAAATCAGTCCCTGTGTAACATGTCCCAACTGCTGAATCCTCTGCACCCTCGGAAGAGGCACTGTTATGCAAGCTTTTCTTGCCCTTTCCTTTTCGGCATTCAAACTGCTTCTGTTAAGAACGGCCTGACGTGCATCTGTGGTAATCTTATTAACCAAACATTCAGTCATGCCATCACTGATCCAGTACGGAAGAATGATGTTTCAGCAAAATGTAACTTGCAGTGGTTTTTGGGCTATGCAGTAGGCACTTTCTATGGAGTCCATAGACACTGAAGCCCTCCTTGAGGGGAGGTGAGGACAGGAGTATCAAATAGCTGGTTGCTATGGTGGTATTCCTCTGCTACACACTTACATTTTTTTTTCAACATCTCCAATCTTAGTTTATTATGTGAACATAGACTTTCCTATCACTTTACATTTGGACTTAAAGAAGGCCATTCCACAGCTCTGTCTTGCTCTGAACCTCGTGTTCAATCTTTGTCATTTAAGAGGGGGATGTACCACAGTGGCAGAGATCAACGTGGCATTAAAGCTATCATCAGGAACAGGGCATTCATGCTAGTGCACTGTTCCAACATGCAGCCTTGCAGGGCCACATAGTAGAACTTGTACCTGCCTTCCTCAATGGGCATGGGCATCCACCCTCTCCCCACTGCTGTTGTGCATTCACATCCGTGGAGTGGAGTAGAATTCCAGGGGCAAGGGGATATGTCTTATTATAGGAATTATCCTCATCATCATACTTTGCCACCCTGACATCGGGAAATACCTTGATTTGCCCAAGCCCATACTATTTCCCGCAGGCTGATTGTGAAGCCTTGTGTTTCACCAAAGGCCAATGGAAGCAAATCACCAAGAGAGGGTATATGTAATGGTAGAAATACTCCTGGCAAACTAAAGATGGGATGCTTTAATACCTTTACACAAACTAGAGCTAGGCTCCACAAACAACTTTCATGGAGGTAAACTAAAAACTTCTTAACGTATCATCTCTCAAGCATGGATAGCACAGGCCGAGCTTGCAAAGACAGTCAGAAATGTGCAGCAACTACTCATGGTCAATTCTTCTTTAGTATGCTTATGTCGCTTTTCTCTCACATGGGGTTCATGGATGGCAGGCTGATACCGAACAGGAATCCAGGACCTCAGATACTGCCTGCAGCAGTTGCAGTACAGAGATTAGGGAAGTTGGAAGCAGATTCTGCCAGCTTGAGGTGCTACCAAAGACTGGAGTGATTCTTCTCCAAAGTGATGCAGGCATTTCACCCCAATTTTCCAACGGTTCCCAATAACATTTGAAGCTTTTCAGTATATCAATACACCACATAAATCAATTCCACAATTGAAGTGAGGATTTGGACAAGGGACAACAGCACATATCTTTTCTTGAGAGATTTATACTCAGGTGCCACGGCATCAGTCCGCCATGGCCATGGGGGAGAATGCACCAGAAGATTTGGAGTGGGTCGCGGAGTACGCCAGGGCTGCGTTCTCGCCCCGTTCCTATTTCTTCTTTATATTAACGGACTTGAACATCGTCTTCTGCAGGAGTGCAGGGATTTGCCTAGAGTGGGGAGGAGGTCGATTCCTGCGCTCATGTATGCGGACGATGCTGTCCTAATGGCTCGAACCCCCTTGGCATTGCAGAAACTGTTAGTATCCTTTGAAAAGTTCATGTTGAGTTTAGATCTGAAAATCAACTGTGGTAAAACATACTCCATGAACTGCGGCACAAAATCTGGAAAAAAGTCGAAAACGATGTTTTTAAATAAGGTTCCCTTGGAAAATATCTCGCGTTTTCCCTATTTGGGTATTTTGTTTCATGAACGGGGAGGATGGTTGGGTGCTATAAAGGCCAGAACTCTTTTGTTCCAAAAAACTTTAATGGCCGTTAGGATTTTCATGAAAAAGCTGGGGAAAAAACCAATAAAAGAAATCTTGACCATATATAATGCCACATTTATATGCGTAGCCCTCTACGGTGCAGGACTCTGGGGCTTTTCTAAGATTGACCCACTACAAATGGCTGAAAATAGTTTTTTTACGGGACATTTTATCTGTACCACAGAGTGTTTCTACTTACATTTGCCATGTGGAGTTGGGTCAACCTTATTTATCAGATTTAATTCGAATACAGCCCATTCTCGTGTGGCACAGGGTGTGAACTACTAATGAATGTGTAGTTAACCGGGCTGTGATTCAGGATATTTTGAATATTGAAAATTCGGTCAGGGTCGAATGGTTAGCATATATTAAGCAATTTATGTTTGATATTGGTCACTGCGAATACTACGAGGATCCATTATCTATGGGAACTATACCCAGAAGATCTTTGAAAAAACTGTGTTTGGAATACCTCATGGATAAAAGAAGAAGAGCAGAAGCAAATAAAAAGACAGTTGCTTGGCATAACCAGATATGACTGGAGTAAAAGTACAGCCCTATTTGACCCTGTTGATGTCTAATCATGATCGATTTCTTTTGACCCGCTTTCGATTGAATCTCGTTTTTAGACTTCTGTCCTTCCCAAAGATGAATTTATGGTCACAGACTTTATCTACTTGCCCTTGTGATGATTCCTCGTCCCAATCCAATATTCACATCTTATTTTTTTGTAAATTTTATTTTATTCCCCGTCGAAAATTTTTAATCCCCTTTCTCAAAGATATGAATTTAAAAAGATGTTGTTTAGCATTCCTAGAATGTCAGAGAATGGATACTGTTTTTACTGTTGTGGTTCTTTTAAACATGTCTTGAAATTAAGAAAAACTTTTAGTGTAAATGAAATATAACTAGTATGTTTATTTTTAATCCAGTTTCTTTATGTAGTATGCTGTTTATGTTGTTGTTACTTTCATGGTTAATGATTTTAGCCGAATAAAGTACTTTCTGATTCTGATTCATGTGATTCAGTAAAATCTACAAAAACCACAAGGTACAAGGGCCCCAGTCTAGCACTGTACAGGGAAACCCTCTGATCGAATTGGTGCAACTTGTAAACGTTAAGCACACCAATCTGAGACCTTATCAAAGCTGATCTGCACACAACTTGGTCACAGTGTAACAGGAAACATCCTTTACAAAGCAACTTTTACCACGCAGTGCCTTTACGACGCAACTTTTACAACGCAAACCATTACAACGCATTGCGCTGGGGGCGCTCTAGGATAGGGAATAAGTTTAATTTACTGTCCAACACCTTCCCTAGTGTCCACGGGGACTGGAGTTGGAATAGTAAATTAAACTATTCACTATCCAGCACCCCAAAGCGCTATGCGTTGTAAAGGTTTGCGTTGTAAAAACCGCGTTGTAAAGGCATGCGATGTAAAAGCATGCGTTGCAATGTCATACATCCCAGTGTAACATGTCAAATCTCCCGAGAGCCTTGGTGTGGTCTTCCACAGACCACTTTCTCTCAAATGTCAAGAAACCAGTGGGTCTCTAATAGTAAGAGCTCTTTCATTCTACCTTCTATTCGCCGCCGCCACCTCCTCCTTCTTCTCCTCATCCTCCCCCTTAGAACTTCAAATGGAAGACGATTTCAGTCTGAACTGGCTGGTTGTGCCCCCTGGCACACCTTGCAGAGTGCATTCGGTATTACTCCAGTAATAACAATAGCACTAGAAAATGGGGTAATTAGTAAGCCAATGATGGTGCATAGACTGCATTTGGCGTCAACGTTCAGTCAGGCCTTTGTTTGCAGGCTTTTTAGGATTTGGAGAACCAGCAAAGGTTTTATGGAGTTGTCCAGAAAGGACTGAATTTAAGGAACATTTTAAAACTTCTTAAGTAAGTATAATTTGGAAATAAATTTTCGATTAAGTAGCTGCAGGTTCAGCAGTTTCATGTGAAGTTAAATATATAGATGTAAAAACTGCATGAAAGCACTACTATAAAAGGAAATACTGATGTATTTTTCTAAAATAGAGGTTTTAACACGTGGTGATCTGTTGGTTGCTGCATGTCCCGATGCTGCCAGAGGAATGGACAACGAAAGATAGTAAGCACATATAGATAAAACATATCCTCTCTAGCCCATTTCAAAAGTAGCACTGTCGAATGCGGGGGTTCTGGCCAACATGCAACCAAGACAGCAAGGATGGGTACTTTTAGTAAAGAAAGTACCATCCTATACATACAAGAAGGCCTGTCCTACATAAAGGTGTGCTTGTGTTAGTACAAGTCATCAGTAAAAGAGGGAAAGATTGGCCATTTAACAGAAACACATTAGGACCGATGCATGAATACAGACAGACCTCACTTCTCAGTAGACGTCAAAAACAAGGTGTCCAAAAAGTAAAAGGGGTTTCTAGACAGTGTTCAGTCTCGTCTTTGGCTCTTTTTTACGACAAACCTACCAGACAAAGCAGCAAAAGACATTTTGTGGCTCAACAAGAACGAAAAGTCACTTTTTGGCCACCCTTTGCTTACCATTGGGTTGGCTTTACTGTCACCCATTTGCCTGCTTATTCAAAGGCGTGCCTCATGCTTCCTGTGTGAATCGCTCCCCAGGACTATGTTTTGCAATTTACTTGTGTCCTTCCACTGCTCGCTTTTATGGAACTACTTTTTCCTTTTATCTTAAGTACTCCACAAAAGTGCAAAGGTTTTTCAGCTAGCGTGTTTGTGTGCTTCTCTTCCCCCTCTGCACTCCATATATGATCTCTCGCCTGCGTGCTTCCCCCCCAGCCCCCTCCGTGATGCGCTCACCCATGTGTGCTTCTCTTCTGTGCTGCTTTCTTGCCTGTACGCCTCCCCCAGCTCTACGTTGCTCTCTATCACTCATCTGCTGTTTTTCACCCCCCCTGCTTCCCCACTGCACCTTGTGTTGCTTCCTCCAACCCACGCACCCCTTTCGCTTTCCTTAACTCACACACCTGTCGCTTCCCCCAATGTGCATCCAGGTTGCCTCCTCCCACCCGTTGCTTCCCCCTACCTGCACACCCCATTGTTTCCCCACAGCCTTGCCCCTTGTGTTGCTTCCACCCCTCCCCCAGTGTTGCTTCCAACCCCCATGTTGCTTTCCCCTCACCTTAAAATGTACCTATCCAACTCAGATCAGTAAAGCGCAGGCACCTGCAAAATGATTCAGGCGGTCACATCATAGGCTTTTTCTTCCCCTACCATGCTGTACAGCATCAGGGATGCTGTACAACATTGTTGAAAACCATTGGCAAAGTCAACAAGTCCCAAAGGTTAAGACCTATTAGCTTTGCCAAAGCTTGTTAGATCTAGCCATTGACAAACCTGTTTGCTTTTGATAAAAATATACATACATACTTAGGGACTTTCAGTAAGCCCTCTTCATTCATTGTTTCTGCCCAGCCATGCATACAGCATGGGGCACAGAATCAGCCAATCCAGCCACTGGCTTACCTGATTGTTCAATAACTGAATGCTGTCACCCCCAATGTGCACATCTGCACAATACACAGTTCCAATGAGTGCCAATGATTACTTGTTACATTTTAGCTTTTTTCATGAAATATATTGATGTAATGTGTGCCTTCTTATACAAAAAAGCATTGGCAAAGCCAAATGGTCAGCCACTGACAGACCTCTCAGCACTGCCAATGTTTGTTGTCTGGATAGGTTGAGGCGGTTCTATAAAGTATTACTTTTCATGAAACTTTTATTTTCACCTGCACCATTTTGCTGAAGCATTTCCAAGCCCATATCAGATTACTGCTGGGTGAATATCTGTTGAGAACAATACGATTGCATTATTTTTTTAATCAACCGAACCTGCTAACACTTTCTCTGTGTAGTAGCTATGTCTGGTGCAGGACCACAGTAAGGATGCATGACTAAAAGAGGCCAGGCACATGGGTGGCAATGCAGAGGCACTAAAAGCGTTATGGCAGGTCCTGAACGAAGCCGGTTGCCTCGAACGTCGGCATCTCGCACTCCCATAGGAGCAGATCACATCTCGCGGCTCTTATTGGAGTGGGACATAAGTATCTCGCTGAATCAAACTCCTTAGTCCTGCTCAAGATTAGCACAATGTGCTGGGAAAAGGAGTAATCCTGTCAAAGCTCCTCACTGAAGCAATGGGCCAGATAACAGACGGGTTGCAATAGCCAACAGAAGGTCTACTCTGATGACCTGTGCGGTATACTGCCAATATGCCAGAACAATTTATGTTTCGGCCCAGTCAATCGATTCACTAGTACGGTCTCTGAGATAAATGCATCAGTTAGCACCGAGTGGAAAGAAAATCCAATCTCACTCTGCAGATTATACTGCATAATAAAAACACAAAGACGAGTCTGTGAGATGATATACAATTTTCATTGCAATGTAGAAATTGTAGAGCACAAACGTTGTAATCAATAAACAGTCAAGAAAAAATGAAATGGACAAAGAATGCAAAATTTAAGCACAATCTGTGCAATTAAATCTAGAAGCCAGTCTTAACCAAGGACCAATCACAAAGACTATATTTTTGCATTCTGTTGCTCACTCCTTATACAGTCCCAATGCACATAGTGGGAGTCTGAATAAAGCACCTGAAATAAAAACACAATCACGGCCAAAGCTAATAGGTCTGGCTTTATGGGAAAGTGAGCATTAACTGATTGCCAAGTGTATGTGGTTGCATGAATGGCTGAGCTTGAGAATGTGAGAATGAGTCTACTGCTGAATGGACGAGTGAACACAGTAACAGAGTCAGTTCAAAGATGTATGAATTCTTTTTCTTCTATTTTTGCCAATAAATTACTGGAACTTTTGAGTTTTTTCATTTGGACCCAAAGGCTATTGGATTTTTTTTTTCTGAAAGCTCCGATTGTTAGAATACCTAACCCTGACAAAGATCACACCCTTTGTAAAAATGATCATCCTATTTTATTCATTAACTACGATTGCAAAATATTTGCCAAAATGTTAGCATCCCGCCTTCAGAATGGCGCTCCCCTACTTGTCAAATCTGATCAATATGGTTTTAATTAAGGGTAGACTTGCTACGGACAATGCTAGAATGTTCTCAAATATTCTCGAATTTAGTAAGAAATATCATTACCCACTTGGGCACTATCAGCTGATGCTGAAAAAGCTTTTGACCGCATTAATTGACAATTTATGTTCACTACTCTCTATTGGTTTGGCTTCGGCCCTAAATTTATGTCATTTGTAAAATTACTATACTCTACTCTGATCCTCGTGCCTTTGGTAATGGATGTTGTTCTCCTTACTTTCATTTAAACAAGGGTACTAGACGAGGTTGTCCTCTTTGATTTTATTCTTTGTTTAGATCCTTTTCTCAAACGTATTTGTTGTAACACACTTACATCAGGTTGTAAATACAACTACCTCGAAACCAAGTTATCGGCCTATGCTGATGATATTTTAATATACATATAAAACCCTCTCTCCTCCTTAAATCCTTTTTTACAAGAGATCAACTTATATTCTAGTATTGTTGTATGTCGATTTAGATTCGGAATGAATTTCCCCGATTCATGCCCTTATATAGGTACAATTCACATTGCCCTTATATAGGAATAGAAAACCAGTCCTTATTTAGGCATAGCCCGTGCTACCCAAATAGAGGCATGGCTACTTCCATCCGTTCATCTACGTCAAAACGATTTCTTGGAAAACCAGACTCTTAAGCAGAAGGGATTTCCCCTAACCTGGATACTGATTTCTCCAAGAAACTCATTATTATGCATGAACATCTATTCCTTAGGGGTTCATCCATGACGTTCATATGACCGACTTTTACGTCCATACTGGCATTCCTAAACACCTTCAAGGTGTAAATATACCTTCACTTGCTATAGCAAAGCACGGTATGGTTCGGTGCAGTACGACTACCTACTTGCACGACGCAGCTCGCTACAGCACGTGCCGAAGGAAGCCAACTCTCCAGCTGACGCACTGACCAGAAGCGGTCATCCTCCTGCCGAGAATCCAGCTCCAGTGTTTCTGACTCCCCTTGCAGGGTGTTTGGAAATCAAGTCCCGTGAAAGAGATACCAACCTCTCTCATTCTAAAGGTATGGAGCTGATTAGAACCCAGAGAAACCTTTGGCAATTCTTGGCAGAACTAAACTATAACTAAAAGACTAACACCTACTTCTTCCCTGGTACTAGACCTAGGTTAGGTACATTGGTTAGGCTATTTTAGAAGCACCAGTTGAGTATTTTAGCCTGGGTTATTTATGTATGTATTTTTACATGTCATAGCAACAGACAATGCTATTACAGTATTATTTTATATTACTGTTTACGCTGTACGCATTATATTTCGCATTCTGTCTAACGATTGTAGCAGTGCCTATCTCTTGCATGAGAAAGAAGACTGTTCAATAAACTCCTTTTATTGAAACACCCGTCTCTCTATTTCTATGCAACTCTGTAGAAACGAAGCATGCATGATTGACTGAGTGAAATAGTTATCTATTGTTTCCACGACTCTGAAGATATGTTTCGGGTTTAGGGGAAACAAAGTAGTCCCGTTTATGCGGTTGTAAGAAACTAATCCCTTCTTGTTTAGTCGAGAAAATTTCTAGTGACCCATGAGTTAGCTAGCACACACAATTAGGTTTAATATACTCGATAGAGACATACTGACCTCAGTCCTATGTCAAATCTATAGTGTAGAATATTCCAATACGCAGAGCCTATTGGCAATATAGGAACTACAGTATCTCTGGTTATAAACTAAACATCTCTAAAACTGAAATTCTTCCATTAAATCCATCATGTTCCCAATATAGGTTTGCTGATACTATTGTTACCTGGTGCCTCCTAAAATTGGGGAGAGGATGTGGCCTAATGGGTAGGGCGGTCGACCTCGAAGCTGGGAAACCGGGTTAGAGTCTCGGCAGGGATGCTCAACATCCTGTGACTCTGGGCAAATCACTTAATCTCCCGGTGCCTAACAAAAAAAAAACCAAATGTGTCCGTCTGTAACGCAACTGGTGCTCATGTAAAGCGCTCCAATACTTTTGGGTCTGGTTTGCGCTATATAAAACTCAAAAAAGATTTTTTCTAAATACCTCTGTGTTTGGTTTTCCTCCTCTATTTCTAGCATAATTAGTCATAACTTTAGTACTTTAAAACTTAAAATTCAGAAATTACTTACATCGTGGTTTCTTCACCTATCATGGTGTTATGTTATGTTAAAAATACTTATAAAGCGTGCGTACACCACACGGTTTCTTGGTGCTGGGGTCGAGGAGGTACTGCAGCTAAGTGATTCGTTCATAAGCCTGGCGAAATAGCCAGGTTTTTTAAAGTTTCCTAAATTGAGGGTAGGATGTCATCAATCGAAGAGAGTTCCAAAATTTAGGGGCCAGGACCGCAAATCTTAATCACCCCAAATTCTTGCATTTAAAGGACAGAGTAGCCAAGTGAATCAGATGTGAAGACCTAAGATCCCAAGTGGGGATATATCTCTGGACAGAGTAGATACAAATACTGGGCAGTTGCCATGAAGCGCTTTAAAGAGGAGGCATCCCAACTTGAATGTACGGTGTTCAACTACTGAGAGGCAATGTAACTTTTTCATAAGAGGGGTACTATGATGCTATCTTGGCTGACGATAGATTAATCTAGCAGCCTGGTTTTACACCAGGTGCAGTCTTTTTGAATGATATACCGGTATGCCAATGTAAAGTGAGTTAGCGTAGTCAATGGTGGGGTAGATTAGATACCATCAAGATGATGATTGTACTGCATGTCCTTTATATATTGTCCATGCTACCTTTTAAAATACCCACTTATTACTTTGCTCAGATCAACTCCATTTGTACCAAATGTCTCTGAAATAATAAACATGAATGCATTGCCTGGTCTCATTTTAAATGTCTGAAAAATGAAGGGGGTGTCCCTTTTACTGATTTTAAGTAGTATCACTTAGCATTTTTAATGCGACAATTTTATGCTTGAACTAATGACTTTCATGACTTTCCCATACCACGTTGGATTGTATCTGAACGATTTTTCATTTACTGATCTAATCTATATGTCTAATATTACCTTTATTTCTAAAAACCCAATTAAAAAACAAATTCCCAACAGACGCTAAACGCAATATTTTCTGCAGGTTTTGATTTTCATCAATGTTTTCTAGCTTCTTCTATTAGGTATAACAAGTTAATTAAGTTTAGCACCAAATCGTTTTATTTCAAGCATTTGTAGGAGAAGGGTATTATGTTCGTTCATCAACTTGTACAACATAAATCTATTTCCTTTCACCAACTACAAACAAAATATACTCTACAAGCCACTCACACTCATGACATGCCCTAAATTTTAATTCCAAAGCTCCTTATTTATATAATATTTTATAATCCCCTGCTACTGTACGATCCAAACATTCTATTGAATTAATATTGGAATCTGACCTTTCTTTCTATCTCATTCCCTGTTCACATGTGGGACAAAATATGACAAACTATTTAATACATCAAAAGATGCACATATCACACAATCTCAATTTTTTGTTTATAATAGAGCTGTTATTACTCCTGATTGTATATCTAAGTTTGCTCCAACCTCTATTCCATTATGTTGGTCTTGTTCTGCATCTTTTGGTTCTCTAATTCACCTAACCTACTGTTGTTGTGTTCAAATTTTGGAAACTTATTTGGTTAAAATGTTTAAAAATCTTTCAATGTAATATTCAATTATCAATTCAGAATGTCTTCTTTGGGACTAGGTCACCTGACTTTGATCATCTATCACCTAAACGTATATTATTTGATCTCTTTATTGCACTAGCTTTTAAGGTTTTACTTTCCTGTTGGAAAGACCCTTTTAAGTTAGCTCTATCATCATGGTGGAATCTTATTTGCAATGAGCACAGAATAGCCAATGTTTCTTCATTATCAATATGGCAAAAGATTACATTGGATCTATATTGGTTACCACTTACTATATATCTATCTTCTCACTCACCTGTATCTTTAATCTTATATTTCTATTGTTCTGTTTCTCTCCATTCTTTCCTCGCTTTACTTTTGTTTGGTTTTTCTCGTGCTCTCTTTTCTCTCCTCTATATATACTTTACCTGTATGTTTTCTTTTTTTTAAAAAATAAAATGACAGGACTATGTTATTCTTATAAGCTTTTGTTTCATGTTTTAATATTGTTAGTAATCACATTCATGTGTAAGTTCTATTACTATTGTTTTATTCTTGTTATCTATATAGTTTTATGAATCTTCAAATAGAAAATATTTAACAAAAAAAAAAGATGTATGAATGGTTAAGGAGGACATTGTTGGATGGATTTGTAAGCCAAGGAATGGACTGAGTGAGTGATAGCAGGGATGACCTCAGAAGAAAATGCCACGAAACACTGATATTATGGCAGTTTTGTACTAGATGTTCCGGTCAAGTCAACAGAAAGTGTAACAGGTTTATTTGAGTGAATCAGTAATTGTTTTTGCTCCTAGTGCACTCCGAATATTACAGTTTAAACTTTATTACCAAACCTATCAGAAAGTGTAAATTCCATAATTTATTGATCCTCCTGGAAACCAACATTGCCAGGACCAACAATCTTAGACAAAATGGGTTTTTAGTCTCTCTAGGGGTATTTTGCTGCCTTGTGGTTCTCGCTTGGCTCAAGTCTTCTGTGGCATGTTGCTGATGAAGTTTTGAAGGGTGCTTAACTTTTTCGACGCTGATGACGGAACCGCTCCGTCATCAGCCGCGGTGGCGCTATGCTGATGACGGAGCGGTTCCGTCATGGCCCGCCCGAGGCGCCTGCGCCGCGCTGATTTCGCGCCTGCGCGGCGCTGATTTTGCGCCTGCGCCGCGCGTTCTATTGAGGGGGCGGGGCCATGACGGAACCGCTCCGTCATCAGCACAGCTCACCCCAGGCTGGTGACGGAGCGGTCCCATCACCAGCGTGTGAGCGCTGCGCGCCCCCCCCCCCGCCCCACTTAGCGCTGCGGCGGAATAGCCGCCGCAGCGAAGGTGTTAATTCACAGTCTGCCCAAGCAACAAATGTCAACAAACACAAATGGAGGGCATAAAGTGGCTGGTTTCGATCTTATTTTGCTCACTTGCTATTCAATATCCCAGCAGCCCCATCTATTTCCCTCCATCCCCTAAATTGGTGGGAACGAGGCGATAAGTAAGGGCTGCTAAAATGTTAAAAAATAAATAAACAGGACAGGGCTTTAAGTGGGATAAAAAGAAGTGAGGACGATCTCTAAAAGGGGCATGGCCTGTGTAATTAAGGCTGTGGCTTAAACACAAATTACACTTTATATAGTGTGCCACCAGACCGGTATTTTGATTCCTCGCTGAGCTTTGTTTTTTTGCATCCAGATATATAATTCAACAACTGACACACCTAAAACTAGCCAAGA
Source organism: Lissotriton helveticus (assembly GCF_964261635.1). NCBI lineage: Eukaryota > Metazoa > Chordata > Amphibia > Caudata > Salamandridae > Lissotriton > Lissotriton helveticus. Next base: position 1,144,415,929 of record NC_136069.1, read on the forward strand.
CTATTGGCTTGGTCAATGGTTGTTAACGGTTTATGATAAATGAATAACAACAATGATATTGTTGTAAATAATTATTATTCAAATCATTTCAATTCTGAAAATGAGACTGTGGTTTAAAACATTACTGCGGCCTGTGGAAGGGACAGAGGCCTTCAATGTGGCTCAATCGCTCCTATTATATGCACTCTGTTAGACATGTGCGCCTTTTCTGCTCCACATCTCGTCCTTCTATATGTATTCTATCTCTTTCCTCTTCAGCACCCTCTTTCCACTCTGTTCTAAATGCACTCTCTCACATCTTCACTTAACCACCCCCACAAGCACACCCACTCATCTGCAAGCACTGCATAATCTTCCATTTCAGCCTTGTCAATATTTCATTGCTCTGTGTGCTCTGCAGAGAGGCTGAGGATTGGATGATTATGCATTCTGAACACCTTTTTGATCCACTGACTTCATCTTGAACTTCAGAGGTGTCAATAGAAGTTTGTTCTATAAGCGCCTGGAAGCGACAGAGGTCAAAGTTTACACTATACAAGAGTAACACGCTACATGAAAGAAACATATAGAACCACACCAGCCTGGAAATACCTAGCACCCTTGAATGCTCTTTGGTAACAACCCCTCATTTTGGACGCCAGATTAGTGGCCACCGAATCAGACTCACTTCCTGAACCCTCAAACAAAGTAAAAAATGTAAGCGTCCTGGTAGATAAAGAACTGAAGTTCAGGGACCAAGTAAATAAAATTACATTAGCCTCATTTTGCTCCTTAAGGCAAAGATCGAAAAAATTCTTGCCTCCTGATCTTCTGAGAACTGTCATCATTGCATTGGTACTTATAAAGATCGACTATTGCAACAGTCTCTATCGTACTCTCGCAGCGGGTCTCGTGACGAGGCTTCAGACGTAGCAAAATGATGCTGCCCATTTCCTATTTAAAATTCCTAAACATGAATCGGCTAGAGGAGCCATCAGGAAAATACACTGGTTGCCAGTTAGACAACGATGTAGGTTTCAGGATCTCTGCCTGGCCTATAAATCTTTGCATGGACTGGGTCCAGCCCCTTTAAGGAGAAACTCAAATAAAACGTCCCAGGGAGGACGCTTTGCTCAGGCTCTGCCATGAACCCTGAATGTCCCCTTATTTAGGAGGACCAACTGGGGTGGGAATAACTTTTTCAGGGCTACAGCTGTGCTCTAGAACAGCCTACCACCGACATTAAAAGCTCCTCCCTCTTTACTTACTTTCAGAAAGGCCTTCAAGACCTGGCTTTTTAAGCAGGATTAGAAGGCATCTGGTCATCGGCCTGACTCGCTTCTGACACGCTCGGGCCTTGTTCCCGCCAAGTGGAAGCAAGCGGTGGTTTCCCCGAACCTAAAAAAACCATCTTTGGATCCTCTAAAACCAGAGAACTACCGCCCTATTTCTCTGCTTCCCTGGCCGGCCAAAGTCATGGAGGCCCACGTAAATCTGGCCCTCGCGGAGCATATGACCTGAGCTAATGTCCTTCATCCCATGCAGAATGGGTTCCGTGCTGGTCACAGCACGGAAACGGCCCTTCTGGCTATGGTTGAGCATCTGAGGACTGTGCTGGATGCAGGTCAAACGGCAGCGCTTATTTTATTAGATCTTAGCGCTGCCTTTGACACCGTTTCCCATCGCATCCTTCTACACCGCCTACAGGACATTGGCATTTGTGGTTCGGCTCTGCAATGGTTCCGCTCCTTCCTTAGTGACCGCTCCTTCTGCGTTGCCACCCCTCCTTTCCAGTCCAAGTACCATCCTTTGGACCTGGGGGTTCCCCAGGGTTCCTCGCTGAGTCCCACGCTTTTTAATCTGTACGTGCAGCCGCTGGCTGAGGTCGCCAGGCAGTAGGGCCTAACCATGGTCTCTTATGCCGACGATACTCAGCTAGCGGTTACGATCAGCGGGGATGCCGAGCAGGATGCCCCCAGGTTCCGAAACGGACTGAGAGAGGTGGCCAGCTGGATGAATAACAACTGTCTCCAGCTGAACGCGAAAAAACCGGAGGTGATGATCGTTGGAAGAGATGCGGACCACTGGGGGGACAGATGGTGGCCACCTGAGCTGGGGCCGGCCCCGGCACCAGTCTTGGAACTCAGGAATTTGGGAGTGTGGCTTGACCACACATTAAGCTTTGTGACCCATACCAAGAGAGTGGCGGCAGGCTGTTTTGGTGTATTACGTGGCCTAAGACCTGTGCTCAAATTTTTTGACGCTCCAAGACAGCTGGTCATCCAAGCAATGATTATTTCACGGTTGGACTACGCTAGTTCACTCCTTCTTGGAGCGAACCAAGCTGAGATTCTTCGTTTACAACGGGTACAGAACGCAGCGGCTAGGGCGGTGGTCGGTTTGCCTCGGACCTGTTCCACCTCTAACACTCTTCGGTCCTTGCACTGGCTACCGATAAAAAAGAGAATTCACTTTAAGGCTCTTAGCCTGGTCTTTAAAATTCTGCAAGAGTCGGCACCAGAGATTCTTAATAAACTTATCTCTCCCTACGTTCCAACTCGTTCACTCAGATCTCTCGGTCAATCCCTTGTGGTTGTCCCCCGCTTCAGACTCAGCCGGATGGGTGGACGCTCTTTTCGAGTGAAAGCTGCGATTCTTTGGAATGCGCTTCCCTTGGAAATCCGCTTCTCGGACGATCTATTATCTTTTCGTAGGGCCCTGAAAACCTTCTTGTTTTAATTCTTTGTTTTAGTATCCCCGCCTCTTTTGTTGCTGGTTTTAGTGTTGTGTTATGTTCTCCTTTCCCTGCGCCAGGACGCTCCTTCGCTGGAGCATCTGTGCGCATTAAAAATGTTAATAACATAACATCTGCTGTAGGTATCCTCGTGTTCTATAGAGCAAAGACGCCCATGGGCATAAGTTGTGCATTATAAGTTATATTAATTAATTAATTCAATGCAAGATTAAGTCAAATGGGAAAAATAAACCACAACTAAATCGCTAACATGGCTTGTATGAAGGTTATTTACATTCACCATTCAAAATTCAAGCATCATTTTTGCCACTAAAGTTAGGGATATGAATGTACGGCCCAAAAGGGACCCGCTTCAATGTTGTTTTTTAATTACCACAGGGCCCGAGACCTGGAGGGATCCAGCCCACTTAAAGGCCAGAAGCAAGACCATAATTTAGAAAAAAAAGTGTTACAATTTCCTCTGTGCCCCTCCCTAAGATGGCGTACACATTATATCGCCAATTAGCGGAGATCAAAAGGGAGCATGAGTTAGACTATGTGTGTAATAGAGTTGTGCTCTTGCCTTTCTCTTGTAATTGCTAGAGTGGGGAAATAAATCGCCAGCTCTTCATGCTACACTTACATGCCAACATGGAAAGGTGACATGGCTTATCAGTACACACTCCTCACCCGACCCTTGAAGACTGATACTATACGCTTTCTATGATGCTAGTGGCGGCAAGAGCAGCTACAAACGAGGAGGTGAGGCAGCACCCTGCAGCAGACCCCATGCCCAGTGCCTCCTGGGAAGAAGACAGGAGGCTGTGGGCTGATGTTCCAGCGCATTAGATACAATGTCTTACACAGACTAACTACTTCATGGATTATAAGAGGTGGGCGTCCGTGGACGTCATTTATGGTCGCCAAGGGTCGCAGCTGCGACTCCTGGTTTTCCCCATGCAGCCCCTGGCACTGCCCTTGTGACCCCTGGCCTCAGGAGGTGGCAAAATCAGTCCCAGGAACACAAGGGCAGCTCGTCCTTTATGGACGTAATTCAGGTGTCGCCAGGGATCACACTCCTGATTGCCCCTTGTGAGTCCTTGCACTGCCCTTTGACCCCATGCCTCAGAGGTGATAAAATCAGGGTCAGGAACACAAGGGGAGCTCGTTTATGGACGTCATTGAGGGGGTCGCCAGGGATAGCATTCCTGGCTTGCCCCTTGCAACCCCTGGCACTGCTCTTTGACCACAGGCTTCAGAGGTGGTAAAATCAGTGCCAGGAACCAAAAGACTCAACAACTACACAGAAGCCAGTACTGCAACTTCTATTTAAATAACAACTTGAATTTCTACGCGCGAAGAATTAAACTAAGTGCGAGTTTAGACAAATCGTCAGAATGAATCACTTTTATTATTCATGAAAGTTTTCTAAATATTCGTTGGTTAAAGTTCACCAGAAAGTTCACAACAATTCTCAAAGACGAACAATACAAAATACAATTTTCATAAAAATGACATTTGCATAAAAGTGCACATTAGTGGGGAAACCAAACATTCATACGTGGTTGGTCTACATTCACATTCGAATCTCACTCTCTCACACATACCATACATACATGGATCAATATTTACAATTTTGAATGTCACAAAATAACTTTTAACGAAAACACCAAAGAGACTTATTTGGTGAGATTACAAAATTTTGCAAAATCAAGATGAGCTATTTAGAGAATAGCATTCTTATCGTGTAGATAGGCGGAACCAAAAGACAGCTCATCCTTTTGTGGACGTAGGTTAGGGCTTTTTCTTTTTAATTAAACTGATGGTGAATAAAGTCATAATATTCGCTATTTGTGTGATAATAAATGGTGTGCAATTAGCTGGTATATAACCTTATCTCGCAGCTGAGGTAAGTTAACAGTGCTTTTGAATGCATGTTGTGTGCCTGCTTGCAGTTGAGTGTGGGCTTATGTAAGAGAGCGTGTGTAAGTGAATGCACGCGAATGTGTACGCAGGAGTGAGTGAAAGTAAACATAAAATTGTGTGTGATGTCACTTCCGCTACCCCTAGCATTTGGTTGAATTGATGTCCATGTGGGCTAGTCAACAAATTAACAGGGAGAGCTGAGCCAGAGCAGAGTCAAGGGTCTGGCTCGGCTCTTGGAGCCAAGCATGAGCCGAGCCCTGAAAATGTTTGCTATGAAGTCATACAACAAGCATCACGTAAAATAAAATAACGTCTCTTCAAACAAAAAATAAAAAAGTGTATTTCTTTAACATGTGGAAGCTTTGACATTAATATGTCACACAATATTCAAAGCAACAACGGTGAGGGCAAACGCACTGTAGCACAGAAAACAACCCAAATTTGTAAATAGAATTCACTAAATTGTCTTTTCTTAGTATGCTGTCCGCTCAACACCCCAAATGGATCCACCGTCCAAAGATCCAAAAAATGGCCAATGCAACTCCAATGATTCGAGGGAGCGGATCCCACTTCATAAAAATATCACAGGGTCAAAAATTGTTGATTCCCAAGTTCTTCACTTTATTCTAGTATCAGTGACTGATTCTAGAATAAAGTGAAAAACCTGGGAATCAACAATTTTTGACCCTGTGATATTTTTATGAAGTGGGATCCGCTCCCTCGAATCATTGGAATTAATATGTCACAATATAGCACTGTACTGAGAAGGGCTTATTGAAAGTGTTAGCTTTTAAATAGGAGCCATCAGTGAACTAAGAGGCAAGGCAGTCCTCATGTAAACCCTGTACGTGACTAGGTTGTTATACAGCGACATTAGCCTATTAAAATCAAGCAACATAGGTTTTAGTACAACGGCTAATATGAACTATTTGAAAGTGCTTTCATATGCAATAATGATTAAATATTTGCCTAAGACCACACAATTGAATCATGGAAGCCTTGATTTATCCCGGTTTTCTGGCTTTAATTTTCTCAAGTCATCCAGTAAATGGGTATCTATTTATCGTTCTGTATGTGTATTCACAGACATTTCCCAATGGTTCATTACACGCCCTAATATACATGCTTGGTTGCATGGTATTCATGTACATGGACGACTTGCATGGAATGGTCCAAACCTTAATGCGCGCAGTGTATGCATTTGTGTACAGTAAGCATTAACATTTGACCAACTATTTTATGTACCAACTAGCAGCCCGCCTCAGCGTTGCCTGGGGCAGAAAAGGGCTGGGGGCAGCATTTGAGGCTTGCGTGCACTCCCGCCCCCGGCCCCCACCCGCCCCGGCCCCCTCCCGCCCGTGTCCCGGAGAGCCTGATCCTTACCTCAGCCGCCGGTCCCGCTCCAGGCGCCCCGCCCGCACAGACCGCCACTTCGCCCAGCAGCAAGCAGGGCCGCGGCAGTCCTCCCAGCAGGTCGCGATCTTCTGCGCAATTTCAGGAAGTGTTGCCAGGGAGCGCAAACGCAAATGATGTCATCACGCAGACGTCGCGGCCGGCGCTACTTGCAAGGGACTACTTTATTTTTATTTCTAAATTTTTTAAACTATGTATCTTTTTTATTTTTAATAGCCTATGTCCTTCTGCTTGCCCTGAGGTTTTCAAAGATGTCTTGGGTGTTTTGATTGGTGGTGTACTTTTCGAGTTTACCTGGCTCAAAGGTCACAGTTCTCTCTTTATAATAGTAGTATAGATTTACTGGCTCACAATAAATGAAACTGGCATACTTGGCACCCCGCTGTGTGCTTACCATGCATGGACTGCTGGGCCTTATGCTATGTGCTTCTCTTACGCATGTGGTGCTCACATGAGTGTAGTAAATACACAACACAATGTGCACTCCTGCAGAAGCGTCCACGTCCAGCTGAAACCTCTCACACAGGACAGGACAGCCTTTCGTTCCCAGTAGACCATCTCACACAATGTAACCATCGCTGACTTCACTGTGCACACGCTTGGCCATGGTCTGCACACCCGTCTCCAACACGGTCTCTCTTCAGCCCCTTTCTGGATTACCTAAGCCCCCCCCCACCACCACCACCACCAACACACTTACTCCAACTGTAACTTTGTTCCCAAGCTTAACTCACCCTCACCACCAGTATTTGGCCACTTACAACCCAAAATCGATTTTTACCCAGGTACTCCTGCAAAGTAATTTTTCGCTATTTTGATTTGTCCCCTCATGGATCTCGGATAGATGCTAGCACATTATTAAAGTATACAACCTGGAGATAGGGCTGTCCTAAATTACCAAATGCCCACTCCATGACATCAGTTTCACTTTATTTCTCACTTCGCCCAAGGCACAAAGGAGAGCGAGAGAAACAAACCATGGTTAAGTTCTTCCATTACTGAGAGCGGATCCAGACAGGTTCTTATCGAATTCTATATATTTTTGCGTTGTGTTCCATGATCAATTAAATAATCCAGATTGACAATTGTAAACTTGCATTTTATGAGTTTCTACAGGTCGTCTGTTTCAGCTGGGTCTGGGGATCTAGTAGTTTTTACAGATGTAGCTGTAGAAGTTGGGGGGGGTTGGATTCAATTGGGGTTTGGTGCTAGTAAATTGATTAGTATTTGTATTACTTGCTATCACCACCTTTTTTTGCTGCACATTCAATGGACTAATATGTGAGTTTTTTAATATAGCCGGGACAGGGACTGGAGCTTGTTGGGTGACTCTAGGCGCGTCAGTACAGTTGAGACTTATACTTGAAAGAGTGATAACACTTTTCTCAACCTCGAGAAGTTGGTTCTCAATTCCAGTTAACCTAATTTCTATTGGTTTGAGTAATCTCTTAAGCGTCTCCCATACTACTTTTAAAAATTCTTCTCTTCCACCATCTTCTTCTACCATATCACAGGAGACTCTTTGCCCCTCACTGCCTAATTGATCAGACATAGCAATGGAGATTTGTTCATCTATGCTGTTGTTGTCAGTATTGTCTACATTTGCTAGTGCTGCATCGTGTACAGAGATCTCGGATGTTACAATAGGCGTGTTTACAGTTCCACTCTTGATGTTATAACTAAGTGCTACTTTTGCTTTCTTCCTAGCGAAAGCGGTTAGATGTTTACGCTTTCTTTTGTGCTTTGATGGTACTTTGACGGGTGATTTGTTTTTGAGAGCCTCTGTTTCATCTGGCAACCAACAAGTAGATGATGGGCTTGTGTTAGGTATCATCTCTACTAGTGGCTTACAGGGCGCCCCGTCGGGAAGATCCTCAACACTCTCCTTTGAGAGAGTCAACTGTGATGAGCTTCCTGACTCGTCCATAATTGAAGGCCCATGGGATTCGTGAATGGTAGGAGGAATTGATTCCTCTACTATCGAGTGCACCTCAGCAAGGACTATAATTGGTTTTGGACCAGGAGTGCGTTCGGGAGTTTTGGAGGTAGCAATGCTGCCTAGGGAAGATTTTTTCCTGAGCGCAAGTTCAGTTGAAAGCCTCCTAGCACATTCAAGTTCAGTAGTAACTTTATGCTGAAGTTTAATTATTTCATTATCAATGGAGAGGCTGGTCCTAGTGATAAAATCGTCTAGAGTGCCTGTGGCTTTTTTGGAGGTCTTAGTTGCCTTGCTCCGAGTTTCACGTGAGGACATTGTGGGGGAAGAATATAACAGTAAAATAGAAAAGATTCAAGTATGCTAGCTACAGAGACTCAAAAGGTTAAAATTAAGAGAAGTGGCCCAGTCCAGTCTCTACCGGCCTCTAACGGCCTAAAACGGCCCTGTCTTTGCCCAGTCTTAGCCCGGGCTGCGTCCCGCGCTGCGGGAGTAAGCTGTTGATTTGAAGCCTCAGGAGGGCGGGCCAGCAGGGAGAGCGGACCGGAAGCTCTCCGTCGGTCTGGCGGGGACTTCTGGGAAATGAAGTCCCCGCACGCTCGCAGCCCCGCTACAGCCACACGCCCGGTACCGCTTGCCTCCTTACCGCCTCAACGCTCCTCACTACCAACAGCGGGTGTGTTTCCCTCCTCAAGCAGGCGAAGGGGCACCCGCGGAGCGGGTGCGCCGAGAGGTGGATTGGCGCCGAGTTGAAAAAAGGTGAGCCGCTGTGACTCGCTGTTACCGCTGAGTTCCTCTGGTTGACGTAATAGGCAATTTAAAAAGGTGTCCCACTCGTTTTGGATGCTGACTGGTGTTTTGTAGCCTCAGGAGGGCGGGGGGCGGGCCAGCAGGGAGAGCGGACCGGAAGCTCTCCGTCGGTCTGGCGGGGACTTCTGGGAAATGAAGTCCCCGCACGCTCGCAGCCCCGCTACAGCCACACGCCCGGTACCGCTTGCCTCCTTACCGCCTCAACGCTCCTCACTACCAACAGCGGGTGTGTTTCCCTCCTCAAGCAGGCGAAGGGGCACCCGCGGAGCGGGTGCGCCGAGAGGTGGATTGGCGCCGAGTTGAAAAAAGGTGAGCCGCTGTGACTCGCTGTTACCGCTGAGTTCCTCTGGTTGACGTAATAGGCAATTTAAAAAGGTGTCCCACTCGTTTTGGATGCTGACTGGTGTTTTGTAGCCTCAGGAGGGCGGGGGGCGGGCCAGCAGGGAGAGCGGACCGGAAGCTCTCCGTCGGTCTGGCGGGGACTTCTGGGAAATGAAGTCCCCGCACGCTCGCAGCCCCGCTACAGCCACACGCCCGGTACCGCTTGCCTCCTTACCGCCTCAACGCTCCTCACTACCAACAGCGGGTGTGTTTCCCTCCTCAAGCAGGCGAAGGGGCACCCGCGGAGCGGGTGCGCCGAGAGGTGGATTGGCGCCGAGTTGCAAAAAGGTGAGCCGCTGTGACTCGCTGTTACCGCTGAGTTCCTCTGGTTGACGTAATAGGCAATTTAAAAAGGTGTCCCACTCGTTTTGGATGCTGACTGGTGTTTTGTAGCCTCAGGAGGGCGGGGGGCGGGCCAGCAGGGAGAGCGGACCGGAAGCTCTCCGTCGGTCTGGCGGGGACTTCTGGGAAATGAAGTCCCCGCACGCTCGCAGCCCCGCTACAGCCACACGCCCGGTACCGCTTGCCTCCTTACCGCCTCAACGCTCCTCACTACCAACAGCGGGTGTGTTTCCCTCCTCAAGCAGGCGAAGGGGCACCCGCGGAGCGGGTGCGCCGAGAGGTGGATTGGCGCCGAGTTGAAAAAAGGTGAGCCGCTGTGACTCGCTGTTACCGCTGAGTTCCTCTGGTTGACGTAATAGGCAATTTAAAAAGGTGTCCCACTCGTTTTGGATGCTGACTGGTGTTTTGTAACCTCAGGAGGGCGGGGGGCGGGCCAGCAGGGAGAGCGGACCGGAAGCTCTCCGTCGGTCTGGCGGGGACTTCTGGGAAATGAAGTCCCCGCACGCTCGCAGCCCCGCTACAGCCACACGCCCGGTACCGCTTGCCTCCTTACCGCCTCAACGCTCCTCACTACCAACAGCGGGTGTGTTTCCCTCCTCAAGCAGGCGAAGGGGCACCCGCGGAGCGGGTGCGCCGAGAGGTGGATTGGCGCCGAGTTGAAAAAAGGTGAGCCGCTGTGACTCGCTGTTACCGCTGAGTTCCTCTGGTTGACGTAATAGGCAATTTAAAAAGGGGTCTGGGGATCTGCGAATTAATGAATTGCCTACAGTGATCTGTGTAGGAAATCATGCTCTGAGTTTAAATCCCAGCAGGGCCAAACAGCCTTTCATCTTTGCGAGGTTGATGACATGAGTATTAGAGAGTTAGGTAACAAATAAACATATTTTATTCAGTGCCAAGATGCCCTAAGGGGTGAATTCATGCTTTACATCGCTTCTCTTTCTAGATGCATTCACTATGCATGAAGAGGAAGGGAACAAGCACACAAATGATGGAGGGAATGCAGAACAAATCAACACATTCACCCCCAGTCAAGAGATCTGGATTAAATTCATTGCTCTTTTGCTGACCATGCCATCCCAGTTTAGACCCAGCCATATGCAAATCAGTCTAGACCATGTTCCTCGTGGAACAGCCCAGCCCAAGCTGCCAAGCCAGGTCCTCCCTGGACCAGAAACAAGCATCCTGGGACCGGTTTTTGGGGTTTCATCAGCAAGGCTAGCTTAAATCCAGTGGCACAGTGATCTCGGGACTCACATCTGGGCATACCCGGCACACTTAGGGTGAGAAACTGAAAGACACAAGTGATGGACGGAATGCGAAACAAATCAAAACATACACCCCGAGTCAATAGATCTGGGTTAAATCCATCATTCTTGTCTCACCATGCCACCCCAGTTTAGACCCAGCCATATGCAAATCAGTCTTGACCCATGTTCCTCATGGCAACATTCCAGCCCAAAGTGCCAACCAAAGTCCTCCCTGGACCAGAAACAAGAATCCTAGGACTGGTTTTGAGGTTTCACCCCTAATCAGCCAGGCTAGCTTCAATCCAGTGGCACAGAGGGGAAAATCAGAAGAAATCATTCCCCTGTCCAGCATAAACAATTTGTCAAAACCTGAAAAGGTACTTTCTAAGTTTGGGAAACTTGGCCAGTCTGAAACTGCAGGAAGGTCAGTCACATAGCTATTGAGGTTTAGTAGCGGCAGGGCTCTACTGGGGAAAAAATAAACAAGTTTAGACCCAAATTACAGATGGTTTGGAAAAGTGTGAAGTAAATATTCTGACATTGCAAGGAATGGAATTAAATGGGTGTGATAAATAGCACCCAATTACAATCACTATCCACAAAATGGCGCGTTATTTGTAGAGTTTAATGCTTACTGCACCAAAATCTGCAAGTGCCATTATGCAAAATTCTGCCGCTCGCTTTGTGAATGGTTCCGGAGGACTATAACAGGGTATACCAATTCTACGACATGTACACTAGTTGTCCTCAAAACTAAGAGTTCAGATGAATGGCCTTAGTCTAGTACATAATGTGCCTTTTCGCATAGATGTGAGCGAGCCAAGTAAAGCTTGAGCCAGGCTAGAGTATGACCTTGGCCTTGGCTCAGCTCGAGGTACTGTTGGAACCACAGGCCTAAGGAGAGCCAAGCTTTAATGCAGTTTCTGCCTGCACCCTGCTTCTACCCTAATCCGGTACTGTTTGAGGTAAAAAGTAGACCAATTTATACCCATTTAGGGGCTGATAAAGACCAACTAAAACGAGAAATCCTGGATTAATCGCGGCTTACCCGCTTAAACAAATTGTGTGATTTTAGGCAAATCTTTTCTTTTACCGATCCTCCTTTTTCTTAGCTATTGCATATGAAAACACATTCAAATGTGCGAGTTCAGAATCCTAGCTAACCTATAACTAACGCTCTGCTTGATTGAATAGACAATTTATTATCTAGAAGAATCTGGGCCACATACAGGGTTCACATGACAAGGCGGTGGTTGATGCAGGCTCGTACAATGTTGTGGAGGGCTCTTTAGGCGTGGGTGAGCAGTTGGTATCTCTTCAGTATGGTGAGCCAGTGTAGACTTCTGAGGTGGGGGGTGATGCTGGTCTATTTGGGGAGGCTGAGGATGAGTCTAGCTGCAATGGTCTATATAGTCTGTAGTCTCTTGAGGAGTTGGGTGGTGGGCTCCGTAGAGGGGATATAAGAAGTCCAGTCAGCTGGGGCTGGTAACGAGGCCTTGTGCGATTGTTTTCCTAGTCTTGATGGGGATCCATCTGAAGAGCTTTCATAGCATGCAGAGGGTGTGGGAGCAGGAGGAGAATAATGCACTGAACTGGCACTTCACTGGGAGTTTGGTGTCCAGGATAATGCAGATGTTGCAGGCGTGGTTCGCGGGTGTGGGTCCAAGTTCGGAGGGCCACCAGGTGTCATCTCATGGAGAGGTGTGTCTCACGAAAATCAGCACTTCGGTCTTGTCAAAGTTCAGCTTAAGGCTTTTGTACCTCATCCAGTCGGCGAAGTTGGTCATGGCATTCTGGCAGTTTGGTGTGGTGGTTTGAGGGGTATTTGGTGAGAGGATGGTTTGGGTTTCACCAGCGTAGGAGAGGATGTTGAGCCCATGTATAGACGATGTCCACTAGCGGAGTCATGTAGACATTGAACAGAGTGTGGCTGAGGGAGGAGCCTTGTGGGACACTGCGGGTGATGCTCTTTCGCTCTGAGGTGAAGGGCGGTAGGCAGACTGAGTGCATCCAGGGAGGAATGAGGTGATCCACTTGAGGGTGTTTCCCTGGACGTCGATGTGGTGGAGTCTTGTGATGAGGGTGTGGTGAGAGACGGTGTCTAAAGTGTACGGTCGAGGAGCGTTCTGATATCAGTTGCTGCGATCAAGGTGGTCTCTGTGCTGTGGTTGATGGGGAATTGGGACTGGGAGGAGTCGAGCATGTTGTTTACTTCTAGGTGTTCAGAAAGCAGCCGGTTGATTGCCTTTTTCTAGTACCTAGGCGGAGATGGGGAGCAGGGAGATGGGGTGGAGTTTGATGGGTTCGGCGGAGGGCGTCTTTAGGAGGGGTTTAACGTCTATGTGTTTCCATGCTTCGGGGACGATGGTCGTAGTGATAGATGCATAGAGGATGCCCCAGGTTGAAGATGTGATGGGGGCAGAGGGCATTCTGTGTTCCGGAGTGGATCGTGGTTATGGCTGACATGCTTGGCATGGCGAGTGGCTTCCAGGTGGTAGTTGGTGGTGTCTTTAAGGAGGTGGCTAAAGTCGGTGGGTTGAAATTGCAGTAGATATCTAATATCTTGTTGTAGAAGTAGTCTGCCAGGATGTTACAAAGGATTTGGAAAGGGCTCATGATGTTTTCAGTTGGTGAAGAGCAGGAGAATTCTGATGATGCTGAAGAGTTCTAAGCTATTTGTTAGAGACTCCTTGGCTTCTTTGAGGCAAACGTGGTAATCACGGAGGGCAGATTTGAAGGTGATCATCTGTGTGAGATTTCTGCTGGAATGCCATGGTCTCTCCAGTCACTTGCATTCTTGTTTGAAGGTCCGGAGTTCAGATGTGAGCCAACTGGTGTGCTTGCTGGACCGGTTGATGCTTCACGGTTTTATGGGGACGATGATGTTGGCACTGTTGGAGATCCAGACAGAGAAGTTCTCCAGGTTGCTTGTGGTGGCAGGTCAGGAGGTACGGAGGGCAATTGTTAAATGGGTCTAGGTGATTTTGTTCAGTCGGCGGGGGGGTGGGATAGGTGGCTTGGTGGTGGGTCCTGGTGAGCCTGCAATGGTGAAGTGGACGATGCTGTGGTCGGTCCATGTTAAGTTGGTGACATGGCTGAACTTGACTGTCTCTGGCTGTGAAAATAGGGTCCAGAACGTGTCCTGCGCAGTCAGAGGGCTAGTGGCCAACTGAGGGAGGCCAATGTTGCTCATGTTTTCAAAGAGGCAGGTGGTGTTTGTGTTGTTCAGGTTGTCGAGGTGGAAGTTCAGGCCACCAAAGAAGATGTAGTGTTTGGAGTCGACTGCTAAAGGGGGTGGGGGCGATTAATCTGGAGATGCCGTTGCAGAAGCTGGGGTTGGTGCCCAGGAGTCCGTAGGCAAGGGTTCCTCTGATTGTTTCCTTTGCATCCGTGTAGATTTGGAAGTTGAGGTGTTCCATGATCACTTTTGTGTTGTCGTCATTGGAGGAGCACTGAAGGGTGTACTTGTGGATGATGGTGAAGCCTCCTCTGTGTCTGTTGGTGCGGTCTCTGTGTTATCTTGTAGCCGAGGGGTGTTGCGGCCATGATGTCCAGGTTAGAAGATGTGGTGAGCCAGGTTTCGGTGATCAACATCACATCTGAGGTGAGAGTGGTGATGATGTCCCAGAATTCTGTGGAGTGTTTGCAGAGGGATCGGGCATTGAGCAGCATGCAAGGCAGCTGTTCCTGGGGGTCAGATGACAGCTGCGTGGGAGAGGTGTCTGTGTTGCAGGTGAAGGGGCAGAGGTGGCAGGCATAGGGTCTCTCTGTGGTTCGCGCAGAGATGATGCAACAGTTTTTGTAACCGCAACTGGGTGCCAGGAGCACAGTGGTGGTGTAGCGATGGATGGCAGGAGGGCTAGGGTTCTTGGTGCTGGGCGCAGTCCCACATGGACCAGCGCAGAAGGGCTTGCCTCGAACGTGCCCGCGGCGCACAGCCAGGCTGCAGTCTCTATTAAGTAGGTCCTGGGAGAGAAAGTGTAGGCGGGAGGTGGGGCTTGACGAAACATTGTGAAGCGGGCAAAAGAATGGTTAGTACAGGAAAGAAAAACAGTAACAAAAAAACAAAAAACACTAGAACAAAGGAAAATAGCTGATGACTCATACAGGAAAGAAAAAAAACTGTTGAAATATGGCACAAAAGAAAACGGCTAACACAGGGACAGAAAGTTGGTCTACAACAATATGGCTAACCTTGCATGAAAGCAGGAGCAGAGCACGAGATAGGCAGGGGGTGGGCGGAAGCTCATGGAGCATCAGCAAGAGAGTCCCGTCTCAGGCAGTGGGGGAGCTGGTGCGAGGACCTTCTCAATGAAGTCATGATGCAGCCTGCATTAAGTAGTTCGTTGGGGAGGGAGTCTTGATGGACAGCGGGAGGCAGGCTTAACGAAATGGCGGGAAGCAGGCAGTAACCCTGGCTCAAAAGAACGGCTGGTACAGGAAAGCAAAAAAACAAAAACAAAAAAACAAAAACAAAAAAAAAATTAAAACCACTAGCACAAAGGAAAACGGTTGATGGCTAATAAAGGAAAGGAAAAAACGGTTAAAAAAAACCTTGCCAACAAGAAAATGGCAAACGCAAGGACAGAAAGTTAACCTACAACAATATGGCTAACCTTGTACAAAAGCAGGAGCAGCGTGGGAGATAGGCAGGGGGAGGGGTTGAAAGCTCAAGGAGCATCAGCTAGGGAGACCCGTCTCTGGCAGTGGGGGAGCTGGTGTGAGGACCTGGGTCAAGCCCCTTAGCTCACGAATATTAGGGTCGCCAGGTTGTGGGCGGAGGAAGGAGTGGTTCCAAATTCCAGTTTAAAGACTAGAATATCAAAGCTACCAATGTAACAGAAATGCACGTTTTTGAATTCTGAAGAGACTTTATCAATGATGTTTGCTGTACATCATAGATTGCAAACATTTTTCGGGCTCGGCTCGTGCAATGGCTCCAAGAGCCAATCCAGACTGTTGGCTCAGCTTGCCCTGTTAATTTGTTCACTTGCCCACCTCTGGTTTCGCACTATGTTTTAATTTCTATAAAAATAGTTTTAAAACGCATCAAAAAATACTGCCCAGTGACATCCCTTCCTTCTACAGAGGTGAACATCTTTGTGGCCTCCATGGTCTGTATGAACAGGTATAGCGGGTAAAGTATCTCGTATGGCTCCCCAAAACTTGAGAATTCAATTCCACAGTTTGTTCTGTTCTCGACATTATTTTCTAAACTCAGGAAGAGTCTGTAAACTTGGCTATTTACACAAGCCTTTCTTAGCCTTTTTAACTGAACTTGCTCTGTATTCATGGAGCCTTGTGAGATCTTTATTTTTCCATTTAAGGCTGACAATCAGCAGAGTACAGAAAAAGTCAACAAAATTAACATACAACACATTGGCAGTACGCATATGTTCTATATCTGTTCGAGAGGAAACAACTGCACGTACATCACTGGGAATCAGCAGATTTGAAAAAAATCTGTATTCCCACATGGGTAATTTTAACCTCCTCAGTCAATGCATGCACAGAAGCAGATGCGTGCCTACAATATCCAATGGTTCTTACTCATATTGTCTGCATTTGCAGCAGTTACAATCTGGCCCTACCCGACCCTTCCCATTCCCACCCAACCCTAACCATCATATTCTTAACCATCCCCACCCAACCACCTGCCTCCCGGGCCATCTGGCCGTCCATGGTTATTATGAGTGATCTTCAGCTGCATGTGTGTCTCTATCACTCCCGTGTACCAAAATCCGCTTTGAAGCGGTGCGCCTCGAGGCACTTGTGTGATAGCCCACATTAGAAAGCCCACATTAGAAATGGAAGTTAGTATACCATAACGTTGATTAGCATACATTTCTAAATTTACCCAGGGAAAGATGCACAGGTGTGGTGCTTATGGTTTAACTTGTAATTGTGATACGTTTAGGAATATATTTAAATACCTTAAAATGAATCAGGTCAACCATAATCAGAGCCCTAAAGTTACACAGCTATGTCAGGAAACAGCGGTGAGAAAACCCATAATGGCACAGTCAAGATGCACAACCGGGAATTGATGGGGTATAATCTTTTGGCAACATTTTAATTTTATTCACTGCATCATTTGTGAGAATAAATACAGGTGCTTGAATGTTTTCTTAGGAACCAACAGCACTGTTGAAGGTCTGGATTACCAAAGCTTTCCAGTTTTGATCCAACCCCAGGACTCTTTATTCACCAGACACTTCTAATTTCTTCATTTCACTCTTGAGGGTTCTTTTTCATTCTTGCTTTCTCTCATTACTACTGTTTTCATGTCCTTCTCTTCCTTCTAGTCTTATTGTCTTTCTATCTCTTGCTCTGAGTCACAGTGTGCTGGTGAAATCCAGTGCGGGTCCTCAGCACCTGCAACCACCAGCACCAATTAAGCACTGTGTTGATTGTGAAATCGTACCAAGGCAATACATAGACATGTAATTCCTTACGCTACAATACATCTAGGTTTTAGAAGACTTGCAATATGCACTACGAAGTTAGTCTGCAATGCCCCTCAATTTACCTGGAGCAGGTGAGGAAATAAGGAGAGAAGCGAAGGTAATGTGGAGAACAATATAATGTTTGCAAAATCTACTATACAACTCTTATTTCACTGACCCTAAATCCCAACTTGGACTATAAATGACAGCTCTAGTCAGGACTCAATCATCCATATGAAGAACACCCCACCATCTCCAGTATCCCACAGTCTATACATTTCAGGCGCCAATTTTTATGGCGCGACAGACCGATCCTCCTTTCCCATTACCATGTGATCTCATCTGCACAGTTCATGCCCGGCTTGCTTTCCTTGGTGTATATGCCAAATTCTCTCTGAGTCAGTCAATGTTATTCTGGAATTCTTTCATTTCACTCAATAGTTCTTTTATTTTGAAATGTCTGGTCCAGAGCCAGTGAGAACACTTCAGTGTTTCCTGGGGGCATGGAATCTCCAATTGCATGTGTGGTTGTCCCTAGCATTCTGCACAATGAATGTTGCACTTCATTTAGGAGGCAGGCCGGAAATGCCTCTGCCTCCATCGCTTTTCCCATGTATTATGTAATTATTACAGTTCAAAATGGTGGAACGGTGCAGGCGCCTTGGAGTTTACAGCATGTGCTGTGGCCGACAGTACTGGGTTGCATCTTTTAACTTGCTTGATAAAGGTAGGCACACTGCTGATTTTGAAATATCAGAGGGCTCTCCTAAGGCTCCAGACATCAGTGCTGAATTCCAGATTACTCGCATATGCTATTTGGTGTCGCCACAGTGCAAAGACCAGAGTACAGTATACCTTTTGGAACTTACATTCTGTATAGGTCTTCTGGATCGCTGTGGTCCACTGCAATTTGTTCCTTCACCTGCCAGTCAGCAGCAGGGACTTCAGCCATTGCTAAGAGTATTGTCATGGGTGTGACACCTGCCAGCAGCTGACATTTTATCTTCCTCCCTTCACACTAGGATCGCACCAAATTAATTTTATTCCAGAATCGAAAGGTTTTTCTACAAGTATGTGGGTTCTCCACACTGTCCCTCCCCTGTTCTGCTGCTGCTCCAGCCCACTCTCTCCTTCGCAAGCCTTCACTGCTAGATCCCAGCCAGAGGTGATCCTCAAGAGTGGTGCTGGAGGACAGCCTCTAGAAAAATATAGAATATTCAAAGACATCAACAGAAGGAGTTCCAGATCAATGGGTGCAAGGTATGGAAACCTGTCCGATAATCTTCAATTGCTAAAGTGCCATCATGGTCTTCAATGGCTACATGCACCAAAGTGAGTCACTGAACACCAGAGCAACATCAGCAAGGGTTAGGCTTTGCGCTGCAAGGGGTAGACCAAACTGTGCTTTCCTAGTGGAAAGAAATTGTTAATCAGGGTTTGGGAGCCATAAGAAAGGGGAGATGTTTTTGGGGAGCAGTTTTGTTCTGGTGCGGGCAAAGGAGTCTACAGATCCTGTAGACTTCCACGTATTGTTTTGAGAGCTGATGAGCCATGGATCTCTCTTCTCCTCTACATATCCCGTTGCTCACATTTTTCTCTTCTCACTTTATTTCCTTATCACAGCTGTCGACATCCTGCAACAGACAGCCTACGAAGAGCAATGTGGGCATCAATATGAGCTGCATACTAAGGGTTACCAAATGGACATGCACCCATGTCAGCTTAAATGCACGCCATCCACTGCAACTCCAGGACTTCCACTTCTCATATAACCAGTGTTTTTTGGTCAAGCTGTCTGGCTGCAAAATACCTATTGTGGGCTCATCAAGAACCTGCAGGGCTCACAGACCGCCTCTCGTTTACCATTGGTTGGCTTTGCACTTTCATTTACTTGCTCCTTATGTGACCGCATCCCTCGTCTCAGCTGTTCCATTTTGTTTTAGACTCTCTTCTGGAGCATAGCCTCTTTACCATATATCTGACTGACTGACATCTTTCCACTCCACACTTTAAGGGAGCTATATTTTCTTTTTGCTTAAGCATTTCATGAGAGTGCATGTATTTCCCAGCTCTCTCCCTCGTGTGCTTCTATCCATGTCAAATCCACCCCCACATTCCATGTTTCTATCTCACTCATGGGGCATTCCCTCTTGTATGCTTCTCCCCAGCCTCCATGTATTGCTTACCCTCGTGTGCTGCTTTTCCCCTCCCCAGTCCTGGTCGGCTGTGTTGAGGTTGCGGTCCTCCAGGACCCGGCACTGGCGTAGATAATATCCTTTGTAAAGGATCGCTGGCAATCCGTACGGCTATTCTCTTTCAAATCTTCCAAGGTCCAGTTACCCTGTTGGGTCTTTCTTGTCCCCACATCGTTTTAATCTGTATATTCGCCCCCTAGTGCACTCTCTTAAGAAGATTAAGGTCAGAATATATAAATGTGTGGACGATATGCAGCTCCTCTTCACTACTGAGGACTCCATTGAAGCCAGTGACATTTTTCAAAATACTATGCAGTTTATCAGAAATTGGATGAACAGCAACCAACTAAAACTTAACTCTGATACAACAGATTTTTATAACTCAAACTATAAACATGAAGTGGAACCCTTCCCTTTGGCCCCTCTCAACAGGCACCTCTCCACAGCCTAGGTAAGCACGCTGTAAAAAGCCTAGGAGTCTTCATCAATAACGATCTTTCGATGAAACCACAATTAGGTGAAGTAATCTCAGACTGCTTTCTTCAGCTGAAAAAACGAAGATCAGCAGGTTTCCCACCGTCGATGCCCTGGTCCAGGTTATTCTCGCCTTAATCGTTTCAGAAATCGAATATGCAATTTCTCTTTATCTTTGACTTCCTGAAGGTCTCTCTTGTATACTTCAACTCACACAAAGCCAGACTTCTATTTCAACAACCAAGACACTGCCACATTACCCCAGATGAGGAAGCTTCACTGGTTAACAGCTCCTCAACGTACAATCTTCAAGACAGACTGTATCATCTTCAAATCCATTTATGGTAGAAGGCCTGTCTTTGTATCAACCAGATTCTAAAATAAACATCACTAACCACAACTGGAGGTCTACCCACATGAATCTCCTCTCTATCCCTCCCTTTATAAAGAAGAGTTTGGGAGGCTCCCGCTTCTCGGTTCTTGCCTTTACATTTGGAACTCGTTCCCTCAGAACCACCCCATGCTACTGGAGATTCAGCAAACTTTTGAAGATAAGGCCATTTAAAACAAGCCTACAACTAACTGTTTTGAGGCGGGCTTTGCTTCTGTTACCTAGAGCCATGAAACCGATTGGTGTACGTGGACTCTAAAAAAAAAAAAAAAACTATGTAACATACAACTCGATCCTCTATTAGCTCCTCCATTGTTCAGCATCTTTTTGAAAAAGATAAAATAAAATTCTTACTTTTTTTATTTTTGGCAAGGACCACACATCAAATTGATACAGGCCCCTCTGCTTTAATAACAAATAAAAAATTAAGTTTGCGCTCCTACTTTTTCATTTATTTACTTACCCACCATCTTGGATAAATAAATATGAAAATAAAATGTTGCTGGTGTCATTTTGTAGTTGCGCACACCTAATGATGCATGGGTGCACACATCATGCACCCGAGTGCCCACAAAACAAAGCAGCTGTTGTATTAATGCTTTTTGGTCTCCTTGTCCATGCTGCACATCCTCTTGTGATGCCATCAAGAATCACCAAAAGGAATTGGCAAATCCAGTAGGTCTTGCTTTTTGGACCTATTGCTTCCTATATTTGGGTCGCCGCAACTCATTTTCAAAGCAGCCATCTGTAGGGCCGATTATATCTTAGGTCACAAATAGGCCATCTTCAGTCTTCTACTTTTACTTGAGTTTGCAATCCACTAGAGGGACCAGCCTCAATGTTCAGTCCACTATCAAGCATACTTCCCCGAGTCCACCCATTGGATGAACACAGTAAAGGCAAGCATACTTATTTTCTCCTCAGCTTTGTTAACTTCGGAAGCCTACTACGTGGGATTTATGGTAAAGGAGCACCTAATGTCCGATGCACCAGCACAGAGACCACCATCCTTTCTTTGGTTCCAGTGGCTCTATTCGGCTTCTCTCATCTTTTCACACTGTTACCAGCTAGTGCCCCATTCCCCATCACAGATTCAAAGGCTCCCATGCCCGGTAGTTGCTTGGTCTGTGGAACACAGGACGAAACAACTTTAACGAGGATAATGTCAAAAGGGATCTCCTCTAGTTATTCAGCATCGCTCAATTCGCAATATAGTTCAGAAAGATCCCGGTGCACAATCAAATCTGAAGTTGGATGGTGAGGCACTGTGGTTAATTTAGTTCTCAAAAAGTCATATAAAGGGTTAGAGCACCGTTTAAGGCAACTATTTTGCCTCCGCTCATTGGCGTTAGGCTCTTTTGTCATAAAGCAGATTTTGGGCTCCTCCTGCATTGAAGGTCTTTCTATGATTAGCAAGTGAATATTTGTAGTATCTTTCTTTCTTCCCATACATCCTTTACTGAGTAAGTTAACCAGAACTTATCAGGGACAGCTCCTCTGCTATGGCAGAGGAGCGTTGCCCGGCTGCTGAAATGCAGTAGCCGAAAGTAAAATAAAATGACAATAAAACTATTTTATTGTCATTTTATTTTTACTTCCTGTCTGCAGGGTCGAGGGCGGGCCAAGCCGCAGTGTCGCACAACAGGGGGAGGAAGAGTGGAATGGACTGAAAGTGCGCATGTTAGTTAGGCCAGCTGTTCACGCCCGGCCATACCGATATGCGCACTTGGATATCTCCAGGCTGTTCCTTGGATATATCCTAGTGCTCAGGGGCACATGCTCCCAGGCCTTGCTGGAGCGCAAAACCGTCCCGCTCCGCCAAATCCCAGCGCTTCTCTCATGCTAGGACTCTAAGAAGCGCTGCGACTGGTAGGAGTCTGGGAGCCTGTGTCCATGGGAATTGTGGTGCCAGGACGGGAGCAGAGGAGCGGCGCGGAGCAGATCACAACAGCCGGCAGGAAATGGAAGTTTATATTTTTAATATTTCTCGCCCCCCCCCCCCCCCCCCTCCAACCTCGGATTGGCAGCAGCCGCTGGAACTTATTGAATTAAATATTGATTTTAAAACACCACTTAAGCAATAGATACTGCTTCTTGGTCCATCACATTAACAGAAACATTGATGAAGTGCTTAATTTAATTAGCACATGTTTTAAAAGATGAGCTTAATGGTTCCTTTAACAGTGCTCAAAGCAGAACCTGGGTGGCAGCTGGCACGTCTTCTATGTAGAAGAGGAAACTCATCTAAGAGAACTCTAAAGAATAAGAGATCAAGGATAATCGAAGAAAACAAAAAATAAAAACAGTCTGGTTCAGTAACCTGAAGAGATGAGCAACCTAACAGCGACAAGACATACTAGTGGCTGCCTGAGATCGTGCGTCCCTATATGGCAAATGTTCTCCAGCTCTTCCAACACTGTTCTTTCTAGGGTCTTGGCTTTTTCTTTACCATTTACTTCTCAATTCCAAGGTGATCATGGATACTGAAGAGTTTTGTTGTGCTCATTATTCCGGCTTCTGTTTCAGCCATATGTAGACACCATACAAAGCAATGGCCGAGTCATTGCAGTGGAAGCTGGGCCATTTATATATATTCAAAAATACAATTAGGGACACAGCACCCAAACAAAACTCAAGTCTACTTACTGTCAGGGTCTGTAAACGTCAAAGGGATAAATCTGCTCGCGACCATCAGCAAAAAGAGCACCCAAAAGCATGCAGCCAGCTTCAGCCACTGGTTGCGCATGTTGTCATATAGGAGCAATGTTGATTTTCCAGTTTCCTGTAAAAAAATTAAAATAACATTGAAGAACGTCAACTTTTACTTTCGAAAAACAAATATAGGGGCAGTACGATTTCTTTTTTTTTTAATTTTTTTTTTTTTTATTTGAACCAAGACAGTACATTGGATGCACATGATTACATAATAAAAAGAGAAAGAAGGAACCAGAAGAAGAATAATAGAAAGAATAAAGAATAAGAAATAAAAGAAAAACAAATCCATGGGTGTATTTCCACCTACATAGAAAGGTACAAAGGCAGGAAGAAATAGTATCAGTACAATGAGGTATAAATAAAAGGTTAGCAGCAAAAGAGAAAGAAACAATTTTAACTAACTCTCATGGTAGGATTTATGCCTTCCCGCCATAACAATATAGGATCCCAAATAGCCTCGCCTAATTTCCTAGCTTTAAATCCTCTGGTAGCATAAATCGATGTCTCGTAGTTACAAACCGCTAGGAAGCGAGCTAGCCACATTTGGAAAGTAGGGGGGCAGAATCTTTCCAACAAGCTGAGATAATTATTCTAAGTATAGCCGTACCAATAAAGACGAGTCTTTTTTAGTTTCTGGTAAATGTTAAGGACCCATCAAAACCCATTAAATATAAGCAGTCAGATTCGGGTAGTCTATGCCAGAATATGACCGACCAATAATCTGCAATCATACTTTTTACTAAGTCAAGCTTACCACAGCTACTAAACATGTGAATATTATCCGCCGGACCTATTGCGCATCTAGGACAGAGGTCATTTTCTCTTTTCCCCCAGGTAAATAATTTAAGTGGGGTATAATACAAACTAAACACAGTTTTATATAGCTGGGCTTTAAGATTGCTGGACATGAGCAGGCGATTCGATAGTTCTATACATTTATACAAATCAACATCAGGGTTTTCAAGTTTCACCACCCAGTTTAATTCTGTTTTCTCTAGATCATCACGAATTTCGCACATAAGGGTATCATAAAGGGTGCCGATTCTTGTATTAGGTCTATTCAGCAGCTCAAATAATTGAATATTGGAGAGATCTAAAGTAGCAACGTTGGATTTAAGTTTAGTAAATAATTGAGCATACTTAAGAAAATCTCCGTTGGGCAGATTATATTTCGCTTTTAAGTCAGAAAAGGAAGTTTCAGTCCCATTAATCAAGAAATCGTGAACCGTTAAGATACCCATGAGTTTCCATTTTCTAGCTGTAGCATCTAACCCAATGTTAGAGGTGATAGAGGAATGCCACAAAGGTGTATATCTGGTGAGCTTACTAATTTGCATATGTGGGGCAGTACGATTTCAACTGAATTTTAATACATAACTTTTTCTAGCTTGACTTTAGATTAAACTGACAGTAAGGACTCTCACAGACAATAGGTACATATAGTAGTGTTGACAAAATATTTACGTCATTAGCACAGATTGTGTTTGCTGGCTAACATGTCTGATGAACTTACGACTCAGTAACAAACGGTGAAGAACAGGATATACAGTAACTGAAACTCAAATAAGTTATACTAAAGGTCTACATGATATACATTGAAATTATTCTCGGAGCACTTAAGAGATTTTTTTTAAGTAGATCAAAGTAAGATTTGATAGGGTTCCACTTTATCATGCACACACCTCCATTAGCAAGCAATGGCTGGCAAAACCAATACGTCTAACTCTTTTGACCTATTGGCTTTACCAATGCTTTTTGCCGATAATGTAAAGAAAAAAAGCTGGAGTGAGTGAAAGAATAGGCAAGCTAGAGGCGTGGGGAGTAAGGAGCAACATCCAGTGTGCAAAAGATGGGGGTGGGTATTTGGGGGGGGAGGGAAGCAGCACACGGCGGAGACAGGAAGAAAACACATGCACTCCCTGAATGTGAGAGTGGAAGGATACAAGTCGTACAATCAAAAGAAAGGTAAAGAAGTAGTGCTTCAGGGAAGAGAAAGGTACAAGAAGGGAAGGAAAAGGCACAAGAAGAGGAGGGAACGCCATGAAATAAGAAGAAAGCAAATAAAATGGCAAGAATGCCAACCGATTGTAAGCAATAGGCTGCCTCAAAGCCCACTCTAGGAATTTGTAATGGTTTACAATAGGTCTTTCGACCACAGAGAGAAATAAACGGTCTGTAGGGGAGACCTAAAAATGAAAAAGAAATAGTGCACAATTAGAGTAATTCAGGCGATCTCTCTGTAGCAAGTTTTGTCAACAGCACATTGACACTAATGCTTGTACAAGAAACTGTTTCTGAAGATAGGGTTATATAAAACAAGCACTGGCCAAGCTAAAAGGGCTGGATATTTTAGATGTTGAAGTGTTTCACTGATTGCTAGGAAACTCATCTGCAGGCACACATCTCTGAATAATGTGTCAGTCTCTATTGTTTCGACACCACTTCTGTCCCTTAGGAACTTTGAGCATTGGGCATTTACTGCACACATGTGTAAAATCACCCTATTAGTATTTGATGTCTAATTTATGTATTGTATGACTTCTAGCCCTGAGGCAGTACGTCTAGAGATGAAACAAGTGTTGGATAGAGTGGAGAAATTATTAAATAAACTAGCGTCAACAGTAATCAAGGATTGGACTATTGTTTCGTGGTGCTCAAGGGTATTCGTATGGTTGAGTGAAATAGTTGATTACGGCAAGAATGTGTCAACCAATAGATTAAAGGAAACAAGAGTGCATAGATAATTACAGGGGTTAGTAAGGGAATGTATGAATGAATGAATAAGTATAGTGAGGACTGAGTACATGGATGAACGAATGTAACCCAGTATAAACATTTATATAACTAGGAGTGTGTAATACCTTCAACAAGCAACACTCGCATGTAAGGAGTACTGCTTGTGAATAGATTCATGCCTGCACTATGCTAAGAAATACCATCATGATGCCAGAAGCTCTTACTAAGCGGTACAAAAGGGAGTGGTGATGGACGGAGCATCAGAACCAATCAAACACTCGCACCCAGTCAACCGATCTGGGTTTAATCCATCACCGTTCCTTAGCCCACTCTGCCACCCCAGTTCAGACATGGCCATATGCAAATCAGTCTGACCCTGTGCCTCATGGGAACAGTCTAGCCCGAACTGCCAAGCCATGCCTTCCCTGGACCGAAAACAAGCTTCCTAGGACCGGTTTCTGGCATTTCAGCCGTCTACAGCCAGGCTTGCTTGAATCCAGTGGCAAAGTGAGCAAGGGACTCACGTCTGAGCATATCCTGCCAACTTATGGCGAACAAAGCGGTACAAAAGGGGTACAAAAGGTCTTACTAAAGCATTATGCCATGGGCGGGCACCAACATGCCATATGTATCACAAATATTTGTCATTGTGCCATGGCTAACATTAGGTGGATAACAAAACCCATAGTTGTTCATATTACATCACAAATTACATCAGTATACCATGAACAGATTTAGGCTAGTGACAAGCACCGCCAGATCATAGATGGCCACAATGGGCTGACAATTATGACCACCCTTATGCCAGGCCTACTTCACATAGGTTACCCTCAAGCAGGGTTTATGTTCTGCCTGCTGCCATGTGACCATTTTTTTTGGATGGGGGGGGGGGGGTTTTGGATGGGGGGGAAGCAATCGTGCTCAGTACCTACATCCCACACCCACAACACCTGCCACGGTACATACCCAGTGCAGGTTGTAGCCTTCAGCCATGCCCTGTGCTTAGTCTGCTTGCATCCAGTGCCTTCAAGTAACAACTTTCAACCAAGGCCAGTGGGATTTTGGAGTAGGGCATGGTCTTCAGTTACTACAATAAAACAAGCATTTGCAGTGCAATAGGTCTCGCCATTGCGAGATTTTGAGCTACTGGCATTGTAAATGGCAATGCCTTTTATGTGTGTTTAAAAAAACCTGCAATAATAAAAGGCATTGTCATTTACAACATCAATAGGTCAAAGTTTCTAAAATGCGAGACCTATTGCATTGAAAATGCTTGTTGTTTACAAGCGTCCCATGCTGCGCTTTCACTGGACGCCACGTCCCTTTCTTTAGACGTGCCGTGCAGCCGCTATTAAAGTGAAAGTGCGGTATGGGGCGCTTTTACCCCCAAAAAAGCATTTGTTCGTCAAGTTGACAAATGTTTTTTGGGGGGAAAGCTCCCCGTGAAAACGCACAGGGCGTGCTAAATGCGCTGTATGTTGCAGGAAAGAATGTAGTGACTGCAGTAGGAGAAAACATTAAATAAAATTACAGAGTAAATAAGACGTACCGTGTAACAACCGAAATAAAAGGGCCAGTCCTCATGGGAGGTTACAAATGAGGACAAGGCGGAACTAACGAGGGACTAACAGGCCTATTTACAAATCAGAAACCAGCATTTACGAAAGAAAATGACAAGCTAATGAAAAAAAAAATGGGCGACCTAAATTTTTTTACGGGTGGAGTGCTTGAATCAATTGCAGCAACTGGTACATACTTGGGCTGCATCCCAATCCATTGTTTACTTACCCACTACACCACTCATGAAAGACACCAGCCATTTACAAATCAGTCTTGCTCCTCCTCCATAAGGAACAGTTCACCCCAAACCGCTAGGCCATATCATCCACTCGTGATGGAAACACATTAAACCCCAGATTGACTTAAGCCTATCTGGGCATCATGAGTGAGATGCAGACTGACTTCAATAACACAGTAGGCATCTCACTTAGAAAAACAAAAACATGATGGCTAGGGGCAGCCGAAGATGGCAGACAAATCTTGCTGAGCTTTGCGATCCCTCCTGTATAATCCAATGCAGTGATGGCCCTGTAAAGATCAGAGACGCTGTACGCCACATGCAGATTTTTAACCCCCTGACCGTCAGCAACAAAGCCATAGCTGCAGCCAGCATCTGGAGAGTGGCCTACCACAGAAGAGGGCCAGGACTGGATCGCATGGAGAGAGTAAAAGGGTGGGGGGTGAGAGCGGGACGAGCCCATCGGGTGTGCTGCAAGGAAGGCCCCATACAGACCAGAAATGCTCTGCTCTAAATGGGACCAACATCCCCATCCCCCTAAAGGGTGGCGAAGCGACCAGGGGTCAGCCGGTGTCTGAAGACGGCAGGGGATAGGCTACGTGGATCGTGAATGCGTTGAAGACTGCTGGGGTGGTTAGCAGGAGGGTATGCAGCATCGATGGGTCTTGGGCAGCAAGACATGTCTGCTACCCCAGCTCTCTGACTTTTTGTCAGCATTCCCGGTTTCATCCAGACAGTGAGAATTTGTTTTGGTGACTCAGCAGCCAGAAGTAAAGCACAGTGTGTCAGAACCCCTTTCAGAGGGTCACAGGGCTACTGGGCCCCACTGTGGGGATTGAAGCCTTTTACTTCGGATGTCTCCGTGCCCGGCCTACTATGGATTCTGAGTAATTTTGCAAAGTATTCCTTCTGCACTTAACTTTCCGCTGCAGACCTGGTCAAACACTCCAATAATCCTGGAGGGGGAGCATGAGAGGGGGATAAAGATTGGTGAATATGGGCCAACAACTCAAAATGCACGCAGCAGCACTAAAGCATTGACCAGACAAATACACTCTTATGAAAAAAAGCAGCATTATATTCCAACTGCTAACCACACAAGGAAGAATACAGGCTTCATGAACAATTACACAGTCCTCCCCGGAGGTAGGGGCTGAAGGGTTTCTCTATCGATTCCCTGCCCCACTCACTCCCCACCTTAGCAATTGTGGTTAATCCCCATTCACTAATTGTGACATCCAGGGTACGCACAACACTAGTCAGAATCTCAAGAGTCAAGTATGACTCGGATTTAAAGTCAATAGTGTTCCAGCGCACACATGCTTGATATAGCACCAAGTTCCCTCAGGGCCTTCAGGCCTGAATCAAATCTTCCGCGCTCAGTCAGAAGTGGAGCTCGCCCCTTCACAGGTGCTTGCAGCGGCCCCCATCCAAGTCAGGTGAGTCGGGTGCATGCGGACTTGGCGGGCACAGGCTCTCTCCCTCGCAGTCGCGTTTCTTTGATGCTTTATATGGGGGTTCTGCTTCTTTTTAAGTGCATGCTCCTAGGTTTCGTCTTCCTCTAGTAAAGTAGTCGGTCATCACAGAAGTGATGTCTCCAAAGCTGATAGTCCCACAACACAGGCAATGGGAGGGACTAGAGTTCGCACCTGGATGTCAGTCACAGTGATATGTGCATCAAAACGTTAGCCCAGGGCTCCCAGCCCTACTCTTAATGATTCTCTTATCAACCCCATCTCCTTCCTGAGATATGTCCAGGCCCCTTCCTCGTGACCCCCCTCCCCCGAATCAATGCTAACTCTTTGAAGTGTCCAGGGGAGGCACAGTCCTTCCCTTCCCATTGTGTGCACCACCTAGCTTACAGGAAAGCAGCAATACACAAATCTATCTTGGGTGCAAGTGAGGGGGTATCTTTACCTCCTCTCCATGCTTCACCATGTAAGTCTGGGCCACCCAAAATGAAACCCAGGGCCCTCCACCAGCACGCATACACCCAGTGCAAGTATATAGCATAAACACACTGCCCAGTACTATATCCTCCTAGTACTGTACCATTCAGAGGCACACATATAACCAGCACTTGTATTTACCATGCACACACTACTCAGAACTGTATTGTCCCTGTATGGCACCCTTCCCAAGCATTCAAACACCCAGCGCAGATACACATTTCTGCCCAGCACTTCACTCTATTCTGATGTAGCTAAGGTGTGCTAAGCACACAGCAGTGGAACTTTTAAAAGCAAGTGAGCCTGCAGGCTTCACTCCAGCGACACATGTGAACAAGCATTGGTAAATACATTATGTCTCACCTATGTGATAAATAAGCTGTTTTAGTTGCAAGTTGTAGTGTGGTGAGCAGATGTGCAATATAAGTGACAAACTCCGTGAAAGAGTTAGGACTTGTTAATTGAGAAAGGCAATATATGGTGCAGTTATTGGTGGTACTATAATCCAGGGAGATTAGGTAAAGGGCAGAAGACAAAGAAAAAATTCCTCCAGACAAGTACGCTAAACATTGGTGCAGCTATGGGGACATTAGGTGAAGGGCAGAGGAAAAACCAAACAAGCACAGAGAGGTGTCAGGAATATGGACAAATTACACAAAAGAGACTAGTCAGTAGAACACTGAGACAGGTCGTCCTATCTGATATGGGTCAGAAGCAAATGTAGGCGAACAGATAACAGTGGGGATTTCTTTAATTATAGCACACTACACAAAATACCTTTTACGATATGCATGTTGTGTCAACAATCTGCATCTACAGGGCAAAGCATCAACAATCTAATGTGCTTGCGAAATAAGCAGTTTCATATAATAATCCGGTCTTAAAGAAGAGTAACTTGTAGAGAGGAAACAGATTGACCCAAAATTTTTGATTATTGGGAATCAGAGTACATGTAGAAGAACCTGCCATTTAGGAGTTAACATGGACGCTTGGAAGCCATTTTTTTTAACCATTTGACCATTTTATTTATTTATAAAGTGCAGCATTCATCCCGAAAGATATCACAGTGCTATGTAGCGAGAATTCGTCGTTGGGCAGCCAGTGAGAGTAGTATGCAGTTCGCCGCCTTGTCAGAATACCGCTTGGAAGCATGCTCTGGTGAAGGGAACCAGCAATCACATTTGTAGAGGAATCCTCATAACAGCACAACATTTAAATGCAAGTAGATCTCACCCTGTGTCAAACGTGCTGTCTCTGATAAAAAAAAAAACTCATGCCGAGAGCGGTGTGATTATGATGGGGAGCACTTTATTCGGTACTTGTGCAATGTGCTGCTTGTGGTGGTATGCTGTGCAGATGAAAACCTCCGAGTGCCATCCTGCCTCGTTGCTCAGAAGATGGTGGCGTCAGAGCTTTGGAAAGCTGGGCAGTGCCACTGCTCATCACGAAATTCCCGGGCTCTGATATCGATCATGGGACCACTGTTGCACACACGCACGGGGCACAGACAGCCGCATATTCAGAGCACAGACATGCGATAGCTGTGCAGGCTCAGAGACACTGCTGTCAGTGCATAGAGCGGATCCCCTGAGAGCCGTTCCAGATGTTAAACTGCCTTAGGAGGCTACAACAAGCCTGGGAAAGCTGCTAGAGTTGCTGGAGTCATCGGATTGCTAGGACTTACAAAGGGAAGTAAGTGAAGTGAACTGTGGTTAGTGAGACAGTGAATCACTCATGCTGCGATTTCCACCTCCAGAGCACTCCGCCTAGAGGACCCGCCGAATAATCCAGTCCCCCCCTTGTCCGAATGTACACACG
Source organism: Lissotriton helveticus (assembly GCF_964261635.1). Lineage (NCBI taxonomy): Eukaryota > Metazoa > Chordata > Amphibia > Caudata > Salamandridae > Lissotriton > Lissotriton helveticus. The sequence continues at coordinate 1,144,447,222 of NC_136069.1, forward strand.
TCAGATAAAGACTAGAGCAAGAACAGTCTGAGCTGGGCCTCACTGTTCTGCGGCCGAGGCTTTACTAGTGCAACAAAAAGAAGAGATGGCATGAAGCGGACACGTCAGAATGAAAGTATGAGAGGGGAGCAGCACCGAGAGCTCTCGGCTAGGAGCGTAAGCACTGTGCAGGCAAAAACATCCTAAATAATTCAGCTTCAAAAGCGGATGAAAACAGTGGTTGGGTGACCAGCGACTGATAAGACAAACACACGAGAAAGAACAGGAAATAGTATGCTACAGCCAATAGAAATGGAGGAAAAGCAGAAAACAAGGGAACCAATGGAAAGAAGGGACGGGATGTAAACCCCTTTTAAGATTTATACTAAACAATAGAGTTCACAAGCACAGCGTAAGTGCTGTGCAGGCCAAACCTAAAAGGACCGATTAACTCCTACTGATCACTACACAGTATGTTGCCACCACCTCACTTGTGCGGCTTAGCTCCTGGGAAAGGTATTAGAATTTAGTCACTATGAGGGTAGTGATTGGGCACCCCTTCGGGTACAGCAAGACTGCAATCCACAAGACAGGCTTATATCATGGCGCACACACATGATGTGCGTTTGCCCACAACAACAAAAATCAGCAGCAGGATCCAGACATCTGTGCAGTTGGACGCTCAGGGCAGGACTGCATGTCTATTACCATACATAGGACTATTCCCTATTCCGTCCCAATAGCGTGCAGCCCAACTGTTGAGGCCAGGGTGCAGACTATACGGCAGGAAGGCCAAGAGAGAGAAATAGCATGCTCCCGAGACCAGAGAAGCTAAGTGTTAAGAAGTACATTTGATGACATGTTTGGAAGTGTACGACCGCCTGTAGTGACTCTGCTCACACAGGAAGTATCCAAATGTTCTTTATTGAAGAAAATAAGTAAGTAGATACGAAAGGTGCTGCCAGCTTGAGGAACAACTCAGGTCTGGTCAGCCTTCTACAAGACACACTAACATTCTCTACATTCTAAGAATACTACATATCACATTCTGACATTCTACATTATACACACTAATCTCTGCACAGATACTAACCTAGATACATATCACAACACATCTCCCTTCTTAATAAATAAATAAACAGAAAAATCATTTAAGAGATAAATGAAGCTGAATAATAAACACACTATTTACAAACCTAATCCTCCAAAAATTTAGGAGTCATTACTTTTCTTCCACTCTTGGTGGAAATCTGATGGTGTAAATTTTCATTAATAGAAGAACTAACCATGGTGGAATCCTGTGGACCTAAATCAGAATTAACTTCCAAACCTAAATTCACATTCTCTTCACTTACTGAAGCAGCATCATTGGTTGCAATATCCTGCTGAGACTGAAGAGTTGGTGGTTGGAGAGTACATGCCTCTGAATGAAGATTACTTGTCTCCGAACATATAACAGGAGATAACCACCAAAATTCAGCATCATCACCCTTATCCCCTTCCTTCATTATTTTTTTAGAACCAGAAAATCTGGCCAAAGCAATCTTGCTCATGTGATGTATAGAACCATCATCTAACATGACTGTGTTGCGCATTACTTTAGTGATCGTTCTTGGATCTGAAAAAAATGGTTGGAGTTTACCAACTTTTTTGACAATTTGACCCGGACTAATTGACCTACATCAACATGTGTTTCTTTGGTTCCATGTTTTTCATCATAATAAGATTTACACTTGCCTTGCGCCCTGCTAATGTTTTCCTTGACTTTCTCCGAATCCCAATTGTATTTCTTACTTCTACCCATCCAAACAGGGTTAAGTTTACAATATGGAAATCTACCTCATCAAACCAAAAGGGCTCTCACCACAAGTGTTGTGTACTGTTATTCTATAAGACCATAACATCTTATCTAATTCACTGCACCAATCTTTTTTACTCTTGTTGGCCAACTGCAGCGTTCCTTTAATCACTCTATTCACTCTCTCAACAACTGAGTTACCTTGAGGGTGATATAAAGCAGAGAATTTTTGTTTGACACCTGTAGACTCCATGAATACCTTCATGGCAGACTTAAACTGTACACCGTTGTCAGTAAAAATAGAAGCTGGTAGGCCTTCCCTAATGAAACACTCATCCAAAAATGTTACGACTATCAGTATTAACCTTTTCCACAACTTTCAATTCAATCAATCTTGAGAATAAGTCAATCAAGACTAAAATATACTTCACAGATTCGTCCTGCCATGTCATAGGTCCCATAATGTCTAAAGCTAATTCCTCCCAAGGTAACTCTGGGCAACTCAGATAAGACATTGGAGGATTGAGTGTCTTTTGACTTTTGACAGAACACTCACAACTAATACACTCCCGAACAGACCTTTCAATTTCTAAATCAATACCAGGCCACCAGTATAAAGCCTTGATATTTTTCTTAGTTCCTGAAACACCGGGGTGTCCCTCATGTCCTAACGTAATGATTTTAGAATGCACCCCAACAGGTGGAATACGTTTTTCACCACGGCACACAAAGGTACCATCAACACTTAGTTCGTCTCTGACCTCCCAGAATGGTTTGTATTGAATTTCAGCCTTAGAATGAGTATGCCAACCTTTGGCAATTTTGTCTTTAACACCCTCAAGAACCATATCTTTCACACACTCATTCTCCCATTCTTCCCTTGACAAACCCGGAGTTCCAGAAAATACTCCAGCCACACAGTAATCGTTCCATGAGTTGTGATCAACTTCGTTCATGGGCAAAGAAAGTCTGCTGAAAAAAATCAGCAACAACATTTTTAACTCCTGGAACATATTCTATGGTATACATATAATCCTGAAGTCTCATTGATAACCTCACAATCCTGGCTGATGCTCTACTTAAACCTTCAGTGGTTAGAAGCTTGGTCAATGGTTTATGATCCGAACGAAGAGTAAACTGTTTTTCCCAAATGAATTTACGAAAATGTTCCATTGCCCAAACACAGGCTAAAGTTTCTCGTTCAATGACGGAATACTTCTCTTCACAAGGTGACAAAGAACATGATGCAAAAGCAATTGCTACCTCTGCACCTTGCTCAGAAACCTGTGAAAGGACACTTCCTAAACCAGTACCACTAGCGTCAGTGGTAAGGAAGGTGTTTGCAGAATGATCAAACCCTTGCAACATAGGAGCATTGACTATGGCTGACTTAATCTCTTGAAAAGCTTTCTTACACTTATCATTCCAAACAAAAGGTGTCTTGTTTTTCATTAAAATACGCATTTCAAATGTCTTCTGTGAGAATTGGTTGACAAATTTTGAATAAAACTCTGCCAGACCTAAGAACGATCTGAGTTCATCCTTAGATTTAGGTTCTGAAGAGTTGACAATAGCTTCAGCCAATTTCGTTTTTGGCTTGATGCCCCCTTCACAAATCTCATGTCCCAGGTACGTTACCGATTTTTCTGAGAATTTGCACTTACTCAATTCTGCCACTAAACCGTTTTCTGCTAGGATTTTATGTACCTCTCTAAGTAAAGCATCATGATGAGACTTGTTCTTCCCCATGATCAAAATATCATCTTGGAAGAAAATCACCTCCTCATGTGTCCAAATAACCTAGACATTAACCTTTGAAATATCGCTGCGGCCGATGCCAAGCCGAACGGCATACGCTTAAATCTGAAGCAGCCAAACGGAGTGCAAAACGATGTCAAATGTCTGCTGTCAGGATCCAGGACTATTTGGTGATAAGCTGCAGAAAGGTCTAAGGTGGAAAACACCTTAGCATCCCTGGTGAGTGACAACATTTCATCAATGCGGGGAAGTGGGTATTGATCAATCAGAATTTGGCTATTCAAATACCCCAAGTCCACACATAGACTGGCTTTTCCGTTGGCCTTGCGTGCTACGACCAACGGAGAAACCCATTCTGCTGCCTCTACAGTTTCAATTACATTTGAATGAAGTAATTTTTCCAAATCCTCTTTAACTTCGTCTCTAATAATCATCGGAACATTCCTTGCTTTGTGTACTCTGGGAATAGCATCATCTTTCAATCGGATATGGTGTGTAAATCCTTTCAATTTTCCCATATCACTTGAAAAGACAGAAGGAAATTCATCGATAACCCACTTTTTTGTGTCCTCACCTGCACATGAAACTAAGATTTGTTCTTTACTGTTAGGATCAAGTATTATATTAAGGCTTTCTGATCCTTCCAGACTAAAACTGACGGTCCTTCTTTAGAGACATATAACTTACATGTTGCATGTCTTCCTTTGAACCTAAAAACTAACACTCTAAAGCCTATGATGTCGATTTTCTCCCCTCTGTAACTTTCTGGTGCAATATCAGGAGGTTCTAACCATCCACCAATCTGAGAAATAAATTGTTCTTCCCAAACATGCCTATCAACAATAATGAAAGGTGACCCTGAATCTGCAGCAAGTTGCGCAAGAACTCCTCCTAAAGAAACTTGGCACAAGTGTTTACTAGACTCTAAATCAGAAATATTTAGGACCACTCTCTTTCTTACAACATTGTGCAATTGTAAACTTTCGTCACTAGACGATGAGCTACCTTCTGGTTCTGTTTCTTGAATACACGCAACTTTACCTTTGTAATTTTTATGCATCTTTTTCCTGCACACTTTTACAAAATGTCCAATCACCCCACACACTTAACATTTTGTATTTTTAGCTGGACATTTAGAATAATGAGTTGAATGGGAATGACTCCCGCATCTAAAACATACTAATTCAGAGAACTTTTTTGTCTCTACATTCTCTTTCTTTACAGTACTTGACCTGAAATCTTTGTTATTTTTAAGGCTACTTCTACTGTCCGATGTTTTATTAACAACTTCAGCTTCTTTCTTCTCATTAGCTAGAGATGCTTTAGCGCACGTTCCGAAAGCTCCACTTTCTTAACCATGGCAATAATTTCTTTTAAGGATCCATCACCTTCCACCCATAACTTATTTTGAATAGATTTAGTCTCAGTATACATGACAATCTGATCACGGTCAAATTCATCATGAAGTTGAGCAAATTTACATTTCACTGCCAATTTCCTTAATGCGGAAACATAATCCACAACAGATTCATTTTTCTCTTGTCTTCGCTGAAAAAAAGAATGTCTGGTAACAGCAATACAAACACTAGGAGAAAAGTAGTCCTCAAGATCAAGTAAAACTGCATTAAAAACATCAATATCTCCTCCAGATCTATCTTGCTTGTCCAGTTGATTATAAATTCGCAAACCCTCAGGACCAAGACCCAATAAAAGAATTATTTTTTTCCTTTCTGGTGAAAATGATCCACTGACATCCTCCAAATTGGCAACGTAATTGAGGAAATATTCCTTCCAATCTAGCCAAGCAACCGGTGGATCACCAGGTACTACCAAAAATTCCCTGGGAGCATTTACATTTAATCCTTGTAATGCTCTCTCTCCATTTGAAACAGTGTCACTGGTGTTGGGCATGGTGAGAATGACTTTAGTAAAATAATTGTTACTTGAAAGTAGAATATATATAGCTATGTGCCCAAAATTCTTCGAAATAGTCAGTCTATTAGCTATACTTCGATTCCAGATTTTTTTTTTTTTTTTTTACTTTCTGGAATATAATACAGGCAGCACCTTTCTTTACTAGAATAACAAATGTATAAATAATTCGAAGCCAAAACGTAGAGGTTAAAAAATACCCTTAAATCCTTTGTGATGTTGTTGTCCGCTCTGCTCCGATGTTACGGCACTCAGTCCAAAGATAGGAATGCATCAAAATGGCTGGCGACGTGACCTTACGTTGGGTCACGTCGAGCGTACGTAGAGTGCACTGGTGATGCTGCCGGGGCTGAGTCACTATGGATGAACGGAGCGAGGGCAAGGAAGCATCATTCAAAGGTGAGTTAAGCTGCGCGCCCCTTCCGTTAATAAGATGACGCGGAAAGAAGTTCAAGGGTAAACACAACGGGTAACGGTATCCAGTCGGGGCTCACGAACAGGAGACGTGGAACTCACCAAATAAAATGTATCCCATGCTCACCGAAGTCACGCCCCAACAATTGCCGCTCCGTATGTAATTTCCAATGTGAAATACCTTTTTAAACACGGATGTACAGAAAGAAGAGAAGAAGAAAAAAAATTCTGTGGCTCGAATCTTTTAAAAACGGATTAAGTTGTCTCCAATTTCCCTCGTCGCCAAATCTATAGTGACTCTGCTCACACAGGAAGTATCCAAATGTTCTTTATTGAAAAAAATAAGTAAGTAGATACGAAAGGTGCTGCCAGCTTGAGGAAGAACTCAGGTCTGGTCAGCCTTCTACAAGACACACTAACATTCTCTACATTCTAAGAATACTACACATCACATTCTGACATTCTACATTCTACACACTAATCTCTGCACAGATACTAATCTAGATACATATCACAACACCGCCCCAAGGCACATGAGAGTATGGATGAATGGCTTGAAAGGTACACAATACGATGACAGGTGCGCTGATGTTCTTGACGTGCAACGTCAATGGGTTGGGGAATAAAATTGAGAGGACTACTGCCTAGTCTTGCTATACCACAAAGCTAAACTGGTATTTCCACAAGGAGGAGACCTCACTCCAGGTATACAACAGACTGTCAGGGTGTGGCAATTGTGATCAATAAATCACTCAACTTCCATCCCTCACAAATAAGGACAGATATTTATGGAAAATGCACTGCAGGACAGGGAAGGGATTAATAATGGTGAATATGTATGTCCCACCAGGTCTACAGACCAACACACTACAAATGTTGACATGACTACTAACTGAACTTCAGCAGGCTCCGACAGTGCTGGGATAAGATATCAACATGGTGGTGCACTCACATTTGTACAGAGCTAGTTCCCAACAGATGCCGCATACCCACCGATAAAATTGAAAGGCTTCCTACAACAGGGCTAGCAGATCTATGGAGAACAGGCAGATCTGACATTTCTCCTTTTACTACGGTGCTCACAATTTCCACTCATGAATAGACTATTTCTTCACGCCTTGCACATTCCTGGGCCAATTCACTGCTGCCAAATACTTGGCACAGGAGGTATAAAACTATTCTCCACCTTCAGGTGACATTGGGACATTTGAGAGACGGCGTCGTGGTGCCCGCCTAACCCTACAATGGTCACTATTTTAGGTGAAAGTTAATAGAAAAAAACAAGCATAGGAAGCAGATAGACTAAGAAGCTTATCAAGCTACAATATGGGGCTGATCATTTTGGGAGAACTACAACGGAAGCTCCCAACAGTCAGAAATGGAGCAAGCGACTACCCACAGAAGGGAAAGCATGCTTCATAGTGGTAAAAAAGCAGGACTACCTAAATATACTAAACAACAATGTAAAAACAGTCTACCTGGTCAAGAAAAAGCGCCTGTATGAAAAAGGTGATAAGGTGAGGAATCGTTCCTAATCCCGGGTGTTCAGCCAGGCGACCAAAGACATATAAAGGAGGTACAATCCCCAAGGCCAGTAAGGGTAAAGGGGGCAAGTGAGATAGCAGAAAGATTTGCAGACTACCTAGAATATTTTTTTCCAATTTTTGTATAAAATAAGTGCTTTAGATCTAGTACGTTTTATCAAAGAATCCCCAACACAACAACTAACGAAGGCTTAGAGTATCTTACTAGAGGTGTAACTTACTGAGGAAGAGATAGGGCAGGCACTAACACAGCAGCAGACTGGAAAGAGCCTTAGACCAAATGGTTTGCCTGTAGACTTTTCCAAAACGATGGCAAGTAAGGTTATTTAGCTACTACATAACATGTACATGAAGGTATTCCACTCTAGGATATTGGTGGGGAACCTAAGGAGTGCAACGATTGCATTGATCCATAATGAAAGGAAGCCCAGGGGCCACTGTGAGTCCTACTGACTGATCTCCCTGCTTATCGCAGACATAAAAGTACTGGCCAAAGTGCTGGCCAACAGACTACAGACTGGGATTACCAAACTAATCCATCTGGACCAAACTGGGTTTATACCATAGCAGTCCAACAAATTAAACCTTAGGAGCTTAAACAACAATATGGCTTTGGCCTTGAGAGCAGAAGAACTCATTGCGGTGGGGTCACTAGAAACAAACAAGATATGAACTCACCAGACACAGGGCAGGACAGAGAACCGAAACCGGCCTTGGCAAAGAGCTCGGCCAGCCGCTGGGTGTGGGATGGGGGGCTAGCAGAAGAAAAGCTTTGTACCGCTTTTGTTGCTGGGGGAAGACATTCCAGGGATCTATAACCAGCCCCCACCCAGGCAGCCTACCAGGGAAATGCCCGGTGCCCGCTATGGCCAGTCCAGCCTGCCCAGACACCTTTATGGGTGGGAACACATTTAAAGAAAGTAGCAAACCTCTCAAACTTCAGGAAATGGGATGTAATCGGCATCTCCTCACTAGAAGAAGTGTGAGACACAAATGGGATAGTCCCATTTGATCACCTACAGAAAGAGTATGTGATAAGCGCATCTCAAACATTTAAATGCCTACAATTAAGATATACCTTGCAATCTAGCATTGCGAGGGACAAGGAGACTGTTCGAAATGGGGTAGCGTGGTGCGGAGCAGGTAGGCTAAACTCCAGGGCATTGTGTAAAGCATCCACGCAGTACACACAGACGACACACAAGGCACCCCACAAAAAGAGACATGATACCAGTTTTGGTGAAAAATAATAACTTTTGTATTGTATATAACATACAAGAGCAACCACGTAGGTAACCACAGTAGTCACTATACTGCACCAACTGGCGCCAGGCAATATATACACAGAGGGAGTATTTACAGGGCAGGGCCAATCGGGCCACTGCCAGAACCATTACGCAAGGATAAAGAATGAGCGAGAAAGGTACGTCCATCCGTGTCAAGGCTGTACTAAAGAAACAAAGCATTATCATTTGGCATCAAACATTAGGCAGGAACATCTGCAATAAAACCTCTTAGCAGGACATTCACCATTGGCCTGGAATCAGGCAGGACCAGATGGGGCATACGCCAGCTGGGGACATTATCCTCAGGGTAGGAACATTAGGCGTAAAAGCACATTATGCATTGCATCAGCATCCCCTGCAAAAAGAACATTAGGCGTACAACGCAGATATCCTAGTATGGTATTTGGCCTCCCCTAGGCATATAACTTCTCAGGGTATAGGGCATGAACCATGAGCCTCGCATAAGATGTCAGGCCAGCCCATGAACACAATATACACAAGCCTGAAAGGAATACATTATTACCCACATTAGCACAGGCATCAGGTATTATCATGCGTAACATTAGCAACCTCTGCAGCTGGAGAACTCTAGACCTAAAACTTTCGTTAGCCTGACTGCATTCAACATGGGGGCAGCCTGCGTTAGCTTAAATCACATTGGTAGGGGGGGGGCATAAGCCTTTAGCATAGACATCCTCGCAGTCAGCTGGCCTCAACACCTACAGTCCTTGCCCCCTACGCGGCAGATGAATTTCTGGCGCACTACGCAGTCGCAAAGTGGTCTCTTGCCTCACGAAGGCCCCAAAGTTGCAGAGTAACCTCTGGCGCCACTGCGCCTGGGAAAATGGAGTCCCTCTTCTGGACTCTGCAATTAAGAGTGCCCCACAATGTTGAAGCTGCCCACTGTCAACCAAGCAGGCAGGGGGGAATCCCACACGCCGGGATCCCCTCGTAGCGCTTTAGAATCCCTGCGCTGCAGACATCCGCTCCTCTTCTCCTGGGCACAGTTGTAGTGCCTTGGCAGCAAGCAGAGCACAGTCAATATGAATAAGGCAGTCTGGCAGCACCACAATGCAGCACACATGCAGGGGAATTTAAATAAAATAAATAGCGCTTTGACAGCACAGAGCTGGAGGCCTCAGCTCCACTTCCCCTGACACCCTAGCGCTTACGATGTGCTCAATCCCACCATGGGCTTCAGGGACGACAGGTAGCGCTCCTCACCAGCAATGCGAATATGGCACTCATGAGGCGCTAGGTAGCTGCCACAGATTAAGGGTTCCACCTAAGGACATAGGGTCCACGCTCCTCTCTCCTCTCTGGCCATCTGCATATAGCACTTGGGCAGTACAGCGCTAGAGTGCAGGCAGGGGGAGGGTACAGGCAGTCCACATGGACAGCTCACGAGGCGCTAGATCCCACCAGCAGACTCAGGGACAACAGGCCTCTCTCCTCACCTCCTTCTGGGCGCAGTCAAAGATGCTCCTTGGCAGTCAGTCAAAGCACTCTCCTTTTCCAGGCGCTAGGGAGCAGTCAGGGCCCAGGTGTACCACTCACGAGGCGCTAGGGCAGGAGAGCGAGCAGGCAGTGCTAGGCCAGGTCAGCGGTCAGTGGGTACTCATCAGTACAGGACAGCAGCTCCTCGGAACCATCATCCCCTGTAAAGTGGCACTCCTCCTGGTACAGCAGCCTGAACTCCAGCAGCGGGCTCTCACTGGCCCTGTGGACAGTGGAGGGGTACAGATGGGCTCAGGGGCCAGCACACAGGCCCATGCGGCGGCACCCCCTGGCAGCGGGTCCCCCTCACTCTCCAGTCCACGCTCTGTCTGAGCACATGGTATCTCTACTGCTCTACATATACCAGAAAGGCTGGAAGCTTCTAGAAGGTCCCTGGCAGTTCCAGCCTCTACTGTCACTGTGGGGAGTATAGAGCAACTTGTCACTTCAAACACTAGACCGGTAACCTACCTCAGTCAGGCGGCACAAGCAGACAGAAATGGCGTCCATTTTAAAAGTGACATTTTACAAAGGTGCATTTCTACGATGGTAAAAGAACACTAGACCGCCAACCCACTGCAGGCAGGTGGCACAAAACACACAGCAATGGCATCCATTTTAAAAGTGACATTTCTCCACAGCAGCTCAAATAAATCTGCGCACGCCATTGCACAGCATGTGTCACTGCATCTCACACCAGACATGGCTTATACATTCCTCTACCATGGGGGAGATATCCTAAAATAGGGGGGTGAAAAGCAAAAAAAGTTCGGAAAATGGGCCAAGTCCAACAGAGACAATAAAAAAAAAAAAAAAAAAAAGGACTCCCACTGGAAAGGAGTTTATTAGACGGACAACTCACCGCCAAGGCAATATCACTTACTGACAGCCAATTATTGGTCAAAATGCAGAAATAATTACTGAAGTTGAGAAATAAATGGCAAAATGAAATTGGAGTATGGGGGGGGGATGCAGAGAGGTTCCCCATAAAAGTGGCCATAAAAGCCAGCTATACTAATACGAAGTAAAAAAGTTATATAAATTACAGCAGAATGCGGTTACATAAAATGGGCAGGGACGCTATGAACAGAACTGTGGACAAAAGTGAAGTTTCGTTCACATTCTATGGTAGTGTCCCAAAGTCCAGCAATATTGGTAGTCAATTTAAAAAAGGTTAAAGGAAGCCACAAACTGTGCCACAGACTCCGCCACTGATCACACAAACTTACTGGTACAATTGGAGATATGGAAAGATACAGACAAAAATAGCTACAAGATACTGTTGATAAACTTGGAATGTGTTGAGGTTAAACAGGACATTGCAGAGGTGAGGGAATTACAACAACCCCCATGATATAGGTCTTGGAGAGGGGTATGGACATATGTACGACCATGGAAAAGGTGGTCGAGGGATCGAAGCTGGCCCCAAAAGTTTTTAATTTATTTAAAATATTAGGTGGATGGTCGATAGGCAGGGAAGGAGACAGATGAGCAAAGAAAAGCAGCCCAGGGCATTGTCTCGCCTCTGAGCCCGGAATGAGCCTCCCGCTCACTGCAAACAACTCCCTTCCCCCCTTCCTACACCCCACTCCCCCTCATCTTTCCAACCAGATTCCTTAAAAGGTTCTTGCACTCGAGGATACAGCGCTGATGTGATGACCTACATGTCTACTATACGTGCTTGGTTTGAATTATGACGGAGATCCATTGTATATGCAACGTGGACATCTGGACATAGATTTTAAATTACCAGTGGGATGGAATTCTCACCACTAATGAAGGAACATGTGGGATTCTTGGAAGCCATGAGAAAGTCGCGGGACGATTTCCCTTGTGTGCGACGAAAAAAGTGTTGGCTGATGCAAGACCAGAAAGAATACAGAAAAGAAACCAAGCTTAAAAATTCTGTGTATCATTTATGCTGGCTAATCCCATTGAATAATTGCTTATTACTTTCAAGACATGTGCTGAGGATTGCTTTTCCTTAAAGTGTACTAAGCAGTCATTAGTGCTTACGGGAGATTATAGATGGGGAAAATATATTGCACAAAGGACTGATATCTGTGCAACCACTTGGGGATCACTGATCGAGAGAACGTTACTAGGATTGTTATGAAATGAAATGAAATGAAATGGGATTTATAAAGCGCATGGCTGCCCGTAAGCGTCCCAGCGCTGCCTGACAAATAACAGACACTCTAAAAGGGGTAGGAGTTTTATAGCGTTGAACCTGAAAAAAACTAATAACATTTACTATTTTTTTTTTTTTAAACGATGATTGAAATGATCTCAGCTACTAATTATTACTCAGACTAAATTCCAGTTCATTTTTGACAACTATGCCACTCCAGACAGTGTGCACCTATTGAGGTGCACACTGTCTGGAGATGAAGCACAACTAGGCTGAAACTGGTCTGGTTTTGCCTGCGATGCATCCCAATTCCAAAGGGACATGGAACAGAACAAAGGCCAATTTCAATGTGGTTGCTCCTTGTCTGGAGAAGCACAGTACAAAGAAACAGGTGGACTGCGAGTGTCTGGGGCATTCTTACAAGCATTTCAGCCATTACCTTTTGATGTTTGTAACTGATGTCCTACGTCTGACAGGTATTTCCACAAGTGGGCCCTGTCCCATAGAATACAAGCCATATCTCACTGAAGAGGACGTGCATGGCTGAAAATTGAATGGGAGCATAAGAAACCCCGTAGTGGGAGGATGTGATCTGGCAGTTCTGGTGGAACTATTCCTATCTGAGAAGAACCAAGTAGCTGCAGCTGGTAATCATTGATGGTGGGGTGTAACTTGTGTCCTGAATTTCAGGGAGCGAGTGAGATCAACTGTCACAAGTAGGGTTTAGCAGGGGTTCTTCCACAATATCAAATAGCACGTTATGGTTCGTCTTTCAAATACATGCTTTAGCCATTGCTCTGAAAGTCAAACACAAGGAGCTGATGGACGGAGCGCTGAAACTTTTCAGACACTCATCCCCAGTCACAGATCTGGGTTGAGTCCATCATCGTTCTTTACATCACTTCGCCAACTCGGTTCAGACCCAGCTATATGCAAATCAGTCTTGACCCTGTGGCTCATGGGAACAGTCCAGCCTCAACTGCCAAGCCAGGTCTTCCCTGGACTTTAATCAAGCATCCTGGGACCGGTTTAGGGGTAACACCCCTCATCAGCCATGTGCCTCAAGGAATAGCTCTGAAAGGGCCACAATAAAGTGTTCCAGTACTTTCATGGTGTACTCTCTAAGCCCGGCCTGCCCCAAAAGCACTGAAGGTCTTCCTGCCTCAAGAAACTTTTACGAAATTGGTGGCAAAATAGTGCTCTTTCAGCAATATTTCCCTAAAGATGGTCTAAAAAGCCAAGACAGAGTTAGTAATTGCATTATTCGGAGTCTTCCTCTCGCTCTAATCAATTACTTCCCTCACTCCCTCGGCTTTAGGCCAGGACAACTGTAGGTATGTGGCCTGAGACAAACAGGATGCTGGGAGAATGAGGGGTGGGGGAGGCACAGAAGCCTTTCAGGGAGAACGAAATTGGTTGGCGTAATTGATTAAAGCGATCCAGACTGAAAGTAATGTAATTACAGGTAAGTAATTGAAGTGCTTCTTTTAAGGCGCATGCTGCATACATGGTCTAATCAAGAGCAGCAGGAAAGAAGCGAGCAACTGTAAATGAATAAAGCCTCAAGAGAGCAAGCATTCACATATTTATGTGTAAAGAAGGGAATCGAGACACACCAAGATCACACATGGACCCGCTCTCAACTGCTCAACGTTCCTCGTTTCCCAAAATTATTTTATAACAAGAAAATGGTACGGGGTTAACTGGACCGGAAGCTAATACATTCAGAAATAGGTATTTGTCTAAAATATATACAAAAAAACTCTCAAAAACCCTGTATGTTTAGAAACTTTAAGTAACATTTTTTATTTATGATAGAGAAAGAACAGGATGGCACGGGAACTTCTATATACAATAGAAATACGCATACCTTAACCACTCATAAGTACACCACCCAGTTTGTATAAACATACACTGTCAACAAGAGACAAAAAAGGTATGAAACACAAGAGGCGCCTAAATGAGCACACCTTTATTTTTGGTAAATTAATTATTTGACATATGTAAAAGTGTTGCATTGTGAATTCAAATTCAACAAAATTATACGACAAAGACGGAGCTGAATGAGTGTGCAGCCATAATACAGCCGACCTTCAGGTTTAGTGTGGTCGTTGACGTCAAAAGCTGCACATATATGAAGGGCACTAATCAAAACTAGTAGTCTGTGCTGTAAGAAGGTACACGAAACAACCACGACAAGTATAATTAAAGAGCATTGGATGACCATTGGATGAGCTGTGGGGAGAGGGAGCAAGTAGGGAAGAAGCGCGCAACGCAGCGTCCGGGGGCGAGAGATTAGTGGAGGTAAGCAGCACATGAAGGAGCCACCCGAAAACACATGCACTGTCAGCGCGTTCTTAGGGAAAAAGAAAAAAATAGTTCCCTGAGCAGAGGAAGGATACAAGTTATCCAATCAAAAGGATGGCAAAGCGGATATGCTCCAGGGGTGGGGGAAACACAAGAAGAGGAAGGCAAGCCATCTAATAAGAAGCATGAGATTAACAATTAAACCAACAAATGGTGAGCAACGGCCAGGATCGAAGCCCAAATATAAGTTCACAATCGGTGTTCGCACCCAGACAGCCCGCACAATCTGGTAGGTGAGACCCAAAAAAAAAAAAATCATAAAGCAAAAGGCAACAAAGAGGATGGAGAACTAATATTCCTTACACAGAAAACCATTAAAAAAAGTCACTGTAAGAACAAAATTATGTAAAAAGTAGTTGAGTAAATGGAATTTGATTGGTTGGACCATAACACATTAGGTGATTATCAAAAGTATATATATATACAAAAGTATATATAACACAGGAACACGGGGGAGCACATTGCGAAATCATGTGCAGACAGTCATATCTGAAGTTGCACGGACTCATGCAAAAAATGTTCAGCGTGGTGATAACAGTTCGAATAACTGAGAAGAAACTGACAAAAACAAAGATAAGATGCAGTTTATTTCCGTCATACAGAGTGAAGGCCATGTATCATCCAGAAAAAGCTGTGGTAAAGGATGCTCCTCAAACCCAGCAACCCTTATGAAATGGCACTGAAAAACCCGAAGACTGTCTGCTTTAAAATCGATTTTTTGTTAAGTCAGTCAAGTTCAAAATGAATCTACCTGCACTGGCATGGATTACTGAATGTGCCCACTTCGACCATCCCAAGAGCAGCACTTATTTTGTGGGCATACCAACAACTACAATCCTGGAAGCACTTTTTTTGGGTATTCATAAGTGGTATGGTATTATTTTTCCTCATTTTAAAAACTAAAATTAAAACAAAACTTCTAGTGATCCATCCCACAAAGTACCTTAGTTTCCTTCGATGAGCAATGCCCGACTATGGCCCACTTTCACAATAATGGCATACGGTGTGGTTGAAGTTGCACATTGAATTCTGCATGGTCTAGAAAATGTTAACCCGTGAAACCGCCTTAAGATTTTATTTTGCGGTATTGGTGGGCCTTTAAACGGATTGTCACTATTGCATTTCGATGATTTGCTAGCCTCATGGTTTTTAATACTGCTTTAATTCAGCATGAGTTTTCTGAATATCGTTTATTGCTCCAGCCCCAAAATCTAGCCCCTATCATTGGAAAAATAATTATCTGAAGTTATTCGGCTTTGTTTGAACCTTGCAACATCTAGTTGCATGGTATTTTATGTGTTTGAATGTGAAACGATTAGTGTTATATTTAAATCCGATCTCTGAAATTGGCCAGTTAGACCATATCCAGAACCTTCCTGTTTTACTCTAAATTGTCAATAAAATCTAATGAGTCGTAACAAGCGTCAAGTAGGTTTCTAAAGTGCAACACGGCTCTGGTATCATTTGCTTATCCAGCCAGCTGAATATATTATTTTTTAATTGAGTATTACATGATTCTCTATGAAGTGATTGTAATATTAAATAATACACTTAATATTTCTCCCACGTCTGGTATCCCAGAACACTGCCCTCCAAATAACCAAATGCAAGTATTTTGCATTTGCTTTGAAAGATGTAAAGAAAAGTCAACGTTCTCAATGTTGTTTAAAGCAAAAATATTACTAAATGAGGGATAACATAGGCAGATGGCAGCAAGCTCAGATCCGCTGAGCCAGAATGTCTGGCTTGCCTTTTGAGACCAGACAAAGATAGTAAACAGAAAAAGTACAGCCTGCCCTAAAACCTTTGAAAATCCTATAGAAAAGGATTTATGGACCCAGTGGTAGTGTGCCATTGGAATATTTCAATTACTTGGATGTGAGAGCCTTACTGACCGACTTGGCATGCCTCGTCAAAGGAATGTCATCTAGTCTGCCAACGTACTAGCTTGGCCTATATGGGCTCCACTGTGGGGGCGAGCACTTGATAGAGCTGTTTTGCAGGGAAAAAAAAGTGCTAGTGTGGGACCCTTAGAAATATGGTTAGAATTACTTGTGGGTTAGACTGGGGTGTGTTTGGAAGTGTTTGTGCAATAAGATTAAATTCTAAGCGAACACAAAGACATTAACTGTGTAAAATCAGGGTTGTACAAAAGGATGCCTCCAAAAAGGACTCCATTTTGTATAGACTCTCAGATTTGTTCCTTAAAATTTCAACATAAACTGTACGAATCTTCCTGGAAAGTTAGAGGACTTTTGTTTCAGAAGTAATGTCAGATCCTATAGTATGAAACAAAGAACCTGTGCACACACATAAAAATCAAACATATAATATGCCAGTTTGTAAATCTTAAAAGAAAAAAGCAGTTGACGCCTGTTGATCTTGTTGCTAAATACTCATACTAGACAGCGCCAGCCGACACGTGTTTCGTCTGAGTACGATACACTCAGACTCTTCAGCGCTAACTCCTAATAGAAGCCAGAAAATCAATCCCCCGCAACCGGTGATAATTCCAACTCGGTTCGGGTGTCTGCAGATTGTCGGGTCGTAGAGGCACAAGAATCAATTAGTCCGCTGTTGCGGTGTGCTCAATGAAATGCCGCCGTTAGCAGGGTCGGGTCAGACGTAAAACGTTTGTCAGATGTAGAATATGTCAAAGTATCTTTACTGCAAGTTTCTCAATGTTGATGACTCCTCGGTAAAAAGCCTGGCGGTCTGCCCGACATCAGTTGCGGCGTCTTCCTCCTTGGCGAAAGTGTGATCCTATAGTATAACCAATGTTAGTCTGAGAAACCAGTCATGTTCCCCACCACCACCTCGTTCAATTCCATCCAAGATCTGAACATTTGAACAGTGTGGTAAAAAAAGACATATAAACCTGCATATGCCAGTGCTTATCGAATAATAATGAAAACTTCCTCAAGCACCCACTTGGTAATACAACCGCCATATATGGGGATGTGTTGTAATCAACACTACTGCTGTATAGAGGGAGGAGTGACACTTATGATAAGCAGAGCTTTGAAAAGACAATGACAGAATAACCTTAGTCATAAAGAATTTGGATAAGGAAGGCGAAAGCAAGGGGTAGGTTAACAAATCTCAATACTTAGTTGCCAACAATCCTAAGGTTCCGTAGTTTTATACCATACCCAAGATGGACAAATCACCCTGCCCTATGGGCTGTGTAGGGCGTACCTAAAGGTGACTTACATGTATTAAAGGAAGGTTTATATGCCAGGTTGAAAGGGCAGTTTAACAAACTGAACTCACAGGCTGCAATGGCAGGCCTGAGGCATGTTTAAAAGGTTATTTAGGTGGGTGGCACAATGAGTGCTGCAAGCCCACTAATAGTATTTAATTTACAGGCTCTGGGTACAGGCAGTACCACTTTACTAGGGACTTAAAAGTAAATAAAATTGCTAATTGGGTGTAAGCCAATGTTGCCATGTTTTAAGGAAGGAGCACAAGCCCGTTAGCACTAATTTGCAATAGTAAAGTGTCCTAAGGCCAGCAATAAAAGTCAGCTGAACAGGAGGATTGAAGGCAAAAAGGTTGAGAAACCACAACAAAGATGTCAGGTCCAACAAAGTGGAAGTAAGAGAGCGATCTCAGTGTTACGGGTGGGGGCCAACTTACCTACGTAGACAGAGGATACATTTGTGATCTGCATCTGTATCTATAAATTATTTTCATTTTGCGATCTAAAAAAATAAATAAAAATGTAAAAATGTATCAGTTCTTCACAACCCTCTTTCCACTCTCTCATCCCAAACCTTTCAAACTACTATGAACTCCCAAACATCCATATCAAACTTTCACTCTTGTTTTTTAGCCATGCCACCAACTGACATGCACACAGGACCACTGCTTACAATATTATACCACTTCCCCTTTCAAATCCATTCTTACTATTCTATCTCTACTCCAAACTCTACTAAACACACATGAAACCAAGAGCACAAACCTAACAACTAACGCACAAGAAAAATAAAAAAACAATTTAAGATAAATTAAAATGTTGGACGAACAACTAATCTGGGGTTCCCGAGTAGAGTGCTACTTGCGGAAAAAGCACTTCAGTGCCTCGTCATGGGTCATAAGCACCATATAAATATTTTTAGCAGATTTAATATGCAACCACATAACGATGTTAGTGGCAGCCAGCTAGAACTTGACAGGAACAGAGACCAGTTCTGGCCATGACTATGCAAATTGGAATAAACTATCAGCAGAAACCCGGATGCTAGAATAATTGAAACCATTCAGAGAAATATTAAAACTACAGAGATAAATTGACTGCCTAAGGGACACACTGACATGCATTGTTATGATACCGATACATATAAATAGTTTGTCACGAGCTGACAGTGCTGGCTATGTTATCTTGCCAGGGACAAGTCTGAACAAGGTCTCAATTGTCCAAGGTTACCCTGCGAGTTTCGGCAGAGAGCTTTGGCCCATGTGGCTTAACATTGGAAAGCTTCCATATGTTTATGGTAGACTGCTTTTCAAATGCTCAAATATGATTAAGGATCCCAGTTTTACAGATAAATACAGACAGAAAACAATGCTTTTCCCGGCTGTATTTATTTTTAAAAGGGGAACAAAATACTGAAAATTGTGCTTTATGTGACAGACTCCCCATGCTGTCTTTCATGAATTCCAGGCAAAAGTGGAGCAGATAGCTTGAGGAGTTATAAAACAGGATGAGATTTCCTTAAATACAGGGATATGTTAACTTATATTTGTAGTAGAACGCTAATATGCTCCTTTGGGTGTAGTGTTTTTTTATACGTGGCTGCTTAATTTGCAAAAACGCAACGTTCGCGTATGAGTGAACGTCGAAGAGTTAACTCAGTGTGGCAATATACCAATTTGTGACTCCATTTATTCTCACAATACAAAATAAATATGAATAAATGCCAATAAGATGGCCAAAAAATAAATATGGATAAATACAGAGGGAAATGTTAAAAAAAAAAAAAAATACCATAAAACCGGGAGCCCGAATTATGATGCAATAGCATGTACTGTTCCAGTCCTTCACAGCAACTTTCCAGTACCCTCACCTCTTGAACTCTTTGGATAACTCCGCCCAAGCTAACCATTATTCAGGCTTACTTTTTATTTCCCCCCAAAAAAAAAAATTAAAAAAAAATTTAAAAAAAAAAAGCTTCCTGTTAAATGCTTGAAAATGTTTTTAATAACACTATATTCTATTCAAGAAATCAAATGTTACTTTGGAATCCTGAACAAATCACTTTGTGTTTTTAAAATCAGCTTGGTTTCCTTTCAAGCCACATTGAGCATGTGGATGGAATCTGTGGTCCTAGGGTTAAGCCACTGTTGGTTTGCTGACACTATTTGGTTGGTGGCCTTTGCTGTACTGCTGGGGGAGGAATCTCCTGGAGATCCTTGGGTAATCATTTTGAAAAGCAGGGAGTGACTGGACTTGAATGCTGATCCTAGGGTAACGCTTAATGTATTTCGGCAGCAACAACAGTTTTGGTTGACCGGATTCTTTGGAGTTTGGATTTCTCTTTGGGCTCCAAGTGAGCCAGTTTATCCTCGTTTGAAGATACAAAAGAGAAATCAATGTTTCCTTATCAATAAAATTATAACAAAGACCTTCTTCGACAGCCTTACTGCTGCACTTTGTCTCACGCACTCACCACCCTGAGGCGGGGAGGGGGCTCAGTCACTAATTTAGAGGGCAAAGCCATAGGATGTTCTAACCTTGAAAAAGGAGGTTTTAGTGATATCTAAAGGCAGCAACAGCTGTCTTTTTGATGCTCTTATTACTTAGATTTCTTGTCTGCAGTTTGGATACTCGCTGCTTTTGAAAATGGTATTTGCAGAGGTCTAGAATTTGAGTTACTTCAACATCATCCCCTCGCGTGTGTACCTCCGACCTGCAGCTTGGTCCCAACAAAAGGACTTCTCGTTCTCGCTGGGGTGCTCCATTGGAACTTCAAGTTCTCTCTTTCCTGGAAGCTACTTCAAACATGACCTTAAGGGGCTCTAGTTGCACTAAAAGAGGGTGATCTAGAACCGTGTGGAGCATTTGCCCTGGTGCTGCGGCTGATGGTTGGGCATTAAACAGACGTGGCCTTCTGACTAAGGTCTCAAAAATGTTCCATCATTGGAGCTGTGGCCTTTCGACTGGTTCTGTTTTTTAAAGACTCCTGATTAACAGAATGCATAATACTTTCAGGTCTTTAATAGTTTAGTAAATATCTTTACTACTGGTAAAATAACTTTTTATTTTCTTGAGTGAATGGCTAATATGTATTCTTTAAGGGCAACATGATACCTGCCATTTGTCTAATTGACTGTCTCATTTTACTAACCATAACCAAGTTACTGTCAGCTTTCATTGTATTCAGGCGAATTCAGACACCCAAAGAACATCTAGAGGTCCTCCTTTGTGATCACTAGGAGATTCTAAGCGGCACTCCAAATCCAAAATATGTAGATATACTTTCAGAACTACTGTGGAACAACAGGGTAAAATCAATGGAGCAAACACAAAAAATCAGCACAGACATGAAAATATACAATAATATCTCATTCACCTTTTCCAGCTCCAACTTAATTGACTAAATTATATAATCCCCAATGACCGTCACACCCTCTCTACCCTGCTATTCCACTCCCTATTGTTTCTCGTTTCTAAAATATTTAACGCGTTCGGTATGTCTTAGTTTATTGGGAAAACGCTGGAATGCTTCGTTGAGTATTAGAGCACAATGGAAAGTCAGAAATAAAGTACGAAAACACATCACACCCACTGCCTTTTTATATAATTCAGCATTCCTCGATGTGCAGAAAAGAAGCAGTTTTGAATATTTACGTTTTTTTACTATCTCATACACTTTCCCCCTGATCCCTGGGGGGTTTGGCCCTCACACACATTTTCTAATTATTCAATTTTGTTACAGCCTTTCACAGACACGGGTCAGATATCCAGCCATACTAAATGACAAACAAGTGCAGAACTTTCTCAAAAGACACCTGCACAAGCTAAAATGATGTCCGAGATCTGTACCACACTTGTTCGAAACAAAGGGACGGGCTTTAGGAGTCCATTGTAGTCTTACGTCAGTATTAAAGACGTGAGTACTTGTCAAACTGCTGACTAAAAATGGGGGTGAAGTCAGGCGTTTAAGAGGGCGATACCATTAAGGTGAACGGAGAATCAGTTTTTCGGAGAGCGATGGAAAGAGAGGGCGAACTCAAATCTATGGGGCATTTTGCATGTCCGGAGAGAGCACAAGTGAAGAAAAGTGACACCTGCCGAATGAGGACGATTGACAGACAGGTGTGCATGTTGTGTTCCGTTAAAGACATGCTGGGGTACCAGAAGGGTTCAGGAATTGCATCTTTAATATGCTTTCTTCTACTGCAGGTATAAGTGAAATAAGTGCATAACAGAAATAGCCAGGTATCGGAGGCATAACAGTTTTACAGCAACAAAAAAGGCACTTTGAGCTTTTATTTTGTTATGCTGGGCTCTCACGTTGGAATAGACTATATTACGTTAAATTGGAACAACATCAAGGCAGCGAAATAATGGTAAAACGATGCAGAGAAGTACAGACAGGCTTGGAAAAAACACATCGCAAGTGGCAGGCAGAGAAAGACTGGATGCGGGAGCAGGACTGAGCATCCTTCTGCAGGCGCAGCAGTCCTTAGGCCTCTGCGCAGCGAAGTGCCCCCACCCCCTTCGGTGCATGCTATTCCATCCCCTGCTCCCAAGAGCCATTGATGGGAACGGAGGGGGGGGGGGGGGTGCGCCTGACGAGCCACCGAGGACACATCCCACAGACGCGCCGGCAGGGTCCCCTCTCTCTCCCGGGCTGCACTCACCCTTCTCGCGGCCATCCAGCCCGGGCGCGCCGAGGCAGAGCGGGCACCGGCGCGAGCTCCTTGCCGCAGAGTGCGGGTCCCGCCGCCGCCGCCCGCCCAGCGGGCCTCGCGAGCATTGGCAGCCTCCTCTACGGCTGTCCTCTGCGCCCTGGGGCGAGAGAGCGGCGCTGGTACCGCCTCCCCTCCATCTCTGGGTCGACTGAGGCGGCGGCTGCTGCTGCAGCTTCCGCGGCTTAGGCCCACCCGGCGGTGGCGCTGCTAGAGGTGGGCCGGGCTCGCCGCCACCTCCTCCTTCCTTCCTCCCTCCCACCTCCCGGCGGCCTTTGGCGGCGAAGGACGCCCCTCTGCTGGCCGCAGCCTGCACACGTTGTCTCTGCAAGATTGTTTAATAGAGGTGCTGGTGACACCTTAAGCAAATCTTGACTTTTCAAGCTAATCGCAGTTGCATTATGGGAATTGAAGTTTTTTTTAACTTTGTGAGTTTTTTGCCAGGAAGTTCTTTAGTCATTGTAAAATTGTCATTGATATTCATATGTTTGCTTGTACAGTCTGTGCTTGCTGTGCTTGAGAATGTGTGCCTTATGCGTGCGTCGCTTTGATTCTATGGCATGCTATTTTTATTTGTTCCATTCCTGTAACAGTTCTCTCATGTAACGTAACTGGTTCTATTGTACAGTGGTCTGACACCTTCGGGTAAAGTCCGCGCTTTATAAGAATGCATTAAATAAATAAATAAATACATAAATAAAATGAATATATTCATAAAAAGCTAGGACTGGGCTAAGGTCACGCATATGGCGTTAGGTCATTTTGGTAGCTCCGTTCCAAATTAAACTGCCTTATGCTTACTAAATTGTATTTTTTTAATTGAGATTTGTTTTAGATAGCGTGCACCCAGTCAAGTCGCAGTCGGAGCGCTGTACAAAGGAGAAATAAATCATATAAATACTGTAAAAATAGATAAATACATGTATCAATACAGTGGAATTGCTAAGGTGCTATGGAATCTAATACAAGAAAAGAATGCGCTAAGCAGTGTTGACCAGAAAGAAACATACCTTCAGAAGTAAAGTAGGCCTTGCTAACACTGGTAGTCATTTCATTTACATACATACACGTGGGACGACATATTCTGCCTGTACCGAATATCTATAGCCCCCTTTACTTTCTCACATTTGTTTCTCTCTCCATCATTTCCTTCATTTGCTTCTCTTCTCCTAAGAAACGTCAATTCCATTTGACTTTGCTAATTTTTGTTGTTTGTTTTTGAGTTTTCAAGATAGAAACAACATTAAAAAAAATCTCGTCTAACATTAAAATGGCAACAACAGTTTTCCATATGGAACTATGTAGGGGACAGACTAAGTCCAGGAGGCATGAAAGGACAAGATACCTATGATTTTAGTTTTATAGGACAATATTAATGGTGTGACCATTTGTTATGAGCAGTAACATACATTATGGTCACAGACTCCAGTGATTTGCAATATCCTTTTAATGTATGGATGTGAACTTTATCCATGTGTCACTATCTGGTTGGTAACATATTCAGCAGCGGGAAGTGGGGCTAAGACTAGCCAGACACAGGCGAGTGGTAAACCAATTCTAATTCTAACAGTGCTAAATCTTAAAATATGTGAATTTCAAGCAGTCCTTCCTCATGCCCTTGTCGTGGTAAAGCAGCCATAGCAGAAATGATTATGTAGCTGTGTTGAATAGCTCTGTCAGAAGGCCACTATAGAGACTGGAAACACCCCCTCTGAAACCATCCCACTTTTGGAAGCAGTGGTCGAAGTGGGGGGAAAAAACTAGGGGGAACTGTGGGTGGAGGATCAGAGGGCGGAAATAACCCGAGGATTGGGGCAGTGGGCGGAGTCAGAGGTGTGGCCAGAAGGAGCAAAACATACCAATTTGTATTATTTGTTTTGCATTTCACTGACCAGTTACAGCTCATTACGTTATTTAATTCAAATTGACATTAAAATACATTCACAAATTGGGATACGAATCCAATCACAGAATGTCCCAAATACACTTCAAAGTGCTATCACAAGCCATTTGTCTCTCAGCCGTGCAGCTTCTGTCATCAGCGCTTTTCCTCCCCTTTTCCACAAAAGCAGTTCAAACATGAATGGCAAAATATCCAATTTTGCAAATGTTTTCCACATAATTATGGCTCTGCCATATTTGCTACATAATACATCATTTGCTGCATTATCTGACGCTTTAAACTAATAAATTGTTTGTAGCTCAAACGGATGAAAGTTACTAAAAATGTGACTTGTGTTGCTGCGAAGTGAAGGGCCCTTTGCAAAAGTTGAGTGGTTACCTTTATCACTGCTACATTTGTATGTTGAACTGGTACTAACGAGTCCAAATATTTGCAGAGACTGTTAGTATTTGTAAAAATGTAAAAATAATAAAGTATCAGGAAATATACCGCATTACGCTGCAGCCTTTTTCCTGCTGCATAATTTAGTTAACACAGCAGCATAATTTTGTCCTCAATTGCTGCATAATTCCAGCGACTTCCAAGCAGGCAGCACATGTTAAAAGTGCTTGTGCGTGAAGCAAAGAGACTGTTAAGTTTGTGAACTTATTTTGGTGTGCTGCAAATCCTGCATTGCCGAGCCCTGATGAGTTGCAGCTACTACTGCTGAAACAATGTCAATGGAGGTACCAATGGGTGAGGTGGACCGGCATACAGGGTCCTTGGACCTCAGGGACAGAGTCACTGTCGCTTTAGGGTGTGCTTCTTCGTATGCCTGCCGACAAGACTGGAGGTGAACTTCAGTATGAATTACCTTGAACATTAACCCACACTTGCCAGCCCTAGGGTCCACCTGCTGGTGCTAAGACACCAGGGCTTTTAAGGTCTTGCAGTGCCTTCTAAGGTCTAGCAGGGGAATGTGCTCTCTCAGGAGAGTAGTCTGGTGGACTGGTTATTAAGGCTGAACCTGGTTCCCTAGTTCCAAATTCGGTATCTCTGGCCAAAGAAGTGCCACATCCTCTCCGCCACTGGACACCATAGTGCCCCACTTAGAGAAAATCGCACTGCCTTCAACTACAGCCAAATTGTGCCCCTCTATAAACATCTAGATGAGATTCAATTCAAATTATACACTAGACAAGAGTAATACGCTGGATGAAAAAAGTAACCTTCTGGAAAAATCAAAAACACTCATAGGGAATACAACTTAACACTTTTACACTCATTATTCAGAAATCAATGGGCGTTTTTTGCCTGAAAAGTTAAGCACATGACTTCAGGGCCCAGAAGGGACCTGTTTCAGTGGCCATTGCTTATATCTTTCCAAAACGTAGGTAGCATGGTTTAAAAAGACCACATCCTGGAACACAGAGCTGCGGTACACATTTTATGAACTAAAATAGGGAAAACAATTGATAAGGATCACATTAAACATTTTCCAATCTGCTCATCAAGCAGGTATTGCAGTACCTCCTTGAATGGCACACTTCCCCACTTCAATCAGGCCAATTTGCGACCACTCTCTCCTGCTTTATTTAGTCATGTATTTATTGTTCAAATTGTAAACCTTTTTTTCTCTCCTCCCAAGGCTGCATAGAAAATGTCAGAAAAAGACATTTGCAGCAAAAGTTTTTCCTCTTGTTTTGGATCCATTTCGCAGGGGAACGAATGAAGGGAAGCAAAGGAAAGAAATGTCACAGTTTTCAACAAGTGACCTGGAGCACGACAAAAAGGTAGAGAATAAGAAAAAGAGAGGGGGCGGCTGCTAGCTGTGGAGCAGGAGAAGCGGACACAGTCCTTCACTTCTCTGGGCAAAAAGGAAACGACAGCCCTTTTCCTTCTGTGCCCGCCCGTCCTTGAACAGCTACGAACGGCCGGGCTATTTCGGTCGTCCGGGGACGCATATCTAAAATAATAAAGTAGGGGAACGGAATGCATTAAATTGAAGAAGTAGGGGCTCACGGTGCCCTGCCGATCCCGCCCACTTCGACCACTGTTCGGAGGTGATCTAGAGTTGGTGACAGAGGCAAGGTTCAGGGGCTGTGGCCAAATCATCTCCTGGGCAGTGGGACAGCTGTGTGTTTCAACATTTCTGTGAGACAGAAAGGTGGAATTTGTTGTGAAGTTCTACATGGGATTTCAGACTGGCACCTTTCTTGAAATGAGTGCCATATTGCGCTGATACTTTAAACACATGAAATCCATTTGTGGCGAAAGTTTGCACCTGGGATGGATTTAGCCTGTGCCACAGGGCTTTGATTGTAATGCATACATGTTACATATGACCCAGGTCATATTTTATGCCAACGTGGGTATGTATTGGGCTTCAGGGCCTAGAAAACAAACTGAATGGTAACCCTGTGCAGTATTGCCATTTTTTAAGTTTTGAAACTCAATTTGACAGTGCTCGATTATGCAAGATAAAGAAGAAAATGTCCTTCTCTCTGAGCTGGGTGCACTGTTTGCAGCCACAAGGCCACCTCGCCCTACACAGAATTGGATTTGAAGGAAGACAAATCGTTCAGTTGCTGCCTTATATGCACTTACACAACAAATTACAAATTTGCTGAGCAGGAGTACCCCTCCTCTTTCCATAGGAAATAATTGGAAGCGAAGGATTTAAAGAGAAGCAAGAAAAGTGAAGGTTAGACACATGGACCAGATGCTGAGAGGGATGTGCTGGAAGATCGTTTTCTGACTGAAGGCTTAACAGCGAAGTAAGGTTGACTTTGAATGATGTAAACTAGTTAGATGATACAGCCAAGTAATTAAATTACCGACAATACTTTTTAAGACGAGATGGGGATTAAAGACTTATGGGGGAATGTAATGAGAGCTCTTTTGGTCTTTTCTTGGTTTAGCTCTGAGATTAGTTATGAATGCTGAGACTTTAGTAGTACTTAGCATAATTCTGATACATATGTTACATAGAATATTACTGCACAATAAATACCCAATTATGGTACAATACCAATCGTGTGTGTCTACTGTTTTGGGGAACCACAGTGGAGCATTACTTTATAAATAACCCAAGCAGATAAGAGATCTCTGACAGGGTTGTCTGACTACTAACACACTCTGCCTAAAGGAGGATATCTCCTTAGAGACAGGAGTAAGAGACGCCTGCTATATCTTCTTTTGCCAGAAGACGAAAAGATACGTATCTTTGGTCTTGAATGATCTATTTGGGTGTTCCGACCCAAAGTGGGAGATTCATGATAGTGATCTTTGCAAAACACTTCCACTTTGCAACATTTTGTGTTTTTGCCATTTTGAGAGGCATTTTATCAATGTATTTAATGGTTGGTGAAGATTTGGTGATTCAGAAAAAACAATAACCACTCTTAAAATGTCATGCCATCTTTTTGGCAACATTTGTTTTCCATGTGCTTTGAAATGTGGATACAACATTCCACAAACCATGGCTGTTTCACCAATGCATTCCAAGAAACAAAACAAAACATTCCCAGGCCTAATTCTGTCATCTGGTCTTTGTTGGTGTCTAGGCTGAACCAAACATTCCACTGTATTGAACTATCACAGACAAAGGGTCCAATGTTGTTCCAGACAGGGGCATTGAAAGTAGTCCACACATTTCAGATGCTTATGAATCAAACTCCAGGTAGGTCCACCAAGAAGCCCATCCCTCTTTTCTCAGCAGCCAAGTTGACTGATCTCCATACATTTAAGAAAGGTAGGAAAGTGGATGCCCAGTAGTAGAACTCCATGTGCGGAACGTCATTGCTGCTTACAGTTTGTAGGCCAAGAGTCTGAGCTTTTCTCTACTCCAAGCACTTTGCTTTATCAAATTGCGTATTTGTACCAAACTGGGACTGCGAAGAATATGTCAAAGATATAAGTAGATCTTGGTGTAATAATCCCCTTCACTGCTTGCATCCTACCCCACAAAGACAGGTGAAGCTTGGACCATTGAAGGACGTTGGTAGAAGTAGATTCAAAGAGAGGCTGGGTGTTTTTATTATTGGAGCCCAGATAACCAGGATATTTAAGGTTCCTGGGTTTCCTTATAGGTTTGGATGTTCCAGCAAAGGATGTCATAATTCACATGGTTAAGGAGATGGCCTCACTCATGCCCTAGATTATTTGATTACCAGAGAAGAAGGAGAATATTGAGGTGAATGACATTAGAGTATAGGGACTTGTATTGAGGCATCAAGATGGGATCAGATCAGCAGTATATTGTCTCTATAACATTCTTTTTGTCCTATAGCAGTGGTTTGTGTCCCAGTGATTGTCTATTGGCTGCTGGTTTGAGTGCCAGCAGGAAAGGTAGTGGCGATAGGACAACCATGGCTTGAGGACATCTTGATCTATAACATGTCTGAAGGGAAACTTCCACTGTTCACCTAATAGTCAGGTTCACAATATAACCACTTTAATTAGCACATTAAGTCTGGAAAAGTGTCCCCTTGTCATGATTATAAACAAGATATCACCACTCTGCAGGATCTAATGCTAACTCAATGTCTTGAGAAAGCTCCAGTTTGTTGCCCATGTCATTCCTGACCTGACACAGCAGGTGCTGCAGAGTGTATGCTTGGTATTCCCGGGAAAACGTCCAGAGACAAATCCTACTTGGAAGGCAGGGGATGGAAAACGGGGTAATAGGCCACAGTCAGTTCACCAATAATTTTACCAAAATCGAAATCTCCGTGTTGATCAAAGGATAAGGTAGGAGCTAGGACATCACAAGTTAATCTTTCCTGATTTTGGGATGAGTGTGATTATTGCCTTATTAAATTCGAAGCTGAGGTCACCCAATGATTCAGTGTCTTCAAACACCCAGAGTAGCAGTCATGAAAGCCAATAATGTTTTATTTACCTTTGTGTCTGCCTCACAGTTTGTGGAAAGGTGGGCCTCTCTTGCAGCACACGTCTACCTCCGTGCTGACCATGGATTGAACCAGCTGGTTTGCATCGCAGCGGGTGGTCTCCCATTGCTTCCATGTAGCGCAGTAGATACGGAAGCATTTCTGCAGGCGTGTTTGGTCTGGTGGCTGAGAGTGGAGCGTTGGTTTATTGGCTTGTTTGCTGGCTTAGTGTTCCAGGTGTGCTGATGCCTATGGGCTACATTGTGTTTGTCTTGTTGGTTCTATTCCTGATGATACCTGACTCCTGATCCAGCATAAGCGGTATAAATATTTTAAGTTTAACTTTCACTTCACTACATACTCATCTATCCTTGTATCTTCCCTGGGCCCCCTACTGTTAGATGGAATTCAGCACTACCCTCACCACATAGGCAAATTGTCCTTTGATAGATCTTTCTCCACCGATAGGAGGGGTAGGAATTAGGATGTCCAAAACACAACATTAACAATTTAGATCAAAAGAATAATTGAACTCCGTTTCAAATAAAGAACACCAGGACGCAATATTAGACTCGGGCAATTTGGATAGTTTAGCTACTGTACTAATGTTCCGAAATCGATGCAGTTGAGAAATTTCTTAAGAATTTCAGTCAAGAATATTAAAGCATGTAGTGCAAGTCTTCACATTTTATCAGAGGTTCAACTCCAAAGAGGATGGTGTAAAACAATCATCAGATACAAAGTAAAGGCAGACTATAGTTCAGTCCTATCTAAATATTCAAAGCAAAGGAGTAAAATAATCAATTTTAAAGTCCTCTACGGGTCAGTCCATAAGCATTGTCAAAAAGGAAATATGTGACAAAAATATATTAGTTTGGCAAAGTATTCCAGGTCAACTGCAAAATGCAGCAGCATCAGAAAGAAGGTAGTCCAAGATCGGATTTTAAAGGATGATTATTATATCATAGGAAAAGAGTTCTGTCTTTTCCCAAGAAAAGAAAAATAAAACAATGTGTTGCATCAAAAAGGATTTGGGGTCTCTCCTTTTATATGCCATATGGCATCTTAATGATGTGGTGTCACCAAACTAGTCAGTTCATCGTATTACTAGTTTACTTATGTAGTCACAAAATACATTTAGCTACTCTTCCATTCTTTCCTAAGCATTTCATGTGAACAACAGGTTTGTCAGTGGTAAGAAATATAGAATGTAACAGTCTATGGCATTGGGTTGGAGTTGACTTTCCAACCGAGCCATCTCACACTGAACTTTGAAAGAGTGTATTCGGAAATGGAATATGCACAGAACAAATAATGCAGCACATGCAGAAATGTCATTGAATTATTTTGCTTGCTAAGGGGAAATTGCAGCTCAAGAAAGAACACATTTAAAGCTTAAAATACACATATCAGGTTTAAACGAGATAAACATAATTTAAATCAAATATAGTGTATCAAATCATTATCTCATAATAAAATAATAATATATGTTTCACCAATGTATTATTAAACGATATTGATTAGCGTTGGCTATGGCCTACTGCCACGAATGTTTCAACATCCTTACATATAAATTATTTTTTAAAACCATTTTTCTAAAAAGATTCTACATTTTTATAATCATTAGGGTCTCTACTATCACACCTGTAAATTTAAATTTCCTAACTACTTTTATTGCATAATTGCACCACAATCTATCTCTAATACATTTGCAATGAAAGGCAATTGAATTGTTATGGGTCGCCAATAGATTCATTAGTTTTCATCAGTACATGGATAGTAAAACCGCATTTCATGACTAATCTTGTTATTAAAATGTATCAAGAAGCATTTTAACTATTTATTGATGTATTTTCTCTTCACTTTTAACTCTTTCAAGCACGCATTTATGGAGCACTTCTGAAGAAGCCCTCTCTGGATCCATCCAAACCAGAGAACTCTAGACCTATTTCCTTGTCACCATTCTTCGCTAAAATAGCAGAAAAGCATGTCAACCAACAGTTGATGAGATATATCGAGGCGAATGGCTTTCTACATGGGGCCCAGTCTGGATTTAGACCAAGCTTTAGTACAGAATCAGCACTCTTAGTGGCTTCAGAACCATTGAGACTCACTGCTGATGAGGGCAAGACAGCTGCCCTGGTCATGCTGGACCTGACTGCAGCCTTCAACACCATGTCCCATGGTCTTCTATTAGACCGACTGTGGCATTACGGTGTCAGTGGTTGAGCTATTGAATGGCTGGCAGACTATATTCAGAATTGCAAATTTCAGGTGTTACTGCAGCCATGTTCATCTGCGATCCTCTCACTGCAGCAGGGAGTGCCGCAAGGCTCTGCCTTGAGTCCGACTTTATTTCATCTATATATGCGCCCCCTAGCTCATGTGATTGAGCTTTATGTCATTAAGATCGTGTTGTATGCTGAAGTCACTCAGCTAATTATCACTCTTGCGCAGAACAAAGGTACTGTCTGGTGGATTTAGCTGAATGGATGGATACCAGCTGCCTGAGACTTAATGACGAAAAGACAAACGTCTTGGTTTTAGGGAAACAACCATCAATATGGTCCTCTATCTGGTGGCCAGACAACCTAGGCCTGACAACAACTCCTAAACCAAAGGTTAAAAATGCGGGCCTTGTATTTGATTGTACCTTGTCTTGTGATAGCCAGGTAAATGCCCTGGCCGGAACATGCTTAGGTTTCTTAAAAAAACCTCTAAAGATCATGGGGCTCCTTCCCAATTCGGCAAGGACACCTGTACTTCAGGACCTCTTGGTATCCAGATTAGATTACTGCGATGTTCTCTATCTTGGAGTCACTCAGGATAGGCTGAAAAAAGTTCAGAGGGGCCAGAATATTGCTGCACAGATACTCCTAAATATTCCCAGATACTCTCCTATGGGCGCTGCCCTTTTACAGCCCCATTGGCTCCCTATGAGGGAAAGAGTCTCCTTCAAGGCAGTCTGCATCGACTATAAAATCTTGAAACAGAGAGGTCCTCATTACCTTTTGCCCCTGACTAAATGGTACCATCCGTACAGATGCTGCAGGTCCTTAGGGACAGGCTGACTGTGAGCTCTAAGATAAAACAAGCACATTTGGGTGTCCATTCCTTCAGGTGTCTGACCGCAAAGTTGTGGAACTCCCCTCCCTTCTGAGCTGAGACTGGACCGCTCTGAAACTACAGAATCACTGATAAATTATCGAGTACCACAACATTGAGGTACAAAAATATTGTGACAAAAATATCCAAGCCAAAAATATCGACATCCTATCTACATCATGGTAAATATCGATGTCTAAAATATCGTTGTTAAAAATATGGATTTTTAGAAATGTTTAAAAAAATTTAAAGTAAAATGAATAGTACATATAATTAAAAGAAACATAGTTAAAATATTTTAAAATGTTTAAAAACATAACTAATACATATAATGTTAAAATAAATTAAACATACATATAAAATATAATATATATATACTTAATAATATTCGTAAATAATTATTTTAATAACTTATAAATTGTTAGAAACATTTTATAAGTTATAAATACATATATACACATACAAATATGATATAAATAAAAATATATATAACAAATTTAAAAACCGAAAATATTTTAATGTGTTTAAAATAAATTATTCAATTAATAAAAATTCATTACCAATTAATAAACAATAAATTATTTATCAATACCAAAAAATTTAATTATTATTTAATGTATTATAATTCATTTACTTCCCACCCTTTTCCCCTATAAACCCACAAACCGCTCCAATAAAAAATGAACACAATTAATATAATTATCAATGAATCAATTAATAAAAATGTATACCAATTAATAAAGAATACATTCATTATCAATGCCAATAAATAAAAATGTATCATTATTTAATTGCAATTAAATTACTTCCCACCCTACTTCCCTATAAACCCACAACCCTCTATGGAACTAAAATGCAAAATTTAATTAAAAATAATTAATAATTTCAAAAAATTATGATTTAATTTACTATAATTAAATTACTTCCCACCCTATTCCCCTATAAACCCACAACCCACTATGGTACTAAAACACAAAATGTACTTTAAAAAAAATAACTAACTTCTAAACATTTAATACATATATTTAAAAAAAATACAAAACATAACAAAACATGTGAAACACACACATATAAAAGACATAATAAAATACATAACACTAACATAAACATTGATATTATTAACATCGATATTTTTGCTATCGATATTACTAACTTTTATATTAACATAAACGATATTTATTACCTTCAGGTCGATATTCTGGTCACTGATATTCTTGACATGGATATTCTGTCACTACGATATTTAAAGCTTGATATTTATGTAGGTCGAAATAAAAAACTCGATATTATGTCTGGGACCGAAACTACGTTCCGAAAAAACACAAAACTTGTTTTTTTAGACAATTGTATTATCACTGGAACAATTTCAGAACCCTTGTGGCCTGTGGAAGCCTAGCATGGGGACTCTCCACATGGAGTAACCATGCGCTTTATAAAAACCCCACTAAGTTAACTTGTCTCATTGCTGTATCACTTCCTTCATCTTGTGCAATGTGCACATTGAGGTTTTTGTGTCTAAACCTGTAAAAGTGCCATGTAAAGTGGTTTTGAAATATTTTGTTCATCACTCCCATTGCTATTTTTACCGCTTTCGTGCGTTTGTCGGCCAACAGCAGTCGCAAGCACTACCTCGGTAATGCTGCGTACGTCCGTTGGCCGACGTGGCCCCACCGGCGCAATCGAACGCCGGCACCGTGGCAGATTTGCTGCTGCGGTGTTGTATGAATAAATGTCCAGGAGAGAAAGCTAAAGGTAATAAAAAAAGTAATGTGATTACAGATATCTCAACATAGGAGAGAAATGTGTACTTGCATTATTTGGGGTCAGCTACTCACCCAGTTTGGCCAAACTCGTTTGTAATGTCCCAGAAGAATCCTCTGATACCTGCTAGATAAAGTTTTCCAGGCAGTTGGTATCCAAGTCAGTTGCCATATTCCAGACAGGATATTTTGCCTTATCCAAGATTGTTCTGCAGAGGGCTGCAGGGTCATTCGATTTAGTCAGGGCCAGACTGGGAACACAAACCATCCTTGGCAATTCAGCAGGACCTGCCCCGGGTGGGGGAGGGTGTGCTAGGGAGAAACACTGCTGCCGCTTTAGCACTGTTGCCACTTTTGTTACAGGGGGCGATATTGCAGCACTGCTGCAAAACCGCCCCCCTGTAACAAAACCATCCCACACCACTCAAAGACCGGCCACCACCCTTCCGACCCACTGGGGAAACACCCAGTGCCCCCTAGGGCCAGTCCAGCCCAGTATTTGGGAGCATAGATCCACATTCATGCCATAATAGGAGAGCTTGACAATTGTAAAGCGGTCAGCTGGGTTTGCCCACAATTTCATTGCTCAAAAAGGCAGGGGTTTATGAAACCGACTGAATATCTCTTAGAATAGATGGAAAGGAGAAAATAACAAGTTGGAAAGGAGCGAGGGAATGGCATGTACCACTGAGACACCCTTAAGGACCAAGGGTGAAGAGCTGATAGTTGAATGGCTTGTTCACATATAGCAGAAAAAGAGGGAGGTGGGGAAAATTGTACTGTGGAGGAAGGATACACAAAAATTGAGCTGCATCAGTTCTGGAAAAACCTTAGCGGGATAGTTCAATATTTTTTTCATTTATTTTTTTCTATTTAGATGTAGATTTTTTTCGACTATGGATATCATTTGAGAACGATTTTAGAGTGCTTAGTAAACGAGTACATGAACTTAATCAAAGTAGCTGATAAGCAGTGGCCAGGACAAATGCATAAAGTTGCAACTATAAGACATTTAAGATGATAAAAGCAAGTTAAGACTGGAGAACAAGGGAGTATTGGAGCACAAGGTAGTAGCAATTGCAATGAACATTACAGGTATTAAGGGTAGCTAGCCAAATAGATGTGCTTAGTAAAGTTCCACATTGTATGTTGAACGCAGACATATTCACTTCGAAATAGAGTGTTGTTTTCAGATTTCTCGATTTTACCACAAAGTACACTTTATCCCTCCAAATCCACATTTTTCCAGGGGTAGTCTGCATTGCTTGGTACCAGTCTGGTGTATGATTGAGTTGAACGTCAATGGCTTCAAATTGTCAATCTTATTTTATGCTGGATGGACTTTACCTCTATCGTGACTCCAGTGGTGTCATCCTTAACATTAGCAATGGAGGATTTTATTGAGGGAAGATCTTTCCTCAGAGATGTTAGAGTTACCCCAACCGTAAGGCATTGGATGGCATAGCTGACTTTTATTTCCCAAGAATGGATTTAGAAAACGTCTTCTTTGGTTTACTTTGAGATATGCACAACCTGGTACTGGCTGCAGTGATTAACAGGTCTGCTGAGCACCTTACAAGCGAGAGTTTAACATCAAGAGGTAGCAGCCTTATCAGTAGAGGGGGCTGTCCAAATTGGGTTATTAGATTGGGAGCAAGTGACCGCTGCCAACATAATAAACTCAGTTTGCTTAGGTCAAAACACAGTTCTGCTTGTCTGATCAACCTCTGCTAGCAATGGCACAATTATCTGGGCAATCCTCAGAGAAGTATGTTTTAAGTTCAAGGTGTACCAATCACTTTAAAGCCAAGGAAACAAAACAACAACATTTCCAAACTAATTTAGAAATCTAGAAAATAACTTAATGAGCAAGCAGACACCGGGATCATAACACTTGTATATGGAGAATTGGAGATATGAATGTTACATATTTTGAATCAATAAATGCCTAAGTAAAGTAAAGCACAACTGAAATATGGCAGTTTGTAATTGGTGGGGTCAGGTATCACAGTCAAAGTTTTTATTTTCGACAGTCTCTGAAATTGAAATTAAAATCTTGCAGCAGGGCAAAGTCCAAGGCTGTGACCAGCAAGGGTTCCTCAAAGTAGTGATAGAGCGCGCAGGTCACCCGACTATAATTTTACCATATGCACACTTGGGCCAATAAATTTTAATTCACCATATTTATTTTACTCGGGTAACCTACACTCTACTACAAGTAGTCCAGTTCATTCCTAACTATTTCCTATATACTCGACTTACCAATCCTTGTCACTGGTACCTATGACCACAATGGATCAGGGAGCTAGCTGAAAAGATGAGAAGTCAACAAAATACAATAACATTTATAACATTTGCACTCATGTAATAACCAAAAACTCAAGAAGTTTTGAAAACCTTTATCTATTCTTCTTCTAGGCTTGAAATAATAAGGTTTACAGTAAGCAAACTATCGATAACCAAACTCATGAAAAGCGTATAACCATGCGGAAAATAGATCATGCCAACCATTTAGAGGACTAAAGGGAAGATAAAACAAGGAACACACTGGAAAATGAACGTATAGGAATCAGACTTGAAATGGTGTTTTCTAAAGGACGGGGAAAATAAGGGACATGCTAGAAGGTCACAGTTTATCGTTTCCTACAGGATGGGTAAGAAGAGCGAACATGAAACTATAATGACGAAACTGAGTTCACCATGTAGCTATAGGATGGGTAAAAAATTGGAACACGCTAATAATTCAGAATGACCTTTTGGTTTCAGTAAAGGGAGGGTAAGGAAAGGAACATCTATTTTATTCAGAAACAGTACTTTAATATACGACTATAAGGTAGTGAAAAAATGGAACATGCTAATTAAAGGCTCTTTACGACTTCAGTACTTTGTAACAAGGAAAGGGTAAAGAAAAGGAACATATGCAATTATAACGTTAGCAAGATTTCAGGAAAGGGTAAAGATAAGAATGCACGTGTTTCCCTCACAGATTTATATTTACCTAGAACGGTGTGGAGACCAACCCCGGCCACGGGTCAGTTAAGGACAGAAGAAACCCAAAGGAAAGTGATTGCCAGTAGGCCAGCAGGTGCAGTATGGAAACCAGGACAGGAAACCCAGATTTGGATCAGTACCGGACCACCAAAGTTAAGACCAGCACCCGCAGTTCAGTTGCAACGCCTGCGCTACACCCTCTCTGCAGCTGTCAGTCAGAACCCTGATTGGGTTATCGAATTCCCCAGCAAAGTGCTCCGCCAGCACTTAAGGTTCTCAAAACCCCGATTGGGTCTGTGAGTCTATCTGACAGAGTGCTCCGCAGCACCTCTGTTCTCGATCAGCTATTGAGTGCGTTGGGTCAGTGACAGGTCAGCTATTCGGACAAGTCAGACAATTTCCCTAGCTAAACCTAGGCTAGTTATACTGTTTTTCAGGTTAGTGTACCCCCCCCAAATGTTGCAAGTGTAAGGATCCCCAATTTCGATTGGACAAAAGAAAAGGACAGGTCATCACACCACCTAGGATTTGAGCTTTCTCAAGCTCCTCATTAGAATTTTTTCCCCGCCCCTCGAACTCTAGGTTCACATGACATATGCTTTACACATAACAATGGTGAATTTAACTTTATATACAATGTATTTTGTTGGGTACAGTTCTGCTTCTTCGACTAGGTGAGAAACTTCTTCCCAGGCGCATCTTTGCTGGGGCTACCATCTGGAAAAGTTCCAAAGGCCATTGCTTGTGGAGACTCGCAGATCTCGCGCAGACTCAGTTTCAAGCAAGATGGAGTACAGCAAGGGACAGCAGGCCATATTTCGTAATGTACCATGAAATAGAAAAGAAACAGTTTTAGAACACGGAAAAAATGAATACACTGTATACCATGAACATCTACTCTATACCCATTACTGTATAATAAACTATAGCATTATGGTTAATGCAGAACAAACAGCATAGCAAAAGCAGTACTGCAAGCTTCTCGCATGTGAGAACACAAAGCAGGCATTATAGCTCTAATGCGCAAGTGCAACAGATTCCCACCAGAACTGCGAGTACGTCACGTCACATGGGTATGACCGACGCATGCGCAGTAGAAATTCCCACGTAGCAGTAAACACATAGGCAAGCTTCTCTCGGACATCCCAAAGTGTCGAAAAAGGGCAAATTAATAAGACAAACAGGTTGATTAGTTTAATTAAGGTTATTCTGAGGTTCATGAATACAAGCAAGGCGCTTTACGTGCGAATCCTTGCTCCATCAATATGAATACAAGCAAGGCGCTTTACGTGCGAATCCTTGCTCCATCACTAGGATACATCATCGAGAAAGCCCCTAAAGCCATGGGTTTGGTGCCAAAGGTTCTAAGCTGGACCAAGCTAGATTTTGTGGCCCTGAAGGACGAACTGGGTTTTCTTTCCCATCTAGGGTGCGACCTGCCAAAGCATGTCTCAGCACCTTGCCTTCGTCATATAGAGGTGGAAAAAATGATTAGGCCTCTCATTTCTCCAGTTGCTGAAAAAGTTACTCCTGGTCAGTCCTGCATGCCCCTAGGTCCTCAAAGAAGGTTTTTAAGTTCTTGGTCTTTCTTCAGCCAGGTCTCCTGTAGGGTAGAAAGCCTCTGTGGTCAGCTGGGTCTTTTTGGAGTCAATAGTACTTCTGATTTTTGTGTCCCCGCAAGCAAATAGAGGCCAACCACGTTAGCATTAGAGAACACTTCCATCCCTTGGGTGCCAATAGGAGAACTGAAATGAGTCCTCTTCTTCCAGCAGGAGTCTTATCCTAACAGGTGGAGTCTTGCCAGATCCAGGAACATTCTGAGGAGGGGATAGTTCAGGTGCCAGATATATCCTGTGCTTTATTCAATGAATGGAGAATCTCTGCCACCCAATCCTAACTATTTTCCTGCAGTCTAACACCCTTCTTGTGCATCACTTCTTTCTTGCCTTGCTATAAAATTACTCTGGAGCCCCTGTGTCAATATGGCAGAATCATTCTGACACCAAGCAGGTCTGTCTTCAGCTCCTTTGACGCACATCTATTTAGATGAGTTCTTCTACCTGATAGGGTCCAAACTAGTTCCCTCCACCACCGTGACTTGAGCCTGGCTGCCCAGAAGGGCCCTGTGAAAGAATAAGAGAAGCCCTCACTTGCATCTTTTTTTTTGTGTTGACATTTTTTGTTGAGTTTTATAATATAATACGAGTTAAGAACAATGCAATAAAACATTTGTTAAAAAATACTATAAAAATAAAAGATATTAATGGAGGTATAACATTTTGCTGTTGATTAAAAACGAATAAGTATGGAATATATAGATATATGATACGTAAGTAAATAAATAAGCAAATTGAGATGTAATAAAAGTCAATGTAGATAATGAATTAATGAAGCATACAAAAGAGGTAGTGCTAAGGCTTACATTGTTCTGCCTGCTGTTCCTACTCACTCCCAAATAGCTAATGTCTGCTGAGTCCTAACATAACCCTGTTCTTTCTCGGCTCAGAAACAGGCCATTGTCTTCTGAGCCATGGTTGTTAACTTCCCCAGCTAAGGATGTATAGTATATCCCTGGAGATGTGATGAGTGAGACACTGGTTTTAAGTCAGTTCTGGTGAAGGTAGTTGAAAGTTAATTACCCTAAAGTTACTTTTACACTCAAGTTATCGAAAATCAGATTTTACAGCGCAATCATATTTTGAAAATTAAGAAATAACTTTGAATGACTTTGTTTTCATCCTTCCAAGGAGAGATATAGAGTTAAATATTTAATTCCACCTAAGCCTGTCATTTATTAAATGTAGCTGAACCTACACATTGAAATAGTTTGTAATCCTTCTGTAACTGAGGGCACTATTTTTAAAGATAAAGTGTGGCACGTTTTTATACATCAAACATTCTGTCTTAGGCACTTATAAGACAGATTTAGGGGTGACTTATTATTATATAAAATAGGGTTTCCTACATGGTGAAATCAATTTGCTTGCCATGTGTTACTGTAGTGCCTTTAAACTGTGTTCCAGACAGAGCACAATGGTGCTACCGGCGGTCATATATTGTTGTCACTTATGTGGGTGGCAAATACACACTGTACAACACATATGACATTTAACATTTAACCATTGGGGCATTTCCTGTGCCATCTATTATGGCTTTACAGGAAAGTTAAAATAACTGAAACCAGTTGTACTAATACCATTTTAGTGCAAGAGCACATACACTGTGGCCCAAAATAGCAGTATGACAATGTGCACACAGTCCTACTGCCAACAAAAATAGAGCCCAGAAAAAGATGAAAAATCTGGGTTGGCCTTGGAGAAAAGGCAAATTTGCTACAGGGACACTTGAAATTAGTAGTCATAGCACCATCTTCAAATAGGTAGGAATAGGCCTGGATTCCAAGCTAGCAAGACAGTGCAATCAGCGATGCTATGTGGTGACCAAAGTTGTGACACAATTGTGAGTTCTTAGTAGGATTATTGGTGGTGCCAGTAACATAGGGTAGAAGCGGGAATGCTGGGGATAATCCCCAGGGTCTACTCTCGAGGCTGAAAGGTCAGGTTCACATCTGGTGTCATACAGAAAAGTGTTTTCTAAAGGAAACGGGGGGAGAGCCTGCCCAGCAACCAACAGTGATGAGGGCAAGACCGCACCCCAGGAGAGGGGGAAAACTGCAACCAATGTTGTTTGCAAATACCTGGTTGCATAAGGAGGAAGCCAAGATCAGAGACTCATTATAAACAGGGCCCCCCAGAGACAAGGTTCTCTGCCAAAGCGCAAAAAGCTGGTGGTTGAATATAGTGACACACACTATTGCCCAGATTAAAGCTACAGTGCACAAACATCTTTGCTGGGAATAAATAAAAAGTAGCCCACTGGAGTGTGCTGCAAGCGTGAAATGGAAGTAGTGGTTTATAGTATTGTACTATGGCAATAAGTGACATTTTATCAATGAGTTGTGTAAAGTGATTGCTGCAGTTGTAGGTGTTCATATCAAGTGGTGGGGAACTGAAATAGCATCCATTCTATAAATCCTGGATGTGGTGCCAATCAGTGCATTACACCAGCTGATGTGAAAATATAATGGCCACTGGCAGGTAACATTCCCACACCCGTGACAGACCCGATGTGAATGGCTAACAGGAATAAGTGGAGCTCTATCAAGTGTCCACCATATTCATTGCACCCAGACTCAATTAATTCCTTTCTTAAAAGTGCTCTAAGATAAGACAGTCTTAAATTCTATTGAGATGCTGTTCAATATTTTTGGGTTGCTCCAGTGAAGGCTTTGTTGAGTGGTTTTGGCTGTAGAATTTGGTATTTTTTAACACCAACCTTTTTTTTTTCTTCTAGAGTTTCTGTTTTTCATTAGATGTTTTACTTTCTGTGCTTGGTTCTCTACTAGAAGGTGACTTGACAAAGAAAAATAAATAATTGCAGTGCTCCTTTGCATTCAATCCAGGAAGGTGATGGGGACCGGCGGCTACCCAATGGAATTATTCGAACACACTGCCTCAAAAATAGTGCCCTATCTACGGAAGATATAAGAGGAAAGTTGTAGAAAGTGTACATTACCTAATGATCAAAGCCTAGTCTCCATAGTGCTAATATACAAACAGGGAAAACTGGCAGAAAGCTACAGCTCTTACCGACCTTTTTCACTGCTCAATGCAGAGACAAAAAGTTTGGCCAAGCTGCTTGCGTCTCCGACTCCTCCCCATTATCACTAAACTGGTCCATCAGGACCAATCTGGCTTCATGCCGGGGCACAATACGGCATTAAAACGTGTGTCTCCTTAACGGGGTGTTGGGACGAATTAATACAGTCAAAGAAGATGCAGTAATACTATCAATAGATGCCAGTAGGGCATTTTATATTATCGAGTGGCCATACCTATTTGCAGTCCTGGAGCAATTGTGATTTGGTCCGAAATATCTGGCGTGGCTCCGACTATTGAACGCAGAGCCCTTAGTACA
Source organism: Lissotriton helveticus (assembly GCF_964261635.1). Classification (NCBI taxonomy): domain Eukaryota; kingdom Metazoa; phylum Chordata; class Amphibia; order Caudata; family Salamandridae; genus Lissotriton; species Lissotriton helveticus. The sequence continues at coordinate 1,144,489,455 of NC_136069.1, forward strand.
GTTGGTGGTGAAAGGCCACACATCACGCATGTTTCCTCTATGATTTGGCAGACGGCCAGGCTTTTCTCTAATATCGGAACATTTGCCGACTTGGGTCAGGAGTGATCAGCTGATCCGGGTACTATGCTGGACAGAGGGCTGGGAGGATAGAATCTCCTTGTATGCAGATTATATCCTCTTATATGTAGCATCACCGTACTCCTTCATTAATTGAATTACCAATTACCAAGTCCCGGAAATATTCAGGCTGTACTATAAACTGTTCCAAATCCATGATATCAATTCTACATGGCCCAACCCCAAGACTACTCTCAGAATGCCAGGCGATGGTGGTGAGAGATGGTTTCCGTTATCTGGGGATCTTCGCCACTGCAAACCCAGGCCTTTTTTATAAGCACAAGCTGCTGGGCCCCCTAACGCTACTTCAAAGTGACTTACAACACTGAAAATCATTGCCGTTGTCCTTACTAGGCCACTCAGTAATTTTCAAAATGATGGCGCTGCTGCCATTCCTATGTACCCTGCAAAGCAAGCCATTCGGATTTCTCTATACATACTTCAATACTATAGAGAGTGCGATAAGGACTCTTCTACTCTAGGATGGGAAGCTCCCACGAATAGCAATAAAAACCTCATAAGGGGTGCTACTACGGTGGGATTGCATTACCTGTTATTCAAGCACACTACTGGGCAGCCCACCTGGCGGTAATTAACGCGCAGGTACACTGACCGCATCATAAAACGGCTTACCGGATGGACAGATTGCTCATGGGTCCTGGGAGCTACAGACAAGCTCTATATACAAACCCTAAATATCTAACAGGTGCAACACAACAAATGACTGTTCTCTGGCACCGAGTGACCAAAAGGATGGGATGGCATAATAAAGTGACCCAGTCAATGCCCCTGTGGGAGGTGGAAAAGCTCAGTAGACTAATTAGATGCACAGGATTCGACAAATGGGATATAATAGGTATCTCAAAGGTTGGAGACCTGTAGTCAAAAGGAAGAGTAATCCCGTTTTCAGACCTAAAAAGAGAATACTACATGGTGGCCACAGAAACGTACAGAAACCTACAAATAATGCATGCCCTTATGGCGGCCATTCGACCAGGCATAGACCTCCCAGCAAAGTCCTTACTGGAGGATAGGGTCCTAACTGACTATATGGACCGTAGGGCGATATCCATGACATATCAAAAACTACTCAATTATTTGCCTGACCCTCTCCTGCGACTATGAGAGCTCTGGCAGGAAGATTTAGGAGACCTGAGAAGACAAGGAATGGCAGGAGGCTCTGTCCTTCCCAAGGGAAGTTACCATTTCATCAAGATTAAAACTAGTCCAACTCAAAATTCTTCCTAGATCCTACCTATCGTGTTGTACCCTAACAGAAATAGGTAGGAAAGAAGACCCTCCATGTAGAAGATTTTGCAAACAGGAGTGTACATCTTATCATATACTATGTGATTGACCAGTCATTAAACGATATTGAGAATCATTAATGACTCAATTGCAAATTGTGTGCTGTAGAGACCTTCCGCCCATGTCCAAAATGTGTCCTCTAATATATGGAACCAGACAGACCTGAGCAGCAAAGAATAACTCTCGGTCACCCTAGAAGTGATGATAGCAAAACAAAATATTGCTTGAAAATGGGGGGCAAGTGAGACAGCAACACTAGGGGAGAGGGAGAGAGACATGGACTGGTACACGGTGGCGGAAAGGGCCATCTACGAAGGCAGAGGTCAGCCCAAGAAATGGGACAAAGATATGGGGTAAATGGATGCACATAGGGGTAATATATGTGTTCCCCTCCACCGCTCAGATGGGTAGAATGAATTATAGAAGAACTGATTGTGAGGAAAGTGACACTTGATTGTAATGAGATACTTGTTGCTTTGACTTAAGATTGATTGAGTAATTGTATTTTTTAATGCTGTAACATCTGCTGTGGTGATTTTTCAATATTGTATAATCTTGTTAAAAAAACTGTACAAAAAGAGTTAAAAGAACATTTCTTCTTCAGAGTTTCAACTTCCTTCAGCTTCTTGTATGCCCCATTCTTTATTTCTTCCGTTTCCAATTATTCTCTCTTTTGCCTTTTTCTGTCTTTGTTTTTCTTTATTTTTAGGTAACATCTACATCCCTAGCATATACGCACATTAAACAAAAGCCAATTATCAATATAGGTTTCAATATAACCTTAAAAAGTCCTCCTCCTACAGATGCAAACCAATTGCTGATGGCAGAAGCTCCATTGCCTAAAGTTTCCAACACATTAGTTGTTTCTAAAGTTACTAATTCAGGTTTCAGGTCAGAAATATATTTAGTAAATTTCTCAATTATCTTACTCTCAAAAGGCATATATGAACAGCAATGTTGAGCCTTTACAATTTTGCAGACTTCGCCTTTTTCTGCCAATAACATATCTAAAGCTAATCAGTCTTGCAAAACCATTGATCAAATAGCCACTAATTCTGTGATAACTGCTAGCAAAGCACCAGATGTACTAGTAGCCAATGTACCTTCTACAGTAGAGAGCTATCTACATTTCTCATCATTTAAAACTACTACTGGTGAAATGATTGCTCCAAAAATATCTTCCACCAGTTGTGTCCCATCAATAGTATTACGTGTGTGTCTGTGTGATGAAGCCATTGTTTAAGCATCTATGCTATTTACATGCTACATCTTGAGAAACAATAAAACTAAATAGCAAACACCCTCCCAGTCAGTAGGTAACTGGGAAATATGCATCGTGTCTGCAAGCAAAATAAACTAACTGCCTCTTCTCGTGTCATTATTTGAACAGGCCCTACATGTGTATTCACAGCTACTTTTCCCAATGTGTCTCTTTCTGAATTTATTTAACATTTTGTAAACACAGTTTCCCTTTTTGTTTTAAATTTTGGATATATCACTTTCTTCTTTTCATCTTTCGACCTTCTTCCAAACATTCTTTAAAACATCTTCCTCCTTGTTTGTCTTGTGAAACATGTGAGCTCTTTTTTCTTCTAATACTAAAACACATTCCTTTTCAAGTGGTCTCATTAGACATGACACATTTTGTTAGTTTGCCTTAACAGTGTCTTAAACTGTAGGGGACCATGCAAATACCATGCAACTTCCTTATCCTTAGCTTGTTGATGGGGATTCATTATTTTCTGAAGAGGAACTTTAGAAAGAATTATGTCATAGTTAGAAAAATAATATTCAAAACTTTCCTGTCTATAACATAAACTAAGCAATATACGACATGTATCTGCATATGAAAGCGGGAGGTCGTGATATGTCACATCTTCTGCAGAAGGTAAGTGTGCACAGACATAGCAGACTTTAGCATCTAAGGCTTGAGTGTATTCCTGAACTAATCTAGTATAAATGTTTGTTGTAAAACCTCAATTTGAAGGATTTTAAAATAATGCTTATATTTTTCTCTCAGCTAGTGAGTGAATTTAAAATGGATGTAAATGCAGGTGGATATTTATTGTTTCCGTCTTTGGGGTAAAATTCGTTCCAACTAGAAAAACTATAAATGCTACCACAACAACTATTAATGTGTCAGCCATAACTATTCTACACGTATCCTTGGTAAGGACACACAACGTTGTCTACAGTCAGACGTTTAGTAGAAAATAGCAACAGGCAGACTCAATAATCTGCGTAGATTTCTACTTGTGCAAAACAGCAAAACTTTCAATGATTAACTTGCAGTCATTTAATCAGCTTATGTGCAATCGTCTTCAGGAGGCATCCTTAGCTCTACTGTCTTCTTCTTTAAATGTTTTGTCCCTACTCTTATACTGCAGCCTTGGCCCTAAGCAAATCTTCTTAATTCTTTGTATCAATTTGTTAAAAAACAATTGTCATTATCACTTATCACTTTCTCTTATAGTTTAATCTTGACATAGTTCATCATTGGTAAAATCCGATCTTCCGGCTTTGAATTCACTAAATAGTGCTTGTCAAGTCTCATTTGTAATATTGATTCAGGAATCTATTCCAATTGCTGCGCTAGTGTGGCCTATCAAGGAGGTTTGGATGATTTTGACCTCAGTTCATTGGAATCTTAATCTGTTGCGTTTGGCACATTCTCAGTATAGTAAGTCCGTTCAGGTGCTGATTACCTATGACAAAGTACTCTTGCTCTCTTGGATCTCCTAGGTGTCAGTTGAGCTTCTTCTGGCTCACTTATTCCACTGGAACAATGGTTTGTGGAATGTTTTCAACTGACACACTAGATCTCAATTGTTTGTAACTGCAGGGCCATTCTGATTTCCATACGAGTCTTTCTGTTTTCACACTTGTTCCTTCAGAAGGATTATTCGGTTGCTCTGGTGAAAACTCAACAGCTCCTCTATTTTCAGCTCACAACTTTTCTTTTCAGTGGGTATCTCCACACAACTTTGCCAGATTTCAGATAGTACAAGCGAGAAATTCTGCAGTACTTCACCCCCTCTGGTTCTTTAGGACATATGGACACTGGAGTTCTCGAACTTGGCTCTAAGAATACCATTTCTTCCACTGGACATCTCACTCTCTGGGTGTGTGAAGCATGCACCTAATTAGGTATGCCAGCAAATTTAATGGCAGTGTTGGTGATCTGGATCACCTGGTAGGGGCCCATCCACCTCGGCAACAGGTAGGATTTTCGAACGTACTTTTTGATCAAACACCAATCACCAAGGTTAAGATCGTGACACTGCTCCGGGTTCGTAATGGCAGTAGCAGCTTCAACCTAGTGAGAAAAAGAGAGCACCTCATCAGCCAATACTTTGCTGTAGTCAAGTATCATATCATCTGTGATGTTCACAAGTACCTTTGCAGCCACATTAGGCAGTTGAATAGCACGTCTCATAAGTATATCATGGGGCGGTAATCCAGTCCTCCTGTCAGGATTGATTGAAAACCTCACCAACGCCAGTTGTAGAGCATCTGCCCATTTCAATGAGGTAGATGTACAGATGATGCAAGCTTGATTTCAGAGTCCTGTTTAGTTGTTCAATTATCCCTGAAGCTTTCGGTCAATAGCTACAAATCAATTTCTTTTCCACTTGAAGTGCCACACACAGCATTCTAAGGACTTCATTATTAAAATGATTGTCTCTCTCTGACTCCAGAGAAACCGTAAATCCGAACTGTGGAATGAGTTCTCGTCACAGCAGTTTGGCTACAATGAGACTGTCATTTCTCCATGTTGGTAGGCTTCCTCCCATCATGAGAAAATGCACATTATAACCAGGATATATCTCAGCCCATTATAAACAAACGTCTCAACAAAATCCAGCTGCATCCAGTTAAAGCGTCCTCCCAATCTTCCTACATGGCATGGTTTTACAAGTGATTTTCTCCCTTCATTCATTTACTGACATGTCCCATACATATTGGCATAGTTCCTTAGCCAAAACTCTGAAACAATGATTAAACCAGTTCTGCCTGAACAATCTAACCATTGCATCTCTCCCAAAGTGTACAGGGCCAATGAAATGTCATGTCATGGGAAACAACAGGCTATCAGGCAACACTAGTCTTCCATCTGCTGAAGCCCAAATGTCTTTGCATTTTTAACACATCCTGTTCTATTCCATCCTTGCTGTTCTGTCTCTGAAACTTCCTCTTGCAATCTTCTGATTTCTTCCCACGTATCAGAATGCCACAATCGCACAATACCGAGCAACTTTATTGGCATATCTATTTTCAACTGTGACATAGACTTCTGTGTGTTGCACATTTAACTTCTAGACAACTTCTCAACCGGTGATCATTTATGGGGGACAATTACTAGGAGAGTACCAATCACATAGGACAGGGAAAGAATGGAGACCACAAAAAGTTTCAATAGGAAGTAAATTCTTTGTTGTACGTAGTTATATCAACACTACAATACAATTTATGTGAAAGTATCCAAAACACACAATTGTGGACTGAATGTGCTAGTGATAATGAACGGCGCAGTGACATAACGAGGTGAAAAAACAACGTGAATGGTGCAGGAATTATTTACAGAAATAGTGGTCAACACAATGATAAGGATTATATAAAATGAGTTTTTTTCTTGTTAAGTCTGTTTAAATGGACCACGGTGACACCAAGTATACGCTGTATAGTCAACGGCATTTTGGCCTGTTCAATTCCAGGTAATCATCAGGACAGGGATGCTTTGTTCAAAGTAGTACTGTACAGCGAGGGTACAGGGTAATCCACGGTGCAGCACGGACTAAATTCGCAGGGTTGAAGGGTACTCGGAAGTTGGACCATCAATGGTCATGGCCAAAGGTGCATAGCAAGTCAAAATAGTAAGTCAAAAGGAACCCGGAGGGGCCGTGGTCCTGAGCAGTAGGCGTGGCAAGCAGTCCACCCGGATGTGAAATGCGGCCGAGGAATTACTTGAGAGGGCTGTAGCGTGTTGCACGCTTGAAGAAGGCTACTCGGTAATTATGGTAACGAGTGAACCAGCGGGCGAGTAAACCACCGCAATTGACAATCCAGGCCGGAATGGTAACATAGGTCCTGTAATTTTGGACCGTAACGTGAGGAATAAATCCAGGGGTGTAGGCTGCTTTGATGACTGGGTAGCGAATGCAGCGTTCAACCAGCGTCGCTACATTGTGTATTCTTTTTCAGTGTATATTTCACAGCATTAGTCAATTTTCTATGATACTGAAGATGAGGGTGGTTTTCAATAAAAAACACATGATTTGTTATGACCGCTGACATTGACAGAGGCCGTCAAGGCCGAAATGCGTTTGTCAGCAAAGGTGATACAATAAAAAAAATGGAGGGACTCCTGAGTGCACTACGCAAGGACTCGTATTTGATGTTAACTCGGGTTTGCCTCCACGAGGTAGGAGCACCTGTCTGAATGTGAATGGTGGTGTCGGCGAGTAACAGGAAACTTATATATATTACCTACTGGCGGTTGCCAGTAGGTAGTTATAGTTAGGATCTTGTTTCTAATCCAAAAGCTTATTTTCTTTTGCCAATATCTTTGGCAACTTTTGTTGAATCTTTGCAACATTTTCCAAACTAATGGGGTGGTCCGGTCAGCTGCTGTGTTGCAAGTTTCGGGATGATTCGTCAAGCCTGGGCCGAGAAAAAGGGGGGTCCCAAAACGTGTTTTCTCCATGTTAATTTCCATAGGAAACTTTAGACACAGCACAGCCCAAATTGCTGAATGGAATTACCCCAAATTTGGCAAAAAGGTAGCTCTTGGTTCAGAAAGCACTCTTTTTGTTAAATGGTGTAAATCCGTTCAGTAGTTCTTGAGAAATTTAAATCTTTCTGATATCCAAATATAGGCGTGGAGGATCGACGAGCCCTCCTAATCTCAAGGATGTGATCTGATTGGCTGACAACACTTCAAACTAGGAAGTGTTGGTAGCCATCTTGTGACTCGGTTAAACTGAGTAACAAGAAAAAAGGTAAAAAAAGGTTAACAATCAAAAAAAAGTAGAAACACCCTGACCCCCTAGGCATTTTTTTCAGCGGGATTCGCGTTGGATCCGCGAATCCAGATGAATATTTTTTAAAAATGAAGCGCGGCCTCCAGCGTTTTATTTTCTTTAAGCTTCCGGGTGGGCCAGGTCCCGGGGCAATCATTAAAGTAGATGCAGGGCCTGCACGAGCCCCCGCAGCCATGGGGACTGCCACCTTCCTGGGGCAATGTTTATTAAATGCGGAGGTCACACTCTCCCCCCCCCCCGCAGCCGCGGGGCTTTATTTGTAAAATAATTGCATAGGGGGCTCCTGCCCCCCCCCCACGCTTCCCCGGGTACTGCCCCCTGCCCAGGGCTAAATTGAAAATATGCGGTGGGGGCTCGCGTCTACCCATGGAGCCCCGGGGATCGCCACCTGCCCACGGCTATATTACAAATAAAGTGTGGGGGGACTCAAACCCCCCACAGAGACCCAGGGACCGCCACCTCCCCGTGGCTATTACATATGTAGGCGTGGGGGCTCCTGCCCCCCCACACAGCCCCAGGAACCAGCACCTACCTGGGGCTACTTTGCAAATTGGAGACGTAAATGGCCCTGGGGGTGCCAGCTCCAGCAATGTCCCAAGGTGGTGCCCACCCCCGGGACTTTGTAGTTTGCTATTGTATAGCCATAGCAAACTCTGCTTCACTTTATGGAAGCAAAAGCATTGAAAATGCTCTTGATTCCATGAAGCGAATCAGAATTGCTTTAGGGCAGAGGGAGCTGCTTGTCATATATATATACAAACACAGGCAGCTGCAGTTCACACCGCTAGTAATAGAGAGCACTCTGAAGCCAATTCAATTCAATATATATATATATATATATATACAAACACAGGCAGCTGCAGTTCATACCGCTAGTAATAGAGAGCACTCTGAAGCCAATTCAATTCAAGATTCTTTTAATCCACAAAGAACCAGGATGACAGATGCGTTTCGGCACGGTCCGCTTCCTCAGTGTCAGTTACATTAATACTCATATGTCTCATTTTAAATAAAGTTGTCAACATACAAAATGAAAAAAATCTATGATATTGAGAGAAGATTCATATTTATCTCTTATGGCAGATACAATGGCAGCCATTTTGTATTGTGTTTGATTCGACAGATGTACCTAGCATTAACCAGTGCATAGCTCACAAATGCAATACTGGTAAGTCACCTCCTGACTTAATGTTGCCCTGTATGGGCTTATTTCACGCATGGTACTTGGCCTCCTTACATAGTAATAGAGCGTGGATTCCAGTCACGCCCTGATTGGGCTTTCCATCCAGTTTCGATCGATAGTGCATTGTAAGTCTATACTTTCCAATCCTATATGAATCCACGTTTCCTCTTCGTTATTCAGTCCTCTCGGGGCTTTGCTCTGTATCTAGATTATGTACCTTGATTCCAGTGTTTGGAGTTTCCTAACTCTGTCTCCTCCCCTTTCTTCCTTAACTACCTAGTCTAGACAGAAGAATTTCAGAAGAATGCTATTGCTGTTCTGTTCTGATTCGAAATGTCGGGCAACCGGATAGACGTGATCCTTATTCACAATTGCCCTCATGTGTTCCAAAATGGCTTCTCTTGGTGGGAAGCACAATTCATCCATTAGTGATGTCATTTAAGATGTCATGAGTGATGTCACTGACCACGTCATGAGTGATGTAATATGTGAGATTTTAAGCAGTGCATTGTGGGGTCGCGAGTTATAGTTAGCTCAGCTTACTATAATGTCTGATTTTCAGTGAATTTCTAAGGTTTTTTAAATGCTAATTTCTAAATATAAAGTCCCTGATACCTGAGGTTCTTTCAGTGAATTTCCAAGGGTTTTAAAATGCTCATTTCTAACTATAAAGTCCCTGAAAAATTTGTTTTTTTCAGTGAATTTCTAAGGTTTTTTAACTAGCAGTCACGTTTGCAGAGTAGTGGAGAAAGGGTATGGGCCTCCTACCAGCTCTCAGGAATATCGATGCGTAGGTCTTACAGGAGGTACCAGGAGGGCTTATTGGCCCACAAGGTCCCTCTGGAGTAAAGTGGACTTCAACCCCAACCAGTAGTGCGCCAGGAGGTGCATTTTCAGAGTGGTAGACAAAGGGGGGCATGTCCTCTGAAGACCTCTTAGCAATCCCACTGTGTGGGATTTACTGGAGGTATAAGGAAGGGTAGTTGGCCACTAAGGGTGCCCTTAGGGGCCAGCTACCCCTCCTATTACCTCCAGTAAGCCCCACACAGCAGGACTGCAGAGTTCTGATAGCAGGCCACGCCCTCTTTGTCCACCACTCTGCAAACACGCTTCTTGGCGTGCTCTTGGTTGGGGAATGAATCCCCTTCACTGCTGGCACTAGCGGTGTGAACTGCAGCTGCCTGTGTTTGTATATATATATATATATATATGTATACAAACACAGGCAGCTGCAGTTCACACCGCTAGTAATAGAGAGCACTCTGAAGCCAATTCAATTCAAGATTCTTTTAATCCACAAAGAACCAGGATGACCGATGCGTTTCGGCACGGTCGGCTTCCTCAATGTCAGTTACATTAATACTCATATGTCTCATTTTAAATAAAGTTGTCAACATACAAAATGAAAAAAATCTGTGATATTGAGAGAAGATTCATATTTATCTCTTATGGCAGATACAATGGCAGCCATATATGCGCGACCTCCGTCTCCTTTGCGCGATCGTCCTCTCACGACACCGCTTTTCAGAAACAGACACGGACCAGGTAATTCGGATGCTGTTATTCTTTATTCAGCTGTCGCCATAACGTTTCGGCACAAAGCCTTGATCACATGACAGCGCATCAACGTTTGTGGTGAATATTTACAGTGCACAGTGCTAATGCCTGATTGGGTCACCATTTGCATGAACAATGAAGAAAGATTCACATTGATTCCTAAGAATATCAGTTCCAGGGATCAATACTGAATACAATTACATAAATTTATAATTATGTTTGTATAAAATCATGATTATAACAACTTTTCATGATTAAAAAAATATAACAAGTTAAATCCCGAAATAGCTTTTATCATTGAGCTTGTTTGAATGATGGGTTAAATCCCGTTACAATTCTACTCCATCTCATGATGACCCACCCAACCAACTAAGCTAAAACAAAATGTGCAAATGTGCAAAAAAGTGCATTTTGTGTTGTTAAAAATATGTAAGACCTACTATGACTGAATAGGACTGAGCCCAGACCCTTCAATCATTTACTTAGTTACTGCTAGTAGTGGCCTCACCCTCTGCATTGTGTTCCTATTATGCCCTCATAGTTTCATATTGGGCCTGAATACAGTTATGAATACTTAAATTAATTATTAAACAGGGGAAGAAAGTTTAGGACCATATACAGTTCATTCTTTTTCCTTTTCCCTGTATTTCATTCCTTATTTTAAATGCAGCCTGTTATATTTAACCATGATGATCATTTTCGATTTACCGTGCCTCATAATACCAACAACAAGGTGGTTCTAACCTAATAACCATTTTCCTTAATAATACAACAAGTAGTAGGTGGCCTCAGTTTGAGGAAAGAAGTTCAGATGATAGTGCAGTTACTGGTATTAAATTTGATTGTCCGTTAGTTGAATACATATTAGCACTTTGATATTATTCAGTTAAAACAATAAATACTAAAATCTCTAAAAATGTTATTAAATAAGAGAAAATAATTATTTCATTAGTTTACATCCATATATATATTCCTCTATTAATCAAATACCTGCGGGTACAAATTTATAATCCCATTCATCCTAATGCAAACACGTGTACAAATCCTCAGTCAGCTTCAACCCCCCTGGCTGCTTGCTGTTAAGTTTCAAAATGTAATTGGTTTCTAGTTTACGCAACTTGGCCTCCCTATTTCCTCCCCTTCTACTTGCAAGGATGGCATCCACTACATAATATATCAGTTCCTTGTTGTTACTCTGATGATGCGTTTTAAAGTGGCGTGCCACCGGGTAGGTATTATCCTGTGATGTTATCGCCCTAAGATGTTGAAGTATTCTTTTGTGGACGGGGAGCTTGGTGCTCCCCACATACCTAAGCTTACATGGGCATTCCAGGATGTATATAGCATAATCCGTTTTACAAGTTAAAACTTTAGTGATCTGATGTTCACGATCACTGAAGCCATCCTTGTATACCCGTTTGTTTATACCATGGGTGCAGGCTTTGCAGGTTTTACACCTGAAAAACTCCAGGTTGTTTTTAAACCATGATGTAGTGTCCAGTATTTCTGGGCATGTGACAACCACTCTCCCTCTCATATTAGGGGCTTTACTGAAAGTGATGGATGCTTTCCTAGGGAGATCTTGGCCAATGACTGGATCTTTACATACTGTTGGCCAATTCCTGTCTATTATTTTGCAGATCTCCCTATGTTGATTGCAATAGCCCATAATTATCCAAAAAGGATCAATCTTCTCCATTTCACCCCGGCTTGCCGTAATTTGCTGATTCTGTGTCTCAGCCGAGACATCGTATTGGGCAAGTAGTTTGGATCTATCCATAGCCATGGATTTCTGTTTTGCCTGGTTAATCGTGTTTATGTGGTAACCCGTTTGCAAAAACCTATGTGTGCTTGCTTCCTGAGCTATCGCTAACTCCCCATCCTCACTGCATAATCTTCTTAAACGATGCATCTCACCATACGGGATACTTCGTATTAGATGCGCAGGGTGGGTGCTGCTGGCATGCAGTGTGGTGTTGCCTGCTGTGCTTTTCCGGAATAATTTACTTTCCAGTCTATTATTGTGGACATATACTTCAATGTCCAAGAAAGGGACCCGTTCCTGACTCATCGTGACCGTGAAGTTGATGTTATGTGCATTCTTGTTAATGCCCTCCACAAATATCTCTGCTTCCTCACGACTGCCCCTCCACACCACAAATAAGTCATCAATAAAGCGGTACCACACAATGACATTTCTTTTAATTTCTTTCTCAAAGTCAGTTTTGAGGACCAGTTCCTCCCAAGCTCCCATGTGCAAACATGCGACGCTAGGGGAGAAACTGGCCCCCATTGCCACTCCCTGCCGCTGCCTGTATAGTAAGTTATTAAACATAAACACATTATGTTCCAGGCAATATGTCAACATCTTAATCAACATGCCATTATGATCTTTAAAAGCATCAATTCTTCTTTCAAGATAATATCTAACAGCATTGATCCCACCCTGGTGGCGAATGCTTGTATATAAGGCACTGACATCCAGGGCAAGCATCCAATCACCTGGCTGCCATTCGATATTTTTCAATTTACACAGGAAATCCCCTGAGTCCTGAATATAGGAGTCCAATGATTGTACATGGGTTTGCAGAAAATAATCTATGTAAACTGATGTACTCTCAAGTAATCCCCCCCTCGCGCTTATTATAGGTCTACCCGGGGGATTTTGAGGTCCTTATGCACCTTAGGGATGAAATATATAAAGGGCATTACTGGATAATCCGTTTTAAGATATTAGAATTCACAATCAGATAGTAATTTCATGCCCTTCAATCTAGCTAAAAGTGAATGATATTCATTTTGCATCCCCTTGATTGCTGTTGCATTTACCCTTTCATAATGGTTACGATCATTGAGCTGTGCATATGCCTCCTTTTCATACAGTGCCTTTGTCAATAAGACCACATTACCACCTTTGTCACTAGGCCGTACAGTGATGTTCTTATCTTTATTGAGTTTGGTAACAAGTTGCTCATAATCCATCGTAAGTTGGTTATTCCTGTAATGACCTTTGCATATTTTTTTGTGTAGTTCTTTTAAATCCATAGTCACATTTTCATGAAAGATGTCCAATCCATCTCGTGGCATTATCGGACAGAATGTCGATGGGGCCTTAAAGGGTGTTGACCATATCCTGCTCTCAATGCTGTTTTCCTACATTAGCACATTTTCCACCTGTGCCATTGGTTCTGCCCCCTCGGTTACCCATAGACCCGCCAACTCTTGTGAGAGGGTCAATGATTGATCTCCTTGACTCAAACCGCTATTGGCAGTCCTCTTACTTGCATTCTTGATTTTATAGAATTTTTTCAGTTTCAACTTCCTCGTGGCCTTATAGATGTCAGTTCGTGCTACCACATAGTTCAAGTTGGTTTTTGGTGCAAACGAGAGTCCCAATCTCAAAATATCCTCTTTCCTATTCGTTAGTTTCATTGGGGTGAGGTTAATTATGGTCTTTTCTGTTGTTGTTACTGCTTCTTGGACCACTGGCCCCGACCTCTCCATTTGGGCTGACCTCCGTTGCCTCGTCCTCTGCCTCTTCCTTGCGGTGTAGTTCTTCCTTTTTCGCTGTAGTTTTTTCGCGTCCCAGGTCTTAGAGACTGCAGTCGGTCCTGGCGTAAAAAACTTATTTCTTCGCCAGGAGAGGGCCTTTTCCTCGTTACATTTGATGCTGCGTCCCTTTGTTCAGACTCGGACCCGCTTCCTGCTTCCGAGCTGAAATCAGATAGTGTTGAGTCAGTTTGATCCTTGCGGGCTTTATTTTGAGTCCCCCTTTCCCGCATTGATGGTTGTGTTTTTCCCGATATTGTTGTGCGTAATGAATCATACCGTTTGGAAAACGTGAAGATCTAACCAAGTTCATAGTCTTTTCGGTCTCTTTGGTACTTGTAGGTCTTTCTGTCTGTTATTTTTTCTTCCTCTTTTTTTAGCCTTATTTTCGTTTCTTTTAGTAATTTTTCTTTTTCCTCACCCGGACCCATGGGTTCTAATTCCTCATACAGGGCTGAAATTTCATCAAGAATCTTAGCGCGGTCAATATCAGCATACTTAATTAACATAAGCACTTGTCGCCTGGAAGCCTCCAGGTTTATATCCGCCCACTCCCTCATTAGGTCCGGATTAGCATTCCCGAGGTATTCTGTCGACATCTATATACCTCTGAAGGGACTTCGACTCCCACCATTTACTCTGTTCCTGGCGTGATTTCTTCTCCAGTATTTTTATTTTATCATGCAGTGAGTTATTTCTAGGGCCACTGGCAGCTTCCAACTTGTTACGAATAGCCGCTGGAACAGGAAGGCTATCCGAGAACATCGTGCTCGCCCTAGCCTCTCGTTCTTTTACGCTGTCGGCCGACATTTTAGTATGCTGTTGATATCAGTGCGGGTTTCTCGTTATACTGCGACTATATGTTTGCTTTAATCACAGTTAACTCCGCGCATCCATTTCTCTCTCCTCCCTTTTGTACCTGGATTAGCCGTTTTCCGGAGTCCCAAAGCTCGTCCCAGTCTCACTGCGCCCACTCTCTGGTGCAGCTTCCTCTGGGGTTGTTCGACTTCCGATTGCTTCTCCAGTTGCAGGGGGTCAGGCGCTATTCTTCCTCACTGAAGTTTCCACCTGTCCAGGTGAACCCGGACCGGATACCACTTAGGCGTCGACCTCTCAGCTCCCACTCCTCGAGTTGATTAATGGAAAGGGTCCCGTGTATACCCGTGTGCTATCAGAACGGCTAAATATATCCGCGACCTCCGTCTCCTTTGCTCTATCGTCCTCTCACAACATCGCTTTTCAGAAACAGACACAGACCAGGTAATTCGGATGCTGTTATTCTTTATTCAGCTGTCGCCATAACGTTTCGGCACAAAGCCTTGATCACATGACAGCGCATCAACGTTTGTGGTGAATATTTAAAGTGCACAGTGCTACTCCCTGATTAGGTCACCATTTGCATGAACAATGAAGAAAGACTGACATTGATTACTAAGAATATCAGTTCCAGGGATCAATACTGAATACAATTACATAAATATATAATTATGTTTGTATAAAATCATGATTATAACAACTTTTCATGATTAAAAAAATATAACAGGTTAAATCCCGAAATAGCTTTTATCATTGAGCTTATATATATATGTTCACCGAAAAAAACATAGGTTTCAGACATGTTATAGTTAGGAATTAGCATTTAAAAAACATAGATTTTAGGGGTGTTATAGTTAGCTAGACATTTCACTCATATAAAACCATTGAAGTTCCCCCGTTCTAGTTAGTTGTACTAACTATAACTCGCGCGCCCGCAATCCACTGCTGATGATGTCACATATTACATCATTTATGACATGGTCAGTGACATCACATTTCTATGGTTTTTTAAATGCTAATTCCTAACTATAACATGTCTGAAATCTATGTTTTTTTCAGTGAATTTTAAAGGATTTTTAAATGCTAATTCCTAACTATAACATGTCTGAAACCTATGTTTTTTTCAGTGAATTTCAATGGTTTTGTAAATGACAATTTTTAAATGTATTTATTGTTATTTTTTATTTTTTTATACTGATTTTCTACAGTTTGTTTTTAGATATTTTATTTTTTAACTTACATTATAATTAGATTACAAAATATACGTTCTCAGAATGAATTACTTTACTTTAAATACTTTGCAAATAGGCAATAGACTTTTAAGTACAGTAGTTACAGTTGTTCCAAGGGGCAACACAATTTCAAACACAATGCAACATTGAGGTCAATGTGAATTTGTAGTTAAATGCAATTAATTACTTTTTGGATTACTTTTCTAACCACAGGACTGGATCCTAAATTCAGTCCTGAGACATCACCTGTAAACAGTTGAGTAAAAGCATTTTGGTTACAGTAGTGATTTTTAAGGAATTTTACTGTATTTTAAAAAATGACAGAAACGTTTTCACATAGAATCACCAATGTTAAACTATGGGAGGAAATTCACTTATCAGGTAAGTAGTGTTGACGTTACTTTTTCTTACCAGTGGTGGATCCTGGTTCCAGCACGGGTGCATCTCTTGTAAACAGTCGAAAGAATGCATTTAAATCATACAGGCAATTTTTAAGGAATATTTTTAGTTTGTGAAAATAGACACCTAGAAAATTTTCTGGTGAGAACCAGACCATGGATTCCTATGGAAGGAAATACAAGTTACTGGGGGCGCTAGGCGGCGCACGAGCGGAATGGCCGCGATTTTGTGAGGCTCCCGCAGTCAGGCTATTAATCCTCTAATTATTCTGTGTTCTCGTCCGTGATGAAGGACTTATTGACACATGACTGAGAGTGCTGACCTGTGGAGCACGAGCGGTGCTAAATCTACCACCTGAAGAGGCATGACAAGCGATTTCTGCTTGGTGCGAGCTGCAGAGCGGTTGGACCCCTGGAGAGGGCTGGAGCCATGACCGGGAGGACAGAGATACGCGAAAGCCGCGGCTGCCACGTAGTGAGTGGGCCAGGCGAACGTGCCTGAAAGAGCACCCTGACGGCGAACACTTCAGGAGGTGGTGAGACATTTCAGGACAGCTGCGGGGCGTGAACACTTCAGCAGTGTGTCGGAGCCCTTGATCTCCCGTTGCGGTGCAGAAGCGACGGACCGGACGAGTGCCATCTGCCCCCATGTAACTTAAACGACAACATGGCGGCCGCTAATAATGAACTGCGCAACGTTCGCCAATAGTGGATTGCATGCGTCTGGCTGGGCAGGGGATCCAATGCAGAAGGTCAGCGTGAGGCTCCAACATAGAGGCCTTAGATAATGCAACTGCAGAGGTGCTGCTTGGATGCTGGTGCTGCGAAGGCTCGCCCACGTGGCTAGACTCCAGGACATCACGCTTTGTGTATTTCAACGGCGAATGAGTATGGACCAGGTCTGTTGCACAGTCTGCGGGGGCTGCCTGGTATTTTCTTATTGAACAATCATAGCGCCGTGAGGAGGGTTGCTTGCTTACTCCTGCTCTCTTGGAGGGAAAAGCGGTTGAGCCCAACAGAGTGACAGTTTGTAGGCTGGGACGATGAACCGCCATTGGAATAGGCGCCCATTCTGTGTATATTAGTGTTATATGAGGACACTGGCTCCTTTTGCACCATAAAGTGGAACGTTGCTGCGCAGTGGGGCACCAGGATTAATCAGGCGGATTTGGGTGGTGATGGACATGTGATAGTCTGACACGACACTTGACTCTGTTATGTGTCACTGGTTATAAATTTCATAATTTGAGGAGTCACAAGGCCATAGATGTAACTGCCTTGTAGTGCAAGCGCACCGAATCTGTACCCTGACCACACAACGAGACTAGGCGGCACCTTCCTTAGCCCGGGCATTGCACGATGGGGAGAATGGACTCACGACAACCGCGTCTCACTTTTGAAGCTAAAAAGAGTGTGCGCCAACAGGCGGCGGAGGTGAAGAATGGCACGGTGGAGGTACCCACTGAGCAGGGTGCTGGGTCTAGCAATGACATGCACACAATCCTGTCAGAGGTGCGTCAGGGCTTCGCGACATTAGCAGTCAAAGTAGATACACTTACTACCATGCATGGACGCCATTTCTCGCAAATTAGACGGGCATGATACACCCCTAAAGGAAGCGGAGCACAGAATATCTGATACAGAGGATGTCACGGAGGAACTGAAAACTGCGGTGACCCAAATGGACAAACTGATGAAAATCATTAACGCAAAAAATGAGGATATTGAAGCCTGTAGTCGGCATAATAATGTTCGAATTTTAGGTGTGCCTGAGAGCACCACTACGGGTAAGCTCGAGGAATATGTTGAAAAGATGCTGGTTGCGGTGACTGGCGCAGGCATGCTCTCCCTTCAGTTTATCATGGAGATTGCCAATCGATCCCTTGGCCCGAGACCTCCTCCTGGGAGTGCATCTAGGCCCATCAGGCCCATCATAGCGCGCCTCCTCAATTATAGGGACAGGGACACTGTATTGCGAGTGGCCAGGGAGAAGAAACAGCTAAACTTTGATCGTGTATCCTTTACTGTTTTCCCTGACTTCATGGCACATGTGCAGGAGGAAAGATGCAAGTTTAATGTTGTGAAACAGAAACTGAGACAGGCGCAGGTGGATTATGCCCTGTTATACCCGGCGCGTCTCCGAGTTACATATCAGGGCACTCAAACCATTTACATGAAACTTCAGCAAGTTGAGGAATTCCTCAAGAAATTCAAACGCAGGAAGGCCGTGACTCCTGAACGGGATGATACACTGGAGGCGCATCTATCTGATGTGGAATGACCTTCTTCGGGGATGGTGCTGAGTCTTTAATTTGTGTTCAATTAACTCCCACTAGGAGCGCCACGCTGTAGGACCTTCTCTACGGACCACACATGGTTCTTCATGACTGCCTTGTATTGTGGGCCTCTAACTGGGAATGTTGCAGTTGGGCGGAACACGGATGATGTGGAGAGCCGGACACCCTTGCCCCCTAAAGGGGGACTGACAAGTGGTTGTGGGTCTCCTTGACAGGTCCGAGGTACTCGTGAGTCATCTGGTGGGAATTCCCCAATGGGAGCACCCCTGTTGTATCGTTCTTTTGGGTTGTTGGGAGGGAGGGGGGCAGGATTGATAATGCTGGCATAATTGGGATGTTTCAGTAGGTGGGGGGTGGTTGGGGGGAGTTCACAACGTTGTTGACAGTAATGAACATTATGCAGTTATGACATATAACATAATGCAGAGAGGTGTGTTCTATCATCTCATGTTGCAGGATTGTCAGAATGATCACATAGGGCAGCATGGCAGGGAGGGGGGATGATTCGGATCTGAGGGTGATGTCATGGAATATCAGAGGGCTGAATGATGTGAGTAAATGCAGGCAGGTATTGGCTTACCTGGATAGGCAGCAGGTGCAGGTGGCACTGCTGCAAGAGATGCATATACACCCACAATCCCACAATACTTTTGACAGTAGATGGGCGTGTGTCCGAGCATTCTCTTCTTACTCCTCTTATGCGCGAGGCACTGCCATATTGGTTAGAAAACGTGTCCCTTTTGCACTTGCTGGTACAAGGTCGGACCCACAGGGGAGGTATATCATTGTATGTGGGAGGATGGGCAGGGATTCTATAACAATTGCAAATTGCTATGCCCCAATGTGGATAAGCCTGAATTTTTCACGTCCTTGTGGGGTAAAATAGTGGATATAGGATCCACGCATATTATTTGGGGGGAGATTTTAATGTTTCTTTGATTCCTGCTCAGGATAGAGCTGATGTCGCAGTACACTATAATAACAAATCTCGAGGGACTCACTTTACATCACACACTGGGACATGGGCGCGACTAAACTACTGCCTGATTTCCAGGGGGAGAGAAACAGGCCTATGTAATGCTACACATCTTGCCAGGACATATTTTGATCATTGCCCTGTAAAAATCACGATTTGTGTACCTGGATATGATAGTCCCAGGCCGACATGACGAATGCAGCCGATTGCATTGTTGGATATGGTCTTTCAGTCTGAACTTGGGGTGGAAATAAAGGACTTCTTTTTACGAAATAAGGGCTCCGTAGACAGTGTGGAGGTCATATGGGAGGCTTTTAAAGTTACGATACGGGGATACTGTATTTCCAAAAGTTTCGGAGTACTAAGAGACATACAACACACACTGAGGAATTTGGAACAGGAATTGAATAGACTGGAGGGTCGAATGATAAGGGGGGAACAGGATTTGAGGACCAAATTATCTGAATATGAGGAGGAAGCTGCCAGGGAAGTTAAATTTAGGGGCGATATTGGGTAGCGCGGAGGTATGGGGAGGGGGAACGCCTGGGGAAGGCCCTATCTGAGATTACACGTTGCCCACGATTTAACACTAGTGTATTGGAAATAGACAACCCGGAGGGAGGGATCTGTCAAGACACCACAGGCATCCTGGAAATTTTTACTTCACACTACGCTAAATTATACACCACGCAAAACCATGGAGGGGTGGATTTCAATTACTCTATGGGGGACTTGGCGTTATGCTGGCTCAGCGATAAACATAGAGAATTTCTTAGTGCTCCACTTGAGATTGATGAGATCAGGGAGGCTATAATGTCCTTAAAAACGGAAAGGCGCCAGGCCTGGATGGCCTGCCCGCCGAGTTTAACAAATGTTATATTGAAGTTATGGCGCCTGTTTTACGGGGAGTATTCGAGGAGTCCCTTGAAGTGGGGAAACTCCCTCCCTCGATGCGCGAAGTGGTAATAACGTCTCTACTGAAACCTGGTAAACCCCCTAGGGCCTGTGATTCCTTCCGACCACTGTCACTCATTAACTGTGATACGAAAATATTAGCAAAGGTGTTGGCCACATGTTTGTCTCTCCTAATGGATAAGATCATACTTCCCGACCAGTCTGGATTTGCCCCTGGCAGGGCAACTAATCACAATTTGCGCACTCTGTTCTCTTTAATACAGACAGTGGCGCCAGAGTTCCCGGTTGCTGCTGTATTTCTAGATGCCTCTAAGGCATTTGACTCTGTAGAGTGGAGTTACCTGTTTGCAGTCCTGCAGAGAATTGAGTTCCCTAAGTTGCTTGTCTCCTGGGTGCAGCTGCTGTATCATCAGCCTTCTGCTAGGGTGTTAATAAACTGTCACTTGTCCACATCTCTTTCCATATCGTGGGGCACCCGGCAGGGGTGCCCGCTCTTCCCGCTCCTCTTCGCCATAGCGACTGAGCCTCTGGCATCTAGATTGCGTCAGCTTCATATGGACAGGGTATTTCGGTGTTTTCAGCGTAAAATTCTGATTTCTTTATACACTGATGACGTCACACTATATATAAGAGATCCGCAACAAAACATTAATCCCCTACTGCGAGACTTCCTGGTGTTTGGCAGGCTTTCGGGTGTCAACATAAATTGGGGAAAATTGCGATTTTTTCCGCTTACACCTGCAGTCTCCAGGTTTTCATTGGATTTCCCTCTCGAATGGTGTGATTCTGATCTTTGGTACTTAGGTATACAAGTGTTTAGGGACAAGGAGGAAACGCTTAGTTTAAACTATGGCACTGCAATCACGAGACTGGCAACTAATGTCACACGCTGGATCTCTCTGCCCTTGTTGCTGGCAGGAAGAGCCTCTCTCATTAAAATGGTTATCCTCCCCCAATTTTTATATCTATTTCTTAATATTCCTTATTAGCCTGGAGCTTTTTTCTTTAAAACTTTATGGACGGAATTGATTCGATTACTATGGGGAGGTAAACAACCACGACTTAAATGGTCGATCCTCACACAGCCCTATGATAAGGTTGGATTTGACATTCCCGACTTTGAGGTCTATTATATTAGTGCTCAGGCTCATTATGCATATCATTGGATGTTGCCTACACCATACATGCCGCAGTTAGCAACGGAGGACTGGCTGGCGCGCCCCTTCCTCTGAGTGGCTTCATACACGGGCCTGCTAGTGGCCTAGAGACACCACCCACAACGGTAACTTGCATAGTGGATGCATGGAGGAGGATGGCAGGTATCCTGGAGGCTCAGCTGTTATATTCTCCGAGGCTTCCACTCTCATATCACCCAAAACTGGTAATACTGCAGGAAACGGGATTTCGAGCCTTGTGCAGGAGAGTCACAACATGGGGTGACTTATTCCATGAGGGGATGTTTCGCTCAATGGAGCAATTATTCCAGGGTGTGCTTCCCACGCCCTGGGAGGCTTTTCTATACGTGCGACTGAGGCAAGGGACAAGGGCGGTCATACCTGACTTCCCTTGTGAACCGGACATTCTTTTTAAAAGTATATATATTTTTACATTTTATTAATCAACAACATAACAATCATGTCCTCAACGGTCAGTACCTCCGTCCCTTTCACCCCCATGCATCTTCATTAAAAGCAGTACATTCCCCTTCAACTCAGGTCACCCTAGCAAACAGTTGTGCAGGTCCCAAGCAACATCGTCCAAATGCCTATCCGTGTATATCCTCCAGTGCCCATGTAGGGACCCTCCCAGTCCTCTAGATTCAGAGACCCCCATCTAGGCCATGGTATCTTCTCCACTTGCCCCACACTCTACCAAATTTCTTAGGGCACCCCTTCGCCTTGTAGGTGACTTTTTCAGCTGCCATATACAAATCCAGACCTCTTCTCCGTTCCTCCAGTTGCGGTAATGCAGCCACCCCCCACTTCCGTGCCACATCTCACTTCTGGCTACAACCAGGGCCAGGACTAAGAAAATCAACAGTGGGCGTGCAAGATCCACATCATTAGTCATGCCCAGCAAGACCAGCTTAGGGTCCACTGGCAGGGCGATCTCCAGCACCCCATCCAACTCTCCCAAGATCTCCACTCAGTAGGTCTGAATTGTGGGGCAGGACCAGATGGTGTGGTAAAAATCGCCTCTACTGTGCTATCGCTCCCTGTCAAAGTAGGTCCTGTGAAGGACATTATATTGAATAAGCCTCAGTCGGGATTTAATGGCTACCTCTCTCGGATGCATCAACACCACATCCCAGTCCACATCATCCATTTCCCCAACGTCACACTCCCACTTCCTCCTAAGGGTGACCAACCCATCTGGTATACTATTCATCAGTGTTCTGTACGTTAGGGAGACTGCCCAGCCCGGGATTTGCTCCTGTAGGAGGCGGCCTTCCAGAGGTGCATATTCAGGGAGCGCTCCCACCTGGATCCCCTCTGCCCGCCTGGCATATCTCAACTGTGCATATTTCAAGTACTAAGTACAGTGTAGGCCGAATTCCGTCCTTAACGCTTGAAATGGTTTCAGCGCCCCCTTTGCGATCACGTCTCCTAATGTCGATATCCCTATGTCATCCCACCTCTGGAACCCTTTCAGTTTGTTCAGTTCTGTTAACCAGTCACAGTGCCATAATGGTGTCTGCCTAGTAGGTTTCTTCTCCCAACCTATACGTTTGGTTTCTCGATTCCAGACCGTCAGGGTAAGTCTGGTGACCGGGAGCAGGCCCCTTTTCCCCTTGCCCCCATAGAGATAGGAGGTGCATGTACGGGCTGCCATACCGCTTCTCTCCAGTGCGTTTGTTGGGTGTGCAGCGGGAGCGTGGAGCCAGTCATTAATAGGGACCAGGTGTTCTGCCCAATAGTAGGCTTCTATGTTGGGGAGCGAGATCCCGCCACTATACTGATGTCTGTTTAGGGTTACCAACGCCAACCGAGGCTGTTTACCCAACCATAGAAGGGCTCTCAACTCTGCGTTTATGTCCGTGAACACCCTATGTGGGAGGGGATAGTACTCATTCTGAAAGGCGTACAGAAACCGCGGTAGCGTCACCATTTTAAACATGGCCGCCCTGCCTAGGATCGTTAGCGGGAGCATCCGCCACCGGTTTGCATCTTCTACAAAGTTATGCACTATTCGCCTAATGTTCCTTTCGTAGGAGCTGGTGCTATCCAGTGTCACAAAGATCCCAAGGTACACAAAACCCTTGCTCGTCGTCTGTAATCTCTCTGGCAAGCCAGACTATTGTTCCTGGCCTCGGGGATCGTAGAGAACCGATTTATGCCAGTTTATCCAGTAACCTGCCCGTGCTCCGTACCTTTCCAACTCTGAGAACAGCGTTGTTATCGTAGTTTCTGGGTGGGTGATACATAGGAGGACGTCATCTGCGTATAGGGATATTTTTCCCTCTTCGACGTCCGCCGGTCCTATTCTAAATCCCCTAATGTCTGCATTTTGCCTTATCGCACACGCCAGCACCTCAATGGTTAGCGCAAAAATCAGGGGGGACAGGGGGCATCCCTGTCTGGTCCTTCGCCATACCGGGAAGTCCCAAGATAGAATCCCATTGACTTTAACTTTCGCTCTGGGGTCCGCGTATAGCAATAGGACCCATTTCTGGAACTTGGGTCCGAATCCAAACCGTATCAGGACTACTTCGAGGAAGGGCCAGTTGACTGCATCGAACGCTTTCTCGGCGTCCAGAGACAGGAACCATTGGGGGTCCTGCCTCCTGCTTACCTCCTGCAGCCAATTGTGCGTCTGTCTGAGGTTCAATCTGGTGGCCCTATCAGGGAGGAAACCCGTCTGATCCAGGTGGACTAGTCCCGTTATCACCCCCCGGAGCCTAAGGGCTAGGATAGTCGCAAGGAGCTTCACTTCTATATTCAATAGGGAAATTAGGCGGTAAGACGCACAGTCATCCGCCGGCTTACCCTCCTTGTAGACCAGGATTATCGTGGCCATACGAAGGTCTGGCGGTAGCTCGCCCATTTGTGTTGCCTCTTCGAAGAGTCTCAGTAGATGGCGGGACAATAAATCCGAAGTGCGCTTAAAAAATTCCGCAGGAAACCCATTAGGGCCCGGAGACTTCCCCGCTCGTAGCTTGGTCAGGGCTTCCGTAACATCCCCTAGCTTAATGTCGGCCTCCAGGGCACGTTGGTCATCATCCGTCAAGACTGGGAGTTCAATGTGTGACATATATTGTAGGGAATCTTCCTGTGTCCCTAAGTCCCTAGCTTCATAAAATAGTTTGTAGTGTGTAGCAAAGGCCTCCGCTATCAATGCGTCTGACCGCACCAGGTTTGAACCATACGTTCTTGATCCATTGCATTTCATTCTTCGCTCCTCAGATGGGAAGCACCTAGTGTTGGGTGTATATTGTTGTATACGGACACAACGGCGGGGGGTGGAAGGGTCGCATGCACTGGAGTGAAGATTTAGGACAGGAAATAACAGAAAGCCAATGGACTTATTGTTGTAGGGTCACAGAACATATCTCGGCTAATTGTAGATTCAAAGTCATACTTTATAAGTTCATACAGCGTCTTTATTATACCCCCGCTAGGAAATACAGATTTTAGCTGTCAGATAATGATAGAAGTGATATATGTAAAAGAGCTGGAACCGGCTTCTTGCACCTAGCGTGGGAATGTCGGACGGTATGGGAGTTCTGGACACAGGTATCCGCGGCATTCGAGAGCATGCTAGATACTACACTGGAGAGGGATCCACTGATTATGTTATTGGGATATACTGCACACATACCCAAACACTGCAGACATTTTTTAGGCATTGCATTATTACTGGCCAAATGCAGGCTGGCTTGCCGATGGGGTAGAGGGAGGGCTCGAAAATTTAAGGAATGGCTACGGGATGTTATATATTGTCAGGAGCAAACTGCTGTTTATGCTGAAACGCAACCAATGGCCTCTAGACCAAGAGATGTATGGGGTCCGTTGCACACATTCCTCGCTCGAGGTGCAGGGGGGGGGCTCTGAATCACCCTTACAGGATAGTGTCCCAGTGCTGGATGGGGGGGACGGTTCAGCGTAACCTCCTGCTGGATGCGTGTTGGTTTGAGCACTGCCATTGTAATCTATATACATGGAAGGCTGACATCGTAGATTACCTTACTGACGACCAACAATGGACTGCTATGTTGGACATCTCTGTTGTGGACTGTCATCTTCCTCTTATTCCTGTGTCTCCACGACAGCATATGTAGTATTGATGTATATATGGATGTCACATGTAAGCAAGGTGGATGAGAAGAAATTTTGGATATGATATTGATAGAGCAAGCTTAGCATCGCGACTTGCTCGAGTCATGAACCTCGCCCATGTGTAATCAATTAATAAAAATGTGTTCGTCTTACTAATCTTTTATTTTTCATATATGAACGAAGTAGATGAAGCTTGCCTATGTGTATTTCTAATACAACTAATCCGTGTTCCTAAACATGGCCGCCGCTTGGAAAATTGCTTCTGCGCATGCGTCAGTCACACTCACGTGACCTGACGTAGTTATAAGTTTGGTGGGAAAGGGTGCGCATGCGTAATACGCAGCTTTGGCAATAATGTGGTGCTGTTCGTGCAGTTGCTCTTGTGACAGTGTATATTTTGCTAATTTCTAATTGCATAGTATATTTTTATAGTGATAAGAATGAAGTACAAAATTATGACATGTAATGCATTCATTTATTTCTATGTATTAATTTGTTCTCGCTTACTTTTCATGTACTGCGGGGAATGGGGGCCCGAACCGGTTGGGTACCATCTTGAAGGTCCCTTCTGCGCAGGTCATGCAGCCTGGGGAAGTTCAGCCTTGAACAGTGGAACTCAGCCAGCTGGCAGAGATGGGCAAGATGCTCCTGAGAAAATGACCTGCGACCCAGCAGGACGGAGTCATGTGTACCCATATTGAAACAATTGTTAACAATTCATTGTATTCCACTGGTCTTTCTCATGGGAACCCCAATCTTGCTAGGCGGTACCCAGAGATGCAAATTAGGCCTCCAAATAGTCTGTTCTGATTGGTGTGTTACCCAAATCCTACTTTAGGACCAATCCAAATTGAGGGATTCTGACACTTTGCAACATTGGGGGGTGGTACGCCGTCCCAAAACAGTATATGTACCCTGGGTTCACCTAGGGAAATTGTCCGACTTGTCTGGTTTAGCTGACCTGTCACTGACCCAACGCACTCAATAGGTGACTTGATACAGAGCGCTGCGGAGCACTCTGTCCGAAATTTGACCATAGACTAAGGTTTTACTAAACCTTAAAATGCTGGCGGAGCACTTTGCTGGGAGTTCGCTGACCCAATCGGGGTCTTGATCGATAGCTGCAGAGAGGGTGGAGCGCAGGCGTTGCTTCCGAACTGCGGGTGCCGGTCCTGTCCTGAGGGTCCTGTCCTGAGGGTCCTGTCCTGACGGTCCTATCCTGATCCTAATCTGGTCTTCCTGTCCTGTCCTGGGTGTCCGTTTTGCACCTGCTGTCCATTGAGGGGTATCCTTCCTTGAGGGTTTCCTGTCCTTAACTGACCCGTGGCCAGGGTTTGGTTTCCACACCAGTCTAGGTAAATATCACTCTGAAAACTCTGAATCTTGCACCTTTCTGAATTTCTGTCTTTTGCTTCAATAAAGACATACCTTTGCATATGTTAAATTTCCATGCTTTTCCGCAACCATTGAATCATAAAGTCATTTGCATTTATTCCATAACGTGTTCCTATGTTACCCTACCTGTTAGAAATTATATTTTGCATTGCAGTTTGTCATTTCCTGATATGGTCTAGAACATCCTTACTTAAACTGTCTAAAGAACTTTTGCCTTGATGCATAGCGTGTTTTTCTTCATAGTCTCCCCTATAGATATATATATGTCCCGAAATCCTGTCTCATTCCCTTGAAATAATTTCAGAATACTAGTCCTAATCAAAGACTATCCCATCTTTATTGATTCAGTTTAAACGTTCTGATTTCTGGTCCTTCACTTTGAATGTGCCCTGGTTCCATTAGCTTATAAATGGTTGCACTGACTTATTTACTATTTAGCTGTGTACTTTATGTTATTTGATTATTGATTGCTTAATTACTGTGAATCTGATATTCTCTGAATTTTACTAAATTAGATAAAGACTTTAAAACTTCCAGTTGTCCGTGGTCATTTTACAAAGAGTTTTGAATGTTATTTGTTGGGTTTGTATTTTGCTGCCTTTCCTTTTACAACTAGCTCCCTGATCCATTGTGGTCATAGGTACCTGCATCGGTGGATGGTAAGTCGGGTACTTTAAAGAAATAACGAAAGGAACTCACAAATTATTGATAGTAGACCGTGAGGTCATCTGATCAATGTATATGGTGATTTGAAATATATGGGCCCGAAGCCGGAAGTGGCGAAATTATTGGTCGGGTGACCCGCGCGCTCTATCAGTATTTTTCTGGTAGCAGAGTTATGGTTAGGGAATAGTTAAAGGTTAGGTAGGACTAGTTAGGCTAAGCCAAGTCGGTAGCTGCTGACATTATTGCTGCTACAAGAGCGGCCATTTCGAGGAATTGATCACTCTCTTGAAATGTGTTGTTTTTAAAATTTATGAATTGTTTTAAAATTGTTATTCTTGTTCTTATATTGTTATATGTATTAATCCATGCGTATGTAAAACGGTTTGTTAAGTGTTGTCGGAACTCCCCGGGGAATTGAATGGCAAGTGGTGAATAGAATCTACTTGCCTCGAGGTCGCAGGCTCAAGGAAAGTTAGGTGCAGGTTAGGTAGAACCGGAAGCACTAACTAGGGCTTTTTCTGAATACATGTGTGAATAAATGTTAGTAACGAGGTTCATTGGCAAAATTCCCATAGTGGCGTAACCTAAGAAGGGTCACATCGGAAGAGTAGCAGGTTCATCGGAGCTTGGGTGAAAGCAAAGGGGTCCGCTGGGAAACCTTAGACTCGGATATATCCCGGAAAGAGTGGATGGGTCGTGGGAAGTAACAGGTTCACTGATGCTAGAGTGAAGGGTAGGCGGAAGAGATCTACCCGTAGTGTGTGAAAAGTAAAAGGAAGTAGTTTACTTGCAGTAAAACAAATCTTTCCTGTCTAGACACTTGAGCACTGTGGCGAATGTGTATTAGTTGTTAAATAACAGAACACTGAGCACTTTAGAAAGAAAGAAAGTTTCCGTTACCTTGTGAAAGGAGGGAGTCAGTCGCGAAGCTTCTCTGACGTCACTCCGTGCCGCGCTGGGATTGGTAGATACAGCGGGCGGGTAGCGGGGCTGGAATTGTAAAGGAGGGGTGAGCGCCGAAAGCGTGAGAACTGTCTCGCGAAAAGGCCGCGCACCCATTGGTCGAAATTATTTGAGCTCGTGCATTTCATTGGACGCACGAAATTAGAAAACGTACTCCGATTGGAAGTGATTAGTAAACAAGGTCGCTCACAGGAACTTATATGTGGCATACGTATATGCCATATACGCGACCTGATCCAAGGGAGTTGGGCTTTCGGAACGATCAGTGGAAAGGTCGTAACCCTAATATTATGTATGGAACTAAGAGAAAAATGTCCATTGTAAATAAGGTAAAGAATTACTTCAAAAAAGACAAGCCGATTAAAACTAGAGAGGGCATTGTTATTCCACCACCCAATACTCCCGCCTCTTTCATGATGTTTGACAGAGGGTACAATACATGTGTGTGGTTAGAAAATTGGGTGAAATACACAAAGGATGACGGAATAATGGCCTTTCCGTTAGAAGGTACCTTTAATGGTAGGATCCTATTTAATTTAAGAACCCGAATGAATGAATTACATCCCAGACCGAGACTAACGCAGTATGAGGCATTAGAGGAATGGGAGATTGAGGCTTTCCAAAGAGAAAAGCCCCGAATGGACAAAGGGCTGACAAAGTATTACCCAAAACTGAAACAAGAAACCCGAGACAAAAAGATGAAAGAATGGAGACAGAGCATGATTGTTGAGGGACTGTTTCCCATGATGCCAGCAGAAGATCCTCCTGGGGGGGGAAAAAGGACAGAGAAATCCAAACACTGGGGGCCCCTCGGAGAATCAGATGACGAATTGTTAGATGACATATGCATGAGAAGTCCGCCTCCTTATAATGAAGGACACCGACCTGCGAGTGCAGGAGATATTCCCCGGAGACCCCTACAAAGGGAAGAGGTCAGGTCCGCAAGTGTAGGAGGGGATTATCTAATTCCTCCTTATACTGAGAATCTAGGACCCGTAGAAACCAGAAGTATTTACCCCAGGAGACCTGTAGGTGGGGAAATGGGATATTCACGGGAAGGAGATTTTTGCCCTCGTCTCCCCTACGGAGGTGAGGTGAGGTCCTTAGGTTCAGGAATGCCGTTATTACAGCCCCGGGATGAGGAAGATCCGAGAATTCTAGGCACAGGAAGTCTGTTTCAGAAACCTAATTATGGCGGAGGACCAAGTGAGACACATCCCACTGCCCCGAGTTATGCTCCCATTCTAACCCCGCAGGTGTTACATGACAAATCTTTGGACAGGTTATTAGAAGAGAAAGAGCGAGAAGCGCTAGGAAATCAGAGAGCTGAGATAATACAGAAAATGTCACAGCTAAATGCAAGTCCTGAAGCCTTGACGATCCCAGTAACTATCGGACCGGTGGGGTTCCGTTGTACGGGGACCGTCAAGGAAGTCCGAAAACTCCAGTAATTACTCCTGTCATTGCACCAACAAGACCAGAACCATTGATTGTAGATGACCAGACAAGTGAGTGTGAGTCGGAGGTCTCGCTGCTAGATCTGCCCGTTAGAAATACAGGAAAAAGGATACAGAATAGACATAATCCTTTTAACGCGAGGGAAATTCAAATGGAATCGACCTCAGGTACTAAGAGTGTCACATTGGTGACTCCTGAAGAAATCGAAAGATGGAGTCAAGAATTTGAAAAACAAGCGTCTCCAACGAAACCTTTAGATCTCTACAAGCTGAGAATAGAAATAGAGGAATTGATGGCAGGAAACGTAGGATTAGACAGATTAAATACCTACTCCGAAGACGAAATGCTGTTTATCTGCAAGAGTCTCACCCGAAATACCCGAGTACTTCATGAAAAACTGACAGACACTGCTGCTAGCATGGGAATAGATATTTCAAGATCGAAACCGCTGCAAAAACCATATAGGGCAGATTTCTCAGACAAAGATTTGGAAAACTTGAATGTTTCAGGGAAAAAAGCACAGGTCAAAGAACTATTGACAGTGTTGCAAAAATGGGGAGATGTGGAAAGGTGGAAAGCCAGATGGGTCAAGAAAAAGGATGAGGCCAGGTCTAGGCAGGCAACTCCCGAATTTGTTCTAAGGGAAACTGAGAAAACAGAACAGTTATGCCCTATGCGTGAAGTACCAGGTGGAAAGTATGTGCACGTTCCATGGTCCAGACAGGATATTGTGTCCTTTACTAACGATTTCCCGAAATTGCACGAAAAGCCCGTGGATTGGTATAGGCAGGTGGAAAGGTTTGTAAAGGTGCAAAAATGCCTGTGGAAAGACCTGGATGGGTTTTTCGATATAGTGGTCCCGGTAGATCTATGGACCGAGTGTAAAATAGCCATAGCTTGGCCAAGTGAGGAATACCCAAGAGATGACAAAACAGGGGAACCATCGAAGGAAGTAATGAGAAAATATGAGCAGGTAATACAGCATCTGAAACTAAAAGTGCCAGCAAAGGAAACCGATTGGCCCAAGATAGATAGAACCACGCAGGAAAGAGACGAGACAGTGCACTCCTTTTATGAAAGGCTGTTGCAGGTGTTCAAAACATACAGTGGTATAGATAACATCGAGATGAAGGATATGACACATTTTATTTACAGGTTTGTAAATGGTTTAAGACCCGAAATTTGTCAATGGATAAAAGATAACAAGATCTGTTGGCATACTAAAAAGATGGATGAGGTCCTACGGTACGCAAAGTACTGTGAGGACGAGATGGCAGAAAAGAAAAAGGCTCTCAAGGAGAAGGTTATGTGGGCTCAAGTGAAGCTCGCAGAGCAGCAGGAAAAACAATTGAATAAAATGGCTAAAACTACTCAGAATCCAGGTCCTGGGGGTGGGGGTGGAGGAAAGCCCCGGCCCAAAATGAGCAGGGAGGAGGCTAAGAAGAAATTTCCCTGCCACCAGTGCGGAGAAATTGGACACTGGCGAGACAAGTGTCCCTATTTGCAGGATGATAACTCCCAAACACCTGATTTAACTCCACAGACGCAGAATGAAAGACCAAGAAAGACCCAACAACAGGTAAAAACGATTCAGTTGCCCCGAGCACCAAAGCCAGTATTTAAGGGAAAATCCACGCAGGGTGATGACGTAGAAGTCTGGGGGAGCAATGAGAACAGAAATGCAGCAACTTCGCAGTATTTACTAAATGATACCTTCTTTTGTGATGACCAGTACTGACGGGGCCTGAGAGGGGAGGACGAGGAGTGCGTACTTGGCGCCTCCTTGCCGGTAGACCAGTCAGGGCCATACATTGAAGGAAAGGTTGACGGAAATGATGTCACTTTTCTGTTGGACACTGGCGCTACCCGTTCTACTGTGAGAACAGTGGACGTTCCAGACCTACCCCTCTCGGGAGAAGCGATCCAAGTAGTGGGGGTATCTAATCAACTGATTAGTACTCCTGTTACCGAGCCCATGGAGATCTCAATTGGAAACTTTAAAGAAATGCATAGATTTGTCGTTTGTGACACCAGTCCAGTGAACTTACTGGGACGTGATTTGCTGTGCAAAATGAACTGTACCATCTTTTGCACACCAAAGGGTGTTGAAATTCAGACCCCAGATGAAGATGGCATTTATAAATTAATGTTAATCAGACCTGACTCAGAAATTAAACGAATGACTATGCAGGATTTGCCCAAAGAACTCCAAGAAACAGTGAAGCCAGAGGTATGGGACTTTACCGGAAAAGATGTAGGATTAATGAAAAACGTAGACCCCATACAGATAGCCATAAAGGACAATGCAGTATACCCTAATACTAAACCCTACAGAATGAATGCAGAAGTGAGAGCAGGTGTTGCCCTGGAAATACAGAAATTGCTAGAAGGAAACATCATACAGGAAGTAATGAGTAGCCCATGCAACTCACCGATTATGGGCATCAAAAAGCCTAGTGGCAAGTACAGAGTAGTTCAGGACCTAAGAAAGGTAAACAAGATAGTGGTTCCTTGTTGTCCTATTGTGCCGAACCCAGCAGTGATTCTGTACCAGATTCCCTGGGATGCTGAGTGGTTCACTGTGATAGACCTATGTCATGCATTCTTTTCCATTCCCTTGCATCCAGACAGCAAATTTCTTTTCTCATTTGCTTTCAACAGTCACGTGTATGTCTGGAATAGGGTCCCCCAGGGGTACACAGAGAGCCCCTCTATCTTTAATCAGATCTTGAAAAAATGCTTGGAAACTTTGGTCTTACCTGGAAATTCTGTTTTGGTGCAATACATTGACGACCTCTTGGTGGCGTCCAAAAGTCATAAAGATTGTGTGATTGACACCATTGCCCTACTGAATCACCTGAGTGAGAAGGGACATAAAGTGGCCCCTGAAAAATTACAGTTCTGTGCAAAATCAGTGAAATATCTGGGGCACCAGATAGAGAAAGGCATCAGGAAAGTAACGTCAGAAAGAGTGAGAATAATTCAAAAGATGCAGTTACCCCGTACTCAGAAAGAAATCAGAATGTTCCTTGGGGTGATAGGATACTGCAGGCAATGGATTGTGGGATTTGCAGTCCTAGCTAGGCCCTTGATAAAAATGACCAAGAGAGGAACACCGGATATCGTAGAATGGGATGATGAAAGCTTAACAGCCTTCACAAAACTGCGAGATTGTCTGTGTACAGCCCCTGCGTTGGGAATGCCAGACTATTCCAAGGAATTTGCCCTGTTCTGTGATACTCGCGATAATTGTGCATTATCAGTCCTAACCCAAGAACATGGCACAACCAGAAGGCCTGTGGCATATTTCTCTGCCACCCTGGATCCAGTGGCTCCTGGATTACCAGGATGTCTGAAAGCAGTAGCTGCTACTTGCACAAGTTTAGAGCAGAGTGAATCCATTATCATGGGACATCCTGTAACTGTGTATGTTCCACATGGAGTGGTGATTTTACTAACAAGAACGAAAACTCAGTATCTCACCCCTAGTCGGCTGACTAAATACGAGAGGATTCTCGTGGGTGCTGCAAATATAACCATTGTCCGGTGCAACATTCTGAACCCCGCCACTCTGCTTCCCAACTCAATGGATATGGAAGATGGGGAGGAAGATGAGCATAACTGCATTGATCTAACAGAATTTAGCACAAAACCACGCCCAGACATAAAAGAAACACCTTTGCCTATACATGACAAGGAATTGTTTGTGGATGGTTCATGCCTAAGACATGAACAAGGAGGCCTGAATGCTGCCTATGCTGTAGTCTCCTTAACCAAAATTGAAGAAGCAGGTTATTTATTTGGAGTAAAGTCTGCACAAGTAGCCGTATTGATCGCTATGATAAAAGCTTGCAAATTGGGGAAAAACGAACGCATAACAGTGTATACTGACAGTCAGTACTGTTATGGAGTTGTGCATGACTTTGGCCAATTATGGCTACAGAGGGAGTTCCTGACTTCATCAGGTACCCCTATTCGAAATGGAAAAGTTGTTCAAGACCTTTTAGAGGCAATCCAATTACCAAAGGAATTGGCAGTGGTCAAGTGTGTTGCTCATAAGAAGGGCCTTGACCCTGTATCTTTGGGAAATGATTTCGCTGATCGAGTGGCAAAATTATGCGCCACTGATCGACTGATCATCAATCCGAAACGGGGGGGGGGCCGGAAACAGCTGCCAACTTCGAGTGTTTGAAGAAGTGCCTACATGGGATGAAGTGAGAGAATGGCAGCAGGCGACACCCTGGCAAGAGAGAGAGAAGTGGAAGGAAGAAGGTTGTAGACCAAGACGTGAGGATGGTGTCATCTTGGGCCCAAATGGTATGCCTGTGTTACCCAGACACTTGCTTGGCACAATGGCTAGACTGATACATGAAGGATCACACATTGGTAGGGACGCCATGATTCTGGTATTCCAACAGACTTGGTACAGCAAAAAGTTCAGGAAAGTAGCAGAGTCCCTCTGCCAGAGGTGCTTGTCATGTCAACAGATGAATGCCGGCAAGAGAACAATGGTGGAACTAGGGAGAATTGGGAGGTCAGGGGGTCCCTTTGTGAGAATACAAGTTGATTTCATCACCATGCCACGTTGTGAGGGGAAGCGATATGTCCTTGTCATTGTCTGCCTATTTTCAAAGTGGGTGGAAGCTTACCCTACTCCCAAAAGTGACGCACTGACAGTAGCAAAGTGTTTCCTGAAAGAACTGATACCTAGATTCGGGGTTCCAGTCACTATTGAATCAGATGGAGGCCGACATTTTCAGAATGATGTGATCGATCAACTCTGTAAGGCTTTTGGGATCTCGCAAAAACTCCACTGTGCATATCATCCAGAGGCTTCTGGAGTAGTGGAACAAATAAACGGGACTATCAAAACAAGACTAGCGAAATTGTGTGATGCATCTGGCATGACCTGGGTAAAGGCCCTGCCTCTGGTTCTGATGGGACTCCGAAGTATTCCAGACCGGAAGACAGGCCTGAGCCCACATGAAATCCTGATGGGAAGAGCGATGAGACAAGCGTGGGTACCAGGAAGCAAACTGTTGAGTATTACTGATGATTTGGTGCTTGAATACTGCAAGAGATTAGGTGACCAAGTGCGTTATATCTCTCGCCAGATCGGAGAAGACGCCGTCGCCAATCCAACGACTCCTCTCCACAAACTGGTTCCAGGGGACTGGGTCAAAATCAAGAAGCATACTCGGTCGAGCTGCCTGGCACCAAGGTGGGGACAGAAGCACCAAGTAATCCTGGTAACGACCACAGCAGTGAAGTGTGCAGGTGTTCCCCATTGGATCCACGCCAGCCACACCCAGAAGGTACTACCAGACGAGGAGCCTGGAGAAGAAGGCCGTCCAGCAGAGGGGCCTGCAGAAGCAAGACCAGAAGTAACTGACGACGTACAGCCCAGTACCAGTCAAGCTGAGGGGTCCGCAGACGTTGGTCCAGGGGTAGTTGATGACGAGCTACCAAGAGTCAAGCCTGCTGAGGGGTTCCCAGAAGTTGGTCCAGAAGTAGCTGATGACGAGCTGCCAAGCATATGGCCAGATGAGTGGATACCCTTGATTGACCTCACAGAAGACCCAATCAGAACAAGAGAGCGAATTTGGGAAGGTAGAGAGTGGAATAGAGAGGAAAAGCAAGGCACAGGCGAAGAACCTCAGGCTATTGAGATTCACATCAAAACTGAGGGAGGAGAAGGTCAGACAGGGACTGAGCAAATAATTGATACACCTCCACTGACTCCTGATGTCGAAAAGGGACAGACTAGACATAGTGTAATAGTTCGAGCAGAAGAAAATCAAGGGATCGAAGTGCTCGAACAGGACCAGATAGAATTAGAAGAACGTGTTCAGGAAACAGAGGCAGAGACATTTGAAAAGCAAAAACAAAACTCTCCTGAACAAGGCCAGTTTAGTAACCAGGCAGAAGAAATAGATACGAGCCCTGGAACTAGTCAGATAGGAAGGGAAGAAAAGGAAGCAGAATTGCCCCAAGCAAATGAAAATAAAAGGACAATAAAAGAAAACGAAATCCGAGTGCCAACTAAAAGACTTAAGAAAAGAAAGCACCTTGAGCCTGGATTCATAAAGAAATTGAGGCTGAGGATAAAAACGGTAGAAGAAAAACGTGCAGAAGAAAGGAGAAGTTCTCGCATAGCAGAGCAACCAGAAGACACTTCCAAAAGAAGGAGCGATCGAATAAAAAGACAAAACAAAAAGTACAAGTCTCCTGAATGGACGCTCGTTTTAGAAGAATTTGAAGATCTTGATATAACTGACGAAAGCGACGGAGAACCAGTTGCTGAGTACTCTGCCGAAGAAGAAGACGAGCCACCGTGAAATTGCACAAAGTAAGCTACTCGTGTAAAGACACAAAGAGGGGTCGAGAAACTTCTTCTGAGCCAAAATGTCTGATTCAAACGTGAGTGGTAGACCTAGTCGCAGTTGTTGCAAAACATGCTGCAAAGTATGTATATGTAGTATAATTATAGTGATATTAGTTTGGATAGGACTAACAGTTTTCATTCCTTTTGCGGTGAGCAAAAATACTAATGTTGACCCTACTGAGATTGTAAATACTGACAATGAAGAGCTGACAACACAGAGTGTAGCAAGACATGAGAGAGCACTCAAACAAACAAAACGAGACTTAGAAGCATCAGATGAGGGAGGACTACATTTTCATGGAGTTAAGAATAAGACACATTTAAATGTTTTCGCAAACTTGTTAATACACTATGTAGAGACTATGGAAATTGAGGATTGCTATGTCTGCATGAAGCTACCTACCTCTGTAGCTGAAGGCGTGACATACCATCACCTGCCCCTGACATACGGAATATCCTGTAGCATTTTAGAAAGCTTATTTTACAAAAGAGGACCGTTACAGTACTATTACTCTAACAATGACGTGATCTTTTCTGAACTTCCTATACGTGGGAACCTGAATCCTGTACATACCAAAAGTGACGTTACTCGCTATATGGGCGAATACTTTCTGACTATAGGTAATATAGACATAGGTGACGCACACAGAGATAACTTGACCTGTTCTTTGCGTGAGCAGGAAAAGATGTTCCTGAACATGGCAGAGAAGAGGAGAATAAAAATACAAAGAAAGGCAGATGACGAAAGACAGAAAACGCCAAAATGGGCTGAGGACATGGAAGGCACCTCAAAGGGTGGGGCGGGACCTGCTCTGTTGCTGGATTTTGAAAGGAAGGGAAAGCTATGTCTTCACCGCGAGAAGACTAGCTACTATCATAACATTTTCATTGGTTCCAGTGAATGTGAACATAATTACAAGGTAATTGGAGGATGGGGTTTCAAAAATGGGTCAGAGCCTGTGTTTCCTGGAATTTATTATATATGTGGGGACAAGGCTTATTTCAAATTGCCGGATCACTAGTATGGAAGCTGCTATTTGGGCATTGTCTTCCCGAAAATATACCATGTGAATGAAGTTGCTGGAAGCAGTGAAAATACTAATGGCGTAGTGCGTAGTAAAAGAGAAAGCGTAGGTGAAATAATGGGTAGTATTTTCAGTGCACTGATACCTGGAGTGGGAGTGGTTCTGAACACTCACAGAATTTGCAAATTGTCCACCATAGTGGATGTGTTGTCTACGGACACAGCTCATGGATTTCTGCTAGTCAATACCGAAATGGTTGCGATCAGATCAATGGTTTTGCAGAACAGACTTGCTCTTGACACCTTATTAGCAAAAGAGGGTGGAGTCTGCCGGATGTTGAAGGCGCAACATTGTTGCACTTATATTCCGGACAAAAGTGTGCAGCTCAAAAGATATGTGAAAAACATTACTAATTTGGAAAAGGAACTCAAACCACTCGAGGTTGACAGTGCCTGGAAGAGACTGGTAGATGGTCTCTCAAATGTAGGTCATTGGCTTGCTAGCTTAGGTAAAAGCTTATTGTTTAAGGTACTGATGCCAATTGGAATTATAGGTCTTATCCTATTTTTCATATTTGTCTGTTGCAAATGCCGTTAGCACACCAGAAAGCATCAAGTGAATGCCAGAGAAGTGAAACGAAGTGTGGATGAGCTTGAATTAGAGGAAATGAATAATCAGATATACAAAAAGGTGAAAAATTCTCACCCTACCAAAAATGAGAAAGAGAAGCTGAATCGCTTTCTGGAAGAGATAGAGTTGTATAAAGTGTGAGAAGTTGGCATCTGGTTCCATTATTTTTGTGATGATAGTAAATATCATCAAAGAGGGGATTGATAGAGCAAGCTTCACATCGCGACTTGCTCGAGTCATGAACCTCACCCATGTGTAATCAATTAATAAAAATTTGTTCGTCTTACTAATCTTTTATTTTTCATATATGAACGAAGTAGATGAAGCTTGCCTATGTGTATTTCTAATACAACTAATCCGTGTTCCTAAACATGGCCGCCGCTTGGAAAATTGCTTCTGCGCATGCGTCAGTCACACTCACGTGACCTGACGTAGTTATAAGTTTGGTGGGAAAGGGTGCGCATGCGTAATACGCAGCTTTGGCAATAATGTGGTGCTGTTCGTGCAGTTGCTCTTGTGACAGTGTATATTTTGCTAATTTCTAATTGCATAGTATATTTTTATAGTGATAAGAATGAAGTACAAAATTATGACATGTAATGCATTCATTTATTTCTATGTATTAATTTGTTCTCGCTTACTTTTCATGTACTGCGGGGAATGGGGGCCCGAACCGGTTGGGAACCATCTTGAAGGTCCCTTCTGCGCAGGTCATGCAGCCTGGGGAAGTTCAGCCTTGAACAGTGGAAATCAGCCAGCTGGCAGAGATGGGCAAGATGCTCCTGAGAAAATGACCTGCGACCCAGCAGGACGGAGTCATGTGTACCCATATTGAAACAATTGTTAACACTTCATTGTATTCCACTGGTCTTTCTCATGGGAACCCCAATCTTGCTAGGCGGTACCCAGAGAAGCAAATTAGGCCTCCAAATAGTCTGTTCTGATTGGTGTGTTACCCAAATCCTACTTTAGGACCAATCCAAATTGAGGGATTCTGACACTTTGCAACATTGGGGGGTGGTACACCGTCCCAAAACAGTATATCTACCCTGGGTTCACCTAGGGAAATTTTCCGACTTGTCTGGTTTAGCTGACCTGTCACTGACCCAACGCACTCAATAGGTGACTTGATACAGAGCGCTGCGGAGCACTCTGTCCGAAATTTGACCATAGACTAAGGTTTTACTAAACCTTAAAGTGCTGGCGGAGCACTTTGCTGGGAGTTCGCTGACCCAATCGGGGTCTTGATCGATAGCTGCAGAGAGGGTGGAGCGCAGGCGTTGCTTCCGAACTGCGGGTGCCGGTCCTGTCCTGAGGGTCCTGTCCTGAGGGTCCTGTCCTGACGGTCCTATCCTGATCCTAATCTGGTCTTCCTGTCCTGTCCTGGGTGTCCGTTCTGCACCTGCTGTCCATTGAGGGGTATCCTTCCTTGAGGGTTTCCTGTCCTTAACTGACCCGTGGCCAGGGTTTGGTTTCCACACCAGTCTAGGTAAATATCACTCTGAAAACTCTGAGTCTTGCACCTTTCTGAATTTCTGTCTTTTGCTTCAATAAAGACATACCTTTGCATATGTTAAATTTCCATGCGTTTCCGCAACCATTGAATCATAAAGTCATTTGCATTTATTCCATAACGTGTTCCTATGTTACCCTACCTGTTAGAAATTATATTTTGCATTGCAGTTTGTCATTTCCTGATATGGTCTAGAACATCCTTACTTAAACTGTCTAAAGAACTTTTGCCTTGATGCATAGCGTGTTTTTCTTCATAGTCTCCCCTATAGATATATATATGTCCCGAAATCCTGTCTCATTCCCTTGAAATAATTTCAGAATACTAGTCCTAATCAAAGACTATCCCATCTTTATTGATTCAGTTTAAACGTTCTGATTTCTGGTCCTTCACTTTGAATGTGCCCTGGTTCCATTAGCTTATAAATGGTTGCACTGACTTATTTACTATTTAGCTGTGTACTTTATGTTATTTGATTATTGATTGCTTAATTACTGTGAATCTGATATTCTCTGAATTTTACTAAATTAGATAAAGACTTTAAAACTTCCAGTTGTCCGTGGTCATTTTACAAAGAGTTTTGAATGTTATTTGTTGGGTTTGTATTTTGCTGCCTTTCCTTTTACAACTAGCTCCCTGATCCATTGTGGTCATAGGTACCTGCATCGGTGGATGGTAAGTCGGGTACTTTAAAGAAATAACGAAAGGAACTCTCAAATTATTGATAGTAGACCGTGAGGTCATCTGATCAATGTATATGGTGATTTGAAATATATGGGCCCGAAGCCGGAAGTGGCGAAATTATTGGTCGGGTGACCCGCGCGCTCTATCAGTATTTTTCTGGTAGCAGAGTTATGGTTAGGGAATAGTTAAAGGTTAGGTAGGACTAGTTAGGCTAAGCCAAGTCGGTAGCTGCTGACATTATTGCTGCTACAAGAGCGGCCATTTCGAGGAATTGATCACTCTCTTGAAATGTGTTGTTTTTAAAATCTATGAATTGTTTTAAAATTGTTATTCTTGTTCTTATATTGTTATATGTATTAATCCATGCGTATGTAAAACGGTTTGTTAAGTGTTGTCGGAACTCCCCGGGGAATTGAATGGCAAGTGGTGAATAGAATCTACTTGCCTCGAGGTCGCAGGCTCAAGGAAAGTTAGGTGCAGGTTAGGTAGAACCGGAAGCACTAACTAGGGCTTTTTCTGAATACATGTGTGAATAAATGTTAGTAACGAGGTTCATTGGCAAAATTCCCATAGTGGCGTAACCTAAGAAGGGTCACATCGGAAGAGTAGCAGGTTCATCGGAGCTTGGGTGAAAGCAAAGGGGTCCGCTGGGAAACCTTAGACTCGGATATATCCCGGAAAGAGTGGATGGGTCTAGGGAAGTAACAGGTTCACTGATGCTAGAGTGAAGGGTAGGCGGAAGAGATCTACCCGTAGTGTGTGAAAAGTAAATGGAAGTAGTTTACTTGCAGTAAAACAAATCTTTCCTGTCTAGACACTTGAGCACTGTGGCGAATGTGTATTCGTTGTTAAATAACAGAACACTGAGCACTTTAGAAAGAAAGAAAGTTTCCGTTACCTTGTGAAAGGAGGGAGTCAGTCGCGAAGCTTCTCTGACGTCACTCCGTGCCGCGCTGGGATTGGTAGATACAGCGGGCGGGTAGCGGGGCTGGAATTGTAAAGGAGGGGTGAGCGCCGAAAGCGTGAGAACTGTCTCGCGAAAAGGCCGCGCACCCATTGGTCGAAATTATTTGAGCTCGTGCATTTCATTGGCCGCACGAAATTAGAAAACGTACTCCGATTGGAAGTGATTAGTAAACAAGGTCGCTCACAGGAACTTATATGTGGCATACGTATATGCCATATACGCGACCTGATCCAAGGGAGTTGGGCTTTCGGAACGATCAGTGGAAAGGTCGTAACCCTAATATTATGTACGGAACTAAGAGAAAAATGTCCCTTGTAAATAAGGTAAAGAATTACTTCAAAAAAGACAAGCCGATTAAAACTAGAGAGGGCATTGTTATTCCACCACCAAAT
This sequence comes from Lissotriton helveticus, assembly GCF_964261635.1. Lineage (NCBI taxonomy): Eukaryota > Metazoa > Chordata > Amphibia > Caudata > Salamandridae > Lissotriton > Lissotriton helveticus. The sequence continues at coordinate 1,144,531,198 of NC_136069.1, forward strand.
TACTTTTTATCATCAGTACTGGGCTCAAAGATGCAGCACTGACGTCTCTCCTGATTACAGGTGAGTAAATTGGAATTCGTAGTTCAGCTGATGTTAGAGGAATATTTGTATGTTTCAAAAATCAACGCATAAAATTTTCTGCTGAAAACCACATAATGTATTCCTATGGAAGGAACTACAAGTTACTGTAAGTACGCTTAGAATTACTTTTCAGGGTAGGTGCTGGGCTAACAGATGCAGCACTAGGTTCTCTCCTGATAACAGGTAAGTAAATCCGAATTCGTATTTCGGCTGATTTTAGAGGAATATTTATACGTTTCAAAAATCAACACTAGAAACTTTTCTGCTGAAAACCACACAATGGAATCCTATTGAAGGAAATACAAGTTACTGTAAGTACGCTTAGAATTACTTTTCAGGGTCAGTGCTGGGCTAAAAGATGCCGCACTGGGTTCTCTCCTGAAAACAGGTGAGTAAATCGGAATTCGTAGTACGGCTGATTTTAGAGGAATATTTGTACAATGGTGAAGAAAGGGGGCGGGCCTGAGGTGACATGTGTGCAAACACGTTTTGGGACCCCCTTTAATTTAATTTAATAGTTTTTTTAAATGCTAATTCCTAACTATAACTGGTGTGAAACCTATGGTTTTTTCAGTGAATATATATATATATACATATATTCATACAGCATTCTCCAGTTCCGGAGCCCGCGACCCTTCAGGGCGGCCTCAACACGATGGGCACGGAGAAGCCCATCAAAACACCACCAAGTGCAACAGAAAACTAGAGGCCCATTACTGGCAATGAGGCTTTTATTCAGCATCTCGCAGCACAGCTTACTTCCATGTACCTAACGTTTCAACCACATTTGGCTTTGCTCACAGGTGGAAGTCAGACGCTCTAATTACCAAGTGCGCTCGTGCATGCTTTAAAGTTCTTGGGTCACGTGACTGGATACTAAAAAATACAAATCCCATAGTGCACTGCTGAATACATTAAAAAGTACAATCTGGAAGTCCTTGTTAATGCTCACCAAAATTTCAAAGTTCTTTTCTTAATGGCAGTCGCACTGATATTGGTGTGGAGTATTGTAAATAGGCAGTCAGGTGAGTTGGTATCTCTTGCACAATGCTGTGTTATTCCAACAAGGCTGAAAAAAAGGCACCATTTAACCAGCACGATGAGAGAGGGATGTAATCTGTCCCTAATCCCTTCCACACGCGCTCACTTTTTCGCCCCATTGACATTCCTAAGTAGGCTGGGCGCGTGAGTGGGTCATGCTCCTCATTAAATATTCATACAGCATTCTCCAGTTCCGGAGCCCCCGACCCTTCAGGGCGGCCTCAACACAATGGGCACGGAGATGCCCATCAAAACACCACCAAGTGTAGCAGAAAACTTGAGGCCCATTACTGGCAATGAGGCTTTTATTCAGCATCTCGCAGCACAGCTTACTTCAATTTACCTAACGTTTACCTAACGTTTCAACCACATTTGGCCTTGTTCACAGGTGGAAGTCAGACATATATATATATATATATATTCCAGTATGTCAGGTTAGCGCAAGCCGATAGTACAGTAAACAGCGTATTTTGCACATGTATCCGAACAATGGAAATATTGAATTGCACACATTAATTTATTTTGGAAAAGTAATCATTACTTGCACACTATGTAAATAGTTGTAAATATATGAAATGCTTTGTACAGATATATATATTTTTCTATGATATAAGAGTTTATTCTTATTTTGTAAATAATTGCTTGGTGCGTCGGATATATAAATGTATTTAAACATTTATCAATGAAATAGTTGGTATAAAAGTTAAATCTGTAGTCCAACAGAAAATGCATTACGCTGTGTATGGCTTAAAGGACACTCCCCTATGAAAAGAACATCTAGCCAATCAAATTGTTGTTTGTTGAATGCACTGGCACTTTAAATTTCAGGTAACTCTTTCAGTGCGCCATGTGACCAAGGCCTCTGTGTAGGCTGAAACGTTATGCTGCCGTGGCGTACTAAGAAATAAAGTAACTCACTTGCATCTGGGTCTTCCGTTTTTCCTCTTGTGTGATGGCTCTGGATTGCGGGCGCGTCGTTGAGAGGGTAACGAGTATGCAATAATTCAAACCGGTTGAGTGTTTCTCCGGTGCTGGAAGACCCCTCCTCCGCAAGTTGGCTGAGCAGCAGGAAACCGTGACTTCCAATACCCCGGAAGTTGTTTATTTCTCCCGTTGGGGAGTTACTGCTCGAGCCCCTGGGACCGCGCAAAATAGCTGAGGTCGTGTTTGTCGGGTGTTGGCTCAGGACGGCCGTCCTGAACTGGTGCACCTGCATTTCAACAACAGCGGCTGCAGAATTGTCCCGGTGGAGGAGTTTGGTGCTCAGTCAGAGGACGAGCGGCGATTGAGGCGGCATCCCCGTACTGAGTGAGTACGATATTGATATTTGTGAAAACAGAGTATACGCCATGGCAGCCGGCGCACGCAAAGGGAGAGAGGTTGCGGCTCTTGAGGCTTTTGACGACTCCCCGGCTGGGGGGGCGGCAGCCAGCACCTCCGAGGAACCGAATGTGAGTGGGGTTCCTAGCCTTCGTGATAAATTCAAACTGTTGGAAAAACTTTCAAAACGAGAGCAGTCCAAATGGTGGGAGCACCGCTCCCTCAGTAGGTATCTTTATGTGAACCGGATACCGAGGGGGCTGAGGGTAATGCTTGCTCCAACTTATGAGTACATGGACCCGCTCTTATTGAAGGATTGGGCAGAATGGAGCTTGGATTCATCAAGGCGCTTGGTGACATTGTTGGTACGCCATGCGGAAAGGGACAGAGTAAATATTCAAGAACAGATTGATGCAATTGAGAAGGAAATAACCGATTTATGTGCAGATAGTGTGGAAAATACATTGGCATGTAAAAAGCATCGGGAAATAATGGAGCAGAAGGTGCAAAAAGAGGAGGATATTATTCGAAAGCGCAAAGCCTTCAAATTCCAACGCGACAAAACCGATTACAGTGAAGGTCGCATCTTTACTTTCGCTCGCAAGTATGGCGCAATTAAAGCATCCAAATCATCGGATTTGCAGGCAGGGCAGAGCTCGGCAAGAGCAATGACCCAGGTGCGTCATAATTCCCCTGATGACTCAAGCAGCACTGATCTCAGTTCCAATATCGACAGTGGGTCTGAAACAGAAGCAGTGAGAATTTCAGACCGTTTGGGGTTTACACGATTGACTCTGGAACAGGAATTGGAATGTATCCGGCAGGACAGGCGCGAAACACTGCGCCCCCGAAAACCCCAAACACAAGGCGACGAGAGCGCAGGAAAAGCTCCGCAAAACGCAAAGCCAAAGAAAAGAAATCACAGGCGATGGAACTCAAACAAAAAGCAATAACACAAGTGCCACAAGTAAGTAAACTTTCTGATATGGTGGAGAATGGACTCTCTGTGTTAAACTTAACGGATACTCCCTTCACTGACTTGGAAATTGGCATCTTATCAAGGGGTCTATCATACAGTCCACCGAATAGATTTAATTATGTGGATACAAGGATCGATCTTTTTAAATTCACACGCAAGCTTAAATTACAGAAGCATTTTATCAACAGTAAAGCACGCAATGCTGGTAGAAAGTCTGCGACGGCACCAACCACTTTAGGGTTAGTAGCAAATGACATCCCCCTGATACAAGACCTGGAAATGTTGCGAGCGGAAGCTCAAGGTTCTCAAAATACACAGGGGGTGGCTCACACCTACAGTGGAGGACTGAGTGAATTTAAGCCTCGTTCCACATTCACCCCTATCACACCATATGATAACATAGACATTTTTCAAGATGCAATTATCAAAGAAGTGAAGGCGCTGCATGTAAAAACTCTTAAATCCGATTTTCACAGACAAAGGGGCAACATTGAATATCAGAATCTGGTCCAAAAAATACAAAAGGACAACAACATAGTGGTGAGACAAGCTGATAAGGGAGGCAACATCGTGCTCTGGCCAAGGAAATTATATTTGGAGGAGGCTCACCTCCAATTAAATGACCCAAACTGCTACCGACACTGTGATGTGGGTTCACTTAAGAAAGCACAAATAGACTTCCATTCACTATTGATGGGATGGCGATCTAGTGGACTCATAAGTATGGATGAACTTAAATGCCTAAAGAATGATCACCCTATTACCCCCGTGTTGTACCTAATTCCCAAGGTGCATAAGGATACAGCCAAGCCGCCGGGAAGACCAATTATTTCGGCGTGTGGGGGGTTATTAGAAAAAGCCACTGCGTACATTGATTTATTTCTTCAAGAACATGTGTTGGCACTTCCATCTTATGTTCAAGATTCTAGTGACCTCCTAAGGAAGCTGGATGAACTGCAATGGCGTAGTGACTATTGGTTGATTACTCTAGATGTGTCATCACTTTATACTAGTATTGTGCATGCAGATGGGCGAAGGGCTGTTGAGTTCTTTTTGGGGAAGCGGCCAATAGAATTGGTCGAACATAACAAAGTGTTGCTCACCATGATCAGTTTTTGTTTACATCACAATTATTTCATGTTTCTGAATCAATATTATCAGCAGGTCAGGGGCGTTGCCATGGGGGCCTGTTTCTCTCCCAGTTATGCCTGTCTCCATATGGGATACTGGGAGAGACAGGTCCTCAATGGTATTCACCATGAAATGTGCTCTCGCGATATCATACGATGGTACAGATACATCGATGATATTTTGATGATTTGGCGGGGAACACAGGAAGAGGCTGAAAAGTTCATAGTTGCCTTGAACACTAATGAGTTCAATTTGTCTTTCACATCACATATCAGTCAAAAGGAAGCCCACTTTCTGGATATAACTTTGGAGGTCAGTCAGGACAGGCTTGAAACAAAGCTCTTCAGAAAGCCGACTGCGGGAAATACTATCCTGCATGCAGGAAGCCACCATCCGCCGCATTTAATTCGGAGCATCCCCTATGGGGAGATGCTTAGAATTCGGCGGGTGTGTAGCACAGATATTCATTGTAAAACAGCACAGGCAGCCAGTAAACGAAGGTTCCTGGCTAGGGGCTATGCAGAAAACCTTATTGATACAGCTATAAGGAAAGCAAATGGCCTGTCCCGCAGCAATGCACTGATCCACAAGAAGAAAGACAGTGCTGGAAAAACTGAGGTCAACCAACCAGTCAGACTTATCTGGACTTACAATAGTCAACACACGGCACTACGCAAAATAATCAACCATCACTGGAATCTGGTTAAACTAGATCCAGTAATAGGAGAACGCATGCCTAACAAGCCAATCATTACCTTCCGAAAAGCATACTCATTACAGGATGCCTTAGTTAAATCGAGTCCGGAGGTAATTCCACCTAAAAACTGGCTAGCAGCAAGTCGAGGCTTTAAAAAGTGCTCCAGCTGTAAGGCATGCTCGCAGGGGCTCAATAAAACGGAGTACCTAACAGCATTCTCCACAGTGCCACGAAAAATCAACAAACAGTTGACATGTAAGACAGAATATGTGGTTTATGTGCTGGAGTGCCCTTGTGGTCTGCAATATATTGGTAGTACCAAATTGCAGGTGCACAAACGGGTACTCCAGCACATCAGGGCTATTAACACCAATGACACCGCATATCCAGTGGCTAGGCATTTTAGGGAGTTCCACAATAATGAAAGTGGACTCCTTAGATACTATGCCATAGACTGTGTTGGTCCACTCAGGAGAGGTGGTAATAGAGAAGGTATCCTAAGAGCACTAGAGACTAGATATATCCTAGAAATGGATAGTAAGGCTCCTAATGGTCTCAACTCCACTGAGGATATTTACACGTGTCTCTAGGATTCAGATCAGCTGATCTCCCATCTTTTCTATCTGGATAATGACTTCTGTGATTATGTCTTTTATAAGTTTAACTGTAGTTGGCCAAGACAAACATACATGAAAGAAAGAACTTAGTTGTTTGGTCCACATTTGTTAAAAACTTTGTTCCATATCAGGAGGTACAGCTGGTTGTAAATATAAAGCAAAAAACTAACTGAGCAAAACTATTCGTTTTTAATCACTTTGTTTATAAATGCATTCTAATCTTACAACATATAGGGGCTATGTTTGGTGCTATCCTTAAAATGTGGAAATGACATTACTCAGGTTTAACCAATGGGTTTCCAGTATGTCAGGTTAGCGCAAGCCGATAGTACAGTAAACAGCGTATTTTGCACATGTATCCGAACAATGGAAATATTGAATTGCACACATTAATTTATTTTGGAAAAGTAATCATTACTTGCACACTATGTAAATAGTTGTAAATATATGAAATGCTTTGTACAGATATATATATTTTTCTATGATGTAAGAGTTTATTCTTATTTTGTAAATAATTGCTTGGTGCGTCGGATATATAAATGTATTTAAACATTTATCAATGAAATAGTTGGTATAAAAGTTAAATCTGTAGTCCAACAGAAAATGCATTACGCTGTGTATGGCTTAAAGGACACTCCCCTATGAAAAGAACATCTAGCCAATCAAATTGTTGTTTGTTGAATGCACTGGCACTTTAAATTTCACGTAACTCTTTCAGTGCGCCATGTGACCAAGGCCTCTGTGTAGGCTGAAACGTTATGCTGCCGTGGCGTACTAAGAAATAAAGTAACTCACTTGCATCTGGGTCTTCCGTTTTTCCTCTTGTGTGATGGCTCTGGATTGCGGGCGCGTCGTTGAGAGGGTAACGAGTATGCAATATATATACATATATATATATATATATGCAACAGCTGCAGCTTCCCAGAGCTCCGTGTTGAAACGACCAAGGAAAACCACACGAATCCAACGTAAATGAAGGCACGAAGTTTTATTTAAAAGTTGAGCTTAACAAGAATCTGACGCGTTTCGGGCATCCGCCCTTGCTCACAGACAGTCAGTAAGTCAGACAACCACATTTAAATACCCATCGCTTCACAGTTTTTTTCAATTAGCATTTTTTTCTTTCTCTAGCATTACACCATGTGATCATAGAGGTAAAGGACATACTACATTTTTAGTACTGTGGGGTCTGTTTTCCAAACAAATTATTTATCACTGTCTATTGTTCACTAATTTAAAATTGGTTAAAATCCACATTATTTAGAAATGACTCCATTGTTTCTTAAAAATGCATCTAGTGACCTGCATAAAGTGGATCAGACACTCAGTGGTGTAGATCAAACAACATAATTGCATATAATGCTATAAAAATCCAATTAAGTAATGCTATATTAAAAAACATTAAAATACAATACATAATATTAACTAGGACCTTGTCAATGTGCAAATAAGCAATAAAGTGCAATTTATAAAAGTCTTTATAAAGTGCCAATGCATAGTGCAAATACCACAACTCTCTATGTAGTTGAATAAAGTGACAAATGCAATAAGTGCAAAATATGCAAAAATTTAAACAATTGGATATAGTCCAAGAAGACAAGGTTCTTATGTATTCAAATGTAATATAGCAACAACAAATATGAACGCCTATAATGCAGATAAGAACAATGGTCAAAGTACCAAAGTGGAAAGAGTGGATTAATAGTGAAACAAGACCGCTGTTGAGTATTCTCAACACAGTTATAGGTAAAAAACGGGAATTAACAGATAGTACCCAATGGCTATGTCCGAAATGTAAATAACATAAAGTGTTGCCCAAATAAACTAAGATTTTTTTTTATATGATAACAACCATGAAACCATATGTGATGGGAAAACGGGGAAGTGATAAATAAACTAAATTCTGTAAAAAATTGGATCGTGAAGGTGTATGGCGGCTGACACTTAAGCTAACCCAGAATAATAAGCAAAGAAGTTTACAGGAAAACATGCAAATCATCCGTAGTATTGAGACTGTTTGGAAATTTGCTATCTAGTTCCAAAATGAATTGAGTCTCAAGTCTCCTAAGCATCCTATCTCTGTCACCGCCCCTGAGAGGCTTATCCACTGAGGCGATGACGAAGTAAGTCAGGCATTGTAGATCATTTTTGTGATTGGTTTTAAAATGCCTGGCCACCGGATATGATGGATCATTATTTACGATGGCGCGAAGGTGATGGAGAATCCTAACATGCACAGGCTGTCGTGTACTGCCGACATATCTAAGTCCACATGTGCATGTCAGGACATAGATAGCAAGCTCAGTCTTGCAAGTAAATTGACCCTTGATGTTAACTGGGTCAGGGCTGAAAGGTGTATAATATTGGGTAGTAGTTTTACCAAATTTGCACGCCCTGCAGGAGGTACAACGTTTGAACCCAAATCGGGATTTCATCCACTCAACTTTTTTCCTAAGTTCAGGAAAATCATGGCAAATGTGTGTCCTAAGGGAAGGGCCCTTCCGAAAGGTCACAGTGGGACCATCAGGCAGTCTGGGTTTTAATACCAAATCAGTTTTTAAAACCGACCATCTTTGTGTTACAATGGATTTGATTTGTCTAGCTTGTCTGCTATAGGCAGTTATAAGTCTTGGTGCCTCGGTGTTGTCATCAGAGACACTGCCTGATTTGTTGTTATTTGTTAGATCAAGCAGGGAATCACGGGTTCTGCTCTTGGCTTTCTGCACTGCCAATTTTAGGACAGATTCACGGTAACCCCTCTGCCTGAATCTATCCAAAGCTTCCATGGTGCAGACTTCAAGATCATTCTCTGTACTACATATTCTTTTAATCCTGAGTAGCTCACCTAACGGAATATTGTCTACTACGTGTCGCGGATGTGCACTGCTGGCGTGGAGGATACTGTTGCCAGCAGTGCTTTTTCTATGTAGTTTAGTAGCCAGGTGCCCATTGTGTACAAATATTTTGACATCCAGAAACTCTGCCTCACAATTACTGATGGATTTGGTAAATTTCAGATTTTCATGATTAGTGTTTAAATTTGTAATAAAATTGTCTGCACTAATAAAATCCCCACGCCATAAAACAAAAACATCATCAATATAACGAATCCACAACAAAACATGTTCATCAAAAACAATCGCATGTTGTTGCCTGAGGACCCGCTCCTCCCACCAGCCCACGTGTAAACACGCATAGCTGGGAGGGAAGCAGGCCCCCATAGCAACTCCACGCTTCTGAACATAAATATCACTCCCAAATAAAAAGAAATTGTTGTTGAGACACCAGGTGGTTAGCTCCATCAATACTTTGTTGTGACAATAGCAATTCATAGGTCTTTTACCAAGAAAGAAATCGAGCGCTTTAAGACCAGTTGTATGCTCTATGCTCGTATAGAGCGATTCTATGTCCAAAGTAATCATTAACATGTCATCGCTCCATGGGATGTTATTGATTTTAGCAATAAAATCACCTGAGTCCTTCACATAGGTAGGTACATTTTTAACTAAGTCCTGCAGGAAATAGTCAATGTATTGTGTGACATGCTCTGCAACCCCCCCAATGGCCGAGATGATAGGTCGGCCAGGGACAGGTGTCACCTGCTTATGAATCTTTGGGAGTAGATATAGCTTGGGCAGTATTGGAAACTCAACATGAAGAAAGTCAAACTCCTGAGAGGAGATCATACCATCTCTTTTGCATTTAAATAGCAACTTTTTTAAAACGTCCTTGGCATCATTAAATTGTTTAATGTTGGTTCTAGAATAGCAAGTTGGATCGTTTAACTGTCTCTTTGCTTCTTCAATATAGGCTTCTTGAGGCCAAATGACTACATTGCCACCCTTATCTGCAGTAGTAACAATGATATTGTGGTCGTTTCCCAATTTTTTGATGAGCGAAAAATAGTCTTTCTCATGTTTACTTTTGTAGCGTTTCTTGTGTTTAATCTTGTGATGTAATTGTTTAAGGTCCTCAACCACCACGTCCTGGAATACATCGATTGAGTCCCTAGGCATGGTGGGATTGAATTTAGACTTAGGTTTAAATGGGCTGATGTTAGCTCCTACTTGCGAAATGGATGCCGCTCTCAATTCTTCCTGAGTAGATATTGTATCAGGAGATATTGTGATATCAGAGGCCAAATGATGCAGTGCCAACAATGGTTTAGTGTCTTTAGCAGGCATTGCCAGAGGTACATTGTCAATCTCACTATTGCCTGATCGCTCTTTTTCCTTTTCATTTAAGCCTTCCTTTATGCGAAATAATTTTTTAATTTTTAATTTTCTAATGAACAAGTAAACATCAACACGGGTTTTCGCATAGTTAAAGTCAGAAGCTGGACAGTATGTTAACCCCAGGCTCAAAAGTTGTTTTTCTGCTTCAGTTAGGGTAACAGTAGACAGATTAATAACAGTGTTGTCACTTATCTGTTTTTGCGCCAATATTGTCGCTTTGTTTTTTTTAGCGATTTTACGTTTTTTCCGGCGCTCGCCCCTCCTTTTATTGCATCTGGCTCGCTTGGCTGCTTTTGCTGCCCCTTTTGTTGATGTTTGGTCCGAGGCCTTAATGTCTGTAACCGATCCGAGACTAAAAAATCCATTTCCTCACCAAGATCAAGGATCAAAGAATTTGTATCACACGGAACATTTCCATCTTCATCTGATGTAGGGCCACTTGTTAGCGATTCATTGTCGCTTAATTCCTGATTGTCACTCATTGTAGATGGTGCCTGGGCCAAGGTAGAAGCTCCCGCTTGATTTGTGCTTTTACTCTTGTCCTGTTTAGCTTGCTGAGCTTGTTGCGCCAATTTGGTTCGTTTGGCGCTCTCAAATTTACGTGCAAACGTGTAAATTCGGCCTTGGGCATAACCCTCCTTATCCCTGGCGAACTTATAAACTTTTCTTGCTTTAATTTTCTCCTCTTGTTTAAGTAATCTTTCATCAATTTCTCTGCGAGTCTTGGTGATAATTTCATGGCGTTCAAATTTTTGTAACAGTTCATTGATTGCCTCAATCTCCTTCATTAGTATTTCTCTGTCGATGGAAGCGTATTTTACCAGGATTTGTATTAATTTAGTGGAGGATTCTAAGTTGGTTTGGCCCCACTCTTTTAACATATTGGGATTAGGCTTGTCGTAACTGGGTGCTAATAAGATACGCAACCCACGTGGTACAAGGTTTTCTTCTAAATACATTGAAAGGGATTTGTGCTCCCACCATTTCGACATCTCTTGGTACATGCATTTTTCAAGTCTTTTGAGCGCCGCTCGTATTTGGCTCTCTGCTGTGTTATCATTAGCGGTTGGGTCCGCTTTGTTGCTTACTTCCGAATTCGGTGTTACTTTCGGCAGGTTAGAATAGAGTGCAGCAGCCGCCGCCTCTCTGCCACGGAGAATTTCAGCTGACATTGTGTTAGGCTCAAAAATAACTTTCAAATATATCAGTGTCCAACGACCCGAGCTAGTGAAGCTCCCAGGGTCATGCGCTGGTGCCGGATACTCCTACCCACCGTGTCGATTAATTCCCGAGCACTCACCGCAAAGGATAACTTTTCAGCGTCAGGCGTCCCGATGTATCTGAGATGCTGCTGATATAATCCTTTAACTCGAGTAACTTGAGCTCTGTAAACACAGGGGCTGCAGTTGACGTAATTTCTTCCGGGAGAAAAAAGTGAAACTGATTGCACACCGCAGCCGGCTTGAGGGGAGTGGATTCGTATCAGAAGCAATCACCTTCTGAAATTTGAATGCAACAGCTGCAGCTTCCCAGAGCTCCGTGTTGAAACGACCAAGGAAAACCACACGAATCCAACGTAAATGAAGGCACGAAGTTTTATTTAAAAGTTGAGCTTAACAAGAATCTAACGCGTTTCAGGCATCCGCCCTTGCTCACAGACAGTCAGTAAGAAAGACAACCACATTTAAATACCCAGTGCTTCACAGTTTTTTTCAATTAGCATTTTTTTCTTTCTCTAGCATTACACCATGTGATCATAGAGGTAAAGGACATACTACATTTTTAGTACTGTGGGTTCTGTTTTCCAAACAAATTATTTATCACGGTCTATTGTTCACTAATTTAAATATGGTTAAAATCCACATTATTTAGAAATGACTCCATTGTTTCTTAAAAATGCATCTAGTGACCTGCATAAAGTGGATCAGACACTCAGTGGTGTGTATATATATATATATTACCTACTGGCGGTCGCCAGTAGGTATATATAGTTAGGATTTTTTCCCTATGGGATTTTCGAAAATTCTATGTCTAATAACTTTGGCGTTTGTGGACGGAATTGGCTGAAATTTTCAGGAAAATGGAACATTTTGTTTCTGAGCAGCCCCTGGAAATTTGGGGGGGGGGTTCGTCAAGGGGGGGCCGAGAAAAAAGGGGGGTCCCAAAACGTGTTTTTAACATTGAGTTTTCCATAGGGCGGTTGGCCTCACTTTTAGCCCGAACGGCTGAATGGATTTCCACGAAACTTGGCAAAATTGTAGGGACTGGTAGCCCGATGTGCCTTTGCTAGGTCTCAATATATGTGCTTCAGTGGATTTTGAGAAATTAACGTTCAAAAAAAGATATATATCTGTAAGCGCGCTCCAGGCAGCGCTCCGGTTCGCGGACTTGACGCGTAACGGAACTTCGCGTAGCGAAGCTGATTGGCTCTCCGGTGTCTGTCAACATTCTAAACAGTCCGGAGCGGCCGCCATCTTGTCTCTCGGTAGGATTGAGAGACAAGAGGAGGCCAAAACAAAGGGGGAAATGACCATAAGGTGGCATAGTAGATCCTCCCTGACCCCCTAGGTTTGATGTGGAGGCTTTAAAAGGGCCCCGCGGGGCAAAAAATAAAATACATTTTTTTTTGTTTTTTTGCGTGGGTAGCGCCCGGTTCGCGAACCGGGAAGCGTTCTGGGAAGCGTACTATAAGGAAAAAAGAATGATAGACTTTTGAAATACTGTATGTTAATTGATTGTTGGTTTTGTTGATTATTTTTTAATTTTTTTATTTTTTAAGCAATTATTTATTATTGTAATTGTGTTTCAAAATTTAATAACATTTCTAACATTTCACTAGTTTATGAATTACATATAAAAATGATTAAAGACTCAAATAATTTTTTAATATTACATATAATTTTATTTTTCGGATTGTTTTTCAAAATTTAATAGAATGTCTAACATTTGACTGTCAGATATGTCCTCTTGTTGAGTGAACATAACTTCCCACATTTGACCGTCATCATAATGAAGTAAATGATCCACAGATTCTACACATTGAACTAATTCATGGTCCCGTGATTCATCCATGAAATCTGAGTCATCATTGTCCTCAATATCTTTTTCTGTGTTGTTCTCCAGAACAATTTCGAGGGAAATATTCTGCTCTCCTTCCATTTTCTTGCTGTAATTTGCATAAAAAATAAATATATCAGTAGAGATAGGGCACTGTTGGGTTTAAGTTCAGACAGGTACTTGTGAGTTTATAACAGAGAAGTAATCTATGGGCACTGTATGGTTTCAGGTGTGAAGTAGTACAATTAAAAAGTGCCTGTGAAGAAGCCTAAGTAAATTCATAATTATACCACAGAAACCTAAATCAATCCATAATTATAATAAAGAAGCCTTTCTCAATGTCTAACTCTTACAGAGGGACAGTATATAACTATCTGAAAATGTTTTCCCAAATTAATTTAAAGTGCATAATATAGTTCTCCTTTCCAATTTAAAAAATAACATCTTACCTTTTAAAAACAAGTTTAAGTTGTCAGTGAAAATGCACTTGCAATGTACTTCAGGAAGTAGTAGTCAAAATGGCTGTGTTTCTCTCTCTTTTTTTATATATATTCAGGTACATAACCAATCAAATGTTAGGTAAAAAAAGTAGAAAATGAAAGTAACATTTTAATTGGTTGTCAATTCCAACACTTCAGATGTGTTTTGTGAAGTAATTTACCTCAGGGTATTTAGAGAGGTCTACAGGCTAAATGGCTAAATGGAATTCCAACCAAATTTGTGAAAATGGTAGGGATTGGTATGTAGTATGAGCTAATCTATATTTGGTGAGAGTGTCTCTAGTCGTTTTTCTGTAAATTACTTTCCCACCTTTTTTGATGGTGCGCTTCCCGGGGAGCGCCCCCGTACGCGAACTGGCGAGCGCCCCGGTACGCGAACCTTAAGCGTTACGGGAGTCCACCATTTTGTGTTTCGGTCGACTTAAGATACAAGATGGAGGGCAAATAATGTTCAGAATGGGTAGAAGGGGGCACGGTAGACTTATCTTGACCCCCTAGGTTTTCTGAGGGTGGCTGAGGAGGCTTATATGTGCGAAAAAAAACATTTTTTTAAAAAATTTCGCGAGGTTAGCTTCCGGTTCGCGTACCGGATAGCGCCCCGGGGAGCGTACTTTGTTGAAAATTAGTGAAAAAAGTTAGAGTAAAATAATAATTGTGAGTGATCAGATGTAGGGTAGCTCTGAGAAGAGCTTTTGGGTTTATGGTACATTTAGGTACTTATAAGTAGGTACCAATGCACAGTCTTAAATTCAGAATGAAAATTCTGTTGCCCTCATCTGAGAAGTGAACTCCATCTCCTCTGTAGATATCTTGCATGTAGTAACGCAAGTTATTGTTGTACACGGAGCCCATTCCATGGTCTCTCATGTAAGCTGAAACAGATTTGTTTACATGCTTCCTCGACTTCTCAATTTGTGGACAAAATTGGTTTGACCACCTCCATTTCTTTCTTTGGCATATATTTGAATATACCAAGGCAGTTTGAGGAAAAAGTGCCATCAATTGCTCAAAGGTGTCCTTAAAAAGCATTTCCAGACCTACCCCAGTCAAAGTGCCCAAATCATTACCTCCACAGTGCACAATTAACAGGTCAGGTTTTGGCAAATGCATAAAGGTTTTCACCAATGGTATCAATTGGTGACATTTTAATCCTCTGTGGCCAACCCACTTAATTTCCACATCTTGTAAATTGAGGTTAGGTAAATTCCTGTTCTCAGCATACCTCTGAGCCCAATAGATGTAACTATGTCCAACAATCCAGACAGAAAACATGGTGAGAGAAGGTTTTCCTGCAGTCAGATGAAGTGTGGCAATGAAATGGCAGTTGAAAAAATAAGAGTTTAAAATGAAAAAAACTGTGGAGTTTCTGTGTTAATGAAGCAGTAACAGTGATTGGTGGATTTTGATTGCTGAAAACAGAAAGTTAGGGTGCATGGATGAGTTCTTTGAAAGATGTATTTTGAGTGGTCAAGAAAAAATCATTAAATGAAAGAATGCACTGGATATGAGGTGCACTGAGAGTTCAGAGTTCAATTGCAACATTGTTGTGTGAACTTGCAAACACCAGAGGTCTTCCGAGAGGTGGTTGCTATGCAAAAAAAGGCAGAGAGGGCAGAGGGGGGAAGGGTTTTGATTTGAAAAAAAGTGAGGGAAGAGTTTTGATTGGGTGACATGAGAGATATGTGTGAAGAATTACAGCATTTCTGTGCTTTTGATAGCTGCAGACTCTGGAGTGCATACCTTTTGCTCTGCTGAAGGCAAATTGGTATGTTTCTGAGACTGTTTTGAAACTCAAAGTATTTGCTAAGGTGAGAAAAGATTTCTTTAATTTAGATAGAGAATAGTGTGCTTTAAGGAGAAAATTATGAAGAAAGTTGTGTTTTTCAAATGCTGCTTTGTCTCAAGTGTTTTACAAATAGATTTTGTTTCTTTGAGAAATTGTAATTGGAGAAAATGTGAAGTATTAGTACTGACAGGGTTTTTTGTGTGCATAGGAGCTGTGGAGTGTTTTCAAATTATGACTTGAAAATCGTTTTTGAGGAAAAGGAATGGTTTTAATATTTATGACAAGGACATAATGGTGTATGCTTCTTTATAAGGCAATTGAGTGTCTCTGATGTTATTTTTCCCATTTTAATGTAAGACCTTTCCCTGTGGAGCAAATTGCTTGTAAATATGCTCCCACCTGTGCATGGCAAATTTAGATTTTGAATGTTTGCGTTACATAGCCATGTTAAAAGTGACACAAACATGCTGCAAAGGCAATCAAAAAAATCTTTCATGTGTCTTAAGGACATTTTAAGTCATTTCCCCATGTGGAGTGTTTTCAAATTATGATTTGAAAATCGTTTTTGGGGAAAAGGAATGGTTTTAATATTTATGACAAGGACATAATGGTGTATGCTTCTTTATAAGGCAATTGAGTGTCTCTGATGTTATTTTTCCCATTTTAATGTAAGACCTTTCCCTGTGGAGCAAATTCCTTGTAAATATGCTCCCACCTGTGCATGGCAAATTTAGATTTTGAATGTTTGTGTTACATAGCCATGTTAAAAGTGACAGAAACATGCTGCAAAGGCAATCAAAAAACGATTTCATGTGTCTTAAGGACATTTTAAGTCATTTCCCCATGTGCAGTGTTTTCAAATTATGATTTGAAAATCGTTTTTGGGGAAAAGGAATGGTTTTTAAATTTATGACAAGGACATAATGGTGTATGCTTCTTTATAAGGCATTTCAGTGTCTCTGATGTCATTTTTCCCATATTACATTAAAAGACCTTTCCCCGTGGAGCACATTCCTTGTAAATATGGTCCCACCTGTGCATGGTAAATTTAGATTTTGACTGTTTGAGTTACATAGCCATGTTAAAAGTGACCCAAAAAAGTTGCAAAGGCTTTAAAAAAACACTTTCATGTGTCTTAAGGACATTTTAAGTCATTTCCCCGTGGGCAGTGTTTTCAAATTATGACTTGAAAATCGTTTTTGAGGTAAAGGAATGTTGTTAAAATTTATGTGCGCCATATGCCCCCAAATTTCTTTTTCAGGGGTGCAGCAGGGTGTTCTTGAGACACCCCTGCACCTTTGGAAAAATTCCTAATTTGCGATGAGCTACTTGCTAATCGCAAATTGCACCTTCATTCCTGTGGGCCTCCTGGCCCATGGAAATGAATGGGTAATTTGCAATTAGCAATTTGCTCATCGCAAATTAGGAATGGTAAAGAATCGCTATTTATTCCTTAAAATTCGCTATTTAGGAAATGCAAAATAGTTTGATGATACATATGGCGGTTCATCTCTAACAAGATAAGAAGCTTAGGGATACATTTATGATGACTGGCGCAATGAAGTGGACATCACTTACTTCATTGGTAGACCTTTACATGTATTATCTCCTCTGTATTCTTCATCAAGCGTAACTTTCATCTGCAATCCTGAGTAGGCCTCACATTAAACAAACCTCTGGATAGGCCACACCTTATCGTCCTCCTGAATTAATCATTTAAAATGCTCGGGACAGATTTATGATAGGTGTATGCCTCTTTTGCGCCACTGTGCGTCACTTTTGTGATGCAGCGGGGGTGCAAAAGATTTGCTATGAGGCGACAAAATTACAAATTGATGCATTTAGGCAGATGTGTCATGGTGTAAAAAACACCGTGCCACATGAAACTGGTGCAGCAGTGATGCAAACGATGCACCATGTTGCAAGACAGGCCTCACTTGGGGCCATATGTATCAAGCTAATTAGCATTTGCAAAGGCCGAAATTCTGTGAATTTCGGCCTTTGCGAATGCTAATTAGACAAATGGTATGTATCAAACAAGTTTGATGCAAAATAAGGAATGTCAAAATTTGCTATTCTTTATTTTGCGATTGCACTGACGGATTTGCAAATTTTGTGATTTCTTAAATGCAATGTATCAAACAAAAAATATGCAAAAAATGCCATTAAGGATTTGCAAATTACCACGAACTTCTAGTTGGTGGTAATTTGCGAATTCTTTTCAAAAAGCTTTATTTTCCAAAAAACAAAAGGTGCCATATGACGCCCATACATGCCCTTAGGGCATGTATGTGCGCCATATGCCCCCAAATTGCTTTTTCAGGGGTGCAGCAGGGTGTTCTTGAGACACCCATGCACCCTTGGAAAAGTTCCTAATTTACGATGAGCTAATTGCTAATCGCAAATTGCACCTTCATTCCTATGGGCCTCCTGGCCCATGGAAATGAATGAGTAATTTGCAATTAGCAATTTGCTCATCGCAAATTAGGAATGGTTAAGAATCGCTATTTATTCCTTAAAATTCGCTATTTAGGAAATGCAAAATAGTTTGATGATACATATGGCAGTTCATCTCTAACAAGATAAGAAGCATAGGGATAGATTTATGATGACTGGCACAATGAAGTGGACATAACTTACTTCATTGGTAGGCCTTTACATGTATTATCTCCTCTGTATTCTTCATCAAGCGTAACTTTGATCTGCAATCCTGAGTAGGCCTCACCTTAAACAAACCTCTAGATAGGCCACACCTTATCGTCATCCTGAATTAATCATTTAAAATGCTAGGGACAGATTTATGATAGGTGTATGCCTCTTTTGCGCCACTGTGCGTCACTTTTGTGATGCAGCGGGGGTGCAAAAGATTTGCTATGAGGCGACAAAATTACAAATTGATGCATTTAGGCAGATGTGTCATGGTGTAAAAACACCGTGCCACATGAAACTGGTGCAGCAGTGATGCAAAAGATGCATCATGTTGCAAGACAGGCCTCACTTGGGGCCATATGTATCAAGCTAATTAGCATTTGCAAAGGCCGAAATTCTGTGAATTTCGGCCTTTGCGAATGCTAATTAGACAAATGGTATGTATCAAACAAGTTTGATGCAAAATAAGGAATAGCAAAATTTGCTATTCTTTATTTTGCGATTGCACTGAAGGATTTGCAAATTTTGTGATTTCTTAAATGCAATGTATCAAACAAAAAATATGCAAAAAATGCCATTAAGGATTTGCAAATTACCACGAACTTCTAGTTGGTGGTAATTTGCGAATTCTTTTCAAAAAGCTTTATTTTCCAAAAAACAAAAGGTGCCATATGACGCCCATACATGCCCTCAGGGCATGTATGTGCGCCATATGCCCCCAAATTGCTTTTTCAGGGGTGCAGCAGGGTGTTCTTGAGACACCCATGCACCCTTGGAAAAATTCCGAATTTACGATGAGCTAATTGCTAATCGCAAATTGCACCTTCATTCCTATGGGCCTCCTGGCCCATGGAAATGAATGAGTAATTTGCAATTAGCAATTTGCTCATCGCAAATTAGGAATGGTAAAGAATCGCTATTTATTCCTTAAAATTCGCTGTTTAGGAAATGCAAAATAGTTTGATGATACATATGGCAGTTAATCTCTAACAAGATAAGAAGCATAGGGATAGATTTATGATGACTGGCACAATGAAGTGGACATAACTTACTTCATTGGTAGGCCTTTACATGTATTATCTCCTCTGTATTCTTCATCAAGCGTAACTTTCATCTGCAATCCTGAGTAGGCCTCACCTTAAACAAACCTCTGGATAGGCCACACCTTATCGTCATCCTGAATTAATCATTTAAAATGCTAGGGACAGATTTATGATAGGTGTATGCCTCTTTTGAGCCACTGTGCGTCACTTTTGTGATGCAGCGGGGGTGCAAAAGATTTGCTATGAGGCGACAAAATTACAAATTGATGCATTTAGGCAGATGTGTCATGGTGTAAAAAAACCGTGCCACATGAAACCGATGCAGCAGTGATGCAAAAGATGCATCATGTTGCAAGACAGGCCTCACTTGGGGCCATATGTATCAAGCTAATTAGCATTCGCAAAGGCCAAAATTCTGCGAATTTCGGCCTTTGCGAATGCTAATTAGACAAATGGTATGTATCAAACAAGTTTGATGCAAAATAAGGAATAGCAAAATTTGCTATTCCTTATTTTGCGATTGCACTGAAGGATTTGCAAATTTTGCGATTCCTTAAATGCAATGTATCAAACAAAAAATATGCAATAAATGCCATTAAGGATTTGCAAATTACCACCAACTTCTAGTTGGTGGTAATGTGCGAATTCTTTTCAAAAAGCTTTTTTTCCAAAAAACAAAAGGTGCCATATGACTCCCATACATGCCCTTAGGGCATGTATGTGCGCCATATGCCCCCAAATTTCTTTTTCAGGGGTGCAGCAGGGTGTTCTTGAGACACCCCTGCACCCTTGGAAAAATTCCTAATTTGCGATGAGCTAATTGCTAATTGCAAATTGCACCTTCATTCCTATGGGCCTCCTGGCCCATGGAAATGAATGGGTAATTTGCAATTAGCAATTTGCTCATCGCAAATTAGGAATGGTAAAGAATCGCTATTTATTCCTTAAAATTCACTATTTAGGAAATGCAAAATAGTTTGATGATACATATGGCGGTTCATCTCTAACAAGATAAGAAGCTTAGGGATAGATTTATGATGACTGGCGCAATGAAGTGGACATCACTTACTTCATTGGTAGGCCTTTACATGTATTATCTCCTCTGTATTCTTCATCAAGCGTAACTTTAATCTGCAATCCTGAGTAGGTCTCACCTTAAACAAACCTCTGGATAGGCCACACCTTATCGTCATCCTGAATTAATCATTTAAAATGCTAGGGAAAGATTTATGATAGGTGTATGCCTGTTTTGCGCCACTGTGCGTCACTTTTCTGATGCAGCGGCGGTGCAAAAGATTTGCTATGAGGCGACAAAATTACAAATTGATGCATTTAGGCAGATGTGTCATGGTGTAAAAAAAACGTGCCACATGAAACTGGTGCAGCAGTGATGCAAAAGATGCATCATGTTGCAAGACAGGCCTCACTTGGGGCCATATGTATCAAGCTAATTAGCATTCGCAAAGGCCAAAATTCTGCGAATTTCGGCCTTTGCGAATGCTAATTAGACAAATGGTGTGTATCAAACAAGTTTGATGCAAAATAAGGAATAGCAAAATTTGCTATTCTTTATTTTGCGATTGCACTGAAGGATTTGCAAATTTTGCGATTCCTTAAATGCAATGTATCAAACAAAAAATATGCAATAAATGCCATTAAGGATTTGCAAATTACCACCAACTTCTAGTTGGTGGTAATTTGCGAATTCTTTTCAAAAAGCTTTTTTTCCAAAAAACAAAAGGTGCCATATGACGCTCATACATGCCCTTAGGGCATGTATGTGCGCCATATGCCCCCAAATTTCTTTTTCAGGGGTGCAGCAGGGTGTTCTTGAGACACCCCTGCACCCTTGGAAAAATTCCTAATTTGCGATGAGCTAATTGCTAATCGCAAATTGCACCTTCATTCCTATGGGCCTCCTGGCCCATGGAAATGAATGGGTAATTTGCAATTAGCAATTTGCTCATCGCAAATTAGGAATGGTAAAGAATCGCTATTTATTCCTTAAAATTCGCTATTTAGGAAATGCAAAATAGTTTGATGATACATATGGCGGTTCATCTCTAACAAGATAAGAAGCTTAGGGATAGATTTATGATGACTGGCGCATCACCAGGGATGTGCCAGTCATCCTGCGCCGCTGTTCCGCCACCCATGGTGTGTTGCATTTACAATGCGGCGTAGCATGGGGCAAAAATGGCACAGATGCGTGACGCATCTGTGCCGTAAAGTTTGCACATTGCTGGAGTTGTATCGCAAGTGCGATGCAGCTCCAGCAAGGCTCAGGGGTGCCCCATCTCCACAATGTTGCGTCAAGACCTATGCCTGCTTCAAGCAGACGCAGGGTTTTGACGCAGCTTTCTCCTATCTGATTGTAAATGCGGCACACCATGGGTGGCAGAGCAGCGGTGCACGTTAACTGGTGCATGCCTGGGGATGTGCCAGTTAACATAAATCTGCCCCTTTACATTTAAGTATGTGCAGGGGACACAGAGTCGGTGAGGCTTATCCAAGGTTAAGAAGAGATGAGTCCTGTTCACTGAAAAATTAGACATAGGCTTCACCTTCTCAGCATTGCTGGACATGGCTAAATAATAGCTGCAAAATGTTACTCTTGTTAAACAATTTTACTATTATAATCTCTGAGATTTGTCTCTTACTCTGCAACATCTCATTGTTGTTATCTTTCTTTAAAGATAAAGACAACATCAACATGAGCGACAATCAGCAATCAGTTGATTTCGACCTCATCATTGAACTCGTAATTGAAACATCAGTGGATGTTGATCCCTTGGATGATTTAAATCCTGAGGATGAAGAAGAACGTGATGAGGATGCAGATTTGTCAGAATTATATGACATAGGATGGGAAGCTGACGTGCTTGAGCCTATGGAACTATAAACATTTATTTTAAAAATTTATAATAAATAAAAAGTAAAAATGTAAACCGTTTAATTTAAAAATAAAGACACCTTCAAAAACAGGTTATGTGTAGTGTCTTCAATAAAATATTAAAATATGCTCATAAAATTAGATCAGATTCACATATAAAATAGCACAGGTAAAATGAATATAAATTCCATTTCTTTTCTGCTATTTCTGTATTCTAAATTTGCCAAGCACTAAAAAATCTTCTATGTAAAAATGTCAAGTAGTGTTTTAAGTTTTTGATTACTGTTATTGATTTACTGTTGGGTAATAGTGGTTAATAACATTTTTTAATATATTTTACCACAGATTCAACTGCAGATCATTTCAAGATTTCACCATGCCAACCAAAGAAAGACTGAGAAAGGCTGCAAAACGTCAAAGACAGCAGGTCAATGAAAAAAAGCAGCAGTCCTCTAACAAAAAGATTTGTCAAGTCACCAAGAAAGCACCGGGTAAGAGTACAAAAACATTCATAAGAAATATCTGTAGTAAAAAAAATATTACTACAGAAAATGTTTCAGTCCAGAAAAAGAGAAGCAATTCAAACGGAAAGGAAAGGCCAATGAAAAATGTTACTGCTAGAGCAAGAGATAACTCTGTGCATGATAGTAGAAGGAAACAACAGTTTAGGGACATTCGTAAACGAATGTTCCGCAACAGGATAATTGGCAATTTGTTAAAAAATATTAAGAAAGGTGAACAGAAAGTGGTTTTTATAAGAGAAAAAAAAAATTTAGAAAGTTATTGATCAGGCATTTGAAATTAAACGTAAGTTATTTATTTTGATAATCAATAGAATTAGTAAGCTAAACAAGGCAATTTATGATTTCAAAAGAAATAGTAGATGGAAGAGAATAGTTAATCGTAGTAATTTTTGTGAAGTTTTTTCTGGAGAATGGATGCATAGTTCAAGCTGTGAGGCATTTTTTAATGAGGAGAGTTATTTCCAGGATAATGATTTGGTGCATGCAGTTGACACCAGTGGTCGAGCTTATGAAGTGAAAGATGGTTGTCCAGTTGAAAAAGAAAAACTTGTGACAACAGAGGCAGAAGAGGTGTTAGGTAATGAGGTTTTAGGAAGACGTCCTAAGGGTCCTGTGTACACGTGGAAGTGTAGTAGTATTTGCAGTGTGCGACAGGATTCCATCAATTTGCTTTGTGATTTTGTACGGTCATTTAATAAGAAAAGTTTGAAGCAGAAAATGAAGTTGTTGCAAGAATTAGATCCTTGCAGAGTGAGAGAAGTGACAGGTTTGCATGGTCATTCACTGGCTTGTCTTTCCAGGAGAGTATGCCAGAGTGTTTTTCATCATTTCAGGATGCTAGCAGTGCATCATAATAAAGTGAGGAAATTAGTTAGAATGTTGTATTATGCTAAGAGTCCAGCAATTATGCTTAAACAATTATGCGCTGCTCTTTTGCATGGTTCTGAAATAGATGTGAAGAATATATGTGAAGAAATTGAGTTTTGTTACTTTGGAAGTAAAGAGGAGAATGTTGAAATTGACCAAGAAGAAGCGGGTAATGTGGAAGATAGTGTACAGGTTTCCAGTACAGATAATTTCCAGAGGGAAATTGCGACGTTTCAGGTCAAATCAAGTGAGAGGCCAAATTTCACTTGTGTGTGTTGTCGACGCACTTATTATAAGAATCAGACTAAGTTAGTGGATTTATATGCGAAAAGTGAAAGGGAAAATAATAGTGAATGGAAGGATTTCACAACATACTTGATGGTAGAAAATTTTTTGATTTGGGATTGGATCAACGTGTGTGTACTTATTGTTGTAACAAATTAAATCAAAACCAGATGCCTGTTAGAGCAGTTCATAATAATCTGGAATTGGTTGAGATTCCTTCTGAATTGAAGGATTTAAATACTTATGAATCTATTTTGATTCAAAGTATCCATCCCTTTCAGGCTATTGTAAGAATGGAGCCAAAGACAGGGAAATTGCCTCCATCAGATTTACAGAGAGGATTAAAGGGAAGAGTTGTTTATTTGCCTCTAGATTTGAAGAAAAACATGAACACAATTGGAGTAGAAAAAGTGGAAGAGGAACCTCTGGTTATCTTAGTTAATGGGGTTCCGACAAAGAATAAGAAAATATGGCAAGATTTAGTGGATGTTAGGAAAGTTAAAAAGGCAACATTGTATTTGAAAAAAAATAATAAATACTATAAGAATGTATATGTTGCAGAAGAGGAAGTAAGTGAGGAAGAGGATAGCGATTTGTGTGCTGGTCAAATTGAGAAAGTAGAACCCTCTACTAGTGAAGAAATATATGAACATTATAGTGTTCATCCTTTGCATTCCAAGGAAGTCATGGGGAATGCTATTGAGTTGTTTCAAATGAAACAAGCCAAAGGGAGTCCCATTAGTGTTTGGGAGGAAAGTTTGGAAGCTCGGTGTTTCCCACAGCTTTTTCCAACAGGTCAGGGAGGAAGATATGATGAGCGACCTCATCAAATTCCTGCTTCTGAATACCGGACTTTGCGATTGTATGCAGGAGATGCTAGGTTTCGACAATGCATTCCCTATTTGTTTCATCTCCTGTTTGAAAGCGATCTGTCTGGACAGTCATATGCAGTGAACCACATCTTGAAAAGTGGTATTCACATGCAAAACATCTCGGTAAGTGACTTTATGGATAAAGTCAATCTCCAAGACAGTATTTTGGATTCTCACCTGATTAATCTCATGGCGTGTCAGCGTGGTACTAATGAGTACTGGTACCGTCGTCATGGTGATTTAAAATGTATGCTGAGGAACTTAGGAACTCCCACATGGTTCCTCACTCTGAGCTGTGCCGAGTATGGCTGGGAAGACTTACTTGAATTTCTACGAGAGGCAAATGCTAACATAGAAAACATCGAATTCAAGACACCCGGAGAACTGTGCTCTTTGGATCCAGTCAATGTATGTAGGTACTTCAATCATAGATTTGAAGCTATGATGTCTTTCATCATGAATAAGAAGAATCCACCTCTTGGAGAGGTGTTGGATTTCTTCTGGAGAAAGGAGTACCAAGCAAGAGGTGCTCCTCATATACATATGTTGCTGTGGATCAAGGATGCACCTAAATTTGGAACGGATCCAGAAGACTCAGTGATGAGTTTCATACAACAGTATTCTACGTGTGCTGTTCCAAACGCAAAGGAGAAGAAAAGCCTAAGAGAAAAAGTTCTACGTTTCCAAAGCCATCGATGTGGAAAGTACTGTCGTCGTAAATTCCGAAACAAGGACAAGTTCTACACCAAATGTCGTTTCGGCTTTCCACGACCGGTGATTTCTAAAGGAAGAGTGAACAGTTTGATGTCTTCGCTGCGACATAATGTGATGAAGAAATCACATAAAAACACATACAATTTGAAGAGGAACGAAGAGTCTAAGTACATCAACGACTACAACCCGGTGATTTTGTCCATGTGGAATGCTAACATGGATATACAGTTTGTGGCTGATAACTGTATGGCTGTGGCTCGGTATGTGACATCTTATATCACCAAAAAAGAGAAGACAGAATTGAAGGATATGTGGGAAGACATTTCCCATGAAAAGAGCCTCAGCAAGAAGTTGTACAGTTTCAGTCTGAAGATGTTGTCGCATCGAGAAATCGGAGCTTACGAATGTTCTGACCGGTTGTCTTCAGCAAGTCTCTATGCCAAGTCCAGGAGTATCGTTTGGGCGAGTCTTGGTCTTGCTGCAACGCGTAATCGAGTTCTCAAACCTGTGCGGGAAATTGAGTATTTGGCGGAAAAGGAGCCAAACAGTACCGACATTTTGAAGACAAACATGTTGGATACATATTATCCAAATCGAAGCAGTCACCTCGAGAATGTTTGTCTGTATGAGGTTCTTCAAAATTGCATATTCAAGAGGAACATCAAAGAAGATACTGAGAAAGGAGTGTATGCTGTAATAGGAAGTGAGGGATGTCTGGTCAAGCAAAGAAAATGCCACTTGGTAAACCATCGAAAATTGAGTGGCGAATCTCCTGAAAAAAAGGAGTTTTTCTATTTAGCACTTTTGCAACTTTTCAAGCCTTGGCGTGCAGAAGAGGAACTGCTTGGAGATTTCCTCTGTTATGAAGACTCTTTCAATGCTGACAAGGAGACCATAGAATGTCCTGCTTTTCCCAAATATGTAGAAATGTTGAATGCGGAAATTGAGCAGGAAGCAACGATTGCAGCCGAGATTGCCAGAGACAGTTCTCAGGACAGTCAGAGTTCTGCTTCATTGAGTCAGGATCCACTAGGAGGACCTGTTATCGAAAATGAAGCTGCCACTGCTATGAATGAAGTGGAAAGAGCCATGGCACATGCTCAGGAGGATGCGGTTAACTTAGAAGAGTTGGAAAGACAACTCAACGTTGAGCAGAGGAAAATATATGACGAAGTTACCATGCAAATTGATCATGGATTAAGTCATGACAAGAAAGAGTGTTCATGTACGTCGTTGAAGCCTGTCCGACTGTACGTGAGTGGAGAAGCGGGAACTGGAAAAAGTTTCCTTATTAAAGCAATTTCATGCTATTTGCAGGAAAGGACAGAGTCATCGCTGTCTTGTGTTGTCACCGCTCCAACTGGACTGGCAGCACATAACATTAAAGGGATTACTTTACATCGTTTACTGATGCTGCCAGTGGAGCATGACAACAAATTACAATATCACAAGCTATCTGGAGATGCTTGTTTTGAAGTTTCAAGAATCTTGAGGAAAATGAAACTTCTTATCATTGACGAAGTAAGCATGGTTTCCAATGTCATGCTTGCGTTTGTGCATTTGAGAATGCAAGAAGTTCTCAAAACAGAGTATGATGTGTTATTTGGTGGCAAACACATCATTGTTTTCGGAGATCTTCTGCAGCTGACACCAGTGAAAGGGCAACCTGTGTTCAAAATGCTCACGCATGAAGATACCAGGAAGTGCCTAGGGAGCATTGGCAACGTCAATATATGGTTAAACTTCAATTATGCTGAACTGCATGAAAATATGCGTCAGGCGAAGGATGAAGTTTACAAGAGTATTCTACAAGATGTTAGAATTGGAAAAGTGACCGAGCATGGGAAAGAAGCTTTACATGCACGATTACTGTCAAATTTATATCCAGAACAAGATGCTGTGCCTGAGAATATTTTTCAGAAAATTACTGAGAAGAAATCTGGAATATGTTTGATGCCAACTCTTGCAGAATGTGCCAAATTCAACAACAAAATGTTGCATTTGGAAAAGCAGGAGATTGTGAAACTACAAGCTATTGACAGAGTAGAGCATATGGGATCAACAATTATTTTGTCTGAGAATTTGAAATCAAAATTGGATTAATTAGAGAAGACTATATCTAAAACTGCAGGTTTTGAAAAGACTCTGAATGTGTGCTTGAACTGCCGTATAATTTTAAGAAGGAATTTACATGTTGAAAGAGGTCTGGTAAATGGATCAATGGGTAATGTTGTTGATTTTGTGAAATACAGAAATAGAGATGGAATTGAATTTTTAAAAATTAAATTTGATGGCATTGAGTAAGTACAGGTAATTGGTCGTTGCTCTGCTAGATTTTTGCTTGTAAAAGACTTATATGTTCGCCGTAAGCAGTTTCCTGTTTGCTTGGCATATGTGGTGACAATCCATAAATCGCAAGGTTTAAGTGTAGACAGTGCATTGGTGAATATTGGCAGTTCTGTGTTCAAGGAGGGTATGGCATATGTGGCATTGTCACGAGTTAGAACTTTATCGGGATTGTACTTGATTGAGTGTGATGTCACAAACATTTGTGCGGATCTAGATTGTGTTAAGGAATACAATAGGTTAAGAAGAGAGTATGCGCCACATTTGCCTCAATATCCTTTGTTTGAGAAACGTGTGGTAGGCCGGAAACGAAGAAATGTGACAAATACTAGGGAGGTTGCAGCAAAAAGACGAAAAGTCGATGAACCTGAAATTATAAGCAGAAACAAAAAGGATTCTGTTGAAGATGTTGTTGGTTTTCAATTTGAAAACAGTTCTGGTGTCAACTGCTATGCTAATGTAGTGGTTAATGTTTTGTTTTCTCTAGAAAATGTAAAAGAAGAGATTGTGGTCAATTCTGATCAAAGATTTTGCAGTTTGTTAAATTCTGTGTTAGAGAAATGTAGCACAGATAGAACAAAAATAGAAAGTGTGTCTGAAATTCGAAATCTGTTAGACAGATGTTCAGGCCAAACACAATTCTCTCAAAATATTCAGCAAGATTGTCAGGAGTTTTTAATGTATATACTTGATGTATTGCATGCTGAAGGTGTAGATGTAGATCACCTGTTTGGGCTTTCTTATCAATGGCAGCATGACTGCGAGAACTGTAGGGTATCAAGTAGTACTAGTGTAGACTCAGAAAGATTTATATATTTAACTTTGCCAGACAGTAAATCAATCTCTTTTAATAAACTAGTAAAAGCAGCTGATCACAACATGGAGTGTAGCCAATGTAAATCTGAAATGATGTCCACATTATTTATACGAACATATGGCCAGTATGTTATTTTAATGTTCCAACGATGTAGGCCTGATGGAACAAAATTGACAACTTTAATTAAAAATTTTGTGGCTTCACAGTTGTCAATATCAGGAAGGACTTTTGTAACTGCAGCAATTATATATCATGACGGTCCTTCAATAACATCAGGACATTACACAGCTTATTTAAAGTCTAGAAATGGCTGGTCATTCTGCAATGATTCTGTTTTAATTTTCAAAAAAAAATTGCCGTATGACCTTAAAAACTCTTACCTGGTGTTTTTAAAACCAAAATTTTAGGGAAAGAATCTCAGGATGTGCTCTGAGGAATTTCAAGAAGTTCTAATGGCTCCTACACGATTTGGCCTTGAGGATAAGTGTAGTACAGAGACATAACTTCTTACCATAACACTGGACGTCATGGAGAAATAAGTGCACTTTGAATGAGTTCAGAAAAACTGTTTCTTTTTATAAGCTAATTGAAGCAGCCAATCAAAACATGGAGTAGAGGGAATGTAAGTCTGCAATGCTGTCTACTGTTTTACATTGCTTTGTGATTAAAAGTGATGTAGAGAATTAAATAATTGTAGTAGTCATAGAGGTAGTGTAAGTCTGCTTCATAGTAAGCAGTATCAGTGTCATAGGAAATGTAGAACATGACTGAGCAAGAAGGGGAAGATATTACTAGTCCAGGATTGTGAAAATGATCTTCAACATTTTAATTGTGAAAGTTGCGAAATACAACATGACGGGATTGGCTTACAAGAATTCTAAGAGTTATAAATGGCTCAGACATGATTTGGCCTTGTGGAAACGTGTGGTAGAGAGCAAGAAGTCATTTATTGTATGTAACATGTTTTTCAAAACAATGGAGGTTTTCTTTCAGAAAGTGGCGGTCTGAAAGTAATAACAGCACAAAAGAGTGTAAGCTGTTCATAGGATATCCTTCGACGTCATGGAAAGTAAGTTAACTTTAAGGAGTTCTGAATTCTGATTTGTTATGTTGTATGGGTTTTTTAAACACAATCATTTTGATTGTGTTTTTTTTTCCCCGCTGTTACATGATGAATACCTTCAAGTCACTGTTTTTAGTGAAATTTGATACATTCTGAGAACAGCAAAAATAAACCATTTAACATGTATAATTAATTCTGTACTGTTTGCATTTATTATGTACATTTAGAACTGTGTAGGAGGCATGGAGAAGGAGAGGCTTCTGTAAGTGTCAAAGTTGTTGCTTACAGTGCTCATATTCTACGTAGTCTTTCATATGATAGACTACATTTCCACAATGAGATACCTAAGCAAAGGAAACACAGGTGATATGATTGTGGAATGAGCAAAATAAATTGCACGTTTTTCAATTATATTACCTGTGTTTCCTAACATTACACATCACATTGTGTAGATGAGGTTTAGGCCTGTTCCTGGAGACAGAGGAGGTCTGACATTTGTTCAAGAGTGCAGTGGACATGACTCACTTTGTTGGTAGGCCTCCACATGTATTATCTCCTCTGTATTCTTCAACAAGCATAAATTTGATATGCAATCCTGAGTAGGCCTCACCTTAAACAAACCTCTAGAGAGGCCACACCTTATCGTCATCCTGAATCAATCATTTCAAATGTTAGGGACAGATTTATGATAGGTGTATGCCTCTTTTGCACCACTGTGCGTCACTTTTCTGATGCAGCGGCGGTGCAAAAGATTTGCTATGAGGCGACAAAATTACAAATTGATGCATCTAGGCAGATGTGTCATGCTGTAAAAAACCTGTGCCACATGAAACCGATGCAGCAGTGATGCAAACGATGCACCATGTTGCAAGACAGGCCTGACTTCATCTCCAACAAGATAAGAAGCTAAGTCTTCTGTAAATGTCAAAATTGATGTATATACTGCTCAACTTCTATGTACTCTTTGATATGCTAGACTCCATCTGCACTATGAGATACCTAACCAAAGGCAACACAGGTGATGTGATTGTGAAATGAGGAAAAGAAACTCCACATTTTTCAATTACATCACCTGTGTTTCCTAAGTTTACGAATGACATTGTGCAGATGAAGTTTAGGTCTGTCCACGGACACAGAAGAGGTCTGGCCTTTGTTCAAGAGTGAAGTGGACATGACTTACTTCATTGGTAGGCCTTCACATGTATTATGTCCTCTGTTCTCTTCAACAACTCGAAATTTCATTTGGAACCCTGAGTAGGCCTCATCTCAAACAAACCTCTGGATAGGACACATCTTATTGGCATCCTGAAACAAACATTTAAAATGTTAGTGTCTTGCAACACTTTTGTGAAACAACAGCAGTGCAAAAGATGCACCATTTTTTAAGATAGGCCTCACTTCATCTGCATCAAGATACTGTTAGTTTAAAATGTATATCTTTAGGACTGTGTAGGGGGCCTGGAGAAGCAGAAGCTTCTGTAAGTGTCAAAGTTGTTGAAAAACTGTTTGTCCTTCAATCTTTTACCTTGTCTTTTCTAATTTTTAAATACATGTTTTAATATTTTTCAAATGTTTGTTCTCTCTTTCACAGATTGAAAGTATAAAAACAAAAAGTGAGTAAGTTAATGACAATTATAAGGTAAATGTTTTGTACTCTTTTCGTTACATTTCTATCACATTCACCTACTAGTAGTTTGACAGCTTCATTTCTTTAACCCTCAGTTTCCTGCCTTTGCTACTTCCCTCATTCCTTTCTCTATTACCTACTTACTCTACTCCTTCCACTCCTTTTCTCAGTCCCTCTCTTCTCATAGTTCCTCACTCTTGTTCACTCACTCCGTCTCTATTACTCTTTGTGTCTTTGACTGATCACTCTTTCACTACTTGTTCTTTATGCTTCTTCTGTGTAGTTGAAGCACACTAAGGGGTATATTATGAACATAGCCAATAAAATTATTGCTGTTTTTATTGGCAGAAAAGTGTTGCAAAAGTGGTTTCAGCGGCAGTTTTCCGCCGCAAAAGCAGCTTTAGCGACACATTTCTGCCGATAAAAGCTGCAAAACTTTTATTGCCTATGTTGATGATATGGCTCTATGTTATTTACATTTCTTTGCTGTTTCAATTAATCTTTTTCTGTTATTTTTTCATTTTCATTTTCTGTTTTTTCTCTCTGTTATTCCACATGTTTTACTCTGATTTTGAACATTCACTCACATTCTCCAAGAAACTCTTCTTTGTTATTGTTCTACTCTCTTTTTTTTCTTTCACTTCCTTATCTATTTTGTTTTTCACAATTATACCCTCTTCCATCTTTTCTTCGGTAAATAGATCTATTAAACAGTATCTCTGGTTTACTCCCTATAGCTGTCTTTCTTTTAACATTACTCTCTGTTTACTTCCCTTATACTTACTCTTCTTTTTTTTTTTTTTTTTTTTTTTTGGGTTCGCTTCCGGTTCGCGAACCGGGAAGCGAACGGGGAAGCGAACTAAAAGAAATAGAGGTTGCCAGAGTGCTAAACATTCTAGCAATTTTTTTTTGAAAGGAGAGGTAGTTCTGAAAAGAACTTTTTTTTATGTTTTTGTTGTTTTATATATTTTTTTTAATTTTTTAAACATTTTTTGTTTTTTTTGTATTTTTTGAACAGTTTTATGTTTTTTTTTGTTTTTGATGGAGGGGAAACAGCAAAAAACAGGCATTGAAAAGGGCTCAACAGGAGCAAAAAAAAAATTACTGTCTGGGGCGGTTAGGGCAATTGTGATTTACATAAGCTACGTTGATTAACGTAATGCTCATGTTACCACATGATATCAATGCACCGCAGTACAGACAAGTATATTTCATATGCGCAAAATTCTCCTGGATGTTTGGCACGGTTTTCCGTGCCTCTGCTGCTGTCAACGATATTAGTGATGTTGACCTGGCCACAGGAGTTGTTGTTGGGTTATCTTCCATGTCACGTATCTCCGCCCGGCTGTAGTTCAATGGATGCCACCTGTTCATGTGGCGATGCATTGTATAGTTTCCGTAGCTATATTTTTTATCAGTGCCTCTAGATAACCGGTCTTTGAAAATCAGGCAGGTGACATACCTAGCATTTACTTTTTTTTGCCCTCGAGGGAGTGAAAAAAACTGCCAAATAAAGCTGGCTTTCCGACGGGAAACCCGGGGCACCTCCTGTAAGAACTGTGGTCCTTCGGTCTCCTCTTCCTCTAGTTCATCCTCTTCCTCCTCTGTCTGGCTGATAAACTGGGGAGGTGGTCCTCTCTTCCCATGAGGAGGTGGAGGTGGTGGTGGGGGTGCACCAGCTGAAGCAACTACTGAAGCCATTGCTCAACTATCACAAATGGTCTTCCTCTCACAAAGATGAAAGTCAGAGTGAGGAAAGAAGGAGGGGTTTTCATCATTTGGGAAAAACAATAGTTCTAAACCAATCAAAAGTGTTATTTTTAGGTCACCTGACCTAGCCTTACATCATTATGAAACCAAAAAGGGATTGAACCAATGAAAAGTTTTATTAACAAGTCACATGACCTCTTACGCTTAAGTTACGCGCTGCGGAACGCGCCCCGGATCGCTTCCGGGTCGCTGCGCTTCGCGCCTCGGTTCGCGCTCCGGAGCACGCGGCAACGCGATATGTCGCGCTTTCGCGAAGCGCCGCGGATCGCTTCCGGGTAGCTGCGCTTCGCGTCTCAGTTCGCGTACCGGAGCACTTCCGGGTGCGCTAACGCAGCGCGTCATAAGACGCATTACGCGACAACGTGATACGTCGCGCTTCCGCGACGCGTCACGATGTTGATTTCTAACGCGGCAGTTGCGCTAACGGAACGTTTACCGGTTCGCGGACTGGGTCGCGGCATCAAGATGAGCTAACGGAAAGCTTCCCGGTTCGCGAACCGGGAGCGAACAAAAAAAAAGTATTAAAAAAAAATTATTAATAAACATATAAAATATATGTTTGGATTTAAAGAAGAATACATTTTACAGCTACAGATATTAGCTTTTAAAAAACCAATGAAATTCACTGAAAAAAACATAGGTTATAGACCATATATAGTTAGGAATTAGCATTTACAAAACCTTGAAAATTCACTGAAAAAACCATAGGTTATAGACCATATATAATTAGGAATTAGCATTTAAAAAACCTTATTTTACTCACACAAAACCATTGAAATTCCATATATAGTTAGTTGTACTAACTATATATCGCGCACCCGCAATCCACTGCTGATGATGTCACATATTACATCATTCATGACATGGTCAGTGACATCACTGATGACATCTCAAATGACATCACTGATGACATCACTGATGACATCTCATTTGACATTACTGATCACATCACTGATGACATAATTCATGTGATAATACGATGAACCTCTTCAGACTCTAATATAACCTTAGATACACTCAGTGTAAACAGACACTCACAGACTGTCACTCATCCATGGAGTTACTCAGACACTTAGTCAGTCATGCAAAGAATCAATCACACCTCCATTTCCTCAACTATACAGTTATACACACCTTACTTATTCAAACATATACTAAAACATATTTACTCACTTATACAATCCTGGATACAAGTTCACAATGATCCATACAGCCACTCACACATTCACTGGCTCTTATGCACAGTTATTTATATATGTCAACTCTCACATGTACTGTATTTTACATATGTACTTACTTTAACATGTAGCACTGAGATATCCATTCACTCACCAATACACTCATGCACACAGTCAACCGCCCATACAGCTGTTTCCACATGCACTTTTGAACCCATACATCTAGTCAATCAACTGCTCACACATCTATGCACAGAGTCATACACCTCTCAGCCACCCACACACACACTCAGTCTCCCATACAAATGCTTGGGCAACCAATCAATAACCCATACAGTTAATCATATAGCTACTGATCAACACATGCAGCAGTTTACAGAACAACAGACATAATGATGCACAAATTAAGACAGTTTAGTCACTAACCCATGCACTCAGTGAGACACATTTAATCAGTCACTCATACAGTCAGTCATGCCCCTACTAAATCCTTCATCAAGACACTTATACATCCACTCATTCTTCAATATGTAAGACATATTTTAACTTTACACATTTATACAGTCACTGAATGTAGTCATCAGTGATGTCATCAGTGATGTCATTTGAGATGTCATCAGTGATGTCATCAGTGATGTCATTTGAGATGTCATCAGTGATGTCACTGACCATGTCATGAATGATGTAATATGTGACATCATCAGCAGTGGATTGCGGGTGCGCGATATATAGTTAGTACAACTAACTATATATGGAATTTCAATGGTTTTGTGTGAGTAAAATAAGGTTTTTTAAATGCTAATTCCTAACTATATATGGTCTAAACCTATGATTTTTTCAGTGAATTTTCAAGGTTTTGTAAATGCTAATTCCTAACTATATATGGTCTATAACCTATGGTTTTTTCAGTGAATATATATATATACGAAACCAGGATCCCAAAGAACGATCGCGGTGGGCCAAACAAGGGCAGAGACTCCAGTTAAATATGCAATAAATAAATGTTATTGTCTTAGCATGTCAGGATGACGCATTTCAACCACAAGCCTGTGGTCTTGATCTCATAGTGCACTAAGGTGAGAGGCATTCAATTTTTAGTGACTTGAGTGACTTTACTATGTTCATTGTGACAAGGCAAAAAACATTACACTTTTGCAGAATGTAGTAAAACATCTTGTCATGCAATGATGACTAGGCGCAGCAATGACATGCAATTTTGGTAGCAGGCATAGAGAAACGACTACCCCTCTATACATAGGTGTGGCTGGCCATATGTTCTGTAACATCAGTTGATCGCAGCAAATTAGAAGGTAAGCTCGTGTGCTGGCGGTGCCGGCGGCATGGTAAAATATATTAAAAATATGATAAATGAATGCAATGATTGGGTTTGAAGTCTCCCAAATATATATATATATATATATATATATATATATATATATATATATATATATATATTCACTGAAAAAACCATAGGTTATAGACCATATATAGTTAGGAATTAGCATTTAAAAAACCTTATTTTACTCACACAAAACCATTGAAATTCCATATATAGTTAGTTGCACTAACTATATATCGCGCACCCGCAATCCACTGCTGATGATGTCACATATTACATCATTCATGACATGGTCAGTGACATCACTGATGACATCACTGATGACATCTCAAATGACATCACTGATGACATCACTGATGACAACATCCAGTGACTGTATGTTTCTGTAAAGTTAAAATTTGTCTTACATATTGAAGAATGAGTGGATGTACAAGTGTCTGGATGAAGGATTTAGTAGGTGCATGACTGACTGTATAAGTGAGTGATTAAATGTGTCTCACTGAGTGCATGGGTTAGTGACTAAACTGTTTTAAATTGTGCATCATTGTGTCTGCTGTTCTGTAATCTGATGCATGTGTTGATCATTAGCTATATGACTAACTATATGGGTTATTGATTGGTTGCCCAAGCATTTGTATGGGAGACTGAGTGTGTGTGTGGGTGGCTGGGAGGTGTATGACTCTCTGCATAGATGTGTGAGCAGTTGATTGACTAGATGTATGGGTTCAAAAGTGCATGTGGAAACAGCTGTATGGGCGGTTGACTGTGTGCATGAGTGTATTGGTGAGTGAATGGATATCTCAGTGCTACATGTCAAAGTAAGTACATATGTAAAACACAGTACATGTGAGAGTTGACATATATAAATAACTGTGCATAAGAGCCAGTGAATGTGTGAGTGGCTGTATGGATCATTGTGAACTTGTATCCAGGATTGTATAAGTGAGTAAATATGTTTTAGTATATGTTTGAATAAGTAAGGTGTGTATAACTGTATAGTTGAGGAAATGGAGGTGTGATTGATTCTTTGCATGACTGACTAAGTGTCTGAGTAACTCCATGGATGAGTGACAGTCTGTGAGTGTCTGTTTACACTGAGTGTATCTAAGGTTATATTAGAGTCTGAAGAGGTTCATCGTATTATCACATGAATGATGTCATCAGTGATGTGATCAGTAATGTCAAATGAGATGTCATCAGTGATGTCATCAGTGATGTCATTTGAGATGTCATCAGTGATGTCATCAGTGATGTCATTTGAGATGTCATCAGTGATGTCATCAGTGATGTCACTGACCATGTCATGAATTATGTAATATGTGACATCATCAGCAGTGGATTGCGGGTGCGCGATATATAGTTAGTGCAACTAACTATATATGGAATTTCAATGGTTTTGTGTGAGTAAAATAAGGTTTTTTAAATGCTAATTCCCAACTATATATGGTCTATAACCTATGGTTTTTTCAGTGAATTTTCAAGGTTTTGTAAATGCTAATTCCTAACTATATATGATCTATAACCTATGGTTTTTTCAGTGAATTTCAATGGTTTTTTAATAGCAAATATCATAAGCTGTCGAATGTCAAGTACGTGGTAAGTGAAAACATTTTCGTGTTTATGCACACTGATCTGCTTTGAATGGTGCCCCCCTCATTTCTATTAGGAGTACTCTCTCTTTGCACATAGTGAAGGGTAGTTAACGCAGGCCTTTGCCCCCGTTGTAATACGTCGTGCCTGCTTCTCTCTCCATTTGATTGATTGTTATCCAAGTATTTACTGTTTTAGAATTGGTTCTCTTTGGTTCATTCTCTATTTACAAACAAACACAGAGTCGCAATACTCTGTTTAGTCTTTGCAGATAACGAAAAATCGTGTAAAAAAAAAAAGAAAAGGAATCGAGCAAAATCAGTAGGCCACTAACGGGATCTCTTTTTGACCTCGCTAAAATAGAAACATTAGGAACAACCCCTCATGACAAATACAAAACTAGTGAAATGAACTGAACTCCACACAATGATGGCTGCAAAACAGCTCGGCTCCGCCACCCACCCCGCCCAAAATAAAGATAAAGAGCGGCTGCCATGATTGGTTGCGGAATGGCCACGACGGAGCTACGAAACGGTACTGCTCTCATGCTAACCCCAGCTTCAGTCTGAAACATCCAGAAACACTGTAGACTACCAATTCGATCAGTTCCGGTAGCGCCCCAATGTAACCCGGTAGAGAAGAACTAGCCCTCCCCTCTTTGACTGATGGTTCTTGTTGCCTGTCCCTTCTGTTGTCATTTAACAGAACTATTTAGCCTGCTGAAAGGGGTTGTGTTCCGACCGCTGGTTGGTGGAGACATTTTGACTGTATTCTGGACCTGCGTTGTCGCGTAATGCGTCATATGACGCGCCGCGTTAGCGCATCCGGAAGTCATCCGGGGCGCGCAGCGCATAACGTAAGCATAACAAGTCATGTGACTTGTTAATAAAACTTTTCATTGGTTCATTTTACTTTTCTTATTCTAATGATGAAAGGCTTGGTCATATGACCTAAAAATTACGCTTTTTATTACTTCCGAACATTATTTTTTCTTAAATATATGTTATAATGTTCCAGGCTAATGTACTTTCCCGGAAAATTTACAACTGTCCTGCAAGTAAAATATATTCTTTTTTCGAGAAAAAGAGCGTTTCTTCGTCCCATGACGGAGCCGTTGAGCAAAAGAGGGTCGACCTGCTGTCTTAGTCGCCGATACGCCTGAATATGAGATTCTTATCGATCACTTTATGTTGCAGGAATAGAAAACACAACAGCCCTTGACCATTTATCTTTACTGCGTTCCTTCGTATTATACCTTTTACCCTTCATGTAATTGGTCTGCTTTATTTCACTTGCCTTTTAATGATTCTAAAACAGTGACTATTATTAAAAACTTTACCAATGTATATACTACTACCATGTTTTCTTTTAAAAACCTTTATTGTGAAAATTTCATTATACAAATACGAGCCTATAACCACGTGGGCCTGCCACGGAGCAAACTGTAATCGTATATGATGAGTAGACATTTACACTGTAGAGGAACGTAACGGGCGGGCCATTAGGTTGCAAGAACTAAGGTGTCTAACAGTTACGGAATCGGTGGACGTACATTTTATAATTAAAATACGACAGGGCCAGTTACAATAAAATTATCTAGATATACATTTGCGGGCAAGTACCATGGGTGACGTTAATTTGAACTTTCAATAGTACAGTAATCAATAACACATCAGAACTTAATATCAATAGGGATGTCGAAATATTCAATCAATTCTCGTCCCCGCCCGCCATGTGCTTCAAAACTGCATACGTATCTCGTGATTTCAAGGTTCTGCAACCATTACACAACAAGGAGTTACGAGTCCCATTTATTCCGGCGCCATTTTGGGCGAGGACGGGCAGGTCCAGGATATAGTCAAAATGTCTCTACCAACCATCGACTATGATGATGTTCATATGCTGTATTTATTAGAGTAACACTCATCTGTCCACATGAAATTAATTTGCCACAATCTAAACATGTCATTTTAATCTTTCCAAAGTTCTTCTAAATATTTGGGACCGTTTCCCTTGCCTCTGATGCTGTCAGTGCCACTTCTTTGATGAATGTACTAGCAGGTATGGGGTTCTCCTCCAAATCTCTCTTTTATGCAGCACTATAATTAATTGGTGCCACCTCTCCATATGACGATGCATGGTATAGTTACCATAACTATATTTTTTTTCGGTTCCTCTGGAGAGTTCATCGTGGCAGATGAAGCGTGTAACGTACCGGGCATTTACCTTTTTTTGCATGTACAGGAAAGGAAAAAAAATCGAGCGTCCGAGTTCTAAGGTGTCCCAGGGCCATTTTAGTGGACCAGGCCCAAATCCAAAGAACAGGCCGCCATTTTGAGAGTCCTGTTGCAGCCGCCTGTCGCTGTAGCATCAAGAGCAGTCGAAACTCAGCTGAATGGCAACTGAAACGGTAAAGGGCCGCCCCACTACAGCAGACGAGCCTCCACCTAGGAAGGCCCGTTCACGCCGCCTCCCCCCCCCCCCCTTCGGGCACCCCACGCCGTTATTCGGAGCAGTATTGTAGGATGGCCACACCAGTGCGGCAACTTGCTAGACATCACCTCAGTGGTAACCGAATCTCAACGCCTTGTGGTGTCTTCTATTCAGAAAACATTGTTATGCTGCCTTCGACCTATTCGCCGCAAGTGCGCACACAACTCAACTGCATAGCTTGCTAGACACCACCTCGGTGCCATCCGGATCTTGGAATCTCAGCGCCTTTTGGTGTCTTCTCTTCAGAAAATATTGTTGCGCTGCCTTTGGCCCCATTCGCACATCGGTCCCCTACTGACGCCATCTCACAGGCTAATGGGGCGCCCCACGCCGACTTTCAGCATTGTAGGATGACCACACCAGTACAGCAACTTGCTAGACATCACCTCGGTGCCATCCGGATCTCGGCGCCCCACTGCAGATGAAGTGCCTCTCAACTATGAAACCACCACGGTGACATCCGGATCTTGGCGCGTTGTGCTGCCTTCGGCCTATTCGCACATCGGTCCGCTACTGACGCCATCTCACAGGCTAATGGGGCGCCCCACGCCGAGTTTCAGCATTGTAGGATGACCACACCAGTACAGCAACTTGCTAGACATCACCTCGGTGCCATCCGGATCTCGGCGCCCCACTGCAGATGAAGTGCCTCTCAACTATGAAACCACCACGGTGACATCCGGATCTTGGCGCGTTGTGCTGCCTTCGGCCTATTCGCACATCGGTCCGCTACTGACGCCATCTCACAGACTAATGGGGCGCCCCACGCCGAGTTTCAGCATTGTAGGATGACCACACCAGTGCACCTTACTAGACACCACCTCGGTGCCATCCGGATCTTGGCATCTCAGCGCCTTGTGGTGTCTTCTATTCAGAAAATATTCTTGCGCTACCTTTGCCCCATTCACACATCGGTCCGCTACTGACGCCATCTCACAGGCTAATAGGGCGCCCCACGCCGAGTTTCAGCATTGTAGGATGACCACACCAGTACAGCAACTTGCTAGACATCACCTCGGTGCCATCCGGATCTTGGCATCTCAACGCCTAGTGGTATCTTCCATACAGAAAATATTGTTGCGCTGCCTTTGACCCCATTCGCACATCGGTCCGCAACTTAGACATCACCTCGGTGCCATCCGGATCTTGGCATCTCAGCGCCTTGTGGTGTCAGTCAGAAAATATTGTTGCGCTGCCTTTGGCCCCATTCGCACATCAGTCCGCTACTGACACCATCTCACAGGCCAACAGGGCGCCCCACGCCGACTTTTACCATTGTAGGATGGCCACACCAGTGCCACAACTTGCTAGACACCACCTCGGTGCCATCCGGATCTTGGCATCTCAGCGCCTTGTGGTGTCTTCTATTCCGAAAATATTGTTGCGCTGCCTTTGGCCCCATTCGCACATCGGTCCGCTACTGCCGCCATCTCACAGGCCAACGAGGCGCCCCACGCCGACTTTCAACATTGTAGGATGGCCACACCAGTGCGGCAACTTACTAGACACCACCTCGGTGCCATCTGGATCTTGGCGCGTTGTGCTGCCTTCGGCCTATTCGCACATCGGTCCGCTACTGACGCAAACTCACAGGCCAACGGGGCGCCCCACGCCGACTTTCAGCATTGTAGGATGGCCACACCAGTGCTGCAACTTGCTGAACACCACCTCGGTGCCATCCGGATCTTGGCCCGTTGTATTGCCTTCGGCCTATTCGCACATCGGTCCGCTACTGACGCCGCCTCACGTGCCAACGTATTTTCTCCGCATTTTATACCCTATGCCGCATAACAGGTCATGTGACTTGTTTATAAAACTTTTCATTGGTTCATTTTACTTTTGGTTTCCTAATGATGGAAGGCTTGATCATATGACCTAAAAACAACACTTTTCATTGGATGAAAACTTTTTTTTTTCCCAAACGATGAAAGCCCCACCTTGTTTCTGGATGTTTCAGACTGAAGCTGGCGTCAGTATGAGAGCACCACCGTCTCGTAGCTCCGTCGTGGTCATTCCGCGAGCAATCATGGCAACCGCTCCCCACCAGAAGCCTACAGGAGTCGGGGGCCCCCAAAACTTTTGATAAATCCTCAAGGCGGAGGGGACGCTTTCGAGAATGGGGTCCAAGACCTAGCAGACAAGCGTCCGATTTCCAAGGTGTCCCAGGGCCATTTCAGTGGACCAGGCCCAAAAAGGAAAGAGCCTGCCGCCATTTTGAGAGTCCTGTGACAGCCGCCTATCGCTGCACCGCAAGAGTGGGCGCAACTCAGCTGAATTGCGGCTTTTGACACAGTGGACCAAAAACGGACGGAATGGCAACTGAAACGGTAAAGGGGCGCCCCACTACAACAGATGACACTCCACCTGGAGAGGCCCGTTCACGCCGCCTCCCCCGGGGCACCCCACGCCGTTATTCGGAGCAGCATTGTAGGATACCAAAACCAGTGCGGCAACTTACTGGACATCACCTTGGTGCCATCGTTCTGCTGCCTTGGAACTATTCGCACAACAGTTTGCTACTGATGACCCACCCCCCGCGACGCCCCACGCCGGAAATCTGGACGTTGTGCTGCGTTGGGACTATTCGCACAGCCGACCGCTACTTCGTTGTTTTTCCCTAAAAATGTTTATATGTTATTACTATTTTTGTTTTCTTGTATATATTTATAAATTATTAAAGTTTTATAATCTTACTACTTTGTCGGAGTGCTATATATTTTTAATGTGACACATAATTGTAAAAACTTTGAGGTACAAAGAGTCATCCCTGGAATCTTCCGCTTCAGGCTCGGTCCCCTCCCCAATCACAATACAGGATGGTTTTCAGATAATAGGAACGCTTCTGCTGTGACGGATCTCATCG
Source organism: Lissotriton helveticus (assembly GCF_964261635.1). Lineage (NCBI taxonomy): Eukaryota > Metazoa > Chordata > Amphibia > Caudata > Salamandridae > Lissotriton > Lissotriton helveticus. The sequence goes on from NC_136069.1 coordinate 1,144,573,575, forward strand.
AGTGTGGGCCTTGATCTACTATAACTCCTTTGAAGAGGGGTGATTCTCTACAGCTGGGGCCATAAACTACATCTGCAGGGCTAGCTGATACCCTAGGACCAGCCTGGACAATCGGACACAGAGGAAAAGGAGTGTCAGAGGGTGCGGTAGTGAATAGGGCGAAAGGGAGGTGTCGGGCGGGAACAGGGTGTGATTCTCAGGGAAGAGCAGCGCAGATGGGGGGAGGTTTATTACCCATGCATAAGACAGAAAGCGGGGGTGACCACTGCCTGGGGGAGATGCTTGCGAGGGTGGGGAGCCATGCTAAGGATCGACAGCGTGCACAGAGTGGGTCTGGTCAAGGCATCTAAAATGGCTGCCGTGCACGACAAAAGTGTGTGTAGTGAAGAATGTCCACACGTGGTATATATATTTCTGGAGTGTTTATTCAGTAACATAAACCATAAGGTGCTCCCAGCTTGACAGGACTCCGAACCTCAACATTCTAATGCTGCCTTCAGGGACAGCTACGGGTCATACCAAGTGGGCAGGAGAAAGGAGGGGGGCACAGGGGAAAGTGGAAGATACCAAGTGCCAAGTTACAACACATCATCCTCCCTAAGGAGACAAAGAGGAAGACGAGGAGAACATAGGGCAGATGAAAGAGCGAGGAGGTATCGAGGAGAGAAAGGTGAAGAGTGGGTCTGAGATGAAACAGAGGAAGAAGCGAGAGAGAGAGAGAGAGAGCGAGTCAGAGTGGGTGAGAAAGGATAGTGGGACCAGGGGGGGCGAGGGAACAGAGGTGGAGAGGAAAAGAGCTCGATGAGGGGAACAGCAAAAGAGAAGAAGCAGAGACAAGAGAAGGAGGGAAAGAGGTAGCTCCCCAAACCCCCAATGCCTGCGGAGGCTGTACCAACGGGGTGGATTTATATGAAGGTAACTGTAAAGGAAACTTATAACCATCCCCACTGGGGAACTAACAGAGGTGGGGGAGGGCAAGGCAGGAACAGGGGGTACTGTTCCGCTGGGTCCCACACTATATACTGGCTTGTGTCGCAGAGGGATAAGCAGCTTAGTGTCACAGTGGGAGTTGCAGGAACTTCCCATCCCCAAATCGCGACCTCAGCCACCCCACCAGTCTAAATGGTGGACATCATGAACTGGAGTACTGCAAATCTCCTACTAGTCCTTCCATCCCCCTATGGAGGGATGGTCCTGGAGGTAGCGCTCATATTTTCTTCCTTTTGCAGAAACTTGGGCCGGGGCAGAGCCCGGCAACTCCTTCTGGCACTCTATGTCTCTATTTCAGTGTCATCAACTGTGAATGGTCTGGGCCTTCTTTTGACCTTCCTCCCTTGGCCATTGCCAGCACCCAATACTTTCTTGACTTCCTTATCAAATAGCTCTCGCTGAACGACCTGATCCACTACTGTCTAAAGTCCGTTCTCCTGTTTCATCCCGCATGTTCCCTTGGAGGACTCAGAGGTGTTTTCTGGATCCTGAAACTTATGCTTGCTCCCATTATCATAGTGTGAACTCTTCAGACCTGACTGGACATTTGGAACTCTTTTAGTATTATTATTTGCGTTTCCTTGCTCTCTATCTCCACCTTCCCACTGTGGAGCCTCTGAAGATGTTTTGTAGGGCATTTGGAACTCTTTTAGTATTATTCTTTGTGTTTCCTTGCTCTCTGTCTCCACCTTCCCCCTGTAGGGCCTTTGAAGATATTTGCCTTTCATCTCACTCTTCAAATTTGAGTTCACTTCCTTTTCCTTTTGCCTATTAACCTCATACTCCTCCCTCACTTTAGTCTTGGACTCCGACGGCGTGTTCATTTGCCCCGACTCTTTGCAACTGAATAGATTGCCCTTACATGTTATCTTTTTCCGCTCATTTGCTGTTGCACTTATATGTTCACCCCTCCTTTCGAATTCTTCTTCTTCTCCAATTAAACCTTCTCCGTTTTCATTCTCTTGTTTCTTGCGTATTTCTCTCTCATCCACTAAACAAAGGTAAGATTCTAGTTTTTCTTTCATGTTGCCTTTGGCTGTGATTTCCCCTTGTTCTTTGATACTGGCAGCCCCATTAAAAACTTCTGCGTCCTTGGAGGGAGGCGTGGGGATCCTCGATGCACCACCCTTTGTTACACCCATGCTATGTTTCAGTGCCTGTTCCCTCATTTGTTCTCTTCTTCTTCCATTGGGTGATATTCTCAGTTTCATTTGATCAATCCACCCTAGCATGGTGGGTCCACTTTCTATTACATATATGGTACTCTTACTATGATTTCCCTTGTACGTTAAATCCATGACTTGACATCCTATTACTCTAATGTCCTCCCCTGTATACGACTTCGGGGATATGTTTGCCTCTTGCAAAACGTTTCCATATTTTTTTACTAACTTGCAGTTCCATTCACTCTTGCTTATCATACTGTGACGCGAGCCTGAATCTGTTATCATATCTGTCATCACTCCGCCAATACAGATGGTACATCCCGGATTTATTTTACTTAGATTGACTTCCTCGTGGCCACCCATCCTTTCCTTTTTCACTTCATCCCTTTGTACTTCTTCCAACGAGACCTGTACATAATATTCATCCAACACCCACAAGATGTCCTCATAAATAATCCTGATCTTTCCATTCATTAATGCCTTTTCCATTTCATGGTACTTTTTCCGTCCCCCAGTTCCCAAACTGTATAGTAGTATTTCCGTTTTTTCTTTAGGTACAAAGGGCACAGCTTCATCCTCCACAACTGACATGTAGTTCTCAAAATATACTTTCCATACTCTCCATTCTGCGACGTTTAGATCATCCCCCTCCCTGAACGGCACTGGCGGCAGAAAATTATACTTCTGGCCCCACTCCATGTTGAACACGCTGTTGTCTAAAGAGGTAACCGTGAAAGTGTAAAGTTCGCCTCCTACCTCAAAATAGTTGTACTGAATCTGAAACTCTGGTCTAGGAGGGTGGGTCTGATTCCAAATTACAAAGTGAAAAGATGTATGGGTGTATTCACAGCTGCAGCATATGCTTCACACTCGTTACATTTGCATCCTAAGGCCTGCGAGTGTAGGGAATTCCTCCTCTCAAATGCTCCCAATGACCCTGAAACGGGAACAAAGTCTACCCTGACCCGAGCAACTGACACTTCCTGTCCCACCAATTTCCTCAGCGGCTAATTTCTTCCTTAACGAGCCAACGTTTATCATTACACCTTTATCATTTTTTTATATACCCCATTGTGACGAGGGTGCGAAGCGAAGAATGGCCCACAGGGTGGCAGTGCAGTCTGGCGTTTGTTCGACTACAAGCTGTAGGGGGCGACTCGGGTGCCTGTCACAATTCAAAACTTTGCTCTGCTGTGTAGGAGGACTGTAGATCCACAACCCAATACCTCTTCTCCTCACGATCAAAATCTAGGTGTGCCTTTTGGGAATTCAGAGGCTGGTCACATTTCTATCGATTGGGTTGTACCCTTATACCATACTTCACTTGCGCGCACCCTCCACGTTGCGCAGGAAACCCTTGAATACTTTACTTCAATCTCAATCAAAGATATTCGTTAATGACTCACTCAGATTTTTCTTTAAGGATCGAAAAAAACACATTTACATATTTCATAGTCTCCTCATGAACCAGCTCGACCCCCTCCTCCTCCGCCCGATGTCGTACCTCGACTCCTTAAGGGGAGAGTAGTCAGCCGACCTGATCTAAACTTGGGACGTTTGCTGTCCTAGTGTACCTCTGAGTGAAACGCTGCACCCTCGGTCTCCTCAGTGCATGCCCCACAGCAGGCCCCGTGAAACAACTTGCCTTTAACCCCTCTCCGCCTATAGACTCTCACCGCCTCTCTGTGCTTTATCCCGCGAAGGCGAACCTCCCTATCCTTTTGTTCTGCTCACCCACTCGGAATGGCCTGCTCCTTCACCAGGTCCGATTGCGCCTGGGTCCCCTCAGGGATGTTTTTCCGTCGTCACATCTACCTCATCGACTCAACGGTCATGCGCTGAACAGGGATTATACACACTCTTTATTGCTTAAAATGTCCACACGGTGGCAGTGTCTTTCCTGTGTTGGTTATTATCAGCGCTATTGAAAGGGAATAATAACGGACGTGACTGAACCTTGGCTGCACCCAGAAAGGCTGAGGAGAATATATTTTCCCACGTTAATATCTCTGATTCCTCTCAGTATCACCTTCGGAATAAGAGTATGCAGGGCGTTCCAGCCTCGGTCATTTACTCACACGTCCCTTTTCACACTGACTTTTGCTCCTTTTCCAACTTCATTGCCAAGGCTTTTATTCATAACTTCAAGACGCGGCAAGAACGATTACCACCAATGTCGTCCCCCGCTCAGCCCAGCTCTTCTCATGCGCTTCCGCAGATCACCTCACGAACTTTCTCCATGTGCTTGGGTCTCACTCCTTCCCATTACACTCGATCTGTCACTTCATCCTGAGCTCCGCTCAGCTCTTAACATCAGTTTAGACTGCTCTCCTCACGATATTTCATCAAATTTCAATGCTCATCAAGTCGGGTCTTACTCCTCTTCACCAACTCAATTTCATTAGAACGCCCGACATAGATTATCACTTCACACGCCTCAGTTGCTCCTTTAATGGACTTACTCCTACAGAGCTCTTTTTCTCACTTCATCACCAAGGCTCATAATATCACATCAAAACGCGGTGGGAACGATTAACAGCAATTCCGTCTCCCGCTCCGCTCAGCTTTCCACATCAGCTTCTGCTGCTCACCTGACGAACTTTTATCCATTCAAAGTTCCTCCACTCGGGTCTTACTCCTCTTCAGCTTCTCAATCTACTTGGAACGCCCGACGCAGCTTATCAACTTATTTCTTCATCATTTTCCTTGTCCAAGCTCAACTCAATCCAGGGGAGAGCACCCCACTGACCCTGGCTCAGCTCCGTTTCCTTCGTCGCCACAAATGTAGTGAAGAATGTCCACACGTGGTATATATATTTCTGGAGTGTTTATTCAGTAACATAAACCATAAGGTGCTCCCAGCTTGACAGGACTCCGAACCTCAACATTCTAATGCTGCCTTCAGGGACAGCTACGGGTCATACCAAGTGGGCAGGAGAAAGGAGGGGGGCACAGGGGAAAGTGGAAGATACCAAGTGCCAAGTTACAACAGTGTGGCATTTGAAAAAAGACAAGATGGCGCAGACAATGTTTTTCAACACTTCCTGATTTCCTTCGAATCGAACGTTAACAGACGTTGGGGCATATTACCAAAGTTAAGCGATATTTATCCCTAACGATGCTTAGCAACGATTTTTTTACCGCTAAGCATCGTCAGAAATTATCGCAGATAAACCTTGCTATTATCAAGGTTTATCGCAAATACGATAATAAACGACCGCAATGCATTAATATCGCTGAAAACTCAGCGATATTCATGCATTACCGAGCTAATGCTCTTAGCCATGTTATCCACCTCCCATTGGATAGCATGGCTAAGAACTGCTCAGGGCAGGTGCTAGCTTTTGGAGATATTCGCGCTTATCTCGAATATTTCCAAAAGTTGATAATAGGAGATAGCGATGTTAGCGACTGTTTCCAGTCGCTAACATCTTGGCATGCCCACTTTGCATGTCATTAGTGATAAATATCACTCACATGCAAAGTGGGGCCCAAGATGGTCGCTATCTCCTACTAGCCGTCGCTAACTGGTGTTAGCAACAGCTAGGTAATACAGATATAATTTTATCTCCGCGAAGCGGAGCGCTGTTACAGATATATATCTTGTTTTTGAACGTTCATTTCTCAAAATCCACTGAAGCACATATATTGAGACCTAGCAAAGGCACATCGAGCTACCAGTCCCTACAATTTTGCCAAGTTTCGTGCAAATCCATTCAGCCGTTCGATTATTATTATTATTATTTTTTTGCCCCGCGGGGCCCTTTTAAAACCTCCACATCAAACCTAAGAGGTCAAGGAGGATCTACTATGCCCCTTTATGGTCATTTGCCCCTTCGCTTTGGCCTCCTCTTGTCTCTCGATCCTACCGAGAGACAAGATGGCGGCCGCTACGGACTGTTTGCAATGTTTACAGACGCCGGAGAACCAATCAGCTTCGCAAACCTCCGTTACGCGAAGCGGAGCGCTGTTACAGATATATATCTTTTTTTGAACGTTAATTTCTCAAAATCCACTGGAGCACATATATTGAGACCTAGCAAAGGCACATCGGGCTACCAGTCCCTAATATTTTACCAAGTTTCGTGCAAATCCATTCAGCCGTTCGATTATTATTATTATTTTTTTTTTTGCCCCGCGGGACCCTTTTAAAACCTCCACATCAAACCTAGAGGGTCAGCGAGGATCTACTATGCCCCCTTATGGTCATTTGCCCCTTCGCTTTGGCCTCCTCTTGTCTCTCGATCCTACCGAGAGACAAGATGGCGGCCGCTACGGACTGTTTGGAATGTTTACAGACGCCGGAGAACCAATCAGCTTCGCTTCACAAAGCTCCGTTGCGCGCAAAGTACGCGAACTGGAGCGCTGCCCGGTCCGCTGTTACAGATATATATCTTTTTTTAAACGTTAATTTCTCAAAATCCACTGTAGCACATATATTGAGACCTAGCAAAGGCACATCGGGCTACCAGTCCCTACAATTTTGCCAAGTTTCGTGCAAATCCATTCAGCCGTTCGGGCTAAAAGTGAGGCCAACCGCCCTATGGAAAACTCAATGTTAAAAACACGTTTTGGGACCCCCCTTTTTTCTCGGCCCCCCCTTGACGAACCCCCCCCAAATTTTCAAGGGCTGCTCAGAAACAAAATGTGCCATTTTCCTGAAAATTTCAGCCAATTCCATCCACAAACGCCAAAGTTATTAGACATAGAATTTTCAAAAATCCCATAGAGAAAAAATCCTAACTATATATACCTACTGGCGACCGCCAGTAGGTAATATATATATATATATATATATATATATATATATATATATATATATATATATATATATATATATATATATATATATATATATATATATATGTATATTATAAACACAATGATGGGCAGCACAACCAGATACTTTTAAGAAGCTTTATTTCTCTTCACAACACCCCACCGACGCATTTCAGCCTCACGGCTTTTCTCACGGTCAGCAAGTCCCTTTTTAGTTTTCAAATATATACTGCCCCACATTTGCCTTAAGGTGGCATTATGGGATACGTAGTTCTTGAAAAAAATTTCAATTAAAAACAATTTCAACAAACAAAGGACTGGTGTGTTCTCATTTGTCCATGTATAGTACATAGCGTCCAACATGCGTTTCACTTCGGGCATGCATTTTCAACGTAATAACTTCAAAAGTTTATATTATATATTTTACTTGCAGTTTCGGGTATAGTACCCATATTCACATCGTTTCTAGCCGGATAAGTTCATTTTTACTCCAGGTGTATGTGGAGATCTTCTCCAAAGTTCATCCCTTTGGGATGCTTTGTACGGAACCGAACAATGAGACGTGATTCCATTTGTCGAAGAAGACGAGTTGTGTCTCCTCCTCTCTCTAGTTTAGTGAGCATTTTTAGTCCATAGAAGCTCATTGCTCGCCAGCCCCCATTTTGGCAGATGTTCAAATGCTTAGCTGTGGCATACAGCATGTTGGAGTTTTTCACAGCACGGATATGTTCCAGTATCCTCTTTTTGAGCATGCATGTAGTGCATCCTATATACTTCATTCCGCATCTACATTCGATGACATATACCACGTTTTTTGATGTACATGTGATATATTGTTTGATAGGCATGCTTTTACCATCTGGTTCCACCACACTTTTCATTCTTTTTCCTATTTTGCACGCTTTACATGAGGTGCAGGGTTTGAAACCTATATTTTGTTCTGTCCACCATTTCGGTTGCTGCTTGTTTTGGAAAAAGCTTTTCACCAGTAGATTTTGCAGTGATGTATTTTTTCTATATGTGATGGAGGGATGTTCGCCAGCCATTGTGCCTATATCCGGATCACTGGTTATTAGATGCCAATATTTTTTCATTTTTTTGGCAATTATTCCGCTCTCCTTGCTGTACGTCGTGACAAATCTTGGAGGGTCTTTGTCTTGTGGGGGTTTAGGCTTTTCAATCAGAGTCTCTGCTCTACTGATCTTATCCACTTTGTTTTTACAGTTTTTCAGGACATAATCTTTATATCCCCTTGACTGGAATCTGACTTTGCTTTGATGTATATGCTTTTCTGCATCATCTGGATTTGAACAGTTTCTCTTTAGACGTACAAACTCTCCATATGGGATGCTCTTCAATAGTGCCTTGGGATGGAAACTGGTGCCATGTAGCACACTATTCGTTGCAGTTTTTTTACGGAACAAGGTTGTTTCAAGTTTACCATTGGAAATATAGACCTTAGTGTCTAAGAAGTCTATTTCTCTCTTGTTTGTTGAGCAGGTGAATTGTAGACCAACATCATTATCATTTAATCTGGTAAAATATCTTTGGAATTGTTCATCACTGCCATTCCAGATCAAAAAAAGGTCGTCAATATATCTGACCCATAGAATTATGCAATCTAATTCATCCTGGTTGGTATCGTTCCATGCAATTGTCTTTTCCCACCATCCCATGGTGACATTGGCGTAATTTGGGGAAAATGATATTCCCATGGCCGTACCGCATTCCTGTTTGTACAGATCGTTATTGAAAAGAAACACATTGTTCATGAGACATAGTTCTATCATATTTAGCAGCATTGACGTGTGATCAAATTCTTTGATACTTCGTTGTTGCAAGAAATATTTCAATGTCACCATGGGATGGTGGGAAAAGACAATTGCATGGAACGATACCAACCAGGATGAATTAGATTGCATAATTCTATGGGTCAGATATATTGACGACCTTTTTTTAATGTCAAAGTATGTTTATTGAGTTTTAAAACAGAAAAAGAAAAAGGCATGGCATAGCAATGGATAATCAACAGGCAAGTTAGGCAAGCGAGACAGACAGACACGTCTTCTCTATGAAGCGGTAGGTGAGCAAGATAAGCGTGCTCAAATGGAAAAGTGGTGCCTGGAAGTCTAAAGAATCCCCCAATCGGGGCGACAAGGAAACAAGCCAGCCCTAAGAACCCGCCTCCCTCCCAAACACCCAACCCCAACGCCCCCCCCCACCCCACCAGTACGCCAGTCGTCTATAGTAATCGTGTGAGTTGTAGCAAATTAGAATGTATCAGGGTGCCTCTGGTTGTGTTCGGTCCACAGTGCAGTCTGTGAGCCGTAGAATACGAAGATATTTCGGGCAGGTAATTTCGTGGAATTCCCTGGAGAGCAACGTCAGGAGCGGTTGCCAAGTGGTGCGGAATGTGTCAGTGGTGTGCGTGAGCGTGGCTTGGATCCGTTCCATGCCCAACGTGAACCACAGCTTGTGCAGCCAGCCAGTGTGGGTGGGTGGGTTAATAGAGCCCCAGAGCGACAGGACGTGTTGCGAGGCTGCCTGCATTGCAATGCCCATCTGTTTGCCGCGAGTTGATCTCAAGGGGAATGTAAGTGCATTAGGAAGCCCTAAGAGTGTGTATGCTGGGAAGCGTGGGATCTCGGTGTCGAACGTGGAGTCAATGTCATCCAGGACGACCTTCCAGTATTCCTGCAAGGCGGGACATTCCCACAGGAGGTGAGTCAGTGTACCTCGGCTGCCACATCCTCTCCAACACAGCGCGCTACGGGTCGGGTTGCCTTGATTGAGTCTCGCCGGGGTAAGATGCCAGTAGATAGCTAGTTTGATCGCCGATTCCCTGGCTTTGGTATTTCGGGTAGTGTGGGCGGCCCTGAAGTATATGTGGTTCCATTCCACTGAGGAAAGAGATCGGCCAAGTTCTGCTTCCCAACGCCGCTGTCCAGCGGTCTTATCAGGATTTGCAGCAGGGGAGAGCATCCGATAGAGGTCTGATATGAGATGTTTATCTGAGTCCTTGGATACGAGCCAACGTTCGAACGATGTCATTTGTCGGCCCACCAGAGGGGCAACGTCCGGACTCAAGAGCCAATGGCGGATTTGGAAATATTGAAACATGTGAGGGCCATCCACTCCATAGTCTCGCGAGATGTCGGCCAGAGAGAGGAACCCCTCCGTATCAAAGAGGTGCCCGGCTGATCGGCAGGGCGTGTCACGCCATTGCTGGAAAGCTTGGGTATCTGTGCCGGGTGGGAATGCGGGGTTGTCAAAGAGCGGGGTAAGTGGGGACGGGAAGGTCGTAAGGCCCCGTTTGACCGCTACCATGTCCCAGGCTGCCATAGTGGTCCGAGTGATAGGGGAGCGGAGGAGATAACGGGGTCTGTGCCGGCGCGCAAGAAACGGTATCTTCCACAGGGAGGTCTGCGCCATGGCCCTGTCCTGAAAGAGCCATCTCTTCTCTGATTCGGGTCGGTACCACTCCACTAGATATCGAATTTGCGAGGCCTGAAAGTATTGTAGCAGGTTCGGGATCCCGAGGCCGCCCTCGTCTACAGTCCTATGTGCTACTTGTCGATGAATTCTGGCGCGCTTCCTCTCCCACACAAATTGGTGAAGGTCATGTTGGAGGTCAGCTAGCATTCCCATCGGCGGCGACACTGGGAGAGTCTGAAAGACGTACAATATTTTGGGTAGGACCGACATCTTTATCGCTGCGATCCTCCCGAGTAAGGAGAGAGGCTGCTTTGACCAACGCGCGAGATCAGCCCGGATCTGGGATGATAGGGCAGAGTAGTTGTGAGCAATCGTCGAGGTCGTGGAGGAGGTCAGGGTAATCCCCAGGTAAGGCAATCGAGTGGTGGACCGCAGTTGACACCCGAAATCAGGCGGTGGGATGTTGGGAAGAGCATGGCTGCCAAGGGGCAGTATCAGGGATTTCCCTTGGTTGACCTTGAAACCGGACACCTCGCCGAATCGCTCCAGCTCCGCCAAAAGCGCCGGTATGGAGCTAGATGGGCGGTCTAAAGTGGCAATTATGTCGTCTGCGTACAGTCCCACTACGTGGGGCTCGTTGCCGAAAGACATTCCTATAATGTGGGGATTGTCGCGAATTGTCTGTGCTAAGGGCTCCACGTATAGAGCAAATAGGAGGGGTGAGAGGGGACACCCCTGGCGGGTTCCTCTCTGTATCTCGAAGGGGTCGGACTTGAGGCCACCCAGCCGGACACGTGCCAACGGGCGGTGGTAGCAGCTCGCGATCCAGGCTTGAAACCGGTCGCCAAGGTGGTAGCGCCGCAGCACAGCCTGCAAGTAGGTCCAGTCGACACGGTCGAAAGCCTTCTCTGCATCGATGGCTAATAGGGCAGAGTCGGAGACCTGGAAATGAGCTTTGTCCACGAGGTGCAGGATTCTTTTGGTATTGTCACTGCACTGGCGGTTCAGGACAAAGCCCGATTGGTCCGGTTCGAGGATGCCCGGGAGGCAGGGGCCCAGGCGAGCCGCCAGTACTCCCGTAAATAGCTTCAGATCTAGATTGAGTAAGGAGATGGGGCGGAATGCAGAGCAGTGTGTTGGGGGTTTGCCCGGCTTAGGCAGGACCACAATGTCGGCTGCAAGCATATCGGGCGGGATGGAGCTCGGCCCTCCAAAGGAATTAAATAGCCTGGCGAGGACAGGCGCTAAGACATGGCCGAAGGTTTTATAAAAGCCCGATGAGAAGCCGTCAGGGCCCGGGGATTTAAGCGGACGAAGGCGTGCAATGGCAGCGAGGATCTCGTCGGGGCGAATGGGGGCGTCAAGATTTTCCACGCTTGCCGGGCACAACGGCGTAATATCGGCCGACTGCAGGTATTCGTCAATGGCTGTCGGTGACTTTTCATCCGCGCTATACAGAGAGGCATAATAGGTGCGAAAGGCTGAGGCGATCTGTGCATCTTCGGTAACTGCATCGCCGGCGTCGTTTAGCAGCGACGTGATTTTGGAGCGTTGGAGTTTGGCTTTCAAGGCGCTGGCTAGGAGCCGGCCGGTGCGATTGCCCCCCACGTAGTACGTGTGACGGAGGCGAAGAGCGGCAAATTCTGCCCTATCGGTGTCGAGGCTAGCCAGCTGAGCCCGGGCAGCTTTAAGTTGGCGCCAGATTCTTGGGGCGCCAGTGCGGCTGTGAACTCTCTCCAGCTCCGCGACTTTGTCCGAGAGGTCACTCCTTTTTTCTTTGCGAAGTTTGGCGTCTCCAGCTGAGATCGCTATCAGCTCTCCCCTAACAACAGCTTTCAAAGCACCCCACAAGGACGACATCGACATATCAGGGGTGTCATTGGTGGCTAAATAGTCTGAGATGCATTTATGAAGTTGGCGGGTTACCGCCGGTTTTTGTAAGAGGGTTTCGTTAAGCCTCCACAACCCCGGAGCGCGTGGCGAACTGGGTACGGTAAGCGTCAGTTCTACTGCTTGATGGTCGGAGAGGGCAGCCGGGACAATTGACACTGTGGTGACGTGGGGAATGAGGGACGATGAGCCCATGAAGTGGTCTATGCGTGCGTAAGTGTGGTGAACGTGAGAGTAGAATGTGTATTGCGTGGCAAGTGGGTGTGCGTGTCTCCAAAGGTCCGAAATGTCCCTGTCATGCAACCAAGCAGTGCCCTTCTGCGAAATCGCCCCGGTGTCACCATAACGGTGCCCCGATCTATCCTTGACTGTGTCCATGACGAGGTTAAGGTCCCCCCCTAGGAGCATGTATGTGTGGGGTGCTTGGAGTGTTTCTGAGATTGCGGATAGCAAGAAGGGTTCCTGACCTGTATTGGGGGAGTAGACGGAGCCAATCGCGTATGTGGTGTGGCCTATCAGGAAAGCGTGGGCTAGAAGGCGTCCCTTGATTTCCCCTATTTTGGCCCCTACCTTGCCTTTGAAGCGCCGCGATATGAGTATAGCCACCCCCGCCTTCTTTGATGGGAGAGAGGAGAAGAGTTGCTGTGGGAAAGCGCGGGAGCGCAGCCGGTGCCAGTCCTTGGCCAAGAGATGGGTTTCTTGCAGCAGGCAGATGTCGGCTTCAGAATTCTCCAGGTAGGAGACGACAGCTCTGCGCTTAATCGGGTTATTGAGTCCCTTAACGTTAAGAGACAGGATTTTGAGCGTGTCAGCCATCGCCGGGGCATACAGGGGCGAATGGGCTCAGTGATGCAGGGCGCTGCACAATGGTGGAAAACATAGGCAACCTCTGGTATGTGCAAAGATCTCTTGGCGTACTGGTCTCCCCCAACAATCCCCTCCCTCCCGTGGCCACCCTAACCCCAACAGAGTGGACCAACCCAACCCCCCTCCAATATTGAACCCCCATTCCCCAACTTCCCCACCCCCTCCCAGAACAACCCCCCCAACAGAAACCGGTAAAAGTCTCGGGCCTAGTCGTGCAGGGCACAGGTCCGTAGAAAGTCAAAGAAAGGGGTACCATGGTCTCAGTCCAGTTGGCGGCTCCCCGGCCCTGACCCCAGTGAAATCATGCATGGATGGGAGAGCACCCCCGGAGTGGTCGAAGGCAAAAGGTCAATGCTCTACAGGGCAGGTGCTGTGTTATCTGCCACTTCCTGTACCGCCGCTTCTCGTTCCTGGGCGACCGTGATCGGGTCAGGTTTCGATATGTTCCTCGGTGTTCTTCTCCTGCGGATCGTCTGCCAGCCGTCTCCTGTAGGGCGAGCCGGGTCCCCCTGCGACCGGGATGGAGAGGCGTCTCTGGAGGCTGAACCCTCCGGCACATCGATCCCAAGCAGGGTGCAAGTGTCGCGGAGTGATCTAAGCTGGTGGAGGGAGCCGTTCCACTTAAAAATCAGACGGAACGGGTGGCCCCAGGAGTAAGGGACCCCGGCTTCCCGCAGGAAGTTCGTCGCAGGTCTGAAGGACTTACGTTTTTGTAGGGTGATATTAGAGAGATCTTGAAAGAGGGCCACAGGGTCATCGCGAAATCTGATGGGCTGTGCTTTCCTGGCTTCTCTAAGGATGCGTTCCTTCAGGGGAAAGTCCGGGAGGAACGCTAGGATGTCCGGAGGTGGCGCAGGTGCTCTGCGCGCCATGCCTACCCTGTGCGCCCAGTCGATTCGGATCTCAAAGTCGCTTGGCTCACCCAGGATGTCTCTGAATAGGTCTTGAAGGTAGCCGGCCACGTTGTCCTTTTCAGCCTTCAACGGAACACCCCTGACCCGTATGTTATTCCGCCTGGAGCGGTTCTCTAAGTCCTCGGAGTGCGACTGTAAGTCCACCTGTTGATCCTGAAGTCGCACGATTTCCTGTTGGAGCCTCTCCACTTCCCCGCTGCGGGACCGGTCAGCGTCCTCCAGAGAGGCAACTCGCTCACCCAGGTCATCAATGTCACGACGGAGTTCGCGGTGTTCCCCCGCCATGTCCTGTTTCAGAGTCTGGAAGTCCTCTCGCAGTGTGTTGAAGAGGGAAGCTAGGAAAGCTTTTGTGATTGGAGAGGAATCTTCGTCCTGAGGCTGAGGGCTCGCGGGTGGCTTCGGGGAAGCATGTGGCTGGTTCTTGTCTCCCTTCGACGCCGCTTTTTGCATGAGCTCCACAACGTTCCGGGTCCCCTTGCGACTAGAATGCGTCATGATGGCCGGAGCGGGCCGTCTGATGGTGATCGTCGGAAGCTGTCGGGTGCAGGAGAGCCTGTCGTGGGGCGCTGCAAGGGCGGCGTTCAGAGTGTGTAGTGGCCGGGGGGGTAGCACTGCGCCGAGCAGGATCGAGCCTATTAGAGGAAGAGTAACATAGGCCCAAGAGGGGCGCTTAGGCTCTAGGCAGGAGAGCAGTGCCCCGGGAGCAGCCGGAAGAAAATCGCTTGGAGTGGATGCCGCGGAGAGATCCACTGGCAGCCCCAAAGTCTAGGTGGGGGGCTCGGTGAACGGCGGGCAAGCGACAGCAGGGAGGAGCAGGGGCACCGGATAGCGTCCAGCAAGGCCGCGCCTCCGACCCCAGCAGCCGAGGGTCACCCAGCAGAGAGTACAGGGACCCCCTGGGGGGGGGGAGAGTAGTCGGTAGTCCAGGTCGCTGGGTGCCACTCACCTTATACCCCTCGTCCAGGGGTTGATATCCAAGCGAGGATGCGTTGTTGGGCAGCTCCCCTTGCCGTTGGTGTGTCTCCCCGCCTGCAGGCCAGGGGGTGAGGTCCTGGGACGTCCCCAGTGGTGGGCGGAGGACTCCGGTGGGGTCCGCAGCGTCTCGGAGGGGTCGGGGGAGCAGGCTTCAGTGCTGGAGAACGTAGGTGCTGGGGGGGCGTCGGTGAGTTGAGGGGGGCGGGTGAGCGACACCCCGCCCGTTATATGGCCCCGTGGGGGCGGCGAAGTTGGGGTTATGCCGCCACCTGGTAGGCCCACACCGGGGTCTAGATTGTCCAAGGGATCCCCCCGCCGGAGTGTGCGAGGCTCCGATGGAGCGGAGCCGTCGATCCCAGCACGCCCCCTCAGGAGGCCGCAGATGAGGCAAGGGGAGGATCAGCGGGAGCGCGTAGGACCGGGCCGGTGCTCCGTGTAGCTCAGGGTCCAGTAGGCCCGCCAGCAGATGGCGCGGTCGCGTACCTGGAGGCCCGCGCCGGGGCCTGGAGTCGTTGGTGGGCCGCAGATGGGCACGGCCGAGGCGTAGGCGCGCGGCGGAAGGGCTCTAACCTTCTTCGCCGTTGCGCTGGTGGCGGGAACAGCGGGGGCCGTGAGCCGCTAGTGTCCGGTGGTCCCTCAGTGGAGCAGGCTGTTATGGGGAGCGTGGGCGCTGTGGGTCCGTCGGGTCCGGTAGGCCCACGCCGGGGTCTGGATTCACCGGGGGCCCCCGGGCGGGACACACTGCGTCGGGGGGGTCGGAGGCGCACCGTCTCACCCCGCCACCGCACGCAGCCGCCCCTCCGCGGTTCGGTGCGTGCTTCCACGGCTCTCCGGTCTGTCGGCCTGTTGCGTGCAGGCACTGCAGTGTGGCCGCGCGGCGGAAGGGCTCAAACCTTCGTCGCCATAGCGCCGTCCCCACCGGCGGCTGGAAATGCGGGTCAGCAGGCGATCGATGGCCCAGGAAGGTCCAATCGGCAGCACGCCAAGGCTGCAGAAGAATTTGAGCGTGGTTCGGCCAGATTCACCAGGGGTGGCAGCTAGAAATAGTGTGCAAGTGGGGCTTTTGGGCCGGGGAGCCTCTCGGTTCACGTCTTCTCAAGCCGCCATCTTGGCCACGCCCCCGACGACCTTTTTTTGATCTGGAATGGCAGTGATGAACAATTCCAAAGATATTTTACCAGATTAAATGATAATGATGTTGGTCTACAATTCACCTGCTCAACAAACAAGAGAGAAATAGACTTCTTAGACACTAAGGTCTATATTTCCAATGGTAAACTTGAAACAACCTTGTTCCGTAAAAAAACTGCAACGAATAGTGTGCTACATGGCATCCCAAGGCACTATTGAAGAGCATCCCATATGGAGAGTTTGTACGTCTAAAGAGAAACTGTTCAAATCCAGATGATGCAGAAAAGCATATACATCAAAGCAAAGTCAGATTCCAGTCAAGGGGATATAAAGATTATGTCCTGAAAAACTGTAAAAACAAAGTGGATAAGAACAGTAGAGCAGAGACTCTGATTGAAAAGCCTAAACCCCCACAAGACAAAGACCCTCCAAGATTTGTCACGACGTACAGCAAGGAGAGCGGAATAATTGCCAAAAAAAAGAAAAAATATTGGCATCTAATAACCAGTGATCCGGATATAGGCACAATGGCTGGCGAACATCCCTCCATCACATATAGAAAAAATACATCACTGCAAAATCTACTGGTGAAAAGCTTTTTCCAAAACAAGCAGCAACCGAAATGGTGGACAGAACAAAATATAGGTTTCAAACCTTGCACCTCATGTAAAGCGTGCAAAACAGGAAAAAGAATGAAAAGTGTGGTGGAACCAGATGGTAAAAGCATGCCTATCAAACAATATAGCACATGTACATCAAAAAATTTGGTATATGTCATCGAATGTAGATGCGGAATGAAGTATATAGGATGCACTACATGCATGCTCAAAAAGAGGATACTGGAACATATCCGTGCTGTGAAAAACTCCAACATGCTGTATGCCACAGCTAAGCATTTGAACATCTGCCAAAATGGGGACTGGCGAGCAATGAGCTTCTATGGACTAAAAATGCTCACTAAACTAGAGAGAGGAGGAGACACAACTCGTCTTCTTCGACAAATGGAATCACGTCTCATTGTTCGGTTCCGTACAAAGCATCCCAAAGGGATGAACTTTGGAGAAGATCTCCACATACACCTGGAGTAAAAATGAACTTATCCGGCTAGAAACGATGTGAATATGGGTACTATACCCGAAACTGCAAGTAAAATATATAATATAAACTTTTGAAGTTATTACGTTGAAAATGCATGCCCGAAGTGAAACGCATGTTGGACGCTATGTACTATACATGGACAAATGAGAACACACCAGTCCTTTGTTTGTTGAAATTGTTTTTAATTTAAATTTTTTTCAAGAACTACGTATCCCATAATGCCACCTTAAGGCAAATGTGGGGCAGTATATATTTGAAAACTAAAAAGGGACTTGCTGACCGTGAGAAAAGCCGTGAGGCTGAAACGTGTCGGTGGGGTGTTGTGAAGAGAAATAAAGCTTCTTAAAAGTATCCGGTTGTGCTGCCCATCATTGTGTTTATGATTGAAATTCGGGCTTTGATCCAGCCCTGGGGCAAGCACACACTGTCGAGCGCTCTTATTGCTTAAGGATCGTTTTGGTGAAAATATATATATATATATCAGATCCTTAAACTTTTTAGAAACCCTGACACTCACTGGATGATGTCATCAGTGATGTCATCAGTGATGGTATTTGAGATGTCATCAGTGATGTCACTGACCATGTCATGAGTTATGTAATATGTGACATCATCAGCAGTGCATTGCGGGGCGTGAGTTATAGTTAGCTCAGCTAACTATAACAGTCGAATTTCTCTGGTTTTGTACAAGTGAAATATTAGACTAGCTATAACATTCCTGAAACCTGTGTTTTTTTCAGTGAAGATATATATGCCTAAAATGTAATGATCAGATATGTGTAGTTTCTCCTTATTCGCGAGGAGCAGCTGTACTTCACTGCTTGGCAGATGTTGTGGTTATTGTGCGCCTATGCTAATATATAATTATGTGTAGGCCTTTTATTTTCAGCGGACTTGACTTCCCTTCTTAAATACTCACGTCTAATTTCATAAAATTCAGTGGACAAAAGTTGGAATTATGCTACAGCAGGCTTCCATCTACATCTGTAGTAAACTTCTGACATTTTAAGGATTGACTAAGAATGGCAAGAGTATTCCTGGAATTCTCCGGCTACTGGAAGATCCCAAGAGCACTCAAATGTGGAGCCATTCCTGCATTCTAAAACAGAACAGAAGTTGCACATTTATGTGTATGGAAATATAACAAAAACGTTTTTCTTATTCCTCCACGGGGACTGCTTTTTTTCTACTGAAAAACCTATTTCCTTACACCTTAGGAATTTGGGGTGTTTTCCCCCCATTTATACCCCAAAATGCACTTGGCCTTGACGAGTAAATTTGCAAGTGTACTTAGAGTAGAAATCTTGTGAAATGTTGGTAAAGCCACACTAACTTATGAGTTTGTCGGTGTTCAGCAACTTATGTTTGCCACAATCCTGACATAGTCTCCAACTCACCCTGATTCTATTTTTCTCTTACCTGTCGTCTTTGCCCACATAAGATGAATTTGGTTGACCAAACAATTTTAAGAGTCAGTGTTTCTTTCTCTGCTGTGGAAGAACTCTGCAAGTATCAAACATTGCAGCCACCCTACAAAAGCATTTTCTTTTGATTTGCACTTTAATAATGTAGATTCTTTTCGTTCCCTGGTAATTTTGATGACGAATTGCGCATTTGCTCAGATTGAACCATTATTTTGAGTACAATTGAAAACCAAAAATAAACAATATTTTACTCTGTCAAAATACCAGACTTGTTTTCTTTTGCCTCCTAAGGAAGCAGAAGCATGAAAATAAGTATTCACACAGGACTTTTGTGAGATTATAAAATCCACAAACTGTGACATTTTCACAGTGGTTGGCATTTGCCAGCCATTAGACAGTGATATTAGTCGATATAATATGTTTCATTTGGGAAAATGCAAATGATGAATGCTTTACAAAAATTAAAAACTAAATGAAATGGTCCATTGGCGTGAAATATGTTTTAAAAAATAGCGGGAAAGGCAAATCAATCTTTGTCATTAATGTCCCCCATGCACCATTCAGATGCCTACTTCTATTCCAGTATTGCACACAGCTCACTGCAGATATCTGGCACAATATAGAAATTGCAAAAGACCTGTGGACATTTCTAAACAAATATGGACAATACCTTACTGTGTGTTAAACTTATTTTGCTGGTGTCTATTGGGATCCAGTTTAAGTGGTAAAGTTTGAAGAACACTTTTAAACTTGGGATCAATTTGCCATTTAGGGATTTAAGGGCCACTTTTGTTGAAACAGTTCTTTATGGGTTTCATTATGCTAACTAGCTTCTGGTTCAGATGATTGTCTTTGAAGATGAGGATTGTCTTTCTCTAATTTGTGGTGTGGGCAAGGGGGTGTAGGACTATTCAGTGGTTAGAGAGATTAGAGAACATGCCAGCTGTGCAGCATTTTTCTTTCTGATCTTTCATTGCTTTTGGGCGGGCAGCAAAGTTAACCCATATAGAAATCCCTGCTTGCATTTTGGGATCCAAATGTGTTGGTTAAGCTTACACTAGGTATTAGAGCGCGACTGGTTGTTTCTGATGTGCTTTTTCCGTTATGTTGCATGTTGATACTTGTTGAAGAACTGCGGGATATGTTGTGGTCTATGGGACCTTATGGCGATCCGATTCGACATACAGACACTTCATGATTGTTTTTAGGCCATTTAGGCACCAATTTCTATCAAGAATACATTTTATCTTGCCCTAGACAAGCAGGCATATTCAGGGTAGGAAACAAACTGCAAAATGTTGCTGAGTACACACAAATGTATACGTTTGTGGCTGTTCACCAAAGTTTGCTCTGCGTAAACACACTCCTAGTCCTAGTTGCTCATTATACTGGTGATATTTACTTGTAAGCAAATTCCATCTGCAAAGAATGAGATGTATTAAGGTACTTGTTAAAAGTGCGTGGCTTAGTGAGAGCCCTGTCTGTACAACATTGTTGAGTGTTCTGTGAAACTTTTTTTAAATAATTTTTCAAATATTGTCTTTTTTTTGCTCTCTGGGCCGATGCTTCCGAAAAAGTTCACTGTGAGAGACTCGAGATATTCTGTCCTTAGGAGAGGATTACCAACTACACAGTGTTCTATATGTTATTTTATTTTACAGTACCAGTATTTTTATAAAGTACATTCACCATGTGTAGGTTTCTTTTTTCTTTTTTCTTTTTTTTAATTTTATTTTCACCTGGTACGAGACAACAATACATTCAAAATTATTTCACATCATCAAATATATCATATACATACACAGAAATCTATAAATCAAATATCATAATAGAGAGGCTAAGATATACCAGCAGCATCCAATTGTCAGTCAAAGTTAGTCTTTAGGTCATTCAGTTCAATCTAAGTCCCCCCAAATTTTCTCAAATTTCTTTAGCGACCGAATGCCTCTTAATTCTGCTAGAGTACACTCCATTGTTTTAATTTCAATGACTAAATACCACCATTCCATAGCGTTAGGTATATTAAGGCTAATCCAGGCCCTTGCTAGGATTAATTTAGCACATGAGATTAGTATTGATGCCAATGCAGGGCGGGGTTGATTAGTCAGATGTGGGCCAAATATTGCCATAGGCGCCGTTATAGGGGAGCTAAGAATGTTTTTAGCAACCAAAATTTTTCCCACTTCTTCCCAATATTTCCCGAGCATTGGACAGGAAAACAGCATATGTACCAAATCTGCCGCATATTCTGCGCATTTCGGGCATTTGGTTTTATCTCCCAAGGCATTGCTTGAGGGCCATTTCGAAAAAATTTCTGGCGTATAGTAAAGCATGTAGGTGGTTCTGTATTGTTGAAGTCGTAAACTAGATGACTGTACAGAGTTATGGATATTAGTATAGGATTTAATTATATGTTTTCCTGTAAAATGTGATCCAAGTTTGGAGTTCCATTTATTAGCAAGTATATCGCTGTCGTCAGGTCTGAGGCGTATGAGAAATTTGTAGGTCGAGCTGATGATTGATTTCTCTTTCCTAGAATTTAAGCAATCCCAGATACCACCACTCGACACGCTATTGATTTTATTTTTGCGCACTAAAAAATTTTAGATTTGTAAATATTTAAACCTATGTATTTCAGACAAACCATATAGGTGTTTTAGAGTGGGAAAGTCTAGTATGCCTTGAGAATTATAAAGATCACCCAAAACTGTTACGCCTTTCAGCTGCCATCTACGGAATTCCCCATCGCTGAATATGCTCGGTAGGCCAGGATTGTTCCATAGAATCAGCTGAGAGTGATATATGGTAGTTTTACAGTAATCAAGAATATCCTTCCATACTCTTATTATATCACGTGCGGTCTTGAACTTGACCCATTTGTAGTAATTAGGGTCTGTTATGTGAAGTAAAAATTGGTTAGAATCGCCTTTTAGCAATAAATAGTGGTAAAATAACGTATCCTCAATATTTAATAATGACCGTATGCGTCTTACAAATGATGCCCAAAAGTATAATTTCAAATCAGGAAAATTAAGGCCGCCAGACCCAATCTGATTTTTCAATACCTTTAATGATCTCCTAGCCTTCTTATACCCCCAAATGAAGTTACCAAGAATCCCATCTAATTGTTTAAAAAAAAGCCTATTCAGTATCAAAGGGATTGATCTAAACAGATATAAATATTTGGGTATGATTTTCATTTTGATCAAATTTATTCTACCAATTAGACTTAGTGGAAGTCGATGCCATTTTTTCAGACTCGAGATGGTAGTTTTCGTTAGATCGTTATAGTTGATAGCATTAAGTTCTTTAATGTTTGAGGTGATTTTAACTCCGAGATAGGTTGCGACCTTACAGATTTCTGGTACCGGTGTCGGGGGGGCAAAATTAGCTATTATTTAGGTTTTATGTGTATTCAGTTTATAACCTGAAACTGTGCCGAATGTAAGTGCTTCGAGATTAATAGCTCTTAAGGACTCGATTACTTCAGACGAATAAATAGCAATGTCGTCTGCATATGCAGTAATTTTTAGGCTATGCGTGCCAGTCTTTAATGGTGTTATTCCAGGTTGGATATCCAAGGCCTTTAAGAACGGTTCAAGTGAGAGGGCGAATAATAAAGGTGACAGGGGGCACCCTTGACGAGTGCCCCTCAGGATTGAAAAACACGGCAAAGTAAGCCCTCCATAACTAGTGTATGCCGTTGGTTTGTCGTAGAGTGCGCGGATCCCATTTAAGAATTCCCCTTCAAAGCCCAAAGATCCCAGTGTGCGCCATAAATAGTCCCATCCCACCCGGTCAAATGCCTTTTCGGCATCAAGCATTATCATAGCAAGAGGGGTAGCCTCTACCTCTGCTATGTCAAATGCTGTTATTGCCGTGTTGACATGGGCTGATGTGTCCCTCCCTTCTATAAACCCGTGCTGTTGTGTATTTACAATTCTGGGCATTAGTGGTGCAAGTCTTTTAGCCAAACATTTTGCAAAAATCTTTGCGTCTGTATTAATCAGGGATATGGGTCTATATGAACCCATCTCCTCTTTAGGTTTGCCCTTTTTGTGAAAAAATATTATTTTAGCTTTATTCCAGGAGCTGGGGGCCAGTCCTGTTCTGCCAATATGTAATATCACTTCTAAAAGAGAAGGTATTAGTTCATCTAGGCATAGTTTATAGATTTCTAATGGAATGGTATCCTCACCTGTGGCTTTCCCTATAGGCAGTGATAGTATAGCCTCCTTTAGTTCTTCTCTCGTTATGTCTATGGCCAGATCGTCTACTTCAGTCGCCGTTAGCTGGTTCGTTAGATTTTCTCTTAAGTAATCCTCAATTACAGAACCATTAGGCGTACATTCCGGGGTATGCAGAGCTTCGTAATATTTAGCAAACTGTTGGGTGATATCATTTGGTTGACTATATTTCTTGTTGTCAAGTCCTGCAATTTGAGTAATCGTGGACTCCACTCTATCTTCTGCCACTTTAAAGGCTAAAATTTTGCCTATTTTGTCTCCACCCTCATAGTTAGAAAATGTATATTTATGTATCTGAGCACTATTTTTTTTTAGAAGTTTTACTTTGGTCTTACATTTTAGCTGACTAAGATTTGCGCAGACTTCCAGAGTAGATAAATTATCTCTTAAGGCTTGTGCTAACCGAATCTCTCCAGCAGCAATATCAGATGTCAAGGCTGCATTATTCTTATATCTTTCAGAGTTCTATTTCAGGACATAAGATTGCGTGAACCCTCGGATGCTTGCTTTACACGTGTCCCATACTATTAAACATGAAGCAGTGTTCCTGTTGATGTCTAAAAATTCTATTATATGTTGTTTTAACTGCAAAATATAAGACGTATTTGATATTAAGTTCCTAGGGAACGTAAAAGGTCTGGGAGGTTTACGGTTCGGAGAAATAGAGAATTCCACCATGATGGGATTATGATCAGATGAAATGCGGGGGTAGATTACTATTGATGCAGAATTCATCAAGAGATCTGAAACAAAAGCCATGTCTAGACGGGAGCATAACTTGTGAGGTGCTGAATAATATGTATAGCCAGGAGAGTTTGGATGTAAGTATCTCCATACATCTTTGACATTGTGCATCTTGCATAGATCTAGAATAGAGGCTCTAGTTTTGGACATTCGTTTGTTGTTACCCGGCCTAGTAGTATCTATTTGACAATTCAAGATACAATTGAAATCTCCCATAACTATTAATTCTCCCTCCCAGTCTAATAATGCTATATTTAACTGATCAAATATTCTGGGTTCATCTTTGTTAGGACCATATACAACACAGGCTACAAACTTCGCATTGTTGATGCAGAGTTGAGTGATCGCCCACCTTCCCCTTTTGTCGTGTGTTGATTTAATTATTTCTGCTTTAAATCTTTTATCTTTCAAGATTGCTACCCCCCTTGTTGAGGAAACCACAGCTGAGCTTATTACCAGCTCCAATCCCAGTTGATTCAGCAGTTTCTTGTCTTTATCTGTGATATGTGTTTCCAACAAGAATACTAAGTGGGGGTTATAGAGTCTTAGCTCTTCTGCGACTAAACGCCTTTTACGTTTGTTATTCAGCCCTGAGACATTCCATGCCAAGCATTTAATATTATGCATCACTGATGTAGAGCAAAATGACGATAAACAGCATCCATTCCATCAGCTCTATTAAGCCATATAGTTTGTTCTTCATATACTGTTCCGAGACAAAAAAAATTACAAAATCAAATCTCATGTTGTGTCCCTCTATCAGGTTGAAAATGTTTTTCATTTTTCCCCCCCACCCTCCCCCCCTACCCTCTCCTTCCGCACCCTCCCCTGTCTGCGGAGACCCACCCCCCCACCCCCCCTCACCATCTGCTGCCGTTGGCGAGGCAGCGCCTGCGGCAGCGAATCCGAGTCTCCCTCCCCCCTCCCCCTGAAGTTGCAGTTATTGATAATGCAGCATCAAACCCTGATGCCATGATGCTATATTTAACAGGATACATTGTAGATTCACTGCTATCTAGTAATATCTAGTGATACCTAGTGATTAAGTGATTAACAGTTCGATCCCCCTCCCTTGAGTTTCCCGTGTCCCTTCACAATCCCATTTCTATCTGTCTAACATACTATATCATATGTGAAAAGTATGGGGTAAACCCCCTTCTTTTCTTCAGTCTTTACTCCTATTGATACTAGACAAAAATGCCTGTGCCTCATGTACGTCACTAAAAAAGTTTGTACGCCCATTCATAATCACTTTAAGTCTGGCGGGTTCCTGCAGGTATGCTTTACCTCCAAATTTATTGACTGGATCAATTAGTTTTCGCATTTCCCATCTTTTGTCCATCGTGGTTTTACTAAGATCTGAGCGGGTAAAGATGGAGAGATTGTCAATAGTTATTGGGGTGTTAGGTTTGGCTTTCTGCCAAACGGCTTGTCGGAGCAGGAAATTGCCAAAGTATATTAAAAACGGGCGTGGAAATTTATTGTTCTGCCGTTTTAAGCCGAGTGGAAGTCGGTGTGCTCTTTGTATTTGGGAGTCCCAATCCCAGTCAGAGAGGTCTGGAAAGGCTTGAGGTAACAGTTTCACCAGAAAT
Source organism: Lissotriton helveticus (assembly GCF_964261635.1). Lineage (NCBI taxonomy): Eukaryota > Metazoa > Chordata > Amphibia > Caudata > Salamandridae > Lissotriton > Lissotriton helveticus. The sequence continues at coordinate 1,144,598,827 of NC_136069.1, forward strand.
GCCCTTGGGTCAGACCCCTCTAGCCCTTCCGGAATTCCATAAACTTTAAGGTTGGATCTCCTTTGCCGGTTTTCCAAGTCCTCGACTTTCCCTTGTAGTTGGGTTAACTGGGCATCATGACGCTCCGCAGTGACACCTATCCGTGAAGTCTCCTCTTCTACCTCGACTGTGCGTTGCTGAAGCTCTATTATCTCCTGTGTAACGCCCTTTAAGGTGGAGGTTAGATCTGATATGGAAGTTTGCAGTCTTACGTTGTCACCTTTCAGTTGTTGATAGTGCTCTTCCGATTCTCCCCTTTGGCTAATCAAAAGTTTTAATATAGTATCCAGCTGGGAGTGGCCGGTGTTCCCCGTCCCGGTCCCCTCTGTTGGGTTCAGTGTCTCATCAGATGATTTATTTGGGTTTGTATTTATATTTGCAAGAACCGGCTGATTAGAGCCTGCAGCTGATGACAAATGATCTTTCTCTCCTGTGGTTGACTCAGAGGGAGTGCTCCTGGGGGTTTGCGCCATGAATGGCCCCGGTATGGGGATCTGTGGCGTCTCATTATCTGTAGGGCTGCCCCCTGAAAGCCTTAGCGCCATGCTCTTGACTAGCCCTTTGGCCTCAATCCACTTCCTTAGCGGACTCTTGTCAATAACCAGTTTTTTAGCAGCTAGGGGCGCTACTCCTGCAGGACGCGCCAGGTTAGACAAAACTTTCCCCCTCTTTTTGTAGCTTGCCTTGGCTTTGCCTCTACGTCTCCGTGAGGACAACCTGTTCAAAGATTTATCTGTAGACTTATCCAGCTCCTCCTCCGTCTCATCATCAAGGTCCTCAAAGGAGGGCTGCTCCTCAACCAATTCCAGAAAGGAGTCGCCCGTTTGGCGCACCCCAAGTCCAGTATCTTCTTCCATTGTGCCTGTGCCTATGCCTATTGGGCCCCCCAGCGCCGAAGCTGTGGCAGTAGCCGTAGATATAACAAGCAAAGTCCCTCTAGAATTCCCGGAAGCGCCGGGTAACATTGTGGAAGTTTCTGCTGAAGATAGCCCCCCCTCTGCCACAATCGCTCCTTCTAGTACCTCATGGCCCTCTAGGATCTCCTGGGCACCTTGAGTCTCATTGCCCCGAGGAGAGGTGGCAAAGTCATCACAGTTGACTTTATCCAATAATGGCACAATTGGGGAGACTGGCACTACTGGCCCTGTTTCTTTGATAGGGACTTACACTGATGGCATATTCGTTTGTGCCAGCTCCCAATAACTTATGATGTGGTGAGTTGACATACATTTTCTTGCTTGTGGTATCCCATAGTGCCACAACTTACCACATATTAAATAATGTCCATATTGAAGTGACTAAAAGGTGAAGTGAAATGGCATTGGGGATGGCGATATGAAGGCAAAGGCAAGGCAGCATGGGGGTGCGGACTAGGAGACCAAGGGGCAGGGAATCGTGTAGCGCAGAGCATAAAAGGAAGAGGAAAGAAACCACACTTGGCTTCTAAAAACATCTGTAGTAAGCGAGGGTATCTTTTGAGAGAACCCTCAAAATTATTTTTAAAAAGAGAGTTCCCTGTGGGTGGGGTAGACAAATAAACCAGAAATTAGCTGATGGGTGCTCGAAGACAAATATAATTTAAAAAAAATTTAGGAAGGGCTTTCATCAGGTTGGGTTTGTTAGCCTAGGCTGAATAATGTCATTTTAGTTGAAAAATGACATGAAATATGTTAGACAAAAATGATTTGTTAGAACAAGTTCAGTTAGCTTTGGATTTTATTGACAATCGCATACCTCCCTACACATTACAAAACCATTTACTGTGGCTTACACCTAAAATACCTGAAAGACTCTGTATATTAGTTATTTAAATATTTGTGAATAACCAAAACATTGCCCACTCTGACACCTGCATTGTTTAGCCACCAATAATGTCTGTGTTGCATATTTTGTCAGGCTAAGTCTAAAAATGACCAAAGCATTCACCATCCAGAATGATGCGCAAGCTTACCTCTAGAATGCCACATAACACTGTGTTTTTTACCTCTGTGTAGGTGTGTAGATAACTGTACTACCTCAACACTTTTCATTTTTTATTTCACAATTCTTAGCTTCTAAAGATTTACTTTTGGAAAGGAAAAATCCAAATGATCATCAATTCAGCCAAAAAGTAGAGCAGAAAAAGAGCAGGGAAGAATGTAGGGAAAGAATTTGTTCTGATGCCAAGATGCACACATGAAATCTAGTGAGACTGCACATTTTGCTGCTGATCTCGCAAGATTTCGGGACTGATGATCAGGCTTCAGTGTCACAAAATATATGATGGTTAAGAATAATTTTGAGATGTAAATGAACCCCTCACGCATTCCAATAGAAGCACTGGGTGAGTAAGGATACTCATCTGAACTGAGCAAAATGTGTCGACAATATATTAAATGGCTGAATTGGGTTGTGATTTTAGCAGTAGCTGATTCAAATCAGGATCTGAGATTATTGAACACTATAGGTCTGGCAACAACTTTGCTAGACATAAAAAAGAGGAAAGTAAAAAAGACAAAAAGTAACTGGGTGAGGAAAAAAAGTGAAAATGGTAAAAGAGTCCAAAAAGTGATAAAAAAAGAGGTAAATACTAAAAGAAGTAAAAAATGAAAAGTAAAAGAGTCAAACTGTAGCATAACAGGATGTGATCACATAAAAAATCATAGGCAATAACAAAACGTTTCACCACGTCAGAAGCTTCGTATTTATACATGTATACTCTATGTAATGGGCTTTATAGTTTGTTTAGGGTAGGAATGGCAGTGGTGGACACTGTTTGTCTCTCATACAAACACTTACATAAACACACTCACCCTCTCCTCTGTTTTGTCTCTCTGTCTCCTTCCTTTTGCTTTCTCTCTTTCTCTTTGTCTCTCTCTTTTTTGCTCACACTGTCTCATATGGGAACTAAAAGCTCAATCACTACCAGCAATGTGTCTGTGCCCCCTGATTCTTAGCAACCCCCCTTTATTACCTCTGGCTGCACCAGGGCATTGAAACACCCTACAGCTGCGATGGCAGAGCCGGGGCTCCACAGTCGGCTCGGTACATGTAAGTTTTTCTGGCTGTCACATTGGCTGATGAAGACCCTACAGCAAGATAACCACTGATATCTGCACCTCTAAGGGTCGAAACGTCGACATACGTCTATTTTCTATCGTCAACTCTACTCCCCATTGTCTTCGTTTATTGAACTGCTTGGAGTATGACGGTCTTTGAATAATCTAATGAACATTTTGGTCTCATTTTTCTGTACATAGTTTGTAACCTTGTCAAATGATCGACAATTGCTGATTTTACTGTCACTTATGAATCTTCACTTTCTCCCTCACCAATTCCCCACAACCACCACTTCAACCCCCCCCCGTTCCTGTTTCTGGGGCACCATGTAAATCACTGATTTACTATTGTGTATACTAATCCTGCATATTTAATACGCATTCCCATTGTGAAGTAAACAGTGTGGACTCAAGTTATGTTTCTTTGATTATTTTTCATTTGTGTGGTTATATGTTCCATTGCTACTGGGACCCCTTTCTTTTCACTTACTTAAACAACCCAGGTCCCCGTAACCTTAACTGGGTCAACCCCCCTACTAATAATTTACTTCGAGCAGAAAATGCTCTGCGAGGTTTCATTTCATGTTCAATTCATTTGATCTCAGCACATCATGGCCGAACTCCTTTCCTACTCTGAAGAGTATATAGACAAATTATTAGAAGATCCAAACAATTTGTTCATCTCCTCCGATATTCCCACCATCGATTTCTCACTGAAGGATAAGATTTCCCGACTTGAGCGGTTGGAGAAAAAGCTGATCCGTACTCGGTGGCACGGCCATCTCCTAACTAGGTACCTCAAGGAAAACGTCATCCCGATTGGACTGCAAATAAAGATTGAGCCAGCCATCTTTGTTGAGGTACCCAAGTTCAGGGAGGGATTCAGCCACGTCTCTAACAACTGCAGCCGTCATTGGATGGTCCTCGGCGTCGAAACTGCCGCTGACCAAATTAAACTAATCACTGCTGAAATCAACACCTTAAAAGCAGAAATTACGGCTGATGCGAACTTTGAAAGCGCTAAGGAAACCATCACCAACCTACATACCTCACTCCAGGACTTCGACCTAACAACCCAAAATCGAAAACTAGAGAAACTGGCACGTGACATCAGACTGTACGATAAGAAGAAAACTTATCCGTACCTTCAAGAGGACTATTACAAGCAAGATCATCAAGGCAGATTCCTCAACAGAGGCCGAGGAGCGTCTAGAGGCAGACGCAATTATTATACCTTTTCCGACTCTTCCTACAGCTCGGAGGGTGAGCCAGACCAACCTGGTCCCAGTCATCAACAGAACTATCCGGATCCTGGGTACCACCAGCAATACCAGTACAACCTTTTTTAGGGCAACGCCAGGGCGCATGGCGCCCACCACGAGGCAGAGGAAATTTTGGGCCACGCGGCCAACAACGTGGATCTCAGCAGAACACCAACACTTGGAATGGGGGTCGTGGCCAACAACAAAAACAAGTACATTTTCAGTCGGAGCCACAACATGGGAAACGTGTTACCCGCAACAAAACTTACAGATGGTAGTAGGCACCAAAACCTCAGAGGCAGCATTCCATCCTCGTTTAAGACTCCTTGGAGGAGCTCCCCCTGGCACAGACAGCCCGGTTGTGAATATATCGAAACAAACTTTAAATGATGATGAAATCAGAATATTGGAGAAGGGATTATCATTTGTCCCCACCAGTCATCCAGATTCTTTTGTTATTCGCACCGAATTGTTCAAATTTTTCCGTAAAATAAGGTTAAAGTATTTCTTCCGAAACACAGCACCAAGTGCACAATCATCTGTAACCGGTCTGAGACCTCCATCGACTTTTGTCCCATTTAGTAGTGCAATGTCACACAAGATTCTGGCCTACGAATCGGTTGTACTGCGGGATGTACTGCAACTTCTAGGAACGAAGGGCTACACCAGATTCAACACCAGCAAAAAGGAGAAATTGGCCTTACAATCTTTGTCTCAGAATACCAAACTTGTCATCAAGCCGGCCGACAAGGGCGGGGCCATTGTGGTACAGGAGGCCAACTCATATGAATCAGAAATTCTCCGCCAATTGAATGACGGAACTAGCTACCATCAACTAAGATCTGATCCTTCCCAAGCAATTGCACTTGAAATTCTAGAAATAACAAAAGCTGGACTAGATCAAGGGTTCCTATCTGAATTGGAGTTCAATTTTCTGAACAAACCACATCCACGGCTGGCTACTATCTATACTATACCTAAGATACATAAATCAATGGTTGACCCCCCTGGCCGACCCATAGTATCCGGGTGTGGCTCTATCCTAGAGCCCCTGGGGAAATACATAGATTTTTTTCTAAAGCCAATTGCAGAGGCCACTCCGGCTTATTTGCGTGACACCATGCACACCATAAACATCGTGGAACAACTACCCTTTGATGCCAACCATCAACTTCTAGCCACGTGTGACGTCGTGTCACTGTACACGTGTATTCCGCAACAGGAAGCCTTAATGGTTATCACGCGCTGCCTGCACCAACGACCAGCCCCGGTTCAAGTACCAACAGAATTCATAGTGGCTTTGCTCCGCGTAGCAATGACCAAGAATTTCTTTGTCTTCAAGGATAAATTCTATATGCAAACATCGGGAGTTGCCATGGGAGCTCCCTTCGCCCCGGATGTAGCCATTTTATACATGGCGGCCTTCGAACAAGATACTGTACTCAACTCGATCAATCCATTCAGAGACCATCTCGGTCTCTGGATGAGATACATAGACGACATCTTATTGATATGGCAAGGCGATTTGGAACAATTGATGTTGTTTTTTGGCTGGTTGAACGTCCAATCCCAGTTTCTAAAATTCACAATCCAATCTGACAACCATCAAATCGACTTCTTGGATCTCACAATCTACGAGAACGCAGGTCATCTGTTGACCAAACTATGCAGAAAACCGGCTGAAAGGAATTCCCTTCTGCACTACGGCAGTCATCACCCTCGAGCATTGCGGGACAATTTGCCTTTTGGGCAATTTCTACGCCTACGCCGAAATTGCTCCATCAAAGATCATTATTTCACTGAATCTGAAGAACTTAAACAGAGACTTCTCAGTAGAGGCTACCCCAAACAACTGGTCAAGCGAGCAAGGAAGAGAGCCTGGTTCTACCCACGTGAGGAGTTGCTCATTCCTAAGACTGACAAAGATCAAACGGAACAGAGAATCGTATGCGTGACAACTTTCAATACAAAAAGTAACAAAATAAAACGGATCATTAACAATCACTGGGAACTGATATCGGATGATATCCAACAAAAAGACCCGCCATTACATGCTTTCAAGAAAGCAAGGAGTGTTAAAGACCATGTGGTCCGCTCTCTCCTCAGGACACCGGAGGCCCCTACCATCAACACTATGTGGAACTTACCTCCAATCTTGGGACACTTTCGATGTGGCGGCTGCAAAGCCTGTGACAGTACGATACAGACTAAAGAGTTTACCTATCGTCATCACAAAATTTCGCTTAAGAGTCACACCAACTGTAACACGGTCAATGTCATTTACGCCATCCTTTGTCCGTGTAATTTGATATACGTTGGACAGACCCAGCAAAAGGCCAAAACCAGGATACTTCAACATATGAGCAGAATCCGTTGCGAAGTCCAAGCCGCACCCATGGTTGACCATTTCTCCACCGCAGGTCACGCACCAGAAAGTTTGAAGTGGGTTATCATTGAAAAAGCTTCCCTGGGACCTCGGGGGGGTAGCATCTCCAGCATCCTCAATATCCGTGAACTCAAATGGATGTTCACGTTTGACTCAATTGAATCAGGGCTTAACGAACAGGACAGGTCTTTTTCGCAATTAGCCACTTTGACTTGAATAGTGTCCCATTCCGATGCTCAGTGGCCTTTACCCGCATGTGCGAGGTACGCCATCATCGTTTAGTCTTGAACAATGTCCCACTGCAATCGTAAAGGGCCTTTACCCGCTTGTGTGAGGTACGCCTTTTTTGTATATTGGTCGTCACGCTACTATAATAGTGGCTTTAACATCTCAAATGTGTAGCATAATGTTCCATCTAAATATATGTGTCCAACTAGCAATTCGGCCCATGTACGGGCCCTATACTCTCTTTCGATAGGGATGTTATGACCATGGCTATATATATGTATTAGTACACTGTTGTCATAATTGTTCTTGTTTTACTCTTCAACATTACCAATACTGTTATAACTGCCCGTCCTCAACAATCATTGCTGATTATTCCCTTTGTTAATTTGCATTTGTGAACGCTGTCTCTTTCCATTTATTGTGACTACTTTTAACCATTCAAGTCTCTGTCCTCCGTTAGCAGCGTCACCCTTAACTTAGTATTTTTACTATATCTATGGTTTACACGTTGCTAAGCTACCTCAAGCTATCCGTCATCCCCGTCCTATACAGTCACGTGACCTTGTTGCCACGGAGATATTAGCATACCCGGAACCCGGCGCCGCCACTGAGACAGCCAGCTGCGATCTTTCACGGATTCATTCCGAGATCGGTAAGCCGGCGCCTGGTGTTCTTTGACTTTCCGGCTCGTGTCTCTTCGTTTGTAAGTAATCCATTTTTGGTTCGACTAGTAATCCCAGTATTCTATGCTCCTCAGACTATTGAACGAGCTTTGTCTTGCCCGACCGACACGGACCAACTTCCCAGCCGGACGTGTCCACACCACGGCATTCGGGTGAGTTCCTTTCCATCCTGTATGCCCGTTGGAGTCTGAGCACGCCAGTCGTCCTAGTTTGCCTAAATGTGCCTCCGCCTTAATTTTTTAGAATTGACCATCGAGGGTATTTGCAACCTTGATCCGAACTAGCAACATATCTACAATGGTTGGTGCATACTACGGTGAGTTTTTCACCATCATTCCCGACTACCTTTTATTTATTAGCCAGTGCGCTCTTTATATTCTGGATATACTTATTCCACAGATCTACCCGGGACACGTTCTCCATACTAGACTCGGTCCTGTCTATACCACGTCTGTGGTAAGTCTCACAACTACTTCCATGATGTGATGTATGTAGTCGCCATTGAATCTTTAGCCCTAACAGTGCTTCGGCACCACGCTGACGCGGCCTCATTACTGAGCAGTCACCATCTCCTGAAACCGTCCACCGTGTTGGATGTGGCCTATCTCCACGCGCTAACGATTAGTCAATATTCAATAAATCTGACACTAATCTAATTTACTGCATTCTCAATGTTGACACTGTCCCAATAATATGTATGGGATCCTAACTAGTGCCTTGAATTCAACCCATTATGGGGTGATGTGCCTTACTGTTTATGTTAAATTATTTACAGGGACCTGTTTCCCGTATTCACGAAATATTTTTATATATTAAATAGGGTGTGTGCCCCTCCAGTCCTGATGAAGACCCTACAGCAAGATAACCACTGATATCTGCACCTCTAAGGGTCGAAACGTCGACATACGTCTATTTTCTATCGTCAACTCTACTCCCCATTGTCTTCGTTTATTGAACTGCTTGGAGTATGACGGTCTTTGAATAATCTAATGAACATTTTGGTCTCATTTTTCTGTACATAGTTTGTAACCTTGTCAAATGATCGACAATTGCTGATTTTACTGTCACTTATGAATCTTCACTCTCTCCCTCACCAATTCCCCACAACCACCACTTCAACCCCCCCCGTTCCTGTTTCTGGGGCACCATGTAAATCACTGATTTACTACTGTGTATACTAATCCTGCATATTTAATACGCATTCCCATTGTGAAGTAAACAGTGTGGACTCAAGTTATGTTTCTTTGATTATTTTTCATTTGTGTGATTATATGTTCCATTGCTACTGGGACCCCTTTCTTTTCACTTACATTGGCTGTCAAGTCACAGCATTTTTGTTGCTTTGAGGATTAGAGATAGAGAAGAGAACACATGTGCTCCTATATTTTTATGTTTTTCAAGCGATCCCCATATATATACATATATATATATATATATATATATATATATATATTGTCGCTCCAACTATATATATATATATATATATATATATATATATATATATATATATATTCATCCTTCCATATCGCCTATATATATTCATCCATCCATGCACGCACTCACTTACTGACTCATCATCTTACGCATTCACCCAATCAATGTTCTCACTCTCATTAAACGGTGCATTCACTAAACTGTTCATGCTTCCTTCCATCTATGTAGTCATTATACACTCATCCATCAGTCCATGACCTCACAAACTCACATATATATATATATATATATATATATATATATACACATGCACTCACTGATCTAACAGTAGATCATTCTCACATTCACCCACTCACCTATCCACTCAGCCACACACACATGCTTATTGATCATTAAGGATGCACTTTCACTCTAAAAAGGCCAGAACTTTCTGCTTTGACAATGATTGGTTTGTGAGCTGCTAATTCCAGAAGAATATTAGGGTACACATACTCTAAAATGAGTTAAGTATGACGCAGTAGCGTGATTATGAAAAGCAATATGTTTAGCTACGATTTGTTTACGGATACCTAGTTGTGTTATGTCATAGACCCAGCCATCACTTGGCTCCCAACTTCACTTTTCATCAACATAACCTATAATCAGAACACCAAATTGAATACAATAGACAGAACAACCCTCAAACACTCAACATAACACAGTTGTGCCCTATAATATTAGCATGATCCCAATAGGACTTTTCACCAGGATTTGTCACACATTAACATCTAACAGAACACATTAGGAAACAACTCATCATATACAAACACAAACACATACACACACATTCTACATCATTCAATATGCCTTTAGCCAGCAGGCAAAAGGCATATCGACTGATGTAGAATATGTGCAAAAAGAGGTGTATGTGTAGGCATATTACCCTCTGGCATCAGTTCTCAAATACCTAAAACATACACTTTTAGTTAAATGAACAAGACATTGACACCTAACAGTGTTCATATGGAACACAACACAATGCATGAAATATGTACAAAACAGCAACAGATATGCCAATCTTAAACGGCCCTACCTGCTGTATCCTAATTCCTGGAATCCACAAGGTCTATAAGTTACAACGTTTATCACACTAGTTTAGGAGAGCTAAATCATTTTATATTTCTTATACTAAAAAATCAACCAAACTATATGTTAGATATATTTATTTCCTTTTATCATAAATCCAAAGGACAGTTCTATTTACATATAAAATCAAGTAAGAAAAAAGTTCATTGTTTCATAGACTTTACTATTTGATCATTCTTCCAGTATACATCAAATTTGAATATAACTATTGTTCCTTTGTTATGTAATTCAAAAATACACTCCGCAGTCCATCTGTCATTTATAGTTCACTTTAATAAATATTGGGTAACATTTTGTTCGTTCTTGATAATGTTAATATTTTACAAAAAACATGTATTTCATGGTATTATCATCTTCTTCAGGGCTTAGATTGATGTTGATTTGGCTCATTTCACTATATCGTAGCTGAAGTGTTAAAGATGAACGTCAAACGTCTTCCTGAATCCCATATTTTCAAGATTTCTTGATGGCTTTCATCATGAACTTATCCATTGGCATGTAAATGTACCTGTTTTTACTTCCCAGCAGTGGTGCTGGAACACTTTTCAGCGAGGGTGTGCTGCACATCACTGAAATCATAGGGACTATAAAAAATCCAAGGGTCACACAAAGAAAAAGTGTTACAAATATATTCAACAAGAGTGGTAGGTGTATAGTATGCAACTTGTGGTGCATTTGTTAGCACACTTTCGAAAATATATTACTAAAGCATGGTGTGGTAGTGCACTGTCATTTTCAGGCAGCACACTTTCCATTGAAATGGCCACTAAATTTGCACAGATTTACAGTTCTACTGATAACATGATATAGCGCACAAATGATAATTTGTGAAAATTGAGGTTCAGCAAATATATATCATTTGCTCAACACCAGGTGGTCTTGATTTGTTTCGATACTATTAAAATCTTTGTTTCTATCACACTTCAGAATTTTTAAAACATTCCTTCATTTGGATCTTCCTAACTGATGATATAGTCTGAAAAATGTGCACAATTTATTTACAGGTATTTAAATTTTAGGTGCTAGGAAAAAATTACCGTGAAATTGAAATTGCACGTATGTAGCGCATTCTACCCCTACAACCGCGCTTTTTTCACTCCTTGTACTGCGCATCTCTTATAAGTGCACAAAATCTGATTGTGTATGCAGCAATTTGCCTTCTTGCCCAATTTTACTTGATATATCCCTGAGGTGTATCAACTTTTAATGTGTAACCCTCCCACCCCTCCTTCATGTGTAAGTTTGTAACGTGGAAAGTACATGGCCTTGGACAACCCGTCAAGAGACAAAAGAGCCTCAATCAGTTTCGGAGACTTAGCACAGGAACAGAAAGCGCAGATGACTGGCAGGACGTCGAGACCAAGAGCCGCAGGAGCCCCAGTTGTATTCTCGGTTCCCAAAGTGAAGTCCAGCAAAGTCCAAAGTGCCAAGATGGTTGAAGAAGAAGTGGTTTCGGTTCTGAATCTTGTCCCATAACAAATCTAAGGAACCACCCACAATGACAGTAGAAACAGGTCAATGTAAATGGGGTGCCGCTTCGCTGTTTGAGGACCTTCTGCCGCTTGTGCTGCGCTTACCGGGGGAGAGGAGTTCCCGACGGAGTAGGACTTTTAGTCCCAGGAGCCCTTTGTTCTGCGGCAACCTGCCCCGTGAGACCCGCCCACTACCGCCCACAGCCGCCATATAAACTTCTCGCGGGTGCCTCTTCGCTGTTTGAGGACCTTCTTCCACTTGTGCTGCACTTACCAGGGGAGAGGAGTTCCCGACGGACTAGGACTTTCAGTCCCAGGAGCCCTTTGTTCTGCTGCAACCTGCCCCGTGAGGCCCGTCCACTACCACCCACAGCCGCCATATAAACTTTGTGTGGCACCCGCTGCGCGGAACGCGCGCGGGAGCACGCCGGGAGAAGCCCGGGACAAGGGCGGGGCTGTCTGCGGCCGTCACAGGCCGAAGGAGGTCGGGCCGGTCCCCCTCCCTTGGTTCCGGATTTGCTTAAGGTATTTCTGCAAAACACACTTTGGACAATCTCTATTATACTGACTCTCCTTCCTGCAGTTGCATTTTAGCCAATTTGTTTCCTAGCATGCTTTGAACTTACAAATAGCGAATTGGATTGTATTGAACTATTGCCTAACATCTTAGTTATTGCTTATTTTCCTGCTCCGGTTTAGTATTGCTGTTTGATTATGTCAAATCTAACAATGAGTAAAAGGAAGGGAACGGCTGGGACATTAGATGATTTTATAACACAAGCAGAAATTGTACTGTCCCATGAAATTCAACTTGCACAAAGAAGACTCTCGTTAGACCCCTCTAAACTTCCTACATATACATCAATTAGTGCACAGTCCCCAACAAATACCTTGCGGTCAAATTCAGGCATAGACGAACAATATGATGAAGGTAATACCCTAACTGGCTTGAATAATCCAATAATAGACACAATGGAATTGTCTGATGCGAACACGCAGGCAAGCCCAGGGATCTCAAGTAGACTACGGGCTCCAAAAATAGTGGGGACAGCGGGAACATCCAATGAGGAAAAGAGTGAAAAATCTCAGAAGGGAAAAAAACTAGTAAAAAAAAAGGAAATGTGGTACTAGAAAATAAAGGTAGCAGGTCGAGATCAATAGGGATACAAACAGATGTTATTGACCACATTGGAGTAGGCAAGGACAATGAGGTAATAGGAGCCCTACAACAAACTGTGGCAGATATTTTAAAACTGCCCTAACTTCCACCCAGACACAAATAAATGATTGTATGGATAGTACATTAAGGGCCATGGACAATAAGATTGCCCAATTAAATGATGTAGTACGTCATTTAGGTAAAAATATAGGAGAAGGAAAAGGAAGAATCACAGAAGGGGCACATTTAATAGCTGATTTAAAATCGCTCATAGGGAACAATATAGCTTGTGATGATGTGGATAGAATACCGAAAAATTCTCCTCAAGCAGGTGCAGGATGCTCAGGTAGAGCTCAGTCAAGAAACGCTGTAGATGTTATAGGGGCACCGGAGCAAAGGAAGAGGGCTCCTGTCTGTCCTGATCATATTATATCCAGTTCGGAGCATTATAGTGGCAGGGAAACAGTGTATAGTCCAAAGGGGACAGATTTGATTCCAAACTTAGATATTTTGAATTTACCCCCTGCTACATGTCCATATGTCTTAGTTTTAGCAGGTGTCCCTGTATTGAAAAGGGACCAAAAAGAATCCTGGCAAAACCTGAGGAACAAAGCTGTAGACTGGTTATCTAAATACAAAAAATTCAATCCAAACAAAACTAACGAGATCCTGATGGTGCGTAGGATAGGGTGGGTGGGGAGTTCTCCTAAAGACATACTGGGAGATTATATTGTTGTAAATTTCAGACACCCTCATGTAGCCCGTTCCCTTTTGAGAGCACATGAGGAAATATTAATCTGGAAAACGAATATTCATGCATTACCACTGGGATATTTTTATAAACCTTTAGAATTCGGAGCGAACAAAAAACTAAACAATCCACTAGTCCCAGAAACCTTTAATAGATTCCAGGAATTGTTATCATTGGAAGCAGTAGATTGACTGCAGCAGATAAATGTAACTACTGCACCAGATAGGGAAGTTGAGAGGATAACCTCAGAACCAATTGGGAATTTGTGTGAAGTGGGCGGAGGGGATGAAAAATGTTGTGAGAGTAAAGATGAGTCACTCTTTTAAACGGCACTGACTTAATACTTAGTGAAGAATCTATGAGAGGTCTAAACTATAAAGCCCGCGCTGATTTTAAAATTATTTCATGGAATATCGCGGGACTAAAAAAGAACATCAGAGATCCTGAGTAGAATGAATTTATTGAAACAAGTGATATTTGCTTGTTACAGGAAACCTGGGCAATTACGATCTTACATAGGGTGGGTTATAAACGTTTTCATGTAGCAGCCGTTCCGTCTATAAGAGGAAGACCCTCTGGCGGTCTAGTCATTTTGATAAAAGTAAGCCTTAACATCAGTGTAAAACAACTAGTGATGGATTCCTTAGAAATACTTGGTATTAAAATAGTGACTAAGGATAAAAGGGTGCTGCATATATACAATGTTTATTACCGACCAGGCTTGGTATCAAAGGAGTCAATATTAATTGATCAAATGGACTCCATTTTAAATTTAGTAGACCCAGGTGTAGGCATAGTAATAGGTGGAGACCTTAATTGAAATTACGAACCCATTATAGGGCTTGAAACGATTTTAGAAGATGAAGATTTGGCTAATAAGATCCCTGTCTTACCTAGTGGAAAATCTGTCCCGTGTTCTGCCTTAGCACTCCAAATAATGAGGATGACAGTGAGCCACGGTTTAAGGGCATGTAATGGTCGTCTTCCATCGGATGTATTAAAGGTTCCAACATTTTGCAGAAGCACCGCTCAAAGCAAAATAGATTATATAATTTTATCCTTTGACATATGACAATACGCCGTAGATTTTGAAGTTAAGTCAAGAGTGGAGAGTGATCATCGTCCACTTGATCTTGCCTTAAAAAGTAGACTGATGCCCAGTTTAGTAGACAGCAGTAGTATCCCTTGTAACTGTATTGATAATATCATAGTTAGTAATAATCGCCGCTCGGTTAAATGGGCACATATGCTGGAGCACGGCGAGAAGTTGGCAAGTATGTTATAACACCTTTGCTAACACTTTTTGCAACTATGCTACTACTGAAGTGGATAGGGATACATTTTCAGAATTACATAAGGGCTTTTTTAAGGCAATTGCCCCACTGGTAACAAAAAAAGTTATAACAAGTAAGAAAAATGGAAGTCAAAAGCCGATGGGGAAACCTTGGTATGATAAAGATTGACATAGTGCCAAAACTGAATTAGTACACGTTATCAAAAGTAATAAAAGTTTGATAGTTAAGGCAGCTAGATTAAAATACAAGAGAGTACTAGAGAATGCTAAAGCATCTTGGGAAGATGAAATTTGGTTTGATATGTTGGCAGCAGCAAAAAGCAGGAACCATATCCCATTTTGGAAAATTGTTGCCAGTGGAAATAGAAATGAAAAGGGCTCCAGAGAAGTTTATTTGGATGAAACTACTTGAATAGACCACTTCAAAAAGTTGTATACAGCCCGGAGTCTGGAAGTTCTGGAAACGACGGGCTATTATTCAGCTCGAGTGAAGGAAATCTAGAATTTGATTTACAAGAAACGATTATGGCTATTAACACAGTTAAAACTAGTAAAGCCTCAGGACTAGATAGGATCCCCGGAGATTTATATAAACATGATACTAGTGTCTGGGGCCCTTATATTAACTACCTGTGTAGTTTTGTAGCCGCTGGAGCTGACATACCAGAGACATGGCGGGGGACAGAAATCGGTTGTATTTTTAAAAAGGGCGATAGGAGTGATCCTGCAAACTATCGCCCGATTAGTTTAATTGATGTTTCACAAACAATTTATGCAAAGCACATTTTAAACCGTATTCATTTTTGGATTGATGAAAATGAAGTTCTCACTAAATTCCAGGCAGGATTTAGAACCAAAACTAGTACCATAGACCAGGTGTTTAGGTTCTGCTGTATGTGTTGGAAATATGTAAACTTAAGGAAGGGCCATTTATATGTGGCGTTTGTTGATTTAAGGGCCGCGTTTGATCTCATCCATAGACATATGTTATGGAAAACACTTAACAGCCAGGGACTACCGGCCAACCTCCTGGAGCAAATGATTAGATTGCACCAAAATAACTACGCAAAGGTGAGGTGGGGTCAGGGTGGCGAACTAACCAGACCAATCCCCCTAAAAAGGGGAGTTCGCCTAGGTTGTGTCCTGGTACCAACTTTGTTTTCTTTATTTGTTAATGACATACCCTGCTTCCTAAAAGGTTGTAGTGATAATGCACCGAAATTAGGGGGTGAGACAATACCGGCCTTATTATTTGCGGATGACACCATTCTTATATTGCAAACACCAAAGGGCCTACAATGTCGACTTAATACCTTTCAAACTTACTGGAGCAAAAAAGGCCTAGAGATTGACACCAATAAGACAAAGTACATGGTAATAAACCCTCATAGGACTTTTAGAGAAAACATGGTTTTAAATGGACAAAAACTAGAATATGTCAAAAATTTTAGTTACCTGGGTGTTTCACTTGATTCAAAAATGGTGTGGAAAACCCAAATTGAAAAGAGCAAGCTGTTATTAACATAAAATACTCTACCGATTTTAAAAAGACATGGATATAGCCTCAATAAAGCGGTGCTTCCAGCACTCGAGGTATTTCGGTTCAAAGCACAATCGGCAGCATTGTATGGCGCTGAATTGTGGGGCCCCTCATGTAAAAAGGTGTTTGAAGTGAATGAGAACACATTTTATAGAGCTTTGCTAAAATGACCAATACCTACTTCGTTAACACCGTTGATGCTTGACCTCAACATGAAGCGTACTGATCACCATGTAATTATTAGACCCCTGATGTTTTGGGTCAGGATCTGGACAACACCTGAGCTGCTGGATTATAGGGCGGCTCTAACAGAGATAAAGGATCTAGATGCTAGTAATTGTATTACATGGTTCAAACACGTTAGAACATGGCTAATGAAGATTGGCTTAGCACACGTTTTGAATAATTCATCTACATTGACCTCAAATTCAAGGAAGATTTTAAAAGTATCCTTTTGGACTTTTATGGATCACAATAGATTAAATGATAGCGCAAATGGATCTTTGACTAGCGAATTTCTCTTGTTCAAAGAAAGCGCTTGCTTTGAATCATTTTTAAATGAAGTAAATCCACCATTGGCTAAAACACTATACTTGAAGTATAGATATGGAGTACTATTTACTAAATCATGTGTAGCAAGGTGGACTAAAGATAGCAACGAAATATGTACTATGTGCTCAGGAAAAACTAGGGTAGATATTACATATGTTCTATTTTTTTGTCCGGCCTATACGATCCCAAGAAAAAGATGGATAAAACCACTGTGTATAAACATAGGTGTGAGATCGTATACAGAAGCAAAAAGGATTTTAAAAGCTGATACTCGCCAGGTTATTGTCTTTGGTATTAGTAGGTTTCTGCTGGCAGTGAACTTTCTTAGGATAAAAGCTGCGAGAAATCCTAGGAAATTCTAGGACTTACTAGAGAACTGTCATTTAAACATATGAATTGACTGGGAACTATTACAATGTATGAATTATCAAAGGATGCATACTTAAATGTTAAGTTATATATGCGCCTTGGAACCATTTGTACATTAGTTTCGTGGAAATAATGATTGTAATTAGAATGATTTTACCTTTTCTTATGTGCCTTTTTAAACTATTTATATACTATTTTTTAGTATCATGATTGATTCCTCCCATCCATTGATCATTAACTTTTGAATTGTGTCCGTCCGTGGTAGTTGTAACATTGTGACAATCTTTTGTATGAGCTGCACTTTTTATGTACCTTTTATGATACTGTTGTATCGAAATAAAGACTATGATGATGATGATGACTTTGAAAGCACAGCAAATGCAACAAGATAGAAACCACATTTACGTTATTCATCATTCACCTTTCTAAACTCCAACATTGTTATTTTTAGGGTGTAGCAGCATGCCCTCGCACTCCTCCTTCCAGCACCAATGCTCCCCAGCAGTATATGTTTAAAGGTATATCAGTTTGCTAGTTCAGTCAAAATGCGCTTTCATGAGAGGAAGCAAGTTTGTTAGCAGCATTTGTTTCAATGGTTGATAACGGCACCAGTACAGTCAGATTTGAAGTGAAAGGCTGAAGTACTGGGACTAGTTCAGGAGTGAAATGGACACCTATTTGGCTCCCTCTATAGGCTCATCATCTGTACACAGTGGTGCTAGCAGCCATTATTAATGTACCAAAGACTGATGGGGAAAAATGTCACTGTTACTTTATGCTGGTGATTCGGACCTGCTGGAAAAAATTCACCAAGCCCAACTTCAGAACAGTACTGCAGAAAGAACAAGCTGAAAGTAAATTGTTGTGAAGGACTTCAAGAGCAACAGTAATGAAGCACAAACCTAAATCGAAAATTACAATTGAAGCTTGGCATCTAACTGCCATTGATGCAGCTTAGTTGTGGAAGTTGGTGACAGAACACAGAGCCGTAGCAGGTTTTCAAGCTATATCAAGGCATAGCACATTTACTTTCCTTAAAATACAATGAAATAAAACAATGAAGAACAAATAATGTGTTGAGCTAATAGATAAACATAGGTTTGAAGGCAATTAGCAGCACTGATGACATCCCTGCCAGATGACAAGCTTTTATGGAGATGTTGGTGGGTCAGGATTTGACCAATGCCTCACCTCATCTCTTTCTCTATAGTATTATTAGGAATTAAGGTATTTAAATGATATGTTACATATTTTACACTCAGGGCCCTATTCACAAATTAACATTTTTTAATTGTATGTTACATATTTTACACTCGGGTGTCTATCCACAAAGATGCATTTAAAATGAAGATTTACCCACATGTAAACTTGCTCTTACACTTTAGAGTAACTAGTTTTGGCTGTTTACAATTTTCAAGTGTAAAGTTACTAAAAACTGTAGACTTGCATGTCCTCTCCCCCTGAAACTGGGGCAGTGATCTCCATATGGTAAAGTACAGGGAAAAGTAAAAAAGTGTATTAAACGGAAAAAAATTTAAAATGATTTTAATGTTACATATTATTGTAAAATACATGTATATATTTTTAGAGTTAGAACAAATATAAACATGTTACAGCACTAACATCATCGAAAGTGAAATAAAAATAAATCAACTTAAATATATTAATGTATAGTTATTTAGTTAAATATGTATTCAAAATAAAATTATCCTACCTACAGTAAGATACTTGTTTTTATTCAATATGTATTACAATTTACAAAAGTTATAGTTATATATAGAATGAATCTTTATTAACTTTTTTACACAAAAATAATAGTTACATTTATTTTCAAATGTTAAAATGTTTATTTAAAAACATGTGTAATAAAATACATTGGCTGAACCTGTCTGATGATAAAAACTTCTTAAATCTAATTTTGAAAAGTATGTTCAACCTTTCAAAATCAATACCATTGTTTTTATGTTTAGAAGAGCAAAACTATCCAACAATATGGGAAATGCCACTCTGACACATCAACAGGCCCAATAATCAATCCCTTCTGAATCCATCTTTTTCAACAACACCTTTACTTCTTCCCAGATCACCAAAGGTACTCTTCTTACTTTATGCCTTACTACCTTTGCCCATTCCTTTATGATCATCTTTTCCACATAACCATTTAATGCACCCAACCTCCCAAAAAAGACTGAGTTGGCTTTTCTCTATATTTCCTCTATATTAGTGACCTCTGCCACCATAGCTTGTTCAAGTGGTGCTAGGGTTGATTATGATATGTTCATTGTGTGGATACACCCGTTCTAAAATTAGCTGGCCTTTCCTTGTAACATACTCCTTCCCTGCAATCGTTCTCTCTAAGAATGTGATATTAGACCACTTATAATCAATAACATCAAAAGTTCCATACTGATACCCACCAGGATGTATATCCTTTGGTTTCAGTCAGGTGTCTGGTCACAATTCCTTAAAAGGATAGTCAGAAGTGATAGTATACATTAAATCCAAGCACTGGGCTTGAAAGCATTTTATTGTGTCTGCTGGTGGATTATTGAGTTCTGAGTGCTTGCCCCTCATTCTATCTCTATCTAACTACCCTGAGAGTCAAGTGTAGAAGGGGACTACTTGGCCCAGTTTGCAGAGCCAAAGTTAGACAGGCCCCAGACTACTAGAGGCAAACCACTTCAACCTCTATGGTTGGGCCTAGTAGGCTTGTTTGCCCTGTTGCCATCTATACTAGGTTGACAGTAACTATCTCAGATTTCCTCAGCTGAAAACATCAAATTGAAGAGATTTCTTCTAAACCAGAGCAAATTGCTAAGGGAATCCTCTGCTTTGGCACTTTGGGATTGGTTCCGGACTTGCTAGGAAAGCCCTCCGAACAACTTGGATCCGGAAGGCTTTCCTAGTGAATCGCGCTGTGAGAGTCTGACCGAACGAGTACGGTGCATCCGCATGCTGATGGACTCGGTTTGCTCGGACTCCAATTGAACTCTATGGGAGCTTGTAAACTTAACGCATACACAGTCTCCCATAGCAAAAGGGGGTGGGTAGGGAAAAGTGTACACCTTGTGGCAGGCACCCCATGGTGCCCACCACACTGTGCATGCTTGGATCGGGGGGACCCATGGGAACCCCCGCCACCGATTCGCAGGACCCTGTGTGAAGGGGGGCCTGCTATGGCCCCACAAAGTCTGATTCCCCACAGCTGTTTTCGTCTCGCTAAGACCAAGTCGATACAGCTGACCGAATCGTGCATCATATTTGCTCGTTAGTAAGTACGGTCCATTGGATTTGGCTGCGAATGAGTCAGACTGACAAGATTGGGTTCGGGAACGATTCAGTTGACACGGACAAGATTTTCCCATCGTACTTGGTCGTTCAGAATGGGGGACAACTCGGTTGGAGACATAGGCTCGGAATCGGATTTGCTTGCTCCGGAACCAATCTGGAGGCCTTCCAAGCGAGATCGGAATCGGTCCCTTAGTATGAGAAACCCACTTCCCAAAACAGGAATCATATTCTTCAGGCCAAAGTACTATGTGTTATGCAGCTGATGTTTGGGACCAGTATATTTCCATCAATCCAAACACGGGTCTTCCCCAGTCCTCCGACATGGGTTACAAAGTGACGCAGGATAGCTCCGCCAATGCATTTCCTCACTGTGCAGTCAACAGGAAAATACTACAACCAACCAACCAATCTCTCCACAAAAAGCAGGTATGATGTAAATGTAAAAAACAAGCAGGAATGTCTAGATCTAACAGAAGTGCTGGAGCAATCCCATAACCCTAGCGTAGGTAAAAGGCACCTGCTATAAACAAATACAGTGGAATCCATGAAGTCTGGGGGTCCAAAAAACATATTTCGGGCATCCCACCCTTTATTTTATTTTATTTATAAAGTTTTATATGGCGCGAACTTGATCCCGAAGGATATCAGAGCGGTTTACAATACTTTTTATAACAACAGTTGAACCGCATTGTAACAGTTGGAACATAATTCAAAACAAAAAGGGAGACAACAAATCTCCGAGGGCGCATGCACCAGGTGCAACCACTCACATGCTTTACTTAATCTTGCATTCCCTAGGAGTGTTTGCTTTTTCTAGGATGTTGTTAATTTTTTTAGGCAGCATATCGCTCTTGTCTAGTGCGTAAATAGAATTGAGTCACATCCAGGTGACTGAGCTCATTCATAACATCACCCCTTTGTTTCTATCGATGTTCTAATTAAAACAATTAAGAGACTCGAGACATAGGTTCGGGACTGTCTGAGTCTTCATAAGACTCAGTCCAATGACAATAATTGAACCCTTCCCAAGACAAAAATTCAAGTAAAAATCAAATAGAAATATTCAAAATCACAGTCATTACAGAAGGCAAAATGTTGTTAGTTAAATCATGGGGATTCAGCAATTAAAAGCCAAAAACAAATAATGCAAAATAATTTAAATACAGTCAGTCTATAAAGCAAGTAGCACCCAAACCCATAGAAAAGTCCAGGAACAGGACCAACATAAAGTCTGCCTTCAAAGCAAGCAAGTAAAAGTCTAAATATGTATCAAATAATTGATTTTCACTGTGTCTGATCAGTTTGAAAGGCAGATAAAAGTAAATAAACAAATAGACAAATTGACATGGAAGCAGACAGTTAGGAAAGCAAGAAAAGTAACAAAGATACATTAATTTAAACCAGTCACTTTGCAAATGCACATGGTACAACAGAAAAGATACATGTAGTAAACACCTACTTTTCTGCATATTAATAAAGGGATGTGCAAAATAAGTGAAGCAGATGACATGATGTTTGTATAAAACAGAAATACAATAGGCAGTTCAGTTAATAAATGTTTCCTAGAAAAGACTTGCGTAAAGGACCTTGAATGTTGCAAAAGCAGAAACATCCTGGACATGGCTTTCTTGTGAGGAAGTCACATTAATATAATTCTTATTTTGCACAGTAAATAACACCATGAATTAGGTTTCTTTTTTGATTATTTTCTGAAATGGAAAAGCACACAGAGAACCACATGCACATGGAAAATGCTTGTACACATAAAATAAAAGTGCACTTTCTTTCAGCAAATGTGAAATGATGTCAATTAAATCTGGTTGATGCCTAACCAGGCTTTGTGAAACACATCTAAAATTAAGAATTATTTTCTAATTATTAATATGCTCTTGCAACTCTGTTACAATTGTGGCAGTGAATAACTGACTTCTTTCCTTGTTTCAATTGAGGTTTTAGTTATTTCAATTGTTCATCTAGCTCATAACTAAAGAAGCTAGTTACATCTTGTTTCCTTGCAAATGGTTTCTGTTTAAGGCCCAACGAGTAATTGTGACAATTGATCTGGAGTTTTTAGACCATGATTTTCTCATTCTACATTTGTACTAATTACAGATAATCTGCACCACAACCTTTTGTTACAACACTGATATATGGAAACAGGAAGTAGATGGTGTTCTTACATCCTGTACAAACGGGGGAGTACACTTCCTTTGTGACTAAGAGATACTGTAATTGATTTGCAGTTTAGGAAATGATTTAAAACATGGCTCTTTGTTTCATCTTTGCTTAGTATTCTAGTCACGTTATGTAGCTATAGTTTTATTCTTACTGCATGGATTTCACTGTAATATTACTGATTGTGCTTTATCAAGGAAGTGTCATTAATTCAAAGAATATATTAAAACTAGCAGCCCGTCCCGACCTTGTCCGGGTGCTTTTAGGCTTCCCCCTACCCCCGCCTGCCCCGACATTGCCCAGCAGCCCGAGCCCCCGCCCGCCCCATCCCCCGCCTGGCCTGACCCTCGCGTAGCCTGAGTCAATCCCCGTCCCCCGCCTTCCCCGACATTGCCTTTTGGCCGTTCCCTGCCTGCAGCCCATGCCCCCGCCCGCCACGTCCCCCGCCTGCCGCTTGGCCCGACCCTCGCGTGTCCTGAGTCAATCCATGTCCACGTCCCCCGCCTTCCCCGACCCCCGCCTGCCCCGACATTGCCTTTTGGCCGTTCCTCGCCTGGCCCGACACCCGCCTGCTTACCTTTTCCGCCGCTCCTGAGTTCACAGCTCCTCGCCGCTCTTCTCCTCACCGCTTGTCCGCCGCCGCTCCTCCCCCACGCCATATCCGCCTCTCCGTGCTGCTCTTCACGTGACCGCTCCTCCCCCGCGCCATGGCCGGAGCTCCTCTGACGCCGCTCCTCGACGTGAGCACGCACGTCGTGGCCGGTGCTACTTTGGGGGGGACAACTTTTTTTTAAATATTAATTTTTTAAATAAGGTTTATTTTTAAAGTTTATATAGCCTATAACCATCTACACACCCTGACGATTTCTACGATGTATCGGGTGTGTAGATTGGCGCAGTGGTTCCGGAGTTTACCCGCCTCAAAGCCTGAAACTTTCTCCTTTATTATAGTAGTATAGATCTGGACAGTCTGAATCACAAATCATGAATCTGCTATCAGACTGACTGCAGCATTGATGGCATGTCTACTTGGGAACCACAAATTCGAAATAGGGGAGGAAAAAGAATGCTTCTGGGGGAAAGCATTACCCCTCCAAGCACAAGGCGGACAGCAGCAGCCACAATCTAATACAAAGATGAGCAAATGGAGATGATGAGCAATGGTAACAACACAACTTGACATTAATAAGGCAGAAATCACTAATCTCTGGTGCGTTCAAGAACTGGAAAGCCAACTCAAATACCTGTACGAAACTGATTGCAGCATAACCTGAGGCCCATTACCTGATTTATGCTTAGGTACCGCCAGGTAGCTCTAGTACTAGATTATGACACGGAATGCAGGCATTTTTTTACACGCCTGTAAGAAATGGTTTATTATTTGGGGTGGGTGACTAACCCACTTCAAATAATAATCACCAAAATGTGAGGGTGAACCCTAAAAAACACTAAATTAACTACAGAGCGGACAGGCCTTACTTGGGGCAATGTGGAAAGTATTTATGCAGTACCAAAACAACCATAAAGTCAAAATGAAAAGCAATAAGAACCCCAAACCAAATTAGAAAAATAGAGTCAAATTTATTAAACAAAATGACAAAAATCTAATAAGGGGAACTGGAGAATTTTTTACATTTTTAGTAGAATTACAGCACAAAGTGTCACTGATAGTCAATGATCACAGATTTAAGGCTTAACATGATGGAGCGTGGGTCAGGTACACAAACCAGGTTCATCCTGGTCAAAGACTTTACCTTCTGACTGAGCCCTTTAAGTCCCAATCCCAACAGGATTAGTCTTCTATGGTCCCCAGGATCTCAGGCGAGTCATCATAAGACTCAGAGTGTGAGGCAGGGGCCAACAGAAGGGTCCAGTCCAGATGCAGATGCCGCCAGTCAGCTAGATACTTCCAGGAAAATGCCTCTTGCAAATTCTTCGTGTAAGAAAACACAAGGGACGCCCTACTCACATGGAACCAGGGGCCATATTACCAAGATGTGCGTTAAAAAACGCACATCGCACATTTCCCTATCGCCGGCTATAGCCGGATTTTATCGCCGTGTTACGTTGGTGATATTAAATCCGGCGATAGGGAACATTAGTGCGTGAAAACAAGTGTTGTTGTCACGGGCTAATGTGTGCCTTGATAATATGGGGGGTGGATTCAGCTTTATAATCCACACCCCCATGCTATCAATGCCTAACACCTGATCAGAGCAGGCGTTGGGGGACCTGCGATAAACGAGTTTATCGCAGGTCTCCTTCTCCCAACACCTGCCTTGGTAATAGGGTGTTACCACCTCCAAACACATTTTACATGTGGTTGAACGTGGGAACGCCCACTTTGCATGTCATTAGCGATGTTTCTCGCTGACATGCAAAGTGGGCTTGATG
This sequence comes from Lissotriton helveticus, assembly GCF_964261635.1. Classification (NCBI taxonomy): domain Eukaryota; kingdom Metazoa; phylum Chordata; class Amphibia; order Caudata; family Salamandridae; genus Lissotriton; species Lissotriton helveticus. Next base: position 1,144,624,019 of record NC_136069.1, read on the forward strand.
CAGGCGTTAGCATGCCCTTGTTAATAGGGCGCTAGAAGTATCGCCGCTTTGTCGGCACAATTTGCCGAAAAAGCGGCGATACTTCACCTTGGTAATATGGCCCCAGGTTACTTACCAAGCAGGGACAGACAGAGCAGTTCTCCAGGGAGTCACAGGCGTAAATATTTCCGCAGAAAATTGACTCTGCATCTCAAATTGAATTTTACAATACTGGATTTACCACAGAAACGGATTGACGTTTACCGCAGTAATTCAAGGCTCCCCATTTATCCTTGGCTTTGTCCAAATACGCGACACCTTCTTCTGGATATAGGATCTTAACCTTGACTACATCAAATACCATTGATTGCCAGTACCCGCCCCTCCATAGGTGCCCTGCCGGGCCCTTTCTGAGTATCCTTGACTACCCCTCACTCCCACAGATGTTCACCACTCTAACTGTCAGTCATCCACAGGTGTCCCAACAATGATAGGTCCTGATGAGAAGCCACATTGTTAGCTGGGTCGAAACGTCGTCGCCAACTTGAAGCGAACCAATTCCCAGTCCCTGCTATTATACTAGGAGGCTGCTAACATTTATTGTGTATCCATTGAATGGTCTTTTCTGTAACAACATTGAAACCTTTTTCTTATGTCACAAAAGTCACAATCAATACTCAAAGGTTTCACCTTTTTTCACGTGGGACACTCAGCACTGAGAATTTATAACAAATGTGAATTTTCATATATAAAACAGCTTGTTTCTCTACACACTCTGCGTTACATAACCTTTCTCTGACATTTATGTACCCCCCTTTTACTGTGATTGTGCTTATATATATATATATATATATATATATATATATATATATATATATATTCCACACGCTGTCACCTCGAGGAAAACTCACTTGGTTCACGTAGAGAGACACCATCTACACTATTTGTGATTTATTGGCACTAATGTATTTACCGTGCTCACTGCTGCCTTTACTGTAATGGAATTCAGTTTATACATGATACTCACGGGTATGGTGGATGTTTCATAAGCCCACTTGGGCAACACTGTATTTTGCATACTTAACATATCCGTACAAGTGGTACTTAGATTGCATTGCTCAACATAGCATCTATTTTGTAGCCGGTACATACACGACAAACACTTAGCTTAACGTGATTGTCATTGTCTTTTAACCTCACGCATACCGGCAGCGCGAGTTCGCGCCAGCATATACACGTTCAATATGCTTCTTTGTGTAAATTGTTTTTTTCTAAACAATACGGTTCCAGTATCATGTGCCAAAAACTGATATTAATTTTTCAACCAAGTGAGCAGTAGTAATACATGCAGCACAAATTACTTTGTATCACGTGATTGATTCAGGTCGAGTTTGACGTTAATTATATAATTTTCGTTTGATCTAAAAATAGGATCTATTGTGAACAGCAGCATTAACATTCACTAAATCAAAATTGAGGTATACAATGCATTACCGATTTGACATAACATAGTCAGTTGTATAGAGGGAGTCTGTTTTTCGTTTTTATGACCACGTGACTTCTACTTTATTTACCTGAACTTTAACATTGTTTGTTGCCCGTGATGAAGGAGTGACTACAACTCCGAAACGCGTCGGACATCGTGCCTGAATAAACTTCTTTGCACTGAGAAAATTGTGGCCGCGGCTCCTTTGTTGTAAAACTCTACGTGAACCAAGTGAGTTTTCCTCGAGGTGACAGCGTGTGGAATATTGAGGGGGTGGCTACCCCAGCCGTGTGCCCGCCGGACTTGTGGCTTGGGACAGCCCGACTTTGGTGCGTCATTATTGCAAAAAACCCTTGCCCGCCCCAAGACGCTGCATTAGACAACGCCAGTAACTGTGTGTAACCGGGTATCGGAGCAGGACGCGGAAGTAAGGAGTGTGCGCGGCACCTCTTCGTTATCTGTATTACGCGACCGCTCAAACCGGCAAACCAGTATATCAGGCGCAGTGTTATTCACCAGCGATAGAATCATTGGGGACACGGATCGCACTTCGTGTTCATATCATTATTGAACGTTGTGCTCTAACAGTGCTTCAGGAAGCGTCAATACTAGACGAATACTGTCAGTAACAAGACTGTATTACACAATCAATGGCAGACACGAGAAATGACAAACGGAAGCAAGCAGCTTCAAAGCTGTTTGAAAAAACAGTACAGCAATCGAGTACAACAACGACAATTACACAGGTCGCAAAAGGGAGCACCCTAACTGATAAAAAACAACTTTGGGACAATCTCTGGAAAGTGCTCAAAAAAGAACAGTCCAAGTGGTGGGAGGCGACGGCCCTGCAACACTATGTGGACTGTAATAGAATACCCAGAGGGTTACGGATTTTTATTACTCCAGCTCTGCAATTACCTGATCCGGAAATGATCCATAAATGGATGGAAAATAATCACATATGCTCACTCAATATGTTAAAAATTCTTATAGAGTATGCTGAAAAAGAGAGTATCAAACTAACGGAAGAAAGTGAGATTATTATACAAAAATTAAAGGAATTATATTCAACCAGTGAATTTGACAGCGAAATGGATAAAATGAACAAAAGACTTGAAAAAATTGAGGAAGAAATCAAAATGAAAAAACTGAGTAAATTTGAAAGAGACGAAATTGATTATACAAATGGGCAAATTCTGACCTTTGGTAAAAAGTTCGACAAATTGAGAGAAACCAGAGCCAATGCACAAGTTACACCAATGGGCAGTGAACAAGCAAGTACCTCAACAAGCCCTACAGTAACAGCCTTAACAATGGTGAATACCGAGTCGCCGGACCATACAGCCAATGGGGATTTAAGTGCTGCAACAATGGATGACTCTGAAAGGGTAAAAGCCCAAGTTTTAAAGGAGTTCACACTAATGGCCAGAGAGCGGGCAAACGCACAGGCTACAAGTGGCAGCCCGGCAAGAGGTCGTGGAAGAGGAGGAAGAGGAGGCAACAGAACAAACTACTCAAACCCAACAGACAGCCTGTGGGAACCCGAACCAGAGGCCGATTTGCCAAGAAGCAGTAAACGCCATGACTGTGGTAAACCTTTCAAATTTCACTTTAAGTAAAGAACAATTTGATGTACTGTCTTTAGGTTTATCCTTTTGCCCCACGACTGGCTTTAGTTACACAGACTCCAGAATTGATTTATTCTATTTCACCAGAAAATTAAAACCTAAAAAATGGTTTAGTACCCAACCACATAGACAAAAATCTATGGATACCAACAGAGACCAACCTAATTTAGCCATAGGCGACTTGACAATGTTACAGACTGTGCATGAACTAGCTGATGTAGATGATTATAATGATGATCCTTATGTCAACATTTTGAACACTGATCTTGTACTAAATGATGATGGCCATACCAGTTTTAAACCTAAATCTGTTTTCCTTCCACAGATCAATTGTGATGCTATCAATTGTTTTGAAAGAGGGGTGGTGGGAGAACTGAAAAAACTCAACAATTTCAGACAACATAACAAACATAACCTAACACGCACACAGAGAATAGCCCTAAAAGAGCTAGAGGCTAACAAAAGTTTTGTCATCAAACAAAGTGACAAAGGGGGTAATGTGGTCATTTGGCCACTGGAAATGTATTTACAAGAAGGACTTGATCAGTTAACAGACCACACTAGATACCGTATCTCTTCTAAACAAGAGTATAATAAGGCTATGATAGGTGTGGCCAGCAAATTAACAGAGTGGAGATCTTCCCTAGAATTTCTAGATCTCAAACTTGAGATCAAAAACAACAAAATCTGCAGCTCACTGCACAGGAAATCCACCGCAGGCAACAGTCTGCTACATGCAAACAGTTGTCATCCGCGAAGTCTTATACGCAGTATCCCCTATGGGGAATTTCTGCGTGCACGCAGGAACTGCAGTACCAATGAAAAATATGAATCTGAGAAACTTACCATGACTGAGCGTTTTTTGGCTAGAGGCTACAATGCTAAACTTATTAAAAACTGCAGTGACAAAGCAGACAATCTCGACCGCAAGGAGATTTTGTCTACTAAAAAACCGTCAGAACTGACTGAAAACAAAACTCCAATCAGGTTCATTACCAAATATAACACTCAAGCTTGGCAAGTCAGAAAAAGTCTCAAGAAATGTTGGGAAGTACTTAAAACTGATGAAGACCTTGTAGGTTATGTAGGAAACCATCCTTCCATCACTTTCCGTAAACCCAGATCCTTAGGCGATCAATTATGTAACAACATGATATACAGCCACAAAAAATCAGATAGCGTGAAAGGATTTTACACTTGCAACCAGTGCAAGGCGTGTAAATATAGCTGTAATCTCAAATCCATAAAATTCAATGACCATGAGGCACCATTTAATATTGACAAACACACTAACTGTAATACTGAGTTTGCGGTACATACACTAAAATGCCCATGTGGGAAGTACTACATTGGAAGTACTATACACTCAGGCAAGAAAAGAGTATTGGAACATCTGCGAGCTATCACTAAGAATGACAAAAATTATCCAGTAGCCAGACATTTTCATGAGTTCCACAAAAGCAACCCTAATTTAGTCAAATTTGCAGTCATTGACTGCATACCACTCAACATCAGAGGGGGAAATAGGCTCGCTGAACTAAGATGTTTAGAATCCAAACTCATAATCCGATTCAATACCCTGGCACCCAATGGTCTCAACAAAGATGAGGGATTGGCAGCACATCTGTATATCTAGTTGTCTTTTGCTGTACTGTTAACCAAACTATCCGATATTGTCATTTTTTAAACTTGTTAATTTTAGCACTGTACACGTACTAAGTCACTTGTCTGGTTTTAACCCACATTTTGTTTTCTGGTTTTTTACAGATATTGTAAGATTTCCCTCATTGTGAAAGAGAAAATAATGAATTCACCCTTTTCAATGCTAGACCTGGCCAGCCATTCTGGCTTACTTTGGATTACAATTATGAACTATATTGATCAGTGCCCTCTAGGGCAAGACACCATCTACACTATTTGTGGTTTATTGGCACTAATGTATTTACCGTGCTCACTGCTGCCTTTACTGTAATGGAATTCAATTTATACATGATACTCACGGGTATGGTGGATGTTTCATAAGCCCACTTGGGCAACACTGTATTTTGCATACTTAACATATCCGTACAAGTGGTACTTAGATTGCATTGCTCAACATAGCATCTATTTTGTAGCCGGTACATACACAACAAACACTTAGCTTAACGTGATTGTCATTGTCTTTTAACCTCACGCATACCGGCAGCGCGAGTTCGCGCCAGCATATACACGTTCAATATGCTTCTTTGTGTAAATTGTTTTTTTCAAAACAATACGGTTCCAGTATCATGTGCCAAAAACTGATATTAATTTTTCAACCAACTGAGCAGTAGTAATACATGCAGCACAAATTACTTTGTATCACGTGATTGATTCAGGTCGAGTTTGACGTTAATTATATAATTTTCGTTTGATCTAAAAATAGGATCTATTGTGAACAGCAGCATTAACATTCACTAAATCAAAATTGAGGTATACAATGCATTACCGATTTGACATAACATAGTCAGTTGTATAGAGGGAGTCTGTTTTTCGTTTTTATGACCACGGGACTTCTACTTTATTTACCTGAACTTTAACATTGTTTGTTGCCCGTGATGAAGGAGTGACTACAACTCCGAAACGCGTCGGACATCGTGCCTGAATAAACTTCTTTGCACTGAGAAAATTGTGGCCGCGGCTCCTTTGTTGTAAAACTCTACGTGAACCAAGTGAGTTTTCCTCGAGGTGACAGCGTATGGAATATTGAGGGGGTGGCTACCCCAGCCGTGTGCCCGCCGGACTTGTGGCTTGGGACAGCCCGACTTTGGTGCGTCATATATATATATATCGCCAGTAGGTATATATAGTTAGGATTTTTTCTCTATGGGTTTTTTGAAAATTCTATGTCTAATAACTTTGGCGTTTGTGGACGGAATTGGCTGAAATTTTCAGGAAAATGGCACATTCTGTTTCTGAGCAGCGCTTGAAAATTTGGGGGGGGTTCGTCCAGTGGGGGCCGAGAAAAAAGGGGGGTCCCAAAACGTGTTTTTAACATTGAGTTTTCCATAGGGCGGTTGGCCTCACTTTTAGCCCGAACGGCTGAATGGATTTGCACGAAACTTGGCAAAATTGTAGGGACTGGTAGCCCGATGTGCCTTTTGTAGGTCTCAATATATGTGCTCCAGTGGATTTTGAGAAATTAACGTTTAAAAAAAGATATATATCTGTAACAGCGGACCGGGCAGCGCACTGGTTCGCGGACTTTTCGCGCAACGGAGCTTTGTGAAGCGAAGCTGATTGGTTCTCCGGCGTCTGTCAACATTCCAAACAGTCCGTAGCGGCCGCCATCTTGTCTCTCGGTAGGATCGAGAGACAAGAGGAGGTCAAAACAAAGGGGGAAATAACTATAAGGGGGCATAGTAGATCCTCGCTGACCCCCTAGGTTTGATGTGGAGGTTTTAAAAGGGCCCCGCGGGGCAAAAAAAAATAATAATAATAATAATTGAACGGCTGAATGGATTTGCACGAAACTTGGCAAAATATTAGGGACTGGTAGCCCGATGTGCCTTTGCTAGGTCTCAATATATGTGCTCCAGTGGATTTTGAGAAATTAACGTTCAAAAAAAGATATATATCTGTAACAGCGCTCCGCTTCGCGTAACGGAGGTTTGCGAAGCTGATTGGTCATTCTGTCACTGGGCTATAGTTGGGCTACATCTGGCTGATATTTGGGCTACATTTGTTTTTTTGTGTGTCTGGCGGCCATCTTTGGGCTACATTGGGCTACATTGGGCTTCATTGGGCTACATTCGGCTAATTAGCAAATAGCTCATCGCAAACTAGGAATGGTAAAGAATCGCTATTTATTCCTTAAAGTTCGCTATTTAGGAAATGCAAATAACTTTGATGATACATATGGCGGTTCATCTCTAACAAGATAAGAAGCATAGGGATACATTTATGATGACTGGCGCATCACCAGGGATGTGTTAGTCATTCTGTGCCGCTGTTCCGTCACCTATGGTGTGCTGCATTTACAATGCGGCGCATCATGGGGCAAAAACAGCACAGATGCGTGATGTATCTGTGCCGTAAAGGTGGCGCATTGCTGGAGTTGTATCGCAAGTGTGATGAAGCTCCAGCAAGGGTCGGGGGTGCCCCTGTCGCAGGGTTTCTGTTCTCACACAGAACTGTGGACAGAGGATTGGAACCTCGGCGAATGCATTGCTGGAGTTGTATCGCAAGTGTGATGAAGCTCCAGCAAGGGTCGGGGGTGCCCCTGTCGCAGGGTTTCTGTTCTCACACAGAACTGTGGACAGAGGATTGGAACCTCGGCGAATTAGGGTGTCCCAAAACTCACGTTAGTAATCAAAAACTATTTAGCAAGCTAGGTACAGTGTCACATTGGATATAACAAACTCTCAATGTTTAGACAATCCAGAATATGAACTTATAGTACCTCAGGATACGTGGAACTCATGAACAGTCGGTCGTTATAGATTTCTTAGAAACCAGAACATGGAGTTAAGAAGAACAGATGTGTATTTGAAATGTTTATTTACTAATGCCGTCTTCTCAGGCGTAGTACCTTAGATAATAAAAGTACACATATTATCAGTAGCAAAATTACCAGCATAGTTACTAGTACATAAAAAGTGAATGGTGACAGTATGTTAACATGCTGTAAATGAATAAGAGTTAGCAACACTTATAAGCAGCCGCGGGCCGTGGAGGGAGTTACGGTGAGGCAGGGAGGCGGGGAGGGGGAGAAGCAGGGTGGAGAATACAAGTACACATATTATCAGTAGCAAAATTACCAGCATAGTTACTAGTACATAAAAAGCGAATGGTGACAGTATGTTAACATGCTGTAAATGAATAAGAGTTAGCAACACTTATAAGCAGCCGCGGGCCGTGGAGGGAGTTACGGTGGGGCAGGGAGGCGGGGAGGGGGAGGGGCAAGGTAGAGAGGGCTCCACCCTGCTTCTCCCCCTCCCCGCCTCCCTGCCCCATCGTAACTCCCTCCACGGCCCGCGGCTGCTTATATCTCACCCTCCCTAATACACATATTATATTATTTGCTAAGAAGGTCTCTTTGTGTTGGTTTAGGGCGTGCCCATACTTTAGTGTCTTAGATTTGAAGGAATCACATCAGCATACACCAGCTCTCTCTTCATGTGAACCGCATCAACTGTTGTGTATGTGTGTTCGGCAAAGCAATATAAAACCCGCCTCATGCCCAGAATTGGCAGAAGTTGCACTTATGTTATGAGTATGAAGTCGTGGAGATCAGACTTCATAACAATTCTGTATCGTGTTGTTCTTGAAACTTTAGCACTCGCTGTACAGATATAGTTTAACAAGTAAAGCAGATAGTAGACCAATAACATATTATTCTCATGTAAACCACGATGAACTACTAGGTGGAAAGCTAAAGCAACAACTAAGTGTCGTGTGCAGAAGTTGCAAAAAAGGAAAAATGGCGTTTAAACCGGTAATGAGCCCATGCTAACTTAACACGGTGTAAAGATATCCAGGACCTAGATGACACCTCCTCATGATCCGGAAACGAACTGAATAAGATAATAGAAGTGCCATCTCATGAGAGCAGATTGCAAGTTTATATGTGGACGGTCCGCAAGGTAAAGCATTAAAAACTAGGAAAATTTAATGCTAAAGAAAAATAAAACAGCCAAGTACTTTATCGAGTCTTAAGCCAATAGGCAAGCTAAATAATAAAAACTTGACAAATAAGTCAATGAATTGTCAATGAAATGCTAGTACTCAGCATATCAAACATGAAAAAGGTCTATGACATAACTGTGTATGCAAAATAAGCTGCAACAGCCTCCAATAGGAAGTCACCGTCTTCATCCGAAAACAGTTCAGCCATCCAATTTAAAAGCGGAAAAGAACATACGTGCTCTCCCAGCACCGGATCCTCTATCACCATCAGAGGACAGCTCGGTGGGTTTTCAAGAAAGCTCTGTTCCAAGAAAGACTGTGCTGCCGCCAGTAAATTCCAGGGACCAAGTAGTCCATGCATCAATGCCACAGCCATAATCCTTTCGCCAGGACAAACCAACTCGTGAGTAATGATAGGAGTCATCAGCTGATTAAAGTCGACGTCAGGAGAAACCGGTCCGCAGAGACACAAATCAATGGCCCAATCGAAATCACAGGTCAGGCAGTGAAATACAGGCTGGACACAGGTGAAGTAGGAGAACCGAAAAGATAATCCATATGCCGTGCTTAATATCGCCAACGGCATTGTGCCATAATATTCTAGCATGCGATTGCGGAACAGTGTCAGCAGCTGCAGGGTCGGAGGTTGCATAGGAGGGACATCCATATTTAAAAATGTAAAAAAGCACAAGAGCGTCCGCTGGTAATGCAAGTAAAAATGCCAATCCACGAACCAGAGTGCAGAAAATACAATGAAAGGAAGCAGGGATGACTCCAAAGATTTTCTCAAATGAAGTCACGAGACCACTGGTAACAACTTTAAAAAAGTGCACCAGGGACTTTGTGGAGGATGCGTTAAAGATAGTCGGAAACATGTTGCTGAAATTGAAAGGCAAATGTTAATTGAAAAAGGTTTTGCACCTCTGTATGGGTGTTCGCTATGTGAAGTAGGAAAGTTTCACGGGCCGAACTCAAGGCCACCTCTCTCTGAGACAAAAGAGCTCTTATTCTTGCCATGCCGTTGAAACGTGTCTCAAGGTTGGTATTTGTGGCCAGATTGAAAACTCCCTATGTTCATGTGTGGGAGGAAATAGAACATTTCTGCAGCAAATAACCCGTTCACTTACTGTTACGATAAAAGGAATACTTTTAATTAACTCAGAACAATCTTCATTATTGAGCATCAAATAACTACCATTTTCCAACAACTTGAACGTGGGGATGATAGCAGGAACTGGCGTGCCTTGCAACACGCAAGCCATATTTGGTCGGTGTTTGTTGCATGAACCGTGTAAATGTATGTGCCTACACATTAGTGAATGATCTGGCGTCTCAGTGCATTCCTCTCCATTCAGATAAACTTCTTGATCATCTTTGAAACATCTGTATGTGTATGGAAGCGACCAGACCTCATGAAGAAAAGCACTACCTAAAGGTTCATAACGACCTATTGGTATATATTTCATACAATTTGAAAACTTATATAAAGCAAAAGGCAGCGTTATTAAACCGTGGATAAGGCATGTTGCCAAAAAACCCGCAATCCTCTGCTGATGATGTCACTGAGCATGTCATGAATGATGTAATATGTGACATCATCAGCAGTGGATTACGGGTAATGGTATCTCTAGTTTACTCCCTTATAGCTGTCTTTCTTTTAACATAAGTGTCTGTTTCCTTCCCTTATACTTACTGTTTTTGGGTCGCTTCCGGTTCGCGTACCCGCGAGCGAACTGGGAAGCGAACTAAGAGAAATAGAGGTTGGCACAGTTCCAAATATTGTACCAATTTTTTAATAACGGGGAGGTAGTTCTGAAAAGAACTTTTTTTTTTATTTTTCTGAACATTTTTTTACTGTTTTTGAATTTTTCGGAACAGTTTTATATTTTTTGGGGTTTTTCTTGGAGGGGGCAATGAAAACGATTCATTGTAAAGGGCTCAACAGGAGCAACAAAACAAAAAAAAGAAGTATTTATTATTTTGGGCGTTTCGGACAAACTTGCATATGATAGTCAATAGCTCTGTTGATCAGAGTGATGCTTTTTTGTCCGTAGGAAATTAATCCATCGCAAAATGCGCAGATGTGTTTTACATCACCAAATCTCATTTGTATATTTGGCACCATCTCCCTGCCCTCTGGTCCCGTTACTTCCGGTACAACAGATCTTCTGGCCATAATAGGGAGATTATCTAGGTCGTTCCGAAACTGTGCAGCACTGTAGTTGTTAGGATGCCACCTAGTCATATGGCGATGCATTGTGTAGTTTCCGAAACTGTATTTTTTGTCGGTCCCTCTGGACAGTCTATCTTGACATATAAGGCAAGTTACGTATCTTGCATTTACTTTTTTCTGACCTTTGGGAATTTAAAAAAATTGCCAAATGAAGTTTTCTTTCCGGTGAGACGTCCTGGGCTGCTCAGGCAAAAACTGCCTCTCTTCGTGCTCGTCCTCCTGTTCCTCTTCTTCTTCTTCTTGTTGAATTACAACTTGAGCAGGTGGTCCACTCTTCCTTGGATGTGGTGGAGGTGGTGGGGAAGCACCAGCTGAAGCTACTAAAGAAGCCATTGCTCAGTGATCACAAAGGGTCTTTCTCTCACAATGATGAAAGTCAGAGTGAGGAAAGAAGGAGGGATTTTCATCATTTGGGAAAAACAAGAGTTCTCAACCAATCAAAAGTGTTCATTTTAGATTATATGACCTAGTCTTACATCATTAGGAAACCAAAAGTGAAATGAACCAATGAAAAGTGTTATTACCAAGTCACATGACTTGCTGTGTTTACGTTAAGCGCTTTGCAGGGCCTCCCGGTTTGCTTCCAGAAACCTGCGCTTTGCGACTCGCTTCGCGTACCAGTTCGCTAACGTAGCACGTCATATGACGTATCACGCGACAACGTGAAACGTCATGCGGACGGGAGGCGTCACGATGTTGTTTTCTAACGCGGCACTTGCGGTAAAGAAACGTTTACCGGCTCGCGGTCTATTTCGCGGCATCAAGGTCAGCTAACGGGAAGCTTCCCGATTCGCGAAGCGGGAACGAAGAAAAAAAATATTTAAAAAAAAAAATTATTCATAAACATATAAAATATATTTTTGGATTTAAAGAAGAATACATTTTACAGCTACAGATATTAGCTGTTAAAAAACCAATGAAATTCACAGAAAAAACCATAGGTTATAGACCATATATAGTTAGGAATTAGCATTTACAAAACCTTGAAAATTCACTGAAAAAACCATAGGTTATAGATCATATATAGTTAGGAATTAGCATTTAGAAAACCTTATTTTACTCACACAAAACCATTGAAATTCCATATATAGTTAGTTGCACTAACTATATATCGCGCACCCGCAATCCACTGCTGATGATGTCACATATTACATCATTCATGACATGGTCAGTGACATCACTGATGACATCACTGATGACATCTCAAATGACATCACTGATGACAACATCCAGTGACTGTATGTTTCTGTAAAGTTAAAATATGTCTTAGATATTGAAGAATGAGTGGATGTATAAGTGTCTGGATGAAGGATTTAGTAGGTGCGTGACTGACTGTATGAGTGAGTGATTAAATGTGTCTCACTGAATGCATGGGTTAGTGACTAAACTGTCTTAATTTGTGCATCATTATGTCTGTTGTGATGTAAACTGCTGCATGTGTTGATCATTAGCTATACGAGAGGCTATATGTGTTATTAATTGGTTGCCCAAGTATTTCTATGGGAGATTGAGTTTGTGTGGGGGTGGCTGGAAGGTGTGTGACTCTGTGCATAGATGTGTGAGCAGTTTATTCACTAGGTGTATGAGTTCAAGAGTGCATGTGGAAACAGCTACATGGGCAGTTGACTGTGTGCATGAGTGTATTGATGAGTGAATGGATATCTCAATGCTACATGTCATAGTAAGTACATATGTAAAACACAGTACATGTGAGAGTTGGCATATATAAATAACTGTGCATGAGAGCCACTGAGTGAGTGGTTGTATCGATCATTGTGAACTTGTATCAGGGATTGTATAAGAGAGTAAACATGTGTTAGTATATGTTTCAATAAGTAAGGTGTGTATAACTGTATAGTTGAAGAAATGGAGGTGAGATTGTTTCTTTGCATGACTGACTGGGTGTGTGAGTAACTCCATGGATGAGTGGCAGTGTGTGAGTGTCTGTATACACTGAGTGTATCTAAGGTTATATTAGAGTCTGAAGAGGTTTATCGTATTAGCACAAGAATGATGCCAAATGAGACGTCATCAGTGATGTCATCAGTGATGTCATTTGAGATGTCATCAGTGATGTCATCAGTGATGTCACTGACCATGTCATGAATGATGTAATATGTGACATCATCAGCAGTGGATTGCGGGTGCGCGATATATAGTTAGTGCAACTAACTATATATGGAATTTCAATGGTTTTGTGTGAGTAAAATAAGGTTTTCTAAATGCTAATTCCTAACTATATATGGTCTATAACCTATGGTTTTTTCAGTGAATTTTCAAGGTTTTGTAAATGCTAATTCCTAACTATATATGGTCTATAACCTATGGTTTTTTCTGTGAATATATATATATTTATATATTGTAATATTAACCATAAGTGCCCACAGGAACCGCTGTTTTTTGTCTATCTTGCAAATTCTTGCCTCCCCGTAGCAACACAGGAGGTTGGTCTTATAACATCTAGAGTCCACTTCTTTGTCCTGGATACAGGAGGGTGCAGGCCCAGTCCTTCGGGGCTCTTCTCAGATCACAGACAGCAGGTCTGTTCCTCTTCTGATCTTCTGCAGGTTTAGAAAGAGTTCTGAAACGGCTGTCTGATGATGCCACATTTATGCTGTCACTACCTAGTGGCTGGGTGAGAATGATTCCTGGACACACCCTAACTAATGGTTTAGACATTTCTGTGGCCAGGCCTACCCACTTTTTTAGTAGTTCCGGTTTTCCTTACAGCAAACAGGCCCCAAATACCAAGTGTCATGGCATTTTCAAGATGGCGAAAGACTTTGGCCACACTAAACGTGGGTCCTGAGGGCTGGGGCTGTGTGTTGGGAGTGTACTATGGTAATCCTGGAGTCCTCTCACATCTCACACTAAAATCCAGCCTCAGGCCGCCACTGCACCCATAATAAACCCAGAAACAGATGCCTGGTAGGACAAAACCATAAAACATCAGCAAACAGACAGTGGATCCACAACCATGTCTTGGCACACTGTTCTCTCCCCTTTCAAGTGTGCCCTAAGGTGTAGGGTGCTTGCACTCTAACTTCCCGGAGCTCACAATCTTGATTTTGAAGCACTCATACTTCCCACACTCTGGGGGCGATAGAAAAAAAGATAAAGATCAGCTTGCTCACCCTTAGTGAATTAGTGCACAGCCTTGTTAGTCTAAGCCTTGTACAAGCAGAACAATGAAATGTTTGCCATCTAAATCATGCAGCAAACCTCACCTAAAATATGATCAAGTCTTTTTAGAAAACACTTTTCTTTAACATACGGAAGCTTTTCTAATAAAACATCACATTAAATCACTGCACTGAAAGGCACTTTTTAAAGTTAGAGTTTTTAAACATCAACTTGGAAACATTCTTCCCACACCTTTGTAACAATACTGTTTGTGTACCAGGAGGAAAGTAAGCAGTCAAGCACCCTGTATTTGGACAGCATTCTTATAGACAGACCAACATCATAGTCTATTAAATCATACACAATATGTTTGTATGCCTCTGATTATTAACTCATGAAAGGTTACTGAAATAAAATATTCTAATGTCACACAATTTTGTTTAGTGGGGCAGCCGGGATTAATCCCAGGATTTCTGCTTTCGAATCAGCCACTAAATTGGTATCAATTTGTCTCTCCCTCTTACCTCAAATGTTACAGCTATCTTTTTAACTCTTTCTGTATAAATGTCCATGTTGCTTATCAAGCACTGAACAGACAGGTTTGATGCCTTCTTCCCGCATGCTCTCATGTCAACTCATTTGTCCCAGTTTGTATTGCCTGGTAACAGTTAAATACCTCAGATTGGGAGCATTATTGTTAATGTTGTCACTACCATTATCTTAGAATGCCCTATGAGTTTACTTTGATACACAGCACCAGTGGTGTAGCCAGTGTAGCATGGGCAGTGTGCATGAAAGAGAATTGGTGTTTTGTCTGCAGTTTAAACAGTGATATACAGCAATAATAGGCAATAAGTTGAACCTTTCAGGGCTCTGGTGTCATTTTCTTCTAGAAGCATCAGTTTACTGTTTTCATGTACTGTGTATGAGCTGATGCTGGTACCAGTGGTGCAGAAGCCATTGGTGCAGTAGATGCAGAGGCACCAGGGCCTATTGAACCATGTAAATTGATGTATTTTTCTATGCCAACAGCAGTGAAAGAAAATGTTTTCCTTCCTTGCACCATGACCCATCGCATCTTTGCTATGCTAATTGCTATTACCACTCTGCATCCTGGTCTTTCCAAACACTTGCAAAAACATGAGCTACGTATCAGTGCCAGCATTTATGGAGGATTGTATTTTATAGAAGGAAAGTGGATTTGCTTAGGACTTCGCATAGATAAGAATTTCACTATTACGAATCACTACAGCACAACTGTCTGAGAAGCAGTGATACCTTTGCCTACCACTTCTTGATTTATGCAGGCTTCTCTTCTGTCTAAAATAGGGTTTTCCATTTGTCTCATTTACAAACACAGTTTGCTTTTATAAATGTAGCAGTAATAATAAATGTTAGTGTGTGTGATTTTAATATTACTGTACAGTACATTCAATTATAAATACACACTCATTCTTATACCAACAGTGTTTAAAATATCCTGCCCGTGTTTCACTTATACTGTAGTCCACGTAATGTTCAGTACTGTTCTTTTTTTTTATGTTTGAAAGCTTTATTGAAATTAAAAAAAGACAATACAAGAAGGTAACATCAGCACAACCAAATGAGAGATGGGGAATTCATGGGAAGGATAGAACACAGACCGCTGATGTCATAATGAAAAAACCGAAGCATTTTACATTTTTAAGGAGGGGAAGGGAAAAGAAGGGAAGGGAGGGGAATAAAAAACCATGTTAATACAATTGAAGAATAAAATAAAGAAAGCATAATGATTGGTGGCAACAAGGACAGTAAATGCACAAATATCTAGAAGATATGTGGAATAAGAACGTTATAAAAACACGAATAAGAAAAAACTACATTAGTGAAATCTAAAGCATGTAACAACAAGCAGGAGTACAAATGTTCAGGAGGCTTGAAATTTTCCGAAGAGATTGGGGCATAATTCTTTTGGGCGGATTGATCTAAATATAGGGTAAGAGGTAACCAATATAATTCAACATTGCGAGAAGGTTTGCAGGAGGACGCAAAGGCCACATCCAATCTATGGGAATGACATAGTAGGTTCCACCAACAAGTTAAGGAGAGTTTGGATAAAGACTTCCAATTGGAAGCAATATGTTGGAGTGCAAGGGCTATCATAAGGTCGAGAATACCATGTGAATGTGGGGAAAGATCAAAAGATTCTGAAAGGCTACCCAAGAACACCAAAGACGCAGAGAAAGGAGTAGATAAGTGAAAAATAAGAGAAATGCGAGACCAAATCTGTGTCCAGAAAACTCGGACTGAAGGACAGAGAAAGAACAGATGAAAGAGATCAGCATTGGGAGCATGACAGGGCCAGCAGTTGGCAGAATGAGAAGAAAGAAAACGAGAGAGAGAAAGGGGAGAAAGATAAAGTCTGTGATAAAAGAAGAATAAGGACTGAGTGAGAGATGCAGTACGGGAAGTCTTCAAAGATTTAGCCCAAAGTTTATCCCAAAGAGGAATTGGCCATGAGCAACCTAAATCTTTTTCCCAAGAGAGCTTCAGTTTTGATTTGGGACGAGCAGGGTCAGGAGTTGAGAAATATCGATAGATAAGAGAAGCCTTAGGAATAGTAGAGAGAATATTAATTAGGGAGGAAAAAGATGGAGGTGATACATCTGATGTGAGAGAGTAGTATCGATCCAGGATGGTTTCCATCAGGAGGTAATATTTCTTTGCAAACGAAGTAGGACAGTGAAATTGGGATTGAAATTGGGGAAAGGAACAAGGAGTTGAACCATCAAAGAGATGGTGAACCCAAATAATCCCCTTCGATCTCCATGTAGTCCAGGCAATAGGTCTATTTCGTATTAGAATGAGAGAATTATACCAAATGGGCGACAATAGAAAGGATTCACGAGAAACAGAAACTGTGGATACCAGGGACCGTAAAAGAGAAGACGTGTGTTTAAATAGTGGAGGATTAAGACATGGAGCCTTAGCAGTAAAGCGAATTACATCCTGAAAAGAGTAAGGGAGTAATAAGTCATGCTCCACAGAGAGCCAAAGTGGAGAAAGAGGGGATATGTCCTGTGATAACCAGTGAGAAGCTTGACAGAGAGAAAAGGACTTATGATAAAGTCGGAAATCTGGAAAATTAACCCCCCCATTTGATTTAGAGTTGCGAAGAGCTGAAAGAGATATACGTGCCTTCTTCTGCCTCCAGAGAAACTTAGACAAAACTGAATCAATACGGCAGAAATAAAGAACAGGAATATGGACCGGGAGCATGGATAATAAGTAAGTCAAGATCGGGGCAATCATCATCTTAACAGAGTCAAGACGACCCCACCAAGAAAGGTATAGGGGGTTCCAAGAAGAGAGAAGAGAATCAATTCTAGAGAGGACTGCATTCATGTTAAGTCGGACAGAAGATGAGATCGAGTTAGAAAAGAGAACACCAAGATATTTTATTTTCTTATTATTCCAAGCAAAGCCAGTGGAAGCAAAGAAATGTGGAAGACAGAATTTAGTTATAGGAAGAATCTCCCTTTTATCTGAATTTATTTTGTATCCTGAAACCCGGGAGAATCTCTCAAACTCATCTAATAAGGAAGGAACAGAGGTAACTGGATCTGAAATGAATAGAAGGATGTCATCCGCATAGGCAGAAAGTTTAAGCTGGTGATCTCCATACGGAAATCCAGAAATGGAGGAATTATTACGAATAGAGGATATAAAGGGTTCAAGTGCCAAAATAAAGAGAAGAGGGGCAAGGGGACAACCCTGCCGGACTCCACGCCGAAGAGTAAAAGGGGAGGTAAGTTGACCATTGACGAGAACTGACGCTTTGGGCATAGAATAAATTAAAGAAATATAGGATATAAATTTAGGGCCAAAGCCATGCCATTTCAGTGAAGCCATCAAAAAGGACCAATCAACACGATCAAAAGCTTTTTCAGCATCAACCGATATAGCTGCAAGTGGAATAGAAAGGGAGGGGGCCTTGCTTAAAACATTGAGAAGAAGTCTGGAATTGTCTGATGTAAAACGGCCCTTGACAAAACCACATTGCTCTTTCCCAATGAGATGTGGCATGAGTGGGTCGAGATGAAGAGCTAATAATTTTGCGAAGAGTTTATAATCTACATTAACTAGAGATATTGGCCGATAATTCTTACAGAATTTGGTATCCCGCCCCTCTTTAGGAATGAGGCAAATGGTCGCATCTTGAAATGAGCCTTGAGCCAGACCAGCGGAACAAAAGGACTGAAAGAGAGAGAGAAGTTTGGGTAAAAGAAGATCGGAAAAGTGTAAATAAAATTCAACTGGGAATCCATCAGGTCCTGGAGTCTTGCCCTTGGTTAGAGAAGACAAAGCAGTGGACAATTCAGAAAGGGTAAGGTCTGTATCAATGCTCGAGAAATTAAGTTGGGAAACATCTCGTTTAGGTAAATTCTCAAAATATGTTCGTAGGAGGTCTGGGGTAGGAGGGTTTTCAGGAGAATATAAAGACTCATAAAATGATTGAAATTGCTCCAAAATTTCTTTATCTGTGTGTAGAAGGACATTAGAAGGGGAATAGATGGAGTCTATGAGGGTACGTTCTTTACGCGACTTTAGATAATTAGCAAGTAGTTTGCCCGATTTGTTACGGCCCCCATAGAACCTTGCACTACCCCGAAGAAGAAAAGAAGAATCTGAATCTGTAGTGAGCTTATTAAACGCAATTTTGGCTTGGAGAAGTGCAGGGGACATATGGTTAGGAGAGGAAGTATAAAATTGATGTTCTAATGATTTAATATGTGCAAGAGCAACCTTACGTTTTTGAAGAAACTTTTTCTTTTTTTTTTAAACGAAATCGATAATAAACCCGCGGGCCGTGGCTTTAAAAGAATCCCAAAGAACATGAGGAGGAGTATCAGGAGTCGAGTTAAATTGAAAGAATTCAGAGATGAAAGAACGAAAGGAGGAAGAGGGGGTCAGTAAGAAGAGAAGAATTAAAGCGCCAGCGAGAAGATTTAGGAAGAGGAGGAAGAAGATCAAAATCAGTGATAATAGGAGCATGATCAGAGATGACAATAGGTTCAATAGAGGAAGATAAAAGAGTTTGAGATAAAGATGAAGAAAGAAAAATATAGTCTAAACGAGAGAAAGAAGCATGTGGGGGGGAGAAAAAAGAAAAATCAACAGTGTCCGGATGGGTGAGCCTCCATGAATCCACGAGATGGACCTGTGTAATAGTGTCAAGAAATTGTTTATGGGGTTTGTGAGGGGAGAAACGAACCGAGGACTTACGATCCAAAAAGGGGTCAATAATTTGATTACAATCTCCGCCTAATAGGAAGGAATCATCTTTATGTTGGATACATTTAGCGGTAATTCAGGGCCAAAAAGAGGAGTCAAAACATGTAGGGCCATAAACATTAAACAAAGTAATTGGGATGGCATTAATAAGTAATTTGGCTAAAATCCAACGACCTTCAGCATCCTTTTCCTCAAGAATTACTTTACATTTGAGACGTTTATGGACCAAGATAGCAACACCATTCTTTTTATGAGATGCCGGAGAAAATAAAACAGTGCCAACCCATAATCTTTTAAGTTTCAAAGATTCAACATCTGAAAGGTGAGTTTCCTGAATGAGAACAATATCAGGATTATAAGAGGCGAGGTGTGAAAGTACTCTCTGCCGCTTAATAGGATGGTTAAATCCTTTCACATTCCATGAAACAACTCTGAAGATTAAAACATTTTAACTGTTCAAACTTGAAAAGTGCAAAAACATACTGTACAAGCAATAAGCCAAACAGTAAAGCATTAGGAAATAAGCCAACCATGAAAATAGTAGCAGGGAAAATGAGGGAGAAAAGAAGAGAAAAAGGAAAGGAAAGGAGAAAGAGTAAGGGAAAGGAAAGAGGGTCAGCAAAGGAAGGAGAAGAAAGAAAAGAAAAAATGCATAGAAGACAGTACAATTCCGTAAGGATGACTGTAAGAGACATACCTGAAGGGGGAGATACACAAAGGGAGGCGGGGAAGTGGTGATGCGTTACAAGACGGGTAGACTAGGAACAGAAGCATAACCGCACCGAGACCTCACAGATTACAAAGGGTGGAACATGATGATGAAGGGAACAACCGATACATATCTGCACAGGGGAAGAAAGAAAATAATTAATACACCATGGAACCTGTGACAAACATCATATAACGAAAGACAAGATATAAATATACAAGAAGTCAAAAATAAGAAGACCAGTTGAGAACATGTTTCGAGGAGATACAAGAAAAAGAAGAAGACCAAGGGACAACAAGTAACCTTGAGCAGGAACAAAAGAATGAAAACAATTAGAGATCATCACAAAAATACAACAATAACATTTCAGCCACTGTTTGAAGGAGAGGCCTCCATTCCTTCCTCATTCTGCAGAAGGATGAAGTTTCTGTCAGGTCCGTGGGTCCTCAGGATCGTACGATGCTCTATGTGTTCCACCTCTCTACAGCCCCTAGGTCTGAATGAACACAGATCCGAAGGGGTGGTCGAGCGAGGGAGAAAAGGAA
The DNA here is from genome assembly GCF_964261635.1 of Lissotriton helveticus. NCBI lineage: Eukaryota > Metazoa > Chordata > Amphibia > Caudata > Salamandridae > Lissotriton > Lissotriton helveticus. The sequence continues at coordinate 1,144,644,642 of NC_136069.1, forward strand.
GGGTAGGGTAGGGACGGCGGGGAGAGGAAGCTGTAACGAGAACAAGGCACTATGAGTCAAACACATACAAGGTAAACACAGCCTCTAAATGCATTAACCTGTAACACATAAATATTCAAGACTCAAACATTCAATACCTGTAGGAAGGAAAAAGGTTGGCTTTGCCTGGCAATCGGAATGTAGAACATGTGTATGTTATCTAAAAAGCAAGAACCACACGTTATTCTTCAGATCTCTGGTACATAACCTATTGTCTCACTTATATAGGAAACACGTACCATTTGTACAACCAGATTAGGCTTCAACAGAGGGCAAATGGAACAGCCTGCCAGGCGAAGCACATAAACCCCTGTTGTAGAAAAAACCCAATGTAACACAACCATTAATCAAGGCTCCAAAAGGATATCCACTCCTGGTTAACTTCACCAAAGAGAAACAGTTATGTGTAATATGGGTTTAGAACATAATTATGACATTACAATACATGGGAAACTTCACAAACAGAACTGCTGTATGAAAGGTCCACACAGTAATATATATATATATATATAAATACTCAGAATTGAGATGTCCCAATAGTATTGTTCCACTGTACTAAGGTACTCCTTATGGAAAAGGAGAAATAAAGTCACTCAATATCCCGAGCAGTATAGCACCCGGCTATGCGACAAGCCCGCTCTGGACTTGTAAATGACATCTCTGTTTTGCCGATAATATGAAAACAAGTACATACGACTTGTAATTTGTGGCCCCAATCCGGGAGCCTAAACCCAAAGTCGCTAACCTCTTACAGACAAAGAGAATTCTCCAAACAAAGAGAGCTGCAAGGAACTCCTCCGGAAACCTCAGGAATAGGAGCCCTTCAGCCAGACTGGAAACCACACAAGGAAGCGCTCCCACTGCGAAGGCTCACTCGGGAACACACCAGAACGGAACAGCTGACAAGCCGTGGCAATCAAAAGGAAGTCATAAACGTGGTGTAAACACCCCTACCGTATCGCAGGATTCACAGGCAGAATAAACGGCAAGATGCAATCGTCCCGGCTCCGACTTGAATCTTCCGCGTATGACGTCATCAGATGGTGCGTCGCGTCGCTCTCCAAGGATCATGGGTAGTGTAGTCTGCAACAGAAACGTCTCAAGGCAGTGTTCGAGGCTGCCCACCTCCATGATTCGTAACAGTACATCCCTCCCCCGAAGAACACTGACAGAGACAAGGCTTCAATGGAAACCGCTTGTAAAACAGCTTGACAAATTTAGGGGCATGGACAGCCGTTGCCGGTTCCCAGGAGTTTTCCTCATTGCCATACCCCTTCCAAGCTACCAAATACCACAATCTAGTGCGAAATATTTTGGAATCTACAATCCCTCTCACCTCATGTTCTTCTTCACCGTCCACTACAACAGTTGTTGGACTGATTCTTTTGACCGATCTTGAGGGTTTAACTAGCGACACATGAAAGGCAGGATGAATCCGTAAGGAAGAAGGAAGAGCCAACTTGACCACAACAGGATTGATAAGTTTAACAACCTTGTAAGGACCTATGTATTTGGGATTGAAAATACTGAAACGTTTGAATCGTATGTTCTTGGTTGACAACCAAACATAATCCCCCTTCCTATACACAGGACCAGATTGTCTGTGCTTGTCAACATAGGCCTTGTACATCGTTTTGGCATGCCTCAAATACCCCTTGACTTTCTGCCAGGTTTCTTGAATAGTCCTTACTCTATCCTGAACCTCGGGAACAGATGTAGCTGATGCAGGATGTAGGAAGGGTGTAAAATTGGGATGGAATCCATATGTGCTGTAGAATGGGGCATATTTAGTGGAACCATGTACTGCGCTGTTGTAAGCAATTTCCGCTAGCCATAATCTATCTACCCACTCTTCCTTAGTAACATCCACATAGCATCTTAAATACTGCTTTAACGTTTGATTTACCCTTTCAGTCTGCCCGTCAGTCTGTGGATGGAAACTAGTGGAAGTGTTAGATGTGATACCCAGGGCCTTACACCATGTCTTCCAAAAACGTGCTGTGAATTGACTGCCCCGGTCAGACACTATCACTCTGGGGAGCCCATGTAGCCTTACTATGTGTGATAGAATCAAGTGAGCTAATGAACTAGCAGAAGGAACCTGCTTGCATGCTATAAAGTGCGCCATTTTCGTTAGATAATCCACCACCACCAGGATGGCTGAACAACCTTGGTCGACAGGCATGCCAACCACAAAATCCATAGAAATGTTCTCCCAGGGCACGTCAGGCGTAGGAAGAGGCTGTAGGAATCCGGCTGGTTTTGTATGTCTTGCCTTCATTTGACTACAGACATCGCATTCAGCTATCCAAGCAGCAACATCCTTTCTTATGTTTGGCCACCAGATCTGTCTCAATAATCTGTCGAGAGTTTTATCTGTTCCATTATGTCCTGCACATGGTGCACTATGGCACCACTGGAAAGCCTGTTTCCTTAACGCCAGAATGGGTAACAAGAGTTGTTTCTGCCGCATAGGGAGTCCCTGAACCATCTTCCAATCGTTGTTTTCCGCTAACCATTTCTTCCAGCCATCCTGCAACACATGTCTAGCAACACTACGTAGAAACGCTTGAGTACATGTCGCGCCAATAACCTTCTCTGGGCTGATAATGGATTCTTCATGTACTTCCATGGGATTGGCTTTGGTGGACTGTCTAGATAAGGCATCTGCCTTTCGGTTGTCCTTGCCTGGCCGGTAGGTTACGATGAAATCGAATTCAGCAAAAAACATCATCCAACGCATCTGCCTTGGTGTTAAATGACGGGCCGCGGCCATGTATTGTAAGTTCCGGTGATCTGTATATACAGTTACTGTATGCCTGGCCCCCATGAGGTGATGTCTCCATTCCAGGAAAGCGGTTCTTATAGCCAACAGTTCTTTTTCCGATATCACATAGTTTTGTTCAGCCTGATTCAGTTTACGTGAAAAATATGCCACTGGATGTAATTGGCCTGTATTAGCGTGGCGTTGTGATAAAACTGCTCCCACCGCGAAATCCGATGCATCTGCTTCCACAATGTAGGGTTTTTCGGGATCCGCATGAACTAGGATGGGTGCGGAAACAAAGGCATTCTTCAGATTGTCAAAACTGCTTTGAGCTTCTTCCGTCCATACGAAAGGAACCTTCTTTCTCAAGAGCTTTGTCATTGGGGTGGCCATAGCGGAAAAGTTCCCGATAAACCTGCGATAAAAGTTCGCAAATCCAATAAAACACTGGATGTCCCTCACTGTCTTGGGCGTGGGCCAATTCTTTACTGCCAAGATCTTTCTTTCCGACATTTCCTGTCCCTTCGGCGTGAGCATCACCCCTAGGAATTCCACGGAGGTAGTATTAAACTCACATTTGCTGAGTTTACAATAAAGGCTATGTTCCGACAAGGTACGCAAGACGATCTTTACGTGCTCCGCATGTTCTTCTTTGGTGGATGAATAGACCAAAATGTTGTCAATATATACCACGACAAAGCGCTCTAAATAGTCCTTAAGCACTTCATCCAGAAAGAATTGGAAGGCGGCAGGCGCGTTGCATAACCCGAAGGGCATCACAAGGTACTCATAGAGACCGAAACGGGTTTTGATGGCAGTCTTCCACTCGTCCCCTGATCTTATTCTGACTAAGTGGTATGCTCCCTTTAGATCCAACCTTGTGAATATCACAGCCTTCTTCACCTGCTCCAGCAGCACGTTAATGAGGGGAAGGGGATACCTATTCTTTATCGTAATGGCATTCAAAGCCCTATAATCCGCACAAGCCCTGAGTTCTCCATTAGCCTTAGGAATAAAGAACAACGGGGAGGCAGCAGGGGACTTTGATTCACGGATGAATCCAAGCTTCAACAGCTTATCCAGATAGGATCGTAGATGTAACGTCTCTGGCTCCGTAAGCGCATAAACCCGTCCTGCTGGTATTCTTGCCCCTGGAATTAGATCGATCTGACAATCATATGATCGGTGTGGTGGTAACACCTCAGCCATAGCCTCACTAAAGACTTCCGCCATGCCCTGATACTCCGTCGGGAGTTCCACGTCTTGTTCCGCTGCTGTGGCTACATGATGTATACAAGCCAGACCTGAAGCAGGACTAAGGCTGGAATGGATGAAGTTCTGTTGACAATACTCCGATGTAAACAGTACAGTCTGTCCTTCCCAAACCACTGTGGGGTTATGTTTTCGTAGCCAGGGCAGGCCTAGGATTAATCCATACTGTGGTGCTCTAATGATGTTAAAGCTCACCCTTTCGTGATGTTCCATGCCCATGGACATTCTCAGATCCCCGGTTTGTAACTTGATAGGTCCCGAATCCAGCTTTCTACCATCTACTGCAAAAACAGCTTCGGGTGTCTCCTTTTCCAACAGTACTATGCCTAAGTCATTCGCCTTGGTCTCATCCATGAAGCAACCTGTAGCTCCTGAATCCAACATCGCTCGTAGCATCAACCACTCATTGTGTATTTCCAACCCAATCTCCAAATAAAAATGCAGACTTTCCTTAATCACCTCACCGTCCAATGAAGGGATGAACAACTTACTTGAAGGGATCCCTTCGTCCACCTTCAAGCTTTCTCGTTTCCCGACGACTGGTCTGAAGCAACCACCGAAACCTTCTTGTATTCATATTTGGGTCTAGTTCTCGAAGGGCATTCTCTAATGAAATGCCCCTTCCTACCGCAATAGATACAGAGTCCTTTCTTTCTTCTGTATTCTCTTTCCTCCGTAGTTAAGGGTGACCTCACTGCCCCTATCTCCATGGGTTCTGCTTTAGCTGCAACAGTACCCTCCGTGACTCTAGATTGTTCGTAATGTGGTGGTAGCCTTTCCTTCCGCCGTGTATCTCCCTTTCTGTCACTGAGGCGGTGATCCAATCTCAGAACCAGACTAATCATATCCTCACATGTGCGAGGTTGAGGATCTATTTGTGCCAATATATCCTTCATCTCCTCCTTCAGGCCTTTGTAAAAGATGGCAAGTCGTTTCTCTTCCGGCCACTCTGTTTCTGCTATGAGCCGCCGAAAATCATTGAGATAAGCTATCAAGTCCCTGTTCCCCTGTTTCAATTCTAGCAGTTCCCTGTCTGCAGAGAGAGTGGCCGATCTGCGATTGAATGTTTTCTCAAACTCCAGAAGAAAAGCCTCCCAATCCCTTAATATGGCATCATCACTTTTCACTAAAGGCACTGCCCATTGAGCTGCGTCCCCGGCTAAATATGAAATAAGAAAAGCCACCCTGGCATGGTTTGTGTTAAAGATCTTAGGTTTGCAAGAAAAGTGTAAAGACACTTGTGTGAGAAATACCTGCACCTTGCTGCTCTCCCCATAGAACCTATCTGGTGGGGCAAGGGGTATTGGAGCTGGCACTTCAACCACCAGGGAAGAAGTAGGGGATGTGCCGGCGTCAAAAGGGTTACGACTCAAAGTGTCCACTTGAGGCTGTAACGTAGCTGTTTCTGCCCTAGACGCCTGCAACTCAGACTGCACTAGTGCGAGAGCAGCCATAACATCATCAATGGTGGACATCGTATCGTACGATCGGGAGGACTATGATTCTTGGGCCGTTTATTCTGTCAGGTCCGTGGGTCCTCAGGATCGTACGATGCTCTATGTGTTCCACCTCTCGACAGCCCCTAGGTCTGAATGAACAAAGATCCGAAGGGGTGGTCGAGCGAGGGAGAAAAGGAAGGGTAGGGTAGGGACGGCGGGGAGAGGAAGCTGTAACGAGAACAAGGCACTATGAATCAAACACATACAAGGTAAACACAGTCTCTAAATGCATTAACCTGTAACACATAAATATTCAAGACTCAAACATTCAATACCTGTAGGAAGGAAAAAGGTTGGCTTTGCCTGGCAATCGGAATGTAGAACATGTGTATGTTATCTAAAAAGCAAGAACCACACGTTATTCTTCAGATCTCTGGTACATAACCTATTGTCTCACTTATATAGGAAACACGTACCATTTGTACAACCAGATTAGGCTTCAACAGAGGGCAAATGGAACAGCCTGCCAGGCGAAGCACATAAACCCCTGTTGTAGAAAAAACCCAATGTAACACAATCATTAATCAAGGCTCCAAAAGTTTCGTAATTCACCAGGGTCTTGAAATGACCATGTCTTATTCCTATGAGTAACTCGGAAGGTACAAGGATGGAACAAGCCATATCGTGCTCCAAGGGAGCGCAAAGAAGGGCGGAGAGCTAAAAACTCCTTACGCCTGGAGGCAGTAGCATTAGAAACATCTTGAGACAGGTAGACTCGTTGACCAAGCCAGGAGATTTGTCACTTGGCCTTTGCCGCCGAAAGAATTGAGAGAAGATCTGTGAACTTCAAAAAGAGGATAATAACACCACGAGGTTTTGTAGATGAAGTAGTTTGTGCTCCCAGTCTATGAGCTCTTTGAATACTGATGGATGTAGAAGGAGGCATATCTAGAAGTTTCGGGAGGAAGGAAGTAAAGAAATTCACTGGATCATCACCCTCAAGATTCTCTGGCAAACCATAAATACGAAGGTTATTTCTTCTGTTGCGATTTTCCAAATCTTCCGTGTGGTGCTGTAGAGAAAGTACAGTCTTTTCCAATGCCGTAATGCGTTGCGTGTTGGATTGAACTTCAGGGATCTGTTGTTCAACTGAGGATAGTCGGGCATCCATGGTCTCCCATTTATCTTTTAAAAGTTGCATATCCTTGCTTGTCTCCTCAATGAACGGATGCATTGCACGAATTTCTTCCAAGATTTGATCAATGGAGGATGAAGAAGAGGAGTTATCTGGTGTGGGAGAGTCTTGTTTAGGTCGTTTGCTGGTTGTAGCAGGAGGTGAAGATCTATTGGACGACGAATGTCCCGAAGGGGAGCGTTGAGAAGAAGAAGTCGCCATCATGGGAGCTTGAACAGGTGTAGCTATACCCGTGGAAGAGCTCACAGGAGTAATGACAGAGGGAGTAAAAACAAACTTAGGTGTGCATAACCTCACCATAGGATGTGTGCACTCTAATCCATTGACAAATCACAATGCCCTGAGCAGTAATCAAAAATGCGTAGAAAACAAAAGCTGCAGTAATTAGAGTAAATGTGTCTCAGAGTGTCATTCAAGAACAATTAGGCCAATATATTATACTGTAAGATGCTCCAGAAACGTATCACACTTAAATATCCTTGACTAGCTCCAGCAAGAAGAAAAAGGTCAGCGTGTAAAACCTTCAATTGTTGAGAAATAAGAACATGAATAAAGAAGTGAGGCTAGGACAAAGCGCAGGGCTTCACCAATCATGCGTTATAGAGTGGAATGCATGGGACCTCAGCGTTATATTGACTGTGGACACAGTATAAAGCCTCAATATTCAATGAGCCGTTGTATGCAGTAGCTTCTAAAAAGGCTGTGACACTGGTAAAAAGGGGCGGCAGTGCACGCCGATTGAAAAGAGCATGTTGAAGGCACAATACCCCGGGTCACATGGAGAGTGGCAATAGTGATCAGTTGCCCATCAGGAGTCTCTCGCAGGTACCCCAAAACATTTCCGGTGTGCCACAGGGACTGTGCATCTCATGAAATCCGGCAGGGCATACATTAAACACAGAGAGCATCAAGGTGCAGTAACCTGAGATATCCAAGTGTGACAGGGATAATTATTCCAAAAAGGGGGTGGTGATGGACAGAGTATCTGAGTTAATCAGAACACTCCTACCCAGTCAACAGATCAGGGCTTGATCCATCACCATTTTTTAGCTCACTGCACCATCCCAGTTTAGAACCTGGCTATATGCAAATTAGTCTGTCCCTGGCCCAGTGCATCATGGGAACAGGGCAGACCAAACTACCAAGCCAATTCTTCACTGGAAAGGAAACAAGCTTCCGGGGACCGGTTTCTGGCATTACAGCCGTCTTCGGCCCGGCTTGCTTGAATCCTGATGGTGCAGTGAGCAAGGGACTCATGTCTGAGCATACCCTTCCACACTCATGGTGGCCAAAATAATTTCAAAAAGGGGGTGGTGATGGACAGAGTATCTGAGTTAATCAGAACACTCCTACCCAGTCAACAGATCAGGGCTTGATCCATCACCATTTTTTAGCTCACTGCACCATCCCAGTTTAGAACCTGGCTATATGCAAATTAGTCTGTCCCTGGCCCAGTGCATCATGGGAACAGGGCAGACCAAACTACCAAGCCAATTCTTCACTGGAAAGGAAACAAGCTTCCGGGGACCGGTTTCTGGCATTACAGCCGTCTTCGGCCCGGCTTGCTTGAATCCTGATGGTGCAGTGAGCAAGGGACTCATGTCTGAGCATACCCTTCCACACTCATGGTGGCCAAAATAATTTCAAAAAGGGGGTGGTGATGGACAGAGTATCTGAGTTAATCAGAACACTCCTACCCAGTCAACAGATCAGGGCTTGATCCATCACCATTTTTTAGCTCACTGCACCATCCCAGTTTAGAACCTGGCTATATGCAAATTAGTCTGTCCCTGGCCCAGTGCATCATGGGAACAGGGCAGACCAAACTACCAAGCCAATTCTTCACTGGAAAGGAAACAAGCTTCCGGGGACCGGTTTCTGGCATTACAGCCGTCTTCGGCCCGGCTTGCTTGAATCCTGATGGTGCAGTGAGCAAGGGACTCATGTTTGAGCATACCCTTCCACACTCATGGCGGCCAAAATAATTTCAAAAAGGGGGTGGTGATGGACAGAATATCTGAGTTAATCAGAACACTCCTACCCAGTCAACAGATCAGGGCTTGATCCATCACCATTTTTTAGCTCACTGCACCATCCCAGTTTAGAACCTGGCTATATGCAAATTAGTCTGTCCCTGGCCCAGTGCATCATGGGAACAGGGCAGACCAAACTACCAAGCCAATTCTTCACTGGAAAGGAAACAAGTTTCCGGGGACCGGTTTCTGGCATTACAGCCGTCTTCGGCCCGGCTTGCTTGAATCCTGATGGTGCAGTGAGCAAGGGACTCATGTCTGAGCATACCCTTCCACACTCATGGTGGCCAAAATAATTTCAAAAAGGGGGTGGTGATGGACAGAGTATCTGAGTTAATCAGAACACTCCTACCCAGTCAACAGATCAGGGCTTGATCCATCACCATTTTTTAGCTCACTGCACCATCCCAGTTTAGAACCTGGCTATATGCAAATTAGTCTGTCCCTGGCCCAGTGCATCATGGGAACAGGGCAGACCAAACTACCAAGCCAATTCTTCACTGGAAAGGAAACAAGCTTCCGGGGACCGGTTTCTGGCATTACAGCCGTCTTCGGCCCGGCTTGCTTGAATCCTGATGGTGCAGTGAGCAAGGGACTCATGTCTGAGCATACCCTTCCACACTCATGGTGGCCAAAATAATTTCAAAAAGGGGGTGGTGATGGACATTTATTCAGCAAGAATCTCCTGAAAAGGTGTACCAGAACAGCTCCAGTGGTCTGAGTTAGTTGTGAGGTAGGCAAGCCAGCAGCGCTGAATAAGCAGAGCGCTCATAATGGGCAATAAAAAGGAAAAAACGTGACATAAGGTGCATTAGCTGGGGCACATGAGACTTGGCAGCTTCCAACATTTATTCATTAGGAGTGCATTGCAAGTGGCACCAAGCACTGCCAGTAAAGCAAAAGACTCACAAGCCAGGAAAGCTCGTAGCACTGAAGAAAGAATTACACATGCGCAGGCGGCGCCATGACGCAGCTATCCAGCAGCGTTTCCTCTGAGCAACAGAAATGCACAGGAAAAATTTCGAAAGTCCGGTTGCTCACCCCAAAGCTCTCCGGTGCAGGACAGGGCACTGTAGGATAAACGTATCCTGTCAGTGCAGTTCCGGGAAGTGGAGGCAGAGGTCCGACAGTGAGAAGCGCCGGTAATGGCGTTTCAGTCAGGCGCGACCTCCACGTCGCGTAGTGAGATGCCGGCTGCACTCCAAAAGCCGCAAAGCCGCTCCGCTTGTTCCCTTTGAGGTCCGGAGACCAAAACCAGCAAAGAGGCACAGGAACCGTCCCCTTCACATCGGGGAAGTCGTCTTGAAGTACTGAGGTGCGGCGGAGCTCAGCACCTAGCCGGCCATCTTGCGCGGCACCCAAGCCACGCCCCCCTCGTTCAGTACTGTTCTAACACTGCACTGTGCATTTTTTTCTCGTTATGTTGTATTTTGCCAAAGCAACAACTGTGGTTTGAATGGTGCCAAATGGCTCCTGCTACTCCATTACCAGCCCATTTAAAACAAAATACACTGAGGTGCATGGATGCTTCAAGTTTTATTTCATTGTGCATTACCTGAGGAGATTCGTTTTTCCAAATGTGTATTTGTCGTTTTTATGCAATATATGACTCTTGTACAGTGACAGTGTAACTGATTCGCATCCAGGGGTCTTATTGTGTAGAAACTGTAGGTGTGTAATTAAGAAGGGAAATAATTGAGAGCTCTATGGTTGAGGCAGAATGCAGTGTCAGTTTCTTATAGTGCCTGTCAGTGGGTCCTGGTGGTGCTCAGAGTACACCTCTAATGTTTGTCCTCTCTATCGACCACAGAAAGTGATGGTTACAGATATGCAAATTGAAACAGTGGGAAAATGTATGGAAGCTCTGCACAACTTTTAAAATACAACCTTGACAAAGGTAAACAAAATGCAATGTTTGCAGTAGGTGAGTGGGTGTGCAGTGTGTGTGGGGGGATGTTGAAGTAGAGGAGATGAAAGAAAGTATGGCCAGGAGAGAGAGAAAAACAATGCTGAAGAGGAAAGAAATGAGATGTGGGAAATACATATGGAAGATTTCAGAAAGATGTGGTGAACAAGCATTTGCAATAGGTCTGGCATTTATGTTAGTTTGAGCTGTTGACATCGTAAATGACAATGCCTTTTATATATATTTTGTATATTAAAACATAAATAAAAGGCATTGTCATTTACAATGCCAATAGCTTAAACTCGCATAAATGCCAGACCTATTGCATTGCAAATGGTTGTTTAACTTTAACACTGAGTGCGGCGCCCTCTTTAAGGACACCGTGCTCGGTTTCATTTTTTTATGTTTTTAACTTTACCACTGAGCGCAGTGTCCCTGAAGCAAGCGCAGTGCTCAGTGTTAAAGTAAAAAAAAAAATAACTGAGCGTGGTGTCCTTAAAGTGGGGACCGCCCTCAGTTTAAAAGTTTAAAAAAATTAACTAACAGAGCACAGGTCCCAGAAGTGGACGCCGCGCTCAACATGAAAGTTTAATAAAAGTAACATTGAAAATGATCGCGGTGTCCCTAAAGTGGGCGCCGTGCTCATTATGCAAATACCAAAAAAAGCAGCCGCCATTGTCCCGATCAGTGCCAATAAACAAAATAGTGCTCACCCACTCAATACAGCATACCATGTAACAAGTCTAGTAAAAGGTCCAGTCATTATGGGCGGCAACAATTGTAGACAAGGCTGTACCAAGGAGGGACTAACAAGCCTACGTACGAATCAGAAGGCAGCATTTATGAAGGACAATGATAAATATGGGCAGAGAGTGGGAGGGGCTTCCACTGTATACCCCAATACAGCATGTCTTGCTAAATGACAGCGCATGCGTGCTGCCCTTAGGCTTGACCTAAAAAGGGAAAAAGAATGTAAAACTATTCACCACATACTAAACAATCTAAATAAATGTTTGCTCTACACTTTTTGAACTACACAACAAATATATCAGAGGGTCTAATGAGAGAACTAAAGTGTATGCACAATGTAACCTGACAGGAAAACCTAGATGTCCCTATCATGTGTGTATCTATCTAGGGTCATCCCTTCAACAAATCCACATAGTCGTCAGGCAAGGATGCCCATCAGTCACCACACGGAACCACCCTTCATCATTTGGGATTCCTTCAAGACCACCACTGGGAGTGCTACTTAACTTTCACGGTTGAGGGTCCAGATGTTTGTAAAGGAACCCTCCGCCGGTCAGATAGGTCTTACTGTGGTCTTGCTACTCAATTATGAGGATATTGGCACACATAAAAAATGGGGGACTGACGTCGCAGTGCACAAAAAGTGTGAACGAAATAAGAAAAAAGGTGTTCATAAAATTGGATGAGGGGGTACTGACAATTTTATTCAGATATTACCCACTCTTCCAATGTTAAAAAGTAGTCAGTGACAGTCACTACAATATGGACTGCCCAGATATTTTATACAGTCAACATGTTTCAGCAATTCGTGACACGTTTGTCATTGCTTTCCTCAGGACCGTATTTACTGATAGCTACTGCAACAAGAGTGATGATGAAAACAAAACGGTGCTCAAAATAAAAAAAACAGATACAGAGATCACCTGAGTTCACTAGGTGTTCGCATCGTTTTCTTCACTCTTCTAAGTCAGGTGAATATACATGCTTGTAAGAGGTGTAGACCTCACCCCACCTGGCCACGGCTCAGGGAAAAGGGGAAGCACCGCTCTGTCCGTCGGTACTTACGAACTCGGCGTCCGAGCCGATCAGACGCCGATTTCGGAAGTAGTTCAATGTTTGTAGGGAACCTATCGGAGCTTGGTCTTAAAAGTTCCCTCTGGTCCTAACCAATTGTTTTTGTTTGCTCTACACTTTTAACACAGGATGCACTTTAGAAATGTCACACAGAACACTTAAACTTCATAAGCCAGAATTGATAGAGGACTAAAATCTTAACTTAATCTAGTCTGAAAATGTACAAGTGTTGGAGTGCTCATTTTTAAAAAAAATCTAATATCATCAAAGCAACGTGCTCCACCCCTATGATCTGTGGAGGATACCCGCCACCTCTTTAAACTCGATGCCACCTGGCTGCTGAAAATGTCCAGGTAAAGACGTCAGGAATGGAAATAAAACTAGACAACACCATTTCTTATAGTACATGATTGAATTCTAACTTTTAGAATCTGGTTCCTTCCTATAAATCAGCTCACAACAAAATTGAGTCATATTAAAGCGATGTCTGAAAAGTGCCAGCAATCGAAGGACATTAATCAGCCTTAACCAAGCTCTCTGTGATGGAGCCGCAACAGAATAAAACACTATGTAATTCATATACCGAGATTAGGTATCCATAATTTGTTAATGCTAACACGCAGTTCGCTTTGATATCCGCTGAGCCAAGGTACTTACCTGGAGTTGAAGGCTGGTGCACACTTACGGATAAGATGACTTAGTGATACCATCACTGCTCAAACTGAAGAAAGCTAGAAACCCTGCGAGAACTGAAGTCCTGTCAAGAGAACGCTGCCGCAGTACAGTATGCCCCCACCCACCCAACCTGTATACCTTGGGTTTTGGACAAAAGCAGACTTTTGTTCTCTGACAACACACGTCCGGTTTTCATGGATTGAATAAACAATACCCAGAAAAGCAATTTATCCCCTGGTCGTAACACTATTACGTTTTGCCACGAAGTGTGGCTGCAACGTCTCGAGGACCTCCACAGCTGGGTAGAAGTTAAAGGGAAAATAGTTTTGGATATAAAATGTTTTAAAGGTACACCATGTGGCAAATACGTGAGATTGAGGTGGAAAATTACTATTTTCCTAAACTTTCGATCCTTTATGTAGTGACATAAGTCAAACATCTTTCTTTGCTTACAAAGCTTGACATGCAGACTATTGTCTTTTTAATTGTACCTCCCTAAAAAGTATATTGTACTACTCTTTAAAACTACACCTATGAAGCTAATGAAAAAGCCAATATATTAAATGTTGTAGTCGGATGTTGTAAAATGTGGTGCTAAAGAACACAGACATAGTCGAAAACTAAAAGTGCGCCGTCAAGGAACAATGTTCTTTCTGTGTTGGGGCACCTTTTCCTACATATTTCACTCTACTGTATAAACTCTATAAACATGTTTCAGTCTGTGTTATTGCCTGGGACCATGTTTACTGCCCCTGCCACAGCGGGCGACGTTGAGATAGAGACAAGGCCAAGGGAAAAAAAAAGGGGGAAATAAAAACAAGCATTTACAATGCAACGGTCTCGCCTTTGCAAAAGTTAGAGCTATTGGCATTGTAAATGACAACATTTTTATTTATGTGTTGGTTTTAAAAACAGATAAATAAATGGCATTGTCATTTACAATGCCAATAGCTTAATCTCTCGCAAATGCGAGACCTATTGCCAGCATTGTCTAGTGCCACGGGTTACGTCAATGTTAAAATTGGGGCACGCTGTATTATACAGGCGCTGATTCCCCTATGCAAAAAAATATACTCACATAGTGAGCACAGTGTAATTAGCAGGTGCACAATCTTCTCAAAGGTGCGGGCAGTTTTTCTGTGATAGAGAAAACATGCTTCTAGGCTATGTGACGATTTATAAAGATGCGGAATACTAAATTAGCACCTCTTCAGAACGGCCTGTAAACCCATTTTTATCCAGCATACTTAAAATGCGGTATATACACCACCACGTTGCATCATTTTCTCCAAACAATGCTCCCAAAGATCACAGAGGGAGAAAGATTCCCGAGGGGGAACCCCGTGAACCCTCGAGGAATGAACCGGGTCCCTTTCCACGTTGCCCTCTGTGGAACAAGTTGCATCTTTTATCCAGCGCCGGGTATGTCCGCAGACTGCTTTCTTGTCCTGCATTGTGTGTAGCACACAAATAATTAAACAATCTGCATGTAACGTGTACCACCGTTAACAAGTTCCATGAACCGCTGTAGTGCATATAAAATGTCTTCTGACCTTCGCGTACTTGCAAGAATAACTATAAAAACAAATACATATTGGTCATAAAGTTAAGAGCAAGTGGGCTTTTGAGTGAAACTTAATTTTGTGGTGCTTGCGATATTGGTTACTCACCACTGTTCTCGTTTTGTACACAAACGTAATTTGATATACCTTTACCACGTGAGAGTGGTCACCAGCAACGAAATGCTACACCAGGCATGCACATTCATAACATTTTATTGCTTTTGTGATAGAGCTGCAAACCACTTGTGTAGCGTCACTTCTCCTAACAAAGGGTCTGTACTGTAATGGGAAGTGACGTACCCCCCTGACGAAGATGCTTTGGGGGGCTTGTGTTACGTCACTACGTGAGTGAACAACTACTTCTCATTGGTGTTAATATTATTAATAGCCATCCTGCGTGCAGACAGGCGCTTCAAAGCCAGGCTGGGTGAGTAGGTTTGAAATGGATACACTATCTCCTGCCCTTATCCGCCTGAGGGCAGGAACTACTCTCAGACACGGGAGAGCTGCCAATGACCCGCGGACATATGAAGTCCACTCATCAAAGCTCTACACACACTGGCGGAAGCACCCTCTTCCATTGAAGGGGCCCGCGGCACAGTGCATGCCAGGGGTAGCCCAGAGCGGCTCCTGTTCCTCGACCACCCCCACCCCATTGTGGGCAGCTGTAACCTAAACTGACACAGTGATGCTGGTCGGTGGAATTCATTTGTCGTCGCTCGCAGCCATGCGAGTCAATACGAAGGGCGAGGCTAGACGAGCCCGCCTTTAGGGCCCGGCCCCCCGGCCCACGCACGCCATTGGCTAAGGT
Organism: Lissotriton helveticus; assembly: GCF_964261635.1. NCBI lineage: Eukaryota > Metazoa > Chordata > Amphibia > Caudata > Salamandridae > Lissotriton > Lissotriton helveticus. The sequence goes on from NC_136069.1 coordinate 1,144,660,165, forward strand.
ATCTGGCCGGCTGCCCTATGGGCGGCCGGCCAGGGAAGTGCTTCCAGGTCGGGGGGTGACGCATGTCCGGTGGGGGCAGAGGCCATGACCTATTTAGGTCAAGATTACACGGAACTCGGCCTCTTTCCTCGCCAGCACCGGACATGCTTGCACCCTACTCGATCCATTCCCCCGCCTTAGGATAGCATTTTAAATCTATAAAGTTTACTCCGGCCCAGTAGCTTCCCCTCCCCCGTAGTCGAGTCCCTATTCCCATCGCTTGCCGGAGAACCCTGAGGAGGAACGGGTGGTGGCAATTCCCGGCGGGCGGACTGGTACAGTCGATCCGAGGCTGAGAGAGCGTCGACCAGCTCGTCAGGTGAGGTGTCGGGGCTCGCTAGGCTGTGGGCGGGCGCGGGGGTTCTGAGACAAGGCTTTCCTGCCCCTCCTCCCTCCTTCCCCTTTGCACAGCACGGAGGGCGTCTCGGGGGCCCGCGTTCGCTCACAGTTGCCCTGAGCGTGGGTAGGGGGCTCCGGCACCTTCACCTTGCGACGTGGTGGGTAGCGCCGGCAGGGGTGGGAACGGCAAGGCCTGCGGTGCTGTGATCAAGGGAGATTGCATAGGCGCTAGGGACTATCCGAACCGGAAGGAGAGGCTACGAAGGCTGCGTAGCGCTAGTAAACCATGCCGGCTAGGGGTCAGAGCCACAAGCGCAAGGACAAAGATCCTGAAATAGCGCAGTTGCTTTCTTTATTGCTGGCTAAATTTAATAGGGAGGATGAGAGCAGCGAGGGGGAGGCGGAGGAGCTATCTTCCGAGCCGGAAGGAGAGGCTCAGATCAATGTAGAGCGCCCGCGCAGGCAAGGTGTCCCGCCCAAAGCAGCTTTCCCGCCATTGATAAAAAAGCCCAGAGTGCAGAAACCGAATGGGAAAAACACACAGAAGAAGAAGGTGGGCAGTAAGGGTGCTAGGACGAGCCATCCAGCGATCGTCCCCCTCGAACCAGTGGTCACGATAGTCCCCCCCCCCTTCACCTCAGCTGCCCGTGGTACCGCACTGCAGCACCCCTAGTGACCCGGTAGTGCCTCCTGCTGCAGATGAGACTGGGGGGATTTTAGACGAAATTCGGGGGGCCATAGCAGCGCTGGGATCTGCCCCGGCGGTACCTGTGAAAGCGAATGTGACTCCTCAACTACCTGCGAGCACCCCCCCTCCCTTACAACCTGGGGGCTCTGGGGCAGGGGGCGCCCTGAACGAAATACTAAGCACACTAAGGGCATTGACACAGGGGCAGGCACCTCAAGGGGGCGGGGGAGCAGGGGCATTGCAGAGTGTAGCGGTCCCACCTCCCTTGCCAGCAGTAGCGACCGCGATGGCGGCAGTCGCGCCTTGGGCTCCAGGAAGAGCAGATGAGGGCCCCCTCAGCGAGATTAGGGAACAGCTAGCTCTGTTGGTGAAAGCGCAGTCCTTGAGCATACCGGCGGCGCAACCGGCTGTTTCGGCCCCGTCAAATGCTCCCAGTTCTTCAGGAGGTAAGCCTGAGGGCGTGAACAGTGAGTCAGGAAGGGGTGCTATAGCTGGAGGGGGCCAGGGTTATGTTTTATCTAAACCAGGCCGTCTAGCTACTCATGTATCTCCCGAAATGAAAGAGAAGATTTGGAGGGGAGAATATGTAGATATATTCTCTTTGATCAGACCAAAAAGATTGGATGTGGAGAGCAAAGACAGGGAGGGAAAGGACAGCTCCTATAGGGAGAAAAGACCGAGGGTGGAAGAATCTATTACGAATTGGCTCTTTGGCTTCCAGGTGTTTATGACGGTAGTCATTGAGAAAAGACCAGAGTTAGCAGGGTCATTGATATACTATATGCATAAAATCTTGAAGGCACACACGACGCATGGTGGTACGGCGTGGCTGGATTATGATAGGGATTTCAGGTGGGAGAAGGTGCAGGACCCGGACATAGGCTGGGACCAGGTGGAGGTCAATGTGTGGCTTGAAAGTGTGAATGGCAAGTCAGGCGGATCGCATAGCAACAGGCAGCCCTTTCGGACGTCCCAGGGAGGGCCTGGGGAGAAGAAGGGGGCATGTTGGGCATTTAATAAAAAAGTGTGTACCTGGTCCACTGAGAAGTGCAGGTATAGGCATGCGTGTTCCTTTTGCGGCCACCCTTCCCACCCCGAATTCAAATGCATTAAAAAGTCCAAAGAAAGGGGAGGTGGGGGCAAAGAGACCAAGCCTTCTCAGCCATAAGCTGCCCACTCCTGTAGACATCGGGAAACTGATTTTTTGACTGAATCAGTACCCAGACCGGTCAGCAGCCAAATTGTTGTACTTTGGGTTCTCAGACGGGTTTCGCATTCCAGCGCAGGGCGTCCCGCCTGTTGGGTACTGCAATACCTTATTGTCTGCCAGGACACAGCCAGCAGTAGTGGAGTTGAAAGTAGTGAAGGAGCGCGGGCTGGGGCGCGTGGCGGGCCCTTTCCCGGCCCCACCGCTCCCTGGCTTCGTGTGCTCTCCGCTAGGAGTGGTACCTAAGAAGGAGCCGGGCCAATTTAGAATGATCCACAATTTGTCTGCTCCAAAAGGGGAGTCCGTGAATGATGCTATCGACCCGGCTCTTTGTTCGGTGACCTACTCCTCCTTTGATGAAGCTTTGAAGAAAGTGAGGATCCTAGGTCCTAATGCTATCATGGTCAAGACAGACATAGAGTCAGCATTCCGCCTGTTGCCAGTGCATCCTGACGATTATCATTTGTTGGGTTTTCAGTTGAACCACCAATTTTACTATGATAGGTGTATGCCTATGGGGTGCGCTGTCTCTTGCAGGTATTTTGAAACCTTTAGTTGTATGCTCCAATGGTTGTTTTCGCACAGGACAGGGCACAGGGATGTAGTACATTACTTGGACGACTTCATGGTGATGGGACCAGCTGCCTCGACAGCATGTCACCAAGCGTTAGAGCAGCTAGTGGCCATGTTCAAAGAATTTAATATCCCTTTGGCCCCGGGCAAGACAGTCAGCCCGGCGACATGTATGTCTTTTCTTGGGATTGAGATTGATACAGTGGTTGGAGAGTGTAGGTTGCCATCAGACAAGGTGCAGGCTTTTTCCCAGGCGATAGAGGCATCGTTGGCTGGACCCAAGGTTACCCTACACCAGTTACAGGTCTTAGTGGGCCAGTTGAACTTTGCTCTCAGAATAATACCAATGGGCCGCCCCTTTTCAAGATCAATAGCCAGGGCTATGGTAGGCCTAACCCAGAAGCACCACAGGGTGCGCCTCCGGGCAGAGGTGAGAGATGACCTGAGGGTGTGGCGCGACTTCCTGACGAACTTTAATGGCGCGGTAGTTTGGCCATCTCCCCCGGTGTCTAACTCTGAATTGGGACTGTACACAGACGCTGCAGGCAGCATTGGTTTTGGGGCTATCCGGGGTCCTCAGTGGTGTGGGGCAGAATGGCCGGATGAGTGGCATAAGAGTGGACTGACAAAGAACATAGCCTTTTTAGGGTTGTTCCCAATTCTGGCAGCGGTGACCATTTGGGCTGAGCACTTCAGGAATAAGTTGGTTATATTTTGGTCGGACAACATGTCCGTGGTGGAGGCTATTAACCGCCAGGGGCTACCTGTAGACATGTTCTGAGATTGCTGAAGCGCCTGGTGTTGGCATGTTTGAAATTGAATCTGATGTTGAAGGCAGCACACATTCCAGGGGTTGACAATCATGCTGCTGATGCTTTGTCTCGTTCTAAGCTGCAGGAATTTCGGAGGTTCACCCCGAGGCGGAGGACCGGATGACGGTGTTCCCACCATCACTGTGGAAGATTGGAGCCCCGCTTTAGCGGGGCTGGTAGGTGCCTCATTGAGTGACCGCACTCGGAAAGCATATCAGCAGGGTTTCTTGTATTACAGGACATTGGTTCAAGAGGCTGGTTTCTCATGTTGGTACACTGATCATGCAATGTATCATTTTCTACAGCAACTTAGCGATCAGGGCAGGTCACTGTCTTATGCTAGGGCTCATGTGTCTGCTGTGGGGTTTTTCGCCAGATTAGCGGGCTTGTATGACCCTGGGGCCTCATTCGTAGTTAGGAGAGCTTTGTCTGGTTGGGCCAGAAGGGAGGGCCCCAAGCGAGATGGTAGACGGCCATTAGATGTTAGGACCTTGAGAGACATACTGGGTGCCCTCCCTAGACTGTGCACCTCTACTTTCGAGGGCACATTATTTTCTGCAGTGTTCTCCCTAGCTTTTTATGGGGCATTCCGCTTGGGGGAGATTGTAGGAACATCTCGCAGCGACCACGGAGGGGGACTTCAGTTTGGAGATACCAGGGTTGGCGCTGGGTGTTTGGAAGTGATCCTGAGGAAATCCAAGACAGATCAGTTGGGTAGAGGGGCGGTGATCCAGCTGTGCCCCGCACCGGAGGCTCCTATTTGCCCGGTCGCATGTATGCAGTCATACTTAGCCATCCGTCCGGGGGGGAAGAGTCAGGCCCTGTTCATTCATGAGAGAGGGGATTGTGTTTCGCAATACCAATTCCAGACGGTGCTGCGGATGGTCTTGGTAGACCTGGGCCTGGGGGATTCTGGTTACTCATCCCATTCATTCAGGATAGGGGCCGCTACTTTGGCAGCGGGAGCAGGGCTGTCTTCCAATGCAGTAAAGAAAGTGGGCCGCTGGTCATCCAACTGCTATAGGCGATACGTAAGGCCTGAATTGCTTTGACTTCATGCAATGCCATGTCCATGCCTGACTTTTCTATTTCCTCTCCGATTAATAGTATGCCAAGAAAGGTGGTGTGGGTGTTGGGACACTCGTTCGTTCGGCGGGCAGCAGTGCGATTGCGGCAGCGGCGAGTGCGGAAACCACCAAGTCTGGAGGGGATTGAATTCTTATGACACGGTGTGGGGGGAATGCGCATCCAACACCTGCGGCGGCTCGTGGAAGACATCAGAGAACGTGAGGGACAGAAGTCCCCTGAATTGATCATCATCCACTTGGGCGGCAATGATATGGTAGACAGAGGACGCTTGGCGGTCAAGGAGGCACTGCTCACGGAATTTGCTTGGCTGGGGCGGACCTTCCCATAGGCCAGGATAGCATGGTCTTGTATGATCCCACGACAATGGAGGGGCGACGGAATCCGGGCGAGGGTTTTAAATGTGTCAGTAAGACGTCTCAACGGGGAGTTGGCAAAGTTGTGCTCAGAGAAGGGCCGCTTGCTACATCTCCCACACAAGATGATTTCAGGAGCAACTATGTTTCACCAGAATGGAGTTCATTTATCTGACACTGGCACGGACACGTCGATCAAAGGGATATGGTCCTTTGTACTGAACTTGGCTGAAGGGGGCAAGGGCGACGTACCTTTAGGCCCTAGTCTCCCTTGTGGCGGAAAAGAGACATTGGACCAGTGATAGACTTACAAAATGGACGGGAGTCCGCCTTGCGCACTCCCTATGCCAGCACTGAGGGGAGAGAAGGTAAGCTCTCCGCAGGGGGATGGAGACCACCGGCTGGGGAGGCTAGGGCGACAGGTACGAGCCTCCTAGGCAGCCTGGTGGACGAGAGGTGGGGCCCTGGAAATGGCGGACAAGGACCGGAGGGCTGGGGCCCATCGCTCAGGGGCGCAGGTGTGTTGCACCTTGCGTGGGCATCTCAACCTGGGAGGATGCGAACCAGAGGGCCCCTTGGTGCTGGGGGAAAGAAGAAGAAGTTATGAGCAAATACAATTTGAATAATGCATAATACAAGTTGATAAGATGATTTAATAATAAATGATAAATGTTGCTCATAATTTGATAATGTTTTTAATAATCATATATGTCATGTTTATGAGTTTGTTATTAAACATGGCCTTTTTTACACCCACCCCTTTTCTCAAAGTTGATTGATTGGTGGGTAGGCGGGCGTGGAGCATGCTGGGGGATCCGGGTCCTATACGAAGGGCGAGGCTAGACGAGCCCGCCTTTAGGGCCCGGCCCCCCGGCCCACGCCACGCCATTGGCTAACGTATCTGGCCGGCTGCCCTATGGGCGGCCCGCCAGGGAAGTGCTTCCGGGTCGGGGGGGTGACGCACGTCCGGTGGGAGCGTGGGGGCAGAGGCCATGACCTATTTAGGTCAAGATTACACGGAACTCGGCCTCTTTCCTCGCCAGCACCGGACCTGCTCGCACCCTACTCGATCCATTCCCCCCGCCTTAGGATAGCATTTTAAATCTCCCGCCCACCCGTCCCTTTAAGGCAGTAGTTTGGAGGGGTGCGTTGCGGAAAAGAGACATTGGACCAGTGATAGACTTACAAAATGGACTGGAGTCCGCCTTGCGCACTCCCTATGCCAGCACTGAGGGGAGAGAAGGTAAGCTCTCCGCAGGGGGATGGAGACCACCGGCTGGGGAGGCTAGGGCGACAGGTACGAGCCTCCTAGGCAGCCTGGTGGACGAGAGGTGGGGCCCTGGAAATGGCGGACAAGGACCCGAGGGGTGGGGCCCATCGCTCAGGGGCGCAGGTGGGTTGCACCTTGCGTGGGCATCTCAACCTGGGAGGATGCGAACCAGAGGGCCCCTTGGTGCTGGGGGAAAGAAGAAGAAGTTATGAGCAAATACAGTTTGAATAATGCATAATACACGTTGATAAGATGATTTAATAATAAATGATAAATGTTGCTCATAATTTGATAATGTTTTTAATAATCATATATGTCATGTTTATGAGTTTGTTATTAAACATGGCCTTTTTTACACCCACCCCTTTTCTCAAAGTTGATTGATTGGTGGGTAGGCGGGCGTGGAGCATGCTGGGGGATCCGGGTCCTAAACATTTGTAAGCCAAGCTGTGAGTGAATGAAAGCACCGCCCGAGGTCCTCATTGTGACTTCTTAACTCTTTAGGCAGACCGCTCCAGCCCATAGCACATTCCAAAGCCTGGCTTGTTACAGTGCTGGGCCCCTCTGGTAGTCCTGATCTGTTTTAGATAGGGCTTCCGGTTTCGTGGTATGTTTGTTTATTTAAACATTTTCGTGTACTCTGTATCACTGTTTATTTGTGCTCATCTTATAGGTGTTTATCCATATTTATTTTGTGATATGTAAAAACTGAACTTGGAGCTGGTATAGTTGTGCATTTATTTATCTGATAAATACGCACTCATCCTGAGATGTGTGTCCTGTATGTGCACTAACATAATAGTACAAACCCATGAGCACATCTCCACTTATGTAAGTAAACCGCCTTACTTTTGAAGTTATAATGCTGCCGATGTCCTGGGCAAATGTAAAGGTTAGTCACTCCAAAGACCTCTATTAGTTTTTTTCCAGTTTTCAAAAATATGCACAAAGAGGGAAGTACATTGTATGCTCTCTGCATAAGAGTAAGTAAAATGGAAAACTGATAGCCCTCCTCCTAAGCTCTCATGATACACGCTCAAAAGCTTGTGACCAAAACCCAGTTACTCTGCTGTAAGCCCCGTCCTTTTCAGACTGGGGGGGCGTGTTTTTGACTGAGGACGTCACTGAAAGAAAGAAAGTCAAAAAACACACCCATCAATCCGAAAAAGACGGGGCTTAGAGCCAAAGAAGAACGTCACTGGGACCTCTTCTCCAATGGCTGGCCGCTGTTTAGGAGGCCAGCCAATGGAGAAGAGGGGCGGGGTTTACCCTCGCTACTGAGAGACATTAAGTCTCGCTGGTGAGACTGCGCATGTGCGCAGCCTACGCCAGCCTCGACCTTAAAAGGAGGTCAACAGCATTGCAATTCCTTCATCTATTTTGTGCGAAAGGCTTCATGGTATCTGGAAGCCACCCTTTGGTACTGTCAGTGCGGAAAGGGCACTCTGTAAGCTAGTCAGCGCATGGGAGCATAGCTGTTGCATTGCGCCGCAGTTCAATGCAATGTACATAGAGTACACTGTTAAACGCGGGCTACTGTAGTGAGGGAGACTGCACGCACTGATGCCTAACTCGGCTCCACGGAATGGCCGCCAACAGCTCTTTGCACAGGCAGAATATGGCTCCCCATTTCCATTTGTAATGGGCACCGGGCCAGCGCACTGGAGAGGCCTGCCGTTAGAAACTGAAGCAGTGTTAGCGCACGGGGCGCTTGCTCGTTGCCTTCTACAGCAACTATCACGCCACTCAGAGCCACAGGAAGTGGGGTCCCAGAGATATGGCCTTTACCTGCAACTGAAAAACAAACAAGACCAGCTACTCATTGGTCCTGCAATATTGCGGAAAGGGGAGGACCAAGGGAGTCCCGGGAGCACTGTTTGGGGGCAGCCACTATTAAAGTGAAGAGTGCTCCAAATCCCAAAAGCAGCCGCCATTGCCGAGTTGGCGTCCCGCGAGTGAAAAAAGTTAAAGAGCGCTCCAAATACCAAAAGCGGCCTCCATTGCAAAGTTGGCTTCCCACAAGTAAAGAAAGTGAAAGAACGCTCCAATTACAAACAGCGTCCACCATTGCTGACTTGGCGTCCCATGAGTGAAAAAAATAGTACACGTACCGTGTAACAACCAAGTGGCCAGTAGCCATGGGAGGTTACAAATTAAGACATGCCGTACTAAGGAGGGACTAACAAGCCTATTTAATAATCAGAGGCCAGCATTCACGAAGGACAAAGAAACAAGCCAATGAAAAATATGGGCAGGGGAGTGGGCGGGGCTTCTCTTCGTACTGTACAACAGATCATCGCCAGAGCAGCGCTTGCGCGCTGACTCAGGTTCGACTTAAAAAGGGTGTGTCTAACCGAGTGTGCAGAAAAAAGTGGTGTGAAGGGCAGACATTTTGGTTTCACATTATCACAACTAAATCATTTTTACTTATTTATTTGATACAGCTAAAAAGCTTTGGCAAAGCCAATAAGTCTGGTTTGTTTAGGGAGAGGTATATTGTTATGTCATGCCTGAATGCAGTAACAGAAAACATTTAAAGGCACCCAAATACTGGTTACATGTGCACGTCTTCTCAGCTATTCCACACATGCACATAAGGCCAGGGAGTAAGGTTCAAATTCTCCCTCTTGATACTGATGGTTGGTAAGTACATTTGTGGAACATCATATACTCTGTTGTTGTGGTATGGTCTCAGGAACCTGGTGTAATTTCAGTCTTTTGGAAAAATGATAGAATGTTGGGTAGAAGCACAGCTGTGATTATAACAATGTTTGTTTAAGGGTAGAAAATGTTTCTTATGGTGCTCCTGAAGGTGACGACGAGGGTCCAACGTCGTCTGGTAAATGCATAGATGTGAAATCGGACGGTGTCCAATCTCATCCCTTTAAGGCACACAAATTAGTTGTCTTTCCCATTGGGGGAAAAAATATTTCCACTGCGTTCTGTATTGATTAAATGTGTAATTCATTTAATGAAATTATTTTTCTTTCATATTTGCAAACTTCATTACATTTTTCATATGGATTGTAATCCAATGTGTTTCAGGCAATGTCTTTATGTGATGTCCAATGCATTTCGGGCATTTCACTCATGCCCTTCATCAGGGAATCGACACTAAAAACGAAATATAATAATGGTTTGTCATGTGGTAAAAGTGAGGGGTAAAAACATAGTCATGATGATACATAAGCATAAAACGTGCAATGATACATGTGGATCAAAAAAATGGTGTGCCAAGTATCCAGGCAAGGTGGTAATACATTTCTTAAGTTAATGAATATACTTCATATATGCATGATACGTGCAGTAATACAAGTAGCTCCAAAATGGTGTCACGGGTACACAAACAAGGTGGGGTGAAAAGAGAAATAAAAATAAAAATGAAAACGGCGTTTCACTCACAAGCCTTTCCTCAAGTGGTTGCATTTATATCTGTAAGGAAATGTAAAGTGTGGGGTTAGCTTGTTGTCGAACGCTTGACGCGGGGATGCTTACAAAGGGGCCGACAGCCCTTAAGCTGGTGTAAACTGACCTGGTAAGTTTAGGGTTCACATCCGAGTTGGAATCGTCTGAGGCAACGGCACCGGCGGATGTCGGTGGCGCTTGGCTATGCTGTGAAAGTTCCGATAACGTGGGCGTGAACATAGTCGAAAGACTATCGGAGGTTTCAAAACATGTGTCTGACGAAAGGGTACTGCAGGTGAAGCGGGGGGTGGATTAAAAAATGGAAAGCGGATTGAAAAATGAAAATTGCGTTACTGGAAGATTTGGGGTGATTAGAAAATTAAGGTTATATGGAATAAAAAGTGATTGGGAGGGGACGCTGGTGAGACTCGAACCTATACGTGACCATGTTGATGGTGGGGTTCCTCTGAGGGTAGAGCTATAGTGAGCGCGGGTAGAAATGTGTGTTTGGAAGTGTCTGATAGTAGGTGAATCTCGCACATTGCAAGCACAGTACAGTCATAAGATTAATATTTATAGATAACATGCCAGTTCAATTCTTTCATTTAAACCTGCCGGTTTCTGGGTAGACAGTCTATGAATCCAAAAGTTCTCTCTTTTGAGGAGGTGTTTGGTGTTGTCTCTCCCCTCTATTTTCTGGGCTGTCTCTAGTATAATGTACTTGATTTGAGAGACGTTATGATTTGCTTCTGTAAAGTGCGCTGATAGTGCTGACTTGGTGTTTTTCAATCGTATGTTCGACCTGTGTTCAGTTAGGCGCACTTTTATTTTAATTTCAGTAATTTCAGTCTCTCAGTTTTCTAGAGTGATGTTTCAATGAGAAGAATGGCTCTTGAGGTTACAATCTGATGCTGCGTCTTCGGTGGAAAGTCAAACTGGGGTGTCAGGTTCTAGGATAGTGGCAGTGTGCTGCCCAATTCTTTTTTTTTTTAAACGTATTTTGTATTAAAAACCGCTTCTACTGTATCAAGTACAAAAGGCATGTACATACACTTTGGGTTCAGATAGGCAGAGTATAATTTGTGATATCCATAGATCATATTTTGGTTACAGACAGTCTCAGCATCACATGAGTGTACTATTTAGCCATTACATCAGTGCAACTGCAGTTTATAGTTTTATGTTCGTAAGACCTACACTCTTCATACCAACTAAACAACACTAATAATCCTCCCAACTAGTGAATAAGTTGCGCCCCTCCAATTGCAGCCCAATTCTTATGGTATCAAAGTCTGTCATTCTCATTGTAATAGTATTAATAGTATATCATCTATATTAATGCAAATAAAGTGAAATGTGAGTTAGAGAATTAACCTATTTATGATTAGAAAGAGTCTTTATCATATGTTTTGCATGCCACTTGCTATATCATCTCGTGTGGGATCTTCTACAGAATCATATCTGGCTCAGTCCTCCCTATGAATTTTCTACCTAGCCCTGCTCTACCACTTGTGCAGCATGAAAGCAAGGGAAAATCAGCACCACAGACGGTATAACATACAATGCAGGTTTATAAACCTGCATGGTGTAACAACTGTTAATAATAAAAAATGTGAGCACATGCACATAAACTGGAGCTTCAGGTAACTATTGCATACATCATTGGTTTCTTGGCGCACTTAACCTTGACTGCAGTGCACTGAGACATTAGACTGCTACACACAGAAGAAGAAATTTAGGCAAAAATGTTTTCACACTTATTCAAGGCTAATTTCTCACTGGGAGAAGCTGGAGAGCCAATGCAAATTAACCTCCAAGAACTTCAGGCATGGAAAAGGTAACTTTCTAAAAGGTTTTTCCCTTAATATTTATATTTATCACAAATCTGACTTCACCATTGAATTGGATCTTCAATAACTATTACAAATAGTTGTTTATTAATTTTTCTAGATGGTCCCCATTGCAAGATACGGTCTTAGTACTTTAATGTGTACTCTGGTTTTCTATATAAGATAGCTAGACCTGCACCACTACTTGTAGTTTTTATGCAATATAGCCTTTGGGTACTAGTCGCTATAAGGACATTGTAACATACAATTTCTACATGTCCTACTTTTAAATACCATGCACCCTGCCTTGTGGACTATAAGGCTTACACAGAGGTGACATTAATATTTAAATGGAAGACAAAAGGGTTTATTTTGGCAGGTCGTATTGCAGTTTTTACATGTCTACGTAGCTACTATAGTAGTCCTGAAGCCATGTTTGCACTGCCACTGTAGTGGATGTAACAATAGGCGCTGCAGTCCACTAGTGGCCTCTAACTTCCAGGCCCTCCATATGCGTTGTACCATATACTAGGGGCTATAGGGTAATTAAATATACCAATTTGTAATCTGCCATTTTTTCCATGCTTAATGGGGAAGCATAGACACTTTACTATTTGTTAAGTGGGGTGAAGTGCAGTTCAAGTTTTAAAGTCACCAAAAATATAGAGTCCAGAAAAAGGTTAAAAATCCAGGGTGGCCACATAGAAAAGGCAGATTTCCTTCAATGCCCATATATTATTTTTATATTTATCTTCCTGGTATGTAACCCTTATCACCTCACTACTACCAAACTTGAACACTTACCATACTCCACCCTTTACCTATCCAAGCTCTTCCCAAGCCTAGTGCCTACTTCCTTTTGTACATGTGAATAATATTCATTCACAAAAGATATCTGATTTGTTTAAATCTTGTGTGCTCACATCTGCCACTGTTATAATTTCTCCAAGGCCTTACTCAGTGCTTGAAATGGAGAAATAGAAGTGCATGTACTCTGTACTAGAGTACTGGATTGTTTCTGAGAAGTGCTGGTACTCTCCAATTAAAGGTATTGCATTTCTCTTGAGAAGTGCTGGTACTCTCCTCCTCAAAATCAAAAAGGGCTGGTACTCTGTATCAGACAGTACCGACCCATTTAAAGCACTGGCCTTACTGATTTTACCGTAACCAAAACAGGGTCTGGGCTCACGGGCAATAAGCACAAGCCTCAAAAGTAATCACAAAAAAACAAAACGAGCACCACTATTGCCAACTATTTAAACTTGGATCACTGCTGACCACTCGAACTACTGAGGTAAACAGTAACTCTCAGGACACTTGCTTGTCCGGACTGAATCCAATAATTTTAATTTTTGATCAAAGACATACAAATGAAAAATACTTCCTATACATTGACAAACAACACTTATTTCACTCCAAATTTGACGTACAGAGACAAGTTCTCTCATACAAAAACTTTCATTCAAACATTCATACACACAATACAGCACATTAATATATATACACTCTTGGCATCAGTAAATATACAGGTTATTTACAATTTAGTTCTTTACAAAAACACATAGCATTGGAAAAAAACGAGTTCAGAATTTTAGAAATTTTATACATTTAACAGAACATTCCTAATGCTGGAAAGAGGGGGTCTACGCGTTTCGAATACCCCTGAATTTGGGGAAATCTCATCAGGACCACGTTCCTCAAAGGTGCTCGATTTCTTGAGTTGAACGAACTCTCGCTTTCAAAGCCACTTGCCGTTCGAAGGGGAGTGAAGGTTTGTAAAAAGGGCATGTCCGGAGTCCAGAGCCTTAGTGCGGACTTGTGGGCGATTACTTGCGCCTTTCTTGCTCGGTTTCTCTGACTAGATCAGGGGGTTCCACGCCATCCAGCCTCCGTGTAATGGTTCAGGGAGCTTTGAAAGCGAGAGTTCGTCCAACTCAAGAAATCGAGCACCTTTGAGGCACGTGGTCCTGATGAGATTTCCCCAAATTCAGGGGTTATCGAAACGCGTAGACCCCCTCTTTCCAGCATTAGGAATGTTCTGTTAAATGTATAAAATGTCTAAAATTCTGAACTCGTTTTTTCCAATGCTATGTGTTTTTGTAAAGAACTAAATTGTAAATAACCTGTATATTTACTGATGCCAAGAGTGTATATATATTAATGTGCTGTATTGTGTGTATGAATGTTTGAATGAAAGTTTTTGTATGAGAGAACTTGTCTCTGTACGTCAAATTTGGAGTGAAATAAGTGTTGTTTGTCAATGTATAGGAAGTATTTTTCATTTGTATGTCTTTGATCAAAAATTAAAATTATTGGATTCAGTCCGGACAAGCAAGTGTCCTGAGAGTTACTGTTTAGCTCAGTAGTTCGAGTGGTCAGCAGTGATCCAAGTTTAAATAGTTGGCAATAGTGGTGCTCGTTTTGGTCTTACTGATTTTAAGCACAGTTGCTATTCTATAAGAAAATAAAAATATTTAATTTTCACCATGACGAAAATCCTAAAACTGATGACTACAGGTTCTCCTCCACCTTTTTTTCTGATTCTTATGGCATGTTTAAAATAGTAATTTATGGCCCACAATTGTGAATTAGTCATTAACAATGTGGCTGCCTCCGCTCCGCTGTAAAGTACTGAATACTGATCCCGCTGACAGCTCTGTTCACCCCACTGCGTGCTGCAGGAAAGACAGACAGATGCGTAATGATCGTATCTCTGCTCCCCTGTGGCTCTGGAGCCCCCGTCCTCTCAGTCAGGAGCTGCCCCACGCAGAAACACCAGGCAGGGGTTACATTTGTTCAGCACCACGGCAGCTTGTTAAAAGTAGCCTGGCACTAACAAATCAGTTGCCAATTTACTTTCTAATAACACCTCAGCTGTGAACCCTCCGGGAGGGAAAGCGCGTTCGCTGCGCGGGAAAATTGATACTCTGTCCAACCAAGCGATTAAAATGAACCGCAGTTCAGAAAAGCGCACAACGACGAGGACAGGCCGCCCGGAGTAAAACCTCAATGGTGATAAAAACATGCACATTTGGCAGCATGTATGTAAAAGTGTATTTTAGCAAATCAAAAAAGTAAGGAAGAAATAAAAAAATAACTAAACACGTACTGCCTCGTTTCCCCTTCTCGCTCCGTCCAAAATCATTAACTGATCAAAGTGCGATGTTTAAAGATTTTCCGCGTGGAAAATGTGTTGCACATAATGGTAACGTCGACCAGTCACATCATTTCCTGCTCGGGTTAATAATTCACGAGAAAGTCTTTGGCAATGCAATTATAGCAAACCCTGTCTGTGGAAACTTCCATCAAGTGAAAATCACTTTAGTATTTCCCTTTGACTAATGTCCTGCAATCCACCCGAACACTGTCCCTGCTGAGAGCGTTTACTTTTATGTTAATATTCAGAGACTATTTTATCTTTTGATAGACTCTGGAATTCAGCCCTTAACAGTGATGTAGGCTTTTTATAATGGCATTAGCACGAATTACATACAGTGAAACCAAGATATTCAGTTGAGAAACTGCGTTTATTTTATTTTTGGAAAATGTAGGCCTCCATTTTAAAATGGTTGTTGTTACTCTGTACTGTGTGAACCTGTTTTCGCAACTTGTGGAACAAATCATGTACTAGTCATTGGTTGTCTGAAGGGCACAGAGGATCAGAACTGTAATCTGTGCGAAAGTGCTAAATAATGTGACTTCAAACTGTATAATTCTTTCCTTTGTATGATTGTATGGGATTGTGGGACCTTTGCACCAGTGCTTAACTGGTCAAAACAAGCATTTACAATGCAACGGTTTCGCCTTTGTAAAAGTTAGAGCTATTGGCATTGTAAATGACAAATTTTGTATTTATGTGTTGGTTTTGAAAACAGATAAATAAATGGCATTGTCATTTACAATGCCAATAGCTTAATCTCTCACAAATGCGAGACCTATTGCATTTGCACACACACACACACAGAGCACAAACACACACACAGAGCCATACACACACACACGCGCGCGCGCAGGAGGCAAGCATGACTTGACAACATGGGCGCGCAGGAGGCAAGCATGACTGACAACATGGGCACGCAGGGGGCAAGCATGACTGACAACATGGGCACGCAGGGGGCAAGCATGACTGACAACATGGGCGCGCAGGGGGCAAGCATGACTGACAATATGGGCGCGCAGGGGGCAAGCATGACTGACAACATGGGCGCGCAGGGGGCAAGCATGACTGACATTTGGCATGGATGTAATAGCATATGCCGACGATACTCAACTCATCCTGGTAATGGATAAAGACAACCAGGCATGGGAGGAAAAACTCAAATGTTGCCTAACGGCCACATTTGACTGGATGCGGAGAAACCACCTAAAATGCAACACAGGCAAAACTGAGATCATGCCAATAGGCCCAAAAAATGATTTTATTCCCAGACTATGGTGGCCGGAGATGGCAGAAATCCCACCGCATACCACCGTATTGGCTCGTAACCTTGGGGTGCACTTTGATGCCAACCTGTCTTTTAAACATCAGGCTGTAAAAGTAGCAGGCACCTGTTTTGGGGTGATAAAGGGGCTCAGGAAGTTCTTTGACCTGCTGCCCTTTGAGGCAAGGAAAACTGTTACGGTTGCACTGGTGACATCACGCATTGATTATTGCAACAGTCTGTATGCTGGCACTAACAAAGTGGTCACTCATAAACTCCAGATGGTGCAGCATGCAGCAGCAAGGCTGGTTTTAAAATGGCCGAGAAAATCCTCAGCAACCAAAGCCCTTAACACACTACATTGGTTGCCTATAACTAAAAGGATCCTGTACAAAATGCTTGTAATCACCTTTCGAGCTGTCCACGACCTAGGCCCTCTATATTTGAGGAAGAAATTCACAAGATACTGCCCAACCCGAGCATTTAGGGAGAGGTGTGGCGCCGCGGCCAGGGCGACTGACGCTGGAATCTGGGGACCACGGTTCGATCCCCGGCTCCGGCGGCAGGTTAGCCCAGCACCATGTGACTCTGGGCAATAGCTCGCTTAATCTTCCCGACGGCCCCCCAGCGCCTAGAGACCCTTACGGGTGATTGTGCGCTTTACAAATGTGGACTTTACTTTACTTTACTTTAAGATCCCTTAATGCTAATCTACTGACCGTTCCAGGGTTTAGACTTAAAACTCGAGGGGGCAAATCCCTGGCAGTACTAGGTGCAAAAGCGTGGAATGTTCTCCCCCCACATCTTAGAGCGCTAGACAAAGAACAAGATTTCCGTAAACAACTAAAAACCTGGATCTTCAAGCTCCCAGACATAACAGCCAGAGCTCTAGTGTGATGCTGGCCCTGGTCAATTCAAGCATTAATATAACATCTGCTATTAGGGTGACCTTGCAGGGGCGCCGAGATGCTCCTTGGAGCGATTGTTGCGCGGTATAAATGGGCAATTACATTACATTACATTACATTACATTACAACATGGGCGCGCAGGGGGCAAGCATGACTGACAACATGGGCGCGCAGGGGGCAAGCATGACTGACAACATGGGTGCGCAGGGGGCAAGCATGACTGACAACATGGGCGCGCAGGAGGCACACGCAGGACTGACAACATTGGCACGCACGGGGCGCGAAGGAGGCAAGCATGACTGACAACAGGGGTGCGCAGGGGGCGCGCTCGGCATCACACGTCAATCACCACAAACTGTTACCATGTACAGGCGGCCGGAGTACCAGATCAATCAAAGGCAAAGAAACCATATTTAAAGACCGCAGACATCAGACCACTGTGCGGGCACACCCAAATACAGACACGTTTACCCCGTACACCCAGGTAGCATTATAGGAGCTATAACGTGCACATGCAGCGCTACAAAACAGTGGATTACTATTAAACGAGGAGGCACTGCTGAGAGGGGGCAGCAGGAGTGGCGGGGGGTGGTAAGCACACGGCACAAGGCTGAGGACAGCGGTCAGAGGTGAAAGGGCACCCAGTTTTGAAGAAGGGCACGGGTGCGAGGTCCAAGGGTGAAGAGAGAGTGGGTAGGCCACGTTAGAGAGACTACAGCACAAGCAGGGTGGGGTGGACTCGTCAGTGAGACAGCAGGACAGGCAGGGTGGACACGTCAGTGAGACAGCAGGACAGGCAGGGTGGACACGTTAGTGAGACAGCAGGACAGGCAGGGTGGACACGTCAGTGAGACAGCAGGACAGGCAGGGTGGACACGTCAGTGAGACAGCAGGACAGGCAGGGGGGAGGGTGGGGTGGAACACACAGGAGTGGTGGAGTGGGAGTGAAAGATGACACTGAGAGCACCAGAGCGAAGTCTGGCCGGGCCTCACGCCGGGCCTCCCCTGTACTGAAGAAACAATGGTGCCACTGACTTACCAAGATCGAGAAGCAGCCATGGGCACCCTTCAGTGACTGCAGCACACATGGGCAGCTGGCAGCGCATTCCTCTGAGAGCCAGCGGGACCCGCAGACAGACAAAGGGAGGGCGCGTTTATACGCGCTGGCAACAGCCGAGGGAAAGGGGGCCAGTGAGGGCAAAGAAAGAAAGAATACTTTTAGAAGGGCCGGTGACGGCGAAAAAAAAAAGCATTTGCAATGCAATAGGTCTCGCATTTGCGAAACTTTGAGCTATTGTCAATGTTAAATGACAATGCCGTTTATTTTTGTGTTGGTTTTTAAAACATAAATAAAATGCTTTGTCACTTACAATGCAAATAGCTTAAACTCTTGCAAATGTGAGACCTAATGCATTGCAAATGCTTGTTTCAATATGTTGTTGCCCTATTCTTACGGCCAAAATATGGTCCTGGGCATTCATCCGGACAAAATAACCATATCTGCCCTTGTGTGAAACTATAAATGGGTAAATAATTATTGCATGCACATATCTTTGCATGCGACAGTGGTGGCTAAATGCCTGTCACAAGACTGGTACTATAATACTAGATGCATGGTACCTGTGGGAACAGACAAACAGGTTTTATGCTGTCACAACATGGTGAATACCTGAGTATACATGTACGAAGCATGCTATGTGTGGGTTTCTCATGTACTGTTCATACTAAGCCTGTTTGTTATGAACAAGTGCACATCTGGTCTTGTGTAAACTGTCAGAACGACTATACTCTATGTGAACACTGCTCTTGTTACATTGTGATAGTAGTGGTCACTGTAAGCCATGCATGATTTAAAATAGCTTATTTCACGGTGTGCGTGGTAGGCATCTTAAACAAAAAAGACATGCACGTTAAATCACTTTTTTTTTACAAACCTTACCCATACAGGTGTCATTATCAAGCCCCACGGGGTGTGGATGGTGTTTTCGTCCTGTGGTCAAACACTAAGGTGTAGAGGGATAGCATATGAGAAGACAAACAAACCCATACATTCTTTTAAAGAAAACGCTCTGAACTGCTAGTCTGGAGTGCTGCGGTTGATAGATTATTGCCAATGTCTCTCCGGGTCAGAAAACAAAGGCATTTGATATGCAGGATTAAAAATTGCTGCTCTCAGTGGCAGGTCTAGAGGTAAAAGTTGACATTGGCTACATGAGGAACGAAGTCCTGTACTCACAATGTCGAGGGTCCCGAAACTGCTGTGTACCTACTTGGTATCGCACTGTCTGTGCTTGCCATATAAAAAAAAAAGACACCTGGGGAGTGCTTTTATTGTCAAGTATTACTTGCACCTGAAAGTGATGGAGCTCATGTGTGAGGATGAGGCGTTGTGTGCTGTAGACGACAGAATGTGCGGTGAATGTTGGATGGGAAACGCAGTCCCAAATGCTGTGCGAGTCGTGTCATGTCGCGAAAGCCTGGTGGGATTTGAAATCCCAACCCGTCCTGATTACTACCAGGAACACAAAATGACCCAGCCAATAATCTTAAGTGCCCACATAAAAATAAAACCAAAAAAAGTCAGGTTGTCTGGGATCCACTACTCCTGACTGTAGTGAGTCTCACTCTGCCGGGCTGAGTATACTCTCAGTTACGTACAGGGGAAGCTTGCCCTGCCCTCAGATGTGGAGAATATCATGTGTTCCATCTAGTTTAAAAAAAAAACAAAGTTAAGGAAACCTTAAATTTCCAAAAAACAACAGTGGCCATTTTTTAGCCATAAAAATAGGGCAGAAACATGTTGACAAACTGAAGGTCGTAGGACCATTGCACTCCCTGATTGCACCTCCCCATAATTATTGAGATAATTCTTTTTATTGCGCCCAACCACCACACAAATAAAGGGATACCTCGACGTGGATGAGGCCTTTTTTTAAGTTTTAATATTAACCACCGGTCACAAAAAATGTATAAATCTAGAAAGAGCTCCCAGGCTTACGGTCGAGCTCGTCTTGGTTTTTAGCAGCCAGTATGAACCTGATAATGAAGCATGTCACTACTACAGTGAGTGAGTGTTGTATTATATTATTATTATTATTATTATTATTACGAGTTTTAATATAGCGCCTGGTTACCATTAGGCATCCCCGCGCTCTTCCAGAGAAAAGCCACTACCACACAAAGCACCAGGATTGGGCAGGGAACAGGAAGGTTTTTAAAAGTTTACGAAACCGTAAAAAGCTCGCTTCCGAACGCAGGTACAGGGGGAGAGAGTTCCACAGGATGGCCACATTTATAGAGAATCTTCTACCACCTGTTCTCGCCTTCCTCGCCCTCATGACCAGCAGCAGATGTTGATGGTCAGAACGAAGAGAGCGGGAGGCCTTGTAAGACTGGACCATATCCCCGAGAATGGGTGGGCCTTTCCCCTGTAGTATCTTATGGGCTACACAGAGTGCCTTAAATTTCACCCTCTCTCTGACGGGAAGCCAATGTAGCGCCTTCAGTGCAGGGCGAGCCGACTGGCGCCTAGGAATGTCCGTCAGGAGCCTGGCGGCCGCATTCTGCACTTGCTGCAGTTTGTTTAGGGTGGACTCTGGGGCGCCCAAAAACAGTACGTTACTGAAGTCCAGCCGCGAGATGATAAGCCCCTGAATAAGTAACCTCCTAGAGGCCGCTGGAAGAAGAGGTAGGATCTTCCGGGCTGATTGGAGCAGGCCAAAACACACGCCTGAGATCTTTTTTGCGTGTGTTTTAAAAGAAAGGTCCTGCTCAAGCCACACCCCCAGGCTCTTGATCTCCTGCTTGGGGGTGGGCACAGGTCCCAGACAGCTGGGCCAACTGCTAGGTGGTAAGGAGGGAGGGGAGTTCCCAAGCAACATCAGTTCCGTTTTGGAGCCGTTGAGCTTAAGAGCTGAGCTACACATCCACGTGAAGATCTTATCCAGGCACGTGTGCAGCCGGTCAGGATGTTGAGTTACCTGGGGAGGACCTACCACCAGCTGGGTATCATCGGCATAGCTGATGATCTTGATACCCAGTGGCAGTACCACACTCTCCAGGGGGGCCATATAGATGTTAAATAAGGTAGGGCTCAATGATGAGCCCTGTGGCACACCACACTGGAGAGGTACTGAGGGTGATTTCTCATGGCCTTCCCACACCTCAAATGTCCGACCTTCCAAAAAGGAAGCAAACCACTTGAGGGCCATCCCGGAGACCCCCACCCCCGACAGCCGACGGAGAAGCACCTGATGGTCTACGGTGTCAAAGGCAGCACTAAGGTCCAGGAGGATCACTGCCACCGATCCCCCTGAATCCAAAATGCTCCTTGCACTCTCCACGACTGCCAGCAGGGCAGTATCGGTCCCCTGACCGGGGCGGAAGCCAGTTTGGGATTTGGCCAGCAGGGAGTTGGACTCCAGGAAGCCAGATAGGCGACTATTCACCAACTTCTCCGCCACCTTGCCAAGGCCGGGGAGAAGGGAGATAGGCCTAAAGTTGGCGAGGTCGACTGGGTCCAGGTTAGGCTTTTTCAACAGAGCCTTCACAACCGCTCCCTTCCAGCTAGGGGGTACCACTCCTTGGGCAAGAGACAGATTTATAAGGTCCGTCACTGGCCGACCGATGGTAGGGGCTACCTGCTTCAAGTACTTCATGGGTGCAGGATCTTTCGGAGAACCACTTTTCATGGTTATCAGAGCTGCGAGAACTTCTTCCACGGTAACAGGACCGAGAGAAACCAGCTCTACCGATCGCACCCTGGGCTGAAGCCCTGGGCTACCATCCGAGGCAACATCCTCGGTGAGCCGGGGAGAGATGCAAGGATGTTATCAATTTTTGTCTTAAAAAAGGAGGCCAGTTCGGAGCATTTCTCACGTGGGTCCTCGTGAATGACCTGAGGTTCGGGGGCTTTCAAAAGTTGTTTAATGACCCGAAATGATTCCTTCGAGGAGTTGGCCGCAGAGCCAAATCTCTCCGCAAAGAATCTAGATATAGCTACCCGAATAGCAGATTTGTAGGTACTAAGAGCCGTCCGATATTCTCTCCGGCTCGTTTCGCTCCAATCTTTCCTCCATGTCCGCTCCAGCCTCTTGCAGCCCTTCCTCAATGTCCTCAACTCAGATGTATACCAGGGCGCAGATCCCACTCTCTTACCCTTGGTGAGTTGTTTCTTTTTGGGGAGGAGAGCATCCAGTGAGTTGGTAAGCCAGGTGTTTCGATTCTCATCCGCGACTAGCGGATTGGACCCAGGGGGAGGCCGCGACGCCTCCAAATGTGCCGCCCATTTATCAACTTGGAGCCTGGACCAGGTTCTATCCATGGTGTAAACCCTAGGGGCCCGTGCAGCTTAGATGTCAAACTGCCACTGGGCCGGCACCATAAAGTGGTCTGTCCAAGGCAGGGCCAGCGGTGGAAATGCTCTGAGGCCAATCGAGTTGGAGAGTATAGGGTCCAGCAGGTGGCCTTTCCCATGTGTGGCACCCGAGTTGGCCAGGTTGAACCCAAAAGTTTTGAGATCGCCTAGCAGATCTGCTCCCAGAGAGTTAGAAGGGTCGTCAAGGTGGATTTTGAGATCACCTAAGATGACAAAGTTACCTGTTGAGGAAGCCAGAAGTGCAGTTGTTTCTAGAAGGGAGTTGAGAAAGTTTCCCAAGGTTCCTGGTGGACGATAAATGAGCAGACCCGCCATAGATGCCGTAGGTGATAAGCGAAGCGAGAACTGATAGCTCTCACAGTCGCTCACTCCTCCATCCTGAGCTTTACAAACTAGTGAGTCCCTGTGGAGGATAGCAACTCCTCCTCCCCTCCCCACAGGCCTGTCCCGATGGGATATGAGAAAGCCTGGAGGGAGTGCTCTGACGATGTCAGGGCCCGAGCTGGAGGAAATCCAGGTCTCCGTAAGGAATAGCACATCCAGGTCATAGTCCAAAATAAGGGAATTAATCTCAGTAGCATGGCTAGGTAGAGACCGACAATTCAATAACGCCATGGAAAGCACTGACTTAACGGAAGCCGCATTCTGACCCACGGTACAAGCCCTACAAGGCAGAAACGGCAATGATCCTACCTGGGCGAATTTACAAGTAATAGGGTGGGAAGGCCGCCAGGACATGAGATCCTCCCTCCCATACACAATAGAGGTACGAGGAGGCTCCAGTGAATCGGGCATGAGGACTGTCCCTGGGCCCGTCTGGGCCCGGACGGGCACAGACGGGCTGAACTCTGGCGTAACTCCGGCGTCAGTACGGCGTCCCCGCTGCGCGTTACCGCTGCGCGTCAGCATGGCTGCTTATGTAATGTCCTGCGAAGGTAGAGGAAGGACTTACTCACGCACTGACCCACTCACCCAAGATGGCCGCCACGAGTCGGGCGAAGGACCCGCAAAGCGCGGTGGTTCCACAAATGAATGTGCAAGTGAGATGGCAAAGGTGGGAGAATGCAAGGCCAGGCGGATAAAAACAGGGGATAAGTGACTAAAACAAGAATCAAGCAAATACAAAAACGGGTACGTTTTAAAATACAGGAGCTGCCACAAACAAGCGCTGCATGAGTAGCGCTCTCGCTAGAATAGGGCGTGCTGCCACAATTTGCCTGCTTATGTAATGTCCTGCAAAGGTAGAGGAAGGACTTACTCACGCACTGACCCACTCACCCAAGATGGCCGCCACGAGTCGGGGGCGAAGGACCCGCAAAGCGCGGTGGTTCCACAAATTAATGTGCAAGTGAGATGGCAAAGGTGGGAGAATGCGAGGCCAGGCGGATAAAAACAGGGGATAAGTGACTAAAAGAAGAATCAAGCAAATACAAAAACGGGTAAGTTTTAAAATACAGGAGCTGCCACAAACAAGCGCTGCATGAGTAGCGCTCTCGCTAGAATAGGGCGTGCTGCCACAATTTGCCTGCCTTCTTTTTTATATAAAAGAAAGAGTTTCTCCTCTCCTGTATATCAAAATACCCAAGGCGGTAATTCTGCCAGTGGGTTTCTCTCAGCTTAGGCAGACAGACTCTATTTGTTTTGATGCTCACGTTCTGGGATAACGTATGCTAGTCTTCCTGAAATGTTCAGATGGTCTCACCTCTCTTCCAGGTTTTTTTTGTCCCCTGAAAAAAAATCCTCTCTTTTCTGTCATAGCAGCTATAAGCACTACATTTATACGAAAATCTATGTAACTTCATTTAAGTACATCTCAGAGAAATATTAATTGGAGACACTTTCTCATTGAACGGCATTTCAGTGAAATAGGCACAGTTTGCTACATCTTGAGGTGAAATTGCAACGTAAATTAAAACTATTTAAAGTTGTCCTGTGAATTACAGTATTCTCTCTTCTTTTGAAATAATTCAATTATCTATGGGTCTAAAAATGTTCTTAATAACATGTTAAAGCCCTAACTTTTGATCCTATCCAGACTCCAGACCATTGTAGAGCCCAAACCTTACCCACACCTTGTATCCAACTCTAAACTTGACCACATTTCTAATCCTACCAGAACCTTAATAAACCATACCCAAACCTTGGTAACTTCCTCCTGTGTACTCTTACATTCACCCTAGCCTCTACCATACCTAGACTCACCTTGACTGGAAGAGGTGTGGCGCCGCGGCCAGGGCGACTGACGCTGGAATCTGGGGACCACGGTTCGATCCCCGGCTCCGGCGGCAGGTTAGCCCAGCACCATGTGACTCTGGGCAATAGCTCGCTTAATCTTCCCGACGGCCCCCAGCGCCTAGAGACCCTTACGGGTGATTGTGCGCTTTACAAATGTGGACTTTACTTTACTTTGACTCCAACAATAGCTTTTTATCTCTCTCCATTGCTACTACCCGAATTAACCTTCATTCTTCCCCACAGACTGTTCTGCGTGACCCTGTCACTTTCGCACATCCTAATCCGTCCCTCACCTTATTATCCAAATTTTGATTAGATCTATCTCTCTGATATTATTTTTCAGCTGTAGACTATTTTAACAAAATGTTCTCAATTATATGTTTTTCTCTGAAAAGTATTGGGGTAAATTGACCGGATACTCATAGTGCAGTGCTAGTCTCCACATACTCAAGTGCGGAGTTGTCAACCCGATGAACAATAATAGAAACATGTCTCAATCAAAAGACACAATAGCCCTAATTTACCATGAACTGTAAATTAATTATCTTTTATTAATGAACTATAGGACCATAGCATCACCAAGAAAATGTATTGACACGTTAACAGCACAAACGCTTTAAAGGTAAGACATTTCAGAAGTCGTGAGCCCAGTACTAATATGCTCAATTCATCTTCCTGAACCCACCACTTACCAGGGACTACACATATGAATCACAGGGCTGGGTTGGCCACTTATTCAAAGAATGTTCTTACTCCATTAGCAATTTTGAAGAATATAAAAAAATCAAGGACAGATCTGCAGTTGGTCTTCCCGCCCACCGCGCCATCGCCTCTGTTCCTCACAGTAACACCCAAATGTATTTTCCCATACCTATTGTTGGGAATTAATGTTGAATGCAGTATACGATAATGAGTCTTTATCTAATGGATTTTCTGTTCCTTATGTAAAGGAATTGGCCAAGGATTGTTCCATTTCTTCACCTGCTCTAGATGCAGCCTTGGTTTTGTGCTCGTAGTCCTAAACTAATGAAATATTTAACAAATGAATCTGCGAAAACGTAGGACTTACTCTTTCATACTGCATACAGCTCGGAGTACATAAAGGTTTTCCCACTTTTTCTGACCGTATGAACCATAGTTGAATGCACACTGACTCCGTAGGCTGGAATCCCTCACCAGCAGAGGTGACGGCTACAAGGAGAGGGGCATCATATGGAGACAATAAAACTCCCCTCCTCAGGCCTCATTAAAGTACGCAACCTCTGCGGATCTGGGAACTAAAGGAGGCAGGGTTGCCTTGGAGCAATTGCGAAACCAGCAATATTTGGCAATCAGTAGAATCTCGTGCCTATAAATTATTACCAAGCTCTAAAACGCTAAAGACGTCGCATGTTTTGGATAAGGAGTTGTTTCCAATGCTCCCTGGCACGGCGCCCGCTTTTCACATTCTTGAGATGCCTGTAGCACCGTAGCACCACTGGATGTTGCTGTTGGCTCCGGTCACGAGGGCTCTGCCACCCCTCGCGCGCCAGCATTGCTCAAACACACGCTGCTGCCGCATTTTCTATCAGGCTGAGTCATGGCGGCGTGCGGGCTGTTCTTGGAGCACATTCAGTGCTCGATGGAAGAGAATCAACGGGTGGGAGCAGAGCAGACCACAGGAGGATGACGCCTCAGTCCAGTTCCAAGCCGGTGCGGGCCAAGCCGCACGTTGACAATCTGGACCGAACAAGAACTGCTTCCACAGGGAGGCACAGGCTGGGGTTCTGAGGAGATGTCTTTCCAGTTTCACCTCCCGCGATCGCCACGTGCATAACGAAGGCTGTAGTTTTATACCTATCGAGAAAGAAGTGAGTGAAGTGAAGGTGCCCTAAAGTTATGCTCACCCCCTTGCACACATACAAACATTATGCTTTTACCGACTGTTGAGGCAGTCCAGGAAAGGCACAGCAGAAAAAGACAGATGCCATTTCCTCCGGCTTTAAAGCCACTAAACTGGCTTCCTATATGGTTAGAACTGCATGCATCCTTTACAAAGTTCTGCACGGAAGCTCTTGGTGTAACTAGGACGAAAATGACTTTTACAAGCGTAAAACATAGCACTCACTTTGACTTAATTTTCGTCAGCAGAGTTTGAACAATATAACAAGTCAGGTCACGGGCCGGCATCCAATCACGGCGCGGCCGGGGAATGACGTCATAGGGGTGTCCCGGGCCGGCAGCCAATCACAGCGCGGCCCGGGAAATGACGTCACAGGGGTGTCCCGGGCCGGCAGCCAATCACAGTGCCGCCCGGGACAAAGGGGCGGGACTTTAAAAAATCCCGAGAAACGCCCCCGAATCGCGTTTTCCCCAGAAAGCGTGATTGACAGCCTCTGTCTCCCAATGGCTAGCCTCCATTTATGGAGCTAGCCAATGGGAGACAGAGGCTGAACCAAAGTCGATATGTAGGATCATGAGGTTTCGCCATGGGCGGGGCAACTGCTACGCAGTTGCAACGCCCAGGGCGAAACCTAAAAACATAAGTGCCAGCGCCCTCGTCTGGAGGCCACTGCAGATTGTACCAATATTGCTACTGCCCACTCTTCCAATGACAGTACCAACACAACTATTAACCATCTCACTCCTACAGGTGTGACAATTCAGGCTATTCTCAATTCTAAAAAATAGGATACAGCATTTGAAATCATAGAATTAAACTCAGTAAAATGCAAAAGTACTTCAGCTATTTAATTAAGCAGTGCTGCAAGTGCCACATCAGACAGTGAACCATCTACCTGATCCTCCCTTTCCGTCTCTAAATCTCCTTTTTTAGACGAATTACGAAGGATGGAAAAGGTAGAAAGAACTATGGCTTTCACTACTAGAAAAGATTATGAAAATAAGTACCAACTGTCGGAAACAAGAAAGACAGAGGAAGAAAGAAATGTGAGAGGGGTGAAAACAATACTTCAAGTGGGTCAAGAAACTAACAAGAATTCTATTTAGGGGCTCATTACGTCACCGTTGCGGATTGAGAAACGCCCAAGCTTAGGTCGGCGGTTCCGACCTCAGTATTTGGATGCGACCGCCCACAGGGCAGTAGGAAACATACATTTTTCAATTAAAGCTTGTGCAGTGGGCAAAAAAGGCCAGCAGCACAAGCTTCCATTGAAAACGGGATGTTTTCAAACATCTCTGCACTGTGTGACAGGCACCTTATGGTGCCTGCCACACAGTGCAGGGGTGTTTAGGGGTGCACCATAGGTGCCCCCAGGCTCCAGAGTGGAGGGCCTGGAGGCAAAGGGGCCCTGCTGGGGGCCCCCAATGTTGCTTTCCAGCAGCCTTTCCATGTCACAAAGGCCAATATTGAATACCTGTCTGAAACCGACATCATAATCTCGACGGCGGAGCCGCCTTCATTAAGGGATTATGAAGGGTTTCCGACGTACCGACGGGCTCCTTGAGCCTGTGGGAAAGTTTTGGAGAGTCTTCCTGCCTGCTGCCTCTGACCGCACACATTGTAATGAGCTGGTTGGACCGCAGCAGCAGATGGTTGCGGTTCGACCACCATTGTAATCGGCCCCATCGTGTTTAACTTATCTAAATGTGCATTGACAAATGAACAAATGTGGGTTTTGTATAAAGATCTAATTATTGTACCTTCACAGCACATTGCCTTCTTTGGTTTAACATTGACTTACTGCATTTTATTAGGAAA
Organism: Lissotriton helveticus; assembly: GCF_964261635.1. Lineage (NCBI taxonomy): Eukaryota > Metazoa > Chordata > Amphibia > Caudata > Salamandridae > Lissotriton > Lissotriton helveticus. Next base: position 1,144,688,411 of record NC_136069.1, read on the forward strand.
TTGAAACAGAAAAAATTCTTTGAATTAATTCTCCGGAAAAAAATCACCTGATTATAACTTTCCATCAACTGTTACCCAATCTATCAATGTTTTGAAAAATATTCAGACTTTAATGCCCTTATCTGATTTTGGTCCATTTGAGCATGATTTTACTGTGAAGGATCTAAACATTGTTTATGATCATCCTGTAGAAAGTGGTTTCAAACTGAAATTGAAGAACTGACAAAACATGTAAAAGATTGTCTTGAGAATATCTTTAAATGAGAAAGATCATTAACGGGTATGCTATATCAAAGTGACACTATTGCATTTTCTAAGAAGGACTATAGACAGGAAACAATTGTGAAATTGGTTAGATTCTTTAAATGTAGGAATTGCAATTGTTGTGAGTTTACTAAAGACTATAAAAGAAAATCTTTTACCCTATTGCTGAATTTCTTAATTGTAACACAACATTTTGTATTTATATGATCACATGTGTATGTCATAAGATCAATGTCAGATCAACAATTCATCCTGTGAAAAGAGGTGGGAAAAACATTTAAGGGCATTCAGAAATCCCAATGATAAATATCCTATGTCAATACATCTTAAGGACTCAGAGTGTGGGAGAAAACTTTATGGAATACGCTTCACAGCAAGTGAAACTGTAAAACCACATAGAAGAGGAGGTGATCGCACACAAAGATTGCGAGGGAGAGAGAGTTATTGGATTTATATGCTGAGGGCTTTAGAATTGGGTTTCAATGAGGAAAAGGAATTACATTATTTATTGTAATATCTCTTGTCATTGACCTTGTTATGTGCAAGTTCAGCTTATATGATTGTAATAGATTTCTTTTATGGTCAAATGATTTGAAGGACTAAGCATACAAACTGAAGCACACGCATAGCAGGATGGTCAATAATACATTACATCCATGATAACCTGACATTTGGATGGAGTTGTAATTTTGAAAATCAATGCCTATAATGGGATATGATGTTCACCATGGTTGAACGTGCAAGTCTTTTTATCCAATTCGGATCTGGATAGGAAAGAGTGTGATTTGTGGTGTGTGCTACATTAGTGTTGAGGAATACATAGAATACAAAGTGTTAAATGAGACTAGGATGAGGAATAACATTTACAAATTAGTACTCCAATTTCTGGGACAAATTGAGGTTAATGCACTGATGTTATATGGAGCATTGACGTTAAATGGATGCTATCAGAGTTTTAGTTTGTCAACAGTATGTGTATTGACCTAGGCATATTCAGATGCAGTTGATAAGCGATACTGCTTAAGTAATTTCTAGTCCATATATATTTTTAAATAAAATTCTTCCTGGATTAGCGTAATAGAATACAAGTGTGAGTTGGAACACAATTGCATGCAATAATGGTGCACATGGAGCGAGAGATACACCAATTTGGAGTTAAAGTTTCAGTTTCGATTGATTAAAGTATGTAATGAGTGCTCGAGATTGTTAATTATATGTGTAAAGAGCCTTTATATTTTAAGACACAAAAATTATTTTATAGTTGGCTAATCTTTATTATGTTTTCAAAGATTATCTTTTTTAGCACTGAGTCATATAAACACAAGTGATCATGTGAATCGAGGCCAAAATTATGGCGCTCGTGGTGCCTGCAGTTAGCACACCTCCTCGAGATATCCTGACACGCTTGAGTTGGATATCATGTCAGGAGCCTTTGTCTTCATATTGGTCGAGGATGAGCCAGTTTAGTCTAAAGTGTATGCAGTGTATGTTATCACTTATCGTATACACCAAGGAGAATGGAAGTGAGTGCAGTTACTATTCCAGTTATCAATCCGGTTAGGAGAAACTTGGTAATTAATATGTCCTACAGGCTTAAACCTTTTTAAATATAATGTACATTGAACTTTGCAGTTTGAATGACTCTGGCTAATAATGAGCAATGGTTAAGGCAAGCATGCTTTGGTGCATCATATTGTGCACCTACTAATCAGGTAAGGACACTTTCTAATGTTGAGTTATGAATCTCGTAGTGAGAACATCATTTTTTTTAAAATCAATATAGGATATGCACTGTAGCGCTAAAACCGATTCAAATATTTTGAGATGTTTAAAAACAACACCTACGCTTTTTCAGTACTTACCCTTGACCTTAGTTTAAGTTGTGTTTTCACTTGCATTCTTGTTGTGAACTAAAGGAGAGTGACTGACTTAAAAAGAACATTATATCAACTTCTATAACAACATAAGAAATTGAGTAAGAAATATTGTAACTATGTGGTTCAAATTGTAACATCTACCATAAAGGATTACTTCAAACAGGGTTGTTTTATCTAACCTAAAAAACTGTTTGTGACGATATCATGATGTATCCATTTGAGTATAAACAAAGAAAATGAAATGTCAATTGTTCTGAAATTGTGTTGCTAAAATAGCAATGCCTGTTGTATTTAATTTTTGTATATTGTTTCATAAATTAATTTTCTTTGGGCCCTCAGGTAGATTAGTTATGATTCATACAGATCATAATATCTTTATGTGCTTCTGCTGCTACATCTTATTTGGTTTCTGTGGCTGGAGTGCACTGACTTCTTGTGGATTTTCTTGAGCTTGGTTTGGTTTGTCTGTTCTTTTTTCCTTTCTTGTTTTGTACATCCGTTAAGTCACATATCTGAGGACTATCTATTGCACAGTGGTACCTTTCCGTGCGGGGACTCTTTGTGTGTGGATAACTACAGCTTGAACACTTTGGTGTGGGTCTTTTAATTTTTGGCATATATGGGTCTATCTCTAGCATATTATTATCAATGATGACAAAATCTTTTTCACTTTTATTTTATAATTATAACCTCGCTAGAAGGTATTTACCTATGATTCCGATGTAATTAATATTTTGTCTGTTTATTTAATTTACTACCTATTCCCTTTTTAATCTGGTTTTGCTCGTTGTCTGTTCTAACCTAATAAAAAAGTTGGTAAAATTGCGTTCAATTTGTTAAGTTAAAGTATCAGCCCTGAGGAAGCAACTTTCATTTTGTCAAACCTGTTTTGGCCAGTTTTTTGACTAAAATAAGATTAAAAGACTTGAATAGAAAAATCTTTTGTGCACGATCACTTTGACCTTAGACCTCAAACCAAGTCTGTTTATACATTATATATTTGCAGTGGCAGAGGGGAAGGCCCCGCTCGCTTTGAGGCTGTTTTTGACTGATTACAAGAGCCTCTGTGTTCCCCTTCCTGTTAGTAGTGGGTTAGTGCTCAAAGTGGTTGTCAGTTGTTTCTTTTGAGGTATGTCCATTCAGGGTATGATGTGAGAGGTTCATCTTAATTAAACCAGATGTGGGTCTCCCAGGAGGACCTTTTCTCTTGGATTTCTTTTAGGCGTAGCTACTGTTCAACATTTATATTCCTGTGCCTGTTGGTGATGGCTCGGAATGTAGAGACGTGAGAGTATGGATTGTAATCTGCGATCACAGGTTCAAAGTGCTCTCTGTTTTGGGAAGCTTATGGTTTGGCATCTTAGGTAGGAATTTGGGTTTTGGAGGTAAGGTTATACATCTGGAATATTGTTGTATTTTTTGTTTGGTTGGTGAGATTGAGATGCAGGCCTGTTCCTTATGTAGAAAGAAGTGACACAAGGAAGAAAATGAGGAAGTAAAGCTTGGATTACCTGCGTCTATTCTAATTCTACCCGAGCCCTCTTGGGGGTGCTACTGTCTCAATTATAGATGATGTTGGGTAATGACTTAGGAGATTTAAGGGTGAGGCATTGAGTTATGACAACTATGGGGAAAGGGAAAGCACCAGTGCAATGGTAGAGCAGTTTTCTCTAGATTCTTTTTGGCTTTTTCAGCTGAATGTTGTATGAGTTGAACACACTGCACATGGTTTAGAGTGGAATAAGAAAGGGAGAAACATATTAATCTACTATGTACAAAATACAAGTTTGTTAACAAATTTAGGCAATGGGGAAAGGGAGCACACCTGCCTGCCTCCATCAGTATGCATTCTGATAGATATAGCCTTCAATTTCCTTATCTGCAATGTAAGACACTACCATAAAAGGTAACTAGGATGAGGTAGAAACTGGCAAATGTGGTAGTGGGGCTGATCAAATTTGCTATCAGCCAGGGGAAGGCTGGTGCTTGCATTTGTGCCTTTCTGTACTAACATTACAATATGATTGACTAACCAGGGCAAAATGTGTTTTTTGTTATAGTTGCTATAGTTAATCGGTCTAAGGGTCTGATTACGAGTTTGGTAATCTTACCGCCGGACCGCTACTGTAGCAGTCCCAAGTAGTCTGCTGAGTCGGCGGTCTTTCAACCGCCGTATTTCATTGTTACTGTTGTAATGGTGGTCTCGCGGCGGCGGTCTTCTGACAGAGGGAACCTTGGTGCTAGGAATCTCTATTATTTTTAGTTTTTTGCCACAGTACAAATGCATATACATGTATTGTCATGAAACAAGTCTGTAAATACACAAATATATATTACACCTATGAAAAACGAACCTTCTCCTACAGCTTGGGTCCACAGCTATTGCAGCAATGGACAAATGGACAAGGAAGTTACCTATAATTCTGGTGACAAAGGTGTGGATTTGCCTCGTGATCAAGTGTCTGCAGCAAAGGGGGGGACCTGGATGAGGGGCTACCTGAAAGGAGAGAAAGAGTGGAAACTGGAGACAAGATAATGTTTTTTAATGAATCGAGGGTAGAGGTCTTCCTGCCACATTTGGCTTGTCAGTACGGCACACCGTAATCTCGACGGTGGGAGCAGTGCTGGAGTCACTCTATCAGCCGCTGTCGCCTGTAACCGCTGTCGAGACGGAAAGAGAAATCCTGGAGAAGGCGGCGGTCTTTCATCTGTGGGACCGCCAACATCGTAATTCAGCTGTTGGACCACCTAGTTGGTGGGCGATGAATCAGCTGCCACCGTGACGGCGTTCCCAAGACTGGCAAACTCGTAATCAGGGCCGAAGTGTTTTTCTGAATGTGTCAGACAGTTCAAATGTTAGTGCAAACTACATAGGCACCAGTGCAATCTATGTAGTCTGAACATGTGAGTGAAAAATGTAATTGTTACCAATTCAATTGATGCAGTCTGAAAATGTTTGTGCAGAACTGTAGTGGCAGACTACAAGAGTACTCAAAATGGTAGCAGTTGACTTTCCTTTTTACAATGTTGATAAATATGTTTTTATGAGTTAATAAGTATGCATGAAAGTTAACTTTGTATTTTAATAACATAAACTGTTCTGATTCATAGAACATTAAATCAAACCATGAGCATTTTGGAATTTTGCGAGAGCTGGACCCAGACAGTCAGAGAATGAAAGCACTCATACAGATTATATCACAGTTAAACAGGGACGAAATCGACTTTTCGTTTCTATTTCATAAATTCACCCATTGCTACTAGAAAGTGCATATTTATCATGTATTAGTTGAAAGACTGATGACTGAAGGGATCCGTACCTTGAGCCAATGTAGGGGGCATATTTACAAACTGAATTTTTTAGTGTGTAAACTGTACTGCAATAGTACCGCTAATGTACTACACAATGATATTCATTAACCTTAATATGGAGGTTTACACCTCTGCCTCTCCTACTTTTTAGGTGCAGACATCTCTGCCACCAGTTTTTGCAGTAAATGTGAGAGGGATGGGGGTAGAGGCTGGAAAATGGGGAATGTATATGACTAAATGGGAGTGGTTTAGGAAGTAGTAAGGAGAGGTAAACGGAAGGCAATGGAGAGGTTTCAGAAGGGACATGAACCTACCCACAAAAAAGAGTAAGCACATTGCCATTCACAAACTGCACTTAAATAACTACTATAAACAGAAAAGTCCCAAATCAGTTGTAAATGTACTCCAGCGCAGATCTGGAAAAAGTCTAAGTCTACCCATTTTCAGTCACAGGTAATGCAACACTATCCCCTCGAAAATAATTGAGGAAGGAACTTAAAATAAAAACCCATAGGAAATTATGTCAAAATAAACTAATTCATTTCAACTTTTTAAAAATGTATAAAAATATATTCTGCACATATTTTAAAGTTTAAATTTTTTTTAATTTCAAATAAATATAAGATTATTAAAGAAAAACTTAGTAAGCTTTTTCATTGTAAAAATAAATGTAATAAAAAATAGGTTAAATTAATTCTATGCATAACGTTTAGTAACTCAGTACATATTGAATAGATGTAAACAGTTTGCTTTAAAAGGATGTTTTTAAAATAATTCTTAAAATAATTAAAATTTAATTTAATATACTTACTTTCACCATTTTATATTTAAAAATGTAGTTAGCAGTGCTGCAGCACTTTAAAAAAAACACAAATATGTATATTAGATTAAATTCAATTAACATTTAAGTACAAATATTATAAGTTTTTTAAAAACTTTTATTAACTTTTGAAAATGTCCCTGTACTTTACCAAAGGGTGATCTCTGCCAAGTATATGGAACATCAAACACGGTTGTAAGTCACTACTAGTACTAACTTTATTGTTTTTACTGAACTCACCTCTTGTTTCAGAGGTTGGGGAGATGTAAGTCTACACTTTTTTAAAGTAATTTACACTCATAAATGGTGAATAACCAAAAGTAGTACATTCCCTCAAAAGTGAAAGAGTAAACTTGCACCTGTAGATTTGCTTACATACATGTTTACCTTTGTGAACAGCCCTCTATTTTTCAATACTATTTACTCTTCATTAGGGCAGAGAATCAGAAAAATATCATTTGCATATAAAAGGACCGTGGCTGATTCACAAGGATTTACATTTGATAAAATATGCAAAACATACATTTATACTTATGTATGTACATTGTTAATGGGAATACTTTTAGTTCATTGGTTAGCCAACCCTATTTCCCTTGACCTTAGTTAAGGGGTACCTCTCGTATTTACCCTCATTGTTGCACAACCTTTTGGTTGGAGAGGAGCTCGTTCTCCCGTGACCCTTACTCCAGGGCACTTATACCCAATTCACCAGACACGTAAGACCCATAATGGATAAATTAAAAACATTTGGGTTTTCTGATGACAAGTATACCAGATTGATGAATCTGGACCCCAAAATTGGGGGTTCCAAGGGACTTCACAACACAAGTCACGACCAATTGATAAAAATCCTAAACTTAAAAAAGAAACTTATCAGGACAGAGTTACATGCCGAATTCCTGATTAATTACCTAAAGGAGGGAGTAATCCCAATTGGGTTACAGGTTCGAAACAAACCAGGACTGTTCGTAGAACATCCCAAATTTATAGACACTTGGATGATGATCGCCAACCGGTGCAGCCGTGATTGGCTTATATTGATCATTGAAACAGCCCAAGAATTAATAGAATTGGAGAAAATAGAGATAGATAAACTTGAAATAACACTTAAACAATCTCCAGCTCTAGAGGATGCCAAAAAGAAGTTAGATGAAATCACCTTTGAGGCAGACGGATATAGGGACTACTTGTCCAACAAAAAACTCAGGAAACTTAACAAGGATATAGAAAAATACTCTACTGAGGTAGTTTACCCGTACACACATAAAGACTATTATACCAACAAAAATGAATCTCGGTGGGAAAGACCCAACCCACATAATACAACCTATTCTAGAAACAACAATAAAAGAATCACTTTCTCAGAGTCCTCAGGGTCCAGTGGTGAGGAAGAACTAGATAGACCAAATGAACAAAGGGCTGGCCCCAACCACGAACGTGAATCTTTTTTAGACAGACGCCCATACCGCGGATACAGGAACCCGAGAGGGTACAACCGCCCACAATATACGAGGAAGCAACAACCTCAGAGAAATTTCGAGGGAGTACATAGCCACCAGGAGCACACAATACTGGAGATAGTAGAATTTCCTATAGTGAATCTCTCAAAAAGAACCCTAACTAGTGTAGAACAATCAGTATTACAGAAGGGGTTCAGCTTTGCACCAACCAATGCACCTTCCCTATTCAATTTGGAGAGTGATTTGAAATCATTTTTTAGAAAAATCCGGCTTAACCGATTCTTTGAGAACAGGGAATATAATCCCCCTCCAAGTGTCACCGGGTTTAAACCCAAGTCCACTTTCTTTCCCAGTACCAACCAAGTAGACAAAAGTGTAGAGGTGTTCGAGAGAGTAGTTGAAGTAGAAATCAAAAACCTGTTTTCCAAAAAGACACAAGGGAACAATAATTTCTCGAAAGCACAGAGGGATGCTCTCAACAACTTACAAAAGAGTGAGGAACTGACAATTAAACCCGCGGACAAGGGTGGAGGAATTGTCATATTTGACACTGACAAATACAACAGCAAAATGAGAGCACTCCTAAGCGTCCAGGAACACTACCAGAAATCCAGGTTCCAAGAACTTAGCAAACTAAAATGCGAAGTAGCTCAACTGTTGAACGAGGGCAAGAATAGTGGTGCCATTAGTGAAAACGAGTACAAATTTCTCTTTAACCAACACCCAATTACTCCTGCGATGTATGGACTCCCGAAGATACACAAGAACCTTATCGACCCACCCATGAGACCAATAATTAGTGGCATAGGGTCCATCCTGGAACCATTAAGCAGGTATGTAGACTTTTTCTTACAACCTGTTGTAAAGAAACAAAAGTCTTACCTCAAAGATACCTCACACGCTATCTCAATATTCGAGGGCAAATGCTTTAATAGGGTGACCCAGTTTCTGGTCACCCTAGATATAGAAGCCTTATATACAAACATCCCCCAAAATAACACCTTAGAGGTTATAGCGTCTATATTAGAAACAGAGGACCTCCATGGAGGGGACGACATTTTTATCATGTCATGTATCCATTTTATCTTAAAGAGGAATTTCTTCCTCTTTAAAGACGACCTGTACCTTCAGATCAAGGGGACCAGTATGGGGGCCACTTGTGCCCCTAGTCTGGCCTGTCTATATGTGGGTGAGTTTGAACTTAAGCACATATTCAATGAAGCTGCCCCCTTTTTCGAGAATATCTCCTGCTGGCACCGCTACATAGATGATATCATCTTCATCTGGAGCGGTGCCAGCGAGGAGTTGGCTAGCTTTCTAGAGTGGCTCAACCTGGGAGACCCCAACCTCAGATTCACAGGCCACCACAGTAACTCTAAGGTGGAATTCTTAGATATAGCCATTAAGGAAGAGGAGGGTTTTTTGAAAGTCGAAATTTACACTAAACCGACGGACAAAAATTCATTCCTCCACTACTCGAGTAACCATCCCAAAGCACAAAGGGACAACGTGCCCTTTGGAGAATTCCTTAGATTAAGACGAAACTGCTCGAACCTTGATGATTTTTACAGACACTCTGAAAACATGACAAAAAAACTCAAGGAGAGAGGCTATCCCCACAAATTAATAGAAAATTCTCTCAAGCGGGCAAGATTTTACGACCGAGACAGCTTGCTCGATCAAAATAAAACACGTAACAAAAATAGTCTAGAAAAAATAGTCTTTGTAACCCAGTTCTCACATTTGAGCAATCAAATCAAGAATATCGTCAATAGGAATTGGTGTATTCTTAATTTTAATCATGATACCAAACTCAACAAACCATTGTTCTCTTTCCGTAGGAATAAAACCCTACGAAACAGTCTTGTCCATACATATAAACCACCTTTAGAAACACAACGAACTCTGACAGGACCAACAGCCTCAGGCAACCACAGATGTGGGACCTGCTCGGTATGCCAGCATTGCATTACAGGCACCAATCTAGAATTCAATGGAAAAACCTTAACCCCTAAAACGTTTAACAACTGTAGGAGCCAAAACCTGGTTTACCTACTGATTTGCCCCTGCAACCTTGGTTACATGGGGGAAACCAGTAGAGAACTAAGACTCAGAGTCCTAGAACACAAATCGGCAATCCGCACAAACAAATGCAATGCACCTCTAACAGAGCATTTCAAACAGGAGAATCACACTTGTGATGACCTGTGTTGGTTCATCCTAGAGAAGATCAGGACTACCAGACGTGGGGGAGACACGGACAAATTGAGAAAAACTAGGGAACAATGGTATTTCTGTTTCCTCAATACCATTGTTAAAGGTCTAAATACCAGGGAGGATTGGACTAAATGTATCTAAATCTCTCGAGCTTACAGTCCATGTCTATCACCCTGCATATATAACCCGAAATGTGCTTCCACATATCTCTCAAAACTGAAACTGTATCACCAAAAGAGTATTCAACATCTATTGCATGAACTCTATTCAGGGCCGCTTGCCAGCATCACAAACCTAGTATAATATGCCACGCTACAGTGCTCATTTTAGTCAACATTAAATACACTGCCATCATATATGAGAGATTTTATGATCGCCCTAAAAAAATCCTTTCCCTAAACATCAATGACGGTTATTCCCAGCCCAATTTATTCAAGAGTCTGGAAAGATGTCCAATTGGAAAAAGGACATCCTCCACTGCCAAATTTCCCAAATTTCCCAACCATTTCTCTTCACACCTTAGACGTGCTTATATCATATTACTAGACAATAGCTTCCTAATATAGGCCCTACTTTATACATCCTTGATAGTTAGGTCGAAAAATGTTCTAATCTACGCACAAATCGATAATTTAAACATAGCCCGTAAACACAACTACGGTGTAACAAACACGCCGCCTTTGGGACCTCCGCATACACATTCCCTCAGGGACATGACCCACCTCCCTGACTGCCTTAAACAAATCGGAATATACCATACAACACTAACCAATAGGGGCACAAAAATACAAGCCAGAGTATGCTAATTACGCGGCTTCGCCCAGGAACAACCCGATTGGGTATATCCTAGACGAATCGCAGGCTAGATGGAGCATTTAAAGACGGCGCTCTCTGTCCTCGGGCATTTCCCGCAGAACCAGAGAAGCAGGCAGTCCGTCGTGAAAAAACAGGTAAGCTCCTCGTGTTAGGATGTGTGATAATAACGGCAATTGTAACAAATAGAACATATCTAACCGTTGGATCCCCCTTTCCGTTTTTTGACCCTTAGGAAAAGAACCACATAACACGATGATATAACGCTAATGCCTCTGGTTATACTATTTAAAGATTTATCACAACCAGAGAAGGGAGCAGTCCTGTGCGGATTATTAGGTAAGCGCACATTACTTGATGTCAGTATAGACTTACAACTTGCTAAGAATATAGCATCTTTCTGACCCACATTTGATTTCCATATACTTTGTTTAGAGAAACAAAATCTAACTCTGCAAGGACAAGACTTAGGCGCCTCTGGATTTTAACATTATAAGAAGACCAGCAATACATTTCTGGCACAACAATTCAGAATTGACTGCATGCCCAGGTACCTATATAAACAGGTATGTCCAGCTCTCGTTAATAATACCTATACAGCCTCGAAAATTAAGACTTAAACTAAGTGTAAAGCTCCTTACAACTCTGTAATCCACAGGAGTACCATATCGGAAACACGACCCACAGATACAGCTCTAATAACTGGCATTCAACAATGGAATAAGATAAAAATCCAATTTAGTTCCTATATACGAACTCTAAGGTAAATGTTTTTCCCTAGTCACATGAATGTGTCAAAATAGACCTTGGGGTTCCAGGCTCATTAATCTGGTATATGTTATCAATTGCAAAGTTACGATAACCTTCCCTTTCCCCCCATAACAATCTGCGTTTACACATCGAAGTTTGTGGTGTGGCGGCAACGTACAACAGCTCCTCCCCACAGGTAGCTGGCCAAGGAAAACAGTAAACCAAGTGAAACAGCTCTCTTTTCCCCCTCAATGATAGAGGATTCTATAACAGAGCAAATTGTTGATAAATGTGATTAGCCATCTTTGAGAAATCATGATTAAAGCAGGTTTTCTCTACATGTATGCATTAGACTTGTTGACGTGTTAAAATATTGCAAGAGCAACTTATAACGTCTAGTACAGTGTATGTATTTGAGTCCATACAACTAAAAATAACAGTCTGTATAAAGCTAGTAGAACTGTTTATATACATGTGAAGCTATGTACCAATTGTTACAGGCCAAGGATTGAATTGTGTTATGTATGACAAATGTAAATGATCATGCATTTATCAAATCTTATTGTATGTTCACTCCTTTAGGGCAAACACATTGACCCCAACACCTCGACAGAAACTAAAAGGTGTCTTGATAAAGGTGGACAATAATCTGGAAAACCACGAAACGCGTCGACGCTTCACCCAGTATAATTCAGGATCTCGACATCTTTGCTGATATATCGTAGTACAGTACATATAGCTTAGGTGTTCCCAATAGAGTCCGAATATACAAAAAGTATTGCACTAATTTCATGTCTTACAGCTCTTTCTGTCCCCGTGATTCAATCTTGCTGGCCGAAATTGAGTCATAAATATTTTTTATCGTTTTATTTCTGTTGAGTGGGTTCCACTGTGGACCACTTTTCTTTTAACATTTGTACATTTCAATAAATTGTAACCAATTTTTTATATATATACGTATTGTGTTATTGTTTTTCCTTGACCCTCTGGCATTTCCTAATTATTCACTCTCAAGGGAATACTTTTAGTTCATTGGTGTACATTGTTACGCACCAGCTGCAGATATTGCTGTTCCCTCGTTGTTGAGCGGGAATTAGACAGAGCTGGATGAACAGGCAACCCCCTCCCTCCGCCCCCATACTCCCTGAGTCCCCTTAAGAGTTGTGGGCTATTCCCCTCTGCACAGTGCTCCTTCAACGGCCCTGGAGTGAGTATGTCAGTTTGCCTGATGTTAGTCTGAGCCTCTTGTTTCCTGGCCTCCACCCCATCACAATTTTAATTGACATCCACTCTACTGTCGAGATGATGGATGATTACACACTACTGCACTGATTTTGTTGTGTATATTGTATTGGAAAATGAATTAAAAGTTTTTTTTTTAAATGAATGTACGTTGTTTATATTTTATTTTATTGGTACTCACATTAATTTGCTCAAAACCCATGACTAAAATGCGCATTTTGGAATGCAGGTAGCCATCTCTTTTTGGTTTTGAGGTACATTTGTTAACAATGTCTATCTTTCTAGCGCTACATTTGTGGGATGTGCAAAGTGTACATAGAGTGCAAGTCAAGAGTAAGAGCATATTTGTAGTTCTTATTTTTTTTCTTAATTTCTAAATTTGTTTATAATACACATGATGCTCCCTCCAGTTTTGAGCCTGTGGAAAATTGACCTATCTGTACCCTTTCCCACACTTTCTGCAAAACTTACCTGATTGCCAGTTCCTCTATAGGAACAATATGATTTTGCCCTTGGCATTTTTAACAATCCATTTGTGCTCAGAAACGGTGTATCTTCCCATACATAGCAGCCTGGGAGCAACTGCACTGTATTTAACAAAAATGTACGCCTTGATTCTGGCTAAGTGCTCTCCAGCCATGTTTGAGGCAAAAGGGTGGCCAAGGCCCCTGTCTTGCCCCTGATGATACAAATCCCCGTCTTGTCACAGGCCCATGATGAGGTAGAAAAGTGTGGAGTTCAACAAGGAGCCTCCAACCACACCCTTCCCAATTACCTCCATCCGCACAATTGAGTGGGTAGTTATTTTTGATATGGTGATTGGCTCTAAAGCAGGACAGTGCTACTAAAGGCGAGCTGATCTTGTAAATGGTGTGTTCTGCACATTACTGTATGTGGATCATAGATCATCCTTGCCTTCAAGTACTTTTTGCATTGAATATGCATGAATCCATTTTTGAATATTCAATGCATAAAAAATATTATCGTTATCGCAGTAGTGTGAAACTGAAATGGATGGTGTCATTGTTCCAGAATCAGCTGTCCTTTTAATACTCAGTCTCAAATTGGGGCAAGGGGGGATTTACACAGACAGTTTTGCTCAGAAGTGCATGTTTTTGTCAGGCCTTCTTCAACTACGGGTGTTCATGCAGCTCAATCAGTTCACTCACTCCCAGGGTTCTTACTCTTGCCCTATGGAAGGTGAGGGGGCACTAGCTGAGTGGTTTGAGTCTGCTTGCTTGCATGCTATTCTAAGTGTTCATTGTAAAATTAGTAAATCTGCTGTTATCCAAAATACGTGCTCTGATTTTACTGGTTCTTTCAACAAACAGATACAGGTTTAATCAGTATACAAAGTGTTCATTTTGTAAAGTAAAATAAGCGTAAGGGCCAAGGTTTTCTTAGATGCCCGCTGCTGACACTGCTGGATTGCCTGGGTTGCCCAAGGCCTTGACTCCACCTCATGCCTTTTTATTCCTCTACCTTGCACTTCCTGTTTCTTTGTCTCTATCTTGCAGGTTCCTTCTCATCACACTTTCTGACTCTCACTATTTTCTTTTCCTTCTCCTTCTACCTCTTTCCCCCTTTTTTGCCTTTCTCTCTCTTGCTCTGGATCAAAATCTGCTGATGAAACAAGCCCTGGTCCTCTAAAATGAGTGTTTTAGTGCCCATCACCTGCAATCACCGGCCTAAATTAAACACTAGGCAGGTTGTGCTGAACTTAGCTCCTTTTACAGGATTGCATCTATGTGGGACTCATATTGAATGGACAAGTGTTGGGACAGCAATTTCCCCTGCATCGTAAAATGGGTGCCCACAATGCCCTTAGTAATCCAAATGCATGTGAAACTGGTACACTGAATTTTGTCAGCCTAGTCAGCAAACTATTCTAGTATGTGCACTACCGCCTTGGTCTGTCACTGATAATTCCAAGATTCAGAACCTGTTCCATAACCTGAAGGGGTGTACCTGATATGCCATATTTTCTAAAGTGAGACTTCTGTCTCTGTGCTTGGTTCTTGACATGAAGAGTGGTGGCATGCTTACGTTTTTCTGAATTGGTGGAACTGAACAGACCTTTTTTCTATTTCAGGAGGAGTGTGGCCTGCTGGCCCCACTCATGTAAAACTCTGCTTAGCTAGGACACCTATATCCTCGCAAAGACATCCCACGTGTGTGTTGGGTGTGCGTATGTTCAGTGTGGATGGTAGCAAGCCTCTGTAGGTGGCCATGCCGAGGAAGCTTCTTATCTCCGTCGGGGATTTCGGTGCTAGGGCATCCTTGATGGCCTTGGACTTCCTCGGGTCTACCTGAATACCCTCTTGGTTGAAGATGTATCCAAAGAACTCAATGGAAGGTTGAAAAAACTGACATTTGTCTTTGTGGAGGGTTGCCCCGAAGGTGCTCAGTCTCTTGAGAACAACTCGGAGATATTTGTGGTGTTCTGACGCGGTGGCAGAGTGTATCAGAATGTCATCACTGACATTTATTACCCCTGGCAGTCCAGACAGGAGTTCCCGGATGGTGTTCTGAAACACCTCCGCCGCTGAGGAGATGCCAAAGTTTAATCACTTGTAGCGTCGGAGGCCAAGATGGGTGCTGAACGTGGTAATGAAACGAATTTCCTCCGCCAATGGTAGATGATGGTAGCCGGCGTTTAGGTCTATTTTCGAAAACCACTTCGACCCGTTTAAGTCAGCAACGATGTCATCCATCGTGGGGGTCAAGTGTCTTTCCCTCCTGATCGCAGTATTCGGTAGCCGCATGTCGATGCACAGGCGGATCTCGCCTGGTTGCTTGGGTTTCTCTACTATGACCATTGGCGAAACCCACGGGGTGGGCCCCGTGACCTTTTCTATGACACCCAGGTTTTCTAGTTTTTCAAGTTCTTTCTCCACCAGTGGGCGTAGGTGAAATGGTATCCGACTGTGGCGTAGTGCAGTGGGAGCAACCGATCTGTCAATGTGAAGCTTGATGGGTTCACATTTTAGGAAGCCCAGGCCTCGGAAGAGTTCTGGGAACCGTCCCAATAGTTCATCCACTTGGTGTGCTCTGATGCGATTGGCGAATGCTATTAGCTTGAGGTCTTCCGCCGTGTGGCTGCTCAGCAGAGTGTCAGCCTCCCGGTTGATTATGGGGATTGTCGCCATCACCTCGGACTCGTCAGCCTGAATAGGTATCATGATCTTTCCTTTAAGGGGTAATGGTGTGTCGGCTCCATAGGCGAATATCCTCGTTTTGGACGGTAATACTTGGGGGTGCGGGCGTAGTTTTCTGAATTGCTGTAGACCCATTTCGTTCACTGTGGAGCCAGTGTCAATTATGGCCTTGACTTCGTTTCCCGCCATCTGCACGATGCATGTCTGTTGCGGCCTCCGCCGCTGCTTGAGCTCTCGTGCGAACGAGACAATGTATGCTTCTTCATCCTCCGACTCCGAGTCGTCATTCACCGTGGGTAGTTATTTCTCTCCCCTAGATGGTGGCGGTTCAGCCAGCGATAGTTGTCGAATCACTTTGGCGGGTGTCCGTGACTTCTTGAAAGTCTTTGACGTGTTTCTTCTGCGGCACACAGTCGCAAAATGGTTTGGGATCCCACAATTTGCACAGGTTTTTCCTTGGGCTGGGCAATCCTTTGCCGCGTGGGGTTCATGCCCACAGTATCCACACCGTGCTCGGGGCGGGTCTCTCCGGAATTCCTTCTGTGGTGGTCCACGTGGTTGGGACCGTATCGTATCGGCCCGCTCGATCTTGACGGTTTCTGCCATGGCTTGAAGTTTGTGTAGTGCTTGTTCCATGGCGGTGGCCCTGACATTTGAAAGGTCGTGGGATCTGGCCAGGATCAGTATGTCTTCCAATGAGATTCCTGGTTTCCGAAGAATTGATCCTCTTAAGGCTTTGTCTCGGCACCCTTGAATAATTTGTCTCCTTATGGCCTTGGGTTGATCCTCGTCGGTACAGGAGCTGGCTAGCTCCCTGACGCGAGCATAGAATTGGTCCATCGTCTCACCTTCCCTCTGGCGGGCCTGACCCAACTTGAAAACCTCAAAGTCTAAGTTCAGCTGTGGATCAAAATGGCCATTAAGTGCAGCAACAGCCGCGTCGTAGTTGTCTGCCGCCCCGTGTTGGGCAAATGTTTAAACAGTCTAAATATTTCATCCCCTGCGTAGTGTAGTAAGAGAGACCTCTTCACCGCTTTGTCTGTCTCCCTGGTGACCACAAAGTAATTTTCTAGTCGTTCGAGCCATATCTTCCACCTTGGTGAGGCTGTAGACGGGTCTTCTGTTTCACTGAAAGGTGGCAGCACCCCAGTGGCAGCATGTTGGAATGGAATGTTAATGGTGGCGGCTGGCGCGTCTTCGTCCCCCATGGTGGTGGTCCGTTGGGACGACTTTCCTACCCTGTTCACGGAGTTACTGGGCTCTGTGCGCTCTGGCAGATAGTTCCTCCCGGTTGCACCGGTTCTTGCGGAACCACGTGGCAGCTGCGCGGCTCACCTCAGCTCCGCCGGGTGCCCTGTCGTCCTCCGTCAGCGTGGGGCGGTGGAGCTCTAGTAGGGGTCCTTCTTAAGGCTGTCTGGCTGTATGCATTCCCTTCAGGACGCAGAGAAAAATACCTCCGGCCGTCTTCCACAACTCACGCGAGATGCGTGAGCATCGGCAGGGCCTTTTCCCGCGTCACACGCGCAATGCGTGAGAAACGGCAAGCGGTCGCGTCTTCCGCCTGCTGCAGCGCACCGCGGCTCCACGGTACTCCGGCAGCCACAGGATCCACCAGGGCCCACACGTGGAGGAGGCAGGGGCGAGCAGGTATGCTCAGGGTGGGCAGTGTCACAGCAGACACACAGCGCGTTAGGCACCCCGTAGGGAGCAGGCAGCTCTGATCCAGTCACCAGTGCACGGGCGAGGGTTGGGCCCCCTCCGCTCGTCGCCAATGTTGTGTGCTGGAGCAGGGGGTGTCTTAGGCCTCAGGATGGCCTAACGCTGAAGCGCGGGGTGTGTAGCGCTCAGCGCAGTGACTCAGGCAGACACCCTGGTATTAGTCGGAAGTGACGTGTACGTGCACACGTCCTCCTTTTATTACTCCCCGCAGCCAACGCCTGGCCTGCGGATGTAGGGATGCGTGCGTGCGTATGGCAACTAGACCGTTGCCATCATTACAAGCTCTTGACGCCTCAGCTGAACACTGATTAGTAATGGGAGTGCCAAAATGTAATGTAAGAGCTACCTTAAAGCACATCATCTCCAGGACAAAGGTCACTTTGCGCTAGGGGGGCGGACGGGGAAAGCATCGGAGGGTAACTCGATGGGAACTCAGGCGCACCCTTTTGTGTTCCGCTGGAGGAAGGGTGCTGCTTAAAAACAGCGCCTGGAGAACACCCAGTTCATATTATTACAGCACTATACCTTCCTCTCCCCATTGAAGCGAAGAGGCGCACGTAGCTAATTCACGTTAGCTGATTAACTTTAAAACAAGGAGACTTCGGCGCTAACCCCTACTTCATCATTTGACCGAAAGCGTGTGATCTTGGACAGAGTCCTTTCTCTTTCCGTCACCCAATTCCCTTCTTACCAAAATGCCGCCTGCCTATAAATAGAGTGAACACTGCTCCATAAAACACTAGTTGGAAAGCTTTGTGAGCTTACATAAATTATTTGACGTTCTGTTAAAAGTTTAATTCTATCATGAAGTGCATTTGGGTGGCCTTTTAAAAGGTGACTGCCATAACTCTAAACTTTAATTTGCGGTTTGAATTTGATCGGCAAAGATATGCAGAGGAGTGACGGGATGCAGATTAGAAATGCATTAAAAATGAAATAAGTGTTTGAAATGAATGCTCATCGGAAAATATTTTGCATTGTCATGCTTTGAATTTTCACAATAAATTGGACCGTTGACCTGCTGCTCAGATGAAGAGGCATGAATCACCTACCGCTCTCTGTTTTGCTCCACATAAGGATATCAACGTGGCAGCCGATCGAGTTGCTTTTAATACATTTTTACAGACACATTTATAAACTCGATTTTACCAAGAAGAATATAAAGGTTCTTACTGTTTCGTACAGTAACTATGATAGATGATTTTATCATAATTTACGATATAGATATTAAAGTCGTGTGATCTATTTCACAAAATGACTGTGCGTTTAAAGCCTTTAATTCTGATAAGACGTACTAGATTTTAAGGCTCATGCATTACCATTAAGCTTCTCCTCAAAGCATGCCCCGTTTCGCTGTGTGGAGAGACACTGGGGGAAAGACTGTGACAAGCGCGAGCATCGAGGAGCGTGCACTTAGGATCCGGCCCCCCGGCCCCACCCCTACCTCATCTAAGCTACGGGCGGCCGGTCTGCTCCAATGGACGACCGGCCACTTAACTCTTCCAGGGCACGAGAACGCACTTCCGGTGGGACAGAGGGCGGAGCATGGGGACCTATTTAGGTTCCAGGGGCAGGGACCCCGGCCTCTCCTTCCTCTGTTGCACCGAATCGGCGGCGGCCTCCCAGAAGCGTCCCCCTCCTACCTCCCCCTGTGTAGTTTTAACTTTTAAATTCTCAAATTCCCTCGTCCGGAGTTGGAGGCTGAGGTTCATTGGGTGTTGACGATCCAACACAGCCGAGTCCATGGAGGGAGGCGACGAGGAGAAGCGCGTCGGGTCACAGCCGTCCATCTTGCCAGGTAGGGAGTTGGGTGTGCTCAGGGGGCCTGTGTGCAGCCGCGGATTGCAGGAGGGGTGTCTGGGGGCGGGCGATAGTATCGAGTCTGCTCCGGTGGTCTGCGGCTGCCGGCAGGGCCCCTGGGCTTGCGGGCTCCTTCCTGGTCGACATGGGCAGGCTGAGGGGGACCGGGTGCGGGGAGTTCACACCATCACATCACCCTGACGGTTTCATGGCCCCGCCCGGCCGGATCGGCAGATATGAACAAAATAACTACTGACCAATTATGGCCCAGCAGATAAGGCCTGTTAAAAGCACAGCATAACGCCAGACAGATGTGCGTGGTGCAGGCAGTGCCGGCCTTTGAAGTCGGGATGGCTCCCTTCCTGCCCGGAATCGGCTGCCGCGTTTCCCGCCTCAAACGAGGCTGCTTCATTAATGTTCAGACATACGGGGGCCTTAATGCACCCTTCCTGTGAGGTCCAGTACAGTATAGGACATGAAGCACAGAAAGAGGGCGAAAACACGTCTCTTATCGTTGAAAGTGTCTGAAAGGCTGTCCCGAGCAGCGATGGTTCAGCTTGGCGCCTACACTGGGTTGATTTTATTATTGTGAGCTTTTCGGTGGTATTACTTCTAAGGAGCGTGCCCACCGTGAGATGTTATGTGAACAGCTTCTGTTTATGCTTTGTGATTGGTGAGGCGCTGGCACTTGGAAGGGGACGCTGGGGAAAGTTGGCCTATGCGCAGCAGACAGAACAGCTCGGAAACTCGGGAGGGACTGCTCCTCCCTGGTTCAGTGTTGGAAGGCGCGAAGAGTTGGCTTGAGGCAGAGCACAGCTGTGGTCCTGTGTTGTGTGACTGCACTTTCTAAAGATGAGACACTGACTGAATTTTCAGCATATTATATGCGGGTAGCCAGAAGTGTGCAGTGCACTTCCTACATTCATCCGCATATCGGCTTAGGGCAACTATATGGAGCATGTGTTCAAGCATGTCGACCTTTCCAGATTTCACGTGGTCCCTGATCGAAGTTGTTGAAAGAATATTTTAAAACAATCCGGAAGTGAGTCAAATTACAGGGAGATCATACTTGTCGCTATGGCAATAACTCTACACAAGTCTATCGTTAGGAATATACTCAGGCAGGAAACTTGGGTAGATCACGTGAGTTAGTGTATACCACACTCTTGACATGTTGCCACAGGTTTGCACGATTAGGAAGGTATGTGAATAAATCACAGAATTGGTAAATCGCGTCTAAACATATTCGTACGTTGCACAGGTAGGAATTTCTGTGATTCAAAGGGCTATGCTTCTAGAACTGCAACTTTTCATTGCCCGGGAGTAAATTATTTCCTTTCCTTTTTAAATAATTTCCCATAATTCGCAGTCGAGGAACTCGTCTCACTCAACATTCTTGTCATTGCCGCATGATAACTCACGGAAGGTGGTGCAGCCGGCCCCTTGGTCTCTGTTCAACAAACCTGGCACTGGAAACGACCCAGCGCCCGTGGAAAAAAGAAAAGTATGAGTTTGAAAAGGGAGGCTTGCAGGGGATTTTGATTGGCGTCGTTTTAAACGATTTGAGATAGCCCTCTTTGTAAATTGCATTCTGAAGAGAAGGGAGTTGTTTCATAACACATTTCGAGAGAACAATTAAAATTTGAGGAACGTTGTTTCCCGGAAAAGTTAAAGGTGCATCTCTTAGAAGTAGAATTAGAGTGCAGGATGCTCACCTGTTCTCTCGCGCGGTAGGCGAACAACTGTTTCATGCAGTCTTGGGATGTAATTCCCATGTCGTATGATGATCTGCATGCTCACCCGACAGGTTTCCAATGAGACCTTGATGATACCCTGAGGCGGGCGGGGCAGCTGCCTCCGGAACCGGGGCTCACAGTTCCATCACTGGTGCCGGTGCCAGCGGCATAAAAGCCCAACACCATGTGACTCAGGGCAATAGCTCGCTTAAACTTACAGACGGCCCCAACGCCTTGACACCCTCGGGGAATTGCTCGCACTTTACACATACTGAATATTTACATTTGCATACCAGAGAATAACCCATCGAAGGGCAAACGTCCCACTAACTGAATTGCTCAATTTTATAGGACAAAAAGAAACGAATGTTTGTTGTCATATTTTACTGCGTTACTTTTCTTTAGTTTGGCAACTGAACTGTTTTCATTTAGTTGTGAACTCTAAAATGTCCATTAATGACAATCGTTCTAAACTATGCATTGTAAACTATGTGCTCTGAGAAGTGGTTCTTGGAAGCTTGGTATTTGTTACGAGGCAAAGAGTGACTAATCTTATCTCTTTTAAATTGTGGTTGTAGCCATTTTAATGGAACAAGACTGAATTACTGTAACCTATTTGTTAGAAGGCAGGAGAATTTCGGCAATCAGACCTGGATATAATAAAGGGTAATTGTTTTGTTCACATCTGGCACTCTATTGCTGGATTTGGTTGGTAAGTGCATATGATTTTCAAATTCACAATAAAACCAGGGAGGAACTTTATTTGAACGAGCTGACGTAGTAGTGCAAATCTATACTGGTTGTCAGTTGGGTATTTATTAGTGACTAATGAAATCAGCAGAGGCAGAACGTGCAAGCGATGATGTTCATATTGCTGCAAGTGACACCGCATTAACTGTATACATAAATAATTATTCTTCCTACACAATGTGCCCATGTCAGGCATTCACTGCTACAGCTCTGATTGAGTTAAATAGGGCAGGAGTCCGTGAGATGACCACTCCATGATTAATAGCATTTATGCCTTCTGTTTACCAAGAGGCCTTCTGTTTACCAAGTATTGGTCAATTTGAATAATTGCCCTTACATATTAATAATGCTCCCTTACCATCGAGTAAAAAGGATTTATTGCTAGCACTTGAGACAAATGTGGCTAGCGCCATTTGTTTACCTTGCAGATTAGTCTCAGTGACTTATAGTTTGCTAATCGTGTACATACAGATCCATTGTACTGATATTTCAGTAGTGGAGTCCATATGATAAACTGCGTTGTTAATTCCCTCAAAGATCCCCCTCTCGTCAATGATCAACGTGGGAAGAAGGCCATATTTGGTAAATAAGAAGTAGCGAGATCTACACAGGTCTTATCGCCTTGTCTGAAAACATACAACGCCATTATGGCCGTGAGATGTGGCGACGGACTTTTAAAGTCCCCTTCAATTGTCGTGTAGTTCCTATATACCCTATACAGGATCTTCATGTTTGGATTTCATAAACTTTGAGTTGCTGGCAGACTGACTCTGTTCACCCCCTCCGTATACATTAGGCTATCTGTATCAGCTGTGTAACAAAAGAAGGGAACCAAGACGGACAATGTTTTACGGGGTCCAGTGTACGTGTCCGATAGATTAGCCACAATGTAATGTACAAAGTTCCCCAGACGGGGTAGAGAGGAGGTAGAGTATGTCGATATGCAGTGTGTACAGAGAGAAAGAAAGAAAAGCCAAAGAGGGGAATCCCCTAGTTGGGACTAAAACCCTCACACACCTAGCAAGCTAGATGTCATGCTTCATCATATGGGTTTGCTCCTCGCTGAACTGGCGCTGCAATGTTCAGCGGGCACCCTCAAGGGGGCTCTTTAACGGAGATCTTTAATCCCTGCCATATGGTGCATGCGGGTGTGCGGGGAAGAAAGGGGTGTAGTCGTAAGAGGTGTGGTGAAATTAAAAAAGGTGGGTCAGTCCACAATGAAATTTATTGGAGTGGCTGGCGCCCTTGGTAAAAAAAGTGGGAGGGGAGATAGTTGCTACTGGTAATGTTGGGCAAGATATCTACAACCCCCTGGTGTGGTCAACATGTTTCATGCCTACGCGGCATTTCATCAGGACCCAAGTGGGACGTACTACACAGTGAAAATAATATAAATGGTGTAAAGGTTTAAAAATCTTTAGTCATACAACCTTATGCCATGAGGTCATAGAGGGGCAGGCAAGAGAATCCTGCTCAGTATGAGTGACCCTAAGGGAGATCGTGAGATGCCCCGCAGTCTGCTCCAGTGGGACCTGCACGTAAAGGTCAGGAACCCGGATAGCGTGCGGTCGGAGCCGCTAACACCTACCCCCACCGTCTGGTCAGGACAGAGCAGCTGGTCATCTGTATCAGCTAGCACACAGTGTCACTAGAATCTCCGCTTATCGGGGAGAGACTAGTTCTTAGCATCCCCAGAACAGGACAATCCTGACCCCCAAGATCATGGAAACAATACACGACTTTTCGCTCAGTCACTCGTGCTCACTTAGTTTGTCTCAGAGATACACAGAATAAAACAGGCTGAGCGTTTCAATAAGAATGTATGGAACAGTTTTCCAGGCGCCCGGCAGGAATGGGACAGGCCTGGGTTTTTACATGAAGTGTGTCGACTGTTTGTTGCAGTACCAACGTAAGCTGTTTGATGTTAGCATTAGCGGGACTGCGACTAAGTGCGTTAGGATACTCGGCCCACCCTGTCAGGATAGATGCGGCAACGCTAGCTGCAGAGGCAGGCTTACCAAACAGCACAGTGGAAAAGGTCTGGACCCATTTGGCCAGAATGGTTGTGATAAGAACGCTGATGATTGGCCAATGACCGTACTTGACTTTTCTATTTCTCTCCTGTGCAGTAGTGTGCCCGCAAAGGTGGTGTGAGTACTGGGGCACTCGTCCGTGCGTCAAGCTACGAGGCGACTATGTCAGCGGCGAGTGGTATAGCCGGTAGGCTTGAAGGGGACAGAGTTCCTGTGGCGAGGCGGGCGGCCCCGGACTGCGGATAAGAGCCTGGAATGTCTCAGTGAGGCGGCTCAGGGAGGAATTGCCCAAGTTGTGCTCAGTGAAGGGCCGCTTGTGTCACATTCCACCCGAATGGTCTCCGGTGAGGTGATGTATCACAAGGTTGGAGTGCGGTTATAGGGCATTGCGAGGCGGCTCAGGGGGGAAGTGACCAGGTTGTGCTCAGTGAAGGGCCGCTGGTGTCACATTCCACACCGAATGGTCTCCGGTGAGGTGATGTATCTCAATGTTGGAGTGCAGTTATCGGGCATCGGTACGTATACCTGGGTTAGAGGATTAGGGTCTTTCATTCAGAGCGCAGTTGGGGAAGGTGACGGACCTGTGGGCCCGGATCACCTTTGTGGCGGTAGAAAGACCTTGGAACAGTAAAATTGACCGACGGAATGGACGGGAGTCCGCCTTGCGTACTCCCTAGGCCAGCAGTGAGGGGGGAGACGGTAAGCTCTCCGCTGTAAAATATGGCCCCGGCTGGGGAGGCTAGGGCGACAGGTTACGAGCCTCCTGGGTTCCTGGTCAGCCTGGTGGTTGGAGGGTGGGCCTCTGAAAAAGGCGGACAAGGATCAGAGGTTTGGGGCCCACTCCTCATGGGCACAGGTGGGTTCCACCTCGCGTGGATGCTCGGCATGGAAGATGGAAGCTGGAAGCCCCCTTAGTGCTGGAGGATTGGAATCTTAATCTTGCTGAAGAAGATCTGGAAGTCAATAAAAAAATTGTGTTGATAACTGTAAATAATGAATTTTGAAATGCCTTGTCATGTTTATGAAATATCAAATATTAAACATGGCCGTTTTACACCCACACAAATCTCTGTCGATGATTCTCAAGTGAGTTGTCAGGTTATCAGGAGGGAGCGGGGAGCATGCTGGGGGATCCGGGTCCTATGACAAGCGCGAGCATCGACGAGCACACACTTAGGATCCGGCCCCCCTGCCCCGCCCCTACCTCATCTAAGCTACGGGCGGCCGGTCTGCCCCAATGGGCGACCAGCCACTTAACTCTTCCCGGGTAGGAGGACGCACTTCCGGTGGGATAGAGGGCGGAGCATGGGGACCTATTTAGGTTCCAGGGGCAGGGACCCCGGCCTCTCCTTCCTCTGTTGCACCGGATCGGCGGCGGCCTCCCAGAAGCGTCCCCCTCCTACCTCCCCCTGTGTAGTTTTAACTCCCACCCACCCGTCCCTTTAGCTCAGTGGATTGGAGGGGCGTGTTGCGGTAGAAAGACCTTGGAACAGTAAAAGTGACCAACGGAATGGACGGGAGCCCGCCTTGCGTACTCCCTAGGCCAGCACTGAGGGGGGAGACGGTAAGCTCTCCGCTGTAAAATATGGCCCCGGCTGAGGTGGCTAGGGCGACAGGGTACGAGCCTCCTGGGTTCCTGGTCAGCCTGGTGGTCGGAGGGTGGGCCCCTGGAGAAGGTGGACAAGGATCAGAGGTTTGGGGCACACTCCTCATGGGCGCAGGTGGGTTCCACCTCGCGTGGATGCTCGGCATGGAAGATGGGAGCTGGAAGCCCCCTTAGTGCTGGAGGATTGGAATCTTAATCTTGCTGAAGAAGATCTGGAAGTCAATAATAAAATTGTGTTGATAACTGTAAATAATGAATTTTGAAATGCCTTGTCATGTTTATGAAATATCAAATATTAAACATGGCCGTTTTACACCCACACAAATCTCTGTCGATGATTCTCAAGTGGGTTGTTAGGTTATCAGGAGGGAGCGGGGAGCATGCTGGGGGATCCGGGTCCTATGAAACAAGTAGATGTGCGGATGGAACTGCCAACTTAGGGAAAGACTGGTGGGGGAGAACGAGAGGACTGGTAAAGAAGCAACGTTCACAGTTGTTATTACTTTGTTGTGCCCACTCAATGTTCTTCACTTTCTCATAATTATTGCCAAGTTCAAGTATCTAGAAAAGGGAGGACGAGAGTGCGTAGGCGTGTAACCTAAAGGTGTGGGAGCTAGAGTTTGAAGCCTAAAAGACGAGGGTAAGTAGGCAGTTTAAGTGTTCACTGATTTATGGTAGGGGACAACGCTTTCTGAATGCCAATGGCCACAACCTTGTGAGCCTCCATGCAGCTCCAACTTCTAGAGCACAACTGGCAGCCAGAGGTAAAGTGCCAAGTGAAGGGGCAAGGAATTGTGAGGTCTGTGGTTTCCCGTGTGCAATCCTCTGTGGTTTTGAAAGAAGCGCTTTAGCCTCCCAAAGAACGTCAGAGTGATGTGGACTCAGACGCTAACAGAATAGCACAGCAGATTTCTGAATGGGCAATTTTACATATACTTTGAATTCAGTTGGTATAAAAATCCAACCTATAATCAATTAATCAAAGAAAACAAACATATAACATGGCGTACCACTAAAATAAATTATGAACAAGCACAAAACTCACCGCGATTCCTGAGATACTCTAGTCCTGACTAGGAAGCTCTTTCAAAACAAGACGATCATGGCATTCCGTGCACAAGGATTGTAACCTGTCCTAGCAACCCGAAGTTCGGGAGCGTGAAGCCGGTCGTGGGGCGGGACTTCCGCCTTCTGCGTGAAGCCCGCATCCACGGAGTGCCAGAGAGCAGCAGTGGTGACGCGGAGCTCTCATGCCTGGGGGAGAGCCCCGCGGTGGCTGCAGAAGTCAGGAGTGGCGGCGATGGGGTGAGTGGGGCTTAGTTGTAAGGGGGGCGGGGATGTGTGTCTGTGTGTGTGTGCAGGGGGTAGGGGGCGGCAGTGTGTGTATGCGTGCGTGTCTGTGTGTGTGCGTGTGTGTGTGTATGTGTGCAGGGGGGGTGGGGGGCGGCAGCGTGTTTATGTATGCGCGCGCCTGTGTGTTCGTGTGTGTGCAGTGGGGTGGGGGCTGGCTGTGTGTGTGTGTGTGCCGTTAGTGCATGCGAGCTAAGCGAAAGCAGGGGCTGTGTGTGCGTCTGCGCAAGCGCGTCTCAGAAGCGCGTCCACAGACCCCAATCGGCGCATGCCCCGGACTGTCTCCCTTGAGAGGCAACTCGGTAGCAATAGTTCTCTTGCGAGACCTAAAAAGGGAGACAGGAGAAGAATTGCCTCCTCTTGCCGATCCTGTTTTACTTGTATTTCATGAAGGCATGGATGAGACAAAGGCAGCAAGTATGCTGAGCAAAAATGGCAATCCAAGAATACTGACTCAACTTTGAAATACACGTGGCTGTGAAAATAAAAAATATGCACTTGAACTGAATGATTTATTGGCAGACTGTGATGTTTTACGATGCTAGTCAGTAAGATATATATTTACATGGCAGTCCATGATTATGTGACTTTAAACCAGGTGCATTCTGGGAGTTGCATGATCAGCTGACAATGAGGATTTAAGGCGTGTGCAAAACTGCATGATTATTTGTCTCACCTGTGAACAAGGCTAATGTTGTAGCTGAAATGTGCCAGGAAAAGAAAGGAAATGCTGCCACTTTGATAGTGCTTCAATAAATGCAGGTGCTTTATAGAAATGAACTTCCGTGTTTTTTGTGTGCTGTGCTATATATATATATATATATATATATATATATATATATATATATATATATATATATATATACACACACATATATATATATATATATATACATATATTCCTTTGAAGTCTTCCGCTTATGCCGCCACTCACTTTAGCAGCGGGTGCCTCAACACGCGAGAGCGGGCTCCCATTAATCTTAAATTCCAGCGAAGACTTTGCACACCGCAGGTTTGTAGAATTACCAATCTTTATTCACAAGAGCAACCCATAGTGCAAAAAGAAGCTGACAATGAGGATTTAAGGCATGTGCAAAACTGCATGATTATTTCTCTCACCTGTGAACAAGGCTAATGTTGTAGCTGAAACGTGCCAGGAAAAGAAAGGAAATGCTGCCACTTTGATAGTATTTAAATAAATGCAGGTGCTTTATAGAAATGAGCTTCCATGTTTTTTGTGTGCTGTGCTTTATATATATATATTCATTTGAAGTCTTCCGCTTATGCCGCCACTCACTTTAGCAGCGGGTGCCTCAACACGCCAGAGCGGGCTCGCATTAATCTTAAATTCCAATGAAGACTTTGCACACCCCACAATTGTAGAATTACCAATCTTTATTCACACGAGCAACCCATAGTGCAAAAAGAAACTGACAGACGCGTTTATACCTCCTGTTCTTTGTCGGTGTCAGTTACCAGTGATGAACGACCCCCTTATATCTTAACATAACATTGCTTGGCGGCACATGCAATGTAAACATAGATAATAGACGTATTAGTCACATTTCAAATTCAAACTAAAATCGAAGCCAACAAAGAAAGTGCATAGAATCATTCCTAAATCAATATTGGTATTTATAATTACCCAATTAGTCAAAATTCATAGCAAGAGCTAGCCAGCAATTACATGATTCTGCCATCTTATGTAATCTACGTGTCAGAGTGTGGTACTATTTATAACAAATATATTTCCCAAGTGGTACGTAATAATCAGATGTTGCTAGAGTTGTCCTCCGTCTGCTTGAATAACAACATTTTTACTTTCTCTGGACAACTGATCCTTCAGATACAGGGAACTACCTTGGGCACGTGCTTCGCTGGTAACTGACACTGACGAAGGCCAGGAGGCCGAAATGCGTCTGTCAAGTTTTTTTGGGAGGGGTAAAATGTACTATTCCCAGTCCAGTATCTGAAACAGTGGGGACAGCGTTGGATTTTGGAGGGGTGAAATTTACAGTTCCGACTTTAGTTAGTGCAACGGTAGGGAAAGTGATGGACTTTGGAGGGGTAAATTTTACTATTTCCACTCCAATCTGTGCAACGGTAGGGAAAGCATTTGATTTTGGATGGGTGAAATTTACTATTCCCACCCCAAACAGTGCAGCAGTAGGGAAAGTGTTGAACTGCAAATAGATTAATTTGACTGTTCCTACTGCAGTCTAAGCAAGAGTAGGGAAGATACTTCACTTCCAACAGATTACATATATGAGTAACCCCATGAATGTAGAAATAATATGTTTAAAAAATCCACATAAAATATATATTTCTATCGCTCTCTCTATACATATGTAGAGCAAGAGACATATATTTTATGTGGATTTTAAAAAAATATTTTTCTACACTCATATATGTAATGTGTGTGTATATTGTATATATATATATATATATATATATATATATATATTCACTGAAAAAACATAGGTTTCAGCCACGTTATAGTTAGGAATTAGCATTTAAAAAACTTTAGAAATTCACTGAAAAAACCATAGGTTTCACACATGTTATAGTTAGCTGGACAGTTCACTCATACAAAACCATTGAAATTCCCCCGTTATAGTTAGTTCAGCTAACTATAACTCGCGCGCCCGCAATGCACTGCTGATGACATCACATATTACATCACTCATGACATGGTCAGTGACATCACTCATGACATCACTGATGACATCTCAAATGACATCCCTGATGTCATCGCCTTAGAGGCCCCCTATCATTAATGTCTTTGCCCCAGGGGTGGTGGTCCCCGGGGCTGCGGGGGGGCCGTGTGCCCCCCCGCTAGCATAATTACTTTGCCGGGGGTGGCAGTCCCCGGAGCAGTGTGGGGGGGATTGGGCCTCCCCACACTTTTTAAAAAATATGCCCCCGGGATTTGGTCCCCCGGGTGCTAATTTTAAAAAAAGCAGACCGGGTTTTTTTTTTTTCATGTGGTACGCATACTTACGCATACCCAGCGATTTAAAAAAACCCTGCCCCCTTTGCGTGTTTTGCGCGTTTGTTTGCTGCTTTCTTGTTCCTCGGTTCTACCGAGGCACAAGATGGCTGCCAACACCTCCTGGTTTGGAGTGTTGACAGACAGTTAACATCCAATCAGCATGCAGCTCATGCTTGGGAAGGTACGCTTACTGTACAGAGTACAGTACAGAGTACGGTAAGCTCCTCTAGATATACTTATGATTTTACTTATGATTTTCTCAGGAACTAATGAACGGATTTACACCATTCAACAAAAAGCGTGATCTGCGAACAGTACTCTACCTTTTTGCCAAATTTGGTGTAATTCCGGTCAGCTGTTTTGGCTGTAGCCCTGGCTAAAGGTCCTATGGAAAATTGCATGGGGAAAACACGTTTTGGGACCCCCCTTTTTTCTCAGCCCCTGCTTCACGAATCACCCCCAAACGTTCAGAAAAGCAGCAGAGCGGAGCAGGCCATTCTCTTGGAGAAATTCGCGAAGATTCGTCCACCGGCGCCAAAGTTAATCCAAATAGAATGTTGCGGATTTCCTATGGAAACTAGGTCCTAACTATACCTACCTACTGGCGACCGCCAGTAGGTAATATATATATATATATATATATATATATATATATATATATATATATATATATATATATATATATATATATTTACACACACACACATATGTAGAAAAAAACCAATTAACTAATTTACCTAATTACTATCCAATAAAAAATGTGTTATCAATTAATAAATAATTATTTTTCAATTATTAATTAATAAACTTCCCACCTGCACCCCTACAAACCTAGCCAAGTACAATAAAACTATAACTTAAAATATAACAAAAAAATTACTTCCATTACTTACATATTTCAAATCAATTAAATAATTAATTAAAAATGATTAATTCATTGTTAAATAGTTAATACTTAACTTCACACCCTATACCTCTACAAACCTAGCATCCCACATCTAAAATAAAATCAGATTAAATAAGTATTCCACAGTTTACATATTTAAAATTCAACTAAATAACTAATTTACAAACAATGGGGCCGATTAGGATGGCGGACGGAAAGCGTCCTGACCGCCAGTCCCGCGGGAATTGACCGTCTGACCGCACCGTGGGGAATCCGACGGTGCAGTTAGGATTCCCCACCAGCAAAACCTGACCGCGGCGGACGGATGTCACCAAAGACCGCCGACCGCGGACGGAAGCATAGAAAACCCGTCCGCGGCGGAGGGATGCCACCAAAGACTGCCGACCGCGGACGGAACCATTGAAAAAAATCAACCTCTGCGGACGGAGTGACCACGGTAACAGGCCCAACCGCCGACAGTGCAGCGGAGTGACCGGCAGCACGATTAGGATAACACCGCCAGGGCAACGTAAAGATTCCCCCTCCACGAACGTCGCGGAAAATAACATCGACAAATGTAAGTAACAGCGGAAGGGCCAAAGCTAATCCCCCGCGGCGGTCTGACCGCAAAAAAAATGGTGACTGCAAGGTACCATGCAATCCAGCAAATCAGGACCCAAACCTACCATGAACACACCCCTACCCCAATAACCCACATCAAAATCACACCCCTATGGTGGAACACCTGACAGGCAAGGGTCCACACCCACAACAGAACTGACTGCAAGATACCATTGGGACACAGCCACAAAGATGAAAATAAAAGGAGCCCCTCCCATCCCCACAATCCTTTGCATCACAGCAGAACTGAGAGGAAGAGGCACACAGCAGAGCACAGCACCACATACACCAATAGCCACACAACAACCTGCACATCAACACACACACCTCACCATCCACCACAACACCATTCCAACAAACCACACACCTGCACCCCCAACACCCTGCACAGCACACACCATGACACACAAGAAACAGCCAAAATTCACAGAGAGTGAGCTGAAAGTCATGGTGGATGAGATAATACGTGTTGAACCCAACCTGTTTGGAACCCTTGTACAACAGACCACACTGGCCAACAAAACCAGAATGTGGGAAAGGATAGTCACCAGAGTGAATGCATCAGGTACCGCGCCATGCAACAAAAGAGACATCCAGAGGCGGTGGCACGACCTCAAGGCAAAGGTGAAGTCAATCAGAGCCAAGAACCGCGAGCGGGCCGAGCGTACTGGCGCCGGCAGTCCCATCCAGCCAATACCATACACTGAATGGGAGGAGAAGGTGCTTGGAATACTGCACCCGGAGAGCCTGGAAGGAATAGCTGAGGGAATGGATGCTGGTAAGTACAACCTAATGACCACATTCACAATGCCAAGTACTGCCTTGCACAACTGCTAAGATACTCCGCCTAGGCCCCACACCATGCATGTTGAGCACACATACACCCAAATGTGTGAATGCCAGGGCCAAAATGCATCCACCATGATAACCCACACACGGAGCAACCACCATTTCTTGGGTCACATGTGGCTAAGCAGCCAGCACTACAACTCCCAACAGGCCCCCTTCACCCACAGCCCAGCAAGATGGAGTCCCTTCACCATGTGCTAGCAATGCAACCCCTCTCACCAAAGTAACAGGTAGGTAGCCATCTTCACAGGGAGGGCTGTACCTGGTTGAGGGGCCAGCACTACAACTCCTAACAGGCCCCCTTCACCCACAGCCCAGCAAGATGGAGTCCCTCCACCATGTGCTAGCAATGCAACCCCTCTCACCAAAGTAACAGGTAGGTAGCCATGTTCACAGGGAGGGCGGTACCTGGTTGAGGGGCCAGCACTACAACTCCCAACAGGCCCCCTTCACCCACAGCCCAGCAAGATGGAGTCCCTCCACCATGTGCTAGCAATGCAACCCCTCCCAGCAAAGTAACAGGTAGGTAGCCATCTTCACAGGGAGGGCTGTACCTGGTTGAGGGGCCAGCACTACAACTCCCAAAAGGCCCCCTTCACCGACAGCCCAGCAAGATGGAGTCCCTCCACCATGTGCTAGCAATGCAACCCCTCTCACTAAAGTAACAGGTAGGTAGCCATCTTCACAGGGAGGGCTGTACCTGGTTGAGGGGCCAACACTACAACTCCCAACATGCCCCCATCACCCACAGCCCAGCAAGATGGAGTCCCTCCACCATGTGCTAGCAATGCAACCCCTCTCACCAAAGTAACAGGTAGGAAGCCATCTTCACAGGGAGGGTTGTACCTGGGTGAGGGGCCAGCACAGTATGACTCCTAGCCAAGTGGCGTATGCCACCCTAACCTGTCATGATGCCCAGTACAGTGTACCACAACAATGTGATGAGTTCGTCAATCTTGTGCTGCATGACATGACATCCCAATTGTTACAACAACCAACCTGTGCAGTACACATCAATGACTCTCTATCCTTTGTGCAACAGGTGATCGTTAACTGGCAGGAAATGTCAGCAACCGGCAACACCAGGCACCCCTCTCAGACCATGGACTCTCTGGAGCAGATGACCTTGATGCCTCGGATGCTGTGGATGAAGCCAGTACACCAGTGTCGCCAGTGCCTTCACGGTCCCAGGACATTGCTGTCACCACCACCTTGACCACAACACCAACAGTGGCCCCTGCCGTCGGGACCTGTACTGCCACTACCACCACCACCACCACGGCAACAAGTCTTCCCTGTGCCACCCTCCCCGACCCATTGGACAATGAAACACCCTCCACATCCCAGGAGAGCAGGAAGAGTATCCGGGCTAGGAGCCAAGTGAGGCAACAGGTTCCGTACAGGAGGGCAGGTGCAAGGGCAGGTAGCCAGCAACACCCACCCAATTGTGGTGCAGAGGCCCTGGATGCCATCAACAGGGTTGTGGACATATATGAGCGTACACAGGCACAGGCACACCAAGACACACTGGAGCACCAGCAGCTGTTGAGGTCCATCGACAACAGGCTGGCACAACTGGTGGACATCATCGGCCAGCAAGCAGCGTCTCGGAGGGAGCAGCCTGCAGGCCATATACCACCTCCCCCTCCCCCCAGTGGCCTGCAGGATGTCATTCCACAAACATCCCCTGAGGCCACAGAGAGGGATGTGTCCCCCGAGCAAGCTGCCCCCACAGCAGTCCATCCTCCGGCCAAAATACAGAGGGGACGTCCGAGGAAACAGCCAGGTGAAACCAGTGGCAAAGCACCATCCAGCCGCCAGACGAGGAGCCATCGCTGACTTCACCATACCCTGAGCCTGTGATTCACTCTGCTGGCTATCCTCCCCCAAACCGCCAGGCCATCGCATATATCTGTTGTACTGGGTTCCCACAACTATGTGGGTTCTACACGATGTTCTCATCCTCCATGACTTTCAACTTGCTGATCCCCACCCCCCCATCTTGTAAATATGCACTCAACCAACACTGCCACCATTGTAAATAAACACCCTTGAAACACTCATGTCTGTGTGTACTCCATGTTGTAATCACAGGGTGTACAATGATGTAAACGTTACCATGTCCAAGGAGCAATGCCTGTCTGTACTCATGGTGAAAATGAAGCGACCTAGGGAGAACAAGAGAACAACATACACATGTCAGGAGACTGCATCACAGCCTTCACACCACACCGCATTTCACGGCTGTGCTATCTATCCACTCCACAATTTGCACCAGTCACAACATACCCATTCGTGAGCCGTGCATGACTACCATGTCCCACACACATTTGCATCCAGCACGGAGCCAACCACACAACAGTCACAACACACATTCAGACATCATCACCAACCACCCCTCCCGCATACCATGTCAACATTGTACGTTGACACCCACCTTCAAGGGAAGTAGCGCTCAATGAGCTGACGTCTCTGGTCCACACCTTCCTCCTCTCCACTATCATCATCACTGGATACGGGCAGGATAGCATGCAGAGCCACTTGTTGGTCTGCAGGGTCCAGGATCAGGGAGATCCCCTTGCGCAGGGCCAGATTGTGGAGCATGCAGCAGGCAACCACGATTTTGCAGACCTTTGCAGGTGAGTAAGGCAGGGCCCCTCCGGTCTTGTCCAGGCAGCGGAACCTTGACTTCAGCAGCCTGAATGTGCGCTCCACCACCCGACGTGTCTTGCCATGTGCCACATTATATCTCTGTTCGCCTAGGGTAATGGGATTCCGTACTGGGCTCAACAACCATGGGCGGTTCGGATACGCAGAGTCACCTATGGGAGAGGTGGACAGGCACATCCAACATTACCACTGTGGTGGGGGTCAGCAGGGCACATATACAACACAGTGTTTGACACTTACAACTCACCAACAAGCCAGCCACGTTCCGGATGCATATTCGCCATCAGTCGGGACATAATGCTGCTCCACAGGATGTGGGAGTCATGTGGAGAGACTGGAAATCTGGCACACACATGCGAGATGATCTGATTAGCCTGGCACACCACTTGGACGTTGATGGAGTGGTAATGCTTCCTATTACGATAAATGTGTTCACGTGCCTGTGGTGGAACCAGACCAATATGTGTGCCATCAATGGCCCCCACCACAGGTGGAATCCGACCCAGAGTGTAGAAACCAGCCTTCACAGCTGGCAATTCCGCTGCCCCTGGAAAATGGATATATTCATCCTTAAACAGCATCATGGCTGCCAGGACATCACGCAGTACCACACTAAACATGGGTTGGGACATCCCCCCTGCTGAACCAATTGTGTGCTGGAAAGTGCGAGTAGCGAAGAAGTGAAGTGCCGCCATCACCTTGGCCGTTGGTGTGATTGCCCCGGGATATTCCCTGCGTGGCTGCAGGTGGGGCTCCAGTTGGGCAACCAGGATCTGCAATGTGGGACGGTCCAAGTGGAATCTGTGTATCACCTCTTCGTCCACAATGTCCCCCAGCACAGTGTATGGAGGGTGCACATTCGGAGCCCTCCTAGGATGGTAGCACATGTCAATTGTAAACACAACACAGCTGTACAACATTTGTGATCATGACAGACACAGCAATAACAATGACTGACATCACCAGTGATGTTACCACAGACTACATGTGGGTTGGCCCTGGCACACAACAATGGCACACCTGTAGACTTGCCACACATTGACCTCCCCACAACGACATCACAGCCATGTGTATGCACAAAGCCACGTTTCCACATGTAGCACAGACAGCCTTGATTGTGCAACATACACCTCATGTGTGGATCTGCATCCCCACAGGCCCTAATCTTTGTGCTGCACCATGCCAATACATAAATACACAGTCCATGAGGTCATGCAACTCTGACTAGACTTGCATAGGCTGGACAAGGACACATGAGAGGGCAATCCATCAAGCATACATCACACAGCAACAAATTCATAGTGCATCCATCACATCATCACATGTCGTTGCACAGACCATGCACAGACTCACATGTAACACAATCTGCAGGTCCATGGTAACACTGAACTGTGTAAATGTTAACCAACAACCCATGACACATGTGAGCCACCACATCACTACATTGTCACAGATATGCACTGGCCAGGCATGTGCACTCAGCACTGGTCTGGGTGGGTAACTTGCAATGTTTGCACTGCCCTGTTGCATGATCATGGTGGCCAATGGACACCCTTGGACAGCGCCCTGGCCACAGCATGATGTGTTGGCAGGTACCATGTACCAGCTCAGCCACCCATGTCCCCTTGCCAACACGGAATGTGTGCCTGACCATGCAGTAATTGGCAACGCCCTGGCAGTGCATGCCTGCCGCAAATACAAAACTTGCATTCAGCCTCCACGAATGCGTTTCCCATTGGCTGTTGAATAGAGTGCCATGGCGTTGACACTAAGCATGGGCGGATTTTGCGGATCCACGATTCACGAATTTGCGGATTCACGGATCGTGGATCCGCAAAATCCGCGGATTATGCGGATCGGCGGATTTGGGGGCGGGGCTTCCTCGAGTGTGTGGGCGGGGCCAAACGGACGGGGCTTCCATGCGAGCGCGCATGCCGCTTGTGTGTATAAAAGGTCAGAGACCGATCAGAGCAGCAGATTAAGAGACAGAAGCTCGGGCGGGGCCAAACGGACGGGGCTTCCATGCGAGCGCACATGGCGCTTGTGTGTATAAAAGGTCAGAGACCGATCAGAGCA
Source organism: Lissotriton helveticus (assembly GCF_964261635.1). Classification (NCBI taxonomy): domain Eukaryota; kingdom Metazoa; phylum Chordata; class Amphibia; order Caudata; family Salamandridae; genus Lissotriton; species Lissotriton helveticus. Next base: position 1,144,725,412 of record NC_136069.1, read on the forward strand.
GCAGATTAAGAGACAGACTCGTGCTCGACACACCTGCCCAGCCTCCACAACGCTCACGATTATTTTTGGGCTGATGAATGAGTCACTGAATTTAAGCTTCAACTAGGGCACATGCGTTATTGATATCTGCAAGTGTTTCCTGTTGAGGTTTATTTTTTGTGCCAGGACCGTCGTGCCAGAATGAACCCTGCCCTTCATATTTATTCAAGAAGACACCACCGTTTTTCCCCATGCAAATAATTTACGATGGCGCCGGCAAGCTGCCAGCGCCATCCTGCAAAAGTTACTTAATTAGCTTCAACAGGAAGCTCCAACTGATAAAATAAAGCAGGCGCTCGAGCCCCTGCTTTATCTTATCTGTTAGAGCTTCCTGTTGAAGCTAATTAAGTAACCATTTGAGGATGGCGCTGGCAGCTTGCCGGTGCCATCATAAATTAGGCATTAGGCTTGAACTTTTGACCGCAAAATCCGCTACGATCGCGGATTGCGGATTTTCGGTGAATTCGCGAGAGTTCGCGGACCGCGGATTCACCGAAAATCCGCAAAATCCGCGATCGGAGCGGATTTTGCGCTCATGCTTAGTTGACACACCGGCGTGGTCATGCGTGCGCTGCCGCTAGGGTGCATCTTTCAAATGCATCCAGTTTCCGGCACCGCGATGGAGGTTCACGCATACTGGGGGCGGGGCAGGCTTTCCGCAACATTCAAATCGACATTGTGAAATGGCAGTTGGTATGTCCCTCCATGCAGATAGTGGTACCCACCGTTGTTCTTCGGCAGTGACCCACCGCCCATGCCCATTCAGTCCAGGGGCCCACCATGCAGATAGCGGTACCCACCGCCGTTACCCGGCGGTGACTCACCGCCCATGCCCATTCAGTCCAGGGGCCCGCCATGCAGATAGTGGTACCCACCACCGTTCCCCGGCAGTGACTCACCGCCCATGCTCATTCAGTCTAGGGACCCACCATGCAGATAGCGGTACCCACCGCCGTTCCCCGGCGGCGGCAGGGAACGGTGGTGAGTACCGCTATCTGCATGGCGGGCCCCTGGACTGAATGGGCATGGGCAGTGAGTCACCACCGGGGAACGGCGGTGCGTACCGCTATCTGCATGGCGGGCCCCTTGTCTGAATGGGCATGGCCGGTGAGTCACCACCAGGGAACGGCGGTGTGTACCGCATCTGCGTGGCAGGCCCCTGGACTGAATGGGCATGGGCGGTGAGTCACCACCGGGGAACGGCGATGGGTACCGCTATCTGCAAGGTGGGCCCCTGGACTGAATGGGCATGGGCGGTGAGTCACCGCCGGGGAACGGCGGTGGGTGCCGCTATGTGTCTTGATGTTACCGTGGCATGGATGGCCATGGGCGGTAACCCACCGCCGGGTCTGGGCGGTGGGTGCCGGTATGTGACTGAATGGGGGGATACCAACTGCCATTGCCACTTGCACATTCAAATGTATCTGTTAGCCTGCCCCACCCCCCGTGGAATGCGTGCTCTGCCATTGCGATGCCAGCGAGTGATGATTTTCAAATGATGCACCATCGCGGTAGCGCGCAAATGCGGTTGGCGGTGTGTGACCGTGTTGGTCCTTGCACATGCAGCCAATGGAAACAGGTACCGAGGGAAGAGTCAACGAATTTCAGAAATGCGGAAGCCGTGCACCGCCACAGCGCGCCAGTCATTGGCTCATTTTGAATGAAGCAGCCCGGGAACACCAATTGCTGCAGACGTGTGCCACTGATATCAGCTCAGGGCCCTATAAATGTGTGAGTCTGAGCACCACACATCCACTGCTTCCAGCCACTGCTGCCTGCACCCATCACCTCTACCTGCTGCTGCTGCCCACTCCACCAACTTCTGCTGTTGTGCCAGTGACCTGGACCTTGCCATGCCGGGAGTTGGACAGATCCGGTCCCGTCCCTTCAGTGCAGAGGAGCTGGAGGTCCTTGTGGACGGTGTGCTCAGCCACTATGAACGGCTCTACGGTGCCCCAGGACAGATGGTAAGTGCAGTGGGGGACATGTTGGTGTGTATGAAGTGGTCCCTGACTCCTGGTGTCTGCAATCTGGGCGGTGTTCTGTGGGAGGCAGTGTGGGTATGCCCCAGCAGACCAGGCACGCTGTGATGTGTTCCTAGTTCTGTCACTGACTGATTGACCTCTATGCTGCGCAGTGTTATCTTTGAGGGGTCACAAACATGACATGTGTAGTCTTATGGCTGTGCTGGGTCACGACCGATCACAGCTATCTTGTGTGTGTGTGCCTCACCTGCTTTCCATGATGGAGTAATGCCATATTGTCCTGTCAGTCACATATGTTGTACTGTGCATGGCTGCTGACAGATACCTGTACCTTCTAACTGTGTGAATGGCCAACTGTTCACTGACTTGCCCCCTCTTGTCTCCCATTATGGTAGGTCAAGCTGCACCATCGCAAGGCCGTGTGGAGGGTCATAGCACGTGATGTACGGGCAGTGGGTGTGTGCAACAGGCGACACACACACTGCCACAAGCGGTGGGACGACATCTCCAGGTTCAGCAAGAGTGTGGCGGAGATGACACGGGTTGATTGACCGATCAGGCCGGCTTGCACGACGTACCATGACCCCTCTAATGCTATGTATCATAGCTGTGACACATCCTGACCTGTCCACACGGTTGATAGCGGAGCATCAGCAAACTAGCGGTGAGCACACTGAATGGGTTTGTGATTTGGGAGTGCATGCATGTATTGCTGGTCAGACACAGTAGTGACATCCATGGTGTATATGGTGTGCTGCTATTGCATGTTGGTGCCATTAGCAGAGTGAGAGTCAGCATCCATGTCAGCCAGCTGGACATACCAGTTGCATTGTAGTGCAGGGGCCCAGGACATGCCATTCATGTCTGTGGTCCCATGGCATCACATGTGTGGTGGTCTGCATGCACTTGCCCTGTTTGTTTCATGTACATGTGTCACAGGGCCCACTAATTCTTTGACATGAGAATGTCTGGGAGGGGTGGTTCATGTGCAGGATGGGTGCGACATGTTGTCCAGCAGTCAAGGAAGTTTGGATTTTGTAATTTGCAGTTAGTGAGTGTGGCACTGAGGTTTACCTCTGATCTCTCTCTTTCAGCTTTGGACGAAGGCACTGACAGACAAACGACGGAGGGAAGTGGTGGCAATGCATCCGGATCAGAGACCACACAAACACAGACTGAGATGGAAGAGAGCAGCCCCTGAGAGGGGGACAGAACTTTCCCTGAGGACTCACATGTGGAGACACCATCGTCCTCATCTTCAGACAGCGGTGGTGAGTCAGCACTGTTGGTAGACACAGGGAGTGGACAATCTACACCTTCAATCGGTTCACAGCACACTGGGCCCACACTGCCACCAACTGCAAAAAGTACTGCTTGTGCTCGCAGGAGTAGGGGGAGCAGTGTGGCCTTTGGTGTAGGCACAGCTGCCCCGGCCCCTGTGACGCAAACTGCCCTTAGTGCTGAGGCGGTTGATCTGCTGCGACAGCTGTGTGTAGGGCAAACAAACATGATAAATGCATTCCTGGACCACGATAGGAAGTTGGGGCAGATGGTAGCATTCATGGAGGAGATGCATGGTGATGTTGCTGGTCTCCACAGGACAGTACAGTCCTTATCCAACACAGTGTCTGCAGCCATTCAACAGCCACATGGACATGGTTCTACTTCAGTTCCCCCATCCACATCACTTCCTGTCTCAGGGCAGAGGGACACTTCTGAACATGCATCATTTTCATGGTATTGCACTAGAAGCATGCACAGGCAGCAAGGCAGACAGCGGAGGCCACATACACCATCCCCTGGGAAAGGGAAATCTTTCACAGAACATGACATCAGCTACCCTGGAGATGACACACAGGACCCTCAAGGTGTAACGGGGGGCACAGATTCACAGGACACACAGGCATCCCACTCAAAAGGTACTCACAAGGGCAAGGCACATCTCATGGGCAAGGCACAGACCAAGGACAGGGCATTCGCAATGGACAGGACACCACCCACGGACAGTGCTCCTCCTAAGGAGCAGGTACCTCCCAAGGACCAGGCCCCTGCAAAGGACAGGGCACCTCCCAAGGACAGGGCACCTCCCAAGGACAGGGCAACTCCCAAGGACAGGGCACCTCCCAAGGACAGGGCACCTTCCAAGGACAGGGCACCTTCAATGGTCAGGGCACCTCCCAAGGACAGGGCTCCTCCCAAGGACAGGGCCACTCCCAAGGAACTGGCCCCTACAAGGGACAGGGCACCTTCAATGGACAGGGCACCTCCCAGGGACAGAGTACCGCCCAATGATAAGGCACATTCCAAAGACAGGACACCACCTAAGGCCACGGCGTCTCCCACGGCCAAGGCACCTCCCAGGGAGCAGGCACCACCCAGGGCCAAGGCGTCTCCCATGGACAGGACATCCACCAAGGACAGACATCCATCACCCATGCGTCCCCTGAAGCTGGTGTTGGTGAAGGAACGTAAAGCACATGTTTCAGAGGTGGAGGCCCCCCATACCTCTACTCCCATCCACACCCCGGTGAAGAAGAGGAAGGAGTATACTGTTGTTGCATCCCCCATTACACATGATGCAGAGGGCAGAAGGCAGGGCCAGAGCAAGCGTCAAGCAGGTTCCAGCACGTCCCCAGAGAGCAGACCCCCTCATGCACATGATCCACCTTTGATGGGTGATGTTTCAGCTGAGCCCGCACCACTTACCAGTCCAGTCATATCCAGGGTGCCCTTCAGAATCCCAAAGAAACGGAAACACAAACCGGTGACACCTGACCACCCCAATGTTGCACAAGTACAGCTGTCCCCAGCTCCCAGAGCCACCCTGCCTCCTGGCCCATACAGCCCTGTGGCTCATCATTTCAGTGGTCCTAGTGGATCAGCTGCAGTTCACTCTCATGTGTCAGATAGTGGCACTGTGTCTGTTGTTCGCTGTCATGCCTCATGTAGTAGCACTGTGTCAGTTGTGCCCTCTCCTGTTTCAGGTACTGCCACTGTGTGTGTCCTCCAATCTCATGTCTCAGATGCTGGCATGGTATTTGTTGGTCAGTGTCCAGGGACAGGTCCTGCCAGTGTGTCAGGGTCTATCGCTCATGTGTCAGTCACTAGAGCTGTGGCAGTTTCTCACACTCCTGTATCAGGTCCTGCCAGTGTGTCAGGGTCTATCGCTCATGTGTCAGTCACTAGAGCTGTGGCTGTTTCTCACAGTCATGTATCAGGTCCTGCCAGTGTGTCTGGGTCTATCGCTCATGTGTCAGTCACTAGAGCTGTGGCTGTTTCTCACACTCCTGTATCAGGGCCTGCCAGTGTGTCAGGGGCTATCAATCATGTGTCAGTCACTAGAGCTGTGGCTGTTTCTCACACACCTGTATCAGGTCCTGCCAGTGTGTCTGGGTCTATCGCTCATGTGTCAGTCACTAGAGCTGTGGCTGTTTCTCACACTCCTGTATCAGGGCCTGCCAGTGTGTCAGGGTCTATCACTCATGTGTCAGTCACTAGAGCTGTGGCTGTTTCTCACACACCTGTATTAGGTCCTACCAGTGTGTCAGGGTCTATCGCTCATGTGTCAGTCACTAGAGCTGTGGCTGTTTCTCACACTCCTGTATCTAGGCCTGCCAGTGTGTCAGGGTCTATCACTCATGTGTCAGTCAATAGAGCTGTGGCTGTTTCTCACACACCTGTATCAGGTCCTACCAGTGTGTCAGGGTCTATCGCTCATGTGTCAGTCACTAGAGCTGTGGCTGTTTCTCACACTCCTGTATCAGGTCCTGCCAGTGTGTCTGGGTCTATCGCTCATGTGTCAGTCACTGGAGCTGTGGCTGTTTCTCACACTCCTGTATCAGGTCCTGCCACTGTGTCCGAAGCTACGAGGTCCCACAGTTCACCTGATTCTGTGCTGTGAGGTGCAGTTCCCATCACTCAAATCTCATTGTACTTGATGTCTGGACTGTTCATTGTAACCACCCTTGCAATATTCTTGTCCATGGGACTGTCCGTATGACACCCGTCCTTGTGCTGCCTCAGATGTACCAGCTCTGTTCTGGCCACTGGCCCTGTTAGTAATGTGATGCAATGTGCCACTGACTTGTGCTGCCTCAGATGTACCTGCTCCGTTCTGGCCACTGGCCCTGTTAGAGTTATGATGCAATGTGCCACTGACTTGTGCTGCCTCAGATGTACCTGCTCTGTTCTGGCCACTGGCCCTGTTAGTAATGTGATGCAATGTGCCCCTCTCATGTGCTGCCTCAGATGTACCTGCTCTGTTCTGGCGACTGGCCCTGTTAGAGTTATGATGCAATGTGCCACTGACTTGTGCTGCCTCAGATGTACCTGCTCTGTTCTGGCCACTGGCCCTGTTAGTAATGTGATGCAATGTGCCCCTCTCATGTGCTGCCTCAGATGTACCTGCTCTGTTCTGGCCACTGGCCCTGTTAGAGTTATGATGCAAGGTGCCCCTCTCATGTGCTGCCTCAGATGTACCTGCTCTGTTCTGGCCACTGGCCCTGTTTGAGTTATGATGCACGTTGCCCCTCTCATGTGCTGCCTCAGATGTACCTGCTCTGTTCTGGCCACTGGCCCTGTTTGAGTTATGATGCACTTTGCCCCTCTCATGTGCTGCCTCAGATGTACCTGCTCTGTTCTGGACACTGGCCCTGTTTGAGTTATGATGCACTTTGCCCCTCTCATGTGCTGCCTCAGATGTACCTGCTCTGTTGTGAACACTGCCCTGTTGCTGTTCTGCTGCTGCATTGTGCCCTCTCATGTGCTATCAACAATCAATAAACCCTGTCCTTTGGGCGCAAACAATGTCAGTATATCTTGCAACAGACCAGTCACATGTTCATGATCTCTGTTACACTCCCCTATACACTGTCTTTTCTTCGGGGGTATTTACTGCAATACGAAAGTTAAAAAGAAAACATATTGGCCAACAACTCTTGACAGTCACCTAGAACAACAACATAGCATGTCTGAGACCTTAATCCATACAGAGCATCCACCACATAAGATTGAAAGCAGACAGATTTCTGCAAAACAATGTGTAGAGAACAGAATGACACCTCACGGGAACACCACCCTCGGGGTAACTGGCAAGTACTCACCAGACTGGGCCCCTTTCTCATCACTGGTCGTCATTCAGTTCAAAAGAAAGTGAAAGTGTGTCCAAACAAAAACCAAGAAGTGAAAAAGAACGTGGTAGCAGAACCAATAAATCTGCTTGTGACAGATAGATGTGATTAAAATCAACAGGCACACCTCTTCGCACTTTTATTCCTTGATATTAGGCGTGGACTGTTGAATTAAAAAGGCTGGTAGCTACCATTGCATACCATTACCTATCGCCAACATGTTTCTCTGCCTTAATGTTTTTGGCAGATTCGTCAGGGCTACACACCTTGTTGCCACACCACTGTTGGACACTCTGTTCTATGTCGACCTCAGGCAACCCGCTTCATTTATACCAGCTGCCGAGGGACCAGAGCATAGAATAGTACTCCGGGAGTGAGTTTCTCTTGTTATAGTCACAGACAAACCGATTGTAATCATCAATCGTGTGCTTTCCACCGGAGCGCGCTGTCTCCTTCTCTGCTGCCTCAGATGGACCTGCTCTGTTCTGTACCATGGACTGTTGATGCACTTTGCCCCTCTCATATGCTGCCTCAGATGTACCTGCTCTGTTGTGTACAGTGCCCTGTTGCTGTTCTTCTGCTGCATTGTGCCCTCTCATGTGCTGCCTCAGATGGACCTGCCCTGTTCTGTACCATGGACTGTTGATGCACTTTGCCCCTCTCATGTGCTGCCTCAGATGTACCTGCTCTGCTGTGAACACATTGCCCTGTTGCTGTTCTGCTGCTGCATTGTGCCCTCTCATGTGCTGCCTCAAATGGACCTGCTCTGATCTGTACCATGGACTGTTGATGCACTTTGCCCCTCTCATGTGCTGCCTCAGATGTACCTGCTCTGTTCTGGCCACTGGCCCTGTTTGAGTTATGATGCACTTTGCCCCTCTCATGTGCTGCCTCAGATGTGCTCTGTTCTGGCCACTGGCTCTGTGGTAACTGTGCTGCTGCTTACCCCTTGGTTGTGCAGCTTCTCATGGACATGCTCTGCACTCTCTCATTGCCCTGCCTGGAACTGTGCTGCTTCTTGCCCCTTGGTTGTGCAGCTTCTCATGGACATGCTCTGCACTCTCTCTTTGCCCTGCCTGGAACTGTGCTGCTTCTTGCCCCTTGGTTGTGCAGCTTCTCATGGACATGCTCTGCACTCTCTCATTGCCCTGCCTGAACCTGTGCTGCTTCTTGCCCCTTGGTTGTGCTGCTTCTCATGAACATGCTCTGCACTCTCTCATTGCCCTGCCTGGAACTGTGCTGCTTCTTGCCCCTTGGTTGTGCAGCTTCTCATGGACATGCTCTGCACTCTCTCATTGCCCTGCCTGGAACTGTGCTGCTTCTTGCCCCTTGGTTGTGCTGCTTCTCATGAACATGCTCTGCACTCTCTCACTGCACTGCCTGGAACTGTGATGCTTCTTGCCCCTTGGTTGTGCAGCTTCTCATGGACATGCTCTGCAATGTGTACTGGCCACTGGGAAGGTTCCTGGGTACATCAGAGTGCTATCTTTGTGATGTTTAATAAAGTCAGTTACTCATGTTGTGTACTTTGTCAGTGTCCGTGCTTGTTGTGTACTTGCATTGTGGATTTCTTGTGTTTGCAACACGCCCTGTCTACCACGGATTAGTTCACACTGGTGACGCACCTGACAACAAGTGAGGCGAGTTTTGATCATGCCCCCTGCACCGCTCAATATTCAGATATTACTGGTCCGGCCCAGCAAGAGTAAGGGAGTGACACCTCTGCCATTGATGGGAGTGTTACAACATACCGAGGAATGGAGGGTCTAAGGAAAATTTAAAGACCTAGCCCAGGTTAACATCCCCTATATGACAAACTGCACAACTAATTAAACCTGGGGGTCTACTAAGGAGTCCGGAGGTACTCTAAAACACTAAGACTCGGAGCCACACTAGGTGCGAGGTAAGGGACCTTGGAGTCTTAACAAAAAGATTGGTAACCCAACGCATATAACCACCAGCAAAAGTAGGTGAGACCCAATGTCCAGAGATGGATTCCCATCAAAGTCTTGTTAGTGATCTAATTTTATCATCTGGTCATCCATAGGTTGGGATGGGCCGTCTCTAGATCATCAAGACTGTTTCCATTCCCACCGTGAAAGACTGGGTTACAACCCACAGTTACTCATAGACCATGCGTGTGACCACTAATTGGGAATATGTGCAGTGCAAAAAGTGAGGTGAATTTCGTGACTGTGATTAAAAGTAGAATAGAAGACAAACAGCGAAGCTACTTTAATGGCTGTAGGTCTCTTTCTGATTAAAAGCAAGAACAGCGCAAAAAAGCAGTTTCATCAAATAGCTGCCTATGGGCCGACATGTTTCTGCCAAAAACGGGGGGGCAACCTCCCAAGGCTTTCTTCAGGGCCTCTGTTCTAATAAATTTTTGCCACTGCATGTGCGTGCTACTAAACAATAATCCATATATAAAACGTGAATAAATCAAACCATAAAGAATATACATTATTATTCCTCCATGTCAAATGGTGTATTGGTCACCTACAATAAACAAAATACAAGATGGTATAAATGCATTGGATATTCCATTAATAAAAAAAAAAAGAATTCAGTGGACATCCACAGTTCCTTACTCACCCATAGTGACAGGGGACATAACCTCACCTCACCTGGACCTGTCTCAGGATGGTGGAGGCCACGCACTGTGGAAATAAGGTAGGGTGCTTAGTAAAGGGGAAGGATTAAAGATTCTACTCCTTTCCACACCAATAAATCACCCTTCTATTTGCTTAACTCCCACCTGTCCCGTTATACAGCTCACTAACTGGCTCACCCACAAGCCAACTGACTAAGCGTACACGTATTGCAGTATTTTTAATAAAACCAAGTAAAAAGAGAGAGCAAGTAGAAAAAGCTACCTTCCTCCCTCTTTTGCCTCCCAACAGTCAGTGTGTATAAGACCCAACCGCTCCTTACCTCTCCGTCGTTGCCTCAGACTAAACCTGAGTGAGGGGGAGGCAACGCGGCAGAGGAGATGGGTCTCATTTAACAATGAAACTAAAGGGTCGTTACTCCTATCAGCGCAACCCTCACAGACACCTGATGGTGTCCGCCAATCCAGACGCTCGTAGTTCGTTTAATCCGAGCATGTTACTGAGTTCAATCTCGAACCCCTAGCATATCTAGGGGTTCGAATCGTCATAGGGATTACTCACTTCCAAATGTTGTATCCTCATAATAGTAAAGGAAAAGAAAAAAGAAAAAAGACGCTACCTGCATCATTGGGAAATGTGACCACCTAGCGTCCTCTCGCGATGGGTCAGCGAGACGTTAAGAACTACAGGATGACATCATCCTAGTTGAAATTGTAGTTCTGTACTATCGGGCGCTCGTAGTTCGATTAACCAAGCATGTTACTGAGTTCAATCTCGAACCCCTAGTGTATCCAGGGGTTCGAATCGTCATAAGGATTACTCGCTTCCAAATGTAGTATCTTCATATGAGTAAGGGAAAAAGACGCTCCCTGCATCATTGGGAAATGTGGCCACCTCGCGTCCTCTCGCGATGGTTCAGCGAGACGTTAAGAACCACAGGATGACATCATTATGGTTGGAATTGTAGTTCTGTGCTATCGAACTAGTCTGTTTGTGTCCATCATTTTACCATCATAGCTTTTTAATGAAAAGTGGATGCATGCTAAGTATAATTCTCTCGCGTATAACCGAAAAGTGCTAGCTGCAACATAATAAAACTGCGAAACATCGCGTCATCTAGCATTGTGATCTGGGACTAGCTTAACAACCCGCGATATGATCAGAACTACAGAATGACATCATATCGGACAAAACTGTAGTTCTGGGGACTATCGGTTAACAATGAACCTAGGTGTGAAGTATGAAATGTAACTTCTTGTTGGAAACAAGAAGAAAAGAAGAAAAATCTTGATACTCTAGGACTCGTCCCCACTTGTAGGATGTCTATGGAAATACAAACAAGCCACAATCTATTCTCTTGGCCAGGAATGTTTCACTGTATTATTATGCATAGTTAATTGGAACCTCCCTGGCTGTTGAAAGATAACCCCCTCAGAGCGTGGTCCAGGGAATTTCGTCGTTCAGGCCACGAGTGTCTGTGGATAATTTATATATCCATTTCTGTTCCTTTACAAAAAGGTACTTAGATACATCACCAATGTAAGACGGTATATGGGGTTTTTCTAAAGCCGTCCATTTGAAGTCAGTTTCGCTGTGGTTCCGTTCCAGGAAGTGTTTGGTGAGCTTAGAAACCCTTCTCTTACATCTGAACGCACTTTTGTGCTCTAGCATCCTGGTTCGTACCTTTCTGGTGGTCATGCCTATGTATTTCTCTAAACAACAAAAGAGAGATGCCAGTACTGATAATCTAATTAACAAGACCTTTTATCAACCAGAAAAAATATACTCCAAAACTGGGAGGTGCTATTAAATAGCTGTTTTATTCTCAAAGTATCATAAGATAGGTTAAATGATTTCAACCTTATTGGGTACAGTCAACATCAACGAAATTTTGTGACAAGAAAAATGAAATAAGGACACAGCACCAGATGAAATGTCAGTAAATCAGTCATAAGTCAACCATATCACAGTCATACCACATACATTCATACATTCAAACAGGAATACTTCACACACGCACCGGAGAACTAATACACCAGTAGGGGAAGTAATGGATCTGCTGTGGGTTTCTAGAAAATTCAATTCAACATAACACACTCCTTTAAATCAAAACAAATCAATTATTTCTAATTATTTACAGAAGTGAGTGTACTGTTGTCAGGACTAGTACAATATAGCACTAGAACTACCAAAGGCAGACCCAGAAGCAGGGGGGGGGGCCTACGCGTTTCGAATCCCCAGTGGTCGGTGGGATTCTCCTCAGGGCCAGGTTATTCTGAAAAGAAAGAAAGGAACCTAAGTATATAGATTTCAAAGGTGGAACCTGAATTGCGCTACAACACCCATAAAAACCAACCAGCTTACCAATTGGAATCTGTCCACCGGATCAAATTCATAAGTAAAGGAGAAGACAATCTGTGCAAAATAATAAAAAACATGTGTGTAAGTGTCTACTTCAGGGGAAAGAATCTAGTGCAACCGACAGGGATGTCCAAGGAAATTACCTTGATCCTCGGTGACAGTGTGTCCTGTGTAGCTGAAGAAAAGTGTAGTCGAATGCCACGGGACCTGTGGGGCAATGCGCAAATTAAGTCCCGAATTCCAGTTAAAAATGAGTGGGGTATGTCGTGCCACGCTTAATGAAATTGAACGCATCTTACCCGGGGTCCCGAGGTTATGGAATCCTGGTCCGATCTTGACCGTCAGGTTCCTTATTAATTCGCCACGGGAGCCTTACTGTGGGAAGATAGAACGGTCTGGTAAGATACAAATTGATGCGCCCGCCAGCCGGTTTAATCGCATTGAAAGAGGGAGGTTCCGTGTCTGTACTGACCTAGGTTGAACAGGTCCGTCCAGTCACCTAATCCTTCGGCGTGGAATCCAGCACTAATCACTTCGCGCATGCTCAGATCAGTCCGGTTTGCAAAGTGTAGTGTTCCTATATACTAGACCCTGTTCGTTGGCGCATGCGTGATGGCGCAGAGACACAGCTCACAAGTATCCATTGACCACATAAATCCTGTGGGATTGGCAGGGAACGATGCTCAATACAAGGTCACCGTCAGATCTTTAATTACGGTGCGCACAGATGTTGGATTCACCATTCATGCATAACGATATACTAATCGTCATGTCTTTTTGGTACAATCGGGCACACTTTCCCAGGACTTCTTACGTAGTAGAATGTTCCACGGGCGTGGAGCAAGGAATGATCTAGCATTCAAAATTGGAGGTGAGGCTTAATGTGTAAGGCCTGTCACTATGAAAGTAGCGACATGCACAGGATTCCATATAGAGTATAAATCTCTACAGTTTATAAATTTCTGATAATTCATTCAGTCCTGTCACTGCTGTATTAAACTTGACAAAGAGGTGTGCCTCTCGTTTAGAGAGTTTTAGATCCCAGTCGCCACCTTGTTGGTGCTTTTCCACTTTTGAAATCACGGTCCATTTTAGTTCAGTTATCTGGTGTTTATGTCGATTCCAGTTATTAACCAAAGGTGCGGTTTCAACTTTGTTTTTTATCCTCGATTTGTGTTGGGAAATTCTCTGTCGAATTTCCTAGTTGGTTTTTCCGATGTAAAGGAGGCCACATGGGCAGAGGATTCCGTAGACTACAAACTTTGATTTGCAATTGCTAAAGGTCTCATGTTTCCATGAGATGCCGTGATGTTGAAATAAGGCTCCCTCGATGGTTAGATCACAGCATACACACGTGCCGCACTTATGGTGGCCAACAACAGGAGTTAGCCCCATCATTTGTCTTAGAGTGGGTTGACTTTCTTTTTTGGTAGCAGCTCTTACTACATAGTTGGCTATACTATTCTCCTTTTTGAAGGCAAACAACGGAGGTGCATGCAGGCTTTCATCCAAATTCTTTATTAGGTGCCAATTTTGTCCAATGATTTTTTTGAATTTATTGGCAGTGGGGCAATAGGTGGTAATGCAAACCTGGCGTTTTAACTTCGTTTTATTTTTACGCTCCAGAAGATTTTCCCTAGGTATCCACCTGGCACGTTTCATTGCGCTGCGTACTAGCTTTTTAGGGTAACCTCTGTCACATAATTTGGAAACCAACTTTTCCGCATGAAACTTGTAATCCTCATTGGAGGAACAATTTCTACGTACCCGTAGAAATTGGCCAAAGGGCAAGTTTTCCTTCAAACTCCTAGGGTGATTACTGGAGAAAAGTAAAGCCTTGTTGCGATCCGTCGGTTTGACGAATAATGATGTTGCTAGTTTGCCTTCTGCTGGGAACACCTCATCGTCAAGAAATGCAATTTTATTCCCTGAGTGTGAAATACAGAATTTTATATCCGGTGTTCTTGCGTTCAACCAATTGAAGAAAGATATAAGTGTTTCTTCACCACCCGTCCAGATCATAAAGACGTCGTCTATAAAACGCAGCCATGTCGTGATGTATTCCGCAAATGGATTATTGTTGTAGACATACGTATCCTCGTAGAGTGACATGAACAATACCGCCACTTCTGGGGCAAATAGACACCCCACAGCCACTCCTTTAACTTGGAGATAGAATTCATTTCCAAAGCAAAAGTAGTTCTTTTTCAGTATAAATGTGGCAAGGTCCACTAGAAATTTTGTAGGCACCTGGACCGGTCTAGGTCTTGAATTCAAAAAGTGTTCCACTACTGCTACAGCTTCGTCGTGGGGTATTTGGGTATGAAGGGCTGTCACATCTAGTGTGACCAGCAGATCCTTACCTTTATTGAAATCAATCATTTCAACCTTATTGATGAAATCGGTGGTATCTTGTAGATATGACGTCACACAGACCACAAACTCTTTAAAAAAACAATCGACATACTTGGCTACTGGTTCAAGTAGAGAATCACAACCTGCCACGATAGGTCTTCCTGGTGGCCTAGTGAGATCTTTGTGTACTTTCGGTAAAACATAGAACATGGGTGTTTTTGGATGTTTATTTTGTAAGTACTCCAGTTCCTTAGGGCCCAGGAATCCTTGTTCAAATCCTTCTCTAAGTATAGGAAAAAGTATATTTTGAAAGTCGGTCGTCGGGTCCTTCCCAATCTTACGATAACAGGCGTGGTCGTTCAGCTGTCTCATCACTTCGGCGGTATAATCGGTGGTATCCCAAACAACGATTGCGCCGCCCTTGTCTGCTTGTTTAATAGTGACTGTGTTATCATTTCTCAAGGTGGATAGAGCGTTAGTTTCCTCTTTAGAAATGTTGAATTTAACGAATGGCTGAAAGAACCGTTTTTTCGAATATGATGATTTCCTTAGGTATTTTATTCCCTGGTGGACAAAATGTCGATTTTTTGCGGAGTCCTGTAACTTCAGAAGGTATAGGGGCTGGATTATCAGAGAAAAACATGGTTAGGCTTAACTTGCGACAAAACTCAATGCCCCACAGGTCCCGTGGCATTCGACTACACTTTTCTTCAGCTACACAGGACACACTGTCACCGAGGATCAAGGTAATTTCCTTGGACATCCCTGTCCGTTGCACTAGATTCTTTCCCCTGAAGTAGACACTTACACACATGTTTTTATTATTTTGCACAGGTTGTCTTCTCCTTTACTTATGAATTTGATCCGGTGGACAGATTCCAATTGGTAAGCTGGTTGGTTTTTATGGGTGTTGTAGCGCAATTCAGGTTCCACCTTTGAAATCTATATACTTAGGTTCCTTTCTTTCTTTTCAGAATAACCTGGCCCTGAGGAGAATCCCACCGACCACTGGGGATTCGAAACGCGTAGGCCCCCCACCCTGCTTCTGGGTCTGCCTTTGGTAGTTCTAGTGCTATATTGTACTAGTCCTGACAACAGTACACTCACTTCTGTAAATAATTAGAAATAATTGATTTGTTTTGATTTAAAGGAGTGTGTTATGTTGAATTGAATTTTCTAGAAACCCACAGCAGATCCATTACTTCCCCTACTGGTGTATTAGTTGTCCAGTGCGTGTGTGAAGTATTCCTGTTTGAATGTATGTGGTATGACTGTGATATGGTTGACTTATGACTGATTTACTGACATTTCATCTGGTGCTGTGTCCTTATTTCATTTTTCTTGTCACAAAATTTCGTTGATGTTGACTGTACCCAATAAGGTTTAAATCATTTAACCTATCTGATGATACTTTGAGAATAAAACAGCTATTTAATAGCACCTCCCAGTTTTGAAGTATATTTTTTCTGGTTGATAAAAGGGCTTGTTAATTAGATTATCAGTACTGGCATCTCTCTTTTGTTGTTTAGTTGATTAGGCCCAGCCTTACTGATTAGAGCCAGCCCCAGTTGTTTCTTGATATGTATTTCTCTAGGCAAGGACATGTGAGTAAATAAATTACATTAGAACTGTTGCAGTTTGAGAACTCTTTCAAAACCCATGGGCGATCCGTTCAGAGTGCTATCTTTGTGATGTTAAATAAAGTCAGTTACTCATGTTGTGTACTTTGTCAGTGTCCGTGCTTGTTGCGTACTTGCATTGTGGATTTCTTGTGTTTGCAACATGCCCTGTCTACCACGGATTAGTTCACACTGGTGACGCACCTGACAACAAGTGAGGCGAGTTTTGATCATGCCCCCTGCACCGCTCAATATTCAGATATTACTGGTCCAGCCCAGCAAGAGTAAGGGAGTGACACCTCTGCCATTGATGGGAGGGTGGCAATGAACGCACATTTACTTACAGGAAGGCCTCTTAGGCACCCACTGGGCCGCTGGCGGTCGTTTACAAATGCAGGGAGCACCCAAATCGGTCCACCTCAGCTGCCCACAGAAGCAGCCCTCAGCTGGGACTGGACACCTGCCCCTTGGGCAGTGCCCTAGTGCCCTCGTTGCTAATCTGACGCTGCTGGTGTGAACAGGTAACGGTGTTCATGTATGCTGTGGCGTGGTATGTGTGTATTGCATGCTTGCGTACCTGCGGCGGCGTCCACGACGGTGCATGACTTGCTGGAAGTGAGGTACGAACAGGGCCGGGAAGGCGCATAGGGCTGGGTCCATGGCGGTCGGGTCCGCGCGGTGGGTCTCGAGGCACTGCTTTCCCTCTCCGTTGTGGTGCTTCCGCCGTCTATGAGATGGTGGTGTTTCCGCTGCGGTGTTCTGGTTTGTTTGCGACTACGTAATATTGTGGACGGTCGGGACGTCATTCCGCACGGCGGTGAGGCTGGATTGGCTCCGTCCGACGTGGTGTCTGGTGTGTTCCCGCGGCGGTTTACGTTTTTCCGCGGCGGACGGTAAATGTGCCCAGTTCCCCTTCCTAATATGGCGGACGGAAGGCCCACTGCTGGCGGACGGTGAGGTGCATTTTCCGCCGCCTCCAGCACAGCGGTCATGCATCCGTCCACCATCCTAATGGACCCCAATATTCGTTGTTTATTTAAATATAACTTAATTCACTTCCAACCCTATATCCCTACAAGTCTAACCTCTCACAACTAAAATATAAGTAAAATAAATCAGTGTTCTACATTTTACATATTCAAAACACAATTAATAAATGAATTACCAATTAATAATACATTTCTAATTAATTAGCACGTAATTAACTTCCTCCCTCCACAAACCTACAATCTAGCAGCCCACAACTAACAATAAAAGTGAAATAAATGAGGATTCTATAAATTACACAATTAAAAATCAATTAAATAATTAATTAACAATTTATAATTAAGGCCTGCTGTGCAGGTGCTTCAGTGAATTGATCTTAGCGGACCACCACTTCAACCCTCCTCCCGGTGACAGAGATGCTGTGCAGGCGTGGCCGGCTTAGGTAAGAGCGGTGAGGCGGGGTGGTGTGGGGGAATCGACAGATGACAGGATAGGTAAAATTAACTTAAAAACGTAATAAAACCACTTACCTTGCGCTCACCCCATCGCCGAGCGCAAGGTAAGAGGTTTTATTTATTTATTATTTCATTTTGCCTATCCTGTCGTCTGTCAACTTCACCCCCACAGCTCGGCCGCGCCCAGGCCCTGCCACACTGCCCCAACACTCTTACCTGTGCCGGCTGTGCCTGTTTCTGTAAGTCATGAAGGGTCCACCTTGACCAGCACAACACTGACAGCTAACACACAAGGCCTTGTTGAGTGGCTGAGAGATTGTGTCTTGTGTTAGAAGTGTATATTTAAAGGAATGACAAATGGCAAACCAAACTTTGGCAAGATACAAATTAAACTAACCTACCGATCCCTTCATTGAAAGATTATTCTCATAAAACCAAATAATGGACTCTCACCTGAGCCAACTCTTGCCATTACCTTCCTTGCATTACTTGTAGGAGGTCAGGAGCTGCAGCCACTGCACTAGACTACAGTAGCATAGTGGGAACTGCCACTACCGAGCCAAGGCACTTCGGTAGGGGCTTTAAGCACTGTTTTGTTTCCTCTAGTGTTGTAGAATCCAGTAGCTAGACCATATTTTTGTATGTAGTATTTTGTTTTATGTTTTATTAAAGTACTTCACTTTTTCTAACACAAATACTGAGTTTAACACTATGGTATTGTGCCTATTGGTTGACTTTTGAGCCCTGTGGGGGCTCATTTACAAACCCCTATCGCCACTTGAGAAGTCACTTTCTTTTATGCTCCGGTGGCATAGCGCCATTTTCAATATTTACAAGGAGGCGGTAACCCACTTAGCGTGGCTTAACGCCACCTTGTAAATATACCCCTTTCTGCCGCAGTCCTCTGTAGCAAAGGGGCGTGCAATGGGTGTTGCTGTGGGTGTTCCACCGCAACGCCCATTGCTTTTTGACGCTGCCCAGATGTACAAGGATGTGTAAATCTGTGGCAGCGTCAAAAACCAGCGCCATGCTAGAGCAGGCATTAGAATTGTGAACGAGGAGAAATGCTTTTACTTCACCTCGTTTTTGCTTTTTCAATATGGGCTGCATTCTGCAGAAAACATAGAAAGACCAAAAATCCTGATTGTTTATGTGTAGGAAGGTGTCCCTTCCTGCACATAAACCAACGTTAAATAATGACGATTTGCTACTTCTATGTGTGCTGCAGAATGCAGCACACATAGAAGTAACAAATAACCATCATGGATTGTTTATGTACCTAAACAATCATTCCCAGCAACGCAAGCACCCTTGCACTATGGTGGAAGGGTGGCTGCATTGGCGCTAGGCAGCAAATTGTAGCACCAACGCTTGGGAAAACACAGGGGTGCACCGTATTATAGTAAATATGGCGCATCCCTTAGCTCTGAAAATGTTGGAGCGCTGCCAAATTTGGTGTTTCTCCACGCTTCAACATTTTCTAGTAAATATGCCCCTCTGTCTCTCTCCATCCCTGAGAAACCTTTGACTGTTCGCCCTCACTACCCTGAAAGCCATGTGCCAAAGGGTACTTGGCCAAGTTTGCAGAACCATTTTACAAAGGACCCTGGGACACCAGAGGTAAACCACCTCAACCATCACAGCTGTGGTCTCCAGTAGACCCTGTCTGCCCTCTGGCCTTCAAATTGGGTCTGACAGCAATGGAATGTTTCTCAGTGAGACCACACAGTCAATGCAGGAATGATCTGATTTGTGGAGACTAGTGCCAGGCTCTAATAGCCAGCCAATATATTAATTCCAAAGTGTGTGTGCACCAATGATGACTCAAACGCACATGGAAGGAGCAGAACGAATTGTCCTAATGGATACTGAGATATCTTGCAATATAAACACTGATTAGACAATTAAATTACATATTTTAATGCAGATTCGATTGTTGCTGCTTAGCAAGCGTGCACTGAAACAGCTAACTAAATAAGTAAATAAAAACTTCTGTCCCTTTAAAGTCAGAAAATGCCAATCCTCTGAAAATGTTTGCAGAACATTTCCTACATGATATTATCCTAATTCGTACTTGACTACTTTTATTCTGATGTGTGTTCTTTCTCTCAAAATTAAAAAATAAAACGTTGCTGGCCATTAGGGTATTTTGATCCATATCACGCATCCACTTGCTGCCCACTGTTGCCATCACAGATAAAGTGTGCCCTGGGGGTTGGCTGTCACGGTCTGTCAAGCATTCGGTGACCCGAATACCCTCCCAACAAGCGTGTGATCTGCATGTGATATTCAACGCATAATTCATTATTGCCTTGAGCATCTACGTTTTTACTACTTTGAAGAACCATAACTCATGTTCATATTTGCTTTCTAGTTTTAGAATAATTGCAGATCGTAAGTTGAAGGTATTATTAGAACATTTCGTGAGCGCCCCTTGAGAACTGCCTGTAAAAACTGTAGCTATTCCACACATTTATATAAAAAATAGATTTCACATTTGGTCCAATTTCTTCCCAAAATTGTATATGTGGGAAATAACCCAATCCTTATTTGGGTGAAGTTGTTTCTTTCTAGCTTTGCTTGTTCGCTGCAATGCAGTGTGGCTATTTACGTCCCGCCATTTTTATAGCCCTGAAACTGACACAGAATTACAGCCAATCCATTTAAGTGAAAATTTGGTACCAGCATAAATGTGGAAAGTGCCTCCCCATATATTTTTGAGTAGCCACAATAGTATTACTTTGCTGGTGTTTGCTTATTTGATGGGTGTATTCTCTGGCGTCTCACAGATCCGAGGTTGTAATTGATGTGTGATGTATGCACCCCCATTAGCATGCGCACCAAAGCAGGCGCCCAGTGCAATTATCTTTACTGCCTCCTGCTGGCAGTACAGCGTGGTGATGCTGCAGTCCATGTAAAGTTGACCTGCCTGGACCTTTACGGTATTGTCGGGTTGCAATAAAAACAGGCATTGGCAAATCAGTACGACTGGCACGACTGCAATTTTTTTTTATTCATTTTTGTGCTTATTTGTAAAAATATATTAATATAGGAGGGAGCTAGCAGCTCAGGCACCTCAGCCCTGGCTCTTAACATTGTCAACAGACGAAGGCAACCAGCCTCCTTTCATGCATGTAAAGTTTGCCAACTGCCATATCGTTTGAATTGGGATCTAAGGAAGATGTGTCCAGATATGCATACTGGTAGGAGTCAAATAGAATTTCACTGGATGTACTAGAAGTTTCCAAAATTGAGCATCCAAGGGAAGCCCTAAAATTCATAATGGAGGTTCTTCTACCTAATTAAATGGCATGGTACATTCGTGATGAAATATAGATTTTTCAATTTGAATGACTGGAACACTGACAAACGATTAAGAAAAATGAATTTTGTAGGAAAATAAGATAATAGAAAGCAACGTGGACACAATAGTAACATTAATGAAGCCTACCAAGAGATATAACAAATAAGCATTGGTGAAGCGGGTTACTGCAACCCGTGTGTAGACTGCATCTATTATTAATAAAAGAACACACGGCAGACCAAGGCCAAGAAAATCCAGTCCATATGTACTACCAATTCGTGGGGTGGTGCAGTCTCTTCCCACACCCGCCGTCCGGGGGTGTTAAATGAAAGCCAAATTCAAAAAGAATTTGGAAGGTGCACTCGATCCGAAGTCAATAAGGCAGCGTAAAGAGTTATTCCATAATTAAGTCCTTTTATTCAATAGATATTTTAAAACTGGCACACAGCCAACGCGTTTCGTTCCCGATTCTTTGCCAGAGGGAACTTCGTCAGGGCTCCTATCTGCCTTGTTAGGAAAATATCCATAAGGGTGTGTATATTACGAGAATCCAAACACATAGGGCATGAGTTAAACATCAATATGTGGTGTGTACAGTAAACTATCTCACAATTTCAAATATTAATCATATGCTCTGTGTAGCATTACGATACACCTCCCTCTCTGTTTGATGCACAAGGTTTCTCACAATTCCAGATTAGCGGGCGTGTGAACTTCCTATATATTGAATGGCATCAAAGAAAAATCTTTATTCACCAATCAGCAGTACAGTGGCGAATTGTGGTATAGGCTAATAAATGGGGGGATCTGCATGGCGTGACGTGCTAACCGGCAGCAAAAATACTGCATCTATTGTCAATGTGACGTGACACATGATCTAACTATAAGAAATTATTTGGAATAAAAATCATTTGAAAATTGGAAAACCTGAAAAAAGATTTAGGAAGATATGAAAGAATTGGATTTGTGTGAATGTATATGGACTCTAAATAGGAAATGAAAACGAGTTTTCCCATTTGTTAAGATGTTTCTACATTGAGTGACATCAGAGGGTACTGATGTCCTTGGGGGAGAGAGCACTGAGCCTTTCTCTCTTGCTCGTTTTCTTCTTGTAAATATTTTGACACATGACCATAAACAATGTCCTGATTTCATAGAATGATGCACATCACATAATTTCCATCCTATCAATATAACTCATTGAACATGAACAGCTTCGAAGGCTGACATCAGAGGCGAATACAGCCGCGGCCCATGCAGGTAAGAGCGGTGGGACGGTGCGTCCGGGTTGGGTGGGGGGGGGGATTCGACAGACGACCAAGATGGAAAATTAATAAAGAAATTAATTTTTTCTTGTCGTCGTCTGTCGAAATCCCCCATCGCTCTTACCTGCACAGGCCACGGCTGGGTGAATATACAAGTATAAAAGTATAAACGTCAGTATAAGTGGCAGTTAAAATTGCAGTGCTCTGCACCAGCATCTAGCTTGCATTTAATCCCCACCTCCAACATCCACAGATACACATATTTGCCCAAGACCTGTGCTCTGCCAGGATCTGTGCTTTGCTCAGGGCTGAGCTCTGTGTTGGGCTGGAGCTGGGATGGTCTGGTATGAATGATTCAGGATACTGAGTGGTCCTCTTGGCGGGATTGGGCTGTGCTCTGGGCACAGTTGGCCTTTGCTCTTGTTTGAGCTGTAGATTGGACATAGATGTAAACAGGGTGGGCTGTATTAACCTTGGGCTGCTCTGAATTTGGATTCTGGATTTAGTGAGTTCTCAGTGGGTTGGCTTGGGCATCTGCCACGGCTGGTATGTGGACAAACAAAGCATGCTCAATAGATGTTTGCTTTTCAAAATGACATTAAATATTGAAACACTCATAAGATGGCACAGAGTGTTGGCTCAGACACTTGCATGTCACTGGGCACCAACCCAGTCTTGCATCTTTCCGAGATATATATAATTCTGATGTGCGATTATAATCCTTATTATTTAAATGTTTCAAGACAAAGACTTGACCATAATGAAAAGCTCTAGCTGCACTGTTGAATGCCAATAATGCAAATTACTGTCAAAGGCGGAGCAAAGACTGTGGAAACGATTCATTAGGAGTTACCGCAGTTCATTTAAAAGAACAAAAGAGCCCTATTTCGCCAAATGCATTGAAGAGGCTACAGATAAAAAATAGAGATCTTACACATCTATCAGAAAGCAATAAACCCTGATACTATTAGAAATAACATTGGTGCATCCCAAGAACGACATGAGGACCTTCTGGAATTTTTCAAATCTAAAATCACAAACATTGGACACTCTATCATATGGAACGCATCCTCAACACCGTATCCTCCTATTAAATTTCCTTCACAATAACCTGATTTTTGCAAGTTTTGTCTTGGGACAAAGGTGGGCTGTCAACCCTAGCCAACAATACTAAAGTCTCCAACTGACCAATGAGGTCCTATCAGCTGGTTGCCACACAAGCTTCCGTCCATCTTTAGAAACTGAACTGACAGTTGTGATTAACAATTTCTTGCAGGATGGTATATCCTCCAAAAGGCTTGAATCATTCATCTCTGCTCCTTTCCCAAAGAAACCAATAGTAGATCCAAGGGAGCTGGCAACCTGTCACACAATCTCTAGCCTTCTTCCCCCAAACAAGATACTGTAGTTGGAGGTCACATGACTGAACTCATGGAATAAAACCTCCTTCAGGAACGCAAGTCTGGGTACAAGAACCAAATCAGCCCATTTATAAGAGAAGAAATCTTATTCTGCTTGAATACAAACAACAACTTCCCTCTAATGCTTCTCGACCCTTCAGGTTACAGTATGTTAGCCCATAACGTTCTTCTGTCCACGGTCAATGTTTGACAGTGCTGCATAGAGGATCGATTCGGATCACTTCTATTAGGAGCCAGCAAGATTGTCTTTCTCCAACACATTACCTTCCACAGGTCTTCTCATGCCTCCTATTTAACATTCACAAACGCTCCTTGTCGTGCTCCTAGACCAAGTTGAACCTGATGTTGTATGCTGATGAGACAAATCAATTTCCAGCCAGAAAATTGACCATTTATTCAAGGGAATCATCATATACATAAAGCACAATTTCTTCTGGATAAAAAAAGCTTCCTGTGCATGAATGGAGCCAAAGACAAAGGTCAAGTCATGCAGAAGAGTTGCTTTGGGTCAGCTGCCATTCTCCTGGTGCCCCAAATCTAGGCTCAACTGCCTCTGCACTGCAAAAGTGAAGAACTTGGGCGTTCTGTTTGACTCCAAGCTGTCTTTCATCCCCCAAATAAATGCAGTGACAAAGAACATCATTTACAGCTCTGTTTGTTTTATAAACTTCTGGTCCTCACCACAGACTATCAATTTGAACTGACCTCATAATTGGTGCTAGCACACCTCAAGTTTTGTAATATCATTTACAAAGTTTTCTAAAGAAGCTCATAAACAGGCTACAAAGGCTCCAGAAACATGTTGTCAGAATGCGCTTGAAGCTGCAAAGTAAGGCTCACATTGGATCCTCAAGCACCTCACTGGCTCCTGGCAGAGGCAAAAATAGATTAAAGATCTACTGTACTATGCACAGATCCTAATGGGCAGGGGCATCGCCTACCTTCAGAATCTTTCACCCCATTAGAATCCACCTGGGGACAATACTATCAGTGTCACAATGGTATATGCCCCAATGTTGGCCAGGAAAAAATCTTCAATCAACCAATCCACGTATCATAAAAACCCCAGACAAAGATACCATAATTGGAGGGGATCAATATGTAATAATATGTAACTAAATGGATAGATCAATGCACAGAGTAGGACAGAAGGGGACACTAACAGGTGGAAGCAGGGAGTGGCTGAAAGAAAGGCTTGGTGGAGCAAAAGATTATACATAATTTTCAGCTGCAGATAAAACGTATGCCAGCCTAGACTTCTTCCGGTGCTCGTCACACATGTTGACAGATAACGTCATCTGATATAAGCACACAATAACTGTCAGATCATGCAAATATTCAAAACCCCAAGGTCCCAAGGCAGCACAGTTTAACAGCCGGCGTCTCAGTGATAACCTGCTCTACAGCAAACTCAACAGGGAAGAAATTAAAAATCAATTGCTACATACATAAAAGTAAATGATAGGGAAGGGATGTAGCTGCACACACTATGGGATGCACTGAAAGCAAATATTGAATTCACACTTTATCTCACAAGTGGTGAAAAACAACAAAGAAAGACAAGAAAAGAGGTAACCCATAGAGGAGAAGTTCAGATTAAACAAACTTACGTTATATAAATCACGATTTGAACTTTAGACATTGATAGAGCATAACATGCCCTGCTCAGACCTAAACAGAAATACTATAAAGGGGAAACAGAGCAGATAGTATATGGGGAGGAGGCAAAGCAGGGAAGGTATTGGCCTATAACGTTGGGGCTAGGTCAAACAAGATCACATTTTGGCCATCAAGACGAGGAAGCTGGCCACAACAGAGGCAGGCATCCTCCCAAGAGTTATATTGAAATACAAATAAACCTGATGATATCCAGAAGAATGTATGAAATTACAACGCATGCCTTTACAACGCAGTTTTACATCGCACCATCCTTTACAACGCATTATTTTACATCGCATGCCATTACAGCGTCTTTTTAGAAACTACATTTACAACGCATTCCATTACATCGCATTATACTATTACAATGCATACCATTACAATGCATACCATTGCATTTAAGGTAAGTGTTGGATAGTGTAGGAGTAAACATTACTATTCTAACATCAGTGAGTGCAACAGTAGTGTAAGTGTTGGATAGTGTGGGGGTAAAAACTACTATTCTAACTCCAGTGAGTGCAACAGGATGGTAAGTGTTGGATAGTGTAGGGGTACTATGCGTTGTAATGGCATGCATTGTAATGACATGCGATGTAATGCCTGCATTGTAGTGACATGCGTTGTAATGACATGCGTTGTAGTGACATGTGATGTAATGGCTGTGTTGTAATGGCATCCAATGTAAAGGATGTTGCGATGTAATGACTGTGTTGTAAATGTAGCGCGATGTAATGGCTCGTTGTAAAGGTTGTTTCCCTATCCAGAAGGATGTTGTTGAAGATTTCTTTAGATAAAGTGCCCTTTCCTTTATTGACAGAGGGTCAAGCTCAGTAGCTGGAACAGCCTAATACAAATTAAGAAAATCTCTGCATTTGTGCGTGAGAGAAGTCGACGGAGAAGAAACCCTCCCTTGTCCGATATCTCTGAAAGCCATGGAACTGAAACTATGCATTGTAAGACTCATGAGAAGAGGGCTGACTCTGATCTCACTGTGAATGTTTAATTTTGATTGGTTACTTCTTTGTGGGAACCATGCAGTGTGTCTCTTTTTGATAATTTACATATTTTAACTGTTTCACTCACCTTAGTTAGTTAGACTTCATTCCTCCACCCTTGGAGTCGGACATCCCTTTCCCATCTTTGAGAGCTGATGCTCCTTTTATTCCTGCACATAGAGTTAATCTCTCCAGCAAGCACATTTCTTCTTTTCGTGATTGCAACCTTCTTTTGGTTCCTTTTAGATACTCTATTTGCTGACCCCTGCTGCTTATGAATTTCCCAACTTTACCCACTACTTCAGTTTATCATTAGGGAAATTCCCCTCAGGAGAAGTGAGCTCTTTATCATTTGCCTAATCTGTCTTTAAAACACTTGACATTGCTGTGTGATCTGCCTGAACTATATTCACATATGCTTTAATCAGGTGATGATTGACTTATGACTAAACTGATTGATTGGAGTTTGTAGCTTTACTAATTTGTTAATAAAACCTTCATTGTTTACAAATCTACTACTCTCTATTGTTACTGTTGGGCAAAATGTGCTTCACTGTCCTTGACATGTTATTGAATTGTTGAAGTTGAGCCTCAGCTCAAGACAAAGATTTATCCTTTCAATGTAGCTAAAATCTAAAGAATTGCACCATATCCAACATAGTGCAAATACCCTCCTTTTGCCCTCCATTAAATGTGCCTCTTAAAGGCCAATTTCCTTGTTAAATATAGCCACCAAACTGTTTACTGAAATCCTGGTTAGTAGACTGAGTGCGTACATGCAAAGTCTGTGAGCCCTGATTAGGAAGGGTTTAACCTAGGTCGCAATTGCTATGATAACACAAAATACATCTAGCACATAAGTGACAATGTAGAAAGGGCAACAATGGAGGTTGTCTCATTTACGGTTGAGGTCGTAAAAGCATTTGACTGAGTGCACTGGCTTTTCTCGACAGACACATTGCAACACATGGGCATTGACTCTAAATTCCAAGCTTGGAATTTTAGTGACTATACTAACCCATGTGCTGAAATAAGAATTAATGGGAAAATCACCACCTCATTTATTATATGAAAGGGGAAAAGGGGTGTCAGCCCCTGCCATAAGCGCTACACGTGGAGCCCCTAGTCATCATGGTAAGACAGGATACTAATGTAAGGGGCGTTAAAACCGGTGGCACTGAGCACAAGATGCAGATAATGTGATAATGATAATGACGGACCCTGCACAATCAATTCTAGGGGTGCTCCAGCAATTTAGTCAGGACTCAGATTTCATGATGAACCTCTAAAAATCACAGATACTTAGCCTCTCAGTAACAGCTGAGCACATAAACCGCTTGAAACTACAATACACGATTTAGTGAATGAGAGATAATATACAGTATATGGGGATTACACTTGAAACTACTTTAGTTAGGACATCTTGTTAGACATTCAGCAGATGGTTGACAACTTTGTGTGGGTAGGGATTGATGGAGCGAGGTTTAGAAATATGTTTTATTTCAACTCGCAAAGTTAAACTTCCATAATTAAATAATTGTACTAACAAGCATGGAGTGAATTATATTAATCAACTTAGATTAAAACGCATACATGACATGAGGGTTTAACATATGTGCTTCATGTTGCAACTGCATGTACGTGAAAAATAATGAACTAACCTTGTCTATTGTTTTGTCAGTATTAAATGCGGCTGTTTAATTAATGGCATGTGCTTATTTGTGTGTGCTTATGTTATGTCTTTTTGTCTTTATGTGGCACAAGTTTATCCTGTTTGCTGCTTTATTTGTTTCAGCTTGGTAACATAGATTAATGGGTTAATATTTAGCAAAGGTGGGTGGGTAACAGAACGAATTCTAATTCTTTCATTAATTATTCTTTTGTGTTTCTTTGAATACTAGTTTTCCATGAGAGAGGCCTAATGCCTGAGGCCTAATGTTGTTAAGATGATGTTATTGAGTCCTGTTCAGAGTGAGCAAGAACCCTGCGTGGAAAGTTTTATCACGTTGGCATTATTTTGCAAGTTCAATTGAAGAATGTGTTATACAAGCTCATGGAAGGACTAAGCCAAGGTCGGAAACCGGCAGAGATTGCCAAGCTAAGGAAGTCACGGACTGGCATTTACAAAAATGTTTCTCTTTGAGGAAGCTGCGTGACTTGTGAATAAGAGACAATAAACTCTTAGAAAGGTCGGAACTAGGCTTCGAAAAAGATGATGACACCATGTGGACTGACGTTTGTCGGCCAATCAGGACTTTGGATGGCAGGGAAAAAGTATTCTTTTTAGTTAAATTAGCTAGGGAAAAAGGTATAAAAATGTCCCCCTTGGGCAGGAGGGTGCCTCTCGCTTTTTGAATCCTGTATGGCTTGCCGTGCTGAGGGACATTTGGAGCATGTAAGGATCAATAGGGTTATTGTCTATTTCTTTAGGTTATGTGAATATTAGTCAGGGAAAATAGAACATAGGTAATGAAAACTGTTTATTTTACTTAAATTATGTTAATTGATTTTACTTTGAATTGACAGTCTAATGTGCCATTCCTTAATAAAAGCTGCTAATAAAGAGTTAATAAAAAGCATTCATATGAATAAAACTAATTAAATAAGATTCTAATAAAACAAGCTGGACTTGTTTATTTGTAGTCTTGTTACCATTAGTTGATCCATTTACCTTAGTGATCTAATTATAATGTTTTATGCGCAAAACCATGGTCATTGTATATAAAATGTGTAAATAGTTTGTGAATAAGTTCTGAATAATTAGGTCACATGATTCAGTTGCCCAAAATCTGTCTTGTTGGTTAATGGGCCTAGTGAGGGATTTATGATTAATGGTGAGTATCTGGTATTGGGTAGTGTTGCTAAGACAGTTTTTCTACATGGGCGCTGGATCAGGATGCAACCCCAAATAGCTGCAAAATAAATGTAACGACCCACTGAGAAATTGGGCTTGGGTATGCTGAATATCCTTATTATCATTATTACCCACAATTTCAGAATATTTTCGAATGGCACATTGAAGAGAGTGAAAAGATTGGTGCTTCATTGACCAGGCAAAATCTGGAATGCATATTTGGAAAGCACCATGGTGTTTTAGGAGATACGGGGACTGTACTCCTCACCAGTGACGAATGTGACACTGGCAGCATGGGGCCCAGAAGTGATAAAGTCAGACTATCTACAATTCCATCCCCTATCACAACTATAATAGACTTTACACCCACAGCTGAATATGATGAGTTTTCTGCATGGCAGGAGGCGGGTTTCCAAAAGATAGGAGATCCCTATGATCATAATGGGGTTTCATGTTTCCAACAGGTTGTGGCAGATTATGACACCTTATACAGGGAAAGACATAGAGGAATTGAGTGGCACATCACAGTTAAACAAGCAGCTGACTGCCCACTGTTATCCTTTGAGGTAGCTCATCAGGAAATCTGGAGATAAATGAATACTATTTGAGATATATAAATTCTTATTACATAGTGCAGTCTGTACAGGGGAGGTGGGAGATTAAACCTTGGGACAACACTGACACAAAAGAACTGGAACTCTATTCACCAAAGGGCAAAGGTTTCCACAGGAGCACAGCTGAAAAGAGAACCAATACCTCAAACAATTCTCGGTCCAAAGCATGCTGGGGAGAGGGAGTTGCAGAGGTAAGGGCTCACATCTATGCCTTTTATGGCATTGTCCTAAACTAACAAAATATTTGGGGGTGGGGGGGTATTAGATGATGCTCCAGGTCTGAGCATACATTGTTGAGGCTCTTTGCCTGCAAACTCATTAGAGCGGCAGATGGACTTAAGAACCCGCTCAGTTCACCAAGAGCAAAGTAAGTTAAAGTGTTCCTGGGAGCGGCAAAACAAGCCATATTGGCAGTATTGGGAAGGACCAAAATACCGTACTTTAGGCGTGGGAACACAAAATCTGGGGACGACTGGAATGGAAAAGATCACTATCACATTTGAGCACAAGGAGTAGGTGTTAAAAGCACATTGGCAACCAGGCCTGTTACTATTTCTGACACAATTCAG
This sequence comes from Lissotriton helveticus, assembly GCF_964261635.1. Taxonomy (NCBI): domain Eukaryota; kingdom Metazoa; phylum Chordata; class Amphibia; order Caudata; family Salamandridae; genus Lissotriton; species Lissotriton helveticus. Next base: position 1,144,755,635 of record NC_136069.1, read on the forward strand.
AGATATAGCCTGTCCCAAATACCTAAAACTATTAGGAATATCAGTGCAAACCGTGGGGATAAATCTGAGTGAGTAATTGGAGGACAATGTAAGATAAGGGTGGATCCACTGGTCAAAGAGGGTGGTTGCCCTGGACCACCTTAGGTTTTGATTGTGACTCGATAGCCACCATTCATGTTAATAATGGGTACAACAGGGAGTCAAGAGGGGTTCTAAGAGGAAAAGTAAATAGGGGTGTAATTAGCTAATATTTTAATTATGGTTTCGTACCCTGCCAACCGATGTTTGTAGGCAAGCATACGTGTGATTTCTAACCCTCATTGAAAAGAAATGTTTCATAAAATTGGAAGCACAGACAAAGGAAAAATTCTTTGAACCAACGTAGGGGTAAACTGTGCAATGTAAAATGTCAATGAACAATTTCCTGACTAGTAGCCTTACACGAGCCCAGTCCCATCTCCTCCTTTGTTCAACATTTCTTTCTTTTTCTTTTCTTTTTTTTAATCACTTACATGTACATTTATTTCACCCTGTAATTCTTTTCACTGGTTGCAGTATATGATAATCCAAAGCGGCACTGTCCAGCTTCTTGATGTAAATGCCTATTCTTGCCCAGATTAAACTGGAGAGTTGCCCCCCTGATGAATGCTTTCATACAATCCAATACTACGGGCATAGAGGCAGTATCATTGTTGTTTCCAAATTAGTCCCCCAACGCTAGTCTGAGACGCCCACAATACTCCGGGTTATTAAGTAGATGACGGGGAAATTAAAAAGACAGGTGGGCATCTCCAACCCCTGCCTGCAACTGTACGGTTAACATGACAGGGTTATGGTGAGATGTAACTTTAGGACGTACCTCTATAGGCATTTTACAAGAGGACACACTTAATGAAAATCATATTGATATGCAGATATTGCTTATGTGGGGATGAATAATACGTGAATCCTGGTGTCTTTGGGAGTAAAGTCCTCCAGACGTCATTCAACTGATGAATTTGCATAAATTCAAGTATGGCTGCTCGGGTCCTATCCATTCTCACCTGCATTTTTCTATTAGTGGTATCGATCTTTTGATCCAAAATACAGTTGAAGTCCCCCATAACTATCAGATCTCCAGTCCACCCCAATAATAGAATGCTGCAGTATTAATACAACTAGAAAGTTGGTCGGCTGTTGGCTTTTCAGATCTCTGATAACAAGGCAAGATTAAAGGAGAGGGCGGGTTGCTTTTTTTACTGCCTCAGGATATTGTCAAGCAGTTTGTAGTATTTTTCACAGGAATATACAGTGAGTTAGTACCCCTACCAATCTCAGCTTGCAGGAATATTTGCAAGAGAGCCACCTACCCCGGCTCGATGCTCATGAAATGGCATCCCTTCAAGGGGATATAGGTGTAGTTGAGGTGTAGGAGGCAATTAAGACCCTGCCTTCTGGCAAGCGGCGGGCGAGGACACTATCCCTCTTGAGTTTTGTTAAACATTTGGGGATATCTTGGCACCCAAGTTTACTAATTTAATCACATATATCTCAGAAGGAGGGGAAGCTCCTGTTTCTATTGGGCATGACTAATATAGTGGTGTTCCCCAAGAAAGGGAAACCAGTGGAAGAAAGAAGTTTATATCGTCTAATTTCATTGATTAATTCTGATACTAAAATGTTCTAAAAAATATTGGCAAAACATCTGACCCCTCTCATTCATAGTATAGACTCTGTTCAGCAACACAGGTTTGTCCCCGGTAGGGATGCCTCGGCCCACCTTAATACAGCTATCGCAGCCTTCAATGTATCTGGCAAATTAAAAGAACATATCGGTATGATAATACTGGATGCCGAGAAGGCTTTCGATAGAGTAGCATGGGAAGCACTCTGGTCCACTACGACAGCGTTCAGACTTGGAAGCCAGTTTATTTCCCTGGTTCAGAAATTATATAAGAACCCAGTAGCCAAAGTTAAGTTAAACAGAATTTCATAAACATATTTCCCAGTACGGAGAGGCACATGGCAGGGGTGCCCACTTTCCCCATTGCTATTCGCCTTATACGTAGACCCTTTTATAAGTCACCTTTTGCGGAATGCGGGACTCCCCCCAGTATGCTTAAATGGAATAGAACTCAAGCTTATTGTGTATGCCTATGATAGCACCATCTTTTCTGTTATTACAGCAGATGTTATAGCTTGGATCTCAGAAGAGGCTGAGCTTTGCTTTTTGTCTCCTTTTCTGGGTACAAGTTAAATTTGGCTAAGACACAGAGAATCCTGGATTATCAATCGGATACCCTGTCAACATCTTTAGGGGTTTCAGATACTGCCACGTATTTAGGTATCCGCCTTAGTAGCCAAGTGGAGGATATAATAACTCTTAATTATGAGTCACATCTTAAATCGGTTATAGTCAAATTACGTTCTTGGAATCGGTGTAATGTTATTAAAATGAATATATTGCCCAAGTTCTTATACTTTTTCACTCGATTCCTCTACGAGTCCCAGGATCTTTTTGTAAACGTCTAGAAAGTGTGATTGGTAGCTTTATTCCAGGTTACAGGCTGGCCAGAAGGGCTCTAAGATTAATTAAATTTACTCACAAACAGGGGGGCTTTAAGCTCCCAAATTTTAAGCTATATTATTGGACTGCTTTTGGTGGGCAGATCCGGAGCCTGCTAAACAGACTGGAAGCAGGCCTATCTTAATCGGCTTACCAATTAACTTGCAGATCATCGATTGGTTTTATCCTCTATAAGACTACAGATCCAAACTACTACAAAAGGGTCATATTTAAGGTAGTCAGGGATAAAACTAAGATAAGGCAGGAAATCTGCAAGACATACTCTTTGCCTCAGCTACACTATTTTACTGTTTTATGGGGCAACCCAAAACTCCCAGAAATACTTCAGGACAACGTTGGGAAAGCCTGGCACTGTATAGGTGTAAATAACCTAGGTCAGTTGTATGACGGCCAGGGGTTTCGCTCATTTCTCTCACTGAAAGAGGAGTTTGGGCTCCCTCAGAATTGTTTCTTAAATACTTGCAAGTAAGGGATTACTTCCTACATGGCCAGGAATTGCAAGATATGCCATTCACTAATGAAATATTTTCTGGTATTTATGGGAGGCCTGTCAAAACCTCAATTAGTACATTTGATCAGACTTATTTCATCAGTACATGACAACAGTATTCAGATATTTGCCAAACTAAGTCGGCTTCTTGCATCCGATATTACTGCAAAAGATATACAGGAGGCCTTGGATACTTAAGATCAATCAGTAGCCTCTGTTAGCCTGAAACTGCAACAGCATAGGACAATCTTTATGTTGTATTATACACCAGAGCTTATCTCCAAGCGGGCAACTTCTCGAGTTTCCGATAAGGTGTATTGCCCAAAATGCAAGCTCTACGCGGCAGACCTTAAGCATGTTTTTGCCAATTGTCCTATGTTAAAAGTATTATGGAATTAAATATTTTCTCCTCTAACAGGACGCTTGGGCCGGGAGTTTCAGCTCACAGACAAGGAAATCCTACTTGGGTTTAAATATTAGGCTACTCGTTATGAGAGGTCACTGGCCTCTATTATTATTGTATGCGCCCGTCTATGTATTGCTAGGGCCTGGATAAATCCTACTACTCCAAATGTTAACGAATTCTGGGTACCACTTAGACAGGTATTTGAGTCCGAACTGGCCCTGTCTAAGGCCAGAGGATCCCGCTCCTATTTAAGGTTAAAAAGGATCTTGTCTGGTCTGAGATAGGAATAGTCCAGTTTGATCACCACTAACATCATGATGTCGTAACAAACACGTTTTCCTTTTTATTCTTTTTCCTTTCCCTGACTATGTCTTATGTCTCCTGCTTCGGGCTATACTCAATTATATTCATCCCATGTATTTGTCCAAGGGGCTGTTGATTGTTACTTTGTTATGTGTCGTACTAATTTGTTTTTGCTGGCTTAAAATAATATTTTAAATTAATTTAACAAAAGCAATACTCCAGTGCCCTGGGTAAGCATTTTTTTCACTACGAAAGGGAAGTCTGGCACCCCTTCATCTCTGTGAACATATGTTGTATTTCTCATAAACCTCACAGACCCAACCAGAGAAGGGGACCGAAGACTATAGCCAACTTGTCAACAGTTCTTTTCTCCCAGTTTTGCAACTCCTTAGTTTTACAATGAGACGCTTGTGATTTAATCTGAGACGTCTATATGGGGTTATGCACATGACCAGAAATGAACGGGAGGAGGAGGCCATGTTGCTATTGCTAGATGCAGTAAATGACATTTGACAGCATTGAGTGGCATTACCTGTTTTCTGTTCTGGAAAGGTTGGGCTTTGTCCCATGTTTTTGCACATGAATGAAACTCCAGTGTACAAAACCCTTGGCGATTGTGTGGGTAAATGGTACGGTCTCCTGTTCTTTTGTCCTACACAAGGGAACGAGACAAGGGTGCCCACTGTCCCCTATTGTTTTCACACTTGAACCTCTAGCTCCCTAAGACCGTCAAGACCCGCTAGTGTCTGGCATAATGGATGTATGGGACTGGTAAGAACGTGTATCTCTATATGCTGATGACATACTGGTGTGTGCTATGTGCCCCAACCTCACAGTCAACAGACTACTCCATATATTCCAACTGTTCGGCAGCTACTCAAGGTACCACATTTATTGGGACAAGTCTCTCCTGTTTCTTCTCTTGGGGTATATCCCATCCCTACCAGCTGGTAGAATACCTCTGATGATAAAAGATACGTTTAAATACCTCAGCATACAAATATCGAGGAATGGCAATGAGTTCCTGGCCGATAACTTGCTCCCACAACTAGAATAGCTATGAAGGGATGTAACACTCTGGAGGAAGCTGCCGGTGTCTTTGATAGGTGGGGGTGTCTTATTCAAAATGATGGTCCTGCCACACATGCTGAATGTCCTTCAGAACACCCCCACAAAATACCACTTGATTTCTTTCACAAAGTGGAAAGTGAATACCGAAAAACTCCTATGGGATGGAGGTAGTTCCAGGAGAGCAGTACGTAAATTTCAGCGAGGAGTATAAGGAGGGGTGTCTGGTAATCCCCAGCATTAGGAAATACTACTGGGCTGCCCAGCTGATTACAATTAATGATTGGTTGTTCGTAGATGGGGATGAACCTGCCTATAGAGTGTATCACTTCTCAATGGGACACAGAGGATACCCTGTGGTGCTTTACCGTAAAAAGTGGGAACAGCATTTACCTCCGCATATACAAGCAGTGTTCCTTGTGTGGCAAGAAGCCACTAAATTCCTTGGATGGGAAGACAAACTAACGGAGAGGACCCCACTGTGGGATAGTTACCTGGTAAAGGAAGAGGGTAATTTGCAGGGATTCTATAAATGGGGCTCCTGGGTATAGACCAACTTGGGGATGTCTGGAGGGGTCAAGCTATAATGTATTTTGATAACCAGAAGGCTGAATACCAGATGGCTGACTATGAAAAGTTCCACTATCTGCAGTTACGACACGTGCTGCACAGTTACATCCTTGATGGGGAAAAACTGCCAGAATACACACGCCTGGAGGATCGGCTCTTACTACACCTGATGAAAGATTAAGTCTCCTCCTTAACATATAGGAAGTTTATGAGCAACACACTGGATCCCTTATGGGCCTTGCCGGAGGCATGGGAAGCTGACGTGGGAATGTTGGAAGGTGGCGATTGGTTGGACGCGATTCAGAGTGTCAGAGAGATAGCTATCTAGGTGCGCTTTTGCCTTATACAGCTTTGCATTCTTCACAGATCCTACTCGTCTAGAGTACTCATTCATAGGCTGGGACAGTGGTGGCTCCTCCGCAATGGTGGAGGAGCATCACCCCACTGCCTGGCTAAGAGCCAGTAAATGTAAATTAAAACATTTTAATTTACATTTGCCGGCTCTTAGCCAGTGCTGATGGGAGGGGCGGGCCCAATTATGGGAGGGGAGAGGAGGAGTGCTAGTGAACGCCACTCCCTAAGTGCACATATGTGTTTTGGCCGGCTGTCGCAGGCTGACCAAAACACACATGTGCAAATAGGTTTTCTCCAGCCCAGCTGCATTGAGCAGCTGGGCTGGAGAAACCCCTGAGACTCCCTGGTCTGGCAGGGTGTCTTTTCTGCCTGCTCAAACCAATCCATGTGCTGCTCTGCAGTGCGGGGATTGGACGGGGAGTCTGTTCCAGGGGCTGCTGGGACCAGCAGGCAGGAAGAGGAGAGGCGGTGTGTGGAGACATGATGCTGGAGCAGTCAGCGGCAAAAGGTATGTTTTTTTAAATATTCAGTTCTCCCACCGTGTGATGCCTCTCGCACTACCCCACCCACCCCACCACCCTTCGTTTAAATCGCCCACCGCTGTGCTGGGATGCTGCAACCTAGACCAATGCACCAGGTGCTGTCCGGAAGTGGCCTCCTTCTTTCACATTTTATGTGTCTGTCCTTAAATCCAAAGGTACTGGTGGGAGATAGTACAGGTAATGACTGTAGTAACAGGCCTGACTATTCCAATGGAGGCAAGGTGGCATATACTATTCATGATAAGGGAGAAGGTATGGGTGAAGTACCACAAAGTATGGCTGATGATGGCGGTCATGGTGTCGAAAAGAAATGTAGCCAATGTCTGGGATGTGGGTTGTCCTGTGAAGGTGGCAGATTGGAAAACTGATATCAACTGGTGTTGTGCAACCAAAAAGGAAATGGGAAAAGATTTGAGCCCAGTGGGTGGCATATAGGGGCTACTGAATATTCTTTTGAGAGGGACTGCAGGGTGTAGTTGTGGAACCATTGTGATATTTATGAACGATGTTAAAAGATAAAAGTACTGGGGAGAGAGATATCGTTTGCTCACCCACAACCAATGTATCTTGTAAATGTGATATATTATAATTTTCAGTACTAACTGTAGAATATTTCCAATGTGAAACTGTTTCTGTACAGCTGAGCACGTGTTCAATAAAAATAAGTTAAAAAATAGTTTAAGACCTGGGGGGGAACCTCATGGGGGCTAGGAATTGATATCTTGGCTGCGCCAGTGAAGTTCAGGGCAAGTCTAATAGCTATTAGTTAGCAGGGCACTTTGCAGGCGCAGAGCTTCTTTAACTTGTGTGTCCTTAAAGCTTAACAGGAGGCATGCCAACTAGCCCTTGGAGTCCACTCACTGTCCACTCACTGGTTCTCGACACAAGTGGGAGCAGGTCCAGACCTTGGGGTATCTCTCTCCACAAAGTCAACAGCAGGAGCAGCACCTCTCTTTCTGAAGTCCTGTTATGGTTCAGAATGTGCAGTATTTTTTGGTGCTGCCTTTCTTTCTAAGGTCCACATGTTCACCTGTCCTATTCCTTTTTCTGTTCTTTAGCCAGGGATCCCACTTTTATTCCAACTTTGAGTTTGCATCTCTCTGGCCAAATCCAAGATGTCAGAACATGTCCTTCATTGGTCAGAGCTATGTGCACACCCCTGAGGTGTGTCCTATATAGTGATGTAACCTTTCTGGAAAAGAAGTGCTGCCACAGGTTTTCCTGGCCTGGAAGAGATTCCAGCTTGTCTACATACACAAAGGCAAGGGTAGGATACAGTGTGACTTGCATTTGCCTATCGGCAACCGCCCTCTGGGCATCCTGTCAAGAGGAGGTCACCTCCTCTCTGCAACAGGTCTTTTATTCCCCATTCCTGAGAGCACTTCACACCTCCTCGTAGGAGGGCAGAAGGCTGTCTCAGATGATAAATGCTGTAGTTCACCAGAAATTACTAGTGGGACTTTGAGGCAAGACAGTAGTGACTATCTATGTTCACCTTTATATAAAAAATTACTTTAAATCCAATTTCCGCACTAGGTCAGGTTTAATGTAACAACTAATTTAATACTTTTAGGTACTATATTTAGCAGTCCCAAATGGAAAATAGCGGTTGGGCTATTATAATCCCATGTTAGCCAATGGGACTACCAGTCTTGCTACAGTAAAAATTATGTTGCTCATTTTCACTGTTAGGACATGTAAAACAATAAATAAACATTTCCTTTTTCAAAATTTAGCACCCTGATGTATAAGCTACAACGCCCTTCCCTAGGGGTGAATTATAAATGTTAAATAGGAATATTTTGATTTGGCAAAAAGGATTATTTTGCCATGAAGAGTTGGCATTTTAAAAGCTCCCTGACTAGACAGTAGTGGCTGTGGTAGACCTTGTGTAATGTTTTCACCTTTTCACCGCAGTGGTGGCACAATTTTATTTTATTTATTTATTTTATTTATATAGCGCAAATCAGCTACCCACCAAAGGGTTTCCCGGCGCTTGATAATTCAGAAGTGCGTTCTAGTGCCAAGCAATATTAGATGTTAAATAGCCAGGTTTTTAAGACCTTTCTGAATTTCACGTGGCTCATCTCCGTACGTAATGCATATGGCATCGCATTCCAGAGAGATGGACCCAGGAAAACAAAAGATTTCCCACCCATCCGTGACAGTTTGATTTTAGGGATCACGAAGTTATTGGCTGTTGCTGACCTAAGGGTTCTAGATGGTTGGTAAGGACGGACAAGTTTCTGCAAGTATTTTGGGGCAGTGCCAGTTGAGATTTTATGCATGAAGCACAAGGATTTAAACTTAATCCTATTTTCGACTTTCAGCCAATGTAATCACGAATGTATTTAGAAGTAGAGCAAGACATAGGGATTTTGAATAAGAGTCCCGCCGCCGCATTTTGCACCATTTGCATCCTTCTGATCGTAGTTTTCTTTGCCCCTAAATATAGCACATTGCTAGCCTTAGTAGCTCTCCCCGTTGATCGCAACAGGGGCTGCGAGCTAATTGCTTGTTACCAATAATTCAGATCTGAGACTGCACTAATTTTAACAGCGTTTTTATTGTGTTCTGTGAAACTTGGACATCGTTTGAAATTTTGTATCTGGGGGGTTCTTAACTAGAGATTTAACTGGGAATTATAACAGGCACTCTAACACCCTTTGACACGCTTGATCTTATCTTTCCTACCTCCGTTTTCGACTAGCTGCTCAGCGTCTGGCGGCGGTGGGCGCCATCTTGGGGGTAGCGGGGTCAGCGCTCTAGTCGCGCAGGACTCCCGCCCTCCTCACTTTCCTATATAATGTGTGTCATATCCAGACGGCGCAGCGGGCTGGCGCAGCGAGCGCGCCGGGCGCGCGCCGAAGCCGCGCCTAAGCCAAGCCCGTCTGTGCCCGTCCGAGCCTGGACCGTGCCCAGGGCCACCCCCCCTACACCTTTGGCGACAAAAAGGTTAGTCTATACAGCAAACGAACTTCACAACCTAAACAAAACCCTATATAAGACACACGACCCCCCCATATGCCAACTATCCGATCCGATTGGAGGGCCATTTCTCTGCACTCTTTGCACAAATAATAATCTGGCAACACCCACACCCCAGAAATTGATACATGCAGCACTACTTAACGCTCGCTCGCTTCCATGTCATAAAATTGAAATATTAGAGCTGCTTAATACCTATGCCATCGATCTCTTATTCCTTACTGAAACTTGGGGAGACGATGCATCAGGACCAGATTTTAAAGCTGCCATGCCAGAAAACTATTGTGTCCATAGGCAGGACCGCATCTCTGCACATAAAGGCGGAGGGATTGCAATAATATACCGCAACAGCCTCCGCGTCAAAGCCATTGACTTAAAACACACGAGCTGTGAGGCACTTGCCTTTACGGTTACTCTTACCACCAACCAAACATTCACAGGCACCCTTTTGTATCGACCTCCTGGCTCTCGTACTACTTTTCTCTCACAACTCCATCAATTGAGTGAGTTAGCCGTGGACCACAAACATTTCACTGTCTTGGGAGATTTTAATTTTCATCTCGAATCCCAAACTAACAAAGACACCGACCAGCTTATTAATGATCTGCTCTCTGTAGATCTTGAACAACTGATAACCGCTCCTACTCATAAGGCAGGACATACGCTTGATGGTATTTTTACCAACAATCCTTATATCATCAAGAACAAAATTTTTCCTCTAACATGGTCAGATCACTTTGCCATTCTATTTGACATCAAAACTAAAACGATAGCTTCTAAAAATACCTCTCAGAACTCCTACTGAACCACTAGAGACTGGAGAAATTTAGATTACAACCAACTCACTCAGATTCTCACTGATGCCTTCATGGATATAGATAATGAAATCGACCCCAATAATGCAGCCACTAGATACACCTCCATTCTGGAAGGGGCATTTTCCATACTTGCTCCATCCAGAACTTCCAAACATAACAGGAAGACCCCTTCAGCCCCATGGTTTACTGAAAATCTTAGACTTCTACGACAACATTGTCGCAACCTTGAGCGCCACTGGCGCAAACACTACAATTCTTCAGATAAAACAACATACAAAGCTGCACTTCATAACTACAAGCAGAGCATAGCAACAGAAAAAAACATCTATTACACCACCCAAATAGATCAAGCTAAATGCAGCATGAAGAAATTGTTTGAAGCCGTAAACCACCTTGCCGAACCACCCAACCCTCCTTCCGAAACATCCCAAACACTTTGTAACAATTTGGCTGACTTCTTTTCTGATAAGGTCACATCTATATTTAAGGATTTCACCCCAAATTCCAACAATACGGATTCTCCAAATACTCAGACAAACTCGGTCTCTACTGCTCTCACGGAATTCACTAGGATACATTCACAATACATCCACAAATTAATTCTGTCAATCAAATCTGGTTCCCCACTGGACCCCTGTCACCCCTCCATACTCAACACTATTCCAGAAATCATCACTTTACCTCTGACACACATCTGTAACATTATGTTTTCAACAGGTTCTTACCCCACTATTTGGAAAAATACGGTAATCAGACCACTTCTCAAAAAACCGTCTCTTGATCCTTCATTACCTTCCAGCTATCGTCCTATTGCATCCCTACCGTTCCCAGCTAAGATCTTTGAATCTGTCATGAATAAACAACTGTCTGACTACATTCAAAACAATGACCTCTTAGATGATACTCAGTTCGGTTTCCGACAAGGTCACGGGACAGAAACTGCCTTGATCAAAGCGGCAGATGAAATAGGGACCACGATGGATAATGGCGGACAGGCTGTCCTGATTCTGTTGGACTTGTCGGCGGCTTTCGACACGGTCGATCATTCTACTCTGATCGGCCGTGTCGAGGCCATCGGTATTAAACACCAGGCCAGAGACCTTATTTCATCTTTTCTGGCCGACCGCAAACAGGCAGTTAAGTTAGGCACTTTCACTTCTCCTACTTTCAGCCTTCCTTGTGGAGTCCCTCAGGGTTCCTCGCTAAGTCCGACCCTTTTTAATATCTATGTTTCGGACTTAGCGAGGGTAATTAAAGCTTACAACATCAACCTAACAACATATGCCGACGATACCCAGTTGGTACTATCCATACATAGAAATGGACTCGAGGTTGCAGCAAACTTCAAGGACGGCATGAGGGCTATCAGCAGTTGGATGGCTTCCAATTGCTTAAAACTTAATTCATCTAAGACGGAGGTCATGCTTTTTGGAAGTATTCAGCCTCTGTGGTCCCCCTTATGGTGGCCGGAGGAAATGGGAACTCCACCTCAACCTGTCAGTAAAGTCAGAAACCTGGGAGTAATATTTGATGATAAACTCCTTTTTCATCATCACGTGAACGCGGTAGTATCATCATCATTTAACATCTTAAGGAAAATAAAGAAACTGCTCCCATATCTTCCCATGACTGCAGGAAAAACACTTATATCTACACTGGTGTTTTCACGCACTGACTATTGCAACGCCCTTTTCCTCAATGCACAAAAAAAGGTCATCTCCAAATTACAAATGGTACAAAATGCCTCTGCCAGAGTTCTACTGGGCATTCCAAAATCTAGCTCTGTCTCGTGTTACTTGGACCAATTGCACTGGCTTCCAGTCATAAGTCGCACGAAGTTTAAAGCCCTCTGTATTGTCTATAAGGCAATAAACAACATGGGACCTAAATTCCTTAGAAGTTCCCTTAAGCCTCTGGCTACCCCCAGAACGCTTCGCTCCAACACGGCTCATCTGCTTCAGATACCCAGAACAAGGAGGGTTAACTGGGGAGATAGATGTTTCACCATAGCAGCTGCAAAGCTATGGAACTCCCTTCCTTTGAATATAAAATCCAGCCCATCCCTGATCATTTTCAGAAAACAGCTAAAGACATGGCTGTTCTCTCAACGTTACGATTAATCACTAATCTTCTAACTGTTATTTAGAGATCCAACTACTGGTGGCAGCTCTTAGCCTTCAGCGCCGAGACACCCAAGGGTAATTGCAGCGCTTTAAAAAATGCATAAATAAATAAATAAATAAATAATCAAGCCTTGAAGTAAGTTACCAAAGCATTAATAACTGTTTTTTTTGTACAATCAGGTAGCATCCAACAGATTTTTTTTTGTTGCCATTTTAAGACTGCAAAACAGGTGGCTGAAGTCTTAACGGCTTGCTGGTGCATATTCAAAGATTCATCAATGATGACACCTAAATTTCGAGCCTGTAGGACTGGCATCGGAAGAGGCCCCATTTCAGATGGCCAATGCTGGGGTCCCCGTAGTTCTTTATTTCTTCCTAGAACGATTAGCTCTGTTTTCTCGTCGTTTAATTTTAGAAAATTAGCTTGCATCCATCCCGCGATCTTACCCAGTCCTAGTTTTAACGTGGAAGGATGATCGCTTTCTGCTGAAGAGAGAGAGAAAAGGAGCTGAGAATTGTCAGCATAGGAAAACATATTTAAACCTGCCTCTTCTACTATTCTGGCAAGTGGACTCATATATAAGTTAAAAAGCAATGGGCTCAGAATTAAACCTTGCGGTACTCCATGCTTAAGAGTTAAAATCTCTGAGCAGGCAGACTGGGAGAAGACTTGAAACGTACGATTGCTTAGCAGGGACTTAATCCAGTTTATAGCGGTGCCATGAATACCTATAGAGGAGAGTGTTCGTAAAAGTACCGCGTGTGACAACGTATCAAACGCGGCACTAAGGTCTAATAATACAAGTGCAACCGTTTCTCCTCTATCCATCATGGCGCGGATGTTCTCTGTCACTCCAAGCAACGTAGTCTCAGTTGAAAAGCCTACGCGGAAACCAGATTGTTGCGGGGGCAAGAGATCGTGTGTCCTTATAAACTCAGTGAGGGACTGAAGAACATGTTTTTCTAAAATTTTTGAAAAAATAGGCAGAAGAGAAATTGGCCTAAAATTTGAGGGCATGTTTGGATCAGCTCCAACTTTCTTCAACAATGGATGAACCATTGCATGCTTCCATTCTGCTGAACATATTCTTCCTGAAGGGAAGCATTTAGAAGGTCCGTGATCGTAGTCATGGCGTTCCTATTTAATTGCTTTAGAATAGAACATGGTAGAGGGTCTTTTGGTGAGCCAGATTTGATCGTGTTTAGTAAGTCGATGACCGAGTCAACACTCAGCAAAGGCCAACTTTCTAGTGTAGCGTGCATGTTGACAGTGACACTTGAATCTGATACATTAATATTATTGCATAAGTCCTCAGTTGGGCTACTAAGGATAGTCGTGTTCGACTGATTTTGGTCCTTTTGTATACGTTCAATACCCTGGTAAATTTTATCCACTTTATTTACAAAAAAGGAAGCCAATTGGTTACATTGCATTTTGTTTAAATCAGGAGGTGTTTGAACGGTATTTGACCCAGCGAGTTCTTTAACGATATTGAACAATGTTTTGGATTGGTTAAGAGCATCCGTAATCGTCATACAAACATATTCTGTTTTTGCTTTCCTGCACAGCATCTGGTAGTATGTCAGTTTAGTTTTATATTCTTGTTTGGCTTCAAGGGAATAAGTTTTTCTCCAGTTGCGCTCAGCGCTTTTACATTTGGTTTTCTCTTTTTTCAAAATATCACTAAACCAGGGGGCAGGGGGGCGATGGACATGACCTCTTAATTTCGTTTTGGGCAGGCACGTATCAATGGCTGTCATGAGCCATTTCTGTACTAGTGGGGAAAGATTTTTAACCTCTGTCTTTGTGCATGGGGTATGTGCTTCAAGGAATGCATTTAGAGCATCAATATCTAACTTTTTCCACTTCCTAATGTATTGATTAGTGTTCAATGTACAATAAGTTCTGCAATCCAGGTGATGGCAGTTAACTTACATGCCCTGGGTAACCAGAGTACCATATACCAGGGACTTATAAGTAAGAAAAAAATTAAAGGTATTAGCCAATTGCACATATGTTATGGTATGTGTATTAGTAAAGTGCACTATTCTGGCTCTGAGCAAGAGTGTGCGGCTAGCCCTGCCAATGGTACGCTGGTTAATTGAAAAGTCAGGTCTTCAGCTACTTGTGGAATCATGAAGAGAGGAGGAGGCTCTGATGTGGAGTGGGAGGCACTTTAGGGGATGTAACAGAATTCCTGTCCTCATGGTCTGGTTCTGTGTATATGTCAGATGTGTGCGAGTAGAAGTCCTGCGGAGTGGTGGTGTCTGGTTCGTTGGTTGGTTGAATGAGATGCGACTATTCAGGTAGGTGGGGTCTGAGTTGTGTAGTGCCTTAAATGTATGTGTAAGGAGTTTTAATTGAGCACATTTAAATATTAGGAGCCAGTGGGGTTCCCTGTAGTATGATGTGAGTTCTGTGTGAGAATTTGGTTGTTTAGCTCTGGATGGTTTGTAGTCTTCTAGTGAGTTACTTGGTGATTCCAGCGTATAGCGTATTCCCATAAAACAACTTGCTGGTGACTAGGGTGACTAGGGCTTATTATGGGTCAGAGCAAATGAACTAGACCCTCACCAGCAGTGCCTAGTGCAGTTAGAGTAAAAAAACAGCCGCATGAGTCAAACAAATTGGGGGTTATCATACAAAAAGAAGCATTTCTTTACACATACAAAAGGAGACATGGGTGGGTGGGGACTTTTCCTTTGCCGCTCAGTGTCAAGGGACAGCAGGTATCAGTCTGTATGAGGAGTGACCCATCTTGTCAGCTCCATAAGACTCTTCGGTTATTAAACTAATCTGATTTCCCTACTAAAGGACCAAAAAAATCAATACCTTCTCTAGAGTGACGCCACTGCATTCTGAGTTACCCTTTCACCACTTACACATATTGCATAGATTTACCGCCCAAACCACACATATTTTTCTGTGTTCGGGTAACCGAGTTTCCTGAGGTAATTAGAGCTTTAGATGTTTTGTTATCTTCGACAGATCCAACCTCTTTATTTTCACTAATGTGCAATCCAAATGGAACCGCTTTAAAGGGAAATACCACATATTTCCCAAAGTTACAGTTAACCCCCTCAAAGTATCACAACAATGGACACGATTCCTAAGCATTTTTGTATGCCACAGTATTATTCAGGTGTAAAAATAAAGAAATTTGCAATTATAATTTTCAAATCCTTATTTAAAAAGAATCAGGAATTTGGGAATATTTAAAAGTGCGCATATGGTGGTGGGAAATTAATCAGTCTTGTGATCTGCTCTATGCCTATTTGTGTTAATAGGGTCAAACATGCATCAATGTACTGTTGGCATGAAGTTTTTAACCTACCCTTTGCTGCCTAGTCAACATGCAGTTCTGGATCTTGCAATGATGATGCCATTTTGAATGCAGATTAATTGACACCACGAAAAGACAGAGACTTTGGGCCGGATTAATCAAAGATTTGGTTAGACATGGCTTACACTTATAAAGAGTCCAGGATTCCTCCTGAGTTCCAGGCGTAAGCTAGACCACTCAAACCATATTCACACTCAATTATTTACACTCCATTGACATGAAGGGCTGTTTGTCAATGTCTTTTCATTAAACTTGATGTTGTCTAGATGTGAACAAATTCTTGCCTGACTCTCATTTTTCCCACATTTCATTATGGATGAAAGCTAGCCAGCAGCTTCCAATGGAAATTTGTGGTTTGTACAATATTGCAAGGGAAAGATTTACTCAGTCCAGTTCTAGGACATTGCTGTATATCTATTAATAAGTGGTACACTCATGTTGGTCTCCATTTTGACTAATAATAAAAGCTCTATTTCCTTTAAAACTTTTTTTTACTGGACTTTGTTTTGTGATTGACAACAAAGATTAGTTTGAAATTAAAGCCAGGTTTAATATAGGTCGGAACAAGCATTATCTCCAAACCAAAAATGTTTGAAGGAGACTTACAGTATCTTTGGAGTGAGCAAAACTATTAACCATACTGTAGTTTACCCTAATCGGAATGTACAGTGCTGTCCAATGCCAATTTGTTTCCCTTTAAACCTCCCATTCCGAAGATGGCAATGCTTAACAAAGAAGACCAATTCTTTTAATGTGTGATTGATGTGAGCTACTGCACTTACTGTGATGTATGTGCTTAATTGTTAAAAGAATATTGGTTAAGGACCAAATTGTGCTCAAAAGCCTGCCAGTGCTGCTCCTGAATATCTGGGATGATGAATAACAAGGCTGCCCCATCTTGAATTCACCTCATGCCTCTATTATCTATGAACATACACTCCCTGCCCCTTTATCTTACCCTTGGAGGTTTGTTTCCATCTCTGATATCTCTATCTTTCACTGTTTTGCTGTATTTGTCTTCTTCCTTCTTTCCCAGTTTGATGTCTTTCTTTCTCTTGGTCTGGGTTTTATGTCTGATGATTACAAATATGTCCCGGTCTCCAAAAATGGAGTGCAGATGGCCCTTCGTGTAACCACCAGTTCTAATTAAGCATTGGGTAAAGTGGTTTTGCATCTGAGTTGTCCCTTTCTATGTACAACCGATTATCATAACCTGTATTGTTGCTGAGCAGGAGTTTTTATTTCTCAGAATATAGTTTTTTGCACATTTGAATTAGGGGATAAGAGATCAACATCGTAGTAAACTGAGATTCTTGCTGTACAAATATAATTCCAATAGGGGATGAGAGAGAGAAGATGCAAATCCAGAGTAGCTGCTTGTGGTTTGTACTCTGTAACTGAATATTAAAAGGGTCCTCACTGCGTGTCCTTTATTTTGTACAAGATGAAGTGGGATAGTGGTAGTAGGCACAACTGTTATGTAAAGGTTGAATAATGACAGAAAACCTCTGCTTGTTTCTTTTGTCCAAGTTTACTTCATTGCAGTAAATGCCCACAAGGAACAGGAACAGGAGCAACTCCCAATGTCTCCCCCACAACACTGAACTCCACCTAGAACCAGAACCCCCTAACGTTCTAATTAGAAAAAAAATATTTTTAACTGAGGAAAAGTCACATACAAATATACATCATTAAGCTATGTATGGTACAATATGCCCCACTTTGAGTAATTAGTAAATAAGATTAAAAAAATCATAACACTTAACAGAAATATCGTCAAAAAGTCAAGCTCATCAACACTAGCTGTCAAAAACAATTAATATAAAACAAGTCATCATACTTGTTATGTACTTTGACCATTCTTTTAGAAGCATTGCTGAAATAGTTTTAAAACATATTTCTAATAACACCACTGCCAGAAAACACCCCATTGTCAACAAGACTTTCACTCTCCATTTGAAGATTGGGATTAGAAATTGAGTTTCTAAACACATCACCTGAGACGTTATCCTCAGTGCAAGAAGGTCTAGCGGTAGGGCTTCGAGAAATAAAATCCATCATAGAGCTTGGAGAACCCATCACAATACATTAAGCCCAAAGTCTCTCATTTGTCTGATTCTCCACTGAATACAGGAAATCATACTCTTCATATATACGTATATTACTCTTTTGTCCAGGTTTTAAAACTAGTACAGAACCTTTGTTCCACAAACATTTGTTTTTAACAACACAGTAGCATTGGATACCTTTCCAACTTGTACTGGATCCATGAATTTAGACTCAGCTCTTGACACGTCAGAAGGTTTACATACCAAAACCTAATCATTTATTTTGGTCACTTTGGTTTTGGTCTTTCACTCCACATCTTGATAAGGTTTATCGTTTACCTGTTTGATTTCCAAATTCCTCTCAACTTCCTCAATCTATTTTTTACAATTGCCGCAGCGTAGATATAGATTATTCTTTACACGACATATATAGTAGATTTGACACTAAAATAACACACATTGATGATAACATCACAGAAACAGAGAAAAGGTTGAATGATCAGCACCGCTTGATTAGTTAAAAACAGTAGGATTAATCAAATAATAATAATAACAAGATGATATGAAGACTAATGAGTAGTTTAGCATTTCTATTAATTTCAATTACAGAATTTTCACAAATTTGACATTGGTGCAAATCACTATTGATAAGGGTTGCATGCTTGAAAATTTCAGTATAGGTGCCTGATATCATAAACAATATATATTAATGAAAACAATTTTTTTTGAATGATTTTTAGAATTAGTTTACATGTTGCTACTTTTGGACTTCGTATGAGTAGGCAATATTTAGGTTTGTTCATTTTTATGTAATACTTACTGACAACAATATGATAATTTCTTAATTTGAAACAATAATTTACTTCCTTATGGTTTGAATAGTTATTAATGAGTTGATGCACTAAAAGAAGATGATTCTAATGCATTGACATTTTCTTGCATATGCTGCATTATTTCATGACCTATTGAAATGAACTTTGACACTTCGTATGAGTAGGCAATATTTAGGTTTGTTCATTTTTATGTAATACTTACTGACAACGGGCAAGATGGCGGCGGCTCACTAGACCGCTGTGAGACGCTCTCTCGCGCCGGGTCTAACTAATGGGCTACGAGGAGGGTTAGGACCTTTTTTGCACCAACTGAAGCATGCTGAGGCACTGAAGCACACTGAGGCATGTTGCAAGTATAGCAATACAAGTGGCTACAAGCGATACCAGAAGTTATCAAGTCGGGATAATTGTGATATACAAGCCAAAAGCATGAAGTATGGAGAATTGTTGGTGCTTACCTTGATGATTCGGTGAACTCAGCATTGTCATCAGAATCGCGGCCAATACTTCACTATATAGCATCAGCCCTCGGCCTTACGGTGCTAAGACTTTTCATTCAACTTCGTGCCAGCAGAGAACAGCCTAGCGAACAGGACAAGCCTAAAAATCCCCCTGTAGCCGGATCAATACTACAGAATACTCAGATGGCCCCGAAAAACGCTGCAGCGGTGGCAGCTGCCTCAAAGACCCGGGCAGCCAAGCAAGCGCTACGTGATCAAAAACTAGCGGCAAGGCGCGCTGGATCCTTGACGGACGAAATCACCGGCTCTGATGGAGGACAGACTCAGCCTCAGCAGAAACAATACAAGGCGCCTAGAATCGCCAACACCCCGGGCCCGGGCCCGGGTCCCTCTGTTGTGGACCTGCTTCGGAAAACGCCGGCTGGTGCTGCACCCTCCGCCTCCATTCACCACACAACAAGCGGATCGCTGATTGCAGCGCCGCCAGTAACCCCGGTGGCGCTTTCCAGCATGGATTCGTCAGAGTCAGAGTCAGCAGCAGCGACAGCCCTTCCCGAGCCTCCCGAGGGGATAAGCATCACAGTAAGTTTTCCTACTACAACTGACATGTCTACTGTTGAGACTGTAGTGGAAACAGAAAATGCAGCAGTACCGGCAATACCGGCGATACCGGCGCAAACACAAATGTTAGCAGTAATAACGGGGGCAAACTTACAGACTCAGGAGCCAGGTTTAGTACTAACTGAGACACTTACTACAAATAAGGCTCTGCAAGCAGTGATTGTACAACCAGGTATAGCCAATATGCCCAACCTGCCACGATCTGAAATACAGCTTGCACCACTCAACTTGGCTAACGTGGGGGGCGTCTCTACATCGCCCCCTCTGACACAGGCGCTGGCTCAGGCACAAGGTACTCCTGTATCAGCCACATTAGGGGGAAAGGAAAATGAAGATGGGCCAATAGCACTCCTGCCAGACTCCATTGAGGGAACCGGGATCCCTTCAGATACGGACCTGGAACCATCAGAATTCTATACCATTTCTGAAGGCCGTGAAGACCTAGGATGGCACCATGACCTAGACTCCGACCTAGATCCCCTATCTGATTTGCAAACAGGCTCCAGCTCCAGCACACAGGATAGTGATGTGGATGAGTTATTGGGCGAAATCACTACAGGAAGGCACACAGTGATTAAAAAAAAAAGAAGTCGTCATGGCATGACAGGTTCTCATCGGGCTTATGCTCCTGTAACAACCCTCAGCAGTCAGGGCCCCTCTTTATTGGAGGAGCAAAGTACAACCTTAACCTCGGTAATGGACACGGTGCTGCAGGCGATCGCATCCCATAGGGAACAAACCTCCAAAGATGGCCGGAAGGCACAGCAAGCTCTACAAAAGGTACAAGGCGTGGTACGCAAGCTCTCTAAAACTGTGGCGGCTTCCAACGCAAGAATGGCTGATATGGAAGATCGGATAGTGGTTATCGAGACTGAAGCAACAGCAGTTAAAGAACAGGTTGACTCCCACGATGCTGAACTGACCGACGTGAAGTGGAAGCTCGAGGAGATGGAAAATCGTATGCGCCGCAACAACCTCCGAATACTGGGGGTTCCGGAGAAAAGTGAGGGAGACAATGTACGCGCTTATGTGATTCAACTTTTTAAAGATACATTTCCCGAGCTATCCTCATGGAACTGGGAGCTTGAAATTCAACGTGTCCACAGAACCCCGGCTACTGTACGGCCTTCTAACTCACAAAGCAAATATCCTAGGGCGATACTGGTTTTTTTCGGCAACTTTCTTCTACGTCAGGCTATTGCAGAGAAAGCGAGACCTGATGCTCATCGCTCTCGAGGAGATATCTCATACTTTGTTAGGCCTGATTTTTGTCACACAACTGTGGAGCGGAGATGGCGGCTTCGACAGTTAATTAAACCCTTTCTAGACAAAAAGGCCAAGGTTTATTTGAATAACCCTTCTACACTCAAAGTTTTGTATAATGGTCAGGTTAAATTTTTCACCTCCGAAATTAAAGCGAAGGCCTTTTTAGATAGCCTGACATAAATATGAAATAATAATACTTTGATGGCGGGTAATGTTTAATGACATAGATGGAATGTGTATATTTAAATGAATTATGAAGGTCTAGGCCTGACACTAACTTCCATTTTCCCACAGCTATCTAGAACATGTATATGTTGCACCTATCACTGTTTTAATGATTTATTGTTTGGCACTTATGGCACTTATGGCACTTATGGGTACTCTCTTCGGCTCAGTGGGCTCTATGGGGTCCTAAATTGATTACTTAACTTAAGATATATTTGGTTCATGTTTCATGTTTTATATTCCTCCGCTAGCCCGCACATGTCTTATTAGGTAAACCTGGAGTAATAATATGGCACGGCGCAGAGGTGTCTCTCCATCGCTACAGACTCTAGTGAGAGTCTACATGCCTCAAAGGGTGGTGCGTGGGGGGAGGGGTTTGGGGAGGGACCCGGGGAGGGGTAAGGGGGGCAAGGGGGGCAAGGGGGGAAAGGGGGGAGGGGGAGAAAATGCAAAAATATTTGGTGAATTCAGTCACAAGCTAAGATGCACACAAAGACCATGGTTTGATGTGAACCAATATAGCCAAAACAGAAAACAAAACCCTAAAAAACAAAAACTGTATTATGCATATCAAGAATATTTGTGGTCTTTGGATCCAATACATTAAATCTGGGCTAGATTTTATTGTTAGTAAATGGGGAGAATAAGCTTATGCTCATGGAATGTGGCAGGCCTCAATCATAAAAATAAAAGAGCCCAGCTATCTCAACTAACACGCCAAAACCCAGTTGATATAATATGTCTTCAAGAGACACATATAGCATATACAGATAGAGATTTACTCAAATTACCTGGATATAACCTAATGGTAACTACATCTCAAACATCCAAGACCAGAGGGGTGGCCATCTTAGCCAAACCTATAATAGGCTCCCCAATCCGCAAATTGGCCGATAAACAAGGTAGATGGGTCATAATCCAACTACAGTTGGGCATTATTATCTGTGCAATTTATGGCTCAAATCTAGACGACCCTGATATTTTTCAGGAGCTCGAAATAGAATTGGCCTCCTGGTCCGGCCCTCTAATCCTATGCGAGGATTTCAATATCGATATTGGGCTGCCCGTAGACAATCACCTATCTGTGAATTATAAAGGGCGGAAACCGAAGGTATACAGCGCATTAGGCCGGATGATGAAAAGTCATAATCTAGTGGACGTCTGGGGGTTACTCCAAGGGCCAAATGTAGATGGTTTCACGTACTTTTCTTTCCCCCACAATAAATACGTCCGAATCGATTATATTATGTCATCTATAGAGGAAGGGGACATCCTAGAAATAACGAAATCCCCGAAAACAATATCCGATCACAATGCGCTGACCTTCATCTTTGATACTGCCAGGTTGGTTAAATCAACGCCCCAATGGACTTTCGACAGGAGGTTATTGGTTAATCAGGAGTATATAGTTTATATTAAATCATGGGCCCGGTCATTTTTTGATTATAACCAGTATAGCGCACCTCGTCTGATAGTATGGGATTGTTTTAAGGCAGCATTGAGGGGAGAAACTATCTCATTTGTAGCTAATAAACGAAAAAAAGAAAAACATACTAATACACAACTGATGCAAGAACTCTCTAATCTCGAAACTCATCATGCCTTTGAAATAAATCAGGCTCAAAGAGGGCAAGCAGATTCTACCTCTGATCCGGGGAAAACCTTAAACAAAATAATGATTCTTAAAAATGAGATCAATAGTACGCTTATTCAAAAAGCTGCCGAAATTTATCAGGCTAATAAAACTAGACTGTATGAATCAGGAGAAAATGTGGGGAAGCAACTAGCATTACGCACCCGACAAAAACAATCATTGGGTAGTATTAAGAAGATTGAATTTGAGGGAAATGAGTATACAACTCCTAAAGAGATTATTAAAGTATTCCAAAAATACTATCAAAAACTTTACAGTAGCGAAATCTCACATTCTAATAACATAATAACAGCATTTTTAAATAATTGGCTCCCAGATCAGGCTTCAAATAAAACTATTGATGATGAGACCAAAGCTAATTTAGATAGAGAAATTACGCTTACCGAAGTGGAGATTGCTCTAGCTGGTTTGGCTAATGGTAAAGCGGCTGGTCCGGATAAGATCCCACTAGATCTATACAAAATCCTGGGCGATCAAATAACCCCTTTCTTGCTCGATTTGTTTCTTGGAGTACAATACCACACAAACCCCCCAGAATCATGGAAGCAAACGAATATCATTATTTTTCATAAAAAGGGCAAACCACCTCACCTTCCCTCTTCATATAGGCCCATATCCCTGATTAATTCCGATTCAAAATTATATTCTAAAATACTTGCAAATCGACTGAGCGGGGTCATCGAGCACCTTGTGTCCCCGTGGCAACATGGCTTTATTCCTGGCAAGAGCACCACAGACCATACTCGGAGAGCCATAACCCTGTTTGAGATCATGGGCGCCACGGGGGGCGAGATGTCGATGATCCTCCTCGACGCAGAAAAAGCATTCGATCGAGTATCGTGGCAATTTCTCTGGAACATCTTGGAAAACAAAAATTTTGGAAACAATCTTATTCAAGCCATTAAAGCCATTTACATCAACCCCACGGCTAAAATCCTTATAGCTGGTGACGAATCGGAGTCTATCAGGGTTCAAAGAGGTACAAGGCAGGGTTGCCCTTGCTCCCCGGTTTTATTCGCCCTATATATTGATCCCCTTATTCAGAAGTTATTAACCTCACCTGCAATTCAACCTGTCATTACTGGGCTTTTTTCCACCAAAGTCATGGCATATGCTGACGATGTCGCCGTTATAACCACCAATCCGTCTGAAGCAATCTCTGAAATTGAGACAATCACGCAAGCATTTGGGGTGTATTCAGGGTACTCTTTGAATAGAGATAAAACGATGGTATTAGCCACTAATAATATCCATTATGAGAGCATACTTAGGGTTAAACAGGCTACATACCTAGGAGTATGCCTGTCGGTGGATGTAAGCAAAATTACCGATTTAAATTACTCTCCCCTTATTAACAAAATCAAAAGTGATTGTAGAAGGATAGATAGTCTGCACCTTTCAATAATAGGAAAGGCCAATTATGTTAAAATGAATGTATTTCCACGTGTTTTATATTTTTTTAGAGCAATCCCCTTACTACCGGGAGAACATTTTATTAAGACTATAGATTCCCTTATCTCAAAGTTTATGTGGAGCTATGGTAAAATAAGACGGGCCCTTCCCCTGCTGGCGCTCCCCCAAAATAGAGGTGGCTTAGCTCTACCGAACCTAAAACTATATCTTTGGGCAACGCTAGTACAGCATATGGACCCTCTTCTAACGGCCAAATCTAGAACCTTGATCTCTATAGCCCCATATATTCCATCAATATATGAACTTAGCTTAGGTGAGAAATATAAGGGGCTGTTTCTAAGACAAGTAGAACCATCATACTACAAAAAAATTAAATTAAAGACAATTCTAGATGCACGTGCGGTATGGAAAGCTATTCGTAAACATCTGGACATACCTACATTTACAAAATATACACCATTATGGCAATGCAAAATTTTTTCTCCCATTTCTAATGATATCGGATTTCAGAGGTGGGAACTCTTAGGCATTAGAACAATAGGCGATTTTGTGGGTAACAGTATTCCATCATCCTTTGAGTCCTTCCAAATAAGATACAACATTCCTGTTCGTGACTTTTTAAAATTCTATCAAATCTCATCTAGCATCTGTAATATTAGACCAAAAATTCTATTAGATAAAATACCATTACTGGACATTATAGGGAAAAAGTCCACAAGAATTTCGGTCCTATATCAGATGTTTATGGCAAACGCCCCTGACGACCTTGAACGCACGGAACAATCCTGGGCCACAAAATTAGCTAACCCCAACGTAGATATAGATCTCTCACTAGTTTTCTCAGTAAAATATTTTATAGCTTCTAATCTAAAGGCCCAATATTATAGAACTATTTTTAACCTATACTATACGCCAGCTAAACTGTATGCTTGGGGACTTAGGACTGATGATAATTCTCCTAGATGTAATCAGTCACCTGCAAATCTCCTGCATATGTTTTCTGAATGCCCGGCATTGGTAACAGTTAAGGCTATGATACTGGAATACTGGGCCCAAGTCTTCGGGCATCAAATTATAGACTCTATAACATTGCTCCTATTAGGTCATGATGATTCTTTGGATCACAACGGGGAAGAACAGGCGGTAATCTTTTTGGGATATGCCGTGCTCCGAATAATCTTGGCAGCTAGATGGAAAGATGCAGAACCCCCCACCTTTCATATGTGGCTTAGCCGGTTTATTGCCATTTATAAACAGGAAATTGCAATTTACGCCACAAGAGGTAGGAAAATGAGGGCAATAGGGAAACAGCTGTGGGAGCCCATTACTAGATGGTATAATATCGAAAGTGGAAACCAAATCTTGAATATTTAATTATCTATTCTTTACTGTATTTCTCCT
The DNA here is from genome assembly GCF_964261635.1 of Lissotriton helveticus. Classification (NCBI taxonomy): domain Eukaryota; kingdom Metazoa; phylum Chordata; class Amphibia; order Caudata; family Salamandridae; genus Lissotriton; species Lissotriton helveticus. The sequence continues at coordinate 1,144,781,129 of NC_136069.1, forward strand.
TGCATTATGTCCTTTGTTCCTTTTAGTTATTTGATTTTTTATTTGTTCGATTCTGCATCATAGTGATGTTTAGCTATGGTTAAAAATATAAGATATGGGTTGAATTTATTTTTCAAATCACTCAATTTACGGATGCTTTATACTCTCTAGGCACTATGTTAACTACCCATTTCAATATATAGCGTGTTCCTACTTTGTAACCCCATGCTTTTTGTACCTATCTGCATTATTGATTTTGTTATGCACTTGCTCTGTTTTTCTGAATTTACCAATGAATAAATAAAAAAATAAAATAAAAATACATAAAATAAAAAATACTTACTGACAACAATATGATAATTTCTTAATTTGAAACAATAATTTACTTCCTTATGGTTTGAATAGTTATTAATGAGTTGATGCACTAAAAGAAGATGATTCTAATGCATTTACATTTTCTTGCATATGCTGCATTATTTCATGACCTATTGAAATGAACTTTGACATGTCTCCTTCAAATGTTGCTGAAACTGTTCCTGCCTAATGCATCAATCTGACTATGAATGAAGCCTTATTCCTTGTGTGTGTGAATTGGTGGGAACCGATCCTTGGACTGTACCCATAAAGGAGCTTCAAATTCATTTTTCTTTTTGTAACTAAATTGTGAGGATGGCAAAGACTGTGATTTCTCGTGACTAGCTTGGGAAACAATACTGGAGTAGCAAATGGTACCTGACAAATGGAAGATGGCCCCACAATGGACAGACTACTGTGGTCTGATCGCTGATATCTCAACTGGATCATCTATAAAGATGAACTCCCCAAAAGGAGGGGAATGGACGAGCTCTCTTACTTTTTGGCATTTTTTGCTAAATGACTTTTAGCTGCTGCTGTATTTACTGATCGATTTGCTCTCTTTTCCTTGCTGACAACCTAAACTCAATGCCATGATTTTTCTTCCCTAATGAATTTGCTTACTGAACTCTTTTGGTTAGATTTAATAAGATACTAAATCTAAACGTTCTCGATGTTTGTTCTTACCCATGTTCATGGACATTTCTCTAGAAGACTTTAGCTTGATCCTTTGAACCCTTTACTGAGTGAGACTTATCCTCTTATAACAATCTTCCTGCCTTCTTTGATAGTGGGAATCTATAATGCTTAAACCATCCTCTTTTGTATTCTTTGACTAACTGTGTAGTTTATACTACGTGTTATTGGCATTCTAACTAAGCTACTTAAAACGTTAATTGTATGCATTGATTTTGGATCATTAATACAATAATCAATTTAACTAAATTCGCCTGAGTCTGTTTTTGTGTCCAGATGTTCTTTCTTTAAACTGTGCTATTTAGTATTGATTCAAGATGCGTAATAGAGAGAGTCATAGATTATTTTCAGAGCATCGAGTTTTGTTTCTTCTTTTCTGTGTTGCTACTGCAAAAATCTTAGTGTGTATAGTTCTGGTTAGACTGAATGCCTTCAGGAGGTTGGGCCTACCTATTACATGCTTTACATGTACAGTATGGTTATGAGAGTAATGTATTTGAACCTCATTTCGAACTTGTGAGTTGACGACTAATTAATGGTCCTCGTTGGGTGGCTAACTGGTTTGGACATCCTGAAGTCTCACCCCTTACTATGACCGAAAAAGATTCATCAGAGGAACAATGTCTCTATGGGTATAGTGTAAATCTGTTTTCAGTAGAAATTCACAAAAAATATAGTTTGATGGGCCAACTGTGGAATGTTGAAGTAGAGAAAATGTTTCTTCTGGATTACAATCAACACACAGAGTAGAAACTTTCAATACTTTAAGAGTCAGCAAAGTACGTGCTTCTCTATCCCTCAGCATACGTTGTTGTATAAGCTTTATTCGAAACAATTTTCATAAAAGCACATGACATTTAAAACAGTTACACAATAATACATAATAACAGTAAAAAGACATTAAACTTACAATGCAGCTCATACAATGTTGCATACAAAAACCATTGATAAAATATATTACATTAACCATTGTTAAAAGAAATCCCTAATTAAATCATTTTCCCCAGTGCCCGTCGTCTAATTGCCCAGGCCCAGCCTAGATATTTGGCCACCCCTATGACTATCGAATCCTGGGTAGTTGTACATAAGATTCTTAAAGCCACAGTACTATCGCGTGTCCCCAGGTTTTTGCATACCGGCGTAAGCCATTTAGCCCTTGGTTTAATATAGGCTTGACATACGAATAGGAAGTGGCCTATGCTCTCTTCGGCATTTTCACATGCAGGGCATAAGTTGTTGGTCGATTTATTCCAGCCAGCTGTCATTTTCTTCAGGGGGATGGATCCTGATCTTAACTGGAAAACCAATTTCCTATCCGTTGGTACCGTGATATTATCCCAATAATTTTCTAGGGCAGGTAAAATTTTTGACTCCAGAAAGCGGCCAGACATAGAGTCGGTCCTTGTGTCTTTCAGCAATTTAACACCCACCCAATCCCAGTACTGTTTTTTTAGGTTTTCCTTGCTAGGGAAGATCTCTCCTACGGGATTGTTCCAAAGATTTGAGAACCCTAGGTTGACTAGCATAGACTTCAGATGTTTTAACCATTTTATCTTGTGGAAGGTATCTTCCTGGATTATCCACAGAAAGCCCTCCGCATATTGTCTGATTTCTGGGGTCGTCCAGAGGCGCCTCCAATAAAGGACTGGGCGCAATCGGGCTCTATCTATGATAGAGCGCCTACCCAGTTCCAGAAACAATGGAGTTAGCGGGGTGCTCTGTGGAAGTCCTGTGATCCCTCGCAGAAACTTATTCTCAGAAGTCTGTAATGCCGCAATACTTTCCCAGGACCATAACTCTGCGCCGTATAATGTGGCACCCAAGACCTTTGCGTCATACACCATAAGTGCGGGTTTTATAGGCTTTGTCTTAGATTTACGGTGCTCGCCCCTAAGGGCACCTGAGAGCTGCTGGTGTCTAAGGACCACTTTGTCCACGTGATGTGCCCAGCCAGTGCCCTCTGCAATCTGAACCCCCAAATACGTGAATTCCGCAACAGTATCTAGCCTGCTGTTATTCAAGGTTACTTTGGGGTGATTCCTACGGCCAGATGAAAAGGCCATTAATTTTGTTTTTCCCACGTTCACCTCTAGGCCATGTTCAACGCAAAAAGCATCGAAAATGTTCAATGCACGCTGCAGCCCCATAGGGGTCTTAGATAAGATAAGAGTGTCGTCAGCGAACATCAGGATAGGAACCCTGGTGTCCGCTAACGATGGGGCATCAACGCTAGCCTCCAACATTCTCTCAACAATCCCGTTGATAAATAACGAGAACAATAAGGGGGCCATGGAACAGCCCTGCCGGACGCCCCTTTCCACTGGGAAGTCCATAGTTGTTTCCCCGCTTCCTCCCCACTGGACTCTTGCAAAGTTGGACTCGTGCAGTCGCATGATTAATGTAAGCAGATCTGCGGGAATCCCCATCTTTTGCAGAACCGACCATAGCTTGCACCGGGGGACTAGGTCGAATGCCGCCCGTAGGTCGACAAACGCGACGTACAGGCAGCCCCTTCCCAGTACAACAGTCTTCCACCGCAGTATGGTGAACCGAAAGACCTGGTCAATGGTACTGGTTGCTCGCCTAAATCCAGCTTGGTATGGAGAAAGGGCGTTGTTGTTATCAACCCAGTCCATAAGCTGGTTTGTTATCATCCTCCCAACTACTTTCTGCATAGTAGCTATTAAGCTTATAGGCCTATAATTAGCAGGCAGCGAACGGTCGCCCTTCTTGTGTATAGGGATAATGGTTGCGCCTTTCCAAAGGTCTGGGACCACTTCCCCCTTTGCCAGGGCATTTGCTACGAGGAAGGTGTACCTCGCCCATCTTGTCACATCATATTTAAAAATGTCAGAGGGAATCCCATCTGGGCCTGGGGCCCTCCCACACTTCACAGTCTTGATGGCAATTTCCGCCTCTCTAAGAGAAAACAGATTATCAGTTGCGTAAACAGGTATTATACTGCTCGCCACCGTAGGATGATTATCATTGGCATACTGTGGTCTAAAGTAATCGACCCAAGCGTCTTCTGCCACGTTGTTATCAGGCTTTCCGGGACCAGCTCCTCTACCCCACTTAATGATTTCCCAGAACCTTCTGGAGTCTTTATTACCCGAGGCCTCTTTCAGTTCTGCCCAATGGTCTTCATCCCATTTCTTTTTCGCTAAATGGATGGCCCTCTTGTACAGTTTCCTTTTCTCTGTTACTGCTTCACGGTCCCTACTCCTTATGGCTTGTCCCAGTTCAAGTCGTGCCAATCTACACTGACTATCAAACCACCTACCCACCTCTTTAGCTTTCTTCACTTTCCTATTTTTGGTGAAGAAGCACGGTCTTAGGAGGGAAAATAACTCATTATGAATTTCCGCGATGCCACTATCTCCTGGTACCACTGGGGCCGTTGCTTCCATTGCAGAAATTGCACTGTCGACCACATTGTTAATGAAGATCATAGTAACCTCATTTGCCACTACTTTTGGCCATTTTAACCTGCGTTCGTCATTACTCATGACCGGGATGTCATCATTGGTTTCGGAAGAATTTCCCACCCCTGCATTCCACCACCTGTGAATCACACAGAGGGGGTTGTGATCACTTTCAACCCTAGGCCTAATGGTCATATCAACAACTCCCTCCCACAGTCGGAGACTACACAATATGTAGTCAATTCTGCTCCTGTTAATACCATTATCGTAGGTGTACCCACCCTCCTTGTCCCCTTGTGTCCTCCCATTGAGTGCTCTTAAACCATGTTCCATACAAATACCATTTAGTATTAAAATCTCTTTTGTCCATCTCTTAACAGGTTTTAAACATAGAGAGGGTACTCCCCAAAGCTTATCCTCTTCGCTCCCTAAAGGATCGTTTGTACAGTCCAACGGTTCAAAAGTCCTGTTGAGGTCTCCTGCTATTATCAACATACTTTCTTGTGACGTAGCCTCTATGGCAGCAGATAACAGCTCTATGGTGGGTGTATTAATTTCATTATTACCTCTCGCATAGACATTATACAAATCTATTGGGGGACCCTTGCCTGTAGAGATTCTTAGTAATTGTAAATCACAACTACCCAGGTCCAACATTTTGATATTAATATGCAAATCTTGTTTAACCCATACAGTAAGGCCTCCCTTTGGCCGCCCTCTTCCACCTTTTTGGGCTGGTATGCAATAGTTTAGATAACCAAAACAAAAAAGAGAATCGCAAGCCCAGGTTTCTTGGAAACAGCAGATATCGTACCCATTTATAAAATTCACCCAAGATTGGGAATCCATCTTACTGCCCAACCCTGCAATATTCCAGGATAAAAGGGTACCAATACTAGCCACAGAACCATCAAAGTTGTTGGTATTAAGGGATGCTCGAAGTGGCGTTAGACTTCCAATAGAATTGATCGGCCTTTCCCCTACGTCCATGCGATCTACAATCATGTTATCATTCTTTGGCGGTGGTACATTTACATTGGAGTTTGAAATTTCTAAACTGGAACCACTTTCTTCAACCAAATTCCCCGTCACCATATTATCAGACATTTCGTTTACACTCATAATATCAACATTAACGTCCCCAGCCATTGTTGGCACATTATAACTCTCCCACTTCCCAGCTGTACTGGTTTGTCAATATCCCCATCCGGGGTCCTGCCATCCTACACAAGAGTTGTGATTTGTGTATTTGTTATAGTTGTGACCAACTAAAGGAGGTAATGGAAAATTGGCTGGCCATGGTACAGTTGGGAGTATTAGGGGTTCGCTAAGCAGGCTAGTTGTTACGCTACTGGATCGGGGGTAAAAAAAGGTAAGGTCTACAATTCCAATACCTCCCTTATTTATTCCCCATCCCTGCCTAGTTATCCATCCCGCCACCCTAGGGTCTTGGAAATTGACCACTATACAGTCTCCACCCAAGGTTTTCGCTGTGTATCCCATCCAGTCTATTCTCCTTACCCCTATGATTAGCCCATCGATGTCACCAGGCAGAGGACGATTTTCCTTTAACCAGTGCATGGTCTTGTTTTTAAGCGTCTGGAAAGTTTCTCTCTGCCCTGGCGCTAATGATGGTACATTTATAAGGACTGCTACATAGGGGCAGGAATCAGGAGTGAGATTAATCGGGGGTTTTCTGTAAGTTGGCTTTACTAAGGGAGGCGGGATAGATGTAGGAAATTGAGGGACAGGTTGGGAGGAGAGCTTCAACGCCTGTTGCTTATTATTTTGTTGAATTGGTACTAAAATATTATCTACCGCAGGGCGGGCATTAGCCCTATTCCCTCCCACCTGAGTGTTTGAGGCAACTTGTATGCTAGTGGTTGCTTCTGCAGTTGGCAGTGCTTTGTCCACACTCGTAACAATTGGGGGATTTAGTACCTGCTGTGTTGAGGACTGTGTATGATGTATTATGGTCGGCTGAGTTGAAACAGAGCCGACTTTCGATTTGTCCGATTTTTCTGAGGGTTTTGTAACTACTGCAACTAAGGATTTACCTTGCTTTGGGGGTAAAGGAGAGTTATTTTGAGGCCTTCTTCCCTTTTCCTGGTTAGCAGGGTTATTAAAAGCCTGGGGATTTATCCTTGCATCCACCCCAACATTCGCTTTAATCAGCGATTTTGTAGAATAGAAATTGTCTAATGTAGACTGCTCAAAATGATTAAGCCTTTCTGTGAGCTTATTAATTCTATCCTCAATAGGGTTAAGCAAGGATCTTAATAATTTTTCCAACTCAGGGAGCACATTTACGAGTGAGAACACATTATCATTATTTGGTACGGTGGAATCGGTACCAGAGTTGACTTCTGTATCTTGCCTGTCCAAGAGGGCAAGATTAGTGTGTAAAACATTTTCTACACTCTCAGTTTCTTTAATGACAACCTCTCCAGTGTTCACGAATTTATGTAACTTCCTATGCTTTTGCGGTGGTTTCGCCGCCGTTTTACATCTCCTTGCTGGTGCTGATCTTTTCCTTTTAGACCCCAGCTTAGATTGGGCCAATATTGCCTGTGCACCAGAGTCAGGGAGCATAGTAGACTGAATGTTACTCCCGCAAGAGTTATTTGATTCTGTTGCAACATCCTTATTTCTTGTTTGAGCTTGGCCCTCGAAGAATTCAGTTGCAATAGGAAGGTTCAATGATGACAAGGGGGTCACCAGGGTGGGGTACGCCAGATTTGGGAGTTTGTGAACAGAATTCTTAAGTAACTCTATGGACAATCTGCGCTCTGCGCGCTTCTCAGCCAGTGACAGCTCCTTGTCAATTGATAATGAACGGCTAAAAAAGAATTTATCTAGGGGGCCAATTGCTGATGGGGCATCCTCGACCGGGTTAGTTATCAAGTGGCTAGATACAGGACTTATCGATGTAGACGTTGCCATAGTCAGCATCAAGCTCAACCACAATGACACTTACTGTAGAAGATACGGTCCGTCAGGAATAAGGGGGGTGGCCCAGCCCGGCCTCCTGCGGCCCCGGACGGCCACAGACGGTCCCGCCCTTGTCCCGGGCTTCTCCCGGCGCCCTCCCGCGCGCTCCCGCGACGCGGGTGTCTCGGTCCGTATTATTTCTTATCAGTGCCAGTCATTGGTCAGTGGACAGGAGGGGTGTGGCCAGCGGGGAGAGCAGCCCAGGTGTGAGCAATGGGCGCGCAGGGGCTCCTGGATACTGGAGTCCCTGCCTGTGCTCGCAGCCCCGCCGGCTCCTCTGCCTGCCCGCTCCTCAGCCGTGTACCTCTACAACCAGCAGCCCCAGATGGCCAGGCGCTGCGGGACCCGCGAAGCGGGTCCGGCGAGGTGAAGTCACAAAAGCGGTGAAGCGGTGAAGTCCCAAAAGCGTCTCAAGCGTCCCTGGAGAGGCACACCCACGGTCAGCAGCACGGTCAGCAGCACGAGCGACTGCAGAGAAGGATTAAAAAGGGATTCCACAGGTTAATGGACTCAGCCCGATTTTCTACTCCAAGGCGGGGGGCGTGGCCAGCGGGGAGAGCAGCCCAGGTGTGAGCAATGGGCGCGCAGGGGCTCCTGGATACTGGAGTCCCTGCCTGTGCTCGCAGCCCCGCCGGCTCCTCTGCCTGCCCGCTCCTCAGCCGTGTACCTCTACAACCAGCAGCCCCAGATGGCCAGGCGCTGCGGGACCCGCGAAGCGGGTCCGGCGAGGTGAAGTCACAAAAGCGGTGAAGCGGTGAAGTCCCAAAAGCGTCTCAAGCGTCCCTGGAGAGGCACACCCACGGTCAGCAGCACGGTCAGCAGCACGAGCGACTGGTCACGCGCAAAGGGTACCTGAGAGTCAACCTGCTCGAGCCCTCAGCATACAATTTGGAGGAACTCCAGTAGAAGAATAAGCATTACCATAACTCAAAATCATTTCTTTTGGAAGTATAAAAACATTCATATTGTTCTCCAAAACAGTTTGAATACCTTCTTTAAAAAATGTGTTAGCCCTTTCATCTTGACCATTGTTTGAGGGACAATAAAAAGGAACCACTTCTAGCCTGCTACCTCGACTTTTCAAAAATTCCATCCTTTTATCAGACACAAATTGTACCCCATTGTCTGAAACTAGAAATTTAGGGAGTCCTTCTATATAAAAAATACTATCCTAAAAGTAAATCACATTCTCCGTAGTAGGACTGCTGACAAAATCATAATAAATCCATCCAGAAACGTTATCTACAAGCACAATTAAAAATTTCTACTTCAAACCCAAAATATTATAATGACCAACAAAATCAATAGGTCCCTTTTCCCAAGGAACGTCAGGTATTTCAGGTAACCTCAAAAGTTTATTTGAAGTAACTTAATGATTATCTGAATTTAGACAAATATAACAAGTATTAATTAAACTTTCAACACTGGTGTCCATACCTGGCCACCACTACAACCTTTTGAGCAGTTTTTTGTGGCGACATACCTGAATGTCCTTGATGGGCAACATTAATCAATCTGTTTCTAAGTTAAAAAGAGGCACAAATAGATCATATCTCATCAACATTTCTCTTACAACACTCAACTCATCCAAAACCTGTTCAAAACTCTGTCATTATGTATCTAAATGTCTTATGTATGATCATCCTTCCACCAAATACTTCTTTTCTAAGAACAACTGATTGTCAGAGTTACTAAAAACAACGCATTTGTTTGCTGAAATTATATCCTCACTCATGTCAACAGCAGCCTAGGCAGCAGCTACACACTCCTTTTAATCTCAAAATTGTTCTTCATCACTTGAAGCCTGAGGTACTCTGGACAAACAATCAGCATCAGCATTTGTGCCACCTGAATTGTGCTTAACTTTAAAATTAAATTCCTGTAACCTAGAAATTAATTTCACTAATCTTGAAAAAGCTCCTCCGGATCCCCTGCCTTCCATCATATAACATAAGGGTGTGTGAGCTGATCTTAAAACAAATTTCTTTCTCCATAAGAAAGTTTTGAGTTGTTCTACATCCCACACACATACTAAGGCTTTCCTCTACAGTGCTGTAGAGCTCCTTGAAATAAAGGAGACAGTATTCTGTCTACCTTTGACAATTTGACTAAACACAGGACCTAAATCCAAAGAACTTGTATCAACTGAGACAAAACACTCACCAGGAGGGTCAAAAGGTTTTAAAGCAGGCGTTTAAGTAATAAGTGACTAGAGGCCTGATTTAGATCTTGGCAGATGGGTTACTCCGTCACAACAGTGACGGATATCCCATCTGCCGAAATATAAATCCCATTATATCCTATGGGATGTATATTTCGGCAGACAGGATATCTGTCACCTTTGTTACGGACGGAGTAACCTGTCTGCCAAAATCTAAATCAGTCCCTTTGTTTTTTCAAACATCTTATCCTATTCCTTCTCCCTTTTAAAATCTACTCCTTTACACAACAATCTAGGCACATGTTCAGCAAAAGTCGTATAACCCTTATTTTCTCCCAAACTTAAAAAAGATCTCAGAGACTTCTTGTCACAGGGTTTAGCAGCTTTTGAAATAGCATTGAACACAAATCTGATCCAGGTTCAATATCATTCTGCGTGATCTTATGTGCAAGATAATGAAACTCTGCAGAAAGTCCATTTTTCACTTTTTAATGTTGGCCCGTCATACCCTTTTCCTCAAGAATGCTTAACACTTTCTAAAAATAGAGTTATATTTTCCAGGTTTTGTGTGAATATTAAAATACTGTCCTGAAAAGTTTGTACTCCCTAAAGACCATTAAACAATGTATCCATACGTTTTTGAAATACACTGCCGATAGAAAACCAAACCAAAAGGTAATCTCAGATATCTATAAGCTCAAATGGAGTAACAAACGTGGTGAGATCACGTGACTCTTCAGTCAAAACAACCTGGTGATAAGCAGATTTGAGATCAATTTTAGAGAAAAATTTAGGACCCGAAAGAGCTGCAAGGATTTTCTGTATTCTGGACAATGGATGACAATCCACGACTAAATGTTTATTTAATGATCTCAGATCAGCACAAAGTCGAATATCACCAAATTATTTCAAAGCAATCACTACAGCCGAAATCCACTCAGCACCATTAGTATGTTTTATTATACCCTCAGTCACAACACAACTTTATGTTACATAGGAATGGCCTCTTTTTAAACTTTTTTTTCACGTTGAAAACTGTTTACTTTGCTAAACGCATAGCTAAATTCAAGCTTCTGCTTGTCAATCACACTTTAGACATCACAATTCAGCACCCTCCTATGCTTGTCAATCACAGTTTGCACATCACAATTCTGCATCTCAATGCTATTAACACTTATATCCCTTAATGGAATGGGACAATCAGTACCCAGCGACAGCAACTCACCCAGCCTGCTAAGATCTAACCATGCTACAATATCAGGTCCATTGATGGCTACTTTGATTTTAGTGTGAATTATCCGTCCCTGAAATAAACTGTCTTTGGAAACACCCTTCATTTTTATTTCAAAGTTACCAAAAGCTTTTGGATTAACATCAGTCTTGTCCAAAATGTTATCTCCCCACTTCTCATTACAACTGATTTTTTGAGAGAATTGTTATGGACAAACCGAAATCTGCTTTGATCTCAATTTCAATTGTACTCATTTTAACCACCCCTAAAGGTGTTTAAAAACCAGTTTGTATGGCATACACACTAAGATCCACATAGGAATCAAACAAAGTAAAAACCAAATCATCCAAACCTATACTTACACCGTTCAAAAAATTAACTTTTACATTTATTATTGATCTATTCCTTTTATATACAATTTGGAATCCCTTTTTATTTCACTTTTTACATTTTTTCCCAATAGCAAGACAATTAGGATTGTTACTTAATTGTGATTTGGATCCACACAACAACAGACATTCTTCTCAAAAGTACTCCTTACACATGTTTCCTTAGTTAGAATTACCCCAAACAAAACATTTGAAACTGTATCATGTGCAGCAAGAGCTTTGGCTGACATTAAAGGTTCATGGCTTACCATTCATTGCTACAATATCATTCTCGGAAGCTCTTAGTTAGCCAATGTTTCCATGCCTTAGGGGGCTTTCCAAGTGTCTCTAAAAATAAATTGGGCTGGTTGACCATCTGGCTAGAAGCCATCACTCACACCAAAACAAATAATGATATATAGAAGCAGGTTAAAATATATTACAAGTCAAATGTCAAATTGTCGCTGTCACCGCAGAAATAAGATGATGAAAGAATTACTTATAGCAGATGAGAACAAATTACATTAAAACTTTTGAATCTGGATAAATAGCAAAATCATCCCAATTTAGTAGACTACCGAAAGAAGAAGGTAGTTATGTGACCCGCCCAATGCATTAAACAATGTGCCTATCATTAAAAATGTAGGCCAATCTGCTCCTTAACGATGCCGGTGTTCCTATCACCGAAAGTGCAACCAGCAAATATATACACTGTCACACAATAGGTGTGCTGTCACCGCAAACAATAACATTGTAGCGCAGTCTACTGCTGAAATAAAGTTGCTCACAATATAAGATGGCCACCACGTAATGGCATAATTACGCAATGCGGCATATGTGGGAAATAGAGCACACAGTGCATTGCACACGTCACACACAGAGACACTGAAGACTCCACAACGCGAGCAGCACATGCCTGTAAGTTGAACCGATCAAGCTCGTAACATCACCAATGTAGAAATAAGTAAATAATCACACAAGAAGTACCTCGATAGTGAGTGACCTCCTTAGTGGGCTCAAACAAGGTCCATAAACTTGACATGTAAAGAGTTACCACCATCTTTGTCACCAGTTGTCAAGTGAAGGTTGAATAATGACAGAACACTTCTGCTGATTTCTTTTGACAAAGTTTACTTCTTTTTAGTAAAAGTAAAAGCCCATATTAAACTATAAATGGTATAACAACAGCCTTTTATGAAAAAGATGAAGTCCTTTCACTTTATGTCACTCCTTGACATTCTGTCATTAAGAAGACTCTACATTTTGCTGTCAGATGAATAGTGGATTCTGAGGCTTATAGTTTTGACATTTTCCATATCTTTGTAATATTTTACTGTGCTGTCTTCTATGAACTTTTCATTGCATTTGCTTGCATTTTTCCTACTACGTTCATTTATTCATTAATCATGTATTTAATAATTTAATCATTTATACATTGGGTTTGTTGAGTGATTTTCATCTCCTCTAGGTTATTATAGAGTGCTGTAAGTATAACCGATTTAGCGCATTGGCAAACAGGAACAGTGAAAATTCAATCATTACAGGAGGACTAGTCCAATATTATTACAATGTTCCGGAACAAGGAATTCAACTGAAAAAGAGTCAGTACATTTCAGTTTTCAGGCCCTTTCTGAAGTGCATGTATTTGGGCTCTATCCTTACGTTTAGATGAAATGTGTTCCAGAGTCTAGGACGCTGGAGTCCCAGGGTCCTTCCTCAGTGGTTGATCCAACTGGACACTCATTGAGTAATTAAATGTCCATATGTAGAGTTCAGGTTCCTGTTACATGCGCTAGGGACCTTTTGGGTATCTTCGACCTTTCCCCGAATATGCAGACTATGGTCATGATCATGTGCTTTCCTATAGAACTCATAGGTTAGGTGCCTCATTGTACACAGTTCGTTAGCAGTGAGTTCAGAATCTGTGAAAGTTGTAGGAAACAAAAGGGCATACTAACCAGGGGAAGACTCCGGTCCCAAAGCGACAGTTTCACATTGAACTGAAGTACACAAAAAAAGCGATGGATGGAATGCTTGAATTAATCTCAGCCACTGGTAACTACTCTAGGCCACATGTTCTTAGCTAATGAGGCCTATTCCGAATACATATGGTTGGATACTACAATTTTTGCATTTAAATGCATTTCATTTCTTATTAAAGATTATACGTTAATTCTGCACATTGTTATAAACTGTATTATTTTCTTGATATTATTAAAACACTACCTCATTGGCTAGCTACTAAACAAAATCTTCTCTCGGGATGGGCATTGCAGGATGTGGTGACAGAGTCCACAAACTACCACAGGTCGAGGGCCCAGGTGTTAGCATTCCAAAGTCTGCGGTCTTGGTGCCAAGACTGTAGAATATGAAACTTGTGGACAAATGGTGGGTGACCTTACCATAGTCTGTTGTTTAGGTACCAAGTTCAAGGACTAAAGGTGCCATTTTGAGTATGTCAGGAACGCAGACTGAAAATAAAGTTTGTGACCTATCGGACTAAATGTAGAAACTAAATTATTTCCTCCTAATCGCTTTGAACTTTAGGAAGCATTCACAGTGAACTTACATTTTTGTTAAATGCACTAGATTGCGTTAGCTGCACCCCTACTGAACTCCTTCTAAGTCTGCAGACTTACATACAAGTCTAAGGTCTACGTCCATGTTAAAGATCATTCTTAGCCTTTCATTGCCTTAAAATATATGTAATATTTCACCATATCAAGGGTGCCCATTTTAGCAACAGAAAACACATCTACCATTTTGTGAAGAGCAGAAGACCTGCACAGGTAATACTGTTGCTAACTGATGCACTTAGGAAACGTATTGCTGAGAGAGGCAAAGGAAAGATTGCTTGGTCATCCTCTGCTGCATCAGAAGAAGAAATCATTTGCACTAGGGAGAGTGCAGAAGTGGAGAAGAACAGCAAGGGTTCATATGTACGGGAGTTCTTCACTCATCCATCAAAGAGAATAATTCAACATGAGAAGGGTTATCTGTAAGCTATGTGGCAAAAAGCTAAGCAGAAGCCAGAAAGAAGTCTACTCATTTAAGAAACCAACAAGGTAAGACCAAACATGCCAACAGTGTATAAAAGCAGGCTCTGCAGCTGGCACATGCTGCACATGTCCAAAGGTGGTGTGCAGCAGGGTAGGGAACATTTTCATACACAGTAAATGTAGACTATTATTGTTAGGACTTATGTTGGGTGCTCTCTTGTGTCTAGACTAAGGTGTACTTCTCTGACGAGCTCTAGAAAGAGTGACAAACAAGTGTCTGGAGCTACTTTTACTCATTCAAGGTTGGCTTGGATGGTAGTTTAACAATCCAAAGCTGTAATACCATGATTGGAATGAAATACGATTCTTTCACAATAACTTTATTTCAGCTGTTACAGCCATATATGCACACACAAATTGACAACCTCTTAAAATTCATATAAAAATCATATAAGGAAGTACAGTATCATAGCAGACACTATGTAATGAAGTGGTACCAACATACAGAGCAGCAGTATTCACCCATTGGGAAGCAGGCAAATTAAAATTCAATAAGAGAAGAAAAAAAATGAATATACATCACTATGGGAAATATAATCGATTAAAAACAATCTTTAAAAATATAATTTAAACTAAAAATGCTAAAAAAGGTTCACAGCCTATGTTTTTATAGAACCCAGGATCACAATAATAGTCAATTAGAAGCCGGTATTGCTAATTCTCACATCCGTTTTTTGACAAATACCTGCGCTTACAGCCTATGTTTTTATAAAAACCAGGGTCACAGTAATAGTCAGATAGGAGCGGGTATTTGTAATTCTCACATCAATTTTTCAACAGATATCTTCGCTTACACCACATAGCAAATAGGAATTTGGAAATTGCAACTACAAAGACCAGACTTGTGTCAGATTTTAGGACCCTGTAGAATTCTTTATAGTTTCTAATACCCAGGTTTCTACAGAGTTGAATAACCCACTTTGACCTGGCCCACTTATATGCCAAGCAGAAGAACAACACGTGAATTTCAGATTCTTCCTCTACTAGGCACCCCGGGCAAAGATGAGTAGTGGCGCCCGCCCACTTGTTGGTTAACGTATGGAGCGGGAGTGTCCCATATCTAAATTGCAAGAACAATTTCTTTGCTATCGGTGGTTCTATAGAATCTAACACCAGCTCCATTTTGTATTTGTGTTTTATATCCAGGAACCCATAAGTTAAACTAGATGGATTAACTATGTAAAATACATGCCAGTTTATAAACCTTCAGTGCGCTTGCCAAAGATTTTTTAGAAATAGCTAAGCATGACTCCTCTGGTGCCGACCATAAGTCCTCCCTCCCTAACGCACTAAATGAGTCCCTAATAAAGGACAGCCACTGGATATTGCCCGCCCCCAAAGTAGACATTACAGCCTTTAATTCCTCCCTATAATGTACTAACTCTAGCGTACTCCACTGCCGTCGCCAGTAGTGCAATGGACGTGAAGCGATTAGGTCCGCAATGGGAAGAATACCCAGGTCCATCCTTAATGGTGTTAAGGGGGTACTTTTAGGCAAGCACAAGATTTGTCTTATAAAATGATTTTCTGTTACAGTAAGGACATTGGCTAAGCTATGTCCCCACAGTTCGGCCCCATACATAGTTGCCCCCCTTGCTTGAACCTTATAAATTTCTACAGGCGGGCTTATAACCTTTAGGGCACAGCTCTTATGAACTTTTAAGATCCCCCCAATGGCCTGTGTTAACTTTAAATTAGCTTTATTGATTTGTGGTTCCCACCCCATTTTGTCATTTAACGTGAGACCCAAATATTCAAAAATAGGGTCCCTTGGGGGGGCGTGGCCGACAGCCGGAATCCCGACCCTTGCCAGACGATCCGCCACATTGCTCCGCATCCAGATTGGGGATCCCGTTTCCACCAAGGGACCCCCGACAAGAACTGACTCTGCACATCTCGGCGAAGTGCTGGCCTCGCTGGGGCTCATTGGTGGCTGTGGTGTCCGGATTTGTAAGACCCCCGGGAGCTCCGAACAAAATGGTGGCCGCGTCGGAACCCCGGCCGGCTCTCTGACCGTCCTCGGCCTGAGCGGCTTACCCTGAGGAGTGGCGGGACCAACACAGCCCTCCTGCGGCACTCCGGACCTGCCTCCTGGCCCGCGGCGACGGTGAGAGCTTCTCTACGCGGCCCCTGAGGACACCCCTGGCCGGTAGGAGGAGATGCGACGGAGGCCCCCTTCCACGCCGGGGTGCCGACTGCGCGACGCCCCGGCTTCGAGGCCTGCAAACCGCGGGGTCCCGCCCCGCCGCATCTTTCGTCAGCTGGGCCTGCCTCGCCGCTTCACTGATTGCTGCCCCCCCCCGCCCTGTTGGGAGAGGGTGCTTCTCCCCTAACACATGCGACGTTCACCCCAGGCCCGAGGGGGGCAGTACATTACAGCGGATCAGTCCTGCGGCCCTGAGCACTTTTCGCACTAACCCCAGCTACTTCTGCCCCCCCCCCCACAAACTGGTGACTTCTTAGCGGGGCCTTTCATAAGCCATGGGGGGGGTGCCTCGGGGACCCTTGTGTGTTCTGCATCTGCCGGGCCTGCTCCAGGTACATCTAGTGAGACCATTCCCGGCCTTGTACATACCGCCGGGTGCTGGGACCGGGCGCCGCAGCCCCAGAGGTGCCCCGCCCGCCGAACTACACTCCATACAGCGCCTACCATAGCGCCTGACCTTCTCCAGCGGTTGGGATAGGGCGTCTGGGGACTATACCCCCCCCCACATGTGTTGGACCTGGATACTTGGCGCACAGCTGGAGAGGCATTAGATGGCCCGAGGACGCATTGAAATCCACCTCCGACTGACCCCATCACCGTGAAACTGGGTAGGCCTCCACATTGCCGCCTGTCCCCAACTTGCCCAGCCTAACCCGGACCCTACCTATAGGAAAGAGATGGCTTCCGTTAAGACGACACGGGCCCCTACCCAGAGGCAGAAAAAGAAGAACTCCTGGGGCGTTGGAGGAGACAATAGAGAAGTTGCCCCCACGGGAGACCCGAAGCTCGCTTCCCCCTCGCAGGGGTCAAAGACTCTCACATTGGAGGACGTAATGGAAGCCATTGCGGGTGTTCGTTCCTCGCTTGAGACCCATATCGACTCCGTAAACATCGAGGTCACCCTCCTGCTTGCAGACTTGCGCAAGATGGACACTAAAGTCAAGGACGTGGAAGTCAAGACGGCGGCCTTAATAGACGACACTTCCACACTCCAGCAGCAAGTTGCCCAGCTTCAGAAACAGCAGAAGCAGATGAGCGAGCAGCTGGACGATTACGAAGGGAGGGCGAGACGGAACAACATCCGGATCCTAGGGGTTCCGGAAAAAATGGAGGTGCCCTCAGCTGACCTTTTTGTGGAGTCCCTGATTACGAAATACCTGAAACCGAAGCAACTCTCGAACTTCTTCTCTATTGAAAGAGCGCATAGGGTCCCGGGGGGTAGTCCAAGGCCGGGGGCTCCCCCTCGCCCTATCATAGCAAGGGTCTTCAACTTTAGAGACCGGGATGCAATACTACAAACTGTCAGATCTGGCCCTCCACTCCTGTTGGAAAATACCTGCATCACCATGTTCCCGGACTTCACTGTTAAGGTACAGGCGAGGCGTCGCAGATTTTTGGAGGTTAAGAGGGCGTTGCGGGACAAGAGCATTAAGTACTCCATGCTCTTCCCGGCGAAACTGCGCGTCGAAATGGATGGTAAAACATGGTTCTTCTTTTCGCCGGAGGAGGTGTGGGACTGGCTCGAGGGCCGAAGCGGGAGTGGAGGCTCTCCGCGGAATTGTTCTTCAATACACGAGCCCTCACTAGAGGACCATCCACCGGAGAGTCAGGAACTTTTCACCGGACCTCTAGACGGAGTGGAATGACATTTCTAAGCTGCAGAAAACTTTGTTGGGACACGACGTGGCCTCTACCTGGTTGCAACCTTGAGATTGGAGCAGCCGCTCAAAATACATTACTTCTCCCTTTTGAACTGGCCTCTGTTCCTGGCTCCTGTCTCCATCGGCCGTGGCCGGGTCGCACCAGCTGACTGATAAGTAAATTCTATGTTGTGTGAATAATCCATGAGTCTTCAGTTATGAGAACGCAAATGTATCACATTTATAATGTTTTCAGTCGGGC
Organism: Lissotriton helveticus; assembly: GCF_964261635.1. Lineage (NCBI taxonomy): Eukaryota > Metazoa > Chordata > Amphibia > Caudata > Salamandridae > Lissotriton > Lissotriton helveticus. The sequence continues at coordinate 1,144,799,501 of NC_136069.1, forward strand.
AAGCGGCTCTAGCGGCTCTACCGTACCCCAATTTGAGTGGGAGGGCGACACGCACTCTGCCGAGTTGGGGTGTGGATAGTTTTGAATCCGCGGGAAGGGAAGCAGGGTGGGGGGAAGGGGTGGGGGGTGGAAGAGGTTGGCAGGGGTTGTTTGTTGCTGTGTGGTTTATTTTTGTCAGTAGCAGAGTTTCCAATGATCACTTAGCTTTGTTCACCTATCCTCGTGTCTCCAGCAGAGATGTCCTTAGTTTGGCCTCCTTGCCCGCCCAGGGCTCCGTAAGACGCGGCTGGCCCCCTGGCCTGCTATCTGACCTCCGGGGACAACACGTCTTCAACCGCCCTACACTTCGAACTGCCCGAGTACTGGCCGCCATGGGTGGCCCCCTCCTGGGCGGACCACCTACTTGACTCTCCTGACTTTCATCTATGGCTCATCACATCTCTAGATCCCTCACCGTTCTCACGTGGAATGTCAATGGACTAGGCCACAAGATAAAACGAAGTGTGGTCCTCCAATTCCTCAGACGCCACTCCCCCGACATAGTCATGTTACAGGAGACCCACTTAGTCGGTAACACCTGTCAGGCTCTACAGAAAGGGGGGTACAAGCTCCTAGTCCATGCTGATTTTACTTCAGGTTCCCAGGGTACGGGAATCTTAGTTAGGAAATCCCTCGCGCTTACCTATTCACGCTGCTGGGCTGACCCCCTAGACCGTTTAGCAATAGTAGAGGCCACCTGGGAGGGGCATCCCTTGAATATCATTTCCGCATACCTCCCGCCAACTTTAGTACGGGAATCCTTCAAAGAACTGGGCACCCAAATACTGGGTCTCTCCCCGGGTACACTAATATGAGGGGGGATTTTAACACTACAATGTGTGATGACCTGGAACGTAGACCCCGGAGAGGATCACACCGTCAGACCTCGGACCTGGCCGACTTCGCTCATGCTCTGGGGCTAACTGATATTTGGCGCCTACACTTCCCGGACACACCATACTTCACGCACTATTCCAACGCTCACAATAGTATGTCCAGAATTGACTATTTCTTTTGCCCCATCGCAGACCTTGGGTGCTTTGTCTGTCCGAGGGGCCTCCCCCGAGGTATATCTGGCCACTCGCCACTCATGGTTGACCTAACGTACGATCGCCAGATCATGCGCGGACCTATTGTCATTAGTCCCTGGCTATTGCAGATGCCCAATATCAGAGAGGCACTGCAGGAGCGAACGGAACTCTATTTTGAGGAAAACGTTGGTTCAGTAGACTCAGCAATTACGCTCTGGGAGGCCTATATAGCTGTTCTGAAGGGTGAAGCTTTAGCACTTAAGACGTCTCACTTGCGGAAACAAGCCGAGCAAATCACCGAGGCGGAATCAGCTCTTATCAACCTGGAAGCGTCCCATAACGCTGCACCCTCGGACTCTACTGCCGCTCGCCTTCATGTCCAGCAGCTAACATATAAGGCGCTGGTCCAGGAGAAAGCTCAGGCGCGGCTGCTCCATACCCGTCACCGGGTCTATGAATTTGGGGACACTGCAGGCAAGATGCTCGCGTGGTTGGAGCGCCGTGACCATGAATCTCGTTGGGTCTCGTCCATAACTAGGCCGGATGGATCTGTGGTGACAGATCCACAGGATATAGCGGAGGCATTCGCAGACCACCTTGAACAGGTCTACACGGCGAGTAATGTTTACTCGTCCGCCGAGTCCAGTCAACTGTTGGAGGAGATGCGTCTCCCGACTATCTCGGACGACGACTGAACGGCCCTTGATGCTGACCTCTCCGCAGATGAGCTCACTACGGCGCTCTTTGCGGTAAATTCCGGTAAGGCCATGGGCCCCGACGGAGTTTCCGTTGAGTTCCTGAAAGGGATGGTCCATGACATCGTTCCACATCTCCTTAATATGTTTAGGGAGAGCCTGGAGCGCGGAGTGCTCCCCCTCGACCAAAGACTGGCCTCCATCGCGGTCATTCTGAAACCAGCCAGGCCTCCCACTGCATGCAGCTCCTATCGTCCGATTTCCTTGATCAGCGCTGGGGCCAAGGTCCTGGCTAAATTACTAGCGACGCGTCTCCTCCTGGTGCTCCCTTCTTTGATACACGCCGACCAGTCCGGTTTTTTACCGGGCCGAAACACGGCATTAAATCTCCGTAGGGTGCAGAACGTACTGAGTCGTCAACCTACATTGTCTCAGGATGCGGCCATACTATCCCTAGACCCAGCGATGGCATTTGACTCGATCGAATGGTCCTACCTGTTTGAGGTCCTCCGCCGATTTGGCTTTGGGCCCGCCTTCATAGGGTGGGTGAGACTTTTATACACGGACCTCTTGGGTCAAGTCAAGGTCAATAACTATACGTCCCGGAAATTTCCGCTGCACCGGGGCACCAGGCAGGGCTGCCCCCTCTCCCCCCTGTTGTTTGCCCTCACTTTGGAGCCTTTGGCTCACTGGATCCGCGCTGGCACCTCTATCAGAGGCCTGCAGTCGAGTGACGAGACAGTAGACAAGATCTCCTTATACGCCGACGACATCCTGATATATGTGTCGTCCCCACGGTCCTCCATTAATAGCCTGTTCCACGTCCTCACGAACTTCGGGAAATACTCGGGGTATGCCATAAACTGGTCCAAATCGGTGCTGTACATGTTGCATGGTCCGCCACCTCGCATGCCTATAGGTTTCACAGTTACAGTAGCCACAGAAGGCTTTACATACTGGGGTATCTTCATTACTCCTGATCACAAATTGTTTTATGACCGTAATTTACAAGTTCCACTCCGTAGGCTCCGTGGGGATGTGGCTCACTGGCGATCACTCCCGCTCTCTCCCGGGCCGGGCGGCGCTGTTAAAGATGCTAGCGCTTCCACGCTTCTTATATGTCCTACAGAACTGCCCCTTCCCCATCTCGGACTCCTACTTCAGGGTGGTAGACAGCGAGCTCAGAACGCTACTCTGGGACGGCGGCGCGGCCTGAATTGCTCTCTCTAAACTGTTCCAGGGCTGGTATGATGGGGGAATCGCCCTCCCCAACCTCCGCCTTTACTATTGGGCTTCCCAGCTAGTGGTGATCAACCAATGGATACATGGATCACCTCTCAACCCGGCCTTCCTATTAGATTGAGATCAAACGGGACGTGAAGGCTACCTTGGGGCCCTATATTGCAAACCCACTAAATCTAGATACGTGGGTCCCATGTTACACACAGTAGATGTATGGCATAGAGCCAATAGAAGGCTGGGATGGGCGGACAAACTCACCAAGGCATCACCACTATGGTCCGCGCAACGCCTCGGCTCCCTCTGCTGTTCCCAGGGATTCGATAAGTGGGACACGATCGGGATTTCCGAGGTCGGAGACCTTGTTCATAAAGGCGACTTACGAACTAAAATATGCCTTTGCACCCACCCAGTTTTTTAGGTACCTGCAAATCACACATGCTCTTCGAACCGCCTTCCCGGACATTGCCTCCATACCTGCCACCTCCCTGCTGGAGGACAGGCTGCTATCAGAACCCCTTCCTGAAAAGGCCATCTCCCTGACCTACCGTAAGCTCTGCAATAACCTCCCTGACCCCTTCCTATCGCTGCGGACCAAGTGGGAGTCAGACGTGGTCCTTTAGATGAAGAGGATTGGCGATCGGCACTAATGTCTCCGAGGGAATCGGCCATATGCCATAGGTTTAGATTGATTCAACTGAAAGTGCTGCACAGAGCATACATGTCTGCCCTTACACTGGCCAGGATTGGCCGGCGGCCTGATGCTCTGTGCCTACGAGGATGTGGCCTCCCCGGGACCTTCTATCATATATTATCGGATTGCCCAGTGATACAACAGTTCTGGACGACAGCGATACGTAAAATGAGTAGTTCCCTGGGGAAAACCACTCCCCACATCACCTAGGGACTGTATCCTCAATATATGGGGTCCAAATGACCTAAACGCCCCAGAGTTACAGTGGGCGGCGCTGGGGTTTCTATTGATCAAAAGGGCCTTGGCGATGGGCTGGGGCTCCCCTGATAAACCTTTGGTGGTAGGGTGGGTGGCTGCAATGGACCAATGCATGATAGCGGAGAAGACAGTGTATAAAATACGGGGCTGCCCTAAGGTCTGGGACAGGAAGTGGGGCCACTGGAACTCATACCTTGGCGAACTGTGTGACTCCCCGACGACGGAGCTGGCACTAACCCGTAGAACTCCGGGGTTGAGGATGGGAATGGGGCGGGATTAGACTCGCATTTGTTGTGATCTGCATGGGCTTTGGCGAGGTGGGTGTTGATTCTAGGAGAATGTTTCTACACCAATAGGGGCCTAGGCCGATGCGACTTGGTGGCCGGAGCTGGACACTTGGGTTGGATTGATTGCTAATTCAAGTTACTCTGCTGGACTTCACTATTTGGTTAATTGTTATTGTTTATAAAAACATGTGGTATAGTGACCTTCTCTGTGTCTCATGCAGGTAGTAATTTGCTTCTCGCATGGTGTTGTATTATTAAGACGCCGTCCGACCTCAGGGTTGTGGACTAAATGGCTGTGTACTATTACTTAAATCCGCCTAATGCTTCACCTTCTGCCGGCCTGTAAGCAGTTGTGCTGTGACATCTATCTTTTGACATAACAAAAAAATAGGGTCCCTTTCCAGAGGTCTATCATCCATTCTAGGGTGTGGACAATTTGTGGAATCAGCATGGAAGATCATATATTTTGTTTGCTTAATATTTATTTCCAAATTCCTCTTTTTACAAAACAGGCTACATTCCTCTAAGACACACTGCATCCCCATTGGTGATTTTGAGAGGAGCAGGGAGTCGTCCGCAAACATTAGAGCAGGAAATTTGTGGTTATCTAGTTTTGGGGAGTCAATATCCTTAACGGCAAGAAGGTCTCCAATTAAGAAAGAGTGAGAAAAGGGTCGGCGCGAGCACGCAACCCTGCCTCACCCTCTTTCCAACGGGGAATGGAGCTGTTAGTTTCCCATTCTTGCCAAACCTTACCCTAGCAAAAGTTCCCTCATGGAGGCGTTTGAGCTGGTGACAAAGGTATGGTGGTACTCCCATATCCAACAAAATACCCCACAGCTGGCCACGGTCTACCATATCAAACGCAGATTTAAGATCCATGAATGTACGGTACAGACTACCACCCTCCAAAACTATATGTTTCCAATAGATCAATTGGAGCCTAAACAACTGATCTATGGTTGATGGTTTATGTCTAAAGCCTGCTTGTAGAAGAGTTAAAACATTAAGGTCTTCCATCCATTCCTGAAGTCTTCCCAGTAACACTCTGGCAAAAATCTTTTGTGCTACGTCAATAAGGCTAATTGGCCTGTAGTTTGCTGGTTCTATGGGGGACCCTTTTTTATAGATAGGGATAATCTCCGCCCTGACCAACGAAGGGGGGGTGGCATGCCATAGAGAATAGCATTAAATAATGTCTGGTGGTATGGGGCCAAAACTACCTGTTCATTTCCATACAGGTCCCTGGGAATTCTATCCAACCAGGAGCTTTTTTTGGTAGTACTTTGGCTAGGGCTTCTAATACCTCAGCGAAGGTACAGGGAAGTATGTCTCCGGGGGAATCAAAGGTTTGGGATAAGTATGGGCCGAAAATCCGTTCCGCTCGCGGAATTTGCGGATTTTCGGCAATTTTACGATTTGATTTTTTTTTTTGCACTATACATTTACCCAACGAGGTAGCACTTACTGATTAACCAGTAGAAAGTACTCCAGTTGAGTAGAGGCATGGCACAACAAGGTGGCATCCTCGTGGATAAATATGTAGGCAGGATTTATTCTGTCACGATGCTCCTGTCACAAAAATTAAACCTCATCAGGAAGCACTTACAGATATAAATAAAGCAGGTGCCCAGGTTGAAGCTCAAATTCAGTAACGCATTATAATCAGCCCAAAAAACTAGTGAGCACGGTCGAGGCTATGCAGGTGTGCTTTCTCCCCAGATCTGCCGCCTACAATTAGCTGTAATCCTTGATGGAGGTGTTTGCATCCACGAGTTTCTCGAGCGCAATCCCCGTGTTCTTCCTGTGACTAGGAGGCTGCTTTCTCCTCATCTACTGCTCTGATCGGCCTCTGACCCTTTATAAACAAGAGGCATGTGAACTCGCATAGAAGCCCTGCCCATTTGGCCCCGCTCCACACACACCAGGGTATGCAACATCTTCCCGCCCTTTCCCCCACTGTGATGGACAGCTCACCCGAGTGACCTTGGTGCCTATCGGCGTGGTGGCAAAGGTACAGACACACGTGGTCACTGGAGACAACTCTTCTGGCCCTTTATGCAGCTGTAGTGTAGGAAAAGCACTATTCATTTACCCAACGAGGTAGCACTTACTGATTAGCCAGTAGAAAGTACTCCAGTTGAGTAGAGGTATGGCACAACACAGTGGCATCTTTGTGGATAAATATGAAGGCAGGATTTATTCTGGCATGATGCTCCTGTCTCAAAAATTAAACCTCAACAGGAAGCACTTACAGATATAAATAAAGCAGGTGCCCGAGTTGAAGCTCAAATTCAGTAACGCATTATAATCATCCCACAAAACTAGTGAGCACGGTCGAGGCTATGCAGGTGTGCTTTCTCCCCAGATCTACCGTCTACAATTAGCTGTAATCCTTGATGGAGGTCTTTGCATCCATGAGTTTCTCGAGGGCAATCCCCGTGTTCTTCCTGTGACCAGGAGGCTGCTTTCTCTTCATCTGCTGCTCTGATCGGCCTCTGACCCTTTATAAACAAGAGGCATGTGAACTCGAATAGAAGCCCCGCCTGTTTGGCCCCGCTCCACTGACACTAGGGTATGCAACATCTTCCCACCCTTTCCCCCACTGTGATGGACAGCTCACTCGAGGGACCTCGGCGCCTGTCGGCGCAGTGGTAAAGGTACAAACACACGTGGTCACTGGAGACAACTCTTCTGGCCCTTTACGCAGCTGTAGTGTAGGAAAAGCACTATACATTTACCCAACGAGGTAGCACTTACTGATTAGCCAGTAGAGTAGAAACAGACAGTACTCTAGTATATATTTGTGTAAATCTGCGAGTTCGCAAATTGTTTCACGAACTCGTGGATTTTTGTGCCATTTCGCGAGATATGGTGGACCGCAAATCCGCTAAATTCGCCCATACTTAGTTTGGGAGCGATCTGTCATCCCTAACTCACAAGATCCATTATGTAAGCTTGAATATAAATCTTTAAAATGGACACGCAAGGCTTCTTCACCAATATTTGGCTCGATGGTAGTCCTGCCCTTGATTTTTCCAGTATTAACTAGATTCCAGAAGCCTCTTATGTCTTTATGGTCCAAGGCGTTCTTGATAGCCTGCCATCTTTCCATTTCCCATTCAGATTTTGCTGCTATAAGGATTTTTTTTTAAACACCCTTGCTTCCCTTATTCGCTTGCAGTCCCCCCCTTTAAGGCTTAACAACAGGGCACTCTTTGCATCCCTACATGACCTGTTGTACCAGGGTTTTTTTCTCTGCGATGGTTGCCCTTGTTGTGCTTACTACTATAAAACAAATCCGCCAGGCTTTCAACCAAGTCCAGGTGGATTCTGCCTAAATCTTTATCAGGGTCAAGATTGGCACCACTTCCAGATAGGAGACTTGCCTTTTCTAACAGAGGAATAATACAAGTATACATATTCAACATTACTTCTGGAGATTGGGCTATTAAACCCCAACGAATTCTTCTCCCTCCTTCAGCCACTATTAAATTGTCTGGTGGGGGGATTATCCAGGCCTTGTCCTACTTCTACTAGATGACTATCTAAGGTTACAACCAACAGGTTATGGTCGCTTTCTTCGCGGGGGTGGACAAGAAACTTCACAACCTTGTGCCAGATTTAAACATTTATCAAAATGTAATTATTTATTGTTGTCTGGCCATTTCTATCAAAAGTAAAGTGCCCAGGATTGTCATCAGGGAACCGACCATTACATGCCCTCAACGAATAAGTGAGGGTAAAAGAGGTTAGTTGCAATACTAATGGGGCCCACCCCCTTATCGGATAGGCATTGGAGGCAGGAATTGACCAGGTTGAATCCTCATCACTAGTTATAGCTGTTGGTAGGCTGTTTAGGGGTTTAAAATGACAATTGAAATCCCCACCAATTAAGAAATACGCTTTCCCAGACAGTGTAGTAAGAAGAGCAGCCAGACAATCTAGCGTCGAGGATGTTTGCCCGTACTTTACTGGGTGGGAATAGACATTGATAATGGCCAACTTTGGAAGGTTTCTATGGGTGAGAAAGATACATAGAATATCAGGTGAATGAGTTTCTATCCTCTTCACCGTACAGCCCAAATGGGTGCCCACCTAAATACACGAACCCCCCCCAAAGGTCTACCCCTTGGACCCTTCACCGCCGCTTCACAGTACGCTACAAAACCTACTCTATATAGTGATCTTAATGCCCAAGTTTCTCGGAATAAGCAGATCCCGTGAGAGTCTATAAAATCACCCCAGTCGGGGAGATCCAATCTGGCCATTAGGCCCGCAATATTCCATGAAAAGATCCTAGGGCCATGTGGTCTCACTTCCATCTCACTCTCGGGGGTCACCTAGAGTTCTCCCATATTTATAACTTCTAGGACCTCATAATTATTATCAACGGTCGCTACTGTTTGGTGGTTTAATGACACCTCACTAGTTATTTAAGTGTTGTTCTGGGATACATCGAAGGATTTCCCCGTCTCCTCATGATTACTATCTTTAGCGGTTTTGCTAGTCTCCTGGTTCACCAACTCATTTCTTAGCATGGCCTGTTAGTTATTTACCTCAGCTCCCACACCCAAAGAACTATTACACAACTGTTTAACCCTAGTAGGTGGACAAGGGTCGATTGGAGTCAGTCAATCCACCAAGTCTAGTACACTAAATCTGTTGCCTAGAGGGACACTAGGTGCATTACCTGGCTGACCTCTCCCTTCCCAGTTCTTGTCTGGATATCCAAATCGCTCTGTTAGGGTTGGAGGAGGATAAAAGTAACTTAGGACGAAAGTCTGAATACCAGTTCTCGTCATTTGGTAAGACCAATCACAAATATGTTGGACCACCCGTTTATCTCTAAAATGAATCACTATGCAATCACCCGCTATGTCTTTCACTCTGTGGCCCACCCAACTTACTCTACGAGCAAACAAGATTTCACTATGCACGTTCAGTGGCAGGGGTCTATTGTAATTCAGCCAGTGAATAGACTTATTTTTTTAATTCAGTGTAGGATTCTACGCTGTCTTTGTTTAATTCAGGCACCCCAGTCAATAAGACAACATATGGTGAAGAATCAGGGGGTAAATTAATGCATGGCAGGATGTGCTTAGATTCACTGGTATTAGGTATTTCCCTGGCACTTCCAAGTGGTTTTTGGGCCAGACCCCTTCCCAGAGATTGTTGCTCTGCTCTCACGCCCCGGGGACAGCCTATTCTTCCATGTACCATGTACCACTGCACCTCTATAGGTGGTAGATCCAACTACATCACTCCCACAAGTATTAGATATAGTTGGGATGGGCAAAGGGGGATTGGAGGCTACAGAGTCCCTGGTCACATTCGTTGTCACTTCATTTGACTGTGCACTCCTCCCCAAACTACTCCTTATGCAATCAAAATTAGTTACAGTCAACTGTTCAAATTTTACCAATCTGTCCTCAATTAGTGACAATTTCTCAAACAGAGGCTGCATAGATGACGTGATAAGCGCTCCGACTTTAGACCAAAATCCCTCTTCAACCAGGGGCAAGGTGCAGTCAACAAGAACCGTAGATGGAGTATAAGATGAAGGAGTAATCGCCCGGGGCGCTTCTGTGCTTGTCGGGGCTGTAGTCGCCAACTCGCCATTCTTATTGGTTTTGGGCATCTTTGGTTTTTTTCCCCTCTGTGCGCCCCCTCCTCGCTTCCTCTTGGAGGCCAGATAGATGGTCCGCTGCTTGGGGCAAAGTTTTGGTTGCGGACCTTGTGGACGCATGAGTAGCTGTACCGCAATCAATGTCTATCAGGGATATGTCCATGGGTGGGACTATGGAGCAGGGCTCCCGAACCATAGCTGTGTTCACTGGTTCCTGAGACACTTGTCTGCTACTTTGTCCCAGATCTCTTGGGTCGGTTTCTGAACGTTTGGTATACATGGGGTCCAATGAAAGGCGATGCTCAGAAAGTGCAATTTCATGCGCTAACTCTGACGTAGCTCTGGTTATGAACTGGTCAAGAGTCCCGGCAACGCTCCCACCCATCACAGCTTTCTTCCCCTTCCCTTCACGTGCAGACATCGTAGGCTAGGTATTGCACTATAGTTTGGCAACAAATATCGCACCCCTCGTCAACGATTGACAGAAATGTTGAACAATAAGACTGACCTTATGATGCTGAAGGGGTTTAATGGAGGGGCCCAGCCCAGCCTCCTCCGGTCTCCAACGGGCTCAAACGGGCCTGCCCTTGGCCCGGGCTTTGCCCGGGCGAGCCAAAGTGCGTGTCGCACACCGCGGGAGCCCTGCAGCTGCTTTAGGTGCGGGAGGCACGAGATTGCTGCGCAGCTCCTGCCGTAATCTCCAGGTGCCCCCTGGGGCTTGTGGTCTCCTGTGCGTGGGTGGAAAACAGCAGGCAGTCAGGTGAGTAGCAGGGCGACCCACGCCGCGGGAGCCCTGTAGCTGCTTTAAGCACCAGGAGGCGGGAGATTACTGCGCGGCTCCTGCTGCGATCACCTGGTGCCCCCTGGGGCTTGTGGCCTCCTGTGCATGGGCGGAAAACAGCAGGCAGTCAGGTGAGTAGCAGTGCGTCCCGCCGCAGGAGCCCTGCAGCTGCTTTAAGCACCAGGAGGCGCGAGATTGCTGCGCGGCTCCTTGCCGTGATCTCCTGGTGCCCCCTGGGGCTTGTGGTCTCCTGTGCGTGGGCAGAAAACAGCAGGCAGTCAGGTGAGTAGCAGGGCGTCCCACGCCGCGGGAGCACTGCAGCTTCTTTAAGCGCCGGGAGGTGTGAGATTGCTGCGCGGCTCCTGCTGCGATCTCCTGGTGCCCCCTGGGGCTAGTGGTCTCCTGTGCGTGGGCGGAAAACAGCAGGAAGTCAGGTGAGTACCAGGGCATGGAATACAGCATTTGTTACTTTTCAAATATTTTAGGTAGTGTAAAGTAGGCAGACCAATGAAAGATGCACCTGTACTCTGATTTATTGTGCCTGTGACTTGTGGAGGTGCCAAAAATGATGGTTGTATTCACACAGCCTACTTACTTGGGTAAGTAAGTTTGCTTAATTTCACCTATTTCCATAGTTCACGTTATGTACCGTCGACATATATTTAGGACCTGACTGTTTTCTGTAGGAATTTATTTTTATTTGTTTCAAATAGAGAAGACATCAGAAACTTTGTACTAGAAATAAGAATCCTTATGCAGCAATAATGACTTGGAATAAGGTAAATATACTGGAATCTCCTGGTCCCTGAAGAATCTGTCTATTGCGTTTCTCAATGCATCAAAGTTAGGATAAATAAGACATCATTCTTTTCTTGGTTTCTTTATTTTCTATGTATTTTCTCTCACATGCAATGTTATTGTGAAAGCCCATTCTTTGAACTGTACAGAGATAGGATAAATATTATTTTGTCTTTCTCTCCCTATTCTTTTTCTTTTAATCATCCCTTGGACAGAATTTAGGGAAAGCAATCTCTGAGAAGTAGATTCTTACTATTAACACATGCAATGTAGATAAATGGTTTAGAAGATTGATAACAGCTGTGCCCATGGATTTTTGAGTCAATACACCTCTATCGTAATTCTGGTAGTGGTTTTATATACTGTTTGCACATACTTATCACATGATGTTATTTGTTGGTTTCTCTCAGTAATGTTTGCCTACCCTAAAAATATAATATGGATATAACATGGATAAAGGATTTCAGATTGTCTGTCTGGTTTACAATTATGTGCTCTTGAGATGTTAACTATTTTGTTAATATTTAGATGTTATTATTATGGAGTCAGTCCCAATTGAACATCATTGATCATATTGCAACCCTGAAGAAGAAGCAGGTTGCCCACAAAACACTTGTTGGCTTCACTCATCAAACTTTGAAGGCTGCATTTTGTCATACATACCTGCAACATAGAAGGCTGTACATATACACTGATGCTTGTTAATTATTAATTACTGATACTGTACATTAGAGAATGAAAATGCTAAATTGAACTTAAGAGGAATCTTGCTCTAGGCACAGTGAATCTCTAATATATGCCTTTAAATATTTATCCTTCTTTTTGTAGTAAATAAATTATATTTTCTGTTATAAATATTGCACTTATCTGAGTATATCTTGGATTGGTTGGCATCCCTGCAAAAAACAGTAATGTGCACTTCATGCAAAAATCCCTAAGTGATGGAAAAGGCAGAAAGACAATTGCACAGTTGTGATATACTATCATGCAAATACACACTAGAAGATAGATATTTTCTTGTTATTTTTCAGTTCAAATGAATGCTCAGTTCTTCGTCAACGTTCAGCCCAGTAGTGTGTTTACGTTTGACAAAAATAATGTCTTCAGACTCTGGTATTCTTGATGGAGCAAGGATTCGCATATTACGCGACTTGCTTGAGTTCATGAACCTTGAGTAATATTTAACAAAGTAATCCAACCTGTTTGTCCTACTAATTTCCCTTTTATTCTGACATTTGGGGTATCCAAGAGATGCTTGCATATGTGTGTATTAACCTTAATAACGTTTGTCACTAAAAATGGCCGCTGCTTGGCGGGTTTTCTTCTGCGCATGCGTTAGTCACACTCACGTGACGTGAAGTATTTGCAGTTCTGGTGGGAACCTTTGCGCCTGCGCAAATTACATTAATATGGCCGCTTGGTGTCCTCACATGGTGAAGCTTGCGCTGATGTTTTCGTGTTGTTATTTATTTGCACTAACCTTAATGCCAATAGTTTATATGAAATAAGGGGTATAGAGTAGCAATTCATGGTATACAGTGTAATCATTTAGTTCTGTGTTTTAATTTGTTTTCGCTTACTTTTCATGTACCGCGTTCTTGAGGGTCTGCGAGACACTCGTGAATCCAGATTGAGTTACCCTTCTGCGCATGAAAAGTCTTCTGTCGGTGGCATTGAAACCCAGCCAATCAGAGGTCTCAGCCAAGATGTGCCTGGGAAGATGCACCCTCACCTAGCAAAAGAAGCTAAAATGTTCTGCAAATGCTACATTTGTATAAGTTTTCATTGTATTCCATAGAGTATGTCATGGGAACCCCAAAATCAATAGGCGGTCCCAGAATATGTTAATATAGGCTTGTAGAATTGAAATGTGATTGGTGTGTTGACCTATCCTACTTGGGGACCAATCGAAATTGGGGATTCTGACACTTGCAACATTTGGGGGGTGGTACACTGACCCGAAAACAGTATAACTAGCCTAGGTTTAGCTAGAGAAATTGTCCGACTTGTCCGAGTAGCTGACCTGTCACTGACCCAACGCACTCAATAGGTGACTTGATACAGAGGGCTGCGGAGCACTCTGTCCGAAATTTCCATAGACTCGAGAGGTTTTAAACCTTAAGTGCTGGCGGAGCACTTTGCTGGGGAAATCGATAACCCAATCGGGGTTCTGGCCGATAGCTGCAGAGAGGGTGGAGCGCAGGCGTTTCTTCCAAACTGCGGGTGCTGGTCGTGCCTTGGTGGTCCTGTCCTGATCCTAATCTGGGTTTCCTGTCCTGTCCTGGGGTGTCCATTCTGCACCTGCTGTCCTGCTGATGACGGGTTTCCTTTGGGGTCCCTCCTGTTCTTAACTGACCTGTGGCCAGGGTTGGTCTTCACACCATTCTAGGTAAATATAGTGCTGAAACTCTATACTGCACCTTTCTATTTTTCTGTCTTTTGCTTCAATAAAGACATATCTTTGCATATATTGATTTTTTCCATGCTTTTTCGCAAACCACTGAATGAAAGCTCATACGTTATTGTAGTTATTCTAGCATGTTCCATTTTCTACCCATCCTTTGAGTACATTTCCCTTTCAGGTCATGATATACAGAGGTTCTTTGTATTTACCCATCTTTTAGTTGATTCAAGTAATTGCACCAGTTATTAATACGGTCTATTTTCACCTTATCTATAGTTCCTCTTCATGGGGAAATATCTTGCTGTGAAGTTTCTAGTATGATCTTTATTCTTCCCCGTCCTTTAGTGTGAAATTATTTGCCTAGCTGTTTCCTCATTTTCACCTTACTGTAGACTCATAAATGATCAGCTTGATATATTTCGTTTATGGATATGTACTCTTCATTATCTTGGTTATTGATTGTTTACTGGTTATAAATCTCATGCTGTCCGAATCTGAAATCTAGATAAAATCTTTAAAACTTCCCCGGAGTCTGTGGTCTTTATGAAATACAGAAGGATATAAAGTTGGTATTGTGTTGTTTGCCTTTTCTTCACAGCTAGCTCCCTGATTCATCGTGGTCATTAGGTACCCATGACGGTGGATTGGTAAGTCGGGTACAATAGAAATATATAGGAAGGAACTGGGTTACTGGTAATAGAGTGTATGGTCGCCCGATTAATAAATAATGGTGTATTGAAATATATGGGCCCGATACGTGTATGGTAAATTTGTTGGTTGGGTGACCTGCACGCTCTATCAGTAATTTTCTGGTAGCCAGAGGATGGTTAGGGACTATTTAAAGATATGGTTAGGGTCTAGTTAAAGAAATGGTTAGGGACTAGTTAAGATGGCTAGGTAGGTCGGATGCTGCTAAAAAGTTAATGCTGCTAATGCTGCTAATTGTGAAAATGTTGCTGCTAAACGCATTTGCAAATGTTTTATTGCTTTTGAAAATTATGAAATGTTTTAAATTGGTTTTCTTGCTGTTATATTGATAAATGTACTAACCCACTTTATAACCCAATTGTTATATGTTGTCTGGAATCCCCGGGGAATTGAATAGCGAGTGGTGAGGAGAATCCACTTCGCTTTGAGGTCACTGGCTAGAGGAAGATTGGTGCAGGTTAGGCAGAACTGGAAGCACTAATTAGGTTTTTTTCTTTCTCTGAATGTAGGTTTGAATAAATGATAGCAACGAGTTTGCTAATGAAACTTCAGTTGTGATATAACCTAGTAAGGGTCACACAAGTAAGAAGTAGTAGGTTCATCGGAGTTTGAGTGATAGCAAAAGGGTTCGCTGGTGAAACTTTAGACTTAGTATATATCCCGAAAAGAAGTGGATGAGTCGAAGAAGTAACAGGTTCCCTAATGCTTGAGTGAAGGGTAGGCAGAAGAGATCTACTCGTAGTATTTGAAAAGTAGACAGAAGAAGTTTACTTGCAGTAAAACAAATCTTTCCTGTCTAGACACTCGAGTACAGTGGCGAATGTTTTCACGTTGTTAAATAACTAAAGCACTTTCACCTTAAGAAAGAAATAAAAGTTTCCGTTACCTTGTGAGGGAGGGAGTCAGTTGCGGAGCTGCTCTGACGTCACTCTGTGCCGCGCTGGTATTGGATGAAACAGCGGGTGTGTAGCGGAGCTGGAATTGTAAAGGAGGGGTGAGTGCCGAAGCTTGAGAACCTGTCTCGCGAAAAGGCCGCGCACCCATTGGTCGAGATTATCTGAAACCGTGCATTTGACTGGTTGCACGAAAATAAAAGCCGCATTTGGATTGGGAGTGATTTTGTAAACAGAGTCGCTTGTAGGAAGTTATATGTGGCATACGTATAGGCCAGTGACTAGACCCGATCCAAGACATTTAGGGTTTGAAAACGATCAGTGGAAGGGTCATAATACCAGCATTATGTACGGAAATAAGAGAAAACTGTCCCTTGTAAATAAAGTGAAGAATTATTTCAAAAAGGACAAACCTATCAAAACCAGAGAAGGTGTTGTCATACCGCCACCTAATACTCCTGCATCTTTCATGATGTTTGACAAGGGGTATCATTCATGTGTATGGTTGGAAAATTGGGCGGAGTACACAAAGGATGATGGGATTTTGGCTTTCCCATTGGAAGGTACCTTTAATGGCAGGATCCTTTTTAATTTGAGAACGCGAATGAATGATTTACATCCCAGACCTAGACTGACACAGTACGAAGCATTAGAGGAATGGGAGATAGAGGCTTTTGAAAGAGATAAGCCCCGAATGGATAAAGGGTTAACCAAATGGTATCCGAAATTGAAGCAAGAGACCCGAGATAAAAAAATGAAACAGTGGAGACAGAATATGATTGTAGAAGGACTGTATCCAATGATGGCAATGGGTGGTCCTGCGGGAGAGAAAAAGACAGAAAAGACCAAGCATTGGGTGTCCAGTGGGGATTCAGATGACGATTTATTGGATGACATGTTTATGAAAAATCCGCCTCCTTATAATGAAGGACCCAGATCCTCTAGTGTAGAGGATACTTCCCAACGACCCCCGTGTCAGGAAGGAAATAGATCTGTAAACGCAAGAGACAGCTGTCAACTACCTTCCTATAATAAGGGCCTAGGACCTATAGGTGCCAGAGATCCCTGTCTAAGACCACCATTTAGTGGAGAATCTAGATATTCAGGTGAAAGAGACTTTTGTCCAAGACCTCCTTATGAGTAAGGACTGAGATCCGTAAACACAGGAAGCCTGTTCCCAAAACCTAATTATGGTGAAGGACCAAGTATGACGCATCCAACTGCCCCAACCTTGAGTCCGCAAATAGTACCTGAAATAAGCCTGGAAAGAATGCTGCAGGAAAAAGAGCGAGAGGCTCTAGCCAAACAAAGAACCGAGATAATTCAGAAAATCTCCCAGTTAAATACAAGCCCCGAAGCCTTGACAATCCCAGTAACTATTGGACCAGTTGTTCCATTGTATGGGGATAGACAAGGGAGTCCAAAGGCCCCGATCATTACCCCAACTATAGTGCAGCCAAGAAAAGATTAATTGTAGATGATCAGACGAGTGAATGTGAATCTGAAGCTTCTTTAATGGATTTGCCTATTAGGAACTCAGGAAGGAGTTTGCAGAAGAGACATAATCCTTTCAATACGAGAGAGATTCAAATGGAATCGACTTCAGGTACTAAGCGTGTCACATTGGTGACTCCTGAAGAGATTGAGAGATGGAGTCGAGAATTAGAGAGACAAACTCCTCAGACAAAACCATTAGATATTTACAAATTGAGAATTGAAATGGAAGAACTGACGGCCGGAAACGTGGGGTTAGACAGATTAAATACCTATTCCGAGGAAGAGCTGCTGTTTATCTGCAAGAGTCTTACCCGTAATACCAGAGTGCTCCATGAGAAATTAACAGACACTGCAGCTAGTATGGGAATAGATATTTCGAAATCAAAGCTATTACAAAAACCCTATAGAGCTGAGTTCTCAGACAAAGATCTGGAAAATATGAATGTGTCAGGGAAAAAGGTGCAGATCAAAGAATTGTTGACCGTGTTGCAAAAATGGGGAGACGTAGAAAAGTGGAAAGCCAGGTGGGCAAAGAAAAAGGAAGAGGTTAGATCCAAACCGACGACTTCTGAGTTTGTTTTAAAGGAAGCTGACAAGCCAGAACAGTTATACCCCATGCGAGAAGTGCCTGGTGGGAAGTATGTGCACGTTCCATGGTCCAGACAGGATATTGTGTCCTTTACTAATGACTTTCCAAAGCTACGAGAGAAACCCGTGGATTGATACAGGCAGGTAGAAAGGTTTGTGAAAGTACAAAAATGCCTGTGGAAAGATCTGGATGGGTTTTTCGATATAGTTGTTCCCGTAGACTTATGGACAGAATGTAAAATTGCGATTGGTTGGCCTAGTGAGGAACACGCGAGGGATCCTATTTCAGGGGCTCCTTCTGATGAGGTAATGAAAAAATACCAGCAAGTAATGTTACATCTGAAAGGGAAGGTGCCTGCAAAGGAAACTGATTGGACCAAAATAGATAGAACTACACAGGAAAGAGATGAGACTGTGCATTCCTTTTATGAAAGATTGCTACAGGTGTTTAAAACCTATAGTGGCATAGATAACATTGAGATGAAGGATATGACCCATTTCATTTACAGGTTTGTAAACGGTTTAAGACCTGAAATTTGTCAATGGATAAAAGATAATAAAATCTGTTGGCAGTCTAAGAAAATGGATGAAGTCTTGCGATACGCAAAGTATTGCGAAGACGAAATGGCTGATAAGGGAAAGGCTTTGAAGGAAAAGGTTATGTGGGCACAAGTCAAACTAGCTGAACAACAAGAAAAACAATTGGGTAAAATGAATAATAATTCCCAAAATCAACGTTCTGGGGGTGGAGGGAAGCCCAGAGTAAAAATGAGTCGAGAAGAAGCCAAAAAGAAATTCCCCTGTCACGGGTGCGGACAGATAGGGCACTGGAGAGACGAGTGTCCATACGCACAAGATAATAACCCCCAAACCCTGATTTAAATCCACAGACACAGAATTAAAAACCAAGAAAGAACCAGCAACAGGTAAAAGCGAGTCAGTTGCCTCGTGCACCTAGACCGAATTTTAAGGGAAAGACACCGCAAGGTGAAGATATAGAAATCTGGGGAGGAAAGGAGGATAAAAATGCAGCAACTTCGCAATTTCTGTTGAATGACACTTTCTTCTGTGATGAACCTTACTGACGGTGCCTGAGGGGGGAGGACAAGGAGTGCGTACTTGGCGCCTCCTTGCCGGTAGACCAGTCAGGGCCATACATTGAAGGAAAGGTTGAAGGCAATGATGTCACCTTTCTGTAGGACACTGGAGCTACCCGGTCTACTGTAAGAACAGCAGACGTTCCAAACCTACCCCTCTCGGGAGAAGCAATCCAAGTAGTGGGTGTATCTAATCAATTGATTAGTACCCCAGTTACTGAACCCATGGAGATTACAATAGGGAATTTCAAAGAAATGCACAGATTTGTAGTCTGTGACAACAGTCCTGTAAACCTATTGGGACGTGATTTGTTGTGTAAAATGAACTGCACCATCTTTTGCACACCAAAGGGCGTCGAAATTCAAACCCCAGACGAAGATGGAATATACAAATTAATGTTAATAAGACCTGACTCAGAAATTAAACGACTGATAATACAAGACTTACCTGAAGAACTCCAACAGACCGTGAAACCAGAAGTATGGGACTTTACTGGAAAAGATGTAGGACTAATGGCAAATGTAGACCCAATTAAAATAGCCATAAAAGAAGATGCAGTTTACCCCAATACTAAGCCATACAAAATGAGTGTAGAAGTGAGAGCAGGAGTGGCCATTGAAATAAAAAGATTGCTAGAAGCCAACATCATACAAGAAGTGATGAGTAGCCCATGTTACTCACCCATAATTGGAATCAAGAAACCTAGCGGCAAATACAGGGTAGTACAGGACCTGTGAAAGGTAAACAAAATTGTTGTTCCTTGCTGTCCTATTGTTTCGAACCCTGCAGTGATCCTGTATCAAATTCCCTGGGATGCTGAGTGGTTCACTGTGATTGACCTATGTCACGCATTCTTTTCAATCCCATTGCACCCAGACAGCAAATTTCTTTTCTCATTTGCATTCGACAGTCACGTGTTCATTTGGAATCGCGTCCCCCAGGGGTACACAGAAAGCCCCTTAATCTTTAATCAGATTCTGAAAAAGTGCCTTGAATCCCTAGTCTTGCCTGGAAATTCAGTTTTGGTGCAGTATATAGACGACCTCTTGGTGGCGTCTAAGAGCCAGAAAGACTGTGTTGTAGACACCATTGCCTTACTGAATCATCTAGGTGAGGGAGGACACAAAGTATCACCTGACAAACTAAAGTTCTGTACCAATTCAGTAAAATATCTGGGGCACCAGATAGAGAAAGGTATCAGGAAAGTTACTTCAGAAAGAATTAGGATAATTCAAAACATGCAGTTACCTAATACTCAGAAAGAAATCAGAATGTTCCTTGGAGTTGTAGGATACTGCAGGCAATGGATTGTGGGATTTGCAGTCCTAGCAAAGCCATTGATAAAAATGACAAAGAAAGGAGCAAAAGACCCAGTAGATTGGGACGAGGAAAGCCTGACAGCATTTACTAAATTACGAGAATGCCTATGTACAGCCCCTGCTTTGGGAATGCCTGATTATTCGAAAGAATTTGCACTGTTTTGTGACACACAAGATAATTGTGCATTGTCAGTCCTAACTCGGGAGCATGGTTTAACTAGATGTCCAGTAGCATACTTTTCTGCTACTCTGGATCCAGTGGCTGCTGGATTACCTGGATGTCTGAAAGCTGTAGCTGCAACCTGCATGAGTCTTGAGCAGAGTGAGTCCATCGTTATGGGACATCATGTAACTGTGTATGTTCCACATGCAGTTGTAATCCTACTGACCAGAACTAAGACCCAGTATCTCACACCTAGTCGGCTGACTAAGTATGAGAGGATCCTTGTAGGTGCTGCAAATGTAACCCTCACTCGATGTAACATATTGAATCCAGCAACATTGTTACCTGAGTCACTGATTGCAGAAGCAAAGGGAGAGGTCGAGCATGACTGCATTGACCTGACTGAGTTTAGTACCAAACCACGTCCAGATATCAAGGAAATGCCCCTGCCTGTAGAAGATTACGAGTTGTTTGTTGATGGCTCATGTCTGAGACATGAAACTGTAGGCCTAAGTGCTGCTTATGCTGTAGTCACGGTATCAGGCACTATAGAAGCCTCCTGTGTATTTGGAGTGAAGTCTGCACAAGTAGCCGAATTGGTTGCATTAACAAGAGCATGTAAAATTGGGAAAAATAAAACAGTAACCGTATATACTGACAGTCAGTACGGGTACGGGGTTATGCATGACTTCGGCCAATTGTGGCTACAGAGAGAGTTTCTGACTTCTTCAGCAACTCCTATCAGAAATGGAAAAGTGGTACAGGAATTGCTGGACGCCATCCAGTTACCAAAAGAATTGGCAGTGGTCAAATGTGCTGCTCACAAATCTGGCAATGACAATGTGACAGTAGGCAATAACTATGCTGACCAAGTAGCCCAACATTGTGCCAGACATCGAATGTCTGTCAATATAAAATTGGAGGAATATGGAAACAGCTGCCAACTTATGGTGTTTGAGGATGTGCCTACATAGGAAGAATTGAAAGATTTACAGAATGCAGTGACACCAAAGGAAAGGGAGCGATGGAGAAAATGTGGTTGTCGCCAGAGAGGCGAGGATGGCGTCATTGTTGGCCCTGATGGTATGCCTGTATTGCCTGACAGCCTGCTTGCTTCTGTGGCCAGATTGATACATGGAGATACACACATTGGTAGGGATGCCATGGTTCGTGTTTTCCAACAGACATGGTACAGCTCGAAGTTCAGGAAGGTAGCAGAGTCGCTCTGCCAGAGGTGCTTGACATGTCAACAGTTCAACGCTGGGAAGAGAACAGAAGTTGAAATAGGGAAAATTGGAAAGGCAGGAGGTCCTTTTGTAAGATTACAAATTGACTTCATCCAGTTACCCATGTGCAAAGGAATGAGATATGTTCTTGTCATTGTCTGCCTATTTTCAAAATGGGTAGAAGCTTACCCAGCCAAAAAGAATGATGCCATCACTGTAGCCAAATTGTTACTACGAGAACTAATACCTAGGTACGGGGTTCCGATCACAATTGAATCAGATAGAGGTGGGCATTTTCAGAATGAAATAATCGACCAGCTCTGTAAAGCCTTCAAAATTACACAAAAACTGCACTGTGCATATCGTCCAGAGGCGTCTGGAGTAGTGGAACAAGTAAATGGCACTATCAAGTCGAGATTAGGGAAAATGTGTGACTCTACTGGCATGAACTGGATAGAGGCTTTACCTCTTGTTCTGATGGGACTCCGAAGTATTCCAGACCGAAATACAGGCATGAGTCCCCATGAGATCCTAATGGGAAGAGTGATGAGACAAGCATGGGTACCAGGACACAAACTGATAAGCATTTCTGATGATTTGGTACTTGAGTACTGCAAGCAACTGGGTGACCAAGTGCGTTCTGTCTCTCGCCAGATTGGGGAAGACGCCGTCGCCAGTCCAGCAACTCCAGTCCATAAATTGATTCCAGGTGACTGGGTGGTACTCAAGAAGCACACCCGTTCAGGTTGCCTCGGACCGAAGTGGGGAAAGCCAAGACAGGTGATCCTGGTGACCACGACAGCGGTGAAGTGTGCAGGAGTACCAAAGTGGATCCATGCCAGCCACACCTAGAGAGTGACAGAGGACGAAAAGAAGACTGACGCTGAAGGTTGCACAGCTGAGGGGTCTTAAGACGTGGGTCCCGAAGTAGCTTATGAAGAACGACTGAGCACCAGTCAAAATGAGTGGATACCTATAATCGACCTGACAGATGATCCAATAAGAACCAGAAGCCAGACATACACAGACAGAGAGTGGAATAGTGAGGAAGAGACAGGAATAGGAGAAGACGATCAGATTATCGAAATCCATGTAAAATCTGAAGAAGAAGAAGATCAGATAGGGACAGAACAAGTTATCGACACACCCCCAAGAACTCCTGAGATTGAAAAGGGACAGACAGGCATTAGGGCGAAAGTTCAAGCAGAAGAAAATCAAAGGTTCGAAGTGCTTGAACAGGAACAGATAGAAATAGACGAAAGTGTTCAGGATACAGGAAGAGAAACATCAAAAAGTCAAATTCAGTATTCACCTGAACAAGGCCATCTTAGCAACCAGGCAGAAGAAACTGAAATAAGACCTGGGACTAGTCAGATAGAAAGGGAAAAGGAAACAGAAGCAGAAGTGCCACAACTGAGCGAAAATAAAAGAGCATTAGACGAAAGCCCAACCACAGTGCCAGTTAAAAGACTCAAGAAGAAAAATACAGAACCAAGGTACATTAAAAGACTGAGACTGAGACTGAAAACAGTAGAAGAAAAACTTGAGCAAAGGAAACAAGCTTTAAGTAAACCAGAGCCAACTGAAGAAAACACTAAGCGAAGAAGTGCCCGAGTGAAAAGACAGAACGAAAAGTACCAGGATCCTGAATGGACTTTCCTGGTGTTGGAGGAATTTGAGGATCTTGATATAACTGACGAAAGTGACGAAGAACAGACTACTGACCAGTCTGACGAAGAAGACGAACCAACCTGAAGTTGCTCAGTGTAAGCTACCTGTGCAAAGTTACAAAGAGGGGTTGAGAGAAGCTTCTTTTGAGCAGAGATATCTGATTCAAATGTGAATGGAAGACCTAGACTTAATTGCTGTAAAACATGCTGCCAAGTATGTTTATGTAGTGTAGCTATAGTATTGATCCTTTGGATAGGACTAACAATAACGCTTCCTTCTATGATGAGCAAGAACCCAAGTCTGTACCCAAATAATAACTTACCTGACGACACTGTAGAATCACACACTAGAACGACACCACGAAGAATAGACTCATTGGAAAAACCACTTAGTTTAAGACGAAGACAATTAAACTTAGAAGCATCAGATGAGGAAGAATTACACTCTAACAAAATTAAGAACAAGACGCATTTGAACGTGTTCGCAAACCTGTTATTGCATTATGTAGAAACTATGGAAATAGACGACTGGTATGTCTGTATGAAGCTACCTACTTCTGTAGCTGAAGGTGTGACTTATCATCATCTGCCCTTAACCTATGGAATTTCCTGTAGTATATTAGCTAGCTTATTTTATAAAAGAGGACCTTTACAGTATTACTATTCAAACTCTGACGTGACATTTTCTGAACTCCCTGTTCGACGAAACCTGAACCCTGTACAGACGACTAGAGATGTAGCTAAATACATGAGTGACTATTTTCTAACAGTAGGAAAAATTAATATAGATGAAGCACATAAGAATAACTTGACCTGTTCTTTACATGAGAAGGAAAAGGTGTTTCTGGACATGGTAGAGAAAAGAAGAGAGAGTTTCCAAAAGAAAGCCAAAGACAGGAACCATAAAGTTCCTAAATGGGCAGAAGATATAGGGAGCACCTCAAATGGTGGAGCTACTGCTGCTATGCTCCTTGATTTCGAGAAGAAGGGGAAGCTCTGTCTAAAGAGGGAAATGACTAGCTACTATAACAATGTCTTCATTGGTTCCTGTGAATGTGAACATAATTACAAGGTAATTGGAGGCTGGGGTTTCAAAGATGGGACAGAGCCAGTGTTTCCTGGAATTTATTTTATTTGTGGGAACAAGGCTTACTTCAAATTACCCGACCATTGGTACGGGAGTTGTTATTCGCTTTTGTCTTCCCGAAGATATACCATGTGGGAAAAATCACTGGAAGCAATGAAGAAACTAACAAAGTAGTACGCAATAGAAGAGAAACTGCTGGTGAAATTGTAGGAGATATTTTTAGTGCAATAATACCTGCAGTGGGAGTGGTTCTGAACTCAAATAAAATTTGCAAATTGTCCACAGTAGTAGACCGGTTATCTACCGACACTGCTGGAGGTTTCCTGATGGTCAATACCGAAATGGTTGCGATCAGATCCATGGTTTTACAAAACCGACTTGCCCTTGACACTCTATTGGCGAAAGAGGGCGGAGTCTGCCGAATGTTGAAAGCACAACATTGTTGCACTTACATACCTGATAAAAGTGTGGGAATCCAAAGGTCTGTAAGGAACATTACAAATTTGGGAAAGGAACTCAAACCACTGGAGGTTGACAGTGCATGGAAGAGACTTACTGATGGTCTATCTCCTACAGGTCATTGGTTTGCACAATTAGGTAGAGGTTTATTGTTTATGGTACTGATGCCAATTTCAGGAATAGGTTCTGTCCTATTTCTCATATTTGTCTGTTGCAAATGTCGCAAACACCAAAAGAAGTATACTGTGAACAAAAGAGGTGTGAAACGGAGTGTGGATGAACTTGAATTAGAGGAACTGAATAATCAGATTTATAAAAGGGTGAAGAATTCACACCCTAACAAAGAAACAAAAGAAAAGCTGAATAAAATGTTGGAAGAGATTGAAATGAACAGAGTGTGAGAAAAAGTTGGCATCTGATTCCATTGATTTTGTGATGATAGTAAATACCATCAAAGAGGGGATTGATGGAGCAATTACGCGACTTGCTTGAGTTCATGAACCTCGAGTAATATGTAACAAAGTAATCCAACCTGTTTGTCTTACTAATTTCCCTTTTATTCTGACATTTGGGGTATCCAAGAGATGCTTGCATTAGTGTGTATTAACCTTAATAACGTTTGTCACTAAAAATGGCCGCTGCTTGGCGGGTTTTCTTCTGCGCATGCGTTAGTCACACTCACGTGACGTGACGTATTTGCAGTTCTGGTGGGAACCTTTGCGCCTGCGCAAATTACATTAATATGGCCGCTTGGTGTCCTCACATGGTGAAGCTTGCGCTGATGTTTTCGTGTTGTTATTTATTTGCACTAACCTTAATGCCAATAGTTTATATGAAATAAGGGGTATAGAGTAGCAATTCATGGTATACAGTGTGATCATTTAGTTCTGTGTTTTAATTTGTTTTCGCTTACTTTTCATGTACCGCGTTCTTGAGGGTCTGTGAGACACTCGTGAATCCAGATTGAGTTACCCTTCTGCGCATGACAAGTCTTCTGTCGGTGGCATTGAAACCCAGCCAACCAGATGTCTCAGCCAAGATGTGCCTGGGAAGATGCACAATCACCTAGCTGAAGAAGCTAAAATGTTCTGCAAATGCTACATTTGTATAAGTTTTCATTGTATTCCGTAGAGTACCCCAAAATCAATAGGCGGTCCAAGAATATGTTAATATAGGCTTGTAGAATTGAAATGTGATTGGTGTGTTGACCTATCCTACTTGGGGACCAATCGAAATAGGGGATTCTGACACTTGCAACATTTGGGGGGTGGTACACAGACCCGAAAACAGTATAACCAGCCTAGGTTTAGCTAGAGAAATTGTCCGACTTGTCCGAATAGCTGACCTGTCACTGACCCAACGCACTCAATAGGTGACTTGATACAGAGGGCTGCGGAGCACTCTGTCCGAAATTTCCATAGACTCGAGAGGTTTTAAACCTTAAGTGCTGGCGGAGCACTTTGCTGGGGAAATCGATAACCCAATCAGGGTTCTGGCCGATAGCTGCACGAGAGGGTGGAGCGCAGGGGTTTCTTCCAAACTGCGGGTGCTGGTCGTGCCTTGGTGGTCCTGTCCTGATCCTAATCTGGGTTTCCTGTCCTGTCCTGGGGTGTCCATTCTGCACCTGCTGTCCTGCTGTCCTGCTGATGACGGGTTTCCTTTGGGGTCCCTCCTGTTCTTAACTGACCTGTGGCCAGGGTTGGTCTTCACACCATTCTAGGTAAATATAGTGCTGAAACTCTATACTGCACCTTTCTATTTTTCTGTCTTTTGCTTCAATAAAGACATATCTTTGCATATATTGATTTTTCCATGCTTTTTCGCAAACCACTGAATGAAAGCTCATACGTTATTGTCGTTATTCTAGCATGTTCCATTTTCTACCCATCCTTTGAGTACATTTCCTTTTCAGGTCATGATATACAGAGGTTCTTTGTATTTACCCATCTTTTAGTTGATTCAAGTAATTGCACCAGTTATTAATACGGTCTATTTTCACCTTATCTATAGTTCCTCTTCATGGGGAAATATCTTACTGTGAAGTTTCTAGTATGATCTTTATTCTTCCCCGTCCTTTAGTCTGAAATTATTTGCCTAGCTGTTTCCTCATTTCCACCTTACTGTAGACTCATAAATGATCAGCTTGATATATTTCCTTTATGGATATGTACTCTTCATTATCTTGGTTATTGATTGTTTACTGGTTACAAATCTCATGCTGTCCGAATCTGAAATCTAGATAAAATCTTTAAAACTTCCCTGGAGTCTGTGGTCTTTATGAAATACAGAAGGATATAAAGTTGGTATTGTGTTGTTTGCCTTTTCTTCACAGCTAGCTCCCTGATTCATCGTGGTCATTAGGTACCCGTGACGGTGGATTGGTAAGTCGGGTACAATAGAAATATAAAGGAAGTAACTGGGTTACTGGTAGTAGAGTGTATGGTCGCCCGATTAATAAATAATGGTGTATTGAAATATATGGGCCCGATACGTGTATGGTAAATTTGTTGGTTGGGTGACCTGCGCGCTCTATCATTCTCAGTTACAGCTTTCTAGTGATAGCCGAATATTTCCATGTTTATTACACTGAACTGTATACAAAGAGCACGATTTTAGCCTTAAGTGGGAAGGAAAGATCGGCAGCAGCAGCAATGCTGTTTGATGCTATTGCTGAAATTGAACCTGCATATGTACTCAGTAGAAATGAGAATAATAAGGTGCTATGTTTGAAGCAAAAGCTATATAAGTTGGAATCACTGTTCCGCCAAGAGATACATAAGTGGTGGAAGCCATGTCTTTAAGAAGATGTATAAAGGTGAAATGGATACTAGGGGTTAGATAATTTTACAATACTTAGTTATGAAAGATCGAACCCACTGATGATAGAAGACTGTGTAGAGAGTACCATCACATGTTAATTTCACTGAATGGAGATTCTGTTCAAATATGCCATTATACACTGAGGCGCTATTCTTAAATTGATTACAGAACTGAATGAAGAACTTGAAAAGGAATCTGATAGGAAACAATAAAGAATTGTATGGAAATGAACACTAAGCTTAAAAAATATTAATCACATATCAAAATAGAAAAACAACAGGAATGTATCAGAGAAACACAGGAATGCTTGACAGGGGGAGTCTTAAACATTTGCTAAGTGGTTTGCTGTACAATGGAAGGAAACCTCCAGAGATTATACACGAAAAGGCAGGAAGCTATCTCATCAGGAACAAGCTTCGAAGTAGGCACATAATCCAAAATATCGGATGTTGATGAACTTTCAAGTGATTAAGCTTTTTAGACAAATTTTGTCTTATGAAGAAAGATCAAGACACAAGTCAGAAAAGAAGCAGAAATAAAACCAAGAAACAACTGTATCAAAGGAAAAATGGAGGAGAAAAAGAAGATGTGGGAGGAGCGATAAACAAGGAAAAGGTAGGATTCATAGCAAGAAGAACCAATGATACACAAAAACTGTCACCCTGTACGCGCCCTCCCTGCCCCTGCTTGGTACGCCCAGACAGCATCGAGCAATCGCTGTGGCAGAGCTCTGCTCGTGGGAAGAGGCGGGAATCCAAACCCTAGGAGACCTGTAACACGATAAGCAGCTACTGCCTTTTGATATGCTTGCCAACCCGTTTGCGCATGCAAAAACGGTCGTACATCTAGCCAGTAGTCGGTTTGAGGAGAAATGACAACTCAATGTCTTCCAGACGCGTTTGTCATCGTTTGTCTTTTAATGTAAACCACTCCGCTTCACCGATCACTTGTGATAATGATTAATACTACAATTGTTTGCCTGGGCAAACAAGACAGACAGGAGATAGTGAGAATATTCATTATTCAATTTACGAAAACGCTGCCACCTAGAGCACGCCTGGGAAAGATTGTGCTTTCTAAGTGGAGATTTATCATTTCTCAGGGGATGCATTTAAAGCTGGATATGTTTTTTTAAGCATTACTTGGTAAAAAATTCTTGAAATGTCTGACAGTTGTCCTGTTTATTTAGTTCAAAACATAACTGGAGGACAAACATGTTTGTACACACCTGTTCTCATGAAAAAAAAAAGTCTCCCGGTTTTTAAAGATTTTTTTTAAATGCCTGTCAGAATAATCATTTCTATTAGATTGATACTAATGAACATCACTACTATGGCAAGTGTATATCCTGGGAATAGATCATTCACCCTAATCTGCAGTAGAAGGTGTACATTCCTCAAGATCAACTGCAACAAGCATTTGCAATGCAATAGGTCTTGCATTTACGCAAGTTTATACTATTGGCATTGTAAAGGACAATGCTTTTTATTTATCTGTTTTAAAAACAAAACAAAAATAAAAGGCATTGTCATTTACAATGTTAATAGCTCAAACTTGTGCAAATACAAGACCTATTGCATTGCAAATGCTTGTTGATTTGTCTTTGTCTCTAAAAAGGGCCAATTCGTGCCCGACTCCCATGATTTTGATTTGGGCTTGTTTAAGAATTTTGGTGGGATAACCTCTTTGGGTGAACCTTTTGATGAAGTTATTTTGTTTCCTTGTGAAATTATTATCACTACAGTTACGTCTTGCTTTTAAGAGTTCCCCATAGGGGATGTTCCATTTCAATGAGTTGGGGTTGGGGTTTTTAGCATGTAATTTGCTATTCCCGGCTGTCTCCTTTCTGCGTAATGAAGTGGCAAATTGTTTACCTTTCACCTAAGTGGAAACGTCCAGATACTCACAGCAAATCTTACTCATTTTGTAGGTGAATGACAGGTTCAAATTATTCTGTTTGAGTGTCACAAAATAACACCTACAAACCATATTATATACAACAATATTTTCTAATTCAATAGTATTATAACAATATTAATAACAACACTTATGATGATATTCTTACATTCGACATTCCTGTTGATTATATTTTTGACATCCTGATATTCTTGACAATAATTTTTTCACAATATTTTTTGTTCAATATTTTGTCCAAACACTGAGGACTCTTTACTTGGAAGAAGCTATGTTTCAATTAGAAGACAAGGGATGCTCTGAGCTGTACATTATCACTTATAAGGAACGTTCTATCAAAATATAACATGGTAAAGGACTGATAGATTATGAAGAATGTCAATATTTGAATAAGGAATACTCCGAAATTCCCACAATCTACATCTGGCTAATTCATAAAAACACCTCTAGACCCCAGAGCTGCCTCATAGACGTTTTCACTGCTAATGCAAGATATTTTTGTTGTCTCTACATGATGAAGCTTGCACTGCACTTCTGATGCCAATGCATTTGTGAGGAAAACTTAAACTGTTGACACCCATGTGAACCTGGTTGTTGGGAAAGTATGCCTTGCTGCTGCCCATGATGTATGTGCTCCATATGTGCAAAGAAACAGTTTGCACTTCTCCCCTTGCACCATACACTGCTTCATTTTCACTGCTACAAGTTGCCCCTCTCACTCCCTGTGCTAGCCCCTTTTCATTCAGTGCTGTTGTCCTGTGCACTGCTCCCAGTATTCGCCCTGTGCTACTACCTCCTTGCTGCCATTACTGATGTCGCTTGCACACTGTATCCTACCTTTGTGTTCTGCAATTCTCCTCTATTTCATACTGTGCTGCTGTCCTCCTTGGACAATGTGCTATCTCTCTACACCACTCTGCCATGCCTTCTGCAGACAACCAGGAGGAAATGTGATTGTGAAACTGTGGAAGACAAAAGATTCACATCTTGTGAGCTGTGCCAGACCACCTTCACAGTTAAAACGATCTGGCATCTAGAAGTAAACAATGGTTTATCTGAGGGATCCTGAGTTTACCTCTGGTAGGTTTGCACAAGCAGTAAGGACTCCCTAAGAGGAAATGAACGCCGTATATATGAACACCAGTACAAAAAAAAAAACAATAATAAAGTTAAAAAACAAATAAATTAAAATGACCAAACCAATATATTTGACAACAGAGCACCACCATTACACAACATGGCTAAGGGGACCAGTAATTTGAAGGAAAAAAACATCCAGTAGAAATCAATATGGGCCCAAACCCCTATTTTAAACAATGGAATTTGGTTAACTTGGTTCTGGGAATCCTTTTTGGCTGACCATTGATGAAGCGAGGGTGCGCACGGGTTGCTGACTCACACAGGTAAAGTTTTGGCATAAATCAACATATGCGGCTCACCATTGAGGATTCATTTTTATCATTGGGCCCAGTCAACAGTTTTACAATGACTCTTAGAAACTTTTTTGAAGTTCAACATTCTTCATTGAAGCAAGGTTGGAAGCAGCAGCCAAGCAGGACTCCAAAAGATTAGATGCTTCTTTCTAAGATCCCTTAACTCCAGACTACACACCCAAGCGTCCCATGCGGGACAAATGTGATCATTTTAAGTTTGTGAGGTTGTATCTTCTTTGGGTAGACTTGGAACATTGTCCTGGTCCTCGAAAGGGTAATAAGGTTTTTGCGACCCAACATCACAAAATGTTTATTATCTTCTTTTCTCCTTGCTGTACATAATGGGAGAACTATTAAATGAAAAAATACAAGACAAAATTGTTAGTGATAAAGAGAGAAATGAACAAAGACACTTAAAATAAAGTATGTGGCCGCCGATTAATTTGCACAATAATAGTGGCGATGCCCAAAGTTTTGCTCAGAAGCACACATCTAACAGCTTTAAAGATCTGGGTGCCAAATCCTATGACTGAATAGTCTTGAATCCACTTTATGCCTAATTAATGCAAAACCAGGCACTTTTTGACCCTTTATCTCACTCTTGCAGGTTCTATCTCATTCCTTCTTTCCCCATTTGTCACGCTTTTCTGTCTTTCTCTTCCTCTTTCTTTCCCTTTCTTGTGATTTTCTCTCTCTTGCTCTGGGTAAAAGACTTTTGAGGAGAAATAAGTGCTAGCCTCCAATAATGAGTGTCAGTGGGCCCACCTGCTCAAATTCAGCACTGTATGTGTGGTGGCGGCCTGCACAGGTAAGAGCAGTAGGGCAGGGCGGGGGTAGGTTTAAGTCAACAGACGATGGGATAGGTAAAATTAAATAAATAAATAAATAAAATCCCTTACCTTGCGCTCAGCGATGCGACAAGCCCAAGGTAAGTGGTTTTATTAATTTTTTTATTTAATTTTACCTATCCTGTCGTCTGTCTACTTCCTCCCACCACAGCTTGCCCCACTGCTCTTACCAGTGCCGGCCACTACTGTGTGTGTGGCAAAGAGTCAAGAAGGTAGAAACAGAGAGACACATATGAAAGGAAAGAGACAGAGAGAAAGAGGAAGAAGACAACAAGTAGGATGGAGAATGTCAGTGAGAAAGGAAGCAAAAGATAGAGAAAGATATAGAAAAAGACAAGGTAAAGGTGAGAAAGGGACAGAAAAGTAGAGTCATAGAGCGACCGACAATAAGGGAGCGTTAGAGAATAAAAAGAAAGAAGACCAAAGGAAAAAAATGAGTGTTTTTTATGATTCACAGCTCTTCTGTATTGCCATTCACCTTTCATTTGAGCATTTTATTTTAGTATTGGCCCTCCAATTTGGCGAAAATCATTATTCATAGGTCTTGATTCTTTTGTGGTTTGCAACTTTTGGGTAACAAAAATGCACCCATTTTTTGCCACAATTTATTTTCTCTCTCGCCGCCCTCCTTTCTTGCACTATGGTACTTGCAATATGTGTTAGTGCAAAATGACGTCCAATCATGTACACAATTGCACTAAACAAGCTCTTTCCAGGATCTTTGCTGGCTCTCTCAATGTCTCTCTTTCTCTGTCTCTCTGGGTTTCTTACCCCATTCTTTCCCTCTCTCTTTCTCACTTCCCCACTTTCTCACTCCCTGTCTCTCTCTGTCTGTCTCTCTCTGCATCACCCCCCTGCTTGTGTCTCTGTCTCTCTCTTTCTTTATGTGACTATCTCTATGTGCCTCTCTCTCTGTCTGCTTCTCTCTCACTTTCCCTCTGGATGTCTTTCTCTCTCTTCCTTTCTGTGTCTCTGTCTGTGCCTTTCTATCTCTCTGTCTCTCTCTTCCCCTGTCGTCTACTCTTTCTCCCTCTATGTCTCTGTACACCGCTTTCTTTCTCCCTCGCTATCTCTCTCTCTGTCTCTCTCTCTCTCTCTTCATCTCTCATCCTCTTTCTGTTTGTGACCCCTCTATCTTTGAATATGTGTGTCTCTCTGCCTCTTACTCTCACTGAGTGTGGCTCTCTCTTTCTCTTTCTCTATCTCCGCCTGTATTTCTCTCTGGCTTTGTCTCACTCACTCTCTTTCACTTTCTCTCTCTGTCTGCCCCTCTGTCTGTGTCTTTTTCTGTCTCTCTCTATCTCTATCTACGGATCTCTCTCTCTCTGTATCTCTTTTTTTTCATCGTCCTCTCTCCCTCCATCTCTGTCTCACTATCAGGTCTACCCTACCACTCCTCTGGGCTCAGACACTTGTTATAGTGCCTCCCCTTTCCCGTGCAATTTATATTTCAACAGGACAAAAGTGGGAATTCCTAATTGAGTTGCAATTTTCAAAATGGCGGAAATAATAGTTCTTCAAAGGCATTGACAATCCAATTGCATTTGTCAAAAATATCAAATGTGATTGATAGGAGTCGTGAATTAATGAATTGTGACCTTAAAAAGCACTGATAACTCAAGTATTTTAACCCTCCCATGGAGACCCAGTACTTATTCAAATGCGTATTTCTCAAAAACTACTGAACAGATAAACCCCGCATCAACAGAAACATGTTTTTGAGTAAAGTGTTACTTTTATGCCAAGTGTGATGTAAATCTGTTCAATGGCTTTTGCTGAAGGCACGACGAAAATTTCCTGTGGAGCTATAATGGGAAAATGTATCTTTTTTCACCCACTAACATTTCCCCCCTGTGGTGAATATCATGAAATTTGACATGCAGGACATTAGCTTAATATTCTAAGTGAGTACCACATTTGGTGCAAATCCATTTACGAGATCAAAGTGTAAAGGCAAATCAAAACATGCCTTTGAATTGAAAATCTATCTATCTATCTATCTATCTATCTATCTATCTATCTATCTATCTATCTATCTATCTATCTATCTATCTATCTATCTATCTATCTATCTATCTATCTATCTATCTATCTGTCTGTCTGTCTGTCTGTCTGTCTGTCTGTCTGTCTGTCTGTCTATCTATCTATCTATCTATCTATCTATCTATCTATCTATCTATCTATCTATCTATCTATCTATCATAGATGGCTATAGTGCCTGTATAGTTATGGTTAGTTCAGACTTAAAAGGCTTTTATTATTTTACTAAGAACTTTGCTGCACTCTTCTCTTAACTAGTTTGGGTATGCTCTTAACTAGTTTGGTTCCTTTTTCGTGGCAGGGGCGTATATAGTCCCTATAGATAAAAACGGAAGTAGGGGTGACTCACAGAGCTGTAGACAGATAGCCCTGGTCAATGTGGAAGCCAAATATTTGCCTCGTTGTAGTGAACGTGGAGGTTTCAAGGTAAGGTTTATTGTAAATACAGGAAGCCCACAGCGCAACACGACCGACAAGCAGGGACATCAACAGCTTCTGCCTACAGAGTTTAGAGTTTGAGTTTAAAATTATTTGTAACAGCGCACGTACACCAGCGGTTTCTTGGCGCTACAACTGACAGACTCCAAAGGAAAGAAAAAAAAGGGGGCAGGGGACCGTTAGAAATTACTCAAAGGACTTCTTGAATAAGTAGGCCTTGAGTTGTTTCCGGAATTGTGAGTACAAGGTGAGGGATCGAATTTCCAAAGGAAGAGAGTTCCACTGGGACGGGGCCAGAGTAGAAAATTTAGAGCCTCCCCACTTCTTTGTTCGGAAGCGTGGAACCATAAGAAGGGCCTGGGAGGAGGAACGGAGCTCTCTACATGGAACATAAGGGGTAATCTCAGAAGAGATAAAGGCTGGGGCTGTACCTAGACGAGCAAGGAAGGCGATGGAGGCGATCTTAAATTGGACCCGAGCTCGTACAGGCAGCCAGTGTAGGGACTTCAGGAGGGGGGTAGAGTGATGAAATTTCGGGAGGTTAAAGACCAGGCGGGCCGCCTGGTTCTGTATGAGTTGGAGACGCCGTAAACTATATGCAGGGATCCCCGCATATAGGGCGTTACCATAGTCCAGGCGGGACACCACCATGGCCAGAATGATAAGTTTGAGGGCAGAAAAGGAAAAGAAACGGGACACCCTGCGTATAGTACGCAGTGCAAGAAAAGAAGCAGAAACCACAGAACCAACCTGGGAGTGAAGGGACAGTTGGGAATTAATTTTTATGCCAAGGGTTTTAACTGAGGTAGCAGGAGACGGGGAGGGGCCAAGAGAAGAGGGCCAAAACATGGGAGTCCAGGGGCTGGATGAACCACCTGTCAACACCAACTCTGTCTTGTCAGGGTTGAGTTTAAGGTGGTTGTGGCTCATCCAGTCCCGGATATAAAGCATAATAGATTGAAAGTTAGAAACAGAAGAGGGAGAAGAAGACAGATCAAAAACAAGCTGGAGATCGTCCGCGTAGTTAAACACGGCGACCTCCATTTGTTGCAGGGAAAAAATAAGAGGAGCAATATAAAGATTAAATAAAAGAGGGGAAAGAGAGGAGCCCTGAGGGACCCCGCACTGAACTCTACGGACGTCCGCTGTAAAATCACCCAGGCGAACAGCCTGGGTGCGGTCACTCAGGAAGGAGGAGAGCCAGACCAGGGCCGTCCCCCCGACCCCCGCCGCCCTGACACGGGAAAGTAAGATGGAATGATCCACCGTGTCAAAAGCGGCTGAGAGGTCGAGGAGCACCAGGGCCTGGCGCTGGTTAGTGTCCATACCCTCCCTGAGGCTGTCCAAGACCGAGATAACAACGGACTCCGTAGAGTGTGCGGGGCGAAAGCCGGCCTGACGGGGGGCAAGGGCTCCATGCATCTCCACAAAGGAGCTCAGGGCGCAGGTGACGTGGCGCTCGAGCACCTTTGCCAGAAATGGCAAGAGGGAGATGGGGCGGAAATTGGCAGGCACAGAAGGGTCCGAGCCGGGTTTTTTCAAGATAGGTACAATGACCGCCGATTTCAACGGGTCGGGTACCACACCTTGAACAAGTGAACTGTTTAGGAGGTGAAGTGAAGGGTCAGGGCAGGAAGTGAAGATGTAACGGAGAACATGGGCGGGACAAGGATCCCGTGGAGAACCGGACTTGACCAAGGGGACTATGGTGGACAAGGTTTCCCTGGTCATGAGGGGAAAGGAAGTGAGTTCGCCCTTGGGAAGGGGGCACAGGGGATCAACAAAGGAGGGGGAAGGAGGGGGAATATTGGCCTTGATGGTCACTATTTTATGGATAAAGTAGTCGTTTAAAGAGCGACAGAGTTCCTCAGACGGGGCAGGCTTAAGGGTGGATCTGTCCGAGAACGCCAGGTTGTGAACAATTGCGAATATTTCTTTAGACTGGTTTTCAGCAGCCAGTATTTTGGAGGAGAAATAGATGGTTTTAGCCTCCAAGATGTCTCTTTTGTACTGGGTCAAGATGGTAACAAACTCCAGTCGCGCAGTGGGGCTATAGTTTCTCCTCCAGGCCCGCTCGGCGCGCCGTACCGCTAACTTGGTGGCCTTAAGGTCTTTACTGAACCAGCGGTTAGCGTCTTTGTCGCGCTTAGAAGTGATACGCTTGAGCGGAGCCACAGAGTCACAACCTGAAGACAGCCACTGTTCTATGGCCATAGCCTGGGAGAGGGTAGATAAGCCCTGTAATGAGGGGAGGGAGGCAGTGAGCGAAGAGGAAAAATCTTGCAGATTGACTCGGCCCCAAGCTCGAACCCAGATGTTTTTAGGGCGAGGGGGTTTGGCAGGGGAGTGCGCAGGGAGGGAAAATGAAATGATATAGTGGTCAGACCAAGTGCAAGGAGAAATTAAGAGAGATTCCACAGGACAATTCAGTGACCAGATCTGGTCGAGTGCATGACCTTTAATGTGGGTGGGAGAATGAATATGTGAAATGAAACTGAGGGAATGAAGGCTGTATATTGTATTGTATATTATTGTAATTGCATTTATATAGTGCTTACTACCCCTGACAATGTGTCGAAGCGCTTTTTTGGCAGGTAGCACGCTACTCCGGGACCCATAGAGGATTAGTGTTGAATTAGTATAGTTAAACATGCAAGTACATTTTAAGTGGTGGATAAGTTAGTCAGTTATTTGGATTTGAAATGATAGCAGAAGGATAGAGGAGGAAAAAAGGTTTGTATTTATATAGCGCTTGTTACCCCTGATGGGGTGTTAAAACATGCTATTCAGGAAGCCCATAAAGGACTAGTAGGTAATTAATATGGTGAAATATGAAAATAATTTCAGTGGTAGATATTAGTCAGTTATTTGAAGTGAGAAGGATAGCCGAGGGATAAAAGGGGAGGAAAGGTTTGCATTCATATAGCACTTGTTACCCCTGATGGATGTTGAAGCGCTTTTCTGGCGAATAGCACGCCACTCCGGAACTCATAAAGGATTAGTGTTGAAAATTAGTATAGTAAAATCCACACTTGTCGCCCACGAATCACGTGGAGAGAATATCAATACAAAAGATAACAGAGTGTGGAACACGCTCTAACACAACACGGGCCTGTCGCTAACTTAATAGCACAACACGTGACAGGGACGTTACATGTTATGCATATTAAACATGACATATGCGTATTAAACCTTACACGTAATACACTACATCACCTTCCCCCTTAAAACAAAATAAAGAAGGAACACCTGAAATGTGAATAAAAATGAAATTAACTCGTGACAAAATGTCTGAACCTGGGAGGTATCCTAGAATAACCTACAGGCCTATTTCTCATGTGATCTTGTTCTACAGATGAACTCAACAGACACCTGGGCTCTACACATGCCTCGGAGAACTCCCAGAAAGCTGAGAATCCACAGGACTAGGTTGGACCCATGACACCCAATCAGATTGTGAAAGTTGTTTGCGTTTCTTCAAAATGATGTTAGCCTGTTGAGCCAACACCTTCATCAATTGACACTTGTTCCACCACCCCTTCTTTTCCAATAAAGCAGCAGCTCTACTAACCTTAACCACCTTAACAGGAAGGGAATACATTGACTCTGCTTTTTTTAGTTTAATCGTACTCTTGATTAAAACTCATGCACCTTCGTCAATCTCAGAATATTTGTCATCAAAATTGTTCTTCATCTTGTTCTGTTTGGCCTTGACTGTAGAATTTAGACCTCCCTCGTCCATGACTGCATGGAAACCTTTTTGTGCCATTTGTTTCTCCAACCATGTATGACATAGTGTAGTGTGAGCCCCCCTGCCTCCGAGTATTGAAAATGGTGGAACCCTGTGGTGCAATGAGGTGCATTTTTGTAACACCACACTTTCTGTTGAACAAACAACTTAACATCTAAATTAGCAGCGATAGCTGTTTGAACCCCCTCTTTGATCATTTTGTTACCTCTTTCTACAAGTCCATTGGAACAAGGAGAGTACAAGGCTACCTGTAGATTTATTTATTTATTTATTGAAGTTTTGTATAACGCTAGCTGGATTCGAGGGTATCAGAGCGCTTCACAGTATGTACAATTATGAACAAGAGAATGTGTTGGGCAGTAAACAAGACCATGAAAACAATAAGAGAAATAAAAGTCTGCAGATCGTCCACTTGAGAGCAACAAGGAATATAGTTTGAGAGCGCCAGGTTTCGGGAGGGGGGTAGCTGTCCTGCCCCCAGATAGAAGTGAGAATCTCGTTATGCCAGAGAACGTTCTAGGAAGAGGGCTTTGAGTAATGTCTTGAATTTCAGGAAGGAGGTGGTCATTCTGATATGGGGGGGGGGGGGTGGAGTTCCAGATCTTGGGAGCATTTCCCGAAAAGTATTTGTTTGCGGTTTTGTGCTTCAGTGATTTGAGTGGGATGAGAAGAAGCATGTTGGAGCTTCTGAGGTTCCTGGCGTGGCCAGCTCTCTTGAGTTTCACAGCCAGGTATTCTGGTTTGCCTGTGTGCAGGGTTTTGTGCGTGAGGCAAGCTGTACGGAGGCTGGCTCACTGGTGGATAGGGAACCATTTCAGTTCTTTGAGTGCCAGAGAGATGTGCTCGTATTTCTTTGTTCCTGTGACCATTCTTGCTGCGGCATTGAGGGAAGTGGAGAGAGGACCTAAGTGTGAAGTTGCTGACCCGATCAGTGCTGCGATGCCATAGTCAATTCTGGAGAGCACCAGTGTCTGAGTGGCCTGTTTAAGATCTTTCGGGGGCAGGAAGGGTTTTATTTTGTAGAGTAGTTTCAGATTTAGGAACGCACTTTTGGCGGTCACTGAGATGTGTTTTTTCAAGCCTAGTTTGGGGTCAAGGGTAATCCCTAAGGATTTCACTGAGTCATTTGTGGTAAAGGCGCCGTTGAGGGCGTTTAGTGCTTTGAGCTATTCGACGATTTGGGGGTTATCATCCCTAACGAGATGAGGAGCACTTCGTTTTCTGTTGGTTAAGTTTGAGGTGGTTGGTTGTGAGCCAGTGTTGGACCTCAAAGAGTGTGACATTCAGTCTGTGAATCTCTGCGATCGAGGAGATTTCCAGATAGAGTTGTGTGTCATCCGCATAGAGGTGGAAGGGGATGTTGGAGTTTCTTAGCAGTGTGGTCAGGGGTTCCATGTAAATGTTGAAAAGTTGTGGGGAGAGAACTGACCCTTGGGGAACTCCTCGGCTAACTGGAAGAGGGTCTGATTCAAAGTTGTTAATTTTTATTCTTTGTGTACGGTTGTGGAAAAAGGAGGAGAACCATTTTAGAACCGTCTTTTCAATGCCCACGCTCTCCTGAAGGACTTTGAGGAGCAGGGTGTGGTCAACAGTGCCGAACGCGGCCGACAGATCTAGGAGGATGAGAAGGCTACATTAGTCAGAGTCGAGTAACATGTGGAGATCGTCTAAGATATTTAAGATTGCTGGTCAACATCATACTGGTTGAAGAACTTTGACATGTTTGCTGAAGTAAAATGGGTGACATTGTCAGTGACCACTACCCTGTGAGCTCCTTCCAAATTAAACATTTTTACTAAGGAAGTTATCCCT
The DNA here is from genome assembly GCF_964261635.1 of Lissotriton helveticus. Taxonomy (NCBI): domain Eukaryota; kingdom Metazoa; phylum Chordata; class Amphibia; order Caudata; family Salamandridae; genus Lissotriton; species Lissotriton helveticus. The sequence continues at coordinate 1,144,839,120 of NC_136069.1, forward strand.
GAATCTGTGTCCGGTGACCTGCTAAAATAATAATACCTCCTCTTAGAGTAGTAGTCTAAGATTAAAATAATACACCTCATACTTTCTGGTAGTACAACATAAGGTCCAGAAAAGTCGAAACCAACCTTCTCCCAACCAGCATGTGGATAAGGAACTGGATGTAAAGGACTCTTTTGTGTGCTCCAATGTTAATCAGATACTAGACAACCTGGACATTTTATCTATTAGTAACTTGGCCTGTGCCTCAATACCTGGCAACCAATAATATTGTTTAATACACATAGACGTTTTTGTTGTGCCGAGATGGCCTTGGTGTGCACACTTTGTAATGGATTCACGCAATTCAGACAGAGGCACATATAAGTCAAATCTCAAAAGCAAATCATTAACCACTGAAAGATCACTGGCTACTTGTTCAAAACATTTCATTTTGCCTCTCAGAAATCTTTTTTCAGGCCACCCTTGAATTACGTATTCTATGATTTTGCTTAAAACTGGATCATTCAGAGAAGCAGATAGCCAGACTGGTTTTTTTAATATTAGCACCACATTCACTACTGATTGCATCTGTAGAGGCTACACATACAACATCATCAATCAAAGCATCCACATCATATGAATCTCTGACAGGCATACAGGACAAGCAGTCTGCCTGAACATTCCTACAGCAGGGTACATGTTTGATCTCAAAGACAAACTCCTGAAGTTTCAATACAAGTCTAGTAAGGCTCGCTGATATATTGCTATTAAAGGCTGTTGAGAAAGAAATAGGAACTAAAGGTTTATAATCAGTATGTAATGTAGATTTTCCTAGTTATTATGACGGAAAGTCTTAATTTTATTAAAGACACGGAGGCGAGTATTATGCTTTCTTATCTTGCATTTATTGCAATAGCAGCCAGAAAGAGAAAAAAATACAGTTCCCAGAGGGCCAGATGACAACTGGGCCATGGGAACGTGAAAAAACGAGAATACATTAAGCAATCAGTACCAAGTAAATAGATAAGAGGCCATACTGACTGCGCAGCTTCCTCTTTTCGCTGACAAGCTGGTCAGATAAAGTCATTGAACAAAGGAAAAATAGAAAAAACAATAGAAATAGCCAAAGACCAGGAGCAGATATCTTGAATCACAGGGAGCCAAGGCCAAAGTCCAACTTGAACATCTGGAGAAGGAGCCGGGAGGGCCGAAGAAGTCCATAAGGGTGAAGCACGAAGGCGATGGAGGGAAGACCTCTTATGATGAAGCAGGCGGCAAGGCTGGATTCGCTGTAGGGAATTAGAATTGTAGAGGTGGGATAATACTCGCCTCCGTGTCTTTAATAAAATTAAGACTTTCCGTCATAATAACTAGGAAAATCTACATTTTATGACAAGACCGGAGGCTTCTATTATGCTTGTTTAAAGCATATTAATAACATCAGAAGCAACAGAATGAATAGGTTTACAATAGAACATGCGGAAAACACTGTCATTGGACCAATCAGCTGATCTCAGAATGTCCTCCAAGCGGGAACCGGACCAAAAGGCCTTGGAGGCCATGGCTCCCCTGGCCGAATGCGCTTCGAAAACAGAGACGTCAATCCCGGCAAGAGACATAACTCAACGAACCCACCTGGCGAGGGTAGGGGAAGAGACGGGAAGGTGGGGTTTACGGAAGGAAATAAGCAGTTGGGAGCAAGAGGACACTCTGAGATTAGCGGTCTTTTGTTCATACACTTTCAAACATTGTCCCACACAAAGTTGTGGTTGGTCAGGAAAAAAAGGATAAAACACTGAATCCAAATTAGTTTTAGTTCTCCTGCGAATCTGGAACAGAACACCTGTAGGGGAAAATTGTCTAGAAGAAATATCTAAAGCTCTAACATCAGAAACTCCTTTGATAGAAATTAAACAAAGCAACATAGTTAGCTTGGCAGATAATATTTTGAGAGATAAGTTAGAATTAACAGGCCAATTCATGAACAGTTTAAGAACAACGGAAACATCCCATAAAAAGTTATACTTAGCCAACAGAGGTTTAGCACATCGAACACCCTTGAGGAGGCGACAGATCAGGGGATGAGCCCCAGCAGGTTTGCCATCAATTTGCACATGGTTGAGGGAAATCGCAGAGCGATAAAGGTTGATGGTACGGTAGGCCTTACCAGAGCTGGCTTCAGAAGCCAGAAAATTGATTATAAAATTTAGAGGGGCTGAAAGGGGATCGATATCCCTTTCCAAACACCAGCTTGCCCAAAGAGACCAGGCGGATTTGTATGCTTTGGAAGTCCCAGGGGCCCAGGCCTGATTGATGAAGAGTGCAAAAAAGGAGTTAGGTCCTTAGCAGGGCTGGACCGTTTAAATATATATGCAAGTACAAAAGTGCCCCCGTCTCACATTACTTACAAAAAGATTTTATCAAAGACCAAATAAACAATTTCATTAAATCCAGTCTGGTATATTTATTTATACCTCTTCATCATATACTTTTCAGAAAAAACATTTTTTCAATGACAGAGAGAGAAAAACACTTTCTACAAAAAACTTTCAATCTTATTCTGTCAACAAATTACATAGAACAATACACAAATATCTAATACATAACATTCAAAAAGAAATCACAAAACATCCAAAAAACAACTCGAATTTTAGTTCATGAATTTTACAAACCACTAAATCATTTACATAGTCACAATTTCTTTCTTGTTCAAAAAAGAACAAATTAATTCATAACAAGAGCAAGGTTTTTTTCACTTGGTCTAAAGACACTAGGGGCCAGATGTAGGTAGCCAAATACCGGTCGGTAACGGCCGATTTTGGCCGTTACCGACCGGTATTTGGCTTTTGACATGTAGGGGGAAGGAAACAGGCCAATTCGGTAATTTTACCGAATCGGTAAATATACCGGTCGGTAAATTTACCGACCGGTATTTTTACAGATTCGGTAAAATTGAGATGTAGGTGGGACTCTTCTGAGTCCCACAACCCCTACAAATTCGGTATTTTACCATCAAATTCAATTTGATGGTAAAATACCGATTCAGGTGTGCATGCACATGTGTGCATGCACACCTGTGCCATATGACAGGCAGACCTGCCCTTAGGGCAGGTATGCCTGCCACAAGGCCCCCGAACCTTTTTTGGGGGTGCTAGAGGGTGTCAAAGTGACACCCCCTGCACCCTTGTCAAAATCGGTATTTACCGAATCGGTAAATACCGATTTTTACCGATTCGGTAAAAAGTAAAGTCCACATTTGTAAAGCGCACAATCACCCGTAAGGGTCTCTAGGCGCTGGGGGGCCGTCGGGAAGATTAAGCGAGCTATTGCCCAGAGTCACATGGTGCTGGGCTAACCTGCCGCCGGAGCCGGGGATCGAACCGTGGTCCCCAGATTCCAGCGTCAGTCGCCCTGGCCGCGGCGCCACACCTCTTCCACAGTAAAAGGAACATCTGGATGTTCCTACATCTCCCCCCTTCTTATTTACCGATTCTTATTTACCGAATCGGTAAAATTCGGTAAATAAGAATCGGTAAATTAGTCCTACCTACATCTGGCCCTAGATGTATTGATTGGCTCTTGATAGATTTGCCGACGCGTTTCAAGTTCAGGTACTGAATCCCCAAACCCTCATCAGGGCTCTGTTAATCATCTGTATCTTTCTTTGTGGGCGACCACTGTTAGCTTCTGTCGGGAGATGCACTCCTTATGTCTAGTCTCAGATGTAGCACCTCTATTTTATCCAATAAAATCTCCGTCTGCACGGGCTGGCGGTGCGGAGGGAGTGGAGGAATCTCTGTATCAGCTTGTGTGTAATCCTGTCATGTAGTCCGATGTTTAATGCAGATGGGCTGTGTCGTCTATTCACCCGTGGTCCACGTAGCAGTCTTGGCTTCACAGAGCGGAGCAGAGCGTATTTTCAGAGCAATTGAGTAGTTCTGCGTAAAGATTCGAGTTGGCGAGTGTCACGAAAGGGGAGGTCGATAGACGTTGAGCCCCGGACGGGGCTACAGACGGGGGCGGTAGGCGCCACCTCGGTTCGTCAAAGGGAACAGGTGAAAGACACTGTGGCGGGTGAATAGACGACACAGCCCATCTGCATTAAACATCGGACTACATGTGTTAGGACCCGGAGTCCTTAGGGCATGTACTGAGTGTGTTGTTAGGTGATTTTTGCCTAAACAGGGACTACAAGTCCCAGAATGCCTTGAGGCGCTCTGCAGAAGACTATGATCCTCATGCACCAATCAGATGCCGATGGGGAGGTTCTTATGTCTCCATTCCCCTATCGACGGTGCTTGGTTTTCAACTGGAATCCTGCCTGAATCCCGACCCTTGGATCCTTGTTGCAGTTCCTGCACCATTGAACTGGTTCGTGTTCCTTTTCCTCGACTCTGCAGCAGAAGCCTCGCGCGGCCGCGCTGGCTTTTGCGACCTACCATTCAACTTCCCTCCTCCCGGCACTGTGCAAGCACCCCTCGCCGCAGGGCACACCGGATTTGTTTACCTCCCTTCCTTTCCCGCTGATTGAGGATCACCGGTTTTGGCGTTCCTGTCCGGCACCCAGACCTGTAAGCCTCCGCTGTGTCCCTGATACCTCTTACCCGATACTGGAGTATCCGCAGGGGTTTCTCGGCGTGTCCGTTGCCCGACAGGACTTTTGCCGAAGGATTTTGTTTTTCCTTTCTGGATTGAAGGACGCCGAGTGTTAGCGTCCATCTGCTGCTTTCTCGGTGGGAAACGCCTGAGAGAGGCTCCATAGGAGTGTTTTGTTTTCCCTTGCTGACTCAGTGAGAAGTATCACTACCCTGAAAGACATTTTTCTTTTTGGACTCTACTTGTTGGGAAGTGATAGTGACTGTGTTTGAACTCTTCCTTTCTTCCGTGGATTCTTTCCCTGGAAAAGAGAGACCTAAGTATCCACCCTCCTTTTTTTGGTTCGTATGTTATTATTGTTTGTGGATACCTTTTGGGTGCGTTACGCACGTTGGGCAGGTAAGAGCCTTGCAGCACACTCATTACTGAAAGAACGTATATTAGTTGTCCTTGTTATCATAAGGTAGTGTACTAAGCAGTCTGTTGTATGTCTGTTTTCTTCTCTCCCCTGCAGGCTGCAGCTTCCTATTACGTACCTTGTCTAAGTACCCAGTCTTCATACCAGGAGACCTAAGGGTTTTAGGTCTCTCTCTTTTCTGGCGTCACCGCCCGTCCTGTGTGTGTTTGTAAACCGCAGGGGGTGTTGTGTCGTAGGAACAGAGGGGGGCACTATCTACTCTTCTGAGGAGCCGGTTTCTGCCTGGAGCCTGTTGATCGCCCGACAGAAAACCAAGCCTACGTTTATTACTCCTCCCGAGTGTAGACAGTCATGGACGACGCGGCCATGCAGGGAGAGACAGATGAGATAACCCTCAGAGACCTAGCTACCACAGTAGTAAATCTACAAACCGAACTGAAACTGATGAGGAATGAAAATCAGAGGTTAGCGGCAGAAAACACTAGACTGATAGAAGCAAGCAAAACGCATGAGGCACAAGCTAGACATAGGAGAAGCTATATACACCCTTCCCATTTTCAGGCACCTAGTGGTAGTACTCCTGAGGTCCCTCCTACACCTGCCTCATCCGCCTCTCCTGTTCAGGTTACAGTAGTCACCCCACCTCAAACACCGTTGGCAATGCCAGAAAGATTTAGCGGAGATAGCCAGAAATTTAAGGTATTCATGAACCAATGTCACCTGATGTTTTTGTGTAAAGCCTCCTCATTCCCTGATGACGCAGCGAAGATCGCTTTTATCATTTCCTATCTAAGTGGGAACGCCGCCTCATGGGCGGTAGCACTGGTTGAGAATGATGATCCTGTCTTACACAATCTCACCCTGTTTAAGGAGCGTATGTCAAACCTTTTTTCTAGGCATACGTATATGCAGGCAAGTGATAATGAGCTCCTTAATCTGCGACAGGGCTCAAAAGATTTGCTGTCCTATATCACCGCCTTCAACCGCTTGGTGACAGAGACACACTGGCCTGACGATAAAAGGACTTCGTTGTTTTACAGAGGGCTGAAAGACGAACTCAAAGATATCTTATCTCAAATAGTGGATCCTCCTGAAGATTGTTCTGAATTCATTGATCTAGTGGTCAAATTAGATCACCGACTGGCTGAGAGAAAGGGTGAAAAAACTCACGGGGATCTCCCCAGATTCTTGCTAACTAAACCCGAAAAACGAGAACCCAAAGATACGAGTGAACCAATGCAGATAGGAGGTATACGTGGCCCCCTAACACCAGAAGAAAAAGAGAAAAGACGAAAGTTGAATCTCTGTTTATACTGTGGAAAGGCTGGCCATTTCGCACGAGAATGTCCGGTGAAACCAAAAGGCTCCTTGAGAGAAGGAATGCCTAAATACACTAAACCTATGCCGTCGGGAAACTAGTTGACTTGGGGAGTATTGAGGTCGCTCTTCCAAGTCCTTCGCTATCCCTGACCTCCAAACATGTGGCAAACGTCTATTCCGCCATTCCCAAACCCTTTACCATCTCTGTGGTGTTAGTGTTCCCTTCACAAGGAAGACATACCATGGCTATTCTTTTGGATTCAGGAGCCACGGGAAATTTCTTGGATATTACCCTAGCTAAGTCTTTGGGCATCCAGTTCATTAAGAAAGATATCCCTGAAAATGTTAGAGCTGTGGATGGGTCTGCCCTGTCTTCGGGAATGTTAAAATACCACACCCCTGAGATCATTGTGTTGTGTGATAATGGACACAGCGAATGCATATCATTCGACCTGATTGATACACCCAACTTCGGGGCGATACTAGGAGTACCCTGGCTACAGACCCATAACCCCCATATCGATTGGGTTGCTAGAACTGTTACCCTACGCTCCGCTCACTGTCTTACCCATTGTTACAGAGACATCAACCACTGGCACACTCCGGTGTATTGTTCTGCAACCACGATAGATGGGGCTACGTTACCTTCTGAATACCTGCAATATTCTGATGTTTTTGACGATGTGAAAGCTGTAGCTTTACCGCCTCATCGTTCCTACGATTGTAGGATAGATCTTATACCTGGCGCGGAATTACCTGTTAGCCGCATTTATGCGCTTACGGAGACAGAGACCAAATACCTACAAGAGTATCTGCAAGACATGTTGGCAAAGGGGTTTATCAGTCATTCCACCTCTCCAGTGTCCTCTCCCATTTTTTTTATACCCAAACGGGAAGGGGGATTACGGGCTTGCCTGGACTACAGAGTATTGAACAAAGCCACTATCAAGAACAAATACCCGCTCCCCCTCATTTCCACACTGCTCGATCAGGTTAGGAAGGCCACCATATTTACCAAACTTGATTTAAGAGGAGCCTACCACCTGATCAGAGTCAAAAGAGGGGACGAATGGAAAAACGCCTTTAGGACGAAATTTGGGCTTTATGAGTATAATGTTATGCCCTTCGGGCTGTGTAATGCTCCCGCAGCATTTCAATTCTTCATAAATGAGATACTGCGGGAATATTTGGATATCTTTGTCATCGTGTATATCGATGATATACTGATATACTCCTCCAGTGAGTCTGACCATGTGTCTCATGTACAAGCCATATTGAGGAAACTACACGAACATCACCTATTTGCTAAACTCGATAAGTGCATCTTCCATACTCACAGTGTAGCATTTTTAGGGTTCATCATCTCTCCTAAAGGAATACATATGGATCCGGCCAAAATATCTGCGATCCTAGAATGGGCAAGTCCAAAGTCAGTGAAGGACGTTCAATCCTTCTTAGGATTTGCAAACTTCTATAGGAGGTTTGTGGACCACTTCTCAGACCTAGTAGCACCCATCACTCGCTTGCTCAAAAAGGGGGTTGAGTTCCGTTGGGACACGGAAGCGGAAAAGGCCTTTCAGACCCTTAAGGCACGTTTCACTTCTGCACCCATCATGAAACACGCTGACGAAACACAACCCTACTTCCTAGAAGTGGACGCTTCGCAATATGCGGTGGGAGGCGTGTTATCACAAAGGGATCATCTGAAAGGCACTCTCCATCCTGTGGCGTACTTCTCCAAAACTCTGACCCAATCAGAGCAGAATTATACCATCGGAGAAAGAGAACTCCTTGCAATCAAACGGGCATTCCAGGAGTGGCGTCACTACCTGTTAGGCTCCTCCCATGTGATCACTGTCTATTCTGATCATCAAAACCTGCAATATTTTCGCACTGCTAAAGCCCTTACACCCAGACAACTACGGTGGGTTGCCTTTTTTGGGGAATATGATTTCCTGATACACTTTAGACCTGGAATACGTCAGGGGAAGGCAGATGCTCTATCCAGGCTAGGAGAGGAGAACAAGTGGGTTCAGGAGAAACCCTTGCCTCTTATTCCCGAAAGTAGAATAGTGGCTTTAGGAGTCCAGATCCCTGATTCCCATACCTTCATGGACCTCTTAGAACAGGCATATGCACCTCTAGATCAGGTCACTTGGTTACAAGATCCAAACAACACCATCGTGGACCATCTGTGGTATCATGATAATAAAATCTTTTTGCCTAATAACGAATTACACCGCCTTGTTCTACAATGGTGTCATAACATGCCCTTAGCTGGTCATCCCGGGGAAAACAAGACTAAAAGTCTTTGCCAACGATGGTTTTGGTGGCCGCAACTATCTCATGATGTTAAGCAACACGTCAAGGCCTGTTCTACCTGTGCCCGTCAGAAGGCCTCCCATGCTGTACCTGCAGGGTTATTGCAACCTCTTCCCGTGCCCAACAGCCCCTGGACTACCCTTAGTATGGACTTCATCACCGACTTGCCTAACGTTCATGGGTACACCACAATCTTGGTTGTTGTTGACCTGTTATCTAAGATGGCCCATTTCGTCCCTCTGAAAAAGATCCCCTCAGCTGTGGATTTAGCAGGCATATTCATCAAAGAAATTGTCCGGTTACATGGATTACCTTCTGTTTTAGTATCTGATCGAGGTCCCCAGTTTATCTCCAGATTTTGGCAAGGGTTGTGTAAAACCCTCTACATTGATCACAGGTTGTCTTCCTCCTACCATCCCCAGACCGATGGCCAAACCGAAAGGACAAACCAAACCTTAGAGCAGTACCTCAGGTGTCTGATAACTACTACATGCCAGGATTGGGTACAAGCCCTGCCCCTTGCAGAATTCGCATACAATAATTCTACCCATACCTCCTCCAAGATCTCTCCTTTCTTTTTTACCACTGGTTATCATCCTAAAATAATACCTCTTGAAGTACTCCCTTCTGACACACTGAATCCTGCGGTTCTTGACCATCACCAAACACTGTCACAGATATGGGAGCTGGCGACAAAGGAACTAACGCAAGCTAAAGAGACAATGAAGGCCCAGGCGGACAAACATCGAAGACCCGCTCCCGTTTATGCAGTGGGCGACAGAGTTTGGTTATCGTCAAAGAACTTAAGAATAGAAGGGCCACGCAAGTTACAACCACGCTATCTTGGGCCTTTTGAAGTACTGAAAGTCATCTCTCCCGTTGCCCTCAAACTGGTGCTGCCCCCCGAGATGCAAATACATCCTGTGTTTCATACTTCCCTTCTGAAACCCTATGTGACCCCAATACTCCCTGAACCCCCTCCTCCCCCTGTTTTGGTAGAAGGTGAAAGTGAATATGAAGTGAGAAGGGTGTTAGACTCACGTAGACACAGAAGCAGACTCCAATATCTCATTGATTGGGTGGGTTATCCGCCAGAGGATAGAACTTGGGAACCTGCTGAAAACATTCATGCCCCTAGACTGGTGCGTAGATTCCATGCGCTCAATCCCTCCAAGCCTAGACCCGTGAGAAGACCTTTGGGGGGGGGTACTGTTAGGACCCGGAGTCCTTAGGGCATGTACTGAGTGTGTTGTTAGGTGATTTTTGCCTAAACAGGGACTACAAGTCCCAGAATGCCTTGAGGCGCTCTGCAGAAGACTATGATCCTCATGCACCAATCAGATGCCGATGGGGAGGTTCTTATGTCTCCATTCCCCTATCGACGGTGCTTGGTTTTCAACTGGAATCCTGCCCGAATCCCGACCCTTGGATCCTTGTTGCAGTTCCTGCACCATTGAACTGGTTCGTGTTCCTTTTCCTCGACTCTGCAGCAGAAGCCTCGCGCGGCCGCGCTGGCTTTTGCGACCTACCATTCAACTTCCCTCCTCCCCTCGCCGCAGGGCACACCGGATTTGTTTACCTCCCTTCCTTTCCCGCTGATTGAGGATCACCGGTTTTGGCGTTCCTGTCCGGCACCCAGACCTGTAAGCCTCCGCTGTGTCCCTGATACCTCTTACCCGATACTGGAGTATCCGCAGGGGTTTCTCGGCGTGTCCGTTGCCCGACAGGACTTTTGCCGAAGGATTTTGTTTTTCCTTTCTGGATTGAAGGACGCCGAGTGTTAGCGTCCATCTGCTGCTTTCTCGGTGGGAAACGCCTGAGAGAGGCTCCATAGGAGTGTTTTGTTTTCCCTTGCTGACTCAGTGAGAAGTATCACTACCCTGAAAGACATTTTTCTTTTTGGACTCTACTTGTTGGGAAGTGATAGTGACTGTGTTTGAACTCTTCCTTTCTTCCGTGGATTCTTTCCCTGGAAAAGAGAGACCTAAGTATCCACCCTCCTTTTTTTGGTTCGTATGTTATTATTGTTTGTGGATACCTTTTGGGTGCGTTACGCACATTGGGCAGGTAAGAGCCTTGCAGCACACTCATTACTGAAAGAACGTATATTAGTTGTCCTTGTTATCATAAGGTAGTGTACTAAGCAGTCTGTTGTATGTCTGTTTTCTTCTCTCCCCTGCAGGCTGCAGCTTCCTATTACGTACCTTGTCTAAGTACCCAGTCTTCATACCAGGAGACCTAAGGGTTTTAGGTCTCTCTCTTTTCTGGCGTCACCGCCCGTCCTGTGTGTGTTTGTAAACCGCAGGGGGTGTTGTGTCGTAGGAACAGAGGGGGGCACTGTCTACTCTTCTGAGGAGCCGGTTTCTGCCTGGAGCCTGTTGATCGCCCGACAACATGACAGGATTACACACAAGCTGATACAGAGATTCCTCCGCCCCCTCCGCACCGCCAGCCCGTGCAGACGGAGATTTTATTGGATAAAATAGAGGTGCTACATCTGAGACTAGACATAAGGAGTGCATCTCCCGACAGAAGCTAACAGTGGTCGCCCACAAAGAAAGATACAGATGATTAACAGAGCCCTGATGAGGGTTTGGGGATTCAGTACCCGAACTTGAAACGCGTTGGCAAATCTATCAAGAGCCAATCAATACATCTAGTGTCTTTAGACCAAGTGAAAAAAAGCCTTGCTCTGGTTATGAATTAATTTGTTCTTTTTTGAACAAGAAAGAAATTGTGACTATGTAAATGATTTAGTGGTTTGTAAAATTGATGAACTAAAATTCGTGTTGTTTTTTGGATGTTTTGTGATTTCTTTTTGAATGTTATGTATTAGATATTTGTGTATTGTTCTATGTAATTTGTTGACAGAATAAGATTGAAAGTTTTTTGTAGAAAGTGTTTTTCTCTCTCTGTCATTGAAAAAATTTTTTTTCTGAAAAGTATATGAAGAGGTATAAATAAATATACCAGACCGGATTTAATGAAATTGTTTATTTGGTCTTTGATAAAATCTTTTTGTAAGTAATGTGAGACGGGGCACTTTTGTATTTGCATATATGATTGATGAAGAGAGCAGCTTCCTGCAAAATGAGGATGTCAGGAGAGGGAGGCCGGAAACTTTCCAAGCCGACAGAGTCAAGGAGTTGTCCAGAATGAGGCTGTTGCGAAGGCCCTGGGGATTGAGAAGCAGGTCATCGAAAGAAGGAATCAGAACAGGAAAGTCTGTCGCCATCTCCAGCAAAGAGAGAAACCAGATTTGCGCCTGCCAAAAGGGGGCAATCAGAACCAGAGAAGTGGCCTGGCGACGAACTTGAGACAGAACTCTGCTGATCATCAGAAAGGGAGGAAAAGCATAATTGAGGTGAAGAGACCAGTCCTGAAGGAATGCATCTGTAGCGAGGGCCAGAGGATCCGGCCGCCAACTGAAAAACTGGGGTAATTGACAGTTGAGGCGGGAAGCAAAAAGATCTATAGAGAAGGGACATCATTTGCGTGAAAGAGAGAGGAAGACGGAGGGACAAAGCTTCCAATCGCTGGAATCGTGGAGAAACCTGGAGTGCCAGTCCGCTACCACATTGAGATTTCCGGGAAGATACTCTGCTGTTAGGGAGAAATGATGAGAGAAGCAGAATTCCCACAGACTTTTCGCTAAATCCGCCAGAGGCTTGGACCTGGTCCCGCCGAGATGATTGATATAGCGAACCGCAGAAACACTGTTCATGCGGAGACGGATGGAACATTTGATTCTGTCTTTGGAAAGGCTTTGGATCGCAAAGGAACCTGCAAGCATCTCTAAACAGTTGATGTGCAACTTGGACTCCTCTGCAGACCATGTACCTCCAGTCGAGATTGGTCCACATCGGGCGCCCCAACCAAACAGGCTTGCATCGCATTCTAATACAAAATCAGGGGCAGTAGCGAAGATAGTGCGTCCGTTCCACGCATCTAAATGGTCTATCCACCATTGAAGCTCGGTGCGGGACTCTTGGTCTAGGGCGACAAGATCTGCGTAGGCAAGGCCCTGATGAAGATGTCTGATTTTTAGGCGCTGAAGAGCGCGATAATGGAGGGGGCCTGGAAAAATGGCCTGGATGGAGGAGGAAAGAAGGCAGACGATCCTGGCAAGAGACCTGAGGGACAGAAGGGACGACTGAAGAACGGAGGCAATCTCCGCTTTGATTCTGGAAACTTTGGAAAGAGGAAGGAGGAGGGAAGCGGCCACCGAGTCCACAAGGAACCCAAGAAATTCCATGTTCTGGGACGGGATGAAGGAGGACTTCTCCGTGTTGATGAGAAAACCCAAATCCAGAAGAAGAGATTGAGTCGTTTGAAGATCGGACAGAAGAGAAGGTCTGTCGGAATTCAGGATCAGAATATCGTCTAGATAGATGATAAGTCTGATTCCGAGAGAGCGGAGAAAGGCAACCACTGGCTTCAAGAGTTTTGTGAAGCACCATGGAGCAGAAGAAAGACCAAAGGGGAGAGAGGTAAAACAATGGGTCACTCCTGACCACTGAAACTGAAGAAACTTCCAATGGGATTGATGAATAGGGACGGTGAGATATGCGTCCTGAAGGTCCAAACGAACCATCCAATCCTTTGGGCGAAGGGTGTCTCGTAAATGGAGAATAGTCTCCATTTTGAAATGGCGATAAATTACAAACTGGTTGAACCACTTGAGGTTGATGACAGGACGCAGTTTCTTGTTTTTCTTTTGAACTAGAAAAATGGAGTTTAGAAAGCCGGAGGAGTCGAAGGGAAAAATCTGAATGGCCTGTTTTTGAAGAAGAGTAAGGATCTCGTTTGAGATTAGAGTGGCCATATGGGAGGAGAAGACTAGAGGGGGCGGAAAGGAGGTTTGGAGAGGAGGAGAAGAGAACTCTATGAGGTAGCCTTGAACAGTGTTGAGAACCCAGGGATCTGAACTTATGGAGTGCCATTTTGACAGGAACAATCTTAGACGGCCCCCTACAGGAGGGGAAGAAGAAGGGCTTACCTTGTTGATTGGAGTTGAAATTGCAGTAGGTTTTCTGTCCTCTACCTCTGAAGCCACGGCCCCGCTGTGGGTAGAATTGGGGCTTGTAGTCCTGGGTGTTATTGACGGAGCCTCTGGAGCCTTGATTATAGGGACGGCCGGAAGAGCGACCCCTGCCTCGTCCGGCCCGTCCAAAAACACGAGGTGCAAAGACTTTTTTAATAGATTGTTGCGCCTTATCCAGGGAGGCAAAGGTAGAGACAAACCTGCTAAGGTCGCGGACCAAGTTATCGCCAAAGAGAAGACCATTGGCTTTGGGACCAGGATCCATAGGAGCGAGATTGGCCAGTTTTGGATCCAGCTTGATCAAGAGTCCCTTACGTCGTTCGTGGGTAATGGCAGAATTGGCGTTGCCTAAAAGACAGAAAGCTCGTTGAGCCCACATAGAAATGTCATCCGCAGAGAGGTCAACACCCTCAAGACGGGCGGATTCCGCCATGTCTAGAATACGGGCCAAAGGACCCACCATATCCATAACCTTGTCCTGACAGGAGGACCATGCCTTGTCAACCCCTTTGCGGGGATATTTACCAAATTGAGAGAAAAAGGTAAGGAGAGGCTGATCAATAGAGGGAACTTGTGTGATCTTTTCAGGTAAAGAGGGTTTAGGGCACTCGGACTTAAGTCTAGACCGCACCGCAGTTTCCAGCGGAAGGCGTAGACGGGCCGAAATATATTCGCCCACATGATGGGAGGGAAACCATTCCGTGGAATTAGGATGACGAATGGAAGAAGGGTCAAACATGGGGAGACCCTCTGAATCAAAAACTGGTTCAAAAGTTTAAGAATCGGATTTGGGAAGTTTGGAAGGGGGGGAAGGGGGGTCAGCCACATCAAAAACATCAAATAAATCGTCTGCATCAGCCATATCATCGTCTGTGTCCAAGACGGTGGAAATTACCAATTTTGTAACTGGAGACTCTGCGTGCTTAGACTTTTGTTTCTTTTTTCCCTCGGTACCAACAAACCCCTCCTTGATAGGAGGCCTGGGAGGCACTACGTCCTCAGTCATATGCGAGAAGGACTCGGCCATCAAAAGTGACGATTTTTTAGTAGTATGCACAGAAGCAGAGTGGTCCACCTTGCGTTTTCTGCTATCCCCCGCAGACTGGGCCAAAACCTTGGACATAAGGCTGAGCATTGAATTTTCCATTGTCTTTGACATGCGTTTCATGTTTAACTCCACAGCATGTTCCACAGAATCATTTATAAAAGTGCTGAGGTCTTGTTTGAAGGAACCACCACCCTCCTTGGAGGGAACCTCTTCAGAGGAACTGTCACGTTCAATTATAACCAGCAAAACCAGAAAAAGTGGCAGGAAAGGGTTAAGCAGCCGGGCAGCACTGTGGGCGTGAGCAGGGCGGGTCTGAGGAGAGAAAAGACAGCCTGCGTCAGAGCAGGAACACGAAGCCGAGCAGACAGAGGCTTCGACGAGCGCTGAGGAGCGGAGGTTAGAGCGCGCGAGCAGCGCGAGGGCAAGAAGCGGGACGAAACCATAGCACAAAATAGAAGGGGAAACAGCTGACAGGCAGAGAACGAAGGATATGAAAGCGCGTGAAGCGCGAAGGGCGAGCGCGCCGCAGCACGATAAAGAAACGCAAAGCAAAGCGTAAGCACTGTTGAAAATACAAGATAAACAATAAAATACCAGTAAATATGTATATAAACTGAGAGCAGAATAGATAAAGGCACTTATCTGACTGCGAGCAGCAAGAAAAGAGGAAGCTGCGCAGTCTGTATGGCCTCTTATCTATTTACTTGGTACTGATTGGTTAATGTATTCTCGTTTTTTCACGTTACCATGGCCCAGTTGTCGTCTGGCCCTCTGGGAACTGTAGTTTTTTCTCTTTCTGGCTGCTATTGCAATAAATGCAAGATTAGAAAGCATAATAGGAGCCTCCGGTCTTGTCATAAAATTCAAACTTACGACCTCACACATACATTTTAAATTAATGAACAGCCCAAATGCAGGCTAAAGCTTCACACTCAATGGTACCATATTGTATTTCGTATTGCGTCAGTGACCTCGAAGCAAATGCCACCATATGTTCTTTACCTGAAACTCTTTGACTTAAGACAGCTCCAAGTACTTTTGGCTGGCATCTCCTGTAATGATGGAAGGTGAGTTTTCTCGGAAAGCGCTCAAGGTTGGGGCTACTTCTATCAAGAGTTTCACTTGATTGAAAGCACACTGCAAATCATCAGACCACAAGAAATTCTGTCCTTTACATAGAAGAACTCTCAATGGTTCAACGGCTTGTGCGTAGCCTGGCACAAACCGAGCATAATACTCAACCAGGCCAAGAAAGAAGCGGAAAGCATGTCTGTCAGGAGGTGCTCCTGCTTCTCTGATGTCCTAATGAGTGAACAGTTCGACTTGACACCATCAGCGGAAATGGTGTGACCTAAATATTGAAATTCTCTTGTTGCAAATTTCCACTTATTTTCCCTAATGGTAATATTTGTTGTGATAAAATGTGAAACACTCTCCTAAGAGTGCTATTGTGTTCTTCATTAGTAGTGTATAGCAGAACATCATGTTGATAGGCCTGCACCACCTTGAGATTGCTGAACAGATTATCCCAAAAATTTTGTAACATGCCGACCGCTGATGCTAGGCCCGACGGCAATCTCAAGTACTTGTATGCACCATCCGTAGTGACCAGCCGCGGTCGGTAATAGGTGTACCTGCAGGGCGGTGACGTGGGGAGGGGGAGGGGGAGGGGCAGGGTGGGGGGGTAGTAATCTATGGATTACGGAGCTTTACAGGTAAGTAAACATTTAAATAAATAAAACGAATTTCGTTGAGTGCACTGCATCGCATTTGGGGATGCAGTGCACCCAACGAAATTCGATTTATTTATTTAAATGTTTACTTACCTGTAAAGCTCCGTAATCCATAGATTACTACCCCCCCCCACCCTGCCCCTCCCCACGTCACTGCCCTGCAGGTACACCCATTACCAACCACGGTTGGTAGTGACAAAAGTAGTTAACTATTGAGAATCTTTTTTTTTAGCCAATGCAACGTTATAATAGGCTGCTTTTAAGTCTATCAAAAAACATTTTGCTCCTCCTATATTGGCTAACAAGTGTTGTATTCTGGGGAGAGCATGGCAATCAATGAGAATATTGGCATTGAGGCTTCTCAAATCTGTGCATAATCTGATCTCCCCAGATTTCCTGAGTGCGACTACAATGGGTGCGACTCATAATGAGGAATTACATGGTTCGATAATGCTCTGTTCACAAAAAACTTGCAGTGTGTGCTTAAACTCTTCCCTTACACTTAGTGGCACGGGTCTCACTTTATGTACAACAGGTTGGGCTAAAGGTTGTAATCTAATGCAATGCTCAAAACACTTCACGTTACCCACCTGTTCACAAAAAAGATCCTTAAACCCAGTAAGTAAATCCTTGATATAATTGGAGAGAGGATGTAGCTTTACGGCTAGGGTGGTCGACCTCGAAGCTGGGGAACCAGGTTCAAGTCTCAGCAACGACGCTCAACATTCTGTGATTCTGGGCAAATTACTTAATCTCCTCATGCCTAACAAAAATGAATGTGTCCTTCTGTAATGAAACTGGTGCTCATGTAAAGCGCTTTGATACACGATTCGGGTTTAGTTCGCGCTATATAAAACTCTATAAAAATAAAATGTAAAAACATTGACGTAATTTGCAGGTAGTTCTCCTAAGACCACTGGAATGTCAGAACCAGGTTTCAACAGTAACCACATTTTGCATTGGTCCTGCCACCCCAAAATATTCTTCCCTTTGATTGCCACATACACTTTGGTGAAAATATACCTGCCTAAACAACTGATCTTAGCAGAAAAGAATCCAAACATTTCAATATCTTTCTCACCAAAAGCTTTGGGGTTCACGTCTTTGGGTGTGAGAACACTATTTCAGTGTTCCACAAAAGTGGTGTCACTAATTATAGTAATGGGTGAACCAGAATCTGCCATGACTTCTAATGTAACTCCATCAATAACAGCTTTAAATGTTGGGCCTTTTACCCGAGTTAAGAAAGAATTACATTCAATTGTTAGTACAATATTGTCCATAGACTCAATGCAATCGTCCACTTCAGTATCTATTCTGTTGACTCCGACAGTATTTTTGTTATTCCTGCATACTGATTTAAAATGCCCCAACTTCTTGCAAAACAGACAACGCTTGACCAAGGCTGGGCATGCTGGGAAGTTACTATTGTGAGGTTTTGACCCACATCTAAAACATATTTTAAAGCCTTTCGTTTGCACCCCTTTATAGTTCTTGAACTTATTATTTACCACACATACATGTTGTGATTCCTGTTTTGCTTCAAGTGATATTGCACTTACAGAAGTATCTGCCTGGAGTACCTTCAAAGAAATAAGAGATCTTTCAATACTCTTAGCTAAATCTATAACTTCCCTAAGAGTGGGATTACGACAATTTAATAGTCTCTCTTGAATTTTACAAGATGAGCAACTGAAAACAAATTGATCTCCTATGCTTGTGTCAACATTGGCACCAAAATCACATGTGAATGCAAGAATCCTGAGTGCTGCAATATATTCTTCTACTCCTTCGTCCTCAGCTTGCTTGCACTTAAAGAAGTTGTGACACTCCAACATGATGCTGGGCTCTTCAGAAAATTGTTTATGTAACCGTGGACATGCTAAAAATGGTGGCTGCTGAGTGATTTGTTGAGATGAGGCCTCATCGATATATGTAAATTATATTGTTTAACTAAGTAGAAGTACTTACAAAATGTAAAATGGAATAGTTCTTATAATGAATATGTTTAAAGAAAGAAAATACCTTTTGAGGCTTGTCTGTCAAAAGGTAAAGATTTGCTGCTGTGGTTGAGACAAGAAATGAATAACCGCTGATGAGGAAATGATGCTGAATTTACATGAGCAGCGGTAACACGCTTTACAGGTTACCTGTTTCGGATGCCGATTTGTGTAGAACAAACTTAACAAAGATGGCGGTCACTTTGGATGTGTTGAGGACAACACGCCAACTGTGGCATGACGTAAGCTTGAGGGCGCGCAGGTGGAGTGGCGATCGCTTGCATGCGCACATGGAGCAGAAATCCAGAATTTGTAGATATTCATCACGCCAATGGACGGCAACACCCACTACCAGGTACGTGCTGCAGTGCAGTTTCTCAGAAGTGGCTCTCGATTAGGAGTGTTGAAGCGAACAAAATTTAAATCCAGAAAACGATGGCTGTTGGGCTTCGGGATGATGAGGGCCGGCGTCGCCAATATGTAGCTCTCAGAGAACATGGAGATTTAGATGTAATATTTATTAGAACATTGGAATGTTGGTAGCTCCATTGAAAACAATGGAGTGCTCTGGGCTTATAATGGCTGGTATAAGCCTGGAGCTCCAAGATTCCAATGTTTCTTTGTTCACAGCTCTGGCTGTGAAAAAAGGCTTCAGGGAGCCTGAGGGGATTCCAATCCCCTCACGCTTCCAAAAGGCTTTGTTTTTTTTGTTAGAACATTCTGTCCTCTAGTGACAGAATGTTCTAATAGCCTTATAGCCCTTCGTAGATGGGCTATACCGCTATTAAAGTCCCTCTCCCTTGTTAAAGGCCCTCGCCTTCGGCTCGGGGCCTTTAACGGTGGAGAGGGCCTTTAATAGCCGGTATAGCCCTCTACGGCGGGCTATAAGGCTATATTAGAACATTGGAATGTTGGGAGCTCCATTGAAAACAATGGAGTGCTCTGGGCTTATAATGGCTGGTATAAGCCTGGAGCTCCAACATTCCAATGCTTCTTTGTTCACAGCTCTAGCTGTGAACAAAGGCTTCAGGGAGCCTGAGGGGATTCCAATCCCCTCGCGCTCCCATAAGGCTTTGTTCTTTTTTGTTAGAACATTCAGTCCTCTAGTGACAGAATGTTCTAATAGCCTTATAGCCCTTCGTAGATGGGCTATACCGCTATTAAAGTCCCTCTCCCTTGTTAAAGGCCCTCGCCTTTGGCTCGGGCCTTTAACGCTGGAGAGGGCCTTTAATAGCCGGTATAGCCCTCTACGGCGGGCTATAAGGCTATATTAGAACATTGGAATGTTGGGAGCTCCATTGAAAACAATGGAGTGCCCTGGGCTTATAATGTCTGGTATTAGCCTGGAGCTTCAACATTCCAATGTTTCTTTGTTCACAGCTCTGGCTGTGAACAAAGGCTTCAAGGACCCTGAGGGTATTCCAATCCCCTCACGCTCCCATAAGGCTTTGTTCTTTTTTGTTGGAAGATTCTGCCCTTTAGTGGCAGAATGTTCTAATAGCCTTATAGCCCTTCGTAGCTGGGCTATACCGGCTATTAAAGTCCCTTTCCCTTGTTAAAGGCCCTCGCCTTCGGTTTGGGGCCTTTAACGCTGGAGAGGGCCTTTAATAGCCGGTATAGCCCTCTGCGGCGGGCTATAAGGCTATATTGTGAATCCAGGAAGCCCACAACTCAACATGACCGACAAGCAGGGAAATGAACAGCTTCCACCCACAGTTTGAATTCCACACTCGTAGCCCACGAAGCTTGTGGTGAGAACATCAATACAAAAGATGACCAAGCCTAAACATGCTCCAACACAACACATGCCTATCGCTAACTTAATAGCACATGTGACAGGCACTTTACATAATATGCATATTAAACATTACATACTATGCGTATTAAACATTACATGCAATAAACTACACTTGTTGATCCTGCAAGTTCTTCAAGGCTGGGCTACTCGAGCAAGTATAATTCCCTGGATGCAGACAGGGTTTTGCAAAAATACTGGAAACATTGATAATATCAGGGCACTTGCCTTCCTAGTGCATACACTCCTGGTGAAGAAACAAGCTTTAAGTAAGGAAGAGAGGAGGCCCCACCAACCCAATGGACAAAGGTAATACTTGATAGTGAAAAATTAAGAAATGTATATCCCTTGAGGAGAAAGATTAACTTCAAAACAAACACTCAGCACTTCTGTTGCACACTCAAGCCCCCAAATAATAGGGGGTACACATATATTCTTAACCCTTATAAATCTTTTTTGGTTCTGAGGATGGTGGGGCTTATAGTGTCTAGACCACCAAAACGCTTCAACACTGTGTTTTATTAGTGAATCCAACCACGAGAAAGGATTTTGCAAAAACAATGATGGACAACAACAAAGATATAAGTTCTACGTAACAGGTTGGATCAGACTTTGTAACAATATCCCTTTCCACTGTACAATAGGGCCACCCTAATAGGTTTTTATCATTCCTTCACTGAAAAGTATTTTTTAAATGTATTAATGTATATTTTTGCTTTAAATGTTTTAATTGTCAAGCTTGCTGTTACTGAATGCATTTGTGATACAATATTAGGATTTATTAGGCCTACTGTGCATTTCTGATATATTATGTACAATATGAAATGTTTTTAATGTGTATTAGTATCTCTGTTTTGTTAGTATTGTAAGATTTCTGAAGTTTTTAATGCACACTGTGGTACCTTGAATAGGAACCAGTTTTTAAAAAGGCTTATAAATAAAAACCCTGCCATTGCAATATTGGGCTTGGTTGTGATTCAGCTAAGTAGTTTTTAATATATGTGTATCCCCAATTGTTTGGGGGCTTGAGTGTGCAACGGAAGTGCTGCATGTTTGTTTTAGAGTTGATCTTTCTCCCTAAGGGATATACATTTCTTTATTTTTCACAAACAAACATACTTTGCCAGGCGCTGCCGGTTCAGATAAGAGTGGTGGGGCAATGGGGTGGGGGGAAGTCAACAGACAATGGAATGGGTAAAGTAAAATAAAAATTAAATAAACCCACATACCTTGCGCTCGCCACATCCCTGAGCGCAAGGTTAGTGGTTTTATTTATTATATATATTTATATATTATTTTCGACTTCCCCCCTCGCCCCATCCCACCGCTCTTACCTGAACTGGCCATGCCTGAGCTTTACATATATGCTTCATTGCCCATAAAAAAGTATTTGATAGCATCAACAGGGCTAAGCTATGGCAGAAGCTGAGAAATGGGGTCTCCCAACAAAAATAGTAATTCCCATCATCGCCCCGTAATCAAACAACTGTATTCAAGTCAAACTAATTAGTGATGGCACTTTGTTCAATAGAGTCCCTATGGACAAAGGCCTAAAACAGGGCTGTGTTTTGGCCCCAATCCTTTTTTAATATTTTTACTGCCGATGTTGAACCAGCTATGAAAAATCAAAAACCCTGCCCTCCAAGACTTAATGGCCAACCTCTGCACATTATGTAATATGCTGATGGCATGGTATTGCTGGACTTCTCAGGTGTTAGGCTTCAACACTCCCTCACTAATGTCTTCTCTTATTGTACGATCAATAGACTAGAGATAAACGCAGGAAAAACAAAAATTGTCACCTATAAAAGGATCTACAAGTGGTATCCCTGGTCCTGGAAATTAGTGGAGTATACAAGTAATAAGGTTAATTCATAAAAGTATCAAGGCATTGAGTTTCAGCCCTATGGCACTTCATGCAGTCACTTCGAAGCTCTATAAAAATGGGTTACCGTGATAGCTGCAGGTCTTTGCAAAATAGCAAACAATATCACAGGCCCTTGCTTTTACCTTTATTTACCTTTATTGCAAGTTACATTTGTGCCCTCGTTAGTGTATGGCCTTGAAGAGTTCCCTGATAAATGTATTTGGGGCTTGGCTAAATAGGAATCAATCAAAACTTTTTTGTCCAATATTTCGACTCCCAAACTCCACAAGAGTAGCCCAGATAAGATTAGAATATAGCATCACCAAACAAACATTGGTACAGAGGCCAGCTGTTAGACCTAACAACCTTAGGGTGGTCTTCCCCCAACTTTTTGTCTATTTCCTCAATTTTTCTGGCTTAGGTTTGGGATGGCTTTAGGACTCTGTGCACTTTACCACTGCTAACCAGTGCTAAAGTGCTTGTGCTCTCTCCCCTAAACATGGTAATATTAGCTCATCCCGAATTGACACATTTCATTTACTTATAAGTCCCTAGTAAAATGTACTACAGGTGCCCAATGCCTGTAAATTAAATTCTACTAGTGGACATACGGCACTCATTTGCCACCCACTTAAATAGCCCTCTAACCATAGTTCAGGTCTTTCATTGCTGAGCCTATAGGTGCAGTTTACATTGCCCCTCTGACCTGGCAAGATAAACCTCTTGCCAGGCCTAAACCTTCCCTTTTTATACATATAAGTCACTTCTAAGGTAAGCCCTGGATAGCCCAGAGGGCAAGGAGCAATGTATTTAAATGATAAGTAACCTTCTTTTAAGTTTTGCTTACAGTGAAAAAAC
The DNA here is from genome assembly GCF_964261635.1 of Lissotriton helveticus. Lineage (NCBI taxonomy): Eukaryota > Metazoa > Chordata > Amphibia > Caudata > Salamandridae > Lissotriton > Lissotriton helveticus. The sequence continues at coordinate 1,144,862,100 of NC_136069.1, forward strand.
CCTAAATTCGTTTTTCACTACTTTGAGGCCTATATCTCCCATAGGATAACATGGGGATTACCTTTTTACACTTTTTAAGTGTAATTCCTAAATGTGAAGAGATAGAAATTTCAAGTTTGGTGTTTCTGGACTCACAATTTAAAATCACAACGTATGTGAAGTCGGATTTTAAATTGCAGGTCTAATAAAATACCTTTTAGAAAGTTGGCATTTTCTTACTTTAGCCATTTGGTGCCAGCTGCCTGTCTCTGATGCATGTATGGGGAAGGTGACAGCTGGGCATTGTGTATTCCCCTAGCCACACACAGTGTTAGCTTAGGTGTGGCTCATCTGGGGGGATGGAAAGAAGGAGCTGGACATAGCCTCACACTTACACCTGAATAGGCTGTGTTCTATCTCGACACAAAGGGCTGCATACCCCCCTGTAGTGAGTCCAGAGCCAGGGCAGGAATAGAAGACTTCTGTGCACTTCAAAGACCCATCTTTGAAGCCCCCCTCTTCAAATGCACAACTGGGTATAAGTACTGGACCTCTGAGACTACAACTTCAGCACACTTCTGGACCTGTGAAGAGTATGCCAGGAAGAAGAACTGCTCTGCTGCTGAAGGACTGCCACTCTGCTGCTCTGCTGGAGGCTTGCCTTGCAGGGCTGACCTGCTGCCTGCTGTTCTACTGCCTGGGTGAGAAGGACGGGACATACATTCCTTGAACCCAGAGTGACTCTAAGGGCTTGCCTCCTGATGAAGGGTCAGGGACATAAAAGTCTTCCAACCATTTTGCTCCTACACATTGTCTCTGTAATCTGTGAGTCTACACTGCCAAGTGGTGCCACCCTAGCCCTGGATCCTTGAAAGTGGGCCTAAGGTGTTTGCAACACCAGAACAGACACATCCTCTGCTAAGTGAACAGAATCGATGCATCGTCTCTGTTGCATGAACAGGACCAGTGCCTCGCATTCGGGACCAGCGCATCACATTCAGAACCTTGACTTCAGAACCAACGCATTGCCGCCACTGTGTGGAGAAGATTGGCGCATCACCTCTACTGCGTGGAGAAACCTGGAACCACATCCTCAGAACTGTTGCATCTCGGAATTAGTGCATAGCTTTCGGAACTGATGCAACGCTGTGGTGAGGGGAGAAAATCAAAGCATCACCCCTGCTGCCTTTGAACACCAACACATCTCCTGGTGCCACACCGCATCTACTTGGTGGATTCCCAGACCCACGCAGTATCAAGGTACTTTTGTTCTGTGGATCTAACTGAGTCTCTGTGTCCGCTCCATCTCAATTGGCCTGAACTTTTGGCTTTGTCCCGGTCCGGTGCAACCATATAACCCAAGTAAGTGCTTATTACTTCAAAGTGCTATTTTACAGTTTATTCTTAAAAAAATATTATTTCAAGTTCGCCTGATTGGATCTTTATAGTTTTGGTCTTGCTTTATTTAGTAGTCATAGTCAAAATCCGTTATTCAATCAAATACAAAATGATCATAAAAGTACATATGTAAAAAACGATTTCCAATATTCAATTTCATTTAAAAATCAAAAATGCAATAGTTCATTTTATCCTTAATAAAAATGTACAAATTAAAGCTATAAAAATTATCAGTTTCCATGGTTTTACTCCTATTATATACTTTTTATCCAGTAACTACTTCTAATGCTGGGTTTTTCCTTTTTTTCATGCACGCCCATAGAAACGAAGCTAATGTAAAACAAGTCAAAGGATCAGACAGACTCTTTAAAAATATAGTGCCACCCTACATTGTTTAAAATTCATCTTCTGTAATATCGGTTTTAAATAGCTATTCCTCTCCTTATACAGTTTACAGAATAGCACATGGTGCAGATCAGTTTGTCTTGACAAGCTGTCACACGGGCACAGAGTTAAGTCAGCATGGTTATATAGTTTACCAGGTAACCTAACATAAGTGGGATCATATTTAGACGAAACCTTAACAATATGAATCTATGGTGTGCCTTTGTAAGGTCTGACAGATAAAAGAAATATCCTCTCTCTATCACTGGGGGGATTGATCTATAATTTACCATTACCTGCTTCTTACCATGAATTTCCCTTCTCTCATAATCTACCCTCATCCTAAACACATTTTTTACCTTTTCTTTAGAGATTCAACTGGATCCTAGAAAAATTCAGGTAACCCAATTTTGTTCAGAAGTTTTTCTAAGTAGCACAACCATCTGGATCTCTTCCAGTTATCCATATTTAAACAATTCTTGAATATTGTATGTGTCAGGGGGAGTGTGTCCCTTCTCCAGATTGCGTGCCACAAGAGGACAGGGGCCAATTGTATTGAATCGGTGATATAGGGGAGTCCCAGTTCTAAGTGTAAAATGTAGTTAGAGGTGGAGATGGGGAAGCCAACTAGGGATTTGAAAAACGTATTTTCTATAGTTTGAAGTGCACCCGTTTCTACAGTGCCCCAGACACCCGCCCAATACATCACGGCTGCTGTAACTTTGGCCTGTTAAATTTATTTTATTGGTAATAGTGGCCTATTGCCAATTGTTTAGCGAAAGTTTTTACTGCCGACAGGGTTCTTTACATTACCCCTCTGCGTCATTGCACTAGTTTTGTCCATGCCAAATCCTTATCAATAAGAACCCCCAAATACGGGAAGGAATCCGCCACCTCTATCCTCTCATTCTCCACATGGAGGTACGGTGTGCTCTCTCTTTTCCTTGCCCCCACTATCACAGCAAAGAATTTGGTACGGTTCACCCTCAAATGATGTGAGTCCATAAACGATACATACGAAGAAATGAGGAGCTGGAGGCCGGAACTCATCCTGCCCATCAACACCGCATGTGTTTGACAGGATAGGTAGAAGTTGCGAGTTAAATATTGGGACATCTCTTGTAGACTTGATAAGGGCGTTTTCTACTCCATTTGTATAAATGGAGAAGATAAATGGCGCAAGAACACAGCCCTGCCTAACTCCTCTGGCGATTTTAAATGGGCGTGAACAGCCTCCATTTTTTTGTATACCGTACCGAGGCCATAGCGTTGGAATACATTTGTCTTATAAAATTTAATATTAATTGATCGACTTTATTTAGTAAGTTAAGATCTATTTTGCTAACCTGGTGTGGAATCTTTTTCTGTGGTGTTTTCACTGTTTACTGTTTGAAGTGTTGCACAAATACTTTACATATTGCATCTAGGTTAAGCCTGAAGGCTCTGTGCCAAGCTACCAAAGGGTGAGCACAGGTTAAAGTAGGGTTGTATGCTTCTTACCCTGACTAAGATTGTGGCTGCTGCCTAACTTGGGCTCATACCCAAGCCAGCCAACAACACAATTTCTAACATTGGTGATCAGCGATGAGGATAGGACCTGTGTTTGTGCAGTGCCATACAGTAACTTGGTGTACACTACCCATCCACAGCCAAGACGATTTTGAATGTTTTTAATTCTCCCTAATTGTCTTTTTAAAAATTTCCACAAAATCATGTCTTTGGCTGCTGGTTCTACAACTAGAATTATGGAATTTGAGCTGACCAACTTGGAACCTACTCAGTGAATCAGCTTAAAGACTTTTGCAAGGAGAAGGGGGTTCCTGCCAAGAGTGCCTCCAAGAAAGTGGAAATTCAAAAGGTGTTGAGTGGCTGGGCAGAAGGAGAATGATGGATTGGGGCAGCCTGAGAATGACTCTTCTGAGGAATCACCTGCAGTGGCTGAGGGTGAAATCCAAGAATTTGTACTCCCTGTGAGGGGGGGGTAGCAATGTCTCCTCCCGTGGCCTATCCTCACCTGAGCTGAGGGAGAGGAGGGAGAATTCAAGCTACAAATGGCCAAATTAAAAATGGAACCTGGGAAGAAAAAGGCTAAAAAGGGCTGTGGAGGCAAAGAAGGCTGAGAAAGAAAGAGCCTTAGTAGAAAAGAAGCTTCTACTAGCTCATGAACTGAGCCTGAAAGAGCTGGATATTCAGGCTAGGAAGCAGATTCCATCAGTGATGGTTGCAGCAATACATGCAGTACCTGATGGAGAAAATAGAGTTTGCATACACAAGGATTTGGTGCCCAGTTATGTGGTGAGAGATGACGCTGATAAATGGATTTCTCCTTATGAGGTTGCAAAAAAGGTTTATAGGGTTCATGAGGAACACTGGTGGAAGGGGTCTGTGGAAACACGTGCCAATCTTTGGGAGGGACACACTTCTCATGCTAGAAGTTGGGGACCAAACAAAGTAAACCCCTATGAAGGCCATTTTAATTGCCAAAATTGGACTGACCCCGGAAAAGTATCACCAAACATTCCGGGACAGCAGAAGCTCCCTAACCAATCCTGGGTAGATTTTGTTGATTACTTCAGTAAGGCATTGAATGGCTGGATAAGGGGCAGCAAGGTTAGTGATTTTATTGGGTTGTAACATTTAATCAGCACATGCTCAATATTTGTGGGCAGTAAGCTGACTAACTCCAGGAAACTTGCTGAGAAGGCGGGCCACTGGGCTAGCACCAGAGTGTCCAAAAGGTATCTGGGGGGTACCGCCACAAAGGTGGTCAGGGTTCCAAACATAAAAAGGAGGAGAAACACTTACAAATAAGGAGCTCTCTAAAGACCCCTAAAATAATTCCCAAGGGAACAGTGGAAACCAGTTCTAGTCTGATCGTAGGAAGAAGGTGTTCTTTGATAATTAGATAGGGAGGGTTGTACCCCAACATATTGAGTGCTACAGTTATTGGCAGTCCAAGGGCAACTCCAAATGTCCCAAGAGGGCACACCCCACTGATGAGCAGACAACTGGGTTGGCTAGTGTAGCGTTGGGGGAGGAGATTGTCCCAGTTAGCTTGAGGGGACAGACTGAGGTGACCCTAGTATCCCTGGGGGATAAAGAAAGGCTGCCAAAATCCCACATGCCTGCAGATACTTCAGAGTATAGTCAGTGGGTCACCATTAATGGCCAATAGGTGGAAGTTCTGCCAGACACAGAAGCCAGCATGACTACTGTCTAGTGTCAGTCGGTGGCTGTACAGCAGGACCTTCTGGACACATTACACCAGGTTGTAGTTGCCAACAGTCGAGAAAGCCATCTACTGGTGGCTCTGAATCCCTTTGAGGGCGGTCTTAGCTTATCGGAAAACTGCTGTGATCCCTGCCATGCCTATTGAGTGTTTGCCAGGCAACAACTTGGAACACACTGCCTGAAACAGACTAAGACTCTGGTCTCACTTCGAGATGATGGGATTGCCTGAGTGAGTCTATATGGTCACACAGTCCATAGTTGGTTGGGAAGGGAGTCAAGGGCATCTGGAGCCTGGAACAATGGCCCAGACAGCTGCCAAGGAGAGGGGTAAGGGGTATGGGAAACTAGCCCTGAAAGTTCTTATGGTGGAGGTTGATGATGTCACTGAGGAGGAGGCTGCTGAGCCAACTGGGAAGGACATTGCCGCTCTAGGTGACCTACCTGAGCTTGTCTGCTGGCAAGTTGAGGGTAGGCCCACCAGGGAGAAATTCTGCCAAGAGCAGAAAGATTGTCCTACTCTATGAGGGCTTCAGGTGACAGGCCTCAACCCATGCAGCAGGTGAAGCCTCTGGGGATCACCTAATCTACTGGGAGAATGATCTCCTTCTTGGCAGGCCTAAGGCTCCTGGTGCTGCGGCAGCCTGTATGCTGGTAGTCCATCAGTATTGCAGGACCTTCCTATTGAGTTTGACTCATGACAACCCCCTAGCAGGACATAAGGAGTGAAAGTGTCTAGGCCCATATGTTCAGTTCTACTTCAATGTCGGTCTTGCAATGGTTCTTTTTAGCAGCATGAAAGCGTAAAGGGGAGTACAATTTCATAGGTTTATTGAAAATACAGGGTAACACTGAATAGGCTACACAAGAACCTTAATAGACAACCAATTGAAGGTTAGTCAAAGGTATTACAATTTCAAAAATAGTTGGGCATTCACAAATCTTAGCATAAGAGTACAAAAGTACAGGGGAAACAGAAGGAATCTAAATCTTCTGAAGATATTCACTTGATGCAACATGAAAACAACAATATGTTCTATGACAATCATGCAAGAAATGAGAAAGCAAAAGTTCAGGTCCCCCTGCATCGGCACTTCTTCAGTATTTAGCCTTTAGCCCTAACTCTCCCTATTCTAACTCTAGAGGTGGCATCACTAAATTAGCCTGCAAGCAAAGATTTGCAAGAGAGAAAAAGGTGTCAGTGGGTAGAGCCTTCCTAAGCTAAGAAGACATTCCACCATAAGATGGGTCTGAGGCATGAAGCCACAAGCAGGTAAGGGAGCAATTTAGCACTCAGTTGTTCTCCGTCACAAAGGCAAGCTGGAATGGGGGTATCTGTCCCTCTCTACAATGCATCATACACTCAAATTTGTATTCAGCAAATGTCCCATTATTCTTTTCTCACACATACTCTACAATTCGCTCAGCACAAATTGTTCCATGACGTTGACTCCTTTCACGGCCTTCTCCAAGTACGCTCCAGTAGCAGTTCGTCCTTGATCTTCTTTCCTTCTCCCATGTGAAAACACCTCCCTCCGCCTTATCTTTTACAAGCCAAGCTAACTGTAACTCCTTCATTCTGCAACTTATCTAATAGAACAATACCCCTACTCTTCCCTAGCAAACCTTGTCCACCTGAAATGCAAATATGAGACAGAAAACACTTTACAAAACTCACATGAGAATTTAAACATTAGTTTCATAAACTAGGACATTTCAAAATGTCCTGCAGATTCAGGCTTACGACTCAGCCTAAAATATTGAATTCACCATACCTGCATGTTAGTAATTACATAAACAATTACGTTCAATTGGAATATTTTCCCTAACAACATTAACACGTATATTTCATCTACATCATTAGCCTAGGAAGCATCCAACACAGTTGATACATAACTGAATCACATTCACTAATGAGGCCTATAGAAATCAAATTCATGGATTACATTTTTCAGCTCTGGTTCTATGCGTTAATTATTAAGAGCTACATTAGAATGCAATCATTTTGTAGGAACATGCTACTTGATTCACGTTTCCTCTTGCATCTAATTTCTCTCATAACTTTAAATAATATGTGAGTGCATTCTACAAGCAATTATATTACACTCCTAACGGGTACCCCATGTAGGATACAAGTTTTTCTGCTTTATCGAGAGCAAGACAAGGCCTTTGCCAGGCTGGTCTCCAGCTTTTACTGACCCAGAATGAAGACAGCCTCAGATGCATTTTGCGGGTCTTGTTCTGCCTGCCCAGTGGGAAATCATGGAAAAATAAAAAAGCTCCCCTGGTCCCAATACCTGTCATTGGCACCCCCTTTGAAAGGGTGGGCATCGTAGAATTGGACCCTTGGAAATAGGACAGCCTTAGGCAACAAGGTTGTCCAGGTCTTGGTGGACCATGCCACCTGCTACCTAGAGGCCATCTCTCTGAGGTCAATGAATGCTCCTGTGGTGGCTAAAGCTCTGATGGAGATATTTACCCGTGTTGGGTTCCCCTAGTGTCTAACAGAGGCACTAACTTCATGCCCGAGTACATGAAGCCAATGTGGGATTAGTATGGTATAAGTCACAAGTTCACCACACCCTATCATCCTCAAACCAATGATCTTGTGGAGAGATTCAACAAGACCTTGAAGGGTATGATTATGGACCTACCTGAGTCCATGAGGTGTAAGTGGAACTTCCCCTTGCCATGCCTTCTCTTTGCCTAGAGGGATGTACCACAGAAAGGAGTGGAGTACAGCCCTTTTGAGCTCCTCTTTGGCTCCCCTGTTAGGGGACATCTGAGCCTTGTCAAGGAGGGTTGTGAGTAAGTTCCCAAGAAACCCCCCAGGATGTGGTCAGCTACATGCTGGCCCTCCACTTCTGGGTGCTTTGCTTCTGGAAGAAGGCAAAAGCAATCTAGAGGACAAGAAGTCATGAAACTCTAGTATGACCAAAAGGCCACTCTTGTGGAGTTCAGAGTGGTCAGAAAGTGTTGGTCTTGGAGCAATTAGAGCCCAGTGTTCTCCTAGGACCACTGGATTGGCCCATATGAAAGCAAGGAATATTAGGGGGAGACCACCTACTTGGTGGATTCCCAGACCCTTAGAAACCCCCTAAGGGTGCTTCATGTAAACAGACTTAAGCCTCACTTTGAGAGGTCTGAAATGAGCATGCTCCTTGTGACAGATGAGGGAGTGGAAGAGGAGAGTGAACCTCTCCCTGTTCTCGTCTCTGCACAGGAACATGAAGGATCAGTGGAGGGTGTCAGATTCTCTTCCGCCCTGACACCAGGACAGCAGAGGAGCTGTTACCAGTTGTTGTGACAGCTTTCCCTACTGTTCTCCCTCTCCCTTTGACTCACACATCTGAGCGTCCGTTATGTTGACACTGAAGACAGTCCAACTATAAAGTTCAAAATTGACAAGTTGTCAGTTAGGGTGAGAGTTAGCATCAAGGAGGAAGTCTCCAAAATGTTGGCATTAAGGGTGATTGAGCCCTGGTCCAGCCCTATTGTGTTGGTACCAAAGGCTGCCCCACCAGGCACCACACCAAAACTCCGGTTCTGTCTGGACTACCGAGGATTCAACACAGTCATGAGAAATGATGCACACCCCATCTCCCGAGCTGATGAGCTCATTGACAGACTGGGTGCTGCCAAGTTCCTCAATATCTTTGATTTGACATCAGGGTACTGACAGATTGCTCTGACTGAGGGGGCCAAAGAGATGTGTGCATTTTCAACACCAGATGGCCACTTCCAGTTTTGGGTGATGCCCTCTGATTTGAAAAATGCCCCTGCTACCTTTCAAAAGTTGATTAACAGGGTCCTGGCTGGTAAGGAGTCATTTTGTGCCGCCTACCTACATGACATTGCTGTCTATAATTCCAGCTGGGAGGAACATCTGCATAACCTCCATGAGGTGCGTCAGGCCCTGCAACAGGCAGGCCTGATTATCAAGGCATGTAAGTGCATGATTGGGCAGGACTTCATAGTGTACCTGGGACTAGACTATCATGGCCTGGCACCCACCTAAAACCCAAACAGAAGTGAGAGCCTTCCGTGACCTCACAGTCTACTACAGAGGATTTGTTAAGGGTTATGGCACCATTGCTGTGTTCTTAACTGAGCTGTCTTCTAAGAAGCAGCCCAGATTGCTTCTGAGGCTGATCTGGGCTGAGGGTTGACCCCGTGTACACTGGGATACTTTAATACTTCCCTACAAATAAGGCGGCTTGAGAGTACCCGACTTCCACCTATACTTTCTGGCAGCTCAGTGCCAATACACCCATATATGGTACCACCTCAACGCCCACATCCCTTACTTAAAGCCGGACCTTGACCAACTGCATGGCCTTCCACAATCAGCAATACTGCCAAAAGGCATACCGTTGATATCAGCCACATTCAGACAGTGTCCAAGACCTACTGTGCCTACCGTGGCTCCCACTCATGTGGGAAAAATGTGTAAAGTGTATGTTATATCACTACAATACCCATACCATAGGCAATCTGTTCCCCGATGGCCATGCCCTCCAAACCACTGCCGACCCCCACCTAGGTGACGCATCATACATGCACCAATTCATCTTCCAATGGCTCCATAATACTTTGTGTTCCATTTTGCCCAATTACCCTCTACCTCCAGAGGACTTCCCACTGTTGACACTGGTAATATCAGATGCAGAGGGTAACCACATGATTTCCAGACTATATCGCTCATGCCTGGCCGTTAAAGCAGCCCGCCTTTCAGAGTGTGGGCGGTATGGACGTGGGATCTTGAAACCCCTTTCACTGACACAATGTGGTCCTACTGTTGCTCCCAGATCAAAAGGTGTCACTCAATCATAGACATAAACTGATACATTTAAATGTACACCGTGTATATCTTGCTCCCTCAGACATTGTTAAATTTGATCCCGATAGATCAGATAGCTGCCTCAAATGCCACGCCCAAGGGGCTGACTTCGTACACCTCACATGGACATGCCCCATCATCTCCATCTAATGGACCTCAGTCTTCACATGTCACAAAAATGTTAGATGTCACACTAATGTAATGTAATGTGTATACTTGTAAAGCGCACTGTTGCCAGTCGGCGTCCTGGCGCTGTATACCGCTGGGGAACCCGTCCTGGCTTTCCCTGTGGGATGGTCCCTGCTGGGAATCCCCAAGGTGGAGCCAGGCATCCCCAGCGTTGATGGGGCCGTTGTGGAGATTAGGCAAGCTAATGCCCAGAGTTGCCGAGTGGGACCCCTGGTTAGAGTAGGCACTGAGGCGAGAATTATCGAGTCCGCTGACCCTGGTCCACGACCCTGGCGCGTCGGGAATCGAACCCTGGTCCCGGGCCGACTTCTGGTTCCGGGTCTGCCGCCTCTAACCAGTGAGCCACACCACTACAACCAGATCCCATAGTAGCTCTATTGGGGTATACTGCAAACATTCCCTGGTCGGCGTGCAGACTCGCCTCCATGGCCTTTTTGTTAGCTAAACACAAGATTGCAATTCATTGGGGCTCTGCAACGGCTCCCACTCCTCCTGGGAAAAGCATAGGGACAGTCTTAACACAGCTAAATGAAGAGTGCCTAGATTAACCTATAGCTTTTATTAGCAGGATCTTACTTCCACAGGATCAGAGGTGAAGTGCCATTGAAAGAGAAGCTTTTGCTGTGGTCTGGGCGCTGACGAAGTTGAGACCATACCTGCTTGGGACTCACTTCCTGGTTCAGCCAGACCACAGGCCCCTCGGATGGCTCATGCAGATGAGAGGTGAAAAAATCAGAACCTGTTGAGGTGGCTGATCTCCCTACAGGGAATAGACTTGACGATGGAACTCTATCTGGGGTAAGACCACGCCAATGTTGATGGTCTCCCAGGTTTTTCTGCCTTAGTAATGAGAACTCCCAAGGGGTCAGTAGTTCTCCCCACTTTCAGCTGGGAGGACCAACCTTAGGGTGGTCTTCCCCTCAACATTTTACCTGCCTCCTTTATTTTTCTGAACTAGTTTTAGATGCCTTGAGGACTCTGTGCACTTTACCACTGCTAACCAGCGCTAAAGTGCTTGTGGTCTCACTCCAAAACGTTGTAATATTGGTTCATTCCCAATTGGCATAACTAATATTCTTATAATTCTCTAGTAAAGTGCACTACATGGGGCCAATGCCTGTCAATTAAATGCTACTAGTAGGCCTGCAGAACTCATGTGCTACCCACTTAAGTAGCCCTCTAACCATGGCTTAGGCTGCCATTGTATATGCTGTTTAAATGGTTGTATGACAGTACAACGCGGGCTATTACCACGCCTGCCATTACAACGCTGTTTTTACAATGCAAGTCATTACAACGACTTGCGCTGTAAGCACTGGATAGTGGAATAGTTTAATTTTCTATTCCAACTCCAGCCCACGTTACAGTAGGGAAGGTGTTGGAATAGAAAATTAAACTATTCCTTGTCCAACAGCGCCCTGCAGCACAAGTCATTGAAACGACTTGCGTTGTAAAAGCAGCGTAGTAAAGGCAGTGCGTGGTAATGCCCGCGTTGTAAAGGCTGTTCCCCGTTTACACTGCCACTTCGACCTGGGAGGATGAACCTCCCATCGGGCATAAATCATCCCATTTTATACATATAAGTCAACTCTAAGCTAGGCTTAGACAACCCAGAGGCCAGGTCGCAATGTGTTTAAAATGTGGGGCATGCACTTTTAAGTTTTGAATGTCCTGTTAGTGGAAAAACTCCCAAATTAATGTTTTTGTACTGCAAGGCTTATCTCTTTGGGATTACATTTTTACACTTTTTTAGTGTAAATTCCATTTGTGAAGAGATAAACTTTTCAAGTATTGTGTCTCTGGACTCACAACTTAAAATCACCACTTACGGTGACATTGGATTTTTAAATTGCAGTTCCAAAAATGCCACTTTTAGAAAGTTGCCATTTTCTTACTTTTTTACAATTGGTGCCTGCTGCCTGTCTCTGATACATATCTGGGAAGGGTGACATCTGGGCTTTGTGTATTCCCCCTAGACATCCACACACAATATGAGCTTAGGTGTGACTCAATGGGCCTTCCTGGGAGGATGGGAGGGAGAAGCTGGGTACAGCCTCACACTTACACCTGAATAGGCTGTGTCCTGTCCTGACACAAACAGCTGGATACCCCCTTGTAGCTTTCTGAGCCCACTTTGGTTCCCCAATTTAGTTTGACTTTTTAGACGCTTTAACAGACATAATTTTAGCGATATTATTTTACCATGTTTTTCTTGCACAGTATTATTCTGAGAAGAGGCTGTACACGCTGCTTGTTTTTAGAAAGCTTTTCCCGCTACATAATCTGTACTCTCCAATCTAGCCTAGGAACACAGAACACGATATCCTAGTGCTTACATTGCCCATTTGGAGACAGTTTCTAACATCTATACACATCATTACAACATGCTGATTTTAATATATAGACAATGCACTGTCCTTTTTTGGATCACAGGAGCCCTGCGGTCACAACTGAGCTGGATGGAATGCTGTGTTTAACATGCAGCTCTGCTGATGCTGATCTTCCATACTGCAGAGAAGGACTGCCAAGCCTGCTTCAGGCCATCTCCCTGGCCAAGTTATCCAGGTATGGGAGCTTAAGTTAACCTAAGAGATCAGGCAGAGGGTACATCCACTATGCTCTCAGAGTAGGGGTAGGGATAGGTAGGAAAATATATAGACATCAGACTCCCATGATTGGACTGTTTATTTTTTTACCATGTTTATAATGCTGGTTATTTTGCTTTGTTTTTTCTGCCTAATAATCACAGCGCATTCTTTATATGCAAAATTACTATTGTTTCAATAAATGTATTGAATACTGTAGTATTCTGTTGAGTTAACTTTCTAGTCTTTTTGGAATCTTTCATACCCTGTGTTCTCTCTCCTTGAACAAAAGATTCCGTTTAGAATGTTGTTTAAATTGCCAACTGTATTGATGATCTACTGGCTGAGTGAGCTGCTGCGCAGCACTTGTTCTAATAAACCAGCTTACAAATCTACCTGCCTGTGAGCTAATTACTACAAAATATTTGGCGACGATCCGTGAACAAGTGTCTGCTCACCACGCGTGTACCCAAAGAGTGATGTTCAGCAAACCAGAAGTGTCGCATGCACTTTGACACCAGAAGACGCGGAGGTCTAAGAAGCACCGGTTTCCCCCTCGAGAATACGTCGAGCAAGTGGAAAAACCAGCATACCCGCGTTAACCTCCTCAACCCCGCTGAACTTAAGGAAAAAAGGTACTGTACTTGTCTTTGTGTCTTCTCACGGGAAGCAGCAGCAGTCTCCATTCAGCGCGGAAATCGGCCTGCTTGTGTACGTCAGCTACGCTACTGGCGCAACTAATCTGTACTCTTGGCGCATTGTGCAACGTCTAGTCATCGGAATGTTTACTAATTTCATTGCGCAATTGACGTAAGTTGCACTCTGTAACGTCACTGAAACGCAACGTTCTGGTATTGGAACGCAACGTTGGAGGCCATGTTATAGATCATTTTCGTTTTTTTTTCACGAAGGTTTTATTATCACACCGCAAACGAGCTTTCAACGCACAAACAAAGACGCACCTTCACAGCTGTACAAAGCAAAACTTTTTACGAACAAACCACCACGAGGTGAGTGACTACCATCTGTTTTTGGTGTTCACGAAGCGAGGAGACAGTTCAAATACGAAGCGAGGAGACAGTTACACAAAAAAAAAAAAAAAGAGTCACTTTGTCTGGAAGCTGTCACTATTACAAAGCGAGGAAGCAATTTTGATTCATCCTATTAACATTAACACTCTAGGTCACTTGCTCTCACAAAGCAGGAGATTGTTTTATTTTCTCATACTTACATTTGCCACCAATAGCCCAGTTGTTCCTCCTTTGTTTTGAGCTAATCTTTAATTATATATAAAAATGAGTCTACAGGCTGTTTCTCCTCCTCCACCATTCCTTGATCTTCCAGGTGAACCTCCCATTGTCTGGAAAAAATGGTTTGACGCTTTCACCACTTACTTAGGAGCTATTGGTGCGTCCAGGTACAGAGCAGAAAGGAAGAAATATCTTTTATTGAACAGTCTGGGGTTTGAAGGACGTTCTATTTTTAAACATTTACCCCCCTTGGTACCTGCTCCTGAAGAGGAAGATTTAGATGATTACAACCAAACTGTAAAACTTCTTGAACTACGTTTTGATGTCAAACCTAGTCTGGTTGTTGTCAGGCACAAATTTTTCAAATCTGAACAGAAACATGGAGAAAAAGTGGAAGACTTTATTTCTACACTTAGGGTATTAAGTGCAGAGTGCGAGTTCGATAATTTTAGAGACCAAATGATAAGAGACCAGTACATTTGCAAATGTTTGGATACAAATATTCAACAAAAGTTGCTATCACTTGATAATCCCTCTCTTGAAGAGACTGTGCGAGTAGCAAAAAGTATTGAATTTTCAAAGCTTTCTGTCAAGGAATTAGATGTTAGATCTTCTTCGTCCATCACTAAGGATGAGACAGTAGTTAGTTCTGTCAAGGTTGTTGACAACAAGATGGGCACTTTAGGTCGTGCTGAAAACAAATTCTTTAAACAAACCAATGTATGTTTTAAATGTGGAAATTTTCCCCATTCAAAATCTGGTCGTCCTTGTCCAGCCAGGAGTGTCACTTGTAGACTGTGTGGCAGAGTGGGACATTTTGCCAAAGTGTGCCAAAGTAGTAAAAGGAATTCTTCCTTCTCACAATCTGGCAAACAGTGGAACAATAGCTATGCCCCCACTTCGGTGGCTTACGTGTCTGATTCTCTTCAGGATGATACTAGTATACAAGATGATCTGAGAGACATGGTTGCTGTAGTTAGCATTGAAGATCCTGAGTCAGAGTGCGTGGATCCTTACTCCGACTTTGGTATCGGAGATAAGATAGTTTGCCTGTTGGTGGATTCCGGGGCCAGGATAACAATGCTAACTCAGGAACTTTTCGAGGAGGTTTGGGGTAATCGCAAACTTTCTCCTCCAGATAGGTTGCCTCTCAATTACGAGGGCAGGAAGATCGAACTTTTAGGATACTTTGAAGACTCAATTGAATTTAGAGGGAGGAAAATTTTTGGCAAAGTGTATGTCTCAGTTAAGGGTTTGAATATCCTTGGTTGGTTTCATCAAGGTTTATTTAAGATGGTTCTCCGCCCAGGAACCAAAGATCCTATCTCCATTGCTGTTGTTCAATCTGACGACAATCCTCTTGCTAATGTAGTCCCTTCCACACAGAATGATGATTTTGTCTGCACCTTGGCCAAAGATTTTCCTGGTGTTTTTAGCAATAAGTTAGGGGAAGTGAAAGGGTTCATGCACACCATCCGTATCGTAGACGACACTATCCCAATAAAACACAAATTGAGAAATGTCCCATTCAGTGTGCGAGAGCAGCTTGAGTCAGAGCTTTATGATCTTTGCAGCAGGGGGATAATTGAACCCATAGAATCCTCCCTATGGCTTTCTGCCCTTGTAGTTGCCAAGAAAAAGACTGGGGAGCTTCGTGTCTGTGTCGACTTACGCAGTTTAAATAAGAATATCTGGGTCGATTCATTTCCCCTACCTAAAATCCCCGACATGTTGTCGCTTATTGATGGTTCCAAGTGGTTCAGTAAGCTGGATTTGGCATCCGCATACCACCAGGTGGTCCTGGACCCAGCGTCCAGGCACTTTACAGCTTTTGTATCCCCTATAGGCTCCTTTCAATACTGCCGTATGCCCTTCGGTTTGGCCTCTGCGGCAGCCGTCTTTCAAAGGATCATGACCAATATTTTAAAAAACATCAGTGGTGTGGTCGTTTTCCAAGACGATGTGCTAATTCATGGTAAAAGTTGTGATGCTCATGATGAAACTCTGAGAGAGGTTTTGAAAGCTCTGAGTAGTGCAGGTGTTGTTTTAAATAAAGAAAAGTGCATTTTTAGAGCACCCAAAGTAGAATACCTTGGACACGTATTGTCTGAGAATGGTGTTGAACCTAGACCTGGCCTGGTTAAGGCTATCGTTGACAGTCCTGCACCCAAAACAAGAGTGGTTTGAAGTCGTTCATTGGACTTTGTGAGTTTTACGCTAGGTTCATACCTGATTATGCCACAAGAGTACAACCCCTGTCCAACATGCTTAAGAAAGAGGTTCCTTTCCAATGGGGTGCAGATTGTGAGAAAGTTTTTTCTTGGATCAAACAAGAACTTACTGGGTCTAAAGTGTTGAAACCTTTTAATCCCAATTTGTTATGCACTATCACTGTAGATGCCAGTGGGTTTGGATTGGGAGCTATCCTGACTCAGGAGGTGAATGGTGTTGAGCATACTCTTGGTTATGCTTCAAGGGTCCTTCGTGGAGCAGAGTCCAACTTTGCAGTTATTGAAAAGGAACTCTTAGCTTGTTGTTGGGCTATCAGGAAATTTAATCCGTATATATGGGGTAAACATTTCCGCCTGAGGACTGATCACAGTCCCTTAGTCTCTATCCTTACTGGAGTTCGAATTAAAGATCATTCTCCTAGGATCGCCAGACTTTCAACGAAATTACTCCAATATGATTTTGAGGTCAGTTACATTCCTGGAAATAAAAATGTAAGGGCTGATTACCTATCCAGGAATCCTGTCGATGTTGATTCTGACAGAGATTGCAAGGAAGATTACGACGAAGAGGATTGTTTTGTAGCTTTTGTTGGTGTTGATGATATGCGCTCTATTAGTGAAAGAGAGTGGAGGGAACGTTTATCCAGCGATATCTTGCTTAATGAAGTGATCAAATTTGTCAGAGATGGGTGGCCCAGGGAGAAGAATGTTCACGTTTCCCTTCAGACCTTTGTCAAAGTTTCTGATGAGCTCTCCATTGAGGGTGGTATTCTCATGCGTGGGGATAGATTAGTTCCTCCCTGTGATCTTAGAATTAGGCTTGTCAAAGGTGCGCATGAGGGTCATCTTGGCAAAACACTGACCAAAAGAAGGGTTAGAGAACATTATTGGTGGCCTCAGATGGATCAGGATATAGACACTGTCGTTGCCGAGTGTGTGGTTTGTTCCAGTGCCGAGAAGTGTTTGAAAACACGTTCTCCTCCTCTTCAACCGATTCCTTTTCCGGACAGGCCGTGGGAAAAGATAGGTATCGACCTAGTTGGCCCATTCTTTTTGCTTCCCCCTACCTCCAGATTTGCAATAGTTGCAGTCGACTACTATTCTAAGTGGCCAGAGGTCCGTTTTGTAAGTGAAGCTAGTTCCAAGAACATTATTGATTTCTTGAAAGACCTGTTTTTGCGTGAAGGCTTTCCTTCTTCCATTGTAAGTGATAATGGCCCACAATTTATTAGTCAGGAATTTTGTTCATTTGTAGATTTGAGTGGCATCGATCATTTGAGGAGTGCCCTTTATCACCCTCAAACGAACGGTCTCGTTGAGCGCATGAACAGGGTGCTTAACAATTGCATTCAGTGGGCTATTGCTCAACACTGTCATGTCCCGAACGCTGTTAGATCCATGTTGTGGTTCTATCGTACCACCCCCCATACTTCCACCAAGGTTTCCCCATTTGAACTATTGCGTGGGAGAAAACCATGTTCGAAGGTTTGCCCCGGGTGGATGTCTCGTTGGGTGAAAATGAATTCTATTGATAATATCGATGAGGTTGCCAGGTCTAATGTCTTGCATGCCCAGTCCAAACAGAAGAGTGTTTTCGACTCCAGGAAGAAAGTGATCTCTCAGTCATTTGTTGTGGGTGACATAATTCGGATCAAGTTGCCTACTCACTCCACTAAGGGGAGTTCCAAGTTCTCTGAACCTTATGTTATTGACAAAGTATGTGGAAATTCTGTGAGAGTTAACATGAAGAACTGGTGGAATGCTGCCAGGGTTGTTAAAGTGGACAAATCTGTGGTTCATCCTCAGTCTTTTCATGATATGTCCAGGTTGCCTCTTGACGTTCCTATTCCGTCTTCTTCTTCTTCTTCTTCTTCTTCTTCTTCTTCTTCTGCTCTTGCTCTGCCTCGCATGAGTTCTCCTGTTTCATTTTCTCATGACGTTTCTGCATTTTCTGCATTACCTTCTACTTCTTCTGCCACTGTCTTACCTCGTAGGAGTTCTCGCACTCGAGTCACTCCTGCTAGGTTTCGGTAATCTTCTTGTTTTCTTGTTTTTGATCTTTTGCTGTTCTTTCCTGCTTCTTCTTTTGTTTTGTAGGAAGGAGGATAATGTAGTATTCTGTTGAGTTAACTTTCTAGTCTTTTTGGAATCTTTCATACCCTGTGTTCTCTCTCCTTGAACAAAAGATTCCGTTTAGAATGTTGTTTAAATTGCCAACTGTATTGATGATCTACTGGCTGAGTGAGCTGCTGCGCAGCACTTGTTCTAATAAACCAGCTTACAAATCTACCTGCCTGTGAGCTAATTACTACAAAATATGTTATTCGTATTTATCCTGAGTTTACCAAAGGTATGCATAGGTAAACAACGAAAGGGGTAAGATCTGCTTCCTTGATTCCCTTGGTCACCTGCCACCTCAAGAAGGTTAAGGGTTCGGGTGAGGCACTGTGAGCAAAATCTTCATGGGCAAGAAACTACATATCCACAGTAAACTCCATTGACCCATGGTGACCCATTTGCAGGTTCCGCAAATCCAAAACCAAGTTTGTGGACCCCGTGGAAAGTACAAAATCAGTCAATGAGCTGGTGATGATTTGCGAATCCTACAGTAGAATCCATAAATCGTAAAAAAAAAGAGAGCCTGTGGGGAAAAGCCACAACAGGGTTGGTCTCCCTTAGCAGATTGGGTGCCATGCCTAGCCATAAGTAAGGCAATGTGGCCAATCACCGCTGCACTGCACAGCAGGGTTTGGCTGAAAATAGGTTAAGTGCTAGGAACATTTGTATATGAAACCTTTGAAATTCACTGAAAACACCTCAGTTAAAGTGCAGCTATGGTTACAAAACAAAAGCTAAAAACCAATGAAATTTGCCTGTTATGGTCAGGTAAATGGACCATAACTTGTCCCCTGTCTTGCACGTCTTATGACATTATGTACGACATCACTCATGAATTGTTAATCAACATCATTCATAACATCACTGATGACATCATTAATGAGATCACTGATTACATCATTAATAACATCTTCTATGGTATTGTTGTTGACTTTAAATTGTGAACCGTTAAACAAATGTAAAAAATAGGAAAAAAGGGACATATGATCGTATGCAGTAGGGGTTCATTGCATAGGAATTAAAGCACGGCCTGGTGTACCGCCATACCCTGCAACCAACCTCCACTGTGCCTTGCTGAAAGTTGTACGCAGTGGGGTTGGCGACCAGGCCCTGCGCATAATCCCCATTTTGCAGGGCTAAAGGCCTTGTTTAGTGGTGTTTGAAACTCATGAGTGCCCAGAAGCAGGTCTTGGCTCAAGGCCAGACCCTGTGGCCAACCAGTGCTGCAAACAGCTGAAGGGTTGATTTGCAGGGATTGCCCACCAGTGGATAGTGGGTTGCATGGCATGGTCATAGGTCAGGCGCTGTGATAACTCCCGCTACACATGGTCGAAGGCCATTCATAATGGGGTTTGGTCACCCATGAATGACTGGGTGCAGAACCTGCAGCCAACCCTTGCTGACCTTGGCTAAAGGACGTGTACAGTACCAGTTCACCAGCCGTGGGGGTTGAGCTTTGGGCCTGGCTGTATGGAAGACCTTGCAGCCAGCCATTGTGCGCAGCTGAACCCCATGTTCGGTGGGAGTTGGCTGTATGCTCTGACTAAAGACCAGGAGCTGCTATCAACTCCCTCTACCCTCGCGTGAAGGCAGTGTGAAGTATGGGATGCTCACTTACAGTGGGCTGGGCACTGAGCCGGGTCCTGCAGCTAACTCCCATGGTGCACAACTAAAACAAAGTAGTGGTACCCTTGGATGCTGTCATCAATGATGTTATCAATTATGTCATTTGAGATGTCATTAGGGATATTAACAACGTCATTTACCATGTAAAGTGATGTCGGTCATAAGCAATTTAATGCGCAGTGCATGAACGGGGCACTAGTTATTGTTGGTTTGCCCGCCAGGAGTAAGCTTTCATTGCTCAACAGAGATACCTCACCACAAACCCCAACCTCACAGCTCCGTGTCCATTAGCCAAAGCCAGAAGACGTTGCTCATGGCATCAAGGAGGCTTGCACTAGAATATGGTTCTTGAGGTTCCTGGAACAGCAGGTAACGGCCAATACAAGGATTGCCCAGTTGCCAATGAGTTCCCAAATCCCAGAGAAAAAGTGAAGAAGGCTCATACAGCGGCCATTAACTATTGTTGTTTGCCCACATTTTAAGCCTCTCTTTGCAGATGGGACAGTGAGCATAAGCATCTGAGCTACTTATTTATTTGTAGTGTTATATGGTGCACGCGGCCGGCAGCGGCCTAGAGTGGGTTGCCAGCGTCTGGGGCAAGGCAAGTATCCTTCCGCTTTTCATTTTTAATTTTGCGCACCTTTTAAAATGATGCACCCCTAAAAATGCCCCTAAGAATTTTGAGCCTGGGGCATCCGCCCCTGGGCACCCCACCCCCCCACACACACACGCTACGCCAGGACTAACAAAGCGTCACATCGCTTTATAGAGAATCACAGACAGAAGTTACTTGTGTGCAAAAAACACAAAGCATGAAAATCGTGAGAGGCTATTTAACAGGTGAATGGACAACACTATGGGGGAACTGTTTATGTGGTAGTCAAATTGCTAATACCTTCCATCAATTGAAGTTACATATGTGTACTAATTCCGTTTCTATAATCAGTCAGCACAATATTGTCTTTTGCAATTATTATTTATTGAGAAAAAATGCTATTGTCAGAACTGAAGAAGAAGTTTGGGGTAGAAGATTTTTCTTTATTTAAAAAAAAAAAAAGCTGTGAAAGATGCAGTCGTCATGAGAGAATGTGGAAGTGCCAAAGCTGAGATGCACTGCATCCCCCCACCCACCTCCAAGAAGGACTGTGACATGGTATTACTTTATAAGGTGCTGGCATCTCAAATATAAGCTAATTAGAGTCGACCCACCCCTCAATCTCAGGTTTGGGGGCAGGCGCTAATTGCCTTTTGACCACATTCTATCCAGCATTGCCAACTGCTGATTTCACTTCTCTTCCTTTCACACTTTTGGCTTGGGCACATATCTGAAGTGCATGGCCGACGTTTAATATGTGTTAAGCCCTGCCGCATCACTGAAGTAGCAATCACGGAAGAGATTATATTGCTGTTGTGCTCTGAATATTATGGAGAATACTCTAAAAGAGGCCTTAATAGGAAGGTGCAAATGCAAGAACAGTTGACAGACTCTGACAAACACCACAGACAATGTGGCATAATTTGGTATCTAGTGACACATGTCGTTGTCTGTTGTGTAAAGAAACCGATAACAAAATAATATGTGTCAATATTTCACTAGACCAGCCCTTGGGGCTCGCACCATATCTGTTTAACTTGTTTTTAGCAGATTTAACATACCGCTTGGATCAAGAGAACGCTTTTCCCCCCAAACTAGCGTAAAAAATATATCGAATTTGTTATATGCCGATGATGTTATACTATTAAGTCAAACTAGGATAGGATTACAACGCAGTTGCAAACTATTCACCGGAAAATGGTATGGAAATAAATGAGGCCAGACTAAGATATTGGAAGTAAACAACAGGAAACGGAAAATGTATAAACATAAATGGTATTTTGCAAAAGCAGCAACTGAAGCAAGTGAAGGCATATAAATACTTGGGTGTGCTTTTTGACGAAAACTGCAATTTTCAGCACCAAAAGAAGGATATCGAAAGGAGAAGTAACACCTTAATCACAGCCATGGCCCGTGGGGCGGAGAGGCGGGGCGGGGCGGGGGGGGGTGCTAAAAACCAGAGTATGGATAATTGAAGGTAAGTAAACAAATTAATAAATGAAACGAATTTCGTAGCGTACCCTGCATCACATTTTGCGATGCAGGGCGCGCAACGAAATTCATTTTATTAATTAAATTGTTTACTTACCTTCAATTATCCATACTCCGGTTTTTAGCACCCCCCACCCCGCCTCTCTGCCCCACCGCAACTCCCTCCACGGGCCGCGGCTGCTTAATCATGACATTTCGAACATTGAAAAAGTCCATGGGTCGATCCAGCTACCTTCCTCTTCTAAAGGTAATAAATGCAAAACTACTGCCAACTATTACATATGGTAGTGAAGCGTTGTGTGGTAGAGACTCTGCAGCATTGAATAATGCCATTCTAAAAACATTTAAGCTCCTTTTTCGCTTGCCATGCTATGCATCCGCAGCCCAAATCTGGTTAGAATTTGGGGTCTCTAACCAACTTATTGAAAGAGAGGGTCAGTATATAAAAGTGTGGAAGATAATAAAATCAAACACATCGACGGTAGTGTGTCAATGGCTATTGCAAGAATTAAAAGAAAATCCTAAATTACACTATGGGAAAGATGTACAATCAGCTTTTATTGAGTATTCAGCACATGAAATTTGGGACATGAACATATGGTCAGGGTCTTTAAAAAAAAATCATTAACAAAACAACAAACAACTGTCAGTACTGAAGGACAAAGAATCGTTTTCAAAATGGAAGCACGGATGGATGATTCTGAGTGAATATAAAAATAAATTCCCATATTTAAAGAGTATTCCATGGGGGTCAGCTTTACTGATAAACATGTATATCTGCCCAAACATACTCATTTTTAGTAACATTAGAATAATGAAAGACTGGGGAAGTTCTAACTATATCACAAAACAAAAAAAGTGAAGTTCTAACTATACCATTCATATTTGTATGCAGCTCTTTGGTGACAGTTCATTGGTCGCTGTCCTATGTTAGGATTGTAACTTCTGAACTGCAAGTAACACAAGAATATCTGTGACAAAGGCAGTAACCCACTGAGCTATCCACATAAAATACAGTTCATCTGCATTTAAAAACTACTAACAGAGAAATGATTGCTCTCCAGCAGGATCATTAATCACCAGCGTTATCTGAGCATTTTGTATTGTCTGATTGTTGTCCTGCATCAGCCATTATAATGATAAAAACTATTTAAATGAAGCGCACTTAGTATGTGTCCTGCCTGGCCCACCTGCTAGAACTGGGCCTGCTTAGAAACAGCGTGGACTTTAAAACTAAAAGATGTTTTCACTGAAGCTTGTTTTGGCATTTTTCGAGGGTTCTTGCATGCAATGCCATGGCCTGTGTTTGCTTGTTTTTATATATGTGGGAATAGTAGGAAACCCCGAAGAAAAATTTTAATGTTGTAAAATGAAAATCAAGTTATTTTTTCCTAGCGTGTTAATGTTTTAGACTGCTAACATCTTAAATGTGTATGTTGTATGATTTTAAATAATCAAACAATACAAAGTTCATTCATTCCTTGGGCTAGGGGTGCTTGCTGATCATAGCTCATTGTGACCAGTAGACCAACTACCATCTCTAATTACATTCTGAGTGACAATTGCCTGAGAGTCCCGCCATTTCCTTGTCTACTGAGGACTTCTATGGAACATTCTCTTTGCCTTTCATGACCTCCCTCTGTTCTTTGACGCCGATGCTGCACCAAATGAAGTTCCTGACTTTAAAAGGTGACACGTCTTCACTTATTGAAGTCCTGTGCACGAACTCACGTCACACCTGAATCCTCAATAATCAATTTCGTTCCTGGTCTGAGCTGGTCAAAGGAAGCGCTTTCCTGAAACAGATGCTACGAATTACACACTACCTCCCACGCCTTCCGAAAAGCACCGCTTTTTCTTTCCAATTAGCAGGAAATGTATCAGTTGAGGTAGATGTCTTGGTATTTATTGAATATCCACTTAACATCGATTGGTGCTGTCTGGAAAGGTGTCTCCATGAATCTACACAATTGTTGTTTGCCTGGTCCTGGCTGTTGACCCAGGAGACGCGAGCTCTCCCTCCATCACAGGAAGTGGGGCTGATATTATTCAAGCAGCTGCCATTAGGAGGTCTGAAAGACACGATATATTCTTAAAAAGTAATCAATACGTATAACGGAGCACCCGTCCAAGGGCTACTCGCCAGCCTTCACTCAAAAACTCGGAGATGAGTCTCAAATCCCAGTTGGCCATCACTATGGATTCTGCACTCTACTCTTATCGAAGCCTGGAAAAGAAATGGTGCTGATGTGAGGGATGAGGACGGAGCTGGCGCGTGAAGGGGTGCGTGCTGATTGGTCCCCATCCTCTCGGACGCACTGTGTTACGAATGACTGCGCCCATCAGAGGCACGCGCCTCGCGCCCCTGCCTCCAGGAGTTAGGAGCGCATAAAAAGTCCACTCTCCGGCGGGCGGGGAACAGACTCCGAGAAACATGACCGGGCAGCAGCAGCCGCCGCCGCGCTCCGAGCTCCGCCTCTTCCTCGCCCTCTTCTGCCTGTGCGCGCTGCAGGCCGTCTCAGGTAGGATGGAAGCCCCTCGCAACCCTGGGGTACGAGCTGCAAGCCCCCGCGTGCCTTCCCCCATACACTTTGGGGCGGTGGGCAAACTTTGAAGGGAGTTTCACTACAGTGCGCGCGAGGAGCAGCGGCGTAGCTATCATAGTGCAGCCGGTGCAGCGGCACCGGGGCCCGCTTCACCCTTTATCAAAGCTGCGTTTACTACCTACGCAGGGATGGGGCAAATGATTGTTTCTTGCATTAGTGCCCTTGGCACACTTGCTGTGACGCTGGCGAGAGGGTCAGTAGGACACCGCTTAGTAGGAGAAGGGGAACCTTAAAGGGGATTTAAAAGTGGTCGCAGACACGGGACTCTACAACGTAAGGCCCACTACTTGCACCTACCTATATTATAGAAAGAGGAAAGAACCAATTGACGAATGCAACATTCCCAGCTCACATTATATATCATGGACCTACAGTCAACAAACTGCCCTGGGTCATGTTATGTTAACTTTCACAGGTGGAAACATAGTGCAGATTGTGTATAGAATGATACTAGCACTTGTTATTATAGTGCTTTGAAATGGAAAATGCTGTAAACAAAAAAAAGGCTTCATTTCATTTAAAGAAATGTTTCCATATGTTTGCAACGTCGATATATCGCCCGGTTTGTAGAGTAGAATGTATCGTTATTTGGTTTATTCTCGCCAGTAGTAGTACGTGACAACCGACCACATAAGTGTCAGATATATGGTTGTGCACTTTAAAAATTGCAGTCTTGTTGTGGGCAGCTTTCAAACCTGATACCAGATTTGTAGGGTTGAAGTATTGGTTAGAAAGTGCCGTTTGTATGCTCCGTTCATCTTCAGTACTTACTCAAGAAGGCAATGAGGTATCATTGATAAGCATCACTAAACTGCAAGAATTACCCTTCCCAGTGGGGTTTAATTTATGCTTTTGGGTACACGTGCCCCCCGGAGCACAGGCGCCTGTTGAGATCTGAAAACACCACCTATTTTTAAGGACTTGTTTAAGTTCAGCATGTGGAACTCCGGGGCACCAGGTCTAAAGCCCAGTGTGAGTGGGCAACAGAGAGGTACCAGTGAAGGTCCGACACATCTGTATTGGATTTAATGCCGGGTGCCTTAGGGCTCTTGATCATGGTCTTTGAGTGTATGTGCGTCTGGGCTGGAGTTAATGCCTGGTGTCATAGGGCTCTTGATCTGGGTCTTTGGGTGTATGTGCTTCTGTGCCTGGAGTTAATGCCCTGTGTCTTAGGGCTCTTGATCCGGGTCTTTGAGTGTATGTGTGTCTGGGCTGGAGTTAATGCCCCGTGCCTTAGGGCTCTTGATCCGGGTCTTTGAGTGTATGTGCGTCTGGGCTGGAGTTAATGCCTGGTGTCTTAGGGCTATTGTTTTGGGTCTTTGGGTGTATGTGCTTCTGTGCTGGAGTTAATGCCCGGTGTCTTAGGGCTCTTGTTTCTGGTCTTTGAGTGTATGTGCTTCTGTGCTGGATTTAATGCCCGGTGTCTTAGGGCTCTTGTTTCTGGTCTTTGAGTGTATGTGCTTCTGTGCTGGAGTTAATGCCCGATGTCTTAGGGCTCTTTTCGGGTCTTTGAGTGTATGTGCTTCTGTGCTGGAGTTAATGCCCGGTGTCTTAGGGCTCATGATCCGGGTCTTTGAGTGTATGTGCTTCTGTGCTGGAGTTAATGCCTGGTGTCTTAGGGCTCTTGTTTCTGGTCTTTGAGTGTATGTGCTTCTGTGCTGGAGTTAATGCCCGGTGTCATAGGGCTCTTGATTTGGGTCTTTGGGTGTATGTGCTTCTGTGCCTGGAGTTAATGCCCGGTGTTTTAGGGCTCTTGATCCGGGTCTTTGAGTGTATGTGCTTCTGTGCTGGAGTTAATGCCTGGTGTCATAGGGCTCTTGATCTGGGTCTTTGGGTGTATGTGCTTCTGTGCCTGGAGTTAATGCCCTGTGTCTTAGGGCTCTTGTTTCTGGTCTTTGAGTGTATGTGCTTCTGTGCTGGAGTTAATGCCCGGTGTCTTAGGGCTCTTGATCTGGGTCTTTGAGTGTATGTGTGTCTGGGCTGGAGTTAATGCCCGGTGCCTTAGGGCTCTTGATCCGGGTCTTTGAGTGTATGTGCGTCTGGGCTGGAGTTAATGCCTGGTGTCTTAGGGCTATTGTTTTGGGTCTTTGAGTGTATGTGCTTCTGTGCTGGAGTTAATGCCCTGTGTCTTAGGGCTCTTGTTTCTGGTCTTTGAGTGTATGTGCTTCTGTGCTGGAGTTAATGCCCGGTGTCTTAGGGCTCTTGATCTGGGTCTTTGAGTGTATGTGTGTCTGGGCTGGAGTTAATGCCCGGTGCCTTAGGGCTCTTGATCCGGGTCTTTGGGTGTATGTGCTTCTGCGCTGAAGTTAATGCCCAGTGTCTTAGGGCTCTTGTTTCTGGTCTTTGAGTGTATGTGCTTCTGTGCTGGAGTTAATGCCCGGTGTCTTAGGGCTCTTGTTTCTGGTCTTTGAGTGT
This sequence comes from Lissotriton helveticus, assembly GCF_964261635.1. Classification (NCBI taxonomy): domain Eukaryota; kingdom Metazoa; phylum Chordata; class Amphibia; order Caudata; family Salamandridae; genus Lissotriton; species Lissotriton helveticus. The sequence continues at coordinate 1,144,889,035 of NC_136069.1, forward strand.
ATGTGCTTCTGTGCTGGAGTTAATGGCCGGTGTCTTAGGGCTCTTGATCCGGGTCTTTGAGTGTATGTGCTTCTGTGCTGGAGTTAATGCCCGGTGTCTTAGGGCTCTTGTTTCGGGTCTTTGAGTGTATGTGCTTCTGTGCTGGAGTTAATGCCCGGTGTCTTAGGGCTCATGATCCGGGTCTTTGAGTGTATGTGCTTCTGTGCTGCAGTTAATGCCCGGTGTCTTAGGGCTCTTGATCCGGGTCTTTGAGTGTATGTGCTCTGTGCTGGAGTTAATGCCTGGTGTCTTAGGGCTCTTGTTTCTGGTCTTTGAGTGTATGTGCTTCTGTGCTGGATGTTAATGCCCGGTGTCATAGGGCTCTTGATCTGGGTCTTTGGGTGTATGTGCTTCTGTCCTGGAGTTAATGCCCGGTGTCTTAGGGCTCTTGATCCGGGTCTTTGAATGTATGTGCTTCTGTGCTGGAGTTAATGCCCGTTGTCTTAGGGCTCTTGATCTGTGTCTTTGGGTGTATGTGCTTCTGTGCCTGGAGTTAATGCCCTGTGTCTTAGGGCTCTTGTTTCTGGTCTTTGAGTGTATGTGCTTCTGTGCTGGAGTTAATGCCCGGTGTCTTAGGGCTCTTGATCTGGGTCTTTGAGTGTATGTGTGTCTGGGCTGGAGGTAATGCCCGGTGCCTTAGGGCTCTTGATCCGGGTCTTTGAGTGTATGTGCGTCTGGGCTGGAGTTAATGCCTGGTGTCTTAGGGCTATTGTTTTGGGTCTTTGAGTGTATGTGCTTCTGTGCTGGAGTTAATGCCCTGTGTCTTAGGGCTCTTGTTTCTGGTCTTTGAGTGTATGTGCTTCTGTGCTGGAGTTAATGCCCGGTGTCTTAGGGCTCTTGATCTGGGTCTTTGAGTGTATGTGTGTCTGGGCTGGAGTTAATGCCCGGTGCCTTAGGGCTCTTGATCCGGGTCTTTGGGTGTATGTGCTTCTGCGCTGAAGTTAATGCCCGGTGTCTTAGGGCTCTTGTTTCTGGTCTTTGAGTGTATGTGCTTCTGTGCTGGAGTTAATGCCCGGTGTCTTAGGGCTCTTGTTTCTGGTCTTTGAGTGTATGTGCTTCTGTGCTGGAGTTAATGGCCGGTGTCTTAGGGCTCTTGATCCAGGTCTTTGAGTGTATGTGCTTCTGTGCTGGAGTTAATGCCTGGTGTCTTAGGGCTCTTGTTTCGGGTCTTTGAGTGTATGTGCTTCTGTGCTGGAGTTAATGCCCGGTGTCTTAGGGCTCATGATCCGGCTCTTTGAGTGTATGTGCTTCTGTGCTGCAGTTAATGCCCGGTGTCTTAGGGCTCTTGATCCGGGTCTTTGAGTGTATGTGCTCTGTGCTGGAGTTAATGCCTGGTGTCTTAGGGCTCTTGTTTCTGGTCTTTGAGTGTATGTGCTTCTGTGCTGGATGTTAATGCCCGGTGTCATAGGGCTCTTGATCCGGGTCTTTGAATGTATGTGCTTCTGTGCTGGAGTTAATGCCCGGTGTCTTAGGGCTCTTGATCTGGGTCTTTGAATGTATGTGCTTCTGTGCTGGAGTTAATGCCCAGTGTCTTAGGGCTCTTGATCCGGGTCTTTGAATGTATGTGCTTCTGTGCTGGAGTTAATGCCCGTTGTCTTAGGGCTCTTGATCCGGGTCTTTGAATGTATGTGCTTCTGTGCTGGAGTTAATGCCCGGTGTCTTAGGGCTCTTGATCCGGGTCTTTGAATGTATGTGCTTCTGTGCTGGAGTTAATGCCCAGTGTCTTAGGGCTCTTGTTTCTGGTCTTTGAGTGTATGTGCTTCTGTGCCTGGAGTTAATGCCCGGTGTCATAGGGCTCTTGATCCGGGTCTTTGGGTGTATGTGCTTCTGTGCCTGGAGTTAATGCCTGGTGTCTTAGGGCTATTGATCCGGGTCTTTGAATGTATGTGCTTCTGTGCTGGAGTTAATGCCCGGTGTCTTAGGGCTCTTGATCCGGGTCTTCGAATGTATGTGCTTCTGTGCTGGAGTTAATGCCCGGTGCCTTGGGGCTCTTGATCCGGGTCTTTGAATGTATGTGCTTCTGTGCTGGAGTTAATGCCCAGTGTCTTAGGGCTCTTGTTTCTGGTCTTTGAGTGTATGTGCTTCTGTGCTGGAGTTAATGCCCGGTGTCTTAGGGCTCTTGATCCGGGTCTTTGAATGTATGTGCTTCTGTGCTGGAGTTAATGCCCAGTGTCTTAGGGCTCTTGTTTCTGGTCTTTGAGTGTATGTGCTTCTCTTCTGGAGGTAATGCCCGGTGTTTTAGGGCTCTTGATCCGGGTCTTTGAGTGTATGTGCTTCTGTGCTGGAGTTAATGCCCGGTGTCTTAGGGCTCTTGATTCGGGTCTTTGAGTGTATGTGCTTCTGTGCTGGAGTTAATGCCCGGTGTCTTAGGGCTCTTGTTTCTGGTCTTTGAGTGTATGTGTTTCTGTGCTGGAGTTAATGACCGGTGTCTTAGGGCTCTTGATTCGGGTCTTTGAGTGTATGTGCTTCTGTGCTGGAGTTAATGCCCGGTGTCTTAGGGCTCTTGTTTCTGGTCTTTGAGTGTATGTGTTTCTGTGCTGCAGTTAATGCCCGGTGTCTTAGGGCTCATGATCCGGGTCTTTGAGTGTATGTGCTTCTGTGCTGGAGTTAATGGCCGGTGTCTTAGGGCTCATGATCCGAGTCTTTTAGTGTATGTGCTTCTGTGCTGGAGTTAATGCCCGGTGTCTTAGGGCTCTTGATCCAGGTCTTTGAGTGTATGTGCTTCTGTGCCGGAGTTAATGCCCGGTGTCTTAGGGCTCTTGATCCAGGTCTTTGAGTGTATGTGCTTCTGTGCTGGAGTTAATGCCCTGTCACTTAGGGCTCTTGATCCGGGTCTTTGAGTGTATGTGCTTCTGTGCTGGAGTTAATGCACGGTGTCTTAGGGATCTTGTTTCGGGTCTTTGAGTGTATGTGTTTCTTTGCTGGAGTTAATGCCCGGTGTCTTAGGGCTCTTGTTTCTGGTCTTTGAGTGTATGTGCTTCTGTGCTGGAGTTAATGCCCGGTGTCTTAGGGCTCTTGATCCGGGTCTTTGAGTGTATGTGCTTCTGTGCTGGAGTTAATGCCCGGTGCCTTAGGGCTCTTGATCGTGTCTTTGACTGTATGTGCTTCTGTGCTGGAGTTAATGCCCGGTGTCTTAGGGCTCTTGTTTCTGGTCTTTGAGTGTATGTGTTTCTGTGCTGGAGTTAATGCCCGGTGTCTTAGGGCTCTTGATCTGTGTCTTTGAGTGTATGTGCTTCTGTGCTGGAGTTAATGCCCTGTGACTTAGGACTCTTGATCCGGGTCTTTGAGTGTATGTGCTTCTGTGCTGGAGTTAATGCCCGGTGTCTTAGGGATCTTGTTTCGGGTCTTTGAGTGTATGTGTTTCTTTGCTGGAGTTAATGCCCGGTGTCTTAGGCCTCTAGATCCGGGTCTTTGAGTGTATGTGATTCTGTGCTGGAGTTAATGCCCGGTGCCTTAGGGCTCTTGATCGTGTCTTTGAGTGTATGTGCTTCTGTGCTGGAGTTAATGGCCGGTGTCTTAGGGCTCTAGATCCGGGTCTTTGAGTGTATGTGATTCTGTGCTGGAGTTAATGCCCGGTGTCTTAGGGCTCTTGTTTCTGGTCTTTGAGTGTATGTGTTTCTTTGCTGGAGTTAATGCCCGGTGTCTTAGGGCTCTAGATCCGGGTCTTTGAGTGTATGTGATTCTGTGCTGGAGTTAATGGCCGGTGTCTTAGGGCTCTTGATCCGGGTCTTTGAGTGTATGTGCTTCTGTGCTGGAGTTAATGCCCGGTGTCTTAGGGCTCTTGTTTCTGGTCTTTGAGTGTATGTGCTTCTCTGCTGGAGTTAATGCCCGGTGTCTTAGGGCTCTTGATCCGGGTCTTTGAGTGTATGTGCTTCTGTGCTGGAGTTAATGCCCAGTGTTTTAGGGCTCAGGATCCAGGTATTTCAGTGTATGTTTTTCTGTGCTGGAGTTAATGCCCTGTGCCTTAGGGCTCATGATCCGGGTTTTGGAGTGTATGTTTTTCTGTGCTGGAGTTAATGCCCTGTGTCTTAGGGTCCTTGAGTGTATGTCTTTCTGTGCTGGCATTAATGCCTTGTGCCCTGGGGCTCATGATTGGGTTTTTCAGTGTCTGTCTTCTGTTCTGGGGCTGATAACTGTGTGCTTTTGGGATCATTATCCAGTGTCTTTGAGAGGAAGTTGTTCTGTCCTGAAGCTAATGCATTTGTCATTGGGGCTTTAGACTCATAGTCTTTGAATGTATGTTCTTCTGTCATGGAGTCAATGTACTGTCCCTAGCAGCTTATGGCCAGTGTTTTTGAGTATATCCCCTTCTGTCCTGGCGTTAATGCCCTGTGCCTTATGGCTAGTGATTCATGTATTTGAGTGAATGTCCTCATGTCTTGGAGCTAATGCCCTACTGCCTTCAGGCTCACGTCTATCAGTTAATGTCCTTATATCCTGGAGCTGACACATTTGTGTACTGGAGTCATGAGTGTTTGTCCTTCTGTTCTGGAACTGATACCTGTACCTTTGGGAGTAAGTTCTCCTGTCCTGGAGCTAATGCATTTGTCATTGGGGCTTATGACTCATTGTCTTTGAGTGTAGGTTATTTTGTCCTGGAGTAAAGGGCCTGGGGCCTGGTGTCATGATGGTATGTCTTTAAATGTATGTCCTTCTGACCTGCAGTTGATGCCCTGTCCCTTGTACTTCATGAGCTTCTGTCTTTCTGCCCTGGAGTTAATGCCCGGTGCCTTAAAACCCACGATTCATGTCTTTGTCTTCTGTCTTGGAGCTAGGGCCCATCTGCTTCTGGGTTCATGACCTCTGTGTTTCAGCAAAAGTTTTTCTGTCCTGAAGCTCATGCATATATCCTTGGCACTCATGACTCAGCATCTTCGGGTTTAGGTATTTTTGTCCTCGATTTAATGCCCCTGGGCCTTGAAACTCATGATTGTATATCTTTGCATGAAAATCCTTCTATCTTAAAAGGAGCGCCCTATGCCATGGTTCAGATGATACCTCTTTGTCGTGTGATCCACCTGTGTACAGAAGTTGCCCTTGTGTTATGGAGCTGGAACCCCTTGTGTCCTGGTCCTACTGACCCAACTGTGTCAGGGACTTCTTCCTGTGCCTGGAGTTTCTCCTGTGTCCTTGTTCTGTAGTCGCTTCTGTGTCTGGAGCTGAAGTTGTGCCCTGGCGCTGCTGATGCCCTTGTGTAAACCAGTGGCCACTGGGTCCTAGTTCTGATAACCATGTGCGGGGGAGTTCTCCTTTTATACGTGTGTTGTACCTGCGTCCTACAGCTGAAGTGCGTGTTTCCTAGTTCTGTTGCTAGTCTAGTGTCAGGTAGTACGATGTGTCTTTGTTCTACTGATGCCCCTATGTCATTTATTTCCACCTGGGTTCATGAGTTTCCCCTGTGTCTTAGAGCTGCAGCCTCCACATCCTGGTGCTGCTGATGCCCCTGTGTCAGGAAGCTCCACCTGGGTTCATGATTTGCCCCTGTGTCCTAGAGCTAGAGCCCCTGTGTCCTGGTGCTGCTAATGCCCCTGTGTCAGGGAGTTCCTATGTATAGTTGCCCTTGTCTCCTGTAGCTCCAATGTCCTATCGTAGAGCTGTCCTTATGCCTTGCCCCTGTCCTGGTGCTGCTGATGCCCCTGTGTCAGGGAGTTCCATTCTTCCTTTAGTTGCCCTGTCTCCTGGAGCTCCCATGGCGGATCCTAGGGTTGTCCCAAAGTCTTACAGCTGGAGAACCTGTGCCCTAGTGTTGCTGATGCCCCTGTGTCAGGGAGTCCCCCCGTGTCTTGGTGCTGGTGATGCCCCCTTGTCAGGGAGTTATCATGCACCTGTTAGTTACTCTTTTCCCCAGGAGCTCCCTGGCCCGATCCTAAGGTTGTCCCCATGTTGCAGTGACATCCCCTGAGTCCCGAATCTCCAGTATAAGGGAACTCCCCCATGTTCTGGTGCTGCTGATGCCTGTGTGTCAGGGAGTTCCCCGTGTCCTGGTGGTGCTGATGCTTCTCTCAGGGAGCTCACGTGTCTTGGAGCTCCTGGGAGTTGCCCCGTGTTCTACAGCTGAAGCCCCCTCCCCCCGGTTCTGCCGTCTCCCTGTGCCCTGCAGCCGACGCCCCCTGTCCATGGTGCTGAAGCCCCAGCCGCTGCCCAGAGCTGTGATCCGAGGCTGCTGTTTTCTCGGAGTCCTGGCCCGCCTGCTTCATGGAAATACCGGGATGAGGTTGTCTCCTCTCGGTGCCGAGCTCGTCCCCCCCCCCCCCCCCTCCCCTGGTCCTCCTGTGGGCAGCTGGAGTCAGGAGCTCGCTGGCCACTTGTTAAGAGACCGACATCTCTCGGTACTCGCCGGCCAGGGCTTGGAGCAAAGCGCTGTCCAGGACCTGAAGCCAGATACGGTTACCCACTTATGGTTAACGAGTAAAAACACAACAGGAGAATACATAAATACATAAAACGGCACACATATGCATTTGTAGGTGTGTACTAAATACAGTGAAACATATTTTAACGTCTATGTATAACTGTGTGCCATGGGCTGCATGTTTCATTTAATCACCCCCCTGAATAACGGACCCTGAAACCATTTTTAAATTTAAAAAAAGGTGCGCAAACTTCGTTTCACGTTTATTAAATGTATCTAACCTATTGTTAAATACCATTAAAATCTAAATGAATCTACACAAATACAACGAAGGCTGTACCACTGGCAGCTTACACTACTGTGAAACACGTTTCCTTAACGTTCCACATAATATGAAAATGCACGAGTCTGCCTGTGTTTTCACATTATATCCACACATGGCTGCAGAAGGAGAGAACTCGTGAAGCATATTTAAAGTTTTCCTTATAAAAAAAGTTTGTTCCAAATTAATCTTCGCTTGGGTGTGTGCTCTCATTATATGCATCTATCTGTTTACAGGGAAAAGGTGATTGTTTTCACATGGTCGATTTTGATATATTGCCCCATACTGCTCTGAGGCGCATTCTATGCATTCGTCTCTGAGTCTTGGTTGCTGCAGGTGGCCACAGACCTGTGCCACTCCTGTAACTCACTACTTGTTATTCAGTTATTTGAACACAGTCTCCATACTCATGGATATCATAATTAAATAAACTTTCAAATAAACATGTATCCGAAATGTCCACACTTTCATGCTCCTATCAGGTTTTCCTAAAACACAAACAAGTAAAAGTCACCTTAGGTTAGGTTTATGTATCATTGTCACACATACAAATATATGTGTGTGTGTGAGGTATTATATGGAGAACACATAACGGGTAACTGCGTAATATGGGGCTATGTTAAAGTTAAGGGTTCGTGGTGACATTTACATTTTATAAATATGCCTGAACCGCGAGATAGTAATATAGGACGGTATTACCCTTTATGTGTTTTTATATTACATGATACATTTTTTGATTTTAGCACTCTTTAGAAAGATTTAGAGCAATCAAGGGTCACCAGTATATTGTTCATAGTTTGCCTGAGGCTGTAGATATCTCTATCACATTTTGTGAAATGTGTGTATTTGCTGGGGATACTGTGCTAATATTTAAAATGCCGTTTATGCAACAATTTGTATTATTATACATCAACATTTACTCAAAAAAGCGCACTGAATGGAAATTAAAAACTTGCATCCTAAAATGTGTTTTCTGTTTGTATCACATTGATGCTCCAGGCTAGGTTTAACAAGACACATAAAAAGAAATAAAATAAAATGCAAAGTGGACCAGTCTAACTCTTTGCTGACAGGGTTCTGCTTTTAGAATGTTTATTTTCACGCACTGGGAAGGATTCATTGGTAGATGTTTGCATCAAGGCTGGGCCTGCAAGGGTGAGTTTGTCAGGTGTGCTGATTAATGTTCCAAGAGCAGCACTGTAATTGTGAAAGCACATTTTTATCAGCACTGAAGGAAAGAAAAATGTTGTGTTAAATATTTATTTAGGCAAAACAAATCTCCTGCAAATTAATTCAGCACTGTGAATTATGGGAAATAATTCATATAGATATTATACACTCTTTCTCTCTCTCTCTCTCTCTCTCTCTCTCTTTCTCTAATTTTAACAGTGTGAGGATTATGCGGCCTGGAGTAGCAAATAATGTGATAAGGTTATCTAAAATATTTGGCAAAATATGCAACATCGATGGATTCTGGTGACATTGTAAACCATGAGGTGAAAGAGACAGTAGTATTATTTTCATCCATTTTAGATACAATAAAAAAAACTGGGGTGAAATTTGCCAACAGAGGATCAAATTATATGGCAAATATGGTGGATCCATAATTTTGTGATAACCACAGCAGGAACACAATCACACAATTCCACTGGTCCTCACCATTCTCTTTTGTTTTCTCAAGAATGTATTCATGAAAGGTAAACAAAACCTAAACATTCTAATTTCAATCGGTGGCCATTGTTAGCTGCACTTCGAAGAAACCAGCCTTTCAATCTATGTACTTAAAAATAAAAAAGATATATATGAAAATAACAGTTAATATGTAATATTGTGCTATACTGCTTTCTTGGGGTTCTGGTGACACTTACAAACCACTTGACCTATGGAACTCATGGACTTTTGATTTATTATGCTGATATTACTAGAACCCATCAATGGCAATATTACATTGGTACCCTCTGTGGATCATATGTGGATCATATATAGATATTGCTAACTGTTCTCACATTCGCAAAAGATGATGGACGTGTTTTTCATTTGGAATATAGCCTTTGTTATTGTTGGGAAAACTGTATCTATTCTTTCGATACAAACTAAACCTGAAACACAGAAACACTGACATTAGAAATTCTTCATTTCTAGTTATACCGTAAATGCATAATTTATGCACCACCTTTAAGTTAATATAACTTTATTTATTCTTTAGCTACAAGCAAAAGTTAACGCACAGAAAACATAACATTTATAAACTTATAAATGTAATTTATAATTTACCCAACACCTTCAAATTGTTATAACTTGTGCAACTCCATACTCAGAATATTTAAATTGGTACCCAAACTACATCAACTATAAGTCACAACTTCTCCATGCTCTGCTCATACTGTTTTATATGATCTCACTTATACCATGTAAAATAATAGTATTTAAAAGAACAGTTATGACATGGCAAATCAAGTCTTTTGCGACAACACAGTGCATGGTAGAATGGCGAGTTATAGTTAATGAAGTGTGGCTACCGAGTTGAATACACTGTGTATGGAACTTCGACAGTTATAATTCTGTTTGTGTATTTCACGTTTGGTTTGTATAGAAAAATAAAGAAAGTTTCCTAACTATAACAAAGGTTTAACCTTTGTTTTTTCATTGAATATATATATTAATATATATAATCATGCACTGCAGTTTCTTTAAAAAATTTGAAAGCATGCTCTGTCAGCTGGTGCCAGTTGGGGAGGGGGACAGAGCCGTCCAATAAATACTATCCAAAAAGAACACAATACTGCTGCACTGCAAGACTCTTTCTCCAGCGTCTTTAATTTTGCCACACCACAGCTACACCATGTTTAGTCGCCATGTGGCAAAAAGTAAAGACATTGGATTAAGAGTTCTTGGGGTGCACCAAGTATTGTGTTCTTTTTTGGATAAGATATATTATTTACACACATATTTACATATATATCCAAAAACAAATGTATTTACTCCAACACATAATTACAAAAAAAATAAGTAATGAATACTTCAGGCAAGAGCATATCGAATACTACGTTGAAGTGCACAGGCAAAACATAGTCACTCAACATAAGAGACAGTTACACCAACTAATCACATTTGTCTAAAAGAAACAGGAAATGCAAAGGTAAGCCAATAGTGAAAAAGAACACATCCACTCCCATACTAAATGTACTGCCCATGTAGGCTTATCCACTTTTTCATTGACATTGAAACTAACAAATGGCATACAAAGGTTGTCCCAAAGTCACTTTCTCTATGTAAAGTATATGTATTTTAATGTATTCACTGTTCAGAAAACATGAGTTGGCCGACAGCTAAAGCTGTCTCCAGGCCAGACCCCAAAAGGCCTTACATGACTAGAGTTGTGTGTGAAGGAGCTTTGCATTTGATGACAACCTCAGCAGATTACATCCAATATCACATCTCTTGGCAGACATGACGCCTGAGATGCAAACGGATCTAGAGCCAAAAAGGAGCGCTGAGTTTGATCCCACTGTCATTCAGGGGACAGATGGGTAGACCTAATATTTTTGGACTCTTTATTAACTGATGGTAAGGGTAAGGGGGAGCTGAATGGGATTATTTAATCTTTGCTGTTAAATAACTAATAACCAAATAAAGGTTCACATTTATAGTAAGGACTTGATATAGAGGCTTACTCTTCAAAATGGCACGCCCTCAATTACATATATTCTAGAGTGAGCCTGATATGTCTTTCTAGAGACAGTTGGTCTTTTCACATTCATGCTGTGTTTACATTTGCACTGTGGAGTGGGTTAATTAGTCACTACCCTGTGCTGGTTTTTAGCAGAAATGGTTGTGAGTGCTAAACAACATTGTGCTTTTGTATTGGGAGCTACCTAAGTTTATTGCTTGTCTCTTTTAATGTATGGATGTAGGTTTGCAGTAATAAGTGATGATGATTTTGAATCTTAACAGTGGTTTCTGGTGTGTAGGTACTGATTACACCCAATCAGGATATTTATCCTTGTTCTACAATCCAGAGTGATAAGTACCAATTGGTTTGTTTTTCACATAACCCTATGGCTTCTTACCCTATCATAAACACTCAGCCAGACACTTATGGACATGATGTAGTTGTTGACCGTGTATATGTAGGGGACCAAGGTTCAGACGAAAGCCACACACTCTTTTAGGGCAAAACATGGCAGAAACTTGTTGTACATCAGTTACAGAACAGGCACATAATGGCTCTTGGATCAACTCCATGGTTACATTTTACAAAAGGGAGACATCAATAAAGGATCAACAACATCCCCAAAACAGATGGAGGTAATAATATAGTATCACCCTCTTAGCATTCTGCAAAGTTTTGTAGAAAATCAACATTAATAGTATAAGAAATTGGGTTAGTGGTTGACTGGGGTGTGAACCCTGATCAGGTAGAAGGGACAATCCTTGTCAGTGTATGACACAAGCAAACCCCAAATTAACCTGTGCTCACCCCCTTGGTAGCTTGGCACAGAGCAGTCAGGCTTAACTTAGAGGCGATGTGTAAAGTATTTCTACAACACTTTAAACAGTGAAAAACATTCCCCAAAAAGAGCCCAGACAAGAGTTAGTAAAATAGAGTAGATTTTAATAAGGCAAGACCAAAATGACAAAAATCCAATTAGTATAACCAGTAATATGCACTAATAACGCTGTGGATATATGGTTGTGCCAGACCAGGAAAAAATCACAAGTTCAGAATGATCACGATGAAGCGTGGGCCAGCTACCAGGACCTAGTTAGGCCAGCTGAACAAAAGTACATTGAATCCTGGTTTGTGGGGCGTTGCATGATCCGAGTCGAAGATGCATTGTTCAGTGGAGGCGATGCGTCAGTTCCAAGATGTGAGAAGGCTGTGATGCGAGGGCCTGTTGTGTTGATGTCGAAGATTCCATAGACGGGGCTTGTGATTCGAAGTCAGGTCAGGTATGCAGCGCGCAGTCAGGGCGATGCATCAGTTTGGAAGAGCCGTTAGCCTGAGATGTGGAGTCTGGCATCCTCGTCGATACTGCCCTAGATGAGAGATGCAAGGGCCTGCAAAGAGGATGAGTCATGCTGCAGTGGCTCTGAAGGCAATGCAAGCTGCGGTGCTGATGCAGGTCTTTGCGCTGGGTCTAATCTGTGCATAGCTGAGATGCGTCGGTTCTGCTTGGAGTGGTACCGCACAGCAGAGGAAGTGCATTGGTTCCACTAGATCCACAGGGGCTGTAAAAGCACACTAAGCCTACTTTCAAGGATCCAAGACTGGGGTGGCACACCTTGGCGGGTAGACTCACAGATGGCAGAGTCTAGGCACAGGTGCAAGGTTGTTAGAAGCCTATTGTGTCCCTGAGGCTTCAGATCAGGAGGCCAGCCAACTAGCCCTTGGAGTCACTCTGGGTTCTGGGTTCAGGCGATGCAGATCCTGTCGTTCTTACCTGACAAGGGGGCAGCAAGTCAGCACTGCAAAGCAGGAGTCTACCAGAGTGGAGTCCAACAATGTGGCAGTCCTTCACCAGCACAGCAGTCCTTCTTCCTGGCAGGGTATTCACAAGTCTAGAAGTGTACTGAAGTGGTGGTGTCTGAGGTCCTTATTTTATACTCTGGTGCCCTGGTTCTGAAAGGTGGGAAATGCTTCTAGACAGTGCCTTTAAACTGTAAAAAAATTCCCTATCTCCTCTGCCCAGGCTCCAAACTGGCTGAAGTGATAAAAGCAGGGTTGTTAGGCCCTTTGTGTGGAGACAGGACACAGCCTATTCAAGTGTGGGTGGGGCTGTGTCCAGCTCCTCTCTCCCATCCTGCCAGTTATGGCCCATTCAGTCACACCATTCAGTCACACCTAGGCTCCCATTGTGTGTGGCGGTCTAGGAGGAATATGCAAAGCCTAACTGCCAACTATACCCAGTCATGTGGCCCAGGCAGGCTGCAGGTACCAAATGGTTATTGCAAGACAATGCCAACTTTCTAAAAGTGGCATTTTCAGAATTATAATTTGAAATATAACTTCACAATAAGTTAGGATTTTAAATTAGTATTCCAGGGACCGCAAACATGTATTAATTATCTGTTCCCATTTTCAAATTACGTTTATAAAATCTTATAAATGAATCCCAATGTTGTCCCATGGGAGATATAGGCCTTGCAGTAGTGAAAAATGAATGTAAGAGTTTTTCACTACCAGGGCATGTACAACTTAAAAGTATATGCCCTTCTTTTCAAACGCATTGCACACTGCCCTCTGGGTTGTACAGGGCTTACCGTAGGAGTGGCCTATATGTATTAAAAAGGAAGGTTTGGGCCTGGTAAAAGGGTAATTTTGTCAGGTCAAAATGACAGTTTAAACTTCACAAACAGGCTATACAATGTTAGGCCTGAGACATGTTTAGAGGGCCACTAAAGTAGGTGGCACAATCAGTGCTGCAGGCCCACTAGTAATATTTAATATACAAGCCCTGGATACATATAGTTCTACTTTACTATGGACTTATAAGTAAATTAAATAAACCAATTGGGTTTAAGCCAATATTACCTGTTTACCGGAGACAGTACACTCGTGTTAACACTGGTTAGTAGTGGTAAAATGCTCAGAGTCATATGGCGAGACGGCAAAAAGTTGGGAGAAGACCACCCTGAGACTCACAGGTCTAACAAATAGGCTTTAAGACTGATCACTACTCCTATTAGAAGTCCAAAAGCCCCTGGATTTATCCAGGAGCCTCCCAAATCCTTACTCTTTACTCCCATGCCTACCACTTAGAAGGGTAAGAGGTCCGTGCCCTTTTAAATGAGAATGCTTGTTCTCACCAGAGCCATGATTAGAAGGTATAAGCTCCGACAATTAATAGAAAATCTTCAATAGCACTAATACGTATGCTGTAGGTCCACTATTCCTGTTTTGCTTGTATTCCAGGTACAAGTGCATTACAACCAGTATCAAGGCAAAAAGGTAGTTCAAGTTATAGGCTTGAGATAAGCCAGCCATGGCTCTGGAAAAAACAGGAGAGAGTCTCGTATGGAACGTTCCAAATGAGTTTGCCCTGAAGTATAAATACAAATAATAGACAGGCAGAGAAACATCATTACCCCAGTCTAAACAAAAGAAATCAAATATTCTCGGCAGTTATCACTATGACTTCTGGCACCCATCAGGGAAAAAAAAAACATAATCTATATTAGAGAAGAACTACTGGCTGCAAGGGATGAGTTCAAAATTCATCCATTTCTTCACATTTCTGGATAATGTGGGCCACACAATTTTGTTGCAGGTCTCAATGCAGAGAAGGAAACAGCAGTTCTGAGCTGGATTTTTGTTCCTTCCTAATCACATCGACCAAGTCAAGTTGGCCACATTTCTCTCTTCGGTCACCAGCATCATCTTAGTTTGGATTTTGTCTATGAAATCTTCATTTTGGCAGAGTCTGGGTAAGGGTATAGGGATCAGTTGATAGTGTGAGAAAGTAAAACATTTCCTAAAAAGTAATTACTGCTAATGACAATTTGTCTGGGGCTTCAAATGTGCCATGCATACGGGAGGGGAGGAACATGGAGAGTGTATCTGTATGCAGCACAGAGATAAATGGGCCCATGAGGCATGATTCTATTGGTCAAGTTCTACCAAGGTTTGACCCAGTAGTTGGAATAGTCCAAGTGTTGCTAGAGGGGTTGTATCAAAACTGTGTCACCAGGTTCACTGATTTCTAATTGTGGCAGCCATGTGGTGTGTTCAGAAAGAGGAACTGCCAATCTGTATGCTTCTCGCATAAATTAAATGTGTTGAACAGTAGGTAGCTCTTTTGACATAACATGTATTTATAAAGCACACGTTCACCCGTAGGTAGCTTGGTGCTGCATAACAGATGTTTATTGTTACCCTACTCAATGGTACTCATTTTATCAGACCTCAGATAGATGTAGGGCTAAGTGGACCAGTCAGGATTTGAACCTGTGACCACAAGGCTGAACACAGGCCCCTGTAGTGGATGCATTAGTCCACTGAGCCACCAGACGCAGGTGTTGGCTGGTGGCTGGTGGCTTTGATGGACGCCTGTGGTAACATTTTTAGTGGGGAAGAACACACACCACAGCCATACAGGGCCCCATCTGTGTAAATTCTAACCAACAGAGGCCCCAAAGTCACAACAAAACAATAGACTGTGGGATGACGCCGGGTTTAACAGCTTCTATTGTAGTTAAAGAAAATGTGGATAGGTTTTTCTTAGTTTACTTGTTCCAAATAGCCTGTGTTATTGGGTCGCATTTATTTACACTGGCATAGCACGAATATACTATGGGCCTCATTTATGAAAAGTGACGCATCACTGCGTGAAAACAGCGATGCATCACTTTTCACTGCGCCCTCCTTCCGACACCAATGATGCGTCATATTTACAGTATGACGCATCATGGCGCAAGGAGTTACAGATACGTCAGTATTGCTGACGTATCTGTAGGGCGCAAAAGGAAAGCATTGCTGGAGTGTGTCACAAAAGTGACGCAACTCCAGCAATGTGTCCTTTCACATGTGGCAAACCCCATGTGAAAGGGCCTGCGTCAGTCTTACCCCTGCTGTGAGGCAGGCGTAAGAAATTGACGCATTTGTGTCCTAGAAGTGGTGCAGTGAAATCTTATAGATTTCACGGAGTCACTTCTATGACCCTTTCTTGCGTCAGAACGCCCCCCCCTGCATACATTATACCTGGCGTAGGTATAATGTAACGCAGGGGTTTACAAAGTGACGCATCTACCTAGATGCGTCACTTTGTAAATATGGTGCAACAAGGCACATTTTTTACGCTGCTGGTGCGTCACAAAAAGTGACGCACCGGCGGCGTAAAAGTGACGCACGGCCTCATAAATGAGGCCCTATGTATTTATTTATTCCATTGTGTTTTTGTACCTCACTAATGAGACCCTGGAGTGTCAGAGTGCTTTACATATTTAAAAGATAGTTTAAAATGATCAGACATGATAATAAAATAAATGTGATTCTCATATTCATATACAGAGCAACAGGGGTACAGCAATTTTAACATAGAGAATCACAGTCATATTAGTTCACGAATTGAAAACTGTAATTAGCAGATGTAAACTCACCAAAAATGTACGAACTCATCACAGAGCTACTTTTGTAATGTTTGCACGTTTATCTACAGGACCAGAGCCCAGAAACATAAATCAACTCTCCACACGTTGATGCTTAACTATTTGCACTGGATATAAATCCTCTAGCAAGCATCATAATGATGTTTAGGGTGGATGTACGTTGTTACAACGCAGGTTGTAATAACGCATACCTTTACCACGCGGCCTCTACAACGCAAGTCGTTACCACGACTTGCGTTGGAGGGCGCGGATTTAGGATTTTTATAATTTTAAATTCCAACACCAGTCCCCGTGGATACTAGGGAAGGTGTTGGAATATAAATTTATAAAATTCCTTATCCCACAGCGCCCTCCAGCGCAAGTCGTGGTAACGACTTGCGTTGTAACGGCCGCGTGGTAAAGGTACCGCGTAGTAAAAAATTCATGGTAAACGTTGTTTACCGTTTAGGGTAGTTATTCTTACAAAGCATACAACAAGCATCAAGCAACACAAATCTAGCACTTTCACTCTGCTGCAAATAGGTTGCACAACTCCCGGGTGTTGGGCAGTGTCTTCACTACTACTCCACGCAGAAACTACAGCATGATAAAACATAGGAGAGAAAAGCATATTTCTTAGACTTCTAAATTCTCGACCTTACATGAATACTGCCATACAAAAAAATTAAAACTTTACCTCATTCCACAATACAGGTGAGCATTTTTGAAAGGAGATATCAATGAAAGGTTGAAATTGGGAAAGTCTACATTTTAGTATCTGTGTTTTTGCTACAGAATCTTCCTGATCTGTGTTTTCAAGTGAAGCCATAGAAACACCTTCCATACAAAAAGGAATAACAATAAAAGAATACGTTAATAAAATATGTTGAAATCTATAAAATCAATGACAATTCCAAACAGAGTTAAAATGGCAGAATAATAAAGTTATCAAATCCCTAAATAGTTCTCACAGAATCCTCAATCTTAATCATTAAATATACAAACAAAGTGATTACTGCAATGTAAACATCAAAGGTTAGACTTTGTCCCTCTTGAACAGCTTCAGTTCCCAAAATATCACAATACAATTATTTGGTAAACGTCGTTTACAACGCGGTGTTTACACCTCACGACCTTTACCACGCTGCCATTACAACGCAAGTCGGTACTACGACTTGCGCTGGATGGCGCTGTTGGTTAAGGAATATTGTAATTTTATATTCCAACACCTTCCCTACTGTTACGTGGACTGGTGTTGGAATATAAAATTATAATATTCCTCAATCCTCGCCCTCCAACGCAAGTCGTTGTAACGACTTGTGTTGTAATAACCGCGTTGTTAAGTACCGCGATCTAAAAGATCGCGTTGTACTGACATACATCCCAATTATTTAGTTCCCCCTAGCTTGCTCAGTCGGGTAGCAGTAGATACATTTTTTATTAAGCATTTGACTAACTTCGACTGTAGAAGTTGTGAGTAACACAACGCGGATCTACAGCTTCTAATCTTTAAATGTCTCAATAGGGGAACCAAGAACTGTTTTTGAGGGACTGTATATCATTTACAAAAAAAGAAAATATGTAAAAGAGACTGGGCAGATACTGAATGACAAGGACAAGAGTCTGATTGTGCATCATGACATGCAGTCCTACTTCAATCATCAATCAGGTATAATTAAGTCAGCTCTAGAAACACAAATTTTAAGTGCTTTCTACTTATATTCACTATTTGAAGTATGTATTCCCAAAGGGGAGAAAACCCCAGCTGTTGGTGACTCTCCTAGTTTTTGTACCGACAAGTGTATTAAAATACAGGTCATGCAATGACACATAAAGCAACACAGCTATTCAACATATCAGATGATGCAAAATGTTGTAATCAAAGGAAGTCCATTACTCCAGGTGTAGATGAAGTAAGATGGTTTATTAAGAAGAGCGGTAGTGAAGAGCCCCACCAGGAGAAGCCACCCTGCTGCTCAGCCCATACTCCAATGCCCACTCTCAGACATCCAACATTCCACTCCATCACCACGCACCAACATTCCACACCACACTCACACTGGCTGGGCAGCAGGTATAACACACAACTTGTCCAAAATTGGTCTCTTGCGTGAACACCACAAAGAAATATATGTCTAACAGTTTCCCGTAATCTCCAAATGTAGGTTTTGCTCTATAGAAGAGTTTTACTACAATAATATGCGTCCTTGGCAAAAAAAAAGTGCATGAATCCTTTGCAATAGTGCTTCCCTGTTCACTAAGTTGCTTACTGTTTATTTCCTTGTGAAACAGGATGCCTGCTATTCAGAATTTTTATTTTTATTAGGTGAATCCAAAGAAAGGTGCAGACTTTTCTTTTGATGCACCATATATATCTCTATAGAGCACATTTGTACTCTTTGTAAAACATCATTAGAAAGGCAACCACATACAAAATGCGATAGTGGGTTTTGTAAAAAATCAATGCATGTTTGTTTGAAGCCTTTTGGAATGGATGGCTAATAAGATTCAGCCTCCTGCAGGCAGAGAATCTGTAGCATTCTCCCCAGCCCAGAGCATGCACATGAAATACACCCTACATGGAGCTCTGCAACAGACGTCTTTATTCTTCAATATGCAGCCACACAGTGCATGCATTGCATCATAACTTTTATAACAACATCTTATCTCTTCCCAGCAGATTATGTAATTCCTGATTAGAGTCTGCCCAGAACCTCAAGGGTCCTAGCACACATAATCTCAAGACACTATATAATCCTGTTAATAGTTTGTTCAGCCAAGTTTGGGCCTATGCAAGCACTCAACGTGCTCCGGGCCTATGCAAACATTCACCTTTTCCCATCTTTATGCAGCTCTTAGTTCTTGCAGGTGGGAGTTCAGGCTTGAGTGAACTGTTGAACAATTTACATGCAACAGTCGCATTACTAGAAATGGGTTTTCATGGGGGCACACAAGGTGTCATGGAAAAGTAGTAGGGCCACTGATAATGGGCAGTACTGAAGTACTGTGTGTGTGCGTGTGTGCGTGTGTGTAGTGTAAGGAGGCAACACTCACTCCAACTACACACTAAAGGCCCCAGTGACAAGCATTCCAGAGAAGTGGGCAATATTTATTGCAGCCTTTAAAAAGCGATACCCCAGGGTTTCTAAAGTAACCAGTGTGATAAATAGTACCTTTTAAAAGGTTAGCCAATTGTGAGGCATACAATGCTGATTTTGGCGCTTTTTGCATAAAAATTGATATCCTGGAATTTACCAGCTCTTTTTCCACAAATAAATGTTTGCCGGTCAATCCTGCCGAAATGTATCACTGGTGTGGACTTTATTGCATTCAGTAATTACCCGGTCAGGTAAACTACAACCAATGTGTAATTGAGAACCATTCACAAACAGGTGTCACTTAGCCCATCTCCATGCTCACCATGGTTTTACTTTTCCAGCTTCTCTTCACATTTTGCAGCTCTAAAAAAACGTACATTAAAGTAGCTGTCTGAAATAGCAGCCAATCAAAATTTGACAGACTAACGTTGAATACTGTCACGTTACTGAGTTACCGAGTCAAAATATAAATTGTTTGTATAAGACACTCTTTGACTTTAAGACAGTGTACCATTGCTAGTATTTCTTTACTCTGAAACTTGCCTTCATTAAAATTATAAAAGAAAAACAGGCATCTCCAAGTACAACATCTTGTTTGAACGATGCATAGAATAATTGAGATAGGATGCCTGACTTGTGTATGTGTGAGATTTTTAGATTACAGTCTACCAGATAGTGCAGCTCTTTGGTTTCCTAACAACATCTTGAGGACAATCGGAAAGCTTCCATTGGAATGCATGCCACCCATTGCTTACCATTGGCTTTGTGGTTTGCAATTCACATTTGCTTGCTTTCTATTTGATGCTGTTATTTGTTTTAGGCAGTCCGGCTTCATTTTGCCTCTTCCGTTTCCCAAACCCTATTTACTGTATTCTTCCACCAGTACTGGATTTCTGTAAACAAGCCTTTAAATCTTGTTCTTATTGTGTCACATTTGCTGTGCAATTAGAGACAGAGGTCAAATGCCAGGCTCTGTTTTCCAGGAAGCTTGGTGTTTACTTTTCTTTCTCTACCTTCAAAGTGATAGAGTTTATGTGACAATCATGCAGGCTACTGGTAGACTGATTGAGGAAGGTTGTGCAGTTATTTTCTTTTCTAGCATACAACAGCATTTAAATGTATGTAAATGAACTGTGTAGATATTTCAGAATATATCAGAATTAGAAAAGCACAAACGTAGCACATTTATTGATAATTCAGAAGTTTGGTGGAAACAAATGTTGTCATGTAAAACACATTACTACACTAGGTGATGACATTTCCACACATTATCATTTGTGTGCTGTATAATTCTATCAGTAAAACTGTATCTCTTTGCAAATGTAATAGTTATTGCAATTGAAGATGTGTTGTCTGTAATGGCAGTATGTACCACACCATTCATACTTCACTTTATCCCACTCCACTCTACTTTGTACCACTCCGCACCACTGCACACTGCACCACTGCACTCTACTCTGCACTAAATCACTCGACACCACTACACTCTACTTTACACCACTGCATGCCAATGCACTCTACCATACACTCTCTACTATGCACCACTGCACTCTTTGCCAATGCACTCTTCACCACTCTACTTTACTTTGAAACAATCTACTCTACGCCACTGCTCTCAGTGCCACTACACTCAGTGCCACTCCACTCAGTACGACTCAATTCTACTCTGCACGACTGCACTCTAATCTGCAACACAGCACTCTACGCCAAAGCGCTCTACACTACTTTACTCCAAATCAATGCTCTCTACGCCACTGCACTCTACGTCAGTCTACTCTGCACCACTGCACTCTACACAACTATACTCTTCTCTGAAACACTTTCCATCACTGCACTATACGCCACCGCATTCTACACCATTGCACTCTATGTTACTGTACTGTATGTCACTCTATTCTACTCTGCACCAATGACCTCTACGGCACTGCTCTCTACACTAGTCTAGGCCACTCCACGCCAATGCACTGTACACCACTCTCTATACACCACTGCACTCTACAAGTCTACTCTGCAACACTGCACTCTCTGTCACTGAACTCTATGGCACTGAATTCTATGACACTGCTCTCTACTCTGCACCACTCTATTCTATCCCACTTTATGCCAATGCACTCTACGCCACTTCACTCTGAATCACCCCACTCTATGCAACTGCACATTACCTTGCACCTCTCCACTCTACTCTGCACCACTCTACTCTACACCACTTCACTCTATGCCACTCCACTCTTCAACACTGCACTTTCTGCCACTTAACTGTATGCAACTTCTCTGCACCACTCCACTCTATGCCACTGCACTGTACTCTGCGCCATTCTGCTTTATTTTTATATTTTTTATTTTTAGCCCTTATTTGCGACAAAAGGGTAGGAGCCATGATTTAGGGATGGTCTGGAAGGAAACGGATGGGCACGAACACCTAGTTATGGAATCTTTTAGTCAACCTTCAACTAGTAGTTGGAGAGTGGATTGTTGTATCCACCACTATCCTCAGCAGCTGGTGAAAAATTGTCTTTATACTTGGACTTTCGAATGTACACTTCCCTAGTCTACAGCCCCTCCCCCCTTCTATACTCTGCTTTAGATAACATTTAAGAAAAAAGGTGCCGACATTCTTTCCCTCTTTGCCAAGCCAGATTGACATTCGAGTCTAGCAATTTGCCCAGCAGAGGGTTCCATCCCTCACAGGTGGATTGTAATTCCAAAATCCATTTTAAACAGATTTCTCTCCGTGCAATAACTATTAAGGTGAAAATGACCTGAGCTCTAAGCTTCCTCAAGTGAAACTCCTCTCCATCCAGTGTCCAAAAAATAATTAAAGGAACACTTACCTTGATGCTTATCCCCAATATTCTGGTCAATATACTTCCCCCACTTCCTGCCAGAAATACTGGATAGCTGGACACTGCCATAAAAGGTAAACATCATCTGCATTCTTCAGAGCACACTTCGGACAGTACCTCCTCTTACCGCCATCCATCTTTGCTAGCTTCTTTGGCGACCAGTAAACCTTGTATAATGTGAATACACGAGGATCTTATAAAGGGTGTTGCCCCCATCCTATTTAGTAATACACAAAACCCGAGGAGGGGGAAACCAAACAAATACTCGTGGTACAACACAGCCTGCAAAAAGGCAAAAGGAGAACTTCTCAGAAATATTAAGGAGGGCCTAGGCGGAGGGAAGGTAAGAGAAAGTAGACGGGTATATAAAAAATTACTTGCCCATGCCAAAACGGAATGGGAGGTAAATCAATGGGAGGAGCTTAATAAGTCCCTTATAACAGGAGATCACAGAATGTTCTGGAGAGTAGTGAATGGGGGGTCAGGGAATCTCCATTCAGCCATTGAGCCTAACATCGCAGCGGGGGTGTTGCAGGCCCATTTTTAATCGCTCTACAGCTCAAAGCTGGGAGAAACAACGAATGACACGGGTTGCGGTCAGGTGTCATATGGGGGGGAACTAATAACAGGGGGAGAGGTTAGGGCAGCAATAGCTGGTCTGACCTCGGGTAAGGCACCTGGATTGGATGGCCTGCCTGGGGATTTATTCAAGCAGGAACCCGATGTTTGGGCCCCTTATCTTGCCGCTCTGTTTAATGGAGTTTTAAGCGGCATGGAAGTTCCAAGTACTTGGCTGGGAGCGGAGGTGGTCCCCATATTTAAGAAGGGCTAGCCCCTGCTCCCAGCCAACTACAGACCAATCAGCCTAATCGATGTACCACAGAAGCTGTTTGGGAGGGTACTTCTGAATCGGCTCCAGGACTGGATAGAGGAAACGGGAGCCCTTAGCCCCTATCAGGCTGGATTCAGAAAGGGAGTATCAACAGTGGACCAGGCCTTCCGATTGAATATTATATATTGGAGGGCAGTGATCTGTGATGGCGGCAGCTTATACACAATATTTGTAGATCTGAGAGCCGCCTTTGATTTGGTGCCCAGAGGTAAACTCTGGAGCGTCCTGTCTGAGATGGGACTACCGGCGGACATCTTAATAATCTTACAGAGATTACATCATAACAACTATGCCCGAGTGAAGTGTGGGAAGTCAGGGGAACTGACGGATAGATTCCCCGTTGACAGGGGGGTTAGGCAGGGCTGTGTGCTCGCGCCGACCCTGTTCTGCCTTTTTGTCAACGGGGTAATCGCCCACCTGAATGGTACTGAACACACTGACGCTCCAAAACTGAACGGCAGCAGGGTGCCTGCAATCATGTTTGCGGACGACACCCTGCTGCTGTCTAAAACCCCAATGGGGATTCAGCGGATTCTCGATTCGTTTGTGGCCTTTTGTACGGAAAGGGGCCTAGAAATAAACGCTGCCAAAACAAAATTCATGGTCCTGAATCCAAGTCAAAAATTGCGCCCGAATCCATTACTGGGAGAGTCACGGTTGGAGAGAGTCTCCATCTTTGAATATCTGGGCATAACCCTGAATGAGACTATGACATGGGGACCGCATCAGACCAAGGCTAACCTTAAACTAGTACAGACTTCCGGGGGTATCGCGCGGATGTTGAAAAATTCGACATACCGGCCGTTGGGACCAGCCATCCAGATCTATAAGGTACAGGCCAGGGGTGCCATCATGTATGGGGCGGAACTGTGGGGACATACACCAACTCGCAGTCTGTCGGTAACTGAGAATAATTTCATTAGGCAGATAGCTGCGCTTCCACCCAGTACTCCGCTCCTCCCCCTGAGGCTAGATCTGGGACTGAGACCAATAGCTGACGAAATAGGTCTTAGACCCATAGTCTTCTGGCGCAGACTATGGAGCAGTGAAGCACTCTCTGTTTATAGGGCGGAATTGAGGGAGCTTCTAACTCATCCGAAAGCGATACAGATCCCATGGGTAAAATATATCCAAAAATTATGTACGACATTGGGGTTCCCTGATCTCTGGTCTGATCCTGCTGATGCGTCATTAAACATCTCACGCAGAACCTTGGTTGATGCCTATCACGCCCAGAAATTATCAATGGCTATGGACTGCCAGCGGGAGGGATCATTAACATCTGCATTTTTGCTATGCAAGGACTCTTACAGGTTGGAAAGGGTTCTGGATGCCATGTCCCCCGTACTGGCCAGGAAGCTTTTCCTCCAATGGAGATACGGCATTTTGCCCTTGCGAGCTTTCACCAGCTCCTGGACAAACCCACCCTCCTCGAAGGAGTGTCCAACATGCTCTTATCTGGAGGAAAGCGATCTACATGTAGCCCTGTTTTGCCCAACCTATATGAAAGCTAGGAAATACTGGCTTCTCCCACTGATTAGAAATCTTGGTTGTAGGGAGTATATGCCAATGTACAGAATCCTGAAAACCGATGTTTCGAGTCTAACTGTGTTTGCACTGGCTAAATTTCTTACTAATGTCTGGCACATTCGCACTAGTATTCTGAAGTCTCAGCCCTCGAGTTAGTCTTAAGTCTTGTATAAATGGAACTTTGTTAGTTTTATCTTCAGAAATGAATGATTTTAAAATGTATTAATATGTGTTATTATTATTGGTGGTGATTTTTATGGTCTATATGGCCTATTGTTGTTGTATTTCTTTGATGGCCGAATGGCCGAAATAAAGATTAAATGATTGATTGAATACATGATTACTCCTGAGTGGTGCAGACTTCACTGAGGACGAAAGTATAAACACATATACATGCCATAAGTGTAAGACGTTGCAACCCGGCATGTCCAGCTTCCAGATCTCCCCCGGCAAAGTCGGAGGGGGCATCCTCTACCTGTACCAGGGCCCACTACCATCTAGATATATCCCCTTATATTTCTGATTACTTTGTAATTCATCTTCAATTTCTGATTCCAACCCCAGGTTCAACTGAGCTCGAGACCAGCTTGCTAATTGATAATATTTTAATCTAGACAGTTCATATTCCATGCTTCTCTGCAGCGTGTCCCATGATACCAAAGATCCTCCTTCAACTAACTGGCCCCACCTTTCTATACCTGTGGCTGCTAAACTATCTTGGAGACACAAGAGGGTCCCCGGAGATTTCCAAATTAGGGCCTTGGCACTGTTGTATGGAATTCCCAGAATTCTTTTGACTTGTATTCATACTTTACATGCTGTAATACGAATTTTAAATATTATATTTTTTAAGTATTTGGGGTCATTCTGCTTTATGCCACTGTCCTGCACTCTACGCCAATGCGCTGTATGCCACTACACTCTATGCCACTCTACTCTACATCACTCAATTTTAACCCACTGCACTCTGCGCCAATCCACTGTAAGCCACTCTAATCTACTCTGCACCACTGCACTCTCCAACACTAGACTCTGTGGCACTGCCCTCTACTTGGAACTAATCTACTCTGCACCACTGCACTCTACACCACTCTATTCCACTCCGCGCAATTCCACTCTAGCCACTCCTCTCTACGCCACTACAATCTACCCTGCACCTCTCCATTCCATGCCACTCTACTTAACGTCGCTGCACTCTGCATCATGCTTTCGATGCCAATGCACTCTACATCACGTTACTAAAAACCAATACTCTCTACGCCACTGCAGTCTATGCTAATTTACTCTACACCATAGCACTGTGGACCACTATACTCTACTCTGCAACACTCTCCTCTACACCACTTCACTCTATTCTCCACCATTGCACTCTACTTCACTGTACTCTGCACCACTCTATGCCACTGCACTCCACCACTCTACTCTACACTTCTCTACTCTGCAAATATGCACAGTATGTCACTGACCTCTATGCCACTGTACTTTGTACCACTGCATTTTATGCCACAGCAATCTATTCTGCACCACTCCACTCTATGCCATTCTACTGCACTCTACACCAATGGACTCTACGACAAAGCACTCTACGCCAATGCACTCTACGCAAGTCTAATTTACTGTGCACCATTTCACTCGATGCCTCTCTACTCTGCAAAACTCTACTGTATGCCACTGTACTCTACCCCACTCTACTATGCACCACTACACTCTACACCACTCCGGTCTAGGCCACTCCACTCTACTCTGCACCACTCCACTCTGTGCCACTGCACTCTTTGCCATTCTACTCTGCAACACTGCACTCTGTACCACTGCATTCTATGCCACTGCACTCTACCCTGCACTACTCCACTGTACCAGTCTACTCTACTCCACTTCACTCTCCTCTGAAACTATCTACTCTACTTCACCACACTGTGCACCGCTCTACTCTGCACCACTTTACTCTTTTCCACTGCACTCAACGCCAGTACCCTATACCACTGCACTCTACCCTGCACCACTTCACTCTACCCTGCACCACTCCACTCAATGCCACTGTACTCTAATCTGAAACAGTCTACTCCATGCCGCTGTTCTCTATCCTACTCACCCCTGCTCCACTCTGTGGCACTCCACTCTATGCCACTGACCTCTATGTGGCACCCTCCATGCCTCTCTACTCTGCACCAGTCTACTCTACGCCACTGCTCTCTACATCACTTTACTCTAAACCATTGCACTCTACACCAATGCACTCAACATACTTTACTCAAAACCAGTGCACTCTATGCCACTGCACTCTACGCCAACTACTCTGAACCACTGCACCCTATACCACTATAGTCTACTCTGCAACACTGGGTAACTGGACACTATGCCACTCTCAGCCATTGCACTGTATGCCACTGCATTCTACATTCATTCTATTCTATTTCACTGTACTCTTCACCACTCTACTCTGCACCACTCTACTCT
The DNA here is from genome assembly GCF_964261635.1 of Lissotriton helveticus. NCBI lineage: Eukaryota > Metazoa > Chordata > Amphibia > Caudata > Salamandridae > Lissotriton > Lissotriton helveticus. Next base: position 1,144,915,655 of record NC_136069.1, read on the forward strand.
GTGCCACTCTACTGTGCTCCATTCTTTGCCACCCTACTCTACACCACTGCACTCTTTGCCACTGGATTCGATTACACTACTCTGTAAGACAGCACTATCTGCCTTTGAACTCAAACTCCACTTTGCACTACTGTACTTTATACTACATGCTGCGCCACTGCATGCTACACCACTCTACACCATTGCACTCTAAGTGACTGCACTCTATACCATTCTGTAATACTCTGCACCACTGTACTCGATGTCACTGCTCTCTGCATGACTCTACTCTGAACCACTCTACTCTATGCCAATGCACTCTACGCCACTGCACTCTTCTCTCCACCACTCAATTCTATGATACCCTATTGCATTCTACGCCACTACGCTCTACATCACTCCATACCAGTCTATCTAATCTGCACTACTGCATTCTACTCCATTAGACTTCACACCTCTGCACTCTACCTTGCACTATTCCATTCCACCCTGCACCACTCCAATCTATGTCACTTCATTCTACTCTGGAAGAGTCTACTCTACGCCACTGCACTCTACTCCACTGCACTATTTGCCACTGCAATCTACACCACAGCAATCTACTCTGCACCCTGCTACTATACACCCCCATACTCTGTACCACTCTAGGCTATGTCACTGCACTCTACGCCAATACACTCTACACCACTTTACTAAAAACCAATGGACTTCATGCCAATCTACTCTGTACCAATGTACTCTACACCACTCCATGCTACTCCACTTCGCTCCACTCCATGCCACTCAACTCTTACTCAACTCTACTGTATACCACTCTACTCCACGCCACGCCAGTCCATAACACTCCACTCCACTTTATGACTCTCTACTGCACGCCACTCTCTTTTACCCCACTAGTGTTTAGTCATGCTGAATAGCAGCTACACTGGTGTACAACATTGCTAAAACATATTGGCAAAGCCAATAGCTCTTGCATCAAAGGGATCTATTGGCTTTACCCATGCTTGTTCATCCATTATGTTCATGCTGCCTCTCGGTGTTCCCTCAGCAGTCACGCTTTGCCTACTGTGGGAAAACTGACAAGCTTTCTGATGAGCACCAAGAGGGGCCAGAGGAAATGCAGCTGGTCTTCGTGCTTAAAATGGGTCCACCTAGTGATGTCACTACCAGGGCCTGCCTGGTAACCAAAAGCCTCTCTGGCAAATTATAACAGACCAGTCCCTATAATGCATTTAGCTAGTGTGTGTGCGTGATCACTGCAGTGGGGTTTAGTGGAGTTCTCCCCTAATACAGGTTTTTTTTTACAACACATTTTTTTTTTAGAACCTTGTCCAACCATTGAAAGAATGGATGGAGATTGGGCTGCATGGCTCAATGAATGAATAGTTAGATAGTGAGGAATGGGCGGATAAATAATTCAAGAATAAATGACAATGAATAAAGACTTTTAGCTATGTGGACCAAAATGTCTCAATGTACTAACCAAGCTGGGTGCTCTGGTTTTCACTTTAGCTACTTTATCAAAACATCACCCTCCTGAAACTCTACTACCACCAATCCTTATGAAAGATACATGCATACCCTGGGTGTTTTTAACACAGTGCACTGATTTAGTCACCTCAAAGAATAAAGCAAAAGCAATAAGCTTTGATCTAAATCAGGAGTGATAAGGAGATAACGGTGTAGTGGCTGGATTGCAGTGTGAAACCAGGAAACCTTACATCATTCCGGCTTATATAGCTCGCCCAAGCACCCCACAAAAACCTGGAAGTCCTTCAACCCCATCTCGGAAACCGAGATCCTCAAACTGATCTCCACCTCCAAACCAGCCTCTCACGTCCTTGACCCGATTCCCACCGAACTGACCAAAACTGAGACTCCCCATAGCCCCGTTCTGGTGCAAGATCATTAACAGCTCCCTGAGAACCGGCATCATACCTGAATGCCTCAAAGTTGGCCACTACTAAACAAAAACAGGCCTTGACTCCAAAGAACTGAATAACTTCAGACCTGTCTCCAATCTCCCCCTCCTATTCAAAATCCTTGAAAACTGTCCTCCAACAACTGACTCAGCACATGGATAACATCAACCTTCTTGACCCCCACCAATCGGGTTTCAGAAAAGGCTACAGCACCGTGACCGCAATCCTTAACATCACAGACATCCACAAATCCCTTGATACCGACCAATGCTGCTTACTCATTCTCCTAGACCTATCGGCAGCCTTTGACATGGTTGATCATCAACTTCTCATCAAGGCTTTACAAGAAAGGGAAGAGCTGATGAGGTGGTCCTAAGCTGGTTCTCCTTCTTCTTACACAGCCTCTCACAAGGGATAAAAAAAAGACTTTACCTCTGACCTACTGTAGTGAGGGCTGGGCCTTGTTACATTACTATGTCAGCATAGGCTTATTAGAAGTTTAAACACCGTTTTACCTTGTTGCTGCTTTTGCACACGACACTCCACATAACTGTTGTTGTAAGTTAGGCTGTGTGAAATGCTTCACATGAGAATGGCTTGTTTTCAGCATCCCTAGACTTACATTGTGACTCTAGTCTGCACACTGAGTGCTACAGCCACGAAGGTTATCATAACAAGGTAGCTGTTGTTCAGGCTGATCGGCTCACGTTTTAGCCCTAACATACAAGCAGCTGCAGCCAACGTGATTCTGGCGCCTTTAATAATGCACTGTAAGCAGGATTTCAGACACTTGGAAGAAGCCAGTTTTTCCAGAGAGACAGAGAGTTTTTGCAGATCCTGATGTGATTCACACCTGCTGATCTTGGAGGTATAGAGACCCCCAAGCAAGCCTAAGAGACCTTCTATATTTTATAAAACATAGTTCCTAGGTAGGGAGGGTGATATACTAGGCGCTATAAGATCTTTTTTCGCCATCATTGTAATATGATTTCTACGTTTGTGGTTTATGGAATTGTAACAATGCTGATCATATTATTTCTAATCATATGTCTGCTTATGTTAGCAAAAATACTGCATCTTAGAGCACGTTGTTAAAATAAATATTTTAAGCTTTCCCTTTTTTACTCCTGTTGTGGACTAGTATGAGAGTATAACAAAAACGAAAGAGTGTTCTTGCTTCCCACCATTCACGAGTATATTCTAAGTCGCATGTTCTGGGTTGTCTAATCATTGGTTCCTTTGCTATAGGATGAAGAGCTAATGTGATACTAATGCTAGCTGGTTAGGGTTTCTAGGCACTGAGGTGAGCTTTTTGGTACACCACAATTCACTGAGGTCCTGGGTCTCTGTGCACAGTTTTATGTAGGAGCAAAATCCCTGCAACACTACACCCCGTCAACAGGGGCGTCCCCCAAAATTCAGTGCTCTCACCTCAACTGTTCAACATATACATGGAACCCCTCAGCACCCTACTCAAAAAAGCTAACATCCCTTTTCCACCTCGATGCAAATGACACCCAAATCTATCTAGAAACCTCTTCCATTGATGATATTCACAGAGTAAATGTCACTCTAAAAGAAATCAACCATTGGCTGTCGCTTAACCACTTGCCAGGTACAGAACTGCCTGCCTCACACACAAAGCACTGCACACAGGAAAACCTGAGTATGTGACTGCCAAACTCAAGAGGGCTGGTCAGACAAGGAACCTCAGGAACTCCCGCACCCTACTACTAATCCCTATGAAAACACGCAAACAAAAAACTGCTGCACGGTCCTTCGCCGGAAACGCATCCAAAATCTGGAACGCCATCCCAGTCGGTATCAGGACTATCTCCTCCTTCACAAAATTAAAAAAAACACCTAAAAGTCCTTTTCCTCAACCGAATGAATAGCCGCCATCAAAACACTATTCCCTGCTCGTCGTCTCTTCCAGACATTGTAGCTCTAAGACTTACCTCCTCCCTGCTATTTGACCCCCAACTGCCCCCCCCCCATAATTGGTTCAAGCCCAAGACAACGTGCACTCTATGAGGTTATCTCAGGACTCACGGACTACCTCAATGCTGCTCAGCATACTTGGACTTCCGAACCTATATGTAAATACTGCTTTAACCGCATGCGTGCTGCGGTCATTTTCGCGCTGTGCGGCTTTTTTCATTTTACCGCGTTACATGACGAGCTGAGCTCGTCATGAGCATGCGAGCGGCGCAACTCATGACGAGCTCAGCTCGTCATGAGCATGGAAGGGGTTAATGTATCAACCCCAAGACAACGTGCACTCTATGAGGTTGTCTTAGGACTCACGTACTACCTTAATGCTGCTCAGCATACTTGGACTGCCGAACCTATATGTAGAATACTGCTTATTGTATGAATCTTGCTCAAAAACTGTTGTGAAGCGCTCCCAATACCCTCAGGTTAGCACTATATAAAACTCCTTAATAAATAAATACATTTGACCAACTTGTGTGATCCTAGGCAATTCATTTTTCACAATGCCTGTTTTTTTGTTCATCATAATGAGAGAGCGCCATTTAAAGTGAAATTTGTAGGGGTGCAGCATATATATAAGTAGTCAGCACCCGCATATGTAGAGGACTTTTAATCATGTTTAAATGCAATGTACGACAAGGTACTAAAGAGAATTGGCATCTGAAAATGTGCAGAACCAGCGTTACAAGGTGCAATTCCATGCTTACTGCAATGTAGAAGTGTTTGAAATGAAATCTTTCATTAATGATAGAAGTGTTAAATTGATTAATAACGTGCCTTTGGATGAACTATAGCGAAATGTATAATCATGCTTTATGTACTAGATAATTAGTTTAAGTTAGAACAAATGCTTTTGTCGTTAAGGTTGGAGGCCTAAGTGAACCAGGAAAGTGCTAAATGTAAAACGTTAGGCCTATAACCAGCAGAGGCCTAGTACATGGAAATGGCGCAGGCCTGTATGAAAATGTCTTGCTTAAACATATAAACGATAGAAATGCTTATGAAAGACCTTTTAGAATGTTGCAACATTTGTAGACTGTGAGCTATGTGTGTTTATCTTTGCAGGCGCCTCATTAAGCAGATAGTAGAGTAGAAGGGCCCATTGTGTATGAACGTTAGGATGCTAGACTCAGACATGGAGGGGTAGACTAGGAATTTGCAGAAGCGACTTGAAAGGATGAAGAGCCTGAGACCCAAGGACGTTTGAACGGACAAGGATGGACTCATGCCATGTGGAAATTTACAGAACCCAACACCTTCTTGAGGGGCGTACCAGAAGGCGTGACATTAACATTGTGGGGTTTGGTATTAGGGACAGTGCCCCGAGGGTGGAGGCAGAGCAGACGAGCTGAGGAGCTAGAGAGAGCGGTCAGATGGGCAAAGAGCATAGATGCAAGTCAAGAATGATAGTCTAAGAGAATGTGGGCGAACTTCACTTGGAAGTCACCACGGCTGACACCTTTAAGATAGGATGGGTGGTTGTTGAGTAGGGATGTCATCTAGCATAGAGTAGGGACAGACTAATCTGAATTTATGTCTATTATCCTGATGAGTACCAGAACTCAAGTGATAGCAATTTTGTTTAGCCTGATGGTCCTGGAATTGATTCTTGTTCTGTTCATTAGCCGACTGAGACTTTTCCGTAGGATTATGTTTGTATTAGTACCTGTTTATCTTTTGAACCTCTTGCTGAGGTGCCTGTATCTTCAGTTATTTTTGGTTATGTAATAAACCTTCTAAAATTCAGTTTTAGTCAGTGGTTCTTTGGGGAAAGCAATTGGGTATTTCGAATTTGATCTGTTTAGTGTTAACTAGGTTGCCTTATTCACTCTATGACAGGTAAAAAGGTTCAGTCGACCTGTGATGGGATTCTAGAGAATGGTAAGCAGACTCTAAAGGAGAAATCCCGCCGTATCAATAACATGAGAGTACCTTGAAATACATCAGTTTGGGGTGTGTGTGCTGCACAAAACCAAAAGACTCTAAGGTTACCCTATATATATATATATATAGTGACACCCAAATCCATGTGAAGGTTTAGAAGTTTATAATTAGAATCTGGCACTTCTAACAACTGCCACTCAATGCAATGGTGCAATTTAATCTAATAAACTGAAATGTGTTGCAAAGAACACATTATAAAGAAATACACTATTTTGAAGAGTCTTTATCATGTACATACGGGACTCTCTGAGCCAATTAACAACAGATCTCATCCCCCCCCCCCCCACATAGCCTTGTAGATCAGTGCGGCTCTTATGCCCCTATAGCAGACAGAAATCCCCCAAGCGCAAAAACAAACGGTTTTGAAGCACAATTTAAAGCCATTTATTTAGCATTTTTACTTCTAAAGCATGGAAGCACTGCAGGCAGGAAATGCGGCCTGGCTGTCCCCAGCAATAAAACTGGCCGCCATCAGCAGTGAAACTGACCTCCACCCTGCCTGCCCACTAGAAAAATACCCATTGACCAGTGGCGGCTGGTGACTCTTGAAAACGGTGTGGCGTAAAATTTGTTTTCGACTTTCAAGGTGCGAGCGACACCGACTGACACAAAAGGGCTTGGGATTGGTTTGGGGTTCCACTCCAAGAAGATTTTTCTTAAGAATCAAAAGTTTGAGAAGGCAAATCAGATTAGAGAAAATAAGGGCCTGTGGGATAAGTAAATGTTAGACTGTGGCACTAAGCCGTGATGGTACAGAGGAGCGAGAATTTTTATTTTAATCAGGTTCCAGTAAGTGCTTTTGATTTGATTTTAATAATATATAAGTAGGACCAATAGAATGATGCTGAAGCATATTCTTTTGCATTCAACAGGTAGGCAAATATTTACAGAGTGTCTTTAGATTAGCATAAATCCACTAGGCGACTCTATATGTAAGCTGACAGCTGGACATGGGGGAAGTCAAACAATCAGTGCCATATTAAACACTATAAATTAAATGATGGGATACATTTAGGCCTATAACCTAAGTCACCAAACATCTACATGCTATACACTTGTTTAGACATATTACAAGACTGATTCAGGTGTGTGCAGCTAACAAGCTTTTTGGAAAAGGGTACTTAAAAAAAAAAAATAACAGAAAATTCCAGAATACAACCTCCTAGGGGAGTAATGCAACTATTTCACATAATGGTGCAAAATAGAGGAGGATATGGTCTCTGCATTCACTTAGCAGGGAAATGGAAGCATAGGTCCTTTACATGTAGTTTTCACAGTGATATTTATAGTCCCATTTCATTCTATACTTTTCCCAGTAATGTTATTTACATGTGTTGTATTCATTTACACCTGTTCATGGTTTTCAAACAGTGTCGTTTTTCTACATTGACGGGGACCGAATTTTGTTGGTAAGCGTTAGATTGACTATTTAGCCTCGGGGCAACAAGTGTGCATATGAAGCTTGTGGTAATTTAACCAACGCACATCAAACTGATGCCTTATGTTACATTTATCGACTCATGAGAGGCGAATCTTTTTACAGGATGTGTATTCTAGAGTTTAACTATCTTTAATTGGGGAAAAGAATGAGGGGGTCTGAACCTTACAGTGCATGCGATCAAATAGAGGCGATAAGTGTGTATATGAAGCTTGTGGCAACTTAACCAACGCACATTAAACTAATAGGCCCTGCCGTTTTTTGGTATGTTTGTATCTTCAGCAGGGCTAATTATCGAACGGATTTTTTGTGCGGACTTTCAGGGTGCCCTGCAGAGACTTTTGAGTGTTTACCGGCTGGATGCCTTATGTTACATATATCAACTCATGAGAGGTGAATCATCTCTTTTACAGGACGTGTGTTCTGGAGTTTAACTATTTTTTAATTGGGGAAAAGAATGAGGGGATCTTAATTTTATAGTGGAGAGTTTCCGTGACTAAATCAAATCCATCTCTGTATATGAGAGGTGTTTTCTAGTTGTAATTTTACATATATGCATGCGATCAAGTAAAGGAGATATTCCTCTGTCTTTTCTATTTTCTGACTATGCGACCAACTAGTGGAAATTGAAGCAAGTATAAATTTAAGAAGGAAGGGGGGGCGTTTGAATTTTAAGAACTCAGGGGCATATTATCAAGTGGGTTATCTCCGCTTTTTTGGCTTTAAAAGCCAAGAAAGCGGAGATAAAATTATCTCCCTATTACCTAGCTGTCGCTAGCACCAGTTAGCGACCATCTTGGGCCCCGCTTTGCATGTCAGTGATATTTATCACTAATGACATGCAAAGTGGGCGTGCCAAGATGTTAGCGACTGGAAACAGTCGCTAACATCGCTATCTCCTATTACCAACTTTAGGAGATATTCGCGCTAAGCGCGAATATCTCCAAAAGCTAACACCTGCCCCAGAGCAGTTCTTAGCCATGTTATCCAATGGTAGGTGGATAACATGGCTAAGAGCATTAGCTCGGTAATGCATGAATATCGCTGACTTTCCAGCGATATTCATGCATTTCGGCCGATTTTTATCGCTTAGGAGATAAACCTTGATAATAGCAAGGTTCCTAAGCGATAAAAATCGCCGCAGCTCGGCGATAAAAATATCGCCGCTAAACCAACATAGCGATAATTATCGCTAGTTGTTGGTAATATGCCCCTCAAAGTTTCTGTGCTAAACCTCTTTTTCGTTTCTCTACAGTGTACTAGAAAGATTTATATGCACTTATCTGACTTTGAACTCATCGCGACAAGAGAGGTTTAGTTTGATCTATTGATTGTTCAAACTAAAAGTAAGTGTCACGTATAATGAATATGGAGATTAGTTAAATACATGTACTATGGGTTATATCTACAATTTTCGCCTGAAATAGCTACCTTTGTTTATTGAGATAAAGGTGACATGGATGATTATCATGTTTTGTATAAAGTACGAGGGGTTCTCCCATTTTCCTAGTCTAAAGACTTCTTAGATAACATGCTTTTTGAATAAAAAACAATATTATTGGGGAAAGGGAGATATGTATATGTTGGCACATCCACTACAGTTTAGAATAGTCACCCCTGGTAGAAAACGGGGACATTTTTACATAAGTGATATGGATAGAAGAGGTTCTGCGCTGAAAAATAAACTGGCCAACACCGTTTGTTGTAGTTATAAAATTAGTGTTTTATATATTTTAAGGAAATTCCTGACGTGTGCAAACAGTATACAGTATCATTGGGACTTAAATCTGGACTACTACATCTGGATTTTATTCTGTGGCTCCATCCAATCTGGATGTGATATCTTTTGATTTTGGACATCTTCTGATTAGAAGGTATTTTAATTTTAATTTTGGCTTCAAAGGTTGTTTCTTTGAACCATCATCACGGGGGTTTTTGGTGACGGTATTGATCCTTTTTTCTTGGTCTTACACTTCATCTTCTTATTATTCTTCCATTTTTTCTTCCTTCCCTTACTTTATGGGTATACCATTATTCTTTCTAATCTTGCTGATGCTACATCTTAGATTATTTGGAGTCTCATAATAAGTATATGGAGATTCCACATCATGCTTTCTATCTATGCATGCTCGTGTAAGCAAAAGGTTGTGAGACTTTGAAAAACCTCATTAGAGGTTATTCTTTTAAATAAGTGCACCGTTTTTTCCTTGTGTCAAGAAAAGTCAATATATCTCTCCGGTAGATTGGATTATAATATTAAAGCAATATTCTGTATGGTTTTGTCAACAGCCTTGAGAAAGTCGCGAATGGCGACGAAACACGTGTCGGCTGTAGCTGTATCCATGTTGTAACTACAAGACTGTTATGAAGAACATTTGCTGAATGGAATACTATCTATGAACTTTGCAATAAATAATTGTGTTGGTTGGATTCAATCAACAGTTCACTTGATTTTGTTGTGCTCTGTCTATGCTTCAAAATAGTTTTTCTACATGTTGCTGGAGGACTTATAATCAGATGATGGCGGCTAGTCCCATGGACGGTGTAATTAAATGATTGTGTGGGCTCTGCTATCAAGCAATATGGCCACAAGGCTACTAGGCACAGTTTGTAATGCTGAGGGACACCAGGTCAGCTTGTATAGTTACAAAAACAAAATCAGTGCACTTTAAAGCATAAGGATAGAATGCCAGCTCTAATCAAAAATATTTTTTTTCCTTGGAGATACTTATAATCTATTAGTTTGGGCATTCGTGCTGTGCGGATATAGAAAAATGTAGACGTGATGGCTGCTTTAATGTAAAATTTAAGGATGCCTCAGAGGGTGAGTGGATGATTCAATCTATACACGATTGACGCATATGAGCTTGTGTTTAGCGCACCTGATTAATTGTTTTTCTCAATTCATGTCATTTACATGTACAACGTAAGATGAACCTAGTTTGAAACGGGAGGAATGTATTTTTCTCATTATTTTTCCAATCCAGTTTATTGTAGCGCACACTCATCCTGAACATACTGAAGTGCTTTATATAAGAGCTATTTACATTATATAAGGTTAGATGCATGTTTTAGAGGCACGAGTAGATGAATTGATTTGCCCAGAACCACAAGATTTTGAGCTGATGCCGAGACTCGGACCTGTTTTCCCAGTTCGAATATTGGCAGCTCTGGCTGCAATGCCATATCCTGTCTCTCTGCTCTAAACTCGAACTTCTTTATGACATGTTTGTTTTAGGGACCTTATCTAAATGTCTTCTCTGTAAAACATTTCATCCGCCCGCACACTCAGAGTTAGACACACTCAGTCATAGTTGAAAGCTCAAAACCGGTCCTAGGATGCTGGTTTCTGGTCCAGGGAAGACATGGCTTGGCAGTTCTGGCTGGACTGTTCCCATGAGGAACAGGGTCAAGACTGATTTACATATGGCCAAGTCTAAACTGGGGTGGCATGGTGAGCAAAAGAATGATGGATTTAACCCAGATCTCTTGACTGGGGGTGAATGCTTTGATTTGTTCTGCATTCCGCCCGTCAATTGTGTGTCTTTTACACTCAGTCATACGGGCACACTACACAGCTCCAGTCAGCCCTGGTCCTGCTGCATGGGAGGCTGTCTTGCCTCTGACTCTTCTGCAGCATGGCACGCGATACCAGGCTGTGCTTTGTGACTTGCAGAGGATGAAATGGCAGTATCAGCCCTGGTGTCGCACTCTGTTTTTGAGTCCTTTAGAGGGAAGGCAGCCTGGCAGGTACCAGAGGCAAAGAGCCAGCTAGCATCACATGGCCCAGTGGTTTCATAACCGAAGCGATGAACCTCTGTTCTTTGCTATTTGTATAGCACACGCTTGAAGGAGCGCATTGAAAAAGAAGTATAAGACAAAGATTTATGGACTGGATGAAGCAACGAGTGAACGACGGGCTGGATGTGCAATGGTGTGCGTGTGGGGGGAGGGGGGAAGTAGTAACATTAATATCAGCTAACATTAAAGAATTCATCATTGCAGAAAGAAAGACATATACATTTAACAACTCACCAGAGCCCTGGATAGAGCCTACCTTCACTTCTGCTGACAAAATCTGTGTGCCCTTCACAGGGTGTCCAAAACCACTTGATTGCCGATCGTTACAAAGAACCGCCGAAACCCGCGGTACAACAGAACCCAGCATGCTCAGCACCACAAATCCTGGCCAATAGAGATCCTGCTCCCTTGCTGAAAGCAGCGCTAGGATTGGATGGGCAGGCTGATCCAGTGCTCAGTCTGTGTGCAGGGAGCTTCGGCTGCCCGCCCACCGCCCCTCACTGCACGCATATAGTGATAGTCAAAGTCAAAGTCAAAGATTTACTTTATTCGGTTAAAAAGTTTAAAACCATCAAAGCATAATAATATTAAATTTCACAAATAATCATATTAACATATTACAGCTGACACATCAAAATACATCCTGAAAATGAAGAGCACTTTACGTTTGGCGAACACATGAACAAGAACAAGATAAAAAGTTTGTCACCTGCTAAAAATTATTAAATTACTAAAAAATCAAAAATTAATCTAATACTCATCACAGCATAAAGATATCTTAAAAATCTTTAAAATACTGGGGGCAGCATTCCAAATAGGGTCGAGACGGGCGGTTTAAGATAACGATTATTTCTTTCTACATCTCATCGCCCCGATGATATAACTCGAGACCCCAAAACATACCACAGTGGACCCCAGCATTTGTAAATAAGCCAGGGCTGGTCTGACCTGCTTTAAGTTATAACCTCTTAACAGTGGCAGGATAAATTTTGTGGAGCACGTTTTGCTCAGAGTTATTGTCACATGGGCACGGCCCCAAAGTCCCACTTTTAGCAAACCCTCTAGGGAAAGATAGCAGCCATGGTAACATATTATGCTTAAACCTTAATAAGACAAACAGATGAAATGGCTTGCTTATATAGGTTAAAAAAGGCTGCATCCCTCCCCCTATGCTTAGCATAACAAAATTCCTAACCGAAGGTTTGACCAATTCATCTTCTTCCCTTTGTAACATCGCCCTGTTTAGGGATTGAGATTTAAACTCCCTAATAGCGATTTTACTTAAGGCTCTAGGGTTTGTGAACAAATCAGAGCAACCCATTGAATCCATTTGCGTTTTAATATAGCGGATCCAGGGTATCGCCAAGGCCTTATCTAGGGACAAACAATCTTGGATGATTAATTGGTTTAAATTCGGGGCTTGTTGTGCCCAAATTCATAACCACCCAAGAATCGGTGCCACTGCAATTTGATCAGAAATGTAGCCAGCCCCCAAGTCTTCGTGTATATTAAACGTGGCTGCGGATTGCGGAAGCGACAACACTTTTCTAAAAAAGACATTTTCTACAATTTGAATCTCCCTCACTTCGGTGTAGCCCCAAACCTCACTCCCATATGACACCATAGGCACACATTTGGCATTGTAGATTTTCATGAGGGCCGGTAGTGGTTTGCAACCTAGCCTTTTCGCAAAGCCCAATAGGGCCCCTGTGGACCTCGCTAGTGTATTTTTCTTCAGAGTTCGTTGCATCACCCATGACCTTCTGTCATCAAATACAATGCCCAGGTATGGGAAGGTGGAAACTTTAGTGAGTGCCTGCCCTTTACAGAAGAAAGGTGCCTTTTTTGCCTGTCCGCTGCCAAATGACATTGCCTGTGACTTTTTAAAGTTGGTTTTCAAGTCCAGCGAGTCCATATAGTGATAGGCTCCTTCTGCGCGTGTCGGGCGGGTTGCAGAAAGGCAGATGGCCAACTTGACAGGCGCACTTTGAAGTGCTAGTGTGCGCCATCGAGGTGAGTCCAAGCCCCGCCCACTCATCACCAGGCAACCTGACTCCGGCAGCTTGTGGGGAACATAAAAAAAATGAACAGCGTGCATGGTTAGAAAACACACAAATATCAACAGTAATTATATTTTGTTATCAAAGTTGGGGGCTGTGGGGTCCAAACATAGTGGGGCAACGCCCGACGCTCCCACAAAGGAGCCGCTGCTGCCGTTGACCGCTTGCGCCATTCTGGTCTTTGTCACTCAATTCTGCTCTTTCACTCGAGTGGCTGTCAGCAAACACAAAGAGCAGGTATTTGACAGCTGCTACTCACGATTCCTTGCTGGTTGATGTCCGGCTTTAAAACTTCAGGTGGGAGAATCCGATTTGCACATATCAAGAGTTGGGAACATGGTAAGTTGCTGATAGTAGGAGCATTCAAATAGGTCAACATGTCAACATCAAAAATCTACTTTGCATACCTTAAATAGTGAATTTTAGGTAATCACTATTTAAGGAATGCAAAATATATAAATAAATATCAATTACCTAATAGCGGTTCCCAAAAATTCGCAATTGCAATTAGGTAATCACTATTAGGCAATATTACTCCATTCGTTCATGTGCAAAGGGTTTTGCATCACCTAATTTGTGATTCCCTAATTGGTAATCACATATTAGATAATCCAATATCAAGGGTGCCCGGGGCCCTAAGGCCCCTCTGACACCTCCCCCCCCAGGTGCATGTGTGCGCTACATGGCACTTTCAAAAAAGCATTTTTGTGCAGTTTTCAAAATTTTCACATGGTTACCTTTGGCTTTGAGTCGATGGTAATAGCATTTCCAAAATGCACAGTATGCATTCAGAAAATGCTTGGTTCGTGTGCTAAGGGGATTGCAAATTGCGATTCCCTATATTTAGTTTCAATTTTAGATAACCACGCTTGTTGCGATGACCTAAAATTGCAACTACAAAGCCTTTCATACATCTTGAAAGGCTATTTTGCAATCACTAATGGCCAAAATTACCAATTTGCACTGTTTGCGAACAGAAGATTGTTTGATATATGTTGCCCATAGCCACATAGCACCATTTGTTTACCCTTTAAAAAAAAAGGGGGATGTCAACTTTGTCCTTTAAAATTTGGGAAGTTAATGGAAAGTCATACGAAGTTGGCAAATGTTTAACTTCGCAGCTTTGCACAATTCTAACCTTTTGTCATTACTTATTAAGCTTTTGCAGGAATCAAGAAAGCCTTAGAGGGCTATGCCACTACATCATATAAGGTTTCAGTGAGGGTTCAGCATTTGTGCACTGTGAGTTGTGACAGACAGTAATATAAATATTGTCAATGGTATACTACTACTATACAGTATGTGAAAAATATCGTTTCCATTAAATTGAATAACTGCTACATAATAAAGTGAGTGGAGGTAAGATAGTATTTATATATTTACATTGATGCTGTAGTAGCAGAAGATGTAGTACATGTGGTACATTTTAGATGAATATTAGCAACCTTGATATATTATCATGCAACCTTCAAAGCATATACTTATATGATAAAGAACATTGTGAACAGTCCATTCTGTAGCTATCTAACCTGCAGTTCCTCCTCATTGGTAACATAATAGATGTTTGTTGTTCTTTACCTACTGCCAAGAGCCACATTTCCTGACAGTTGCCAGAGTCCCTATAATTTCCTGCAGGTAAAATTATTTTATGTGCTAATTCCCAAGCAGCTGTGAAGTTCCCTATTCTGCCATTGGTTACTCGAGGGAGGGTAGCTGCAGTCTTCCAAAATGCCCTGGAGATACCCGGTTATGGTCTGGCATGACAGCGCAACTGTCACCAGACAATTATGTGAGACTCACTAGGAGAGGGGCTTTTGCTCGGCACACATGTTGGCAGCCATGAGTAAATGTTTTGATTGGACAGATGTTGTGTGCTTAAACAAAAAAGGCTTTGCCCTTCACATAGCTGTGATCATTTTGTCTAGTGAGCCTGAGCCTGAGCATACGCATGACATTGTAAAGCTTTGGTACCCCTGGGGGGCCTAGGGTTTGGTACCCCTGGGGGACCTAGTGATCATTAACCGTTGGGGACCTAAGATTCGGTACAACTGGCGAACCTTGGGCTCGGTACCACTGGGGGAACATAAGGTTCAGTACTCCCGGTGGACTGTCTAGTTGGTACCCCTCAGAGAACCAGGGCTCAGTACCCCTGGGGGACTTGTAAGTCTGTGCCCCTTGGGGACTTAAAGTTTGGTACCGCTGGGGCACCTAAGGTTCGGTACCCCTGGGGCACCTAAGGTTCAGTTCCCCTGGGCGACCTATGGTTCAGTACCTTCAGGGGATCCTCTTGTTGGTACCTCAGGGCAACTTAGGGTTAGGTACCCCTGGGGTATCTAGGGTTCTGTACCCCAGGGGGACCATCTCATCAGTACCCCTTGGGGACATAGAGTTTGAAACCCCGGGGAGACCTAGGGGTTGGTACCCCTGGGGGACCAAGGGTTCGGTACCTCCAGATGACCTAGGGTTTGGTACCTCCTGAGGAGCATTTTAGTCGATACCCCTGGAGGACCTTCATGTCAGTACCCCTAGGGGAACTAGGTCCTGGCTCCAAGCGATTACCAATGCTAATTCAAGCATTTCATCTATCACCTCGTTGTTAACATTTTGTAAGCAAGGCACTGGCCTGGCCTTGACCAAGGATGTCAGTTATCAAGTCTCCTCAAAGGTAAAAAGACCTGAGCTCTGGACTATGAATGTACTGTCACCACTGCTAACCACTGGACATCATGAGATGAATTGCACCAAATACACTCATTGAAAAAGCAAGCCCTCTGTGAATCACCTCATGACATTAGAACACAGCTATCATGGTGACAGAACCTGGTGCACATTCAGTGGTTTACTTGGTTGTCGAGTCCACTGGAGATAAAACATAGGCCCAGATTCTGAAACAAATCACGGAACGCAGCGCAGTGCCGCGCAGCACCCAACGAGGCTGCCCTTCATTGCGTGACAGGGAGAGAGCTGGAGACCGCCCTATTCACAGAGATATGGCATTCTCCTCCCCTACCACTCGCACCGGCGCTGATCTCAGCTGCTGGGCACACACCTTAGCGCCATAGTGCTAGGGTGTGTGCCTGATTCTACCATAGGTGTTGTACACTAAGGGTACCCTACTATGGCTAGACCCACCTTAAAGCTTTTCCTACTTTGCTTGTGTGTGCTGCACAGTGCAGGGTGCTTGCAAAGTCAGAAAAAAGTAAAAATGAAAAAATTTCTCCTTTTACTCCTGCTTTCCAGTGTCGTTCAGTTTTTGGTGCTAAACTCTGTTTAGCGTCAAAAAGCATGGATGGTTGCATGGGAACACCAATGTATCACCCATGTAGCGCACCCTTGATGCAAAGTAATGCAAAGCAACGTTTCACACTGCTTTGTGTTACTTTCCTATACAAACCAACGCTAATACCAATTTTTTAAGTTTACCAACTTTTGTGTTGGGTTAGCGTTTAAAAAATAACGCAAAACCTTTGTGAATCCGGGCCACAGTGTAGCCCAGTAAACAGTTATAGTCAAAGGCTGGGTTTTACCTTAAGGGTTTCCTTGACCTATCACAACAGAATCTGCAGTCCCACCCCTCCCATCTAACAAAGAGTAGTGCTTCAGGAAATGTAATCAGAAGTCACCTGCTAACAAAGTTCTCTTTGAGTGCCTCATTTACAAGGCCCCTGCGCCACCGGAGCATCACTTTTTTGCAACACTTTGATGATGCTGTGTCCTGCTCCATGTTTCCAAGAAGTACATAATGGTCAGCTTAACAAAGTGATGAGATATGCTTGCTGCTCAACTTTGGAGGACCTCTTATTTGATATTTGATATTTGTGGGTATTTATAAAGCGCAGACGTTCGCTCCGAAGGGAGCATCTTGGCGCTGTGCAAGCATGCAGTAACTGATTAAGAGGTGATACATGGTGAAAACTGAAACTAGATAGCTGCCAATACAGAGGTGTCAGGTTGTTGGTATACCCATGTCTTAAGGAGTATCCTAAAAAGACTCTCCTTTTCAATAAGTCTGAGGTGGATGGGTAGATTATTCCATGCCCTAGCTGCCAGAACAGTAAAAGTTTTCCCACCCTTGGTTTTGTACTTAAATCTTGGAATTGTAATAAGATTTGTCCCAGAAGATCTCAAACATCGCGAGGGGTTGTAACGCGTGAGGCGGTTTGCTAGATAATGGGGCCCTGTGTTTTTCATGGATTTGAAAACTGTAAGAAGAAGTTTAAAGAGAATTCTCTTATGTAAAGGTAACCAGTGCAAGGAATTTAGTGCTGCTGAGGCTGATGACCTTCTGGGGAGTTTTAAGACTAGTCTAGCGGCTGCATGTTGTATGCTCTGTAGCATTCTAAGGGTGGACTTTTTCACTCCAGCCATTAATCCATTGCAGTAATCAAGTCGGGAGAGTATTAAGGCTACCGCGACTGATTTCCTGGCTGCAATGGGGAGGAAATCAAAACATTTTTTTAAAGATTTAATAAGTCCAAAGCATCGGCCGGCAGTAATCCTGACATGGTCATCGAAGGAGAGGGATGAATCGAATTGCACACCCAGGTTCCGTGCTGATGATACTGTATTGGGTGGGGCCTCTGATCCTATGGGCCACCATTCTTTCGGACAGAAAGATAGATTTTTACCCAACGGTATAATTTCAGTCTTGGCACTATTGCATCTTAAATGATTTTTATTCAACCACTGAAATACATCGGAAAGACAATTTTGAAATCGTAAGTCAGCATCCGTACACTTTTTATCAATGGTGACGACAAGTTGTGTGTCGTCAGCATATGACGTGACGAGGATCCCATGGAATTCTATCACAGCGAGGAGGGGAGCCATATAGATGTTAAAAAAGAGAGGACTTAGTATAGACCCCTGGGGCACCCCTGATGTGATAGATTTTTCGCTGGATAGATAGGGACCCAAAGACACAGTCTGGGACCTATTAGATAGGAAAGATTTAACCCATGCCAAGACTGTGTCTGTCACGCCGATCTCTCGCATTCTATTAGTCAGGATGATATGTGAGATTGTGTCGAACGCTGCTGTTAGATCCAGCAGGATGAGGACGGCTTGCCTTCCATCATCCTGCAGGAACTTGATTGAGTCAGCTAGTTCGATCAAAGCTGTTTCGGTCGAGTGACCGGGGCGAAATCCCGACTGTTGAGGATGCAGGATGTTGTGGGTTTCTACAAATGATTTTAGCTCTCCATGTACTAGCTGTTCCGTGATCTTACTAAGGACAGGTAGTAGTGAAATGGGGCGCATGTTGGCAAGATTGGTAGGTGATTTATTCTGCTTTTTCATCAGGGGCCTCACAATGGCCTTCTTCCAGTCGTTGGGCACTATCCCGGACTCGAGAGATTCATTGACAATGGTGTTAATGTAAGGATTTACTGTATCGATCAGGTGATGCAAGATGATAGGGGGACAGGAGTCAGTAGGGGCTCCGGATTTGCATGCCAGGATTGCCTTGCTTGTTTGTTGGAGAGAAACAGGATTAAAATTGGATAGCAGAAGTTGATTGTCCTTTACATCATAGGAGATGGCTGAAGGAGGAGGGAAATCTTTCTGGATGTTAACGATTTTATCAACAAAGAAATCTGCGATTTGATTACACAGGCTTTCCGAGGGTAGGATTTCGGGCGTGAGAGCTTTAGGATGGGTAAAAGACTTAACTATTGTGAAGACCGTTTTTTGTTTATGGTGGGCTTCATTTATGGCCTTCGTAGAATATTCTTTTTTTGCCACTTTTATGTTGGAAAGATATAATTTCCTCTGTTGAACATAGAGAGCTCTTTCCGCCTCATCATACCTTTTTCTCCATTGTCTTTCTAATTTGCGACAAAGAATGTGGCTATCGGATACAGTCTGGGTAAACCAAGGTGCGTTTGGCTTTTTCTTATGACATTTTGCATGCTGGCTTTTAGGTTCAGAATTGTTCAGAACAATTTGATCCATCCAAGCATGGAAATTGCGAGAGTCAACTACTACGTCTCCGGTTAGTTTTGGGGATAGAGGTAAGGGTTGAGGTCCCAACTTGATGCGCTCTGTCATTTTCTTCCAGTTGAGAAATTATTCTCAATTTGCGATTCGCAATTTGCTAATCGCAAATTGAGAATAATTTCAAGGGTTGCACCCCTGAAATAAGCATGGGTGCACATGTGGTGCACATACATGCCCTAAGGGCATGTATGTGCATCACATGGCACTTTGAAAAATGCAAAAATGGGCATTTTTCAAGAAATTCGCAAATTACCACCAACTTAAAGTTGGTGGTAATTTGCGATTCCTTAAATGCAATCGCAAAATAAGGAATCGCAAATTTGCGATTCCTTATGTTGCACTGAAATATGCTACATACATACCATTTTGCTCAAATGAGTTCGCAAACGCCAAAATTCTGCGAATTTCGGCGTTTGCGAACCCATTTGAGCTTTATACATCTGGCCCATAATCTCATAAGTGACAGTTTAACACAAATACAGCATTAAGCAAAGGAAAGATGACCAGTCAGCCATTGGGAAGAGTACTCCAATGCGTAGCACAACATGCTTCTCTGAGTTTTTAGTAACATTTAATCTATTTGAGCTAGAATCTAATTTTTTTGTAAATCTGCAGTTTATGCAGCAGAAGATAGATTGTCGCACATGCTGCAAATCGTTAACTATGTGCGGAAAAAGCAGTAGGCGCAAAATCACATCATTGTTATAGCCCTTATTATAGGTAATTGACTTTGCGGCAGACCATCCTTAGAAATGGAAAGACCAGCTCACTGAAAGTAGTTTACTAACAGAAATGCTTGCCGTGGAGTGTCTTGTAAAGAGTTCTTTTATGAAAGATGCCAACAATTAATTGGAAAGGTAAACTCCAAATACAAACAAACATTGGCAAGCAATCAGCATTTGTGCATGAACATGCATTTAAAGCAAAGTTACTGATATTGTCACTTCTCCTGCAAATATGTTTTCACTTTGAATTGCAATATAATTGCTATTTATTGATGTATGGGGTGTGTAGCTGAAAGGGATTAGGAGGAGAAATTAAGTACACAGGAAACAATAGATGTGATGTGCAAGGATGTTTACTGTTTAGAGTGAAGGAAACAGTAGTAAGGAGATAAGAAAGCAGAGAACGGGGGAAGGGAGGATGGCAATAGCACACAGAAGTTATAGGTTGGGGGAATATTTTATGGAGGTGTGATAGGAATTGGACTGGAGGAAAGAGAGGAAAGGCGAGGGTTAGTGAAGAGGGGAGAAGAAGAAATATCTATCTCAAAGTGGGAGAGGAAACAGGAGCAGGAAACTCGAGTACGGGGTTGAGCTGCAGTTTTCATCTGGCAGTGGACATCAGGTCAACAGTAATCAACAGAAAATGTAGCATCTGAAAATCAGAGTGGTGAAGGTGAAACTTACAATGGCTCGTCCTCCAAATCACCTGGTTAGTTCGATTCTTTCTATTCCCCAAGTAGTTAAGTGCCACTCACAGTGGAAACACAAAAGCTCCACTGAATTAGGATCTGTCAAATCCACCTGTAAGTGGCATAAGAGTAGTACACGGGAAAATACAGATTACAGAAATTCCCAGCGAATTAGGTGCATGTGAGACAGTAGTGTGCACAGCTCAGAAGCAATAAAGTAGTGATTGAATAGAAAGGAAACACATCAGCTTTAAGATCATCTGTCTTGTACACAAAACCATTCATGGGAACGGGCCAAGTTATCTTGCCAAAAAACTCATCTGGTACCAACCTACTAGAACCCTTAAGTCCGCAACAAAACATCTTCTACTCCCTTCAAGATTCGCACCACCAGGAATGGCAGCAGATCCTTTTCATACCTCGCCCCTACTTTCTACTTGCTTCCACTGCAGCTGCGTATGGTAACCGACCATAGACCGTTTCAGAGGAAACTAAAAACCTGGCTGTTCCGATCATTCTCTTTTCCAGCCGTCGTTGTCTTTCCTTCCCTCTTTTGGGTTTTGGCTAGCGCTTTGAGATCCACGGGTGATTTGTGCGCTTAATAAAATCCTATGACTATGACTATAAAATCTGTTGGTAGTTCAAGATAATGTCCATTGATAAGAAGTAGCTCACATTACAGAAAAGTGTGGAAACACCTAATCAAGTAGCAATATTTTGTTAGCATTTTTACAGCATTGAAGACAGAGGCAGTTAGAGTCTATGGATGTAACCCTTCAAATATGAAGCATTAAACCACCAGAATATACATAGGTTGCAAAACCACCAATATTGTAGTTGTCTATGGGCCACCATGAAATGTTTATAGGAAACCAACTGTGAGCCTTGGCTTCCAGACTATCAGGGATTGGAGTTCACCTAGGCAGCATAGATGCACTCACAGGAAGACACACCTACCAACAGCAACAGAAAAAAGTCTAATTAACCCACAAGTGGTCTAGGTTCAACCAATCCGAAGGCACAGCTTCCATAAATGCACTGTAATCCACTGAAAGATGTCGTTTTTATAAATAACCATGGAATAAAGAGTCTATGGAGTCCACCTAGTAATCATAGGTGCACCAAGCAGAAGCTTGATAGGAGACTGCTCTCCCTCTAATGGCTGCATTAAAAGCTATACAGAGAGTAGTAGAGAATGAAACTATACCTGTATTTAAAGCAAAATAATCTGAAATATGATGTCTAATATGTTCCACAAAGTCCCTAATATAGAAACAATGTGTGCTTAGCCTCCATGTCCCATCCCTGCACACTCCAGGCAGATTCAATTTAACCAGTGTGAGAGCATGGTCTGTGAGGGCGTGTGGAAGTATTTGAGCCTCCACATGACATCCCATGTTCGTAGAGGATAAAACATATTCCAATCTGGCTGTGGGCTTATGCATGTTGGAGTAGTGCATGAAATGGACTGAGTTGGGGTGTGTTATGCGGCAGGTGTCATATAG
The DNA here is from genome assembly GCF_964261635.1 of Lissotriton helveticus. NCBI lineage: Eukaryota > Metazoa > Chordata > Amphibia > Caudata > Salamandridae > Lissotriton > Lissotriton helveticus. The sequence continues at coordinate 1,144,937,710 of NC_136069.1, forward strand.
AACTAGAGACTGTGACAACTGAGGTAAGAGAGTTGATCTGTGGGCTTTCACAGTTTTCCACCTATATCTTTTTTTCACATCCATGACTGAGTTAAAGTAAACCGTGAGGAATGTATATCCACTGGGGAATTCATTATGGTGTTTTGCTGGCTAAGGTTGGTGGAGCGTATGGGGAAGCTTACACCTATCAGGTTCTCCCACCAAACCTTCTACTATTGTAAATCTGCCCAGGAGATCATGGGTCACTTTGAAGAAGTGCATCTGGAATTGTGTAATATCACTGCTGTGTCACAGTAGATTGTTGTATATCAAGAGTGATAAGACACTAGTATAGCTTCCTCAAGCCAAAAGGGGACACATAGGGGCATATGTACAAGGGGATTGCACCACCGAAATGTCACTTCTTTTGACATTCGGGTGGCGCAATGCCCTGCACTATATTTACAAAGTGCCGTTAAGTCACTTTGTATGGCTTAAAGCCAAGTTGTAAATATGGTACTCTTTTATGCAGGTATCTACCTGAAAGGGACGTGCATTGGGTGTTGCTGTGAGCATTCCACCTCAACGCCCATTGCTTTTTGATGCTGCCCCAGATTTACAAGGATTTGTTAATCTGATGCAGTGCCAAAAACTAAGGCCATGCAAAAGCAGATGTTAGATTGGCAAAACGAAGAGAAAGGCATTTATTTCTCCTTGTTTTTGCTTTTTCTATGTGTGCTGCATTCTGCTGTACACATAGAAAGAGCAAAATGCCATTAATAATTATTTGTGGGCAGGAAGGTGTCCATTCATGCACAAAAACAATCATTGAATAATGTCGATTTGCTACTTCTATTTGTGCTGCAGAAGGTTTTTATGTTGGCGCTAGGCAGCTATTCTTTTGCGCCAGCACTAGGGAAAACACAGGTGTGCTCCGTATTTTTCTAAATGCGGCAGTGCTGCAAAACTTGCTGCAGCACTGTGCTGAGCCATTTCCTTGTACATATGCCCTGTAGTACCTAACAGAGAAGTCTCCTGCATGAATACCACCCAACATGGTCAATCTCTTGATGAATTAAATTTAACTGCAGTGTTTAAACCGCTGACTTTGAGGATAGAAGGTGGAATGTGTCATAGACAGGCAGTTCAGCAACGTGGGGCCTGCTCCTGGTCGGCGGCCTCTGCTCGGGAATGCCACCAGACTCACCAATCAAGGAACCCCTGTCCAAAGGAGGGTCCCTGGCAGGGCCGTTAGGGCAGACTGTGCGTTTATTTGGTCGGGTTTTAATTACCTTTACCACCTTTTAACCCTACTCTCAACCAAACCCTAATAAAAAGCTTCCCACTCTATACCTCTACCCACCACTAAAACCTAAAAATAAACATACCACCCTGTATTAATCCCTACCCTGATCCCTAGAAATACCCTTACCACTCAATACCCTTATCCACCGCCTAAACCCTAAAAATACCCTTAGCACACAATAGCCATAAACACTTCTTAACCCTATAAATGCCCTTATCACCCTATACCCTACGCCACCCCACACCAAACCATAAAAACACCCCTCCCACCGATACCCCTACCCACGCCTCAGCCCTAAAAATACGTTTACCAGCATATACCCCAGCCACGCCTAAACCCTAATAAGACCCTTAACACCCTATACTCTTACATCACCCTTAAAACCTAAAAATATCCTTGCCACCCCACACCCCTGCCTACCCATAACATTAAAAATATCATTAGCATCCTATAACCTTACCCACTCCAAAAGCTAAAAATATCTGTCTATCCCTGTATCGCTACCCATCCCTAAACCCCAAAAATACCCAATACCACTAGCCACCCCTAAGCCCTAAAAATACCCTTACCACCCTATAACCTTACCCACCCCATAACCATAAAAATACCCCTACCACCCTATATTTTACCCGCATCTAGGCTCTAAAAATACCCTTACAATCATATACCCTCAAAATACCCTTACCAGCCTATACCCCTACCAACCCCTGAACCCTAAAAATACCATTAGCACCCTGCAACTTTACCCACCCCTAAATCTTAAAAACACCCTTATCACCCTATACCCTTACCCACCCCTAATTCCTAAAAATACCCATACCACCTTATACCCCATACACACACACATGTACCTTCCATATACTTACCTTGTGTGGTAAAGGCTTGAGTGATAAAGGCAATGTGTCATATCGACATGCACAGTAAAGGCAATGCAAGGTAAAGGCATTGCATGGTAAAGCATTCATGGTAAAGGCACTGCGTGGTAAAGACAGTGCTGTAACTGCTGCTTCACCTTCACAACTGCACGCATACGAATATTGACATAGAGGCAACGGAGCAATGTACAAGGTCAAAGGTACGGGATATATTCAGCAGCTGTTTAAAGGGTGGTAGGATGGACAGCTGGGTTCAAAGATTCTGCCTTCTAACTTAGGGGCTCCTTAGAATGGCGGATGGACTTGAGTCCGTCTGCCATCCTGCGTTAAACCGGGACCGTCCCACAATACAATTGGCGGTCCTGCATACCAAATCAGGATGCGACCGCCACCATGGCGGTCGCATTTTGGTTTTTAATATAGCGGCAGATGCTGCTCACAGCAGCACCCGCAGTGAAGCGAAAAACCATGTTGTGCATTTCACTGCACTACATGGCAGGCACCACACAGTGCCTGCCAAGTAGTGTTGTGAAATGGTACCCCCCCCAAGTGCACCCTCACCTCCCCCAACACATGGGGGCCCGCAACAGGCCCCCCTAAGTAATCCCCACATGCCTTTCCATGGCGGCAATGCTGCCATGGAAAGGCCTGCAATTACCATCATCATAATTTGGTGGACGGTGCCTGCTGGGCACCGCCACCATTTTATGGTCCCTGGACCCTCCGCCAGGCAATCTGGATGATTGTTATGGAAGGACAAGTGGCGGAAAGTCTTTCCGTCCTCTAGGGTCAGGAAACAATTCCCCCTGCCATCCTAATTCGGCGGGGGAAACTCGCGGTCAGCGGACGGATGGACCGCCACCGCATGGCTATCGGTGGCGGTCCTTCCACCATCCTAATCGACCCCTTAGTCCTTTAAGTTCCAATCCACAACAAGAGTACACTTTTAGAGCCCTCAAGACCTCAGGAGAGGGGCTTAGAGACTTACATGGTGTCAGGCAGAGATGACCAGCAGGGTCAAGTCTACGTCTAGTTGCCACTGGACAGCTAGGCAGTTGCAGGAAAGTGTTCTTGTGCTTTGTTTCTCCTTCTAGCCATGCAAAAGGTCAGCAAAAGACCCTTGGGGTCCATTCCTTGTCCTTGGTGCAAAAGGGAGAATGCATTTCACATGTCATTCATACCTATTGGAACCTCGGGCAGTGAAAAGGTAACTTTGTAAAATGTACTTTCCCTAAATATTTATTACAAATCCAGCTTCACCATTAAACTTAATTTTTTTTGGTAACTATTAAAAATAGTTGTTTAAATATTTTCTTAACTAGTCCTATTCGTGTTCTACAATATTAGTATTTAATATCACATTCCAGTATTTTCCTAGCAGTCCAGCCTTGCTACAGTCAAAACAGCTTTGATGTGCTAGTCACTGTAAGGACATGTTTAACATTAAAATTCAACATGCCCTACTTTTAAATATCATGCACTCTGACTTATGAGCCATCAGGGCCATTTAAGGGGTGACTAATAAAGAGTTATAAGGAAGTTTTTGACCTGTCAAAATGGTTTATTTTGACAGGCCAAATTTGCAGTTTAAAACTGCAATACACAGACTACACAAGGTAGGCCTGAAGCCATGTTTGCACTGCCACTGGATTGGATGGCGTAATAGGTGCTGCAGTTGTCTGTTGGCATTTAACTTACAGGCCCTGGGTACACTTTGTGTCATATAATAAGGACTTATAGGCAAGTTAAATAAACCAACTAGGAATATACCAAATCAACCATATTTTAGGGGGAACACTTTATCACTGGTTAGCAAGGGTAACATTTAGAGAGTTCTATAGCCAGCAAAAATATAGGGTCAAGCAAAAGGTGGAAAATCTGTGTTGACCACGCAGAAAAGATGGCTTTTATACACTCGCCATGTGATTTTCATAACACAAATCACCAATTTCATTGGTAGCTTATAAGATGGAGTCCTGATCCCTATAGTTCTGAATGCTCTTAATAAGTGTTCTGGGGTTATCTCTATGCTTCAGCTTTGAGCTCTTTGTGGTCTATCAGCCCAAAAAACTTAGACAGTATAGCTTTTGGGTTAAGTTCTGTTAACAGCTCTCTACAGAGTGTTCCATGTGGTCTGATGCCAACACACCCAACATGCAAACCGTATTATTGTGTGTTCTTCATGTGTTATCACTCACCCTCTCATCACTATCGTTCATCTTTTAGAAGTCTAGAGATAACACCCATACCCATTCTTTAAAAGCATGCATTCATCATCAGTTGTACTGCTGCTGATGACTATACCAGTTGTTAATGTCCCTGAACCCAAGTTATAATGAGAGAGAGGGCCTTTGACAACCGATATAGTCCGAGGCAGAAGGTCTATACGACTATTAGAACATTCCATCTACTAAGGGTGGAATGTTCTGAATTACAAAAGGGAGAAACACACCTTGGAATGTTGGTGCTCAGGGCTCGTACCAGACATTATGAGCCCTGAGCCACTCCACTGTCTTCAATAGAGCTCTCAACATTCCAATGTCTTAATTATATTTCTACATCTGCCTTTTATTGAAACCGGATGTATATGCACTGTTGTCAGCTGTAAGCTGTAGCGGGTACTGCTCTGGTGTGCTCCAACTGTTCAATCTTCTTTTGATTATTATCTGTGTTGCCCATGTCTCAGGCAGAAAGGTTAACCACTTCCATGCTAATGACAAGGTCAGCTCGTCATGCAGTACACTGGAGCTGTGCTTATGACGAGCTGACCTTGTCATGAACAATGGGAATATCAATCAATCAGCACAGGACGGGAAAAGCCTTAGCAGGCAAGGTGTTAATCTATCACACCCTGTAGTTTATTTCAAACTTCTCTGCTAAATGCTGGACACTTGCTGTTTTTGGCAAGAGGAGCAGCATTTCAGCATCAAAACAGCATCCTAGCTACTCAACATCACAACACTATCACCACACATCTATGTGACTAGCTCAAAATGTACTTGGTACACATTTATTAGCAAGGGATTTTGCAAATAACTGGATGGTATATGAGAATTTCCAGTGATGTTACCCTCAGTGGTAGAAAAGACTGCATGCTTTTTTAAGGTAATGGATCATTTTTAACAAACTTTTATTTCAATAAATTTTTTTAAGAGTCAGTGACCATAAGGTAACTGAGAAATACATTATGGCTACTCAGTGTCCACATGTGCCAAACTACTGTCAAACTCAGCTACAGAGAGGGCAATAACCAGTTGAAAGAAGTCAGTATACCATTTGTGATTAACGCTATAGCCCACCTAGCATATACTTCATACCGTAACTTGCAAGTGCTAAACCATCCCATACCGGGTTGCCAGCATGAAGATTGAGGAAGGCTTCTGATGTCTGGCAGAGAGTCAGCACTTAAAACAAGTAATTAGATTTATAATATAGGACAAAATTATATTTGTTTAATATTATTTAATAAAAAGAAAGAAATGATGTATGCCCCAATAATATAGGAGTAACTCTAAAAGGTAGAATAGCCCCACATATAAATATGTTAAAGTGATCATCTATTTATATTTCCTCAATCAACCAGAAGTTTAATAGATGACACCATATCAAAAACCACAAGTAGCTCACCAATCTCAGATGCACCTAACAGATGGACCCAGACGGAAACAGAAAGCTATAACCAATTTCTAAACCTACCTCCAACTGCGTCATCAAAAGTCACATACGAATACATCTACTAAATATAAGCCCTCTGCTGCCTGCAGCCACTCATTTATCATGTACAGGTAACTTCTCTATCATCAAAGAAAATATCAGACTGCAGCCTCAAGACCCAGGTGGCAAATTCCTTCTTCATGGACATTAAGTGATGTCTCCTCATCTGAGAGGCTGTGTTCAATTGGGTAATATAAGGACCCTTGAATCCCTGGAGGTAAGACTTTATAAAAGTGACGCAAACCTATCTTAAAATGTTGTGTTTTCTAAGAACAGCCTTGTGCTGCTTTGCATTAAGGGAGCATTCCATGGATGTTGAATAAGTGTTCCTATGCAACACTCATGGGCTTTCTTGCAAATGCCTATCCACTAACATTGGTACACCGGGATTTGCATAAAAAATGTACGGCTCCTGGACGTAGGTGTAAAACTTTTTAAAAAACAGTCCAAACTTTGCAAGTGTGAAGCACAACACAGCACACATACAAAGTGAGAAAAGTATTAAAGCATAGATTTTGCATTGAAAGAATCCCTTTCCAGTACAATACAATACTTGACAGAATGCATATACCCTTTCACTATGGTGCAAGGGTGCATATGGTTGCGCATAGCAACTGAAAATTATCTAGCATTGGGGGAGAGAAAAACAGCGTTGAATCTTTATAGATATGACCCTGTTTTGTCTTTCCCGTTGACATGATACAGTGCAGCAACGCTGGTTGCATCGCTGTATTGCACCAAATTTAGTAACCCTGCCCCTATGTTCCCAAAACTATTCATGATAAATTAACCTTCATTTAAAACTATCTCTCTATCCTTTCTTTATATCAAATGTTTCTCTTCTTACCCACCTTCCTCTGCTTGACTTCTCTCTCCGAGTGCAGTCTACTCTAAGTTGCTACCTGTTTACCCTTATCTCTGTTTTTGTGTTTCTGCAAATCTGCTCACACCTCATTTCATAGATTACAACCTGTCCTTTGAAAGTCACCCCTGTAGTCTAACAATACTTAATCTCTATTCACTCCACCCAGTTGCGTAATATCCCCCCATAACCCCCACAGTGTGGGGGAGTCCAAGCACCAGGGGCCTCCTCAGCACAGTACCCTGACCTGAGAGCTCCTGATTAAGTCCAGAGGGGTTCCTACTATGTACCTTGCAGGGGGGGCCCATTCAAGTTTTGTTACGCCGATGTCTCCACCAACCATTGACATGAGCTCACATACTTCCCTCTAAGGATCATGCCTAACTCCTAATAATTTAATCTACAAGACAGAAACTGGATTAAAGACATAGAACAGATCACTGGACTAAACACTAACCTTCTGTTTCGGAGTGGTGTACCATCCATTGTTGGGCTCTTCCATACCTCGACAGGGGTAGTAAATACTATAAAAATGCAATGACAATAAAATCCAATCCCAGCATCTGCTGAGTCCCACGGACTGACTGATCAATCCACTGTAACTAAATTAGAATACAAATATGTACTGAGCGAGTAAACAGGATGTACGTTGTTACAACGCATGCTTTTACTACGCATGCCTTTACAACGCAGGTTTTTCAATGCAAGTCTTGCGTTGGGGGGTGCTGGATAGTGAATAGTTTAATTTACTATTCCAACTCCAGTCCCCGTGGATAGTAGGGAAGGTGTTGGATAGTAAATTAAACTATTACCTATCCTAGAGCGCCCCCCAGCGCAATTCGTTGTAATGACTTGCGTTGAAAAACCTGCGTTGTAAAGGCACTGCGTGGTATAAGTTGCGTCGTAAAGGATGTTTCCCGAGTAAACATATTGCACCAAACAAGAATAAATTAGAAAGAGTCTTTCTGAGCCAAATGTTTATGCTAGGCTAGTAATATCAAAATAAACCATGAGTCTTTTGAGCTAGTCTTGAAAAGTCTTTCTTGGCTGCTAATCCACAAGTACATTTACTGTGGGTGATCACATTTCAATGGGCAGTCTAAGACTCTTCTTGCTCAATTTAAATGCATAATGACACCAGAGGTTGTATCATGCTGAAGGGAGCAGTGAAATTCTGAAATAAACCAGGATGTCTATATTCACATGATAACTACAAATTAGTGCTTAAGATGAAGATAGCACAGCTCGGAAACATGGAGCTGTGGTTGCAACCCTGTGACCTAAATAAACTAAACTTGAGGCAGTGCTATGTAAACATTTGTAACATTCCATGCACTCCCTTGAGCAAACAGTGAGAGCTCCATATTGTCAGAGTTGCATGCCAATGATGTCATTTGCTGTACTGTTTTTGCGTTATTCTAAGCATTGCACAAAAAGCTAAGGCAAGCTAGTGGTGTCTTTTGTGAAGGTCAGCTTGTCATGCAGTGCACTGATCCTGTGCTAATGACGAGCTGACCTTGTCATGAACAATGGGATTTAGAGAATATCAGCATGGAGCGGGAATTGCCTTAGCACCAATGTGGTTAATATTTGATGAAGCCCTTCGGTACAAATTACAAAACAATGTCAAGCTGCTAAGGATAAGCTGTGTAAAATGTATATTTTTGCAGAAATTACATTATGTTGTGAATGGGAATATCACAGGCCTTTACGTTTAGCCATTGTTTTTGCCTTGTTTAATTTGGTAGAATAACCCTTCCTCGACCCTCCTGACCTAAAAATGGCAACCCAGGCACTAGTCATCTCTAGACTAGAATACGGCTACTCTACTCTTGCAGGTCTTCCTAAAAACTCTCTGGCCCCACTGAAAGCCTGCCTCATCGCCGCCGCCAGACTCCTAACTGGTTCAAGGAAATTCGACCACATCCCCCCCCCCCCCTGAAAGCCCTGAATTAGCTTCCTCTCGAGGCCAGAATCCAACTTAAGATGGCCTGCATTGCTCACTAGGCTTTATACTCTAATTCCCCTGCTTTCCTTGCCCAGAAACTCATAATATCCGGTGGAACCAGAAACTCACGGTCTGCCACAGACCTTCTCCTCCAACCAGCTCGTTTCCGTAAAAAGAAAACTTACAACCGGGCCTTCTCTGGGGCCGCTCCAAGAATATGGAACTCTCTCCCGCCGACCATCAGAAGACTGTAATCTTTTGCACGCTTCAAAAAGGACACCAATATTTTCCTTCTGGGCAAATTCCTTGCCTAACGACTGCATTTCAATCTACTCCACGACCTTGCACCACCCGCCATGACGGCTTTATCCTTGACTTTCCCGGATGATACCTCCTGGCCCTCTGGGCTTCCCATTCAGGAGCTGAGACTATCTACTCTCTTGTTTAATAACTTTACCTGTATATTTATCTCTACCTGTTTTTATCCCAAAATGTATCTCGAACTTGAGACTGCCTGGTTTGATTGTTTATTGTTTTCCCTACATAATGTACATAACCCTTGCATCCCTTTAATATCCTCCCCTCCTATGCCTCTTGTATACCTGTAAAGCGCTCTGATACCCTCACAGGTCTGGTTTGCGCTCTATAAAACCTTAAAATAAATAAATAAATAACTTCATGCAAAGCAGGGACCCATTAGTTTAGTAAATCTGGTTGTGTTAGGAATGCAGATGTATTTGCACTGTTCCCACCCCATTAGATCCACACTGCAGCAGTGGGTTGGTGCTTCACAGTTCAGAGCTTTTGGTCTGCACTCCTGGCAACTTTTGGGGCACAATTCAATATATGTGGGAAAGTTGATTGAATCCCCGTACAGTCATGAAAGCAAATGATCAAAATGTTAGCAAATCATAGCTGTGTTTCTAATATGTACTCTCTACAGCTAAGTCACTAACTTCGAGTGTTTCATGTTAGTGCATGAGCTTTAGGTGCTGCAGCGCTATTACATTTAGAAACAGATGCCCAGCTACGTTTGCTCCTGCATGCATATCTATCATATGTCTCTTTCTTTTAGATGTTTACTAATACTTTTCTAGGCTTATCCTAAATACTAAGGACCTTATTATGATTTTGATGGTCTTGGACTGGGGCTGCCATGCCGCTGCCCTGCTCCAAGACTGCCAAACACATAAGAAACCGCCTGCCGGATGACACACCTTTTTTGTCTCTGGCAGGCGTTTCTTTGGCGGTCCCACTGCGGTGCCAATGGAAAAGGCACTGCAATGGGAGCATCAAAGACTGTTCCTGCAGGACATGGTCTGTCAAGTCCATTCCCTGCAGGTGCATGCATATATATAGTGGGGCATACCATGTGATCCACTACATGCATCCCCTGTCGCAGAGGAAACAGGGGGCTCTGTAGGACCCCTTTGTTTTCTCACCGCCACACTTTTCAAGGCGGGCTCACCGCCATGAAAACTGTGGCATGTGGAAACTCCTAATATGCTTGGTGGTACCGCAGCTGTGCCACCAGCATATTAGGGGCCTCAACCCGCTGCAAGACTGCCAGGGATCGAGGATCCCTGGCGGCAGCAGCGGTCAACATGCAGTTCAACTGCCCTACTTGTAATATGATTCATAAAAGGGGGGGGGCTTGTTTCCTTTCCAGTAAAGAATTGGCTTGGTAGTTTGGTCTGCCCTGTTCCCATGATGCACTGGGCCAGGGCCAGACTAATTTGCATGTAGCCAGGTTCTGAACTGGGATGGTGCAGTGAGCTAAAAAACGGTGATGGATCAAGCCCTGATCTTTTGACTGGGTAGGAGTGTTCTGCTTAATTCAGATACTCTGTCCATCACCACCCCCTTTTTTGAATCGTTTTGGCCACCATAAGTGTGGTAGGGTATACTCAGATGTGAGTCCCTTGCTCACTGCACCATCAGGATTCAAGCAAGCCGGGCCGAAGATGGCTGCAATGCCAGAAACCGGTCCCCGGAAGCTTGTTTCCTTTCCAGTAAAGAATTGGCTTGGTAGTTTGGTCTGCCCTGTTCCCACGATGCACTGGGCCAGGGCCAGACTAATTTGCATGTAGCCAGGTTCTGAACTGGTATGGTGCAGTGATCTAAAAAACGGTGATGGATCAAGCCCTGATCTTTTGACTGGGTAGGGGTGTTATGCTTAATTCAGATACTCTGTCCATCACCACCCCCTTTTATGAATCGTTTTGGCCACCATAAGTGTGGTAGGGTATACTCAGATGTGAGTCCCTTGCTCACTGCACCATCAGGATTCAAGCAAGCCGGGCCGAAGACGGCTGCAATGCAAGAAACCGGTCCCCGGAAGCTTGTTTCCTTTCCAGTAAAGAATTGGCTTCGTAGTTTGGTCTGCCCTGTTCCCATGATGCACTGGGCCAGGGCCAGACTAATTTGCATGTAGCCAGGTTCTGAACTGGGATGGTGCAGTGAGCTAAAAAACGGTGATGGATCAAGCCCTGATCTTTTGACTGGGTAGGAGTGTTCTGCTTAATTCAGATACTCTGTCCATCACCACCCCCTTTTATGAATCTACTTGTAATATGGCGGTTGGATTACTTGTGCTGTGGTTGCCACACAGCCACTGTGAGTTTGGGGGTCCATCGGACCGCCAAACTCCTAATAAGGCCCTAAATGTAGTGCCACATTTTGAAAGTGCTGCCCTCTTTATATCACAGTCTAAGTACAGAAACATTCATGCATCAAATTCCAATATAGGTGTGGTAGCTTCCTTGCTAAAAGTAGGCCCCAAAAATAACAGACCCTCTCAATAGTGTGCCGTTTAGCGAACTACACACTCTTTGCTCCCAACCACTGACCAATATAATCATTTGCTATATATTATAGCAAAGAATTATTTGATGTGATAATTGATATGCTGTTCCCAACTGTTTTTGTACCATCACTGCATCTAGAACATTTAAATTCCCTAAATGTAATGTGCGCGCCCACTCATTATGTACTTTATGTCTGTGGTGAAAGTGCTTCATTGTCTTGGATGGGGAATGAGGCTTTCCAAAAATACTTCATTCTCAGGCACAAGTATATAGTCATAGTAATGACTTTGAGTAGCTAAAAGCTTTATACAACAATTGTGTATTCAGGGCATTTTGCTATTGATGTGTGCTATACGGTGAACAAAGATTTCTGAGCAGTGAGGTCCTCTGTATGGAGGCTTCAATCCCTTCCTAGTTGCTGTCATGGTCTTAGGTTAGGCACATGTCATGCTGTCTCCTTTTTCAAAGGTGTGTTCTTAACAGCAGGGCCCGTCCCCCACTCTGGGAGCAGAACAATGTCAGGAGATTCAAGTGTACTGGCCTATTCTCTGGTTAATGTGTATTTTGTTATGAGTGAGGACCATCATCCTGATGCCATGCCTGAGTTGCTTCTCAAGACAGATAATATTAACATTCCCAATTGAAGGGAAGAGGAAGGGCTTTTCTCTAAAAGAAGAAACCATAGTGTTAAATCGAAGGAGTAATTTGTTGTTCAATTGTTTGGTTAAAATACTTTACTGTATAGACCTGCAGGTTTGCAGGTTGATCTCATGCAGCCTTGTCAAAAGAAGGAGTTATTTTAAAGACACTTCTTAAGAAGCATATTGTGATCTTTGTAGGCACTGCTTTCAAAACAGCAGTTGTGTCAAGAAGGCGCTCAAATGTAAGGTCTATTCATATTAAATGTATTATATACAATACTGATCCTGTGGGCATATATTCAATGGAAAGAGTTTTAAGATGCTTTACAGTTTGATACTAATGATATGTTTACTTTTAATGCATTACTGGTATGTGCATAATAAATGAGAAACACCTTTTATCAGAACAAGTGGGTAAATAGGTACATGTATGTTTGTCAGAGTGTAACCTTATATGTTTCAATCAATCAGCATGTGTAAAGCACAACTCTGTCACCTCTAGGGGTACCTGGGTGCTATGTCGAAGAGCCAGGCGTTGAGTCTCTATTTCAAGTCTGCCGGTGAGGGGGCTGTCCAGAGCTGGAGGAGAATGTCGTTCTAGGTCTTGGCTGCGATGTAGGAGTAGGAGCAGCCACTGCTGCGGGGTGTGTGCGAGGGCGAGTGAAGAAGAGCACAGGTGTCTAGAGGTTTGGTGGAACTTCAATCGATGTAGACAGGTCCTAGGTCATGGAGGGCTTTATAGGTGTGTGTGAGGATCTTGAACTGGCATCTCTTCTGGATGGGGAGCCAGTGGAGGTCTCTCAGGTGGAGGGCAATGTGGGTTCATTTGGGGAAGTCCAGGATGGGTCTGGCTGTGGCGTTCTGTATGGTCTGGAGTCTTCTGAAGAGCTGGATGGAGATGCCGGCATAGAGGGCGTTGCCATAGTTGAGGTGGCTGGCGATGAGGACCCGAGTGATGGTCTTTCTGGTGTTGGTTGGGATAATAATAATATTAATTCATATTTGTAAAGCGCGAACATATCACCCATTAAGATTTCAAGGCGCTGATAGCCGTGGGGGAAATTAAGTGAGCTATTTCCCAGAGTCACATGGTGCTGAGCTGCCGCTGGAGCCGGAGTTCGAACTGTGAGCCCCACGTTATGGGGTCAGCCGCTTTGGCTGCTGCACAACACCTATCCAATCTTCCATATCCATCGGAAGATTCTCCAGAGCATGTGAAGTGTGGGGAAGGAGGCGACTACATTGACTTGTCGTTTCATGGTCAGTTTGCTGTCGAGGAGAATGCTAAGTTTGCGTGCATGATTGGTCGGTGTGGTTGTAGGTCGGAGTTCTGCTAGCCACCAGCTGTGGACCAATGTGGAGGTGTTCTTCCCAAAGATCAGCACTTCCATTTTGTTGGAGTTGAGTTGGAGGCAGTTGTGTCTCATCCATTTGGACTAGAAAACTATTTTACACTGGGGTGGACAAAGTGCTAATAAAATATAAATCATGGGCTTCATTGAGAGATAAAAAATGCTTGTTATTGTGTAAATAATGTTAAAATAGCTAGGTAATAATGGCAAAGAATGTATTACATAATTTGTTTTACACAATATCGTTAGCTATATGTGCAAATGATACATTGCAAAAATGTATGGCTGTGGAAATTACAGTATCCTAATTCCAATGTGGGCTCTAATCCAATTTTTGGCGCACTCAGGAGCGTATGCTTTAAATATCACAACTCGGGAGCAATGATCATGACAAGATTTTTTGTCCTGAAGTGGCTTTGCCTGGTTAAACCTGCCAAAACTCATGCTGGCAGTGACTTTTTGCAACTCTTAACAGGGGAAAGCATGCTTTTTTTGCCCTTTGGCCCACAACCCCGGTTTTCTCCTCCACCCCATTTAAAACTCGCAATGGTGCATGGCTCTTATCTAACCTAGGTGTCAGTATGCTATACAAGAACAAACAAGGCAAAGAGGCTTAATTTGCATTACACTGAGTTTACATCAGTTTTGTACCACAAACCCAGCAGCAACTGTTGGGGTGGGATTTACTATCCCCAAAAATAATCAAGATTTGTGATGAAAAGTATCCTTAAGTAATACAGAGTTACTCTATGCTCCACTGTTTGTCACTTGTGTCAAGAGAGTGGATCGTGGGTGGTACATGGTTGTTTCTCTGTAACCACCCATGGGTTTAAATCAAATCCCTAGCTACTAACATTGGTATATTGTGGTGTGGGCCAAAACCTTACGCCTCCCCGTAACAAGTGTAACGGAGAGGAATGTTTTGATTTCACCTTATTTTTCTCATTTTGCAGGTATCCTGCATTGTACAGCATAAATACCTAGCTGCTCCGACCGACATAACAGTGGTTTCGGAACCGACCGACCTTGGGACGGTGGTCCAAAACAGCATTTACGATGCGACCACACATGGTGCGCTCTCTGACTCTCATTTCCCTATAGGAGCTTGTGCGGAGGTCGCAAACCGGGTGCAGCGCAAACTTCCATGAGAGTTTCTGCAAAACACTACCCCCCTTTGCCCCCAACCGGAGGCCGCAGAGAGAAGGGAGCCCTGCTAGCGGCCCCCAAATTTGCTTTTTGATAGGCTCTCCATGTCAGAAATCCTGACATGGAAAGCCTTATGGAAATGGACAACATAATCCCAATGGTGGAAACGCCATCCGTACGGGATTATATGGCAGTTCCGACCGGCCGATGGGCTCCTTGTTTGGTGTATCTTAAGTGATACACCCAAACAACAGAACCATTTTCCAATAAGATTCTAGATTTTGGGAATGACGGAAGGACTAAGCACGTTTACTGAAGGTTTAGGATAGGAATCCCATCTCTGATCTGCAACAGGTCTCCCTTAGGACTCTTGGGATTCAGACTCCTAGGTGGTCATTTGCCCTTTTTGTTGTCCTGGCTTATTAGCCTATTCGTCTCCATGATCCCGAGGTTGAGAAAACTCCATGCATGACCATTTGAGGTCAGGGTCCCTAACTTAGTAGCGTGGACTTTCACCCCAGAACAGCACACTCTTTGTTTTTGTTTTGTAGCTTTATAAATTTTTTTACTTTTTAATTTATGCGTCTGTCCTTCCAATATTCTGTTTCTCAAGAGTGTAATTTGGATATGTTATTTAGTTGATTTAGTTTGCCCTTTTACTCTCTAATGGAAAGCCCTGTTCTCAGTCATCAGGCGGTGATCTGAACCCTGGTGACTTCAAGTAGCCATTTTTGCACATGACTAATGTAATGTAATGTGTATACTTGTAAAGCGCACTGTTGCCAGTCGGTGTCCTGGCGCTGTATACCGCTGGGGAACCCGTCCTGGCATTCCCTGTGGGGTGGTCCCTGCTGGGAATCCCCAAGGTGGAGCCAGGCATCCCCGGCGTTGATTGGGCCGTTGTGGAGATTAGGCAAGCTAATGCCCAGAGTTGCCGAGTGGGACCCCTGGTTAGAGTAGGCACTGAGGTGAGAATTATCGAGTCCGCTGACCCTGGTCCACGACCCTGCAGCGTCTGGAATCAAACCCTGGTCCTGGGCCGACTTCTGCTTCCGGGTCTGCCGCCTCTAACCAGTGAGCCACACCACACCATTCCACTAATGAAAACTGATTTTGGATGTAGCATATCTACTACCCTTCCCATCCACATGGTAAGTGGCGGTTGAGAAATGTGTAGTATCCTGCATTTATATTGTAAGGTATTTTACCACCCATGCTCAGCCAGTGCTTGTACTCTGACTCATTAGAATGTTGGAGTCTGATGATGCCTCGGAATGTTGGGACTCAGAGAGATGATGTGACTGTTGGTCATGGGCTGAGCAGCTGACAGGCTGCTCCTGGTGGTGCCTCTTTTCTACAACTGATCTACTTTATGTTCTGAGCTTTACCACTTGTTATCTTCATGAATAAACCATCATGAATTACATCCTTCTTGTGTGGGCCTTCATCACTACAACATGTCCAAAGTGCAGCACTGATTTGGGCATTCTTCATAGCAGTATATGGAGTCACAGCATTGTAGACCGAGTAAGAAGAAGGTTATCAGGGGAAATCAGCATCCACTGGAATTCAGAAATAAGTTTATTATCATTTGTAATTGTTTTCTAGACATCCATCCTCCATCTTTTTCCAGGCTATGCCAAGCATTGTCACTCTGCCTTCTTAATTAGGGTTAATCACAAAATAGTATCATGTATAAAAGAGGTGCAATATAAATGTATTTCTACCTTTTTGCTAAGAAAACTTGCTTACATTATACATAAATGAATACAGTACCTAAAATCTGAGGGGCAGATTTATAAGACCCTTGCACCACTTTTGCGTCACTTTTCCCATGTTAAAAATGAATGTGGGAATGTGAATCTGCCCCTGAGAACGGTATTACTTGCCGTGCGCCCGTGTAGTCCCAGCTTGCACCCACAAATGGATTGATTTTTTACTGCAATCTAGTCAACAAAGGAAAACTTGCGTTTTTAAAACTATTTCTCATGCACAATATTGCCTTAGGATGGTGCAATGTTGTGAATTCCCAAAGGTGGAAACTCTCGAGATTTTGGGCATTGCAAACTTGTTTCAGTCCTATTCTCAGCGTGTGAATAGTCTGGGACTAAATCCTTACACAGGCAGAATTGAACTCTTTAGCAATGTGTAAATGGTCTGATAACTCGCCCAACATCAGTTGGGGTGTAGTGGAAGGGTATCATTGTGCGGGAGAAAACATTTCCCCGGATTTTTCATTTTGAGAAAGAAATCCCCCGTGGAGCAAAAAAATGAAAATAACACAATTGCACAAATGCAAAGAAAAAGTCCTTCACGGGGTTCCAATGTGACTTTACGGGGGTTTTCAGTAGTTCTTGAAATCTGTGTACTCTGTGAAACCTGTTTGAATGCCTTACATCCAGAAATCTGAATATAGCTGATTATCCTGAGACCAGACCACGGCTATATCCCTCTTTGCCACCGCCACCGCTGTCCCCAGGAAGCGCTTGTCAGCCCTGGAGCCATCGAGGCCATCAAACACTCCCAGCAACAAGCGCTTCGGGTCGTGTGGAACCTCACATCCCATGTAAGTTCGAGTTCCACCCCTCTCCAGAACGGCGCCAGGGCACTGGCACTGCCATACCATGTGATAAAAATCTGCTGGGACAGACTCGCAGCGCGCGCAGGTTGGGGAGGGTTGCTTATGGGCCCGGAAAAGGCGTGCCGGAGTGAGGTATGCTGCATGGAGGAAGTAAAGCTTGAGCAGCCATAACTTGGAGGATGTTGTCAAGGTTTTGGGTGCCATAAGGGCATGTCGCCAATCCACCTCTTCCAAGGGACCCACCCAACATTCCCATCGATCCCGGAGCCGGTCCAGGGACGCAGGACCGTTATTCACCAGCAATCGGTATATTTGGGAGACCCCACCCTTCCCCAGATTCCCCATCATCACCTGGGCCTCCAAGGGACTGATTTCCGGGAGAGAGGCGGGGGATGGAATGTGAGTGTGTAGGGCGTGTCTGAGTTGGAGGTACTTATAGTCAACAAAGGACCGAATGTGGTCGCCCACCCACACATCTCCCAGTAGCGAGATCCCAACTAGGTCCGGGCTTAGCAAACTTAGAGCATGGATTCAACTCCCTGTGCTTCCAGTGGGTTGCTTTGGTTAGGTCGGATTTTCCGTATTTCGCCTTTTGATAATTAGCACATAAATAAAAGGCATTGTCATTTACAATGCCAATAGCTCGAACTCTTGTAAATGCAAGACCTATTGCTTGGAAAGTGAAAGTGCGCATTGCATGTTGAATGTTGCAGGAAAGCATGTGGTGCCTGCAGTAGGAGAAACTCATTAAAGAAAATAGTGCTGACAGACTAAATAAGAGATACCGTGTAACAACCGAAGTAACCTCATGGGAGGTTACTAATGAAGACAAGGTGGCACTAAGGAGGGAGTAACAGGCCTATTAACGAATCAGAAGCCAGCATTTACGAAGGACAATGACACAAGTCAATGACAAATATGGGTTTAGAGTGGACGGTGCATAAAGTCCATACTCTAATACAGCATGCATCGCAGGGCAGCGCATGCGCTGCACAGGCTCGACCTAAAAAGGACAGCATTGCAGAGGAAAGTCTCCCCACCGACCTTCCCTTCACATTCACAACCTGAGCAATGATTTGTAAATAAACAGTGCTTCAAAGCTAATCCAGTTTAAAATCACCCTGCTGCCTCTGTGTACACCCATTCTCACAAACAGAAAGCATAGCGCATGCAAAGTTAGAAACAGGCCACTTAGCTTACATTAAAGTACAGGTCATAGACACTACATCTTTACCAGGCACTGATGAGTTGAGTTGGGTTGGGGAAGAGCAAAATGAGGTACGTGTGTCTCTTTGGTAAGGGGATCCCATGCACTTTAATTAGTTTGTCTTTATGCTGTGGATGTGGCTTACGATTACAACTGGTGGGTCATTCGCAGTATATTATATATATATATTTTTTAAAGGTTGAAGTGATGTTATAGTTAGGTTTAGTAATAAGATCTTAACATATGTGTAAAAAAAACAGAGATTTACTGAATGTTAAAGCAATGTTATAGTTAGGTGTTGAAATGAGATGAGAGCTTACATTTATAAACGAAGAAACTACTGAAATTTGCCAGTTTTAGTTTAGTGAATTATCAGTGACGTGTGTCCCCATCATACAATGCTTATGACCTCCCATATTACATCACTCATGACATGTTAAATGTTAAATGACATAATTGATGACAAAGGCTGAACACACCCGCTGTGGAATGTAAAGGCACATTAGAAAGTAGGTTCTGTCTTCATGGGAAAGCATGTCACCAAAATCTGTGAGAAAAGTCAAACATTAATTTCGAAAAAGATTATCCATCTGCACATGTTTGGCCACAAGCCCCTGTGGAAAAGTAGTCATACAGAGCTATAAACAAAATGCATGTTAAGGGAAGGCTTAAAAGGTGTTCATATTTAGATGTGGAACTTCCTTGAAGCTTTTGATTAATTTCACACCTTTTAAGAATACAATGTGGGGGTGGGCTGGCAATTCCTGATATCAGGAAGTACTATTGGGCAGCACAATTAGTAACCATTAATGACTGGGTGTTCATGGGACAGGAAGATCCAGAATACACAGTAGACCACCACTTGATGGGACAGAGAGGTTACATGGCGGCATTATACCGTTGTCAAACGAGGAGGAATGAGTTATCTCATCACACACAAACTACTATAAATATATGGAGGGGAGCAACACTATTCCTAGGCTGGAAAGGGAAACTGACCGGAAGGACACCACTCTGGGACAGTGATCTCCTCCGTTAGGTTGGCCAATTAAAGGGTCTTCGTAAATGGAGAGTCATAGGGATTGAATACTTGAGAGACGTATGGAGGGAACAGAAACTAATAGATTTTGAGTACCTAAAAATGGAGTGCCAGATGGCTTACTCTGAACGTTTTTGATATCTACAGCTCAAACATGCCCTAAGGTGACACATTCTTGTCGATGAACAGTTAGCGGAGTACGCACCACTCGAGGACAGACTGCTCATGGACCCCATGAGAGACAAAGCTACTTCCCTAGTATATAGAAAGATAAGGAACAATACCCCAGACCCGCTAGGGGCTCTCCGAGAAGCCTGGACAGCTGAACTCTGTGCACTTACGATGACAAGTGGACAGATGAGATACAGAGCCCTAGAGAGGTGGCTATCAAAGCGAGGTTTTGCACAATTGCATATACTACTTAGATCATACACTGCAAGGACATTACTACACCGAATGGGATGCAGTGACACAGACCAGTGTGTAAGGGGCTGTGGGGAAGCAGGCACCTTCTTCCATATCATATATACTTCCCCTCTAATTCAAAAGTACTGGAGAGGAATAATTGGGGTAATGACGGAAGTGATGGATCAAGAGGTAGTACTGGGGCCCATATGGCACATTCTATGCATGACTGGAGAAGATAATTGGCCTAAATATTCCAAACTATGGCTTATGCCAGCAGATATCATAGTCAAAAAGAATATAGCTGGTTGGTTGATAGCTTTATTTCGATATGCTTATATCATAAAAGCGTTACACGAAAATATATAAAACAGCACATCATAAAACATAGACTGTACATAGGAAACATCAGTAAAAAATGACTATGGAACATGTTAAATAAATTTAAAAAGGCATTAAATCGATATAGACAGTCTTTTTAAGCGAATCAACCAGGCCCATTTTAAAAATTTGGAAACAGCGCAAACAATAAAAGGAGCTGTATCAGTCAGTAAAATACGTAAAGCCACTGAATGCTGACGAATACCCACCGCTTTACAAAGTGGTTTGAGCCAATAGGATCTGGGGCGCACATAGTCCGGACATTCAAGGAGGAAGTGTGCCACGGTTTCGGGTCTGTCGGTACACAGGGCACAGTTGCGTGATACCAGCTTGTTCAGGTTCCATCTAGAGAGGAGATCGGCTAGGGGTAGGGTCCCTAGTCTGAATTTAATATATAGGGCCCGGTCCATTGGGATGGTAATAATGTCCAGATAGGGTTCAAAGGCAACAACATCTTTTAATCTCAAGTAGGCTGCGGTGGAATTGCAGTGATGCTGATTGCTGATGAGCTTTGAGGAAACCCATTCCCAATATATTTTTTTCAGGGACTCCTTCGGGGGAGCTGAGTGAGTGGACCAGCATGAACCCAATCCCAGGTCCCCAAGCAGGTGTTTAATGTCCCTTAGCCATTTAATCTTCTGCCAGCCATCCGAATGCATTACCTCTACCAGCCCGTCTGCATAGGATTTTAGTTCCGGGACCCTCCACAGGCGGGCCCACAGTAAAAGAGGCCGGAGGCGGGCCAAGTCCTTGATTGGTTTACAGCCCGCATCCATAAGCACCGGGACTGTCGGGGTGCTCGTCGGGATTGCCAATAGGTCCTTGATAAATTTATTCTCCGCCTTAGACAGAGACTCCATGTTGCCCAGACCCCATAACTCTGCTCCATAAAGTGATGCGGATACTACTCTAGCCTTGTATATATCAATTATCGGAGCTACACAATGTTTAGATGAATTATTATACTCCTTTAACAAGGCTCCCCCCACCCTTTTATGACCCAAGGTCATTTTATTAATGTGGGAAGTCCAATTCATACCATCACTCAAACGTATTCCCAGGTAGTCAAATTCTGAAACTTTTTCAAGAGGGATAGAATTCAGGATGGGGGGGCTACCAAATTTCCTGGGAGGGTGCATGACTAGATATTTAGATTTATCCACATTTATGACAAGTCCTCTGTTTACGCAAAAATCCTGAAACCGGTTCAGGAGCTTCTGGAGGCCTTGGGGAGTTTTTGAAATGAGAAGGGTGTCGTCGGCAAACAACAGGGTTGGGATCTTGACGCCACCCAATGAGGGGGCGTCTGCAGGTTCTTCAAGCAGATGCTCTACCACCCCATTCACATAGAGCGAGAATATGGTGCGCGCTAGAACACAGCCCTGCCGGACACCCCTATCAACCCGGATCTTATCGGTCTTCTCCCCATTCAAACCCCATCTAACCTGGGCATAGTTGGCATTATGCAATTTCATGAGGAGGTTCAAGATGTAAGGGGGCATCCCAAGACCATACAACACCCTCCAAAGTTCCTCCCGAGGAACTAGGTCAAAGGCAGTCTTCAGGTCTATAAATGCCAGATAAAGACTGCCCTTGCCCAGCACCACCACCTTCCAATATAGTAACAGGAGTCTGAAGACTTGTTCAATTGTTCCTGTGCCTGAGCGAAACCCAGCCTGCATCTCGGACAAAATGTGGTTGTCATCCACCCATAAAAGAATCCTCCCTAGAATTGCTTTTCCCGCCACCTTCTGGGTCGAGTCTATAAGGCTTATTGGCCTGTAATTTCCTGGTAAATTCCGACTACCCTTTTTAAAAATTGGGACTACCTCTGCCCCTTTCCAGGACTCTGGCACAGATCCTCCCTCTATAATAGCATTTAAAAGAGCAGAGACCAACGCCCCCCATTCACCTGGATAAGCACGAAGAAGGTCCTCTGGTAACCCATCCGGGCCAGCTGCTTTTAGTGGAGTAAGAGTTTTAATCAGGTTAGTAACCTCCTGTGCAGAAAAAAATCCGTATCTCTGTCCAGAGAGTAGGGAGGAAGAATAAAATGATCATTGAGTGTGCCATCAATAGCACAATAGAGAGCCAAAAAGTGATCGAACCACACCTTGGCAGTGATAGTACAGGTCCTCAGGGTGTCATCAGGACGATTCCTACTACCCACCAAGTCCCAAAACCTTTTGGCATCTCTCCCTCGACTGGCAGTCAAAAGATCCTGCCAAAAGTTATCCTCCCATTCTTCCTTAGCTGTTTTTTGGCAGTGTGAGTATAACCTTCGGCCTCCCTAATCTTAATTTGGGTTTTAGATTTAACGGCATCAACGAGCGAGGCCTTCGCCTCTCTGCACTTGCGGTTAAACCAGCCTTGTCTAGCCCGGGGACCTGGTTTCTTCCCATTGTTGCTACCTGATACAATAAAAAGATCGCTAAGAGCCAGAGTTAAGTTACAAAATCTGGCAGACACATCCACCAGCCCACCCCCCAAAGGGTCAAGGTTTTCTAGGGCTGCGACTAGAAGCTGCGATATAGAAGATGTTTTCTCCGCTGAGAGCGACAGCTTAGCCCACTTTAACCGTCGGCCACAATTTGAAACTACCGACATGTCCGGGACAGGAGAACAAAAAGTTCTGCTACCTATACCGTCTAGGCACCTATGAGTCAGGGTAAGCGAGAGAAGATTGTGGTCACTCTCTACAGAGGGTATGATAACCATATCCTTAACCATGCTCCATAAGTCGATGTCAAGGAGGAAATAATCAATTCTAGACGTATGCGCGGGCCTATTATATGTATGGGCTCCCTTTTTGTCAGAACTAGTCCTACCATTAAGGGCCCTCAGATCAAACTCGATTGTGATCGAATTAACCTGGAGCACCACTTCTGTCCATTTTTTAATTGGGCTAAGCTCTAGGGAGGGTATACCCCATCTATTGTCGTCAACCTCTTGATCCTGAAGAACTTCAGGGCCAAGAGGCTCGAAGGTGCAGTTGAAGTCGCCCGCAACCAAGGTACGGTGCTTATGTGGAGAGGATCGGAGCAGGGCCTCCAGGCGGGCTATGGTGAGGGATTCTCTACCCCCCTTCATACCTCGGGCGTAAATATTAAAAATATTTAGAATAACCTGGCCCTTTGGATTTTTCAATATGATATTAAGGAGGTCCGGACACTGAGTATCATTCTCCTCCACCCTACAATTAAGTGCAGTGGCTACCCAAACCAGGAGGCCTCCCGAGGGACGACCCCTACCACTTTCTGGTTGTACTGCCGGTATATGGTAGGATGAATAACCCGCCTTGTGAGGGGGCTCCCTACACCAGGTTTCCTGGAACAGGCATATGGAGTGATCCTCCACAAGAGCGTTCCAGTCGGGCAGGGCCAATTTCCTGTCCAGACCAGCCACATTCCAACTGAGAACCCTAACAAATGGGTCCGTCACAGCCGGAATGCTACCAGACTCGGCAATACCCACCAAGACTGTATCTCCCATGGGAGGACAGGCAATTGTAGGCTCAGTTTGAACCATCACCACCCTTGCTTCCCGTATATCACCTGGAGCCACATGCTCCCCCAAAGTAGGCAATGGGTTAAATTCCAATACAGAATTGGAATTTCTGGAATTAGATGTTTCATCCACTCTATTATTTATTATGCCCCTACTAGTTTCCTGATGTTCGAGGGATTGTCACCATCCCCTCCCTAGATCTTGCCAACCACACAAAGCGTTAGTAAACGGGACAAAAGTATGGTTATAGTACTGTGTGGGTGGAGCTGATGTGACAGTCCCTAGCCACGGGCAGCTTGATGGGCCATTTTGCTCGTTAAGCAAGCAGGTCGAGACACTAGTGGGACATGGGTAAAAGAAAGTGAGATCAACAATACCAATACCTCCCTTACCTGTGCACCAGCCCTGTCTTGTTAGCCATCCTACCACCCTGGGATCTTGGAAATTAACCACAATGCAGTCCCCACCCAAACTTTTAGCGGTTGAACCTATCCAATCAATACGTCTCACTCCCAATATAAGACCATCGACTTCCCCTGGTAGAGGCCGGTTCACCCTTAACCAGTGCATAGCCTTGTTTTTAAGCATCTGGAAGGTTTCTTTCTGTCCTGGTGGAAGAGGAGGAACATTTATTAGGACTGCTACAAAGGGGAAGGAGTCTGGGGTAAGGTTCATGGGGGGTTTCTTATAATGTGGCTTGGTCGGGGGTGGTACGGACGGTCTGGGGACAGTAGAAACAGGGCGGGGTATAGATTTGCTTACTAAAGGTTGGTTACCAGTAGGTGGAGCAGATGATGATGTGACAGTACCCTTTCTATTGCTCTCAACACCTCCTGCCACTGCAGTAGCCAACTTTTTTGTACTAAGCGGTGGTTGTAGCGCCGCAGTGTGGGCAGGTACTACAGTAATGGGAGGATTTGAAGCAAGACCCAGTGGTGCTGAATTGGGGGGCTTCAAGAGTCTCTTCGCTGCCACACTATCAATCTTTACTGGTAGTGGAGAGTTGGATTGTTGCCTTTGTCCCGTAACTTGTGGTGTAGCTTGAGTAGTGTTCTGGCAATTACTATTTCCATCCAACCTGGCCTGAACTTTTATTAATGCCTTGGTGGAAAAGAAATTGTCTAGTGTTACCTGCTCAAAATGGTCTAAGCGGTCAGAGAGCTTCTTGACGCGTTCCTCTAATGGGAGCAATATAGACCGTAACAACCGTTCTAAGTCAGGGAGCAAACTGCTCAGGGATTGCTGTTTGTCTGCCGTTACCATCCCTATATCTGTAAGAATGGTGGAGCTAAGATCTGAGCTATCCTGTGTTGTAACAGCCCCCTCTTGCGTGGCTTCCCTCCCACGGTTTACTTCGGAAGCTACCTTACTAGAATGCATACTTTTATTGACTTTCCTAAGTTTGTGAGGTGGCTTGGGTGGAAGACATTTCCTGGATAGAGTGTTACCTTTTCTTTTGAGACCTGGTTTAGGTTGGGACAGTGGAGCACTTACTTCAGCTGTACAGGTCTTAGACTCTATGTAACTCATACAGGGAGGAAGCAAATCACCAGCTGAACCATGGTTCTCCTTATTAGTAATGACATCATGAACAAGAAGGGGTACAGTGGGTAAATTTAGTGATGACAGAGGTGTAACTAGTGCAGGATAAATTTGTGCAGAGCGTTTGTCCACAGGGTTTTTTAATAATTCGATAGATAATCTCCGCTCTGCACGCCTCTCAACAAGCGATATTTCTTTGTCAATCAACTGGAGAGGGCGATTGAAAAATTTGTCCAAGGGACCAATAACTAGCTGCCCGGCATCGCCCGGTGGGGTCCTCATGGCCGCGCTGCTTTCCAACATTCCTTGAGGTTATCAGCCCTGTTTCCCCACTTCCTAATAGGCACTTGTGTGGCACAGGAATAGACTAAAAGATATAGTAATCGATTGAGATCGATATCAGAGGGGTGGCCCAGCCCGGCCTCCCTCGGCCCCGGACGGCCACAGACGGCCCCGCCCTTGTCCCGGGCTTCTCCCGGCGCGCTCCCGCGAAGCGGAAGGTCTGTAGACCTAAAGGCGCTACTGCTGATGGCTCATAGGCTGATAGGCGGGTGGGCGTGGCCAGCGGGGAGAGCAGCCCAGGTGTTGCAGATTGGGCGCGCAGGGGCTCCTGGACGTTGGAGTCCCTGCCTATCTGCTCACAGCCCCGCCGGTATTATCGCCTGCCCCGTGCTCCTCCCAGCAATGTTCCAAGCAGCCAACAGCCTCCCAGGTCAGGAACGCGCTGCGGGACCCGCGAAGCGGGTCCGGCGAGTCGTCAAGGAAATCCTCTCTGCAAGGGCAAGCAGAGACACAGCGTTCAACCAAGAGCCAAGTAAGAGCAGCCAAAAATCACCAGAGGGTCCCGGGGGGTCGTGGGTGAAATCCGCTTTTCACTCCGTTGGCGGGGGGGGGCGTGGCCAGCGGGGAGAGCAGCCCAGGTGTTGCAGATTGGGCGCGCAGGGGCTCCTGGACGTTGGAGTCCCTGCCTATCTGCTCGCAGCCCCGCTGGTATTATCGCCTGCCCCGTGCTCCTCCCAGCAATGTTCCAAGCAGCCAACAGCCTCCCAGGTCAGGAACGCGCTGCGGGACCCGCGAAGCGGGTCCGGCGAGTCGTCAAGGAAATCCTCTCTGCAAGGGCAAGCAGAGACACAGCGTTCAACCAAGAGCCAAGTAAGAGCAGCCAAAAATCACCAGAAGAATATAGCAAATACGTGGGGGGCGCTCCAACCTCTGACTGTGGAACAGTGGAAGGAGGATTTAGAATTTTGCTGCATGGCAGAAAAAGTATAGTTCCAGAGCAGGGGGGGGGGGCAAAGAAGTGGTCAAAAATCTATGGTCCATGGACATAATATAGAGGCATCTGAGGGTTCTCTAGGAGAATGGGGTGTTGGGGAGGTCGGGGGTTATACAAGACCCTACACCACGTGGAGATGTACCTAGCATTGCTAACATCCACCATTTAAAATTTCGATCTATACAGACTCACAGATGTTATGATGGATAACCTTAAGAAATATGCGTAGAAAATATTTGTCAATGGATATACTGCCAGGCTTGTTTTGTTTGTTTATTCAATAAATAGATTTATAAAAAAAGAATGTACACTTTAAAGGTGCCCACTAAGCATGTTTTAACTCATAGTGTGTTTTTAATCATGGCCCTAAAGTTGTATGTCATTTGGGTTATCTCAGCAAGGTGTGCAATCAGGGCTGGACTGGTCATTCCAGGCTTCAGGTGTTTCCCCTGTAGGCTGGACGCCAGGGGGATGATTTTCACCGAAGGAGGGGCCACTTTTACCTATATTGGCTGCTCTCACTAAAGGGATGGATGTGTCACAGTAATTACAGTAGCGAAGTGCAATGAAAATACAATTCTCAGTGCAGCCGAACAGAGCTGCCTGAGACTGGCTATGCAGTGAGGGGGCTGGTCCAACAATATTTGCCAGGGCTACTTTTGGCTCTTAGTTCGGTCTGTTGTGCAATGTATTAGTCCTACCTTGCTGCGAAGACCTGGAACTCCCTGCCTCTGCACCTCAGGCAATCGCCATCACTGCCATAATTCAGGAAGAACCTCAAGACCTAGCTCTTCGACTAAACTGCAGATGCACCCCTCTCCATCCCCCCTGGGAGCCTTGAGACCCTTACGGATGAGTAGTTGCGCTTTATAAAAATACTGATTGATCGATTGACTGTATTTTACAAAACAACTGAGGGCATCCATTGTATCCTGTAGAAGGTGGATTATCATTGACTGATGCATACATGTTAACCTTTTGATTGTAGATTGTGAGTCTTGTGGTTTGTCTTCCTTGGTGTTCCAATTAAGGTGAATTAATATTGACCACTTTTTCACTAGTGGTCAAATTATAAAATATATATGAACCTATTCAAATCAATAGAAGCTATTTGTTTCTTAGGTGAGTGAATGTGTGATTGGATTAGATGTTATACCAAAACATGCTGTACCATCTCTCAGTCATTATACCCCACTATGCAATTGTTCCTCTTTTGTCCGTACTATGTTTGTACTTTTTGTTTTAAAATCGATTCTGAAATTTAAAAAAATGCCTGTGGGTGCAATGAGCTGCCATTCAAAGAGCTCACTGGGGTAGACAGAGTGGAAGCACATGCTGTCACATTGGTAGCAGTGGACAGAAATAAATGTGGAGATGGCCCTCCAAATATAACTATTTTATTCAGACTACACAGTCCTAGAAGGCCAGTATTCACAAACATAGCCACATGATAATGGAGTAACAACAAGAAACTGAGCCATCTCCATTTGATACAATCTGGAGAAGAATTTCTCATCACAGAGTTTTATCATTTCTAGCCTGGTCTCTGTGGATGACCAAATCACACAGAGACTTTTTATCTTTCGTTTGATGGTATTTATTTTTTATCTTACACGTGAACACAAATTAGCCCTGAAGAAGTCAATTCGGTGAAAAGCGTGTTGGCTATATCTTCTCTATCCATCTTGTGTGGCTGTATCTAATATGCCTACGTTATTGCTACTTGATGAAGTTGAGCCTATACTGTAGACCTTGGAAAATCAGTGTATTTAGAGTACTTTATTTACATACAGGAATACAAACTGGTCTATTGATATCGAACTAACTGTATAGTACATTTGAATATATTTTAACATGTGGGGACTGTACACTTTTTTTGTGATCTGTATTTTGAAAAAAAACAGTGAATACATTTTGTTACTTTTTTGTTACATATGATATACTGTTGATACAACATTGTTGTGTGCTCCAGACAAGTTTGATCTTTCAGAGTGGGGGCATAGCCTGGTCTGGAGCAACAGAACATGACCAGACAGAGCGAGTAGACAAACTTTGCTGAGGAAAGCACACCATGACACTGCCAAGGGGAGACAGTAACATGTCTGTGATAGTCACCCATGTGGCACAGACAAATCAGTGTGACAAAGCTTGCAATGCTTCCCAACAGCTGCCTTCAGAAGCCTACAAGAATGATCAGACATGCTGGAAGGAGAGACTGTTACTATATTGTGGTGCTGCCTGAGGGCACCCAGAGGGTACACAGACAGCCGTGAAAGCAGAGTCCCCCGTAAGGTGAAGAGAGGGTTGGGGGGAGCTGAACTGTGCACCTGAAAAGAGCACGTCTACTTTGCTTTCTTCAGATGAAGGCAGGGAGGAATCACAAAGGCCACCCAGAGTACCAGGTGCAACTAACAGACTGATATCTCAAAAAGGTTAGCTTTGCAAACTCCCTCAGCCAGGAATACAAGAGTTGCCACAATGACACATAGAAGAAGACAGCCCTGTTGCAGTATCGCCCTCAAGGCAGAGGGAACCTGCACATTTCTACCTACGGGATCAGACCTCCAAGAAGGTCCCTGATAAGGGAACATGCAATGCTTGGTTGGACGTCACAGAGCACTAGGAAGAAGAGGAGATTTAGATCAGCGACTGTCCTGATCATCATCAAGTCAGAGCCCAGCACCCCCTGACCACAGCCTAACCACTATGACGGTTGACCACTGAGAGGCCCTGTTGGCCATTTCTAGAAGACAGTGCACACTGGTGCTCCCAAAAAAGAAGAAACTCATGCAAATAGAAGTCCCATCGGCGTTGTCAAGGATATGGTGCATGCCACAGTACAAAGAAGATGGAAAGAAAAGGTGTGTGACCAGCCGTTTCACACTGGGAAATCTGATGGCCAACCAAGCCTGGAGGTGAGAAGATCAGGTGGGGCCAGACCTTGAAGTAACGCCCATAACTGACTCTTACCAATAACTGTGAGGGCATCTACTGACACAATAGAGACTCTGATGTGGAGTGACAACGACCTGCTGTAGGTCCTGAAGTAGAACTGAGAGTAAGCCACACGCATGTGTGAACTGAGTCTCCAGCCCAAGCTTCCTAGTGTAAACGTCCAGACACAGTCACTGGCTGCCTAGAAATCCATGGCATGTACGCCAAGGGATGTTTCCTTGCACCAGCAGAAGACATAGAGCACAGCATCTCACGTCATGAGGCTACAAAGGCCATCTGGTCACCATCACTCCAACAGTTGACAAACCATGAAAGAATCCATGCACCATGAAGGCAAGTCATCAACATCTGTCGTACAGGTTCACCCTACTGGCAACACCATCATGCCAGCCCCTGTTAAGTGCATTACAGCTATAATTTGTGGATCATCTTACAATCTACGTGGAGCCTGACTACATCAAAACATCAAACGCCATGAAGCGCCCACGACACACTGAAGGACCAGTTAACCAGGTACTATCCCCTCACCCCATCTGCATCCTGGTCCTCTTGTCTGCAGAACGCCTTGATCATGACCCATCTTCCTTCACGGTTGCATGAGTGACTAGGCAGTTGCTCCTCTGTGGTCTTGAAGTGGCCCACATGCACCCCCAGCGCAGACACATGCAGTCCCATTGGTGACACATCTAAGGGACCTTCCCAAGTGAGAGATGGGCTTGATACTGCTCCACCAACAGATATCAAGAAGTAAGGAGACCTCAGAAGGTCATTGACATAATCAAAATCCCCTACAAGACTGTCTTCAGAGAGCCAAGCAACGCCACCCAAGGAAGCTTCACAATGGACTCCGAACAATGCTCCTGATGCACCCGTTTTAAACATTTGACACGAACCACAAACTATCCTGAGCATCAGCAAGGTGGACCAACTCTACACTCCATGGAAAGAAGACTAGCAGGTATGCTGCCAGAAGGTCTTAGGCTTATTTGTAGCAATATTTGTGTTCTGTTGCACACAATGGTTAAAATATTAATGAGAGCGGAGATGTCCTGTTGCAGTCAGATTCAGCGGTCCATGTGTCTACTGCTGTCCTGCTGATTGTCTCTAGAAACTGATAGACTCTGTGGTATCCAATTTGTTTTGTTTCCACAGTTTGGACTCATTGTCTTTTATTTTGGAAGGAATGTAGTATCCTGATGGACACAGAATGAGGTAGCTCCACAATGGAGGCTGTATATACACCCACCCATCACAGACGTCACCAGGCAAGTGATTCTGTCAATAATTTGGCCCAGGAGCACAAGGCCATGGCCACTTGAGTAAGCAGTATAAGTGGTGTCCTTGTCTTCATTAATTTAGCATGTGGGCCTAGCTTCCACAACACCACCTAACCTACAAGACGTGTGAGACTTTTGGCATTGGTTGGGTTAGTAATTGTAGGGCCTAATACTTTCATTAGAGAATTGTTTTAGATCATTTTGATTCAGCGCTTTCTGAAAGCAGCAGGTGAGATGATTACAGGAGTTACCATGTGGGAAGAATATACAAATATGAGTGATCATATCACCACTAGATGCCTATCATATAAAAAACAGCCTCTTCCATAGCACACAAGAAGATCACATGGCCTTGCAAACTAATGATGGACAGCCTTGGTACACAGGTGGCACGCAGGGGGATATAAAATCCTTCCCTATGCCTCGAGCCTGGATATGAGAGAAATAAAAATACAGGAATCTTTTAGACTTGAAGAACTTAAAATACAAATAACCATGGAACAACAACTCAGACTTTCTCTGAAAGAAGGAAAAGTAAACTGAGCTTCAAGAATGGATGAAATCAATTATCTACTGGACCTTGCTTCAGAGTTCGTATGACCTATGCATGTGTACGCGCGCACACACACACACACACATATACACACACACACACACACACACAAAAACACGTTTCTTTCCTCTAAATGCTAAGAACTATATCCTGGCCTTCGGTTGATGCTTTTCCTCAGCAAAACAATAACCTCCAGAATAGACCTAGACCTCTGACCCATCACACATTAAATCATCGAACATCCCTGCCAACTTGAAGAACAATCTCACCATGTGAGGAGGGGGTAGGGACTTGAAGGAGTGGGGCCTGTACCAAGAAGTTCCCACAAGGCACTTTTGAACCCTAACCTGCCCCCTCCTCCCTCCCACAAAAAAGCTTGCTGAGGCTGGTGCTGATGTCCTGTAGTGTTGACACACCCCTTAATTGACGTCAGCAGTTCAAAGCTTCGGAAAACAAGCTGAAAAAACACTATTTACAGTGGTTTTCAGCTCCTATTCACTGCCACTGTGTGATATTGGCTCCTCACCGGGAGACCGTGTCATGGGTCACACAGTGGTACCTGTGAGTTGGCAGGTATGATCTCAGGTGCTTTTATTTACTTCAACCATTCAGGGAGCATAGCTCGTCCCGGGAGCCAGTCCATTAATTCTTCACCCACAATTTGCAGATGGCATCATACCCCTGACTTGCCATTACCTTTACACAACCACACAGACAGTCTACGCTGACAACTTCCATCCAGTTGTAGTGCTCACATATCTCTGACAGAATTAACAAGTGTTACTAACAATGTCCTTTGACATTCAAGTGCCAAACCACTGTTTAAGGTAAAAAGTAAAAACACTCAAACAGAACAGGTATCTTACTCATATTCCAAGGGAGAAATGAAAAGAACTCTCCCACACATGCGCACACCATCACACAAGCACTCGCACCCATTTCTTACTGACCAACATCAGCCCTGTCAACTCTTTCATCATTTCTAACCCTATCTTGTCGATCATAATTTCTTCGGATTAGTACTGCCATCCTGTTTTTGATCCCATCCTCCTATTTATTTTCAATGTTTTATATATAGCAATTATTATGATGACATTATTGTTTGATAATTAAATACTATAAAAAACAAGAGCATCCTCAGCAACATTAAGTACAGTTGAGAACGTGAATTTTTCATTTTATTCCACTGCTGTGTATCGCGATTTGTCTCATCAGGAATTGGATTAGTAACGTCTCCCTGTACTGTGATGTTCCCGTTACAGCCTTGTGGCCTAATTATGAGTTTGGCGGTCCATAGGACCGCGTAACTCGCATGGAGGTGCGGTGATGGTTGGGGACCGCCGCACCAAGGGACCGATTGCTGTATTACAACTACAGTGGTCGGACTGCATTAGGAATGCTGCAACCACCAGGAATCCATGATCCCTGGCGCTTGCGTGGCAGTCAGAGTCCCCAATATGCTTGGTGGTGACTCTGCGGCACTGCCAATCATATTACAAGTTGGCTGTCATGAAAAGGGTGGCAGAGAGTCAACAAAGAGGACCTACTGGACCCCCTGTTGCCTCAGGACCTTTGGAATCCATGCAAGGGCGCACAAGGTGTGCCACCCTGTCAGCATGCACCCCCAGATCAACCACGGCATGGATCTTACACTCCATCCCGTGCTGAAATGTGCTGTGGCTGACCCATGGCGCTGGCTTTCTAGGGCTCTCCTAAGAGCCTTTGGAAAGGCAGTGCCATAGTCCACCTGACACAAGACTGCCCAGATTACACTTGTAATCCGGCGGGCGGCGGTTGACTTTGGCAGTGTCGGAGCGGTGCGTGGCAGTCGTAATCAGGCCCTTTTAATTGCCCTGTTGTCTAATGCTCTCAGTTTTGTCTTCTGTCCATTAGTTTCTTCTGACATATAGACCTTAATATTAGGAAGCCAGGCTGCTTCACAAGACAGAGAAATGTCTCTTTATTCTTTGTATCAAACTTGGTTGTAAGTAGAGCAGGGCATTAAGGCGTGTGAGAAAACTTTGATCACACCAGCGGCGTGCTGTTATTCTCGAGCAGGACGGCAAATTGAGAGCATATTTCTAAAAATTAAAAAGGGAATAGAAACACATCATTCAGGAGTCTCTCTGCATGGTGGTTGACTACATATAAGCACGCCGGTTGGCGGCAGTCGACAATAGCAAGGTTGTCCTGCCTGGCCACGTTTAGAAATATTTGGTTTGAAATCTTTTATGCCTTAATGCCCTGCTCTACTTACAACCTAGTTTGATACAAAGAATAAAACAGCCCTGATGAGAGATCAGCGACATTGTGCCTGATCTCGAAACGCGTCGGCACTTTCATAGGGTGGAATAAAATGTCATCTCTACGATACTAGGACCGGCTGGTCCAGTATTGATTTGTTTAAGAGCCATTCATTTGCTTATAATTCCCCCTAGGACTGTTTTTTTTCTATATTTTTCTCATTTTGTGATTGTAATGTTTGCTTTAATGTTGTTTGTGATGTAGTCTTAGTTTTTTGTAATGTTTGATGCAAGAATTTTATTTTTTGGACTGTGTAAAGAATTTGTTTTTTATGTATGTACAAAGTATATATAGGTGTGTAAATATTTAATGTATTGTTGTTTTCTGTCATATAGCTTGTCATAACTTGAAAAAGATAAAAAAATATTGACATTAAGTAAGATGTCGAGGGTGATCACAATAAATTGATCTTTTCCCTCTTAATAAGCTTGTGGAGATTTTGTGGTTCGGGCAATTTGTGTTATAAAATAAATATAATTTTAGGCACTGTCGACCAGCTTTATATTTTCTGCAAATGCTACATGATCAATATATTTGTTATTCGGTAGCATCTTTTTTATGTCTATCGATAAAGGCATGAAGGCTTATTAAGTAATTATGACATAGAGAAATTTGTAAATATATATTTTACCTGACCTATATTATTGCTCCTAGTTTATGATTTTTTATCAAAACTTTGTGCTTTGTGCGCTTATGATCTTTTTGTATTTTAGAGCGAATACAGTATGTTGACTCTGACTGGTCTTGATCCCTTTACAGTCATTCCTATAAGTAAAGTTGCTATTGCCTTTTATATATAGATAACTTCAGCCCTTTTCGGCACTGTCATTCATCCATGTTGCCACCCACAGGGCCTGACTTGCCAGAAGTAATTCTGCTGGTCTTGTATTTGCAAACCGTTATGGGTTGTTTCAATTTGGTAAAGATCAACTTTCCCTCTCATTTCTCTACATCTTTTCCAAAAGCATGAAATCCTGGAAAATCTTTTGGGACAATTCCACCGGAATGTTACGAAGTAATGAAGAAGCGTAGGTAGAACAGTTTTAGGCAATCCTTCTTTAGAATGGGAGGTGCTTTAAAAATGGTGCTGTCCCATGTAGGGCAGCCAGGGCCAGACTGGCCATAGCAGGCATCGGGAATTTTCCCTGGAGGCTGGAGAGCCGGTTTTGCAGCAGTGGGGGGCTATTATTTGTTACTGAGTGCCTGTTTTGCAGTGGTGCTGCAATATCGGCTCCTAGTACCAAAAGCAGCAGTGCTTCACACTTGCACCGTCTCACCAACTCCCACCACACCCCTTACACGGGGGTTAGTCCTACAAAATTGACAGGGCTGCTTTGGGTTCCACATCCAGCCCAGAGGGCAGCTAATGCCTTTCTTATTCACCAATCATAGATTACGAATAGGTCCTGGAGGTGCTGATGGCTCAGTGCACGGTGATAGGGCTAGTGAAAGAATTGTCTACAGTGGAGCAGAGAAATACAGGTGGATATCAATGATTATTTTAAACAGGGATCAGTCACTGTCCATTTAAAAAAACTTGTGTCAGTTTCATTACATGAGTTTCCTATACTCAAAGTTGGTATTTCGACCCATAGTGGTGGCAGTCCACTGGTCTCATCTGGACAAGGAAGAAAAGTAGTCAGTCAGTCAGTCTATCAAAAAAGGAAGTCCTTAATATTTGGACCACACAGGAACTCTTGCCAATCCCAAGATACTTTGTAGAGCCAAATGCTGTATCACCAGCTGGTTGAAAACAGTCTGTCTTAGAGCTTAATATTTCACAAATAACATGTGTATTTCTAAAGCGCACGTTCACCCCGAAGGGAATAACAGAAGTTTATTGCTACCCAATTCAATGGTACTCATTTAATCGACCTCAGAAGGATGAAAGGCTGAGTGAACTCCACAGGATTTGAACCTGTGAAAATGAGGTCGAGCACACATTTATGTGGACTAGTAGTTATTGCGCATAGGAGCAAGGCTCCTGTTAGTAAATAAGACAGGCACTAAACGCACATGCATCAACGTGTTTCAGCATTTTGGGACATACAAGAATGTTCCTTAGCAGGAAGAAGAACAATGATGTGAGAGCTTACATAAACTACAGCATGTACAACAACACAGGAAATAGAGGGTCTAAGGAACGTTTATAGACCTGCCCAGGTTATCATCCCCTATTGAGCCAAACTGAAAAAACCAAGTAAACCAGGGGGTCTGTCACAGAGTATAGTGTACTCGAAACCACTAAGACTCAAAGCCAATTGATTAAGTGCCAGGTAAAAATACCTTGGAGTCTACAAAGAATTAGTCAAAACCAACACAAATATAACCACCAGTAATAGTAGGTGAGACCCATTGTCCAGAGATGGATTCCCATCAAAGTCTTGTTAGTGATCATAAATATCATATGGTAATCCAAAAGTTGGAATGGTGCGTCTCTAGATCACTGAGACAATATCCATAACCAACATATAGGACAGGGTTTCGACCCGCAGTCACTAGTAGACCATACAAATGATCACTAAATGGGATATGTACAGTGCAAAAGATAAGTGTAGTGGTGATGATTAAAAATAGAATAGAGGACAAACAGCAAGCAAACTTTAATGGCCGTTAGTCTCTTTCTGATTAAAACCAAGAACAGCGCAAAAAAACAGTTCTAACAAATAACTGTATAGAGGCCGACATGTTTCTGACAAAAAGGGAACAAACTCCTAAGGCTTTCTTCAGGGCCTCTGTTTTAACTCGTTTTGCCACTGCTAGTAAGTGCTACATATAAACCATACAAAATAATGTGAGTGAATCAAACCATAAAGGATATATGTTACTATTCCTCCATGTCAAATGGTGTATTGTTCACCTACAATAAATAAAAAAGTATAAGTGCATTGGGTGTAAACATTCTGCTAAGTTAAACATTGAACTCAAATTCTCAAGGTACTTTACTCACCCATCCTGACAGGGGATAGGACCTCACCTCACCTGG
Organism: Lissotriton helveticus; assembly: GCF_964261635.1. Lineage (NCBI taxonomy): Eukaryota > Metazoa > Chordata > Amphibia > Caudata > Salamandridae > Lissotriton > Lissotriton helveticus. The sequence continues at coordinate 1,144,974,353 of NC_136069.1, forward strand.
ACCGAGCTCAGGATAGAGGAGGCCACGCACTGTGGAGGCAAGGGATAGGGTACTTGATAAAAAGGTGAGAATACCCAATGCAACACTTTTCTATGTCCAAGCAACACCTGTAATTATCCCAGCTTCCTCCCTCATTCATACTACAACTCCATCTCAGGCTCATCCACGAGCTATCTAAACTACCAAGTACCCCTCTCTTATTATCACAGAAAGAAGTTTCATTAAAAAACAGTAGGTCAGTGTATCACCTTGCTATCAATGGACCTAGTAGTTACTGTTATATGTAACTTAAAAAGCAACCATAGTCATAAAATACCCCACCCATCCTCACCTCTCCGTCATTGCCTCAGACTGGACCTGAGTGTGGGGCAGGCAACGAGGAGAGGGAGGTGGGTCATATTTATTGAACGAGCCATGTCGAAGCATTAACCAATCCGGGAGTCCTAAGCTTGCTCGTTCCCGCCAAGCAGTATTTCGTCATATACTGAACACAGAGGTTCAGATTGGATTCCGTTTCTAAGTAAGGATTCATGTATTCAAAGGGAAGAAGCTACTAAAGCGGGCAAACATCACTTACTTTTCCTTCCGGTAGCTCAGTGTGCCGCGCGTAGTCTCAGGCTGGAAACCGGGACCTTCGCGAGATCTCACGGGAACCAAGGAACTACAAAATGACGTCATCCCGGGAAAGGTAGTAGTTCACCGGGATGTTCATCAACAAAAACGTGTATCTGGAGCTGCATACCAAGCACATTATTCCCAACAGTTCTGAGAACATAGAAATGGACTAACACCTTGATGGTGGGACATACTAAGTATAGTTTTAAAATAGGTATCAGACCTCAGTAAGTATCTTTAAAGAAAGGGTGCACGAACTACTTAAAGACGTCAAAACAGACGGGAAATGTAGTTCTAAGGGCTCACGCTCACTAAAGGAAAGCCACCCTTACTTATACTATCTGACAAAAAGATGTATAGCAGCAGAATACTATTGGGCTTATCGTGTATACATCGTACTCAATGGAGACAGAGTATGGTGATTTATTTTCTGATAGTAGAATAGTGTCACAAAGTCAGATCTAGTGAGAAATCGCGGACTATTACATGCCATCATGTCGTCTTTAGGCATGCAGGAGTTAGCATGTAAGTATTAGCAAAGAAAAACCAGTCACAACCCCTCAAAGCGTAGTCCAGGGTATCTCATTGTTCAGGCCCCGGGTGTCTGTGGATAATTTATATATCCATTTGTGTTCCTTAGTGAACAGGTACTTGGAAACATCACCGATGTATGACGGTATATAAGGTTTCTCTAGAACCGTCCATTTGAAATCAGTTTCACTGTGATTACGCTCCAAGAAATGTTTTGTCAGCTTAGAAACACTTTTCTTGCATCTAAAAGCACTTTTGTGCTCTAACATCCTAGTGCGGACCTTTCTGGTGGTCATGCCTATGTATTTATCTAGGCAAGGGCATGTAAGTAGGTAAATAACATGTGAACTGTTACAGTTAGAAAAGCCTTTGAGGATCCAGGGACGATCTGTCCCAATATCAATCTTGGTAACCTTAGAGGTCTGGGGGCACACCGAGCAGTTCCCACATGGGTGATGTCCTGTTACTGCGGCTAAATCCCATAGTGTTCCTACTGCTTTCTTAGGGGTCTCCCTAGGTCGAGTGTGAATTAAACGGTCCCGCAGGCTACTTGACCGTTTGAAAGCAAACAGTGGTGGTTCAATTTTATCGTTGCTGCAATTGAGAACTTGCCAATGGCATCGTACAATTCGTTGGATTTGATTGGATTTCGTATTGAACGTACTGGCAAATGTCAGACGTTCAAGAGGTTCTTTTGCAGGCGCGACTTCCAAGAGTGCCTCGCGGTGGTTGTTTGCTGCCCTCTTCCAGGAACGTTTAATCAAAGATTTAGGGTAGTTCCTAGAAGCTAGTAGGCTGGAAAGTTTCTCAGCGTGCTTGTTAAAAGTTTCAGGTGTGGAACAGTTTCTCCGTACTCTTAGAAACTGCCCATAAGGCAGGTTGTCCCTCAGGGCTTTAGGATGTTGGCTATCGTACAGTAGTAACGAGTTTCTGGCCATTGGTTTTCTGAACAATTCTGTTTCTAGACCAGTAGGAGTCACATAGATGGACAGGTCTAGAAAGGATATTCTCTCTTTACTGCTCTCTACGGTAAACCTCAGGAACTGATTACGAGTATTAAGCTACTGGTGAAATGATAAAATAGATTCCTTGTCACCTCGCCACACCACGAGGATATCATCTATATATCGCTTCCACCATTGTATGTGTGGATGGAATGGATTGTTGGTGGTCAGAACATGTTCCTGTTCAAAGATGTGTACGTAGAGGTTCGCCAGACTGGGCGCAAAAATACTGCCCATGCTGGTCCCTGATACCTGCAAATAGATGGTATTTTCATACTTGAAGAAATGTTCTTTCATGGCAGTTCTTGCTAAAGCCATGATAAAGGGAACTGGCGTGATTGACTCCAAGTTGGTACCCTCCAGGATGGACGTGATGGTATCAAGAGTTTCATCCTGGGGGATGGAGGTATAAAGAGATTCGACATCAAATGAGACAAGATGGTCTGTCTCAGCATTGAAGTCGATCTCTGGGATTACACGTAGAACATCCTTAGTGTCTTTCAAGTATGTGGGCATTGTCTGCACCAGTGGCCTGAGAAAAAAGTCTACAAAAGCCGACAGAGGCTCCAAAATGGAGCCTTGGCCCGATATTATTGGCCTGCCCGGTGGTGGTCTTTGGGCCTTGTGAACTTTGGGCAAGGTGTAAAAATAAGGCACGATGGGATTCTTTGCTTGTAGGAACTGCGACTCCTGGTTGGTAATCCAACCTTCATTGAGGGCTTCCTCAACCATGTATTTGTTTTCATTAGCTAGTCTGTCCGAAGGGTCCATATCAAGGGGAATATATGAGCTGGTGTCGCCTAGCTGTCGGAGACATTCCTCTCTATATGTCTCAGTGTCTTGAATAACTATAGATCCACCCTTATCAGCAGATTTTATAGTGATAAGGGGATCTGATGCCAAAGATTGTAAAGCTTGCTCTTCCAATCTGGACAGATTCTTGAAAGAGTTGCTCTGTTTATTCCAAAGTTTATCTACATCGTATTTGACGTCCTTCTCAAAGGTCGCTACTTGTGGCGGTACAGAGTGTACTGGGGGTAAGAAAGAAGATTTAGTCTTCAACCCTATGTTTGCATCGTACCCCTCATTATCAGAGTTAGCTTTTTCTCTGAAAAAATAGTGCAAACGTAGTTTGCGGAAAAACTGGGGTAGCTCTATTTGTAGTGTAAAAGGGTCGCCATTGTTGGTAATGACATACCCCAAACCCTTATTGAGAACCACCTCCTCAATTGTGGAAAGAGTTTTACTACTGGCGTGGGTTCCCCCTCGTCTGAGAACGTGTCCCTGTGTGTGGACCTGTTGAATCCTCCCAGTGTACCTGTGCTTGTGTGTTTCTTTTTTTGCCTCTGGGTCTTCGTTGGCCAAAACCTAAAAAAGGTTGGTTGTTGTACTTTTGATATCCTGGGAAAGGTCCCATTGGAGGCTGGAAGGGATACTGGAAATTGCCAGGCGGTCCCCACAGTGCTGGTGGCCACCAAGGTTGGACCTGTGAGTTATGTTGACCTCTGTAATTCTGATACCTATTGGGGCGACCTTGTCCTCTACCCATATCAGATGAAGGGTCAGCTGTATCTGAGTCGCTCCCAGAGTCAGTGCTAGAGCCAGAATAGTTTGAACCAAAGGCCCTACCATTTTTTCTAAACTCAGGTGCTCTGTAGTTATCACTAGTATAGGGATAAACTCTATCTAGTTGGAATTTAGCCAAATCTTTCTTGAATTTATCTATTTTAGCATGTAAAATAGAAACATTAAAGTCCTTGTTATTTTTGTTGCACTCATCATGTTGCTTTTTGAACACTGTAGAGGTAACTATTGCTTTTATTTGTGCTTCAAGAACCTGGATCTCGACGAGGATGGCGTCCGCTGTCCTCTTAGCGGTGCTTATTATCAGGATCAACCAATCCCTGGTGCACCGCCACGCAATCAGGGACCAGTCTTTTAGAAATATTTTGTCAGTGAGAAACAGCCGAGGGGCATTCGTCACAATAAGGCCTGGTGGCGCACAACTTGCCCGTAAATACTCTGCCATCGCTATCCCATGTGCTGCGGTGCGTGAGTAGGATTTTTTGAGCGTCAATACTTTGGCCCATTCATCTGCAGAACCTGCAGATGGACCAGGAAGTGATTCCAAAACACTCGGCATGTTTTATAGTATTGACTGTAAGATTGAATCATCATAGGCCAACCCTTGACGTTCAGCCATGACTGCAGAAGAGTAATTGTCGTCAGACCAAGCAGGTGGGGAGCTAGAAAAAAAGGAGCTGTAGTGAGGGAAAGTGTACTAGCACTAATTCAGAACACTGGGATAATTACAGGTGTTGCTTGTACATAGAAAGGTGTTGCATTGGGTATTCTCACCTTTTTATCAAGTACCCTATCCCTTGCCTCCACAGTGCGTGGTCTCTTCTATCCTGAGCTCGGTCCAGGTGAGGTGAGGTCCTATCCCCTGTCAGGATGGGTGAGTAAAGTACCTTGAGAATTTGTGTTCAATGTTTAACTTAGCAGAATGTTTATACCCAATGCACTTATACTTTTTTATTTATTGTAGGTGAACAATACACCATTTGACATGGAGGAATAGTAACATATATCCTTTATGGTTTGATTCACTCACATTATTTTGTATGGTTTATATGTAGCACTTACTACCAGTGGCAAAAACGAGTTAGAACAGAGGCCCTGAAGAAAGCCTTAGGAGTTTGTTCCCTTTTTGGCAGAAACATGTCGGCCCCTATACAGTTATTTGTTAGAACAGTTTTTTTGCGCTGTTCTTGGTTTTAATCAGAAAGAGACTAAATGCCATTAAAGTTTGCTTGCTGTTTGTCCTCTATTCTATTTTTAATCATCACCACTACACTTATCTTTTGCACTGCACATATCCCATTTAGTGATCACTTGTATGGTCTACTAGTGACTGCGGGTCGAAACCCTGTCCTATATGTTGGTTATGGAAATTGTCTCAGTGATCTAGAGACGCACCATTCCAACTTTTGGATTACCATATGATATTTTTGATCACTAACAAGACTTTGATGGGAATCCATCTCTGGACAATGGGTCTCACCTACTATTACTGGTGGTTATATTTGTGTTGGTTTTGAGTAATTCTTTGTAGACTCCAAGGTATTTTTACCTGGCACTTAATCAATTGGCTTTGAGTCTTAGTGGTTTCGAGTACACTATACTCTGTGACAGACCCCCTGGTTTTCTTGGTTTTTTCATAAACTTCAGCATACCTGAGCCGTAAAATATTCCCAGAATTGATTGCAAAATACACTGCTTAGCAGGAAGTAGTTGTCTTTCTGACAAACCCCTAAGAAGTGAATATTATCAGAGTTACTCGAGTCCTCAAGAGAAGATTACATTCAGTTATTCACTTGGATGCCATGAATTCAATTGTAGGTCCCAATGCATAGCAGGCATGTCAGGAGACTCAGCGCCATTCTAACATGTGATTGACAAGATAGTTAGAGGCATGACATTGTTTGGAAATGCAGGTGTACCTTGATCACATCATAACATTTGGCAGACCAGTGAAAGAACAAAACAAAATACTTTATTTTGGAGACAGACTAAAACGCAAGGATTAAAGTTATCATTAGGTAAATATCAGTTTTGATACAAGTGTCAGGTACCTGTGCTTAATTTGAGCAGGTAGTTTCCAGTGCACAGTACCAGCACTTAATTGTCAGCACCAGTGCTTATGACAATATGCCACATGGTGGCGCTGTCTGTCTAATTTAAGTATGAAGAAAAACAACAGCTGTTTATTAATTCAATATACATTAACAATAACTGATACCTACCACCCAAGTCATTACTATAGCTTTGTGGGCCTGGAATTGTCACTTGTAAGACTGTGACAGTTAGTATTTGAGGTGGTACTGTCACTGGCAGAGGAAATGGATGGTGCAAGCTGCAGTGTCCTTCAGTCGGCCAACGGACGTGCGCAACACTATGAAGGTACAGCGCGGGCGACGGCCGTTGGCTGGCTAAAGCGCGCAAGAGGCTAAGGAAATATTTTGAGGTCATTGTGTGTACGGATGATGCCATGTGAAGACCTGAATGGAGTCAGCCAGTCGGAGACAAGGGACATACAGGATATTTTGCCTGTATGCTACCTAAGAACAGTGCACTGCACAATATTAAGCATTTTAGTATGGGCAAAGAAAATGAGCCACACAAAATTATGTTTTTTTAATTCACACCTGATATTAAACTGCCAAAACAAGCACACATTGAAGATACTGGTGTATTTTCATACTGTACTGTACTGTGTGCCGAACAGAGTGAGCGTGACACCCACTACGCATCAGCATTGAGAAGCATGTCACAAAGGGTTGGTTACATATCAGAAAAGGCAACAATTATAGAAGAAAGTCCATCATTTTATTGTGGGTCCCCCACTTTTTGTTACTTGGTTTTGCTGTTTTTAGGAATCTGTGCATTATGACACTGCTTAAGTGTCACAATGCATGCACTGTTCCCCTACAAGTTTACTTTAAATTAGTTCCAGTAAATTAGCGTTTTTCAATCAATCAGTAGATTGTAGAGTGCTTCTTGGCAACCAGGAGGATATACAGGTGCTGGCAGGGTCCAGTTGATGAGCTGAACAGCCAGGTCTTCAGGGACATTAGGAAGTCTGGAAGAGATGGGGAGGTCCTTAGATGAAAGGGTACCTTGTTCCTGGTCTTCACCAACTAGGCAGGGGAAGGAGAGACCTCCGTATCTGCTATGTTGGATGCAGGGGGTGAGGGTTGGAGAAAGGGACGCAGAGGTGTCGGTGGGCTGCTGTAAGTTCAGGAGGTGGTTCAAGTAGGCGGGTCTGCAGTTATTTAGGGTCTTGTATGCATGGGTCAGGAGTTTGAACTGGCATCTTTTCTGTTCGGAGAGCCAGTGGAGTTCCTTGAGGTTGGGGTGATTGGAGATCTGAGGAGATCCAGGACGAGTCTGCGGCGTTCTGTATGGTCTGTAGTCTTTATTGGAGATGAGCTGCGATCCCTTCATAGAGAGCGTTGCCATAGTCCAGTTGGCTGGACATTAGGGTCTGGGTGATGGCGCGTCTTGAGCTTTGGGGTGGCCATTTAAATATCTCATGAAGCATGCAGAGGATGAAGAAGCAGGAGGAGGAGATGGGATAGACCTAAGTCGCCATGATTAGCTTATTGTCCAGAATGATGCCTAGGTTCAGTGGAGGTAGGAGAAGGTCAGAGTTCTGAGGGCCACCACGATGCGCCCCATGGGGAGCTTTTGTGTAAAAAATCAGTACCTCTGTCTTGTTCATGTTGAGCTTCAGGCAGTTGTCCTTCTTCCAGTCAGCCATGTCTGTCATGCAGTTGTGGAAGTTGGTCTTGGTGGTGTCTTCAGAGAGGGAAAGGATGATTTGTGTGTCATTGGCGTAGGACATGATGTTGAGTCCGTGGGTTTTGGTGATGCTAGCCAGAGGTATCATAATGGTAGAAAAGGGTGGAGCTGAGCGAGGATCCTTGGGGTACTCCATATATGATTTCTTAGGGTTCGGAGGTGAAGGCGCACTTTTTGCGTTCTTCTGGTGAGGAAAGAAGCTATCCATCTTAGAGTGACTCCTTGGATGCCTATAATGTGAAGCCTCATGATGAGTGTGTGGTGGGAGGCCATATTGAAGGCTGCCAAGAGGTCTAGGTGGATCAGAGCCGCAGTCTCTCCTTGGTCGAGTCGGGCTCAGATATCATCTGTAGCCACAATAAGGACTATCTCTGTGCTGTGGTTGCTGCTGAATCTGGATTGGGAAGAGTCAAGTAGGATGTTTCATTCCAAATGTAAGGAGAGTTCTTGGTTGATGACTTTTTCTAATATTTTGGCTTGGAAAGGGAACAGGGAAATCGGTCCATAGTTGAGTTTGCTGGAGTTTTCCAATGGTCTCTTTAGTAGGACATTGACTTCTGCATATTTCAAGTCCTTTGGGAAGGTGGCCGTAGCAATAGAGGTGTTGAACAAGGTGGTGAGAACGTGACTGATTCTGGCTTCACCTAGGTTGAGATGTGATGAGGGCATGGGTTGATTGGGACCACTGAGTAGACTGATTTCATGATGGAGGAGGTATCCTGTGGGGTGATCTGGCTCCATTTGGTTAGTCGGTTCTTTGTGGTGGTAGTGGAGTCGTTGTGTTGTGTGCAGGGACATGCCTCAGGGTGGACAGGGCCCCATACAAGCATTGCTGAATGCGGATGATGCTGTCCTTAAGGGCTGCACCCCAGCGGTACTGCAGCATATATTTTATTCATTCTGCACTTATATGGAGGATTTGGATTTGAAGATCAATATAAGTAAGACCTTGTGGACAAAAAAACATTATGAAACCCAGCTTCCAGCTGCATGCCAACCCACTAAAACACACAGGCAGTTTTAGTTACATAGGAGTAACCTTTAAGTGTAGAGGCTTGTGATTTACCCAGCTGTAAGTTAGAAATAACCAACTGGCAAGGAGCATTAATACTCTCTTCCCCTTGGCTGCCAAACTTGGCAAAAGATCAAGTGCAATCCATTGGTCAAAATGCACCAGCGTGGAGGGGAGGAGCCAAGATGGCGTCCGGGTAGGACGCTCAGTCCCTCGGCTCCGAGGATCATCTCCTTCTTTGCAACTATCCTGCCGTCTATCCTTGCCCGCCATGGCGGATTGTTGATTGTGATGACGTCCGGCGACCTGTGGAGAAATCCTGATGCTGTACCGTTTTCGCTTGCGGGAGAAATGACTGATTGCAATATGCGGCCTGCAGCAGTTCTCAGACCGGGGCCTCGAGTGGATGGTGAGGCCGGCCGCTCAGTGCATGACTCGGGATGCCAGCGACCGCTGTGAGCCGGTCAGATCCTTCTTAGTGCGAGGCAGCTGAACTTCACCACGCACGCCCTGCTGTACTACAGGTACGGGTCGAATCGTGCCTGGCGCTTCGTTTGGGGCACCGCACAGCTGCAAGTGCCCTATCTGCTGGCTGCCGAGAAACGGCTTTCGTGGAGCTCTGCAATCGATGGGAGGCTCCCGAATTTCTGCTCCCGCTATATTTTACAAGACGGCGTCTCCATGGGTCTTAAGCTTGTGGCAACATATTGGCATCGTTTGTCAACATTATAGTGCGTGGAACTCTGGCTTCCCACTTTTGAGTACCCTGACCTGTTTCGGAGTGTCTACCCCCACGCAAACGGCGGCCATGATGGAACACAGCCTGGGGAAGTCTGTGCTGCAGTGTGGTGGCGGAATTGTAGTGCAAGGGGACGCACTCGAAGGGGAGAGTTGTGGAGATTTGGGATATGGCGATCTTCTGGCTGCTATTCTCTCCCTCCGTCACGTTCTGGCGCACTCTGCTCAAACCCTGATCGATAAGGTGGATGATATCGTGTGTGCACTGGGAAGATGGCGAATGGCTGATTCGCAGGTACATTTCGATGGTTCTTGTTCCTCGTCCGTCTCCATCAAGATGGCTGCCCTATTTCACAATGGCGGATCTGAATCTCCGGACCTCGAAAAATTTAATGCTGCGGATGTTGCATGCCTGGGGCGATGTGAAGACCTCGGACTGGAATCGCGACGGGAGTGCTTGCCCTTAGCCTTACTCCCCATTGCCCGGGGGTCGCCTCGGGTGTTGTCGGATGTTGACATTTTCCCTCCTGGCTCGGCTCCGCATTGTGACATGGGGATGGTTCATTCTTTGCCCGGGATGGGATCATTGGGTTTGAGCGTAGCTGCCATGATTGGGTGGTTGTACCGACTTGCCAATTTTGGGTTGATGTTCGCGTTTTTTTGGGACACTTTAGTAAACTGTGGTGCACGTGAAAAAACGGGACAGGGATGAACGCTTCCTATTATTGACTGATGGGTTTCTCGTTGCTGACCGAGCCAGATATGTGATGTGCTGATTTCTTTGACTATGCACTGTGCCGGCTTTGTGCCTTGTGAATTGCTCTGTTGGTAATGTTTTTTGGCACCGGACTCTACATCCCTATTGATCCATGGGAGGGTGATGCTGGGGACAGACATGTGGGATGTGGATCGCTATCCTTGTTTACGATGTGGGCTGTCTTTGTATTTCTAACTTCTCTTGCTTGTAATGCTTGCTGCCACCGGACGTCATGTTTAGTGCTGTTGGCTTTACGGGAGGGTGGAGCCGGGGGACGGGTGGTGGACTCCTCCCCGCTTTTCCTTTCATGGGAGCTTAGATTAGGTTTCTTCTCTTACTCTCTTCATTTCGGGACTCCTTTTATTGGGCGACAGGCACACTGCTAGGGGGGGGGAAGGCCGTAGCCAGCTGCAGAGGTGCAGGGTGGGGGGTGGATGGGGGGGGTTTTGTTTTTATTTTTGGTTCTATGGGCCTTCTATTCTTTTTCTTTTTTCTCTTTTCGGGGTTTAGACGTTTTTCTAGGTGGTGCGCAGTGATTCTGGCGTTTTTGTTGTATTGTGCAATTGGCTATCCTGATTATTACAGGCCGGAATCACCCTGTTGTGCTATGTTATCCTGCTCTTGTCTATCCTTCGGAACGCACACCTTTAAAATTAGACCTCTGTACTCCTGGACCAGATCCTTCGCGTTTCTGTATTACAATGTACTGTGTTTGCGAGCCCTGGGGCTCTTCGCTGTGTTGTAATTGCGATTTCTATCAATAAAGGTCTTTAAAAAAAAAAAAAAAATGCACCAGCGTGGATAGGCGACTAAAAATAGATTTGTTTGCTCTTTATTGTCTTTCCCCAGATACTTCCATCTTTATCTGTCACAGGGAGCTAGGATTATCCTACTTTGAGAATATTATAAAGACACCCCCCTTTATGCTCTGGCACAGGGTTCGGACTAAAAAGGCCACATCATTGAACAGATTGATAATTGACAACTGTCTGTTATTGGCCTCATGATTAGTGATTCCCTGGTTGAGGGGAGTTAGGGACATGAGGGTGGCCTTGTGTAGATGGGAATTCTTTTAAGGTCTATCTCTATCCCTGGTTTTGGTGGGCAAGAAGGTACTTAGGGATATGTGTTATAAATTATGGTAAGCTACAAGGTGGGGCAAGGCTATCAAGCTACCATCCGTCATTTCATGTATGCACTTTGAACCTACTGAGGGAACCCAGTCATTCTTGTTACAAGAGGCACAGCACTACTAGCGCTTTATCCTACTTAGGTTTTGGCTCAACCTATTTCATAGGTTAGCCAATTTTACCCAGTGCAATGACTGGATACCCAACCTCCCACCTTGCCCATGTGACCAGAAGTCAGCACAGAAATCCACCCCCCCCAAATTCCACATTTGTAAAAAAGCAGGAACCTATCACCCCTAAGGGTATTCAGGTACTGGGGGGCCTTCAGGTAGATTAAGTGTGCTATTACCCAGAGTCACATGATGCTGAGATGAACTGGGGCCAGGGATTGAACCGTGAGCCCCGAGCTCCGGAGTCAGGTGCTCTGGCTGCTGCGCCACACCTCTCCCAGCACACTTTAGATATATTGTTGATTTGCCCTTTTTACTTCAAGTCCAGATCTTGTACCATTAAACACCTTTTGATTAGATATTCCTTGCATCATTGCACAGAAGTACTATACTTTCTGCAATCCTTGTCCTCAGATTAAATTATATCGATTGTGTATAACTTTTTGAGGCTTGTGATCAAGGTTCGAAAATCTGTTGAGTTGGACTTTGCAGTCTATGATTATTTCTGGTTGTGTATTCTGTGATTTGTGGGCTTAATTGGCTGCCCAATTTGTTGAGGGGGGGGATTTTTATCTTGATTTTAAAAAATGTTGCTGTGGGTCCCATTTGGTATTTGTCCTGCTTTTTACCATTTCTTAAGGGTATTATTATGAAATTGTGCTGTGTTTAGGTTGTTTTATTATTAATTTGTTTATTTTACTATATATGTACTACACTTTTATGGTCTATATTTATAATGATTGAGTATTTTTGTTTAATTGAATTGAGTCCTTGGGGCTTGGTGATGCTTGTTAAAGGTGTGATATAAGTGTAAAAGAGGGTGGGGCTGAGTGAGGATCCTTGGGGTACTACACAGATGGTTCAGAGGTGAAGAGGGAAGGCACACTTTTTGTGTTCTTCCGGTGAGGAAAGCGTCAATCCATCTGACAGCAGTTCCTCGGACGCCTATGTTATGCAGCCTTGGGATGAGTGTGTGGTGGAAGACCATATCGAAGGCTGCCGAGAGGTCTAGGTGGATTAGAGCCACAGTCTCTCCTTTGTCGAGTAGGGCTCAGATCTCGTTGGTAGCCACGATGAGGACTGTCTCTGTGCTGTTGTTGCTGTGGAATCCAGATTGGAAGGAGTCAAGTTAGAGGTTCAATTCCAGATGTGAGGATACTTGTTGGTTGATGGCTTTTTCTAATACTTTGGCTGGGAATGGGAGCAGGAAGATCGGTCGGTAGTTGTTGAGTTCTCTGAGGTCTCCTGATGGTTTATTTAGTAGGGCTTTGACTTCTGTATGTTTCCAGTTCTCTGGCACGTCCCCATAGCAATTGAGACGATGAGCATATAGCTTATTATGGCTTTGCCTGGGTTGAAGATGTGGTGAGGACATGGGTTGTTTGGGGCCCCTGGGTGGATGCAGTTCACAATGGAGGCCATGTCATGTGCGGTGAACCTGCTCGATTCAGTTAGTCGGATGTCTGTAGTGGTTGCGGGATCATTGTGTTGCTTGAAGAAGTCAGTGACCTTGGACTGGGGTTTAAAGTTTCTGGAGATGTTGGCAACTTCTCATTATAAAGAGAAAGAGAGTAACCCCTTTAATACCAAGGGAACAGGGTAAATAGTATCAACAAACACAAAGGTTCGAGGTAAAGCAAAAACAGCACCTGCTTCCACTGTGGCTCAAAGGTTATGGTGATGGTGTTCAGGAAACCAAGGAACACAACCCTGTCTGTTCCTTCATGGGCAAATCCCAAAATATACAATAGAAAATGCGGAATCAGCACCCATCTGTGAGATGTTTTTTTTTACAGTCTCTGATATCTTCAATGTCTATGACAGATAAGATCTTGTAATAAATAGGTCCGGACTGATGTAAGGTTGCTTGTTCAAATCTTTATTGTGGCATGTGGATTTCCCTTCTTAGCCGACGCGTTTCATCTCAAAATTGAGACTTCTTCAGGGCTCAAACATCTGTATTAGTCAATAAGCAGTGTAGCAAAATAAGGTTCCTTGAGAGTAGCAGGTTATCATGAATTCTCCTAATCTGGAGAAAGTACGCTCCTATGATTATTGGAAGTTAAGAAGTACCTGTCTATATCGTACTTTATCTTGTTATGCTGTCTATGTCCACGAGTGGAATGTCCAGCACCGCGGAAGAATTTGCGCCGCAGCCAAGGTGTCAAACTGTAGCAGCGTAGGGTGGTCCTGATGGATACAGTGATGTTGTTCCAGATCCAGAGTGCATAGATGGAAAGGCCCGTGGCCTTGTTTTTTTTCTTTTTTGCACTTCTTAGTCTGCAGTCTGATGGTGTCATGGATGCAAGTGTGGTGAGATCGACCAGAGATTGTGAGCTTGTCTGCAAGACAAGTGGGGGGGACTGGTTGTGATAGCTTTGTAAACGATGCAGCTAGTGTTGATGTTTGTGCGGGCCATCAAAGGTAGCTAATGAAGTTCTATCAGGATGAGGGTGATGTGATCATACTCTTCAGTTCCTGGACAAGACACACTGCAGTGTGTAGGATTCCCCTAAGGAGTGCCAGTGTGGAGTCTGGGAGGCCATGGAGTAGGACATTGCCACCATGGAGATGCAGGAATACAGGGCTTGAACAGCAGTTTGAAGTTGCTTTTTGGAAGAAATTGTTTGACTTTCTTTTGTAGAGATAGTTGGTACCAGACTGTCTTTGTATTTTTTGGCAACGTGTTCCTTGAGGTGAGGTTGTTGTCCAGAGTGATTCCAAGAGACTTTGGCATTAGGTGAAATTTGAAGTTCGAAGCAGTCAAGGTTCATGTCACTGAGCCAGGTTTGTACTATATCTTGTTTATGTTCTTGGAAAATAACAGGAATTCTTTATTAGTTAAGTTGAGCTTCAGGTAGACTCTGGACAAGCCATTTTTAGGTCCTGATAAGACCCCTTATTGTTTGCATGGTTGAAGCGTCACCAGCTCACATTTTAAACTAAGCATTTCTGGCCTCTCTAAATTAATACAGAGGCTGTTGTAGGAAATTGTTTATCCAAAATGTGTCGTTTTCATATGTTAAGAAACCCTGCTGTTTATTATAATTGGTCCCTAATGTTGTGTTGGTTTTATTTTTCATTTGAGACATAGAGTACAGTTTATCTTTTTTCAATACAAATGCTATTTTGTGCAAACAATATTTGATCTCCTGATTATGTTCTTTATTAATGTTTTTCTTTTGACATCCTATTCCCAGTGTTAATTGCCATTGTGCTTTTTGACTATTAAGTACTCATACATTGTCCACAAGGACCATTGTTTCCCTATATATAAAGTTTAAGACTTCAGCAGGAGTCAGTGACTTTGAAGGGCCCTCACAAGCTTCAACATCCTGCCTTGCCTCCTTGGAAGATTTTGCAAACTAAAGGAATAAAGAGTTCTAAGATAAAAACTTTGAATAGTGTGACTGACTCTGCCTACTTGACCCTCATTCCACTGTAGTCAGTCTGAAATCTCACCTAGGTACCAATCTTCTGCGAGCGATGATTTTCAGTTGCCATTTTTAGTTTTATTGGGGCTTTGTATGTTAAAGCTTTAAAAATCCATATCTCTGATTCCCCTTATTGCTTATTCATTTTTTTAACATGGTTTTGGAATGTTATCTTGCTGTGTTGTTAATTTTATAAATGTTTATTGCTGCCTGAACTTAACACTCATTTCTCTGAGGAATTTCCTGCTGCCTGTTCTACATCACTCTGGGTTAGGCAAAGATGTTCATTGAAATGCATTCTGACCCAACCACATTGTGTTTATTATGTTGGTTGGGGTATGCCCCCCCTGCCCCCCCCTTAATAAATTGAAACAACAGTTGTGGTCAATGAAGATCTCCACATAACAAAGGTTGAAAATCTTCTTTCCCAGAAAACAACAAACATTTTGAAATACACTTCCTAAATCTGACATAAAAGAAACTTAGCAAAGCAATACAACTCAATTGGAAACCAGGAAACCCATATACAGGAGAACATGAGGAGATCGGATTAGAGAAAAAGAGAGAAACAGATAGCGCCTAACATGTAGAAAGAGAGAAAAGGTAGGGGCAATGCTTCATTTGAGTTGTTGAGTTGCATGTGGACCGTCACTAGCAGTCTGTTGTTGGATACTAGACTTATATTTAATCATGAGACTTTCAGCTAGATGCATCAAGCGAAATACCGTTCGCAAAGGGGCAGATTCTCAGAATCTGCCCCTCTGCGACTGGTATTTATGCATTTGGGATGCATCATCCCAAATGAATAAATCGCTATTTGCGATTGCATTTAAGGAATCTTAAATTGAGATTCCTTAAATGCAATGCATGAATGTAAAATAGCTAGCGATTACGCTGATAGGGGTCTCTATTTACCGTGAAATCTAACTTCATGGTAAATAGGGAAAACTGTGAAAAATGCACTAAAGTGCATCTTTCAAAGTTGTATGTTACACACACACATATCCTTGGGACATGTGTGTGCGCAATACCAGTATCCAGGTCAATTTAAGGGGTGCAACAGGGTGTCCTTTGGACACCCGTCACCCTTGAAATCCCATTCTCAAATTGCGATTAGCTAATTGCTAATCACAAATTGAGAATTCCTTCCCATTCATTCCTATGGGCCTCTTGGCCCATAGGAATCAATGAGATGTCATTCCTTATTTGCGAATCGCACTCTGCGAGTCGCAGATAAGGAATATATAGGAATTGCTAATATTTTAGCAAATCCTACATGCATCTGATTTTGCGAGTCCCAAAATGCGAATCCTTAAACTTCGCAATTAAGGACTCGCAAAATCGAACGTTGAGGCATCTAGCAGTTTGACCCAAAACAAGAGAGAGAAAGGATCAAGGGGCAAAGAACGAGGAAGTGAAAGATGTAAAAACAATGGCAAAGAGAGAAAGGGATGAAAAGGAACCTATAAGAGTTTAATATAGGGTCCGAGAAAGTATATTAGCGGAGGAAAAAAGCAGGAGGTGAAATAAAGTGAAGAAAGCCTTAGTTTTCAGCAACTCCAACATTTAGATCCCAAAAAAAATTGAACTCCGCACTAGGGGCTAGATGTAGGTAATTCTAATTTACTGACTCATAAATACCGAATTTTACCGATTCGGTATTTATGAATCGGTAAATTAGAAGGAGTGAGATGTAGGTGAATTTATTTTTAGGAATACTGAATCTGTAAAAATCGGTATTTACCGAATCGGTAAATACCGATTCTGTATTGCCCATTGATTCCTATGGGCCTTGAAGCCCATAGGAATCAATGGGCAATACCGATTCGGTATTTACCGATTCGGTAAATACCGAATCCTGCAAGGGTGCAGGGGATGTCACTTTGACACCCTCTAGCACCCCGAATACAGGCACGTGTAACATGTGCCCTAAGGGCATGTCTGTGTCACATTGCACAGGTGTGCATGCACAGATGTGCATGCACACCAGTATTCGGTATTTTACCACCCAATAGGATTGGGTGGTAAAATACCGACTCTTAAGGGCCTGTGGCACTCTTTGAAGTGCCACCTACATCTCATTTACAGAATCGGTATATTTACTGAATCGGTATTTTACCGATTCTGTATATTTACCGAATCGGTAAATTTACCGATTCTGTAAATGACATGCCCCCTACATGCCAAATCCTAAATACCGGTCGGTAACGGCCGAAATCGGCCGTTACCGACCAGTATTTGGGCTCCTACATCTGGCCCTTATTCTTTTAAAAATTAAGCCTAGAGTAGGAGTGAGAAGAGTGTAAGAAAGAGTGAGAGAAAACGAGAGAGGTAGAAACAGAAACAGAAAGAGAAAGAGTGACAGAACAAGAAATAGAGGGAAAGGAGACATAGGGAGAAATAGGAATAGAGTGAGAATGAAAGAGCGGCAAGGAGTGAAAACTGGAATGAAAGAGAGAGAGAGACAGGAAACAGGGAGGTGGTGAAAGAGAGAGACAGAGAGAGGCAGACAGACAGACAGGGAGAAGGAGATAGAGAGTAGAAAGCTGAGAAAACGAGGAAGAGAATAGAGAACTAAAATGAAATAAACAAACAAAACAAAGTCAGGAAGAAAGAAAAAAATAGGAAGAGCCTCCTTACAAAAAAAGAAAAAGGGGGTCTAATTTTCAGAACTGAGCTGTATGTAGGTCTCAGTTTGTAGCAAATCTCTTGGATTTGCTCGAATATGGTACCATGATATGTTATTAATTCTTTTATCCAATATTGTAGCGATTACATTCTATGTTGAGTGTTTTCAGGCGCTGCTCAGAGAACCGTCCGGGGAATGTCTGCCCTGGTATGAGGCCCGAGAAGCACCATCCCTATACGTCATTCTGGCTCAGGTGAGTCATCGGATGTAAAAGCTAGAACTGAGGGCTCGCGGCTGTAAAGAGTCTTGGGGGTGATGGCGAGCAAACGCCCTTCGACCCAGGCTGCGCACACGCGATGATGAATAACTTTAATTTTTCTGTTTATTGGATCTCATTGCACTTGTTTCTTCATAAATATTGTAATTTTTGTCTGAGGGATGCGTGTACTTCGCCGAAATCGTGGTTAGGGTGGCATTTCGCTTATTATTTCGTGTAGGCTGCTAAGTGATACATTATAATATCATAAACGGAGTAACATTGATACAACTTCAGGTATAATATAGTTTGAAGATTATTTTTCACTTACAGTGATTTAAAAGTATCTTCCTTCCTTCATTAAAAAAACAACAAACGGTTCTTTCTAAAGAAGATTGAGCACGCTGTAAACAAAACACGGGTTCATTACCTTTTTCCCACAACTGTGAAATAAGTAACTCAACTTATAGCCGCAAGAAATTGTCCGGGAACCAGACAATCGAGCTTTAGAGAACCCCGACCCTGACCAATAATAATAACATAGCCGGTTTTAACACTGGTACACTGGTTGCGCCCTGTGCGACAATGTCTGTTGGCGCCCCCCCCCCAGTGACCACCTCTGCCAAGGATTCCATCACTAGCACCCTTTAACAGTGCCCCTCCAGTCTCCAGAACCACTGTCTCTCAGATTTATCTCGCTTTATAGCACCGCTCATACCAGTGGAAGGTGTCAGAGCACTTTACATCACTCACACACATATTTGTCTAAATCAGTGTATAAGAAGTGTTACATCAGACAGGACTACAAGGTGTAGGAGTGTCGTGTCATGGATACTGGTAGACAATAAAGTTTAAGAGTCCTTATTTTGGAAAGTAAAAATTCAGAATTTAAAAACATAACATCATTGTTAGGGGTTCTCTTTGATAATAAGAATTGTTTTCTACCCAAATGAACCCTTTTGCAACATTGGGATGATGAAAGACTGGGCAAAAAAAATATAGCTCTAACATATACCTTGCAGTTTGCATGCAGCTCTTTGATGACAGTTAATACCTCAATGTTCTTTCATTATTAGGATTTTGTATTTATAAACGACAAGTTACAAAAAGAGCTCTCTTACAGAAGCAGTAACCTACTGACCTGTTTACATTGCACGCACTTTGTATTCTGCATGGTACACGTTCTTAGCAGCAGCCATTTTTAACCCTCTGTGCTATTTTAGGACGAGTCAAAACTTCCACTAGACTAGACAAACCTCAGGTCTCTTTCAAGGAAGACAATTAAGCACTAGAGTTATTTTGACAATTTAATTGATGCCTTAAAATTGCTCGTGGCCAGGAACGCAGGAGCAGGTGCTTTAAAAAAGATAATATACTTGTAAAAATGACCCCCCCCATCCCAAGTCAGCACCCGGTGCTGTTGTGCTGACCACACCGTCCTAGAGCTGGCCCCGCGGAGACCAACTCATTGGAAGGCAAAAAAATAAATATATATATTTTTTTTATGTACTTACCTGTGTTTCGCTCTCCGTGTTTTCTTCTTTCTTCTGAACTCTACGCGATGGCACCTCACGGAGCCTCAGGTCCCCCTCCTGCAAATCTGGACGCTGCTCTCCTGCTGCAGATGAGCAGCATGAGAGCAGCACCAGGATTGGCTGGAGTGGGCTGCCTCAACGCTCCAGCAGGCATAGGAGGCCTGTGCCACCCAGCTGTCTGAGACATGAGACAGCTAGGTGTAGAGGTTTACACTGTGCATGCCAGGCTGGCCATCCCAAGACAGCAGGCCAAAGATGACATGTGCAGTGTAAACTGGTGGAGAGTGCACCCCTCCCCCTCTGCCAGTCAGCAGCAATCACCCACCCCCAACACTGCTCGGGATGGGAGCAGTGAAAAATAAAACAGTAATTCATTTTATTACTGTTTTATTTTTCACTTTTGCTGCACTGGCAGCTGGGGGGGGGGGTGACACTCTTAATGGGGGTGGCTGCCGCTGATAGCACTGCTTGCCTTGGAACCCAAAACAGACCTGATAATAATTTTATTACAGGCCCCAAAGTGAACACGTATAGCAAGCAAGCACGAAAGTGGCTAGTCAGTCCTCTCTACAGAGGCTTGTGATTGTTCTTGCATTAAGAAAATTGCTGAATTTGGCCCTTTGAGAGTACGTTTTCGAAATACACTGGCTAAAAAGCAATATGTTTTGCAGGCACAGAGGGAGCAGCCATGAAATATTGCTATATACGCAGGCATGTAGCTCCTGGGGGGAGGCGGGGGGGATAAGAGGGGTGGTTGTTGCGGTGTGGCATCCCTCAAATAAATGCATTCATGGCTTGCTGGTTGGACCTGGGGCCATTGAGTCAGGTTTGCTATATCTGTGTCCGTTTTCTTGTTGTGAGCCAACAATGAAAGACAAATCAGCGACCTTTGATGTAAACGAAGGAGGGAGAGAGGTGGGGCGAGAGACAGAGCGACACATCTGTTGGCTGAATTTAAAAATGTGAAACCAGATAACCTGGAAATAAAAATTGTCTGATCCTAGGCAAATAGTTTATTTCACATATGAGAGCACATTTAAATACTTGAGTTCAGGATGTGCACTATACTAGCTCTTGTTATACTTGTAGACTGCAATGTTGCTACATCGATATCAAGCATCTAGGCCACACTTAGACTACTAACTTACAGCTTAATTCTTTAATGGCATTGTCACTGGGGGGCGAACCAAGAATGTTTCTAAAAACTATCACTTTTAATACAATTCTGTCTATGCAGTGATGTAGCATGATGTACTAAGGTGAGACACTTCCATACGTCAAAGAAATACACTATTTTTAAAGTTTCATAGCGATTGTATCATATTTTTTTACTTTATAGGTGTCTGAACCTAAGCACACATAAAAGTACAACTTTTTTTTCCCTTTTAGTAGAGTTCAGTACAATAGAACAATTATGCCGTTGATAATTCCAACCCGGCTGGGAATATCAGTGGAAATTGGTAAAAGAATTCTGAAATATAAGTCACGTTGCTAGTTCGGTTATTCTTCGGCTGGTCCATACTAGAACACAATGATTCCCGTGAGGAGGTTCTGACCACACTCACTTAAGATTGAACCTCAAATACTATCGCTCGCCACACCAGGAGCGCACTCACGGTTCGACATGACACGAGGCTACATACTTGACGATTACACCGAATAGAGTCTTCGTATCCCATGACCACGTTTTTACGGGAAACACCCGTTACATCGGATGTATCGCATCGCGCTGCCATTGCAACGCGACTATCACATCGCAGCCGGCATCACAACGCATGTCATCAGGACGCATGCAAGTGCGTCGCAATAACATATACAACGTTAACGATTACATCGTATTCAAGCGGAATGTACGATGTAAACAAGCACCGAATTAAACCAGCATTAAATAACATATACAACGTTAACGATTACATCGTATTCAAGCGGAATGTACGATGTAAACAAGCACCGAATTAAACCAGCATTAAACTAGCAATTTTATAACGTATTGGTGCTTGAAGCTGAATGTGTTAAACCAGCATTAAACACATCGAATTAAACCAGCATTAAACACATCATATTTATAATTACCACATCACACATCACATTTATAATTATCACATCATATACGATGCACATGAAACCAGCAATTTTATAACGTATTGGTACTTGAAGCTGAATTGTGCACAAGCAGCAACGATACAACGTTAACGATTACATCGTATTCAAGCAGTATGTACGATGTAAACAAGCAGCGAATTAAACCAGCAATTATAACGGATGTCATACACGCGATGTTACAGCGTGCGATCAAGCTGACCGCGATGTAACGTCATACATCCGTTTTTACCAGAAGGAGAATAAGCGAACCAGCAACATGACTTATATTTCGGAATTCTTTCACCAATTTCCACCGATTAGCACAGCCGGGTTGGAATTATCACGGGCAGCGCAATTACAAAGCTGTGTATGTCAACTTTCATCCCTGAGGAGTCGTGGAATTAACTTCCGCACTCGACGAAACACGTGTCGGCTGGTTTCGGTTTCCTCATACGAGAACTGAATAAAAGAACTAAAGAATACAACACTCATATGAAAATCAATCAATGCTTTGCATAATTGTTCTATTGTACTGAACTCTACAAAAAGGGGTAAAAAAGTTTTACTTTGATGTGTGCCTATGTTCAGACAACTAATTTGTATTTTGCGAGGGAGTTTCCTACACAACACTGAGAGGTTTTAGGGCTTTTACCCCTTTCCTAGTAGCACCATATGACTTATTTTTTTACATTTGCGTGATACAGCAGTGCTCCTATAAATCCATGGCTTCTAAAAAGCCTTTCTTGTAGATTTACATTTTTTTACTTCATGTTTGTTGCACAATAGATATGCCAAATCTTTTCATGACTCGGCTTGTGCGTGGACTTTTAGAGCCAAGCAAGACCCGTAGTTCGTCCCCAGCTCGGCTCACCCTATTAATTTGTCTGCACGCTCTTCTATATTTGCGACTTGGGCTTATTACATGAGTCTATCAGTAACTTGATCAAATAATTTGAATAAAACGAGGACTAGAAACATGGATCCCTGCCCACCTGCGTTGATTCTACATTTTTACAAATTAGAGCTTCATGTAGCAGAGATGAAGACGAGTGAGTGCTGTGACAATACATTTAAATAAGTGGGAAATGAGTGTTGCGCTCTGCAAATACCAAAAATAAAATAAATAAATAAATGATCCCAGGGCATGGACTCCAGGTGGTTGTGTTGTGCGTAACCGTAGTCTTGGGTTTTCAAAGGGAACTATCAGGACGATGTAGAACCGGCAGGGGCGTTGCTTCCTACGGGGCTTTGGGGTGTTAAACCCCTCAAATGTATTCTTGATTTGGTAGTTGTGTTTGGGCTCCTTGAGTCATGTCTGTTATGTCTGTGTGGGTTTTTCTTGTTGGTCTCCTTTCACTGAGAGGTTGTAACCTGTTAATTTTTTGGATCAGGATCTTAAATATATATATATATAATGACCGGTTTACCAAAAAATTAGTAAACCTGCACCCATATAAATACTCATTAGAATGGGTACAAATGTACTACTTTTTGAACTTCCCAAACATTGGCAGTAGTAGTCTTGGAAAGCTGCATGAGTCTCAACTTTCCAGGCAGACTACTGTCAATCAAACACATGAAAGATAATACGATGAATGTGTGAAAACAGTCTACTTGGTGGCAATCGTTTGGGGTAGCATTCCAACCCACTGTTTTACATCCATTGTGCCACTCTAGACAGAGGCCCACTTAATGCAAATCAGTACTGTTCCTCATGGAAACAGTCCATCCCGAATCTTGGTCATCTCACCTTGCCTCTAAGAGCCCTTGCACAAGCCAAAATCTGAAAATAGATGGCATCTAAATCACGCAACAAACATCATGTGAAAATATGATTATCTTTTTAAAACAAAAATAGGTATTTCTTTAACATGCAGAAGCACTTCCCCTTAACACATCAAAATATTTTGGTACAGGACACACCATGAACTCACATGTTGAAAGCTACTCTGATGTATGATAATGAAGAAAAAGGAGACGTAAAATAAAATATTTCTCAAGGATCACAGAATTTGGTCAAGTGGCAGGCCAGGACTGGTCCCAGGTTCTCTGGTTTTACATATGCAATTTACCCACTAGATGGCTACCTCTTTCTCTCCTTTCTAACACCAAAGGGTTTTGTTTTGTTTTAAATTCTTGGCACATAACGATAGAGCATGGGCGGCAGGCAGAATTCACATTAAAGCTTGGTTCGTTTTGGGGTTTGAGGGTCCAAGAGGACCTCTAGCTCAGTTAGAGCCAGGCCTCTGGCTCGAGCCTTTGCTGGCATGCCAAACATTTATCTGATAAGATATGGAGGCTAAACATTGCCTTTTGCACTGCCTGTGCTTGCATTGCACCATGATTAGTGTGGTAAGAATGGACACAAATATTGTTTTTACAGCGGCAAGCATTGGTCAGTTTGTATTACCAGGAACAGTCTTTATTGGATCTGCAATGGCACTGGCTATGACACCTTAAGACAATGCATTGTTTAGAATATTGGCCCTAACACTGGCAGAACATGATATTCACTGACCTTGAACAAAGTATTTTTAGGTGCCTTTTAATTGGCACACATATGCTGGCACTGCAACTCTTGTGACAAGTTCTACTCTGACACAGACAGTCTGTGACATTAAAACACAGTGCCTACCTTATTTTGTCCTGGTAAGGCTATCTGTGCTTGCAAGACTAGGTACACAGCTATAAATCTGCCTTTGCATTAGTTGGTCTCAGCATTGTAAACAACACCCCAAATTGTCCAGAATAGGTTAGAATTCCCCCCAGTCACTCAAATGTGCCATGGGCATCTACAGACATGCACCTCACATGGTAGCACTGTATGTCACACATTATCTGCTCCCTTCACACAACACCTACTAGGGAACAATTTTCACTTGGTGGCGGGGACGACCAGCAGGAAACCATGCACAGAGTGCATTTACAGCTCCTTTTTAGAGCTTTTGAACAGCTGATGTCCATTTATAGGGTATGTAGAAAATATCTTACCTGCCCGCAACCTCGACTGCACAATACAATAGAGATCCATCCTCCCCATCTTACAAAGTGTCTCTCTAGTGTAGTATGCCCTACAGCTGCGGCTGCTGCAGGTAAGAGCGGTGGGGCAGTGGGGCCCGCTAGGGGGAATTACCATGAGGGAAAATTAATTATTTATTTTAATTTTCCCTTGTGGTCGTCTCTCGAAATCCCCCCAGCCGGCCCCACCGTCCCACCACGTTTACCTGCAGCGCCGCAGCTGACCCTATGTAGCAGTGGGAGTTGTACTAAACAAAACCTGGCTCTCATTGTTATCTCCCTCATCTTCAAGGAGGTCCACTTCTCCTTCCCAATCCTCCCTTAGCTTCAACAGCCTCTCCAGCGAGTTAATCATTATTTCCTATACATGAGGGAGATAGCTTTCCTTGACAATGGTTCCCCAAACACCTTATCTTTCAGAGGCAAGGCTTCGTCAATTTCAACCCTGCTAGGGATATGCACTTTAAGAGCATGCTGCACCCTGAGGTAGCAAATGCTTTGGTTTCTGCAAGGCTGTACTCCTGTCAGGGTCTCCCCGAGGGCTTCAGCCGATGGTCCTCCCAGACATCCCCCAGTGTGGAGATGTCAATTGTGTCCCATGGTTGCATGCCCTCCAGCATGCCAACCTCACTCAAGTCATCACTGTCCTACAGAGGGGTAGCCCTAGTGAGCTTCTCTCCCCCATCCAGGTGGGCCATGGCTGCATCTAGAACCTAGCAACATTGCATTTATGCGGGGGAGGTTATCCGTCCACTTATTTTGGCACAAAGCTGCAAGGTAACCCCTGTTGCCCGTCGCATTTCTGTCCACCCTCAGTGAGGGCTCTGCCAGTGGTGCGTAAGCCCAGTCATTCGTCACCACTAGCTGCGCCACGCAGTAGTACTTTAGGATATCTGGCAGGGCTGTTCCACCATAATTGACCACCCTAATCAATTTTTCCAGTGCTATGCAGGGTGCCTTGCCATTACATAGGCAGGAGCCACACCTCGCTGTTCACTTGCTGGGAAAAAGTATCTGAGAATTTGTAGGGTGTATTCTGGAGCACATACAATAGTTTTGGCCTATGTAATCATTTTATGTGAGCAAGGAAAGGGGTGGAACCCTCCAGTGCTTTTCATCGCTCCTGAGCTAATCCAGGAGCTATATACATTGTCCTTGAGAAACTGTTCCTTGTTTCTTGTTACTTGGATGCCCGGATATCAGAAGCTTTCCATGGCTGTCTTCAGTAAGAGGCCTCCTGGTATTGCCCCCCTGCCCCCAGATGTCAGATAGATGTAGGTCGACTCCCAATTAATGGTATAGCCTTAATATGATCCAAAGAGATGGAAGATGTGTAGGAGCCATGGGATTGTGGACTTCGGCTGTGCTGCATAGAGTAGAATGTCGTACGTGTAAAGCAAAATACTGTCATCCCATGAGGCATCCCATCTGAACCTGTGCACCAATTTGTCCTTCCGAATCCATGCCTCTAGCACCTCAAGAGCCACTGCAAAGAGCATTTGCGAGTACGGACAGCCTTGCCATCTCCCCCTTGTGTCGTGGAGAGACCTCCGACAACTCTTCATTAACCTTGACCCACGCCATAGCTTGGCTGTACAGAAGGTAGACCTATTTCCGGTATTCTGCGCCAACCCTCATGTGCTCCGGCACCCCAAACAGAAAGGGCATTCCAGGGAGTCAAACGCCATTTTTGCACCCAGGCAGAGCACCACCGTCTTTTCCGTAGCAAGTTCCATGTAGGCAATGTAGCCATAAGATTGTTGCAAGTTGAGTTTGGTCCCCCTATTGGGCATGAGTCCGTACTGGTCTAGATGTACCAAGTCGACAATAACCAGTTTCAATTTGTTGGCCAACAATTTTGCCAGAATTCTGACCTCAGTATTTAACAGGGATATTGGCTGATAGGAACTACATCTGCATGGTGGTTTGCCCCATTCAGAATTGTCACGATTGTGGCCAGCTTCTGGTAAAATGGAAGGACTCCCCTCTTACCGGTTTCCTTAAACATGTTGAGGGGGCAAGGGGCAACTCTACCTGCTATCTCTTTATTGAGCTCTAAGGGGAGACCACTATGAACCAACTCCTTTCCTGATTGCAACTCCCTAATCACCTGTTCTGTCTCCACTACTGTTATCTAGCAGCTGTCTGTCATGTGCATAGAGTACAGGGAGGTCTATTTCCTCTACACACTCCTGTATGTCTGGCAACAGTCGGGTCTGGGTGGGTGCATAGATTTCCCCATAGAAATCGGAAAATACTTTGGCTGTGTCACGATGATTTGTGGCAGTCTCACCAGTTGCTGCAGTGATTTCTGCAACCTACTTTCGCTCGCAGTCCCTCTTTCCCAGCCATGCCAGGATTTGACCGGATTTGTTTCCCACCTCGGACAATCTGCGTTGGGTGGTTAGGAAAGCCATCCATGCCTTATTTTCTGTAGCATCCCTACACTGTTTAAGTTCCAACAGGTGGACCAGATCTGTTCACTCTAACCTCTAATTCTAGCACCTAGGCTTCTAGTCGGTCCAACTTGACCCACCATTTCTTCTTATCCCCAATTACCAATGAAATGGCCTGCCCCCTCACCACAGTCTTGTAGGCCTCCCACAAAGTGTACGCTGACTCTACTGAACCCACATTAGTTGTAGAGTACTGCCCCGTGGAAGACTGGCTCTTGTCCCTGAACTGCTTATCTTTCAGATACCATGGATCTAACTTTCACTCCACTGCTCCTTCCAATCATTTACACCCAGACAGGGGAGTGGTCAAATATACCCTGGGCCAGAATCTGTGCCACTGTAAACCTTTTTCCGTGGATGTGTTGTGTCAGTAATTAATCTATTCTAGAGAAAGACCTGTGGGTCCCTGAATAGCAGGTAAATTGCCTGTTGTGAGAATGATGTCCCCTCCAAATATCCAGAAAAGGGGGTGGTGATGAACAGAGTGTCTGAATTAAGCAGACCACTCTTACCCAGTCCAAAGATCAGGGCTTGATCCATCACCGTTATTTAGCTCACTGCCCCATCCCAGCTCAGAACCTGGCTATATGCAAATTTGTCCGTCCCTGGCCCAGTGCATCATGGGAACAGGGCAGACCAAACTACCAAGCCAATTCTTCACCAGAAAGGAGACAAGCTTCCGGGGACCGGTTTCTGCCATTTCAGGCGTCATCGGCCCGGCTTGCTTGAATCCTGATGGAGCAGTGAGCAAGGGACTCATGTCTGAGTATACCCTTCCACGCTTATGGTGGACAAAATGATTCAGAAAAGGGGGTGGTGATGAACAGAGTGTCTGAATTAAGCAGACCACTCTTACCCAGTCCAAAGATCAGGGCTTGATCCATCACCGTTATTTAGCTCACTGCCCCATCCCAGCTCAGAACCTGGCTATATGCAAATTAGTCCGTCCCTGGCCCAGTGCATCATGGGAACAGGACAGACCAAACTACCAAGCCAATTCTTCACCAGAAAGGAGACAAGCTTCCGGGGACCGGTTTCTGCCATCTCAGGCGTCATCGGCCCGGCTTGCTTGAATCCTGATGGAGCAGTGAGCAAGGGACTCATGTCTGAGTATACCCTTCCACGCTTATGGTGGACAAAATGATTCAGAAAAGGGGGTGGTGATGAACAGAGTGTCTGAATTAAGCAGACCACTCTTACCCAGTCCAAAGATCAGGGCTTGATCCATCACCGTTATTTAGCTCACTGCCCCATCCCAGCTCAGAACCTGGCTATATGCAAATTAGTCCGTCCCTGGCCCAGTGCATCATGGGAACAGGGCAGACCAAACTACCAAGCCAATTCTTCACCAGAAAGGAGACAAGCTTCCGGGGACCGGTTTCTGCCATTTCAGGCGTCGTCGGCCCGGCTTGCTTGAATCCTGATGGAGCAGTGAGCAAGGGACTCATGTCTGAGTATACCCTTCCACGCTTATGGTGGACAAAATGATTCAGAAAAGGGGGTGGTGATGAACAGAGTGTCTGAATTAAGCAGACCACTCTTACCCAGTCCAAAGATCAGGGCTTGATCCATCACCGTTATTTAGCTCACTGCCCCATCCCAGCTCAGAACCTGGCTATATGCAAATTAGTCCGTCCCTGGCCCAGTGCATCATGGGAACAGGGCAGACCAAACTACCAAGCCAATTCTTCACCAGAAAGGAGACAAGCTTCCGGGGACCGTTTTCTGCCATTTCAGGCGTCGTCGGCCCGGCTTGCTTGAATCCTGATGGAGCAGTGAGCAAGGGACTCATGTCTGAGTATACCCTTCCACGCTTATGGTGGACAAAATGATTCAGAAAAGGGGGTGGTGATGAACAGAGTGTCTGAATTAAGCAGACCACTCTTACCCAGTCCAAAGATCAGGGCTTGATCCATCACCGTTATTTAGCTCACTGCCCCATCCCAGCTCAGAACCTGGCTATATGCAAATTAGTCCGTCCCTGGCCCAGTGCATCATGGGAACAGGGCAGACCAAACTACCAAGCCAATTCTTCACCAGAAAGGAGACAAGCTTCCGGGGACCGTTTTCTGCCATTTCAGGCGTCGTCGGCCCGGCTTGCTTGAATCCTGATGGAGCAGTGAGCAAGGGACTCATGTCTGAGTATACCCTTCCACGCTTATGGTGGACAAAATGATTCAGAAAAGGGGGTGGTGATGAACAGAGTGTCTGAATTAAGCAGACCACTCTTACCCAGTCCAAAGATCAGGGCTTGATCCATCACCGTTATTTAGCACACTGCCCCATCCCAGCTCAGAACCTGGCTATATGCAAATTAGTCCGTCCCTGGCCCAGTGCATCATGGGAACAGGGCAGACCAAACTACCAAGCCAATTCTTCACCAGAAAGGAGACAAGCTTCCGGGGACCGGTTTCTGCCATTTCAGGCGTCGTCGGCCCGGCTTGCTTGAATCCTGATGGAGCAGTGAGCAAGGGACTCATGTCTGAGTATACCCTTCCACGCTTATGGTGGACAAAATGATTCAGAAAAGGGGGTGGTGATGAACAGAGTGTCTGAATTAAGCAGACCACTCTTACCCAGTCCAAAGATCAGGGCTTGATCCATCTCCGTTATTTAGCTCACTGCCCCATCCCAGCTCAGAACCTGGCTATATGCAAATTAGTCCGTCCCTGGCCCAGTGCATCATGGGAACAGGGCAGACCAAACTACCAAGCCAATTCTTCACCAGAAAGGAGACAAGCTTCCGGGGACCGGTTTCTGCCATTTCAGGCGTCGTCGGCCCGGCTTTCTTGAATCCTGATGGAGCAGTGAGCAAGGGACTCATGTCTGAGTATACCCTTCCACGCTTATGGTGGACAAAATGATTCAGAAAATTCGCCACCACCCCCTTTTCTGAATCCCTCCAAATATCCAGCAGGCCTATGGCGTCTACGAATTGGGTCAAGGGACTGGACCCCGCCCTCCAACCATTTCCTGTGTGCTCATCCATTGCCAGATTTAGGTCTCCCCCATACCAATATTCTCAGTGGCAGTGAGAGCTATAGGGCTCCTCCTTCGTATAAGGTTGTAGTGTGGCACTTGGCCAGTACATAGAGTGAGCAAATGTGCATCACCTCCCCATCTCAGGTGCCTAAGCACACCGCAAAGCAGCACTGTTCATTTAGCCATGTTCTAATATGGGTGTAGGCTGTTGCTTTATGGATTAGGATCTCAGCTCCCCTTGAATTGGATGTGAATCCTGCACGGGCCAGTAGTCTACACACTTGTCTCTCCAATGCCTTGCAGGAGTGGCACCTTAAGTGAGTCTCCTGCACCAGCACCACATCCGACCCCTGTCTCTTTAAATATTATATGAACACGCCTTTCTTTATTTTATTTCCTAAATCATTCACATTCCATGAGATTACCTTGAATTTAGCCACTGGCATTATCTGGGGTGCAGGAAAGTGTTGGCCCCTCCCTCAGAAGCCTTCTCACGGATGAGTGGGTTGACATTCTGTGGTAGAACTGTGGTAAATAGGAGACATCCCCTCCCCAACCCCACCCTCCCCGCTGCCTTTCCTGGCAGTTCCCCAACTTCCTGCTCAAGAAAATTGCAGAGTGCCTGTCGTCCCTAATCCCCCTAACATTGCTACTTCTAACAAGCATACATGCTCCTCACCTCCCATCACCCTGCCTCCCCCAAATCAAAAATATTGTATGTCCCATTCAAGGCTCTGACTTCTAGTGTCCAAGTCTGGCTTCCCTGTCTGTACAGTGGTTTCTTGATCTGTCTCTCTCCGAATGCAGCTGGGCTGGTTTTGCACCATCTTCCTCCCGCCGGTCTCCAGCCCTCCAGTCAGTCCATTGCTTCAAATGATGTAGTGAAATACCACATTTTACCCTCTGTGATCATGTGCTGCCTGGCCAGGAAGAGCATCATGTACTTCAGTTCTCATTCCCTGAGACAGCGATTGACCTCCTCGAAGCACCGGCACAGCCTCTGCACCCTCTTGGTAAAGTCCAGGAAGATTTTGACAGCCGTGTTCTCAGACTGCAAGTTGTCTCTTCTGGCCAGCTGTAGGATTGCATACTGGGCCCTGTGTTTGAAGATGAGGGCGATGACCATGCGTGGTGGGGCCCTAGGCCGCAGGGGGGCATTGGGGCCCAATGTGCCCACTCAATTGAGAAGAAATTTGAGAGTCCTTTGGGCTTGAGGACATTAAGTATGAAGTCCTCCATGAACAGCTCAATGCCAGGTCATTCCACTCTCTCGGGTAGCCCCAACACCCAGCTATTGTTCCGTCTGGAGCTACCCTCATAGTCATCCAATTTTGCCTCATTGTTTTACAGTAGACTGCCAATATGCCCCTTTAGTTTCTTGACCTTCTCTCTCAATTACTACAGTTCCTTGTCCATTTGGTGTTCTTTTGTTCACTCAGTTTGTGCTGGTCTGCTCTAAGGATGTTCACCACTCTGGTGACGGAGTCAATGTTATGTTCCAGGGAGCTGCGCAACTCCGTTATTGCATTTATTATGTCCTTCAGCGAGGGCACCTTGCCTGTCTTCCTCCACCTGATCTGATGATGGAGGAGCAGGCCTCAGAACTGTACATTTCTCCATCCTGCTTTGCTGGCTAGGCTGTCCCCCCTTGTCATGAACCATCCTGCAGTGGTAACACCAACTTCCACAAGGGCACCTGGCCACTGGACCATACAGTGTTCTAAAGGGGGCAGCTATCGCTGCCACCTGTCAGAGGGCAATGGTATAGTTTCTGCCTGCACCATTCAACTCCCCCATGGCCTGTTGATTTCACTCCCACCCCTATTTAGTCGTGTCAGGGCAGCTGAAGAATAAGGGTGCCCGTTGAATTCTATGGGCCAACTTCCGCATCTTTCGTGGCACTTTCCTGCCACCACTAGCTGCCTTCTGTGACTTGCCTCCTGGGTCACATGTACAGGCCCCTATCACCTCCCACTGGGATACACAGACCACCTCTTGTTTTCGTCTAGTCTCCCCAGCCGCGGTCGGGCCCCACACCCACTGTTCGGCAAAGTCCCTTCCAGGGCAGGCAGGCCCTTCATCCAGGCCTCTCACTGTTGCCAGCAGATGCAGAATCGGAAGGGGAAACTGTGGCAGAGACGATGTCCCACACTTCATTCCACCCTTATGATGCCTCCGGCAGGCCCCGCTCTAGCACTGGCCCAACAAGTTTGTTTTCTCTGGCACCTCACTATTGGGTTGGGCATGGGGGAAGAGAGTATCTCCAATCCAGCTCGCCACATGCCGCAATCGAATTGTGGCCTACTGTGCCACTCTGCTGTCTTTGTCTAGCCTGCCTCCACTTCTGGAGCCCCAGCCACCACTGGGATGCACCACAGGGCGTCCGCTCCCGACCCTTCACAGTGGTCACAGTACGTAGAGGGAGCACGAAGTGGGAGGAGCCCCCCAGCACACCACCACTCAGCACCGCCGCAGCTCAGCTCACTAGACCTCAGCCTCCCAAGCTGCTCCTCCTCTCAGTTTGCCGCAGACCCTCGATAGTACGTTGGACCCTGACTGGTCACAGTCGGGGTCCGACGGGCCTCCACTGACTTCTGTGACCCTTCCAGCCCATTATCTAGGTGGGACTTCTCTCAGCCACCTCTGCTCAAGGGACTGTGCCTGCAGATCGAGTCCAGTTCCGGCAGGCCTCAAAGTTCCTTGCACGTCTTGGAGCACTCTTCCACTGGAAATTCGCTCTCCGTCAGTCTCCCTTGCCTCTATACTGCTGACATAATTGCTCTAGAGTCCCAGATTGTCGAGCAGTGTTATGGACGTTAGGGAAATTTAGGTGGTGGTGACGGAGCTCACTGAGTTATGCGCCCATCGTGCTCAGCGGCCGGTATCGCCCCCAAGCTAGTAGATTTGACCATAAAAAGCTGGTGTAATAATTTTTTTTTGATTGGATGGAAGCATAAGTCACAAAACATAAAAGTAGAATCGAACACATGCCACTGTCTAAACATTGCGGCCATATACTTACATGAAAATGTTTCAAATAAAAAACATTAACCATTGCATATATTTTTTTATATAAAATTGTGGATGTTTCATGTACTTAGGCTAGGTGTAGAAACCACTTCTAGTTTCAATGCACATCACAGGAAAACACAATTCTCATTGACACAAAGAAAAGGTACTATTTGCTTAGAATTACTGTAACAAGAAGACATAGTTCAACATATAAGGATGTCTAATAAATAAAAAGGTATAAAGAATGGAAAGAGAAAAAAAGTTCTGATTTAAGTATTGGCCCACCAGGCCTTGCACTGAGGGGCATTTCTTTTTTGGCAGATGAACATATGAGACAAGGCAAACGCCTTCTCTCACAATACAAAATAGCCAGTGGCAGAAGAGGGCTGACCGACTGCTCCCTGATAAATTCTGTTAG
Source organism: Lissotriton helveticus (assembly GCF_964261635.1). NCBI lineage: Eukaryota > Metazoa > Chordata > Amphibia > Caudata > Salamandridae > Lissotriton > Lissotriton helveticus. The sequence goes on from NC_136069.1 coordinate 1,145,007,496, forward strand.
GGTGCAAGCAAAAGGTGAATGACAGTTGAACAGACCAGTGGATGAACAGGGCTAACCCAAGGCCCCAGCATGTATTTATTATGTATGTGTTTATTTTTGAGTTTATATGAGGCTCACAATGAAGCTTAAGCTCTTTCCAGGACAGCGCTATAAGTGCCAGGTAATAAAGAAAAAATACATGAAAAGAGCAGAAGAATAAGGAAAATCTAAGCTCCCAAAGAATTTTAAGGTGGATGAAGTCTAGTTGCTTGTTACACTATAATTCATTAAATGAATTAATTTAAATATTTAGTAAACAATGCAGAAAAAATTAACATGACAGTTAAAGGTTAGGCATAATATTTGATACTTAAGGCAAACACATTGATTACATTGTATTTATGTTACTGTATTGAATGTGTGTCAATTTTTGTTTATTCCTTTTTATAACATAAGTTGGATGATGGGTGGGGTTTTTATGTAAATGTTTGAATCATGGCAGTATTTTATGCACACAGTCTGTAAGCATAATTTCATTGGATGCAATTCAGAGGTTTTTTTTATGAATCATTGAGAGCGTAAGGCTAGTACAAGTGGGAACAGAGTGTTGGTGTGCAATTGTTTAATGAATATAGCGAATAAGAATTACGTAGAATGGAGTGAATATGAGATGAACCTGAAAGCTTTAGCTTAACTGTGGAATGTTAGGCAAAAATTACTAAGTAATTCTACTATATATAGTAATGAGTATAAGTACACGTATATTTTTGCCCTTGCATATGTTATCTCTACCTGCATTTTGGAGCATTTTCTGAACGCATATTGAGTAATCAGGTGATAATATAGATATACACTATCAAAATGCAAGTGGCACTGCTGTTTTATAAAGATCCCAGAATGGATCATCTTAATAATAAAGGTTTATGGGTGAAGCCGACCCAAGAGTAGATACAAACATTAACAAGGAACAATAAAACTGAGGTGAGTGGAAATTTTGAAGCAGATAATAAGAAATCCAAAAGCGGATTGAATGAAGAGAAGAGGCAGGTCCCTGGCCTGGAGCTACTTGAGAACGTGCCCCCACATCTGATCAAGTGCCAAAATTCTCAAAGTCAAGAAAGGGATTAGTAAGAGAGTAAATATCTTGGAGGAAGACCTATATGACTTATTTTTAAGCATGGTGAAAAAAAGGCATGGGCACGCCTTGTGTATAGTGACTATTCATGGTGCTGGCTTGGGTTCTAAATGCACATTGAGATAACAGGATTTTATTTAGAGTTTTTCTGGATTTAATTTTATAGATCCGACATCCAACCATACATCGTACAAAAACATCACCCCAGTGGGTGTCGGTTTCTATTATTAGGTCTAATGGAGCAATATTTTTTGTAAACAAAATTTAGGACACAATATTAACTGTCAAAAAAGTTTTTGGTCACAATATTCTGCCAAGATACCTGCATGGATTTTACTTAAAGATACAAAATGTGTGTTCTGTGAAAGAAGGTACAGTTCCTGTTATTCATACAAGGAATATAAAACCGTAGTATCATCTGACACTACTGGAGCATTTCAGTTCAACATGGGATTTAGGGGAGCCTTCATTTGGCTAGTATCCAACCATTTCTGAATGTCTTTCCAAATTGACGGGGTGACCTATCACTGAGTGAGTCATGGGTTACTTGTTGGTTTTAGTTATCTTGTTTGAAAGAATATCACCTCTACAGACCTTGAATTTGGATGGCATGGTGTATGATGTTTATCAAGCTGTTGAGATGGTGAACAATGGGCTAGAACCTAAGAAAACATATTTAGACAATACATATATATTTTTAAAAGTTTTATAATTTAGGAGAGGTGCTGGCTTCAATAAATGTTAGGTTAGAAGGAGTTATTGTGGTATTCAAAAGGATTTTAAACTGTTAGATAATGATTAAAAACTATATAGTTTTAAAGATTGAAATACTTTGATTTGTGAATGTTTCAAGAACATCATTTAGAAGTTGTAATCAACATCCACTAAACACACTCCCTTTTGTCAACTTTCATTGTACATGTTAATATTTTTCCAGGAAGCACAGTCCGTATTATTAGTCCAGTTCTGTCTGACCATGCTATATATCTGGAACAGGATCTATTACTCATGTGCATCATGAATGTGTGATTAAACGGAACCTGGAGGAAGATTTGCAGACATGGTGATGGCTATTAAAAGCATCTGCTTTTAACCAATTGAAAACCTGCTTTGAATTATCTGAATGATGTGTTTACATGTGTCAAGGTTTTCAACCGCAACTCTCAACTCTCCACTTATCTCTAGCCAGTGTAGTCTCACTTTAGAGCTCCCTTTCTACCTTTTTCACTAACACATCTGAAATCTAAAAAATGTAATTTCAGAAAACAGGGACATTTTAAAGTTCAGTTTGACAATCAAAATAAAATTGATGATGTTTGTTCATTGGCTTAAGATGACTGAGTGGTTTTTGGGCCTGTACTTACTCTTTGTTCCTAGTTTGTGGAAAACAATTTTCAGTGGGCAGGAACAGTTTCTGAAAATGTGGAGTGAGATGGTTTTCAGGGACAAAAAAGGCATGAGGATTCAGATCTTCTGGGCCACCGTAAATAGGTAGTGGATATTACTGACTCCCTAATACATGTCTAAATACAGTGTTGTATGATAGCAAGCCGGTGAGGCATGAACACTAGTTGTGTGCTGCTGGCTATTTCCCTGGTGCATCCATTGGATCATCCTTTCAGCATGAATTTGCTTCCCATCAATTCAAAGCATATTTACCATGGTGGATAACCTGCTCTGTGTTTATTTTCAACAAAAGGTGCTAGGTTCAAGGAATGTTTTTGTTGCCGGGAGCTCCTATGGCTTAATGATATGCCAATGTACCTGTCTTGTGCACAGGCAAACCTGAATGTCCCAAATAGACCATACCACACATGCCGTGATTCTATAATATAATCTATACCTACTTTTGTCAATTTCATATATGCCAGAGTTGAGTTGTTTGTCACACTTTGAAAAAGAAAATATATTTCTTGACCACGCTTGCAAGTAAATCATTAGATTTTCATGTGCTTCATTTCTTGACTAATACCATAGTAATCATGTTTATACTTCTTCAAAATAGGATTTCCTCAACCTTTGCTCCAACAAATGGACGGTCCAGATATTCCAAAGATAGAGGTAAGTACCTTTTTCAAAATACCAAAAAAACAATCAAGAGCATTGATAAACTGTCTAGTTTGGATGTCTGTAATTCACATTATGTGGACCTATTTTAATTGAATTCTGCACCATGTACTAGCTTTACATCTTAGGCGTTTTAAGTTTTATGAAGAAAAATACATCAATAGCACTCACCATTGCCATGGGAAAATACAATTTGCCTAATGTACCAAACATCTGTGCACCCAACTAGTCATAAACGTTGCCCTACAGCTGTTGCATGTGTTATGTGAGTATCATAAAGTGATTGTTCTCATGCACTGCATTTACCATGATGCATCTGGGAGAAAATGTATGATGGTGTGTCACAGCGTGTACCTCTCCCCTTGCATTTTGTAAGTTGTCTGCTTCAAGGGTCTGAAAAGCAGATTGGGTGAGTGCTGTGCATATTGGTTTGAGCTAAGAAATACTTAATATAGAGTGCAGAGTTGGATTCCGGTAACACAGTTTTCAGGTTCTGGTCTGTATCTAGACAGCTGTTGGACCGTTTCTGCTTTTTCAGAATGCTGGAGTAGTAAATAAATAGTCTTTTAGCAAAGAATACTATTTTCAGTCAATATGAATCCTTCACTTATTTTAGAAGCAAAAACAATGAGTGGGTAAAAGTAAACATAACTCTCAATAAAGTCAAGCCTGTATTCAGAACGCAACCCCAGTGGTGGATACCGAATATAACCTAAAGGAAGTTTGAACATAAAGAGAAAGAAAAGACTATCATTGTGAACGTCACATAAAGGCAAGAGAAAGCAAACCGCCTCCTGATGCTCCAGTCTCCAGAATCTGCTAAAACCTTCTCTTGGACTGCAATTGCTTCCCAACATGGAGAATTTTATGTTTTTTTTAAAGCTACGCTTGCCCATTTTTGCAAACCTTTACTTGAAATATTAAAGTACTGTCTATTAAATTCTCCATTTCCATTAACCATTTTCCCCTTGCTTAGCTCACCATCTTTTCCCTTTTGCTTCTTTGATCTTAATTTATTTCCCAGTCAGTCATTCTTCGCATTACGCTGCATGGACAACATTTTTGGGAATGGAGTACAGATGAAAAACACAAATTATAATTAAATCAGAGAAAATATGAACAATATATCAAAAATGTATACTTTCATATGAATAAATCCGTCATGATGAACACAAAACAGCTGTACAACAGCGTTTGCTACCAGTTTATTTTACTATAATGCAAGAATATATCAATATGTATAGAGTCTAACTGTTTGCTTTTACTTTTTAGAGACTGGCCCTTTGTTTCAGTCAGTGGACGGCACTTTCAAATAGACCCCAGGTAAAATTTCTATAATGTGCTTGTAATCCATATAGGCACTGCATCATTGTATCACATATTTGACTATAACGATGCTGGATGAAATCACTGTATGATGCATGTTCGTTTGAATTGTGCACAATAATCATGCCTTTTTTGCCCACCTTCCCGCATACTGTAAAACAAATAATAAGGTCAAGTGGAGGTTGATCCACCGCAGTTGTAGGTGACAGCGGGCATTAGTGATCTGTGGTGTAAACAGCATTTCAACAATGACCCATTCTACGTGGTTATGCATCTTTTGGATGGATTGAGATAGAGTGTAGCAGCTGCTCCAGTGAGGATGAACCGTTGAAAGGCACACTTGTGGTCTCCAATGGACCCCAGAACACATTCTAGCTCTTGAAAGCATTTGTATTAGGCAGATGGGTGGTTGATTTGAGTTGTCTACACCATCCTGCAGTTTTAGGTGAATCTGCATATCAAACACATACATGTTGTGGACTATTTTGTGAAAGATGAGGACAGGGGAGTAGCTTGGCCAGTAAGATGGGGGGAGGGTGGTGAGTGTGAGATTTTCCGAACAATCACGTTGGCATATCATGTTCAAATACATTACAAAACAAGCATGGTGCCTGAGGGGGGCTTCAGGGGCAGTGAAAATTTAGAGGAACACGGATTGGTAGGGGTACTAAGTGGGGGAATACACACTATTTTGTACAATAACCAACCTATTTGAAGACTTTCAGAACAGATAGAGTAAAAGAGTGGGTGCATTGTTGTCCGTGTGTATTTAAACATTCTTGGTCTGACAGACACCTCACCATACCCTATTGAAAGCAGATGTACCTCACTATTTACCACATAATAGATTTATTTGGTGGGTGTAACACCCCAAACAGCACCCCCACCCACACCCCGGAGCTACACCCCTGGATGAGGATGATTTAAATGGTAAAGAGGATCATAGGTAAATCAATCCTGGTGACATTCAACAAAATATATTAGAATGTTGGAGAAGGAGTGTAATTTTGTATAGTTGGAATGGATGTCTATGAAAGACACAAGCCAAGCCAGTAAAGAGAAACAACAACTAATTTTGAGTTTTTAAGAATTATTGATATGTTGGTACTTATCAACACCCAACACAAGGTTATTTTCCAAGCCAAGTCATACATAATTTAATGTATTGTTCGAATATAATTGGTTAATGTAGAGCTCAATGTCATTATTTAGCCAATAATCAAATGTAATCCAACACCAACACCTATTTCTCTTTTTGGGTTACTTTGGGCTCTGAGTTCATGTAAAATTACTCAGCTATCAATAATGAATAACTTGTTAAATAATGCTAAATACCACACTCCTGACTTTTCCTAAATAACAGATGTTGCTATTACCCAATTTATAACATTGAATTTAATCACTTCAAAACCATGGAGGGCTAAGTCGGTGTTGCCAACAGAGAGCACGCACAGAGTTCACTGTGCCATCCTCCTGGAAGTAGACTTGAATTAATATTCATAATGAAAAGCCACCCTCAAATTGTCTGTTAGTTAGAGCAAAAGAAAGTTGCATTGTGCTTTACTAATGCAGCTCTCAAGTTTCACATTTTCATGCATGAGTAGCTTATCCAGGACAGGGTTTTTCATTGGGATTTGCAGTCCTGTATCTATACTACTATTATAAAGGAAGAACTTTGAACCTTTGAGGCGGGTAAACTCGGGAACCACAGCGCCAATCCACACACCCGATACATCGTTGTAATCGCCAGGGTGTGCAGATGGACATAGGCTATATAAAGTTAAAAAATATATACGTTATATAAAAAATTTAGCGGAAAAAAAAGTAGTCCTGTGGAAGAAGCGCCGCCGCGACCTGCGTGCTGACGTCAGGAGCGCGGGGAGGAGCGGCGTCCAGGACCGCAAGGAGGAGCGGCGGACATGGCGCGGGGAGGAGCGGTGAGGAGCGGCAGACAGGCGGTGAGGAGCGGCGGACAGGTGGTGAGGAGCGGCGGGGGCCGGGGCGGGCCGGTGCCCTAGGGCTGCGCCTTTACCCACATCTGTTCCTTTAGCTCTCAACAAGAAATATCAGTGTGATCCGATAAGACGGCACTGGGGCCAAGGTGGTATTTTATGGAGCATATATGCAGGAGATCTCCCCAAAACGGACCACAGTCAAACAACAGCTGTAAATAGACCTTGGTAAGCAGCTAACCAGCAGATGGAGTGGTACGGGGTGGTGACACTGGAAACACCCATTGTGTGAGATTCGAAGAAACCAAAAGACCTATAAACACTGGAGGGATTAAAATAATGGGAATCACATGTTTAACACTCATTTCGGGACGGGCTGCTATGTCGGGGCGGGTGGGGGTCGGGGAAGCCTGATTGCTCCCGGACAAGGTCGGGGCGGGCTGCTAGTAACATATTAAAAGTATTCACACATAAAAGATACAAGATGCAATTTACAGTAGTCCTTGTGGATCCTCCCAAGACAAATAAAACAACACGGTAACAGTAGCGGTCGGTGGTGGGTGTAGCTGCCGGACGGTGATGTGGGGAGGGGGAGGGGCAGGGTGGGTAATGTGTAGTAAACTATGGATTACGGCCGATTACAGGTAACTAAACATATAAATAAATAAAACAAATTTCGTTGCGCGCACTGCATTGCATTTGGGGATGCAGTGCACACAACAAAATTCATTTTATTTATTTATATGTTTACTTACCTGTAATCGGCCGTAATCCATAGTTTACTACCCCCCACCCTGCCCGCCCCCTCCCCACGTCACCGCCCAGCAGCTACCCCCACCACCGACCGCTACTGCACGGTAAGCTTTGAGATCTTTTTTTCTGATACTGCTCATGTAGTCCTTGCTGATGGTATTGTCCCAAAGGTGATTTAAATTAAAACTGCAGAAACCCTCACCTGCAACATGTAATGTGCTTCTTTATTGGTTTCCTTCCCACAATGACCTGGTATGCATTGGTCCATGGTGGGCTGACAAAGAGCTTGTGGAGAAGAGATGGTGTTCAATCACACAATGTAGTCCATTAGCCAATTTGTTGTATTGATTTTGGTGCATGTCAATGCATTGCCTATATTTGAGGTTTAATCCTAAGGATCTAGTAAAGATGTGTGAGGTTGTTAATATCTTAGTGTAATAATAACCCTCCTACAACACTGTCAAAAGTCACCTGGCTTTGTGTGGAAACGTTATGTACACCTATAATCTCAGTGTCATCTACACATGCCCTAAACTATTTATCTAGTTTCCTGGGCATTTTTCAGGAGGGATCCTTCAGGATGTAGCCCCACCTCTAATATTTTTAGATCCTGACATGGGATGAGGAAGGGACATAGAGAATCAGGACACACTCATATACTTTTAAAAAAAATGTACCTATAGAGGGACAAATCTGCTCCAATTCTAGTAATCTATGGAGGAGAAAGTACATATATTCAACATAAATAAAGAGTGATTGCTCATATACTTTTAAAAAAATGTACCTAGAGAGGGACAAATCTGCTCCAATTCTAGTAATCTATGGAGGAGAAAGTACATACATTCAACATAAATAAAGAGTGATTGCTCACTGCGGACTAAATACCTCTTGTTTACTTTGCCCAGAATGAGTTGTACCTACCCACTTGTAAAGTACGGCTGTTTGACACTCCATTTATTACTCATGTGCTTGAAAAGTAGTTTTTAATGGTTTTCTACGTCTTACTGTCTTTTTAAAAAAAAGCTCCACTAAGGGACCGATTCTGATTTTGGCTGGAAGGGCTCGGAACCATGTTCGGAGCCCTTCCGACCGAATCGGGCACTGCCGGCCGGATTCCATTCCAATGGGCTCAGTCGGAAAGGAATCCGACTCAGATTTCCGGATTGCTGACGACAGGCTCAGAGAGCCTGTCCACAGTCTGGAAATCCTCCAGTACTCCCCTGGTCGCCTCTGTACGACCGAGGGAGTACGATTGCAGCTTTTCACTGCCTTTTCGTGCCGGTCTGTCCGGCACAAAAAGGCAGCCGGAATCTGTCTCTGGGGACCCCAGCAGGGTCCCCATGGGTGTGAGGCCACCGGATGGCGGCCGCCCCTCAGTTGATCCCTGCACCCGGTGGCAGGCACCTTGGGGTGCCGGCCACAGGGTGCAGGGATGAATTGCACCCCTGCTTTCTACATTGCAAGCATGCTTTCCGGTCGGAAAGCATGCTTGCATTGTAAGGTATATGAATGCGACAGAACCCTGTTCAGTCGCATCGTACTAGCAGGGCTGTAACCGACGACAGCAGGTCGGTCGGTTACAGCTTCTGCCCGATGTCGGATGGACTTAGGTCCGTCCGACATCAAAATAGGCCTCTTAGTGTGAACGGCAGACTAAGGTGTGATACTAGAATCAGATTCCAGTGAGATCATAAACATATTCTACATTCACAAGCTTTTCCAGCATGGTGTAAGTGGCACAGATTTGGGGAGCTTTGGGTGAGAATTGTTTCTACTATTTTTCTGCTTAGGTGAGAGTTTATGTAAATTTTTCAAAGAAATCTCCTTGGGAACAATACAATGAGGAAGGACCACATGCCCAATAGCGGTAAAAAAATACTCAGTATTCCAGTGCTTATTGTGTTATTATAATCCATTATAAAACCAGAACTGCAAGTCCAAGAATTCAAAGGAAATGCCTGGCATGCTTGGGCTACTCGTGCATTGATCTGGGAAGCCTGGGAGCTCTGCACTAAGCCAAGTAAATGCATCCCTAAGCCTTGTGGCCACACATAGATGACCGAGGTGTATGAAGTGCTCGATTGTGCTAAACCTGGCTGAGAAGTTGAGTTTGATCAGACGATATACACACACTTGCTATTAGGTATTTCCTAATTGATGTTCAACCCAAATCATTACAATATGTGAGAGAACAGTTCTACCACACAGAAATACCACTACAGCTTACACACATCTTTATCAGTGAGTGAGGAGGTTTTTGGAATCAATATAGAAGAAAAGTATTGTGTGGAAAAAATTTGGTGTCAAGAATATTGAGGATGAGTGGATGTGGCTAGCGGCCGCAGAAGATGGCAACCATGTAATTGAGCTGTGCTAACTAGTGGTGCAAATACCCTTCCAAATCTGTCAAAATCTGAAGTAAATGGAGTAAATCCCGTAGAATCAGCCATCGGAGTGTTACCGGCAGCCTTACACATGACCGCATCCCCCGTGGGTCTCTGGTTGACTCTGCAGCCGAGCTTTGAGACGGGCCGGTGGGCGGAATCAAGATGGCATAGCCCACGTAGCCAGAGACAAGGTTGTTGCGGGAGGTTTTCCGGCGCTCGGCCAGTGGTTTGGGCTGACGTGTGAAGCTGTGGCCTAATCCGTGCGAGGTGCCCCCTCTGGGAAGTAGGAGACGAGGTTGCTGAGTGTGCAGCAGAAAGTGAGACTCACAGACGGCGTCACGTGTGAGAATATGTACGCGTATCGCTCCGTCCCAGTGAAGCAGCACCTCTCTCTTTCTTGACTGAGCAGTAGACAGAAGCGGTGAGGGAGCGTAGGAAACAACCTTTACAACGCAACCATTACATCGCACTACACTTAAAACGCAAGCCTTACATCACAACATCCTTTACAACGCATGAAACTACAACGCAGGCATTACAGTGTATACCATTACAACGCATGACTCTACATAGCATGTCACTAAAGCGCAGGCATTACAACGCATACCATTATAACGCATACCATCGGAGTAAGAATAGTAATTTTTAACCTCTACACTATCCAACACTTACCCTACTGTTGCACCCCCTGGAGTTAGAATAGTCATTTTTACCTCTACACTATCCAACTCTTACCCTACTGTTGTACCCCTGGAGTTAGAATAGTAATTTTTACCCCATACTATCCATTACTTACCTTATATGCAATGTAATGGTATGCGTTGTAAAGGTAGTATGCGATGTAATGGAATGCATTGTAAAGGTAGTTTTTAAAATGAAATGTAGTGTCATGCGATGTAATGGAATGCATTGTAGTGGATGTTGCGATGTAAAAACTGCGTTGTAAGTGCATGCATTGTAAATGTATGTGTTGTAACGTCATACATTCGGGAGCGTGGTGGTCCGGACCTGCTGTTACATGGGCTGGGGGAATATTGATAGCTTGTGCTGCATGCCCTCCCCTCCGCCTCATTGCCTGTGCATACGTGGGTGAGCCGCCCAGGGAGCTGCGTGTGAAGCTGTTCAGCAGCCGGGAGGACTGGGCGACAGCATTGAGAATGAGGGAACAGTGGATGTCCCCGGCAGAGCCTGGACTGGTGACAGGTGAAGAAATGCACTCCTGTCTAGAAGATTGTTAGTGGGCACTTCCCCCTCTTGAACTACCTGTATAAGTTGTCGCATTTTGGACGTGCAGTACTGCCATTTTTGCGCCTAGGAGTAGTGGAGCTGGGGACAGACAACAACTATCACTGGGAGTGACACATACGACTGTGTTCGCCCACAAGTGTATGCGAATCAGTGTCTTCTGATACACAGTGAGCATGGGCCACAACAAGGTGGTGGGATCCGGGCAGGCCAACCAAATAGACAAATATACTGTCGCATGGGCCGTGAGTGTGGAGCTACAGGCGGGGTCCCACCATCGGAGCAGGAAGAACAATCCCCAGACCCCTCTCTGAAAGACATTTTGAGGGCCATCACTGAATTACGTGGGACCTTGGAACCCAAGCTTGACTCCGTCCCGGAAGAAGTCAACTTACTCAGGGTGGACTTCAAGAAAATGTCTGAGAGGGTGTCGGCAGGGGAGGCAGGCATTGGGGGCTGGCAGTCCAAGACCAAACGCCTAGAGGAGCAGGTTTCATGACTCACCAAGAACCAATCCGATATGTTTGCCCGACTTGAAGACCAGGAAGGGAGAGCCCGACGGAACAACATCCGGGTGGTGGGAGTATCGGAGAGAACGGAAGGTCCGTCCATGGACCTCTTCTTGGAAGACTTAAGCCTCAACAAGTTGAAGCCCAAGCATATTTTCACATTCTTTTCAATTGAGCAGGCCATACCGAGTGCTGGGGGGCTGACCTCCCCCGGAAGTGCCTTTGCGCACGATCATAGCCCAGATACTAAATTTCAGGGACAGAGACGCCGTATTGCAGGCAGCACGTCCGCATGGAGATCTACATCATGAAAATGTGGTCATCCGTTTCTTCCCAGACTTCACGCTCCATGTCCAGCGCCAGCGACAAACGTTCGATGCTGTCAAGCAGGCCCTCTGTGAAGCCAACGTGAAATATATGATGTTCTTCCCGGCGAAACTCAAAATCATTGATGAGGGAAAAACGTATTACTTTGACTCACCAATGGAGGTAACTAACTGGCTGGAAGGCTGGCGTAAAGTTGAGCGTAAGGGAGGGAAGACTGGTGTGCCTCCCAGAACTGATAGCACGTCTGAAAACCGTGAGCAGGAGCATGGAACGGAGGGCCTTGAACAGCATGGATGAACAATATTTGGACCAAGAGATGCCTATTCCCCTGAAAGTATTGACGTTAAGTGCTTCTTTTCTTGGGCCTTGGGTTGATAGGGAGGGAGGAGGTTTCCTCAGTGACGCGAGTGGCTGAAGTTTCCACATCGAAATGAAGAGCTGCAGAGACATTAGTGGCGTTGCACTATAAGACTTTACCCTGAAAACAGGGGATGCATATGCAAGGACTAATTTACTCCCGAGATTTTCTTTAAGGGTTTACTTGTATCCTACAATGCTTGGATTACACTTCACGCTGGCGGCTGGCATTATGCTCCTTTTTACTGTTTACTATAACCATGATTGGGCGACAGGCACTCTGTATATTTGGGAGGTGGGATGTTTATTACTGGGGGGGTGGGAATGGTATTTAATGTTGTTTTGCATGTTTGCGTATGTGCTCATAACCACCGCAGTCGAACAGGTACAGCAGGTTGCCACGAAATGGCTCTGGGAGAGGGGAGGACTCCGGGGACCGCTTCTGACTAGGGCAGCCTATTTGAGGATTGACCCCTGGTGTTTACAAGACCCGGAACTTTGAGACTGGCGCTGAGAAGGCCCTGCGCTCTACTTTCAGGAAAACAAAGGGTCAGTGGCCTCGTACATGACAATATGGGAGGCCTATAATACGGTGCTGAGAGGGCAGGCACAGGCTCTGATCGGCACAAAAAAGGTGCTTTAAATTACATCTTTGGAGCTGGAGATAGTCGAGTTGGAAAGGGATGCAGCTACCGACACCTCTAGTGAAATCAAGCATAGACTAGCTTTAAAGCAGCGTGGATTACGAGCGCTAGCAGACGGTGAAATGAGAGAGTATGCCCTCGCGACTCAACATAGGGTGTACAATATAGGGGACAAGGCATTGAAACTCCTGTCGTGGCTGGAGAAACAGGATAGAGAACGCTCCTGGGTAACGGGTATGATGGACAAGAAGGGTACACTGCAGACAACAAGCTCAGAGATAGCAGAAGTCTTTGCTGCACACTTTGAGAGGGTATATGAGTCTGTCAATAACAGAGCAGATACCGATTGCAAGGAATTCTTAAGAGACTTTTCCCTTCCCATGTTATCTGATGAAGCAAGGGCCGCACTGGATGAGGGCTTCGCGAAGAAAGAGTTGGGAGGAGCCCTGAGTCACCTCAGCTCCGGGAAGGCAGCAGGGCTCAATGGCCTACCAATGGAAATATATAAAAGTCAGGCTTCCATAATTGTACAGCCACTCCTGGACATGTTGGTAGAGGTCTGAGAGTGAGGGCAGCTCCAGCTGGACCAAGGTGCGGCCACAATAGCGGTCGTACATAAGGCTGGGAAACCACCAGACCAGTGTGCGTCTATCGCCCAGTCTCGTTGATCAATGTGGAGGCGAAGGTGTTGGCCAAAGCGTTGGCTAATAGATTGATACCCAATTATTTTGTAGGTGATACAGCTGTATCAATCAGGCTTCATGCCTAATAGAAGCACCGGACAGGGTTGCCCTTTGTCCCCATTGTTGTTTGCCCTCGCACTGGAGCCACTGGCACACTGGGTCCGAAGGGATCTGATGATTTGGGAAATAGGGGCTCCAGGAGGATGGGAGGAATGAATTTCGCTGTACGCGGATGACATTCTCCTATTCCTGGCAAGGCCATACTACTCAATAGCGAGGGTACTCCATATTTTTTAACTCTTTGGTAGCTATTCAGGCTACAATATCAATTGGTCTAATTCGGTGGTGTTCCCACTGACGGGACCACCCCCCCAGGCTACCAGCGGGTTGTGGGTTGTGAGGCCCCAGTGGTGGGAGAAGGGTTTAAATACTTGGTTATATACATTGTAATGAATTGTGAGGCATTTATGCGGAATAACTTTGAGCCCCAGCTGGAACGCCTCAGTGCCAATGAGGTTGAATACTATTGTGGCAGCGAGGCGCCCCCAGGATAGCGCTGAACAAAGTATAGCGTGGGGTGTACGATGGGGGATTAGCGATCCCAGATATTAAGCTGTACTACTGGGGTTCGCAACCTGCGTATAGAGTAGACAGCGCTGCTATGCCCAGGGGCCACTGGGCACATCTCTTGTATTCCCGAAAGAGGCATCTGGAGTGCCCATCGCACACAAGAGTAGTCGTGGAGTGTTGGAGGGAAGCCAACAGACTGTTAGGTTGGGCTAGGAAGTTGACCAGCCAGACCCCACATTGGGAGGGGGATCTCCTGAGAGATGTAGCAATCCTGAGGGCTTTGAGAACTGGAAGTTGATAGGCATAGAACATTTGGGCGATGTCTGGAGAGGGGAGGCTCCACTAGCATTTGAAGACTTGTAGCAGGAATACGCATTACACCAAACGCAACAATAACACTACCTCAGACTGACGCATGCCCTACGAGGTTACATCTAACATGGCACCCCCTTACCGGAATACTCACCTCTTGAGGACAGACTGCTTCTAGACCCTATTCTGGAGAAAAAAAACTCCACAATATATCGTAAGTTAATGAATAACATTTATGACCCTCTGGTGACCTCAGGTCAACATGGATAGACGGCCTAGGAAACATGATTGCCAAAAAGAACATTGCAAAGAGGTGGGGAGTACCTTCGCCTCCATCCTAGCGAGAGTGGGAACGTGATCTTGATTGGTGCCAACAAGCCGAAGCAACAGTATATAACAGCAGGGGATGTGTTAAAAAGTTGGAGAAAATATGGTTGCCAAGGTGTAAGTATAGAACAGGACTGGAGATCGAGGAATTAACACAGGAGAGATGTGTCCAAAATGGAGCAGAGACCTGACGTATTGCGATGTCTTATATATCAACTGTATGTATGGGCTGCCACATGTTGGGGGTTATTTGAACTGACAGGACCCAAGACCTCACACCTCTCTGGATTAAAACGGATAGAGATATTAAATAATCAACCATGTACAGATTGTAATAACTGTTGGTTTCTGTGGTCATATGAGAAAAAGTTAATAAAAAAGACTTTAAAAAAAAAAGGATATTGAGGACAAAACTATTGTGAAGGGAAGTTTTGTATGGGAAAGCAGAGTTTTCCTATACTTAACACCACATATATGTACCTTGACAATACTTATATCTTTAAGGTAAGTAGATGTGGAGTTAAGACTAGTAAATCTATACTTTGCACTTACCTTCACCATATTTTGGTCCACAATATTTTTTACATGATATTCTGTCCAATTGATATTGTTTACCATGCAGTCATTGACAGTGGAAACCTGCAGAAGCTAGCACCTAACCTGATATCCCCTATTTGTTATAAACAATGGGAAATACCCTAATGACATGTACACACAGTATAGCACCCACTATCACGGTGCAGCCCCCCACCGGACTTAACAACACGTTGGCTGTTCTACTCAACTTGATATGTTTAACCTAATTAAAAATAAATAAAGGAAGACTTGAAGAACAACCTTGGACACAGATTTTATAATTTCTTATAATTTTTGTGTGATTGTTCAAAAAGTGGTGCACCATTCACTTTGTTATGATATTGTTTACATCTACATTCTGCATGACGACCAGTGAGGAGAAAGCAAAAGGCATACCAGAGATGGAAACTGGAACAATTAATAGCACAGTGCACCTTCATTGAGATGGAATGTAAACAGAGTTATCATTTACAATTGTATAGCATACACTTTAGATCCTCAGACTCAAAATGAGCATTCAGGAGGACCCAGCTGCTGTAACTAAATTGTTAAGCATACTCATATATTACACCACATGTTCCCTAAGGAGATTAACTGAAATCACATTTGCCATTTGCCAAGTACCAGCTTGCAAGGAAATCCAGCTTACCAGAGGTATGCAAACTTCATGTTGTCCCTTATGCCCCTTTTCCCAGCACATTATAGGAAATCAGACATTCAAGAGAAACTTCTACATCTACTGCAAGGGGAAATCAAATAATCATTCCCCCTCACAGTAGACACCATTGACGGCAGACACATAACCATGACTATTCCTGTCATTCACCACTCTTTCTGACCCAAACACACCTGATATATAAAACTCAACAAGATATTTTTATTTGATGCTCACCTCTAATTTACCCGTAATCAAAATACTTGCTTGGTTCATGTGCACTGCTGGTATCATGATGGAGGTTAATTTACTTGACCTATGCAAAGTAATAGATACAGGAAATGTATCCCACTGGGTGAGTCATACAATACATATCTTCTCACACACAACACCCTGTCACCCTCACCACTGGTAGCCACTAATTGCCCTGCCTTTCACAACATGTGTCAGTGGATGTCCTCTACAGACTATGATGATGGTTGGTGATGTTCTACAACCAAAAGGGAACTAAGGTGGTAAAAGAATTGGCACATAAGGATGTGATGTGCCATTGAGCGGACCATTGCATTGAGTGTCTGCTTCAAGTTTTTTTGTAGTGGGAAAGTGTAATTGCTCAATATAGATGACTTGTGGTAGGCCATGCTCCAAAATGTGGCCATCAACAGATGACCATCCTGAAGAACCCCACACAACCTTATCCGCAACCAACTCCACTCAAACTAATCCATGAGGCAGCCAGGTAAGTATCACAGCAGCTGAGTCGAACAAATGCTCTTTACTCCTTCAGGACAATACTGACCTGTGGAGTTGTCCCCAAAACAACAACTAGTAAGAAGCTAATATGCACCTATGATTGATTGCATTAAAATTGGGAATACTAAGATCCCTGCAAACTTCGTGGTTAGTACCATCACATAGCTACACTACTGTTCCTCAACTTCAGGGATGGTCCTCAAGTTCAGTGGATCTGATATGGGAAGAGAACGGATTTCAGAACCACATGGTTTGACGAGATGCATGAACACGTCCAGTACAGAAATGACAATAGGTTAGATCAGGCAACGCTAATGGGGGTTGGATATATATGGGTCCTCCTCAGTTGGGAGGTGTATTCACCAGCCTGAACGGACCTGACAGAACTAGATCTGGTGTCTCTGTGGGCTACAGTGGCTTAACGAAACTTGAGGAGGCCTCGCTGTAAGATATGCAGATTGCCCCCCACAACATGTCTCTCCACTCCAATAAATCCAGTGATTTAGTGGGATGAATTATAGTCTAGATATGGGATTTCTCATAGAGAATCCAGCAGACCTAACTTCTCTTTATCGTATTTGTATTTTGTTTTTAGGCACACAATACCTTAAAGTAAATATTTCACTGAAAAATGATTTAAAAAGTACAATTTAAAACACATCTTTAACCCCAACATACCCTTTGAATACAAATGAATTCTTTATCTAACAAAGAACCTAAAAAACTAAAAGTTTGGTTTGGATTCCTAGTCCCTATGATTCACAAAGTCATAGGATTCAGAACCACAAAATGGCTTTTTAATATTCACAAAATCCAATTTGCAGTTCAGTAAAACCTTTCAGACTCCCCTTTCAGCAATAATTCCCTTATAGCCGCCTGGCCTTGTCATCATCTGCCCCAAGAAATCATGTGCTTGGTCCCCTTCCTCGCAGGCCCATAGACAATGCTTTGGTATACAGACTCCCTTGTTATACATGAGAGAAGGATTTTTTTAATTTGGAAACTAAAATTGCAATGCTGCTGAACATTCCTGTTGTTCCAGTATGAAAACACAAACATACTTTGTGGAAAGAATGAAGGAGAAGGTTTTCATGCTGTATATGTGTACCATAAATCATCAATTAGACCCTTCACTGTAACCTCACATTTTTTCATTTCAGGTGTGAGTAGTTGATGCATTGCTTTCTGGTACTTGTAGTCCTGTCTATGATGGAAAAAGAACAATAACAAGAACTAGGTTGCAAAAAAAGATACAGCTGACAAGAGAGAAGTTGAGATCTCTGCTTTACAATACTGCAACTTAAAATGGTTATTTAAATATTGAATTCACTGAATCTTTTTATGCAACACAAAGGCAAGCTGCTTTGTAGTCTAACTTGATTTAAAAACCATACACAAAGGGCTTGGAAATATTTAAGTAAAGCTGGTCACTTTCGTTTTTCAATGTTGTGCTTTTAATAGTATATATTTGTCAATTATTTCTAAACTATCTGGCAGATGCATCAAAGTTATGCTTTGCGAGTCCTTAATAGCGAAATTTAAGGAATCGGTATTAAAGACTAGCAAAACGGGATGCATGTAGGAATCGCAATGTTAATAACGATTCCTACAGATTACTTATTTGCGATTCGGTAATAGCTAATCTATACTACTATTATAAAGGAAGAACTTTGAACCTTTGAGGCGGGTAAACTCGGGAACCACAGCGCCGATCCACACACCCGATACATCGTTGTAATCGTCAGGGTGTGCAGATGGACATAGGCTATATAAACGTAATAAATATACGTTATTTAAAAAATTTACCGGAAAAAAAAGTTGTTCCTTGGAAGAAGCGCCAGTCGCGACGTGCGTGCCCGACGTGAGGAGCTCGGGGAGGAGCGGCGTCCAGGAGTGCGAGGAGGACCGGCGGACATGGCACGGGGAGGAGCGGTGAGGAGCGGCGGACAGGTGGTGAGGAGCGGCAGACAGGTGGTGAGGAGCGGCTGTCAGGCAGTGAGCGTCAGATGAGGTAGGTTATTTATTTATTTATTTAGGAGCGGTGAGCGGCGGAAAAATGAAGCAAAAATGAAAATCGTGAGCAAGAGGAAACAAACGGAGCATTACAAAAGTGAGCCAAACGGTGCATTACAGGAGGAAAAAGTTAAGTGTGCAGGTTACAAAAGTGTAGAAAGTAAACAGAGGTATAGGAGGAAAAAGTGACGTGTGCAGGTAGCAAGAGGACGCAAACGGAGCATTAAAAAAGTGAGCCAAACGGTGCATTACAGGAGGAAAAAGTTACGTGTGCAGGTTACAAAAGCGTACAAAGTAAACATAGAGGTATAATACTGCAATATATGGAGGAAGGCTCCGGGGGACCCACGGACAACGTCGGGGCGGGCGGGGGCCTTGAAGCCTAATTGCTCCCGGAGAACGTCAGGACGGGCTGCTAGTCGCTAATAAGGAATGGCTTTCCCATTCATTCCTATGGGCCTAGAGGCCCATAGGAATGAATGGGAAAGCCATTCCTTATTAGCGATTAGCTATTACCGAATCGCTAATGTTCCGCTATTTCAAGGGTGCCAGGGTGTCCAAAGGACACCCTGTTGCACCCCTGAAATGGACCTGTGCACAAATGTTACACACACACATGCCCTAAGGGCATGTGTGTGCGCAACATGTAATTTTGAAAAATGCACAAAAGTGCATTTTTCAAACTTTTAGCAAATTACCACGAAGTTCAACTTCATGGTAATTTGCTCCTCCTATTACCGAATTCGCTATTTTTTTGGGTTTCATGCATTGCATTTAAGGAATCTCATTTTGGGATTCCTTACATGCAAGAGCAATTTAAGGAATCGCTATTTAGAGATTCCTTAAATTGCGATTTCTGCATTTGGGATGATGCATCCCAAATGCAAAAATACCAGGAGCAAACGGCCAGATTCTGAGAATCTGGCCGTTTGCTTCCGGTATTTTCTTTGATGCATCTGCCTGTATATGATTTGCATGTTGCTTTTACCTTTTGCCTGACACCTTATTCAAAGCATGCCCGAGGAAAACAAGAACTCTGCGGTTCTAGCCAGATCCTTTAATAGAAACATTGGGAAACCACTTGCAATGTCCGGCATTTAATGTCTTGGTTGGTATGGGTTTTCTCTTATTATTACATACCTTTATCAGTTAAGGTAAGAAGAAAACACTTTAAAATGTATTTTCAGCTGCCCTAATGGCCCCTGACTGATAAGTTAAGTAAACAATGACAGAAAGTCAATCTTAAAATTAAGACAGTTTATTTCATGTAAAGTTCTACGTAAGAATCATGTGTAGGTCTTTGCAGAATCTTAAAACATGATTAGAGAGAGATGGCATTTTTCTCTGGGAAAGGTGGCGACCCCACCTCTTCTCCAGTCTTTTCTATGCTGCCTCGTCCCCTCTGTGAGAAGCAGTGCTCTTTTGAGGATGCTCTCCTTCAGGGGTCCCCACGGCCCCCATCCACTCATGTAAGGTGCCTGGCAGGCTCAGACTGAAGAAAATCAAATACGTTATGTTGTTTCTTTTTAGTCCTGGGCCTGTGCCGTGTAAGCTCACAGTATGTTGCACTCTGCAGATGCGGTACAAAAGGGGGTGGTGATGGACGGAGCATCTGAATCAATCAAACACTCACACCCAGTCAAAAGATCTGGGTTTAATCCATCACCGTTCTTTAGCCCACTCCGCCACCCCAGTTCAGACATGGCCATATGCAAATCAGTCTGACCCTGTGCCTCATGCGCATGCTTCAGAGAGACACACGGCACAGATATCCTGAGGGGTCCCCCTTCACGTACAGAAGACTGGGGCCCCCCGCAACGTGGGGGCAGAGAGGGTATTAGTTACACCCGAGTAGATTATTGCATCCAATATTTGACCCCATGGCCACAGCTGTGGATCCACTTGACCTTACATACTCCTGAGGTAGGTAAAAAGGATTACCATTGAGTTGGAAAAAATTTGACATCTGATAATCACTGCCAAGCTGCCCCAAGAGTGCATGTGGGACTTACAAATAGACATGTTATGATCTGATGATTTGGAGACAATATGAAATGAGATATGCGGCTTAAGAGGAGAGCAGGTCATAATTAACCACAGGACAACCTGGCCGTTTTATGTCCTCTGTACTGTGAAGGCGAAAGGTTAGTCCACTGTCAGGTGAATGTGTTTGTGACACAGGTGCACAACCCATGTAGACTAATGATGCAATCTTGCATCTCCCACAACGCCTTATGCCCATGCAAATATAACTGTTGAGCTTTGCATTGTGATAAACTGCCTGGCTCAACAGTTTCAACTGCCTCTATATGAAGATCTAATGTTCCCTCAATGCTGTTATTGTAGTTTTGGTGTGCCTTCCTACGACTCTTACCATCCTTTTAGGTTTTTGTCTGCTCTGGATATCTCTGCCACCTACACAATAATGGATACACTGAGTTTTTGAATCATCAACAGCAGATGCTTATCACTGCTGACGGCCTCTCTCCATGCCATGCTGTGTTCTTTATTTTCCTGAATTCCACTTCAAATCTTTGCTTCTTTAGACAAACCCTCCATTGTGGCAGGTCTCTGCTTTCCCTTCCATACTGAAGAGCTCTTACTGCCTGATGCTCCTGTTTCTAGTTTATTTTGCAATGTGCTACTTTGTTTTGATGTTGCTGCCCCAGCCCTTTTAAGTGATATGGATCTCAATACTATACACGAAAACAGTGGTTCTGTCGGAACTGACAGAACCACTGTTTTCGTGTACTGTTTTTGCCCAGGTTCTGAGGTTTACTGGGTTGCCCCATTATCTTTAATGGATATCAATACTGGCACTCTGCAAATGAGAATGCAGAGAGGCTAGCGTCACAGGACTCCAACTCTGCTTTTGCAAACATTTACAACCGTTTGCAGAATACATTCTGCCTCATAAGTATTGAAGAGGTAGGATTTCAGCTAATGCTGATAGACTGTTTGTGCTGTGTCAGATTGATACACCCTAACCTGCAGAGCAAACACTGTATGTCCATGAATCTAGGTTGAGACAACAATTTCCTTATGTGAAAACCCAAGGGTTTCACTTAATGTAACGAAATATTATTTTCATGGAACTACATTGACTATTTCATTAATCACTTGGCCTTGAAAGCAGCAATGGACTAGATTACATAAGCATGTTCACTGACCCAAATGCTCCAATTTTGCATTTACAACCATTAAAATAGTTTTCACATGTACTAGTCCAATTTGAAGAGATCTTTCGACTCCAAAATAGAATCTTCAATGTATATCGAGTCGGTATCTGGAATGGGGTGTTGTAGGCCTCACTTCCAAATACCCATTTGGAATCCTATGCATCAGTGTTTTTATTCCAAAATCTGGGTGCAAAACATTGAAATTTAAACTCAAAGGAGGTGTTAACCCACTCATAAACTGGAAATTCCGGGGGGGTCTCTTCCCCATTTATGAATGTAAAAAATAAGTTTGTTGAGGAGTAGGCAATGATCCAGTACACCACTGCCAACACTTAAACAGTTAAAAAAATACAGCCCTGTTTCCTTTAAAAAAAATATATATATTTTTTTTTATTTAAAGTTTACTTTATTTAAAATCAAATCAAATCAGGGACATTTATTCAGCGCACATATCACTCAAAAGTCTCATGATGCTTGCAGACAGCTCTGAAAGATTGCTTGTTAGGTTGTTGAACAGCCATGATTTTAACTTCTTGCGAAAGCAGTTGTGATCTGTGATAGTGTGTAAGTTTAAGGGCAGTTTGTTCCAAGAAGCAGGGGCAAGAAAAGAAAAGGACCTGGTGGCCTGCTGACCCTTGAAGGCCATCATCCTTGTGATTGTCGCCAATCAAACTGAGTCACACATTTTGGTGTACCTAATGAATATTAATTAAGTAGGTAGGATTATGACTCAATCCAATTCTGTTTTTTATGAGCTGACCTAATGGTACATAGGCCAGTTCATAACAATATTTAGTGGTCCAGTGCTGCCAGTATTTTGCAACCAGTAAATGGTCAGCTGACCCATTATTTTCAAAATGACAAAACTCCTAGACAAAAAAGGTGGAAAAATGAAATGCATATTTTAAATAAACGTTTTCACGTTTAATATAGTGGAAAGCATTCTATATACAAATATCAACTATAAGAATAAGCTCATTACTTGTACTGATCATGTGCGTCAAATGACAACTCTATTAGTTGATGTTTCCGCCCCAGAGCTTAGATGGGGAGGACAGAGATGAATAAAATCTAAAGAGAAAATCCAAACTAAATGAAAACAATGTATAAAAGGCAACCTTAGTGAAACAATTACTTCAAGGAGTCAAGAATATTTATATGAATGAACAAACACTTGAGTATTCAACAATTCAAGCCCCAGTTCTATAGCAGTACTAAGGGGCCCATTACGATATCGGGTGGAAACTTTCTACCTGACACCGTCTCTGAATCGTGACCGACCGACTTGTGGTCGGCGGTTCGGCCTAACCGATTACGATGCGACCGAACACTGTTCGGTCGGAGTCCCACTACTCTCCATTGAAGCTCATGTTCTGCCCGACAACACAGGCTCCTATGGGGAAATGAAGTGTTTGTGGAAAACCCTGCACTCTGTTGCAGGTACCCCACGTTGCCTGCCACACAGTTCAGGGTTTTACCGGGGGGTCCCTTAGGCACCCC
The DNA here is from genome assembly GCF_964261635.1 of Lissotriton helveticus. Lineage (NCBI taxonomy): Eukaryota > Metazoa > Chordata > Amphibia > Caudata > Salamandridae > Lissotriton > Lissotriton helveticus. The sequence continues at coordinate 1,145,030,745 of NC_136069.1, forward strand.
CTCGACCAAAAACTGTAGACCACAGAGGCAAGGGGGCCCCAAAGTCACTTTTCGACAGCCTTTTCTTGTCGGACAGGCCAAATCAAAAAGGCTGTTGGAACTCGACATTGTAATCGGTCGGTCGATAACGCTGTTCGTAGAGGTGCACGATGTGGTTCCGACCGGCACATATACTCCGAGAGCCAGTCGGAACCCATTCTGAATGACCGACTTGTTGATGTTATGGTCGCAAACATTGTAATTGATCAGTCAGAATGTAAACCAACCGAGTCGGTCGAAAGGGTTCCGACACAGTCGAGGAGATTGAGACGTCAGGAGGAGGCTTTCCACCTAACATCGTAATGAGCCCCTTAGTGTACAATGTAGTTGAACAACTTTAATTCTGTTATTCGCAGAATTCTGAAGTACATATTGTAATGTACACAATTGTCTATGAACATATACCTAAGAATGGCTATATTACCTCACAGGCCCCATGAAGCCATTGGCAAATTGATGAAGGCTGGAAACAATATATACAAACAATAACTAAGTTTGATACATATGGAATAGAGCATAGATTTGACTGGGTGCAAAACAGAAACTGCACAAATACAGTACTGCAACATGATGTAGTCAGTATTACAGTTAGCAAAAGCAACTATCCAGAAAATGACAAGAATATCATATTTATTCAATATACAGAGAAGTATGTGCATTGGGGAGAAAGGTTATACTTTTTATTTGGACCGCCCTATTAGGACTTGACGAGTTGGGCAGTAATTGAACCGCTGGCTCTGCCAGGAAACCGCCTTTACCTGGCGGTGGCATGGCACCCCCTTTTCTGAATCGTTTTGGCCACTATAGGAGTGGCAGGGTATGCTCAGACATGAGTCCCTTGCTCACTGCACCATCAGGATTCAAGCAAGCCGGGCCGAAGACGGCTGCAATGCCAGAAACCGGTCCCCGGAAGCTTGTTTCCTTTCCAGTAAAGAATTGGCTTGGTAGTTTGGTCTGCCCTGTTCCCATGATGCACTGGGCCAGGGACAGACTAATTTGCATGTAGCCAGTGTCAGGTGTCAGTAGCGCCAACAATACTTAGCCACTAACCTTAAGAACAGCCAGCGGGAACGATGCCGTGAAGAGTAGTTCCCAATGTCCCCTAAACACTACACCCACCACAATGAAACAGAGCACTATGGGTAGGGAAGTATTCTAGGGAAAAGGGGAAGGGGACAAAATAATAAAGAAGCCTGTTTCGCTCACAGGAATAGGAGACCTGTTCTAGACTCCCTCTTGGACCCCTGCAGTAGGGAGAAAACAAGAACAGAATGAGTAGCACTGTATTCCCTCCCACTCCTTCTCAGACACATACCATTCACACACGCACTTACATGAAAGCGTCCTGGATGGCGTCCAAAGGGTTTTTCTGATGGCTGAGGGGTGTCAGAGAAGGCAGGCTCCTGGAAGTGCGGGTCCGGCGAGTGGAGAACAAAGAATACCGGCAAGCACCGTCGCAGGCAGCCAGGCGCTGTCTCTGTGTCTCCTCCGACTCCTGTCCTCGGAGCACGGAGGATTATCAAGGTAGGCTTGCCAGATACCACGGGCACCGGGACTTCCCAAATCAATGTCGTGAACAAAGTAAAGAAGTATTCCACAAAGTCTCTAGGTTCGGTTCCAGAACCGAGACTGCAGGTGGAAACCAAAGTGCCGCTGTGGAGAGGTTACACCACTCTCCCACACAGCGCAAGGGTCGGCGTCTCCGGAGCGGCTCCAAGGAAACAGAGACGCGGCTCCTCCTTCTGTTCCGCGGCAGTTGCCGCGATCTAAGGCAGGACAAAACAAAGCGCGGATGCGCTTCAAAGCTTGGGTTTCTTTCAGGTCAACAACACACGGGTACAGGAAGGTGTAGGCGGGATACGGCAACCAGCATCCAGGCTCCGACGGCAGTTTGTCAAGCGCCGTTTTCTCAGGAGGCGGGACTTATATAGGAGTGTGCTCCTTCCTGTGTTCCTGTTACTAGTCCCTTGGCCTTATGGGACATGTAGTCCCTACAACTTTCGTACTTTACAGGCGCAACCTGGAGAGGTGAGGGTTGGGGGCTGTAAGCTGCCTCACGATCATGACAGCCAGGTTCTGAGCTGGGATGGTGCAGTGAGCTAAAAAACGGTGATGGATTAAGCCCTGATCTTTTGACTGGGTATGAGTGTTCTGTTTAACTCAGATGCTCTGTCCATCACCACCCCCTTTTCTGAATCGTTTTGGCCACTATAGGAGTGGCAGGGTATGCTCAGACATGAGTCCCTTGCTCACTGCACCATCAGGATTCAAGCAAGCCGGGCCGAAGACGGCTGCAATGCCAGAAACCGGTCCCCGGAAGCTTGTTTCCTTTCCAGTAAAGAATTGGCTTGCTAGTTTGGTCTGCCCTGTTCCCATGATGCACTGGGCCAGGGACAGACTAATTTGCATGTAACCAGGTTCTGAGCTGGGATGGTGCAGTGAGCTAAAAAACTGTGATGGATCAAGCCCTGATCTTTTGACTGGGTATGAGTGTTCTGTTTAACTCAGATGCTCTGTCCATCACCACCCCCTTTTCTGAATCGTTTTGGCCACTATAGGAGTGGCAGGGTATGCTCAGACATGAGTCCCTTGCTCACTGCACCATCAGGATTCAAGCAAGCCGGGCCGAAGACGGCTGCAATGCCAGAAACCGGTCCCCGGAAGCTTGTTTCCTTTCAAGGAAAGAATTGGCTTGCTAGTGTGGTCTGCCCTGTTCCCATGATGCACTGGGCCAGGGACAGACTAATTTGCATGTAACCAGGTTCTGAGCTGGGATGGTGCAGTGAGCTAAAAAACTGTGATGGATCAAGCCCTGATCTTTTGACTGGGTATGAGTGTTCTGTTTAACTCAGATGCTCTGTCCATCACCACCCCCTTTTCTGAATCGTTTTGGCCACTATAGGAGTGGCAGGGTATGCTCAGACATGAGTCCCTTGCTCACTGCACCATCAGGATTCAAGCAAGCCGGGCCGAAGACGGCTGCAATGCCAGAAACCGGTCCCCGGAAGCTTGTTTCCTTTCCAGGAAAGAATTGGCTTGGTAGTTTGGTCTGCCCTGTTCCCATGATGCACTGGGCCAGGGACAGACTAATTTGCATGTAGCCAGGTTCTGAGCTGGGATGATGCAGTGAGCTAAAAAACGGTGATGGATCAAGCCCTGATCTTTTGACTGGGTATGAGTGTTCTGTTTAACTCAGATGCTCTGTCCATCACCACCCCCTTTTCTGAATCGTTTTGGCCACTATAGGAGTGGCAGGGTATGCTCAGACATGAGTCCCTTGCTCACTGCACCATCAGGATTCAAGCAAGCCGGGCCGAAGACGGCTGCAATGCCAGAAACCGGTCCCCAGAAGCTTGTTTCCTTTCCAGTAAAGAATTGGCTTGCTAGTTTGGTCTGCCCTGTTCCCATGATGCACTGGGCCAGGGACAGACTAATTTGCATGTAACCAGGTTCTGAGCTGGGATGGTGCAGTGAGCTAAAAAACGGTGATGGATCAAGCCCTGATCTTTTGACTGGGTATGAGCGTTCTGTTTAACTCAGATGCTCTGTCCATCACCACCCCCTTTTCTGAATCGTTTTGGCCACTATAGGAGTGGCAGGGTATGCTCAGACATGAGTCCCTTGCTCACTGCACCATCAGGATTCAAGCAAGCCGGGCCGAAGACGGCTGCAATGCCAGACACCGGTCCCCGGAAGCTTGTTTCCTTTCCAGTAAAGAATTGGCTTGGTAGTTTGGTCTGCCCTGTTCCCATGATGCACTGTTCCAGGGACAGACTAATTTGCATGTAGCCAGGTTCTGAGCTGGGATGGTGCAGTGAGCTAAAAAACGGTGATGGATCAAGCCCTGATCTTTTGACTGGGTATGAGTGTTCTGTTTAACTCAGATGCTCTGTCCATCACCACCCCCATTTCTGAATCGTTTTGGCCACTATAGGAGTGGCAGGGTATGCTCAGACATGAGTCCCTTGCTCACTGCACCATCAGGATTCAAGCAAGCCGGGCCGAAGACGGCTGCAATGCCAGAAACCGGTCCCCGGAAGCTTGTTTCCTTTCCAGTAAAGAATTGGCTTGGTAGTTTGGTCTGCCCTGTTCCCATGATGCACTGGGCCAGGGACAGACCAATTTGCATGTAGGCAGGTTCTGAGCTGGGATGGTGCAGTGAGCTAAAAAACGGTGATGGATCAAGCCCTGATCTTTTGACAGGGTATGAGTGTTCTGTTTAACTCAGATGCTCTTTCCATCACCACCCCCTTTTCTGAATCGTTTTGGCCTCTATAGGAGTGGCAGGGTATGCTCAGACATGAGTCCCTTGCTCACTGCACCATCAGGATTCAAGCAAGCCGGGCTGAAGACGGCTGCAATGCCAGAAACCGGTCCCCGGAAGCTTGTTTCCTTTCCAGTAAAGAATTGGCTTGCTAGTGTGGTCTGCCCTGTTCCCATGATGCACTGGGCCAGGGACAGACTAATTTGCATGTAACCAGGTTCTGAGCTGGGATGGTGCAGTGAGCTAAAAAACTGTGATGGATCAAGCCCTGATCTTTTGACTGGGTATGAGTGTTCTGTTTAACTCAGATGCTCTGTCCATCACCACCCCCTTTTCTGAATCGTTTTGGCCACTATAGGAGTGGCAGGGTATGCTCAGACATGAGTCCCTTGCTCACTGCACCATCAGGATTCAAGCAAGCCGGGCCGAAGACGGCTGCAATGCCAGAAACCGGTCCCCGGAAGCTTGTTTCCTTTCCAGGAAAGAATTGGCTTGGTAGTTTGGTCTGCCCTGTTCCCATGATGCACTGGGCCAGGGACAGACTAATTTGCATGTAGCCAGGTTCTGAGCTGGGATGATGCAGTGAGCTAAAAAACGGTGATGGATCAAGCCCTGATCTTTTGACTGGGTATGAGTGTTCTGTTTAACTCAGATGCTCTGTCCATCACCACCCCCTTTTCTGAATCGTTTTGCCCACTATAGGAGTGGCAGGGTATGCTCAGACATGAGTCCCTTGCTCACTGCACCATCAGGATTCAAGCAAGCCGGGCCGAAGACGGCTGCAATGCCAGAAACCGGTCCCCGGAAGCTTGTTTCCTTTCCAGTAAAGAATTGGCTTGCTAGTTTGGTCTGCCCTGTTCCCATGATGCACTGGGCCAGGGACAGACTAATTTGCATGTAACCAGGTTCTGAGCTTGGATGGTGCAGTGAGCTAAAAAACGGTGATGGATCAAGCCCTGATCTTTTGACTGGGTATGATCGTTCTGTTTAACTCAGATGCTCTGTCCATCACCACCCCCATTTCTGAATCGTTTTGGCCACTATAGGAGTGGCAGGGTATGCTCAGACATGAGTCCCTTGCTCACTGCACCATCAGGATTCAAGCAAGCCGGGCCGAAGACGGCTGCAATGCCAGAAACCGGTCCCCGGAAGCTTGTTTCCTTTCCAGTAAAGAATTGGCTTGGTAGTTTGGTCTGCCCTGTTCCCATGATGCACTGGGCCAGGGACAGACCAATATGCATGTAGGCAGGTTCTGAGCTGGGATGGTGCAGTGAGCTAAAAAACGGTGATGGATCAAGCCCTGATCTTTTGACTGGGTATGAGTGTTCTGTTTAACTCAGATGCTCTGTCCATCACCACCCCCTTTTCTGAACGGCAGTCAGGGGGCCATGTGATATTTAGGTGGTGCTGCTGCAGCACCTCCATGCAATTTACAAGTTTAAGGACAGCCAGCAGTTTCATGGAGGTCTTTCCTCCATGAAAATGCTGGCTGTGCCTAAATAAAGGGGGCCCTACCGGGCAGCCTGTGCCCCGCAGTCTGGGGATGCATGCATGGGGCACCACATGTGACCCCCAGTGTGCATGCACCCAGGTTCCTACATGGAATGGACTTTCGAGTCCATGCTATGCAGGAACCTCGTGTGGCGTTCCCATTGCATTGCCTCTTTCAAAGGCACCGCCGCTTTTGAAAGACGCACTGCAGTGGGAACACCACGCCACCCACCCACCAGACCACACAATTACTTGTAATCTGGTGGGCGGCAGCAACTCTTGGCAGTGTGAGGGCATGGCGGCAGCGGGTCGCCTGCACCACCATAAGTCATAATTAGGCCCTAAGTGTCTCTTTCAGATTTTTTGAGGAAACTGAAAGCTTCTGGTTGAAAGTAGAATTCACCGGCTGAATTAATACACAATTGATCCTGTGTGTATGCAGAAATTGAGCCAGTGGTTTTCAGAGTAGCTGCGAGAAATTGGAGAATGTTCAGTTCCTTCCAAACTCTATATCAGGGTCTAACTTTTTTAACTTAAGTAAAGAGTACAATATTTGTTTAAGCAAAAACAGCAAACCCTCAAATAGAGTGTGAAATGTACAAAACTGCATTCAAGGAGAGGTAGACAATTATATGTGCTGAAGAAAAGAGATTAATGAACCTAATGAGAATGTCAGCTTCATGAATTGAATAGAATTGATGCATGTCTGAAAAACTATTGAGTTGAAGGGAATCTTCCACAAGATATCCATAGAAACATCTCAATATACCAGAAAACCTATTTCAGTATGGAGAGGCAATAACCAAAAGAGATTAAAATATTTCATTGAATGCATATGATTCAACTTAAAAAATAGATCTCTGCAGCCGGAATAAAAGAACATTTTCAATCCAGTTACAACCAATTGTGTTGTACTGATCAGAACAGAAGACATGGAGATTAATGAATATTTGGTAAATCTAAAATGTTCACTGTTGGCCTGAAGTATTGCATTGTTTTGTAATTGCATTTATATAGTGCTTACTACCTCTGACGAGGCATTGAAGCGCTTTTAGGCGAGTAGCACGCTACTCCGGTACCCATACAGAGTTAGTGGTAGTTAGGTAAAAAAGTAATTTGAGTGGTGGATATGTTAGTCAATTATTTGGATTGAGAAGGATAGTGGAGGGACAGAAGAGGGGAAAAGGTTTTAGATTTATATTTGCATGATGACCGATAAAAAGAATAAGACAATAAGGAAGATGTGTGGAGCAATTGACAAATTAAAGAGTAGAACTACTCTGGGAACAATGTGTCCCAGCTGAATATTAATTATAGTACAATAAATATTGGCACACAGAACACTGGTGCTGAAAACCAGATAAAAAACAGATATATACATCTTGTTTCTATGCAAGGAAGCTCATCCACTTACGGTTTGTGAGGTAGAGTGGCAGCCAAAATCCCTAAACCCTGTTCCAGTCCCACCCAGGACACCCATTGCTTTTGTTATACGGAGTTGTGGGGGAGCTCCAGGGCCTCCGCAGCCCACCGGCTCTCTGTAAGTGGCCCCATTTCTTGGGGCTGCCCACCTGGGCCACTGCACAGGAGGTCCCTCATTGGGGGCTGAGTGGGTAGGCCCAGGGCCAGAAGGGAGCCAGCATTTCTCTGAGCCCACCAGAGCATTTACTTTTGCTCCCTCCAGGCAGGAGCAATTATGTTTATTTTACCTGCTCGAGAGACAACGTTTTGTTCTTTCTCCTAGCAGAAGCTGCTTTGTGCTCCCGCTAGGTGTAAGAACATTACTCTTTCCCAGTGTCCTAGATGGTGGGGACCCTGGGACATTGTCCCTGAGCTGGCCTGGGAGATGGGGTCCCTGGGGCCATGGCATGGCTCTGAGAGGGGGGGTCACGTAGCCCTCTTCCCAATCTAGTCTCTTGCAGCCCCGGGGGATGAGGTCTCCAGGGACTCTTCAAGCTCAGGTAGGGGGGCCGTGCAGTCCCCCTGTCCTATATTAAAGTAACAGCTTTGGGGATGGGGTCCCTGGGGCCTTATAAGGCTCGGGAAGGGGGAGCTACATGCCCTCTCCCTTTAGTTTTTCTATATAACCCTAGTGGATTGGGTCCTTGGGGTCTTTTTAGGCTGGTGAGAGGGGCCACGTGCCCCCTTCCACTTTAGTAAGATAACAGCCACAGGGGATGGTGACCCTGGGGCCTCTTAGAGGCTTGGTGAGGGGGGCAACATTCTCCATCCCTCTAATTAGCATATGTACCACCCCGTGCCCTAGCCCACCACAGGGGGAATTTATTTGAAACACAGAGGGATCTGTACTTTTCAAAAAAGTTTAGGGCAAATTCACAGATTCTCGAAAATTTGCAGCAAATTTTTAAAATGTTTTTGTTCTCAGGCCACACCATCAAGCCTGTGGGGGAGGGGGTTCAGAGTATCCCTACCCTGCCTGCAAATACATTTGTTAAACTTTTTTGTAGACCTCAGGACTAAGTCATAGCCGCAAGATGGCTGCTGCCACATCCTTGCTGATTTGGTAGCAGTCAATCAGATCTCACCATGAGATCTGATGGCCCGTGGATTCTTCGTAGCGTGATGTATACACTTTTGTTTAGCATTAATTGTTCCAAAACTACTGCACAGAATTACACCAAATCACAAAAAGCACTCTTTCTGGTCAAGAACTAGTTTCATGCCAAATTTGGTGTAAATCTGTTTCAGTGGTTTGGGCTGTAGCAGTGTGTAAAGTTCCTATGGAAAAATGAATAGGTAAAATGTGTTTTGGAAGAACCCGTTTTCTTAAGCCTGCTTGACGGATGCACAAACTTGGTAACAAGTAGCTCTTTTTGGAAAGTGTCGTGGAGATTCGGCAAAGGGTGCCAAAGTCATTAGCAACACAAAAAAGGTCCTAACTATACCCACCCCGTGGCGACCACCACTGGGTAATATATATATCACCCAGTGGCAATTGCCACTGGGTACTTATAGTAAGGATACGTTTCCATAGGAAAAGAGTTTTTGATTTGATAATAATTTTGCCACAGTTTGATGTATCTTCACAAACTTTTCCCACAAAGTCTCATCCACCTTAGCTCCTTTCTGGAAATTATCAGGGTGATCCGTCAAGCAGGAGTGAGAAAAAAAGGGGTCACAACTGCATTTGCCTGATGATTTTCTATAGGAAAATTAGGCACAGCTACAGTCAAACGGCTGAAAGGAATTACATCAAATTTGTCAGAAAGATAGACCTTAGCCCAGAGAGTGTGCTTTTTTTGATTTGGTGTAAATCCATTCAGTATTTTTAGAGAAATTAAGGTTCAAAATATTTGCATGTTTCACACTGTGAATGATCAGTGGTGCCGACAGATCTGAAGACGAGATCTGATTGGCTGCCACCACATCAACAAAGATATGGCAGCAGCCATTTTATGACTCCAGGACTCAGCCCCCTGTCCTGCAAAAAGGTTAAAAAAACATATGAAGGGCAGGAGAGGGATACCTTGCCCCCTTAGGCCTGGTGGAGGGTCCAGAAGCTTAATTTATTTGTATCATACCCGCAGATCTGTGGGGGAGCCCATCCTTGGGTTGGGCCAAGGTCCGGGGTCGGCACTTATATCTTTAAACAGAAAAAGGTATACAGTTATAATCTCTGAACCTATTTTAGGGCTCCGGAATACAATCGCCTGGGAGTGATTGTTTTTTTAGGAGAGAGTTGTGATGCCCCCCCATTCCCCATGCCTCATGTAGACACCAGGGACCAGATTCCCTGGTGCCCAATAAGTGCATTGTCCTGGGGACCCCATTCCCATGGCCCACTGCTTTCCATGCCCGAGACAGTGGGGAAAGGGAAACATAAACCTTACTCTCACCGGCAGGCAACCTAACTTTGCTCCCACCTGGTTGGGAGCAGAAAAAAAGCCTCCCCAGAACAGGCGGGAGCAAAGCAACCCCAATTGGTGCTAGCAGGGGCACTGGCAGGGCCTGCAGGGGGATTGGCGCTCCCCCTGCAACCCCCAAGTTAAAAAAAAAGATTTAGGTGCCTCAGGTGGGCAGTGGGGCACTCACAGTTAATAAATAAATGTCAGGTTCAAGCCTTGTCACTGGCTGGGGAGGCGGCAAGGCCACAGGGTCTCAGAGCTCCCTAATGGATGGCAACATTAGGCATATTGTGGGTGCCCCAGGTTAGCACCAAGCAACCCATAAAAATGCTCACATAAAACAATAGTAAATGCGTACCAAGAGCTGCTCATATATTATTCACTGCTCCATGAAAGAGGGCCCCATAACACCCTGCAATAACATTTCTGTTATTTGTTTGATGCTGGTTGTGATCCTAGAAGTGGGAGGGGCACCACCAACCATTTTGTAGTCTTTAGAGGGCTTTAGAGAGCGCAGCAGAAAAGATTTTTAAAACACAGTAAGTCCCCTGGGTCATTGAATGGATGACCCCCGGAGAACTTACCCTATTTTTTTTAAATAGTGATAATAGCATAGTCATGTAAAGCAGAGAGATCCTAATTGTTTACGTTTTGGTCAATAGCATGGAAAAAGCTTAAGCCCTGAAGATAAGTGTAAATGTGCATTTTAAAAGTCATGTGGTGCACTGTTTGGAAATCACAAAGTTTGGGGTGGAAAAAGTACTCCATGTTAAACAAGGTAAAGATTGAGTATGCCTGGTGTGGGTTGCAGGGGTATGTTTGAAAGTAGGTTGTGGCTTAAACCCAAAGTTTGTTCTAAACAAATGTGTGAGAAAGGCTAACGCTCTTGTTGACAAAACATTAACCACTAGTGGATATCTAGGCATTTGCCTGTTAGAGCTGTCAGCCTTATGGTGGTCTCCCCCCAAAGTTTTTACCTTCACCCTTCTATTTTGCTCAATTCATTTTTGTTGTGCACTTTACCACTGCTAACCAGTACTAAAGTGCTTATGCTCACTCCAGAAAAACATGGTAAAGTTACCTCACACCTAGTTGGCATATTCAATTTACTTACCTAGTAAAGTGGTATGCCATATACCCAGGGCTTGTACATTGATTGCTACTAGTGGGCTTGCTGCACTTATGGTGGCACCCACTTAAATAGATCCTTAAAACATGTCCAAGGTCTGCCATTGAAGCCTGAATGCAGTTTTACACTGCCAATTCAACTTGGCAAAATAGCCCCCTTGCCAATCATTAAACTTCCTTTTTATTACTTATATCACCCCTAAGGTAGGCTCTAGGTAGCCCAAAGGGCAGGGTGCATCGTAATGAAAAAGAGGGACGTATACTTTTAGGTTTTACATAGCCTGGTAGTGAAAAACTCACAGATTTGTTTTCTTTACTGTGAGATAAGATAACATTGGGTTGCCTTATTACATTTAATAAGTGCTAACTTTTGATTGGGAGCAGGTGAGAAATTCATGTTTGGTGTCTGAAAAATTGTAATTTGAAATTCTCTTTAATGGTAAAGTTGTATTTTAAGCAACCATTTTGAAAATGCCCTTTTAGAATGTTGCCATTTTCCTGCCCTAACTATTTGGTGCCTTCAGTTAGTTCTTGGGTCACATGACTGGGTGTAGTTGGCAGTTGGACTTTGTTTATTCCTCCAGACAGCCACAATAGAGGGATTAGGTATGTCTGGATGGGCCATCACTGGGAGGACTGGGGAGGCAGAATTGGGCACAGTCCCACGTGCAAATCAATAGACTGTGCCCTGACTTCATACTTGTATCCACTGCATTGTTCATGCAGCCAACCTAGAGTCATGGCAGGGGAGGTAGGACGCTCCAAGCACTTCAAAATGAATTATCTAGAAATATCTCCTATTTGAAAGAAGGCATCATGTATAAAAATAGGATACTCAGATTTACTCTTCAGTTAATTTGTGGACTTGTGGAAGAATTCTCAGAGGACTGTCTGCTGCTGTGGCCTGCTGTGTTCTTCAGAAGACGGCTTGGCTGCACGTGGAAGGACTGCTTTGCTGTCTGAAGCCTGCCTTGAACCCTCAGAGGCCGGCCTTGCTGATTGAGCCCTCTTCCACATCTCAAATGCAGGACTTCCAGAGTGACTTCAAGGGCTAGGTTGCTGGCTACCTGATCAGAGCCTCATGGACAGAAAAGGCTCCAACCATCAACCCACACGATGACCCAGACCGAGTGAGTCCTAACCTGCCAACTGGTGCCTCTCTACCCAAGGACTTGGGGTTGATGTTAAAGGTGCCCAGATAGCCAAAATCCAATACTTGGGACTTTGAAAATGGTTGGCTAAAAACTGCTCTGAGAATAGAGAGGAGACTGGGAGCAACCAGCTTGTCTATCCACCCAAAGTGCATCACTAGTTGGCCTGACTTCATTGCAGCTCCTGCTGCGTTCTTCTCCACAACAGTAAATCGTGTTCAGCGGTCCTTCACAAAAGAGGTATCCGGCGTTGTGGCGCACTCATTAGCTACAGCCTCCAGCTCCGCCCTGCTGGAGATTTTCGACTTCCAAAAAACAGACTGCATTCAAACATGGAAATCTTCTCCTCAGCTTCGTTTCGCAGCGCCCCAAACGATGACATCTCCTCCTCACACACTGTCTGCAAGCCTTCACTGCTGAACTTCTATGACTTCTAAATTCAAAGGTGAGCTTCAACCTGGCCCACTTCCACTTTCTGCATCAGACTCGCGCTCTGATGCAGTCGCCATATTTTCCGACTTTCACCCGGTCTTGTGCGACTAGATGTCCGCGTTTGGTGCCTTGATCTTTTACCTTAAAGTTTAAAAAATCCTAACTGGGTGGATTTTTGACATTTGTGTCAAATAACTTAGTAACATGAACTCTATATGTCTAAATTGTATGGGATTGTTCTTGTGTTGTGTTTTCATGTCATTACTGTTTGTGTGGTGCATAAATATTTTATACATTGCCTCTAAGTTAAGCCTGACTGTTTTTGTGCCAAGCTACCAGAGCGTTAAGCACAGAATAATTTAGTGACTTTTGTGGTTCACCAAGGCAGGGATTGTAGCTGTTAGTTGAGCAGGATTAACCAACTCAATCAACAACCTGATTTCTCACAGCACCCTTGTTAAATAGTAATATAATTGGTGTGGACAAAATCTATATTCTGTGCATGTTTATTTCCAAAACGTCCATAAATATTTTGAGGCATTGCAGATTAATGAATATTGTAGGATGTAGGAATGTTCCACTTCGAGGTGGTTTGTGTCATATGGGTGTTATAAGCATTGACTAAGGGACTATGCTATTATGCCCACCTAGTCTATTTTATTATATTCCCACCCTTGTCTAGAGGAATGACAGAAGCTTATAATTGTGAATCATATGATGTCTTAAAGAGGGTAATCTAATTAAGGTGAACATAAAATAGTCAGCAATGAAATCATGATTTATGTGTATGAGTGGTGAATGCCGGATGCAAGTAGGGAATGCATTCAGTGTTTCACAACCAACCATAAGGCTGACCAGATTTTGTACATTAGGGGCTGATTTACAAAATCATTTATGAGTACAGGAAGTAGCGCTGCTCGGGGACTCTTTTACAAACTCATATGTGCCTTTAATGCCATTGGGAATCGGCCCTGAAACATCCAACTCCATATTTGTAAAAGTGCAAAGAAGGTGCATCCCTTTCTATTCTATTAACTGCAAACGAACGTTCCCTGAATAGTTCTATTTTATTCACATTTTTGATGTATTGGGGCTAATTCACAGAGGCACTTAAAAGTGTGTAAAATAGTACTACAAGAGTACTGCTTTATGTACTCAAAAATGCCTTGTTACTGAGCCCGTATGACATTTGCTGCACTTATACTGCTTGGGCATTTGGCACAATCTCATCAAAACGGTTCTAAAAGGCCCTGTCTCAATATGCAAATTCACTAGAAACAAGGGGGCATATTTACAAGGGATTATCGCCACCAGAACATCACTTTTTTCGACGTTGTGGTTTTGGTAACACTTTTGCCTTATTTACAAGGCGGCGTTAAACCACTTAATGTGGCTTAACGCTGCCTTGTATATAATGCCCCTATTCACGCAGCACTTAGCGTTAAAGGGGCAGGCATTGGATATTACAGTGGGCGTTCCACCGCAACACACATTGCTTTTCGATGCTGCCCCTATTTACAAGTTTGGCGTAAATATGGGGTAGCGCCAAAAATAAGACCAGGGAAAACCTGGCCTTAAACTGGCGCAACAAGCAGAAATTATTCATTTCTCTTCGGTTTTGCGGTTTCTATGTATGCTGCAGAATGCAGCACACATAGAAAGAGCAAATCACCAATAGTGATTGTTCATGTGCAGGAAGGTATCCCTTCCTGCACATAGGAAATCATTAGAAAATGACGAGTTGCAACTTCTATATATGCTGCATTCTGCAGCACACATAGAAGTTACAAATGGCCAATAGTGATTGGTTATGTACAGGAAGGGACACCTTCCAGAACATAAACAATCATTCCCTGCAACTCAGGCACCCTTGCACTATGGTAAAAGGGTGCCTTAATTGGCGCTAGGCAGCTAAATGTAGCACCAGTGCTAGGGAAACACAGGGGTGCACCATATTGTTGTAAATAAGCGCATCCCTGCGTTTTCAGAATGTCAGGGCACGGTGTTTCCAATTGTGGCGTAACACCGCGCCCCGTCATTTTTGTTGTAAATATGCCCCAAGATGTCATCAGTTGTAGATTTAAAGTACTCTGGCTCAAAGATGATTATCATTCATACTTTATGACTTGTAGAATGTTTAATAAGCATATCAGCATAATGAAAATATTTTATCTTCCAGATCTCCAATTTTGTCATGAATCGGTGTAGCTCAATATTTAATAGCATGCAAGTAAATGAGGTAAGTTTCAAAGCCTTTTTGGTGAATGGATTTGTACCTACGCTCTATATCCTCCAGAAACAATGCATAATCAAATGTCCTTCTACTTTCACTAGCAAAATAACCAGGAAATATACAAACGAGTAAGTATTGTTTGAGCTACCAGTGTTTTAGCATGAGCTCTTCTGACATCTTTGTGAAGCTAAAATGTTTGGTTTGTTTCCATGCAGTTTTTATTTCACTACTCCAGGGCTCAGGAGCCAACATATCCACATAAAACAGGGGTCAGTATCCTGATATTATTATCATGCATTTCATAATAGAGCTGATATAAATGAGGTCTTTAATTGCTATGTATCTTCCATGTTACACTTCTTACCAAAACACTTGGATGTTTCTAAACGTATTAAATCATAGATCTATAGGAGCAAATTTTGAAATAATAGTATCATGAGAAAGATCAAAGATAATGATAAAATGGGTAAAAATACAAATGTAAGTCTAACTTCTTACAAATGGCAAACCTGTATTAAAAGAAACGTTTTGCTAATTAAAATTAAGCAAACTGCATACCAAATTAATTTCACTGAAATCCCCTTCATGCTATGAAAGGTGCTTCAATATTGGTTTCTAGCTTTAAGCATGCGGGTCTCAATGGAAACGCTTGCACCTATATAATGACGTGAAGGGGACTTCTGATTAATCATTATCATGTATTTTGCCTCACATGTTAGCAGTTTTCTGTGGGGCCCACAAGACAGTGTAACCATGTACATGTAGCCAAATATAGGTGTGGCTGTTTGCATGGAATGTTCCAGTGGATGAAAATTGGCATGAAAAGATCACTGAACTTAAGTCAATGACACAGTATTACATGTCTTAAGCGGTGCTGAACACACCAAAAGCAGATTTTCTTAATGGTTAATACCATTAATAAGTGTATGTTTTAAGAACAATTCTAGCACTCACTGCACAATGTAAACAGAGGAAGTGAGGAATACAAACACACATTGAATGATATCAAGGAATCTTCACCAAACTTGGGGTGATAGGGCTAGACGCTTCCAGCATTGAGTCTGTGATACCAGAGGATGTATCACAGGAATTGTAAAAGTGCATGAGTAATTGGGCCAGGATGTTACAAACAGACTCCTTTTCCCAGCAGGGTAGATATTGAAACTATGAGCAGGTTTTGGTCCATATTGCTTAGTGAGAAATCTTTTAGAAGGAAGTTGAAACCTTTGTTGTCTGAAGGAAATGTGGCCGCTATAGTGCAGTCATAGTGGACTCCTGATTAGATTACTACTGCTTCATTTTTGTGGGAGCTCCTAAAATATTGGGGTGTCTACAGAAAGATCTATGGTCAGATGAATGAATGATCTGCAGGTAGTTCTCACCTCAAACATTTCAGCCCTTGAGAATGTAGACTCCACTTGTATATAAGCACGAATAAGTGAAGTTTCTAGCTCTGGTGACACTCCATAAATGTAAATATCATAATGATTTTGCCCATTGCAAAACTAGTCCATATTTAACAGGATGAGCCACAAGATTGTAAAATAAATCATGTCTGTCGAGCCCAAGGTTGAAGGAGAAAAGTTTAGGGGAAGAATGTTCTAAGTTCTAGAAAGTGAGTGGTGGATTGAACTCCGAAAAGATTTAGAAATAACAGTTTGATACACATACACCTGCCTGCATCTCAAAGCTGGTGGGGACCACCAATTGTATGGAGCGATGGTATTAACAGCATTGTACAAGAGGGTGGTCCCCTAAAACATTGCTCGGATGAGTAATAGATAGTGTGGCACAAAAGAGAGAGAAAGTAACAAAACAACAAAACACACTACTTATCAACCCATCCACCTGCCCAACCCCTTCAACCCAGAAAACTCCTCTCCCCTCCCCAGTGAGCACTAAATCACACAATACACACAGTGTAGGTCTCATAGTAGGGCACCGTGTAGATCAATGCTAATCTTGACCATGATGGGTCTTATGTGACATCCATTTAATATGTAGTGTTCACAAGTATTTGGGGCACATAACCTCCATGAACTCTGTGGACAGCATACTCAGGCAAGCATTCCAAAAGTGACTCAAAGCTGCTTCCTCAGTTTTCTAGTCCCATTGATATCTTTTCCATTCTAAGCATGTCCTAGACTCCGTATTACCGAGTTCTGTACGTACAGACATCCTCTCTGCCCCAGTATCTCAGAATGGTTTGTTTATCCGCAACTACAAGTAGAGTGACCTGGCTGGTATCGTGTGATTTCAGGGATAGGAGAGTCAGTCAGCCACACCCAAAATTCTGTATTTTGGGAACCTCAGCAATTCAACTCAATACGTATGATTGATGTTGGCCAGGACTTCCCCCCAATACCTCTAATGCTTGGGGCAGTGACACAACAATGAAGGAAGTTGAAGTTAAGAATGTTATATAGCGCTCGATCACCGTGCGGTTTATTGGCACTGAGGACGGAAGGCTCCAGGAGGGGGCAGAGGAGGCCACTTAGTCTGAGAAAGCGCGGGAGAAGAGGAAAGTTTTAAGAGCTTTACGAAAGTCCAGGTAGGTAGGAATAGACCTGATAGAAAAGGGAAGGGCATTCCAAAAGGGGGGGCAAGGTAGAGACGCTCATGCCTCCAATTTTTTTCCTCCTAAAGCGAGGAACACATAAGAGAAGCTGGGAGGAGGAACGGAGATCTCTGTTGGGGACGTAAGCTTTAATTTTAGAATTGATAAAGGCAGGCGTCGTGCCAGCCACGGCCAGAAAAATCGTGCAGCCTATCTTGAATAGGGATCGTTCGAGGATGGGCAGCCAGTGGAGGGTTTTTAACAGGGGGGTGACATGGTGGAATTTAGGAAGTCGGTAAATCAGATGGGCAGCCTGGTTTTGAATTCGTTGTAGGCGCCGGAGTTTGTATGCAGGAGCACCTACATATAAACCATTGCCATAATCAAGGTGTGACATGATCATGGCAAGGAGAATAAGTCTGAGAGCTGAAAAAGAAAAAAAGCGAGAGATTTTGCGTATGGTTCGGAGACTCAGGAAGCATGATGAAACCACAGTGCTGATCTGAGGACGCATTGTGAGGTCCTTGCTGACTTTGATTCCCAGGGTTTTACAGAGGCTGAGGGTGGAGGGGGAAGACCAAGAGAGGGAGGCCAGAAGGCGAGGTCCAGAGACTGGGGCAGACACCCGTGAGTACCAACTCGGTCTTGTCGGGATTTAGCTTTAGATGCTTACCATTCATCCAGTCGCTGATGAAGGTCATGATGGTTTGATAGTTAAGAATTGAAGCTGGAAGGGGGAAAAGATTAAAGATGAGCTGGAGGTCATCGGCATAGTTAAATACCGTGACCTCCATTTTTTGCAGAGCAGATATAAGGGGGAGGATATAGAGATTGAAAAGAAGAGGGGAAGGAGAGGAACCCTGGGGGACCCCGTAGAGAACAGAGCGAGTAGGAGCAGAGAAATCCGCCAGCTGAACGGCCTGTGTGCGGTTCTTTAGAAAGGAGGTGAGCCAGGCCAAGGCAGATCCCCGGATGCCGGTGCCCTCGAGACGGTCGAGAAGAATGGAATGATCGACCGTGTCGAAGGCGGCGGACAAATCGAGGAGGACCAAAGCCTGAGGGGAGTTGATGTCAGCACTCCCTCTGAGCTCGTCCAGAATGGAGAGGACGACAGATTCCGTAGAGTATAATGGGCGAAAGCCTGCTTGGTGAGGAGCCAGGAAGTGGCTCTCCTCAAAAAAGGCACTGAGGTGTGTGGTAACATGGCTCTCCAAAATCTTTCCCAGGAACGGTAGTAAGGAGATAGGACGGAAGTTGGAAAGGGAGGTGGGGTCAGCACCTGGCTTTTTTAAAATAGGAATTACTTTGGCTGCTTCAACAGATATGGGACGATGCCCTGAGTGAGAGAGTTATTGAGGAGAGTTAGTGGGGGCTCAGGACAAATGGAGAAAATCTCTCTTAAGATGCGGGCAGGGCAGATGTCAGAGGGTGACCCTGATTTGACTTTCTTAAGCAAAGTGGAAAAAACTTTCTTGGAAATCAGGGTGAATCGATCAAGGAAGAGAGGGTTAGGCGGCAGTTGGGGATGTGAGAAGGAAGAGGAAGGTGGGGGAATATTACGCTTGATGGTTGTAATTTTCTCAATGAAATAATCATTGAGGGAGTTGTAGAGGAATTGTGAGGGAATTGGCTTGGGGGTAGCTCTGTCAGAGGTGGCTAACTCCTGGGCAATAGTGAAAATTTCCTTAGGTTTGTTTACCGCAAGAAGAATCTTGGATGAAAAGTGTTCCGATTTGGCGTGAAGGATGGCTTTCTTATAGTCCCGGAGGAAAGTAATATATTGCAGTTTTAATGCAGAGCAATATCCACGCCTCCAGTGGCGCTCAGCCTGCCTGAGTGCAAGTTTTTTGTCTTTAAGTTTGATGGTGAACCATCTGTTAGCCTCGTGAAGGCGACGAGTTCTAACCAGTTTGAGCGGGGCCACTTGATCGGAGGTTGCGGAGAGCCAGCTATTAATAGTGGCAATCTGAGAGTTGGGGGAGATATCAGTTAGGATAGGTAGTGAAGCTGAGAGGGAAGAGCAGAGTGTGACTGGGTCCACATGGTTCCAATTGCGTGCCCAGATATTGCTAGGGAGTGGAAACTTTGTGTCGATTCCTAGGTGGAGGGAAAAAGAGATGAGGAAGTGGTCAGACCAAAGGCAAGGGGTAACTAGAGGGGAGGAGATAGATAAATTGGCTGACCATACCTGATCCAGGATGTGGCCGTGAGTATGAGTTGGGAGATGTATATGTGAGGTAAAATTCAGAGTGCAGAGTGATTCTGTAAAATCTTTAGACATATGATCTTCATGGGGGTCGGTAGAAATTGAAATCGCCTAGTACCAGAACAGAGGAATTGTTGACCACCAGAGTGTCCAGCAATTCCTGAACTGCAGGGATAAAGTGAGACATAGGTTGAGGAGGTCGGTAGAAGAGTGCGCAGGTAAACGGGACCGCAGGAGATATAGAGCGAACAACTAAAAAATCAACAGCGGTAATAGAGGGAAATGACAAGAGCTGGAACTGGAGTTCGGAGCGGGCAATTAGGGCCACTCCGCAACCAATATTCCCCTCAGGGCGGTCAGCACGTAAAGCGTAATATGAGTCTGGGAGGGCCGCTAGGACGTCAGGCAGAGAGTCGGATGAAAACCAGGTTTCTGTAAGAAACAAAATGTCTGGTTTAACCGTATCTTCAAAATTAAAGAGCTCCAGTTGGTGTTTAACCGCTGAGTGGGTATTGAGAAGATAGACTAATGTTGCTGGAGGGGAATAGTGGGTGGAGGGGGGCAGGGAAAGTGTCTCAGGGGTAGCGGAAGGCAAAGAGGAATCAGGTAATCCAGATGTCTGAGGGCATGATATAGTTGGATTCGATGGTAGTATGCCAAGATTTCCAATGCGAGCAAGGGTGAGGGCATTGGGCAGCCAGTTGCCCTGGAGTGCCAGCAGTTGTTTAGAGGAGTAATTTAAAAAATTAGCATAGTGGTGGGCCCCGGGCCCCGGTCGGCCGCGGACGGGCACAGACGTGCTAGCCTTTGGCGCGCTTTCAGGGCGCGCCCGCTGCGCCGGCGCATTGGCCGTCAATTAAGTAGGGCGAGGCGCGAGGGGTGGAGAGACCCAGAGTTGCCACAGTTCCTCCAGCAAGGACCACTTACATTGGCATTCCACCTGTGTATCCTGGTAGGGGTGTAGTGCCAATAGGTCACAGCCTTAGTGAGAGCTTCCCTCATCTGCGTGCTAGAGATCCTTTACCAAGACCTCTCAAATATGTCTGTCCATTCTTTGTAATCTTGCTCCCAATGTCTGGCTCCCACCTCAACTGTCCCTCTGTATTTGCCTTGGAGAGGTCAGTATTGAGAGCTTTGTAAATTTCAGAAATAAATCATATATTGTTAGAATTAAGGAAGATCCACGTCCTTTTCACAAGAGGTCATAGGTCTAGAAGACCTCAGTCTCGCCTCTCTATGAGACACCCAATGTCGCACTTGTGCATAATGCAGTCTCTCAGGTTCCGGGAGGCAGTAATCCCACCTGACGTGACCAAACAGTTCCATGGCTTGAAAGTCAAACATATTGTCTTCCTGATTACACTTAGCATTCTGCTATTCTGCAAACTGACAGGTTCCATATTATAGAGGTGAGAGGGGATGGGTACAAGGAGAGTCCCTTCTTGAGAATTACCGCATTCCAAGAGGAAAGTGTGGACTGTGTGACGGACAATAGTAAAAGCCCCATGAATTAGCTCTCCTAGGTAGCCAGGGGATCTTTCATATAAGGTCACTTATGATTATTTGGTCCACAAAGCACCAGGCTTTTTCCATGGCTGTCATCCCCTATTTTACCATCTAAGTAAGCTGGGTGGTGTGGTAATAGTAAGCTATGCGTGGAACACCATGTCCACCCTTCGATGAGGGGAGAATCATCATACTCTTGGAAAGCCGAGCTCTCCCACTCCCTCAAATAAAATTGTTTGACGTACTCTGAATATCTTTTAACGCCCTAATTGGAGGTTGCACAGGAAGGAATTGAGTCAGGTGGAGAAATCTAGGTAGAACTGACATTTGGACTGCTGCTCCTTTGCCGCACTACGAAAGGCACCCATTATGCCACCTTTGGAGCTCAATCTCTCCACTTGCTCAAGTGGAAGGAATAAATTCAACAGTTGTCACTTCTGCAGATTCATTTTAAAGCCCGCCACCCGCCTACATTTTGCCAACTCCTCTAGAAGAGGTGCATTTGGACAGTAAGCTTAAGTAAACCATCATATGCTTATAAACAGATTTTGGGCCCCTCTTTAACTATGAATACCCCTTTTATATATTTCTTTGCCCGCAATGTGTTTGCCAGTGGCTCCATGTACAAGGTGAATAAGAGAGGGGATAAAGAGCAACCCTGTCTGGTCCCCCTCCCAACCTGGAGCAAGTCACTGACTGAGGCTTTCCTATTGGATTTGCATAAATTCTGGCTATTCATCCCCTACCTGTATGTCCGAACCCATACTCAGAAAGGAATGGCCAATGAACACTGATAGATGCTTTTTCTGTGTTGACGGCCACAAACTATGCATTAACACAGGATTTATAGAGTTTATTGATTAAATGAAGAATACACTTAATATGACCCGCTGTGGTCATGCCTGGGATGAACCCAGCTTAGTCAGGATCGATAAGTCCCTGAATGAGTGGGGCAGGCAATTGGTTAGAATCCTAGAAAGGATTTTGGCATCAATATTCAGCAGGGAGATCATGCGGATGAGGAACATACTTTCGGATCTTCACCTGACTTGGGGTGGCAGGGATAGAGGCTTCCTGCATTGAGTCTGTAATCGCAGAGGATGTAGCAAAGGAATTGTAAAGTTGCATGAGTAATTGGGCCAGGATTTTGCAGAAGGACTTATAAAAGGGGCCCATGAGGCTGTCCGGTCCTGGGGTCTTTTGTAATTTTAGTTTGACAATATCTGAGATAATCTCCACAGTGTCTACTGGACTCTCTATGGTTTCACGTTGAAGCTGCAGGATGCATGTGAATGTGACATCACTAACATAATCATACAACCAAGTGTCCCCCTCTTGCTCCACCATTATAAGGTTTTTATAAAAATCATGATACTCCTAGCATATTTCTTTATCCACAGTATCTAAGGTCCCTGCAATTGACCTCATGGTATTTATCCTTTCTTGCTGGATCCTGGCCTCAGTTTGGCAGCAAATAGTTTCCCAGCCTTATTTTCCCACTGTAGTATTTTTGTTTCACCCGCAGTAGGGAATATTCTGCCCCGTCTGTATACATCAATTGGAGCTGGGTACGTGCCTTGTCCAGCTGTCGTAGGCTCTGTATCACCCAGTTCTCATGTGCACTTCCTCCAGTGCCCAAACTGACCCTTTAGGTTGACTCTCTTCTCCCTTCAGTCCATATTTGTTTTGGCTGCCATTGAGATAAAATGGCCTTTACTATAGGTCTTTAGGGTGTCCCACAGAGTATGTATCCACACATTCACCCCGTTGCTGCCCTTTAGAAATGTGGCGAAGGTATATAGGGGCATGGTCCAATATCAATCTAGTCCCTATAGAAGTTTCAACCAGTTGTCTCATAATGTGAGAGAGATCAGAAAATGGTTGAGTCCGGCATATATATGATGTACTGTAGAAAAGAATGTGAAGTCCTTTTCTTTGGGGTACGTAACCCTCCAGACACCCCTCAGGCCGATATCTGCCAGCCAAGCCCTAGCCTTTTCGGAAAGCTCCCTTGAGTAGCCTGCGCTCGACGCTGATGTGTCTACTGTGTTGTCCATGACAACATTAAGGTCGCCATTAATTGTTAATGCTCTATCCCAAGTCTGTAAATCCAAGGGAATGGTATGTTTATGGAATCTCTCTTGTTGGTCTTTTGATGAATATATGGAGGTCACAGTAAAAGTGTAGCCCCAAACCCACAATCTGACTTCCAAAGATCTCCCATCCAGGTCCAATATGTTCTCTCCTCCTCCCCCCAGAAATGAGGCTGAGACTAGAATAGTCATTCCACCTTTCTTGGTGCGATCAAACGAGTAGTATTGATGAGGGAACCATTTAGATTGAAAATCATACAAGCTGGCCCTTAGCAGATGTGTCTCAGAGAGACAGATCTCTGCCTCTAAATCCCTCAAGAGGGACAAAACAACAAAAAAGTGAATATATCATTGGTGCCCACTTACAGTAAGAACACTAGCTGGTACTGATGTGCTTATGCAGAACGAGAATGTAGTGTAACTACAATGGCCCACAGGGAGCAAGTTACAGCTAAGGATGCCAAGACATGTGAAGAGGTGTACTCCAGAATCCAACCCACTGCCTACCCCAAAGACATAAAAAACAAATTGTTAATAAACAAAGTTCTCAACATTCCTTCCCATGTGGAATTAGGGATTGGACAAGCCAACATTTGTCCGTGATGGATCGCATTTCTCACCAATATCCTATCACTCAAACGCCCTCTTAAGCACCTCCCCTCCCAACCCCCAGGGCCCAGAAGTTCAAAGTAGACACTAATGAATCTAGGAGTTCTATGAACAATAACGATGACCCCCCTCCTATGCGTATAGAACTGAAATTATCATGTCCTTCAAGTCTCCAGGGTGGAGTTTACTTAATAAGAACTTCTGAGCTTGGAGAGAACCGCTTTCCTCTTAGAATCAGTAACCACAGCAGAGAGTTTGGATCTATTATGTTGCTGCTGTCCCACCTGCCACTCATTTGGCTCAGCCCTTTTCTTGATGACCAGGGTTCTCCAATGGAGAGCCTGCCCCTACCTCCTCCAATTTCAGTCCAAGAATCTCCTGGCCCTCATTAGGGGAAGGCTACCTGATGTTGCAATACTTCCTACTGAAAAATGTGTCTGATTGGGTGGCTCCAGCAATATTTAATGCCTTTAGATCACAGGTGTGATGCATTTGGTTGCAAGGAGTGCCTTCTCTGTAGAGTAATTACCGATAAGTCCTGGTAGATATGAATAGCGTTCCCCTCTAAAATAAATAGGCCTTCTGTTGTACCGCCTCCATGATGGGCTCCTTCTGTTTATAGTGATGCAAATAGGTGAAGATTTGAGGGGTCGCACCAGAGTTCAGCACGGGGATCACTGACAAAATATCGAATACACAAATATAGAATTTCCAAAATATCGAAGAAAAAATATAGAATGCAAAAATATCGAATTCCTATCTACAAACAGGTAAGTACAAAAATATTGAATCAAAAATATAGTTTACAAAAATATAGTTAGTCAAAATATCGAATTTTTTAAATGTCTTAAAAGTAATTTAAAATGAATGAAATAATAAATATAACATTTACTATTACCACTCCAGTGAGTGCAACAGTAGGGAAAGCGTTGGATGGCGTAGGGGTAAAAATTACTATTTCCACTCCAGAGAGTGCAACAGTAGGGAAAGCGTTGGATAGCGTAGGGGTAAAAAATTATTCCTACTCCAGAGAGTGCAACAGCAGGGAAAGCGTTGAATAGCGTAGGGGTAAAAATTACTATTCATACTCCAGAGAGTGCAACAGTAGGGAAAGCTTTAGATAGCGTAGGGGTAAAAATTACTATTCGATAATAAATTACTTACCTTCAATTCGATATTTTTCACCACTATATTCTGTCCATTCGATATTTTGTCCATTCTATATTTTGACTTCGATATTTTGGTAATTCTATATTTTGAATTTGGTATTTTGTCTTGTTACTGTACTGCTCAATATTATCAGCCTCAGTTAAGGGTGGAACCCTTCTGAGGCGAATGTTTAAGCATGTGGAGCAGTTTTCCAAGTCCTCCAGATGCGTCTGAAGATCAACATTCTGTTATTGCAGTGTAAGGAGCTGTTGAACTAGGGCCTTCCAGTTTGGCTTCCCTGGCATCATTGGAGGCCTCCAGAGATTCCACTCTATTCCCTAAAGCTGTGACATCATGTTTAATGCCATGAAGATTCTTTGAGACATCATGGCAGAGGTGTGCTATGTCTGCTCGAATGATTTTATAAAACTCCTCCAAAAGTACCAAGTGATCAGGGCATCTGCTCCACCAGCATCAGTGGAGGCCTCTTCCCTGCAGCCCGGCTGGGGATCGTGGTTGCAAGTCTGTGCTCTGGCATCCAGCTCTTGTCAGCATATCTTTTATGCTAGAATCTTTCTTCTTCCTCGCAAAGGACATTGTGGCGGGTCCACTGAAAGGTGTCCCAGGTCTAGAGAGCATAGGCAGCTGCCCTCCCTTGCTGCCACTCATCTCAGCCGCCGAGTCCAAGGTCTATTGGCATAGGCCTCTGTAGGGGGTGCAGTAGGCTCTCCCAGACCCTCTCACGTACCACGTCTGCTATTTTGTCTCAGTGTCGAAGAACTTGCTCATTGGCAACCAAAATCACAGGCATTAGGAAGCCCATGATCGGGCCATCTGTCTGATCATTGAGCCCCCACAGGCTTCAGGGGCCACTCCCATTTCCACCTGGTAAAAATCGGATCCAAGGCGCCGGGAAACCCTCAGGGTAGCTGTTGCGCCATATAAATGTAATAAATAATAAATAGCATAGCCCGGCTCCAGCCAACTCCCGGGACTGCTAGGATAATCCAGCTCATCGAGTTGAGAGAGGAGCGGGAGTGTCCTACTCCCCCACCATCTTGGTTCTGCCCCGAAAGATTTAAGGCATTTGAATACTCTGCGCAATTTTGGGAGGAGTTGAACATTTTCCTTTTTTAGGACTGGGTGTCACGGTTTGCTGATTTTGCGGCACAAGGATACGTGTGGATGTATGGCACCCTATAGGCTTTATGAGATATGTAAATTGTGAAACTTTCTGCTGCATTATGCATATTCCGTGAAATAATTACAAATTCTATTTAGTGCCCCTTTCCATAGTATACTTCCTTACTGCGCCTGAAAAAAAATCAAAATATTTTTAATAAATCTGTTCTATTTTTTAATACTTTAATACCCGCATAAAACACGTTTTTCTTCATTTTTGTCCTGATAACTCCACCTATTTACACGACCAATGGGCAGCTAAAAGCTAAAGCTCAAAAGCAGGCATAACACATTTCCAGAATATATAAACAAAATGAAAATCAGACCAAAATAGAAAAAGGCGTATTTCTATACGAATCTGCCATATTGTCATTCAATCGGAGAGCGCAGCTTACTCAGTAGACTGAAAAGGGACATACAAGAGCAAAGTAAATAAGAGACATGTAGCAAATCTTTAAAGGTAGCTGAACAATATCCTTGTGTATTGAATTTTGTTGTGGCCATTCAACCCTGATTTACAAAGACCAAGGCAACAACGTTCACTTAATTTTCCATTTCTATTTGGTAATCTCCTTCAGAATCAACACACATACATATAGCACCATAGCAATCTAAATTGGGAGGGTCCAAAGTGAAAGCCAGAATGAAGGGGGAAAAAAAAGTGAAAATGGGTGAGGAAATAAAGAGAAGAAAGAACTCAAGAGAATAAACAATATCCACTGGGATGGGAAGATGGTGAGGAGGGAGGACAGCACAAAGCTGCACGATTCCTGGGATGTGACAGAGTTCCCATTTCACTATTTATTTGCCAAAATGTGGTATACAATGTAACAGTTTATCCAACATTTTCAAAGAATTTTGCAGGAGGAGGACGCCCCTGATTTCTTTTTACAGGGCTTGGGCTCCCTTGCCTCAATGATTTGCTCCTTGGAAATGTAGGCAGGTTCTTGTGCCTCACCAATTTAAAATTTCACCAGCCGCCACTTGAGATTACTCATGACTTGCAAGAGGGACCTGGTTAGTGACTTCCGAGACGCTGATTCAACTAATGACCAAAACAAGTCACAAAAACTAAAGATGCACTTAAGGGAGAGATTGAAAGCCCAATTTAATAAGATGAAAGCCAACTTAAAGGTGCTTATGATAAGCAACGCTAGTTGGAATTAATATATCGGGTATACACAAGGGCCGAGAAAACAGCAGCTGGGACTAAGACTGAACGGTGAATTAGTGGGGCCAGGTTGAGCACTGTGTCACTGGTGTATTAAGATGACAGGTACAAGGTGGGCTTTGTGTTAGAGGTAGTGACTCTCAGCGACCATAATTTGTTAGCATTATTTTTTCAGGTATTATTGTAAATTGTGGCTTTATGGGTCTATACCCATTCAAAGTCTCACTTCCTCTTCACTCTTTCCATAATTTTAAATTTTTCCTCTCATTTGAACTTAATCTCATATCTCTTCCTTTCAGTATTTTAATGTCTAACGTTTGATCTAATTTCCCTTCACAGAAACTCTAACTTGATTTCTCCTCATTTTCTCACTAGCCTTTCAGTTCCTCCTATTTTTCACAACCACCTTCCTCGTTTATTCTTCTGGCAGACAACAGCACTCCTATGACATCTCTTGTGTGGACCCAGAAATATTTGCATGTGTTCCTTGCACTATGACACCTCATCTAGGAACACACATCTCTCCTATAAATAGAAAGCATTCCTTGTCTGGGTGGCCAGGAAAGCCCCTGGGTCATGAAGTTCATTCAATGATACCCAAATCAAAGATAACAGCATTAGTATAAGAGTCTTATAAATCCTGGCACAACTGTCCTTGGCGCAGGGCCACAAACCTATAGGAGAATTAAAGGTCACTACACAGCAGCAAATCCTGCACTGAAACACCAGGCCTGGGTCAAAGTTACATAGCACTAAGGTGCTATTTAGAGCCACATTACTGTAAGAGTGAGCTTGGACATATTGTAAGAGTATACTTTTGTAATCAGTTTATTTAGGTGGTCAGACAATGCTGGTGTACAACCAACAAATTGAGTGGTGATATTTTGTCCACACCTCTGGTTCAAATCAAACCGAAGCAAAATTAGCACACCCTAATGGTATGGCTCAGTAAGGCAACCCTAGATGTTGACATCTCCAGTGACCTCAAGTTCACAAGTTAGGTTCCCATCAAGGTTAGCAACCAGTATAATTAAATGTGTTAGTAACATGTTATTTATAGAGCTTAGAAGCAGCAGGTGTTAGTGTAAAGAGCATTTCCAATGTGTAGTACAGTACCTGTAAAAAGGAATGGTGTCATGGATTAAAATACAAATTAGATGAATATAAAATGAGAGTACTTTTAATGTCGGACATTATTTAAAGGCCAGGTAAATCTTAAGTGGAAAAGGTGAAGCATAGCTTGCCTCAAATGCACCTTCCACCATAGACATGGCAAATTAGTCATTATAATATGTATGTCTTTATAAAAAGCCTCAAGTACTTTATACCCACCCATCTTACTGAAGGGTGGTGACACAAAGGCTGACCAGAGTGTATTAGGCTCATGAGAAACAGACATCATGACAGCTCTCTCCACATCACTATCCTCTCCCCACCTTCTCTCCACACCACCCTTCTCCTGTGCACCATCCTTCTTCTTTCTCACCTCACCCTACTCTCTCCATCTCACTCTCTTCTCTCCATCTCACCCCCCTCTGCGGGGGGGGGGGCATGACAAGTAGTTATAATTTTGAGACCTGCTGAGTGTGTGATGAGTCCCACCTGAGCCCATCTTAGTGCAGCCTGCTGTTTGATCCTCTGCGCTAACATTGCTACTTATGGAAGTGCCTGGCTGCACCAGAATCTCTGTGTGAGCTGTTTACACCACAAATCTCAAGAAGTCCTTGTAGGAATGTCTGGGAATGATGGTGGAGAAGTGTGGCTCAATGGTTAGAGCGGCAGACCCTGATGCAGAGGTCTGGCCAGGGACCAGGGTTCAATTCCCGCCTCGGCGGGTCTTGGGCTCAATTTCCTCGGACCTGATAATTCTCGCCTCGGTGCCTATTCTAATCATGGGTCCCACTCTGCAACTCTGGGCATTAGCTTGCTTAATCTCCACAACGGCCCCAACAGCGCTGGGATGCCTGGCTTCACCTTGTGGGTGCCCAGGAGTGGGTATTTCACAGGAAAAGGCCAGGAAGGGTTCCACAGCGGTATGCGTACAGCGCCAAGACACCTCAGGGTATAAGTGCGCTATACAAGTACGAATTCATTCAATGAGCAGTCCCACCTTCTAGCACCCCCCGTGCCCATGGTGCTCGTGGGACAAATTTGATTTTCAGCTGTAGGGACATGCGCACACTCTCACCGCTTCATGCAGGGCACAAGTCCTAAAAAAAAGAAGTGGGGGGATGTTGTCACCTTTCGTGACATCACAACAGGAAGTGACATCACAAAAGGTGGCTTGCACCAGCGGGCTCATTGCCTCCCCTCGCTCACCCCTTAGATGCGATTGTTCCACGCTCGGTGGCTCATGCTGCCTCTCAGCCCCAGGGTCACAGGGTCAGATTCCACTTCAAGTTCTCTGTTGCGTTAGCTTACTCTGAAATCGCTTTTAAAGCGCTTGGCCTCTCTGGGACGATATCCGATCTCGTCCCAGAGAGGCCAAAGAGTGAAGTCCAGTTGTTTGGCAGGGGGGACGGCGTCCACCCGGTAAAATAAGTGGGGGGGACGCCGTCCACCTGCGTGGTAACCTGACTCGAGCCCTGGCTTCATGTCAGACTCGTACCGTACAGCTGTAAATAAACTGGGTAACTGCTACTCCAATGATCTTACACGAGACAAGACATGCTTCTGTGCGCAATTTTTATTTATAAATATAAAAAGAAAACATAGAAACACTAAACACGTAAAATTTCAAATGATGCAAGAACATTTCACATAAGACTCACCTGACTTATTCTCCCTGGGGTCTGGTGACGGGACTGCACTAGCACACACAAACATGAACCCAGTAGCTCAAACTTGAAGAAAGCTATGGACTCCCCCATGTCCCATCACACCTATTTAACCCCTTCCGCGCTCATGACGAGCTGAGCTCGTCATGAGTTGTGCCGCTCGCACGCTCATGACGAGCTCAACTCGTCATGTAACGCGGCTTTTTGAAAAAAGCCGCGCCGCGCAAAAATAGCCGCCGCACGCATGTGGTTAAAGATAATCAATAGGAGTTGCTGGGTGGAAATGAAGGAGGCAGAGGTCACTGGCCCATCCACTCCTACATTGTCCCAACTGACCTGCTCCCGGCCATTTAGATTAATGGAGATCTTCCAACCCGCCCTAGGCCATCTAAATAACGCCCAAAATTAAATACCTCGCCCAGACAGCACATACACAGGGCCCAGGGGCCATCCTGCTCTATCTTCCCCCCAAAAAACATAGATTTGACAAATTTGTCATCAAGTAGCAAGCACAATGTATTGAAATTTTTTTTTTTCGTATTCTTTTGTTCTCCCCGCAGGGTGTAGGGCAATGCCCACTACAACCATTAAGACCAGCTGTCCCTGGTCAATATCCCAGTGACACAATGCTGAAGCTGCAGAGTATTCCACTTTTGCAATCTTACTATGAATCTTTAAAAAATGTTGTCCCTTGTTCTTAAACCTTTTCTGAGCCCTTTGGTATACTTAATACATTAATTCTAGGCAGCTTTACCCATATTTGGCTTGTTTAAATTTGCCCTTAGCATGCTCAAATGGGCTTTTTAATATTATTCCTGAGGTATGTCTATAGTTTTTGTGATTGCCTTGGGCCTTGATTGGATCAAACTGTCTTTGGTCACTGACTAGCCACACCTGCCCCATCAGCCCCCGCTCTTCACTCTGCAATAAATTTAATGCATAGCCACTTCTCTCAATAGGAGGGAAAGGGACACGGAACGCCAGATAACAACCTCCTAAATCTGGGTCAAATCACCTCCAAGGGTGGTGGACACAATATGATGTGCATCTATCTCTCTCCTTTACTCCACGAGTGAATGCTGCTACATTGTGTTGGGTCTATTCTGTGGAGAACTTTGGGAGTACAGTATAATCTGTTTAGGAAAAAGGGACCTCATTCATAAAGGTCCTCTGCACTCGTGGCGGAGGCCCTGCAGTTGTGAGGGCAGTCTCTGCTCTTAGAATGGAATCTCCTTAATGAGAATTCTCATTGCAGAGATTCCTCCCCAAGTGCAGAGACTCCCCCACGACTGCGGGCTTCCCCCGCAAGTGTGAAGGCCCATTGAGAATCAGGCCCTTGAAGTGGATGAGTTTGTGTCTGTAACTGAAGGATGCTAGTTTAGTTTGTCTCCAGCAGTATTGCCAAGTCTTAGGGCCTATCTCTTCCCCAGTATCTTCCTCCCATTTTCTCAGAGGGTGGTTGTCCATTTCACTAGTATATCAGAACAAGAGCAATATAATTTCGAGATCCATCCCCTCATATTTTTGGTGTGAATCATTAATGTCATCAGTGGGAACTCTACCTGTTCCTTTGGGAATGTATATATTAAGAGGGTTTGTCACAAGATTCTTGCAGAATTGTTGAAGTGTTACAAACATACAGTTAGGAAAAAGCTATCCCATTTGTTTTAAAAATGCAGTGCATTCTCTACATCACCTCTGTGTCTAGTTATGGGCGTAAAGTGGGTTTTTTAGCAATCTTAAGCTTCAGCAAGTAAACACATGGTCTGCCTGATGCCGAGGCAGCCATCCAGACTGCTTAGTGTATACACCTGACATTTTGGATAAACTTGTAAGGTTTGGGTTGTTTACGGGTCAGTACCATTCCCATACCTCCCTTATTCACTTAATCCCCCTTAACTGGCAGGTTGAGAGCTCTTCTTTGAGGGCCAACTCTGTAATGCAAATTGTGGGCCCAATTCACAAAGGTTAAGTTTCACCTCAAGTCTAAATTCGGGTCTAAACCGAAAGTTCAGGTCTAAAGTTAGACTGCAGTTTGAAACTTAGACTTCTGGTCTAACTTTTCCTTTCTGAATCAGGCCTTGTGATTGTACTGCATTGTAGTACTTCTCTAAATCTGGAACCAAGAAGACTCCTTTGAGTTTCTTTGTGCCCACACTAATCTGGTTAACAGTGTATGGAGCTTGGCATAGAAATTCTTACTAAGAGGAATGGGTATGTTAGTGAACAAGTATAGGAACTTGGGTAAGAGCAGCATCTTCATCAATTCTGCTGGCAATGACGAGTTGGAACTGAATCAATCTCTCAGTCTGCATGCAAGCCTGTCCACAATTGGTCCATGGTTGTCCCTGAGGACCAACTCCCTGTCTATTTTAATGTAAATACCCAAATAATTAACCAATTCTTGCCCCATCTAAGTGGGAACTACAGGTCTGGTTTTCTGGTGCCATCTGTAAGAGGGAGCGTCTATGACTTCCACCAGTGTATTCGGATTTCTAAGTAACCTCAGAAGCTAAATATTTCCTAGTTAAATTCCCTTTGTTACTCTCATTGTTTTTTTTTACTTTCTTTTGTTAAGAACTTTATTTATGTAATTTTCACACCAAAACTGAGCGGTCATACACAAAATTCTTTGAGACAATCTCCATCGACTTATATCCATTATAGACATTTGAGTCCCAAACACATTACTATCATTGTTTTGGCAAATAGTAGGATGCCTTAGAAGTTTAGGGAATAGGAGGAAGCAGTTTGTTGAAACTTCATTGCTTCTGTCTATGTGAGCTTCCCTTAACCAGGAGGCCAGCACTCCATTGCAATGGCAGAGTGCAACCCTGCTCATATCTCGTCAATTGGGAAAGAGGCAGAATGTTGCGATTTCTATGTACTCTAGTCGTGGGTTCTGTGTAGAGCCTGGTTCTCCAACCTTTTCTGTAATAAGAGCTACTTATGTTCTATGAAAATCATCCTGAGCTACTTAATTATTAGTGACTGCATCAGGCAAAATTACATTAGTGGGCACCTTATCACTTCAGTGCATCAGGTGCGGTTGCCAGCAGTAATGTAGAAAAAGTTTGTCAATGCACCGCTTAGTTCTCTGAGAGTTTGTTTTTCAATAAGTATCTGAGAAAAATTAGGCTCTGGTTGCATACATATCCCCTGGCTTCCTGGATGACAGCTACTAAGTCGGTGTACAGCAAAATTACTGATCCCTGATATTTTAGTCACCCTTTCTCTTTTTCTAGTCTAAGTGCACAGTACAGTCTTAATAATTTAAGAGGTGCGCGATGATTGGTCTGGGGCGTCGCTTGGTTGGGGCCTTTCCACTATGAGCAGCTCTGAAAAATTAAACTTCTTGGTTTATCCCCTAGTAGTTTCTCAACAAAAAAATCAGGATTGGCATTATTTCTGATTTCTTCTAGCTCTACTATTCAAATGTTATTGTCCCTGGAGTCCTCATTTTTCAGAAATGTCCCTACCAAATCCTTCTCAGGGTGGCTTACTATGTTCATAAGGTCTTCTCGAGTGTGGAGACTCTGCACTCCACCTGATCTAGTTCCCTTCATTAGATCCGGTCACGTGATGAAGTGATCAATTTTTTCATCAAACATCTTTAGGCTTGACCTCATTTCAAACAGAATTTCTTTAAGGTGTGGTTCTAAATCCACTGATTTTTCCAGGCCCAGGCGAAATATATGTTACCTAGGTATAACCTCACGTAATTTTGTGTTATGTGATGTTCAAAGCAAAAATTTCGGGGAAACGAATGGAACAATGCAAATAACCAGAACGCAATGTCTGCTGTTTATGACGCTTATGTTTGTTGCACAAATTATTTAGCGGGAAATGCATCTTCATGTCCAAAATGTACATAAGGATGCATTTAATGCTAAAATATAGGCGAAATGCCAGTTTTTAATTTTGTGTAATTGGGTGTAATCATGTTTAATTTTCCATGTTTAGGCAAAAGCACACTATGCGAAATTCGCCCGTTGAGGGGAGATCAGAGTCATTGCCATAGTTTCTGGCTCCTTATGTTCAAAGAGCAATTTTCCCTGCTTGGGGTCCGTCTTTCCCATTATTCCTTTAGGCATCCCAGTCACCAGTTTTGAAGTGCTGTAAGATTGCTAAATCAAGCTGGCAGTATCAGCCTGAGTGGTTTATAGTGTTATTCAAATCCCCAAAAATATTAATCCCAAACAAACTAAAATTGTTTTGGGACAATGAATATAATTTGAAGGCAACTTAATGTCTTTATATATCTATCAAATAATATTTTGGTGTGTGTATATTTTAATGGGCAGATTTAAAATTCCTTTACCCAAGTGCTCTCTGACATCAAACTTTGCATATTTTTGCATGCAGCTAAACTGGCATTTTAGAACTGTAAAATCACATTATTGCTCCTTAATAATGGGTGGATGTTAGATTAGATTCTCTGTCAAAATACAATTTTATACTTAAGGACATTTTCGATCAAAGCCTTGAAGATGAATGCAATAAATGAGCTTATTTGATACTTGTGCCTGTATTATGAGTTGTATATTCTAAAGTAAACATTTGTAGCTAGCATGTACTCGTTATTTAGTTTAAGATTAGATGTTCAAGTAGACATAGAGATGAACAAGCACTGAGTAGATATGTTTTTAAATATTGGGAAATGCTACAAAGTGCACAAATATTGCTGTAACAATACCTGTTTAGAAAATCAAACCACAGTTCATGAATACATAAAATGGGTTCACGTTTTGTAGCATATAGTGGGCATAGTGATATCTTATAAGCAATTTAATTTTTGGTCAAGCATTACAGTGTTAGGTTAAGTACAAATTGTACCCTTAATGGAATGTAATTTATGACACAAAGAAAGTAAGTCACATCCATCCTAAAGCCTTCAGATTTTTCCAGGATAGTTTTGGTCTTGTAACTTCTGTTTCTTGAAGTTCTTAAACATGTCTTTCTCTCTAAATCTACTTGTGAAAATAACCCCTTTACTTTGTCTGATAGTCTGTACTTCTGTAGTCGTGTACTATATCAACTCACTGTTCTTAACACAGTGCCTTCTATAGATTGTCACACCAAAATGAACTATATTACATCATTTTGTTTCTACTCTTTGCCTTTTTAACATCCAATTTATTCAAGTGCAATTTATGGCAGTGCCTCTCTTAAAAGAGTGTTTGAAAAAATATATATTCCACTAGACGTTAGAGCTTTGATGTTCCTAAATTAACTTATTTGGGATTGATGTTGCTTACTAGTCTAATAATGTAATGTACATGCAGTTGACTTATGATCAACATTAACTTCTGTTCAGTGTCATTATTTGATTGCTCTGTTTGATGACATGACTAGTACCCACTAGTGTTCACAATATCTCTTTGTTGTAGTCTTCCCCTGTGCATCCTTTAATGCGCCTAGCTCCAAAGCTCTCAGACAGAAGAACGAAAAGGTTCCTTGATCCAGTATGCGCTTGTTTCTTCCACCCTTTATTACAACACTAAATTTTCATAATTTTTCTTGTTGTATATAGAATATTCCTGAATGAGCATGACTGTATAATTAAAAGTAAAAGTACATATGCATGCTTTTTACATCTCAGACAGTGACACATTTTTTACACATTTCAAAACATTTTTTTAAATTTCAGAAATATTTTTCTGCAACCACTGTTCCTTGAACTACCTTATTGTGATTGTTCTTACTTTATTTAAATTCTCGCTTTCATTCAAATGGACTGGAGCAATCTGCCAAAAGCGTTCTTTAGGATTAGTCTGAGAAAAGAGACGGCGAATGAGAGGGAGAGCCTCACGACAGATGCATACTCTGAAATTAATGTATGCTATCACCTTGCAGGAATCACACATTGCAACTGCGGAATTTACGAAGAAGGTAAGTAAACACTATGCAAAGTTTTGAGCATGCACAAGAGTAAGTATGTTGTGAATGAAGCTTGAAAAAAGAAGCACTGCTACTTTTACCAATCAAATTGATAAAAAGAATGTAGGACACGAATATAGCTGCAAATTGAAATATGTGTATTCCCAGCTCATCCATTTATAACTTCCACTTCCACTACCAAACCGTGTTTCTAATGCCTACCTTATTGATGTATAACACCAAAGCAAGACACTTTACCCAGACAAAAACACTCCCTATGGAAGTGAAATGTCTCTTTAATTACCCAGCCAAAGAATTATACTTATGATATCCCTAAAATGTTTAACAATTAATTGCAAATAGCCTAAATCCTAGTCAAAGAATTCACTAGTTTAGATTGTAATATCAGTCTGCCTAAAAATATTACACAGTTGGGCAGAAATTGTACCGATATGACCCAAAACTGTGTTCCAGAAAAGGTGTGAATTCTAAATGCCAAAAAGGTGACCACAAAATAGCTCTCCACTCAGTCTGACAGTGCTGGAAATAAAAATAAGGTATTGTACATCAGCTCTTTTTTCTTTTTGTGTTAGGTATGAAAAGTTCACTTTTGGCTTGCAGAATTATGGAAAGTGGGAACAAGGGTGAATTTCTACTGAGCTTCCATTTTGTGGCAGAAGCTTGACTATCGGCACATGCTGTGTTAGTGTGAAAAGTATTTTTACAAAACATATCCCTAGAAGTTTCCAAAAGAGCTTTCAGAGTGCAGGGGGTCAGTCAGAGATCAGGTAGTGACTTTCTTTCATTGGATTCTATGTTAATGAGTTTAGAATCTTGAGATAATAATTCATAGTATAAGCATCTTGATGGGGATTTTGATTTTTGAAGGGTATTTATCATAACTGTTTTCAGTTTTTACTGATTAACAGACAAGCAGTTCCAAATTCTGGTTGTGCCAAACAAAGTCAAACTTCAGGCTGACTGCAATGGAGGGCAGACCAGCTACAGGAACCCAGTTAGGCCAGTAGAACCAAAGTACCTTAAATCCTGGCTGCGGAGTGTTGTGTGGATCCTCATAGTAGATGCGTCACTCAGCAGAGTGAAAGCATTGGTTCGAAATGCAACAGGACTGTGGTGCGAGATCCTGATGTGCTGATGTTGAGGATCCTGTCAACCGGGCTGGCGATGCGCAGGCTAGTGTTGAAGCACAGCTGAGACAATGCGTCGTTTCCGATGAGTGGTAAAGCTTCAATGCAGAGGTCCATCATCATTGTAAAGGCTGTCATCATCGAGGGATGAGAGGAGTTTGCACTGGAAAAGCATTGCAAAGTGTTGTTTTCAAAGGCGATGCGTCGGTCCCAGATAAGGGATGCAGCGGCGATGCAAGTCTTTTGTGATTGGTCCAATCCACACAACAGCGGTGATGCGTAGGTTCTGCTCAGCCAAGGGGGGAGGATGCGTTGGTTCAGCTTGGGGATTCGTCGCTCAGCAGAGTATGGGTCTGTTCCACTGGAGAAACACCTTAGGTCCCACTTGCAACGGTCTGGTACTAGGGTGGCACCACTTGGCAGGCCAGACTCACAGATGGCAGAGTCCATGTGCAGAAGCAGGTTGGTTGGAAGTCTTTTATGTCTCTGAGACTTCATATTAGGAGGCCAGCCAGCAAGCCCTTGGAGTCACTCTGGGTTCAGGTGATCCAGGTCCAGGCCCTCAAACCCAAGCAAGATGGCAGCAGGCAGCAAGTCAGCAAAGCAAGGCAGGAGTTCAGGAAAACAGAAGTTCAGCAGAGTGGCAGTCCTTTCAGCAGCACAGCAGTCTTTCTTCCTAGCAGAGTCTTCACAGGTCCAGAAGTGTACGGAGGTGGTGGTGTCAGTGGTCCCATACTTATAGCCAGTTTGGCCTTTAAAGTGGGAAAAACTTCAAGGACAGGCCCATTAAGTGCACAGAAGTCCTACCCTTCATGCTCTGGCTCCAGTCTCACTACACGGGGTATGCAGCCCTTTGTGTGGGGACAGGACAAAGCCTATTCATTTTTTTTCTTATATATTTATTGAGTATTTTTTAATTATTCCCACAAGAGGAGAATACAGAAGTATAAGAAACTGTAGTTAAGTTGAACGGTCCGTAAATGCAATAATTTAGAGCGAAAATTAGCATAGTTACATAAGATACACAACTATTCAAATAACAATAGCTACAGAGACCTACAGAGAGTTAGCATGGAGGGTAAGGTGCAAATAGTTATTGGCCCCTACCGTGCCAACAGACGCCTTAGATCAGACCATGTATAACTAGCCACCATCCCAGAAATTAGGAAAGCCAGAATTGGAGGCCGCCTGTTCTCATATAATGCATCAAAACTGTGGAACTCCATTCCTCTTGATCTACGGAAAGAAACTAACCATCTCATCTTCCATAAACTGTTAAAGACCTGACTATTTCCTTAATTTGGTTGCTGCGCTGTTCCTTCCGCTGTAAGCGCTGGGATGCCTCCGGGTAGCCATGCACTATATAAAAAACCCTTCATTCATTCATTCATAGTGCTTCAAATATAGACCAATGCAAAACAAGTAAATGCATATTTCTATCAGCGAGTCCGCTCTGGCGACCTCTTAATGCCACAGCATGATAAACAATAAGGGTATTCCATGAGGCCATAACCTTCATTCACATCTCAGAGAAAAAAGGAGAGGCTCAGGGGGCGAAGCTAAAGTGCATGTAGTGCTCCCCATAATCAAAAAAGAACATAATACAAAAACTTCATACCCATTCAATTAAGACACCTTCTAAAGAGGGATATATAAAAAAGGCCCATTCACTTCCCATGTGTCAACAGGCGTGTCCTCGCCCAGATTTGTAGTGGGGCCCAGATGTGTCCTCTACCTTTTCCTGGCCTTTCTTCCTTTTCAGATATATAGGTTAAGTTCTAGGTTTTAAATCAGCAGTAATTGAGCTAACCATTCATGAATGTCGGGGATGTTGGCCATGCCATGCTGACGCTATGCCGATCCGGACTGCGGCCATTGCTACAAAAACGAAAAGCTCCCCTGACCTAGTGACCATATCATTATGTTTGCCTAGTAGTACTAGCTGAGGGATCATTGTAATGTCCAGCGATAATGATGTTTCCGTAAATCTGTTTATCTCTTGTTTCAATAAATCCAGTGCGGGACAAGAACTGAACATGTGCACCAGGTCTGCCTCCTGACTTTGACAGCAGGTCGGCCAATTCCAGCATTCCCTCCCCATTGAGCAGTTTTTGCCAGCATATAGTATAGGTCAAAAAGTGGTTTTAAAACTTTGCGCCTGCAATCCTGCAGATAACAATAAAGTGCAACTAGGTTCTAAAGGTTCATAAAAACAACAATTAGTAGTAATTAACCCCTTCTGTCATTTGCCAAAATATTTTTCCAAATCATCAGACATGCCACCACTGAGATATTCATAAATCTGACTAATAGTACATCTAGACTCAATCCTCATGATTTCCATCAAGGTCAGCTTAACAAATCCGCTCGATCCCCTTCCCGTTTTGGAGAGAAAATCACGAATCTGAAGGTATTAAAAAAATTCCCTCCTGTCCAGCCCAAAATCCTGCGGCAGTTCTTCAAATTATGCAATTGTGTCTCCTATGTAAAAGTCCCCTAGTCTACTTAGACCCCTGGCCTCCCATATGTGACAACAGGAATCCCGCAACAGTAAGGGAGGACAAAGAGGTTCCCACATTGGGGTACAGTAATTGAGTTTGCCTAATCCATTTATTTTCTTCATCTTTGCCCAAATCTTAAAAGCCACACTAAGGGGCAGATTTATGATGGTAATGCGCCACGTTTACGTCACGCAACTGCGGCGTAAACGTGGCGCATCCCTACAACCCATTTACAACGTGACGCATCTAGGCAGATGCGTCACCTTGTAAAGCCCTGCGCCACTTGTGGGCGTTCCGGCGCAGGGTGGGCGTTCCGGGGCAGGTGCGCCTCGCAAAAGTGGCTGAGTGAAATCTATGAGATTTCACTCAGTCACTTTCAGGCCAATGCTGAGTCAAAACCCTGCGCCTGCTTGAAGCAGGCGTAGGTCTTGACGCAGCATTGGTCAGATAGGGCACCCCCTAGCCTTGTTGGAGCTGCGTCGCGCTTGCGACGCAACTCCAGCAATGCGCCGCCTTTACGGCATCTGTGCCGTTTTTGCCCCATGGTGCGCCGCATTGTAAATGCGGCCCACCATGGGTGGCGGAGCAGCGGCGCAATATGACTGGCGCATCCCTGGGGATGCGCCAGTCATCATAAATCTGCCCCTTCGCTACCACCAATAAGAGAGCTCATGTATTGTAGAGCAGCAGCCCACTGATAGAATTTGAAATGGGGAAAAGCCCACCACCTCTTTCTCTGTTTAGCATCAGAAATGTAAGAGCCCTTCTGGCCTTAGCATACAACCAGATAAAGCTGCTGACCATATCTTTCATCATTTTAAACAATTGATTTTCAAAGTCAAGAGGAATTGCCCTGAAGAGATACAGCACCTTGGGTAGGAATAACATCTTGACAACATTACAGCAGGCAATAATGGACATATGTAAGTTATCCATCCTCCATAAATATCTTTTTTGCTTTACAAAGTATTAAGGCTAGGTTGGTTTCCGCAATCTGCTCTAACTCTGCTGTAATACTAATTTCCATTTAAACTGCTTCTCTAACAATGTGAACATCAGCAGTTTGTACATATTTTTTGGGTATCATATGAGTCTTAAGCTGATTTTGGGAGTAACCAGACACTTTCCCAAATTCCGAAGCTTTTTTTACAACCACTCACATTGATGTCGCTGGGTCGGGTGTCACTAATGCAATATCATCTGCATGCATCAAGATCTTAGTGCTCTTACCATGGAATTGCATAGTCTTGATTAGAGCATTAGACTCCAGCCTACTAATTAGAGGACCTATTTAAACAGCAAACAATAAACGGTAGCAGTGACACCCCTGACTTGTCACTTCCATAATTCTAATAGGATCAGATTGGACCCCCATTATTTGGAACTGGGCAGTGGGATTATGATAGACAGATTATGCACTGGGCCCAATCCACAGAACAGCTGCGATGCATCGATTCTGCTCAAGGATGCACCTCTCAGCTAAGCAGATGCATTGCTTTGGCTCAAGGATGCACCGCTCAGCAGAGTAGATGCGTTGATTCTGCTGGTAAGCACCTTAGACCCACTTTATAGGGTTCAGGACTGAGGTGGCACCACTTGGCAGGGTAGAATCAAGGTCCTTGGAAGCCTGTTATATCTCTGAGGCTTCAGCCAACTAGCGCTTTGAGTCACTCTGGGTTCTGAGTTCAAGAGATTCAGGTCCAGTCATTCTTACCTAGACAAGAGGACAGCAGGTAAGAACAACAAAGCAGGAATCCAGCAGAGTAGCGGTCCAACAGAGCGACAGTCCTTTCAGCAGTACAGCAGTGCTTCTTCCTGACAGAGTATCCACTGGTCTAGAAGTGTAGAGAAGCGGTGGTGTCTGAGATCAGGTAGTTATACCCAGTTGTGCCTTTGAAGTGGGGGAGACTTCAAAGACTCGGTCCTTTGTGCCCTGGCTCCAGACTTACTATAGGGTGTTATGCATCCTTTTGTGTGTGGACAGGACATAGCATATTCAGGTGTAAGTGAGGCAGGGTCCAACTCCTCCCTCTCATCCTCCCAGGATGGTCCATCAAGTGACACCTATGCTCCCATTGTTTGTGGCTGTCTAGGAGGAATACACAAATGCCAGCTGTTACCCACCCCAGACATGTGGTCAAAGACAGGCAGCAGACACAAAATAGCTAAAGTAAGAAAATGCCAACTTTCTAAAAGTTCAACAAACAAAACAATGCCCAAACTGACTCTACCTTAAAAATATACAGTTAACCCAAGAATGCTATATTCAATCAAAAGCGATCACTGTTTTATCTTTTTACACTTTCGTTTTTTGTTATTTTTTGTTAAAAATAGAAGACCATACAAAATTAATCAAAACATGTTATCCCTCCCACCAACAGAAATTAATACAAAATAGAGGATACAAACAAAATCAATTCACACAAATGCACACAAAAAATAATACACAAATGACATGAATGCAATACACCAATAAGTCAGTTCTTATTTTACAATATCCAGAGCACAGACTAAAGGGAAAATCATGGATATCCCCTTATCAAACAATTCAAAAAAGTTCAACTGCTCTCTGATTTCATGGACAATGACCTTCTGCCTACATCTGACTTCTTTCACCAGGTTTGTATCTTTTGCTACAGCAATTGTTCATACCCTGGAATGGAAAACATGGTCCCCTATTGATTTTAGACTCGTCATTTGAGCAATTTGAGAAATTTTTTCAGAATCCGCATGGTTTTTCACAGCACTTTGGGCGTTTACTCGCTGTCCAGGGAGGCATCGTTTGTTTGGAGTAGAAGGGTTCTGTCACCCTTTTTTTCAGTTACAGAATCCAAACAACGCATTAGTGCTTATGCTTCAAGCCATCTGA
The DNA here is from genome assembly GCF_964261635.1 of Lissotriton helveticus. Classification (NCBI taxonomy): domain Eukaryota; kingdom Metazoa; phylum Chordata; class Amphibia; order Caudata; family Salamandridae; genus Lissotriton; species Lissotriton helveticus. The sequence goes on from NC_136069.1 coordinate 1,145,072,997, forward strand.
GAGTGGATATCAGTTCTGTGTCCTGAGGAGAACCCCACAAAGGATTATTTATGTAGGAGTTTCGAAATGTGTTGACGAGTATTAGTGGGACTACTGTCACAATTGAAAATTGTTTTAAATACAGAGAGACTTCGAATTCCAGGGAATTAACAATTGGTGTAGCAAAGGTGAAAGATTTTTTTTGTACTCACTGTTTTGTGTTCATTTTTGTTGGTGGGAGGGATACAATTTGTGGATTAATTTTGTATGGTTTTCTATGTTTGACAAAAAATAACAAAAAAAGAAAGTGTTGTTTTAAAAAGATTAAACAGTAATCGCTTTAATTGAATATAGCATTTTTGGATTTATTTTATATATTTGAGCTAGAGTCAGTTTTGGCATGGTTTTGTTTGTTGGGCTTTTAGGTGGCTCAGCCTAACTGACAATAAGGGCCCAACCCTGTGTATAGTACAACTTTCTAAAAGTGGCATCTTCAAAGTTGTAAGTTAAATTCCGACTTCACCATAATTTAGGATTTTAAATTAAGATTCCAGAGACACCAGATTTGAGGGCTTATCTCTTCCCAATTGGAAATTACACTTATAAAATGGATTACGGTAATCTCAATTTTATCCAATGGGATTGATAGGCCATGTTGTTGTGAAAAAACAACTTTGAGAGTTTTTCACTATCAGGGCATGTAAAACTTAAAAGTACTTGCCCTGCTTTTTTAAATTCATTGCACTCTGCCCTCTGAGTTGTCCAGGGCCTACTTTAGGGGTGACTTATATGTATGAAAAGGGAAGGTTTGAGTCTGTCAAAAGGTGATCAGGTTCACAATAGGCTTACTTAAGATCAGGTTATTTTGGGCACAACATTATTGGCGTCAGGGTCAAATGGTCACGCTGCCGGTTACGGCAGTGAGATAGCAGAGATTTGGATCATACATTTTTGCAGTGAGTTTATTGTTTGTTTGAGGTTTGATGTTACACAATTAGTTTCTGAGCAGGGTTAAGTCTAATATTTGGCACATTTCACTGTGGAGTAATTGTACACAGATTCAACATCGGACATTTTCATTTATGTGCTTTTTCACGATAACCTTTTGATCACACTGAACACGTACTTTGTGGTGTTATTGGTTGCAGCATGATTTGGTGGTGATTTCTGTGTATTCACTCTTTTGATAGTAACATGTCAAATACAGTTTAAACGTCTCATTTATGTTTGTGTCTTGTGATTATTCATGGTGATTGATGGGCCTCTTTTACCTTACAGACCCCTGATAAAGGGCTTTTCTGCCCGAAATGATTTGGGCGAATATTTGTGTGACTACCTAGGACATAATGTGAATTCTAACGTGTTGCAAAAAAAAGCCTGGATGGGCATTTCTTTAGCATCTAAAGTTTGGTATTATGCAGCCCTTGTGTGAATTTGAAATTACTTAAAACCATTGCAATAAACATGGATTACAATGGATTATTTAGATGGATTCTAGGTGTTTGATTTCTGCAACTTATGTTGCATGGCTGTTGCGGCTCAAGTATGTTGGGTGACGACTCACCAGCTAGATATGACAATTCTATTTCCATTAACTTGAACAGAGCACATGTCAGGGCAGCATGCCAGAACCTTGCCATTGAGCAGTTCTCCAAAAACTGCTGATTATGAGCAAAAGAATGTGTGCATTCTATCACTTCTTTTGACCATTGCATATTTCAGTCCTGTCCAATCGTTTGCACCTTGACGTGAAATTGAATAAAGAGCAAAATCCAATCTTGGAGACAATTTGAAGATGCTAGGGTGTATCCAACTCATTGGCGGATGCCATCTTTACATCATCAAACAATGGAACAATTATTCATAGGGCACTGTTTTTTTATTTTATTTTTTTATGTTAATGTCAACCCTTTAAACAAAAAATTTTGAGTCAATTCATGACGCATAATGTTTATTTTCACATTATTGTTCACATCTAATACTTTGTAGATTGCATCTTTTTATTTAGAATCAACCAGTATTGTTGGTCATTAGTATGATTTAAGCTCTTATGTACGATTATGACATTCATGATCTGTTTTAACGATAGGATTCACACATTTATTCTATGTTTACTTTTTGGACCAATCATTGTAGTCTCGTGTTTTGTTTTAATTTCATGACAGTTTAAATGGAGAGATTTCACCTGTGGGGTTCACAATAGGCTTACTTAAGATCAGTTCATTTTGCGCACAGCACTTTTGGGGTGAAATTCAAATGCCCACACTTACGGTGGTGAGATAACAGAGATGTAGATCTTACATTTTTGCAAAGTGAATTTATTGTTTGGTTGAGGTTTGATAGTATACATTTATTTATTTGATCGTTTTTTTTATAGCGCAAACCCGAGCGCTTTACAAATTTACAGAGAGCAGTGCAGTGATAACAAGAAAATCAGATATGAACAAGAAAACCACAGGATGTAGGTAGCACCCAGAGAAGTAAGGGTACGCTTTACAATGTTCAAGAGCAAAGGAGATAAATCAATAAAAGCCAAATTATCATAGTCAATAAAATTGTAGGATCAGGCAGTGTCAAGAAATGGGAGGGTAGAGACAGGACTGATGAGTTGAAAACACTGAAGTCACCGGTGAGAGTAGTCATGAGTGTGATTGAGATATCTTAGTAGCTAGGGAAGAAATGTGTTCATAAGGAGTACTTTGACTTCTTCTTGAAGGAAATAGTTGAGGGACTCATTCTGACTTCAGGGCGCAAGGTGTTCCAGAGAAAGATTGATTGTAAGTTTTCTTGTTGTAGTTACACAATTTGTTTCTGTACAGGGTTTTGTCTAAAATTGGGCACATTTCATTTATGCTGTAATTGCACACTGATTCAGCATCGGACATTTTCGTTTGTGCACTCTTCCATTATAATCTTTGGATCAAACTGATCACGAACTCTGTGGTGTTATTGGTTACAGCATGATTTGGTTGTGTTTTGTGATTATTCATGGTTATTGATGGGCCTCTTTTACATCACAGACCCCTGACGAAGAGCTTTTCTGCCTGAAATGCATTGGTTGAATATTTGTATGACAAGCTACGACATAATTTGAATTCTAACGTGCTGCAGTAAAAAGCCTAGATGGACAATTCTTTAGCATTTAAAGTTTGGGATTATGCAGCCCTTGTGTGAATTTGGAAATGAGTGAAAAACTTTGGAATAAACATGGATTACAATGGATTACTTGGATGGATTCTTGGTGAATGATTTCTGCAGTTTATGCTTGCATGGCTGTCGCGGCCTGAGTCCAGTGGGTGACGACCCACCAGTTACTTAGGCCAAAAGGTTTATTTTGCCAGATCGAAATGGCAGTGTAAACTGCACACACAGGCTCTGCCATGGCAGGCCTGAGGCATAGCTAAAGGGCTACTTAAGTGGGTGGCACAGTCAGTGATGAAGGCCCACTAGTAGCAGTTAATTTACAGGCCTGGGGACACAGGGTATCATTTTACACGAGACCTATAAGTAAATTAATTGTCCCAATTTGGGATGAACCAATATTACCATCTTCAGGGGAGAGAGCACACGCTCTTTAGCACTGGTTAGCAGTGGTAAAGTGCACTGAATCCTAATACCAGCAAAAAAGAGGTCAGAAAAGTGGAGGAGGAAGGCAAAGAGTTGTTGGGAAGACCTCCTAAGGCTGTCATATCTAACATGACTTGACAGGGCAACTGTCGCCAAACAATTATGTGAGAGTCACTAGAAAGGGGCTTTGGATCCACCCACATGTTGAGAGCCAGGAGTACATGTTTTGATTGGGCAGAAGTGTGCGAGCCAAAAAAAGAGCATGCAGCTGTGATCATTTTGCTTATTTATCTAGTTGTTTAAACTTGAAATTTCAGGGGCACACACATGATACTGAAATGCTATTAACGTGTCTTAGATAATTAGATAAATTATATTGTTTTTCTCTGGCAGCAGCACAGATGGAAGGAGGACAGTCATTAACATAAATGGATTTTTTTCGGTCTTGCTTGCCATGCAACTGTCATCTGACCTTTTAACCTACACTAATATTATCCTACAGTTCATAGCTGACACACAAATAAATATCTATTCCCTTGCCAATTATTTGTAATACTTCACATTACCAAACAACATTCCTTTAAAGGCAGACCTATTCACATTGCCAATGCTTGTTACAGCTTTGAGTGACATGGAATAGTCCAAACTGTGACATTTATAGGAGTGTGATGGCTAGTGAATAGCATGGCATTTGGCAGCACTGGCAGGGCAGTGGGGAGCGCGAGCAGCAGTGGCCTCCTGAGAGATAGTTGGGTCCCTGCCAGTTACTTTTTCACAAATCAAGCATTGCAGACAAGCAAGGACATTTCGGAAAGTAGGTGTATCTATCCAAAAAGTCATGTATATAACCTCAAAGCTCATGTTAGTCACTGATCCTGTTCAATTTATATTTCAAATCTATGCATGACCGGTAAGGTGAAGTTTCACAAGTAAGACAATGGCACTCATGTGGGGTTCAAACTACAAAAAACGCTCAGGAAATTATAACAATAAAGCAGTGGAGGTATTTGGAAGAATACAAAAGTGGATAGACGCAACCTATTGTATTGTGCTAAACTACAATAGTCTTATTAAAGACAAGGCAGAGTTTCTTGTGATCAACTCAGACCCATCTAGAATAAAATGATGGCAACTTCCACTGCTTAAAGGTGGTTAAAACTGAAATAACCGCTAGAGACAAGTTCAAAAGACTTGGGGGGTCATTAGGATGGCGGGCGGATTGCCCCCGCCAGGCTGGCGGTAGCCACCGCCGGCCTGGTGAGGGCAATCCGCCCGCCATCCCCAGCTAAATGACCCCCCATCCATATTAGTATGGCGGGAAGACCGTCCACCGCTTTTCCGCCCCGGCACCGCCCCGGCACCGCGCAGTGCCTGCCGCTTTGTTTATGTAAATGCGTCACATGCATTTTTAGCAGTGTGGCAGGCGGTGCTGAGAGCACCGCCCGCCACAATGCTAAACATGCAGGATGCGCCCACCACAGTGGCGGGTGCATCCTAATCCCCCCCCGCGGGACCCCCGCCCTTATGGCTTGTGGTCCCAATCACCGATAGGATGGCAGGCGGACTTAGTCTGCCCGCCATCCTAATGACCCCCTTGGTGTTCTATTCGGTAATAGGAGGTCAATGGATAGACGATTAATCTCAGTTATCTCAGCTACTAGCTATCATTTGAAATTATTGAAACAAAAGTAAACCTTCTTGGGGAAAAAGATAAAGTATTCATTGTTAGACTCATTATTAGTGTAAAAAAAGGAGTACCCAGATGTTAGACTTGACATCCTTGGCATGGTATTCCACCAAATTTTTTCCTTCACTACTCCTGTTTTGCTGAATTTGTTTCTGTTGGCTTTAGGACATTGTACACTTTAAACATACTAAAATTGGCTTACACCTACTTGGCACATTTAATTTACTTGCAAGTCCCTAGAAAATGTTACTACATTAACCCAAGGCCTGTAAATTAAATGCTACTAGTGGACCTGCAGCACAGTTTTAAACTGCATTTCGATCTGGCAAAACACACCTTTTGCCAGGTCTAAACCATCCTATTTAATAAGTATAAATCACCCCTAAGCTAGAAGTAAAAGGCTCCTAGGGCAGGGTGAATTGATTAAAAAATTTAGAACATGTGTACTGAAGTTTTACATGTCCTGGCAGTAGAAAACTTCAAAAGTCATTTTTCACTGTAAGGCTATCTCTCCCTTTGACTAACATTGGGTTACCTTATTAAATTTAACCTGTCCTAACTTTGGATTTGGAGCAGATAGAGATATGCTGTTTACATTCAAATGAATTTGAAGTGCTCTTTAATGGTACAGTCTGATTTTTTGTCACAATTCTGAAAATGCTACTTTTATAAAGTTGAACCAACAACTGGGGTTAGGCCATATAATTTATTAGACAAAAAAAAGGGGGGGGGGACTGACACCTTCTAAACGTATATGCTGTCTCTTTGTAGCAAGGGTCCAACAACAATTATTTGGTTTGATCAGGTTATTTTTTTAACCTTGTCATTCATTGATATTTTACTTTTTTTCACCAAAAATTCAAATGTTTGAAAAGAATAACACTAATTTATTCCATTCTTTCTGGCCGTGACCAAAGGAAGGATGAGTCAAGCACCCGCTCAGACAAAATATGAAGCCCCCAGCGATTCGGTAATATTTTTCGTACAGAGGACATGTGGGAGCAACGCTGCACCCGTGCAGTTTCGAAAATTCACCCTAAGTTCCATTGCGAGCGTCACCATTAGTGAGACCATTTTCCGTCAGATTATACCGGTCTTCAACAAATACGAAGCCCTGATGAGAGCCCCAGAACTTCTTGCCTGGGACTCGAAACGCGTGGGCATTTAGAGACACAGAGGAACTGTGAATCATAACTAATTCAATTTGAGGGAAATTAAATGAAAACTATCACCCTCTGTTTGTATTAATTGTTCTCTGTGTTTTGTTCAGGAGAGGCAAAATAATTGGCAAACTCTAGGTGATTTGTTGATAAATAAGAAATGGTGCAAGGATATGTTAGCCATTTGTTTGATGTAGTGATGTTACGTGTTTTAATGTTTGTTGTGTATGAATATTGATATCAGACAGGGGCACACTTTTATTATTGATTACATTATGGTAGATGTGAAATTTTGGCATAAAGTGTTAGATTTTAAACTCAGTCCTTGCTATGATAGTGACCATAATGCCTCATTCTAGCAATAACTACACCTTTTGCTAAGAATTCATCTGTTAAATTGCCAGCCTTAGACACAGGCCTGATTCAGTCTAATGGAGGGAGAAGAGTTCGCTGGGGCAAATTCTCCCAGTCAGAAGAAAAACTGGCCATGCTCTATCAACAAACCCTCCCATATTTCACGGTTGTACACCAAGCTGCACAGACAAGGGGTACCTCTAGTTATAATGCAACAATCTTTAAAAATCACCAAGAACTGTTTACATCCATGGCCGCTTTTTTTTTACCGAAACAAAAAGCCCAGGGCATCCAAAAAATCCCAACACCCATGGTTTAATTCAAATTGCCGCAAGGCTAAAAACGGCCTTGTCACCGCCATCAAAAGCAATATCAGGCCAGCAGTTATAGAAGCGAGGCAAAATATAAGAATGTCATTGTCAAGGCCAAAAAAAGCTGAGAATCGCAAAAGTGGGATGAGCTAAGAAGTGCCTTATCATATCATGATCTGAGGACCTTCTGGAATATTATCAACTCAGGGTCTCCGGAGGGCAAATCAGCCATAGTACCCAATATCAGTGAAGTAGTATGGAAGGACCATTTTTAATCTCTCTACACAAGGGTTGATGACGGGGAAGGACAAGTGCATAGACCCCACCATCCCCTTGTATGATATCTGCAGAAACTTCACCGATTTCGCTGAGAGAAGTTTCTGAGGCCTTGGGCATGATTAAACCAGCAAAAGCCGCAGGGCTGGATAAGATCCCTGGTGATCTCTTGCGCTCTGAGCCGACAGTCTGGGCCCCTTACCTATCTTCCCAGTTTAATGCAATTCTCCAAGGCATGGCGATTCCCACCACCTGGGCAGGGGCCGAAATAATACCAATTTTTAAAAAGAGCTCTAGCTCTTACCTGTCAACTATCGTCCGATTAGTTTGATAGATGTAAGCCAAAAAATGTTTGCACGTGTCCTACTGGGGTGTCTCCAAAACTGGATGGAGGAACATAACATCCTTACTCCCCTCCAAGCCGGTTTTCAAGCAAGGATATTAACAACCGACCAGATCCTAAGGCTACAGATGATTTTCTGGAAAACTGTCAGTATAGAGGGTGGCAGACTCTATCTAATATTTGTAGACCTTTAGTCAGCTTTCGATCTGGTCCCAAGGGACAAACTTTGGGCTACTCTATTAGACATGGGTGTCCCAGAGTATCTTTGCCATCAGTTAAAAAACTTACATGAGGGCAACTTTGCTAGAATTAGATTTGGTAAAAACGGCGAACTCTCATCTCCCCTGCCTGTCGAGAGAGAGTTCCCGCAAGGCTGTATACTGGCCCCAACTCTCTTCTGCCTTTTTATCAATGGCCTAATAGAATCATTAAATGCTGGGGTAAACATTGATGCTCCCAAGTTGGCGAAACGCACTATACCTGCCCTCATGTTTGCAGATGATACCCTCCTGCTTGCCAAATCCCCTATGGTAATTCAGAGAACCCTGGACAATTTTAGCGCCTTCTGTAAACATCAGGGACTAGAAATTAACCTTCAAAAAACAAAGTACATGGCTTTTAACGTAGGCACCACCACTCGCCCAAACCCTTCTCTGGATGGAAGATCCCTAGAGATGGTTTCTATATTTGGGTACCTGGGAATCACATTGACAGAGAAAATGGATTGGGGAGCCCAAATTAGTTAAGTAGGCTTAAAATTATCCCAGACTATGGGGAGCATTTTAAAACTCTATAGGTTATGTTCCGAAAAATGGGTGAGTCCAGTGGTGGAAATTAACAAGGCCCAGGCCAGGACGGCTGCACTTTTTGGAGCCGAGCTATGGGAGCATTATAAATCTGGCCAGCTAGCCCGTACTGAAAATGTATTTGCTAGACAACTCATTGGATTGCAACCCAGTACACCATTAATACCCCTACGTATGGAGCTAGGGATCAGACCTATCGAGGAAGGAGCTGCTCTTAGACCTTTACTATACCGGTGGCGCCTGTGGTCCACCCTTGAATTAGCCTCTTATAGAGAAGAACTGATCGATGTCATGGGGTTGCGAGGTGCAGGGAAGTTGCCTTGGCCGTTATTTGTCAAGAAAACATGTGAGGACTTGGGCAGGGGCAGCTTGTGGCACAATGCAGAAGAAATCTCCCAAATAACTTCAAGAAAAGCTTTAGTTGAGAGTTATAGAGACCGTAAACTCTCCCAGCTTGAGATGAGACCTGTAATAGGGAGATTGACGGCTGAGTTCCTGTAAGTAAAAACAACATACATCTTAGAACCAGTGTTGGACGACATACAGCCACTCCTGGCTAAGAAGCTTTATCTGCAATTTAGGCATGGAGTCCTTCCGCTGCGCTAATTTACAAAAAAGTCGGAGGGCTACACAAAAGCAGAGTGCCCTGTGTGCCTTAACGTAGATGAGACTGATCTCCATGTGATATTTTTTTGCCAGGGATACAGGAAGGCCAGGTCGCAATGGCTACTACAACTTTGCAGGAACTTGGGGTCGAGATATTGTCGTAAAGTGTATAGGATTTTAAAATCTGACACACGCATGCCCATTGTTTTTTATTTCACTCTTTTTATTCACCATGTGGTGCTCGCATAGAGCTATCTTGAATAAGTCTCTAAATACGAATGACAATTGTCTATGACATGTTTTAATAGATGTTCTTGCACAAGTTGTATTTACTTGGCTCATGAAGACAAATGAATTATTTTTAAATACCAAATGCCTAACTTTGAATGTATATAGACCTTTCCCCCTGAATATTTGTGGTTTTATTCATGCATTGTGATGATAACTGTAGGCAAATATGCCGGTTGTGTACAATATTTTCTATTTTGCTTACTTTGCCTTTGTTTTTTAGTCACAATTTTTATGTTTAGTGCAATTCTTAAACTTGTAATACTAAATGGAGCTAATAATCATATGGAACTAGCCTCTAAAAGCATATGCACATACACTTTATGCCCTGCTCTATAAGATGGCTGATGCCTGGGAAAGTTCTCCCAGCGCGTTGAATGTAAATCCTTTCATCTTGCTTTTTATTTATTGTATTTTATCCGATTTTTAAATACTATTCATTAATTGTGCTTTTATGGCCAATTGTGACAAAATAAAGTTTTATTAACAGAGCAAATAGTCATTGAATTTCTCATTTGCTAATGTTTATGTGTTTGGAATTAATTAGTGTTATTCTTTTTAAATATTTGAATTTTTGTGTGAAAAAAAAGTAAAATATATCAAAGAATGACAAGGTTAAATAAATAACCTGATCAAACCAAAATAATTGTTGTTTGACCATTGCTACAAAGAGACAGCATATAAGTTGAGAAGGTGTCAGGTCCCCCCCTCTTTTTTGTCCAATAAACTTTTATAAAGTTGGCATTTTTTTGTCCCAACCATTTGTGCCCTGGGTCACATGACTGTGAATGGCTCTACTGTTACGGTTTGTGTATACCTTCCATAAAGTGGCACTAAGGAGGCTTAGGTGCAGACAGCATTGGCTATCCTGGCTCGATGACTAATAAGGGGATGTACCCAGCCACTATTATACTTCAAAGGGCTTTGCCTTCTGCCCACACAAGGGAAGCTGACACCAGGCCTGCCCTGCTGTTTGACACCCCAGACAGTTTGGAACCTTGGCAGAGAAGGGTAGGAACTGTCCCGAGCCAGAAGTAGGGGTAGGACAGGGAGAACCCCACACAAAGACTGATATAAATATTAGACCTCCAGAGCCACTCATCAGAACACTCCTGGACCTGTGGAAGGTACAGAACAAGGACTGCCCTGGTACTAGAGGACTGTCTTACTGCTTGAAGGACTGCTTTACTGTCTGAGAAGGAAGAATTGGCCTGCTTGCCTTCATCCCAGGATAACTAGAGTGACATCAAGGGACTGTTGATTGACTATTTGAGCTACAGGGGCATGTTTATGAGGCCTCCCTACAACTGCCCAGCAAACCTGCTTCAACTGGACCTTCTGAGCACTGCCGGCCTCTGCTGGAATGAGTCCCTGATCCCCAAGAAGGGCCTCCCAGGTCCTGGATCCTTGGATGGCATCAGAGTGTACTCCTTCTGAACAAAAGGTGAAAATCCTGAAGTTTGGTCTCCTCGTGACCATGAACTGGCCCATTAGTGCTGAAACTCTGCCGCCTTTGAATACCACCAACGCGAAGCTCCTGTAAAACTCGCTGTTCTTGCTGACAGTGACAGTCCGCAGCGACCGTCAATGCGAGACCTGCACTTCGTGCTACAATAATGTCAAACTGTGATGATTGCCAACATGAAGCTACAGCACTGACCATATATGACGCTCGACCTGCTCTTCAGGCTACAACAGTAGCCATCATGATGCTCAACCTGCTCTTTGCTCTTCGCGTTACAGCAACCACCATCTGCCATGCTCAGCTCCTCGTCCCGGCTTCCTCCAGCGCAATTGGAACTCAACATTGGACTTAGAAGATAGCTTTTATGGAGAACTAATCTGGTCCCTGTTGCCTAAGTGGAACTTCCTCCTGCAACCAATAACCCAATTTTTTTACACCAAAAAAATAAAATACTTTCATCTTTGAACTACCTGGCTGCTTCTAAATAAGTGAGCAAATGAGACATGCAATATTGGCCGTATAAAGGAAAGTCCTCGGAAATGATTTCCCCAAGGAAAGGACCCTTTCTTTTTTCTTCCTTTCCATTTAGTTTGTTTCTACAGCTTAATTTTCCTCCTGCTTTATTTTTTACATTCTTTCTTCCCTTTTTTAGGTCGAGCTTTCGAGACCTCTTATATAAACTTTAATATATACATCTTTGTGGGCTTCGCTACTTTTGATTGGCTTCTCTCAGTGTCCCTAAAAAATCCTTGCTTCTAAGTGGTACATCTTTCCTATTAGACACTCCTTTTCGTTAGTTGGTCGCTCCCACCGAGTAGGCCCCCAGCTTGTAGGCTTCCAATATACCATTTTAACATCTGTTTAGGGACAACTTTTCCCTTTGTGTAAGAGCATTTAACACCAGTGCTGGATGCTTTCAGTTGTTCCGAGCTCCGACCTCTGTGTATACAGGGCTGTAATTCTTGTTATCTCTTCACATTTGCTGTCCACTCAGAAACAGGGATCAAATGTCAGACGCTGTTTTAGTTTCAAGGTAATTTTCTTTCTTTGACTTCAAAGTGAGAGGATTTATCACGTCCCCCAAACCCATCCCCCTTTGCTGTGGTGCCTGCCCCTTTAGAAATTCTCCTACTCCGTGGCGTACCAAGGTCAAGTGGTACCCGGGGGGCGGAAAATGTCTTGTCACCCCCCTACATTGAAATTATTAAAGAAAGTAGGAAAAATAAGATACTTACGGTTGCAAGTGGAATTTTTTTATTTTAAAAACATATTTTTGCCATTTTGTCACCCCCCTCAGTGATGACACTCGGGGCGGCCCACACACACCGCACCCCCCTTCCTAGGCCGCGGCTCCTGCTCAACTTCGCTTTTAACCCCTTGGACGCTCATGACGAACTCAGCTCGTCATGAGCCACGGTGCTCGTGTGCTCATGACGAGCTGAGCTCGTCATGACCGTTGGAACGCTCGCACGCTGGGCTAATTCCCCTGCTGTGCGAGCGTTCTAAACAAACGGGTGTGGTCATGACGAGCTCAGCTCGTCATGAGCACACGACCACCGTGGCTCATGACGAGCTGAGCTCGTCATGAGCACCGGGGCGCTGTGCGAGCCCCCCCCCAGCACAGCGGGGGAATGAGCCCCGCATGCAAGGGGTTAACTTCCTTATGGCACGTAGCTGGAAAAGACCAGATGTTGTGCTCTGATCGGAAATGCTGCAATGACACATAAACTTGTTTTTAATCACTTCGACCACTGACTGGCAGAAAAGCAGGCGGCCTCCAATTCGAGCTTCAGGAGGGTTGACTGTTGTCAATAAGACATCTTGATGAAAAAGATGCTTGGCCAGCTCTGTCTTGCATTCTGCAAGTATGCACTTCCAGAACGCGCCTCAAACAAATCTGTTGCCGCCACCTCAGAGGAGCAGGCAGCCACGGCCCGTGGAGGGAGTTTCGGTGGGGCAGAGAGGCGGGCGGGGGAGGGGCAGGATGGGGGGTGCTAAAAACCGGAGTTTGGATAATTGAAGGTAAGTAAACAATTTAATTAATAAAACGAATTTTGTAGCGCGCCCTGCATCGCAAAATGTGATGCAGGGTGCGCTACGAAATTCGTTTTATTTATTAAATTGTTTACTTACCTTCAGTTATCCATACTCCGGTTTTTAGCACCCTCCGACCCGCCTCTTCGCCCCACGAAACTCCCTCCACGGGCCGTGGCTGGGAGCAGGCGCACAATTGTGATGTCCCCGCTTTAAGCCAGGGCATTAATATGCATGGAGAGGCTCAGAGGAGTTCTGGGAAAAAATTCTGATTTAGGCAGCAAGATTTGACAAGTAAATAAATGCAGGGGGTACGGAAAATATGAAATACGAAGTGGTCGCACTTCACTGGCAAAACACCCCGTCCCCACGGTTTACAATAGGATTTCCAGATGTTCAGGTTGTGTCAGGAATCGCTGTTGCCTTTTCATGTTGTTTGTCGCATGTACATGCTGTGGCTGGATGATGGGTGAAACAGGGTGGCATAACAAGGAGTTCCTTACACATGATTTTTGTAACTACGGCACACACACCGTTGTCATTTTCATTGAGTTTGAATGGAGACTTAAAACCTCTCCTCATTAAGCCCCACTGTAATAAGCATTACTAACATGCCTCCCCATTAACAGCCTCCATACAAGTTGTATACTGTCTTTTTGAATTCTTTTAAAGCCAGGAAAGGCTGTAATTATCTTATGCTCTTAATTTGTATTCTATAACCCCTTATTGTAATGGTTCCATTGATGTGTCTCATTTAGTTTGATGGCAGTAAGGTCTTTTACACAGTTGTTGCCTTAGTGGATGTGCCACAGGGTCACATAATATGGGGTTAGCACCACAATGGTTATGGTTTTATAGCATATGTGGCCCCTGTTTTCCCCCTTATGTATGTGATAACACACACAAGGCTATCGCACTGTGTTGCGGATATTATTCATCCTGATCAAAATGGATTCGTCCTGGGGAGAAACACCGCAATGAATTTACGGAGGCTGAGTCAGCTGATGATAACACAAGGGGGGAGGGAGAAAACGAAGGGTGTATCTCCCTAGACCTCAGGCAAGCATTTGACTCCCTGAAATGGGATTACATGCTAGCAGTGCTGTCCAAGTTTGGCATTCCGGAGGAATTTATAGCATGGGTGCGGTTGCTATATCACAGACCTACAGCGCGTATTAGAACCAACGCATGTGTCTCTGGGCAGTTTGCAATTGCGAGAGGGACCAGGCAGGGCTGCCCCTTATCGCCCCTACTCTTTATCATCGCCTTAGAACCTTTACTTATAAAGGCGCGAACTGTGGCAGTGCATAGGGGAATAACCAGTCCCAATACTCGTCATATCATCTCTGCCTATGCGGATGACATATTACTATTCCTTAAAGATGTGTCGGGCTCCCTAACGCCACTACCAGAATTATTTAGCGATTTCAGGGAACTCTCGGGCCTCGCAATTAATGAAAATAAATCCTATGGGTACTATTTTCGCAGGCCCCTTATGGACACTCGATTGCAGTTTGCACCACACGATTTCCAGATTGCACCCGAAACTTTTAAATATCTGGGTATTCAGATATACAGATGTCCGCAGGACCTATTGGAAAGTAACCTGGGGAAGACCCTTAGTACATTACGGACGCAGGTCCGTTTCTGGATCACATTACCGATCTCAGTGGCGGGCAGAGTTACGATATCGAAAATGGTGGTGCTGCCCAGGCTTATCTATTACTTCACGAACCTTCCGATACAGATACCCACCCCTTTTTTAAGGCTCTAAATATGTTTTTGACGGAATTGATATGGGGCACTGGCAGGAGACGTGTCAGTCTGGCAAAGTTACAGTTGCCGGCGGACAGGGGAGGTATGGGAGTCCCGGACCTGATCGCTTATAGTTATGCATGCCAACTACAATGGCTGGCATATTGGCTAGCGGGACGCAATCTCCATGAGATTAACATGTCTGACGCTGATAGAGCACGAGGGGCCATACACGGCTTACTTCTACCACGAGCCAAACCACCGGACAATACCCCGCCGCTTCTACGTCTAGCAATACGACAATGGAAGGCGGCTGTGAAATATACGAATAAAACCTCCACATACGCGCCCACGATTCCGCTGCTAGGTATATCCCTGGGAACAGGTGTACTCACGGAACGTAGGCTGACACTATGGCACGAAGCAGGAGTGCTACAGGTCGGAGATTTCTTCTCCGATGGGCATATACTGACGTATACGGACTTCACTAATCTAACTCACACCCCGAGAGAACTGTTTCTCACACATGCGCAGATAATGCATTACATCACCACACACTGGACGAGAGCCGGAACGGAACCAAATACAAACACTTTGCTCACCATGCAATATCTGATGGGGACAGGCAGTCATCTAACGAAATGGCTGACAAGTGGCATACGGGAGGGCAGAGCAGTCTCATTACAGTCCCTCAGACTCCGTTGGGAAGCAGACGCGGGCAGAGCACTCAGAGACAAAGAGTGGGAAAGAGTGCTGAAGCTCCCCAAAAAAGTGGCGCGAAACCCTAAATTTAAGTATATTCAATTAATGATAGTACACAGGGCATACTTAACTCCACACAGACTGCACGCAATGTTCCCGGGATTAGAAAACATCTGCCCTAGATGTGGGATGGATGATGCAGGCCTTCTACATATGTTCTGGGACTGCCCCAAGCTCAACCACTACTGGGGGGCGATACAAGAGACATTGGAAGAGATAACACCGGGCAGGCCATACATGTCATGGTTATATGGGATTCTAGGTCTAGGATACACTGAAAGGAAAAGAAGCGTAGCCACACGATTTGCGGATTTGGCTATGCTGTTGGCGAAAAGAGCAATAGCGATGAAATGGAAATCAGCCAGGCCACCTGACACACAAGCATGGCGTGGAGAGGTCCTGCGATGGGGAAAAGCTGAAGGTGTAGAATTGCAAAGGGAGGAACGCAGAGGCCTTAGAAAAACGCACATATGCCTAGATTGGAACTCGCTATTGGGAGAGTTCGAAACCCACTCCTTGACATATACCGATTGATAATTGGGAGATCTTCTGGGTGATTGTCTAAATGCACTTGAGACTGCTGATTGGTGATATAGTTCTATTTACTGAGAGTGCTACGCTACCGATCCCTGCATGAAGCAGGATGCAGAAGCTATTACTAAGTACCACAGTAGACATGTGATGTGAGTGAATGGAGGTTGACGATTGAGATATACCAGTTACTAGGCAATCATGAGACTTTACCCGCAAGACATTGCCTAGAGTCACCAGTTATGTACGCTACAAGAGTGCTAGGGGGGAGGGGGGTTAAGGGGGCTGTTAATGGTTGCACATAGAAAAGTACGAAAGGTACACCTAAAAATAACAAAATTTTGTGCTGTATGTATATGGAGTGATAATACACTGACCAATGATGTAGAATTGATTCCTGTATTACTCTGAACGGTTATTGTGCCAATAAAAACAAACTTGAAAAAAAAATGTATGTGATAACACACATAACATCCATTTCCTCCTGTATCGTTTCCTTTGCTATAATGTGCAGCATGGTCCCTGCTCTGCCGCCACGCGCTGTATCAGACCCACTGTATGATAAGCAGACCCTCTCCTTCTCCACTGCTGAGGGGTTTTCCTCCCCCTATGTGATAGGAAGGGCCCTTACCACCCCAATTTGTTGAATTATATTAGCTCGAGGACATAGTACAACAGCTGTGGATTTTCTCTCCTATCTGGACTAATAGCAAGGAAGCATCAGATTTAGAGAAATCAGGAGAGGATGTAGTCTCAGCCTATAGTTGTGACTGAAGATAAAATGAAAGCAATTTTTTTTTGTCAAATTGTGCATTAATACTTCAAAACAAAGACAACTCATTTGTTCCATTTAGCTTTTTATGGCGCTTTGTAAAAGAGTGTGGTTTGAGAGTGAATTTGATTTTGACAGGTCTTGGGCATCCACCATGAAACCATGACTCCAGATTGTGCCCACTTTTGCTTTTGAGTGTATATTTTATTGCTCTTCTGATTATTCTGTGTCAAATTGTGGACTGGTTGTGAACACTTCCTTGTGTGCATTGCTTTGAACCAGCATGTGCTAATGCAGTGATGTTGTTCAGGAAACTGATTTGCAGTCAGTGGACAGTGTGCAGTGTGCATTGTAACTCCCATGTGTCTAAATACTCCAAAGCATTCCGTGAGCTTTACAACAGTATTTTCAAGTAGCTGGAGTGCATCTAATTCACTCCACGGATTCATAAGAATCATTTGCTCAGTAATAATCATGGGAGAAGGCCCAAAGTTTAGGAGGCAGTTCTTAGTGGTGTAGGCTGTGTTTAGCAAGTGGAGTAGGGGCTAGAACTTGTTCTCTATCTACATGTTGTTGTTTTCTGGAATGTTGGTTAATAGGGTGCTGTTTGTAAGTATTATTGGCTCAGTGTTGATGGTTTTCTCCTTTAACCCCTTTAGTGCTGCCGTCGGCCAATGGTCGTCGCGAGCACTACCTTGCCAGTGCTGCGCACGTCCGTTGGCCGACGCGGCCGCACCAGTTTCTTCGAACGTTCAGCACTGGCGCAGAACGTTCGAAGCAATAAATGGGTTAAACCTATTGTTAGGAATGGAAATTTGCTGTTGTTATTAAGATACTATCAGTTGGCAGCCACCCATTCTTCAATGTGTCAGGCGTTAGTGCAGTATCTATACAAGTTATGTTTACATTGATTGTGAAATGTAGAACCCAATTGGTAAAGCAGCTTATACACTTAAGTAAAACTTGGGTGTGCATTTAAATACTTTTAAAGGGACAAAGTTTCTATCTAGAGTCATAGAATAAGGTTTGACTTGCTTCCTTGCTGTCATTTGTTTCCTCCCATGAAGCAGCCCCTTTAATCGCTAGCGGAATAACACCCAGTATAATGTGCTGCACGGCTACACACTTATAAGGTCCAAAAGGCGAGACCTATTGGCTATGCTAATGCTTGTTTATTCTTCTTTCCCCCTTCTTTTGTGCTCTAACTCCATTTGCCTTTCTTTCCTTCTTTACATGTTTCCTCCCTACTTTCACTACATTTGCCTCTCACTTATGTTATGTTATGTTATGTTATATTTGGTTTTATATAGCGCACGGCAACTCAAAAAGAGTGTCCCGGCGCTTTTATTAAGACCTATTGCAGAATAACACAACTCAGTGATGTAAGAACAGATTAAAAGAAACACGACAAAAAAGTGATGGCCTTAAAGAGTTTTAAGGCCCTTCCTAAAGGCAAGCAAATTAGTAGCACCGCGTAGTATCAACGGCAGAGTGTTCCACAGCTGTGGCGCCAGCAGCCCAAAGGAGCGGCCTCCAATACGGGCTCTCTTTACTCGCGGGACAACCGCAAGAAACAGAGATTCTGATCTTAGAGAGCGAGCCGGATGGTAAAAGGCAAGTCTCCTTTGGAGATACTTTGCTCCCACAGCATGCAGGGCTTTATAGGCCAAGGTCAAAGCCTTAAAGTCAATCCGCTTCCGGATAGGCAGCCAATGAAGCGACTGCAACAGGCCAGCAGCACTGGCTCACCTATTTAGGCCATAGATGGCCCTCGCGGCCGCGTTCTGAACAACTTGTAGCCGCTGCAATAGATATTCTGGCAAGCCCAAATAGAGGACGTTAGAATAATCCAATCTTGAGCCAATCAGGGCCTGCACTGTCATCTTCCTATGCTCCACTGAGAGAAGAGGCAAAAACTTCCGGAGCATCTTGAGGAGGCCAAAACATGTTCCTGTTAAACCAAGGATCTGGGATCTCAACGTCAGACCCTTGTCCATCTTGACCCCCAGGTTCTTAGCGAGCTGGGGGGAACAAGTCGGGGGGAACATATTAATAGGCCACCATGCCTGCCAGTCCGGATCCGATGAACATCCGAAGAAGAGTACCTCAGACTTGTCTGAGTTGCACTTGAGGCTGTTCAGCTGGAACCATTTAAAAACAGCCCGAAGGCAGTCCCGGATACTCTCACCATCAAAGTCTCCTCCTTTCTTACATGAAAAGAGGAGCTGGGTGTCATCGGCGTAGGATACGATCTGGGCCGCGAACGACTCCGCCAATGCCGCCAGAGGGGTCATAAAGATGTTAAAAAGAGTCGGGCTCAACACAGAGCCCTGCGGAACTCCGACTCCCAGAGGCGGCATCACGGCCGCGTTAGAAGAGGCCCAGACCGTTTGTCGACGGCCAGCTAAAAAAGATCTAAACCAGCTGAACACCGTCCCCCTCAGACCGATCTCATAGAGTCTGGCGAGAAGACCCTCGTGGGGGACGGTGTCAAAGGCCGCCGACAAATCTAACATGACAAGCATGGCTTTGCCCCCGGAGTCAAGTACCTCTTTAATGGCTTCAGACACCTCTAAAAGCGCCGTCTCGGTGCTTAAATTAGGGCGGAAGCCAGATTGAGTAGCGTGCAGTACATCATGAGCTTCCAAGAAATTAGAAAGCACCACATGCACATGCTTCTCTAAAATTTTCGTAAGAGCAGGGAGGAGAGAAATAGGACTGTAGTTGGCCAAAACCTCCGGATCAAGACCAGGCTTCTTCAGCAAGGAAATGACCATTGCCTGCTTCCAGGCCTGCGGAACCACTCCCTGGCTCAAAGAGAGGTTCAAGAGTAGATTCGCCAGCGGATTTATAACTTCCGACATATTTGCCAAAAATTTGTCCAGGCAAGGGTCAAGAGGCGACCCAGATTTAAGATTGCCCATAAGTGCCAAAGAAGCAGGGGCTGAAATCGATGGAAAAACGGCCAAAACTGGGCCCAAAGGGGTCGATAAAGCTGATCCGTCCTCAGGGCTGGCCGAAACAGCAGTCACCCCCAGTGAAAAAGAGTCTTGGATCAGTTTTATCTTGTTGGTGAAGTAATTTGCAAGATCGGAAGCCCAGGACTACGAAGGGACAGCTTGGGTTACGTTAGATCGGGGGGCCGTGAATTCTCTGACAATAGTAAAAGTCTCTTTACAGGAGTTAGAAGCGGCATCTATCCTCCTTGCAAAATAGGCTTTTTCCTCTAGGCGAATGTCTCGATGATAAGCCTTAACCACTGTCCTGTAGGCCAGCCTTGCCACAGGGTCATATTGTGAGCGCCAGGCTCTTTCAGCTACCTTACACTGCCGACGAGAGGCTGACAGCGCCTCAGTAAACCAGGGAGCAACAACCCGCTTAGGTGTTAATCGGGGGGTCGTCACAGGGGCGAGATCGTTTAGCCTATCTAGTAGCCACACTTGCAGAGAATCCAAATCCCTCTCCAAATCTCCCGTAAGGGGGCAAGGGTGATCCAGAGCAGCCTGAGCCAGCATGTCTGGGTTCACTCGATGATAAGCCCTAGAAGCACGGCCCTGCTGCTTAAGAGCGGTGCTAGAAGGTTTCATCGTGCCCTGGATACAGAATTTGGCCAGTCTATGGTCTGACCAAAGCACTGGTATAATAGCCTTCACCTCCAAGGGAGATGTAGAGAAGATCTGGTCAAGGGTATGACCCTTATCATGCGTTGGCCCCAGAAGATACGGGACCAGGCCAAAAGGGGCCGTGACATCGAGCAGTTCGATTGTATCCGGGTCCGATAGCTCATCCATATGAAAGTTAAAATCCCCGGCCAGAATACAATGTTCCGCTTTCAAGGCCAACACCAAAATAGCCGACTGGAGCTCTTCAAAGAAGGTTCCAGGCGGTCCTGGTGGCCTATGGACTAGAAGGCCTTTAAAGGATTGATGTGGCGCCAATGTAATGGAAAAGGCAAGGGATTCAGATCCTTGAATGTCATCCATGGGCAAAATGGAGCATGTGGCGCATTTGTTCACCACCATTGCCACTCCACCACCCCTCCCCTTCAATCTATCCTGCCTGAAAACATTGTAATCAGGGGGAATAGCTATAGCAATAACAGGATTAGAAAATTCCCTCAGCCAAGTCTCAGTCAGCATCAGACAGAGTGGCTTTTCCATAACCAGAAGGTCATAGATATCCTGTGCATGCCTACATGCTGATCTAGTGTTTATCAACAGGCCGAGATACTTAACACAATCAATCTCTCTATTTGGGAGCGAGGGCGAGGCAGAGCTGGGGCACCATCCACAACCAGGACATCGCATCTTACCCCTGTAGCGACCAGGGAAAACTGTGTAGCAGCCGCCCAAAGTGTTATGCAGTGATCGTA
The DNA here is from genome assembly GCF_964261635.1 of Lissotriton helveticus. Classification (NCBI taxonomy): domain Eukaryota; kingdom Metazoa; phylum Chordata; class Amphibia; order Caudata; family Salamandridae; genus Lissotriton; species Lissotriton helveticus. Next base: position 1,145,094,065 of record NC_136069.1, read on the forward strand.
ACTCACGCGATGTATATCATAGCGTAATGGGCGCAGGAGCGGAGGTGCGCGATGATAGAGCCCTGCCCGCCGCCCGCTCGCCTCCGGGACGGTGACGGGCGCAGACGGGCTGGACTCTGGCGTGACTCCGGCGGTGTTCCGGCATTCCCGCTGCGCGTGACCGCTGCGCGTAGGCATGACTTCCTTTGAGAGGGGGTCGGTCGCCTGAAACGCTAGAGCGTGCACCCCTCACACAATATGGCCGCTACAAAGCGCTGCTGCTCGTGCTACAAGCCCACGGGAACCGGGACCCGCCAAGCGCGGTGACAATGCCAATTATGGTGTAAGTGAGTGGAAATAGCCCTTAAAAGCAGGGGATAAGAAAATAAAATTAAAATTAGATACACAAACAGGAGGTTAAAAAGCGCCGCAAATTTCAGTAAATAAGCGCCACAACTCAGCGCAAAGCCGTGGAGCGCTCTGCTAGGTCTTGTGTCCGCTAGTCCAGTCAGCAGGACAGTAGATGGCAAGACAGAGCCCCCTGGTTACCTCCCTTAAGAGGAGGTCGGTCGCCTGAAACGCTAGAGCGTGCACCCCTCACACAATATGGCCGCTACAAAGCGCTGCTGCTCGTGCTACAAGCCCACAGGAACCGGGACCCGCCAAGCGTGGTGACAATGCCAATTATGGTGTAAGTGAGTGGAAATAGCCCTTAAAAGCAGGGGATAAGAAAATAAAATTAAAATTAGATACACAAACAGGAGGTTAAAAAGCGCTGCAAATTTCAGTAAATAAGCGCCACAACTCAGCGCAAAGCCGTGGAGCGCTCTGCTAGGTCTCGTGTCCACTAGTCAAGTCAGCAGGACAGTAGATTACATTTTTGTTCTGATTTTTATCATTCTTCTTTCTTCCTGTAACCATGTTCGTTCCTTTATCACCCTGCCTCCCCATCCTGCAACGTTTTCATGGTAACTTCTGTTAGTTACACCTTTGGATGTAAACTGGATTATTGTAACATCATTTATGAGCCAAATCTAACATTAGGAAGCCACAAGTTCTCTAGAACAGTCCAGCCTGTGTAGTCCGGCATGTACCCTAAAGCAATTACACTTTCAAGCGAAAAGTATTTGCTATTTGACAAAATAATACAATTCAAAATATAAACGTAAAATAACATAGCTGTTCACGGATCAGCACCGGAATATTTGAAAGCGAGGCCCCAGGTTTATATTGTACAATACACCACACTTCAAACTATATAGAGCGTAAAAGGCCATTTATTAGGACAAGGTTGCAACATACTAAATGAACTTTATTAATCTTAACAACCATACAATTCTGCATCTTAACAGAAACCGGTATAATCTCACTCTCCCCTTGCCATTCACAACTCACCATCTCATTTGCTTCACTCCTCCCCATTTCACACTCTGATCTTCTTCCATATATCCAATCTCTCTTGCATCTGTCCTCCAATCATCCTCCCTTGAAGTTCCTTCCGCCATCAGTCACCTGTTCCCCCTTTCCCCTCTTCGAGGACTGGATCTGCCCATCTGTGACTCCCCACCCCCCCAAAGTACCGCCTAGCCTGCAACCCGGTAAAACACTGGCAACACTGTCAAAACTGTCCTTACCCTAACCCAAACCCGACTCCTATAACCTCCAGGATTGGTGGACGGGCTAACTTTGTTCAATGAAGCAGCCCCTCCCACTGGTGTCCAGTGTCAGGAAGAGGCCGGATACTCCGCTCCCGACACGTATTTAGCTTACCTAACACCCTCCTCTTCCCCTAACTAGCCCTATCCCTGCTTTGTCCTTCCAGTCCCTGCAGAAAGCACCCCGGGGGAAGATTACTGCGACCCTCGTTTCCCCCGGGGGGGCAACAATGTGCAAAAACATTTGAGGCCTAGAGGCAAAATGTGACCAAAAAAATGCAAAGGACAAGAGCTTTCACCACAAAGCAGATCTTCTCTGGAACGATTTGTCTGAAGAGCTACAACTATACCCTAATCTGTACCCTTTCAGTGGAGCATCGGAAGCCATTTTTTCTCCTATGGGGGGGTCATCGCGATCATCGTGCGGACACCCCAGACTAACAAGGAAGATTATGATGACTTGCCCTAAACGAGTCAGACTGCTAGGGATTAAAAACCTAGAAACAAGTATTAACAAAACTAAGAGCTCAAACTTCAATGTGCTAACATTATATGTGCCTGTGTGCGGGCCGATATTGGCACTATGCAGGCCGATCGACTCGTCGCCGCAGGGGACCCTCATAAGAGGGCGGACACCGTAGTGCCACAAGATGGCAAGCGCCCCAGCCTTTTGGGTTTCAGCGGCTGGCAGCCAGCTGCAGGTGCGTCACTTCCGGTGGGGGGGGGGTCGGGGTATTTAGGCGTCCCCCTCCCTCTAGGCGGCCTCTTTGTCGTCCTTCTTCCATCGATGTGCCCGGGCACGCCCCAAAAAAAAATCAGCCCACATATGCATAATCACTCCTCAAATCACTGATTTGGCGTAATCATATAAAAAAACTGTAGGGGGGGTAATAAAAATGCACGCGTTAGTTTACAGTGGTGAAACAAGTTAGGCCACTTCTAATCAGGCCCCCTGCCCCCACTCAGTATGTGCACACATTAATGGGCCGGCCAGCGCGAGAAAGAAAGTGACACCTCTGCCTGTTGCTAAACGGAGGTAATGATCACACATCTGCTTCAGAAAGGCCACTTGGACACCCACTGGAACAATGGAGACAGCGCCCAAATGGCCGCCCAGACTGGTAAAAAAAAGAGGCCCACGGCAGCACTCGGACACCGGCCCACCGGGCATTGCCCGAATGCCCGCGTTACCAATCCAACGCTGACTGCTGCCACATCACACCACACCAATCTGCTCAACCCGGCTTAACGTAGCTTGGCCCCCAGCTCAACCCCAGCTCTTCTAGTCACCGGCTCTAGTCCCCCGGCACCGGCACCGATCATAGCTTCCCTCTGTCAGGATCATATCATCGTGACAGCAGCTTGGAGATGCCGCTGCTGCTGTGTGCATTCATTTTCTTCTTCTGAACATCTTAGCTATGATGAAATGTCATCACTTGCTGGCTGGTGCATGTGACTGGCAGCCATTTTCACCCAAACAAACTTAAAATCAGGAAAGCCAGCTTAGAAAGGCAACTTTCTCACCAAAACTTTATCTGGGCTGTTGGCCGAACAAAATTGAGCAGCTGTCTAATTATTCATACTTAGGTGGCAGTATTGATAAGATATTAAACTGGAACACTCATTTGACACATCTACAACAGAGAGTGGTGGCAGTATGAGGAGTAATACAAAACTTCCCATTAAAATATGGAGGGGGCAGTGGGCCCAACTATAACTGTGGCCAGTGCCAAATTAGTGCCAGCTCTTACATACAGTTCAGTTATATTGGCCATGCCCCTTTGAGAGACCCCCAAGTTATTTCATCCCACTTAACGCCCTGGTTCAGATATATAATTTACTGGAAACAAAACTGCAAAGTCTAATAAGGCCGAAGCTTGAAATCATGTCGCTTAAAGCCCAAACTGCAATTAATCAATTCAATTGAATTCAATAACTTTATTCAGCAAGTAGAAACTGCCATGAAAGTACATGCAATTATAAAACAATTCTTAAGATATCATCAAATAACGTATACAATCATAAGCCCTGGACACAATCTAACACAATACAGTTCCTTAAATAAACAGCTTTTAAAATAGAAAGGGCAACTCTAAAACACCCAAATTGATAATTCAGTGCAAACAGAAATGTCAGTGCATCTTTATGGTTTCGAATATTCTGCATAATAAAAAGGAGTTTCAAATATTGACATCGCAACTCCTTATAAAACTCACAGAATTAATCATATTCATTATTATATAGACAGTCGGAGGAGGAAAATAAAAAATATAAGATTTTATGTTTTCAAAGAGCTGTCAAAGCTGAATTGTGAAGCACCTGCGGCAGAAACGTTTATTAGGGATAGTTTGGCTAAATCTAACCTGTTGACAACAAAGGAGCTGTATAATACGTCCGAGGGTACATGGAACTTACTGTTATCACAGGAAATCGGAAATTCTAGCGGCCTGTGCGGCATTGAGAGGGCAATAAAATACGAAATATATCTTGGAGTCATACACAAGGCAACGTCAATCTTATTTAGATGTTAGCATTAATAGACTGTTTAATCTACCCTTTTTCAGTTTGATGGACAATGGAGAAATTCTCCAAAGGCTAACGCTGTGAGGCGACTCTGTAAGTCGGTGAACGAAACTTTGGAGCATATTATCTGTCTATGTCCCATGTGACTGGACATTCATAAGAAATTCTTAAGATATATTTTAAAGCAGAAGGAATAAGAACATAGAGGAGGCAACACTATTTTGTTGTAGGGCCACCACCCCAAAACATGTGAGTCAGATGACAAAGTTTTTAACCATAACACTTAGGAGGTAGAAAAGTAAATCTATGGGAATCTAAAAGTAGAGCAAGGTAATTTATCTCGATATTAATCTTATCGGGCCTCATTTATGAGATTTTGTAGTAGGGCATCGCAGAAGGCCATCCTGCTGTGCTACCCTAGGTCAAAAGATAGGGGCAGGAATGCGCCATATATATCAGAAATGGCGCATTCCTGTTCTTTTCCCCTGTGCCGGTGCACAATGGGCTGCCGTGCGCCAACGTAGGCACCTTGCACCATGGTGCAAGTGTGCTTGTGTTGAAAGGATTGATTATTTTTGTGCAGGAAAGGAAACCTTCCTGCACAAAAAACAATCACAAGAGGTTTTTCCCTCTGTCCATGTGTGCTGCACACATACAAAAAGGACAAGCATTTACAATGCAATAGGTCTCCCAGCTTTAAAGTTTGAGCTATTGGCATTGTATATTACAATGTATTACATTAATTTGTTATCAAACTCTGAATTGTTGTATAAAGATGATTTGCAAACTGTCAAATGTTGTGAATAATATTGTTTGCTAGTCATCCTTGGGTACCAGAGTACTTCACTTGAGGCAGCTCACTACTCTGCACTCACTACTCTGCACTCACTACTCTGCACTCACTACTCTGCACTCACTACTCACTACTTTGCACTCACTACTCACTACTTTGCACTCACTACTCACTACTTTGCACTCACTACTCACTACTTTGCACTCACTACTCACTACTCACTACTCACTACTTTGCGCTCACTACTCACTACTTTGCACTCACTACTCACTACTTTGCACTCACTACTCTGCACTCACTACTCTGCACTCACTACTCTGCACTCACTACTCTGCACTCACTACTTTGCACTCACTACTCACTACTTTGCACTCACTACTCACTACTCTGCACTCACTACTCACTACTCTGCACTCACTACTCACTACTTTGCACTCACTACTCACTACTTTGCACTCACTACTCTGCACTTACTACTCTGCACTTACTACTATGCACTCACTACTCTGCACTCACTACTCTGCACTCACTACTCTACTTACGCGCTGTTAAATGCCAGGAGACCTAAAAACGAGCTAGACAACACTGGCTATATTACTTTATTCCGTGCTGTGTGTCTGCTCACTTAAAAACCAACATGTTTCATTGCCAGGGAGGAACTTACCGCAATTTCATCAGGGCAAGGGTCAATTTTCCACACTGCACCAATTGTCTATTTTTTATATTTTATATAGCGGGTTGTTGCCCTTCGTGGTCATACCTGCAGCCCCCTTTAATTGTGAGTGTGTACTAGTCTACAATCACACTGGCTGTCACAATTGTTGCAGACCGTCAGCCGTGACAACGCGAGTGTCTGGCGTTTGCTCAGCTTAGCGTTGTCACATATTTTTTGGGGGTGGCGGTGTCTGCTGGTGAGCAATTGGGGTGAGTGGTAGGGCGCTGTTAAGAGCTTGTGTTCATCAGAGCACTGCCATAGCCGGCGCAGTGCTGTCTGTCTGGGAGAAAGAGTCCAGCTGGGAATGTTCCATTCCCAGACACCCTCCGGCACCGCCTCACCCTTTCCGACCCATCTATCATGCTGGGGGTCCGGGGGCACATGCTCCTAATGGTGCCAGAGCGAGGCAGGCCCTGCTGTTTATGATGCCTGCTCTTCGTCAGGTGTGAGTGGGGGGCCTGCTATGCACAGAAAGGAATCCCGTGTAATTTTATAATTTGTGCTAGAGCGCAATCCATTAGATCAGTTTTGCAGCGATGTGCTTTAGCGCTCGAACCACTCTGCCAGCTATTTCTTACGCGGCAACAGCTGACTCCCTGATACATTCCAAAACGTCACACTATTTTCTGGGTTTAGGTTCGTTTTATTTTTTTCTGAGATAAATATCCTGATAGACTGGCTCGGATTTGGACCTCCGAGACAGAGGTAGATCAGGCCAAACGGAAACGACGTTGCGTCCGACTGCAAGGTCTGCACCAGTATCTTTTCGACCATTCTCTTTTAGTGCTTGTAAAAAAAGTAGGTAAATGTTTTTTTGAGGGGGGGTAATAATAATGGTTATTCAATGGACGCAAGTGGATAGACGGAACACGGTAAAATAATATAAATATCTGGTGATGATATTTCACAAAAAACATATCCTGGCAATCTCATCATTCGCCAGAGATGTCTTTTGAATAAGTGTTTAGCTAATCGAAATGGAACATTTACCACGAGATTCATGTATCAGTTCTGTTCCTATTGTGAAGCGCTCTGACACCTTCGGGTAAAGTCTGCGCTATATAAAAATGCATAAATAAAATAAAATAATAAATAATAAATTCAAGCTAGCCTGTCTGATGAGGTGTGATGCCCCGAAACTGGTCCCAGGGTGCTCGTTTCCGGGTGGGTCGGTCCCGGGAGGACCCGGCCTGGCAGATCCTGCTGGACTGTTCCCATGTGTCAAGACTGATTTGCACATGGCTGGGGCCAAACTCGGATTAGCGTGGGGACGATGGATTAAACCCAGGTCTGTGACTGGGTGCGAGTGGTTGAAAAGTTTCGCACTCCGTCCATCGTCTTGTTGTGTTTGCGCGGCACCCCTGCACCTGCTGCACTATCGATAGTCTCGACTGGTTGGGTGAGTGTCAGGCCAGCCCCTGAGACAGTCAGTCTGTTCTGCAAGGCTGCCTGGCAGTATCAGTGATTCCTCAAGTGAATTGGTAGGGAAGGACAGTGTCGGACGTGCCTTTGTCCAGCTAGTGGTACAGTGTCAGGGCCGCCGCTGGGGCAGTCACCTGTGGTAAATGTGCCTGACAGTCAACGGGTCGCTGGCGGTGTCTGCAGGCTGCCTCTGGCCGGGGCAGTCACCTACATGTCTAACTGTCGCTAGGTCTCTCAGGCCCGCACCTGCGGCAGTCAGTCTAGGCTCCGAGGGGGCACTGTCAGTCGTCGGGGCTGCGTTAGTAGCCCGTCAGGTGAGCTTGAAGGGTGATTGTGGGGCAATGTCGGGCCTGCCGCTCAAGTGACGTCACCGTCGTCAGTCACCTGACACGTCGGGAGGGTTGCTTCGGCAGAGTCAGCCACACGTTTGTCCGGCTCTCAATTTCCGAAGGGGCAGTAGGTCCGTGGTTTCCTGTTGCTGTGGGTGGAGTGCTGAAATGAGGTCTGCTGCTGACACGGAGGAGGACGCTACTGCGCGCGCACTAAAAACGAAACCTATGGTGGGGCGGGACTTCCGTTTTGTGAAGCCCGCGCCCACGGAGTGCCTGGAGCCGAGGAGCAGTTGTGACGCGGGGCTCCCATGCCCAAGGGAGAGCCCCGCGGTCGGTGGCTGCACAAGTCCTGAGTGCCGGTGAGCGGGGAAGGGGGGGATGCCTGTATGTATGCGTGTGCGTGTGTCTGTGTGTGCGACGGCGGAGGGGTGGGGGGGATGTCTCTCCGTGCGTGTATGTGTGTGTGTGTGCGCATGCGTGCAGGGGGAGGTGTGCCTGTGTATGTTTGCGCTTCCCAGGAGACAGCCACGGCGGGCGCATTCGCGCGCGCGTGGCCTGTGCCCATCGCCTTTTGCGAAATGCGCGCGGCCAGGTGCTGTCTCCTGGGAAGCAGAGTCAGCAACAAAAGATCTCCTGGCGGACACAGCGCTGACGCGCTGTTAAACGCCAGGAGACCTAAAAAACTAGCAGAAATAAAGATATTTCTCCTCGTTGGGCCTCCCATGCGCTTCTGCTGAGGTGGCGTACATTTTTGGCGCTACCTCAGAGTTACCATTTCTCGTAGTTCTGAGGCAGTGTCAAAAATCCATGGATGTTGCTGGGAACGCCCCCAGCAACACTCATTGCACGCCCCTTTAATGCAGAAACCTGCATTAATGGGGACAATATTTAAAAGGCTGCATTAAGCCAAAAAAGTTGCTTAGTGCTGTCTCGTAAATATGAAGCAGGCTCTTGCGCCACGAAACGTCACAAAAAGTGATATTCCGACGGCGCAGGGGGCCCCATAAATGAGGCCCATGGTGTTCAAATTTGGTCTGGTTTTATTAATTTCTTTTTTAACTTGCATACGTTTGCTCATAGATTGTGTATGGTTTTTATCAAACTAAAAAACTAAATATTTACCTACTTACTTACACTAAAAACAACTCAAGCCACATAACAAGGAGACCTTTTACTCCAAATATAAGTATGCATGCAAATGCGCTATAACATTTGTCAGGTGTTATTTTTGAATTTTTTTAAATCTTTTATTATGCAGCGTTTTTTGTACAAAAGTGGCTTCATTCAAAAATTACATTGGCAACTGTAGTACAGTTACAACCATATTTACATCATACTGCGGATGCAGCTACCACAGCCATGACAGTTAGCCGCAGAGCACAATTACGACAAATGCATAAGATGCTCTTCCTTTACATAAGCAAAGGGTACTGAAGGTCTTGGGTTAGAGGTACTGTGGAAAGAACAGATCCTCCTAACCCCTGAATATAATTGAGGTAAGATCCTTTTAATGATATGTGTTGTATTTATCTAGTACTATAGACCTGGATAAAGATTATCATTAACACAGTGCTTTGTCCTGATGAACACTTGTGACTCTTTTATGTATGCACATATAGACAACATGGGCCATAGTTGATTCCCTTTTGGTTTCTTCTTTTGTAGTGGGGGACAATAATAAAGTTGACCTACCATGCCTCACACAATTTAGGGTTTCCGTTGGTGATATTATGGTAGTGTAGTTAAGAGCCACTGTCTACACCTACATGGATTGAGAAAGACTTGGGATTTAAAGTACGACAAGAAAAATACTGTTCCTATACTCCCATTACATTACACAAACGCAAGTGGGCATAATTTCCAACACAGGATTGAACACATGAATGAACCCTGTCACACTTTGCGGGTGAGGGTTTAACATTTGATCAAATGTTGTGAAAGGCCCAGGGGAAAATTGGTTAATGCAATTTCTAATAAGTTGAGTCTGTGTTTTACTTTTTGTCTGCCCTGTATGAGCAAATGATGGCTGTGCAAATTGAAATGGAGCAATGTTGCCGCACCAAAATGGAGTAGGGTATCGCCAATTTTACTTCCATCCTGTTAATCGGCTTGATGTGAAGATTGGTGGTGGATTGATGACCTTGCGTGAAGCCATACAGCCCGAGTGGGGGGGTTGGTGGATGACTTATACAAAGGAGTGACCTAAATGCCAGTGTGAACCGGAAACTATAGTTATGAGGATTACATGCAGCAATGCAATACATTTTGGTCTTTTTGTAGGCCGTCTTTCAAGGCCATAAGAAAGGAAACTTGCAGATAGGAATATGAAATATTCCGACCCCAAGGTTCTATAGATACTGTTACGGCGGGATTTTCGATCTATGGCTATAGGTCTAGATCCCAACTCAGGTCGACTGAACCGTTGATACCTGTCATAGAGTAAAAGGCAATCCACTACTAGGTCAATTAATAAGGACTTACCACACTCTAAAGAACCACTTACTACAAATGAGTTTAAAAGTTTATTATAAAGCCAAAGTTAACTGGAGATACAAACATCTCAATATAAGGTTCAAAAGATATACTGGTATCAATACAAACATACATTTTCTAAATGCTCTTAGTCGGCAGAAGAATATCACCAAAACCAATTCGAAAATCATCAGAGTTGCAAGAATAGACACAAGCTGTAGCTTATGAGTCATTTACAGAAAGGAAGAAAATTCAGATTAGACTGTCCCTACACTAGACTAAGTGACATCCCTACTTAGTAAAATCTTAACCTAAAAAAGGTGTCAGCCGTGGTGACTTCCAAAGAAGATCACTCACTTCCCTTAGTCTTCGTTGTAAATCGGTGTCTCGCAGTTAACCTATCTGCCTACCCATCCGCTCTCTTAGGTTCCTCAGACCATCTGCCCTAACTCCACCCAGGGGTGCTGTCCCTAATACAAAAATCACATTTACAATAGAAACGCCCTTTAGAGACGCCCCTCACATGGTGTTGGTTCTGGCATTTTTCATGCTGATACTCCTCTGGGCCCATCGTTAGCATTGACCTTGCTTCTCAGGCTCTTCTCCGGCAGGATGGTACCCCCCAGGAAATTCCTGAAGCCTCCTCCAGGCCTGTGCCTGGCGCCCTGAACAAAACTCTATTCATCACTCTCTTGATTGGAACCTCCTCGCACCTGCAAACAGACACTTGTACTGTGGGCCCCTAATTCCGGCCTCCACCGTATCTTCTAAGTCGTAAACCTTCGAGCAGGCTCCGCAATGTATGCTTAACATGACATTTCTCTAACTAACACATGCAGATCAAAAGAAATGAACTTATCTATTCAGGCCTATTTAGAATTACATGAAACGGGCCTGTGCACTCTGTAAACCTTTAATTTCTTAGTCTAAACAGTATTCTAACTTATTACACTCAATGGTTATATGAAACACTTCTATAAAACATATTTTTCAGTTCTATGATCAATAATACTTTGAATTATAACAACATTAAAATCCATATCCTGTGAGAGTGTAACAGCACCCTTCATTCTCTGTGAACTGCCATGTGGCCTACACATTTCTACGTTTAGCAGTATTACATTCTCCTCTACAACAGCCACATAACATGGGATTTCAACATCATTCTAACATCTCTACACACTTCTATATTAGCTTTTCACACAGATATATGCATTCTATTTTAATTAAACACTCTTATGTCTTTTCACTCTATAAATTCGACACTCTTAAGTAATCTTTACTAAACTAATGCAACGTGCTTGTAAATATGATGCACTTCTAATTTTTTCTCGATTTGCGCTCTCTCAGTTCCCCCCTTTGATGACTTTTAGTAGTCATCGCCATCACAACACCATCCCTGAGGTATGTACTAAATCAAACTGCACTCGTTGTAGTACTCTCTCGTTTCATCATCTCTAGAGCCCTCAGACTCCTGTACTGATTATCCTGCATCGCAGCTAATCTCCTCTCCTGCTCTCTCATGGATCTCTGCAACCTATTTGATCTATACCATTGGTACAGCCGCACCAATCCCCACAAAGTGATTATACAAATCACTATTATGATGATAGGTTTCAGTATGTACCAAATGAAACCCTTTCCTAGGTTGGCAAACCAACCTCCAACTTTACCCATTCCATGACCTACTTTTTCCCACACATTTACCTGTGTCCCCCTTTTGACCAGCAGTATTAGATTTCTGTATCGATACAATTTTTGCTTCCTTTGTAGCCTTTTCTTCATTTTCATGTCCCACTACATATGATATAGTAACTACTAAAACTATAAGAAAAATTACTCCCACTAAAAGTGTGCCTACTATGCATTTTGTCCTGCGGTTTGGGTTGCCAGCCTCCATGATCTCAAGACAGTGTAGTTCTGGTTTTCTTTCACAGCACAAAGTCTCTTTTCTTTGCTTATTCAGTCTCTCCGAACCACCTCTGGAAGCTGATAATCCCTTCAGCAAGATCAGTCTTTGAGTTCTAAAGCAAAAGACAACCCTAGCCCTTCTCCGTCCACTAAATGGGAAGTCCCTAAATTTCTTCTTCTTCCACTTGGCGCTAGGTAGCCTTTCAATCTGTTCATTTACAAAGTCTTTAACAATCTGGAATCAGACGTGTTCCAGCGGCTCTAATCACGTATTCTAATATTTCCAAACGAAGAGTGATCTCCTCATGCGTTGGCCTCGTTGAACAAAAAATCGGAAATTCTATTCTGTTTAAAACCATGTCTCTTATCCCGCTCAGATAAGGAGGATTGACGATAGTGAGTGTCAGCAACCCTTCGACCTCCACTCCGGGTATCACCAACACTATTTCCACTGTTATGATTGGGTCAGTACTGGTCAATGTCACTTCCCTCACCCTCCCAGATCTCCGTGCACTGGACATCTGCAGCTAGGTAGGTCCACTCAGGAGTAGCGTATCTTCTGCAGGGCACTCGCACCCTCCTCGATCTTCTCGGACCTTCCTGTTCCTGTGTTTGTGCACCTTCGTCCGGATCCGAGTCTTCAGATATAGGAGCAAGAGTTCTCTCTGGAGTTGGCTTCAAGCTCGACCTCTTCTTTCTTTCAGGCCAACTAGCTTCTCCACGCCTTGTTCTCCTATTTCTTGTCCTCACACTCGGTTCTTGATCACTCTTGTCTTGATCTGTCTCTGAGCCGTATTCACAACAACTTTCTCCTTCGGTGGCAACTTCAGTTTCACTGTCGTCCTGTCTTTCTTCTTCTGGATCTGTAGCACTCCCAACTTCTTCCGACACCCCCACAGCTTGTCTGATCCCCTCTAGTGGTTCGCCGTCCACAGTTGGATTTTCATCTGTGAGAGGAGCTGTTTCTTCTAAGGGTGCTGGAACTCTTCGAGTATGGGAAGCGTGGATCCAGTTTGGCAGCCCTCCACACTTTACAGCAGTATTCGTTGTTAAGATTATTTGGTAGGGCCCCTTCCAACGCACATCTAGGCAGTTCTTCCGGACGTGCTTCTTGACAAGCACCCAATCACCAGGGCACAAGTCATGACATAGGTCTCTTGAAGATGGAACTTCAGCAGCCTGCACCTGAAGAGACACAGAATGAATGACATCAGACAGTCCCTTGCAATATCAGGTCATCTGTAATATTCAACAAAGCTGTAGTTGGAACAGACAGAAGTCTCATTGCCCTCCCCATTAAAACCTCATGTGGAGAGAGACCTGTCCTCCTGTCTGGTGTGCTACGCATACTCATGAGTACCAAGGGCAGAGCATCAGGCCAGCTTAAGGACGTCGATGAACATACTTTGGCTATTCGGGATTTTGAAGTTCCGTTTATCTGCTCCACGATACCTGAAGCCTCTGGTCGATAGGTACAGTGCAACTTCTGATCAATGTTCAATGCAGAGCAAAGCATCTTCACAACTTCGCTGTTGAAATGAGTTCCTCTGTCTGATTCCAAAGAGGTCGGCACCCCAAAACGCGGGATCTACTCTCTAAGCAACAACTTTGCTACTGTGAGTGTGTCGCACCTGCGTGTAGGGTATGCTTCAACCCATTTGGAAAATATGCATACAACCACCAGAACATACCTGAGGCGGTTGCTTTTTGGCATCTCAATAAAATCTAATTGCATTCTGTTGAAAGGCCCCCCAGACCTCCCAATGTGACTCATTGTAACTGGTGTTCTCTTCCCTACGTTCAATTGCTGGCAGGTGACACATCTCCGACACACTGCTTCTGCTGCAATCCTAAACCTAGGATTATACCAAGTCTGCCTAAATAACCTCAGCATGGCATCTCTTCCTAAGTGTACTGGACCATGTATCTGTCGTGCCATTGGACTCACTAGTTCATCAGGTAATACTGCCCTTCCATCTGCTGAAACCCACAAATCCATTTCACTTTTCACACAACCTGCTGTTTCCCATGCCTTTTTCTCAGTATCAGGTGCTTTCTCTTGCAGGTCTTTTAAATCATCCCAAGTATCAACTGTTTCTAGCATCATGTTTAACTCTGTCTTTTCCTGAGTCCCACCTACTTCCACTTCCGTGAAAGAATATCCTTGCTCCGCACAGTAGCGGGCAACTTCGTCTACATATCGATTACCTTGCGACACAAAATCTGTGTTTTGGTGTGGGCTACACATTTAACGATCGCAATTGCTGCTGGACCTTGTAATGCTTCTAACAACAGTCGCACAAATTCCCCATTTCGAATAGGCGAACCAGAGGAGGTCATGTAACCTCTCTGAGACCACAATTGCCCAAAATCATTAACTACACCGAAACCATATTGGCTATCGGTATAAATGGTGACTCTAATTTTGCTACCTGCTAAACAGGCACGTGTCAATGCAATGATTTCGGCTACCTGAGCGGAGTGTACTCCTTCCAGGCAAGCGGCTTCCACAACTCCAGTAATGGTGCAAACAGCATAAGCTGCTCTCAACCGACCAGTATCGTCTCTTAAACATGAGCCATCAACAAAGAAAATTTCATCAGGGTCAGTCAACGGCTCATCCACAATATCTGGTCTTGGCTTGGTGCATAGTTCAGTCACATCAAGGCAATCGTGATCTTCACATTCTTCGCCTTCTATATCATTAGGAAGTGGCATCAATGTAGCAGGATTCAAAACAGAGCACCTCTTAATGGTCACATTCTCCGCAGCAAGAATAACTTGCTCGTAGCGCGTGAGCCTATTATTGGTTAAGTGCTGTGTCTTGGTCCTGGTCATTAACAGTTCTACAGAATGAGGTACATACACCACTAATTGGTGTCCCATGACGATATTTTCACACCTTTCAATGCTGACACCTGTTGCAGCAACGGATTTGAGACATCCGGGCAACGCTGCGGCTACCGGATCTAAAGTAGCCGAAAAGTATGCAACTGGTCTACGGGCATTTCCATGAGTTTTTACTAAAACTGACAAAGCACAACCCTCTCTTTCGCAGCAGTAAAGTGAAAATGGTTTTTCGTAATCAGGCATCCCCAAAGCTGGAGCACGGCACAAGTCCTCTCTCAGCTGTAGGAACGACATCAAACAATCCTTGTCCCATGGTACCGGATCACTCACCTCCTTGTGCGTCAGTTTTTGTAAGGGTTTTGCTTTCAGGGAAAAGTTAGCTATCCACTGTCGGCAATAACCAACCATTCCTAGGAACATCCTGACTTCTCTCTGTGTCGTAGGCACGTTCATCTTCATTATCGCCTCTATCCTATCTGGTGACACCTTGCGCTTTCCTTTTTCTATCCGGTGACCCAAGTACTGTACTTCTGTCAGACAGTACTGCAATTTGCTCGGAGATACTTTATGCCCATTTTCAGCTAAATGGTTCAGCAAGGCGATGGTATCAATCTTACAAGCTTCTTCCGTTCCTGACGCAACAAGTAGGTCATCTATGTACTGGACCAGAACCGAGTTCTGTGGCAGTACTAGACTTTCAAGATTTTTCTTCAATAGCTGGTTGAAAATTGATGGGCTTTCTGTATACCCTTGTGGGATACGACACCATGTTAAGACACGATTTTCCAGCTTAAAAGCGAAAAGATACTGGCTCTCCTCATCCAATGGGATTGAAAAGAAAGCCTGACAAAGATCTATCACTGTGAACCACTCAGCTTGGAATGGTATCTGGAACAATATTACTGATGGATTCGGTACCACTGGACAACATGAAACAACTATGTTATTGATCTTTCGAAGATCTTGCACTATTCTAAATTTCCCACTAGGTTTCTGCAAACCCATAATCGGGGAGTTGCATGGACTACCCACGATTTCCTTCAGTATTCCCTGTTGAATCAAAGAGTCGATTACGGGTTTTATTCCTGCAATCGTCTCTGGGGTCAATTAATATTGGGGCATTCTTGGATATTCAACATTTGGTTTTACCATGATCTTCACTGGTTCTACTCCTTTGATCAATCCTATCTCTTCTCCAGTAAAATCCCATACCTCTGATGACACTGTATCTCGCAAGTCCCGAGGAAGGTCCTCCACAGTCAGGGTAGGATACAGTTCTATGCATACTCTCAAATTTGCAACTTTAAAGGTAGCATCCTCGTCTGTAGTCTGTACCTCCACTCCCTGAGGTGTGCAGTATATTGTGCAGTTCAGTTTTCACAATAAGTCCCTTCCTAACAGACACACAGGACTAGAATCACATACTACAAACTGATGTTCATAGTTGTGGTTTCCTATTCTCACTAGCACTGGTTCCGTCAAAGGGTTGGTCATCCTCCTATTTGCGACTCCTACCACTTGAATAGTTTCCCCCGACATTGGTAGATCTGGAACCACTGCCGATCTCAAAGTTGATCGAGTAGCTCCGGTATCTACTAAGAATGTTGTAGGACACCCTGCCACTTCAGCCTCAACAAACGGTCCTCTTTGATCCACCTCTAGAACTGCCCCGAGGGTACAGTCCTCCTCTCTACTTACACGTCGTCCCGTCAATGGATCAACGTAGTAACACTCTTCTTCGTCTATAAAAAGAGGCATTTGTCTATAGATCTTTCCCCCTGTCGAAATCTTTGGTGGCTGCGGGAACTGAGCTCGTGGAGCCGAAGTCCCCCCTTTGGCCACCTTACTCTTTGGCACTGTCACCCTTTGAACTGGAACTTCTCGAACTTCCTCCTCCTCTACTTCTAGCTCTCCGTTTTCAGTGTTATAGGGACACTCGCGTTTCCAATGTCCCACCTGGTGACACTGGTGACACTTTGTCGTTTTTTTCAATGTAGCAATGTCTATTCTAGGTCTCGAGTTTTCCTCGCTGTCCTTATTCTGACTATTTGGTTTCCGTCTCATCGTCCCTATTCCCTGTTGCTGCTGTCCACCCTTTCCAGCCGACTGCATCTGCACCATCATCAGTTTCTCCTTTAATTTCTTTGCTTTGGAATCTATTTCATCACTGCAATACCTTGCATATCTCAAAATTTCATCCAATGGTTTGTTTTGCCAACAAATTAAATGTTGCTGAATCATCAAACAAATATCAGGTCTCAACCCCAAAACGAACTTCGATACAAACTGTCCTATATCTTTGGGATCCATTACATCTAATCCACTGTATTGTTTGAACGTTTTCAGCAAACGCTCATAAAACTCATGAACTGTCTCCTTGGGTTCCTGTCTTGTTCGGTCAATTTTTACCCAATCTATATCTTGTGGTGGCACCTTCTCCTTCAGCCATGTCATCACCCTATCATATTTTAACATTACTGTTTCTGACGGTCCATTAGTACGAGCATCCCTTTCTGGTTCTGCAGTTGGCCATTCGACACTAACCTTGCATGCTATCCACAAGTCTCCTGGGACCACAATGTCAAATAGGGTGTTCATATCAATCCACAATACTTTTGAAATCTTGACAAACCTCTCTACCTGCTTGTACCACTCTACGGGATTTTCCCTTAACTTCGGAAATGAGTTGGGGAATGCAGCCAAATCTCCCCTACTCCAGGGCACGTGCACATAACTCCCATTCGCTATTTCTCGCAAAGGGAATGCCTCCATCTGCAGTAGCCTTCCCTCCGGAGACATCACATTTGCGCTCCGCCTGACAGTTCCCTTTTTGGACCACCTCTCTTCCCATTTCTCCAGATCCCTCCATGCTCTTATTCCTGTGATCAGTTCCCTTATGTGTGTTTTTAATCCAGTTGTCCTTCTCTCATCTAGGTCCTGATCTGAATAATGCAACCTATGGTTACCCTGCAATGCTTTTGTTCTGGACAAATCTACCATATACTTGTCTGCCAGTTCAGACAGTTTCTCATGAGTTGCTCTTGCCTTCTGAGTAACATCCTTTGCTATAAACAGCAGCTCATCTTGTTCGTACATGTCAATCCTTTCTAAAGGCAACACACCATCAATTATCTCGTCCAGATCAGATTTTAAGCTGGTCACATCGAGTCTTTTGGCTTTTATCACAGCTTTCAGTATGCTATCTCTAGAGAGTCCATTTACATCTCTCCCATCACAGCTCTGAGTCCTACGTCTGGGCTCAGGCGTGTTATGGGGAGTCCTCCCATGCTCCCATCTCTCCAGGTCCCATGCAGTTCCATCCTCTCAGGGTGTATAGTGAAACACTTCTCTATTTCCCATAGTCCCACATTTCCCATTCTGCCTGGTTTCTCTCGGTGCATGGTAAGACATCCCATTATTCCCCATGCTTTCGCAATTTGTCTGTGATCTCTGATCACCCGACGCATGGCAAGATCCTTCGCGGTTCCCCATGTTCCCACAATTCCAGTACTGTACGTTATCATCGGGTGGTGGAGAGTGCACTTAAACCTATCCCTGTACTCTTGTGTCCTTTGGTCTCCCTCACTTTGAATGAGACGAGACGTCTCTCCACACTCCGTACTTCTACCTTTTTGCTCCTGCCCATTTCCACCGTCAATATGACGTGTAACTCCTCTACTCTCCTGACTTTTACCGTCCCACTCCTGACTGCTTTCGCTAGCCCCGCAGTGAGATAATGTCCCATTGCCTCGACTTCCCCATCCAGCTTCTGCTCTTGAGCTGTTGCTCGGTGCTTCTGTGGACCAATCCCATTCCTTCAAGTCAGCCCTCAACTCTTTATAGGATTTCGGCCGTGGTCCCCTCAGGTCCATCGGTCCTCTCTGACCCCCCTGTTCTGCTACGGGATCCACTGCTGAATCCAATGGGGTGCTCCACGTTATCGGTCCTGGCAATTTCCTCCAGGCATTTGTCGTGTTATTCCTTCTTTCCATCTCAACTCTTTCTCTGTCTAGCCGTACCTGTTCTTCCTCTCTCCCTTTCTCCGGGTGATAAACCGATACTATGGGACCTATGGTAACGGGTACTTGAAGAGCATCTGGCAATCCATAAGACTCAACCCTCTCTGTTGCTGGCATCTTCTGCACCACAACCCTTCCGACTACTCTCTGTATAGGACTATGTTGAGGTGTCTCCTCACCTTTGGTAGGTACCCAATTCGTTATAGGGAGTGTCCTGTTCCCTTCTATGTCAACCCTATCTTCCCTTGGGAGCTCAGTACCTTCTATCTCCCTATTGTCCGGAGGCGGTCTATCTATCAACAACCTATTTATTAGGCCATCCTCCGACTCGCTCTCTTCATCCTCTTCTATTGGTCTCTTTTCTCCTGTAACCTCTCTCACTGGGTACAACTTATCCACTTCAATCGTCTGTACCCTCCATCTCTTGGCCTCCGCATCCCAATCGGCATCTTGCACTGCCATTACTGATCGCCTTACCCTTTCTTGGCGCCTGTTCTGATTCCTGTCGTGCGCCACCCTAATCCACGCATTAAGCGCCTCAAACTGTGTTGGTCTAGGCAAAGGTCTCAATGAGGACATAACTGCTTTCAGCTGATGCAACACTTCTAGTCTAAACGTTCCGTATTTCGGAAAAGTTAATTCCTCATTCCCCTCTGTAACCTTACTCCAAGTACCAAGCCACAGTATAGTATGCAACCCAACATTCATTGCCATATAGTGAGCTGGTGTACCCTCTGGCGGTGCCTCTTCCCCGTAATAAGATTCTCTTCTCTTCCTCTTAAAGATCGCTCTCAAACATTTAAAACACTTAATGTTCAAAATCTAAAAAATTTCTATTTTCTCCGCGTTCGTTTACTTCCTGATGACAATCCACCAATCCCAGCGCGGTTCTCGCTAACTGACCTATCACAGCGCGGCTTTCGCTGACGTCACACCAACCGGCCTATCTCAGCGCGGCTTCACACCAACCGGCCTATCTCAGCGCGGCTCTCGCTGACGTCACTCCTACCGGCCTATCACAGCGCGGCTTTACACCAACCGGCCTATCTCAGCGCGGCTCTCGCTGACGTCACTCGTCCCCCTTTGCAGCAGTTCCCCCCCTTTCTCCGCTCGTCTCCCGGTCATGCATGCGTCCCATTCATACTCTGAAAAATGATTACTTCCGACCAAGCGATCACTTTCCTTGACTGTACGCCCACAGTCTAACTGTAATTGTCACCTTAACTGACGAAATGTCTTTCCGTGTACGTCCAGACAATCGCCTTAACTGATAGGTTACTTACACACGGTAACTTTTGACCTGCGTCCGTTACCCACACACTCACTCTTGCGTTCCCCCTATCTCGGTCCTGCGGGCGATCAATGGTACCTCATGACCCCCTTTACTCTGGTCGACAACTACTCTGGATGTTCGATACACCCGAACCACTTAAGCTCTTCCCCAAACTTAAGATTTTCCCCCAGCCAGGTTGCGCGCGCTCACAACCCTCTCTCACTCACACTACAGGCATTCAACTCCGCATGACATTACAATCCAGATACAACACAAAACACCGCAATCTGTCAACGCATGACCCTTGTTATACTCACTCTCGTCCGACCCTGCTGCTTTTCTCTCGCACCATCAGCACCTTCTTCGGCAGGCGATTCTTCCGCTGCTCATCTCTCGATCTCTAGGGACCTTGGGGTAATCTTAACCTAGTCTAGATCACCTTCCTCTAGAAGGTAACCATCCGTCTCTGCTACCAACTGTTACGGCGGGATTTTCGATCTATGGCTATAGGTCTAGGGGCCAGATGTAGGTAATTCTATTTTACCGACTCATAAATACCGTATTTTACCGATTCGGTATTTATGAATCGGTAAAATAGAAGCACCGAGATGTAGGTAAATCCAGATGTGGATTTACCGAATCTTTAAAAGTCGGTATTTACCGATTCGGTAAATACCGACCGGTAATGCCCCATTCATTCCTATGGGCTTTGAAGCCCATGTGGCAGGCATACCTGCCCTAAGGGCAGGTCTGCCTGTCATATGGCACAGGTGTGCATGCACACATGTGCATGCACACCTGAATCGGTATTTTACCATCAAATTGAATTTGATGGTAAAATACCGAATTTGTAGGGCTTGTGGGACTCAGAAGAGTCCCACCTACATCTCAAATTTACCGATTCTGTAAAAATACCGGTCGGTAAATTTACCGACCGGCATATTTACCGAATCGGTAAAATTACCGAAATGGCCTGTTTCCTGCCCCCTACATCTCAAAAGCCAAATACCGGTCGGTAACGGCCGAATTCGGCCGTTACCGACCGGTATTTGGCTACCTACATCTGGCCCTTGATCCCAACTCAGGTCGACTGAACCGTTGATACCTGTCATAGAGTAAAAGGCAATCCACTACTAGGTCAATTAATAAGGACTTACCACACTCTAAAGAACCACTTACTACAAATGAGTTTAAAAGTTTATTATAAAGCCAAAGTTAACTGGAGATACAAACATCTCAATATAAGGTTCAAAAGATATACTGGTATCAATACAAACATAAATTTTCTAAATGCTCTTAGTCGGCAGAAGAATATCACCAAAACCAATTCGAAAATCATCAGAGTTGCAAGAATAGACACAAGCTGTAGCTTATGAGTCATTTACAGAAAGGAAGAAAATTCAGATTAGACTGTCCCTACACTAGACTAAGTGACATCCCTACTTAGTAAAATCTTAACCTAAAAAAGGTGTCAGCCGTGGTGACTTCCAAAGAAGATCACTCACTTCCCTTAGTCTTCGTTGTAAATCGGTGTCTCGCAGTTAACCTATCTGCCTACCCATCCGCTCTCTTAGGTTCCTCAGACCATCTGCCCTAACTCCACCCAGGCTTGCTGTCCCTAATACAAAAATCACATTTACAATAGAAACGCCCTTTAGAGACGCCCCTCACGTGGTGTTGGTTCTGGCATTTTCCATGCTGATACTCCTCTGGGCCCATCGTTAGCGTTGACCTTGCTTCTCAGGCTCTTCTCCGGCAGGACGGTACCCCCCAGGAAATTCCTGAAGCCTCCTCCAGGCCTGTGCCTGGCGCCCTGAACAAAACTCTATTCATCACTCTCTTGATTGGAACCTCCTCGCACCTGCAAACAGACACTTGTACAGTGGGCCCCAAATTCCGGCCTCCACCGTATCTTCTAAGTCGTAAACCTTCGAGCAGGCTCCGCAATTTATGCTTAACATGACATTTCTCTAACTAACACATGCAGATCAAAAGAAATGAACTTATCTATTCAGGCCTATTTAGATTTACATGAAACGGGCCTGTGCACTCTGTAAACCTTTAATTTCTTAGTCTAAACAGTATTCTAACTTATTACACTCAATGGTTATATGAAACACTTCTATAAAACATATTTTTCAGTTCTATGATCAATAATAATTTGAATTATAACAACATTAAAATCCATATCCTGTGAGAGTGTAACAGCACCCTTCATTCTCTGTGAACTGCCATGTGGCCTACACATTTCTACGTTTAGCAGTATTACATTCTCCTCTACAACAGCCACATAACATGGGATTTCAACATCATTCTAACATCTCTACACACTTCTATATTAGCTTTTCACACAGATATATGCATTCTATTTTAATTAAACACTCTTATGTCTTTTCACTCTATAAATTCGACACTCTTATGTAATCTTTACTAAACTAATGCAACGTGCTTGTAAATATGATGCACTTCTAATTTTTTCTCGATTTGTGCTCTCTCAATACTTCAGTGAAAAGTTCATGGAGACTTGTTGCAAATCCCTGGGAATTGTGTTATCAATTACACCGTATATATTTCTTCAAAGTAAAACATTCTGTACACATATACAATTTTAAATAATATAGTGCTTTGAAAGTGACAATTGTCCCTAAAGTTTGACTCTAGTTAAAATCTAATACTGGGAAAAGGCATCAATGCAACGCTCAAAATTGAACTGGTCCTAGTTTTATGGCAATACGTATAAGTCATTAAAAAAAGATTCTGGTCAGAAAATCCAGAAAAGAATCCTGGCAAAGAATTGTCAGTGGGAAATCGATTCCCTGAAAGGTGGTGGGGTTATTTAACCAGTGGGTGCCATCCCCAAATATACACACATCTAAAATATCTGTGAAAGGATTGACAGAGGAACTGATTCTGTCTGGATCACTCTTTCACTCACGAGGTCCCTCTGAAAAAAAGAGATTAGAAGGCTTTGTAGACCCAGATATTCTGAAAGGGCAGGTAAGTCATGTGTGTAACAACCTATGGCTTCTGTGAGTTATAGAGGATTACATGATCATGAGCAAAGATTCTAGGCAGCAGTTAATTAACTATGCCCACATACATCAGGTTTTGAAACAGGAAGGGCCTTGTGTCTGCAGCTAAGGAAGATTGGCCCCATTTTGGGAAGAGAGCTAAGCCCCTGCCATCTTTCCTTGAGACTGATATGATTCTCCTCCATCTGACCCTGGTGAGGCTGCAGCAAGGAACAAATCAGTGAAGCGAAAACGCCTTGAATAACATTCTTGCTATCAGCATGAACAAGCATTGGCATAGCCAATGAGTTTGGCACTGACTGGCGGACTTCGTGTTTATCAATACTTGTTTGGCCACAATTCATCCAAACACTATTATTGGAGGAGGTGCTGGGCCTTTGTCAGCGCATAACAAAAAGTGGCTAAAAGCAGACATTTTTTGGTCTTGAAAAACAGCAATTGCAATAGTAGTACCTGGCACTAAACTACTTTGTGTGGATGTGTTCTTTGTGCAAAAACATAATGACATCACTCACTGTGAAGTTAACAAGTGGCTGAAGTGGGCTGACCTATTACTCCATGATGTTTGTTGTAGTGGGGAGAAGACAAATGTGAAAGACACAACAGATCATTGGATCAAAAGGGATGGCGGAATGCCCATATAATGTAGTATGTTATATATATATATATATATATATATATATATATATATATATATATATATATATATATATATATATATATATATATATATATATATATATATATATATATATATATATATATATATGTATATATATATATATATATATATATGTATATATATATATAATTTTAGTCAAATCAAAAGGTTTTGGCTAACACTGTGCATTAAAAGGCACAAGAAAGGTGCATTTGTGCGGGCTATGCCATTAATAGTTGGCATCTTAGCTCACTTTGGGCCAGATGTAGGTGGCCAATTACCGGTCGGTAACGGCCGAATTCGGCCGTTACCGACCGGTAATTGGATTTTGAGATGTAGGGCATGCATTTACAGAATCGGTATTTTATTTACCGATTCGGTAAAATTACCGAATCGGTAAATACAGACTCGGTAAAATACCGATTCTGTAAATGCAGATGTAGCTGGCACATGTCAGAGTGCCACAGGGCTTTAAGAATCGGTATTTTACCACCCAATCCAATTGGGTGGTAAAATACCGAATCCAGGTGTGCATGCACATGTGTGCATGCACACCTGTGCCATGTGACACACAGACATGCCCTTAGGGCATGTCTGTGTGCCACATGGCGCACATGCCTATTTTTGGGGTGCCAGAGGGTGTCAAAGTGACAACCCCTGCACCCTTGCTAAAATCGGTATTTACCGATTCTGTAATTACAGAATCGGTATTGCCCATTGATTCCTATGGGCTGCAAGGCCCATAGGAATCAATGGGTAATACCGAATCGGTATTTACAGAATCGGTAAATACCGAATCTTAACAATTCGGTATTTACCGAATCTGAAATACCTACATCTCCCCCCCTCTATTTTACCACCTCTTAACCCGTTTAGCGCGGCACGAATTTTCGCGCTGTGCTGAACGTTCTGAAAAACGGGTGTGGTTGTGACGGAACGGTTCCGTCATGAGCACAGCTCAACCGACGCTCATGACGGAACCGTTCCGTCATGAGCATGGAAGGGGTTAAATACCGATTCGGTATGAATCGGTATTTAAGAGGTGGTAAATTAAAATTACCTACATCTGGCCCTTTGTCTTCAAGGTATCATTATCCCACATTTTTGGCTGATAAATTGACAAGCGAGCCAATTTTAGAGTCATCAAAATGGGCAGCGGGTGGGTCAGTGGATAAGCTGTTTAACAGTAGGTATGGCGACCTCTCCATTCTGATGTTCAGAAAAACATTTGGCTTTTACTGATGCACAGCTGTCTCTCTGCTCTGAGTTTAATGTACTCTATCTCATATGAGGTCACCAAGCTAAAGATGTAATTAAAATCAGCATGGGGCAAGGTTCTCTCCTTGTACATCATCTGGTAATTTCATCCAGAGCAGGCCCCATTAACACCTTACAGGGTCTCATTACAGAAGAACAAGCAAGTAGAACAGTTCGGCAACAGGAAAGTCCTCTGTGCAACTTCAGCTACAAAACTTCAGAGAAAGTCACTGGAAAGATGTAGACGTTCTTCTTGTGCAAAGCTTTTAATTGGGAGCCATCTTTTACACCATTATGCATTTTATACACCATTTCAAAAACACAGGGATGCAGAGATGTATCTCAAGGCATAACATAACGTGTATTTGTAAAGCGCATGTCCACCCGTATGCCTCTTGGGGCTGAAGAACAGATGTTTATTGTTACCAAACTCAATGTTACTTTTTTTATAGACCTCAGAAGGATGAAAGGCTGAGTGGACCCTCTGGGATTTGAACCTGTGACCATGAGGTCGAACACAGGCCCCTACAGTAGACACATTGGTCCACTAAGCCACCAGACCTTGTTTGTCTTGGTTCTAAGGGTGGAGTGGAACTGTGTGCACTTTGTATTTAACCTTTTTGTCGCGGCGGACCATCCGCCGGGGTGAGGCCGAATCTGACTTGTGCGCAGATCGGAGACGCACACGCCCACTGTGACTTCGGACGGACGGGAGCCGTCCGACGCATCAAAAAGGTTAAGGCATTACCCTTACTGGATGTCAAAGCGCATTGTACAACAACCCCAAGCACTATAGGAGTTGTCGTGGATTGTGTCGGAACAATGCAGACATACTCACAAATGCGTTATTTTGTAGTCCAGCCTTGGCTGGATTGACTATGTCGGACTAATCGTAAAATGGCGAGCCAGCAACAGAGCCAGGGAAAGGAATGTCACTTCAGAGCTCTTGATGATGTTTAATGATGGAAAAGACTGCTCCTCTGGAGTAAATGTTAGATAGCAACAAAAACGTGGGGGGCGAGGGGTATTGGTTTTATCTGAACTAGATTCATTTAATTTGTAATGCACTGGTTCCATATGCTGTTTAGTTATGTCAAACATCTACTGGGGAGAGAGAGGGATTCAAGAGCCAACCACCAGTACAGCCTCCCACACACTACCAGAATCATTCAACAAAAAGACTAGGGTGGTTTCTTGCACAATCCAGGGTCAGGGTAATTTTTAATGTTGTCTTTTTCCTGTTTTATATTGGCAATAGATTTTAAGGGAGCCACATTCAGCTGCTTACTGGTTTGCTTCTAAAAAAAATGGATGGTACCCCTCGCTCACACTAGGCGCCATGCTTCATCACAGGGGACTCCTACACCAATACATTATTGGTGGAAGGTGGACTCATCCTGTGCTCTTTTGAAGAATGTAGTCCCTAACTAATCTTATGTAATGATGCTAGTATGTTTTAAAATTGTACCAGGGCAGGAGATTGTAACTCACTTTATTAATGGTGCCTGTTTTATGCAAACTTAAATAGGACGGGTACCAGAACCATTAATAAAGTTGTATCGCATAGACAGTGGCCCCCAAACATTTGCAGAATTGTAGATAATGTAACGAAATAATGAATGTATTGATGCACAAATAAAAAACACGTTTATACAATAAACATAAATGACAGTGCAATGGGTGTAGGTGAAAATCATGCTTGGTGGTCTCTCATGGGTGGTACAGACATGTGACAATAGTGATCAGAGTGCGTATCTAAGAACTAGACCGCGGCCAGCTCTATTGTCCCCAAGGTGGAAAGTGGTCCACAGTTAAAGATGACTGTTCAATCCCAAAAACCAATTCTGGGATCATCGTCAAAATTAATTTGTGTATAAATAAATGTATTATTTGGCTATATTAATTACATTTCTGCGTGTGTTTACAGGCCACTGTCTTTGTGACACAATCCTTACCCAAGGTCCCTGATGATTCTTGGGTTCTCTTGTTATCTGAAACATTAATAAAGTTAGTTACAAGAGAAAGAGAGGAAGTTGAAAAACATGGCATATATCATCAGCCACAAAAAAAGGCTGGAAGAAATAAACAGTAAGCCATCTCAATTTGCCAGTACAAAACTGACTCAACTCAAAAGGGATGTTTCAAGGTTTTCACATAAATCAATATATTAATGTATTAAATAGAACTACTATACCAGTCCCAAATATGATGCTATGAAAGGCAACAAGAAGAGACCTGGAAACTGGACTTTCAAAACCAGGGATGACAGCAGTGGTGGCGAAGGTCCATGCAGGAAAGAAATCCTGGAATATTTCTGCTGCCCTTTTCTTGTTCTCTTCCACCCCAATTTCATCCCCAATGAATCTTATTAGGAAGAGGTATCGGAGAATGGAGGACAAGAGGACCGCGAGGAGGGAGATGCACCACCTGCAAGGACACTCTTAAGAACAAGACCCCCCAAGAATAGAAATGAGAGTTGCATTACTAGTTAAAAAAACTGCCTACGAACAGGGGCGGCCATCACAGGTAAGAGCGGTTTGGTGGCGGGACACGGGAGGGGCAGTGTTGGGGGGGAAGTCGAGAGATGATGTGATAAGTAAATTTAAATAAAAAAATTAATAAAACCACTTAACTTGCACTCACCGCATCGCCTACTCAGCGATGGGGCTAGCGCAAGGTAAGTGGTTTTATTTATTTGTTTATTTAGTTTTACCTATCCCGTCGTCTGTCGACTCCCCCGATCCTGCCCCACTGCACTAACCTGTGCCGGTCATGCCTTCCTACGAACTACCGCCACTGACAGCACCATCAATATTAGACTTAAGTCTCAGTTTATTCTACCATTTCATGTGATTCCTGATAAACTAAGAACTTTTGGGCATGTTAATTAGCAGACCTGCAAAGGATTGAAGTTGAATATAGGAGACAGTACTATAACCTCTCAGGTGACTAAGGAGCGCACTACCAGAACTATAAAAAATGATGCTATTATCATAAACCCAGCTGGCAGAGGTGGAGTTTTAATGAGACAATTCAAGGTCTCCCAGCAAGAATGTGAAAGATGACTTTCTAACAACCAGCAGTTACACACAGTTACCATTCAGATAAACATTAGTGATGTCATCAGTGATTTAATCTAACATGTCATGAGTGATGTAATATGTGAGGTCATAAGCAGAGCAAGGCGAAGGAACAGTGAATATATCTATATATAGATATATATATATATATATGAGTCTGCATATATATATATATATATAGTAAATGTATGCGAGTTCGAATATATATATATATATATAAATATATATATATATATATATATATATATATATGTATATATATATATCCCACAAACCTATGTACATTTTTTCCCCTTCCTACCCCTGTAAAAGGCCCCTCTGCCTCTCCTTCCTGATGTATACCAAATTAAACTACTGTCGTTGGGACTAGTGCTAGTATACTATCTGGAAGAGAGGGAATCTAGAACTGTCACGGGTAATCGAGTCATGAAGATTACTGGTACATACTAAAAGAACGAAATAGAAATGATTTCTTGCTTGAAAATTTCCTGTGCAACCAGAGGTTATTTTTGCGTAAGATAGGTATATACATTATTCCTCCAACTGGGGAACTCATAGTCATCAATAAGGGACAGCCATACATAACCACTGTCTCTTAATGCCCTCTGCAGATAAATTATGTGTATTTTCTGACATGTTAAATGCATTTCCAGTTGACAGGCAAGAGGCACCCATCAGTTTAAAAAACAATTGTACATATAGTGCCTGAACATTTAAAATAATAATCATTCATAAAAAAGAGCAACAATCACAAAACACTGTTGTGTGTGCTACTCAACTGTACATTGTTTGATACAGGCATCTGTTTTTTTCTTACAGGACAGCTCTGGCACTGTGGGGAGGCCATTCTTTCTATTCAGGGTACAGCAATTTGTCTATATCTTAAATGAATAAAAATGCATCTTGTTTGCAAGCAGTGAGGTGATGGAAGATGCTTTCCAGTTGTTTTGTATTTTTCTACTATGCATGTAATCACTGATCTCCTAGATGTACCCATTAAACTCTTTTCTATCAGAGCCCTTGTTACTCATAAGACACTCTGGGCCCAATTCACAGAACTAACAAGACAAAATCCTAAACTTACTATCATTTTGGTATTCACAGAAGGCACTTACTCAGTACTACAACTGTCTTCATCTCACTCAGACAGGTTTTAGATGCCAACAGGGTATGGAGAATGCTTTACTTGCTTGGATTGAAGAGTCTAGAAAAACCTTGGACAATGGAGGCTGCACTGCTCTTATCTTGTTAGATCTCAGTGCTGCCTCTGCACTGTGGAGTCCCCCAGGGGTCTTCTTTAAGTCCCACCATGTTTAACATCTACATGAGATCTCTGGCAGATGTGGTGCTTCCTTGGGGTATCCACATCATCACCTATGCGGACGATACTCAGTTGGTGGTCTCCCTCAGTCAGCAAGATAAATCTCTGCCTGGTTTACCTTCATGCCTTGCAAAGGTATCTGAATGGATGGAGGAATCATTCCTAAAGCTGAATGGAGCAAAGACAGAACTTTTGCTCCTGGGCCACTCTGCCCCTGCGAACATAGATCTTTTGTGGCCCAGTTGCTCAGGTTCACCTCCTGTTCCCAAGAAACAAATTAAGAGTTTGGGAATCTGGTTTGACTGCAATTTCGATTTTAAAATACAGGCTCGTAAAGTCGCAGCAAATTGCTATGGACTACTAAGGATGCTAAGGAAAATGCTCCCCCTTCTTCCTTTTGATGCCAGACGTATATTGGTCCAGGCACTCATATTATCTTACCTCGACTATGCAAATGCAGTCTATTTGGGTTCCCCACTAGGAACCACCAAGATACTGCAAGTCGTTCAGAATTGTGCGGCCCGCCTTCTAATGAATATCCCCAAACGTGTGTCAGCCAGACCTGCCCTTGGTTTGCTACACTGGCTCCCTGTCCAGGAAAGAACTAGGTTTAAGGCTATGTGTATTGTTCACAAATCTATTTCTCGAAAGGGTTCTCCCCATTGTTTCAGTCAATGCTGCAATTATACTGCCACAACAGAACTCTTAGATCCAATAACAAACGACTACTCGCAGTTCCTATGATCAAGCGGTCACGAACTGGAGATCGGCAGTTTTCCTATAATGCAGCCAAGTTCTGGAACCAGCTTTCAGAGTATTTACGACTGGAATCTAGCTACCTCAGATTTAGGAATCAGCTGAACACCTTCCTCTTTCCATAATCATTCTATGTTTACAAGGTGTCACGATAAGCGCTGGGATGCCTTTGGGTAGCCATGCGCTATACAAGTGTATATTCAATTCAATTCAATTACTCATCAACGAGTAAGTGCCTTCTGTGAATACCAAAATGAGTAAGTTACTCAAAATGAGTAAGTTACTCTTTTTGGTATTCACAGAAGGCACTTACTCATCAATGAGTAAGTGCCTTCTGTTGAATAACAAAATGATTAAGTTACTAAAAATCAGTAAGTTACAAATTTGGTATTCACAGAAGGTACTTACTCATCAATGAGTAAGTGCCTTCTGTGAATACCAAAATGAGTAAGTGCCTTCTGTGAATACCAAATTGGTAGTAAGTTTAGGATTTTGTCTTAAGTTAGTTATGTGAATTGGGCCCACTGTCTCACTCTATGCCACAGTGCACACTTAACTGGGTGCACACGGCACAGGCTGAGAAATTGCTCACTATTTGGGTCAATGCACTGTTAAGAGCACAGGCACCAACTTGGTCCCACACTGTGAAAAGTGCATTATTGACAGGGAAACTGGCTGTTTGAAGCTAACAGTCTGCCTTTCACTGCAGGAAGACATCCCACTTCATTTTGAAAGCAGGACATGGACCCTAACCTCCGCAGGTAATTGCAGTGAATGACTGCACCCATCTTCAGGGGGATGCCCAGAGAGTCCCTGGAACCTCTTTCCTCCTTTCAAGGGACGTCATCAGGGGGGCTAACCTGCTGTGTGCCAATTCTATGTGGTGCACAATCAGTGTGCCTTCTGACAGCTTCTTGTTACTGTGCCCGCGTCTGTAATATGACACATGTGTAGTTGCTAAGAGAACCTTTCCTTGCAAGGGGCCACATCCCCATGCAAATGATGGAATGTCCTCAAGTGATCCTGCTGGCACATAGTTTGACCCCACATGATCCATAGTACAGAAGGTGCCACACAAGCATCCATTGCCTCTTGTCATACCAAAGTGCCCCAGGGGCACAAAGAGCTTGCACGTATGCCTGTTGCGCCCTGTGTGAAGTTTCGATAACATGGCCCCTGGTGTTTTTAGAAACTGTGTCTACCAGTGAGCTACACCAGCACTGCTCATAGGTGGGCAACATGAACTTTAAATTGTCTGGTGGCTTGGAATGCCTCATCTCCCAGAGATTCCCAAATTACTGGTGGTTTTGGAAATCTGTGTCTTCCAATGTGTTACGCCTATGCCACTTCTAGTGAGGAAAACAAAAAGATGATGGTGAAATGCTAGATGTAATCTCAGACACTGGTCATTGCTTAGGGCCACATTCCTGTGCATTCTTTTTATACCCACTATGTCAATGCAAGCTGAAATCAGCTGTAGGCAATATGCCCCAATTCGATCAGTCCAGACCCCACTGCCAAGGTCAGCTCCCCTCCAGATAGGAACACAAACAACCACATACTAATTTCAGCCTGTATAGGGCTCAAGGGTGAGGTATAGCTTATTTCCTATGGCACAGTGAGCTAAGGCCCCATGTCTGGGTATACCCAATGTACATACGGCATTGCATTGGGGAAAACAAAAAGGTTAAGGGCTGGAATGCTTGAATTAATCACAATTACTGGTTATTACTCAGGGTATATTCCAGCCTACCGATTTTTTGGGTTAACGTGCCACTTTTAGGCACCTACCTTAGTATCAGGTGTTTTTTGGGAATGTCTGAAAGTCACAAGATCGTTAGCAAAAATATTGTGTGACAGAACTGTCCTATCACTTCTTCAGGGCAAACACACTGATTATACGAAACAACTAGTATGCTGAAGCTTTGAGATTATTGATTTTCAGCAGCATGATTAGTAGCCTTTTTTAAATGCAAAGACTGCATGGCCTGCTAACCGGAATTCAAGTGGCGCTCATATGATCGATGTGTTGGCCCTGAAGAAGCTACATTTGTGTGGCCATTGTCTTTTTTTTTTAATGTTTTTATTGAAAATCAAGACAGGACATTCAGCAATAAAAGGATACAGGCTTCGAGTGCATAATTCGGTCAACAACATTTCGGCAGAACAACATATCTCAATACATAGCAGTAGCCTAGTGTAAAAATCACTGCAGGACATCGTTCCATCCCTCCATGTCCCCCCATTATTCTTCAGTTTCACTACCCTCATCCCTTGCAGGTGGTTCGCATATATCCCCCTATATTTATTCCAGGCCCCCCACACTTTCTCCCATTTCCGGGGACATCCCCTATGTAAATAGACCATCCTCTCGGCCATCATTACCGCGTCTAGATCCAAACACCAATCCCTAAGTGTGGGTATCCCCTCTGCCCCCCAGTATCTCGCTATATTACGTTTGGCGTACATCATGCTTAGCGTTGCCCAATCTTGAGCGGGGTGTGTTAAGTCGTTTGGTTGCCAAAGGTTCAGAAGGCAACATCTAGGTTCTGGGAGGAGTGTCACTTCGACCACCTGTGATATTGTTCTCATAACCTTAAGCCAATACTCAACAATTTTGGGACATTGCCATATAGTATGATAAAATGTGCCCACATCCCCGCAGACAGAACTGGTGTGTCGCCCTCCCAATAGTGTACAGTGTGGCCCTCGTGTAATAGACCCGAAGTAGAGGGTATCGCGACCTCTTGTGGCGAGGACAATGCCATCTGCCAGTCTGCTTCATCAAAGTCTCCGACGTCCACTGCCCATTTAAGTTTTAGTTTAAGTGTAGGGTCCGGTGTATTGTTGATCAATTTACGATAAGTAAATGACATCGCTTTCTTGGACATGTGTTCAGTGAGGAGCCTATCCTCCAGAGGAATTGCCTCGGGTATCTCAGTGCCCTGTGGGAGACAGACTCAAGGGCGTGTCTGATCTGTACATACTGAAATTTCTCGGTCGGTGGCCAGGTCGTACTGGGTCTGTAATTGCGTGAAAGGTATAACCCCACCGTTCTTCCATAGGTTTCCCACTGTGGAGATGCCGATTAAATCCCATGCCCTAAAGCCTCTAATGTTGCAGAGTTTGCCCAAGCGTCGCTTCGACTAAAGGGGGGTCATTTTAGTAATGATTTCCGCACATTTCAGACAGGTTTGCGCCATGTACCAAATACTGACTGTATGCGCCGTTGGCCCCAAAAGTGATTTGGAGCGTTTTTTGTCATACAGCGCGGCCAATACTCCCGCCTCACCCAGTTCGTACCTATCCGCCTGAAACGCCGTTTTCGTCTGAGGTGCGTGCAACCACTGATTAATTATTTTCAACTGGCCTGCCCAGTAGTGTAATTGGACATCGGGAAGGGCTATTCCAACATCATACCAGCCACGAGTCAGTTTGATCCTTGCTATGCGGGCCGGTTTATTGCACCACAGGAGACCTGCGACCATTGCTTCCAAAGTTTTGAAATATTTTTGGGGGACCAGAAATGGGGTGTTTTCCAATACATAGAGGAATCGGGGGAGCGTCATCATTTTAAAAAGGGCTGCTTTGCCCAGGAGGGATCTCTCGATCAAGGGATCCAAGTTTTTAGAGAAGAAGTCACTCAGTCCAGGTGTCACCCATAAACCCAGATATTTAAAATAATCTTCCCTAACCGCCAATAGGCAGTCCGCTGGGAGCAAAGGTGCTGGACCCTTCAGCATGAAGAGTTCTGACTTAGACCAGTTAATAGTATATCCGGAGGCTCGGACAAAAATCTCACAAATGTTCAAGAGTGCCAATATGGATTTCCGTGGCGAGGTCAGGTACAGCAGCACGTCGTCCGCATATAGGGAGATGCGGTCCTCCCAGGTTTCCGTCCATGGTAGGCCCCAGATCATAGGGTGTGGCCATTGTCTTTTGACTGATAAGGATCATCAGCTAATAAAGAAGATATTACCTAATAGAATTGATGACTATCAAATTTTCATTTTTAAAGACCTTGAAACATCCTGTTGTTATTTTATCGATTAACCTCTTGACGCCAACCAGAGTTCCTTGCAACTCTGACATATCTCCTATGTCTCCTCATCTCCTGTTCCTCTACTGCAACTCTCTTCTCTCAATCAACCACTGCTTCCCCTACTCACACATCCAATGACCTCCCACTGGATAAGCTGCTTCCTGATCAGTGCATGGTCAATGAATGAGAATTCTCTTGAAAGTCTATGACCAGAACTCAAAATCCAACCCAGATCCTCTGATCATCATCAAATCCTGGCAAGGAGATGACACGTCTTTGTTCTTTTTTATGATTCATTTATTTAGGGTTTTCATGTAGTGTCCACTAGGCCCTGGAGCATCTGAACTCTTTCAAGACTGAAAACAATATACAGCGTCAGACAATAGTTAGACAAGAGCTAGCACTTCGGCAAGAACCATGAACATATTAATTGAGAAGTTCAGGGGTAGGAAATAAACATGCATCTGGGAGGTCATCAAATGAGAATACAGAGAAAAAAACAATATGCACATAGAAGACCTGTAATCAGAACACAAAGTAAACATTCTAAGGTGACTCAGTGGTTCAGATCCAAGTAGAGCCATTGAGGCAAGCATCTTGCTGCAGGGTATTTTCCTTCACAAGTGTTTTCCCAACAAATATGTAATCATCACCAGAAACTAACTCAAGATGTCTTGTGGGTGGCTAGAAGTTGTTATCAAGGATACTTTATGACGACTTGGTAAAAGAAATTCAGAGGCGGCCACTCTCCTCTGGGCTCAATTCCAATTCTTCCTCCCCATATGTCAGCTGAAACTGAGAGAAACTGTGGTCTCTTGATGGACTATCAAATTTGCGATATGAGCTGGACATCTTTTCCTGGGATGGTGTCTGGTGTCTTGGGCTGTGAGAGCGCAAGGCCCCTAAGACCTGAAAGGGCTTAGAGACCACAGCAGACTTGTGTGGCTCATTGTTGGGCCAGAGGCGGTGAGGTGTCTGATTGGGATTTGGCTGGTTAGAATGTGAAGGTATCGTTTTTCTGAGCTGAAACCTTCTCCTCTTTCCTTCTTTCTGCCTCTAGGGCCGGACTGGCTACCGGGCGGTTGTGTGTGCTGCAGAGCTGGGGGCTGATTTCTCTGCAGTGGGGGCTGATTTTGTTGATGGGGACCTGCATGCGTTTTGAAATAAAAAAAAGCAAAATGAAGTTTGTTCAACACACGCAGGCCCCCATCAACAAAATCAGCCCCCAGCTCGGCAGCACACACAACCGCCCGGTAGCCAGTCCGGCCCTGTCTGCCTCCCCTCCTCCAGGAGCACTGTGAACAGGCAGTTGAATGCAACTAGAGCACGGAGAAGATGCCCAATCAATCAGGACATTTGTAGAGCGCACTACATACCCGTGAAGATCTCAAGGCGCTGGGGGAGTGCTGCTACTGATCGAAGAGCCAGGTCTTGAGTAGTCTTCTGAAGGCAAGTAGGTCTTGGGTCTGCCGTAGGTTGGTGGGGAGGGTGTTCCAGGTCTTGGCGGTGAGGTGGGAGAAGGATCTGTCTCCGGCTGTCGCTCTTCGGATGCGGGAGACAGCGGCGAGGGCGAGGTCGGCAGAGCGGAGCTTGCGGGTGGGGGTGTCCCATGCAGGACTTGAGCTGGTTGTGCTGTATTAATGGCACCGCCAGTCGATGTAAACCTGATGCTCAGTCCTCATTCCATAGAGGAGGAAACAAAGTTATTTTGGAGACTGTTCCTGATTGTCATCACTGCCTGCTCAAGTGAAGCTAGGGCCTTTCATTTAAAAACAAAGGTAGAGGCACAATTAGTGGGTGAGCTTGGAGCACAGGGCCTATTCTTGAAACAAGGGCTCAATTGTGGTTGATGTTTTCTTCAGAAGCACCCTTCTCTGTATGTGGTCGACCTCAAACTGAGGAAGACAACCCTTCCTACATAACTGAAGGGGAACAGATAACTACTGACATTCATGGACAAGATTCATAATCAACTTGTCGTAATGCAACAAAACCAGGCAGTCTATGAGGTGAATTGGAGCAACCTGAATCGCTACTGTCTTCTAGAAAGAGGAAAATAGAGAACATATAATTGATTGTTAAACATGGAGGAGATGGATCAGCAAATATTTCTGAAATTCAGCCTTGTGCCATGGTATCCGTGGAGAATGAGGTGGCATACGTGGGTAATCTGTGCCACTCCAACATTTTGAGACTTCAAGGTTCGTCCCCTAAGCAAGGATCAGCCTGATCTTGAAGAATGCCTTGCAGGGATGTTACCCGGGCCCCTGACCCTTCAAGGGGGCCCATTGAGCCAAAGTCCAATGTATATATGAGAGATATGGGAGACACAGTGGCCCCTCATCCCATTCTGCAGGGGGGCTCCATCATTTTGCGTTACACCACTGATAAACTGACGGTTTATCATTCACAAATAACTTTTCTTCGACTCCAAAAAACCTTCTTTCAAAGTGAAAAATGTGACCATGTTACTAATCATAGGCCAAAAGAAGAGAGACAAATCTAGGGAATGGTCGTGGTGACCCTGGAGGATGGTGAAATACAAATAAAGATTCAAAGTGCAATAATCACCATCAAGGTCAGAGTTTTCTTCCAAGGTCAGAGTGTTCTTCCTTTCATGGATTTGAACATGAAGATGTGAAGGCGAAATAATGCAAGACTGGGGAAGAAGGTTAAGCCTCTACCGCCTTGATTCTTTTTCTCCTATACTTAAGGCTGAGGAGGGTGACAAGACACCAGTGTTCAAACATGTGGAAGCATCAGAGGCGTTCATGGACAGTCTTAACCAGCCAGTCGAGGGCTGGGAAGACCTAACCCAGGACCTCTTCTACCTCTTTATTTTCCACCCTTCTTTTTGTTTTCCCTTCATGGTCTCGCCTTATATATATGAAATGATATCACAATAAAAATGAATAACTCCATTTTGGAATAGGAACTTCAGACAATAAACACTGGAAATGCAACAGACTTGGAAAGGATTTGTTTTAGGTTAGCTACACATTCTTCAGGAGATTGTGTCTTTAAGACATGAGAAGAACGTCATATTTTACATCCTTTCTTTTTTCCACAGACGTATCCTTGCTCCAGCACCAGTGGCCGCTCCTCCGCTAAGGCGGAGGAGCGTCGCCCCACTGCTATTTGAGCAGTGCAAAAAAGAAAAAGAAAATGATGATAACAAGAGGTTATTATTATTTTATTTTTCAGTCTGGGACTGGAGCCTGGTCGGGTAGGGCTGGTCTGGGCTGGCCAGAGCAGAGTGAGGAGTGGTTTTCACTCCCTAACTGCGCATGACTGTTTGGCTGGCCCTCTTGGGTGTTCTCTACCTGGCTGTGTTGTGCAGCCCAGTGGAGCACATGCCCAGCCTCCCAGGTACTGCCTGAATGGCCAAACAGGCTTCTCAGACCAATCCTGGGAGAGTCCTGGAGCCTGGGTGCCTGGGTGCTTCCGGTGCTGCCATTGCAGAGAGGTGAGGACAGAGGAGAGGCGGTGAAGGTAAGTTTTTTTTTTTAATCCATTACCCCCCACAACACACTACCCCCGTTCCGAGGCAGCCGCCACTGTCAAGAACTCTTCCTGCCGCTGTCTGAAACTTGCACTCACACATCCTGTGTAACAGTCAGCAACTGACTGTAGCCATGGAAACGTCTACACTGACAGTGCAGAGCAGGTGAAGAAGCCACACCTTGCTCTGAGCACAAGAATAAGAACATGTATAACAACGAACCAGCCACTGACTGATCTCCAATGGTGTCTATTTGTAAGACATGTGGATAATTGCAAAACTTCTGCTACACGTGAGAAAAGTCATTATTGGACAAAACTTGCTTTTAAGATTGAAGTGGGGTTTGAAAATGATGCGGTTCAAATGTATCCTGAAATGAAACATACTCTATATCTTGAGTTTAAAACAGCGATTTTCCTGACTAGAGAG
Source organism: Lissotriton helveticus (assembly GCF_964261635.1). Taxonomy (NCBI): domain Eukaryota; kingdom Metazoa; phylum Chordata; class Amphibia; order Caudata; family Salamandridae; genus Lissotriton; species Lissotriton helveticus. Next base: position 1,145,132,089 of record NC_136069.1, read on the forward strand.
TACTTAATGAAATGAAGTAGACTTGAAAAAGGGAAATAATATTGTGATTGTCCTCTTAGTGGGAAAGACTTTACTATGCACTCTTTCCTACTTTGCGCACAATTTGCTAAAGCACATAAATGTTGGCTATTCCCTCTGCTTAAGTCTTATAGCAGTACCTCCAAACTGGATGTATCACTTTTTTTAAGACAGATGATGAAATATTTTTTAGCTCTGTGTCCTCCTATCAGTGGCGTAGCTGGGCAGGGCAGTCCGCCCCGGGCGGCACTCTTTTTTTGGGGCGGCAGAGGTGAGCAAGTTGTGTCTTCAACTACCACCATCCTCCCACCCCCAAGAACAAGTCATCTGTCGGCCGCCACCTCTTCCCCGAGAACAAGTCGGTCACCAGCCCCCACTCTTACCTGCACCGGTCGGCAAAATTAGGGACCGCCCGACTGGCAGTAGGTCTACCTACGCCACTGACTTCTATACATGAGCAATGTGGCCAGTTATCAAGAATGGAGGTGAATTATAGTAGATTATATTCTAGGGAGGTCAATATGTTCTAAATTGTAAGCTTCATAATTGTTATGTGCAATAGTTTCATGCTATATTTAATGCAGCAAATGCAAATCTCTCGTGAGGAAGCGAGCACTACGCACTTTTGCTTCTGGAAATGTGCATTTGGGATGTGCAGTCATTTTGTGGCAATAACGAATATAATGAGCATACTTCTGATGAGGAAGCAAACAATACACTTTTGCTATTTTTTCTCCTTTGGTGTATTGGCTGCTCATTCAAGTGTGCCATAGGACCTGAGATTTTATTGTGTATTTCGCTGTGATCCTACTGTAAAATGTACAATTTTGCTATGTAGGGAAGATTATATTTATGTAAGTATATTTATATTGAATGGCATAATGCTGATTACAATAAATGTATATTATACTAAGTGATTCAGTGGAAACAATAGTGCAGCCTTGCTTTGTACTAGGTCAGTGAACATTTTGAAGTATTTGAAAGAACATAATTGCGTTGTATCCTGTTGTACTTTTTGACCTTGACATTTTGTATAATATAATTAATTTAATTAATATAATGTAAGGTGAAGTTATATGCAATAATGCTAATCTGGTCATCTATTTGAGTCTTTATCATACATCCACAATACGATTTGTGCATACATGTCTATTATGCTGCTGTTCACAATGAAAGAAACCAGACTCATCTCACGAGGGAGAGAGATGAAGGGAGACCCCATTTTTTTGTGAACGTAATGGGTGAGATCCAACCACTAGAAAGTAGTGTGCTCCATCTATGAAGTTTTAGTATCATTACACAGGACACCTCTGGGAAAACTAGTGCTACCACATTTTTGCAGAAAATTGGTAATTTTGATGCACTGAGTTTTAGAACCACCAGGTTGTCATGTGATCAGTTCAAACAGATCAGGGTACCTACTTACTACAAAACATGAAAACATTTACATTTCTCCAAAAAGCAGGGTGTAGGCCACCAAAATAAGGAACGATGAACAACAAAGGTGATCTCTACTCATTGTGAATCCAACCAGTCATGTTCCAACTTAAGGAGATCATTAGTGCTTGTGATGGCAGGCCATGGCTGAAGTCAATTGCCCAAGATGATTGCTCTCTAACAGTAAGAAAACAATTAGTCAAGCCCATCCAAGCTATCCTACAGATGCAATCAATCTCTTTGCTGGTCCCCCTATGCAAGCCTGGTTGGTTCAAGTCCCCCACTGCCACGTGCAGCATATGTTCTCTATACAGATTCAGGGTGAAACAACCTGGAAACTGAGTGCATACTCCTCCATTCACAATCACTAGCCTTTAATTGTCCATCCCAACATTCTTTCTTCTACATTACCATGCGTTCATCTTCTTTTCTGCTTTGCCTGTGCTTCTTAACCATCCATATCCATATTTACAAGTCCAAATTCATAAGGAGTAGTAAGGGACTGATTCACAAACTGCATTTTGTACGTTTTGTAATACTACAAAACATACTACAAATTGCAATTTATAAAACTACATGCAGAGTTTTAAGCCTCTGCATCAGCTATACTTATGTGTGTAGAGTTCTCTGCCCGACTGTGGAGTCTCCGCACACCTAAGTATACATTTTAGCAGTAAATGTGGGTGGGAGTGGATGGAAAAAGGGGCAGGCTTACTACAAAAGGGGATGGGAATAGGGAGGAGGAAAAGGGCTTTAAGGAGGGTCAGGAAGGGATTTAGGGAGGCACATCACCCATCCACTATCAGAGGGTGGAGACATGTAATTTACACTTTTGTAGTAAGCTTACCCTCGGAGTTTGTGAATAACGAAACTAGTCAACTTGCTACAAAATGTAGACTTACTCAAAAATGTAAGCTACCTTTGTGAATTAGAGTCAATGGGTGCATCTATAGTTTTCCTTTTATACCTATACTTGTTTGAGGCTGAGATTTCTTTATCAATATATGGAAAAATACTCTACAAAGTGATCTCTTTGGTTAAATAAACAAGATGATCTTAACTGTTAAATTACATTATTAAAACACAGTCTCTTGAGTTATCATGTGAATAGTCTCCTAGATTCACTCCAGAAAAAAAAGTAATATCTGCTTACATAAGTGACAGATATCATGTTATACCTTACAGGCTAGAAATGGAAGAGAAGCTGAAGAAGATCAACAATGACTCACTCTAAAAGGTAACTTTGTCTTTCCAAATGTCCTACAGAATTTGCACAAAAGTGAAAGGAAAACTTGTTTCTGTAACATATGATGTACAATTGTGTCTCACTGTCCATGCAAGAGAGTGCCTGTATAGGAAATCGGCAATGCAAGTGAGCTTCATAGAAAGCTGTCCCAATCTCTAATTCTCATCAGTAGGCCAACTTATAAACAGGTATGTTCACATTACACAAGCAATTGTAAGAGAAGCATTAGTAGGTACATTTCTATTATGATCCTGGCAATCATAATGCCTTCCAGAAGAATAAGATCATCCAAAATCATCCTAAAACAAACCTGATATCTGTTTGAAACATTTACTGAAGGTGCCTCCATGTGATTAGTAATAATAATGCCAGCATTTGTAAAGCGCACAGCTATTCCAGGTGAGGTGTACCGGCGCTGGGGGCAGTCGGGAAGATTAAGCGAGCTATTTCCCAGAGTCACAAGGTGCTGGGCTAAGCTGCCACCAGCGATCGAACTGTGAGCCCCCGTGTTCCGGAGTCAGCTGTCCTAGCCTCTGCACCACACCTCTTAAAAAACATCTCCTTGCACCAATGTGCCCAAACATGCCATGACAAGGAACATCTTTCTAGTTCCATGGGCCCAAGATTACAAGATGTAAACATTTGCTGAGGTGCCTATAAACATGCTAGATTGCCATCTACAAAGAAAGGATATGTTTAATGTTGAGGTAGAGGGCCCAACAAGGAGATGAGGTTGAAGTAGGGATAACATAGCTGATAAATATAGCATACCATGTAGAACTATAGATGGGTAACATGTTTTGTTATCAACTGTTGCTACATCATAGCAGTGAGTTACAAGATTTAGAATCTGGTGTAAATGATAGAGGCTTCCTATAGAAGTCATGTACAGCAAGGTAATGAAAGATGAGATAAAAGTGTTGAGACAATGTAGAAGAGGTAATGGCTGATGATGTAATGGTGTATATCTAGAGCAGCACTAAACATTACTGACCTCAGTTGAGAAAACTCTAGCATGTAAAGATTCCTGCTACCAATCTACAACGATAGCCTAAATTCAAGGTAAAAGGAGTCAAAAAAGTGAGTTTGCAATCATCATCTCTGATGTTATAGGGTGACATATATCTTCCTTTATCCCCTTCGCTGCAGGGGTTATTCCCCCGCTGTGCTGGGGGAGGTGGGCATTTGAATATTCCAACGCCAACACGGGTTACACAGTAAAAGAAAATTATGAACAAATAATCATAATTATTAAAATATATATGCCTTGTCGAACCCTCTCCTCCCTCTGCCCTTACATCTGCTGTCATGTACAGAAAAACACCCTGGATGAAAAATAAAAATTGATCAGCTCACCCCTTTGCAATCGCCCTATCATAAGGCTTTATATTTCCTAGTAAAAACTGTGCGTTTGTTGGACAACATAAACATACGGATTGTGCCAGACTGATTCTATGCACACCCCTAGGATATATTGTCCTGTAGTCCTGTTAGCTCACAGTGTACTATCTGTACCCCAAACCCAATCGGGTAACAGATAGAGGGGTCTCCAACCTTTTCTGTACTGAGAGCTACGTATGTTCAAAGAAACGCATTGAGAGATACTAATATTATTAGTGTTGTATACATTTGTTTTTGTTACATGTATAATAATTCAACCAAGCAAAAGCATCTAATTTAATTAGCTGAACTGCACACAGGTGATCTACTCAGAGGTAGCTGGAGAACTGCAGTAGCTCACAAGCTACTAATTGTAGACCCCTTATGCAACCTCAGAACATTGCAACCTTGACTCCCCATTAAAATTGTGGTAACAGATCTAGAACCTTTTCGGTTGGACTCTCATGCATGCCCAAAGAAATATACAGTTTCAATATTTATTGAAGCATTTTGATTCTTGAGTAAAATATGTGCACTGCAATGATTAATAGTAGGAAATAGAATTGCAAAATTAGAATCATGAGAAAACTGAAAAAGATAAACAATTCCACCATCGTTCTGTTACAGTGAATATATGCTGGCCTATAAGTATTGAAGAATAGTGGAGTGGTGTGGCTCACGGGTTAGAGGCAGCAGACCCGTAAGCAGAGAACGGCCCGGGGACCAGGGTTTAATTCCCGACGCGGCAGGGTCGTGGACCAGGGTCAAAACGGACTTGATGATTCTCGCCTCGGTGCCTACTCTAACCAGGGAACACGCTCTGCAACTCTGGGCATTAAGCTTGCCTCATCTCTACAACGGCCCCCCACAGACGCCGGGGATGCCTGGTTTCACCCTGGAGATACCCAGAAAGGGACCATCTCACAGGGAAAACTAGGACGGGTTCCCCAGCGGTCTTCAGCGCCTAGATACTCCTTGGAGTCGTAGTGCACTTTACAAGTACACCCACACAAGTACACACAAGTACACAAGTACACAAGTACTCCTACCTAGTGCTCCCTGGCCTGGTTTGTCCTAGGGTCAGTGATCTGCCAAAATATCCCTGCCTGGAGATCTAACTCCCCACTACCTCTGGGTAAGTGTCATCAGGGTGGTTGTCTTGGTGTAGAATCTGGCATCCTTTCTCACAGAGGAGAACAGAATCAGCTGGCCTGGAATTCCGACATGTAGAGCCCTCGCAGTGCCAGCTCAGTGCTCCTCAGAACTAAACAAGGACGTTTTTATGTATATATAATTAATAGTACCTATGCTGCCATGCTGAACCCCAATTAGGCAACAGTGTTTATTCTAGTTCCTTTAGCTTCGTCACCTACTGGGCAATAACAATAATGACATTTGTACAGTGAACTTTATTCCTTGTACTGAATATTCAAGGTGTTATGATAATGTGCCCACGAAGTGGACATGTAAGCAATGCAGATTCAGCAAATGTTATCCTGCATGCTCACACACGCAAATGTATGTCAAAAGTGACTGTGTTTAAGAGAGAAGGCAACTTAAGAAACTAGAGCATGTAAAATGGTGGTGTTTCTAACCGGGCTTATCCTGACCACCTGACACCCAATCCTTCAGCATGAGTCGATAACAGCTATCATAGACAAATGCTAAAATATAAGGTCCAATATGTATAAAAAAAAACTAAAATCTAAAAAAGCATCATGCTTGTTTAATAGCAAAGAGCATAGTGAAAGTCACTTAAAACGCCTAAAAAGATGTAGTAAAAGTAAAGTTTTAAAAAGCAATTTTGCATATAAAAACAAAGCCGTATTAAAAAGTCCCATGACTCAAAGCTGCCAGATTGTTTACTTGTTCAGAGAGGTTGACGAAACATTGCTGTTCCCAGCAACTGCAGATGATGTCCCAGAGGCACCAATCCATTCAGATCCATTGAGCAAATATGTTCCCATCCAGGAGGAGAGGAGGAGCCAATGCAGAATCTGCAGAAGCTGTGCCAAGCTTGTAGGGCCTGTAGAATGCGTTCTGAAGCAATCGCAAGTGGAATGCCCAGAGATTGAACCAATTGCGTTCCTAAGCATATGTCCAGGGCACACTCCAAAGTGAAAGCTGATAGGAGAATACAGGCTGCACGCAGTGCAGCCACACAGGCCAAAAGGATATGAACCAGTGTTCATTCAGTTCCAGAGAAGTAAGGGTGCACCAAAACACTGTATCATGCGTTCATGACACAGGAGCACATGTGAAAGTGCCAGTTCCATTTGGCCCTGTGAAGGGACATCCATTGTGGAGCAGAAAAAATAAAAGCACAGTCCCGACAATCAGGAACAGGACCAGCGGAAGCCCTCCAAAAATGCTTTCAAGCACTGAGTGTATAAATAATTAAATAACTCCAAAGACTGTCTGTAAGGTACTAACCAATCCAGAGTCAATTGTCTTGAAAAAAGTATGCTACTCCAGCGGCACAAGACATGTTAAAACTGTGGTACACAAGTTCTCTGAAATGTAATGGGAAATTATCACGGAGTAGTGATTGTATCTCAGAAGAAGACCTTGCAAATTGGAGATCAAAACTCTCTCTTGCCTAAGGCCACATTCTTCTGGAACAAAAAGGCTTTCAGTCTACTCAAAGCATCAAAGGGCACATTCAAAAGCTTTTTCGAAGGCCAAAGCGTTGCTTCCCTAACGGTGCGTGCACGTGAAAACAGTACTTGTGTACAACAGGTCACAACTGCAGAAACGATCACCAGAGAGGCAATTCCCGGTCTCATGCCACAGCAACCTTGATCCCCATATAAAACTTCAATTCGAGAGCAATCTGAAAGCCAGATGGATCACTGCAGCTGAAGAACCCTTCAGGTAGCAAGACAAATCTGCCACGAACGCATTACATGCTCCATGAAGCAAAACATCCTTACACACTAGGGAATGCCCAAAATCACTCTTGCAGTCAGTCCTGCTAAGAAAAGCTTCAATCTCACCATTCCTACAGCGGTATCTGAAAGGTAAGAACTATGGTTAGTGCACTTATCCTTCTCGTAGCACTTCATATTTTCCTACTTGATGGTGTTGTAAATGGAAATCAAAGTCAAATGTCCAAATTGGCAGAAAAATAAATCTGTAGATTATTCAATCCACTGAAGGGGTTTCAGCTACAGTGAATAGTAATTTCTCCAATTTCTCAATGTGTAACATAGTGTATGCAGCGTCTTTTCTTGCCATGATGGTTTGCTGTTTTGTAAGATTGTATGGTAAAAACAAGCTAGTGGCCTTAAGGCGTCACCATTGTAAAAGACCAGCATGAACTGTCTGAAGAGTCCAGCTCAGTAACGTAAATGCCCTAAGCGTTCACCTCCCATGTTGTAAAGAAGACATGTCACTCTGTATAATGTCTACTGCAGACGACATGATGTTACCTAGAGAGTAAATCCTAGTGGACATGGTGATCATACTATTATTGAATACTGTCAAAGTCCCTTCTAAATTATCCCTGTCAATCTCATGCAGTCTCTCAGCAGCCTCCTGCTGAGAAACCTTCCAGACTTCATTGTATATTATTCATTTTATATTGCATACAAGAAGCGGTTTTGACCTGGTTTTTGAGGACCTAAAAGAAAGTCCTATAGTCCCATGTCATCAGAGAGACTGGACAAGTTTTGTTTACCTGGGACAATGTTGAGGTTATTAGCTAATCTAAGCATAACTTCCCAATACTGTAAGTTGTTTCCAAGCCTGAGTGCTGTGTCTGTGCATATCATATGTAGGGCCTGCTGATCTTCAACCCTTTGGTGTCACCTAGAAAATGTGCCTGACCTCCGTTAGTGCCTAATGGCCACACTAACAATCCCCCCTGATTGGTCCCCAATGAATTGTACAATCCATGGCGAAGCATGATATCTAATGTGTCCTCCGTGTAATTTGTGAACCATTGCCAGTTTGCAAACCATGCAAATGTGAGAATGCTAGGTGTATTAAATTATTTTATCTTAGCCAGGCCCAATATATGATGTTTGCTGCACAGTTTTGTTCAGGAATATCAGTTGGTGTGGTATAAGGCATGTTTGAAATAATGCCGCCTTCCCCTGAACCTGACAATCTTTGTGAGTCCTCCCATGGTGGTGTAGGGCAGTGTTCCCATTGTGTGTAATTAAATACTGAATGTGGAGTACCTGCTTTATACAAGAAATGGTAACCATTATGCTGAAAACAGAACATTTCATCATAATTAGTCATGCGTCATACATTTCATCAGAGTTAAAAATAGTAGAATGCTGTAGGTCTTCTAGCATTTCATAAACTGTACCAATATCCCAATCATCAGAGACAGTACTAGGGGTGATGAAGTCATTCAATGAGATGCAAAATACATATGGTATTAGCAAAGGTTTGGTTGGTCCAAATATATCATATGATACCTTATCACAAACAATTTTATCAGAAACTGGAACAGCAGAAATGTTCAAAGGGGAAAGGTCTCTTCACACTTTGGGGTCGATTCCGATCCGGTAAAAAGCGCTCCGAATCGTCGTACGGAGCGTTTTTTCCCCGTACGAGTCGTACCTGTAAACATCCCGAACGTACGACGAAGTACGATTCGTACCAGTAGCCGTACTCCGTACGAGTCGTACAAGACACCGTACGACTCTAACCTCCGTACGATTCTCCCTCGGAACCCGCTGTATGCGACATCTGTACGGTTTGCGGCTGGTTTTTACGACCCAGCAAGTACGATACGTGTCGGGTACGCACCGTACGACCCTTTTTCTACGGCCGCTGAAAACAGCCGTAAAAGCAGAGTTCGCGACGAAACAGGTACGAAACGGCCCCCCCGGGTACGGTGCGTACCCCCATGATCGCAGGGGTACGCACCGTACCCCTGCGATCATGGGGTGTACGAGCCGTACCCCCATTGTACGATCGGTGTACGAGCCGTACCCCCATTGTACGATCGGTGTACGAGCCGTACCCCATGTACGATCGGTGTACGAGCCGTACCCCATGTACGATCGGTGTACGAGCCGTACCCCCATCGGTGTACGAGCCGTACCCCATCTACGATCGGTGTACGAGCCGTACCCCCATCGGTGTACGAGCCGTACCCCTTGTACGATCGGTGTACGAGCCATACCCCCATTGTACGAAGGGGGTACGGCTCGTACACCGATCGTACAATGGGGGTACGGCTCGTACACCGATCGTACAATGGGGGTACGGCTCGTACACCGATCGTACAATGGGGGTACAGCTCGTACACCAATCGTACAATGGGGGTACGGCTCGTACACCTCATGATCGCAGGGGTACGGTGCGTACCCCTGCGATTATGGGGCGTACGGACCGTACGGTGTATGTTTGTGTGCTTTTCCGTACGACTCGCCCTTACCTGACGTGGACCGTACGAATCGCGTCTTCATACCCCGGTCCGGATCGTACTCGTCGGGTCGTACTGCATGTGTACGAGTCAAATGGTATGTGTACGAGTCGTACGGTTCACGGTTTCAGCCTTGCAATACGTACAGATCGCGACGATTCGGACGGATTCACGGAATACGGATCGTACTTCGTGACTCGGACGAACGGGTACGATTCGTACGGAGAGGGCTCCGGATACAAATCGTACGGACGGTTTTTTTCCCGAATCAGAATCGACCCCTTTGTGTGATGAAGAATGAGGTGTTAAAACCAAGCTCAACAGCTGCACAGCAGAGCGTTCTAGCAGATAGTGTCCCTTCGGAAGCAGGAAAAAGACAGTCACAAAATCAAAGGACAAGGAAAAATAACACAATTGTGTTTCAAATGTATAACCATGGAAGAACAAAGTTCATACGTTAGACCTGGCATCCTTGGCGTGGTTTCCCCTGACTTTTTGCCTTTACCTCCTGTGTTTTTGATGCTATGCTGGAATTATGTTTTTTGCTGGCATAGATGCTTTGGGCACTTTGCCACTGCTGATCAGTGTCAAAGTGCAGGTGCTCCCTGTGTAAATTGAGATTGTGATTGGTTCTCCCTGATTGGCATATTTGTTTTACCGGTAGGTCCCAAGTAAAGTGCACTAAGTGTGCCAGGGCTGGTAAATCAAATGCTACTAGTGGGCATGCAGCACTGTTTGTACCACCCACATGAGTAGCCCTAAAATGATGTCTCAGGCCTGCCACCTCAGTGCCTGCATGCAGTTTGTTAGCTGCTATATTGACTTGGCAAGTGCACCCACTTTCCAGTTCCTACCCTTCCCTTTCCTTGCACGTAGGACACTCATGTAGTAGGCCCAAGGTACCCGCTGGGTAGGGTGCAGTGTATGTGAAAGGTAGGACATGTACTGGTGTATATAACATGTCATGATAGTGAAATACTGCCAATTTTGTTTTTCACTATTGAAAGGCTATCTTGCCCATAGGACCGAATGTTGAATGCTTTGTAACATAATACAGGCATATCTTTCCCTAGGAGTAAGATAGAAAATTGGAGTCTGGTATCCCTGAACTCAGAATTTGATAACACATCTTTGGTAAAGATGGTTTTTAAATTGTGTGTTTGAAAACAGCAGTTTAGAAGGTGGCTGTTTTCTTCTTCAACCTTTCTGTAGGCCTGGGCGTAGTTTGCGGAGTTTTGCTATGCGGAACTCCGCAAAGTTACAAAACACCTCAGCAAAGTTCCCCGAGTGGCGGAGTGCAGTGCGAACTGCAGTTTGTGCTGGTATTCCTGCCGCTCGAGTAAAAATTCTACCTGAGCAGCAGCTCGCGCTCGCAAACTTACCATTCGCGGTCGGGGGAAAAACTCCGCTGCATATCACAAAGCGGAGTTTTCTGCACTTCGCGAACTCCGGGGAGTGCAGAAAAATCTGCAATCTCCGCGAACAGAGTGAAGTTCACCGCCCAAGCCTACCTTTCTGTGTTCCTCTGCCTGGGTGTGGATTGACTGACTGGCTTTGAAAGTGACAGGGGCTGGTGGTGTGTCATGGCTCAAGGAGTCTGGGTGAGTCAGTACTAAGCTAAATATGCTGATCTGCATTTTAAGTGGTGGGAGGAGTAGCCCCTGTACCTGAGTAGGGCTGTGCCTACCTTCCACAAACGGCTGGCTCCACCTCCTGCGGTGTGTCTGAAGACCCTGGCCCACACTGACAAAGGAAGAAGTTGTGCACTGGCAGAGTGCTCCCAGAACTGGTTTGGAATGGGTTCAGAACCCTGTACACAAAGAGAAAAAAGACAATTTGGGGTATAAATATTAGAGCTAAAACCCCTGAACTTGAGATCATCCTGGAATCAAGAGGAACCTTTGCCAAGGAAAAGAGCGGAAGAAACTGAGAAGAAGGACTGCCCTTGCTGTGTGTTATGGGGCTAACCTGCAGTTGCTATTCTGCCAAGGGGAGGAAGAGGATTTTGCTGTGTGCTGTGTCCCCTGCTTGAAAGGAAATCTCCAAGGGTCTGAGGAGAGCTGGCCTCCTGTTGTGGAAACTCAGGAACACCAAAGTTTCAAAGATCTCTGCAACATTGTATGCATGTCTCTGGGCACAGCGTGTAACACTCGTGAATCCTGCACTGCTCGAGAAGTGCTTCATTCCAAGATCTCTGCAATGCTGTGTGAGTGTGACTGAACACAGCGTGTAACCTTCGGGAAACCTGCATCTCCCGAGAGTGCTCCGTCCCCGCGATGCTGTACGCGTGTGTCGATGCACAGCTGGGGTCCGTTGGGAAGTTGACAGCAGCCGCGATCAACTGAGAGACGATCACGCTGATGGCCCGAGTCATCAGCAAGATTGTAAATCACCAGAGGAAGAAGCCGGGCAGGAGCAAGATCAGCTGTGAAGTGTCTCGTAGCAACCGGGACACCTACGACGCTCAGCCACCCACCAGCGTAGAAAGGATCGGTGAGCCAGAGACCTGAGGAGCCTCAAGCCGGTGTTCAAATCGTCTCCCAGGTAACGCTCAGAGCTGCGCGCTCGAGCTGCCACGTGGGGTGCTGCCAGGAACTGTTTTGAGCTCTTGTCCTGATAATGGCCCGTACCAGCAGAACGGAGAGTTGCGGTACCGGGGCCCTTTTTCTTCTGACACTGATTTGAGCAGTTGGGGTGTATCCTTATTGTCGCTGGCCGCGAAGGCAGCCTTGGGAGAGTATTAAACTGTTCAGAACAGAAGGGGCATCTTCTGTCGGTGCCAAAGTAATATGCCGTTGTAATACCACGATTGGGCACATAAATTACTACCAGTCAAGTACCAGTCAAGGACTGTTTTGCCCTATCACCCTCTCGCATAAAGAAATACAGAGTCCTCCAGTCTATTTTTAGTAATATACGTTTTTAAAGACATTCTACTGAAAACCCTTTACTGTGTATGTTGGACTTTTGTCATTTTGGTCTTGTGAAGCTCAGATAAAAATATTTTATTTTTGTAAACCTGTGTGGTGTCCATTTGTGGTGTTATCACTGCGTTACTGTGAGTGTTGGTACAAATACTTTACACATTGCCTTAGGAATAAACCTGTCTGCTCATGCCAAGCTATCAAGGGGGTGAGCAGGGGTTATCTAGAGTGTGTATCCCCCTTACCTTGACTAAAAGTTAAGCATGGGCTGAAAATTTGTTCCGCTCGCGGAATTTGCGGATTTTCTGCGATTTCGCGATCCGCGAATCTCACGAAATCGCGGTAAAATACACGAATCAGCGGGAGCGAATTTTCAGCCAAGCACTTACAGGGTTACAGCAGCAGGTGCAAAAGTTGAAGCTCATTTTTTGTAACCTTTTACAAAAGGGTTACAAAGAAATTAACTTCAACTTGGGCACCTGCTGCTGTAAGCCTGTAAGTGCTTCCTGGCTCCTCGTTGCCTACTTGCAAATATTCTCTGACCCTGCTCTGACCCTTGAAGCAGGGTCAGAGAATAGTTACAAGTAGGCAATGAGGCGCCTGTCACGAAAACTAAACCTCAACAGGAAGCACTGACAGATATAAAAACAAGCATTTGCAATGCAATAGGTCTCGCATTAGGAAAGTTTGAGCTATTGGTCTTGTAAATTACAATTTTTTTATTTATGTGATGGTTTTGAAAATAGCTAAATTAATAGCTTTGTCATTTACAATGCCAATTGTTATAACTTTCGCAAATGTGACACCTATAGCATTTGTAATGCAACATGTTTTGTATTTACGTGACTTAGCTGTATTGATATTGCAAATTACAATGGCTTTTAATTTTTTTAAATAATTAATACTTAAATAAAAGTGATTTTAATTTATAATGGCAATAGCTTAAACTTTTGTAAATAACTTTTGTGAAGATTATGTTCAGTGTATTTTATTGTGACCAAAATCCAAGACCAGAAGTGAAATATTAACATCTTTTTGTGACATTTGTAATAAAGTTTGAAACATTGAGAGAACATATTTGAACCAGTTGTTGTTGAATGGTTGCGCAGATTGATGCTAGGGTGGTGCTGTGGTGGTGCTGAGTGGTGCTGTGGTGATGCTGAGTGGTGCTGTGGTGGTGCTGAGTGCTACTGGGATGGTGCTTAGTGATGCTGGGGTGGTGCTGAGTGGTGCTGTGGTGGTGCTGAGTGATGCTGTGGTGGTGCTGAGTGGTTCTGTGGTGGTGCTGAGTGATAATGTGGTGGTGCTGAGTGATGCTGTGGCGGTGCTGAGTGATGCTGTGGTGGCGCTGAGTGGTGCTGTGGTGGTGCTGATTGGTAATGTGGTGGTGCTGAGTGATGCTGTGGTGGTGCTGAGTGATGCTGGTGTTGGTGCTGAGTGATGCTTTGGTGGTGCTGAGTGGTGCTGAGTGATAATGTGGTGGCGCCGAGTGATGCTGTGGTGGCGCTGAGTGATGTTGTGGTGGCCCTGAGTGGTGCTGTGGTGGTGCTGAGTGGTGCTGTGGTGGTGCTGAGTGATGCTGTGGTGGTGCTGAGTGGTGCTGTGGTGGTGCTGAGTGATGCTGTGGTGGTGCTGAGTGATGCTGTGGTGGTGCTGAGTGGTGCTGTGGTGGTGCTGAGTGATAATGTGGTGGTGCTGAGTGATGCTGTGGTGGTGCTGAGTGATGCTGTGGTGGCACTGAGTGGTGCTGTGGTGGTGCTGAGTGGTGCTGTGGTGGTGCTGAGTGATGCTGTGGTGGTGCTGAGTGATGCTGTGGTGGTGCTGAGTGGAGCTGTGGTGGTGCTGAGTGATAATGTGGTGGTGCTGAGTGATAATGTGGTGGTGCTGAGCGATGCTGGGGTAGCGCTGAGTGATGATGTGGTGATGCAGAGGGCAGAAAAACAAGGGAAAAATGAGTCTAACAGAGGGCAGAAGGGCACAAAAAACGAGTCTAACGGGGAAGAAAGGCACAAAAACGAGTCTAACAGACGGCAGAAGGGCACAAAAAACGAGTCTAACAGAGCGCAGAAGGGCACAAAAACAAGGGAATAACAGGGGGCAGAAGGGCACAAAAAACGAGTCTAACAGAGGGCAGAAGGGCAGAAAAACAAGGGAAAAATGAGTCTAACAGAGGGCACAAGGGCACAAAAAACGAGTCTAACAGGGGGCAGAAGGGCAGAAAAACAAGGGAAAAACGAGTCTAACAGAGGGCAGAAGGGCACAAAAAACGAGTCTAACAGGGGGCAGAATGAATCCCGCCCTGCGTGTTTCTCCACGAAGATGCCACCTTTGTGTGCCCTCTACTCAACTGGAGTACTTTCTACTGTCTAATCAGTAAGTTCTCCCTCGTTGGCTAAATGTATAGGGGCAGATTTACAATAACTGGCGCATCCCCAGGGATGCACCAGTTATTGTGCGCCGCAGCTTCGCCACCCATGGTGCGCCGCATTTACAATGCGGCGCACCATGTGGCAAAAACAGCACAGATGCATCACGCATCTGTGCCATAAAAGCAGCGCATTGCTGGAGCTGCGTAGCGCTTGCGATGCAGCTCCAGCAATGCTCTGGGGGGCTCTATCTCCCCAATGCTGCATCAAGCCTTGCGCCTGCTTCAAGCAGGCGCAGGGTTTTGACGCAGCATTGGCCTAAAAGTGAGTGAGTGAAATCTTGTAGATTTCATTCAGCCACTTTTAGGAGGCGTTCCTGCGCAGGAACGCCCTCCTGATGGCGCAGGGCTTTACAACGTGACGCATCTCTCAGATGCGTCACATTGTTAATACCCAGCACCATGGCGCATCTTTTGTGCTGCCGCTGCGTCACAAAAGGTCTCGGTAGAGGGTGGCAGTGGTGAACCAGAGGGTGGCAGTGATGAACCAGAGGGTGACAGTGATGAACCAGAGGATGGCAGGGGTGAACCAGAGGGTGACAGTGCTGAACCAGAGGGTGGCAGTGATGAACCAGATGGTGGCAGGGGTGAACCAGAGGGTGGCAGTGGTAAACCAGATAGTGGCAGTGGTGAACCAGAGGGTGGCAGTGCTGAACCAGAGGGTGACAGTGGTTAACCAGAGGGTGGCAGTGGTGAACCAGAGGTGCTGTGATGAACCAGAGGGTGGCAGTCGTGAACCAGAGGGTGGCAGTGGTGAACCAGAGGGTTGACAGTGCTGAACCAGAGGGTGGCAGGGGTGAACCAGAGGGTGCTGTGATGAACCAGAGGGTGGTAGTGGGGAACTAGAGGGTGGCAGTGCTGAACCACAGGGTGACAGTGGTTAACCAGAGGGTGGCAGTGGTGAACCAGAGGTGCTGTGATGAACCAGAGGGTGGCAGTCGTGAACCAGAGGGTGGCAGTGGTGAACCAGAGGGTGACAGTGCTGAACCAGAGGGTGGCAGGGGTGAACCAGAGGGTGCTGTGATGAACCAGAGGGTGGCAGTGGTGAACCAGAGGGTGGCAGGGGTGAACCAGAGGGTGGAAGTGGTGAACCAGAGGGTGGCAGTGCTGAACCAGAGGGTGACAGTGGTTAACCAGAGGGTGGAAGTGGTGAACCAGAGGTGCTGTGATGAACCAGAGGGTGGCAGTCGTGAATCAGAGGGTGGCAGTGGTGAACCAGAGGGTGACAGTGCTGAACCAGAGGGTGGCAGGGGTGAACCAGGGAGTGGCAGTGCTGAACCAGAGGGTGGCAGTGGTGAACCAGAGGGTGGCAAGGGGGGACCAGAGGGTGGCAGGGTGAACCAGAGGGTGGCAGTGGTGAACCAGAGGGTGGCAGTGATGAACCAGAGGGTGGCAGTGGTGAACCAGAGGGTGCTGTGCCCATACACGACCGCATGGGTAACTTCACCATGCAAGCGGCCCGCGAACACGCAAAAAGCCCCGTGAACACGTAAAAAACCCGCGAACACGCAAAAAAACCAAAAATCTGCAAATTCGCACAAACTTGCGGATTGCGAATTCGATTTCGCGTGAATTCGCGGAACGCGAATTTGCACATTTCGCCCATACTTACTAAAAGGAAGGGTCCCTATTTGGACAAAGGTACCTACCTCTGCCAACTAGAGACCCTCATTTCTAACAACATCTTACTCAGCCAAAAATAGAATGCACACAATCTCCTTCGAAGAGGCAGAAGTGAAAGTGCAGGTGGATCTGACAAATCCTAGGAAAAGTCAACAAAGTTACCCAGAAGCTGTATGGTCTATCCGTGGCAGCTCTGGAAGCTGTGTTGAACTGGGAGCAGACTCCACTTGTGGCACATTGATGTAGACAACATTGGTGCCTGGTTTAAAAATTGAAATCTGTGTTTCTATACAAGTAGTTTGTATAGTAGCTGTTGATGTAGCAAGTAGAAGAGCTACTTTATTACTAGCTATCTCCAGCTGGGGAGTAGAAGCCTCATTGCTGATCAAAGCTTCCAACGGGACTTCCTGTTTGGTAGTGAGAGGAGACAGGTCTACTCAGGAGCTCACATGGCCTACTGTGTAGAACTCGCCACTTGATGAGATCTATTAACACAAATCTCTTGTTTTGCAAACAGCAAGGGGTGACTAAAGTACAGTTCTGGTACCTTTACCAGCCAGGACAGGGACAGGTGCTCTGTAAGATGACCTAGTTTCCTTTTTGTCCACTATTTTCTTCCAGACCAGATCCTCAATCTTTGGAATCCAATCAGAAGTTGCTGGTGCCTACTTCACTTCTTCAGTGGTAGTGTGTTTTACTTGGACATTGCAGTGTGCTTCCCGGAAGCTGTTCAGTTCCTGTAAAACAGCCAAACGTTCATTGATGTCAAATGATGTTTCTGATGCCACTGTACTGGGACTGTCGATATCTGGTACCCACATCTTAACCCCAAACAGGATCTCGTAGTGAGTCCGACCGCCAAGGGATTTTTTAGGCAGATTGTTTAATGCCCTCAGGACCCCATGTAAGTGATGGACCCAACTGTGACCTGAGCCTAATACCCTCACTATTAAAGACTGCTTAAGTCCCAGTTTTTCCTCTCCACTACAGCATTTCCTTCAGGAAGATAGGGGGAAGAATACGGCATAGTCACATCCAATATTTCCATGGCATCTTTATAAGCCCTGGAGGCGAATGCTGGACCCTGGTCCAAATGGAATGTACCAACTGGTATGTTCTGATAAAAACTGGCAGACCTTTTATAACAGTTTGGGCATCAGCTGATCACTGTGGCCTAACCCATAGGAATCTAAAGCAGCAATCCACTGCAACCAAGATGTATTTGTAAGCCCCATCTGATTGTAAGGGCAACAGTGGTCCAGATAAATACAAGCGAGAGGCTTGTCAGAAATCAACAGAGGTATCTGTGGGGGGTAAGCTACCGTGGATCCCTTCATCTGCTGACAGATGTTGAATTTAAGGATAAGGGGCCAGATGTAGGTAATTCTATTTTACCGATTCATAAATACCGAATTTTACCGATTCGGTATTTATGAATCGGTAAAATAGTAGGTGGGAGATGTAGGTAAAATAAAATTTTCAATTACCGATTCGGTAACATTCGGTATTTACCAATTCGGTAAATACCGAATCGGTATTGCCCATTGATTCCTATGGGCCTTTAAGCCCATAGGAATCAATGGGCAATACCGATTCGGTATTTACCGTATCGGTAAATACCGAATCTTGCAAGGGTGCAGGGGGTGTCACTTTGACACCCTCTAGCACCCCCAATTCAGGCATGTGTGCCATGTGGCACACATACATGCCCTAAGGGCATGTCTGTGTGTCACATGGCACAGGTGTGCATGCACAGATGTGCATGCACACCTGCATTCGGTATTGTACCACCCAATAGGATTGGGTGGTAAAATACAGACTCTTAAGGTCCTGTGGCACTCTCAGGAGTGTCACCTACATGT
This sequence comes from Lissotriton helveticus, assembly GCF_964261635.1. Lineage (NCBI taxonomy): Eukaryota > Metazoa > Chordata > Amphibia > Caudata > Salamandridae > Lissotriton > Lissotriton helveticus. The sequence goes on from NC_136069.1 coordinate 1,145,150,390, forward strand.
GGAATTACCGAATCGGTAAAATTACCGATTCGGTATTTTACAGAATCGGTAAATTTACCGAATCGGTAAATTTACCGATTCTGTAAAATGCTGGCCCCTACATGCCGATTCCTAAATACCGGTCGGTAACGGCCGAAATCGGCCGTTACCGACCGGTATTTCCTCTCCTACATCTGGCCCAAAGTCCTTAGTCTGTTTGTATAGACCTGGCCACCAAAAGCATTGTTCCAATTGTGAAATTGTAGCAGCCAGCCACTCCTGCGTGAGCAGATACTAGACCCTGTTGTGCTGCTAGGATAAAACCTAACCTGCAGCCTGAATTTGGTCTACCTCCTTCCCACACTTCGGGAATATGAGCAAAAGGTATGTTTGGCACATTTATCTTGTAGGAGTATTTTGTTGAAAAGCCTTTCGGCAGGGGGTGCCATCACGAGCAGTGTTGACAGCTACAATGTGTCTCCATCTATCCGCGTACGGAAGGAGTTATTGCAGTGAGATCAGCAGTTGCACTGTTACTTTTGCGGCTTCGTCATCCATGGAATTCCCTACAATGTGTATTCCCACACACTGATGAGTCAAGGTGTGAATCACATATCACATATGTCCGTGGCAAGCATGCTTTCAGCTTACCCACCTTTCCCCAAAGAGTCTTCTGCTTTATTGTGTACCGTTTGGAATCTCTGAATCCATTCTGGCCTAGTAGTGTAAGTGCTTGTTGTAAGACTGGACACAATAATATAAATCACATATTATTAGTATGGGGAATCCAGGATCCATAGTCTCAAGTGCCAGAATTAGAGCTCTGAGCTCAGTCAGCTGCATAGTAGGTTTTTCAGGGTACAATCCTCCATCCTGGATTCAACACTTCACAGAGGCGCAAGCAGCCGAGTTTTGGTCCTTTAGCCCTAAGGCAGGTTGGGCAGAACCATCAGCATAGTGGATGTAATCATACTGATCAAGAGCCATGACTTCATAAGGCAGAGGATATTCATGTTCGTACTGCAGAAAAGCTTGTGTTTGTACTGTAGAGTCAAATATGTAGTAAACACATCTGTTGGGGTGATTGGGTTAGCCGTTTGTTTCCATCGTGGATGTAGAGCCTTGGTGTTAGGAATGCTAGCTTTTGTTACAGCCTCTAAGGTCGTAACTGGAGTCTTGACAATAATGTGTTTTCCCTGAGCAAGTGCTCTCTCTCTCACCACAGCAGTCTGTACTGCTGTCAGTATTTTTTCTGTGTGTGCAAAATGCATCTCAGCATTGGTGCGATTCATATGCTATTGGTACAGTGTCACCTTAATTGAATGTAACGTAGGTGTACCCTGATGCCTCCTCTATTTCACAGATCACCAGGTTTGTTGTGTTTACATATGTATAGGTGTTTTGAAGCTAGCATGTCAGCTTGCACTAAACGTAAGGTTTGAGTGTGCTCAGTTGTTGAATGTGTGTTTGAAAAATCTGGACTTATTAAGTTTTAGAATGGTTTAATCTGTTCTGTGTAATCTGGAATGTATGTTCTGCCAACATTTAGAAATCCCAATATAGATTAAAGTTTCTTTAGTGTGTTTGGTGGTTGGAAGAGCGCGCACTTCTCTAAGAAATGTGTTGTAAGCTTTTGACTTCACTTAACAGTTCGTAACCCAGAAACAGGACATTGAGGTGGGATATTTGTGTTTTTTTAAAAGTTGAATTTGTAGACTATGGGAGCAAATCACAGAACGATGCAATCTACTCTTGCCAAGTACATAGAAAAGTAATCATCCGTCACGTAAATGTCATGGACATAGGACAATGCCTGATAGTCAGAATTTTGTAACAGTTCCCTAACCCAGGCTGAAAACAACCCGGGGATGTTCTTATACCCCTGAGGCAAGTGACGGAACTGTTTTTGAGAACACAGTGCAATGAATGCGGTCAAGTACCTGCTTTCAAGTGCAATATTTTGGTAGATAAATCAAATGGATCTTACTGACATTGTCAGTAAGGTGCTTTTCTCGCCGCACAGTTCTTCTTTGTAGCTGTGGCCCCCTGACCCTCCCAGGTCCTTAATTCGAGGCCTTCCTGAACCCGCAGGCACCCGCCTGCATCTCATCCCTGGTGGTCCAGTGGGGAGCATCCCTCCCTATGTCTGCTTCTTGTCCCTTTCTCTCTGTTCTCCTTATATGCACCATATTTCTCACTTTCCCTTGCCCCTCCCCCCTCCAATGCTGTATTCCTTCTTTTTTTTACATTCTTTTTTATTTCTGCTCCTTGCCTCTTTCTCTCCTTTCTCCTTATTTGTGCCAATTATTTCCCTATCCCTTGCCGTTGCTTGTCTGCCGCTGCCCAGCCTTCAGCCAGCGCAGTTTTCCCACTTCCCGCCTCCCAGCTGTTCAGCCCTCCCCAAACACTATTTAATGGCAGCCACTGCTTGGTGAAGGAACGATTTTACTGATCCTGTCAGTAGGTTGCTTCCCTCGCCGCACAGCTCTGCCTGGTATCTGTTGCTCCCTGACCATGCAGGTCCTTAGTTTGAGGCCCTCCTCCACCCACAGGCACCCACTCCCATGTGCCTCATCTTTTATGGTCCAGTGGGGAGCATCTCAGCTCTGCTGCTGGTCTGCCCTCTGTCTTCTGCTTTTTGTCTTTTCTGCTCCTCTTCTCTTTTTTAAATTTTTTTCTTCTATTTCTGCTTCTTGACCCTTTTCTCTCTTTTCTTCTTATCAGTGCCATTTTTTCCTTTTCTGTTGTCGCTGCTCGTCCCCCATGGCACTGCCCCGCTTCTGCACTGTTTTTTGTCTTTTTTCCTCTTCTGCTCTTTTTCACATTCTTTTTTAAATTTGTGCTTCTTGTCTCTTTCTCTCTTTTCTCCTTATTTTGGCCATTTCTTCCCTTTCCATTGCTGCTGATCGTCCCCATGTGGCCCGCCCTTCCAGCACTGTTTTTCCACTTTCCAGCTGTCCAACCTTCCCCAAACACTATTTAATGGTGCCTGCTGCGTGGCTGCGCCGCTGGTGTGCCGAAGGCCCACCAAAAACAAGCCCGTCTGCACCTGGACCTTGCCCAGCACCACAAATCTGGCTCCAGACCATCAACCACTACCTCTCCAGCGCCCTCCATGCCCTCAACACCGAATGATCCCCCACCTGCCACCTTGCATCACCGAAGAACACCCACGCCCTGTTCACCTGCCGCACCTGTAACTGCACATTCACTGGCCACCGCACACCAGATCCACTGACCGCATGACCCTCAAGAACCAAACTCAACCACCTCAGATGCATCCTATCAACACCTGCTTCCTTAAAAGACACTCTGTAGAGATCTGGGACCTGCTGGACTCTATCTCCCCAACGTCGCCTTCTTCACAGAAACCTGGATGATTTCCAACTCAGCCCTGGACATTGCAACTGCCATCCCCGATAGCTATAAAATCATCAGCAGGGACCGCATCAACCGGCCGGGAGGAGGCATCGCCATTGTACATAAAGACACCCTCCGCCACACAACCAGCTCTGATGACCACTCACTTGACATCGAGCACCTCCGATTTCAGATCAAGACCTGAACGCCACCCTCTGTGGCACCCTCATCTACAGACCTCCCGGACCCCGACCCCTTCAGCAAATCCAGAACCGAATTCATTGCTCACCATGCTTTCACCTCTATGGACTACATCCTCCTCGGTGATCTCAATTTTCACCATTGACAACATCGAAGACCACAACACCTCATTCCTACTGAAGAACCTCATCACATCATACTTAAACAACTGGTCCTAATGCCAGCCCACTCAGCAGGACACACACGCGACCCCATCTTCTCCGCAAGCAACACCGTCTACGTCAGCCACACCTCCGAGCCACATTGGACCAACCACAACTGTCTCCACTTCCCCATCCCCAAACCCATTGTTTACCACCACGTCCACCACAATCCTCACAGAACCTGGAACAAGGTCACCGAAGGTCAGCTTACCATCTCCCTCAGCAAGACCCCACCACCGACATCCACGGATGCCAATACCTCAGCACACAGCCTCCAGCGCTGAAACTGCAATTGCGCCCCCTCAGGAAACCCTCAGCCAAAGAGCCCTCCAAGAAAGTCAGCTTGTTCTCCCCCGTCTTCCAAGAGTCTAGGTGCACCTGCAGACTGCTCAAGAAAAGATGGAGGAGCAGCAAAATCATGGAAGACCACGCAGCTTTTATTTTGGCAGTCACCGCACACCACAGCCTCATCAGAACAAAAAAAAAGCTATCCACAAACTCATCAAATGCTAACGCACACAACAGCAAAGAACTCTTCACCGTGGTCATCCTCCTGGACCACTCAGCCACCTTTGACACCGTCTCCCACCACACCCTCAGTGCAAGACTCCACAACGCCAGCATCTGTGACAAAGCACTAGAATTGATCCACTCTTCCTCATCGACCGAATGCAGAGAGTCAGACTTCTGCCATTCAACTCGGAACCCACAGAGATCAGCTGTGAAGTGCCTCAGGGATCCTCCCTGAGCCCCATCCTATTCAACATCTATATGCCTCTACTTGCAGCCATCATCAGAAGCCACGAACATTGTCTCCTATGCTGACGACACTCACCTGATTCTCTCCCTCACAGACAAACCCACAGCCACCAATAGCAAATTCCATAACAAGATGAAGGCAGTCGCCACCTGGATGAAGGACAGCTGCCTCAAGCTTAACTCAGAAAAGACCGATATCCTCATCCTGGGCTCCTCCCCCTCCACCTAGGATGATTCTTGGTGGCCCTCAACGCTTGGACCACCCCCATACTCATGGACCACGCACAAAACTTTGGCATCACCCTGGACTCTTCGCCCTCGATGAACTGCCAATTCAAAGCTGTTTGCCCTCCTGCTGCCACACGCTCCATTTGCTTCTTAAGATCTTCAAGTGGATCCCCACGAGTCCAGGAAAATGATCACCCATGCACTCATCAGCAGCAGGCGCGACTACGGCACCGCAATCAATGCCGACCCCACCCAGAAATTCCAAAAGAAACTGCAGAACGTTCAGAACACCTACATCAGACTCTTTCTGAACATCCCACACTGCACCCATATCACCAGCCCCCTGAGAGATCTACACTGGGTACCTGTCAACCAAAAAATTACCTTTAAGCTCCTCACGCACTCCTACAAAGCCCTATACAAAACTGGACCTGCATACCTCAGCCACTGCCTCTGCTTCTAAACTCTCACCAGACATCCCTGCTCTGCCCAACTGGCCCTGGCCACCATCCCACTGATCCGCAAGACCATGGCTGGAGGAAGATCCTTCTCCTACCTCACTACGAAGACCTGGAACTCCCTGCAGCAGCACCTCAGGCAATCACCATCGCTGCTGCAATTCAGTAAGGACATCAAGACCAGGCTCTTCAACTGAACCGCAAACTCCCCTTTAGCGCCTTGAGACCCTCACGGGTGAGTAGTCACGGTCTATAAGAAGATTACTGATTGATTACTGATTGATAGTTTAGTTTTGTATTTCTTCTGCACTATGTTGTTTATTAGTGCCATGCAGTGCACAGTCTGGTCTGCGAATGTACGTGTAGCAGTGTTTAAATGTCCGTTATATAATACTAGATGATTTGAATAGTCTTGTTTCATCACTGGAAACAAGGCATTATTCATAGGGGGAGGTGCAATTTTCGATTACACCTTGGTATTCAAGTTGGGTGAGGGTCTCTATAATTAGTTTTTAGCCTAATTTTTAATGGCGTATTGTCTTTGAGATTGTGGGGCGGACTTCTCAGGTATTACATGATAAGGGTACCATCATCCCACCCCACCCCACATGCTTGCGGCATAACACAGGAGCTAGTGCTAAAGCCCACTCCTTGGCATATGAATGCTTTAATCTGGAACAAGGTCGGAGAGGGCCGATGAAATTACCATTTCTCCTACTGGGCAGTCCATGACAAACTCTAGTGGCCAATCCTTCTCACCCAAGAGAATGTCGTAGTCGAATTAGATGTTCTCCCAAAGGAGAATGTTAATATATCTTGTTACGACCCCTCCAATTAGAGTTGGATCTCATTTAAGCGATGTGGAAAACTCACTCTCGTGTCCAGGGTTTCCACCTGGACATAGTCACTCAATGTTACTGTAATCAGACAATCCATCAGGTTCCGGCAAACTATCATGATCATACTGCTGTGTTGCCCAGTATGGTCAGAGCCCACCCCCCCCTCAGAGACAATGTCCTCAATATCTGTGGCAGTCTTGACTTTGAGTCCAGCTACCTTCTTCCTTTTGAATTTTGGTTTTGACTGTTAGGTGTATCTTCTTTTTTAATTATGTATTCAGATGATCATTGTTAGTCCTCCCTCGGTTTCATGTATCCTTCAGATCTGCGCTCTGATTGTCCATCTCTTTCTGAGCCTTTTTCAGATGACTCCTGAAAGGAATAAGATGAACGTGTATCAGTATCCTGATACCTGACAGGCGTCTTAATTTTATCTCGGTTACGCAGATTTGAGCTCTTCCCAGTGGCTTCCTGTTGAGAAGATCCACCAATCAATTTAGACTTGCCTTTATTTTTCTTATCTCACTTCGTTTTTGTAGAAGATTCAGGTGCTTGCTTCAAGTTATCCTTTTCAGATTTACTCTTGATTTTTGATTTGCTAGGTCTGGCTCCAAAATTATCTCTACCCACTGTTGCGTAGGATTGTTAGAAAATTTGCGCTCCTGTTGTCCTGGAGCCAAATCCCTTAGTCGGTGGTGTATTGCCAATGCTGCTGCTTCCCTTTAATGTTAGTCAACATAATGATGGATACTGCAGCAATATTGTCCATCAGTTTCACCCCCAAATCCAGGTCAGGGGATGCCCGTACTCATTCTAAATCTGCTTAAGCACCTCTGGTAAAACAGCTAATGAGGGTGTGCCATGAATTCTGGTATATTCTGCACGGGGAGCCGTCCCCTTTGACAAACATATTGTAAGAATTCTATGTGTCTCTTGGAGTCCCATATGGGGAAACACATCTTTAAGCTGACTTGTTTTTTGTGCAATATAGAACAGAATTTCCTCCCGTCTGATGGGAACTTTACCCATGACTGCATTAATGGTTTGTGGGCTGATGCCCGTTGCAGCCAATTGTGGTTGTGCAGCTTGAGTAGCCCTCACAAGATTTACTGTCATTGTTCGCATGACGAGCGGGGCCAGGCATTTATATATGCTAACTAGACCCACATATAGTCTACATAATTATGCTACTGTCATATTAGCTACATTTGGATGTGGAATGTATTCGGCTAAGACTGGATATGTGGCTCCCTCATGGCTGAGGGGACCTAGTCTAACTTCTTCTGTAGTGTGTGATAGGGTGCCATCAAACCAATTTCTCTGTTCTTGGTATGTTAATGGCATTTCTAGTGCTTTGTAAGCTGTAGAGGTATTTGGAACGTCACCTGGAGTGTAAGTGTGAAACAGTTTTGTTTGGTAGTCTATTGCTGGGAATGTAACCAATGAACTGAATGCCTCTGTCCTAAATGCTTTGTGAGCCTCAACAATAACGTAACTTCCCCACCATTAAGTGTGAAATCATGTTGTAGCAGCTTCTGAGGAACTGCATGCCCGCAAATTTCAGGTATGTTACTTGCTGCTGGGTTAGCCATAAGAATACATGAAATTCAGAGAGGGTACTACTATGGGGAGATCCTTTCAAATGTTCAAGCTTGAACAACCTACAGCCAATACATAGGGGTTACCTACTCTGATGAGGAGGATTTTTCCCTAACACCTCAGACATCTCCAGTTAGAAGCTGAGCAGGGGTCTTTGGGTATACAAAATAAAACTACTAAGTGATCCATTAAATAAGAACCCATACTAGAATGTTGGTGCTGCCATGTCGTATGGCTTTATACTTCCTAGTAAAAACGGTGTATTTGTTGGACAATGTAAACATCAGAATTGTGTAAGAATTATTCTATGCACCCCCTCAGGATATGTTGGCTTGTAGTCCTGTTAGCTCATAGTACACTATCTGTTCCACAAATAGGTAACAGATAGGTTATGCCACCTCAGAATATGACAAACCTGACTCCCCAAGTAAATCATGTTAACAGGTCTAGAACCTTTTCCTTTGGACTCTCATGCATACCCAAAGAAATGAACAACCTACAGTTTCAATATTTATTGAAACATTGTGATTCTTGAGTACAATACGTGGGCTGCAATGATTAATAAAAGGAAATAAAATTGCGTAATTAGGACTACGAGAACAGTGACATTTTTTTTACAATTTCATTATTGTGGTATGACAGTGAATGCATGCTGGCATATAAGTACTAAAGTATAGTGTACTGATCCCTGGCCTACTTTTGCCAAGGGTGGGTGATTTGTCAAAAAATACCTGCCGGGTGATCTAACTCCCAATTACCTGTGGGTAAGGGTCATCAGGGTGCTCATCTTGGCATAAAGCCGGGCATCCCTCTTCGAAGAGGTAAACAGAATCAGCTGTTATGTTATGTTGCTCATTCCTATAGAGCGCATGGCTACCAAGAAACGGGCTTCCCAGCACCAACAGGAGTTGTGAGAGACATAATACACTGTTTATGTAAACAGAAGGGTCTTTCATTGTCTTCTAAAACTGAGAAAATTGCCATTAGCTCTTAAGTGAATAGGGAGGGAATTCCAGAGCTTGGATGCTAGATAGGCAAAATATCACCCTCCACTTCTAGCCCTTTTGATTCTGGTGGTGGCCAGAAGATAGCGATTGTTCGACCTGAAATCATGTACTTTGTTATGTGGGATGATGACAATGACAATGAGGCATTATGCAGGATGATGAGGTGCAGAGTTTTTTAAATTCTTTCATTTTCCTTACTGGTAGCCAATGGAGGCTGATCAGGACTGGCCGTGCAGACTACGTTCTTGGAAGGATCAGCAGGACTCTGGCTGCAGCATTTTAAATAACCTGCAGCCTCCTGGTGATATACACAGGACTGCTGGGGTAGAGCGAGTTGCCTTAATCTAATCATGACAGAATAATACCTTGTATCACTATTCTATGGGTTTCTGCGGGGAGCCATCTGACCGTCTTCCTAAGAGCTCTTAAAAGACTGAAATTGGTTACTGCCACCTTCTTGCCCGATGAGGCCATGGCAAGGTCTTTATCTAGTAAATCTCCCAGGTTCTTAATATCCACTTTCAGGGAAGGATGGTCATCCAGGCATGAGGGCATGGTAAGATGGTCCCAGATAGAGGGGTTGTTCCCAACCAACATGCCCTCTGTCTTGTTGCTCTTTAGTTTAAGGCAACTGGTGAGCCATTTGTTTCCTTTCACTAAGCAGCTGGACAGATTTGCTTTAATTTGACTGATGTTAGGTGCCAAAGATCTGATGATCTGGGTGTCATTGGCATAGAACACCATAGTAAAACCAGCTGAGCAAATGATATGAGCTAAGGGGCGCACATACACTTTAAAAGAGTGGGGCTCAGGAAATTAACCCTGGAGTACTCCGCACTTAAGCTGATGGATCTCCGACAGGCAAGGTCCTTCCCTAACCTGAAAGCTTCTTTTATTCAAAAATGAAGTCAACCATTTTCACATATTGCCTGTGATTCCTATTGCCTCCAACCTATATCGTAGGTTAGAGTGGGATACAGGGTTGAAGGCTTCGCACAAATCAAGGAGGAGCGCAGGTGAGCCACCTTGATCTAATGTTTTCCTGCTCTCTTCCATGGCCAGTGAGAGAGCCATCTCATTACTATATCTGGGACGAAAATCAGTTTGGGTCAGATGTAGGAGGCTATGAGTTTCCCAAAAATTGGTCAAATAACAATTGACCAGTTTCTCTATGATCTTACTGACACCTGGGAGCCGAGATACAGGCTTGTAATTTTCTGCCTTATTACAATCTAAGTAGGTCCTTTTCAGCAGTGGGCTGATAATCACATGCTTCCAGTAGTCAGGGACTTTCTGTTTTCCAGTGATAGATTATACAGGGGGGGTCAGGACTAGTATGATGATATCTCCTTTTTTCAGCATAATGTCAATAGGGGCTGGATCTAATGGGTATTCAGATTTGATTTTCTGATGACATTGCAGCTTAGATGGGGAAAGTCGAGAGAGTCGGGATGACTTTGCTGTCTGAAAGACATCCTAGCGGCAAGATGTGGGTCCAAGTCTCCTCCCAGTGAATCATAAATAAGGCTGATCTTTCTAATGAAGAATTTGGCAAGTTCCTTGTAGCATTCCTTGGGGCTGGGGAGGGTATGTTCCTGCAACATTAGGTTTCAGTAAAGAGTTTATGATCATGTAGATTTCTTTGCTGACAGTATCTCTAAGTCCTCTCAAGCCTCTAAAGTCAGCTAGCCTAGCTATCCATATTGCGTGCTTATAGTTTTTCAATGTTTTTTTTAAAGATGGTCTTCCTCTCTTCATCATAATGTATCCTCCATTTCCTTTTTTCCTTCTTACATTCCTTCTTTAACTCCCTGATATCAGATGTGAACCATATAACACTATTTCTGGTTAAGGGAGACTTCTGCATTCTTCTTGAGATCAACGTCTCTTAAGATGACTCAATCCATTTCTCAAATGCCCTGTAGGCAGTATTAATACACACTGGAACCCGCAGTATCCCTATCCACTGTCTAATGTCAACTTTGGACCACCGTCTGGTCAATTTGGAGCAAGGGGCACTGGGTTTAAATGGGTTTTTTTAATAGAAAACTCAACAAGTAAGTGGTCTGACCAGGGTAGAGGACAGGAGTGGTGAAAATGGGGTCCAGAATATGTCCTTTATTGTGTGTGGGGAGCGTAACTAACTGTACAAACTGGATTGCTGTTAAGTCATTTAACTGGTTTAATGCTTGTGTACAAATGCTGTGATCCAAATGAATATCCATATCCTCCAGCAGAGTGAAGACTGTGGTGTGCTATGGTGTCCAGAATGATCCGTACAAATTCCAAGGCAGACCCAGGAAGTCTGTAGAGGAGCAGCTCTGAGAATGTAAATGAGTGTGAAAATTTTAATGCCCTCTGACTATTAGAGGAATAGAATGTATTACCCATTGTTTATATATTGACACCACGATCTGGGCAGTTAATGCAGAATCCCATGGTGATGAATGAAAAAAGGAAATAACATTTCATTCCCACAGAGGATTAATTGACATACTGTAATTAAAAGACCCTTGTGAATACAGACTCAGGCTTGAATCTTTATCCCAAAACCCAGCCTAGACTACTTATTACTAAAGTTTACTCTATATAATCAACAAAATTTGCATTTACTCCATTCATTTGGCAATAAGTACTCTACAATCTGTATGCTGAGTGTGCACAACAATACCCTGGATCACATAGGTGCCCCTAGGGAAAACCTGCGATGGACAACGTGTCCATGTGTGCTGTACAGAATGTCCTCTGTGGGGGCCAGCACCTTATACGTAATTATGGGTACCCCATTTGTTCCTCATAACAATTCTAATCCCACTGTTGAGCACAAGTAAGAAAAGGGTGACAATCACACCCCTGCACACAGTTCTCTCCACTATAAGCCAAATATGAACCTTTCAACAGTGCACCCACCTATAGAGAGACGTAAGCTGTCATTATGAGTAGCCTACATTTTAGGCCTGGTATCAGTAATACCAGGTCTCAGTATTACTGGGGATAATGAGTTGATTGCTTATGATCCTATTTGCAACAGCGCTAACAAAGAATCAAACAACTTGTACAGTGTGACTGCTGTGAACGTTGAGTCAAAAGTTCAAGAGCTGCATAGGCCTGAAATTGACAGCATCCTTGGGACGCGACTACACACTTAATAGACTGCTATGAAGGGCATCATAAATGCGTAGATGAAACACAACATCAATAATTATTTCTCTTGGGGGAGAGTGGGATCTTATCATTCAAACAGGTAGCAAATTGTTCATAATTAGTTACTGGCAAGTCATCCTTGTGCTGGCACATGACCATAGCACTGACACTCTGGCCCCGATTACGAGTCTTGCAGGCCACGGACCACCAGACTCGTGGGGGCCGGCTATGGGGGTCTCCCCACCGCCCTATTACGAAATGGGCAGTGAGACCACCACAGACCGCCGCAACCAACAGGGAACCACCGTTTCCTGGAAGTGTAGAGGCATCCATATGCCAGGCGGTACCGCCGTGGCCCCACCAAGCCTATATTAGTCATGGCTGTTCCTCCTCCATGAAAACCCTGGTGGAGTGGAAACAAAGGGGGCCCTACGCCTCTGTGCCCTGTGGATGCACACAGGGGTGTGTATGCACACTAGTTTCTGCACGGCATGGACTTTTCAGTCCATGCCATACATGAACTGTTTTTGGCGTTCCCATTGCGGTGTCTGTTTTTAGAGGCACCGCCATGAGAACTTAAAAAAACCCTGCCAGACAGGATGAAACTTCTAATCTGGCGGGTGACCCGGCCATGGCTTTGGTGGTGCAGCGGCAGGGCGGATCTGGCACCTCACTGCCAAAATCATAATCAGGCCATAAGAAGGCAGGCCTGTGTATTCAGCACTAATATTCGTCATGCACTGTTCTCTGGAGAAGGGCACTTCTGACTGTCCAACATGTCATTAGTCACAAAAGGAGTGGGACAAGGAGCAGAATTAAGGTTCCGCACCCATGCTCCTTAGTAAGGATATATATCAACAGAAAGGGGTGGCTGTTCTTACGAAAAGAGAAAAAGTAGTAAAAGGTGGGAATATACAAATTGAGGGGATCATCCTTTTTAAGAAGTGTTGCCCTCACCCACCCATATGAATGTCATGCTTCATCATCTGGCTTTTGCTCCTCATGGGGTCTGCACTGCAATGCCCCACGCGCCCCGCAATAGGGCTTTTTGGTAGAGATCTTTTTGTTCCAACCTTGATGATGCGTGCTGGTGTGTGGCGATAATAAACAATTGTGGTGAAGGGTGAAAGTGGTCTAAAACTACCTAGTGGGTACCCAGAGATATACTTATTCAAGGGTCCCTTTGGCAGGATTAAAAACAATCAGTGTAGATAGTCGTCGCAAGGGAACACAGCGTGACTATCTAGTGTCTGATATATAAAAGCTCACGCCTTGTTGATCCAGGAGAGATCTGTGGTGTTTCTTCATTACCAAAACCAGCTAAATACCCTACCCTTACTCAAGGCAGGCTTTATATAGTAAGAACTGGGTTATATATAACAATGTATAGTGGTGAAGCACAAGGTCAATAGGACCTAAGTATTGCTTACCGGGTCAGGTTTTCATAATCCAACCTAAAAAGTCTGGAAAGAGAAAAAGGAAAAAAGTTTCTTCTGTGAGAAGCAAAGTTTTTTAATCGAAAGACCTTAGGGAGCCTTAGGCCAACTTTTTTTACGCAGTTGCATTGAGCAGTGCCATGCTGTGTTTGGAGCATAATGCACTGCTCCTTTTTGGTGAGTGCACCCGATGGTCCAGTCCGGTTAAGGGCAGGGATATCTCTTACCTGGTCCACCAGGACAGCGGGTGCCTTGGGTCAAGGCAGAGGACCGCGTAGACACTGTAGTTTTCTTTCCCACTGGAGTACACAAATGGTGGTCCTCAGTGAATTCTTTAAAAAAAGGGAATGGTATGACCAGCGTACCAACGTACCAGTCAGGTCTCTGGCGTGTGGGCTATACTCACTCTATTTAAGACAGAGGATCACAGTGGACTTATCCCTTTCCCTGCCTTCCTGGAAGTCACCCGTGCGGAAGGTGGGAAGGGATTTTATATGGCTGATATTCCCAGGGGCCGCCACCATTTACATCCATGTTTTGGTAAACGCATTCACGCTGTCTCTGACCGGCACTATGTGACCCACTTCCGGGTCCCGGACTGGAGACAAAGCACAGCACCTGAGAATATCAGCCATATCAAATCCCTTCCCACCTTCCACACAGGTTACTTCCAGGAAGGCAGGGAGAGGCTGTGCAATGGAGAATCCTCTCTGCCCAAGTCCAAATTAGGCCCTATGTTATATTGTACAAAGCTCTAACATCTTTGGGTAATGTCCATGCTACATAAAAATGCATAAAAAGATATAGAGACGCAGACAGTCTTTGCTAGTTACAGAGATAAGCATGCTGAGAAATACATTTATTTTCAGGGCAGATGAATTCAACTAATACCCCTGACCAAGACTTGCCACAATCAACAGTGTCCAGTTTCCAAATCAATTTGTTTTCCAAGACATTTCTCAAAATGTGATCCCTTCTTAGACCCAAAATAAGGAAACTGATATGTTCTTGTCAGTAATTAACTATGTACTCCCTTCGATTTCTCTTGTTTAAAGAAAACAAATGGATTTGGAAAGTGGACACTGTTAAGTGTGATTTGAATGACACAGTGAAATGGATTTGTGTTGTCGCGTTATAGAGAGAAAAGCATTGGTATCCTTCTATTTACCTACATGTAAATATCAAGGGTATTGGTGGAATCCATTAGCACTGGAATAAAAACGTGTGTTTTAACATGTTATTATCTGTAACTAGCCAGAAGCAAAGAGTGTCTGCATCTCTATATCTGTCAACGTATCTTACTTGTCAGGTATACCTGACAGGTCTATGTTAAGTTTACTCCATTAATTAGAACTGGTGACAATGGATGTGATTCTCAATACCAGGATTTAATTACCTGTATTTGAGGATCACTGTTGAGAACATGTTGAGTATTATATTGTGTCTAGTGAAATACAGATTGAGTATTTCACATCCTATCGGTTATACTTTCAGATTTTTGAGCTAGATGATATTTGATTGCCTCTCGTTTTTTCACATGTAATATGGCCCTGGTCATCCAACTTACGCAATGTACCCCTGCAACTGTGTTTTTGTTTAGCTCCATCATAGGGTATATATTTCTTTTCTCTTGTTTGTGCCAGATGCTTGAGTACTTATTGTTGCTTTAAATTCTGTTCGTATTTTTAATTCAGGCTTTCATTATAACATTATATTGCCATTGCGTTGTGCAATAAGATGCTATGATTGTTCCTCCATGCAATATGGCAACCGTCATGCTAAACTGAAAGTAGATATAGAGCGGTCTAGACTTCACATTGCATGCTTTTGCCCGCTTATCTCACTCCATTTTCAGTTGGCATCTATTGATTAAGCTGGAATCCTCCATCTATTGTTGACAATTCATCACTTGACTGAATTCAATTAAAGGAACTTTATTTATCATCCTAATTTTCTGATCGATGTGTAGAAGTGTTCAATGATATTTTTAATATGTGATTGACGTATATAGCCAAGACCGACAATTTTTTTTAGCTCCCCCATTCATGACCTCCTCCTCGGATTCCCTCACTACCACTTTGCAAGAGTTACCCTCATCCCTCCATAGCCCCTCACTCGCATACATTTCATTTGTTTTAAAGTGATGGTAAAGGCTGGCTTTACTAATCCACTTAGGTATCCACATAAAATACAGATCTATACTTTGCAGCAGGCATATTAACCCTCAGCGCTATTTTCTGGCGAGTCAAAACTGCCACTAGACAAAATTCTGCTCTCCCTTAGCAGGAACCTTAATCACAAGAGTAATCTTGACGTTTTTGTGGCTGCCTGAAAGCTGGATGCCCAAGAAGCTCTGCAGCAGGTGCTTATAAATTAAAAGTTATCACTAAACACAGCGCCCCCACCCCCCTTGAGATCAGTGACCAAGGGCATAACTTGGTCAGTAAGATTGGGGGGTGGGGGGGGGAGCATCAGAATTCCCAGCCATCCAGTTGGCATATCATGATGGAATACATTATATATGACAAGCAGAACTCATAAGAGGGGCTTAAGAGGAAGTAAAAAGGGATAGGAATACTGATTAGTAGAAGTACTAAATAAGAGAAACACAATATTTTGTAAAATAAAATAGTTTGAGGGCTTTTAAAACACAGATGACAGGGAGTATGTGTAGGGCTGGACTAGCTGTAGCAGGCACCGGGCGTTTCCCCGGCGGGCCCCCAGTGTGGGGGCCGGTTTTGGGCCCCTTGGGGCTGTTTTTGTTACAGAGGGCAGGCAATATCGGCCCCTTGTAACAAAATCGGACAAAACTGGCCCTAGCAAACAGCCCGGCTGCACCCAATACTGGCCAGACCAGCAGTTTGCCAGGGCTGGTTTCGATTCCCAGTCCGGCCCCGTTATGCGTGCGTTTTTGTCTGTGTGTTTATGCAGAAATCCTAGGTGAAATCCAACAGGCGCCTCATCATATCTGAAACCACCTGTACCCAACTATTAATCTGAAAATGCATTTATTAGAGGAGGTGTAACACCCCAAACAACCCCCTAACGGCCGTTCCAGTGACCCGTTCCCCCCCCCCCCTTCCAGGTCAACGTCCAGTTCGGCCTCACCGGCCGCACTGCCGTAAAGTAATTCCTGTAAATAGCTGACAGGTATATACGTTTACTGTATGTTTTGGGCAGCCTGTCTTATACTGCTGTTTGCAAAACACATGATTACAAAATGAAATGAAATGTATATATAGTTTTGATGATTTACTTGCACTACGTTTATTGGTAGCTCAATATATAGATGTTTTCTAACTGGTCCTGCACAAATGGACTTGCAGACAAGTGGTGCCATGAACATAGGGGACTTCTTGCATATAAGCGTCTTACAGAGCAGAAGAGGCTTACGGAGTGTACAGAGTGTGAGAACTGCTTGGAAAATGGTTTCGCGCCACTGAGGTACGCATTACGCTAAACACGAGTAAAGACCAGAAGGACTACAAGTCTCATAGAGCCACAAGACTTTCACAAGACAATCAAGTGGTGGCGACCATCTTGAACCCTTAACATAAAAGTTTCTTGTAATCCACAGCATCTTTTCTAGGGAATCATGATACATAGTTACTACAGGTACTTTTTTTGTCAGAATTTTGGAACCCTCACAGCCTGTTATTGCTGTGATGTCGACAGAAGACTCAACTGGATCAGAAAAGTATTCTATCACAACACTCCAGTTTAAGGATGTTGACTCTACACTTCAACATTATTTTCAGAAATCATATATTAGGGATTATGGGCTTTCATATTTTACTTGTTTGTTTCTAGAAGAGGAGCAAAACGGATCCTCATGTTGCACAGGCTTTAATAACCTTTCTTAGAGACATTTGGTGTTAAGGGATTGCTTTAGATGAGAAAGTGATTACTGTTTGTTAAACGATCAAATCATATTAATGTTCACTTTTATCCTGAAGCAGCCATGTTGAAAGTAATTCGAACCACAGAACTCTAGTACATAACTTTAAAGATAGTCATATTTTAGTCCGCAGTGCATAATAGCTCTTGTTAATATTTGAATGCAGCTTCTAAATTCATTTCTCACTACAGACTAAATGTGACACAAAATAATAAATTGAGTTTTGGTTCAAGTATCCTAACTACAGCTGGTGCGTCTTAATTTGTTAATGTAAAGGTAGCAGAGAGAATAGTTTTCTGTGTCACTTCAAGGTTTGGTTAAGCTGTCACACCTAGAAGTGGCTGGTTTCTTCTATATGTCTACGTGATGATTGTCAGTCTGATGCGAAGGCATTTTGCTTGGTGCAATTTTAGGAAGGATATGAGTAGGTAGTGCCTGGATTACTTACTGGTAATTTTCATTACTTCGATTATTCCTACCTCATCCCAGTACTTACAACTCTCCCTCTTTCTCTACCTCTGAAGCCTTATTTATCATTCTGAATGAGGACTTTAAAAGATTTTGAGGAAGTGGTTGGGGTGGAAGGTGGGTTTATAGAAGGTGTCCTTGGTAATCTTCATGAAAAGTGGCTTGGTATTTGTGCGGTCAAAGCAAGTTCATAGAGAATTTACTCATCATGTAATTCCTGGGATAAAGGAGAAACAATCGGAGTAATGAAGATTACCAGTAAGTAGCCTAGGCATTACATAATTCATGAAGAGGAAGATGAATGGTATGGTATTGTGGATTTATCAATACAATAGCTTTTATAAACACAGCTCTCACCTTTTTACTTAGTTTATTTTTTATTTTTCAATATTTGTAATAATAAAATTCTCTATCTTCTTTCTCAACATAATTCTACTGAAGCAGTTTGCCCTGAAAATTGATGGCTTTTGTACTTAACTCCTGTTTGGAATACAAACAGTTGCACATTAACGCAGCATGAAATAAATCCATTGCTCCTCTTTTTTTCAATATTACTGAAGGCTTTTGTTAGACCTGTCAGCCTAAGGGTGCTCTTCCCCCAAATGTTTTGCCTTCATCCTCCTATTTTAGCTGATCTCGTTTTTGTTGGCCTTAGCATTGCGCACACTTTACCACTGCTAACCAGTGCAAAAGTGCCTGTGCTCTCTCCTTTACAGATTGTGAAATTAGCTTACACCCAATTGGCATAGTTAATTTACTTGTAAATCCCTAGTAAAATGATACTGTATGTAACCAGGGCCTGTAAATCTAATGCTACTAGTGGGCATGGAGCATTCATTGTGCCACCCACCTAAGAAGCCCTTTAATCATATCTCAGGCCTGTCATTGCAGCCTATGTGTGCAGTTGTAAACTGCCATTTCGACCAGGCAAAATAAACCTTATGCCAGGCCTAAACTTTTCAATTTAATACATGTAAGTCACCCCTAGAGTAGGCCCAAAACAGCCTATAGACCAGGATGCTGTGTATTTAAAAAAAGTTAGTTGGACATGTACTTTTAACTTGTACGTGTCCTGGAAGGTAAAATCTCTTAAATTCGTTTTTCACTCCTGAAAAGCCTGCCTCTCAGAAAGGATAAAATTGGGTTACCTTATTACATTTTATAACTGATAACTTTCAATTGGAATCAGGTAGAAAAGTTGAGTTTGTTCTCTAACGATTTGTAATTTGAAACCATTGTAAATGATTACGTTGAATTTTATATAACAATTCTGAAAATGCCACCTTTTGTACCGCATTGTGTGCCATAAGTTGGCAGGATATGCTCAGACGTGAGTCCCTTGCTCACTTTGCCACTGGATTCAAGCAAGCCTGGCTGAAGACGGCTGTAATGCCAGAAACCGGTCCTAGGAAGCTTGAATCCGGTCCAGGGGAGGCATGGCTTGGCAGTTCGGGCTGGACTGTTCCCATGAGGCACAGGGTCAGACTGATTTGCATATGGCCATGTCTGAATTGGGGTGGCAGAGTGGGCTAAAGAACGGTGATGGATTAAACCCAGATCTGTTGACTCGGTGTGAGTGTTTGATTGGTTCAGATGCTCTGTCCATCACCACCCCCTTTTGTACCGCTTTGTTCGCCATAAGTTTGCAGGTTATGCTCAGACGTGAGTCCCTTGCTCACTTTGCCACTGGATTCAAGCAAGCCTGGCTGAAGACGGCTGTAATGCCAGAAACCGGTCCTAGGAAGCTTGAATCCGGTCCAGGGAAGGCATGGCTTGGCAGTTCGGGCTGGACTGTTCCCATGAGGCACAGGGTAAGACTGATTTGCATATGGCCATGTCTGAACTAGGGTGGCAGAGTGGGCTAAAGAAGGGTGATGGATTAAACCCAGATCTGTTGACTGGGTGTGAGTGTTTGATTGGTTCAGATGCTCTGTCCATCACAACCCCCTTTTGTACCACCTTTGGAAAGGTGGCATTTTCTTGTCCTATTGGTGCCTGCAGCCTGTTTCCTGGGTCACATGACCAGTTGTAGGTGGTAGTTGGTCTTTGTGTATCACTCCCTGACAGTGAGAAAAAGGGGGAATTGGTGTTGGTAGGATGGGCCAAATCTGACTTATTAGGGGTGCATAGTTGTGACCTACCACACTTGCACATTACAAAGAGTCTGTCTCAGCAAATTCACAAAAGGGTTCATACTAGTCTTTTGTGCCACCTGACAAGCTGGAACCAGGGCAAGGAGGCAGAAAATTCCAGAAACCTCTGTAGGGGTAGGACTCTAGAAGCTTCTCCCACTTCAAAGTGGGCACCACGTGTAAATAGTGGACCCTCGCACCCAATTTTTCACTTCTGGGCCTGTGGGAGACTCAGAAGAAGGACTGCTGTGCTTGCTCTGCTCTGCTGCAAGAAGGATTGCTCTGATGTCCTGCTACTTTGCTGCTCTGCTGCCCGGCTGTCTGAATGAGAAGGACTGGGCCTAGCATCTTGAACCCAGAACCACCACTGACTCCAAAGGCTTGTTGGCTGGCCTCCTAATCAGAGTTTCAGGAACAGAAAAGGTTCCAAGTATCTTGAACCCTGCACCTGGGTTCTGCCTGCTGTGAGTCCCAAGCCCCCAAGTGGTGCCCCTCCAGTCCTGGACCCTTGGAAGTGGGACTAACCATGCTCTACCAGCCCAGCTGTGGTCTTATCAGAACCAACAGAACACGACACAGCCCTAAAGCAAGTCCACATCGCAGCCCGCACAGCTCATTGGAAGTGCCACTGCGTGATGCATCCTCAATGTGGTCCTCAAAGCTTCTCAACAGAACCAGCGCAGCATGAAACAGCCTCGACGTAGGCCCGCACAGTCCATCGCAACCGCCGCTGTGTGATGCAACCTTGATGTAGGCCCACATTGTAGCCCTTGCAGCTCATCGAAACCACCTCTGTGTGACACAGCTTTGACATGGACCTCGCATTGCTTCTCTTGACCGCTACTGAACCGCGCAAAGCTCCGCAGCCAGGCTTTAAGGTACATTTCTTATCATGCTTTGTGCTTTTAAGCACTATATCAACCTAAATCCTTAAAATTGCATAGCTGCATTCTACTAATTGGATTTTTGCCATTTTGGTGTCAAATAATTAATTCCTTTTTATTCTGTGTTCTTAAATTGGTGTGGAATTGTTCATGTGTTATATATAATTTCACTTCATTTCTGTTTGAGTGCTGCGTAAATGCTTGACACTTTGCCTCTAAGTTAAACCTGACTGCTTTTGTGCCAAGCTACTAGAGTTAAGCACGGATGTATGACATGACAACGCAGACTTTTACCCCGCGCTGCCATTACGACGCTGCTTTTACAACACAAGTCGTTACAACGACTTGCGCTGTAGGCGCTGGATGGTGGAATAGTTTAATTTTCTATTCCAACTCCAGCCCATGTTACAGTAGGGAAGGTGTTGGAATAGAAAATTAAACTATTCCTTTTCCAACAGCGCCCTCCATCGCAAGTAGTTGTAACGACTTGCGTTGTAAAAGCAGCGTTGTAATGGCAGCGTGGGGTAAAGCCTGCGTTGTCATGGCTGCTTACGGTTAAGCACAGGTTAATTATGGGCTTTAGTGGCTCACTCTGACGGATATTGTATCTGTTGCTTGAAAAGGGCTCACACCCTCATCAACCAACAACTCAATTTCTCACAGCGTGCCTTCCTTTTCCTTTTGTATTTCGAAAGGATCTTTAGTTTGGCTAGTCTTGTATTTGCAAATCTCTCCCTTTCATGGCAAACAGATTTTCACAAGTGCAGGTTCTCATTCACAAACACCCGGATATAGGGCTGGGTGATACCAGGGGTGGTGCTGTGCAGTCCAGCCCTCCAAGAGCCCCATGGGATACAAGATAGGGCTCTGTCAAAGTCCACAGACTATGGAGCCCGAAACAGTTTGATTTTGAGAGTGCCTGTTCATGGGCAGTGTTTGAAATTGCAGGCCTACAAAAATGTTACTGGTTCCATCTATACCCTCTAATTTGAAAATAAGTGAAGCATGTCAACTCTCATGTTATACATGGAAGTAAAGTAGGGGTAGCAACTGCTATACCTGACTCATTCCTTGCTACCTCTGGGCTGACTCTATGGTCATGAAAGTAGCAGAAGACAATAAGATATTTAGGGTGCAGAGAGCACTGTTTACATTCTGATGTTTCCACTCTTTTGTCTTTCTTCTCATCCCCTACCAGCCTATAGGAGGTTATTGAGGGCCAGAGAGTGGGACTAAAGGTTAACCCTGTCATGTAGTCAGTAGTCAAATGGTGCCTCATGTTACTTCTGCTACTCCTGGCATTTCAATGAATTGAAGTTCATGATGTCCTGCTTGAATATTGAGGTATGATGATTGCAAAGTAACGACAAGGAACATATACATCCCATATTTTCATTTCCCCTTCCCATGAGTTACTTATGCTATTTTTTTCTAGTTCTTGCACAGGAGAAGCAAGGCAGAAAAGTGCAGGAACATGCACAAACGGGCAAAAACTGAACAGTTCCGTTTATATTTATCTTTTCCCCCCTTTTTTTTACAATATTAGTTGTCTGAGTAAAAACTTCCAGTTAGTTTGTAGTTGGAAAAAGCACAGGGCAGTAGTATAAAAAACATGGATAATTACTTCACTGTAAACCAGATTCACAATTCTAGGTTAATTCTCTGTGACAAGAATCTAAAGAATCTCCTTTAATAATAACCCAGTATTTGTAAAGCACAAACAAATCACCTGTAAGGGTCTCAAGGCGCTGGGGGCCATCGGGGAGATTAAGTGAGCTATCGCCCAAAGTCGCATAATATTGAGCTGATCTGCCCCCGGCACTGGGGATCGAACTGTGAGCCCCGCCCTCCGGACTCAGCCGCCCTGGCTGCTGTGCCACACCTTCCCATCCCTTGATTTAAAATTATTTTTTATGAGTTGGATCAGGGATGTAGCTTCAAGCAAAGTGTTTGGGGTGTCACACCCCCTGAAAAATCAATTTTCCAGTTCTCCGTTAGGTCCAGAACTGTCAATTTAGTTTAAATAAATCTAGGCTGGATTTCCCTTGGGCTCACAAACACTCAGGGGCAGATTTCCTAATATTTGGCGCAACGCAGCTAGAAAACTTGCTGCGCTGCATCAAATGAGGAGGACAGGAATGCGCCATATCTACTAAGATATGGGGCATTTCTGCTCTCCCTCTGTGCTGGCGTACATGTGACTGCCAAGTGCCAATGCAGGCACTCTTGCATCATGATTGTAAGGCAAACATTCCTGCACAAAAACAATCCTCTGAGGCGTTTCCTCTTTCTATGTCTGCTGCACAATAATGCGCATGTAAAAAGAGGAAAAAACAAGGATAAAGAAACCTATTTCGTACCATTTTGAATCATTCCCATGTTTACTAGTGTTAGTAAATCTGGCAATGAGCTAAAACAGATGGGTGGAATGGTGGGATCACACACGCTCCCCCCGTGGAACGCCTTACCAGGGCACAGTATCGCAAGGCAGCGACTTGCTGTGCCTTGCACTACTCCATATTTACTATGCCACGCACGTAGTAAATCTCACCTAAGGGCTTGTGTTGCCCTTGTGTCACCATGAGTGACGCAAGGGCAACACAAGTCCTTCATAAATCTGCTCCTCAGAGAACAAATTTCCCTCTAATCTGTGAAGAACTTATTTAGACCCGCCCCTCCTTCCTCCTCCCAAACCCATTTGACAAGGATAAACAAATTCAATGAATAGGCTGCATTGAGATGCAATGTCTTTAAAATGACCTAATGCAGAGAACCTTTTAACAGGTAAAACTGTGCTTCTCACCGTTTAGGCCCTATTAGAAGTTTCCAGAAGGGAGGAAACAATGCCAATGGTACAGTAGCTCTTCTGCTTTTATGGGAGGGAATGGATGTGGATTGGTTGAACATATTAAAAATGGAAATCATCCTTCCTTGTACTTTTATGCTCTATAGAGGAAAGTAGTGAATATACTAAGAAGTAATTCCCTTCCTCCAAGCATATGTTCATTCCTCCCTTCAGCCCTTTTTGGCAGGGTAATCCTGACTTTCAGGCTTTCAAACTCTAATGTACATATCCATCAGCCTTTTTCTTAATAAAATGCATTCTGCAAATGTTGGAAGATGCCTTTTTCTATTGTTGAAGATCTGAGTGGTGGAATTGGTGCCATGATAATTACCCACGGATTCCTGTTTTTAGCTATTCTCCACCTCCTCTTGTCATTCTGTTTTTGACTCCACGACAGAATATACTTTTTTTTTTAACAGCACTTCTTGAGGCTTGAGATTCTCCTGCTGGTATAACAATGTTATCTGTGCGGCTCTGCACAGTTTCTTGCATTAAGGCTCATTCTAAACATAAGATAACTAATATAGCCAATATCTACCAGCCATTAAAGGCCCACCGTTGGAGCGGGCCTTTAATGGCTGGTAGAGCCCGCTACGGAGGGCTCTAAGGGTATTAGAACATTCGACCCCTAGAGGGCAGAATGTTTGCATTTGTAAAACAAAGGCCTCACTGAGCCTGAGGGGATTGAGATCCCTTGGGCTCTGAGAGGCCTTTTGTTCACAGCAACAGCTGTGAACAAACATTAGACTGTTGAAGCTCCGGGCTTCTACCGGCCATTAGAAGCCCAGAGCACTCCATTGTTTTCAATGGAGCTCCCAACATAGCAAACTCAACATGATGATGGACGGAGTGCTGAAACTTTTCAACCACTCACCCCCAGTCACAGATCTGGGTTTAATCCATCCGACTTTTGCTCACTATGCCACCCCAGTTTGGACCCAGCCATATGCAAATCAGTCTTGACCCTGTTCCTCATCGGAACAGTCCAGCCCAAACCGCCCGGCTAGGTCCTACCCTACTGACAGCAGTGATGTGATTGGGGAAACAGCGTTTCGCCGTTTACATTGCATGCGTTACAACGCATGCAATTACAACCCGGTTGTTACAACGCAAGCCATTACATTGCAAGTCGTTCCTATGACTTGCTGTAGGGGGAGCGCTAAACTAAAGAATAGTATAATTTACTAATCCACCACCTTCCCTACTGTTGCACACGGTGGAGTTGGAATAGTAAATTATACTATTCCTAAGTCCAGCGCACCCCCTACAGCAAGTCATAGAAACAACTTGCGTTGTAATGGTTTGCGTTGTAACAACGCGGTTGTTGTAACAACCACGTTATAATTGCAAGCGTTGTAGCGCATGCGATGTAACATCGCATATTCTATGATTGGCTTAGGGGAGCCTGTGTGCTTCCTGCTTCCGTTCCAGCCGGATGCGGAGAGACGACAGAGGAGAGACGCGGTAATGAGGTAAGTTTATTTGTATTTTTCTACACCCTCCTCGCCTTACTACCCTCAATCCATGCCAGCCGCCACTGAGTAGGATCCCTCCCTTGTACATTCACGAGATGACTGACATCCAGGGTTTGTGGAGTGACAGGATGCCCAATAAAATGATTGCATGACCATCTAACAAAGCCCAACTCGATCTACGGTAATAAGATCTTTGCATTCTCTCTCACTCACATAAGCATTACCTAGCATATGCTTGAACACGGATGGTAAAGTACATGCAATCACCACTGCAGCACTCTTTGGAGTACATTATAAAATGAAAAAAATGAAAAAATTACAAATTTTTACAACTTGCTGCCATGTTCATTAGTGTGCCTGCATGAAAACCAAGCATCAGCAAAGTCAATAGCTCTACCTTGGCAAGTTGGTGGGACTTTTCCTTTATTATCACTGCAAGGATATGCTATAAACAAAAAAGAATACAATCACATCACCTAAACATGGTGTCATATGCTTGCAATACCAATTACAAATAAAATTTTAAATAATGAATGCATACAATAGAACAGCATGAGTCCTTCCTAGCTGAAAACTGTACTTAAAAATAGATACAGAAACACGTTTTAGATTTAACGCACATCAAAGGGAATTCAGATTCTTAATATTGCAAATAAAAGATACTAATGGCTGTGAATTACTATACCTTAAAAGTAAACACTGTGTCTCGGCACTCCAAAAGTACTTGTTTTAGTCCTGACAAGTAGGAAAAAGCAATACTCAAAACAATTTCTCAAATCTGCTCACGACCACATATCAATCTTGATGAATCATACAAGAAATTTCTTGGATCTATGCTGAAGAGTTTTAATTGTCTGAAAGCAATGCTCCACTTCGCAATGATAACATATCAGTCCAGTGTAGAAACACAAAAAATATTTGAACAGATGCCAACCAATTCAGACTGAAGATTTGCCAGCAGGGATCTCGGCCTGCCATCCGCTCACAAAACCTGTTGTTTTCTAAAGAGTACTGCAGGAGGTCCACTCTCCAAATTATCCCTGCTATGACATTGAACATTCTTATTTCTTCATACCACCACTTATACATATCTGAATGCCTCAATTGGCTTTCTGAAACTGGAATGATGTTTGATTGGATCACTTCTAAATTCCCTTCTGCTACACTAGCTTGGGGTGCTGGCAGTACCTCTTGCCTCAAGTAAATGTTTTGGTCCCACAACTGCTGCTTAATGCACTGTTACTTCCCTGAAGGTGTGGTCAATACGGCTATTAGCATCCCCCAGCCATCCCCACATAAAATAGGGAGTGCTGTAGGAGCATGAGAAGTCTCTCACCTGAATATTGGGTGGAAAACAGCTCCACTCTCCAGGCAGGGGCGGCTCCTGTACTTGAGCTGAGGACGGTTGCCCCACAAACCCCAGAGCTGAAAAATAAAACGGTAATACATTTTATTTATTACTGATATTTTTATTACCATTTTAATTTTCAGCAACCCCTCCTGAACTAAGTGTCCACGGACTACATCCTCCTCGGGGACCTGAACTTCCACCTCGAGAACAACAACGACTCCAACTCTTCCACCCTGATCGACAACCTTGCCAACCTCGGACTCAGACAACTTGTCACAACACCCACCCACTCCGCAGGCCACACGCTTGACCCCATCTTCACCGCAAGCCCCCACGTCTCCTTCAAACACACCACCAAACTCCACTGGACCGACGATCGCTGCCTCCACTTCACCTTCTGGAAACCCACCACACACCACCGCACTCAACAGTTCCCCCGCCACTGCTGGCCTAAAATCACTGAGGACCAGCTAACCACCACCCTTGCTAAGAGCCCACCCACAGATCCGACCGACCCCGACGCAGCCCGTAACCTCAGACAGTGGATCGACAACTGCACCAACAACCGTGCCCCGCTCAAGAAACCCTCCAACAGCCACACCAGAAAGAAAGCAAGCTGGTTCTCCGAAGACCTCCAGACCTCCAAGCAAACCTGCCAAAAGCTAGAGAAGAACTGTATCTGTGAACGAACACCCGAAAGCTACGCAGCCCACAAGAACGCCACCCGCAGACACCACCACCTCATCAGATACCCCAAATGGGCCTCCTTCAAAGACCGCCTAGACAACAACGCACATAGCAGAAAAGAGCTCTTCAACATCGTGAAGGAACTCTCCAACCCCAGCTCCAACACCAACCACATCTCACCTTCGCAAGACCTGTGCGACTCGCTGGCCACCTTCTTCCACCGCAAGATCACAGACATCCACGACAGCTTCAACGCCGCGCCCGCCCCGACAACCACCGAGACCCCCGCACCCACAACCACCACCCGCACCAACCGCCTGACCTCCTGGACCAACATTAACGACAACGACACCATCAAGATCATGAACTCTGTCCACTCCGGAACCCCGTCAGACCCATGTCCACACCACATCTTCAACAAAGCCAGCACCACCATCGCACCCCATCTCCGGAAAGCCATCAACATATTTTTTGAAACAGCAACCTTCCCGGAGAGCTGGCAGCATGCCGAGATCAACGCCTTACTCAAGAAACCCATGGCGGATCCCAAGGACCTCAAGAACTTCCGACCCATCTCCCTGCTCCCGTTCCCGGCGAAGGTCATGGAGAAGGCAGTCAACAAACAACTGACCAGATTTCTCGAGGAGAACAGCATCCTGGACCCGTCCCAGTCCGGGTTCCGCAGCAATCTTAGCACCAAAACTGCCCTCATTGCCGCCACTGATGACATCAGGACCCTGTTAGACAACGGAGAAACCGCGGCCCTCATCTCCTGGACCTGTCAGCCGCCTTCGACACGATCTGCCACCGCACACTACAAACATGCCTCTACGACGCCGGGATCCAAGAGAAGGCCCTGGACTGGACCACCTCCTTCCTCTCCAGCAGAACACAGAGCATCCGCCTCCCCCCCTTCCGCTTCGAAGCCACCAAGGTCATCTGCGGCGTACCCCAGGGCTCATCCCTCAGCCCAACGCTGTTCAACATCTACATGGCACCGCTCGCCCACGTCGCCCGACTGCATGACCTTAATATCATCTCCTACGCCGATGACACCCAGCTGATCCTCTCCCTCACCAAAGACCCTCTGTCCGCCAAAACCAACCTCCACAAAGGAATGAAGGCTGTCGCCAAATGGATGAGAAACATCCGACTGAAGCTGAACTCAGAGGTCCTCATCCTCGGCTCCACTCCCTCGGCCTGGGACAACTCCTGGTGGCCGACCGCACTAGGAACTGCTCCAACTCCCACTGACAACTAACGCAACCTAGGGGTCATCCTCGACTCGACCCTCTCCATGACGAAGCAGGTCAACGCCGTCTCTTCCTCCTGCTTCAACACCCTCCGCATGCTCCGCCGGATCTACAAGTGGATCCCACCGAAATGAGAATTACGGCCACCCAGGCCCTCGTCAGCAGCAGGCTGGACTACGGAAACGCCCTCTACGCAGAAGCCTCGGCCAAACTCCTGAAACGGCTCCAACGCATCCAGAAAGCCTCCGCAAGCCTGATCCTTGACATCCATTGCCACAGCCACATCACACCCCACCTGAGAGACCTGCACTGGCTTCCCATCAACAAGAGGATAACCTTCAAGCTCCTCACCTATGCACACAAGGCACTCCACAACACCGAACCAGCGTACCTCAACGGCCGACTCAGCTTCTACACCCCCACCCGCCAGCTCCGCTCCACCGACCATGCCCTTGCCACTGTCCCCCGTATCCGTAGAGTGACCGCTGGCGGCAGATCATTCTCCCACCTTGCCGCCAAGACATGGAACACCCTCCCCATCTGCATACAGCAGACCCAAGACCTACTGACCTTCAGAAGACTCCTCAAGACCTGGCTCTTTGAACAGTAGCAGCACCTCAGCGCCTTGAGACCCTCAAGGGTAAATAGTGCGCTTTACAAATGATTGCTTGATTGATTGATTGATGGGGTGGGGCCAGCACTGCTGAGTGGCAGCAGCAGAGAGCTATATGCTTTAAAATACGCATGTCTCTTTGGCCGGCCGTCTTGGGCCGGACAGCCAGACTTGTGCATTATAAAGTCCTGTAATCCAGCTGCCCTAGACAGCTGGGTTAGAGAAAGTGCAGGCCTCCAGCACTCTTAGGAGCGCTGACAGAGACCACTCTATCCAATTTTGGTGCTGCTTTCATTCTGTGAAAGCAGTGGCAGGATTGGGTTACAGAAGACGCCGGAGGGAGGAGGAGGTGGCACGGTTAAGAAAGGAAGGTAAGTTAAGTTTATTATTCAGTACATGCCAGCCTCCACAGCTCCAGGGATGTGGCCTCATCCTCTTCTGTAGCACCCTCTGGGTCTCTTCCCTTTGCTTTTGGAAAAGAGAAGCCCAATAACCTGATAAAAAGTAGAAAAACTTTGTTTATACTTTTCTTTGGCTGATCTCCCTTACCAAACGTAAGGGGAGGTGCTTGATCAGCCGTGTGTGAACTGCTGTTCCATCAGCAGAAGATGCCAATGTAGGGCAGCAGAAGAACAGAGCATGTTTTTTGACCACTAGGAACAAAGGAGTGCAGGGTCGTTCTGCTAAAGGCAAGACATATTTGATAACCGGATGTTATGAGAGGAATGATAAATTTTAACCCACCCCATTATGACTGATTTGACAGGAGTATGCAGTAAAGTGTGGCAGTTATCATCAGAGAATCAATTGGTTCATCACTATTGCTGGGCCTATTAGGTCTTCAGTATTTATCAAACTTTAAAGTCTTTAAGACTTGGGTAATAAAATCAGCATTGGCATTACAAAGAGTCAATTGGTCTTGCCCTTCTTTCAAAGAACTTTAGGGGAATAGATGCCTCAGCTTGAACGTGAACTTCAGTCCTGGGGTCGCTGAAGCCACATCACACGGTGACTCACCTGACAATCTCTAGAAAATTAGAAAAATGTAGTGGAAGATACCAGTGCTTTATTTGTTGAAATATAAATGCCATAGTTCAAGGTATTTCTCAGTAGGCCACCCTGGTTGGCACTACATGCTGCCCCTGCCAGCACTGTCAAATACTAAGCATCACAAAACACAACCTTGTTGTTTTGGACTATTCCACTCCACCTCCAGCTGAAAGAATCTTCTGTACCTGTTGGTTATATATTGCGTTTTGCAGTTTATTGTACACATTAGTGATGAGCTCTGCTCAAACATACGCAGACAGCACCATCATGTGGTAGACTGCTGTCTTAAATAAGTGCTAGTGTTTAGGAATATGTGCGGGTGCCAAGCGCTGGCATGCACTGGAACAAATTAAGCACTGGGAACATGGCTTACATGTTCCTAAGAACCATTTTCTTGAGGTTGCCTGATTAGGTGTTTTGTGTACCGACTTCCCCTGTTAAACACAGTGAAATTAAAAATCAAGACATTTTGCTCTGTGAGTTACTACCTCAAAGCTTTGCACTCACCGTCAAGAAAAGGAGAGGGGAAATGTTTTGCCATGATCTCCTTCATCTGATTGGGAAGGATCCTATAGTTCTTTACTTTAAAAATTCTCAATTGAGATCTCAGCACCCTTGCCCCTGGCTGACTCTTTTGCTTTTTTCCCTGCATAAGTGTTGGGAAATGATGTATTTTTGTCACAATCCTCATTGTTACTGATGGTTGTTACTTTTTTGGTCCCATTTAATTCTCAGTAGTTGAGTAAAATACTCCGTTGCCCTGGCGGAGGTCCCAACCACAAAATTTAGAAATGCCAGTTGACTTGACAGACATCTCCAGCATTCACAGTAAATGCATTGGAACTTTGCCTCAACAGGACGGAGCCATACAGCACGGTTTTGAAAGTTTTTATTATTTTCAAATACAAAAACCCAAAGTGTTTTTTTGTGTTTGACAATAAAAAAACAATGGCTCCTCGCCATGAGAATCATCTCCCATGGCGAGGGGGCATTTTCTGTTTTTTATTTCCCTTTCCTAACAGGGTTTGGCTGGCGATGACAGGCAGTAAAACAAAAAAAACAGCTATGTGTCCACCCATCCTAATTGGGCAGACAGACATATCACTAGTTTTCCGACTGCCCCTAATCAATCGGAGTCGTTTGGCCACGTAAGAGACAGAGTAGTTGCGGCTGTGGTCTAAATATTGTCTGCCCACTTTAACATTCGGCAGGCGGACCACCATGTTGGCAGTATGCAGGAGTAAGCCTACCACCAACATTTAAATCGGGCCCTTTGACTCACAGTTTTTCCCTATGCCCTTGACATGATATAATTACAAACTAATGGCTCGTGAGCAGATGACATTCCATTCACAGATAATGCAATTTAGAATAGGGGTAACTGACTGAATAAACTAGCATTGTAAATACTGCATGTTGTGTTATGTACTAGACCTTTTAACCTTTCATCGCTTCAGATGAATGCACAGCCACTGGCGATGCCACTTGTTTCTCCAGCCATCCGATCATGGATGGCATTTAGGGTTTTCTGTGGGTTCAAGCTGTGACACTTGCTCCCTGACACATCTAGCTCTGCCGGGAAACATCCTTTACAACGCAACTTTTACCACGCAGTGCTATTACAATGCAGGTTTTACAACGAAAACCATTACAACGCATTGCGCTGGGGGGCGCTCTAGGATAGGGAATAGATTTAATTTACTATCCAACACCTTCCCTAGTGACCACGGGGACTGGAGTTGGAATAGTAAATTAAACTATTCACTATCCAGCACCCCAAAGCGCTATGCGTTGTAATGGTATGCGTTGTAAAAACCGCGTTGTAACAGCATGCATGGTAAAAGCATGCGTTGTAACGTCATACATCCCAGTAACAGTGAGTAATATTACATTATTCACTATTAGTGTACTAAAAAAATGACGTACTCTTTGCTGGAAAGGTACAATTGGTGGCAGCTGTGGTAAGTAAAAATTATTTTAAATGTATGATTTGTGAGCTCTTGCAGGTGAGTTGATGTTGATGGTGTGTTCATGTGAGAGAGTGTGTGTCTGTGTCAGCATCTCTGTATGTGCAAACATGTATGTGAAGTGAAAGTAAGTGAGAGACAGTGACAGATCCTGAGTGAGATTGAGGCACAGTGTTACTGTTCTTTGATGCAATACTGCACCAAAGTTGCTGCACTGCCTTGTGTCAAAGTGAGAGAGAAAAAATGTGTCATGCCTACTAAGATATGGGGGAAAAAATTCTCTCCCTGTGCTCTGGCCCACTTTTGGCATGCATGTGCTAGTACATACACCCTTGCACCACAGCGCAAAGGTGTGTGCATTCTCTGAAGCATAGGTTTTGTACTGGAAGGAGTCTCTTCCAGTAAATAAGCCGGGTTTTAAGGCTTTTCCCACTTTGTATGTGTTCTGTACAATAGAGCACATATGCAGAGTTAGAAAAACAAAGAGAAATAAAAACATATCTTCTTATTACACCTGCTTTGAAGAGGCGTACGATTTTGGCGCAAAGTCCTGTTTATGAATGGTTGTAAATAATGATTTGCATCAAAACCTGCAGGTGGTTGCATGGGAATGCTCATGCACTATACATGGAAAACCCCTTGATGGAAAGTAGTGCAAAGCAGTGCAACGTTGCGTTATTTTGGGATAAGCAAAACTTGATTTCTATTGGATAGTAAATCCCACCTTAACACTTTGCATATGGTGTGTGTCACAAAAGTGAAGCAAATCTGGCGTAAAGCATCATTACACCTGGGCCTCAGTGTCAGTAAGTATAAGTGAGTGAGCATGAGTGAGATTAAGAGTGAATGCAAATGAGTGAGCGAGAATAAATACGAATGAGTGTAAGGGGTGTAAGAGAGTGAGTGTGCGTGAGAGAATGAGTGTGAGCCAGAGTGTGATGTGATGCTTGCAAGTTTGCAGGCTTGGAAATGAAAAATCCAGTCTTGCACAACATTGGAAAGAGAGGCGACACACCATTCCTCAACTTAGATTTACTGTACTAGAGCAGGTATTGGTTGAGCCCCATGTGGACCCGAATGTGAGAATTGCACAAAGAGAAACTTTTTGGATGAGGTACCTTCAGACAGTTAAACCCGGGGGGCTGAATGACAAAATAGAATTTGCTTGTTATCTATGAATGCTGAACAGTAACATTTATGTAAAGATATGTGTTGCAGTGGTGTAATAAGTTGTTAATACAGGATTTGGTCTTTTGAGAAGCGCACCAAACTTTTGTTGGTATTAGTATCACACACTCCCAGTACACTTTTCTTTGTCTATAATTTTCATTTTGTAATTTTCACTGTGTAAAGTTTTTTGCAGTCCTCTGCTAATGACAGGAGTCTGCAGGGTGGGGAGCCACAGAGTCGTCATACGCGTTGTAGGCATAATTGAATCATTTACGATATTAAATCAATGATTGTAGGCATTTTGAGGTTGTGGGTGTAAATAAAGTTGCGAGTGTGACAGTCCTTTTTTTATGTTCATCACGTGGTTTCATTACGTTGGTAAACGCTTAATCACTTAAAATATTCGGTAAGCGGCATATTTAAAATATTCATGTGACTCTAGACTCGCAGATGCAATTTAAAACAACTTGGAACTGATAAGCGGGTCGCGTACATGACGAAGAGTATTCAAATAAGGTGGGAGGGACACTAGTCCTATGTTTATGACGGATACTTAAAGCAGATCTCGTCACGCACAGCCGACATCCGGCTGACTTTCAGGAAGAGGAACAGTAGAGGACCGGTGTGACGAAGGCACGGTAAGGGTCAATGGGAGCGGTGTGATATTGAACTCGTTGTTCGACGACGAGTGGGCTAAAATGCGCATTTCATTTTGCAGACTTTGCAGGTGCTGCAGTATTGGTTGTTGTGCGGTACGCGTTAAAGTCTAGAAGTAAGTCGGCTGACATTAAGTGATAATGAATTTAGGTGACGGACGTAACCGGGCATACCGGTATTCACTTTTTGGGTGTGCATGTTGTCTAGTAGCACGAATACAGTTGATGCCTAGAGTATACGGCAGGTATAATTTGATTGTGTGAACCACTTATCACGTTGGTAGTAAACACAGCAGAGTGTGGTGGAGGTATCTAGGGAGTTCTGTTGTACTGGATCACAAATTTGGGGTGCGTTAACCAAAACATTGAATTGCATGTATAGGGAACACCACAATACTGTTGTAATTTTGCTCGAGCAGCTAGTAGGCTTGGATTATGTTTAAACTGCATGGAAATAGAATAACATACAGCATGTAGAGTATGAATACTGAAATTGTAAAGCAAAGAAAAAGTAATTTTTCTGACAGTCCATATAAAAAATTTTTTTGACACAGTTATTCCCCTGACGAAGATGCTGCGGCATCGAAATGCATTGGGAGAGAGTCACCGTTGGTTGTGATACATCTATTGTACTATATGTATTATATGTATTATATGAACATAAGATGGATCAGGAGGTTTGAAGAAGTAGAGTTGTTAGCATGATATTCTCAATGCAATTAATTGTGAATATGTGTAAAATGCTCATATAATGAAAGATGAGAATTACAGTATTTTGAAAAAGTAAAAACAAAAAAAACTTTTTTGAAAACAAATTTGGCATGTGTCTAGGTTGAAGATACTGATGGTGTAAATGAAAGTATTGATACACACATGTATATTTAGTAAAAGACACGGGCTAGGCACCTTGGCACTGGGGCCATTTCGAACAGTGCATTCCTGCGAAGGACGCAGTTGTGTCTGATTGTACAGTTATATTGAAACCTGACAGGGGTAGTCAGGCAGCAGGTCTGCACCGATGAGCAAAAGCTAATACACTGATGAACACAGAGAAAAGGTGTGCAGGTCACTCAAATATTTTTTGTATATCACTTTAAATACCCCCACTGGTGACCAGCACCCACAAAAGGAAGTATCATGAATTTCGAAGAAATATCTCATCTAACGGCCAATCAGGCTGAGGTAAAAGGCTACACAGATGATGAGGCTACTAGTATATATTCACTGATTAAGGAAGCAAAGGCTTTTCAAGCAGCTCCAGGCTCAACTAGCAAAGCACTCAAGCAACTTCAATACACTCTGAGAAAAGAGGTGAACCAGAGGCTACACGCCTCTACATTGATTCAGTATCACCGGGTTAAACGAATCCCACGAGGATTGAGGATCGCATTGAAACCGATGCTTTTTAAATTCAATAAACCTTTCATGGTGAAATGGTATTCAATCCTGAATAAATGTTCCCTGGACTTGATACTCTTAATAATAGAGGAATTAGCGGACATTTTGAAAGAATTAGCCACTGAAATTCAAGATCTGCAAACCGATTTAGATTCACGTATGACAAAGGAGGAGTTGGACCAAGCTATGAAGGATATCAACGAGACCATAGAAGCACATGAAAAAGAGGTTCACGAAAGAAAACTGAGGAAATTTCGTAGGGATACGATTGACTACAAACTGGATGAGGTGTACACCTGGGCTGAGGTATACGCCCAGAGACGACCGTTCAGGAAAACACAAGCGTCATCAGAGGAAAGTGTAGCGACGGAGCAAGACACCCGACCCAATAGACCCCCAGCACCAACGATGAGTCCCACGTCCATGACAGAGCATGAAGCATCCACCAGTGGCACTGTTAGGGAGCCTTTTTTAGAGGCAGGCCAGAGGAGCGACCACCCACCTCAAGAGGACAGGGCAAGCAGAACAAAAGGGTCAGAAGGGGACAAGGCTCAACAAGAGCAAAAGAAGCCCAAACCCAGGGGGAAAAACCGATAGATTTGGTGGTAAACATTTCAAGTACAAACCTCACGGACAGTCAAATGGCTATTTTGAACAAAGGAATGTCTTTCGTACCTACCTATAAGACGAATCCACTGGAAACTGAGATAGCACTGTATAAGTTCACAAGAAAACTTCGACTCAGATGGTTTTTTCACAATTTACCTCAATTTCCAGAGAAGGACACAACAATGTCAACTTTTAGGCCTAAAAGCACTTTCATTCCTCCCACCTCACATAAAACTTTGGATCTATTCGAACTACTCGTGAAAAAGGATCTGGTGGACATACACAAGAAAGAACCCAGGAATACTAATTTGACTAAGAAAGAATGGATAACATTAAAAGCATTGGGCGAAAATCAGGATCTTACGTTTCAAGCAGCTGACAAGGGAGGTGCCCTGGTGGTGATGGACACCACATATTATAATCAAAAAGTTTCAGCACATGTGGACGACACCGATACGTACATTGCTCTGGATACAGACCCCACAGCGATGTTTCAAACTGTGCTCACTGACATTTTAAAGAAAGCAAAAGACCTAGGATGGATTAACGATAAGACCTACAAATATCTATTGACTGAATACCCTAAAAGACCTCATATTTACATGCTGCCTAAACTGCATAAAAATGCGAGGGATCCACCATTTCGTCCGATCGTGGCAGGATGCGGCTCAATTCATGAGCCAATAGGAAAATTTCTAGACCATCACTTGCAACCACTGGTGCAACAGTGGGTTTCGTACGTTCAGGACACCACAGACTGTCTAAAGAAACTGGCAGGTCTACAAATGGAAACTGGAAGTGAAACATGGCTAGCTACGATTGATGTAACCGCCCTTTATACGTCCATCCCCCACGGGGAAGGTATAGAAGCGGTGGAATGGATGCTGTTGAGGAGTGATTATGAGGAATCGCTAAGTGTCTTCTTACTAGAGATTTTACAATTTTGTCTCTATCATGGGTACTTTTCATGGCAATCGCACTTCTATTTACAGAAGACAGGTACATCCATGGGGTTTACGGGGGCGCCCACGTACGCGAACATCTTCATGGCCAAGTTTGAACACTCACACATACTAGAGAATGCTGATTGGACTGAGCATCTGAAATTGTATATACGTTACATAGACGACATTCTGATTGTGTGGCAGGGATCTAAAGCACAGTTGGACCAGTCAATAGAGATTTTGAATGAATGTCACCCTAACATTAAATTTACCCATACCATTGATCAGAACACCATAAACTTTTTGGATATCACCATTTCAAAACTGGGAAATCAATTGACCACAAAATTATTCAAAAAACCAACGGACAGGAACAATGCACTACACTATTCCAGTTTTCACTCACAGAGTCTGAAGAACCACTTGCCATTTTCGCAGTTCATTAGAATTAAGAGGATCAGCAGCGATGAAGCACAGGCCACAGCAGACATAGAAGACTTGTCACAACAATATAGCCAGAGGGGCTATCCAGAACAAGTTTTAACAGAGGCAAAAACAAAAGTGTCGATGAAGAAACGAGAAACTTTACTAGAAAAAGTACAAAAATCGACATCCAAGAGAGAGGTCTGTGTTCTGAAGCATTCAACAATTACACCGAAGATCAAAAGATGCATACTGAGAAGATGGGAACTCATTGAGCAAGAAGAAGATTTTAAAACAGTCTTTTTTGAAACTCCAATTTTTGCGTTGTCAAGATCCAAGAATCTTAAAGAACTGTTGAAAAACAAAAAGTCCAAGCAAGGACAGGTTAAAACTAAAGGAATGCAAAAATGTTTCAATTGTGGTCATTGTGGTAATGTACTGGTTGGAGAGGCATTCGCACACCCACACACAGGTAAACAGATCATATTGAGACACACTTCAGATTGCAACACTTGTTCTGTAATATATGCAATCAAATGTCCGTGTGGCCTAGTGTATGTGGGCCGCACCACTAGAAAAATCAAAATTAGGATCACCGAACATAAGTCCAATATCAGGCTTGGAAATGAAAAATCCAGTCTTGCACAACATTGGAAAGAGAGGCGACACACCATTCCTCAACTTAGATTTACTGTACTAGAGCAGGTATTGGTTGAGCCCCATGTGGACCCGAATGTGAGAATTGCACAAAGAGAAACTTTTTGGATGAGGTACCTTCAGACAGTTAAACCCGGGGGGCTGAATGACAAAATAGAATTTGCTTGTTATCTATGAATGCTGAACAGTAACATTTATGTAAAGATATGTGTTGCAGTGGTGTAATAAGTTGTTAATACAGGATTTGGTCTTTTGAGAAGCGCACCAAACTTTTGTTGGTATTAGTATCACACACTCCCAGTACACTTTTCTTTGTCTATAATTTTCATTTTGTAATTTTCACTGTGTAAAGTTTTTTGCAGTCCTCTGCTAATGACAGGAGTCTGCAGGGTGGGGAGCCACAGAGTCGTCATACGCGTTGTAGGCATAATTGAATCATTTACGATATTAAATCAATGATTGTAGGCATTTTGAGGTTGTGGGTGTAAATAAAGTTGCGAGTGTGACAGTCCTTTTTTTATGTTCATCACGTGGTTTCATTACGTTGGTAAACGCTTAATCACTTAAAATATTCGGTAAGCGGCATATTTAAAATATTCATGTGACTCTAGACTCGCAGATGCAATTTAAAACAACTTGGAACTGATAAGCGGGTCACGTACATGACGAAGAGTATTCAAATAAGGTGGGAGGGACACTAGTCCTATGTTTATGACGGATACTTAAAGCAGATCTCGTCACGCACAGCCGACATCCGGCTGACTTTCAGGAAGAGGAACAGTAGAGGACCGGTGTGACGAAGGCACGGTAAGGGTCAATGGGAGCGGTGTGATATTGAACTCGTTGTTCGACGACGAGTGGGCTAAAATGCGCATTTCATTTTGCAGACTTTGCAGGTGCTGCAGTATTGGTTGTTGTGCGGTACGCGTTAAAGTCTAGAAGTAAGTCGGCTGACATTAAGTGATAATGAATTTAGGTGACGGACGTAACCGGGCATACCGGTATTCACTTTTTGGGTGTGCATGTTGTCTAGTAGCACGAATACAGTTGATGCCTAGAGTATACGGCAGGTATAATTTGATTGTGTGAACCACTTATCACGTTGGTAGTAAACACAGCAGAGTGTGGTGGAGGTATCTAGGGAGTTCTGTTGTACTGGATCACAAATTTGGGGTGCGTTAACCAAAACATTGAATTGCATGTATAGGGAACACCACGATACTGTTGTAATTTTGCTCGAGCAGCTAGTAGGCTTGGATTATGTTTAAACTGCATGGAAATAGAATAACATACAGCATGTAGAGTATGAATACTGAAATTGTAAAGCAAAGAAAAAGTAATTTTTCTGACAGTCCATATAAAAATTTTTTTTGACACAGTTATTCCCCTGACGAAGATGCTGCGGCATCGAAATGCATTGGGAGAGAGTCACCGTTGGTTGTGATACATCTATTGTACTATATGTATTATATGTATTATATGAACATAAGATGGATCAGGAGGTTTGAAGAAGTAGAGTTGTTAGCATGATATTCTCAATGCAATTAATTGTGAATATGTGTAAAATGCTCATATAATGAAAGATGAGAATTACAGTATTTTGAAAAAGTAAAAACAAATTTGGCATGTGTCTAGGTTGAAGATACTGATGGTGTAAATGAAAGTATTGATACACACATGTATATTTAGTAAAAGACACAGGCTAGGCACCTTGGCACTGGGGCCATTTCGAACAGTGCATTCCTGCGAAGGACGCAGTTGTGTCTGATTGTACAGGTATGCTTGCAAGTTTGTCATTAGGCCTGGCACACTGAAGGTAATTAATCTCTTATAGAGACACCCAGAGCAAAATACTTGCTCTGGTATTCTTGCAGCAATTTTAGCATAACACACAAAATACTATGCATCACGGAATTGCCATGACAGCTGAGTATCAGTGAATCCTAGACAGGAAGAGGCAGCTTAAACTCGATGGACTCCAGCGGCCCAGGCAGGACAAGCAGGTCAAGGTGCCAGAGTGTCAGTAGACCCAGAGCATGTTGGGCAAAGAGCCCACTATTCTGTTCCTGCGAATATGCTCTCTCCCACCTGCTCCTCACCAGAAGTCAGTAGGGCCACACTGGGCTCAGGACTGACACATTTTTCCAAGATGATGTGGGACTATGTCATGTGTATGCTCTGATACTTGTGATATGTGAACTAAATATATGTCAAAAATATAGCAACCTACAGGAACAGAAAGCTTCAGAAGGGCAAGAATGTTTTGAATTTACTGTCCTAGTTTACAAAAAATATGTATTTTGGTATATTTCTTTTTCATAAATGCATCATTGCTGTTACCATTTTCAGCAATAAGTTAGTTTGTTCAATTTATAGAGTTAAATTGGATACCAAGTATGCATATTAGGCAATAACATGTTTATGTTTATGTCCTGCTATCACAATATAATGTTAAATTAATAGAAAGTCCAATTGATTGCTTTTAGTCATGGAAAAACGAATAGTTCCCATCCTAATTGACATTAAAAAGAACACAGATCAGTCATGTTGTTATCTCTAATTCTCAAGCAAACTTGTGCCCTTAAGATGTTCTTTTAGCCTGGGTGACTCAAAGACAGACAAACACTGGGACAACTGAACCATGCTCTTACCTATCAAAGAGTCTGGTTTGCGCATCTTTCTTGAATCTTTTGTGATCCTGATTGGCCTTGGAAGATTACGTATATGTGGCACAGTTGTTGAACATTGGTTTTGGACTTCACATTTGATAGGAAGAGCAAAACTGGTGTTTTCAGTCTCTTCTCCAGTACAGTAGATTTGTGTTCTTTACTTTGCAGACAATTGCCCCATTTTTCAGCATTTTCTTTAAAAAAAATGGCCACATTTTCAGCACACTACAAAGGCAGTCTGATGCTATAGAGGACTTTTCTTTAAAGTTGTTTCAGAGGAGAAGCAGTATTCAAAAGGCATTGCATTGAGCATGATCAGTTTAATGTACTAAAGAAGATGAAGCATGTATAATTTGGGAAACAGCCTTTACAACAAGGTTTTTACCTTGTTGTGCCTTTACTACGCATGTTTTAGCACTCATATTTTTACCGATAATATGCATTTACAACGCATGCCAATACCACGCATTAAAGGTAAGTTGGGGGGTGAGGGGTCTCCCCCCACAAATACATTGTTTTAAATTTAAAAATAATGCGTGGTATTGGCATGCGTTGTAAACGCATATTGGCGATAAAAACATGCCCGCTAAAACATTGGTGGCAAAGGCATGCGAAGTATTTACCTGCGTATACTTTAAATACTGTTTCTTGACTCTCACTCAGGCAAAATAGTTCATAGAGTGGAGCTACCCCCATTCATTGCGAAAATCAGAAAGTGATCACTTTATGTGCGGGTTGAATAATGTAAATATGGCAATTCAAGGTTGGCCAAAAATAAACTTTTTAACATATGGGGTGGGGCAATACGTGGACACTGCGGTTTCTTGCAGCAAATATACACTTAGCATGAAATAGAGAATATTATAGGCCTGATTCACAAAGGGCCTCCGCACTCATGGCGAAGGCCGCACATTTGTGGGCCCGCATGTGTTGGGGAGTCTCCGCACTCAGGCTGAATCTTCGTAATGAGATTTCTCATTTCAGGAACCCCGCCCGAGGGTGGAGACTCCCCCACGACTGCCGGACCTCCGCCTTGAGTGCGGAGGCCCTTAGTAAATCAGGCCCTATAATGCCAAACTGCCAATTGTAAAACCATGCTACTGACAAATTTAATTCAAAAAAGTATGTGGGAGAAGGAGGTGGCCCACCTTTTTGGGGTCTACTATGGGTTTCTGTGTAGATGGGTGTACCATGAAATACCATTCCCCTTGTGCCCATTGCCTGAGCCAGAGGATTACCACTACTCCCATAGGTGAACGCGTGTCGCTGTTTGCAGGACTGAGCAAGTGTATGTATGAACGGGTATGTACCGTGCAAGTCAGTAAGTGTTTCAACTGCCCCCTTATAATGTACACATGTTCTTATATTGGGATACAGGGCACATTTGATGGACTAGGCTCAATAAAGTGATGTACGCCATTTTGTAAATGACACAGTACAACTAAGTACAATGTATAGACAAGCCTGTAGCAAAGCTGATCAGACATCAATAAAAAACAAGATCTGAGCTACAATGCTGAGCTACAATGCAGGGGCCTGGACAACTGTTAGTTAGAGAAACTCCCAAGTATATCAGCTCTGGGTGGGAAACAGCCTTTACAACAGAAGTGTACCAACGCATGCCATTACAAAGCATGTCGTTACAATGCAAAAGGCTTGTTGCAGGGGGTAGAAGGAGTTGAAGTTAACTCCAACACCTTCCCTACTGTTGCACACACTGGAGTTGGAATAGTAAATTATACTATTCCAACTTCCAGCCCACCCCGACAGCAAGTCGGGGTAAAGGTATGCTTTGTAGCGGCATGCATCGTAATGGCATGCATTGTAATGTCATACAACCACCCTGGGTGTTTGGGAAACATCTGAACTGGTGTTTCAAGCTAAAATGTTAATTTCCTACTCTTCATTTAAATCCACTGTGAGTACCAGTTTGACTTTACAAACAATTGGATTTAAAATCAAGATTTCCTGGTGACAAGGCAGTCCTGAAGCATTAGGCCAGCCCATCATCACATCTCAAAGCCATAAAAACTTGGCTGTTTAATAGCTAAAAGCCCAATCCTGTCTCACATCCGACCTGTTTCACATCTTACCTGGTCCTCCAGGAGCTATAGAGCCTAGACACCCTTGGGTAGTAGAGTGCTTTGTAAATCTAATTTTCATTTCACCGTTCATGGGTCTTCTGTCAAGGGAGCTCATCTGCATCTCTCATTGGGAGGGTGGAGAGGAAAGAGCTGTTCAAAACTTAAGATAGTGTTTAATTGAAATTAGAACATTGGAATGTTGGGAGCTCCATTGAAAACAATGGAGTGCTCCGGGCTTATAATGGCTGGTATAAGCCCAGAGCTCCAACATTCCAATGTTTCTTTGTTCACAGCTCTGGCTGTGAACAAAGGCTACAAGAAACATTCTGCCCTCTAGTGGCAGAATGTTCTAATAGCCTTATAGCCCTTCGTAGTCGGGCTATACCGGCAATTAAAGTCCCTCTCCCTTGTTAAAGGCCCTCGCCTTCGGCTCGGGGCCTTTAACGCTGCAGAGGGCCTTTAATAGCCGGTATAGCCCTCTACGGCGGGCAATAAGGCTATATTAAAACAAAGCATTTGCAAATACTTAAGACCGAACTCTGAGGAACCTCATACAAAATGTACTTTTATGCTGCAATAACAGTGCACAAAGTAAAGAGCATTAACAGCAAATTGTGTTTTAAGCACTGGGAAAATACTGTCCTCATGTTTTCCGTTGCAAAAGTGGGAACAGTGATAACCACTGATTTTTACAAGTTTTGAAACAGAGACTGGAAAACCCCACTGGTATAAATAGCAAATGGAAAATGAAACCAGGAAAGCCTATCCATGGCCTTCTGGGAGCCATTCACACCCAACACACACTATGGGCAGCAGAGTTATTTGAAATCGACTCACACTTTAATTATTTACTTTTCTTTTTCTTCTTAACTTAAATTTTCTTTAAGGGAATCTTGGAATTTCCAAAACCTAAAAATATGATCTGAATAAAATAATGGTGTGTTAGGTTCTTGGTGCTGGCCAAAAGTTGGAACTGAATACTGTGAGTTAGGATGAGGTTTTGACTTTGGTTTATAGAATTGAAAGAAATGCGCCTTGTACACTACTGACTGTTACAGAGACATATGCTCCTGGAATGAGCTTCAGGTTCAAATCACATGGTACTGCTATTAACAGAGGATTTTATTTTCTTTGATTGTTTTACAGCACTTTAAGGCAGATGTGTTACGTGGACTGAATTATCAACTCGGCGACTCATTCGGCAACATGCAACAAACTGTTTGTTAACTAAATATGTGTGTTTTAGATAGTAAGATCCGTTAAGTATGACAATAAAATTGCAGCCAATAAATATTTTTGTAATTGTTTACATTTTGTCAGTATATTGTAAAATATATAAATGTATTTTGCTGTTTACTTAAAAGAAAGTGGCAATTTCTTTGTATTCTTTATGCTCCATCTCTCGATCTGTATCCAATTTGTATTTTGTATTAAATTCACTGGAATAAATTGTGCATATCTCCATAAAACTGAGTATGGATAAAGGCATTGGTTCTTGTATATTACGTAAAACCATGTGTGACGCAGGCCCCTGCAGCCATTTCATACGGCCTCTTTTGAGCCCAAGTCCAAGGAGCATCTGTATGATCAGAGCGACTCAGTGGCCCCTCATCACATTCTGCATACGGCGGGGCATAATTTTTCATTACTCTACTGGGAGCAACAGAGAACACTTAGAATATTAGGAGATAGGGAAGGATTCAAAATGGCGTACGATATGCCCTCCTCCTATTCTTGCTTACCCGAAAACTGAGCCGATCTCAAATGTGGAT
Organism: Lissotriton helveticus; assembly: GCF_964261635.1. NCBI lineage: Eukaryota > Metazoa > Chordata > Amphibia > Caudata > Salamandridae > Lissotriton > Lissotriton helveticus. The sequence continues at coordinate 1,145,194,608 of NC_136069.1, forward strand.
GTAAAATTGGAATGCTTATATTAAGTACTGATTGTACTTTAATGTCGGTGTGTCAGAGAGCCAAGAATGTTCAGGGTTGCCCAACAAAACTAGAGGCAACCACATTGTAATTCAAATTGCATTTATATAGCGCTTCCTACCCCTGACGAGGCATCAAAGAGCTTTTTCGGAAAGTAGCACGCTACTCCGGAACCCAAAAAGGATTAATGGTGAATTAGTATGGTGAGATATTAAATTAATTTTAGCGGTGGATATATGAGTTTGTTATTTGGATTGAAAAAGGATGGCAGAGGGATGAAGGATGAAAGAGGGAAGGGTTTGCATCTATATATCGCTTGCTACTCCTGATGAGGTGTCAAAGTGCTTTTCAGCAGGTAGCAAGCTACTCTGGAACCCAAACAGGATTCGTGGGGAATTAGTACATGCCTACAGAGACAGAAACGCTTGCCACACAAGTGCTAAGATTGCTCCATGGGGTGGTCATTTCCTTATGCTGCCATAGGCTGCTAGAATCACACATGCATCCAAGTGTAAATTTTTCAGATTTTGATCTAAAGATGTTCCAAAGTAATTTCTCTTCTAAATAATAATTTCACAGATTGTATGCAGCTAGAGTTGTCAAACATCCTACACTGAAATGAACTAAAAATACTGGAATCTGCATTACATTGAATGTTTACAATTGGGCAAGAGTTATGAAAGATAAGTCACAAATGCAATGACATAACATAAAGTATATTTGTAAAGTGCTCGTTCACTCAGACGGGTATTCTGGCGCTGAAATAACTGCTACCCAACTCAGTTATAATCTTTCAAGTCATACAAATGCACTGACCACTGCTTATGCAGTACGCTCCGGCATGGTGAATGTTTTGCAAGATGGAATTCCTGCTTTAGCCAGGAAACCTGCAGGTACAAATGATATAATGAAAGTTCCACTAAAGCTGCTTCTTCCTTTAATGTTTCCTAATGTTTTAGTACATTTCAGAGTAGGATAAAACAAGACGCTGGGGGAGGGGTTGGGAGGGGTGGGGAGGGGCTTACTGAAGCTTTTCTATTGGCTCTTGCGTTACTTACTAATACCTAGAAAGCAGGAGCGGCTACTCTGTGAGAGCGGAGGAGCGTCGCCCCCCACCTAAATTGCTCCCCAAATCCCCAGAGTTGAAAAATAAAATGGTAATAAAATGAATTTATTACCATTTTATTTTTCATAACCCGTCCCAAGCCAAGGGTCAGGACGGGGCGGGGCATGCTGAGTCAGCAGCAGGGAGGAGGGTGACCTGCCTGGGCACTTTTCAAAGTGTACATGCCCCTTTGCCCGGCCACCAAGACATGTACACTTTGAGAGCTCTAACCCAGTAGTCTTAAGACATGTCTAGATCATTTATACCTTGATCTTTTTTACCTTCTCACGCTCCACCCTATTTCATCTGGCAGTAGGTCTTCAGGCTGACTGCAAGTTTCTCTTTTCTAGGTCTGTTTTGGCAGTCATGTAACCTATATTTGCAGTCACAGGGATGATAGATCACTTTGAAGTTCACTTTATTGTTGTTCACCACTAACAGGGACATTGTGCAACCAACCTGCAATGGAAAGTTGACCTCCAGAGCATCCTTGACTCTCTGGATAGTTTAGTTGAGCAGTTCAAAACTAACTTGAAGGTTGGGACTCAGTAGACTTCAGCAAAATATTTACAGTTGAAATAAGGATGGAGTGTTCATTCACAGTTGTTATTTTGTATAAAACAATAACGCTTACATAGTATTTTAGATAGTCTCACCATCCTTCCAAGAGTGACCATAAAGAAGTGAGCACTTCAGAATGAACATTGAATTTAATAGAAGTTCTTGTTTCTTTGTAGTTGCACTCCGAGTGAGGGTGAAAATTGTAAGCAGGATCCTGCACTCACAAGCAAGCACCAGCAACAATACAAATCACATAAATCAAGCAAACAGCAATACAACAAAATGAAAGGCAGCTGCAGCACCAGACACTCAAGTAAGATACCATTTATGTTTGCTAATGAATCACAAACACCAGCAATCTATGCTAACACTGAACATAAATTGAATCACAGTAGAATCAAGTGCCTCAGTGTCCACTGTCAAGATTTAGAGGACTGGGAAATATGGCAATCTCCCTGCAAAGTTTTAAAGTTTGTCACTACCTAGACAAATGGATATTCCACTACATGGGCATTGATTCTAGTGACTGCAGGGCAATGGCTGTGTGCCTGGGGCTGTGGATTATGGTATAGAATGGGGGAAACAATAGTCTGCCCCATAGAAAAGTGCCCACTCAACTCACCTGCACTGGAAGATGGATGATTTCTTTTCAGACCCTAGTCAGTGGATGGTGTGCTGTAAAAACAGACTATAGGTGCTCTATGTCCACATCTTTGGACTCATTAGATTGGCTCAGGTTTACACATAGGAGAGTTCAGTAATAGCAGACAGAAATCCAGCTGAGCTTGAGCAAGGCATCAATCAGGCTTATTCATAGCCTTGAGAAAATGGGCAGCACACTGTTCAACACATATTAAACACTACAACTGCATCCACAAAGTCTGAGTCAATATAGCTCTTTAGTAAGCTGGAGTGGGGATCTAGGTGAAATACATGTTTTTTAACAGATGGGAAGCAGTCCGCTGTAAATTGATGCTGATGTATCTTATAAATCTGAAATCCCAACCAACTTGGTTGGGAAAGATTTTTCCTCCTCAGAAAAGTACCTGGGCCGAGCACGCCTACCACAGTTCCCAGAATGTATTATGAGGGCTGATATCTACACAATATCACACTGGTTTCATCTCCTGGGGACCGCTCTACTGAGAAACCTTATGTATCCAGTCAGGTAGGAATTTGAGAGATAAGAGGCTTAGTGAGGAAAGAAGAAATTGGGACTGGGTTGCCTTTGTCACTCCTCAGGCACATCCGTCATCCTCCAATTTTAACTCTATTTTATACCCTAATGACAGGTTGTAAAGTATGGGTAAACATTTAATAAGGAAGTAAAGTTGTTTATTTAAAAGGAACACAGGCAAAAGGCAGGACACAGACTGCACAGGTCTTCTTCCTAAGCAACTGTCTTCCTGGATCCCCTGCATAGAATATAGAACCTTGCAGGGAAAGCTCAAGGAAGCAAGAAGATTGCAAGGAAAACAATTCTACAAATGAAAAAATGACACATCTTCCTCCTTAAGGAAAAAAAAAAAAAAAAGAAAGGAAATAACAAATACATTAAAAGGTTAACATACAACATCTTCCAACCACTTGGGTTTAGACCATACTCTTTTCTTGACAGAATTATCATTAGTAACAGGTTCGACAGCTTCAATATTCTCAACAGGTTCAACATTTCCATTTTCAGATGTTCCAACATTTTCATTTTCAGGTCCATCATTTTAAATTTCAGACCTGCCACAAACTTGGCGTAAAATTCCACCATATTAAAATGGGAATCTCTCTAGCTTTGTGAATTTTGGGATTGGCATTTTCCTTTAAAACTATACAGTGTACAAAACCCTTAAAACTGCCAATTTTGCCACTGAAAACTTTAGAAAATTTGGATAACATGGTATTCCCAATTTCACCGCTATCATCCACGACACGAACAGGATCAGAGCTATTGGGATCTAAAATTATGTTAAGGTTTCCTTGACCCTTTCACCCAAGTATAGAAGGTCCACGCTTAGCCACAAATAATTTTCCTAAAGATTCTCTTCCTTTAATCCTGAAGTTAAGAGGTCTAAAACCAACTATGTCTATTTTTTCTCCGGCATAACCTTCAGGAGAGATATCAGGGGTGTAACGTTTTTCACCTAAATAATGCAAAAACGTAGAATCCAAAACTTCTTCACTAACAATTGTATAGGGGGAACCTGAATCTGCATACATATCAATAGAAACTCCCCCAATCAATATGTTACAAATCGGCTTCTTTTTGATTTCCTTGATAGAAGTATCCTTAATGGAAAAGATAAACAGTTCTTCCTTCTGAGTATCACACAAATTATCCTCAACAGAGCAATGCATATTTTTCCTAACAATGGTTTCATCATCACTTGAAGAAGATTCATAAACAACATTGAATTTTTTACCTTTCTTCCTTCTACATGCTCTAGAGCATGGGTACTCACAAACTTTCTCGCGGGGGCAACATTTACAGTGTGGTTTGTGTCCGAGGGCTGCACCAGAGGGGGCGGGGTCAGTGGGGGAGGGGGCGGGGCTAGAGCAACAAAAACAACTGTGACCATGAGGTTGAACACAGTTCCCTGCTGCGGACGCCATCGTCCACTCAGCCACCAGACCCGCATACACACATCTCTCTCTCTCTCTCTCTCTCTCTCTCTCTCCCTCTCTCTCCCTCTCTCTCCCGATTTATCCCTCTGTCTCACTCAGACTGTCTCACTCCCTCCCACTCCCTCTCTCTCCCTCTCTCACTCCCTGACTTTCCCTGTCTCACTCACTCTGACTGTCTCACTCCCTCTCTCTCTGTCACTCTCTCTCACTCATTCTCTGTCTCTCTCTCTGTCTCCCTCTCCCTCTCTGTCTCCCTCTCCCTCTCTGTCTCCCCCTCTCTCTCTCTGTCTCCCTCTCTCCTTCCCTCTCCCTCTCTGTCTCCCTCATTCTGTCGCCCTCCTCCCTCTGTCGCCCTCCTCCCTCTGTCTGTCACCCTCCTCCCTCTCTCCTCCCTCCCTCTGTCACCCTCCTCCCTCCCTCTGTCTGTCACCCTCCTCCCTCTGTCTGTCACCCTCCTCCCTCCCTCCTCCCTCCCTCTGTCTATCACCCTCTGTCTCCCTCCTCCCTCCCTGGGACTTTCACCCTCTGTCTCCCTCCTCCCTCTGTCTCCCTCCTCCCTCTGTCTCCCTCCTCCCTCTGACTCCCTCCTCCCTCTCCCTCCCTTCTCCCTCTGCCTCCCTCCTCCCTCTGCCTCCCTTCTCCCTCTGTCTGTCGCCCTCTCTCTGTCTCCATCTGTCTGTCTCCCTTCCTCTGTCTCCCTCTGTCACCCTCTCCCTCCCTCTGTTAGTCTCCCTCTGTCTCCCTCCCTCTGTCTGTCTCCCTCCCTCCCTCTGTCACCCTCTCCCTCCCTCTGTCTGTCTCCCTCCCTCTGTCTGTCTCCGTCTGTCTCACTCCCTCTAGCTGTCTCCGTCTGTCTCCCTCCCTCTGTCTCCCTCCCTCTTCCTTTCTCTGTCTCCCTTTCTCTGTCTCCCTCTCTCTGTTTCCATTTCCCTCCCTCCCTGCTCTCCCTCCCTTTCCCTCCCTCCCTCCCTCGCTCGCCCTCTGTCTACCTCCCTTTCCTGCCCTCCCTCGCTCTCCCTCCCTCTCCCTCCCTTTCCCTCCCTCCCTCGCTCTCCCTCTGTCTGCCTCCCTTTCCCTCCCTCCCTCACTCTCCCTCTGTCTGCCTCCCTTTCCCTCCCTCCCTCCCTCGCTCTCCCTCCCTTTCCCTCCCTCCCTGTCTCCCTCCCTCTACCTCCCTCCCTCACTCTCCCTCTGTCCGCATCCCTTTCCCTCCCTCCCTCCCTCTCTCTCCTTCTGTCTGCCTCCCTTTCCCTCCCTCCCTCCCTCCCTCGCTCTCCCTCCCTTTCCCTCCCTCCCTCGCTCTCCCTCTGTCTGCCTCCCTTTCCCTCCCTCCCTCGCTCTCCCTCTGTCTGCCTCCCTCCCTCGCACTCCCTTTGTCTGCCTCACTTTCCCTCCCTCCCTCTCCCTTTCCTTCCCTCCCTCGCTCGCCCTCTGTCTGCCTCTCTTTCCTTCCCTCCCTCACTCTCCCTCCCTTTCCCTCCCTCCCTCGGTCTGCCTCCCTTTCCCTCCCTCCCTCGCTCTCCCTCCCTTTCCCTCCCTCGCTCTCCATCCCTTTCTCTCCCTCCCTGTCTCCCGCCCTCCCTGTCTCCCTCCCTCTACCTCCCTCCCTCGCTCTCCCTCTGTCTGCCTCCCTATCCCTCCCTTGCTCTCCCTCTGTCTGCCTCCCTTTCCCTCCCTCCCTCGCTCTCCCTCCCTCTCCCTTTCCTTCCCTCCCTCGCTCGCCCTCTGTCTGCCTCCCTTTCCTGCCCTCCCTCGCTCTCCCTCCCTCTCCATCCCTTTCCCTCCCTCCCTCGCTCTCCCTCCCTTTCCCTTCCTCGCTCTCCCTCCCTTTCCCTCCCTCCCTGTCTCCCTCCCTCTACCTCCCTCCCTCGCTCTCCCTCTGTCTGCCTCCCTTTCCCTCCCTCCCTCGCTATCCCTCTGTCTGCCTCCCTTTCCCTCCCTCCCTCGCTCTCCCTCCCTCCCTGTCTCCCTCCCTCTACCTCCCTCCCTCTACCTCCCTCTGTCCTCCTCCCTTTCCCTCCCTCGCTCTCCCTCTGTCTGCCTCCCTTTCCCTCAAGTTCAAGTTCAAGTTTAACATTTGTATAGCGCACTACTCACCCAGAGGGTCTCAAGGCGCTTGAGGGAGGGGGGGAGGGGGGTAATTTATCTATCGAATATCCAAGTTTTTAGTTGTTTTCTGAAGGAGAAAAATCCTCCCTCCCTCGCTCTCCCTCCCTCTCCCTCCCTTTCCGTCCCTCGCTCTCCCACCCCCTCCCTTTCCCTCCCTCCCTGTCCCCCTCCCTCTACCTCCCTCCCTCGCTCTCCCTCTGTCTACCTCCCTTTCCCTCCCTTTCCCTCCCTCCTTTCCCTCACTCCCTTGCTCTCCCTCGCTCTCCCTCCCTCTCCCTCCCTTTCCCTCCCTCCCTCACTCGCTCTCCCTCCCTCTCCCTCCCTTTCACTCCCTCCCTCTCCCTCTGTCTGCCTCCCTTTCCCTCCCTCCCTCCCTCACTCTCCCTTCCTCTCCCTCCCATTCCCTCCCTCACTCTCCCTCTGTCTGCCTCCCTTTCCCTCCCTCCCTCGCTCTCCCTCCCTTTTGCTCCCCCGCTCTCCCTCTGTCTGCCTCTGTCTCCCTCCCTTTCCCCCCTTCCCTCGCTCTCCCTCTGTCTGCCTCCCTTTCCCTCCCTCCCTCTTCCTCCCTTTCCCTCCCTCGCTCTCACTCCACCTCCCTTTCCCTCCCTCCCTGCTTCCCTCCCTCTACATCCCTCCCTCGCTCTTCCTGTCTGCCTCCCTTTCCCTCCCTCGCTCTCCCTCTGTCTGCCTCCCTTTCCCTCCCTCCCTCGCTCTCCCTCCCTCCCTCTCCCTCCCCCGCTCTCCCTCCCCCTCCCTTTCCCTACCTCCCTCCCTCGCTCTCCCTCTGTCTGCCTCCCTTTCTCTCCCTCCCTTCCTCGCTCTCCCTCTGTCTGCCTCTGTCTCCCTCCCTCTCCCTCCTTCTCCCTCCCTTTCCCTCCCTCCCTCGCTCTCCCTCCCTCTGCCTCCCTTTCACACCCACCCTCGCTCTCCCTCTGTCTGCCTCTGTCTCCCTCCCTTTCCCTCCCTCCCTCTACCTCCTTCTGTCACCCTCTGTCACCTCATCCTGCCTGTGTGTCCCCGGGCTTAGACAGCTTCTCGGGCACACACACAAACAGCCACACCTGAGCACTTCACAGGTCTTTAAAATACCATTTGTATGTTAATGAGGCTTTTGTATTTCACCTCTTAGCGCCCCTGGAGGTCCGCTCTGGCTATCACTGGAATGCCGGGCCCCCACAATGCAGCAGAGTCTCTCAGAGTCGCGCACAGTGTTTGCAGACACTCTTTAATTTTATTTTTTTTAAACACGGGTAAGATGTCTGCAAGGTCCGCGGGCCGCCAAGGAAGGCTTGCCGGGCGGCTGGCGGCCCGTGGGCCGTACTATGAGTACCCGTGCTCTAGAGTAATGACCTATTAAACCACAATTAGAACACTTTTCCTTAATGGCAGGACACAGTTTTGTTATTAGCCAAATAATAATAACTGCCATAACAGTAACATTTAAAATCTTCTTTTTCCTAAAATCAAGTGATTTAGCTTTAGATTGAGGTGTTTGTTTAAGATGAGGCTTATTTTGAACCTTGGAAGCAACTTGTTCATGCTCTTCTTTACCCTCATTCTTAATAGCTTTAGCACTTCTGCTAGAAAGTTCAGCTTTCCTGACTATGGCCAAAACATCCTTACGATCATCATCTCCATTAATCCAGAGTTTATCTTGGATTGCTGGATCACGAGTGTGCATAACCACTTGGTCCCTAATAAATTGCTCTTGAAGATGGCCAAACTTACAATCCGCCGCAATTTATTTAAGAGCATCAACATAGATATCAACAGTCTCACTTGGTTCTTGTTTTCTATGGAAGAAATTATATCTTGTAACACCTATACACACTTTGGGAGAAAAGTGATTATCAGAATATTTTAAAACATCTACAAATACATTAGATTCACCCCCACCAGCTGTTTTTGTCATTTCATCATACATTTTAAAACCACCAGCACCAATTGAATATAAAAATATATATTTTTTTCCTTTCTGGGTTCATTTTTCCTTCCTCGTCTATTGTCTCAATAAAGTTAAAAAAATAAGCTTTCCATTGTAACCATTTCATACACGGTTCACTTCCTGCTGGCCAAAAAGCTTGTGGAGGTTGGATAGAAAAATTCTGTGCAGCCATTGAAATGAAGTGATGAACCAGTTAATGATGAGGAAATTGTAAAGTACAGGAAATCCAAAACGAGAGTGAAAAGAAGAAATGAGGGGAAAAAAAATAAAGAATAAACAGTACTCATAAGTCTTGAGAAGAATAAAGGAGAAAGCGCTGTTAACTGATGAATGCGCTCGTAGAAGAGTGGCGATCTGCGAGGACACGAAGCTTCACTGAAGAATGCGCTCGTAATCCCAGAAACTAGAGCACAGCAATCAAACTTATTCCAACATAGCGCGTAGTTAAAAAAACCAAAAACGTGTTCTTGAAAATGAATGCAGACATGCTGGTAACGTAGTACTTCTAAGATGGCGGCAATCATTAAATACGTCACACATAAGCATAAAATGCATGAATGACGTTAGGCAAAGTGATGAATGTGCTTGAGAACGAAGAGGAGAATGGAGAAAAAATACTCCTTGCTCAAAGTTCCAACAAGCACCTAGTAAGAGGCATCTTTTGCAATAGTAACGTTGGATCCTTAACTCCTTAATGAAAACAACGCAACTTAAATTTAAACATTAAAAGTTGCAAATTGGGTCTTATTGCGGAAGATGGAGCGGTTATCATGGACCCCACCGGCCTGGCGGCGAGCTTCGCCACCTACTTTGCGACACAATATGCTCCGTGTGATAGCTTATCGGGCGAGGAGGTGGCTAAATTAATTGATGACCTACCCCCTAAAGCTGTGTCTGATGAAGCCAGGAAATCCCTAGATGCTCCTCTCACGGCGGAAGAACTGGGGGAGGCCCTGGGACAGCTTAACGCTGGTAAGGCCCCCGGACCGAGCGGTTACCCCTGTGAATTTTATAAAAAATTCCATACACAATTAGGGCCCCACTTTCGGCGTGCGCTTGAAGTGGCGCGTGCACAGGGTAGGCTGCCGCCTGATTGGCGTTATGCCGAGATAGTGGTTTTCCCGAAACCGGGTAGGCCCCCTGATAGGCACGACTCATATCGCCCCATCTCGTTACTTAACATAGAAGCCAAAATTCTGGCCAAGGCCCTGGCGAATCGGTTGCTTCCGTATATTACGGAACTGGTACACCCCGATCAATCGGGCTTTATGCCTGGCAGGGCTACTCGCCACAATATTCGGCGTGCGTGGGCTGCGATTGATGCTATGGGGGCCACGGGTGAGCAGGCAGCTTTGTTGCTTGCTGATATTAATAAAGCGTTTGACTCGGTGAGCTGGACATTTCTGTTCGCGCTCCTGCCCCGTCTCAACCTGGGCCCTGTTTTTCTATCCTACATTAAGCTGCTCTATACGGATATCACAGCAGCGGTGCGTGTCGCCGGGGCGGTGTCGGAGACCTTCCACATTGGCCGGGGGACCCGACAGGGATGCCCTCTATCCCCATATCTCTTTGCCCTTGCAATGGAGCCGTTGGCCGCCTGGGTCCGTATGGATGCGCAGATGCGAGGATTTGTGTGGCCCCGGGGCCTCTCTGATAGAATTGCGTTGTATGCTGATGACGTCCTTTTCTTCCTTACGGACCTGCGACGCTCCGGGCCGCGAGTGTTGGAAATAATGCGGGTCTTTGGGGAGGTCTCGGGCCTATATCTGAACCTGGGTAAATCTACCCTGTGGGTCCTTGGAGGTGGTACAGTATCGGACCCCTGGACATTGGACCTGCGGGTGGCGACCGGTGGCTTGCAATACCCGGGGGTGTTCCTGTCGGAATCTGTGACCCTCACGTGGGAACGTTCTGTGCTGCCGGTTTGGGAGCGGGTGCAGGCCGACGTGAAAACTTGGTCCCGGATGCCTCTTAATATCTTTGGCCGATCCGCCATTTTCAAGATGGTGGCGCTTCCACGCCTCCTGTATCAGCTGCAAAATTATCCCCATCCGGTCCCAACCTCGTGGTTTCGGCAGGTGAATTCGGTCTTGGGGCGGTTCCTATGGGCTGGGGGATCTGCCAGGGTGGCGCTGCGTACGTGCTTCTTATCTACGTACTGTGGAGGACTCGCCACCTCGGACCTCATGTCCTACTATCAAGCAGCTCACCTGCTCATCCTTAATGACTGGTGGTACGGTGATAGGGGTGACCCGGCCTATGCACTGGAACGCGCACTGATGGGTGACAACACCCTTCACATGCTCCTCTACTCTGTTCGGCTGCGGCGGGAGTTGCCCAGTGTCACGAAAACTGTCTTCCTTGTTTGGCGTCAAGCGTTGCGACGCATGGGCTGGTGGGGTAAGCTGACTGCGGAAACACCGCTGTGGCGTAACGGTAGACTGCCTGCACTGGCCTCCTTGTCGGGTTTCGGTGGCTGGGACGCGATCTGGATCTCGTCACTGGGTCATGTGATGTCTGGAGCTGCTTTTAAGTCGTTCCAGGAACATAGGGGTCGATCAGGATGGCGGACGGAAGAGCCACCGCGGCCCTGGAGTAGGCGGAAAAAGCCTTTTCCGTGTCCGCCTGCCGCGGATACTCCGTCCGCCATATCAGGATAGGAAAACGTGTCAAATTTCCGTCCGCGACGGAAAAACACGCTCCGCCGGCCAACTACACACGACCACGCGGCGGACGGAACACATCCAAACGCTCCGCCGTACGCACTGACGTCGAAGACCGTCCCCCAAATCAAGATGGCGGAAAACACACATAAAACCGCTGCGGAAAAACAACCTGTCTTAACACGGCGGAATCCCCACAGCGAACATAGGTGACACAGCCGAGATACCCACCGCAAGCTGACCACCACCATGGACCCGGCGCTACACGCTTTCCCGATGCTCTTCGCGATCCACCACGTCCTAGTCATGGCCTACTATGGACGACGACGCAGGTAAGGTACAAACCATTGGCTGTCTGGAGGGGAATACCAGCAAGGGACGTGACGTAGGGAGGGGGAGTGTCATGTTACCGAAACCACTGATGAGAAGCATATACGAATACACATTAGCAGGACGCAAGCAGGAATGACAACGACAGACCACGAGACTTGATAGACTACCTTTATTGTCAAATAATAGGGGTCAAATCACAGTGTATGCGTGAACATGGGCAAAGTGGGCACCAGAGCAGGTACAACATAGCAGGTAACGAGAGGGCAGCATGCAGTATCAGAGCATCAACAGGGCATTGTGCATTACAGAGCAGGTACATCATAGGCAGGTAACGAGAGGGCAGAATGCAGTATCAGAGCATCAACAGGGCATTGTGCATTACAGAGCAGGTACATCAGAGGCAGGTAACGAGAGGGCAGAATGCAGTATCAGAGCACCAACAGGGCATTGTAGAGTACAGAGCAGGTACATCATAGGCAGGTAACGAGAGGGCAGTATGCAGTATCAGAGCATCAACAGGGCATTGTAGAGTACAGAGCAGGTACATCATAGGCAGGTAACGAGAGGGCAGTATGCAGTATCAGAGCATCAACAGGGCAATGCGCAGTACAGAGCAGGTACATCATAGGCAGGTAACGAGAGGGCAGAATGCAGTATCAGAGCACCAACAGGGCATTGTAGAGTACAGAGCAGGTACAACATAGCAGGTAACGAGAGGCCAGTATGCAGTATCAGAGCATCAACAGGGCATTGTAGAGTACAGAGCAGGTACATCATAGGCAGGTAACGAGAGGGCAGAATGCAGTATCAGAGCATCAACAGGGCATTGTAGAGTACAGAGCAGGTACATCAGAGGCAGCACGTGAGAGGGGCTAAGTGCATCAACAGTCCATTGCACAGAACAGCTCCATCAGAGGCAGCACGTGAGAGGGGCCAAGTGCATCAACAGTCCATTGCACAGAACAGCTCCATCAGAGGCAGCACGTGAGAGGGGCCAAGTGCATCAACAGTCCATTGCACAGAACAGCTCCATCAGAGGCAGCACGTGAGAGGGGCCAAGTGCATCAACAGTCCATTGCACAGAACAGCTCCATCAGAGGCAGCACGTGAGAGGGGCCAAGTGCATCAACAGTCCATTGCACAGAACAGTCACATCACTGGCAGCACATGAGAGGGCAGAATGCAGTATCAGAACAGCAACAGGGCAGTGTGGCCAACAGAGCAGGTACATCAGAGGCAACATATGAGAGGGGCAAAGTGCATCAACAGTCCATTGCACAGAACAGCTCCATCAGAGGCAGCACGTGAGAGGGGCCAAGTGCATCAACAGTCCATTGCACAGAACAGCTCCATCAGAGGCAGCACGTGAGAGGGGCCAAGTGCATCAACAGTCCATTGCACAGAACAGCTCCATCAGAGGCAGCACGTGAGAGGGGCCAAGTGCATCAACAGTCCATTGCACAGAACAGCTCCATCAGAGGCAGCACGTGAGAGGGGCAGAATGCAGTATCAGAGCATCAACAGGGCATTGTGCATTACAGAGCAGGTACATCAGAGGCAGGTAACGAGAGGGCAGAATGCAGTATCAGAGCACCAACAGGGCATTGTGCATTACAGAGCAGGTACATCAGAGGCAGGTAACGAGAGGGCAGAATGCAGTATCAGAGCACCAACAGGGCATTGTGCATTACAGAGCAGGTACATCAGAGGCAGGTAACGAGAGGCCAGTATGCAGTATCAGAGCATCAACAGGGCATTGTGCATTACAGAGCAGGTACATCAGAGGCAGGTAACGAGAGGCCAGTATCAGAGCATCAACAGGGCATTGTGCATTACAGAGCAGGTACATCAGAGGCAGGTAACGAGAGGGCAGCATGCAGTATCAGAGCATCAACAGGGCATTGTGCATTACAGAGCAGGTACATCAGAGGCAGGTAACGAGAGGGCAGCATGCAGTATCAGAGCATCAACAGGGCATTGTAGAGTACAGAGCAGGTACATCAGAGGCAGCACAACTACGTGTCCCTACCAACCCGTCACAGGGACCACAAGAGTGCCACGCAGTTCTCAATGGACACACCATGTGAATTAACATTTGAGTGAAGTGTACAGCACGTCACATCACAGAATCAGGGGGGACTGCGTGAACTACCTGCCTCGGACACACTGGCAGCACCAGCAACAGGAGTGTGAGACACAGCCACAGCCCGAGTGACACACACATGGGCCACGGACCCAGACACACTGGCAGCACCAGCAACAGGAGTGTGAGACACAGCCACAGCCCGAGTGACACACACATGGGCCACGGACCCAGACACACTGGCAGCACCAGCAACAGGAGTGTGAGACACAGCCACAGCCCGAGTGACACACACATGTGCCACGGACCCAGACACACTGGCAGCACCAGCAACAGGAGTGTGAGACACAGCCACAGCCCGAGTGACACACACATGGGCCACGGACCCAGACACACTGGCAGCACTAGCAACAGGAGTGTGAGACACAGCCACAGATGTAGTCACTGACACGTGAGCCACTGACCCAGACAGACTGCCAGCACCAGAAACAGGAGTGTGCAACACAGCCACAGATCTTCTAACTGACACGTGAGCCATAGACCCAGATACACTGCCAGGACCTGCAACAGGAGAGGGCACAACTGACACTGTGCCACCATCTGATACATGAGAGTCAACTGCACCGGCGCCACTGGGACAACTGAAATGATGAGCCACAGGGCTGTATGGGCCAGGAGGCAGGGTGGGCCTGGGAGCTGGGGATAGCTCACCTAGAGCCAAATCGGGGTTTGCAGGTGTCAATGGTGTGTGTCTGCGTTTCTTAGGGAGGTGTGAGTGCACCCTGGACAGGACAGGACTGCCAAGTGGTGGGGACTCCAAAGAATCACCACCCAGTATAGGTGGAGCAACTGCTGCCGGGGATCTGGTTTCGGGGGACGTGCTGGAGCCTGCTTGTCGTTTGCTCTGTGCCTGCCGCCTGGACTCGGAATGATGTGTAATGGGGGATGCAACAACAGGGGACACCCTCCTCTGCTTCTGACTGGCCTGGATGGGAGTGGAGGTATGGGGGGACTCCGCCGCGGAGACATCAGTTTGGCGTTTAGTAGAAAACATCAGCCTCAGTGCAGCCAGGGGTGAAGTATGCCTGTCCTTGATTGCGCCATTGTCCATGCTAGATGCCTTGTCCGTAGGATGTGCCTTATCCTTAGGTGGAGTGTTGTCTCTGGATGTAGCCTGTGCCCTGCTCGCCGCCCTGTTCCTGCCAGCAGACTTGTCGTCTGTGGTGCACCTGCCTCCAGCAGACACCTGCTCCCTGTGTGTGTCGCTGCCCTTGGGAGTGTTCCTATCCACTGCTGTGGGCCTGCTCTTGGGAGTCTCCCTGCTCTTAGTAGGTGCCTTAGTCTTCTCACTGTCCTTGGGAGTGTTCCTATCCACTGCTGTGGGCCTGCTCTTGGGAGTCTCCCTGCTCTTAGTAGGTGCCTTAGTCTTCTCACTGTCCTTGGGAGTGTCCCTTACCTCTGCTGTGGGCCTGCTCTTGGGAGTCTCCCTGCTCTTAGTAGGTGCCTTAGTCTTCTCACTGTCCTTGGGAGTGTCCCTTACCTCTGCTGTGGGCCTGCTCTTGGGAGTCTCCCTGCTCTTAGTAGGTGCCTTAGTCTTCTCACTGTCCTTGGGAGTGTCCCTTACCTCTGCTGTGGGCCTGCTCTTGGGAGTCTCCCTGCTCTTAGTAGGTGCCTTAGTCTTCTCACTGTCCTTGGGAGTGTCCCTTACCTCTGCTGTGGGCCTGCTCTTGGGAGTCTCCCTGCTCTCAGTAGGTGCCTTTGTCTTCTGACTGGCCTTGTCCAAGGAACAGTCCATGGACATGTGAGTATCCCTTGCCTTCGGAGTACCTTTCGTGTTGAATGCCTGTGTAGCTCCGGAAGGCATGTCCCCCAACAACACTTGTGGATCCTGTGTGTGTACTCCAGTGCATCTGACGTCGTCTACGTGAACAGATTTAGCTGATCTAGGGGATGGGGTCTGTGCCCTGCGTGCCCTGACGTGCTGTCTGACGCTGCTTCTAGTGCAATAACCTGTATTTGAGTCCTGCTCTGAATAATCACTACCCCCTGAGACATCCAGCGGTGTAGATGGGGAAACAGAAGTAGCACCCTGTTCATTCGACTGTACTATTGCAGACGACACACTGCTTGCCAATGACTGCACTGTCCTGTGTAGACCTGCAAGATCGCCATGCATCCCTTCCATGAATGCCACCACCTGCCCCAACTTCCTATCATGATCCTGGAAAGCATTTGTCATATTGGTCTGACCCACACACAGCTGTTGCAGCAGATCAACGGCCTCAGCACACAGTGCATTTTGGCTCACCGTGGCAGGGGCAGCGGTGCCTGCACCGAACGCCACTCTGCTCCCCCTACTCCTTCGGCCACGAACAATACATGGTGCAGTTGGCGGAAGTGTGGGCCCTGTGTGCTGTCTTCCGACAGAAGGTGATGAGTGCCCACTCCCAGTCTGTGACAACAGTGCAGGCTCACCAAGAGTGTCCGACGAGGAGGACGATGGTGTCTCCACATGCGAGTCCTCAGGGACGGTCCTGTCCCCCTCTCCGGCGCTGGCCTCCTCCGTGTCAGTCTGCGTGTGTGCGAAGTCTGAGCCGGACTCATTTCCTCGGCTACTCTCCACCGTCTGTGGCTGAGTGTCCTCTGTCAAAGCTGAAATGCACAGAAAAGATGTGTGAGTCATGGGCACACTCACGTACAGAAGGAACAGGATAGCCAAATCACATAGCAGACAAAGGTTCATGAGCCCTCAGCCTGCACATGGCCCACCCCTACCAGTCATCCTCACATTTTCTGCCATGGGGACATGGACCACTAGGGGATGTGCTTTAACACTCAACTACTAAGCAAGTGGCGTGTCAACATGGCGGACCTGGATGTCAAATGAGTACCACCCAATGGGCCCAAAATGCCATCACAGGCATACATACGCAACACGGAACTCAATGGTGTGTCTGTGCACCAATACATGCATAGCACTCACAAGTTTCCTACACAGACAGTATGCTCACCGCTAGTTTGCTGTTGATCGGCACTCAGACGTTCGGCCAGTTCAGGATGCGTCACTGCAATGATACGGTGCATGAGAGGGGTCATGGAGCATCGGGCCAGACGGGGCGTCCTTGGAATCAGGCCCAGTGTTACTTCCGCTACATTCTTGCTCAGCCTGGAAATGTCGTCCCAGCGTTTGTGGCAGTGTGTATGTCGTCTGTTGCACACCCCCAATGCCCGTACTTCCCGTGCTATGGTCCTCCACAGGTCCTTGCGAAGGTGCAGCTTGACCTACCATGATGGGAGACAAAAGGGTTTAAGTCAGTGGACAGGTGGCCTGTCACACACATAGGGGCAAGACGTTACTGTCAGCAGCCATGCACAATCAGGAACATATGTCTAGCCCACACTACACAGCTAAGATATAAATAGGCCTGATCATTTGGCCCCCTCATGCACACCAACATGTCCCACACTGCACTTACCACCCGTCCCGGTGCGCCGTAGAGGCGTCCATAGTTGCGGAGTACACCGTCCACGAGGACATCAAGCTCCGCGGCGGTGAAGGGTCGAGACCGGATCTCTTTGCCTCTCGACATGGCAAGATCACGGAGTATGGCACTAGAGCAGCAGTCGGTGGTCAGCTCAGCAGCAGCAGCAGCAGGTCGAGGTGATGGTCACAGGCAGCAGTCGGTGGTCAGCTCAGCAGCAGCAGCAGCAGGTCGAGGTGATGGTCACAGGCAGCAGTCGGTGGTCAGCTCAGCAGCAGCAGCAGGTCGAGGTGATGGTCACAGGCAGCAGTCGGTGGTCAGCTCAGCAGCAGCAGCAGGTCGAGGTGATGGTCACAGGCAGCACTGGTCCCCAGGGTAGGAAGTTTCATGTTGGCCAAGACACATATATAGGGCCCTCAGCACGTGTCAGTGGCATACGTCACCAGCAATTGGTCAGCCCTGGGAGCGTGATCGTGAAATGGGCCAATGACTGGCCCTGTTGTTGCGGTGCACAGCTTCCGCTACTTGCGATTGGCCGTATGCGGCCAGCGTCCCTCTTCCCATTGGCTGCATGTGCAGGGACCGTGACGGGCACACATCGGCAACCGCACGTGCAAGCTTCAGGCACGGATGCTTCAGTTGCAACAATGTACTATCACTGGCGCCTCCATGGCGGGGCACGTACACAGCGGGGGAGGTGCAGGCCTATACACCCTGCAGATGTACTCAATGGACATGCCAGTTCATGACCCCCCTTACAGTCACCTTGCATCATCCACCGTACACCGGCCGGAGCGGCCGGCCCATGAACATCCGCCGTGCCCGGCCATGAACACAACCGCCATGGCCGGGACCGGCGGTTGTTCATGGCCGGGCACGGCCATGGCGGTTGTGTTCATGGCCGGGCACGGCGGTTGTTCATGGCCGGGCACGGCCATGGCGGTTGTGTTCATGGCCGGGCACGGCGGTTGTTCATGGCCGGGCACGGCCATGGCGGTTGTGTTCATGGCCGGGCACGGCGGTTGTTCATGGCCGGGCACGGCCATGACGGTTGTGTTCATGGCCGGGCACGGCGGTTGTTCATGGGCCGGCCGCTCCGGCCGGTGTACGGTGGATGATGCAAGGTGACTGTAAGGGGGGTCATGAACTGGCATGTCCATTGAGTACATCTGCAGGGTGTATAGGCCTGCACCTCCCCCGCTGTGTACGTGCCCCGCCATGGAGGCGCCAGTGATAGTACATTGTTGCAACTGAAGCATCCGTGCCTGAAGCTTGCACGTGCGGTTGCCGATGTGTGCCCGTCACGGTCCCTGCACATGCAGCCAATGGGAAGAGGGACGCAGGCCGCATTCTGCCTTTGGGAAGTAGCGGAAGTTGAGCACCGCCATGGCGGCGCCAAATATGTGATCTTGTCAGACGCTGCACCGTGATGTGTTGTATGCAGTTGCGTCATGAGGGATGTGAGCGTGATTGTGAAAGGTCATATGTCATACAATATAGCATGTGTGTCCATACAATGGACATCGGTCGGCACACAATGGCCAACAGATGTGCATTCGTACGTGTTGACGTCGGGTTTGACCCTACAGACGTTGTTACATCTTCACAACTACACAGTACATCACGGCTGTGTGGCCAATTCATGCATCTGTTGTCGGTTTATTGTTGTGTCGAGGTGACTACAGTGGTGGTGGTACACATGCATTCCGTGTATGTGATTTATACGTTCTGTCACCATGCATGTCATTACCGTATGCACATCATCATTGGTGGTGGCATTTGTGCTTGATGACATGGCGTGTGTAAACTTATCGTTTGTGTGCATGCAGTTGCATGAGTGTCTGTGATGTGTCTACGATACATTAGGGTGACGACTGGAGTTATGTCAGTAAGGTACACATGTGATGGAGTTGTACACGTATGCGTCGTTTGTACGTTGACCTAAGTTACATCTCTCTCCCACACAGGAGGGCTCCAAATGTGCATCGCCCATACACTCAGCTGGAGGATATGGTAGACGAGGAGGTGATTCGGAAATTCAGGCTGGATCGACGTCGGTTGCTGGAGCTTGTGGCTCAATTGGCTCCTCATCTGCAGCCACGTAGAACGTATCCTGGCTCGTTTACACCCACTGCAAAGGTCATGGCGGTACTACATTTCTTCGCTACTGGCACATTTCAGTATACAGTTGGAGGTGCCGGGGGTATGTCACAGGCAATGTTCAGCACGGTTCTTCGGGATGTGTTAACAGCTATGATGCTGTACAAGGATGAGTACATACATTTCCCACGTCCGGAAGAGTTGCCAGCTGTCAAAGCTGGTTTCTATGCACTGGGCCACATACCTCACGTTGTGGGCTCAATTGATGGCACGCACATCGCGCTCATTCCACCACGGGCACGCGAACAAGTGTTCAGGAATCGGAAACACTTTCATTCGCTGAACGTGCAGGTGGTGTGCCTGGCGAGCAACATCATCTCCCATGTGTGTGCAAGATTTCCTGGATCCGCACATGACGCCCACATCATGCGAACCAGCAATGTCCCACGACTCATGGCAAATCTGCCACCCGGTCAAGCGTGGCTTGTTGGTGAGTGTGCAGTGGGGACTCTTGTGATCTCTGTGTTGCATGGGGTACCCACCATATCTTGTTCTGATGTTTGTCTCTGTCATCCCCCTACATAGGCGACTCGGCTTACCCAAACCGGCCCTGGCTCCTCAGTCCCCTACGTAATCCGAGGACGGCGGGTGAAATGCGGTACAATGAGGCACATGGAAGGACACGGAGAGTCATCGAACGTACCTTTGGACTGCTGAAGTCTAGGTTTCGGTGCCTCGATAAGACCGGAGGGGCACTGCCTTACTCACCAGGAAAAGTATGCAAGATCGTGATTGCCTGCTGCATGCTCCACAACCTGGCAGTACGCAATGACATTGAACTGCTGTTGGACCCTGAAGACGAAGGAGTTCCTCGGCCTCCCATCCCACCCATGTCGACTGATGAGGATAGTGGTGAGGAGGAAGGTGTGGACCAGAGGCGCCAGCTCATTGATCGCTACTTCCCTTGAATGTGAGTATCTACCTCTAGTGGCGGTTGACAATGCCTCATGTATGTTTTCTGGTGTTGTGTGGATATGGGGTTATTCAGCTGGGTGTGGTTTGTGATGGTTGCACATGTGTGTCTTCATGTCTTTGGACATAGGAGTGTCCATGATGTGTGTGCTCCCATCCCATGCTTGTGTGATGGTTGTCGTTTGTGTAATGTTGCTGTGCATTGTGTTGTGATGTGTGTGAATCTCTTTACTGACGTGTGTTTGCTGTCTCTGGTTTTCTCTAGGTCACTCCCGCAGCGCCATGATCATGTGCGACTATGATCCCTGTACCTGTTTACGTCTGTATCTGATGGCAATCATGTGAATAAACATGGAGGCAAAACATCATTGTGTGAGTAAATGCAATTTATTGACAGGTTGTGCTTTTGTGCTGGTGAATATATACAAGTAAGTGGGAGGGAGGGAGTTGGAGTTGTAGGTAATGGCAGATGAAATGTCCGTGCTGACACCACATTGGGGGGTGTCAGGCTAGTCCAGCAGACCAGTGGCAATGATTGTCTATGTGGGACAGGATGGTTTGCAGGGTGAATGTCTGGCACAGGCAGTGGCATTGTCAAGGTCGTCCCCTCTTGGAGCGTGTGCCTGGCGCTCCAACACTGCTCTCAGCAACTTCCTGCCTCGGCCGCCCCCTCCGTCTCGGAGGTGGTACAGAGGCAGCTGGGAGGGCAGGTTGGTGATGGGCCACATCCGTCGCCAGGGGCTCAGGTGGTGGTGGCGGCGGTGGAGGCGGAGGCGGAGGCGACGGGGGAGGCGGAGGTGACGGTGGCGGTGGCGCTGACACACATGGTGGAGGGGGGGGGGGGTTGTTCCGGGCAACCCATTCCCTCCACATCGTTGCCTGCTGGCCCATGATCACCAACATCTGGCCAAGGATGCCAGAGATCTCGCGCAGGCTGTTGGTGTTGTCCACTGAGTCCTCGTGAACACGATCAGCGTTTGCCTGGGACCGGTCGTATGAGGCCTGGCACCTGGCAAGAGCTTGTAGGGACTGTGCCACTGGCTCGGGTAGCTGTCCCTCCTCTGACCGGCGGTGTGTGGGTCGCCTGATTGGCAGTTGTCCCGTTGCCTGTGTTTGTGGCCCACTCACCCTGCTTGTGTGTGGGGCCGTTGGACCAGCGTTGCGCGCTGGGTCATGCTGGGTGGCACCGGCAGGAGTCGTGGTGCTCGTGGTAGTGGTGGTAGTGGTGGTACTGGTGGTACTGGTGGTACTGGTGGTGGTGGGGACTGTGCAGATCACAGAGACGGGTGCCGCGGGAGTCACACATGCGACGTTGGTCGGTCCCGGGAGTCCCTGTGAGCCAGATGGCCCTGGCTGCGTGCTTGGTCCCGCTCCATCCTCCGCCCCGGAGCTGCCTGTGTCGTCGTCGGCAGAGAGTCCTGTAGGTGTGGGAGGCGAGGCTGGCGGCCGGGTACTGCTTTCCCCAGTCAGTTGACGATCACCTGAGGGACAAGATCGAGCAGGTCAGTAATGTGGACAGTACATGGTTACATTGATTTGTAGACATTTCTGTTTCCTGTCGCACACACCCCACCCTCCACCACCACCGCCACCCTCCCCGTGCACATGGGGGCCTGTTGGGAGTTGTAGTTTGGGCCTCTCACACACACCACCCTCCACCACCGCCACCCTCCCCGTGCACATGGGGGCCTGTTGGGAGTTGTAGTTTGGGCCTCTCACACACCCCACCCTCCACCACCGCCACCCTCCCCGTGCACATGGGGGCCTGTTGGGAGTTGTAGTTTGGGCCTCTCACACACCCCACCCTCCACCACCGCCACCACCACCACCACCCTCCCCGTGAACATGGGGGCCTGTTGGGAGTTGTAGTTTGGGCCTCTCACACACCCCACCCTCCACCACCGCCACCACCACCACCACCCTCCCCGTGAACATGGGGGCCTGTTGGGAGTTGTAGTTTGGGCCTCTCACACACCCCACCCTCCACCACCGCCACCACCACCACCACCCTCCCCGTGAACATGGGGGCCTGTTGGGAGTTGTAGTTTGGGCCTCTCACACACCCCACCCTCCACCACCGCCACCCTCCCCGTGCACATGGGGGCCTGTTGGGAGTTGTAGTTTGGGCCTCTCACACACCCCACCCTCCACCACCGCCACCACCACCACCACCCTCCCCGTGAACATGGGGGCCTGTTGGGAGTTGTAGTTTGGGCCTCTCACACACCCCACCCTCCACCACCGCCACCCTCCCCGTGCACATGGGGGCCTGTTGGGAGTTGTAGTTTGGGCCTCTCACACACCCCACCCTCCACCACCGCCACCACCACCACCACCCTCCCCGTGAACATGGGGGCCTGTTGGGAGCCATGGACATGTTAGTGTGTTGGTGTCCGACGTGCATGGGTTGGGGCGTGGGGGATGTTTCTTCTCAGTTGTGTGAGCCTGACCATGTCGTGCTGATCGTGGTGCTTGGTTTGTACTCACCAGTCTCTTCTCCTTCGTCAAGGCCGTCTAGGCTCTCTGGGTGTAGTATCACCAGCACCTTCTCCTCCCAATCGGTGTAGGGTATGGGCTCCGGGGGTGTGCCACCGCCAGTAAGATTGGCTCTGGCGTGGTTTTTCGCTCGGATGCCCTTGACCCTGGTCTTAAGGTCATGCCACCGCCTCTGAATGTCGTGCTTGGTCCTCGGCACAGTCCCCGACGCATTCACACGAGTGACGATCCTGTCCCACATGTGGTTCTTTTGCGCCACGGTCGTCTGCTGGACTTGGGCCCCGAAGATGTTGGGCTCCACACGGATAATTTCATCTACCATTACCCGCAACTCTGTCTCCGTGAATTTGGGGTTTTTTTTGGGTGCCATGGTGTGTGGTGCTCAGTGTGTGAGTTGAGTGAGTTGGGAGGTGCAGGTGTGTGGTGTGTGATGTGTAGGATTTGTGTGGTGGGTGTTTGTGTGGTAGGGTGGTGGGTGGGTGTCTTCTATGTGATTTTATGTGAGTTCGCAGTGTCTCGAATGGCCCTCTTGCTGGCAGCAATGCTGTGGTGCAAGGGATTGTGGTTGTGTGGGGGTGTCTTTTTATAGTCGTGTCTCGATGGTTGTTGGCAGTCAGGTGGTAGGTGGGCGTGTTGACTTGTGTGCATTATTGGATAATTGGGACGTGTCATGGTGGCTTGTGCTGGGGGGGGGGGCCTTGTCAATGTTCGTATGTTTGCTTAGGACTTGCGGTGCACTTTCATACATTTGTTAGGCGCTAGGGATGTTGTGCGTGTTGGCCTTCCGCCCTGATGCTGTGGTTCTCGTTGCATTGTTTCCGCCGCGGACGTGGATGGCTGTGAGTTCCGTTGTACGGGCGGATTTATCCTAATTGCGGCCACGGAGTATTCTCAGGGATGGCGGTACATGTTTTATTTTCCGCGGTCATTTCCGTCCGCGGCAGTGGTTGTTCATTGGACTCCGTCCGCCGCGGACGGACTTGGTTGTGTTCCGTCCACCGCGGACGGTGTTGGTTGTGTTCCGTCCGCCGCGGTCGGAGTTTCGTGACATGAATATCCTAATCCCAACCGCGGTTTCTCCGCGGCGCAGCCGGGAGTAAAATTTCCCCCACCATGGCGGACAGTACCCATTTCCGTCCGCCATCCTAATCGGCCCCTTAGTGCGGAGTTCCACATGCCACGGACCCAGTTCTTCCGTTATCTGCAGCTTCGGCATGCGTCAACACCATACATTGCCGACTTAGACTCGCTCCCCGAATTCAGCCCTATTGAGGCGAAGTTGTTCATGGGAGATCTCGGAGACAAAAAAGTATCCCGAATATACCAAACGGTGGTCACTCATTGCGCTTCTGACCTCCTTCCCCTGCGGACGGCCTGGGAGGCGGATGTTGGTCCCATGGACGAGGACGATTGGCGAGAGGCTCTGGAATCCCCACGAGGGACTGCCATCGCAATGAGGCTCAGGTTTATCCAATTTAAAATTCTCCACAGGGCTTATTTCACCCGTGAGCGCCTCTGGAAGGCTGGACTGATTGAATCGCCGGAATGCCTGCGTTGTGGGATGGAGATGGGCTCGCTGCTTCATACGGTGTGGCTGTGTCCTAGAATAGCTGGCTTTTGGAGAGGTGTGTGGAATTGCCTGTCTGAAGTACTACACTGGGACCTGCCCCGCACTCATCGATTAGGATTGCTTCATATTCTTGCGGGAGTGGGGGGGAATTGTTATAAGCGCCATCTACTGCTGTTGGGGCTTGTACTAGCCAAGAGAGACCTAGCACGGGCGTGGAAGGACGAACGGGCCCCTCCCCTGTGTGTATGGAAAGCAGGATTAGATTTTTGTATGGGTCTGGAGCGCCCGATCTTTGAAGCGCGAGGGTGCCCCCGCAAGCACTTTAGGATATGGAAAAGATGGGCCGATTATAGGGACTTGCCACTGGATCCCCCAGTTGAACCCGAAGAGGAGCCCTAGGCTTTCCCCCATTGCATGGGCCTGTGTCTTGCGCCATGCCGGCTACACTATACTCACACACCGCTGTTCCTTTTCACACGTGCACAGGGTTAGGGAGGGACTACGGGGTGGGATTGGGTGAGGGTGGTGGGAAGTTAGGGTGGGGACGGGGTGGGGGTAGTTTCAAATAAATATGATTTGCAATGATTCTAGTTCGAATTTAGATCCTGCCATATGTAATGTACCCAAATGCTTGGTGGTCTCTCCTGATTGTGGGGTGCCACATTGATTGCCTTGCTTGATTTGCTCAATAAAATCTGTTGTGAAAAAAAAAAAGTTGCAAATTGGTAGAAGGTGAATAGATAAAAGGATTAAAATGTAGGGAATAATTCCGACCCACGCAAACCCAATAGTAGCCAAATTACCGTTTATGTAAAAGGAGAAGGATCATTGAAGATAAAAAAAATATAATTGTAGAAAGTACCTTAATAAATCCTGGAGAGTAGTATCTTAATAAATCCTGGAGAGTAGCAGTCACATAAAGTACCCAAAATTATTCAAGTTCCAACGAGGTCTTGTTCACGAAATTCCAATAAAAAGCAGAAATTCAAAGTAAATGTAGAAATGGGTTCGGGTTTTTCCTAGTGTTCCAGCCAGATCATGACCAAATTCTAAAGTATGGGTAAACGCTTCATAAGGAAGTAAAGTCATTTATTTAAAAGGAATACAGGAGCAAGGCAGGACGCAGCTTTTATTCCTAAGCAACTGTCTTCCCGGATCCCCTGCATAGAATATAGAACCTTGCAGGGAAAGCTTGAGGAAGCAAGAAGATTGGAAGGAAAACAATTCTACAAATGATAAACATGACACAGGTGCACCAAAGTTGTTTACAATTCTTCTGATATCAATGATAATTATCACAAAAATAAATACATATAAGGTATGGGATCATCTCTTTTATTAAAAAAACATAAAAGTATCTATCTTGTTAGGACTACTAAGAGAAAAATCTATATTTTGTAAAATAACCAACATTTTTTAGGACTTTCCAAACAGAGAGGAAGAGAGTGTGTGTGTTTATGTCTGTGTGTTTGACTGTACCAATTCTTGGTGAAGTCAGACGGACATCTCACCATATACAACTGAAAGCACGTGTACCCAACTATGCATCAGAAAATACATTTATTGGAGGTGTAACTCCCCAAACAAGCCCCAAAAGCTACGCTTCTGACAATCAGATGGTGGAGAGAGCAAGCTAGAGTCCCCCTAAACTTAAATCATACAAAAAACATCCATATGGAGCACTAGATTTGTAGTTTATGGGTTACTTAGAATTTGAGGCCACTCAAACAAAAACAATCCGGGATAATTAAACAGAGCAGTTAGATCTCTTAAGCACACATGCACACACACACGCTCTCTCTCTCTCTCTCTCTCTCTATATATATATATATATATATATATATATATATATAGTAGTGAATACTGTTATTCAGTTAAATAACCTTCAATGTACACACAACAAATAAAAACAAGCTCAGACAGACAACCAATTCACGCGAAAAAATGCTGAGTCCTATATACACCACTACAGCCTCACTACAATTATCAAAAAACATTTCAATCAGTTCATTAGGATATTCATAATAGCAATAATGTACATAATTTCAACATTTCCCTCCAGGCAGTTTAAATACAATATTAAAACAGAATAAAACATCCCATAAAAAGTACAACAAACTAAAATATACATTACTTCAAGTATCGACCACTCTGACCATCAGGTTCACTTTATAGTTATTTGTTTAAACCAACAACTTACCTCCTGTGCACAAGCAATTCTATCTTCACATACCATATGAGGGCTGTGCAAATATACAAAAAAGTGACATAGTGTGTAAAATACATGCAATTAACTGCAAATAAAACTTTAAAATGTAATTGGATCTCTGTTCAGCAATTAGTTTTGATTTCTCAAATTGATTTGTCCACCCTAAATTGTCTTTAAGTCTGACCCCCCAAAAATCAGAACTATGTACTCTGCCCAGGGCCTCGCCCCCCGCATGAATAATACTACAACTTCCTTTTTTCTTCTTTCCAAAAACCATAAACTTAGTTTTGTTTATATTCAGTTCTAAGCCTCTCAAATTACAAAATTTTAAAAACGTATGAATTAAAAATTGGAGGCCCATCGGAGATTCAGATATGAGGAGGGAATCGTCAGCAAAAATTAAAATAGGTATCTTTTTGTTATTCGAAATTGGAGTTTCATTTCTACAATGTTCTAGGGTGTCCACAACATCATTAATGTATAGAGAAAATAGGGTGGGTGCTAGAACACCACCCTGGTGAACTCCTCACTCTATGGGAATAAGATCAGTCAATTCTCCATTTGGACAGACCCCAGCGGACCTGTGGAAAATTATTCACATGTAATCTACTTATTAAATGCACTAGGTTGGCCGGAGCACATATATAGATATATATTTCTTTTTTTTCAAAGCACCCTCGATTCGGAAGCGCGTCCAAACTTGCTTATTACAGGCTTGTGCAGCATCTCTTTATTTGGAGTAATTTTCAGCCTACCTGTACCACCGCATCTATGCCTGTGAATAAGGGGCTTGAAGCCCCGAAACACGTAAGGCGGAAAATTACTCCAAATAGAGAGATGCTGCACTAGCCTGTAATGAGTGCGCTTCCGAATCGAGGGTGCTTTGGGAAAAATATTAATTGCGGCAGTCCGGCCATGGAAGCGCACCACCCCTCAAGTCCGGGAGCCATGGAGACAAACGAACTGTTTTGCAGTCTCCGAGTGGAAAACTAGTGGCGAGAAATGGCATCATCCTTCATGTCGGAGGCCCACTGAGGGTTTTCTAAAGATGGAGAACTGTGTGGAAGCAAACTAACCTACAAAGGTGATTATATTTTGAAGGCGCTTTGAAACGCTTACCAACGATTAATTATGCAATGACTTCCGATCCCAGCATGCAGTGAAAGTTGGAGGAATTGGTCCCATGCTGAGGAATGCACCTTTTTAAACATAAGGACAATGTACCACCGCATCTATGCCTGTGAACAAGGGGCTTGAAGCCCCAAAACGCGGAAGGCTGAAAATTACTCCAAATAAAGAGATGCTGCACAAGCCTGTAATGAGCAAGTTTGGAGTGCGCTTCCGAATCGAGGGTACTTTGGGGGAAAAAAGAAATATATATATATATAAAAATATATATATATAGGCTTGTGAAAAAGAGCTTTTGCTCGAAACGCCCCAGCCTAAATAAATAATCTTTGAATATCAGTCAGCGTGGAGTGCGAATCTCATCTTTCCTGTGACCGAACCAGAACGAGGAAAGTTTCGCCCATATATATATATACACTCAGGCACGGATTGATGTCTTTAAATTTATTGGAAAAATCAAGCTCATGAAGTATTTTCTAATTCATCCACACAGTAATGATAAAGACATTGAAACTCCTGCCGGGCCATCTGAACAACAATCATTAAGTGTGAAAAATTTAACAGGTCTCCAGACTTTAATCTCTTTGGCCTGTGAGGACAGCTCTCAACAAACTCCTACAGTCAGCCAAGTCATTCCTGTGAATAAATCGCCATCCACTCCATTTCGAGGAAAATCCACTTTTTTACCTCTGATGCCTAAAGACGCATTGGATGTATTTAGTGATAGGGTTATCACTGAATTGAAAGTTTTGAACCGAACTATTTTGGGAAAGAAAAATCAAGTAGACTTTAACAACCAACAATACATTGCATTGATTAAGAAAATTCAAGGCAACATAAATGTGATAGTAAAGAATGCGGACAAGGGGGGGAACACTGTTTTGTGGGTTAAATCTGACTATCTTCAAGAGGCAACACGTCAGTTGGGTGACCCCCTCTGCTACACAAAATCTAGCAAATTTGTCATGTTAAAAACATATGATAACACCAGAAAAAACATCAGTCAATGGCAAAGACTTGGTCTTCTTACCAAAGAGGAAGCTAAATTTTTGAATGTAACACATCCAATCACCCCTCTTTTCTATCTTTTGCCTAAAATTCACAAATGTATTTCCCCGGTTCCAGGACGTCCTATCATTTCTGCACAAGGAAGTATGAATGAGAACCTTTCTAAATATGTTGACTTTTTTCTTCAATCTCACATGGTTTCACTTCCCTCTTACCTCAAAGACACTACTGATTTTTTAGTTAAAATTTGTCAAGTCACTTGGTGTTCTGATTTTTGTTTTCTGGTCATGGACATAGAATCACTTTACACAAGCATCAATCATCTGCAAGGTATGGAAGCCATCAAGTATTTTCTTGATGCAAGAGCAGCTACTTTTAGGGAACATAATTCCATGTTGTTGGAAATGATACGCATTTGTTTGTTTAACAACTATTTTCAATTTGACAGGGACATCTTCCACCAAGAACGCGGTGTTGCTATGGGTTCGTGCTTCTCCCCCAGTTATTCGTGTTTACATGTTGGCTGGTGGGAGGAGCACGTCCTCCGTAGAACACACAGTAAATGGCTTGAACATCTAGTCCATTACTGGAGGTTTATAGATGATATTTTTATCATCTGGAAGGGTACACAAGAACAAGCAGCTCTCTTTGTCAATGATATTAATGTCAACAACAGGAATTTAAAGTTTACTGCTACTATAACATCTACCTGTGCAGAATTTTTGGATGTCCAAGTGTATATTGACCAGGGACAGATCCATACCAAATTATTCAGGAAGAGCACTGCGGGTAATTCTATTCTTCACGCCCGCAGTGCACATCCACCCCATACTATTCAAAGCATTCCGCTGGGCGAATTTATTCGCATTAAAAGAATCTGTAGTGACCCTGAGGTAACCAATCAATGTCTGGCTGAGTCCATGCAAAGATTTTTGAGACGTGGCTACAAACAAGATGTATTAAATCATGCTCTCTCTAAAGTTTCAGATCGCCCAAGGGATCAATTATTGACCCCAAGTTGTAAATCTTCCCCAGAATGTACTTCGGGGGGTTCGGTCAGATTTATCACTACTTACTGTTCTCAAGTGCAGGGACTAAGACACATCATCAAAACACAGTGGCCCATTGTATTAACGGATGTTATTTTGAGCCCTATGTTACCTAAAACACCGGCTATCACTTTCAGGAGGGCTCCGTCCATGAAAGATGCTCTGGACAAAAGTCAACCTGAACTTTCCATAAAAAATACCAGGTTTACTAAAACAGGTTTCTTCAGATGTACATCCTGCCGGGCTTGTACTTTTGCTGTAAATAGTACTCACTATAAATCAGCTTTTAGTGAGCTACCTATACAGATAAATGAGCATCTCACTTGTCGAAGTGATTTTGTTGTCTACCAACTTACTTGCACTTGTTCACTCTCCTACATTGGGAGCACTAAGCTGCCTGCCAACCAGCGCATTTTGCAGCATATACGGGCAATAGTAAACTCGGATATGAACTATCCTGTGGCTCGCCACTTTAAGGCGGTTCATGATAAAAAACTGAAAGATCTGAAGTACACTTTGCTATGCTCTGTACCCAATCCTGGGAGAGGTGGGGATCGAGAAAGACTGCTTAGGCAGAGGGAAGCATACTTTATCTTGTTACTTGACACTAGGTCCCCGAATGGGTTAAATGCTTTTGATGAATTACACCATTTCTTATAATGTGATAACCTAATGAACTGTTCTTGTCTGGGGTGGTTGATCCATCTTCTATTTTTCTGATTTTTTGCAAATAATGCTGATGAATGAGCTTTGCATATTAATGATGTAATTATATGCAGGATGTTGTGTTTGAACTAGAATGTCTTGATTTAGGTTCACTAATAGGGTTTTTCAGCCGTCTGATGTTTTTATTCAGAATATTAATTTTTTTTAAAATTTTAATATGATTTTGTCTTGCACGTTTGACAGCACCTAAACTATTCACAACCTAGCATTGTTATAAAGAATTCAATATAGGAACCTTGAGAATCGGAAGTGTTAAAATTTAAATGCAACTCGATTTTTCTCTAAAATGCACTTGCATTGAATAAGTTATGATCAATGTAATATTATTACTGTTATTATGTTGGAGCACCATGCTCTCTTCATTTAATTTATGAATTGCGTATTTAGTAGTATCATATACTTTACCAATTTGAAAGGATGAATTTTTTTAGAAACTGCAATTGATTTAGGTTTCTATTTTATGAGTTGCTTTGAGCACTATGCTACAATTTTTTCTTTTCTGTAGTTCCACTATGGCAATTTACATGCTAGGTCTGCATTGTTGTGCACCCATGCGTCCTGTTTCTTTAGGCGCATGGGCTTTTATCTACTACATAATGTATCAGCCTACTCCTGACGCGTCATGTGACCAAGCTCCGTTCGAGGAGCGAAACGCGTCAGGGAGGGCACTTGCTCTGGTATCACTGTGAATACATTTCTGCACTGCTACACTATCCTGGTGTATTGGCGTTCCTTACTTGATGTTGGCTCATCTGAGTAAGCAAGAGGAGAGGAGAAGAGGTCCGTGCCCGTTTATGACCGCAGCAAAGGGCGGTCGGGATTTTTTTTATATATATATATATATATATGTGTGTTACAGTCACAGTGTGAAATCCCGGTATTGTATAGTGTTGGACTTGGGCCTTAGGGCAGGTTCACCCCTAATCTTTTTGCTTTTATTTGTGACCCTGTGTAGTGATTTTTGGGTCTCTGCGCACTTTTTCCCTGTGCCCCAGAGTAAAGTGCGGGCATGTAGTATGCCTGGCCTGCTCTCCCATAGGAATGCATGGGAAATGTGTGTGTCCATGTTAGTTCCTGATGTGTGGGGAGTGCAGGCTCGAGTTTGGTATGTGTGAACTCGTGAGAATGAATGCTGCGCGATGGTATGTGCGGCTTGTATGTGCCTAGAAGGGAAGTGCTACTTCTGGACATTGATGTATGTGTGCAGTGAGGGTGCTGGAGCGTGATTGGCTGGAGCTGGCTGGCATGCCAGGCTCCAGGAAGTCTGGATGGGTCTGCCCGGTGGTGAGTGTGAGATCAGCATGAGTGATGTGTGGGAGGAGTGCACCTGGGTCCTTGATGGGCTGGGGTTTTCCCCACACAATGCTGGCTCCGCCCCCCTGTGGTTTGTCTAACGACCCAAGCCTCCCCAGTGAATGAAAGGGGTGGTTGGGCCATCAAGGGTACTCCCAAGCCAGCTGCACCTGGTTTTCCCCCACCCTGCTCCCTGAAGACAAAGGATTTCACAGTATAAGAAGGGGCTGTGTCCCCATACAATTTGTTCTACTTTTGGATCCTTGCCAGAGGGGGCTGTTGCTGCTGCTGGGGCCAAGAGGACCGCCACTTGGCTTGTCTCCCTGCCTGGAGACCCAGTGTGCTGGCTCTGGCCCTGCCTTGCCCCCCTGCCTGCCTAAAAGGACTTTGCTGAGGCCCTACTTGCTGATAGCGCCTGGGAGCGCTTCATTTTGCCCTTAGAGCGCTTGGGAGCGCTTTATTGACATTGCCGGTGCCCACCCGGCATCAGAGCCGATTTGCCGATTTTGGCCGAGCGAGTGCCCACCTCGCTTTATATTTTTATTAGAGGCCGGTGCCCACCCGGCATTGCCCCGTGCTATTTTTATAATTCAAAGCCGGTGCCCACCCGGCATTGCCCCGTAATCACCACCGCAGCCCGGGACCGAGAGAGTGCAGCGCTGACTTCACCCGGAGAGCCGCGCTGTGATTGGATACAGCTGCCGGGGGCTCGCCGGGCGACTCGCGCTGTGATTGGCTGCACGGGCCAGGGAAGCAGGAAGCAGCCTGCCGCGTCTCGCCGAGGCTCCCGAGGAAAGAGGAGCCCCGAGCCGCCCCAGGAGACAGCCGGTGAGTGGAGGGAAGAGAGGAGGGCGTCGGGGCACATTGTCGGTGCCCGCCCCTCCCCTTCCGTGTGCGGGCCGAGCAAGGCCCTCGTTGTGTTCGGGCTCAGAGAGGCTCGTGGGGCATTGTGTGATTCCTGAGTCCCCCGTGAGGGACTCCAACGTGGCCGCATTGTTGATTTAGGAGCCCGAGGCTCCTGGGGGCAATTTGTTTACTTAGAGCCCGAGAGGCTCCCACGCCCACAGCGATTTACGAGCCCCGAGGCTCGAGGGGGCATTTTATTGATTTAGAGCACTGAAGCTCTATAGTGCCTTATGTGATTTGCGAGCCCTGAGAGGCTCCAGGTGCCCTTCCTTCGCAGAGCCCTGAGAGGCTCTTGGGGGACCCAGTTCGTTGGTTGTAGCCCCGAGGCTCCCACGCTGTGTCTCCCCACCAGTGTTCTTGAGCCCACGAGGCTCCAACGTTGCTCATCTATTATTTACAACTGTCCAGCACTTAGTGGACAGTTGCCACGTTTAGGCTTTGTGTTCTTGGCTGCCTGCGCAGCCTTCCCTGACATTGAGACTCAGGGCATTTAAGCCCCTTGCGAGGCCAGTTGGCCTGAGGGACATTTCTAGTGTGGTGCTACGTGCACCCTGCGCAATTTGTGATTTACTTGCTGATGTAATTTCTGCGCAAATGTTCTACCTGCACCCCTGAATGTGTTTTAATGTTTCATGTGCAATTGTCTATGTTATTACCTTTGCTAAAAGTGACCTGCTTAGGTGATTCTTTATGTTTTTATTCCCCTTTGCTAAAAGTGACCTGCTTAGAGGAATGTTTGTTGTTACCTTTGCTAAAAGTGACCTGCTTAGGTAATTGTTTGTTTTATCCCCTTTGCTAAAAGTGACCTGCTTAGAGGATTGTTTGATATTACCTTTGCTAAAAGTGACCTGCTTAGGTAATTGTTTATGGTTTATTCTCCTTTGCTAAAAGTGACCTGCTTAGAGGATTGTTTGATATTACCTTTGCTAAAAGTGACCTGCTTAGGTAATTGTTTATGGTTTATTTCCCTTTGCTAAAAGTGACCTGCTTAGAGGAATGTTGATGTTTTATTGCCTTTGCTAAATGTGACTTGCTTAGGTGATTATTTTAGGTTTCCTTCCCTTTGCTAAATGTGACTTGCTTAGGTGATAGGTTTTCCTTCCATAGGTCCTGATGATAAGGTCCTAGTTCCCTGCGTGATTTCCCTACAGTGTTTAGGGTGGCGTAGGAGGTATTTTCCCTTTACCAGTAGTTACTGGTTGTATGCTACATTTACTATTTCTGTGTTACAGTCATTATATGTTTATGTGCTAAGTGTTATACCTACAAGTGCTATTTCTAAAAAGTGCATACCCCTGACAGTGGTCCAGGTGGCCCTGTCCTGTACATAATCCCTTGTAAATCTTGCCCGTGCCTGTTGGCACATTGTAAAGTGTGTGTGTTATCTAATGTGTTTTTATTATTATAATACAAAGGCTATTTTTGATATAACCTTGTGTGGAGTTTCCTTTGTGGTGGGCCTAGGGTGTTGTCGCTGGGGTGCGCGCGCAAACGCTTTACACATCGCCTCTGAGATTAGCCTTGCTGCTCGCGTCACGTTACCTAGAGGGTGAGCAGGGGTTATCTTGGTGTGTGACTCCCTTGCCCTGACCTTAGAAATGGTGATCCCTGACTGACCTTGGCGTGAGCGTTGGCCGGCCGGGGGTCCCGTTTCTAACATTGGTGGCAAGCGGTGCGGATTGGACTTGCGTTTGCGCTGTACCACAGTGGCGACAGGCCACACTACAAAACTCTGCAATTTTAGATAACCACATTTTGGGGATTATTGTTTTTTAGGGAAGATCAGTATTGCTTCTCCTGAAAGGTGTCATTTTGTAATTTCTGTCCAGTACATTTGTTCCCCGCCCTGCTTCCAGAGTTTGGTACCTGTGTCTTTATGGTCAGGTTGAGAAATCAGGGGTGGTAGAAACTGCCTTACCGGTCCGAGGGGAGGGTGTGTGTGAATGAGTGGTGTGTTACACTGGACAGAGGAGTGCAAGTTCTGTGATATAGGAATCTTGCTGAATTGTGTTAATTGTGTACTCCTGTGTAAGCTCAGACCCCCAGGTTCCCTGTGTCAAACTCTTCTTGAGAACGTCCGCCAAAATGGAGCCTGTTTTTGATCTCTGTTGTCTTTTTAGGTACAGTAGGTCAGAGCTGGTCAGATTCTGTGAAGAGGGAGGCATGGAGGTGAGTGAGTTGGATACTCAGTCCCAGCTTAGGGACAGCCTGATCCAATGGCAAAAGGGTCAGTGGGATCTTGAGCACAGTGAGAGAGATAGGGCCCGGGCCGCACGTCATGAGGATGGTGAGTCTGTGGAGAGCCCTGAAGAATGTGAGTTGTATGATGATGACAGTGGATGGATATCAGCAGATAGTGAGGACCCCATAGATAGGGAGTCCCTTGCTGGGTCCAGTGTCAGTACCAGCGCCCCATCCCTTTCCCTGTCCCCAGAGGAGTGGTTGGATAGGAGGGAAGAGCGGGAGCATCAGCTAGCGATGGAACAGCTCAGGTTGGAGCATGCCAAGCTAGAGGCTGAGAGGGCCTTGTTCAGGGAGAAGGTAGCCCTAGAGAGTAGGTTATCCCCTGAGTGCAGTTGTAGTTGTCTGGATTCCCCAGGGAGGGTTGAGTCCAGTGGTGGCAGCAATTTAAATGTTAGTGTAGACAGTCCCACTCCCAGTTCCCAGAGTATGGTACCTGTTTCCAAAGAGGAGGAGAACAGGTTAAAGTTCAGGAACCTTAGGAAACCACCTCACCAGGAGTGGGGGTATTTTATGGATGACTGTTCTGATGCAATGTGGGATTGGCTGAGGGCTAACTCGGACAATGAGGTGGACGAAGTGGTGAATATGTTCCTCAAAGAGCAGTTGCTCAGTGTTGTGTGTCCAGAGTTGCGCCAGCACCTGCTGAAGCTGAAATGTTTTTGTCCTTGGGACCTTGTAGAAGAAGCAGAGCGCTGGGACAGTGCGAGGGGTTCTTTAGAGTCACTAGTGAGTGATTCCAACAATAGTGGGTCAGGTGTCATCCCGCCCAGCGTGGTGGAGGAGGGTGAGAGTAGCCCAGCTAGGTCCCAGGTTAGTGAGGAGGGTGTAGGGGCTGACTGCCTGTCTCAGTGGAGCAGGAGTGAGTGTGTGACCGAGAGTCCCCAGACGCCCGAAGCCCTGTCACAGAGCCTGGATGGTTTCTTTAGGGAACACCAGGATGGGAACCTAGGCTTGCCTGTTAGTTCACTTGAGGGAGATCTCCTAGTGTGTGGAGGACCTGGAGCATCTGTAAGCGGAGCTTCTATGGATCTAGAGTCTGGCAGTACCGCTCCAGTAGGGAGAGTACAGAAGTCCAGTGAAAGGAGTGATTGGGGGATAGTATGTGAGTCCCCAGAAGTCCTGGAGTGCCAGGCATTGGTTCCACCAAAGGTTCTAGACCGGAGGTTGGAAGGCCAGGTTCAGGATCCGCCTGACCTGAAGGGTGGGACTACTGTAATCAGTGTCCTGACCAGTTCTTCATCCAGATGTACCGCCCCGGTTGGGAGGGAGCAGGACTCTGGAAGGGGGTGCAGAGGGTGGGAGAGCCCACCTCTGACCCCGGTGCAACCTGAGGGGTTAAACCCTAGGTTGGGAGGATGGTGTTTAGAGGGTACCCCTCGCAGGAGGAGGAGGAACCCGAGAAGAAGAGGTAGGGGGAGGAGAGCCTTCCCTGAGACTCCTGGTCCACCTAAGGTTGTAGACCCTAGGCTGGAGAACCAGTGGCAGTCTAGCCCTGTCTTGCAGACAGGAAGGGTGGAGAATGGCTATTATGTGCCAGGGGTTACTACCCCCCACTTTGTGAGTAGGCAGGATCCAGTGGCACCTGGGTGGCCTAGGGCCTGGTCCTGGCCGAGGGCAGCTGGAGAGTATCAGTGGGGTACCCCAGTTAGTCCCTACAGTAGTTTTAGAAGGAACCCTAGGGGTTCACCGTGGCGCAAAACAGGAGGGTGTCCCTGCAGTTGCGGGCCCGCGTCCGTGTTTTATCGCCCCAAACAGGGAAGCCCATCACGGTGGTGATTGGTCTGCCCTGCGTTTTGGCTGGAAGGGGGTTGTGTTGGACTTGGGCCTTAGGGCAGGTTCACCCCTAATCTTTTTGCTTTTATTTGTGACCATGTGTAGTGAATTTTTGGGTCTCTGCGCACTTTTTCCCTGTGCCCCAGAGTAAAGTGCGGGCATGTAGTATGCCTGGCCTGCTCTCCCATAGGAATGCATGGGAAATGTGTGTGTCCATGTTAGTTCCTGATGTGTGGGGAGTGCAGGCTCGAG
Organism: Lissotriton helveticus; assembly: GCF_964261635.1. Classification (NCBI taxonomy): domain Eukaryota; kingdom Metazoa; phylum Chordata; class Amphibia; order Caudata; family Salamandridae; genus Lissotriton; species Lissotriton helveticus. The sequence continues at coordinate 1,145,231,250 of NC_136069.1, forward strand.
TTTGGTATGTGTGAACTCGTGAGAATGAATGCTGCGCGATGGTATGTGCGGCTTGTATGTGTCTAGAAGGGAAGTGCTACTTCTGGACATTGATGTATGTGTGCAGTGAGGGTGCTGGAGCGTGATTGGCTGGAGCTGGCTGGCATGCCAGGCTCCAGGAAGTCTGGATGGGTCTGCCCGGTGGTGAGTGTGAGATCAGCATGAGTGATGTGTGGGAGGAGTGCACCTGGGTCCTTGATGGGCTGGGGTTTTCCCCACACAATGCTGGCTCCGCCCCCCTGTGGTTTGTCTAACGACCCAAGCCTCCCCAGTGAATGAAAGGGGTGGTTGGGCCATCAAGGGTACTCCCAAGCCAGCTGCAACTGGTTTTCCCCCACCCTGCACCCTGAAGACAAAGGATTTCACAGTATAAGAAGGGGCTGTGTCCCCATACAATTTGTTCTACTTTTGGATCCTTGCCAGAGGGGGCTGTTGCTGCTGCTGGGGCCAAGAGGACCGCCACTTGGCTTGTCTCCCTGCCTGGAGACCCAGTGTGCTGGCTCTGGCCCTGCCTTGCCCCCCTGCCTGCCTAAAAGGACTTTGCTGAGGCCCTACTTGCTGATAGCGCCTGGGAGCGCTTCATTTTGCCCTTAGAGTGCTTGGGAGCGCTTTATTGACATTGCCGGTGCCCACCCGGCATCAGAGCCGATTTGCCGATTTTTGCCGAGCGAGTGCCCACCTCGCTTTATATTTTTATTAGAGGCCGGTGCCCACCCGGCATTGCCCCGTGCTATTTTTATAATTCAAAGCCGGTGCCCACCCGGCATTGCCCCGTAATCACCACCGCAGCCCGGGACCAAGAGAGTGCAGCGCTGACGTCACCCGGAGAGCCGCGCTGTGATTGGAAACAGCTGCCGGGGGCTCGCCGGGCGACTCGCGCTGTGATTGGCTGCACGGGCCAGGGAAGCAGGAAGCAGCCTGCCGCGTCTCGCCGAGGCTCCCGAGGAAAGAGGAGCCCCGAGCCGCCCCAGGAGACAGCCGGTGAGTGGAGGAAAGAGAGGAGGGCGTCGGGGCACATTGTCGGTGCCCGCCCCTCCCCTTCCGTGTGCGGGCCGAGCAAGGCCCTCGTTGTGTTCGGGCCCAGAGAGGCTCGTGGGGCATTGTGTGATTCCTGAGTCCCCCGTGAGGGACTCCAACGTGGCCGCATTGTTGATTTAGGAGCCCGAGGCTCCTGAGGGCAATTTGTTTACTTAGAGCCCGAGAGGCTCCCACGCCCACAGCGATTTACGAGCCCCGAGGCTCGAGGGGGCATTTTATTGATTTAGAGCACTGAAGCTCTATAGTGCCTTATGTGATTTGCGAACCCTGAGAGGCTCGAGGTGCCCTTCCTTCGCAGAGCCCTGAGAGGCTCTTGGGGGACCCAGTTTGTTGGTTGTAGCCCCGAGGCTCCCACGCTGTGTCTCCCCACCAGTGTTCTTGAGCCCACAAGGCTCCAACGTTGCTCATCTATTATTTACAATTACAACTGTCCAGCACTTAGTGGACAGTTGCCACGTTTAGGCTTTGTGTTCTTGGCTGCCTGCGCAGCCTTCCCTGACATTGAGACTCAGGGCATTTGAGCCCCTTGCGAGGCCAGTTGGCCTGAGGGACATTTCTAGTGTGGTGCTACGTGCACCCTGCGCAATTTGTGATTTACTTGCTGATGTAATTTCTGCGCAAATGTTCTACCTGCACCCCTGAATGTGTTTTAATGTTTCATGTGCAATTGTCTATGTTATTACCTTTGCTAAAAGTGACCTGCTTAGGTGATTCTTTATGTTTTTATTCCCCTTTGCTAAAAGTGACCTGCTTAGAGGAATGTTTGTTGTAACCTTTGCTAAAAGTGACCTGCTTAGGTAATTGTTTGTTTTATCCCCTTTGCTAAAAGTGACCTGCTTAGAGGATTGTTTGATATTACCTTTGCTAAAAGTGACCTGCTTAGGTAATTGTTTATGGTTTATCCCCCTTTGCTAAAAGTGACCTGCTTAGAGGATTGTTTGATATTACCTTTGCTAAAAGTGACCTGCTTAGGTAATTGTTTATGGTTTATTTCCCTTTGCTAAAAGTGACCTGCTTAGAGGAATGTTGATGTTTTATTGCCTTTGCTAAATGTGACTTGCTTAGGTGATTATTTTAGGTTTCCTTCCCTTTGCTAAATGTGACTTGCTTAGGTGATAGGTTTTCCTTCCATAGGTCCTGATGATAAGGTCCTAGTTCCCTGCGTGATTTCCCTACAGTGTTTAGGGTGGCGTAGGAGGTATTTTCCCTTTACCAGTAGTTACTGGTTGTATGCTACATTTACTATTTCTGTGTTACAGTCATTATATGTTTATGTGCTAAGTGTTATACCTACAAGTGCTATTTCTAAAAAGTGCATACCCCTGACAGTGGTCCAGGTGGCCCTGTCCTGTACATAATCCCTTGTAAATCTTGCCCGTGCCTGTTGGCACATTGTAAAGTGTGTGTGTTATCTAATGTGTTTTTATTATTATAATACAAAGGCTATTTTTGATATAACCTTGTGTGGAGTTTCCTTTGTGGTGGGCCTAGGGTGTTGTCGCTGGGGTGCGCGCGCAAACGCTTTACACATCGCCTTGCGAGGCCAGTTGGCCTGAGGGACATTTCTAGTGTGGTGCTACGTGCACCCTGCGCAATTTGTGATTTACTTGCTGATGTAATTTCTGCGCAAATGTTCTACCTGCACCCCTGAATGTGTTTTAATGTTTCATGTGCAATTGTCTATGTTATTACCTTTGCTAAAAGTGACCTGCTTAGGTGATTCTTTATGTTTTTATTCCCCTTTGCTAAAAGTGACCTGCTTAGAGGAATGTTTGTTGTAACCTTTGCTAAAAGTGACCTGCTTAGGTAATTGTTTGTTTTATCCCCTTTGCTAAAAGTGACCTGCTTAGAGGATTGTTTGATATTACCTTTGCTAAAAGTGACCTGCTTAGGTAATTGTTTATGGTTTATTCCCCTTTGCTAAAAGTGACCTGCTTAGAGGATTGTTTGATATTACCTTTGCTAAAAGTGACCTGCTTAGGTAATTGTTTATGGTTTATTTCCCTTTGCTAAAAGTGACCTGCTTAGAGGAATGTTGATGTTTTATTGCCTTTGCTAAATGTGACTTGCTTAGGTGATTATTTTAGGTTTCCTTCCCTTTGCTAAATGTGACTTGCTTAGGTGATAGGTTTTCCTTCCATAGGTCCTGATGATAAGGTCCTAGTTCCCTGCGTGATTTCCCTACAGTGTTTAGGGTGGCGTAGGAGGTATTTTCCCTTTACCAGTAGTTACTGGTTGTATGCTACATTTACTATTTCTGTGTTACAGTCATTATATGTTTATGTGCTAAGTGTTATACCTACAAGTGCTATTTCTAAAAAGTGCATACCCCTGACAGTGGTCCAGGTGGCCCTGTCCTGTACATAATCCCTTGTAAATCTTGCCCGTGCCTGTTGGCACATTGTAAAGTGTGTGTGTTATCTAATGTGTTTTTATTATTATAATACAAAGGCTATTTTTGATATAACCTTGTGTGGAGTTTCCTTTGTGGTGGGCCTAGGGTGTTGTCGCTGGGGTGCGCGCGCAAACGCTTTACACATCGCCTCTGAGATTAGCCTTGCTGCTCGCGTCACGTTACCTAGAGGGTGAGCAGGGGTTATCTTGGTGTGTGACTCCCTTGCCCTGACCTTAGAAATGGTGATCCCTGACTGACCTTGGCGTGAGCATTGGCCGGCCGGGGGTCCCGTTTCTAACATATAGAATGCCTAGGTAATGTACAGAATGCCTGATAGTTTTCGGCAAACTATGAAATATAAGTTTTTTGTGAAAATGTTACATACTTTTCCTAGGCATTCCTTACAATTCCTAGGCATTATACAGAATGACCAGTACCATTTACTCAAAGTGTTAAAAGCCCACAAGATGAGAAGCCTTTATTAATTAATACGCATTTGAAACTGAAAGAACAAAACTATGAAATAAAGCACAGGATATTCTTACCAGAAAACAATGAAAGCAGATCTGAGATTGAAGTACTTGTTACACTAAGAAAGGCCGGAGTAACACGTGGAATTGTACTCACTTTTATTCTTCACACAAAAACACCTTATATTTTGGCACTTTGATCTTGTACATACATTTCACGACTTAAAGAAGAATGCGAACAGAATATTGTTACCGGTAAAACACAAAGCAGAACTGGCATGACCTACAGAATGCGAACAGAAGCAACTTGTGCTGTCTCTGCCCCTCGCTTGCTGATAACCTGTGCTGTCTCTGCCCCTCGCTTGCTGATAACGTGTGCTGTCTCTGGGATTAGGTGTATTATATACTTTGCTGGCAGACAATCCGGCAAAGTATACAATGCCTAGGCAATGTATAAAATATCAATCATTTCACACTTTGACGTTCGATTTTCAGGCATTCCATACATTACCTAGCCATTCTATAGAATGCTGGATTTCACACATTGCCGGGCGGGAATAAAATGGTAGGATTAGGCGTATTATATACTTTGCCTGCAGACAATCCGGCAAAGTATACAATGCCTAGGCAATGTATAAAATATCAATCATTTCATACTTTGACGTTCGATTTTCAGGCATTTTCAGGCATTCTATACATTACCTAGGCATTCTATAGAATGCGGGATTTCACACTTTGACTGTAACATATATATATATATATATATATATATGTATATATATATATATATATATATTCAACAACAAAAGCACCAGACTTGGAGAGCCACACACCTTGTTCGTTGCTTTTATTCCTGCAAGGCAGCTCTGCTTCAAACCAAGAAATGCACTGAAATTCATCTGCCAATATTTTCAGTCCTTAGTCGTTTCGAGCGCCATGCGCCCTTGATCACAGGTGTTTGGCAAATGTGGAAAAACAGGATACCGTCTCTCTACTCTTTGTAGTCCCGCCCAGTGGGCGTGTCCACACATTGCATTCTGGTAAGTAGAGTTCCTGTAAAAGAAAAGTCTTTGTGTGATACGGCTGTTGATTCCACATTACATAGTTTAAAATACCTCAGTAGGTTTTCATTGCAAACCGCAGTTCTGGCAGGGCTGTTTTGTTCCTTACGTGCAGAAAGCACCAAGGCTCCATATCGCGTTGTTAAGTAACTCGCTGGACACTGCTTCTTGTGCAGGGGAGCTCTCCGCGACCCTGGAAGGCCGCAATTAGATTCAACAACAAAAGCACCAGACTTGGAGAGCCACACACCTTGCTCGTTGCTTTTATTCCTGCAGGGCAGTTCTGCTTCAAACCAAGAAATGCACTGAAATTAATCTGCCAATATTTTCAGTCCTTACGCGTTTCGAGCGCCATGTGCCCTTGATCACAGGTGTTTGGCAAATGTGGAAAAATAGGATACCGTCTCTCTACTCTTTGTAGTCCCGCCCAGTGGGCGTGTCCGCACATTGCTTTCTGGTAAGTAGAGTTCCTGTAAAAGAAAAGTCTTTGTGTGATACGGCTGTTGATTCCACATTACATAGTTTAAAATACCTCAGTAGGTTTTCATTGCAAACCGCAGTTCTGGCAGGGCTGTTTTGTTCCTTACGTGCAGAAAGCACCAAGGCTCTATATCGCGTTGTTAAGTAACTCGCTGGACACTGCTTCTTGTGCAGGGGAGCTCTCCGCGACACTGGAAGGCTGCAATTAGATTCAACAACAAAAGCACCAGACTTGGAGAGCCACACACCTTGTTCGTTGCTTTTATTCCTGCAAGGCAGCTCTGCTTCAAACCAAGAAATGCACTGAAATTCATCTGCCAATATTTTCAGTCCTTACGCGTTTCGAGCGCCATGCGCCCTTGATCACAGGTGTTTGGCAAATGTGGAAAAACAGAATACCGTCTCTCTACTCTTTGTAGTCCCGCCCAGTGGGCGTGTCCGCACATTGCATTCTGGTAAGTAGAGTTCCTGTAAAAGAAAAGTCTTTGTGTGATACGGCTGTTGATTCCACATTACATAGTTTAAAATACCTCAGTAGGTTTTCATTGCAAACCGCAGTTCTGGCAGGGCTGTTTTGTTCCTTACGTGCAGAGAGCACCAAGGCTCCATATCGCGTTGTTAAGTAACTCGCTGGACACCGCTTCTTGTGCAGGGGAGCTCTCCGCGACCCTGGAAGGCCGCAATTAGATTCAACAACAAAAGCACCAGACTTGGAGAGCCACACACCTTGTTCGTTGCTTTTATTCCTGCAAGGCAGCTCTGCTTCAAACCAAGAAATGCACTGAAATTCATCTGCCAATATTTTCAGTCCTTACGCGTTTCGAGCGCCATGCGCCCTTGATCACAAGTGTTTGGCAAATGTGGAAAAACAGGATACCGTCCCTCTACTCTTTGTAGTCCCGCCCAGTGGGCGTGTCCACACATTGCATTCTGGTAAGTAGAGTTCCTGTAAAAGAAAAGTCTTTGTGTGATACGGCTGTTGATTCCACATTATATACACATATATGTATATTACACATATATATATATACATTTCCTCCCGTGCCTCAGCTCTTTTAGCTTAGCCACAGATCCACTGACCTTCTCTACAACTGATTCAGGGATATTAAATTCATCAACACAATCTAATTTCTGTTCAGCTGAAACTCTGTTTGCTTCGTTCAAGGGCACTGAGTTTTAAATTATTTCTGTTGGATGTTTGATTAATCATTCATGGGGAGATAAGTATCTCTACTCGACACCCCTTATTTTATCTAACAAACTTTCTTTAATATACAGAAAATCTTGGGTCTTGATGGTCTTATAGCCTGCAAAATGCTTCGTCATTTTATGAAAGAACTTCCAGAAGCATTAAAATTTGACAGATGTATTCTGATCTTCATCAAGGTTAAGAAATGCCAATGAAACCTTATTTGTGGTATCCTTTAGCCTATCATTGTGTACTATAGAACTTACATAAAAGCTAATGACATACCCCATGTGACAGTACCATTAGTTTCTACATATACCTTAAACCATACACCCCCATGCAGATAGGGCAATGCCCTCCCTGAGATCACCTCAGCGCACATTTAGCACATGAGCAAGAAAAAACTATCACAAGCAGGGAACAGAGGCAAGAAACAAGGAACAGAGGCAAGAAAATCGAGCACAAGCAGGGAACAGAGGCAAGAAAATCGCGCACAAGCAGGGAACAGAGGCAACAAAAAGTTTATCATAAATCAGAGAGACATTGAGAAAAAAGCACACGTGGTACACAAAGCAATACTATATCGCATACCAACTGGTAGCTCGCTGTGAAAACCAGTTTTGCCCCAGTAGCTTTAACCCCATCTGAGTACACACAGGAATGCTCTAATGTAGAGACAGGAGATAACAAGGGGAGAATAAGTTTGCTCGCATTGGTGCAGAGTCCCTCATACATTGTACGCGCCTATACTGCCCCCCTTAAACACCTCAGAGGACTGCGTGTAGTGGTTTAAAAGGCCAGCACTCTGGCCCCAAAAACACGGTTTGACAGAACTGTCTCAACTGTACATGCTACGAATGAATGTCACAAACCCAGCCCGCCCCCTCACAGGTGTAAAGAAGTTCCCCTTGCATGCATTTTGCCTCACCTCCTCGCCACCCGGTACAGTGCTGAAACTGCCTGCAGCCTTGCTAAAAAGTGCTAGTACTGGCCGCAGCCTTGCTAAGAAGTGATGGTACTGCCCGCAGCCTTGCTAGAAAGGGCTGGTACTGCCCGCAGCCTTGCTAGAAAGTGCTGGTACTGCCCGCAGCCTTGCTAAGAAGTGCTGATATACTCCCAACAGCCTTGCTAAGAAGTGCCAGTACTGCCCGCAGCCTTCCTAAGAAGTGCTGGTACTGCTCACAGCCTTGCTAAGAAGTGCTGGTACTACCCGCATCCTTGCTAAGTAGTGCCGGTACTGCCCGCATCCTTGTTAAGAAGTACTGATACTCCCTCCCCCGTGACCCTGAGGGTGACATCCCGATTGAGGTCCGTCACCAGGACATTTAACTCCCACGTCCCATCCGCATAGCAGCCATCTGGCATCCTTATGGCGTCTAGGGCCATGATTCCTTCCTGTCAGTGGGGCAGAGGAAATGGCATTAGCTGCAGTGCATGCTCCGCTCCAGGACTGTACAGACACACAGAGGCCCCCTCAAACACAGTATTTAAAACTCCCAAGCCTAGATCCCAGCACATTCAGATGTAATTGATGCCTGTTCCGTTATACGAAGCACATAGATGTGGCTGGCCCAAACAGACGCAACATGCAGCGCTCAGCAGAATCAGCCGATTGCAATCAAGCAAATGGCATTAATGCAGTGCAGGCTGGAGGGAGAGTAGCTCGGTCTTAACACTTTAACCGCGGCGGAAATTCCGCCGCGGTGCAGGTGCTTTATGGCGTGGTTCGGACGGCCCCTGGCCATCCTCCGCACACGCCCACCGTGACATCGGATGGCCGGCAGCCGTCCGACGCACACAAGGGGTTAATTTATGTAAGGGGCGTGTCCCTGTGATAGCTGATGTCATAATTACTCAAATGCAAACAGGTTTTGGGGCAGATCGTTAAACTTGCTAGGAATTCTGTTAAATTGTATATGCTTTTAAATGACAAAAGTAGTTGAGCAAATACCGTTCTGCACACATATAATTTTAAAACTAACCAAAGTGGGTGAGGAAGGGTGACCAAATAATCATGGGCTTGTGTGCAAATGTGTTCAAATATTTACTAGACTAAAAGAGCAACTTTTTTGCCCAAATAAAATGCAGCTCTAGGACACATGTCCTGACAGCACAGCTCCTCACGTCCTGCCACTTAAGGACACCCGAAGCTGACTGGCAGGGTGCCGTGAGGAGAAACCGCCCTTTAGCGGCAGCCTTCACTTTCACAAAATAAAATCCGTTGTTCACCTGTTCCCGTGCCAAACAAAGCCGCCCGACAGGTTTTACTCAGAGAAAAAACCTGGAATTAAAGGAAAATTTCCCAGCTGGAGCAAGAGCACACTCTCCGGGCTTTACAACTGAAAACCCCTGGCCTGAGCAGACCCCAAGGGGCGTACGGCCTCTGGCGCCAGCCCCAGCCTTGGACTCACCTTCAGCGGGGCGAGTCCGTCAGCGACAAGCGGACCCCAATATGGAACCCTCCGTCAAGGGGGGAGAGAGGCATCAACTGCCTCCACGTTCCACACAGGAAGCCTCCCAGCCCGGCTCGCACACCCCTCAAAGGTGACTCTTTCCTTTGACTGGCGTTAATGGAGTCCCGGGCACCCCTTCTCACAGGCGATAACGTCACGCTCTCGGCTCGCTCAATCTGGCTTCCCTTTCATGGACAGTCGAGTCACCACTTCCCCTCTCCTCTTCCCCCGTGCTTCCCAGCTCTCCCTGGCAGCCTCCCTCCCTCTCCCTGCGTCCACTGGGCCCAAGGCGGCAGCAGGAGAGAGAGAGCGAAAAAAAACACAGAACTACTGCTGCCGAGCGGAGTTACTAATCCGCTAGGCCCAGGACGGGGTGGGCGTTCGGGGACCCGAGTGGTTAGGAAGAGCGCTGGCAACAATAAAAATCCCAGAGGATCCGCCAAGTGCCCTTTTATGGAAGTGAATAAGAGTGAGGATTGCATCCAACATCCGGGTGCCTGGAGGAGCGCGAGGGATAACGCATGACAGGGGAGACGCAGAGCAGGCGGGATGCCTGACAGGCCAGCGCAGTCCCATTACTTTTTGGCCCAGTTAAGAAAAACAGCACGATTTGTCAGCCATGGCATGGGCAAAACAAGGGGTGGAAAAGCGACTTTGTGTGGGTGAGCACGGGTGCATATGCAGGCAAATATGTGACAAAAAAAGCAGTGCAAGCCATGACTCCACCATGTTTCTCTGAGGTCCAGCAGAAATGCCTCAGAGAAACGCCCCGTCATTTTCGGATTCTGGGGCGTGTTTTTCTTTCTCTCCTCTTCCCATTGGCTGGAATGTAAAATTCCAGCCAATGGGAAGAGGAGAGAAAGAAACTAAAAAACACACCCCCGAATCCCAAAAAGACGGGGTTTAAATGGACAAACGCCCCTCTCCTCCAATGGATAGCCTCCGTTTAGGAAGCCAGCCAATAGAGAAGAGGGGCGGGTTCAAGCCCCACACTAAGAAACATAAGATCTCGCCGGCGAGACTGCGCAAGCGCAACCTATGCAGGCCGAGACCTAAAAATGGCACCCATTTTGTTCTCAATGGATGCACATGCATGGTAACAAACGGCTGCCTAAAGAATGATGCAATAGGCATTTGTGGCTGATTCTTTACACATTTTTTTTCTTTTTTGTTTGCTTTGCCAATGCTGCACATCATCGGTAAAAAGCCTTGGCATTGCGAATAGGTATACAATTAGAGACCTATTGTCGTTGCCAGTGCTTGTTGTATAGTGAAAATGTGTTAGTACTCTTGAGTTATCAACAAGGTAATTAGCACCCGAGTAGCAAAAGGGGATGGAAATGTCACATATTTGACACACAAGTATTACATTTTGCACTTTTTGCTGCATTTGAAATACCCATTCTGCATGAGTTAGTAGGCCTACAAGGCTGCGAGCTGTCCTAACCTGATATTCGTGTTACTGAAATTTGCATTACTAATAAAGGGGAATGCAGAGTGAAAGGGGATGCAGGATGTGAGAGGTAGCAAGGGTGCAAAGGAGGACAGAGAGTTGCCTGGGGGGCACACTGGGCAAGGGCATGCCCCAGGAGAAGCCCAGTATGCACTGTGTGCACAGTGTGCACGGGGGGAACTCCACCTGCAAGAAAGTGGATGTACTGGGTGCAAGGGGGAGAGTCGGACCAAAATGGGCCCAGCATCAGGTAGGGGTGCATAGTGGACGGCGTAATACAGGCTACAAAAGCATAGTACAAGGTGCAGAGGGGGAGCACAGGCTTCAATGAGAGTGTACATTCTGCAAGAGGGTGAATGATTTCCCTTCACACATAACAGGTACAGCAGGCAGGAGCGGCCCGTGCAGGTAAGAGCGATGGAGAAATGGGGCGGGTGGGTGGCGATTCAACATACGATGCAGAAGGAAAATTAAATTAATAATTATTTTCCCTCGTCGTCGTCTGTCGAATGCCCCCCACCACGCCCCACAGCCCCACCACCATGCCCCACAGCCCCGCCTCTCTTTCTGCACGGGCCACACCTAACAGCAGAAGTAGTCCATTTTTCCAGCATACACACACAGTAAACAGATATCACGTGGACATCAGCAGTCCCGGACCCCACTGCACCTGCAGAGCACAAGTTGTACAGAGAGCAGCAGAGCAGAATTCGTCTGCACACGCAGAAAACAAGTATCACTTAGGCATCAGGTGTGCAAGCTTCCCTCACATACACAGATCAGGTACCACATGGGATCACAAGTGCAAGCTTCCCTTGCATACACAGAACTGGTGCAACATGGGCATTGAAAGGTAAATATTCCCTTGTAACCAGAGCCTGAGAGACTGGTTGTTGGCAGTACAGGCTTCACACACACGCACGCACACGCACAAGCACACACACACGCATATAAAGTAGTAGTTGGTGTGGAGGTGCATATCCCACAGAATCGTGAAAAGCCCATCTCAACAGGACTCATTCATACTGACCGTACTCTTAGCAGCCTATAGTGAAGGAGCAGGATAAACTTAGAGTTGAAAAAGGAGTTAGTGACCACCCAGCTAGCTAGAGGCACGGTAATTACACCACAGAAGCTGCTGTGGGATGGGGCAGAATCCAGCCCTACTGAGCCTGAATTGGTGAGAAACTGCCCACCAGGACTGATCCCACTCACTTCACACAATGGGGATCCTATTCACAAACTGCACTTTGAAGTATATAGGTACACTGCAATAGTACTGCTAAAGCACTACAACATGCTAGTAAAAAACCTATGAGTATAAATCTCCACCCCATATTTTTTCTATGTGGAGATGCTCACACATGTAAGTTTACTGCTAAGGGTCCGATTCTGATGTGGTTAGGAAGGCCTCCTAAAGCATTTCCTCCGTCCAAATCGGATCGGGAACGTGTCTTTCCAACCGACTTGGAAAGTTTTCTGTCCGATCGAGTACAATGCGAGTTAGGCGTTACGAATATCCCAATCCGAACCTGATGACATTTGGAATGACCGAGCCGTATGGAGCGAATCGTATGTCTCTACGAGCCGCCTTTCCTAACGACCGAGTACGATGCTGGATTCGGACATCCATTCATAATCGTGCCGTCCGACTCGGTTCCGCAGTCGGAATCAGACTTTGGAGGCCCGTAGTGGGCCCCCCTGCACCCAGAGCCTTCCCGATCGGGCCCATGGGGGTACCCATGGGTCCCCCTTACCAGCCATACACAGTGTGGCAGGGACAAGGGTGCTCGCCACAGGGTGCTCGATTTTCCCCAGCACCCCTTTCTTCAATGGGAGCCAATGCATTAGGTCAGAACATAGGCTACCATTAAAGTCAATGGGAGTCCGACCAAATCATATCTGGAAGCATCCGGATGCATCATACTCAGTGGGTTGGACTCTCCTGAACCGAGTCGGTTGGAAACCATTCCCAAACCCATTCGGTTGGGAAGATTTCCAAACTGCATCTGAATCGGGCCCTTAGTATTAAATGTGGGGGGACCAGAGGGAGTGGTTGGAATGGGCATACCTACTGGTAAATGGGAAGTGTTTAGGGAGGAGTATAGAGGGTTTTAGGGAGGGATAGGTAGAGGTTTGGAGAGGGATATGCAACCACCCAAAATGCCCATTGCTATTCACAGCTGCACCTCTACAGTTCCTACAACTAAAAAGGGTCCAAAACAGTTGTAAATCATTCCAGCTCTGAACTGGAAAAAGTTAGGCACCACACATGGCGAACCACTGGTACGACAACACAATCACATTGAAAATAGAGTAGGTAGGTGCTTGGAATAAAACCCCATAGAAAATAATGTTAACATAAATTAAAACATTTAAAATAGTTGAAAACAGAAATAACTAATTTTATGATTAGAAATTCTAAAAAAACAACATTTCTTATCTAGGTTTAAAATATGTTAGCAAGCTTTTTTGAAATGTATAAAACATTGTAGCATACAATTGTTTTATCAAAATACATAATAAAACATTTGTTTTAGTTTAGGTGGAAATTTCTTTTTCCTTATTTAATCTTCAGAAATTCTTTATTTAATTTAATATATTTAGATTAATGATTTAATTCTAAATCAAGTGAATAGTTCTATAGCATTTTTTATGTGGTCCTATGTTTAGAGTAGATATATAAATTGTATTTAAATTAATTTTTAACATTCAAATATTTGTATTTTTGTTGTTGCATTAAATTACCTTTTTTGCTGGTCCCCTATATTTTACAATAGGGGAACGCCACAGCAGGGTTTCAAATAAATTAGTAAAAATGTTGTATGTTAAATATGAATGTAAATTCATGTTATATATTTATTTTGGATGTAGATCAAAATACAAAAAGTGCTACAGCACCAATAACTTAATTTTGGATCAAACCTTCAATTATTTTAAATAGATTTACATTGAATACAATTATTCTCTGAAGTTTAAATTTTAAAATGAATTCCCTGTAATTTTTTGTTATGCATTAATAATTACTAAAAGTGAGACACATACGTGAAAAAAGTAATGGAAATATATTTGTATAACAGTTATTATTACAATGTTTTTAAATTAAAAAAAGTTATTAAAGTAATTTAAAATTAAATAATAAATGAGTAATATTTTTATAGTCATTTAACATCACATTTTAAATAATGTAATTATAATGTAGCATTATTTATTGTTTTCATATAACTTTAAGTCCTCTCGCCATGGAGAGAGTTACTTGAGGAAGAAACATGAAATGACAGAATGCCTGTCGGGCATGACACAGTTATATGGGATATAGGTGGGACATTTTCACTAGAATTGTGCTCACTTAAGAGTAGACATAATGTGAAATAAAAGGCAATTGAAGGAATGTGGGGAGAGAAAAACAAAGGAGTATTCACCTGTGTGCATCACTGGTACCTGATTCAGAGGAGCTGTAGCAGAGTTTAGACCCCTTGCAGGTCTAAATGAAATATGTTAATTGTGCATGAACTTTGGGTTGCTGCCACTAAAAGCTTGGTTTATCAAGTGAGGATCTAAAATTCTGCTCGATTGTTCATCGCCAACCAGTGATGTCGGAAAAATATGTCTCATGAGGTGAGCACCAAACAGGAGCCTATCTGTTGCATTCGGCAGTCTTTTCAGTCACTGCTTTAGAGAACAAAAGGACATTAGACCATGAACTCTTTTAGCATAGCTTAGACAGTAGAAGTTCTTATTTGGTTGCCATGGTTGGTGAAAACAATTTTAACACTGCAAATTACGTTTCCAGTGACAATTCACCCTCAATTAGCACACTCGATTTCTTACGTTAATGAGCCCAAATGGAACACATGCCTAACATTGAAGGCCATTGGTGTGAAGACGACACATATTTCCACACAAATGGCCTTTTTAGCAAGAAATTGCGCGAAAATGTTCATCGCCGGAATATATCGCCACCCTAACGCTGCATTAGCAACAAATAGTGCTATGGTGATATATATTCCAGCGATAGGGAAGGGCCAACATCGTGACAAAACCAGCGATGTTGTATGGGGAAGGGGGAAACCTTGCTGATATGACCCTGTGGTCGTATCAGCATAATCCACCCCCCATGTTAGGTATTGTATTGCTAAGTCATGAAATTAGCAGGTGTTAAAAAAACGGCGATGACCCCTCTAACCGGGGCCAGGGCCTCCTTGCTATTTGGCAATAGGCCTGTAAGCGGCTGTTTATCAGGTCTGTTGGTCGGGAATGTCTACTTTGCATTTCATTAGCGATAAATATCGCTGACATACAAAGCCGCACCCAAACCGGTCCATTTTGTCAGAAAGCTGTCGCTAACTGCTGTTAGCGATAGCTTGCTGATAGGACGATAAAAAAATTGCTGCTTTAGTGGCAAAAAGTGCCGCTAAAGCGGCGGTAAGGCCCTTGGTAATATGCCCCATAGTTTTGGCCGGTCACCACCAATACTTCCATTTTGCAGGAATTCAATATGAATCTGTTTAATTGCCTCAAGTTATTCATGACACTGAGGGCCTGATTTACAAAGGTAAACTTTAACTTTTGTGTTAGTTTACTTTTTTTGGTAACCACAAACTACAAGTTTAATTTTACTAATAGTAATTTTAAAACTGTGAAGGCTTCGCACTTGTGGCCGAGACTTTGCACATAAAAGATAGATCTGTCCTATCTTTTTTATGTGGGAAGTCTCCGCACTGACTGCGGACTGTCCGCAGTCATAAAATTACTATTAGTAAAATTAAACTTGCAGTATACAAATACCCAAAAAATATTACATTCATACAAACGTGTAAGTTTACCATTGTGACCAGGCCCTGAGTTTTGCAGAACAAGTTGAAAGGCCAGAGTTAAATTACCTCATTAGTTCATGTGCTTTGTGTAGTTTATGTCATTTGTGTAGTAATACATGCTCATGCCAATCGTTCTGTTGGGTAGAGCACAAGAGAAAGGCATATGTTACAAAGCTCAAAACACACAAAATAAGGTGGGAAAGCTACCTTTCCTCTTCCGTCCTCCCTCTCTAATCTAACAATCACAAAAAAGGAATAGGATGTAATCTGCATGGGATTCAACCCTCTCTGGGAAACCAAAAAGGTATTTTAAAATTGCCTTCACCCACTAATAGTGGCATGTTTCATCATTGGGCATGCTACAACATCCCAGTGCAGACCAACGCTTGAGATGGAGCAAAGGGATTATTTTGGGATTAGTAGGGAAAACACACAAACATTTAAAGAGATCCACCATGCAGATAATCTAATTAAAACTACCCCAGGGATGTCCCTAATTCATATTTAATACTGGGCCCACTGTGCGGGGTTAAAACAAATATCCAATGATGAATTGGGGAGATTAGTGCCCCAACATTTGATCTGCTTTCTGCCAACATGGTTCAGGTTTAGTTAGGCCCATGTGGGTAGACTGGCCTTCTTCAGGACAACAATCCCATAGCTCGACCTATCCACGCCTTTATTCATTAACACTATCAAGTGAGCAGTGGTAGAGTTTCACACTGTGACCTTACTTGGGCAGTGCGTGGTGATTTGAAGTAGTGTCTGTCCCTTGACGACTGTGTGACTACTGGGAGACGCTTTCGCTCCTATCCCAGTTTCAGAAAGAAGCGAGATGAACTAGGGAAATCCAGAAGTCTGAATACAAGGAGTGACAATAAAGGTGCCTGTATGAAACTCTACCACCACTCCTCACAGGCACAGGTTCTTGTTGTGGTTCCTACCTGTGGTCATTTGTACAGGTACACTGCACATACCCTCCTCAGATGGCTCTCTCCAGTCTTACTGTTCTGGCATACCCACACATGACCAGAGGTCAAACTGGTTTTAGCTCTTCCTGGGAAGCCACACCTTTTGCACGTTCTTCCCTCTCTTAGTAGGCATATTGGCATAACATAAAATAATGGCCCTCCTTGCAGATTCTGTTGAGGAGATCCTGAGACTCCCATGTGTCACAGATCTTAATAGTACTGAGGCTGAATCACGGCCCCTTTGTTACTTTCCTGAACAAGGAGACTGGCTTCTTGGCACTTTCAGGTCAGAGGAACAGCTTCTTTCTTGCATGCAAGAATTCAGGTTCCCTCACTTTTTCATTTTTCAGGCAGAGAGCAACTAAGGTTGCATAGCAGTCCTCTGAGTACTCTGTGGAGCACTCATGTTCTTGGTCAAAGTGAGCTTGGAACTGGTACAAGTGGGTTAGTGGCTCCCACTTTTATACATTGAAAGCAGATAGGAGATATGGATTCTCTTTCTACCAGTTTCAGTTGGGGTTTTTTCAACTACCCTTTACAGGCTGCTTCCAGACCAAGATTTTGTGTTGAGTGATGCTTCTCACAGCAGGGTAGTCTCTGGCCTTGGGACCCAAAAAAGAGGCACATAGAGTTATGAACTTTCAGCAGCTGGCTATCCGCAACCACAGTGAGCAGTGATCAGGGAGGAGTCAAAAGGTTGACCACACTTAAAGGAGCCTCTTTCACCATAAAAACAGAGATAACAGTCCCACCCTTCACTCCCACCCAACTATTAAATGGCTGCTACAGGAAGTTTGATCAGCAGTTCACCTTAGGAAAAGGCTTAATTGAAGATTTAGAGGATCCTTGCCTCCTCAGTCCCTATGTTGGTGACTAGGTCTCCTCTCTCCAGATTCAGAAATGTCAGCAATACACTTCCTTTGTCTCGGAAAACAACCTCATCTCCTTCTTGTCTGCACAAATGGGCCAGGGGCTTCCAAAATGAATCTCACAAGTCTTTATTACTCTGGCTCAGTCATACACACAATGCAGGTACCACAAAGGCCATTTACAAGCAAAACATACTTTTGGGATGTTAGTACTAAAACGAAGTTTAGCGCATAGAAGCAGAACTTTACAAAAGTGGGCCAGTTGACCTCCACTCCAATGAAACAGGTAAAGATGTCTGGTCACAACTGTGGATTCAAGAAACATTTACAGAATAGCTGCTGTGGTCATGCACCATTGTTACTGGCAAGCCGATAGGTTCTGAACTAGGGGCTGATGATTGCTCCATTTTACACGCTGACTTTGTAGCAATGCTCATTGATCTCTCATACAGTTTAGGCTGGCACTTCTCTTCAATCAGTGCCTTACGTTCTCAATCCCAGCACAGAGCCTTCCCCTGCGAAAATCTCCTCCTGGGTACTCAGACTAGGCTGCTCTTCCGCTTACCCATTCTGGTCTCCTCAATCACTGATTTTTGACTTCTGGACGCTTATTTTTTAAACTCTGCACAATTTTTCTACTTTCCAACGCCACCACCTCTACTTACTAGGTTGAATGGGCGTGTGTACCTTAGGCTACTAGCCAGGGACAGATGTGGTACAGAACCTGACTCTTACAGGTGAGTGACACACTACCAAGTAAAAATCATGTGAACTGTCAACAGTCCACATTGGCTCTGTTGCATGACACTTGAGACTGTTGTACAAGCTGTATATATGTTTTCATGTGGATTTATCTAGGTGTGGAACAATTATGCTGCATCCCACTACATTAATTTACCTGCGCAGCATGTTGTTTATGTTTTACCACAGGTCCTACCGGTGAATCTGCTGAACTGTCGGATCACTGGTCTAGTATCATTCATATACACACTGGCACTTGTATCACTCCTTATCACTTTATTCTTTTCACTTACACATAGCAGTAGCTGTATCAAGAGATCCTGATGAAAGCCATGTCACTTGTGTAGGTCAATAGGCTGAAACATGCTGATCACTTTCTAGTGCATCTACCTCTAATGTCGGCAGTCACACTATCCGCTATTTGTTTTTAATCCTAGCACCATATAGCAACAATAAACTGTGTCTGGATAATCTCGTAGCTAGTTTTAATCACTGTTCAGCTAGCACTGCACCTCTCCCACCACATGCTTTGCTCACATTGGGTTTTATGTAGACCCCTCTTACCTGAAAACATCCCTGAGCTCCTCCCTCGGAGCAAGGGGGTTGTAGCCCACATCACGACCAGATTCGTGATGCAAGGAGGATTCCCGATGATGAAGAATGACACCGCTAGTGTGTGAGAGAAACCATCCTGAAAAGTGAATCCCCCTCCCTCTTCAGCATAGTTGTTTCCACCATTTCACTCACCCTGTGCAACCCCGTACCTGAGGGCTCTTTGTGTGTTACATAGTCTAGGATTGGGGAGTTTGCCCTCGTTGGTCCATTAAATCTCCTCAGGCCCCCCGTGTGTTTTTGATTCATGAAACAATTCATCACTGCTCTACAAGATATATCCACAAGAGGAAAAGTAATCAATAGCCAGTAAATGAGGGAATGCTTGATGCAAAATTCCAGGTTACAGGACAGGTCCAGGGCCTCTCTCATGTCAAAGGACATGCCTATTCCTCTTCACTCACACTAAATTAGTGTGAGGCTGGGGCTAAAAGTCAAAACCAGTACAACAGAAACGTGCAGTTGGGCATTCCCATCAGGCAAACTCTTCTGTTAACCAAGCAGGGGCAGCCCCATCCCAAAAGTCCAGTTAATGTTTTTCACATTCAAACAAACAGAATGGCTTTATTGATTATTAAATGTGGCAACAAAGGCAGTAGCCATTTCAAATTTACATTTTGAAAAATATTACAAAGTTTGTAGGCTGAACCTTTTTCATTAAGAAAAGCAGCATGTTTTCAATCAGGCCCACTCAGGAGCATTGCAGATTTTTAGAATCTAAGCCTGCTGATGCACAAGTTGCTGCATTTTACCTCTAGGTAACAGGAGCCAGTCTAAATTTAGGGGGTTAGTTCCCCTCTAGGATATTTCTGGGAGGCCCCAAAAGGACAGGTTCCAGTTTGTAACGCTACATGAAATCTTATAAATATGTGTTGTTTTGAACACATTTAGTTTTGTGCGCAAAGTATGTCAAATCCTATTTGGGGACACATGGTAGGTGGGGCTACCTGGCCCCAGTTGTGGTGGTTGAGGTTGTTTGCCACTTGTGTCCTTGGGTCTCTGCAAACTGGGCAAAGTATAACCCTTTCCGTACTTGAGTCTCAGGTAGTTAGGGTGAGCTGTCTTCTCAGGGAGATAGTGTGCCAGGGGCACTTCTCTGGGACAATTCTCTGGGACACTATAGTGGGACACTTCTCTGGGACACACTTCTCAGGGAGATAGTGTGCTCAGAACACAACAGTCAACCAACATACACAATAACATTGAATCCACCCAGGGTGCGTATCTTGTAAAAAGTACTTTAATCACACAATGGAACATAATACTGCACAATTCAATCAATCAATCAAATCAACTTTATTCGGTTTTCGTCTTGAAAGCCATAAAAGTACAGATATTGACACACAAAAAAGAAAGAAGCAAATTGTAAAAACATTAAATTCATAATATGTTAAAATTATTCATTCTTTAAAAGTTGGACAAAACATTTACTTAAGTCCATTTTATTTTTTGGCATCTCTATAATATTCATAAGTTCATACGATGCCTCAGGCACACCTTTAAGTAAAGTGCCACAGATTTTGACACTATGCTGTTTTCCAAGAACTGCAGCGCTAGATATGCAGGGCGGCACCTTCGAAAGTTCATTAATTTTAAAATTGGTAAAATCCACCTTTTACGAAGTGGCATATAAAATTTACAGAAGAAAACTACATGAAGTGTGGACTGAGGGGAAGTAAGGTCACAGGGGCAAGGTGTCGTGTTACGTGTCCAAACATTCTGGATAGGGAATAAAACCATAATATGAAGAGATTGAACCTGAAACGGGTGAGAAGAAGTTTTTCGAATTGCGTCAGGTCATGCCGCAGATACGGTTGGATTGATGGAGCCTGTTGTATCATTAGACAGTGTTGAACTGATGGCTTTCTTATTTCAGTCATTATTCGTAGTTGGGTTAGATGAGACAGACATAGCTTTTTTAAATCCTTTTTTGATATGTCTGTTACTGATTGTGGTTCCTCAAAAAACCTCGGAAGACCAATGTCTGTAAGAAAGGATTTTACATAGCATAACCATTTTATCTTCTTCATACATTCTAGTTTCACACAGTCCTTGATAATTTCTCTTGTGAGCTGACATTCGTCCGTGGCCCATATTCTGCGCCACAGCATTATGGGTTGGATCTTAATAATATCTGAGATATGATCCAGTCCGAGTTCTAAGTGGCAGCCAAAGGTAGTTGTACTTTTTGGGACTGCTAAAAGAAATTTTAAAAATGTATTTTCAATTTTCTGTATTTGTTCAACATTTGTTATTCCCCAGACTCCTGCTCCAAAGATCGCTGTGCTAATGCATTTTGCATTGTAGATCTTGATCATCTCGGCTAGGGGTCTTTTTCTTAGACGAAGAGAGAATGCTTTTAGAGCACCGACTGTTTTTATTAATGATAACGTGCGTGAGTTAATTGCTTCTTTCCACTTAAACTCTTCGTCTATGGTAATGCCGAGGTATGAGTAAGTTTTAGTTCTTTCTAGGGGCAGTTTGTCTACAAAGATTGTCTTCAGTTTTTTCCCCTTTGTGCCAGCGTGCATCACGTAAGTTTTTTTAATGTTGACTTTTAAATTTAGACTTGACATGAAGGTGCAGTAATTATTTAGTGCCTGTTGTAGCTGGATAGGGGTGCGCGCCAGAATCACCGCATCATCGGCGTATAGTAGTGCCGGGATTGGTCGCCGATCGACTTCTGGATAATCTGTTACGCCCTGCAACATTGCGGCTTCCAGTCCATTAGTGTAGAGCGTAAATAAGAAGGGGGCCAGCACACACCCTTGCCTGACCCCCTTCTGGATTTGAAAGCTATCTGTCAATTGGCCTTCGACCCCGTAGCGTATTTTTCCCGTGGCACCAGAATATAATTCACGTAAAAAGTCTACAATTGCTGGATCGATCCCCATTTGCAGCATTATAAACCAGAGTTTTGAATGTTCCACACAGTCGAACGCGGCCGTTAGGTCAACGTAGACCATGTGTAAGCTTGGTTTTTTTGCTGTTGTGTATTTTCCAGCCAGCAATGTTAGGTTCAACACTTGATCTACGGTGCCCAGGCCAGCCCTAAACCCGTATTGGAGATCAGAAAGAATCCCATGTTCTTTTGACCACTCCTGGAGGCGATCAAGAAGTATTCTCCCTGCCATCTTGCCTACAGAGTCCAGGAGGGAGATGGGGCGATAGCAAGATGGACTGTCCCTACTACCTTTCTTGAAGATGGGAACCAGTATAGATGTTGACCAGGAGTTAGGGAGGTTGGTTTCTTTGGCTGCATTCAGAACTCTGGTTAGAAGAGGAGACCAGAGATCAGGAAGAAATTTATATAAGTCCATTGGAACGCAATCTGGGCCTGGAGCTTTACCATTTTTTGCTATCTTTATTGCTTTCATTACTTCGTTTATGGTAAACTCTATTTTTATCGGGTATGTCACCAATGGAAGGGGAGGCATAGAAGCCAAGCCTGCAGGATTGACTTCTCTGAAAACCCCCGAAAAATGTTGCACCCAGTCCTCCGCATTTATTGCGACATCTAATGAAAGACCCTCATTGTTTCCAGTTAGAAATGGGGATTTAACTATTTTCCAGAAGGCGGCACTATTTTTTTGAGAGCTGCTGTTTATCAATTGAGTCCAGAGATTACCCTGTATCTCTTTTTTCCTTAATTTTAGTGCTTGCATATACGATTTCCTAAGTTGCGCTATCACTTCTTTTTGTCGGCCTTTCTTTGCAAGAGCTTTCTTTAAATCAGAGTAAGCCTTTGTGCATTGGGTATTAAACCAACCTTTTCTTCGTGTATTCTGTTTCTTTCTGGGTTTGGTTAATTCATTGCCATTGGTTTCCACTAATGCGCTATAGTTGGTCAAAATTTCAGATGCCGTTGTGATGGGGTTTAGGCAGTTATCGATATGAATCCAGCATTTTTTAATTATCGTTCCACTGATTGATTCTTGGTCTAGGTTGCCCCATTTTAGAGTGAAACCATTCAGTCTGTTTAATGTAAGTGCATTTTGGTGCAGTAAACCCAGGTGGTCCACGGCTTGATTCTTATGACGAACAGGCTCAAGGTATGTAAGTCTTAGTGGATGGTGGTCGCTGAGTGCATTTTTGTTTACTTCAAAGTTCTTTATGTGTGCGGCGTTGTTTGTGGAGACTAGGATATAGTCAATTACTGTTTGTGCGCCTCTTCCATGAAAAGTTGGTGTAAATTGAGTTATCGGGGACATTATCCTGTTCGCGAAACCTAGGTCTAGCTCAAACATAATAGTCTGCATGTTGTTTCCTTGCTCTGTATGGGAGAAATGCTCCAGAGGGTTATCTTGATCGTCCGTGATCCCACATATGGGGGCATTACTTTTAGGACATATATGGAGGTTGAAATCTCCGCCCCAGATTATTGAATGAGTGATTCTGCACAATTCAAAGGAAATGGCATATGGCATTGCAAACTATGTTACATTAAACAATGAGGCGTTACACATATCTACAGATCCCGATCCACCCTGGTAGGCAGGATTAGACGCAGGTCCAGATGACTCAAATACTCTCTTAGGTCAAAAGTGCAACTTAGTTCAATTTCTATTTACTCGCCTTGCAAAACATCTTAGGGCCACATGTATTCAGCATTTTTGCGTTTGCAAATGGGCCAATTCTCAGAATCGGCCCGTTTGCGAACGCAAAAATGCTTTTCACATGTATCAAGCCCTATTTTGTGAATTCATATCCTGTTATCGAATCGCAAAATGGGTTTGCAATTCAGTATTTGGAAGGTGTGTGTTTAAAGCATCCCTTTCAAATAACGAATTGCTGCGGTATGCATGAAAGTTTTGTGACAGTGAATGTGGCAACAAAACATTCGCATTTACCGCCAACTTCAAGTTGGTGGTAACCCATTTGCAAATGGGAAGGGGTCCCCAAGGACTCCTTCTCCTTTGTGAATGTATGCAAAAACTTTTTTAAGAGCAGGCAGTGGTCCCACGGACTACTGCCCACTCTTAAAAAATGAAAAGTGAACTAATATTTATTTTTCTAAACCCAACCCATTTTCCTTGAAGGAAAACTGGCTGCATTTAAAAAAAAAGATTGCTTTATTTAAAATCAATCACAGGCATTTTGGTCTGCTGATCCCAGCAGGACACCATCCACCATGATTTTGCAACCTCCTATGAATCGCTATATGAAACTCTTGGAGTTTCATACATTTGAAATAGCGATACCTAATTGCGATTCACTGAAAATCACAATTAGTTAATCGCTATAGCAAATGTTGATACATGTGGCCCTAAGTGCTTAGTGGCAAATTCGTCTGTACATGTTTAGTTACATGTCCCGGCGCAGGCTAAGCCACGCATTTAACCTGTTGGCTATTGTAGCAGTTCAAGCTGTGCGGAAGATGCTGTTGGACACCATCCCTTTTAGCAGCGGCTCCTCTTCTATGAGTGCTGCACAGGTAACCTTGCTTAGGACCTTCCTCAGTGAAGTCAATCTGTGGAGCACAAATTGTCTTCGGCTTCAGTTGCCCTTCAGAAAAGCAGCAGACAGGTGCTCTGGTGTGGCAGTTGCATCCTCCAGGCCAAATAACTTTGATGGTGTCTTTCTGGTCGCTGCAGCCGCTGGGTTGATCAGGGCTTCCCATATTGGCAGAGACATGGCTTTTACTCACAGTGCAGGCCCCAACAGGACCAGTCTCTTAGGCTGCAGTAAAGTGCCAGGTGACAAGGGATACTTGTTCTGGTACAGTTTTATGCAGCTCACACAGACCTGGAGGGACTGTCTTTGCTCTGAGGCAACTCAGCTTTCTTTGGGTGCTCCACAGACAAGTAACACATTGGGTGTTTCCTTCTGGACAGTCTCTACATGGAAGGGGCCAGTAGGCTTGCCTCTCTTTAACATGGAGAAAAAGGTCTGGTCATACTCTAGATTCAAAGAACATTGTCAAGTGCCCACAGCATGAGCAATTGTCCAGTTTCCACTAGGAGGCCACTCTTGGTGCACCCCTCCAAGTAAAAGAACAGGTTCTGGACCTCACACTACCAGAGACATATTATGGCCTATGTACACATGCTTAATTAGGTTGATAATAGGGCCCAAAGTAAAAGTTAGGATACCAGTTTCACATGAATAAAATGCCTCTATTTTATATAATTCGTGGGCCTCTACCACGATGTAACATCTCTTCCAGTAAGAGAATCCCTTGTTGTTGCAACATTTGTGTTAGGGCTTCTCCGCAATTTAGTGGTATAACCACTATTAACGAATTAGCGATTTTAATGAATGGAGTTCAGAGAAGGTAAACTATAGTTGAGTGATCTTTTTAAAGGTTCAAGCTTGAACACCTAAAGCCAGAAATAGGGGTTCCCTATTTTGCTGAGGAGGAGTTTTCTCTAACACAGCAGAAGTCTCCATTAGAATGGGGACGAGGGGCTATGGGCACACGTAAATAAACTACTCAGGGAACCCAATACATAGGTGCTTGACCCAGAAAATTGGTTGCGCCATGTCATACGTTTCCTACTAATTCAGTAAGACTGTGCATTTGGGCAACATAAGCGTCAAAACTATGGGGACTGACTCCACAAATCGCATCAGAATATGTTGACCTAGTTCCTGGCTAGCTCACAGTGTGCCATCTGGACCTCTAAACCTTACAAGCTACCAGATGGTGTCTGCAACCTCAGAACATGATTCCCCAGATTCTCACAAGGAAATTGTGGAAACAGATCTAACCTTTTGTTGTTAACTCAGGCATGCCAAAAGGGAGGCACAAGGAATGCACAAATTGGCATTTCAAATTTTTTTGAAGCAATTTCATTCCTGTGTAAAATACGTGTGCTGCACTTATGTGTAGAATAAAGCAAAGCATAGTAACCGGCATTACGAGAATGGTGAAAAAATAAAAAATTCAACCATAAAGCATTTACATTGATTATGATTATATGAACAGATATAATTGTACTCTTTCCTAGCACTGCCCAGCCTAGAGAGCATAAGGAGGATGCTTTTCTGACAGATACTTTAGAGTGGTCTTACTCCCTGTTTAGCTGCGTGTGTGTGCATTCTGGCAGCCAGTCTTGGCGTGGAGCAGACTGCCAACCCTCTCAGGACAATGATGGAATTCAGCTGAGCTAGAATTCAGGCAGGCAGTGACCACGACAATCTACCGAAATGCTCCTCTGACTAAACAAAGTTTGGTGCACTTTAGATAATAAAACCAAACCCATTCATACTGTGCCTGAGTTCTGATTCGGCTGTCATGCTGATTCTACCCCCCAGAGCTGTAGTCGAACAGACAAGACAACAAACAAGGACATTGTGCACAGAGTGCCAGGTCCTTGAACAGAATGGTTTACGGTATGATAAAGTGCCTACGAGGAAATGTTATTGTAAACAAACATGTCTACTTTAAAACGTGAACATGTAAAATGGAAGTGTTTGTGCGCAGGGCCTACTAACCTCACAACAGTCAGGCACTCAGGGCAGGGGTGCATGCCTGTTCACCATAGAAGGTGCAGTCCTACCCCAAAAAAGTACTTTTTATTTTTAAAGAAAAAACAGTGGTTGGAAATTAATTTATTTTGTGTTATTTCTGTGTGTTGTTAGTGGAGGTGGAAAGAGAGATGGTGTTGTCAGTTCGAAGGGTAAAAGTTGAGGAGCAACACATATCTTGTTAAAATAAGATGAAGTCTCTTCAAAATGTAAACATATTTAGTGTTTAACATGCAGATGAGTTACTATGCATCAGATTATTTCGCTGCATTGCAAAATGTTTATTAAAAGTGGCAGTTTTTAAACCTTTTCTTTAAAAGCATTCCTGCTCCTCATCCTCCTGACAGTGCCATACTAATGCTATACTAGAGGCAAATCAGATGTCATGTATACCTTAGATATGTGGTGTAGATTTGTATTGCAGAGAGAGCAACATTGCAGTCTATTAAACAAAAAACAAGAGGTTTTTGTATAGGGCACATCCTGAACTCACATTTTTTAAGGTTCTCAAATGTGATAGTAACAAGCATTTACAATGCAATAGGTCTCGCAGCATTAAAGTTTGAGTTATTGGCATTGTGTATGACAAAGCGTTGCATAAAATTTTTAGCAAAATTTGAATTGGTGAGCAGTGAGAGTGTGTGCAAGAGAATGCTGTTCTTGAAAGCAGTGTGGTAGAATGTGCAGGAATTTGAGTGACCTGAGCAATGTGGATGATGCACCTCACGCACGGGGCTGACGCAGTTATTATTTACACAGCTCTGATGATGCACCTCAGGCACGGGCTCACAGCTGTTATTATTCACCCAGCTCTGATGATGCACCTTAGGCACGGGCTCACAGCTGTTATTATTCGCACAGCTCTGATGATGCACCTCAGGCGCGGGCTCACAGCTGTTATTATTCAATGTCCCATCTGAAAATTAAACACGAACTTCATTAAACAAGTGCAAGATGAAAAAAAAATGAAGACGTGCGCGTGACGAAATCTACCGTGGGGCGGGACTTCCGTTTCGTCCTGACGCTTAGCTATCAGGAGTCTTTTCGCATCTTGCGCTGTGGCTGTTTGGCACTACTGTCTAATACAATAGATGCACATCGCAGGCCACACTAACCATTATCATCACAGCTATACAGTACTGCAGGGCATACTTGGGGCTCTTGTTTTTATGGTTACATTTTAATGGCACTCATCGAATTGTTTTATTAGCCTTTTTGCACATTCGTATGTAAGCACTGCACAACACTTTTATCATGTGTATTAACGTTTTTTACTGACCACACATACCTGTGCAATGGTTTTCATGAACTATGCATAATAAATACAAAATTTGAAACCACCCTGCCCCTTTCACTAGGACTCTTAGCCAATGGTTCCTATTTTAACCTGTCCTTTGATGTATTAAAAACCTCTAAATTGCTGCTGATTGTATACAACACAGGTTTTATTGACATTTTAAATGATCACCATCAACGCTGCATTTTTATTGACCCTTATTATAAATATTTTAAATAATCAAACAATACAAAATGTAGGCATAGAGAGGATGCTGGAGATAGGGTATTTCTGTGAGATTGGTGTGAACACTAAGGAGACAGACTGTGGAAAATGTTCAGACAGAAACGGAGATCTGTATTCAGAAAGGGAAATATCATGTACAAGATCAGTAAAGACTTATGGAAAGGAAACGATAATCACGTAAACTGAAGGGGGCTAAAGACTAGAATGAAAAGAGAAATGCCCCACATGCCTTGTCACTAGATATAAAAGATGGGGTGCAAATAAAGGGGGGAGTGAGGGGAAAGAAGGGAACATTTCATAATTAAAAGTGTAAAATCATTCTCCGGTGAAAAGCAATGAAGCAGAAATGTTGGTGAAAATGCAGTTTGATGTGTCAAACGAGAATATAGTGTTATATAGCAAGAAACTGCAGAGGGAGAAAAGGCAGTAACAGAGCACTAAGGCCTGGGGATGGCCCGCAGTCAGCAAAATGGGGGACAACTTAGTTTGCATTACAACATTGTGAATGACCATCCCGCTGGACCAGTAGTATCAGTATCCCGTGATTCTCAAGCTCGAGACTGTTATTAGAAGGCTAATGCAAAGATCTCTGTGAAAATAACGGAAAGGACAACAGAAGTTTGCGCTAGAAGAGTAGAAGGAGGTCACGCCGCAATTCGACCACACGAAGCTCACTTAATAGAATAAGTAGTATCAGAGAATGAATGATTCCAGGTTACCACTACATATATTGACCTAGCACCTCGCTCTCCCCATTTAAAAACAATCTGTTTCACCGCTCAGCTAACTCTACTGTCACCCCATCACTCGTCACACGCCAACCGCCTTAAAAGTGTCACCTAATCAACTGCCTCACTGATCACACAACCCTTTACTAACCTGACACAACCAAACACTAACAAACAATCACAATGGATGGCAATTGCAAAACTTCACAATGTCTGCCAAATTGAGAATGTGTTTAGATACAATAACAATGCCAGCAAATGATGTACTAATGCAATATGACAACACAAGTGCTATTCAAGGGATCTTTGTATTGACATTACCGTTAACCAAACCAGTCACTCTGTTACGTCCATGTCTATCATGCACTTAACTGTCTCATCTCCAGTCATCATCCCCACAAGCCATTTCAATCATTCACCAACTCACACACCCACTGTCACAGCCGACATCCTCCAACTGTATATCACATCCATGACACTTGTTAGCACATGCCTCTCTGCCACTTCCCGACGCAACCTCCTGTATGCCATCACTAGTGTCAACCTCCTCTCATAACACACATCACGTTACAATTGTGGGTTACCATTTCACTGCAACTCTCCCGTCACCTACCGCAACACTGTCTTCCACGCTGCCCCCCGATCATCCCTTATGCCAGTCATCCATCAAACTCACCTCTCGAAGAGTAGCCTCACGACGAAGAGCCCGAGTGCCAGAGGAAGCACGGAGACAACGTGCCCTGCCCGCGGGTACTGTGGCCCGCCTTCCACCTCTGCCAGATCCGCCCAGGTTACATTCTGAGGAAGCCAGAAGCGCTCGTTCCAAAACCAGGCCGACACCGCCGCCATGTTCCACCAACAACCCAGAGGAAGCGGCGCGCGCACTGGGGGGCGGGGCAGTGTGACGCCACCCGCACAGAAAGGGGCAAGGACGAGTTGACAGGGGGAGGTGTGGCTGTGTGTTACAGCTTTCCAGGAGACAGGAGCAGGCCACAGCGAGCGCGTTCTCGTGCGCGTGGCCCGCTCAAATCGCCTTCTGGCAGAGGAGATGCGCGCGGCCAGCTCCTGTCTCCTGGAAAGCTGCGTTGCTGACTATACGTCTCTGTGGCTAGACCGCGCTCACGCGCGGATTGCTACGAGACCTAAAAAAGGACTCTTGGTGAAATAACATATTTCCTTAGGATCACACAATTTTGTCAAAATGGGAAGTCAGGATTTCTTGCTTTATGCTGTGCAATTCTGACACTAGATGACTATCTGTTTCTCTCTGGTCCATTTTACATCAAAGGTTTGTCATCAAAGCTTTAGCCTTAATTCTTGGCACATGAGGTGACAGCCTGACTGCACTGACAAAGGCTTCAAGGGCGTTCAGACTGTGGTGCAGTAACCTGCTTGTGTTAACTGCGTTCAGGATTTATTTGTGTATTGGGCAATTTTGTGGGACATTTACATGGTAATCTGACCTATTTGCAAGTATTTCTGGGCTTTGTTCCTTTTCAACGCTGAGTCCTGATGATGGTCTCTTGAACCTATCTGACCACTTGAGACCGAAACGTAGACGGTTTGTCATCTTTAAAATCATTCATTACACCATATGGTCCATCAGTCGTTTCAATACTTGAAATGAAAGCATCAACTAGATGGACCTGTGGATTTATAAGCCTACATAATTAAGAAGATTTTGTGCTTCCTCAGATCCTAAGATTGGATGTATACTTCGAAGGCTGTAAGGCTCGTGTGGGAAGCGCCAGTGTTGCTGTATTGGTCTTTGCACTTGCTTACCGTGTACTGCATTTTTTAAACTTATGTATTGAAATTTGATTAATCTCATATAAAAAAATTGTGTGAAATAACAGTATGCCGTTTATGGAATATGTGAGTGTTCTATTGATGGTTTACAGCTGGATCATTGCATTGACCATACGCAATGAAGTAGGAGTGCGGCACACTCTTTTTTGAATAAGTTTAACGAAGGTAAACAAAATGGTGAAATGATCGGTATCTTCGGATGCCAAGGAATGGGTCCTTTCTGGCCAGTCAGGACACAAAAATTTGAACAAAAATTGGGGGAGTGTAGGAACCACCTACACTACTTCCAGTGGCACTCCAGATGGAGAAACCATCTCCTTTAAAAGTTCTGAATGGTGTAATCCAAGTAATGTATAAGGAATCACTGTTCATAAATTGTTTATGAGAGTATATTTATTTGAAAAATCACGTATTGTAATCATAGCGATCTCAATTCAATAAATGTATGAATTCATCGTCGCTAAGATTCTACAGCCGCACCGTAGGAATGCTAAGAGAACACCTCATGCACTTCGCGGGGTGTACTGCCCTTTTTTAGATTTCTCACCATCCCACACTAATCTCGCATTGTTACCTTCCATTTTATATTGTTTATATTACGTCCGGTACCTTGAGAGCCTCACCTATTCTCCTCAAACATTTCACGTTCGATTTGCGCGCTTGCATTTACTCACTCCTTAACATAATGTTTCTTGCATGTTTTCACTATCAGGAACCGTTATCTTTTCACTCATTTCGTCAGTTCACTTTCGCTGAATTTCTATGTAACTTCATCATAAACCCGGCACACTGCAGTTTTAGTTTATCTTCACAGGGTTAATTGTATTCATGTACTTCTCCCGTGTTGGTTCCTTCTATTCCTGATTCCGTGAATTTTCATTTACAGATTGTCAACTGACCCCTGATGAAGGGACTTCGTCCCGAAATGCATAGGGATACCTTCAGTGCAATTGGAAAGTTTGGAATACGATGAATTCATACATTTATTGAATTGAGATCGCTATGATTACAATACGTGATTTTTCAAATAAATATACTCTCATGAACAATTTATGAACAGTGATTCCTTATACATTACTTGGATTACACCATTCAGAACTTTTGAAGGAGATGGTTTCTCCATCTGGAGTGCCACTGGAAGTAGTGTAGGTGGTTCCTACACTCCCCCAATCATTGCATTGACCAACATATTGTTGATTTGAGTGTAAATAATTCCTCATGGAATACTTTATTTGTTCCTTGTATTATCCAGTTCCTTGGGGGAAGATTGAGTTGCCCTGTTGCAAAAAGACACCTGAGTGCAGGCAACAGCCACAGGAAAGCATTACTCATTTTGGGCTCGAGCTGTGAAGAGGACCTCGAGCTGATCCAGAGCCAGGCATCGGATTTGTGCCTGTTCAGTGACTAGCCGTCCTCTAGCTATAGATGATGTAATTTCTTGGTTTGATTTGTTTACTCCCTTTACATTCAATGTGCCCAACCTATGTCATAGGCAGCTAATGAAAACACCAACAAAAACTGGTAGTCTAATTACATTACTGGCAGCATAAATCCCTTATGTAGAACAGAACACAGTTTGTTTGCCAAAATGTTCCCAATATACCTGACTTTATGGAAGTGGAACTGAAACACTTAGGGGTCCATTATGCCACCCTAGCGGAGATCGGGACCGCCCGCCTAAAGGGCGGCGGTCCCGACATGGGCATTAGGATGCGCCCGCCACAGTGGCGGGCGCAGTCCTCAATTTAACATTGTGGCGGGCGGTGCTCATTGCCCCGCCCGCCACAATGTTAAAAACAAATGCACGCATTTGCATAATCGGAGCTGCAGGCACCGCGCGGTGCCTGCCGCTGCGATTATGTAAATGCAGGGGGGTACCACAGGTACCCCCCCGTGGGCCACCCCCCTTTGGCCGTCACTCTGGGGGCTCACAGGGGCCCCCCAGAGTGAACACCGCATGCCTTTCCGTGGCGGTATTGCCGCCACGGAAAAGCATTGCAAAATGCCCATTGTAATATGGCTGGTGGTATCTCATAGACACCGCCACCATATTCAACATTTTCTGCCCCGGCCGCAAGGCGACCGGGGCGGAAAAGTGGCGGGCGGTGTTTTCTTCCGCCGTGGTCCCCCCGCCATACTAATATGGCGGGGGGGAATTCAGGGAAGGAGGTCGGGCGGATTGCCCCCGCCAGGCTGGCGGTGGCTACCGCCAGCCTGGCGGGGGCTATCCGCCCGACATCCTAATGGGCCCCTTAATGAGTAAAATTGGTGATATGAGAAACGTGTAAAGAGGGTGTGAATTGCCATCATGCATGTTATGTCAATGTGCTAAGTGGTTTCTCTGCCAGCTACAAAACAATCTGAATGTTGTCTATTTTTCTGTGCTATGAGGAGCATATGCCCGATTTCATTGCAACACAACATCCAGGACATAGGATACTCCAACAATTACATCATTTCAAACAAATGTTATACTGAAACTTGCATTGGGGAGCTGATCGACTGCTTAATAGACACTCATACATTGAGCATTGAGAAACCACAACGTCTCTGGGTGTTATCTAAGCAAATATCTACAGTACTTTGCCAGCCATGTGATATTGTGGAACTGAGGGGCATATTTACAAGGCCTGCTGCTGTCAAGGTTCAATGGTAGGTTTGGGGGGCTATCTCATATCCCAATATTAAAGGCTTATGAAGGGAAGATACCTCCGCTCGGCCTGTATGGGGGAGAGGTTTTTTCCCTTGATACAACTTATGAATGGAATAGATTGGAAGTGGTGGTGCTTAAAATACTTTTATCACTCCCCCAAGGTACCATAGTTCAGGCCATATGGAGAGAGTGCAATCTGGTTTCTTGGAGCATGACGGCCTCTACTCGTGCTCTAAGATATTATAACACATTGTTGGAGGATGGTGAGGTGGTTAAAGTCTCCAAATTGTATTGGGAAGAGATCCAAACAGTAAAAGGATGTGGGAAAAGGCCGTAAAACCCAGAATAATTGCACATTGGATCATCCATTTAAATAGTGGTACAGTCACATCTTGACTCCCCTTTCCAGGTAAACGAGCACTGAGAGAATCTGCTGCTACGGCATCTAAATCGATCGACCTAGTGTATCTAAAAAATAAATCATCTATTAGCCTCTCAATTGCTGCATTGGGCCAGGGTAGTGTCTTTTCTTATCTATTTCGGTTACCAGCCCCAGGATTGAGGAATGAAATATTAAGGGCCAGGGTTGGATGTAATCCAAATTAGTCATTCCGCCCACATAGGATCAGGGTGCAGAATAAAAGTGGCCTCTGCCCCTGCCCCTTGAAAGTTAAATGTACCC
This sequence comes from Lissotriton helveticus, assembly GCF_964261635.1. Lineage (NCBI taxonomy): Eukaryota > Metazoa > Chordata > Amphibia > Caudata > Salamandridae > Lissotriton > Lissotriton helveticus. The sequence continues at coordinate 1,145,264,702 of NC_136069.1, forward strand.
TCAGGCATATTCTTATGGATTGCATCTTTTATTATGCTAATAAAATTAAGGGCCAGATGTAGGTAATCTCAATTTATCTATTCTTAAATACGGAATTTTACTGATTCTGTATTTTTTTCAAAAATCAAAGTTTATTTGGACAATTGTCCTTAAACAGATAAAACATTTTAAAAAACAATTCATTGTTGCATAAAAACTTTAAAACAGTATATGACTTACAACTCATTAAAATGGCTCAAACACTAATCGCAATTTATAATTTGTTTAACTTTTTGCATAAATCTTCCCAGTGCACAAGTAATATCTAAATTCATCATTTCTGTTAGGAGGACACTTGCAGCAAGTCTATTATGTATACCGTATTTTTTAAAAATGGGACATAAGATCTCTTTTCGTGGTTCTAAAAGCTTTGTACAATCCAATAAAATATGTTATGTTATGTTATGTTATATGTTGTTTTATATAGCGCACGGCTACTCGAAAAGAGTGTCCCGGCGCTTTTATTGAGAACCTGTAACCATGAACACAACACAGTAATAAAAAACAGATCAGAAAAAGAGAAAACGACTCAGGATAGGTCACCTAAAGGGAAAAAAGCCAGGTTTAAGGCCCTTCCTGAAGGTAAGCAAATTAGAGGCCCCCCACAGCGCCAAGGGCAAAGTGTACCACAGCTGTGGTGCCAGCAGGCTAAAGGAGCGGCCTCCAATGCGAGCCTTTTTTACCCGCGGAACCACCGCAAGAAGCAGAGATTCAGATCTTAAAGATCAGGCCGGACGATAAAAGGTAAGTCTCCTTTGGAGATACTTTGCACCCACAGCGTGGAGAGCCTTGTAGGCCAGAGTCAAGGCCTTAAAAGCTATCCGCTTCCGGATAGGCAGCCAATGGAGCGACTGCAAAAGGCCAGCAACGCTGGCTCGCCTATTTAGGCCATAAATAGCCCTCGCGGCCGAGTTCTGAACAACTTGCATCCGCTGCAGTAGATAATCCGGCAGGCCCAAATAGAGGACGTTGGAATAGTCCAATCTTGAGCCAATCATGGCCTGCACTGTCACCTTCCTGTGCTCCTCCGAAAGTAAAGGCAGAAACTTCCGGAGCATCTTGAGGAGGCCAAAGCAAGTTCCCGTTAAGCCAAGGATCTGAGATCTTAACGTCAGACCCTTATCCATCTTGACCCCCAAGTTCTTAGCCAACTGGGACGCACAGGTCGGGGGGAACATGTTGACAGGCCACCATGCCTGCCATTCCGGGTCCGATGGACAACCGAAGAAGAGTACCTCGGATTTATCCGAGTTGCACTTGAGGCTGTTCAGCTGGAACCATTTAAAAACAGCCCCAAGGCACTCCCGGATACTCTCTCCATCAAAATCCTCTCCCCTCTTACAGGAAAAGAGGAGCTGAGTGTCATCGGCATAGGATACGATCTGGGCCCCAAAGGACTCCGCCAATGCCGCCAAAGGGGTCATAAAGATGTTACAAAGAGTGGGGCTCAACACAGAACCCTGCGGAACCCCGACTCCCAGATGCGGCATCGCGGCCGAGCTAGAGGAGGCCCAGACCGTTTGTCGGCAGCCAGCCAAAAAAGATCTAAACCAGCTGAGCACCATCCCCTCCAGACCGATCTCATGGAGTCTGGCGAGAAGACCCTCATGGGGGACGGTGTCAAAGGCCGACGACAGGTCCAACATGACAAGCATGGCTTTGCCCCCCGAATCGAGTACCTCCTTTACGGCTTCAAACACCTCCAAGAGCGCCGTCTCGGTGCTCAAGTTGGGGCGGAAGCCAGATTGAGTAGCGTGCAGTACATCATGGGATTCCAAAAAATTAGAAAGAACCATATGCACATGCTTCTCCAGGATCTTCCTAAACGCGGGAAGGAGGGAGATAGGCCTGTAGTTGGCCAGGACTTCTGAATCAAGACCAGGCTTCTTAAGCAACGGAATAACCATTGCCTGCTTCCAGGCCTGCGGGACCACTCCTTGGCTCAAAGAGAGGTTCAAGAGCGGGTTCACAAGTAGATTAATAACTTCCGCCATTTTAGCCAGGAATTTGGCCGGGCAAGGGTCAAGAGGCGACCCAGATTTAAGATTGGCCATAAGTGCCAATGAAGCGGGGACTGAGATAGATGGAAAAACAGCCATAGCTGAGCCAAAAGGGGGCGGTGGGGCTGATCCGTCTTCAGAATTAACTGAAGCTACCGTCACCAATAGCGGAAAGGATTCTTGGATCAATTTGATCTTGTTAGTGAAAAAGTTAGCAAGATCAGAGGCCCAGGATTCCAAAGGCACAGCCTGAGTGGCGTTGGGTCGAGGGGCCATGAATTCCCTAACAACTGTAAAGATCTCCTTACAGGAATTCGACGCGGCCTCTATCCTCCTTGCGAGATAGCCTTTTTTCTCCAGGAAGATATCCCGGTGATAGGCTTTGACCACTGCCCTATAGGCGAGCTTTGCCATAGGGTCATACTGCGAGCGCCAGGCTCTTTCAGCTACCTTGCACTGCCGTCGGGAAACCGACAGCGCTTCAGTAAACCCGGGGGAAGAGACCCGCTTAGATGTTAACTGAGGGGCCATCACTGGGGCGAGATCATTTAGTCTATCCAGTAGCCACGCTTGCAAGGAGTCCAAGTCCCTCTCCAGATCTCCCATCAGAGGGCAGGGATAATCCCAAGCCGCCTGAGCCAACATATCTGGGGTCACCCGGTGATACGCCCTAAGAGCACGGCCCTGCTGCTTAGAGGCAGTGCTGGATGGTTTCAACCTGCCCCGAATATGGAATTTGACCAGTCTGTGGTCCGACCAAAGCACTGGTACCAAAGCCGTCATCTCCAAAGGGGACATGGAAAAGACCTGATCTAAGGTATGGCCCTTATCATGCGTTGGACCAAAAAAATAAGGGATCAGGCCAAAAGGGGCCGTAACATCCAGCAGCTTGATTGTATCAGGGTCTAATTGCTCATCCAAATGGAAATTAAAATCCCCGGCCAAAACACAGTGTTCAGCTTTCAAGGCCAACACCGAAATTACCGACTGTAACTCATCAAAAAAGGTACCAGGCGGTCCCGGTGGCCTATAAACTAGGAGGCCTTTGAAAGATTGATGAGGCGTCAGAGTAATGGAAAAGGCAAGGCATTCCGAGCCTTGGATGCTGTCCATGGGCAAAATGGAGCATGTGGCACATTTGTTCACCACCACTGCCACTCCACCGCCCCTCCCTTTAAGTCTATCCTGCCTGAAGATATTATAATCAGGAGGAATAGCTATAGCTACATCCGGATTAGAAAGTTCCGACAGCCAGGTCTCAGTCAGCATCAGGCAAAGTGGCTTTTCCACAGCCAGAAGATCGTAAATGTCCTGCGCATGCCTGCATACTGATCTGGTATTTAACAGCATGCAAAGATGCTTCACACCGCCGATACCTGTAATTGGGCAAGAGAACGGAGCAAAGCTAGGAGACCATCCACAGCCAGGACATCGCCTCTTACCCTTGCAACGACCGGGGAAAACTGTATAACAGCCACCGGACGTATTTTGCAAAGATCGCAGCTCAAGCGATGTATAACGTACCGTCCTAGGCGCAGAAGAGGACAATATGCATCATGTTGCATGTAGTTCCCAATATACACCTACAGTTTCCAATTCTATCTATCATCACTAATTTTACTCCAGTCTTACAATGATAAGGATTCAATCCAGTTCTTAATCTTAGAACTTCTCTCCTCAGCCATCTATTCGGTAGTCTATCCATATAAGGAAAATGTGAATCTTTTCGCCAGGCCTGGGCCATAAACTGTACCGACTTTTTCGTCGCCAAATAATCTTGGTCCTCGGCTCGGGATACTTCATATCCTACCTCCCTAAGAGCCTTCCTCGTAACTTCCATTTGGAGAGTCACGAGACTTACATCCAGTCTCAGCAATTTAACCAACCATCTTAAGGGAATTTCTAACCCCTTTAGCCCATGATCGTTCACTCGTCAAGGCTTCCCTCCTACACCATTGCGAGACTTTTAGATCTTCCTCAGTGCCCAAACGCTGCCAGAATCTAACTAAGGCCATACTGACTGTAAACTTCCAAGAGGTTACACATGTTTCTAACCTTACAGCTTGCACCATTGAACATTTAGGGAGTGAGAATAGATTTTTCAAAGCTTTTCCCTCCTCTACGTCCCAACCATGTTTACCACCCAAAAACAGTAATTCAGCCCCATATAGGAATTGCGGGGGCACCATTGCTAGATATGCCTTTAGGACCGGCCTTTCCGATTTTTCTTCATAGCTTCCATTAAATTTCTTAAGGCCGTTTATTGACGCTGCTGTCCTTGTTCTACATGCATCTAGGTGGGTTGTCCATTTAAGATTTTTCTGAAACCACATACCCAGATACCTGTATTCTTCTACAGTTTCCAACTTCTCAAGGCCTAGGTACCAGCTATATCTTATTTCCCTTCTTCCAAAACATAAGATCTTTGTTTTGTCCATGTTGACTACTAACTTTTTCGACTTACAATACTCATGGAAACTGTTCAGCTTTCTTTGTAACCCGATCTCTGTTTGGTCAAAAATTACCAGGTCATCAGCGTATAGGAGGCATGCTATATGTTCCCCATTTATCTTAGGGCTTGCCCCCCTTGCTCTATCTAAAATTGAGGGTAGGTCAGCTATAAAGAGTGAAATCAGTTGAGGGGCTAAAACACACCCTTGTCTTAGCCCATTTCCAATGTCAATTTTTCTAGATATATTCCCATCTAAATCTAAAATGATCTGTGCCCAGTTTGCAGTGTGCAGAAGTTGTATTAGGCTCAACAGTTCTCTTGGAATATCATAGCCAACCAATGTCTCCCACAGCTTCCCACAGTCTACTAAATCAAATGCCGCACGGAAGTCCACAAAGTAACAGCACAACTTACCATTCTGCTCCATGGACTTCCCTGCAATGGACCAGAGTGCGAAGCAGTGGTCGACCGTCGAATGGCCCTCCTTAAACCTCCCTTGTTCTGGAGGTACAACGTGGTTCATCTCTGACCCCTCCTTTAGTTTTTCTAAAATCAATTTGGCGAATACTTTTTCGCCGATATCCAATAAATTGATTAATCTGTAATTTTTAGGAGAGTTAAGGTCACCTTTTTTGTGAATAGGCCTTATAATTGCGCCTCTCCAATTTTCAGGGATTTGGCCTGTGGCAAGAATCCCCTGGAACATTTTGAAAAGAAAAGAGCCCACCACGCCGGCCTCTTTTTTATTACCACCGCAGGGAGATTATCAGGTCCGGCTGCCTGTGTCAAATTTAGGTTAGACACAATTTTTCTGACATTCTCAACAGAGAAATGATCCTCCATTTCTTTACTCACTCCGCACCGTACAATTGGGTTTAAGCATTCAGTTTCATTCCAGTTCCCATAAATTTCCCCTAAGTATTTTGCCCACTCATTTTCAGGAATCACACATTTCAGGGCACCCCTTTCTTTATTTGAACTTTCTTGCACCAATCTCCAAAACCCTTTCAAATCTTTGGATTCTATTGCGGTCAGCAGTTTATCCCAGCAGCTCTCTCTAAAGGATCGTTTTTTGTTCATCACCAGCATTTTATAGAGCCTCTTTTGCTTCTGGAGATTATGCCACAATTCTACACTGTATTTTACCCTTAATCTTCGTTCCTGTTGCCTGATTTGGTTTTTAGCCTTCCTACATTCCTCATCGAACCATCCCCTCCCTGTCTTATACACTGTACTTCCCCTCTCACCTCTGGGATTTCTTTCTTTAATTTTTACCCTCAGACATTCCACTAAAACTCTAATTGAGTTCTCAAACCAGGAGCTGTCATATACATTTGGGATGTCTTCTACCAGCAACGTCTGTTGAACAGCAACTAATTTTTCCAGGTATTCCTCCGTAATCCTAGTTGTGAGTCGTCTGGGATAATCAACTTGAACTGGCAACACTGTCTCCCTTTGTTTTTCCTTTTGCTCACATATTTCCAGACTCAACGGGAAGTGGTCACTTCCGTCTTCAGATAACACCTCAACATTTTTGATCAGCTCAAAGTTCCAGGCTTGTGTGTAAATATAATCAATTGGGCAGAGTTGCTGGCCTGACTTGAAGGTTCGCTTTGCTGGTCTATCTACATCGAATCTACCATTTGCACAGATCAACCCCAAAGCCCCCAACAATTGGCCTAAAGCCGAGTCATGTTCTGGCATTGTCACTTTCGGGAATATTGCATTCCCAATTTTATAGTAATTCAATTGCTCCCGACACCATTGATCAATCCTTGCAGGGTTTAACTTATGATTAAAATCACCCAGTACTAGCATTATATCTCTTGGATAATTCTCGATCATAGCTGACAGATCTTCATTTAGTTTTTCCATCTCTTCCCTGTACGACCTCACTTCCCCCTTTTGAATGTACACATTAACTATAATAAAACCGTCAAACCGAGGGTCTGGGTTCAGTAATAACACTCTACATCCTATAACCCATTTACATTTTACATCCAACAAAACCACTTTCTTAGCAATTTTTGTCGATACCAATGTCACTTGCCCACCTGACGGCCTACCAAACCGTCTTCTTACCGCTACCTTTGTCTGCTGAGCAAACCCTACACTTACTTGGGTATCGTCACACAGCCAGGTCTCTTGCAGGCAAACAATTCCACAGCTATCAATGATCTTTTTAAAATTTGCCTGATTTTCTATTCTTTTAAATCCATATACGTGGTGGAGAAGTGTGGCTCAATGGTTAGAGCGGCAGACCCTGATGCAGAGGTCTAGCCCGGGACCAGGGTTCAATTCCCCGCCTCGGCGGGTCTTGAGCTCAAAAATTCCACGGACCTGATCATTCTCGCCTCGGTGCCTATTCCAATCATGGAGTCCCACTCTGCAACTCTGGGCAATAGCTTGCTTAATCTCCACAATGGCCCCCACAACGCTAAGGATGCCTGGCCTCCACCTTGGGAGCGCTGCAAGGGATTTTGACACAAGCACATGACCTAGGTTATATTTCAACTACCACGAAACAATTTCTAACCGTTCAATATCCAAGGAGACCACGACTTTATATGCTCCCCAAGGTGCATAAAAATCTATACGATCCACCTATGCGCCCCATCGTGACCGGATGCGGCACTATTTTTGAACCATTGGGTCAATATATAGACAAATTTCTCCAACCATTTGTACAGAAATGGCCTTCGTACATAAAGGACACCAATGATTTTCTACTTAAACTCAAAGATATCAAGTCAACAAATCAAATTCTATTGTGTACTATCGACGTGAAATCGCTGTACACATCCATTCCCCATTCATCTGGTTTGGAGGCGGTGGAATGGGCTTTGTTGCAGCAACCTAATGTGAAAGCAGAAAGAGTATTTATTTTGGAACTTTTACATTTCTGTTTATATCACAGTTATTTTCAATGGTCTTCAAAGTTTTTCCTTCAACAAAACGGGACATCTATGGGATTTGCCGGGGCTCCGGCGTATGCTAATACCTTTATGGCAAAGTTTCAGGCTGATTTTATTTACAACAACAGTACATGGAACAACCATGCGATTTTTTACTGGAGATTCATAGACGACATCTTCGTGTTGTGGTCTGGATCAAGGGAACATCTGGAAGCAGAAATAGGAAGATTGAATTCTTGTCTAGAGCAAATTGAGTTCACATACACGATCAATGAGAAAGAACTGTCATTCCTGGACGTGATGATTAACATACAAGACAAAGAAATGAAAACATCTGTTTTCAGAAAAATCACAGATGTAAATAATTTGTTATCATTCCAGAGCTTTCATCCATTAAATCTCAACCACAATCTACCGGTCTCACAATTTATGCGCATCAAAAGAATTTGTTCTAAAGAAGAGGATCTAAATACCCATCTTACTCTTCAACAACAAAGATACAAAGAGAGAGGATGTCCAGACGAAGTATTGACGAACGCCAGAAAAAGAATACAAACATACAGTAGGGAAAATCTACTGGTGCAGAAACCAAAGAAAAAACAAGACAGACATGTGTTCGTTTCTAAATTTTCCACGTCGTCACACAAGTTGAAGAACATCATGAACCGACATTGGGAGCTCTTACAGAATGAAACAGACTTCAATGGGATTTTCATCCAGAAACCTCTTTATGCCTACACTAGATCCAAAAATCTCAAAGAATTATTGATGACCCCGACTAGACAAATTGAGGAGAACCACAGAGGCATGAAAAAGTGTCACAACTGTGTTCATTGCTCAAATGTAATAGAAGGAAGGAAGTTAAATCACCCGAGAACTGGGAAAGAAATGAATCTACATTATGACGGAGATTGTAACTCCAAAAATCTAATCTATTACATTAAGTGCCCCTGTGGAAAAATCTACACAGGAAAAACAGAAAGAAAACTTAAAATCTGAATATCTGAACACAAGAGCACCATAAGAAACAAGAATTTGAAAAGTAATTTGGCCAAACATTGGATTGAGAATAATCACAACATTGCCCAGATCAGGTTTTCCATTCTGGAGACAGTGAAAACATACGAGGGGGTAGATCTATCTAGATCCCTCCTCCAAAGAGAAATTCATTGGATTAAAAATCTTGATACACAAGAACCGAGGGGGTTAAATGAAAAAGTTGATTTATCATGTTTTTTATAACCGTTTCACCCTGAATTCTGCTATCTGTTGATGCCTGCTCACAAAACAAGTGAAAGACAGTCAGTATTCCTTGTATATATGAACGCACGTACTGTGTTACACACTCATTTTTGACCTTGTTTTCTATATCTTGATTTTTCACCATCTATTCACCCTTTATTTTTATTTTTAGTATCTTCAGTATTCTGTCTTGGTACAATTTTGCCTTTCTAAGATGGCACTCGAAACAGAGAGGTTTTTAGGTTGTTGTTGAGGAGTGAGTAGTCCGTTTTTAGTTTCTGCATTGAAGGCGTCGCGTTAAATGGAGCCGGTAGACGAGTATTGAGGATATCGCCGAGCGCAGGCTTTGTTGAAGAAGACGCGAGTAAATAAATGAGAGGTGAGCGGAGTAGGTTGTTCTTGTGAAAACTCTGGTGCATAGTACTTTGGAAGCAGAATAGGTCAGACACAGCTGTCTGTTTGTGTCCCCGCAGCTGAATGAGAAGTGTTAAAACCTGTCAGCATTGAGTGCATCGCTGAGCGAAGGCTTCTTTGAATGAGAAACGAGCAATTTCAAAGAGAGGTGAGCATAGTAGGCTGTTCAACGTAATCATTGGTGCAGTGTACTTGGCAGCAGAATAAGACTAGACACAGATGTGTGTTTGTGTCCCCACACCTACAGGAGAAACTTTAAAGCCTGCTAGCAGTTATTTGGAAACAGACTGGTTATTCATCACGTTTTTAGATCAAGGTAAGAACCTTGAAAATGAGTTGACAAGAGGCTGTTTGTTGCCAGAGTCAGTTGTTTGAGTTTTAGAGTAATGTTGGGTTTGCGTTGTAGGTTGACATACCTGCTGTTCCAAAATCTGTAAGTTTGTTTTCCATATTATATATTTTTTCACATACACCAGGGTGAGGGAAGTTGGTTTCTTGGAGCTGTGCAACAGCGTTTTTAAATCTCCCATTCCTTGTACTTTGTATATACTCTGACGTTCATGAATGAACATACAACTGAGTAACAGAATATTATATTCCACAGGCCCCTGATGAAGAGCTCCCAGGAGCTTGAAATGCATTGGGCATGAAACTCAAGACGCCATTAATGGATTATTGTTTAAATGAAAAGTTAAATGAACTGTGAAATGCAACAGAGAATTCAACTTATTGTGATTTAATACAATGATGTTTGAAATGATTTGTGTTGGTTGATTTGTGTTTACAAAAATGAAGTTTATTATATTCAAGAAAACAATCTTGTAAAATATATGTGTTTGAATTGAATAATTGAATAGATTTATGGTCTAAGGTTTGAACACCGTCTCAGCAATAGTGCATAGAGGTTAAGTGTTCCACACACTTAAGATAGACCTACATCTCAAAAGCCAAATCCCGGTCAGTAACAGCCGAACTTCGGTAATTTCGGCCGTTGCCCACCGGTATTGGTCATCCTACATCTGGCCCTAAGTTTTTAAAACCTTTGTTTTTTAAATATGATGCTCTCCATAGGAATAAGGCTGTGGTGCTATTGTCAGAAATGCGTTATCTTGATGTGGCAGTTGGAATTGCTCCGTTTTTACGGTCTGTCAAACAGAATTTTAATTATGAAATGTAGGGGGTGGGGGGTAGAGTAGTTAGGAGGGGGTCCTTTTAATGTTTTAACTGTAAAGTGTTCCTTTTTTTAGAATGTTTTATGGACAAAGGTCTATGTTAACTTGTTTTTTAACCTGAAAACCTTGGTTGTAAACTGGGAGCTGAAATAATGAATTTTAGGGTGCAATGATCAGAAAATACAGTCACTGTGTGTTTGGAAACTAACAAGTAATGTTTCCATTCCCTGAAGGAATTTCGAATTGCAAGTAATTCTTGTTCCACAATAGTATAATTTAACTGAGCATCATTTCATTTGTGAAACATAAGCAAGAGAGTGCATTTGATCGGTTTGCTCAAGTTGCGGAGATAAAATTGTACTAACTGCTACATTAGAGCCATCTGTCGTCATGATAAAGGGTAGTTCAGGAATAGGACGTGCCGAAATGCTATTTGAACAAAATATCAAGTCCTAAATATCGATTGATACTAATATCGAGTTATCATTATCATGTCACAGAGATATTGTGAGGCAGGAATATCATTGGCAAAAATATCAATGTTATAGCTAAATAATATATTTTCAAGAATATCTTTGTTAATATCGTTTACAATAATATTGTTGTAAAACATATTGTTTCTAATTATCTTTATGTGTTTTAAATACTATTGTATTGTTTGTATAATTGTTGTTAATGTTTTTCAATATCATTAGAATTTTAAGATATTTATAATTTTAATTTAATTTGTTTATAGTAATTTATAGTGTTGTAGCAGGTTGTGAGAAATATAGGAGTTCATGGTGGGAAGTAAACTAAGCATAATTAATTAATAACTATTTTTAATAGTAGTAATTATTTAATTGACTATTAATTATGTACATTGTGTCATTATTATTTTGTTAAATTATGTTTTAGCTGTGGGCTGTTGGGTTTGTGGGGGTATTGGGTGGGTAGTTTATTGAATAATAATTGATTAATTATTCATCAATAATTAATTATTTAATCGATAATTAATTATGTAAATTGTGGAATTATTAATATTGTAAGTTACGTTTTATGTGCAGGTTGTTGCATTCATAGGGGTATATGGTGGTTAATTAATTAAGTGATAGTTGGTTAATTGGTTATTATTAAATATTCAATTGATAATTGATTACATAAATTGTGTAAATATTATTTTGTTATGTTTTAGGTGCGGGTTGTTGTGTTTGTAGGAGTATAGGGTGGAAAGTTAATAAAGAAATAATGTATTCATTAATAATTCACTATTTAATTATTAATAATTATGTACACTGTGCAATTATTATATTTTTAAGCTATATTTTATGTGTGGGTTGTTGGGTTTGTAGGGGTATAGGGTGGGAAGTTAATTGAGTAAATATTACATTTTAATTCATTAATAATTTGAAATTAGAATGTGTCATTTATTTCTAAATATGGAAATTATTTAATAATTATATGTATTATGTTATATATTAGGTGTGTGTTGTGTTTTTAGGGGGATAGAGTGGGGGGATATTTAAGTAATAAATAATTAATTTATTATTTGTTTTTAATTACTTCATTTATAAATATGTTTATTATGTTTTAACTTTTTAGTTTCATTATCTTTTAAATTTGGGCTGCTGTGTATGTGGGAGTATAGTGTGGGAATTTAATTAAATAATCAATTAATGGCATTTTTTATTTGATACTAGCTTACCCGTCGCGCATTGCTGCAATCTCCGAAGAAAGGAAATTCAAGGAAACTCGTTATGATAACATTCAATTTACATTGTGTCATTTTTATTGAAACGTATTCATTTTAATATGGAAAACATTTCAAAGTGTCGTTTTAATTCTATTTATTTATTCGTGTGCTTGTGGATACACGATTTGTTGTTTTCCGTCTGGTGCGTACATCAGTATTCTAAAGATTATGAGGGCCCTGGGGGGCCGATATTTAAAAAACATTTATGCCAGAAACCTTCGTGGGAGTGTACTCAACAACTTCTCAAAGTTTCATGGCGATCGGATGAATGGTGTAGTAATGCATAAAGGACAAACAGACAGACAGACAGACAGACACATTCGTTTTTATATATATAGATGAATTATTTTAATAAATTATAAATATTCACATTGTTTAATTGTTTTAAAACATGTGTGTGTATATATATATATATATATATATATATATATATTAAATACAAAGAACCAGCGCTTCGAAGCGCACACGGAGTTCAATCTTCGTAACAGCTCAGCGGCTTCCCTTCCCACAGGTAAAATAACTCAGCCTAACGCGTTTCGGAGCTGTGATGCTCCTTGTTCACAGGCAAACACATGAAGAGCAGAAAATCAAGGAAGGCACATTACCGGCAAGTCTTTTATTTCGTCATCACTTAGTGCCTTGTAACAACGTTGCATGCCGGTACTTTGAGTCTTTAGTAGTCTCCCTATGGTAGGCTGGTGCCGCCTTGCTCGTTTCATGTGGTAAATAATTAATAATGAAGTAGCCCTTCAGTGGGCCCCCGGGATGAAGGTTTTCCGACGGCGCAGCTGATTGAAGACCCCAGCTGGAGACTTGGAACGCTGGTTCTTTGTATTTATATATATATATATATATATATATATATATATATATATATATATATATATATATATATATATATATCACACTGTATGGCTCGTTTTTTTCCCGAAAGGCGCTGCAATTTGTGGCCGCGGTATTCCTGCGGATGAGCCCGCCCGCTCAAATATTCAAAAACAAGGATTCCTCCGTCAGAGGATATCGTGGAGTCGCGGGAAAATCCAATTGAAATCCACCAGGTTTACTACAAGTTCGTTTTATTTATAATCCATTGTGTCAAAAAAACAAGGCAAAAACCAACGCGTTTCGACAGCCTCCGCTGTCTTGGTCACGGTTAGTTTGAAAACCAGTGTTGCCACAACTTATACACTTAGTTCAGTTTGGAAGAAAACACAGTCACTCCCCCTAGGGGCGTCGCCACCAAACACATGATCATTATATCACAGAGAGTTACTCTAGGAATTATGGGTGATGTAGTCCACTATTAATTCATTACATTCTGTTATGTTGCATTCTTTAACTTTTTTACACAATTTTGCACAGAGCTGCAATCTAATGATTCGTAACAACAATTGTGTCAGAACATTGTATGTCATGTCGCCCTCCAGTGGGCTTGTAAACAAATATTAATATAGTTGCCGCTCAAGAGTGCATAAGAGATTATATGCCAGTTGGTTGCGGTGAACCCATGGTGATTGGAAAATTGTTTTTGTTGTGTGAATTACCGCCCTCCAGTGGGCCATGATGTATAGTGAATGATCAATGTGTATGCGTTTTAACGTTGTATTGATATGTTTGTGGATGTTATTCACTCTTTATTGGATGTTTCGAGGTCTGTTGTGGCGGTGATAGTGCTTGGCTTTAGTTTAGGATTTGTTTCTTATAGAACAGTGTGTGTGGCATTGCAATTCGTGATGAAAAATGTGAAAGATTAAATTTGAATTAAATTAAATTAAAATTGAATTGCAAAACGTGATGCTACATATTGGAACAGTTTGGTCACGAATACAGTCTGAGTTTATGTTCACAGATGTATATAAAGTTCTTCAGATTGATTGAGACCAAAAGGGGTCATTGTCCTAAAGTTTAAGATGTGTCTTGATTCTTTTTGCCGTAGATGTTTTTCATTATGTCCGCCTCTGTCAGACAGGGTCATTGTCTCTATGCCCCAGAAACGTAGAAGTTTCCAATCTCCGTTGTGGTGGGAGTCCATATGTTTTGCCACTGCGTTGCTTCTGTCTCTGTGTGTCGTGGCACGAGCGTGTACCAAGATACGTTTTTTGAGCTCGCAGATTGTGCTGCCTATGTACCTGAGTTTGCAGGGGCATTCAATCATATAGATTGTGTATTGGCTGTTGCATGTGATGCATTCCCTGATCTCCCATGTCTTTTTGTTTGGCATCATTATTTCTGTTGTCGGTTTCGCAATTTCGCAAGCTTTGCAGTTGTAACATTTTACAAAACCCTTAGTTTTCAGCCAAACTTTTTTTGGGGATGATTTTCTATAATGACTGTGAATCAGTTGGTCTTGTAAATTTCTAGCCCTCCTGTAAGTGATGACTGGATGGGTACCCATTTTTTTGCCAATTGTTGGATCTAATTGTAGAATTTTCCAGTTCTTTTTCAAAATTTGATTTATTTTTTTTGATTCTTGGCTGTAGTTTAAGATCAATCTGATTGGTTCATCCTCTTGTTGTTTTTTGGTCGTTTTTTGTAAACACTCCGTTCTTGATTTTTGATTGGCTCTCTCCCAACATTTTTGGACCATTTTTTTGTTATACTTTCTTTTTTCAAAGCGTTTTATGGTGTTCTTGCTTTCTTTTTTCCATTCTTTTTCCTCGCTGCAAATTCTTCTCAAACGGAGGAATTCCCCGTATGGTATGCTTGTTATTAGCGATTGCTGATGAAAGCTGGTTGCTTCCAGAGTTGCATTTGTGGCTGTGTTTTTCCGGTGAAGGGTTGTTTCAATGCAATTGTCTTTTATGTAGACTTCAGTGTCCAAAAAGGTGGCTTTTGATTTGTGTATTGTATATGTAAACTTTAAACACGATGTGTTAGTATTCAATATGTCAAAGTATTTCAGAAACTTGGCCTCACTTTCATTCCACACTATGAATAAATCGTCGATGAATCTTTTCCATATGACGATATGTTGGGTGTATTCCTCATTTGCCTTGCTCCAAGCTTTTGTTTCCTCCCACCAGCCCATAGCTATGCAAGCATAGCTTGGGCTGAAGGAAAAACCCATCGCCGCTCCATTTTTTTGACGGTATATTGTTTCCCCGAAGAAAAAGATATTGTTTGTGAGTGCTAATAGGATCATATTCAAAAGCATGTTATTGTGGTCTCTGTAATGGATATTACGTTCCTGAAGATAGTATTTGCATGCGTTTACACCCAAGTCATTGTCAATGTTGGTGTATAATGCCGTTACATCCATGGTGATCATTAGGAAGTTCGGTTGCCATATCAATTCTTTTAAGATGCACAGGAATTCGGTCGTGTCTTTTATGTACGATTTAAGTTGTTGTACATACGGATTCAGGTAATGGTCGATGTAATTGGCTAGAGGCTCAAGTAAAGACCCTTTGGCTGACACAATAGGTCTCCCTGGTGGTTTCGTGGGGTTTTTATGTATTTTGGGCAAAAAATAGATTGTTGCCATTTTCGGGAAGTCGACTGTTAGGTATTTCTTTTCATCAAAATCCAATAAACCATCTGATTCCCATTGGTTTAATTGGTGATCAAGATCTCTTTTGATTTGATGAAGGGGGTTCACATTTAGTTTTTCATAGTGTTTACTGTCATTCAATTGTCCTGTGGCTTCCGCGGTATACAGATCCCTGTCCCAGAGAACCACGTTTCCCCCTTTGTCTGCTGTTTTAATCTCAAAACTTTGATCCTTCTTTAGTGAGATTAAAGCGTCTCTTTCTTGGATCGTTAAGTTGTCACGGCAGTTGGTTTTTGTGATCTTATAGAGGTCATGAGTCACTGCTTCCTGGAACATATCGATTTTGTTACCTGGAGTGAGCTGTGGATAGAATTTGGATTTGGCCTTCATTTGACTGGTTCCAGCTCCCAGTTGTTTTATTGCTTTGTGTAAGGGGATCTCTTTACCTTCTTCCTCATTGATGTTAAGTAAGGCTAAATATGCATCCGCCTCCTTGACAAGGAGGGTTGAGGTTGGTTTAGGTTGGCTTTTCGTAAATTTTGGTTTGTCTCCTTTTTCCATAAAGAATTTGGCCAATTTTATTTTTCTTATGTATAAATACATGTCTATCCTAGTTTGTGCCATGTCCATTCGTTGGGTTGGACAATAATTAATTCCTTTTTTCAAAAGTGAGGTTTCTGCTGCTGTGATTTCTCTTTTTGAGAGATTAATTATTTGTAATTCCTCATTTATTTGCCCTTCTTTTGTTTCATTCCTCGTGTCTCCGTGCCTATTTTTGTGTTTGTGCTGGTTTCCCCTCCTGCTCCTCCTTGTTGGGTTTTTTGGGGTCTGGGTTGCCATGGTCTCCCCCTGCCTCTTCCTCTGCCCTGTGTGAATCTCTGCGCCCCCTGATGTTGTTCCCACTGGCGTTGGGTGAGAACGAGGCGCATATCCCCTAAAAAAGCCTTCTGTAGTGGGTCTAGTATGGTTTCGTCATCGCTTTGTTCCACTGATGCGAGGGATGATAGGCTCGAGGAGGAGATATTAGGATTTGTTGGTTGTTGTTTATACGAATCATACTTTCGGGCAAACGTGAAGATCCGTCCTTGTTCATAATCCTCAGCGTCACGTATAAATTTAGTTTGTTTTCTTTGTCTTACTACTTCCTCATGTTTTTCTATTTGTTTGCTTAGGTCATCCTTGAATTTCGTCATTTCCGGGTTTAATTTTAATCCATCAATTTCTTTTTCTAGACTGCTGAGTTGGTCTCTTACTTTATCCAGAGCAATCTCTATATGTTTTACCAATATTTTGATTGATCCTAAAGACGAATTCAAGGAGTGTTCACCCCACTCTTGTAAAAGGTCATTTGTTATGTCTTGTTGTGTAGGCATTAATAGATTGCGTAGTCCCCTAGGGACTCTTTCTACTTCCAGGTATTTTTGTAGTGTTATAAGTTCCCATGATTTATTTATTTCTTTTTTGTTTAGTTTTTCCCATGATCTTAGTTTTTCTTTTTCTTTATCAAAGGGAGGGAGAGTGATCAATTGATCAAAGGACACTAGTTACCACTTAAGGGAGTGGAGGGTCCAGTTACAGCATGTGTCCGTGATAGCATTCAACAAAAAGGGGGTGCTGAACTGTTCCTAGAGCGAGGGGGAAGTCAAAGTAAAGACTGGCGTGACCGGAGGTGTAAATATTACACCTTGGGGCATCCATTTTGTTGGATGTATTTGCCTCACACACCCCGAGGGATGTCATGCTTCATCATCGGCGGTTGCTCCTCGTCGGGGGGGCGGTGCAATCCCCAACGGGCACACCTCAAAGAGGGGCACTTTGGCGGAGATCTTTTGTATCCAACTGCCCTATGGTGAAGTGCGGGTGTGTGGGCAAGGGAGCAGGTGAGCCTGGTGTGATAATTAAAATGCAGCAAGGGGTGCCGGAAACTATTTTATTCTGGTGGTCCCCCTCCTACAATTAAAATCGTGAATACCAGCTCGCTTGGTGTCACCTCGTTAGGTAGAGTGACCCTTGTCGAGCTAAGGAAAATAATAATAAGTGGTCAACATGTTTCTCGCAATTGGATTAATCTCCCGCGATTCATCAGGACCTCAAAAAGGTGAAAAATTGTGAAATAAAGAACTCAAAGACATGCCAGTGTCATGTATGTGGTGTGGGTATATTTTACCTCCGTGGACAGTCCTATGCCTGGATCATGAGAAAAAAAGATAAACATTAGAAGTACATTTCTCATTTAGCGGCATGGAAGGTCAGCGCCAGAATGCAAACATAGTATGGCATGCTTGTGGCAGTGTTGAGGAGCAATCACTATCTGTGCATGCCAAGTGAAATCAGCGTGCAGTGTGGGGTGCACACACACACTAAAACTATGTCAGTGGGAAGGTATAAGGTTAAAAAACATTATATTAAAACAGCAAGCAACTCAAATAACACCATAATGGCTCACAGTGGCAGGGCGAGCTTTGAATGTGAAAGTGACACCAACTATAACTTCGGGTGGTATTTCAAACCAAGATGTTAACCAATTTTAAGTTTAAAATTACAAGAGCCAAACTCACCTAATGGTCAAGAACTAAATGCCACATGAGTGGTCGGCGGGTCGGTACACCGAGGTTAAGCCTTCAAATTCAGCTACAAAGTAGACGGATTGCAAACATGTTTTAGAAAACAGTTCCAAGGACTCAAATTTAGCTGCAATGTGGAGGCACCGCAAGAGGGTTTAGGCATAGGTTCTAGAGAGACCCAGTGAATGAGCCTCAAAGCGGGTCCCCCTATCAACCATTGCATCTTACCTTAATCAGCCCGTGACCGCGTGGGGACACCTACCCATCTCCGCCGAACTCGGATAGATGGGTGGTGATCGCGGTGTTTGTTTATATTGTAATCTGTACCTAGGGATCCTAATTGTTGCCGCCCTTCCGTGAATGTCACGTGACAAGGGCGGTGACTGGGTCGGCCATGATTGAATGGTCAAACTAACCTCATCGTTAGTGGGCCAGTAAAGTATAAGTGGGGATTTATGAATCGTTTGTTTAAAACCGGGTATTATTACATGTAAATCCATCAGAGCTGACCAGGATATGTTTAATAGCGAAATTGGGTTTTTCCGGAAAGAGTCTTGTCACGTGATCTGGTGAGTGATCAGATTTGCCATGAAGCGAAGGGCAGGCAGTATTGTGGACCCGGTCTAAGAAACACAGCCCATCTAGGTCGGCCATGTTGTAGGGGATCAAATGAACCTAATCGTTCGTGAGTGGAGTATGTGTGAGGAATGAAAATGTCTATTGAGTCTAGTAAGTAGAACCAAATTATATTGTCTGGTGACTCATGAATTATGTCCCCGGAAATGTTTAAATACAGAAAATGGTTTCAATTGTTCAAGCGATCACGTGGTATATTGTATCACTCAGGTGGTCACATGGTATTTTGTATGACTGGTTCGATCATAATGTAATGGGCAAATGGTATTGTAACCATGGTGTATAACTCAACCCAAAGAGAGGGTGGGTGATATTTTTGGAGTTAAATGCAACCAAAGTGAGTCAGTGAGGACCTGACCCGAGTTTTAAGCCCATGTGAGCTTAAAGGGGCCAAATCAAGTATCTCAGAATAGCTGGTAAGCGGCTTATAATGAGTGCCAAGGGATGTCCTCATTTAACCCTCGGCTATCAGAGGAAAGTCGATGGACCCATCTCTGCTCCTTCCTGAAGAGAGCTTTTTTCGGGCAGTTAGGACTTGATTCCAAAATAACCCATGTCAAGGAGTCTGCGTTATGGTTAGAATCCACAAAGTGTTTGCACATTTTAGTGTGGGTTTTTTTACAGCGGAAATTGCTGCGGTGTTCAATGATACGGGTCTTTATTGGGCGGGTGGTCATCCCAATATACTGCAAATTGCATGGGCAGGTCAATAGGTAAATGCAATGTGTCGTATTGCAGTTAGTGTGGTGCCTGAGTTCCCAATTGAAAGTCTCGGAGAGCTTGATGGTTTTCAATGTTAGTGTGTACCTACAGACAACACACGAGCCACATGGGTAATGGCCCATGACAGGTGGAAGATGCCAAAGGGTTTGTTGAGTCTTTTTCGTAGTTTTCTTAGGTCTGGTGCTAATCAAAATATCTTTCAGGTTCTGTGATCTCTTGAAAGCAAACCTGGGTTGTTCCAGAACTAGATCCCCTGTATTAAGGATTCCCCAATGGTGTTTGATGGTGTTTCTGATTTTATTGGACAGGGGGTGAAGGTAGTGACACAGGTGATGGGTTGGTTCTCAACCGGTGTGTCCTCCTGTCTCTCAAGTAGAGCTTCTCGATTATTATTACGAGCCCGTTTCCTGGCCTTATAGACATCACTTTTCGGATATCCTCTGTCAAGGAGGTTCCTGGATAGGAGAGCGGATTCCTTTTTGTAATCAGACACTTCGCTGCAATTTCTTCTTATCCGGAGAAATTGTCCGAATGGTAGATTAGAGCGTAAGGCCTGAGGATGGTGACTCTGAAAATGGAGTAGACTATTTCGATCTGTTGGCTTCCTGTACATAGTGGTTTTGAGGGACCCCCCTTCCAGTTTGATGGTGAGGTCAAGAAAGGCAATTTCCCTTGGTGAAGAGGACATGGTAAAATGCAGGAACGGGTTCAAAGTATTGACCCACTCAAAGAATTCACCATGGGCTGTCGAAGGGCCAGTCCAGAGAATTAGGACATCATCTATAAAACGTTTCCACATTATGATGTTGTCTCGAAAGGGGTTGGACTGGTGATGTATGTGTTTGTCTTCGAACTCAGCCATATAAAGACAGGCCACCGAAGGGGCAAAGGTGCTGCCCATAGATGTACCCTGGGTCTGGTGGTAGTGTTGTCCCTTGTATTCGAAATAGTTTTCGGTGAGCGCTAAGGTGGCACATTCCATGATGAAGGTTTGTGGTGTATTTGAGTTCCACACTTCCAGGCCCAGTCTCTCCTCTATTACTTCTAGGGTGGCCCTCTGAGGGATATTGGTATAGAGGGCCTCCACATCTAGAGTAATCAGGAGATCGATTTGTGTCGTGTCCTGAATGGAGTTCAAAAGGCGTAAGACGTCTGTAGTGTCTTGGATATATGAGGGGATGTTTTTCACCAGAGGTTGGAGGAAATGATCACAAAACTGTGAAAGTGGCTCCAGCACCGAATTGATCCCTGATACGATTGGCCTGCCTGGTACTGGACTGGTCCCTTTATGGATCTTTGGCAGGATGTAGAAATATGGTACCCGGGGGTCCATTTTTGTCAGAAATTCTGCCTCTTTTTTGGTAATCCATTCCTCACTTTCTGCACTCATCACTAGACCTGCTATTATGGTCTGTAGACGTCTCGTTGGGTCACCGGGAATGGGTGTGTAGTATCTGCGATCATTCAATTGTCTGGTACATTCCAGATCATAATCCGCAGTATTCATAAGGACTGTCGCCCCGCCCTTGTCTGCCTGTTTGATGGTGATGAGGGGATCGTCTGCCAGTGATCTTAAGACCAACATTTCGTTGCTGGAAATGTTAGAGAAGGGTGTCCGTCTATCCAGTTGGTTTATCTCCTTAAGAACTGTCTGTTCAAAAGTCAAAACTTCGTTAGGAACCATCCCGTTGTGAGGTGTAAAGGTTGAAGGGTTATGTAAACCCGAGTCCTCAGTGGGTTCACAGGGTTTGCCATCAAAGAAGGCCTTAAGTCTTATTTTTCTGAAGAATGACTTAATTTCTCTAGTTTGTTGAAAAAGGTCAGTCCTCGGGGTAGGGCCGAAGCCTAACCCTTTCTGGAGGACAAGTTCCTCTCCCTCAGTTAAGACACGGTCTGATAAGTTAACCACTAGACTCATTTTGGTCCTGAGCGAGTCGTGGTCCTCGTGTCCATCCCTTGTGGGCGTTTGTCCTCCCATTGTACTTTCTTTTCTTGTGCGTTCCCTCTTCTTCGCCCTCGCCCTCTGCCCCAGCCTCTGCCTAAAAAAGGAGGGTGTGCAGGGTTTTGATTGGCATAGAACGGGGGATATTGCGGGGCTAGTGGCGGTTGGAAATGTGGAAATTGTGGGAACTGCCAGAATGGAGGGCCCATTTGTTGCCCTTGGTACGGGAAATTTTGAAAGTTGTTTTGCCCACGACCTCTCCCCCTCTTAGGCTTAGGTGGCATCTGTTGGGGGTCATTACTTTCACTACTGTCAGAGCCACTATTCGACCCTCTTCTTGATGAAGTAGCGCTCGAGTCCGAGTTGTAACTTGTTCCAGGGGGGACATAATCATCCTTCAAATAAGGATAGACTTTCTCTTTGGAGAATCTTTTAATGTCCTTTTGCAGTTTAGCCACTTTTTGGTTCATGAGGTACTCTTTGTGTTCCGCAATCTCTTTGTTCAAATCAGCCAATTTAGTTTTAAAACCTGGATTGGGAGCCGCAGCCTTCAGCGCGGCCTCTGCTGCTTGAATGCGGACCAATAGAGCATCAGCTAATCGTTTGGCCGTGTTCACGATTAGAATCAAAAGGTCATGGGTGCATTTCCATGAGACCTGTGACCACTCGATCTTAAATTGGCCATCTTCCCAAAAAATTCTGGGAAAGTTTTTTACAATCAGGCCATTAGGAGCAATTTTGGCCTTGAAATATTCCGCCATCATGGTACCATGTATTGTTATTCTTATCCATTCTCGTTTGAGGTCTGACAAAGATTGCCACTCAGTTGTATTGCTCGATGAGCTCGGTTCGACGTCAATGCCGAAGAGTGATGGTGTTCTCATAATTGCTGCTGCTTCCTCTTCGCCGAAGCTCAAGCCCTGTCCCTCCATGGTGGAGGAAGTCAAGGGTCGTGCTCCGGGTCAAAGGGAGGGTCCTAAAGGGACGTGAAGAAAAGGAACTCAAACCCCAATTGGGGGTGTGAGAATGGTAAGCAACACGCCTAATAGATTTAGGGTCGCTAAAGTGGGGGGATATGTCAAAACTAACCCACCAATATGAAACTCCCACGGTTTGCACCGTGCAAATATCTTTATCAAAGGGAGGGAGAGTGATCAATTGATCAAAGGACACTAGTTACCACTTAAGGGAGTGGAGGGTCCAGTTACAGCATGTGTCCGTGATAGCATTCAACAAAAAGGGGGTGCTGAACTGTTCCTAGAGCGAGGGGGAAGTCAAAGTAAAGACTGGCGTGACCGGAGGTGTAAATATTACACCTTGGGGCATCCATTTTGTTGGATGTATTTGCCTCACACACCCCGAGGGATGTCATGCTTCATCATCGGCGGTTGCTCCTCGTCGGGGGGGCGGTGCAATCCCCGACGGGCACACCTCAAAGAGGGGCACTTTGGCGGAGATCTTTTGTATCCAACTGCCCTATGGTGAAGTGCGGGTGTGTGGGCAAGGGAGCAGGTGAGCCTGGTGTGATAATTAAAATGCAGCAAGGGGTGCCGGAAACTATTTTATTCTGGTGGTCCCCCTCCTACAATTAAAATCGTGAATACCAGCTCGCTTGGTGTCACCTCGTTAGGTAGAGTGACCCTTGTCGAGCTAAGGAAAATAATAATAAGTGGTCAACATGTTTCTCGCAATTGGATTAATCTCCCGCGATTCATCAGGACCTCAAAAAGGTGAAGAATTGTGAAATAAAGAACTCAAAGACATGCCAGTGTCATGTATGTGGTGTGGGTATATTTTACCTCCGTGGACAGTCCTATGCCTGGATCATGAGAAAAAAAGATAAACATTAGAAGTACATTTCTCATTTAGCGGCATGGAAGGTCAGCGCCAGAATGCAAACATAGTATGGCATGCTTGTGGCAGTGTTGAGGAGCAATCACTATCTGTGCATGCCAAGTGAAATCAGCGTGCAGTGTGGGGTGCACACACACACTAAAACTATGTCAGTGGGAAGGTATAAGGTTAAAAAACATTATATTAAAACAGCAAGCAACTCAAATAACACCATAATGGCTCACAGTGGCAGGGCGAGCTTTGAATGTGAAAGTGACACCAACTATAACTTCGGGTGGTATTTCAAACCAAGATGTTAACCAATTTTAAGTTTAAAATTACAAGAGCCAAACTCACCTAATGGTCAAGAACTAAATGCCACATGAGTGGTCGGCGGGTCGGTACACCGAGGTTAAGCCTTCAAATTCAGCTACAAAGTAGACGGATTGCAAACATGTTTTAGAAAACAGTTCCAAGGACTCAAATTTAGCTGCAATGTGGAGGCACCGCAAGAGGGTTTAGGCATAGGTTCTAGAGAGACCCAGTGAATGAGCCTCAAAGCGGGTCCCCCCATCAACCATTGCATCTTACCTTAATCAGCCCGTGACCGCGTGGGGACACCTACCCATCTCCGCCGAACTCGGATAGATGGGTGGTGATCGCGGTGTTTGTTTATATTGTAATCTGTACCTAGGGATCCTAATTGTTGCCGCCCTTCCGTGAATGTCAGACAGTTCTTAAGGAGATAAACCAACTGGATAGACGGACACCCTTCTCTAACATTTCCAGCAACGAAATGTTGGTCTTAAGATCACTGGCAGACGATCCCCTCATCACCATCAAACAGGCAGACAAGGGCGGGGCGACAGTCCTTATGAATACTGCGGATTATGATCTGGAATGTACCAGACAATTGAATGATCGCAGATACTACACACCCATTCCCGGTGACCCAACGAGACGTCTACAGACCATAATAGCAGGTCTAGTGATGAGTGCAGAAAGTGAGGAATGGATTACCAAAAAAGAGGCAGAATTTCTGACAAAAATGGACCCCCGGGTACCATATTTCTACATCCTGCCAAGATCCATAAAGGGACCAGTCCAGTACCAGGCAGGCCAATCGTATCAGGGATCAATTCGGTGCTGGAGCCACTTTCACAGTTTTGTGATCATTTCCTCCAACCTCTGGTGAAAAACATCCCCTCATATATCCAAGACACTACAGACGTCTTACGCCTTTTGAACTCCATTCAGGACACGACACAAATCGATCTCCTGATTACTCTAGATGTGGAGGCCCTCTATACCAATATCCCTCAGAGGGCCACCCTAGAAGTAATAGAGGAGAGACTGGGCCTGGAAGTGTGGAACTCAAATACACCACAAACCTTCATCATGGAATGTGCCACCTTAGCGCTCACCGAAAACTATTTTGAATACAAGGGACAACACTACCACCAGACCCAGGGTACATCTATGGGCAGCACCTTTGCCCCTTCGGTGGCCTGTCTTTATATGGCTGAGTTCGAAGACAAACACATACATCACCAGTCCAACCCCTTTCGAGACAACATCATAATGTGGAAACGTTTTATAGATGATGTCCTAATTCTCTGGACTGGCCCTTCGACAGCCCATGGTGAATTCTTTGAGTGGGTCAATACTTTGAACCCGTTCCTGCATTTTACCATGTCCTCTTCACCAAGGGAAATTGCCTTTCTTGACCTCACCATCAAACTGGAAGGGGGGTCCCTCAAAACCACTATGTACAGGAAGCCAACAGATCGAAATAGTCTACTCCATTTTCAGAGTCACCATCCTCAGGCCTTACGCTCTAATCTACCATTCGGACAATTTCTCCGGATAAGAAGAAATTGTAGCGAAGTGTCTGATTACAAAAAGGAATCCGCTCTCCTATCCAGGAACCTCCTTGACAGAGGATATCCGAAAAGTGATGTCTATAAGGCCAGGAAACGGGCTCGTAATAATAATCGAGAAGCTCTACTTGAGAGACAGGAGGACACACCGGTTGAGAACCAACCCATCACCTGTGTCACTACCTTCACCCCCCTGTCCAATAAAATCAGAAACACCATCAAACACCATTGGGGAATCCTTTATACAGGGGATCTAGTTCTGGAACAACCCAGGTTTGCTTTCAAGAGATCACAGAACCTGAAAGATATTTTGATTAGCACCAGACCTAAGAAAACTACGAAAAAGACTCAACAAACCCTTTGGCATCTTCCACCTGTCATGGGCCATTACCCATGTGGCTCGTGTGTTGTCTGTAGGTACACACTAACATTGAAAACCATCAAGCTCTCCGAGACTTTCAATTGGGAACTCAGGCACCACACTAACTGCAATACGACACATTGCATTTACCTATTGACCTGCCCATGCAATTTGCAGTATATTGGGATGACCACCCGCCCAATAAAGACCCGTATCATTGAACACCGCAGCAATTTCCGCTGTAAAAAAACCCACACTAAAATGTGCAAACACTTTGTGGATTCTAACCATAACGCAGACTCCTTGACATGGGTTATTTTGGAATCAAGTCCTAACTGCCCGAAAAAAGCTCTCTTCAGGAAGGAGCAGAGATGGGTCCATCGACTTTCCTCTGATAGCCGAGGGTTAAATGAGGACATCCCTTGGCACTCATTATAAGCCGCTTACCAGCTATTCTGAGATACTTGATTTGGCCCCTTTAAGCTCACATGGGCTTAAAACTCGGGTCAGGTCCTCACTGACTCACTTTGGTTGCATTTAACTCCAAAAATATCACCCACCCTCTCTTTGGGTTGAGTTATACACCATGGTTACAATACCATTTGCCCATTACATTATGATCGAACCAGTCATACAAAATACCATGTGACCACCTGAGTGATACAATATACCACGTGATCGCTTGAACAATTGAAACCATTTTCTGTATTTAAACATTTCCGGGGACATAATTCATGAGTCACCAGACAATATAATTTGGTTCTACTTACTAGACTCAATAGACATTTTCATTCCTCACACATACTCCACTCACGAACGATTAGGTTCATTTGATCCCCTACAACATGGCCGACCTAGATGGGCTGTGTTTCTTAGACCGGGTCCACAATACTGCCTGCCCTTCGCTTCATGGCAAATCTGATCACTCACCAGATCACGTGACAAGACTCTTTCCGGAAAAACCCAATTTCGCTATTAAACATATCCTGGTCAGCTCTGATGGATTTACATGTAATAATACCCGGTTTTAAACAAACGATTCATAAATCCCCACTTATACTTTACTGGCCCACTAACGATGAGGTTAGTTTGACCATTCAATCATGGCCGACCCAGTCACCGCCCTTGTCACGTGACATTCACGGAAGGGCGGCAACAATTAGGATCCCTAGGTACAGATTACAATATAAACAAACACCGCGATCACCACCCATCTATCCGAGTTCGGCGGAGATGGGTAGGTGTCCCCACGCGGTCACGGGCTGATTAAGGTAAGATGCAATGGTTGATGGGGGGACCCGCTTTGAGGCTCATTCACTGGGTCTCTCTAGAACCTATGCCTAAACCCTCTTGCGGTGCCTCCACATTGCAGCTAAATTTGAGTCCTTGGAACTGTTTTCTAAAACATGTTTGCAATCCGTCTACTTTGTAGCTGAATTTGAAGGCTTAACCTCGGTGTACCGACCCGCCGACCACTCATGTGGCATTTAGTTCTTGACCATTAGGTGAGTTTGGCTCTTGTAATTTTAAACTTAAAATTGGTTAACATCTTGGTTTGAAATACCACCCGAAGTTATAGTTGGTGTCACTTTCACATTCAAAGCTCGCCCTGCCACTGTGAGCCATTATGGTGTTATTTGAGTTGCTTGCTGTTTTAATATAATGTTTTTTAACCTTATACCTTCCCACTGACATAGTTTTAGTGTGTGTGTGCACCCCACACTGCACGCTGATTTCACTTGGCATGCACAGATAGTGATTGCTCCTCAACACTGCCACAAGCATGCCATACTATGTTTGCATTCTGGCGCTGACCTTCCATGCCGCTAAATGAGAAATGTACTTCTAATGTTTATCTTTTTTTCTCATGATCCAGGCATAGGACTGTCCACGGAGGTAAAATATACCCACACCACATACATGACACTGGCATGTCTTTGAGTTCTTTATTTCACAATTCTTCACCTTTTTGAGGTCCTGATGAATCGCGGGAGATTAATCCAATTGCGAGAAACATGTTGACCACTTATTATTATTTTCCTTAGCTCGACAAGGGTCACTCTACCTAACGAGGTGACACCAAGCGAGCTGGTATTCACGATTTTAATTGTAGGAGGGGGACCACCAGAAGAAAATAGTTTCCGGCACCCCTTGCTGCATTTTAATTATCACACCAGGCTCACCTGCTCCCTTGCCCACACACCCGCACTTCACCATAGGGCAGTTGGATACAAAAGATCTCCGCCAAAGTGCCCCTCTTTGAGGTGTGCCCGTCGGGGATTGCACCGCCCCCCCGACGAGGAGCAACCGCCGATGATGAAGCATGACATCCCTCGGGGTGTGTGAGGCAAATACATCCAACAAAATGGATGCCCCAAGGTGTAATATTTACACCTCCGGTCACGCCAGTCTTTACTTTGACTTCCCCCTCGCTCTAGGAACAGTTCAGCACCCCCTTTTTGTTGAATGCTTAGTTTTTCTTTAACATCGTTCTTCCCTTGTTCTTTGGCAGTTTCTTTAGGTTGTTCCATGTTTCCCTTTTGAAACATTGTTGTTATCAGTTCCTTTCTTTTAGCATCACGTTTTTCCATCTTGTGCTTGTTTTCTTGACACACTCCTTTTTGGATTGTTATATATTTACAAGGGACTGCTCCCTTGAAATTTCGTGTTTGTAAACCTGGTTTGTGTAATTGGAAATTCTTTTCTTTTTGTCTGAAGATGAAAACAGATATTTGCGCAAAGTTTAACACGTTGCCATATCCCTGATTTGGTCTCAAACAATCTGAAGAACTTTATATACATCTGTGAACATAAACTCAGACTGTATTCGTGACCAAACTGTTCCAATATGTAGCATCACGTTTTGCAATTCAATTTTAATTTAATTTAATTCAAATTTAATCTTTCACATTTTTCATCACGAATTGCAATGCCACACACACTGTTCTATAAGAAACAAATCCTAAACTAAAGCCAAGCACTATCACCGCCACAACAGACCTCGAAACATCCAATAAAGAGTGAATAACATCCACAAACATATCAATACAACGTTAAAACGCATACACATTGATCATTCACTATACATCATAGCCCACTGGAGGGCGGTAATTCACACAACAAAAACAATTTTCCAATCACCATGGGTTCACCGCAACCAACTGGCATATAATCTCTTATGCACTCTTGAGCGGCAACTATATTAATATTTGTTTACAAGCCCACTGGAGGGCGACATGACATACAATGTTCTGACACAATTGTTGTTACGAATCATTAGATTGCAGCTCTGTGCAAAATTGTGTAAAAAAGTTAAAGAATGCAACATAACAGAATGTAATGAATTAATAGTGGACTACATCACCCATAATTCCTAGAGTAACTCTCTGTGATATAATGATCATGTGTTTGGTGGCGACGCCCCTAGGGGGAGTGACTGTGTTTTCTTCCAAACTGAACTAAGTGTATAAGTTGTGGCAACACTGGTTTTCAAACTAACCGTGACCAAGACAGCGGAGGCTGTCGAAACGCGTTGGTTTTTGCCTTGTTTTTTTGACACAATGGATTATAAATAAAACGAACTTGTAGTAAACCTGGTGGATTTCAATTGGATTTTCCCGCGACTCCACGATATCCTCTGACGGAGGAATCCTTGTTTTTGAATATATATATATATATATATATAAAAATTAATGCATGTTTTGAAATATGGTATGTGTTTGAGGTGAAGTACTTTTCCTACTGCTGCACAGACTGGAGTGGGAATAGTAACTTTTACCGCCTCTTCAGTCCAATTCTTTCCCTACTGTTGTAGCTGGCATGAGTGGGGATAGTAATGTTACCCCTCCGCAATCCAATGCTTTCTCTACTGTTGCACAGACTGGAGTGGGAATAGTTAATTTGACCTCTCTGCAAGCCAACGCTTTTCCTGCTGTTGCACATATTGGAGTGGCTATAGTAAATTTTACCCCTCCTGAGTCCAATGTTTTCCTGACTGTTGCAGCACCTGGAGTGGGAATAGTACATTTTAACCCTCCTGAGTCCAATGATTTCCCTACTGTTGCACCAACTGGCGTAGGAATAGGACATTTGACACCTCCTGAGTCCACCGCTTTCCCTACTGTTGCACTGACTGGAGTGGGACTAGTAAATGTTACCCCCATTGAGTCCAACGCTTTCCATGCTGTTGCACTGACTGGAGTGGGAATACTAAATGTTACCCCTCCACAGTCCAACACTTTCCCTACGTTTGCACAAACTGGAGTGGGAATAGTAGTTTTTACCCTCCTGTGTCCAATGCTTTCCCTACTGTTGCATGGACTGGAGTGGGAATAGTATATTTATTATTTCTGAAATTCAATAGTTTTGTTCGTATTGTTTAATTATGTATTATTATTTGTTGCGTATATAATTTTATATTTTTTACATCGACAAATGTATGTTGTTTTTAAGATATTTTTTGTAAAATATATTTTTCCTATTGTTTACTTTGTATGTCTAATTAAATTGTTATTTTTTTTGTGTTTTCTACTTTATTTGTTATAGCTTTTATTTTTGGAATTTGTATGTTTATTTTTTTATATATATATATATATATATATATATATATATATATATATATATATATATATATATTTTTTTTTAACACCATGATCCACTTGTCAATAGATCACCCGGACACACCACGCTGCTTGTGAAGTAGATTTCCTGCATTAAATCTACTTCACAAGCAGCGTGGTGTGTCCGGGTGATCTATTGACAAGTGGATCGTGGTGTTAAA
This sequence comes from Lissotriton helveticus, assembly GCF_964261635.1. Lineage (NCBI taxonomy): Eukaryota > Metazoa > Chordata > Amphibia > Caudata > Salamandridae > Lissotriton > Lissotriton helveticus. Next base: position 1,145,294,877 of record NC_136069.1, read on the forward strand.
AAATTGTGGGCAGCCGGTAGCCCTATCTCGGACCGCCCTTGTAGTGGCTTGGCTACTCCTTCAACCAGGATTGGTGTTTGTGCATATATATATTCACTGAAAAAAACATAGGTTTCAGGCCTTATGTAGTTAGGAATTAGCATTTAAAAAACCTTTAAAATTCACTCAAAAAACTATAAGTTTTAGGGGTGTTATAGTTAGCTGGACATTTCACTCATACAAAACCATTGAAATTGCTCCTATGTAGTTAGTTGTAATAACTATATTTAGCGCACCCGCAATCCACTGCTGATGATGTCACATATTACATCATTCATGACATGGTCAGTGACATCACTGATGACATCTCAAATGACATCACTGATGACATCACTGAAGACATCATCCAGTGAATGTGGTTTGCTTCATTATTTAAATATGCATTATATATATAGCAATTTGCATTGAAGAATGAGTGGATATATAAAAATAAATATTTGGATGGAGGATTTAGTAGCAGTGTAATTGACTGTTTACTTGACCAATTTATAGTGTCTCACTAAATATAGTGGATAGTGACTAAACTGTTTGAATATCTGTATCACTTTGTCAGTTGTTGTGTAAACTGGTTCTCCAGTTGGTTACTAGCTATGTGAAAGTCTGTATTAGTTATTGATTAGTTAACTGAGTATTTGTATGGGAGAGTGAATGTGTGTGTGGTTCGGTGTGGGGGTGTGTGACTGCCCAAAGATGTGTGAATAGTTGATTCACTAGATATATGAAGTTAAAACTACATGTTCTAAAGCCTGGAAAGATTGGGTAAACCATTATGATGTCTTGATGTTTCAGGAAACTTGGTGTACAACCCATTTGCTACTTGAAGGGTATAACTGTCATAATAGGATTGTACCGGCTCCCTCTTTAGGTCGCCCTAGTGGGGGACTATCGATCTGGGTAAAGATAACCGCAGATGTACAAACAGAAGCAATACAAACTAATGACCCAAGTTTTATGGCATTGATATACATAAGAAGGGTAAAACTGTGTCTAATCAATTTCTACAACAATGATTTTATTTCCCATCCTAATAGTAATTTTTTAAGCCTGTTTAATTTTATTGATGAAATAGTGGAGGGACAGAAATATGGGAAGTTTGATGGTATTTGTATAGGAGGGGATTTCAATGTACACCTTCACCCTAGAAATCCCCCTTGCAAGAGAGGTGTAGAATTATCCAACCTCCTTGCAACCAGAGAACTTGTGAACACTATGGAGTTTGCCGGTCCCTGTACAAATACTGCCCCGGTCCCCACTTACATCGGCCATGGGAGCGCTACAACAATTGACTATATATTTGTTTCTCCCTCCCTTGCGGATGTTTTATTAAAGGCAGAGGTAGTGTGTAACGTATACAGTGATCACTACCCAATTGTGATTTACCTGAAATCATTAGGGGGTAAAATACCATATAGTGAAATCAGGGCAACAAATTTGGAAGCCTCGACGGACAGATTAAGGGTTGTCTGGAGGGGGGTAGATAACAAGGGTGTATTGGCCAGGGTGATTAAGAAACATCCAGCACTAATCTCGGACTGTCTTGTTATTGACAGCTGCGGGGGCAACATGATTAAATCTTTTTGTGAACTTTGCTCCGTAATAAAAAGGGAGATCTCTAAACCAGCATCTAGGAACACTGAGGAAGTTCCAAGATGGTTTGATACCTCTTGCTCAAAAGCAAATCGGGATTTAAGGGCTGCTCTCATGGCCAAACCGCGGGATATTTCCCGGGTAAGGTTCTTGAGAGCAAGGTACAAATTTAACCTACGCACTAGATCCAATGAATTAGTTAAAGATCATTGGGAATCCCTTGCCCGTACAGCTGCCCTAAAGGATACTCCAGGATTTTGGAGGGAGGTTAAGAATCTAAGATCTCTCGGATCAAATATAACATCAATTAACTGTAACATCACAGGGCCTGTGTGGGTTGCTCATTTTTCAAAGATCTATGCTGTATCTGGAAACCCCACTGAAACTGTTCCCCTTCCAACACCTTTGAATATTACACTGCTTGAGGTAGAGGATGCCATCACAGAAAGTGCCGGTAATAAAGCCCCTGGCCCTGATGGCCTTTCTATTGACCAACTAAAAAGTGAAATTGACTTTTGGGCCCCGTTGCTGTGTAATGTTTTTAATAATTTAACCCATGGATCTATCCCTGAAACATGGTCCTGCAGTACCATCGTACCCATTTTTAAAAAAGGCGATAGGCAGGATCCCGGGTGTTACCGCCCAATATCATTAATTGATAATACATTGAAAGTTTTAGGTAGGGTTATCTTTAAAAGAATTAGAACCTGGCCGGAGGAAAGCTCTATTTTACACCCAAGCCAGCTAGGTTTTCGAAGCAATGTGGGCACAGTAGAACAATGTCTGAATTTGAATCTAATAATGGCCAAATACACCATTGCTAAAAAGTCCCCCTTATATTTTGGTTTTATGGATTTGAGTTCCGCTTTTGATTTTGTAAATCGCTCCCGTTTATGGTCCCTTTTACTTAATTATGGTTTAGATGATTATTTAGTTTACTTTTTATCTTACCTTCATAGCGACCTAAGAGCCCGTGTGCGCAACAACCACACGGGCGAAGTTTCTAGTGATATTTTAATTGGCAGGGGGGTCAGACAGGGTTGTGTTCTGGCCCCTCTGCTTTTTATTTTGTACATTAATGAGCTGAGCAGCTCCCTGAGTATCCTAACAAAAGATGTACCGTATGTAAATGGCATTCCCATACCTACTCTTCTTTACGCGGATGATGCGGTCCTAATGGGCCGCACCCCAAAGGCATTGCGTATTTTAATTTCAGGTTTTGTTACTTTTATGGCTGATTTAGGTTTAACCACGAATTTTAAAAAATCACTTATTATGTCCTGTGGTCCAAAAAAGTATAAAATTATTGAGATCAAGTCAGGGGAAAATGTTCTAAAAAGCACTTGCACTTTTCCATACCTGGGTTGTTGTTCTCTAACACTGGTTCTTGGCAACCACATGTCTCCTACGCGAGGAATAAACTAGGTAAAGCGATTAACTCAATAATTTCTCTGCGCCAACCGAATCACGCTGACGTGATCTCGCCTTTACTTAAGATTTACCAAACCCAATGCATCCCAACACGTACCTATGGCGCAGAGGTATGGGGACATACAAATTGTCTCCATATCCAGACAGAAGAAAATAGATTCTGTCGGAAGGTGCTGGGTGGAGCCATCTGTGCTTCAAACTATATATGCCACAGTGAATCAAATATTCCTTTTATAGAGGACTTTGTCAGATCAAGACCGGCCCTTTTTTGACTAAAGATATGGCAGAACCCTGCAGCCTCATTGACACGTGACATAATCTTAGATTGTTTAAAATGTGACAGGGCACACTGTATACCATGGTTGAGAGCAGTGAATGAATGTTTAATAAGTGTAGGGCATGGACACTTGTTTACATCTCCCAATCTTATAGACCGCTCACATAAGATTCTGATTCAAAGGGCTCTGTTTAACATTTATAGAGGAGAGCGAGAAAGGAGCGATTTTAAAAAGTGTACAGTTGTAAAGTATATGGGCCATTTGGAGCCTCCTGTTTGTTACCCTGCCCCGCCCCAGAAATACATTTGTTTAAATCTGGGTAAATGGAACAGGAGTTTACTGTTCCGTTTTCGGGACGGGAGCATCGTAAATTTGTTAAACTTTCCTTTGGGTTATAACAGACATTTGGAAACTTTAAGTTGTCCGTGTAACCCGATTAAGAAACAAAGTCTAATGCATTTTCTGTTTTTCTGTGGTTTTTATAAAACGTTTACTGTCCATTATTTAATGCCTTACTGTCGGAAACATGACTGGTCGGATCTTAAGACAGCGTTGCGAAATTTATTAATGTTAGGATCAGATGAAATAATATTTAGAGTGAGCTGTTTCCTCAAAGCCGCTGTTCGCTCACGAGCTGCTTTGCACATTGATTGACAAAAATGTGCACATTGTACTTTTGCACTGTATACCGCTAAAAAATTTGCACGTTTGCTATTTTGCACATATATCTGTTTTGATTTTAGTTTTTGTCTGTGTATCATACTCTAAAGTTGTCGCTATTTTTAAATGATCGAATTTTTTTTTTTTGTTTGTTTTTTAAATCATACATACTGTCTTTTTAATATGTACCTGCAATTTTGTAGAGCTGGATAGACTAAATTTCGCTTGTTTATTTTTGTATTCATTGTCATTTCAATTTGTTATGCACTTTTATGGATGAACTCATTCCGAATAAAGATCTTTGAATTGAATTGAACATGTTCTAACAGTTGTTTGGGTGAGTGAATATCTTTATGGGTGTGGTAATGAGCAAATATATTTCTCAATGGTACATGTCCAACAAACTAGAAAAATAAAAGGCAGTGTATGTGTCAGTTGTTGTATATTAATAAGTATACATAAGACTCAATGATTGTGTGAGTGACTGTATGGATAACTTTATACTTGTAATAATGATTTTATCATTCACTAAGTATGACTTACTATCTAAATGAATAGATGAAGTTGTGTTTGTATAAATGTGTAGCTAAGTAAATATGTAAGTATGATCCATTGTTTGCATAAGTGAGTAGGATGACTTCATATGTGAATAGGATGTGTGCTGGCGTGTAATGTCGATTTAGGTGTATAAGTATTTTTGATAGTGTTCTAATGTTCATTGACAGCATGTATGAGTGAATCTACAGGTAAGTGATTAGATGTGTGTATACATCTAAAATCACTGAGTGGGTTTTCAGATACTTGTATTGCTGTAACAATGGATTCAAATATGATACTCTTTATTTTACAAAGAGTGATGAAAGATTTTACTAGTGTATGAAAAGGTGTATGTGATTGTCACGTGGATGATGTCATCAGTGATGTCATCAGTGATGTCATTTGAGATGTCATCAGTGATGTCACTGACCATGTCATGAATGATGTAATATGTGACATCATCAGCAGTGGATTGCGGGTCCGCGAAATATAGTTAGTACAACTAACTATATAGGAGCAATTTCAATGGTTTTGTATGAGTGAAATGTCCAGCTAACTATAACACCCCTAAAACTTATAGTTTTTTGAGTGAATTTTAAAGGTTTTTTAAATGCTAATTCCTAACTATATAAGGCCTGAAACCTATGGTTTTTCCAGTGAATTTCAAAGGTTTTTAAATGCTAATTCCTAACTATATAAGGCCTGACACCTATGGTTTTTTCAGTGAATTTGCAAGGTTTTTTAAATGCTAATGCCTAACTATATAAGGCCTGAAACCTATGTTTTTTTCAGTGAATTTCAAAGGTTTTTTAATGCTAATTCCTAACTATATAAGACCTGAAAGCCCACCATGAATCTCCAGTGTGCGCCAGGGGACTGCATTGCAGAGAGGTGTAATGAAGCCACGCCCCTTTTTACACCTCTCTGTAACGCAGCCCCCGTGCATGTTTGAAGAGGGGAAACTAATTCCCCTTGCATACTGGGGGCCCCTGGGGGCCAACTAGCCAACCTTGAACCTCCCGTATGCGCCAGGAGGCTGCATTGCAGAGGTGTAATGAGGCTATGCCCCTTGTCACACCTCTCTGCAACGCAGCCCCCTGGCGCGTTTGCAGAAGGGGAACTAAATCCCCTTGCATACCGGGGGTCCCTGGGGGCCAACTGGCCCACCAGGAGCCTCCAGTATGCGCCAGGGGGCTACATTGCAGAGAGGTGTAATGAGGCCACACCCTTTTTACACCTCTCTGCAACGCAGCCCCCGTGCATGTTTGAAGAGGGGGAACTAATTCCCCTTGCATACTGGGGGTCCCTGGGGGCCAACTAGCCCACCTGGAACCTCCAGTATGCGCCAGGGGGCTGCATTGCACAGAGGTGTAATGAGGCTATGCCTCTTTTTACACCTCTCTGCAACGCAGGCAACTGGCGCGTTTGCAGAGGGGGGCCTAATTCCCCTTGCATACTGGGGGTCCCTGGGTCATATCTGCCCAAACGCCGAAATTTCGAACGATTGAAAATGACTTTTCTTGAGAAACATTTGGATTTGGATTGTCATGTCCTATACTTCGGAATTTTTGAAAGACTGACTTTGAGGATGCTATAAATTACTCAAGTCTGCCCGAATTGTGTGGGTAAAATTGATACCTAGTCACTTTGAATAAGAATGTACTTACGTCTCGTCTAACATTTGGAAGAAATATCTAGTTATATGACAACAGGATACCGATATAACTTGAAGGAAATAAGAACGCCATGAAGAAGTTCTGTTGTACAGAACGAAACGCGTCACCTGGCTGTGGTACATAACCTTAAGGAAAATAAAAGCATTTGAATATACACCAAGATTCAGCGCTTCAATAAGGACTCTAAGTGATATGATTTGATTGGACTTATTGCGCAAGTGGTGCTGTGCCAAACTTTGGAATATTCTCCTCTCTACTACTTTCTCTCTACTACTCCACTACTCTCTAATACTCACTCTCTACTACTCATTCTCTACTATTCTACTACTCTCTCTCTACTACTCACTCCCTACTACTCACTATCTACTACTCTCTACTACTCACTCTCTACTACTCTCTACTCTCTACTACTCACTCTCTACTACTCTCTCTCTACTACTCACTCTTTAGTACTCACTATCTACTACTCACTCTCTACTACTCACTCTCTACTTCTCACTCTCTACTACTCTCTACTACTCACTCTCTACTACTCACTCTCTACTACTCTCTACTACTCACCCTACTACTCACTCTCTACTACTCTCTCTCTGCTACTCACTCTCTACTACTCTCTACTACTCACTCTTTACTACTCTCTACTACTCACTTTCTCCTGCTCTCTACTACTCACTCTACTACTTACTCTCTACTACTCTCTACTACTCACTCTACTATTCACTCTACTACTCTCTACTACTCACTCTCTGCTACTCTCTCTACTGCTCTCTACTACTCTCTACTACTCACTCTCTACTTTATTACTCACTCTCTTCTCTCTACCTCTCTACCTCTCTCTACTTCTCTCTCTACTAATTTCTACCTCTCTACCTCTACCTCTCTACCTCTACCTCTCCACCTCTACCTCTCTACCTCTACACCTCTACCTCTCTACCTCTCTCTACACGCACACATATACACATATATATATATATATGCATATATATGCATATGCATTTATGTGTGTGTATATATATATATACATACATATATAAACATATATAATCTGCAAATCTATATAAATACAAATATAAATGCATGCATACATATACATATATGCATACATATGCATGTTATTTACATGAAAGTTTTAAAAACACTAATAAAAGCAAAGCTAAAAAGCCACCTCATTACAAACAGAATGGCTTTAACTTAAATGAGGGCGACATCTATTGCATTTTCAATGCTTGTTTACTTTGGTTCCATCAAGAAGGCATTCAGATGTGTCACACATTTGCCATAAATTCTGAATATTAGCACTCTAATGCTCATTAGATCATTGTAGTAAAGCTACTGCTCACCAGGGAAGTCTGCTGCTAATCATACTTTCTATGGCAAAATTAAACCTCTCATTTTGTTCCTTTTTAAATTAAATGTTTTCAGACTTACCACTTCATTCCAATCAAGATGGCTTCTGGTGTGCCATACTTTTGTCATAAGTAAGACTGTTAGCGCTCTAGTTGTTCTTTAGAACACTCTGGGACCTTCTGTCATTGGGCTATACTTGGGCTACATCTGGGTGATATTTGGGCTACATTTGGGCTCTTTTGTCTCTGGTGGCCATCTTGGGAGACTGGATGTCAGAATTTTTTAATGAAATAGAAGAGGATTTGGGAAGTCACTCAAAATGTGCCCTGATGTTTCTTTCTGCAGCACTAATCATACTTTCTATGGCAAAATATACCCCCTCATTTTGTTCCTTTTTAAATTAAATGTTTTAAGAGTTACCACTTTATTCCAATCAAGATGGCTTCAGGTGTGCCATACCTTTGTAATAAGTAGGACTGTTAGCGCTCTAGTTGTTCTTTAGAACACTCTAGGAGGCTGTAGTAAAACACAAAGGAATCAACTGACAGTCTCTGTCCTTGTTGGATGTACATGTTTTACTGAGAATGTCAGACTTCATGCTCACATGACTGAGAAAGATAATGTGAATTTACAGAAAATATGCCTTTAGTTTAGCTTATAGATCCCCTTCCAAACCACTGTGGGAAAAGCATGAGATAATAGTTTTCTTTCAAACATGATTCATGATATCCCAGCAGTAGGCTTTTTCACATGGTAAAATCACCTTAGAACACACCACAATTCCTAAAATTAGTATGGTACCATCAACAAATGATTTATAATGTAACTAAAGTCCTAAAACCCTCTATTAACTACAATGCTTTTTAATGAGGTGCTATCATGTATATTGGTCCCAAGATGGCTGCCAACACTTCTTGGATGAAGTGCTGACAGCCAATCAGATCTCACGATGAGATGTGTGGTTAGGCTCCGCCCAGATATATGTGTTTTTGAAGTTAATTTTCATAAAAACCACTGGAGCAATTTTCACCAAATATAGCAAAGGCACTTCTGCGTACCAGTCCCTACAATTTTGCCAAGTTTCGTGTAATTCCGTTCAGCGGTTCGGGCTGTAGCCTTGTCAGAACGTCCTATGGAAATTAACATGGGGAAAACACGTTTTGGGACCCCCCTTTTTTCTCAGCCCCCACTTCACGGATCCCCCCGAAAATTTCAGGGAAGGAGCGCAGCGGAGCTGGCCAAAATTTTGGAAAATTACATGCAAATTCCTCAACCGGCGCCAAAGTTATTCCCAATAGAATGTTGCGGATTTCCTATGGTAGCTAGGTCCTAACTATATATACCTACTATCTATCGCCAGTAGCTAATATATATATATATATATATATATATATATTCACTGAAAAAACCATAGGTTTCAGGCCTTATATAGTTAGGAATTAGCATTTAATAAACCTTTAAAATTCACTCCAAAAACTATAAGTTTTAGGGGTGTTATAGTTAGCTGGACATTTCACTCATACAAAACCATTGAGATTGCTCCTATATAGTTAGTTGTACAAACCATATTTCGCGCACCCGCAATTCACTGCTGATGATGTCACATATTACATAATTCATGACATGGTCAGTGACATCACTGATGACATCTCAAATGACATCACTGATGACATCATCCAGTGAATGTGGTTTGCTTTGTTATTTAAATATGCATTATATATATAGCAATTTGCATTGAAGAATGAGTGGATATATAAAAAGAAATATTTGGATGGAGGATTTAGTAGCAGTGTCATTGACTGTTTACTTGACCAATTTATAGTGTCTCACTAAATATAGTGGATAGTGACTAAACTGTTTGAATATCTGTATCACTTTGTCAGTTGTTGTGTAAACTGGTTCTCCAGTTGGTTACTAGCTATGTGAAAGTCTGTATTAGTTATTGATTAGTTAACTGAGTATTTGTATGGGAGAGTGAATGTGTGTGTGGTTCGGTGGGGGGTGTGTGACTGCCCAAAGATTTGTGAATAGTTGATTCACTAGATATATGAAGTTAAAACTACATGTTCTAACAGTTGTTTGGGTGAGTGAATATCTTTATGGGTGTGGTGATGAGCAAATATATTTCTCAATGGTAAATATCCAACAAGCTAGAAAAATAAAAGGCAGTGTATGTGTCAGTTTTTTGTATATTAATAAGTATACATAAGACTCAATGATTGTGTGAGTGACTGTATGGATAACTTTATACTTGTAATAATGATTTTATAATTCACTAAGTATGACTTACTATCTAAATGAATAGATGAAGTTGTGTTTGTATTAGTGTGTAGCTAAGTAAATATGTAAGTATAATCCATTGTTTGCATAAGTGAGTAGGATGACTTCATATGTGAATAGGATGTGTGCTGGCGTGTAATGTCGATTTAGGTGTATAAGTATTTTTGATAGTGTTCTATTGTTCATTGACAGCATGTATGAGTGAATCTACAGGTAATTGATTAGATGTGTGTATACATCTAAAATCACTGAGTGGGTTTTTAGATCCTTGTATTGCTGTAACAATGGATTCAAATATGATACTCTTTATTTTACAAAGAGTGATGAAAGATTTTACTAGTGTATAAAAAGGTGTATGTTATTGTCACGTGGATGATGTCATCAGTGATGTCATGTAAATGTAAATGTACAGGAATTTATATAGCGCAAATCACCAAGCGGTTTTTAAGCGCTTGCTTAGGGAACCAGTCCTGGTATTCCCCTGTAAGATAACCCCGGCAGGGTATCCGCAAGGTGAAAGCCAGGCATCCCGCCGCGAGGGGCCGTTGTGGAGATTAAGCAAGCTATTGCCCAGAGTCGCAGAGTGTGAACCCATGAATCGAGTAGGCACCGGAGCGAGAATTGTCGAGTCCATGGACATTTTAGGACTCAAGACCCCGCCGAGCCGGGAATTGAACCCTGGTCCCGGGCTGACCTCTGCTTCCAGGTCTGCTTCCTCTAACCAGTGAGCCACACTTCTTCATCAGTGATGTCATTTGAGATGTCATCAGTGATGTCACTGACCATGTCATGAATGATGTAATATGTGACATCATCAGCAGTGGATTGCGGGTGCGCGAAATATAGTTAGTACCACTAACTATATAGGAGCAATTTCAATGGTTTTGTATGAGTGAAATGTCCAGCTAACTATAACACCCCTAAAACTTATAGTTTTTGGAGTGAATTTTAAAGGTTTTTTAAATGCTAATTCCTAACTATATAAGGCCTGAAACCTATGGTTTTTTCAGTGAATTTGCAAGGTTTTTTAAATGCCCATTCCTAACTATATAAGGCCTGAAACCTATGTTTTTTTCAGTGAATTTCAAAGGTTTTTTTTAATGCTAATTCCTAACTATATAAGACCTGAAAGCCCACCCGGAATCTCCAGTATGCGTCAGGGGACTGCATTGCAGAGAGGTGTAATGAAGCCACACCCCTTTTTACACCTCTCTGCAATGCAGCCCCCGTGCTTGTTTGAAGAGGGGAAACTAATTCCCCTTGCATACTGGTGGCCCCTGGGGGCCAACTAGCCCACCTTGAACCTCCAGTATGCGCCAGGGGGCTGCATTGCAGAGGTGTAATGTGGCTATGACCCTTGTTACACCTCTCTGCAACGCAGCCCCCTGGCGCGTTTGCAGAGGGGGAACTAATTCCCCTTGCATACTGGGGGTCCCTGGGGGCCAACTAGCCCACCAGGAGCCTCCAGTATGCGCCACGGGTCTGCATTGCAGAGAGGTGTAATGAGGCCACACCCTTTTTTACACCTCTCTGCAACGCAGCCCCCGTGCATGTTTGAAGAGGGGGAACGAATTCCCCTTGTATACTGGGGGTCCCTGGGGGCCAACTAGCCCACCTGGAACCTCCAGTATGCGCCAGGAGGCTTCATTGCACAGAGGTGTAATGAGGCTATGCCTCTTTTTACACCTCTCTGCAACGCAGGCAACTGGCGCGTTTGCAGAGGGGGGACTAATTCCCCTTGCATACTGGGAGTCCCTGGGTCATATCTGCCCAAACGCCGAAATTCCGAACGATTGAAAATGACTTTTCTTGAGAAACATTTGGATTTGGATTATCATGTCCTATACTTTGGAATTTTTGAAAGACTGACTTTGAGGATGCTATAAATTACTCAAGTCTGCCCGAATTGTGTGGGTAAAATTGATACCTAGTCACTTTGAATAAGAATGTACTTACGTCTCGTCTAACATTTGGAAGAAATATCTAGTTATATGACAACAGGATACCGACATAACTTGAAGGAAATAAGAACGCCCTGAAGAAGTTCTGTTGTACAGAACGAAACGCGTCAGCTGGCTGTGGTACATAAACTTAAGGAAAATAAAAGCATTTGAATATACACCAAGATTCAGCGCTTCAATAAGGACTCTAAGTGATATGATTTGATTGGACTTATTGCGCAAGTGGTGCTGTGCCAAACTTTGGAATATTCTCCACTACTCTCTACTACTTACTCTCTACTACTCCACTACTCTCTAATACTCACTCTCTACTACTCATTCTCTACTATTCTACTACTCTCTACTACTCTCTCTCTACTACTCACTCCCTACTACTCACTATCTACTACTCTCTACTACTCACTCTCAACTACTCACTCTCTACTTCTCACTCTTTACTACTCACTCTCTACTACTCACTCTCTACTACTCTCTACTACTCACTCTCTACTACTCTCTCTCTACTACTCTCTACTACTCACTCTACTACTCACTCTCTACTACTCTCTACTATTCTCTCTCTCTGCTACTCACTCTCTACTACTCTCTACTACTCACTCTTTACTACTCTCTACTACTCACTTTCTCCTGCTCTCTACTACTCACTCGACTACTAACTCTCTACTACTCACTCTCTACTACTCACTCTCTACTACTCACTCTCTACTACTCTCTACTACTCCCTCTACTATTCACTCTTCTACTCTCTACTACTCACTCTCTGCTACTCTCTCTACTGCTCTCTACTACTCTCTACTACTCACTCTCTACTCTATTACTCACTCTCTTCTCTCTACCTCTCTCTACTTCTCTCTCTACTAGTCTCTACCTCTCTACCTCTACTTCTCTACCTCTCTCTACACGCACACATATACACATATATATATGCATATATATGCATATGCATTTATGTATGTGTATATATATATATACATACATATATAAACATATATATTCTGCATATCTATGGGGCGTGGCTTGGGCGCTGATGAGGATGGGGGCGTGAGCCTGTAGCTCCGTGCCCGATCCTAACATTTATCCTGTTTAGGTCTCCTGAACTCCGCTTCCGACGCAGGCGAACTGAGGAGGAAATCGGGGGACGCTGAGGCGGTCCCTGCCGGCGAAGTGGTGGACCCGGTGGTGTTAAAAGAGCTGTTAGAGGATCAGAGGAGCCGCGACCTAACTGCAAGATGGCGGCGGTTCGGAACGAAGGAGAAGAGCCGAGAGTAGCGGTGCGGCGGAGATGTGTGGCAGGAAGGGCTTAGCGGCAGGGAGAGACAGCGAAGCGGGTGACAACCCCACCGGAGTGCGCAAGAAAGGATCCGGGGACAGCTGGGGCCCCGCCGTGGCTCTAGGACACAATGGACGGGGACGGAGCAGTTGCTCCCTAAGATGGCGGCCACGAGGCGAGTGCTCTATGCCCCGATAGCGGCCTGAGGAGATTGCCACGGGGTGGGGCTGACTGCTGCCTGCCGAGGCGCTGGGGCAGAGGAGGCGCGGAGTTGGATGGACGCGGCCGGCGGTTATCTGATCTTACCGATTGAGGGCTGAAAACAGGTGGCAGCTCCCGGCCGGGATGTCGGCGAAGACTCGGCACCACTGAGGTGAGCAGCGAACAGTGGTTGACGCTGGGGGCAGGCTGGAGACGGCGGGCTGCGGGAAGCTGAAAGCTCCGTCCTGATAAGAGCAGAGCTGCGGACCTGGATCCGGTGGGGTGAACAGCGGTGCGGGGCGGCGCTGGGGCGCAGACTGCTCGAGCGGCCCGGATTGGAGGAAGTAGGACACTCGGAGGCACGGGATGGTGGCAGCAGGGAGGCGACATTGCTGGACTGCACTGGGCTGCATCCAGGGTATCAGGGGGCGCTGGGGAACCCGACCTGTACAAGCATCATAGTTGCCCTAAAGTTGGATTGTGGCAACTCTGAGAGGGACCTCTGCCACTCGCGAAACGGGAGGGGCGCTCCAGAGTACACACAGTTCGAGCACCATTGGCCCCCACTTGGAGAGCGGCAGAGAATTGCCAAGGAGGATAGCCGCCAGAGCAGAGAGTGCGTGGGGCTGATCGGCCCGCTGGGACTACAGAGCTGGGACCAGGATTACTCGCGCCCGAACAAGTCAAGTGCTGAGTAGGCTTATGGCTGAGCTCCGGTGACAGAGCACAGTGCGGCTGAGAGGTGCATAGGGCTGGCACAAGCAGTTGGGTGCTGGGAGTGGAGTGATACCGGACTTATTAATAATTTGACGACCTGAGGGGAGGTTCATTGGCCGCGATTGGTGTGGTGGAGCAGCAGAGTGCCGCGGACAGCTCGAGTGCCTGAAGTGGGATTGGCGAGCGGAGGGGCAGACAGGGGCACTACGGATAGCTGGCTGAGGAGGTTCCCATCTGGCGTTGCACGGCTGCGAAGAGAATTGAGGACGCTTGTGGTGGAGGCGGGGACCTTATTGGCCGGGATGGACACGAATACTCGAGGGATGGCGCAGAAACCGGCACATGATCCAGCGAAAGGGCTGGAAGACGACGGTGGCGCTCCAAACGACCCGGAGGGAACGGCACGGGAATTGAGGCTGAACAAACGCTTGGACGGAATACTTGATGCCATAACGGCGACCAAAGAGGCCCTACATCAGGACATTGCGCAGGTCGCAACAGGACTGGGTCTCCTAAGAGCTGATCATTCCAAGCTGGCGGACAGGGTGAAGGAAAATGAACTACTGCTACAGGATCTTAAGCCGGCGGTGGTTACAGCCGAACATAAGCTGAACGATGTGCTAGATCGCTTGGCGATACTAGAAAAGAGGGCGGAGGATTCCGAAAGTCGTAATCGGAGAAATAACGTGCGAGTAGTAGGCCTGCCAGAAAAGGCGGAAGGTGATGATACGGTCGCCTACATGGAGAACTGGCTCAAGACGGTGGTGGCCCCGGAAGGCCTGTCGCCCTTTTTCTCCTTAGAGAGGGCACATAGGGTTATGGCCCGGCCTCCCCAGCCGGGTCGCCCGCCTCGGCCGGTGGTAGTCAAGGTGCTACATTTCAAAGACAGAGACCTGTTGATACAGCGAGCGCGTTCAGTGGGCCCTTTCCAGGTGGAGAATAGTGCGGTCACGCTCTTCCCTGACTATACCCAGGAGGTTCAGAAACGCAGGGCTTCATACCTGTCCGTGAAAAAAGAACTTAGGGATGAAGGAATACGGTACTCTCTGCTCTTCCCTGCTAAGTTGCGAGTGATTCTGGATGAGAAGACACACTTCTTCCAAACTCCTGAAGAGGTGTGGACTTGACTTGAGTCGTACAGGGCTGGCACGGATCGCAGAGGAAGGGGAGATCGAGGAAAGCAGAAGCCTACCCAGGTGCGGAAATCGCAACGCATCCGCAAGCGCAACAAGACCCAGAAGACGCTGCAGGGAACCCAAATGGCGGCGGATAAAAGAGGGGCTCTGGTGGCGACGGCAGTGATTACAGGCTCGCAACAAGAGGGGCAGCCGATGGGCTCTGACTCAGAGGAAGGAGAGGAGAAATCTGGTGCGGACCTCTCGGAAGCGGACAGTCCTGGGGGACCGCTGGTCACTCCCCAAACAGCTGATGGGATATTTAATGAGTGATAATGCCGGGAGTGGACTATGCCTAGCTGACCCTGACAGAACTGTCGTAACCGGTAAACTAGAAGACTGCAGGTACAGTGGCGAACCATCGCATGGGATCATGGGCTCGGGGTGGGGGCGAGGCCTGCCTCCTGTTGGCCCTGGACCACCCTCCCTTTGCCCTTAAGGCCGTCTGTAGTGGCGACTACAGAATAGTGTTATGTGTGTTGTAATGGAAGTTTGGATGGGGGCTGATACTGTGTTATTGGGTGCTGTTCTGGGGGGGTGGGATAGGGGAGTTGTTGAGGGAGTTTTGTGTACGGGGGCATGCTGTAATGATGTGGGCAGTCGAGAGCGGTTGTTGGGGCGGATGAGGGACGATCACAATGGGGGGGTTACCTGATTTGAAATGTCTCACATGGAACGTCCGTGGCCTTCGAACCATGTCAAGGCGGCATAAGGTACATGCATACTTGGTGAGGCGCGGGATTCAGATAGCGCTATTACAAGAAACACATCTCACTAAACAGGAGTGTACTGCACTGCAGAGGCGATGGCGGGGTCAGGTGTTTGGCACGGCCTATTCGGCGTGTGCAAGAGGGGTGCTGATATGGGTGAGGGCGGGTATCCCTTTCCACGCTATGAATCATTTGGTGGATCCTGAGGGTCGGTTTGTGGCAGTGGAGGGGAGATTGTTCGGCCGTGATGTGGTTTTGTGTAGTGTGTATGCCCCGAACGTGGACCAAGCCCGCTTTTTTGATGGACTAACTGGTTCCTTAGCTCACTATCTGGCGGGACCGGTGATATTGGGGGGGGGACTTCAATTCCATTGTAGATGTTTCATTGGATAGATCGCACCCACCATTAACTGACTCCCCAGTGCACAGGCTGGCTAGACATAGGAAAGATTGGCAGGAGAGATGGGGCCTTCTGGATGTGTGGCGGGGACAGCACCCGGATGGCAGGGATTATTCCTTTTTCTCAGCAATACATGATTTACATGTGCGAATAGATTCTATACTGTGTAGTGGATCAATAGCTGCCATGGTGATGCAAACGGAATATTTAACTAGGACCATATCCGATCATAATCCTCTGTTGATGTCTGTTCAATGGCAGAGGATGAGATCAGCGGTCCCCACATGGCGGTTGCAGGCCAATGCGTTTGAGGATCAGGTGTTCAGCGCTGAGGTTCGAGAGGGTATTGAGCATTACTTTGGTGAGAATGGGGGTATGGCTACCTCTAGATCAGTAGAGTGGGATGCATTCAAGGTAGTGGTGAGGGGACTCTGTATAGGTAAATCCAAGGGCGAACGGACGGTGGTCCTGGCTGACGTGGAGAGGGCGGAGAGCGCCCTGAGGGGTCTAGAACAGCAGAGACCGGAACGACCGGAACTACACACACAACTGCTGGAGGCGAAGGAAGGTGTTGCGGCCGAGATGGAAAGATTGAGGAGTTATGATTACAGAGCATACGCTACCAGGGTATATGCGGAAGGGGACAAGGTAGGCACGTTGCTGGCGAGACTAGCAAATCCGGAATCGAGAGGGAACCCAATTATGAGCATAGAGGAGGTAACAGGAGAGGTGGTGTTCTCTCAGGCGGCAATCTTATCACGCTTTAGGAGCTATTACACGACTCTGTATAGCAGTCATCTGGATGCTGAGGCCTCTGACATAGAGAACTATCTAGCGGGCGTTCGACTTCCGGTTCTGGATGAGGATAGCATGGGGGAACTGGGCCGCGATATAACGACTTCGGAGATTAGAGTAGCCATTAAGCAGATGGCTAGGAACAAGACGCCGGGAGTTGATGGCCTCCCGATTGAATTTTATGCAACGTACGTTGATGTTCTGGCACTTAGGTTGCTGGAGGTATACTCGGAGGCCTTGGAACTGGGGCATTTGCCTCCATCGATGAGAGAGGCGCTGGTGGTTCTGCTGCTGAAACCTGGGAAGGGGGCTAACGATGTGGCCTCCTATAGGCCGCTGTCTATGTTGACGGTGGATTATAAAATTCTGAGTCGAATCCTGGCCACTAGACTGCTGCCTTTCATGACCACACTGATTCATACCGACCAGGCAGGATTCATCCCCACTAGGAATACCTCGGACAATATCCGTCGCCTACTTCGGGTACTAGAGAGCCGACTGGAGCCGGGAGTGATACCAGCAGTGCTGTCTGTAGATGTAGAGAAGGCTTTCGACAGCCTAGAGTGGGACTACCTTGATAGGGTACTGGAGAAGTTCGGCCTAGGGGAGCAATTTAGGCGCTGGACGAGGGTCCTCTACTCTTCTGCGACGGCCAGGGTGCGATTGGGCTCTGTGGTGTCCTCTGACTACCCGGTGCGCAGAGGAACAAGGCAGGGGTGCTCCCTCTCGCCTTTGCTGTTGCGCTGGCGATGGAGCCCCTGGCGGCCAGGGCGCGTTCGGGCGAAGCGTACGATGGGATACTACACGGTGGGACATCACACTGTATCTCATTGTACGCGGATGATCTGCTGCTATTCCTGGAGAACACGGGGACGGCGGTGGAGGGAGCAATTGCAATGTTATCGGATTTTGGAAGACTGTCAGGCCTGAGGGTTAACTGGAGTAAGACCTGCATCTTTCCATTGCGGGCGGGTACGCCCCGACCGCCCCTGCCGGTGGATGTCATCTGGAAGGGCTCGTGCTTCACCTACCTAGGGGTCCGCATATATCATGAGGCTACTGACCTGCTGGAAGGCAACATAGGACGCTGTATCAGGGCCCTGAAAGG
Organism: Lissotriton helveticus; assembly: GCF_964261635.1. Classification (NCBI taxonomy): domain Eukaryota; kingdom Metazoa; phylum Chordata; class Amphibia; order Caudata; family Salamandridae; genus Lissotriton; species Lissotriton helveticus. The sequence continues at coordinate 1,145,313,049 of NC_136069.1, forward strand.
GTGCATGACCTTTTGGGCATCTCTCCCCTTGTCGGTACAGGGCCGAGTGGCACTGCTCAAGATGGTGGTTTTGCCCAGATTGCTTTATTATTTTCGGACACTGCCGGTGTGGATCCCGCAGAGAGTTTTTAGAGAACTGAGGACGATGACGATTGACTTCCTATGGGGACACGGGAGGCGCAGGGTGGCACTAACTACGTTGATGAGACCCAAGTCTGAAGGGGGAATGGCGGTCCCTGATTTCGAACTATATTATTTGGCGGCTCAACTACAAATATTGACACAGAACTTTGCTAAAGAATTTAGGGGTCCGGACCAGGGCAGGGGGACAGGGATTCAGAGACATATCCTATCATACATCATCATGCAACAGCGGTTGGAGCTGCGGGATCTCACTATGGAGGAGAGAACTATAAGGCTGTGCTGGCATAGAAGCCTTAAGAGAGCGAAAGCGAAGCGCCCGTACGCACCAGAGATCCCTTTGGAGATGCTGACGGCGTTGCCACACGGTGGGGATTGGTCCCCACTACTAGAATGGGAGGACTTGGGCCTTCAGGTGATAGGTGATCTATATGTAGATGGGATGTTGGTGCCATTTGGAGTACTCCAAGATCAGTTTGGTCTCCCCGACGGGAGTTTTCTGTTGCATGCAGCAGTGACGGCGGCAATACAGAAGCACTGGAAAGCGGGGTTGTCCGAGCCTTGTGTAACCATGGCCTGCCAATATGTAGTGATGGCTGCAGGTACAGTTAAGGCGGTCACCTGCCTTCACGCTAGAATGCTGCATGAGGGGCTGGAACCGCTCACAGACTTGAAGCAGAAATGGGAGGAGAGTTTAGGCAAGCCAATACCGGACGCGACCTGGGGCCACATATTGCGGAGAATATGGAAAGGGTGTAGGAATGCCCGATTTCAACAAGTGCATTTCTTTGTAGTACACAGGGCCTACTTGACCCCAGGGAAGATCAGGAGGTTTTTCCAAGTGCAGGGCGAGGCCTGTCCCAGATGCTTGACGCCGGAGGTGGAGCTGGACCACTTACTGTGGGATTGCCCGAAACTAGGGACGTATTGGTTAGAGGTGGGGGAGCTCCTTAACGCAATCACAGATAGGCAGGTGGAGTTCGATATGGCGACGTGTTTGTTGCTCTGGTTCCCTCATAAGGCCAAGACAAAAATCACAAGTAAATTCATCGACTTGGGACTTGTTTTGGCCCAGAGAGAGATCACGTGGCATTGGAAATCGAAAGAGGGCCCATCCACTAGGCGATGGACGAACGAATTTCAGAAATGGGCGTGGAGCGAAAGTGTGGTTAGGCTTCGACAGGCCACTAGAACAGCAAATGTGAAGGGTCTAGAAATGGCAAGGGCCTGGGAAACAATAGTGCAAGCTCTACAGGACTATTTAATTGTGGACGAACCCTAGGGGATGTTTAGGGTAGGAGGTTCCATGGGACATGGAGGCAAGTAAAGTGAGCTCCCTCAGATCGCAACAGATTTTAACTGTGAGTTTATAGCGATAGCCCACATCACCAGCAGTTGGGAGGGGAGGGATTGAAGGGAGGGTTAGAGGGATGCCCGCCGTGGCTAATGAGACACCCGAGCGAGGCTTACACTCAGATGTGGGCGACGGTGGGGGATTCCCATGACACAGATTCCCAATGGAATGGTAGGATCGATTGACTGTATTAAGCTAGGAGATTTCGGTGATGGGGCACTACGAAAGATGACTGAGTGTGCTTGAGTCGCGTTTATATTATGAGCAGGCGCTAATGGGGTACACTGCATTCGGCGGATGGTATTTGGGGGGGGGTTGGGGGTTATAAAAAAAGCAGAAGCCAAATTGTGTTGTAGATCGGTTGTCTCGCTGACAGAGGGTTTGGGTTTTTTTTTTTTTTTGTGTCCTTGTTTGTTATTTCCGATAATTCTGTAACTGACGCCACCCGGCCTTCGGGATGTGGGCGGCTGAATGGCTGTGTAAAATTGTACTACTGACCGGGGACTTATGAGGGTCAGAAACTGGAAGGTTGACATGAATCATTGTCTGTTTACGAATCTGCAATAAAAAAATAAAAAAAATTAAAAAATAATAATCGGCATATCTATATAAATACAAATACAAATGCATGCATACATATACATATATGCATACATATGCATGTTATTTACATGAAAGTTTTAAAAACGCTAATAGAAGCAAAGCTAAAAAACCACCTCATTACAAACAGAATGTCATGCCTCGGGACTCCTTTACACTGTCCCTTTAAGAAGTGTGCTATTTAAAGCACCGGGAAACTAGGAGCGACGCTTCACGTTCTAGCGTCAAGCTCCCTTTGTTTCCGCCTCCGTCAGTATCCTGTTGCCTGACTTCCGTATTTCCCTGAAGAGTTTCCTGTTTGTTAAGTACTGAGCGAATTTACGGCCCCCGCGCTCCTGAGCGGGCTTCGTTTCTAAGCTGAGTAAACTACAGCTATTCAATACCATCCGGGCGTACAGTCTTGGGCGCCTATTTTTTCCCCTTGTTTGTGAGTCCCGCCCGGCGGCCGGGTTTTGCTCCGCCATCCGGCTGGGCTCAGTCTTGCTCCCCGTGAAGGCGGTTGTTCACCTTACTCGTCGTGAACCTTCCTTCTCCCTGGCCCTTGAGTCTCGCCCGGCGGCCGGGTTTTTCTCCGCCAGCGCGGCGGCCGGGTTTTTCTCCGCCATCCGGTGGGACTCATCCTTCTTTTCTCCCGGTTCGAGTGTGCTTCATCCGACGGCTGGGCTGGTGCTCCGCTGTCCGGTGTTGCTACCGTAATTTTTCCCTTCTGTGTTCCCATTCAGATAGTTAGTTAGTGTCTCACTATTCTTTTTTCCCCTCTTTCTTTCCTTAAACATCCCCTGTCACAGTTGCTCCTTTATTCACTTACCATTGATTATTGGATAACCCCTCCCTGGCATTTGGTGATATACTTGCGTGGATCAGGGTGGGTGCATCTATGCTACACTACAGAGAATCACGGTAAGAGCGCCTTTGCGCTACTATCATTTTATCTTATTGGACTCCCCATATACATTTTATAGTTATTTCGTTTTGGTGTTCATAGATGTTATAAACATCAGAAGAAGACGTGGGCTACAGGTTCCTTCTTGCCATACAATTAAGTGAATGTTTCTTCACGGCCTGTTACACGCCAGTTAAAGTAAGCAGAGAACAAACTAGACCATATTGTTACCAGTTTCTAGTCTGCAAATTACTAATCTACCTATTGTGTCATTCCTGTTACAGAGCTACACGATGATCCTTCCTTAAGACTCCATATGTTTAAATCAGCTACACGCATTGAACCTGGGGTATGTGATATATGTGATAGGTTTGCTGTACATATATGTTTCAGTGAGGGTGTTATAGCTAGAGGGTTTATTCACATTTTTCTTACAGCCTACCTGTTATTCGGTTCCTTTCATTGAAGCACCACGTATCCACGACTGGAGATCACCATTGACCATCTTTGTTCCCCCCCAACCTTTCCTTGTTTTGTCTCCCTGTTTTCCCCTGGCGTGTCTCCCGTACTCTAGTGCTTGATAGAGACGGAAGGCCGTAGGGGAAGGCTGTGGAATATTCTTCGGATTCCTGACGCTCCTGCGGAACCAACCTGCAATCCTTACACAGAATGGCTTTAACTTAAACGAGGGCGAGATCTATTGCATATTCAATGCTTGTTTACTTTGGTTCCATCAAGAAGGCATTCAGATGTGTCACACATTTGCCATAAATTCTGAATGTTAGCACTCTAGTTGCTCATTAGATCACTGTAGTAAAGCTACTGCTCACCAGGGAAGTCTGCTGCTAATCATACTTTCTATGGCAAAATGAACCCCCTCATTTTGTTCCTTTTTAAATTAAATGTTTTCAGACTTATCACTTCATTCCAATCAAGATGGCTTCTGGTGTGCCATACTTTTGTCATAAGTAAGACTGTTAGCGCTCTAGTTGTTCTTTAGAACACTCTGGGACATTCTGTCATTGGGCTATACTTGGGCTACATCTGGGTGACATTTGGGCTACATTTGGGCTCTTTTGTCTCTGGTGGCCATCTTGGGAGACTGCATGTCAGAATGTTTTAATGAAATAGAAGAGGATTTGAGAAGTCACTCAAAATGTGCCCTAATTTTTCTTTCTGCAGCACTAATCATACTTTCTATGGCAAAATATACCCCCTCATGTTGTTCCTTTTTAAAATAAATGTTTTAAGAGTTACCACTTTATTCCAATCAAGATGGCTTCAGGTGTGCCATACCTTTGTAATAAGTAGGACTGTTAGCGCTCTAGTTGTTCTTTAGAACACTCTAGGAGGCTGCAGTAGAACACAAAGGAATCAACTGACAGTCTCTGTCCTTGTTGGCTGTACATGTTTTACTGAGAATGTCAGACTTCATGCTCACATGACTGAGAAAGATAATGTGAATTTACAGAAAATATGCTTTCAGTTTAGCTTATAGATCCCCTTCCAAACCACTGTGGAAAAAGCATGAGATAATAGTTTTCTTTCAAACATGATTCATGATATCCTAGCAGAAGGCTTTTTCACATGGTAAAATCACCTTAGAACACACCACAATTCCTAAAATGAGTATGGTACCATCAACAAATGATTTATAATGTAACTAAAGTCCTAAAACCCTCTATTAACTACAATGCTTTTTAATGAGGTGCTATCATGTATATTGGTCCCAAGATGGCTGCCAACACTTCTTGGATGAAGTGCTGACAGCCAATCAGATCTCACGATGAGATGTGTGGTTAGGCTCCGCCCAGATATATATGTGTTTTTGAAGTTCATTTTCATAAAAACTACTGGAGCAATTTTCACCAAATATAGCAAAGGCACTTCTGCGTACCAGTCCCTACTATTTTGCCAAGTTTGGTGTAATTCCGTTCAGCGGTTCGGGCTGTAGCCTTGTCAGAACGTCCTATGGAAATGAACATGGGGAAAACATGTTTTGGGACCCCCCTTTTTTCTCAGCCCCCACTTCACGAATCCCCCCAAAACTTTCAGGGAAGGAGCACAGCGGAGTTGGTCAAAATTTTGGAAAATTACACGCAAATTCCTCAACTGGCGCCAAAGTTATTCCCAATAGAATGTTGCGGATTTCCTATGGTAGCTAGGTCCTAACTATATATACCTACTGGCTATCGCCAGTAGGTAATATATATATATATATATATATATATATATATATATATATATATATATATATATTCACTGGAAAACCATAGGTTTCAGGCCTTATATAGTTAGGAATTAGCATTTAAAAAACCTTTAAAATTCACTCAAAAAACTATATGTTTTAGGGGTGTTATAGTTAGCTGGACATTTCACTCATACAAAACCATTGAAATTGCTCCTATATAGTTAGTTCTACTAACTATATTTCGCGCACCCGCAATCCACTGCTGATGATGTCACATATTACATCATTCATGACATGGTCAGTGACATCACTGATGACATCTCAAATGACATCACTGATGACATCACTGATGACATCATCCAGTGAATGTGGTTTGCTTCGTTTTTTAAATATGCATTATATATATAGCAATTTGCATTGAAGAATGAGTGGATATATAAAAATAAATATTTGGATGGAGGATTTAGTAGCAGTGTAATTGACTGTTTACTTGACCAATGTATAGTGTCTCACTAAATATAGTGGATAGTGACTAAACTGTTTGAATATCTGTATCACTTTGTCAGTTGTTGTGTAAACTGGTTCTCCAGTTGGTTACTAGCTATGTGAAAGTCTGTATTAGTTATTGATTAGTTAACTGAGTATTTTTATGGGAGAGTGAATGTGTGTGTGGTTCGGTGGGGGGGGGGGGTGACTGCCCAAAGATGAGTGAATAGTTGATTCACTAGATATATGAAGTTAAAACTACATGTTCTAACAATTGTTTGGGTGAGTGAATATCTTTATGGCTGTGGTAATGAGCAAATATATTTCTCAATGGTACATGTCCAACAAACTAGAAAAATAAAATGCAGTGTATGTGTCAGTTGTTGTATAATAATAAGTATACATAAGACTCAATGATTGTGTGAGTGACTGTATGGATAACTTTATACTTGTAATAATGATTTTATAATTCACTAAGTATGACTTACTATCTAAATGAATAGATGAAGTTTTGTTTGTATAAATGTGTAGCTAAGTAAATATGTAAGTATGATCCATTGTTTGCATAAGTGAGTAGGATGACTTCATATGTGAATAGGATGTGTGCTGGTGTGTAATGTCGATTTAGGTGTATACGTTTTTTTGATAGTGTTCTATTGTTCATTGACAGCATGTATGAGTGAATCTACAGGTAAGTGATTAGATGTGTGTATACATCTAAAATCACTGAGTGGGTTTTTAGATACTTGTATTGCTGTAACAATGGATTCCAATATGATACTCTTTATTTTACAAAGAGTGATGAAAGATTTTACTAGTGTATGAAAAGGTGTATGTGATTGTCATGTGGATGATGTCATCAGTGATGTCATCAGTGATGTCATTTGAGATGTCATCAGTGATGTCACTGACCATGTCATAAATGATGTAATATGTGACATCATCAGCAGAGGATTGCGGGTGTGCGAAATATAGTTAGTGCAACTAACTATATAGGAGCAATTTCAATGGTTTTGTATGAGTGAAATGTCCAGCTAACTACAACACCCCTAAAACTTATAGTTTTTTGAGTGAATTTTAAAGGTTTTTTAAATGCTAATTCCTAACTATATAAGGCCTGAAACCTATGGTTTTTTCAGTGAATTTCAAAGGTTTTTTAAATGCTAATTCCTGACTATATAAGGCCTGAAACCTATGTTTTTTTCAGTGAATTTGCAAGGTTTTTTAAATGCTAATTCCTAACTATATAAGGCCTGAAACCTATGTTTTTTTCAGTGAATTTCAAAGGTTTTTTTAATGCTAATTCCTAACTATATAAGACCTGAAAGCCCACCAGGAATCTCCAGTATGCGCCAGGGGACTGCATTGCAGAGAGGTGTAATGAAGCCACGCCCCTTTTTACACCTCACTGCAACGCAGCCCCCGTGCATGTTTGAAGAGGGGGAACTAATTCCCCTTGCATACTGGGGGCCCCTGGGGGGCAACTAGCCCACCTTGAACCTCCAGTATGCACCAGGGGGCTGCATTGCAGAGATGTAATGAGGCTATGCCCCTTGTTACACCTCTCTGCAATGCAGCCCCCTGGCGCGTTTGCAGAGGGGAAACTAATTCCCCTTGCATACTGGGGGTCCCTGGGGGCCAACTAGCCCACCAGGAGCCTCCAGTATGTGCCAGGGGGCTGCATTGCAGAGAGGTGTAATGAGGCCACACCCTTTTTACACTTCTCTGCAACGCAGCCCCCGTGCATGTTTGAAGAGGGGGAACGAATTCCCCTTGCATACTGGGGGTCCCTGGGGGCCAACTAGCCCACCTGGAACCTCCAGTATGCGCCAGGGGGCTGCATTGCATAGAGGTGTAATGAGGCTATGCCTCTTTTTACACCTCTCTGCAACGAAGGCAACTGGCGCATTTGCAGAGGGTGACTAATTCCCCTTGCATACTGGGGGTCCCTGGGTCTTATCTGCCCAAACGCCGAAATTCCGAACGATTAAAAATGACTTTTCTTGTGAAACATTTGGATTTGGGTTATCATGTCCTACATTTTGGAATTTTTGAAAGACTGACTTTGAGGATGCTATAAATTACTCAAGTCTGCTCGAATTGTGTGGGTAAAATTGATACCTAGTCACTTTGAATAAGAATGTACTTACGTCTCGTCTAACATTTGGAAGAAATATCCAGTTATATGACAACAGGATACCGACATAACTTGAAGGAAATAAGAACGCCCTGAAGAAGTTCTGTTGTACAGAACGAAACGCGTCAGCTGGCTGTGGTACATAAACTTAAGGAAAATAAAAGCATTTGAATATACACCAAGATTCAGCGCTTCAATAAGGACTCTAAGTGATATGATTTGATTGGACTTATTGCGCAAGTGGTGCTGTGCCAAACTTTGGAATATTCTCCACTACTCTCTACTACTTACTCTCTACTACTCCACTACTCTCTAATACTCACTCTCTACCACTCATTCTCTACCATTCTACTACTCTCTACAACTCTCTCTCTACTACTCACTCCCTACTACTCACTATCTACTACTCTCTACTACTCACTCTCTACTACTCTCTACTCTCTACTACTCACTCTCTACTACTCTCTCTCTCTACTACTCACTCTTTACTACTTTCTATCTACTACTCACTCTCTACTTCTCACTCTCTACTACTCTCCACTACTCACTCTCTACTACTCACTCTCTACTACTCTCTACTACTCACTCTCTACTACTCTCGCTCTACTACTCTCTACTACTCACTCTACTACTCACTCTCTACTACTCTCTACTATTCTCTCTCTCTGCTACTCACTCTCTACTACTCTCTACTACTCACTCTTTACTTCTCTCTACTACTCACTTTCTCCTGCTCTCTACTACTCACTCTACTACTTACTCTCTACTACCCTCTACTACTCACTCTCTACTACTCACTCTCTACTACTCTCTACTACTCACTCTACTATTCACTCTACTACTCTCTACTACTCACTCTCTGCTACTCTCTCTACTGCTCTCTACTACTCACTACTACTCACTCTCTACTCTATTACTCACTCTCTTCTCTCTACCTCTCTACCTCTCTCTACTTCTCTCTCTACTAGTCTCTAACTCTCTACCTCTACCTCTCTACCTCTACCTCTCTACCTCTACACCTCTACCCCTCTACCTCTCTCTACACGCACACATATACACCTATATATATGCATATATATGCATATACATTTATGTATGTGTATATATATATATACATACATATATAAACATATATAATCTGCATATCTATATAAATACAAATATAAATGCATGCATACATATACATATATGCATACATATGCATGTTATTTACATGAAAGTTTTAAAAACACTAATAAAAGCAAAGCTAAAAAGCCACCACATTACAAACAGAATGGCTTTAACTTAAACGAGGGCGAGATCTATTGCATTTTCAATTCTTGTTTACTTTGGTTCCATCAAGAAGGCATTAAGATGTGTCACACATTTGCCATGAAATTCTGAATGTTAGCACTCTAGTTGCTCATTAGATGACTGTAGTAAAGCTACTGCTCACCAGGGAAGTCTGCTGATAATCATACTTTCTATGGCAAAATGAACCCCCTCATTTTGTTCCTTTTTAAATTAAATGTTTTCAGACTTACCACTTCATTCCAATCAAGATGGCTTCTGGTGTGCCATACGTTTGTCATAAGTAAGACTGTTAACGCTCTAGTTGTTCTTTAGAACACTCTGGGACATTCTGTCATTGGGCTATACTTGGGCTTCATCTGGGTGATATTTGGGCTCTTTTGTCTCTGGTGGCCATCTTGGGAGACTGCATGTCAGAATGTTTTCATGAAATAGAAGAGGATTTGGGAAGTCACTCAAAATGTGCCCTCATTTTTCTTTCTGCAGCACTAATCATACTTTCTATGGCAAAATATACCCCCTCATGTTGTTCCTTTTTAAATTAAATGTTTTAAGAGTTACCACTTTATTCCAATCAAGATGGCTTCAGGTGTGCCATACCTTTGAAATAAGTAGGACTGTTAGCGCTCTAGTTGTTCTTTAGAACACTCTAGGAGGCTGCAGTAGAACACAAATGAATCAACTGACAGTCTCTGTCCTTGTTGGCTGTACATGTTTTACTGAGAATGTCAGACTTCATGCTCACATGACTGAGAAAGATAATGTGAATTTACAGAAAATATGCTTTCAGTTTAGCTTATAGATCCCCTTCCAAACCACTGTGGGAAAAGCATGAGATAATAGTTTTCTTTCAAACATGATTCATGATATCCCAGCAGAAGGCTTTTTCACATGGTAAAATCACTTTAGAACACACCACAATTCCTAAAATGAGTATGGTACCATCAACAAATGATTTATAATGTAACTAAAGTCCTAAAACCCTCTATTAACTACAATGCTTTTTAATGAGGTGCTATCATGTATATTGGTCCCAAGATGGCTGCCAACACTTCTTGGATGAACTGCTGACAACCAATCAGATCTCACGATGAGATGTGTGGTTAGGCTCCGCCCAGATATATATGTGTTTTTGAAGTTCATTTTCATAAAAACCACTGGAGCAATTTTCACCAAATATAGCAAAGGCACTTCTGCGTACCAGTCCCTACAATTTTGCCACGTTTGGTGTAATTCCGTTCAGCGGTTCGGGCTGTAGCCTTGTCAGAACGTCCTATGGAAATTAACATGGGGAAAACACGTTTTGGGACCCCCCTTTTTTCTCAGCCCACACTTCACGAATCCCCCCGAAACTTTCAGGGAAGGAGCGCAGCGGAGCTGGCCAAAGGTTTGGAAAATTACACGCAAATTCCTCAACCGGCACCAAAGTTATTCCCAATAGAATGTTGCGGATTTCCTATGGTAGCTAGGTCCTAACTACATATACCTACTGGCTTCGCCAGTAGGTAATATATATATATATATATATATATATATATATATATATATATATATATATATATATATATATATATATATATATATATATATTCACTGAAAAAACCATAGGTTTCAGGCCTTATATAGTTAGGAATTAGCATTTAAAAAACCTTTAAAATTCACTCAAAAAACTATAAGTTTTAGGGGTGTTATAGTTAGCTGGACATTTCACTCATACAAAACCATTGAAATTGCTCCTATATAGTTAGTTGTACTAACTATATTTCGCGCACCCGCAATCCACTGCTGATGATGTCACATATTACATCATTCATGCCATGGTCAGTGACATCACTGATGACATCTCAAATGACATCACTGATGACATCACTGATGACATCATCCAGTGAATGTGGTTTGCTTCGTTATTTAAATATGCATCATATATAGGGCTCCCGGTTTTATGGTATTTTTTTTTTTACATTTCCGTCTGTATTTATCCATATTTATTTTTTGCTAATTTTATCTGTATTTATCCATATTAATTTTTTGCTAATTTTATCTGTATTTATCCATATTAATTTTTTGCTAATTTTATCTGTATTCATCCATATTAATTTTTTGCAAATTTTATCTGTTTTTATCCATATTTATTTTGGATTTTTTGGAAACATGAAGCTGAAATTAGTATATTTCCACATTTATTTAACTGGTAAATAGCCATGCATGCTTAAATGCCTACTAGGTTTCAATGCTGTAAACACCCACAGAAGATAAATTAATGCACTTTTAAAAAAATATCAACCTTGTGCATATCTACTGCCGTTAAAGCCTCTTTACTCAAATTCCTTTATTCTTTAGCGCCCTCACCTATCAATCCACACAGCCATTGGCCTGGCAGTCATGGCAGACAGTATTTAGAATTACTCAAAAAGTTACCCAATTTCCGTCTTTATCCACACTTACAAATAAATACAGACAAGAAAATAAATGTTTTCTGTCTGTATTTATCTGTAAAATCAGTAAAAACGGAAAACAGGGAGCCTTATCCATATATATAGCAATTTGCATTGAAGAATGAGTGGATATATAAAAATAAATATTTGGCTGGAGGATTTAGTAGCAGTGTAATTGACTGTTTACTTGACCAATTTATAGTGTCTCACTAAATATAGTGGATAGTGACTAAACTGTTTGAATATCTGTATCACTTTGTCAGTTGTTGTGTAAACTGGTTCTCCAGTTGGTTACTAGCTATGTGAAAGTCTGTATTAGTTATTGATTAGTTAACTGAGTATTTGTATGGGAGAGTGAATGTGTGTGTGGTTTGGTGACTGCCCAAAGATGTGTGAATAGTTGATTCACTAGATATATGAAGATAAAACTACATGTTCTAACAGTTGTTTGGGTGAGTGAATATCTTTATGGGTGTGGTGATGAGCAAATATATTTCTCAATGGTACATGTCCAACAAACTAGAAAAATAAAATGCAGTGTATGTGTCAGTTGTTGTATATTAATAAGTATACATAAGACTCAATGATTGTGTGAGTGACTGTATGGATAACTTTATACTTGTAATAATGATTTTATAATTCACTAAGTATGACTTACTATGTAAATGAATAGATGAAGTTGTGTTTGTATAAGTGTGTAGCTAAGTAAATATGTAAGTATAATCCATTGTTTGCATAAGTGAGTAGGATGACTTCATATGTGAATAGGATGTGTGCTGGTGTGTAATGTCGATTTAGGTGTATAAGTATTTTTGATAGTGTTCTATTGTTCATTGACAGCATGTATGAGTGAATCTACAGGAAAGTGATTAGATGTGTGTATACATCTAAAATCACTGAGTGGGTTTTTAGATACTTGTATTGCTGTAACAATGGATTCAAATATGATACTCTATTTTACAAAGAGTGATGAAAGATTTTACTAGTGTATGAAAAGGTGTATGTTATTTTCACGTGGATGATGTCATCAGTGATGTCATCAGTGATGTCATTTGAGATGTCATCAGTGATGTCACTGACCATGTCATGAATGATGTAATATGTGACATCATCAGCAGTGAATTGCGGGTGCGCGAAATATAGTTAGTACAACTAACTATATAGGAGCAATTTCAATGGTTTTGTATGAGTGAAATGTCCAGCTAACTATAACACCCCTAAAACTTATAATTTTTTGAGTGAATTTTAAAGGATTTTTAAATGCTAATTCCTAACTATATAAGGCCTGAATCCTATGGTTTTTTCAGTGAATTTCAAAGGTTTTTTAAATGCTAATTCCTAACTATATAAGGCCTGAAACCTATGTTTTTTTCAGTGAATTTCAAAGTTTTTTTTAATGCTAATTCCTAACTATATAAGACCTGAAAGCCCACCAGGAATCTCCAGTATGCGCCAGGGGACTGCATTGCAGAGAGGTGTAATGAAGCCACGCCACTTTTTACACCTCTCTGCACCGCAGCCCCCGTGCATGTTTGAAGAGGGGGAACTAATTCCCCTTGCATACTGGGGGCCCCTGGGGGCCAACTAGCCCACCTTGAACCTCCAGTATGCGCCAGGGGGCTGCATTGCAGAGGTGTAATGAGGCTATGCCCCTTGTTACACCTCTCTGCAATGCAGCCCCCTGGTGCGTTTGCAGAGGGCGAACTAATTCCCCTTGTATACTGGGGGTCCCTGGGGGCCCCTGGGGGACAACTAGCCCACCAAGAGCCTCCAGTATGCGCCAGGGGGCTGCATTGCAGAGAGGTGTAATGAAGCCACACCCTTTTTTACACCTCTCTGCAACGCAGCCCCCGTGCATGTTTAAAGAGGGGGAACGAATTCCCCTTGCATGCTGGGGGTCCCTGGGGGCCAACTAGCCCACCTGGAACCTCCAGTATGCGCCAGGGGTGTAATGAGGCTATGCCTCTTTTTACACCTCTCTGCAACGCAGGCAACTGGCGCGTTTGCAGAGGGGGGACTAATTCCCCTTGCATACTGGGGGTCCCTGGGTCATATCTGCCCAAACGCCGAAATTCCGAACGATTGAAAATGACTTTTCTTGAGAAACATTTGGATTTGGATTATCATGTCCTATACTTTGGAATTTTTGAAAGACTGGCTTTGAGGATGCTATAAATTACTCAAGTCTGCCCGAATTGTGTGGGTAAAATTGATACCTAGTCACTTTGAATAAGAATGTACTTACGTCTCGTCTAACATTTGGAAGAAATATCTAGTTATATGACAACAGGATACCGACATAACTTGAAGGAAATAAGAACGCCCTGAAGAAGTTCTGCTGTACAGAACGAAACGCGTCAGCTGGCTGTGGTACATAAACTTAAGGAAAATAAAAGCATTTGAATATACACCAAGATTCAGCGCTTCAATAAGGACTCTAAGTGATATGATTTGATTGGACTTATTGCGCAAGTGGTGCTGTGCCAAACTTTGGAATATTCTCCACTACTCTCTACTACTTACTCTCTACTACTCCACTACTCTCTAATACTCACTCTCTACCACTCATTCTCTACTATTCTACTACTCTCTACTACTCTTTCTCTACTACTCACTCCCTACTACTCACTATCTACTACTCTCTACTACTCACTCTCTTCTACTCTCTACTCCCTACTACTCACTCTCTACTACTCTCTCTCTACTACTCACTCTTTACTACTCACTATCTACTACTCGCTCTCTACTTCTCACTCTCTACTACTCTCTACTACTCACTCTCTACTACTCTCTCTCTACTACTCTCTACTACTCACTCTACTACTCACTCTCTACTGCTCTCTACTATTCTCTCTCTCTGCTACTCACTCTCTACTACTCTCTACTACTCACTCTTTACTTCTCTCTACTACTCACTTTCTCCTGCTCTCTACTACTCACTCTACTACTCACTCTCGACTACTCATACTACTCACTCTCTACTACTCACTCTCTACTACTCTCTACTACTCACTCTACAATTCACTCTACTACTCTCTACTACTCACTCTCTACTCTATTACTCACTCCCTTCTCTCTACCTCTCTACCTCTCTCTACTTCTCTCTCCACTAGTCTCTACCTCTCTACCTCTACCTCTCTACCTCTACCTCTCTACCTGTACACCTCTACCTCTCTACCTCTCTCTACACGCACACATATACACATATATATATATATGCATATATATGCATATGCATTTATGTATGTGTATATATATATATATATATATATACATACATATATAAACATATATAATCTGCATATCTATATAAATACAAATATAAATGCATGCATACATATACATATATGCATACATATGCATGTTATTTACATGAAAGTTTTAAAAACACTAATAAAAGCAAAGCTAAAAAGCCACCTCATTACAAACAGAATGGCTTTAACTTAAACGAGGGCGAGATATATTGCATTTTCAATGCTTGTTTACTTTGGTTCCATCAAGAAGGCATTCAGATGTGTCACACATTTGCCATGAATTCTGAATGTTAGCACTCTAGTTGCTCATTAGATCACTGTAGTAAAGCTACTGCTCACCAGGGAAGTCTGCTGCTAATCATACTTTCTATGGCAAAATGAACCCCCTCATTTTGTTCCTTTTTAAATTAAATGTTTTCAGACTTATCACTTCATTCCAATCAAGATGGCTTCTGGTGTGCCATACTTTTGTCATAAGTAAGACTGTTAGCGCGCTAGTTGTTCTTTAGAACACTCTGGGACATGCTGTCATTGGGCTATACTTGGGCTACATCTGGGTGATATTTGGGCTACATTTGGGCTCTTTTGTCTCTGGTGGCCATCTTGGGAGACTGCATGTCAGAATGTTTTAATGAAATAGAAGAGGATTTGGGAAGTCACTCAAAATGTGCCCTAATTTTTCTTTCTGCAGCACTAATCATACTTTCTATGGCAAAATATACCCCCTCATGTTGTTCCTTTTTAAATTAAATGTTTTAAGAGTTACCACTTTATTCCAATCAAGATGGCTTCAGGTGTGCCATACCTTTGTAATAAGTAGGACTGTTAGCGCTCTAGTTGTTCTTTAGAACACTCTAGGAGGCTGCAGTAGAACACAAAGGAATCAACTGACAGTCTCTGTCCTTGTTGGCTGTACATGTTTTACTGAGAATGTCAGACTTCATGCTCACATGACTGAGAAAGATAATGTGAATTTACAGAAAATATGCTTTCAGTTTAGCTTATAGATCCCCTTCCAAACCACTGTGGGAAAAGCATGAGATAATAGTTTTCTTTCAAACATGATTCATGATATCCCAGCAGAAGGCTTTTTCACATGGTAAAATCACCTTAGAACACACCACAATTCCTAAAATGAGTATGGTACCATCAACAAATGATTTATAATGTAACTAAAGTCCTAAAACCCTCTATTAACTACAATGCTTTTTAATGAGGTGCTATCATGTATATTGGTCCCAAGATGGCTGCCAACACTTCTTGGATGAAGTGCTGACAGCCAATCAGATCTCACGATGAGATGTGTGGTTAGGCTCCGCCCAGATATATATGTGTTTTTGAAGTTCATTTTCATAAAAACCACTGGAGCAATTTTCACCAAATATAGCAAAGGCACTTCTGCGTACCAGTCCCTACAATTTTGCCAAGTTTGGTGTAATTCCGTTCAGCGGTTCGGGCTGTAGCCTTGTCAAAACGTCCTAAGGAAATTAACATGGGGAAAACATGTTTTGGGACCCCCATTTTTTCTCAGCCCCCACTTCACGAATCCCCCCAAAACTTTCAGGGAAGGAGCGCAGCGGAGCTGGTCAAAATTTTGGAAAATTACACGCAAATTCCTCAACTGGCGCCAAAGTTATTCCCAATAGAATGCTGCGGATTTCCTATGGTAGCTAGGTCCTAACTATATATACCTATTGGCTATCGCCAGTAGGCAATATATATATATATATATATATATATATATATATATATATATATTCACTGAAAAAACCATAGGTTTCAGGCCCTATATAGTTAGGAATTAGCATTTAAAAAACCTTTAAAATTCACTCAAACAACTATCAGTTTTAGGGGTGTTATAGTTAGCTGGACATTTCACTCATACAAAACCATTGAAATTGCTCCTATATAGTTAGTTCTACTAACTATATTTCGCGCACCCGCAATCCACTGCTGATGATGTCACATATTACATCATTCATGACATGGTCAGTGACATCACTGATGACATCTCAAATGACATCACGGATGACATCACTGATGACATCATCCAGTGAATGTGGTTTGCTTCGTTATTTAAATATGCATTATATATATAGCAATTTGCATTGAAGAATGAGTGGATATATAAAAATAAATATGTGGATGGAGGATTTAGTAGCAGTGTAATTGACTGTTTACTTGACCAATTTATAGTGTCTCACTAAATATAGTGGATAGTGACTAAACTGTTTGAATATCTGTATCACTTTGTCAGTTGTTGTGTAAACTGGTTCTCCAGTTGGTTACTAGCTATGTGAAAGTCTGTATTAGTTATTGATTAGTTAACTGAGTATTTTTATGGGAGAGTGAATGTGTGTGTGGTTCGGTGGGGGGGGGTGACTGCCCAAAGATGAGTGAATAGTTGATTCACTAGATATATGAAGTTAAAACTACATGTTCTAACAGTTGTTTGGGTGAGTGAATATCTTTATAGCCGTGGTAATGAGCAAATATATTTCTCAATGGTACATGTCCAACAAACTAGAAAAATAAAATGCAGTGTATATGTCAGTTGTTGTATATTAATAAGTATACATAAGACTCAATGATTGTGTGAGTGACTGTATGGATAACTTTATACTTGTAATAATGATTTTATAATTCACTAAGTATGACTTACTATCTAAATGAATAGATGAAGTTGTGTTTGTATCAATGTGTAGCTAAGTAAATATGTAAGTATGATCCATTGTTTGCATAAGTGAGTAGGATGACTTCATATGTGAATAGGATGTGTGCTGGTGTGTAATGTCGATTTAGGTGTATACGTTTTTTTGATAGTGTTCTATTGTTCATTGACAGCATGTATGAGTGAATCTACAGGTAAGTGATTAGATGTGTGTATACATCTAAAATCACTGAGTGGGTTTTTAGATACTTGTATTGCTGTAACAATGGATTCGAATATGATACTCTTTATTTTACAAAATGATGATGAAAGATTTTACTAGTGTATGAAAAGGTGTATGTGATTGTCACATGGATGATGTCATCAGTGATGTCATCAGTGATGTCATTTGAGATGTCATCAGTGATGTCACTGACCATGTCATAAATGATGTAATATGTGACATCATCAGCAGTGGATTGCGGGTGTGCGAAATATAGTTAGTGTAACTAACTATATAGGAGCAATTTCAATGGTTTTGTATGAGTGAAATGTCCAGCTAACTATAACACCCCTAAAACTTATAGTTTTTTGAGTGAATTTTGAAGGTTTTTTAAATGCTAATTCCTAACTATATAAGGCCTGAAACCTATGGTTTTTTCAGTGAATTTCAAAGGTTTTTTAAATGCTAATTCCTGACTATATAAGGCCTGAAACCTATGTTTTTTTCAGTGAATTTGCAAGGTTTTTTAAATGCTAATTCCTAACTATATAAGGCCTGAAACCTATGTTTTTTTCAGTAAATTTCAAAGGTTTTTTAATGCTAATTCCTAACTATATAAGACCTGAAAGCTCACCAGGAATCTCCAGTATGTGCCAGGGGACTGCATTGCAGAGAGGTGTAATGAAGCCACGCCCCTTTTTACACCTCACTGCAACGCAGCCCCCGTGCATGTTTAAAGAGGGGGAACTAATTCCCCTTGCATACTGGGGGCCCCTGGGGGGCAACTAGCCCACCTTGAACCTCCAGTATGCACCAGGGGGCTGCATTGCAGAGATGTAATGAGGCTATGCCCCTTGTTACACCTCTCTGCAATGCAGCCCACTGGCGCGTTTGCAGAGGGGGAACTCATTCCCCTTGCATACTGGGGGTCCCTGGGGGCCAACTAGCCCACCAGGAGCCTCCAGTATGTGCCAGGGGGCTGCATTGCAGAGGTGTAATGAGGCCACACCCTTTTTACACTTCTCTGCAACGCAGCCCCCGTGCATGTTTGAAGAGGGGGAACGAATTCCCCTTGCATACTGGGGGTCCCTGGGGGCCAACTAGCCCACCTGGAACCTCCAGTATGCGCCAGGGGGCTGCATTGCACAGAGGTGTAATGAGGCTATGCCTCTTTTTACGTCTCTCTGCAACGCAGGCAACTGGCGCGTTTGCAGAGGGGGACTAATTCCCCTTGCATACTGGGGGTCCCTGGGTCATACCTGCCCAAACGCCGAAATTCCGAACGATTGAAAATGACTTTTCTTGTGAAACATTTGGATTTGGATTATCATGTCCTATATTTTGGAATTTTTGAAAGACTGACTTTGAGGATGCTATAAATTACTCAAGTCTGCCCGAATTGTGTGGGTAAAATTGATACCTAGTCACTTTGAATAAGAATGTACTTACGTCTCGTCTAACATTTGGAAGAAATATCTAGTTATATGACAACAGGATACCGACATAACTTGAAGGAAATAAGAACGCCCTGAAGAAGTTCTGTTGTACAGAACGAAACGCGTCAGCTGGCTGTGGTACATAAACTTAAGGAAAATAAAAGCATTTGAATATACACCAAGATTCAGCGCTTCAATAAGGACTCTAAGTGATATGATTTGATTGGACTTATTGCGCAAGTGGTGCTGTGCCAAACTTTGGAATATTCTCCACTACTCTCTACTACTTACTCTCTACTACTCCACTACTCTCTAATACTCACTCTCTACCACTCATTCTCTACTATTCTACTACTCTCTACTACTCTCTCTCTACTACTCACTCCCTACTACTCACTATCTACTACTCTCTACTACTCACTCTCTACTACTCTCTACTCTCTACTACTCACTCTCTACTACTCTCTCTCTACTACTCACTCTTTACTACTCACTATCTACTACTCACTCTCTACTTCTCACTCTCTACTACTCTCTAGTACTCACTCTCTACTACTCACTCTCTACTACTCTCTACTACTCACTCTCTACTACTCTCTCTCTACTACTCTCTACTACTCACTCTACTACTCACTCTCTACTACTCTCTACTATTCTTTCTCTCAGCTACTCACATCTCTACTACTCTCTACTACTCACTCTTTACTACACTCCCCTACTCACTTTCTCCTGCTCTCTACTACTCACTCTACTACTTACTCTCTACTACTCTCTACTACTCACTCTCTACTACTCACTCTCTACTACTCTCTACTACTCACTCTACTATTCACTCTACTACTCTCTACTACTCACTCTCTGCTACTCTCTCTACTGCTCTCTACTACTCACTCTCTACTCTATCACTCACTCCCTTCTCTCTATCTCTCTACCTCTCTCTACTTCTCTCTCTACTAGTCTCTACCTCTACCTCTCTACCTCTACCTCTCTACCTGTACACCTCTACCTCTCTACCTCTCTCTACTCGCACACATATACACATATATATATATGCATATATATGCATATGCATTTATGTATGTGTATATATATATATATATATATATATATATATATATATATATATACATACATATATAAACATATATAATCTGCATATCTATATAAATACAAATATAAATGCATGCATACATATACATATATGCATACATATGCATGTTATTTACATGAAAGTTTTAAAAACACTAATAAAAGCAAAGCTAAAAAGCCACCTCAATATAAACAGAATGGCTTTAACTTAAACGAGGGCGAGATCTATTGCATTTTCAATGCTTGTTTACTTTGGTTCCATCAAGAAGGCATTCAGATGTGTCACACATTTGCCATAAATTCTGAATGTTAGCACTCTAGTTGCTCATTAGATCACTGTAGTAAAGCTACTGCTCACCAGGGAAGTCTGCTGATAATCATGCTTTCTATGGCAAAATGAACCCCCTCATTTTGTTCCTTTTTAAATTAAAGGTTTTCAGACTTATCACTTCATTCCAATCAAGATGGCTTCTGGTGTGCCATACTTTTGTCATAAGTAAGACTGTTAGCGCGCTAGTTGTTCTTTAGAACACTCAGGGACATTCTGTCATTGGGCTATACTTGGGCTACATCTGGGTGATATTTGGGCTACATTTGGGCTCTTTTGTATCTGGTGGCCATTTTGGGAGACTGCATGTCAGAATTTTTTTATGAAATAGAAGAGGATTTGGGAAGTCACTCAAAATGTGCCCTAATTTTTCTTTCTGCAGCACTAATCATACTTTCTATGGCAAAACATACCCCCTCATTTTGTTCCTTTTTAAATTAAATGTTTTAAGAGTTACCACTTTATTCCAATCAAGATGGCTTCAGGTGTGCCATACCTTTGTAATAAGTAGGACTGTTCGCGCTCTAGTTGTTCTTTAGAACACTCTAGGAGGCTGCAGTAGAACACAAAGGAATCAACTGACAGTCTCTGTCCTTGTTGGATGTACATGTTTTACTGAGAATGTTAGACTTCATGCTCACATGACTGAGAAAGATAATGTGAATTTACAGAAAATATGCTTTCAGTTTGGCTTATAGATCCCCTTCCAAACCACTGTGGGCAGGGCCGTTTCTAGGTGTTTTGCCGCCCTAGGCGAGAATTGAAAAATACCGCCCCTCCCTTTTACCAGCATCACTCTTTCCCCCTGTCATCCAGGTGTTGGTGAATAGAGGCCAGCTTTGGTGCCTCTCTATCTAGTCTGGACTGTCAAATCCGTATTAACCCCTTCGCTGCAGCGGTTATTCTGCCGCAGCGCTAAGGGGGAGGTGGGGCCGCGCGGCGCTCCCGTACTCGTGACGGAACCGCTCCGTCACGGCCCTCGGGTGAGCTGTGCTTGTGACGGAACGGTTCCGTCACGGCCCCGCCCGCTCTTTAGAACGTCAGCGCAGGCGCGGCGAGCGGGCCGTGACGGAACCGTTCCGTCACCAGCACAGCCCACCGAGGCTCCTGACGGAACGGTTCCGTCACGAGCATGGGAGGTGTTAAAGTAAGTCATCTGTATCAATTGTTGCAGCTATGTAAGTGTTATTGCCCTGTTCTGAGGGTATTAACTCAGTTATGCTATCATGGACTTGAGTTGAGAGAACAGTAGGGGTACTGGCCTCTACCACCTACAATCACACCCAACACAGGCAGATACACAGACCCATGCAGAATCAAACCGACCCATTGTATACTGCTTTATGGGGCGAGATAGACAAGATATCAAGCAATGCTAGGATAATCTTTTTCTGGGCCACTTATGGATTCAGGCATGCAAATACTTCTGCCTGTTTGATAAGCATCAACTGAGGGTGTTGTGTGAGGAGTGCTTATCAATGTGCACTCTTCAGTCTTCCCCCAACATAACTTAGATGCCCTCTTCATCACTGAAACCTAGAGCACACCCTCCCTCCTTCACACACATCCTGGACATCCTCATCCCAGATAGTTATAGAATCCAACAGATAACACACTCAAAAGAGGAGGGGGTTTTGCAGTCATACATAGAAATCTGGCACTTACGTATTTCAAGCTCTTCTGCCGCTTTTCTCTCTCAATACCCGAAAAAGCACTCTTACCTGACGTCTAATCTTTAGACTCTGTTTACTCTCTGAAATAACTGTGCAGACTTAAGAATCTGAGGGGTATGGGCTTATTGGCAATCATGGGGAGTGAGGCGCATTTCTGAGAAGAAGGATAAACTAATTGTAAATTTCTAATAAACTGTTATGTAATCACTGGTCCCTGGGAGTGGGAATATTCCTGATCTACTACGTTTTTGGGATGATGGCTACAATTGTAGTGTTTTTTTTTTGCACTGTACTGTCGGAATTGCTAAAAGAAATACATTCTTTAAAAAAAAAACTGTGCAGACTGAAAAGTTGCATTGATCTGAGAATAATATGATATGTAAATGCAAAGTCGCACATGCCTGTGTTTAGCACAATACAAAGTGTTACCACAAAAAAAGACAGAACATACCTCGTTCACATTCCCACTCGGTATTGCCTTTCACGAAGGTTTGTTCCAGATCTCCAACAAGAAGTCTAAATCATGTCTCTTTTAGCGGGCCTGGGGCTGGAATGATTTCTTCCCAATGCTCTTTTTATTATAATATTTTTACAGATACCTCTGTGTAGATCTCCATATATTTTGCAGGATTATGAAAGTATAACAATTATGAAAAAAACTTTGAGATGCGCTAAATGCGTTCTGCAGATGGTAGCCATCACATTTCACACTAATCATAGTCTCTACGGGCGTACGCTGTTTTCTGACGAGTACAGAACAAATAACAAGGGATGTGTTTATTTAACAAACGTTCATGCACGCATGTTTTTTGCCGCCCTCCTCCTTCTGCCGCCCTAGGCGGCCGCCTAGTCCTGCCTAATGGTAGAAACGGCCCTGACTGTGGGAAAAGCATGAGATAATAGTTTTCTTTCAAACATGATTCATGATATCCCAGCAGAAGGCTTTTTCACATGGTAAAATCACCTTAGAACACACCACAATTCCTAAAATGAGTATGGTACCATCAACAAATGATTTATAATGCAACTAAAGTCCTAAAACCCTCTATTAACTACAATGCTTTTTAATGAGGTTCTATCGTGTATATTGGTCCCAAGATGGCTGCCAACACTTCTTGGATGAAGTGCTGACAGCCAATCAGATCTCACGATGAGATGTGTGGTTAGGCTCCGGATATATATGTGTTTTTGAAGTTCATTTTCATAAAAACCACTAGAGCAATTTTCACCAAATATAGCAAAGGCACTTCTGCGTACCAGTCCCTACAATTTTGCCGAGTTTGGTGTAATTCCGTTCAGCGGTTCGGGCTGTAGCCTTGTCAGAAAGTCCTATGGAAATTAACATGGGGAAAACATGTTTTGGGACCCCCCTTTTTTCTCAGCCCCCACTTCACGAATCCCCCCGAAACTTTTAGGGAAGGAGCGCAGCGGAGCTGGTCAAAATTGTGGAAAATTACACCCAAATTCCTCAACCGGCGCCAAAGTTATACCCAATAGAATGTTGCGGATTTCCTATGGTAGCTAGGTCCTAACTATATATACCTACTGGCTATCGCCAGTAGGTAATATATATATATATATATATATATATATATATATTCACTGAAAAAAACCATAGGTTTCAGGCCTTATATAGTTAGGAATTAGCATTTAAAAAACCTTTAAAATTCACTCAAAAAACTATAAGTTTTAGGGGTGTTATAGTTAGCTGGACATTTCACTCATACAAAACCATTGAAATTGCTCCTATATAGTTAGTTGTACTAACTATATTTCGTGCACCCGCAATCCACTGCTGATGATGTCACATATTACATCATTATTGACATGGTCAGTGACATCACTGATGACATCTCAAATTACATCACTGATGACATCACTGATGACATCATCCAGTGAATGTGGTTTGCTTCGTTATTTAAATATGCATTATATATATAGCAATTTACATTGAAGAATGAGTGGATATATAAAAATAAATATTTGGATGGAGGATTTAGTAGCAGTGTAATTGACTGTTCACTTGACCAATTAATAGTGTCTCACTAAATATAGTGGATAGTGACTAAACTGTTTGAATATCTGTATCACTTTGTCAGTTGTTGTGTAAACTGGTTCTCCAATTGGTTACTAGCTATGTGAAAGTCTGTATTAGTTATTGATTAGTTAACTGAGTATTTTTATGGGAGAGTGAATATGTGTGTGGTTCGGTGGGGGGTGTGTGACTGCCCAAAGATGTGTGAATAGTTGATACACTAGATATATGAAGTTAAAACTACATGTTCTAACAGTTGTTTGGGTGAGTGAATATCTTTATGGCTGTGGTAATGAGCAAATATATTTCTCAATGGTACATGTCCAACAAACTAGAAAAATAAAATGCAGTGTATGTGTCAGTTGTTGTATAATAATAAGTATACATAAGACTCAATGATTGTGTGAGTGACTGTATGGATAACTTTATACTTGTAATAATGATTTTATAATTCACTAAGTGTGACTTACTATCTAAATGAATAGATGAAGTTGTGTTTGTATAAATGTGTAGCTAAGTAAATATGTAAGTATGATCCATTGTTTGCATAAGTGAGTAGGATGACTTCATATGTGAATAGGATGTGTGCTGGTGTGTAATGTCGATTTAGGTGTATACGTTTTTTTGATAGTGTTCTATTGTTCATTGACAGCATGTATGAGTGAATCTACAGGTAAGTGATTAGATCTGTGTATACATCTAAAATCACTGAGTGGGTTTTTAGATACTTGTATTGCTGTAACAATGGATTCGAATATGATACTCTTTATTTTACAAAGAGTGATGAAAGATTTTACTAGTGTATGAAAAGGTGTATGTGATTGTCACGTGGATGATGTCATTTGAGATGTCATCAGTGATGTCACTGACCATGTCATAAATGATGTAATATGTGACATCATCAGCAGTGGATTGCGGGTGTGCGAAATATAGTTAGTACAACTAACTATATAGGAGCAATTTCAGTGGTTTTGTATGAGTGAAATGTCCAGCTAACTATAACACCCCTAAAACTTATAGTTGTTTGAGTGAATTTTAAAGGTTTTTTTAAATGCTAATTCCTAACTATATAAGGCCTGAAACCTATGTTTTTTTCAGTGAATTTCAAAGGTTTTTTAAATGCTAATTCCTGACTATATAAGGCCTGAAACCGATGGTTTTTTCAGTGAATTTGCAAGGTTTTTTAAGTGCTGATTCCTAACTATATAAGGCCTGAAACCTATGTTTTGTTCAGTGAATTTCAAAGGTTTTTTAATGCTAATTCCTAACTATATAAGACCTGAAAGCCCACCAGGAATCTCCAGTATGCGCCAGGGGACTGCATTGCAGAGAGGTGTAATGAAGCCACGCCCCTTTTTACACCTCACTGCAACGCAGCCCCCGTGCATGTTTGAAGAGGGGGAACTAATTCCCCCTTGCATACTGGGGGCCCCTGGGGGCCAACTAGCCCACCTTGAACCTCCAGTATGCGCCAGGGGGCTGCATTGCAGAGGTGTAATGAGGCTATGCCCCTTGTTACACCTCTCTGCAACGCAGTCCCCTGGCGCGTTTGCAGAGGGGGAACTAATTTCCCTTGCATACTGGGGGTCCCTGGGGGCCAACTAGCCCACCAGGAGCCTCCAGTATGCGCCAGGGGGCTGCATTGCAGAGAGGTGTAATGAGGCCACACCCTTTTTACACCTCTCTGCAACGCAGCCCCCGTGCATGCTTGAAGAGGGGGAAAGAATTCCCCTTGCATACTGGGGGTCCCTGGGGGCCAACTAGCCCACCTGGAACCTCCAGTATGCGCCAGGGGGCTGCATTGCACAGAGGTGTAATGAGGCTATGCCTCTTTTTACACCTCTCTGCAACGCAGGCAACTGGTGCGTTTGCAGAGGGGGGACTAATTCCCCTTGCATACTGGGGTCCCTGGGTCATATCTGCCCAAACGCTGAAATTCCGAACGATTGAAAATGACTTTTCTTGAGAAACATTTGGATTTGGATTATCATGTCCTATACTTTGGAATTTTTGAAAGACTGACTTTGAGGATGCTATAAATTACTCAAGTCTGCCCGAATTGTGTGGGTAAAATTGATACCTAGTCACTTTGAATAAGAATGTACTTACGTCTCATCTAACATTTGGAAGAAATATCTAGTTATATGACAACAGGATACCGACATAACTTGAAGGAAATAAGAACGCCCTGAAGAAGTTCTGTTGTACAGAACGAAACGCGTCAGCTTGCTGTGGTACATAAACTTAAGGAAAATAAAAGCATTTGAATATACACCAAGATTCAGCGCTTCAATAAGGACTCTAAGTGATATGATTTGATTGGACTTATTGCGCAAGTGGTGCTGTGCCAAACTTTGGAATATTCTCCACTACTCTCTACTACTTACTCTCTACTACTCCACTCTCTAATACTCACTCTCTACCACTCATTCTCTACTATTCTACTACTCTCTCTCTACTACTCACTCCCTACTACTCACTATCCACTACTCTCTACTACTCACTCTCTACTACTCTCTACTCTCTACTACTCACTCTCTACTACTCTCTCTCTACTACTCACTCTTTACTACTCACTATCTACTACTCACTCTCTACTTCTCACTCTCTACTACTCTCTACTACTCACTCTCTACTACTCACTATCTACTACTCTCTACTACTCACTCTCTACTACTCTCTCTCTACTACTCTCTACTACTCACTCTACTACTCACTCTCTACTACTCTCTACTATTCTCTCTCTCTGCTACTCACTCTCTACTACTCTCTCTTTACTTCTCTCTACTACTCACTTTCTCCTGCTCTCTACTACTCACTCTACTACTTACTCTCTACTACTCACTCTCTACTACTCACTCTACTACTTACTCTCTACTACTCTCTACTACTCACTCTCTACTACTCACTCTCTGCTACTCTCTTTACTGCTCTCTACTACTCTCTACTACTCACTCTCTACTCTATTACTCACTCTCTTCTCTTTACCGCTCTACCTCTCTCTACTTCTCTCTCTACTAGTCTCTACCTCTCTACCTCTACCTCTCTACCTCTGCCTCTCTACCTCTACACCTCTACCCCTCTACCTCTCTCTACACGCACACATATACACATATATATATGCATATATATGCATATACATTTATGTATGTGTATATATATATATACATACATATATAAACGTATATAATCTGCATATCTATATAAATACAAATATAAATGCATGCATACATATACATATATGCATACATATGCATGTTATTTACATGAAAGTTTTAAAAACACTAATAAAAGCAAAGCTAAAAAGCCACCTCATTACAAACAGAATGGCTTTAACTTAAACGAGGGCGAGATCTATTGCATTTTCAATGCTTGTTTACTTTGGTTCCATCAAGAAGGCATTCAGATGTGTCACACATTTGCCATAAATTCTGAATGTTAGCACTCTAGTTGCTCATTAGATCACTGTTGTAAAGCTACTGCTCACCAGGGAAGTCTGCTGCTAATCATACTTTCTATGGCAAAATGAACCCCCTCATTTTGTTCCTTTTTAAATTAAATGTTTTCAGACATACCACTTCATTCCAATCAAGATGGCTTTTGGTGTGCCATACTTTTGTCATAAGTAAGACTGTTAGCGCTCTAGTTGTTCTTTAGAACACTCTGGGACATTCTTTCATTGGGCTATACTTGGGCTACATCTGGGTGATATTTGGGCTACATTTGGGCTCTTTTGTCTCTGGTGGCCATCTTGGGAGACTGCATGTCAGAATGTTTTAATGAAATAGAAGAGGATTTGGGAAGTCACTCAAAATGTGCCCTAATTTGTCTTTCTGCAGCACTAATCATACTTTCTATGGCAAAACATACCCCCTCATTTTGTTCCTTTTTAAATTAAATGTTTTAAGAGTTACCACTTTATTCCAATAAAGATGGCTTCAGGTGTGCCATACCTTTGTAATAAGTAGGACTGTTCGCGCTCTAGTTGTTCTTTAGAACACTCTAGGAGGCTGCAGTAGAACACAAAGGAATCAACTGACAGTCTCTGTCCTTGTTGGATGTACATGTTTTACTGAGAATGTTAGACTTCATGCTCACATGACTGAGAAAGATAATGTGAATTTACAGAAAATATGCTTTCAGTTTAGCTTATAGATCCCCTTCCAAACCACTGTGGGAAAAGCATGAGATAATAGTTTTCTTTCAAACATGATTCATGATATCCCAGCAGAAGGCTTTTTCACATGGTAAAATCACCTTAGACCACACCACAATTCCTAAAATGAGTATGGTACCATCAACAAATGATTTATAATGTAACTAAAGTCCTAAAACCCTCTATTAACTACAATGCTTTTTAATGAGGTGCTATCATGTATATTGGTCCCAAGATGGCTGCCAACCCTTCTTGGATGAAGTGCTGACAGCCAATCAGATCTCACGATGAGATGTGTGGTTAGGCTCCGCCCAGATATATATGTGTTTTTGAAGTTCATTTTCATACAAACCACTGGAGCAATTTTCACCAAATATAGCAAAGGCACTTCTGTGTACCAGTCCCTACAATTTTGCCAAGTTTGGTGTAATTCCGTTCAGCGGTTCGGGCTGTAGCCTTGTCAGAACGTCCTATGGAAATTAACATGGGGAAAACACGTTTTTGGATCCCCCTTTTTTCTCAGCCCCCACTTCACGAATCCCCCCGAAACTTTCAGGGAAGGAGCGCAGCGGAGCTGGCCAATATTCTGGACAATTACACGCAAATTCCTCAACCGGCGCCAAAGTTATTCCCAATAGAATGTTGCAGATTTCCTATGGTAGCTAGGTCCTAACTATATATACCTACTTGCTATCGCCAGTAGGTAATATATATACATATATATATATATATATATGTAAATGTAAAAAAATCATGATATAAAATCTAATGAATATTTTTAATTTTAGTTTTAATTGATATATGTGTACATCAACATACACATATAAATATATGTGTGTATGTTTAAATAGGTATATGTTTATATATATCCTTAAATATTATTTAACATGTTTAATTAACATTATATTAATGTTACAATTTAAAGTACTTCATATTCACCATTTTTAACTAAATAAATATATATCTCAATATTTTTGGATCTATTTAATTCAATATTAGTGCATAACAACATTTTTGTTCGATATTTTTGTACTTACTATTATATGCATAGAAAACGATATTTTTGTGATCGATATTTTTGACACAATATTTTGGTAGCACAATATTTATGGTTTTGATCTTTTGCCACTGAATCGCCAAAACAGGAGCTGTGGTAAAAGCTTATTTGAGATGTTTAAATGCCACATTATCTTCTCCAAAACAAACAAATTGAGGGTTATTTCCAAAGCAGATTTGCAACTGGAGCAATGACATGAGAGAACCATTCAATGAATCTTGGATAAAAATTGGCAAATCCTAAAAAACTTTGCTCAACTTGCACTGTCTTAAGTATTGGCCACCTAGGGGCTGATCACGACAATGGTGGTCCAAGGACCGCCGTGGTCTCCCCAGCTCCCTATTATGATTTGG
Source organism: Lissotriton helveticus (assembly GCF_964261635.1). NCBI lineage: Eukaryota > Metazoa > Chordata > Amphibia > Caudata > Salamandridae > Lissotriton > Lissotriton helveticus. The sequence continues at coordinate 1,145,342,820 of NC_136069.1, forward strand.
GCTCTGGGGCGGCCACAGCCCCACCACAGCTGCCAGGCAACCGCCGTTCCCTGCTGGTGTTGCGTTGGTGTCGGGCATCAATATGCTTGGCAGGACCACCGCAATCCCGCCAAACATATTAGGAGTTTTCTCTCTGCCATGAGAATCCTGGGGTGGAGTAAACATAGTGGGTCCTACAGGGTCTCCTGTGCCTCTGCACCCTGTGGATGCACACAGGGGGCATGTGCATGCACACCAGTTCCTGCACTGCATTGATTTTTCAGTCCATGCCATGCAGGAACTGTTTTTGGCGTTCCCATTGCGGTTTCCGTTTTTAGACGCACCATCATTGGAACAGCAAAAAAAAGCCCGCCACACAGGAGGAAACTCCTAATTTGGCAGTTGGCCTCACCACAGGTTTGGCGGTGCTACGGTGCTGCACTGCCAAACTTGTAATCAGGCCCTAAGTCACTTCCTTGATTTACCTTTCTGCCATACTAAAGCCTTTTGGAGTTAAGATCACACCAAAAAGCTTGACTTCCATCACATGAAAGTCGCGCTTGCTTAACGTACAATAGAGTTGATGTTTTCTCATGGCTGATAGTACTAAGGTTAGATGCTGAACATAGGTTTCTTCATCCACAAACTAGATCCAGAACACAGGTCAAAAGAACAGCCCAAATAGAGGTTTCTTCTAATCAAGAGGGAGAAAAGCCAAACACAGTGGCTTTTATACAAACTGGTGTCCTTAACTCCTTCCAAGGACAGCCGTACCCAGAACCACAGGATCTTCAAATCCTGAAGTAGGTTTTCAAATGCCAGGATCTTCAAATCCTGTGATAAAGCCTCAAAGTCCACTGTACCCTGACACTCAGATGGGACATGCTATCACAGCTTTTTAGGCACTCACATGGGAACAGGATTGTCTGTGCTGGTTATGGGAGGGCCAAAACTGGGTAGCTAATTTGTGGCAGCAACAATCCTGGGTGGCAAGTCTTCTGTCATTGTGGAAGTCAAAAATAATTGGGGTTAGCATGAGCTGAAGCCATCTTGGTTGTGGCATCCATTTTGTTGGCTTTGTAATTTCTCCCATCCTCTGCTGATTGTCTTTTTCTCTGCCTGTGCTGTCTATTTTAGTTGAATTCCTGGCTCAGCTAAAAGCAATGTGCATGCTAACGAGTTTGTAGCTGCCAGAACACCTGGTCTCAGACTGAACTGTTAATCTCTTAGTGCTGCCATAAGCACTCCAGCTCCCCCTCCCGCTTTGCTGACTAAGTGATTTCCTGTCTGCCCAGGTTTGTCGGTAACTATTCCTGTGTATGCTTGTACCTTCTATTTGTAGCTGCATGCTTACCAGTGCAGAAAACGCTGTATATAAGAACCATGGTCTGTGTATTCAAGCCACTACCTCCTGGAACACTTCAGGGTGTTGTATGGACGTGGTCTCACTCATGAGTGAACAAACTTGTTATTCTGAATTCCAGCTTCAGTGCCAATCTCTATTTTGTTGGTCTATGGACCCGTGGAGGGATAAGGGTGAACCCTGCACCGGTGTGCCCCTTAAAAAGGCACATTCCTACATCATGTCAATTCAATGACATTCCTAGTGTCAAGACCCTAAGCCAGGGGTGGAAAGGGCAACTAATAATGCCCAGGACCAGAGGTGCATGGAATTAGGGGCAAGTACATGCGGGAAGGAAAGACAGAATGTCTTCAGTATTTCAACCTAGGGTTGGCCTGCAGACTGGGTAACCTACCAACATAGAACATTTCTGAATCTAGACCTTCAGCGGAATTCAAGTTGACATGGTTGCATGAATCTCAACACATTTTACTACTCAGAATACCTGCAAATATCAAAAGTATGGGTAAACAAATGATTCTTTCTTTACATTTCTGTCACATAAACCTCCAAAATGTCAAACAAATGGCAATTGTTTTACCATTCAGTGTTCCCAAATTTCTCTCAATACAAAATCGAATCAGCACTGGGCTCCTTGCTGGGGTACAGGTGTGTATGCCGAATCACTGACAGAATATCGACTCTAAGAATATCGACCTACAGAAACATCGACGCTGGAATATCGAAGGTAAGTATATCGACATCCTATCTACAACAAGGTAAGTACAAAAATATTGAAACTAAAATATCGATGTTAAAAATATAGTTAAAAATATCATTTTTTTCAGTTAAAAATTAATGTGTAAAATAAAGTAAATAATACTAATAAATAAACTAAACATAGTTAAAAATATTTAATAATGTTTAAAATTAATAAATGATACATATATAATAATAAAACATTAATTAAATATATACATAAAATATATAATATATACATATTTAATAATAACTTTTAATAATTATTTTAATTACTTATACATTATTTATAAATACTATAAATTACAAATACATCTACACACATAAAATAATAACATAAATAAAAAGTATATAATTATTTAATAAATTTTAAAAAAAATATACCTACAAAATATTCGAAATTAATTAAATACTACATTATCTAAAATAATACAAAAAATATTAAATAAAAAATAAATAAAACTACTATTTAAAGTCCTAAAAAAACTACAGTAATTAAAATATTGGATAGCGTAGAAAGTAAAAATACTATTCCCACTCCAAAAAATGCAACAGTAGGGAAAGTGTTGGATAGCGGGTGGGTAAAAATTACTATTCCAACTCCAGAGTGTGAAACAGTAGGGAGAGCGTTGGATAGCGTATGGGTAAAAATTACTATTCTCACTCCAAAGATTGCAACAGTAGGGAAAGCATTGGATAGCGGGTGGGTAAAAATGACTATTCCAACTCCAGAGTGTGAAACAGTAGGGAAAGCGCTGGATAGCGTAGCAGTAAAAATTACTATTCCCACTCCAGAGAGTGCAACAGTAGGGAAAATGTTGGATAGCAAATGGGTAAAAATTACTATTCCCACTCCAAAGAGTGCAACAGTAGGGAAAGCGTTGGATAGCGGGAAGAAAAAAATTACTATTCCCACTCCAGAGAGTGCAACAGTAGGGAAAGCGTTGGATAGCGTAGGGGTAAAAATTACTATTCCCACTCCAGTGAGTGCAACAGTAGAGAAAGCGTTGGATAGCGGGTGGGTAAAAATGACTATTCCAACTCCAGAGTGTGAAACAGTAGGGAAAGCGTTGGATAGCGTAGCAGTAAAAATTACAATTCCCACTCCAGAGAGTGCAACAGTAGGGAAAATGTTGGATAGCGTAGGGGTAAAAATTACTATACCCACTCCAAAGAGTGCAACAGTAGGGAAAGCGCTGGATAGCGGGAAGATAAAAATTACTATTCCCACTCCAGAGAGTGCAACAGTAGGGAAAGCGTTGGATAGCGCAAGGGTAAAAATTACTATTGCCACTCCAGAGAGTGCAACAGTAGGGAAAGCGTTGGATAGCGCAAGGGTAAAAATTACTATTACAACTCCAGAGTGTGAAACAGTAGAGAAAGCATTGGATAGCGTAGGGGTAAAAATTACTATTCCCACTCCAGTGAGTGCAACAGTAGGGAAAGCATTGGATAGCGTAGGGGTAAACATTACTATTCCCACTCCGAAGAGTGCAACAGTAGGGAAAGCGTTTGATAGCGGGTGAGTAAAAATTACTATTCCCACTCCAGTGAGTGCAACAGTAGGGAAAGCATTGGATAGCGTAGGGGTAAAAATTACTATTCCCACTCCAGTGAGTGTAACAGTAGGGAAAGCATTGGATAGCGGGTGGGTAAAAATTACTATTCCAACTCCAGAGAGTAAAACAGTAGGGAAAACATTGAATAGCGTAGGGGTAAAAATTACTATTCCACTCCAGAGAGTGCAACAGTAGGGAAAGTGTTGGATAGCATAGAAATTAAATATAACATACTTATAAATAATGTTTGTATTTAAAATAATTAATAATTTAAATTTGAAACCAACATCATTTACAAATACCCATTAATAATTATTAAAAAACATAATTAAAATTGAATAATTTATTAACAATAAATTAACAATAAATACCAATACAAATTAATTAATCAATATTAGTTACCGAATAATAAATATTGAACAATGAAATATTTTTCAAAACAAAACACATATTTATTAATAAAATTTGATTAGCAATTAAAAATCTTTACACAATAAAATTATTTTTTATACAAAAAATTACTTTTTATAAACCATGAATTACCAATTATTAAAAAATAGTTTCCAATTAAAATAAATTACTTACCTACTAAAAAATTAATTACCAATTCCAAACATTAATTACCAATTACAAACATTAATGATCAATTAAAAAAATTATTTACCAATTAAAAAAAATTATTACCAATTACAAACATTAATTACAAATTAAAAAACTCAATTACCAATTACAATCATTAATTACCAATTAAAAAAATTATTTACCAGTTACATACATTAATCACCAATTACAAAATTAATTACCAATTACAAATATTAATTACTAATTAAAAAATAAATTATCAATTACAAAAATTAATTACCAAGTACAAACATTAATTACCAATTTAAAAAATAAATTAACTAATAAAATAATTAATTGCCAATTAATTATTAATTCAAAATGTATTTATTATCAATACCAATAAATTAAAATAAATAATTATTTAACTACAATTAAAATACTTCCCACCCAATTCCCCTATAAACCCACTACCCGCTACAAAACGTAAATGCAAAAATTAATTAAAATTAATTTGTAATTCCTAAAAAATAATAATTAATTTAATATATTTAAATTACTTCCCACCCTATTCCCCTATAAACCCACAACCCGCTCCAGTACTAAAACATTTAATTAACTTTAAAATATCATTATTAATATATAAAAATAGTACACATGTAATTTAAAACAAGTAAAATACTTAACAAAAAACATATAACACATACATATTAAATACATAATAAAATACATAATAGTAATACAAATATCGATATTAGTAACATCGAAATTAGTAACATTGATATATTTGATATCGAAATTACTGACTTCGATATTATTTACATCAATATAAATAAATTCGATATTACTTACCTTAGGGTCGATATTCTGTCCAACGATATTCTTGACCTCGATATTCTTTACCTTCGATATTTCAGTAGGTCGATATTATAAACTCGATATTTAGACTGTGTACCGTGTATGCCTGTTGAAAATTGACCTTTCTGCAGGTTCACCCCCAAATGTTTTGCCTTCCTCCTACCCTTTTTGCTGAAATAATTTTTGTTGGCCTTAGACTCTGTGCACTTTACCACTGCTAACCAGTGCTAAAGTGCTAGTGCTCTCTCTCCAAAACATGGTTTTATTGGTATATACCTGTTTGGCATATTTAATGCACTTGTAAGTCACTTGTAAAGTGGTGTACCATATACCCAGGGCCTGTAAATTAAATGCTACCAGTGGGCCTGCAGCACTTTTTGTGCCATCCACTTAAGTGGCACCTTAAAACATGTCCCAGGCCTGCCCTTGCAACCTGAATGCAGAGTCCCACTGCCATATCGACTTGGTATTTAAACCCCATTTCCATGCCTTAAACTCCCCTTTTATTACATATCAATCACCCCTAAAGTAGTCACTAGGTAGCCTACAAGGGAGGGTGCTGTGTAATTAAAATCTAGGACATGTACTTTTAAGTTTTACATGTCCTGGTAGTGAAAAGCTCCCACATTCATTTTTCACTACTGTGAGGCCTACCCCTCCCAAAGGATGACATTCGGGATTCCTTATTACATTTAATTCCTAATTGAGAGGAGGTAGATATATAATGTTTGGCACCTATGGAATTAAAAGGATAACCACTCCTTAATGGTAAAGTCTGATTTTTCATTACAATTTTGAAAATGTCACTTTTAGAAAGTTTGCAATTTCATGCCCTTGGTCGTTTGTGCCTGCAGCCTGTGTTCGGCCACATGACTGGGTGTAGCTGACAGTTAGACTTTGTAAATTCCTCCCAGACAGTCATACAATAGTGGGATTAGGTGTGCCTTAATGGGCCATCAACTGGCAGGATAGGGGGCGAAGCTGAGCACAGCCCCACATGCACCTGAATAGGCTGTGTCCTGTTGCCTCACAATAGGACTAGTGACCCTGTATTGTCATTGCAGCCAGCTTGGAGCCAAGCCTGAGGATTCAGGAAATTCAAAGAACCTTTCCAAAAACTTCTCCCACATCCAGGAGAAGGACACCAGGGTATAACAATAGGACCTCAGACCCCACCACTTCAGTACCCTTCGACCTGTGGATACTCTGCCAGGAAGAAGGACTGCTGTGCTGCCGAAGGACTGCCACTCTGATGGACTGCTGCTCTGGATGAACTCCTGTCCTGCTGTGCTGACCTGCTGACCCTCTTGGCTGGGTGAGAAGGACTGGAGCTGCATCACTTGAACCCAGATCTAAGAGTGACTCCAATGACTAGTTAGCTGGCATCCTGATCTGAAACCGGAGGGGCATAACAGGCTTCCAACATACTTGCATCTGCACCTGGACACTGCCATCTGTGACTCTACCCTGCCAATTGGTGCCACCCCAGTCCTAGTGTCAGGATTCCTGCCACAGCTCAACTCTCTTGACTATCACAATAAACTGACATGACTCATATCATTCCTCCCAACACTTTTGAATGAACAAACGTCTTGTACCTTTGCTTTTGACCATATTACATGCTGTTGGTAATAGCTAGCTGCAGTTTGTTTCAAAAGGCTTAATGGATTTTAGAAATGTTTTACCATGCATATGCAAGGTCAGGATTCAGGCACCACAGAAACATTCAGAAAATCCACCAGAATAAGCATCAAGCAGCCAGCATAGATGACCTCAAAGTGAACCTTCCGGAAGACAGCCCTCATCAAATTAAGCCCCTGTTCCTTGCTGTAAGCAATTAGAATGCAACCTTTGTGAACATTCTAAAACACCTTCTAGAAGACAGCCTCATCAAATTAATCATCTGCACCTGCTCCTTGTTACAAACAATTAGAATGTGACCTTTATGAATGTTCTAAAGCAATCTTATTTAAAGACCATCCACACTCCTCCACTTCGCTTAGCCTCTTTGCCTGCCACTTACCTGTTTCCTGGCTTCCAGGATTCTGTCTTGCCAGCTCCCTTGATCCTCCTGTATCAACCTCACAGCAAAGAACATCCCACATTAGTCTTGCACCAGGATGGAAACAAGAACAAGAAGAAAAGGACAGACACATTAACAGACTTGATTTTACTACGCGCTGAGCTCAGTCGCAGCATCGTGTGGCAAACAAAGGTAGCCAGTGTTTTTGTTCAACTTGTATATACTGTTGGCAGAGCTCCAACAGAGAGGAGTCGGGTGAAGTTAGCCCTTTCCAAATTTGCTTGTGGGCTTGATGCTCAAATCATACTCACTACAGTTTCGAGAACTTTGATGAAGGGGCCTCTATGGACAATCTAAATGAAAACAAAACAACAAAACTAAAGGTTAGTTGAGATTTGAAAAACTTTCGTGAAGTGATACCTTAAGAAAGCGAGTCAATACTGGACTAAACCCTTATTATTTATTTGTTTATAGCTACCATATCTGCCGGTACCATTCATCAGACTGAATGCCTGCTGCAGTGTTGCTGTTGAGTAGACAAGCCACAGCATATTCAATTCTACATGCTCTCTCCATCCCAACCCACTTCCCCCTGGGATTTGCCACCGGAGCAGTGTCTCCTCCTGCAAACTGAGGGCAAGTCTCAGGGGGAATTGGGAACTAGCGTTGCGGCCCCATTGGAATCATCTGGGACCTAGGTAGGTGGCTTATGACACCTAGACCTTTGGTAGTGGGCCTATGGAGCTTACCAGTAGAATCAACGCATCTTCTCTGCCTAATGGCGCATTCTTGAGCTGAACCAACGTATCTCCCCAGCTGAGCGTGAATCCCCAAGCCAAAACTACACATTGCTACTGCTGCATGGATTGGGCCCGACGCAGAAGGCCAGCATCATCCTTGCATCTTCGGAACTGATGCATCAGTGAAGTGCATCTCCAACCCAGGTTCTCGCATCTCTTGTCCATGGTGGCTCCACAACGACAATGGACTCCACATCAAAGCCTCACAGCTCTTCGAATCCGATGCATCACCAGCTGCGTGCCACATCCTTGAAAGCTGGACTTTGCATCGCAAGCCCCGTCAACAGGATACTCGATGAGAACGCAACAGAACATCTCACCACAGCTTCGCTGCACTTCAGAACTGAAGCATTGCTTCTACTGCGTGACACTTCTTCACCTTGGATCCATGCAACACTCCGCAAGCAGGATTTAAGGTACTTTGTTCAGCAGGCCTAACTGAGTCCTTGTAGCCTGACTTTGTCCTTTTCAGGAGCGACCAGTTATCCCAATAGCACTTTGTGCTTTTGGAGGTATTTTCACTTAAAACTTTAAAAATCAATATCTCTGGTTCTACTAATTGAATTTTTGTTGTTTTCATGACAAATAATTTATTAAAATGTACTCTATTTCTCTAAATTGGTCTGTCTGGGATTTTTCTTCTTTTATGTTTTCACTTTATTAATGTTTGTGTGCTGCATAAATACATCACACATTGCCTCTAAGTGAAGCCTGGCTGCTTTATGTGTCAAGCTACCCATGGTTAAGCACAGGTTAATGTAGTGACTTTTTGTGGTTCAAGCCTACAAGGGACTGTGGCTATTTCTTGACCAGGGTTCACCTCCCAGTCAACCAACAGCCCAATTTCTCACAGTGTCTGTGCCCCAGCAAGGACCCAGAAGATGGATTTTTCTCAACCTAAGAAAAATATCTAAATAGCATCAGTCCCTTGAGAGGGGAGCAAAAATATGCATCTGTACTCCATCAAGGAGCCAGAGACTGTAAGGATGTTTTCTTAGTTCAATTAAAACAGTGTCCAACTCTTTTCTGGTGATTAACGACAACAGGAGAAACCCATAAACTCAGTTTACAACTGGGTAATTATAGTAGTATGTGACTTCTCAACAGTCTCAACAGGTAATAGTTAAACAATTATTTTACAAAAAGTAAATGGATTACAAGGAAAGATAAGGAACACCAATGGTTAAATACTCTGGATTGTATAATCAAAGTAAGAACAAGGAAAGCATGGAGACAGAATTAATGTTCATTGGGAAATGTGCAATGGCTATATGGTGGACAGAGAAGCATTGGGAGATGAAGAGCTGTGTGAAACTAAATCAGAAATTGGGTATTGAAAGGGAAGGATCTAGGAACAATATTAGTCCATCACCGTCCAATTCCCACTCCCTGGTTAGTTTCTTCTATTGGTGGGGTGAGAGGGCTGGTGGGAGGGTGTGTGGGAAAAGCTGGGCTTTTCCTGACCTCTCTCCCAACTCCCTCCCTCCAGGGCTGGCCTGGCCGTAGTGGGCACCAGGTGTTTTCCCGGTCGACTGGTAGAGTGGGGGCCGGTTTTGGAGTGGTGGGGGCACTCTTGTTACAGGGTCCGGTTTTGCAGCAGTGCTGCAATATCGGTCCCCTGTCCAAAAGCGGCAGCAGTGCTTCACACTAGCACCCCACCACTCCCAGAGACGGAGCTTCTCGCTAGCATTAAATCCCACCCATGGGCCGGTCTAGCTGAATTGCCAGGGCTGGTTTGTGTTCTCCGTCCTGTCCTGTGTAGTAAATTACTTATCTACTGTTCTCCTCTAAATAGAAGCAAGCTACAATAAAGGATTATCTAACTATACAGCTGGACTGTGTATCTTCCTTTACTAAATCCTGCCACCCTGCCACCATCAAAAAAGTGGTGGTCACGAATTGGGAGGTGTGGGGGGAGTATTAGCTGCCCTTAACCCCCGCCCCACCCCCCAATTAAAAGAGACTGGGACATTACCTTCCAGTGGTTAGTTTGGCATCTGGAAAGGTGTATGTAGGAAGAAAAGAACTACAAGAGTCCATGAGAAAGGCCACTAAAGCTGACATGAATGAGCGTACATAAGCTCCTTCACGTCCTACACCATCCATAAAGAACCCAGGACTCTTCCAGTGACTATCCGGAGGTATAGACGCACACAGGCATTGGTAAAGTGAGCAATTGCCCAGACCCACATCTTCCAAGTGGCCCACTGGGAAAGTGGACTTTTTCTCTTTTTTACCTTTTTTCCTTCCTTAACGTCTCTCCTTTAGCCCTGCCTACCACTACTGCTGACTCTATCTGTTACCAGGAGTCATCTTAAGGCTTTTTGTGCTCAGGGCATTGTTTATGGGTGATATAAACATGTATCTTATGATTAAGCATTGTTTGGCATCATGCGGGTTTGATTGAGCAGAAAACAGGTACTGAAATTCAAAGTTGTTAAGGACAGGAGCCTCCAGAATAAGCCTTGCCCAGGGTTCCCCAAATCCTTAAGATGTCACTGCGTGTTGTATGACGGAACAATGCAGATAAAAACATTTAATGCCTTTACAACTCAATTATTACCACGCATTTTTATAGCACGCATATGCTTTTACCACACATGCCATTACCATACATTATTAGTCTAACTAAGGTAAGTAGTAGTAAGGTAAGTTTAAAGATATATGTATCTATATATATATTTTTTTATCTTTTTGGGGGAGACCCCCGCCAAACCCTCATACCTACCTTAAATGGGTGGTAAAGGCAGGCATGGAAAGGCCTATATGTGGTTAAAACATACGTGGTAAATTTCTTGAAATAAAAAAAAAAAAACATACGTGGTAATAAAGGTGTGGTTTAAAAATCATGATCACGATTTAAAAATCACGATTTAAGAATCATGTTGCACAGCTGTTTCACGTCACTACGTATAGATGGAATCCTAAAATTGGATATGGGACCTCAAAAACAAAGGTGCGGTCTTAAGCTACATCCAGTCTTAGAGAGAGACGAGCACTCGTCTAGAAATTATAAAGAATTTAATTTTAAGTGGCCATTATGGCTAATCGCAGCTTTAAATTATTAAAGCTTCTTCTAAAGACTGGCACGCCAGAGCAGTTTAGAGTTGGCGAGCATTTACTGCTGAGCACGGCGCGAGGAATGTTGCTTACTCTTACCGAATGCACAAGTTTCAAAGAGCTAATGGCTGCATGATGAATAATTGACCGCAGACTCCAGAAACCAATAAACATTTATTAAACCCTACAGGCCCACTCACCGATACATCTATCACTAAAAAAAAGCTTTATTGGCAGTCAAAGCTCGAAAGAGTTAACAATGGGTGTAAATTCAATTTCTTACTCGACAGCACAAATACAGATAGATGTTTGGGGGCTGCGGCACTTGATACAAGAGAACGTGGTTTTAAAGGAAAACGCCCTTTCTTGATACATTAAACAAACCCATTCAAGACAGGAAGCACTGAACACTGAAATACGTTGAAATCTTTATCTGCCGACGAAACTGTGGATGTATGAAGCGTATACTTATTTTACAAGCTTTTTTACAGAATTAATAATCTGGTGATGTCTTGTACTTAATAACGGTCACAGTTTGGCCTGTGGTGATAGTTACATGTGGAATTAGTGCGTTTGTGCACCAAATTCCACACGACTTGGAATTTACACTACAGGTCTGACCTGCTGAAAATTACCTGGAAACAATTGTGCGGGAGAGGTGCACATTTCATAATTTCAGTCCCTGTGCAAACTGATTTTTGAGCAGAGATCGGAATTTAGCGCATGCCCGTGATGAGGGATTGAACAAACGTCGACCAAGATTCGTCAACTCTATGGCCCCTCTATTGGTTACCAAACACCACAAGATGATGGACTGAGTGCTGAAACCTTGCAACTACTCACCCCCAGTCAAGAGATCTGGGGTAAATCCATCCTTCTTTGGCTCGCTACATCACCCTAGTTTGAACCCAACCATATGTAAATCAGTCTTGTCCCTGCTCCACATTGGAACAGTCCAGCCCGAACTGCCAGGCCTGGTTCTCCCTGGACCAGAAACAAGCATCCTGGGACTGGTTTTGGGGTATCGCCCCTCATCAGCCAGGCTAGCTTGAATCCAGTGGCCCAGAGAGTCAGAGACCCACATATGGGCATACCCTTGGTCCTTTAGGGTGAACATAGCAAACACAACAAGATGATGGACGAAGTGCTGAAATGTTTCAACCACTCAACCCCAGTCACAGACCTGGGTTTAATCTATGGTCTTCGCTCACTATGCCACCCCAGTTTGGACCCAGCCATATGCTAATCAGTCTTGACCCTGCTCCTCAAGGGACTGTACTGGGGGTGAATGTTGAACATTGCTTCAGCATTCTGTCCATCTATTGATCTCTTTGCCTGTATTGGTTACCAACAGGAAAGAGAGTGGAGCTTGAAGCCACTGTCTGCATGGCCCTAAATGTGCTTTGAAATTCTTAAAAAAACTATTTAAAGGGAATGGTACTGGGGAGAGGCCAATGAGTGCCTCCTGACTCAAGTGCTCTCAGTGAGGTTGCACTTGAGTGAGGCTTGGCAGTGGCAAAAGCACCTAGGTTTTAGGTAGGGTCATACGTCACAAGTGTTGCTCACAGATATTGAGGAGGTTGAGGCAAGTGGCTCTTTAAGGTGACTCGCATCAGGTTCTTAGAACAGAAGTCTAATCGAGTCGAAGCAACATTCGATTTTGGTCTTCAATAGAGTTTGATGCTGACTCTTAAATGAGGGAAATCACAGAGTGATGTCCCTGTTTGGATCCTATCCTGTGCTCTACCAAAGTCAAAAGGTGCCCTGTTTATGTGGCTCAAAGGGTCGGCATATATCCAGATGTTTTGGCAGTTGGTGCCAAGCTGACTTCAAAATGATGACAGGCATCTCATAATCTTGTCCAGGATTCTTCAACCAGCTGTTGCTGGGCTTCAGCTCATTGGCAGAGCTGCCTAGAGGCTGCTGAGGTGGTACCTCATCCCTTGATTCAGATGCAGGTAAGCAAGCATCTATATCCTCATCTTTCTTGCAGAGGTTGCCTTTTGTAGGCCGCTGGTACAATTCCTTCAACAAACAGAATTACCAATGAATAACCTTTCGAAATCCCTACCCTCCTATTTCAATACTTCTTCTCGAATATTATATTCCAAAGATAACACCTTCTTTTTAAAGACCTAGATTTCGGGTGTTCTGACATATTCTTTGCATGTCTCGCTGTTATTATATGCCTTATTTTTGTAAAGGGCTGTGCCACACTGTGCCCATAGTCCAGGGGTGAAGCATGGTCAGTAGGATTGGAGTTGGGTTGAGCTTCAGATTTCCCAACAATCATGCACTGCTTAAAATACATTATACGAGAAGCAGGGCAGGAGGCGGGTGGTGGGGGGGTCTTAAGGAGCAGTAGGACGCGAGAGGAGTGTGGATTGGGAGGGGCACTTACTACTCAATATTTTGTAAAATAACCATTCTTTAAGACCTTTAAAACAGAGACAAGTGTGTATGTGTATGTAAAAATTCAAAGTGAAATCTGATAAACGCCTTGCCATACATGACTTAAATCACCGGTACCCAACTATTTACTACAGAATATATTATATTAGGGGGGGGGTGTAACACCCCCCCCCCCCCCCGAAGCTACGCCCCTGCCATAGACTTCATACACTATACCAATAACCTAAAAAAATAAAGAATAACTGTATGAAACCGGTTGGCTGAACACAGAGGTAACATTGTTTACTTTATTGAAGAGTTTTTTGATCTGACTCATTTTATCAATACAGTGTTCTAAGTGCCTGTTACATAAATATAGTGCTATTGGGTGTATATTTTCTATTATTCACTTCTATATTTTCTAGATGATACTTAGGATGCAACATTAATATCAACAATATTCTGGTACTAGGCTCCACAATCTAACCTAATCATACCCTTTGGCAGTAGTGACTGGTGTCACGGCTGAGTGGCAGGACGGGTGGAGAGGGGGGCAATCTATGACAATAAAACAACAAAAAACAAATAAAAAATAACTTACTTGCTGCATCGCTGCTCTTCTGCTCCTCACCAACACAGGCTCTCAGAATCCCCTGGAGCCAATCCTGATGCTGCCCTCATGCTTCTGGTAGTATGAGCGTCGCTTGAGGATTGGCCTGAGCATCCTTGACCACCACCCCCAGAGAGACTATGCCTGCGGTATCCAACTCAGCAAAGCAGCTCAGGTTGGAGACAGCGTCAGTGTCCATGTTGGTTTGGCCTGGCAGAGACAGGCAGCCAAACCCACATGCGCACTGATATCAGTGCCCACCAATTCCCTTCCTTGACTGCCCCTTGATGGCCCTGACCCCACGGTTCACCCGGAAGAGAAAAATAAAATGCTAATAAACCTGGTTTATTATCATTTTTTTTTTCAATTTTTGCAGCTGCCGGCAGGGGGATTGAAGGGGGGGGGGGGGGTGATGCTCCTTCGCCATAGCGGAGGAGCCTTTGCTGCCCTTTAGCTTAAACCTAACCCTTTTCTAAACCCCAACACACACTCCCTACCTAATTCATGCCCCTACACTAGCTTTCCTTACTTTAACCCATTACCTAACCCTTAAACCATGTACATTACAGAGACTTTAATGTACCTTTGCACTGGTCTGATGTTTCTATTAAAAATCTGTGTGCAGGTTCATGTTAATTTCCCCAAGATTATTGTCCCTATGAAGGGAAAAAGGAGTTCAGAAAAAAGACAAACAAACAAGGATTCACATTGCCAACAGGTCTGGTTTCTTACCACTCAAAGTGCTTTAATGAAGGGCAAGTTTGTGTGTATGGTTTAGTGGGGTTGTATGTATGGGTGAGTGTAGTTTAGGTTAGTTGGTGTTTGAGAATGACTGAATGGCTGTGTGACTGAGTGCATAGATGGATGAATGGTTATGTGGATGGGTGAGTGAGTAGCAGTAGCAAGAGTTAAGAAGAGCTTACTGCCACCAATATGAGTCTGGCAAGCTATGTACTCACTCATCGTCTTACCAATTCATCCATCCATGCATTCACTGACAAATGCGTCAGTCCATGCCGTCATCGTTCATGCAGTCTTCTGTCAATGTTTTAATTCACCCATTAATTTTCTCGTCCACTCCTTCAAGTATCCACCAACTTATCTTTGCACCCACTCCCTTGGTAGCTGATGAATGCTGATATTATATGAGTTTTTCAGTCATTTCGCCACCCCATGCAATTTTCCCCAAACCTTCCCATAGTTACCAAGAAAAATGCCTGGTAAATACATATATGTAAAAGGGGGAGGGAGCACACTGCCTAGCATACAGCACACAATTTGCTCAGATGCATTGTGGTAAATGCAGTGCATGGTAATAACACTCATTTTAAATCAAAGTCTGTTGTTGCAGCCAGTGCTGTGCATCTCTAGGCACATGTTTGAGGATATTTGTCCTTCAGTTGAAAATAACAACTTAAATGTTGGGGTGCTGGAAATGCTGCTCCCCCTCTTCTCAGATTTCTGTACCACTTCCAGAGCTCTGGTGCACCCAAGAGCTTGTCCGCTCAACACCTCAACAAGGAGCCAGCCACAAAACTGGGAGGGATTCTGGCATAACAGTTGACAGTTAATCCAGATGCATCGTGGTAAATGCAGTGGATGATAACACTAACTTTATTTGAAAGTCATTAGTAGTCATTATTGTTGGTGCAGGCAGTGCTGGATATCACCAGATGCATGTTTCAGAATATTTGTCCTTCTTCAATAGAGAATACTTACTTATGCCTACTAACCTTCCTGCGGTATAGGCCATTAACCAGGACTCTCCATCTATCTCTGTCCTGGGCTTTTCTTTCAATCTGACTCCAGGTGTAGCTCATCTCCTTGCAGTCACCCTCAAGGCCTCGGCATCAGGTGTTTCTTGACCATCCTCTTTTCCCTTTTCCCTTGAGGTTTCCCGGTGAGAGCTTGCCTGGTGTTGTTTGATGCAGGCCTGCAAATGGTCTGACCTATCCAGTGTCTTTTCCTGATTATTTCATGAGCAGGGAGCTGGAAAGTCTGCTGCCATAGGCTGTTGTTGCGTATGGTGTTTCGCCAGCGGATCTGGAGAACTTTCCTAAGACAGGTGTGAATGAAGGTCTGAACTTTGTTAGTGGTGGCCACTCTTGTCCTCCAAGTTTCTACTCTATACAGAAGGACCAATTTTACATTGGTGTTAAAAAGCCTGATCTTGGTTGCAGTGTTATGTCCTTGGATCTCCAGATCTTCTTTAGTTGAATGAAGGCAGCCCTTGCTTTGTCGACTCTTACCTTGACATTGGCGTCTGTGCTGTCCTGCTTGTCTATGCCACACCCAGGTACGTGAAGGACTCAAACTCTTCTAGTGCATCACCTACAAGAGTGGCTGCAGTTGCACTGGCTGTGTTAGCCTTCAGTATCTTGATTTTCCTCTGTGAATGTGGAGGCCAACTTTTGCTGATGTGGCTCCCTCATTGTCAGTCTTCTCGCCCATCTGCAGATGGGTATGGGAGAGTCGGACAAGTTCATCTGCAAAGTTTAGGTCACCAAGCTGAGTCCAAGATGTCCATTGGATCCCATTTCTTCTTTTTACTGAAGATGTCTTCATGATCCAGTGAGTGGCCCGCAGGAAAGGAAAAGGCGAGAGCAAACAACGGCAGACTGTGGTCCTCACTTGGAAGGCTTACGTGAGTTGTCCTCCATGGACTATCTTGCAGGTCATTCCCTCGTAAGAGTTCCTGATGAATCTTATGAGTTTACTAGTAGAGAGTAACAAGTGAGAAATGGGGATGCTAGCAATGCTGCTCACAGTCTTCTCAGGTTTCCATACCACTCCCAAAGCGCAGGTACATCTTAATGAGTTTCCTAAAAAAGCACAAATAATCACCAGACTTGATTTGCGAGGTGCTTCTGACATTGAGTATAAAAAAGAAGGCTACAGGGACAAAATGAATTTCTGCATCCTGTTGGCCAATATGAATATAGAGTGATGCCATTCAGGTTGTGCAGTGCCCTGCTAATTTTTGACACTTACAAGGATTCTGGTTTTTCTGATATCTTGAATCATTTTGTATTGCTTTATTCAAACAAAGGTTTTGTTTTTGAGACCAATACATTTCCAATCTTACGCCATCTTGGCACAAAGTTTATAGTAGTGGCTGATGATTCCAATAGTGGTATGGTGCCTCTTGTTACAACTTCGAGAAAGTGTTGGATTAGAACACGCTAATCAGTCTTAAGTTTTGTCAGTAAGTAAACATAACTATTCATGTCTAGAAAGATGGTTATCCAGATTCATCAAATACCTATGACCAATGTGTTATCCTTTCCCACCATGTAGTTTGAGTTGTTCTGTCTTTATAGTAAGAGCCAAAGAGGTTCAAGAACACGTGAATCCCAAAGAGCTAAAGGTTCTTCACCTAAAAACTCTAAATGTACAACATAACAAATTGTATTTTAGTCAGCAAGCTATTTGTATTCCTTCAAAAGAACTACAGTTTGATCTGATGCATATGTGTCATGGTTCTGCCATTTCAGCACATGGAAGAGGAATCAATACCACATTATGGATGTATGACGTTACAACGCAGGCTATTACAACACCTGCCTTTACAACGCGGTCTTTACATCGCATACCATTACAACACGTAGCGCTTTTGGGTGCTGGATAGTAAATAGTTTAATTTACTATTCCAACTCCAGTCCCCGTGGACTCTAGGGAAGGTGTTGGATAGTAAATTAAACTTATTCCCTATCCTAGAGCGCCCCCCCCAGCGCAATGCGTTGTAATGGTTTGCTTGTAATGACCGCGTTGTAATGGTAATGCGTTGTAAAAGTTTAGTTGTAAGTGATGTTTACCCCACATTATATCTTGGTCCTCGTTAATTTCTTTGTCCTACAATTCTTTCATATGATGAAGAATATGTTATCATTTACCTGTTCAGTGCTCAAAACCAATGACTGCATTTCAAACCGTCTGAATATTTGCAATCTTTATCAGTGTCTCCTGAGCCTTGACATACACTTGTTAGGGATTTCATTGTAGATCTTCCACCCTCAGAAGATTTATGAGTCATAATGGTTACAGTTCATACTTTCTCAAAGATGGCTCATTTTTCTCCCTAGTTACCTCCAGCTGAACAGATACCTCAATTATTCCTGCAAGACATTTTACATCTTCATGGCTTACTGCATACAAATATTTCTGACAGAGGGATTCTGTATCGTTCATGCTTTTGGAAAGCTCTTAGTAATGCTCTCAAATTTAAACAAGATCTCCCTTTTGGTAACCTCCTTCAGTCTAAAGAGCAAGCCTAATGAACTAATAAGAGTTTTAAACCGAAGCTGATATTATTGCAATACCACCCAAGATGTGCTTCTTAAGTACCAGTTGCTGAATTGTTGTACAACAATGCAAATATGAGTGTCACCAAGGTTTCACCATTATTCTGCTTGCATTTAAGAACTTTTCCTTCTTCCCCTCGCATTGATTCTTGGGTACCAGCAACCAGTGACTCTAAGAACCATTTACAGGAACAAAGATAACTAATCTCTTTATAGTCTAAGTCATTCTAAGGTCAAGTTGAAATTATATACTCATAAATAAGGATCAACTTCTTTTGCTTCTGGCACCTACGTTTAATTATCTTCCCATTTCTTCCTTGTTTTGAACTTACCAGTCATGTTTTGACCACAATATTTTGGCCCATTTATCATCACTCATTAAATTAATCCTGTAACCTTTGACCTGAAGTTGCCTCGCTGTTATAAAATTCATTCTGTCTTCCATATGTCTTAATTCCTAATCACAGTCTATCTTCAGAACCACTTCTAATTATGGTGCAGTTCTAACTTGAAAATGAGGTTAAAAACTGTGTGATTCCCAAAGTTGTCTTCAAATCATGAATTCTTAATGTTTTGGGAAATATTATTCATACTGTTAACACTGTAATCAAGATGCTCCTTTGTTGGTTTGTTATTTCTTTCAGCAACATCTCATAAAGCCAGAGTTTCAGGAAGGTGGCATATCAATGGATCTGGGAACAAGACTTAGCAGAGGCAGAGATATGGTACTTTGGTCTCACATCAACTCTGAGGAATACAGCGCTCACACAGGGGCGTAGCTTGTCAGTAAGATTGAAGGAGTTTGAGCTTCAGATTTCCCAACAATCACACTGGCATATCTTGTTAAAATATATTAAGTTGGAGTGGAAAGAAAGAGGAGTGTGGATTGTTATGGGTACTTAAAGCATAATAATTTTGAACTCATCAAATGTTAAGTTAGAGACAAGAGAGAGAGAGTGTATGTTTGTGTATTTTTGTCAGTGTGGACATGTAAAAATCCAGGGTGAAATCTGACAGACGCCTCATCATACACTACTGAAAGAACCTGTATCCAACTGTTGGCAACAGAACACATTTTTAGGGGGTGGGTGTAACACCTTAAACACCCCTCTTGAATCTATGCCCCTGCACTCAGAGCAGTAAGGATATTGCTCCTGCTTCACTCCCTGAGTGTCAGTGTTCCTGGGCTGCGGCAACCTGGACAATTCAGAGTGTCAGGGGGAACAATCAGCTGGTGAATTATGGGAGCACAAAAGAAAAGGATGCATTTTGACAAAACTCCATTCTTCTGAGGTAGGTGTAGCTAGCCTTAAAAAAATGCCTATCCTAGATGTTCCCTTTTCCAGTGTTGTTTGCCTGAGTTTTCAATCCAAAATAGCGCCGACTGGAATGTCCTCCCCAGCCCGAGAGCATGTAAATGAATATGCCATACACAAAGCTCTGGATTGTACGTCTTTATTCCTAAGCATACAATCACACACTGCCCTCTTTTTAAAACATAACCATTGATAACTACACATTAACATCTCCCAGCAAGTTACGTAATTCCTCTGTTGAGTCTCTCCAGAACCGCAAGGGTCCTAGCGCACATAGTATCACAACACTTAGGGGCTCATTATGATGGAGGATTTTCCGCATCCTCCGGGTCGGCGGAAGCCACCGCCGGCCCGGAGGATGCGGAAAATCCTCTGCGGACCCACCAAAGACCCACCGCCACATTAGGATGGCTGGTGGGTCCTGGTTTCAGTCCGCCGCTTTTCCGCCGCGGTTGACTTACAACCGCGGCGGATAAGCTGTAACATGGCTGGCGGTGTCTATCAGACACCTCCAGCCATATTAGGATGGAGTAAAAAGTATGCTTTTCCACGGCGGCTTTTCCGCCGTGGAAAAGCATACGGACCTTCACTTCGGGGGCCCGTTACGGGCCCCCTGGGTGAAGGGGGGGGTGGGGGGTGCACATGGGGGGTACCTATGGTACCCCCCTGCATTTGCATGCACAAAGCGGCAGGCACCGCGCGGTGCCTGTCGCTTTGTGCACGCAAATGCTGTGCATGCATTTTTCACATTGCGGCGGGTGCAGCTTGAAGCTCCACCCGCCGCAATGTTAAAAATAGAGGATGTGACCGCCACCCTGGCGGTCACATCCTAATCTGTATGGAGGGACCGCCGCTGCCCCTGCGGACGGTCCCTCCTACTCTATGGTGGCGGACGGACTCAAGTCCGTCCGCCATCATAATCGGCCCCTATATCTCCCGCCTTGTTAAATAAAAAGCATAAACCATTGTCACATTATATTTGTTCAATAAGGCATTGAGGCGCTCGCACTAGTAGGCCAGATCGAGTAGTATGAGATGGTTGGGATGCACTGTGATTGTGTATCGACGGCACAGGTTCTGATGCTTGATCTGGACTGTCAGGTGGGGTCTCCTCATTCATGATTGCAGGAGCTGATGACTGTCGTGGAAGGTGCTTAAAGTGTCATGAGTCCCGTTTGATGGACTTTCTAGGACAATGTGCCATTATCATATGTCCTTTGCATTTCACAAACCTCGGAGGATCGACAGCAAGCGGAGTGTCTGTTTTCCACTTTAGTTTCTACTTGACCAGGACTCACCTTCATCGAAGGCTGTTTCCTGAGCTCGTCAACAACAGTTGGTGAATGTTTTCATCTGGCACTTCCAAGAAGTGTCTGTGACACAAACTTTATCAGCATTCAAGGATCGGTCTACTGTCCGCTGTGGCAGTTTAGTTCTGATGGCTCTCTCAAATAGCAAGGTGACGGGGCTTTCACCAGTGGTGGAGTGAGAAGCTAAAGGACAAGCACGGAGGGCTTAACACAGGGCTTAGTTTAACTCAATCCCCTCCATCGATTCTCATTGAATATCCCATTTGAGGGTACCCTTGAATTGTTCCACAACACCCTTAGCTTGGGGTCACAGAGGTTTGCTCTTTGATGCTTGACATTTAGCCTGACCAGAAATTCTTTGAATTCTATGCTTTTAAATGGCAGATCACTGTCAGACTTGAGAATGGTAGGGATACCCCACGCTGCAAAGATGCTATCCAGCTGCTCCATGTCCCTATCATGGGTTGTTATATGATAACTCCTCTACTAAAGGAAAACATGAATACTCATCAATGACTACCATGAGATGATGTCCATTCTCTAAAGGCCCAAAGAAATCAATTGCAACTCTTTCCTACACATGTGCAGGAAGGTCAGACATTGTCAATGGATGCTGCGTCACTTTGGGGGAAAGGCAGTTGCAAAGATTGCATTCTTTTAGTTCCCGCTCAACTTGCTCATCGAAGGGAACCACCTTCAGTCTTTTTAGGGCTCTTTTGGTAGTTACAATACCACAATGTCCTTCAAGGGGTAGTTCAATGACCTGTTGTATTAGGCTCTCAGGTATGATGATTCTTGAGCCTCTCAATAGAAACACCTTCCTTGGTAATGGCAGCTCATTCTGAACATTTTTGCGTTCTTTACATTCAGCTTCATCAGCTAAAGGTCGAACATGCTTCTTCCATGATTGGGTTGAAATGGTGTCTTTGAGGATAAGCTTGCTCTTATCAGCACTCGTAGCAGCAATGATCTGTTCAATGGTTAGATCTGCTGGTGTGCTGGACCTTACAATGAAGTTAATGCACTCCTCAGCTATTTTGGATGTCAAACTGTGCCAATGTAATGGTACTAATGAAAAGTAAACAACAGGGTTCTGATCTTCACCACGACTGTGTACCATTGCATAGTCATACTCTTGCAGTCGCAATCCCAATCTCTCAATGCGAGGGGGCATCTTGGCTTTCGGATTTCCAAAAATGGTGAGCAGCGCTTGGTGGTCTGTAATGATAGTGAAACATTTTCCGTATAGAAACACAAGAAAATGTTTGCAAGCCCACACCACAAAAACAACAATTGATGGACAGAATGCAGAACAAATCAAAACATTCACTCCCAGTCAAGAGATCTGGGTTAAATCCATCATTCTTTTGCTCACCATGCCACCCCAGTTTAGACCTGGCCATATGCAAATCAGTCTTGACCCTTTGCCTCATGTGAACAGTCCAGCTCAAACTGCTAAACCAGGTCCTACCTGGACCGGAAACAAGTATCCTAGACCGGTTTCGGGGTTTCACCCCTCTTCAGCCAGGATAGCTTAATTCCAGTGGCACAGTGAGCCCAGGACCCACGTCTGGGCAAACCTGGTGCACTTAGGGCGAGAAAGCAAAAGACACACAATTGATAGACGGAATGCAGAACAAAGCAAAACATTCACCCCCAGTCAAGAGATCTGGGTTAAACCCATCATTCTTTTTCTCACCATGCCACCCCAGTTTAGACCTGGCCATATGCAAATCAGTCTTGACCCTTTGCCTCATGCGTAGACTAGCATTACATGCCTTAATATTCATGACTAAGATGCTTAAGAAACTGCTTATCTGTAGGGGTTTTGAAATATTAATACAATAACAATTTGCCTAAATTGCCGGAGTCTATTATTGTGACCTGACATTCTTTATTTGAAACTATATTGATTTATCTCCTAATCTAAATGTGTTGTAGGGAAAATCAGCTAATCTTTTCAGAATGTCAAGTTCTGCTTCTTCTCTTCTGTGTCTCAGTAGCAGAGCTTTTTAGTTTGTATTATTCTGGTTAGACATAATTTGTTTAGGAGATTGGATCTCCCCACTATGATACTTTACATTTACAGTATGGTCCTGAGAGTAGTGTATCTGAACCTTATTTCAAATTTGTGAGTTAGTCACCAATTAATGGTTCTCATTGGGAGACTAGCATTTGTGTTTTGGACATCCTAATTCCTAACCCTCCTATCGGCAGAGAAAGATCCATCGGAGGATCATTTGCCTCTGTGGTGAAGGTAATGTAGAAATCCATCTAACTGAGTAAGTAGTGAAGTGAAAGTTAAAATTTAAAATATTTATATTGCTTACACTGGATAAAATCTTTAGTAGCAGAGGATGGGTTCTGACTAGACAAGTGAGGTTTTCGGGTGCCAAAAAAAGACAGCGAAATTATTGACAAAGTACAAAGAGACCAAATTTTTTTCTCGATAAAGAGAAGGACTGATGGAGTGCTGATGGAATATTCTTCCTTATGAATTCAACATGTAGCAGTAAAGGAGTGTGAGTAGTAATAGGGATGTGCGTTGTTATTGCTTTTGCTAATGTCATTTTTTTTAAATGTCTATGTGTTTGTTGAGCGGAGTAAATTGGTTACAGTCCATATGGTTATAGCAAATGGAGAGGTGCACCGGCACAAACCATATGTTTAATATTTCCTCTTAGGTACAAATATATAACAAGATCCAGCCAACGCGTTTCGTTACAACAAAGTTTAGAACTTCATCAGGGCTTAATAGTTTAGAATATAATGTATCATGAATTATATCAAATGAATATTGATAGTTTCATCCAATATCAAAAGGTCTATTACAAAAGCCAGTGTAGGCTGTGTCATCAATCTCCACAGTCACGCGGTCATAATGTATGGTAATGAATGTATGGTAATGAACAGTCGCCACAGAAACCTTAATAAGTATCCATGTGCTTAGTCAGTATGGTCCAAGTAAGTGGGACCATTTGCTATCATCTTCATATGCTGCTGGCCAGTGGTACCTAACAGTGGCAGGTAACGGAGGAGTAATGCATGGAATCCGACTGACTTTGTACACTGTGTGAATGGGGTGCTTTCTTTCCAGTACGCTGTTGCTTCAAGAGTCCACATGGTTAAAGTCCATGAATGCTTTTGACACTTCATGTAAAGCTGAAATTGTAAAAGGGTCCTTCGTGGCCTAAGATCTCGAGATATTCCTTACAGGTTGTCTCAGAGTGGAAAACACTGAGTAGTTGTCTGCTATTTTGTGGTGTTGGCCATGATAAGCCATCAATAACATCTTGGTAAAGGGTTCTCTTTGTGTGTTATTGATAAACGGTTAGTATAGTTGATCTCATGTGCACAAGGAACAATTGTATCAATTAGGGTGAAATTCTGCTAGTTGAGATTTAGTTGAAGCTAACGATTATAGAAAGTTTTAGTTAACTTGTGAGAGTGTATTTCCTTTAGTGGAGCAGACCGGCAATGTGTTGCTTGCCTTGTATTGTGATTTTGCTTAGAGAAGATGTGCTGAAGAAAATTGTAAAGGAGAGTGGGCTACTGCAAAGAGCGAGATTGACGTCACAGTGTGTCATGCTGTAATTGGTTGGTTGGTGTAAGGTTGCTCTGTGATTGGGTGACTATGTCATCAGAGTCATGCTGCTATTGGTTGAGACAGCTGAACAAGTGAATTGTTGGGGAAAATAGTTTCCTGGATTTTACGGAAAGCATTTGTGAATACTGAATTAAATTAGAATAATATTCTTTAAAGCATTACAGAAACTGATAAAGAAAGATGAGACTATATCTGTTAGAGATAAGGTAGAAGCGCCACCTGAGGGTACACCAGGACACACCATCATGATGCACACAGGATTACATCCATATTTGAGGCTTGAGTTTTGACACAAACTTACTGAAGAAGACAAGGGCTTACAGTTTTGTCGTTATATGACATTCAATTTGAGAATTATTGAGAATTTTAGGAGGAAATGTATGAAATGAAACAACCTCTTAGGCCTACAGCATTTGAAGCTTTAAAAACATGGGAACACATGGCAGATCAGAAAGGGAAGAAGTACAAAGCAAAATATAGGAGAATGGTGGATCATTACGCAGGAGCTAGATGGGATGAACAACAGAAAAGGTGGAGAGCAGACATTTTACATGGTACAAGATTATATCCTCTGTTAGAAGTTGAATGAAATGATATGGGGAAGAGAAAACAGAAAAAGAAACATACAGAGAAGAATGCCACAGGGAAACATGGAGAAGAGAGTGACATAGACAATGAACTTTTAAATGAACTATTGAAAAATCATCCACAAATCATCCACAATCTAACAATGAGATTCAGAGTGTTTGATGAATGCAACTATAGCTGAGATTCCCATTGCACCCTTAATTCACAACATGCCTAAAGAACATACACTTATTACTCCTGTTAAAGGGAGGACAGAATTTACAGCTCCAATGAATCTGAATGATTCAAATTCTCCAGACGCTTTAACTGCACCTGTTACTATTGGACCTGTTGTACCTCTTTATAAGTCTGGGCTACAGGTAAATACGGTTCGCAGTTTGACTGTACCTACTGGAGTAAATACAGCACAAAATGAGCCAGTAGGGTTAATAACAAGATTATTGCTTCAGACCCCAGTGTTTCTAATTTGAAGCCATACTGCAACAGAAACTAGAAATGTAGGTTACATTCCAAATCAGATTCAATGTGACCAGATGAGCAGAATGTTTCAGAGGTGTCCGTCTTTTTATTGGCCCAGACCGAGTGTGCCTCCTGAAAAGACTTATCATGCTTCTGACATGACTATGACAATGAGAAGTACAGTTCCAGTTACATCTGCATTAAATATGCAACCTGGAGTGAGTGCAAATTTGAGCAATGAAGGATTTAATTTAAATACTTCAATGAGAAATCAGGATTTATGCCTCAGGAATTTGATGAGTGGCTTAAAGGCTATAGTACTCCAATTAAAAATCAAAATGTTGAGAATGCTTCACTATCAGCTCCAATCTCAAGTTTAGATCCAGCTTCAGTACAAGCTCCATCTTCTTTTTCAGCTCCAGTTTCGATTTTAGTTCCAAGTCCAAGTTCAATTTAAAATTTAGTTCATGAAAAAAGAAAGCCAATTGACGTGAGTTGAGTAAAAGTGGAATTGGAAGAAATGATTTTGGGAACAATTAGTTCTTCACGATTAGATACATTTCAAGAGACGGAGGAACTATTGTTTCTCTGTAAAGACATTCCTCAATGAGTGAGATAAATACTTGATAAATTGACTGAATTGACTCAAAAATATAATGTAGAGGTTCAACAGTCAAAAGATTTACAGAAATCATATAGGTTAGATTCTAGTCGTAAGACATTATGAATTTTAGTGCTCCTGGAATGAAGTTGTAGATTAAAGAACCAATGACATTGATTAAGAAATGGAGTGATAGGGAAGGCAGATTGTCGAAAAATAAATAAATAAAAAGAGTTAGGTTACAGATATTGCCTGAAGTCCATGCTGTGGCATCAAGCGTGGCCAATGTACAGCTTCCGGTCAGCAACCACTGGCTACTGGCAAATGTCCTTCCACTAGCTACTCACTCAGAAGGTACTTTTTAAAAATAATTTAGGAACGAGCACTCCATACGAGTGCATGTGTTTGTCGTCTTTCTGCACCGCATTGCATTTTAAATTTAAATCACCATCAGGGGCTTTTATTTTTATTTATTTTGTTGGCACATTTATGCAGTGCTAACAAGACAGAAGGTATTGCAGTGCTTTACATGTGCACCACTTACATTTCGCATGGACACTTAAGGAGCCTGTGATTTATGCACCCCTTTCTCTCCCATTCACAGCATACTTTTGCAAATCCTCAGTCCCAGCTGCCTCCCCACGCCACCGGTTACTTCCCCCATTGCTGCTCCTACACTCCCTAATACAGTGTGCCTTCATTGGGTTGCAGCGGTTGGCTGACTCCTCTTAATGTTTCCCTCTTTTAAGTACGCATTTATGTAGCTCAAACACGACTTGAAGGTATTGGAGTGCTCCACTCCGAGTTGTAAACACACACCCCACCCCTTGCTGTTGTTTGGCACACTCCCTCCTCCCTCGTGTCCCCCACCCTCCACCCTCATATCCTTTACATTTCCATTCAGGGACATTCATTTTTAGTTAATAAATTTTTGGGCTCTTTCATGTAGAGCAAACCCAAAGGGAATGGAGTGCTTTACATGAGCACCACTTATTTTACACAGGGTCACTTTCATTTTTAAAACATGTCATACAGCGGTGCTAGCGACTGTACAACATGACTTACAGTTTTTTTTATAAGCGCTTACGTGACCAGAACTGACTGCATCATAGAGCTTTGTTTTACCTTTAAGCCATGCTGCACATCAGCTCGCGCTGCTGTGTATCATGTCTAACTAAACATTGACAAAGCCAATGGAATTTGCAAAGACGAAACCAATTGGCTTGGCCAACGCTTGTTTTTTTACTATCCCTCACTGCCAGGTTTTACCTGGGGGAGACGGAGAGCAGCAAAAAAGCCGACCATCTAGACTAATTTCTAAGCTTTGACGGCCTGTATTTCGTCAGACCATTGGAAAAGTCGACAAGTTTTTGGTCTGCGGCTTCTAAATGAGGTAGGCAGAACGACAGTTTAGCGGCCAGGGTACTCCGCCATCATTGCAACAAATTTAAACTTGTTCAGTAAAGGGGCCCCTTCAAATTTTTGCCCAGGGCAACAAAATCCTTTAGTTGGTAGTAAAGGGACTCGGAATTTAGGCCATCTAGTTCTTCACTAGAAGAAGGTATGCTGGTTCCTCTAATCCCACTGGTATAATTTGCCAGATATTGAACACAACACAGAAATAACAGCTCTACTAGTAATGGAGTGCTGAATTCTTTGCTTGAATAGCTTTTCAAGATTTGTTGTCTAGGAATCGGTTTTTCAAACAAAAACATTTTATATTTACCTACATGAAGCAGACTACTTGAAACTGCTAATAATTACAGTCTTACAGGTCTGAATTTTCAAATCCCAAGGATGTTGATTCACCAAAACACCAGGGTAATGCAAGTGACTTTGTACACCTTTTGACCCACAAACCTTTTGTAGAGTTGACAGCTTATCCCAGCCTTAGTCCCTCAGCAAGTTGCTCCTGGGGGGCAAGAGGAAGGAAAAGGAGTGGGCACTACAGAAAGTAAAACAAGCACTAGCAAATACAAAGATCTGGCCTTGGCAAGCTAGCGTAATAGTTACATTTTTTTCTGCAAACAAATACCACAAATTACAAAATAGGAAAAAGGCAAAAATGCCACCACCTTAACATGGCGGCCATATCCTTAAAATAAAAATGTTTACAAATGAAACATGAATAATTTTAATATACCAGTTTGGGTGCTTCCTAGCTAAGTAGGTGCACGTATAGAAACCTTTGTTAGTTTTGCCACACATAAAAGGAAAATATGATTTGTATTGACACAAAGAAAACATACTATGAGTTTGAATTACTGAACATGGTTTAAACACACAAGGATGATTGAGAAAATAAAACATGGTAAAGAATGAGCAAAAATATTAGACATGGTAGTGAGGTGTTCTTATTTTTAGGAGGATATGCACAAACGATATGGAAAAATACCATCACTCACAGTGCAAGAAAGCCAAAGCGTGAAATTGGCTTACCTGTTTCCTCATGCTTTATGCTTTGGTGAATAGGAGCTACATGGAGAAAGGGGGTGGGCCTGGAACGCCTCTATGTATTGTGTATATTTGTATAATTTTTGTTTTATGCTTTTTTATTAGGCGAGACAGCTAAAGCTGTTTCTAGGCCAGATTTAAAAAGGGCTTGATACCGTTGCCTCTAAAGACCCCAAGACCAAGAGTAGCAAGGGCAGTGCCTCAGTTCAAAGGGTAGGAAAGAGTAAACTAACTGTAACAGCTGCTACCCTAAACTACCAAGGATATTATCAGGTACATGCATCAAGGTAGACTTTTGCGATTCTTTAATTGCGATTATTAAGGAATCGCAAATGCCTATGCATGTAGAAATCGCTAAAAAAAATAGCGATTTCTAAACATTCCCTAATTGTGACTCACAAATTGCGAGTCGCAATTAAGGAATGTATTCTCATTCATTCCTATGGGCCTAGAGGCCCATAGGAATGAATGGGAATTACATTCGCAATTTGCGAGTACCCAATAGGTACTCGGAAATTGCGATTGCAATTTCAAGGGTGCAAGGGTGTCAAAAGGACACCCTGTTGTACCCCTGAAATCTGCATATGAGTACATCTTACATACACACATGCCCCATGCATTTTTCAAAGTTTTTGCAAATTACCATCAAGTACAAATGTATGGTAATTTACTACCCCCATTAGCGAAATCGCTAATTTTTTTACCTTAATGCATTGCATTTATGGAATCTCAATTTGCGATTCCTTAAATGCAATCACAATTTAAGTAATCGCAATTTGGGATGATGCATCCCAAATGCAAAAATACAGGTATCAAAGGGGCAGATTCTGAGGATCTGCCTGTTTGCGACCGGTTCTTCTTTTGCTGCATGTGCCTGCACATTTTTAACTCCTCTCTAGTATCTTTTTAGTCAAAAAAACACTTTACTAAGGAATTTAGTTCAGTTTACGAATTTAAATTACATTGTTGCTTGGAGACACACGTCTTAAATATACCGCGTTTTCTTTGTAAATATGAACAAGAAATATGTAAAAGGCTTTGTTTTAGTTTTTTTATTCTATAAAGGAGGATTATCAAGTTTCGAATTTTAATGAAAAGTTGCCTGAGTTTTCCTATGTCCAAATGCATGACCAGCTAGTCAGGATTTGGCAGAAACAAACTATGCTGCTCATAACAGCCCCACAAACTAGATATAATATGTTTTACACAGATGAAATGGAAATGTTTTGTTTTGTTCTACACACACGTAGCTGAAAACCTCTGAGGAAATAGAAATGTTTTGTTTTGTTCCACACACACTTAGCTAAAAATCTCAGCTTGTGGCACGAATTTGCTTTGACTGAGGCTTCAATTTGCTGTTGCCGCTAAACATTTAGGTCTGTAGAGAAAGATAAATGGTTGCCATGCCTCAGCAACCAAACCAGAATGTCGAGTAAACAGATTATCCAGATGAAAGAGCTGAGACAGGGGAGCTAAATCGCTTAACAGGGGGAGATGATGCATGTTATAGGGGATTACTTTGGGTCGGAGGACAGATGTTTAATGCTTCCCTTATGGATGCTGACTCAAGTCAATGGCATGGCTTACATGCAGAGCCTGCCCCCTGTGGGCTGTCAACAGAGCCACAGTAGAATGGTTAAATCTATATCCTGTGTTCCAGGGTACACAGAGGCACATTAAAAAGCAGCTAACATTGATCCTGGTAGATTTCTGGCAGTCATATCTTCTCTATGCCGCAGGTGATGCACATTTCTTGACACTGCTGTGAGGGGGTGAGGGATAGGATCAGGATTGGGCCACTCTCCAAGCCACAGGCACTCTGTGATGGCATCTGGCAGACAGACACTGTGTATCAGTGTCCATGGAATGTCATGAGCCTACTGTGGGAACACTCGGTTGCTGCGGTGGGTCTTTTCCGGCCGCTGCCAATCCTACCCTACTTTGGATGGAGCATTAGGATTTGGGACTTTCTCCGGTGCGTGTGGTAGTGACCCCACCTTTGCCAGTTTTCTGTTAGGAGAGTGGCCTCCTGGTTGGAGATGAAGTAGGCATGTCTAAGGAGCCCATGGTGCTGAAATCTAACTTGGCAGTAGATGGAAATCTTCAGATATATGGGGATGTGGGAGTGCTGCGCGCCTTGGACACCATTACATTTTGAGTGACTTACAAATTGGGACAGGAAAGGCATGCAAACTTAAAAAGGGGGCTCAAAACATATAAGGGAGAGGAGGCAGTAAGCCATCGTACAACCTCCTAGAGACCCAATTACCACAACACGTACGGTAGCTATCGGTAGAATACACAATGAAGTATTCCTACCCTGAGACAACCAACCAAGAGTCCCCCTAAGACAGACGCAGAATTCCTGTGTGAATGCTAAAGGAAGGGAAGGTCATCCTCATGGAAGACCCTCACACACAAACTTGTGGCATGCTTCATCATCGGCAACCTCTCCCCACCCTGGTAGGACAGTGCCACCAGGGCGGACTTGGCATCCTGTTGGACTTGTTGCAGGAGGGAGTTCTTAGATAAACGTTACCGCATAATAGAGGGATCCACATGAGTGAGTTAAAAATACCTTAAAATAGCCTGGCTAATTGCCTTTATTGGTGGATACAATAGGTAACATAAAAGAACTGGTGGGGCTGTACTTTGAGGCAATGGCTCACACCGCCACAGGTGTTAGGCCTTAAACTTAAACAGGGGATTAACCTCACAACTTACTAAGTTGACCTTGGGACATGACCGACTGGCATGCCAATAAATAAGGCTACAATTTTATTTAACCCAATCAAGTAGTTCTTTGGTTGACTCCTGAGTTCAGACATTTTGGGCCTGATTCACAAACGGCCTCCGCACTCATGACAGAGGCCCGCAGTCGTGGGGGAGTGTCCGCACTCAGGCGGAATCTTTGCAAGAATTCTCATTGCGTAGATTCCGCCTGAGTGTGGAGAATCCCCCATGACTGCAGGGCCTCTGCCACGAATGCAGATGCCTTTTAAGAACCAGACCCTCTATCTCTGTGTCTATTGTGTGTGTATATTTGAGATTTGCATTCAGGACAATAGTATGTATTTCCTCAACATTCTCCCGTATTACAAACAATAAGTAAGACAGTATCAAATATAACAAGCATCGGTAAAGACAAAAGCTGTTGCCCATAAAATCTATTGGCTTTGCAAATGCTTGTTTTTCCTGGATGGCCACCTTGCATGTTCACACAGATGCAGTGGCCATGTTTGAATGGATTTTCTTTTATTTGAATAAAAAACATTCAACGATGGCACCTATGCAAGCGTGTGCAGATACAGCAGCCATCCTTGAATTTCCTTATACTTTTTATTATTGAAAGATTGTTGCTGCGAGTTCACATGATTTTTTTCTTATACTTTAAGAAAATTCATTCAGATATGGCCATCATAAAAGCATGTGCGTGTGCTTCAGCTATCTTTGAATATATTTACTTTAGTTTGCTGAAAAACACCCAAAGATTACTGTTGTACCTACGTGTACATGCTTGCTGGCCATCTTTGATTTTTTTTGTACTTAAAAAAAATTCATTCAAAGAGGGCCACCACGATTTCGTGTGCATGTACAGTAGCCTTCATTAAATGGTTTTCTATAAGCAGAAGAAATTTGATCAAACTATGGCCACTGTACAAGCATGTGCATGGGACTGCATTGGCAGCCTTGGAATGGTTACAAAATATGTTAAAGCGGTCGCCCACTGAAGCAGGGTGGGTGGTGCTCAGAGCATGAAGGGCTGCAGGGCACGCATGAGTTGGGGGAACAATGTTTTAATAGAGAGAGAGGATGGCCAGATGGAGAAAGGAAGGTGAGAATGTCAGGGGCGGAGGGGGTGGAGAAAATAGTCCCTCCTATCCAGTGCAATGAAAGGCCTGACATGAGAAGTTGAAGGATACACAGTGTGTTTACCAATGGTGAGAGAAGCACTCTTAAAGTTACCAATTCCAGTTTTCACACTTTAGTTATTAAACACAGTCTGTTAATTTTCCAATTGGAAAGCAACTAGTCCAGGTCCTTGGTCACTTTAATTCCAGGAAGAGTAGAAAGGAAGATTCATTCACACGATGAAAATATTTTTATAAAATCATTTTCTTTTTATTGTATATTATAAAAAATTTGGGAGGGGCCCAGATAGCTATCTATTTTCTGGACAATGCCAATTGTGCAACTGAAGCAGAGTGAAGGAAGGGTTGCTTGTTGTAGATCGATCCAAAGCTACGAGATTTGGCAATGAATGAGACTGGAGCTATAGCCCAGGGCAGCTGTTTGAGGATCCGTTCTAAAGGAGATTACCAAATTTAAGGGCATCTATACTGCTGTAGATAAAGCACAGATGTCCCTGAAAAGAGCATTTGGCTATATGTCTTTTGGAATGGCTGGTCAAGAGCGGGATGTTCAGCCGGCTGTGGTTTCACAGCAAAGACTATCGAGGTAACCAACTCTGGCAGGACATGAGGCACCCATCCCCTTTCTCCCTAATGAGAGACGGCGGAATCCATGGGGCCCCTGGAAAGGAAGTCAAAGACTGCCCACAGATACTTATACAGGTAAGTAGAGATCATGCTGGGTAAGAGAGACTTGGAGGCAGGCTATCTTACTTTGCAGGCAACTGGTGAATTATTACAGAGGACCCACAAGTTCTATAGACAGTAATCAGGTTTCGATTGGAATTTGCACAAGAAGCACAACAAAGGAGACTGATGGTCCTGATGTTTTTAGGAAAGCAGTTTGTCTCTTGGGGCAAAAAGTTCAGACAAACCAGCTTCCAGGGAAACAGTTTACAGGGTTTCTTTGGCCACCTGTTTCCAGGGGCAAATGTACTTTAGAGATATGTCCAGTCATAAGTCTAAAGGACCTAAATCATTGACTGTTTCATTGCCACTTCAAGATGGAGGGGATCGATCTCCTTCAAGACATTTTGAGACAGGGAGAATAGAAGGTGTGCCTAGACCTGAAGGACATATGTGTGACAGAACCAGTCTGCAAACTTCACAGAAGGTTCCTGTATTTTCAGTTGAATAGACACACTCAGGTTGTCTTCCACCCGTTGGTGCTTTATGAAGCGCCACAAACCATATCTGAGATCCAGGGGAATAAGACAGATAATTTACCCATATGATATGCAGCTTATGGAACAAGGCAAAGTGATGGTACAGAAGCATGTCTCAATGGCAATCTCATTACTACGGAACGTAGGGTCTGTGATCAATTGAAGGAAGTCTGCCTTGAACCCATCTCAATCTTTGGATTTTCTTGGCTTTGAGGTAGATTAAATTCAGCCTCAATTAAGGCTCCCAGTTAAAACGATTCAGGCAATAAAGAAGGAAATAAAAAGGTGTTTAGTCAGGAGCAGACTCCTTCGGGAATCTGCCCAGGCAAGTGAGGAGATTGTCTGTGTCAGTTTAGAAGATAAGCCTTTGCATCATCTGGCATTACAGACAATAGAAATACTGTATCCATGGAGGGGTCTATCATATGAAGATATGTTTCTGTAGTCGAGGAAGCCAAGAAGGAGTTGAGATGGTGGTTGACTCATGTGGTGGCCTGAAATATTTAGGCATTTTTTGAAATGAGGGTAGAGATGGTTTCTGTACATTGATGCCAGCTGTACATACTAGGAATGATATGGAGCTTTATGTCTACAAGGAGTTTATGGTCCGACCAGGAGTTGGGACTCCATATCAACTGTTTAGAGTCATTACAATGGCAGTGAACACATTCACCAAAGGAAGAGTGCAATGTTGTACTCTGTTGAGAAAGTACAACAGATTAATGGTGAGGTATATCAATCATTTCATTTCATAAATCTTTATTTCGGTAAAATTTTTCACCATAAAAGACATTTATGACATCCATAAAATTATTAAAAGATAAGATTTATACTTTATAAAATCATCCATTTTCATTAAAAGCGGTGTTTCATAATACAATAACATGTCCTTGGTACATTGGAGTCAGTGGCCTGCCTTAAGGCATTTTCTTCTCAGAAACCAAATGGCACCCAAATATTTGGCCACTGCAAAAACAATGTGGTCCGACAGATTTGATTTCAGAACTCTGAAGGCAGCCAGACACTCTCCGAATCCCAAGTTTCTGCATAGGGGAACTATCCATTTCTTGCGAATCCCACGGTAAACAGGGCAAAAGAAGAGTATGTGGAGGTCAGACTCATCGGACATTCTACAAGCTGGACACATGCTGACTGATTGTTCACTCCACTTACTTGTGAATGCTCGAAGTGGGAGGGACCCATGCCTCCATTGCAGATACAGTTTCCTAAGCAAGGGACGATACAGTTTATCTAGAACTGGTTCAAAGCTATACGTGTCCTTAATGCATAAAAAAGACTCGGTTAATGAGCCAGGTTTTTGGTGCTGTAGGAGTTCCATTAATTTACTATCATGGTATATCTTTGCTAGTTTCTTTTTGGGAAAAAGTGGGCAATTGGTTAGAGGATCATACCACATCTTTGAAAGTCCCAGACCCTCCAACTCTGATTTGATGAATTTCAGCCATTTGATTTTCCCAGCGTTGGGCATAGCAAGCACCTCCGGTAGTCCCTGTCTATAGCTGGCCAATTCTGGAGTTACCCAGAACCTGCGCCAGTAAGCCAGGGGGCGAAAAGCCAGTTCTTCATCTAATGGTCGCATCCCTAAGTCTAACCTTAAAGGAACAAGAGGCGTACTGGAGGGGAGTCCTACAACCCTCCGAATGAGTTTGTTCTCCTCCTTTACCAGATCTAATGTTACTGCATGCCCCCAAAGCTCACACCCATACATGGCAGCCCCCCTAGCCTGTGTCTTATAGATCTGTATAGGAGGGCCAACGGGCCGAATAGATGATTTATTATTACCCAGGAGATTCATGATACCCCCCGAATATTGAATCAATTTAAGGAGTGCTTTCTCCTGGTGCGTACTCCAGGTCAGTCTATCATTTAGCATGACTCCAAGGTACTCGAAAGTTTTCACCCTTTCGAGTCTGCTCTGTCCGATGTTAGGGCTAAAGCTGAATTTAGGTGGGGGTTAAGCACCATAAATTTGGTCTTTAAGGTGTTAATTTCTAGACCATATTCCCCGCAGAAGTCCGTGAAGCCATCAAGAACACGCTGGATGCCCGTTGCAGACTTTGAAAGCAACAGGGTGTCGTCGGCGAACATAATCGCCGGCACCCTGGCGCCCGCCAGCTTGGGAGCATCAGAATTAGCAACCCCGTTTAGGTGGGAGATCCCCCCGTTGACGTAGAGGCAGAACAGGGTTGGTGCAAGCACACAACCCTGTCTTACCCCCCTGCCAACGGGGAACCTATTTGACAGGGCTCCCTCCTTGCCACACCTCACATGCGCAAAATTGGAAGTATGGAGACGAACAATCATCTCCAGCAAACCCTCAGGGACCCCCAGTTTGGCCAACACATCCCAGAGCTTTTTGCGGGGGACCAGGTCGAAGGCCGCCCTCAGGTCCATGAATACAGTGTAGAGGCTGCCACCCTCCAACTGCACCGTTTTCTAAAAAGTGAGGACAAGCCGAAAGACCTGATCTATGGTTGAGACCTTCTTCCTGAAGCCCGCTTGAAAGGGACTCAGGATATCATATTCCCTCATCCATTCCAACAGGCGGTCCAACAGCAGCCTGGCGAACAGCTTTTGTGAAACGTCTATCAGGCTTATTGGCCTATAGTTGACTGGGAGCAGAGGTGATCCTTTCTTAAAAATTGGGACTATCTCTGCCCCCAGCCAAGTTGGGGGAATTGTCATGCCATTCAAAATCGCGTTGAACAGCACCCTAAGGTACGGGGCCCAAATTGTAACCTCATGTTTATATAGGTCCCCTGGCAACCTATCTAGACCTGGCGCCTTTCCAGCAGCCAGGGCCATGATTGCCATACTGACTTCTTCCAAAGTGAATCCGTTCATTGGAGCTACACTTTCATTGGGTTGGTACATTATAACTTCTGATGAGGTCACGAATTGGTCCCGATTGTGTGGTTTATACAGGGTTTTGAAGTGTTCCTCCCAGACGGGGGCTGCTATGTTTGCTTCTACTGCCACTAGGGGTTCAGCTGAGCCATGCTTAACGATTTGCCAGAATTTTCTGGCATCTCGCAGTGTAAGGGCAGCTGTCATTTCGGACCAGTTTTCCTCATCCCATTCTATTTTGGCGCTACGAAGGATGGACTTATAAGCTAACCGCTTTTCCCTGATCTTGCTCTGAGTTTCTCGTATTTTAAGGGACTCTAATAGATCGGCCTTTGCTCTCCTGCATGAAGCATTGAACCAAGAGGCTCTTTTCTTCTTAAACTTCTTTGACCTAGCTGCCGGGTTCAGCACTTCTGCCAGGTTAGTGCATAGCTCAGAATGAATAGCCCCTAGCTCATTGAGATTTACAGAAGTGGCTAGCAAGGTGATAGGTACCTCTGCTTTTTCTTGAGCAGAGAGCTCAGTGTCATTGACTAGCTGGTGCCTAAGGACCTCAACCTTTTCTAGTGCAGGGACGACTGTCGCGTACAACCTTTGGATATTGGATGGGTTCTCCAGAAACTTTAACCATTTAATTCTGCGTCTATTGCTAGTTAGAACTAGGTCAGCAGGGCATGCTAAATTTTCTTCTACCAGACTCGTGTGGGACCCCTGGATCGCAAATCTCAGTGAGAGTAAATTATGGTCACTGTCAGACCTGGCTACTATTTCAAAGTCCCTCACTTTAGCCCAATCCCTCACAGAAACCAGGATATAGTCAATGCGTGACTCATATCCGGGTCTATTGAAGGTGTGTTTTGGTGGGATGTCCCCTTTGATCCGCCCATTACAAGCCCTCAACGAGTGACAAAGCGTGAGAGATGTTATTTGAGTGGCAAGTGGTGTCCAGGCCTTTATAGGGGGGTCCACCAAAGTGGGAATATCCCAAAGTTCATCCTCTTCACTTGTTAAGCCTGTCAGATGGTCCGGGAGGGGCTCATACTGAGTGTTAAAATCTCCACCGACTATTAGTGAGGAGCAAAGGGTGGTAGAATCAAGGAACAGCGCTAAGTCCTCGATTGTTCCCGAGGTGGCTGCTATCCCTACCGATCTTGAGTATACGTTAATCAATGTTACAGTAACACCACCTGGCCACTCCAAGGATACACACTGGAAATCAGCTGAGTTCGTTTCCAGTTTTGTAGCCCTACAACCGAGATGAGATCCCACCCAGATCAGAAGGCCCCCTGATGGTCGTCCCTTTCCACCCCATTTTGCCTGTATCTCAAAGGAAGCATATCCTGTACGGGAATGTTTTTCCCTGGCTCAAGTTTCTTGAAATAGGCATATGTCATGCCCATCAATTAGTTCCACCCACTCAGGGGAATCTAATTTATTGGCCAGCCCGGCGACATTCCAGGAGAGTATACATACTACTCCAGGAGCCGCCAGCGTATCAGTGGCAGTAAGTGCCAGAGAACACTTGCGTGGCCCGGACTGGCCTTGCTGAGTGAGAGACAGACCGTCCGTTACCGCTAACCTTGTTTTCGGCATGGTCTCAAGGGGGGGATAGTCCTTATTGCTTGGGTCTACTTTGGTCTTATCTATGTCATTCATTTTATCTTCAATTGACTTGGGTGTTATGATGCCCGCAGGGAATTCAGCGGGTGCCCTTTCTTTGTAACTGATTTCCCCTGCGGTTGAGTTGTAGTTCCCCAACTGAAATTGTAATGAGGGAGAAGCAGGTCGACCCAATTGAGGTTGTAAAGTGGGGGATGCTGATCGGCCCAGGGGGTAGACAAAGCGACAGGATAAGTCTGCTACTAATGGGGTGTCAGTAGGCCTGTGTGGGAGTCAATCCACTTCCTCGAGGCACCCAAATCTGTTGTGAGTCGATGCCCCGGTCCACCCACCGTGTGTGTCTGTCCAGTAATTGGGTGGCCCGCCCCGCCCGCCTTTTCTCTCCGGGATCCAGCTCCAGTTCCCTCCTATGTTCAGATGTGATCGTGGTGGATAAAAGTAGGTAAGGGGTCTAGATGCTATGGGAGAATTTACGCTTGTGTAGTTCCAAGAATATACAGAGTGCGCAGTGTTAGGATTTTCAAATGAAACAATTACACAATCGCCAGTAATAGACTTGTGCGAAGTGCCTATCCAGGGGACCCGGCGCACCATGAGGATTTTACTCCTCAGGTGGTTCGGTATTGGCCTGTTGATGTTGAGCCAATGGATTACTTTGTTCTTTAATGATCCAAAGTCTTCCTGCTGATGGTATGGCAGTTCCGGGACCCCTGTTAACACAACTACGTAGGGTCTGACATCAGGGGGGAGATCAACGTAACCCCTATGGCGATTTTTATTGGCGTTTACTCTCTGGGTAATGGGATGATTGGTGTTGTGATCTGTGACCTTCGGGATAACCGTATCTGTCAGAGGTGGTACAAGGTGACCTACCGCAGCTGGCGGAGGTGGTGCAAGGTGAGCCGCCGGCTGATTTGAAGCCACCGCTGCCCTTTTAGCGGAAGTATCTATAGTATCCCTATGCTGAGGTTTTGGAATGAGTTTAACCTTCGGGGCATCAGATGGAATAGCAGCAGCTAGTGTTTTAGCAACAGGTAGTAATGTAGTGTTAATAGTATCCGATGGACAAGTTGGTTTGTTGTCATGGGTGCTAATGGTTGCTAAGTTCAGGATGCTTTTTTCAGTCTCGGGCAACTGAGTTTCAATGCGGGAGAGTCTTACTTCTATGGGGGTTAAGAGTTTTTTAAATGTTTCCCACACAATTGTCAGAAATTCTACATCCTTCCCTTTTATAGTGCAAAGTGGGGCCTCACCGTTCTCGCTTTCTATTACAAGATTATCGTTGTCATGTTTATCCGCCAGTTGTGCGGAACTAGATTCTGTTCTTAATTCAGGGGGGTATATACTACTCACTGGAGGGGGTTCTAGAAGTACCTTGAGTGGTGGCTGCATGGGTAACTGGGCCTCTGCTACCTTGGCTTTTTTCCTTGAGTATGCCGAAATGTTATTGCGCTTTCTTTTGTGGTTTAGCCCTTTTTGTGGGGTATAGGAATTCCCCCCACCTGATTCCAAAGGTTTGGGAGTTGGTGCCGTTTCTAAAGGTGCCCCGTCACCCACAGTGTCCGACCCAACTGCCCCACCCAATGAAAGTCTAAGACTGTCGGTGGATGCAGGTAAGAACCCCCCCATGGGTGTAGATGGCATGGCTACTAATGGCTGGTGGATGTCTGCCTGTGTCATGATCAGGGTGGAAACAGGACCAGTTGCTCGATCATGTGTTTTAGCAAAGGCAAAGTGCCCTAGGGAGGATGTTTTGTCCGCGGCCAACTCCTGGGATAGCCTTCTCGCTGCATCTAGTTCGATAGATACTCTGTGCTGCATTTTATTAATCTCCCTATCAATGGCTATGTTGGTCCTAGTAATAAAATCATCTAGTGTCCCATCTTTCAGTTTGCCCTTGGCTGCCCTACTTCTATACTCACGGGTTGACATGGTACTTAATCGACAAGAGGTTCGGCGGCCGGTGCAACTAGGGAACAAGTTTGGGGCCAAAGGGTATGGCCCAGTCCAGTCCTTTCCGTCCTCGCACGGCCTCAAACGGCCCGCTTTTTGCCCGGTCTTAGCCCCGGGCTTTGTCCCGCGCGCGTCCCGCGCCGTGGGATGCCAATTACTGTTAAATGGTTTCTGGCGTGGGGGCGTGTCCTCCGGGGAAAGAGGCACCAGCTGAGGTCCGCGTTGGATGCTGGGCCTCGCAGTCCCCCGGTGATGCGCCTGGATGTTTTGTTGACACTCACTCACCCACTGGGAGCTGCAGGCACACCGCCGAATGCGGTTATGGTCCCACCAGCTGGCGAGGCTATCCGGGCGTACAGGCAAACAGTAAGACCCTCCTGGGCAGCGAAGAAGCCTCTACAAGGGCAACAAGTCCTTTGAGAGTGAGCGGCACCCGCGGAGCGGGTGTCGCGAAAAGTAAATGCCGGCGGGAGGTGACTGGGCGTGTCCTCCGGGGGAAGAGGCACCAGCTGAGGTCCGCGTTGGATGCTGGGCCTCGCAGTCCCCCGGTGATGCGCCTGGATGTTTTGTTGACACTCACTCACCCACTGGGAGCTGCAGGCACACCGCCGAATGCGGTTATGCTCCCACCAGCGGGCGAGGCTATCCGGGCGTACAGGCGAACAGTAAGACCCTCCTGGGCAGCGAAGAAGCCTCTACAAGGGCAACGAGTCCTTTGAGAGTGAGCGGCACCCGCGGAGCGGGTGTCGCGAAAAGTAAATGCCGGCGGGAGGTGACTGGGCGTGTCCTCCGGGGGAAGAGGCACCAGCTGAGGTCCGCGTTGGATGCTGGGCCTCGCAGTCCCCCGGTGATGCGCCTGGATGTTTTGTTGACACTCACTCACCCACTGGGAGCTGCAGGCACACCGCTGAATGCGGTTATGCTCCCACCAGCGGGCGAGGCTATCCGGGCATACAGGCAAACAGTAAGACCCTCCTGGGCAGCGAAGAAGCCTCTACAAGGGCAACGAGTCCTTTGAGAGTGAGCGGCACCCGCGGAGCGGGTGTCGCGAAAAGTAAATGCCGGCGGGAGGTGACTGGGTGTGTCCTCCGGGGGAAGAGGCACCAGCTGAGGTCCGCGTTGGATGCTGTGCCTCGCAGTCCCCCGGTGATGTGCCTGGATGTTTTGTTGACACTCACTCACCCACTGGGAGCTGCAGGCACACCGCCGAATGCGGTTATGGTCCCACCAGCTGGCGAGGCTATCCGGGCGTACAGGTAAACAGTAAGACCCTCCTGGGCAGCGAAGAAGCCTCTACAAGGGCAACGAGTCCTTTGAGAGTGAGTGGCACCCGCGGAGCGGGTGTCGCGAAAAGTAAATGCCGGCGGGAGGTGACTGGGCGTGTCCTCCGGGGGAAGAGGCACCAGCTGAGGTCCGCGTTGGATGCTGGGCCTCGCAGTCCCCCGGTGATGCGCCTGGATGTTTTGTTGACACTCACTCACCCACTGGGAGCTGCAGGCACACCGCCGAATGTGGTTATGCTCCCACCAGCGGGCGAGGCTATCCGGGCGTACAGGCAAACAGTAAGACCCTCCTGGGTAGCGAAGAAGCCTCTACAAGGGCAACGAGTCCTTTGAGAGTGAGCGGCACCCGTGGAGCGGGTGTCGCGAAAAGTAAATGCCGGCGGGAGGTGACTGGGTGTGTCCTCTGGGGGAAGAGGCACCAGCTGAGGTCCGCGTTGGATGCTGGGCCTCGCAGTCCCCCGGTGATGCGCCTGGATGTTTTGTTGACACTCACTCACCCACTGGGAGCTGCAGGCACACCGCTGAATGCGGTTATGCTCCCACCAGCGGGCGAGGCTATCCGGGCGTACAGGCAAACAGTAAGACCCTCCTGGGCAGCGAAGAAGCCTCTACAAGGGCAACGAGTCCTTTGAGAGTGAGCGGCACCCGCGGAGCGGGTGTCGCGAAAAGTAAATGCCGGCGGGAGGTGACTGGGCGTGTCCTCCGGGGGAAGAGGCACCAGCTGAGGTCCGCGTTGGATGCTGGGCCTCGCAGTCCCCCGGTGATGCGCCTGGATGTTTTGTTGACACTCACTCACCCACTGGGAGCTGCAGGCACACCGCCGAATGCGGTTATGGTCCCACCAGCTGGCGAGGCTATCCGGGCGTACAGGTAAACAGTAAGACCCTCCTGGGCAGCGAAGAAGCCTCTACAAGGGCAACGAGTCCTTTGAGAGTGAGCGGCACCCGCGGAGCGGGTGTCGCGAAAAGTAAATGCCGGCGGGAGGTGACTGGGCGTGTCCTCCGGGGGAAGAGGCACGAGCTGAGGTCCGCGTTGGATGCTGGGCCTCGCAGTCCCCCGGTGATGCGCCTGGATGTTTTGTTGACACTCACTCACCCACTGGGAGCTGCAGGCACACCGCCGAATGTGGTTATGCTCCCACCAGCGGGCGAGCTATCCGGGCGTACAGGCAAACAGTAAGACCCTCCTGGGTAGCGAAGAAGCCTCTACAAGGGCAACGAGTCCTTTGAGAGTGAGCGGCACCCGCGGAGCGGGTGTCGCAAAAAGTAAATGCCGGCGGGAGGTGACTGGGTGTGTCCTCTGGGGGAAGAGGCACCAGCTGAGGTCCGCGTTGGATGCTGGGCCTCGCAGTCCCCCGGTGATGCGCCTGGATGTTTTGTTGACACTCACTCACCCACTGGGAGCTGCAGGCACACCGCCGAATGCGGTTATGCTCCCACCAGCGGGCGAGGCTATCCGGGCGTACAGGCAAACAGTAAGACCCTCCTGGGCAGCGAAGAAGCCTCTACAAGGGCAACGAGTCCTTTGAGAGTGAGCGGCACCCGCGGAGCGGGTGTCGCGAAAAGTAAATGCCGGCGGGAGGTGACTGGGCGTGTCCTCCGGGGGAAGAGGCACCAGCTGAGGTCCGCGTTGGATGCTGGGCCTCGCAGTCCCCCGATGATGCGCCTGGATGTTTTGTTGACACTCACTCACCCACTGGGAGCTGCAGGCACACCGCTGAATGCGGTTATGCTCCCACCAGCGGGCGAGGCTATCCGGGCGTACAGGCAAACAGTAAGACCCTCCTGGGCAGCGAAGAAGCCTCTACAAGGGCAACGAGTCCTTTGAGAGTGAGCGGCACCCGCGGAGCGGGTGTCGCGAAAAGTAAATGCCGGCGGGAGGTGACTGGGCGTGTCCTCCGGGGGAAGAGGCACCAGCTGAGGTCCGCGTTGGATGCTGGGCCTCGCAGTCCCCCGGTGATGCGCCTGGATGTTTTGTTGACACTCACTCACCCACTGGGAGCTGCAGGCACACCGCCGAATGCGGTTATGGTCCCACCAGCTGGTGAGGCTATCCGGGCGTACAGGTAAACAGTAAGACCCTCCTGAGCAGCGAAGAAGCCTCTACAAGGGCAACGAGTCCTTTGAGAGTGAGCGGCACCCACGGAGCGGGTGTCGCGAAAAGTAAATGCTGGCGGGAGGTGACTGGGCGTGTCCTCCGGGGGAAGAGGCACCAGCTGAGGTCCGCGTTGGATGCTGGGCCTCGCAGTCCCCCGGTGATGCGCCTGGATGTTTTGTTGACACTCACTCACCCACTGGGAGCTGCAGGCACACCGCCGAATGCGGTTATGCTCCCATCAGCGGGCAAGGCTATCCGGGCGTACAGGCAAACAGTAAGACCCTCCTGGGCAGCGAAGAAGCCTCTACAAGGGCAACGAGTCCTTTGAGAGTCAATCATATAAGGAAAACAAGACCTGGAGATGTTAGCAAGGGATGTTTGGCACTTTTTACTGGATCGCGATGGCAGAGTATTTGCCAGCACTCTACAAAGAGAATGGGAGTCAAGGAAATTACCGCTCCAAGAGATTGGGAAGTGGATTAAATGCTTGTGGAGGTTCTACAGAACACATAGGTTTGATGTAATATTGATCTGTGTACTTCCAGGCTGACTTGTCAGATTGAAGGTTTTTTCAGCTGGGGCCCAATTTGGAAGCATTGGCAACAGATGTCTTCCAATAGGCCTGGGGCCCTTATATGAACTATTTGTTTCCCCCATTCAGGATGATTCAGAGAGTTGTGTTAAAGGGCAGAAGACAGACAGCAGATTTGGTCTTTGGTCACAGTATGGTGGCCAACTCAAGTGTGGTACCCAGATCTGTTGGAGCTGTCGGCTCAGGTACCAGTGATACTGCCACACAGTCTATATATGTTGAGAAATCCCTGTGGGAAGTGCATCCTCTGACAGAGGGGAACCTATTAACTATAAAGGCATGGAGGATTTCAAGGAAAGATGGGGCATCAGCAGGCTATCAGTGCAAGCTGAGCAATTTACCAAGGAATCATGGGCCCCTGGAACACTCAAAGCTAAAGGACAGCCTTGGCTAAATGGTCTATCAGTGTCTATAGTCCAGTGTTTACATTCTTTGGCACAACTTGTGCCATAAACCAGAGCGTGTAGGATAGTAAGCTCTTCTAAGTCTTCTGTTTCTGTTGGACATATCTATGTGGGTGAGGCACCAGTGGGTGTGCATCATCT
This sequence comes from Lissotriton helveticus, assembly GCF_964261635.1. Classification (NCBI taxonomy): domain Eukaryota; kingdom Metazoa; phylum Chordata; class Amphibia; order Caudata; family Salamandridae; genus Lissotriton; species Lissotriton helveticus. The sequence continues at coordinate 1,145,387,433 of NC_136069.1, forward strand.
TGCTTGTAGAATGTTCAAAGGGATAAAGATGCATGTACCTCCCCACCCCTGTTAAGAACAGCTGGGGGGTTTGAATAAGGTTTTGGAGTTATTTGTTATCTTAGGAAAATAATGAACATTAATATTTTAAGTAATTGTCAGGTATAGTGGTGATTTTATTATGTTTTGTTTTGTGTCGGAGTGTATCAGATGTCAGGGCTTTGGGTGATGTAGGACATTCTTTGTCTCCAGGACAAAGGTAGGAGTTTCTTTGTTTGTTTCATCAAGAACTATAAAGAGAACTTCTAGATCGCTATGTTTTTTTTAACTTTTGCAGCAAATGGAAAGTTGTGTGTACTGAGATGTCTTAACGAATATGGAGAGAGGTCCTTAGGCTAGGTCTCTAGGCGTTCAGGTCAAAAGATATAATGAAAGCAGTAGTTTGGTCAGGTGATTCAGTATTTGAAGAGTTTTATACCAAGTCTAGTCAAGGAAAGGCTTTGAATGCTTTGAGTAATCTTTGAATTAGTATTTTGAGAGTCTCTGTGTCTTGACGTACAATGGAGATGTTTTTAAAAAGCGTAAAAGAAAGTCCAACTTCTAATAAAGACACAGAGGTGACTATTTTCCCACCCTTCAGAAAAACCGGTAAACAGTGTAACTTAAGTGTCAGAAAAGAAGGGCCCGGTTCACAAAGGTAAAATGAGATGAAAGTCTATCTTTACGCCTTTCCGGTATTCAGAAAGGGCATATACTACTCGTAAATGCCCTTTGTGAATACCAAAGTTCGTAAATTTCAACTATTGGTATACACAAAAGGCATTTACGAGTAGTAATGCCCTATGTGAATACCAAAAGTTATAAAGTTAGACTTTCGTCTCATTTTACCTTTGTGAATCCGGCCAGAAGTGTTTAAGTTAACATGGATGAAGATATGTAGAGTTTGTAATATGCAAATTACATTATTGAGTGTTTGGCTTTTTTTCTTATACCTCCCTGAAATTAAATGTGTTGATAATTTTAGTTATTCTTTTTAAGGTGAAGTTCCGAAGACAGAGTAATCAGAGTATGATGTGTTGATGTCTACAAGCAGTATGCTTTTGCATCGCTGGGATGTTACGGATTATTCCAATAGGCTGGAATATGTCGTTTTTGCTTACTGCAAAACTCATGGAAGCTGCAGTTTTGATCATGTTTATGGTCTAAAGTGTTCTCTTTACTGCTGTTTAAGTAGTAAATATAAGAGAAGCACAATAAGAGCATCCTTGTCTTTAACAGAATCAAGTTTTTCTTTTACATTGTTTAGAAAATCTCCAAGGTAATTTAATTTAGGAAACCTCATCCTCCAATTTCTTGTGCCGCTTTAGCTTTTTGGGTTAAATGGGTCATGCATTTGGCAGGGGTCAACACACACTTTTAGGGCTCATTATGATGGGAGGAACCATGACTCCCAACGATTTCGGAGCAGGAGCTCCATTGGAGGACTCAAATCAAGACTTCAACCATTTTATTAAAAACCAATGACAAAGGGAACTTTGATAGTTGGTAATACGTATTTATCACTGCCAGGTTGAACCCATTTTATCAACCTTAAATAAATTAAATATTAGAGCAAAACCTGCAATTATTTAAGTGCATGCTTTATTTATTAGCAGCTGTTTGCAATGGGAATATGACTTGCTATTCTGTTTTACCAGAATTTAAATTTGTAACCTATTGGTCACAAAAAGATCTCTGCAACATCTACATCAACCCAGTGAGTTCTCTTCCAAAGAATGCATTTATGTAAACTACATTTTACATTCAATGTTCTGTAGAAGGCACATTAACCATTTTAGCTATTTTATAGTGATTCAAAGCTATCAGCAGAGATTACACTCTGATCTCAGCAGCAAGAGCCTTAACCATTTACGCTATCATGCTAGTATGATACATGACAATGTCAAGAATAGGTAGAACTGATCCACCTTCTCCATCATCACCAATCCAGGTTTAGAACCTCAAGGGGAACAGCATCTACCTTGGCTAAGAATAGCAAAAAGAGCCTCTTCTCCATGGATGAAGATATAAAAAGAGCTCTAATACTCCTTAACCTCTCTGTTGTACATGATATGATGGACTACAGAATACCTTTGTATAGTCTGGAAAATTGGGCAGCTGTGTAAAGATTCGTCTTGGCATAGATCAAACCATTCTTTTCAACTGTAGCCAAAACATAAGGATAAGCAGAGTGCAATCCTCTTTATGGTTGATATCCTGTGGAACATTATAAAGATCACTCCTTTTATGCTTCAGCTTCAAATGCTTTAAGTGCCTGTTTGCGCAAATCATCCAGCAATACCAGGTGAACTTCCGTAAGCATGCCAATGATGCTCATTCTTTTTTCCATTTAGAAAACAGGCCAATGTACCAGATCAACATCACATCATGCATGGACCACACATTCTACTGGATGAAGGGTAACACCCTCTACATCAACAAAAAAACTGGACTAAGAAGGAACAGAGCCTTGCTCATTGCCCTCAAGATGCCCATAGGCATTGTTTCCCCTTTTTTCAGTCTCTTTGGAAGTAAGACACTTTGGGAATATCTTTAATTCAGAGCTCTCATTCTTGCCCCAAATCAACATAGTGATGAAAGGTGCCAACAAGAAGCTCCACATCTTCTGAAACATTCTCCTGCGGTGCTTGTGCCATCACTTACATGCATCACCTCTGATGCATGGATGCCAATACTTTCGGTACACGCTTCTCAGAAAAATAAATAAAAATTTAAGAGGACGAATGCCAGCCCCGGCAGAGAAAGAGCCAGGGTATGCGTCAGAGGATTCCTGCCTGTCTCCCTTTGTATAAAGACTCAGTCAGATTGCTGATGAGTTACTTTGGTAATTAACTAGCTATGCTGACATACGAGGAGTCAATAATTCCTTGAACATTACAGTCTGCATTGTTCACCAAGTCTACTCGGGGAAATGCTTAGGACCATTGTGAACACCGCCCCCATTATGCCAACCAGGAACCTACGCTCAGATCTTGTGTATTTAGCCCATCAAAAAACCTAAAAACAAATGAAACGTAGATACATCTCCTTATGTTTCAGGGTCACTCCTGAGATGAATATCCTGAACTCAAATCTGATATATGAACTAAACAACGCTGGCCTATTCAAACTTTCTTACTAAGGAGCTACTCACAGAAAATGGGCACAACTAAAGAGCATCGGGCAAGGTTCTCATGTCACCATGTAGATTCTAAGATCCCACCCACTTTATTGAAGTAGATTTTCATAATAAAAGGGAGGGTATGTGGTCTGGCGGCCAGAGCGGTGACCTTGAAGCTGGGGAACCGGGTTCGAGTCTCGGCAGGGACGCTCAACATCCCGTGATTCTGGGCGAATCACTTAATCTCCCCGTGCCTATGTCCGTCTGTAAAGCAACTGGTGCTCATGTAAAGTGCTCTGATACCTTCGGGCTGAGTTCACACTATATAAAGCTCCCCCCCCCAAAAAAAACCTTCCAGCGTTCTGAAGTAATCAAAATGAGACATACAACGCTTTATAAAATTCACAAAGAAATACACTCAAACTCGTTTGACACATGTAGTTTTTGGCAGTACATTACTTAACCCTCTAGCTAACAATCACTGGCAAAGCTATTAGGCTTAGCCTTTGGAAATGTTGTGATGATTATTTTTTTCTTGCAAGCATATGCCAGAAAACAGAGGGACGAAAAAGAAAGCATACCACCTAAACATGATGACCACGTGCAATAAAAAAATGTAAATAAATGAACCATCACATATAATTTTAAATGAACAGTGAGGTTGCTTCTTGGCAGCTGGACTACTTAAAACAGGTATGAACCCCCTTTTTAGTCCTAAGGCACATCTCAAATATGATTCTTATTTGGGCAGATAAAATGCACTACTGGCCTTGTATTACTGTAATCTGAAGAAAGGCTTTACACAAAAGGATGAGAAAAACAATAAAAGAACAATGAATGGGAAAAAACATTGTCTAAGAAAAGTGTTGGTCACCAGCCCCCTGGCACTGAGGTTCACTTCTTTTTCAACAGATATACTTGAAGAACCGTTTATACCCACTTACTGGGTCTCGGCAGAGGGGGAACCGCCCAAGTCTTCCATACCCTCCTTATATAGAAAAAGGAGACACAGGAGCCTTCGTCTGCAGGAGGAACCAAGTTAAATTCGAATAGCCCGAAGCTCGTCGGAGACAAGACAGAGGAGGTTGCTGCTTCACTCTGCAGCTTACAGGCCTTATATATACATTTCCCACCTTAAGGAACCAGTTCGGAAGGGGGCCTGGCGCCCCCGAATCAGAATGCAGTTACACCATTCTTTGTTCAGGCAGGACGGTGCTGCAACAGATGGTACAAAAGATTACGGACAGGTCTTGCAAAACAGGATATGTACGTGAGAGCACAGACAGATCTTGAACAACAGGATATGTGAAAGAAACAAGTTCTGGGACGGTGGCGTGACCAAGTCTTGCAAAACAGGGTGGGTGTGTGCAGGAATTCAGTCCGAGGGTTTTGAGGCCAATTCGTTGTTCCCTTTTTCGAAATTGGCTCAACCACAAGGAGCAGGAAGGGCAGGGTGGTCGTGACAGTTAGAGTTTCATCAGACATCAGCAGAAACAACCAGAAGGGTCATGCAGAGGTCTTTGACACGAAATGGCAATGAATAATGGAGTTCTGACACAAAATAAATGCCGACAAGAAGGACACTTTTCCTCAGACCCTCCTTTTGTCACTGAGTGGCAAATACCCTAGGAAACGTCGATATTCATGAGATCATCTGTTTCTTGTTGGAGCATCATCTTCCTATTGGTGTTGTGAATGTTAGAAGGTTGAGGCTTGAAAGCCTGAACACACGTTGCACAGAGCATTAGAAGGCACTGAATGCACAAACAGCAGGAGACTAGGACAGCTACACCCAAGGCAAGGAAGATGAGGACCCTCCATCCCCATTGGGAAAGGAGGCCCCAGATCAAGCCTGTGAGAGGCCAGTTGCCTTCATCCTGATGAATTTCAGAGGAAAGGTGATGCAGACGTTGGATGGCATCATATACTGTGGGTGCCTGATCTGGAATATACACACAGCAGCTGGAGCCAATAAATTTACACACACCACCCTGATCAGCGAGGAGGATGTCAAGGACCAAACGATTTTGAAGTGTTACAAGGCGGTTCGCCTGTAGCTCTGCAGTGATGTTGGTGAGGGCACCAGCTGTTTCTGAGATGGTGGCCTCAAGGACCCTGGTCAGTCCTCGTATAGCCCGACTGTTTGCCATTGGGCCCCAGAATGGGAGGAAACCCTTAAAGAAGTCCCCAGCTTCCTGGCCTACTGTATCCTCAGCCGATATGACACCCCTACGTGAGTAATGCAAAAACAACAGGTGATGGACAGAATGCAGAACAATGTCATACATTCACCCCAGTACAGAGATCTGGGCCTAAATCCATCATTTTTTTGCTCACCATGCCTTTCCAGTTTGAACCCAGCCATATGCAAATCAGTCTTGACCCTGTGCCCCATGGGAACAGTCCAGCCCGAACTGCCAAGCCAGGTCCTCCCTGGATTGGAAACAAGCATCTAAGGACCGGTTTCGGGCTTTCAGCCCTCATCAGCCTGGATAGCTTGATTCCAGTGGCATGGAGAGCACCGGACTCACGTCTGAGCATACCCGTCCCACTCGGGGTGACAAATGCAAAAACAACAGGCCAGAAACCGGTCCTCGGAAGCTTGTTTCCAGTCCAGGGAAGGCATGGCTTGGCAGTTCGGGCTGGACTGTTCCCATGAGGCACAGGGTCAGACTGATTTGCATATAGCCATGTCTGAACTGGGGTGGCAGAGTGGGCTAAAGAACGGTGATGGATCAAACTCAGATCTTTTGACTGGGTGTGAGTGTTTGATTGGTTCAGATGCTCCATCCATCAGCACCCCCTTTTGTACCGCTTTGGCCGCCATAAGTGTGGCAGGGTATGCTCAGACGTGAGTCCCTTGCTCACTTTGCAACTGGATTCAAGCAAGCCGGGCTGAAGACGGCTGTAATGCCAGAAACCGGTCCTCGGAAGCTTGTTTCCGGTCCAGGGAAGGCATGGCTTGGCAGTTCGGGCTGGACTGTTCCCATGAGGCACAGGGTCAGACTGATTTGCATATAGCCATGTCTGAACTGGGGTGGCAGAGTGGGCTAAAGAACGGTGATGGATCAAACCCAGATCTTTTGACTGGGTGTGAGCGTTTGATTGGTTCAGATGCTCCGTCCATCACCACCCCCTTTTGTACCCCTACGTGAGTGGCGCAAAGCGCCCTTCATCAACAGGAGGTAATCTCCATGGGTAGAATACGTTGGTGGAAGGAGGAAGGCCAGATAGCAGGTACCAGACCAGTTACGGAGGAGCCAAGTGTAGGCTGCTGTGCCACAGATAAAATAAGTGTTGGGGATGCCATCAACTTTGGAGGAGACGTAGACTTTAAAGTTTTAGTGATGTCACAGATACTAGAACCAACTTTCTTAGTTCCCAAGCCATGGATGCAGACACGGCCCTGCACATTTGTAACATTCAGAGTGTTTCGTACATCAGGTAGTATCCTTCTGGCATGAAATTTAGTAAATGATTGTCGAGAAGTTGAGTTAAATACCACCATCTCATCGAGTACATCCATTGGTAATAGCAATGTTGATGAGCCGGTCGGGCAAAAAGGGTTGTTGGTATTGCTAGGACCTGTTTCGCCAGAAGTCATCTCGAAATGTTCCAAGGACAGAATTGGTAGTACCATTGATAGTATAGGCCTCCTGCATCAACATCCACCATGCAAGACAGGACCCAGAATAGGAAAAATGATAAGGAATTAATGGGACAGGTTGTGTCATAGCATGCAGCATCAGTCCACATACCCAACAGTTAGAAGTATTTATGATCAGCTGTTGATGATGTAACATCTGGACAAAGGTGTTATTGAAAAATTCTGCACGGCGGGGTAATTAGTGGGCGGGTAACGTGAAATACTGATGCTCTGCAGGAGTCGGGTAGGAGTTGGTAGGAGAACAGGATAGTAGATCAGTAACATCCAACTGATGATAGACAAGATGATTGAGACAAACAGTGTCACCACAGGGGCCATGAAGCACTTGCTATGTAGGAGACTGACATATCGTTTCTGGACTTGGGTGTATTGGACGGCTGCCATTGTACTAAGCCAGGGACCACTAGCCGCTGTCTGTGATTGGTGGTTGCTTCACTGGATGCAGGTGCCAAGAGCTCTAGGGGCGTACCTTAGTCTGTGGACGCGAGCGGTGTTGCAGAGACCTGTGCGACGTATACTTTGAACCTAACAATGACTTTGGGAAAGATGTGGTGATTTTTTTAGATGACGTTACAACGCAGGATACCACAGCACTGAAAGTATTGGCACTTATATATTGGAACTGAATACATAAAAGGTTTAAAAACGTCTGAATCAAATCTGGGAGTAACCTGTGTCAACCATTGGCATGATCAATAGTGGCTGTCCTTAGGAAGTAGGCTCCCCAGGATAAACAAGCATATATCTGGAATACCGTCCTAGGTCCATGATGCCTTAGCTTCTCTATTGAAGATTAAATAACAGAGTTTCCTTGGTGTAAAGAACAAGGTGCAATATATCTGACGGGTCCTGAAGAAGGTGGCTCAGATTCTCATTGTATGCCGCCGAAACGCGTTGACCAAGTCTTTTGTAAAATCCTACTGAATGTAGTAACCCTTTATTGGGCAATAGATGAAAATCTACCAAACGTGTTAACTTGTTCAGATAGATTGTTCTGTGTTTTGAATGTGTATGAGGAGTGAGTAAGTAGTTGGGTTGTGTTGGTTCTCTACCCAGGAATGAATGGATTGTAGTGTAGATAATAATTTATGCATTATAGATCTTTGATGAAAAGTTTGTATTTTTTTATAAAGTTTTATGCTGAAAATAATAATATGGAAAAAAGTACTAATAGGGAGAAAAGTAATAAAATAAAAAAGAAAATGAGAAAGTAAAAAATTTCTTTGGTATTTGGTGTTGCCCATGTTGGAATTCGGTGTTTGAATCTTTTGATAAAATAGATAGGTCACGAGAGAGCTTTTTCATAGTGTTGGTTGCTTTGTTCCCCTCTTCTCCCTGACCTGAAAGCAATTCTGTTAGAGGGGGTCCCCTATTTACTAATCGTACCTTAGTCTGACACACCAGCACCGGTCTAAGCCGGGAGATCACAGCCCTACAGCCTATAGGTACCTGGGCGAAGTCAAGGGCAAGCCTTCCTTCTGGAACGCAAGTTATATTGGGTAGAAGTAGGAACAGTATGGTCGAGGAATAATTGTTCCTGATGCTGAGCAGAGTGAGGGGAGTGTTCCACCTTTCCCTTTAGTATACTGTCACTCTCTGCTTCCGTAGATGTGAGATGTAATCTTGCATCGCTGAATGGAACAAACGTCCAGACTATTTCTGTCTCTGAGTCTCCTCGTCCTTCTCTCACCCACTGATCATAGGGGAGAGGCAGAGGCACTTGTCTACAGTGCATGGCGTGGATCCAGTTCTTCCGTCCTTCAACTTTCACAGCAGTGCGGGTGGCCAGTAACACCTAATGGGGCTTTGTCCAGCGGGGCTCGAGCCTCTTAGTACTTTGAAAGTTGCGAATCAGAACCCAGTCGCCAGGTTGGATAATGTGTCCTGGGCCCTCGCTTTTATCAGGTATGGCCTCATGCACCTAGTGGTAAAGAGTACGAAAGGTGTTAGTCAAACTGTACAGATAATCAGTCAGCACAGGGTATTCAAGATCAGACAGTTTCTGGGGCCGTGGAACACCCCACACATTAGCAGGCCTCCTGAACAAAATGTAATGGGGAGATAGTTCTATCCTGGGTATAGAGTCAAAATATCGAGTTTTTAATATCAAGTGGACAAAATATCAAGTAAAAAATATAGAATGGACATAATATCGACAACCAAAATATCGACTAGAAAAAATTAATATCGAATAGAATGGACATAATATCGAATCAAAAATATAGAATGGACATAATATCGATTAGACATAATATAGACAACAAAAATATCGAATTTAAGGTAAGTTAATTGATTTTTTTATTTTTTGTGTAATATAATTCTGTAGCGGGTTGTGGGTTTATAGGGGAATAGGGTGGGAAGTAATTTAATTATAATTAATTAAATATGTTAATTTATTTATTGATATTTATTTAGAATTAAATGTTAATTAATTATTAATTCGTAATTAATTAAAATATAATTGGTAATTAATTATAATTGATTAATTGATAAATATTTTAATTTTAGTAATTTATTTTCTGTAGCGGGTTGTGGGTTTATAGGGGAATAGGGTGGGAAGTAATTTAATTATAATTAATTAAATTTGTTAATTTCTTTATTGATATTTATTTAGAATTAATTGTTAATTAATTATTAATTGTTAATTAATTAAAATATAATTGGTAAATAGATGTAATTGATTAATTGATAAATATGTTAATTTTTTTTTTTTTTTCTGTAGCGGGTTGTGGGTTTATAGGGGAATAGGTTGGGAAGTAATTAAATATAATTAATTAAATATGTCATTTAATTTATTGGTATTTATTTAGAATTAATTGTTAATTATTAATAGGTAATTAATTAAAATATAATTGGGAATTAAAATTAATTGATTAATTTTTAAATTGTAAATTAATTTATTGTTAATAGGTAATTAGTATTATTAGTTAATTTTTATAATTAAATAATTTTAATTTGTATTTATAAATAATTATTTAATATATGTTATACAATTGTAAAATATTTTAATTAATTTGTAATTGGTATTACTATTTATGTTATTTATATTTATATATGAAGTATTTACTTTCCCTACTATTGCATATACTGGAGTTGGAATAGTAATTTTTACCTCTACACTATCCAATGCTTTCCCTACTGTTGCACTCTCTGGAGTTGGAATAGTAATTTTAACCCCTACGCTATCCAACTCTTTCCCTACTGTTGCACTCTCTGAATTTGGAATAGTAATTTTAACCCCTACACTATCCAACTCTTTCCCTACTGTTGCACTCTCTGGAGTTGGAATAGTAATTTTAACCCCTACGCTATCCAACGCTTTCCCTAGTGTTGCACTCTCTGGAGTGGGAATAGTAATTTTAACCCCTACGCTATCCAACGCTTTCCCTACTGTTGCACTCTCTGGAGTGGGAATAGTAATTTTTACCCCTACGCTATCCAACGCTTTCCCTACTGTTGCACTCTCTGGAGTGGGAATAGTAGTTTTTACCCCTACGCTATCCAACTCTTTCCCTACTGTTGCACTCTCTGAATTTGGAATAGTAATTTTAACCCCTACACTATCCAACTCTTTCCCTACTGTTGCACTCTCTGGAGTTGGAATAGTAATTTTAACCCCTACGCTATCCAACGCTTTCCCTACTGTTGCACTCTCTGGAGTGGGAATAGTAATTTTAACCCCTACGCTATCCAACGCTTTCCCTACTGTTGCACTCTCTGGAGTGGGAATAGTAATTTTTACCCCTACGTTATCCAACGCTTTCCCTACTGTTGCACTCTCTGGAGTGGGAATAGTAATTTTTACCCCTACGCTATCCAACGCTTTCCCTACTGTTGCACTCTCTGGAGTGGGAATAGTAATTTTTACCCCTACGCTATCCAACGCTTTCCCTACAGTTGCACTCTCTGGAGTGGGAATAGTAATTTTAACCCCTACGCTATCCAACGCTTTCCCTACTGTTGCACTCTCTGGAGTGGGAATAGTAATGTTTATCCCTACACTATCCAACGCTTTCCCTACTGTTGCACTCTATGGAGTGGGAATAGTAATTTTACCCCTATGCTATCCAACGCTTTCCCTACTGTTGCACTCTCTGGAGTGGGAATAGTAATTTTTACCCCTACGCTATCCAACTCTTTCCCTACTGTTGCACTCTCTGGAGTGGGAATAGTAACTTTAACCCCTACGCTATCCAAAGCTTTCCCTACTGTTGCACTCTCTGGAGTGGGAATAGTAATATTTACCCCTACGCTATCCAACGCTTTCCCTTCTGTTGCACTCACTGGAGTTGTTACAGTAAATTTAAACCTGTTGCTATCCTACGGTAAAAATATTGTACAATTTTTGTTAATAATATGTATATATATATATATATATATATATGTATTAAAAATAAAAAAAAATTTTAAGTTATATTAATTATTTTTTAATGTTACTTTTATTTAAGTATTTTAAATAAGTTAAAAATAATTTTATTTATTATTATATTACTTTTAAATTACTTTTAAGACATTTTAAAAATTCGATATTTTGACAGTCTATATTTTTTACACTCGATATTTTGGAGTCGATATTTTTGTACTTACCTGTTTGAAGATAGGAAGTCGATATTTTGGCAGTCGATATTTTTACCTCGATATTTTGTCATCTCGATATTGTGACTGTCGATATTCTGTCAGTGATCCATCCTGGTATGGGCCATTGTCCTGACAGACAGCAGAGCCTCAACCCAAGTGACACCTGTCTCGGCCACAATCTTGGCCATTTTAGTCTTTAGGATGCCATTGTACACCTCCACTAGACCTGCTGACTGGGGGTGGTTAACTGCATAACATTTTTGTTTCATACCCAGTGCTGAACAGACATACTCCATTATTTGAGCCGTAAAGTGTGTCCCGTTGTCACTCCAGACCAAACGGGGCAAACCAAATCGTGGGACGTATTCTTTCAATAGTACTTTGGCGGTAGTGATAGCGGTGCAGTCTTTGACAGGGTAGACCTCCACCCATTGGCTGAAGGTACAGACCACCACCAGGACGTATTTTAAATTGTTACATCTGTCAATCTGGATATAATCCATATGGAGGGCTTCGAAAGGAAAGGTAGGGGGGAGAATCCTCCTCCAGGGCTTACTGTACCTTTTCCCAGAGTGTACATAAGGCAAATCATGCATGTTTTGACCATCCTCTCAGCATATGCTGGCATCTTTGAGTTATACCAGGTGGGTTCCAGCAACTTACATATCCCTTTAGCACTAATGTGAGCAGGGCCATGGGCCATCGTTTCTACCGGTAGCACTTGACTGTCGGGCAACATCCATTGTCTCTCCATAGTGATACGGGCCCAACAACCATCTATTTACTTTACCGCCAAATGCTCCGTCCACATCCTCAGCTCCTCAGGGGTGGCATGGGACTGAATATCGATCACACTCTGTACTGTGTCTTCAACCATGCCACCCACCTGGCGGGACCTCCCACATACATTCCTTCCTTTTTCTTTAGAGCTTTCTGTCTGGCTGTCTGGTCAGCCAGGGCATTGCCTTTTCCATCATCATCCGTCACTTTCTTATGCGCTTTACATTTTATAATAGCTACCTTTCTGGGAAATGTCAGGGAGTCTAATAATCGCTGAATTAGGGGGCCATGTTGAATTTTCGTCCCATGTGAAGTAAGGAATTACTTTCTTTCCACAATCTCCCAAAGTTGTGAGCCACCCCAAAGGCATACTGACTGTCAGTGTAGATATTAACCGTTATTCCTTTGCTTAACTCACAGGCTCTAGTGAGGGCCACTAATTCTGCAGCCTGAGCAGAGCACTGCGGAATCTGAGCTGTTTCTACTACTTGCTCCAATGTCGTGAGGGCGTAGGCGGCTGATGTGTTACCATCTGGCCCTCTGGGACATGATCCGTCCACATACAGTGTACCTTCTGGGTCTGCTATTGGGGTATCCTGTAAGTCAACCCGTCCCTTTGTCTCCTCCTCTGTCCTCAATATACAGTCATGTGGATCTAAACAGGCATCCTGAGTATCCAGTGGGAGTAAGGTGGCGGGATTCAGTACAGTGCATCTCTTGATGTTATTGTGGCTGGAAATCAGTGTCAATTCATATCCTGTGATTTGTGCGCTAGTGAGGTACTGCATCTTGGTGTTATTAAGGAGGGTATCCACAGAATTGGGAACCATCAGAGTCAAGGGGGAGTTCATGACGATCCCCGCACTCTGACGGATCATGAGTGCGGCCGCAGCTGTCGCCCGTAGGCATCCTGGGAGAGCCCTCGCAACAGGATATAAGGTAGCTGAAAAATGGGGGGCGGAGCTTGCGCTCCGCTTGGTGGCTCCTAATTATCCTACATTATCCTACACCAACTGCCGGCACGATAGATTCCGCGACTGCCCCTGAAGTGTCCCCAGCAGGGAACAGCCAAGCTGGGCCGCAAGCCGCGGTCCAGCGTACATCAAGAGGCCGACGGGCGTGCTGATACGTGTGGCCGACAGGCCCCTCCCACCCGGGAGCGGAGCAGGTTGATCGTCCGGCTGTGGCGAATGGGCTGGCGGCCGTGCGGGGACTGAACTGGAGGCAAGCCCTAACGTGGTGCGTCCCTGCGCACTACCCGGACTACTGGGCGCTGCCACACGGCACTATAATCGCCAGTGTCCCTGGCAAGAGAGGAGCACGAGGAGACGACGGCCAGTGGGAGGTGGAGCAGATATATGTGGCCCAGATTGGCGGTGAGAGGGGCCTATTGACCATGCTGGATGGGGCATAGAGCTTGAGCCCAGAGGTTGATCTAATTCAGGAGTGCCCTGAAGGAAGACTGTATGCGAGGGCTTCCCAGCGGTGGTGATGCGGCATTCTCCCTGCCGGTGACCCCAGACGCAACTGGCGATTATCGGATGGTGGGAGATCGAGTGGGGTGCAGGCTCCCTCACCTTATGCCCAACAGGCACGAACAATGCCATCTGCACCTGGGAGCTGAGACTGGATATTGAACTCCGGGCTAGAGGCGAGTAACCCGGCATAGTGCATCTAACGCCAGCGTTGCGGTGGAGCTAATTGGTCAGCAGGTAGTGGGACCTCAATGCGGCGTTGCGGCGGAAGCCCTCGAGACTGCACGCTGCTCTGGGCACAGTGACCAGTAAGGGAAGCGTCTGCGGCAGTTGCAGAAGGAGACGGGAGGAACAGCTTTGCGTCTGGCGCGTCTGGCTGGACACCAGTTTGGGTGGCCCTCTGTGCGCCCTGGTGGGCAGCGACTGCTGCTGTAAGAAGTGGGGACCTTCCACGTAAGAACAACAATCTGAGGACTGCGATTGCGTGCTGTCGCAATTGCCGGGTGGGGTGAGATCGTGGCCCTTAGTGGGGCCCTCGGTCTGACCCACAGTTCACTGCTGCGAACTGTAACTGCTGGAAGTTGGCGGAATGCGGTGAGGCCTGCATAAACTTCAGGTCCAAGGAAAGTGAACGGCTTGAGGTCCCGACTGACCCACGCATTGGAGACCAGGAGATTCGCAGTGCCCGGAGCAGTACTCGTAGCGGAGCCCGATTTGGAATTCCCCCCGAGATGGGTAAAGGTGATAAGACTCAGTCTAAGCTCTCCTTTGGTCAGCGGCGGACTAAGTCGCAGGACGCTGCAGATGCAGGGACGGAAGACATGCATCCAGACGGTGAAGCTGCTGACAATACGGATATAAAGACGATCCTGCTAGCTATGGAGAAAGGCTTACAGACCAGCATGACTGCCTTAGGCTCCAAAATTGATGCCCTGACTTACAGGATGGGTAGAATGGTGGAGAGGATAGATAATATAGCATATATACAATTGAGGGAGGGTTCAAGGGGCAGTTTAACGACCAAGGCACAGTAAATATCCCCCTAGTAAGCTTATGAAAAAACAACGAATAACTGTGGGTCTTAAACACAACTATGTGTGTATGAGGCTGGCTACGTGTCTGCTTCAGGAATTACTTTGAAGACAAACTATTGGACAAATACCCATTATGAAAAATGTCCATCAGTTACATGATTCGTACCACCCAGTACATCATTTGGTCTACTTCACAGTAGGTAGTCCATTGTTTATCTCCATGAATAGAGAAAGAAGACAGATGTCTGGTAGATTGTTATTGTACTTGTAACTGAAAGCAGTGCATAAGTGATTAGTGAAAAAAGGTGAATGTGTTCATAATAAAATTGGATGGTGCATGCAATACAACTTTATTCTGGAGTCATGTACCTCCAAAAATAAAATCAATAGAGTGCAAAAAAGTCAGATGATTCAAACAAATAACTTCTGACTGGGTAATCTGGTCGACATGTTTCTGCGGACTTATAAAGGTCAAAATATGTACCTGCCGCTTCCTCAGGACCCATAGACTTAATTGCTACTGCTTGTATGTGAAAAAGAATAAGACAATTAACAATAGGACATTAGTGAACAATAATGCTAAATGTCACCTGTTCACTTCTAGTTTTCCTCCTTAGGTATGGAAGTCCGATTATAAATTCGCCAGCGTGTCCACACATAGACAAAGAAATTGAAATATGATAACACCATCATAAGTAAGGGCTATACTTAGACATTGCTATATTATTAGCATATATGGTACAATGACCTTAGTATGCGCTCCATTGTTCAAAAATAACAAGGACTCACCTCAATTTGTGAGGGGAAAACGCCTCGCCTCACCTGGCAAACAGATCAGGAATCTCAAGCACCGCTCTGTATTGCAGAAAATATTAAAAAGTTGTGACGAAAACACATGACCACTAAACAGTGTAAAACTCAATCCCTAAGAACACTCGCCTACTCGATACGTGTGCTTAAGGGGACTATCTTATGTCAGGTTATTTCAATAAAAAGCTGTTCATCAGCCGACTCATCTCTTAATTACTGTTATTTTTATCATTTGTTGTTCGTTTATTTCACATTTTACTCATTTTTCCACACGCTTTATCACGTTTTTTACACGTTTTTTCACACTAGGCATAGATGTAGTGCCTATCGGTTGGGTAAACACCGATTCATTCATACCTCATCCTACTTGTGCGAAAAACTCAGTTCAAAGGTGTGATCTCAGCGCGGGAGGCATATATCATTGAGATCCACTAACTGTGACCTGATGTCTCAAATTGCACATTCAGTCTATAATTTACCATTTACTTCCTGTGTCTTTATTGGTATTTCTACTCCCAATCTTTACGCGGAGACAGGGTGCTTAGCGCGGAGACAGGGTGCTTAGCGCAGTCATCGGGTCAGTCTGAGTTTTAAATGATTTGCAGCTCATTCAGTCATACATGCCGTCATTAGATATGCAGACAGCGCGCTTACACTCTCGGGTTAATCTTGGTTCGTCCTCTCACCCATACACCCTTACCTCTCCGTCGGTACTCCTGCAGCCTGCCGGGCTGTTTGGGGAGGTGCCGCGGATCGAGTAGGGTACTTCCTTATTGTTTTTTACGCGACCATGATTGGACCACCAATTCATCATTAAACTACCATGACTCATGGGAAATGTAGTTTGTAATATGTCATGCACTTCCTTATTGTTTTTTACGCGACCATGATTGGACCACCAATTCCTCATTAAACTACCATGACTCATGGGAAATGTAGTTTGTAATATGTCGTGCACTGTGATATGACGATCCTTCAATCATAATGACTATCTACAATGCAAAATGATGTTTACATTTTCGTACAGAACCACTAGATCACTAGTTTAGTTAGAAGCGAGCGGGGTACTTGTTTTTTATATTATTTATTGCGCATTTACTTCGAGGTCTTAATGGAGTTAAACTTTCTCTCCCGCAATGTATCTAGAGTTCAAAGACTTCTAGCGCGGGTGCAATGTGGATTATTAAATCTTAAGTCCACATTATCTTATCAAGGACATCCTGGTGCATTTTGGGATACGTAGTACGCATTTGTGTTCTCACTATCTCCAATTCACTCTGATAGCGCAACTACATGTACTATGATTATTGAGACCCAAACTCGTGTATTGTTATGTTGACCTCAATACCATATCAACATGTTAATAGATGGCCAAAGATTTCAACGCCGCTTCTATGAACTCTGCACCCTACAATTCGACCGAGAGAGTTATTTATGTTCTGTTCACTTACATAGTATTAGGAAATCCTTTAAATACTGTTCGCTCACAAGGTGTTAGAGCAATCTCCCTCATTATAGTCTATAATGTCATCCAAGGGATGTCTTCATTTAATCCGGCTTTGTCACAATTAAGTCTATACACCCATTTTTGTTCTATTCTGAAAAGATGTTTGGACACATCAGTAATGTGTGCTGGAATGTTGGGCTGTTCCAGTACTGTCCACTCGAAGTCTGTAGGTTTGTGGCCCACTTGGATGTAATGATTCGTTAGACGGGTCGCTTGTTTTTTACACCTTATTGTGCTCTTGTGCTCAGAGATCCTTGTTCTAATTTTTCGGGTAGTCATTCCGACATACCTGAGTGTGCACGGACAAGTGATGAGATAAATCAAATTGCTACTATTACAATTTGTAAAGCGCTTCTGTTCCCAACAGCGGATGGTCCCTATATCTATGGATGTTGTGTGCTTAGTCTGCGGGCATGCGGCACAGTTTCCACACGGATGGTGCCCTGTTACAGGTGGCATATTCCATAATGTGCCGACTTGATGAAGCTCTCTGGCTGCCGGTCTGGTGTGAATCAATTGGTCTCTTAAGCTGGTTGCTCTTTTAAATGCAAAAAGTGGTTGTTCCAAGGTATCTTTACCAGTGTTCAAAATCTTCCAGTGCTTACGTACTATGCGTTGAATCACATTTGACCTTGTGCTGAAAGTATTGACGCATGTCAGTCTTTCATTCTTCTCTTTGGGGACTGGTGGTTCTAGTAGGGCTTCCCGATTATTATTCGCCGCTCTTTTCTTGGAGCGTTTGATAAGTTTCTTCGGGTAACTCCTATCACCAAGTTGTTGGGCTAGGTCTTCAGAGTGTTTCTCAAAATCTTCCCTTAACGAGCAGTTCCGTTGCACTCGTAAGAACTGTCCATATGGCAAATTGTCACGCAAGGACTTCGGGTGACAGCTGGTATATTCCAACAATGAATTCTGAGCCATAGGCTTCCTATACAGTTCTGATTTGAGACCCTGTGCTGTTACTGTTATTAGTAGATCCAAAAAGGCCAGGGAGTGTTGGTTACTTTCCAGTGTGAAACGCAAGAACTTGTTGCGGTTATTCAGCCAGCTGTGGAAGGACTGGAGAGAGATGTCATCCCCACGCCAGATCACCAGGATATCATCAATGTATCTCCTCCATGTACGTATTGATGTCATATACGGATTGTCATTGTTGAGGACATGGTCCTGTTCGAATTTATGCATGTATAAATTAGCCAGGCTCGGCGCAAAAACGCTGCCCATGCTTGTCCCAGACGTTTGTAGATAGCACTGGCCTTCAAATTCGAAAAAGTTCTCTTTCATGGCTATTGTAGCCAGATTCATAATCATAGAGACAGGTGTTATCGAATCACGGTCTCGATCACCCAGCAATGTTTCAATCGCTTCTAGCGTTTCGTTTTGAGGGATGGAGGTATACAATGACTCCACGTCAAAGGATACTAAAAGGTCTGTTGCGGGATCAAATTCTATGTCGGGCAGGAGTCTAAGTAAGTCCTTCGTATCCTGAAGGTAGGTTGGCATCAGTTTGACCATTGGTCTCAGGAAGATATTAACAAACGTTGATAAAGGTTCCAGTATCGATCCGATCCCGGAAATTATTGGACGGCCAGGTGGAGGTCTCTGTGCCTTATGGATCTTTGGTAAGACATAGAAGTATGGTCTGACAGGATGTGAGGTTGTCAAGTAGGCTGCTTCCGTATTCGTTATCCATCCTTCCGCCAATGCCTCCTCTACAATGTGTCCAATGGTTGTTGATAGCCTTGGTGTTGGATCTTCTGTCAACAGTTGGTAGGAACGGGTGTCTCCTGGCTTGGGGTAAACACTCCTCTCTGTAGGTTGTTGTATCCATCAGTACTGTGGCCCCGCCCTTGTCAGCTGGTTTGATCGTTATTGAGTGATCCTTCATAAGTTCTTTTAAGGCATCTTGCTCAGATTTAGGAATATTCACGAACGGTTTGTGTGTTTGTTTGAATAACTCCTGCACATCGTGCTGTACAGCTTCTTCAAACGTGAGAACCTTAGCAGGCACCGTGCTTGCTAGAGGACTGAAAGTCGATGGTTTCTTTAGTCCAGTGTTTTCAAAGTTCATGTCGACCTGGTCATTCTTGGAGAAGAAGAAGTGGAGTCTCACCTTTCTGAAAAATTTAGACATCTCGATCTGTGTCTGGAACGGATCGCCCACATTCGTCCCCACAAAGCCAAGGCCTCTGTTAAGTACCTTCTCTTCCAAAGGTGTCAAAGTCCGTGAACTCAAGTTCACTATGAGGCTGGTCCCACGCTCGTTCCCGCTTGTTCTTGCGGGATCTGTTTGCCGCTCCGAAGTCCCATTCCTTGTTGGGGGACATTCCATTGTACTTGTCCCTGTGTCCGGCGTCTTCCGCGTGACCTCCCTCTGCCATATCCTAAAAAAGGCACATTCTGGCCTGGTAGATACAGTCCTGGTCCAAAAGGTCCCATGTTTTGAGGGAACTGTGGTGGGCCTTGCATCCAAGGGTTAGGTGGCCACCAAGGATTAAATTGCCCCTGGTTGTAATGTTGTGCACCTCTATGTTTCCACTGGCCTCTCCCTCTTTTGGTAGTTGTTAAATTATTCTGATTGGAGGAATCAGAATCAGTGGTATTGTCTTCAGATGAGGATGTCCCATAGGTAGATCCCCCTGTTCTTCCATTGCGATTGAATGGCGTTGGAACATAGTTAGCACTCGTATACGGGTAGATCTTTTCTTTAGAGAATTTCGCTAGATCTTTCTTGCATTTCTCTAATTTTGTGAATAGAATGTTGTCTTTAAAATCCTTATTCGTTTTGTTGTTCTCATCTTGTTGTTTTGAAAATAGTTTTCCCGGTATGGTAGCTTTTATTTGTCCTTCCAATAGTTGGATCTCTATCATGATTTTGTCTGCAGCTTTCTTTGCAGTCTTTATGATTAAGACCAACCAGAGAGGATAGATAAGCATGCAGAGCGGCTAGACATGTTTGAGAGGCGGCTCACGGAGGTGGAAGAGTCGCAGATGGAATTGAGCACGGACCATAAGACGGTGGAAAAAATGATGCAAGCGCTGATGGACAAAACTGAAGACTTGGAGGCACGTTCACGTCGGTTTAACCTCAGGATAATGGGCCTTCCCGAGACAACGCAGACGGGCAATATGGAACGCTTTGTTGAGAAGCTGTTGGTCACTCTGCTGGGGGAAGAATCTTTCTCCCAGGTTTTCATCGTCGAGAGAGCACATCGCTCGCTGGGCCCGCGTCCGCGCTCGGGTACTCCACCTCGTCCTATAATCGCAAAATTGCTCAACTACAGGGACAGGGATACTGCGTTGCGACTAGCCCGGGAGAAGAAGACGCTGCAATATGAGGGCTCAGAAATATCATTATACCCGGACTTCACCGCCAGGGTACAGGATGCCCGCAAGCACTTTGCTCCCTATAAGAAACAACTTAGAGAACAGGGGCTGGATTATGCGATGCTTTACCCATCCAAACTGAGAGTTAACAGACAAGGCCACTCACACTTGTTTACGGACCCTCGGGCCCTGTAACAGGCCCTAAAGAACTGGGCTAAGGAGTGTCGCAGGGACGCCACGGAGCAGCGCGCTGAGGTGGAAGCGGATAGCCGTTTGGACGAGCAAGAGTAGAGGCCCTACCGGGGCTGGTCATGAGATGTGGTAAGGTGAAGGGGGGGTCTCCTCCTGAGACGGCTATGCTTCGGACCTGGCCCACGGACGGTGCTATATCTGCTGAACAGTTCCACTGGGGTGGGGGGCTCTGCTCTGTGATGGGACACAAGACTTTGATCGTACTCTACGAATAGCCTGAGTTAATAGCGTTTACGACTGTTATGGTCTCTGTGATTCTATGAGGAGGCACCTTCATGGCGTCTTCCCTCCCAAGATGCTGGGGACATGCTGATTTCTGCACTGTTTTTCATAGCTAATAATGTCTCGGGCCGCTCCTGGTTCCTTGCCTGCTGGTTGGTGTGGCCATGGTGCCACGGCAGGAGCCATACGAGGCTGCTGCGATAATGTTTATTTAAGCATTGGTGGATGTTGGCATGGCAACCTCGGCCCCCGCTCATGATGCTCCCAAATGACTCTTTCGAGTCGTCGAACCTGAGGGGAGGGATTGAGGGTGGGTGGGTTGGACTCGGGGTCGGCAAGGCCAGGTTGGGGGAGGTCTGCTGTGGGTGGGGGGTGGGGCTGTTTGAGGACTGTTTTTTTAAAAAGGATGGGTTGAGGAGTTTATTGTGGTTCTATTGTTTATGCACATCGCCTGTTAAGCCCTTGGGAAACTACCTGATGTTCGTGCTGTACTTGTATGACTCTTATGACTTCCTCGCCAACGCAGAATGACAGCGATCCACAAGCTTTACTCCGAGCCCTCACTTGGAATGTGCGTGGTCTTAATGACCACTGCAAGCTCAGAAAGGTGATGAACTATTTACAGCGACAACGGGTAGACCTTGCTCTCCTACAGGAGATGCACCTACCACTCACGAGTAGAATGCTCCTTAGTAGGGGCTGGGCGGACAACATAGCTGCTGCGGGCTTTACAACTCATGCCAGAGGAGTGCTGACTTGGGTCAACCCTAAATCTAAGCTTACCCAGACACTTTTGACTGCTGATCCCGAGGGACGTTTTGTTGTGTCCCGCTGCGCGGGGATGGGGCTTGACCTGTTGATAATTAACGTTTATGGTCCGAATTATGACTCCCCGGAGTTTTGTCATAAAGTGACAGCTGTAGCACGCACTTACCCTGCTGCGCGACTTTTGTGGGGGGGAGATCAGAATTTAATACTAGACCCAGCGCTGGATAGGTCTGCAGGCCCACTGCGCAGGCCCTCGGCTGCGGCACAGGCGATACAACAGGCGATCACCACACTTGATTTGGAAGATGTATGGAGGTATAGGCACCGTGATCAGGGGGATACACCCATTATTCTGCTTTTTATAATATCCACACCAGAATAGATTATTGGTTGGCCTCCTCCTCCATGATGGCCCAAATTAGTTCCTGTATAGTATTGCCTAGGACGTTGTCTGACCACTCCCCTCTGTTGCTAGTGCTGGAATCCCCTAAGAAATCGATTCCCCCATTCACCTGGCGCTTCCCACCTTACTCGCTGCTAGACCCAGTGTTCAGGGGCGAACTGGCGAAGGAGATAGATGTCTTCTTCGAGACAAATATAGGCTCTGTGGACAGTTTCCACACTGTGTGGGAGGCCTTTAAGGTCTATATCCGTGGAGTGGCAATGTCAAAGCACTCTAGCGTGCTTAGGTCCATCCGGCAGCGACTGACGGCGCTGGAAAAGCTGCTGGCGGCCCTTGAGCATAGACAGCGGGCCTCACCCTGCGACGCGGTGACCGAGGAAATCAAAACACTGCTCTCCGAATATCACGAGGAAGCTGACAGAGAGGTGCAGCACATAGGGAAATATGCCACTGCGCGCATGTATGGGGAGGGGGAACGATCGGGCTCTTTATTAGCCAGACTACTCAAGGGGAATAGGGGGAAGTCCCTCATCTCGGAACTGTGAGCCACGGACGGACGTAGGATGACTGGAGAGCTGGACATTGCGGAGGAATTTAGGAGGTACTTCTCTGATCTTTACTCCGCTAAAGGGGGGGACCTCACTGAGGAGGCGACTGATTATCTGGACCACATCGATCTGCCGCAACTGACCAATACTCATCGTGAATTCCTAATGCAACCCATAGAACGGGACGAAATAACAGAGGCACTAGCGAGTATGCGCTCTGGCAGCGCGCCGGGAGACGACGGGCTGACTGTAGCCTTTTATAAAGCCTTCCAAGATAAATTACTTCCCCATTTGGCGAAGCTTTTTGATGACATTTGCGTGGATGGCGCCATGCCGCCTTTGATGAGAGAGGCCCTCATACTTACCATACTTAAGCCAGGGAAGGATCCCAGTGAGTGCAGCTCATACAGACCTCTCTCATTGTTGAACGTGGATACCAAGATTTATGCTAAAGTGTTGGCGACTCGCCTTGCCCTCCTGGCACTTGAGTTGGTTGCGCCGGAACAGGCTGGTTTCGTCCCCGGTAGAAACTTGACGTATAATATACGCACGGTATTGGGCAACATACAGCATGTTCGGCAGGACACGAAGTCAGTTGCAGTCTTCTTGGACATGGAAAAGGCCTTTGACTCTGTCGAGTGGCCATTCATGACCCTGGTGTTGCGGCGGTTTGGTGTGGGCGAGCCGTTTCTCCAAATGATGGGGGCTCTGTACCATAAGCTGACAGCGCGACTTAGTCTGGGAGATCTGGTCACTGACCCTATTCAGATCGGCAGAGGAACGAGACATGGATGCCCCCTCTCTCCCCTGCTATATGCCTTGGTGGCTGAGCCACTGGCCTGTGCCTTGCGGGAATACCATGGGCATGAAGGGATCAGCTTTCCGACTTACATGGTTGTTGTCTCGACATATGCTGACGACACTATGTTGTATGTCCGCGACCCAGAGAACAACCTGTCCTCCATGCTAAGAGAGGTTGTTCACTTCGGGGCTCTCTCTGGTTTGAAGGTCAATTGGTCGAAATCGGTCGCCTTCCCATTCACCCCGGTAACGGGACAATTTGACATGGAGTTCCCTCTGCAGTGGTCCAGTGACCCAGTTAGGTATCTGGGTGTCCAGATCCACACGGATCCTGAGACATTACTTCGAGAAAATTACGGGGTTGCCTGTAGTAAGCTGGAAGAAGACGTCGACGCTGGGTGCAAACTTTCCCTTTCACTCATGGGGCGCATAGCCATCATGAAAATGGTGGTTCTCCCAAGATTCCTCTTTCTATTTAGCGCTATCCCGATGGTGCTGTCAAAAGCTTTCTTTCAGACTCTGACACAACTAATGGTTAACCTTGCCTGGTCGGGCAAACAGCCCAGAGTACGGTGGTCTCTTCTGACACTTCCATACAACATGGGTGGGTTGGCGGCCCCGGATCTCGAACTATACTACAGAGTGGAACAGGCAGCACACCTCCACACTTGGATACATGGGGATGAGCGCATTCCCCATGTTCGGATGGAACGGCTTTTTGCAGACCCATTGCCCCTGCCCGCCACGATATGTCGGACGATGGACCGCAGGACTGGCATATTGGACTCTATTACAGACACGAATCATGCTTGGCACGCCCTCCTGCAGGCTCAGGGTGGAGCTCTCATATACTCGCCCTCCATGCCCATTGAATGGGCCCTCTGGCTTTCGCCGCTTACAGAGCGTGGCGTAATTCAAGCGCTAACAGCCTGGCCATCTCCACGATGGGAGACTTGTTTCTGGACGGTAAGGTTAAGGGGTGGGACCAGGTGGAGGCAGATATAGCCCATAGCTCATTGTTGCAGAAGTTCCAGTATCACAGGGTACACAGCGCTTTTCTGGAATTGCTGGGGCCTGATTTGACGGAGCCACCGGAGGTTCGGGAACATACGTATGTAATTAAGGCAGAGACACCTCGCAAGCTTGTGACTGCGCTATATAAGACTGCAATGACACATAGGGGGCATCAGTACATGAAAGCCAGGACCGCATGGCAACATGACTTGCAGACCACTGTCAATGACGACATGTGGAGATATTGCTGCACGAGCACGAAGAGGATATCGCTAAATGGTAAGCATAGATTGATTCATTTTAAATTTCTCCAGAGTTTAATATACTCCAGAGTGATTGCATAGATATGGTCTCCGGCACACGGCGGAATGTGAACGTTGCCGCGTACAGGTCGCGGATTTTTTGACCTGGCGTGAACTTGCCCGGGGGTCAGTAAATATTGGAATGGCGTCTACGCGGAATTAAATGAGATCCTTGGAACAGGCTTGACCCCTGATCCGGCATTGGCATTAATGGGATACTCCAAGCCTCTGCCGGTGGCTATTAGACGCCTCGCGGATATGGGAATGCTGATTGCCAGGCGCGTGTTAGCGTTGTGCTGGATGAGAGGGCCTCTGCCCACGGTGAAAAGATGGGCGCACGATATGCTGTATTGCTGCACTCAATCGGAGCATTACAGTGAGCTATTGACACCAACCAGTCGTCCGAATAACTTCTGGGGAGGTAGACGTAGCGGAGGAAGAGGAGACAGTTGTGGAG
Organism: Lissotriton helveticus; assembly: GCF_964261635.1. Classification (NCBI taxonomy): domain Eukaryota; kingdom Metazoa; phylum Chordata; class Amphibia; order Caudata; family Salamandridae; genus Lissotriton; species Lissotriton helveticus. The sequence goes on from NC_136069.1 coordinate 1,145,412,517, forward strand.
GCGGGAGCGCTTGGAGAAGTGCAATCTGTTGAAGCGGAATAGTTCCGGACTTGTCGGAGCAGTCCTAGATGATGGCCCAGGGGGGCGGGAGTTTGTGAGGCTGATGGATAGGAATGGGGTTGCCCTTGTTTAGCATCTTAGTGCAATATCCGGTTGTTAGGGGGCGGGAGGTTAGATCAGGCCTCCCCCCCATGGCATGTGGCTACGCGCAGGATGGAGAGTTTTGACCATTAGGGTACTTACGGGGTAACAGAACAGTCTAGACTTAGATGTAGGTAGTGGCGGGCATTTTGGAACTGAGAGGGGATAGATGTGCATGTGTGGGGGGGCGGGGAGGGGTTTCTTTTGAATTCTTGGTTGTGTTCTGACCTTCATGGGAACATGGATGACTGATGTTGCGGAGCAGGGTATGGGGACTACGCACACTACTGAATACAGCGGGGCTCTCCTAGGGATGTGCGTTGACTCTCTCCTTCAGATGATCCCCCCCTTATTTGTTTTTGTTTCGCACTGTTGATCTATTTCGCCGCCGGGCTTCCGGGTTGTCGGCTGAATGGCTGTGTTGTACGGGATATGACTTGTTATTTCTCCTTGACATCTCGAGCGGCCGGCCTCCGGGTTGTAGGCCATGTGTTGTGTACGACACGTGACGTATCCAATAAAGGTCTTTAAAATAAAAAATAAAAAAAGGTAGCTGAAAAATAGGCACATGGCCGATGGTGACCTCCGAATATCTGGGTCAAGACAGCGCATGCACAGCCGTCTGTCTCATGTACAAAAAGAAAACATTGTTTGTTATAATCAGGAGTACCTAGGACTGGAGCAGTACACAGAGCTCTTTTTAAATCCTGGAAAGCCTGCGTATGCTTTCTAGTCCATGGAAAGGAACTGTCTGATATGTCTTTAGTGGTGAGGGCAAGAAGAGGTTTGACCATGGCCGAAAAAATGGAAATGCACTGTCTGCAGTATGAGGTTAGACCTATGAAGGCTCGAACCTGCTTTTGGGTACGTGGGGCCGCCATAGCATTGATAACGGCTACACGATCAGCGGTGAGCTGCCTTCCCTCCGTCGAGAGGAGATGACCTAAATAGGTCACCTTCTCTTGATAAAACTGAAGCTTTTTTAAAGAGACCTTGTGGTTATGGAGGGCAAGGTGGTGTAACAAACAGAGAGTAGCCTCTTTTCATGTCCGGCGGAATTTGCAGTAATGAGGAGGTCATCAACATACTGCAGCAGTGTGGAATTATCAGGGAGTTCCAAGGAATCTAGTTGACTTTTGAGAGCTTGACTATAGATACTGGGGCTCTCGGGGTGCGGCAAAATCTAAAGCTCTGCCCACCAAGGGAGAAACCAAAAAAATGTCTACTGTCAGGATGTATAGGAATACTGAAAAAGGCATTCTTCAGGTCTATGACAGAAAAGTGCGTGGCGTCAGAAGGGACCATCGTCAAGAGGGCTGTAATGTTGGGGACAACAGGGTATTGAGAGATCGTTATTTTGTTAAGGGCTCTCAGGTCAATCACGAATCTGTATATTTTAGGGGAGAGAGCATCTCCATTGGTCTTTTTAAGAACCAGAATAATGGGACTGTTACAGATATTACCACATGTCTCCTCCACTACGAACTTGTCCATCAATTGAGATATTATTGTTAAAAGGGCAGTCGATACTGTCGAAAGCGGGGAAGGATGGTGCCGGGCTGAGTATGTACCACATGAGGGGATATATTGAGAGAGCCGACATCAGTATCTGATGATGCCCAGAGGGAGGAAGGTAAAGACTGCAACTCTGGTGGGAGGGAACTGGACAGATACATAAAAGAGGCTGTGGTGGGGGAAATTGTTAAGGATACACCTTGGGGACTACATGATATGGTCGCATACAGAACTTTCAGTAAATCCAGGCCTATTAAGTTTTCACTGCAACCTGTAGTGAGGACCAAGGGAGCGTCAACATGTGCGGGCCAATATCGAGAAGGAGGGGTTCAGAGACAGGGCTGGTCACGGGTGTTCCTGCAAAACCCACGGAGACATTCATGTTGCCAGAAAGGGGTGCCTCCGGGACTAACAGATGTGCAATAGAAGACCTGGTGGCCCCAGTATCCAGAAGAAAATTCTGATCGTTCCCCACAACTGACATTTGAACATACGGGCCCCTTTGATCCACTGGAATTTGCACTCTAGTAATACCCCTTTCCTTGCTGTCCTATGCTTGATAGAACCGTGTCTCATCAACTTCATCATAATCATCATTATAATAAGTGCGTGTTGCTTGGTATTCATCAAACCTTTTGGCCGGGCATTGCCGGACAGGGGCATCATCCTTGGATCTATGCTCTTTGTCCTGCGGACGGGGCGGGCTATGGTCCCTAGTTGGCCTCCCCTCCCTAGGAGCACGAGGCTGAGTCTTCCTTGTTCGGATGTTTCCAGCTAATACGGGACACTCATCTATCCAATGGCCGTACCCTTTACAATTAGCACACTGATCTGTTTGGAGGGCTCCCTTGCGTTGAGGGCCTGAGGGGATAGACTGGGGAGCCCTCGGAGGGGGTTGGGCCTGTGGTCTAAAATTCCCGCGGGCATCGGGACCCCGGGAAGGGTAAGCCTGCTGTAGAAGTACCTTAGTCTTAAGATCCCTAGCCCTTCTACTTTCCTTTTCTCTATCTTCATTCTCCCTATTCTCGTGATACTGTGTCATAGCCAAAATACCAGTCATAGTCTGGGCAGACCATGTACTCTCAACCTTCTTCAGCCTGGCGGAAATCTCAAGAAGCAAGTTGCTGACAAACTTATCGACAAATACTGGGCTAGAGCCTGGGATCCGGGGTCCAAGCCACTATGTCCCTTGTATTCTGTTTCAAACGGGTAAAGAAGTCAGCCACACTTTCATCTTTTTGTTGCCTACAGGCATTTATCTTATCCCAGTTAATGACTGTTTCTGGCAAAAAAAATTCATAAGTGTTACTAATTTACCGGGCAAAGCCAGGATGGCAGCTTCTGGCTTAGTCCCTCCTGCCCTTGCGTCTTCCATAGCATACAGATTAGCCCATTTACCTCCCAGCTCTATTTCATGGTCAGAGTGTCAAATTTTATCCCAAATTTCAGTAGGAACGACCGTACCAAAGAGCAAGTCGATGTCTTCAAGAATAAGTGTACCAGCAGATATTATCTGGCCTAATTCTTTGTAAAAGGCAGACAGATTTTTTCGAGGATCTGGTAACTGCCCTTTCAACTGCATTACCTCTGACCTTTTCCAAGGGACATGAACCCATAGCCTACGCCAGTGGGCTTCAACAGGCCCTCGGCCATTATTTTGGGCATCGGTGTGTGCGTTAACAAAGACAGGGGCCGCCTCTCTCATTGGCATAGCTGTCTCTAGAGGGGGTTTGGGGAAGGCGGTCATATCACAGTAAGCTATCAAAGCAGACATAGCGCCAAACATCCCCTCTCCCTGCACATCGCCTCTTTTTATTTGTGACCTGAGGTCCACTAATCCGGCGGGTATCTGCATAAATGAATTCTCGAATGTCAGCATAACCAAGGTACACATGTATTCAGCCCAGGTGGTCTGTTCCATAATCGTCCATTGGGAAAAGGTGGACCATATTTCTTTAAATGGATAAATATTCCCGCTATTTATCCAACATTCACACTGTTGCTTTTGCAGGTCATCTTCTTGAAGTGATGAAAAGCTGACTGCAGAGCGCAAGGAAGCCAGTCGGGGGGAATTCAATAATCTATATAAATCCTGTTTAACCATAGACCACAGGGAAGAAGGGAAGTGGCAGGCAGGGGTAAAGCTGCAGGGATTGGGCGGGTGGGGACTCGTTGTCATTCCCGTGGTGAGGACAGGGGTAGTGTGCGCAGTCGGTGACATAGGTGTCAAAATAGGGGGGGTCGGTGTGACAGGGGAACAGCAGGAGGTGCAGTGGGGGCAGGAGTGTGCAGCACGGCTGGTGCAGCTGCATGCGGGGCAGGGGGTGTCAGCGCAGGGTACATGGGGGCATAAGCAGGAGCACTTTCCAACATGGTATCATGCAGGGAACCGCCCTCTTCTCCCCATTCCATAAAGCTTTTTCCTTTCTCTTCACGGGCCGGGTAGCACTTCTGCACCCGCGCCCTATGTTCCCTAACAGCTATTTCTACAGATTTTTCCATTCAGTCCTGTAAGTGCTCCCTAGCATGGTCAGCCATGGACATCCGCTCCTGCTTCCTTTCTAGTGCCTTTTCCTTCTTTGCTCTCTGCTCAATTTCCTTTCTCCACAACCTGACAGACTCAAACATCGAGGGACGAATCTTCCGTTTTAATAGCTGTTCCTCTAGATTTGCCAGAACTTGCGGGTCAAAAGACCTATAAGGCGGCCATTGTAATTCTGAGTTACTTTGTTTAGTCATTTGGTCCAAAAAAAGGAAAACATTATAGCAGAAGAACAATGTTTAATATACATGGTGTGACGAGGGGTCCCCTCTGGAGGAAGCGGACAGGCCGCCTCCAGCTGGGACTCCTGCGCACACGTACAACAACACAATTTCTTAAACTTACTACTGGCGGCATGCTTGATAACAGACAACAGCGGGTTAAAAAAAATCACCTCGCTGGCTTGGCTTTTGCAAAAGTCAATAACAGCAGAATCATACAGACTCGGTGGGTGATCAGACCACCCTTACCTGACAGGGGTGGTTCTCTTCTGCAGATGTAGGGCTGTGTCCTGCTCCAGAAATCACTTGTTAGGGGACCCCAGCGAGGACGCGGTCATGTGGCCCAGACCGGGCGGGGACAAACAGCGGGCGGATCGTTCGGCTACCAGACTGCAAGAATCCCTCGGGTAGGGTACCTCCGTCGAAGTCTCTCCATGCACCTTCTCACATCCACCAGGCCTGACCTTCGTGCTCATGGGGTCCCTTTTCGGGCACCATTTGAAGAACCCTTTATACCCACTTACTGGGTCTCGGCGGCGGGGGAACTGCCCAAGTCTTCCATACCCTCCTTATATAGAAAAAGGAGACACAGGAGCCTTCGTCTGCAGGAGGAACCAAGTTTTATTCGAATAGCCCGGGCTATGGAACAGAGTCCCAAGCTCGTCGGAGACAAGACAGAGGAGGCTGATACTTCACTCCACAACTTACAGGCCTTATATACACATTTCCTACCTTAAGAAACCAGTTTGGATGGGGGCCTGGCACCCCCCAGTCAGAATGCAGTTACACCATTCTTTGTTCAGGCAGGACGGTGCTGCAACAGATGGTACAAAAGATTACGGACAGGTCTTGCAAAACAGGATATGCATGTGAGAGAAGAGAGAGATCTTGAACAACAGGATATGTGAAAGAAACAAGTTCTGGGACAGTGGCGTGACAGGGTGGGTGTGTGCAGGAGTTCAGTCCGAGGATGGTGAGGTCAATTCTTTGTTCCCGTTTTCGAAATTGGCTCAACCACAAGGAGCAGGAAGGGCAGGGTGGTCGTGACAGTTAGAGTTTCATCAGACATCAGCAGAAACGACCAGGAGGGTCGTGCAGAGGTGTTTGACACGAAATGGCAATGCAAAAATAATGGAGTCCTGGCACAAAATAAATGCCGACAAGAAGGACACTTTTCCTCATACTCATGTGATCAGGAAAAATGCCATCATTCACATGGAATCTCGGTGGAAGTAGGGGTGCTGTGGGTGCTGCAGCACCCCCATAAATATTCATGCTGGAGTTCAGAAGGTGAATGAGCAATTATGATGCCTTTACATTTTCTGTTTATCTTGTAACATGTGCTGCACATTTAAAGACAAAGGTCAAATATCTGGCTCTGTCTTAAGACAAATTACTGCTTATTTGGAAAATGGTGTGTACTTTTTTTTCTCTGACTGCTTAATGGGAGAGTTTTATAAAAGTGATCTAGGTGGGGTACAGGAAACGAATGGAAAGGTGTATGGTGTCATTTTTTTTCTAACACACAACATTTAAATATCAATAAATGAACTATACACATATTTATAATTACATCAGCAATTAGGAAAGCACAAATGAAGGACTTTTTTGTAATTATGAAGTGTGTTGGAAACAAAGATTTTAGTAAGATCAAAACAAATCAAAACACTTTACTTGGTGATGCGCATATGATAGGTATTCACTGAAACCCGATTTCCACATATTATTGTTTTTGCACTATATAGATTTACCCGTAAAACTGCATGTCTATGCAAATTTAGCAGCCAGTTCAACAGAAAATGTACTGTCTGTAAAGTGCGCTACCTAACCAGTGCTCCACAATGCACCACCAGATACATACCACACCCTTACCACTCTCCTGCTGAATGGGCATGGCAGATTTGCTACGCTTGTTTTTTCATATGATGCTTGGATTTTTCACAATCCCTATGACTTCAGTGATATAACATTAATGGCAGCATCCCCCACTCTGAAAATTGTTTCAGCAGCACGGTTCACATGGTGTTAGAAAGCCAATTACTGAGGTTGTCTGTCCCACTGCCCTATGGCATATACCTCCTGTGGCTTGAAGTAAAATGTAAATGACAGCTGACCAGACCAAACGCAAATCCACTATGTATGAGCACGGCCTCCTTGGACCCTGGTGGGCTGGCGGGATCCATATTTTGCTGCCTAGCTGGGAACGCTCGGTCGGAGGGGGAGGAGGAGACAGGTGGTGTTTCCTCGGAGGAGCAATCACTGCATCCACTGGTGGTGGCGATCAACGATCTGGAGAAAGATTCGGCTCAGGAGGCGGGAGCGTTACATGGGGACATCCCGGACTCTAATTCGTGAAGCAGGGACTCGCTGAACAGACCAAACATGGACTTAATGGCCGTGGAGCACGCAAGTTTAACTACTCCCTATAATTTTTGCTCTGTTCCTACTTGGTTTACTGTTTTTTATTGTCTGCAACTGCTTGAGAGTCGACCTCTGTATGTGCCCGAGTTAGAGGTTCTTGAGCGGGTTTCTAGGGGCTAGACTAGGGAGGGCGACAGACCTTCTTCACCTGGAAGTCCTGTTCTCTGTCTTGCAGGGCGACGGTACTAGGTGGGAGAGGGAGGTGGGCAGGGGGGGATAGAGGGGGGAAGTTGTTCCTTTTTTGGGGTTACAGGAGGGGATGGACTTACAAGGGTCAAAGTTCAGGTTGGGGTTGTTCGTTGGGGGGAGGGTTGTTTCAGCATGTCATGATGGGGATTGTTGTTCACACCTGGGAGCCAGGACCCCTACTTCCACCGCAATCGAGAGACTTATACTACGATGCCCAGTTCACTGACAGTCAGCCATGAGGCGGCAGTCCCGGCTCAGAGAGGGACTAAAATCCTAACATGGAACGTGAATGGCCTGGGCAGTAAGGTTAAACAAGGTCTAGTACAAGCCTATGTGAAACGGGTGGGGCCAGATATAGTCCTGCTGCAGGAAACACACCTTCAAGGCACAAAATGTGGCTTCCTGGCGAGGGGGCCATACAGAGTAGTTGCACATGCGGGGTACACTATGGGCTCTAGAGGGGTAGCCATACTGATTAAGAAAACTCTTCCCTTTGTGGTCACACAGACTTGGATAGACCCTCTGGGGACCTACGTGGGGGTGAGGGGACTATGGGGGAGACAGGAATACACAATCATCTCAGTTTATGCACTGCCAAAACTGCAGACAGGGACACTGTCGGGAGTCACAAACATTATACTAAGCACATCGGAGACACTGCAGGTGGTGGGGGGATTTTAATGATGTCATGGCCCCAGCGCAGGACAGGTCGGGAAGTAGGTCTTGGGACTTGCCCCCCACTATGTTGGCCAGAACGGTCACGACTCTGGGGTTAGTGGACGTATGGAGGTGGCTCCACCCAGATGCAAGTGAATACTCATACTTCTCCGGGGCTCATAGGGTGTACTCCAGACTAGACTATATCTTTATGTCCAGACAGACGCTAAGTGTGGAGGATGCGGCAGAGTATCAGGCGAGAGGTATATCAGGCCACTCACCGCTCCTGGCATGGGTGGGGAAGAGAGGAACAGGGGGGATCAGGAAGTGGAGACTGACGGCTTGGGATTTGCAGAATAAGGAAATATTAAAGGGCCTAAGAGCGGATGTGAAGGTCTACCTAGCAGAAAATGAAGGTTCGGTCTCGTCGGGGTGGTCCTCTGGGAAGCCCTGAAGGCGGTCTTGAGAGACAGGGCCCAGAACAGACTGACATGGGAAAAGAAGAAAGTGTAGGAGGAGGTCAGAAAGTGCGAATCCCAGATTCTGGACTTGTAGCGCGAACATGTGCTCACTAAAGACCTGCAGACGCTCAGACGACTTCAGGATGCGCAGCAAAAATACAGGGATTTAGTGACGGGAGAGGCCAAAACACAGGCGCTGGCGACGTTGCATCGGTTATATGATGTAGGGGATAAGTTGGGGAGGCTCCTGGCATGGCTCAGCAGGAAGGAGAGGGATGCAAGATGGATAGAGCAGGTAAGGGATGATCGAGGCCGATTGCGACGGACAGACGTGCAGATAGCGCAGACCTTTGCCGACTACTATAGGGCATTCTATGAAGCTAGGGACGTGGGCACGCAGGATGACGCGATGAGGTACATGGCCCAAATTGACCTCCCAGTGCTTTTGGAGGAAGACCAGCAGGACCTGGAGGGGGGGATCACGATAGATGAAATCAAGGAAGCTCTGACGAAACTCCGAACAGGGAAGTCCCCTGGCCCCAACGGGTTGCCCGCTGAATTTTTAAAAAAAACAGTGGATCTCCTTGCGCGCCACCTCCTGGCCCTGTTCGAGGAGGTGGCACAGGAGGGTATACTGCCGCCTGACTTACGCATGGCTACAATTATTCCGATATATAAGGAGGGTAAACCCTTGGAGGATTGCGCATCGTACCGCCCCATACCGCTTCTGAACGTGGAGGTAAAACTCCTGGCAACAATATTAGCTCTGCGACTATGGCGGGTGATCCCGAATCTGGTCCACTTGGACCAGACTGGCTTCCTTCCAGATAGGGCAACCAGATTGAACCTTAGAAGGACACACAATTGGTTGATGGAGGTGAGTGTGCGATGGGACCCCCATTTGTTTTTATCCCTGGATGCCGAAAAGGCGTTTGATGCGGTGCACTGGCCCTTCCTTGAAGGGGTGCTGTCCAGATTCGGATTTGGACCTAAGTTCAGGCAGTGGGTGCGGCTGCTATATACAGACACCAGAGCTAGAGTTAAGGTCAACGGGGTGATGTCTGAGGACTTTCCTATAAGAAGGGGGACTCGTCACGGGTGCCCCCTGTCTCCATTGCTTTTCGCTCTTACCATAGAAGTCGCTGCATGTGCGGTCCGGCAGAATGGGGATATTAGGGGCTTTAAAATTGACCAGTCTGACACTCACAAGGAAAAAATATCGCTGTACGCGGACAATGTCTTCCTGTACATCACCCACCCCGCCACCACTGTGTCTGCGCTGTTCTCGGAGTTGGACCGGTATGGAGCTCACGCGGGTTATCAGATTAATTGGCACAAGGCAATTCTTTACGACTCCCGAGGGGGTAAGGACTGGTCATACCTGCCCGGGAACCTGAGGAAGACGGCGGAGGGGTTTAAGTACCTGGGGGTGTATCTGACATTAGACAGCAAGCTCTCCAAAGAGAAGAACATCAAACGGGTGTTGAATAACTTCGCTGCAGATGCGGCTAGGTGGAAGGCACTCCCCCTCACGATCTTGGGCCGCGCGGCCATATTTAAAATGATGGCGTTGCCGCGATTTTTATACGCCTTACAGAACGAGTACTTCCTGCTTCCGTGTCGGGTGTTCCAAGACATCAACGCGGAGCTGAGATTCTTGCTGTGGCTGGGTAAACATCCCGAGTGGCATTGGGAACCCTCCAGCCATCAATATAATTGTGGAATACCCCTGCAAAACATTGAAGCATACTATTGGACGGAGCATCTCTGGCAATGCATCCCACTTAAAGTCTGGAGAGAAGTACCATAGCGCGACGCACTTGCATTTACTACCTATATGGAGGTAAGGGGAAGGAGTGATTGCATTCCGCCACCAGAGTAACCCTGGGGATTTGGGTGAGGGCGACTAGGGAAATAGGGTGGACGCACACGCCGACGAAACAGACGCCAATATGGCACTGCTCCTTGTTGAAAGAGCTACACAAACTGCGGGGATTCTAGGGGTGAGACAGCATAGGCATCTCGGTACTGGTGGATCTGGTGAAAAGAGGGGTTCTAAAGTCATTCCAATCCCTGCGGGCAGAATAGGGGTTGCACCACACACAATTTTATAAATATGCGCAGCTGCGACATTCATGGCGGGCGGAAGAGGCACTGACGAGGCCCCTGCCAGAGTATGCACCACTAGAGGGACGCCTGTTGCAGGAACATATCCCGGGTAAGGCAGTCTCCTTGACGTATAAAACACTGATTAACAACACGCCAGATGGGCTACTGAAACTCAGAGGCACCTGGGAACAAGACGTAGGGGAAATGGACACGGTGGACTGGGACACAGCCCTGATGCACCCGAGGGAAGTTGCCATTAAGTCCCGTTTGCGGCTTTTTCAATATAAAATTTTACACAGGGTCTATTATGATAGGGTGTGCCTACATAGTATGGGGAGGGCTAATGATTCACGCTGCCTTAGGTGTGGTCAGGAGAGGGGAGATTTTTTCCACATTATTTGGCGGTGCCCTGACATACAGAAATATTGGAAGGAGCTCTTGATGGAATTGGGGGAGGTCCTAGAAGTCATCCTGCCGCTGGACCCCAAATGGTATTGCTGGGAATGACGAATGATGTTGATCTGAGACGCACACTTATGATCTTTCTAGTTTTGGCCCTGGTGGTGGCTAAGAGGGATGGGGCGAGGATGTGGGTGGCCTCCACTCTACCACGGCTGGAGGAGTGGAGGAGGGGCATGGACCTCTACATGGCAGCGGAGAGGGTCACATACAAGGCGAGGGGATGTCCAAAGAAGTTCAGTAGAATGTGGGGTAAATGGCGCCGCTATCATGGCTTGGATGGAGGACTGTGAACCGGGGGGGAGCGAGAGGCTCACCTATCCTGGTTACAGGGGAGCGTTATATCTGGAACTCTATTCTAGTAGTCTGGGGTGCGTGGAGTAGCAATGTACAACCTGATGGAGCGAAGGAGTGTAGAATGATTTTAGGGGAAGGGGAAGAGGGGGGACGGAGGGTGGTGTTTGATGATCTATTGTGACATGCTAGTTGAATTTATGCAATGTAAAAAACAAATTAAAATATTTTATAAAAAGAAAAAAAAAAAGTTGCACACAAGTCTGACAGACTCAGGAGAGTCGCCGGAGTGCTGCTTGGACATCCACAAGGAGAAGAGGAAGGGAACCATTGGCCTTGGTGTGCCTGTTGACCAGTAGTCCAGTGGTGACTGGACTTTTGATGGACCAGAGAGGACTTTGAGGGGAATTGACCCCATGGCCAAAGTTTCCATACCCGACTGTGGACTGAGAAATGGCCCCAGGAAGATCCCCGTCGACCGTACAGCTTCTTCAGTATCCTTGAGAATCTACAGCAGTGTGTCCCTTGCATCAGGATTGTAGGAGAGTAGGGTCTGCTATCCTATGGTCACCCCAATTTCTGCTTTTTGCTTCACTGGTTTTCGACTTAATGTGGCTGTGGGCCTGCTAATCAGACCCCCAGCCTGCTGTTCTCTCTCTAAATTCACAGACATGTACTATAGGTACATAACCAATTTGGTACTGGACACCTTGTCAGCCCCCATCCAGTGCACACTAGGTGCCAAGGGCATAGGTGCATCCAAGGCCTACCACGGGCTGCAGCATATCTTTTGCCACCCCTGGCTGGTACTTAAATCGACACAACTGGCTGTTCCCACAGCTGGGGCAAGGTGGTGTACTCACCCCTTGCTTAGATGTAGTATACCTATGTCTAAACCTATATCTGGACACATCTATACCCATCAGTCACTCCTATGGCAGGCCTTTACAGTCCTGGAGGCAGAGTGCTTGGTTTTATGTGAGATGGTGCTCTAGCACGAGCTGAGCCTGACTGCAGTGTTGGGACCAATTCCTTAATGCTGTTCCAGTGATACTGCCATACCATATACTCTAAAGTGCATTATAATCCTCGCGGTTATTGCAACTCTGGTTTGGCTTTATCAAAACATGTCGTGTTTGGTGTCATGCACATTGGAATACTATCCCCTTGCCAGTCCTGGTGATGGGGATAGCATCCCACCCTTCTAGAGGGTGAAGACATGCTACTTTACTGAAAACGCGGTTAATCCTAACCAGAGCCCCAGCATCACAAATCGGATGCTGCTGCCACAGACACATGTCTGGCCTCCTGCTGCTGACCGAAACTTGGCAGAGGACGCCTGGACAAAGGGTTTCCTGTCACAGGGAGGTGTCACACCACCCCAGACAGGAGATAGTGGATTGTAGCAGGGAGGTTTGAAAGAAACTAGACACTGCCTGGGGCGCACAAGGTATCCCTGGGCAGATTCCAGTCAAACCGGTTCTGGGGCCATCCAGCCCCAGTCTTGGCGTGAAACTGGACAAAGGGAAAGGGGTGTAACCACCCCCTTCCTGGGTCCCACCCATAGGAGGGACCTAGCAGGTAATCCAGCCCCCAGATTTGGAATACAGGTGGGAGCAGTGCCAATGCACATCAGATTATCCTGACTGAAACTTATGAAACAAAACTCTGGACCCTTCGACATCCCACTCGACGTGTAAGACTGAAGAATCTCCCTTGTGGTCAAGGAGTGACCACCCTGTGCAAACAGGCACCATCCAGCACCTCGACATTTGCTTTGTTGCAGTTCCCGCCAGAACTCGAGCAACAGAGATCGACAAGACCCAAGTTGCCTGCCTTCTAACAGCCCGATCCACAGTCCCTGCAGAGCTGAGACCCATGGAGGCGACCTGAAGCGTGGGGCCGGCCATCTTGGAAAAACTATGAAGTGCTGACCGTGCAGCATCCGAGGCTCCCTCGAAGCAGTACATTGGAGTCTGAGAAGCTCCAGCCCTGAGCAGCTTTTGCACCGAAGCTCACCCCTCCACACTCAGCGAGTGCTGCGTGGGGCCCTTTTGCATTTTCCTGCTCAACATGTTGGTCCGGTCACTTGCCCGTTGGCTAGTGGCCCCAGTACCGACGAACCTTTAAATTTGCTCAGCTAGTCTGGTTGCTCCAGACTGGCCCTCGCTCCCCTGAAAAGGAGCACTCGCTCAGACCTTACTGGTCCGAGTATTAAGCCATCTTCGAATCCTGCTTGGGTTGCATTTGCCAAGGCCTGTTGACTCCGATCTTGAAGCCGACACCGCCAACAGCCAGAGCCTTCATGGGACAGCTCGTGATTCACTCCAGGACATCCTCGGTGCCCTAGAGACCACGTGGCAGCGGAGAGAAGCTACACGACATCGACCTGATTGCGCCCAACATTGCCTGGTTCCTTCCTGGTTCCTTCCTGGTCACTGGCTAGTGACCCAGACTCTGTCCCCTCTGCTTTCAGGTACTCTACAACTTCGATCCACCCTTGGATCGCACCGGACACTTCTCTTCTGGACGCCTGCAGCAACTTCATCTCCAGGCACCCTAGATCTTCGTGACGAAACCCGACACATCTTTGCACCTGTGCACCCACTTCCTGTGGGTGAGGTAACTCTTGAACGCCGGTGCTCCTGTAGTGGTTTACACCTCTAGTGTCTAAGTCTAAAGTTTTGTCCTTCTAGTCCAGTTGGAAGACTCTTAAAACTGTAACTCGATAACTTTTACGCACCATTGACTTTGCATTGGTGCATGCCTGTGCTTTCTGCACTGCACCCGAATCCCGCGGGCTACTCCCGTCCTAACTGCTGTTAGTCCAGTGTAGTCCCAGTGATTCCCAAGGCCCTAGGCCTTACCCCCGATCGATTAGTGATTGTTATACCACTTTTTTGATATATGGTTTGAGTGGCCACGGGCCTCATCCATAACTGTGCAACTTGTGTATGTTATACTGTGCTTTTATTTAAACGCTTGTGCTTCATTGCTCATAAAGAGTAGTGGGGATTATTCTAAGAATAAATACATATATTTTGATAATATATAACTTGTTTGGTGTCCTTTCATTTGATATTACAGGATTGCATATGGTAAAACAGCTGGCTTCACATGTCCTCTTGAGTTAAGCCTTTGGGCTGCTTAGTCCATGCTACCTCTAGGATAGCTTGTCAATAAGGTTGACTTACAACCACCACCATAAGGGATTGTTTGGACTGATATAAGGTGCCCCCAGAATTGGAGACATCATACATCAGGCCAACTTCTCACATTGGTGAGCAGCGGTACGGATTTGAGCTTTGCTGTTGTTTTACCTTTGCAATCTTATATCAAATTGAAAGATCACATTAAGTACCATAGGTACATATAATTAAAAGCTTAGCGTATTTAAGTTCTACTGAACTTAGTAATTGTAGGTAGAAGGGCTTAGCACACCCTGACTACAACTCACTAGCAAGGTACAGTAGGAAAACACTTAGTGTAGGTAGGTGCATCACTTACACCACACTAGAGTCATGTCTGGCTCAGGTGAAGCTACAGGCTCTCTACCTGTGAGGGTTGACCCTCCACAGGCAACCTCCAGCTATGACAAGCTCGGCCCAAGGACTTGGGTGCCTTATGCACTGCAAGGGGGCTGAGAAAGGGTCACAACCCTACCATTCCCATCCTGATAGCCATCCTGCAGAAGGATGATCTTGAGAAGGCTAAGGTAGCTCCCTCAGGGTCAGGAGAAGGAGTGAACCCCCTAGATACTGAGAACACCGCCCCAGAAGTAGAAGATGAGGAGGTGAACCCAGACTCTAATGATAATGATTCAGATCATGACCAAGGGGTTAGCCAGGTACCAGTGGGGAGGCTTAGCCAAGCCAACTTGGACCTACATGGAAATGGAGAGGGCCAGCACCTCCCCAGAGTACATAACCAAATTCTCCCAGGCAATAGAAGAGAGAGATCACCTTCAAGGGATTCTCACATTTCTAGTGCCTCAAGAGAATCTCAGAGAGGAATGACTTCCCCTCAAAGAAGAGAGCATAAGGCCAGGATGAGAGCTGTTAATCTCCAAATAGAAAGAGAGGAATTAGCCCTGGCCCAAGCTAGACTAGCTTTTGCAAGAGAGCAGAAGTTGAGTGGGGAGACTCCCACTGGTGGCAGCATTATCCCAAAGGATAAAGACAGGTCCTATGATCATAGAAACCTGAGTAAGATTGTGCCCCCCTACAGAGATGGGGATGATATCCACAAATGGATAACTGCTCTGGAGAGGGCCTGCATGGTACAGCAGGTCCCTCAAGAACAGTGGGCAGCAATCTTGTGGCTCTCCTTTTCTGAGAAAGGGAGAGATAAGCTCCTCACAGTTAGACCTGAGGATGCTAAAGACTACTCTGTCTTGAAGAGTGCTCTTATTGAAGGGTTTGGCCTAACCACTGAGCAATACAGGTTGTTGTTCAGAGACACCCAAAAAGCACAGACTCAAGACTGGACTGATTTTGTTGATTGTGCCACTAAGGCTCTGGAGGGTTGGTTGCAGGGAAGTAAAGTTTCAGACTATACAGGATTGTACAATCTTATAATGAGAGAGCAGATCCTTAATAACTGTACAAACCAGCTGTTGCATCAACACCTTGTAGACTCTGATCTGACCTCTCCCCAAGAATTGGGAAAGAAGGCAGACAAATGGGTCAGAACAAGGGTTAAGCAGAAACCCCAGAACCAAGGAGGTGATCAGCAGACCAGAAGGGTGGAGATAAGAAAGAAAAAGACCAGAAGTCTTCTACAGGCCCCCAAAACAGTAATAAGGAGGGTAGTTCCCAAAATGGTAACAAGAAAAAGAAGAATGATGGCCCAAAGAAACCTTGGTGCAACTTTTGCAAGTCCACTTCTCATTGGGGAAGTGAATGCACCAAGAGAAATCCAGTTCCTACCACTGCAGTCCCTAAGACACCTGCACCCCCTAGTACAGTCAGCAGTGGTAGTGCACAACCCAAGGCTATAGTGGGGTTATCCCTGGGTACTGAGATGGAGTCTGGCTTAGTCAGAATCCCTACTCAGGCAGTTCTGATCTGTGAGGGGGACATAGCTATGTCCACTACTATAAGTCCTAATAACTTGGGCAAGTACAGGCAGACGCCTTTAATTAATGAGAAACTGGCTCAGGCCTACAGGGACACTTGTGCCAGTGTCACTATGGTAACACCTAACTTTGTGGACCCTGAACAGATGATAATAGGTGAGAATTACCTAGTGACCAACGCAAGCAATGCCACTACTACACATAGTGTGGCTGTTGTTAACTTCTCCTGGGGAGGGGTAACTGGCCTCAAGAAAGTTATTGTTAGTGCAGACCTCCCAGTTGATTGTTTGTTGGGCAATGGTCTTGAGGAATCCTTATGGTCAGAAGTGGAGTACAGGACTCATGTAGAAATGCTAGGGATTTCAGCCCATGTCCTTGCTGTAACCAGGTCCCAGGCCAAGAAGTGCCTACCTGAACCTGTGGTGGATCTTGAAACAATAGACCAACCACAACCCAAGAGAAGGAGCAAGAGGGTCAAGGCAGTGCCTTCCCACTTGCCCCAGGTTGAGGATCAGACCTCACAGGAGGGTGATTCTGTGATCCAAGAGAAGACTGTCTCTGAAGAGCTTGAACCTGATCAGGTTGAGTTTCTGGGGACAGGGCGACCCTCAAGGGCAGACCTGGGGCAGGCTCAGTTGACTTGCCCTTCACTTGAACCCCTCAGACAGCAAGCTGCTGCTGAGGCTGCAGGGAATGCTCAAGGTACCCATAGAGTGTATTGGGATGATGAGCTCCTTTATTCAGAGGCTAGAGACCCCAAGCCTGGTGCTACCAGAAGGTTGGTTATACCTCTGCAATTTAGGGGCTTCCTTCTAACCTTGGCCCATGATATTCCCCTTGCAGGACACTTAGGCCAGAACAAGACCTGGGACAGGCTTGTCCCTCACTTTCACTGGCCTCACATGTCAGAAGATACCAAGGAGTTTTGTCGCTCCTGTGTCACCTGCCAAGCCAGTGGTAAATCAGGTGGCACCATAAAGGCCCCCCTTATACCTCTACCTGTGGTGGGGGTGCCCTTTGAGAGAGTTGGGATTGACATTGTTGGACCAATTGATCCCCAAACAGCATCTGGGCACAGATTTATCCTGGTGGTAGTGGATCATGCCACCAGGTACTCAGAGGCAATTCCCCTGAGGACCACAACAGCTCCTGTTGTGGCAAGGGCCTTACTTGGAGTTTTCTCCAGAGTGGGCTTTCCAAAGGAGGTACTTTCAGATAGAGGTACTAACTTCATGTCTGGATACTTAAAAGCAATGTGGAAAGAGTGTGGAGTGAACTATAAGTTCACCACACCCTATCATCCTCAGTGCAATGGGCTTGTGGAGAGATTCAACAAGACCCTAAAGGGAATGATAAAAGGATTACCTGAAAAGCTCAGGCGTAGATGGGATATCCTTTTACCCTGCTTACTCTTTGCTTACAGAGAGGTCCCACAGAAGGGGGTTGGCTACAGCCCTTTTGAACTTTTATTTGGCCACCCTGTGAGGGGTCCATTGTGTCTTGTGAAGGAAGGATGGGAGTTACCTCTCAAAAAGCCTAAACTTGATATTGTGGACTATGTACTTGGTCTCCGCTCCAGGATGGCTGAGTACATGGAGAAAGCATCGAAAAACCTGGGGCCAGCCAAGAATTACAGAAAGCTTGGCATGACCAAAAGGCTGTTCTGACTGTGTACCAGCCAGGGCAGAAGATGTGGGTGTTGGAGCCAGTGGCCCCAGCAGCTCTCCAGGACAAATGGTCTGGACCCTACACCATACTGGAAAAGAAGGGAGAGGTCACCTACTTGGTGGACCTTGAAACCCCTAGGAGCCCCCACAGGGTGCTCCATGTAAACAGGTTGAAAGCATTTGTTGACAGGGAAAGCATTGGTTTACTCATGGCTACAGAAGGGGATCAGGAGGAAGAGAGTGACCCTCTCCCAGACCTGCTTTGCCAAAACCCTGATGATGGCTCAGTGGAAGGAGTAGCCTTGGCAGGCAGCCTCACTGACCAGCAACAGATGGACTGCAGACAGGTTTTACAAGCCCATAGACACATGTGTTCACTTACACCTAGTCAAACTAACTGGTGCACCCATGTGGTGGATACTGGTGACAGTCTGCCTGTGAAGAATAAAATCTACAGGCAACCTGACCATGTCAGGGATTGTATAAAGGCTGAGGTGCAGAAAATGTTAGACCTTGGAGTGATTGAGCCATCAGAGAGCCCCATGGCCAGCCCAGTAGTCCTTGTGCCAAAACCTCATACCAAGGATGGAAAGAGAGAAATGAGATTTTGTGTGGACTATAGAGGTCTCAATGCTGTCACTAGGACAGATGCTCATCCCATTCCAAGGGCAGATGAGCTCATTGATAAGTTGGCTTCTGCCACATATCTGAGAACATTTGATTTGACAGCTGGCTATAAATCAGGTTAGCTGAGGAGTCTAAGGCCAAAACAGCATTCTCTACCCCCAGTGGACATTATCAGTTTGTGGTGATGCCCTTTGGTTTGAAGAATGCACCTGCCACCTTCCAAAGGTTGGTGAATCAAGTCCTTTCTGGGTTGGATGACTTTTGTGCAGCATATCTAGATGATATTGCTGTCTTTAGCTCTACCTGGGAGGATCACCTGATCCACCTGAAGAAGGTTCTGGAGGCCCTGCAAAAGGCAGGCCTGACTATCAAGGCTACCAAGTGCCAGATAGGGCAGAGCAAGGTTGTTTACTTGGGCCACCTAGAGGGTGGGGGTCAAGTTCAACCATTGGAGAGCAAGATCCAGGCCATACAGGACTGGGCTCCTCCAACTACCGAGACACAAGTCAGAGCCTTCTTGGGCCTGACTGGGTATTACAGGAAATTTGTAAAGAACTATGGGTCCATTGTGACACCATTGAATGATCTGACATCCAGGAAGATGCCCAAAAAGGTTCAGTGGACAGTTAGCTGTCAAAGGGCATTTGATGACCTGAGGAAGGCCATGTGCTCTGCACCAATCCTTAAGAGTCCTGACTACTCCAAACAGTTCATTGTTCAAACAGATGCTTCTGAGTTGGGGGTGGGAGCTGTGCTTTCACAACTTAATGTAGATGGTCAAGACCAGCCCATTGCTTTCATTAGCAGAAGGCTGACCCCCAGAGAGAAACGTTGGTCAGCCATTGAGAGGGAGGCCTTTGCTGTGGTTTGGGCCCTGAAGAAGCTGAGGCCATACTTGTTTGGTACTCACTTCCTAATTCAGACAGACCATAAGCCCCTCTTGTGGCTTAATCAGATGAAGGGTGAAAACCCCAAACTACTCAGGTGGTCCATTTCCCTACAGGGAATGGACTTTACAGTGGAGCACCGCCCAGGGACTAACCATGGTAATGCATGTGGTCTCTCCAGGTACTTCCACTTAGAACATGAAGACTTATCTGGTCAAGGTTAAGTTTAATGTTCCTGCGTTTGGGGGGGGGGTTGTGTAGGAGAGTAGGGTCTGCTATCCTATGGTCACCCCAATTTTTGCTTTTTGCTTCACTGGTTCTCGACTTAATGTGGCTGTGGGCCTGCTAATCAGACCCCCAGCCTGCTGTTCTCTCTCTAAATTCACAGACATGTACTATAGGTACATAACCAATTTGGTACTGGACACCTTGTCAGCCCCTATCCAGTGCACACTAGGTGCCAAGGGCATAGGTGCATCCAAGGCCTACCAGGGGCTGCAGCATATCTTTTGCCACTCCTGGCTGGTACTTAAATCGACACAACTGGCTGTTCCCACAGCTGGGGCAAGGTGCTGTACTCACCTCTTGCTTAGATGTAGTATACCTATGTCTAAACCTATATCTGGACACATCTATACCTATCAGTCACTCCTATGGCAGGCCTTTACAGTCCTGGAGGCAGAGTGCTTGGTTTTTTGTGAGATGGTGCTCTAGCATGAGCTGAGCCTGACTGCAGTGTTGGGACCAATTCCTTAATGCTGTTCCAGTGATACTGCCATACCATATACTCTTAAGTGCATTATAATCCTCGCGGTTATTGCAACTCTGGTATGGCTTTATCAAAACATGTCGTGTTTGGTGTCATACACATTGGAATACTATCCCCTTGCCAGTCCTGGTGATGGGGATAGCATCCCACCCTTCTAGTGGGTGAAGACATGTTACTTTACTGAAAACGCGGTTAATCCTAACCAGAGCCCCAGCATCACAAAATGGATGCTGCTGCCACAGACACATGTCTGGCCTCCTGCTGCTGACCGAAACTTGGCAGAGGACGCCTGGACAAAGGGTTTCCTGTCACGGGGAGGTGTCACACCACCCCAGACAGGAGATAGTGGATTGTAGTAGGGAGGGTTGAAAGAAACTAGACACTGCCTGGGGCGCACAAGGTGTCCCTGGGCAGATTCCAGTCAAACCGGTTCTGGCGCCATCCAGCCACAGTCCTGGCACGAAACTGGACAAAGGGAAAGGGGTGTAACCACCCCCTTCCTGGGTCCCACCCATAGGAGGGACCTTGCAGGTAATCCAGCCCCCAGATTTGGAATATAGGTGGGAGCAGTGCCAATGCACATCAGATTATCCTGACTGAAACTTATGAAACGAAACTCTGGACCCTTCGACATCCCACTCATTGTGGAAGACTGAAGAATCTCCCTTGTGGTCAAGGAGTGACCACCCTGTGCAAACAGGCACCATCCAGCACCTCGACGTTTGCTTTGTTGCAGTTCCCGCTGGAACTCGAGCAACAGAGATCGACAAGACCCAGCGTGCCTGCCTTCTAACAGCCCGATCCACAGTCCCTGCAGAGCTGAGACCCGTGGAGGCAACCTGAAGCGTGGGGCCGGCCATCTTGGAAAAACTACAAAGCGCTGACCGTGCAGCATCCGAGGCTCTCTTGAAGCTGTGCATTGGAGTCTGAGAAGCTCCAGCCCTGAGCAGCTTTTGCACCGTAGCTCACCCCTCCACACTCGACGAGTGCTGCGTGGGTCCCTTTTGCATTTTCCTGCTCAACGCATTGGTCCGGTTACTTGCCCATTGGCTAGTGGCCCCAGTACCGATGAACCTTTGAATTTTCTCAGCTAGTCTGGTTGCTCCAGACTGGCCCTCGCTCCCCTGAAAAGGAGCACCCGCTCAGACCTTACTGGTCCAAATATTAAGCCATCTTTGAATCCTGCGTGGGTTGCATTTGCCAAGGCCTGTTGACTCCGATCTTGAAGCAGACACCGCCGACAGCGAGAGCCTTCGTGGGACAGCTCGTGATTCACTCCAGAATATCCTCGGCACCCCAGAGTCCACGACATCGACCTGATTACGCCCGACATTGCCTGGTTCCTTTCTGGTTCCTTCCTGGTCACTGGCTAGTTACCCAGACTCTGTCCCCTCTGCTTTCAGGTACTCTACAACTTCGATCCACCCTTGGATCGCACCGGACACTTCTCTTCTGGACGCCTGCAGCATCTTCATCTCCAGGCACCCTAGATCTTCGTGACGAAACCCGACACATCTTTGCACCTGTGAACCCGCTTCCTGTGGGTGAGGTAACTCTTGAACGCCGGTGCTCCTGTAGTGGTTTACACCTCTAGTGTCTAAGTCTAAAGTTTTGTCCTTCTAGTCCAGTCGGAAGACTCTTAAAACTGTAACTCGATAACTTTTACGCACCATTGACTTTGCATTGGTGCATGCCTGTGCTTTCTGCACTGCTCCCGAATCCCGCGGGCTACTCCCGTCCTAACTGCTGTTAGTCCAGTGTAGTCCCAGCGATTCCCAAGGCCCTAGGCCTTACCCCCGATCGATTAGTGATTGTTATACCACTTTTTTGATATATGGTTTGAGTGGCCACCGGCCTTATCCATAACTGTGCAACTTGTGTATGTTATACTGTGCTTTTATTTAAACGCTTGTGCTTCATTGCTCATAAAGAATAGTGGGGATTATTCTAAGAATAAATACATATATTTTGATAATATATAACTTGTGTCGTGTCCTTTCATTTGATATTACAGGATTGCATATGGTAAAACAGCTGGCTTCACATGTCCTCTTGAGTTAAGCCTTTAGGCTGCTTAGTCCATGCTACCTCTAGGATAGCTTGTCTATAAGTTTGACTTACAACCACCACCATAAGGGATTGTTTGGACTGATATAAGGTGCCCCCAGAATTGGAGACATCATACATCACGCCAACTTCTCACAAGGACCACATCATAGAAGTCAATTGCAAGGAATCACAGCCACTGGAACTTGACTGAAGACTGGTTTTCTTGTCAAGGTAACTGTTTCTTTGGACCTTGATGGTACCCTTGACTGGCTTCCTCCTGTAGTTGGTTGCCCAATGTATCTCCAAGTAACGGCATTCCACTTTGACCAAGGTTTCCTTGTAAAAGTTTTTAAGTGTCAAATTTGGTGAATTTGCCAATGGTTGTTAGTAGTGGCAAGTTGTGATTTACTGTTTCTTTAAAAATCTAGATTTGTGGCACCCTCCAGTGAATCTTTTTCATTTTGGTATCCAAAAACTCATAAAAATACACTCTATTTTTATGAATTGGTGTCGGATTTCAGAGTAATATTTCTTTCTTTCATCTTCATTTGTTTTGGAACTGTTTTAAATGCTTCAAATGTATTCCTTTGTTGAAGCCTGACTGCTCGAAGTCACAGCTACCCAGGATTGAGCTACGGTTTAACAAACAAAACAAGACTGGTTATTAAAAGGGTTGGTAGTGTATTGCACAGTGACATCTCACAACCACACCATATAATGCACGCCAATTCCTCACACTACTCTTCCTCACCTTTGCATCATCATTAGATAAACATCAGGACAGGGTACCATTCTTCAATACCTTAGCATCATCATTATATAAACCTTGCAACAGGGTACTCCTCTTCCCCACCTTTGCATCATCCTAAGCAAGTGTACTACAATTCCCATGAAAATAAAAATGGTTAAATATTCATCTACCCCACATTGCAACACCAAAACTAGGAGTCTGTAGTTCTTGTAAAATCACACAACATACACCAAGTGTTCGACTTGCCCACATTGGCAACACCAAGATCACACAATGCAATAGAGTACTCTTCTTCCACACATTTACACACTAGAAAGCACACAACAAGTAGGTAATTACAAACAACCCTCAGATACTCAGGTTACACTCTCCCAAACTGTTAACCAGACTATCAGACATCACACACATAGAATCACAATTCACATGCACAGTATGTATGTTCACTCACCAAACTGCAGGAGGGCACTGTTGTTACTATCACAACCTGCCACAGCAATAATAACTATCACTCCTCCCATCCCCTAGAACAAATACATTTGTAACAATAAAACCAACATTTGAGCTCCCCCAACATGGTAACCACTCCCATTGTTGGCAAGAAACTAACAAATATTCCCGCACATACTAGATATAAGTAACTCTGTAAAGATAAACTTATGCATTTTGATCTTTATCATCGATATATGTCTAAAAAACCATAATATAAAAAAGTGTGGAACATTCTGGAAAATACATTCCTTTACCATTCAAGGGAACATTATGAAGCTCTGCTGCTTATTACTCTCTATAAAATGTCTGCTGTACATGCAAACACTGCAGAAATGACAAGGCTAGTGAAATTATTGCAGTCTTTTTTTCTTCTCCACCACATGATGATAACAGGATACTGATCCTTAGTCCCCTTTTCCTTTCAATTGCATTTCTGGAGGTTCTACAACAGTGTCAGTTCCTTGGATGCAAAGGAACACTATTCTCCTGTGCTAGACAAACAACTGAGGCATGCAGAGTGCAGTTATGTCATTCTTCAGAGGAGCCGCGTGCTGGCTTATTTGGTGATCTCGTGACTTTCCATCGACTCTGACGTCATGTGCTCAGGTCAAGCACACCTCCTGTCACATCCAATTGCTAGCATTCACTGTTCTAAAAAGTAAACTGTCTCTCCAAGAAAAAATGCCAGTCTTTATTAGCACATCAAAGGGCACACTGACAGAAATAGATACATCTAAACCCAACACTACCACACCTCTCTTGATAAACACAAGTTGAGTAAAGCAGAGTCTGTAACTGAAGTGCTGACTCCACTGAATACCATCAATGGTCTTCTTCTCGCTTCAGGCTGACAGGGATGAAGCACTTCCTTTACTCTAGTTCTTTCTTAGCTGCCCTTTTCACCTTAATATCTTCCAACATTTCTGTCCATTACCTTATATTCTGGACACATTACTGTGTTCAGCTGACTTCTGGTCCTTGCCCACCCTCCGCATTAAGCTCTTTCTACTTAGAAGCCTGTGCTGACAGCATTTTTCTGGGGGATTTGAGGGTGCGCGGCCTCTGGCTACTCCTCCATGGTCACAGGCCCTCACTCCATCTGTAGACAGATTTCCTTCCTCCTCTGTCAGATACAGGTCCCAACTTCTCCTACAGTCCTGCGGCAGCTTCACACAGATTTTTTAAACAACTCACCACTGTTAGACCTGACTTCCTTTGTTTGATCTTACCACAAACCTTATGCCTTCACCTTCCTGTTTTCTGAAGTCTTTTTTGTTGACATTAGGACTTTGTGCACTTTACCACTGCTAATCAATGCTGAAGTGATTGTGCTCACTCCCTAAAACATGGTAAAAGTGGCCTGCACCTGATTGGCACATTTAATTTACTTATAAGAGGGACTCTGGCTTTTTATAAGGTCCAGCACACATAGTATATGGTACTACATGTACTAAGGGCCTGTAAATTGAATGCTATTAGTGGGCCTGCAGCACTCATTGTTCCAACCACTAACGTAGCTCTTTAAAATATGTCGCAGGCCTGCCATTGTTACTTGTAGTGCAGTTGTAATCTTCCAATTCGACCTGACATAATACACCGTATGCCAAGCCTAAACCTTCCTCTTTATTACATACTAGCTTACCCGTCGCGCGTTGCTGCGATCTCAGAAGAAAGGAAATTCAAGGAAACTTGTTATAACATTCAATTTACATTGTGTCATTTTTATTGAAACATATTCATTTTAATATGAAAAACATTTCAAAGTGTCAATTTATTGCTATTTATTTGTTTGAGTGCTTGTGGATACACAATATTTTTTGTTTTTCCGTCTGGTGCGTACACGAATAAATCAGAAGGTTTTCCGACGCATGAGCTGGCCACATTCAGTTGTCCATGTGAGAAGCACGATTCTCCAAATGGAGTCCACACACTTGCAGCGATTGTCCTTGTGCTTTGTTGATGGTCATTGCAAAAGCGAGTCGCACCGGAAACTGTAAACGTTTGAATTCAAATGGCATATCTGTTGGGATCATTGGAATACGTGGCAACAGTACATCTTCCCCCATGAATTTCCCATTCAAAATTGTAGCATCGATGACATTCTTAATCATCTTTTTCGCCGAAAGTCTTGTACCGTTGCAAAGTCGTGGTGGATTGATGTTTCGGAGAAGAATGATAGGCACGCCAATTTTCAATTTCAAAATGTGCGGTGGCATACCGGGCAAATCCAGTGAATTCAAGAATTCCGTTGGGTAATTGACAACTTCGTCTTGGCTCATCACATTTATCAATGGACTTATACGTTGTCGCTTCGCCTGGTATTCCGTTTTGAATGCTGAAATTGATGGCATTTACATCGTTGTTCGTAGCTGCTAATATAGCCCGTGCACTGAGCCACTGATGATTTTTGTAATTCCGCGCGATATTCGAAATATTGTGAGGGCCCTGTTTAACCGATATTTAAAAAAAAATTATGCCAGAAACCTTCGCGGGAGTGCACTCAACAACTTCCTAAAGTTTCATGGCGATCGGATGAATGGTGAAGTAATGCTTAAAGGACAAACAGACAGACAGACATACATTCGTTTTTATATATATATATATAGATAAGACAACCCTAAAAAATGCCTTAAAAGCCTGTAGGGCACGGTGCATTGTATTTAAAAAGTAAGCCATGTGGGTTTAAGTTTTACATATCCTGGTAGTGAAAAGCTCCTGAATTCATTTTTTTCACTATTGCAAGGCTTATCTCTCCTATTGGATAGCATTGGGTTACATTATTCCATTTAATGAGTGATAATTAGACTTTTGATTTAGAGCAGGTAGAAGCGTAATGTTTAAAATCAAAAGAATTGTACTTTATAATCATCTTCATCTGTAAAGTCGGATTTTAAATCACAATTCTGAAAATGCCACTATTAGAAAGTTAGTATTTTCTTGTTCTAACCATTTGTGCCTTCTGCCAAGTCTCCTGGGCCACATGCCTGTGAATGTCTCTGCTGTTGGGCTTTGTGTACTTCAACTAGACAGTAAAACAAAAGGGGTCTAGATTTTAGCAGGACAGGCCAATTTGTCAGGACGACTGGGGCTGGGCTGTTCCCTCTCTTACTTACATATCAAAGGGCTTGCCTTCAGCACACACAAAGGAACATGACATTAATCTTTAGCCACCTCAGACTTCTTGAGGCTTGGCAGGGGAAGGGAAGAACTTTCCAGAACCAGATGTGGGGGTAGAATAGGAAATGCCTCCACTTCAAACACTGGCACCAGGTATAAATATTGGACCTCCAGGAAAATTATTCCCTACAGTCCTGGACTTGTGGAAGACTTCAAAAGGACTGCCTGGGCCCCCAGAGGACTGCCCTGCTGCTACCAGAAGAATACCCTGAAACTTGAAGACCTGACGTGGTGTTTAAAGGAGAAGTAGGCCATCTCCTTGAACCCAGGACCACCAGAAGTACACAACTGAATCTAATACCACTAGCCAATCCACCCATCCCCAACACAACCCAAATCCACACCATACTTAACCATATCTCATTGAGACACACACTCCGTGCACTAATTACTCATAACATACCCCCATTTTGTCATTAGCAAATCTATACTCAGCCTACCATAATTTCTTCGGCCAACACCCTCCTCTCCTTTCTACCACAATAACACAACCACACAACACTTACTCTCCACTGAATCACACATATTACCTCTTCAGCAATCAAGTCTTAGACAAACACTGTTAACTCTACTTCACGCCCTCTTACACATAACATACACTCTACTCACAAACACATCACCAGCCCCTTTACCTCACAACTTTCACTCACAAACAATACTATACAAACAAATCCATCTCAAAAACCAAATACATCAGCAACTCATTTCACTATTCTTCAAAATCAAAACATAACACACACACCAGGACAACAAAATCTCTCATGCGCAACACCTCATAATACTTTCCATCACGAAATACAAACATACACCCACCTTTCAGACTATGCAAATGAACAAACTCCAATACCAAGCTTTCTCTCTTCCTCTACACCTAACAGATATACAGCAACACAGCAACTCTTTTAACCATCTCTCATCCATTGGACAATTTAGAACCTTACTACATGACCCACATGCTGCACCACCACCCCTAACTCAAACACCTTCTGCCCTAAACAGACGCATACAAAATAAGCAACATGCCACACCTCACAACTTCGCTTCTCCATGTCTACTACATAACAAAGTTACACTACAAAAACTACATAGTGCACAAACTCACCCTCATTCACCGTCCCCACCACCTACACATGCAGATCCATCAAAATGCCTTCTTGCACTAGCGAGGAGGCCGTGAGGGGAACGGCCACGCGATCCCTGTACTCCGCCAGCCATGAGGGAAACGGCAAAGCAACCAAACTAGAAACAGTCTGCCCTGATAGATGCAAGTTAACGCCTCACAAGGAGTCCAAAGGATTCATATTAACAACATTGAGCTCACCACAACACACAATCAGGCCACACGATTGATCAGACTACATATAGAAAAATAGATATTTTTATTCTCATTTTAGCTTCGTAGTGCATCAAAAATGTAAATAGCAATACAATTTATAACATTTCACATTTCACAAGGTTCCATAACGACCCCACCTCACCCTCTCAACAATCATCCAACATCATCCTTTCTCTTCACTTATACCTCCTTTCACATTCACACAACTAACCATATGAAACACGGTTCATACAACATCCTCATAATCAATTAACAAAGTAATGCATTTAGGGACCCAGAAGGGTCTTCTCAGCACAAGGCCGGAGACCCAAGATCAAACTAGTAGGATCCGAAGAGACAACGCCGACGTGCGTTTCGGTGCTAGGCCTGATCTTATGGCTGCACCTTCATCAGGGCTTGTGCGTAGGTGGGGTGGGGTAGAACAAGTCAATCAAATCAGTGGCCAATCTGTAGTATATAAACAAACACGTTTTACAATTTGCACCATGGGAACACATTATATTGACAACATTTCTGTATTATTCTAGTTACATGATTTGCTATGGATTAAAATTTAATTGATAGGACATGCAAACATGAGAGATATATATAATTTCAAAAGAACATCCTGGTACAAACATTTAGATTGTGGACGTAGTGGGCTCAAAAGTTGTTCATGCATAGTGGATAAAAATGGTTAACAAAAAGATTCACCCATTGAGCGAACAAAAGACAAACCCCTTAGTCACATAACATTCATACATTCACAAAGCTGCACTTTTCTAAAATAGAAAAGGACTCTTCACATTGTTTCGTCCAAGTGCTATATGAAAGATTTACCTAAAAATTGGGCCTGTCCAGGCCACCAGCGGAATATCTCGTATAACGAAATCCTGGTATCAACGTTAGTGGAGAAAGATACAATAATGCATCAGAAGTACACCTAAGGAATAGGGATAAAATATCAGCACTAAAGCAATGTTGCAATGGAGAACAAGTTCAAGTTAGCCTTGTCGGTCTAAAGGAGCTCTGTATAGAATCCGCCAAATACTCACCTGATTATGGGTTCATTTCCAGACAATGGCTTGGGCACGGAAAGCTAATTCTAGGTATATAAACCTTCGTGGTTCAAACAAGGCCAGTCTCCAGGCAGTAGACAAGCGCTGCAGAATAAGGAAATAGGATCCGTAAGGGCCAAACCGAAAATATAACAAAGCAGCTACATAGGTTCGCACCAGATGGTATAATTCAAAACCTATTCTCTGACAACGGCTTGTAGGTGACTAATAATTACCCTGTGTTGCGCCCAACAAGATGTCACACGATCACAAGGATTCGTCACAGGGACTCGTAGGCAAATTTCCAAGGCAAGGTTCGCCGGGGTACAAACACTCAGTTTCGGTCAAAGGTCACGCACTGCTAAATAAAAGAAGGAATTTTTATGGAAGTTCAAGCAGGACATGCAGCATAAATGCTATTTTATTTCAACCTGATTTGTGCGCCTATTCCTAAACAAGAGATTGATAGTGACTGGTGATTACCTTGTATGCGGCCAACCAAAGGTCGCGTGGTTTGCGGAGGCTCGTTACATGGGCTTGTCAGCAAAATTCCGTGGCAATGATCGCAGGTTCACAGACATTACCTCCTCGCCCTGTCTCCCCGTCCCATTCCTTACAAGTGAGCAGCTAGTCTGCTCCCCAGAAACCTAAAACCTAGCAGAGCTTTTCAGCACTTCCCCCAATATGGTGCCACCAATCCGGTGAGGATAAAGGGGGAAGTGCGTCATAGAACATCCTGTTCATTTTTTTCTGACTTCGTCAGTTGCCTTCATGCCTAGCGGAGCTGCGGGTCGGGTAAGTGTACCTTCTGCTTTTTTATTTCTTTCTTTGGCAGCCTGCTGTAGCGGCCGCTGTTTTTCTTGTGTTTGGGGTGGGGACTGGGAAATGTACCTTTTTATTCGGTGCCTTCTCATGGCCTGCTTTAGCGGTCGTTTGTGCCTGTGCTTTTCCCTGCCCCTCGCCCTCTGGTGACGGCCTGCTTTGGCGGCCGCTCCACTCACGGGGGTCCCATCGCGCCCTGCTTTAGCGGGTGGGGGCCGTCTGTTATTTCCCTGCGGCGCGTAGCGTCCTTTGGGATACCTGCCTCCCCTTCGTTTTTTCTTGGGAGGCCGGTCGCTTTTTTTATGCGTCCGCCCCCTTGCAGCCTGGCTCGAGTGGTCGGGTGCCTCATTGGCTCCTTCTTTGGCTGCCCTGCTCCTCATTATTGACGGGTCGAGTACTCTCCGGCCGTGGTGCCTGGTGGTCCTCGTGTTTGGCCTGCCCCTTCTGCTGCTGTGGTGGGGTTCGTAAGGGGTGTTTATGTGACGCTTTGTTCAGTTGGCTGATGCTCTCTTGCTGGTTTGCTTCGCTCCTCCTGTGCCGTTCCTTGCTCTTCCGGAGCGCTGTGCACATTTTATGCTGCATCCACTACTGCGACCTGTATTCGTCCTCTTGGCCGCAGGGCTGTGGCCGTGCCTCCTTGATGTCGCCTGTTTTGGTTTGTTTCCTTAACGGTGGCCTGGTGGTTCGTGCCTCTTTCTATGTGGAGTTGCTGGGTCTGGTGGCTCGGTGGCCTGTTGCCTCCTCTGCAGGAGCCTGTGTTCTCGGCCTCGTTGTCAGGGGTTCGACACCGGGCGGGTCCACTCTGCTTTTCATCCATCTGTGGTCGATCTAATGCTGCCATTGTGTTTGGTGCAGTTTGACCTCTGTTTTTCTGCTCCACGTGACCTATGGGTGATCGTGCGCTTTCTTGTGACGCTTGTTGTTGTGGGTTTCACTCCTGGTGTTTCTGCGGTCATGTTTGGCCTGGTTGCTCCCTGGTTGGGGGTCTGCCTGGGTGTGCCAGTTGCTGTGGGTTTTTGTCCTACTCATGGTCCAGGGTGCTATGGCTCTAAGATGTCTTGTGCCTTTGGTGGTGTCCGCTCTCTCGGGCCTGGGTTCCATTCCTGCCGTTGCTGTGATTGTGTCCCCGGGTGGTGCGGTTTCATTCACTTGTTTTGTTGTTCCTGCTGTCTGTCACAGTGGTTTCTCCTTGCTGCCCTTCCCTCTGCCGCTGTGGGTCTTCGAGTGGTGGGGGCGGTGGTGCGTTCCTGCTCTGCCTCTTTGAGGTCGGGCTGCATCCTTTTCCGTGTACCTGGTCCGGTCCCTGGTAATGGTTCCCGGACCCGGCTCTTCTTTTGCTGGTGTTTTGTCTGGATGCGTTCTTGGAGGGCTGGGTCCTCTCGGACGTCGGTCCTGTTTCAGTGACCCCTTTCTGGGTTCCTGGGTGGTCGGACCTCAGCTGGAGGTGCGCTTTTGTTTTTCGTCTGCCCCAGTGGTTGCCAGTTCCGGCTGCCTGGCCCTTGCGGCCTGTGTCCGTGGGTTCTCGGTTCGGGTTCTCCTCTCCCCTCCCCTGGGTCTTCTGGGTGGCCCCCTGGCCCCGTCATCCTCTGCGGGGGTGGCCTTGCTGGGAGGTGTGTGCCTTCTGTTGTAGTAGTTGGCTGTTGTGCTGGTTCCTTCTCTGGAATGGGTCGAGAATTGTTGTTCGTTCCTCTTCCTGGTTTCTGTGACGGATCCTTCCTGCTCTATGCCCTGTTTTGGGTCTCTGGGGGTTCGTTCTTTTCTTTTCCGGACGTACATTCCTGTTGGTGGCTTTGCTGTCCATCCTGCCTCTGGTGCTTCTGGAATCCTTCCTTACGTCCCTGGCCCTGCTGGAGGTTTTTCTCCTCGTCCCCATCCCTCCTGTGGATTGGACGTTTCTCCGCTTTGCTGTTGGTTCCCGGCGCTTCCGTTTCCGGGTGCTGCCTTTCTTCACCTCCATGGGTTTTTTTGTGGCCCCTCTGGTGGTTTTTCTCTTTTTCAGGGCCTTCAGGTTTTTCCCTGTCTTGGCGATTGGTTGTTTTTTTCCTTTGCTCTGGCTCTGTCGGTTGTGGCCTGGTGTGTCCTCTTCTGAGGTCATTTGGGTTCCTCCTCCTCCAGTTGTCCTCCCTGATGCGCTCCTGGTCTCTGTGGTTCCTAGGGGCTCTGTTCCGCATGGATCTGGGGATGGTGTTCCTTTCCGAGGTGCGTAGGTTTCCTTGGTGCCTTCGCCTTTCCTGGGTTCTGTCCCGATCCCAGGTGTCTGCCGGCTCTGGTTGCGGGGTTCGGGGGAGTTGGCTTCCGCTATGCATCTCCTCCCTTGGCCCCGGCTGCATTTGTATCCTCTCCTGCATCGTGTTCTGGCCCTCTGGGATCCTGCCTCTCTGGATTCCGAGGCACTTTCTGCTGTTGCCAAGGGGGTTCGGGCTGCCCTCCTGTGGTGGTTGTCCCCTTGGTCTCTTTCCCAGGGGTTCGATCTCCTTCCCCCTCTGTCTGTGGTTGTTTTGTCCACGGATGCCGGTGCCTTGGGTTGGGGTGCCGTTCTGGGTGCCTCCGTGGCTCGGGTCGGTGGTCCTGTTTCGTGTCCCTCCTATCCTCATACTGGGATGTGTTGTGGATGGTTGGGTTGACTCATCTGTGGTTTGCTCATCTTCTTCGGGGTTGGGCGGTCTCGGTGCAGACCGTCATTCGGGAGGTTCGTGCTTCTGTGGATCACCAAGGGGGCATGTGTCGTGCTCTGTTTCTACTGTCACGGATGATCGGCCTTTGGGCCGGGTCTTCTCTCTTGTCTCTGACGGCGTTCTTTCTTCCGGGGAAGGAGGTTGGGCCTGCGGATTCTTTTAGCAGGTTGTTCCCCTCCTCGGTGTCACTCTGTCTGTCCCCGGCTCTGTTCGGTCTATTTGTCCTCAGGTTCCGCCTTCCTTGGCGGGATCTTTTTGCCTCGGAGGATTCCGCCCTTCTTCCTCTGTTTTGCAGCATCGTTCTCTCTCCATTGGCGTGGGCCACCGATGCTTTCTCGATTCCATGGTCGAGGGGTCTGCTATTTGCCTTTCCTCCTTTTGCCTTATTTCCGAGGGTCCTCCGGATGTTTTGGTTGGATCGGGCGGAGGTTCTCCTGGTGGTTCCGGAATGGTCTCGGCGGTCTTGGTTCCCCCTCCTGCTGCCCTTTTCTGTTTGCCCTCATTGGAGGTTTCCCCTGTCTCCCTCCCCCCTGCGGGCTCCTCTTCTCAGGATTGCCTCCCTGCGACGCCTCCGGCTGGAGGTTTGGCACTTGAGGGGTTGAGTTTGCTGGGTCTGGGTTGCTCAGTGGAGGTTGCCCTATGTCTCCAGCTTTCTCGGCGTCCTTCCACCTTGTGGTCGTATGCCCGTCACTGGACAAATTTCTCCTCCTGGTGTCTTGGGAGGGGTCTCTCTTCGGCCTCCTGTGAGGCCGTGAGGGTGTTGGACTTCTTGCGGGATGGTTTTTGTCTTGGGGCTTGCGGTTTCTTCCCTGCGGGCGCGATGGGCTGCCATTCTTGCTTTTCGGGGTTCCTCTGTTTCCCCTGTCTCCCCGTTGGTGGCTCGCCTTCTGTGGAGTTTCTTGATTCAGCGTCCTGTCTCTCGTTCTCCTGTGCCTCCTTGGGTTCTTCCCTTGGTTCTGCGGGCTTTGACGGGTCCTCCTTTCGGACCTTTGGACTCCGTGGCCCGGTCATTCCTTTCTGCTAGGGTTATTTTCCTGGTGGCCATTACTTCTGGGCGGAGGGTTGGTAATATTGGGGCTCTGATGGCTTCTCCCCCCTTTTTGCGCTTTTGCGCTGTCAATGTAATTCTCCGTCCGAGTCTGTTCTTTCTTCCTACGGTGGTGTCTTCTTTTCACTGTCAGGAGGTTGTTGTTCTCCCGGTGTTTTTTCCGGCTCCTGCCTCTCCTGGGGAGGTGATCCTCCATTCGTTGGATGTGCTGACGGCTCTCCGCTTCTACTTGGAGCGTGTGGCTGGTTTCCGTTGGGTTGGTTCCTTGTTTGTCACCTGTGGCCTCTCGGGGCTGGGGCTCCGGCCTTCTTTGTCCACCTTGTCTCGTTGGGTCAGGGGCTCTGTGGTTTCTGCTTACGGTTCTGCCCACTGCCCTCTGCCTTCTTCTGTTCAAGGTCGGTCCTCCTGGTCCATGTTCAATGGGGCCTCCTTGAGGGACATTTGCACTGCTGCCACATGGGCTTCGCCCCGTACTTTCGTTTCCCATTCTCAACTTCAGTTGGGGATGGCGGCCTCTGCTGCCTTTAGAGCTCGTGTCCTGTCTGCGGTACGTGATTGTGATATGTGCTGTTTTCTGTTTGATTAAAATGGGCCTGGTTTCCTCGCTCTTTTTGGTCTGTTTTTTTCTTACAATCACCGTGTGCTTGGGTATGGGCTCACTTGTAAGGAATCGGACGGGGAGACAGGATGAGGAGGTAATGCCCGGTTACTCACTGGTAATATCCATTACTCCGAGTCCTGGTCTCCCCGTCCCATTCCTGAGCCCTTCCCTCCCTCCCTGGTTTGGGTTTTCTTTGGGTGATTGTCTGTTTTCGTTCTGGGTTTTCTTTGGTATTCTCAGGATGTTCTATGACGCACTTCCCCCTTTATCCTCACCGGATTGGTGGCGCCATATTGGGGGAAGTGCTGAAAAGCTCTGCTAGGTTTTAGGTTTCTGGGAAGCAGACTAGCTGCTCACTTGTAAGGAATGGAACGGGGAGACCAGGACTCGGAGTAATGGATATTGCCGGTGAGTAACCGGGCATTCAGTTTCAATTCCGAAGGTTCTTTTATACTTACTGAAAAACAATG
Organism: Lissotriton helveticus; assembly: GCF_964261635.1. Taxonomy (NCBI): domain Eukaryota; kingdom Metazoa; phylum Chordata; class Amphibia; order Caudata; family Salamandridae; genus Lissotriton; species Lissotriton helveticus. Next base: position 1,145,447,008 of record NC_136069.1, read on the forward strand.
GAGCCCAAGCGGAACCGACCATTAATAAAGGTATTCGACTAAACATGATTTCAAAATATTAAATCAAAAGGATGGTTTTAAGCTAAGGTACGGTCTATATCAGCCTCAAAAAAGGGAAACACACGGCTCAGGAAAATTAAATCAGGAGCCCTGCTAGACCGATGGTCATAGGGAATCAAGGCATAAAGAAGAGGAACAACAAGGTTCGAGCCATAGCCTCTCAAGGTTAATGAAACAAATGCATGAAGCTAGCGGGCCGAGAGAATCGGCTGAACGGAGGCCAAAGGAAGCCATAGAAACCAGGGATACCACGGAATCAGAGCTCACAGGGTCATGTCCGATTACCTGAGGTGTCGAATCCAGGGCCGAAATAGTGCCGCTTTCTGTGCCTCCGTCACGTCAGGAGTGCTCCAGTAAAGGTTAGAATCAGCGTCTTACAGGGTTTAAATAGCGGGCCCAACCCGACGAGATTGTTAAATCACGGCACATGAGTAGCAGTTTTCCCAGGCAACAAGACTCGATCTAAAATAAGGACCAGATGTCGAATTGGATTCTCTTACTTTCCTGGTTAATGATGCTTGCTAAATGATCCGTGAACCCAGTGCGTTTACAATCTGAAAGGCGCGCTGAATTCCAGAGATGGAATTTAAAAAGAACCGAGATATGCTGTCTCATAAGCCCGCATGGTGCACCCTGGGAGCGGCGCATCGTAAATCTGAGACACATAGGATTTATCCAGGATTTGGAAAGCAAAACAGAATAAAAAATAAGACAACTAGATGGAGATGAAAGAAAGAGGTATGGAGGGGGGGGGGGAATATCGGCCTGTAGGCTACCGGTTCAAGCTACAATTTCGAAAAAGGCATGTTTTCTGAAAAAAAGACACAAAATGATTGATAAATGCTTGGGAAGGACTAAAAGAAGAAGGGAAGAGCAGAGATAAAAGAAGCAGTTAGCGGTTCAAGTTCCCATTCGAAAAAATGCCTACTCATGAAGGAGAGTCAGGTGCTAGTTTGAACATTGCGTAGCAAATATATTCAGACCATACATCAAATCCAAAACAAATCGGCCCGGAATCAAGACAGAATGTATCAAATGAATATAGGTGGTCAATGGAGTGCATATGTCGAGTAGCACCAGAAGGGGGAGGCAAACAATTAATATCCCGCGTCTACAGAGTATCTGAACAGTTTACAGAAAGGCATTTTCCCACGGGCACAAATCGTTGAGCCCAGATTTAACAGCATCCAAGAGGAAAATCCAGTACACCTCTCTTTTTTTCCTAATAGAGGTGACGTCCTTACCTGGTACGCTGTGCACTTTTTCCAGGAAAGACCATTTAAGGTCTGTTTCCAAGTGTTTAGCCCGGGACCAATGAGATACCAATGGGGCCCCAGTTCTCTGATTGTGGATATTTGATTTGTGTTCACCAATCCTGATGCGGCACTCTCGGCTGGTCTCCCCCACATATGGGAGCCCACATGGGCATAAGATGACATACACTATATTTCAGGTCCGGCAGTTACTCATGCATTTCAGTTCAATTTTGCGGTTGCCAATCATCAAGGTGCTGCCAGTCATGGCTTGAGTACACATTTGGCAATTTCCACAGCGATGGTTCCCCATCACCGGCGGAAGACCGAACACTCCAAGTTGTCTAAGTTCACCGGTTTTAACCACAGGCCCTCTTACCAAGTGGTTACAGAGGTTTTTGTTGCGGCGGAAGGCAAAGATCGGCTTGGATAATTGGCTGTCTGATTCATTGGTGTTCAGAATGTGCCATAGAGAATTAACTACTTGGCGGATCTTGTTATCAGCCATCGAATGCTTGGTGATACACACTAGACGATCTTGATTAGCTTGCTCACGTTCCACAAACATGCTATCTCTGTTGAAATACCTAGCACGCTTGAAGGAGTCCCTGATGAGACCGTGTGGGTATCCCCGTCTGGACAGCTTATCTTTTAGTATGTCAGACTGTTGGAGAAAGTCTCTCATCTGGGAACAATTTCTCCTCAGTCTGAGAAATTGGCTGAAGGGAATCGAGTCACGCTGGCACCGCGGATGGAAGCTTCCATACTCTAGTAGGGTGTTTCTGGCGGTGGGTTTTGTGTATAGAGACACAAATAGTTGTCCATTCTCGTGTCTTACCCATACATCCAGAAACTCTACCTGCACCTCACTTATCATAGCAGTGAAGCGTAGATTAGGGTCAGCAGCATTCAACCAGGAAGTGAATTCTTTCAAGGAGGCCTGGTCGCCACTCCAGATGAAAAAATATCATTAATGAAGCGCGACCAGGCTCGAACATTCTCATAAAATGGTGCGACTTCGTTATAGATGTTAGTCTCTTCGAAATGGCCCATATAAAGGCAAGCTACACTGGGGGCACAAGAGGCCCCCATGCTGACTCCCTTCACCTGGTGGAAATATTGTTGATTAAACACAAAATAGTTCTCGCCGAGAACAATTTTGAAAAAGTTTAAAATAACCAAAGCGTTGGGGAGGTTTGCTTGTCCGATCAGTAAGTCTTCAAGAACCGAAAGGGCCCCTTCCTGGGGAATGTTAGAGTATAGGGACTCTAGGTCCATCGTCACAAGGAGCTCCGAGTTGGAATCAAAGGGCAGATTTTCGATCTGGAAATAAAGTGACCCGTGTCTCTGATGAAGGACCTAAGTTCACTCACCAGAGGTTTAAGGAATTTATCGATATACTTCGATAGAGGTTCCGTTGCTGCTCCAATGGTAGAAACAATCGGGCGCATCGGTGGATCATTCTGGTTCTTATGAACTTTAGGAAGACCATAAATAATGGGCATCCTAGTGAACGTTGGTGTCAAAAATTCAGCTTCCTTGGTGCAAATAAGGCCAGCATCGGCAGCTGCAGTCACTAGATTCAGGATGATTTGTTTAAGGCCTTCTTCTGGGCATCTCTGTATTTTTTGATAATGTGTGTCAGAGGCTAGAAGCGAGTTCATCTTATCAATGTAGGTAGGAGTCTTGAAAACAACAATGCCCCCGCCTTTATCGCAAGGCTTGATGGTAAGTTCAGGGTTGTTGCATAATTCTTTTAGGGCCCTGCTTTCTTCACGAGAGAGATTGCTGTCAGGGAAGGGAACAAACTTTAACAATCTGTCCAGCTTGTTGATGACAGCCTTTTCGAACACACCCACCTCGGGTCCAAGGACATCGAGACTGGGGGTAAAATTGGACGGGGGCTTAAGGCAAGAAACATTTTCAGGTTCTTCAAGGGTGGATCGTGCCAAGAAAAAATTCTTTAAACGTATTTTTCTAAAGAACGAATGGACGTCCTTCATAAGTTCAAAGCGATCCAATTTTGTGGTTGGAACAAAGGAAAGGCCATGGGATAGAAGGACCAAGGACTCGTCACCAATAAGCGTGTCAGATAAATTAAACACTGGGATATTATTCACCTTCTCCAGTACTGTGTGTTCCTGGTCTGGATGTATCTCTGAGGACGGGCCTGGCCTTGGTGAAATTGGGGCACTTGAGGTGTCCGATTTCTGGGTCTTGGATTACCCCTGCGGTTGGATAAAAATGATCCTGGCCATTAGATCTGTCAAATGAGTCTGGGCGTTATTGGAAGCCCGCACTATAGTTGGAATCAAGGTTAGGGACATTTTCCCTGTCCGAGTCAGTGGTATCTGAGAATGTTTGCACTCTTCTGTACCCTCCTCTAGTATTCCCCTGATAACGATCGCCATTGTCCGAATTAGAATAACCTCCTCTTGTGTTTCCCTGCTGTCGATCCCCGTAGTCCGAATTAGAATAGAACTGGGGGGTCAGGAAGGGATAGGCCTTTTCCTGAGAGAACAATCTTACATCTTTCCTGAATTTCTCCATCTTCCTTTTGAGAAGATATTCAGCAAAAGAGTCAATTTCCAAACTGATCTCTTCTAGTTTTTTCTTTCCAAGGTCTACTGAATTGTCTTTTTTAAGCTTCTCTTCCAGTTCCTCAATCTCTTTGGCTAGGGCAGCCAAAACTTCACACACCGTTTCTACAATAAGCATCATATAATCCCTAGAGCATCTGTTAGAGATAAGGCCCATTTTTCAAGGAAATGACGCAATTCAACAAATAATCCCGGGATGTTTCTAACTCTAAGGCCTATGGGAATCGTTCCAGCTTTAAGATAATCTAACATGAATTTGGCATGTGCTCAGTACGGAGCAAAGCGGTACACGACCTGGGGACTACATTACCCAGCGGCCCCTGGCTCCGGTGCTCTCGCGACTCTCCTGCCGCGCCTGGAGGAGCTTTAAGATCACGGAACACCTCCCGCCCCGCGGGACGCGCGCGGGTGGGCGCCGGGCAGAGGGAGGGCCATCTGTGGCCATCAGGGGCCAGAGGAGGCCGGGTCGGGCCACCCCTTAATCACCGGGTCCTGAATCATGGGTAAGCGGAAATTACACACTTCCCAGGAGCAAGGGGGAGGTGAGGCGAAAGTCCCAAGGAAGTCGGCTTCCATTATTTCCTACCTCATATCAGCAGTGGGGGTTTTATCCTCAGAAATTGAATCAGCTGGGAGAGAATTGAAACTGGCACCAAACTCCGAGTGTGGCCTTGTCCAGGATTTTGTTGTTCAGAAAACTCACATTCCCTTGGAACCTAATATAATTATCAATTGCCCTAAAGTGGCACAGCCAGAAAGTGGTGTTAGACAAGAGGATAACGCACCCCAATCTACAAGTCAACCCCTAAGATTGTCCCCGAATGTTAAAGGGTTATTCAACCTAGCTCTGTACCAAAGAAATTGTCCAAGAATAAACAGCAGCAGGTAAAGGACATTAAAAAAATTGCATCTAATGTTGAGCTAAAGTCATCTAATATAACAGAGCATAATGTTCGGGACATGATAGAAGAATTATTTTCTACTAGACTGGAGCAGGCGCTATCCAATATTGCTAAGGACATTATTGATACTATGAACTCGTGTGTTTCTGATTTGTTAGGGAAGTGTGAGCGTATTAACATGTTTTTAAGTCAACACAAGTGTACTGTTAGACAAGTACCACTGCCTAACCAATTAGCTAAATCCCTAGTGGTATGTACAAAAGATAATGTAGTACAAGATTATAGGCCATTGACAGAAGTTCCCCATTTGGTTAAACCCCCACTTCTTAACACTGATATACATAGGGGCCAGCGAAATACTAACGAGAGCAGGGAATTACATCTCAGCCCACTAAGTTACCCTGAGACCCCAAACATCCCGGCCCCTAATAGGCAAAGGGGTCTAGAAACTGGAGATCTGCCCGGAGGTGGAATTTTACCTCAACCAAATATCAACCTCCCACCTGAAGCTGCACCGTTGGTGATTGTACTAGTCGGGGTACCACCCTTAAAAATGGGAGAGAAGGAAACCCCGGAGGCCCTTATGGCCACTACAAAGAACTGGTGTGATTCTAATTGCTCAGGTTGCAGTAATATCTCACAGAATATTATCATGGTAAGGCGTGCTGGGTGGCTTGGGAGATCGGTAAAGAGAATAAATCCCAGGACAGTCCCCCTGGGATTTTTCTACCCCATCCCAGGATCTCGTACAAAAAAACAACACCCTGCCCGCAGCATTCTAAAGCAGGCCAAGGATGGCAGCCTTGTAGTACCTTTTTAAAGGGCCCCTTTAATAACGGGGAACAAGTCAGGAGTTACCACCTTAAACAATCACTATAACACCCAGGATATAAGGACTGAGGATAGCCTTATTTTAGCAAACAGGTTCTCTCCACTATCACGCCTGAATGAGATTGATTGATTAAGGTCATCCGTCATAACCACACTACAACAACCACATGAACCTGACCCTATTACAACGGTTGATTCTAACTTTAGCTTACTAAGTTGGAATATTGCTGGGTTAAGGTCAAAACGGGAGGACCTATCTTGGCTTAGTTTTATTAAAGCCAATGATGTGATAGTATTCCAAGAGACATGGGACCTGCAAAATAATTTTTGGGTGGATGGCTTTACATCTTATTTCCAACCCGCACGTCCATCTGCTTCAGGGAGAGCCAGGGGAGGACTGTTGTTACTCCTTTCAGTTAACTTGAAAGGGGTAGTCAAGACTTTAGACTCTGTTTCCCCCAACTGTTTAATAGTTGAGATCTCCTCTGAGACCGACGCGAAAACCTTGTTAATAAATTTCTATAACTCAGGGGAGAGTGATTATCGTAATGAACACATGTGTTTTTTAGAAAGTTTATTGTAAGCTATAAAGCTCAACAAACCACTTTAATCGATATTATCCTTTTGGGAGATTTTAATATTCACCGTTGTAATTTTAATTGTCAACTTAATGAAGGTTATAGCCCTTCCTTTGCGTCACCCCCACATTTTGAACATACTCAGAGAGGAGTGGCTCTTGGGGATCTTTTATCATGTGTCGATCTTTACGAGCCATCTTTCTTTGATAGACGCGAGAGGGTAGCAACCTTCAAATCCAGGGAAAGGGAGTCGACCATTGACTATATATTTCTAACTCCTGCCCTGATGGGTCACGTAATTTTTTACAACGCAGTCAGTTCTCCATTTAGCGACCACAACCCGGTCAATCTGGTGTTGAACGCAGGATTTTCCCGTTCTGTTAATCTAAATAGCACCAGACCCCAAATAAGTGTGACTACTAGCAACCAAGGGCGAAGGTTGAAATGGGCAAAAATAGTACCAGATCAGTTCTTAGACACCCTCTGTGAAAAGATGAGCGTTGAGTTTGGGAAATGTGCAGATGGTGCCACCCCGGCGGGGGAGAGCATCGCAGCTTTTGAAGCAATTTGTAAGCAAGTTGCTATTGATCTAACTGCCCCTGCTACACCTACAAGGAAATAAGTGAAAAGATGGTTCGACACTAATGGAATCATTGAAGGTTTTACCCAGAGATAAAATCCTGATAGCTAATTGTAGAAAGGAATACAAATCATGTATACAAACGTGCAAAAATTAAATTAAATCAGAGGCCTGGGACAGTCTTATGTCTGATGCAGTCTTAAAGGATAGCTCCAAGTTTTGGGCCACCGTTAACAGTCCTCTGTTAACAGGTGAGGACAACGAAAAGCTTGAAACGAACATCTCGGAGGAAGATTGGGTGAGACATTTTGAACTAATTTATGCAAGTAATGAAGTATTTGATACCTTTATCCCACCTGCTGGTATCCCACCCATATCTAACTTATTGTTCATAGAGGAGGATGTGGAAAAAGCAATATTTAACACTGCCACAAACAAGGCCCCCGGCCCAGACGGTGTCCCTGCAGATTTATATAAGGGAAATGTTAAATTTTGGGCTGCAATTTTAACGAAGGTTTTTAACTCTACTGTTACTCATGGTTTCCCTGCCTCATGGGCACTTTCCACCATTATACCTATTTTTAAAAAAGGACAGAGAGGGGACCCGAGATGTTACAGGCCCATTTCCCTTATAGACTCCTCTGTTAAAATTCTAGGAAAAGTTATTTTGTCTAAAGTGTCTGAGTGGGTCACACAAAAAAGTATCCTAATAGAATCCTAATATGGATTTAGGCCGGGCAGAAGCACTGTGGATCAGTGTCTCAACCTGTACTTATTAATTAATAAATACACAGTGGCCAGTAGGGGGGCTGTTTATCTGGGTTTTATGGACTTGTCCACAGCCTTCGATCTAGTTAATAGATCGAAGCTGTGGACAATTTTATTGAACATGGGAATCGACCCCAGTTTGGTTTGTTTTATGGCAGATCTTCATCGGGATTTATAAACAACTGTTAGGATGACCCAAGATGGTATTTGCACTAGGCACTTTAAATCAGGGAGAGGGTTAGGCAAGGGTGCATCCTGGCCCCTCTTCTTTTTACATTATATATTAATGCACTAGACAAAACCCTGGAAACCGCTACCCTGGACGTCCCGCGTATAGGAGGCAGTACCATCCCAGTTCTCCTATACGCGGATGATGCTGTCCTACTAGCACACACCCCGATAGGACTACAGAGGTTGCTGAACTCCTTTGGGGAATTCATGGCCTCGCTGGACTTGGTGGTTAATTCCGCTAAGTCTCATGTTATGGCCATGGGCCCCCGAAGGAGTAAAGCAAAAACATTTTATTGTAGAGGGGTTGAGGTCCAAGGAGTGAGAGCTTTCACATATCTCGGGGTCCTGTTTGATAATTGTTGTACATGGATGCCCCAGAGGTTAGCAAAAAAGAATGCTCTGGTGCGAGCAGGATCAGCCTTGTTAAATTTGACACAGCGCCTCGGGGGAAGACCATTTGAGGCAATCTTGGCGATTTATAAAACTAAATGTCTTGCACTGACACTTTATGGTGCTGCGATCTGGGGATATATCCCGATGGACGATGTGCAAAGTGCCGAAAACAAACTGTTTCGGTGTCTTCTATCTATCCCTCAGTCTACCCCAATATTTGCTTGCACCAGGAGTTGGGGATGGGGTTTGTTGGTGATCTGATTGGTTTGGCCCCCCTTTATTTGTTGGATGAAAACTTGGCTTAATCCAGAGCTAACACTAAATCGAAGTATTTTAAAAGATTGTATTAGTTTAGATCGGGGAGACGAAATACAGTGGCTCTCATATGTTAAAGGAATGTTCGTGAAACTAGGGCGTCCAGAAATCTATGAATTCCCTGAAAACATTGTTAAAGGTGACATACCGTGGGTCAAAAAGCATTTCTTGCCCCTAAGGCTCCAGGAGTGGGAGTCGGAGGAACTATTAAAGCCCACGGTGAGATCGCACTTCCTATTAGTTACCTCCCCTTCTATTGAACCGTATTTAAATTTGGTAACAAAGCCTTACCATCGCTGGCTGCTAATTAAATTTCGGTTCAATCAGATACATCTTTTATTGGGAACATATCAGGGATGGTCTGTACCAGAAAAGGCAGCATTTTGTGACTGTGATAATCGTTCAATCCAAGATTCTATGCATTTTATGTTCTTTTGCAAACATTATTCTACGATCAGGAAAAGGTTTATTATACCGTTTTTAAGAGGTTTGGGCCTCCATCAGGTTAAACCCGCCTTAATGTATTTGCAATTGCTAAACAATACATGGAACATTTTTAACATTGCTAGTTATCTTGTTGCAGCCATAAGATGTAAGAAACTAAGAGGCCGGAGTATAAGTGAACCATGAATTTTATTGTAGCCCTTTGCATCTCTATATACATGAAATATGTTAGCAACCATCATATGGACTCTCTGTGACTATTTTACTGTTTTATATTGTATTTCTTGAATGTTATTTACGTGTGTACTTTTATGATTTTAATTAATCGAATAAAGTGATTTGATGATGATGATGATGAGTAGCACGATACAGAACAGCTACACAATTGCTATCCTCATACAGCTAATACCAACACGAAGGACACACCTGCTGTAAGCCCACAAAATACTTCTCACTCTTTTACAAAACAAAGTCACACTATCACCAAAGCACTTTCTCTCAACTGTCTACTAATAAATGCTCAATTACTCTCTAAAAACAAACATCACATCTACAACCTTCTCACTGACACAAAACCTGACATACTTTTCATACCTGAGTCATGGTTGGGTGAAGATATGCTTCCAGTCCTGCATGAAGTTGTTCCTCTAGGCTATCAAACTATCACCCAAAATTCAATAGGCAAAAGGGGAGATGGCCTAGCTGTTGTGTTCAGAAAATCATTACTTATCACTAAAGCTGACAACGTCTCCATAAAAGATTGCGAGGCCCTTTTCACCAGATGCAATCCCACACCATCTTCCTCCTATAACTTCCTACTTCTTTATAGACCTCCACCTAGCAATGCAACATTCCCAGACACACTTCTAGACATGTATCAAACCTGATAACACTACACTCCAACCTATGCGTTCTAGGTGACCTCAACATTTGGCTTGACAAACCCAATATGCCCAATCACAAAACAATAATTGCTTGCGTAGACGCACTGAACATGCATCAGATCATCCACAAACCCGCACACATCACTGGACACATCCTAGATGTCATTTTTGCTAATACAGAACTAGTTACCTTTCAAATTATTACTCCCATCACATGGTGAACCTCCATTTGCTTGCTTTCCAACATAAAATACCACAATGCGACGTACCAACAACCACCTTACGTGCATCCACCTATCGACCGTGGAACAAACTCAATTTGGAACACTTAGAAACACAACTAACATCCAGTAGAGATCGAGACACAATAAATTATGTTCAGAAACTATATGATTGGCTACAGGAAGCTTTAGATATCCTAATACCACTAAAAATGACACAACGGAACAAAAGAAAACAGGCAACTTGGAGAAATGCAGAGATAAAAGAGATAAAACAACAAATTAGAATGCTGCAACGTGCCTGGCTCAAAACAGCCACCAATCAAGACAAACTTTGCCTACAGAAACTTAACAGATTATACAAGTCAGCTTTCAAAAAAGCTAAGAAAAGCTACTATTGAGACAGAAATCAAAATAATAAATTTGCAAATAAAGAATCTATAAAAATCTCAATGCATTTCATAAACCAAATTGCCTAGAAGGAGCTCATCCTATTACTCAAGACTTCACAGACAAAGTGGCAAATCATTACACAGTTAAAGCAGACCAGATTTATTATTTAAAAGACAAAGCACCAGCACCAACCTTTTTCCAAAATAACAATTCAAGAATACCCTAACCCAGCCTCTTTGTTTCTTCCAACACATTTCACATGATTAATTTATGGACCTGGTCAAAGCAAGCAGGTGTGCCGGCAGCCCTTCGACCCGTGTCCACCGCAAACCTTCAAGACAATTCTTTTAACAACCTCTACTCCCACGCCAGTAAGAATCATCAACAATTCCTTAACTACCTGAATATTTCCAGAAGAACTCAAAAAGTCATACACATGCCCATTACTGAAGAAAACAAACTTGGACCAGCTGAACCCTTACAACTACAGACCCATTACAAATGAACATTTCCTGGGCAAACTGATAGAAAGAGCAGCATTCACTCAGATGTCATAATTCATTGAAGATAAAGCCATACTTTCAGACTTCCAAACAGGATTCTGCCATGGAAGAGGCACAGAATCTGCCCTCGTTGCATCTGGGATGACTTGAAGAACACAGATGACCGGAACAGGGTTGCTGCACCACTTCTCTTGGACTTCACAGCTGCCTTTGACACGGTTGACCATGACACTCTGATACAAAGACTCTACGATGCAGGCATAGAGGGGACTGCTCTAGACCAGATCACAACCTACCTTTGCAACAGAGTTAATGTCATCCATACCACCCCTTTCTAGTCCAAACCATACTTCACAAAAGCAGGGGTCCCTCAAGGCTCTATCATCTCGCCCATGCTTTTCAACATCTTCATGAAGTCACTAACGGCACTGATCACTCAATTTCACTTCACGCGCTATAACTATGCAGATGACATGCAAATACTCCTTCAACTGGAATGCTCTGAAGACATTGGAAAGTCACCAATGTTCAGCTGTCTCAGAGCCATGGATCAATGGATGACGTGGAGCCATCTAAAACTGAATGCTTCCAAAACAGAAATACTCATGCGTGGCAATTGGAAAAATTATGAACCCCCTTGCCGCCTGGCCTGATGATCTGGGAACACTACCTAAAGTATTGAAGGAAGTAATAAATCCCGGAATGACCATGGACTTCAAGCTATCAATGAATGCCCAAGTGGACAAACTAGCAAGATCAAGCTTTCTTACTATAAAACTCTGCAACAAATCTTCCCCCATCTAGGATTTTCACACAAGGTCTAAGCTACCATCTCTCTTGTTCTGTCCAAACTTGATTACGCCACGGATTCAGTACTCGGCTGGCAGGCTATCCTTACATAAAAAAGCCACATGACCACATCGCCCCTGCCTTGAAAGCCCTGCAGTGGTTACCAGTTGCCAGAAGATCCAAGTTAAAAAAAAAAAAGCTTATAGAGCGCATGGCTACTCCAGTGAAGCTGCTTTGTATCACCCACAAAGCGATACATGGAACAGGACCTCCCTTCATCAGGAATAAAATCACCAAACACATTTAACAAAGAAACCTCTGCTCTAGAGTAGCACCTCACCTTAGAATCCCAACGTACCAGACAACAACCATTGGTGGCGCATCCTTCTCTGTTCAAGCAACCAAACCATGGATCTCTTTACCCCCAACTAAGATCCACGGATAACCACCTTATCTTCAGAAAACTACTCAAGAATTGCCTCATCCCCACATAACCACCAAACGCAAACAGAAATATACAGCATATCCCTCTGTATATAAACATTTATTTGTACTATAGATATGAACCTATATATGTGTATTGATGTGTATAAACATGTATAGTAATTATGTTTTTAAAAATATAGATATTCATTAGTTCTGCTTAACAAATGTACATATTACTGATAATTACATTATTCGGTTTTTAACATGTCTATAAGTGACTGAATAAATAAGTACATATTTTATCATAACTATTTATATACAATTGCTTCACTATTTAATTACTAAAAATAAAAAATAAAAACATGCATTTAAAATACAACACTGGAAAGCTGGAGTCAATCAATCAATCAATCAATCAGCAATTTGTATAGCGCGCTACTCACCCCGTAGGGTCTCAAGGCGCTGGGGGGAGAGGTCCGTTACTGCTCGAAAAGCCAGGTCTTGAGTTGTTTCCTGAAGGAGAGGTGGTCCTGGGTCAGCCGTAAGTGGATGGGGAGGGAGTTCCATGTCTTGGCCGCCATGTAGGAGAAGGATCTTCCTCCAGCGGTGGCTCTGCGAATGCATGGTACGGTGGTGAGGGCGAGGCTGGCCGATCGTAGCTGGCGGGTGGGTGTGTAGAAAGTGAGGCAGCTGTTGAGGTACTCCGGGCCCATGTCGTGGAGAGCCTTGTGTGCGTGGGTGAGGAGTCTGAACGTGATCCTCTTGTTGACGGGGAGCCAGTGCAGGTCTCTCAGGTGGGTCGAGATGTGGCTGTGGCAAGGGATGTCCAGGATGAGTCGTGCCGAGGCGTTCTGTATGCGCTGGAGTCTTTTCTGTAGTTTGGCAGTGGTTCCCGTGTAGAGGGTGTTCCCGTAGTCCAGATGGCTGGTGACGAGTGCCTGGGTGACTGTCTTCCTGGTTTCGGTGGGGATCCATCGGAAGATCTTACGGAGCATGCGCAGGGTGTTGAAGCACGATGACGATACGGCGTTGACTTGTCTGGTCATCGAGAGGGAGGAGTCCAGGATGAAGCCCAGGTTTCGTGCGTGGTCCGTTGGCTTGGGGGTGTTGCCTAGGGCAGGGGGCCACCAGGAGTCGTCCCAGGCGGAGGACAATGATCCCAGGATGAGGACCTCCATCTTGTCTGAGTTCAGTTTCAGCCGGCTGTTCTTCATCCACTCGGCGACGTCTTTCATCCCTTTGTGTAGGCTGGCTCTGGCGGTGGCGGGGTCGTTGTTGAGGGATAGGATCAGCTGGGTGTCGTCGGCGTAGGAGATGATGTTGAGGTTGTGTTGGCGTGCGATGGCTGTGAGGGGGCTCATGTAGACGTTGAAGAGGGTGGGGCTGAGTGAGGATCCTTGTGGTACGCCGCAGATGACTTCGGTGGCCTTGAATCTGAACGGGGGGAGCCGGACTCTCTGGGTTCTTCCGGCGAGGAACGAGATGATCCACTACAAAGCCTTCCCTTGGATTCCGATGTTGTTGAGGCGCTGTACTAGGGTGCGGTGGCAGACAGTGTCGAACGCCGCAGATAGGTCCAGGAGGATGAGGGCCGCTGTTTCCCCGTTGTCGAGCAGGGATCTGATGACGTTGGTGGCTGCGATGAGAGCGGTCTCGTGCTGTGGTTGGCTCAGAAGCCGGACTGCGAAGGGTCCAGGGATCCGTTTGTCTCGAGGAAGGCGGCGAGCTGTCCGTTGACGGTCTTCTCGATGACTTTGGCAGGAAAAGGGAGGAGCGAGATGGGGCAGAAGTTCTTGAGGTCGGTGGGGTCCGCTGATGGTTTCATCAGGAGGGCGCTGAGCTCGGCCTGCTTCCAGCTCTCCGGGACGGTGGCGGTGTTGAAGGAGATGTTGATGATGTCCCGGAGTTGGGGTGCGATGATGGAGTCAGCCTTGTTGAAGACGTGGTGAGGGCAGGGGTCGGATGGTGATCCAGAGTGGATGGTGTTCATCGTGCGGGTGGTGTCTTCGGTGCTGACCGGGGTCCAGTTGCAGAGGGTGGTGGTGGGGGGCGTTAGTTCGGTGATTGGGTGCGTGGTCTGTGCGCCGAAGCTGTTGTGTATGTCAGTGATCTTGCGGTGGAAGAAGGTGGCGAGTGAGTCGCAGAGGTCTTGCGAGGGTGTGATGTCGTTGTTTCCGGCGTTGGGGTTGGAGAACTCTTTGACGATGCTGAAGAGTTGCTTGCTGTTGTGGGTGTTGTTGTCCAGTCGTTCTTTGAATGTTGTCCTTTTGGTGGTGCGGATCAGCTGGTGGTGTTTGCGGGTGGCGTTCTTGAGGGCAGTCATGTTTTCTGTGGTCTGGTCGTGGCGCCAGGCTTTTTCAAGGGTGCGGCAGTTTTTCTTGGATGTTTTGGGTTCGTCGGTGAACCACGAGGCTTTCTTGCTGCCAGGTCTGCTGGTAGGGTTCTTCAGTGGTGCGAGGTCTTCGGTGCAGTTGGTGAGCCACTGTGTGAAGGTGCGGGCTGCTTCGTTGGGGTCCGTTGCGCTGGCGGGAGGGTTCAGGCTGAGGGAGGTGGTGAGCTGGTCCGTGGTGATCTTGCTCCAGCTCTTGCGAGTAACCTGTTGCGGGTGCTGGTGGGTCGTGGTTCTTCTGAAGCTGAAGTGGACGCAGCTGTGATCCATCCAATGAAGTCAAGTGGAGTGGCTAAAGGAGATGTGCTTGCTGGAGGAGAAGACGGGGTCAAGTGTGTGGCCGGCGTAGTGGGTGGGGGTGTTCACCAGTTGCTTGAGTCCGAGGTTGGCGAGGTTGTCCAGCAGGGTGGTGGTGTTGGTGTCGTTGTTTTTCTTCAGGTGGAAGTTGAGGTCCCCTAGGAGGATGTAGTCAGCGGAGGGGAGGGCGTGCGGGCTGATGAAGTCTGCGATGTCTTCGCCTAATTGGGTGCGTGGTCCTGGGGGTCTGTAGATGAGGGTGCCTCTGAGGGTGATCTTGGGGTCGGTGTGTATCTGGAAGTGGAGGTGCTCGGCGGCGGTGAAGGTGTCGTCGGAGTTGGTTGTGATGCGGATGGTGTTCCTGTGGACGATGGCGATGCCTCCTCCGGTCTGTTTGACGCGGTCCCTCCGGGTGATCTTGTATCCGTCCGGGATGGCTATGGCGATGTCGGGCGCTGAGGAGACGTTCATCCAGGTTTCTGTGAGGAAGGCGACGTCTGGTGATGTTGTGTCGAGCAGGTTCCAGATTTCGACGGTGTGTCTGTGGACGGAGCGGGTGTTGAGCAGGATGCACTTGAGGTGGTTGTTGCTGGTGCCTGGTCTTTTGGGTGCGGTGCAGGTCCGGAGGCAGGTGAACTTGCAGGCTTGGCAGCTGAAGGGTCCATGGGTGTGTTTCGGGGTGGCTCGGTAGCAGGCGGGGTTCCGGTCGAGATTGAGTGCGTTGAGGGTGGCGGCGTCGTAGGTCCGTCGTGTGGGGTCCTGGCGCTGGGCGCGGTCCCGGCATAGACGGGCTTGCCTTTGGCGCGCCTTCCGTTTGCAATCGGCGCGCCCGCTGCACGTGCTCGCTGCGTGTACGCGCGGTCCCCGCCATAAATGGCGAAGTGGGAGGGAGGAGCAGCTGGGAGGCGGGAGCGGGGCGGCGAATAGGAAGGGAGGCGAGGAAAACTAAGGAAACATGAAAAAAACAGTCACAGGGCAACAAAATACTAAAAACAAAATACAGAATTAAGGCACAATACTCAGTGGCAGGGCTGGCTCAGGCAGCAGCAGTGGGAACGACTCGGGCGCACTCACGGGGGTGCCGTGCGGTGCGTGGAGCGACCGGCCCTGAGAACAGGGTCAGGGGTCACAGCTCACCACCGCGCGGTCCCCACCATAAATGGCCAAGTGGGAGGGAGGAGCAGCTGGGAGGCGCGAGCGGGGCGGCGAATAGGAAGGGAGCTGGGTTACAGAAAGAAAAGTGGGCGGGTCCGCAGGGGAGCAGCGGCAGGGAGCGGGAAGACTGTCGCGCAGGGCGGCGAGGGAAACCAAGGAAACACGAAAAAAACTGTCACAGGGCAACAAAATACTAAAAACAAAATACAGAATTAAGGCACAATACTCAGTGGCAGGGCTGGCTCAGGCAGCAGCAGTGGGAACGACTCGGGCGCACTCACGGGGGGGCCATGCGGTGCGTGGAGCGACTGGCCCTGAGAACAGGGTCAGGGGTCACAGCTCACCACCGCGCGGTCCCCGCCATAAATGGCCAAGTGGGAGGGAGGAGCAGCTGGGAGGCGGGAGCGGGGCGGCGAATAGGAAGGGAGCTGGGTTACAGAAAGAAAAGTAGGCGGGGCCGCAGGGGAGCAGCGGCGGGGAGCGGGAAGACTGTCGCGTAGGGCGGCGAGGGAAACCAAGGAAACACGAAAAAAACAGTCACAGGGCAACAAAATACTAAAAACAAAATACAGAATTAAGGCACAATACTCAGTGGCAGGGCTGGCTCAGGCAGCAGCAGTGGGAACGACTCGGGCGCACTCACGTGGAGTTTATTAAATCCATCTTTAATCTACATGTACCACCTTCCTTGTGCATATATATACCTTCCATGTACTTATGTATCTAGATATTTATTACTTCTCTTCTAATTCAGCATATCCAGTGTGCTACCCTATTTCTCATCCTATACTGCTCTCAATATATCCTCTACCGTAACTCTCTGGCTCATCTCAAACTTCAGTCTACTACTCTTTCCAATGCACTACCCTATTTCTCACCCTATACCTCCATCAATATATCCTCTACCTCCATTCTCTCATTCACCCCATACCACTACTATGATCCCCAAAATAACCCGTTCAAGACTCTTCCCTCCTCTACCCCTCCTTGCATCAGCTCATACCTCTTTTACTATTCAGATCTCCCAAACAAGCCTTTCTAAACCCTTACCTATATTTCTTCCTGCTCCACCTCCCTTTTACCCATCTCAAATACCCTCCTACTGCTATTAACTAAAAAAATTCTAGACTCGTCCTTCTTCTATCTCTTCTTCCCTCTTCTATCCCCCTCTATCTCTCCACTATTCCTTTTAAATCCAAAAAACAGAATAACATGTCCACCACTCAAATGAATTTCATATTTCCCTATACTAACTCCTCTACACCTTCCCTTTACTCGCCCCAAAACCCCTCCTACGACTATAAAATCACCCCCCCAAAAAATCTACACCCTTCCCTCTTCCTTCTCAATCCAAATAACTGACTAACATATCCATCACTCTCCTTTCATATTTCACTATACCAGCAGCGGTGCGTCCATTGGGGCGTAGGGGCGTAGCCCCACTAAGCCTGGTGGACGCACCTGCTGCGGGCGGCGGCACAACGAGCTCCTTTTATTTGAATTGACTCCCAATAAATATATAAAAGCTTTCAGCGGGGGTTCCGGCCGGGACACACCCGCTGAAATAGGGAGTGCGCAGGGGGTGGGGCCGGGTTGGCTGGCTGGCTGGCATTTAACTCAGGGCTGTTTAAACAACTTAAAGAAACAGGAGTTGCGCATTAAGGGCAGAAACTTACCCGAGCATGCGCGTCAGCATCATGTAGACGCTGAGATAGACGGAAGGGGCCAGGGGGGGGGGGGGGGGGGGCGCGTTTAGCCAGCCCCGTCGTTTGGAAGGCGAGAGGGCGAGTGCTGTGTGTGCCCCCCTAGCCAATCCTGGCGCTGCATAAGCGGTCAACCGCGCCATTAGGACAGGCAATCCATCATTGGATGCCGCGTGGGTGGCTCAGGCAGGCCGCTCAGCACTGTATCCTGCTGGCCAATCACTGTGACTTCAGCATATGAAACCATTCAGTGATTGGCCATGCGCGCCGTTAGAAGTGTAAGTTGTTCTGGAATCATCCCGGCCTCTGCTCTGTGACTGTCTGTCTGTGACACGAGGAGAGTCGCACTCGCCGTCTGAAGAAGAAGGAAGAGATCGTCGATTGATTCCCTCTGTTCGTGCCGGTGTTCGACGATAATATTATTAAAGTAGGTACTGCCAGGCAGCAACGCCGGTGATTTTGTGTATTTCGTTGCATTGGAGAAAGCATTCAACAGAAGAAAAAAATAACTTTTTCAACAGCCGAGTCTGTTTTTCGTTCTTTTAATGCAGCCGTTGTTTCAAAGCAAATGAAATGAAGATTTTTTTCTAAGAGGGCAGTAAAAGCATGCATAACAAAACAAGAAGGAAAAGAGGCACAGTCTTAATTTAAATTAAAGACGCTACATACACGCTACAGTCTGTTCAAGTAAATGTCACTTGAGTTTTATTTGAATTGAACTGAAGATATTCCCATTTTCCACCCCTCCCTCTTGTTCCCCCCACATCTACTGTTAGAATGTAGGCGAATGTGGAAATCTCTGCAGTCGTTCTTGAGATCCATGCACAGAAAAACATGAGGTCTCTCTGTCCCTAGGTTAATGAACAGCATTTAGTAGTATGTAAGCAGTACTACTTTACCTCCTGTAAAATACAGTTTGAGAATAGGCCCTGCTGTAGTGCGTTGTGGTACGTCATTCTGTTTAAACTCTGATTGCTTAAAGAGAGAAGAGCAGGCACGTCACATATAGTTTAGGAAGTCCCAAGTGCACTTTTTCAACATTATTTTGTCCTAACACGTCAAGGTGCTCTCGTCGCTTCATTTTGATAGATAGATATGGAAGAACCACTTTAGTGATTCTTTTCGAAATAATTGTGGTGGTGCGCCAAAACACGGAAATCGACGATTTAATTTTCTTGAATGTGATCCCTCTGAAGACTTAGAGCTGTGCTGAAGTGAAGGCTGTCATGTTTTTAAGCATCAAATCAATAAAAACTTTCAAGGAGTGCGGGAACATAAGTAAAGGGCGTGGGCAATGGCTACACTGACTGGTCGTATTTGCAGCTGGGGAACCGGGTTCGAGTCTCGGCTGGACTCAATATCCAGTGATTCTGGGAAAATCACTTAATCTCTCCGAGCCTAAAAAATAATGTGTCTCTGTGTAATGCAACTGGCTCATCATGTCAAGCGCTTTGATAGTTCCTTCGTGACGAAAGTATCAAAGCGCGCTTCGTGTTGAGTTTTCGCTATTTTTAAGATTCCAAAACAAAAAAAAGAGGAGACTGAAGTCAAACGCATGAACTTGTATGGAGTGCGGGGACACAAGTTTAAAAAGTAAAAAAAAGTACTGGTGCCGGGACTCGGGACTAAGCATGAGCGCAAAATCCGCTCCGCTCGCGGATTTTGCGAATTTTCGGTAAATTCGCGATCCGCGAACTCTCGCGAATTTACCAAAAATCCGCAATCCGCGAGCGGCGGATTCCTCGGTCAAAAGTTCAAGCCTAATTTACGATGGCGCCGGCAAGCTGCCAGCGCCATCCTCAAATAGTTACTTAATTAGCTTCAACAGGAAGCTCTAATAGATAAGATAAAGCAGGGGCTCGAGCGCCTGCTTTATTTTACCAATTGGAGCTTCCTGTTGAAGCTAATTAAGTAACTTTTTTACGATGGCGCTGGCAGCTTGCCGGCGCCATCGTAAATTATTTACAGCAGGCACAAAACGGTGGAGTCTTCTTGAATAAATATGAAGGGCAGGGTTCATTCTGGCACGACGGTCTCTGATCGGTCTCTGACCTTTTATACACACAAGAGGCATGTGTACTCGCATGGAAGCCCCGTCCGCCATCACCCACATTCCAGTTCATTCCTCGTGCCCCATGAAACTATTCATGCTGGTCTGCCGTGTTCATTTTCATTTGCATGGATGAATAATGCACATCTTGTAGCACGAAGGAAGCCTGAGTAAACATTTAAAACCTTTGCATACTCCACCTGCATTGTAAACTAAAGTTGTAGGAAACTCTGTGCTCTGTTTCTTGCAGGGAAATCTGATTTGGAACGGGATTTGGCTGCTTCTCTAAATGTTCCGAATCGGGCTGCCTTCTCGGATTCAGTGAAGCTCTGCACAAATTGCTTTAATTGCCCGCTGTTGCATGAGCCTACCTCCAACAGGTGCTGCGCTTGATTAAATAACGACTTCTGTGTTAAATAACACCTCTGCGCTGTTTACTGCCACCGCAAGACACGTTAAGCAGTTTTATACGTCCGTATCACCAGTTTTGCTTCATGTTACTCTTACATGCCTTTCTGAATGGCATCAAAATAATCTAAAACGGGAATAAAAGGTCAATAATCATGGAATATTCATGTACAGAGAGTACAAATAGAAAAGGCTGTCCCCTCCTCGTATTTCTAAAGGGAATTGGACATTTCGGGGCTAATTCAAAACAACATTTTTCAGTACGCTAAGTAGTGGTCCGGTAGTGCTACTTGACAGACTCATGATGCCATTTCCATTGGGTCTCTAAGGGTTTTTGTTTATCTTTAAGAGGAAAAACTGGTCTTCAAGTCGGAGATGAAAATTCTGTTTTGATGACATTTCTCGTGAGGAGGGTGAGCCTGAGTGCTCAAGCTGTAAGAGGGCTACAGGTCATAACATCGGTTTCCAAAAAGGTAAATAGTATACTGGAACGCCTTAAAATATGGGCAGTCATTACTCCTATCAGACTGAAGGCCTATTTCTAAGGTGTTAAGTTGGCCCCGCCCACACACTCGAGGAAGCCCCGCCCCCAAATCCGCCGATCCGTAAATTCGCAAATTCGTGAATTGTGGATCCGCAAAATCCGCCCATGCTTACTCGGGACTACCGCTCATCAACTGTGCTCCCTTACCGGCACCTGCACGTGGGACTACTCTAAATTGGGGCAACACAATCAGGCACACAATGTGAGCCGACACTAAGGCTGTCATTACAGTGGCCCAGAAAACAGCGAGATTTTTCCCCACAGGTTATTGGTAACTCTGGAGGTGGGGAACATCCAGGATTAATAAAGTGCGACCCAAGAGGGTTCCCTTGGAAGTTAGGAATTACCGGGTGAATTGGTAACTCCAGATCTGAGTCCCCTGGTAATTTTTCATTTTCCTCGGCTTTTTACACTGAGAGTAACAGACACTCCACGGATCTCATAACTCCGACTGGGCTGGTAACTTCCTGAGTAACTCTGGGAGCACAACACATGGCTTCACTATGTTTTAAATCGTCTCATTCACATGGGTTCAACTTCTTCTCCCCGTATGTAAGAGTCCATGTAACCTTCAAATGTATATCAGGAAATAGGGTCATGCAGCTGGTTAATTCGGAATTCTAAAAGTAGACCCTGCGAAATCTGTTGCACAGAAATTGAACTGTGCAGCCATTTGTTCTAGCACTAACTTTTGTGAAGGACTTCACAAGGAGCGATGGCAACAACATACACAAAATTACCATTTTCGGAGTTTCTATTGGATTACTGACATAATTTGCACAGTTTACCTTTAAGAGAAGCAATCAGCATGGAAACCAAATTTATCGTGCACATGGATGTTGACTGCCATGTGTAAATAATATGTATTGAAATATATGTAGTCTTGTCCCGTCTATGTTGATGTTCGATATTCCAAAACCTGAATACCTTTTACTGTTTGGGGGGAGGGGCATGCAGCCCATGCTACATTATAAGGGTGTGCATTATACACACTGTGTAAAGTCCGTACTTATATGGTTAATGTAAGTGTGAATTGCACAATGATATTGTTCTTTTTTCACTGACTTGGAAAACATTTTTCCTTGAGAACACATCCCCCTTCCTGTGCCTCCTGCACAAATAAGGATCTTCTGTAGTTCTTTTTATATATTCATATATTCATTATATCAGTCACCCCTACTTGAAGTAGGAATAACTTCAGAAGTGCAGTAAAAGGGATTAGAAATGTATGTGAATACTGCAAAGTTGCAACGTTGTTGGTGGTCAGATGTGCAATGCCACCTCTCATTGCAGTTCCAGCTGTTAACATGCTCGCTTTCCACCACCTGGTGCCATCTGCATGGTGAAAATCTAAAGTTACTTAGGGGCTAGGGCTGTCATGCGGTGTTGTGAGAGTGCTCTCACGAGGTGCACCGTGCAGTGTGGGGGCTTAGAGGTTAGAATGCATAACTGTTTAACGTCATTATGTTTCAGGCTGCCGTTCCTCTCCACTGTATCACTGGAATTAATTATTTCTGGGGTTTTGAGGATTAGTGCATTCCGGTATCCTGCTGCGACATCAACGCGCTTTAAAAGAGGGATGTACTGTACATGGAGCAATGTGCAGTTTTGTTGTGCAGTTGTGGATGAATTTACTTAGGTTCCGTTCCGGTGGGGTCAGTGTGTGGGCTCTGAGGGTGGCCAAGCCCTCTCAAGGTCGGTGTGGTGATGCAACGTGCACTCCTGTGGGTGGGGCGCTTACTTTGATTTTGAATTGACTATCCCACTTAAAATAGAAATTTTTACATGAAAAGAACTAAGGGGTCGCCTTTGAGACTGTGGTACATATTGATGAGAGGTCTCTTGTAGTGACTCGCGCCTCCTAGTCGTTTAAGTCACTAAGAAGGGTGATATCGAGTGGTTTCTGAAGGTGATCCCATTGACATCAAGGGAGATAAAACATTGGTCACAGGGCCCGAAAGGTTTTCATACTGTGCGTTACCACTGAAACCTATGGGAGTGAATTGGCTTGTATGAGGGTGAAGGTGAGCTCAAAGAGGGTGACCCCCTCCAGGTGATGGTGAGTTGAATAGTATGGCCACTGAGGGCCAAGGGGATTGTTGAATGGGTTGGTGAGGAATTGATACATGTGCAGTCTGGCAGAGGCTTTGCTATGAAGCTATTTATGAATGAGCTATGGTAGGCTATGCCAGGCACCGATTACTGTTAGAATTGGTGAGGGGTAGGTATATATTCTGATAACCGAGCAACAGGTGCCATGAGTGATGATGGCTCCTGTGATTGATGGGTGTGCTGTGATGGGTACTGATGGTTGTAACAATTGATGTGTAAACTGTAGTAGGCACTAATAGCCTTGGTGATTGATGGATGATCTGTGATAGGTACTAGTAGCCTCAGGGATTGAGAAGTGGACTGTGATTGCTAGTGGTAGTTGTGGTGATCGATGGGTGTGCTGTGATGGGTACAAAACACTCTGATGATGGATGGATGGGCTGTGATAGGTAATGGTGGCTCCTGTGATTAATGGATGGACTGCGACAGGCACTGATGGTTGCATCAGTTGATGTGTAAACTGTAGATACTAATAGCCTTGGTGAGGTATTTCGTCCTAATGGTTCTTCCGTGCTCCAAGAGAGGAAGACCAAAGGGGTGAAAGAACGCGAGAAAGGGAGAGAGTAGGAGGAAATATGACAGATTCTGTGTGGTAATTTTCCAGACAAAAAAAATATAAGGAGCTGTGTTTGAAATGTGCACGATGTTATATTAATATGGTGTTTTTATGAGGCACACGAACCCCAGTTTCTAGTGCGTTATTGTTGCTTCCATGGCTTTAAGTGGAATGAAAAAACAGGGGGTCTTTCAAAGGGGCGTGGTCTGTGTAATTAATGGTGCACTTATAGACACCTAAGCTAAAAACCTGTGCTTAGAATAGTGTAATAGACTGGTATTTTGCTGATTCTGTCATTGCATCCAGATATATAATTCAGCATGTAACACTATACCTACAACAAGCCATGACCATTGGCTTTGTCAATAATTGTTAGTTGCATGAGCTAAATAAGCAACAACTATGGTTTTGTTGTATATAATATTGAAGAGGGAGAAAGGAGGGGTCACGGTGAAAAAGAACCTGCAGGGGTGAGATAAAGGGGCAAGTGTGTATGGCGGGGGATGAACTCAGCAAAAGATTGAATTAAGTTTAGCTGTCCTTATACGTTGTACTTTGATTATTGACAGGTTTATCAGCAAACAAGAAGAGGACCCCCAACCTCCTCCTTTGCTGCTCTCTCACCCGACCCCGGCTACAACCAAGCAAACACCAGTGACCAGTGTTAAAGGTAAGCAAACTGATTCTATATATTTTTTTACATGGGAGTTAGGGCTATGTAGTATGTGGTCACTCTCCAGGCCCTCAAGCAGTGTCTCTTTCAGTGCCTCCAGCAACCGCTATGGCACAGGGAGGCAGGAGGCAGTACGGTACATATTTTAGCAGTCATTTTGTGGGAAGGGGAGCTGTTGGAGAAGTATTTGTACTGAAATTTCATATTATTGCACTCCACCTTATACATTGTACTTTGATTTTTGACAGGTTTATCAGCAAACAACAAGAGGACCCCAACCTCCTCCTTTGCTGCTCTCTCACCCGACCCCGGCTACAACCCAGCAAACACCAGTGACCAGTGTTAAAGGTAAGCAAATTGATGCTATATATTTTTTTACATGGGAGTTAGGGCTATGTAGTATGTGGTCACTCTCCAGGCCCTGAAGCAGTGTCTCTTACAGTGCCTCCAGCAACCACTATGCAACAGAGAGGCAGGAGGCAGTACAGCTGTATTTTAGCAGTCATTTTGTGGGAAGGGGAGCTGTTGGAGATGTATTTGTACTGAAATTTCATATTATTGCACTCCACCTTATACATTGTACTTTGATTATTGACAGTTTTATCAGCAAACAACAAGAGGACCCCAACCTCCTCCTTTGCTGCTCTCTCACCCGACCCCGGCTACAACCCAGCAAACACCAGTGACTAGTCTTGAAGGTAAGGAAACTGATGCTATATATTTTTTTACATGGGAGTTAGGGCTATGTAGTATGTGGTCACTCTCCAGGCCCTCAAGCAGTGTCTCTTTCAGTGCCTCCAGCAACCGCTATGGCACAGAGAGGCAGGAGGCAGTACGGTACATATTTTAGCAGTCATTTTGTGGGAAGGGGAGCTGTTGGAGATGTATTTGTACTGAAATTTCATATTATTGCACTCCACCTTATACATTGTACTTTGATTTTTGACAGGTTTATCAGCAAACAACAAGAGGACCCCAACCTCCTCATTTGCTGCTCTCTCACTCGACCCCGGCTACAACCCAGCAAACACCAGTGACCAGTGTTAAAGGTAAGCAAACTGATGCTATATATTTTTTTACATGGGAGTTAGGGCTATGTAGTATGTGGTCACTCTCCAGGCCCTCAAGCAGTGTCTCTTTCAGTGCCTCCAGCAACGCTATGGCACAGAGAGGCAGGAGGCAGTACGGTACATATTTTAGCAGTCATTTTGTGGGAAGGGGAGCTGTGGGAGATGTATTTGTATTTGTACTGAAATTTCATATTATTGCACTCCACGTAATACGTTGTATTTTGATTATTGACAGGTTCCTTTAATATATATATTGGTAAGGCCAGCAACACACCATCATGAATACAGTACAAGAGCTGATTGCAAGGTCATTCCAGTCACGGCCACTTGAACAAAAACTACAGATAAAGCAATTAGGACCTCATCAGCCTGAAATAAACCTACAGCAAACTACCCAGGACAGAGGAAAAATGTCAAAACGAACATTCTCAAATGCCTGGTACAAAAAAGCTGATTGGCTTACAGGGTGCCCTATAAAAAATTCTCTGTTCTGCTTCCCCTGCTTGCTGTTTGGTGGTGACTTTTCTTGGACACGGCAAGGAATGGTAGACCTGAAGCACATTGCTGAAAAAATAAAGAAGCATGCGCTCACAAGAAATCATCTGGAAAACCTGACAAGACTGGGAATGTTGGGGGGAAGACGTACCAATTGAGCAGCAGATAAAGGATGCATATCGCAAATCCATTCAAAAACACAATGAAGCTGTTGATAGGAACAGACAAAATCTATCCAGGATCATTGATTGCATTCGTTTCTGTGGCGCTTTCGAACTGGCATTGCGAGGCCATGACGAATCAGAAACTTCCTCAAAACCTGGGATCTTCCGAGGCCTAGTGGATTTAATGTCAACCATAGACAAGGATTTGGTAAAACATTTAGCACGTGCTACAGTCTTTAAGGAAACCTCTAATACAATACAAAATGAACTCCTTGACTGTATGCTCGAAATTATAAAAAGCCATATTGTGCAAGAGTTGCGAAACACAGACTTTGTGGCTATTCAGGCTGATGACACCACTGATGTGGCCACTAAAACACAGTCCGTGTTAGTGTTTCGGTACCTTGACAGTGACAGAAACATTGTGGAGAGGTTTTTTGGTTTCACACATTTAAAAGACTCTAGTGCAGCAACCATCACTGAAGCTATACTGTGTCAACTGGACTTAATTTTCCCGGACCTGCCTCAAAAACAAAAACTTATCGCACAAAGCTATGATGGTGCGTCCGTAATGAGTGGAAACCTTGGTGGAGTACAGAAACGAATTCGAGATGTGTACCCTAATGCTCATTTTGTGCACTGTTACGCCCACCAACTCAATCTTATTATGCAACAGGCGGTATCAAAGATCAGAGAGACACGAGTTTTCTTTCAGGATATCGGAGGCATAGCAGCATTCTTCACACGTTCCCCCAAAAGAACAGAAGCCCTTCATGAGATTGTGGACAAAAGCGTACCAAGGGGATCCTCAACTCGTTGGAACTTTCACATTCGTACAGTCAACTTAATCTTTGAAGAGAGGGAGGGCCTTGAGAAATGTTTTGTCGCCATATCATCCAGAGAAGACTTTGATCGCACAAGTCAGAATGAAGCCCATGGCTTTCTTAGAACACTACAAGACAAAGAGTTTCAGTTCTTACTGTTTTTATTCCATGACATAATGACTCATGTTGATGGATTATACGATCAGTTACAACGAAAAGACATAGATACTGTCTCTGTGAAAGCCGTTACATCTGCATTTGTACAAAAGATAATGGAAGTGAGAGATGGGGTTGACGATTTGGAGAGCAAACTGCCAGAGCATTCTATTTTTGCAAACCGCAGACAAAACATCACCTTTCTGGTACGAATTGGAAAGGAGATATGTGACATTGTAATTGTGCAGGAAAAAGAACGTTTTTCATTCACAAAACATTTGGTGACTGCCACTTTATTGCAAAGTAAAGAGTTTGCACGATATGATGAATCCTTCCCTGAGCATGCTCTGAATCAGGCTGCGGAAGCATATCCTATGCTCAAAAAAGAGCAGTTGAGAACTGAGTTAACTGTACTCTACGGAATGCCTGTGTACCGGAAGGCCACAAGCGCCTTGAGTTTGCTGAGGTTAATTCATATACTGCATATGGAAAACTCACTTACAGAGACAGTGACTTTACTCAAAATTGTGATTACGACTCCAATGACAACAGTAGAAGCTGAACGATGTTTTTCAGCCTTAAAGCGTATAAAGACATTCCTCAGAAACACCATGCTAGAGGAAAGACTAAATGCTTTGGCGATGCTGTCTGTAGAGAGCAAGCTAGTCCAAAAGATACCGGACTTCAATATGCAAGTAATTGACAAGTTTGCTACACTGAAAGACAGACGTGCGGATTTCCTTTACAAAAAGTGAATGCTGCTACTTGTTGGTTGAATACAAAAAATTCTGATTGAGGTAAGAAATGCATTGTTATCTCTGTTTTTAAACGTTTTGTAGTGTTTGTTCTATTTGGAGACTACACAGATTTGCTCACCTTTGTTCACTGGCCGGACCTGTCTCCCGCAGGGTGAACGATTCGTTGCTTGTGTTGCCTATCAAACCTTTCCCCTTGGCAAATTGCGAAAACCTTTATACCATTTATGTTTGGGGTACTTGCGTGGACCTATGTGAAGTGTGTACAAAGCTCAGCTCAACCAGAATCACGGTAACAGAGCATTGCGCTGCCTCTTTTATATTCAGTATATTGTAAGACTGTTTTTCTTCCCCCGCCTTTCCTTGTTTTGTTTCCCTGTTTTCCCCTTGCTTGCCATTCGTTACTCTAGAGTCCAATATTCAGTATATTGTAAGACTGTTTTTCTTCCCCCGCCTTTCCTTGTTTTGTT
This sequence comes from Lissotriton helveticus, assembly GCF_964261635.1. Taxonomy (NCBI): domain Eukaryota; kingdom Metazoa; phylum Chordata; class Amphibia; order Caudata; family Salamandridae; genus Lissotriton; species Lissotriton helveticus. The sequence continues at coordinate 1,145,475,000 of NC_136069.1, forward strand.
TCCCTGTTTTCCCCTTGCGTGCCATTCGTTACTCTAGAGTCTAATAGAGTCGGAAGGCCGTAGGGGAAGACTGTGGACTTTTCTTCAAGTTCCTGACGCTCCTGCGGAACGAACCTGGCAACCATTACACTGCTGTGTAACTTCTTCTACTCTTAGAGCTGAGATTTCCATGAAAGTCTTATAGTCTGAATTCAGCACCTGAGCATAATAGGACAGAATGTATGAAGCTCTGTGGTAATACTGAATAAGCAGCTACCTATGTTATGCCATCTATTAATGTAATAACTGCACTTTCACAATTGCTTTTTAACCTTCCTGCTTTCTCAAATTTGCTTGAAAATGCACGATTTTTCTTCTTTTTTTCAAAATTTTCTTGGGGCGGGTAACCCCTCCAAACCCCCCTTTTGGGGTTTGGGCTCGCTCGCTGTGCTCGCTCGCTACGGTGCTGTATGCTAATTCGTTTGCGCCCCGCCACTTTGAAAATCTCACCCACCGCCCCTGCACTATACTAATTCGAGTGAAGAAATGGAAGCTTAAGTAAAAATGGAATGAAAAGTAAGGAATGGTAACGGGAAGGAGGATATCGACACACTCGGGCAAAGAGATTGGCGCAGAGGAGAAACTGTTTGAGATAAATATACAGCTGTGGATATTTTTGCATGACTGATAAATGAATGAAGAATAATGTGCATTTTACACCGTGTTTTACCTAAATGCGCGATTGTGCGGATTAACTAAATGAATTATGCAAGTTCTTGTTTGAAACAGTAATGGATAATTGTTGGTTTTTATTATTGTTTATAGTGAACCCTGACGAAGGGCGCTTCAACGCCCGAAATGCATTGGGATTTTGACAAATAAAGCACTGTTTGTGATGAACCCTGCAACAGTCGTATCTTACATGAGGTCCGGATGGGCACTGTTTGAATATTAAAAATTTGGAAAAAAGGCATACCATTCTGTGTGGATTTGTGATTAAAGAAAGAAGAACATGAAGTTTAAAGTGGAAAATATGGCTTAAATGGATTACATGAATGAAAATGGAAAGTACAAATTATTGCCTAATGTTGGCATACTGCAGTGCGTTTGGAGGGGGCAAGATGTTGTCCCTAACTTTGCAGTTCACTATACTAATTCACCGCTAATCTTTATGGGTTCTGGAGTAGCGTGCTACTCGCCGAAAATTAGTTTTGACGCCTCGTCAGGGGTAGTAACCTCTATATAAATGCAATTTCAATACAATACAATGAGGCTGGGCAAACACTTCTATCTCTAGGCCAGACCTAAAATTAATTACATAGTCAAGTCAGTTTTTTTGTTTTTGACTGACTGACTTGAACGCCATAGTCCGAGACAGTTTTGCTACTTATCTTTATTTGACAATTTGTTACGGGCCAGACACTGTAAAATTAATACATATATACTTGCAGACAATAATCTTATTGTCATGGATTCTGCTGCTCCTCATGGAGCTGGCTTGGAAAGCAACAGTTGTGCAACTGTTTCGTCCGGCACAGGAGTGCAAGTCTGGCACATTATTTTTAGGTTGAACCTGACCATATTTTTCTTTTGCTTGTGTCTTTGTCCTTTGTAAATGCCAGCTTCTGATTCCTAAATAAGCGAATAAGCCCCTACTTAGCACAGCCTTGTCTTAATTTGTAACCTCCCATGGCTACTGGCCCCTTTACTTGGTTGTTACATGGTATATGTACTATTTTCTTTATTGAGTTTCTCCTATTTTAGGCACGACGACATACTTTGCTTACATTCAGCGGGCCATGCCAGTTTTCTCTTTCAAAGCAGCCGGGACAACAGCGGCCATTTGTTTGCAATGCCATAGGTCTCTTCAATTTAAATGAGAGACCTATGGCATTGCAAATATTTTCTTCTCACGGCCCTCCATTCTCCAAGCCCCTCACCTTCTTTCCCACTCCTCCCCAATTAGTCCTGACACGACCCACCCTTTCTGCACTCCATTCTTTCCCTCCCTGGGTTATGGTGGCCATAGAGGTTTGATCACACGCCCCTCCCAGGACATCTGTACGTGCCCTCTCCGTCTAAGCTGCTCATAGCGTGTCACTTCGAAATACAACTCAATATCCTGTAGAGATGGGAGAGTGCCCAAAGCACACATCAAATGCCAAAGTGTGACAAATAAAGAACTCATTATTGTTGTTTTTAGAACATGAGAAACATGCAGAACTGTTGTTTTGTGTTTGTTGGGGCAAACGGATGATTGATGTGTATCTGTATTAGTGTGAAGGGGAGGGTACGTGTTGCAAGCCAAGCTTGCAGACATTCCAATATTAATAGCCACTGGTTTAATAAAATGTGTCACTTGCATAGTGCTCAGATGCCTCTGGTGAGACTTCGCAGCGCGTATCGCCATGTCCTGAGGCATTGCGAGCTATGCAGTTAGCTTATTGGTGTAGCGCATTGCTGCCATGCCAATGGATTTGTAGCTCTCCGTACTCATATGTTTGGCTGGCATGATGGATCGAAATGACCAAAAATGGGTGCGGTCCATGAAAAAACAGAGTTGTGTACATTCACACACCATGGCGGGAGACTTCTAAACACATTAGTAGTGCCCGGGGTTGCGCACTTTCACAGAAATGTATGCAAGGGGTGTATTTCAAAGCACTGTGATACTGTAACATTGTGAGTTTAGTAATTTGATGTGAATGAGGGTGGCTTTCAGCCTCAATGGGAGCAGGAAGCGCTATGACACTGACGTGACCAGATGTCCAGGATTTGCAGGATGTGGGCCTATTTTCAATGTCTCTCCCAGTACCACAAGTTTGAGTTGCTAAACAAGGGGGACTAGCCACAGATGGAGACGAGGCTTCGTCACCCCCTGCATGGTTAGTTGGTAGAGCTCATCAACCGCCAAAGTACGTCACACTAAGACAGTTTCAAAGCTGCATTTCATGTTCCAGTTTTTACCAAAAAAAGATGAATCTTCGGGACTTAGAGCCCAGTGTCATTCGTTTTCGACATTAGTGAGCTTTCTCTTTTAAGTCATTCTGTTTCCTATGACCGATTCAAAACTGTTTTGTAAACAAAAGGCCAGGATAACTGGGCCAGTCCGTTACATACCTAGTTAAAGCAGGGTGGAGCTCTGCAGTAGAATATATAGCAATATGTTTGATAATCTACCAGTGCAGGCCTCTAACCTCTGAGTATAATTAGACTGTTTAGAATAATGTTGTGGAACACATGCACTTGTCAACCATTTACTTTAAATGTAGTTCCATCATTTTATGGTTGATCTCCGATCGACGCGTTATATCTCTTCTGTGGGATTTGGCAAACCCACCTTGACTAACGGTGAGAAACTGAAGGAATTGCCTGTTATGTCTTTGAGCATTCTAGTAGCTGGGCGTGGGTGGAGTCATGGGGTGGAGGAAGAGGCGGGGCACGAACAGGAAAGGGTTAGTTAGAGTAGGGACAGGGACGAGGAAGGAGTGTATTAATAAAGCTCCTTGAACATCAAGTAGTGTCTGTCATTATTGCATGCACGACACTACAGCTGGCGACGAGGGTGGGATGAAGTAACCTGCCATCCCCACATTGAGGAAACGAGTGCCCTATCCCTGGGCAGCACCGAGAAGTAGTCGCCGTCGCGACACGTGTGCCCCAGAGAAGATCGCCGCCTGAGGACCCAGGCCAGCGACAGCTGCGACAGCTCCACGATCTGTCGATCGTGAGGAGCGCTGCCGAGTGAGTGCTAAAATAAGTTTGCTGCCGAGAAGTCACTTCGCGCCAAAACGGGAGCTCACCCCAGATGCGTGCAACTTGGCAAGGCGTCGGAAGTGACAGCGAGCGAGCCTACCGCGACCCCTTCGCGAAGAAGTTCCAGAAAAAGCAAGTGGAGCGCGGCTGCTACAGTGCTACTGACAAGATCGGTGATCTGGTGAGTCTCAGTAACTGGATCGGAGTGAGGAGAATGAATGAGGCTGAAATCTCGCGGGAGCCGAGATTTCACTAGCGGCGGCCATCTTGAAGTCAGGCAGCCCGCAGGACAATCCCTATGTGCAAATGGGAAGCGGCCATTTTGAAGTCAGGCGGCTCACGGCTCCAGCAAAGAAGCATTGGTGAATGCGAAACAAGCACTGGTAAATGCAAAACAAGCACTGGCAAATGCAAACAAGCATTGGTGAATGCGAAACAAGCACTGGTAAATGCAAAACAAGCACTGGCAGATGCAAACAAGCATTGGTGACTGTGAAACACACGCTGGTAAATGCAAATACAAGCACTGGCAAATGCAAAATAAGGTTTGGTGACTACGAAACAAGCACTGGTGAATGCAAAAGCAAGCATTGGCAAATGAAATAAAATAAGCAGTGGTGAAAGAAAACAAGCACTGGCAAACGCAAACAAGCATTGGTAAATGTGAAACAAGCAGTGGCACCTTAAAACGGGTTTCGACAAAACGACTGGCACCAGTAAGATAAAAGGTGACGTAGCCAATCGCGCTCAAGGATGTCGAATCCACCGCAAGAGAATGGCCATGCTGCCGTGGCTACCTCGACTGAACCTCGAATATCACACTTGCGTCCCCCTGAACCACTAAAGTTGGTGGTTGGCGGAAGCATGGGCCCTCGATGGCAGGAGTGGCTAGAAGATTTCGAGGACTATCTTGAAGGCTCAAAGATCACTCTAGATAGAGAGAAACTCATTGCACTGCGTAATTTAGTAGGCAAAGAAGTCAGCAAAGTGATTAAAGAGCTGCCAGAAGATGACAAAGGGACTTATGCCAAAGCAAAAGAAGCGCTGAATAAGAAATTCGTACACAAGAGGAACGTGGACTATGAGAGATATGTTTTTCATCAAGCTCGTCAAGACAAAGAAGAAATGATGAGCACCTTCATCTCCAGGTTACGACGACTGTCTCAGTACTGCAATTTTGATGCGTTTTCAACGGAAGATGCTATCCGACTGCGAGTGATTGAAGGCTGTCACTCCGAAACACTCCGGAGGAGGTTGCTAAGAAAAAGCCATAACCTTGATGAGATAGAAGAAATGACAAGGGTACATGATCAGGCGGAGGAACACGCCAAGTGCATGGAGACAGGAAGAAGCGAGAGAAAAGAACAAGCCTTCTGGACGCACAGCACCAAGACTTGCAGGAGGTCAGGGAAACAGCAGAGGAGGTCCAGACCGGCCTCTCGTCATCAACACAAAGGACGCAGACGCTATGAGTCTAGCCGGAGAGCCAAGAAGGCTGAACCTGCAAAGAAACTGGACAGGTCTAGAAAGTGCTATCGATGTGGATACGATTATCCGCATTCAGACGTCTGTCCAGCGATGGGTCAACAGTGTCACAAGTGTGGGCGCAAGAACCACTTTGAAGCAATGTGTGGAACATATAACAAAGAAAGGAGAGGTGAAACGAACAGGCGGCAGTCTGACCCCAGAAGACACCACGCCAAAGTGGTGCAAGACCGGGCGATGTCATCCTCTGGATCGTCCCGCTCCAGCCGAGACTCTCGTGAACCTCAGTGGACCAGAAGGTCACCGAAACGATCACCGTCGAGAGAGTCCAGATCGACGTCGGCAGAGTCTAATTATACTGATGAATATGTCTGCATAGTATCAGACCCTGATCAACTAAAAAGGTATCCTCCATTGGACATAAAAGTGGGGACTCATGCGACACAGTTCATGCTTGACAGTGGGGCATCCCTGAACTACATGCCCGTGACAGAATATAACAAGATGAAATCACCACCTCACCTGAGCCCAGCGCACGTAAAAGTTTTCACCTGGATGGCGAAGAAACCACTTCCATGCTTGGGCAAATTCGAAACAATTCTCACACACGAAGACAAATCGGTGACAGCATATATCCATGTCATTGAAGGGTCCGAGGCGGAGTGCCTCCTCAGCCTGCCGACGGCGGAACGTCTCCGCCTGGTGGAGATCCTTTACAGAGTCAGTGATGATCTGGATTTAATCCGCAAGTTCCCCAAATTATTTACTGGGCTAGGCAAAATGAACAAATGCCAGATCCGCCTCCACATCAATGATCAAGTGCGCCCTGTGGCTCAGCACCCTCGACGAGTGCCTTTTCATCTTCAGCAAGCGATGGAGGAGGAAATTCTGGAGCTGTTACAAACTGACATTATCGAAAAGACAGATGGTCCGACGCCATGGGTGTCTCCTGTCGTCATAGTCCCAAAGAAAGGCACTCCAGACAAAGTACGCCTATGTGTAGATATGAGACTTCCCAATACTGCCATAGAGAGAGAGCGTCACCCATAACCCCACCTGAGTGACATGATAACCGCCTTGAATGGAGCACGAGTATTTTCCAAACTTGATCTGAACAAGGGCTATCACCAGCTGGAACTCCATGAGAAATCAAGATATATAACGACTTTTGCTACACATTTAGGTTTGTTTAGATACAAGAGACTAAGTTTCGGCATTTCATCAGCAGCTGAAATCTTTCAGGAAATGATTCGGCAGACCATCAGACACATACCCAACTCGCTGAATTACAGTGATGACATTCTGGTATATGGGTCAAACACGCAGGAGCATGATAAGGCGCTGGATCGAGTATGCCGTGCTCTTCTGGAGGCCAACTTGACTCTCAATAAAGATAAGTGTGAGTTCCACCAATCCACTCTCAAGTTCTTTGGCCATGTGTTTTCGGGAGCCGGCATGAGGCCTGACCCGGAGAAAGTGACTGCACTCAACGCCACCAAGAGGCCCCAAGATGTCAGCGACATTCGTTGCTTTCTGGGCATGGCGAGCTATTGTGCTAGATATATCAAAGACTATGCCACCATCAGTCATCCCCTGAGGGCTCTCACCAAGCAAGGACAACCTTTTGTGTGGAGTTCCCAATGTGAGAGGGCCTTCCTGGAAATCAAACAGGCTGTTGAGGCTGCAGACAATCTGGCATACTTTAGCCCCAAGAGAAAGACTGAAATAACAGTGGATGCCAGTCCAGTAGGTCTGGGTGCCATCTTGGCCCAGTATGACAAAGACAATGATCAACGGCACATCGTGGCCTACGCCAGTCGCAGTCTTACTGAAACAGAAAAGGCCTATTCTCAACCAGAGAAGGAGAGTCTCGCAGTTGTCTGGGCTTGTGAGCACTTTCACGTCTTCATCTATGGCAAGCATTTCACCATGATAACAGATCATCAGGCGTTGGTCACCATATTTGGCAACCCTCATGCCAAAATGCCACCTAGGATAGAACGTTGGGGCCTGCGCCTACAGGAATACACATACACAATCATACACAAACTGGGGAAAGGGGAGAATCCGGCGGACTACATGTCCCGACACCCTCAGGAATCCCAGGCCTCGCCTCCGTCAATTGCTGAAGAATACATTCATTTTGTAGTAGGATCAGCCGGACCTCCGGCCATTCCCTTAGAAGCAATCCAGGAAGCCACTGCCCAAGATGGCGTTCTTCAGAAAGTCATGCGCCGACTACGCACCCATCGATGGAGACACTACAGTGAGGATGAGCAGACCGATCCTCAGGTCCGCCAAGAAATGCAGGTGTTCAGACACATCTGTGAAGAGCTATCCGCCACCTCGGAGGGGCTCCTCCTGAGAGACCATCGGATTGTCATCCCGAGGCAACTACGACAAGGAGTCATTAACCTGACTCATGAAGGTCACCGGGGAGTGGTTGCAACCAAAAGAAATCTCCGTGAGCGAGTCTGGTTCCCGCTGCTTGACACCATGGTGGAGGCCACCCTCAAAGACTGCCCCCAGTGTCAACTAGTCAGCCATGGAACACCCCCGGCCCCGCTTCAAATGACTAAACTACCAAATGGAATCTGGCAAGAACTAGCCATGGACTTTTACGGACCCCTTCAATCTGGCAAGTATGTGGTGGCTATCATGGATGAGTACTCAAGGTTTCCGATAGCCCAATTCGTGCCCTCCACTAATGCCTCCTGCGCCATCGCAGTTCTTGATGAGGTGTTTGCCGCCTGGGGTGTCCCAAAGGAACTCAAAACAGACAATGGTCCTCCTTTCAATGGCCAGGAGTTTAGTGAGTTTGCACGACACCTTAACTCTAGACATCGAAAGGTCACGCCTCTGTGGCCACAGGCTAATGGCACTATTGAGAGGTTCATGGCAACTCTGAAGAAAACATTCAAACAAGCCACGCTTGAAAAGAAGGACTTGCAAGTTGCCCTCAACGAAGTCTTGCGAGCTTACTGGACTACCCCACATGCCACCACAGGAAAGTGCCCGGCCACTCTCATGCTGGGGCGACCCATCAGAACCAGAATCCCGACATGGGAAGGTGCTCTGCGACCAGTGTCTCCGACACATGTCCACCAAGAGGTGGCTCTTGCTGATCGCACCAATAAGAACAAGATGAAATCATATGCGGACCATCGACGGCGAGCCAAGTCTCCTTCCTTGCAGACGGGGGACTGTGTGGTGGTCAAACAAGAACAATCCCGCAAGACAGATTGCAGGTTCAAAGACGAACCGTTGGTTATCACCCAACAAAAGGGCACCATGGTCACTGCGGCATCTGACCAGAGAAAGATTACCAGAAATGTGTCTCACTTTCAAAAATGCACGCCGGGCCTGAAGGAGGCTCTTGAACAAGATGGAGACATACCGGACACACAAGGACCCAGTCAAGTGGGCACAATCCAAAGACTTGATCAGCAGGCTGAGGCTGAATTGGATGCTGGCGGTATGAGTCTGCGACCGAGAAGGAACATTCACAGACCTAAAAGACTGATTGAAGAACTTGAATAAAGTTAGTTCGTTCTTTTGTTAACAACGGGGGAGATGTTATGTCTTTGAGCATTCTAGTAGCTGGGGGCGTGGGTGGAGTCATGGGGTGGAGGAAGAGGCGGGGCACGAACAGGAAAGGGTTAGTTAGAGTAGGGACAGGGACGAGGAAGGAGTGTGTTAATAAAGCTCCTTGAACATCAAGTAGTGCCTGTCATTATTGCATGCACGACACTACATTGCCCAGGGCTTTAAGTGGGATGAAAAAACTGGGGGATCTCTTAAAAGGGCGTGGCCAATGTAATTATGCGTGTGGCTTAAAAACACGTAAGTTAAAAATCTGTGCTTAGCATAGTGTGCCTCCTGACTTGTATTTTGCTGTTTCTATCATTGCATCCAGATATATGATACAACAAGTAACACCATACCTACAACAACTCAGAACTATTGGCTTTGTTAATGGTTGTTAGTTGCATAAGATAACTAAGCAGCAACAAGGGCTTGTATATAGTATTTAAAAAGCTTCCACTTAAAGTCCTAGTAACACCACGACAAAGTTGGTGCTCCTGAGTTTCAAAAAGAGAAGGGAAAACCAGAGAGAAAATTGACTCTCTTTAAAGGATTTCCCTTCCCCTACAACGCTCACCTGGCATGATGTCATGCCGTAACTTCTCCATTAGTGAGAAACTAACAGTGTTAGCAGGCGCACCTCGATGTGCCTGCTGTCACTGCAGTCAGGAAAAAACGGACCGCCTGTGCCAGGGCACAAAACAGAGCCCAATAAAGACCCGTTTCGAGGCCCCCTTTAAAAAACTGCTGGCGCTCAACACCGGTGAGACCCGGCCCACTCAAAGCCCTGGGATTGCCCATCCTGTAAAAGTTCGGAAAACATACGGTGTGGGCAGTGACAACAGTCCTCAAGTGCAACCAGAAAACCTGGACACCTTGTAGCTTCCTCGCTTAATTTGTGTTATCAGTCAAATTTTTTATTTCATTGAAACATTTTTCATTATTGCTTATAAAAGCATTCCCAGATATAGGAGTTCAAACTACCAGTCATACAAAAATACCACTTTAAATAAGTACTTCTCAATGCAGTGCTATAATGTGCCTATTGTAGTCAAAGTTTACACGTTAAAGAACAGTAGATTTTGTAGCACCTAGAAAAATGCCCTGCATGGCTAATCACGTATAAGGTCCCAAAGGCGAGACCAATTGGCTATGCCAATGCTTGTTTTGAGTTCGTTTGGCAATCCATTTCTTTAGATCTCTGGGGCTGGCGCTACACCCCAATGACCCGTATTCGCGCACAAGTGCAATAAAAGTGACTAACTGAAACGCCAGACCAATAGGCGTTACTCAAAGGTACAGTATAGGATACATGCATTCATGTCTACGAACATCAAGTGGTTGGGAAGCCGCTGCCTGTGAAGCTCTGCTCGAGTTGTCTACTTTAAAGATGGCCGCCAAACACAAAGGCGCGTTCTAGTGTTCTGACCCCCAAGACACATGGACGTTCTCGCTCCTTATAGGGAGATAGGCCGAGGCAGCAGGAAGCACTCGGTGTCTCCGCTTGTATAACTCGTCCGGAAACACGAGAAGCGAAAGGAACGTTCCTGCTCGCACCTCCTTTTCCTTCAAAGTCTTGAATATACGGTGGGGTTTGATTGGGGTCCGGTTAATCTTTTCTAGTTTATTGGCTCGCATCCCAGGTGGATTCAGGCCGTCGTGCATCGCATTCTGTGAGTTTCGGACTGTACTCGGAAACACAGAGCGCCTCTCAGTGTCTGTTGCTGCCCGGACCCTGAGCGGCGTGACTCCAACTGGGGCGGGGCAGCCGGTGACACATACTTCAGGCAGCATGCAGGTAAGACTGTGAACATACAATCTCAGGGAACAAATATGAATTATGCACTAGGCTAAGTGATGTAGATTACCGTGAGAGGTGTGCTGGTACTTAAATTCCTGTCTGACACGAGGTGACTCGGGTCTTCTCCCAGCTTTGCCACTCTCTCGTTAAAATGGTGTGATCGTGGGCATCCTCTGTTCTAATACATCTTGATCACTTTTATATAGCAATACAATAAGTACTGGTAGAGGTCCCGCCGCGGCCAAGGGTGTGTTCCTTAGCAGTCCCGAGTAAAATCTTTTTCTTTAGAAAATCAACTTGAGTTGTTCCTACGCTCTCATGCGTGTGAAGAGTGCATTAATCTGTAAAATGGCTGGCTAAATTGATCTTTTCTAGAACATTTTATATTATAAGGTACTTCTATCTTTGTAAGTTAAGCATGGAAGTAAACTGAACTGTGATTCGAGAAGTTGAATTCCTTGTTTGGTGATTGGTTGAGCTTCAAGCTTCAGAAATGGACGTTTACGTTTTCTGGACTATGGTTTTCATTGTGATTGAGGTGGACAGGAATCCAGTTTCCACATAAATCATTATTAATGTTAAGCAAAGCATTCCTTGAAGATGGTTCAGCAGTGTCTTGCTTTTCAATTCCCTGGGTTGTGTGGTTTTGAGTGGTATCAATTTGAGATGGCAACATGTCATCCATTAATCCTGGGTTCTGAGACAACTGAAAATTGATGAGTTTCCAATGTCCTTGCAACATTTCAGTTGAAGGAGTATTTGTGTGTCATCCGCATAGTTATAGGATGTGAAGTGAAATTGATTGACCGGTGCCGGTGATGACTTCATGTGAATGTTGAAAAGCATGGATGAGATGATAGAGTCTTGAGGCACCCCTACTTTTGTGAAGTACAGTTTGGAAGAGAAGGGGGGCTATGACATTAGTTCAGTTGTCAAGCAGTCCCCACTATGCCGACTTCATAGAGTCTTTGTATCAGAGTGTCATGGCCAACAGTGTCAAAGGCAGCTGAGAGGTCCAAGAGAAGTAGTGCAGCAACCCCGTTCCGGTCAACTGCATTGTGAATACCATCCTAGATAATTATTTTCTCCTAAATGACTCTCTTTTCTGTTCTCAAATGCTGGGATGTATGGGAACATGACTTTTATTTGTATTTATATATGGAAGTCCGAGCTAGGAAAAATATTACTTGGGTGCCCTTCCTTTGCAGCAGTTTTGCAGCAGTTTCAAGATCTTTTTTGAGTTTCTCTTAGTTCAGAAGTGTGCACTTTCTGATATTGGTCTGTTTCTGTGCATTTAATTGCCTTCGAGAGACAGTGTTACTCTTAAGTGTCACACATTTGGTCAATAAGTAGAAGTGAAGACCTTTTGTTCAGAATGCAAACACTGCAGGGGCAGAGGAAACTTTGAAGCTAGTGCCCTGAAAATAAATCAACTTAAAATTATGAAGAGAAAATGTTGTTTTTTGCCACCCGTCCAACCATAAAGAAGTGCCTGTTTTCTCATCCATCGAACTGTGCATGCACAAAAATGAAATGCATGGTTTTCCCTATCTGCGTGGATACCACGTGTCCAGGGTCATTTGAACCCTCTCAGTTTGGCTCCAAGGGAGATCTAAAATCATCAAAAATCCAAAAAGGCTTTCAAGAGTATCAGTAGACCATTTTTGTGAATTCTGACTTGCTTGTATGCAATAATGCCTTAGAAATAATGTTGCAGCACTTTTTTCCTAATGTATTTTTCTCCACAGGGTTTATTATAATATGTTGTGTGGAAAATCAAATGAGGTACATGCCAGACCTTTTTAGATGCATTCACGTGATTCTTACTCTCGAAAGAATATAGTTCTTGACGTAACAGGAGTAAATATCCAGCAATTTCCTGGATGGGAATGGATCTTAAAATGTATGAATACCTACAAATTTTCCAGGGCACCCCCGCCCTATATCTCTACGAAGGTGGTTCTTTACCCCATCGTCACTTTCATTGGTTTTTAGAATGGTAAAGATCAACTTTCATGGGTTCCTGGGAGATGCGGTTTCATAAACAGCAGCACAATTTCATATTTTAAGTAGATAGCCATATCATTTATGACATGGCAATATGTTTTGTCGATTGTTTTTTTTAAGTTTTGAAAACAAAAACATAGATAGGATCCAATTATCAAGTCACGCTATCCTCACCTGAAACCTATGCAATTTACTGTAATTTTCTCCTGTGCCTTTGATTCATATATGAGTGGGTAGGACAACAGGGCCTGAAGCTAAATTCATACACCTGGAAATATTTAAAATAGGATGGAAAGTGTATTCTGTTTTATTTGCTGTTCATTTCCAATATCTGGCTATCCTAGGGACCATTTGAACCCACAATAGAATTCTACAGAGTCCCTGTTCAAGGATAGGGCACTAAATGACCTGAGAATCTTTTCTAAAAGGATACGCTTTGCCCACACCTGTCTTTTCCGTATGACTGTGGGTGGCGTGCGTGTAGCAAACAGCTGCCAGCTAAATTGCAAGGCCTTGCACCTGTTGTTTAACACCGGCCTCCATTTGTGAATGCATTTTTTTAAATCATCATACGTTAAAAAAAGTACTCTATTTTGAAGACACTCCATTTGTGAATGCATTTTTTTTAATCATCATACGTTAAAAAAAGTACTCTATTTTGAAGACACTCTTTCTTTCCTTTTTTTAAATTTTATTTTTTATTTTTACAGTTACAAGAGCTAAGGTGGAAAGGATTAAAGTTATTTGGTCAGGATCATACAGTTGGGTCAAGTGGGTGAAGAAGGAATTGAAACCTGGGTCAACGATTTACACAGCCTGCTTTTCAGTGTATAGTGCAAGTGTAATATTTTCCATAGTGTTTGTGTAGAGATTAAACACATTTTGTGACACTCTCCACCCCACAAAAAAATGTATTTGTGACTTTTATAAAGTATGGTCTCTTTTCCTGATAATCGGTGCTTGAACTAGAAAAAAACTTATTTCGGGAACCCAAGAATTAGGATTCAAAGATGTGGCAGAGGAAAGGGGGTGAGAGGCACGAGGGGGCAGAGCTTGAATAGCTGAGTCTGGCAGTGCATTTATTTTAAATACAATTATCTGCCAAGGAATTGGCAACAAGGACAAATGTGACAGTAAATCTTTTCTGTCTAACTTAATTGTCATAAGAGTTTTAATTTTAAATCACTTTACATGGTTAAAACACCTGCTGCAGAGATCTTCTTGTGCCCAGCAATGTTGAGGAGATTATAACAGGAGTAAGAGAACTCTAGTGGTTACTGCAGTTGTGGGAGGGTGTTGTGTTTTGTCCAGTCGTGGTTTTGACTCCTGAAGTAGAGGGTTAATGTCATGCTGCAAAACACATTGTGTAACATGCAGATCACAGATTTGTATATTATGTAGATAGGTAAGTGGGCCACAGCTTCTGATAATTAGATCATTGTGTTACGTCCAGTTCAGAAGTTGAGATCCTCCCAACGTATTACAGTGATCTATCAGCATCCAGAAGCTGCATGCACATTATAAGTCATAGGCTTTGATTCTTATTTTTCTCAATCTGTTGTTACTGTATTATTTCCAAGAAGCGTTCTTTGGGAAGTAGTACCGACAACCCCAAACACTATGTTGTGTTTTATATCCAGATGTTGTCTTTCTCCCGGCCATTCACTCTTAACATGTAATATCTACAAGTATGGACGATATGTGATATCTACACTTTAGAACACTCATTCATTGTCTTATGTAACATTTCATGTGCATTGATTTACACACTCGTATGATTTATTGTGTTTGATGTAACACTGGGATGAGTAGAACTATAAATGAATTACATGAAAAAAATAGTAGGTGGTATTTAACCCGCTTGCTGCTGGCGACGTCCAACGGACGTCGCGTGCACCACCTCGGTAGTGCTGCGCACGTCCGTTGGACGTCGCGGCCCCGCCCGCGCAATAGAACGTTCCGCACTAGCACGGAACGTTCAGCGCAGGGAACGGGTTAAATCATTAGTTGTGTAATTGTAATTACTCATATACACACACACACATCCATTTGGCATTCTTACATGCAAGCACTTCTCCTCTTACAAAGAGGGACTGAACAAAGTGAAACACGTGCCTCCAAGTCATAGTTTCTTTAAAGTACTTGTAAAGTGAGAAGCTGTGTGCCTTTGTATTAGTTTGCATTAGTAGTGTTAGGCTTGAGATGGCTCCTAGCCAGAATGATTCTTTAACACAAGAAGGGCTGATGGCACTTTTGATGAGACCTTTTTCTTTGGGTCATCTGCAAGTGAGAAGAAGAAAGCCCTTTTGCTACCTGCAGGTTGCTGCACCGAACTAACGTAAAGGATATAGCGTGTCGTTGCGGATGAATTGTGTCCTAGTATTGGAAAATGACACCAGGACAAATTTAGCATATTTCCCTTGGTCGGACAGATCCGGCCCAGAAATGGCTGCTAGAGCCAGGATCTGGTAGGACCCCTTACTTTTCAGCACTGCCAATAATTTGATCGAAATTAATTTCTCTTCCTCACCCTAGTATATTTCACCTTGCGTTAATCAGAGAAAACAGGAGATTCTGAAGGACAGAGGTCAGATAGCCTGGTGGAGGGTGGGTTAGATATGCTGCTGCAGTGCACCAAGGGAGGATGGACAGATGGGCGTTGGAGAGAAGTTAGGAGGTCCCAGACACAGGGTGCACTCCCAGCTCTGAGACTTTACAGTGCCAACATCTGAGCGGGAAAGAGCAGTGGGCGTACTCTGGCTCTCGTCTTTCAATCTTGGAAAACCAATGCAGTGTATCACTCTATCTGGCAAACAATGGAGTGAGACAATGTATGTGCTAAACATTGACAGGCAGTTGAGTGATGCAATGCAACAGCTTTCCGATATTGAAAGAATCAGATCAGATAAGAGCACAGTCCAACAAACCTATATTTTCCCACTGCCACATCATATACCGGACATGAACGAATTAACAAACTGTCGACAACAAGTGTGGAGCATAAATACTCATGATATGTGTGTGTGTATATATATATATATATATATATATCAAAAAGAAAATAACCCCTACAACCAATATTGAACATTAGTTTAGAATAATGAAGTATTATACATTACCACGCGTGGTAGATCTCAACAATGTGAAATACCAGTGGATTGAATGAAATAAAGTGGCTGATCTATCCAAAGATACCAAACACAGTAGAATATAGAGACAGATAGACAGATGGCATAGTCGTGATGAGATGCATACAGTTTATAGAGGGTTGACATGTCGCCACTATATCTGTTTGTGGTGTGATCAAGCTTACTTTGTATTTAGCAACTTAGGAAGGATTCCTTTTCTGGAAAGCTGGATATACATCCTATGATGCTTATTTGGTTTTCTGGCAAACTGTAAGTGCACCACCATGATCACTGCACCGTCTGCACTTTAATTATTTGATTAAACTCATATCAAATCAATATGGCTAGGGTCAAAAAAGTGGCATTGTGTGCATTTATTGATTAATCCAATACGGTTTATGGAATTGCACAATAGAGTGTAGGAGATTTATTCACACAGGCACAATCTATGTATACTTGCCTTTCAAGTGAATCCCATGGGGCAGCTGTCCAAGTTTGAGCATTAGAACGTTGTTAGCATTTAATTGTCCCAAGCAGCCATAAAGGAGAAGTCCCTGCTTTTGCCAAGTCATAACTTATTACAGGATTATGCGGAATTGACCAAAGGAGTAAACCTGTTATTTGAATACTGTAAAAAAAAAAGTAGTCATCATCTTCATTCAATACATCGTCCTCCTGCTGTTTGTTAGATTTTAACTGCAAATGAATCTGCCATCAGAAGTTGTTCTTATGCACATTTCCAAGGACAAATGTCCAATTTTGGCTTCAGCCATTTTAGAGATGGTTCAGAATAATTTTTCCACTCCAAAGTCTTGTGAAAAGCTTAAACTCTCAGAGTTGTGGATCAGTCCTTGAGGTGTTTCATCCTGTATAAGGCCAGCTAGTGTGATATATCAGGCCTGCTTCTTCAGGGTGAATAGGCTTGAGCGTGGGCTAATGCAGAGAATCCTAAATATTATAGCAAGTACCAAGCATTGGAAAACCCAAGGGAAATGCATTTGTGCAGTTAGCTGTTTGTGTAATCGAGAGTGGGCACTGACAAAAGCATCTGAAAAATCCATGCTACAAAAAACAGAATTGGCAAACTTAGTAGGTCTTCCCCGTTACAATGGATTGCAGACTTATTGGATTTGCCAATGCTTTTTCCATAGTAGATAGCCTTTACACATGTATGATAGCCCTCTTGAATATATATATATATTTTTTGGAAGCATAAGAAAACCCATTCCAAGATGTCCACAGTGTGTGCTGCATCCATCTTGAAATGGTTTCAAAAGCATTACATTTTATGCCTCCCTCGTAGTGCGACTCCAGGACTCTGTTTCTGTCACCTGTGTGGTTTGGGCATGATCAAATATGTAAAAGGGGTGTGGAGCCTGCTATTACTGTACCCATACTAAGTCCAAAGATCATATTTAATGACTACTCTTAAAAATGATTGTTCAGGTTAGCAAGAAGTCGCCTCACAAATAAGCTTTGATGCTTCTCAATGAGGAGAACAATCCATTCAGTAGTTTCATTTTCACCTGGTCTTGAATTTAATGTGCCTGCTTGTACAGAAGAACAAGCGGCTTCCAACTATATCCGACGGTTCAGAAACTGTAACCAGCTCGCAGGTGTGATCATGCCTTCCTTTTAATTGGTTACTCTCTCTGGGGTCTTTCTCACCCTGGAATTATCAAAAGCATGTGGTCGTCAGTCAGTGGATTGCAATAATGAATGTCAAAGGCACTTCGGTGTCTCGCTGATGGCTGCTCGGCTTAACTGATGGATAGCGGTCATTAAATAAGACCCAGGCTTATAAATTACACGCCCACATGAGCTACATCTTGATTCAGGTTGACTGCGGGGGTCTTTGTCAGTGCCTCTTCGGACCACTCATTATCCAGATTTAATTACAGCAGGGTGGCTAGTTGGCTCAGTGTACAATGAAACACCCTGTCCTCCGTGCTGTGTGGTCTGCCGGAAAGGTCAAACTGTCCTGTGCTGCCGTGGGCTCTTTTTTTGCGATTATGTAGTCTCACTAGATTGCCTTGCTTTAAGTCAGGATGCATAGTGTTTTAATGCTCTATCGTCTTGGTATTGAGTAAAAAAACTAAGACTGTGAACAAGAGGGCAATTCCACCCATGCCTTGGTATCCGTTTGTTGACAAAGTTAGATGCATTTGCTCAACAGCATGGGTCGCTGTATACTAATTTATAACATTTGTAAAATAAATATGTTGGTTGGGTGGTATTTTTATCTAATAATGACTCTTTTCTGATTTATTTCAAATGTTGGTTGTTCATCTATCACCTGTAGCTTTCAAATCTCCTCGCGTGGACTCTCATCCACTGGGATCCTTGTAGAACGTATACAGGGTAGGCCGGTTGTCTCTGTTTTAAGCATGAATCAATGCACAGTGCGGAGCATCTAATGGGGACGCTTTAACATTTTCTTTTACATGTTTGCTTTATTCAGTTTGTGACTCTTGGAACGTTTTGCCCAGATCATGTTTTGTTTGGTGAAATGCAATCCTGTGATTTTCAAAATGCTTGCTGTAACATTATCACAAAGGAAGCAGTTGGTAAGCCTTAGATAAAGTAGTAACAAAGTTCTCCCTGCCTGGGTCTTTTCTAATGCTCAGCTGTAGTTTATCCTCTTTTTTAAACTGCCTGCAATGCAACCCATAAGGAAACAAGCATGTGGATATTTTTTTATTTTCAACACGCCTTTTCCTCCCTCCATATTTATTTTAAATGAGCATGGTTTCAAGCCTTTAGTTAACACTTTAACAGGTTAATACTTCATTTTAAAATGCTGCTTTAAAACCATTACATGTGAAATGCTTTGTTGCATTCGCTTGTGTGAACGACCACAGGAAACTTCCCTAAACATGCTCCAGATCGAAGAGGAAAAGTCTGTCCTTTTCCTCCATTCCAAACCTCACACCATCACATTATTGTTCTTAATATAAGGGCCACATCCACACCCTATGCTCATCCAGAGCTGCTCCGTATGCCCTGCTGCTTTTCTACCATAACACAAACTCCCTTTTGTATGACGTGAACCCTAAACAATGGCTTTTTATGATTTATCTGGATTTGAATAACCATTCTCAAGTTGCCTTTACCTGCATTTTTGACATGGCTAATATTTTGAAGGACACAACGCACTCGGGGCGTAGTTCATTTTAAATATTATACCCCTCTAATAATATATTTTCCAAGGGTGCATTGCGAAGGTTCAAAAAGGCCATTTTACACACACACCGCAAAATTCTAATTGTAGATCTTTTCTTTATGGATAGGATAGGCAAACACAGTGCCGACCTACCATTCCATGTAATTGAAATAAAAGACTCCAACAAACCATGTGTGTCACTTAAAATTGGCAATCAATGTACATTCTGCAGCCAAACACTCATGGAAGAGCCACAACATGGTATAGGTGCCGAAAAGATCCATCCGAGGAGTGAAAGAAACCTGTTTTTTGTTTGATTATCCAACATTCCTTAATGCCCTACACTTGGACAATTTAAAACGTATTACAGAAACAAAAGCAGTCATTTATCATCAATGTCCCCAGTAATTAAAAAAGCTAGCTACTCGTGTATAATACAGCATGATTCTTAACATGCTCATACTCCTACTCCACCATTTCGTTAATGTGCGTTAAACACCGCTATAAACTTTCCTTTTTGGAAGAAATTGTCAGATCTGGCTCAAGTCATTCACCAAAAAAGTCTGTTACTGGGTGACTTTAGTGTCTGGGAAGACATCTCAAGTAATCAGCATGGACCAGAAATCACTGACAACCTAAATTGACTGTCCCCCCCCAACCCAAATAACAGGGCACCCACTGGATTTTGTGTTTACTTATGGTCTGGTCAAGTCAGAGACTGTTGTTAAACCCACCATTTAGTTGCATCACTCTCTGTTCACATTAACTATTGGTGTCTATTACAAACTCACCACGATCAAAAATACTAATCCAGAAAAAATTTCCCCAGCATGTTCCAGATATCCCTCAGTACACTCTTGCTTCCTATGATGGGGTGCCATGTTGCCCTACAGAAATCAGTGTTCTGTGGTATCGCAAAAGCCTATGACATTGTAGCTCTGATTTCTCCCAGAAAACCGTAGTTAGGTGTCAAGGCATCTAACAAGTGGTTTAACTCAAGCTGGTAAGTCATTAAAAAATAATGACGAGACCTTGTTGAAACCTGCAGTAACATAGTAGGAAAACCACGAGTACTTTTAGTCTGATAACTGTAAAATTCTCTCAAAGGCTTCCCACAAGGCAAACCACAGGACAACAAAAAGCATGATGCATTACCGATTAACCATGTCTTCAGTAAAACCGCAGAACCAAAATATTACCTTGTTTGTTCTGAGCAACACTGCAAAAATATCTTCGTTCAAGGATAATATTCTGAACATTCAGGTGAATATCTTTTGAGAATGCAGAAGTATCTCCGTTCTCTCCAATCGAACAACAGTTTGTTCCACCCTCACCTATATGTGCACTGTACAAAGAACTTGGAAAACTAAAGCCTCCAATTTATATTTGAAGGTTGCTCTGTATCTGCACTTAAAGTCTGCTTAGCTACATTAAGCCAAGACAACCAATATGGAGCCGGCAAATTCTAAACTAATTTCATATCCCTCATTCATAAAAATCATGGAAGGAGCTCTCAGTTGTCAACACAAAGAATTTGTTCAGTCAGCTAATATCTGTCAGATAATGTCTAATAAATAACAAGGCGGGGAACAGAAATTCATCCTGCAATATCAGGGCAGCGCTGCTTTCCTTTCTTGACAGTGGCACGCAGGAAACCGTTATTCGCCTTGTCTGCTGTCTGTAACCTAGTGGACAAACTAATTCTCTAGCAACATTTGGTAAAATGGTCAGGAGTCATTGGAACAGCCGTGCAACTGGGCCATCATTGGCATCTAATTGAAGTCAACAGATTGGGATGTGCTTCTCCGTGTCACCAACGAAACAAATTCCTGCAGGGTCCCTTATTTATCCTGACTTTGTATCATATGCAAGAGGCTTCTGATATTATCTCCCAGTATTGCATATTTTTCCAAATGTACACAGATGACATTCAATTCTTAATCAAATTTAAGTATGAGCTGAAATATACATTTTTCTGGATGAAAGTGGGTTACCTTCATCTCTGTGATTTGAAAACTGACATCCTCGTAATAGGAGAACAGCTAACTGTATGGATAGCCTTCATACCATAGAAGGAAATGGATGCTACTCCAGTTACAGAACTCCTCTCCACAGTGTTAAAAAGCTTGTTCTGATTCAACACCGACCTTTTGTAAAGAATAGTAATCTCCAGCTCCTGACTTTAAAAATGATCCCACCTCTCCTTCAAATAAAACAACACAGTGAACTTACTAGGACTGTGAGTGCCGCTGAGACTCAATGACTACTCAATCGCTGCTGGAGAACCCAAAAATGACCTCAAAAGACTAATAAGATTAAAAAATAAAGCAGCTGAGCTATTTCTGGCATAACAGTTGTATATCACTCTGGCAGTCACAGAGCTTCACTGGATACTCTTATTTATTTAATTAATTTATTTATTTTTATTTTAAAAGTTTTATATAGCGCTAGCTATACCCGTTGGCATCAGATCGCTTTACATACACACTGTAAAAAAACGAAGGAAATTGCATTACATAGTAGGAGGGCAGTAAGGGAGCAAAACAGAGATAAAACATACAACATGAAAAATAGGTAAACAGTGCATGGGAGGGAGAGAAAACAAACGAAGGTGGTTAACACAGTCCGGTCGCCACTATCCTTGAATGTCAAGAGAGAGCGGAGTCAACTCTGATATTGAAGTCTAGGTTAGTTGACGTTGGTCAGGAAAGTATTTGTTAAGGAGATGGAGTTTCAGGTCCCTTTTAAAACAGGAGAAGGAGGGGTTGCATCTGAGGACTCTAGGGAGAGCGTTCCACACCTGGGAGCGTTGCCAGAAAACGATCGGTATTGGGTGGTTTTCTTTTTCAGTTTTGGAGGGATAAGGAGCGTGTTGGAACTTCTCAGCGTTCTGGATGGACCTGATTTTACCACTTTGTTGTTCAAGTAGTTGGGGGCCGGAGAGTGAAGGGTTTTGGGTGTGACTCTATCACAAAGATTAAAGTTAAAACGTGACTGTTCAATCTTCAGTCAAGCAGGGTCTTAGCTTAATCTACCCTCAGATGTGCATTCCATATTACATACCCAGTCATGCAGAGCATTCAGAGCAACATTAATTACACAAACCACTTTAGTGCCAGTAAGCTCGAGGTGGCAAAACAGTTCAACCTTTCCTCATCTATGCGCTCATCTAATTCTTGAGTCGAGCATTAACAGAAGTGTATCCATTGGGTGAACTCACCGTAGTGCTTACATCGTACTATGACCTGGATTCAGTATATGTCACCATTCACTATTTCATTAAGTTTTCGATTCATATTTTCACCACTTGGGTCAAGCTTCTTTACTTTTTTATCGGGGAACCAATTGGGAAAAGTGAGTACCATTAAGGGAATCTGTTTTCTGTGCACCTGCTGTGCTGCCGCCTAAATATAGCCGATTATTTATTATTTGCAACGGTGTTGCTATTTTGCAGCCAATCTTAAAATTACATAACTAAAAAGAAAGGACTGGTAACTAAACATTAGTCCTAGTACTTGCAATGCTATTTGCTCTAGGACTTTTTGTCGGTCTTTTTCAATCTGAGAACATCCTCTAGCTTCAAAATCATTTTAAGTGTCTGGTAAGCAAGATAAATATGTTACCCTTTGCCAATTAAGGTTTCACATACATGATTTTGCTTCCTTCCGTAAGCATCTGCTCCACCAGCTGAATTTCATTTTCGTACTTAAGTAGAAGTGGTGTTGTTTTTCGAAGTCTAAGCCATACCACACACTGGCAGAACCATTTTCAGTAGTTCATTGAAGCCCTCTAGTTTTGCAGGAAAGATAACATTATTGAACTGTAGCTGTCCTGTCAGGGGTATCTGGTTCCACTTGTAGCCTGAGGTGTGTTGATTGGTAACCACACCCAGCCCATACTATCCATCTCTTGATCTGACAAACACTTGTTTACAGCTTTTTTGTTGTTGTTGGAGTTTTATATAGCGCAAACTCAACCCAAAGGTATTGGAGTGCTTAACATGATCACCAGTTATGTTACAGATGGACACATTTATTTTGTTAGGCACAGGGAGATTAAGTGATTTGCCCAGAATCACTGGATGTCGAGCGTCATTGCCGAGACTCTAACCCGGTTTCCGAGCTTTTAGGACGACCGTAGTAGTGCAATTTGTGCAAGGTTGAGATTGAACTGTTGACAATAGATCCTTCAATAGCACTAGAGCTAAATGGCAGTTCCCTCCTTTAGCTACTTGTAATGTAGGGTCTAAGATATTCAACACGATCTTATAAAAAAATGGAGTTGAGCTTTCCATGTCTCCTAAACAGCGACTGGAGTAATGGTAACACTTAACACTTGTGTTTAAGTACTTAATCAAGTCTTCAACTAGCAAAATATTTCTACAACAATTGTTCTGATAGCTGGTCTGAAAACATTTTTCTGTTTTTGTTTCTAGGACCCGAATGCAGATACCGAGTGGAATGATATCCTCCGCAGAAAAGGGATCCTCCCTCCAAAGGAAAAGCCCAATGAGGAAGCAGAAGAACAGGCGGAGCAGATACTGCAGCAGCAGTCAGTAGGTGAGCACACATGGAAGTCCGAATGTAGACTTGAGCCGCAACTTCAATGTTTAAAGGCTTACATGTGCAAATGGGCTTATGCGATTAAAAAAATGTGGGTTTTTGCTTGCTGCCAGAACGTGCTTAATCATTTGCAACGACGGTCCTTAGTAAAATTACAATTTTTTAAAATTTAATTTTTTTAATGAAAGTTAACTAAGTCAAATGTTTTCTTGAGCAATGGAGAAAAACCCAACTCAAGCGAAATGGGATTTGTACATTATGTGTTAAGTGTATTTTAGGTCGAAGCCTACCAGACTGCACGGCTGTATGGTTTGTTAAAGACATCTTGGGGATATTCAGAAAGCTTCCCTGAGAATGCATTCCGCCGGTTGCTTATTATTGTCTTTTGGTTTGTAACTCATTTCCTGGCTTTCTATTTGCTGGAATTATTTGTTTTTAGACTGTCCAGGGAGAGTTGGTCCCTCTCTTTGTATTCTTCCACTGTGCTCCTTTCTGTAAACAGTCCTGTAAATCTTTTTCTTGTCTTGTCACACTTGCTGTTTATTCAAAGACAGAGGTCAAATCTCAAGCTCTGCCTTCCAATGGAGCTTGATGTTTACTTTCTTTCTCTGACTTTAAAGTGAGAGGACTTATCTGACAATCTTGCTGGATATTGAGGGTAGGAAAGTGTGTTTCTAGCACACAACAACATTTAAATGAACATTTAAATGGACTGTGCAAGTATTTCAGAATATATCGATACACTAGGTGATGCCATTTCCACACTTTATCATATGTGCGCTGTATAGTTTTATTAGTAAAACTGTATGTCTGTGCGAATGTAATCGGTCATTTCAGTTGAAAATGTATGGTCTGTAATGGCAGTGTGCTGCCACATCATGCATACTCCACTATACACCACGCCACTGCACTCTGCGCCACTGCACTCTACTCCCCTCTGCCCCACGCCAATCTATAGCACTTCCCTCTGTGCTCCTTTACTCTGCACCACACTATGCCAATGCAGTCTGCGCCACTCTACTGTTCATCACTGCACTCTACACCACTCCACTCTAGCCCAATACAGTCTATGCCAATGCACTCTGCACTATTCTATGCCAGGGCATTCTACGCCATCCTACTCTGTATTACTGCACTCTATGCTGCAGCACTCCACTCTGCACCTCTCTACGCCTCCGTTCTGCACTACTCCACTCTGCACCACTGCATTCTATGCCACTACACTCTACTGTACACCACTCTAATCTACACCACTGTATTCTATGATGCTTCATTGTACGCCGCTGAATTCTATGCTGCTGGACACTACACCACTATACTCTGCAACACTCTATGTCAATGCACTGTACACCAGTCACCTCCACTCTACGCCACTCCTCTGTACTCTGCTACTGCACTCTACACCACTACACTCTACTCTGCACCACTACTCGGCGCCATTGCACTGTCCTCCACTTGTACGCCACTGCACTCAATACCACTCTGCGACACTCTACTCTGCACTAATGCATTCTATACCACTGCACTCCACATCACAATACTTTACTCTGCCGCACGCTCCATCGCTCTACTCTACACCACCCTAAGCCACTGCACTCTTCATCGCTGCACTCTGCTATGCAACATTCTAATCAACGCCACTGCGTTCTATGACTGCATTGCACGCCCCTGAATTCTCTGCTGCTGCACTTTACGCCACTGCAATCTACACCACTAGACTCTGAAACACTCTACGCAGATATACTCTACACCGGTCTTCTCTACTCTGTGCCACTCCACTGTACGCCACTCAATACCACTCCAATGCAAGACGCACTATACCACCCCAGTCTACGACACTTTACTCCACCCGTCGCCATTCCACTTTACGCCACTCTCTTCCACGCCACCAACTTTTAGCCATGGTGATTAGCAGCCAGGCTGGCGTGTACAGCATGTCTAAATCATATTGGGAAAGCCAATAGCTCCTGCATAGGAGAGACCTATTGGCTGCGCCAGTGCTCGTCTTTGTCGTCAAGTCAATCAGATAGAAAGCCAACGCTTTAAAATAATTGTGCAGCCAGTTTTCTCCTTTTTAAAATAAATAAAAAGCTAATACTTTTTTGAAGGACTGTTTGCTAATTGATAATTTGCTGTGTTTTAATACATTGTAGTGAAAACCTACGAGGACATGACGTTGGAGGAGCTGGATGAGAACGAAGATGAGTTTGGTGAGGAAGATGAGCGAGCAATAGAACTTTACAGGTTGGAGCAACTTTTTTATAAGCAATCTCAGTTTGCTTAGTAGCATGATGGAAAAAAAATTCATGACAAATTTTATAAGATTTTAGCAATAAATCAGTGCGGAATGGCCCACAAACCTATACAGGGATTTATAATAAAAGCCCTGTTATCAAATGCAACACAGATACTTGCACAGTATGTCCCAAACATCCCACCAGCGTACCACATGCCACTAGTAGAGCCCTTGATTGGATTCAACACCAGACTCACACCTCAGACTCTCGTGCCATGGCACCATAGTTCTTTAGTTCAGCATCAAGCAGGAAGTCGATAGAGCGAACTGAAGCCAGAACTATACCCCTGTAGTTTGCCCATCTCTGCCAAATTTCTAGGTGTATCCCCTTGCCTGAAACACCGCCCGCTACCTCTAGAACCATACTATAGTCCTTCCCCTTTTTCCAGGCCCTGACAGATGGAGGTGTGTCCACCTTCGACATTCTAGCTTTACCCATGTGCCAGAGGCAATGCCTTATGTAGTAGGCTCTGTGTAGGTATTTTTATTGTATCAAGTGGAGATGGGCTTATATCTCCGTCTCACTGGAAGCTCCCAGAGCCTCTGTCCAATCAGCGTCATCTAAAGTGTCAATGTTGGCCTCCTATGCCACCCTTAGTGCAGGTAGTGTGTTGGAGCTATTCGTGATCAGGGACTGAGGTATTTTTGTGATCTTGTGGGTACCTATGTCTCCCAACCGGAGGTGCCCTCTAATAAACTAAACTCTGGTAGCTCTTGGAGATCCTGGAGATAAGGGTATGTGGCATGGTGGAATTGCAAATATTGGTAGAATTGGCTACAGTGTAGCTGATAGTTCCTTAGCATCTCATGGAATGATTTTAACACAGTACCCTGCAAAACATTCCTAGCATGGATATTCCTATGAAATCCCATTTCTGGAAGCCACCCAACCGAGCCACTTGCTTTAGGACAGTGCCCTTCCACTGAGGCATCCGCTTTGTCAGTCTGGCCCACTACCCCATCCGCCGGAGGAAGCATCTCCATGTGTCTATGGCTATTTCTGTTGCTGGAGGAAGGAGCCCGACCCGCTTTCCACTATATAGGTAGTCTAGCAAGGAGGCATCACTCATCTCTCAGCGGCATAAGCCGGGTACCCCTGAGGGGCATACCACCAGTCATTTATAATCAGGAGATGGGAGGCAGCATAGTAAGAACATGCAGCGGCAATGCCTCCACAATATGTGGACTGGAAGCCCACTCCATGGCACCAGCACCCCTCAGAAATGGGGGAAGACAATGGATTTCTCAGCATTCATGTACAACCCAGAGGTCTCGCCAAAGATTTGCATGATCCCAAGGCTTCTGGATCTGTGAGGAAGAATAAGACGCCGTCTGCATAGAGGGTTAACCTATCGAACAGCTCTACAGTCATTCAAAGCCTCCCACTTGGGCATCTACCCTGACCCATGCAGCGAAAGGCTCCATTGCCAGTGCGAACAACAGTGGGGACAATGGGCACCCCTGCCGTGTAGCCCTGCATATTAGGAAGGGGGTCTGAGACTCCACGCACGACCTGAACTGTGACAAACAAGCTGTTATACAAGAGGACATAGGAAAGGAATCTGGGGCCCAAGTTTAAATGCTTAAAGACAAACAGATACTCGCAGCTGATGGAATAGAATGCTTTATCTATGTCTGCAAGGAGCATAGTCGCCGGCCTCCTCAAGCGGTCCACCAAAGCATTGTATAAGCGTTTAATATTCTGGTGTAATTGGGCATAAATCCTGATTGGTCGGGATGGACCGGATCTGCCATGTGTTTCATCAGCCTATTGGCCATGGTTTTGGCTTGAAGTTAGAAGGGAGATTGGAGTATGGTGGCATTTTAAGTATTCAATAAGCAGTCGCTAACTTTCTATTGTTCTGCAATCTGAACTGATTCTGCTTACTATTTCTGTGTGGAAGGATTGCAATCTGAAACATCAAAAGGAACAGGTGGTAGCTCGTGTGCTTTGTGATCACTGCTCACTAGGCAGAGCTGTCAATAAATGTCCCCTTCATGTTTGTAAAAAAAAGTGTCTGGGCAGTGCTGCTAATGGAAAATGGGTGCTGAAATTAAAAAGTAATGTTGAATGAGCAAAAAGTCTGCCTTCCCTCTAGCTTTCCTTGCTTACTTTCATTGCACAATCTGTCCTTCATGCCTTCCTCTTTTGCAAAGCACCATCTCACTAAAAATACATTGCACTTCCAGTTTCTAAAATTGCTAATTGGTTTGCACCAGAATAAGCTGCTGTAAGAAAGTATGTAAAAGACATTATAGAGAAATTAGAATTCAAAATGTGCCATTGGGGACAATGACTGGTGTCTACAGTACACCTAAAAATATATAGATGTGATTGAGTAATCAAAAACTTTTTTTTAACCACAAGATCAAATGAAGTGGATAACTTATAGAAAGGCCCATTTAGAATTTCAGATGAAGCCCTCTGTCCTTTCCATTAGAATTATACATTCACGAGTCATGCAACTCCCTAGCATCACAGCTTTGTTACATTCAGTACATTTCTTGTTGAAATGAAGCATAGCTAAATCTCACTCTGAATCTTCTAGGATTTTAAAGGCTATTCCAAGCTTAACTATATATCAGCAGTTTACATCACTTACTTCTGCCAAGGTTCATCTTAGTAGAACACCTGTCTCGCCTAATGATCCACTGCCCCATAAAAATATATTAAAACAATCTTATATTAAATTTAGTCTCAAATAAGATGACACTTTGTATCAATTACTCCCTTCAGGAATTAAGCATTCCTTACTTCCTGTGAAACATTGCAGTGAAACTCGCTGTTGAAAAACCATTGCTAAATCGGTAGATTTGAGAGTTATTGTTGCATTTCAGTAACCAGCAGTCTGACTAAACGTGTTGGAAAAAGTGTTAGTTCCACAAGGTACACAATTTTGTAGCATGTAATTACTTCCCACCAGACAGTATTCTCCACCCTCCAATATGTCCACCTTGTCACACAGATGAAGGGACCCTCAGGTCTTGGCACATTCATCTTTTTTTATCAAATGTTTCTGCTTACTTCTATGGTACTATTGGCATGGCCTGTTGTAACCATGAGGATAACATGCAGATTATTGTATTGCCCGTCTCACAGCTGCTTAAACAAGCACACATTGCCTAACTGCACCATTGCTATCAAGCAATAGATGAATTCGAATCTCCTACAAGTAAATCTGTCAATGATGGGTGTTGTGCTCAGGGGTGAGAATACCAACTTGGACCTGTGAAACTTCTTTTCAAGTGTGCTAGACCCAGGGTCTCCTCTTCAAAGATGTAAAAAAAATAGGGATTTGCACCTTGACTGAGAGCTCTCTGTGAATCCCCCAATAATGTTATTAAAGCAGGATTGGTTACACTTCCTATTGCTAAAAAGGCAATTTGCCTGCATTGCACTTCTTACAGCATTGAAGCTGTTTTAATCCTAAGCACTCACAACTAGACTATTGACACTATTTGATCTTGGCCTTCCCAAACACACATTTAATAAACTACATAATAAACAGTACAGCCACTGAGGCCCTAGGATGACCATATAGCTCCGGTTCTTAAAAAACTACATTGGCTCCCTGTTTATCTGAGAGCGGCATTCAGGGTCTTCTGTTTCGTTAATAAATCCTTTTGTGGAAAAGGCATAGCCTTCTTAAATAATAAGTTGCAAATATACATTCCAACAAAAAATGTACACACCAGTGATTGCTATTGACTCGCCATTACAAGCCAAAATGGGAGGTTGGGGACTACCAGTCCAAGTGGCCTCTCTGGAACAGTACTTCAAATATGCCTTGGTAGATTCAGAATTCAGCCCTGCAGCAATTTGAAGACTTTACCATTTGCTTTTTCATAAGCAGCAATATTACTGGATTGTGCAGGGTGCCAAGAGGATGTAACGGTGGTTCGCTTTACTCGAAAAATGCAACAAATATTTAGAGTTTGTCATGCGTAACTTCTTTGTCTAATTGCTTTGCTTGTCGCTATATCGACTGATGTGCTACATGTGTGGCTAAGGCAAGGCATCTGAATTATTTTATTTGTTTCTGTCTCAATGAAATTGATTCATGTTCTAACCATTTGTGACCTTTTCACTTTATATTTATTTGCACACCATTACCATTTATTCCATTTCAAGCTGTAGTGATGTTGAGGCTGAATTATTTTAATGTTACACAGCTGATTATTTCACGAAAAGCCATCTTTATTTTGTACAAGCTTCAAATCACTGCATTTTTAGGGAGTACATTGCTCTGGCCATCAGTAAGGGAGCATATAACATTGAGGCAGCCTTTGTAGCTCCCAGAAAATGTTACTTTGATCTGAACCCTCACTGACCGATACAATTCCAAATATATGTAAAATATCATTATCTTGAAAGATTATGTCCTTGGCTGCTCACCCATATGTTACCTATATGTAAATCCTGATCTGTGCACAATATTTATTTTAACTCGATGTATTTGTGAATTACTTCTCAACAGACAACAGAGGATGGCACAATTTCAGGCATTACAGGTGAAGAACAAATTTGGAGACGTTATGGAGATTTCTGGCCAGGACTACATTCAAGAGGTGACGAAAGCTGGTGAAGGACTGTGGGTTATTTTACATCTTTACAAACAAGGGTAAGCAAACCTACCAAGTACATTTTTGAATTGTACGTTGTTTGTCATAGGGAAACATCCCCGTTTAAAAACAATGTGCCCAGCTGATTGGACCTTGATTTTGACTATTTATGATACCATCAATTGTGGATTAGAATAGATTGCTTTTCTGACATTGTTGTGAATTGAAGTCTTTTTTTTTTTATTTGTCACTGGGATTTTCCTTATCTGGAGCCATCCTCAATATATTTTTTCACCTTTAAAATATTCAGATAGCATGCACAATGATCTTGATTTGTAGTGCATATTTTTTTATATATGTAAAAGGACCATCTCACAGTGGATAGTGCTCTGCATTAAAATCCGCTATGCATTGGCCAAGAAGTTGTGAAGGCTTCCATGCTCATTCCACCAGAGCCAAGGCTGCGACCACTGCATTAGCTTGCACAGTCCCTTTCCTGGACATCCTTCAGGCTTCAACATGGGCATCTCTGCACATGTTTATCAAACACTATTGCCTGGACAGTCAGGTTTGTCGTGACTGGCATTTCCTGGTCTACAGTTGTTTGCAGACCCACCTCCAGAGAGGTATTGCTTGGGTATCTATTCTTAGGTAAGGAATCTGCGGCTAAAAGACTCCATCAGATGAACAAGTTACTTGCCTTTAGTAACGCCTTATCTTGTCTACATGCCGATTCCTTACCGACCTTCCCATTCTGTGAATGGATCTCTCCATATAGGGTAACCCATATGAGGTTCTTAGTGTCTGCACACTGGTACATCAGCAACCATTGTAGCTCTGCACTACTGGCAAGGAGAGTTTACGAAAAGTAACTGATGTAGGCGCCCTGGGTTGGTGCCTATATTGGCAATGCGTGTCACTTCTGGCGTGGATGACATGGAGAAGAACGACGCCACCTACTGGTGCACAGAGATTCTGCTCGGAAAGGTTCTGGAACCAGTCTTATGCCTGGTATAATTCTAAGGTAAGGAATCTGCAACTAGATAGAGTCTACCAGAAAAGGCTTTACTGAAGATAAGTAACTTGTTCGATTATGCCAGGTCTTATGTTATATCAAGGGTTGGATTCTGGCATAGCTCTGATTTTGCCACATTTCTGCAAATCTACGAACATGTGCTAGTCGTAGGCAGGAAGCAGTCCTTCCAAATCTAGAATACCTTTTGAGTCCGTGCACAGCCACCAACTTGCATCTTTAAGGGTAATCACCAATTCATCTGTCTCTTCCCTCTCCTCAAAAAGTTGGAAATCAACTCTTGTCAAAGGTCGGGGTCAAAGTATTTCCAGGAAGGGGGGGGTACATTGGATGTAGGGAAGTGATTTCGCAATTAGCAGGCAGACTTTCACATGAGCAAATATCCATGTATATATGTGCTCAGTGCGAAATTGAATTCACAAACGTTGCTGGGATTATAGTTTCTAGGCCTACTTCTATAAACTCTTGAATTCCTGAATGCCGTAAGTCTGCATATGCCTTTCTTTAATTATTGGGCCCCTAATTTATT
Organism: Lissotriton helveticus; assembly: GCF_964261635.1. Lineage (NCBI taxonomy): Eukaryota > Metazoa > Chordata > Amphibia > Caudata > Salamandridae > Lissotriton > Lissotriton helveticus. Next base: position 1,145,506,887 of record NC_136069.1, read on the forward strand.
TTAATGTTGACCTTTATGATTTTATACTGAGTCTCCATTATTAATCTTTTGTTTAATGGCATATACCAGACGTTTTATCAAGTGATGCCTCGGAGAATTAATATCTAAATTTGTAAAACAATTTGGCCAGATATTTTTCAGGTTGCAATTTTTTGGGTCAGATTTTATTTTGAAAGTAACCAATCACCAGTCATGATTTAAGTACTACTACTGCAATGGCCTTATGGCCGGAGTGAAAAAATCTACTCTCAGAAAGCTGCAGTGCATCCAACATGCTGCAGCCAGACTGGTTTTACAACTCCCCAGAAGGTCATCAGCGTCGGCAGCACTTAATTCGCTGCACTGGATGCCGCTGCACAAAAGAATCCTTTTTAAACTGCTCCTCACAGTTTTTAAAACTATGCAAAATACAGGGCCCCGCTATTTTGCAAATCGTTTCACGCGCTATAATCCCCCGCGCTGCCTGAGATCCTCCGGGACAAATCCGGTCCGAATCCCCAGATTCAAATTCAAGACCAAAGGTGGGAAATCCTTCATTGTTCTGGCAGCCAAGGCCTGGAACAACCTACCTGTCAACCTTAGATGTACAGAAAATGAGAACAATTTTAGAAAACTTCTCAAGACATGGGTCTACCAGCAACCAGACTCCTCTGTCTTGGCTGCCATTTAGCTTCACTCCTTTATCACACTCCACTTCTTTCTGTTATCCGTTCACAGCTTGCTTAGCGCCATGATGCTCCCTTGGGAGCGAACGTCTGCGCTTTACAAATGCACATAAATATCAAATATCAAAAGTATTCCTCATGTGTTTGCATATAATTAGAAAGCATAATGGGGGTCTTTTGTGTGTTCTCAAAATATTATATTTTGCGCTCATCTACATGTGTTTTTTTTTTTTTAGTGGAGCCACTATCAGTTATTAAAACTGAGCACAAGTTTGAATAATTTACACACCTAGCTAAAAAAGTTTGCTGTGGTATCTCACACTGGCAACCAAAGGATTAGTGCTGCAAGGGAGTTTGTTGTCCTTGGTCCAAGCAATATGTCCCAGGTGATACGGATTCCGCGCCCCTGCACCCACATAGTTTATCCTCCAGCTGACAGGGTTGTGGTCAGAGACTTAGCAAAAGGTTCTTGATTTGCTTTTATGGGGAAGCTATTTGTTTGGACATCAGGTGGGAGAAGTGATTGAAAGGATGAAGCCGGGGACCTTTGAATCAATTGGATTGGAGAGTAGACCGTATAAAAGCCAAACTTTAAGTCGGAGACAAACCTCATTTTATTGACCTTAAAATTAAAGAAAATAAAGTAGACCTGTAGACATTCCCAAACATGACTTGTAGTTGCTTCACCTACAGAGCTAACCAGACATCCTTTGTGGGAAACTCTGATTGAAACACACTGCAGTCTACATAGCAATGAACCTTAACCCCTATCAAATATTTCCTTTTCTTTCATCTCAACTTAGCTGTTTAAAAAAACTCCTTTATCCACAACCCTACAAAACTGCTTTGCTGCAGGCAGTGGTTGCCAGTCTATGACGTTTACAGTAGGGTTAATGGAAAAGCCTTGTGGTTGTACAAGGTCTTAGCGTCCGCTAGAACCGCTGCTTTCATTTCAGGGTGCTCTGTTGGGGTGAGCCAAGTGTATTCCTGGGAAAGATTAGAATATATGAAGGAGGGATGCCATCTGGTGAGTCAGTTACTGAGTTTGGGGGGGGGTCGAAGAAACAATCATGGCTTCTGATAGAGAAGAATGAAAGAAAGCACATTTTAGTAATTTGTAACAACATAACCAGCCTATTGTCATCCTGTTCATAATATTACGTACATGTGCATATTCGATTTTACCTGGGTGGTGTGTTAACTATTGTATTTTTGGTTCCATCAGAATCCCCCTCTGCGCCCTCATAAACCAGCATTTGAGCAGACTGGCGAGGAAGTTCCCAGCAGTCAAGTTCATCAAAGCTATTTCTACCACCTGCATTCCCAATTACCCCGACCGGAACCTACCCACCATCTTCGTGTACCTTGAAGGCGCCATCCGGGCACAGTTTATCGGCCCCCTCGTGTTTGGCGGCATGAATTTGACATACGATGGTAAGTCAGTATTTACTTTCATTTTCTTCTCCGATAGGAGCTACACTTGATGAGCAGTTGATATTTTCAGAGCTGAATCCCATGTTTATTGCCCTGTGTTTTCACTAGGCCCAGACTTTAAATATTCTGTATAAGTTAGAACATGTTCCAATGCAGTGATCTCATTTCACCAATATCAGCAATCTTTCATCCTCATGCATGTTACAAGAAGTAACATGACATGGCCTTTGACCTCTAGTGACTGGCCAGTTTACGTGTTTAAAGCCATCTATTGACAACATTAGGTTGTAACATTGAAAGAAACAGTCACTGATAATAATTACAAACCACCAGATACAATAATGTTCAACACACATAATTATAAACCATGTGTAATATTAGGCCCTCATTCCCATGGTCATGACATTTCCGATTTATTTATATTTATTTAGTCAAAGTTTTATATAGCGCGAACAAGATCCTTACAGATATCGGAGCGCTTCACAAAGACAGGGTAGGGGCAGTAGGAATGAACAGAGATAATGGAAGCAATATAATAGTCACTGACATGATAGGATAATAATAACATACATAACACATATCAATATACAAACAGGTAAACACGTAATATAAGACGGCACCAATCATTGATCCCACTAAAGAGGTGTTCAGGTACACCTTGGGTGTGTGGATGGCTTATACCAATGTCTTAGTGTATAGAGAACACTGAGTGGGGGCATCGGGAGAGTGAATCAGTAAACCAAAGTGTAACATATATCGGTCAGTATTAAGAGAGTAGCGTAAGAGTGTCCCCCATCAAGTAGAAGTATAGTGCCAAAGGACAAGGTGAACAGTGATACAGAGCCATGCAGAGTCTCTGATCCAGCACCTATAAGGATCAGGAGATCTTGGCCAGACGGATGGTTTTCACCTCTTTCTTGAAGAGTGCGGTGGAGGAGATAAACCTGGTTTCAGGAGGGAGCGCATTCCATATCCTGGGTGCCATTCCTGAGAAGGAACGCTTGTATGTTTTCTCTTTCCGGAATCTACGAGGTTTCAGGAGTAGATTTTTTTGTACTTCTATTCGATCTCGAACCTCCTGATATAGACAACTTTTGAGCGAGGTAGTTGGGTGCCTTGTGGTGCACGGCCGTGTGTGTCATAACAGCAATTTTTAGCTGTATTCTGGCTTCAAAAGGCAGCCATTTTAGAGACTTTAAATCTGGGGATATATGCGAGTGTTTTCTTGAGCCAGTAATGAGTCTCGCGGCAGCGTTCAGTGAGGCTCTTAAGGGTGCTGTTGTGGATAGTGGGAGTCCGCTGAGGGCCACAATTCCGTAGTCTATTCGAGGGATGACTAAAGCTTGTACAGCAGTTTGGAAGTCTTCGGCAGGGAGGAAAGGTTTAATTTTCCTCAGTGTGCTGATTTGGAAATTAGCTCCTTTTGTGGCTTTGCTAACGTGCTGCTGCATGTTGAGCTTGGCGTCGAGTGTGATGCCTAGGGATTTTGCTGAATCCACGATGGTAGGTTGGACATTGAGTGCTGTTAGGTTATTGAGCCAGGTTTGGGTGGTGGAAATTTTCGCCGGGGGTGAGATGAGTAGGAACTCAGTTTTCAGAGCATTTAGTTTGAGGTGTGTTGTACAGTGCTTAGCTCTCCTTCTGAGCTAGCACTCTAGATTCCTGTCAATGTTCTTTGTTCTGGCGTTCTCCTTCGCCCTGTTGGCAGTTGGAGCTCTGGCCAGAGGAGAGAAGGGCTTACCTGTTCTGTGCTGTAAATAAAGCTGTTACTTGTAACATCCACCTGTAAGGACATTCATCATTTACAACATTTGGCGACTAGGACTGGCGATGTGTCTGGCCACAGCTTCCTCCTGAAGATTTGCAGCTGGAAAAGGTATTACGGAACGGTAACACCAACTTCTCTCGAACCCTGCGTGGTGTGCGACGTTGGAGGGAGTTTTGTTGCGGTGGTGTTGGTCACTGTGGAATCGTTTGTGACTTGGAGAAATATCCGGAAGATTTTCCCAGTAGTGTCTCCTTCGTCGGAGTGTGTGACGTCACCTCCTTCAACGTCTCTTCTTTGACAGCGTCCTGACGTAGCCTGGTGAGTCGCGCATCTCCGACGCTGCTGAACCGCATTGCTGAAGCGCATTCACTCTCATGCGCATTTGACGTCGGAGACGTGACTGACGCTACGCACGACGCAGTCGGCCATTTTGAAATACATTTTCACTGTCTGTCGGTGGTTGCTAGGCGACGCAACTCACCGGGATCTTCACTGCGCACTCAGAAGCAGCGTCGTGTAGCGGACCTTCAATATCCTAAATTGGGGTAAGCGCTTATATTACACGGAGACAAAATATAAGCGGACAATTTTCCTAGTTTCTTCAGCATCAACCTGTACTTTACTATATCGTGTGACAACTGCTTATTGAAACGGAGTTGACTTTACACTGTGATAGTCTATCCAATCGTATCTAATGGCTCAAGCGATTAATGTTGCACTACCACCACAATTCTTGTGTGAGCTGGGGATTCCGCCTATAATGTGGGAGGACTGGATAATAATGTTTAACAACTATATCCAGGCTTTAGACGGAGAAGACTTCTCACCTAAACGCAAGAAAGCCCTCCTGATGACAACTTTAGGCAAAGAAGGACAGCGTCTATTCAAATACTTACCACAAGTATTGCCTTCTGGGTCACAGGCGGATTTAGACGAATTTAAAGAAGCGGTAGTAAGACTTGAAACCAGATTTGGTAAAGAGGAAAACCTTGTCCTACAGAGATATAAATTCTACAAAAACAAACAGTTGGCAGAGGAGAGTATTGACGAGTTTGTTGCGCGACTACGTGAACTATCAGTGAAATGCAATTTTGGTCAAATGGCGGATGAACTAATTAGAGACCAGCTGATTGTTCAAGCCAATAACAGAAAGGTCCAGGAACTATTATGGGCAGCGAAAAATCCAACGTTGAAAGTTGCAATAGAGTTGGCTAAAGTAGTAGAAGAGAGTGAAAAATGTATGAGAGAGTTGCAGAAGAGTGGTTTGGAAACTAAAGTTGCAGAAGTTTCCAATAAGGGTGTGATTAGTGACAATAGTGATGATGAAGCTATGGCAATTGCTATTGTTAGAAAAAAAGGCTATATTCTTCAGAAAAAGAATATGCAACCAGTATCAAGTAATAAGAATAGCCAGAAAATGTGTTCGAGATGTGGGAGTTTTTCACATAGTTCAGATGCCAAGTTTTGCTTTGCAAATAACAAGGAATGTCTACGTTGTGGGAAGACGGGGCACTTTGCAAAGATGTGTAAAAACAAAAACAGCTCAAGGGTGACTGTAGTTAATGAGTGTGGTGATGTGAAACGTGAAATGAACAAAATATTAGTTCTGTCTGACACTGTATGTTCCTGCAAGGATCAAAGAGGAAATCCTTTTAAAGCTGAGATCTGAAAGAAACAGGTTAGTATTAGATTCCTTACCTTAGAATATCCCCAGGCGTCAGTCTGGATCCGGAAACTTTTGCGTAGCAGTACCCCTGCGCGTCGGTAGGCGTCGTCTGCAGGCGTCCCCTGCGGCTCCGCGTCGTCGGCGTCGTGCGCCGTGATGACGTCGCTGGAGTATATAGACGCCGCCTCCGCGCGCTGACGTCAGTTCTTCTTTTTTCCGCGCCAGTTAGCGCAGATCCGAAGAGCAGTACTCCGGTCTTTTGACCAAGTGTTTGTAAAACTAATTCTTTCTACGGTGCCGGTAGGATGCCTGGGTTTAAGAGCTGCGACGAGTGCGACCGCATGATGTCGGTCACCGACCACCATCGACTCTGCCTCCGGTGTCTGGGCGCGGACCACGACGTGGAGTCCTGCGTCGACTGTCGGGCCTTGACTGGAAAAGCTAGGCGGGAGCGGTCCCGCAAGCTTCTCGAGCTCCGGGTGTCGGCCCCGCGTCGAGAGCGGTCCCGGTCCGGTCGGAGGTCGAGGGAGCGGTCGAGGGAACGATCGCGGAGCCGCCATGGGCGCTCCGGGAGTCGCCACCATTCCTCCGGCTCGTCAGGTAAGCACAAGAAGTCGGGGCGTCGCCATCGCACCCCCGACTCCCCCCGACGCCCGCGTGATGCGGCCTCGGGTGGCCCCACCCCCGCGGCCCCGCGTGGGTCGCCGACGCCGTCTACCCCATACCCGTCGGTCCCTGGGGAAGGCGCGTCGCGTGAGGAGATCGAGGCCTTCCTCATTGCTATGAGGGCGAGGTCTCCTCCGGCGGGGCCTTCGGCGCCTGCGGGCCCGTCGGTCCCGTCTGGGGGCCCGAGCGGTTCGGGTGCTCCTGCCCCGGCGCCGCCGGTGGCTCCGGCCCCGGCGCCGCTGGTTCCCTCTGGTTCGTCGCTGGCTGGTCTCCCGGCCTCTCCGGCGTCGGTTCCTGTGGGCCAACCCGTGGTACCGCCCCCGCGTGGTGCAGCGACTCCGCCGTCGGCTCCGGCCGGCGTCGGGTCCCCGGCGCCGCGCGGCGCCACCCCCCTTTCCTCCCCGACTCCGGACGCGGAGTCGGACCGGCGTCGGCCGACGCCGGATCCGACGCCGATGGGGCCCGTTGACCCCGATGTCTATATCGTCGACCCAGAATATGGGTATGATGAAGATGAGTATGGAGAGGGTTGGGAGGGGTCTGAGGACCCTCTATCCCGTGCCTGCCAGTATGATGTGGACTGGGTAGGTGATCTGGGTGATGCCAGTGGCCTGGACGAGTCGCCCAACCCTGGGTTTGTCTCTCCGTCCCCTGTGGCGTCTGAGGCAGGTGCTGCCTATTCGGTGGTCCTGATGAGGGCTGCCAAGGCCTTGCACCTTGAGCTCCCCGTCGCGAAGGTCAAACCGAACATTCTGACCGAAGTGTTTAAACCGCAGTCATGCCCCCAGGAGCCTCTGCTGCCGTTTAATGAGGCCCTGTCGGATGTCCTTTTGGGCACCTGGTCCAGGCCCGCTTCTGGTGCGCCGGTTGACCGGAATGTCGCAAGGCGTCACCGTCCATGCTCGGACGACCCTGCCTTTTTATCCACCCATCCCTCCCCGGAGAGTCTGGTGATCCAGGCCTCCACTTCGCAGTCCGCATTTCCGTCGGCTCCGCCCGATAGGGAATCAAAGCGGTATGACCAATTTGGTAAAAAGGTCTTTTCCTCTTTGAGCGCTGGACTGCGGTCTTGTAATACCGCGTGCCTCTTGGGCCGCTACACCCACTCCCTGTGGGATACGGTCGAGGAGTGTCTGCCGCAATGTCCCCAGGAGGTGCGGGACAAGCTCACCCGGGCCTTAGTTGAAGGCCGGGATGCGGCGCGGTACTCGATCCGTTGTGGTCTCGACACGACCGACTCGCTGGGACGGGCGATGTCCACAACGGTGGCGATTCGTCGCCATGCTTGGCTGAGATCTGCCAACTTCTCGCCAGACGTCCAAAATTCACTCATGGACATGCCATTTGATGGCAGTCGCCTGTTTGGTGACAAAGCGGACCACGCGCTGGAGCGCTTCAAGGACTCCAGGGTCACGGCCAAGTCCTTGGGTCTTTCGACCCAGCGCCAGCAGACGGGTTCGTTTCGGCCCTTTCGTGGCCAAGGGAGGGGAGGTCCCACACGTGCTGCCAGCCACGCGATGCAGAACGCTCCCCAGCGCGGTGGCGGCCGTGGTTTCCGCCGTGGTGGCGGTAGAGGCCAGCGGCGTGGTCAGTCCACGCCTCCCTCCGCTGCTGCATCCAAGCCTTCCTAGTCCGAGCTTTCGGGCTCACGTGACGCCAGTGGGTGGCAGGGTTCGCCATCACCACTCCCGCTGGCGCGCGATAACATCGGACAGGTGGGTGCTGCAGCTTGTCCGAAGGGGCTATGCCCTCCCCTTCGAGTCCACTCCTCCAGCCATGCCACCGCAGAACCACCGTGTGTCGGGGGACCACTTGACACTTCTGCAGGAGGAAGTTACGGCCCTCTTGGCCAAGGGGGCCATCGAGCGCGTTCCTGGGCCAGAAGTAGGGTGTGGTTGCTACTCCCACTACTTTCTGGTACCCAAGAAGGACAAGGGAGGCCTGCGTCCTATCTTGGATCTACGGAACGTCAACGGCTTCCTCCGGAAGGAGAAGTTCAAGATGTTGACTTTGGCTCAGGTCTTGGCTGCTCTAGACCCACAAGACTGGATGGTAGCGTTGGACTTGCAGGATGCGTATTTTCACATCCCCGTCCTGCCGGCCCACCGGCGTTACCTGCGGTTCACGGTAGGCCACGAGCACTTTCAGTTTATCGTGCTCCCATTCGGCCTTACCAGCGCCCCACGGGTGTTCACGAAAGTGATGGCGGTGGTCGCAGCTCATCTGCGCCGGTTAGGGGTTTCGGTCTTCCCCTACCTCGACGACTGGCTGTTGAAGGCGGGCTCGCCCCAGACAGTCGTCCACCACCTTCAGATGACGGCAGACCTCCTGCACGAGCTGGGGTTTTCCATCAATGTGCCGAAATCACACCTGTGTCCCTCTCAAAAGCTCCTTTTCATCGGAGCGGTTCTCGACTCGGCGCAGTTTCGGGTTTATCCTCCGGAACGGCGGGTCCGGGATATTCAGGCTCTGATTCCCATCTTTCAGCCGTTATCCCGGGTTTCGGTCAGGTTGACGCTGCGGCTTCTGGGGCTGATGGCCTCCTGCATCCTTCTGGTGCATCACGCCAGATGGCGGATGCGGGCTCTGCAGTGGGACCTGAAGTTTCAGTGGGCCCAGCATCAGGGCAACCTATCCGACCATGTCCTGATCTCGGAGGGCACTGCGAGACAGTTGCAGTGGTGGCTTACGGACCGCGATTGGGTCAGGGGCAGATCCCTCTCCCTTCCCCAACCGGAGCACGTGGTTGTGACGGACGCGTCCCTCCAAGGCTGGGGTGGCCACTTGGGAGAGGCGGAGATCAGAGGCCTCTGGTCTCCGGCGGAGTCCCGGCTCCATATCAACATGTTGGAGCTGCGGGCGATTCGCCTAGCACTGAAGGCATTCCTCCCCTTTGTCAACGGGAGTGTAGTGCAGGTGTTCACGGACAACACCACCGCCATGTGGTACTGCAACAAACAGGGCGGTGTGGGGTCGTGGACCCTTTGCCAGGAGGCTCTGCGCCTCTGGCAAGGGCTGGAACGTCAGGGCGTGACTCTGACGGTTCAACACCTGGCAGGTTCTCTGAACGCCAGGGCGGACGAACTCAGCCGTCGGTGCTCGGTGGATCACGAATGGCGTCTGAACTCGGATGTGGCGAGAGGCCTCTTTCAGCAATGGGGAGAGCCTTGGTTAGATCTATTCGCCACAGAAGAGAACGCGCAATGTCATCAGTTCTGCGCGTTGGAGTTTCCAAGACGGCACTCGCTCGGCGACGCCTTTCGGCGCGAGTGGAGTTGCGGTCTGTTGTACGCCTTTCCGCCTATACCACTTCTGCCCAGAGTGCTGAAGAAGATCAGGCGCGACCGGGCCCAAGTTATCCTTGTGGCTCCGGACTGGGCTCGAAGGTACTGGTATCCCGAGCTACTCAGCATGACAGTCGGTCCCTCGATCCGCCTGCCCCTTCAGGAGGACCTTCTGTCGCAGCAGCAGGGGACGGTCCTCCACCCGAACCTGTCCAGTCTCCACCTCCATGCGTGGAGATTGAGCGGCGACAGTTGAGGCCATTTGACTTGCCTCCTGAAGTCTGTGATGTCATTCTGGCAGCCAGGCGTCCCTCCACAAAGTCGGTATACGCCTGCCGGTGGAACAGATTTGTGGCATGGTGCACAGCAAAGGCTGTGGATCCCCTTTCTGCCCCTCTGTCTGAGGTTCTCCTCTTCCTCCTTTCCCTTGCCCAGCAGGGCTCTGCTCTGGGCACTATCAAGGGCTATCTTTCTGCCCTTTCCGCCTTCTTGAGGCTACCTGATCAGCCATCTTTGTTCAAGTCCCCTATTGTGTTAAGATTCTTGAAGGGCATCACGCACATGTATCCTCCAACTCCGTTCGTGATGCCTCAGTGGGACTTGAACCTGGTTTTGACTTTCCTGATGTGCGCTCCCTTTGAGCCCCTTCATTCCTGTCCTCTCCGTCTTCTCACCTTAAAGACGGCCTTCCTGGTAGCCATCACCTCTGCCAGGAGAGTGAGTGAGCTCCAGGCTCTTTCTATTCAACCTCCTTTCTTGTCTGTTCATCCTGATAAGGTGGTTCTTCGGACTAGACCTTCTTTCCTGCCCAAGGTAGTCTCTGCTTTTCACATTGGGCAGTCCATCACCTTGCCCTCCTTCTTCCCGCCTCCGCATCCTTCAAAGGATGAAGAGCGGCTCCATCGTCTGGACCCAAAACGTGCGCTTTCATTCTATATGGATCGCACACGCCAGTTCCGGGTGGATGACCAACTGTTTGTTGGCTACGTGGGTGAGAAGAAGGGAAGGGCGGTACAGAAACGGACCATCTCTCGGTGGCTCGTCCTGTGCATCAAAGCATGCTACTCTTTGGCTCGGAAGGAGCCTCCTGTTGGGCTGAGGGCCCATTCCACTCGGGCCACGGCGGCTACTACTGCCCTGGGCCGGGGAGTCCCTTTGCAGGACATTTGCCAGGCGGCCACGTGGGCCTCGCTGCACACCTTTGCGAGGCACTACTGCCTGGACAGTCAAGTCCGGAGGGATGGCTTCTTTGGCCGTTCGGTCCTCCAGGACTTTCTGGTGTAGGTTGTATTGGTTCGCAGACCCACCACCGGGGTTGGTATTGCTGGGGTATCTATTCTAAGGTAAGGAATCTAATACTAACCTGTTTCTTTCAGATGAACAAGTTACTTACCTTCGGTAACGATATATCTGTAAGAAACAGTAGTTAGTATTAGATTCCTTACCGCCCCACCCATCCTCCCCGTTCTGCGAACTGATACCTAGGGTTAAGGACATCCCTTTCAGGGCCCTAGTTTTCAAATGGCACCAGTGTTGGTTCTCACATGGCTCTGCGTGTTCTGGCGCGGAAAAGCTGTGTGCAAAGAACTGACGTCAGCGCGCGGAGGCGGCGTCTATATACTCCAGCGACGTCATCACGGCGCACGACGCCGACGACGCGGAGCCGCAGGGGACGCCTGCAGACGACGCCTACCGACGCGCAGGGGTACTGCTACGCAAAAGTTTCCGGATCCAGACTGACGCCTGGGGATATTCTAAGGTAAGGAATCTAATACTAACTACTGTTTCTTACAGATATATCGTTACCGAAGGTAAGTAACTTGTTCTTTAGAATTGATGAGAAAGTGGTAACTCTCATGGTTGACACAGGTTCAAAGTGGACCATTATCCCGCTATCCCTGATGAACAGTGTGTTGGGTGACAGAGTTTTGAAAGAGTGTGATATCTTTCCGTCTGGATATCAAGGCGAGAAAATTGACCTATTAGGCTACTTTGAATCAAAGATTGAATTCAGAAATAGATCAGCGCCTGGAAAAGTTTACATTTCAACGGAAGGGCCAGCTATATTAGGTCGTCACCATCAATATGATTTGCACATTGTGGTGGATCCCAGGTCTGATGATCCTGTGTCAATAGTTGAGAAATCTTCTATTGATGAGATACTGGATGAATTTAAAAATGTTTTCAGAGACCAATTGGGGGAACTAATAGGTTATTCTCATCGCATAATCCTCAAAGAAGGTAGTTGTCCTGTTCAACATAAGATGAGGAGAGTCCCTTTTGCTTTACGTAAAGAAGTTAAATCCACTTTAGAAGAAATGCTTCAAGGTGGAATTATCGAGCCAATTGAGGCGTCTCCGTGGGTTTCGCCTGTAGTAATTTCCCAGAAGCCAGACAATAAAATTAGGTTCTGCGTGGACCTGCGTTCACTAAATAAATGTGTGGTTGCAGATGTATTCCCTCTACCAAACATTAATGAGTTGGTTTCAACACTCAAAGGAACCAAGTTCTTTAGTAAACTGGATCTAAAGCATGCTTACCATCAAATTTGCTTAGATGACAGTTCCAAACATCTTACTGCATTCATCACTAGCGAGGGGACATTCCAATTCACGAGATTACCCTTCGGACTTGTCTCTGCCGCTAGTGTATTCCAGAGACTTGTTTCTGAGGTTTTTAAAGGGCTAAATAAAGTACTTTACTTTCAGGACGATATCCTGATCTATGGAGATTCCCTAGAGGAACACAATGAAATTTTGCAGAAGGTGTTACGAAAGGTAGATGATGCTGGGCTAACATTAAAAAGGGAGAAGTGTGCATTTCTTTTGAAAGAAATAGAGTACTTGGGGTTTTGTCTGTCTGAGAAAGGAATAAAACCTAAGAAGAATTTATTAGAGTCCATTGAACTAGCCCCTTTCCCAATTGATAAAGATCAACTTCGATCCTTCATGGGTCTGATCGAGTTCTACTCGAAATTTGTGAGAGATTTCTCTTCAAAGACGGCTCCTTTGAGGTACTTATTGAAGAAAGGTGTTAAGTTCAATTGGACTGTTGAGCACGAGTCGTGTTTCAATATGATCAAAAAGGAGCTTAAATCTGCCAATGTCCTTACTCCTTTTGATACTGCTCGATCCTCTATTTTGATGGTAGATGCTAGTATTGTAGGTCTTGGTGCAATTCTCCTACAGAAACATGGAGGGGTAGAGAAGACCATAGCGTTTGCGTCTAGACCTTTGTCTGTTTCGAAATCAAATTACTCGGTTATAGAGCGTGAAGCTCTTGCTGCTGCTTGGGGTACGAGTTATTTTAGGACCTATTTGTGGGGTTACAAATTTACCCTTCGCACTGATCATAAACCTCTCTTAAATGTGTTGGCTCCGGGAGGTGCTGGAAAGGGGTCTCCGAGGTTGGCGAGATTAGCCTCTCGCCTACAGGATTACCAGTGTGAAATTGAGTTCGTTCATGGCTGGAAAAACATCCAGGCGGATTGCCTGTCACGACTTCCTGTACGATCCTCTAGTGGGGAGGATTCTGAAGAGGGTGTTGAAGATGATGTAGCGGTCGCTATAGCAGAAGATGTTATGTTTGTGGGAGGTGGTTCCTTTTCTCGTGATGAGTGGTCGAAAAGTATGGAGGAGGATCAAATTTTAAAGACAGTCCTAAATCTTGTCTCCAAAGGAGCAAGAAGAGAGAGCACAGTTGAACCTCAGGTCAGACCGTTTTTGAAGGTTTTGGATGAGCTTTCCTTAGAAGGGAAGGATGTTTTGATGAGGGGTGATCGTTATGTTCCTCCTAGCTCATTAAGGTGTAGGATTCTGGATTTGGCCCACGAGGGTCATTTGGGCCAAAGCCTCACACAACGTCGTGTTAAGGAAAACTTTTGGTGGCCCTCTGTTGATGGTGATGCAGTGGATTGTGTTTTAAGATGTAGTTTCTGCAAGGAGGGAGAGAAGCGTCTGAAGATTTTGGGGTCCCAGTCATCACAGAAGATTGGTTTTGAAAAAGCACCTTGGCACAGCGTGTGCTTGGATTTCATAGGCCCTATGAGCGAGTTGCCCTTAAATCAACGTTATGCCATTGTTGTAATTGACTGTTATTCGAAGTGGCTTTGTGTACAGTTTGTGAGGGAGATAAACACCGATACCACCATTAATTTTCTTAAGGGTGTGTTCTTGAATGAAGGATATCCTTCTGTTCTTTTTTTTTTTTTTTTTTTTTTTTTTTTTTTTTTTTAAAAACCTTTATTTGAGCAAGCAGAAATGTACAAGGATGGGCCTACAACCACACGGGCCAGCCGCTAAAAAGGAGAAGAGACATATCACATAAGCCCGCAAAGGTGACCATCAATCAACAATGCAATACTCCACATTATATACAGGACCAAAACAGGTTTTATATATATAAAAGAACAAACACACAAAAAGGCGAGAGCGTATCACTGAAGGTCAGCCCAAGGGACGCAAGGGGGGGGACAGCTGCGGAGGTACAGTAATAATATCCTAAGCACTAAGGAGCCTGGAGCGGGGGGGGGGGGGGGAGGGGGGCAGAGATCAGGACGAAGAAAGGGGGAAGAGCCGGGGACACCGGCTCAGTCCCTATATGAAGATTCCGGGAACGCCAGCCTAGGGAGATAGGGCAATCTCAATAGTGTCCACAAGGGGAGGAGTACAAATGTCGCCACGGTATTCGTTCCATTGACCCCACACCTTCACCCATGCCCTGGGTCTACCCCTGGCCACATAAACAGTTTTCTCACGGAACATGGACCAGTCCATATTATCCTCCCATTGCGAGAGGGCGGGGGGCCTGGAGGCCCCCCAGAGTTGGGCAATATCTCGCTTCGCGATCATGTAGCCCAGGGTGGCCCATCTAGTCTGCGCCACCGAATAGTCCGTGGGCTCCCAAACATTCAAAAGACAGCGACGAGGTTCCGGTCGCAAGGACACCCCCGTCACCACAGTCATCAGATCAAGCACGGCCACCCAATAAGCAGCCACCATCGGGCACTCCCAAAGAATATGCAGGAAAGTAGCCCGCAAACCACATCCACGCTTACACAGGCCATCAGAGGAAAAGCCCATCACCATGAGTCGCGGTCCCGTAATATACACCCGATGAAGGATCTTCAATTGGACCAGACGGAGTCGAGCCGGTATAGCCACCTCCTTCGGAGAGGAGAGGGCCGACTGCCAATCCTCATCATCAAGTTCCAACCCATCCCCCATCCACTGTTCCCGAAGTCGGGCCAATAATTCAGTCCGATTGTTGATCAACTTTTTATAGATCAGGGAGATAGTGCTATCAGGAAGATGTCCGTCAAGGATACGGTCTTCAAGTGGGGAAGAGTCAGGCGGAATCTCACCAGGGGCAAACACCGAAACCAAAGCGTGCCTGATCTGTAAATAACGAAAGAATTCCCGACTACTCAGGCCGTAGTCAGCCTGGAGGGCCTGAAACGGCCGCACAGAACCCTTAGAATATACATCCCCCACTTTGGAAATCCCAATCAAGTCCCAACGGTCAAAACCCTTGGAAGACCAAAGACCGCCCAGACGTTCCGAAGCATAGAGCGGCGTTGCCAACGTCAAGCGATCCTCCCAGCCCAGGCTCACATTCACAGCACGCCACACAGTCAAAGCAGTCAAAGTAGGCCCCACAAGATGGCGCCCAGCGGAGCGAGAATAAAGTACTCTATTAAAGTCACCTCCCGGAAGCTGAAATTTATCCATCTCAAACGCCGGATTACGACCCGGAGAGAACATAGCGTGATTAATAGCGGACAGATGGGAAGCCCAGTAGTATCTCTTAATGTCGGGGAGCGCCATGCCCCCATCGTACCATGGGATAGAAAGTTTCGCGAGAGCAATGCGCGGTCGCCCATCCCAAATAAGTTGTCTCTGAAGACTCTCAATCTCCCGAAAATAGGTCTTGGGGATAGGATCATAATAATTCTGGAGAGCGTAGAGAAACCGCGGTAGTGACATCATCTTAAACAGGGCCGCCCGACCCAGCGGAGACAGAGGAAGTTTGCGCCAGCGGGCAACGTCCAAACGGAGCCTAAGCAACGGGGGAAGGAGATTACGATCAAAACGCAGGGAAGGATCCAAGGTAACAAAAACCCCCAAGTATTTGAAACCATCCCGGACCACCTGAAGAGGAAGTCTACTCGGTAACGGAGGCAAAATACCAGACAAAACATATACACAGGATTTAGACCAGTTGATGACAAGGCCTGAATTGGCGCCAAAGGACGCAAGAACGTCAAATAGAACAGATAAAGACTTGCGAGGAGAAGTAAGATACAAAAGGATGTCGTCCGCATAAAGCGAGACGCGGTCTTCGAAATCCGGGGCCCAACGAATACCTTTAAGGGACGGTTCCCAACGGAGCCAGGCCGCCAACGGTTCAAGAGCGAGCGCGAACAACAAAGGGGACAAGGGGCAACCCTGACGGGTACCCCTGCCCAAGGAGAAGGGGGCCGACACTCTACCGTTCACTACAACTTGCGCCAGAGGTTCCGCGTACAACAGCCTAACCCAGCTAATAAACTCGCACCCGAATCCAAATTTCTCAAGCGTCGCCCATAAATAGGGCCACTCCACAGTATCAAAGGCCATGGAGGCATCCAGGGACGCCAAAATGGCCGGTTCAGTCAAAAGCCCCGCCCTCGCCAGCGCGCCGTGGAGCCGACGTAAATTCAGAGCAGTGTTGCGATGCGGGATAAAGCCAGACTGATCCGGATGGACCAACTCCCCAAGAACCGTAAGGAGACGGGTCGCCAAAAGTTTAGCCAACACCTTAGGTTCAACATTCAATAGGGATATGGGCCTATACGAGGAACAGAGGTCACGCGGTTTACCCTCTTTGGGAATGACGACGATTGTCGCCAGACGCTGATCATAGGGAAGCATGGTCCGCTCACGAGCTTCTAGAAACATGGCGCGGAGATACGGCGCCACCTTATCGGGGCATAACTTATACAACTCAATAGGCAAACCGTTCGGGCCCAATGCTTTGCCCGAACGGAGCGATCGAACTGCATTAGCTACCTCATCATTCGTAAAAGGGGAGTCCAAAGCAATACGGTCCAGGTCGGTGACACAGGGCAAGGCGATATCACGCAGAAGAAGGCGGGAGTCGGCAATATCTCACGGACACGGGGGCATATACCACACGGAAATATTCCGCAAAACGATCGACGATGGCGGTCGGATCTATCACATTCTCACCACTCGCAGACTGAATCACGGGCACCACACGATTAACTCTTTCTTTCTTGTCCAACCACGCTAGGAGTTTGCCCGCTTTGTCACCCACATCGTACAGTCTTCCCTGCTGCTCACGAAACATCACCTTCGCAGCGTCAGTGACCAAAGATTTATATGCAAACTGTTTTAGACCCAGGGCATGGAGTTTGTCAGGCGTGACACCAGATTCCAACTCGTCCTCCAAAGCAGAGATCTCCCCCTCAAGGTCCACCACCTCCTTCCTCCCTGCCCTCTTAGCTTCAACAATCAGGGAAAGGGCCTGTCCACGAATCACAGTTTTAAAAGCCTCCCACAGGGACACAGCCGAAGAGACCGACCCCTCATTTTCCAGGAAATATGAATCCATGGACTTGAGCAAGAGGGTACGAGTCTCAGGGGAGGAAAGATACCAAGGGTTAATGGGAGCCACTCGGCCCGCCGCCTCTACCCCAACCTCGAAACGAAGCCAAAGCGGCGAGTGGTCAGAAATACCCCTCGGCAAGTGTAAAATCTCACGAACTGCCGATGATTGGGCTGCGGGCATCAGGAAATAATCCAGCCGGGACAGACTGCCATGGGCCCCAGAATGGAAGGTGTATTGGAGCTGAGTCGGATGCAACAGTCGCCAGCAGTCCACAAGGCCAAAGGTGTCTAAAAACCCACCCAACCACTGCTGAGCTAGCGGGGTATCTCTAGGGGGATGGCGATCGTGAAGGCCGGAGAGCACCGAATTAAAATCACCGGCAAGAAAGAGAGTGCTATCAGGGAGATCCAACAGAACACGGCCCAAGTCAGTAAAAGTAGAGGCCTGCAAACCCGGGGGAACATAAACATTGAAGAGAGATAGGGTACGGCCTTCATACCTACCCACCAGGACAGTATATCTCCCACGGTCATCATGAATCACCTCATCAATAGCCAGGGGGAGGGAGGTTCGAACAAGAATACCCACCCCCCTAGAGCCAGAGGTAAACCCTGAGTGCGCCACAAGGCGGTAGCCCCATCTATTCATTGCATAACAAACATTACCAATCAAATGGGTTTCTTGCATGAAAACAATGTCCGGTGACAAACGTCGTATACATTTTAAGACCACACTGCGCTTAATACGATCTCCCAGGCCATTAACGTTCCAGGAAAGAAATTTCAACCCTCTACCCCCCATCCCAACCACCCGAGCCAAAACCCCCCGTCCATGAGCTAGACATCAGAAACAGCAGCAAACACAGGAGCAGATCGCCTTGAAAAAAACACACAAAAAAGAAAAAACTTCCCAACCCCCCTCCCCCCAACTGAAGAGAAACACCCCCCACCCTGCACCCCTGCAAAAAGCTAAAGAGCCACCCCAACCTGCAGTGTGCCTGTCGCCCAAGAACCCCTATTCTACACAAAGACCCCGGAGGAGGAAAGGTCTCCGTTCCATCCACCCCCCGACCTCAGCAAGAACAAAAAAACCAACGAAAAGACAGAATTATCACAATGTAGAGGGACGCCGGCCAATACCCCTGAGAATGTATTCAAAATAAAACAAAAGAGCCGAACAGTTAGATCTCCACACCACCTTCGGCACCGCCAGGGTGAGCGGCGGATTCTGTCTCAGGAGGACGTTCAGGCAGTGAGTCCAGCCAGTCATTAACAGCATCTGGCCGATCAAAGAAAAGGGTACGTTCATTGTACTCAACCCGGAGTCTAGTGGGAAAAAGCATGGCGTAGCGTAGGCCCCGATCCCGGAGACGTTTCTTAGCACCACGAAACTCCATACGTTGTTTCTGAACCTGTTGGGAAAAGTCCGGGTAAAAGTTCACCGTAGCATTCTCAAAGGCCACCGGGCCCTTCACCCGCGAGGCCTGCAGGATAGCGTCCCGGTCCCTATAATGAAAAAGCTTCGCTACAATAGGTCTCGGCGGGGCTCCCGGCTTGACTTTGCCCCCTGGAACACGATGTGCACGTTCCACCGTGAAGAATTTCGTGAGACCAGAAGGGGCCAAATGGTTCAAGACCAGATCCTCAACCAGGAGATCCACCGAGTGGGGTTCAGGGTTTTCCGGTACACCAACCAGGCGAACATTGCAGCGACGCGCCCTGTTTTCAAAGTCCTCCAGGCGACGGGTCATGAAGTCGTTCCCCCGACGGAGGTTCCCAATCTCTGTTTGGAGCTCCGAGACATCGTTCGTAAGGCTAGAGGATTTAATATCCAGTGATTGTACCCTCTCATTCGTCTTGCCGAGATCAGCACGAATCAGATTCACCTCAATAGCCACGGTGTCAAGCTTGTGGGCCAAGGCCTCGTACTGTAGGCCGATGGATTCCTTCACACCCGAGATGGCGCCCATGATATCCTGTAAGGAGGGCTCCGCCGATTCTTCCAAAAGTCGCTCGGACGCAATACTAGAACCAGGCAGGGCAGCTCCGGGGGACCCCTTAGAATGGGTATAACGGTCCATGACATTTGATTGAACTGGAGCTCCGCGCAGAGGTGTTTTCGTCTTGCGCGTCTCCCTGTCCCCTCTGCCCGCCATTTTGAAGATGCGTCACAGGACAAGCCACCAGGTTCGACGGGCCCGACACCCAAAGTACAGAATCAAAAGTACAGAAAAAGGGGGCACCACTCGGGTAGAGGTCGCCAAACCAGCAAATAGGTCAGATGAAAGCCCAACAGCCGATCTGCCTCCAAATCGCAGTCGCAACACGACATCCACAGCCGTGGCCCAAGTCCGAACGGAATCGAAACCGAAACTTAGGAAGGGGGGACCCACAAGGCCAGATCTCCTGCCGATGTTGTTCAATTGCAGGACGGCTACAGCACCGCACCCCGTCCCGGGCGCACCTCAAGGGCGGAGCCCAAAAGTTCAGAGCACCATAACTCAGGAACACGAGATCCAAATCGATTTCTGAAAAGTGCCAGGGTAATCAGCCAAACGTCCCCTACACGAATTCTTGCAAGAAATCAGGATTCAGCCAGGATAAATTGTCGGGAGCGGCGAGGGTCCGGAGAGCGCTGTGCTCAAGCGGCCATCTCGGATGCCCGCCAAGCTCCTCCCCTATCCTTCTGTTCTTATCTCAGATAATGGCACTCAACTGACATCTTCAAAAATGGCTCAGTTTGTGCGTGAGTGTGGCATCCAGCATCAGAAGACGAGTCTGTACAATCCCCAAGGAAATGGCCTTTGCGAGAGGGTAAACCGTCTCGTGAAGGGAGTTATTCAAATGTTTGTTGAGAGTGGTTGTTTTTCCCATGAGCGAGTGCAAGAACTTGTTTGGGCATACCGATCGACACCTCATAGGAATGGTGAAAAATCCCCTTTTGAGTTAATGCGAGGGCGTGCTCCTGTAACAAGGTTGACTCCTGCATGGTTGAGGTGTCCTGATAGTGAGGTGTTCTTATCCCAAAGTAGTATTTCTTTACCCATATCTGTAGGCGATCTGGTCAAAGTGAAGCCAGGCAGGTGTTCGAAGGGTCTTAGCAAATTTAGAGGTCCCTACAGGGTCAAAAGAGTTTTTCCGCATTTTGTTGTTTTGGCCAATGGGGAAAGTTGGAACTATAGAAGAGTAGCACTATACCAAAAGAAGAAAGATTTTTATTCTAATGATTTAATGGCTAATGGTTCTAAAGGATGCAATGGGTACTTGTTAACCCCTGATAGTAACTCCTCTTCCACTTCTCAACCAACTATACGAGGAGAGGTGGGTAGTGGGGATGCTTCCACTTCTTTGTGTACACATGATAATTCCTTGGTTGAATCTGCCTCTATTACATCTATTCCCACTACTTCTTCTCTTTCCTCATCGGAAGCTAAGTTGAGGTGTCCTCGCTCTCGTCGTCCACCCACATATCTGAATGATTATGTACATTGATTTTGTTATGTCTCATATACAATTTTGCTTTCTTTTCTTGTTAAGAGGGGAAGATATGTTGTACAGTGCTTAGCTCTCCTTCTGAGCTAGCACTCTAGATTCCTGTCAATGTTCTTTGTTCTGGCGTTCTCCTTCGCCCTGTTGGCAGTTGGAGCTCTGGCCAGAGGAGAGAAGGGCTTACCTGTTCTGTGCTGTGAATAAAGCTGTTACTTGTAACATCCACCTGTAAGGACATTCATCATTTACAACAAGGTGATTATCGGCCAGTCATGATTGAGTGTTAATAAGTGTGGAGTTCAGATGTTTGATATCTTCCGGGGATTGTAGCTTTAGATAAAGTTGTGTGTCGTCGGCGTACATATGGAATTGGACATTGGAAGCTTGGAGCAAGGTGGCGAGCGGTTCCATGACGAGGTTGAACAGTGTGGGGGAGAGGGAGGATCCTTGTGGGACACCTAGATCTGCAGGCACAGGTGTAGATAGCACATTGTCAATCTTGAACTTCTGATACCGGTTGTGAAGGAAGGACGAAAACCATTTGAGAACAGTTCCCGATAGACCCATTCTAGTGCTTAGCAGCTCCAGCAAGTTCTCATGTTTGACCGTGTCAAATGCTGAAGAGAGGTCAAGAAGGATGAGGAGGCAGGACTCATTGCGATCAAGAATTTGGAGGGCGTCGTCAATTATGTGTGTCATAGCTGTTTCCGTGCTATGTTTCGCTCGGAAGCCTGATTGATGAGGGTTGAGGAGGTCAAATTGATCAATGTGTTTTGTTAGTTGGAGTTGGACACATTTCTCCAGCAGTTTGGCCAGGGTTAGGATATTGGTGATGGGTCGGTAATTGTTTAGGTCAGACGGATCAGCTGTAGGTTTCTTGAGTATAGGCGTGACTTGCCCCACCTTGAGGGAGTCTGGAATGAGGCCTTGTTGTAGGGAGCTGTTGATTATTTTGGTCCAGAGAGGGAGGAGCCAGGGGATGAAGTCTTTTACAGCATTAGCAGGTAGAGGGTCTGTGAGGTGATTAGAGGGCTTCACGGTGCAGAGCAGTTTGTGTATTGCTTCTTCCGAGTAGGTATCGAAGTACAGCCAGGATGCCTTGTTTTTAGGTTGATTGTTAGACATTCTGGTGTTGTTGGGGAATCGGCTTACATCCATGATGAGGTCATTTCTTATGTTGTCAGACTTTAGCTTAAAGAAAGCAGAGAAGGCTTCACAGTGTGGGGTGTCGCTTGTTGTGCTGTTTGATTGTAAGGGTTGTGTCTTTGTTTGGGTCTTGATTAGTTCGAACAGCTTTCTTGGCCTGTTTTTTGCTTGGTCCAGCTGGCGGCTAAAGAAGTCCGACTTTGTGCGCTTTATTTTCCTGAAGTAGGCATTTCTCTTGTTTTTAAGCCTTTTGAGGTGCAGTGCTGAAGGGTCCGATCTCCAGGTGCGCTCTGCCATTCGCATAGTACTCCTGTCGTCATTGAGTCTATCGTCATACCAGGGGTTAGAAATTTTGGTTGCGACTCTCTTCAGTTGCAGTGGGGCGACTTCATTGACTATTGTATTCATAGAGTCAAGGTAGTGGTCGGTCAGTGATTGAAAAGCCGAGGCATCTGAAGGGGGAAGGAGGAGATTGCCGATGTGGGGAGGCAGGGTAGAGGGGTTAAGATTCTTCATGTCCCTTTTCCATGTTTTGGATTTGATTGGTTGAGCCGGGTTGGGTTTAACTTTTTCATTGATAAAGAAGGTGATAATGTGGTGATCTGACCAGTCGCAGGGTTGGATCGCCTCCAGTTGTGTAGAGTTCTCTTTGGCAATGATGAGATCGAGTATCGAGCCTTTGTCGTGTGTTGGTCTATCGCATGTTTGGGTGAGGTCAAGCGCATTAAGGAAAGTTTTGAGACTATTCACCACTGTGTCTTTCTGATCGTTCCAGTGGAGATTGAAGTCACCTAGGTAGACTTGGGTGGTCTGCCGACCGGCATTGGAAGTGATCATGTCCATGAGTTGTTGGGTGAATATGAGATTGTCACCAGGCGGGTGATAGATGAGATGTAAAGCACAAACTTGTTTGCCCTCGCTGGTGATGTCGAGGCAGAGGAGTTCACAGGAGGAAAGGGAGGGGGAGTTGACTTTAGTAACGGAGCGGTTGCTCCTAAAAATGCATGCAATTCCCCCGCCCGTCTTGCCAGGGGACCTGTCCAGCCTAATGATGTGATAACTGGGGGGGACTAGTATGTCCATAATCGGGGTAGAGGCTTCAGTAAGCCACGTTTCCGTTAGAATGGCTAGGTCCAGATCCATAGCTGAGACGAGATCAGCGATGTCGGAGGAGTGTCTCTGGGCCGATCTGCAATTGAGTAGGATGCATTTGAGTTTGGGAGAGAGAAGGGTGGTTGAGCTTTCTAGAGTGAGTGGAACTTTTCTGAGGTTGTTAGGGACGGAACCTCTGTTGTTGTGTGTTGGGAGCCTCAGAGGGTTTGTAAGAATTGTGGGTATGGGGATGTGCGTGTTGGATATGTGTTTTACCGGACCTGGGCCATAAGAGTGTAGGAGAGAACATAGGTCGCGGTCCGACAATGGGTTGAGGACACGACGGGGACGGTGGGAGTTATTGCGAACGGGGATAGTCGGCCAGCGCGGGTGTCGTCGGAGGCGAGGGTATGTAGGATGAATTTAAAATTACAGATTAAATCTGTACCACTGCATATGGTTCCCACATTCCTGGCCGTTTTCCAGAGGCAAATTCTGCCAGATTTACTTCTGATACGGAAATATCACATGAGGAATTAATGCTGTTCGTGGAATCCTGATTCGGCTGGTGACTTAAACCCGCCTTACAGTTCCTAAGCCACAGTTCTGCAATGTATTTGTTTCTGTGATAAACTGCTTAATTGAAGACCAATAGCAAATTTCACTCGGTCAGTACCTGCGAACACTGAGTGACCCACTGATGCTTGCTTTACATTTGGCCTCACTACACAAGATGTTGCTTAGATGCTTGATGTTGCTTAGACCCACCACTCACTTTTAAAGTGCAAAATGAACCTCAGCCTTCCAGAGGGTGCTTCAATAAGCGCTGCCATGGAGTTGTCTTCAACTTGACAAGGAACAGTGAACACGTGTTTCAGCAGAAGTTAGAAACTTTTCTGACAGCCTTGCATTTAAATGCCTCAAGACCCCTAATGTTGGTTGTAACTCTGCCAAAGGATTCAACATGTGGACATTTGGGATTAATAACTTTTATGGAACTTGCAGGGTAAATCGAGTCTAATTGTGGGCAAAATCTAATGAATCTTGTTCTACAGTGAGCAATACACTGGTGAGCAGCCTACTGCTTTTCCTATAGCAGTCGCAGCCCAAGTACTGCTAAAACTGTTTGCTGGTATGCCGCTTTTATTATATATCCACTGTGATCAAAGTAGCACATCAGAAAAAGCTGTGATCTTCACGTCTGCGTGCAGATTTGTGGTGACAGATTTTTGGCAGAGAAAACCATACTCTTCGAAGTTAAAATTATTTTATCATCTCTGTTACCGGTTGTATGTAGAGAAACCTTTCATGCCTCTTTACGGGTGCTTACCAAAATTGCGAGGAAAGAAAAACAAACGTTCTTGGGTAGGAACTAAGTACTTAATATCCCAAGCACCAGTCCAAACCTAGCCATGTAGTTAGTAACCAGACACTTATAAAATCCAATGGTTTCTTAGTGGCTCATGTGAAACATGGGCTAAAATATAGAGTTGTCCACAAACGAAACATTTTTGTAATACACCAAAGCCGTATGCTTTTCATTTTGTAATTTGTTTCAGAGTCTTTTGCATCTCTAAAATTTTAACAGAAATGGACACTAATTTAAAATCATGACCGACAACAGAGCAATCTTAATTCAGGGGTCCAGATGAGATTTTAAATGCGAATGTTTTACCCCTCGCCGCTTACTTCTGCAAGTTGTAGTTAAATCTTGATGGGAGTAATTTTAATCAGATACATCATTTACAATATTTTTTGTTTGTAGACAATGGGTATCACTTTATGTAACATTTGCATTCTGTGAAGCTAGAAATTCACCTACATGAACATATGTGTCACCTAAAACTACCTCTTTAGATCAAGCGACAGCAGAGGTTTAGTCCCTTTTTGTGCATCTGACGGATGATCTCACTAATATGACCATATTATTAAGACAGTGATTGAAAACTTAAAGGTGTGAACCTGTACAAAATATATATTGGGAGCATATGGTCAATTTTGTGAAAATCACTTTTTTATATTTGTCTTAAAGAGAAAGCAAACTTAAATATATTGTTCATTGTAAAAGCTTTGTAATTCTATATTCCATGTTCTTCTTTGTATAATCCTGCTCCCCCATAACCAAGATTGCAAGACGTGCAGAAAGCACTACATAAAACAAGTTGGTCATTATGCAGCGATTATTAGTCGTATCTAATTTATTACCTGATAGCCTATAGTGACGTTTTACGCCTAGTGTCACCCTTTCATGTTGTCACAAGCTCAAACTTCTTTGTTTGACAATTCCAGGCTGTTTCCTGTTGTTACCTTTTTCAGTGTCTTCAATGTGTGCCTGTGCCCTCCAGTCATGAATCCAGAAATAACTAGCTGCTGGTGGCACAACTTTTATCCCCAGGCAGACTGGAGCGCTTGAGTATAGGAATATGCTTTCAGAGAGAGTACAGGCCTACATTATTCAGCAAAAATCTCAGGATCTACACTGAAAAGTTTCTCCTGTGAGTCAGGACCTCTGCCTTGAAGCTTTGTGGATCTGCATATGTTTCTGGGGCTTTACTTTAAAGCTTGTAGATTGGTATATTTGAGGCAGGGTGAACCCTTCCATTGCATTTAGTAGATGGGGGTCAAGAAGGAGATCTCTCCACCACCATCCACTCCATTTTTAGGTCTCGGCCTGCGGCCTGCGTAGGCTGCGCTTGCGCAGTCTCGCCGGCGAGATCTCATGATTTTCAGTGTGGGGCTTGAACCTGCCCCTCTTCTCCATTGGCTGGCTTCCTAAATGGAGGCCAGCCATTGGAGGAGAGGGGCGTCTGTCCATTTAAGCCCTGTGGATTGAGGGGTGTGTTTTTTCTCCTCTTCCCATTGGCTGGAATTTTACATTCCAGCCAATGGGAAGAGGAGAGAACGAAAAACACGCCCCTCAATCCTGAAAATGACGCTGCGTTTCTCCGAGGCATTCCTGCTTCACCTCGGAGAAACATGGTGGGAAATGAAGGGGGCTCTCGTGGCCCCACGATCCGCATTGTGCCCAAAGGCCTGGCCCAGCGTGGCACTGTGCACGAGATACCTGCATGCACAAGGATTCTGAAGGTAAGGGGGTGGTGGGCCCTCTAGCGCGGCTGGCGGGCTCCTTACGAGTCCCCGTTGCTCTCTACAGGCTCACTGCACACAGCCAACTGGAAGAAGCAAGCGATTGTTTAACTTCGTTACCCTGAAAAGGAAAACTATGCACGTTTTTTTCTAGTAAACGTTTTATGGCACTGGAGTGATACGTGTGAGTTTTTAGACTGCCCCCTCCTTTCCTCCGGGTTCACGACGTGCCCTTTGGGCTCCCCATGCCTTCTTTTCCTGCTGCGGGGGTGGGGGCGGGCGCTCCGCCTGGGGTCAGTGAAAAGTTGCACTGCGCCGATGAGCGGCGTGAAGTGTTTCCGGGACGGCGCATTGTGCAGGTGCACCCTTCCGTGTGTAACTCGTTCGCCCGAAGCACACACGCCTGTCCTATTGGTATTTCAGCCCCCCAGAGAAGCATGCATCACTGCCACAAACGCAAGGGCGCCTGCTGTGTGTACGTCTGAAGCCGAGGTTGCGTGACGCAGCTCGTTTGAAGCCAAGGTGTGCTCAAAGCAAGTCTGAACACACACAACCCACCCCCGAGGCAGGGACAGTCACACTAGCGCCAGTTGTGTTTGAACAGCAGGATGGATTAAGGACGCCTTGTACCCAGAACTGGACTTTCCATTAACAACTGTACACTGCAAGGGCACTTTTGTACCCGCCATTATTCTGCCATAACAACAAATTAGCTGAGTGTCCATAATAATGGAAACGAAACCTAATGACCTTTGACCCGAATCGAACATCTGAACACATTGGACGGGATGAGATAAAGTGACCCCGTGGCGTCTGACCAAGATGACATCATGAGAAATAAGTGACATGATCGAGGCGCCTGACCTTTGCACACAATAGCCAGCCCCAACCGCACACAATAGCCAGCCCCAACCTCACAAGCACACCTCTTCTTGAGCAATCAAATCTGTGCAATACAGTCAGAGCTCCCAGCTGCAGCTTTTGGAGAGTTGTTTGCCTTTCTGTTTTTGCTCAAGGAGCTGGTGTTTGCCTCTAGGACGGATGTGGCTCTGTGTGTGTGTGTGTGTGTCTCTTTGTGTGTGTGTCTCTTTGTGTGTGTGTCTCTTTGTGTGTGTGTCTCTTTGTGTGTGTGGCTCTTTGTGTGTGTGGCTCTTTGTGTGTGTGGCTCTGTGTGTGTGTGGCTCTGTGTGTGTGTGTGTGTGGCTATCTGTGTGAGTGGCTCTGTGTGTGTGTGTTGGGCTCTGTGTGTGTGTGTGTGTGTTGGGCTCTGTGTGTGTGTGTGTGGGGCTCTGTGTGTGTGGGGCTCTGTGTTTGTGTGTGTGGGGCTCTGTGTCTGCTAATACTCTCTACTACTCTCTAATGCTCACCTATTGCCATTGTAAATGATAATACCATTTATTTATGTTGTTAAAAAAACAAAAATTGAAAAAAATGCCATTTGCAATGCCAAATGCTATACCTTTTTAACAAAGACGAGACCATTGCATTGTAAATGCTTGTTTTTGTCCTATTCTGGAGTTAGTCGAGGCTGATGGTCATGTAATAGCAGTGCATTTTGGTCTTTGTGCGGTGAGCCCTCCTTTTGAAGTGTAACCACTACCTTAATTTTCTGTTCTATTGGGGTTCTAACGCCAGTCCTCCACTCTGCCTGTAAACATCAGTGTCACGTTGGAGTGTCAGTCAGAACAATTGAGAATACCCATCTGAATGCAGACCGTGCAAACAGAACCATGCCTCACAAACCTGGATGAGAAAACAAAAAAAACAGCCTAGTGAAAATAGAGGTAACCTCATCCATTGAAATCCCCCATAACTATGCAAAAATACCAACTAATTGAAAAGGGCAAAAACCCAAAAGTTAAAAAGGATATATTTTCACATCATGAAAATAGCTGCTGAATAAACAATGATTTCAGAAGCTTTAACAAAGGGAAGTCACTAAAATAGTATGTTGGTGCCTAATTTTATGGATGCCACTGCAAAATGGTGTTAAACATGTATGTTTACAGGGCTCACGTCCTAATTTTTGTTCTGGAAAGTTAGAAAAACAGTATTTGAATGTAAGCAAGATAATATCAGTTTATGAATTAGAGGTATATTCTCTGCTGTGGAAATACATGTTTTATTCTGTTAGACGTGTTGTGAATGTACAACTCAAATACTGTTTCAGGGAGCAATCTAACTTTGCCAAAAAATGCAGGCTCCCCCTTGCAAATTGTAGGAAATTAAACTAAAATGAAGAAGTCCACACTTGGAAGACTCAAATTTCTGTGGATTTTTGTGATCGTGTTTTTTAGTCACCTCTCTTACTTCAAAGCTCCTAAAACACAGAAACTCATCATCATAAACTTTTATTTCGAGCACCAGGTTTATAAAAGTACAACATTAATAAATGTGTTACAGAAAAATACATACAACATTAAAATAGGAATAAATCCCACATAAAATACAACCAAGTGAGCTGGCAGGCAACCCCATGAAAGATTGAAATAACATTCATTGTAGCAGCAAGTTCTACCAGAAGGACCACATTTGAAAAAGGAACACACAATTCTTTCTTGCAAGCTGTACAGTGATCCGTAAAGTGCAACAGCAGTTTATATAAAATGGTCTCTATGCTAAAAAAGTAGCCTTGCTATTCCAGCGTATCTTCATCGGTGTCAAGCGGAAAATCGGATAATAAAGCAATACCCAGATCATTATCTCTGTTCTCTTTAGCCACTCGGGAGCTGGATTACAGGGGCAACTCAACTTTATACTCCAGTGCAACAGTTCATCAATTACCTTGAATACACTTACATCGCCTGATCCAAACTGGCATCAAGTATTTAGCTAACGAGAAGACCATTACTCTACTAGTATCATCAATAAGGATCCTAAAGGCTTGAGGATCACGCCCATTACCCATGTTCCAGCAGACAGGAATTATCCACTTGCACATGGGCTGTAGTAAAGTGGGCACAAAAAATAAGATGTGGATCAGTGAATCTGGCCCTCCTTAACATATGAGACAAAGATCACCATCTAAACCATCCAGTGCTCATTTCTACAAAACTTTGATTGGAAGGGTGCTATACCTGAGGGCAAGGTTTAATATCTGCACTCCTGATGGCGGTGGAGACCCTACGTCAGGGGGCGGATGAGGGTCACACTATGGCCCTCATCCTATTGGATCTGAGTGCAGCATTCGACACTGTAGCCCACACCACCTTGCTACAGAGTCTGAATAACGGAGGAATATCAGGAGCTGCACTCCAATGGATCCAATCCTACCTGACTGGGAGAAGTTTCCAGGTCCGCCAGGGCGACCACTATTCCAGGGACATAGGTTTGGGCCAGGGCGTTCCCCAGGGATCGTCCCTGAGCCCTACCCTTTTTAATCTCTATGTCTCCCCAGTGGCTTCCATTGCTGTAGGTCATGGGCTGCAAATTGTGTCCTACGTCGATGACACGCAGCTGGTTATCTCCCTCTCACGTGCACCCGACCTCGCTATGGACAGCTTCAGAGCTTGCATGCAAGAACTTGCAACCTGGATGTCCACTAATTGCCTTAAATTAAACGGCAACAAGACCGAGGTGCTCGTGGTGGGGAGGAACCCATCCGTTTGGTCGTCTGCGTGGTGGCCACCATGCCTAGGAGAAGTCCCAACGCCCCGTCAGGAAGTCAAAAACCTAGGTATCTGGCTCGACACGGACCTTTCCTTTGGACCCCAGATAGACCGGGTGGCGGATGTATGTTTCAGCGTTTTAAAAAGCCTACGGAAGGTCCTTGTCCTCCTTCCTACGTCCGCCCAAAGAACGCTGGTGCATGCACTCGTCACATCACGGTTGGACTACGGAAACCTACTGTATCTGGGAGCAACCTGTAAGGCAACAAACCGCCTTCAGGTTTTACAGAATGCGGCAGCCCGCCTTATTTTCAATCTCCCAAAAAGATCGAACTCCAAAGCTGCCCTTCAGACCCTCCACTGGCTGCCAGCAAGAAGCAGAATTGCATTCAAAGCCCTCTGCACCTGCCATCGCATTCTTGCTGTGAAGGCGCCAGTCCCACTACACAACCTTGTCACCAGGCATGTACCATCGCGCGCTCTGCGCTCCTCTTACGGAGGCCTACTAAAAGTCCCTAGGGTAAGCAGGACCCGCATGGGAGGGAGGTCCTTTCGCTACTTGGTGGCGAAGAGTTGGAATGCCTTACCTCTCAACCTTCGCTTGGATCCCTCAGAACTGAGTTTCCGAAAGAAACTTAAAACACATCTTTTCAAGGATAATTAGGCCCTCCCTTACGTCTATCTCTGAGCTTCAGTTCCAGCGCGGGGACACGTTTTCTGCGTAACCAAGCGCTTTGCAAATATCCCTTAATAATAATAATAATAATATCTTTAAATTCCATTGCAAGTGATCCCTCACACCAAGTCAGTTTCTGCAGCTGTGAACTCCCAATAAATTCCTTGTAGCCTAGCTCTAGGGATTGAGCTCATCTCCTCTGGGGATACCCAATGGTTCTCCAACCTCAATCTCCCTAGTAATGCCCAAAAAGAATCTGAGGAACTTGTGTTCAATCTTTGACAAAGTACTAGTACTTGCACCCCCCCACCCCACCTACATCTCTGCCCTGTAGATGACAGCCCCCAAAGGCCTTACTAATATAGGTTTCTATGGCTGGTGCCACCCTCCTGGATATTGTCTGTCTATGAATCTTGACTATGTTTGCTGTCTGCTGGATTAATAATGTGTGTGTTTTTTATCAAGTTGAGGGGCCCTATTTAGGTTAGGGGATAGTCTTACACCTAAATAGTCAAAGTTGTAATCCAGATCAGTGGGACTGTTACCCACATACATGTTTCTCTTGTTGGTCTTAGGCTTAGCGTGACAGAAAATCATAAACTTTGTCATGGAGCTTTTTAGCTCAAACCCCGCTCTACACAAAAAGTATTAAAGGTATTTAACAGCTGTTGTAGCTCCTGGGGTGACTTTTAAGACCTAGAAGGTGTCGTCTGCATATAGAAGGGCAGGTACCCTCCTGCCTCCAACGTTTGGCGCATCACAGCCATCCATGTTAAGGTAATCCATCACCTTGTTAAAGTACACTAAAATTAAAGGTTGGAGCAAGAACACATCCCTCCTGCCTGACTCCATAGTTGACCCAAATGAGCTTAGTTAGTTGCCCATTTTCTCCCCATCTAACTTGGGCAACATTTTCTGAGTGTAGCCGCACTAGAATATCTAATAGGTGTGCAGGAGTGCCCAGTACTTTAAGGACTCTCCAAAGTTCACCCCTAGCAACCAAATCAAAGGCGGTACTTAAATCAACAAAGGCAACATACAGTTTGCCCCTTTGATTACTGCAGCTTTTCAAAAGATCCAGATCAATTGCAAGACCTGGTCGTTAGTGCTGACATTACTTCGGCAACCATCCTGGAAGTCTGACAACACTTCATTCTTCTCGATCCAATCCTGAAGGTGAACCAGCACCTGTTTACAGAATATCCTTTGAAGGGAGTCAATCAAACTGATGGGCCTGTTAGGCCTGTGGTTACTCTGATCCCCCTTGTTAAAGATTGGGATAATCTCCTTTGCTTTCCAGGATCAGGGGATCTCCATACCATAAAGAATTGCATTACATAATAGGTTGATGTATTGCACCCACCCATCTGGGTTAGCCTAATGCAGGTCCTTAGTCAGCCTATCAGACCCGGGGCCCTAGACACAAGACAATAATTGATGGCTGCTAGGGTTTCACCAAGTCCAAACTCTAGATCAGTTTTATTATTTAATTCGGACACAATCAATGGAGCTTTGCCATCCTGCCCCAAGGAACTATTACATAAATATAGCCTTCTAAAATGGGCTACCCACTGCTGTGGTTGGACACAGTATTCCAGATTCGTCTTGGGACCATTGACTCCTACAGAGGCTATTCTCCAAAAGGATTTATTGTCCTTGGCTATCAATGCTTCGTGCATATTGTCTCACAAAGGGCACTCCCAGACCTGTTTTGCCTGGGTCAGTTCCCTCCTATAACGTTTCCTCACCTCACAAATTGAGACCATGACCAAACATAGTAACATGCAAAATGCCTCTAGAAAGTGTTTTCGATCCACCCTAAAGACATGTCTCACAAAAAACTTCTTGATAAACTATTAATTGTCTAGACTCTGCTTCATCCGCTGACACATTGTTTCCTCACCAATCCCAGCGATTCCCACCACTTCTGCTCTTCTTCTCATACTTTGTATTCTACAACCTCATACTCTCTGGATGTCCACCGTGTCCATAAAATATGGGACGGGCTGGACTGTGGGACCTGTTTCTTGTCCTCGGCCAAACAAAGAACACTGATTGTGCAACAGTTCTTCCATCAGCTTTGTTGTTCCACCTGAGTGTCTGTCTTTTTTTCTGGGTAAGGAGTCTTTTTATTTCAGTGGTGCCGTTGTGCCACCCCAAAGACTTGTTTGTGCTATAGAAATACATTTGATAATATAACAGTTCATCGATAAGGTTAAGGTCTTTTTTTGTGACCATCAACAAACGTTATCTAACTAGAAGAATCCAATTTGCTTTTTGAATTGCTGTATATTGACAGATATGTAGAACTATCCACTTGAGATTCTCACTTGAATCAATTGGCAACCCTCCGGAGATCCTCATTGAAGGAGCTGAGAGTGGTTTCCAAAACCCTACAGGAGATCGATCCAGCTTCAAGGGGTATACAGTTGTAATTTTTGGGCCTTCTTACACCAGTCTAAAGTACTTTTTAATGTTCTGTTCCCTTTGACAAGCTATAATTTTAGGCATGGTATACTTTACAGAAAAGTGCACATGTTCAAGTGAATTTGTCTTAAATTGCAATAGGGATGAATTACAGTTCTTTTTTTCCCATTGAAGAACTGCTGCTATTCCGGCGCGGTGTTCAATTAATTTGAAATTACACCAGCGAGCAGTAATCGCGTCCTGCTCACCAGGCCTCCATTTTGACATTTGAAGAAGCGGATTTGCAGTTAGCTGTGGTGGGTCTTGGGCACTTCATGCCTGTTTGGTAGTCTTGACATCTGGCGCCCACTTAGCTATTATACACCTTGTACTTTTGTATCCATTATTTTAAGTATGGAATGGCAACCGTTATCCCAGAATAGGATGTGCTCTTATTACTTTTCACAGCCTGACCAGAATTAGATTTAGCACAGAGGAAGGAGGTTTTAATGCAGCCATCATTTGTGCAGTAGGTTTCTCTTCAGAAGTGTTCAGCTTGGCATGGTTTCAGAAATAATAAGTCTCCATGCTGGCCTTTCAATTTAGTCTTGCCTTTGTTTTTACTAGAAAAATGATTGCGTTGTCAAGTGAAGTAAGTTTTTTTCCTATAGGTTGGTTTTTTTTATTAAGAAGTACTGATGTCCATAAGTTGTTTGTCTGTAAATTCAGCACTTAGCCTTCTTGCTGTATACGCCTTCTCTTGCTATTGGTGAATGGTCAATGTGTGTATCGTATTTACACCTTGTGGCTTGACGAATGTTTAAGGTCCTCGATATCCCTGCAAATAAGGATGATTTGTTCATGGCAGAAAATCTCCCCCTGTAATGTTCATTTCTCTATTGCTCTGTTTTACTCCATTTCTTGCCGATCCTGTATACTTGGTAGTGACCCACAGTAGATGTTGTCTCTCTAATTGTCCCTCTGATCTCAACAGGAGACTTGTTGTAGTTTGTACTGCGGCGTCATTTCTTCCATGTGTCTGGGAGCCTAATTCCTTTTCAGCATGCTTGGTCACCTAGATGTGCCCAGACCAGACTCCGAGTCTCCACGGTGCAACTTAGCTCAATGAAGGCTCTGAAGCTCTTTCGGCCTCACAAACGATAGAAACACCAATGCTGGTAACTTATCATAAGCACTTTGCAAATAGATGTCCCCAACCGGATGAAGTAAACGTTCTTTATATAGATTACTATGTTACATACATGTATATGCTTCTATCAAACAGGCCTGACAGACTGAAGGCCAATCACACATGATCTTCTGATATCTCATTAGCATGCCACGTGCACTGATGCATTTAGACGCAATACCAGAGGTACTATAAGGAGTCTTCTGATTTTAGTTACTAAAGGTTGGAACAAAAGCATAGACACAAATTAAAGGTGAATATTTTGTATTACGTCAGTCTCCCAGCTAACTCGTTCTCTCAATTCTCCACCTTACCATTCTTAGTGGGCTACAGCACAGTTTTACACGCTGCACTTCCACATTCTGATCAACTTTGAGGCTCCCTCCAACTGCACCAGAGAGCATTCATTATTAGAAGGTAGATCTACCCTTGAGTCTGAATTTATTTTAAATAGTCATGTGTGTGGTTGTGAGGGAACTGAGATCTAAAGATCGAAATCTATTTTAATTAGACATCTGGCTAAAAGGAGTTGAATACAGAATGCTCTCTAAAGCTTTCACCTGGCACTTGATTTCGGTCTCCAACTACAAGCATGTAAATAGGATTGACCCTATGTCGTCTACTAATTTCTTGAAATCCAGCTTAATTTCAATTCTGAGATTGTGCTATTGCCAATCCAACCTGATTTTGTGTTGCAGAATTAGTCCGGAAGCTCCCAGGCCCTATGTGTCCAGAGTACCACTTACTAGGGACTTACAGGGGGGGTAGAAGTACCAATTGGGGATATGTTTTAGGGAAGAAGCACTGGCACAGGGGACCTGGTTGGCAGGGACTCTGTGCACTACAATCGAAACCACATCAAATACCAGGCAAAAAATGGGGGCTAACCATGTCAAAAAAAGCACTGACTCACATAACCTCTAACCAGCCCTCCAGATAGTATAATTCTAATCTTAATCTTTGTTCACTTAGTGAACAGCGTAGACAATGTCTGGTTTCAAGGTCCTGAATCCATCTCATTTCAGATGCAGGGTTTGAGTTGTAATTGTTAATTTGTGGGTAACCCCGGTGTTATTTTATGGTCACACTCCCAGTTTGCTTGCAGTTCAGTTATGGACATGCCCTTGGTTGACAAAGAAGTTTTCAAGAGAAGAGCGGTCAATAACAAACCACTATTAGTACATCTATTCAATATGCACAAAGGCTACATCATTCTCCATCTATGATTAAAAAAAGTAGTGACTTGGCTGGTCTGGGATGCAAATCATTTAATTTCTGATGTCTTACTTTGTGGAACACCATCTTCACTGCTGAAAGAGAAAACAATGATGCACAAAGCATTCAGCTACCCCATCCTTCATTAATTTACTTAAAGCATGCTAGGTGTATTTCTAAAGGGTAGATGTCCTCATCCAACTTTCCTTGTAACAGGCGTATGACCCCGTTAGCCCTAATTAAGTGACCGCTGGTGTGCATGGGGTGTTCCTGATGTCCTTGGTGTAGGAGTTCTGGTTGGTTGTAATACTGCATGGAGATATAGTCCAGTACACCAATATATTAGTGGTGCTGTTACGACAAGGTTTAAACCATCAGGTCTGTGTATACTCATCCTTTTGTTAGTTTTGGTCAACATGCTACAGTGCTGTGCTCCGTCTAATCCTTTACTTAGAGTACGTGACTTATAAGCAACTTAACCTCAACATTATTAGGAAAAACTAAAAGGAATGCTGCCAAAATGGAAGTGGTACATCTAAAAAATCAAATTTTGATATTTATGCCCATGTGTGGGCAATTGTTTGAGGAACCCACATTAAGAGGAAGCATCAACAGCCACCATAAAGTATTCTAATGTAATAATCTTCACCTGTCGGTCAACATGAAGGTATTCAGTGAATCAGTTGCAGGGTTTTCTTGGGTGCACAGTTCTGAACTGCTGTACCAAATGTAACGCTGTTTGGGGGTTCAAGATTTAGCACTGTGTAAGCTAGCCAGTATGGGAGGGGTGGAATAGAGGTGGCGTTCTCAGCTGATTCACCCCACCGAAAGGAGGGCAACTCCCACAAGCTCCAGGAATGTTTCTGAATTCACCTCTGTTCCCATAGGTGTTAGTCGGCCTTTCCCCTTCTTTATGGGAGAGGATAGTTCAGAGGGGTAATCCCCCCAGAGCTGCACTTATCTATCCGGAGAAAGCCCACTTGACCCCATGAATTGAAAGGATCCCCTGCTTAGTGCTGGACTCCCAAAATACTGCAGGATGCAACAGCCTTTCACAGCCTCGACACGTAGGGTGGAGTGTGGGGAAAGCCCACTATCACCAGGGATGTTATAATGGGGAAGTGAACCCCCAACACAGTGGACGACCCATCCCATAATGCCCCCGAGGGAAGGGATATGCCACTAGACCCCTACGATTGTAAATGAGTAAGTGGGTACCAAGGCATAGGCCTTGGTTGTCCTGTAACTAAGTAGGTTCCAACGGCCTTCCGCAAACTTATAGGCAATAGATTTTGGAGGTATGTCACAGACCTTACCAATAGAACTCTCTCTGGGGAGCGGTGTGGGCAGGGGTGTTTGTGGGGGCAGGAAGCCCACTGAGAACCAAAAATTGGGAATTGGGGAGAGGTCCTCTTCTGGAACAGGCCCAGCTCCAATCTGCCTTTCTCGTTCAGTCTACCCCTCACTTAAGGGAGCTAATTGGTTCATTACTCAGTTTGCCCCATCCAGGGATGGGAGATCTTATTATTTTTATTTTTTTGGTGCACCATGGAAAGGGACCTCAATTATTTTGGAAGGGACGGGAAAGCCATCCTGTTATTGTCTTCAGGGACAGCAGCACCTAGCAGGGACTATTTGGGGAATCAAGGAGCCATCTTGAAGAGTCTCCTCCTTCCTCTAACTTCAATACAATGTGTCCTTACAAGTTTGTTTTGGTGCAAACTACGAAAACTCTCCCAGATAATTATTTTGCTCAAATTAAAATTAACTGTTACAGATTTGCATGGGTGGTTGGGGTGTATTAACCCAGCTATTTCGTGCTTTTTTTTATTTTAGCGCAGCAGCTGGTTGCACAAAAACTGAAAGACACGGGTGCTGGCAAGGCCATGCACACATAACAAGTGCGGCCGCCTCTCTAGCCCTGTGTTTCCGGTATGAAAGATCACTGGTATCCACATTCATCATGTCAGGCCATATGAGCCACATGGTGTGGCACCACCCACTCCCATAATATTCACACGCCATCTGTGGATGTACTGTTATTTTTGTGGTCTGGCTTGACCGCACAGCTGTCGCCAGACAATCATGAGAGCATATCTAGAGAGAGGCTTGACTTAGCCCTGGCAGCAGCACAGATGGGAGGAGGGCAGTCATTAACCTACATGGATTTTTTATTTATTTTTTGGTTTTTTCCCAAGACCTTTATTAAACAGATACGTGATATGTAACACAGCTTAAAGCCCACATCCTCAATATATAAGGTCGGCCGCGTACTGTTTCATGTGTGCATTGGGCTGTTACGCCCCGGTATAACACCGTTACGTTATTACACAGCAAGTCGCCTACAACCACCGTGGGCCGGCCGCGTATATTATGCTATATCGTCTCGGTATTTTACTTTATGCAGTACAAACATTTAAACAGAAAGGCAACTTAACTGGATCATTCCACTTCCGCTCTCCTCAACCATTGTATATTGTCGTGGTATTGCAAATGCGATGCTAAAATTAGCTCGATTACTGTGATAAGAAACAATAGCAGCAGTTTGGAACACCTGGAACACTCTTAGTCTGCACTGTGCGCATTCAAGTACGTTGTTAGGTATGACCAATAGTCCTTGGGCCTAGACCTAGGTGGCAACATTTCTTCGTACGTGCATAAAGTGTCTTGACAATAAACCAAATCCCTCAGCCATAGTTTAGTCGATGGTGCAGTTTTGCTCTCCCAGTGCATAGATACCTGTCTTTTAGCCAGTAATAGTGCCACCGCACAGAATCGGCGTTTCGACGCTGTCACTGCACCGAGCAGACCCAGTAAGCAGCAGCGTGCTGTACATTCTACAGTGACTCCCACCATTTCAGACAACACAGTTACCAACTCAGCCCAGTATTGTTGTATCCTTGGACAGTGCCAAGCTAGGTGTATAAAGTCGGCCGAATCGTATCCGCATCTTTTACATTGTGCATCTTCACGTAGGCCGAATTTATGTAGCCTGGTTGGGGTATAGTACACCTGATGGATATATTTGAAGTGAATAATTCGTAGGTTGCCATTTGGCGTGAGTAATCTCGTCAGTGTGCATGTGACCTCCCAATCTTTATCAGTAAGTGGTGTTTCTAGTACCAGGTCCCACCTTTCCCGTGCACGTGTGGCCTTGTGACCTATTTCTGACTGCACGTGTGCATACAGTCGTGATACGAGATGCTTAGTGTTGGGTGACGTCAGAACAAGCTGTAGCGCTTCCAGTGTGGGCGGTTCTGCCGGGAACGTGGTATAGTGTTGCCTGATCGCGCCTTTTAGTCTGTGCATCGTGAATTTGAAAAGTAAAGTGGGGTTTTGTACGAATTCTAAATCTTGGTCAGACAGGAATACTCCGTCCTTGTATAGATCCCCCATGTTCACTATACCTACACTTTTTAGTAAATTCATGCCAACTGATTCCGCTGTAACTGAGAGATTAGGATGATGGTGCAACGGTAGTGCTGGCACGTATAGAGGTAGTTTGTCCGCTAATCTGCCCAGTTGTCTCCAGGCCGCGTTTGTGGCATCAATAGTGTTAATATCTGTGCTATGCAGTGGGGGTCTGATGTGAGTGATGATGGCATCGAGTGGGATCGGACTGGCATCCCCCTCCTCCACAGCCACATGAGTTAGATAAGGCGTTGGATGATACCAATAATTGGCGTAATGGGCTTGTGCACAGAGGTAATATAACAGTAAATCCGGGACTCCCCATCCTCCACTTGCATGCGGTAGTGTCAGTACCGACAGTTTAACGCGCGCTTGTTTACCCGCCCAAATCAGTTGTAGCACTAGTTTAGACATCCGATTAAATACTTCTTTTGGTGGCGGTATCGGTATATTGTTGAATAAGTACAGGAGCTTAGGAAGAACCACCATCTTAACAATTGCAATACGGTCGGCCAATGACAGTGGGAGCTGGATCCACCTCTTGACCCTGTCTTCCAAGTTATCTATGGCCCTGCCGTAGTTCGTTCTAATCACTAGTTCCGGGTCCCGATGGAACCAGATTCCTAGGTAGCGCACTGGGTCTGTGTGCCATTCGAGCGGATATTCGCTCGTGTGTGGCGTTGTCGTGTCCGTTAATGGAAATAACAGTGACTTGTCCCAGTTTATTTGCAATCCAGAGAAGCCTCCGAATTTGATATACAACCTAAGCAGCGGATCCAGATTTCTGGCCGGGTCCCGTACATAGAGAAGCATATCATCGGCGTATAACGAGATATGCAGTGGTCTGCTGGGAAACTGGAGCGCCAGATGGTGGTTCTTCTGCCGGACCAGACATGCTAGGGGTTCTAGCGCGATGGCAAAGAGGAGGGGGGAGAGTGGACACCCCTGCCTCGTCCCGCGTTCGATGTTAAAGGCATTTGAAACGTAACCATTGATTTTGACTCTAGCCATAGGTCGTGTGTACAGCAATTGAATCCATTGTGTGAACATGGGGGGAAATCCCATTCTCTGAAGAATTGTTAACAAATATGACCACTCAATGGAGTCAAAGGCCTTTGCAGCGTCCAACATCACTGCCACCGCTTTAGTCGATGGTGTGAGGTAGTGAGAAACTGCAAATAACGATCTAGTATTGTGCGCCGTATTCCTCGAGGGGATAAATCCAGATTGATCCGGGAGGACTAGATTAGACATAAGCGGTTGTAGTCTGGTGGCAAGAATTTTAGCAAGGATTTTTGAATCCACATTTAGTAACGACAAAGGCCTATAGGAAGCGCAGTCTGTGTCATCTTTTCCCGGTTTGAGTAATGCAATGAGCATAGCTTCCCGCAAGGAAGCCGGCAGCAACTGAGCCTCATGTGCATCTCCGAACATTGCAACCAGGCGGGGGGCCAGGAGGTCTGCGTATTTTTTG
Organism: Lissotriton helveticus; assembly: GCF_964261635.1. Lineage (NCBI taxonomy): Eukaryota > Metazoa > Chordata > Amphibia > Caudata > Salamandridae > Lissotriton > Lissotriton helveticus. The sequence continues at coordinate 1,145,546,773 of NC_136069.1, forward strand.
TAGAATTCACAAGTGAATCAGTCCGGCCCCGGCGCCTTGCCGTTCGGCAGGGACCGGATCGCCTCAGTGACGTCCTCCACTGTGACAGGAAGGGCCAGGTACTGTCTCTGCGCGTCCGATAGCCATGCAATAGCTATATCATCCAGGTAGTCCAGTGTTTCCTGTTGTGTGGCCACCGGGCATGACTTGTACAGTTCACCGTAATTTTTAACAAAGCATTGCAGAATGCCCTGCGGATCAGTATAAGATACACCATCCTTCCCTGTCACCTGCGTGATGATGGTTGACTTACGCCCTGCACAGATTTTAGCCGCCAAAACCTTCCCTGGGCGTCCTCCCTCCCCCCGTATGATCTTGCAATGTGCTTTTTACTGAGATATTTGAGTTCATCCGCCGCGAATCGACCGTGTTCTGTTAGTGTGTCTCTGATTTCACTAAGAGTTGTTTGTTGGTGTGAGGCCTCATAGTGTTTCTCCAGTGCTTGCAGTTTGGTTTCACATCTGGATATTTGTGTTCTAATATCACGCAGTATCCCTGCGGTCGTACCGATACATACACCGCGGATAGTCGCCTTGAACGCTTCCCACAAGAAGCCTGCGTCATCTGTTGATTCTTCATTGAGAAGAAAATATTCACGGATTGCCTTCTCGATCGTGTCTGCATAGATTAAATCTGTGAGCGCTGCGGCATTGAATTTCCAACTGTATGGAGGGGGTGTGTAGTTGGGGATGTTCAGGGACAGCTTAACCGGATTGTGATCTGATAGCGTTTTAGGCAAGTGTGTTATCTCGCTGGTCCACAATAACGTATCTTCAGACCCCAACCAGTAGTCTATACGCGACCAACTGCCATGTGCTATCGATGTGTGCGTGGCCTCTTTCGCTAATGGGTGTCGCGCTCTCCATATGTCCCTGATGTTTAACTCAGCTATTATGTCGTGCAATTTGTCGCGAGCCCTTGTGTGATGTTCGATCGTGGTGCCCGACCTATCCATGCCGTCCTTAAGTGCAATGTTGAAATCCCCACCCCACAACAGGGTATGTGTGTCAACCTACATGGATGTTAAGGTGCGGCTTGACAGTGCGACTCTCACCTGACCATTTAACCTCCACCAACATTATTCTGTAGTTCTAGGTATATATATATATATATATATATATATATATATATATATATATATCTCCATTCCCATGCCATTTACCTGAATGCTTCTCATTACCAGAGGACATTACTTTAAAGCTAGACCTGTTGGCTTTGCCAATGCTTGTTAAAGTGGTTTGTTGTTTCTAGTCACTTTAAAAAAAAAAAAAAAAAAAATAATCTTACTTTATACCTACTTTTGTTTTGCCTAAAGTGCGATTGCGTCTCCCTTGAGGTAGGTGTACCTTGCCACACCTATCAGCCCTGGCCCTACTGACTCCTCCTGTTGCTACAGCCTCTTAAGTGTGATCACTGTGTGAAGTAAAGTGTGTGGCAGGCAGCAAGGTGCACTGTAGCAGCATTGGCCCATCTTCCTGGGATAGGTACAACTGCCTGTCCGCTCCTAATACCACTTCTTCTGGGGTCCGATTGCCATGAGCCAGGGTTTGGCACTGGCAGCTGGATACAGAACCATTGCACAATGGCCAATTTCAGGTAATAAGAAGAAAGTAATTATATGTGCATCCTTATAATAATAGTTAAAAGTATTGAGCACCAAAATATATTTTCTGATGGGTGACGTATTGTGTAACTATATCCTTTAATTAGTGGACATGTTTACTTCCTTACGGGCAGTGAGTGAAATGGAAATATAAAGTGTAGGTACTCACTATCCTACAGAACCTGTTTATTGCTTAGAAGTGCCGGTACTCTCCTATTAAGGACCTCTGCTGAGAAGTGTGGGGAACCCTTCTTTTAAAATTGCAGAAGTAAAGGTACTCAGTACCTGTCCATTTAAAGCACTGTTTACCGGGTAAATGAAACTTAACCTTATAAAATGGCCGCTAAGTTGCCAGGCGTTTTTCTCCTTAGTTGCCCTTTTCTATTTCTACAATCCTATCCACTATATAGTGATTCCATTTTAAGAGGGAGGGTGTCTTTCGATGCAGTGCGTCCAGGTGAAAGCTTTGTGCATTTTGTTTGTATGTCTTCTTTCTCCCTATGGTGGGATGGTCTGAAAATCATCTCAAGTCACCCTTCAACCACACTGATGATGGTGTGAAATCATCACTTCCCGCATCCCCTAAGAAGCCGCACTTGTTGGATCGTATGCCGGATCCAGGGACATTTGGCCACGCACCTCCATCTCACACGCCAACTGATCCAGCACAAGCCCTACTTCTCCTCACGTCTTCTCAATTAATCAGGATTTGTAGAGCATGGCTGCTTCACCTGTGAGGGTCCTGAGGCGCTTGTGTCTCCCTATGTAGGGTTCCGGTTCCCTAGCGGCACTTGGCAGGCTGTCTATGCTGTTTGTAAGTGCTGCCTCCATAGGCTCTTCACTGGTGTCCAAGTCCTGTCAAGAACCACAACACACGAACACCGAAGAAACTGAAGTTAAGCAGTTTTTAAAAATCTAACCCAAACATTATCATTTTAAGTCACTCTCCATGCACTATCACTTTTAATGTATTTATAATGTTCTTTTATTAGCATGATAAAAATGTACACTTACAAAAAATGTGCATTGAAAAATTCATGAAACTTATATTCCATTCCATTAATGTGGAATGCCTTTAACAATGATTCCTGCATGATGGGACAAACTTAACATGCACACTTGTCCGCATACTTCTGCCTTCTCCAGTGTAATACAACTGCATAATTCTGACGTAATGTAAACATACACACAAACACTCATTCACCCTGTAACCCAAACTTGCAATTACCTACTGTGAGGAAATGGGGTGTATTATATGGGGTGGTTGTGCAACCTCACCTTGTAATACACTTACCAACCCCATTTAGGACCCTTAGGTTTTGGTTGTCAAACTTTTTCTCAACCCTGCATAGCTGTGGCTCTGAGCAGCAAGGCTTACACAAAGAAACAAGTGTAAAGCATTTAACCAGCACCAAACTGAAGAATAAATCGACATGACACCAAAGAAATACAACACCAATGTATAACAATAGATGGTATTTTATATGTATATTTAGACACCACAACGAAAAAGATCCACGGAGGGTCCAGAGATATAGAATTTACAATGTATAGTAAATCAGAAAAGGTATAGTAAATCAAAGTATTTCATTCAACCGCGAACAAGCACTGGCAAATTCAAAGTATTTGACACTTAGAAATGTGTTCACTAAAAAGTTTGGCTAGTTCTAAGGCAGTAACTTGGAGTCACTCTAGGTAACCAACTTGTGCAGGGAGCCAGCCAGGTGGACAACAAGGTTTCCCAAAAACACTTACCTCAGCAGGTGAAGCAGTCTTTGTGCAGTTCCAGGCACTTTTATCCTTTGCAAGGCTTTCCTATGGAACTGGTCCTGATGCAAGAGATGAAGGATCCTGAAGATTCTCAAAGGATTCTGTGGATGCGATGCAGTAGACTGGGGTCTTCCTGCAACTCCTTCTTGGTCTATAAAGAGGGTGAAGCGGTCCTGGTCACAGGGACGACATCCCTCGAAGTCCTCTCAGTGCTGGCAGAAGTCCAGTTGCCACTGAACTACCAATTGCCCAGTATCGCGGTAACAGGCCAATCTTTCCCGGGTCGATAACTCATCGTCTGAAGGTCCCAGCTGCACTTCAATGACACTCCTGGGCTCAGCTAACTCAGGTGCAACTCTGTGCGTCTTGTCCAGATCCTTGATGCTGCACAGTGGCGGGTTGGCGACTTTGGGTTACCAACTTGCCCAGCAGGCTTCTCAGCTGTTGTGCCCCTGTGCTGTGAACAGGAGGGCAGCTCACTGACCTTTGGAGTCTCTTGGCTGGCCCTGGAGATGACTTCTCTAGCAGGACACAGCTGGGACAGTCCCTCGCCTTTGCTAGCCACCAGGTCATGCCGGTGCAGCTTCTTTGCCTATTCCACAGTGCAGCAGCACATTCCTCCTTCGGTCCTCATTTCATCATCATTTCGTCTTTATTTCGACAAGAAAAATGTCATAAAAGTGTACACAATAAAATTCATCATAAAACATTACAATTGTTAAAAAATACAAAGGTACAGAAGCCATACAAATCGTTCAGTAAAACCAATAGTTTAAGATCAAAGGCCAATCACCCGAAGACACCTCGGGACACCTTCCCCCATAGATCACCTCGGCAGTTGCACAGTTAGATTTCATCACAGTTTAGCAGATACTTCCTTCTGATATTCCACATGGCAGCCAGGAATTTCGTGACCGCAAAAACAATTATTGGTGATAAGTCTGTTTTTAATATTCGGTACGACCGAAAATACTCCCTAATGCCCATGTTTTTGCAGATGGGGATGATCCACTTCTTCCTAGAAGCCTTGTAGGAAGGACAGAAAAAGATTGTGTGTAACTCTGTCTCTAATTCAGCCCCACACGCAGGGCAGTTCCTGGGAGCGTTAAGGTGCCAACGAGAGGCCAAAGCTCTTATTGGTAGGGAGTCATATCTCCACTGGAGGTATAGCTTCCTATGACCATTGGGGCTGATGAAGTCAAAGGCAGTCTCCAGTTTATAGTGATCTTTTAGAACCAGGAATGATCTCGTTATTGTTCCAGTTTGGGCATTTGATAGACAGGCTAACAATTTTTGATCGTAATACAGACTAACTAACTCCCTTCGAGATATGCCCCTACACGCTTCTTCAGGATTGGACCATAATGGGGAGCAACCTAACCTATCAAATTCCTGCCTGATGTATTTCAGCCAGGAAAGAGTCCAGACGTTGGGAGTCCTCATTTCAGTCCAGTTGAGATCTGACTTCAGGATGGCAGGGGTGCCCTACTTATGCTCAGAAAATGCCCTCAGGGCAGGATGCCGTTGGTTTGTTTGAGAGTTTTATATAGTGCTAGCTAGACCAGAGGGTATTGGAGCTCTTTACAAGACATGTGAAAGGTTCCAAACAGTGATAAGATGATTTGTACTGGTTGACATAGTATAACCAGAGGGAGTAAGAACACTACAGTGTGTTATGTTGATCAGAGAGTAAAGGATCACACAACAATAAATATCAGTGGCGTTTGCGACAAATTAAGCTGCTGACTGGGTCAAGTAACCGTAAAGAAGGATCCTGTCTGCGTCATGGGAGCATGAGTACGACAAATCAGTCAATTTGCCAAAGGGCTACCAGTTTCTCTCCACCTGATGACCACTTCCTGTGAAGTATGGTAGCTGGGCATCCCAGGATGCACCATTCTGCCCACTTCCAATATGGCAGGGCCCCTCTCCTGGTGAGTGGCGCTCCCTAGCCCACCCCAGAGGTGTGGCTACCAACATGGCTATACACCCCTGGGAAACAGGTTTGGCAACTAGTTTCTCCTCCCCCTCCCCCTCTCCCGTCCCACGTGCCAGCCTGTCTGCTCGAACAATGGAGCAGCCCCTCTCCCAAGTGTCACTCAATTTATCCTTCAAACGTGGCTTCTCCTTTGAAACTCCCATTTTGGGCCAACATCAGTGGGGCTTCCTGCAGGAGGAAGGTGACACCTCTATCCAGGGAACGCCCCTATAGAATTGATTCCTGAGAGTTGTTAGCACATTTTCCCAGGAGGGCAGAAAGCTATCTCTGCGTCAGAACCAAGTGTGCAACCAGTATGGGTACACGGGACTTAAGGCAGCAAAGTCACAACTTTACTACTTGCTACATCAATTTCGACCTGAGAATCGAGGTGGCTTAATGTAATGAGTTGTTTCGTACCTTGGATGACTCACTTTGGTCACACTGTTCCAGCTTTAGCACAGCTGAGGGGTAAGCGTGTAACTCTGAACTCGCCAATTGGGCAACCAAGCTTTTTCTCAGTAAAAATGACCGATCCACATTTTTAATCCCACAACATGTAAAATTACATGTTCTACTTGTAGAATATGTAGCACTCTGCCTTAGGACTCGATAGGCCTTCTGTAGGGGGTTACTTATGCATGTACCTGGGGGCAGTCTGGCTTTGCCATTGCTTTAAAGGGCAAAGTCGGGCCAGCAGTTAAAAACTGCTCTTCTAATCTGCAAATGGTGGGCTGTGAGTCTCCTTTTACTTGTGCCTCACCAATGGTGGCACAACCAGTGCTACAAGTGGAGAAGTGTGGCTCACTGGTTAGAGGCGGCAGACCCTGAAGCAGAGGTCAGACCCGGGACCAGGGTTCAATTCCTGACGCGGCAGGGTCTTGAGCCCAAATATCCACAGACTCGATAATTCTCGTTTCGGTGCATACTCGAGTCACAGGTTCACACTCTGCACCTCTGGGCATTAGCTTGCTTAATCTCCACTACGGCCCCCCCGCGGCGGGATGCATGGCTTTCACCTTGGGGATGCCCAGTACGGGTATCTCACAGGGAAAAACCAGGACGGGTTCCCAAGGCAAGCGCCGAGATGCCTACGGGTAATCAAGCTCTATATAAGAACGCTTAATAATAATAATAATAATAATAATACAAGCCCTGGTTGGGGAGGGGGGGCTCTAATTTGCATGCTCTGGGCCCCTTGGGCACCATTTACTCCAATTGGGTAAAAGCCATCTTTGACATATTAGTTTATGGGTGAGGGCACAGGCACTGAGGTCTGGTTAGCAGACCACTGTGCACTCTCACAGTTGAAACACCAGCAGCATCAGTCCAAAAACCTGGGGTGACATACAAAAAGAGGCATTTCCTTATACCTATCCATCCTTTTAGTCATCTGTAGCCAAATCTCTTGACTTTGACAGTGGTGTTTACTCTTGCGTCACCTTTTGTCAAAAGCGCAGGTGCGTTCCTTACCTGCAGGAATTCAGCCTGCTACCATTTCTTGATATTAGGGTAGCTTACTCGCACATGCCCATGCTTGCGTTTCACGAAGCATTTGGATTTAACTTTAACATTTTCACAAAGTAAGGTTTTCACCATTTACCAATTTTTTGGGAAAAAAGAAACGTATATCTCATGTTTTTCTTTTTGTGTGGGTGATGAAATCTATCTGGGGGCAAGCAAACAATCCTAGTTTTAAAAAGCCAACAGACAGTCACTTCAAATTCAGGAATCATTCTAAACCATTGGTAATTACTTTTGGCCCGTTCCACTTTATTTTTAGGGCTCGTGCTTGCGTTGCAATGCGCAGCATTGCTCGCGCAGCGAGAGCCCTTTTGTATGGTGTTCTGAAAGCTGCTCACACGCTTGTGCGTGTGGTTTTGCTTTCCGCGGCCCTATTGGCTTTCGCGTGCTTAAAAGCCATCACGCAATTGGGCAAAGGCGGGCGCATGTCCCGCCTTTGCTCCGCCCATTCCTGTCAGTGGCTAGCACGTGCAGCAGCGCGTTTTCGCCGCGCTCCTGCGCTCCCTAGCCCCCGCTCCTCTGTGGTGCGCGCGCACCACTGGTTTGCTTGGGCATCATTGACTGTGAAGGCATTCCATATTTCTCCAAGAGTTAAGCCTTCCAGAGAAATGGTTCAGTGGGAAACCAAATGATTCTTGGACCCTTGTTTAATTTATGCAAGGACATAAGGATTCTCCGGGAGTCTTCCCTCACATCCTGGTACCAGACAAGGATCTCCACAGCAAATGAAACAGAGCAGCAACGACAGACTGGAGATCCAAAGGAACTATGGCGGTGGATGAATAGGTCACATGACCAGTTCGGTTTCTATTTCTCCCATCTAGTCTCTAAACTGCCTTCCCAGAGAATTGTGTGACTTGTGGTTCACAAGCAACATCACGTTATACAGGAGCTTCGAGTGAAAATTACAATCCCCAGGATGCAAAGTGGCTCACTAGCTATTGCGTTTCTGCAGGCGCTGCCACAATGTACAAGCGGCGGGCCAGGGTGGGCCTAAAACCATTTCTGTTACAGGTTTTAGTTGGGCGGCTGCGTGTTGGATGATATTTGTACAGTGAAATCATGAACGGTAAATGTCTCCCCAGTGTTTCAAAAACGGGATTACAAAGTGTCTTTTCTTGCCGTGAGAAGACCGCGGCAGAGTGGCTCTACACTGTTTTGGAGATGACTTAGAGGAATCATTGATTTGTGTGCTTTGCTCTGAAGGTTCGCTGTGGAGGTGCAGGTCATTTCTTTAATTACATGACAAAGGACTTGAGAAGAGGTTAGTGATCGAAAAACTTTTTTACCCTATTTCGAGCATTCAGATATCAGGTCTGTCTTCTCGCATTAGGCTTATGGCACAGATGGGTACTCCCGTGTCTTCGGTTCAGATTCTTGATCGTTCCGAACTGCACCACCACTGCCTTGATATTTTCAGATCACAAGCATTGCTCTTTTTTGTGACTTTCCTAATGTCTGCATATTGAATTATTTCCAGCTCAATGCAAATGGTGACATTTGTATAAATACACATATACCTCTCAATTATAGTGTGTTCAGACCTCTGTTGTAACAGGGACCTAAAGCATCACATTTAAACTGGCATTGTTTAGGAAGCAATTCTAAACTAAATAATTGTGATATAGAGTAACATAATACACCCAGTACCCTATCCAATAACCACAGATCACAGAATAGCTCAAACATAATAGCTAGACCCGTAAAGTGAGGTCTTCTTAAATGTATTTTTGTATCCCAGAACTTAATTTACATCTGACACGTAAAACGTATTACACTTCAGTGCAAGTTAATATCTATTTAACCTACGGCACAGTACAACCAATATACATCCTCTATACATCACATGCATCCACTACACTACAAACTCAGACGTAAAACATACTATCATTTACAACGTCAATAGTTCTAACTCTAAGAAATGCGAGACCTGTTGCATTGAAAATGCTGGTTATCTGTGCAGTCACATATCAAGACCAAACATATGCAAATCTCCCTCGCCTCCATCGTAAAAGGTACAGTCGAGCCTCACCTGCTATATCATGTCATCTGCACTAGAACACAAGCATCCATTCATACAATTTTTTTCCATTCATCCTAATTTATTTAACGTTCTTGAGGGATTGAACCTTAAAAGCATGTCCTCCAAAAATGTAGATTTAAAAATTAATGTGTTGAAATAGGTGAAATAATATAGCGTCCAAAAATTTAGGATTAGGATTTTTTTTAGATACCGTAAACACAGTATTCATGAATGTAAAAAAAATCCTTTTGAACTACTTGAAAATGTATAACATCACCGTTCCTTGGTGTAATTGTAAGGAGGAGGAAATAGGGGAATCCCCATATTTTAAATACATTAATAAAAATAGTGCTATAAATTTGAAACTCTTTGCAACAGAGGGTCGTCCCACCTCCAATACAAAAAAATAATGATGTATATTCCACATAAACCTATAAAAACAAGAGAAATTTGGTAGCGCCCAGGCCTTAAAATAGATTAAAAATCGATATGAGTTATGTAAATAAATTCGCATTGCCGGATTGTTTGCAGAGGAGGGACAAAATGTCCAGATTCCACAAGAGGACAGTGTTGAGCCATGAGCTACAATTTTCTTTCAAATTTCAGCAAGTGTAATACAATGTAATGTACCGTATCAGTGGTTTCACGGTGCAGAAAACTTTCCATCACAATAGATTTGCCATTGCAAATCCTAAACGTTATAATAAGTCTTTATTATTTCAACATTTCAGACTCGACTTCAGTGTTTAGCGGTATTTCCAGCTCAACATTTTTTCTAAAACATTTTTCTGTATATAGTTGGAAGGTGGGCTGGTGTGAATACTTTTCTTTTTCTTGGTTTTCTAAAATGATTGACTGTGGCTGTCTTGAGTTTTCGGCTCTAGCATAGCATTAGCAAGGTCTGTAGTCTCGATACATGCAATCCGTCTCGATAATACAAATGGTTGACATTTCCTCTTCCTTCAAGAGTAGCCAGGCGGTTGCAGTGTGCCTTCTTAACAGGTGAATCCTATCCTGTTGTATTTATTGCAGGCAGTTGCTCTAAATCACAGGCAACAGTTTTTAAGGTTTAAACACGGATCCTACCAAAAGTTTGCCAAGAATATTTTGGTACTATTAGAATATTTTAGTAGTGATTGATCTATCTATCTATCCATCTACTGTGTACCTACCCAAACGTGCAGCAGAGCACTTCGCAAAATTGTTGTGCCATCCTTCTCAGATTTGCAATCATGACATTACACTAATAAAGTATATAAGTATATATAGTAAGAAAACTTGGCCAAGGTGACAGGGGAGTGGGTTTGGGCGACGGTTGCTGTTTATCCGGGACATGCCAACTCCAAAAGAGTATGGGAATAAAGGGATTAACCTAATAGGGTTAGGTAAAATATCATTTGGGGGTCAGGTGAGAACATTGATTAAGGGAGTCCGTTCTAAATTTGACATGGGACCGGAATCTCCCTAAGAAGGGGGATCTGTGCATGGACTACGTGCTCGCGAGAGGTGTTCGATTGAAAGCACTGGGACCTGTGATCCATTACAGAGCTGCGACCATCTCCCTGTTTGGAATTCTGAACACATAGTGTATTTTACCAGTATCCAGTAGGAGGGCATGGACATAATGATCTACTTGGGAAATCTATGTGTTTTCCATTAAATGATAAACAATAGGAGGAAGGGACGCAAGAGGCCCCATATGTTTACTACCATAATATCTTGATATTATCTTTACGGTCAATAATAACTTTTAGGTTGATCACAGATGATTCATTTCTGACTCCTATATTTTAAAGTAGTTGAAAAAAAAGTATGGGTATTTGTTTAGAATTCGAAAGGATACAGATATATATTTTTCTGTTAAGCGGGAGATCCCTGACCCTCACTCTTGTTCTTTACACTTAAATCTTCGCCTCACTTTTCCTTAACTCTTAATTAATCTTCTCGGACCTGGGGATCTGGGTTCGAGTCTCGGTAACGACGCCAAAAACCCCCTGTGATTGGGGAGAGGGGTTGGCCTAACGGCTAGGGTGCTCGACCTCGGACCTGGGGATCTGGGTTCGAGTCTCGGTAACGACGCCAAAAACCCCCTGTGATTCTGGGCAAATCACTTAATCTCCCCATGCCTAAAAAATGAAAGTGTGTCCTCATGTATCGTAACTGGTGCTATGTAAAGCGCTCTGATAACTGATTCGGTTCGGTTCTAGTTCGCGCTATATAAAACTCCGGAAAAAAAAAATTATTGCCACTATCCTCCCATTAAAAAAAATATATGGGTAACCGCAGTCACTTACATTCCACCATTTTCATTTTTTAACAAATCCCTAAATTTGCACTATATTTTGTCTTTAACGTTACTCTTCCACCAAACCCTAACATTTTTCTGTATCATTCCCAACTTTTTTTACCATCTTTGCTTTTAACGAGATTTTTGTGACCTGAAAAGTAACTGCTCCACCAAAATGTTTTGTTAAGAGAAATATTTAAACGAAAATTCAGAATGCATGGATTGTGCTTGTTTTCGTGGTGTTTTCTGTGTCGTGCTGATTTTTTTCGGGTTTTTTTTCTGCCTCCCTTAGAACTTGAGTGGAAACTTGCAGAGTCCGGTGCGATCAAGACAGACCTGGAGGAGAACCCAAGGAAGCAGATTCAGGACCAACTCATGACTGCGATCCGATGCTCTGCTCCCACGAGGAGAGGCAGCGACTCTGAAGATGAGGATTGAACTCAACGTGTGTTCACATTCATCCTCTGTCCTTTGCTCGTTATGTGTTTTTTTAAAACTGTGGAACACTGTGTGCAATTTCTGAAAAATACATGGACTGCAATGGTACATACTTTTTGCAATGCAAAACCGAGATTGACATGGACACCGCTCTACTGTACATAAATCTTTATAAATATCTTAATAATTGTGAAACATATAAATGAGTGAACCATTTCTTTCCCTTAAATGATAGATTATAATCTGGCTCAAATTTACTTCTATGACCTCTTCAGTCCCTTACCAATTTCCAATCACATTTACTAAGAGTTTGACACTGGGAATTGTTTGTGGCATCACTCGGCAGCCACAGAGTGATGGAATTTAACTGAATTAATTAATTTATATCATAGTTTATGTTGCCTCAATCAATTGTATATGCGCTCCTAATATAAAATTGAAAAAGTAAAATACAGATAAATTAGCTGATCACACTTCGCGTTGGTCATGCTTGAATCTTAAATCGTGAGTACTGCCTTGACGGCTGCTTCTGAATGTTCATTGTGAATACTGCGATCCCGACGAGCCACCTTGAACACATGCTTGAGCAATTCAACAAGTTTGGAGGTTCCCGGTGGAGGGGATCCGGGTGATAAATGTTGCAGGACCACCGACATTGAATACTGCTGTTTCATTGTCAAATGTAAGATGCTGGAATGTTAAACACCAGTGTCGCGGCTTCATGATCCACAGCCAGAAGCAAGCAGTGAAGACTCAAGAGGCCTCTGTAGCAGTGTCCACTGTGAACATGATGGGTTCAATCGGCAGTGTCCACTGTGAACATGATGGGTTCAATCGTTTCTTTTGAGGAGTCGGCCTTTGTGTACATGGTGACTAGAAGAAGCTGCAGTCCAGAAGGTGCTCTGCACAGCTGCTAAACTGCCTTGTTACATTGAGATATGCTTATAAGGGGAAGTGTGATCACCTGCAGAGAAGCCGCATTGTATCAGCGGGAAACCATCCCCAAACCGTTAGGGGTAGCAAGCCAACTGAGCATTAGCCAGATTAAGTCAATGGCCTGCTCTCTACTTATTATGTCTATACCTCTCCTAATAAATTCATATGACCTTTAGAAAGCCAATAAAATAGAGATTTTTAAATTCCACAATGATGGCTAAAATCTTAAAGTGTAAACCATATTAAATCATGTTTGTGTCATGAACGTTTGCTGTATGCATAGAATATATATATATATATTTTTTTTTTCAGCATCGTGTACCCTTGTAGTTTCATTCAAGCCACACTTGTTTTATTTAAATCTACTTTTAAAATTCACTAAAACAGAAACCAGTTCTTGATGCTAATATTGTTGTTCAACTCTTGTTGGTGCATCATATCTTGGGTTCAATAATTTAACTACCATTGTCAAGTCACCCAATTACTTAGTCCTTCTCCAGCCATTTCAAGAATATTTTTCAGAGCATCCCATATTTAATTTCTTTCATACAGGGTTCTTCAGTCCAACACTTTGGGGTCTGTCTGGATTACATTCACCTAAGAAGATCCTTTCAAGAATATTACTGCCATATTAGTTGCCATAAGGAGACATTCTGCGGGCAGAAATGATCAGATTGTACCAGCAGAGTTATTATGTCGTCTGTGTTTAGTAAGACAGAAGAATTCGCACACATTGTGTACGCGTGACACATGCTTTTGTACCCTGTAAAAAAAATGGCCTGGTGTTGTACAATTGGCATCCGTCTTTTGCATAAATAAAAAAATAAGTATGCAAAATGTAAATTATTTATTTTTCATTTACTTTTTAAATACACATTTTGCTGTAATTTCACAGGCATGCTATTCCATAGTCTGTCCAAATCAGAACTGTACTTGAAAGTCGGTAGTAAATGTCAAGAGTCACTATAAATATGCTTACGCCTACTTTTGTACAACTTTCGTGTGTACACATGAATAAAGCTGGTTACATTTTCTACAGAGATTTAGTCCGCTTTAGTGTATTAAGGTTGACTCCTTTCTTACTTCGGGCAATTTGCATTCTCCTAGGTGCAGCGTAAGATAACCCCTAGTAGGTTGAACCTACTGATCCCAAGTGAGATCAAATGAGAAGACGACTGCCTTGGTTGTCACTGCAATCTGTGCTCTAGCAGTACTTGTATGTAATAGGAAAACTCAGCCAGTTGTACCATGAACAGAATCAAATGAATAGTCTCTAGGTGCATCCATGCATGTATCCTCTTGGTAAGCAAACATTTTTATATCAAGGAGGGCCTTTAAGTGGATACTTTGAGGCCTGCTTGAGGTCTTTAAGGTAAGTACTACATTTTGACTAGTGCCAGGTGAACTTAAATCGACTGCGAGTGTTCGTTTTTGAATAGGGAAGGGGTGAATCATTTGGAATTGCATGTCATGCTGTTGGCATTGGGCAATGGGAGCTAGTGTCCGCATAAGACAAGAAAGACCCAAGAAGGTAGTAAACTTAAACTTGGGTGCCCCATCTATCTTATATTAACAAAATGGTTATCGACAGATACTAGGTATAGTATATACCTCTGTACCTAATGACATATTACAAAATAATGTTATACAATTAAACTTTAGAAGCTAATTTAGTGGAGGGACTCTCAATGTGCAAAAAATGATGGACTAACTCCTTTGTCAAAATATACATTTTTAATTTGGAATCGCCGTGTCCACTGCTTTTGTAGGTAGTTAAGGTGGAGTGGGTCTACGTCCCAGAAGGGCGACTTGCTCGGCTAAGGTGATTCAAGGGCGATTCTAGTTGCTGGAGATATTTGACAGTGGATCTGAATGTGGTGCATGTTGTATTGCCCTTGGCTGAAGGAGAGGTGGTTCTCAAAATAAGGAGGGTGTGGTACTCGTCGTTGTCGTGGAAGTTAATTCATTGGGTCCTCGATTGTTATTCCTGTAGGTGACGCTGTTAAGGCGGTTTCCCTAGTAATAGAGAACCTAGAGAACAGGAGAGACTAGCTCCATGAAGGGATGGGGTCAAAAAATGTATTGGACTGAAACATTACACATATTCAGGAAGGCTCGGTGATACCCCGCTGGGATGTACCACAGGTTTGTTTTAATTGAGGTCATGTAGGTAAGGTGGGTGTTGAATATTCGTGCATTTCCCTTAGTGGAGCAAGTGACCATTGAGTAAGTTGGTGACTGAAGAAGATTCATAGTTGTGTTTGCTGGAGTTTGATCTGTTAATGTTTCTTATGCTATGTTTAATTGGCGTCATATGAGGGAGCATCAGATTGCATTGGTTCAATGTTCTGGGCCAGTCCACAGGAATAGGATTGTAAAGTGCCATTATATATTGTGTAGTGCTTCATAGGCTTTTCTGTTCTCAGTTTGTAATATTTTGTGAATCCTGGTGGGTTTTTCAGTGTTCTCCAGTGTTTTCAAAAAATTTAAACTCCGTGATAATTAGTGTTCCTCTTTTTTGCTATGTGTTCTAGTCATTGGGATAGGATTTGTTTCCATTGCTTAAGAATGTGCCTTTTATTTCCTTCCTTCCCTTATTTATTCCTATTCCATTCTTCCTTCCTTCTTTCCTCCTGTCAATTCCTTGAATGTGCTCTTTCAAGTAACTTCATTATTTTCCCCACCTTTCTGCTGATCTTATTTCCCAGCACCAAAGCTCCTATTTCCTGGCATCCAGTCACAACCCATGACCAGGATGTGCATGTATGGGATATGTTTGCACCCCAATAGGATTTGATTACAGCACATAAATGGTTAATGGAAAGCATCCAATTACCTTCTTGCTGGACTATTTATCAGACAGTGAATATCAACTGAATCAAGATTTTCAATGTAGGACATGAGATATGTATTGTGGTTGCTTGGTGCTCTGTTATTACAAAGCTGTTTCAACCTACCCTTTTTTTGTCTCAAAACTTCAAGGAACAGCTTTGCTAATAAATGTGGTATTAGTTCCTATTCTGTGCCTATACTTGCTCTACCTGGTTATATGGTAGAAGTCTGCTAAGGAATTGATATGCATACTTGTAGGAAAGTAGGATATGCTGTTATGATTACCTCCACTTTTTGCTTGATATAATGCTGTTTCTGACTGGGATCCTGCTAATCATTACCCCAGTCTCTGCTTTCTCCCCTAAATTGGTTTGGCGAATACTTAGAAACATCTCACTTTGGACACTGGTGCAACCTTATCAGTCCCTAGTATATGGAACTAAGGTACCCAGGGAAAAGGTACACCAGGGGTCCCCCATGGGCTGAAGCATGTATTATGCCACCCATGGGGGACCACTCAATTTGTAACTATAGGCCTGCCATAGTGCTAGCACCACTTACGAAAGATATAGGTTGCCCTATATCTAAGGTCACTGCACTTAAAACCTATAAGTCAACCCTACAGCAGGCCTTTACAATCTTGAAGGTGGGGTTCTAAGTGTGTGGGTTCCCCTGCACGAGCAGGACACCCCTACGATCTACGGAGTCCATTCTCCTGGGTTGTAAGTGAGGCAGCCATATGACATATAGAGGGGCACCGCATCATTACCCGGTGACCATCCCAACACTGACTGCAATGAATCCTATTATGCTTGGTATCAAACAAGTTTGAATCATTCCCCCAACACAGTAAACAGTGTGGTAGGTAGGATTCCATGCACCGTAAAGCTCCTCTGAGAGGTCCTTGGTGCTCCTGGTACCAGTCTTGTCAGACCAGGACAGCAAGCTAGGGCTGCTGCCGGCCAGAGACACGTTTCTGCTTTCCTGTTGCTGAGCCAAGATCGGGCAGAGGAAGGCAGAACAATAGGGAGGTGTGACCACCTCCCAGCGAGGATTTAGTGTATTGGGTCAGGGTGGGAGCGCTTGCCAGCACCACATAATGTGCATGCAGGTGCCCTCCATGCATAGTCCACTTCAAACCAGTTCAGGGAGCTGTTGGCTCCCACTCCGGCACGACCCTGGACAAAGGACAGGGGAAGATCCTCCTCCTCCTTGCTCAGCCCTCCTTAGGGAGGGACCCCTGCATCATCCCAACCCTTTCCTTAGGGTATTTAAGGGCCCACCTGTGGGTGGGTACCTAGATTTGTCGTGGAACAAGATACATTTCCGACACTACTTCATCTTCAACCGTCTGGGCACCCTGGACTTCGCTCTGGGCATCAAGGCTGCACCTAGGAGGACTCCTGCTGCTCCTGATCTCCTCGCCATGCTTGTCTGCTGCAACGTCCGTTCCTGTGCACCATACATGAACCTTCCAAGGCCTGTGGGCATCCAAGAAACCTGAAGAAATCTCCCTTGAAGAGAGAGAGGCACTTCCCTGCATCAGCAGGCACCGCAACTGAGCTGACCGGTCTGCTGATCTTGGGCTCCCACCTACTCTGAAAGGCTCAGCAGCACAGGAAGTGGTTCTTGAGGCCTGCCCTGTCCTCTCACCAAGTTTGAGGCCAGTGTCCCTCGTCGGCGCCACAGGAACCAAACCCCTGTGCACTGCGTTGTGCTTTGAACTTGCAAAGGCTTGTTGGCTTCCTTCCATCAAGATCTTCGGGCTCCAAGTAGACCCAACCTTAAGCATCTCCAGTGGCCAAGATCTTCACCCTCACTGCATCTCTTGCATCCTGGGTGTTAGACCTGGCACCATTGGCGTGGGTCTGATAAGCGTGGCACAAATCCAACTGAGCGACTTACCTCACTCATCTATCATTCTCATATAATAAGCCAGCCAGGCAGTGGAGAAGGATTAGAGATATATTTATTAGGATACAAATGTTCATCTATAGATGGGCCCTGTCAGGTTTGCACTCCAGAGAATGCATCGAGAGGACTGACTCATCCTATCATGATAATACATCATAACATAACATGGCAGGGTAAAGACACGCCCAGCCTGGAAAATTACAGAACTAGCGAAATGGTGAACAATGAACGCATACATGAGGCATCTGCGCCTGCGAAGGCAACTCTGTTATCTCCCCTCAAGGACACAAAGCCGAAGCTTTGCTCTGCCAGGGCATGGAAAAATTTTCTGCAAAACTAACTCAAGGCAAGAAATGCTGAAATAAGGATTTTCTGCTCATAAGGGAGGGGGGAAAAACTGTACCATGAGACATTGGAACTGCAGAGCAAATGTCAGCATCAGAAGTCTGTCTGCCATAGACAAGCCTCTCGCTCTTATAGGAAAGTATACAGAAATATCAATAATGGGAACCTAACCAAGGGAAAAGGTAATGTACCACATCAGGTTTTCTAACTTAGAAGGCAATAATAAGACAAAAGCTTATACATTACAGAAACAATTCTATCCTACTGAAGCTTGCACATTACAAAAATAGCTCGGTGGGTTTCAGCACCTGAATTTTAAACTGTGACTGCATATTGGTTAGACACATCATGCTAACTCATAAACATAATATATACAGTGGGCGGGGCATCGGAAACTGAAACCTATCAGACCCTCCTTTTAGCACGATGTGGCTAACATGATTACAGCTTTTATTAATCAAAAGGAGAGTCTTTACATAACGTGCTAAGGGACAGAGCGCTACACTAGTCAAAAATATCATCATCAATCAACATCAACCAGTATATTGTGGTGGAAGGCAATAAACACATATGCCTCAAGTCAGTAATACACCCACAATTCCTACAACCCCCATCAAAATTTTCCGACCAGTATCCGTCTGATCTACGTCTTCAACTTGGGGAGCCCTCCTTTTACGCTGCCCAGGCATTATAGCAAACCGTCGATGAGTCTTATGATAGTCCGAGGGTGCTACATAAACAGGGGGAAGTAAATAATCCAAATAACAAATCTCACCGCATAATACAGGAAAAAGGTGAAGGGCCAACAACTGCCAGGGGTATCAGAGAATGACCACTACTATTTGTTGCAGGAGGATGTCTATAGGCCAAGGAAGAGTTCAACTGTAGAAAACTTTCCCTCACGTTGTCAGTGTCGTTGGGTGTCACAAATCGTTCTACCTTTTTCGAGCATGTCTCTAAGAATGTCTGATCAAAACGTCCGTCACTAAACAACCGTCCAAGGGATGAAGTGGGCATAGGGCGTACTCGCATCGTCAACGTCGACCCTGTACCATGTAATCGGGGACTCAGAAAATCTGGCTGCTGGAAAAATTTCACCATACCAATCAAAGTGTACCAACCCACACAACTATTCACGGGTGTTAAGGGAAGTGCCAGCAACCTATCTTTCTCATATGCGGCTGAAGGGAGCAACCCACAAACCCAACAATCTGTCACATTATACACAGCATGAGCATGATGTAAAGTTTTAATGAAAACATTATCACGATAGCCCTTCCTCATGCATTGTTCACCATAATCAACAGTAATCATATTATGTTCTGGCAAGGGAGAGGGAGTAGGAACCAGTTTGTGGACAGGGTAAGCTTCGTCTAGGAAGAACAATATTCCAAGTGTTATCAAGAATATGATAATGAACACCACAATAACCACAATTTTTCCTTTGCGAGGCAGGGCATGCCATGGTGAATCTGGTTCTGATCTGCGAGGAGCAGCAAAAGGCTGTTCCTCTTCGGGGATAGGACGGCCAAAGGGATACATTTCACCTAATGAACAAACCAGGGGATATCCTAAGAGTTCCAAACACTAAGGGGCACTTCTAAAATGTTCCAGACACTCCAAAACCGGCCAGAGGGGTGCTTCACCCTTCAAAAGGGCTCTTCTCCCTATGTCCGTTAAAGCCTCATAGGCAGGCTTTCAGTCTCGCAAACCCTAATCCCTCGACGGAGTCGCCCAACTGCAGCGACTCAGGAGCACTGAACCTGGGCCCACACACAACTCTAGCGTCCCGTTCAGCAGTGTCTCAATAGTGCACCAGGGCTCTTTCAGCAGTCCATCCCTATCACTAGGCTAACCTGTTCAATATAGTCCACTCCTAATCCCTACCTCGGCCCTTCTTCCAGTGCTCAGTTCTTTCGCCTCTCTTTTCTGGGCCGCAAGTTATAGCGAGTGCTCCCTCGCACTTCAGGATCTGTGAACAAAATTGGGGAATCACTTTCAAAAGAGGTGGCTTCCGTTGTTTGTGCACTGTGACCAAAAGAAGCCTCGATACTTGTACTCAGGGCTGGCCTCCGCACGTTCTCGTTGTGTTCCCCCTCTGTCAGTAAAGCATCAGAGAAGGGGATGTATCTGGGAACTATTTCGGTCTCGTGATCTGCAACGCCACCTCTCACCCAGGCATCATAAGGTAGCGGGAGGGGGACCTTCTTCACATGAGAGGCATGGGTCCACGCCTTCCGACCCTCCACTCGAAGTGCGGTGCGGGTGGTAAGGAGCACCAACTTGGGCTCGGACCACCTAGGCTCCAAACAGGACTTCCGCTGATACCGCTTCACGAGGACCCAGTCCCCTGGGTTTATACCATGGCCAGGCCCCTCAGGCAACGGCTTCAGGGTGTCTGCTACCTGCTGATGAATAGAACGAAGATCTTTAGACAAGGCATATGAATAAAATTCAAATTCAAAGAAACCAAATGAGGTCTATTCTGTGCTTTCATATTCTCTACCCATGTCAATTTGAAGGTGAACACATCGTACCTATCAATAAATTTGTGCACTGACAATAGGTAATACATTACATATCTGACTTTTCGCTGTATTACCTGTAGATGGACGTATGCATTTATTGAATTCTAAGAGAAGAGAAAAAATAAAACAAAACAGACATGTTGTATTCCCCCATTTGCACTTGAGAAACAGCAAAAAGGGAAGTTCAAACCGCTCTTCCTATAGCGAGCACACAGCGTCTACTTTATGAACCTTCACTGTTGTGCAAAACTTCAAACATTCTAATATTCTTTTTCTTTACTCAAAACAACTATATTTTTTTTGCTCATGACCATGCTCACATATTGTAGAGGCAGCAGGAAACTAACTTCTACAAATCTTTCATTTCTAAAAATATTTGTGCTGAGGATCACACAAGCATCTTTTCACCTTTCTCACTATTTAGACCATGTAACATTTTATTTAGGGGAAAACCTGTTCACCAGCTCTAATAGGGAATATCAGCTGAACTTTACCAGCTGTGGAGAAGTGTGGCTCAGGGGTTAGAGGCGGCAGACCCGGAAGCTGAGATCGGTCCTGGACCAGGGTTCAATTCCCCGCCTCGGCAGGTCTTGGGCTAAAAATTCCACGGACTCGATAATTCTCGCCCCGGTGCCTCCTCGACTCACGGGTTCACACTCTGCGACTCTGGGCAATAGCTTGCTTAATCTCCACAACGGCCCCTCGCAGCGGGATGCCTGACTTTCACCTTGTGGACACCCTGCCGGGGTTTCTCACAGGGGAATACCAGGACGGGTTCCCTAAGCAAGCGCCAGGATGCCCTTTGGGTGACAGGTTGCGCTATATAAGTACACCTACATTTACATTTACATTTACATAAGAAACTTGTGCACCTTTACTTAGTGTTGCACAATAATGATGTTGTTACCTAAGAATGTGACACAAAAGTACCGACCTATTGTTCCCTTCAAAGGTCAAATAAGGAAACACTAATCAGGAGACAACTCAAGACCTGGCTGTTGGAGCAGTAGCGGACCCCTTCCCCCAAGCGCCTTGGGACCCTCAGTTTACCCAACACTTGTAGAACAAAACTACCCACATCTAATTCCCCTTTTAGATCAAAGCAGGACAGGAGGGAGCAATACACATGTTAACTTGTTTTAATTTATATGAGAGCTAGCGGGGAGCTAGCCTCCTACCCCATTTTGACAGAAGGAAATCTGAAACATATATTACTTCGGTCAATACCATCAACCACTGGGTGTAGCCCTGAGCATAAACAAAATTCTAGGGGATACATAGCACTTTTGAGAGGGCTAGAACATCTTTTAGCACATGTAGAAATGTCATTGCCATAAAAGGATATGTGTGCCTATTAATATCTAATACAACGTATCTAAGGAAAAGTAGTAAGGAAAAGGAAATGGAACTGGGACACAGCTGAAGTCCCCCATAACTAGGCACTATGCGACATTCATTAGGGAAATGGCGGCAAATGGAAAATCTATAAATGAACAAAAATTACTTAGGTAATGGTCAGGCTTGTGACACAACACCTTGAGTACACCGTAGAACTCTTGTATTTTCCCTCCATACCCCTTTTAACCAAATAGACATACACTGCTGAAGTGTTGTCTGTGAAATTTAGGGACCAGAACAAATTCCCCATAGAGGAGCTTGTTCTAGTATCAATAATAGAATTGTCAAAACAATACAAGGCAGCAGGTATACTTGCTGTGCTAAGCACAGAAAGCATAGACAAATCACAGTAACACATGCAAATGAGCTGTGACACAAAATACGATGCCATGCATTTCATGTACAGTGAGCCTGTGGCCCAAAACCCAGCATGCTGGCCTATTGAATTTGTCAGGCTTAAGATCAATCAGCATACCATCCACGCAGAACAGAGCAAGCAATGCACAAGAAGCCAAAGAAAACATAAAACACACAATAGCACAAAGGCCACAAAAGGAAAACACAATATTAGTTACTCAAAGGACTATATTTTTTCTCATGCATATCATGCATCATGCGGTGTCAGTGCACACTTAATCTGTCTAGCACAAAGCTGCATCAATACTCACCGTAACACACAGATAAAAAATATTTCCCATTGCACTGAAACGAAACAAATCAAAACACACACAAAAGAAACAACAACACAGAAAATATTGGACAAAAAGGCAACCACTTAGTAAAAATACCTTCCACAAATAATTACCGTAAAACCTATGCTTGAAGCTCATTCATACCAATTCACCGTTCACTTTCCGTTCCGAAAACCCTGTCTGCTGTCTTAGATAAGAACCAGTTCTAACCTCTTTAACCGTCAGCCATGAATATAAAACATTTAGCAGCATTGAAAATCACATGACAATCTAGTAATGGCATTTAATGCAGCATCAAAAAGGGAAAAAGATATACATTTACGTTCACATCATTCACTTGTCATGAGCCAGGAATTTCCATATTTGCGTAAAAATGTTATTCTTGTTATTAAAATACCAAATATTTCTGCACAGTCATCTTTCGCTGTGTAAATGAGCCCTCTTATAACCAATGCCATTTCTTAACTTTAAACAAAAGGGCGCCATATTCTCACCTCCAGAACATACTAAGTACTCCAGTGCACACTAGCAGACATTTGCACACTCAGCGGGTGGGGCACTGGGCCCACTGTAATGGTGTCCCATGGACAAACTGCATACAAATACTGTTACACACATATAGACATTACACACAAATATACATTCCCACCAGGCCGCTCCTATGAGCAACACAATCAATATTTTTACCTGCCCTCGCATCATCAGTACTCTCCACTGGTATCCACTAGCAAAGACACTAATCAGTATGCCAATCAGGGACCCCCCAACTCAATTATTATTGAAATAGAACAATGTTATACTAGGACATGGTCCAACAGTGAAACAAAAAAATCAACAACAAAAATGGACACAACAGACAACCAATAGATCTCTCTTTTCTTTTTGCCATTGAACTTCACACAAATCAATCACTTACTGAATACCATCCAAACAATAGGAGTAACACTCACTAACATATTTAGTAAATTAATTTTTCTCAAAACAATCCTTCTTTTCTCAGACTAGGCCATGTTAAAGTGTAATTCTCTATGTCCAAATGGAATAACCTGTTAAAAGTTATTCATAATTTTGTTCCTAATTCTAATTATGCAGACTCGCTGATGCTGGCTCCAACTGTGTATCTCTGCTGTCTGTGCCAGGAGCAGAGTCTCCTAGCCCCCCCATAATCTTCTGCCTGTACTCTTCTCTCGCTCTCGGTCCCGGTGCTCTGCGAACCCATTGGAATGGTGCTGATAACACCAAGGTCACACCTGTTCTGCTCTACGGCTGCAAGCATCTATGTTTCCATCCTACATAATCTTCCAAAACTGAATAAAAATGCACACACTGTTATTCTAAACCTTACCAACTCGGAGTTCTACAACCTTTTTTATTTGATTGTGGACTGAAACACATTCATTCAACAAGTCATTTTTAAAACTAACTAAACAACTGCATTTCACTCTCCTTCCAAGAGCTAAGAATTCTGGGCTGCTAGCCAGCCTTCCGCCTCCCCTGGCATTCACCACCAAGGTCAAATCTGCCTCGCGCTTGTCGGTCTGGCGCTGACAAAGCCAATAAGCCTTCCTAACTCTTTCTAACATTCAATAATTAACACTATTTTGGCACATACATTTCTCTTTCTTTGTTTTTTCTCTTCTTTCTAACTTTACACTTCTTCCTACATTCTATTAATATACATTCTGATTACTGGTATTCAAATCCCTTTTTCTTCACCTTCTACTGTTCACAAATTAAGAGATGGAAGAAACCAAATTCTTTCCCATAGAGCACAGCCCTGCATGCACTTTTAAACTACACGAAAAACACACTGATAGTCAGGCATACCCATCTCAGATAGCTCACAAGGACCAGACAATCTAACTTATGCAACAAGATGCACTCACTTCATTCAAACAAACATTTACACAAACAAAAGGCAGCCCACAGACTGCTCTCAACCCAAACCAATTATAACAAAATAAAACATGTTACATGAAATACATACCCCATCCTCTTAATCACTGCTCACATTGGCTCACTGAGCCACTAAAAGCAACTTTAAATGTACACATTTTGTCTTCTTTTAAAACTAAAATTTCCTCTTTCTGCCACAACCTTAAGGAATCAAACAAGACAGCAGTGCCTAGCAAACAATCTCTCTTGCAAGTGATCTATCTTAACTGCATCAGAAATATTAAACAATATCAAGAGTCTTCTACAGGAGCGGGTTGGATCTCGGCCAATCTGACATCAGTTGAACTGCAGCAACACCTAAAACATCGCAACTTACTGAAACACGGCATCTTGCACACTCAATCAAACACCACCAAAGTCACTCAATCAGATACCGCCAAAGAACCCACACATACCCAGGCACAAAAGAACCAAACAACTATCTCCACACACAACCACACACGCACACACACGTCCTATGCATTGAATCCCTGCCAAACACGTGTTACCATAATGGGACAAGGCCCGTCGACCAAGTCCTGGGGAACCTGGACCCTACCGCAGACCGAACAGTACACTAACTGTTCTGAGGTTGGAGGACACATCCGCCACCCGGGCGGCACTGCAGACCGTTACGCACTTTACCCCGGAAGATCTGGGACTCTTCCATCAAACCACTCACACTAGGGGTTTGGGTCCTTTCCCAGTATTTAACCGTGGTGAGCCACACTCCAGTCTCAGTACCACCCGGTCGGATGATCTAAAACAGACATCCACCAAAAACCCTCATCACCAATAGTCTGTCAGAGCGCCACTTGCACTCTGAGTTCCCCGGAGCACACTAGCCCCAGGAGCACACCGGCTCCTCCAATCACCAGAGACACACCGGTCTCATGGAGCATCCCAGCTCCCTCAATCAACAGTCGGACCACTCACCTTCTGCTCGCAGAACCGACATCCACCGTTCTCCACCGCCGGCTGCTGGGACCAACACGGTCAGCTCCAAGGTTCCGCCTTCTGGACTCCGGTGCAGGATCATGAACCGGGACCTCTCCCGATCAGCAGGGTGGGGCAGCGCTGCGAGAACCAAGCTCGGCATCAAAATGGGTACCCGGGCCCACCGTGCCGACCAGAGGGTCCCCGGCCTTCTGCTACCCACTTACGGGTGAGAAAGATCCTTATCACGGAGTCCCTGTTCGGGCGCCATCTGATAAGCGTGGCACAAATCCACCTGAGCGACTTACCTCACTCATCTATCATTCTCATATAATAAGCCAGCCAGGCAGTGGAGAAGGATTAGAGATATATTTATTAGGATACAAATGTTCATCTATAGATGGGCCCTGTCAGGTCTGCACTCCAGAGAATGCATCGAGAGGACTGACTCATCCTATCATGATAATACATTATAACATAACATGGCAGGGTAAAGACACGCCCAGCCTGGAAAATTACAGAACTAGCGAAATGGTGAACAATGAACTCATACATGAGGCATCTGCGCCTGCGAAGGCAACTCTGTTATCTCCCCTCAAGGACACAGAGCCGAAGCTTTGCTCTGCCAGGGCATGGAAACATTTTCTGCAAAACTAACTCAAGGCAAGAAATGCTGAAATAAGGATTTTCTGCTCATAAGGGAGGGGGGAAAAACTGTACCATGAGACATTGGAACTGCAGAGCAAATGTCAGCATCAGAAGTCTGTCTGCCATAGACAAGCCTCTCTCTCTTATAGGAAAGTATACAGAAATATCAATAATGGGAACCTAACCAAGGGAAAAGGTAATATACCACATCAGGTTTTCTAACTTAGAAGGCAATAATAAGACAAAAGCTTACACATTACAGAAACAATTCTATCCTACTGAAGCTTGCACATTACAAAAATAGCTCGGTGGGTTTCAGCACCTGAATTTTAAACTGTGACTGCATATTGGTTAGACACATCATGCTAACTCATAAACATAATATATACAGTGGGCGGGGCATCGGAAACTGAAACCTATCAGGTCTCCCACTTTTTGCTGTTGCCTCTTATTTTTTTGCTGGTTAGATACTTTTGGGCACTGTGCCACTGCTGTTCAGTGCCACAGTGCAAGTGCTTCCTATGGTAAATTGATGTATGGATTAGTGACTCCATGATTGGCTTGATTGGTTTACTTATCAGACCCTAGTACAGTGCACTGCGTGTGCCCAGGGCTTGTAAATCCAATGCTGCGAGTGGGCTGCAGCACTGATTGTGCGACCCACCGGAGGAGCTTGTAAAGTGTGTCTCAGGTCTGCCATTGCAGAGCCCGTGTGCAGTCTGGTACTGCCATGTTGACTGGGAAAGTGCACCCACTTGCCAGTCCCCAAACCATCCCTTTTATACATATTAGTCACCCCTATGGTAGGCCCAAGGACAGGGTGCATTGTAGGTAAAAGGTAGGACGTGCCCTGATGTGTGTGGCATGTCCTAATAGTGAATTACAGCCATTTTCGTTTTTCACTATTGCAAGGCTGCCTATTCTCCATAGGCCAGAATGATTATTACATCTTATAATCCTAACTGACTCAGAGAATTGGGTAGAAATTCGTTTAGTATGCCTGAACTCAGAATGATAAAATACATCTTTTAGTGAAGTTGGTTTTAACATTCTTTTAGAAAGTAGGTATTTTCTTGCCTAACAATACAAGCCTGCTTCTGCTAAGTTGTGTATTCCTTGTCTGGAGTTTGAGTGACATGGGCTGGGGGATTCCAGGAGACCGAGTGAGTCAGCACAGGGCTGAACAGAGAGATCTGCATGCAGATGGGAGGGAGGAGTTGCACCTGGGACCTCAATATGGCTTTGCCTTCCCTCTACAATGCTGGCTCCACCTCCTGTGGTGTGTCTGATATCCCTGGCCTACACACTGAAAGGAAAGCAGGAGTCTTGTCAACAATGTGCTCCAGGACTGACAAGAACTGGTTTAGATTAGGCAGTGGCCTCTCTGCCTTCAGAGAACAAAGGTAAAAGTAGTATAAATATTGGGACCCAGACCAAAGAACTTTACATCACTTCTGGGAATCAAGACAAACCTTTGCTGAGTAGAAGAACAGGAAGCTGAAGGAGGAGACTACCCTATGCTGTGTGTTTGGGGGTTGGCCTACAGTGGTTGCTTCATTGCTATAGAGAGGAGAAAAGGTCTGAGTGTGATTTCTATCAACTTGAAGAAGAATCTCCAAGGGCTTGAACTAGAGCTTGCCTCCTGCCTGAAGTCTTAGGTATACAGGGCTTCACCAACCAGCTCCCCCCTGAATTCCCTTGCTGGGAATTGAAGCGCCTGCTGTTGTGCTGGGCCTTGTTGCAGCCACTGTCATCGTATCGCTGAAGAAGTGAGCCGCCACTGCCATCATCGCGTCATCGCATCGCCGGAGAAGCAGGACGCTGCCACAGAGGACATTGTTGCATCCATGGAGAGGTGCGTCGCAGGGCCTGTCGCGGCTCCAAAGATCATCGATTTGCTGCACCGCCGGCTAACGTGCACTCATCACACCAACGTTATCGCTTCGCAACCAAGACCCCATTTTGTCACATCACACCGGAGAAGAGTATCTAATCGAGGTAACATCTAGGCGCATTGCACCGGAGAACAGTAAGAAACCGACGCATCCACTCAACTTCCCTGCAACCCTTTTGTTTTCCTTGCGTTACGCATTTAAGGTAAATTGAGAGTAAAGTGTTGCATTTACAACTTGAAAGAACTGAGCTATTTTATAACCTTTTAGAGACTATTTTTGAGTACAGTATTGTGGATTTATGTTGTTTAGTCTTGTCTTAAGTCTATATAAAAATACTTATTTTTATAATACAACCTGTCTGGTGTCCATTTGTAGTGTTGTCACTGTGTTACTGTATGTGTTCACAAATGCTTTACTTACTGCCTCTGAGATAAGCCTGCCTGCTCGTGCTAAGCTACCAGGGGGATGAGCAGGGGTTATTTTAGCAGTATAGCCCCTTACCCTGACTAGACGCACGGGTCCCTATTTGTCACAGGTACCTACCTATGCCAACTATAGACCCCCAAATCTAACATTGGTGGTCAGCGGTGAGGATTTGGAATTGCATTTATGATTCATATACAGTGATTGGTGTACACTACTAGTGAGTGCAGACCATAATGCAACCACATACTTTTTGAGAGAATTTTTCCTTGGAACTTCTTTTCTATTTTTTATTCTTAAGAACTGCCAGTCTTTCTGCTACCATGAGCAAGTCAGCATCCATAGCATCTGTAGACATTGAATTGGAAGAGAGAATTGATACCTACACTGTGCCTCATCTCAAAGCTTTGTGCAAGAACTTTAAGATCTCTGTGAAAGGCCTCACCAGGAAAGAGGAATACCAAAAGGCGCTGAGGACCTGGGTAGAATCTAGGAATGCCAGTAAGCATCCTGAGGAGCCAGCAATGGAGGCAGAGAATTTGAATGAGCAGTTTGAGGGGCCAGTGGGCCCAACTGGGGGGAAGCACTTTCAGTGGTGGGTAGCAGTGTTTCTTCCAAGGGGTTGTCCCCAGGAGAGCTGGAGGACAGAGCAAAGGAGAGGATGCATAAGTTGGAACTAGCTAGGCTTAAAATGAATGGTCAGAAAGACATAGAGAGCAAGAAAATAGAACTCGGAATGGAATTAGAGATGAAGAAGTTAGCCTTAGAGGAAAAGAGAATGCATTTTGAGCACGAGAGATGATTGAGGGAATTGGAACTCAAGGCCAAGAAGTTCGAGGTTCCTCACTCTGGTGGTAGCATACCACCAATGCATGTAGAAGCAAAAGCTTACATCCCCAAAGATGTAGTTAAAGATTTCCACAAGAACAAGGATATTGGTCAATGGTTTAGGGCTTATGAAGCTGCAATGTTGGCCCACCAGGTCCCTGAGAAGAATTGGGGAGCGGGGTTGTGGGGCCGCTTTGTTAGTGATGGGATGGACACTTTGTTGGATTTACCTACAGAGGAGCAGATATCCTACACCAAGGAAGCCCTAATGTCCAGATTTGGTTTGACCCCAGAGTTATACAGACAAAGGTTTAGAAATTGCAGAACACTGGAGTCTACCACTTAAGTGGAATATATGTCTTTCTTTTGCAGAGCATTGGATGGTTACGTGAAGGGGAGCAAAGTGGATAAGTTTGAGGTGCTCTATGATTTGTTAGCATGGGAGCACTTGTCAAATAACTGTTTCCCAGAGCTACGCCAGCGTCTTATTGACAGCAAGCTGACTAACCCTAGGAAGCTTGCTGAGGAGGTGGACCGCTGAGCGAGCACCCGGGTCCAGAAGGGTCATGTGGGAGACTTCGCCAAAGGTGGGCAGGGTCCCCAGCAGAAGAGTTGGGGGGAGGGGGGACAAGGGTAAACAGAGGGAGTTCCAGAAAGGGCCACAAAGTAATCCCCAAGGGAAAGGTTCCCAGCCTCCCCCTGAGAAGAAGGGAGTGGCCAGACAGATAAGCCTGTTCACAAGGGGCCCAAGACCTGTTTTAGTGTGGTCTAGTAGGCCACTGTTCTTATGCTAGATGTCCCTTGTATGGGAAGACAGAACCCACAGGTGCACCACCCCGGCAGTTGGCTAGGGTAGCCCTGGGGGAAGAGATGGGTACCCAAGGTGGGTGGGGTCCCGCAGAGATGTCCCTTGTCTCTTTAGGAGACTGTGAGGTGGTGGCCAGGACCCAGCTGCCTGATAACACTAAACAATACAGGCAATGGGTGACCATCAATGACTAGAGTGTGGAAGCTCTTGGAGACACCGGAGCCACTTTGACAGCTGTCAGTTGTCGGCTGGTGTCTGAAGAGCTGGTAGTCCCCAATGCATTTTACCCAGTTGTTGCCGCTGACAACACAGAGAGCCACTGCAAGGTGGCACAGGTTCCCTTTGAGTGGGGGGGCTCTCAGGGACTCCTCAAGTAGCTGTGAGGCCAGCCATGCCTGTTGAATGCCTGTTAGGTAATGATTTGGAAAGCTCCCCTTGGGCTAAGGTGGAGCAAAGAGCTCATTTAGAGATGTTGGGTTTGCCTGAGTGGGCCTGCGTGACCATTCGGTCTTTGGCCGCCAGTAAGGGTGTTCAAGAGGACCTGGAGCCTGAGAAAATGGCCCAGGTGCCTGCTTTAAAGAGAAGAGGTAGGGGGCACAGGAAACCATCCACTGAGATTCCCATGGCCCAGGAGGAGGCAGACCCTGAGGGGGATGCCCTGGAGCCTACCGGAGAAGAGATTGCTGAACTGGAAGACCTGCCTGAGCTGACCCATTGGCAGCAGGAAGGAGGTCCCTCCAGGGATGAGTTCTGTGAAGAGCAGAACAAGCGCCCTTCTCCTGTGCGTTTGCGGCAGCAGGCTGCAAACCAGGCAGCAGGTGATCTGTCTGGATCACATTGGATCTACTGTGAGAATGGTCTCCGGTATAGTGAGCCTAAGGTTGCTGAGCCTGTGTCAGCCCGTGTGCTGGTGGTACCCCAGCGCTTCAGAGCCTTCCTGCTGGGGTTGGCTCATGATGTGCCTTTAGCAGGACATTTGGAGCAAGACAAGACCTTTAAAAGGCTTGTCACCCATTGTTATTAGCCACAAATGCCCAGGAGTTCAGATACTCATTGCAGGACCTGTCAGAGTGGGAGGAAGCGCAAGGCTCCTCTCCAGCCATTCCTTGCGTTCAGCACCCCCTTTGAAAAGGGTAGGCATTGACATTGTGGGGCCACTAGACCCCAAGACAGCCATGGGCAACAGGTTCATCCTGGTCTTGGTGGACCATGTCACCCGTTACCCGGAAGCCATACCTCTGAGGACACTGACGGCCCCCGTGGTGGGACGGGCACTGATGGGAATTTTCTCTCGAGTAGGATTCCCTAGAGAGGTGGTGTCTGACCAAGGTACCAACTTCCTTTCTAAGTATATGAAGTCCCTGTGGCAGGAGTGTGGTGTAACCTACAAGTTCACCACCCCTTACCACCCCCAAAGTAATGGGCTGGCCGAGAGATTCAACCGGACCCTCAAAGGCATGATTATGGGCTTGAGGAACCCATGAGGCATAAGTGGGACGTCCTCTTACCACGCATTCTCTTTGCATACCGTGAGGTGCCACAGAAATTTCTAGGGTTCAGTCACTTTGAGCTGCTCTATGGGCACCCAGTGAGAGGACCTTGGAGTTTGGTCAAGGAAGGCTGGGAGCAATCTTCCAGGAAACCTCCCAGGATGTATATAGCTACATGCTGGCCTTCAGGATCCAAACTAGGCGATTCGGAAAACTCGCTGAGGCAAATCTGGAAGCCAGCCAGGAGGAGATGAAGCAGTGGTACAACCAGAATGCCACTCTGGTAGAGCTTCAGCCTGGTCAGAAAGTGTGGGTCATGGCCCCAGTGGAGCCCTGTGTGCTCCAGGAAAAGTGGACTGGGCCATTTGAGGTGGTGAAGCGCAAAAGTCCGGTTACCCACTTGGTGGACTTGCGGTCTCCCAGGAACTCTTTGCGGGTCCTGCATGTCAACCGCCTGAAGCCCCACTTAGAGAGGTCCAAGTGGGCATGCTCCTAGCAACATATTCTTGAATGGAGGAGGAGACTGGGCCTCTTCCTGACCTGTCTGCAACAGAGAGAGATGGGTCAGTGGATGGTGTGAACCTCTTCCACCCTGACCCCTGAGCAACAGAATGACTGTCACCAGTTGCTGGGACAGTTTTCTGACCGGTTCTCCCTGATTCCTAGTGTCACTGATTGGTGCGTCCATGAATAAATTGAAATGAAATAAGCACTTGTATAGCGCATGGCTACCCGGAAGCATCCCAGCGCTGAGCAAAAACTAGAGACAGGTAGCAGAATCTAAGGAAAGCGAATGGTCTTTAATTGTTTACGAACGAAAAGCCAGGTGGTTAGATTCCTTTCGAAAGTACAAAGGCAGAGAGTTCCAAAGTTTAGCCGCATTATACGAAAACAACCGGCCTCCACTTCTGGCCTTCTTAATCCTTGGGACCTCCACTAACTGGAGCTCGACAGATCGCAATTTCCTTTTGGCTTTATATGGGCAGATCATCGATGAGTTTATTGGAGGCCCAGTCCCCTGCAGGGCTCTTTGGACCACGCAAAGGGCATTAAAACTGATTCTCTCCTGTACTGGGAACCAATGGAGGGAGTGAAGTGCAGGTTTTGCTGACCGACGATTGGAAACTCCCATTAAAAATCTGTCTGCACAGTTTTGTACCGTTTGGAGCTTTGCTACTACTGCCATAGGAGCGCCCAAATATAGGGTATTAGCATAGTTAATTCTAGACAGTATAAGCGATTGAACTAAAACTTTTTTTGCTTGAGAGGGAAGAAGGTGCAGCATTTTGCGGGCCATTCTAAGCAAGCCATAGCAGGTAGCCCCGGTCTTTCTGGCCTGCCCCTTGAAACTTAGATCCTGATCTAACCAAATGCCTAGGCCCTTTATCTCGGTCTTAGGGACGGAACCGGGCCCATGCAAACTGGCCACATTGTGCTAGAATTAAAATGCAGGGGGTTGCCCAGGACCATAAGTTCGGTTTTCTCACCCTTGAGCTTGAGACGTGACGTGCTCATCCACTTAGAAACTACTTCAAGGCATAAGTGGAGGCCATTAGCTCTTTGATCTGCTTGATTCAGGGCTACGACCAGTTGGGTGTCGTTAGCGTATCATACCATATGGATCCCACATGGGGAAACAATGTCCGCCAGCGCGGCCATATAGACATTAAAAAGAGTTGGGCTCAGCGATGAGCCTTGCGGGACACCACACTGTAGTGGGCGAGGCTTGGAAGCCGTGTCACCCTCAATTACTTGGAGGAATCTCTCCTCCAAAAAGGAGCGCAGCCATAGAAGCGCAGTACCATTCACTCCTACTCTCTCAAGACGGTTAACCAAGATTTGGTGATTCACTGTATCGAAGGCCGCACTTAGATCCAGGAATATCATGGCTGATGTCCCACCAGCATCTAAGATCTTTCTGCCTTCCACCACAGCTAACAGAGCAGTTTTGGTGCCCTGTCGCGGCAGAAACCAGTTTAGGAGGGGTGTAGCAAGTCGTATGACTCAAGAAAGCTGGACAAAGTCTGGTTTATATAGCGATCTTGTTTATCCCTGGGAGGAGAGAAATGGGGCGATAGTTACCCAAATCTGCAGGATCAAGATTGGGTTTTTTAAGTAGGGTCTTCACCATGGCCCTTTTCCAATTGTTGGGGACTATTCCTGTAGAGAGTGAAGCATTATTCAAGGCAGTAATAGTGGGGGCAATTGTAGGTGCTACCAATCTCAAAAACTTCGGTGGTGCCGGGTCCCTAGGTGACCCACTTTTCACCGAAGAAAGTAGGGTGAGAACTGATTCCTGGAGAAGAGGAGGAAAACCTCCAAAGAATGTTTAATTGCATAAGGGCTCTGGTCCGTGAACAACCTGGTGGAAAGGTGTTAACCATCGGTCTGGGG
The DNA here is from genome assembly GCF_964261635.1 of Lissotriton helveticus. Lineage (NCBI taxonomy): Eukaryota > Metazoa > Chordata > Amphibia > Caudata > Salamandridae > Lissotriton > Lissotriton helveticus. Next base: position 1,145,580,437 of record NC_136069.1, read on the forward strand.
AAGGCATTTAAGGATATTCTGTACTTTGGCAATAAAATTATCTGCCTGATCATTGCAGTGCTGACCTGAGATGTCAGGTGCCACAGGAGGAGTAGGGGTTTGGAGCAGTTTTTTTTATAATGAGAAAGGTTTCTCTAGGAGAATTGACAGCAGACAGAATTGTTTTCCTCGTAATAGGAGGCCTGGGCTTTTTTTTATTTCTGCCTTCTAGATGCCAATTGCCATCCTATTTTCCGACTTCTTGTGGGGTGAGAAATCTTTCCTCCAGTTTCTTTCCAATACTTTACACCGATGTTTTAAGATGCGTAGATTGGAGGAGAACCAAGGGAACATATGTGATCCAGTGGCATTATTGTCTAATTTGTTAGACGATACTACATTCAATGAGTTCTCTATCCAATTACAATAATTTTCATAAGCTGTGATTGGGCTGGGATCCTCCTTTGGTTTGGTTATTTCTAATTACTGGAGCCACTTGTCTACCGAGAGCTTGGCCCAGGGGCGAATGGAGGAACGTATGGACTGAGTTTGAGATAGGGCAACCAGGGGGTCCAGTGGAAAGGAATAAGATAATGATCGGACCACGGGAGAGGAATAGGATCTTTTCCTTTTCGGTCCTCTAAGTTGGAAAACACCGGATCAAGAAGACTCCCTCTAACATGAGTTGCTTGCATAACCTTCTGAGATAATTGAAAGGCTGTGAGGTCTTGCGCTAACTCTCGAGCATTCAACGCGTCTGGATCGTCAAAATGAAAATTAAAATGTCGAGAAGAGAAAAATTGGCGGGAGAGCTAGCCTGATTAACAACTGCTTCTATCAGAGATTTACAAAAAGTGCCTGAAACCCCGGGGGGCGGTAAATAAGAATGCCTGTGAGGGAAAAAGAGGGTGTGAACTCTATCGAAAAAAGAACATTCTCACAATCTGAAAGAGGGCTTCCAAGCAGACAACAGATAAAGTGATCTTTATATATGGTAGCAATGCCAACACCTTTACCTGTCGTTCTGTCTACCCTCTGTATCAAAAACCCCACGGGAAGGGTTTGAACGATATCCGGTTCTGAACTAGGGGTAAGCCAAGTTTCAGTAAGGAACATGACTTGCGGGTCAGAATCTTTTAAAAGTATTGAGAGCTCAGTTATATGCTTAGGTAGAGATCTACAATTCAACAGGAGTAGCTTGTAAGAGTTCCTAGCCAAAATCTGCATAGTAGAAAGAGAAGAGAATGTAAGCTTACAATGTGGACACCTTTCCAGAAACCTTTAGGGCAGGACAGAGTGGGTACATGATGTTCTCAAGGTACCGTTAAGCTGTTTGAGCTGTAAGCTTAAATAACAATAAGGCTCAAAGGAAGGAGATGCAGGGGTTCTGGCCCCTGGGCGTGGACGGGCGCAGACAGGCTTGCCTTAGACGCGCCAGTGGCACGCCCGCTGCTCGCGTCCGCTGCACGGTCGCGTCATTGGTGCTTTTTATGTGTCAGGGTCTGGCGTCGGGAACAGCAGCTAGAGCGCCGACATGGTGTCACAAAGTGCAAGTGTGGAAATAGTAAAAATACCCTTGTACCCCCCTAGAGCATTGAACACAGCTCTATTAAAAGCATAAAAGAGTGGCAAATGGCAGCAATCTAATTAAAAATAATTTTGCCGGTAGAACCACTCTCTGACACCGAGTGTACTGCCTCAAGTCTCTGTAAGCCCAGCGAGGTCGCGTCAATGGCGCCTTTATGCGTCAGGGTCCGGCGTCGGGATCAGCAGCTAGAGCGCTGACCCGGCATCACAAAGTGCAAGTGCGAAAATAGTAAAAATACCCTTGATGTGGACACTGGGGACAGTCCTCCTGTCTAGCACAAAACTTACAGGGTGACTGACAGGGTGAGAGCTTGCATTTAGGAGGAGGTCACAAAGATGCTTGCGTTAGGGGTGATTGAGTCCTCTAACAGTCCTTGGCCCAGCCCAGTGGTCTTGGTCCCAAAGGCTGCCGCACTGGGTGTCACACCAGAGCTGAGGTTCTGTGTGGACCACCGAGGGCTCAATTCAGTCACCAGGACTGACTCTCACCCCATCCCCACAGCTGATGAGCTCATTGATCGGTTAAGGGCTGCCCGGTACCTCAGCACGTTTGACTTAACATCTGGGTACTGGCAGATCGCCTTGACTGATGGGGCGAGAGAGAGAGGTCAGCATTCTCCACACCAGATGGGTACTACCAATTCCAGGTTATGCCCTTTGGGATGAAGAAGGACCCTGCCACCATTTAGAGGTTGGTCAACCAGGTGTTGGCTGGACTGGAAAAGTTCAGTGCTGCCTACCTGGATGACATTGCAGTGTTCAGCGCCAGTTGGGAAGAACATCTGCGCCATCTCTGGGAAGTGTTGATGGCACTGCGGAGAGCAGGCCTCACGATCAAGGCGAGTAAGTGCCAGATCAGCAGGGTTCCATGGTGTTCTTGGGATACCAGGTTGGGAGCAGCCAGGTGGCGTCCCTACAGCCCAAGATTGAGACCATCCTGGCTTGGGAACCCCCCCAAGACCCAGACAGAGGTGAGAGCCTTTTGAGGACTCAGCAGGTATTACAGGAGGTTTGTAAAGGGGTATGGCAGCATTGTTCCACCCTTGACAGAGCTGACTTCCAGGATGCAGCCCAAGAGAGTGATTTGGACTGACACCTGTCAGAGAGCTTTTGATGCCCTGAAGACTGCCATGTGCACGGCGTCCATGCTCCTGGCACTCAACTTCTCAAAAGAGTTTATTATTCAAACAGATGTTTCAGAGCATTTGTGTGGGGGCTGTTTTATCACAGATTAATGAAGAGGGCCTGGATCAACCTGTAGCCTTCATCAGTAGGACGTTCGTTCCACGGGAACAGAGGTGGAGTGCAATTGAGCGTGAGGCATTTGCTGTAGTCTGGGCACTGAAGAAGTTGAGACCATAGTTATTTGGGACTCACTTCCTCGTTCAGACAGACCACAGGCCCCTCAGATGGTTGATGCAGATGAGGGATGAGAATCCAAAGCTGTTGAGGTGGTCCATATCCCAACAGGTGATGGATTTCATGGTGGAAGACCAAACTGGTACAGAACACGCCAATGCTGATGGTCTGTCCAGATTTTTCCGCCTTAGTGATGAGAATTCCCAAGAGGTAGGGTAGTTCTCCCCACTTTTCAGCTGGAGGGGACACATGTTAGACCTGGCACCAATGGCGTGGGTCTCCCTTCCACTTTTTGCTGTTGCCTCTTATGTTTTTGCTGGTTAGATGCTTTGGGGCACTGTGCCACTGCTGTTCAGCGACGCAGTGCAATTGCTCCCTATGGTAAATTGATGTATGGATTAGTAACTCTATGATTGGCTTGATTGGTTTACTTGTCAGACCCTAGTACAGTGCACTGCGTATGCCCAGGGTTTGTAAATCCAATGCTGCTGGTGGGCTGCAGCACTGATTGTGCCACCCACTGGAGTAGCTTGTAAAATGTGTCTCAGGTTTTCCATTGCAGAGCCTGTGTGCAGTCTGGTACTGCCATGTTGACTGGGCAAATGCACCCACTTGGCAGTCCCTAAACCTTCTCTTGTACACATAGTAGTCACCCCTATGGTAGGCACAAGGGCCGGGTGCATTGTAGGTAAAAGGTAGGACATGCCCTGATGTGTTTGGGATGTCCTAATAGTGAATTACACCCATTTTCGTTTTTTACTATTGCAAGGCTACCTATTCCCCATAGGCCAGAATGAGCAGATAGATTATTACATTTTATAATCCTAACTGACTCGGGGAACTAGGTAGAAATTCGAGTTTAGTATGCCTGAACTCAGAATGATAAAATACATCATTTAGTGAAGTTGGTTTTAACATTCTGTGTTTGAAAACTCCACTTTTAGAAAGAAGGTTTTTTTCTTGCCTAACTATCCAAGCCTGCCTCTGCTAGGTTGTGTATTCCTTGTCTGGAGTTTGAGTGACAGGGGCTGGGGGATTCCAGGAGACAGGGTGAGTCAGCACAGGGCTGAACAGAGAGATCTGCATGCAGATGGGAGGGAGGAGTTGCACCTGGGACCTGAATAGGGATGTGCCTTCCCTCCAGAATGCTGGCTCCACCTTCTGTGGTGTGTCTGATGTCCTTGGCCTACACACTGAAAGGAAAGCAGGAGTCTTGTTAACAATGTGCTTCTGGACTGACAAGAACTGGTTTGGACTAGGCAAAGGCCGCTCTGCCTTCAGAGAACAAAGAGAAAAGTAATATAAATATTGGGACCCAGACCCAAGAAATTTAGATCACTTCTGGGAATCAAGATCACTTCCATGTGGCATAGACTTTGTCCCCTCTGCTTTCAGGTACTTCTTGACTTGAATCCACCTTTGGGTTCCACCGACACTTTCTCCTTCTCCAGCATCGGCATCTTCATGAAGTTCTCCATTGGGTTTGACTGCGGTTTCCGACGCTACTGTACACCTATGCATACGGCACCCCTGGGGCAGGTATTTTGGTTCCTAAGGTATCCACGGGTGAAATGGCTCTCCAATCTTCTGTCTTACACAGGGTTTCTTCAGGGTCCACTGGGAAGGGTCCTTCTTTAAAATTACAACTGCGACTTCCCCATTGACTTGCATTTATCACTCGGTCTCGCTCTCACTCTGCACACGGCCTCCGTGGGGCTCCTAGTTACTTACCGTGGGTCCCCAACACTTCTGCGTCTTCTGCGTATAGTCTTGACTCGAGTCTTGGTTTGCATTCCTCTATTTTAGTATATGGTTTGGTCCCCGTCTGGTGGCCACTGTGTATTACGTGCTACTTACCTGTTTTTATTGACAAGTTTTGTGTGTATCTCCAGCTAGGAGATACCTGTATGTGTTAATGAGTGTTATATAATAAATACATATTTTATAAATACACTGTGTGGTTCTTTTTCACTTAATCTATATCTAGAAGATTATGTTATGTTAACAAGCTGCTTTACACTTCTTCTGGACTAAGCCAGAAGGCTGCTCCCAACAGCTACCACTTTCTAAGGTTGTCTAATACCACTAAAATCACCATAAGGGTTGACTGGATTGCTGCAGGGTGCCCTCTTACATAGCTGTGCATCATATACCAAGCCAGCTTCTCATAATACTGTATAAGGCATTTCGAGACTGCAAACGCTACTGCTATAGAAAAACGTAGCTTGGGTAGTAAAAAATGTAATGACCTGCAGGGTGCTTTGGGTCATTTGCCTGTCTAGTTTTCAGTGAATGTAGCTTATTTTACATTGTTGGGCCAAGCATATGGGATATTGGGATTATTTGAAAGTCTGCACGAGTGACGCTAAGCATTGATTTATACCAAGGGGACTTTTGGTGTGCCTGCTGTTGCCCTGTTGCTCTGCTGTTTTCCAGGGGACTCGCTGTTCCACAAGTCATTATTGCTAAGAGGAGTTCCACCACCTATTTTGCTGCTTAAAAGCGCCCTCCATCTACTGTGGCTCGGGTCATTTGGTATGCCTGCTGTTGACCTGCTGCTTTCTAGTCATTGCGCAAAGAGGAGGGGCCGCAGTCCTGCGCCCGTAAGAGCCAGGAAGAAACGGGGCAGGGCCACCCCCTTAGCCACTCAATTGTTTGATCGTACATGCTGCGCTACATCTGGTAAGAGCTCCACATACTGTTCAAGTCTACCTTCTAACTTCACATTGACCTTGCTGCTGAGGCTTGTTTGGAGGGGAGGCCCTGCGTGGCTAGAACTAAGAGGAGGAACTGTGCTGATGCTACCAGTTGTGCTGAGGTCTAAGTCCGAGACCAGGGCTGATGTTCAAGCACACAGAACCCCTGATAGGTGTGCTAACTGGGCCCTTCAACTTACGAGACGTGCAAGGCGGTTAGAGTGCCTGGGGTGATGACCATAGTCCCCTACTTTTGTGCCTTTTGGAGACGGGGGTACTTCACTAGTGCACCAGTTAGACACCGCACAATTTTTCCTCTGCATTGGTTGGTGCATTCACTGTTCTTTTTGCCGACAGCTGGTGCAACCCAGGCCAATTGACATTACATCTGACTGATGGAGGGACCCTTCTAATTGGCTTATTAGATGGCTGATAACAGACCCCCTGCAACATGATACAAAGCTATCCCTTCCGGCTTCTTGATTCCGTATGTTCTTGCTTGGTTATTGTTTCCTTGTGGATTGGCACTATTGACATTATTTAACCCTGTGGGATTTGCCTATTTAGTTATTATTTTTGTATGTTTAAACTCTTAACATGTGATTAGCCTGAATGGAAGTTCATTCTGAACCCTACTACTCTGTATCCAATTATTGCTAAAAAATTGACTGCACCAGGGATGGGGTTGCTACCACACCTTTGCTGGTAGTACTAAAACTAACATTGTCCGGGCGGGTGAACCGCTTCAGAATTTTCAGAATTCCCTAGCTAACCCTAATAAGAAGCAAACCACAATTGCTAGGACTTGCAGGATAATTATATTCATTGTGTCCCATCACTATGTGTAGGAAAGTCGGATTTGCTTTCATCGTTACCCCCCCTTTTTTCTGGTGTCATTCTGTTTTTTCTGACTAGTCTGACTGGGATCCTGCTAATCGAGACCCCAGTATCTGTGCTTCCTCTCTAAATTAAACCATGGTGAGTAATTAGGTACTCCCCAAGTTGGCTATTGGTGTACCCTTGTAAGTTCCTAGTGTATGGTACTCGGGTACCCGGGGCATAGATACACCAAGTGTTGGAGGTATGATTCCATGCTCTGTGGGGCTGCCCTGGGAAGCCCTCCGTGCTCTCTGTACCAGTCTTCTAGAGACAGCAAGCTATGGCTGCTGCTAATCACAGACACAATTCTGCCCTCCTGCTGCTGAGCCAAGCTCAAGCAGGGGAAGGTAGAACAATAGGTTTCCAGTCTCAGGGAGGTCTGACCACCTCCAGACAGGACTTAGTGTATTAGGCTAGGGTGGGGGTGCTTGACAGCACCATTAGAGTGATTTGAAGAGCATATTTGGTGCCCTCCATGCATACTCCAGTTGGAACCAGTTCAATGACCCGTTGGCTCCCGCTCTGGTGTGAAAATTGACAAAGGACATGAGAGTACCCTACTCACTGTCTAGCCCCTCCTCCGGGAGGGTGCCCTGCATCGTCCCAACCCTATCCTTAGGGTACTTGGGGGTTTACCTGGGGGTGGTTCTTTAGATTCGCCATGGGACAAGATTCAGATCCGAAACCACTACATCTGCAACTATCTTGGCACTTTGTTCAACTTTGCTTTGGGAACTGAGATTGCACCGGGAAGACTCCTGCTTCTCCTGGCATTGTCTTCCTGCTAGTCTTCTGCGTCATCTGTTCATCTGTGAGTTGGCTCCATCCAGGTTCTTCTCCAGGCCTGTGGGCATCAAAGACACCCAAAGGATTCTCCCTCAGAGTGAAGGAGACACTCCCCTGCATCTGCAGGCACCGCAATGACGCTGACTGGTCTGCTGTTCTGAGCTCCCACGGACTCCGAAAGGTACAGCAACACAGGTGGTGGTTCTGCAACTCCCTGGAGGCCTGCACTGTCTTCCGAGCAAGTTTGAATCCAGTATCCCATTGTCAACCACTGGCGCAGTACCCCTGTGCACGGCATTGATGTGCCGTTGCCAAGGCTTGTTGACTCTTCTCCGGAGATTTTACGGGCTCTAAGAAGCTCCAGCTGCCACCATCTCTTGCTACCAAGATCTTCGGCCTCCCCGCATCCTCTGCACAGTGGGCCTGCATCATTGGTGAGTTGCTCGAGGTCCTCTTGTGACAACTATGCCATCTGCCTGTGGGTCTTTTGGAGGGTCATCTTTGGTTCCAGTGGGCTCCCCAGCTTGCTGGGACCTACTCTTACTTACCTGCACTTGGTGAGTTCCTTGGACCTTGCTGGTTCCGCCACTGCACCGTTTCAGTCTGCCACATTGCTTGCAGCTGCCAAGGCTTGTTGGTGCTCCCACCAGACACCAAATCCCTGGCTCTCGACATCCGACGTGGGACAGCTTGTGAATGGCTCCTGGTCTTTCACAGTGTTGCCTGGTCTGCACAGCTGCAGCGCCAATGTCCCCGTCAACTTTCTTGCATCTTCCGACATCGGTGGGTATTCATCTTCCATGCCTCCTGGTCACTCCTGAGTGGCATAGACTCTGTCCCCTCTGCTTTCAGGTACCTCTCTTCCTGAATCCACCCTTGAATTCCACTGGACTCTTTCACCTTCGCCAGCGGCATCTTTTCTGAAGTTCCCAATTGTGATCTACTGTGGTTCCCGACGTCACTTCACACCTATGCACCCGCTTCCCCGTTGTAGGTATCCTGGTTCCTGGGGTATCCACAGGTGGGGTGTCTCTCAAACCTGCCATCTTCCACGGGGTTTCTTCGGGGTCTTCTGGGAAGGGTCGTCCTTCTTGAAAACTGCAACTGCAACTTCCCAGTTGGCTTGTATTGAGCACGCGGTCGTGTTTCCACTCTGCACAAGGCCTCCGTGGGGTTCCTGGGTACTTACCTTGGGTGGTTCTTTGGGTCCTCGGCTCTTCTAAGGCTTCTGGGTCCAGTCTCGACTTCGGTCGTGGATTGCATTCCACTTTATTAGTATATGGTTTGGTCTTCCCCTGGAGACCACTGTGTATTTGTGTTACTTACATGTTCTATTACTGAAGTATTGTGTGTATTGTGATTATGTCTCCGGTGAGGAGATTTTGCAATGTGTTAGTTTATAATAAATACATAGTTTTATAACTACCCTCCGTGGTTCTTTTTCACTTAACCTACACTATATGATTAGCACTGGTAAAACAAGCTGCTTCACTCTCCTTCTGGACTAAGCCTGAAGGCTGCTCTCCACAGCTACCACATGAGGAGCCTTCTAAGATTGTCTCAGATCACTAAAATCACCATAAGGGTTGTCTGCAAGGTGCTCCACTTAAATAGGTTTGCAGCATATACTAAGCCAGCCACCTACATTGGCGTGCAGCGGTTGGGATTCAAGCCTGCACTGTTATACCAACTAATCTATGTGTGGATTAAATGAAAAACCATCAATAGCATTGGACACATAGTAAATATTTTTATGGACAAGTAAGTTCTACTGAACGTTTAGATTGATTGTTAAGGGTGTAGCACAAACCTTGCTCCAATCTTGGAAAGTTTAGTTTCCACTAGGATAGGTACCTGCCACACCACACTACACCTAGTCACCATGTCTTTAATTGTGGGTAACAAGCCTCTTAATGCAGTGTTTTTAGGTTCCTGGAACTAATGACCCTGTGTATCTCTAGAAAAATAGTAAGGCAGGTAACAACCCCACCACAAAGTATCTCTAAGAGCTACTTAGCCAAGTGGACCTCTAAAATCCTGACTCGTCAGAGGAACAGGAAAATGTGGGAGGGGATGTTCCAGAAGAGAGATCAGTAGGGGCTCCCCCTAGTGACGTTAATTCTGAGTATGGCAGCGGAGTCTGGGGACTCCACACTCATATATTCGGATCCCCCAGAGAATAATGCAGATGGCACTGAGGGTGTCCCTAGAGGTAGATCCCCCTTTATTCCTTCTGGGAGGGTTCAGAGGAGGTCTAAATCTTCCTCTGCTGATTCCAAAGCTTCTGCGGATTCTATAGGAACCTCCGTCTCTAGCAAGAGAAAGGACTCCTCATAGAAAGAATACCACCTGATCAAATTTGAGAGAGTTAGACTCAGTTGGCCTTTGACAAGGAGACCCTGGAAGTACAGAAAGCTAGGAAGACTCCTTGACTAGGGTTCCATGGTGGCAGCAATTGTGTCCCTAGAATCAGGGAACCATCCTTTGACACTAGGAACCTGGCAGAATAGTCCCTCCTTACCAGGAGGGGGATGATATCCATAAATGGATCACTGCCTTGGAAAGGGCCTGTAAAGTTCAGAAGGTCTCTCAAGAGCAATGGGCAGCTATCCGTTGGCTCTCCTTTGCCAACAAAGGTAGAGACAAGCTCCTCACTGTTAGAGAAGAGGATGCTGACAATTACTCAGTATTCAAGAGTTCCCCCCTAGATGGGTTTGGCTTAACCACTGAACGGGGTTAATTTCAGGGACACCCAAAAGAGACACACTCAACACTGAGTTGATTTCATAGACAATGTTAATAAGGCTCTGGAAGGTTGGCTTCATGGAAGCATGGTACAGGACTATGAGTCAAACCACCTGGTGTACCCATGAAGTGAACAAAGGTGCCAGTCTGCCTGTGAAAAACAACATTTACAGACAGCCTGACCATATCAGAGACTGCATCTGGACTGAGGTCCAGAAGATGTTGGAATTGGGGGTCATTTAGCCTTCAGATAGCCTTTGGGCTAGTCCAATAGTCCTTGTACCAAAACCTCACACCAAAGATGGCAAGAGAGAGATGACGTTTTTTCGTGTGGATTACGGAGGCCTCAATGCAGTCACTAGTACTGATGCCCACCCCAATCCAAAGGTCAGATGAGCTCCTAGATACTTTGGCCTCTGCCAAATATCTGAGTACATTTACCCTGACTGCTGGCTACTGGCGAATCAAACTCCGAGGATGCCAAGCCAAAAAGTTTCAACCCCCAATGGGCATTAAGAATTTATTGTGATGCCTTCAGGATTGAAGAATGCACCTGACACATTTCAAAGGTTGGTGATCAACGTCCTAACTGGTCTGGAAGCCTATAGTGTGTCCTATGTGGTAAATAAATAAATAATACCTCTCTTTTTGAATGCATAAATGAATAACAGATAGCTCAATAAATAAGAGTCAAGATTCGAGGTAGTAGGAGTTTTGCAGGTTTAATACAGCATAAAGACAGGGACAGGACAACCTGCACAGGAATAGGATGGCAAGCCCTGGCAGCGCTGCCGGGGTCAGGATCGGAATCGGCGGAAGGAATAACTTTTTAATAACAGTACATGAGCATATATACATAACGCAAACACATAGCATTACATCGCAATAGGCGTAGCAGTGGGTGGAGCAATAGGCGTGACGCGTAGCAGTCGCGAAAGATAAGGGTGAAAAGAGGTGTAACAGGGCGTATACATAGACATGTGATGCAAACGTAACAGAATATGTCATGAATGGGGTGGAAACCATGGAGGGGGCTACCTAAGGAGCCGGGACCTCTAACCTGATGGTGCGCGCAAACTGGCAATGACGTGTTACTAGGAGAAGCTGGGGGCTATGAGCTCTGTGCTAGGAGCAGAGACTGAAGTCTGGAGAGTCAGGGCGACATGTACCTAAGCAGTATCTAGTATCTGATGTTTAGAGAACATGTTGATAGAATCCAAATGTTATCGGGGTAAAGGCGAACAGACTCTAAGACTGGAGCATGCATTATTCTACATGTAGTGCGTGATGAAGAATATTAAATGATCATTAAATGCAGTATTTCTTTTACATGGAGACGTAGAGGCTAGACAATGACGGAAACTATTGATGCGATTCAGTAGCTTTAGGAATGCAGAGAAGGAGGGCTGTACTGATAACTCGAATCATAACATACTCTTGGCCGACTCAGAGGCAGAGCCAGGCTGAACCGGGCACTGCGAGGCAGGAAGTAAGTGAAGGGTCGAGGATACAGGCGGGGGCTGTATCGCTCCTCAGCGAGGCTTCAGGGGACAGGAGCTGAATCTGGTGTCCAGGCCCTTTTGAGGCCTAGAAACGGAGATTTTACAATGGAATAACGTGCACACTGAGAAACGTGGCAACGTAGCTTTACATAGGCCTGATATTCGTAGTATTCACGAGAACTGGAAACTGACATACTAAAGGTGGACACAACTATAATTGCGTCTTTAATCGAACATGGGAAATAACATATGCATATTAATCATGCACAGATAACATATGATGGATGACACGTAGGGACACAGAACATGGCAAAATTTACTTTTCCACATTCCCTCCTTGTCACTACGTTTCCATCAGGAAACATCAATATTCATGATACCATCTATTATTTCATACAATATCATTTGCTCGTCTCGAATTTTCTTGGAACGGGATTTAGAACGGGGCTTGGGACTAGGAATACAAGAGGTAGCACAAATGCCGCAAATCGCAGGGCCACATTGTATACAGAGGCAGCAGCTAAATATGATCGCTACTGCAATACCTAGAAAGGACAAGACTTTCCATCCCCAGGCGGAAATTATATTCCAGAACCAACCGGACCATGTCCAGGTGCCTGGATTTTGGTGTAACAGATGGGCAATTTTATGAAGTCTGGTTATAGCTGAATAAACAGACGGCGCGTTATTTGGAATGAAAATGCAGCAACTAGATCCGATGACTCTACAGGCCCCGCCCCTATCGGCCAATATGACGTCAAGGACGAGACGATTCTGGAGCACGACAATTCTCATAAAGGATTGTTCTTCGGTTAAATTACTTAGAGCAGAAGTAGTCTCAATTACTACTGCTTCAAGGGTTCTGGTTAACCTACGTATCAGTTTACTATTCACAACTGTACCTAAATAAGGGAAGACACCTTTATTGATATCTATATATTGTTCTAGAGCAGTTTCAGTATAATCGACAATCGGGAGGTTTCTCTTGTGTCTAGTATGTACTAGGTGGGAATTCCTATGGTAGTCGGGTGGGGCTAGAAAAACCGGTGGCAGTAGGAAGGCAATGTAACAGGTTCCCTCCCAATCGAGGGGCAGACGAACATATGCGGTCTGACCACAAATAAAATAAGAATGACGTGAAGCTTTGAAAATAGATTTCCCACTGTCACTATACTTGACAATAGTAGTACAATCACTATGTCCTACGTGTGTAGAACCATTATTTCGGACACATAATTCGCCTTTGACTGGTAGTACTGAAATTGCAGGTAAGTCTGGAGTAGTATCAGACTGAACATTCAGGACCATGAAATTCGAAGAATAATTACCTAAATTATACACTTCATTTTCTAGATCTAACCCGGTTCTGTGGGGGAGACCTTGCTTGTCTGGAAAACATGTACTGTTAAGAAAAGACATATCTGTTGAGGATGACGTTAACGTGGACCATGCTCCACACGAACCATTATGTGAAAAAGGATAAGGAAAGAGTGGCAGAACTCCCTTCGGTGTCTGAAAAGGGGGGAGTCGACCACACACCCAACAATTAGTGGCATTGCTGGTCTGGTGTGAATAATGTAACATGCGGATGAAAGAATTATTTCGCATAGCGAGGCGGTAAGAGAGTTCATGAGGAGGCAGATCACTAAACGTGTGTTCTACTGTAACATTAGAAGACTTATTTACATGAGAGACTGGAAAATACAGATAAAATGCATAACTGGTGCAGGAAATCATAATGCTGAGAAATAATATGAAACTTAGAAAAACGATACATCGGATTGAGTTTTGACTAACTCTCTCACTATGGGGTTCTATTTTATACATGTCAGAAACAGTCTAACCGTTTCACCTAGGGGAGGACTTAGACAATCAAACTGGCTGACTTATTTTACTAGACCGGAGTTTCAACTTATACTCCTGCTGCGGAGTTTTCTCTAACGGGGAGGGTGCAGTATCATTGTTCTTTGCGGGACAGTCCTTAAGAATAGTACTTTGGTAATCCTTCGAATCCTGGGAAATGTTCTTTGAGACCGGTTTCAGTCCATAAAACTTCTTTATATGTGAAAGATGCACCCAGCCTTTGCGTCCCTCCAACTTCACGGCTGTACGTGTGGCGAGGAGGACCTGTCGGGCTCCTTCCAGCGAGGCTGCAGCGGACTTGAGCGGTCAAAATTTCGCACCAGGACCATGGATCCTGGAACGATTTCATGCGGTGCCACCTCGGTATTGTCTGGAAATGCGGCGGCAACCTGTGAACGACAAGAGTTGAGGGCAGACATCAAGGAAGCTAGGTAATCTGTCAGCATATTACTTGAAACATCGGTAATACTTCGGGGTCTGGGTGTACCCCACATGTTAGGGGGGCGGCCGAAAACAACCTCATACGGGGACAGACCTGATCTGGAATGTGCGACCATGCGCATATAGAACAAAGCGACTGGCAGAGCTACTAGCCAGTCCACACCTTTCTCTTTACATACTTTGGCGATGCGAATTTTCAGGGTCTGGTTATGTCTCTCTACGAGACCTGCTGCTTCAGGATGGCGTACACAATGGAACTTCCACTGGTACCCTAACAAAAGGGAAACATGCTTCATTAACTCTGAGGAGAATGGCTGGCCGTTATCAGAATATACGACCCTAGGGAGTCCATAACGGGGGAAGAACTCACGAACCAACTGCTTGGCAGTGGTCGCGGCTGTGTAATCTGGGACTGGATATGCTTCTGTCCACCTGGACAAAGCGCATACAACTACAAGGACATACTTGAAACCTCGACATCGCTCCATCTGAATATAATCCATCTGGAGGACTTCAAAAGGGTGGTCAGGAGGTTGGAATCCACCTTGTTCCACCGGGACACTTTTACCTGGATTAAACTGACAACATATCATACAGGTACGGACTTTCTGCTTGGCTGCAGCTCGTAAATGCTTGTTGAACCAAATGTTCTGGATACTGTCTAACATAGCTTTTTCTCCTAAATGTGCTGGACTATGTGCGGTATTGATAATGACTTGAACCATAGAGTCGGGGAGAAACCAAGTGGCTTTTCCTTTCGTTAACCATCCTTGATCTGTCTGGACCCCTCCTTGTTCGGACCATTTCTTGATTTCTTCGGGAGTAGCATGTAACTGGATATCTATGACATCTTGAGTAGGGTCCTTAACTGTCATACATGTAGTCGGATCTGGAGTGTGTGTCATGTTAACTGGAATGTCTGGAGTCTGTGCTGTAAGCTTGGCTGTGCGATCTGCTAGATCGTTACCCTGGGAAATAATGTCAGTAACTTTCGTGTGTGCCTTGCATTTCATGATAGCAATGGATGTCGGTAAATGTATGGCATCTAACAGAGCTTGAATAAGGAGACCATGCTGAATCTTGGTTCCATGAGAAGTCATGAAACCTCTCTCCTGCCAGAGCACTCCAAAGTCGTGTACGACTCCAAATGCGTAGCGTGAATCTGTGTAAACATTAACTTTCCGGTTCTTAGCGTGTATGCAGGCTTGTGTCAGAGCAACTAGCTCTGCTGCTTGAGCGGACAGGGTGTCAATACGGTGTGTCTTAATAACTTCGGTGTCGGTAGTCACTGCATACGCGGCGACTAGTTCTCCTGTACTTGTTCTCATACATGAACCATCCACATAAAGTGTCAGGTCGGGATCTGGTAACGGAATATCTGTCAGATCTTGTCTTGGCTTTGTCGTAATATTAACTACTTCCACACAGTCGTGTGTGTCCGGACTTAAAGTAACTGATGGTAACAGTGTAGCAGGGTTCAGGATGTTGCAGCGTCTGATTTCTATGTGTGGCTGGAACAGTGTCAATTCATAACCTGTTAAACGTGCAATTGTCAAGTGCTGAGTCTGTGTTCGGTTTAAAAGAACTTCCACGGAGTGTGGAACTTGTACTGTCAGGGAGTGTCCTAATACTATGGAATCACTTTGTCTGATAGCTAGTGCTGTGGCTGCAACTGACTTGAGGCACGCAGGGAGAGCCTGGGCTACAGGATCTAATGTGCTCGAAAAATAAGCACAAGGCTTGTATTGTCCTGCTTGATCTTGTGTGAGAACAGATAATGCTGTACCTTCGCGTTCTGTGACGAAAAGTGTAAAAGGCTTACTGTAGTTTGGTGTAGCTAGAACTGGAGCTTGACATAGGGCTTTCTTTAACTCATTGAAACTGAGTGTATGTTCAGATGTCCAAGGGAGGACAGTCGATACGGCTGCCTCCTGTGTCGTTAACTGTATCAGTGGCTTGGCTAGAAATGCATACTGAGGAATCCATTGTCGGCAGTAAGAAGTGAGGCCGATAAAAGCACGTACCTCCTTCTGGGTCTTGGGCTGAGGAAGACTCGCTATTAACTGGATACGGTCAGGTGTCAACTGCCTACCCCTCTTGGACAGTAAGTGTCCTAAGTAGACCACTTGCTGGACACAGAATTGAAGCTTCGAAGGGGACACCTTGTGCCCCATCTCGGCTAGGAAATACAGAACTGTGAGGGATGCTCGCTCGCAAGCACGTTCAGAACGGGCTGTGACCAGTAGATCATCGACATACTGGAGCAGGGCAGTGTCAGTTGGCATGTGAATGTTGTCTAGTTGTCTCTTAAGTGCTTGACTGTAAATACTAGGACTTTCTGTGAAACCTTGAGGAGCTCGTGTGAACATATAGCTCCTTCCATTTAAACAAAATCCGAAAAGGAACTGGCTGTCTGGATGAATGGGGACACTAAAAAATGCATTCTTGAGGTCTATGACTGTAAAAAATGAGGCTTCTGAATCAATGGCTGCCAATAGGGAAGAGATATCTGGGACAACTGGGTACTGGGGAATAATACATTTATTAAGCTCTCGTAGGTCAATCACTAATCGATATACTGGGGGTGCATTTGGATCAGTACGTTTCATGACTGGAATGATCGGAGAATTGCATACATTGGAGTCAGTTTCTACAACCACTCCTTGAGCGATGAGCTCGTCAATAATTTTGGATAAGGCTGCTACAGCCTCCGGTGGCAATCTATACTGTCTGATTCGTGGTAACACTACACCTGGCTTGAGAGTCACACGATGGGGTGTGATTTGCATATAACCAACATCAGTTGGACCTTGCGCCCATAGATGCTGCGGAACATTGGACAATCTGGGATCAAAATCTCGTAATACATAGTGACCCTTAAAGTCACGCAGGAACAATCGTATTCCCTCTGGGGAACAGCATATAACTGCACCTAACTCTTTCAGTGTTTTAATACCTAATAGATTCTCTGGACATGACTTAGTAAGTAACAGATCAGTAGTACGGGACAATGGACCTACTTCTAGAGTAACTGGCTTTGATATTTCATTTACAATGGGTTTTCCTGAAAATCCAAGGGAAACATTTCTTGAGCCTGAGAGCGGAGCCCCTGGAACTTCGGCGTGGCTAATTGTGGTCCTACTTGCCCCTGTATCAATCAAAAACTTTCTGTCTTTCCCTAATACTTGACTGTGAACATAGGGACCTTCTTGATCTACAGGTATCTCGATGAGAGGCAAGCCTACCTCCCTCTCTAGGCTGTTTCATGAATATGGCTGATACTCTGGATACTCAGACTGTGCATACTGGTACATCTGCTGTGTAACGTGCTGTGTTGCAGCGATGGGCTGCGGTGCTGTAACTGTCTGTGGTGCATTCTGTGGCTGAGGAATCTGTGAAACTTGTTCTTGTCTAGGCGGACGTGGTCTTTCTTTAGTCTTACCAGTAGCTATGTTGTGTTTCAGAACTGCACACTCGTTTATAAAATGACCTGGCTGTTTACAATAATTGCAGTTCCCTTTAACGGGAGCTGCAGGATGACTGGCTTGATTCGGACCCCTCTTCTGACTGTCTTGAGGAACAGATTGTGCAACTAGTACTTTCATTTTCGTGTCTTTCATACGTTTTCTCTCGTGTTCTTGCTCTTCTCTGATTCTATTCTGGTGGTATTGGAGCATCTGTCACATCTGGGACGGGGTATTAGCTTGCCAGGTACTTTCGACTTTCAAAACTCGATTCTTAATTTGTGGACTTGAATTCTCGACTAATTTAGTAACAAAAGGTGAGGGTTTGACTCACTACTTGTCTTGAGGCCACTGTTGATGCTAAAACATTTCTCAAATCTAGAATAAAAATCACTAATGTCTTCGTCTTGTTTCTGTTTACAGGCTGAGATTGCATCCCAGTCTTCCTTTTTCGTTGTTAACAATCTGGGTAAAACTTGAATCAATAATTCAGGTAATTCTTTACATTTCGCTCCAAGACCGGTACCTGGTACTCGTGCCTTATCTTCAGCTTCTAGAACTGCCCAATCGATCTTTTTCTCTCCCACCTCCCATTCTTTTTCCTTGAGCTTTTCATACACCCCTGCGGGCAGCAGAACCTTTAACATTTTAATTATATCTGGATACGTGTATTCTCCCATACGGAGCATGTCTTTTAATTCTCGATGGAACCCTGCTGGATCTTTATCATGACAGGGGATTAATTTTTTCATCTCTAAGAGTTCCATCTTTGTGATCGGGGTGTAAACAAACACTCGTTCTAGTTCGCCACCCGTTCCTCTAACTGGGTGGACTTCTCGTAACGGATTCTGTCTCTCTATGTAAAATGGTTTACTTTCTGGGGGTGAGACATGAACAAAATGCGGGTTCAAAAACGTTCTATATTTGTGACGCTGTTCTAGAATGACACTAATTAAATCGGTACCTAAACCTTTCCATCTATACTGGAGTAACTCGTTCAGGATATCATGTAACGGGCCTGGATCAGAGTGCTGACCCTCATACAATGTAATGAGGTGCTGAATCATATACATACCCGCCAGTCGTTGCTCGGCTGGGGGCATTTTCAGAAACATTTGTGCCACTATTTCGTCTGGAAAAGTGGTAGAATCAGTAGTCCATCGGACTGCTGATCGGGCTAGTTCTTGTTCATGCATAGTACTTAACTCACTGTAACCGATTCGTGATTTCAGAATGTGATCGGTAGCTTGAAACACTTGTTCTAGAGAACCTTGTTCTGGTGCTGGATGATGGAAAGTTGACTTGTGTTCTAGGCGTAAATGGCGATCTGGAAATCTAGATTTTCCTACATACGCTATTCTGGCGGGATTCTCGTCGTCTACCTCTTCAGTATCAGAGTTACTTTCTTTCTCGCTTACTTGTGCTGCTTTACGCTGTTCGTGTAACTTTATTATTTCTTTACGGATTTTCTTGTACATACTTTCCATAGCACTGATGGTCCTGTGCTTACCCTCGGCTATATTATCACTCCACATGTCAGGGTTCTCATTTCGGCTTGATCTTTGGACGGGTAATCTTGTTCTCTTATTAAACAATTAATCAAAAACTTTAGTATCATGAGCTGGATCTCGGCTTTCCTTTGAGACATGACTTCGCCAATGCTTTCTAGATCATCCCCTGTACGGATGAAACGATATATTCTGTCTAGATCTTCTTTCATATTCGGTAGGGTGACTAGATACTCGGCCACCTTTCTTACACGTAATGAATATAAAACCATATTATCCTCGCCTGGGACTGGATCATAGCCGCATTCATTAAGGGCTTTTCTTATTTCTGCTACAGACTGATGTCTGGGCGTACGCTGTGACGCTTGTGCATGTAATTCGGCTGACGTTAAACGCTTATGTGGCGGCGGGGTCTGAGGAGGACCTCCTCCTGCGGCCCCTAAACTAGAATCGTCGACTGATCCTCTTCGTACTAGTGTGGCAGGAAATTGAAATGCGGGCTGAACTGGTATGGCGGGCTGGACCGGGGGGACCGTAACAGGTACTGCAAGGGGTACCCCGGTGTCTGGAGAAACGGGGAGTGCCTGATTTACAGGGACTGGCGGAGCGCGAACAGGATTTGCATATTCTGGGACTGTGTCGTCCAAATAGGACGAAATGAAAATATCAGCTGCGGTCTGTTTGTGACGTAGCTTGGTCGGAACTAATGGTGGCGGAAAGTTACTGGATGCCTCCGGGGTCGCTTTTGGCAGGCCCTCGGCAAGAAGAGGATACATACCCTTAATAAGAGCATGCCTCTGTCTGTCTGACTGTTCGGTTTTAACTCGTTCACCAATCTCGATTAATTCCCTTTCTTGGGCTCGTTCCAAGGATTCTCTACTTAATTCTGACTTTCTGATTTCTTTTTCGGTTCTTTTATGAGATTCTTTGCGCCATAACTCGATGGCATCTTTCTGTGACTGTCTGGCTTTCTTTTTCCATAATGCTTCTTCTACTCTCATGATGCACTCGGCATCCCATGTGCCTGACACAGGCCATCTATACTTTTCCTCTAACTGTTTGGTATACTCGACCCATAAATCTAGATACAATATGGCGCTTATGCCATGCTTCTGATACATAAAATGACCTGGACTGTCCCTAGGCGGGACAGGAACTGCTGCTTCTAGCAGACCTTGTCTAGTTCTCAACTGACGCAGTTTTGAAAAGAGCGGCATGACTGAACTATAATCTGGACACAATACGATACACAATAAACACGATAACTACTTCACACTCATACCACGACATCAAGATACATGAAGAACATTCAGAATAACAGTTCGAACAGAATACTACCTGGAATACGGAAAACAGAATACATGAATTTTCTCGAGAACAGAACTGACTAGAACAGAAACTAGATGCACTGCTGAAACAGTACGAAACTTACCGGTCTCATACAGAGACACGTCAGGACCCGTATCCACCGGAGTGGACACTTCGTTTGTGGGCTTGTGTACCACCAACCCACGGACCAGAGTCAATTAAATTGACCCTGTCTAGATACTACCCCAGTAATGGTACTCACCGGGCAGTAAGAACGGAAGGCCTCAGACTGGACGGGACTGCTTGGACGCCGGACGGACGAACTTCGGACTTCTGTTACGGGTGGGCCTCCGGATACCTCGGACCTTGGACTCTCGGCTTGGGCTCTGGTCGGGACTCGCCGCGTTCCTCCACCGTCTCGTCTGGATGCTGGACCGCCTCCTCCGTCTCCTCCGTGGGCCTGAGGGATACTTGAAGCAGAAATATCTGCCGGTGCGCAGAAGAGTTCCGTCACGACTGCAGAGGGTCAGGGGGTCGGCGTGGCTTCACCGACGCGTGGGGAAAGGGCAAGTCCCTATTCGGGCGCCATTATGTGGTAAATAAATAAATAATACCTCTCTTTTTGAATGCATAAATGAATAACAGATAGCTCAATAAATAAGAGTCAAGATTCGAGGTAGTAGGAGTTTTGCAGGTTTAATACAGCATAAAGACAGGGACAGGACAACCTGCACAGGAATAGGATGGCAAGCCCTGGCAGCGCTGCCGGGGTCAGGATCGGAATCGGCGGAAGGAATAACTTTTTAATAACAGTACATGAGCATATATACATAACGCAAACACATAGCATTACATCGCAATAGGCGTAGCAGTGGGTGGAGCAATAGGCGTGACGCGTAGCAGTCGCAAAAGATAAGGGTGAAAAGAGGTGTAACAGGGCGTATACATAGACATGTGATGCAAACGTAACAGAATATGTCATGAATGGGGTGGAAACCATGGAGGGGGCTACCTAAGGAGCCGGGACCTCTAACCTGATGGTGCGCGCAAACTGGCAATGACGTGTTACTAGGAGAAGCTGGGGGCTATGAGCTCTGTGCTAGGAGCAGAGACTGAAGTCTGGAGAGTCAGGGCGACATGTACCTAAGCAGTATCTAGTATCTGATGTTTAGAGAACATGTTGATAGAATCCAAATGTTATCGGGGTAAAGGCGAACAGACTCTAAGACTGGAGCATGCATTATTCTACATGTAGTGCGTGATGAAGAATATTAAATGATCATTAAATGCAGTATTTCTCTTACATGGAGACGTAGAGGCTAGACAATGACGGAAACTATTGATGCGATTCAGTAGCTTTAGGAATGCAGAGAAGGAGGGCTGTACTGATAACTCGAATCATAACATACTCTTGGCCGACTCAGAGGCAGAGCCAGGCTGAACCGGGCACTGCGAGGCAGGAAGTAAGTGAAGGGTCGAGGATACAGGCGGGGGCTGTATCGCTCCTCAGCGAGGCTTCAGGGGACAGGAGCTGAATCTGGTGTCCAGGCCCTTTTGAGGCCTAGAAACGGAGATTTTACAATGGAATAACGTGCACACTGAGAAACGTGGCAACGTAGCTTTACATAGGCCTGATATTCGTAGTATTCACGAGAACTGGAAACTGACATACTAAAGGTGGACACAACTATAATTGCGTCTTTAATCGAACATGGGAAATAACATATGCATATTAATCATGCACAGATAACATATGATGGATGACACGTAGGGACACAGAACATGGCAACATTTACTTTTCCACACCTATCTAGATGATATTACTGATTTAGCTTCACCTGTGAGGATCACCTGGTCCACCTCAGGAATGTACTGGAGGCCCTGCAAAAGGCAGGCCTCACTATCAAGGCCACCAAGTGCCAGATAGGACAGAGCAAGGTTGTATACTTGGGTCACCTGGTAGGTGGAGGCCAAGTTCCACCATTGGAGAGCAAAATCCTCATCACGGGCTGGGTTGCTCCCACTACCCAGACTCGGGTCAAAGCTTTCTTGGGCCTGACTGGGTATTACAGGAGGTTTGTTAAGGGATATGGTTCTATTGTGACTCCCCTTAATGATCTCACCTCCAACATAATGCCTAAGAAAGTTCAGTGAACAGTTAGCTGTCAGAAGGCATTGGATGACCTGAAGCAGTCCTTGTGCACTGCTCCCATTCTGCAAAGTCCTGACTATTCCAAACCCTTCATTGTCC
The DNA here is from genome assembly GCF_964261635.1 of Lissotriton helveticus. Classification (NCBI taxonomy): domain Eukaryota; kingdom Metazoa; phylum Chordata; class Amphibia; order Caudata; family Salamandridae; genus Lissotriton; species Lissotriton helveticus. Next base: position 1,145,602,805 of record NC_136069.1, read on the forward strand.
AAATAGATGCATCTGAGATAGGGGTAGGAGCTGTTTTGTCACAAGTAAATGCAGAGGGCCATGTTCAACCAGTAGCTTTTATAAGCAGAAGGGTGACCCTCTGGTCAGCTATAGAGAGGGAAGCCTTTGCTGTGGTCTGGTCCTTGACGAAGTGGAGGCCATACCTCTTCGGCACTCACTTCCTTGTTCAGACAGACCATTAGCCCCTCTTATGGCTTAAACAAATGAAAGGTGAAACTCCTGGTGAGACATGAAATAATCAGAGACTAGAAAGACTATTTTATCTATCAATATCTCAAACTCGAGTTTTTAATCATGACAAAAGGACCAGACAATTAAAATAGTTTTTGGATCCTATTTAGTCATGTTTAGCATGCACAACCTCCTCTCGTTCTACTCACACCTGCACACTACATCCGAACCTCACTCTTCACGACGGCTAAAAAGAAAAGAACTCTGGCAAAGAGCCTCCCCGAGAGGTTGCTTGGGCATTGCAGCGTTGGCCCAATGAGGAGCTGCCCGATGATGAAGCATGACACCTCGCCGGGTGTGTGAGGGCCCTTGATCCAGTTGGGCATTGCAGTGCTGGCCCAATGAGGAGCATGACACCCCTCGGGGTGTGTGAGGGCCTTTGCTCCTGATAGGAGCCTTCCCTGGATTCACCACACCAGGAGAACTAGATACCAACATAGGAACTACACATTCTGTTTTCACAAGGGGTTTGTCTTGTCAGGTCGACATCGAACAGGCTCTGCAAGGGCCAGCCTGAGACCTGTTTACAGGGTTACTTAACTGGTGTTAGCGACAGCTAGGTAATAGGGCGATAAAATTATCGCTGCTTTAGCGGGAAAAATTCCTGCTAAAGCGGGGGTAAGGCCCTTGGTAATATGCCCCTGAGAGCTTATGGGAAGGTAGTAATATCCAGAAAGAATGGGTGAGGGTGCTTTAATACCTGCCTCTGCAGTAAGGGCCGGAGGGTGCTCGTCCGGGAGAGCTCAAAGGCGCAGCTTCAGCTACGAGCACCATGAATGCAGCTGAAGAGCATGTTACTGCAGTTAAAACTTGCAAAGAAAGGGGTCGATTAGGATGGCGGTTTTTCCGCATCCTCCGGGCCGGCGGAAGTGTCCGCCGGCCTGGAGGATGCGGAAAAACCGCGGCGGAGACTCCAAAGACCCACCGCCAAATTAGGATGGCTGGTGGGTCTGATAATCTGTCCGCCGCTTTTCCGCCGCGGTCGGAAGGCGACCGCGGCGGAAAAGCACTAACATGTCTGGCGGTGTCTATCAGACACCGCCAGGCATATTAGGATGTCTGAAAATATATGCTTTTCCGCGGCGACTTTACCGCCGTGGAAAAGCATACGGACCTTCACTTCGGGGGCCCGTTGCGGGCCCCCTGGGTGAAGGTGGGGTGGGGGGTGCACATGGGGGGTACCTATGGTACCCCCCTGCATTTGCGTGCACAATGCAGCAGGCACCGCGCGGTGCCTGCCGCTTTGTGCACGCAAATGCTGTGCATGGATTTTTTACATTGCGGCGGATGCAGCTTGAAGCTGCACCCGCCGCAATGTTAGAGATGGAGGATGTGACCGCCACACTGGCGGTCACATCCTAATTTGATCGGAGGGAACGCCGCAGCCCATGCGGACGTTCCCTCCTCCTCAGGGGTCGCGGACGGACTCAAGTCCGTCCGCGATCCTAATCGACCCCTTAATGTTTAAGTTAAGCATCCACTCCTTGCAGGACCATCAGCGGAAGGCAGCAAAAAGAGCAAGCATGGTACAGTACTGACATAGTCACGTGAGTAAAGTAGGGAGTAAAAACACCCACATAAGTTGGGTGAATGCACTGCAAATGACAGCTTGTCTACCTTTGCACATTACTGGCATGGGACAGTACGGGTCCATGTGAGACAGCAGCCCTGGCTGGGGGTAGGTGCGCTTCTTGATCAATAGGCAAAGTAAAACAAAATTCAAAGTGATGGATGTGCAGAGACAAAGTAAAAAAGCATTTTTTTAAAGAGTATGTGCAGTTAAAAGACACTGGCCACTGGAAGCAGCACTTGGTCCAGGCTCCAAGGCAGGATGGCAGAAGACTCATACTCGAAGCACTGGAGGAAGATGGAGGGGAGGAGGAGATGCTGACCAATAATAAGCAAGGAAAGGAGAGTGATTTGGGAGCTACCTGGAAGCCAGCCAATGGTAAGCAAATGTCCGTAATGGGCGGGCTCAGAGCCTCTTTTATTATATATATATATATATTACCTACTGGCGGTCGCCAGTAGGTATATATAGTTAGGATTTTTTCTCTATGGGTTTTTTGAAAATTCTATGTCTAATAACTTTGGCGTTTGTGGACGGAATTGGCTGAAATTTTCAGGAAAATGGCACATTTTGTTTCTGAGCAGCCCTTGAAAATTTGGGGGGGGTTCGTCCAGTGGGGGCCGAGAAAAAAGGGGGGTCCCAAAACGTGTTTTTAACATTGAGTTTTCCATAGGGCGGTTGGCCTCACTTTTAGCCCGAACGGCTGAATGGATTTGCACGAAACTTGGCAAAATTGTAGGGACTGGTAGCCCGATGTGCCTTTTGTAGGTCTCAATATATGTGCTCCAGTGGATTTTGAGAAATTAACGTTTAAAAAAAGATATATATCTGTAACAGCGGACCAGTTAGCGCACTGGTTCGCGGACTTTTCGCGCAACGGAGCTTTGTGAAGCGAAGCTGATTGGTTCTCCGGCGTCTGTCAACATTCCAAACAGTCCGTAGCGGCCGCCATCTTGTCTCTCGGTAGGATCGAGAGACAAGAGGAGGTCAAAACAAAGGGGGAAATAACTATAAGGGGGCATAGTAGATCCTCGCTGACCCCCTAGGTTTGATGTGGAGGTTTTAAAAGGGCCCCGCGGGCAAAAAAAAAACAAAATAATAATAATCGAACGGCTGAATGGATTTGCACGAAACTTGGCAAAATATTAGGAACTGGTAGCCCGATGTGCCTTTGCTAGGTCTGAATATATGTGCTCCAGTGGATTTTGAGAAATTAACGTTCAAAAACAAGATATATATCTGTAACAGCGCTCCGCTTCGCGTAACAGAGGTTTGCGAAGCTGATTGGCTCTCCGGTGTCTGTAAACATTCCAAACAGTACGTAGCGGCCGCCATCTTGTCTCTCGGTAGGATCGAGAGACAAGAGGAGGCCAAAGCGAAGGGGCAAATGACCATAAGGGGGCATAGTAGATCCTCGCTGACCCCCTAGGTTTGATGTGGAGGTTTTAAAAGGGCCCCGCGGGGCAAAAAAAATAAAATAATAATAATCGAACGGCTGAATGGATTTGCACGAAACTTGGTAAAATATTAGGGACTGGTAGCCCGATGTGCCTTTGCTATGTCTCAATATATGTGCTTCAGTGCATTTTGAGAAATTAACGTTCAAAAACAAGATATATATCTGTAACAGCGCTCCGCTTCGCGGAGATAAAATTATATGTGTATTATCTAGCTGTTGCTAACACCAGTTAGCGACGGCTAGTAGGAGATAGCGACCATCTTGGGTCCCACTTTGCATGTGAGTGATATTTATCACTAATGACATGCAAAGTGGGCATGCCAAGATGTTAGCGACTGGAAACAGTCGCTAACATCGCTATCTCCTATTATCAACTTTTGGAAATATTCGAGATAAGCGCGAATATCTCCAAAAAGTAACAGCTGCCCTGAGCAGTTCTTAGCCATGTTATCCAATGGGAGGTGGATAACATGGCTAAGAGCATTAGCTCGGTAATGCATGAATATCGCGGAGTTTTCAGCGATATTAATGCATTGCGCTCGTTTTTTATCGTATTTCCGATAAACCTTGATAATAGCAAGGTTTATCTGCGATAATTTCTGACGGTAAAAAAATCTTTGCAATGCATCGTTAGGGATAAATATCGCTTAACTTTGGTAATATGCCCCAACGTCTGTTAACGTTCGATTGGAAGGAAATCAGGAATTGTTGAAAAACATTGTGTGCGCCATCTTGTCTTTTTTCAAATGCCACACTTTTGTCGTGCACGGCAGCCATTTTAGATGCCTTGACCAGACCCACTCTGTGCACGCTGTCGATCCTTAGCATGGCTCCCCACCCTCGCAAGCATCTCACCCAGGCAGTGGTCACCCCCGCTCTCTGTCTTATGCATGGGTAATAAACCTCCCCCCATCTGCGCTGCTCTTCCCTGAGAATCACACCCTGTGCCCGCCCGACACCTCCCTTTCGCCCTATTCACTACCGCACCCTCTGACACTCCTTTTCCTCTGTGTCCGATTGTCCAGGCCGGTGCTAGGCTATCAGCTAGCCCTGCAGATGTAGTTTATGGCCACAGCTGTAAAGAATCACCCCTCTTCAAAGGAGTTATAGTAGATCAAGGCCCACACTCAATGAGATCCGTCACAGCAGAAGCGTTGCTATTATCTGAAAACCATCCTGTATTGTGATTGGGGAGGGGACCGAGCGTGAAGCGGAAGATTCCAGGGATGACTCTTTGTACATCAAAGTTTTTACAATTATGTGTCACATTAAAAATATATAGCACTCCGACAAAGTAGTAAGATTATAAAACTTTAATAATTTATAAATATATACAAGAAAACAAAAATAGTAATAACATATAAACATTTTTAGAGAAAAACAACGAAGTAGCGGTCGGCTGTGCGAATAGTCCCAACGCAGCACAACGTCCAGATTTCCGGCGTGGGGCGTCGCGGGGGGTGGGTCATCAGTAGCAAACTGTTGTGCGAATAGTTCCAAGGCAGCAGAACGCGCCGAAATCTGGATGACACGAAAGTGATGTCTAGTAAGTTGCCACCCAGCAAATAACGGCGTGGGGCGTCGCGGGGGGTGGGTCATCAGTAGCAAACTGTTGTGCGAATAGTTCCAAGGCAGCAGAACGATGGCACCAAGGTGATGTCCAGTAAGTTGCCGCACTGGTTTTGGTATCCTACAATGCTGCTCCGAATAACGGCGTGGAGCGCCCCGGGGGAGGCGGCGTGAACGGGCCTCTCCAGGTGGAGTCTCATCTGTTTTAGTGGGGCGCCCCTTTACCGTTTCAGTTGCCATTCCGTCCGCTTTTGGTCTACTGTGTCAAAATCCGCCATTCAGCTGAGTTGCGCCCACTCTTGCGGTGCAGCGATAGGCGGCTGCCACAGGACTCTCAAAATGGCGGCAGGCTCTTTCCTTTTTGGGCCTGGTCCACTGAAATGGCCCTGGGACACCTTGGAAATCGGACGCTTGTCTGCTAGGTCTTGGACCCCATTCTCGAAAGCGTCCCCTCCGCCTTGAGAATTCATCAAAAGTTTTGGGGGCCCCGACTCCTGCAGGCTTCTGGTGGGGAGCGGCTGCCATGATTGCTCGCGGAATGACCACGACGGAGCTACGAGATGGTGGTGCTCTCATGGTGACGCCAGTTTAGTCTGAAACATCCAGAAACAAGGTGGGGCTTTCATCGTTTGGGGGAAAAAAAAAGTTTTCATCCACTGAAAAGTGTTGTTTTTAGGTCATATGATCAAGCCTTCCATCATTCGGAAACCAAAAGTAAAATGAACCAATGAAAAGTTTTATAAACAAGTCACATGACCTGTTATGCGGCATAGGGTATAAAATGCAGAGAAAATACGTTGGCACGTGAGGCGTCGTCAGTAGCGGATCGATGTGCGAATAGGCCGAAGGCAATACAACGCGCCAAGATCCGGATGGCACCGAGGTGGTGTCATAGTTGAGAGTTCTGAGCAGCGGTTGTAACACTGTCTGAAGCTTATTTGCAGCTGCTGCAGCTTCACTACGCGCCAAGATCCGGATGGCACCGAGGTGGTGTGTAGCAAGTTGCCGCACTGGTGTGGCCATCCTACAATGCTGAAAGTCGGCGTGGGGCGCCCCGTTGGCCTGTGAGTTTGCGTCAGTAGCGGACCGATGTGCGAATAGGCCGAAGGCAGCACAACGCGCCAAGATCCGGATGGCACCGAGGTGGTGTCTAGTAAGTTGTCGCACTTTTGTGGCCATCCTACAATGTTGAAAGTCGGCGTGGGGCGCCCCGTTGGCCTGTGAGATGGCGTCAGTAGCGGACTGATGTGCGAATGGGGCCAAAGGCAGCGCAACAATATTTTCTGACGAGAAGACACCAAAAGGTGCTGACATTCCAAGATCCGGATGGCACCGAGGTGGTGTCTAAGTTGCGGACTGATGTGCGAATGGGGCGAAAGGCAGCGTAACAATATTTTTTGTATGGAAGATACCACTAGGCGTTGAGATGCCAAGATTCGGATGGCACTGAGGTGATGTCTAGCAAGTTGCTGTACTGGTGTGGTCATCCTACAATGCTGAAACTCGGCGTGGGTCGCCCCATTAGCCTGTGAGATGGCGTCAGTAGCGGACCGATGTGCGAATAGGCCGAAGGCAGCACAACGCGCCAAGATCCGGATGTCACCGTGGTGGTTTCATAGTTGAGAGGCACTTCATCTGCAGGGGGCGCCGAGATCCGGATGGCACCGAGGTGATGTCTAGCAAGTTGCTGTACTGGTGTGGTCATCCTACAATGCTGAAACTCGGCGTGGGTCGCCCCATTAGCCTGTGAGATGGCGTCAGTAGCGGACCGATGTGCGAATAGGCCGAAGGCAGCACAACGCGCCAAGATCCGGATGTCACCGTGGTGGTTTCATAGTTGAGGGACTTCATCTGCAGTGGGGCGCCGAGATCCGGATGGCACCGAGGTGATGTCTAGCAAGTTGCTGTACTTGTGTGGTCATCCTACAATGCTGAAACTCGGCGTGGGTCGCCCCATTAGCCTGTGAGATAGCTGTTCTTTGGATTTGGGCCTGGTCCACTAAAATGGCCCTGGGACACCTAAGAACTCGAACGCTCGATTTTTTTTTCCTTTCCTGTACATGCAAAAAAAGGTAAATGCCCGGTATGTTACACGCTTCATCTGCCACGATGAACTCTCCAGAGGAACCGAAAAAATATATAGTTGTGGTAACTATACCATGCATCGTCATATGGAGAGGTGGCACCAATTAATTATAGTGCTGCATAAAAGAGAGATTTGGAGGAGAACCCCTGACCTGCTAGTACATTCATCAAAGAAGTGGCACTGACAGCATCAGAGGCAAGGGAAACGGTCCCAAATATTTAGAAGAACTTTGGAAAGATTAAAATGACATGTTTAGATTGTGGCAAATTAATTTCATGTGGACAGATGAGTGTTACTCTAATAAATACAGCATATGAACATCATCATAGTCGATGGTTGGTAGAGACATTTTGACTATATCCTGGACCTGCCCGTCCTCGCCCAAAATGGCGCCGGAATAAATGGGACTCGTAACTCCTTGTTGTGTACTGGTTGCAGAACCTTGAAATCACGAGATACGTATGCAGTTTTGAAGCACATGGCGGGCGGGGACGAGAATTGATTGAATATTTCGACATCCCTATTGATATTAAGTTCTGATGTGTTATTGATTACTGTACTGTTGAAAGTTCGAATTAACGTCACCCATGGTACTTGCCCGCAAATGTATATCTAGATAATTTTATTGTAACTGGCCCTGTCGTATTTTAATTATAAAATGTACGTCCACCGATTCCGTAACTGTTAGACACCTTAGTTCTTGCAACCTAATGGCCCGCCCGTTACGTTCCTCTACAGTGTAAATGTCTATTCATCATATACGATTACAGTTTGCTCTGTGGCAGGCCCACGTGGTTATAGGCTCGTATTTGTATAATGAAATTTTCTCAATAAAGGTTTTTAAAAGAAAACATGGTAGTAGTATATACATTGGTAAAGTTTTTAATAATAGTGACTGTTTTAGAATCATTAAAAGGCAAGTGAAATAAAGCAGACCAATTACATGAAGGGTAAAAGGTATAATACGAAGGAACGCAGTAAAGATAAATGGTCAAGGACTGTTGTGTTTTCTATTCCTGCAACATAAAGTGATCGATAAGAATCTCATATTCAGGCGTATCGGCGACTAAGACAGCAGGTCGACCCTCTTTTGCTCAACGGCTCCGTCATGGGACGAAGAAACGCTCTTTTTCTCGAAAAAAGAATATATTTTACTTGCAGGACAGTTGTAAAATTTCCGGGAAAGTACATTAGCCTGGAACATTATAACATATATTTAAGAAAAAATAATGTTCGGAAGTAATGAAAAGCGTAATTTTTAGGTGATATGACCAAGCCTTTCATCATTACAATAAGAAAAGTAAAATGAACCAATGAAAAGTTTTATTAACAAGTCACATGACTTGTTATGCTTACGTTACGCGCTGCGCGCCCCGGATGACTTCCGGATGCGCTAACGCGGCGCGTCATATGACGCATTACGCGACAACGCAGGTACAGAATATAGTCAAAATGTCTCCACCAACCAGCGGTCGGAACACAACCCCTTTCAGCAGGCTAAATAGTTCTGTTAAATGACAACAGAAGGGACAGGCAACAAGAACCATCAGTCAAAGAGGGGAGAGCTAGTTCTTCTCTACCGGGTTACATTGGGGCGCTACCGGAACTGATCGAATTGGTAGTCTACAGTGTTTCTGGATGTTTCAGACTGAAGCTGGGGTTAGCATGAGAGCAGCACCATTTCGTAGCTCCGTCGTGGTCATTCCGCAACCAATCATGGCAGCCGTTCTTTATCGTTATTTTGGGCGGGGTGGGTGGCGGAGCCGAGTTGTTTTGCAGCCATCATTGTGTGGAGTTCAGTTCATCTCACTAGTTTTGTATTTGTCATGAGGGGTTGTTCCTAATGTTTCTATTTTAGCGAGGTCAAAAAGAGATCCCATTAGTGGCCTACTGATTTTGCTCGATTCCTTTTCTGTTTTTTTTTTACACGATTTTTCGTTATCTGCAAAGACTGAACAGAGTATTGCGACTCTGTGTTTGTTTGTAAATAGAGAATGAACCAAAGAGAACTAATTCTAAAACAGTAAATACTTGGATAACAATCAATCAAATGGAGAGAGAAGCAGGCACGACGGATTACAATGGGGGCAAAGACCTGCGTTAACTACCTTTCACTATCTGCAAAGAGAGAGTACTCCTAATAGAAATGAGGGGGGGGGGCACCATTCAAAGCAGATCAGTGTGCATAAACACGAAAATGTTTTCACTTACCACGTACTTGACATTCGACAGCTTATGATATTTGCTATTAAAAAACCATTGAAATTCACTGAAAAAACCATAGGTTATAGACCATATATAGTTAGGAATTAGCATTTACAAAACCTTGAAAATTCACTGAAAAAACCATAGGTTATAGACCATATATAGTTAGGAATTAGCATTTAAAAAACCTTATTTTACTCACACAAAACCATTGAAATTCCATATATAGTTAGTTGCACTAACTATATATCGCGCACCTGCAATCCACTGCTGATCATGTCACATATTACATCATTCATGACATGGTCAGTGACATCACTGATGACATCACTGATGACATCTCAAATGACATCACTGATGACATCACTGATGACAACATTCAGTGACTGTATGTTTCTGTAAAGTTAAAATATATCTTACATATTGAAGAATGAGTGGATGTATAAGTGTCTGGATGAAGGATTTAGTAGGTGCGTGACTGACTGTATGAGTGAGTGATTAAATGTGTCTCACTGAATGCATGGGTTAGTGACTAAACTGTCTTAATTTGTGCATCATTATGTCTGTTGTTCTGTAAACTGCTGCATGTGTTGATCATTAGCTATACGAGAGGCTATATGTGTTATTAATTGCTTGCCCAAGTATTTCTATGGGAGATTGAGTTTGTGTGGGGGTGGCTGGAAGGTGTGTGACTCTATGCATAGATGTGTGAACAGTTTATTCACTAGGTGTATGAGTTCAAGAGTGCATGTGGAAACAGCTACATGGGCAGTTGACTGTGTGCATGAGTGTATTGATGAGTGAATGGATATCTCAATGCTACATGTCATAGTAAGTACATATGTAAAACACAGTACATGTGAGAGTTGGCATATATAAATAACTGTGCATGAGAGCCACCGAATGAGTGAGTGGTTGTATCGATCATTGTGAACTTGTATCAGGGATTGTATAAGAGAGTAAATATGTGTTAGTATATGTTTCAATAAGTAAGGTGTGTTTAACTGTATAGTTGAAGAAATGGAGATGAGATTGTTTCTTTGCATGACTGACTGGGTGTGTGAGTAACTCCATGGATGAGTGGAAGTGTGTGAGTGTCTGTATACACTGAGTGTATCTAAGGTTATATTAGAGTCTGAAGAGGTTTATCGTATTAGCACAAGAATGATGTCAAATGAGATGTCATCAGTGATGTCATCAGTGATGTCATTTGAGATGTCATCAGTGATGTCATCAGTGATGTCACTGACCATGTCATGAATGATGTAATATGTGACATGATCAGCAGTGGATTGCAGGTGCGCGATATATAGTTAGTGCAACTAACTATATATGGAATTTCAATGGTTTTGTGTGAGTAAAATAAGGTTTTTTAAATGCTAATTCCTAACTATATATGGTCTATAACCTATGGTTTTTTCAGTGAATATATATATATATATATATATATATATATATATATATATATATATATATATATATATATATATATATATATATATATATTTAATACACGAGATTTTTTTTCGATCAAAGAGATTTCGTAAGAATAGCACAAGCCAAACCCTAATATAATCTATCCCGATGGCACTTACATTAGAAGCTCTACAGAAAATTCCATTGTGCAAACCTATACCATCCTAAAACACCAGAGGGCACTATTTAATTTAAAATGAAATAATCAAGTCGCATGTATTTTATCAGGCTTTCATTTCAACATATCTGGCATTTCTTAACGGGTTAGGCAAACTTACCGCAACGGTCCTATAATTTCATTGTTTATCGTAAAGTCTCTGTTGAGGTATCCATTGGCATCGAGTAGTGAGGCTGCAGTGTTTGCGCTTAATGTATAGATTTAATCTACAGTCACATATTGGCCTCTCCTTGTAACACAACCGCTTGTTCTTTACCGTCCTTTCGGTCCCTCTGCCTCATTCTGTTTGTCACTCATTTGTCGTATGTCTCTCCCTGTTGATTTCCATCATGACATCATTGCCAGATGGACTTGCCTCAAGCTGTTTTATTGGAGACAATGATTTAAAGAAGAAGAAAGGAAGCTCCATATATCTGAGAGAAAAGGTTCATGTGCCAATCAAGGACTCTGCTTTGAGTACCTGTTGTGTACTTCTTTACAAAATAAAACACAAAAAATGGAATCACATTTCATCAGGTAAGCAGTCTTCCAATGCAAGGCAGTAGCACTCCGTATTTACTGTTATGCTCTAGAGTCCACGTTATGAACAAGGCAAGACATGTAGGTACAAAGGTTGTGTTATGTTCCTAAAAAAGAAATCTAAAAATGCATGGATCATTTAATTTATTTATTTGCTAAATTTACTGTAGCGCCACTGCATTGGAAGGTGGTTGAGCGCTTTACAGTGAACTATAGTTACATAAGCGAGATATGTGCGCAAAAATTGATACAATTCGGCAACAAAGAGGGGAGTAAACAGCAGGAGGCATGAGAGTAGGGTGAAGGAAGGGGGAATGTAGGTCGATTAATAAGGAGAGGGGAAAGCTGATGAGGAAGTGGGAGAGGGAGAGAGATGTTAGGAGCAACAAGAGATTCACAGAGGAGAAAGGGACAAGAAAAACAGGAAGCGAGCAGGTGATTACAAAATTAAAGTCAGACATCTTTGAGAAGAGGTGTATCAGATTCAGTTAGCTAGTGCTTAGATGTCTCCTGAACAGGAAGCTTGGCAGTTCGGGCTGGACTGTTCCCAGGCACAGGGTCAACACTGATTTGCATATGGCCATGTCTGAACTGGGGTGGCTTGGTGAGCAAAATAACGATCGATTAAACCGGCTGTGACTGGGGGGTGAATGTTTTGCCATTGTGCAACATTCTGTCCATCATCTTGTGTGTTTTGCTCTTCACCCTATGTGGGAAGGGTATGCCCAGACGTGGGTCCCGTTCTCACTAAGCCACTTGAGTCAAGCTATCCTGGCTGAAGACGGCTGATAGCCAGAAACCGGTCCTAGGATGCTTGATTCTGGTCCAGGAAGACATGGCTTGGCAGTTTGGGCTGGACTGTTCCCATGAGGCACAGGGTCAACACTGATTTGCATATGGCCATGTCTGAACTGGGGTGGCTTGGTGAGAAAAATAATGATGGATCAAACCCAGATCTGTGACTGGGGAGGAATGTTTTGCCATTGTGCAACATTCTGTCCATCATCTTGTGTGTTTTGCTCTTCACCCTATGTGGGAAGGGTATGCCCAGACGTGGGTCCTGTGCTCACTAAGCCACTGGAGTCAAGCTATCCTGGCTGAAGACGGCTGATAGCCAGAAACCGGTCCTAGGATGCTTGAATCTGATCCAGGGAAGACATGGCTTGGCAGTTCGGGCTGGACTGTTCCCATGAGGCACAGGGTCAACACTGATTTGCATATGGCCATGTCTGAACTGGGGTGGCTTGGTGAGCAAAATAACGATGGATTAAACCCAGATCTGTGACTGGGGGTGAATGTTTTGCCATTGTGCAAGATTCCGTCCATCATCTTGTGTGTTTTGCTGTTCACCCTATGTGGGAAGGGTATGCCCAGACGTGGGTCCCGTGCTCACTAAGCCACTGGAGTCAAGCTATCCTGGCTGAAGGTGGCTGATAGCCAGAAACCGGTCCTAGGATGCTTGATTCTGGTCCAGGGAAGACATGGCTTGGCAGTTTGGGCTGGACTGTTCCCATGAGGCACAGGGTCAACACTGATTTCCATATGGCCATTTCTGAACTGGGGTGGCTTGGTGAGCAAAATAGTGATGGACTAAACCCAGATCTGTGACTGGGGTTGAATGTTTTGCCATTGTGCAACATTCCGTCCATCATCGTGTGTGTTTTGCTATATAATTAAGGTAACTGGGTGGGCAGACCTTACTATCCATCTGATTGGCCACTGCAATTGCCCTGCTGTTTAATATAGCTCATAGTCGGGGGCAGCCAGGTCCCCCTCATCCTGGGGGAGATAAAGGTCATTCAACCTCATCCTACGCTTCCCATAAGCCAAAATTATCATAGATAATAAGGAGTGTAACTCGTTAAAAAGGGCAGTTTCAATGTAAGTGGGGGTGCTGAAAAGAAATATATTATCCTATAGAGTATTAGCATCATACAGATTGCTATGTATCCAAAATGGATAATGGTAAGGTGCTCCAGAAGGGGAGGGAGTTTCTGATTGAAGTAACACCTCACCCTAAGTTACCCTCAAACAGGCCCTGTTCATTGTGCTAGTTATGCACTCACAGGCATTTAAATGTATCAGTCGCCAAATGCAGTACAGTATTTGGTCGAGCCCACTGCACCACCACAGTCTTTGGCAGTCAATGGAAACAGACAGGATTTATACCCATTCACTTTGAGGCCCGAGGCTTTGCCAAAGTCTTCAAGTACTGCCATCACTGGGATGAGATTTTGTTTAGTGGTTATTTTCTTCTGTAGGTATATCAAGCCATCACCGGCGTATAGGGACACTAGGTGCCATTCTCCACCCACTGCAACACACCACTCTCATGCCCGCACATGCAGGGCACAGGCCAGTAGCTCTCTAGCCATAGCAAATATAAGAGAGGAGAGTGGACACCCCTGTCACATTTCTCTTCCAATCTGGATAGGGGATGATATACGTCGCTCCATACATACCCGCAGCTCAGCGTCCCTGTACAGCAAAGTGTATACCTCTACGTTTAAGATAAAGTATATTATATCAAAAGGGGATGTATGTGAGTGTAACAGGCATTATGTGCCCTGCGTTATAGGCTATACATCACAAATCTACCTCAGTAGGCCTCGCCGGTCTACATATAGTATCCTGACAGTCTGGATTCCAATGCACGCACTCAAAGTAGGAACTGCGAAAATCCCATCTCCTGATCCCCAGCCTTGGACTTGGAACTTGCCTCGCCAAAACTTCAGTACCCCAAACCAGTGCCCTAGTGTCAGGTCCATTTGGTAGTCAGTGGGTTGATGACCATTGATTACCCTCATACCACTGGCAATCTTTGAAAACAACAAGGGATATGCGGGAATCCATCAATTATCCAATCAAGTCCTCCGTCATGGGCGTCAGTGCAGAGCCGTGCCTCAGGGAAAGCAAGGTCTTCTCCAGTTCAGTGCTGTCTACATCTGCGCAGCACCACTAATCGTGCCCTGAGTTTGATGATTTGGGTCTAGTGTACCTTTTGATCTCCTCTACTATCATGGCCTGCTCTTTGGTGCTTGTTCTTGATATGGCAATGTACTGCGGGATCTGTTCCTTTGGATCCAGGGCTATTTGGGAGCTGCAGAATCATTGTGGCCCCAGGGGCCACCTCGGTATTCAAACACGAGTGTGCTTTCACAGGGGTTTCAAAAAAGTGCACTTTTCATTCCTCTGTGCATCGGAGTTTGGCCGGGAACATCAGAGCATTTCTCATGCTTAGGTCTTGGAGGTGCTGCTTGAACCCTTGGAAGATTCTCTGTGGTTTTGAGTCTCAGTAGTGTAGTCAGGAAATATGCTTACTTGACTGTTCTTGATCACCCATGGTCCTCGTGCTCTGGATGCCTTTAGGATGTGATCTCTATTCTGGTAGTTGAAAAGTCTCAACATAACTGGCCCGGGGTGAGGGGTTGGGGCGCTCCTGGGGGTGGTGCTCGGTTTAGCACTCTGTGTGCTCCTTCAACAGAAAAAAAGTGTGATTGTTTACCAACCAGTACTGTGTTCATGAGCCACGTTTCAAGATAAAATTACATGCTGGGGTCCTGGTGATGTGAGCGTGCTACCAGAGCTACAGCGCTTAACAGCGTGATTTTGCGAGGCTCACAGCGCTTTATTTTTTAATATTCCCGTTTTGTTATTTAATTTACTGCTTTCGTTTGCCTTCCCCCCTGATTTTAATACTGGCCCACTTGCCTGCATTATAATTGGTAATTCACCGCATTTTGCGGGCCCCTCTGTCAAGCTTTCTCATCTTAGCGGACATCTTGGAGGGACGGAAGGACGCCTGGCGGCGCCATTTTGGATATCGGTCTAGTCGTCAGAAGGACGCTAGACCTGCATTTAATACGGTTATGTCAACGCGCAGCGGGCTCGCCGGACTCCCGCCGGAGTCACGCCCGAGTCCAGCCCGTCTGTGCCCGTCTGTGCCCGTCTGTGCCCCTCTGTGCCTGTCCGGGCCCAGACGGGCTTAGGGCCAGACCCTATGCCCATTCATGTAGGGTCCACTATCATCTACTCTCACAGAGAGCTTTTACGGATGCACCTCACAAAAAGATCGACCTGTACGTATGTGCACAGAGGAGCCGTAACCTTTTCACAATGCGGACTATGCGGTTCATCTGAGCAACCCTCGGTAAGGAATCCCCTACAAATGCCTTTACTGAATTGTAGGTCCCTCCCGAGGCACTCACTCAAAATCAATCTCCTCATACAAGATCATAAGCTAGATATCCTGTTTGTGACGGAAACATGGCTTACATCAGGCTCACAGGTGGATATTGTGAAAGCCCTCCCCCCTGGATTTTTAATCTATTCTCAGGATAGGACAGCAGGGCGGGGAGGGGGTATCGCCATTCTTTATAGGGATTCCTTGGTGTGCAGGGCTCAGAATGGGGGGGTGTCGGACTGTGAGAGTTGTAAGTTCTCCCTGAAAATTTCACCCACGGTTGCGGTGTCCGGGATATTGGTGTATCGTTCCCCAGGAGGCACTGGGAATTTTGTTAATTCCCTGATGGAAACCGTGACGGTTCTGGCCGCCTCGGCGACCAATTTCATCATGCTGGGAGATTTCAATCTTCACTTCGATGACCCGGCGGACCGGTTGGCGGCTGACCTTCAATGCGATCTAAAGGCATATGAGGTAGACCTCATCAACTCAGGGACCACTCACAACAAGGGTCACTTGCTTGACCCGATTTTTACTAACGTTGCCGCTATGAAAGCCTTCCCTCCAATTCTACTCCCTTGGACGGACCATCTACTGATTCCCTTTACCTGGCAAAGAGAGGCTGTTAGTACTCCTTCTCCTAGTGTCTGCACCTCCGAAAGACCTTGGTCAAGGCTGTCGGTGGAGAATCTGACTCTGAGACTTGAGGGTTCGCGCCCCCCCCGGTTTTGGACCCAGTGTTGGCTGAGGCAGATTTCAGCAGATGGCTGACCAGTGCACTTGACTCTGTTCTCCCAATAAGATCTGCAGGCAGGAGAGAGAAGAGGACGAGCTCTGTTCCCTGGTATACGTCGGAGTTGAGAACTCTTAGAAGGGGTTGCAAAAAGCTTGAACGTGCCTGGAGGAAGAACTGGGAGGAGACTAGCAAGGCTGAATATCGCGCGGCGATAAGAGCATACAAACTTGCTCTTCGGTGCGCCAAAGCCCAGTTCCTCGAGGAGAGAATTAAGAACGCTTCTAATTCCTCCAGGGAAACCTTTTTAGTGGTCAAAGAACTGTTGAGGGTTCCTGAGCCGCCCGTAGCCATAGACAATATAGAAGGAAAATGCAAAGACTTAGCAGACTATTTTCATACAAAAATAGTAAATATCTTAAGTACCCTGCCCCAGACGAACAAGAGAGCAGAGTCTAGCAGTGAATTAGGGAGACCCCTTGTCAAGCTAGAAGCTTTTGGACCAGTACCGTCTGATGAGGTCCTTAAAGCTTTGGCCACCATTAAGAGTGGTTCTCCTCGTGACTTAGTTCCCATGAGGATTTTAAAACAGGTTGGCTCCTCCATCGCTAAACCCTTAACTGAATTGATCAATGCCTCGTTGGGGTCTGGTGTTGTTCCACCGAACTGGAAGGGCGCAGTAGTAAAAGCTCTCCTGAAAAAGCCCAACTTAGATCCTCTCGACATGGCGAACTATAGGCCAATTTCTTTACTTTCTGGGCTTAGTAAAATCACGGAAAAGTTGGTGAATTTTCATCTATCTAACTTCCTTGAGTCCAATGGCCTATTGAGAAGTTCGCAAACTGGATTCCGTCCAGGGCAGGGCACTGACACCGCCCTACTGGCAGTCGTTGAAGAAGCAAGAAGCATTCTGGATTCAGGAGGATCAGTGGCAGTGATCCTCCTGGACCTCAGTGCTGCTTTTGACACTGTTAATCATCAAGTGTTACTTCAACGGCTGTCAGATGTCGGGGTGACGGGGAGTGCATGGAAATGGCTTCGGTCATTTCTTAGCGACCGGACCTACCAGGTATGGGAAGGTAGCGCACGTTCGGCATCCATCCACCTCCAATGTGGGGTACCGCAGGGCTCCTCCCTGAGCCCCACATTGTTCAATGTGTATATGGCCCCCTTGGAGGATGTGGTTGCTCCATTTAACATCAAAATCGTGAGCTACGCCGACGATACCCAGTTGGTGGTCGCCCTTTCCCAGGCTACTGAAAGTCCCGACATGCTGTACTCCTGCCTGTCCAAAGTTCACATCTGGATGGGTGAGTCAGCATTAAAGCTGAACGGTTCAAAGACCGAAATCATGCTGTTGGGACATAAAGGATCCTCACTTCCCTCGACTATTTGGCCCAGCTGCTTGGGCTCTCCTCCGAATCCCAAGGAGGAGATCAAGAGTCTTGGGATATGGTTGGAGCAAGATCTCTCCTTCAGGACCCAGGCTACTAAAATGGCAGGTGTCTGCTTCGGCCTTCTCCGGTCTGTGCGTAAAGTTCTGCCCCTCCTTCCATCGCTATCTCGGAAGCTTCTGATTCAGGGGCTGATCATATCAACACTGGATTATAGCAATACTATCTATCTGGGTGCCCCTGAAGCAACTTTGAATAAATTACAACAAATTCAAAATGCTGCAGCTCGGTTACTTAAAAACATCCCCATGTCACGATCGGCTAAACCTGCACTGAGGGCTCTGCATTGGCTGCCGGTGCGTGAAAGGGTGAAATTTAAATCCCTCTGTCTCGCGCACAAAATTTTGCAGGGTACAGGCCCTCCTCTTTTGCAGAATTTAGTTACACCCTATAAGGCCAGCAGAACCCTACGTTCTAACCAAAAACACCTGCTTAAGACCCCTAAAGTTAAAAAGGCACGCACAGGGGGAAGAAGATTCTCTGTGAACATCGCTGTACTGTGGAACTCTCTCCCCCTAAGCTTGCGTTCTGAGACTTGTCTCCTTCGTTTTCGCAAACTTCTGAAAACTCTTATGTTTGTTAACTGCTGACCCTGAGTGCATGTGACCGTTACTTCTGTTCTGAACAAGCGCTGGGATGCTCCAGGGTAACTACGCGCTATATAAGACTGCAATAATAATAATAATAATAATTCCTCTCCAGGAGGCCCACAATACGCACATTGCTCCTACAATACCACCCTTCAGCATCTTTAGCTTTAAATTTCAGTTATTGTACTTCCTCCTAGAGAGCTTTGATGAGTGTTTGCATATCGCTCACTGAGGGGTGAAGCGCCAGCAATGCCGACTCATTAGTCTACTCGTTCCACTAGCTCCTGTGGACTTCCCTCAGCAGCCACGCTTCAGTTGCCACTGCCACCATTGGGGCTCCAAAGTGGATTTCCCATCCTGGATAGATAACAATATGTCATCCAGCTAGGTGGCGCGTTACTGCGCCGCAACATCAAGGGTGGCATGCATTTCCGGCGTGGTAGCTTGAGTCGCTGTCTTGCCATCGCAGAGGCCACCATGGCTTCAGGTTTCGCACTTTTTGGTTTCACCATGGTGACGGGGAGGATTGGTGCTGACACTGGACTCCCAGCAACTCTGTGTAGTTAGCCGAGCAAAGGGTGTAGTGCTGGTTGCTCGTTAAAGGGCCTCTACAGTCCTGCTTCACCTCAGCCCAGTGATGTTGCCCAGCGTAGATCAGGCCCTACTACGCCATGCTAGGTCTTCAGTGTTTAATCATGCTCCACTGGGACAACATACAGGAAGGCTACCCTCATCCTTCACCCCATGACACTATTTACGCACTCACCAATGGGGGAAAAGTGTCTTCATCCACCATGCAGAGTATCCATATACAGAGACCTGAACTCCAATAGGGGTCTCCACAATCATCTGACTGGGTCTCAGTGGGGGTTGAGGGGGGGCAATGTGTTTGTTTTGAGAGAGTGTGGTCACAGTGCACCTGACCTCTTCACCCGCATCAAGTACAGGTGTTCCGATGGGCCTGCCACACCAAGGCCCAGCACCACGTGCCCCCATTGAGTAGACCCAACTAGGACGCATCAGGCTCATTGGCCTCCGTCACTCTTCTAGGCACCGGCCCAGCAGCACAACATGGGCGAGACAACGCCAGATCCTCTTCACGGCCCTGAGGGAGCATGAAATCTGTTGTCCCCAGCAGGTAAGGCAGGCAGCGAGATTTGGGGCTTTACTCGCTGTGCCTGCTCGCCCATCACCTCCAGGAAGGCCCGCTGTGGGACAAATCGGTGTCCAGGTCGCAACACGTCGCCACGGTCTCCAGACAACAACCAGCAGTTCTGAAGGTCAATTAAGGTGACTGGGATTGCACCAGCGCAGTCCAGGATGCTAGCAAGGGGAAGTCTTACTCAGTCGCCATCTTGGCTACGCCCTAGCGTCACTATTACAACGCTTATAATATCAGTAGCTCTGGACGATTTTCGTTGAACATAAGTAGCTCTATTTTTACAGAAACTGTTGGGGGTATCTGGTCCAGCTCTTAGATTTTGATCACCGACTAATGCAAAAGCGAACAGGAGCTGGAGCCCTGCAAGCACTTGTGCATGTTTAACGTGGCCAGAAATAAAACTGCTATCGCTTTCGCATCAAATGTTTTTTAGAGGCCTTGATTCAGAAACGTTTAAGACTCAGTGCACTTTGTCCTAATTGTGTTCTTTTGTTTCTTAAAATAAATCAATATTTCCCTTCCTAGGAGCTACAGGACGCTCTTTCAACTCACTGGTTGTGGAAATGAAACACAGCCGGTGCGACTCTGGGTGGGGGTGGCTGGGTGTGGGGGGAGCCGAGCTTGACCTACTTGCAGGTGACAGGTCCTCAAATCAGAAGGGCAGAGACTGTGTGTAAAAATGTAAGAGCGGATGCACTGTCACGTTTACCTGCTAACACCAGTCAGGACATACAAGGTATTGATGAATGTTGTTTTGATGATAAGGAGGATTATATTATAGCAAGTGTTGAACTAAATAACGTTTGTACTATTGATCAGCAAAAATGGAGGGAGGCGGTGGCTGGTGATGAAGTTTCCAAAAAAGTGATGCAATATATTTCCCAAGGGTGGCCCAGGGAAAGGAATTTTGATGTTAATTTACAACCCTATGTCAAGGTGTGTGATGAACTTTCGATTGAGGATGGTCTAGTTTTCAGGTTAGAAAAACATGTTCCACCGGTGGACATCAGATCCACTCTTCTGACCAAAGCACATGATGGGCACCTAGGTGCCACATTAACCAAGCGTAGAGTAAGAGAGTACTTTTGGTGGCCCAAAATGGATAGAGATATTGAGGAAATGGTGCAAGAGTGCACTGTTTGTTCGTCTAGTGACAAAAGTCTTCACACTAGTAGTCCCCCTCTTACACCCATTCCCCTCCCAGGTGGACCGTGGGAGAAACTTGGCATAGATGTTCTAGGACCCTTTCACAGTCTACCCCAACAATGCAGATTCGCAATTGTCATGGTGGACTATTACACTAAATGGCCCGAGGCCAAGTTTGTCTCTAAGGTCGATTCCCAAGAAATCATCGACTTCTTAAGGGAAACATTTATGAGAGAAGGGTTCCCCCAATCTATAATATCAGACAACGGAGTACAATTTGTATCATCTGAAGTGGAAGGGTTTCTTAGAGAATCTGCCATTACTCATCACCGAAGTTCTCTCTATCATCCTCAAACTAACGGCTTGGTAGAGAGACTTAATAGAGTCATAGGTGATTGTGTTAAGTGGGCTCTTGCCCACCACAAAGCTGTTCCCCAAAGTGTCAGGACAATGTTGTGGTTTTATAGAACCACTCCTCATTCTTCCACTGGTGTGTCCCCCTTCGAACTACTGAGAGGTAGGAAACCATGCACCGAGTTTAGACCGGCTTGGATGTCTAAATGGAATAAATCCAATTCTACTCCCCAAGAAATGGATGAGAAAGTGAGGTCCAAGTCTGCTGAGGTCCAGGTCAAACAAAAAGAGTACTTTGATGAAAGGAAGCGTGTTAAGATCAGAGAATTTGCGGTGGGAGACAGGATCAGAATTAAGAAACCAGTTTTTGTAAAGAAAAGGAGAAGCTAAGTATGGGGAAATTGTGGTGGTGGATAAAGTGTGTGGAAATGCGGTTCGAGTCAATGGAAAAGACTGGTGGAATAGTAACAAGGTGGTGAAAGTCAAAAATGTGCTCAATGACGTCAAGTGTCCCATGTTGAAAAGTGAGGTCTCTCATAGGATCTCTCAAGGTAAACTTGATGTCCAGAGTTCTCCTCCCAGCCACGCCGCTGTCAGGAGGAGTACCAGAACAGTTAATATTCCTGTTAGGTACCGCCAATGATTTTCTGTGTTTCTTTATGCCACTGTTGTGTTTCTCCTGCACATGCTTTCTTTTTCTCTTTCTCTCACTCTCTCTCTCTCTCTCTCTCTCTCTTTCTCTCTCTCTTTCTCTCTCTCGTTCGTTCTTTCTTTCTTCCTTCCTTTTTCTCTTGCTCTCTCCTTCGCTGCTTTCTCTATTTCTCTGTTCTCTAAGAAAAGGAGATATGTAGTGGCTTGACCTGCCTCGCGCTGCCTGAGCGCGAGGCGTACATTCAGCGTCTCGCGCTGCCCGCTATGACGTGGGGGTTAATGACAGTTTGAGATAATGTGCGTTGTTTATAGCCACAGGCAAGAGAGTCGTGCCCGTGGGAGTTCGTGAATAAAGACTTGCTGTTCTACACATCTGACTCCGTCCAGTCATTACACAGGAATGTCCTCAAAGTACCCCATCAGTTCTATACTTCTCCCTTCATAGGATACAGGTTCACGGTCAGGCGGTTGCAGAGGTCTGTTACCCCATTTTTTCCTGAACAAAGATTCACTGATCATTGTGATCCTTCCACCAGAGTCTACAAGCAGTCTCAAACTTTCTTCGCCTACTCCAATGATGGCATAGGGATCAATACAGTCATCAGGATTACCACTTCTTATGTTCCCTTCGCTGACAACTACAACCATGTCCTTGAGTTCACAAAGAGTGTCGTCGCTGTCACTACCACTTGCATCCATGGCACATGCTACCTGTTCTTTTTTATATTTTTGACTTTGGCATACTTTGTCAAAATGTCCCAATTTTCCACATTTGCGACAGGATGCATTTCTCGCAGGACACGGTCTACCACTTTTCACATGGGAGGGATATCCACATCTGTAACAGATATCAGTCCTTTTGAAAAAATTACTTGGCTGATAATCTTTTTTCTTCTCATACTTTTTAAAACGGACAGGGGTAACCACTTCAACACTTTTACTTTCCAGTTCCTTGATTGAAGATTGTGAAGTTTCAATACTTTTCGCTATGCGAATAGATTCATCAAGGGAGGGATTTTCCAAGGATAAGAGCTTTTGTCTTATGGTTTTGTCCAGACATTTTCCTATGAACTGGTCACGAATCAATTGTTCACTGAAATTTTCAAATTCACATTCTGCCACCAACTTCCTCAAAGCAGTAATGTATGTGTCTACGTCTTCTTCGGTTTTCTGCACTCTTTTGAAGAATTTATGCCTAGACACCACCACACTGGGTTGCTTATCAAATCTGACTTTTAATTTCTTCACTGTGTCTTTGTATTCATCCGTATCTTCTTCTCCCTCACCCACTACATCAGGTAAATGTTTAAGGGTTTCTCTTCCTTCAAACCCCAGAGAATGAAGTAGTAAAAACTTTTTCCTTTCTGCCCTGAACCTATGTGCTCCTATTGCACCCAGGTAATTTTCAAACGCATCGAACCACTTTCTCCAAGGCACAGGAGGTTCACCAGGTGTGTCCAGGAAAGGAGGTGGAGGAAGAATAGACTGCATCATATAAAGTTTTCTTCAAAGGTGAGAATGAGGAAATATATATATATTTATTGTTCCTACTTATTAGTGGTTAACAGTAGCAATCCCAAGAGTCAGTACGGAATTACATCAAAGCCAGTATTCTTGATGAGCCACAACGTTTGAAACAGCCTCTATTACTCCAACAAGAGAGACTACGAGAAGAATTATATGTTTCTTCCTCTTTTTCTTCAAGATCGTGCCCACGTCATGTCCTATTTGCCAAGTGCAGAGTAAATAACCCTATGTGTCTTAATGGGTTAATCTTCACAGTTGTAGACACTGCCAAAAACACACCAGTCCAATTTCTTTTTTATCCAAGCCCCAGCAATATTCGATGATAAGCCTTGCGCAGCAGACAATTTGCACTGAAAGTGACATAAACGAGGCTGCCTCTTTAAGAGCTGGGCGGGGAAGATCGTGTGTCAGAAGGCAGAAAGGGAGGGACAAACAGCAAAGTCTGCGCGCCTACCGCAGGGCGTCACAAGTTTCCTCACCTCAGGCTTGTCCGAACCGATTACCAGGAGACATGCTCCAACATCGGGAAACAGACGCTCGCTTTTCCGTGTAAGGCTGTGGCAGTGGATCGGTACCGATCATTACGTGAGGAATGCGCAGAGCGTCCGATTCCACGATTAATCAGGTACCTTTCGCCATAGTCTTCTGTGGGTTCTGTGGGAGTCGTCCTCGTCGCCACTTTCCTGTGTAATGACTGGACGGAGTCAGATGTGTAGAACAGCAAGTCTTTATTCACGAACTCCCACGGGCTCGACTCTCTTGCCTGTGGCTATCAACAACGCACATTATCTCAAACTGTCATTAACCCCCACGTCATAGCGGGCAGCGCGAGACGCTGAATGTACGCCTCGCGCTCAGGCAGCGCGAGGCAGGTCAAGCCACTACACTGTGTGAAGTCGGGAGAGTGAGCGCGAGACCCTCTTATTCTTTTATCAAACCGACGTTCTGAGAAAATCAAAGGTGGCTCGAGGTGAAATGGTCTATTCAGAGGTCACTGTAGGGAAAGCGGACTGCAGAACCAAAGACAGCCTTGTCAAAATGGTCCAACCAGCCCCCTCCCTTGCGCTCTCTTTCTGTCCATGCATACTCTCTCCTTTTCTCCCCCCTCTCTCTTTACAATTTCTGATCTCTTTCTCTCTACCTCTCCCCTCCCTCTTTTAATCTCTCTCTTGAAGCCTCCCTCTGCTGCAATTAACCTCTGGGAGCTGGGACATGACAGCCGGACAAGGAGCAGCTATGGGCTTTTAAAACCGGACACCCAGGCAGTGTGGACTGGCCTATAGGCAGGGCTTTGAGTGGGATGAAAAAACCGGGGTCTCTCAAAGGGGGTGGTTGATATAATTAAGGGCGTGGCTTAAAATCTCCTACGCTAAAAATCCTGGCTGAGCATAGTGTGCTACCCCAAGGGTATTTTGCGGCTTCTGTTATTGTATACAAACATATACGGCACATACAACAAGCCAGGGCTATTGGCTTTGTCAAAGGTTGCTAGTTGCATAAGATAAATAAGCAACAACTATGGGTTCATAGTACAGCATATTGAAAATGCTTCAGTTCTGAATTGACGAGACGTGAAAGAACTATAAGGAGTCTCTTTGAAGTTACATTAAAGGCAGTGAAGGGTAGTACTGCTGCAGAGGTAAGGTTTGTTTTTCACCCTGATGGTGAGGGCAAAAATGGAGGGCCCGTTAGGGACCCATTCTTAGCATCTGCTTTTTACAACTGCGGTGCTCAGCCTTAAAGCCCCGCCTATAGGGCAATCAGGTACTGCTCAATGGGCCGGTATGACAAATCAGTGTGTGGGCCATTTTTTAAAAACATTTTGTAGGCTGTTCATGGCCTGGTGAGCCGGGTTTTTTCTGTCGATTTCCATGATATTACCATAGGCATTGCCTGCAGCAGAGAAATGCATTCAAACTCACATACCTTGCTAAATAACCATACAGCTGTCTTCACAAGGTCAAAACGGGACTGATTTGCCAATGTGGGGCACTTTTTTTTAGCTATCTGGTTCGCTAATGGTGCTGTTTTTATTTTGGTTGCAGACCTATTTTTTTTGTCTCAGTCCTACCCTGCGCCTAGGGCTTCGACCTACGAGGAAATTCACGTGGATTAAAAAGCCTGTCCAGCCCTGTTGGCAAGTCAGGAGAGTGAGCGGTCAGTGCACTGGTACCCACTGCATAGTGACTATCACTTTTAAATAGTTCACCTTCTCAACTCCACCACAGGGAATTGTCATCACTAGCTGTAAAAAATGGTAAAATATTTAAACCTGGGCAAAGCACTACACTACGCTCGTGTAGTTTGCGAAGTTTGCACTATTTCACACTACGCGAACTGCACATAGCACAGTACAAAGACATATAGCGTAGCGTAGTGCAGCGGTCATTTTTTGCTTGCCCGCGGTCCTCAATGTCAAGTTGGCGACCGCGAGCAAGCAAAATGACATTCTGGCGAGACTTTTTCCTCGTTCGCGATCAGCAACATCAAGTTGCTGATCGCGAGCGTGGAAAATAAACCTCCCGGCGAGATTCTCAATGCGGGGAGGTCAGGTTTCTCATTGCGAGTGGTCGCGTATGCTCGCAACCGCTCGCGATGAGAAACTACCAGTCCGCGTTGAGAAAGCTGCTGCTCGAGTAAAAATCTACTTGAGCGACAGAAAACTACAGCTCACACTGTGCAAGATGCCGTTTTCAATGATTGCACAATGCCGGATGCTTGTCCGCACTGTGCAATCATTGAAAATGGCATCTTGCACAGTGCGAACAGGGTACTACGCAGTTCGCGTAGTGCTACGAGTAACTCGCGTAGTGCGAAGTGCACTTTGCGTGGCTTCGCGAAGTGCTACTTTGCAAACTACGCCCAGCCCTAAAAATAATTTTAGCTAAAACCTTTAGGGAGTGCAGCTTTCCACATTGGCAGAGCTGTGGTGGGCAGCTGGAGCTTCTGTGCCACTTGTGAAGTCTTTGTGGGAACTCTTGTATACTGTGCATAAGATGAGATTGTCTGTGTGGTGCTTTGGTCAGTTGCAAATGGAAAATACGACCTTTACTGCACTTCTGAACTATGTGCCACGTGCAAAGCGTCATTACAGCACTTTTACAATTAAAAGTGTGATATTGTGCCATTGGCTGCCTAGGCGCAGCAGGCTACTCTGCCCATGTGCATCCATCTTGTGTTTTGCCCTCGTCACATGTTTGTTTAGGTATTGATTGTGATTATCCCTATTTAGTGACGTTTAGAAATCGTTGTGCATCATCCTTATACATTGGCTTTTGCAGGTGCATGTAAAGCTCCCTGAGCATTCTTCTCGGCCAGGAATGTTAGGCTATTAAAGTCCATGTGCTCTTCAACACCTTGCAACTGACATAAGAATAGATAAGGTAGTTTCCAATATGTGGTGCCCAGGTCCTAAGAAAAATAGTGGAGGATAAATTAGCATATGTATCTCCCACTGATGTCACAGGAAGTGTCATTACAACAGGTAATCTCATGCTCTTGCAATATTTCCCACTTCAAATGAAACCTACCTACCTTTTGTTTCTGAAATGTAAGCATTTTGCAGCAGGTTTTGATCAGCTGATCTCAAGGCTCAAAAGTCCTGACACCAACAAAAAACCGGACGAGAGGGACGTTATGTGATTGGTTACATACAGTTTTGTGTCTAAGGCACATAGACCTAAACACAACTCTATCTTTAATAGAGAAACCTTTCAAAGCTAGAGAGATCTCTTCTCGCCGAGATAGACCCAAAATAATTCCAGCTACCCTGTTTTTGGCTATTTGTAGTTTGAAAATGGCACTTCAATGCAGATGAATAGTACCCCATTAGTGGGTTTGTGCAGAAATTATGGCATTCTTATAGATTCATTTATGAGAAAAGGAAAACAGACGGAGGATCCTTTTCTCCTGTGAGGATGGAAATAGTGAGCACTAAAACTTGCATTAATCTGCAGTGTAAGGTCTAGGGCAGAGTTCAAATTGACACCTAGGTTTTAAACTGAGAAACTGTCTTTGGTATGGCTCCTAGCTCCGGTGGCCAGAAAGGTGTTGACACAAAAGAGGCTCGTATATCAATCTTGTCTTCACATCCAGAAAAGGTTGCTGTGTGGAAATCTAACTTACGAGTAAGATGTGGAGTGCTGGAGATAGATCATGGAAATGGGTATGTGTTTGGTGAAGAGATGTTGTCAAAAACACAATCAGGCTTAAAACAATGACACTCTTGGGATAAATTAGGGGAGTCTTTGCACTAGTTAAGTATCATTCCCTGGGCCCAATAGCTGGTGTGAGAGACACACAGGGACCTACACAAACATAACCCTTTAAATGGATTTGAATCCTAATCCGCGTAAACCACAAACTTATGAATCACTCTTTGACAAAGCTCTACGGCATATCGTCAGCCAGAACGAAACACGTGCAGTCTAGAGTGTCAACAGTGCCTGCATAATTAAAATGGGAAACATTAAAGAATGCATCACAAACCTTCTTTGATAGAAGAATTGAACATGAGAGTGCTGGTTTGTACATTGTTCCCCTTTGCATTTGAGAACTGGTTGGAGAGGTCATCCCCGATGAGATCGCAGCACCACAGATAAAAAAAAAAATCCTAAAACAAAGGTGTTGTTTCAAGAGCAAATTGCCTATAAAACCGTAACCTTCTTTTTAAGTGTTAGATTTTGGGGTCTCTAGTTGGCAGAGGTAGGTATCTTTGACCAAATAGGGACCCTTGTGTCTAGTCAGGGTAAGGGGCTACACTCCTAAAATAACCTCTGCTCACCCCCTTGGTAGCTTGGCACGAGCAGGCAGGCTTATCTCAGAGGCAGTGTGTAAAGCATTTGTGAACACATACAGTAATACAGTGACAACACTACAGATGGACACCACACAGGTTGTATTATAAAAATAAGTATTTTTATATAGACTTAACACAAGACCAAACAACAGAAATTCACAATACTGTACTCAAAAATAGACTTTCAAATGTTATAAAATAGCTCAGCTCTCTCAAGTTGCAAATGTGACACTTTACTCTCAATGTACCTTGAATGCGTAACACAAAGAAAACAAAAGGGACGCAGGGAAGGTGATGCGTCGGTTCCTTACACGCAGGGGAGTGGAC
Source organism: Lissotriton helveticus (assembly GCF_964261635.1). Classification (NCBI taxonomy): domain Eukaryota; kingdom Metazoa; phylum Chordata; class Amphibia; order Caudata; family Salamandridae; genus Lissotriton; species Lissotriton helveticus. The sequence continues at coordinate 1,145,631,044 of NC_136069.1, forward strand.
GTGTCGGTTCTGATGGAGCGAGATTTAGAAATATATTTATTTCAGCTCGCAAAGTTAAACTTCCATAATTAATAATAATATTAATAATGTGTGCAGTGAAGAATACTAATCAACCTAGATTTAAACTTGCAGATCACTACATGCGGGAAACTAATATGTGTGCTCATACATGTGCATTTTGTGCAAAGTGCTTGCATGTGAGAAATAATACAATTAATTTTGTCTATCGTGATGTCAGAATTAAATGCGGCTGTTTAAATAATGGCATGTGCTTATTTCTGTATGCTCATGTTTTGTCTTTCGTTTTAAATGTTGCACACGTCTGTTTTGTTGCTTTGTTTGCTTCTGCTAAGTAACATAGATTAATGGGTTAATTAATTAGCAAAGGTGGGTGGGTAACAGAACAAATGTCAATTCCTTAATTAATTGATGTTTTATGTTTGTTTAAATAATAGTTCTCCAAATGAAGCTTAGAGTTGGCTGCAGAAAAATAATACTTTTTAAAAAGTGACGCAAGAAAAGGTGGCGCAGAAAATTGACGCTTTCTGAAAAAGAGACCTGCTGATGTAAAGCCACAAGAGAAAACTTGTTTTGAAAAAGATGAGAAGCCTATAAACTTTTATTGTGAAAAGTCTTGAAAAGAACTGCCAAAGGCGACTCTGTGGAGAGGTTTGCTATTGTGCCTTGGGAAGCTCAGAACGGACAGGCTCAAGGTTGGAAGGAAGAGCCGTGACATTTTTTTGTATTACATGAACATCTTTGCTACAAAATGTAGCAGCCTAAGGAAGTGTCGCCAGGACTCTGTGCATGAACAATGGGTTAGTGAAAAAGCCCGGACATGAGCTAGAAGATGTCACAATTTAATGTGGCATGAGGTGGTTCAGCCAATGGAGAGCCAGAATTCAGCTGTTGGAATGTGAAAATAGTTAGTTTAGCTTAAGTTTTAGGGTATAAAAACTAGCTCAAAGAGCAGACTTTTTGCGTATGCTTTTGATTCCAGAGGGTCGTGTTCCTCTGATAGATGAACGCACGTAAGGAAAGAAGCCTTTATTAAAGACTTTATTTTCAGACAATGAGGGTAGAAACAGGGAATTAGTTAGGGTTTGGAAATACTTATTTTCACTTATTTCTGCTAATGAATAATATTTCTTGAATTAAGCTCTCTTTATAAATGCTGAATAAACTTTTCTTTATGACATTTTCTAATACTTGTTTAATAAAATTCCAAAACCTAAGTTTCTATGAATATGTTTGAATAAACTTACTAAATAACAAGCTGGTCTTGTTTATTGTAGATAGTTTAAACAACATATATAGATCTAATCGCTCTGTTGTGATATGGGCCTAGTATTGTATGATAAGTTTGGTGGTAGTAGGTAGAATCATTTATGCAAAATTTTGGTTGGGGCGCTGGATCAATTTCCTTGGTAGCAGAGGATGGTTTATATGTTGTTTTTGACATACATGCTACATAAATGATACATATATGTTGGTATATTCATAGGATCAATGTTTAACATATGTTGAGTTCTTGATTTTGTCAGATTGTTATATGTAGTTATAAGGGTTTTTCAAGCAGTGTGAAAAATTCCGGGTTTGCAATGGCAAGAATAGTGTAATGCTGTTATCAGGTTACACTGTTCATTTGTACTGCTTCAAAAGGTGATATCGCAGCATATCATCGTGTTGTGGACGAACAACACAAGTTTAGGGTTCTAGGTGTGTTGGGTAAATTGTATGTATGATAGTGAGGATTGTCTATGAAATTGTAGCCTTGAGTATAGGGACTTGGAGCCTGTTTTAAAACTCTCTGTGAAAAGAGTAATAGATCTATCTAAGCTTGTGTGAAGGGTAAGCGTTATTTTCTCTTCCATGGTTAGAGTCCTAAGGAAGAAAAATAAGCGTCATTTTCTTACTGGCAAATGAGGTTTTCTTTTAAGGTTAGAGTACTAAGAAAGAAACTAAGTGTGCATAAGTAGGGATTTCTTCAGTATATATGTATGTGTAAATGTGATAGAAATAGCGTCGTCTATTTCAAATGAATACAATTCTGAATGTCTGAAAAATACTGTCCTTTATAGAGCAGCAGGCAAATGGTTTGTTTTATGTAGTTGCAAATGTTGAAAAACAAATGTGAAATGTTTTGAAGCCTTCAGGTAAAGTAAGCGATATTAAAATTGTATTGTGAGCTCAAATTTTTTTAAAAGAGAGGCTGTTTCCAGGAACTTAAATTCCAGAGGAGGGGGGCTGTTTTGGAGTGAGAAGGGAGAGAGAGAGACTGCAGCGGCAGTGTACGTCACTGTAGCCGTGCTGTGAATGGCTGATAGTGTTACAACAATACGCGGGAGGACAGGGAGTCTTTGAATAGACAAATTATTACCATCATAAATCTAGTAGAAATGTCTAGTTAGCTGTTGCCACAAGTTAATGAAGTGAATACAATTTTATCGTTGTGTGTGTCACGGCAGCTGCTCTGCTCTGTGTTTAACAAGACGAACGTTACAGCATTAAAAGGGTTGATTTGTGTGATGAGATTAAACTCATGGCTAATTGACTCTTGCAAAAAGACGGAAGATTCTGAGATTTATTGACTTTTACATCAAGTTCAGATACTGCGGTGTTATTGAATAGAGAAATTCAAACCTTTCCCTTAGTTAACCTTCCATTAAAAGTGCGCAAAATAACTTTATAGGCGCACCCTTACTTTCAGGTGTTTCTGCCTCTGTTTATTAAATTGTTTTCATTAGTGCTTTTAGCCAACCCACTTTTTCTGCTTTTAAATTAAAATTTAGCATTCAAGCAAGAGATGTTCTGTTGATTAGGGTAGGAAGATCTGTTAAATAGTGTAAAAATCCAAACATTAATAATTATTATCTAAAGAAAGAGAAAATGTTTTCCTTACTGCTGCGCAGGGGAGTTGATGCTCGCTTCCTTACTGTGAGGGGAGATGATGCGTCGGTTTCTTACTGCTCTCCGGTACCATGCGACATGATGGCACCTCGATGTGATACTCTTCTCCGGTGCAATGCGACAAAATGGCGTCTTGGATGCGATGCAACAACGTTGGTGTGATGCGTGCACACCCGACGGCCATGCGGCGACTCGATGATCTTTGGAGCCGTGACAGGCCCTGCGAAGCACTTCTTCGGTGATGCGATGGCAACCTCTGCGGCGGCACGCTTCTGCGATGATGCGCCACGCTTCGGCGTTGCGATGATGACAGCAGCAGCGGCGGCTCGCTTCCTCGGTGATGCGACGAGAGCTGCTGCAGCTGCGACACGCTTCTTGTCATTGCATCGCGCTTCCAGCTCCCAGCAACACGCAGTTTCTCAGAAGGCCCAGCAGAACAGCAGGCACTTCAATTCCCAGCAAGGGAATTCAGGGGGGAGCTGGTTGGTGAAGTCTTGTATCCCTAAGACATCAGGCAGGAGGCAAGCTCTAGTTCAAGCCCTTGGAGATTCTTCTTCAAGTTGATAGAAAGCACACTCAGTCCTTTTCTCCTTTCTTTGGCAATGAAGCAAGCACTGCAGGCCAAACACCAAACACACAGCACAGGGGTAGTCTCCTCCTTCAGCTTCCTGGTTCTTCTCCTCAGCAAAGGTTCGTCTCGATTCCCAGAAGTGGTCTAAAGTTCTTGGGTCTGGCTCCCAATATTTATACTCATATTCCCTTTGTTCTCTGAAGGCGGAGAGGCCTTTGTCTAGTCCAAACCAGTTCTTGTCAGTCCTGGAGCCCTTTGTTGACAAGACTCCTTTTTTCCTTTCACAGTGTAGGCCAGGGACATCAGACACATCACAGGAGGTGGAGCCAGCATTGTTTGAGGGAAGGCACAGCCCTATTCAGGTCCCAGGTGCTTCTCCTCCCTCCCACTGCATGTTGATCTCTCTATTCAGCCCTGTGCTGACTCACCCTGTCTCCTGGAATCCCCCAGGCTCCGTCACTCAATCTCCAGACAAGGAATACACAACCTAGAGGCAAGCTTGGATAGTGAGGCAAGAAAATACCTACTTTCTAAAAGTGGCATTTTCAAACACAGAATGTTAAAATCAACTTCACTAAAAATGTATTTTATCATTCTGAGTTCAGGCGTACTAAACTCGAATTTCTACCTAGTTCCCTGAGTCAGTTAGGATAATAAGATGTTATAATCAAACTGCCCATTCTGGCCTATGCGGAACAGGTAGCCTTCCAGTAGTGAAACAAGAAAATGGCTGTAATTCACTATTAGGACATGCTACACACATCAGAGCATATCCTACCTTTTACCTACAATGCACCCTGCCCTTGGGCCTACCATAGGGGTGACTAATATGTATTAAAGGGAAGGTTCAGGGACTGGTAAGAGGGTTCACTTGCCCAGTCAACATGGCAGTTACCAGACTGCACACAGGCCCTGCAATGGCAGGCCTAAGACACACTTTACAAGCTGCTCCGGTGGGTGGCACAACCAGTGCTGCAAGCCCACCAGCAGCATTGGATTTACTGGGCACACGCAGTGGACTGTACTAGGATCTGACAAGTAAACCAATCAAGCCAATCATGGAGTCACTAATCCATTCATGAATTTACCATAGGGCGCACTTGCACTGTGGCACTGAACATCAGTGGCACAGTGCCCCAAAGCATCTAAAACCAGCAAACAGTGGAAGGGAGACCCACGCCAATGGTGCCAGGTTTAACATTAAGGCTTTCCTGAGTAAGCACTCACTACCTCGACCTGAAAGAACACAGTTTGTGTGATTAAATTTATGGTCGTCCGGAGACACGAAGAGGGCACTGAGTCAAGAACACTTCTCAAAATCAACCTCAAAGTCCACTTGGGCAGAACAAAAAAGATAAAACCTAGAGATCGAATGGACAAACGCTCTCATCCCAATGCATTCTTTGCAGCGTGAGGAAACTTTGACAAGGCAACATTAGGTTTAAGAAACTCCACATTGACTCACTTCATGTAACATAAGTGGGGTGGATGACAGTGAAGATGACTACAATAAGTCACATATAGGGAAAATACTTTTTTGCATGTATCCTTATAATTATGTTATCTGAATTATAAAGGGCGTATTGCGTTTTTTCGCATTATTTAAGGTTTTAATTTGTTTTGAAGTGCAGTCTGGAAAACAGTCAGTTGAATACCTTCGCTGAGGAAACAAGGTGAAGGCAAGAGTGAGAGTTGCCCTTGACATTGAACAGCTGATGTAAAACCTGAAGCCAATCGGGCAGACATGTAAGTGCATGATGCTCAATGCTTTAAATGGAATTACAAAAGTCAAGGTTTCACTTTTTTGAATTCCTATTTGTTCCTTAGACTTGCTGGTATTCTCCCATTACATGTATTGCAGCAGAGTTTGAAAGTATAGGTACTTTCCCTTTCAAATTGAAAAAGAGCAGGTACTCAGTACTGGAGAGTGCTTGCCCATTCAAAGCACTGATGATGCTAAATCTGAGTGTAATGTATGTCAACATATTGCATAAAATACATAACAGTGGTCAACACAATCATAACTCCCGGAGTGAACTACCCATGACCTCATAGAAAATGTCTTAACATCTCACCGAACTGATTGACACCAAACTAGAAAAAGGCCCCTGTTCTGAGTAAAGTCTAAATGTATGCTATTTTCGGTGCAAATGCGTTCAGTAGTTGTTGCTGTAATAGGAAAATGGTTATGAGTCTGAAAACGGAAATGCTACTTTTTGGATCACCCCAATGATTTTGTTACCCATTGGCTAATCAGAAGTGAACAATCTCAGCTGGAGGCATCAAGCACTACACAGATTTGTCAAATGGTGGCAAAGTTACCAGGGGGCAACCCAAAAATATGAATAGGCCACGTTATAACACATGTGTTTAGAACGCATGCCATTACAACGCGGTCATTACAACGACTGCGTTGTTACATTGCATACCATTACAACACAAGTCATTACAATGACTTGCTGTAGGGGGCGCTGGATTTTGGAATATTATAATGTACTATTCCAACTTCTGCCTGTGCAACAGTAGGGAAGGTGTTGGATTTGAAATTCAACACCTTCTGCCCCCCACAGCAAGTCAGTGTAATGGGCTGTAATGGCATGCGTTGTTTCGGATGCCATTTTGATTAACTGATGTTTCTCCAAAAATACCTATTAAAATAGAGACGGCATTAGGAAAAGTGTAATTTATTCTTTTTACATGCTGAAATATTTAGTTAACATGACCTTCCTTTTCTGTTTTAATGGGCACCAGGAATATATTCTGCCGCATACGCTATGTATAGATTTGTTGTTGTGCGTAAAGTATTATATTGTAATTGCATTTTGACATTGCTTCGCATGTATATAAGATTGGATCATGTATCCTGTGATACACTGACACAGTAATTTTTGGGGTGGGTATTATTGTTTAAGTGCATTACACCTGAACACCAGAGTTTTAAAGGGTAGCCTTGAATTATACATACAGAAGCAGCATAGGACCATGCGTCAGTTATCTATGAAATCACACTATTGACAAAGCAATGGAAACTCAGTAACAGTAAGATTTATTGAGGGAACTGCAGACAGCATATCTTGGAATCAATGATTGGTAACCACTGCTCATTAGTGCCTAGGACCTTTTAATACATATTGTAAGTATTTTATATTACATCCTGCAAGGCTGGGCGAGTGCGCATTTACTTTATGAAAAAGGCGAGGTAGACCGGCCATGAAGGGATTAAAAGACATGGTGCCACCACGCAACCTTGCTTGAGGCCGCCAAAGGCACCAAATTGCTGAGTCACGCTAAAGCCATCTCCCATCTTCACTTGGACCCATTTGTTAGTATATAGGAGGATAATCATATCAATGAGTTTGTGCTGCACACCGCATGCCGCAAGCTTGGACCATAGCAATTTACATGGAACGGTGTCAAAAGCGGCTTTCAAATCAACAAAGCAGATGAATAATTTTTGCCTTTTATAAACTGCTCTCTCTGCCGTTTAAGTCAGAGACAATACATTTGTAGAAATTGACTGGCCTTTTCAGAAGTTCCGATTGATAGATAAGGATCATAGTGGTCGATGCAGCCCTCTCTTCAAGGTCCTTGAATAAACATGATGCAAAATCCTTTGCCTCAATGTCGGTAAGGGCTAGTAGCCGGTAGTTTGCTGGATTTACAAAGGGCCTTTAATATAAATAGGTTACAGAATACTCCCTTGCCATGATTCCAGGATAATTTTAGTCAATAATGGAGTCAATACTGATGCCCACAGTTTTGGATTAGCTTTAAAAACAGCGTTGGGGAGACCTTTGGGACCGGGTGTTCTGTTTGATCTGATTCTGCTTAAAGAGGTGATGATCAATTCCTCAGTTAATTGATCAATTGATGGGTACATTTCTGTACGAGGACACCCGATACCCAAGGAAAGTTCGTTTGAGTCACTTAGAGCAGCCAGGGTTTGTATTTCACACCGTATGTCGTCATTTGTAATGGATTCAGGGTGCTTGCTGTACAGGCCAGAGATGAAAGTTTCCCAACCATATTCAGTAATATTAGCACTATTAGCCTTACAACCGCCGTTGTCCAATTCATTGATAGTTCCCCAAAACGCCTTTATGTTGTTGGTCTTACTGGCCTATTGTAGCTTAACCTATATCACCTCATGGTGTGTCCTTTTTGCATTCCAAATCTTTTTTTTGTATTCCCTTCTCAGGGATTTTAACGTTAATTTTTGTTCAGCGTTTGTGTCTTGATATGCTTGACGGTAGGCTACTCTTGTTGCTCTACTTAGAGCCTTCTGTAGTTGATGAAGCTTGTGCAAGTACCATTTATTATAAACTAGCTTACCAGTCGCGTGTTGCTGCGATCTCCGAAGAAAGGAAATTCAAGGAAACTCGTTATGATAAAATTCAATTTACATTGTGTCATTTTTATTGAAACTTATTAATTTTAATATGGAAAACATTTCAAAGTGTAGTTTTAATTCTATTTATTTATTTGAGTGCTTGTGGATACACAATTCCGTCTGGTGCCTACATCAGTATTCAAAAGATTATGAGAGCCCTGGGGGGCCGATATTTTAAAAATGTTTATGCCAGAAACCTTCACGGGAGTGCACTCAACAACTTCCCAAAGTTTCCTGGCGATCGGATGAATGCTGTTTTAATTCTATTTTATTTATTCGAGTGCTTGTGGATACACGATTTTTTGGTTTTCCGTCTTGTGCGTACATCAGTATTCAAAAGATTATGAGGGCCCTGGGGGGCCGATATTTAAAAAATGTTTATGCCAGAAACCTTCGCGGGAGTGTACTCAACAACTTCCCAAAGTTTCCTGGCGATCGGATGAATGATGGTTTACTTCTATTTATTTATTCGAGTGCTTGTGGATACACGACTTTTTGTTTTTCCGTCTTGTGCGTACATCAGTATTCGAAAGATTATGAGGGCCCTGGGGGGCCGATATTGAAAAAATGTTTATGCCAGAAACCTTCGCGGGAGTGTACTCAACAACTTCTCAAAGTTTCCTGGCGATCGGATGAATGATGGCTTACTTCTATTTATTTATTCGAGTGCTTGTGGATACACGACTTTTTGTTTTTCCGTCTTGTGCGTACATCAGTATTCGAAAGATTATGAGGGCCCTGGGGGGCCGATATTTAAAAAATGTTTATGCCAGAAACCTTTGCGGGAGTGTACTCAACAACTTCCCAAAGTTTCATGTCGATCGGATGAATGGTGTTTTAATTCTATTTATTTATTTGAGTGCTTGTGGACACACAATTTGTTGTTTTTCCTTCTGGTGTGTACATCAGTATTCGAAAGATTATGAGGGCCCTGGGGGGCCGATATTAAAAAAGAAATTATGCCAGAAACCTTCGCGGGAGTGTACTCAACAACGTCCCAAAGTTTCATGGCGATCGGATGAATGGTGTAGTAATGCATAAAGGACAAACAGACAGACAGACATACATTTGTTTTTATATATATAGATTGATGCAATGGGGAGTCCCTTTTGTATAAATCTAGCCGGGAAATTTTCTATTAAAGATTAACATATTTGATGCCCAGTCTCCTCCATAGGAATTCCCTTTAGAGTACCATAATGAAATGATCTTATTTGTTTTTCAACAAAAAACATTATTTCGAGCTGTGGATGAGTGCCATATCAGTCTTTTAAAATTATAGGATGTTGGAATTTGACATTGCTGCGGGTGCAGCTTGAAGCCGCACCCGCCGCAATGTTAGTAATAGAGGATGTGACCGTCCGCGATCATAATCGGCCCCTATATTTGGGAAATCTGACACTTTATCTATAAGGTAGTGTTACATTCTTTATTTATATTAACTATTTTATTTCTATCTGTGTTGCTGTAGCCTGGAATGTATTGCGTGCCTGCATCTTACAGATCAGGTTCCATATTCTATGTGGGACAGTTAATTGGATACTTTGACTTCTCCAGACGTGCTGTGCTCTACCTCAACAACTTCAGAATAAATATCTATATATTTACTTCTACCTGGCATTTTCGATTTAATAGGTAGGCACAAGTGCAAGTAATTAACTGTTTGTCTCTATCTGATTGAGCCTTTACTACTAAATTCGTCAGTTTGAGTAGCTTAAAGTCAATTCCACCAACATAAAGAGCAAGAGAGTTGAGCAACTCTACTTGTATATTCAATTTGTTAGAGAGGAAGTTTAATGCTGTGGTAATCCCACCAATGTTGTTAAGCATATTACCCCAAATTCCTGAGTGAGCCTGGAGGTAATCCTTGGAGGAGGTAACATCTGCGGAATTATTTATCATATTTCGCCAGAAAAGAGAGGTCAGGTGATTTAATGGAATTAATTATAGAACATAGATTCTCGTCCTCAGAGGGATCTAGGTCTAGTTCCGACTTATTTATTTATTTATTTATTTCATTTATAAAGCGCTCTATCACCTGACGGCATCCTGGCGCTGAGAAGCTCAGAAATACATAGCAAGAAAAAAAAGACAGGAAAGGCATGGGCAGCTGGTACAGAACGGCAACAGTTATACCCTGGGAAAAAAGCCAGGTTTTTAACCTTCTTCTAAAAAGTAGGAGTTGGCTGATCTGTCTTAGTTCCAGAGGGAGGCCGTTCCAAAGTCTGGCCGCAGCAACCATAAAAGTTCTGCCGCCAGTTCTAACTTTCCTAAAGCTGGCCACCTTAACCAGTCTAACTGAGGCGGAACGGAGGTCCCTACCTGGGATGTACCACACAAATTTCCTCTGTAGCTCAGCTGACTGAAGGCAATTAAAGTTTACTTTCTGTGGAGTAAGCGTCGGGTTTAGACAGGGCTCTTTGCTTCCAAATATAAAGACTGGGCTGAAGGGATCTGCATTGGGCTTGTCCTTTGGCTTTTTACAGCCTGTCACATCTTGTGCTGCTCGAGCAATGTTGAAACTCAGACTTTAGTGGTGACATCGTTGGAGGAATCCTAGTAGGAGAAGGGACCTGTTGACTTAAAATTGAGTCTGGGCCCAATTATAAGTTGAGTACTGTATTGTTCAGATTTGAACTCCCATCCAGATTGATAGTTCCTGATCTAGATTTATTATATCCTGTACGGCGGGCTTCTGTTTCTAGCAATATCTCAATCCACAGCTTTTACTGTTTCAAGTTTAACAAGGGTGCAACACTTGATTGAGGGGAGGTAGGGGGCAAGTACCTTGTGTAAAATTAACTTGAGCCTTTACGATCAGTGTGCAAGAGCCTGACTCAAGGTCAGATGATGCAACTTTTCCTGCAGGTGGTTTAATTGAGCTACCTGGTGCACCGCATTTGGATGGTAGCCTACTTGCAGAAGCCAGACCAAGAGTGTCCAGTCCATCATTGGTACAGGTTTGATGGGACTTAATTCTGTGATTAAAACATTGTTTGGGAAGCTCCCATCTGCTTTAGATGTTTTTTTCAGATATTTGAAGAAGTCCACAATGGTAGGTTGAATAACAACAACGCTGCTGTGGTACGGTGACCCTACCATGGCTTCAGAGAAGGTATGACCCTGCATAGCCATTGAGATGAAATAATTAACCAATGGAAGTGTGTCCAAGTCTGTGGCTGATGCAGATTTATGCATTTTTGTTTTCCTCCATTTAGGTTGTGATTGTAGCGGCCCTCTGGAAAAACCCAGCCTCATTGTGGATTCAAAAACGGTTCTTTGTGGTTTCTTTTATATTTTATTTTACATTTTTTGTTTCTTTTGCAGTTGTAGGAGCAAACAAAAAATTGGGGGCACTTACGCCGGGCATCTACACCACATCTGAACCTAGACAGGCCTTCTCTGCTAACCCACGACTCAGCACTTTTGGTGAAGATAACTAATCTGCACCACACATTAATTAATCCTTTGATGTTGATCCTGTTTTTGAGCCTGTAATGGATCCATTTTGTCCCTTGGATATTGTCCTTCTGCACATATGCTATAATGAGGCAGACTCTGCTGGATATGGCCCGTAGCAAATATGAGCTACCGCATAAAGGAACTGTGGTAGACGGCTTGGGGATTTTAATCCGCCCTCAAGGTGTCAGCTTTTTTCCCTCCTTGCTGTCCCACTTGTTATGCTCCTTGTTGCTTGCTGAGTGATTACTGCTATGTATTGCTGTTTATATACTGTTTATCTATTGCCTTGCTATGGGCTGGTGCCATCTTCTTCCCTGAGCCCTTGTGGGAGCTTGACCAAGAACAGCACAGCAACAATGAGAGGCATGAGCACACCAGCGCACCGGAAGCCCCTGAATGTCTACGTTGACTGGACACTGTAGGTAGTTATAGTTAGGGCCTACTTCCCATAGAAAAAGCATTTTTTGACTTGCCTATAACTTTAGCATCGTTTGACCAATATTCATGATTTTTTTTTAAAGTGTCAAAGTCGGTTTGTGTGTCGTAAAATGTTTGGGGGTGATCCGTGCAGTAGGGGGCAAGAAATAGGGGTGAAAAATAAGGGGCCATTTGTAATGTAAATTCCTATGGGAACGTGTAGTCGAACCTACAGCCCGAACCGCTGGACGGAATTAAATCAAATTTGGCAGAAAGGTAGATGTTGTTACGCAGATTGCGCTTTTGGTTATTTGGTGCAAATCCATTCAATAGTTGTTGTGAAATTAAATCCGAACAATATAGTGATATCTCTGGCCACCAATATTTGGTGATGGTTTTATGGTGATCGCGATTAAATCATGATGAGTTTGCGGGCGAGCGCAAATGCGCATTCCAGCAGGAATGCTCTGATTCCCTGGGCACAACCTGAACAAAAAAGTTGCAGCCGCCATTTTATTGATTGGGAACAGTTCCTGGGGCTGAAAATTTGTGTAAAAGCTAAGATAAGGAGTCAGGGTAAAGATACTCCGACCCCATCTTTGAGAAAAATAGGTGTTAGTGAAACATGTTATGTATCCAAAGGTGTTTTTGTAATCATGTGCGATATTCGCGATGATGCCACGACCCTCAGTATGGCCCCCCAGTGTACCATCCCGGGGTCATCGCGAATATTGTGGCGACACAGCGAATATTGGTGAAAATAGAAAATAATATATATATTTGTACACACTTGCCGGTCACTGTCACAGACTCATGTATGCACTCACAAACTCACTCAGATACTTATACATCCATTCACATACCCACTCATACATCCAGTCACATACCCACTAAGATACTCCTGCACCCACTCACATACTATTCAGATACTCATGCACCCACTTACAGACTCACTCGGAGAAAGATGCACCCATGTACAGACCCACTCAGAGACTCACGCACTTAATTAGAGACCTACTCATAGACTCATGCACAGTCTCATATCCACTTAGAGACTTTTACAACTACTCACAGACCCACCTGGATACTCATGAACCCACTCACAGAACAACTCAGATGCTCATGCACCCACTTACAGGCATACTCGGAGAGTCATGCACCCATGTACAGACCTACTCAGAGATTCATGCACCCACTTATAGACCCACTCACATATGTACTCACAGGCCCACCTAGACACTCACACATCCAGTGACAGACCCATGGAGGCACTCATACACCCACTCACCCACCTACAGAGTCACTCACACACTCAGTCACAGACCCTCTCCGAGACGTATTCACTCATTCACTCAAAGACTCACACACCTACTCAGACTCACTCAGATATACATGCACCCACTCACTCACCAACTCAAAGACTCACGCATCGACTCACAGACTCACCCAGACACTCATCCTCCCAGTCACAGACCCACTCAGACACTCATGCATGCACCCACTCACTCACCCACTCAGATACTTATGCTTTCACTCACACACCTTTAGAGACACTCATACACCCACTGACAGATCCACTTAGACACTCATACACCCACTTACAGACCACTCAGATACTGACACACCCATACAGTCACTCACCCACCCACTCACAGACCCACTCGAAGATTTATGCACCCAGTCCCTCATATAATCAGAGACTCACACACCCACTCAGAGTCCTACTCAGAGACCTATGTACTGACTCACAGACCTACTCAGACACTCAGACTGACACTCAGACAGCCACTCAGGCACTCACGTATCCACTCACAGATCCAGTCACACAATCATATACTAACTAACAAAGGCACTCATGCACCTACTTACAGATCGACTAAGAGACTCATGCAACCAATCACAGACCCATTGAGACACTGATGCACCCACTCATAGATGCACTGAGACAGTCATGCAGTTCGTTACAGAACCATTGATAGAGTGATGCACCACTTCACGGATCCACTCAAATACTTATACAGTGAATGAGAGACCTACTGATACAGTGATGCATGCAGTCACAGATTACAATGAAAGAGTTATGCAAAGTGTTATAGAGATATTAAGGGGTTATATATGCTATTGTAGAGTCATTTAGATAGTAATGTGTTTAGTGTGTTGGTTATAATCCATTTTGCAGTTAAATGTTTTGAATGTGGAGGTAGGTGAAAGTCATTTAAAAAACCAAAGGTTACAGGGATGTTATAGTTAGGAAATAGCATTTAAAAACCTTAGATATTCACTGAATAAAACAAAGGTTGCCAAGATGTTATAGTTAGTTAATAGAACTGAAAAAACCTTAGAAATTGACTGAATAAACTAAAGGTTACAGGGACGTTATAGTTCGGCTGACATTTCACTGGTACAAAACCAAAGAAATTCAGCAGTTATAGTTACCTGAGCTAACTATAACTCACACCCCCACAAAACACTGCTTATGACCTCACACATTACATTCCTCCTGACATGGTAAGTGACTTCTGATGTCATCAACTGCCAATATGTTGTCGCCGGGTAAACAGAAGAGAATCCTAGACTATGAATGGAGGTACTCTTCGGGAGGATTTTCTATCTAGCAGAGTTAAGCACTCCTACTGAGGAAACAATCCAAAAATACTGAACCAGTCCTCTGATGGTCTTAAGGGTGTGATCTTGTGAAAGAAAAAAGGACAGGAGGATCAGCTGTCTTACAAAAATTAGATACAATGGTGGCACTGACTAAACAAATGGAGTCTTTTGTCTTTACATTTGCCTTTCTGATGATGTGGATTCATTTTAGTCCCAGTTGCACGTGCTTCATCATTTCTGGTGAGGCCCTCTGAAACTGTGTTTTCCTCTCAATTGTTTTTCTTGCCCTGGAAGGTATTCAAACCCTTTTCCTTCCATATGACTTTTTTTCCACCCCATACCTGCTGCTTTATTTACTGCCTTAAATCATCATGGCTTCATTCCACTCACCTTGTAGGTAACAAGGACCCCCTGAATAGGAATATATTTCCTACGACAGGGTAATACACAATGAAAAATAACTTCCTAGGCAATGATTATATATAACATTTCTTAGTTTATGTCGTAAAAAAAAACGCGTACTTGGCTTCCGTCAAGCTCTACCATCGAGCTATTTGTAGAACCCGTGCGGCGTTCTACGCAACGGAATTCTGCAACAGCCTCAATCCATCTAAGACCATCTTCAAAACCCTTAAAAATCTGTTGGCTAAGAGAGCGGATCCGCAAGTGGATGGTTCTACTTCCCATTGTGAGACTTTAGCCGCTTTCTTTTTGGAGAAAGTTAAGACCATCTATCAGTCGTTCCCCAGTACGACGCTGCCCTCCATTCCTCTGAACGGCCTTCGTAGTTGCCCGGCATTACACTCTCTCCCTACTCTTTCCTGGGATGGGTTTGTTAAGTGGGCACAGCGAGTCAAGTCCGGTTCTCCTGCGGACCCGCTCAGACCTGCCCTCTTTAGAGATCCTTCTTTTCAGGGGCGCACTGTAGTGTGTTCGCTGATTAACCTTTCCTTGACCTCAGGTACAGTTCCTGCCAAGTGGAAGCATGCGGTGGTTTCTCCGATCCTGAAAAAACCATCATTGGATCCTTTAAAACCGGAAAACTACCGCCCCATTTCATTGCTTCCTTGGCCGGCCAAAGTCATGGAGGCTCACGTCAACCTGGCCCTCTCCGAGCACATGGCCCGGGCCAATGTCCTTGATCCCACGCAGAATGGGTTCCGTGCTGGTCACAGCACGGAGACTGCCCTTCTGGCAATGGTAGAACATCTGCGGATTGTGTTGGATGCAGGTCAAACGGCAGCGCTTATTCTACTAGACCTTAGCGCTGCCTTTGACACGGTGTCCCATCGCATCCTTCTGCACCGCCTGGAGGACATTGGCATCTGTGGCTCTGCTCTGCAGTGGTTCCGTTCCTTTCTTAGCGATCGCTCCTTTTGCGTTGCCACCCCTCCTTTTCGGTCCAAATACCATCAGTTGGACCTGGGGGTTCCTCAGGGCTCTTCGCTGAGTCCCACGCTTTTCAATCTGTACGTGCGGCCGCTGGCTGATGTCGCCAGGCAGTGGGGCCTAACCATGGTCTCTTACGCCGACGACACACAGCTAGCGGTTACGATCAGCGGGGACGTCGAACAGGATGCCCCCAGGTTCCGAAACGGGCTGACAGAGGTGGCCAGCTGGATGAATAACAACTGTCTCCAGCTGAACGCGAAGAAAACTGAGGTGATGATCGTTGGGAGGGGAGCGGATCGCTGGGGGGACAGCTGGTGGCCTCTTGAGTTAGGGCCGGCCCCTACACCTGTGATGGAACTTAGAAACCTGGGAGTGTGGTTAGATCACACCCTCTGCTTCACTACCCATACTAAGAGAGTGGCGGCATGCTGTTTTGGTGTCCTGCGTGGGCTAAGGCCGGTGCTCAAATTTTTTGATGCTCCAACAAGACAGTTGGTTATTCAAGCGACGATTATCTCCCGGCTGGACTATGCCAGCTCGCTCCTGCTGGGAGTAAACCAATCTGAGATCGTTCGCTTACAGCGCGTACAGAACGCGGCTGCGAGAGCAGTGGTGGGTCTGCCAAGGTCCTGTCCCACTTCGAATATTCTGCGGTCCCTACATTGGTTACCGATCAAAAGTCGAATTCATTTTAAGGCCCTTAGCCTTGTTTTCAAAATCTTAAGAGGGTCGGCACCTGAGATTCTCAATAATCTCGTATCCGCCTATGTCCCGACTCGCTCCCTCAGATCTCTTGGGCAATCCCTTGCGGTTGTCCCGCGTTTCAGGCTTAGCCGGATGGGCGGTCGTTCTTTTCGAGTGAGAGCTGTGGCTCTCTGGAACTCTCTCCCTTTAGAAATCCGCCTGTTAGAGGATCTATTAGCATTCCGTAGGGCCGTGAAAACTCATCTGTTTTAATTCACTTTATACTCACTTTTCTGTTCCTTTTAGCGTTGTGTTATGTTCACCTTTTCCCTGCGCCAGGACGCTCCTTAGCTGGAGCATGTGTGCGCAAAATAAATTATATTAACATAACATAACATAGTTTAAGTAACTGAATGTAACAGCAAAGTAATTAAAAAATACAAAAGTTTATTCTTTATATATCAAATTTCACAAAGTATAAAAACCATCATATTATGTGCAGACATTCAGTTTTTTTGTCATTTATTACAGAGTTCTCATCAAAAAAACACTTTTACAAGGGACAATCCTGTGGCAAAATACTTAATCTTCAACGCGTGTTTCAGCGTAAATTTCGCCTTCGTCAGGAAAAGCCACAAATCCTGAAATTAATAGAAAGATATACTAAACAGTAGTTTACATTGTTATTACTCAGCTTTTTAGTCTGAACTATACTTTGTGTTACATCATTTAACTGACACATATGAAGATGGATACATTAATTAACTTGGTATACCTTTATTTTATATTCCTTTTAAAAAAAAAACATAAAGTGTGAATTAAAATGGAGAAAGGGAAGAAAAAGGAAAATAAAAGATTTGTAAGATGTGAAGAAAGTAACATTAGAGGTGAAGAGGTTGTGAAAACCAAACATCTCAGTCTGACTTGTATTGCGCCCAGTGTGATAGATGATTATATCTCGAATGCTTACTTTATAAATCTTATGGCCAATAATTTGATACGCCAGGAAACAGTAGTTTTATTAAGTATTCCGATGTAGCTGAGAACCTGTGGATATATAGCAAGTTGTCAAATATATGAATGGTCTATATTTTGATAGGGTGGGTAGATTACGCTGAGACTTTTTTTTCTCTCTCTTAGCGTAATCTACCCACCCCATCAAAATATAGAACATTCATATATATGACTTCTACGTCCTCTCGACATTGTCTTGACCCGAGCTGGGGTTCTTTTACCACTTTCTTAGTATATGGTTTGTTTTAGAAATGGGATCTCTAGTTGGCTACGGCTTGCGCGAAAGCCAGGCAGAGACCACCACTCTAGTCAGGGCATGGGAGTTACACGCCAAAGATAACCCCTGCTCACCCCCTTGGTAGCTTGGCACGAGCAGTCAGGCTTATCCCGGTGGCGATGTGTAAAGCATTTGTGCAATACGCACAGCAACAACATACTAGGCACACCACAAAAGGTACTCCACACAAGGTTATATATAAAAATAGCCTTTGTATTATCATAAAACACATTAGATGGTAATCACACAATATACACTGTGCCAACTGGCACTGGGTAATATTTACAGGGGATTATTTACACATGACAGGACCACGTGGGCCACTGTCAGAATCATCACTTGGTAAAAATAGTAAAAGTAAGACATATCATGAACTTAGAGCACAACCAGTAATTACTGGCACATTATACTCCGCATCATCCTGTAACATAAATCATTTCACGCACAGTATCACATCCGGTGTGAAATACATTCTGCGCCAAATTCATAAGCCTAAACATAGTAGACCATAACCTCCTAAACATGACTCGCATTAGGAAATAAACGTACTAGCATAAACCACAGTACAGATTAACTCATACCTAAACCACAGCAGAGAATAACCTAGAACATAACACAGTATGCTAAACCTCATAATCATAAAAACACATTTAGAGGCATAACTCAGGGTGAGTAAATCATACTACATACATTACATTTCCTAGCACCCCATAATCACATTAGGGTTTGGCGCCCTACAAACCTAATGGTACCCCTGGCCAACTGGCCATCTCTAAGGGGCTCAAATGCCCTATGTTCAAAAGTCACGGCGTGCTGCCAATGCAGCAGAAGTCAGGGGTGCGCAATTGCGCAGACCTAAATGTTGCAGCTGGCACTAAGTGCTGCGCAGCTGTGAATGTATGGGGCAAAGGAGTGAATCTGACTCCTAACTTAAAAGACATGTACCCCAAAGAACTGTGGGCTAAAGGGTGCAGCTGCCCACTACTTGCTGGGCAGCTGTGAAAAAAAATGGAGGCCTGGGCTCTCAAGGGGCCCTTTTAATCAATGCACAAATGCTGCAGCTGCTCGCGCTGGTGCGGTGCAGCTGTGGATCCTGGGAAGGGGCCCTGCCACGGCTGTGCCCTCGGGCCCCACTGGGGCTGTCATGAACAATATTGCCCCCATCGGTGCAGCTGCCCCCTCGTAATCGGGGCAGCTGAAAATATGGCCAAACGGATAGGGACAAGGGCCCTCGCAAACAAATCATGCCCCACATTGGAGCGGCCCGCTGCCAGAAGGGGCAGCTCTGACACTGTGCCTCTGAAGGCACCACGTAACTTGAGCCCCCACCCACCGGGCTCACAGGGACTCCTCCGGTCTCCCACGATACTCCCAGATGCTCTATTCTTCTTCCTTTGACATGGAGCCTGCGAGGCTCCCGGCGGTCCAGACTGCATGCGTGCAGCACCACCACGGCCCCCTCGACGTAGAGGGCGGACACAGACCTCTGCGGACTTCACCCGGGCCCTCTCCTGGAACCCGGGACTTTGCTCTGGCACTCGGGGTGGTGGGGTAGGCTCCCGTCCTCCTCAGTACGCAGCCAAGCTTCCGGCCGCACTTCTCTCCCACTTCGCCCGGCAGGCCCCGCCCACAACCAGGTGGGCCGCGGATCGGGTTTGCTTCTTTTCTCGTTGCGGCCATGAGGGGTAGGCTCCTTCCTAGCTCAAAATCAACATGCGGGGTGGGCTCCCGCTAGCAAGCACATCAGCGGGGTGGGCACCCGCAAACCTTCCTAAATAAAATCGGTAGAAACGCGGGGTGGGCGCCCACTTTTCTCTCCTCCCTCAGGGGGAATCCCCACGCTGGGATTCTGTCTGCGACGATTACAGCTCAGTGCTGCGGAGCCCAAGTGCTCCTCTCCTCCAGAATCAAGCACTCCCAGGGCGCCATGGAGCCACAGCTCTAGCAGCAGTAAAAAGAGTAAGTTCTTTAGGGAGGAAGGGGCAAGGGGCAAGGCAGGGCTCAGGGAGTCAAGCCCTCATGGCAGCCCCCCTGGGCCCCAGCAGGATCAGCACACCATGGCACAGAACTGAACAACTTCATGGGGTCACAGCCCCTATATTCATACCACCTAATCCTTTGTGTAAAAGTGCAGGGCATGGGAGAACCAGATGCAACTGGTTAAGGGGAGCTTTTGAGCACTTTGTTTTGCTCAGTTCCTCTCTCCTTTGTCAGGTGGGGGATCAGGGATCAGACACACCACAGGGGGCTGCGCCAGCATAGTGGAGGGAAGGCACACTCCCATTCAGGTCCCAGGTACAACTCCTCCCTCCCATCTGCATGCAGATCTCTCTACTCACCACTGGGCAGACTCCCCTTGGCTCCTGGAACCACCCACACCTCTCAGCTCCTGTCATTCACAAGCCAGACATGCAATTCACATCATGCAGGCAGACACATAGGACACAGAAATGCTAATTTCTAAAAGTGGCATTTCTAAAATAACCACAGAGAGCGCACGCACTTTACACTTGGCCACAGTGCTAAAGTGCGCAGAGGCCTAAAATCACTACCACTATGTCAGAGCTTAAGGCAAAAAGTTCAGGGGTGAACCTGCCAAAAAGGTCCAAGTCCAACAGTTTGGTCCACCCCCCCTCGGTCCAATGTGCATTTTGTGCTATTTACTGTGTTTCTTTGCTAAAGTATTGTGTGCATTGTGCATATCTCCGGGTAGGAGATATTACTATGTGTTAGAGAGTATTATATATTAAATACATATTTTTATAAATACTTTGTGTGGTTCTTTTTCACTTAATCTATACTATAAGATTGCATTCTGGTAAAACAAGCTGATTTACACTCCTTCTGAAATAAGCCTGTAGACTGCTCTCCACAGCTACCACTTAGAGAGTTTTCTAAGGTTGTCTAAGACCTCCTAAATACTGATGCAAGGTGCCCACTTACATTAGTGGACACCATATACCAGGCCAGCTTCACACAATGACTGTCTTTTGCATGTGGTGTCAAGAAAATCTTTTTTTATTCCAGTTAATCTGTGCTGGTGCAGAGGAACAAAGTCACAGCAGGGTGTAGCCTCAAACATAGAATGCCCTTCTTCATATGTTTGTATTTTCAGTCTTTTTTTGTATGTTTATTAGCACTTCTGTGGGTCTCGCTGGCCAGAGAAGGCATGTCTCAGGGAGAGGGCTCATAGCACAGGGCTGGCTTGTGTTGGAGACAGGGACGCAGTAAGGCCGGCCGGCCAGCCGCGGAAAGCGTACCATAGAAGCTGGTCTGGAGCGCAGGGAGACTGCTCCATGCACATCGGAGAGATACGAGTCAGCAGGGGGTGCACTCACCGTGCAAAGGAGCATGCAGACGATTACTCCTGTCACCACCTGAGGGACGAGATGTCTTCTGCGCGGGACAGACGGCATCCCGCGCCTGACTTAGGACGATTGCTTTGGTGTCGTCTGTTGAGGTATGTGGGAGGCACCAGCTGCATGCAATCCCCGGCAAACGCAGGTTGGGTGGGCTCAGAACACTGTGAGCGTACACTGTGTGGGGTGACTCACTGGTTGTGCGCATGACAGGCACAACTCACCCTTGTAGGGCACACAGTCGCTTGTGGCACACTGGGGATGAAACGCGCAACACACTCGTAGCCAGTGTTGTGTCATGGCCAGTGATGAGGCGGTATCCTCACACATGGAGGTGGCGAGTATTCTGAGACCACATAATAACAACCCAATAGACTGGTGGTTAATTATGTGGTGTCTGGCGGGTCTCGTGCTACCATCGCACCTACTCGACTTCCTACTCTTGATTACGTGCCCCCGCAAGTCGCGGCCGGCATGACTCGCGGGTGTGGAGGGTTCATTTAATTAATTAAAAAAATGTAGCTTACCTTCTCCTCCGATCCAGCATCGCGTTGCGTCTCCTCTCGTCTCTCTCCTCTCCATACAGGAAGCAAGCAGCCTCCCTCCCCTCCCCTAAGTCAATCACAAAGCTGCAATGGCAGTGTTGTGATTGCGTAGGATGCTGACCCAACAGGCGTCTATGGGGAGGTCATTTTCTCTATGTAGGTTGCATGCAGCCTACATAGATACTAATGAAACTAGCATGAGGTGCAGAGCTATAAATCTTCTGTTGGGTTCTCTCTTATTGACTTATGGTGCAATGAATAACTGGCACTGACTATTAGACCACTCCAACCATCTGTTGTACTACATACCCATGTTTTATATACATATAACAATGGTTTTCTGCATCCTAGTTAAATATGAGGTCAAGGCATGCTCAAACTCTGGTGCACACGTGCACAATGCATGTATCTTTCTTTGAACACGCTCCATTTATTTCCAAAAGAGCCAATGATCATTGTTTTTGTTTATAGGCCTTGCACTAGCTAAGACCTTTTGATTTTAAATATATATGTATATTAAACCTTTAGGGACTGTTAGTCAACCCTCTTCATTCACTGGTCTGTTAATGTGTAATTCAAGTTTTTCTTCCACCCACGACAGCAAACAACATGGATCAATGTTTGAGCCCACTTACGTTATTGGTTAATGTCACTGTGAGTGACAGCAGTCTGCCCTTACACAAGGAGCACATCTGCACACAAAGTAGTTCCCTTAAGACTACAATGACAATATGTGATTTTTTAGACCAAAAACATATTTTTGGTTTTGTACAATGCTTTTTGGATTGAGGACACCCCTGCTGCATCCCCAACAATAACGTTTTGAAAAAACCATAACAAAACAATCATTGACAATGCTAAAAGGCTGGTGACCAATGTCAGACCTATTGGATTTGACAATGCTTGTTTTAGATGAGGCCTCCTCCATTTCAGAGGCTTGCGTTGTCTGCCATTGATAATAGATGTTCTCCTGTAATTCCAGAGAATGAATGTGCTTCTTCCCCTCTGCATCTTTCCTGCTGTTTTCAGTCACAAATAAGAGCATCTGCACCATAGGTATGCTGGAGCTTCCATCCATTAGAATGACGTCTCATTAATTATGTCCTGATTGCCCATTTAATGTCAATGTTCACACATTCAAGGAGGAACAAACCAGGGACCTGGTAAACCACCTTCTAACAGGTTGTCAGTCTTTCCTTCACAACTTAAGCTACTGGGTGCACAGGACCCCAGAGTCGTATTACTCCTGTGGACATCATTTTATCTTCCTTACTTCCTGAATATGACCACTTTTCCTCCTTTCCGACACTTTATTCTGTCTTTGGCGAGTAATTCTCCCTCAATTCATTGCTGAGGCTAGTGAGTGCAATAGTCCCATCTGGCCTACAACCACTGAAAAGGAGCACTGCCTTAGGGGAAAATGCCCCACTTCTCCCTTTCCCGGTGGCTCTCCTCTCACATGCCCCTTTTCCTAAGGTCTGCTAGATACAGGTTGAATTGTAGCTACTTTTTATTACATCATTGGTACTAGCCACTCGCACGAACTCTGTATGAGCCATTTTAATATTGTTGTTCTTTGTACTACTAAGCTCAGTCCAGATGCATTGCATATGTATTATGTTCTGGGATAAATCTAAAAGGGAAAACTAGGAGGACCTTGGCCTGCCATTTTCTCTTTAAAATATTGCCTGGTATCCTATTAAGCCAACCTAGAATCCATTGGAGGATACTTTCCACTGTAACTAGAATGCTAGTGATCCAACACACTTTCTTATGCCTGAAGGCATTGGTATAATTGTCAATTGAATTGCGCCACTGATCATATGGACCTTTTGTTGTCCACCTGAAGTGTATGAAAGGAGCTAGCATCACCATCCAAATTCTATTATAGAGAAACATATATGGCTTCACAAGAAAGACAGAGGACAGATTCCAAATCATGAAGGTTTATTAGCAAATTAGTCAGAATTACAAGCTTTAATCAATCGATAAATCAATTGATCAAATAAGCATATAAATAACTTCGATCATTCAATCTGAAATTGTATATTAGATAGATGACGATTCAAATCATAACCAAATATAGGATGCAGACCACAGAATATATCCGTTCCATAAAGGGATTTAAACTAAATAAAGCATCAAGAGATGCAAGGGGAAATTCTAAACAGAAGGTGTCAGTCTCAGATCAACCAAATTAAGAGTTGGGGAAAAATAGGCTCAGGGTTTCAGGAGAGAATCTCAATATCCAGAGATAGGGGAACCAGGAGGGTTAGGGAAAGGTGCCAGGGATTCTGGCAAGGATTGGTGACAGGGTTGACAAAGTAAGCAGATTATTGGCTTCAGAACTGCCCAGGATCACACAGGAAGTCAGAGGAGAAAAGGGATCGAAAGGGGATGCTCAGCACAAGGTAATGAGGTGGTCAAAGCTCAGAAGGAACAGGCACTCATGTCACCCAGGACAGATGTGCAAGACATATATATACTACAACATTAACAATAAAGGAAATGTGGGGAAAGCACCCAGGAACACCACATGGTAAAACTGAAGCTGAGTAAGTTCCTCAACTATAATTGCTCTTACAAATACTGACTGCAAAACCCCACATATAGGATATGAATGCAAAGGCAGGGTCTGTGGAGCTGATACCCACGGTGATGTTACAAAAGTAATTCAAAGACAATACTTACTGTGGACAAGAGACACCACCAAGGTTGTCAGCTGTGCCCACAGATCCTGGCGATCAAAGAGTAACATACAAGATGGTAACAGCAAGGGTGGAGAACTAATTACACACCCACTACAGATAAGGAGCTATCAAAGAGGAGTACTCAGCAGAAAAGAAGGGAAAACAAAGGGCACAGTTGTCATAAGGCATTAAACAAACCACACAAGAAAACTGGAAGCTAAGACAGCAGAAACAGGAAATAGCAAACTAAAAACTGGCACTAAGGTAAAAGGGAAGAAAGGGGGCACTGGTACAAAGATAAATAGAGCAGAAGTGAAAGTTCAAGGATCATGGATGCCTTAAATAGTGCTGGCTCTGAAATTAGAAATCATGGTAGCAGTGCTAGTTTAAGGAACAAGGAGTAGCTACAGATTATGAACAAATAATACATATAGCTCAGGTACTCTGGCAACAAGGGTAGCAAAAGCACAGGAAATAAAGGGCAGGTCTGTCCAACAGAAATACTCCTACAATGACCAACGCTGCACTAAAGGGAGCTGGGACTTAAAAGAGCTCACAATGATCACATGCATCAGGTCTGAGCAGGCTAGCCGCTGCCAGCCACAGGTGTGCTGAATTCTTCCATCCATCCTCAACCTGCAGGGGTGGAGACGAAGCAGTGAGAAGTGTATTATAGGTAAAGGAGTTTTTAGGATCAGCAGACTGGCTTCCACAAAACCGAGCATGGATCTGGAATGGACTGCAATTTCTGAATAGTGCCCAAGAGCCTGGAAATAAGTATATGCATACAGTGGAGCTGCAGAGTCCCACAGGTAGGACCCCTGTGTGGTAGGCACGACCAATGCTTAATTTGAGCTAGTGGTTTCCAGTATTTGGAATCAGCATATAATGTCAACAATGGCACTTATGATAGTAGCCACAAGATGGAGCTGTTTGTCTAATTTTTATATGAGCACAACAGTTGTTAATCAATTCAATAAATTAAAATGACCATTTCCAGCCGTCAAATTCATTCCTATGGCTTTGGGGTTCTGGAGTAGTCTGAATTATCACACTTGTACGAGAATGATGGTTAGTAGTTGGTACTGTCATGGGCTGCGCTTGTAGAAGGAATCCGTAATGGGAGCTGGAGTTGCCACCTGACTTGGGCAATGGCACTTATGTGTTTTACAAATTAAGTACTAGCTTCCTACTAAGTCAGGGCAAGATCTGCTAAACTATTCTAAAAGACACACAATTACACCAAACAGAATTGTCCAGAAACTTCATCTCCTGCTTTTGCTGACTTTGTTTTGGCTGGCTTTAGGACTCTGCATACTTTGCCACTGCTGACCAGTGCTAAAGTGCTTGTGCTCTGTCCCTAAAACATGGTAACATTGCATTACACCCAACTGTCACATTTAATTCACTCGTAAGTTCCTAGTAAAGTGGGACTACCTGTGAACAGGACCTGTAAATTAAATTCTACTACTGGGCCTACAGTACTAATTGTGTCACCCACCTCAATAGCCTTTAATACATCTCTCAGGCCTGCAATTGCATTCTGTGTGTGCAATTTTAAACTACCAATTCAACCTGGCAAAATAAACCTTTTTCCAAGCCTAAACCTTCCATTTCAATACACATAAGTCACCCCTAGGATTGGCCCTAAAACAGCCAATAGGGTCAATCAAAAAGGAACACTCAAGACAGTAGCAGCAAGGGTGTTGAACTGAATACACAGCCATTATAGACTAGGAGGTATCAAGGAGGAACAGGAAAGAAGGGAAAACAAAGAGAAAACATGGCATAAAGGGTGGCAAGTATGTAGAACTAAACATTTATACATGTACTTTTACCTTTTACACACCATGGTAATGAAATAAATTTGTTGTCACTAATGCAAGGCCTACCTCTCCCATAGGATAATGTTTGGTTACCTTATTACATTTAATAAGTGATAACTTTCAATTGGGAGCAAGTGGGAATATAGAGTTTGGTGTGTAAATATTCGTCATTTAAAACCCTCTTTAATGGTAAAGTTGGATTTAAAATCACATTCTGAAAATGGCACTTTTAGAAAGTTGGTATTTTCTTGTCCTAACAATTTGGTGCCTGCCACCTGTATCCTGGATCACATGACTAGGTGTTGCTGGTAGTTGGTCTTTGTTTATTGCTCCCAGACAGTGAGACAAAGTGTAATAGATGTTGGCAAGAAGGGCCATCTCTGACTTGATGAGGAAGAGGAGCTGTCAACTACCACACTGGCACATCACGAAGACTCTGTCTCTGAGCACACTCACAAAGGGTTTGACACTACTCTTTTGTGACCCCATACAAGCTGGTGGCTGTGCAGGGAGGCAGGAAATTCCAAGCACCTTTGGGGGTTGAAGTGCCTAGGAATGTCTACTTCAAAGTGGGCACCAGGTGTAAATAATGAACCCTCAGACCAAACTCTTGAGTATGCCTCAGGACTTGTGGAAGACTCGAAGGGCTTCTGTGTTGCTTTGCCAGAAGGAGTGCTACTCTGTTGTCCTGCTGCCTAAGTGAGAGGGACTGGACCTGCATCATGAACCCAGGACCTTCAGAGGGACTACAGGGGCTAGTTTGCCATCCTCCTGATCAGAGCCTTATGGACAGAAAGGCTCCAACCACCTTGAACCCAGCACCTGGTCTCTGTATGCTGTGAGTCCTACCCCCCCAAGAGATACCACACCAATCATGGACCCTTGGAAGTGGCCTGAAGGTGCTCTGCCAGCCCAGCAGTGGTCCTTTGGGCAGAACCAACGCAGCATGATGCATCTCAGCTTAGGAACTGCCAAATGTGATGCATACCTCGCATCTCAGGCCACAGTCTCCTCGGAACTGCTCCTGCGTGATCCATCCTCGACGCAGAGCTTCCTTTGCTTCGAAGCACCTTTGTCAACCGCATCCTTAACAACGATGCTGAATTTTGCAGCTTCTTCAAAACCGCTGGTGCGCAACGCACCTTCAACACAGGAATGTGCATCACAAGACCCTTGTCGGCAGCATCCTTCATGATGATGCAGGACTCTGCATCGCTGCCCTGCAGCTTCCTAAGATTCACCACTGTGAAACGCATCCTCAACATGGGATCTCACAATGCTCCGCAAACCAGGATTTATAGTAATTTGTTCAGTGTGCCTAATTTCGTCCCTGTATCCAGCCCATGCCCCATCGCGGTTGGCCTGAACTTGTGACTTTGTCCCATCCAGCACGACTACATAACCACAACTGGTGCTTCTAGGCACTATTGTCACTCAAAACTTTAAAATTGCATCTGTCTGGTTCCACAGATTGTATTTTTGTCATTTTAGTCTCAAATAATTGATCAAATGTTACTCTATTTTTCTAAATTGGTGTGGTATTTTCTTGTGTTGTGTTTTCACTTAATTACTGTTTGAAAGCACTGCATAAAAACTGTATATATTGATTCTAAATTAAGCCTGACTGCTTTTAAGCCAAGCTACCAGCAGGTTGAGCACAGGTTAATGTGGGTTTTGCTTGTGGCTCACCCTTACAGAGATTGTGGTTGCTTGAAAATGTTCACCCTCTCAACCAGTTACCCAATTTCCTACACTTATGTTAAGAAATGACAGTTAAATGAATGCAAATCATCATAAGAAATCCATTTATTATACTTCAATTATATATATGTGGCTTGTGACATCGATATACTGTCACATTTTAACTCATCAATTAACATATGAGCACATTGATGAACATATAAGTAGTAAGATTATATAGCACAAAGTTATACTTCTCCAAAAGCATATAATAATATAAAGTTCCCCTTGTAAAACTATTTAAATCGCATCCACTTATGCAGGGCCAGCTTTAGCGCTGGTGGCGCCCTGTGCGACAATGTCTGTTGCCCCCCCCCTGTGATGAACTCTGCCACGAATTCCCTCACCAGTGCCCCTCAAGTCTCCAGAACCACTGTGTCTCAGATTCATTTAGTTTTATAACACTACTCATATCAGTGTAAGGTGTCAGAGCACTTTACATCACACACACATTGCACAATCATAGGTGTGTAAATCAATGTTTAGGAAATGTTACATCCGGCCAAACTACAAGGTGTAGTGTAGGAGTAACATGTCACTGATACTGGTAGGCAATATAGTTTAAGAGTCCTTATTCAGTAAAAACACAAATTCAGAATTTAAAATGTAACACCATTGTTAGGGGTTCTCTTTAATAACAAGAATTGTTTTCCATCCAAATGAACCATTTTGGCAAGATTAGGATAATGAAAGACTAGGCAAAAAACATATAGGTCTAACATATGCCTTGCAGTTTACACACAGCTCTTTGATGACAGTCAATAGCTCAATGTTCTACATTACAATTTTGACTTACAAACAACAAGTAACAAAAGAAGCTATCTTACAGAAGCAGTAACCCACTGACCTATTTACATTACATGCACTTTGTTATCTGCATGGTACACGTTCTTAGCAGCAGGCATTTTAACTATCTGCGCTACCTTTAGATGAGTGAAATCTTCCACTAGACAAATGGTTTCTTACCAGGAACACGATAAATCACCAGAGTTATCTTGATGTTTTAATTGATGCCTACAAAAATTGATGGAGGACTGGAACGCACCAGCAGATTGGTGTTTTTAAAATGATAATATTACTTGTAAAAATTACGCCCTCACCCCAAGTCAGAGCCCGGTGCGGTGGCACCGATTGCACCGCCCTAGAGCCGGCTCTGCACTTATGACCAGTATTGCTGATCGAGTATGTTTTTAGGTGCTCCGTTTTCTGTAGTTTTGAACTGCCTTGCTTTTAGATGAGGATTATGAATCCGAAACCGGTCCCAGGATGCTTGTTTCCGGTCCAGGGAAGACATGGCTTGGCAGTTCGGGCTGGACTGTTCCCATGAGGCACAGGGTCAGACTGATTTGCAAATGGCCATGTCTGAACTGTGGTGGCTGAGTGAGTTAAAGAATGGTGATAGATTAAACCCAGATCAGTTGACTGGGGGTGAGTGTTTGATTTGCTCAAACGCTCCGTCCATGTATCGCATTGCTTTTAGACCTGGCATCTTTGGCGTGGTTTCCCCCTATCTTTTCGCCTCTACCTCTTGTATTTTTGATGCTGTGCTGGATTTCGTTTTTGCTGGTTTAGATGCTTTGGGCACTTTGCCACTGCTGTTCAGTGTCAAAGTGCAAGTGCTCAATGTGTAACTTGTTATTGAGATTGGTTATCCATGATTGGTATATTTGTGTCACCAAGAAGTCCCTAGTAAAGTGCACTGAGTGTGCCAGGGCTGGTGATAACCAATGCTACTAGTAGGCCTGTAGCACTGATTGTGCCACCCACATGAGTAGCCCTAACATGGTGTCTCAGGCTTGCCACCACAGTGTCTGTGTGCAGTCTGTGAACTGCCATGTCCTCCTGGTCAGTGTCCCCACGGCCAGGCCTAACCCTTCCCTTTCTGTACACATTGGTCACCCCTATGGAAGGCCCAAGGTACCCCCTTGGGCAGGGTGCAGTGTATGTGAAAGGTAGAGCATGTACATGTGCAGGTGACATACTCTGGTAGTGAATTACAGCCATTTTCGTTTTTCACTATTGTAAGGCTATCTTGCCCCATAGGCTATCATGGAGATGCTGGCTACAGTGGGTACCAGCATATCTTCCCATAGGAGCAAGATAGGACATAAAAGTCTGGTATTCCTGAACTCAGAATTTAATAACACATCTTTTAGGAAAGGTTGTTTTTAAATCCTGTGTTTGAGAACAGCACTTTTAGAAAGTTGCTGTTTTCTTGTCTGACCTTTCTGTGTGCCTTGGCCTGTTTGTGAATTGACTGTCTGATTTGAGAGTGACAGAGGCTGGGAGCCCCCAGGAGGCTGGCTGAGTCAGCCCTAGGCTGAATGACTGCATCTGCATCTTGAGTGGTGCGAGGAGATAGCACCTGGGCCTGAATAGGGCTGTGCCTGCCTTCCACAATGCTGGGTCCACCTCCTGCTGGGTGGCTGACAACCCTGCCCCTCTCCCTGAAAGGAAAGGAGAGGCCAGAAAAACAAAGTGCTCAAGGAACACCCAGAACTGGTTCAGGCCGGGCTCAGAGCCCTCCTGCACTCTAGAGAGTCTGAGACTTGGATGGAGTGTGTGAATTTGTACTCAAGTGCCCTGGAAGGTTGGATGAAGGGCAGCAAAGTAACTGATTATAAGGGGTTGTTGCATTTAATTAGTTGGGAGTACTTGAGCAGTCTTTGTGTTCCAGACCTGTGCCACCATCTTTTAGACAGCAAGCTGATAGACCCCATTGAGCTTGCTAAGGAGGCGGACCACTGGACCAGTACCTGGGTCCACAGAGGAATTGTGGGTACCACAGCCAAGGGGGGTAGGGTTCCCAACAGAAGAGTGGGGGGGGGACAAGAGTAACCAAAAGGAGTTCTCTCAAGGATCCCAAAATAGTTCCCAGGGAAAGAAATCCCAACCCCCCAGACCTAGACAACCATGGCCCCCTAGGGGCAGGCGGGACAACAGAGACAACAGGGACAACAGGGACAACAGGGGTCCCCCTGCCTGCTATCACAGCAATGAGGTGGGCCACTTCGCTCCTAGATGTCCCAAGAAACCTCCATCACCCACTGGTGCTCCAGCCCCAGGGTTAGCAAGTATAGCTTTGGGAGGGGATTTGATTTCTAGTGGGGAGGAGGGACTAGCAGTTATGACCCATGTCTTTTTCGGAGACCAAGAGATGGTCCAGGAAAACTTACTGCCCCCTAATACTAAGAAATACGGGCAGAAGGTGATCATCAATGGGAGAGAGATAGAGGCTCTGAGAGACACAGGAGCCAGCGTGACATCCGAGAGTTGTCAGTTGGTGTCTGAAGAGCAGGTCATTCCCAATGTACTCCACCCTGTAGTGGCAGCTGACAGCTCAGTGCGCCTCTGGAAAGTGGCGCGTGTTCCCTTTGAATGGGGAGGGGTCTCTGGTCTCTTGGAAGTTGTTGTCAGTGATGGCTTGCCTGTAGACTGTCTGATAGGTAATGTAAATGTAGTGTATTTTGTAAAGCGCACAGCTGCCCCAACGGGGCGTCCCGGCGCTGTATAACGCTGTGGAACCCTTCCTGTCTCTCCCTGTGAGATGCCTCTCCTGGGCACCCCCAAGGTGAAGCCAGGCATCCCAGTGTTGTAGGGTCCGTTGTGGAGATTAAGCAAGCTATTGCCCAGAGTTGCAGCGTGGGACCCATGATTAGAGTAGGCACCGATGCGAGAATTATCGTGTCCGCTGACATTGAGCCCAAGACCCTGCCGCGTCGGGACTTGAACCCTGGTCCCGGGCCTGATCTCTGCTTCAGAGTCTGCCGCTCTAACCAGTGAGCCACACTTCTCCACTGACCTGGAGAGTTCTCCATGGAAGGATGTGGAACACCAAACTCATTTGGAGATGTTGGGTTTGCCTGCATGGATCTGTGTGACCACAGATGCTATGGCAGCCAGTAAGGGTGATTCAGCAGAACTGGAGCCTGAAACAGTGGCCCATAGACCTGCCAAGAGAGGAAGAGGTAGGGGGTGCGGGAAACCAGCCCCAGATGTTCCCATGATCCAGGAAGAAGCAGCACCTGCGGGGGATGCCCTGGAACCTACAGGGAAACAGGTGAACTAGGCGACCTGCCTGAGCTGACCCATTGGCAGCAAGAAGGTGGGCCCTCCCGGAAGGAATTCTGCTAGGCGCAGAAATAGTGCCCTTCCCTCATTGGTGTGCGGCAACAGGCTGCAGACCAGGCAGCAGGTGGAGCGTCCAAAAATCATTTCCTTTACTGGGAAGATAAGTTATTGTATAGTGAGCCTAAGTTTGCTTAGCCCGGTGCAGCCATGTGCTGGTGGTACCCGAGCGCTTCAGGATCTTCCTAATGGGTCTGGCTCATGACGTGCCTCTCGCAGGACATATGGGGCAAGACAAGACCTTCCACAGGCTTGTCACCCATTTCTACTGGCCCCAGATGAAAAGGCACGTTGGTACCTTTTGTAGAACTTGCCAAACATGTCAGGCCAGTGGCAAGAGCAGAGGGAAGTGCAAGGCACCCCTCCAACCCTTTCCTGTAGTGAGCACCCCTTTCGAGTGGGTGGGCATCGACATCGTGGGTCCCCTGGACCCCAAGACAGCCTTAGGCAACAGGTTCATCCTGGTCTTAGTGGACCATGCCACCCGGTACCCGGAAGCAGTCCCTCTCACGCCAATCACAGCACCCGTGGTGGGCAGTGCATTGATGGGGATCTTTTCCCGAGCGGGGTTCCCCAGAAAGGGTGGTCTCTGACCGGGATACCAACCTCATCTTTAGGTACATGAAGTCTCTGTGGGAAGAGTGTGGGGTAATTTATAAGTTCACCACTGCTTACCACCCTCAAGGAAATGGGTTGGTTGAAAGGTTCAACCGCACCCTCAAAGGTATGATTATGGGCCTAGCAGAGCCCATGAGACGGAAGTGGGACATCTTTCTACCATGCCTGTTGTTTGCCTACAGGGAGGTGCCTCAGAAGTTCTTAGGGTTCAGTCCCTTTGAACTCCTATATGGCCACACTGTCAGAGGACCTCTCACACCGGTGAAGGAGGGGTGGGAGAAATCGCATTGGAAGACACCCCAGGATGTGTTTAGCTATATCCTGGCCTACTCGCAACCAGACACAACGCTTCAGGAAGCTCGCACAGGAGAACCTAGAAGCTAGCCAGGAAGAAATGAAAAGATGATACGACCAGAATACCACTTGTGCGCTTCAAGACAAATGGACTGGGCCATATGAGGTGGTGGAGCGCAAGAGCGAAGTAACCTACCTGGTTAACTTGAAGACTCCCCGGCGGCCCCTGAGAGTCTTGCATGTGAACCGCCTCAAACCCCACTTTGAGAGGTCTGAAGTGACAATGCTCATGGCTACAGATGCTGGAAGGGAAGATGATAGTGATCCTCTCCCTGACCTCCTGGCAGCCGAGGAGCAAGACGGGTTCTTTGATGGCGTGGTCCTCTCGCCCACCCTGACCCCAGAACAGCAGAGGGACTATCGCCAGGTGTTGGGTCAGTTTTCCTCCCTGTTCTCCCTGACCTGAGGTGTCACCAATTGCTGCGTCCATGATGTGGACAGTGGAGATAGCCTGCCTATGAAACAGAAATCTTACAGAGCAGCTGACAAAGTCAGGGCCAGCATCAAGGAAGAAGTTTCCAAGATGTTGGCGCTAGGGGTGATTGAGCCCTTCAGCAGCCCCTGAGCTAGCCCAGCGGTCTTAGTGCCAAAAGCTGCTGCGCCCGGTGCCACTCCAGAACTCTGGTTTTGTGTGGTCTACCGTGGGCTCAATGCGGTCACAAAGACCGACGCACACCCCATCCCCAGAGCTGATGAGCTCGTGGATGGGTTGGGAGATGCCCAGTCCCTCAGTACGTTTGATTCAACATCTGGGTACTGGCATATTGCCTTAACCGAGGGGGCCAAAGAGAGGTCTGCACGCTCAACGCCAGAGGGGCACTTTCAGTTCAGAGTCATGCCTTTTGGGTTGAAGAATGCCCCTGCCACATTCCAAAGACTGGTTAACCAGGTATTGACCGGGCTGGAAGAATTCAGCGCTTCATACCCGGATGACATTGCTGTGTTCAGCTCCACGTGGGAAGAACACTTGCAGCAACTCTGGGAAGTGTTGAAGGCTCTGCAAAGAGCAGGCCTCACTATCAAGGCCAGCAAGTGCCAGATAGGGCAGGGATCTGTGGTGTACTTGGGACACCAGGTAGGGAGCGGCCAGGTGGCACCCCTACAGGTGAAGATTGATACCATTCTGGCTTGGGAGCCCCCAAGACCCAGACAGAGGTGAGAGCCTTTTTAGGTCTCACCGGGTATTACAGACGGTTTGTCAAGGGATATGGCACCATTGTTGCCCCCTTGACAGAGCTGACTTCCAAGAAGCAGCCCAAGAAATTGAATTGGACCGAAGCCTGCCAAACTGCTTTTGATGCCCTGAAGACTGCCATGTGCACAGCACCGGTGCTCAAGGCCCCTTACTTCTCCAGTGAGTTCATAGTGCAGACAGATGCTTCAGAGCATGGTGTGGGAGCAGTACTCTCACAGATCACTGACAAGGTCTGGGACCAACCTGTAGTGTTCATTAGCCGGAGGCTACTCCCCAGGGAACAGAGGTGGAGTGCAATTGAAAGGGAAGCTTTTGTTGTGGTCTGGGCTCTGAAGAAGCTGAGGCCCTACCTGTTTGGGACTCACTTCTGTGTTCAGACAGACCACAGGCCTCTCAGATGGTTAATGCAGATGAGGTATGAGAACCCAAAACTGTTGAGGTGGTCCATCTCCCTACAGAGAATGGACTTCACGGTGGAACACCGCCCTTGCACAGAACATGCCAATGCTGATGGTCTGTCCAGGTTTTTCCGCCTTAGTGAAAAGAACTCCCAAGAGGGTGGGTAGTTCTCCCCACTTTCAGCTGGAGGGGACACGTGTTAGACCTGGCATCATTGGCGTGAGTCTCTCTGGCATATTTGTGTCACCAAGAAGTCCCTAGAAAAGTGCACTGACTGTGCCAGGGCTGATGATAACAAATGCTACTAGTGGGCCTGCAGCATTGATTGTCCCACACACATGAGTAGACCTAAAATGGTGTCTCAGGCCTGCCACCGCAGTGCCTGTGTGCAGTCTGTGAACTGCCATGTCCTCCTGGTCAGTGTCCCCACTGGCCAGGCCTAATCCTTCCCTTTCTGTACACATTGGTCACCCCATATGGAAGGCCCAAGGTACCCCCTTGGGCAGGGTACAGTGTATGTGAAAGGTAGAGCATGTACTTGTGCAGGTGACATGCTCTGGTAGTGAATTACAACCATTTTCGTTTTTCACTATTATAAGGCTATCTTGCCCCATAGGCTATCATGGGGGATGCTGGCTACAGAGGCTACCAGCATATCTTCCCATAGGAGCAAGATAGGACATAAAAGTCTGGTATTCCTGAACTCAGAATTTAATAACACATCTTTTAGGAAAGGTTGTTTTTAAATCCTGTGTTTGAGAACAGCACTTTTAGAAAGTTGCTGTTCTCTTGTCTGACCTTTCTGTGTGCCTAGGCCTGTTTGTGAATTGACTGTCTGGTTTGAGAGTGACAGAGGCTGGGAGCCCCCAGGATGCTGGCTGAGTCAGCCCTAGGCTGAATGACTGCATCTGCATCTTGAGTGGTGGGAGAGGATAGCACCTGGGCCTGAATAGGGCTGTGCTTGCCTTCCATAATGCTGGCTCCACCTCCTGTTGGGCGCCTGACAACCCTGCCCCTCTCCTTGAAAGGAAAGGAGAGGCCAGAAAAACAAAGTGCTCAAGGAACACCCAGAACTGGTTCAGACCGGCCTCAGAGCCCTCCTGCACTCTAGAGAGTCTGAGACTTGGATGGAGTGTGTGAATTTGTACTCAAGTGCACTGGAAGGTTGGATGAAGGGCAGCAAAGTAACTGATTATAAGGGGTTGTTGCATTTAATTAGTTGGGAGTACTTGAGTAGTCTTTGTGTTCCAGAGCTGCGCCAGCATCTTTTAGACAGCAAGCTGACAGACCCCATTGAGCTTGCTAAGAAGGCGGACCGCTGGACCAGTACCAGGGTCCACAGAGGATTTGTGGGTACCACAGCCAAGGGGGGTAGGGTCTCCAACAGAAGAGTGGGGGGGACGAGGGTAACCAAAAGGAGTTCTCTCAAGGGCCCCAAAATAGTTCCCAGGAAAAGGAATCCCAACCCCCCAGATCTAGACAACCATGGCCCCCTAGGGGCAGGCGGGACAACAGAGACAACAGGGACAACAGGGGTCCCCCTGCCTGCTATCACTGCAATGAGGTGAGCCACTTTGATCCTAGATGTCCCAAGAAACCTCCATCACCCACTGGTGCTCCAGCCCCAGGGTTAGCAAGTGTAGCTTTAGGAGGGAATTTGATTTCTAGTGGGGAGGAGTGACTAGCAGTTATGACCCATGTCTTTTTCGGAGACCAAGAGATGGTCCAGGAAACCTTACTGCCCCCTAACACTAAGAAATACGGGCAGAAGGTGATCATCAATGGGAGAGAGATAGAGGCTCTGAGAGACACAGGAGCCAGCGTGACATCCGTGAGGTGTCAGTGGGTGTTTGAAGAGCAGGTCATTCCCAATGTACTTCGCCCTGTAGTGGCAGCTGACAGCTCAGTGCGCCTCTGCAAAGTGGCCCGTGTTCCCTTTGAATGGGGAGGGGTCTCTGGTCTCTTGGAAGTTGTTGTCAGTGATGCCTTACCTGTAGGCTGTCTGCTAGGTAATGACCTGGAGAGTTCTCCATGGAAGGATGTGGAACACCAAACATATTTGGAGATGTTGGGTTTGCCTGCATGGATCTGTGTGACCACGGGTGCTATGGCAGCCAGTAAGGGTGATTCAGCAGAACTGGAGCCTGAAACAGTGGCCCATAGACCTGCCAAGAGAGGAAGGGGTAGGGGGTGCGGAAAACCAGCCCCAGCCGTTCTCACGATCCAGGAAGAAGCAGAACCTGCGGGGGATGCCCTGGAACCTACAGGGGAACAGGTGGCCGAACTAGGCGACCTGCCTGAGCTGACCCATTGGCAGCAAGAAGGTGGGCCCTCCAGAAAGGAATTCTGCAAGGCGCAGAAAGAGTGCCCTTCCCTCATTGGTGTGCGGCAACAGGCTGCAGACCAGGCAGCAGGTGGAGCGTCCAAAAATCATTTTCTTTACTGGGAAGATAAGTTGTATAGTGAGCCTAAGTTTGCTTAGCCCGGTGCAGCCGTGTTCTGGTGGTACCCGACCGCTTCAGGATCTTCCTAATGGGTCTGGCGCATTACGTGCCTCTCGCAGGACATATGGGGCAAGACAAGACCTTCCAAAGGCTTGTCACCCACTTCTACTGGCCCCAGATGAAGAAGCACATCGGTACCTTTTGTAGAACTTGCCAAACATGTCAGGCCAGTGGCAAGAGCGGAGTGAAGTGCAAGGCACCCCTCCAACCCTTTCCTGTAGTGAGCACCCCTTTCGAGTGGGTGGGCATTGACATCGTGGGGCCCCTGGGTCCCAAGACAGCCTTAGGCAACAGGTTCATCCTGGTCTTAGTGGACCATGCCACCCGTTACCCGGAAGCAGTCCCTCTCACGACAATCACAGCACCCGTGGTGGGCCGTGCATTGATGGGGATCTTTTCCCGAGCGGGGTTCCCCAGAGAGGTGGTCTCCGACCGGGACACCAACTTCATCTCTAGGTACATGAAGTCTCTGTGGGAGGAGTGTGGGGTAACTTATAAGTTTACCTCTGCTTACCACCCTCAAGGAAATGGGTTGGTTGAAACGTTCAACCGCACCCTCAAAAGTATGATTTTGGGCCTAGCGGAGCCCATGAGACGGACGTGGGACATCTTTCTACCATGCCTGTTGTTTGCCTACAGGGAGGTGCCTCAGAAGTTCTTAGGGTTCAGTCCCTTTGGACTCCTACATGGCCACACTGTTAGAGGACCTCTCACACTGGTGAAGGAGGGGTGGGAGAAATCCAGTGGGAAGACACCCCAGGATGTGTTCAGCTTTGTGCTGGCCTTCATCAACCAGACACAATGCTTCAGGAAGCTCGCACAGGAGAACCCAGAAGCTAGCCAGGAAGAAATGAAAAGATGGTACGACCAGAATACTACTTGTGCGCTTCAAGACAAATGGACTGGGCCATATGAGGTGGTGGAGCGCAAGAGCGAAGTAACCTACCTGGTTAACTTGAAGACTCCCAGGCGGCCCCTGAGATTCTTGCATGTGAACCGCCTCAAACCAGACTTTGAGAGGTCTGAAGTGACAATGCTCATGGCTACAGATGCTGGAAGGGAAGATGATAGTGATCCTCTCCCTGACCTCCTGGCAGCCAAGGAGCAAGACGGGTCAGTCGATGGCGTGGTCCTCTCGCCCACCCTGACCCCAGAACAGCAGAGGGACTATCGTCAGGTGTTGGGTCAGTTTTCCTCCCTGTTCTCCCTGACCCCAGGTGTCACCAATTGCTGCGTCCATGATGTGGACAGTGGAGATAGACTGCCTGTGAAACAGAAATCTTACAGAGTAGCTGACAAAGTCAGGGCCAGCATCAAGGAAGAAGTTTCCAAGATGTTGGCGCTAGGGGTGATTGAGCCCTCCAGCAGCTCCTGGGCTAGCCCAGTGGTCTTAGTACCAAAAGCTGCCGCGCCCGGTGCCACTGCAGTACTCCGGTTTTGTGTGAACTACCGTGGGCTCAATGCAGTCACAAAGACTGACGCACACCCCATACCCAGAGCTGATGAGCTCGTGGATGGGTTGGGAGCTGCCCTCAGTACGTTTGATTCAACATCTGGGTACTGGCAGATTGCCTTAACCGAGGGGGGCAAAGAGAGATCTGCACTCAACGCCAGAGGGACACTTCCAGTTCAGAATCATGCCTTTTGGGTTGAAGAATGCCCCTGTCACATTCCAAAGACTGGTTAACCAGGTATTGACCGGGCTGGAGGAATTCAGCGCTGCATACCTGGATGACATTGCTGTGTTCAGCTCCACGTGGGAAGAACACTTGCAGCAACTCTGTGAAGTGTTGAAGGCTCTGCAAAGAGCAGGCCTCACTATCAAGGCCAGCATGTGCCAGATAGGGCAGGGATCTGTGGTGTACTTGGGAGACCAGGTAGGGAGCGGCCAGGTGGCACCCCTACAGGTGAAGATTGATACCATTCTGGCTTGGGAGCCCCCTAAGACCCAGACAGAGGTGAGAGCCTTTTTAGGTCTCACCGGGTATTATAGACGGTTTGTCAAGGGATATGGCACCATTGTTGTACCCTTGACAGAACTGACTTCAAAGAAGCAGCCCAAGAAAGTGAATTGGACCGAAGCCTGCCAAACTGCTTTTGATGCCCTGAAGACTGCCATCTGCACAGCACCGGTGCTCAAGGCGCGTTACTTCTCCAGTGAGTTCATAGTGCAGACAGACGCTTCTGAGCATGGTGTGGGAGCAGTACTCTCACAGAACACTGACGAGGTCTGGGACCAACCTGTAGCGTTCATTATCCGGAGGCTACTCCCCAGGGAACAGAGGTGGAGTGCAATTGAAAGGGAAGCTTTTGCTGTGGTCTGGGCTCTGAAGAAGCTGAGGCCCTACCTGTTTGGGACTCACTTCTGTGTTCAGACAGACCACAGGCCTCTCAGATGGTTAATGCAGATGAGGGGTGAGAACCCAAAACTGTTGAGGTGGTCCATCTCCCTACAGGGAATGGACTTCACGGTGGAACACCGCCCTGGCACAGAACATGCCAATTCTGATGGTCTGTCCACGTTTTTCCGCCTTAGTGAAGAGAACTCCCAAGAGGGTTGGTAGTTCTCCCCACTTTCAGCTGGAGGGGACACGTGTTAGACCTGGCATCATTGGCGTGAGTCTCTCTGGCATATTTGTGTCACCAAGAAGTCCCTAGTAAAGTGCACTGAGTGTGCCAGGGCTGATGATAACAAATGTTACTAGGGGGCCTGCAGCATTGATTGTCCCACCCACATGAGTAGACCTAAAATGGTGTCTCAGGCCTGCCACCGCAGTGCCTGTGTGCAGTCTGTGAACTGCCATGTCCTCCTGGTCAGTGTCCCCACTGGCCAGGCCTAACCCTTCCCTTTCTGTACACATTGGTCACCCCTATGGAAGGCCCAAGGTACCCCCTTGAGCAGGGTACAGTGTATGTGAAAGGTAGAGCATGTACTTGTGCAGGTGACATGCTCTGGTAGTGAATTACAACCATTTTCGTTTTTCACTATTATAAGGCTATCTTGCCCCATAGGCTATCATGGGGGATGCTGGCTACAGAGGCTACCAGCATATCTTCCCATAGGAGCAAGATAGGACATAAAAGTCTGGTATTCCTGAACTCAGAATTTAATAACACATCTTTTAGAAAAGGTTGTTTTTAAATCCTGTGTTTGAGAACAGCACTTTTAGAAAGTTGCTGTTCTCTTGTCTGACCTTTCTGTGTGCCTAGGCCTGTTTGTGAATTGATTGTCTGGTTTGAGAGTGACAGAGGCTGGGAGCCCCCAGGAGGCTGGCTGAGTCAGCCCTAGGCTGAAGGACTGCATCTGCATCTTGAGGGTTGCGAGGGGATAGCACCTGGGCCTGAATAGGGCTGTGCCTGCCTTCCACAATGCTGGGTCCACCTCCTGCTGGGCGGCTGACGACCCTGCCCCTCTCCCTGAAAGGAAAGGAGAGGCCAGAAAAACAAAGTGCTCAAGGAACACCCAGAACTGGTTCAGACCGGGCTCAGAACCCTCCTGCACAAAGAGATCAAAGACTTTTAGGGGTATAGGTACAGGACCCCTGACTACAGAAAATTAGATCATCTTGGAATCAAGAAGGAACCTCTGCCAAGGAGAAAGCTGAAACTGAAGAAGGAAGTGTGTCCTGCTGTTGCTCTGCTGGACTGACCTGCTGTTGCTTTGCTGCCAAGGAGAGGGGAAGGACTTTGCTTTTGGTGCTGTATCCCCTTGCTTGAAGGAATCTCCAAGGGCCTGAGAAGAGCTGGCTCCCTGTTAAGAAGTCCCAGGAACAAAAGGACTTCACCCCCAGCTTCCCTGAACTCTGCTGAGAGAGTTATGTACGTGGTGCCTCTGGAAGTTGTACCTGTGTTGGGAAGCTGGAAACCAAGCTTTTAAAGACTTTCTGCAAGTTTTGTCGCATCGCTCGCTTGTGGAGCGCATCCCCGACAGCATGAGGAAATTCCCGCCGCTACTGGGGCCGAGATCGTCGCAGCGCCTGTTGCCGCTGCCAGAGTCATCGCATCCTTCGTTTGCGGGACGCACCAGACCGGTGCGGGAAGATTACCATCGCTGCAAGTATCGTCGCAGAGCCTGTCGTCGCTGGGTGAGATCGTCGCACCGCTGGCTTGCGGACCACATCACGTCTCTGCGAATGTCGTCGCAGAGCCATCGCATCGAGGAGCTGCGAGAGGAAGATCACTGCTGGTCCGCGCATCGTCGCCCTGGAGATCGTCGCAACTCCATAGATCATCGTATCGTGCCTTTGCAAGCTTCTTTCACTACGGAACCTCCGCACCGGAATCCATACAAGGTATCGCATCCCTCCCCATACAGACCGGAGTCACCGCATCACGCCCGCTACATCCAGCGGGGCTGTCGCATCGCCTCCCCAGGGTCTCAGGAGTGACACATCGCTTGTTTTCCACCACACCAGTTTCTGATTTGGAACTTTGTCCCATTCAAAGGTACTGTTGACTAAACATGACGCAACTGTGAACTTTTCACGCAACTGTGGATTATTTTATCGCAAATTTATGAACTCTTTTGCAACCATATTCTTGAACTGTGTTTGTTGGATTTTTGTTGTTTTGGTCTTGTGTAGTTTAGAATAAATACCTTTATTTTTCTAAACTGTTGTGGAGTCAGTTTGTGGTGTTTTCACTGTGAGTGTTGGTACAAATACTTTACACATTGCCTTCGATAAGCCTTGCCTGCTCGTGCCAAGCTACCCAGAGGGAGGGGGAAGAGGTTATCTAAGAGTGTTTCCTCCTTACCCTGACTAGAAGCAAGGGTCCCTATTTGGACAGTGGTACCTACCTCTGCCAACTAGAGACCCCCAGTTCTAACACTTGCTAATCCAAGGTGCTTTAAAAAATCCAGAAAAATTGCTTTTTGCTATAATGTAGAAAGTGCCATTTACAAATGTCTTCCTGTTATATTGAATTCTATTCAATAATATTAGCCTATAATTCTTTAAAATGTCCCAATATTTCTGCAAAAATCCTATGGAAGAACATTCAGGTTCTCTTTTAGAGTGAGTTGTAAGCCCAAACACTTTTGTCCTCATTATGAGTGGCCTGGAAACATTTTTCAACTTTACCCCATCCCTGGTGACTCCTGGGGTGGGGAAATCCAGCTCATTGCTGGTAGGACCCTGAGTGGCCACTAAAACATTAGGGCTTACAGGGGAAACTGTAATTCCAGGTCGAAGTTCCCTCGGTAATTGTACATTTTGGGCTGAACTGGGAGTTATTAGCAACCGAAAACTCTGGGTGAAACTCAGTAGCGGCTGCTGTGTGGGCAGAGTGGTAGGGCAGGAGAGGGAGGAAACGGGGGAATT
Source organism: Lissotriton helveticus (assembly GCF_964261635.1). Classification (NCBI taxonomy): domain Eukaryota; kingdom Metazoa; phylum Chordata; class Amphibia; order Caudata; family Salamandridae; genus Lissotriton; species Lissotriton helveticus. The sequence continues at coordinate 1,145,673,447 of NC_136069.1, forward strand.
GGACAACAGACGAAAACAAAAACAAAAAAGAAATGAAAATAAAACTTACTGGACGCAGGACTGTCGCTCTTCTGCTAGAGGTCCTCACTGCAGCACAGGCTCTCAGACTCCCATGCAGCCAATCCTGGCCCTGCTCTCATATTTGAAAGCAGCGTCAGGAATGGTCTGAGTGCTGTGAATTTGCTCTCACAGAGAGACTGGGAGGTAGTGCTTTGCTGTCTCAGTGTGCATGTAAGTTTTGGCTGGCCTGAGATGGCCTGCCAAACCGACATGCGCACTGATAGCAGTGCCCATTACTTCCCTCTATGACCAACCCCACGATGGCCCCGCCCCCAAGACAAGAACTTTAAAGATAAAACAATAATAAACCTGTTTTATTTTTGAAGATGTGAGTCTAACAATGAGGGGCGACGCTTCTCCGCCATAGAGGAGGAGCCGCCACTGGTGAAACTTAAAAACGTAGATTTCGTATGGGGCTTGTAACTGCTTTTACTGACCACATCGAACTTAGAAGCCCACCTGGGTTGGACTGGCTACCAGGTGTTTCGGTGGGCTGACTGGGTGAGGACTGTGTTCACGGCCGTGGGAGGCAGAATTCTTGCTGTGGAAATGCAGGCCACACTCCTAATTGCAGTGCTTCTAAATAAGCAATTGAAAAATAAATGGTTGTAAAGCCTAATTTAAAATCATGTTTTCTGCATTGTTTATTTAGAAGCGCTGCAATTAGGAACCTGGCTGGTAGGTCCCAAGCAGTAAAACCGGCCCCTACCCTGCCAGGCCATCGAAACGCCTGGTCCGGCCCTGAAGACCACCCATAATGATGGCCTTTGTGTCAGAATCAGGGCTTTAAGTGGGCCGGGTCTTGCCGGAGCACCGGCAGTTCTTAAAAGCAGGTGCTGAGATGGGTCCCTATCAGGCTCTCCATTTTTGCCCTCACCCTCGGGGTAAAAAAAAGAATCCTTACACTGCAGCAGTGCCACCCTTCATCGTCTTTAATGTAACTTCAAAGAGACTTGTTTTAGTTCTTTCACAATAACGTCACTTCAGAATGGAAGCATTTTCAATATTATATACCACAAAGTCATTGCTTATTTATTTTATGCAACTAACAACCATTGACAAAGCCAATAGTCCTGGCTTGTTGTAGATATAATGCTACTTGTTGTATCAAATATCTGGGTATAGTGATAGAAACCGCAAAATACCAGTCGGGGCGGCACACTATGCTAAGCGCAGATTTTTAGCTGACCTGTTTTAAAGCTACGTCCTTAATTACATCGAGACCCGCCAGTATTTCATCCCACTTAAAGCCCTGGTTAGAATCCATCTAGTTTAGAATTTCTGGACAGGCCCCTTTGTCATACCTAAGACGGGAGTAAAACGCACCCAGGCGCGCAACACCCATTGGCCTCAAAGGGCTTCAGCCCCCCCCCCCATCGTGTGTGGCTGCCCGGGATGAGACACTTCCCGGGCACACACACAGCCGTACCAGAACACTTCACAGGTCTTTAAAAGACCATGTGCATGTTAATGGGGCTTTATTGTTGTTTCACCCCTTCTAAGAGACCCTGCAGCTCGACTCTGCCGATTGCCTAAAGATTCAGCCCCCACCCGAATTTTTTTCTTATCCCCCCCCCCTCCCCCCGTAAATTTGACTCTAGTTGCACCTCTGAACGCACCTAATCATGGAAAAACCCTATGCGAATTGGGCCCTTCATCTATTACTCTGCGAGCGACAGCACTTTGCCTGGTGGATGAGTCGATGAGACAGCCCCTGTGGTTATGATTATCTCCCAGGACCTCGCGACAGGTGTCCACGCTTTCACAAAACGTAGCCCGACGTAAAAGAGTCGAAATCTCCCAGGAACGCGCGTCTACGCGCGAGCTTTGTATGTACGACAGCGCTCACAGCAGCAAGCCCACCGAAGCCTTCCGTCTCCCGCGCGACTGAAATAGCTTTGCACAATACGTCTTCTTGTCACTGAGATGAGCTTTACATCCATGACCTACTTCTGCTTTCCGTACAACATACCTAATGAGCAATAATGTCTTCGGAAAGGGTCGCTTCAGACGAAGACGCCGAAGTGATGCCTCGAGATGCTGATCTGCGGTAACATCAAACAGAATGGGCTTCAGTCTGAGGAATGAACATGTCTGGATAACTTCAGAGGCAGGCTGCAGGGTGAGGGGGGACGGCAGGCACGTGAAAGCACAGATCTGTGCAAGAAAGTGACCTTATAATTCGATATTTTTTTAATATATGAAATTAAGCTAATGAGTTTCAATAACTTGACAAAGTACTCTCTCATGCCACTAGATCCGGGGCCCAGCGTGTTTCTTATTTTATTTAGACGCTTGTGAATGTTCATGTTTTATCCACACATAGAAATATGCAGTGATTTACATCTCAAACCCTCCCCTCCCCCAGATCCCTTTACGTAAACCAGAAAGTTGAACATCTACGCCTTGTGGGACTGATTCCACCTACACTTGGCTGAGTTTCCGACCTTTTAGACAGCCACATAAATCCCCATAGGTATCATTCAAATCTACAGCAGCTGGAACACGGGATCCCGCAAGTGAGTGAGGCAGTCCGCTTACAGCCGGAAGAATACTTTCCAGATAGTCATCGAAGGAAGCACACCCGCTCCTTCTTCATTTGTAGCGGCTGCCGGCGGATGTTTCCTGGCGGATACAACTTTCTCTAGCTTTATTGAGCCTCATTGTCCCCGCCGCTATTATTCACCGATAACATTACCAACTCTGCAATTGGATTGAACCTGCAAATACCCATAATTGTGGTTCTGATCGGAACCTGAAATCGACTCACGCTTCACATGGTCTAGAGCCCGGCCGGGTTGGAAGTATCACCGGCTAAGCGACCTCTCTTCTTTTCACCTGAACCTTACAGCCCTGAGGAGTCGCATTGCTATGCGACGAAACACGTGTCGGCTTGGCTGCAAAAGATATTAAAGAAGACTTTCTTTAAGACACTGTGTTTTCTCTGACAGCTTTATATGTATACTGTTTCAAAACATTTGTCCATTGAGACACGCATTAGAAAAATTGAGAAGAAATTACTCTCTTGTTGTGTGCAATAGGTATTCTGCTTTATGTTTGTAACGTGTGTTCTGGTAACAGACGGATTCGGGGGGTTATAGGGCTTATCCCCTCGCCTACATGCACCAACACCAAATATTGGTAATCCTTTTTACTTTGCGTTTACAATAGCTAAGCGCCCCTTTCCCTTTACTTTAAAAACCCTTTCTTTTGTTACAAGTGTGCCTTTACAAGTTCAGGCCACTTTTTTTTATCTATCTGGTTTGCTAACGGGTGCCACTTTTATTTTGATGCCCGACATATTTTCTGTCCCAGTCTTTACCTGCAGTTAGATGACTTTCACAGCTTCCCATTCCATTGTTATGCTCCTTTGCATTTTCTGTGTCTCTATGACTGACATACTCTAACTTTAACCTGAACACGAAGACTCCGCTGGCTGGAATAGCTAAGAGAGCAAAAAAGATTTAAAAGGAGGGTGGTGGTCAGCAATATGAGAGAGACCGGATGATTTCCAGATTCAGCAGGTTGAACTGACTAGTACCACCCCTCCAAAGGAAGAGGCAGGAGTGAGAAATCTAATGGGAGAGTGGAAAAACCTGGATAATCCAGCAGTAGGGGAGACAGTGTTTGGGTGTGTAGCATTTCTCTAAGCCCTTTTAGAGGCTACCTGCTTTTGCATGATTGCTTGTGACATCCTGGTGTTAAGCCTGGAACACAGTGAAGGTCTCTCTAGTTTCCTTCCTTATTGTCCAAAGAAAGGGTGACTCCACACAATAGTCACGGTGCAACCCTGCACAGTAATATACATGTAAAAGATGTCGGGTGTCTCCTTAATAAGGACTTGGTAAAGAAAATAAAGCCACCGAAGGGCAGAAAAAACCTACATGGCAATGTTTTTAATCTTGACTGAAGATAGTGGATAATGCAGAGTTGAAATCCAAAGTGCCGAAAGCATCCTGGATCAGAGTTGCCAGAAAAGAGTACTATAAGTCTTCCCAAAACTAACAAATCCAGAAGAAATCTTGCTGCAAACTAAGTAGAGCGAAAAACAGGAACAGAAATGCTGTTGAGTGGGCGATGAATGCAATGGAAAATGAGGGAACAAAGGCACTGTGACACATTCATCTCAAAGCAATGCCTCTATGTAAATATATAAGAGAAACACGTATTGACCTACAGAGATCTTTTTTACATGTCAACAGGACCTCTCTCATTTGATACGTGTCATGTTTTACTGGCAGATAAGGAAATAAACCAGATTTCTGGTAGTTCTGGTGTGTCTCATGTGATCTTATTTAGGATCAATAACTGGTTGCCACTATGCTGTTTTACTTAGGTCAGAGTTTCTATAGGAAGAGCATTTTTTGTTTTGCTAATAACGTTAGCACTGTTTGACGAATCTTCACAAAACTTCCCCAAAAAAGTTCACCACCTCAGATCCTTGCTGGAATGGTTTGGGGAGAACTGTCAAGCAGGGGCTGAGAGAAAAGAAGGGGTCCCAGCACACTTTTCTTTCATGCAATTTTCCATAGGAATTTTAGACAGCTGTACAGAAGAAAATGCCTGAACAGAATTACACCAAATTTAGCAGAAAACTAGATCTTTACTCAGAAAGCATGCTTTGCGTGATTGTGCTATACATACATTCAGCTGAGTTTTGAGAAATTAAGGTTAAAAAAGTTAGTGATATATTGAAAGTTGGTTCCCCGGGAGTCCTGCGAGACTCTAATGGTAATACAAATTATAAAAATAGAGCATTCTGGCTAACCGAGAGAGCCTTTTTTCCTATCTGCCAATTCGCTACTCCGAGACCAAGCACTCTGATTGGCTGGTTGCAACATCAACAGAAATGTTGCGGCTGCCAATGTAGGACATGATAATGAGAAGTGTGTAAACAATCAAAACAGCTATTTTGTTGTTGTTTATGGTGTCTAGCATCCTCACTTAGGGTTGTATAACGATACAACAATGCCTTTTGTACACAGCCTTTACTACGCAAGCCCTTCACTCTCATGCCTTTACCCTGCATGCCTTTACCATGCAGGTAGGTATTTGTGTTTTACTATGCATGCCTTTACTATGCATGACAAGTATTGGTGAAAACCGTGCCCTGATAACTGTAACACTTGAACGTCATCTTGAAGTATGGTATATCTTTGTGAGAAAAAACATACGGGGAAAGACTGATCATAGATCCTCAGGAAAGGTTCTTCATAACTAACTGAACCCCAACTGGAAAACCTTATAAGATCTACTAAATCTTCCAGGGCCTAAGGGCTAACTGAACCCCAACTGGTAAACCTTATAAGATCTACTAAATCTTCCAGGGCATAAGGGCCTAAATAGATCTCCTTCAGCATGATGAAGCTTTTTCTGAAACTCTGGGCAACTCTATTAGAACCACTGTCTTGAAACACAAATACAATACTAAAATTGTAGAGTGGATGTAGAATTCCTATATATTTCAAAATACCAAAATAGCTATTAGGAAGAATAACTCAACTATTGATGGATGTTTAATTTTGAAATTACTGGCAGAAAAATATTACAAGCAAAAGAATGTTTCATTTATTTGGCCTATACTGACTTAACAACCACTTTTGACTTGAAAGATAAAAAATATTATACCGCAAGATGTTGACATGGAGAATCCCAGCACCTTTATCATGGCTAATAATTAAACTCTATGTCAACTATTGGATGCATGTACAACATAGAAAGAGTAGGGCACTATCACAAATGATAATAACACCAAATGGTCCAGGGCAGGGTTACATTTTGGCCAGAGCTGGATAAACCATTAAGGAAAATGAGCATGTGCTTGGGGCATCAAGGGAAGGGGGCATCACAGAAATTTTCCATTGCTTGATTTACTATGGACCGTATGGTGCAACACTGCAAATTGTGTAGCTGAACCTATAAATAAAGTGGAAGTATACAAAAGTAAACATTATTTTCCATCTTACTGTAAGTTTCCTTTCATTTACAAAAATAAGATTTTATTTTACGGTTATATTTTGAATTGATATATATGGGGGCACCAACATCTTTTAAGTTCTTTGGGCCTTAATAGGTCCTAATCCGGCCCTGATTTTGCCACCCCTCCTATTTGTAATCCATATCCCTATGCACAAAAACCCTTAGAACAAGCAAGATGATTTCTTCCCAAACTGCACCAGGAGGTGATCCAAAGGGTGTATTATGTGGATGACATGATCCTGTTTCGTTCAGTTTAGTTTGCTATTTATATAACATAACGTTCACCCACAGGTATCCTTCGCAGCCTTTCAAAAGAAAAAGATGTTACAAAAGCATGGCACACAGATTGCTTCCCACACAGAGTCGATATGTGATTAACAGCCAAGTATTTAGATGTTTCATGAAAAGCACCAACAAGGATTCTACATGCAAACCAATGGGCAGCGTATTTCAAAATCTTGCTGCAGCTGCTGAAAATGCTCGGCCACCCAGGGTAATTTGACAAAATTTGGGAACATAAGACAAAGAGTCTTTCTCTGATCTCAGACAGCAATTCAATGTATACATCAGGAGCTTCTGTAATAGAGTATTCCTGCGAAAAATGTAGAACGCTTTATGAACCAAATATAGAGCTTGATTTAAATTTGGGTGGTTGGGTCGTCCTTCACCATCGTGACAGAGTATTTTGCTCCATCACCCTGGAGTAGGTCCCAACAGTCAAATTTAGGAATGTCCTTTCGGGCGATGCGCACTGCTAGCATTCACCACGGCAGCTGTCGTCAAGGCGGTTCCTGTGAATGCATGGTAACTTTAATGTGTGTCTATAGCAAACATGACAGAGCTGTATGGCAAAGTTACTACATTTTTATTGTTTTCAAAAACAATACCCCAAAGTGTGATTTTGTTTTTAAAAATAAAAAAAAACAATGCCCCCCTCAACATGAATGTCATTTCCCAGGGTGAGGGGGACATTTTTATGTTTTTACTGCTCCTTACAGCCAAGGTTTTCCTGGCGGTGACGGGCAGTAACAAAATCTGAAATATTTCTACCCGTCTAAATTAGGGTGGCAGACATTTAGCCAATTCTCCAAAGGCCCTTACTTTATTGGAGAAGTTTGGCCACAGTGGAGACAGAGTAGTCATTGGAGTTCTCATGATATTAAGTCTAGTGTCTTTAAGGCATCTTCTTGTGGAATAGTCGTATAAAGTGCCTTCATGTCCATGCTGATCATTAGTTCTTCCTCTGACTTGTATCTCAGATCAGCCAGGGTATTCAGTAACTCTTTGGTATCCTTCAAATATGTTGGGGTCTCCTCTACTTTCGGTCTCAAGAACCAATTGCAACACTTGGAAAGTGGTTCTAATGCCGAACCAATGCCAGAGACAACAGGCCAACCAGAGGGTGGATGGACACCCTTATGCACGTTTCGAAGGATGTAATAATACAGGATACGAGGTGCTGGGTGTAAAGAAAATCAGCCTCTTTCTTGGTGATCCATCCATTTTCTTACTGAGAGTCAACCAGAAATTTCACTTGCTCTAACACATCAGTTGAGGGATCCACTGCCAGCCTCTTGTAGTTCCTTTCTATATTCAGAAATGTCATGCATTAATTCCTGTACATATCACTGGGGAGGATGCCAATCGCACCACTCTTGACTGCCGGCTTTATAACAATGTTGATTACCTCTCCAAGTTGCATGATTACCAGTTGTTCAGCTTTTGTGATATTGTGAAAATAATCATGTCCCTGTGCCCCCAATTTATTTACATCATTACTGACTGCTTCCTCAAAAGCCATCACACCAGGTGGCATCATTTGGGTGGGTGGAGGAAACATTGCTTTTTCTCTAGACCACTGTTTTCTTCAATATCTTCAAATGTACCACGATCCTTGAAAAAGATCTGTAAACATATCTTTCCTTTCAATTTCCTCACTTGAGTAGGGGGTAGATCTTCTTGTGAAAGAACTTCTTAAGGTCCTTCTGGATTTTTTTTTATCTTGGAATTGATTGAAAACTCCTTTAATTCTGACAGTCATTGTTTGTCTCATCCAGTTTTTTCTTGAATGCATTGATCGTAATCTGGGACTTTAATGCATTCTCACAAGTTTTTATCTGAATCAAGAGGTTATCAGAGAGTTCTTTGCTGCTTTTATTATTAGTAACAACCTATCACGCGTACATTTCCAAGCGATCAGAGACCAATTAATCCGAAACTACTTATCCTCTAAAAATATCTCTGTTCATTTGCTACAATTAGACCTCAAAGTATTCTTTCATAATGTCTCCCTGTAACAGCATTTTCACCTTCATCTTCATTTATTCAATCAAGGAGTCCCAGTCATCACTCTGTGACAAATTGTGATTTAATGTAGTGCTCCCCAGGAATAGTGAGGCTGCTAATATTGATCCAACCAATTCATCATCAAGGAACATACCATCTGCCATTATTTTAACTAACCTTGATACCTTGCAGTTTTCGGTAGTCATAGCCTGCCAGTGAGATTAATATGTGTGGTTCAAGGGCGTGTAAAGAGTTGGAGGGTCCTTTATGTATTTGAAATAAGCCCTCTAGACCTTGTGTAAGCTCTCACCATTTTTTCAAAGAGAGTCTAGGGCCTGGTATCCACAGGATAGTTGGAGGGGTGGAGCGACCAATGACGTAGCTATCAGTACTGAAGTCTCATTGTTTCAGGGAGTTGGTAATCTGCTTTACACTTGTCAAAGGATTTCATGTGGGTATTCTTATACTAAGGAGTGCTGTTTGAATTTATCTCTTTAACAATTTTCATTTGTCAGTGTCATATTGAGAAGTGCTATATTATCTAGTTGAAATTTGTTTATCCTTTTCAAATGATGTTTAAAAAATATAAATAAAAAATAATGTCAAAACTATGTTTGGCATATTAACATATAATTATAGTTGTTTATTGTATTAATCCCAATTTGATGTTTTAGTCATCAGAAACAATTTTTGTTGTTATTTTTGACTTTCCCATCCCTAAAAACATATAAAATGATACCACACATGGGCATATAAACAGTTATACCCTATATCTCAAATAATAATTTTGAAAAATCCGCCATATTGGATTAACGCGTCACGATAGAGTGGTAGACTTTTTACCATCGTTTTCTACAGAAAAATTTCAATAACAATCCACTCACAAAAATTGTATTGCAATTAGTTCTAGGTTCCTCAACAAATTGACTAGTCTATGAAGGCCAATTGGGGTCCGGAGACAAGACGAGATACATCTTACTCCATGCTCCTCTAGGCCATGCTTCAATTCTGTCCGTCTTTTATTTTCCAAAACTAATTTAAGTGCTGTGATGCACAACTTGTGTCATACTTGTGGACATAATATTTTGTATCACACCTAGCATGCATGAACAAACAGTAGTGAGCATGCACAACTCGTGCATCTACCTACCCTATATTTATAGAGTTCAAGCATACTAATCATAAAGGTAGGAAACTAATCTTGTAGTCACACACTTCATAACAATGTAAATAATGAACTCTTGTCTTAACTCTTATTTTGTTACAAGAAAGTCATGTCAAGGAATCGAAGCTTGGAAACCTGGAAGCTTAGCACTTGGAAAGTGTACATCTCCATGGGTCTAACTGCCAGTGATGGTGGAGTGAAAGATTTTATAAAAAGGATTAAAAAGATACACTCTGCTGCGTATGTTGTCAACTGCTAAGCGGCATCTTCCCTCTTAAAAATTTATGATTAATGGTATGGTGCACCTTCGGATCCGGTGTTCGCCTTGGAGCGAGCTGTGATGGAAGGTGTTCCACTCCTTCGATTACTTTACAGGCAGCAGAATCTGAAGTTCATCCCGGATGCCAACAGGACAACGATCCGGATTTGGAGGTACACTGTTAGGCAGATGGGGTGGCAGGGACGATTGACTCAGGTGACCCCCCAATTGCGCCAGATGGCCACTCTGATGAGTTTTCGTAAATGGGACCTAATTGGTATCTCCACTCTTGGAGATGTGATGAAGGGTACCACACTGAAGTCCTTCCAGCAGCTGCAGGCGGAATGTCACTTGCATAAAATGCAATTTAACAAATACCTACAGCTACGCCACGCCCTAGCCCACACAATTCTCACAATGGACTCCCTTCCGGAGTTCCACCCCTTGGAGGGTCACCTCCTCATGGGGACCTGGCGACACACCAAATTAGACAGATATACCAGACCCTCACGACTCATGCCAAGACGATCCTTCATAAGACAAGAGAGGCGTGAAGAGCAGATATAACGGATATGTTGGACGATGACTGGGCAGAGGCTATCGCAAGTCCGCGGGGCACCGTTGTCTCCTCTCGATACTGCCTCATACAATTTAAATACGCACATCAAGTGTATATTACCCGTCTCCGCCTTTGGAAGATGGGAGTCATCCCATCCCCCAATGTCTGTGTTGCGCCAGAGATGAGGGGACATGTTTTCATACAGTATGGAACTGTACGGCATTACAGCCCTTCTGGCGTAAGATTGCAGCCTGCTTGGGTGAGGTACTGTCCTGGGATCTCCGATTCAACCCCAAGTTATTTTTATTGCACAGCACTGATGGGATTGGGGGAAATCGGTATAAACATATTTTTTTTTCTGACAATGACTGTAGCTAAGCGGGACGTGGCACATCTAGGGAAGGGAACATCCCCCCGATGATAAGATAATGGCAAAAGGAACTGGATAGATGTATGGGTGCAGAGATTGCAGTCTTCCAGGCGAGGGGCTGTCCATTAAAGCATAGAAAAATATGGTCCCGATGGGCCGATTACAGGGGCATAGATCTTCCCCCCTTCCCTCCAAGACCCCCTGACGCATGTATTCTCCCATTCACCCCAAGCCACAGCACAACATATTCAATATTGTTAGACCTGGCATCATTGGCGTGAGTCTCCCTTCCATTTTGATGGATTGCCTCCTCTGTTTTGATATGTTTTTGCTGGTTATATGCTTTAGGCACTGTGCCACTGCTATTCAGTGCCACAGTGCAAGTGATCCCTATGTTAAATTGATGTGCTAATTGGAGATTCTATGATGGGGTTATTTGATTAACCTGTCAGCCCCTAGTACAGTGCACCATGTGTGCCCAGGGCCTATAAATCAAATGCTGCTGGTGGGCTTGCAGCACTGGTTGTGCCACCCACAGAAGCAACTTGTAACGTGTGCCTCAGGCCTGCCATTGCAAGGCCTGTGTGCAGTCTAGTACTGCCATGTCGACGTGGAAAGTGCACCCACTTGCCAGTCTCTAAACCTTCCCTTTACTTCAAATTTGGCACCCCTATGGTGCCAAAGGTGGGCAGGATCCCCAGCAAAAGAGTGGGGGGACAGGGGTAAACAGTGGGAGTTCCAGAAAGGTCCCCAAAGTAATTCCCAAGGGAACCAAGGTAAGGGTTCCCAGCCTCCCCCTGAGAAGAAGTCAGGGTCCCCGACAGGTAAACCTGTTCATAGGGGGCCTGTTACCTTCTTTCGGTGTAAGCAGGTGGGAGACCGTTGGTATGATCCCCAGTGTCCCCAAAAGGGTCAGTAAGTCCCTCCCCGTGCACCACCCCGTCAGATGGCCAGTGTAGCCCTGGGTGGGGAGAAGATGGGTGCCCAAGGTGGGTGGGGTCCCACAGAAATGTCCCTTGTCTCATTAGGAGATTTTGAGATGGTCCCTAGAACTCAGCTGCCTGATAACACTAAGAAATACAGTCAGTGGGTGACCTCAATGGCCATAGAGTGAAGGTTCTGAGAGACACCGGAGCAAGTGTGACAGTTGTCAAGTGCCACTTGGTGTCTGAAGAGCAGGTGGTCCCCAATGCATTCTTCCCAGTTGTTGGCGTTGCAAAGTGGCTCAAGTTTCCTTTGAGTGGGGGGGTGTCTGGTACTATTCAAGTAGCTGTGAGGCCTGCCATGCCTATTGATTGTCTGTTAGGCAATGATTTGGAAAGCTCCCCTTGGGTTAAGGTGGAGAAGAAGGTTCATTTAGAGATGTTGGGTCTGCCTGAGTCGGCGTGTGTGACCACTCGGTCTATGGCAGCTAAGGGTGTTCAAGAGGCCCTGGAGCCTGAAAGTATGGCCCAGGGACCTGCCTTAAAGAGAAGGGGTAGGGGGTGCGGGAAACCAGCCCCCATTGTTCCCACAGTCCAGGAGGAGGCAGACTTTGAGGGGGATGCCCTGGAACCTACAGGGGAGCAAGTTTCTGAACTGGGGAACCTACCTGAGCTGACCCATTGGCAGAAAGAAGGGGATCCCTCCAGGGAGGAAATTTGTGAAGAGCAGCTAAGTCCCCATCTCTTGTGGGTTTGAGGCAACAGGCCAGAAACCAGGCAGCAGGTGATCGGTCTGGATCACATTGGATCTACTGGGAGAATGGTCTCCTGTATAGGGAACCTAAGGTTGCTGAGCCCGGGTCAGCCTGTGTGCTCGTGGTACCCCAGTGCTTCAGAGCCTTCCTACTGGGTTTGGCTCATGATGTTCCTTTAGCTGGTCATCTGGGGCAGAACAAGACCTTTGAAAGTCTTGTCTCCCACTTTTATTGGCCCAAGATGCGGAAGAGTTCAGATACTCATTGTAGGACCTGTCAAACTTTCCAGGCAAGTGGGAAAAGTGGAAGGTGGCACAAGGCCCCTCTACAACCTTTCCCTGTAGTCAGTACCCCCTTTGAATGGGTGGGCATTGACATTGTGGGGCCACTGGACCCCAAGACAGCCATGGGCAACAGGTTTATCCTGGTCTTGGTGGACCATGCTTCCCGGTACCCAGAAGCCATTCAGCTCAGGACAGTGAAGCCCCCCGTGGTGGGACGTGCACTGATGGGGATCTTCTCCCATGTGGGGTTCTCCAAAGAGATGGTGTCTGGCCTTGGTGCAAACTTCATTTCTAATTATAGGAAGTCTCTGTGAAAGGAGTGTGGTGTTACCTACAAGTTCACCACTCCTTACCACCGACTAGGTAATGGGCTGGTTGAAAGATTCAACCGGACCCTCAAAGGCATGATCATGGGTCTTGAGGAACCAATGAGGCATAAGTGGGACGTCCTCTTGCCATGCCTTCTGTTTGCCTACTGTGAGGTGTCACAAAAGTCCCCAGGGTTCAGCCCCTTAGAGCTTTTGTATGGTCACCCGGTGAGAGGACCTTTGAGTTTGGTCAAGGAAGGCTGGGAGCAATCACCCAGGAAACCTCCCCCGGATGTATATAGTTACATGCTGGCCTTCAGGAACAAGACCTGGCGATTCAGAGATCTTGCTCAGGTGAATCTGGGAGCCAGCCAGGAGGAAATGAAGCGGTGGTATGATCAGAATGCCACTCTGATTGAGCTTCAACCTGGACAGAAAGTTTGGGTCATGGCCCCTGTGGAGCCTTGTGCGCTCCAGGACAGGTGGACCGGTCCATATGAGGTGGTGGAGTGCAAGAGTGATGTCACCTATCTGGTGAACTTGCGGTCTCCCAGAAACCCCTGGCGGGTCCTGCATGTTAACCGCCTAAAGCCCCACTTAGAAAGGTCCGAAGTGGGCATGCTCCTAGCGACAGCTTTAGGGGTAATTGAGTCCTCAAACAGTCCTTGGGCCAGCCCAGTGGTTTTGGTCCCAAAGACTGCCACGCCGGGTGCCACACCTGAACTCCGGAGCTGTGTGGACTACAGAGGGCTCAATTCAGTCACCAGGACTGACGCACACCCAATCCCCAGAGCTGATGAGCTCATTGATCGGTTAAGGGCTGCATGGCACCTCAGGATGTTTGATTTTACGTCTGGGTACTGGCAGATCACCCTGACTGATGGTGCTAAGGAGAGGTCAGCATTCTCCATACCAGATGGGCACTACTAATTCCGGGTTATGCCCTTTGGGAGGAAGAATGCCCTGCCACCTTTCAGAGGTTGGTCAACCAGGTGTTAGCTGGATTTCAGTGCCGCCTACCTGGATGACATTGCAGTGTTCAGCACCAGTTGGGAAGAACATCTGCCCATCTCTGGGAAGTGTTGATGGCACTGCGCAAGGCAGGCCTCATGATCAAGGCGAGTAAGTGCCAGATCGGGCAGGGTTCCGTGGTGTACTTGGGTCACTAGGTAGGAAGCGGCCAGGTGGCGCCCCTACAACCCAAGATTGATACCATCCTGGCATGGGAACCCCCAAAGACTCAAACACAGGTGAGAGCCTTTTTAGGACTCATGGGGTACTACAGGAGGTTTGTTAAGGGGTATGGCAACATTGTTGCACCCTTGACTGAGCTGACTTCCCGGAAGCAGCCCAAGAAAGTGAACTGGACTGACACCTGTCAGAAGGCTTTTGACACCCTGAAGACTGCCATGTGCACAGCACCCGTGCTTCAGGCGCCCAACTTCTCAAAATAATTCATTGTTCGGACAGACGCTTCAGAGCATGGTGTGGGGGCTGTTCTATCACAGATTAATGAAGAGGGCCTAGACCAACCTGTAGCCTTTATCAGTAGGAGGTTACTTCCACGGTAACAGAGGTGAAATGCAATTGAGCGTGAGTCATTTGCTATGGTCTGGGCACTGAAGAAGTTGAGACCATACTTGCTTGGGACACACTTCCTGGTTCAGACCGACCACAGGCCCCTCAGATGGTTAATGCAGGTGAGAACCCAAAGTTGTTGAGGTGGTCCCTTTCCCTACAGGGTATGGACTTTATGGTGGAACACCGCCCTGGTACAGAACAGGCCAATGCTGATGGTCTGTACAGATTTTTCCACCTTAGTGAAAAGAACACCAAAGGGGAAGGGTAGTTCCCTCCGCATTTCAGCTGGAGGGGACACGGGTTAGACCTGGCATCATTAGCGTGACTCTCTTCTTCCATTTTGATGGATTGCCTCCTCTGTTTTTATATGTTTTTGCTCGTTATATGCTTTGGGCACTGTGCCACTGCTATTCAGTGCCACAGTGCAAGGGCTCCCTATGTTAAATTGATATACTAATATGAGATTCCATGATTGGGTTTTTTGATTTACCTGTCAGCCCCTACCACAGTGCACCATATGTGCCCAGGGCTTGTAAATCAAATTCTGCTGGTGGGCTTGCAGCACTGGTTGTGCCACCCACAGAAGCAGCTTGTAAAGTGTGTCTCAGGCCTGCCATTGCAAAGCCTGTGTGCAGTATAGTACTCCCATGTCGACTTGGCAAGTGCACCCACTTGGCAGACTCTAAACCTTCCCTTTGCTTCATATTAGACCCCCCTATAGTAGGCCCAGGGGCAGGGTGCATTGTAAGTATAAGGTAGGACATGCTCTGGTATGTGTAGCATGTCCTAATAGTGAACTACAGCCATTTACGTTTTTAGGTCTCGCGATCTGTCAATGCGCTTGCGCATTGAGCGGAGCGAGACTATAGGGGCTTAAACAGACTTTAACTAACTGGCGATTTGATGCTGTGCCCGTGCGCTTTTAGGTCGATGCGCTAGCGCATTGACTTAAAATGCGCGTGCACAGCATCAAATCGCCAGCCATCTGTTCCCCTGCAGCTCTTCCCGCTCCGCCCCACAAGCTTCCCCCAGCGTGCGCTCTGGCTCAGCCGAGCCGCACTCCTCCCACACCTTTGAAGTGAAGCTTCACTTCAAAGGCCCCTGCTGCTTCACACTGTGTCGCATTTCTCCTCCCCCTCCCCACAGCAATGCCCTCCGCCGTCCGTACTTTCACTTTGACGGCCGCAGGCCGTCTCTCGTGTTTCTCCTCCCCCCTCTCAGTGTTTTGTTTTTTTTACTTGTTTTACTTGTTTATTAGGTCACCACAGAGCTTTAAAGTGAGTGCTCTCACCTTCCGGATTGGTGTTGAGCCCTCCCCCAGCCTCCAAGCATGAATGCAAGGTTTCCCTCAACCCACTCTTTCCCAGTGCATAGAGTGAGCAACCATCCACGTCTTTATCTGGAAGAGGTGGAACATTTAGAACCTTTTCTACGGCATTACTTACCGGCTTGCAACAGACACTCATTAAGTTGGACAGGAAACTTTGTAATCAAACTTTTTTCGATTAATATTTCCTTTCTTGCTAAAGTACCCGGAGCAAAGTTTTTTTGTTGCTATCTAGCACTCGATATTAGTGCATTTGCAGCCTGTTGTATCTCTTCCTCTGCGATCTTTCCAGTAGTTCCTGGCCCCTCCCTATTCCCTCCCCCCATTTCATTTTTTCCTGTCTCTTCATTTCTTACCCGTCCACCAACCCCTCCCGTCTTAGTGCCTTGCTAGGGTTTTCGTCTGCCGATTCTGCTGTAAAACGACTCTGTTTTGCCCGGACTGTGTTGATGCTGCTGCACAAGTTGTTTCTAACTTTGAATCAACAATAATTGCTGGGGTTATATGCAAGGGTATTGGCATAGCAAATAGGTCTCGCGTTTGGGACCTTATAAGTATTTAGTTATTCAGCACAATATTCTTGGTGCAATGGCCAAACACTTATAAGGTCCCAAAAGCGAGACCTATTGGCTATGCCAATGCATGTTTCACTATTGCAAGGCTACCTGTTCTCCATAGGCTAGAATGGGCATTTAGAATATTACATTCTTCTAATCCTAACTGACTCAGGGAACATGGTGGAAATTCGAATTTAGTATGCCTGAACTCAGAGTAATAAAATATATATTTTAGTAAAGTTGGTTTTAATATTCTGTGTTTGAAAATACCACTTTTAGAAAGTAGGTATTTTCTTGCCTAACTGTCCAGGGCTGCCTCTGCTAGGTTGTGTATTCCTTGTCTGGGTTTGTGAGTGACAGGGCTGGGGGATTCCAGGAGACAGGCTGGGGCAGCCCAGTGGTGAATAGAGAGATCTGCATCTAGATGGGAGGGAGGAGTTGCACCTGGGACCTGAATAGGGCTGGGCCTTCCCTCTACAATGCTGGCTCCACCTCCTGTGGCTTGTCCGATGTCTCTGCCCTGCACTGTGAAAGGAGAGGAGGAATCATGTCAACAAAGTGCTCCAGAGCAGTATCTTCCCTCCCCTGTGCTGGCTCCACCTCCTGTGGGGCGGCTGATGTCTCTGCCCTGCACAGTGAAAGGAAGAAGAGAGTCATGTAAACAGAGTGCTCAGGAACTGGTTTGGACTAGTCAGAGGCCTCTCTGCCTTCAGAGAACAAAGGATTTTGGGGTATAAATATTGGGACCCAGATCCCAAGAAATTAGATCACTTCTGGAACAAGAAACCTTTTGCCAAGGAGAAGAACCAAGGAAGCTGCAGGAGTTTTACTGCCCCTCTGCCAGTGTGCTGTTTGCTGGGTTGGCCTGCAGTGGTTGCTTCATTGCCAAGGAAAGGAGAAGGAACTTTTTAAGGACTTTCATCATCTTCAGAATATTCTACAAGGGCTTGAACTGTGCTTGCCTCCTGCTGAAATCTCAGGGACAAAAGACTTCATCTCCAGCTCCCCTCTGAATTTTCTTGCTGGGAATTCTTAACTCCAGACATTTGTGTGTCGCTGGGAACTGGAAGCGCGACGCATCGAGAGGAAGCGTGTCGCAGCCACAGCTGAAATCGTCGCATCGCCGGAGAAGCGAGCCTTCACCGCATGTCCCTGGAAGCGTGTGTTCATTGAAGCTGCCTGCTGTCGCATCACCGGAAAAGCATGACGCCATCGAGAGAGTCACCATCGCATCACCAGAGAAGCGTGTCGCAGGGCCTGTCGTGGCTCCAAAGTACAGAGTCGTCGCAAGGCTGCCAGGGCGTCTACGCATCGTCATCGCATCGCCGCATCAAGGGCGGCATCTTCTCGCATTGCAACCGGATCATCGCATCGCATCAAGGCGCCATCTTGCGCACCGCAACGGGCCTGCAGGCCGAGAATATACGCATCACCTCCGCACCGGTAAGGATAACGACGCATCCCCTACTCTGCATAAGCATTGAGGCCCGACTCAGCATCTCCCCCAGATCACGGAACCGACGCATCTCCCCTTCTGCAAGCCTTTTCTTTACTTTGCGTTACGCATCCAGGTACTTTGTTGAGAACTTTGTCGCATTCATCATCAACTTGAACTAAGTAACTTTTATTATCTTTAAAGCAATCCTAAGTGTAGTATTGTGGATTTTTGTCGTTTGTGGTCTTGTGTTAAGTCTATATAAAGAATACTATTTTTCATAAAACCTGTGTTATGTCCATCTGTAGTGTTTTCACTGTATTACTGAGCATATTCACAAATGCTTAACACACTGCCTCTGAGATAAGCCTGTCTGCTCGTGCCAAGCTACCAAGGGGGTGAGCAGGAGTTATTGAGGAGTGTAAACCCCTTATCCTGGTTTAGAAGTAAGGGTCCCTATTTTGACAAATGTGAATACCATTGCCAACTAGAGACCCCCAGATCTAACAAATATCATACATTAGAGTACACAATACCTTCAAGTTATTATCTAATCTTTTCGGGTAATGGAACAGTTCGTGCAATGTTCTTAAAGTTTTAATTGTTATATCTGTTATTGACATTGATCTTATATGCGAACTTTGGTACTCTTCATTTATCTGATATGGCAATATGTATATGCAGGGCGGTTGCCCAGATGGTACAATGTAAACTCAATAAAATTTGTTTTTAAAAAAAAAATACATTCTATCTACTTTCATATAGGCTGCCACCTTGATTGTTGAATTGTTTTATCCTCTTTGGTAATTGTTTTATCCTCTTTGGTTCTATCTAAGTTGGACTACTGTAATTTGTCTAATATAAACCAACAGCTGAACCAACTCAGAAGACTACAAGCGGTACAGAACGCTGCTGCTAGATTGGTGCTAGACGTCCCTAAATATCAATCTATTAGGGACGGGATTTGAGAACTGCACTGGCTGCCAGTTGCCCAACGTGTTACATTTAAGGCTCTTTATATAGCATATAAAGCACTCCATAGTAAAGGTCCACTTTTTCTATGGCACTGTTTTAGCTGGTATTCCCCTACCAGACTTTTACGCTCAACCACTGCCTTTCTGATGCCCACCTCTAGAGTCAGGACGATGTACTGGTGTTGTATGGTGTTTTAGATTCCGAATACATTTTCCAGATTCATGCCCTTATTTAGGTACAATCCACGTTGCCCTCATATAGGCATAGAAATCAAGCCCTTATTTAGGCATAGCCCAGGCTACCCAAATACAGGCATTGCTACTTCCATACGTTCATCAACGTCACAACGATTTCTTGGAATACCAGACTCTTAAGCAGAAGGGACGTCCGCTAGCCTGGATATTGATTTCTCCAAGAAAGTCATTATTATGCATGAACAACTATTCCTTAGGGTTCATTCATGACGTTCATATGCCCGACTTTACGTCAAAGCTGGCATTCCTAAACACCTTCAAGGTATAAATATACCTTCACTTGCTATGGCAAAGCACAATGTGGTTCGGTGCAGTTCGACTACCTACTTGCCCGATGCAGCTCGCTACAGCAAGTGCCGAAGGAAGCCGACTCTCCAGCTGACGCAGTGACAAGAAGCTGTCCTCTTGTGTCCAGAATCCAACTTCAGTGTTTCTGAATCCCCTGCGGGGTGTTGGGAAATTGAGTCCGACTCAGAGTTACCAACCTCCTTCATTCTAAGGTATGGAGCTGATTAGAACCTAGAGAAACCTTTGGCCCTACTTGGCAAAAGCTAAACCTATGCTAAAGGCCATACTTACTACTTCCCTCGTACTAGACATAGATTAGATACATTGGGGTAGGCGTACTTTAGAAGCACTAGTTGAGTATTTTAGCCTGTGTTATTTATGTATGTATTTTTATCATAGCACTAGACATTGCTATTACAGTATTATTTCATAATACTATTTTCGCTGTACGCATCATACTTTGCATTCTGTCTAACGATTGTAGCAATTCACCTCTCTTGCATGAGAAAGAAGACTGTTCAAGAAACCTTTTATTGAAAACGCCCGTCTCACTATTTCTTTGCAACTCTGTAGAAACGAAGCATGCACGATTGAGTGAGTGAACTAGTTATATATTGTTTCCACAACTCTGAAGATATTTGTTTCAGTCCTAGGGAAACAAAGTTGTCATGTTTATGCGGTTGTCAGAAACTAATCCCTTTTTGTGAATTCGAGAAAGTTTCTAGTGACCTCTGAGCTAGCTGGCACTCACAATTAATTTTGGTATATTCGATAGAGACATACTGACCTCAGTCCTATGTCACATCTTTAGGATATATTATTCCAATGCGCAGAGCCTATTGGGAATATAGGAACTACACTACATGGTGCCCAACATGGGGCAAGGCACTAATTTAACGCTTTTAACGTTTTTCTCAGAGACCCCTTTTTCCGTAAATACTCCAATAGACGTCTGGAGAGGGTAAAGGGATAATATCCGCCTTAGCTGAGTGGGACGAAAATCCTATGTATTAGCTTTTTGGTTTGTTCAATGTTGGAGGATACAGTGTTCCAAAATATTGTGCACCTTATCTTTGTTTCCTTGAAGCTTGCTCTGCAAACTTTCAGTCAACAAAATGGCCGACAAAGATAATCCCGGGGCCAGAGGAGCTGCGACTGATCCAGCAGCTTTTAACAAAACAGGTTTTAATGGAACCGACGAGGATGCTATATGCATTCCTACGAGTTTAAGGAAAGACATCACTATAAAACTTATAAAAAATGGCCTAACATCGAAAGATGGTAGGATAGTTTTTGTGATAGAGGCACATGAATATCACCAGACAGAGGTATTCTATTCATGGATAGTCTTCCCTGAAGCAAATCCAGTAACACAAATGTTTCACTTCTACAAAGAAGATGAACCACCAGATGAGTGTATTCCTTTTGAGGATATAGAAATTCCACTCACATACCAGGAGCATGAGCTCTGGTTTTAAGGCGCCCTAAAACATTTAAATCACATTACCAGGCTCGGTCCACTAGGTAGACCAGGAGCAACATGGCCGGTCTTAGCCAGCTATACACCACATCCTGGCATTGAAGAAATGTCAGATGCGGAATTGCGAACTCAACTTAAAGAGTTAATTAAAATCTATAGACAATTGGTGCAATATGTCATGCGGACTTTCACAGTCCAACCTGCAATAGTGATTCCACAACATACATCTCACCAGGGGAACACACTAAAAATTACACCACAGACTTTACACTCAGTCATTGGTAAGTTACCTGCAAAGAGGGAACAAATTTGATTCTGGATAGCTCAAACAATTACTCAAATCGAAGCAGTATTTCCTAATACTAGCCCTCATGAGAAACACAGAATTTTAACAATCTGTTTACCAATGGGGATTGCACCACATCCAGAGGACTGCAACACTTGGGGTTCAGTCTTTGCTGAAATCTACACAAAAACACATGGTGTTCCGTCTATGGCGGTAATACCTGACATCCTGAAACAGATTCAAAAGGAATATCGGGGCAGAGCCTACTTTAAATTTGGGTATGAAACTACTGAAAGATTTCAAACAGGTCTCAGCAATAATATTAGCTAATATTAAAGGTGAAGCAGCATCAGTGGCGATATGCCAGAAATTAAGGAAATTTGATGTAACTGAGCAGCCACAAGAACTGGCCAGAATAATTGAAAAATCCTATCAAGAATTAGGCAGAGACAGTTTCTAAAAAGAAGTGGGAAAATAGCAAACAAACTTCTAAAGAGAAGCGTTCTCATTCCCGAGGTCGGTCTCCTCAAAAGGAGCCCTCTGAAAGGAGGTATAACTTCAGGAATAGGGAAAATTTGAGAAGACCTGATAGATATCAAGATACTGATACACATTCCTCTCGTACCTTTCAGACTTCGTCACAGAAATCCAAAAGAAGAGGACGGTCAGAAAACAAGGAAGAACACGTGAAGTCCAAAGATGATCAACACGTTCAGAAAAACAAGAAACCTCAATTCACCAAAAAGAAGGTAACAGGTCTAAAAATCAGACATGCTGAGAAATCTTGAGGACACAACTCAAGAACAGGGCATGGGCTCAGACAATGTTGGACAGTGCAGCAGAAGTCACCATAGCTCACAAGAACTTGAAGGATCATCTGGAGACAGTGGACTTGAATGAATTCATTCAAGTTGAAACCACGGTTAGTTCTCCACATAAGTTATATGAAGTAACACTCCGGATGGAGGGAGACATGCCAAGAAAGATAAAATCACTCTTTTGGGAGCGACTCTCTAAGGGTTATGACATTCTTCTAGCTGAACAAGACTGGCAAAGTGAAGGCAAAAGTCTGGCAGCCAACTTTCTAGAGAAATGTGCGCTGCTCCAACCTCCAAAAACGCTGAAAAACTTACAGTCGATTCTAGGTTTCCTGAATTTCGGAAGAACATACATTCTAAATTACGCAGAAAGGGTAAAACCTCTCTACGAATTAATCAAACCTGATTTTAAAACAATAAAGTGGACACAAAAACACACAGAAATGTTGCGTTCATTGCAAACAGACATGTTAGCAACTAAACATTTACAAACACCCGTAAACGTACGCAAGTTAGTGACACGAATCATTCCAGGACAATGCGGATTCACGTACTTAACTTTTAACGATGGTGAAAAAGTACTAATAGCTTACAAATCACACTTGTACACACAAGCAGAAATGAAATTCACTTCAACAGAAAAAATTCTGACAGCGGTTCAAACTGCAGTAGCAAAAGAGAGAGCCTTCGCACAGGGTAAGCGCATCATGGTCGTAACTCCTGTACCTGCCTTAGAGGCAGTAACGAAAGCCAGCATTCCAAATGCTAAAGCTTTACATCCGAGATGGATACAATGGGTTAATTCTCTTGCTGCAACAGACGTTGAAAACACAAGCATTTCTACAATACGAACAAGAATGTCCTCTGCCTACTGAAATTCTGCCTCTTGACCAGTATGAATGTATAATTTATACTGACGGATCAGCTCAACCCGCTACGAGGGGTAAACAAGCATATAGTGCGGCATGCGCAATCGTTAAAGGTAGCTGGTGCGATGGCAAATTCCCACCAATGGTCACTAAAACTCAATCTCTAGGAGATTGTACAGCTCAGCGAACTGAAATACAAGCATTCAAGATGGCACTTAAAAATAGAGATTGCGAATTCACCACACTCATAGTGTGCGATTCGGATTATTGTGTTGAATCTTACAATGAATGCTTGCAAAACTGGGTTCAAAACGGTTACAAAGATGCAAAAGGTGGCACAATCAAGCTGAAACTGCTTTGGGAACAAGTAGTTCAGTTACAAGGATTACAAAACACTCATGTGATACATATACTGATTCATCAACGTGATGGCGTTCACGTTGAAGGGAATTCATTGGCTGATGAAGCTGCGAAGGCAGCTGTGCAAACGGCTTCCGTAGCTGCACTCACTCGTTCAAAAACGAAAATAGATGGCGAAATATTGGTAGCTGTTCTTTTTTTTTTCTTTTTTTGTCCTCATCTCACCCTTGGCATGTACAATTGAACTCTGACAACCCTATTCCATCCTGGGCGCCCAGGGCTGAAGTTCTTGCTTTGCCTGGAGCCATCCCGGCTGCCCCTTTAATCTGGGGCCTGGTGTAATCATAGGACATTTTCAGGACTTTAAACCAGCCTCATTCTATACCCCAGTCTATCAAAGGTTGCCAAACAATACTATTAGTGTTATATAACATTCCAGATTCCAAATGTGCCATTCTCAATGCAGCCCGGAGCCAGTTTTCATACAGGGGAAGGCTAGCATCTTTCCACAGCTTGCAGATTTCTCTACGTGGAATGAGTATAAGAGTGAAGAATAAAGCAACCTGTGCCCCCTGAACCCACTAATGAGGTCAGTGTCCAAACCAAACAAAACCCTTACTACATTCAATCTAAGTTTCACCTTAAAAATACTCTCCAACGCCTTCTCCACAGTATCCCAGAAATTACCCAAAATAGAACATTCATAAAAGACGTGTATGTCATCCACCTCTGGCATACCACATCTGGGGCACAAAGGGGGTGGGCTAACAAACTTTGCGATTTTTTTTGGCGTATAGTAAAGCCTATTTACAACATAAAAATTCTTCTTCTTGAGAGAGGCAGACCTAACATATTTATACAGGTATTGGAGCGATGTATCGTAGAGGGTGACTGAGACAGCATCCAAACTAGACAAGCTCCAAACAAGATGTAGTGAAGGGGCCTGTAATTCATCTGCCTCAATCAGTTTCCTATACCACAGTCCCACTTCCCTTTTCCTGCAGCCCGGGGATTGGAGAGCAGACTCAATGTCCCAGTTACCGCCGATGTTCTCTTTCTCAGCGGAAAACCAGGAACAGAGTTGGATGTATTTAAATCTAGAGAAGGAGTCCCCAATTTTTGATCTCAAAACCTCCCAAGGGAGTACTCCCTCTGCAGTTACCAAGTCTGACCAAGTTGTTATTCCTGCTCTCCTAACAGGAAGGGACAGACTATCCTGGAGACAAGATGGTGCACCGGGAGAATACCATATTGGGGCAAAGTCTGAATAGTATTTTATACCCCAACTTCCTTTTACTCTATTCCAGAGCAGTAAGGCGAATTTTAAAACCTTAAGGCGTACCTTTTTGTAGAACCTCGGTGCGCCGAATTTATACAAAAACCCAGGCCCACCTCCCTCTTGGTCCACCATCGTATTGAGGATCTGCCCCCAATTGGAAACATCCGGGGTAGTAAGGAGGCTTCGAATATTTTTTAGCTGAAAAGCAAAGGCATACCATAGGACATCAGGAAGCGCAAGTCCCCCCTTTAACAGCCTTTTTTTCAATTTTTTCCATGAGATCCTAGCATTCTTATTTGCCCAAATAAAACTACCAATCTTCCTCTGAATTTTTTCCAAGATTTTATTAGGAAAAGTCAGGGGTATCGTATTGAACAGGTAGGTCAGCTTGGGCAAAATAACCATCTTGACCAGATTTACACGGCCATATATTGTTAGCGGAAGGTTTTGCCATCTCGAAAAGAGGTTGGTCGATATCCTTAGTCACCTTTTTTTACATTAATCTTCACTATGTTGTTAATGTCGGCTGTTATTAATATGCCCAAGTACTTAAACTGGCTGCTTCGGGCTCCCTCCCATTCGTCTACTCCCCAGCACATTATTTCTGTCTTCGAATTATTAATCAAATAGCCTGAGTACCGACCGTATTCAGCCATTATCTCCTCCACTCTCGGGAATACCTCTACCGGCTTGCTGGTATACACCATCAAATCATCCGCATACAGCGCCAGCTGGCAGCTATAGTCCTCTATTCTAAAGGGTGTAATTCGTTCGTCTATCATCAGCGCCTGTGCCAACGGCTCGATATAGAGGTCGAACAGGAGGGGCGAGATGGGACACCCCTGCCTAGTTCCCCTCCCGATATTGAAACGTGGTATCAAAAAGCCATTCAATAAGATCGCAGCCGAGGCGCCTTCATAATATCCTCTCAATGCTTGAATAAAAATTGCTCCAAACCCCATTATGCTGAGAACATCCCACAGAAATCACCAATCGACACGGTCGAAGGCTTTTGCGGCGTCACATGCTGCCACAGCTAGCGGCTCCAACCGTGCCTCCGCAAGATCGATACTGCCAATCAGCTGTAGGGTTAATTCTTGAATATATCTACCAGGTATAAATCCTTTCTGATCAGGGTTAATAAGTGATGGAGCCAATTTGGCCAATCTCCCTGCCAAAACGCTGGTAAAGATCTTATAATCCGCGTTTAGCAGGGAGATTGGCCGATAGGAGTCCGCCTTAAGGGGGTCTTTCTCTGGTTTTAAAATTAGCACAATTGTGGACTCCTTCCAAGAAGGCGGGATCCTGCCCTCTGGGCTATAGATATAATTAAACGGATCACATAATCTCGGCACCAGGAGATCCTGAAGTACTTTATATACTTCGCCAGGAAGAGCATCGGGCCCCGCTGCTTTATTATTTTTTATTTTTTTTATGGAAAGTTTAATTTCTATCTCTGTAAAGCAGCTATTCAGCATATTTCGGCCTTCCTCAGTCAAACCTGGAAGAGCCTTACTCTCCAACCACCGCAGAGTGTTAACAGAACTTGGAGACGACTCTTCCTGGTATAATTCGGAAAAGAGGGAAAAGAAACATCTTTCCATGTCCTCCTGATGACAGGATATAGTGCCCTGCTCATCGATAATTATCCTATTAATATTATTTCTGACTCGATCTGCTCTAATCTTACTGGCCAGTATCGCCCCAGCTCTCTCACCATACTCATAGTTTTCCATAGAGTAAACAGCCCACTGTGTCTTAACTTTTTTTTTCTTTTTTTCCCAAGACCTTTATTACACATTTTCGAATTGACACAGCATAGAGCCTACAACCCCGAGGGCCGGCTGCAGTACATATAGTTACTTAGCAACATTCCCAGAATAACACAGCCATTCAGCCGACACCCCGGAGGTTCGGCGGCGTGGTAGCAAGGTGTGCATAGAGTAGTCAAAGTCTTGTACCGGATAATCCATAGGTCTATGGTATTTTCTATTTTAAAACAAACGTGATTGTTCGAAGCAGAGGAAACATTTATGTGAACAATTGCAGTCAGCATTCTCACCACAGAGCACGCACGGCACGGCAGCAATCATAATGACACTCACCGAGGGATGACATGCCTGGTTATAGCCATATCTGCCGTTGGGGAAGTACACAATTCGCCCCTATAGGCATTCCATCGACCCCATTTCTCATCCCAGACTCCGGGACATCCCCTAGTTTTGTAAACTAATTTTTCCGACAGCATGCACACGTCCATTGCAGCCAGCCATCTAATCAGGAGCGGTTTGTGTGGTGAACCCCAGTGCATGGCTATTTCACGCTTTAATAGGAGGAAGCTTAGGTCCGTCCAGCGCTGTTCTATTGCAGTTAAGTCTGTAGGGTCCCATATATTAAGAAGCGCACATTTGGGAGTCAGAGGGACAGGTTTCCCTACGGCATCAGTCATTTTCAGGACGGCGCAGTTCCAAAGGTCTTGGACTGCCGGGCATTCCCAAAGGAAAAGTGCCTGTTGAGCCACAGTGACGGAGGCAAAGGTCAGATGGGTGTTGGCCTATTTTGGCTAAAAGGGGACCCGACATGTACGTCCTATGTAATATTTTCAACTATATCAACCGAAATCTGTGATTGATGGCTGATTCGCGCGGGGACATCAATGCTGACTGCCATTCTGCATCATCCATAGTGCCAACGTCAGTCTGCCATTTATCCCTCAGGAGGTGAAAAGTGTTTGGCATATTGTTGCACAATTTACGGTATGTGTAAGATATCGCTTTAGCTTGAAGGGGTTCTGATAAGAGTCTGTCCTCGAGGGGCGAAGATTGTGTAAGGGAGGCGAGATCTGGGATGTTAGTGAGTATGGCGTGCTTAATTTGGGGGTATCGGAAGGTCTCGGAATGTGCCAGATTGTATGTGTTTTGGAGTTCTTGGAATGTCAGTAGTTTGCCCTTGTGGAGCAAGTCGCCAATAGTGGATATGCCTATTGTGTCCCATTTATCAAAGCCTCTTCAATGACAGAGGGTGCCTAGCCTGTACGAGGTCCAGAGTGGGGTGGACAGTGTGAGGGTGTTGGCCCACCCGAGTCGTTTGTTCGCGCGGTGCCATATCGACAGTGTGTGGGACATTGGGCCAATATAACGAGTACGGGAGTGTTTGCCGTAGAGAGCTTCGAGGTATCCGCCACAGCTTGTCTGGTACCTCTCCAAATGAAAGGCAGGGTTTGTGGGTGTGCCATAGATCCACGAGTTGGTGGCGACCAATTGGGTTGCCCAATAGTAGAGACGGATGTTCGGGAGGGCGATACCTCCATCATACCACCCTTGCGTGAGAGAAATGAGGGCAATGCGAGGGGAGCCGCCATCCCATAGAAGGAGGCGGAGGTCTCCTTCGATTAAGTTGAAGTAGGAGTCAGGTATGGGGAACGGGCAATTTTGTAGGGCATAAAAGAACCGAGGGAGCGCAAGCATTTTAATTAGGGCAGCTCTGCCAGGTAGAGAAAGGGGAAGCGACCTCCAATGTGAGACGTCTGCATGGAGTTTCTGGAGTGGGCCTTTAAGGTTACGGTCATGGAACAGGTGGGGGTCCGGGGTGACAAAGATTCCCAAGTATTTAAAACCGTCTTGGGCAATTTCGACGGAGTAGCCTCTCGGGAGAGGTGGGGGTGGACCATGGAGAACATATAGCACCGATTTCGACCAATTAATGGAAAAGCCAGAGTATTTGCCAAAGTTAGTGATCACGTGTAGCAGGCTGTTAAGGGAGGATCTGGGGGAGGAGAGATATACTAGGATGTCATCTGCGTATAGCGAAATCTTATCGACTGTGTCAGCATTCCATCGGAGGCCTCGAATGGAATTATCGGTCCTGATCCAGTGGGCTAGGGGTTCTAGAGTGAGGGTAAATAACAGGGGGGACAGCGGGCATCCTTGTTGTGTACCTCTATGAAGGGGAAAGCGCCTGGACGTATGTCCGTTGACTAAGACCTGCCCCCAGAGATCAGTGTAGAGTAATCGAACCCACTGTATAAATCTGGGGCCAAAGCCAAAATGAAGGAGTACTTCAAAGAGGTAAGACCATTCGATAGAATCGAAGGCAAGTGTCGCGTCGAGGGAAAGAATAGCTGCGTCTTCTCGGAGGTGCGGTATCCTACTCATGACATTATGGACACGGCGGAGATTGAGCGCAGTGTTACGACCCGGCAGGAAGCCCGATTGGTCTTCGTGTATCAGGGCGGGGAGAACTGCCATGAGTCTAGTGGCTAGGAGCTTGGCAAGGACTTTTACTTCAGTGTTAATGAGAGAAATAGGTCGATAGGAGCTGCAGTCAGCAGCTGGCTTATTGGGCTTACGGATAACCACGATCGAAGCCAATCGTTGGTCCTGTGGCAAGCGGCCGACTTTACAGCTGTCTTCGAACATCGCTTTAAGATGTGGATGGATCTCACCAGCCATGCCCTTCAGGAACTCAATAGGTGCGCCATTGGGGCCCATTGCCTTGCCAGATTGAATAGCGAATAAGATGTTTCTAACTTCCTCCGTTGTGAGGTCTGCCTCGAGCTCCTGCATTTCGGTCTCAGAGAGAGCGGGGAGCCTCATTTCGGCTAAGAGCAGTTTGGATTCTTCCGCGTTGTAGTGGGCTCTGGCGGTATAGACTCCCTCCAGGTGGGTGGCAAAAGCCTCTGCTATATCGCCCGGATCTGTGACAGTAGATTGGTCCGGAAGGGTTAATTCCGGGATCCAACGGGAACCCTGCTCTCGTTTCTCGAGCCATGCGAGCATCTTACCGGCTCTGTCTCCCAGCTCGTAAACACAATGGCGGGTTTTCAAGAGTTTGGCTTGCGCCTTTTCAAGAGCCAGTGCCCTATATTCTATTTGTTTCGCTTGCAGGCGGGCCGTTGTCTCATCTGTGATGTTCGTGCTGTGGAGCGATTCCAGGTTAAGTAGGTCCGTTTCTATTTGTAACAAGTGTTCACTTTGTTTGTGGATGTAACCGGTCTTGAGAGCTAGCGCTTTACCCTTGATTACTGCTTTGTATGCCTCCCATATTGTTATGGCCGAAGGTACTGATCCCACATTTTCGGCAAAGTAGTATTCGGTGTGTTCAAGCAAGCTATCGTTATGTCAGGGATTTTTAAGAGCCAGGGTGCAATTATTATGGGACCGCGTGTCTTTTGACGGTGATGTGTGAATTGCACCGTGAGGGGGGAGTGGTCGGAGATCCCCCTGGGGAGCCCCTCTAGATGGCGAAAGAACTGTAAATCAGTTGCGGGTGAGAAGAAATAGTCTATACGAGAGCTGCTATTGTGAGCGTTGGAGTAGTGCATGTAGTAGGACGTGTGGGGGTGGGACAGGCGCCATAGGTCTTCGAGCCCCATCATTTGTGCAAAGTTAGACAGGTCCAAGCTTGACTTGTGTGAGGGACGGTGGGGGTGCCTATCTACGGCATCATTCATTGTCATATTGAAGTCTCCCCCAATAAGCAGGGGTCCCTGTGGAAGATCGAGCATTAGGTGTTGCAGGGTCTGGAGTGCGGCTGTACCTAGGGCTGGAGGAATGTAGACTGAGATAACATTCAGTGGCTTGCCTTCCCAAGTGGCCTCCACCACTACATATCGACCGAGTGGATCGGGCCACGTTTTTGTGCATGTCAGGGCCACACTCCTACGTACCAGAACACCAGAAGTGAAACCGGCATGCACAAGCAATTTCTATCCGCCTCGGTTTAGCGCCCGGCATGCATTACCCATGAGGTGCGTCTCTTGGAGGAGAACCAGGTCTGGAGAATGGCATTTAAGGTACTGCATAACCACCCCTGTTTTTATCTTATTGCCAAGACCATTAACGTTCCACATCATGATGGTCAAGGACGTTGTTGAAGCGGGCGTCATGGCGGTCTAAATAAGTGAGATTGTGTACGGATCAATGGCTTGTGGTGCGTAGGGTGCTGTCTATAAAAAGGGGTTCCAAGGGAGTGGGTTACCGTGGAGCCTGTGCGGGGTCTAACAGGGCCGAAGTCTAAGCAATAGGTATAACGTGATGGTGTATGGTAGCATATAGGTGGGCCCAACGGCGAGAAATCGGCAGAGGTAGCGTGTGAGGTAGCGGCGCGCTGCGCATCGCGCTCCACGATCAAGAATCCGCTGCAATGAATAAGCAAGAACTAGAACAGAGACCATAGAAGTCTCTTCATCAACTTCCCAACATTCCCCGTCCCTCCCAAACCCGCCCCCCTACTGTTTCCCTTCCAACAACCCCCCTCCCTGCGTCCCTGCCCGCGGACTTAGAACTATCCACTCGCCAACTTGGCAGAGTGCCTGTCGCCCCCCGAACATTAGAGAGGAGTGTGGAGAGCCAAGGGTGCCCTCGTCGGCCAACAGTAGGATGATGTCATCTAGTGCAGAGATAACAACCAATATCAACAAAAGCATTCACATAGTAGGAGTCATTGAGAAGACTTAGCCGTAAGCCGGTCCTGTGCCCGGGGTCACAAGGTGACTAGTGCGAGCGGAGGGGCAACACCAAAGAGCACCGCTCAGTCTATCCTTATAACATTCAACAACCCACCTGACAGGGGGAAGCAGTATCCAGAACCAGTTCCGATGACTTCAGGCTTATCGACTAGCACCCCACACTGCCTGTGGAGTGTCACCTGGGTTGAGTACCTCCCCTTATTGTGGGCATTGAGAGGGTGATGCCCCTCTCGAGGAGGATGATGTCAACAGTGATATGAATAGGTCGATCATCAACAACGGGTATAATGACCCACATTGGAAGAAAAACTGTAAAGGATACATATGAGTCAAAACGTGAATGAGGTAGGAGGTGGACTGTGCTTCAAACTAGTGAGACTCTGAGGAAGAGGGTCCGATATACATCTACTATCCGGTAGCAGAGTCGGACTGTCATAGTGGAGAGCGTATCAACGCATAGAGGAGCGGCTGAACTGTTCAATCCAACTTGGGTTGTTCGGCGTTACTCCTCCTGCACATTGTCCGTGAATAGGTCTTGACTTTCCGGTGGCACCACCTCGTTAGAGCGATCTGTGGATTTTCTTCGCCGGTTTTGGGTGGAATTCGATTGTCGCCATCCCTCGAGCCAGTCCCAGACATCAGCAGGAGATTCAAAAAACCAGGTCTTACCCACCGCTTCGACGCGAAGTTTCGCAGGGAATAACATAGAGTACTTGATGGACTGTGTATGGAGTGCCTACTTCACCTACAGGAAGCTGCGTCGACGGGCTTGTACTTTCATGGTGAAATCCGGGAAGATCGTGATTTGCGCATTGTCTATTCGCAATGGTGGTCCCGCTCACGCCGTTTGGAGGATGACATCACAGTCGCGGAAGTTGAAAACACGGGCGGGGGGAAGCGCCCGGCTTTGGTCGGCCTCCGGGAACTCTGTGGGCCCGTTCTATGGAGAAATAATTGGAAAGGTTCTTTGGTTGAAGGTGTTGCAGGACCAATTTCTCCACAAAGAGGTCGGCGGCCGGCTCCTCAAGGCACTCGGGAACACCCAGGATGCGGAGGTTATTGCGTCGGGCGCGTCCCTCGTAGTCGTCCAGGAGTACCTCCATCTGGTGTTGCTATTTCTGCAGTTGGAGGTGTCATAGACGAGCGCCTGGGTTTTAATCTCAATGTCCTTCACCTTGGAGTCCATTTTCCGGAGGTCGGCACGCAGCAGCGTCACCTCCACGCTTACTGAGTCAATACGGGTTTCGAGTGAAGAGCGGACCCCCGCAATTGCTTCCATGACGTCGTCCAGTGTGGGAGAAGATTTCCCTTGCAGAGGGGGGGTTGTCGCCTTGAGGGTGGCTTCCGGAGCCGCATCCTTAGGGTCCGCTCTAGAGCCCCATGATAGTTTATTGATTTGCAGTTGATTGGGGGGCCGGTTTCCTTTATTGGAGGCCATCGCTGATTTGGTCTCCGCCGGGGGCTGTGGTGACGGAAGCACGAAAGGCAATCCCGTTGGAGAAGGAGAAGAGGGGGGGAGAAGGCGCCCCTCACCGACAATCCTGGGGGAGGAGGGGGAGCGTGCTCCGCGCTCGCACAGTCTTGGTTGAGGAGGGGGCCGCAACCTCCAAGGTCTGAGTGGCAGTGGCCCCGTGGAGTAAGTTGTTGGTGGGGAGTAGGGGGCCGGGAGGACTCTTCCTCTGTGGAGTCGGCAAGCCAGGTGTAGGCCAGCAGCAAGCGTCTTGTTGGGCGAACCAGAGGGACCCCGAGGGGGATCAAGCACCACACAGATTTTCGGAGTCCCCGTTAGGCCGCCCGGCAGAGCGCTGAAGCCGCGATGTGAAGGAGTCGAAGGGAGGGGGGGGAAGCAGAGCGTCCTGGTAGGCCCCGGGAAGTTAACTTGTGGCGTCCCGGCTGGCTCCTCCGACGCAGCAGCCCGCCCCGTCGCGGTCCCCCAGACCTGGGTCAGAGGCAGGCCGTCAGTTGTTAGATGAGACCAGTTGTCGCGGCGTGGGGCAAGTACAGAGAGGTCGGAGCCGGTAGGCAGTGTTGGTCTCCGGTGCTAGGCCCAAGCCAGGGGCTCGCCTAGATGTCGGTGCCGGGCGGGTGGGGGAGGCTTGTATGGGTCGTCCCGCTCCTCACCTGTGGGAGCCAGCGGCTCGAGAGCAGGCCGTATCCGTAGGGAATCGTTTCCCCAACACTCGATCAGCTAAATTGTAGGCACCGGAGGTTTGGTGCGGTCCGCGGCAGCCTCGGAGTTGTCACTCGGATGCACTGTGAGCGGCGGCCGCCATCTTGGGCCGATGTGCCCCGGCCGCCGGGATTTGCTCGCGGTGATTCAGGCGGGCTAGCAGGCACCAGAGGTCAGCCGGGGGCCTCAGGAGGGGTACCAATAGATGTCCAGTCGACCCCGGGCCAGGCAGCAGCACTAGCTGAGGTGTGGAGGTCGGTTGGCCTTACGGGCTGAGGAGCCGCCTCAGGGTGCGACCATTCTCCTCGGCATCTAGCCACGCCCCCGTGTCTTAACTTTTAAGTCTAGCAGTCCTAAAGCTTTACATCCGAGATAGATACAATGGGTTAATTCTCTTGCTGCAACAGACGTTGAAAACACAAGCATTTCTACAATACGAACAAGAATGTCCTCTGCCTACTGAAATTCTGCCTCTTGACCAGTATGAATGTATAATTTATACTGACGGATCAGCTCAACCCGCTACGAGGGGTAAATAAGCATATAGTGCAGCATACACAATCGTTAAAGGTAGCTGGTGCGATGGCAAATTCCGACCAATGGTCACTAAAACTCAATCTCTAGGAGATTGTACAGCTCAGCGAGCTGAAATACAAGCATTCAACATGGCACTTAAAAATAGGGATTGCGTATTCACCACACTCATAGTGTGCGATTCATATTATTGTGTTGAATATTTGTTATGTTATGTTATGTTAGTCTGAATTTTAGAGCGCATGTTCACCGCATGGTTTCTTGTAGATGAGTGCCGCTGGGGAACCCGTCCTAGCTTTCCCTGTGAGATGGTCCCTGTTGGGCATCCCCAAGGTGAAGCCAGGCATCCCCAGCAGCGAGGGGGCCGTTGTGGAGATTAAGCAAGCTATTGCCCAGAGTTGCAGCGTGGGACCCATGGTTAGAGAGGCACAGAGGCGAGATTTATCGAGCCCGCTGACATTGGTTCCGTACCCTGCCGCATCGGGAATTGAACCCTGGTCCCAGGCCGACCTCTGCTTCTGGGTCTGCCGCCTCTAACCGGTGAGCCACACTTCTCCACCTACTTGCAATACTGCAAGACTGGGTTCAAAACGGTTACAAAGATGCAAAAGGTGGCACAATCAAGCATAAACTGCTTTGGGAACAAGTAGTTCAGTTACAAGGATTACAAAGCACTCACGTGATACATACACTGATTCATCAACATGATGGCGTTCACGTTGAAGGGAATTCATTGGCTGATGAAGCTGCGAAGGCAGCTGTGCAAACGGCTTCCGTAGCTGCACTCAAAAACGAAAATAGATGGCGAAATATTGCCAGCTGTTAATGCTATAAGCAAAGGCAGCAGTGCAGCGTTACCTAATAAGTTTCCAATCAATTACTCATATATAATTGATGCAAACCTGTTCCTTTTGCTCGAATCCCTGGAGTGGGAGATAGGGTAATTCCAAACAGGAGATGTAGAGTAGCTTTGATATACGAAGCACATTTGGGAGAGGGTCTGATACATCAGGGGATCTCTAAGACTATACTAGAATTTAAAGAGAGGTACTGGTGGCCAGGAATGAATGCACACATTCATACATTTGTAGTTAACTGCAATGACTGCAATAGAGATCGCACCACAGAACGCCACCAGTTTCCTGACTATAGCATGACTAGCCCAGTACAGACACCATTGTTAGACAGCATTAGACTGTTTACACGCAGACCTCCCTGTGGACAGATGCGGTTCCACAAATGTTAAGACAAGGTTCATTTGGATGTGGCCTCAGCGCTCGGCTGACGTTCAAACTGTTATAAAAGATTTGTGAGTCTTTATCGGCACATACACAGTCGGCACACTACATTCTGACTAGGGTCCAGCGTTTAGCTCTCGAGCTTACAAAGAGGCCATGGCCAGTTGAGCATTGCATTGCGGTACTCTAGTCCATTCCATCCTGAGGGAAATTTGGTTGTGGAGAGAAAAAAATGGAACATAAAGCAATCTATAACAGCTAGGGTATTAGGCTCGGGTGATGGGTGGGTCAAACATCTAATAAGTGTCCAACGTAGTCTTAACAATCTGCCAAGAAGTTCTCAAGGGGGTATCATTCCATATGAAGTCATTTTTGGGACCAGAATGTTAGTAGCAGATCTCGATTGTCAGACTTCAGTGGTGGACCAAAAACCATTTGATATCAAAGAACATTTGGTTATTTTGCATGACTGAAAAGAAATTAGAACCAAACAAAGCAGCTTGTTCCTGAAGCCAATCACCAATGAAGAAAAACCGACCGTCCTAGCAAGGCCTGTCTGGATTCCTAAGCTTGGGGATGTAGTCAGAGAGAAGATCGCGGACAAGAAGGAATGTGGGCCTTCTTACAGACTGTTGTGTTTCTATCTAGGACCCTAATTCGATATTCCCGATGTATGCCCTTATATGGTTATAACAAATAATATCCTTCTAAAGGCATAAGAATCATATCCATATTTAGTAATAGCCAATGCAGTCCAAATACGGCAAGGCTACTCCCCTAGACTCCTAGAAAGTACAACGCGTTCTTTAAACAAACCAAGCCTCCAGCAGCCCGGGAATTCCCCCTGCTTTTGTTTTGATTTGGACAAGAACTCCTGGAGTCCAGAAAGAACTGTTAGTTCTTAGTGACGTCTTATGTCCAACCTTACGTCAAACCCGGCACCTTTCAGGTATAAATATACCAACGTTGCCTTAAGTAAACACACGGTGGTTTGGAGCAGAGCAGCTATCTACTTGCCCGAAGCCCAGCTGATGCGAGAGCCGAAGGAAGCCGCCCCTCCCTTTTGATGCACTGAGAAAGACGCTGTCTTTTTCTCCAGCCGAGAAAATCCAGCTCCGGTGTTTCCAGTCACCCTTGCGGGTTGCTGGGAGATCGAGTCCTGAGAGAGAGATACAAGACCTCCTACATTCTATTACCAAGGTACGGAGCTGACTAAACCCTTAAGAGAATTCTTGATTCAGATTCCTTGGCAAAAAACCAACTTAACTTAAACTGCAACTTACTTACTCCTTCCCACGTATTAGGCTTAGGTCAGGTACACCGGGGTAGGCGTATCTTAGAAGCACCAGTTGAGTACGTTAGTCAATGTTTTTATGTATGTATATATTTTATCCATTTTAAAGTATCATATGGCTAAGAAACCATATCAATGCTTTTACAGTATTATTTCATAATACTACTTTTTCTGTACACACTTTACTTCATGATAAGTATTGCAATCGTGGCAATTCATTTCTCTTGCATGAGAAAGAAGACTACTCAATAATAACACCTTTTATTGAAAAGGCCAGTCTCTCTATTTCTCTGCACTCTGGTGAAACTAAGTACGCACGATTGACTGAGTGAAATAGCGGTCTATTGTTTTCACACGACTCTAGAGATACACTCTTTATTCTGAGGGAGCAAAGTTGTCATGTTTATGCGGTTGTCAGAAACTAATCCCTTCTTGTCTAAATCAAGAGAGTTAACTCTTTCCTGAACATTCGAGAAAGTTTCTAGTGACCTCTGAGCTAGCTGGCAAAAACTAATTAAGTCTAATATAGTCAGTAGAGACCTAGATGACCTCAGTCCTACGTCTACACTGCTGTTTATATTATTCCAATGCGCAGAGCCTATTGGGAATATAGGAACTACACTACAAGAAACCAGTACTTGTCCTAGCAATCCACGGATGAAGAACAGTATTATTGCCGCCCCTTGCTGGTAAAAAGGAGAACAGGTTTTTGTCAATCGACCTGGTCAAACCACATCATGTGGCCGATACTAAGCAGTAGGCCAAGTGGACTCCGACCAAGTAGCAGACGCCCTAATCTGGCTACTATCCAAGAGGTTCAAACTGAGAGACTCATCACCTTTGAAGAATCTGCAGTGCGAAAAGAAGGACTATGCAACAAAGCAATGGAACTTGTGACTCTTGAAACCCAAATAACAGTTCGTCAAGAAACACCTGTTTACAACGAAGTAACAAGTGATCAAGTGGTTCCAGCGTTTTCAACGAATCCTGATGCAATCCCAACAATTGACAGAACTGCCTCTGGCTATTTCATTAACTTTGATACGTTTTTTGAGGATCCCAGCAAACCTGAAACAGCGCCAGTAAAAAGAACTTTCAAAAAACAAGCAACAGACCTTTTTCATCACCTGGAAAAGACTTATCTGGTTTTACCATGGATTGAACTTTGGATTGTGCTGGGTGTGCTTTTTCTTCTAATTTGGTTGACTCTGGTCATAACTTTGGGAATGCTGATAAATGGAAGATATGTCAGAATGGACACAGCAAGTAAGAACATCAACTTACTACTAAAGCCACACAAATCATCTCATCGTGAACAACGAGACTTGTCATGAGTGAACATCACAGCCGTTCCTATACCTGTGGGTATAGCTTGGGACAGAACTGTCTATGACCTTTTTGGCCCAATGGAGCTGTTGAAAATTCGACACCAAATCAAGATCTCATTAAGTGACTTTGTTTCATCAAGTACCTCTTATGATGATTGGGACTTCGAGACTGTTAATAATATGATGTCAGACTTAGAAATGTCTACAGTATTCACTAATCATGAACATTTAGAAGGTTCATCAGACTATGAACAAAATGTACTGTTATAATGACTATGGTCATCCTTTCTTGCATAAATCTGCAAATCCTAGAAATGTATTAATGTATAACCAATAGGAACATTGTCCACCGCCACCAAAGGGTAGCTCAAAAACATTTACTAGAAAATGTCCATATTTTTCAGGGTTCAGTGTATCTAATGCTGAATGATTTTACTTTAGAAATGTTTACAAAACAGGCATGAAAAGTATGTTGACTAATACCAAACAAATTTATTCTGCAGCTTTTTATGCTCAATTGTCTAAACTAGGTTTCGACTTTTGGAAAGACAACATTGACATGAAAACTGTCTTGGGCACAAAAGATTGGCAGATACAGGGGATGGAAGCTATGTTTAGAGCCTGTATCATCCCTGAGCAAATTATGTTTTTGAATGACACTGTCCAACAGACGTCTTGCCTTGGGTTAGCCAAGATAAAAGACCTGAACAATCCATCCATACCTACACCTACACCTGATAGTAACACTTCAGAGGGGGAGGTTGACGTACTTACTATTTTGGATCACAACAGAACAGATCCAGATTGGAATAAATGGTTGATTTGGCCCACAGACACAAACAACTGTCAAAATAGATTCCTGAATAAAACACACAGTTTCGCATTCACTAGGCCGGACCCAAGATATGTTAAAAGACAGCATCCAGGAATAGTAACAACATACAGTGTAGGGAAACTGTGCCTTGAATGGTTACATAGATCTACACACAAGGATGTAAAGCAACACTTATCTTTACTTAAAGATGGCGCTGATCTTAGGGAATTCTTGCTAGGACCAAGAACACTGCATCATAAACTTTTTATATATGCCGGTATCTATGCTGCTTATAATAAAGCATGGAAGATTACGCAAGCAGAGACTGCAGAAAGAATACGAGAAATTGATTGTATTAATTTAGAGAAAACTCTCTCTGTGGTTGACAATGGGTTAACGACTCTGTCATCCAGGATATATTCATTGGACAGCATAGTGTCTTCTGCCATAGACATCATGGAACAGGACTTGGTCATGTTGCAACATGGTCATTCACAATTACGTTCTATCAGGCTATTAGGCTGGACGTTGCAAAACCTTCGGTTAGGCTATGTGCCTTGGCGTTTAATCAATACTACGTCACTGTTTTCAGAATGCAATCTCACTGATATACAGATCAAATTGTCACAGAGGAGAGCAGACTATACGGTGCTGAGCATTGAAAAACTGGAAAGATTGCCATTTACAGTCGCTGAAAAGCCAGCCACTGAATGGATTATACATGGAACAATCACTCTGCCTGTTACAATTTTCCATTTTCAGTATTGCCTGAAACATATACCAGCATGCATTTATGAAAGATTGGGTAAAGAATACATCAAGACATCCTTGGAATTACCGTACACACAAAGATGTTGGAGTGGGGGAAGAGAAGTGTTCCGTAGTGGTAAAAATTGTGAAAACGCACTAAGCTGTTCTCTCCTTTGTCAGGGTATTAATTTACACGGGGCCTGTGATGGTTCCTCTACCAACTTATCCTGCCACCTGCAAGGTTCACCAGCTGCGGTGATTGATCCATTTTTTGGAAAACTTTCCAGTGGAAGTTACCTCATGTTGAACGATCACAGCTGCTGTGGCATGTTGTCAGGTTTACCCTATCTAGTAACTGTGTCAGCCAGGGTCCCTTGCTGTATTTAAGTATTGTTTCCAAAGACCAAGACAGACAGGGAGTCGCCGTTATGGCCTTCACGGAACATCTCTTCGATACGAATTGATACTTTAAGCAGAATGAAAGCCATTCTTTTGCAAAAAAACTGTGCCACTGACCTCGGCCAAAGAGACCTATGATCTGCAACTCGCAAGGACTTCTCCAGAGAAACATGCCCTATTAACTACAAACTGCCCTGTTCATTTGTCAGAAATGTTAAATCGTATCTTAAACATGTCTGATACGAGTGGTATTGTACATGTATTTAAGACCGTATTTTCGGGACTGTTAGCACCTTTTGAAGCAGTCCTAGGAATATTTCCAAACTTCGTGCACTCAGTGTTTGGCGGACTGCCTCTCATTTTGGGACTCGCTGCAGGGATACTATTTTTGCTCCTACTGCTGCAATCTGGCAAGCCAATTCACCAGCGACACCCAGTTCTCCATGGAGGCAACTCTACTGGCGATGAAGTGTTGTGAGAGCATCGTCCAAATTTTGGGATTAACTCGTTTATGAGAATTAAATACCACATGGTTTCTGTCATACAGACCAATCTGGCAAGCTTACATCTTACCTGTTCTGCGCTGCCTGCTATGCGGAGAAGAATGCGTGCTAGACATCTGTCTAACATTCACATCAGTCATGCCAACGATGTTGATACTTTGCTTGAACCAGTAACGGCCCATGCACTGTGTTGTCCCCAGCGGCTACCAATTCGGATGACGGCATTCATTGAGATCTCACAGACGCAAAATGCTGACGGTGAGGTACGAGAAGAAACATGTGCACTATGAACATTGCTAATGCGACCAATGCTGACAGCGACACTTCACATCTATGTGCAGTTAATCTTCTAAACGAGGTAATCCAACTTTCACCTACAATGGTAGACAACTTTTTTACGGACTTAGAAGATTTGATGTTTTCTCCAAACAATAACACTGACTTTTGATTTCACACACAGTGCTCTGAGAGACTTTGAATTCGACCTTCATTTTTCAAAACAAAGTTCTAACTTTGGGACCCTTTTTCCTATGATAATTTTTTTTCTCCAAATTTGTATTTTTTCCTTTTTGACAAAAGTAATCTGCTTAAAGTAGAACTATTCATAGAGAACAAGAATTCTTTGAAAAACTTCCAGAAGACAATATTTGACCTAGTCCACATACACAAACAGTTTTATGTATTCTGACATGAAATGGTTTCGGCCTTTTTTCTTCTGTATTTACGAGCCATTTCATAAATGTATATTTTCATGATTCATTCATTTAGCATTCAAATGTGAATATATGCTTAGAATGAACTATTGCTTTATATGCGTACAGCACCAATGCGCTTTTGTGTACAACCAGTACCATTGCATTTTTATGTGTTTTGGGTGGGTTTTTACACTTCATGTTTGGATATGTTTAAGGTGTTTAGAACTTAGTAATGTCGTACATAAGAAAGTGGAGTGTGTGTTGTAAGGCGTTTTAGATTCTGAATGAATTTTACCGATTCATGTCCTTATATAGTTACAATCCTTGTTGCCCTTATATAGGCATTACATCAAGCCCTTATTTAAGCATAGCCCATGCTACCCAAATACAGGCATGTCTACTTCCATCCGTTCATCAACGTCACAACGATTTCTTGGAAAACCAAACTCTTAAGCGGAAGGGACGTCCCCTAGCCTGGATATTGATTTCTCCAAGAAACTCATTAATATGCATGAACAACTATTCCTTAAGGGTTCATCCAGGACGTTCATATGCCCGACTTTACGTCAAAGCTGGCATTCCCAAACACCTTCAAGGTATAAATATACCTACACTTGCTACGGCAAACCACGGTGTGGTTCGGTGCAGTTTGACTACCTACTTGCCCGATGCAGCTCGCTACAGCAAGTGCCGAAGGAAGCCGACTCTCCAGCTGACGCACTGACAAGAAGCTGTCCTCCTCTGCCGAGAATCCAGCTCCAGTGTTTCTGACTCCCCTTGTGGGGTGTTGGGAAATTGAGTCCGAGACAGAGATACCAACCTCCTTCATTCTAAGGTATGGGGCTGATTAGAACCGAGAGAAACCTTTGGCAGTTGTTGGCAACAACTAAACCTATGCTAAAGACCATACTTACTTCTTCCCTTGTACTAGACCTAGGTTAGGTACATTGGGGTAGGTGTATTTTAGAAGCACCAGTTGAGTATTTTAGCCTGTGTTATTTATGTATGTATTTTTATCATAGCACTAGACAATGCTATTACAGTATTATTTTATAATGGTATTCTCGCTGTATGCATTATACTTTGCATTCTGTCTAACGATTGTAGCAGTTCACCCCTCTTGCATGAGAAAGGAGACTGTTCAATATACCTTCTATTGAAAACGCCCTTCTCACTATTTCTCTGCAACTGTGTAGAAACGAAGCATTCACGATTGACTGAGTGAACTAGTTATCTATTGTTTCCATGACTCTGAAGATATTTGTTCCTGTCCTAGGAAAGCAAAGTTGTCATGTTTATGCGGTTATCAGAAACTAATACCTTCTTGTGAATTCAAGAAAGTTTCTAGTGACCTCTGAGCTAGCTGGCACTCACAATTAAGTTTAGTATATTCAATAGAGACATACTGACCTCAGTCCTATGTCACATCTATAGGATACATTATTCCAATACGCAGAGCCTATTGGGAATATATGAACTACACTACACTTGCGTGGGAGGAGTTTTAGACATAGCACCACAAGGCTGTGGAACTCACTTCTGCTTGCTCTTCGGAGGACTCACTCTTTACTTGAATTCAGGAAACATCTCAAAACATGGCTTTTTAGAAACTAGTCTCCCTCTACCGTAAGATGTCCGCAGCGCCTGGACACCTACGGGTATTAGTGCGCTATAAAAATTGTTATAACATTGTACTACAAATGACACTCTCCAACTATGGCCTGAAAATTACTAAAGTCCAAAATTCCAATAGTACATACCCTACTGGATAAGGAGGCTATGTCTCCTGGCACTGGGATGTGGAACTTGTGCATGGCACACAACATCTAAGGGGCCGCTGGTGTGCCAAAGGCAAACCCGTCTATGCCCGTCCGTGACCGGAACGCGACCAGCGCCAGGAACCCTGGACCTCCGCACCGCCAACGCTACAGCCCAGCGTTACTCCACACACTCAACCCAGGTCCCAACAACAACTGCAAGCTAGCCTCACCAGCCGACACCCATGGACCCTTCAGCTGTCAACGCTGCCGGCACACCTGCAGCACTGCCAAAACCGCGGATCCAGCACAACCCGCCCGCAAGAACACAACCGCACCGAAGACCCTGCAATGCATCCTCCTCAATGTACAATCCTTCCACAAACACGCCACCAAAATCTGGGACCTCCTCGACAGCACCACCCTGGATGTCGCATTCTTCACCGAAACCTGGACCAACACCACCTCGGGACCGGATATCGCCATCGCCATTCCCCAGGGATACAAGATCTCCTGGACGGACCGCCCCTGCCGCCCTGGAGGAGGAATTGTCATCGTCCACAAATCCACCCTCCGGCTGAGCATACTCCCCGACGAGCCAACAGACCTGATGAAACACCTACACTTCAAGATACAGGCCAGCCCATCCATCACCCTCCAAGGAGCCCTCATCTACCGACCCCCGGGACCCTGCGGACCATTCACCAACTCCATTACGGACATCATCTCGCCGCAAGCCTTCGCATCCACCAATTACACCTTGCTGTGAGACCCCAACTTCCACCTAGACCCCAACACCACATCCCTCCTGGACAACCTTTACAACATTGGATTCCACCAGATCGTGACCGAACAAATGCACTCAGCTGGACACACCCTCGACCTCCTCTTCACAACAGGAAACTCCATCACTTTTAGCGACAGCACCGAACTCCTGTGGACAGA
Source organism: Lissotriton helveticus (assembly GCF_964261635.1). Taxonomy (NCBI): domain Eukaryota; kingdom Metazoa; phylum Chordata; class Amphibia; order Caudata; family Salamandridae; genus Lissotriton; species Lissotriton helveticus. Next base: position 1,145,716,800 of record NC_136069.1, read on the forward strand.
CCATCGATGGGTCAACTTCTCCTTCCGAACACCCTTGGTTCACAGAACTCAGCACCTGCTCCCACGAAGAAACTGGAGCAGAATTACTGATGACCAGCTCACCACCTCACTCAGCAACTTCATCCCAACCATCGCGGAAGACGACGACCCCAACACCACAGCCCAAACTCTGCATAGACGGATCTCCGACAATGCCAACACCATAGCCCCCCCGAAGAAGAACAACAACACACACGCCAAGAAAGCCAGATGGTTTACCACCGAACTTCAAGAGTCCAGACACACATGCCGCCACCTCAAAAAGGCCTGGAGGAGCTCAAAATCCACAGAAGCCCACAACAACTTCAGAGCCGCCACCCACGCCCACCACCAACTCATCAGAAATATGAGAAAAATAGCGATCAAAGACAGAATCTCCACACACGCGCACAACAGCAAAGAACTCTTCAGCATCATCAAGGAGTTCGCCCAACCCACCAGCGAGTCTACAGATATCCCTCCCTCACAAGACCTCTGCAACAAACTCAGCACCTTCTTCCACCACAAAATCAAGAACATTTACGACAACTTTGACGAAGACAGCCAGCACACTGAACCCTCCCCAATCACCCTCGACACCCTGAAGCTAATGATTGACAGCTGGACAGCCCTTAACACCGAAGACATGCTGAAGACGATGACATCAATCCACTCCGGAGCCCCCACGGACCCCTGCCCCCACCACAACTTCAACGGAGCCGCCAACACCATCGCACCCATGCTTCGCCACACCATCAACTGCTCCGCAGCAAATGCCTCCTTCCCTCAAGACGGAAGCACGCCAAGATTAACCCCCCTCCTGGAGAAGCCTCAGCGGACCCCACTGACCTCAAAAAATACAGACCCATCTTCCTGCTCCCGTTCCCAGTGAAAATCTTTGAGAAAGCCATCAACAGCCAAATCGCAGCCAGAGCCTGGAATGCCCCACCGCTCCACCTCAGACTGACGACATCACTCCCCATCTTCACGAGAAACCTCAAAACATGGCTCTTCGATAGACCTCCTCCTTGATGGACTGGAACCTGCACCTCCCCTCCTCCCCAGCACCTTGAGACCCTCACGGGTGAGTAGTCACGCTCAACAAGCCCATGATTGATTGATTGATTAATTTCTAAATCAATATTAGACACCTCCGTCTTCTTTCCTGTCTCTGTAGCTTTCTTCTTATTTGCTGTATCTCTCTTTCCTTTTTCTTTGTATTTCCTTAAATCACTCCACTCTCTTGTTTTTTCAACTAAATGTTTAATGTGAGCCCTTCAGGTCATTAAACCCAAATCTGCTGTGCTGCGTCTTTTTTAAAGCACATGGATACGTTGTATTAACAACAATACGATGCATCCCTGTGCTCTCCCCTGAGCTGGCACCCTTGTATCATTTTCCAAAGGTGCCTGCACTGCGGGAAAACCTTCCTGCACAAAACAATCATTACTGGCATTTTCCTCTTTCTATGCATGCTGCAAAATGCAGCATGCATAGAAAGAGGAAAAAATGTGGAGAAATAAAAGTCTTTCTCCTCGTTGCTCCATTCCTACGCCTCCCCTGGGGAGGCGTAGGAGTCTGACGCATTTCCAGTTTTACAATATTGTAAATCTGGAAATGTGTCAAGTTTCATGGATGTTGCGTGTGAACACCCACAGCAATAACCATGGAATGCCTCTTTCACACAGAGTAATGCGTGAAAGGGTGACTTCATGTAGCCTTGTAAATATGGGCAAGCCCATTGCACCGCCAGTGCCTCAAAAAAAGTGACGCACCGGCGGTACAATGGGCTTGTAAATAAGCCCGCTGTCTTTTTGTTGCTGAATACCAGTCCTTCCATTGAGGCCCTTCTAGATTATATTAGCTGTTCTGGCACTGCTCCCACCAATCATGCTAAGCACAGCAACTTAATTTTTTGCCTTCAGTTTCAAATCGTTTACATTTACAAAGGTTTGAACATTTTCAGTATTAAATTTAGCTTTTTTATGTATATCTGCTTACATTATTTAATTTTCTAAACAGTTGGGGACCGTCTGAGTAGATGTGAATGGCCCCTGCTTAAAAACCACTGCGGTACTCTATGAAAATGGCTGCTCCACTTGTAACATGGGATTCCTTTGCTTGCATCAGCTGCCATCGCAAATGAAAGGGTTAATGTCTTCTCATCTATTACACAACAACACACGCAAACACAAGCCAAGCAATGGATTTAGGGATGAGAGGGATGAGTGTGACCCGGTTTTTATTTTGATACAGGCAACACAGTTTTCACGTTCAATGCTGACTTCGCAAGCAGCTAAGCTGTGACCTGGTTTTCATTCTGAAGTGATCGGTTTAAAAAAAAAAAACGAACATTTTCTCAGCTTTCCCTTTCCTTTTGAATATATTTGCATAAAGGTTACCAAACCTCAAATGACTGGCATTCAAACTACACTTAAGAACTATTTTAGAAAAAGGGTGGTCATAATTATTTCTAAGAAGCATTTTATGTATTCAGGTTTTTAAGATTCAAAACAAAACATAAAAACACTGCATTTACTCCATACCCGTGTCAATTCCTAAAACGTTTAATTATAGTTCATATGATGGAATGCATTGTGATGTAGTGTTTACTAAGTGTAATAGGCATTGCAGGTACTCCAAATCAAGAATTGGTTTATTGCACTTACAGTGCAAGCATGAAAATTAGTGACTACCCATCACTGCCTGGTTTAAAAAGAGTGCATTGGTGTTGGGCAGCTTTACATTGGTGCCTGTCCACATGTATGCACTCATTAAGACCACCTAAGGTAGAATCACATTCAAACCAAACCAACTGCTGCAACATGCATTTTTTTTACGGTCTGTTGGTGCAAATGTTGCTTTGGTATCAGTCCTTTAGTGTATTTTATTTTGTAACATTATACTGGCACAGTGCGTAATTGTTCTCCAATAGTGTACAACCTGGAAACATTTCCAACATAGGATAAAAAAACCAAAAAAACAATAACCTTTCAACCACACATCCTGCCCATGTTGGCAAGCTCTTCAGTGTCCCATTTAGGGATAGTAAGTGCTATATAAACTCTACAATACAGCCACAGGGCATGGAGCGGTACACAAATGGGGCACAGCCGAAGTACACACCCTGCGCTATGAGAAGGAACTCCGACTGCGCAGAAAACCTATCTCCCCTCAGTGGGCCACCCTACTCACGCTATTCCAGCAGGAGGTGGGAAATGATGATCTACCCACATGAACACACCACACGATCCCTACATACACCACAACTGCTATCCCAGTTGGGAGTTCCTACACAAGCACTGATCCACAGTACTCCCTTACCCGCCCTCACGCAGTTATCACAGCCGCCTATGCCAGACCACCAGCTCTCGCCATTATAACTGCCTTGCTCTTTACACTCTGGCACCATCACCAAGTGCACCCACCCGCCTCTTGCCGCAACCTCTATGCTCGTCCCCAGTCCCATCATCATGTCGATTTACAGCTGTTTTAAGTCCAATGTATAAATAACAAGGGCACTACAAACCTCTAAACTTTTATGTGCCCTGGGTCGATGTTGTTTGTTAAACACTAAGACACTATCAGCCTGTATTTCCTGATCAGGAGCATTGCCTCGCACTGTAAGCTGTCACATGCTAATGCTGTTTATATTGTAAAAAACAATACAAATATTTTCAAAAGAAAATATAAACTCTGCAATGCAATACAATCCAATGCAATACAATACTCTGTAATGCAGCCCAGAATCTGAACCTATAACTTGCAAGTTGTACGTATTTCTCTAGTATGTATTTACCACACTGTTCTATGTATGTAAAGAAGGTAGCCAGTGCAAAATTATCAATGAAAGCCTCCTAAGTATAGGTTTTAGAACTGTCAACCTTAGGGTGGTCTTCCCCCAAACTTTCTGCCTACTTGCCTCCAATCTTAGCAGGATTTTTGCTTCTGTTGATCATGGGACTCTCTGCACTGTGCCTCTCCTAACCAGTGCTAACGTGTCCCTCTCACTTCCTTAAACATGGTCTGATTGGCATATACCTAATTGTCATATTTTATTTACCTGTAATTTCCTCGTAGAGTGGTATACCATATACCCAGCACCTGTAAATTAAATGCTACCAGTAGGCCTGCAGCACTTATTGTGCCACCCACCTAAGTAGCACACCAAAACATGTCCCAGGCCTGCCATTGCAGCCTGAATGCAGTGTCGCACTGCCATGTCGACTTGGCATTTAAACCCCCTTGCAAACCTTGCACTCCCCTTTTATTACATATGAGTCACCCCTAAGGTTGGCCGTAGGTAGTCCATAGGACAGGGTGCCGTGTAATAAAAAGATAGGACATGTACATTTAAAATTTACAGGTACTAGTGGTGAAAAACTCCCAAACTAGTTTTTCACTACTGTGAGCCTACCCCTCCCATAGGATAATATTGGGAATTCTTTATTATATTTAATATGTTGTAATTGCTAATTGAGAGGAGGTAGATATATCATGTTTAGTACCTATGAAATTGTAAGGATAAACATTCTTTAAAGGTAAAGTCTGATTTTCCACTACGATTTTGAAAATGCCACTTTTAGAAAGTTTATGTGTATCAAGGTGTTGGGTTTCTCTATTCAGAAAGGATAGACCACCTAAAAATAAACACTGAAACAATGTACCTTCTCTGAAACAATTTCAAGAACTAAAACTTATTATATGATCAAGAATTTTAATTAGCATGAACACATTGTTTCTTCACAATTCATTTTAATCTTTTTTAAGGATATTTTACATATCATATCATATACACGAATAGCATGAACTTCAATTAGTGTCTGATATACTTATTAATCTCACATCACATTTTTGTCTTGTACCAAAATCCAAATTATATATGTGCAAAATATTTCAAAACAGATCAACATTACTTGTGATGCATTAAAATTCACCAATTCTCATCACTAAACATAAGAAGTAGCATATATTTTTATTTGCGCATACTCCTAAATAGGGGTTGTAGCAAATCCTAAATTAAACCAAGGAGAGACCCCTTTTTTTTTTAGTTTTTTTTTTTTATTTATTGAGAGTTTATACCAGTAAATTACAAATTCACAAATACATACATACATACATAGAAATATACCATCAATAAAAAGGATAATAGACAGGTTAAATAGCTCCAATACCAATGAGTCATTCATTTTACACTCTTGCTGCCCTCCAGGCAGCTACTGGGGCCCAAAGTCGCATACCCATTTCCCTTATCTTTGCTCCCTTTAATTCATATAGTGCTTCCTCAATATTATGGATACCCAACATTCTACACATCCACATTTGAAACGTAGGTGCTTCTATATCCTTCCAAGCTGCACTAATTAAAATCCTATGGATTGCTACAGAGATAAAAACTAAAGATTCGGCCTCAGTGCACATATTTAGTTTTACATCGCATCCAGTTATTATCAGGGTTGGGGATAGATTAATTTTGACATCAAGCAGCCCCTTTAAAAACCGCTCTATTTCAGTTTTAATGCTTTTTAGTTTTTCGCAGCCATAGAACATGTGTATGATATCAGCTGGGCCATTTCCACATCTGGGACAATTGCTATCTGCCGCTTTCCCCCAAGAGAATAATTTTTCCGGCGTATAGTATAGATTGAATAAAGTTTTATAGTGTTGGGCCCTGAGATTCGAGGAACGCAGAAATCTTTTATCCATAGCTAGAGCCTTATCAAGATCTACTTCCGGATCCCCCAATTTTTTGGACCAGGCAGCTTCCATTTTACCCAAATCATCCATTGATGCTTCACTAAATATTTTATATATATCCCTAATTCTATGACCCCCCGACTTCAGATACTCGAATAATTCATATCTCCTTGTCAAAGTGATACGTGGCCTAATTGATTTGATTCTGTTGACAAGCTGTAAGTATTTAAACTCTTGATAACCTTGTAATGAATAATGTTGCGTAAGTTCTTCAAGTGTTCTACATTGATCTCTAATCATTATTTGCCCCAACTCTACAATACCCTGACTCTCCCAGTGACGCCACGATCCATCCCTACTAAGGTTTGGAAAAAGTGTTGAATTCCAGAGTGGTGTGCTATGATGAAAAGTGGGTATATCTAGGTTTTTTTTAACAGTTTTCCACATATACCATACATCTTCAAGCGTCCTATACCCAAATTTCTTGTAATAACTCCTCTGGGTTCTCCTCAATAAGACCCCTGCTGCTTCACTTCCCAATAATAACTGAAAAATTGATGGTATCACCGCCTGCCTGAGGGTTGGGCCCCCTGGGTGGAATAGGATTGCCATATCTGTAAGGAGACATGCGAAATGATAGCTCTTTATATCTGGCAATCCCAGCCCTCCTCTTTCTTGTGGTAGTGACATATATCTGTTTGATCGCCTTGTTTTGCCATATTGCCACAGGAATTTCATGAATATAGCCTCGATCTTCTTAATAATCTTCTCATCAATTTTGAATGGGATTGACCTTAATTTATAAAGAACCTTGGGAAACATTGTCATTTTTATAACGTTAGCCCTCCCAATTAACGACAGCTGTAGTGAGTCCATTCTTTTTAATTCTGTTTCCATCGAATGCAAGAGCGGTGTGTAATTATCATTAATTATTTTACCCGGTTCTGCATTTATTATTATACCCAAGTAAACTACAGAGTCCACATATCTAACATCCAACTTGGCTATTTTTTTAGAGCATAGTACTTGTGTTTTGTCCACATTTAATCGGTAACCCGACACATCTCCAAACCGACCGGTTATATTAACTACTTCCCTCATAGCTGACTCTGGGTCTTTGGTGATAACTGCTAAATCATCCGCATATGCGAGAAGTTTGGTCTGATACCCATTAGTGGAGTGGAGAAGTGTGTCTCAATGGTTAGAGCAGGCAGACCTTGATGCAGAGCTCTGACCAGGGACCAGGGTTCGATTCCCGCCTCGGCGGGTCTCCGGCTCATTAATTCCCCTGACTAAATATTCTCGCCTCAGTGCCTGTTCTGATCATGGGTCCCACGCTGCAACTCTGGGCAATAGCTTGCTTAGTCTCCACAACGGCCCCAAAAGCGCTGGGATGCCTGGCTGCACCTGGGGGGTGCCCAGGAGTGGACATTTCCCAGGAAAGCCAGGAAGGGTTCCTAAGCGGTATACGGACAGCGCCGGGACACCTCCGGTGGAGGTAGCTGTGCGCTTTACAAATTCCGACATTTATTAGTGAGTACTGGTTTAATGGCCACACTGTTCATTATTTGTGTAATTAAGGGGTCTATATAAAGCGCAAAAAGGATTGGTGAACATGGACAGCCCTGTCTCGTACCCCTTGTTATGTTGATCTTACCCGATCTTTCACCCATTAATTGGATTCTTGCCATAGGTGATGAATACATAGCCTGAATGGCTTGGCAGAATCTTGGACCAAACCCCCTTGCCTCCAGGACCTTCCAAAGAAAGCCACATCTGACGCGATCAAATGCCTTCTCCGCATCGAGGAGGATCATTGCGACCCCCTCCCCCCTAGCAGCGCCGATGTCAAATAGGGTGATAGCTCTCCTAATGTGGTCGGTAGTACCCCTTCCTGGGATAAACCCATGCTGCCAGGGGGAAACCAAGGACGCAATGACCCTCCCCATGCGTGCGGCCATAATTTTTGCATATAACTTGTTATCGCTGTTAATCAAAGATATTGGTCTGTAGGAACCAGGGTTAGTCTTTGGTTTTCCTTTTTTGTGAAAGATCGCTATGTTGGTTTCTTGCCAGGACTCGGGTATTATGCCTGTATTCATGACGCCTTTGAATAAATCTAAAAGCATCGGTGTTGTTTCCTCCTTTAAGCTTTTATACAACTCTAGCGGTATAGCATCCGGGCCCGCAGCCTTTCCGCTTGCCAGATCCTGCAGGGCTTCCAATAACTCCGACATAGTGATATCTTGTTCCAAAGATTCGATGTGGGCCTGTTTTAGCTTGCTACCCATGTCTAGCCAACTTATATTAGGAACCTCTACACCCGCCTCCTCCTGATATAATTCTTGAAAAACTTTCCTAAAAGCCTCCAAAATTTCACCTGATTTGTCATATGTTTGGCCCTGATATTCAATTTGTGTCACTATGTTCTTAGTGGCCACCTGCCTGATTCGTAGTGCAAGTGCTCTGCCTGCTTGCTCCCCAGTTTCGTAGAGGCGTGATCTATGTGACTGATAATTTGCTGCCGCCTTTATAGCTAGTTGTTTCTGGATCTCTGCTTTTAGGGAGTTTACTCTATGTAGACTCTCGACAGATTGAACCCCTAAAATTATATCTTGTCTGTGTTGTGTCTCTGCCTCACTCAACTTTCCCATCAATGCTTCCCTTTCCCTGTTAATCTTTTTACATACCCGAGTAGTATAACTTATGGTCTCTCCTCTTAGTCCTGCCTTGAAGCTGTCCCAAACAACTCCCCTTGATGCACTGTACCTATTGGCATCAAAAAAGGCCTGGGACCATATTTTCATATGTTTAATATAATCCGTATCTGCTAATAATTTTTTATCAAATGTCCATGGCCTAGGAACCTTATATGGTTTATTGATGTCCATGATTAAGACTAGGGGATTGTGATCTGACAAAATTTTAGGAAGCTTGTTTATTTGGACACTCTTCAACTGGGTGGTCAAGATCATGAAATAATCCAGTTTCGAGTATTTATTGAAGGGATGCAAAAAATAAGTAAACCCTGGGTCACCCATCACTAGATTTCCCCACACATCCACTAAACCGTGTGAATGCATCATTGATGTTATCGCTCTAAACACCCTCGGCTTCCTACCTGTGTATGGGCTACCATCCGAGAAATTAGCTGAGATGTTAAAATCCCCACATAATACTATGGGGGTATGCCAGTCAGTTAGTTCATTTTCGATGCGACTAAAGACCTGAGACTCATCTGTGTTAGACCCATATACCGAGCAGATAGTAATACCTAAATTCATTTCACATATGGCCCATCTGCCTAGTGAATCTGCCTTACACCTTTTGGCCCCCCCCTAGCCCAACTTTGCCAATTATGGCCACCCCTCTTATCATGGAGGTCTGGGATGTGCATGACAGCAGTTCATAACCTTTAAAGTTTAACCAATGTTTTTTCTTCCAGGGTAAGTGGGTCTCTTGTAGACATATTATGTCTAGGCTCACCATATTTAGATATTGTTCAAACTTCCCCCTCTTTTTCCAATCATTTAATCCTCCTATATTAAGAGATCCAATCCTTAACTTAGGCATACCTGGTTTTCAAATATTGCCAGTTCATCAACCTATCCAAGTAGCTAGTGGGAACATATCCTTAGTTTCAAATTGACTCTTACATTTATGGTCACATTACCAGTACGAACTCTCTTCAATTTTTTGATTTCTCCCCCCTCACCCGCCACCCACCCCCCCTTCCCCCCTCCCTGCCCCACCCCCTCACCCTCCCCCCTCCTGCCACCCTTTGAGGCAACCTGGGTTTGGACTCACCCAGTTGTTGGTGGCCGTGTGGTCCATATGCCTGAGCTAGCCCCTGACCTGATACTATTCCATCCTAGAAAATGTCAACCATATAACAAATAATAATAATAGTTTGTCAGCACTAGATTTCCTCTTCTATTTATTTGCCATTATTTATCGTTATTTTGTTTCGCTCTCTCTTCAACCTCTTTAAGATAGGCCTCCGCCTGAATTTCGCTTATGAAGCTCCTCGTTGAGCCTTTGTAGATTATTTTTAGGCACGCCGGATTTTGCAAATAGACCGTTGCTCCTAGCTTTTCGAAAGGGGCGAAGAGTTGTCGCATTCGCCATCATCTTTCTATAGTTGCATGCGCGAAATCTGGTCTTGCAAAAAACTTGAAACCCTTATATTCTCTTTTAGCCGTTGGCCTAGCCAAGTCATATATAGTGTCACGTACCAGAAAATTTCCAAAATTGACTAGGAATGCTCTAGGGTATTGAGGAGATTTCTCTGAACGTTTTGGTAATGACAGAGGGAAACGATGTGCTCGGCAGACTTCTCTATCCATTTCCCAGGAGTTGAGTTCCGGGAAAGAATATTTTAGCAGGTTGGTCATGAAGCTTCTTGGATCACTTCCTTCCGAGCCCTCGGGAATCCCAAGGAATCGAAGATTATTTCTTCTTGCTCGATTTTCTTGGTCTTCAACCTTTGTCATTAGATCCTTAATTATTCCTTCATGCTCCTTTGCTTGAAGTTGTAGTTGTAGCTTACCGACGTCTGATTCCAGGTTTTCCGCCCGGACTTCTACCGAACACATTCTATCAGAGATCTCCAAGCATGTACTGCCAACTTTATTGATAGCACCTTCCAATTTTTGGATAGCGACATGGTTCCTTTGGCTATCTTTTTTTACATCTTGATGAAAAGTTTTTATTGATTCGAGGACTTCGCTTAGTGAGGGCTCTCTATGCTTCATCTGCTCGTCTTCATCCGGGATGTCAGAAATATTCTTGTTTCTTTCAGATTCGAAGTTTGATTTTCGATGGGGGCTTTTGCGTGAGAGTTTAGTTCTTGCTATGGTATGTTCTGGGTTGCTCCCGGGATCTGTGGTTTCATCATGAATTATTTTTGAGTGCCTCTTATGTCTGCTTCTTTTTTCCCCCAGTTTTTTATTGGTGTATTGTCGTGTATTGGGGCATTTTTAGTTCCAATATCTGTTGGAGAAGGTACTTTCTTGACCTGTTCCTCTTGTCTGGGATCCTCGCCAGGATCACTCTCTTCGCTGGATTTGCTGGATTCGCTGGAAATTGATACTCCAGTCTCATAGATCTCTGACTCAGATCCATCCGAGACTTCTGCTGAAGCATGCCCTTCCGTCGCTGGGCTTATATTCGAGACTTCTGCTGAAGCGTGCCCTTCCATCACTGGGCGTATGTTCGAAACTGAGTCTATGTTGGGGCCCGATCTGCTTTCTTCCCTCATATTGGCCCGTTCTATATGCTCTGCTGGAGTTGCTGCTTGAACTGCGGCAACGATGGCCTTATTTTGCACGCCTTGTTGATCCATTGTGATTAATACGGTTTCATTGGGAAAGCAACTCTGTGGTCTATCTTTGATTACTGGGCTAAATATGTTTGAGATTCTGGGTTGGGACCCTATCGAATGACCAGTAATATTAGCTGCAGCTTTTAAGTTTTTGATCGTTTGTCTTTTGGCCTTTTTTTCCCAAAAGGTCAAGATTCTCTCTGCTTGCCGGTTCCTTTTCCGTCTCTTTCGCTCTCTCTTTTTCCTTTGCTTTCTTTTTTGATTTCTCGGTTTCCTTGTGGAGTTTCTGTTCATTCTCAATGATTCTATCTCTCCCATCAGGCTTATCAGCTCTTATTTTGCCATCGTTATTTTCATCATTATTTTCCATTGCCTTGTAGCCCCTGGTTTCAGGTCGTCTCTGTGTTTCTTTTATTTTTTGAGGTCCTTGTAAATTGTAAGTCTCTTTAGTGTTTCCTCTGCCATCTGAGCTCTCTATCCTCTCTTGACTTTCTTGTTTCTCTTGATCACCCTGACCTCCCTGAGCCTGGGTCTTTACTTTTGCTTTTGTGTCAGTCTTTATCTGAGTCTCAGTTTGGTTTTGGGTTTGGTTTTGGTTTTGGATTTGAGCTTGGTGAGCTATGTGTTGCAATCCAGGAGAGACTGATGCATCTTGATTATCTCCATCTTTATCTTTCTCCATGATCGTATTCAACTGTGAGGTCAGGGTCAGGGTCAGGGTCTCTATAGCAATTTCAAATGCTGTGATTATTGCTAGCGATACTGCACCGGCAGTGGCAGTGCTAGTTCTGATTTCAACCCAGGCCTCAGCTCCACCGCCTCTAGCCCCTCTGGCAGCTCTGAGCAAACTTGAGGCACCAGTGCACACTCTTTTTTTCCCAGAAATCTTGGTACTTATACATATATTTTTTCTCAAGTGTGTGACTGAACAGACTAGATAGTTTTTTTGACTAGCTACCAGATGGCCCATATGTGTGTTTTTTTTCCCCCTTATTTGTTTGAGATGCTTTTTTTTCCCCAGTATTTAGTATACAGTGTTGCAATATTCAGATTCAGATTACTTTGACTCTTTGTCTTTTATCTCCTTTAGTGAAAAGCGTTCAGTTTTCTTTTCCAAACACCCCTTTTTTAATTTAATTAGCTCCGTCACGTCTGTGCCGTCTGTGCCGTCAACGTCGTTTCCCTTGACGACGCATGCGACGCGTACTCTCTTAGCTATTTACGCTCGCCCGCAGTGTTTGCAGATGACAAGAGAGGTGGGGCGGAGAGCAGAGAGCGGAAAACGGAGAACGGAAAGCAGAGCGTGGAGCGAGCAGGCACCGATGCAAATGAAGGCAAAATGAAGGGCAAAAATGAAGGGCTGGTAGGGAGTCACTGAGTGTCTTTTTTGCCTATTCTGTTATTTATCCCCTTGTGCCGCTTGAATTGCTTGAATCGCTTGCTGCTTGCTGCTTTATCGCTATTTTATCGCTCGCCTCTTGTCTCTTGTCTCTATTCTACCTCCTTACCGACACCATTGCCGGCACCGATGAGAAAAAAGGATTCATATCCCAGAGTCAGAGTTTTCTTGATATTGCCCAATCCAGATACTTCTTCCGCGAGCACTTACAGCACTCTAAGGGACTGCATAGAACTGCGTGAATCCCCCGAGTCTAAATCCATAGAGTAAGCTTATATTTGGCAATTACCCCCAGGAGCCCGATATCGATATCGTACATCAAGCATCCGCCATCTGTTTGAAGTTTGCACAGCCAATATTATGCTGCTTGCCTTCTATTGCTCGCCTTTCACAGTCCTTTTACAGGCTTTTTTTTTTTTGCGACTTTAGTAATCCCGGCAAAGGTAGTTGTTGTAGATGTGGGGCTCCTAGCAGCTGGGCCATATCAGTTTGCCATGTCCATATCCATATCCAAGTCTTGGCCACCCAAGAAGAGAGCACGGCACGCCTGAGGCAGCCTGTAAGATCTGCAACATCAGCTCCGCTTCACTGAGGTCAATGTCCGCTGACAAGCTTAAATGAAGGGTTGTAGGTTGGCAATATTATCAGAGACATTCTCAGGCATTGGAGCAAGCACTGCAGCGACCTCTCACACCGACGCCATCTTGCCTCTACCAAGGTGTTGGGTTTCTCTATTCAGAAAGGATAGACCACCTAAAAATAAACACTGAAACAATGTACCTTCTCTGAAACAATTTCAAGAACTAAAACTTATTATATGATCAAGAATTTTAATTAGCATGAACACATTGTTTCTTCACAATTCATTTTCATCTTTTTAAGGATATTTTACATATCATATCATATACACGAATAGCATGAACTTCAATTAGTGTCTGATATACTTATTAATCTCACATCACTTTTTTGTCTTGTACCAAAATCCAAATTATATATGTGCAAAATATTTCAAAACAGATCAACATTACTTGTGATGCATTAAAATTCACCAATTCTCATCACTAAACATAAGAAGTAGCATATATTTTTATTTGCCCATACTCCTAAATAGGGGTTGTAGCAAATCCTAAATTAAACCAAGGAGAGACCCCAATGTTTGTCGGTTATCTCCACATTAAGTTTAAGTCATTCAACCCGTGGGTTTGGGGTCACCTCAGGACCAAGTACTGGGAAGGCCAGTAAATAAATTAAAAATTGATCCAAAACTACTAATCTCACATTGGATATTTGATTTAAACGAGTCCCCTCTCATTTGTGTTTACCTTATTTTTATATTGTGTCCAGTTTTTCAGTTTTTGGACCATTTATTAACCTGTTTAGAAAAAACAGAAAGGCGAGTTGTTGGGTAATAAATCTCCTAACCCTCCACAGAGCGACGCAAAGCAAACACAGACACCAGCAGCTACAAAACACAAGAAATGTATTTGCACCTTTCTTCTTTTATTGGCATGCCAAGGCAGAAAGCAGACGCACATCCCAGTGTCACGTCTTGGAACAAGCTTCTTCGGCCCCACATAGATATTCAGGGGAGCATATATAGGGCAGAAAGTGATGTCATCAATAAAATCCTTAGATGTGAACAAGGACAAATACGGTTATATATATATACATACAAATCGAATTGCCATGCAAGCACAAGACATAGAGAAAAATAAGGACACAAGGGAACAGAAAGCAAGTTTAAGCGAAACCTGCACAAATCAAAGGCTTTTGACAGCCGTTGACCCAGGACGTGTCAGAGAGGGCAATTAAAGGTCCTTGGAATAGATTTGTAAAGGAGGGGTGAGTTTAGGAGCACAAATCAAGCAGTTTGGTCAGAGACAGACATAGTTACCTCAGTGGGTCTGAGATAGTGTGGGGGAGAATTTGGGATTGATTCACTTATTTGGCTGATGCAAACATGTAGATATATATTTTTCCTCACAACGGTTTTATTTGATAAGATTCCAGTCTAAATGGGGTTGTGGTTTAATTTGCAGTTACTGTCACTATTTGAGAAATTGAGAAACAACTTACTCGATCCCAGTAAAACCTTTCAAGGAGAATTTTGGGGAATTCTTCAAGAAGGCTTTGACAATTAGTTTATTGGCCACAAGCAATTTTAATTTCTTAAAAATCAAATCCATGCGTCCCAGTGATGTAATACCTTCCGAAGATTCATAAAGATGCATTAACCCCGCAGCGGCAACAAATCGGTTTCAGCTATGATTCTTTTTTGGATACCATTTCACAATATGTTGATACTTTTCTCCAACCTTTAATAAATGAAGTGACATCATACTTGCGAGACACCACTGATTTCATCAATAAAATCAAAGGTTTGAGATTTGATTCCCAAACACAATGACTGGTAACCTTCGATGTGGTCTCTTTAAACACCCAAATTCCACAGGACGAAGGCCTGGAAGCCATAGAAATGTATTTGGAATCAAGACACAGACCACATTGAGTTCCCACCAGATTTATTCTTGCCCTGGCATGTCAGGCATTGAAATGGAATTATTTCAAATTCGATGATGAATTCTTCTTCCAGATCAAATATCCTGTCTCCTCACAATAGGCCTAACAACCCTGTATTGTCACTGCAGCCAGCTTGGAGCCAGGGCTGGAGAGTCAAGGAATTCCATGCAGTTCAAAGAACCTTTCTAGGAGAAGGGCACCAGGGTATAAAAAATAGGACCTTCAGACCCACCATTCAGTACACTACTGGACCTGCGAAAGGACTCTCAGAGAACTTTCCGCTATTGTGACGGGCTGTGCACTCTGCCAAACTGCTGCTGTAACTGTAATGCCTGTTTTGCTGCCTTGAATCTGCCTTGAACCCTCAGAGGTCAGCCCTCCAGTTGAGCCCTGCATCTTCCCCTGCACCCAGGATTGCCAGAAGTGATTCCAAGGCTAGTTCGGTGGCCTCTTGTTTAGAGCCACAGGGACATAACAGGTTCCCCCAACTTGAACCCACACTTGGACCCTGCCTCGGTGAGTCCTGAACCCCCAGGAGGTCTCCATCCACTCATGGACCGTTGGTTGTGGTGCTCAAGGTCTTGGACAAAATTTGGGCAAAAAGTGCTCTGAGAACCAGGAGGAGACCAAGAGCAACCTGCTCCCCTTTCTGCCTGAGGTGCATCACTGGTCGGACTGACTTTGCGGCTTCTCCTGCTACATTCTTCTCTGCCACAGCAAATCGGTTTCAGTGGTACTTCGTCAAAGGGGTATCCGACCTCGTGGAACTATCTTCAGCTGCAGCACTCTGCTTCATCCAGCTGGAGATTTTCGACTTACATCTTGGCGACTAAGTCTGAAGGAAAAAACAACACGGCCACCAGACGACAACACTTCCTCCCCGGACACCCCTGCAGCCTTGCCCCACTGAACTTCTACCTTCTCATACATTTTTCTTTCAAAATTCTTATAAGTCTGAAGTTAAGTGCTGACCGGGCCCAATCCAGTTCTTGTATCCACACACCGCTCCATCGCGGTCGGCCTTAACTTTCAACGCTGACCCATTGTTGCACGCCCAGATGTCTGTGGTTGGCGCTTTGATCTTTTAGATGCTAGATTTCACTTAAAACTTTACCAATTCATAACTCTGGTTCTACTGTCAAATACTTTATTAAAATGTACTCTATTTTTCTAAATTCGTTTTTTTTTCTTGTGTTGTGTCTTCACTGTATTATTGTTTGTGTACTGCATAAATACATTACACATTGCCTCTAAGTTAAGCCTGACTGCTTTTTGTGCCAAGCAACCCAGGGTAAAGCACAGATTAATTTGGTGATATTTTGTGGTTCACCCTGCAAGGTATTGTGGCTGTTGCTTGACCTGGACTCACACCCCAGTCAACCAACAACCCAATTGCTCACAATAGGGTCCTGTCTGATCATTTTAAAATTCCATCTGCCACAGGGGAATCACCACAAATTCAAAATTTGGCTTGGGAACGTGAGCATTGTTATTTCTCAATTGAAGGTGTATTTCACATAAATTGAGTGCAAAATATCAGATACCAACACCGATTTCTTGGCAAAAATCCTGGGCCGAAATTACGCAATCTGCACTAGTACAGGAAAATTTTGAACTGAGAGTTGCGCAAACTGGCCAGTTCAAAAACAACATTTGCAGTGAGGGACTGGTGCAAAATGGCGTTTGCATGGACCAACCAATACAAAAACGGTGAAAATTTTATTTTTGCACCATGGTTGATGTATATCTCAAGCCCAAAATGTCCGGTCTATATGGAGTACTGTAAAAAGGAGCTAGAAGTACACTTCTCTTAAGCGAATTAAAAGTACAGCAGCGAGAAATGTTTAACTTCTATTTTAAACTGTGATTTTTTTGGCCTGAGCAATTCAAAACTTGGTGCTCTAAATTCTTTTAGTATTTTTCCCTCTGTGTAGTTTCTACTAGTTCAAGCTAAGGGAGTCATGGTGGTATATAAAAATGTCAATAACACACTCCTTTTAAGCAATTAGTATTTAGAAACTGGTGTGCTGGACAACTCACCCCTTTCATTTCTACCTTATCAGGCAGCTTGTGCCTCACTGACTGCTATTGCCTCACACCAATGTCACTTTCAAATAAAGAGCTACTTAATATCCAATTGGATATGTGGTGTGGAAAATGCAATCAAAATCATATCTCAAAAGTTCTCTGGCCTGACATGGAAGGCAAACTAATGTCAGTGCAGTACAGGAACATATACATGCCTGGTTAATTTAATGAAAAAGTTTCTGCCTGATCCCAAAATTACCCTTTCCAGTAGGATATCCTAGGATGGTGCTGACAGAAGATGCTAAAATTGTCTATAAATTGTCTTTAGCTTGACTGGATATTAGTGGGTGGAGTTGAGATTAAGATGAATGGCACCTTAACTACAGAATTTTCCTGGGTCATCTTAGATTCTAGGACAAAAAGCATCCTGGGTGAGCTGCTTGGGGCTGTAGGACAGCGACTGATTGTCCTGGAGTAAAAGTGGGAGGGAGGTCTGTGTTAACTTTCTACAAATTATCGCGTTAAAATATATTTCCCCCATTTCTTTTTTCTACAAAACTTGAATTTGAAAAAAAAACATTATTAGTATTAACATTCTTTGGAAAGATACATAATGAAGAAGGAATTGAAAATGAATGCGCTGAAAAAGGCAAATAATTAGATGCTGAAGGAGCTGGGTTCCATGGTCTAGATCCGCTCTGGAACCTCAGGTCGATGGTACTTTTTATCAGCATGAAAGCGTGGAGGGGAGAGAAATCGTTAGCAGGTCAATCATTTCAGTTCCAATTTACTATGACTCCTAAGAATCACAGACTCCCAATTAGGTTCAGATAGGTGAGGGAATAGAAATACATTGGAACTAATACATAGCCAAATCTACAGATGAAGTTGAGGAGGTGCAATATGCATAAGCTAATTAGTTTGAGAATCAGGATACAAAAGGTGATCGAAAAGACATCCAGATTCCCCTTCATTGAAGGTTCATGGGTGTAAAGCACTAATCTGTCCCTAGACTAGATCTAAAGTGACATCCCTACATGGGATTTCACAAGGCAAGATCAATTAAGGTATCAGCGTGTGACGCCTTCGTAAGAAGCCTCTTTACATCAGTTGGGTCAAGTAGCATAAAGCTACAGAGCTCGTTCTTATGATGCTCTCTCCTTCAAGGCAAGGCAGAAGTCCCCTGGACACTTTCCCTAGTTATGATACATCAATACCAAAGGTAGTATCCCAGGATGATTTGCGATTCAAGCCATCCATTCGTGCCCCCTCCTCATAGGTAACTTTCCATTAGGCAGCGAGGCTCCCAAACTTTGGTGAGATGACCTTGATTCCAAGGCTTGCTCCGATGAGAAAGTACAACAGTACTTCATTATCAGTATCAATTCATTCTCAATGCATCCTCTTCTCCCTAAACCTAACTCCTAAACAAAGACATTATTCTAACTAACAAGGATGATTCTTCTACCTGCAACAGAAATGTGAGTAAGAACAAATCCAACATGCACATGAAATCCAACTATTAAATCTAATGCGATAGCCTCCAGCGGAAATGCATTTCAGGCCTACAGAAATTGGCCGACATAAGAAATGGCGCACAGGTCTTTCAAAATATATATATATATATCTATATATCTGAGCACTATTTACTGAGCACTACTAAATTAACAAGTTACATAAGCACATCAAATATGTGAATAATTGTCAGCAGCAGGTACGAATTCTACACATTAATGTTTTCAACTAAACACATCTAGTTTCAACATTAATTTCTTCACGTTTACATTGAAATATCCCTAATACACCACAATTCTCATTATTATAAGTTCATGTTCTAATGTCACATGTTAATACAACAAAGGAATGTATGCATGTGCGGACTACTCATGATTATGATGCACCCCTACAAATAAAAAAATACATTTTGTGCTACACCCATGCCATAACTACATTGCTGACAAATGTTTTTTATTTACTAGCATTTAGAAGCTTTTAGGGTGATTACGCCATACTGCTGTCTAATAGTATTGGTGAGGCATTTATGAATATATTTAATTTCGAAAGGACTTTGTTTAAATATATTTGGAAAACAGTTTGTTTTAAAGTGAAACAGTTTCAGTTTCATAAACTTTTATTCGGTTACCACTCATTATTGCAACCATAAAAAGTACAAGAGATAAAAATATAACTTTTTACACACAAATCAATCATAAAAGTAAAAACATTTAAAAAGAAAAACAGCAACTTCAAGAATAATAAATATTTATAATTACTCAAAATTACGGCGATATTTGATGCAAGATTTTAAAAAGTTAGCTACGCACTTCGCTATGTGACTGGTCTCAAGGGTTTGCAGAGCCATGAGTGCCGGGCGACAAGATCTTATGCCCATTGCTCGTAATAGTGGCAAAATCCAATTTTTTCGTGGAAAAGTATAGTATTTGCAGAAGAAGATATTGTGTAATGTTGACTGAGGGGAAAGACCATTACAGGGACACGGCATAATAGTGATGGACCAATCCTGGGAATTAGGAAAAGTCACAAGGCGGAAAAAGGAATTAAACCGGAACCTTGTCAAAAGATATTTTTCATAGTTACTCAGGTGGAATGTCAAGTAAGGTTGAATACCCAGATAATTCTGGACAGCAATGATTTGGGTATTTGTAGGTTTGACCAACTCCATCAAACATCGGAGGTCTCTTAGATGGCACAGGCACAGCTTTTTTAGGTTTTGCCTGGCGAAAAGATGCGCTCTGCGCATCTTTTTCGCGCAGGCGAAAACCTGATGAGAACTGTAGTGTGGGTTTGGGTCGGCCCTCGTCATTCATTGGCTGGCTCCATAAATGGAGCCTAGCCATTGGACGAGGGGCCTGTCCGTCAATGCCGGACCAGATTCGGGGGCGTTCCCGAGATTCTTTGGCTTTTGCCGACGTCACGCGACGTCAGCCGAAAGCCGGGAACGCCCCCGAATCTGGTCCGGCATTGCCGGCACTTCTGCTGTCTCTCCACCCCCCTTTCCCGCCCCCTCCCGCTTGTTTCCTGATGCTGGACTGCCTCTCACCAGGGTGCAGAGGGCAGTGTGCGCACTTTAGCGTCGGGGTAGTAGCGGCAACATTGCATTTCAGGGTAAATTCCTGTGCAAACTCAGGAAGATCCCAGGCACTGGATGGGTGCTACGCACCCCCAAACACACTCGGGGGTCCCAGTCACGCGCCCTTGAAGCAAAGCAAAGACGTGCCTGCAGTCGTGCACTGAGAAAAGGGGGGCTTCCAGAGCGAGCACCTTTTGCGCTGAATAATAAATGGCCTTCAGAGACTTTGCGCCCCTTTACCACGCTTCGCTCCACTTTGCACCACGGCCAAGGTTCAGTTCATTTGAGCCACTATGTTTTGCAAAGGTCACTTTCTACTTTTCGCCCACATAATCTTGATCTACTTCCGGATTCTATATCTTAAGTAAATACAGTCTCTGTCCCTTCAGTCATCTTACACTCTGAACGTGTGTATTACACGTGATTACCTATTCTCTCACTGCATGCGCAGCGCGACCCCTGACTCTGCATGTGATTTACTCTCTGCGTGTGTGACGCGTGGTTTGGGCAGCTCAGCACCCGGAGCACGCGCTGCAGGGAGCATGGGCAGCTTTGAGGTAAGAGACCATGACACGTGTGTCGCTGTCAGCTGTGGAGATCTGTGCTCTCGCGGATTTGTAAAAGGAGTGAGAATGTATTGCAAGAGTATTTTTTATAAAGTGCTTAGATATCGCAAAGGGGGAGTAGTGCGCTATAAAGTAAAGCTCGCATTGAGTTTTATTCTATCAACACACGTTCTTTCACACTACATAAGAGTACCGATTGGTATGGTTATTGCTACAGTATATAAGTGCCCTTATTGCGGTATTTCTCGAAGAATGTCTGTGACAGTATGCCGGGCACAGTTAATAAGATATGCACACATGTACGCGTGGTATGTTAATAAGATATAAGTGCAAGTAGCCTTGTCACATGTGCTCTATATCTATAGTGCTATTAGAAGTATGCTAACTGGGTACACGTCTTCGTATCCATTAATACAGCATCCGGTATTAGCCTATGTAAGTACATATTTTATGGTAGATAGTATTATACTACGGAGGTGCTTGTAATAGCAGCTGCTGTTGTGATACGTGCAGATATTATTGTATGTAAGGACAGATCATTTTAGCATAGATGAGAATTAATATATTTACTATTATTATTATTATTATTTCAACTAATTTTATTATTGTTGTTATGATTGTTATTGTTATTTAGGTAACTCTATTATTGTCCTAAATAGAGACAACAATTATTATCTTTATTATTACCATTTTAATCAGGGCTATTGCTGGACTAACCACAGGCAGACATTGTTATTAAGCTACTACAAAATATTTTTTTCCCCACAGAAGCACTGCTATTTCTGTCCAGCGTCATAGGTCAAAGTATTAGTAGAAAGTGAAAGTACAGCTGTTCTTGTGATTAAGTGAGTGTGAGTTAGTGGCGGGGAGTAGTGAGGGTGAGTAAGGGGCTGAATCGTGTGCGAGAGAGAGTGAGGGGCGGAGTGGGTGAATGTATTTGTGATACACACTTTGAGGTAGTTTAAAAAGCGCCGATTGAATTCTTGCAATACTTCGGGGTGCTATAGCGCCTAGTTATGAAAGGAAAATGTTTACTGTTGCCATGCGCCTATATATACACGCGGCCCAGACAGCCGAGATTGCTCGTGACCCTGCTCTGCCCCGGGTGTGAAAGTGCTAAGTGCGGACAGTGCATTCCTTTCTCCGGGGCCAGTGACGTCCAATTAGCCGCTAGCACAGCGCCTCGCTGCCCACCGCGCCGGCCGGTGTCTCGCGGAGAGGAAGCGGCTCTGATCTCTGCCCATCCGCGCTCACCGGCCTCTATTCTTAGCCTGCAGACCCCTGTGCTGGCGCCAGGCCGTTTAGGAGCTGTCAGAGCCCCTCATATTTCCATCATGTCACATCCCCCCTCACTTGGATCTGCGGGGCTGCGAGCGAACACAATTTGCTCGTCTCCGCGGCTGTGACCTCAGCCAGCAGGGCTGCCGGTGTCCTGTCCCGGCCACTTAGACAAATTGCAAGTGATTGGTGAAAAATAACAATTCTCACAGGGGCCCCCTCCCCCTCACGGGCGGGGCTCGGTGGGGATGAATGGGGGCACGGAAGCAGACACAGGAGTGGGCACAGGCCGTCCACCCCTCTGGATCAGAGCCCCCCAAAAACAGCACCGGGGTACCCCTCTCTCGGGCGGCCGAGGGGGCAACGCTCATGAGCGGTGCACGCGGGGCGATCGAGCCCTCCAAGAGCCCCCCACCAACCCCAACCCCAGAAAAGGACACACCCCCAGCAAGGAAGGCCCCCAGTGCCAAGGCCTGGAACTGGGAGGGGCTTGCTGCAAAATGAAAGGAAATGTGGTTGTAGGGGTGTAAAATACCTCTGCCCCCTCCCGTGACTGTGTGCTCCCACCTGCATAGGTGTGCGTGGCTGGCTGTCCGTGTGCGTGCGCTATACCTGTGTATAAGTGTCCGTGTGTTTTGTACACGTGTGTGTTCGCGCCTGTGTGCGCTTCGGGTGCGCTGCCAGTGTGTAAATAATGTCCGTGTTCCAATATCTCACGCGGAGAGCGCGACAGGTCACCCCTCCCACTGTGTGTGTGTGTGTGTGTATAGTGGGGGGAGAGGGCGTGGGGTGAGGGTCGCCCTCCGAAGCTACATTGATTGACAGGGTGACAGGCGCGTGCTGCTGCCGGTAATCTGAGACAATCGGCAACAACCTTCCACCTATCGATACGGTACATATGGAATCTGTAAAACATTGAACAGGGCCGCTGACAGCGCCCTGGTCAAACCACCGGTGGGCGGGAGGGTTTATTAAATTAAATGTGTGTAACAACATACACAAGCATCTGAAACACCCCACGCGGACCCATCTTAGAAGCAGTATTTATTTTTGTAGTATATTTTAAAGACCCGGTTGAGCCAAGGTCGCTAGCATCTCCCATGGCTTTCTCCTGCAGTGCTGCTGGGTTACTGCTGGTTTGAGTCGTCATTCAGCAGGGACCCGGCGCTCCGACCAAGGAATTCACCACAAAGTCCTGGTGAATCTGTCCGAGCAGCTTAAATCATGACACCGGCCTTGGGTGCGCTGCCCCCCGGGGTAACGTGTGACAAATAAACAGGGCAAGCGAGGCGGTGCCCTGAGCCGCTGGAGGGGGTGAGAGAGACTGGGCACACCCCGGGCATGGCAGGTGTGGTGCAAGAACCCTGCTCTAGCCCTTTAAGAAGCACAGGGGCCACCGACCTGTGCAGCCACTCACCCACGGAACCACACAGCGCCCACATAAACCAGACAGCACCCACCGAGCACCCACAGAAACCAGACTGCACCCACCGAGCACCCACAGAAGTGTGCTTGCCCAGGAGCGGCCCGTGCAGGTTAGAGCGGCGGGGCCGGGTTGGGGGAGATCGACAGACGACCACAAGGGGAAATTAAATGAATAATTAATACTCCCTCGTCTTCTGTCGAAATCCCAACCAACCCCCACTCGACCCTACAGCCCACCGCTCTTACCTGCACATGCCGGTCCTGGCTCGCGCACAGTACACCTCATTCACAAACCTACCTACCTAACTGCATGCCACACACCGCACCCACTCAACTGTGTACCGCACAAACCACAAAGCACCCTCAGAGCGGCGCACCACACTACATCAACACAGCACAGAATGTACTGCGCAGCAAACAAACCCCATTGCATCCACAAATCACCCTCAGAACTGTGCTAATGCACACAATTCATAAACCTGCACACCACACCATACCAACAGAACTGTGCATCCCAAAACCCAGCCTGCATCCACGGAGCTGTGTTCACGCACAGCACACTGCACTTACAATCTTGCACAACACACAGTACTTAAAGAACTGAGCACACGCAAACCACTCTACATCAACACAGCACCAACCGAACTGTGCACCAGACAAACCACAATTCATCCAGAGAGCACACACAGAACTGTACCCACTGTCCACACACAACACACTACTTCCACTGACTCTGGCACCGCACAAACCACCACAACCAACGGTGTCCCCAACGCAATCCACCTGCCAATCTGTGCTCCCACATTGTGCACTGCAAATAGTGAACCGAACCCACCACACGCCCACATAACTAACAATGTCTTAAACATGCAATAACACCCCAGGACTGTACCCCATTCACACTGCACCCACAAACTGAGCACCACAGAAACGACATAGCACCCACAGAACTGTGCATTCACACACCGCCGTGTGCACACAGACTTGTTTCTCACACATGCCACAGGGCTTAAATGTGCCAAAAACACACGCATTGCACTGCAACTAAATAATTCTGCCGTACACATCACATACGTTATCAACAAAAATATGGCAAACGTACAACACGCTGCACACACAATTATGCCACACACCAGAGCGCACCCACGGAGAGTTAAAAAACACATGCCACACTGCACTCACAAAACTCTTCCATGGCATACACATCACACTGCCCCCACTGAACTGATACCTACTCAAAATCCACACTGCACACACAGTATCTGCCGCACACACACCAAGCTGAACCCCCACACACCACTCTGCTTGCGGGTGTTCTGCGATGGCGGGAGGAGACGAGGAGCGGAGGTTTTTTGGGACATTGGGAGGGAGAGCGGGCCGGGTGGTGTAGACGCTGGCGTTCGGGGCATTTCAACCGAGGCCGCGTTTCGAAGCGCTTGGCGAGCCTAGTGCGAGGTATGCATCCTCCTGTTAATGTGTCTGATTGGCCGGGAACGCGGTCGTTGCTTTGGATTGGCCTCGCTGATGGAAGGCATTTGCAAGTTTCTTTGTTCTATATAAACATTCTTCTGGTGCCTGTGCAAGCTATCGTCGATGGCTGCCATCTCAAGGTCAGGCGGTAAAACTGCCGGGTTGTCAGTTTAATTGGTCACGCCCTTATACTAACGGAGAAAATGACAAACTAGAAAGCATTTGCCTGACTCTAACATGGTTATAGCGGTGGCGCGTATCCACGTCCATATGTGCAATCTGGTTTGTGTAGTTCCTGTCACAGTTCTCAGAAGCTCTGCGCGTTCTGCTGTAACCCCGCCCCCCTGCCTCCCTCATCTTCCTCCGCTGCTTCCCGGCCCCGTTCCACAGCCCTAGCCCCGCTGCCGTCTCCGTCGTTCCCCACCAGCACCATGCCGGCCGTGTCCAAGGGGGACAGAATCCCTCACATTTATAGTGTGAGCCCTACATGTATCCTGAGGTACAGTGCTAGACTGGCCATGCTAATTTGTATCTGCTGCTACCGAATTAAACTATTTAGCTATGGTTTCCTGAAATTTGGTTGCAGGTAAATTTCAGTGTTCTCTTAAATTGTACTGTCTCATTGCTGGCTTGTAATAAGGTTTTCAACTTGGACATGGGAGAGAACCTGCTTTATTTGATGCTGTGGATTAAATCTGCAGTACGTAGAAATTGGTTGCCTTGGACGCTGGGTTGTATTTAATCTCTTTGATGCAGTTGGTCGCGGGTGGCTCTATTAAAGTTTGTAGCTAGAGTTCAGTATATCTTTATGAAGTGGTTTGCTTGTGCCTCCGTGTGCCCCTGTTGCCCGCTTGTGCTGTGTGGGTGTGTGTGGAGGGCTCTGTGTGGCTGTGTGTGTAGGAAGCTTTGTGTGGCTGTGTGTGTGGGGGGCTTTGTGTGGCTGTGTGTGTGGGGGGCTCTGTGTGTGTGTGGGGGGGGCTCTGTGTGTGTTTGTGTGTGTCATTTGCGAGAGATAAAGCTAGTGGCATTGTAAATGACAATGCCATTTATTTATGTTAAAAAAAACATAAATAAAAATAATGTCAAGAGCAATGCCAATAGCTCTAACTTTAACAAAGGCAAAACCATTGCATTGTAAATGCTTGTTAGATCTTTCCTTGAGATATCACCCATGCTGGGCGGATCCTGAAAGAAACTACAGCGGCCCAGATCACGGCAGAAGTTCCTTACATATACAAGCCAAGGTATTTTTTCCCAATTAGCAAGGTCCATGCAAGCCAAGATTAATAGACGCGTCAGCTGACACTCCTCATTAGTCCAAATGCGGTGCCACAGAAGTATAGGTTGGGAACGAATGGTGTCCGTCATATAGTCCATACCCAGTTCGGCAAGCGAGGCATAGGTTGGCGCACTTTGTGGTAATGCCAGCAGGTACTTAGCAAACCCATTCTCGATGGTTTGGAGTGGTTTTATTATGCCATAACCCCAGCGCCGTAAAAAGCAACACTGTGACATTTTGCGTAATAGATTGCAAGTAATTCAGGAGGAGCCTGTTTCCCCAGTTTCCTAGAAAAAGAGACCAGGGCTGCCGTTGCTCTCTGAAAAAGTAGTTTTTTTCTGGCCACAACCTTGCAGCCAGCTCAATGTGTCGTACACCAGGATTCCCAAATAGGGGTAGACGGCTGTTTTTTCAAGCCTGGTTTTTTCAACATAGATTGTTTTCGGATTCTTGATCTTGGTGCCGAGGTGCATAACAAAAGTCTTTTTTATATTAACCTTGAGGCCTAGGGATCCCATGTAGGAACAATATTTGTTGAGTTGTACTTGTAGTTGCCTCAGCGTTCTAGCAAAGATTACAGAGTCGTCCGCATAAAGCAGCGTTGGGATTGGACGATGTTTAATTTGAGGAAGGTCCTGGCTCCCTTCTAGCATAGCCGCCTCAAGTCCATTGGTGTATAAGTTGAACAAGAAGGGAGCCAGTACACATTCCTGCCTAACCCCTTATGTGATTGAAAAAGAGGGGGGAAGTTCTCCATTTATCCCAAACCTGACTCGCGCCGTTGCATCTGAGTAGAGTTCACGCAAAAATACAATGAGAGCAGGATCAACCCCTATTTCCCCAAGCATGGCCCATAGTTTGGAGTGCAAGACACAGTCAAAAGCTGCGCTAAGGTCGACATGCACAAGGAACAGATGACCCTTTTTGGCTCCCACGTACTTCCCGATCAGGAGGGCGAGGTTCAAGGCCTGCTCCACGGTCCCAAGACCGGCCTGGAAACCATATTGAAGGTCGGTCATAATGTTGTTACTTGATGCCCACTCCTGAAGCCGTTCCAGTAGCAGCCGACCCGCAACCTTCCCCAGGGAGTCCAGGAGCGAGATGGGCCTATAGCAGGCCAGATCGTTTCGGTCGCCCTTCTTGAAAATAGGGAGAAGTATAGAAGTGGACCATGAGTCAATCAGGCCTGTAGTTGTTGCTGCAGCCAGGACCTGAGTGAGAAGTGGGGACCAAAGGTCGATGTTGTGAGTGAAAATGTCCACCGGGACCCCATCTGGGCCAGGCGCCTTGCCGGTTTTAGATGCTTGCAGGGCTTTGACTACCTCTCCGTGCTCAAATCAGTAGTTAATTGGGAAGCTCTTTGTATCAGACGCACTACCTAGGGTAAGTCCCTCCTCTGTGGGCTCTATATGACATCCGCCAAAGATTTTTGAATAGTGGGCAACCCACTCTTCGGCGGACACTGCGACATCAAGATGTTGAACAGTCGATGTATCTGTCAGGAAGGGGGATTTAACAACTCGCCAAAAAAGGCCGCTATCTTTGCTTCGGCAGCTGTCGTGTAGTTGTAACCACAGGTTCGTCTTTATTTCTTTCCTGCGTTCTGCCCTCGCAGCGTTATAGAGCTTCCTAAGTTTAGTAATCTCAGGGATGTTCCTCACTGCGTTCCGGAGGGCCGCCTTGAGGTTGGAGAGGGCCATACGACACCGGGAGTTGAACCAACCCTCAGTTGGTATTTTTCTGCGTGTATAAGTGCGAGATAATTCCTCCTTTATTGTACCCAGGATCTTACCAAAGCTGTCCAAGACTGTTTGAGGTGAAGAATCAGGGCTTAAGCAGTCATATACCCATAGACTGGCTTTTTTAAGTACTATCCCCGTAACTACTTCTGGATCTATTTTTGCCCACTTTACAGAGAAGCCGTTCACTTTATTCATGGATAACGTTTTTTGTGATAACAGGCTTGTAGCGTTGGTATGTAGTGAGACAGTTTTTGGTCGGACTAAAACACTATTAGGAAAATGGTTGCTACTAATTTCAGATCCTGTGTGGAATTTTGCCAATTGTCCCTTCATACTCTGAGAACACAGAATAAAGTCGATGGTGCTTGACAACCCCCTACCATGGAATGTCGGAGAAAAATCAATTTGCGGGTCTACCAATTCATTGGCAAAATCCATCTCCAATAAGAAGAAACTCTCATTCAGACAATTCCCATTTGTGGTGTGTGCGAAATGGGCCAGAGGGCTACCATTCTCATCTGACAGTCCACAGTTACCATTTCTATAGTTGGTGCATAGTGGGATATTAAAATCGCCACCCCAAATAACATATACAGGGAGAGACGATGGCTTATTCTGTTGCAATACTAAAAAAGTGGTAATTTCATTTAACATCTTCACACACTCAGGTGGTTGGAGATTGTTATATAGATTTATCAAGAGGTAAATATTCTTGTTCAAGCATATTTGCAAAATTTGGTAGCACTCTTCTTCTTTTAATCTAGTTGTTGTTATAGAGGAGTGGTTGTTTACTACGTATACTGCTAAACCACCCTTAGGTCTACCAAACAAACCCTGACTTGCTGGGGTATGAAGAGTTTTGAAACCCAGTAGGTGGACGGGGACAGTTGACCATGTCTCCTGGAGACATACTATGTGATGCTCGTTTACCGTGTCTACCCATGGTTGTAGATTGATCTTAGAGCGTAGGCCAGCAACGTTCCAAAATAGAACGGATAAGGTCGTTTGTTTATTTAAAGAAGAATTACGTTTATGGCCATAGAGGTTATCTGTGCAGGCACTGTCGGTTGGGTACAACGAGATACAGCTCATCGAGACCGCAGTTGGAGAGGGGGACTTAGGGCCCTCGATCTTAGGAGACAACGGGGCAACTAAACTTACAAGTTCCCCCGGGGTACAACCCCTGGAGTCATGGGAAAGAGAGATCTAGAAAAGTTTGGGCGTGGATAATAGTTGGCGCAAACAGTACTTCGCGAAGTTCGGAGTGAGTGTTGTTATGCAACTCTAGAGCTCCCTCTACCATCTGAGCAGACCCTGGGACCCCCTGGATCAGGTTACTGCTATTTGAGGTGGCTAACGGTCAATCGACCATTTCCAAGCAGTCATATCTGTTTCTGATTGGGATACCTCGCCATCCCACCAATGAAGGCTGTTCCCTGTTAGGGTACCAAGGCCGAGATTCCCACTCCCTACTCCTGCTCCTCTGAGTGTGCCAGAGACCCACATGGTTCCATGTACACTCCGGGGGCTGATCCCAGTTTAGAGGTGGGGGATACTGATAGCTGTGCACTGGTGGATCCCACTCCCTACTCCTGCTCCTCTGAGTGTGCCAGAGACCCACATGGTTCCATGTACACTCCGGGGGCTGATCCCAGTTTAGAGCTGGGGGATACTGATAGCTGTGCACTGCTGGATTCCATGTACACTCCGGGGGCTGATCCCAGTTTAGAGCTGGGGGATACTGATAGCTGTGCAACATTTCTCGCTGCTGTACTTTTAATTCGCTTAAGAGAAGTGTACTTCTAGCTCCTTTTTACAGTACTCCATATAGACCGTGAAACATATTGCCTGGGTATGAATGTAGGTAAAAAATAAAAAATATTTTCTACCGGTATGTTGTACCATGTAGGTTTGTTTATCTTTCAACCTCCATTGTTGGTTGAGTCCATCGGGGTGCTGTTTACCTACCTAGAGGGGAGACAATACCTGTGATGAAGCTTACCACAATGAT
The DNA here is from genome assembly GCF_964261635.1 of Lissotriton helveticus. Classification (NCBI taxonomy): domain Eukaryota; kingdom Metazoa; phylum Chordata; class Amphibia; order Caudata; family Salamandridae; genus Lissotriton; species Lissotriton helveticus. Next base: position 1,145,746,647 of record NC_136069.1, read on the forward strand.
TCGTGAATAGCATTTCCTCTCCTGATATCTTCAGATGCATTTGATGTGCCAGTAGACAAACAATTGAGTCTCTGGTGAGAAACCCACACACCTTTAGTGTTTACTTGTGGCTCTAGGGACGTTGTGCATAAGTGTATTGCCCCTCTCTGCCCTTTGTGTATAAGATTGGGTCAAACTCCTCTTTGAGCTTCCAGCACTTGGAAAACCACTCATCGGAGGATTCACCAGAAGGGAGTGTTTGATGGTAACAACAGCGTTCACCAAAGAGAGGAAGAATTAAGAGGGGCATTTAATTCATGTTATGTTATGTATTATGTTATTGTATGTTAGTCTATGTTATGTTATTTTAATTTATGTTATTTTACATTACGTTATGTTATGTTAACATAACTTAACATAACATGATATAAATTAGCATAACATAAATTATCATAGCACAACATAAACTAACATAACATAAATTATGTTAAGTTATCCTAATATATCCAAACTAGATTCCAAACTTCCCATGTCAAAAGCAGAAGAATGGCATGGCAGTCACTTGTGCTCCATCGTGTGTTTTATTTTATCACCAACAAACAGTGAGTAGAAAGAAATGGCCGACGCATTTCGGCACGTGCCTTCAACTGGGCCTATCTTATTTTATGTTGTTATCTTAATTTATGTTTATGTTAATTTGGTATCTTAATTTATGTTAAGTTATGTTAATGTATTATACGTTAATTTATGTTATGTTATGTTAAATTATGTCATGTCATATAATGTAATTTCATGTTATGGGTATTTGTAGAGTGCACAACTCACATAATAGGGACCTGGCACTGAAAAGAAGGCACATCATGAGCCAAGTCAGGGCCAAGACTAGGTGTAGAGCCATGCTACAGTTTATTGCAAAATTCAAGAACTGAGAAGGTGGCTCTGATGTGTGGGAGTAGTTCATTCTAGGCTTTGGGAGCGAGGCAGGATATTGCACGACCGACAGATGAGGAAACTGATTTGCAGCGCTTTACAAAACCTTGATTGATTGATTGATGTGTGCAAATGGAGTCTGAGAGGTGGTGTCGGTTGAAGAACCGGGGTTTAACCCAGCGGCGTCAGGGGCACGCCTAAGATCTTCGAGTTCACCTGTCTTGGTATTCAAAGACACGGAATACTTCTGGATGGCGTCAGAGACCAAGTTTATTAGCTGCAGCTAGTAACAGTGATCCTAGAAATACATCACGGTGTAAATTCTCAGGAGACTGCTCATTTTACTAAGGCAAGACGTCTCCTTTTATATACCAATATTGACATTATAAATGTACACCCACTGCACAAGATTCCAGCCAATAAGATACATTTTCAAACAAAGTATCACATAGCAAAAACTCAATTTACAGTATCCCAACCCAAAAGTTAATTATTAGGAATGTATCAAATTCAATCTCCACAAGCCGGACAAACCTATAATTGAAAGCATAACCCATGTAATGAAGAAACATAAAAAAAGAAACAGTAACAGATGTTGAGCAAGATAAAGCATGTGCAAGGAAACTAAAAAGTTAACGATGTCCTGAACATTGATTGGCAATCTCAGATAAAGATCGATCAGGGAAATTGGCTTTGCGAGGTCAGTTTCTTACAGTTCATTTCAGAGTCAAAAAGAAACCTAGTTAATGTATACATGAACCAAGAAGGCCAGGCCACTTTGTTCGCCAGGTTACCTTTACAGGCCTACGTGAGGGCAACACAAAATGGTGGCACAGAACAAAATGGAGTCAGACTTGAGAATTACAGAACCTCAGACCCTCCTTTTGCCATTACATAGGCAATAACCTAAGACTCATGTTAATCTGAATCTAGGTCTATATCGATATTCATTAGGTCATCAAAGTGTTGCTGTAGCATAATTTTATTATTCTCTACTTCTCTCTGGACAGGTCTTTGAACACACATAGTAGCACAAAGACTACAAATGGCGGGACCACACTGGATGCAAAGACAACAAGAGAAAAGGATGGCTTAAACCATACCAAGGAATGTCAGAATCTTCCATCCCCATTTGGACAGGAGTCCCCAAAACCATCCCATCAATGACCAGTCTCCTTCGTCTACATGGATAGACTCAGAGATCTTATGCAACCTAGAGATGGCTTGGTACACTGTAGGGGCATTATCTGGTATGTAAACACAGAAACTAGATCCAATTAATTTACATACTCCTCTATCTGCAAGTATGATGTCTAATACCATACGGTTCTGCAAAGTCATAAGGCGGTCCGCTTGAAGCTCTGCTGTAACATTACTAAGAGCACCTGCTGTCTCATTAATAGTAGCTTCAACAACGTGGACAAGCTGTCGATTATGCCTACTATTGATCATAGGACCCCAAAAGGGCAGGAAGCCCTTGAAGAAATCTCCTACTTCGTGTGCTGCAGTATCTTCCTGATTGAAGACACCTCTACCATATCTCGTTCTATGATAGTCTGACGCAGTAGTGTATGTAGGGGGAAGCAAAAACGCCACATAACATGTTCCTGAAAAATCAGGTGGCAACCATGTGTAGGCTCTGTCATGACAAACAAAATATGTGCCTTTAGCTGGCACAAACGGTGGAGAAGTCCGGGATGAATAGACATAGGTTTGAGCACACACACTCTTACCTTGCTGAGCTTTCGGATTCCGACCAGTACCTTGCAGACAAAAATGGCCTCGGTGGGGTACAATCCAAATAGGGGGAGACCTTTTTCGTCTCTCCTTCTCTGTCAAGCTGGTACTATATCCAGTCACGTTCCTACCAACATAAGCCTGCACCTCATCCTTAGGGATAGCATTATATGCATCAATATCTCGGATCATAGCTACTATTCCCCTTATCAAGGCACTATTGCTGGAGTTATCTTTAAGGGAACGTAAGGGGCGTACCTCATTTGCATAGATAAACATGGTCTGAAAAGCCCACACAGACCCATTAAAAGAAAAAGGCCAAACCAAATATGGCATACCTTTATCTGTCGTATGAGGCATAAGACCACAAACCCAACAATTAGTGGTATTTACTACTAACTGATGCTGATGCAACAACTGTATGAACGAGTTGTTGACAAATTCTGATCTCCTTGTTTGTTCATGTTCAGGCAACGTATACAACTGGTGCAAAGAAACAGTAGTGAAAGAAAGCATAGGTTGGGAGGTGGGTGCAGATATCTGTTGTGGAACATAGACAATCCAACCCACACAAGCTAATGTGATACTTAAAAACATCAAAAAGCACAATATTATAAAACATTTGCTATATATCAATGTACAAAATCTTGTCTTAAGATCTAGTCTCTCAACATCTCTTTCAGTTACAACAGACTCCATCCTCTAACGTGCTGCTCGCGGCAATTTTGCCTCTTTACTCAAGTGTGCATCCAGGCGTCCTAGACGTCCCTAGAACCGCAGACCTTTGTCAATACGCGGGCCACCCCTTAAGTCTTATACCGCGACCCTGCAGCTGAACCCGGATGGTGGCTCAAAAAAGAAAAAGAAAAATAGCCTCTTGTCTGAAAGAGTGTAATTCACAAAAAAAATCAGATTTTATTTGTCCTTTTTAGACCTTAAGTTGTAGCGTTCTTTACCAGGCACAGTTTGATCCTGAAAGAGTGTCTCTGGATACGTAGTATCAAATCTCAAACACGGCGGCACAGCTTCTTGCAAGACTTCATTATCCGCACGTTCTGACTGAGTCCATTTTTAGATGTGCATCGCTAAATGGTACAAATCTTGGAACCCTTTCACTCTCGGAATCGGCAACACCTTCCCGGACCCACTTATCGTACGGTAAGGGCAAAGGTATCTTCTTGCAATGGGTACCATGTACCCAGTTCTTCTTGCCGAACACCTTAATAGCAGTCCGAGTTGATAACAGGACTTGGTATGGACCGGTCCATCTTGGTTCCAAGTTCTTTGACCTCTGGAATAACCAGTCGCCAGGTTGAATCGTGTGGCCTGCGTCTACAGAAACTGAAGGCAAAGTGTCATGGACCTGTTGGTGAAGAACACGCAATTTAGCAGTCAAATCATTTAAGTAGTTAACCAACATAGGGTACTCGATATCACTGTACTTCTTAGGCCTCGGCACACCCCAGACATTCGCCGGGCGTCCAAAAACAATCTCGTATGGGCTAAGTCCCACGCGAGAATGTACTGTCGTTCTCGTGGACAAAAGTGCCAATGGTAAGGCATCGGGCCATGTAAGGCCAGAGCTCGCTTGCACCTTGGCCAACCTCAGCTTCAGAGTGCCATTATAGCACTCAACCAGGCCTGCTGACTGGGGGTGATTCGCAGCGTGAAATTTCTGTTTGATACCCAGACCCGCACATACTTTCTTCATATTCTGACCCACAAATTCACTTCCATTATCACTCCATACCATCCTCAGCAAACCATATCTGGGAAAGAATTCTTTGAGCAAAACCTTGGCTGCAGACAAGGCAGTATTATCCTTTAGGGGGTAGGCCTCTATCCATCTGGAAAAGGCACAAACAACCACAAGAACATACTTCAAGTTATTGCATCTTTCCACATGAATGTAGTCTATCTGCAACACCTCGAACGGATATGTTGGAGGAGCAAAATGACCCGCTGGAGTTGGTGTTCTCTTTCCAGGATTATGCATCAAGCAAATCATGCAATGTTTAACCAAATTCTCAGCACACTTAGGAATTCCATCATTCTGCCATACCGGAGCCAACAACTTACATATCCCTTTTGAACTAATGTGAGCCAGCCCATGAGCCATAGTAGCCACCGGAAGCACATATGCATCCGGCAACAACCATCGCCGGTGCTCTGACAACTCAACCCAACAGCCTGTCGAATCCAACATTCCCGTACTCTCTCTCCACATACTCAATTCTTTCTCAGTAGCTTCTGCCTTAATCATCTTCACACTTTCTGTTGTATCTTCACACATTCCTCCTTCCACAACCCATCTGGCAGGACCTGCAACATACATCCGACTCGTCATATCTTTCGCTGTTTCTCTCGCTACTTCATCTGCAAATGCATTCCCTCGACCCACATCATCCGTAACCTTCTTATGCGCACTACACTTTACTATCGCAATTTGGGTCAGCAAAGTAAGTGATTCAAGAAGTTCACTCACTAATTGTCCATGCTTAATTTTCGTACCATGGGAAGTAAGAAATCCTCTCTCCTTCCACAAACGACCAAAGCTGTGAGCCACGCCAAATGCGTATTGGCTATCCGTAAAAACATTCACTCTCTTTTCTTTTGACAACACACACGCTCTAGTCAATGCTATCAACTTCGCTGCCTGCGCTGAATTCTGTGCAATACGTGCTGTTTCAACAATCGTGTGCAAAGTTGTGACAGCATATGCTGCAGCCGTCTCTCCATTCGGAAGCTTAAAGCACGGACCATCTACCCATAGGGTACCATCAGGATTCGAAAGAGGAGTATCTTTCAGATCAACTCTACCCTTCGTTTACTCCTCTGTCCGGAGAAAACAGTCATGCTGTTCCTGAGCATCTGTTTCTACAAAAATTGGCAACAATGTAGCTGGATTCAATGTGTTGCACCGCTTGATGTGCACATGGCTAGCCAAAAGCGTCAACTCATAACCTGACAAACGTGCACTGGTAAGATGTTGAGTCTTTGTTCTATTCAATAGGGTATCCACTGCATGTGGGACCATCACAATCAATGTATTATCCAATACCAAACCAGCAGACTGTCGGATAGAAACAGCCGCTGCCGCTGTAGCTCTTAGACAACTAGGCAACGCCCTAGCTACCGGATCTAAAGTGGCTGAAAAATACGCACATGGGCGCTGCTTGTCTCCAAATTGTTGCATCAATACTGACAATGCACAACCTTCTCTCTCGTGTACATAAAGTGTAAAAAGTTTACTATAGTGGGGGGTACCCAACACCGGAGCAGAACACAATGCATCACGCAATTCAGAAAAACTCTTCTGACCTTCGTCAGACCAAGGAAGAGGGTGTGGTGTGTCCTTAAGAGTAAGTGCCAACAAAGGTTTCGCTAGCAAAGAAAAATTCGGAATCCACTGTCTACAATACGAGGTGATACCTAAGAAGGTAGCACCTCTCTCTGTGTGGATGGCACAGTCATTTGGGCAATCGCTTGAATACGCTCTGGGGTCAATCGTCTTCCCTCCTTCGACAAGAGATGACCTAAGTAGGTCACTTCTTGTCGGCAATATTGCAACTTCGAAGGTGACACTTTATGATGAAGGTCAGACAGGTGTCGCAACAAAGAAAGAGTAACTTCTTTACAAATCTCTTCATCATCAGCAGCAACCAACAGATCATCAACATACTGGATAAGAGTTGCACCAGAAGGCAATGCAAAAGTATCAAGCTGAGTTTTCAAAGCCTGACTATAAATGGAGGGACTCTCACAATAACCTTGAGGAGCGCGTTTAAACCGGAAACTGCGGCCTCCTAAAGAGAAGCCAAAAATATCCCTACTTTCCTCAGCAATCGGAATACTGAAGAAAGCGTTCTTCATATCAATAACAGAAAACCAAGCAGCTGAGGCAGGGATCATAGTCAATAAAGCAGTAATGTCTGGGACAACAGGAAACTGTGGCACATCAATCTTATTGACATCTCGAAGGTCGATCACAAACCGATACACAGGTGGCTGAGAAGAGTCAGTACGCTTAAGGACAGGCAGAACAGGACTATTACACACATTACCTCTCGTTTCGTCAACCACACCTTTCTCAACCAAATCATAGATAATCACTAAAAGAGCTCTTTCGCCATCACTGGAAATTTTGTACTGAGGAATGCGAGGTAATTTAGCATTCGACTTAAGGGTAACAACGTAGGGTGGAATCTGCAAGAGACCAACATCATTAGGATATGTAGCCCAAAGTGTATCAGGGAGAGAACGCAGTTCCAGTGGAAGGCAATCCTTAGACAGATACATCGGGGAAATCACTTTCTTACCCACCGTAAGATGTACTCCCAAAGGAGAACAATGTAATGTCGCATGCAATCTTTTCAACAAGTCCAAACCCAACAAATTCTCGCCACAGCCAGTCGTTAGAATAAGAGGAGCCTCCAATTCACAAGGACCAATAGAAAGGGGCAAAGGACAAGAAACCGGGTTACGAACTGGGGCACCAGAAAATCCTACCGAAACATTAATCAAGCCAGACAAGGGTGCGCCAGGGAGTTTAGAGTGCATGATAGAACTCTTTGCTGCACCAGTATCCAAAAAAAAAGGTTCTGCCACACCTGAGGTAATCACTTCAACATAAGGTCCACTCTGGTCTACTGGAACTGACACTACTCCCTCCCTCTGTCCATGGCTGTCCTAACTATCATTAAAACCAGCACTCTCGCTTCAAACATAATAATCATCAGTGTAGTACTGAGTGGACTGGACGGTCAGAACATTCTGTTGGTCAAAATAATTTATAGAATTCTGAGGGGAAAAGGAACGTTCATTCTGGGGAAATGTACCACGTCCCCTACCCCTAGGTATTTGTTGGAAACCACCACGACCTCTCAGACCAGACATACCATTCGCACGCTGTTGCAAGATCGGGCAACTATTCTTAAAGTGACCTTCCTCTTTACAATAAGCACACTGATTAGGGCCTAGCGGGAGTCGCGAAGCAAAAGACTCAGGCTTCTGCAACAGTTTCTGAAACTGTGGGGGTTGCTGAAACTGATGCTGATTAGGGCGAGGCGGATAAGCCTGCTGCAGAAGAACTTTCGTTTTTAATTCTCTAGTCTTCTTCTCTACTTTATCCTTCTCATCTTAATCTCTATTCTCATAGTATTGTGCAGTGGCCAATATCTGGGCCAAAGAAGAAACAGCCCATGAACTCTCAGAGTCCTTTAACTTATTAGAAAGTTCAGGAAGTAAATTAAAAACAAACTTATCTACAAACAACCTCTGACCACCTTCTGTACTCATGTCCTATGATCAATGAATGTTTCCTCAAACCTAGTGAAGAAATCAGACACACTCTCATCTTTCTTTTGTTTGCATGTGTTGTATTTAGCTAAACAATATAGTTGGTACATTCCGACCCCTCTGTTCTGCCCCAGTTGGGCTGACCCTTCCCTACATGTCAACGTTCTAAGTCGCGCTCCTGTCAGTACATGACTGGCAGGGTTATAGATGTTGTGTATTTGCTACTTCTGAATAAAGTAATTCAAGTTACAGAGTGTGGTTCTTAAATACAATACTGGCGACGATCGTTGGGAGGAGGTCAACGTACGACATCCCCTCCTTTTCATTACCCGGGACCAGTGGAAAAAAAAAAAAGGAAAAAGTGAGAGGTGTGTGGGAACCGGCAGGCTGGAAAGTGAAAACAGCTGCTACGGGACCAAGCTGCCGGCGGAAACGGGCAGCAACTTAAAGGAAAAGGAGATAAGTACCCACAGTGAGACAACGCAAGGAGGTGAAGGGGAAACTGATTTGCGGGCGTGATGAACAGTGAGTGAGAGTAGGAGACTAACCAGTCAAAATAAGCAAGCTGAAAAAAGAAAAGCAGTGAGCTACAGATCGGCTGACGACCTAGCTGTGAGGAGATAAAGGAAATATCCACGGTGTGATGGTGTGAGCAGAGAAGAAGTGAAACTGATCTGCAGGTGAAACCACGATTGTTGACAGGATAATAAATAAATTAAATTAGAGGTACTCACTGTTGCCGATGCGAACTGAAGTTCCGGATGACAGAAGGTTGCACTGAGCAGAGCCATTGGGTGTCTGGCGACATCTGTGAGAAGGTGACGAAGCGCAAGCAATTTGAGGAGAAAGGAATCATCGTGATGTCGGGATAAATAAATAAATAAAGGTGAAGAAGTAATCCGGTGAGGGACAGTGCCACCGTGTCTTGGAGTAAAGCAGCAGAGTGAAAGTCGGTGAAGCGATAATTTCCACGAAGGCGGAGGCCAGAGGGAAGTGAGCGAAGAAAATATCTGAGGAAATATAGAGCCCCTGTGTGGAAGTAGGAAGCAGGGGCCAGGGTGTGACGACAGAGTTGAGCATCTCGTCATAGTAAAGGAGAAACCCTGTGAGGAACTGTACTGTCGTGAATTTGAGCAAAACAGTTGGTGACGGACGGCGAGGCGACATTTTATGCGACAGCAGAGACCAGTGTGAAGTAAGTGTAGAAGTAATCCCCATAGAGAGACTGAATCGCCGAGTGAAAGGAGGGAGCTGTGGCCGTTTTAGTCGACGGTGGGAAGCATCCTGTGTGAAGAAGTGAGGCATTTGAGTGCACGGAGAGAGTCCTTCCAGTGGGAGCGTTCCTCTAGTGTGGTGATGATCGGGTGCAACGGCGTAAGGAGGAGTTCCGTTGTGACAGATTCGCCTATACCCCGCAAACGTCATCGGCAGATTCCTCACACGACGGACTTGAAGAAGCGTTCCTCAAGTGTGGTGGTGATCGGGTGCAACGGCGTAAGGAGGAGTTCCGTTGTGACAGATTCGCCTAATACCCCGCAAACGTCATCGGCAGATTCCTCACACAACGGACTTGAAGAGCAAACCTAGTTGCGGAGAAACTTATTGGAAAAAAAAACAAAAAACTGTAGTGGACCTTTTTTAGGACATTCTTAAAAAAGGGGGAACACAGTAATTCAAGCGGGGAGCAGGTTCGGATTGCAGAAGTAAGAGACCCTAGAGAAACTGAGGGAGAATCTAATTAAAGTAAGAGGCGAGGTGAACTGTTACATGGTGAATGGCCGCACGAGTGGGGGGAACACTATTTAAGTTGTGATTTGAGAAATTTAATCAGGAGCACATGGTTCAAATGTATTTGTAAGACGTATATTGAAACTTATAATCTGTGTGCCTGGTGGAGGTTGTGGCGGTGCTAAACAATAGTGAAGGAGTTAAGGGGGTGACAAACCTTGAGGTAGAACAAGGTACAAGAAATCGTGCCACTCACCACCAGTAGGCTGTGCACTATAGGTGTAGATCAACAGGAAGTTAGAACTCATTCTTCAGCGAGTCACTCTGAAAAATGGCGGCAGCAAGTATGAATCAACCGCCACCTTTCTTAACAGAGGAAGGGGAGCCAGTGCTGCCATGGAAGGATTGGAGAAAGGGTTTTGAGTCGTATGTGGTCGCAATAGGAGCAAGTGGGTTTTCTGCTATCAGGAAGCAGAACATACTCCTGATAAATCTAGGAATGGAGGGAAGGAAAGTTTTTGACAGTCTACCTGAGTTGGAAGGAGGGGTAGGTGAAGGTGAGGACATGGATGTCTATGATAAAAGCTTAATGAAACTAGAATTGCAATATGCTGACAAAATAAATGTAGTGCTGGAAAGACACAAGTTTTATGGAAGGGTGCAAGGGAAGAACGAGAAGGTAGGAAATTATATAGCATGCTTGAGAGGATTAGCGAACACTTGTGAGTTCAATGATCTCACAGAATCACTTATAAGAGATTAGCTGGTGAGGTGCACCAACAACAAGAAAATTCAGGAGAAGTTGTTGGTAGGAAATCCTGACTTGAGAAATGCTATAGATTTAGCTAAGAGTGTAGAACACACCGCAGAATGCGTGAAGGAAATGAATATAGTCGAGGGAAGTAAGGTGAATGAAATTGGCAGTAGCTGGGAGGTTAACAGAGAAGTGTATGCTGTAAGGAACTTGAAGAACAAAGACTCCTATAGGGAACTAAAAGAAGAGAAGTTGAAGGAAGAAGATAGACTTAAATGTTTTAGATGTGGAAGTTCCACACATTTAGCAAATAGTACCAGATGTACGGCAAGAACGGCAACATGCAGGAATTGCAACAGGAAAGGGCATTTTGAGAGAGCATGCAAAGATAATCCAAAAGTTAAATCTGTGAATATGGTGAGCGATGGTGATGAGTGTGAAGGAAGGTATGTGTTATGCATTCACAATAAGGACGTGGGTTCTGTGAAGAGAAAAGACTTACCAAAATGCATAATTGATCTCAATGGTGATATGATAGAAATGTTTACAGATTCTTGTTCTCAATTCACTCTCATCAACTTAAAGACGTGCAAGGGAAAATCTGGAAAAAGGGGCATAAGGTTGATGGAACCTGACGTTTGCCCTGTTGGGTACAATGGTGAGAGGATACCATTAGAAGGAATGTTCATGGGGAAAATATCCTTTAAGGGAAGAAGCACATTAGGAAAAGTCCTTGTGGTTAGTGAAGGTCAAAACTTACTGGGATGGGCTCAACAAAAAGACTTAAGGATGATCCTAGACTCCACCAGTGATGAATCGGTCATGGTATCATGTAAAAAGGAAAATGATGTAGAGGAGAAGGAAGGGAAAGGAAAGTTGTGCAATGAGAATTCAAATGTAAAAAAAGGAAACTTTGAAGGAGTTCACAGTGAGTATGTAAGGCAGGAAGGAATAGAACCTGCAGGGAACTCAAGTGTAGTCGAGCCCATAGTATCAAGAGCTGAAGGGCGTACCAATATAAAGGTATTGACCAATGAGGAAGGAAAGCATAAAATTGTGAGTGAATTTTCCCGAGGCCAGTGGGACATTGAGGAGGACAAGGTCACGGCCATGGTTATTAGCACCAAGGGGGAAGGGACTGCCCCTAGCCAAGTGGTAGAGGAGGAAGAAGAGGAATTGGTTGATGATCCCAAGTTCTTAATTGAATCAGGAGAGCAGGAGGAAGAGATTAAGGAGGGAAGGAAGAAACTAATATTCCAGGGAAGGAACTTGGACAGAGATTGTGGAATAGTACCGCAAGAGAACAGAAGAGGAAAGGGGGGACCAAAACCCAGGGTAGTCAATTGGGTTTGAATTCTATGATAAACGTAAGGTATTCTAGACAGTGCAGGTGTAGCGAAGGTGAGAAGACGACAGCAATCAAGGAAGTCTGCATGTTTACGGTTGAGGTACCCACCTCTTTTAATTAGAAATCCTAAAGGGCATAGTAGGACCTTGGAAGGTTAAAGAAGTGGAAGCAATTTTCAATTATCCCCCAAGGGCAAGGGACATGAGGAGTTCCATTTATCAAGGTCCTACATTGTATCGTACATATATGAGCAGAATGTTTTATAAAATGAATTTAGATGTTTAAGGAGACACCCCAGTTTTTAGCTACACAGGGCCAACGCTAGGAGGCACTTAAGGATAAATTGTTTATATCTAACCTTATCAGCCACTAGTTGAGGCCATCCACGTAAGGAAAGAAAATATAGACCAGGCACCACATAAGAATATCAATACTTAAGAAGTATGAGGAGGATATGGTAGACATGGAAGTACCATTATGGTTAGAAATAATAGTCGGGGCATCCTTACGCCAACCCGACTATGCCGGGGAAGGGACTTGGGAGCAGGCATAATAACAATAGTTGGTTACTTATATCTGTGTCATTTAAATGCTCCAATGTTGTATGTAGACCAGAATTTCATCTCTTGCTGCCCCTCTGGTAGCTGCTCACCTAGGGGTGGGTGATGTGTTGTATTATTATGGGGTAGGAGATGTGTTGTATTTAGCTAAACAATATAGTTGGTACATTCCGACCCCTCTGTTCTGCCCCAGTTGGGCTGACCCTTCCCTACATGTCAACGTTCTAAGTCGCGCTCCTGTCAGTACATGACTGGCAGGGTTATGGATGTCGTGTATTTGCTACTTCTGAATAAAGTAATTCAAGTTACAGAGTGTGGTTCTTAAATACAATAGCATGCTGCTAACTTGTCCCAATTCACCCGTAAAGGAGGCATCATAGTTTTCATTAAATTAATAATTCTACCAGGTAGGTCTGCAACTAAGGGTTCAGGTTTGGCACCTCCTACCTGCCGACCATCTGCAGCAGTAATATTAACCCACGTATCTCCTAACTCAGGCGCGTGATCCTCGTGACGGATCTTCGCCCACAAGGGTTGAGGAACTACATTACCCATCAACATATCTATGTCAGCTAAATTCATAAAACACGCATCAACTGTCGGAGACAACTCCTTGTAATAACCAGCAGGATTTTTACGGGGGTCGGGCAAGGTCTGCTTAAGAGCCAGGACCTCAGCTCTCTTCCAAGGGACATGCACCTACACTCTCTGAAAATGAGCCGGTGCAGCCGCAATACCATGAGCGGCATCAGCCACAACTGCCTCTCTCCATACAGGGGGAACCTCTCTCATAGGATACTGCTTCACTTTTCTCCTAACAGAAGGGTCAGGTTCGAACAATGACTGAGGTGGAAGTCTAGACCTAAATGTGAGTAGTGTCTCTACCGCTTCCTCAACATCGGAACCCACTATCGTTCCTTTAGCAAATTCAGACTGAACATTAATCAATTCCAGTGGAATTGAACCCAACTCATTATCTTCCCACTCCTGATGAAGGAAGGTACACATGACATCAAAAACATACCTTTGTTTTGGTGCCTCCCACTGTAGGAAGATATCCATAACCACTTGTGGACCGTACTTGGAGGCATTCAAAACCCATCTACGAGCAAGGAGATCTAACACTGCCCGCTCTTCGGGACCTGGAAGCTGACTACGTCTCTGCTTACGTTCAGAAACAGGGGTCATATTCAGTGACCCAAAGAAAGGAGGTAAAATACTAGTGACAGTCTCAGTCATTCGTTGCCGAGCAGAAGGAGAAGAAGTTGACATGAGGACAGGAGACAAAGTGTTTTGAGACAAGAGAGACGTAGGGACAGAAATAAGAGAAGTCGAAGATAAAGGAGTGTAAGGCAAAGGAGTTTGAGGCAAAGCTGGTGGCAAAGCTGGCGGCCCTGGAGGGGGCTGCGACGCGGGAGGAAGAACCACCTGTGAAGCAACAGGTGGCGGAACAACAACAGGGGGTTGAACGACAACAAGGGGTGCAACAACTGGAGGTAACAGAGGTGCAGTAGCACCCTGCACATAAGGGGATGGTAATCTCAGTAAATGTGACATTAAAGGATCCTTTTCAGGGTCTTCAGTCACATTTGAAAGGGGAGGTGGCAAAGCCGGGTAACATTTGTCAATAGCCATACAATGTTGTCTATCTAACACTTCAATCGCACGATCTTCTTCATCTTCCTTAAACTGCCTAGCAGCTTGCATTACCGACATATTCCTTTCCTTCCTATCTCTCTTAGCTTGCTTAATTTCTCGCTGTTTGGCTTCCTTACGCCAAAGGCGGAAAGAGTCAAACATCGCCAGCCGGTCTTTCTTCTTAAATAGCGCAACTTCTAGGTTATCTAAAACATCTGATTCAAAACTACCATGTTGGGGCCATCGTAAACCACCATCTTTCCTTGTATAACGGACCCATACTTCATTAAAGGTAATGGGACCCACACCATGCTTTGAATAGAGCTCATAGGTTGGAGTTCCAACCGGAGGTATCGGACACGAGTCCTCCAATCGGGAATCCTTATTACAACTACAACAAAACAATTTCCTAATTTTGCCAAAACCAGGCATCTTTAGCTCACTAGTCTTGCTTCAAACTTCAAGGGGTTATCAAAAATGATACACTCGTAAATATACGAACCCCTCGTCTTCGACTATTGCAATGGCCGAATCAAAACCAAGAAAGAAAACAAAGTCGTGGGAGCGACCCACTTATACTTAACCAAAATGTCTGTCACGCCACCAGAAGACCGTCTAACGTCTCGCCTTACAAATCATCACAAGAGGGTCCAAGACAGGGCGACAGTCAGGGCAGCAGTCCTTCGCAGCCGTCGGAAAGGGGAAGCCTCGCAGAAAAAAAACCTTCGGTCCACGTCGACATGTAGGGGTCAATGAAGTGGCGGCCGTCCTCCAGATTTTCCTGACGGGGCTCCTCACAATCTTCGGGCTTGGACCAGTACCGCTGAATTCGCCCAACGTTGGGCGCCAGTTGAAGAACCGGGGTTTAACCCAGCGGCGTCAGGGGCACGCCTAAGATCTTCGAGTTCACCTGTCTTGGTATTCAAAGACACGGAATACTTCTGGATGGCGTCAGAGACCAAGTTTATAAGCTGCAGCTAGTAACAGTGATCCTAGAAATACAGCACGGTGTAAATTCTCAGGAGACTGCTCATTTTACTAAGGCGAGACGTCTCTTTTTATATCCAATATTCACATTATAAATGTACACCCACTGCACAAGATTCCAGCCAATAAGATACATTTTCAAACAAAGTATAACATAGCAAAAACTCAATTTACAGTATCCCAACCCAAAAGTTAATTATTAGGAATGTCCCAAATTCAATCTCCACAAGCCGGACAAACCTATAATTGAAAGCATAACCCATGTAATGAAGAAACATAAAAAAGAAACAGTAACAGATGCTGAACAAGATAAAGCATGTGCAAGGAAACTAAAAAGTTAACGATGTCCTGAACATTGATTGGCAAACTCAGATAAAGATCGATCAGGGAAATTGGCTTTGCGAGGTCAGTTTCTTACAGTTCATTTCAGAGTCAAAAAGAAACCTAGTTAATGTATACATGAACTAAGAAGGCCAGGTCACTTTGTTCGCCAGGTTACCTTTACAGGCCTACGTGAGGGCAACACAAAATGGTGGCACAGAACAAAATGGAGTCAGACTCGAGAATTACAGAACCTCACGGGTTCATATGTGGAAGGTAATGCAATTGTGGTAAGTGGGACTGATGTTGTGTAAGGCTTTGTATGTGTGCATGACGAATTTAAAGAGTGCCTGTTTGTGGATGGGGACAGTTTCACACTATAGTGTATTTAAAATGGTATAAGAAAATGTTTTGCTCATTTGTGTAAAAGCTCTCTATAAAACTGAATAATGTGATTTGGCTCAAACCAGAGTTTTGAGTTTTAGAGCATCAGATCGGTACAACAACTATGGTCCTTGAAGATGAACAAAAGCAAGGATTGATTTTTTTGTAGCTGTGAATAAACGTGCAGCAGTACACATATGTGCACTCAATGCACCCTATTTTTGTTCGCCTTTGGACTCTGTGCGCTTTCCCACTGCTAAACAGTAGTAAGGTGTCTGTGCTTCCCCTCTAAATTATGTTCTTTACATTGCTACTCCCTAGTTGGCCAATTTAACTTCCCCATAAGTCCATTGTCAATTGTACCTAAAGTGCACCTAGGGCATGGAAAGTTAAATGTCATATGCAGACTGTAGGGTATATTTACACTACCCATATATTGGCAAAACATATTTCTGCCAAGAGCACATTGTGCTCTGGCTTAATTGCACTTTAAAGTCACTGCAGTGACACACAGCCGGAGAAACTGCTTTTAGCATGGAGAACAGCTGATTTTCATATATTCATAAGTCACCCCTAAAGTATGCCATGCAAGCCCACAGCGCAGGGTTCTAATATATGAAAATAAGGCACACTACATATTGGGATTTGTACATCCCCACAGAGAAAAAAGCAAAAGGTTATTTCACTATGTAGGTCAAGCAAGACGGCTCCTCAACAAATCTATGTAGGATTGACATTTTAATTTTCCACCTCCTCTTAGTAAAGGGCTAGAGACATGCTTCAAAGTTATTTCCTGCTGATTTTAAAATCTGACCTGTTCATTTAAGCATAATAGTAACTTTCTAAAAATGTACTTAAGGTTGCCTGGGCCAGACTGGCTTAAAACCAGTTCTGTGAATCATCACTTCTCCAGAACTGGAATACACATCTTTGGCTAGGAGAGTTAACGACTCTGGCTCTGTGGACAATGCATTGCTGTCCACTTACCAAGATCAGCCATCTGGAAGCAGGCAAGAATTGTTGTCCGAACAAAGGCAGCTTTAGCACTACTTCTTTTGACTTGAAGATGCCTGGGATAGTTTCTTCTATTCATTCTTAGGACACTCAGCAGTCTACGTCACTGTGAGGGGGAAACCAGTTCTTCCACTCATCACACTCCAAGATCTGGAATATATATATTTGGCTTTATGAGTTAACAACTCTAGCTCAGAGAATAAATATTTGCCTCCAGACCCAGGAAAGGCCAAAAGATATTTAACTGCTGCCTACTTAGCAGAGATTAGCTATCTGGGAGTGGACAGGAACAGTTGGTAGAACACAGACCGTCCTTAACACTACCTCTTTTGATTTGGCAATGTCAGGCAGGAATTCTCCAATCCATCCCCAGGAATCCACTAGACAG
The DNA here is from genome assembly GCF_964261635.1 of Lissotriton helveticus. Taxonomy (NCBI): domain Eukaryota; kingdom Metazoa; phylum Chordata; class Amphibia; order Caudata; family Salamandridae; genus Lissotriton; species Lissotriton helveticus. Next base: position 1,145,763,713 of record NC_136069.1, read on the forward strand.
TCAGATTACAGCCACAGTAGGAGGAAAAAACAGTTTGACCCTGCCGGGTAGGGGAGTGGATACAAATCTAAAGACAGACATGACTGGTGGTAGCTGGACCTCGCCATCTTGAAACATGGGCTTCAGGGTGATTGTAAAGTAAAGAAAAGAGTACATGCTACAAAAGGAGGCAGGCTTCTGCAAAATAAATCATCAATATTTGGTGGCAAAATTACCATAATTACTGGCAACTCCATAGGATTAATTTGGCACCTCCACCATCACCTCATTAGAACATTCCTGGACCTGGAAAGTGTCCATCTGAAGATAAAGGCTTGCTGTATGAACCACCCTGACTTCTGACTCCTAGCTACTGCTGTAAGGAGGACTCACACAAAGACTCAAGTACTCAAGGAACTCTGAATCCTTTTTGGCAACGAGGGACAGGAACTGCTCACCAAGTGGTTGGCCTGCAGGGGCACGAAAAGCAGGACTTCTGACTATAACAGGGTCCAATTGACGAAAAAGAACTAGACCCAACATGTGACCTTCCTGGAGCAAGACCTGATACCCAGAAGCCTTCCCTGAGGAACTATGGGCTGCAGCACCAACCAGAAGAAGATTCCCCATCAGTTGCAGACAGTGGGGGTTCCGCAGTTGTAGCAAGATCTCTGCACTTGTGGTGGGATCTCCACAGTGGGAAACTGCAGTGTGGTGACCCCGCCATGTGTGCAGAGATCCCACTAGGAATGCAGATCCTATAGCCGAGTGCCAATGCCCTTTATGAATCAGGACCTAAATCTGAAGGTGAAACCTTTCACCTGGACATCCTGTTTGGTGTATCAGACTTGCTATCCATTGCGGTCGGCTTGACATTACATCTAGGTCCCAGCACCAAGAAGAGTTGTTTTTCCATATTGCTTGACTTTGAGCTTTTACCCTAAAGCATTAAACAATCATCACTCTGGTTCTCCTTAGCCTACTTAGATGATGCTGGTGTCGGTTTGCTTATTACATTTTCCTCTGTTTCCTAAATTGGTTTGTGAGATTTATTGTGTTGTGGTTTCCATGCTTTAGAATTGTTGGCACTGCATGAACTTTGCACACACTTCTCCGGGGATTGCCTGCTGCTTGTGCCATAGCTACCAGGGGCTGAGCAGAGATTACCTCAGAACTGTGTTTGGACCTACCCAGACTGGGTTTATGGAGTTAGCAGGGGTGCCCCACTCCTAAATTAACTCTATCACAGCTGTGGCCCGTGAAGGTAAGAGCGATAGGGCCGGATGGGGGGGGGGGATTTCGACAGATGACCACGAGGGAAAATGAATTATTTATTTAATTTTTCCTCACGGTCGTCTGTCGAATCCTCTCCCCAACCCGGCCCCACCGCCCTGCCGCCCTTACCTGCACGAGCCACGGCTGCTCTATCAATGATAACCCCAAAAAGCAACAAGCATTGGCATAGCCAATAGGTCTCGCCTTTGGGACCTTATAAGGATATTGTGCTGGATAACTAAACACTTATAAGGTCCCAAAGGCGAGACCTATTGGATATGCCAATGCTTGTTATATATTGAAATAATAATTTGTACATATATTTTGTTGTATGTTTAATTAATTCCACAATTATTGTTGACATTGTGACAGGAAACAGATCTATTCAGTGTCAGGATGTTTAATAGGGAATAGGATCACAAAAGTGTAAACATCATGTATGTTTGATCATAGAGGGCATCAATCTCTCAGTATGTTCCTTTTAAACTGTACAGACATTTAATGAATATAAAATATTAAGAAATACAAAATATTTTTGTCTACATTGAAGTTGACGGGGTATTTATATTATATTGTGTATGTTGTTTTAGGTCCAGAACTTTGCCAATGTTTGTTTTATCATCATTTGCTCACACTATCCTAAATTGCTTTCACCTTCTTCCCCCACCCCAACAACTGTTTGACATTTGATATCACTTTGTCCTGTACCTGTGCTTGACAGATGAAGTCAGATGAGGCCATTGACATCACTGATGGGTTTGGAAGAGGGTGACAACACAGTTAAGTGTTCAAACATTGAAATACGAACATGTTAAAAAAAATCAAAAGTAGTTGTTCTGGTGAAGTTGTATGCCAAACATATTGTCAGATGAACTGACTGACCTTCAAGCCCGAAGTCTGGCTGGCCAATGTGCCTTCATTGTGTGATCCTGGTAAATTGATTTGTCTGATTTGCCCAGGATCACACAACTTCAGTTTCATTCTTTAGCAAAAATTTGGGGTGCTTCTAAACAGACGTAAGCAGTATAACAGATACCAGAAATAAACACAGTAAGGTCATAAAAAGTTCAACACCCATAACACTCTGGCTCCCAGGTCTTTAGTTCTGTCGACAGCTCCAAAAAAACTACATACAGAATTGTGGATTTTCACTGGGAGGTTTGACCGGGTACACGTACCAATGTTGGTAAAAGCATCATTCCCTCTGGGCCGCTCAGGAAAGGCAGTGGAGCACAGCTTGTTTATCCAAATGTGTGAATTCAAACATATGAACCCGGAGCTCAGAGAAGCTTATGACGCAGCGGGGTTCATATGGAAAATATTTTCGTTCCTTGAGTTAAGGAGATGGTGAAAGTCGACTCCAAGCTTTTTCAGAGAACCAGCGATATAGAGGGGAAGAAATAACAAGGATTTTCAGAATGTGACCCACGATAGTGCGTAAAGTCGGAGACAAATAAACGGGAATGTAAAACCAGCCCTCCTGGAGACGGGGACAAGCTGTAGTGTGCTATGGGAGTAATGGACTTATGCAAATGTCGTTCACTTCTGTAGCTTCTGATATCCCTGGCCCTGTGGGCCACAGCCTTCGGTTACTTCGCACAGCTTTCTATTACTTCTGGGGCTATTTGATCGAAGTACAGAGACTGGATGAGATCCCAGAGTGTCCCACGGTAGCGGGGAAACAACCTCCGGTTCTATTTTCTTTGAGTTCTGGGACTTCGAGTTTTTCACTTGTTTGAGATTAACGAGCACTATAAGTACAAAAATACAAGTGTGGAAGGTGTGGGACCCCCTCCACCAGGCATAGAACCATCTGTGACAAGTTGTCGCCAGCGTGGCTGGTTGTTGTAGTGTAGTTAGGATGTATTTTATTTCTGACATTCTGTGTGTCTGGACTGTTGAAGAAAACAATGTTTCGGGCTGTGGGGTTAGGATGTGTTTTATTTCTGACATTCTGTGAGTCTGGACTTTTGAAGAAAACAATGGTTCAGGCTGTGGGAGAGAGACATAGTGACAACACCACCCAGCACCTTGGCATTCCATTTTACAAGGGAACGGGTGGGCCCATCGCTATATACTCAAAATAATCTGGAATGAGTGGAGTTGATGTCGGCGGGGGAGGGAGATCCTTCCGGTGGGTGCTCCATGCACTTTCATCGCATGTTCTTAAAGTGATCCAAGTGAAGTGACGCAGCGTGGGATGCGCCACGGTGACTGCAGTGTCACGGAACAGGTGGGGGTCATTTTAACTCCCGGGGGTTTGAGGCATAAGTCCACAGATTGGCAATACACAGAAGGGGAATCTTTGTGGTAAGAATTGGTCTGAGTGATCTCCTGAATAGTCCAATAATAAGACTTCATGCAAGTTTACTTTTTATGGGCACTCCACGATACACTGACTCAGAAGCTACATTATTGTCTTTGAAGATAGTCGGGTGGCGACGAAAGCTCACCCTGTTCACACAAGTATTTCAAGCTTCAAAAGTATCACGTTCTCTACACTCAGCAAGAGAGGTCCGTTGCGCAGACTTTGCTCAGTGAGGCGGAGAAGGGCGGATGACGAAATAGATAACGCCGAAGACTTGCCCGCAAGCTGATCCCTTCGTCTTATTGCCTGAAAAGACTTAACTCCCCCCTACTGTTATTTTTTTCTTTGAGGCTCGTGCACAGCAAGCGAGCGACTGAATAGCCTGAGCTGCGCCTGTGGCTCGGAGCTCGAGATAGCTGTAAACTCTTAAAACAGCATACAAGAGATAAAAAAAGGCAGATGGCGGCTGCGCAGCACTGCGGAGGAAGAGATAAGAAAAGGCAGATGGCGGCTGCGCGCGTGCATGCGAGCGTGCACACAATCTTAAGGCCAGGAAAAGCTTGTGGTTAGCACTTTGAAAACCCCCTTACTAAAAGTCGAGCAAGCAGTGCATGCGCTGCTCTAGGCTCGACGTAAAAACTTACTGCAAAACAAAACACTAACGACCCTTGCATGCTGAGCGTTTTCCTCCTACAAATCAGGGCCATTGATAGTTTTCTGTGTCCATGAAAGCCAAGCTTTTAACAGTGACCCCAAGTAGCAGGGGTAGGAGGGTCAAAGGTTTGTCCAGCAAAGCCCGCTGAAGCTCCACTGGTGTTAACCTGGCACTTCTATTGCACTTTTGACAGTGTGGGAGAACCAGAAATTCCCACTGGGCCTCTGGCACCAGTAAACCTTAAAAGACCCCCACCCACAGTCTCCCATTTTCTATCCTTTATCACCATCCCTTTTTCTGGCATCTAAAATAATAACCATGTTGTTTATGGGATTACAAGGGGGACATGGAAGACGAAAGGAGGTCTGCCAATTTGACACTGTAATAATATTGTTACATTTGTATCCAGACTCCTAAGCATGCAGTATGCACTGAGTAAAGAGCTGTTCTTGGAGATGGTCAAGTGTGCTAGCAGCAAATGCTGTTGTATGTGAGAGTATAATTGTTTTATCTTTGGTTATATACATTTATTTTTAAACTGACATATTTGTTTATTGCAGAGTAACAGGTGTGTTGAGTCAGACACTTCTTGTTTATACTTCAGTCTCATTTCTAAATTTAATGATACTGCAGCAGCCACTTTGAGTCTCAGGATCACCAGGACCCTGGTACAAACACAGCTATGTTTCTTTGTATGTTATAATATAATATTGTATAAATTTACCAGCATGTTAGCCACGGTGGGACGTTTCCCATGTGACCGTCGATAGAGAGGCACCTAAAGACCTCAAACTAGGGGAAACTCTTTGAGGACGTGTGTGTGTGCGAGCATGCACGCATGTGTATGTGAGCTTGCACTTGTGTGTATCTATATACAGATAATGTTGCATATGTGTATATTCCCATTTTTCTGTGTATGTCCATGTTCATATATGACATTGACAATTTAGCAGATATTTTGGGACAGAAACTCCTATTTACATGCTTGGTGTGTACCCAGGGCCTCGTTTATGAAAAGTGGCGCATCGCTGGGCAAAAACAGCAAAGCATCACTTTTAGTAGCGCCATCCCTGCGACACCATGGATGCGCCATATGTACAATACGGTGCTCCATGGCACAAGGATATATAGATACGTCAGGAATCCTGATGTATATGGTGGTGCAAAAATTATGCATTGCAGGAGTGTGTCAGATAACTGACAGAACTCCAACAATTTGTCATAACACATGGGCGAGTCACATTTGAAAAGACCAGCGTCACTCTTGGCATAAGGATTGTGGCGTAGTCAAGTCATAGAAGTGGCGCAGTGAAATCTCAGGAATTTCACTGCGTCACTTCTACCAGGCTTTTTCATGGGGGAACGCCCACCCTGCCTACATTATACCTGACGCAGGTATAATGTAGCACAGGCCTTTACAAAATGACACATCTGCCTAGATGCGTCACTTTGTAAATAAGGGGAAGTGTGGTGCATCGTTTACACTGCCTCAGTGTCACAAAAAAAGTTACGCAACAGTGGCGTAAGACCTTTATAAATAAGGGCCACAATGTAGTCAGACGCCAACAAACAAAGTCAGCCTAACTCCTCATGTATCTGTTTCTGTGTCCATCCACTTACTTTTAGGTGTCACAATCATATGGTCTACTGACACAGATGTTAATTCCTCCAATTAGGGAAGATGGATTCGTATCACACAGTGGCCCAGATTTACCTTGCTCTAGTGTGAGTGCTGGAAATAAACAAGAAGGCGCAGTGCGGTGGAAAGAAGCGCAAACAGCAGCGTTGATCTATTTTCCCACTCTACATTTATTTTGAGCCAAGAAGCTAATGTAAGTGCAAAACAAAGGGTCATATTTACAAGCCCTTATCGCCACAGGAACGTCACTTTAAGTGACATTCCTGTTGAGATAGGGGCTTCGCCTTATTTACAAGGTGGTGTTAAGTCACTTAATGTGGTTAACAACGCCTTGTAAATAAGGCCCTCTTTCACGCTATGCTTAAGCGTCAAAGGGGTGGGCAATGGGTGTTGCGGTTGCCGTTCCATCGCAACACCCAGTGCTTTTGACGCTGCCCCTTATTTACAAGGATGGCGTAAATAGGAGGCAGCGCCAAAATTAAGACCAGGGAAAACCTGGTCTTAACTTGGCAAAACGAGGATAAATTCTTTATTTCTCCTTGTTTTTGCTGTTTCTGTGTGTGCTGCATTGTGCAGCACACATAGAAACAGCAAAACACCATAAATAATTGTTAAATAAAGGTGTCCCTTCCTGTACAAAAAAAATCATTAAAAAATGTCGATTTGCCACTTCTATGTGTGCTGCACAATGCAGAACACATGGGAGTTTCCAATCACCATTCTGGATTGGTTATGTTCAGGAAGGAACACCTTCCTGCATATAAACAATCATTCCCTCAACGCAGCCACCCTTGCACTATGGTACAAGGGTGCCTGCCTTGGCGCTAGGGAGCTGAATTTTTCACCTGCACAGGGAGAAACGCAGGGGTGCACTGTATTATTGTAAATACAGTGCATCCCAGCATATCTAAAGTGACGGAGCGCGATATGAGCTATTTTGGAGCTAATCTGCACTCTGTCACTTTATTGTAAATATGCCCCAAAATGCCTTGGTGTTCGTAGTGCCAAACCACTGATTAAGAATGGAAGGTGGTTTACCTGGATGTGAACAGCACAGGCAGTCCAGTGATTTCAAGCACGGCCAGATCTACTGAAGAAGCACACTCTGGCTTTGCATTTCATTTGAGTGCAAAATAAAACCAGGCGAAAACAATTGGAAGCTGGAATACTGCATGATGTTCACAAAGGTAACGTGTAATTTGTGTTAAATTACTAATTTTGCGTGGCTTAATCTCAACCATTGGTCTTTGCAAAGCAACTTGCACCGAGACCATACCTGGAGTACAAATGTCACGTAAGACTTCACTGTCCCACACTTGCACCATTGCAAAAACATGTTCTCACTAGCGCAGTGAATAACATCATAAATGTACGACCCTTTGTGACTTTAGCATTGTACAAAATGTCACCCTTCATGAAATGCAGTGCTGCAGATTTTAATGCAGTGCTGTGCTGCCCCGGTATACAGCCTTTACAACGAAACTTTTACAACGGACTACCATTACAACGAAACTTTTACAACACAAACCATTACAACGCATAGAGCTGGGGGGCGCTCTAGGATAGGGAATAGGTTTAATGTACTATCCAACACCTTCCCTACTATCCACGGGGACTGGAGTTGGAATAGTAAATTAAACTATTCACTATCCAGCGCCCAAAAGCATTATGAGTTGTAATGGTATGAATGAATGAATGAATGAATGAAAGTGGATTTATAACAGCGCGATTGCTGCCCTGAGGCGTCCAAGTGCTAAAAAAGGAACCAGGTGAGGGGTAAAAGAGGTTAAGAACCAGAAAAGGTTAAGAACCAGAAAAGGAGGGAAAAACTGAGTTAAATTAAACGGAATTGAATAGGTGTGTTTTTAACTGTTTACGGAAGGAAACGAGATCAGGATTGGATCTCAAGTGAGACAGGAGGGAGTTCCAGATCTTGGCGGCATTGAAGGCAAACGTCCTTCTGCCAGATCTAGTCCTTTTAACTCTGGGGACTGCTGCCAAGAAGGCCTGACTAGAGCGCAGATTTCTACCTGGGTGATACTGGCTTACTAGATTACGGGTGATTAGGGGACCCGAATCCCAGAAAGCCTGGTGAGCAATACCCATTGCTTTAAAAATGACTCTCTTACGCACTGGGAGCCAGTGAAGATTAGTCAGAGCCGCCTTTACTGACAATCTACGAGGAATCTGCAGCAGAGTACGCGCGGCACAGTTTTGTACCAGCTGTAATCTCTTTAAGGTGTACTCTGGTGCACCCAGATATAGGACGTTGTTGGAGTCCAGCCGTGATTGTATCAGGCCCTGTATGGCTATCTGCTTTGCCTCCATTGGGAGCAAAGGAAGAACCTTCTTCAGTGTCCTGAGTATTCCAAAGCAGGTGGCTGAGAGCTTTGTGACCTGAGTGTTGAGTGAGAGACTCCTGTCCAGCCATACCCCTAGGCTTTTGATGTTATCCTTCGGGGCCGGAAGGGGACCTAGACAGGGGGGCCACAGTAAGTTGAAGAATGTGGGGTCGGCAGGGCCCAGGAGCATGAGCTCCGTTTTGTCACCATTAAGTTTTAATGATGACCGAGTCATCCAGGACTTCACCTCCTCCAGACATTCGGTTAGTCCCCCTGAACGTGGTTGGAGAGCCTCCTGCGCTAATGAGACCACCAGCTGGGTATCGTCCGGATAGGATATGATCTTGACTCCATACGGACGAACTACCTCAGCCAGTGGCCTCATATAGACGTTGAACAGCGCGGGGCTTAAAGAGGAGCCCTGCGGGACTCCGCACTTCAGGGGAATGCTAGAAGACACTGTCTGTCCATCAAACACTTGGAATGACCTGTTGCTCAGAAAAGATTTTAACCAGAGCCAAGCCTTGTCCACAATGCCGACATTCGCAAGACGGTTCAGTAGGGTGGCATGACTGACCATGTCGAACGCCGCACTGCGATCAAGGAGGATCACTGCCACTGATCCTCCCTGATCAAGTATTTTCCTGGACTCCTCGATGACCATTAGGAGGGCGGATTCTGCTCCATGCTTAGGCCTGAACCCTGTCTGGGTGGTGTCTAGCAGCTGGTTATCTTCAAGGAAGCTGACCAGCTGGAGATTGACATACCTCTCCACGATCTTACTCACCCAGGGAAGCAGGGAAATCGGACGATAGTTTCCAAATTCCGATGGTTCCAGATTGGGCTTCTTTATCAGCGCTCGGACCATCGTCCGTTTCCAAGCAGAAGGGACAATGCCCGAGGCGATGGAGGCATTTAGCAGGTATGCGTTGTAAAACGTACGTTGTAAAACTTACGATGTAAAGGTAGGCGTTGTAAAAGTATGCGTTGTAATCTCATACATCCTGCTGCCCCACGTTTAATACAACTAGGCCTGTGTTCTTTCTCTAAAGCCCTCATTACGAGTTTGTCAGAATAGGGAGGGTATTTACCACATATGCTATAAATCCCATTACCCAGGGAAGGGTATTTATCACGTTTGGTAAACACCTGCTGTTGTGAGTTTTTAAAAGGAAAATGGTGCATAACATGGGGAATCAGATTTTAACACACCACATTCAGCATGTTTACCTTTTTCCCTAGCCTTTTCCACCAATTAACGTTGTCAGGTTTGACCTGCCCGAATTTTTTAGGGGAAAACTGTGAGTGTGTGATAATTAAGACGTGTCAATGGGGTCAAGATCAACATAAGAGCCACAGCTACGTGCGACACCTCAAACGTGGTGTACATGTTAAAATGCCCTTGTGGGAAAATCTATTTAGGGCAGACTGGGCGAAAGATAAAAATCAGGCTTAATGAACACAAGTCAAACATCAGAACAAAACAACTGAAATCGACCGTGGCTCAACATTTCATTGAAGTGGGACATAATATCAGTCAATTACGATTTTGTGTTCTTGAGAATGTACCCAAAGTTGAAGGCAAAGACATTCGTAATGTACTACTACAAAGAGAAAACGACGGGAGTTCCACCTTGGCCAGCATGAGACCTTACGGCCTTAATGACCGTATGGAATTTACTTGTTACTTATGACATTGCATTGGTCCTTTGTCCAAATAGTGGCATTGATTCTATGTTTTATTCTATTTTCATTTCATCAAGTTATGTATGTCGACGTAATAGCGTTTTTCATTAAGCCTTAAATCAAGGAGCAATTACAAATGCACCTATCTGTTACCACGTCGATCGTGGTTTATCTGTCAGACACACACTCTCTTTTTCAGAGCACTCAAGTGTTTTTACATATATATCTTTATTGATACCACTGAGGAACTACTCGACCGGTCACTGTTACTTTTATTCGCTTCTTGCGGAATCGTCATTTCTAGTTTTATCATTTACTACCTGAGCACGCCCATTTCTATCAGTATTTTTCACCTCTGAGAATCCTTAGCGGCTTTTCACGAGCCCTCATGACACTCGTTAGCATTTATTTTCACGTCGCCTAGCAACGCGACCGGCACTTTTTTTAGTTATAAGAACATCCTAGGTCATTCCAGACTCTTTCCGGTTCACGAGTGAGACGGGAAAGCGAAGATCCAAACGGTAAGGCCGTAACCAACAGTCCTTAATTCTGTCGACCCAACCTATTTGGTTTAAATGACAGAATACCGGCGCTTTACACCTTGGTATATATTCACGGATGCGACTGTAATATTCGATCATACACGCCCCATAAACACACGCGGCTCACATTTATAATGCATGTTAACGCGTTCTTGTACCTGTCACCGATCACCACGCCATTTATTAGAAACATTTAGTTACACACGTTTTACCCAGCGGCATGCGTTTATAACAGAACCATTTGTTTAACCCTGACATTAGCATCTTGATCTTCGACACACCACTACTTACTCTCACATATTCACTTTTAATTGCTCACCAGTGTAAGCTCACTATACCTATAATGATTACGACTATTTACCTTTTAATTAACCTTTGAAATGCATAATATCGTGGGGACTATGCTGAGTGCATTGTAATTTCCTTGTTGCAGAGACATCCCTTGGAAGAAGGCAATCACATTGCCGAAATGCATTGGGAATGTAAAATGTTTGGAATATAATGCATCGATGAACCGCAACATACAAATATATTACCCTTGTGATGGCAACAAGATGAATGAAAAACAAAGAGTTTCATCAGAAAGACTGTGTTAATATTATTGACTACCTTGAAGAAACCTTCCTGGCAGAAGGACATCTACTGGAGCCCGGGGGACACATACCACATCTGTGGGAGTGCAACCCTTCAGTGTGTGATAATTAACACACAACTCATAATTCAGATACCTGTATAAAATGTGTTTTCAGAGGGATTAGAATTAAGCTCTTAACTGGTAATGAGGGGGAAAGAGTGAAGGTAAGCCACTTAGTTTATGCACATGAACATTGGAATGGTTAGATTGGAGTGGGGTAGAATGGGGTAGACCTGTGGGGTAGATGGGAGTGGGGTAGATAGGAGTGGGGTAGATTGGAGTGGGGTCGATTGGAGTGAGGTAGGTTGAGATAAATTGGAGTGGGGTGAATTGGATAGACTGGAGACGTTGGAGTGGTGTAGGTAGGGGCAGCTTGCAGTCGGGTAGATTGGGGTAGATTGGAGTGGGGTAGATTGGTGTGGAGTAGATTGGATTGGTGTAGGGTGTGGTATATTGAGGTAGATTGGAGTGTGGTGGATTGGAGTATGGTAGGTTGGGGTAAATTGGAGTGGGTAGATTGGGGTAGATTTGAGTGGGCAGATTGGGTTAAATTGGAGAGGGTTGGATCGGAGTAGGAGATTGAAGTGGAGTAGATTGGGGTAGATTGGAGTGGGGTAGATTGTGATAGACTGGGGTAGATTATAATGGGGTAGATTATAGTGGGGTAGAATGGAGTGGGGTAGATTGGAATTGGGTATATGGGGTAGACTGGAGTGGGGGAGATTGAGGTAGGGTTGGTGTGGTAGATTGGGGTGGTGTAGTTCGGGCCAGAGTAGATTGAGGTTGATTGGGGTGAGGTTGATTTGGGTGGGGCAGGTTGTAGTAGATTGGGATGGGGTAGGTTGGGGTAGATTGGGGTGTGGTAGATTGGAGTGTGGTAGTCTGGGGAAGATTGAGTGTGGGATTGGGGCAGATTGGGGTGGGGTAGATTGAGGGGGCAGATTGATGTGGGGTGGATTGGGGTGGGTGAAGTGAGGTAGATTGGGAAGGGATCAATTGGGGTGATGTATTTGGGGCAAATTGGGGTAGATTGTGGTGGGATAGGTTGGAGTAGGATGGGTGGGGTACATTGGAGTGGGGTTGATTGTGGTAGATTGGAGTGGGGTTGATTGGGGCAAATTGGGGTAAATTGGAGTGGGGTAGTTTGAGTTAGATCGGAGTGGAGTAGATTAGAGTGGGATAGATCGGGGTACATTGGAATGGGGTAGATTAGAATGCGGTAGATTGGATTGGAGTCGGGTGATTTGAGAGGGGTAGGTTGAGGTAGATTAGAGTGGGGTATATTGGATGGACTGGAGACGTAGGAGTATAGTGGATAGGAGTAGATAGATCGGGGTATATTGGAGTGGGGTAGATTGGAGTGGAGTGGGGTGGATTGGAGTAGATTGGCGTGGGGCAGATTGGATGGGGTAGATTGGAGTGGGTTTGGTTGGGGGAAGTAGATTGGGATGGGGTATATTGGGGTAGACTTGAGTGGAGTAGATTGGGGTAGGTTGGAGTTGGGTAGATTGGGGTAGATTAGAGTGGGGTATAATGGAGTGGGGTAGATTGGAACAGGGTAGATAGGGGAGACTAGAGTGGGGTAGATTGGAGTAGGGTAGATTGAGATAGGGTGGGTGTGGTAGATTGGGGAGGTGTAGATTGGGCTCAGGTAGATTGGGGCGTGGTAGATTGCGATAGACTGGAGTAGGGTATGTTGGGGTAGATTGGGATTGTGTAAATTGGGGTAGATTGGGGTTGGGTAGATTGGAGTGTAGTATATTGGTGTGGGGTCGATGGGGTTTGGTAGATTGGTGCAGATTGGGGTGGGCAGATTAGTGTGGGGTGGTTTGGGGTGGGCAGACTGAGGTAAATTGGGGTGGGATAGATTCGGGTGGTGTATTTGGGGAAAATTATGGAAGACTGGATTAGGATGTGTGTGGTACATCGAATTGGGGTTGATTGTGGTATATTGGAGTGGGGTAGATTGGATTGGAGTAGTTTGAGGTAGATTGGAGTGGGGTAGATTGGAACACATTAGAATGGGGTAGATTCGAGTGGGGATAGAGGTAGGGAGGGGCAGATTGGGTTAGATTGGAGTTGGATAGATTAGAGTAGATTGCAGTGGGGTAGCTTGGGTACATTGTTGTGGGGTAGATTGGAGTGGGGTAAATTGGAGTGGGTTAGATGGGTAGACTAGAGTGGGTTAGATTGGAGTAGGTTGGGTGGGGTAGTTTGGATGGGGTAGATTGGAGTGGGATACATTGGTGTAGGCAAGGAGGAGTAGATTGGGGTGGAGTAGACTGGAGTGGGATGGATTGGAGCAGGGTAGATTAAAGTGGAGTATATTGGGGCAGATTGGAGTGGGGTAGGTTGAGGTAGATTGGAGTGGGGTAGATTGGAGTAAATTGGAGTGATGTAGATTGTGGTAATTTGAATTGGTGTTGAGATAGTGGGGTAGATTGGAGTGGAGTAGATTGAAGCGGGTAGACTGGGGTAAATTGGAGTGAGGTAGAGTGTGGTAGCGTGGAGTGGGATAGATGGGGTGTACTGCAGTGGGGTAGATTGGGGTAGGTTTGGTGGGGTACATAGGAGTGGGGTAGATGGGTGTAGACTGGAGTAGGGTAGACTGGGCAAGGGAAATTGGAGTAGAGTAGATTGGGGTAGGATGGGTGGGGTAGACTAAAATGGTGTAGTTTGGGGTAGATTGAAGTGGGATGAAGTAGGGTAGATTGGAGTGCGGTGGAGTGCAATGCAATGAAGAAGGGGAGCAGTGTGGCAACCTGTGTATATCCCCCTCGGTGGAAATGGAAATGCAGCACGTTGGAGAGCGAGTTATAGGCGTATTATGATTGTAACCACTTTATCCTCTACTATTGCGATGAAACATTGTACGAATAATCAAAATGATGAATGGAAATTGTATGTGAATTCTAATGTTGTAAAATTAATAAAATGATTTATAAAAAAAAAAGAAGGGGAGCAGTAGCACGTGGAGGAAAGTGGAGAACCAGTGCATGAAGATGGAGGAGTAATATTACGATGAACAGGGATGAGCAGCGGTGCCATGAGAAAGTGGGAGCATTATTAGGATGAAGTGCAGGTTTCTCTCTATTATTAATAGCTGTGTTGGCAATTTGTTTGAAAAGTGAAAAAAAACATTTATCCCAATGCATATAAAGGAAGAAAAACCCAAGTATTCGTTTCAGATTCCGTGACAGGACCAGAGGCTCCGATAAGGCTTCTCTTTCTCAATTTTTTTTTTTACAGCAGCCAATAAGAAACGTTACATTGAAAAGACTACACTTCCCATGAACATATCATAGTCACATGCACCAATCATAGAGCCCTCAGCCCTATTTAACATCAAAGCACAATTTTATGTTCTCTTTCTTTGCTGCTGTGCAGCCAGTTAAGTGCCTGATTCCTTATTTTATTGAGTTATAACATTTATTATTGTGTTTTGCTCAGGTTACTGCACACAGGTATCTCCGCTTTGATGTCATGGCACCGCGCAAGGCTAATTCTTGACTGTGCACGCAACCGTAATATTGCTTTGCGCAAACTGTGCTGCTTAGACTTATTCGGTGTTTGCCTGATCTTGTTGGCACTTTAAGAGCACTCCGGCCTCCCGGCTTAGCAGCGACGCCGTGGGAGCCTAATTTAGTGAAGCAGGGCCTTCTTGGCCGCGAAATCCTTCTTTCTATTTTTATTTTTCTCACGGGCCATAGCATGCATGGGTGCTTTTTACTCCCCATATTTGCCGGCTCATTGACACGGCTTGATCAAACGCGTCAGCAGCACACTAACTCCCACCTGTACCTCTGACCCTGTGATTCTCCCTCTGAGACACCCTGATTATACAAATAACACAGGGTTCAAATAATTTCAGTAGGCTCACACCAAGAGTGCAGCAGGCTGCCCGCTCCACTTTTCATATATATTCTCTGGTGCCTGCATGGGGTTCTATTCTTGTGCACTCCTCCTTGAAGCTACTTTTCAGTAGTTGGTCATTCTCTCCTTAGGTGCAACCGGTGACTGATCTGCAGCATTATGGCCTTGTATAACCCATTTGAAGTGGAGATGGACCAATATTATGATGACCCTGAAGGATCAATGAAGCAGAATTTGGCCGAAGCGCTGGACTCTAGCGCTCAACAGTCTGTGAACAAGGCCTTAGTTAGGGCTCTTCGCCCCAATAAACAATACGTGCGAGGTTATGCAGTACAGCAAGGATGAATTCCAGTTCCCCCCTATCTAACTGGAGATGATGGTTGTCCGTCCCCCGGACAAGGCAAAATCAAAGCCAAATCAGTTAGAGGACCACCCTAAGTGGCCTTCAAAAAGCTGGCGGACTCCCTTGCGGGGGATCATGATTATAGAGCTCCTTCAGTCAACACCCCTTCCTCCTCTCAAAGAATTTGGGGATTCAGACTCCTATTAGAGTTCCAGTAGCTCTGGACATGAAGATGAGCCAGGTTGCAGCAAAAGAAAGCTCAAAACTCATTGCCGTGAGTCCAAGAAGCACTCCAAGGTGCTTGATTTTGAGCCAGGGGACATCATCCACCCTCGCTCCGCCAGCTGGCTCCCTCTATAAGTGGTGGCTGCCTATGTACAGCCCCACATACACCAAGGATTTGACAAGGAGGTCAAGGCTAAACTATGCTCTGAATGCCCAGGCCTGATTTCCCCAGGGAAGTGACCCAAACCTCGGAGTTGGATCCAACTACGATCACATTCCTTAAAAAGCATTCCAAGGACCCAAAGAAGGGACTGGATAGAGTCTGGTGCAATTGCTAGGACAAATTATTAGACATCACTGGCCCCCTCACCAAGAACATAGAGCAGGCTTTCCAGGCCAAAGATTCAGTGAAACCCATCGACCTTGATATCTTAGAGGGATGGGCTAAAAGGGCCATGTGTAAGCTAGGAAACTCGTATAGAGTGCAGACGATCTATCCTCATGAGAATTGGCCCCAAATTAAATGAGCTGGCATCATCTGATATAGTTCACGTAGCCCAGGGTCTCCTATTTGGGGCACCTTTTCTTAAGAAACTGACCAAATTCATAGCGACATATAGTACACTCGACAAAGTCCAGGGGTCCCTCAAGAATATTTTCCACCAAGTCCGTTTTGGCAGGCCCAGATGTTTTAGTGGTTTTGTATCCAGCCGAGGTTAATACCAAGCCCACATTATCATTACTACCCACAAGGCAGGGGTGGTGGGCAAGAAGCCACCTACAGCTCCACGTTCAACCCATCACATGCCTGTAGCGGAACCACTTCAGGAGAAGGTGGTACAGAGGGGCACAAGGATCGTCCCCAGAATCTGGAGATACAGGTGAGACTTATTCCTCTCTCAGAGGTTTCTCTAGAAGGCAGAACCAGTCTTTTTCTGCACAGCTGGCAAAGGTTGACTCCTGGAACATAGAGTCTGTGCAAGGGTATCGGTTGTAATTTTACAATACCCTTACCCAGAACTCTCCGCCCAAAGAGATGTATTTTCCTAAAGAAGAGGGCTATAGGTTTGACAACTCCTCACCCTCGCGGTTTTCTCAGCTCCATCTTCCTTGTGGAGAAGAAAGGGGGAGGTCACGGCTAGTTCTAAATCTGAAATATTTCAATGCCAGAACTATTATACTGGCATTTCAAGATGGAAGGCATTCATCTTCTAGGGTACATCCTTCAAGAAGGGGACTGGATAGTGTGTTTGGACTTAAAGGAAGGCTTATTTGACCATTGCCATTTACTCCCATCCATCCCCATTTTCTGTAGTTTCTGTGGCTAGGACAATATTATGAGTTCTCCTTTTTGGCCTCTCCTCTGCACCTGGCTGCTTCACAATGATAATGAGGCCGGTGATGGAAACACTTCTGGCAAAGGGAGTGTGCTTGATTGTCTACAATGAGAACATTATTCTTATGGCGCAGTGTCCTCAGACTCTCCTAACACACCTAGAATGGACATCTGTCTTCAAGAGTTAGGTTTTATTATCAATGCCCAGAAGTCTGTTCTTCTCCCAGCACAATACTTACAGTTTCTGAGATTTCAGAAAGACCCAGTTTTGCACAGCCCGTCCTTCCCCCAGAAGGTTCAGAATATCTAGAAGAAGTTGAGGTCTGCCTTGTGCAGACAGGCAATATCATTGAGATTAATAGCTTAGATCATGGGGCCTCTATCCTCTTCAATTCAGGCCATTTTCCCAGGACCTCTCCATTGCAGAGCTCAATGGCTCAAAATCTAACACATCCAGAAGACCTCAAATATTCAGACAAGGTCAGCTTGTCAAGAGAGACCATGATGGAAATGTCTTTGTGTTAGATCACATTGAAGCCTAGAATGGCAGAGCGATCTTTGCCTCTGCTGTGGAGATGATTATCGAATCCGATGCCAGGCTGTGGAGCTGGTGTGTGAAGTGTGGTCAGATCTCAATGGGAGGCCGGTGGTTGGAGTTGGAACTTTCACTACACATCAGTTATCTCAGTATCTGTGACTCCAAGTGGGTTCTTTGCAATAAGGAGTCTTTCCCCAGGAGAAGACAGACTGTTGCATCCTTCCTTGGATGGGCAGCGAATCTACAGTTCAGTTTGTCAAAAAGTTGTGTGAAACCAAGTCCCAACTCCTTGGGAAAATAGCCAGCGATGTTGGCACTTTTGCCTTCAACATCAGATTTCGGTAGTGGCAGAGAATCTTCCGGATCAACGCAATATCATTGCGGAGTAGAATTCACGCTACCTCTGAGATTACAGTGATTGGAGGCGCCAACTGAAGATCTTCAATGTAGTTCATGGCCTGTGGGGTCCCTGCACGGTGGATCTGTTCGCCTCTCACCTCATACACAGATCCCAACATTTTTCAGCTGGCGTCAGAACCCATAGGCCCAAGCGAATGACTCTTTCCTCCAGGATTGTTCCCCCTTCTTGAGCTACGCATTTCCTCCATTTATAATGATTCCCAGTGTTCTTTTCCAGGTGAGGCATCAGAAGGTGGAGATAGTTCTAGTGACTCTATTTTGGAAAGTGCAAGCATGTTTTGCAAAACTCCTCAAGGCACCTCATGCTTGTTCAGTGCTAATCCCGTTCTGATGGAACCTGTTTCAGGATCCAGCACGACATCCTCATTCTCTTAGCCTCTCAGGACAACTCTCACTATTGGCATGGGAGTTTCCGGAAGAGATTGAGTTTGATAGGTGTTTTGCAGGATGCTGCGCCCTTCATCAGACAGGCATGGTCGCTAGAACAGATAAGCGCTGCGCCTCAGCCTTGTGTTGTGGTTGATGCCATGAATGGAGTGCAGATCCCATTGGAGCTCGCTCATGTTTAGTTATGAACTTTCTGTCTTTTCTGGCATCTGCAGGTATGGCTTATAGGTCAGTCAATAATTTTAGATCTGTGATTTCAAGTGGGATCTTCAGGTGGAACGTTGTCAAAGCCCAGCTCACCTGAGTTTCTGTTCAGTTCTGATGGAGGTTGAAGACAGTCCGACCCCACCCTGAAACTGATTGTTCCAGCACACTAGTTTTAGACAGTGCACTAAGAACCAGAAGCTCAAGGGAAGGGGGGAAGTGGATAAAATAAAAAAGAGAGACAACACCGTTATTGCGTTTCCACTGTTAAAGTGCTGCTAAAATCTGCGGCCCTCTCTGACTTCTGTAGAAACTGGTGCCTAATGAAACATAAACAAGGAACAGGTAAGTGCAACCTATTCCTAAATGTGTTCCTGACTATCCCTTTATCTATTAGAAATTCTCTTCTAAAGTACCTCTTTGATCCTGGTCTCTAGCTTCCAGGTTTGGAATGTGTTACTGTTCTGGTGTGTGCTTTCTATTACTGTAAAGCTTCTATAAAATTAAACGAATACCATTATCAGAATTACCAATATCAAACATTCACCTTAATATAACTAAAGCCTAAATTCTTAATAGCAAACTCACTTTTCACACATTTCCAGAATTTTTATTAAAAAAATACTGTACTTTTACATTAAAATACAGCAGGTAATTTGTGCAAGTCCTTGATTTACTGTTTGCCTTGCTGTCAATGGTTTCCACTGTTCGATTCTTAAAAGTTCCATTTAAAACAATGTTTATTTCACAAAGTTCCACAAAGTATTCTTGTAACAAAGGGTTTGAATCACAATGTTTGTGGGAGGTATCTTGTTCCAAATTGTCTATACACGAATCCAGAAATCGCTGTCAAAGTTCTTTCAGGTAATAAAACGTTTTGCACTTACTTGTTGCTGGAAAGGGATACTGATCAGTCTAACCTTGTCCTCTTTCTCTTTTGCAGGTCGATTGTATTGGACAGTAGAGGGGCTGAGGCAAGGAGGAGCCAAAAACCAGAAGAAGGAAGAGCCTGCAGCCGCGCCCGTTGAAGCCGATGAAGGTCTGTAGAGAGCAGGAGTGCCAGCGCCGAAGGATCTGTTCTCAGGTAAGAGGGAGGTAGACGAGCACAAGCACTGGGTGAGGCTCGGGGGCTGCCTTTTATAGACAGGGCTGGGTGTGGTTCGAAGAGCTGGGTGTGGTTCGAAGAGCTGGGTGTGGTTCTCACATGCTGCACATGTTCTTGAAAGGTGTGCAGAGCTTCAGTTATTATGCAAATGAGTTGAATTAACACATGGCCTAGGGAGGGGTGCTCTAAATAAGCCTTGGTAAAAGCAAGGTCCAATGTGTAATCAAGACAGCAATGTCCAAACTTGTGAGTACATTGAGCAACATACACAGAAGCCTAAGGGGGGGGCTGAGATAACAAGAAAGGCTTTCAATAGTATGTTTAAAAGAGAGCTATTACAGAGACCACTAGTGCAATGAGAGGGGACATGCTCTTTGCTGTGCACAAACCCTAACAAACGTGAGCTCATTGGTGAGCATCCAGTGGCGTGTGAACTCATGCGGGGTATTTGAATTTGAACCCTCTTCAACTGAGATAATCCGTTTTGTGAGACATTAGTATGGGACATTAATATTGTCCTTAAGTTTTTGGAGAATTGGCAGGATACTAAATATTCATCACACAATTGTGAGCCAAATTGACAATGCTTTTGTGTTTAATATCGTGCAAAAAGGTCTCTCTCAGGTAGAGTATTCTCTCCGGAGGAAGTGTCATTCGCTATCACCAGGAGGACGAAGTCTAATTCCAGGTTGTTTCCTTACCCAGCGTTCCCTGGTAAAAGTAAATTATGCATAGTTCAATTTTTGAAAGTTTACGAGGCGAGTACTGCCAAGTTTCATTCTGACATGGGGGGGTCAACGGTTAATTGGGTTACAGAAACCCTTTAAGCCTGTAGCGGCTGCCACCATAGCCAGGTGGAAGTGTTGGCTTTTATCAGAGGCATGTATTGATACTTCCATTTTTGGTGCCCATTCGGCTAGGGGTGCCATGGCTTCGAAATCTTTTATGTTGGGGACACAGCTTGACGATATAATAAAAGCAGCGGACTGGTCATCCGAACCCACTTTCAAGTCTTTTTTATTATAAACCTATTGTGGATGTTGCTTCGGTGGTGGTAATTGCAAACACAACAATGATGGACAGAATGTGGATCAATGTCACACATTCACCCCAGTCCAAAGATCTGGGCCCAAATCCATCGTTTTTCCACTCCACACCACCCTGGGTTAGACAATGGCGATATGCAAATCAGCGCTGACCCTGTGCCCCATGGGAACAGTCCAGTCCGAACTACAAAAGCCATGTCCTTCCCAGAACGGAAACAAGCATCCGAGGACCGGCCCGGTTTCGAGGTAACACCTCTCATCAGCCCGGCTAGCTTGATTCCAGTGGTGTGGAGTGCCTGGGACTCACGTCTGAGCATCCCCAGTACACTTGGAGCGGTAATTGCAAACACAACAATGATGGACAGAATGTGGATCAATGTCACACATTCACCCCAGTCCAAAGATCTGGGCCCAAATCCATCGTTTTTCCACTCCACACCACCCTGGGTTAGACAATGGCGATATGCAAATCAGCGCTGACCCTGTGCCCCATGGGAACAGTCCAGTCCGAACTACAAAAGCCATGTCCTTCCCAGAACGGAAACAAGCATCCGAGGACCGGCCCGGTTTCGAGGTAACACCTCTCATCAGCCCGGCTAGCTTGATTCCAGTGGTGTGGAGTGCCTGGGACTCACGTCTGAGCATCCCCAGTACACTTAGAGCGGTAATTGCAAACACAACAATGATGGACAGAATGTGGATCAATGTCACACATTCACCCCAGTCCAAAGATCTGGGCCCAAATCCATTGTTTTTCCACTCCACACCACCCTGGGTTAGACAATGGCGATATGCAAATCAGCGCTGACCCTGTGCCCCATGGGAACAGTCCAGTCCGAACTACAAAAGCCATGTCCTTCCCAGAACGGAAACAAGCATCCGAGGACCGGCCCGGTTTCGAGGTAACACCTCTCATCAGCCCGGCTAGCTTGATTCCAGTGGTGTGGAGTGCCTGGGACTCACGTCTGAGCATCCCCAGTACACTTAGAGCGGTAATTGCAAACACAACAATGATGGACAGAATGTGGATCAATGTCACACATTCACCCCAGTCCAAAGATCTGGGCCCAAATCCATCGTTTTTCCACTCCACACCACCCTGGGTTCAACTCGACCAAACCCCGGTCAGCTGCAAAGTTCCTTGCGAAGAAAACCCAGTCCGAGCTACTCAACAGCTCTAAGGGAAAATCAAAAGAGTTCAGCAAAATCCAAAATCAGGCAGTAGTGGAGAAAACATTCGAAAGTACACTCCACACGCTAGTCCGCCACTAGCTTCAGTTCTAAGGAAAGCGGAAAATCAAGCGAGGCAAAAGGGGATCTGGATTCGAGTCATCCTCTCACCCTATAGTTATATCAAAACAGCAAGGCTCCAACGCGGCTCTCAGAGCAGGTCACAGCGCGTCTCCAGCGCGGCTCTCAGAGCGGGTCACAGCGCGGCTCCAGCGCAGCTCTCAGAGCGGGTCACAGCGCGTCTCCAGCGCGGCTCTCAAAAGGTCAACAGCTTGCCGACCCAATGCAGTTCCAAAGGAGCAGGATCTCTCGTAGCAAGGAAAAAGCGCCCAACAAAGTTCCAAGTACAGAATAATGGCTAAACACAGGTGACAAGCACCGAGGGCTTCCACACAGACACAGATATAGATGTTGTGAATGACAGAGCAGAAGAAAGGGAAAACAGACTAGCCACCAAGCATTCTGGGACCTGTAGTTTCCCCATAGGCGCCTAAGTTGTGACAGTACTTGAGCCAGGAATGGCTAACATATTGCTCTGCATGAGACAATTTTTAACTCTTCTTCGGGTAAAGCCCAATTCTTGGGCTGTCCAAATTTTGATCTACAGTTGGATGGGGGCCAGCCCTACCTTGTCTTCTAAGAAACCTACACAAGTTCATTATGAGAAATACATCTTGGGGTGACTTTTGGAGTCCCTAGTAACCTATTTAAGAATGCATTTTCTGCCCCATGAATGGCCTTGGTTGTTATATGCCCCCAAAGCCCCACTCCATATATTCATACTCTAAGAGCCTTACTGTTATATAGCATAATTGTTTACGCTACTGGCTTATGTCCTAACTTCCTGGTGAATCTGACGATTGATTCGCAAGAAGCCTCCACCCCCTGCCGGGGCTATTAATCTTTCCCAGTGCATATTAAAATCTTTTGTCTTTAAAATTTCGAGTCCCCCAATAAAGAATTTCTTAGATCAGGTATTCTTGGGGCCACTAAGGATGACATAGGATTTCTTATGGTTCACCTTGAGCTTCACCTCTTGATAAAATAGTTAAAACCGCTTAGAAGTGATTGTAGCCCATTTGCTGTACGCACAAATAAAACCACGTCATCCACATACAATAATACATGGACAAGGCGGGAACCTATTCTGGGGACGTCACAGGTGCAAGATGTTAAAAGGTCTCCACATACAGGCTAAAAATAAAAACAGGGCTAAATTACAGTCTTGTCTTACATCTCGATTAACTTGAATGGGGAGGCATGTAATCACCTTGTTGGGTATAACGGACCCTCATGTGGGTATCTTGATGTAAACTTTTTATAGTAAACAATAATGCGAGGTCAACCCCGGCCCGGCTCATGATGTCTTAAAGAATGTCTCTATCCACTAAGTCAGAGGTACAGGACAGGTCCATAAAAGCCATATGTATGGCTCCTCTCCTGGCCTTGACAAATTTACCTATGATCACAAATAGGTATAGGGCCTGCTCGGTCGTGCCCAAGCCCGAGCGAAATCCATATTGGACTTTGGTGAACAAGGATTTCTCTGCAGCCCAGTCCTCTAATTTAGCTAGGATTACCCTGCCAAATATTTTGCTGAGGCGTCCAACAGTCAAATGAGTCTATAATTTGAGGGGGAGTTTCTGTCTCTTTTCTTGAAAATAGAGACTATTATAGATTCCCTCCAAGTCTCTGTGGATCCTTAACTCCTGCTCTAAAAATGTTTGTTACCAGGGGGGCTCTGAAATTAAGATTATATTTAAAAAGTATGTATATGTATTCATACTATTTAGATATAATAACTGATGATGTTATGAGTTCCCACCCTGTACTATGTTATGGAGTTTTTCCTTTATGATGGACAGTAATTACGGCCTCAGATGTTTCTTTCCTCATTGGAACCAATCAGAAGTAGATGCGAACCAGAATGAATTCTGGGTGTGTTGGAAATTCTACTTCAACAGTGAATGGCTTCTGCTGATGTGTTCACC
The DNA here is from genome assembly GCF_964261635.1 of Lissotriton helveticus. NCBI lineage: Eukaryota > Metazoa > Chordata > Amphibia > Caudata > Salamandridae > Lissotriton > Lissotriton helveticus. Next base: position 1,145,787,471 of record NC_136069.1, read on the forward strand.
TAACAACAAAATCTTTGATGCCCTGAAACAAGGATCTCCGAGTTAGACTCTGGTTTAGTCCTGTGGTTTCTTTGAGTTGACTGGATGTCCTTGGGTTTAAGAATTCCTTAGTGAACAGTTAATACCCAGTTTTTGGGAAAAGAAAAAGGACATAAAATGGTGATTTGATGTTCTATAGGGCTGAGTGCGCTGTGATTCGTTCATGTGATTATGATATGTTCATGAGGAGTGTAATCTTTTCAAATTCAACGTTTCTGATTGGCTGTTGTCAAAAAAATAAAGTAAAGAAAGAGGAGCATAATCCTTACCTCAGTGTGCCTAATAGAAATGAAAATTCTTATCGAAAATGCTAGGATTTTTTTTATACTTGGGAGCTGTTTTAACTGTAGGTATTTTGTTAATTAAACATATTAATTTTGTGTAATTTTTTGTCTTTGCACAAAATGTGTGTTGCTTCAGGCGAGCAACTGCAATATTGACAAATTCTGTTTCACTGATTATCAGCTTAATTTCTTACTAGTCCATAACTGCAATGTCAAGAAAGCCGTTCCGGGGTTGATTTGCATGGCCATAATGCCATGGCCTCTAATTGATGATATTGGCTGCTTCCTCCTGTTTCATTGTGTTTTAGCCACACCAGTGATATGTTTGAAAGTTGCCAGTAGACAGCGCAGAGTGCATGGGCAGTGGGCCCTAGTTTAAAAAACACTCTCACTCTAAAATCTTTTCCGATTAGGGCTTTAAATACTCTTCTGTGCGGTTGTGCTGTAGTTCATATTCTGATTAAACAAAGTGGAATCCACTCAAGAGGTGGTGGTGATCCCTAAAATGATGGGGAGCACACAGTGTTGTTTAAATGCCCCTCACACACCAACAGGCCCCTTGGTGTCATGCTTCATCATCGGGGCCTTCGCACCCCTCTACGGGATGCGGCGTGCTACGACTGACGACTACGTAGGAGCACTTAATAGTGGGCTATATGAGGGTGTGTGTTTATTTAGAGAATGTGAGTGAGGTGAGGTGAGAAAAGTGAGTTAAAAAATACCTGGCACGTGGGATAAAAACTTTATTATGTCCCCGGCTGGTATTATTAAAAGGTGCAGAGTGAGGTTGATGGTATACGTACTAGGGTATATCAACCATTTTAAAGTGTCAACATGTTTCGGAGCGCAAAGGCTCCTTCTTCAGGACAAGGATATGCACTTTAAATCGGAGCAGCGTTGAGGGGAAGGCAGGCGATTGAACCATGCAGAAATCGTTGCTATACTAAGCAGTGAGGAAGGATCCCCCCAATACCGCGCAAAAAGCTCATGAGGTTATCAGTTTCTAAACAATAAGTTCTCATCAACGCCAACTGGGCGCAACTGAACTTACCTATATATATAAATAGTTAGGTACATTACACATTCTATTTTTATATTTTTATTACACTTTAACATTTCATGTGAGTAAGGGGAGGATAAAGTGCATATCCTTGTCCTGAAGAAGGAGCCTTTGCGCTCCGAAACAGTCGTAGCACGCCGCATCCCGTAGAGGGGTGCGAAGGCCCCGATGATGAAGCATGACACCAAGGGGCCTGTTGGTGTGTGAGGGGCATTTAAACAACACTGTGTGCTCCCCATCATTTTAGGGATCACCACCACCTCTTGAGTGGATTCCACTTTGTTTAATCATATTGCCAAGGGAGAACGAATCCACTTGCTCTCTCTCTCTCCCCCCTTTTTGGTTGTATAGTAGTTCATATTCTGCCTGAAAAAGATTGCAGCTTCTTCTGCTTCCATGTGGGAAGGGGAAGAAAACACAGTTATTAAATAGGAATGGAACCTAAGTAGCAAGCACTGGTATGGAGAGCTTAAACACAATTAAAGGGTAGCAGGTGTGGTGAAGGTAAAGAAAAAGCAGACGGGAGCAGAGGGAAGCAACGCACATGGGAAAAGGACTGCATAAACACAAAGGGCAGATGGACATGGGGTAAAACAGAAAAGACACAAATGGGGAAAGGAGCAAGTGAAAACACAAGCTCTCATATGGAGTGTGTAAACACAATTAGAAAAGTAGATCCGAAAAACGGGAGTGGTGGATGGATAAAAGTACTTGGTCCATGCTCTAGGGGAGGGCCAAACACAAGAGGAGGCATCATTCATGGCACTCTGCAGGGAAGGATATGAGAGCGATATTGCAGTGAGCAAATGGTATGTCTGTGGGTGGGCTGTAGCCCACTAACTGTAAACAGCATGTCTTAAAGAGACTGCGTATGCGCTGTTGAGACCTAAAAACAGCTGCACAGCTCGACGCCAAAGCATCCCAGCTAAGGAAAATTTCATGTAAACACTTGTTTAAATTTTGGAGTTCATTAATTAATATTCCACAGGGTTTCCAAAAGACACATTGCAAATAACATGTCATATAATATCCACTGCATTTAGTTATTTTCAGTGTGAGAGCACGAGAAACACCACAGGGCTAGTTATTAAGTGCATGTGTCATTAAATACGACAAGTTGGTTAACTGGAATAAAAATAAATGTGACCCTCCTCCTTCCCGGAGCTGCAAGCAGCCCTTCCAGGCACAAATCTAATGCTGGTCTCGTGCTCTGCGGTGCTGTTGCTCTCATCGGGCTCTCTAACCGACATGCCTCACAGCTGAGGACGGGGAGAATCATGGCGTTCATTTTGAAGGGAGCCTGCTGGCAGCTTCAGCTCTGAGGAACACGCCTGAAACACATAAGGATGCTGAGCGGAAACACTGTAAAGTGACACAAGAATTCACTGAGGCGTCAGGTTACGTTGGCCAGATGTCCGCTTCTTGGGTGTTCGCTAATAAAACAAGCATTGGAAAAGCCAACTGCTCGGCAGTCGGCTGCCTGCCTTTTAGGTTTTGTAAATGCTTGCTCTGCTATGGTTTTTATATAATCTCATTGCCGGGCCGTGACCATTTTTTTAAAAAATTGGAAAAAATCTAAATTAGCTTTTTGGTCTCAAAGACCAAATATTGCTAGAAGAGTCTGTGGAACTGAAGGGAAGTACTTCGTGTGCAGATGTGCTCCTTGTGAAAGAGCAGAATACCATCTCTCCCAGGAATTGTAGCCAATGGCAAAATATGGCTGGGCTATTGCCCCCTGATGTATGCTGTAGTGGGTGATTAAAAAGGTGAGTGGCATAACAACAAATCAAAGGATGAAGAGGGCTGGCTGAAAACCCCTTTACATAAGTAAATGATACATATAATTTTAGTAAAATGACCTATTGTCAGACCTAAAATGTGTACAATGTTTACCTTAAAGTTCATCGTCCAATGATGCAGATTATAATGTGTCCCTGATGATTTGCAGCACCAAGAAAAGTCCTTGTGGTTACATTCATTCAGCCACGCATCTGTACGGTTTTATGTCAGAATAGGTCTGTGAAAGGTTTTGAACTGCAGCCTTTTTGGCTACAGAATATCAACTACAACTATATCATCAAGGTATATAAGAAACTATGGATTTAATATTTTTAAATAGACATCTAGGGCCGTATTTATCAACATTTCAAGCAACCCAACCCAACCCAACCCAACACACAACGCAAGGGACACCTTCCTGCACAAAAACAATCCTCTGAGGCATTTTCCTCTTTCTGTTCATACTGCAGAATACAGCAAATTTAGAAAGGGTAAAAAACTATGAGAAATAAAGATATTTCTGCTTGTTACACCACCCTTGGGAAGCCGTAGCATTCTGACGCATTCCCAGGTCTACCAGTACTGGTAAATTTGGGAATGCTGCAGAATACATGGGTGGATGCATGGCAACACACACCCTCTACCCATGGAATGCCTCTCTGGGGCACAGTAACGCAAGGCATTGACAAGTGCTGTCATACATTTCTCCAGATTTACCAAGCCACACAGGGCCACGCAAGGTGGCCTTGCATGGCTTGGTAAATCTCATCTAGGTTTTGTATCTCCCTTGCACCCCCTTGCGGACAAAAGGACAATGCAAAACATTCATAAATATGCTCCCTGGTTACTTTGATGATACATACATCAACTTACTTTGACAATATATCTCATCAAGGTAAGTAGATGTGGAGACATGAATAGTAAATCGAAATTTGGAATGTTTTCTTACATCAGCGATATAGTGGCATCTGAAGTTCTGCAGCTGAAATTGTTGTAGCTCAGTATTTAAACCTTGATATTGTACCATACATTCCAGGCCCACTCTCTCACTAATGAAAGGTCCAGAAATGCATGTTATGCTGACAACTAAAAGTAGGGTCCTACCTACCTTCTCATAGTGAAGGAGAAGGGTTTGGGGGGAACAGAGACTGGACAACCAGTGTAACCAGTAATGGAAAGGTTGTGAAGTGGGGTAAAACTACCTGCCTGTAATTGCTTTGACACACAGGTCACAAGTTTAAAATATGATAAGGCAAGCTCAGCCTCCTATTCTTTGGAGGTTGGTAAATGAGTAGCAGCAAGTGTTCTGCTATAATTGGTGCTGAAAATGCCCTAGATAAATACAGAATAGTGTGCAGCATTCAATGGTAGCAGTATTATTACCCATTGCAAATGTTAAAATGAGCATTCTAGGACCAATTGGACTTTGAACAGTCAATTGCTGCATATTTTGCATCTTCTCACCCATTTTTCCAATGACAAATTTGTTATAATTTTCATGAAGAAATGTGTCCAGAAAAAGGTTACAGAAGAAAAAAAGTTAAAGAAAAATCATAAAAGTAACCTTAGGGTTGTGGTGATGATTACACTATTTTTCCAATCAAAATGGAAAGCTGGATCCAGCCAAGATGAATGCATTAGCCTTAACAAACCTACTAAGTAAAGACTGCAACAGAGCAATCAAAAAACAGAAGCCAAACTACAAATTAGACTAATACATGTTTTGCATAGCCACACTTATAGATCTTTGTTGGAAATTGTGTTTCTGGTTGGCAGAGATATACACTGTGTCCAAGTGGGAACCACAATCCTAGTCAAGATAAGTGTAGTACACACTAAAGGTTTACCTGTGCTCACCCTCTGGTAGCTTGGCACAGAGTAGTCAGGCCAAACTAAAGAGGCAATGTGTAAAGTATTTGTGAACGCACAACCAGTAACACAGTCAAAACACCACAAAAGTACTCCATACCAGGTTAGAAAAAAAGTCAATATTTATTTGAGTAAAACGAGACCAAAACGACAAAAATCCCACATACACAAGTCAAGATATGAATTTTGCAGGATTCAATCAAAATGCAGTGCTTAGAAGTCAGTAGCTTCAACTGGCGCTATCTGGTCGCGCTTGACCAGGGAAAATCCAAAAGTTGAGTAAGACTGCGATGGAGTGTGGGCCAGATACTGAAGTCATGCAGACCCACTGACAGTGCCATGGATGTGTCAAAACTTGGGACAATGCGCTAGAACAAAGGAGGGGATGCTTCGCTGTTGAAGGTGATGTTTTGTTTAAGAAGTCGAGCAACGTTGTTGATGCGTAAAGGTCAAGAGTACCATGCATCGGGCCATGGCGTCAATGTTGAACCACTTGGATGTAGGCGAAGCTTTAGCACAAATCCATGCAAGGCCAGGATTATGCCAGGACGGTGCATCACAGAAGTCAGCGATGCGGTGTCCGAGATTCACGAAGCAGCGGTGATTCAAAGGTGCTGCGTTGGCAAAATTGGCGCTACATTGTAAGTCAAGTTTTTTGCATCATGCAGTTGGCAAGTGGTGTATACGGCTTCGATGCAGGCAGTGGCCATGCATTGATATAGCAGAGAAATGCGCTGGTTTCGATCAATGCTTTGCTGTTGATGCATTGGTTTCTTGGGTTGTAGCACCAAACACTCGCTTTCAAGGGCCCAGGCCTGGATTTGGCACCACTCAGCAGAGCAGGACTCACAACACAGGAGCCCATGTACTGATAGCAAGATGCAGGTGAAGTCTTTGATTTCCCTGAGACATCAGAAACAAGAGGCAATCCCAACAAGCCCTTGGAGAACCTTTAGAGATGCAGGATGTAGAGAGTCAAGTCCAGTCCTTTCACTTCCAGGCAAGAAGCAGCAGGCCAACACAGCCAAATAAGTAGCAGAGTGTCAGTCCCTCCTGGCAGCACAAGAGCTCTTCTTCCTGGTAGAATGTCCTCAATTCCAGGAGTGTTCTGGGTACATGGTGTCAGAGGTCCAATACTTATACCCATTTTAGCCATTGAATTAGGGAGACTTCAAAGAAAGGTAATTGTAGTACATTAGACCATGTCCTTTCCTGGCATGGCCACAGACACCTTTCCAGGGGGTATGTAAATTATTGTGTGGGGACAGGCACAGCCCTATTCGGGTGCCAGTGTCAGCTCCTCCCTCTCACTCTAGCTCAGGAAAATCCATCAGCCTTGTGATGGGCCTTCAGGTTATGCAGTGCATACCTCAGCTCACTTTGTGTGTGACTGTCTAGAGGGAATTATCAAAGCCCAGCTAATATCCAACCTAAACATGTATTCCAGAGACAGGAAGAGGCACAGAATGGATAAAGTAAAAAATGCCAGCTTTCTGAAAGTTGCATTTTCAGACCTGCAATTTAAAAACCAACTTTTCTCAAAGATGTGTTTTTAAATTGTGAGTCCAGAGTCACCAAATTTACTTTTCCTATATTTTCCGACTTGGAAGTTACACTTGTGAAGTGTCACAAGGCAGATCCCATGCTAACATATGAGAGAGATAGGCCTTGCTGTAGTGAAAAAGTAATTCAGTGTTTTTTCACTTCCAGGACATGTAAAACTCAAAAGTACATATCCTATTTTAAATACACTGCACCCTGTCCATGGGACTACCTAGGGCCTACCTTAGGAGTGACTTATATGTAATAAAAGGGAAGGTTTGGGCCTGGCTCGTGGGTGAACTAGCCAGGGCGAAATTACAGTTTTAAAACTGCACACACAGCTTCTGCAGTGGAGGGCCTAAGACGTGGTTGAAGGGCTACTCATGTGGGTGGCACAATCAGTGCTGCAGGCTCACTTGTAGCATATGACCAATAGGACTTGGGTACGTGTAGTGCACTGTACCAGGGACTTATCAGTGGATCAAATATGCCAATCATGGAGAAACCAAATGCCATTACATTTTAGACTCAGAGCGCATGCACTTTAGCACTGGTCAGCAGAGAAAAAGTGCAAGCAAAAATGATGTTCAGCACACAGCCAAACAGGAGGTCAGAAGGCAAAAAGTCTGGAGAAACCATGCCAAAAGATGCTAGGTCTAACACACTTAATAAATCAAAATCCCATTTTAAAGCATACTTTAAAATCACCAAACCAAGAACAAAACCCCAAAACATGATCAACAAAAAAAGAGAGTACATGCACAGAAACATTTTATTCAGAAGATAATACATAGATAATCAATACAAGGAAGAAATAAAATTGCAAAGAAGTGATCACACAATTCAAGGCACCAGTACCTACCTAAATCAAAGCACCTACTTCAGAATGCCACTTATAAAGGCAGATTGTGACTGCACTCTCAATTTCTACAAGGAACATCCCATGATTACCCTCATCATAACTGTATGTAAGTGGTGTCATCCTAAGGATTTTGGGGGCCCTGGACAAGACCCACATTAGGGGCCACTGTCTGGAAACTCTTTGCATTTTATTACCTATTTGCTGCTAATTCAAGCCCCGTGATACCAAACAATATTGAATAAAGCATTAAAGGTTGAGATGAAGAAACAGACATTTGGCATAGAGAGAAAGTTCCCACTCTCAGGGGGACCCTTGGGTAGTGGGGTCCCTGGGCAATTGCCCACTTTGCCCATGCCTTAAATCATCTCTCTCAATAGTTTAACTGATCAAAGACATAATGAAGACCAAGCTATGCCTTGCTGTGCAGTACAACAGATTTCAAAAAAGCATGATGGGTGCCACGTTTGCAGGGATAAATCTGTTATTTATTTTATTTTATTTTTGGTGTTTTATAAAGCGTGGACATGACCCAAGGGTATCAGAGGTCTGTACATATGATTGATAAAGATACATATAGAGCTGCAAATATAAAAAAGAGAACACCAAACAAAACATAGACCAACATTAAAAAAAATAAAACTCCAGTTAGATAAGGTATGTTGTAACCGAGTTATAATAAAACAACTATCATTTGTTTATGAGACCTTGGAATTGCTTCTCCGGCATGGCTTTTCAAGACTCTGCTTTGTGATGGGACAATGTATGTGTGGCTTCTACTGAAATGGATGAATTTCTGCCCTTAGTTGATGTTATTGTCATTGTACTGGCCGATGCTGCCAGGATAAGGCTCACCGTAAATTTATGAGAGGAACTTGTTCATAAGGACCTTTTTTACCTCTTTCTTGAGAATGTGGGTCAATGGGTTAGACCGAACCTTAGGTGGTAGGGAGTTCCAAATCCTTGGAGTCGATCCTAAAAAGGAGTGTGTGTAGGATTGTGGTTTTCTGAATCTGGGAGGGCTTTAGTTTGAGAGAGTTTGTGCTTCTGAGGGAGCAACTGCCTCCTGAGATTTGAATATTTTCTGCTAGGTACCCTGGTTCATTACAATGTAAGGCTTTAGGCATGAGGCAGGCATTTTCTGGCCTTGTGAGGGCACCAGTGAGAGATCTAAGTGATGGGGTAATGTGGTCAAAGCATCTAGTGCCTGCTACCAGTCTCACTGCTGCATTGAGGGTCACTTTGAGTGGGTGGGGCTGTGCTCGATTTAGGAAAACTTGAAAGAGTCGCAGATCCATATTCTAGTCTTGATACCACTATTGATTGTGCTGCTTTTTTGAAGTCTGACGGTGGCAGGAATGGTTTCACTTCCTTCAGTAGATTGTGTTGGAATGACGCACTGTGTATGGTTGCATTGCTATGTTCTAGCATATTCAGATTCTTGTCAAGTGTTATTCCAAATGATTTAATGGAATCATTAATGGTCGGTTTGCAGTTGAGGGCATCAAGGTGATTTAGTCAATCTTGGATGCATGTGGATCTGTTATGAGGGGATAAAATAGGAAATTCTGTTTTAAGAGAGTTCAGCTTGAGGTTGTTTTGTGCTAGCCAGGGCTGAGTTTTGACTAGAGTGTTATTGAGTTGTATATCATCCTTTGGGGAGGATGTGTTTAAGTATAATTGTGTGTTGTCTGCGTATATAGGGTGTGCAACGTTCAAGTGTTTTAAGATTTCCATCAGTGGCTCCATATACAGGTTAGAGAGTGTGAGGGGGATGGTCGACCCTTGTGGGACTCCGCATCTCACTGGTGCGGCACCTGAGAAAGAGTTGCATAGTTTGATTTGTTGTGAGTGGTTCCGCAGTAAGAGAGCATTTTCCTGGACGGTCCCATTGTGTTTTCTACCAATTTTAGTACGTTGTGATTGACCGTGTCAAATGCCGAAGAGAGGTCTAGTAGGATGAGTAAGCAGGAGTCTTTGTTGTCTAGTATCTTAAGGGTGTCCTCCATTATGTGAACCATGGCCAGTTCTGTGCTGTGTCCTGGTCTATATCCTGATTGCAATTTGTCGAATAGGTTGAATGGATCAATGTGATGTCTCAATTGGTTGTGCACACATTTCAATATTATGTCACTGGTTCTCTCCAAAGATTCACCTGAGATTGTCATGAAAATTACAATCATACACCTCCAATGCAGTGACATTCGGTATTGGGCTGATCTTAGCATGAGGAGAGATAACCCACTCCACAACTTCCAGTGCAGTAGCATCACAACATGACAGGGCAAACCTGTGAGTCCCTCAATTTGTGTTTTTTGCCACATGGCACAAGACTCTCTTATAACTAAGCCCTAGGACGGCTGATTAATGTCTGAACCACCTGACCAATCAGGGGTGGAGGAGAAGTGGGTCACTTGATCCTAATATTTATATCATTGTCCATCGTTTTTTTGATGATCAGTCAAGTAGGCCCCTGTAGCCAATCCTTGGATGTCACAGTGCCCCATTTTACTCCATTTGCACTACATCATGTAGAGGTATAAGGAGAGCTGAGTATGGTACCAGAAAATTGTTGACAAAGTGTCATCTGAACAAAATACTGTGTTCTAAATGGCAAAAATAGAAAATGAACACCCAGTGGGGTGACTTTTTTTAAATGACACATGCTCCACAATATTTATGTCAGATGATATTTTTTAACAAGCATTTACTCAGTTACCTGTCCAGGTGTCAAGGTCTCAAAGTCAGGTCCAGACTGATCACAGCTTGGCAGAAGAGGACCTTTTCAAAATCACAAACATTTCTCTTTCTGCTACTTTCTTGAAGTGAAAAACCTTCCCTAATGAAGAGCAAAGAGATCAGTGTTACTATAATACAATTCAATACAGTTAAATGTAAAATGTCTGCAAGATAGTCTTCAAAAACATGCAAACAAAAGGTAATTTAGAAGGTGCACATACTTGGAGGAGTAAGTTGCCTTGATTGGGATAGTCAGAATTGAAAGAAAGGGTTGATAAAAATGAAAGGTATACCGTATAACAAATGTTAGCAAAGTGTAAAAAAGTACTCCAAACTGTACACTAGAACTATCTTTAAAAGGCAAAAAAACAGCTAGAACTGGTTTGGTGCCACACTGCTGATAAAATCTCCATTTAAAAGCTTTACAGCTTTAAACCAAATTGGACTAGAGATAGGCAGTCATGGAAAATCCATTGTTTGTGCAGGAACTGGCAAACACTAAGAGGTCGATTCCAATCTCGGTGGGAAGGGCATCGAATCGGGTTCGGCATTAGCAGATCGGATTTGGAGGCTGAATTTCCGTCCGGTTCCTACCCGGGTCCAGACCTTGAAGTACGATGCGAACAAGCGCAAACTCTCCGTCCGAATTGTTTCCGGGTCTCAACCGCTCCGTACGTCTCGGCCGTAAGCTAACTGTGGCGCGCAATGGAGGCAAATTCCAACCGAGCCAGTACGATGCTCGATTCGGACAGCCGGATCGAGTCGGAGCTTCCGGCTCGCAATAGCTCCCAGAGTTGGGCTTTGGTGGTCCGCATCGGACCCCCTGTTACCCGCAGCCTTACAACTCGGACACAGGGGGAGACCCATGGGTCTCCCCAACACAGGCATGTATGGTGCGGATGGCACCAACGCGTACCCACTGTAGGGAGCGCACTTGTCCGCAACATACCCATTCAGTCAATGGGAGCCCATGTATGCATTGTACGATCTGCTCCCATTGACTTCTATGGGAGTCCGACCGAACCGAGTCCGACAGCATATGGCCGCATCGTACTCGCTCTGTCGGACTGCAGGAGTTCGGATCGGTTGGAAAACACCCCGGATCCGACTCGGTCGGAGTGCTTTCCAACTGAGATCGGAATCGGCCTTTAAGTTAGAGGATGCTCTGCCAATGGTGATTAATCTGTCAGAATTTCCATAATATAGTATGGCAGAGATATGTTGGAGGTGACAGGATTTGCAACTTGGATCTTGAAAGAAAGGTTGTGGGATGTACCCTGCTGGGCATTCAGGAAGCAAATTGGTTGTTAGTGTCAGTGTCTGTGGAGTAGAATTTTGGCTGCATTCCAGAATATCTAGCAGTATCATTTTGGGATAAGGATGAAGAAAAGGCACCCATGCCTTTGGAATGCTCTTTGATTTATATAAAAAAAAAGCCTTGGATTGAATGTGTTTATTCAAGGTAGACCAACGGTTATTGGTCAGAACTGGCAAGGTTTGTTCATTTTTGTTGACCTGAATTAGAAGGTAGATTGCAGTGTTCAGGACGTGCTACAGTCTATCTTTCAGGTATTGCAGGAATCCAAGGTTGGGCTGGTTGCTGTACAATTAGTCTGGATGATATAAGGGCGTTGTCATCGTACCAATCAATTGGATATATGTGCCAGATGATTTTCTTGAGTGTGTGGATGTGGAAGAAACAAATGGTAGTGATACCACTGATCTGAGGAGAAAGTCTGAGCTTAGAGCCCACGTAGAAGCAAATATATTTTATGTCCACAGTCTGAGTCTGAATGAGGCCATAGAAGTGGGAGGCTGGCCACAAGTCAGGCTCATTTTTTAAAAAGAAGATATAATTGTCCAGGTGGAAATTTTAAGAAATTGCTCTAACCCTAAAAGTTTAAGTAAAACTGCCTATATCCAGTGAGGTTTTAATAAATTAGTGCAGGGAGTCCATCAGTGTCATAGAACGTAAATGTTACGCGGGCTGCTGTGTATATTTGAACTACCCACATATGTAACTAGAAAAATAACATGGCTTCATGATCGTGGCTTGGCTGCAGCCTAATGCCTGCAGTAACAAATGACAAAAGAAAGTGGTTTGGTTTGTAAGAGAGCCTACTTTTATATTTAGCTAATTTACCCCTAAGTGTACCTTGTAGCTCACACAGCTTGATGATGAATACGTAAATGGGAGATATGCTAAATAGTAAAACATGTATGGCCCTACAGTGACCAGCTGCAAAATATGTTCTTTAATCTATAGGAAAATTTACCTTTTTTGCATTGGAGGAGCCTTTTTGTGAATAAAGGTGATTTTATGGAATTCTGGTTAGGAGACAGCTAGGAAACTAATTCAAAGTTTATTTTAAATATTTAACAAAATGCAGTTAAATTGTGAAACTATTTAATGTCAGTAAGGGATACTAGAGGTAGCAGCTGCTAAGCTGCTAAACATGGCATACCCAGCTTCTACCCCTAACTTGCCCTTTACTACCCCTGGCATTGTCCTGTAGACATCTGACTTAAATTTCATCAGTCATTGCCAAGAATAGAAAGTAAAAAGGTTCTCATAACAGCTAAGTTTTTATTCTGTAGTTCCTGCCCATTGGCCTTTCCTCTGCCCTTTAACAACAAATATGAATGAGATCTAAGAATGGGGGAATTGGTGGGAACTTCCAGCCTACCATCCTGTCCTTTCCAAGAGAAGGTCTTCTAAGACATTTTTTCTTGTTGCCTTTTAGTTTAAAAATAAGGTCTGATTCCTGTTTCCACTTCTGAGTCCACAATAGTAACTGGATGAAGAGTGAAAATGGTGGAAGACTAAAGAAAACATCAGCTCTTACAGGAAAAAAGAATAGCATAAAATGTCTAAGAAAACGAGCTGATCAGCAGCAGCAGTCAGAATTCTTGTTGCAACAGCGGGAAGGAAACTGAAATTCTACTGCATCAAGCAATATGTCGAGATTGCAGTTGCAATCGACAACAAAGACTGACCAGTTCCCTTTTATAATCTCAAAATGGATGTATGACATTACAACGCATGCTTTTACCACGCATGCCTTTACATCGCAGTTTTTACAACGCATGCTGTTACAACGCATGGCGTTAAGGGGTGCTGGATAGTGAATAGTTTAATTTACTATTCCAACTCCAGTCCCCGTGGATAGTAGGGAAGGTGTTGGATAGTAAATTAATTCTATTCCCTATCCTAGAGCGCCCCCCAGCGATATGCGTTGTAATGACATGCGTTGTAATAGTTGCATCGTAAAGGCTCTGCGTGGTAAAAGTTGCGTTGAAAAGGATGTTCCCCTCTCAAAATTGCCCTGGAACATGGAAAAGGGGAAGAACAGTAAGTGGTAATTTTTCATATTAGTTTTAGAAGGTCCATATAGAAACAGATTATGAAGTAGGTACATTTCCCAAGGAAATATCTGGCCTGGAACATAACTAAACTAAAAAAAAAGGATTGAAAATTCACAGAGTCTGAACCAAACTACAGAGTATGTTACCAATACTAAAAAAAGTCTGCTTCAACCCGGCTCAGCATTCCGTGCATAACCCTATGACACGCAACCAGGAGCAACGCCAAGAAGGCTCATGCTGAGGCAGTGCAACCAACCACTGCCTGACATGCAGTGCGTAAGGCAGTTGACATGCCCTGCTCCAGTGCTTCCAAGCCTATAAGCATGAATGATGCTTGCCCAAGTTACAGAACAAACCACTTCCTCAATTGTATGGGCACATATAGAAGAACTTCACACCTAGAAACACTATAAGAGTTAACTACATCCTTCAGTCTATAAGTAGACTCAACTATCTTATCAGAAACAAGATTCGTAATACTCTGGCTTCACCCAGATTAATCTGATTGTTCCTGTTTTTTGGGAAAGACATTGATGTACCATACAAGAGGCATGAACCTGAGATGCCAGCTCCCAACATTTCTCGAATAAAGGTGATTTCTTCCAAACATTACTTCAAACTCCTGTTATTTATTAATTAACTAAGTGTAGAAGAACTCTTTTATTTCTAAATGTTTAAGTAGGAGTATCTGGTTTAAAAAATGAAACTGGAAAAGAAGGGTGTGTATTCCAGGAAAAAGATAACTTTAGTCTGACGGTGACTTGATTGATAGTATGGGAGATCGAAGTTGTACCATTATTTCTCAGACTTAGTTTTGGTCTATGGATATTCAATGAAAGAGCATTTCAAGAATGCCAGACCATATCACCAATCTTATAATATGGTCAGTCTGCAATACTTATTGGTCTGCCTGTTCTACCATTCTTGAGCCTTTCCAAATGTATCAAGAGTTGTTTTCTGGTCTCCTGACTTCGTTCAGAATTTCCTGCACTGCTGGAACATTATTTTGAACAGAAGAAGTTGCTGGAAAGGACTTATGATGGAATCACTACAAAGCAAAAAATAACTGAATCCCAAAGAAGAGTGAACAGCCTTGTTTGTGTTTAACTTTACTGTAGGCAGAAAAGATTTCCAATGTGATTGGGTGGCATTAATGAAACCTTTGAAGGTAAGTCTCAAGAGTTTGGTTCCATCTTTCTGTTTGACTATTAGTTTGGGGATAAAAGCAAAATGAAAGAGCATTGTGTAGCTCTATCTCCTTGCATAGTTGAGTCCACAATTTACAGATGTGCTGAGGATGATGGGGTGAAATGATCTTGAATGGAAGTGTGTGACGTCTAAAGATTACAGAAAGAAATATTTATCCCAGTTTTGTTGCAAAAGAAGGTTTGGTCAAAGGGTAGAAAGATGCCAACTACCTAAATTATTCCACTGACACCATGATTTCTGTACAACCTTCAGGTGGTAGAAGATCCACTATGAATTCAGTGGAACTATATTTCCAAGGCTGACTAGGTATTTTCAGAAAACATAGATGCCCTTGTGAATCTACCTTAACTTGTTCACAGACTTCACAAGATCTTAAGCAATCATTTATATCTTTTTATAGGTTGGGCCACCAAATTTGACAAACCAAACGTTTGTTACCTTAAAACCCGATGGCCAGCTGTGATAAAATTGTAGCTACACTGTAGAACAATTAGTCTAAGTATTTTTACTAGTAGCAAAAATTCTTTGTCAAGAAAAACCAGACTACATTGAACTCAAATGTGTGTCTTCTTTTTCTTATACCAAGGATACTGGGTTGGTTTCAATGCAATTTCGTTTGTTGTTCTGAGCAGTTTCTGCAGTTTTCAGAAAAACAAGAAATGAGAAAATCTTTTCGTTGATTGAAGGGGGCAAGTGTCCAGATATTATCTGGATTGACGATCCGCTACAATATCCTGCGTTCCAGGAATGAATATTATTTTGAAATCAAATTGACGAAAAAAGAAAGCCCATCTTGCCTGTTGACTATTTCTGCATTCTGCTTGTTGAAGTACTCAAAGCTTACAATGATATGTTTGGACAGTGACTTGATGTTGGTTCCCTTATAGATGCCACCATTCTTTACAGGCCTCTTTCACTGCTAAAAGTTCATTTTCTAAAAATGAGAAATTTATCTCTGGCTTGGTTCATTTCTGGGAGTAATAAAGGAGATGTTGCTTCTATAGACGATAAGTAGCATTACTTTAAACGGTAAAGGGTCTAATAGTTTTGGACTGAAGAAGAATATGTGAACTGTTAAATTGTCTTTTAATTCCTCAAAAGCCTTTGTTGCCATAGGAATTCTGATGAATTATTTTCCTTCTTTCAGAGGGTCTCTGATTGGTGTTAATATGTCAGCAAAGATTTTGGAAAATGTTTAACTGTAATTTTCAAAAACCTATAAAATATTGAGCATCCTTTAGTGATGTAGGTGTCTTCCAGTTCAGAATGACTGAACCTTCTGTTATTTTTTATTTTTTTTTATTTTATTTTTTTTATTTGGCAAATTCAGACAAAATACAAAATGTATCATTTCATATCATAAACTGAGTAACAGGAATGAATAATACAAAAACATATAATATAACGATGGCATAACAGCAATAGACAAAAAAAAAGAATACAACCTAATAAAATAGAGAGGAAGGAGCCAAGTAAGCACAAAAAAAAAAAATAATCAAATTATTTAGTCAATGACAGAATCTGAATGTCCCCTCTCATTAGTATACCACCTAGAGATAGGATCCCAAATCAGTGCTCCAACTGCTCTTGCTTTTCTACCTCTAGTAGCATATATAGCAATTTCTTGTTTATAAATTGCGAGGAATCGACTTAGCCACATCCAAAAAGTGGGGGGTTCCGGATCTTTCCATCGAGCAGCCAGAATGATACGAAAAACGGCATACCCCACAAAAACAACCGCTTGTTCCTCACTATTATGACCCAAAGAGTCATCGTGGCCTAATATATACAGAGTTGATGAGTCTCTTATCTGATGTCCGAAGACTTGGGCCCAAAACTCCAGTATCATGGCCTTTAACATTGCCAGTTCCGAGCATTCAGAAAACATATGTAATAAATTGGCCAATGGTTGTTTGCATCTTGGGCAGTTATCGTCGGCCCGGAGACCCCAAGCAAATAATTTTGCCGGTGTGTACTACAAGTTGTATATAACTCTGTAGTATTGTGCTTTTAAGTTGGAGGCTATAAAGTATTTTGCCGAAAGAGCAATTGAAAGATCAATATCAACATTGGGGTTTGCTAGTTTTACGGCCCAAGATTGTTCGGTTCGCTCAAGATCGTCGGGGGTTTTTACCATCAACATCTGATAAAGAGCCCCTATTCTTGTAGATTTTTTACCTATAACCTCAAAAAGCAGCAAATTATCCAATAAAGTTGTTGGTATAGCGTAACGGATACTCGACAATATTTGATAATATTTGAGAAAGTCACAGGCGGGGATAGAATATTTTTCTTGGAAAGATTCAACAGAGGTGGGAATATTATGTCCTAAAAAGTCGCCGACTGTGTTGATACCTAGACGCTCCCACCTTTGCGAGGTAGTATCATTAAGAGAGGGGGAGATAATCTTGCTGTGCCACAAAGGGGTATATTTTGTAAAAGTGGGAATAGATAGATATTTAGAGATAGCTTTCCACACAGCCCATGCATCTAGAACTGTCTTCAGTTTAATTTTTTTATAATACGAGGACTTTACCTGCCTTAAAAATAACCCTTTACACTTATCACCAAGGCTGAGTTCGCAAATCGAAGGAATGTAGGGATCTGGGGGTAATGAGGTAATTTTTTTACCAGTCAGTAGGGGATCCATAGATTGAATTAATGTTGCCCATAGATATAGTTTTAGATTAGGAATAGCTAGTCCTCCTCTGTCTTGAGGTAACGACATCAGAGGGAGGGCTCTTCTTATCTTACCATAGCTCCACATAAATTTAGAAATGGTAGAATCGATACTCTTAATAAAGTTTACTCCAGCCAGCAACGGAATTGCTCTAAAAAGGTAGAGAATCCGTGGAAAAATATTCATTTTTATGTAGTTTGCCCTTCCGATTATAGATAGGTGTAGGTTATCTATTCTTTTGAGGTCATTTTTTATTTTATCAATAAGGGGGGTGTAATTCAGATGACTAATTTTATCCACCTCAACAGAGAGGCAGACACCTAAATATGTAGCCTCTTTAGCCTTAAGGGGGCTTTCATATTGAATATTTTTAGTAGCAAGTACCATAGTTTTATCCCTATTTAGGGAATATCCTGAGTAAGTGCCAAAGGCCTGGGTAACTATTTCGATTTCCAGAATTGCATCGGCAGGATTGGTGGTTATGACGGCAACATCATCGGCATATGCCATGACTTTGGTGGAATGTGAGCCTACAATAACTGGTTGAATTGAGGGTGTCAAAAAAAGCTTCTGAATAAGGGGGTCTATGTACAAGGCAAATAATATCGGGGAGCATGGACACCCCTGTCTTGTGCCTCTTTGTACCTCAATGAACTCTGACTCAGCACTACATATAGAGATTTTTGCCCTGGGGTTGGTATATATGGCTTTAATGGCTTTGATAAAGTTGTTTCCAAAATTCTTACGTTCCAAGATGTTCCAAAGAAACTGCCATGATACTCGATCGAAAGCCTTTTCGGCATCGAGGAGGATCATCGACATCTCGCCCCCCGTGGCGCCCATGATATCAAAAAGGGTAATGGCTCTCCGGGTATGATCTGTAGTGCCCTTCCCGGGAATAAAGCCGTGTTGCCAAGGGGATACGAGATGTTCGATGACCCCACTCAGCCGATTAGCTAGTATTTTGGCGTAAAGCTTTGAGTCAGAGTTTATCAAGGATATCGGCCTATATGATGAGGGGAGATGAGATGGTTTTCCCTTTTTGTGGAAAATTACTATGTTCGTTTGTTTCCAGGAGTCCGGTGGAGTTCAGTGGTACTGTACTCCGAGAAACAAATCCAGTAGAAAGGGAATTATTTGATTACCTAGGATTTTATATAAATCCAGAGGAATTTTGTCTGGGCCTGCCGCTTTACCATTGGCGAGTTCGGATAAGGCAATCTCTACCTCCGTGACCGTGATTTCTCTGTCCAGATTTGCTTTGACCGTATCATCAATCATAGTGTTTGTGTCTTGATCTGGGAGCCAGCTGTTCAAGAATGTTGTAATATCAGCATCAGAGCATGAAACATCACTGTGATAAAGTTTCTGATAGTATTTTTGGAATACATTTACAATATCCTGCGTGGATGAGTATTCCTTACCCTCAAATTCAATCATCTTTATGTTACTGTATGATTGTTTTTGGCGTGTTCGTAGTGCTAGCTGCCTACCCACATTTTCCCCTGATTCGTATAGCCTGGCTTTATTTGCCTGATAGATTTCGGCGGCTTTCTGGATTAAAGAATTATTAATTTCATTCTTTAGAATCAGTATTTTTTTGAGGGTTTCTGAGGTTGAGTCACCCTGACCTATCTGAGTGGCATGATGGGTCTCAAGATCGGAGAGTTCTTGCATGAGCTGTACATTGATATTATCCTCCTTCTTCCTTTTATTAGCTACAAATGAGATAGTTTCTCCCCTTAATGCCGCTTTAAAACAGTCCCAGACAGTTGTTCTTGACGCACTAAACCGATTGCAATCAAAAAAATCCTGAGCCCATAATTTAATGTGCGTTATGTATTCCTGGTTGACCAAAAGTCTTCTATCAAAGGTCCATTGGGTCTTTGATTTTACCATTTTAGTAGTGTCAAAGATGAAGGTAAGTGCATTATGGTCCGAGATTGTTTTGGGGGATTTAATTATATCAATGATAGCCAAACCGTCTAAAGGTGACATAACATAGTCAATTCGGACATATTTGTTGTGGGGATGAGAAAAATATGTGTAGCCATCAGCATTTTTTCCGGACAGATCCCACACATCCAATAAGTTATGACTTTCCATCAACTGCCTTAGTGCATTAAATACCTTTGGTTTGCGCCCTTTATAGCTTAAAGACAAGCGATTATCAACAAGCAATCCTACATCAATATTAAAATCCCCACAAAAAATAAGAGGGCCTGTCCAGGAGGCCAATTCAATTTCTAACTCCTGAAAAATAGTAGGATCATCGAGGTTTGAGCCATATATTGCACATATCGTGAGGCCGAGTTTTAACTGAACTATGGCCCATCTACCATATTTATTAGCCAATCTACGAGTCGGGTGACCCATTATAGGTTTAGCTAAAATAGCTACTCCTCTAGTTTTAGATGATTGGGATGTGGTTACCATAAGGTTATACCCAGGTAATTTAAGTAATTCTCTGTCAGCATCTGCGATGTGTGTTTCTTGCAGGCACAGTATATCTACTGGGTTCTGACGTGTTAGTTGAAATAACTGGGCCCTTTTGCTTCTATCATTGAGGCCTGCCACATTCCACGTACAAAGGCTCACTCTCCCCATTTAGCATGATGAAAGCCTATCCCGGTTTTAATACACTGATCACATAAGCAGCAGCTAGCCTTGTATTTTATACTGGTTCTTTGCTTTCTGCCACACTGGCACCAATCAAAGTAGAATCTTTGCACATTTTTTAACTTTCAAATGAATTTTCTCATTTTTATAAATCCCCCCCCCCTTCCCCCCCTTTCCCACCGCCCCCCTCCCCAGTCCCCTCCCCCCACATGCCACCCAATGAGGCATTTAGACTCTAACAAGAGTCTGTTGTGATGGAGAGACACCCCTATCCAGTGCCACACATATAAATCTTATATCTTCTAAGAACGCTTAGCTGGGCTAAGAAAGAGGTGCAAAACAAATAAGAGAAAAAAATAGACAATGGAACCTTATATAGGACCTTATAGAGAGCATTAAAGACCCTACCAGAAACAATCAGTACAGATGAGGCACCAACTACCTCTGAATCTAAGAGACAAAATAGTCCCCAAACCAATTAAGAAATATCATATATGTACTACCACTATAGATACTTTTGCAACTGTTCCCGCAATCAAATGGATTTCTAGATCCTAGACTTGTATATCAGACGGTTGGGTTAATTTCCACCAAGTTTTGCACAGTAGGACCCAGTGACATAGAGAGATGATTAGATGCGGCTTTAGGTCAAACTGTCTAGGAACTCCTTTGCTTTGATTTCCGAGGTGAAAAACTTGGCCTGGCCCTTAAAGATAACTTTTAGCGTGGCTGGATTGTTCAGATAAACCTGAGTTTTTTTCTCCAGAAAGGGCTTGATCAGTTGACGGAGTCGCCACCTCCGCTCCACTGTAGTGTGGCAGAAATCAGGCCTAACAAAGTATGAGATATCACCTCTAGTCCGATGGGCATCCGGTCTTGCTTTCTCAGCGATAGCTTGGCGGAGAAGAAAATTTCCAAAATATACTAAGATCGCCCTAGGATATTTGCCCTGCGAGATTGAAGCCCTTAGTGTAAATGGTGTTCTTTGGACTCGTTGGACTTCTAGCTCCCAGTTCCATGTGGCCAACTCGGGAAATGTATCCTTGAATAACTGGATCACAAATACACGTATATTGTCACCCTCGATTTTTTTCTGGAATACCCAGTATTCGGAGGTTATTGCGTCGCATACGATTTTACATTTCCTCCAGTTTCCATTTAACGTCCTTAAGTTCTGCATCATGAGCATCTACTTGCTCCTTAACAACAGTGGCTTCGGCTTCATTAATTACTATACGATCCTCCATATCGATCAATCTTGTGTTAGAGGCTGCAACTGACTTGGAGAGTTTGCGCACTACGCCTTGAACCTTGTGTAGTGCTTGTTGAGCCCTACGCCCATCCTTTGAAGTCTGTTCTCTATGAGAAGCTATCGCTTGAAGCACCGTGTCCATAACAGATGTTAGAGTGGCATTTTGCTGCTCAAGAGAGGGAGTACCTTCGATATGGTCTCTAGAGGGGGGATCCTGCGAGCTAGAAGCTGTTGCTGGAGAGTAGTCCCAAAGTGATCCAGCGGCGCCATGATGGCTCCTTTTCTTTCTTAACACTGTATGCCTCCCATCTCTGGATTCGCCTAAGGCAGCGTCAGGGTCGCTGTCCTGCGAGCTAATGTTAGAGCCAGTATGAGGATCAGAGTAGGAGTCTGAGTCTGTATCCAGGTCATGAGGCCATCTGGGATCCTCAAGCCCCTCAGAGATGGTAAAAAACTCAGACGGTTCCTTGTCTGTATCCGAAGCTATGCCCGTCCCCTCCTTAAGATCGAACGGAGGGGCCGCTAAAACCTGCTCTTTGTCTAGTGCCGTTATTGGATCTTTATGAGACTGGGTCTGGATGAGGGTTGCTAGATGCTGCAGAGAGTTGGCATCCTCATTAATCAGGCTAGGAGAGAAAGTTTCTTCAGGAGGCGAAATACTCGTTTGGGGCTGCATTGGACTTAGTGCTGTGGTGTTGAGGCTCAAGGAAGATATGGTATTAGGGAGGGTGGGTGTAGCAGTAACCTGTGCTTGGTGCGATTCAACTGCAGGCCTACCTTCCTTCTGGATCGGTTCCTGATCTCCCTGAGCTGGCCCATGCCCATCTGCTGGCGTTGCTTGCGTTATTGGCTTTGCTGGAAATGATACTGTACCAAGCACTCCTGGTATGTCCTTTGGCACCCCATCCTTCCCGGTGTTTGCAGTCCCCTGTGTCAGCGCGGCTGGGTCGGCTTCTGTTGAGGCTCCCGCTCCAGAGGCCGAGGCTGCAGGAGGAACCGACGGCGAATCCACTCTGGTGAGAGCTGCGGGAGCTGCGGGAGCCGCTGCAATCAGCGTCCCACTTGTTGCGTGGTGAGCGAAAGGGGAGGGAGCAACCACTGCAGGAGCGGGACCGGCAGGCGTTTTTTCGAAGTAAATCTACCACCGAGGGGCCCGGTCCCGGTGTGGTAGGTGTTTTTGCCGCCTTAGAATGTTTCTGGTGTATCTGCAACTGTGCACCATCGGTAGCTTCATCTGTCAAAGAGCCCCCAGCGCGTCTTGCTGCCAGCTTGAGGTCGCGGAGAGCCTGTTTAGCCGCTCGAGTTTTGGAAGCGGCTGCGATCGCCGCTGCATTTTTCGGGGCCATCTGTTCAGTGAGGCCAACAGAGTCCGTCCCTGAGGCGATGGTAAATTGCTTCTGTATTTTACTGCCTTCGCCCTGGTCACTGGCAAGTTCCTTGCATGTTTGGAGCCGCAAAAAAAGTCTCAGCACCGCAAAACCGAGAACCGAGGCCACCAGATGCAGATGTGAGCGGGACCTCCCTGTTACCGATGATGGATCAGCTATTCCTGCCGGGTAGGTTTCATGCATTATTTGTATCCACTGCCCCACATATAATGATATCTTCGTGTTTCTTTAGTATTTCTTAGTATTCACCACGCGATTTTCAAGCTTGCTCTGTATAGCGTCTCTTTCCGCTATGCCGGTCCCATTTCTGCTGAGCACCTCCTAGCCCATAGAATGAGGCACTGGTCAGAGGGCGTCTCACAGCGGTCTAGGGAGCTGCCGCCATCTTGCCTCTCGAACATGACTGAACCTTCTGAATGTCAAAAGGTAGACCTTCTGCTGAAAAACCAAAGCCAAAGGAATTAATTGAAGACTGGTCAAACAAACACTTTTCAAGTTTAGCCACTGATGCTTATGTTACCAGTACCAAACTTCCTTTAGGATGATCTTTGGAAAAATGTCAAATATAATCAAAGGTAACTATCCATGATGAAAATAAATAAATTAGAAAAGATTGAGTCCATGAAGCAGTGAAAGCTGTTTGGGCATTACAAAGTCAGAATGGCATAATTTTGTAATAGACAATGTCAATGGGTATTCTTAAAGCACTAGTTGGTGGTATTAGAGGTATTTTTCGAAATTTAACTTTTGTATACAAAAGTTTGAATCTAGAAACAAGGTATTAGCTGATCAGTTAATAAAGGGATTATGATTGAACAACCAGGACATTTCCAAAGCAACTGGATATCAAGAAGTCACAATTTAATCACACTCTATATATTGCTAAATGCATTGACTGACCTTGTTCTTTAACCACTTCTCAACTAAGGGCTTCCATTCTGTGTCATACTTTTCCTGAATTCATTGGGGTCTGGTCGGGCATTTCCCAATAAGATTATGTTTAATACTACAATATGGACAAAGTCCAATCTTCTATTGTCGTTCTTTCTCCTGTTCGTTTGATGCAGTGCAAAATTAATTTAATTTGTAGGGGTGCATTATAATTAGGGCTCACTGTTTTCCATTTTTACAGATTTTTACAGATAAATACAGACAGAAAACACTGTCTCTTCTGTCTGTATTTAATTTTTAAAGTGGAAAAATACAGATAATTTTTCTTCTTTTGAGTGATTCACCATGCTATGATTAATGACTTTCAGGCCAGTAGCTGTACATTATGACAGCATAGGGAGCTACAAAGCTCAATGAGACACACTTAAATTACTGCATATCTCAACATGTATACGTGTTATTACACTATTTTTTAATGTGGGTTTATTATTTTATTATTTTTGGTTGTGTAATGTGCTAAAACCTGACAGGCATCAAAGCATGAGTTAAATAAATGCAGAAAAATATGAGTTATCACCTCTTCTGTTTACAAAACACAAAATAAATATGGATAAGTACCAATAAGATGACGAAAAAATAAATATGGATAAATACAGACGGAAATGTTAAAAAAATAAATACCATAAAACCAGAAGCCCAATTATAATTAGGGCTCCCGGTTTTATGGTATTTATTTTTTCTACATTTCCGTCTGTATTTATCCATATTTATTTTTTGCCAATTTTTTCTGTATTTATCCATTTCTATTTTGTGTTTTCTATATAAATGAAGCTGCCATGGGTATTTTTCCACATTTATTTGACTGATAAATGTATTCTCACCTTTGAATGCCCAAAAGGTTTCAGCAGTATACCGTTGCAATAGCGTTATCTGAAAACAATTGCATTGTAGAATAGCATCAATAACTGTAAATCTGCACTTAATTAAGCTTAACTAGGAAATCTGTTGTCTTTTTTCATCTCCCCTAACTCTCATTCTGTACACCTACTGACCTGGCACTCTTGATTGACAGCTGAAAAAAACATCCAAAGAAGACATATTTTCCATATTTTTCTGTATTTAAAAATAAATACAGACAGGAAAAAAATTGTTTACTGTCTGTATTTATCTGTAAAAAGCAGTAAAAACGGAAAACTGGGAGCCCTAATTATAATCACACTAGTAGAACGCATCTGCATATAATCCTGTGTTGTGTTACCCTAAGGTGTTAGGACTTTGAAATGTAATAACTTAAATGTGATGCATTTAGGACATTAAATAGTAAATATGAAGAATTAATTTGTAAACCAAATGTGACTACCCGAAAACACTAACGTGAACAATTTGTGTTGTGCAACTGACAATCATTCATTATTAAATGTGTTTATTAAGTGGGTCATTTTATATGTAGGTATGAATATTAACCTAATGCGCCTTATTTTCTATGCAATTTCGTAAAGCTAATGCTTCATTTCTCTTATGTTAGCTGAATCTTATAGGCCTGAAATGCATTTCCCTGGAAGCTCTCACTTTGGAATTAACGGTTTGAATTTCATGTGCAAGGTGGATTTTGTTCTTTCTCACGTTTTTTGTTGCAGGTGGAATAAGCGCCCTTGTTAGTTAGAATAATGTCTTTGTTTTAGGAGTTAGGCAAGGAGAGAAGTGGATACATTGGGAGTTAATGCCGATAAGGAGAACTGTTCTATTTTCTAAAGGGAGGAGGCATGGAAATCAAGGTCACCTTGTTGTTGTTTGGGAACACTGCCGTCCTGTGGAAACTACCAATAAGAATGTAGTCTGATTGGATGGCTGGAACTGAAGGGGATCCTGGGAAGATACCTGTAATGTTGGAACGTTGCAAGTAGGGAGAGAGCCTCACTTCTTCTTTGCCTTTGAAGGGAGAGCATCTTAGAACAAGCTCTGTCTTAGTAACTTCATTCTACCTGACCCATTGTAGTGGAGAGACTTCTAAGGAAGACTCCACATGCTGACACCTTTGTAAAAAAGAAAAAATGTAAACCCAGTACTTGTATAGCGCACAAATCACCCCCAAAGGGGTATCTCGGTGCTGGGGGCCGTTGGGAAGATTAAGCAAGCTATTGCCCAGAGTCGCATGGTGCTGGGCAGACCCATGCCACTGGAGCCGGGGATTGAACCGTGATCCCCACTGTCCACCGTCAGTCGCCCTGGCGTCACACCTCTTACCTTTACCTATCCTGCCCCGAAAAATGCTTAAATAGGGATGTCACGCTAGTATTGGTGCAGGGATAGATTAATGCTTTCTTTTCCTCAACCCTTGAAGCAAGGCCAAACTTGGACTCATGCTTTTTGATTCTCTGCATCCTATTTCTTGAATTCATTGTTTTGTGCATGTTGCACCGACTCAACTTTATTTGCAGATTTGGCATTATGTTGATTCTCATGTATTTCTACACCCTCGTCTTGAGGAGTCTTTATGTCCAGTTATTTTTGGCTTTGTAATAAATCTACTAACCTTCCCTGGTAGTCTGTGGTTACTATGAGTCCAGAGAAACAGTAATTGATTTGATTAACATTGTTAACGCCATCTCTCCACTCCACTCTTTCATGCTGAGAAAAAGTACCATTGACTTGCAGTTCTAGAACTGATCTAGAACATATGGGGCCCGGCCCCTTTAAATGTAAAGGATCTTGAGTAAATTCTAACTGCATCCACTCCTCAGGCCATTATACTTCATTAGAATTTGTTAGAATGTATTCTTAGAATGGTAGGAGAATACGTGTTAGGACCACAAGTATTTGGTCTTGACAAGACTTGTTTTTTCTTCTGTCCTAAACATTGCTCTTGAATCCGGCCTTCTGTTTCAACAATGTCATACTTAAATCCTACAGGCTGTCTGTTCTTGCTTTTGCGGCCTAATTCATCTATGATCTCCTGCATTAAACCTTTCCAAAATAAGGTAAATAAAGTTAAGACTGTCCTCTATTTCCCTTGCAAGAGCCTTAAACTCAGTTATGTAGGTCTGCAAATCTGTAGACACTTACTGAATTTCCAGTAGAGCTTCTTGTGCCCTATAGCTTCTGTCTTGTCTGCCAAACATTTCTTCAAAGGCACTTAAAAAGGCTAGCTAATTATCAAGGAGTTGTCTGGATTTGAAGATGAGAGGCGAAGCCCATGCTATAGTGCTTACTGATATATTGCTAATAATAAAACCAGTTTTAGGTCTGTCCCATGCATATATATGCAGCTTGAAGCTAATGCAGCGGTTGCACTGAAGGTAGAGAACTTTGCAAAATGGGTGCCATGTATTTTGCACCTACTCTGCAAAGAGTTTTTGTTTTTCAAAAACAAACTATCAAACAAATCTCCAGTTATCCTGACACACAGAGAGTTTTATCTTTGCACTTTGAGTCATTCATCAATTTCCCTACTCAGAGTCACTGAGTAGTCAATAGGCGTTCACCCACCATAAGTGATGACCGTCATTATGACCTTGGCACCGAGTGGGGGATAGGGTGTCAGATCAGAAATTTCGGATGACAGAGCCAACGGAAGCTTTGCCATTGAGAACTTTGTGATACCCCTGCCTCTAAATGGTCAGGGAAACCATGAGTTTTAGGCGAACAGGGCACCCATCATTTTTGATAGACTCCCTGCATCGTCCAAATCTTCAAAGACCTCCATACTAGCCAGGAGTTGCTATTTCCTAAGCATTGCTATTGGATTCCCCTCTGATTGGGGCCAGTGGCACAGAGAAACTGGCCAGGTTATGCTTGGAAACACAATCATGACTTGGGTGTATGCAGGAAGTATTTTCTAGCTCATCAAAATCTTTTCTCAACACTGTCACACTTAGTTGCATGTAAATGTAAATGTAAAATTGATAATTGTATAGCGCACTACTCACCCGCAAGGATCTCAAGGCGCTTGTACGAATACCGCTGTGGAACCCATCCTGGCTTTCCCTGTGAGGTGTCCACTCCTGGGCACCCCCAAGGTGGAGGCCAGGCATCCTTAGTGTTGTGGGGGCCGTTGTGGAGATTAAGCAAGCTATTGCCCAGAGTTGCAGAGTGGGACTCCATGTTTGGAATAAGCACCGAGGCAAGAATTATCAGGTCCATGGAATTTTGAGCCCAAGACCTGCCGAGGCGGGGAATTGAACCCTGGTCCCGGGTTAGACCTCTGCATCAGGGTCTGCCACTCTAACCATTGAGCCACACTTCTCCATCACAAGCCGATCACAACACATATTTTGACTTTGACTCATCACACTCCACTTACTGGCATAAGAACAAAATGCCCACACAACCCTCTAGCCAGCTCTCCGGTCCCCCTTAAAATGATGCATTCTAAACGGATCCAGCACATTTTCTGCTACACTAGTGCATTATGCCACTGCCACAAGTCAGCTCTGATATGGCACCTATGCACCACATTAACATCTTACCAAACAGGACACTGTCTGCACACATCTCTCTAACTCAGGAGTGCCCAACCTTTTGTAAGCAACAAGCAACACTTGTGTACCAACTGAAATGATGAACAACATCTGAAAAATATCAAGCACAAATGTGTGATAAAACAATTAATACCTGAACCGATCTTCTAATGACCATCATATACATAATTAATACCGATAAATTAGCAGTGATTACAGTGCTTGGAAAGTTATTTGAGGTAGAGACAAACAGTAAATTTCAAGGCCCAATATATGCCAATGATATGACCAGAATTTGACCAAATGTATAGACCAAGGTACAGTACATATGATCCCGTATCAAGGAATTATTTTGAAATAATGGCAAATTGTGAATTGTACAGGACAATAGGCTATAAAAACTGGCCAAAATTGGGAGCATTTACAATTGCTACCAAACTTGCCGGAATCAGGGTCACAAGTGTTGCTTTTTGGGGAAATAGCATTTTAACCATTCATGAAACCTCACAGTGCTCTTTGTTATTGATGGAAATTGGGTTGAGATACAACTAACAGCTAGACGTATTCAATCATTTGTTTTTATATTTGGAACTTGAAAGACGTTTTTTCTGAGTAAAGTCTTGAAAAAATGAAAGGACTTACAAAATAGAATTCTGCAAGGTATGTGGCGAAATTAGTTACAAATAAAAGTTGAAAAACATTAATGTATGGGCATATGTAGTGTCTTTTATTTCTTTTTCTATTAGTCCTCATCACACCATTGCTTTCTTACCAGCATAGATTCCCTCAACAACAGGGAACTTTCCTCCACCAAAGATTATTGCTGTTTTTATCTGGCCCCGCCAGCATTGAATGCACAGCTTGTATGGCTTAATCATCGGATCAAACAGTTGTTTGCCAATCAATGTAATGTTTCCAGACGCTCTCATAGCTCCGGAATCACAAGCTGTGTCCATCCGGCTTATTAAGTTGAGAGTTTGATGACTTCCAAAGCTTTACATATCTCTCTCCTTGCCAATAAAACCAGATAGAAGACAAGCTTCACCTTAGCAGAGTTAGACCTTATATTCAGATCAGGACCTATCCTAAAGAACACATGCTGGGGGCTTACCTCCATATGATGTCCTATTATATCACTGATGAGCTTACTTATGGTTTCCCAATACGAGGCCAATGCTGGACATTGAATAAATATGGGTATATCGTCTGTCTATATAGATTTGCACTTTGGATATCCAATGTCTTAACTGGCCATCCTGGACAGCTTACTCGGGGTCCAGTAGGCCCTGTGGATAGTTAAGAAAGGGTTTCTCTTAAGTGGTGCTTCTTTCATCACCCAGTAAAATGTGTTAAAAGAATTTTGACATAGTTGCCTTATGTCTCCCTCTATTATGCCATCCTTCCATATTGAGGATAGTTCAGGGCATATGAATTGTCTTGATTAAATTTTCATACCATTTTACAAGGCGGTTTGGGGTTCTGCCTCAGCAAACTGTAAATACATTTAGTGAGAAATTACATTTTTCAAGCACATTCTGATACCAACATTGGTCAAACCTTGGCAGGATTAAAAGAGCACTTTCTCCATAGAGGTGGGTGGAGGCTCGCTTCATAGAATCAAACCACCATTAAAGAGGATCCAGCCTTAATGCCTCAAACCTGAGGAGCAAGTGTTAGGGAAATAGCAGCACTGGAGATACCCTATGAGGAATGCGTTCTCACACACGCCTTCAAAAGAAAGAAAATGCATGACCAGTGTACCAGTGACAAAAAATACTAGAGGTGTTGGTCATCCGGCAAGCAATATTTTATAATTCCATTAGCAACATGTAGCTTACAAGCTACACATTTCAACCACTGGTCTGACTACTCATGCACTCCATGGCCTGCAATCTAGGCGTCTGCAGCAGGTAGGGAGGGTGCTTGCTCCGTGCCTGGATTTTTCACTTGCCCTTTAATGACTGTGCCTCTGCCCTTTGACATTGTTGTGGATGGATGCCCCCCTGAAAAACTTTCTGCGGATGCCCATGCTTGCAATGTCCCTCTGGCCTGCCAGTTAGGGCTGGACTGTTCCCATTGGGCGCAAGGTCGAGACTGATTTGCATATGGCTGGGTCCAAACTGGAATAGCATGGTGAGCAAAAAAACGATGGATTTAGGCCCAGATCTCTGTACTGGGGTGAAGGTATGACATTGTTCTGCATTCTGGCCATCAATTGTTCTTTTTGCATTTGCAAGGTCTCTCTGACAACACCAACAGTGTTAAGGTGTTATGCAAGTGGCAGTTGCATGCCATAAAGTACTACATGACAGAAATGATAATTTGTTTCTCTTATTCTTTCATAAACAGTCAATGCAATGAGGCAATGAAGAAGTAGAGTATGGATAGTTCCGGAAACCTGTCACTTACCTCATACCATTCCTTGCTCCATGCCTCACTCACAATTTGACCAAGGCATTACATAATAGTGCTTCTTGAATATGCATGCCTACTTCATTTGCCAATTACAAGCCGTACAGAAAACACCATGTTTCCTGCAAGCCTTTTCATCACAAACGGCTCAATTCACTGCACATTCTGGTAGTCATGGTTTTACTCACATGGGGAGGCTTTCCCCAATTCTATTACCAATTGTACATGGGGCATTAGGGCCATATGTACAATAGAAGTGACGGAGCGTGGCGTTAACCTTCTTGGCTCAACGCCACCTCTGCCATTTCTGAAATGCAAGGCTGCACCATTTTGACAACAATATGGTGCAGCACTGCGTTTCCCCCTGCGCCTGTGCTAAATTTAGCTGCCTAGCACCAATGCAGGCACGCTTGCTCCATAGTGCAAGGGTGTCTGAGTTGCAGGGAAGATTGTTTATGTGCAGGAAGGTGGCACCTTCCTGCACATAAACAATCTTTAAATGGCATTTTGTAACTTCTTTTTGTGTTGCGTAATGCAGCACACATTGAAGTTGCAAAATGTATTTTTTTTAATGCTTGTTTATGTGCAGGAAGGGACACCTTCCTGCACATAAACAATCAATGGCGTTTGCTGTTTCCATGTGTGTTTCACAATGCAGCACACATGGAAACAGCAAACAGAAGGAGAAAATAAAAATTTCTCCTTGTTGCGTCAGGGTAAGACCAGGCTTTCCCTGGTCTTAATTTTTGTGCTGCCCCATATTTACGGCAACCTTGTAAACATGGGGCAGCATCAAAATCAATGGGAATTGCGGTGTAATGCCCACAGCAACACCCATTGCCCTCCCTTTTCACACTAAGTATAGTGTGAAAGGGTGCATTATTTACAAGGCAGTGTTAGGCCACATTAAGTGGCTTAACAAACGCTGCCTTGTAAATAAGGCGAAACCCCTATCGCCGCCACAATATCAGAAAATGTGATGCTGTGGTGGCGATAGGGGTTTGTAAATATGCCCCTTAGTTTCCATTTTAGCTAATGCATTTTTCCTTTTCTTGCTCGACAGGGAAAATAAGATTCCCTGTGTGGAAAATATCTTCCTCTCTACCCTTGGTAATTTTGGAGGCATTCCATTCACAGTCCCAACCTGGAAATGGGATTTATTTATTATTATTTATTTATTTATAAAGTTTTATATATCGCGAAATTGACCCAAGAGGGTATCAGAGCGCTTTACATTTAGGATTGTTGCGTTAAAATTTACATCAGATATGAGAGCATAGTGAGATACAGTTCACATAAAAAATGTTTCAAGACTTCGTAGAAGGGAGGGGAGGAAGGAGTAATAGCGGGGAGACAAGGAGGAACTGTGCCCAAAGTCCGGCTGGGTAGGTGACAGACAAGGGGGAAACAAAGGCCAATCTCCTCATTAGCTGTCTAGCAGCTCCACCGGATCTCTTTCCCAGGGCCGGCTTTCGTGCTGGTGGAGCCCAGTGCAACAGTGTTTGTTGGTGCCTCCCAATGACCACCTCTGCCACGGATTTCCTCACTACCACCCTTCAACAGTGCCTATCAAGTCTCCATAAGCATTCTCTCTCAGATGCATTTAATTAGTTTTATAGCATCACCACCACTCATACCAGTGTAGGATGTCAGAGCACTTTACATCACACACAGTACACAGAGACAATCAATAGTGTGTAAATCAGTGTATAGGGATTTTACATAAGACAGAGGACTACAAGGTGTAGGAGTTATATGTCATCCATACTGGGTGGCTTGGTCTGGATAAGCACAAACTAAGAATATAAAACATAACACCATGGTTGGGGGTTTTCTTTAATAATCAGAATTGTTTTCTATCCAAATGGACTCTTTTTTCACCATTAGAATAGCAAAAGATTGGGGAAAAAATAATAATGCTCTAATCTGTACCTTGCAGTTAGCTTGCAGCTCTTTAAATGCAGTTAATAGCTCACTGTTCTATGTTAAGATTATAACTTACAAACTGCAAGTAACTAAGGATCTCTCAGACAAAAACAGCAACCCACTGACTTATTTCCATTATATGTACTTTGTGATTAGAATGGTGCATGTTCTTTGCAGCAGGCATATTAACCCTCTGTGCTGCCATACCATGAGTCGAACCTTACACTAGATAACTCCCATCTCTTTCTAGGAAGAACATTAATCACCAGAGTTATCTTGACATTTTTATTGCTGCCTGAAAATTGCTGGAGGCCAGGAACGCGGAAGCAGGTGCTTTTAAAACCATAACATACTTTAAACACGATGCCCCCACCCGAAGCCAGCACCCGGTGCAGTCGCACCAGTCGCACACCCTAGAGCCGACCCTGTTCTTTCCCTTTTGACAGATAGGGCCTGATTGATGTACATTTTTCTATGATTTTCCAGAGCCAGTGTGTTTTATTTCAGACATGGGTGTAACAGTCTCCTTACCTTCCTGGAGCAAGAATTCCTTACTAGTGATTTTTTTCAGGGCTGGCTTTTGTACTGGTGGTGCCCTGTGTGACAATGTTTGTTGGCGCACCCCCCTCCATGACCACCTCGCCATGGATTCCCTCACTACCACCAATTGACAATGCTCCCCAAGTCTCCATAACAACTGTCTTAGATTAATTTAGTTTGATTGCACCAATCATACCAGTTTAAGATGTCAGAGCACTTTACATCACACATACATTGTAGGAGACAATCAAACTTGTGCAAATCAGTGTATAGGAAATGTTACATAAGACAGAGGCCTACAAAGTGTACAAGGTGTAGGAGTCACATGTCGTCCATATGGATAGGCAGTATAGTTTGAGTCCTTGGTCTGGAAAAGAACAAATTCACAATTTACAATGTAACACCATTGTTAGGGGTTTTCTTTAACAATAAGAATTGTTTTCTACCCAAATGCCCAAATGAACCCTTTTTGCCATATTAGGATAAGGAAAGACTGGGCAAAAAGCATGTAGCTGTAACATATACCTTGCAGTTGGAATGCAGCTCTTTGAGGACAGTGAATAGCTCCCTGCTCTATATTAGGATTTTAAGTTTTAAACTGCAAGTAACAAAATGATGTCTCTGACAAAAGCGATAACCCATTGACCTATTCAGAGGAATAACACAGAAATACATTCCTCTTGAAAGCCCCAACTCTCACGCCAAGTCATTGCAAAATAAATCCAAGATGCTTGCTGAATGTATCAGTCAGTGCCTTAGAAAGATCCTCATGCAATAATGTTTCATAGAGTTGTGCGTGACGTGCAGTACGGAAGATACGCTCCAACTGCAGCGCGCGCGTGACGCGGCGTCAGAGCACTGATATAATAAAGTAGGTCAAGCAATGAAGCCGCACAGTTGTTTCGCCACAAGAAGCGTAACAAGATGCATACACGAAATGCCTCAGGAGAACAAGCACCATACCGCCTCCCCCCTAACCCCCACCCCCCTCCACGCACATTATCACGCAGCAGGACACCAATGGCTCCAGGTCCCGGCTAAAAGGCGCCCTGCTGAGCCCGTCCACGCGGTTAAACCGCTCTACAGTTGTATGGAAATAATCAGCCCAGGTCGTTTTTCTCAAATCTGACAAGAAAGACAGATGATCCCGCCAAGAATATTTTTAGCACAGAAACTGAAGTCTTTGCACAGTCAGGTGTACTGTTTTAGCACAGGTTATTCAGCGAGAGCCATCAGCTAGAGTTAAAAAGATCCGGGAAGACCACATATTGTTCATCGGTCTATCAGCACCGTTAAAAAAATGACAAACCAAATGTAGTTTACATCTCATGATGCAGTGGTGATGACCCTGTCACTAAAATATTAGCAGCTGGACTTGCTAATGAATAATGCGACTTGGGCAGATTAGCACACCGATATTTCTCCAAGGTAGTCTTTTATTTTCAGACACCACAGCTCAGAAATAAACATGCACTGGCAATGCCAATAGGTCTGGCTTTAAAGGAATATTGTATGGTAACTTGAAGCATTATTACAATTAGATAGCATGGGAATGGATATGTATTATATTGAAGACATTTTTTTTAAATAATTCTGGGGTAGGTTTAAAGCTCAGGTGCCAGTTGCACTGTCACATCAGACCTAAAAATCCATGTAGGTTAATTAGTGCCTTCCTCCTGTCTGTGCTGCTGACAGATTAAAAAACCCCATAGATTATCAAGTTATCTAACACCCTCTAAAAGCATTTTAATGTCGTGTGTGCCCCTGAAAGGTCAAACTCAGGCAGCTGCATTAATTAAAAAAAAGATCACTGCTGTGTGGAGGACAAAAACTTTTTTTGTGGAAGCACATAACCTCTGCCCAATCAAAACATGTTCACCTGGTTCCCGACATGAGGGCGGAGCCAAGCTCCCTATCTCCTAGTGATTCTCACATAATTCTCTGGTGACAGCTGCGCTGTCAAGCCATACCATAAAAAGGCGAACATTGATAAACTCTTTCCGAGCTGTGGTGTCTGAAAATGAAGGTGCAAATCTGAGAGATATCGGGTTAAATAAATGGACTTTACGCAATGTATGTGCATAAAAACAGGAACTCAGCTCTGCGCTGAGCCAGCAGACCCTTCTTGATAAGACCCCCTGGCAGTCTCAAGTAACCAAAGGGGAGACAAAGCTGTGTCGAGCTTACCAATAAACAAGTAAAGAAATTAAAACTATTCCTCAACCTCAATGCACTTCCCATCACATGTTAAAAATAAGTTATTGAAGTAAGTTAAAATAAGTGTTGAACATATAATATTTTGGACCACTGTGTAGTACTAATAATAGTTTTCTATGCAAGTGAGCACCTAGTCTCACAGTCTTCATAAACGTCATACATCACAACATTTAGAACGTAGTAGCAGAGAACAGTATTCAGCTTCTAGGCGCACATGTATCATCACAAATCCAAGAAGCACTGGCAAAGCAAATAGGTCTCTCCTATGTGAGATCTTTTGGCTTTGCCAATGTTTCTTAGCCATGTTGTAACATGGGTGAAAGTAAAGAAATAAAGCTGTATGACACAGCCAGTATTGACCGCATCATAGTGATTTTTTTTACGTTCTACCCTACTGTACTGAAGTTTGTGTTGCCGTACAATATAGCAAAAATACATTGACAAAGCGAATGGATCTTGCATAGGCGAGCCCTATTGACTTTGCCAATGCTTGTTTTCATTGAGAGAGCACATCTACACTATTGAACAGACTACAAACATGTAAACAAATAGGATCTTTGATATGCAGGCATTAGTGAGGTTTTTGCTGGGTGCTTTGCTCAAAATAGCATTAGAGGTTGATCTCTGAATTGCTCTAATAAATCTTTCAAGTGTTACTGGTTGACTGTATACATACTATAGAAAAGGCTGCCTTTATGTGGTACATATCTGCGGAGTGACACTTACATTCAGAATGAAAAACCCTGTTCTAGATCAATAAAAAAAGGTATATATTTAAAATTTTCCAGGTGATGTCTTTTAATCACAGCATACTGCTCACAACTCTGTAGGATTCCTTTTGGGGTTCCTGCATGATTGATTTGATTTGTAAACTTATAAAGCGCATTAATGCCCAAGGGCGTCTTGGCACTACTGTTGGATGCACTTCAGGTTACTGCAGAGTGGCTGTTCTAGCTAAAAGGAGTATAACCATGTTTTGATTGCCTTTCTGAAGGTCAGAAGCGACGGGCTATTTTTTATATTGATAGGTAGAAGGTTCCATAACTTGGCTGTCCTCAGCAGGAAACTTCTTCCTCCCCACCAAGCCTGCTTAAACTTGGGTACTTGAAGAAGTTTTGCGTGGGTGGATCTTAAACTTCTTGCTGGAACATACCATTTGAAATGAGTTCTCAGGAACTGCGGTCCTAACTCATGGAGTGCCTAATATGCCAGACACAGAGACTTAAACTTTATCATTTTGTCCACTGGCAACCAGTGAAGGGCCTTCAGTCTGTGGGAGACTGATTCGGATCTAGGAATGTCTAGCACTAGCCTTACTGCTGCATTCTGGAGACGTTGTAGTTTGGTCAGATATTAAGTTTGAATTCCTGCATATAAGGTGTTGCCATAGCCCAATCTAGACAAGGCAAGCACCATGACCACTGTTTTACGTAAGTCAAGAGGGATAAATGGACATATTCGTCTGATCATTTTTAATATATACCAAATGGAAGAGGACAAATTACTGGTCTGAGCGTTAAAGGTCAGTTTGCCATCGAATATGAATCCAAGATTTTTCACTTTACCTACTGGAGTTGGGCAATCGCCCAGACTGTCAGGCCACCATTTGGGAGACCAGAAATCTGCATTGGTGCCCAGAAGCATGACCTCTGTTTTATCGGCGTTCAGCTTTAAACAGTTATGCTGCATCCATTGATTCACTTGCATCATGCAGTCCCTAAAGCGGTCTGCCGTTTCATCGACATTGGCTGATACTGACACCACTATTTGGGTGTCATCAGCGTACGAGATCGGTAAGAACCCACATTTCCTGATAATCGCGGCCAGGGGCGCATTAAGTGATGTGCTCCAATACATAGGATGTCTAGTCGAAACAGGTTTCGAACACGGCTCCCCATGGATCAGAAAGAGCAAGGTAACCCCCTAGGCCTTAACTCCTTTCCTGCTAGACACCTTTCTTTTGGAGAAGCGTGGAGAAGCGTGGCTCAATGGTTAGAGCAGCAGACCCTGATGCAGAGGTCTGGCCCGGGACCAGGGTTCAATTCCCGCCTCGGCGGCTCTTGGACTCAATTTCCCCGGACCTGATAATTCTCGCCTCGGTGCCTAGTCTAATCATGAGTCCCACTCTGTGACTCTGGGCAATAGCTTGCTGAATCTCCACAACGGCCCCAGCAGCGCTTGGAAGCCTGGCTTCACCTTGGGGGTACCCAGGAGTGGACATTTCACAGGAAATCCAGGATGGGTTCCACAGCGGTATGAATACAGCGCTACGAGGCCTCCGGGTAGAAGTTCGCTATATAAATACTATACATTTACATTTACATTTTGGAACAGTTCAACTATGGATCATAAGTGGAGTGCAAAAATCCTTGCAGGTTTTTTTTATACTGCAGGCCTATAAGTAATTTAAACGGGTCTCAAAAAAAGAGGAGTGACTATATTTAATAATGATACCTCTTAGAAGCATAATAGTCTTATTATACTACCCCATCAAACCATGGGACAGATCTTTTCTAGTATCCGTGGCTAACTTACCAAGGGGTCTATGTAGGGTTGTTAAAATTCACCGGCCAACTTCTTAATTGATGTTTGTAACTTCTTGAGGCCCATGATCGATCCAAATAGCTCTCTGAAAGAAGAAATCTTCATCAATAAAACATGCTAACCCTCATAGATAGTTTACATTAGTCATTAAAGTGTTCCTCCCCTAGGCACTGATGTGGTCGCTGTGGAGGGTGACTAATCCACCACACTCCACCCTGTTTCAACCACACTTCAGGGAATATAATCTTCCTGCACGTTTTGGCCTCTGCCGTTACATTCTGGCAGCAGGTTTTCAGATAACTGTGGCTTGTCTCCTATGGCCAATGAACAAAACAGTGTACGGCTTGCTTGTTCAATACTAATCTTCACAGTTCCTTGCCAAAATAAAGCAGACTGAAGCTCCTTCTTCATGATGGCTCAGAATAGTATTTGTCTTAGTGTCTCTAATGGCCAGACCTTCCTTACCATTTGTCAGTTCATATCTCTTAGTCAGAGAAAATAGATCAGAGAATAGGTGCTGATTGTAGTGGTGCAGGGGTGCTGCATCACCCCCAAAAATATGCTGGAGTTCAGAAGGTGAATGAGCTATAAAGATGCATCTAAAGTTGGTTTTGACCTTGTCATGTTTACTGTACTTCAAAGACAGTCAGTCTGTCTTCTGATGAATTGGTGTTTATACTTTTAACATGGAGATGAGTATTTACTTTCTCTGACTGCAAAGTGAGAGGATTTTGTCAAGTGAACTGTGTTACAGTCTTGCTGAGATGCAGGAAGTGGGAAATGAAAGCTGTAGTATGACATTTGTTTCATAACCCCCAACAAAATGTAAATACCTGTGTATGAACTGTACAGATATTTCAGAATATATCAGTAGTAAGAAAGGCACAAATAAAGCACATTTATTTTTAACTCTTTAGCGCGAGTTAAACACAGATTTTAATAGAACCAAAACAAGTCAAGACACTTTAGTTGGTGACATGCAAATGATACATTTTCACTGAAATTCGATTTCCACACATCATCTTTTGTGCGCTCTATAGTTTTATCAATAAAACTAGTTTGTGCAAATTTAGCAGCCATTTCGATGGAAAGCATGCTGGCTGTAAATAACAGTGCATTGCCACACCATGCTTTAGTCATATATTTGTGATAATGTGCTCCAAAATGAGTTACAGGCTAAATATTACACCCTTACCACTCTCCTGAACGGGCATGGCTCATTTGCTACACTTGGGCTTTGTGTGACGCTAGGATTTTTCACAATCCCTGAGTTAAGTGATTTAACATTGAAGGCAGCACCCTCACTTTCAAAATTGTTCCAGAACCACTAGCTCAAAGATTACTTGGTCATGGGAGATCTTTCATGTTCCTCTGCATTACAAGGTAGAACAGATTCATCAGAGCATAGAGTACTTATATTTCCTGACTTTTCAATATGTGACATACTTGAAGGAGAGAGAGCAAACAAAGAGTCAGGGTTTTCTTCCTTCTCAGTCACAAGGTTTGCTTTAGTCGCAGCAGTTAGATCAAGAGTGTGTTCTGAGTCACTGGATATTTTCACATCAGTGATTATGTGGGGCACTGCTTCGGATTTTATCTGAAGACCAATGGCCTGTGTATGTGTTACCTCTGGGGTAGAGCTGACCTTGCTACAAGGAAGAGAAAGCAAAAATATGTTTTGTGTTTTCCTGAGATTTGGGGTTGCTAAAAAATGGAGGAACACATCTCAGATGTAGTACCTTGCTCAACTTCAGCACTAGAAACACAATATCATAGGCGGTAGAAAATGCAGAATTCATACCAAGACTTTCTATAACTGCACTGTTAGACAAGGTACCAAGATTGTTCTCAGTGGAATTTGGGTGCTGATTCACAGTATTATTCACACAAATAGCGGACCAGCTTTGAGGTGACTGTAAAACAGAGCACAAGGTTTTATTCTCCAGTTGTAAGGCGATTAGCATAGTTGCAAAAAATAGTCTTGGACAAGGATTTTACATTCCAATTAGAAGTCTGCGTTATAGTATTTTAATGGGTTCTGAAACGCTTTATCCTTTAGCTGTAACCCCAGAATTTTAGGTTTAAGTATATCCTTTGGAGGCAGCCCTTCTTTTTCTGCAAGGA
The DNA here is from genome assembly GCF_964261635.1 of Lissotriton helveticus. Lineage (NCBI taxonomy): Eukaryota > Metazoa > Chordata > Amphibia > Caudata > Salamandridae > Lissotriton > Lissotriton helveticus. The sequence continues at coordinate 1,145,827,267 of NC_136069.1, forward strand.
TAGAGTGTAGACTTGTCAACTTCACAAAAGGCAAGAACACTAAACTGGCTACTTGCTGCCTGCTTTCTAGTAGGCCTTTTTTTCTCTTTTGCTAAATTGATCATTGTTTACTTTGAGCCTAGTATTAAACAATCTCTTTAGTATTAGGGACTGTGATCTTTACTGGGCTGTATCATGTGAATGGAAAACAGAAGTTATGTAATGCATCTGCTCGTTCTTTATGTGTTGTGTAGTTGAATATTCTAATTTACAACCACTGCCAACAGACGTGAGAATCAGAACTCATGTTCAGCAAACTGAGTAAGGTATCATTCTCTTTTTGCAATGATGTCACAGTCATTGAATCTGGATCAGAGCAGCAGATTGTCAGTATTCGGTATAGAGATGTTTGTGACCCAATGAGAAAAATATTTGGAATGTAAATTTCAGTTGTAGCTGTGGACCTGTTTGACCAAGCCCTTGTTTTCTGAGTTTCTGGACTTTAGTTAATTGGTGTATCTTGAAGAATCCTGATTCCTGAGCTGCAGATACATTCTTGTTCCTTGACCTGCACTGCCTGCAGTGCTACCTTGCTTCCTGAGCTATGACTATTTAGTGTATCCTTGATCCTTGCAAGTTTCCTCTTTCTATAGTTAACTTTTTTTCCCAGTCCCTGCCTTTGTTTCCATTTACCTTAGCCCAGTTTCTACGTTGCTGCCTGTCTGTTCATGCTGTTGAATATTGAAGTTCCCTTGTGTGGTTTGTTACTTGCTTGCTGCCAAGTGTGCCCTTTGTTTTTCTTTCTTTCTTCTTAAGCACTCCTCCTTGCTAGCTCCTTGTCTATCGTGACTGCGTGTTTTAGTTCTGCACTCTTGCTGTTACCGTCTTGCGTGTTCCTGTTTGTTCACCAGGTTTGTGGGCACAGCTGATAACCTAGGTGGTGTTTCTTGTCCACTGTGGGTATTGTCTTTGAGTTACATTTATAGCATAACCATAGATATCAGCTCCACAGACCCTGCCTTTGCATGTACATCCTATATGTGGGTTTTTGCAATCAGTGGGCCTCATTACAGGCGCGAGACTGTCCGACAAGGAGTTGGCGGTCCCGGCAGCCCAACTATGATATGACCACTGTGCAGGCGGTCGTAAACATTCTATTTTCCATTGCAGCTTGTGCTGCAGCCCAGAAAAGGGCTGCAGCAAAAGCCGCAATGGAAAAAAGAATGTATTTGAACATCCATGCACCGTGTGCCAGGCACCATATGGTGCCTGGCACGCAGTGCATAGCTGTTTGGGGGGGTGCACCACATGTATCCCCCAAGGCTCCATAATGGAGGCCCATTAGGGACGGGGGCCCTGCTAAGTGCCTCCATAGTCCCTTTCCATTTGCCTTTACATGGCGGTTGGACCACAGAGGGAAATGGGCATCATAATCCCTAAGGCACTGCCTTCATTGTAGGTGTTAGAGTCCGACTGCTGCCCTGACAGGCTCCTTGAGCCCGTCGGTGGTGGCAGTCTTTCCCCCTGCCCAAATCGCTCCGACCGCCGGCATTGTAATTCAGCGGTCCAACCGATACTCTGGATGTCGGGGGGGATTGCCACCGATGGCTTGTCGGTGGCAGTCCACCCAATATCATAATTGGGCCAGGATCTGTAACAGCAATTGTGGGCGAAGACCTTACTGAATGCTATACCCTCCATTGCGTTTTTTTTGGTAATGTTGCTATAAATATGTCTTAAACCTCCATCATCGGTGTTAGTCTGAATACCACATTATCTCTTGAAAGCCTGTTCTTTCAGAGTTTCGACTTTCTTGGTCCCTTGTGCAGAGCTTTCCCTTTGGACCCAGTTTCTCTCTGTGTGATCATGGTCAGCTTTGTCCCCAGTATTCTTTTCTTTTGTCTACCCTGCCACCAGTGCTTGCCAGAGTCCCTGATAGCAGAGATGCGAGTTGTGATAGCTTATGCAAATTTCTGGTAGTCTGAGATGGTGTTAGTAGTGTACTGCACCTAGTTTAGAAGGCCAGTTGAAGCCAAGTAAGGGCTCTTAAATCTCTGCAAGCAAAATTCCTGTCTTTCTGGCACTTTGAAATCAATGGTTATTCAACATTCAGATTCTAATTATTTGTAGGCATGGTGGACCAGATGTACTATTATTAAAAGGAATTCAATTTGCAATGCAGCCTATGTACTAATAGGTCACATCACAAACAGCCAATTTGTAGCGGTTTACACAATAACCTGACTAATTAATGCACATTTCGGAATCCATGTGGTTGGCTGCATATTCATAGAGGAAGGACTGCAAGGGACTGCAGACATTTATCCCTGCTTTAATTTCTAAAATGGGGAATTTATTCATTAGAAGCTACCCATGTCTATAAAAGGGACAGAAGCTGCTTTAAAAAAGTGATTCCCATTTGGGAAGACATCAGGGTGTCAGACCACTGACCCAATTTTCAAAGGGGATGCTGTCAAACATGGACAGATTTCCACCTGCAAATCATTTGGTATCCCAACCCAGGAGTTATGTTACTGACTGCAACTGCAGTCTCATGGCGTGTGTTTGTGCAAGCTATCTTTGATCAGCCATGTGGACTGAGACTGCTGTACCAACTTACTTACAAGCATTGTGGATGATTCACCCTTACACTGTATTTGTTGTATGTATACGGCAGAACTCATTCTGTGTGTTACTAGTATATGAGATACTCCACGCACTGAGATTTTTGTACACCACCCTTAATTTTGCATTTATTATCTTATATGCAGGCATATGCTAGTTAGTCATTTGAGAGAAGAATACCTATGAAAAATTTGGAACACCAATGCTCAGTTGCTCATGCTGCTGGTGTTTGAACCCTGTGCACTGGGGTACTACTGCCCAGTCCCCAGTGTGTGTTTTGACCCCTAAAATATGGTAACATTCACTAATCCTCATTTTTCATATTTAACTTTCCCATTAAGACCATATTATTAGGTGTAAGAAAATACACCAGTGGCATAACAATGTACATGTGACATGTGGACTGAAGCATTTATTGTGCCATTCACTAGGCTGACAAGGACATGACTTCAGGCCTACATGTGTAGCCTGACAGCTATAGTTTTAAATCAGCACGCTCACATGTCAAAATAACTCTTTTTGATTGCGAGAAACCCTGCTTTTAAATATTACATGCCACCCGTAAGTAGGCCATAAAACCAAAATATAGGGTGCCTGATATTTAAAAGTGGAACATGTAAGAATCTAATGTTTGGTTTTCCTATATTGGGTGGTCTGAAAAGCTATTTACACTATAGGGCAGTAGCTAGTCCTATGAATGAAAAGCTATAAATTAGTATGCTAAATCTGAATCTTTGTTTTGGAATAAGCTACAGAGATGGTTCAACCACTGTTTTTAATATTTATTAAAATGTTCAATTTAACAGTGAAGTTGGAGTTTTGATAAATATACAGGAAAAGTAACTTATTAAAAGTTATACGTTCCATGTCTGAAGCAACTGCAGGCTCATTAGCATTAGCTCGCCTGCTTTGGCCTGTTAGTGCTGCTTTGATGAGATGGGAAATACTGTTCTCAGAGCAAAGACAATAGCTTGGGCCTGGCATTATTGCAAGTGGAGCATAACATTCTTGGGTGAGGAATATGACCCAGCTTAACCCAAGAACGACAGTTTAGGAGTGCCCAGAACATTCACTAACAATAAAGGGACCACTGGAGGCCTGAACTTTTATAGTTCAGTGATAACAGAAGTCTCTCAAAGAGGGACAGGTCTTTTGACTCCAAAATACACATTATCCTCCTGGCTTTAATCTCCGTGAAGAACCCCTCAGAACCAGTTTAGAGTGGTTGAGTGGGAGTGGAAAAAACGTACTATCTTAAAAACACTGTTAGGTGTGCCACAAGCTTCCGCCAGTAGAAAGATTCTGCCATGTTAGCTTTTATTGAGAATGGTGTATTGTAGAATATTTCATAGTGAGGCAAAGAGGATGTTCTGCAAAAGCGGGAACGTTTGCCCTTGACAACCTTTTGCCTATAGGATTGGTCAAGGCATGTCCAGGAGTCACCCCCATCCTCTGGCTAGTGTATTGAACAAAAGTAGCTCCTCACCCCCCTTCTCAGAACACTTTCTGGACTTATGGCAGAACAGAAGAGGAATGACTGTACCAGCTGTCTGGGACTTGAAAGGCTGGACCTGCTCCCACTTGAACCCAGCACAAAGGAATGAACTCCAAGGGTCAGTTAGCTGTCCTCCAGTATGGCCACAAGGACATCAAAAGCTATAGGAGGCCTTTTCTCTGAAGTGACCAGTTCAACCTCAAACTGGGCAGGTCCTTGGTGGTGGTTTCTGCTCAAGTGAGTTCTGGCCCCACGTGCTATCCTTGAGGTAATGGCAGCCTTATTAGGGATCAAGAGGAATGGCACCAGAAGTCTGAAAAGTACAGTCTTAGAAAATGTTTGGACTTAAAAGACCGCTGGAGCTTCAGTGAGACATTGCAGAAAAGGTGCCTAGCTTCAAGAGGATTTCATTGGATACAGGTTCAGGCTTGCCCCACTGTAAAGTTTTGTGCCCCAAAAAAGTCTAAAGTTAGAAATCTTGACCGAGCAAAGGAATGAAAAGTATGCCTCTGAACAGCAGTCGAGAAATTAGAATTTTCCCTCTCTGAGCTTTACCCACCAACAGCTTCAGAGGGACCTCATCCTATGGTTCCAGACCAGCTTCGCGAGGACTTAGTCGGATCCAGATTTGAACCTTGTAATGGCTGTATAGCACCCACCAAATGTATATATCGCCATCATAGTGGCTACCTCACAGCAATATTCTGATGGAGTAAATACATTGCGGACACGTTTTGGCTTGGTATATCCAGCGTCTTAATGAGGAATGCGTTAGTCACACATCTGAAATGTGTCGCAAGTAAATTACCTGTCCCAATGGTGATTGACAGAAATAAACAAACAATTTAGATTTAGATTGAACTATCATGCGGATAAATTTGAAGAAAAGAAACGTACACTATAATCAAGCTATGAAAAGATCTCTTTATTCTGTACATTTAATAAAAGGCTGCCCAGCAGAAAAAATCCCAAATTACATTAACCATGGTCATCTAAATTCAATTAGGAGTCAGTATTGCAAAACCATAGGCCAATGTATGTAAAGTCCACTCTTTGTTTGATTATTATCAGTTCAACATGAAAAGTAGTCAATTAATGGATGGCAATCCAGTGATTGTATGGAAAGGTGTGGACTGCGCGTCGACGTTTAGGTCACCAATGTCAATAGTATGCAAGACCATCCTTCCGAACGTTCAGGTCACATACGTGTGAGAAGTGTGAATAGCCACCAAATCCCTTCTAGTCTGCCACTTCGTGAAGGCCCTTGCTGTCCCGTTGGTTGGAGCGTCCCTGAGTGGGTGATGGGAGCAGTCCAGCAGCTGATCTGCTATGCAGTGGAAGTCTCCCCCGATGATGGTGGAATGCAACAGGTGAGGTGCTAGTGTGCCAGACATGTTGGCCAGAAATGCAATGTGGTCCGTATTAGGCCTGTATACATTAATTATCGTCACATCTTGGCCATTCAGTCTACCCGTGAGCACTAGGTGCCGGCCATCTGGGTCGGCCCAGGCCCCCGTGTGTTGAAAAGAGACCCCGCCCGTATGCAAATCAGTACCCACCCTGGCAAAGGCTGAGAATGAGGTGTAATATGCCTGTCCCCCAGCCGTGGTCGGTAGTAGGTGTTCTTGCAGGGCGGTGACATGGGGAGGGAGAGGGGCAGGGTGGGGGATAGTAATCTATGGATTACTGAGCTTTACAGGTAAGTAAACATATAAATAAATAAAATGAATTTCATTGCGCGCACTGCATTGCATTTGGGGATGCAGTGCACACAACGAAATTCGTTTTATTTATTTGCCAAGTTGACCATTGGAAACGGGGGACCATTGGGAACCCCCCACCCTGTCTCTCCCCCTCCCCACGTCACCGCCCTGCAGAACACCTACTACCGACCGCGGCTGCTGTCCCCACCATCTGCGATGAAGTGCCACCCTTTCAAGGGCCAGAATATGAGTTTCCTGGTGCAGGGAGATATAACACCCCCCTCCTGTTTAAGTAGGTGAATATTTTACGTTGTTTCCTCATTGTGTGCCTCCCCCTGACATTCCAGGTCATGATGTTATATGTCGTGTCACTTTAAATTGGTGTAGTTCTTACCCCTCATTCTCTCCCTTCTGCCTGGAGATGCTCATAGAGGGAAAATCTGCGCGCCCCATGCTCACTCCCAGTGCCTCGGGCCTTGCATAGTTTCCCTGCAGTTTCCTCAACTAATAACTTTTCAAAAAAACAACACCCACACCCCAGTGGTCCTCACATCCTAACTTTGTGTAATCTGTGCAAACAAACAAAATAAGTAACACTTGGGGGAACATGTGAGACACCTAATGAGAGAGTGAGCAAATCTCCCTGACCCTTCGGAGGCTCCCCCGTTCCCACTGGTCAACTTGGCAATACAACCTGGTGGTACCGGGGGTCTATGTATTACAGTCTTGACAGCGGCCCCATTACTTTGCTTCCCTCCCCCTATACTTCCGTGCCTGGTACTGTTCAAATGATGTCATCCACCGTTCTGGGGGTCACCACCGGACGTTCCTGACTGTGGCCTCCCATCCTGCTGAAGCTGTGGCCGGAGTACGAGTCCCTGGACTCCTCCCCCATCAGTGAGGATGACTCCCCAGCCATCGAGGCACTGAGAGTTGCGATCGCCGCCACCACTTTGACTCTTTCCCACTGTGTTTCCGCCTTCGAAGGGCAGCCGAAGTTTTCACTCCTCTTTCTCTCCGCCGATCCGTTTTCCTCTTTTGTCTTTCCTGTGGGGTCTGGTCCTGTCTGTAGGGGGCCTGCTGCTTGATCCATTCCCATGTCTCTGGTGTAGTGGAAAACCTTGTCCCTGCCACTGTTGCTACCCTCAGTTTAGCAGGGAAGATCATCAAATATTGAGTTCCTAGTTGGCGCAGCTTTCTTTTGGCCACCAGGAAGGACGTTTGTTGCTTTTGTACTTCTCTGGAATAGTCCGGGAAGATTCTGACTGTGCTATTTCCCACCTCGAGCTGTCCCCGCAGGCGGGCTTGATGGAGCACATAATCCTGGTCTTTATAGAACAAACGCCGTGCTATCACCGGGGGTGGATGTCCTACAGGCAGGGGGGGAGACTTCCCTGGTACTCTGTGTGCCCGTTCCAGATCAAAATAGGGGGATAGCCCTTCCCCAGCTATCCCTTCATGGATCCATCTCTCCAATCCAATCATGTCAGTTCCTTCAATTTTTTGGGGAAGGTCAACGATTCGCAGGTTGTTGCTGCGCAATCAGTTTTCGGCATCTTCTACTCTAAGCTCAAGGGTGCCAATTCGTACTTCCATTCCTGTTAACTTGTCTACTGCGGTGGTCAGCGTTGGTCCCATGTCACCTATGGTGCTTTTATTGGTGGTGACACATTCTGCCAGTTGTCAGTGGTCTGCTCTGAAGAGTCCCAAGTCTCCTCTGAGAGTGTCAATGTTAGTTTCCACAGCCACCCTTGAAGTCTCTATAGCTTGTAAAATATCCTGAAGTGTCAGGCCAGCAGGAGGGTCCCTCTGGATCATGCACTCACCATTCTGCTTCTCCAAGTCCCCTATATAGTTTGATTCTGGGTCCCGGGGCTCCTCTATTGGTGTTTGTTTCCCCCAACAACTGCTCTCCCCTGCGACCTGCAGCACGTTGGTGTACTGTCCACTTCTCTGGGTCCCAGATTAGGGTTGTGCTGTGTCTGGTAGCTTCCGATTGTGTCGCTGCGCAAGCCTCTTGTCGGACGTGGCCTCAGGGCTCCCAAGCAAGGCCACTCCCCCAGACATTTTCAACTCAACTGGAATAAGTGGTTGCTATTCTGTAGTCCCCTCTGTGCAGCTCCTGCACTCATGGAGCCTGGGATGTCTAGACAGATCCAAAGCGAGGGCACATCTTCCGCTGTTCCAGGTTCCCTCTTCTTGATTATGTGGGGGCGCTATCCCCGTTGCGGGTATTCAGTTCCTCCTTCCTGCCTAGGCCCTTCTCTGCCTCCTCCCATGAGGATCTTCACTCTGTGTAATGGGAGTTGGGTCACAGAGCTATCCCTGGGGGTCAGCCATCTGTCCAGACCCCCAGGCAAGTCCGCTCACCTGATGTCCTTGTTTTTTGGGCAATTGACTAAAGTCCTCCCATCCCCCTCATGGTCTTTATTCAGTCCTACCCTCCGTGCACTTCTCCTTCCCTTGTAGGGTCCTCCCTTTCTGCCACCACCGACGCTCCTCTTTCTTCTGCAGCCCAAATCACCGCAGGGTCTCAGTGGGTAGCGATTCCGCTCATGCCACTTCTCGTGGCCACTCCTACTCTGCCCTCGGCATTCAGGCAGCCTGCTCCTTCACTCTCGTGGGGGTGAGAATGCACCAGTTCAGATCGCAGTTGGTGTAGTCCTAGCAGGCCTCCCTGGTTCGCCATTTCTTTCTTTGCCACCCGCGGTTTAGTCGTTGCTGCTCCCGATCACTGAGTCCTGCCGGTCAGGACGGTATCTCAAAGTGCTCGAGACCGCATTGCCTCTGGGGAGGGTGGGCGGGAGGAGTGTTAAGCAGTTGCGGGTACCATCTTGCTCGGCTGCTCGGCTGCTATCTTTCTGTCACAGGGGTCAACTTAAGGACCTCCGGCACTCGCACTGCCTCCCCCACTGCAGTGCCATCCATTACCAGGGGCTAATTTCACCGTCAGAGGCCCCCGGGACCCACTGATTTGTTCAGGATTTCGCTGGATGGGGGCTCGCTGCCAGGAGTGCGGATCCGAGCTCCCTACTCCATCGGCGCCAAACCACGCCCCGTGCCCCTGTGTCCTGTTGGCAAGCACACCGACCATGAAGTCACCTACCCTAGCGGTTGCACACACAACGTTGTCAGATCCTCTTGGTGATCCTGTTGCGGCTCTCTGACTGCCCTTAAGCAGCCTGCACAGTCCACGCAGTATCATGGAAGCCTCACTTAAGGGTCTCAAGGACATTCCTGCACTCAGGGATCCTGGCACGAGAGATGGTCTGGAAGCATGTCCACCGACAATGTGCCAGAAGGCACCAGAATTTCGGAGGATGACATCCTAAGCATCATCAACACCATTCCAGTCATGCCAGGTTGGTCATCATAGTGCCCAGGTGCCATCAAGAGAAGACTATAGGAGGACTCCAACATGTGCTCCTCATGCACCAAGTTTAAGTTATCTAACACCAACTGCATGGCTGCAAGAGCACACAAGTCCATTCATCAGTGTATAAGTAGACATTGATCAGATGGGCAGGCTGCTAAAGAATCTGGACTCCATTCACGCATCATACATGCCCAGTAATAGCTGGTTAAATTATGGACCTGTTTCAAGATGCCCGGGTGCTCTTAGCTGCACCTCTACACCGTTGACCTCACAAGACCAAGTTCTGAGTGGTGTCTTATGTGAATAGTTAATTTCCATAGGTTGGACTTTGTTTTGGTTTATTAAAATTTGTGAGGAATGTAATGTTGTACTGGACACGTTCTAGTGTCTCAGCAGGCACTTAGTTTGCCAGCCACTCTCTCGAGGGCTGGACACACTTGCACCCCACACCCATCCATCACAGGCATCAGGAGTGACATAATCCTGCCAATAAAAGGTCCCGGGTGCAGATGTTTATGGTCAGTTAACGAACCATACTCCCTGTGTCCGTGTCCCTCATATAGTAGCATGTGGGCCCAGGGCCCACAACACTACAAAGCGCTATGCACAGTCCTGCCAAATTGTCTGATTTGCACGAAAAGCTTCTGCTTTATAAGCAATCGGTAGTGTGAGGAAAGATTTCTTCTCTTCCAAGGGAAGAGGCCAAACGTGTACCAGTGTTTTGGGCGCAGTTTAAATACCATGACTAACCCTTGACAGTTGCCGGCACACGTGTGCACCTGTTGTAATTGCGAATGGCACTCAGTGAACATAAAAGTGGGCAGTGGCACACAGGGCAAAGCATGTGCATCACTAAATGTGAATAAGGAGATGCACAGAAGTCTCTGGAGTGGGCTCCGGGATATTAAATTGTTCGCAGGAGCCTGCCTAGTAGGGGGGAGCAAAATAAATCAGTACATCAATGGCGCATGTAATCACGAAACAGAAATGCAACCATGACAGGGCTGTGTTGAGCTGAGCTGCGCTGCATGATGGAACAGGGTAGGAATGCCTCATATTTCACATTATACAGTTCGATCCTGCTATCTGCCTGCCCTGGTACACAGTGCAAAGGTGCCTACATTCATGCAGGATTGCTCTTTTGCAGGAAAGGACACCTTCCTGCACAAAAGCAGTCCTCAGAGGCATGTTCTTCTTTCTACATGTGCTGCAGCATGAAGCCCATGTAGAAATAAGAACAAATATGAAGAAATAAACATATTTCTCCTTGTTACACCTCTCCTGCAGAGGTCCAAAATTTTCACGCATTCCCAGGTCTACCACCAATGATAAATCTGGGAATATGCCTAAATACATGGGTGGATGCGTGGGAACAACCAAGCTCTACATTTGTAACGCCTACCTGGGACAGAGTAACTCAAGGCAGAGACTTGCGCTGCCTTGCTTTTCTCACATTTACAAAGTAACGCAGGGCCACGCAAGTGGCGCAAGGGTGATGCAAACCCATGCTCAGGGCTCAAAAAATCATAAAAATGTTACTAGCACTGCAGATCTAGTAACTTTAATAATTTACTCTACCTAACTGTAATGTACTTGACCCATGAACTGGTCTCATATTGTGTGATCCCATGCAAATATTTTGTCTTCTGGAGATACCTTTTCTTTAGAGAGCACCTTCAAATATGCAAGTTCACTATTTCTGCTGTACAAAAAACTAATTTTATTTACTAGACTAAAAGAATCAAGCCCATATGTAGGGTACACATGATCCCTGGCTTGCCTCCTATATCACTAATAGCATTGTCATCTGGGCAGGAGCAGTAATAATTCCCAGTTCTTGTTTAAAAACTCCCTTTTCATAAATATATTGCCAAATCATGATGTGGTAGTCCACTGTCATTTTAAGATAGCATATTTTGCATTGAATTGGCCACAAAACGTTCCCACTAACATGTAGTTTTACTAATAATAGTGCATAAACAATGATTGGAAATTGGGTTTCAGCAAAAATGTTGAAAATGTGCACATTACCAAGTAAAGTATTCTAACTTGTTTTGGTCCTATAAAAATATTTCTTTCACCACAGAATTACAAAAATGGGTCTTCATAACTAGTGAAATATATTTGAAATGTTTGAACAGTTCACTTAGCTATTTTAGTGTTGTGTTAGAAAGAAAGCCTGACATCTTACAGCCTTTCATTTAACATGCTTTGCACAGTTCAATTGTCACCCAATTAATTTCACAAAATCCTCTAACTTCAGTTCAGAAAGAAAAAGAAATGTAGGGAGACAAACTGACTTTTCACCTCTGTCTCTGGAAGCCAGCAAATGTGACAAGATAACAAGATTTAAAGGTGTTTTCATTGCTCCTTCACTTTGTGAGCAATGAAGATACCTTTAAATCTTGTTATCTTGTCATATTTGCTCTGCTTCCAGAGGCAGATGTCAAATGTCCGTTTATCTACCAACATTTACTTTTTGTTCTGTGACTGAAGGTAGAGGATTTTCAGCTTACCTGAAAGGAGTAGTTCCTAAAAATAGCATGTGGCAGCATTATCCCAGTACCCACTGGAGAAAGAAGGGTCCCCTTCCCAAAGGATCTGGTTCTTAACTTTGTTGTGGGGTTGACGTAGACAACTGTTTTGAGGTCTATGAGGTTGCTCTAGAGATAAATGGGGTTCCTGAAGAAGATTAGAGGGACCATCCTGTGGAGGCATATTCCCAATGAAGGGAGGGATGCCCTGTTAGCCCTAGGCAAATGGGACAGAATGAAGCATCCTCTCATGAAAGAGACCCTGACCAGGAAGTTTGGGCCAACTCCAGAGGTGTATAGGCAACAGTTTAGAGACAGTTAGAAGCTGCCCCAACAGACCTTAGTGGATTATGTGGATTATTTGTGCAAGGGACTGGATGGTTGAAGAGCAATGCAGTGAGTGATTACAAAGTGCTGTATAACTTGATTGCTAGAGAACACCTGTTCAGTCTTCGTTTTACAGAGCTGCACCAACACCTGGCGGATAGTCATCTCTTTTCCCTCAGAGAGGTTGCTAAGGGAGCGGACCATTGGTTCAGCATTGAGGACCACATGAAGGTACCTGGGAGTGATCCGGAGGGGTACGGCTCAGGTTTTCTCCAACAGAGAGAAGGGGAGGGCCTCAGTGACCCAGACAGGCCCTAGAATAGTGGGGGAGGAAAAGCTTCCCATACCATTTCCAAGCTTAGGAGGAAAAGTCTTGGTGGGCAGTGGCCCATGATTCCCAATTTCCAACTTTGGTGCTTTGATTGCCTCCATTTGGTGCAGAAGCAGTGGGCATTAGTCTGCACCGAGAACCCACCGACTGGTGGGAGCTCTACAGGAGTGGCCCATGTGGCTTTAGGGGGAGGTAGTCCCCAGGGGCAGGTGGTAGAACATGCCCTGATCTACCTTGTTTGGGAAATAGATTCAGAGAGTAGATTTGTGATCCTAAGGCTGGGAGTCGCCACTTCCATCAGGTTAAAGTGAATGATGTCCGAGTCACTGCTCTGAGGGACACCGAGGCCAGCCAGACCAAGGTAGTAGAAAGGCTGGTTTCCCCAGAGCAGTACACTTGCCAGGATTGTAGGATAACTCAGGCCCATAGGCAGGACCTGTTCTTCCCCATGGCCCTGGTATCCCTGGAGAGGGGTGGCGAGGTGACCCAGAAAAGGGTCATAGTCAGTCCAGAGATGCCCATATATTGCATTCTGGGGAATGAGTTGCAACCGGTGTCAGGAGAGCTGGGAAGGGTGGCCAACCAGGGTGCCCTGAAAGCTCAGAATTATGGCAGAACCTCTCCAAAAACAGAGAGTACACAGGCCCACATGTAGGGGGGAGGACTCATCCTGACCCCTCCTCAGCCCCAAGGCCAGTCTCAGGCTACAACGCCTGGACTAGTGGAAAGGAAAGTGGAAATGAGTGCCTAACACATGGGTGCCTAACACATTGGGCTGTTGCCTTTATGATGAAATTTGAGCAGGAGAATCTACTGAATGACCCATCTTGGACTGATCAGTTATCACATATCGCAGATATATTGATGACATATTCAACATTTGGCAGGGTACGAAACACGATCTGGAACGTAAGCTTACTGGGTTGAATTACATAAATCCCAGAATTCAATTCACATACACATTGGACAGACAAAGAATTTCATTCCTGCATGTCAGTGTGGAATTCCATGACACAGAAATTACCACAAAGGTGTATAAAAAGCCTACAGACCGTAACAATACACTACTTTTCAGTAGTTTTTAACAGAGACCTTGAACAAACACCTCCTTTTTCTCAATTCTTGAGGATTAAGTGTATCTCATCAGATAGCCTTCAGTACACAGAAGCATTAGCAGAATCAAAAAAGTGTTTCTTGGACCGGGGTTATCCCACTGAGATTGTGTAACCATCCGCTAGAAGAGCAGAGAAGATCCCGAGAGAGTTGCTATTAGTGAAGAAAGAGAAACCACAAAACAAAAGAGAAGTGTTTGTTTCCACATTTTCAACTCAGTTATCAGCCATTAAGAAAATAATTTTACACCGTTGGGATCTGTTGCAAACAGAGCCTGACTTTGGAAATCTTTTTCAGGATCCCCCTATTTTTTGTGAAGGGTGTCTGATACACCCGAAATGCATTGGGAATGATTCTCAGGAATTTGTGCAATGTACATTGAAGCCGTCCATAATTAATGATCTTTGCTTTAGAATAAAAAGAAGTGTTGAAAAAACGTCGGATGAAGTCATTGTTTCATCTTGATTTCCAGATGCATTGATATATATGTTGTGCTTACGCTGAGTACCTAACAAAAAGCTTCTAAACTGTATTATGTTTGTTGTATAATTTGATGATACACTCATCTCTGAGTGCAATAGGTAGTGCCCACTCTGTCTAGGACTGCTCGGCCCTTGTCAATTCCTTCTTACAGAACTGGTGGTAGGGTGGAACCACCTCAGAGTGAGCACACCAACTGTGATTAATTTGGAGTCTTGAGTATACTTGGGCAAATACTTAACCAAGTGCATCATAGCAGTTTTTTTTCACAAGTTAAAACTTTTAGAAAGATGGCATTTTCCTGTCCTAAACTATTTGGTGCCTGTATCCTCCCCAGAGTCATGTGGCTGGGTGTAGTTGGTAGTTGAACTTTGTTTATTCCTCCTAGACAACCACACAATAGAGGGTTTAGGTGTGCTTGGGTGGGCCATCAACTGGCAGGATGTGGGGGCAGAGCTGGGCACAGTCCCATTTGCAACTGAATGGGCTGTGCTCTGCCATCACACAAAGGACCTGTTACCAGGGCATTGTTCATGCATCTAACCTGGGTCAGAGCAAGGGAGTCAGAAAACGTCAAGGACTTCAAAAGGAATGCCTAGAAACTTTCCCTACTTCAAAGAAGGCACCTTGTATAAAAAGGGGGCCTCAGACCCAATATTCAGTTCACTTTCTGGACCTGTGGAAAGACTCTCAGAAGACTGTCTGCTGCTGGGGCCTGCTGTGTATTCCACAAGACGGCTTTGCTGTACCTAGAAGGACTATTTGCCCTGAACTTTCAAAGGCCTGCCTGCTGCTTGAGCCCTGCTTCATCACTTTAACCCAGGACTACCAGATTGACTCCAAGGGCTAGTTTGCTGGCCTCCTGTTCAGAGCCTCAGGATAGAGAAGGCTCCCTTCATCTTGAACCTGCACCAGGACCCAGCCTGAGTGAGTCTTAGCCCCTAAATGGTGCTCCTCCAGTCCATGACCCATGGTGGTGGTGCTAAAGGTGCCCAGGTAGCCCAAAACTTGGGACTTACAACATTTTTGGTTAAATGCTGCTTTGAGAACTGAAAGGAGACTGGGACCAACCTGCTCGTCTATCCACTCAAGGGGCATCCCCGGCCAGCCTGACTTTGCCGCAGCTAATGCAACGTTCTCCTTGACAGCAACAAATAAGGTTCAGCAGTCCTTCACCAAAAGGGTATCCAGCTTTGTGGAACTCTTGTTGGCTATAGGCTCCTGCTTAGTCCCACTGGAAATGTTTGACTTCATAAAAGTGATTAAGTCAGAACGAAGAAATCTTCACTTCAATTTCATTCAGCGGCTCACCTACCACAACGCTCACTCCTCAGACTCCGCCTACCAGCCACAGACGCTGCGGGTAACAGCAGTGGGGCCAGCTGGGGGGGATTTCGAGATACGACCAGAAGGGAAAATTAAATAAATAATGAATTTTCCCTTGTGCTCGTCTCTCAAAATCCCCCCAGCTGGCCCGCTGCCCCATCACGCTTTCCTGGAGCGGCTGCCACCTTCTGCCTTGCCCCTTTACCCTCTCAGAATATTTTTTGCTGAATTTCTTCAAAGTCTGAAGTTAAGCACTTACAGAACCCAATCCACTCTTTGTATCAGATCTACGCTCCATTGCGGTTGGCCATATTTTTTGTCTTTTACCTGGTCTCGTGCAACTATATGGCTGGGGCTGGCGCTTTGATCTTTTATGTACTAGATTGTTTCTTACATTTTTTTTATTCATAACTCCGGTTCTACTAATTGAATTTTTGATATTTGTGTGTCAAATGATTTATTAACATTTACTATACTTTTCTAAATTCGTGCAGGATTTTTATTGTGTTATGTTTTCATCATCATCATCATTTCATCTTTATTTCGACAATGTTGTCATAAAAGAAATCACATTTGATTGAACAGTTTAAAAATTGATACATTACGTTCAAATACACAGTAAAAAACCTACAATCATCACATGTCCTGGGATCTATTTCATCACAGCCTAGTAGATGACAGTAGACATAAATAAATGCATGGCCAACTAAAATGCCCTGCCCATCTAGAATCAGAGGTCAAGCTTTTAATATTCCGTAAATCCCTTAAAACTTTTCTTTTTTCCACATAATCCAGTAATTTCCCCAGAAGTAAGCAACCTTAGCGCTACGAGGCCTTCGGGTAGATTTGCGCTTTATAAAACCCTTTTTCATTTCATTTCATTTCAAGCTCTCTAGCAACTGTAGAGTTGTATCTACTGGATCCTATTTCAAACAAAGTTCACATATTTCCTTCTAATGTTACACATGGCTGCTAGAAATTTTGTTACAGCAAAAATAATTAGAGGAGAAAGATCCGTTTTGAGTATTCTATGAGCTTGCAAACAATGCGTAATCCCCAGATTTTTACACAGGGGAATAATCCACTTCTTTCTGGCTTTTTGGTAAACAGGGCAGAAAAGCACAACATACAATTCATTTCCCAGCTCCGAGGTACAACCAGGACAATTTTTGGGTGAGGATAGACACCACTTGGTCGTAAAATCTCTGATTGGCAGAGATCCGTGTCTCCATTGGAAATACAACTTCCTAAAAGCAACTGGACTAACATCGTCGAAGACAGACTCGAATTTATAAAAATCTTTAGTCATTAAGAACGTGCCTGACAGAGTACCAGTTTGGGCATTCGCTAAACGAGAAGTTAAATTACTTTCATGGTACAGATTGACCAGATACTTGCGTGATAGATTTCTGCAAGCATGCTCCGGGTCAGACCACATGGGTGCGAGACCTAGTCTCTCAAATTCCTCTCTTATGTACTTCAGCCAAGGAAGTTTCCGCGCATTCGGAAGTCTTAGAACATCCGAGAGCTCTTGCCTGTAGTTCTAGAGTCTCCTCCAGAAAGTTAAAGGTATGAGGCCCAGTTCCTCGTTTATGGGTCTAAGGCCCAGGTCAAGCCTGAGCGGCAGCAATGGTGTACTAGGTGGCAGTGCTACCAACTGTCTTAGAAATCTGTTCTCCATGACGGCAATCGCGGGTGCACACTTGTGACCCCACAGTTCGCCACCATAGATTACAGCCCCAGTGCCTGCAATTTATAGATTTCCAGGGGTGGACCAATTAGTTTAACAGAGGATTTATTTAAGAGCTTGAGAATGCCCCCTGCTTTTTGGGACAACTTGAGTTGCGATTTTATTTGATGTTGCCCCCAAGTCATGTTTTTGTTAAGAGTGAGACCCAGATACTCAAACGTCTGAACTCTTTCAAGGCAAACTCCACCTATCATGGGGCTCGGACGGGTTGATATTGGAGGGTTAAAAATCATGAATTTCGTTTTCAGGGTGTTTATTTCCAACCCCCGGTCTTGACAAAAAAACACAAAACCATCCAGGACTCGCTGGATGCCCATAGGAGTCTTAGAGAGCAATAAGGTATCATCTGCGAACATAATCGCAGAGATACAGAACCCAGCAAGTTTTGGAGCATCACTATTAGGGACCGCATTCAGGTGGGAGATTACCCCGTTGACATAAAGGCAAAACAGGGTGGGCGCCAAACGCACCCCTGTCTTACCCCCCTGCCAACGGGAAATCTAGCTGGCAAAGAACCATTTTTCCCACACCTGACCTGTGCGAAATTCTCAGTGTGGAGTCGGATTATCATATTCAGAAGAGGGGGAGGAATGCCCAATTCCGAAAGCACACTCCACAATTTCCGACGTGGGACTAGATCGAAGGCCGCACGAAGGTCCACTAAGACAGTGTAAAGTGACCCGCCCTCGATCTTAACAGTTTTCCAGTAGAGCAGGGTTAATCGAAAAATCTGCTCCGTAGTGGATACATTCTTTCTGAACCCAGCTTGATAAGGGCTTAAGATGTCAAATTCCTCCATCCAATCTAAAAGGCGATCTAAAATCAACCTCGTGAAAAGCTTTTGCAACACGTCAATGAGGCTGATTGGCCTGTAGTTGGCTGGGAGCAGAGGTGAGCCCTTCTTAAAGATAGGGACGATCTCTGCTCCCAGCCAAGTACTAGGGACCGCCATGCCTCCTAAATGTTTTTTATTTTTTTTGTTTAAAAAGGATTACCTGGCCACCAGTTTTGGAACTGCTAATTACTCATGCAGATTCGGAAATACAACGCATCACGTCATTGCATTTTACTTTCACAGTTGTATTGATTCAACTTGATTTCAAACATCCTTTCATTTTTTTAAAGCATGAAAAGAATACACATTTCATTCATTTATACATTCCTCATGAATAAATGTTAATAAACACATAAAAAACTGCACAATTCAAAAACTTAAACATGACGACATCCATTCAAGTCTAACGATTAATTCAAACAATTACACCAGTCGGTGATTCAAACAATGCCTGTAAGCGCTATGACATTAAGTATTGTTCAGTTCATAGAGCACTTCAAACAGGTATTCTGCGGGGACAACTTTCTCTGGAAGTGATTTGCTCTCGGGGTATATTTCATGTAGTGGCACCCTCTCTAGAGCTTCAATTAATGTGGATCCCTCGCAGGTAAAATATTAGCGTGCCGACGCGTTTCCAATCCCCCTCTGTCTCAGGGGATTATCATCAGGGCTTAGACCACGGTGTAATCTTATCTTCTTTGCTGAAATTCAATCTCCTAATAGTATCCTCTTAGACACTGGAGTCTTCGTGTTTACTTGCGATGACTCCCACCTTGTATTCTTATTTGCGATTTAAATTGAGCCAAAATATTTAATTGAGGGCTTTACATTCCACCTTGTGAATGTTGTAATCCTTTTTCAGGGGATTTCTGGCTCTTCTTAACGGGTATGACTTCCTGATGGAAATTTAGGCGATATTCTTCAAGGTTCACTTGGCAAATGGCATCTCTACACAAACATGCCTCCTAAAATAGCATTAAAAATAACCGTTAGATAAGGAGCCCAGACCCTGGGTTCATGCTTTAAAAGATCGCCAGGCACCTTGTCCAGCCCAGGGGCTTTGCCAGGCGGGAGTTTGGAAATAGCAACCCTCACTTCTCCCTCTGTAAATTCAAGCTCAATCGTTTCAGCAGTAGAACTAGGAACTAATCCCCCTTGTACCAGGTCCTCAGTAAAATTGTCCCACTGGTACAAAGTGTGAAAGTGTTCTTCCCACACATCCGCAGAGATGTTAGGTGCTACTGCCGATACGGGGTCGGCCGACCCCGTGTCACAATTAGCCAGAACTTCCGAGCATCTCTTGTTGACAGAGCAGATGTTAAGTTAGCCCAGTTCTCATTGCCCCACTCAACCTTGGCATGATGGATTCACTGCCGATATACTACCCTCCTTTGTTTTATCAGTGCCCTGTTATTGTTTTGTTTCAGGGCCTCGAGAAGTTCTGTTTTCGCCATTCTATAGGCCTTATTGTACCAGGTAGGTTTATCACTGGCTCTTCTCCCTCTAGGCCCTGGGGGGGTTTAGGATCTCTGCTACACTATTGACTAGGTTCTTGTTAAGTTCTCCTAGCTTTACGTATACTTCAGGCGGGGGGGGTGGTGGTGCAGCTTTAGTGCACCAGCGGCTTTCAATACCGGAATTATCCGAGCATATAGCTCTGCCACTAGCTCTGGGTGGGTAACCAA
Organism: Lissotriton helveticus; assembly: GCF_964261635.1. Classification (NCBI taxonomy): domain Eukaryota; kingdom Metazoa; phylum Chordata; class Amphibia; order Caudata; family Salamandridae; genus Lissotriton; species Lissotriton helveticus. The sequence continues at coordinate 1,145,846,826 of NC_136069.1, forward strand.
TTTGTCCCATCTAACCCTGCGCCTATTGTTTGATAGAAGCACCCTGTTACGTGGTCCGCACTCTGCGCTGCAGCTATCTTTGGGGATACTGGGGGATAGAAAGTCTAGGATCAACGCATTGTGATCACTTTCACCCCTAGGTACCACCCTAAAATCAAGGACCTTGTGCCATGCACAGCTCTCAACAAAAATATAAACCAGAC